>NC_069661.1:29445000-34445000 GCF_027244095.1 Hemicordylus capensis | reverse complement strand
TACTTTGGGGACTTTAAATTATATAACAGATTTGCATCCTGAAGAAGTTATGTGTAGATAGATAGATAGATAGGAAACTGCCATATACTGAGTCAGACCATTGGTCTATCTAGCTCAGTATTGTCTTCACAGACTGGCAGCAGCTTCTCCAAGGTTGCAGGCAGGAACCTCTCTCAGCCCTATCTTGGAGAAGCCAGAGAGGGAACTTGAAACCTTCTGCTCTTCCCAGAGCAGCTTCATCCCCTGAGGGGAATATCTTGCAGTGCTCACACATCAAGTCTCCCATTCGTATGCAACCAGGGCAGACTCTGCTTAGCTATGGGGACAAGTCATGCTTGCTACCACAAGACCAGCTCTCCTCTCCTAAGATAGATAGTTGTATTTCCTTAGACTGCTTACTAGGGAATCACATCTGCATTCTTAGTATTTGAATTCTCTATATTTGTATGCATTATTTGAAGTAAAGTGATCCATAAGGTCACCTCTTTCATTTCATCTTTTAAGCCTCTCCCTGCCCTGATCTGTGTCCTTCTGTGTTATAACAGGTGGTTCTTGTCTGCCTGGAATCTTCTTTGGCTTTCACCCAGCTTGGAAACAAGCCTAGCCCCTTTCTTGACAATGATTCCCCCTCCCATGCAATGACATATGTTGATGTTAAAAAGAAATGCACCCCTTCGCCCACACCAAAAGAAACAGCTGCTGACCTGGCCAGCCTGAAGTTTATAAAGACGACATGGTGTTTTATGTGAATTTGCTATCAAATGTGCAGGATGCCTTTTTGCTTCCAGCGTAGTGTACCAAAAGGGAAAACACACACATGAAAAAAGGGAACACACACACATTAGTCTCAAAGCTGAATGCAGTAAATGAGTATATTCTTGAAATGCTTACTCTTCTAGGTGTGGCTAGTCTATTTTTGAGAGACACACACTTTACTATATCCAACAACAGATCTCATTTCTTACAGGCTACACAACCAAGAACAGCAGGATATTATTTCATCACAGAATGTAACCCTTGGATACAAATGTATGCCTTATGCTCCTGAAGTAGCTTGGTCTCCAGGATTGCTCAAGTTAACTCTATTCTTTTCTTTGCATTTATTTACATTTCCTTTGGCTACCACCTCCAAAGGGCACAGGGCAGGTTACAATATAGCTTCCTCATCTTATCTCCGAAACAACCCTGTGAGGTGAGTCACCCAAGTGATTTTCATTTGCTGAAGGCTATCCAGAGGCCATCACCAATAAGAAAGGATTAGATTCACCCAACTATCCACCCATTGGATTTAGATTTATGAAGATCCTAGGCACATGGCAAATGGAGGTTTCCATTATGATGCACCACCACATGAAGAACCTACATGCTGCGAATCAGACCAAAGCTATGTAAACATTCAGTTTTTAATTCTTTCTGTGCTTAACATAATGAGAATGGGTAAAAAAAAAAGACCTTACCCAAATTTGTTCCAGCACCTGATAGATTAATGCCATCTTCAGCAAGCCCTGCAGTAGAGAGTCGACAATGCATATAGGCACAGAGGTGTGCAGCAGCCCATGGAGTTATTATCTTGAAATACATTGGATGACAAGGCTTGAAGAAAGGATGCATTCTCCATGGTTTGGGGCAAGTTAAAACAAATCCAAACTCCTCATCATTATCATAAAGAGACATACTAATCTTTAGACCGTGTTCCCATACAGTTCCCCACATACATTTCCACCATTTAGTGTACACTTTGCTACCACAACATTAGGAATGGCCTATAACTGTATGGAACTGAAGGGCATTGGAGAAAGAGGCAAATACCAAATGTAAGAGCAAATAAGAAAAGGACAGAGAGGAAGCCAAAGCAAAAGAGGAAAAGGACAGGGCAAAACCTGTTGGCACTGGTATTTGACTTCAGCTCATTTTTATTCCACATTTCCATACCTTCCATTTTGTGGGCACCTCACTAGGATACTTTGGGTGGCTTCTCGTGATCCACTGTAAGTCCAGTGCTGGGAACCCCTGGTCCCTGGGGAGGATGTGTTCCTGGGATTGTGCTGTCTGAATCTGCCAAAGTTTGGCTCCCAGGCCAGGCTACTGATGTTCAGCCAACATTGCCTGACATTCTCTACCCAACTTCATATGTAGGGTATAAATATCAGATGAACGTTGGCAGTCCAGTTCAGGAACTGGACTTTGGTGGGTTTGGACAACACCCCACCAGGAGCATGTGCTTCCCAGGAACCAGAGGTTCTCACTAATTGGTCTTGCAGTGGATCATGTGAAGCCACTCATAAGTTGGATCAGTGGAGTGGCGCTTTATCTGCATTTTTGCAAAAGCCTTGTTTTTTCTTCAGAAATTTTGAGACCCTAAAAATGCAAGGCTTATTGGTCAACTGATTCACTGCACTGGGTCTTAATAAAAGTGTAAGTGCCCAGTGAGGTCAGACCATGTATCCATCCAGTTCAACATCCTGTTTCCGACACAGTGACCAACAAATGCTTCTGTGAAAATCTGTGTATGGTTTTCACAGAAGCATCACAAAAAGCAACATCTTTCCTGGTTATTTGTCCCAAGGAACTGATATTCAGTGGCACCCACTGCTTCTGGAGCTTCACCCCATGATGTAGGGGTGGCCCAAAGTATTGCAGCATCTGAGGCAAGGCATCAAATGCTTCCTTGCCCCATGACCCTGTTGGGTGCCAGCCCCCTATCAAAACTGACCCTTGCCAGCTCTGGAAGTGGCACATGGAGCACGGAAGGTTACCAACAGCAGCTTCTTCTCTCCTTATGCTTCTGGAAAGCTTTGCAAGGAGCGTGAGGAGAGGCACTCCTTTCAAAGCTTGCAAGGGTAGGGTCAGTCCCAAAGTGGTGGGGAACATCTTGCCCCCCCACCATGTGATGCTCCAAAAATCTGCTGCCTGAGGCAACCAATTCACTTTGCCTCATGAAATGGCTGCCCCTGCTATCATGGCCAAAAGCCCCTGATTGACCTATCATTTATGTCTTTGTCCAGTCCCATTTTAAGTCATTTGATGTATTTCATGATGCACTAATAAGCAGCAGATTTCCTAAATTATGTATGAAAAAGTACTTGCTTCCCCCCCTTCCCGAGAAACATTTTGGAGAAACTATATTTTTATGCAAATCTACAAGATCTCTACATCACAAAACATCACAATCTCTACATCATATCCCTCTACCCGTCCTCCAGTAACTGCCCAAAGATCACACCAGCAAAAACCTAAAAGGGAGACCTGAACGGTGCACAAAGAGTGTATTGTTGGCCAATGCATTGTTCATCTGCTGACACCTCTTCTACCATTCTTGCATTTGGTTCCCTCCTTTCTTTCCTCATTTGGTATTAAGATGGCATCTGGGGTGGAATTTTGAGTTTGCTTGCTTGCTTGTTTATATTACAGATTCTCAAGAGTCAATCTGAGTGGCAAACTGGGAGTTGTCAAGGAGGAGCTCATAGATCTCCCATCAACTCTGTGCCTTTTCCTTGAGTTTCAGCTGATGGCAACAGGACTGGCTTTCGCTTTCAGGTCTCGCCATCTATTGCGTACATCTGTTTTAGTTCCTCTTGCCTCACAGACTTCTATTAGCACCAGCCTAATGAGAACAGCACACAGATGAATGTTTTTGCGTTGGAGCCATTCCATGGATTCAGAGTCATGCCTATAGAAAGATGACATAATTGTACGCAACCTGTTTCCATCTATAAAGCTGGAAAATCCCATAAGAAATGCCACATACTCAAGATCACACCCTTTAAATTAATATGGAATAAGCTGGCTCTATATGGAAAATTGTCAGTGGAGTTTAGAACTGCCGGTCCGCCCATAAGAATGTGGGTAAAATGCGGGAGGGAGGATCATTTACTGTAAAGAGTAACTTTGTAGGCAAATGAGGTGGGTGATTTTCAGTGGGAAAATGATGCGAGGGGAAAGAGCTAACCTCTTCATGTGATGCAGTCCTGATCAATTATTGGGGCCCCCTACAGCTGCTTTTTCTGAAAGAAGAGGTTGCTTTCATTGTAGGCGCATCTTTTAAAAATGCATTTAGGTGAATATTTAGTTTGTTTCTCAGGGAGTAGTCCCTTTCACAGCTTCAGAAAGAGCTCTTTGCATGGCTACTTTAGCCATACCTCAGGTTCAGCCTCTTTGGGGTGCAGAGACCTAAAACTCTGCAACTCATCTGCCTCTTGAAGTATTTTTTTAAA
The DNA here is from genome assembly GCF_027244095.1 of Hemicordylus capensis. Classification (NCBI taxonomy): domain Eukaryota; kingdom Metazoa; phylum Chordata; class Lepidosauria; order Squamata; family Cordylidae; genus Hemicordylus; species Hemicordylus capensis. Next base: position 34,440,786 of record NC_069661.1, on the reverse strand, counting down.
GTCTTTCGTTTACCAACAGTCCAGAATTGTAGTGTTGCTTTTAATAGTGTGTGCACGCATGCATCTGTCTCCTTCCTCTATCAGATATGTGTACCCATAAAGCCTAGCAGAGAACTGTGTGGTCTTTAGATTTTGTGGTTGCTATCTTTGATTTATAAGCCACTCTTCAGTTCCCACAAGAGAAGTGTCTCACATATTTGATGCTCATGAGGGTTGTCTATACAAATTCAGCAAAATACCAAAGGAAGTAAGACAACAGATGGGGGAAAATTTAGGTGGGAGGTCTGTGAAACTCCGCCCCCCCCCCGCCAACGAAACTTCAATGTTTTTTTGAGATGAGTTTGTTTTCTCTACAATTGTTTTTGTTTGGAGTTGTCCAACTAGGACAGCACCCTTCCGACTGACAGAATTTAAAAAATATTGTCACATGGATCCTTCAGCTTAACTATAGATTCCATTCCCACATGTGCACAAATAGAGTTCTCATGTTATAACTGGTTCATTTTGTCAGTACTTCCCTTTACCCACATTTCCCACCTGCTAAGGTTTGATAATCTTTATGATAATATCTGCAAGTCAGTCTGTTCATATGCTTTTGAACCACTTTGCTGGTACAGGGAGAGAAGGCCTGCAGGAAAGCTGAGAAGTGGGGAAGATATGAATGTCATCGTCATTGTCATAATCATCATCATCATCATCATCATCATTTTATTATATAGTTATATAGTATAGACCCATATAAAATACAATTAAGGTGCTGGAGGCACTTACTGTCTGTGGTGTTTTTGATTAATCCATTCCTTGATCCAGGCCAGCTTTTCCATGAGGCTTTAGGGTTCAAAAGCTGGCCTAGATCAAGGAATTGATTAATCAAAAACACCACAGACATTCCTGGTGCTGAAGGCACTTCAATATTCCTGATTCCACTCCACTGCCTTGTCCTTGCATATCACAGCTCTTTCCCTTGGATTCTACATTGTCAAAAAGGAAAACACAAGAAAGCAACAAAATGTGAGAATCTGTACTCTTTCACCTGAAAAAACTCTCAAGGAATTATACTGGAGAATGTCACTGTTCTAATATTTATTTAATTATTTAATTATTTATCTATATATATACTGCCCCAAATGCAAGTCTCGGGGCAGTTTACAACAACAACAAAAAGTAAAAAAGTAAATACAACAATTTAAAATTTAAAACATTAAAACTATTAAAAACCACCAGACTATTATTATCTAATTAAAAGCCTGGGTGAACAAATGTGCCTTGACTGCCTTTTTAAAAGTTGTAAGAGATGGGGTGGCTCTTATTTCAACAGGGAGCACATTCCAAAGCCTCAGGGCAGGGATTAAAACCTGCAACCTCTGGCCTGCTAATCAAGTTATTTCCCCACTGCACCATTAGGTGGCAGGGCACAATAAGTATCTCTGTCCTATCTCGATTCAGTCTCAGTTTATCTCTCATCCAGCCTATCACCGCCTCCAGGCAGGCATTTAGAGAGGTTATGCCTTCTACTGATGATGTTCACATGGAGAAAAAGATTTGGATGTCATCAGCTTACTGATAACACCCTGCACCAAATCTCCTGATGATCTCTCCCAGAAGTTTCATGTAGATGTTAAATAACATTGGAGACAATATGAAGCCCTGAGAGACACCATACCAAAGTTCAGAATTTGAAGAACGACAGTCCCCGAGGGACACCATCTGGAATCTGCCTGAGAAGTAGGAGTGGAACCACTGCAAAGCAGTTCCTCCCACCCCCAGTACCCTCAGGCTCTCCAGAAGGATACTATGGTCCATAGTATCGAAAGCTGCTGAGAGGTCCAAAAGGACCAATAGAGTCACACTTCCTTTGTCAATTCCCAATTGGAGATCATCCATCAGGCCAAATAAGGCAGTCTCCACCCCATAGCCCACCCAAAAGCCAGTCTGAAATTGGTCTCGATAATCAGTTTTTTCCAAGACTGTCTAGAATTGAGAGGCCACCAGCCTTTCAATTACCTTGCCCAACCACGGAAGGTTGGAGACAGGCCTATAATTGCCTAACTCTGAGGGATCCAACACAGGCTTCTTCAAAAGAGTTCTAATAATTGCTTCCTTAAGGCAAGAAGGTATCCTGCCCTCCCTCAGAGAAGCATTTATAATCTCTACTAGGCCCTCTACAACAACTTCCCTGCCAGATAGTATAAGCCATGCCAGGCAAGGGTCAAGAGAGGTAGGCTGCACTACTCCAAGCAGCTTGTCCACATCCTTAGGAGTCACAAACTGGAACTGATCCAGCCTGACCACATAAGAGGAGTTGCTGGACACCTCCAACTCAGACATTGCAGTAATTGTGGGGTCTAAATCCAAGTCGGTCTGAATACAAAAGATTTTATCCACAAAAAAACTCATTAAACACATCACAGCGGGTAATAGATGGTTCCAAGTTCTGATTCAAGGGAGGAGGGGCACTTACTAGCCCTCTCACAACCCTGAAGAATTCTGTTGGACGTGAACTTGCAAATGCAATATGGGCTGAAAAGAATCCCTTCTTTGCCTCTCATATTGCTGGAGCATGGATCTTCAAATGTGCTCTATGTTGTAATCTGTCAGATTTGAGTTGAGTCTTCCTCCACTTGTGCTCCAGTTATCTATCTCGCTGCTTCAGCCTCCATAGTTCTTACCAAGGGGCCAATTTTGAAGCGAGTCAGAGAGGACACTTAGGAGCGATCATGTCTACTCCCTGGTGAGTTTGCTGTTACAATTCTCCACCAGAGCATCAACAGGATCACCTGCAGAGCCAATACCAAATCCCTCCAAGGCTTCTTGGAATCCTACTGGATCCAATAACCTTCTTGGGCGGACCATTCTAATGGGCCCCTCGCCCTTGCAAAGGTGGGGTGTGACTGTGAGTCCAAACTTAACCAGATGGTGGTCCATCCATGACAATGGGGAAATCACAGGGATCTCCACCCATGGGACACCACCCTGATCAGAGTGAAAGACCAGATCAAGCTGTGACCAGCAATGTTGATCAGTCAGAGACCCCTTGGGATAGGCCCATAGTTGTCATGGCCACTGAACTCCTGAGCCACCCCAGACAGATTGGTCCCAAAGTGGATATTGAAATACCCCAGCACCACAAGCCTGGGGGATTCCAATGCCAAACCTGAGACCAGGTCCATCAGCTCAGTTAGGGATTCTGTTGGGCAGAAGGTGATCAGTACACCAACAGAAGCCCCAGTCTATCCCTGGTCCCCAAACTTAGGTACACTCATTCAATATGGTCAGACACTTCAACAGGGATCCAGGCAAGGGAGATATTGTTCTCATAGACCACAACCACTTCACCTTCCTGCCCACATCCCCGCACCTGCTCTTCAACAGAGTACCCTGGAGGGAGAAGTTGGGACCAGAATGGGACACCAGCCTCCCCCATCCAAGTCTTTGTAATACATACTAGGTCTGCCTCTTCATCCATAATCAAGTCATGGATGGTTTCAGACTTATTCTAGACAGACCTGACATTACAGAGGAGCAAGATGAGGGTCTGTGGAAGGTTGTCTCCCCATCCCCAGAAAAACCAAGATACATCTGAATCACCCAGGGCCTAAAAACAACAGAAGCCAAAATAAGAATGCCTGGCCCTCACCCTCCTTGTCCCCCCAAGTGGCTCCCCCAAATGGGTGACCACCTTTGGGGCTGGGCCCGCTGGTGGTGGGCCCGCCGCCATAGGGCAACAGTCCTTTATAAGCCCAGAAAGATGGTTAGTCTGGGCAGATGGTCTTCAGGAACTTCTGACTCACCTCCCCTCTGCCCGGCCCAATCCCGCACAGACTCACCTACAGGGTAGCACCCACAGCCCTACAAGTTAGGGGGCACACGGGCTGGCAGGCTGACAACAGCAGATGGCAGCAACACAGGCTCTCACCACTGGGCAGCAGCTGTCTCTGGGAAGCAGATGTTAAGGTGTCTTCCTCCCTGCAAGGCTTCTTCCTCTAGGAATATCCCTCCCACTACGAAATCCATAGGGAAATACAAATAAGAATACGAATACGATGAGTATTTATATTTCTCCTGTTTTACAGAGGCACCAGTGACGTTGTGCCATAGCAGCCATTACAGGAATCCTAACTTTCATCTCAAATCCTTGTGCATGCCTAGCAACCAACAGAAATGGCCTTTGCATTACTTAACTTCACCATCCATGGCCATAATATAGCACTCACCATTATGTCATTCTTATATATGGTGTGGAGAATTTCCATGCTAATGCTGCTATGGAAACTTAACCGAAATGAAAATAGCCCTATTCAGACATTATGTTTGACATGCATACAGATGACTGTACACATGTACCTGTTTTTGTGTGAATGACTGTACATGTGTTTATTTTAAAAGTGAATCTGGGTACAAACCCTCTGAGGTGCTGTAGACAGGACGTATACTGCTGTACATATTTTCAACATAACATGTGAATAACTGTACCTATGTGCATACACAGTACACAGTTTGTACATGCATTGAATATAACATTATCATTGGGTTAATCATTAGCTGTGATCACTTGAGCTGTAGTGGGTGTCAGTAATCAAGCTAATGTGGTTTCCAGTAGTCTCTACATGGTATTTTAGAACAAAGGTCCAGCTCTTAGATATGATTCAAAAAGAAAGGGCGACAGGCATTGTCCTTTCTGGACTGTGCCACTTGAAATTTCAGGGTGGGGATTTCATGTTTGGGTGAACAGATTCCATGTTCTGGAATTTGTTGTCTGTTAACCTTTTGTTTTGTTTTTTTCACTCTTGCTAATTCATGAGTAAACTGGTTGATTCTTTGTGGATTGACTCATATGATCCCTGAAAATATTACTAGAAAATGAAGTGTTTTAACAGTGGCTGTGTTCTAGTGTTCAGTCTTGGATGACAACGTGTACTTTTTAAAAATTATGTTTCACGCTGGTTAAGAAAGATACCCTATAGTGATGAGGACAAAAAAGCCTTGCCAAATAGATGACAGTGCCAAGAACATACTGGGTGTGCTGCTGTTAATGAGAGTACTGCTGATTGCTTAGCATGTTTGACTTGAGCTAATTCCAGGTATAAAACAAAAGAGAACAGGAAATGGGGAAGAAAATGAGGGCAGGGGATGCAGTGAGGACAGGTGACCAAAAGCAGGGAATGAAAAGCATGTATGTAGAAGTATAACTCATTGTGATCCAAGACTAAACACTAGAACATAATCAATATTAAGTCACTTCTTCCCCTTCTAATAATATTTTCAGGGATAGTATAGGTCAGTCTACAAAGAATTGACAAATTTTCTCATGAATCACCATACATTTAACAACAATGACAAAGCCAAGGAAGAGTGAAGCTAATAGATAAAGGCAGCAATTCCAAACTATGGGAGTAGGATAACATGGAGACGGGGTGATCCTATGTCCAAACTTTAGTCTTCTCTCTTAAGCAAAAGAAATACTGACTTTGGAAAAGAAATATAGCTGTCCAGGACAGATTGAGGGTCAGAATAGGCCGTAATTTAAATAAGGATTAGCTTGTTTATTGTATACTATTTATTCATTAAAAATTGGGCCCTCTATAGACTGGAACTGTGGTGTGGTGGATGGGGGTGTAACCCTCTCCTCCCGCTGTAGTTCCAGTCCAGATGAGGCCCAATTTAGGTATTTATTTATGGGATTTATGTCCTGGCTTTTGCCACAAATGTCCTCTAGTCCTAGTTACTACCCATGGGAACAATGCAACATCATAAATGCACTTGAACGCATGGTTTTTCTTTTGTGAAAAGAATATTACAGCCAGCAATTATTATTTTTATGGAAGAAGAGCCATGATCTCATGTGACTTCATGGTTCTTATTCTACACTTCTCAACAACAAAAACAACTACTGCACACACACACACACACACACACACACACACACCCCTCTAGTCCAAACCCCTCTTAAAGCCATCCAGGTTGTTGGCTGTCACCACATCTTTTGGCAGAGAATTCCACAAGCTGATTATGCATTGTGTGAAAAAATACTTCAGTTTGCTCATCCTAAATTTCCTGGCAATCAATTTCATGGGATGACCCCTGGTTCTAGTGTTATGCAAGAGGGAGAAAAATATATCTCTGTCAACTTTCTTCACACCATGCATGATTTTATAGACCTCTATAATGTCCAGAGGCGTAACTAGGGAAAACAGCGCCCAGGGCAAGCACTGAAATGGTGCCCCCCCGCCCCCCAACATACTGCATTATACTTAGGTTTTTCCTCACAAGCGCCCGCCGCTGCCAAGCCAGGCCACTGACTGGCCGCCAGGCGCCAGCAAAGCAATGGGGGGGGGAGCGCGGGCGGCGCGGAAGGGACCGCTCGTGGGGGAGGGGGCGCCGACGCGCTCCCTTGACTGCTGCAGCGCTGCTGCACCGAGCCGGAAACATTTGTATTAACAAAAAAATTTAAAAAAATTTTTAAAATTTTTTTTGTCATGGCGGCGCCCCCCATGTGACCAGAAAAGATGGTGCCCGGGGCACGTGCCCCCCTGCCCCCCCTATAGTTACGCCTCTGATAATGTCTCCCCTCAGTCATCTTTTTTCTAAACTAAGAAGCCCCAGGTGTTGTAGCCTTGCCTCATAAGGAAGGTGCTCTAGACCCCTGATCATCTTGGTTGCCCTCTTCTGCACCTTTTCCACTTCTACATTGTCCATTTTTAGATGTGGTGACCAGAATTGTACACAGTACTCCAGGTGTGGTTGGAGTACTAATTTTGTTTAAGGGCATTATAATAGTAGCAGTTTTATTTTCAACCCCCTTCCTAATGATCCCTAGCATGGAATTGTCCTTTTCCACAGCTACCACACATTGAGTCAACACTTTCAACAAGCTGTCCACCACAACCCCAAGATCCCTCTCCTGGTCAGTCACCGATAGCTCAGATCCCATCAATGTATACTTGAAGTTGGGGTTTTTCGTCCCACTGTGCATCACTTTACATTTGCCAACACTGAATTGCATTTGCCATTTTGTCACCTACTCACCCAGTTTGGAGAGACAACTAACAGTTAAAACATTCAACACAGTTTATAAACTCTGGAAACCAGATTACAGCAGATTAAAAACATGTACAACAATTTAAAAACCCTGGAAGGCCAGGCCTAACAGATAGGTTTTGAGTGCTCTCCTGAAGGCCAATAATGAATTCAGATTATGGATTTCTGCAGGGAGTGCATTACGCAGCCCAGGAACAGCTACAGAGAAGGCCTACCTCTGAGTCACCACCAGACGTACCAGTGGTAACTGGAGATGGATATCCTCAGATGACCTTAATGTGAGGTGGCAATCCTGCAGAAGATGCATGATCTATATTTTTGTTCTATATTTGCCTTCACTAACAAATGCTTCAAAGATAGGCCCCTTCTATATCTATATATTTAGTATGCATCTACATTAAATTATTCATCTGGTGATTTCAAAACAGTACCTGAACTTTAGCCTGCCTCTCTTGTGCAACTCCTGGCAATATACAACTCTACTCTACTTATTCTTCTTTCATCCAGTTTTCTACCTTCTCTTCCTTTGGCTTTCTTGGTGCTTCCTCATAAATTTGGATCATTTCCCCTTCCAATTAGGGATATGCACAAAACCGCTTTTGCCAATTCAGCTTGAATCCAAACTGGATTCCAGCCAACCTGCCCTGGTTCAGTTTGGGGCCCAGTTGAACTGGACCTGGTTTGAGTTTGAACTGAGCCTGTTTGAACCAGCTCAGAGCTCTACTGGTAAATGGGAATTTGGTGAGGATTCCCCTTTACCAGTAAAGAGGCAGGCGGGCTTGCCTAAGGGCGGGGGTGGCAGGCAGCTTCTTTAACTGTAAAGGGAGCCGGTGCTCCGTGCCACACAGCAGCCCCCGCGGCGGGGAATCACCTTCACCACTCACCTGGCTCCCACGGAGGCGAGCCCCCGCCAGTGGCTAGGTGAGTGGTGGAGATGATTCCCCGCTGTGGGGGCTGCTGGGTGGCATGGAGCACTGGCTCCATTTAGTTAAAGAAGCCGCCCGCCACCCCCCCCCCAGGTGAGTTCATGAGCCGCCTCTGCCTAAGGGTAGAGAGGGCAGGAGGGGAGTAAGTAACTACTTACAAATGATGTCTGTGTATGTGTGGAGGTCACTAAAATGGCCTCCACACATGCACAGAGGCCCAAACTGGGCCATCACTGGCCCTGCCCACTCTGGGGGTGGCAGGGGTGGGAGGGAGTAGTTAAGTAGTTTGTAAGTAACTAAGTAGTTATAAGTACATGGTAAGAATTAGAACAGAGATATATATGCACTAGGGATGTGCAAACCATGTTGATGTTGAAACGTTTCAGCTTGGAACAGGCCATTTTGAGTGTTTAGAGCTTCAAACAAAATACCCTTTAAATAAAAGGCCTGTTTTGAGTTTGGGGGGGAAACAACCGCATTTCAGTTCAATATATTTCAACATTTTGAGCACCATTTTTGGAGGCCTGTTTTCCCCTTGCCGATTGGTTTTCTTGCACTGGCTTGTAATGTGCTCCTATGGGGATTTGGGGAAAGGTTAAACTAGTTTAAAATCACTTGCTTGCCCATTTCTTTTGTGGGTTGGGTGGTAGGTAACATCCATTTTGCCCTATCATCCAACCTACTTTGGTCTCCCTAGGAGCTACCTATGGGGAACAATGGGGAATTTTGAGTTTCCCCTTTGTTCCCTAATGCCAAAACTCCCATGGTTTTTGGACATCCCCCCCCCCGCAACATAACGGATGAAAAACCCCAGTGAAAATAGGACGGAAACCCCCAACTTTACATATACACTGATAGGATCTGAGTTGTCACTGACTGACCAGGAGAGTGAGCTTGGTGTCGTGGTGGACAGCTTGTTGAAAGTGTCAACTCAATGCCAGCATGGTGTAGTGGTTAGAGTGCTGGACTAGGACCGGGGAGACCTGAGTTCAAATCTCCATTCAGCTATGATACTTGCTGTGTGACTCTGGGCCAGTCACTTCTCTCTCAGCCTAACCTACTTCACAGGGTTGTTGTGAGGAGAAACTTATGTATGTAGTACACTGCTCTGGGCTCCTTGGAGGAAGAGCGGGATATAAATGTAAAATAAATAAATAAATGTGCGGCAGCTGTGAAGAATGCCAATTCCATGCTAGGGATCATTAGAAAGGGGAGTGAAAATAAATCTGCTAACATTATAAATGTCCTTATACAAAATTATGGTGCGGCCACACTTGGACTGACTGACCAGGAGAGGTTATAATAATAAAATAGTTATAAAATTTTATTTCTTAGCCTCTCCATAACAAATTCTTCTCTATTTCTTTTTCGCTACTAAAAGTGCAGATACAGTCTGTCACAGTCTTTGTTTTGTTTGTTTGTATGAAGGAGGGGAATGCACTGACTGGATTATATTTTATACTATTGACGCATGATATGTCAACGTGTTCAGGCTTTGTGTACGTGTAATTGCATTAAAACAAAACAAGCATTTAATAAAGAGGATAAAAAAATGTTAGTATACTTGGGATCGCAGCCTTATTTTAATTTCTAGTTCATCATTTAGTTGTAATGATGAACTAAAGACATCTGTTGTTTACCGGTGAGTAATAATGGAAGTGGTCTTTTATGTTTATGAAGTTTATGAAGAGTGCCTTTTCTTCAAGTAGCCACAGGAGCACAGCATTGTGAGGAGGACAAGTGGAAGGTTCTTTGCTCCCCTGGTCTCTTCTCTGGCTTTGCACTTGTACTGTAAATCAGGGGCCGCATTAGGTAGCTTGGGAACTAGTAGTATCTCCCAGGCTTATCTGAGATAGCTTCCCAGGCATTTGAGCATCCTTCCAATCGTACACATCTGATTGGCTGTCAGAAAAGGGGCATGGCCACAGTGATTTTAATCACCCTCCCAAATCAGAGTTGCTTTTACTTTCTCTTCTATTATTTCCCTGCAGTTCCTTCTCCAACAAAGCAGCCTCAGTTGCTCCCCTCCTGTCCTGTGCAAAATTCTCTAGAAATTCAGGAGGTTTGATGTTAAAATCCTTATTCTGTTTTTTTGTCTGAACATTTTTGTTCAGACTTCTATTTTGGGACTGGCTTTGCCTCAGTCTGACCAAGTGGGGTGGGGAGTAACTCTCACAAGCCTTGTTTGTCCACCTCACAAGGAAAGGGGGATGTCCTGGGAAGAGCAAACGAGCAAAACACCTGCATGTTTCTGACAAGCTCATTTGGTCCAGCTAACATCCTAGCAAAAGTGAGGTGTGAAAAGGAAGAAGAAGAAGAAAAAAGCAAAGCACTCTTTTGCCAAGCATTTTAAAGAGAGGTTTTAAAAGCCAAACTTTAAAAAGGAGGACCATGATTATTCTATAAAACTGACCTTTAAAAAATCCAACACTTTATTATCCTTTTCATGCAGTTTTCAGTTGTCTCTTTATTGGACGGTTCCCAGGATAGAAAGCATTCTTTACATACCCTTAGGCGGAAATTTTTGAATCATCCTTAACTATAGTTGTACTAGTAAGACAGACACACAGACTAGAAAGAAAATCGCACAGTTATAGTTGTTTTTAAAACACGGTATATCTTCCAACATGTGAAGTAGGAGTCACCATGCCATATGTGTGTGAATGTAAATAAAAAGGTAAAGCGTGCTGCTGAGTTGGTGTCGACTCCTGGTGATCACAGAGCCCTGTGGTTGTCTTTGGTAGACTACAGGAGGGATTTACCATTGCCATCTCCCGTGCAGTATGAGATGATGCTTTTCAGCATCTTCCTATATCGCTGCTGCCTGATATAGGTGTTTCCATAGTCTGGGAAACATACCAGTGGGGATTTGAACCAGCAACCTCTGGCTCCCTAGGCAAGTAACCCCACCAGCCTTACTGGCTCTGACAGAGAGGCCTCAGGCAGGGTGGGCGGCTGGGCAGAGCAGCCCGATGAGTGGCCAGCCAAGACACTGTGGGACCAAGGAGCCGGGCTAGAGGGGCTGGGGGACGGGTGGGGGAGAGTGAGGGAAAAGGCAGCAGTAGACAGAGGAACAGCTGAGGCCCCCCCTAAGGGTGAGAGCAGCCTGATATGGCAGGGCAGAGGACCAATTAGCCGGGGGCGTGGGATGCTTCAGTTGTCAAGAGGGATTTAAGGCAGGTTCGGCCAGTGATGAGGGGCAGTGGGAGGGCAAGTGGTGGAGGCCTCTGGAGGGAGACTGCCACAGTGACCCCGAGGAGCCTGGAGGAGGAGGACTCAGGTGAACCAAACCCCCTCCCCTCAAAAACTCTGAGGCCCTGCCTGGAGTTGGTGAGGAGGAGACGTGAACAAGCGAATGGCCCTGGAGAGACCAGTGCTGTGACACACAGATATCCCACCTTTCTTTCATGGAGCATAACAAAATTTGAGACTGTGAGACCCTTTGGGAGAGGGGACCAGCTTATTATTTATTATTTATTTTTCTATGTAAGCTGCTTTGGGGACTTTTGTTGAAAAGTAGTATATCAATATTGGTAGTAGTTCCTAGGTGATCTTTTCTCATCCAGGCACAGTCCATACTCAGACCTGCTTAGCAGCAGCAAACCTAAAGCCCTTTCTCACAGTCCACGAGAAAGAGCTTGAATGGGTAGGGGAGGAAGCCTCAGAAAGCTTAACTCCCCCATGGGTGATCCTCGCTGTTGCTCTGGGTGTGGAGATTGTGCACCAGACGTGCAGCTGCCTCCTCGGGCAGCATGGAGGGTTGTGGGCTGGGATGCGTTGCCTCACCCCTGGAACGCTCATAATGCATGGCACAAATGGTGCATTATGGGGATTCCCCTTACATCAGTTGGGAGCCCTGCAATCTCCCAGGTCCAGCTCCAAGCACCTGGGCTGGCAGATGATCAAAAAAGTGGGGCTAAGGGGGCACAAGCTCCCCCAATTCTATTTAAGAGGGTGGCTTCATTAACCCAGTTTTGCCTACATGTGAGAACAGCCTCTTAGTCTCTCATATATCTTCAGGCAAGATTATGTATTTGTTTGTTTGTAAGTTTGTCCCTGTTAACTGAGAAAAGAGGCAACTTTTAAAGTGGTGGTTCTCTTATATTTGGGAGGGAGGGAGTAGCTGTCCTAGGCCAACTCCTGTGTCATCCAGTGGCTATTGCTAGTGCCTGCCTTGCTTTTGTTTGTGAGCCCTTTTGGGGCAGGGGACCATTTTCTTATAACTTTGCTATATAAACTAACTTTAGGGGGGAAATGGTTGAAAAATGGAATATAAACATTCTTAATTTATATTTGTACAAGCCTTGCACAGAAGAATGAGGTTTCCAGTAAAGCAATCTGACTTGCCTAACAGCTGGAAAGGAAGGAGCAGGAGGAAGTGACTGAGCACACACAATGACAGATGTATAGTGAAGAAGAAATGAAGTCTGCAAATCTGTGCCCCCTGGTGGATGAGACTGCTAGGCCAGATGACCATCGAATGGATTGCATTCAAAGTTTTCCTTCCTTTGGCAGGAGGCGCTTCCTCTGGAAGATGAAGCCTACTTCCTGAGGAAGCCCTCCCTTCTTTGAAGGAATCTCCTTTGGTTAGAGGAAAGGAATCCTTGGATAGAACTCATTGTCTTGTCCAGTGGTTCTCAATCTTAGGTCCCCAGATGTTTTTGAACTACAACTCCCATCATCCTGGTGCTATACCCCTGGTCCAGTCAGTGAGGTTGATGCTTCCAAGTCTTTAGCAATCTACCAGACTTCTGGAGCCGCTTTTGCTGGGGTTGGTCTTCTGAGTGAATTTTGAGTTCATGCCTCCTTTTCCTTTTTCAAAGGACATTTGAAATGGATTTTGTTAGATTTTACTGCATTCTTTTGGGGCAGCTCCAGGTTTCATGAAGGCCTCAGCAAACTGCCCTACATGAGTCCCCCCTACTTGGGCTGGTCGTGAGAAAGTTATCTATCTATCTATCTATCTATCTATCTATCTATCTATCTATCTATCTATCTATCTATCATTTTTATACTGCTGGATATGTACATCTCTAGGTGGTGATGTACATATCATCACCGATGATATGTAATTCTGCCGCTACCACCACACAAAGGCATGTGTGATATTCTATCTAGCAATCTTTTATTTTTTGTTAATCAGAAGTTTGCCCCTGTCAGGATTCTGTAGGGAGTGTGGTGGGCAGAGTCAGAAAGGAAAAGGGAGGGAAAGGAGAAGGAGAAAAATGGAGTTGTCTTTGAATAAAGCTTAATTAATAGGGTTGCCAGGTCAAGATCTCCCTGACTGCATGTGTCTCTGCAACCCGCCACTGAAGCAGAACCTCCACTCTGGCTTCCCTTGGATGGATGGTCAGTAGGAAGGGGAGAGAGGGAGAGAAGTTGATCATGACAGTAAAGTGTTCTGAGCCAACAAAATGTTTCAGCTGCTCTTCAGAACTTTGGACATCAAAACACATGTAAAAAGAAGTTGTTTGGTCCCCAAAATAGTCTCTATTCCTTTTTTAATGAAAAAAAGTCATTTGATCTCCAAAATAGTTGCATGTCCATAAAGTCCCTAGTTGGCAACACTGTTAGTTAAGTGAAGATAATATTGCTTTGTGTTTATGAGGTAAGCAGCCATAAAAAACAGTGTGAGATCTCTATGAATTTAGAGTTGATCTAATGGATCAGCAGTGTTTTTTCAGCTGCACAATATCTGATGCCTGATATTGGCCTTGTTTTTTTTTTTAAATAATGGTGAGCACTATTTGGTTTTATTCTGATGTTGAATTCCAGCATGTCCTCAGAAATATAGACCAGCAAGAACAATAAGGCTGGTCTTTCTAATATTTCAGTGCTGAGAGTGCAAAACACATTTAGGTCATTAAAAAAACCCAAAACTATTTGTAATCTTATGTTGAGTCCTAAAGCAATCTATCATACTACCCTGATTCAGAGACTTTATTATTTAGAGAGTAACTGTTGATGCTAATTTAGTTGGTGCTAATTTAGATTTCAAACAAAAGACAATCACTAGCTCAAAGCCTAAGGCAAGTCAGCAAAAGCAGGAGGAATGCTTTGGTACTTGGAGTCTAGGACACTTATTAAACAACTCATCTCTCACACCTAAGTCCCAAGACACAGAAACTGTCATCTATGATAGATTTATTACTATCTGTATTATGTTTGTGTTCTATTTCCCCACCAAGTTGTTGATGGGGCTGCCTTTCCAGTTCTGAAACTGTACAATTGATAGGCTTTTCCTCCAGGAGATGCAAAATCGAAATAAAAATTAACTTCCCTATCTAAATATAAAGCAAGGAATGTGCTTTTTCTGCCACTAGCAAATACACAATGGAAGCTGATTTGTCTTAATGTATCTGGTGATTTCTAATAGCTCATCTCTCTCTCTCTCTCTCTCTCTCTCTCACACACACACACACACACACACACAACATGAATGAAAAAGAACACCAACTTTCATGATTCCCATTTATTTGCAAAGGAATGGCATACCAGGAGTTCTGTGTGAATGGCATCTCTTATCAAGACCTTTTAGATTAGGACTCTATGCATAGTTTTAGCTATTAACCAGATGGGGGTAATTTTGATTGGCAAAAGCAAATTTTGCTGCTTAAAATTGGCAATTTTAGGAATTTGGGGCACTGAGAATTTGGGGCACTGTTTTGTTTTTGAGGATATTTTGATTCTGTTATGTTGCTGCATTAGGGAGTGAAAAGCACACTGGCATTCTAACAATGAGTTGAAGCATTTCTTTGTTATGTTGCAGGTTATCTTGCACTTCCAAGAAGATGTTAAAAAAGAACTTATGCAAATATATTTAAATATAATTGGTTAATTTGTTAGTTGATTAGAAAGCAGATGAATCATAATAGTAAAACATCCACACATCAACACATGAGTTTCGTTTCATAACTCCATTAGTTTCTGTTACGTAAGCCCAAAATATCAATTTGTGGGGTTGTTTTAACATTTTCTTTACTTTTTGTTTTACTTCTTTTGTTTTGTTGCAGCACGTCTCTACAATGGCAGCAGAGCTCTCCTGGCATTTGCTATTTAATTTAATTTATTTCATTTCATTTCTATACTGCCCTTTCAAAAATAACTCAGGGCAGTTTACAATAAAAAAAACGAGAACCTTTAAATTATCAACATAAAACTCTTTCCACTCACAATGCCCCTGAAACAAAATCATTCTGTGGCACTGTGAGAAAACATTGCAGCTGCCAGTGAAGACTGCCATTTTTTGTGGTGGCTGCCACATTTTGCTCTTGGCGCAGTAGGAATGCATTCAGGGCATTGTGGGAAAATAAAATGGCGGCCACCAGAAGACAACTGTTCACAGAACTGCTGTCCCCTGGGAGTTGTTGGAGGCTGTTCAACCTCCAACCGTCAGAACTTCAACTAAAAATCCTGATGTTGATGCAGAACTCACAGATATTCCAACATGTCTAGTCCAACAATTGGAACCTAGCAACAATTAAAACTTAAAATCATATAAAACAAATTAAAATAATGATCAATAAAACATTTCAAACTAAAAGGCTGGTAACATAGGTGTGTTTTGAAAAGTTGCTTAAAAGCAGGCAGAGATTGGGGAGCTGCCCTGCCTTGCCCTGCTATCCTCTCCTTCTCTCTAACCGGGGCAGGGGTGCGGGTGGGCAAGGGACTGGTTGCTTCCCTTCCTCTTCACTCAGAGTCAGCATGCAACCAGAGTCTTGATTTTTAAAGTGACATTATTTTAGCATTCCATGAAGATTCCTGCGTGGCCCAGGTAATCCTAGAAGCAGCTGGTCACTCAGGCACTTGGTAGGACAGATTTACTTCAGGGCCTTCAGATTAATTTTTTCCTTTTAGGCCTGGTCTACACATGCTGCAGAATGAGATGATAGAATGGACTGCATCATGATAACTGCAGATGAAGGGTTCTAGTCAGTGGCAGCCGAAGAATTCGGCACACCTGAGGCAGGGTGCCAAATGCCACCCTCCCTCCTTACATGCCTCCCTTATCTTTGTTGCTTCATGAGATACATGTGTGGAAATACATGCAAACATCCACTCCAACTTCTTCCTGCTGCTCAATGTTCACTCTTCTACCTCTCTTGCACTGGACTAATAATGAAAAGGGGAAGGAAGCAGCAGCAGCAGAAGTGATGAAAAGGCAACTTTCTTCCTGCAAACTGGATTGGCAATTCAGTGCCAATCAGTACCATCAGTCAGTGACAATTCAAATAGACAGGACAAACATGTGGCAAGTCCTTCTTGGTTCTACCATGGCAGAATGTAGATGAAGGATTGCATGTCTAAGTGCTCCTGCCTGCAAGCAAAACAAACATAAAACCAAAGCAGTTGCAAATCAGTGCTCGGCAAGGAGAAAGTACAACAGAGAGATACCAAAACACGACTTTTTGATATCCTAGCTTTCCACGTTCAGGGTGTTAAGAAAGAAAGAAAGAAAGAAAGAAAGAAAGAAAGAAAGAAAGAAAGAAAGAAAGAAAGAAAGAAAGAAAGAAAGTTGTGGAAGATACCATTCCCTAGACTGAAGTGAACGTATCTATCTATATCTATATCTATATCTATATCTATATCTATATCTATATCTATATCTATATCTATATCTATATCTATATCCATATCTATATCTATATCCATATCCATATCCATATCCATATCCATATCCATGTATCTGTTTTATAAAACATCACAACTGGATGACAACTCTTCCTTTGACAGCTTCCTCTAGTTTTCAGCGGAAAGACTTTCATCCTGAATGTCAATGCCAGCACAAATCAGCACAAATAATTGTTAAGTCATTAGCAAAGACTGTGAATGCCAGTTATCCTAATATTAAGCCTTCTGCTGCTCTCACTGGAATTGTTTGACTTGATTGCACCCCGTTACACTGACAATCTGTTTTCTGTTATCAACAGATAGGCTGACAGCCATTTAAATTCTCATTTAGAAAAATCCGGGAGCACTTGCTTTTTTGCTCCCAGAAGGATGAATCACTGAAACCAAAGATTTACACAGAACAATAAAGAATAAAAAAGAGGGATGGGACAGGGTGTAGTTTTCTCAGCAGAAAAGCATCCCAACACAGGATTTGGCCATTAGTTACCCAAGGGAGATTATTTTGTCTCTCTACATAGTGACAATCCAATCTGCTCTCTCTAGGCTATCTGCTATATTAATGCTCCCTAGTTATGATTATTGTTGAGTTTGACTTAGTTAGTGAACATGATGTTACTCTAGCCCCTAAATTTCTTTTTTGCTGTTTTTGGGCTGATTCTTACATACATTTATGTTGTTCAATGTAAGTAATGGGTGAATTCTTCCCATCTCAATTTTCACTTATTTTATTCCTTGTGAGCTTTAGGAGAAAGCTCAGATTTTTTCCAAGAGTTCTCTCCTGGTTTGTAATGTTGACATATGTGCACTGATGGTACCTCAAGATTGTGCATTTTCACACAGAAAGTGCAAGAAAGTCACATTTTCATGATGAATACATACTGAAAATACTCTTGGGGGAGGGTTGATGGTGCAGTTTGGGTTCTGTTTATTTGAAGTTTGTGTGCCAGTTTGTGGGAGGACAGCTGGTCTTGCGGTAGCAAGCATAAATTGTCCCCTTTAAGCTAAGCAGGGTCTACCCTGGTTTGTGTTTGGATAGGAGACTATGAGGCTATTCCGATGATCAGGTGAAGTTGGGCTATGAGAGCCTAGCCCGATTTCGCCTGACCGTCTGAACCACCGGGCTAACAGGCCCTCACCTTAAACCGGGTTTGCGGAGCGAGCACTCCACAAACCCATGTTGTTTTTGCTCGTGAGTTGCTGCAGTGCAGCGCCCCAGCTACTCATGAGGAGACCCCTGACTGGGAGGCTGAAAAGCAGCCTCCCAGCTCAGGGGTCTCTCCAGCATGCCCTGCACACTTGCGCAGGGCATGCTGAAGCTTCCGGGGGCCATGTGGCCCCCCAACTCCCCAGCCCCGAGCGGCTTCATGATGGAGCAGGCAGTTGGGTGGGCGGCTGCTGCGGCTGCCCAGAGCAGACTGTCTGTTCGTCTGCAGGGAGAGTGGGCTAATCCCGCTCTCCCAGCAAACCCCTAGAGGCTCTTCACACTAATCGTGTGAAGAGCCTCATTGTGTGTGAGTACTGTAAGATATTCCCCTCAGGGGATGGGTCTGCTCTGGGAAGAGCATCTGCATGCTTGCATAAGCAAGGTTCCCAGTTCCCTCCCTGGCATCTCCAAGACAGGGCTGAGAGAGTCTCTTGCTTGCAACCTTGGAGAAGCTGCTGCCAGTCTCTGTAGACAATACTGAGTTAGATGGACTAGTGGTCTGACTCAGTATAAGGCAGCTTCCACTGTTCCTATGCCATCAGACCTCTTGGTCATTTGGGTAGTAGCCATCCCTATGGTCCTGCACAGTGAGGCTGTTCTCGTGACCAGCCTAACCCTGCCTGGGCTGCCTCAGGCAGGGCTAGGCATTTTGTGAGGAGCAGTGGGATCCTTGTGGATCCATCCACACCCCACTCACCTAACCCCCTTAAGAAACCTGGCTTTTAGCCAGGGTTAAAGGTGCTCTTGCACCCTTACCGTGGCTACCAGGTATTGTGTGATTCTTCAGGCTGCATGCCTGAAGAGTCACACAGACAGGCGCAAAGCATGCCCATCTGAGGGGTGTGTGTGCCCAATGCAACGTGCATGCCACACGTTGCGTTGAGGGATGCCTGGAGGCTGGAACAACAAGTTCCGGCCCAGATCCCCCTGCCCTGCTCAGTGCTTCGTGGAGCTGCACAGAGCAGGGCTGCCTGTGTCGGCGTGCAGGAGGCACGCTGAAGAGGACCTCCTTGGTCATCTGGGGGGAAGGTGAGGTGAAAGCAGCCTTCCTCCCCATGCCCTCCCGAGGCAATCATGTGAATCACCACAGAAAATAACACTGCTTTTCTTTTCTTTATTATTTGTAGTTAGGATCCTTTGGGGATGTTTCTCCCAATCATGTGGGTACTTTAAGGGAGCCAGGCATTCTGGGTCTCCCTTAAGGCAGGCAGGCAGGCATGTATCCAAATGGTGAAGGGAAGTTTGGGAATTTACCAGGAAAGCTTTACCAGCTTCTCGCCACTCTTTGACTCTCTTTCAGATTACAGCCCAAGAAGACGCCTGCTGCCTCCTGGCATCATCCATTAGCAGCAGCATGGAAGACAAAGAGCTGAAGACACACTGAGTGGCTGCCTTTTTTTGACCTGTGCTTATTAGGCAAGTAAGGGGACAATTGCATTTTGAGCTAGATGGTCCAGAACACACCTGCCAGCTGGGCCAAGAGACACTTTCTAAAGTGATGGCTCTCTTGCATTTAGCAGGGGAAGAAGAATTGTTCTTTTTCAACCCCAGCACTGCATTTCTCCAGTGGCTGTTACTGGTGTCTATCTTGTGTATTGTTTAAAATTGTAAGCTCTTTGGGGACAGGGATCCATCTTTTTTCTGGTTTTTTTTTTTTTAATGGAAACTGCTTTGAGCACTTTTTTTTTTTTGGTTGAAAAGTGGTATACAAATGAAAGGTATACATATAAAATAGCAACAGCAGCCTCCTTTTTTCTTTGGGATGAGAGTGATTTTTTTCTGTCTCAGAATTGCTATTGTAGCTGAGGGAAGACAAGGACAGAATCCTGGAAGGCAAGGACAGAATCTATCAAGAAACATTCATTTTCAACATTTTGTTTGTATTCTGCATTTTTACATTTCTTGGTCATTTTGGTAGCAATCATCCCTATGGTCTCCCACAGTAAATAACACGGAGGCTCTCCACACGAGCAGTGTGGAGAGCTGGATGGGGTTTGGCAGAAAGAGCAGGTCAAGCCTGCTCTCCCTGCACATGACCATCAAGCCCTCCCTGGGTGGCCACATCGGCCACCCACACGATTACCGGCTCTGCCATGGAGCCGGTAGGGACGGCAGGGATTGGGGGCCGTCCAGCCTCTGGAAGTCCTGGCATGCCCCGCACAAGTGTGCAGGGCATTCTGGGGGGACCCCCGATGCTGGGAGGCTTGCTGCAGCCTCCTGGTCAGGGGTCTACTCATGAGTCATCACAATGCAGATCCACACCGATGCAGATCCACACCACACAAAAATGGGGTTAGTGGAGCACTCACTTCACTAACCTCATTTTAGGGGAGGGCTACTTTGACGGGCTAGCCGCCACCACCAGGCTCACCCGCAAGCCCAGTGGTTCTCATGATGGGCAAAAACCAGGCTGGGCTCCCTTAACCCATTCCCCCCTCCACTCGTGAGAATAGCCTCACTACCTTTATTTTCTTTTTATTTGCAGTTAGGATCCTCAGATGAATGTACAATAAAGAATAACAAATAAAAACGCTGAATACAATACAATATAGCATCAGTAAAACAGCATAAACAGGTTAATTACTGAATGCCTGCCGGAATTCTAAAAAGTTTTTAAAGCCTGTGTAAATGAGAAGAGAAGTAAATAAATAAAGCTGGTTCCCTGTCCCCAAAGGGTTCACAATCTAAAAAGGAAACACAAGACAGACACCAGCAACAGCAACTGGAGGATGGATAGGGCCAGTTTCTCTCTACTGAGTACCATCACTGGGAAGGCCCTGTCGCCAGAAGCCATCAGTTTCCAGTGGAGAAATATCCCAAGGAGATTCCAGGAAACACATTATGAAATGGAACTCTGAGCATATAGGGAAGAAATGGGACCAAATTGTTGATACTCTAGACACAACTGCATCTGCCATAGACCCCTGGGTGCTTCAGTACCAGAGGGCAATGCATTGTGGTGCATGCATCTACTGAGTATCCGTGCATATTCCACCTGACCACTGAATTAGTTCTGGCTTTACAGTCTCTGAATATTCAAAATATCTCCCAGAAAGACACTCACTCACTCACTCAGTAGTATGGTGCCACCAAGAATCTTGTGTTTTTGAACAACTCACCTCATAGATTCCTCATCTGTTCTGCATAGCTTATTTTTGTGTATGTTTATTTTAAATGAAACATTTGCACAGATGCTAGCTGTTAATATTAAATGTTGCACATATGCTTCATTTTATTACTGGCGGATTATTATTGGGTAAGCAGCTATTCTTTAAAAAAAAATATTTTTGTTATGGTTAAATTTATGGTTAATTTAAGCTCAGATGCTATTTCTGCGGGGGGGCGGGGGGGGGGAAGCATTTACAATTTGCATTTACAATTTATTCCTGTGATTTTTATTTTATTTTTATTTTTTGGTAATGGTTTAATTGTGGACTAGGGATGTGCCCAAACCGTCTCGGGCAGCCACGGGCAGGGCAGCAGTCGGTTCCTTTAAAAAGCAGATAAGCAGGTCTTTATCTGCTCCTCCACTGCCCCACCACTTTTCCAGGCATGGTGCCCACTTTCCAAAAGGCCCCTCGTGGCTGCAGCACTGAACCCAGCCGCCTGCGCATGGCAGCCATGTGCATGCTGACAACATTTACAGGCTGCTGGAGGCAGTGCTGCAGCTGCGCATGGCCTTTTGGAAAGTGGGTGCCGCGCCTGAAAAAGCGGTGTAGTAGTGGAGGAGCAGATAAGTTCCTGCTTACCTGCCTTTTAAAGGAACTAATCCCCACCCTGCCAAACTCAGTCAAATGTGGGCACCTGAGCCAGTTCAGTGCTTCCCTAAGGAGGCACTGAACCAGTTTGGGCACATCCCTATTGTGGACTGCCTGTTAGGGGTGTGCACGGAACTGGCTGGTCCGGTTCAGTTAGAGTCCAGACCGGATGTGACCTGGACCAGGCCAGTTCAGTCTGGCATCCCCTCGAACACTCCTGGTTTTTTGGGGGGGTGTCGGCAAACATTTTATATATATATATATATATATATATATATATATATATATATATATATATTTTACTTACCCCCTTCGAGGGAGTTGTTGGAGGTGGTAGTGGGGTGTGTGTGTCCGTGGAGGTTCCCGCTCCCCCAGCTGGCCTCCATTCGTGCCCATACCAGCTCTTCGGCCAATTTGGGTCTTCCCAGTCAGGGTGTGTGTGTTCAGTCCGGAGTCGGACCGAACAGGGGATGGTTCGATTCAACCCCGAACGGTCAAACTGAACCGGTTCAGTTTGCAGTAGGGATGTTTGCACATCCCTACTGCCTGTCAGCACCCAATTGTTAAGGGCATTTGACACACATTGCATCCTGCTGCTATAAATGGGATGCCAGGCCATTTTTCTTCAGTTCATGTTTTTTGGAGGAAGTGTCAGATTAGTTTGAAACTTCCCACATTCGAGGGAGTCTATCTGAAGATTATCCATGTCAAATTTCAAAAGATTCATGAAAAATGGCTGAGTTACAGTCCTTTGAAGTACAACATGTCAAAAATTATTTTGACAGCTTTTCAATTTTTGTTCAAAACACCCATTTTTGGGAACAGTTTTCTCAATGCTGGGTTTACTTACAGAATTTATCACATTGATTCCAAATGATATGGAAACAAATGCTTTTGGTTAGACCCTGTCCTTAGTTAGATGTGGCCCTTGTGGCATTTAGTCTTTTAAGAAAACCTGTTTAATATCCGATCATTTCCCAAGGGCCACATAATGTTACCACACATGCTTAGTAATGCCAACTTTGTCCTCCACCAAGAGTGAAGTTCACAGTTAGCATGTATGTGTTAAACAACAGTATTGAGGCCTAGTCCTTGAGGTACAAATACAATGGAGAAGCAGCTCCTTGCTCCTCTCTTCTCCTGAGCAAGCTGCTCTTCCTTTCCTTCAAAAGGAAAAGAACTGGAGTGTGCTAAGTGTCAAGCAGTAGTACTGAGCCTGGTAGTTCAGGTACAAACAAAATGAAAGTGAATGGCAACTCTATGTCTTTCAAATCCTGAGCAAACAGGCGCCCCTTTCCTTTATCAAGTACAGAAGGACACTTGGGCCTGGTTACAAACAAATGGTGAGGGAGGATAAGTGCTAGACTCCCTCCTCTTCTTTTAAGTGATTAGCCCCCCACTTTTCTTAAGAGGTACAGGGCTGGAGTATGGCAGGAGCCAAACAGCGGTACTGAGGCCTTGCTTCTGAAGTACAAGCTCAGTGGAGAGAGATGGCAGCTCCCTCTTTCCCTCCTCTTTTTTTGGGGAAAAAAGCTGCCCCTCCCCTTATTAGTTGCAGGACTGGAGTGTGGTAAGACCTTCATAGAGCACTAAGGTACAGCAGTTCAGGCAGAAGCAAAAAAAAAAAAAAAAAAGGAAAAGGAAAAGGAAAAGAAAAGAAAAGAAAAGAAAAAGAAAGAAAGAAAAGAAAAAAGAAAAAAGGAGGGTTTGCCTCCTCTCCTAGGCAAGCTGCCCTTCCTTCCTAGGGTTGCTAACTGTCCCGTACTAAGTGGGATGTCCCAATTTCCTGTGGGGAAATGCTCATCCCGGTCGGGACTCCTGCTGTTTGAACTTTAGAATTTTTAGATACACTTTTAAAGCCTCCGCTGAGTGGTGGCGGAGCAGGGGCACAGCGGCGAGAGCTCTCCCAGCCCCTTCCGAAACTATGCATGGCTCTGGATGCGGCAGGGGCAGGGCTTGCTGGGGCGACGCACTGGTGACAGGCTCGCCACTCCGGCCACGGTGCTTACATTCACTAAAAAGCTCTGACTCACCGCCATTCACTGTAGGAGGGAGGGGAGGAGCCAGGAAGGTGGGCAGGTGAAAGGCTCCGCCTTGTCTGCCTCCAACTGAGGCCACAGTCACCAGTGCGCTGGTCCAGCAAGCCCTGCCCCTGCCCCATCCAGAGCCATGCATAGTTTGGGAAGCGGCTGGGAGAGCTCTTGCCGCTGTGTCCCTGCTCTGCCACCGCCCAGCAGCAGCTTTAAAAGTGTAAAACAAACAAACAAAACAAATAAGCCCCGCCCCAAGCCCCCATCTTGAATACAGCCAACGCAATGTTGGAACCCTATTCCTGCCCGCTCTGAGAGACAAGCAGTAGCAATAATGCTCAGCAGGTGAGGCACATGTTGAAAACAGACCCAACAACTTTAGGGTCATGACTTAAATAATTCATGTAGTAGTGTTTTTCCTCAGGCTCAAGGGGTTTCCCTCCCTCCTTCTGGACTTTTGGATAAACACTTAATAAGGGATTTGCGTGCGCAAACAGCTTCCCCACAAAGATTTGAGCTATATTAATGCATTAAGTACAATTTGGAAGGAGAACTGTAGCCATTTTTTCCTTGAATTCCTACAAGAAACTGACTTCTGGTATATTGATTATTGTTGTAGCTGGATTTATTCCATATGTTATATGTCTATCGAAGAATGTTTTCTGGTATTTTTACACATTAGCCCTCATTTCAACGTGCAGACAGTAATGCAATAAGGCAGCATAGAAAAATAAAAAGTTTACAGCCAAAATAAATGTGCAATGGGAGTTTGCAACAACACACTCTGAAAACGGCAGCAATATAAACTGGTTTGTAAAATTCGGGAAATCCCTATTAGAATAGAATTTTATTTATTTATTTATTTATTTATTTATTTTATTTGCATTTCTATACCTCCTAGTATAGAAATCTCTAGGCGGTGTACAGATTAAAACATAATATAAAACAAAACATTTAAAAATAATAAAAACAGATGAAATCACAATAGATATAAACGCACATTAAAATTTAAAATGTTACATTTAAATTAAAATTAGAATATTAGAATATTATTTAAATTTAAAATTAGAATATTAGCCTCTGGAATCTCTATTAGAATCCCTATTCTAGGAAAAGCACCTAGGTACCCCAAATCCCTCTCTCTGAGAATGACTCTGCAACGACAATGACTACTATGAATATTACTAAGGTCTTCAACTATGAATATTACTAAGGTCTTCAACCAAAGTTCTCAAAGTGGTTTACACAGAAAAATAAACAAGATGGTTCCCTGTCCCCACAAATAATAAACAAGATGGTTCCCTGTCCCCAAAGGGCACATTTAAAAAGAAACATAAAGTAGACACTGGCAACAGCTGCTGGAGGGATGCTGTGCTAGGGTTGGATAGGGCAGGTTGCCCCCCCCCCGCTAAATATAAGAGAACCACCACTTTAAAAGGTGCATCTTAGCTCAGTTAGCAGGGGTGTCCCATACTCCTGGGATCCTGGAAGATAACTCTCATCACAGGCTGTGATGGGACGTATATAGGAGCTGGTGAATGAGTGCGTGAGTGTGTGTGGGTTACCCTAGCCAGGCATGGAGGATTCAGAGGGGGAGGGATTTTTAAAAAGGCAGTTGAGATAGAGAAAGAGGAGAGTTGGGGTTAGTTGTGTGGGAATCGGGGGTGGTTTTTGCTGATTGGTTGGTGTGTTCTGAACAGAAGAGATTTGTTCAGGGGATTGTGTGGAACTTGAAGGGTGAATGTATGGAAGCTGGAGAACCAGCAGTGTACTTGGCAGCTCCTAGTAACAGACAAGAAGGTCTGGAAGAATTCACTAAGTTTACAAACGCAGTTTAACTTACCTCTGTCCCAGTTATCTCACCCCACTATGTGTTACATTTTATCCAGAAGGAAAGAACTACTCAGAAAGTGGAACAGCTGATGTAACTTGGTAGAGAAAAGGGCCCTGCTTTGGGCCCTGCTTTGTAGAGATCTTTATTCTAGTCAGTAAATAATAAACTTATTCTTGTTTTCATTCAAGTTGTGTTTCATTTATATCCTGAACATATGCCTATCCTTATGCTGATCAAAGACCGAAATAAAGACTATGCTATGCTATGCCTATCCTGCGCTCACGAGGCTACACAGCCAAAAGAGATTTAGTACCAAGACCAGGGTAACAAGAATGTATATGGCAGCAGCGAGGGAAAGTTAAAAAATAACAACAACACCCTGAATAAATTCCCAGAAGACTAAATTGTCATAGAACAATATCTATTAAAAAGAACAATTCACCTTCCTGGAAATGAGGGGGGTGTCAGGGAGGGACCCTGACACAGGCTACAGAGACTAACAAGACATATAACAAAGACAGTGCCGGCCAGCGGGATTAGTCATCTGGGTAAGTGAGTTGGGCTTTTCACTGGGATGCCTGTTTGTGTGCTCTGCCTCCTCCCAAAGGTCGGCCGGCAGCTGCTTATCCTTTGATTGTGAGAACCTGGCCTATATGCCCCTAATGGCTACATTCTTAATTTATGAGTGTGTGTATAGAAGGGACAGAAATATAAGCTGGGGATGTTCCGTAATGAGGCAAATGTACTTTCCACATGTTCATAGGAGCTTCTTCTCATCCCTTTAATTAAAATCAGATCCCAGAGTTTTCCCGCCTCTACTGAAGATCTTTTTAAGGAGAGAGTGGACACCCATCTCTCAGGGATGCATCAACTGTGGGTCTTAACAGTAAACATGAGTGCGTATGTGTGTGTGAGTGAAATTTTTTTTTAAGCAAGCAGAGCAGGTGTGGGAGGGAACATCTATCTGTTCCAACAACACCTGTGTTTTCCTTCTCCCACACAAGGCCTCGCATCATTATTTGTTTGTTTGTTTGTTTGTTTATTTAACATTTATATCCTGCTCTTCCTCCAAGGAGCCCAGAGTGGTGTACTACATACTTGAGTTTCTCCTCACAACCACCCTGTGAAGTAGGTTAGGCTGAGAGAGAAGTGACTGGCTCAGTCACCCAGCTAGTATCGTGGCTGAATGGGGATTTGAACTCGGGTCTCCCTGGTCCTAGTCCAGCACTCTAACCACTACATCACGCTGGCTCTCTACATCAGGCAGGCAGGTGGCCATGAGTCCTGAAGGGACATGCCAACGATGCATGGTGAGATGGCTGTGTGGCCTTCCTAAAGTCACCATACTAGATGTGCCCTCTTCCTATGAATGACCAAACAATTTTAGCTGGTATGGCAGAGGAGGACCTGACAGTTCTGTTTTGGTACACTATGGTTTTTCTCTCCTCATGGTCGTCTTGCACTGCACAGAGAAGATTTGGACAGAAATCTAATCAATGATATCCAAAAGCACTTAACTGAATGGAGTTAATGTAATAATAAAGTTTAAATATAACACTCCAATTAAATTTATGTTTGTTAAATAAAATGTAACTTAATAAAGGCATTCAATTAAATAAATACTATTCATTCATCCCTCACCAGGAACTTCTGTAAAAGCAACTACATGCATTTTTAAAAATAGCCCTGTGCAGGTGTTATGAAAAGCAGGGACACTGTACTTTTGTACAGCCTCCCCGATAGCCTGAAATCAATCAATTCTGAGAGCAACAACTGAGGTGGTTGTTGCCATGTGGTTCCATGAGCATTTGCTCACGTGCTTGCCCTAGGCCTGCATGGGGCAGTTGAGAATGCATTGAGAGTATTTTGCTGTTCTTTATGCTGTCTGATGAACTTGACACAAAGCAAACAAGCCAAGCCTCCAACAAACTAAGAATGTCTTTTCTCATGGACCGACTTGCGGAACAAATTGAGACATGTTTGAGATGCACAGGCAGCATGCTACTCTGCTAAAACAAAACCAGATTTATAAGAGCTTCTGTTCATACTCTTGAAACATTGAAACTTGCTAGTCAGGCTGGATTTGAAGCCTGTGGACTCCTGTAACTGGGTAGGAGCTGGGCAGGAAGTGGAGCCAAATTCTTTATCACAGAGCTGCGGCAGGCTGCAGCGGGATTGGTAAGATTGCAGCAGGCTCCAGAGTGCAGCATTGCTTCACAGTAAATGCCCCCTTTATATGACTGATGTTTAGAGAGGATGGGCAGGTCGCTCTCTCTCTCTCTCTCTCTCTCTCTCTCTCTCACACACACACACACACACACAAACACACACACCAGTGGTGGCTGGTGCTGGTGGGTGGATCAAAACTTTAACTCCTGGTAAAAGCTCCTGCTGCTTGACATCATATCTTAGAGAGCGCCTTCTTTTACATGATCCCCACCGCACGTTAAGGTCATCTGGGGAGGTCCGTCTCCAGTTATCACCGGTTCGTTTGGTGACGACTCAGAGGCGGGCCTTCTCTCTAGCTGCTCCTGGACTGTGGAATGCACTCCCAGGGGAAATTCGTAATCTTGATTCTTTACTGTCCTTCAAGAGAGCCCTTAAAACCTATTTGTTTGGCCTGGCCTTTCAGGGTTTGTAATCAGTTTTAATTGTTTTAATACCTGGTTTTCAGGGTTTTAATTGTTTTGATAGTTTAATTGTTTTTTAAGTTTTAAATTGGTATTTATATTTGTATCTCTGTTTTAATTGTTTGTTTGTTTGTTTGTTTATTTATTTATTTATTTTTGCATTTTTATACCGCCTTTCGTTAAAATATAGCCCCAAGGCGGTTTACAAAAGTTAAAAACACACAATAAAAACACAATAAAAACAACATGCTAAGAGTATAAAAACATATAAAAACAGGTTTTTAATGTTTTCTGTTTTAATTGTAAACCGCCCTGAGCCATTTCGGAAGGGCGGTATATAAATCAAATAAATAATAAATAAATAAATAATCACACTTGGGCAATTAGCCACATTCCCTGCCCCACTGCTCAATTGGCTGATGTGCATGCTCAGTGGCAATTTGGGGGGTCAGTATGGCAAAACAAATGCTATCTCTATCTATCTATCTATCTATCTACAGTATCTATCTATCTATCTACACACACACTTATATCTCGCTCTTCTGCCAAGGATCCCAGCGCAATGTACATGGTGCTTTGTACATGGTACATTTAATATATCCTCACAACAACACTGTGAGGTAGGTTAGGCTGAGAGATACATGACTGGCCCAGAGTCACCCAATGAGCTTAATGGCTGAATGGAGATTTGAACTCGGGTCTTCGCAGTCCTAGTCTGACACTCTAACCGCTATGCCATACATACTGCTTCCCCCCGTTTCATCCTGAATATACCCAGAAGCAGATGTTGGAACCTTCTGGAAAAGATTGTCCTCAATGCCCATCAAAGTCTCCTTGCTTCACCCTAGCCAGGGTTGGTATCAGGGGCTGGCATTACTGGGCAACAGTCAAGGGTCTACGGCTGACCCTCTTACTTGTCTATGCTTTTTAGGACGTTTTAGATCCTGAGCACATATGCATCATTTTAATCTAGTTTCTTATTTGTTATTAAAAAATAAATCTAGTTCCACACTCGTTAAAAATGGTTGAAACCCCCCTGCTGCAACGGAATCATTTCATTTCTGGTTTTCACTTTCTCCCAGCCAGTCAAGTCAGGCAGGGCCAGCATCAGGGGTTGGCCAACTTGAGCAGTGGCTGGGGGCTCAGGGCTATCAAAGGGCGCATGGGCAACCCCTGAGACCCTACTGGAAAAAAGATGGCAACTACCAGTGCAACTGTCAAGAAGCACTCCGAACTGCTGCCACTACTACTAATGCAAACTTCTCTCAAACCCTTGTGGGAATGTGCCTTTTTGCAGCGGCAGTGGCAGCTCAGAGCTCTCTTTAGCAGCCACGCTGGCATCTGCCATTTTCCTTTACGACTTCTTCACTATGAGCCCCATGGCCCACTGAGATCATCTGGAGAGGTCCGTCTGCAGTTGCCACCAGATCACCTGTTGGCCGCTCAGGGGTGGGCCTTCTCTGTTGCCACCCCAAGACTTTGGAAGCTTAAAAAAAAATCTTTAAAGATGCATTTATTCACCCACATTTTTAACTAGGAATGGGGTTTTTTAATTGTTTTAATGTTTGTTTTAATTTGTTTTAAGGTTGTTGTCACAACCAATACCAGGGCAAGGTAGATGGGAGCGGGGAAGGCAGGGTTCAACCTACCTTCCCCCAGACAATCAATCTTTGTGCCTTCAGTGTGCAAGCCGCACACTCACATAATCCGTACTGCTCCTGGTAGCACAGATCAACAGAGGCTGAGACTCATTTCCCCCGCCTCCGGACATCCCACAAGGCACCATGCAATGAGCGCGGTACCTTGGGGGATTCCCCCACTTCCCTGAGGAGATGCACGATCCTGGCAGCTGGGTTAAGGGTGAGCTGGCACCCTTAACCTCGGCTAAGAGTTGGGCTAAGAAGTGGGGTTAGGCTGAATGGGAGCCCAGGAATCCACATGGATCTCAGCACTCCCCATGAGCCTCCTAGCCTGGGTTAGGCTGCTTGTGAGAACAGCCTCTTTAAATTTACCCAGAGACGTACATTTGGGGCAGTGTACAAATATAATAATATAAATAAATAAAGCAATGCTCCCTTCCCCTTATGTTCAGTGACACAATGATAGATACATTCCATTTGTTATATGTACATTTGTTATGTACATATAGCCACCAACGTAGAAGCTCTTGTTACTGTTAAATGGACCCACAAAGGTACTTGGCTGAGGGCCCCCACAATCCTGATGCTGACAGTGAAGACAGGCCTGTCATCTGAAATGTCAGCAGAACAGACAACATGAATAAAATATGCTGTCGCTCTTTCCAAACCATCTCCTTATCTGGCCAGGTACATTCTACTCAAACAAAAGAAATTCATTGTAAGAACTGCTGTGCGATGGGCAGTATCAGGGACTGAAGAACGTCTTATCTCTTTTGGCTAGTGCATATTTTTCTAACTGGTTCGGATCCAAGGTGACATTCAATAAAGCAAACAAGCTCATGGAAACAGGACTGCTCTGCAATTCATGAGAGAGACGGGCCTGTCGTACATCAACAACAGATGGCACTCGGGTCAACAACAGGAAAGATAGGACTCGGCTTGTACAGAATGGGAAGTCCGGAGGTTGCATTGAAACAAGATACCTGCCAACTCTTACTATTTTGCTTGTAATGTTCTGTCTGAGACCAAAAAAAAGAACCATTCAGGTTCCTAGCACAGAAGTGACTGATGAACCTGCAAGCACTGGGCAAAAGGGGAACATGCCCCCCAATTTTTCATTGGGTGCCCCCAACCTCTTGCCAACCTGCCTGCCCTCAACACACCCTGTCACCAAGTATGTCTGGATGAAGCAGGAGGTGATGGCAGAGGAGTGCACTCTGGGTCAAAATTAATCATTCCAGTCCAGCAGGTGCTCCCCATCACCACATCCTCCATCCTTGATCCCCCATCCTCCTCACTCCATGCGCTTGTCCAGCCCATTTCCTCTTCCACTCCCCATCCCTTCCTTTTCCATTTGTCAACGAAGGGGAGGGGAATGTGATTGTGCTTGGGGCTGACTCTTTTGGGGCATTTTAAAAAATTTATTTTACATTTTATATCCCGCTCTTCTTCCAAGGAGCCCAGAGCGGTGTACTACATACTTAGGTTTCTCCTCACACCAACCCTGTGAAGTAGGTTAGGCTGAGAGAGAAGTGACTGGCCCAGAGTCACCCAGCAAGTATCCTGGCTGAATGCGGATTTGAACTCGGATCTCCCCGGTCCTAGTCCAGCACTCTAACCACTATACCACGCTGCAAAAGGCATGGGGCCTTTTGTATCACACCCAGCAGTAACCCAGCTACTGGGCTTAATGGAGGAGGCAGCAAGCAGCTCTTGTGCCTGGAAGCAAATCAGACGTTGTAGAAGCAGTTCTCAAAAGAGGGTAGGAGCTAGGGAAGAAATGGGTACCTGGGCAGTTTTGCTATGGTCCATGCATTGGACCTCAGCGGTCCTGGAGAGAGTGGCATAGCTGTTGTCAGTCTCTGCTAATATTACAGGGGTTTGGTTAAGCATGAAGGGCAGGCTTCAGGTTGCTTTGTTCTATTTGGTGCTGGACTGGATTGGACAGGGTAGGGCAAGTAGAGGTATCATGAGTTTATAGGATCAAGCTTTAACTGGTTTGATGCCTCATCTTATGCAGAATTAGATTTCAATGGGCTCAGGCTCACCGAAGGGCCATACATTATATTGGAGCTCTATGAATGGAGCTCTCTATGAAAGTTTCTTCTTCTTAAAAGCAGCTGTAGAGAGTTCCAGATTTGGTTTGAGGCCGTGGTATGTTGGTGGAGGGTCCCTCATTCCCCCCCCCCCAGCCCCCATGCCATCTCATAGCTTAAATCAACCTCACCAAGTTGACTATTTGATCCTGATTTCAAGATCCTGGCTGATGAACTAACAGTGGTTGGACTAAACCACAGTTTCTTTAATAGTAATGGCAAACTGTAGTTTGTTCTGAGTGGAAAGAAGCAGCATTACAGGATCATAGGAAGCTGCCTTATCCTGAGCCAGACCATTGGTCCATCTAGCTCAGTGATGTCTACACTCACTAGCAAAGGCTCTCCAGGATTTCAGACAGGAGCCTTTTCCAGCTTTCCCTGGAGATGCCAGGAATGTAACCTGAAAGGACATTCCATTTTCATTGAGCTACAGACCCACCCACCCACCCACTCCCTTTAAATCCCTTCCTTTCATGTCTGAAAGATGGTGTTGGGGAATGAAGAAGTGTGTTAGGCTGTGGCCTGACTAACTTTATCCATGTAGTGTTAAACCAGTGGTTCCAAACCTGAGGGCCTCCAGATGCTGCTGAACTACAACTCTCATCTTCCCTAGGTATAATTTATTGTGACTGGGGATGATGTGAGTTGTAGTTCTGCAACATCTGGAGGCCTCCAAGTTGGGAACCACTGTGCTAAACCATGTTTTAGCATTACACATGAATGTGGCTACTGACAGATTCCCGCGTAGCAAGAAATCACCTGATCTCCCAGCTCCCAACTGCTGGCCTTTTTGGGTTATTTGCCTAATACAAGAATAAGCCAGTAGCCACAATAATATAATCTAGCTATTTGTTACAAAATCTGAAGACAGAGCATAAAAGTAAAAGTGTTTTGATGGAAAATGTTACAATTTCTCTCCCTTTCTCTGTGATTTAAATAGTTCAATATAGTAAATGTGTCCAGAGTAAAATATTTTTTACACACTAGCCTAAATAATATGCAGTTCCCTCTGTGTTTCTTCATTGAGTTTGCCTTCCAGTTTAATTAATTGGTTTTTAAATAAATGTGCATATTAGCAAAACATCAGCATAAGTGCCTTTTTGAGATATTGAAGGAAGCACAAGACAATTCACAATTTAATAAGCATAACTTATCACTTATTGCTGTTTTTATGCAATAAAACATTTTTAATGAATTAAACACTGTTATAGTGCATTTGGGAAATCCTTTGTCTTTTTGATTTCCCTCTAACTTTGTGCAGTTTCCTTCCCCTTCCCCACATTTAAAGGAACAGTTCTAACACCGAGGCCCCATTTCCACGTAACGGCATTTCACTCTCGTGAGAGAGCGGTCCTTGGGAGAAGGAGCATCATCACACATTATTAACAATTCAACCCCATCCCTGTGTACCCCAGGATGGTTCTTCACATGAGTAGTGCATGGATCTCTCCATGGCCTTTCATTCTCATGAGACAATGTTTCATTCTGGAGTAGCATCCGTCATCATCACACAGGAGGAATCTTTCCTGTGACTGGAGGTAATACTGCTCCTGCTGAAAGGTTCTTCTCATGAGTAACACCAAGGACTGCATGCTTTTACCGAAGCGGGAGGGGCTGGGACCCCTTGTCCAACTTTATTGTACAAAAAATAGAGCAGAGCCATTCAATAATTCCTGGGTAGGGCTGCCTTTTAAACCTGGCATGGAGCCTGACCTCCAGCTGCCCGTGTGCGGTCGTAGCGGTGGCCCCACTGACCCTGCCCCCTGTGTCTGATGTCAGATGTGGGGAAAAGCCGCGCTCTGCATCTGACATCAGACACGGGGGGGGGCGTGGTCTGGCTCCCGAACGGAGCCTTGAGACTCCGTTCAGGAGTTGGTGTTCAACTCCTGAAGGGGCCCCGCAGTCCCTACTTGGGAGCTAAACCAGCACCCCCATGTCTGATGTCCGATGCGGGGGCATGTCGGGTGTGAGGTGTGGCCCCAAATTGGGCACAGCCCTGGTTCTTTGAACCCGTTGGCTCAATGGTGGCTCCACCTCTGTTTTAAACCCAACCTGGGTATCACTGCCCTGAGATACATGATCTCAAATAATAAACCAGGCGTGGAGCCTGACCACTGGTGGCCCATGTGCGGCTGTGGCCCCGCTGACCATGCCCCCCGTGTCTGATGTCAGACGCGGGGGGCGTGGTCTTGCTCCTGAATGGAGCCTTGAGGCTCCATTCGGGAGTTGGAGTTCAACTCCCGAAAGGGCCACGTGGCCCCTTTGGGAGCCAAACTAAGGCTGGCGCTGTGTCAGATGTGGGGAAGTCAGACGCAGGGATGTCAGACGCGGGGGGCATGGTCTCACTCCCAAATGGAGCCTTGAGGCTCCATTCGGGAGTTGGAGTTCAACTCCCGAAGGGGCCACGTGGCCCCTTTGGGAGCTAAACTAAACTAAACTAAACTGTGTTCACAGCGCCAGCCTTTTAACTCCTGAAGCGGCCATATGGCCCCTTCAGGAGCTACTTAGACTAGCGCTGTGTTCGCAGTGCAGCCAGGAGCAGCTCTTCCCAGCAGGGAAGAACCGCTCCTGGCTGCTCTGTGAATGCAGCGCCAGCCTTAGTTTAGCTCCCGAAGGGGTCATGCGGTCCCCGCTCGGCAGCTAAACCAGCACCCCCACGTCTGACGTCAGACGCGGGGGGCATGTCGGGGCTGTGAGGCGTGGCCCCTCATTGGGCGCAGCCTGAGTTCTTTGACGAACCCAATGGTGGCTCCGCCCCTGTTTAAAACCCAACCTGGGTATCACTGCCCTGACATATATTACCTTTGCAGTGATCTAATCAGATTGCTCAGTTTATAGTGCCACCACAAATTATTATTATTATTTTTTACATTTTATATGCATTTTACACATAAATCCATGTTCTTAAGAACAAACTTCTTTATCCATTTCTTTTTGGTGAACAAAACACATAGTGCCAATCTTGCCATCCCGTCCCCTTTCTCTTCGGGTAGCCAGAAGGGGGAACAAGAGACACAGTGGAAAGTGGGCGTCCTCCAATGTGACTTTCCCCTTTGACAGGCTTAGAAGCTTGGGATGGGACAAGGCGGCACTCCTGTTGCCGGGCAATGGCTTAAGGCACATGGAGACAGGGTGTAGGACACGTTCTCAGAAAGGCAGCAGGCATGGAGTGGGTGCATTCCTAGGCAACTCTGGGTCATCCTCTCTATGACTGCAGTTCCAGAAACAGCACAATACTGTGTCTGGCCGTGTCTGCATTCAGACGTAATGCTGCTGCCTTCATACATCAGGTTGGAGCAACAAAACTCACTACAAACCAAAGGTTCACACTGGAGTTTAGTGAGGGAAACTGCAGCTTGTTTTTGCTGCGAAACCATGGTTTCACACATTTGGATGTACATGAATTCTAATGTCTGCCTCATTCAACTCTGGTTTGGTGTTATGTGCGAATGGGGCCTGAATTATGTACCTGGTCAGTGTAAGAATTTGGAACTCTAAGTTACTCACTTTCCCCCAATTTGGGCTCCAGAGGGTTGGCTGGAAGATATCCACAATACATTGAAATAATTTGTGGAATCATCATGGAAAATATGCAGAATAGATAATGCAAAATGTGTATAGCATGTGTAATTTTTTCAGATATTGCTTAAGGAAAAAATATACCCTAGAGCCTAAAAGTTTAGTTTTTCAATTGAATGATATTCACCAAATGCTCTCTCCTTTAGCTTGCTAAAATAAACTATGACACAATCAGACAACACACTATTGAGTTAAAAATGTTAGGGCAAAGCATCACTCATTTTTCCTACCATTGGCAATGCATACAATATCTTATTGCTATATGTGTCCTCAATTTTCACTCTGTGTGAAGTAGCTGGAGAATCAATGCATGGACACTTCCAGTTAATTTCTTTAAGAATAATGGCAGCTCCACACTCTTTCATGGGAAAATCATCCTACTTTCCGTATTTTAGTACCAACCAGAATACTCAACATATCTTGCTGATGGTCGAGAATCTATTGATTTCCAGTGTGATTCCAGATGCAATTCAGTACCACCTTTGACCCATGAAGTTCCAAATGACCTGCAATAAGGACATTATATAAAGGACTGCCATATGAACCACCAAAGGCAGCCCGTTCATCAGGCAAAGTGAGGCAGTCACCTCAGGAGGCAGATTATTGGGGTGTCAAGAGGGTGTCAAGATGCCCCCACAATGTCACCATCAAGACAGCTCTTTATGACAGATCTGAACCTTGCAAGCCTTGTAAGGAGCACCTCTCTCCTTACATCCCTTGCAAAGCTTGCAAGAAGGACAGGGAAAGAAGAGGAGGCTGCTAGTAGGGATGTGTATGGAACTGGTTCGGAGGCCCTTTATGAGCCTCCAAACTGGTTCGAACAACCAGCAGTTCGAACGGTTCAAAGGCGGGGGGATTAACTTTAAGGATGGGGAAGGGTGCACTTACTCCTCCCTCCACTTTCCCCCCACCCATGCTCCATTTTCAAAGGGACTGTCAGGGTGGCAGCATACCTCCCTGCTGCCCCATTGCCTCCTCGGTCCCTATGCATTGGAAGTACCTGACAAATAGAGGTCCTTAGCAAATGGAGCACTGGTGGGGGGAAAGCAGAAGGAAGGGTACGTGCACCATCCCCCTCCCTTAAAGTCACCCCCCCCACCTTTGAACTTCGCCCGCCTGGTTCTGTGCTCATCCCTAGCTGCTAGCTATCTCCCGTCCTCCTTGTTCCCTGGAACATTCAAAGCTTGTAAAGACAGATTTTGAAAGGGGACTGGCCCACATCAGGGGTTGTGGGGCAAGGCAAAATTTCGCACCTTGCCCCAGGCACTGCAATACCTTAGGCCACCTCTGTGAACCACCTTTTGACTGAGGTCATCATTATTGCCCCTGCTCTACTTAAGAGGTAGGTGGGCAGTTATGAGGATAGTGCCCCAACTCTGGTAGCACCTCAGTTGTGGAATACACTCCACAGGGACATTCATTTAGGTGCCAAGTTGAAACTGTTTATTCTTTTGCACTTTGGCAGAGGTCACATGAATGGTTTGTCATTTGCTGTTAGGTATATTTTTTAGACTGATTGCATGCAGATTTGCTTTGATATGGTCATAGGAACACAGGAACCTGCCATATATTGAGTCAGACCATTGGTCTGTCTAGCTCAGTATTGTCTTCACAGACTGGCAGAGGCTTCTCCAAGGCTGCAGGCAGGAATCTCTCTCAGCCCTATCTTGGAGAAGTCACTTTGCTCTGGAAGGAGGGGGGGAGTATATGAGTTTTAAACAAATCCAATGAGTGTGTGCACTTGTAAGTAGGCAGACTTCACAGAAGGCTCATTAAGCCTTCACTCCTCAGCAAGACATGGACTCTGTATGGCCTGGAGGCCTCTTTCATCAGGGAAGTGGCTAATTAGATGCAAAACAATATATACAAGAAGAAACAAAAGAGGAACCATAAGTCACTTGTGCTTCTCATTCCTACTTACAGTATAAATATACAGTTGGATGTGGTAAGAAGCTAGTGTGGTCAGTGGGGCTCCTAGGCCCAAAATTAGCCTGTACCCGAAGGGCTTTGGAGGGTCCCCCTGCCATGAGCCCCCCTGCTGCAAGGACCCCCTTAATTGTTCTAAAAATACCTGCCACTGCCCCACCACCGCTGTCTCTGGAGGGGCCTCCAAATGTTTTGAGGGGCCTCCCCCGAGCCTCACCACTGCCATGCACCCACCCCGCCGCTGCCCCACTGCACAGATATTTGCCATTTGTGCGGCTGGGGGCGGGGGTTGAGCTGAGCAGGACTCCCCCAAGGTGGCAGGTGCAGTGGCTGGCAAGCCTGTCCATCTGGGCACTCCTGCACCTGCTGCCGCCACCACAGCGGAGGCCTCCTTGGCTCACTCCCCCCACCCTTGTCCGCGCAAATGGCAAATATCAGTGCATGGGCACTGTGGGCATGGAGCAGTAGTGGGGAGAGTGCAGGGCAGTGGCAGGGATCTGGGGAGGTCCCCCCCAAACATTTGGAGCCCCCCCAGAGGTAGGAGGCCACAGACCAGATCCCCAAGGTCTGTGGATAAGAGCACCTCTGAGTGTGGTATAGCGGTCAGTGTACCAGGCTAGGACTTTAGAGACTGGGCTTCAACTTTCTAGAAAATGGTGAAGTTCACTGGCTGACTTTGGGCCAGCCACTATCTCTCAGCCTAACCTACTTCACAGGATGGTTGTGAGTGGGGGGAAAAGCAGGTATGGTACTCGAAGCTCCACAGAGAAAGGGGACATCAAAACTCTAATAAACAGTTAACAAACAGTAAAATCCAAGAACCAGATTATCTGCGGAGCTCACAGGTTTTGCCATGGGTGTGAACCTCATGTGTGTATTATAGAACAAGGGGGGTGGGGGAGGAAGCAAGAGCACAAATGGTTTCCTCATTCCTCCTGAATTGTGAATTGGCTCCTATACTGAGCTCGGTAGAATGAGCTGTTGTAAGCCCAACCATTGGCACATGATTGGCATTACTCACTGTAATCACTTATCTGAATTAGAAGCAGGTGTGGCAGATTATTTCCAGAATCATTATGACTTCCATTCTCAGATTCTCAGGTTACAAGTGTTAGCATTTCCCCCCCTCTAGATGAGTCTTCTGAGTAAGCTGACATTTGTAGCAGAGACAGTCTCAGAGTCATTGTCTGCCAGGGCCCTTTTGTCGGCTCACACTCAAATGTCAGAAGAATAGCTGTGTCAGACTGCACGGCAAAATGAAAGAGTCTGCTGGCACTTTAAAGGCTAACTCATTTATTGTGCACGAGCTTTCATAAGCATGAGCTCAGTTCTGTCCGGTGCATGAAGACGACTGGGAAACTGGTGGGTCACCCACCCTATACAGATGATCAAAATGCATAGAGGATAACCAATGCATGGAAGAGGACAGTGGTATCCATATGTTGAGCGAGTCTTCTGCCTACAGCTTGTGCTTGTAGGCTCTGTGTAGAAGACCCAAGCAGTGCATGATATTTGGGAGAGAACCGGTGAGCACAATCCTGTTCCCCCTTTTGCACTGTTACAAGTTACATTTGCTTCTAATGCAAAATATTCAACATTTATTAAAAAGCAATCAACTTATACCATCTCATTTGTGGAATCAAGAGATTAGATATCTAGCTCAAGTGCTAGTACTTATTATTTGTTTTAAAGTGTTTTTGTTTTGTTTTTGTTTGTTGTGAACTGCCCTGAGACCTTGAGTTGGGGTGGTATAAAAATGTGCTAAATAAATAGTACACCAAATTATTAAAATGGGGAATCTGAGAGAGTAAACTCGCTTGCATGGATATTAACACAGAAAAGCAATGCATTTGATAATCACCATTGAAATGAATGGGGTAACCACAGAATTTTGGGAGGCACGATTCCTAGTGAGTCTCCTTTTTGTAAAACTAGCTGCTAACTTGGCAACACTGTGGGGGTGGTTTCTGAGACAGGCGGGGCGGGGGTTAATTGACAAGGAAAACATTGAATCAGAGAACCGTTAGAAAAGGAGCAGATAGGCAAAACAAGTTAATGCAGTGCAGCTGCGATCAAGGTAGACCAGGTGACTTAAATCTATAGTGGCGGCAGGGTGGTACAGAGGTTAGGGTTAGACAGGAGATGAATGTAAGATGGCAGTTTTCCTGGGCTCGTCACAATAATTTGAGAAAGTTCAGGATGGAGATCTTTAAAGAATTTAGACGAACCTTTGGGCATAGTTGGGGGGACCTATATGCAAATATGGATCCCCACTGTGCTTCCAATGAGTTCTAGTCTCCTGACTATAGTAATGTTTCGGCACTGCACGGCACTAGCAAAAGGGGACCGTGGCTGGGGGCTCTGCTATTCTAGTAAAAGACAGAAAAGAAGCAGGAGGAGTGGAAAGGGGAATCTCTGTCCTAAAGTCGGTGATTGTGAGAAGGGGCTATATCTACCTGTCTTGCAATTTGCCTGTGCTGGAATGATGACATTGGAGATCCACTTGGTGATGGGCAGACCTCCAAGCAGCTAGGTTAGTGGCTTGCAAGGGATTGTGGGCCCCCTCAAATGGTGATTTTTGGCTCTTTGAATGAGAGACTCTCAGGATTGGGAACCTCTAGGACTCGTCCACAGAATGAGCACACTGGGCTTTGCAATAGGGTGGATGGTCAAGTTGACAAGAATCAGGGCAGCCTCGATCCCTGGGAACAGCTGCATGGATGGTGGGTGACTCCTGGATCCATGAGTACAAATTACTCATTCTAAGGGGTGGGTTTTTATACCCTAAGAATGGGCATATTTGACAGAAGGGTTGAACCACCTTTAAGTGTGCCGTCGAGTTGGTGTCGACTCCTGGCGACCACAGAGCCCTGTGGTTGTCTTTGGTAGAATACAGGAGGGGTTTACCATTGCCATCTCGTACGCAGTATGAGATGATGCCTTCCAGCATCTGCCTATATCGCTGCTGTCTGATATAGGTGTTTCCCATAGTCTGGGAAACATACCAGCAGGGATTTGAACCGACAACCTCTGGCTTGGTAGTCAAGCCATTTCCCTGCTGTGCCATTTGGTGGCCCGGGTGACCTACCTTACTCCTATTCAAAATTATTATTTTTATTATAATTATTATTAATTCAATTTCTATAAATGAGAGTAAGATTACTTTCCTAAAGTGAGAATTCCTATCTGGGTATCACTGAGGGGCAGCAATGAAGCCTATTGTTTTGAGAGATTCAAATATGCTGAATCACCTAGGGGTAGAGGCCACTATAGCTGTGAGGCTCACCCTTCGAGGCTTGATCGAATCATGAGGTTCTTGTCTTCAGAGCTAATTCAATCAG
Organism: Hemicordylus capensis; assembly: GCF_027244095.1. NCBI lineage: Eukaryota > Metazoa > Chordata > Lepidosauria > Squamata > Cordylidae > Hemicordylus > Hemicordylus capensis. The sequence continues at coordinate 34,400,153 of NC_069661.1, read as the reverse complement.
AAGTCGGAAAGAGCTTTCATTCTTATGAGGGGCAGATTGCTCTGTTGAGGAATTTTTAAACTTATAATTACCTTTAATCTCCTGAGTGGGGAGGTATTTTAGTATATGCATATCAAACATATTTGTGGTTGTAGTTAATTTCCTTTTAGGGCTTCCTACGTCATTTGATTTATTAGAGTACGCGGTTCACCCTTTTGTTATCAGTGTCAAGCATGGAGGAAGGGCATTGATGCCAATCCTTGAGATCATTCACACAATCAAAAACTGTGTTGTATCCAGGTTTGAGAGCTGTGTGCGCTCCCAATTTTTGGTTGTGTGGAAGCAAAGTAAGTGGAAAACCTGGGTAGAAGTGATTGTGTGGAAACAAGGTCGGAGGAAAAGCTACCCAGGTTTTCTTCCTCCCTTGCTTCCACACAAAAATTGGGAGCACACACAGCTCCCAGACCTAGGTAGAACACAGTTTTTGATTGTGAGGATGACCTCTTCTCTCACATTCCATTGTCATTTGTCCTTTTCTCTTTGGTCATGCTAATGTGGATCTGAAAAGTCCTGGTACTGCCTGGGAGACCCATAAGCATATAGTTTTGGTCTGAAAAAGGGAGAGAGTTTGCTCCTAAAACCTTGATTACCCCGTATTATGATTATTTGCACAGGACTTGTACCCTTTACATTCATATAAATTGAGGTACATCAGAGAATAAAAGTTAGCAATGATGTACCAGTTTACACATCTATTTATATCATTTGAAAGATTTCTTATTTGTTGAATTAAGCAGGAACTGGCTCAAGTGAAAAGGATTGTGTGTCTCGAAGTTATATTGGGTGTATCCTTGTAGGTTTAGAACAAACACAGTTATATCCATGGGCTTGGTTGTAGAGAAAGAATCATAATGTGCTCTGCAAGGGAGTGAAAATTATGCAGGCAGTTTCTAGTTAGTGCCCATTATAAGGTGCAATGTCATCATTGCATAGGTGATGTTGGGAAGGTAAACTTAAGGTAAACATTCTGGTGGAATGTGCCCTGAAGATGAAGCTATCACAAATCTCTCTCTTATGTAGGGAACTTGGGGACATTTACTGAAAATGTTTCAGACTCAATCCACAAAGGCCATGCTTTTCATTGCTCCAGCCCTCCCCATCCATCCTGTACAGACAGATAAGGATTCTACTGGCCAGCAAAGCCAGTAGAATCCTAGGAGCCAGGGAACCATTGCAGATCTCTCAACAGCATTTCTTTCATTTCACTATGCCCTGATGGGTCCCATGAATGGTCAGAGCTGGCCTGAACACAAAGACCACAGTGATTAACAGTTCTCACCTTCAGAGTTCTACCATACCCTCTTCCTCCTCTTTTCTTGAAGCTATGAGCAGTCGAAAGACAGGGCTTCCCAAGTAAATACTCTGTTGGTCACATGGTCCAATGGAGCAGTCATTGTATTGTGGCTTGTTGTAAGTTGATCTGGGCAGGAGAGGCCCTCTTCTGATATACAAATCCTCCAAGAACAGGAGGGTGACTTCACATCACCCATCTCCTATATTCATTTAGAATGGCTTGGGTAAATGGCAAGGAGGTGGACATTTATGGACATTTCCTGCTCCTTTCAATCACCAGAGTACCTGAGCCATGTTGTAGCAGATTTACTCAGCCTTTGTCTCAGCACAAACCAATGTGAGGGAAAGAAAAGTGCTGAATCATCATCTCTATGCCTCCAGAACAAAGGTTTTCCCCAAACTTTCCTGTCCTTAGTTGTTTATTTGCTGCCACCGCACCCTATTAACAGAGTTTAACACCCACACACCCACACCTGACTTGGGTGGAATTTCAAGGAACTCTTCTTCTCTTTACTATTGGTAAAAGTACAAAAACCTTCCACATGCAAGATTACACATGGTGAAAAAACTTGGAAGCTGATGAATGATCAAACTGAGATGTGGTCTGCACCAGAGTAGACCCCTTTCCAGTCCCCCTTTCCTGCGTTAAAATTCCACTCAGAGGCTGGTTAAAACTGCAAAGAACAAAAAGAAAAATAAACTTCATTCAAAATACTACAGACAGTAAACTTTCTGTCTGAGGCTCTCTTAGCTTTTAGTTACAGGTAAAAGAAACACTCAGTAGTTGCAAGAATACTTCCAAAAAGCACCCCAGTTGCAAGGAACAGGGATGTAGGAAAATACAAAAGCACCTTTAAACATTTACAGACACTTTTGCAACACCCTAGATGAATGGACACAGGCTATTGTTTCTTAGCTTAGCTACATTACAGGTATACAGTCCTTGACCAGTTGCAAGGATATACAGAGCACACAAAAGGAAAATAAAAGTCTAATGCAAACTGACTAACAAACTGTTCCTTAGGCAGAATTCCCTTTTCCTTGAAAACTCACCCATTAGCTGATGAGAATCAAGCTTCCTGCAATCCTGTCTCTCAAGGATCTGCCATTGTTTCTGCAGCCAAACTCCATGGCCACACATCCTACTGCAATCACACCTAGCTTCTTCTGCACAAAGAAACCTCTCTCTTCCTGCCTCATGGCCCTCTAGGTTCCACCCACCTGGTGCTGATTAGCTGATTCCTGGAGGTCCCCAACCTGTCAGTCAGGACAGGGTTCACTTCCGGTTCACTCTTTAGGGGAGAGGAAGGGCTGATCAGAGGCTGATCATTACACATGTGAAAAATGGAAATCAATAATCTGTCAGAAGCTAAAGAAGTTATAAATTATAAATTGAGAATTATAAATGGCTCCATAATTTGGATTTATTTATTTATCATATTTAAAAACCACCTGATATATTCATCTCTAGGTGGTATACATTATATAAATTACAATATAAAAACAAAAGCAAACAATTAAAATACTTTCACAGAATAAAAAACAATTAAAAGTAACACACAGAGTGTAACAAATAAAATAATTTCAGGGGATACAAACAATTAAACAGTTTAAAAATTATTTTATTTTAAAGACTGAGAAAACAGATGTGTCTTAAGGGTCTTTTAAAAAGCAATTTTGCATGAGATATGCCAAACCTAAAAGAGGAGTTGAACTCAAATTTTCAAAAATTGTACCATTGGGAAATAAATTGCACTCACACCACAGTTGTTTCTGTTTTCCCAAAGAAACTCAACTGCATCAGTCCCTTTTAATCCAGCATCTTGCTTCCTAAATAGCCATGAGATGCCTCAAAATAAGCTCAAAAGCAAGAACCACTGTATGGCTAGTTTTGTGTGCCCAAGGAAGTTTTAGTTGTTTGTTTTCCCCATATCACATGCCAAGCCATTTTTGAAGTTGAAGGAAGTCTTCAAGGCAACACAGGGCATGGACACATCTTTGTGTGATTCTAAAACAATTCTTTAGCCTATGCTGACTCAGGACAGAAGCACAAGTCAGATAACATATCCTGGAATATGAATACACGGATGGAGGAGGAGTGAAGTAGTACCGATGGCCTCACTCCCCTGGCAATGCATCATCTGAAGCTCTACCCAGAAGCTACAGGCATTAAAATGTTCTCTGAACAGGACTCAGATTTCTTTACAATGAAAGCTGCCGTTGTCAGCTGATTTTCAACAGTGAGCTCAAATAAAGTCCATTATAGAGGGCTATAAGCCAAGTTGACTAAGATGGAACCTCCATGCTCAGAAGCAGTGTATCTTTGATTAACAGATAATGAGAGGAGAAACAGGAGACGCTTGTCCTCATCATGCCCTGTCTGATAGTCATATGAGTAAGGCTGGCCACTGCAGGAGGCAGAATGCTGGGCCCAGTGGGGTAGGAGTTTGGTGGCTCCCCCTCCTCCTGGATGTTAACGCACCCCACACTCCCTGCATCTGATGTCAGATGCAAGGACCTTTCTCCTTTCCAGGGAAAGGAGCTTGCTTTCAGGGGGAATTATGCACGAATCAGTGCAGGATTGCAGCAGCCTAAAAATACAAGGTGCATAATGAATGGAAAAGCCTAAAACAATCTGTCAGGATCCATTTCTCACAGTAATTTTGGCTGGATACAGGACACATTCTGTGTTGTTTTCAATCAGGCATAGACTGGTTGCCTGACTAATTTGCTCAAGCCTCACTAATTTTAATTTAGTTTTTCTACATCTCTTAATTTAGGTTTTGTAAAAAGAGTTTGCTTTCAGCATGGTTTTTAAAAAAATGCATTTGACTCATTCCCACAACAAACAGACAGTTAAGGAAACATTGCCACACTTCATTGCTCAAAATATCTTTCCTAACAGATGTGCTCTTTCTTTGGATACTCTTTCTTAGTTTTGCGGATGCTTTCCCTTTCTCCATCTAAAGATAAGACGGCCACAAAAGCCTGCTTTTTCTAATTGAATGTGTCTGCAGAGTGTGAAGGTGCAATCTATTGTAATTAATGCTAATTAATTATTACATGGTCATATGAGCAAGTAATGCACAGCCAGATTCTGAAAAGTTAATTGTATGAAAATTGGATAATCAATTGCACGTTTGAATGCACGCGTGCCTGAGCAAGCGGACACTTGGCATGCCTTTTCTTTCCCCCCTTTTTCTTTTCCTCCTCTTTCTTCTTCTTTTTTTCAAGATCAGTAAAGATTTTGAAAAGAAATACATAAAAGTGAACCATTTCCTAAATCTCTCCTGTATGTGGGGTGGGGTGGGGAGGAAAATGAGCAAAAAATATACGCAGTGAGGAAACAGAAGACAGTTTCAAGAAGCCATGCCTTCAAAGAGGAAGTATTTATATTCAATGCTGTGTACAGACATCACATAGAATATAATACTGTAATAAAAAAAAGGAAGGCAAAGACTGAGAATTTTGTTCCTGAATTAACACTTCTTGCATATGCTCCAACCACCATTATTTACCAGGGACAGACTCTGTTTTCCGAAAGCTGTCCCTATTTTTGCCCTTTTGGGATGCCTTGTTATGGTTTTTTGTGTGAGTTGTTAGAGTTGAGCCTTCTTCAGGGTTCAGCCCCAGGGTCTCTAGAAGTTAAATCACTGATAGGAATGGAAGCATCATCTCTATTGCACATTGTTCATACAACTGCATTCACTTAGACATGAAAACACTGGCTGAGATAAGAACATAAGAACTGCCCTGCTGGATCAGGCCCAAGGCCCCTCTAGTCCAGCATCCTGTTTCATACAATGGCCCCTGGGAAGCCCACAGGCAAGAGCTGAGGGCATGCCCTCTCTCCTGCTGTTACTCCCCCACAACTGGTATTTAGATTTACCACTGCGCCTGGTGGCGCAGTGGTAAAACTGCCGCCCTGTAACCAGAAGGTTACAAGTTCGATCCTGACCAGGGGCTCAAGGTTGACTCAGCCTTCCATCCTTCCGAGGTCGGTAAAATGAGTACCCAGAATGTTGGGGGCAATATGCTAAATCATTGTAAACTGCTTAGAGAGCTTTGGCTATAGAGCGGTATATAAATGTAAGTGCTAAATGTAAGTGCTAGAGGCATCTTGACTCTGAGACTGGAGGAGGCCTATAGCCCTCAGACTATTAGCCAGTGATAGTCCTGTCCTCCATGAATTTATCTAAACCCCTCTTAAAGCCATCCAGGTTGGTGACTGTCATCACATCTTGTGGCAGAGAATTACAGAGGTTATGTGTTGTGTGAAAAAGTACTTCCTTTTGTCAGTCCTAAACCTCTTTGCAATCAGTTTCATGGGATGACCCCTGGTTTTAGTTTTATACAAGAGGGAGAAAAATTTCCCTCCATCAACTTTCACCATACCATACATGATCATGGTATAGACTTCTAACATGTCTCCCCTCAGTTGCCTCTTTTCCAAACTGAAAGCCCCAGATGCTGTAGCCCTACCTCATAAGGAAAGTACTGTAGTCCACAGATCATCTTGGTTGCTCTCTTCTGCACCTTTTCCAGTTCTACAATATCCTTCTTAAAATACTGCATAGTGGTACATCAGCCAGGTAATGTTGCATGTAGACCAGTTGCATAACTCTAAAAATTGTGCAAATGTCATTACATGAGAGTAAGCCTATTGTTTTAAATGGGAGTACTCTTGTGAAATGAGCCACCTAATGGTGCAGTGGGGAAATGACTTGATTAGCAAGCCAGAGGTTGCTGATCCAAATCCCTGCGGGTATGTTTCCCAGACTATGGGAAACACCTATATTGGGCAGCAGTGATATAGGAAAGATGCTGAACGGCATCATCTCATACTGCACAAGAGATGGCAATGGTAAACTACTCCTGTATTCTACCAAAGACAACCACAGGGCTCTGTAGTCACCAGGAGTTGGCATGGACTTGACAGTGCAACTTTATTTTATTCTTGTGAAATGCCATTTGTGGAAATTTTGCATGTATAACTTCTGCAAATTGTGTGCATGCAACGTTGCTAGGCTGAGTGCAGTAAGTGAGCCACAGTGTACTCCATTCATGCACATAAACACTAAACCACTATGTGCTGCATTCATATACATACTAAGACACACTGGAGCCCTTCTCACAATCAGTTAGAAGAACTAGAGTATCTCGGTTCCAAGTCCCCTCTCTGGCTTCTCCAAGATAGGGCTGAGAGATATTTCTGCCTGTAAACTTGGAGAAGCCACTGCCAGTCTGTGTACACATTTCTGAGCTAGATATATCAATGGTTCTGACTCTGTATATGGCAGCTTTTTATGTTCCTATGTTCCCTGGGAGTGCAGATCACCCGCCCAGACAACTGGTGGCTACTCCCTGCAGCTCTGAGAGCTGGGGTGCTGGGACACACCACTGCATGTCACTCCGCCCCCAGAATGCCAATAATGTACCGTACAAGTAGGATCCTCTCCCCTTCCTTGAGTATGCCAGCCGCAGCTGACACACTGTCAGGAGCCTGTCCGTCTAGTGTCTGAGTCAGGGTCTCTGTCAGGGCCGCTGGAAGTTCCTGGGCATCCTCTCCAGTCCATCTGTCTGATGTCTTCGTTGAGGTCTCGGGCAAAGTCACAGGCAACTCCTCGAAGTCCTCCCCGGTCTGCAAAGAAAACACAAGAGAACACTTTACTAGAAGTATCAGGTTCAAACTGCCTCCCCCACAACTTGGGCCACTCAGCAGATTTCCACAGGGCCAGAGCCCAACAAGGTGCAAGGTCTCCTCCATGGAAGGATAGTAACTGGGCACAGCAGTCTGGTCTCAAACAGGGAGCAAGGGTTGATCAGGAACAGCCAGAAACTCCAAAGCCAACACAAAGCTGGAATCCCTCAGGATCAAAGGCTGGGGCTGCAGCAGTGCTCCAGGAATGACACATTGCTTCCAGCAATTTGGTCGTGGTCTGTTGGCAGATTTATAGCGCCTGGCTAATTGCCCTCCTCCCACAGCCAGCTGCTGTAAATTCAACGTTTATCTGCCTTGTTACAGAGACGCTCACTTCTCCTCGAAGCCTGCAGCTGCCCATCATGCTGCTGCTGACGTCTGGTACATCTTCTTTTCTGGGGGGTTATTGCTTGTACTTCTAGCAGCTCCAAGTCTGACTGCTGGCCCCCCATCCTGTCTGCTTCTGACAGCCCCTCGGGAGCTGCGGCCTCAACTTGGCCTGCCTTTTCTTCCTGCGGCCCAATGGACGAACTCTCCTCCTCTTGCTCTGCTGGAGGGTTGCCAACTTCCTCCTCCTCTTCACTATCTGAGGGTAAGGGCATGACACACACGAGCAAAAAACCTCATTTTAAAGAGAGGCTACTTAGGCGGGTTTGCTGCTGTGTAGCCATGGGGATCAAGCCCAATCCTGGTGGTTCACACATGCATGCCAAATCAGGCTGGGCTCCCTTAGCCCAGTTTTGCCTGCATGAGTAAATAGCCTCACTGCATCTGATGAGGCCTGTTTTGAACAGCTGATGACAGATTTTATGACAATTATGTTTTTCTAGTCCAGGGGGTCCCAACTTTCGGTCCTCACATGTTGTTAGATGACAACTCTCATCATCTCCGGGCATAATGGCCTTCAGCCAACAATGATTCTAGTATATATTTAATCACAAGAACAGTCTTGTGATTAAAGACCCCCCCGGCCTGCACATGGCATGGCTAGAACTTTTGACTTTTTTGTGGGGCAGCAACAGAGCACCGGAGTTGGGTGGTGGCAGGCATGAGGTCCCCCTGGACCTGGGAGGCCATGGGCCGTGTCCCCAAGGTCCGAGGGTTACAACGCCTCTGCTTAGGACATGGTCCATGGAGCAAGTTCTTAGATATTGATCTGCACATGTGAGAAGTGAACTGACTTAATGAGTCCCTAAAGTATCATATTCCTAGGCTGTTTAAGGCTTTAAAGCTTACACTAGAACGTGGGTCAGTTCCCAAGCTTTCCTTTCAGCAAAAGAAGTTCTCCTTTCTCTAATGGAAGGTCCCTTTCCTCTGGATAAAGATTCCTTACTCTGGACGGAAACTCCTTGCATCAAAGATAGGCAAATCTTGGGGAGCAGCATCTTGGGACTGAGTGAAACTTAATTTTTTCTTAACCTTTAAAAATGCCACTGTGTAGTGGCAGAGGCTCTGCCCGCCTCCTAAACCATTACAGGAGGTGAGGTTGGGCACTGGAGGCAGGCTCAGAGACGGTGGCCAAATAGGTATTCACTCAAGCCCTGCTCACTTGCAAATGACACAGAGTGGGTGATTTCGGGCCTCTGATTATCAATCTAGGAAGTGCTTTACAGAACAATATGAACAAGATGGTCAGGTCCATGACTTGAGGAGGTTACCCTCTAAGTGGGGGGAACAATTAAGAGAAAGAAGGAAGGAAGGGGTTAGTATGGATAAATGAAGCTACATGCCTAGACTTTGTTTCATTTGGGGTGAGGACTAAGGGGTTAATAAAATTCTAGTACATCTTCCCTATAAGCTGCAATTCTTCAAAAATCTGAGCACTTAAAAGTAAGATATTGTAAACCTGGAAACATGCAGTTCTTCTTCCAGACAGTGCATCTTTTTCTACTGCACTTTCTATGTGGAATGTGGTTGCAAGAGTTCCACATGCAACCTTCCTTGGCTGTTTTTAGATTAAAAGTAAAAACACTTCTATTCTGGAGAGCATTTGGCTTTATGGGCTGACTCTGTGGTTTTTCCTGTGGACTTATCACTGCTGTTTCCATGGCTGATTTTATGATTGTTTTTAGGCATTCTTGTTTTGTAAGTTGTATTGCTGATTTATATTTTAAAAAGCAATAAACAATTTAAAGAAATAAAGAATATTCCACACCACAAAACTGAACCATGAACAGCAGACACAGCAAAAGCAGTTGCCATAGGCATTCAGGAAGAATGACACCCCTTGCACTTTTAATTTGGCACTGAACATGCCTCGCTCTTTAAAAATATCCCCTGAATTAGAATTGGGGTTCATTTTAATTCTGGATTTGAGCACAGACTTCAGATGTTACCTTACAGGAGTAGCAAGAGCATCAGAGGTGAACTCAAAGTGAATAATGTGATGTATATTTATTTGATTAAAAAACCTCTATAAACTGTTGGTTATCATCAGTTACAAGAAACCATAGCCAATCATTGTTGTTGTTTTTTTTTTAATGGACCTTGCAGAGCCTAGAATCTGTCCCCTGGTGATAAAGTGAGTAATTCCTCAAGCAGTTATGCATGTTTGTAAATGATGGGTTCATAATTTAAATGGGGCCATGAACAGCTTTAATTTATACATTTGGATAATTTCCTTTTCCACATCCTTGATATGTCTGTCATTCCATGTGGCATCTGGGCTGTTTAGAACCAATTCGTCTCAGCTGTGGTTTCCCATGGTGAGAGCCTTCTAGTGCCTAGAGTCACTCCCTATTTAAAGTTTCAGGCCATAGAGAGCATCACATTTTTAAATAACTGCGAGTCCATTGAGACAACACATAGCACAGATCAGGAATCAGCAACCTTGGCACCCTCCAGCTGCTGCTGAACTACAACTCTCATCATCCCCAGCCACAATTTTTAATGACTAGGGAAGATGGGAGTTGTAGTTCAACAACAGCAGAAGTGTCAAGGTTTCCTACCCCTGGCATAGATATTGCTTTGCAACTCTTTCAGCCTGATTTAACCTCCTGATTTAACCCCCAACTCTGTTAGCCATAGGCCATTCATCTAATGGCACCCACACGATCATCTCTCTGAGTGTACAAGGCAGTTTGCTGCCTGGTTGTGATGGATTACATGAAGGTGCTGATTGATGACTCCCTCCAGGGGCTGCCTATGGGCCCCCATGATTTGTACAATCACATTGGCCATGGTAGGAACTCTGAATTTCCCTTCAAATTTTTAAAACATTTCGGCACCATTTTGGGATATATAGAATCCCACTGAGAAATTTCACTTGCCTTATAGAAACTCATTTGGTTTCCTTTGAACATTCATAGATATTTCTCCTTAGTAGGAACCCTGACATTCACTTTGAATTCCACTTGTTCAAAATTTCAGCACCATCCCTAAGATCAAGCATCTTGCTTGCTGTTGTGTTTCTTATACTATGGAACCAATGTGGCACTAAAACTCTTATGTAAAACTAGAAAGATGTTATCTTTGTTATTGGATCAACTTTTGTCAATTTAAGCATTTGTTGGAGAAATTAAACATCAAAACCATCCATTTGCTGAGGATGAAGAGTATAGAAAATTTTGTATATATATTTTGTTTTGTATAAGATGTAGTCCAAGTTGATTTAAACACAAAATAGTGAGATCCCCCCTCCCGTGTTTTGTATTGGTTATTTCTATATATGTTATTTTTGTTTTAATAACGATTACATAAAATTCAATGAAATAACAATAATAATACAATATAATAGAAAATTCAATATACTCAAATTGTTTAATTCAGCAAAATTCATTTTCTCCTCCTTTTTTGTATTTGCCTGGACTGTTGTGACCTTGTACGTTCCAGAAAATCATCTATAAAAAATAGTGAGTGATGCCATTTATACTGGGACGACCTCACCAAGGATATAACAAGTGTGCAGTATTTTACAGAGAAAGCCATTAACCTGAAACCATGCTTCCAAAACAAGTCTTTATGGCCACTGGCCATTGGGAAAATAGTAACAGACGACACCTTCTTCCTCTGGCTCCTTATAATTATCCGTTTTGGGATAATAGTGATGATTCATCATCACAGTAATGTTGGTTTGTCATGTTGGCAGGACCCCCATTCTATTCCAGCAACATAAAATTTCTTCTGTGAGTGCTAAAAACGTTTGATGATTCCATATTAAATAAGCAGTACGTGCACAAAACAGCATGATACAGAAATGCCTCGAGATTCCCAGGAGTCTTTCCAACTTTGAGTTGAGTCCAGTTGCAAACAAGGATACCCTTTAATTAAAATGATTTCCTCATGCCTCACCCCTTTGGTGCTAAAATCCCACTCATGCATTATTACTCCATTTGAGAAACAGCAGGAAACACAATTGCACCTGTATTCTGCAACTTGTGTATTCTTGGGGAACACTCTGTTCTCCCAATACTGGTCAGAGGAGTGGAAGTAAGTTTTGCCACCAAATCTGATCCCTTCAGGCTCTATAATAGTTGCTATCATCTAGTAGTAAGGCAGTTGAATGCACACAATTCTCATGCTCATGATACAGTCAATGATGAGGGTGGCATGAGACACTGATGCAACACAATTATGAAATAAATGCTGCTTTCTGTTTGGACATTCTATCCATGGACATTCTTCTCATTGATATCTAGTAACTTGAGACCTTTGTCTCAAATTTCTTTCACCAGGTAGAACTGGATGTAAACTACCTGTTTTGCCCCAAGCTTCATTACACCTGATATTTCCTTGAGCTACTGCATTTCTTTCTTTCCTGAGATTGTCTCCCCTTGTTCTTATTGATTCACCTAAGCATATAGTGTTTAACAATTATTTTCAGGCAACCAAAGTAATAGGTAACTGTTGCAAGTATTACATGGTCATGGAAACTTAGCTTTGCTTTGTGCAATTGTCCATTCAACTTGCTTCGGATTTTCATACATAAAAGATATCAGTATAGACCAGAATTAATGGTGCAGCTAGTCTTCTGCTTCTTGCAATGCTTATGCAACACAATACTGTGCTACCTGTGGTTCAGGTTATGAAGAGCACATTAATCTACACTAAGCATTTTGAAATTTAGGTTTTAATGAGTGCTGTAAATTGATCAAAGCCTTTAAATAGATTTTCCACGTGGACTGTATCTGATTAACCCATTAAACCTCCATGAAGGAGCTCATTGATAATCCTGGAGGAAGGGGCTCTTAAGTGCTACAACTCATGGTTTCATATGTATGGAACATGGCGGTTCTGTCTCATTGTTAGCCTGACCTGTGGCAGCAGCATATGAAAGGATGAAGATGTTTTATGCCAAGTCAGTCTATTGATCAATCTCTCAGTACTCTTACACTGACTGGAACACAGGAGAATAGGAAGCTCCATACACTGAGTCAGACCATATGTCCCTCTAGCTCCGTATTGTCTACACAGACTGGTAGCAGCTCCTCCAAGGTTGAAGGCAGGAATTTCTCTCAGCCCTATCTTGGGGGTGCCAGGGAGGAAACTTGGAACCTTCTACCCTTCCTAGAGCAGCTCCATCCCCTAAGGGGAATATTTTACAGTGCTCACACTTCTAGTCTCCCTTTCATATGCAACCAGGGCAGACCCTGCTTAGCTAAGGGGACAAGTCATGCTTGCTACCACAAGACCAGCTCTCTTCTCTGGCAGTGGCTGCAGGGGCGTAGCTAGGTGAGAGGGGGCCCTTGTTCATCCCTCTCTCTGGCACCCCCCCCCCCAAAGTGAGGGAGATAATGAAGAAAATAGGGAGGGATGGAGCTGGAGGGTCGTCAGGAGCTGGGGGCCCATACCAGTAGGTGCCAGAGATTAAACCTGAAACCTTCTGCTTGCAAAGCATTTGGTCTGCCACTGGAGTGTTGTCAAAGCTCCAGGATTTGGTTTCCTGGTGCTGCTGCTTCGCACTGCTGCTTGGATGAAGAGTTGAAAGACAGGGCAGTGGGGGTTGAGGTCTTCTATCATTTCTCTTCACCTTTGCTCTTAAGATTTCTTTTCAGCCCCTTCCTGTTATGTGCTTGGACTGAAGCAGTGAATAATGCTCCTCTGCCCCAAGCAGGTTCAAGGCAAACAAAAATGGTAGAAGATGTATGTTTAAAAATATATACAAATACAAATATGACGAATATTTATATACCGCTTTTCAACTAAAGTTCCCAAAGTGGTTTATATAGTATAACTGCCTAACTAACTTAATAAATAAATATGGATCCCTGTCCGCAAAGGACTCACAATCTAAAAAAGAAACATGATAGACATCAGCAACAGCCACTGGAGGCATGCTGTGCTGGGGATGGATAGGGCCAGTTGCTCTCCCCCTGCTACATAAAGAGAATCACCACTTTTAAAAGGAGCCTCTTTGCTCAGCTAGCAGGGGAGACATCAATATCAATATATTGATATTGAGCCAGTTCAGATTTTATGTGGAACCAGTATTGGTTCTGTATGATATTCCCGAGCCTTGGGAGTGTGCGCTTCCCATTTTTCCTGCCTGTGTGAACTTTGGAAAAATTCCAGTTAAGGTTAGAAACAAACCAATACTGGTCATGGTGTCCAAACTGACCAACCTTACTTTAACCAGCTTCTCAAAAAGAAACCAATATGCAACTCACATCAAACCACTGTATTCATATCTCAGTTTGTTTTAGGGTAGTCGGTTAGTAAAAACCAAGATCAAGACTGATCGTCTTTTGTTTCTAACCTAAACAGGAAGTTAAATTCCTTGGAAGCTCAGCAGGCAGGGAAGGGAGTAACATGAGCTCCAGGGGTTGGGGATAACATGCAGACCCAAGCTTTAATTATGGTTTTATGTGACATCTTGTCCAGCTACATCCTGTCCCTTTTACCATGCCTGGCAAGGCTTATTGGGTCCTGCCTCAGAGCAGGGACGGGGAGGGAGTTGAGCATCACCCTGTGCCTCCTCCATCCCAGGCTCCTTGTGTCTCCTTGTGTCTCCTGACACTTGCCCCTGACACTTGCCACCAGCCAGCCTCTCATCCCCAGCCGGCTCCTTATATATGTCTCCTCACAGGCTATGCATCACCCACTCCCAATTACGGGGCCAACGCCCCTTTTTATTCCCCCTAATTGACTACCCTTTACAGCTGTTGCCAATGCCTCTCCCCCTTCTCCCTCCTCCTGCTCAGACCCCCTCCCTTCGTGAGGCGTGCTGCTAATGTTATCCTCGCACGCCTCCCTTTCGGCCTCTTCAGGGCTCTGCTCCTCCTCCACTGGAGCCAAGTCCCTGCCCATTGGCAGTCTTTCCTCCGCTTCTCCCCGGCCACCACCCATCTCTGTCGCCTTGGGTCCCCTCCTTGGAGGTAAGGACAGCCGGCCTCGCCAGACACATCTGAACTCGTCCATTGATTTTAACTCAGCATCATCACCTTCAGAAATTTTATTTATTTAGTTAGTTAGTTTGTATGCCACCCCAAACTCATGTCTCTGGCTGGCTTACAACAAACTTTTACCAGGGGAAACAGCAGGGCTTTCTTAGTGGTGGTGCCACACCCTCACCAGGGACGTATGCCAGTTCCCAATACTGTAAACCTTCAGACATCAAAGCTCAAATGTAACTCTTTAAGAAGGCTTTTGGACTAGATTGATCTGGTTCATGGAAACATTGGTCTCTGTCACAGGCTGATTTTTATAATCCTGTTTGGAATGTGATTGTGTTTAATTTGATGTTTATACAGTACATCCCTGGCACGACATCCCTCCAGGGGCTGTTGTTGGTGTCTATTTTATCTTTCTTTTTTGGATATTGAGCCCCTTGGGGACAGGGAACCATTTTATTTATTTATTTATATCTATTCTATGTAAACTGATTTGGGGACCTTTGTTGAAAAGTGGTATATAAAGAGCCCCTGGTGGCGCAGTGGTAAAACTGCCGCCCTGTAACCAGAAGGTTACAAGTTCGATCCTGACCAGGGGCTCAAGGTTGACTCAGCCTTCCATCCTTCCGAGGTCGGTAAAATGAGTACCCAGAATGTTGGGGGCAATATGCTAAATCATTGTAAACCGCTTAGAGAGCTCCGGCTATAAAGCGGTATATAAATGTAAGTGCTATTGCTATTGCTATAAATACTCATTATATTTGTAATTATTTTTGGCTGAAATTATTTAAAAAGATAAAGCAAAGATGAAGCAAATTGTTTAAATAAAATAAATTAATTCATCACCTCTGGTTCTTATTGTTAGTAAGAAAGCAATTTCATTCTGAATGACAAGAATTAATACAAGATACAATGAATGCAAGATACAAGCTTGATGAAAGAACTATCTTCATATATGATTTTCATTTAATTGGCTTTGTGAGGAGAGAGAAGGCATGGAGTCAAGTGTCGCCAGGATATTTTTGGACCACTGATTCATCTTTCTTCAGGTGCTATCTCCTACCAGACGTCCGCTATCATTAAGACGATTCTGACTTTGAATGCTGCTGCTCTAAAAGGTTGTAAGGATGTGCACCCAAACTATTCCCACATTTTTTTTAGCCAGGATGGTCTTCATCTTCCAACACTTCTTCTTCCTTTAATATTTCCCTGCATAATTAACTGCAGTAAGGAATATTTCCCCCCTCTAATAACATGGCCAAGATATTCAAGTTTCCTTTCTTAATTATGTTAATTAGCCCTTTCTCTTTTGCCATTCTTCTCAAAACTTCCTAGTTGGTAATTCTACCTACCTATGATATTCTTAATATAAGTTGATATATCCAGAGCTCAAAAGATTCTAGTTTGTTCTTATTTTGTTTTTTAAGTGTCCAAGCTTTCATTCCGTAAAGCAAGACTGAATAGCTATAACACCTCACCATACAAATTTTCCATTCTTTTCTGAAATCCCTATTATCTAGCAGATGTTTCATTTTTACAAAAGCCACCCTTGCCATTAATCCTGGTGTTTATTTCTTGTGTACAGCCATTGTGTTCATTTAACCATGCTCCCAAGTATTTATAATGTGAAACTCTTTCAATTCGGGTCTTGTTGATCATTAGGTTTGTTGCAATGGGAGGCCCTTTGCTGATGACTATGTACTTAGTTTTCCTCACATTCATTCTCAACCCATATTCTGCACTGACCGCTTATCCACACAGATTTTAATTTGGGTTTGAAGGTTTAATTGATCACACCTGTTGATCAATATAGAAGCCCTTCTCACGATCAAGTGAGAAGGGCTGCCCTCTTTTGCGGGGAGGAGTCCTAAATTTCTTACCTCCCCACAGACGATCACATCGGGGCTCTCCGTGGGCAGATCGGTGACTCAGATGAGTGGCAGCCACCACGTGGCACCCCCACTGAGTCCCACTGTGCAAGCACATGAAGCATTACTGGGAACTCCTTCTTCCCCCAAGTGTATCTGCTGCAGCTGCAAGCAGCCATGGCAGACACACAATCACTTTTTTTAACCCATTTCTTGAGCTTGCTTGCGCCCCAAACCCATGTTAAGTGGTGGGCTACCTAAGAGGGCTAGCTGCTGCACCATCGCTGGGAACCAGGCAGTTCCCGGCGGTTCTCATGAGCTGCAGAAACTGGGCTGGGCTCCCTTAGCCTAGTTCCTGCTGATCATGAGAATAGACCTGCAGCCTTAGTTCTTGCCTACTAATAATATTAGGTGAGTTCTTGTAGGTCGCTGATTAATCTATTTAAGAGAGAACTCTAATTTGATTGGTTAATTTGTGCTTTAAAATTTGGTTGGTAAGTGTGTTATTTAGAAATGCTTTCATCGGCAACCAGCAACTGTTGATGTACGTGTGTTTTCAGTTAAATATTGTGAAAATCCGACAAAAAATTGTTATAGTATCCATTTGTATCCAATCAATTGTCTGGACCATTGTGAAGAAAGGGTGAATGGATAGCGAAATTGAATTAACAGGAACCAAAGGTGTTGATGGGAGATGCTAATTGTTATTAATTCAACATTTCACATATTATGAAATTAGTATTGACCCAAAACATTAAAATAGAAAATTAGTTATACAGCAGGCAAGACTACAATAAAGAAGATTAAATTAGTTAATAAATCAAAATTAACTGATGTCTGGGCGAACTATATTCATGAGTGCAACTTTACTCTCAGCACATAGCTAAGGCAAAGTCCATAAGAATGGATCCTGCTAGTGAATTTTATTCCTTAACATTATCAATGGAAAACAGAAATTTTCCTGTTGTCTTCATTAGTTTATATCAATACTAGGGACACTCTTTCAATATGTTTCAGTCCCATCAACATCTCAGATATGTAGCTTCTTCCTGATTAAAATGGTTTGGCAACTAATGTGGAATGTTCAATTTCTAAAGATTTCCCAGTCTTAACAGCTTGTATGCCACTGAATACCAGTTTTTGGGAAGAAGGAACAGGCAACTTGCCTACATATCCTGCTTATGGGCTTCCCAGAGACATCTGGTTGGCCACTGTGTGGAACAAGATCCTAGACTAGATTAACTTTTGGTCTGTTTTAGCAAAGCTCTTCATATTTTATATGCTTTTCCTTGGCACAATGTATGAACAGACAGACTCACAGCAAATTGGCACCTGACAAAGATTCGGCAATTTGTGAACAGTTAATTCTCACATCTGTCAGGGTCAGCATGTCCTGAACTGATGCCATGCCAGGGGCATTGTGGGAAAAGCACATGGTCAGCATCAGAAAAGGCTGCCAAAAGGAACTCTGCTGCTCTGTACACTTTTAATTGGTTAAAAGAAGGGGACGAGAGGGGGAAAGGTTCACCACTCTGCCATGCTGCAAGGCTAAGCCTCTTGTTCCAAAAATGGAAGAGGCAATGAAGAACAGCTGCCTTCATTTTAAAATGAATGGTGGTCACAATGAACAAAGACACATTTTAAATAAAAATGAATGAAGGAATGGAACAAAAACAAATCTTTCACAGTCCTGCTGGTTCAACACTTCCTCATACTCGGCCTCCTTGACTAGACAGTAGGCTGTTCAAATATTCAGCTCCAAATATATAAAGCCAAATAATATGCATAACCCCCTGGCACCAATGGTGAGGCGACAGTTTCCACCACTCTCCTCTATGCAGTGCTGTGCTGTTCCCGGTGCCAGTGGAGTCTCTTACAGAGAAATGGAGCTCTGCCAGCCCCACCAACTTATTTGGCTCTGGAGTTGGGGAGCAAAATATTTGCACAGGCCTATTGGACATTGGCCCTCTGCTACAGCACACCTTTCCTTGTACCTGCTCAGGCAGTTTCCCACCATCGTGGGTACAATGGGGAAACCAGCATCACAATTCCCAGTGGTGGAAGTGGGTCACCCTGGTATTTTGGAATGGTAAAGTGTTATTTTGAATATTTGAACTCCAAGTAAAATCACAATTCATAGGTCTTCATGAACCCCACCACCTATTAAGATCATCGGGGGAGGTCTGGTCTCCCTGGCCTTTCCAAGATAGGGTTGAGAGAGATTCCTGCCTGCAACCTTGGAGAAGCCGCTGCCAGTCTGTGTAGACAATACTGAGTGAGATGGACCCTCCAAGGTTGCAGGCAGGCAGGAATCTCTCTCAGCCCTATCTTGGAGATGCCAGGGAGGGAACTTGGAACCTTCCGCTCTGCGGCTCCATCCCCAAGGGAAATATCTTACAGTGCTCACACTTCTAGTCTCCCTTTCATATGCAACCAGAGCAGACCCTGCTTAGCTAAGGGGACAAGTCATGCTTGCTATCACAAGACCAGCTCTCCTCTGGTTGCAGTTACCACAGGCTTGTTTGGTGGTGATCCCAAACCGGGCCTTCAACTTTTGAAAACACACCTATTCTATCACGCTTTTCATTTATAAAGTTTTAAAGTTTTATTGATGGTAATTTTAATTTGTTTTTACATTATTTTTAGGTGCTGTTTGGTTTAAATTGTAAACTGCCCTGAGATTTTGTGCCCTGAGACATAAAAAATATGATAGACAGACAGACAGACAGACAGATAATGTCTTGGAAATTATCTGCATTGGAAATTAGGAGAGTAGAGTGTGCTGAGTTGCAATCTTGGCAAGAGGCGGAGCATTCTGGTTTCATGTGAATATTGAGAGAGGAAAACTAGCTTATATCTAATCCTCTTAAACATGATAATGAAAATCTGCAGTTAGTGAATAAATAATGCTTATATGCATAGGAATTTTTTTTTTAGGACTGTTTGCCTGCCATAATAGAATTTATTATTCAAAGGCATCTATACTGTGAAGATCCATAGGTGGGTGGGTGGGGAAAGCTTTCCCCTCTGTTTACAAAAGCTTCTCCTAAATACCTGTTCAGATTCATGTATGTAGATTTGTAATGACCTTTTGTGCTCATACATCTGCACATCCAGAGTGGAAGAGGACCCCTGTTCTGGTCTGTCATTTCACACTTTGGCTCCCTTTGGGCATAACATGAAACTGGAGGCGAATGAGCCAGAGCTTCGATTTCGTGGCCATCCGAATGTGTGAAACTGTGGTTTCATCTCCTAACTGACCCAAGGTTTTTGGCCCCAAACCTTTGGTTTGTAGTGAGTTTCGTTGCTGAAACCTCAGGTTTGAAGGCACCATCGTGCTATTCAAATTCTGCTGCGGCAGTAACCTGGGTTCCATGCCAAAGCTCCTCTCCTGCTACCATTGAGAGGCTTGCTCAGAGCAGCCAAAAAAGGCCTCTTGCTGGGCACCTCTCAGAGCCAGTGTGCCACCCCTTCCTGTCCTCTTCCCCCTCCTTCCACGGCTTAGCCATGTCCCCCCAGTCACAGCATTTAAAGGGAAAGAAGCACAGGGGAGAATGCCAGCTTTCTCCTGTGTGTTTTGGGACTCGGGTGCCCCCTGCCGTGGAAGTAATGTTAGAAGGAGTCGGTGACATCAGGAGAGGTCTCCTGTGATCCAACACTGTGGTGCCTTGTGGAAAAAAAGACATGTGGCCCTTGTAGCATGAAACATGGAGTTTCCCCCATAGCACTCATGTCTTTATCATCCGTGCACACCCCTCCCCGCTGCCATCCTCTCATCCTTTGAACGGGAGCATCCGCAATGTTGTCTTTCAATGCGGGCTGCTTCCTTCCACAATGATGTCCCTCCTGCCTTCCATATCAGTTCTGCAGTGTGCTATGTGACTCTGGCCTGCTAGACTTCACAATATGCAAATAGACCAAGGTCTTGCTGTGCTATGTCACTGTGATGCATGGGATCATCGTGATGTGCCCATGAACATGTACTCCAAACTATTCCTTGGTGGCTGGATGGTGGATGTTTCTGGGAGCACAGAAAGGGGGCACCGCGGAGATGTATTCTGCGGGTTCTATTTGGTGGGCAGGTGTGAAGAGATGCAAAGGACTGCCTGCTCTGTTTTCTAAGTAGCATTCTTCAAGTGGCCATTGTTTACATTACCCTTTCAATGGCCACAAGATTACTTCTTAACAACCAAAAGTGGGGATATTATGGGGTGAGGGGATAGGGGTGGGCCCATAACCAGGTGTTAGTTAAAAGGGGGGGGAGGGCAGATACATGCCACCCACATGCCTCCTTGATTTCCCTAGACAGCATGCATGGCCAGACTTGTCTCCCACAAGCCCGCCCCCCCCTGCATCTTTCAGCACTGTCCATACTGAGTGTCCTTGGTGCTATCTCCTACATGGTAGCTGCTTGGGTGAACAATGCCTGTATTAAGGCTTTCATTGGCAGAACATACAGTAGCTGATACTTCTCAAAATACCTTGAGGGCTGATCCCCAAACCATGACTGTGGTGCATACAGGAGTAGGGGTAACTAAGGGTGTGCAAGCTGGCTGATTCAAGCTGGCTTGGCTTGAAGGGTATGGGTTGAGCTGAACTGGGCCCAGTTTGAACTGAGCTGGCTCAGATTCCCCTTTACCGGAGGTGGTGGTGGCAGGGAGACTTCCGTAAAAGTAGAGCAGGAGGGAAGGGATTAAAAAGGTACCCTTAGAAGTGCTGCTGGTGGCTCCTGCGGCAGCAGAGGCAACCCCAGAGGAGGCCTCCCCCATGTAGCCTGGGCCAGTTTGGGCCTGGTTCAGGCCTCTGCACAGGTGTGGAGGTCACTAAAATGGCCTCCACATATGTTCAGAGGCCATTTGTGTGAAGCTCGGGCCGGTTTGGGCCCAGTTAGAACCTCTGCACATGTGAGCCTGAACCAGGCCTGAATTTGTCTGGGCCATGCACGGGGAGGCATGCAGAGTTGTGGGGGAGTTGCTTCTGCCCCCAACCCAACCCATAGGCCACTGCCAGCAGCACTTCTAAGGTACTTTTTAAACTTCCCACTTGCTCTATTTTGACAGATGTTCCTCTCCCTCCTCTTGCCCTTTACTGGTAAAGGGGAATCTTTTCCGGATTCCACTTTACCAGTTGACCTCTGAGCCTTTCAAACTGGGTCCAGTTCAAGTGTGCACGGAACCAGTGTGACCTGAACCAGGACGGGTCAGCTTGAATCTGGTTCAGAGCCATTCCAGCTTTTCCAGTTTTGTGCACATCCCCTATTGCTGAACCACAACCTTCCTATATAGTGTTGGCCAGATGTGGCAGATGCCCATATCCATTCACCTTCTCCCTTGTGTGAAGACAACAGGTTGGAGTGCCACACCCTTCTCCTCAAATCCCCTGCTTTGCAAGTTGGCACAAGCCATGCAGTCCCAGCATCCTTCCACTGTCTCACATCCACTAGAGGCACTGCTTCTGCACCACCACTGAGAACAGCCAGTCTGGGGATGGAGGCAAGATGGTCCATGCCAAGTTGTGGATGGATGCAGAGGTATGAGTGTTCATGGACTTCTGGATCTCCAATAGTGTGTGCTCACTACTGCACAACCAGTTCAGGAACAAGGGCACATTCAATTGGCTTTCCCAGCAGATGGCACAGAGGGGATTCCAACAAACCAGGGCCCAGTGCAAGGAGAGACTCCAGCACCTGAAAAAGAAGTTCCAGTCTCATGGTAATACTGTGTCTTCTAGCCCTACTCTAGTGGGCTGGGTATGATCTTGGGGTGTGGAGCCCTTGGATGACCCTGAGGGTCCTAGATCCTCTGAGGTATGTGGTAGGTCCAGGTTCCTCCTCATATGAAGTCTCATCTAGAACAGACAGAGGGGCCTGACTGTAGGTCATGACAACCCCTACCCAAGCCATTTTCCGGGTCAAATATGGTGCATTTCCAAATACACTAAAAAGACACAATAATCTAAATGTAGGAATCAGGAGTTATCATGTTATAGCATTTGATCCTCCGCACTGCAGTCACTTCAGTCACTTCACACTCTTAGGCTGAAAACAGACACCACAGGAGACACATGGCTGATACTCAAAGCAGCAGTCCTGCTTCTCCTTCTCTTCTCTCTCTTAATAATACAAGTGTATGATGTGATGTTTCCCCACTGTCACAAGGAGTGGCCAATGAAGTAAAAAGGAGTGAGGAAATCCAGAGGATCTCATACTGTGCATTCCAGCCATAGTTATTGGGAAGAAGCATCAGCGTCCTCCAGTAATGATGACATGCATGCTTCTTCTGTAGAGATATAGAGGTTTATAACATCACTGGGACTGATCTAATCAAATAGAACTAATGCCATAAGTTCTGGGCAGTAACAGATAAGCAAAGAAATAAGTCCAAGAATAGTGGTAATTAAAGACATCTGGATGATGTCAGCTGCCTTAAAAGCTGAATCATAAAGGGTTTAGTAGTGTTCTTGAAATACTTATATTAAATCAATAGTCTCACATCTTATATTGCCACATGCATGTTTATTTTTCAAAGCAGGATTGCCTATGGAATATTCTATACCTAAAGTTGTTTTTAAGATGGAAAAACAATGTCACCACCACTTAACAATAACAGTACATTTATTATTATTATTATTATTATTATTAGATTGACCAGACACAATACATAAGAGACAACTACTGATGAAATTAAGTATTTAAGCAAGGTAGAAAATCAGCACACTCAACTGTGTGTGTGCACTGTGCAATACTGTGCCTGTTTACTCTGTTCTAAACTGAATCAGGCTGTTCTGGACTGATTTGACGAACTGATCAGAATCAAAGTGAATAAGACCAATTTGGCACTTCAGAGAAGGGAAAGGCATGAAGTGGCTGGCTCCACATCCCCATACTCCTCTACATTGGTAGGATCCAGGGAGAGGAGTGGTGCTGGTTATACCTAGGGATGTGTGAACCAGCTTGACCTTGAGCCAGTCCGACATTAAACTGGTCCACTTCAAAGGCTCACCCTCGAGCTGAACTGGGCCCAGTTTGGTTCAGCTTGGCTTGAGGTTGAGCTGAACCCCCTGGGCCAGCTTAGGCCCAGTTCGGGGGTACCAGGTGTGTTGATTTTGGGGCGTGGGGGAGGTGGACTTACCACCACTGAATGCTTCTGTGGCCTCAGGGGGTGCTGTTGCAGCCACAAGGAGATCTCCGGCAGTTCCCCCTCTCCTGCTGGCCTCCCCCAGGCCTGCCTGGCCCATTTCAGACCTCTCTGAGCATACAGTGGCCATTTTGGGGTTCTCTATGCATGCACACATGCAATTTGCCTGCCCAGGGTCATAACCTGGGCACGTAAATGGCCTGTGCACATGTGCAGTGGCCTCCAAAATGGCCACTATATGCTCAGAGAGGGCCAAAACGGAAACTGGGGGGGGGGGTCTGGCAGGGGTGGGGAACTGATGGAGATTTCCTGCAGCCATAGCAGCTTCCCCTGAGGCCATGGAAGCACTCAGCAGTGGTATGTCCACCTCCCCCCCCTCAAATTAACACCCCCTAGCACCCCCGAACCAGGCCCAAATTGGTTCGAATTCAAACTGAGCTGGCCCCCTCATTTGGGGTGCCAAAACTGAACATGCCTGGTGTCATGAGAGCTCAGAGGAAGGCAGCCATTATAGGCTAAGACTACTTTATTGTGCAACAGGAAGAGACAAGTTCAACAAGAAGTACTGGCAGGAAGAAGGGAGGGACTCTGCCTCCAATGAGGGTCACTATTAGCAAGTGCTAGTGCCACCTACTGGCTGGACATATTAGAGCAACATTTCCACACACCCGGTCTGGTTCAAGTCCAGTTTGGACATGAACTGAATCGGGTTAACCAGTTTTGTGCACATCTCTCTCTCTCTCTCTCTCTCTCTCTCTCTCTCTCAGCCTCCATCTCTGAGTTGCTACTGAGAGAGGGGGCGGTGACAGCCTGGAACAGAACACCAAGGGAAGTCTGCCTTGTTTTATCTTTGCTCACATTTTGATGGATAGCTAAAACACTTTCCCCAACAGGCCTCTTCGGGTGGTGCCTCATTAACAGCTTTAACGTGAATGATGGATTATTGTATTGTGTTAAAATACATTTAACTTTATTACAAACAGCAATTTTTAGTTTGTTGCATGCTTTTTATTGGATCGTTTTATCTGCTACATTGATTATTTTCCTGAAAAGGCAGGATAGAAATGCCTGAAATAAATAATACTACATAACTATGCAAAAATGGGGGAGGGTTTTTAAATAAAATAAAATAAAAACAAACAAACCAGGACTTTGTTAGGCTTTCAGATGCTGTGATTTGATGTATAGTGAGATTTATTTATAATTCATTTCCCACTACATCCTGCTTGCCTTGCCTGCTCTTGTTTACTCATTTGCATGGACATTTATGGATGAACTCTTCTTTTGGGGTTACATAGCTTTCTGATTGGCCTCATTAAGTGAGAGCTTGCCTTTTACTTGGAAGCAATTGTTTCCTAATTTCTGGTTGATAGAGTTGCAGAGGTACTATATTCTGCGGAGAAAGAAAGTGAGCAGAGAGCAGGAACATTAATATCCTTAATGGCTCACAGGGTTTTAATAGTTGTACATGTAATTGCTAGATAATTGTGATTTTTTAATCATATGTGCTGCGTTGTGACTTATGTTGCCACCGTCAAGAGTTAAGTTTAACATCATCTTGTTTAATGATCTCTCTGTGAAGAACCCCATTCTCATTACCATTAACGTGCCACTGTCAAATAAAGCAAAACTCAATTCTTTTTAATATGGCCTCCTTCTAACTTTATTAAATTTAATATGGGGAATAGATGCTACCAAAAAAAAAAAAAATTAGATAGCTTTTCTAGGAAAGCAATGTATTAGAGGGAATTCACATCATATTTAATTTGCAGTAAGTTGTTATCTACGTATCCTGATGGGAGCAATGATGCCAGACAAGTTCTGATTGTTCAAAAATTAATTTATTTGTGCACATGTATTATGGGACTGGGACCCATGTGCAGCGCACACTTTTTTCTGCTGCCCTCTTCTACACAGCATCTCAGAACTTTGCAAAATTCTTTATAAAATTCTTTATATTTTCACCATTATCTTGCTCTGCCCAAAGAGGATTTTTAAGCTCCATAAACGTACCAAAATGAAGTGATGTTTGAGGAGGAAAACCATGGAATAGGAATGTTACTGAAAGCTTCCTGAAAGTTGTAGAAAGCCTTCTGGCTTTCATGAGATCTGGAAATGAGTTCTAGATGGAGCTCCCAATATCGCATGGCAATATGGAAAGGAGGGAACATTTAACCCTTTGATTTCATCTGATTCACAGGCTTAAATCCTATCCAAAGCTGCTGTCAGGATAGGGTTCCGTTAAAAGATGAGTTGGAAGTAACTACCAGACATAGGTTAAGGGACATGACCAAGGGCAGAAAGATCCAGGTGTATAAATCAGAAGGTTTGCTTGTATGTAGGTTCCAGAACAACAAAACAATATTGTTGCTATGATGCAAGTGTTATTTCTTCAGAATATTCTTCAGGATACAGGATCCCTATTATGAACACACAAACATTCCTTGAACAGTTGGAGTTGTGTCAAATTAGGGATGCAGGTTGACTTCTAGGGCTGAGTTTTCCTAACAATTTCTGTGTGGCAAAATATTAAATACCAGAGCTCACTAATAAGGTAGTAAGGGTTTAATTTTCCTACCACACCCCATGAATTTAATTATAGAGATGATCCTAACTCTCTGTCAGAATGGTCTATGTATAATTCTACAACCAAAACATCCATAAACGTCAATTAACAGGAAAAGTTAACTACAAAAACATGTTAAAACTATTCTGATGATGAGCTATGTGGTAGGTCTTTCCCATAATTAGCATCCATACTTCACATTAATCTGCAGTTGTTGACACACTCTATACCTCTTCAGGGAACTCTCCTTCCATTTCCAGCACATACACCTCGAAAGATCGGTTGTTGTTCTGTTAAATTGCTAATGTCCCATCATTAAAAATATAAGCCAACAGATATAACAGAAGAGGAGGATTGTGTAGCTTCTTTGAGGAATTCCCAGATATTGTGCATCACTAGCAGAGAGACCTAATTTGGTGTATTAAAGGAGAACCCATAGGTTGAAAAATGTCTGCTTGGAACAGGCAGGGCTGCCAATGGTAGGGATGTCCACGAAGCATTTCATGCACATCTTGGTGGTGGGGAGTGGGCACTTTAAAAAGAAGAAAGCAGATCTTACCTGCCCCTCCTTGCTCCTCCGCCACTCTTCACCACACCTAAGTGGAGCTTAGATTGAGGGGAATCAAGTGATATCTTGTGATGCAAGAATTCAGTCAAAAATATGTGTTACCATATTTACCCAAAAAGAAGATGACTCCTTCTATTTAAGATTACCCCTTAAGAAATACAGGCTAAAATATATATTATGCTTTTATTTACCTGAAAGGAAGAGAAATCTGAATTTAAGTTGGCCTCCCTGATTTCTAACATCAAAGAACTTGGAAAAAACCTAGTATTGGATTCAGGTGAATAGGATAAATAGGGTGTGGAGTGTTGCTGTACCAGAGACAGAACAAGAGTTTTGCCATTTGCAAAGCCTTTAAAATAGAACATTGACAAGATAAAATACCAGAACTGCTTAACAGCTAAAACTGTGCATAGAATACCAACCTGAAAAGACAGGTCAAAAGGGAAGGCCTGTGGTACAAAGACAATCTTGCTTCATTTTTCCTTAATGCAATCACTGAGAGTGAAAGCCTTGAAAATATCTGCATAGCTTGACTCCAAGACACACCCATTGTTACTGGTCATTAAACTGTTAGGCATGTATCAACGTGTCCTGCTCCAGGGCTATGGGATGCTTTCCATTCTTTAGCAGCAATGCTCTGTACAGTTGGAAGAGGCCCAGCTGTCATTTGTATCTTTTCAAAATGTGCCATGCTGATTGAGTTTTGATGGAGTTTCAGGATTCTGTCTGGTGTGACCATTCTATTCTGATTCTATTAGTTTACTTGGGAATACCAGAATGGGGATTATTTTTCTCAAAAGGTCCTAAGTAATATGCATACATCTGGCTTTGGCAGTTCATAGAAGGAAGGAGCAGGGCTGGTGTCCTAAACCGAAATCCACTGGCAGTTGCCAAGGACCAGGCACCTCAAGGGACCTACTGCTGATATCTGCCCTGGCTTCCCTTGGGTGGATTAGATCTAGTTGGTTGCTGGGTTGGCTTCCTTCCCCTTAAAATGGGTATTTTTTTGCCACAGCAGCAGTAGTTTGCTAAGTAAAATAGAGTCACCACTTATAAAGTGCCTCTTTGCCCATTTAGCAGGGAGGTATTGTCCTATCAGCCACCTAATGGTGCAGCGGGGGAAATGACTTGACTAGCAAGCATGAGGTTGATGGTTCGAATCCCTGTTGGTATGTTTCCCAGACTATGGGAAACACCTATATTGGGCAGCAACAATATAGGAAGATGCTGAAAGGCATCATCTCATACTGCATGAGGGATGGCAATATTAAACCCCTCCTGCATTCTACCAAAAGAAAACCACAGGCTCTGTGGTAGCCAGGAGTTGCCGCTGACTCAACTGCACACTTTACCTTTACTGTCCTATCATCTTTTAGGTTATCATGACAGGGAAGCAACAAATACATATTAGCGTGGAATTAATCTTTTGCTTGTTCACACAACAAATTGGGCCTGGGGAGAGCTGGAGGGAAGGCAGGATCCTACCTTCCTATTTCCAGACAACCAGAGGCTGTTCATGGCTCTGAAACTTGCATACCCACACAAACAGCATAGACAATCTCCATAACTGAGATCGGGAGGGGGGAAACCAAGCTGGGTCCTCCAATATCCCACAATGCACCATGTGAACGGTGGAGAGGCAGCACTCAGTACAGCAACAATGCTCCTCTCCCTGGCCTCACAAGCCTTAAAACTTTATGCTAAACATGGCTGCTGCCTGCCCAAGAGCATTTAAAAGTGGCGGCAGCACAGATGACCAGAACAAGAGGTAGGATGGGCTCTGATTTCTTCTTACCTCACTTTTAGCCTGCGTAGAAGATCCGGGTTACCCAGGCTTAAAGCTGTTGGGTCAGGAGGATTCCTGAGGTCCCAGATGACCAGAGATTCCTGGGTTAACCCTCTCCAACCAGGAATCTCTGGTTGTGTAAACAACCTTCTTTTGTTGCTGCTGAATTTCTTTCCTGATCGAGAGATCCAGATTTGATCTCACAAACATTTGTAAAAAAGATTTGTCATGCAACATCTGTTGCAAGAGGTGTATTGTGAATTCACACACAGGAATCTGCACTAGATTTGTCATATTTCATATGGAATAATGGTTGAAACAAAATCATGGCATTCTGAAACCTCTTTCTTGCATATTGGCAAACAGGTGAGCCTGCAAGTTTCGCCTTCTCAGGGTTGCAAATGTATATAACTACGTGGCCAGACTGGCAGAAAAGGAAGTTAATTGAATCTCTAGGCCAGGCTGACAAATCTTATTGTATATCATTTAAAGAGAAAAGAACAGAGAAAGAACAGCTTGGGCAAGGTTAAAGTGACCTTACTCTTTCCCATATTTAATACAAACACAAACCTAACAACTTCTGGTCCTGTTTATGCACAGACTCAAGTTTTAAAGAGTTTCAGTGCCCGAGGTAGTTTTTCACACCCTTCCTCATAACTGCAGTGAGTGAGTAAGATGGCTACACACACTGTAATTTCAGTCAGTGCAGCTGCTAAAAACCTTAAGGACAGGCAGATGATTTAGTACTGTGGTATCAAGGCATTATCATCCAGAGATAGAGCAGACTCAATGTCACACCTGTCACGTGGCCAGTGGCATCTTTCTGACAAAACTCAGCATGTTCATCTGAAATTAAATACCTTTATCAATCTCTGAAGTAAACCAAAAAACAAAGGGTGGTGGGGAGAAAAAAAGAAAGCCAAAGGCACAACAAAAAACACATAACCTTTTTCTAAAAGAGTGCATTATCTGACTCGGACCCCAGTCATATGGAGCCAATGGCAGCAAGAGCTGTACTCAGGCTGGTATCACAAGAGCTCTTATGGCTGCTGGCTCTAGGATCCATAGAAAGAGGGATGTGCCAGCCTACTGCCACAGGTGTCACAACAACATCTACCAAGTGTTCAGGGAGAGGGACCCTTAGGGCCAAAGGGGCCCCTTTGGTGACGGGATGTCTGATGCTGACAGACCCCCTAGAAGAGCTCCATTGCCAGTTTGGATTCCAGATACAGGCATACCTGCCAACATACTAAGCCAGCGTGGTGTAGTGGTTAGAGTGCTGGACTTGGACTGGGGAGACCCGGTTTTCTGAATGGGAAAACAGGGACATATTGTTAGGTATGGGTACAGGCAGCACAGGCAGCCCCCACTGGGGAGGGTGAGTGGGGAGGTGATTCTCCATGTGAAGCTGGCCCAAAAGAATTAAAGAGGAGTGCAGCATAGCCCTAATAGCCATGAAGAAAGTGATGTGGCTACTGACTACTGACTGCACTAACCCAAGGCTAGAACCAAGGAAGGGTTGTGATGCATCCGTTGGAACCAATAAAGGCAAGTGTAGCATTTCTTCTGTGCTCAGCACAGATAAGCCCCTCAAAGCCCTTTGAGGGGGACCTGTCAGCCTAGGGTGGTAATGATGGTGATACTGGAAAAAAAAAAGAGAGTTAAAATTCATAAAGTATTTTTTGTACAATCTATATATATAATTATCTTAGACGTACCCTTTGCCAATCCCATGTGTGGCAGCTCTTGCAAGAGTTCGGGAGCGAGCTGCCGGGAGGGGCAGAGGAAAGCGGCAGGGAAGATAAGGCCAATGGGCGGTGTGGGGGGGGGGAGAAAGAGGCCCGTGGGGTGGGTGGAGAAAAAGCAGCACCCAGGGGAGGGGGAGAGGAAAGCGGTGCTGGGGGTGGGTGGGTGGGAGGAAGCAGCTGGGGGCCGAGAACAATGGAGAACTGGAGGTGCAGATGCTCTGTGCCCGGGAGAGCTAGTATAGATGATTTGGTCTGTTTTTTAATCAATTAAACAATTAAACAGTTGCCCACTCCAAGATTTGTCTTTTGAAGTTCCAAAGAAATGAAGAATTCTAAAACTGTAAAGCTGAGACTATCCTAGAAGTACCACTCCCCACTGCCATACCTGCGGGGGGCAGGGTTGTGCTCCTGGCTCCATGGATGAACATATGGGGCCGCCATCTTGCACCCCCTGGCATGTGATTTGGGCCAGTCAGTTAAGCTATTATGTGGCCTCCCTCTGCATGTTATGCAGGCTGGCCAATGAGGAGCGGGTAGTGTCTGTATAAGCAGCAGGCTTTAGTAATGTCTCTCAGTTGTTCTCGGGCAAGGCACCCACCCACACCATCTGGGGCCAAGTAGGAATTTTTTGGTTTGTACCTGATTGGCACTAGGTGCTGCCTTTTTTTGTCTACTTCTCACTGAGTTTGATGATAGGGGTTCCACCGGATTTAGGATCTTTGGTCACTTGCCAGGAGAGTGCGGGTTTGGGCTAGGTTATTTTGGTAATGGTGTTGGGCTGGAGGACCATTTAAGGTGGGAAGGGGCTGAGGAACAGCCACTTCAGGTTTTGCGGCTCCTTTGGCTGGGATCTGCCCCGACTTGGAGGGTGGCTTGGCTTCACCATTCAGAGTTTTGCAGCCTGGGTGGGGGTGAGTCAGGCTGCTCTCCCTTCAGCGGGGATAAGTCCCCTGGTGAATCAATGTCAGGACTTGGTGCCTGGCTGAATTGGCACCCAGCCCTTCACCCTGTTGTGGCGCAGTCCTCCTTATGATGTTAACCGACGTGGGTGGAGTACCTCCATTCTGATTAGTTTCATTTCCTTGTTGCAGGTTCTATGTTGTAATATTAATAAAGTGGCCCTAGTTTTCTCCAGTTATGTGTGTCCTGTCTTTATTGGGGCCTGGGGATGCAATTATTGGGTCTTTTGTGCATGGCACTATGACTGATTCATCTACTCCTAAATATCCCTACTAATTAATCTATATGATTATTAGAATTATACTGTGTTGCAAGCAATAAACTGAAAGAGGTACAACACCCAAGGCAAAGTTGAAGTGTTTAACATATAACTCTTATAAGATGGCTGCTTATATGGACATTCTATTTGCAAATGAGGATTTTGTGACGTTGCCTATAAGCGCGCTTCCCAGGATCACTTAGCAAGTCTGTGTCACACTCATGCACATACATATACTCTTGGAAAAATACATGGAATGCAGCTACAGTGAAAGAAAGATTAGAAGGGCTTCTCGTGTGGAAATATAATGCGAGAACTATGACACACTCATCTTTGTCTGGAAATGCTTTATGTTCATTGACAAGAGGTCCCCCCTGCTCCAGGGCTTATTGTGATATTACATTTCTGCATTTGCTTCCTAGAGATAGTGTGAACAAATGGCAAAGATGAGAGTCTTTAAAGTGGATACATATGGCCATTTTACCACACAACTGTACCTAGTGTGTGTGCTGAAACCTGAATGATACAGACCTTAAGGGCCTACTTTAGAGAAACCTCCAGATCCAAGTGTCAGCCATGAATATGTAGCATGAGTACCAGCCTTCAAAGATAGATGCTTGTTCTATAATTCCTGTATTGTGTTTCTACACATCTTCAGCCATTGCAACACTAAACTTATGTCTTTAAAAAGCAACACATCTGTGGCCCCCTTTAAGCTAAGCCACCTTTCAATTGTTCAGTGAACTTGTGTGTGGGCTGTTGGGGGTGGGTGGGCTGGCATTATACCTGCTGTATTTAATCCAGACTTCTATGTTTTCATTTGAAGGGCTGAATACAGCACATGTAAGTGGTACAGCTATAGCATCTCTCAAAGCAATTGATAATTTGGGGGGGGGGGGAGTATATGCATAGGCACTGGATTTCTTGAAAGAAAAGAGACACATATATGTTTCAAGCAAACAGACAGACAAATAATAGGTATATACAAATAATAGGTATATAGGTATATCATCTAAACACATACAGTTGTAGATATACAGGCTCTATTCAGCACTTCAGACATAAGTGTGAAGGTTGGCAACAGCAGGCACGATCTCAATTCCACCCCCTCAAAATGTTCACTGAACATTTGAAAGGGACTGAAGCATTTCAGTATAATTGCTTGTCCATTAAGAGATGTTGCAGTGTGCATACATGCCTGTGGTGTCAAGGGAGTAGTGAGAGAGCGAAACTCTTAATGAGCCAACACAGAAGCTCCCTTGCATAACTTCATATTTCTTCATTTTGGCACATTTGGATATGGCCTCTGGTGATATTCTGTGAGCCTTTTCTAGGAGCAGCCTTGAACATCTCGCAACTTGTTTGGATGAAAAGCAGAGATGTGTAAGCAGTGATGAAGCTTTGAAATGAAGTGAGGTGTGTGAGGGTATAATCTGCTTTTCTTTCTTTGCATCACATTTCAGGAGTGCCATATTGGGCCTG
The DNA here is from genome assembly GCF_027244095.1 of Hemicordylus capensis. Classification (NCBI taxonomy): domain Eukaryota; kingdom Metazoa; phylum Chordata; class Lepidosauria; order Squamata; family Cordylidae; genus Hemicordylus; species Hemicordylus capensis. The sequence goes on along the minus strand of NC_069661.1, from coordinate 34,367,419 downwards.
GTGGTTCGGAAGCGGAGTTACAGTCAAGTCTGGTGGGTTAAGGCTGGCCTTCACCAGATTGGTGGGATGGGAAAGGAAGGTGAGGTGAGGCGGGCATAGAGCAGGCTGACAAGTGAGCCAAGAACAGGTGAGCTGGCAAACCAAGACACAAGTATATGCCTCTTAATAACAACTTGGTCTTCACTCAAAGGAGCAATTGCTCAGATTGGGGGTAGAATGACATGTTCTCAACCCTGTGTTTGTCTCTGATTGTGATGTGGAAAGTTGCTGGAGGGATGGTGGGTGGGAGATAAATGTTTAACCCTTTCTACATTAGTAAATGGTTCCACTCATGCCTGTTCCCCAGTCAAAATGAGACTGGGGCGGGGGGGGAAGCCCACTGGAGATAAGGTAATGTTATGTAGTAGGTAGAGTGTTGGGTGTAGCCCAGGAAGATGTGGGTTCAAAGCTCTAGTTTAAGGCTTGCTGAGTAACTTTGGATTAACCTCACCTATCTCACAGAGTGGAAGAAAGCGGGGGATGGAGGGTCGGTGGGAGGGAGGACATTTAGCACTCTGAAGTCCTTGAAAGAAGAGTGTAATAAAATGCATTGTTGAAATAGACTTGGGAGTATTTGCAGAGGTTAAGCACCCCTCATCTGCCAAATCCCCTCTCCCATCCCTTGCATTACTTCAGCAAATGCAGATTGGGGAACATGGGTTTACCAAGCACAAACGTTGGCCGAATTTCAAAAGGCACTCTCTTACCCAGCTCTTGTACCTAGCACTTTAGCAAGGTAGGAGGAATTGCCACCAAGCTCAGCTTCTCTCTCCCAGATGATCATTTCCTCACCATCCAACCTTGCTGTTTTCCTTGCATGTGTTCACAAGCACACCCAGCTCTCAAACTAGAGTAGGACAGTTCAAAAGCAGTTCACAGGATCATAATTATAATCGTGTGAATTGCCATTGTAAGTGCAAAAATTATTAGAGGAACATACAGATACAGACAAGATCTTACAAACCTTCTTCTCTTCAGAAAGTAGGCTAAAAATCGGAACAGTGGAGGATCCATAATGCATTGTTTCCACTTTGGAATAAAGAGAAGGTATTTGAAAGACCAACATCCAAGAAGAATTTTGGATGTTTGGTTCAGAAACATTCCTACTAGCAAAGTACTCAAGACTTTGTGGCAGATGGTGACATCGAGGGTTCTGATGATGCCTATCATAATGTTGGGCTGAAGCTTCCCTCCACTGCACATTGCGTGTCAGAGTATCCAGACCTCTCTCCAGGGGCATAGCTAGGGGAAAGGGGGCCCGTGTTTGCCCCTCTCCCTGGTGGCCCCTAGGAGTGAGGGAGATAATGAAGAAAATATGGAAGTGTGGACTTGGGGGGCTCTCAGGAGCTGGGGGCCTGGGTTCTTTGAACCCATCCGCTCAATTAAAGCTACACTCCTGTCTCTCTCCCAGGCCTGTCACAGTGATCCCCCAAATAGCACCACTTCTGTCAAAGAGTCTGCCTTGGCCACATGGACAGCAACACAGTCCTATCTATTTGCCTGCAGCTTAGCTTTTTAACCTACTTACCTTAAGGAAAGTCAGCATATGAGATCACCCGGCATCCCGTGTGTCCGTGTGTGTCCGTGTGTGTGTACCCCATCAACTTCAATAACTTCAACGAATAGAAGAAATGAAGGTGTGTAATGAATCCTCATAGGGATTCACTGAGGAAAAGTTATTATACCCCAAAGAATCCAAACATTTGAAAAATAGTGACCACACATTTTGCTCCATAACTCCACTTCTACAAGGGCTAGAGCTTAGCTCTTTTAAAAAATAAATAAATCTGGGAATCTGGGGGAATTAATAGGGGGGATCTGACTCTCGAATCAATTCGAATTGAGTCAGGCACTATTCAGTTTGGACCCGAATCTAGCCAATGAGCCACAGGGGTGATTTGTTCTATCTCCAAATCACCCAAATCAGCTAGATTTGTGTAGAAATTGATTTGTATCTGAATCGATTCTCACATCCCTACCATATACTTCCCTGAGTGTTGTCTGAAATGCATCCTCATCCCCACTTCTACTGTGGACATTGGATATCAAGTCCATTTTACTTTTGAAGATGTCTGGACAAATGCTTTATTGAAATCTCCCATCATGTTGACCGCATAGTTTGACACATGTTTGCTTGGCAGTTGCTCACTGAGTTGTGGCACTGACTCCCAAGGAAGTCCACACAGGATTGCAATGTTATCAATTTCTTTTCCACCTTATCCTATGGACTCAGGGCCAGTTACAATATATGTATATCTTGTTATAGTCCAACTACTCTAGTTTGACCTGCAGTAAATGAAGAATCCTTTGTTGCAAAGTCACAGTACATTTGCAGTGAATGTTAACAGAGGAAGTTCCCTGATGGGAACTCTGTGTCTGGCTTCTGGAAGTTTTGGAATTCTAATGGAATGTTTCTGATTTCATGGGAAAGTAATTTCCCCTGTATTCTACGCTACATAGAAAATTCCTAAACGGACAATGTCAGGGGCAATGAACAACATCTGAAACATTAATGTAATATATAGATGTATGCGATGTGAACTCTGTGAACCTCTATCCAGTTTTAGGCTGCTTCCGTTTTTCTAGGTGCTTGTTCATATGAATTATCCTCACAACACAGTTCCTCAGGTGGCTGAGGAGTCAGGGTATACACGAACCAAAAATCATGGTTCGGTTTGAACTTTGATTTATTGTTGTTGTTGTTTGTTTGTTTATTTGAACTGAACCGTATTATTTATTTTATTTAATTAGAACCGAACCATATGTTGCTGAACCAGCTCAGTCAATCTGTGCTCACTTCAATTTTGCTTTGGTCCCATCCACACCAGTGACCCACCAAGCAATGGCTGATTTTCGCTGCTGGTGGTTCCAAGAGCAGTTAGAGGGAGGCTGAGCTCTTAAATACCTCTGAGTTTAGGCCAGCCCCTCCTGGGCTCAGTGCCAGATTTCAGGCCAGAGGGCTGCCCCTTTAAGGCTTCCACTCTCCAGGCAAAGAAAGGGCAAACCTTAAAGGGGCAGCCCAATGGCACTCTTCCTCCTCGCTACCTGATCTTCCCAAGCCTGTTGCTTGTCCTGGTGTGCAGATCAGGTTGTGCAACAATGTGGGAGGGGTAGCAGGAGACACCTGTAACTCTAGTTTACTAGGTGCTTACCTCTCCTCCTGCTGCATCGGAAAGCTGTTACGAGCAGCAGCACACCGCCTAGCACCCACTACAGTGGAGAGAGCAAATAGCCTCTATGCACGTGCAGAGGCCGGCTGAGTGGCAGAACCAATCCTCTTTTGCAGCGGGTGGTGGGTGGCATGCCACTGCTCACAACAGTTTTTAGGTGCAATGGGAGGAGAAGTAAAGCACCTAGTAATTTAGAGTTAAAGGTACTCCTGCCACTCGTCTGGCTGTGCCCACACCAGCTGCCGCTGGTTGGTGCAGAAAAATATGCCTTTATTGTTATGTGCTTTTCATCAGGAGACTACATAAGAAAATAAAGAGAGATGAAAGCAAAGGACAATCCAATATATCCCTTTAATATATTCCTTTGGCAGTGTTTATAGATGGTTAGGATAGTTTTTATGAAAACAGCCATTGTGTGTTACCGTATGGTTGTTTATATTATCCCTTAACAACCCCTCCACATTTCACTATACTTGCTCTTTAATTAGTGTATCGCCCTTGGTTTGATTTTCTCCCTCTTTATTCTCTTATGTAGTACCCTGGTGAAAAGCATATAGCCTGAAACGCATTGGGATTCTGCAATAAACACATACCGGGGCTATTCACATGATGGCATATGCAGGTGGGCAGGCAGGTGGGGATGTGGGAGGCATGGTTCAAGCTATCAGGATGCTCCTGATCCTTCCGGCATGCAAGCCGCATGCCCACACGACCTGTGCTGCCAGGAGCATGCAGATGACTCTCCATGCGGCTTTTGGCTGCGCAGAGCAACAGAAATCGGGATCCATTTCCCCAGCCTCTGCATCTCCCACAAGGCACCACAAAACAAGCGTGATGCCTTTGAGGATTCCCTCATCAGATGGGCACTCTAGTCGCCCATCTCTGTGTCCCCTTGGCTCCGTGGACATACAGGCCTGACAGCCAGATTAAGGGAGCGCTTGCTCCTTTAACCTCAGCCAGGGGCATAGCAAGGTTGGAGCGGGCCCAGAGACAAGATTTTAAAATGGGCCCCCTCGCAGATATACACACACAAACACACTTCACAATAGATCGTGCACTCACACTCACATCCCCATTATGAATACGGTGAATATCTAGTTCACATTGAATCTAGTTTTTTTACTCTCTGCTCCTGCCGATCTCCAAGAGACTCAACATAATTCATAGGGGGTGCAACATGGGCGGGTGGGGAGTCATGTGATGTGCCTCTGGGGGGGCCCTCGAGGCAGTGGGGCTCCAAGATGACTGCCTCCCCTTGCCTAATGGTAGTTACGCCCCTGACCTCAGCTAAGAGTGGGGCTTAGGAGTGGGGTTAGGCTGGGTAGGAGCACCAGGATCTGTGCAGATCCCAATGCTCCATACAAGCTGCTTAGCCCAGGCTAGGCTGCTAATGAGAATAGCCTCACTGAATCTTTCTGCACCAACCTACAGTACGGTTTTGTTTTTTTTTAAATGCTGACCCTCCTGCCTTTCCTGTGCAATTCAGAAGTAAGCCTCACTGTGTTCAGTGGAACATTGTGCTTACTGTGTTTAGGTGCGATGATGCTGTGATTAGGTATTACGATATGAGTTTGCTGATATGAATTTGCTCCCCAAGATGTGGCTCTGCAAATGTTGATGGCAAATATCCTCTGACTGCTCCCTTTGGGCAGATTTCCCCCGAATAAATAATATTCGGTGTCAGCATTTGACATCTGAAGATTTTGCAGCAGCATTCAACATTTGACAGCATGTGACAGCTGCCAGGGTATAGCAGTTAAAATTTGATGGTATCTGACAGGCGGCAGTTAGTATTTGACAGTATTTGACAGGTGACACACAGTAGCAGACAGTATTTGACAGTACCTGGCAACTGGCATGCAGTAGCAGCTAATGTTGTGGTATCTGATATGTAGCTGTATCTGACAATATTAGACAGCTGGCATGCAACAGCAGTCCATATCTGACAGCCTACTCACAATAGGGTTTAGTCAATTTCACAATGACTTCCTTCAGGCAATCCAAAGAGGCATATTTCTAATGGTGATGTCAAATTTCAGTTTTGAAATTCAAGCGTTGAATTTTGGGGTCACAGTTCAGTGTCAGTTCAGTTCGGTTTACTGGGCCACCAAAAAGGGCATAACCATTGATAGCCAAAGAGCATTAAAACCTCATAACACAAGCAGAACATGAGGTGGCAATAAGATCTACTACAGATCATGGAATTGAGCATTGATTACATGAACTTCCATATATTCCTTCTTAAATTTCCAGAGCCAGGGAGCGAATCTGGCTGCTCCAAATATATTGGATGTATTACAACCAGAAAGCTAAAACCTAACCTTACCAGTCTCATCAATTCCCTTCAATATCACATTTTGAATTTTGAAAATGTGTACCATTTTAAAATTTGGGGAGATTTCATTTCAGCCCCATTCCAAGCATGGTTTATTATGTCTCACTTTTATACCATTGGGTATGTGTGACCAGGGCCAGTCCCAGACATTTCACTTGGCAGCTTTCTCATCTCCTACCCCTTTGCCCTCCCTTCATATGTGTCCCCCTCACTCATCTGAATGAGGAGAGAGGGAGGAGGATGTCGTGGTGGGCAAGTGTGGGTGACAGACAGACGGCACTGTGATGGACCGTTCCCTTCTTCTTGGTGACTTGTGGAGTAGGAAGGTCATGGATCAGTGGCAGCAGCTCTACTTCCTCTTCACCCTTGGAGAGGGGGAGAAACTTCTGCTTCACCCCTTTGCTGAATGGGAGGGGAAGACGCCAGGACAGAACCTGTGACCTTAAGCTTGTTCTCATGATTGACAGCTGGGTGGGAGGAGTGTCCAGCCAGGCTCCAAGCCCTGTGTGTGTGTGCCCAAGAAACAGTTGTATAACAGCAAAAATTGAGGTAGGAGGAACAAAAATTGAGGTAGGGGAGAGTGGGGTCATGTTCTCCGCCATCCCCTGTGGCCCCGTGTGTGTCCCAACCATGTCCCCTGTGTGTGATGTCACATGCAGGGGGCATTGCAGCACCCAGTAGGGTCCCATGTGGCTCTCTGGAGCTCATTTTCCAGCCGGCTTGGTCATTGGCCGGGTGATTCCTTCGTTCTCTCCCTCGCTCAGGGAAAACAACAAAGAAAACATCAAGCTGACTGCAAAGCCAGTTGGGAACGAGGCTGGCTGGAGCTCAGAGGAAGGAGCGCGCCAGGTGACTCCCAGGAGCCGGGCGGCTCCTGTTCTTTGAACCCGTCCTCCCAATCATAGCTCTGACCCTGGAGGAGAGGGATCATGTGCTAGCTGTGATCTGGGTAGGATGGCATGGGATGAGCTTTCCCTCTACCCTCACTACAATGCTGGGTACCTGCGGTGGGTTGGCCACCCCCTCCTACCCAGATTGCAGCTAGCACACAATCACTTCTCCCTCCTCCTACCTCGATTTTTGCCAACACATGGTCGTTTCTTGGGATCACGCACAGGGCTTGGAGCCTGGCTGGATGCTCTTCCTACCCAGCAGTCAGGCATCAGAACAGGCCCCTTGTGCAGGTGAAGCATATGCCCTACCACCTCCCCACCAGGTCTGCAATCAGGGGCCTCCTCGTCCACCCTTAATGTTTGGGGCAGCTCTGCATGCGCAGTGGGGATGCATGCCTGAAGTCCGCAGGACCTCCTTTCCCATCATGTGTTTAGCAGCAAGACATAAAGAATGCAGTAGCGAACGTTCTATTGATTTATACTGTGCCATTACATTATATCGAGGTACTGTAAAAGTAAAGGCTTATGCAGCATTTATAGCAAGCTCTTAAAAAGAAAGGTATAACCCAAAAGGCTGTGTAAAAAGGAAGATGGAGTATAATTATAAATGAGGAGGAATTTTAAATGCAAATTCACCCATGAAAGCATAAAAGCTAATTGCCGTTTTCTCTCCTGCCAGCCACTTCAAAAGCCGGGCATGCTCCCTCCCTCCCTCGGGGAATGCCAGCCTGCAGCTGTACTGCCACACTCTGACCTTTCCTGTAAAATACGCATGGCCTGAACTTCTTCTGTAAGGACCAAGATGCTAACCCTGCGAGGGAGCAGAACAACATTCGGTGATATATTACAAAGGGGCCATGAAGTCTCCCTGTGTGGCCCTGTATACTATTTGCCCTGGTATACAGATGGAGCACCTGCATGCCAGGAAGGGTGCCTCCCATGTCCCTTTATATTTAGTCATTTCACTTGCACTGCAGTCTCCCTCCCAGAAGACCAATCATGGAGATCTCTCATTCTGTCTTCCAGTAACCCTGTAAGGCACATTAAGTTGAGAGGGGGTGAGTCGCCCATAGTTTATTGGATGGCATAACGGGAATTTGAACCCTGCTTATAGGCATGTATGATGTATTTGGGATATTTTAACCTATGGAGACGCGCTGCAATCCTATACATTTTTATCTGTGAGCAACACAGAGTGGGACTCACTTCTGCGTAACCGTGCATAGGGCTGGGATGAATATAATGTACAATACAAAACACAGTGCAATGCAAATAAAATTACTATACCCATAATGATGACCCAAGACCTCCTTGCACCTGAGGCATAGTGCCAAATGCCATCCTCCCTTCTTTTCAAGCAGTGATGGAAATAGCTACCAGTTGATTTCAGGTGCACACCTGTGCATAAATACACAATCTCCTCCTCAGTAAATGCACCCTCCTCCCTCTATAGAATATATCCATTATTCTAATGCGCTTTCCTCATTTCCACTTCCTCCTCTTCTCATTATGAGGCCAGTGGCAAACAAGGGAGCAGGCAGCAACAGGGGGGGGGAAGGAGGAATGACTCTTTGCTGAAATATGGCTGGATCACCCACCCAGCAAAGAGCTGCACAGATCACAGGGGATGGCAGAGGGAGGCAGATGAGGCTATGATGGGTGTTTTGCTGCCCAGCTGACACCCCAATTCATCACCTGAGATGACCACCTTACCTTGCCTCGCGGAAGGACCACCCCTGTATATCCAGGTCACACTCCAGGAGACACCTTTTAAAAAAAGCTATAAGAACTTCTAGCAGGTTTTCCATGAAGACAGAACTTGCTGATTTAGAGTAAAGCCAGGTCTTGGTTTCTATACTCCGAATGATAAAAGAAAATTCACTCCCCAGCCTGGCAATCTGTTCCAGTTACAGGTTAGTCGCCGGCACATTGATTTCTAATATGTCAAGTGCAACTTCCAGCCATTGATTGAAACGCCTGGTATGAAATGATTAGATTTAAATGAATGAAATTATTAGATGAAAGAGCCCTCTAGTACCCAGGATATCCCCGCAACACACTAGCAAATGTAACTACACCTGGCAATAAAACCATTACCTTAACTGTCTTATTGATAAACTAGAGAGAAAGAACTCTTTGCCTCACTTTCTGTAATTTTTTCTTGTGGCGATTTCCCCCACATTCTTTTCAAAATGTAGGTGACAGCCTTCCTGCAAGAGTCTCAGAAATGCAGACCTACTTTTCTCACAATTCCTTTGCTGCAGCAGCCAAGAAACCTGTTAGCCCTTTTGTCACAACATCACACAACATCATTGCACAGCAGGACTATTAAGGATGATTTTCTGATGGGAAATTGGCAGCTAATCCTTCACCTGCCCAGGAAGGTACCCTGAAACCTTTTCAGAGATTGTAGCTCTCTAACCACACAGTCCAGAGAAGTTCCATTATTTTCAGGTAGAGCAGTACAGTGTCAATCCTGCAATCTTAAGCACACTTACTAGGAGTAAGGGGAGAGCTGCTCTTGTAGAAACAAGTATGGATTGTTGCCTTTGCTAAGCAGGGCTCATCCTGGTTTGTATTTGAATGGGAGACTACATGTGTATGCACTGGAAGATATTCCCCTTAGGTGATGGGGACACTCATACCTCTTGCCTGTGGGCTCCCCAGAGGCATCTGGTGGGCCACTGTGTGAAACAGGATGCTGGACCAGATGGGCCTTGTGCCTGATCCAGCAGGGCTGTTCTTATGTTCTTACTCTAGGAAGAATACCTGCATGCTTGCACAAGTTCCCTCCCTGGCATCTCCAAGATAGCCACTGAGGATCCACTGCCAGTCTCTGTAGACAGTACTGAGTTAGATGGACCAATGGTCTGACTCAGTAGAAGGTAGCTTCCTATGTTCCTATGAGTACATTCCATTAATTTCAGTGGGACTGAGGACTGAGTAAGCTGTCTTAGGATTGTGCTGCAAGAGATGGGTTGAGTCGGTGAACCAGGAAGCCCCCCTTTCACATCCTATCTCTGCCATAAACCCACTAAGTGGCCTTTGGCAAATCACTATTTCTTAGCCCTCCAACTATAATATGGCACAAACAGATGTAAATACCAGTTGCAGGGGAGCAACAGCAGGAGAGGGGGTATGCCTTCACATCCTGTCTGTGGACTTCTCAGAGGCATCTGGTGGGCCACTGTGGGAAACAGAATGCTTAGGGCCTGACCCAACCTTGTGTGTAAAGGCTTTGGGTCTTGCAGTGTACTTGTTGGTACCTGTGTTCCTCAGAGTCCAGGGGAGCGGGTTATGCTACCCCATTCCTTCTAAAAGCTACAGTCAGAACCTGAACCCAGGCCCTCTCTAGAGGCCCTGGGTTCTTCCTGGAGTGCACAGAAACCACAGTTATCAGTGACACAGTCTGCCTCCAATAGCCCTGTGCAAGTTTCACAGTCTTTAAGCCCCACCCTTCCTTTTCATTTGTTTCCTCCCTTTCCTGGAAGGTTGGCCTCTGGTGGTCAGTGGTGCTGGGCCCCACCCACTCCTTACATCTGCATCCCTGGTGGTCAGTGGTGCCTAACCATGCCTGAACCATCAAGCAGGACTGCTGCTCACAGGAAGTCCCGCCTCCCTGACTGACAGCTGATCAGCAGGTGCATGCTCCCCTGCCGGCTGCCTTGCACCACCTGATGACATGGGCAAAGAAAGCCCTCTCCCTCTCTCTCTGCCAACTTGTTCAAAATGAGGTGAGTGAGCCCTGGAAACAATGTTCTTAGCAGATATACATGTCTAAGGTTGTTCTAAGGATTACTGAGACAATCTATATCAAGCATTCTGAACACTCTAACATTCTGCTATATAACTGTAAAATCTTATTGAGAACCAGACCTGCCATTAGCTGAGGGCCATCATTAGGACTAGGCCAGCCCATGGCCACCAAAGGGCTTATGGCCAACTCCTGGTGAAAGAAGATGGCAGCTGCCAGTGCAGCTGCTGAGAAGCACAAATTGCTTCTTATTTTTGTGAGGCCTTTGTGCTCAGTGAGGCAATAGTAGGGGCATTGCATTATAGGGGAAAAGAAGGCTGCCTGCAGCAATGGTTGGCTACAACATGCTTTCTTGGAATTGCATCCACTTCCCAAACATGTTTCGTGTTCCTCCCTGTCCTTGTTATCTTCCATACCATATTGAAGGAGCCTGACAAAACTCAACATATTTTGTTCAGTTTTAAAACTTCACTGGCATTCCAGAATTTTAACTCCTTTAATGGTTAGAAAATCAGGCCTGTGCAAATTCGGATTAAAAAATTCAGATTATATCTCAAATGGCCCCAAATGGGTAAAAATTGGTAATATCCAAACCCCCCCCCCCAAATCAGAGCGGTACAGTCAGAATTAATTCAAAAATACTGAAATTAATGTTCGAAATACTTTGGAATTTTAGAATTTGCAAAGTGGTGCCATCCCCTTGCCCCCCAAGGTGAATAGGGAATTTTTTTAAAAAAATAAAACCTACCAACATTCACAGGTTGGTCCTAAAGCCTTGAAATGTGCCACACATGTGGAGAAGGGGGTCAGGATCCAATGTAGTGAATTTGAAAAGAAATTGGTCAAAATTTACTCTCATTTTTGGTGAATTGTTGTGGAAAATGGCTGAAAATGCTAAAATATGGCATGTTTCAAGCCAGAATTTTACACAAAAAACCCCACCCCCCAAACTGAATACCCTCCTTGGACCATCATGCCACTAGCATGGGGAGGAATCTGCCATCATGAAAAAGAGTAACAGCATGCCCCCTTTTCTCTGCCTTATATATCTCCTGAATGGATGGACATACAGTTATAAAATCTGGCACACATGAAGTCCCCATTGGCACAACTCTGTTATTCTTTTTCAACTCCTCTTATTTTGGGGAAAATTTTGGTAAGAGCTTTTCCTGGACTATGCCACTTCAGGGTGCACAGTCATGCTTCCCCATGAGGGAAAACCCCTCCCTGAGTGCTTAAAACAATTCAGACTAGTTTTCACCCTAGCATGCATGCATGCATGCAGGTTATTGGTAGTAAAACATACAATCCCACACCTGAAACTTTGATTTTTTTAAAAAAATCCTCTATTCGTATTAGTATAGGATTTTTAAAAAGTTGTCCTTAATGTTTGGAAGGCAAGGCTTGTCACAAGAATACATAGCTTGTCCTTCTAATTCACTGCAGTGCTTTTCAGGTAGGGTTGCCAACCTTTAAACCAGACCTTGTAGCTATTCCTTGAACAGCAGTTTGATCTGCAGCAAATTCACAAGCAGTAATGTATAGTACAAAAACATCACTTGCTGATTTCTGTGCATCAGATTCCTGTTAAGGAACAGGAACGGGTGAGGCCAGTTTTTACAGGTAGTTGGCAATCATCATACAAGTGCATTGTTCCTCTCTTATTCATTGACTCCTCCCTTGAATCTGAGAATTGTCATAAGATGGAATTAAAAAAACAAACAAACACTTCGAAGATTTGCAGTCCTTGTCCCATAGTGTCTGTTGTGGAGAAAGCAGAACATGGTATTCCTTCCCTAGGCTGGGCTTTTATGATAGGGATAGAATGCCTGCGTTTTATTGAAGCCTACAGCACTTCACAGAGTAAGAGAATAAATCATCTCAGCTCCATGCACTCATTGCTAAATGTTTCTCTTTTAGCTCTCTCTTCTCTTTTGAGACAAAAGTAATAATTAACAAATGTTGGGTGGGGGTGAAGGAAGGAGAGAAAATTGAAGCTATTTTCTTGCATACAGAAATTGTGCTGGGCCTGAAGCTTAAGGATAAGACAGACATAATTGCAGCTCTCTATGGAAATGTGCCAAGAATTATAAACCTTTGGCAGCCATCACTTCAGATAATAGAAGTTTCAGAATAAAGGAGGAGTGTAAATATCTCTTAAGTGTCGCAAGCAAGGAAGCAAAGAAAATTTAAGCCAAAGAATTTTTCCTCCCTAGATTTATGAAACATTAACTTGAATAGAAGGAGAGCCACTGTGAGCAGTGGATAGAGTGATAATGAAAATCAATTTTTCTATCCGTTGCTCAGCTATGAAATGTTGCCTAAGATCTTAAGTAGGCCTTCATGTATGCTCCACCTCCTTCTGAAATTCAGTTAGCAGTGACACACAGGGAAGCCTTCTCTGTGTTGGCTCCCACCATGTGGAACTCATGCTGAAGTGTGGTTAGTTTTCTCCTTGCTGGCATCTTGACATAAGGGGGAGACTTCCCTGTTTCAGCAGGCCTCTCCTGATGTTTCATCCTGGCTGTTCCCCTGTCTCCCCAATCTCCCTATGTGCCACCAGTTCCTGTTAAAGAGGGCCCCCTGCTGCCCAAAGTGAGCAGAGCTACATGTGGGGAGAGGTGGGGAGAGTGGACAACGCTGCAAAGGGTGGGCAGGTTTCCTACAGATTCATTCCTTAAAACCCATCTGTTTGGCCTGGCCTTTCAGGGTTTTTAATTAGTTTTAATTGTTTTAATGTTAACCTGGTTTTCAGGGTTTTAATTGTTTTGATAGTTTAATTGTTTTTAAAGATGTTTTTAAAATGGTGTTTATATTTCTGTTTTAATTGTTTTTAATGATTTTTGCTTCTTAATTGTAAACTGCCCTGAGCCAGCTCGGAAGGGTGCTATAAAAATCAAATAAATAAATAAATAACTAAATAAATAAATAGGCACTGGATATTCTGATGCACAGCCCTAAGAGTATAACTGGTGATAGTGCCTTGTGGGTATGTAAAAGCAAGACACAAAACTTTCAGATAAATAGTTAATGGGGATAAATGAATAAAACACAATATCAGACAGTACAGGCTGTGAATACTTGTCCTAGTTCTTGATGAGCCACCATGTCAAGTTATGTTGGGATCTTCACATCTGTGGGCACCTACACCTTTCCCTCACTTGCACAAAATTCCCCCCTTCTGTGATAGGGGTATGCACGAATGATTCTTGCAGAACTGGTTTGCCTCGAACTGGGGCTGGTTTGAAGGTTCGATTGCAGACTTGAACTGGGGGCTGTTTGGTCTGGGATTGAATAGAACCAGGCCTGTTCTGGGTGAACAGGTTCTGCACAGTAAGGGGTGTCTGGGCAGGAGCAGCGAGAGAGGGGAAAAGCTGCTTACATGGCCTGGTGCAGCTGCCGGTTGGGCTGTGCACAAAACCAGTTTGCCCAGTTCAGTTTGAATTTGAACTGGGTTTGAACTGGGAGGGGGAGGTTCGGTTTTGGTTTTGTTTGGATACACCCCCCGGTTCAGTTCAAATTCAAACTTGTTTGAACTGGTTTGTACCTACTAAAGTGGGTGGGGTGGTAGTTGGCACCCATGGGTGCCTACCACCCAACCCCCAAAGCAATCAGACACACCTACGATATTTAAATTTTTTTTGGTAAAAAGTATTTTTTCTCATAGGGTATAATGGGATGTGAACCAGCCCATTATTCCCTATTGTGAAGCACCCATGGGTGCCAGCTACCAACCAAACTCTGAAGCAACCAGACATTCCTACGATTTTTAATGAATTTTTGAAATATTTTTAATTGTTTTCTCATAGGGTATAATGGGACTGGAACCAGCCAATTATCCCCTATTGTGGAGACCTCGGGGCACAAACGTGGGGTGGGTGGTAGGCACCCAGGGGTGCCTACCAACCACCAAATCCCAAGGCACTGTTGTTTCTGAGGTGTTCTGAGTGTAGATTCTCTGGTAGCAAATGAGAGTGGATCCATGGTTTGTCATTGAAAATTTCATATGCTACCAGAGAAACTACACTCAGAACACCTCAGAAACAACTAAACCCAGTAGGGTTGCACATTTTGTATTTTTTCTGTTTCAATTTCTACCAAATCCAAATCAACCCCATTTTGTATTTTGTCTGAAATTAAGCCTTCCGAATCACTCCAGTTTTGTTTTGTATCCAAATTAATCCAAATATGAATCTGAATTAATTCGGATTAAAAATGGGTCACATGCTCAAAAGAGTGGGTGCGGGTTATAGTGCCCAATGAATGGAAGCTACCACAAAAATTTGAAAGGAATTTGGCAAACGGCTGATTTTTGGTGAATTTTTGAAGTTTGCTCATCTGTCAGATTTTCCCCTATAGGGTATGATGGAGGTTTCAGGAAAAGTACAGCTTCACGTGGGGGTGGGGGTGGTGGGGGTGGCCCACAGTGGAGTGTGGTTGGTGGTACTGCCCAGTTGGTATAAGGAAGCTACCACAATTTTTTCAGAGGAATTTGGCAATGGGTTGATTTTTAAAGAATTAATGAAGTTACGCGTCTTTCAGATTTTCCTTGTAGGGTATAATGGAGGTTTCTGCAGTCGCATAACTCCACTTGAGGGGCACTGGGGTGGCCCAGAGCAAGTGGTGGTGTAGTGCACATAGGGTGCCAACCACCCACATAGGTTGCCAACCCATGAAGTACAGGTTTTTGTTGTTCTAGAGGTGTTCTGAGAGTAGATTCTCTGGTAGCATATGAGAGTGGATTCATGGTTTTTCATTAAAAAAATCTCATTTGCTACCAGATAATCTAAACTCAACATCTCAGAAACAACAAAGCCCAGTACCCCAATGGGTTAGCAATCCAGGGGGGTGGTTGGCATCCTCTGTGCACTACACCACCACTCACTCAGCACCACACCAGTGCCCCCCCCCAAGTGCAGTTATGGGGCTGCTGAAACCACCATTATTCCCTATGGGGGGAAAGCTTAAAGACACTCAAACTTCCCCAAATTACAAAAAAATCAACCCTTTGATCAATTCCTATGAAATCTGGGTGGTGGCAGACACCCCTTGGGGCACTTCCTCCCAATCCACTGTTTTGCCCCAGCAGACCCCTTTCTGCCCCAAATCTGCCCCAAAGACACTGCAACTTCAACAATTCCTAAGAAAGCAGCCTTTAGACCAATTCCATTGGAGTCTGGGTTGTGGCAGGCACCCCTTGGGGCACTTCCACCCAACCCACTGTTCTGCCCCAGTAGACCCCTTTCTGCCCCAAATCTGCCCCAAAGACACTGCAACTTCAATAATTCCTAAGAAAGCAGCCTTTAGACCAATTCCATGGGAGTCTGGGTTGTGGCAGGCACCCCTTGGGGCACTTCCACCCAACCCACTGTTCTGCCCCAGTAGACCACTTTCTGCCCCAAATCTGCCACAAAGACACACAAACTTCAACAACCCCTCATTCCCCCAAGCCCATGCTCCACTGCTGCAACCCCCAAGCCCATGGTCCACTGCTGCAGCAAACTATGGCTAACAGCAGCATCGTGTGCCCTACTCTCCCTCCTCTACCAAGCAAGCAGTTCTCATCCACAGACATTTTTTTCAACACATCAACAACAATAGCAGAGCTTTACAAAGAACCAGTTTCCAAAGCAAGATCACACAGAGGCAGCAGAACAATGAACTATCCTTGGGAGGCAGGCAGGCATTTAAACTGCATTATATACTATATACACATACATGGTAACTAAATAGGGAGCTGTATGCTGGGCTCAGGCAGGTAGCAAGACAAGCATAGCATCATGGAAACTTGAGTTTGGACATGCAATGCAAAATTAGTTCTTTCTCTGTCTCTCTTGAATGAGGCAGCCAGAAAGGCAGAAGCAAGCAAGTAACTTGTTAATGAATTGAAACAAACTCCCCCCCCTCCACCCTCAAAGCAATCAGCTCAGACAGAGTGGAAACAGGGCATTGTTTTTTAGAACTGGCAATCACAATCTCTTAGCACATAATTGCATCACAGTAGAACAAATTCCAAGGAAATGAGCTTCCTCAGTGATGTTGTGCCTGCTTTTTGCATATCTTATCTTCTGCTAATCTCTTCTTGACAGACACTCACTGCCTCCCTAGTTGCTGCAGTCAGGAGACCAAAGCTCCGAAGAACAAAACAAAACAAAACTTCGGCTCAAAAATAGGGTCATTTTGATTTGTATACAAAAAAATTGTTTTTAATTTTTGCATTTTGATTTGTATACAAAATGTCTGAAAATGCGATTTGCTAAAATTTGCTAAAATGCTAAAACCCAGTACCCCATGGGTTAGCAACCCATGGGGGTTGTTGGCACCCTCTGTGCGCTACACCACCACTCACTCTACACCACCACTCACCACCCCAGTCCCCTCCAAGTGCAGTTATGGGGCTGCTGAAACTTCCATTCTTCCCTATGGAGAAAAACCTTAAAGGTAGACATATCCCCCTTCCTTTAGCAAGTCACTGGCTCAGCAGCAGCTTGGTTCTGGCCTCTGAGCATTCAAGTTAGAATAAGTGTAGTCATAAAAAGACACTGGTGTTTCAAGAATTGGTAGGCCAATAGCACAAGGGATGTGCAGAACATCATATGAACTGACCACAACATTTCCTAGGAGAATCAGTGGTCATGTTCAAATAAACCACTGCCTAGAAAGACCCCTAATGTTATGTGCCTAAGCTAGGGAAAATGTCCCATGTAACAGCTAGTGATTACTGAATGTCTAAAAAGCTTATTTTGCCTCGGGCTCCTTCATTTCTAGGCAGCCAAATGGATCCTGATGACTTGAGCAAATCGGCAGTGACCTCAAGATTCGGTCTTTAGGCCAAGGAAAAACTGGAAAGAAGCCTTTGCCTCCAGCCATTAATTTTCTCAGTGCTCTGGTAGGTTGCTCAGTAGGTACAGCAAATAGCTATTTACTGTCTCTTGTAACACCTGCTTGGAGATTGTGAAGGGAGGCATGGTTGTCAAGCACCCAGCTGCCGATGGGGCTGTAATTCAGTGGCTGAGTATCTGCTTTGCATGCAGAAGCTCCCAAGTTTAGTCCCTGGCATCTCCAGGTAGGTCTGGGAAAAGCTCCTGCCTGACCACTTGGAAAGCCACTGCCAATAAGTATAGACAGGGTTTCTCAAGAGGGCAGAGGCGTATCTAGGGAAAATAGCACCTAGGGCAAGCACTGAAATTGTGCCTCCTGACCAAACATCTGACACTCATCTTTCAGATAACTTTACCATAATATCAGCTGAAAAATACAAGTCAAGCTCGTTAATCTTTTAATATTTCAAGAACTGTTTAGCAGTGGATGTAGCCAGACCAAAAAATGCTGGAAAACTACAAATTTCAGTATGTGGGGGCTCATGAAATACCCAAATACTATGTGGAGATGTACTTGGAAAACTAAACAGAAGTGCCTGTTTAATTCTCTACTATGCATTGTAGCATCACCATTACATAAGTTTTAAAAATCAATGGAGAATTTGACTTTTCCCAGATACTCTGTAAATAATTAAAGGATATGCAGAGTAAACTGTGTCACTGCTTGGAATATATTCTAGTCTTTCAGAAAGACAGTTAAAATGAGAGAAAGAGAGCAAGAAACTCCCAGTGGGCCTTAATACTAAGGATTTCACACTGATTCAGAGACAAACTCACCATTAATAGCCATATTATTAAGACATCACATTTAACTCACTTATCACAAGAAGTAAAGTAAGAGCAAATGAATACAATCCTAGCTCATAAGCTTCAGCTCAGTATTCACAAGCCCTGATTCTCTGTACATAGTGCCAAACTGAATATGTGTAGAGTGACATATTATATTGCATTAAAAAAATATTTTACCTGTAGCCCCTTCAGGGGGCTTCCTGAGGGCCGTGGGCAGGGGGGGGGGAGTCTGCAAAGGTCCCCCCTCCCCCCACTATCCTCTAGGGCCTTGCAGGGACCATTTGAGCATGTACGGTGGCCATTTAAAAAAATATCTTTTTTTAAAAAATGGCTGCTGAAAACAAAATGGCTGCCGTGCATGCTCAAATGGTTTCTGCAAGGTCTGGCATGGCCTAGGGTCTCACAGAGACCATTTGAGCATGTGCAGTGGCCATTTTGCTTGGTTTTAAGGGGGTATGAAGATCAGCCCAGCTGGCTAATCATCTCCACTTATCATGTGCCTGATTGATCTTTGTGGAGAGTAGCTTACTCCAAGGTTAAGTTTGTTATATTAAGTGAGTATAGCATATTTTAGCAGGCACTATAGTGCTGCATCTAGGGACAAGGTTTTTCCATATATGTGGTAGGATTTTCCCTTCTGGGGGACCTTACAGCATTTACAAGTTCATGATATGTATTCCTTATGGTTTTTTGGTAATTGTGATTTTTCTTGGTTTTTTAAAAATAAGGGGGCATGAAGATGAGCCCAGCTGGCTAATCATCTCCACCCATCATGTGACTGATTGATTTTAGTGATGAGCCCAGACCGTTCCGGAGGCCATTCTACAGGCCTCCAGACAGGTCCGGACATGGGCAGTTTGGGGTTTGGGTGATTTGGGGTGGGGAGTTCCTTTAAGAGCGGGGGGAGGGTTTACTTACCCCTCCCGCCGCTCTCCCCCTTCGGCACCCGTAGTTCTGTTAATAATAATAATTGAAGCCTTTTGCAGAGTAGTGCAGCAGCAGCCAAACGGGAGAAGGGGCAGCAGGGAGGTATCCTGCTGCCCCAATTATTAACAGAACTACAGGTGCCGGAGGGGAAAACCAATGGGAGGGGTAAGTAAACCCTCCCTCTGCTCTTAAAGGAACCCACTCCCACCCCAGTGCCGGACCGCAGTTCCGCGGTTCCGTGCACACCCCTAATTGATTTTTGTGGAGAGTATTCAACTCCAAGGTTAAGTTTGCTCTATAAGGAGTATAGCATGTTTTAGCAGGGACTATGGTGCTGCTCTTAACAACAAGGCTTTTCCTCATATAAGGGTGGTGTGGCGGCATTTGCATTATATAATTTTATTATGTACTTTGCACTATTGGTGTTACATTATCATGTTTATTGATGTATAGTGTTGGGCACCCCAACATTAGACCCAGAGGTACCGGCCCAGAACTATATGGAATTCAGGCCTGTGCCTGATTTCATTTTATATTAAGAGTTGAATTAAATGCCTGAACTCAAGGTGAACTGACACCCAGGTCTCATGCCTGCCTCATGAACTGCTCTGTGAAGGAAGAGGCGATCCAGCATTGTATTGTGAAATGGGTACTCAAAGAAGCACAAAAGACAGAACGATCCAAATGTTAAAATCTAACCCATTATCAGATAATGTCTGGAAGAAGTGAGAAGCTGAGCTCTCACTTCCTCCTGCAAGGTCTATGTTAATCTTTGTCAGTGATTGCTCTGCTATGCCCAAAGGGGATACTCAGTTGCTGTCTATAGAAAGCCCACTCTAGGAAAACACCTGTAGATTTAATCCTTGTACTAACACCTTTAACACCTTCTGGGACCAGGCCGGGAAATTTGGGACAAGAGGAAATGCCCATTTGCAGCTCAGAGATGCAGATTTGCCTTGGTCCCCTCCCCAAGATAGCAGCTAACAGAAGATGGGATTAAGATCTCTCTGGACTGCCTGAATAATTAAAAAGACACTACCCAGAAGCTAACAGCATTGTCACTTTTCTGGGGACCCAGGAAGAATGAGGATATTTTGAATAGACCCTATGGGGATCAAAGGAACATACAACTTTAAAGAATGAGGCTTACTGGACTGAGAGCTAGCAGTCTTTTACCTACAAGCAAGACTTGCTCATGAGTAATCCAAGGGTTAGCTGCCCAAGCTGCGGGGTTAGAGGCGGGGACTCTTTCCAGGGAGAAGGGACTGTCTGTTTGTGACTTCTGCTGCACAGTGAGAAGTCAAGACTCCCCAGCCATGATACTCCCTAGCAATCTTGCCTAATAAGCATACTTGCTCATGAGCCATCCCAGAGTTTGCTGCTAAAGCCGCGGGGCTAAAAGCAGGGACTCTGTCCATGGACAGGAACTGTCTGTGATTTCTACTGCACAGTGAGAAGTCCAGACTACCCAGCCATGGTTCTTCACTTTGATCTGAGTAGCTGACCCCAGCCTGTTTGACTACTTGAAGCTTGCACCCCAGGCTCCTGTTCTCCAGCACCCGCATTTCTCCTCCATCTGAAGCCTGCATCACTCTCAAGTTTCAGCAATGAACAATTCCTTTGAAGCCTTCTTTGTGAACCTGGTGAGATGCCTATTCAACACACAGCCTAGCCTGCTCCCCACTTTCCTCCTCCTTACTAATCACTGCTACCCCCTTCCTAAGCTTCCCCCTCCTCCTCCTTCTTTCTCTGCTTCTCTCTAAATGTTGTATTAGGATTTGTTAGATTATTAGATAGCTGTAATTACTGATTGCACACACATATGTTAGGCACATTACACTACACTTTGAATCGGAAACATGTTTTTAATGTGGATTATTTTATCTTGATGAGCAACTTTCTATAATAAAGCCCACTGAACTTTCTGAATGTCTCTCTCTCTATCTCTGTTTGCATGCCCAGATCCTACATGGTCACCATCTCTAAGAACCAATTCAGTTTTTGTGTGATGTGACCTTGCCTCTTTCCCTCTGAGCATGTACAGAGTGCGAAACCAGGCGTAGTTCACAACAATAGACATTAGGTACTTCTGACGAAGATGTGTTCAAAACGGAGTATCATCTCGGGAGTCTGTCAAGTTTCAAGTTTCCAGCAAGTTTCAAGTTTCCAGAGTTTCAAGCTTCAAGATGCCAGTGCAATGCTTTCAGTTTTTCTAGGTTTCTGCACAGAGGGGATTGTCACTATATATTGGAGGATGGACTTTCAGCAAACTGGCACCAGCAGCTTCATATTAGTTTATTTGCACCATTAGTATTCCTATCGTTATTGTTTAGGATTACATTCCTGCATTTGTGGAGTTTTTAACAGCCCACATTGTTGTAATTATTTGCTGTTGTCATTTGGATGCCTATAGTTTGTGATTATACGTTTAGTATTTCTTCACTTTCAATTGTGCCTCTGCCTTTTTTTTTGCCTTGCCCTGTCCACATGGGTTTTGTTCATTTTTCTTGTTCCTGTACCCGTGTTCCCCTCTTGTTTTTTTCCTTTACATTCAGATTAAGCTACTTATAAGCAATGCTATTGAAATAAATGGGCCAAGTACCTATTAATTTCAGTGGGAGTACTAATCTGGATGTAAATCAGTGAGGTCATTCCCACGACCACAAAGGGGTGGGCTGGAGGGAAGGCAGGAATTTACCTGCCTTCCCTCAGATGATCAGACCCTGAATGTGGGAAGCATGGTGCTAAACCCAGTGGCAATTGTGTGTGTGTGCTGGGGGGAGCCAGGCCTGCCAGATATCCCATAAAGCACCGTGTGAGCAGTGCCGTGCATTGGGAAAGCTCTGTGCTGCCTGGCCGCTCCTTCCCCCGTTTCTATGACTAAGATAGCTGCCAGCAGACCGGAAGCAGCTGCTGGCAGTGCAGAGCTCCACACTACTGGAGAGTGAGGTAAGCCTGGTTAGTGGATCAGGGCTTCCCAGGGGAGGAGTGGCAGGATCAGGGGTGATCCCAGGGCTTCACACGACCAGCCCTACCTGGGTTTGCCCTACCCTGCCCAGTTAGGGCTGGTTGTGGGAATGACCTCAGTGGCTGAAGTGGGGGGAGAGCTGGTCTTGTGGTAGCCAGCATGAATTGTCTCTGTTGCTAAGCAGGGTCCACCCTGGTTTGCATTTGAATGGGAGGAATGTGTGAGCACTGTAAGATATTCCCCTCTCAAGAGATGGGGCTGCTTTGGGCAAAGCATCTGCATGTTTGCATGCAGATGGTTCCAAGTCCCCTCCCTGGCATCTCTAAGATAGGGCCGAGAGAGACCCCTGCCTGTAACCTTGGAGAAGCTGCTGCCAGTCTGGGTAGACAATAATGAGCTAGATGGACCAATGGTCTGACTCAGTGTATGGCAGCTTCCTATGTTCCTGTGAAGTAGCCCATCTGATCACTGTAATATTTAAATTTGTGTGCAATTCACACAGACACTAAAAATCTCTCTGGAGTATCCGAGCTGGAGGTTTGCAACAGAAGGGGTAAGGTAAAGTCAAGTCACGGCATCAAGTCGATGTCGACTCCTGGCACCCACAGAGCCCTGTGATTTTCTTTGGTAGAATACAAGAAGGGTTTACCGTTGCCTCCTCCCGTGCAGTTTGAGATGATGCCTTTCAGCATCTTCCTATATTGCTGCTGCTCAATATAGCACCAGCAGGGATTTGAACCGGCAACTTTCTGCTTGCTAGTCAAGCATTTCCCCGCTGCACTACTTAAGGTGACAACAGAAAGGGGTACACTTATTACACTTGGTTAAAAAGGCTGGGTGTGGACTGTGGACAACCCTGGTGTAGACGATACTTAGCTAGCCTGGATGAACCAATGATCTGACTGGCCATAAGGCAGCTGCCTCTGTTCCAGGTCACAGTGGGCTAAATTCAGCTTGGTGGGCCAGCCTGTGCCAGACCGAGGACAAGCACAGGGGATTCCCTAGCAAGTCTGACGGGGGCCAGCTTGCCAAGGTACAGGATAAAACTCTGGCTGCTGCAGCATGTCAATATTTGCACTAAAGCCCATCCCTGGCATCAGGATTTGTGGTTCCACCAGAGGATAACGTGGGCCAAATGCTTCATTGGCTTCACTCCTGTATATTTAGCACGAGCCATTTCACAGCTCCCGTACAGATCCTGCTCACTCAAGCCCTTGCCATCTGAACAATGCTAATAGAATAATGGAGCGACTTTTGAGTTGCCTCTCAGGAAATGGCACAAAGACACGAAAACAAACCCTCCCTTTCAAATTGGCAAATGACATTTTGCAAGGCTGACTTACTTATTTCTTTTGCTCTGGCCCACAGTTGAAGCCAATGCTATTTATAAATACAATGAATCCCTTTTATAGTAAGCTGTGTAGTAAGTGAGGGGCCTTTCCTACAGGCTGGCAGAAGGGCTCTGTTGGTAGCACACATTTTAGCAGCTGGCATGCTAATGAGACGGCTTTTATTGAAATGAGCTAATACTATTAACATTTCTGGCCTCCCGGCTGACTTCTGCAGCATTTACTAAACTTCAAAAAGCCCTTTGCGAATCAGTTCAACATATATATTTTTAGATGCCATAGAAAGAGTGCCAAAGAATATTTTGCAATAGGATTGTAGGAGCTTACCTTTTTATAGACAGCTTTCAAGGGCCACCTCTTCTAGAAACGGCAAATAAAGTTACAAATCTTTCTTTTCCCTCCATGGAAGGATGGCTGTTCCATAGGTTTATAAAATATGGCTTTACCATTATAAACTTATTCAAGTTTACGCTTAGGCCTTGAATTATTTTTGAATTTTATTATTTATTTATCACATTTTTATACCGTCCCAAACGTGGGTTTTTTGCCCAATGGATTTTTTGCTCAAAGGCATGTCTGCAAGATAACCATGCTACTATCTGGAAGAAATAAATATCTTCTTTGGATTCATCCAAAAAAAAAAACACAATGCAGGAAGGAAGCAGCACCTTTTTTCTTTTTATCTTCCGAGAGTATGAGAGATGGGTGGATTCTTGAACTGAACAAAACTTCACTCAATTTTAAGAGGAACACATTTATCTATTTATTTATTTATTAGATTTATATACCGCCCTTCCAAAAATGGCTCAGCTAAGAAGGACATATCCATCTCTAGCAAAAGCAGGTGAAATCTGTGATTTGCTTATGGCTGATGTCACCTAATGTCTTTCAGGTTCAACTCCTTAAAAAGCTCAGTTGACAGATGAAGGTTAATTAATAGTTAACATGACCAATTCCCACATATTCAGCAAAATATCTCCCCACCCTTAGTTTTCTTGTGAACAATTCTTGTGAACACTTCCATGATCAAGGAGTGCAATTCAAAACACCGAGCAAATTCTTGAATGTGGGTTTGAGCCAAAGTGTGTTGCAGAGAATTTGAGGTTGAGATTATGAATGCTAGCTGGCCGGCTCTTTTTCCTAGGCAGACCACTGGCCAGTAATCCAGGAGAGCAGAGGGCATTTCTGAATATGGCATTAATGGCCCTGAAATGACCTGTAGAGAAAGCCGTCAATAACCTTGTAAAACCCAAGTATACTTTGAGGCTATGTACACAAGCAGCACTACCCAGGTTAGGGAAGCCCTAAAGGTAAAGGTAAAGGTAAAGTTGCACCATTGAGTCGGCGTTGAATCCTGGTGACCATTAGAGCCATGTGGTTTTCTTTGGTAGAACACAGGAGGGGGTTACCATTGCCATCTCCTGCGCAGTATGAGATGATGAGGCTATTCCCACGATCACCCAAAAGCAGGCTAAGGGAGTCCAGCTCACTTTTGGGTGATTGTGTGCTGCAACAGGAGCCGTGCATCTCCTGGCAGCTAGCCACATTAAACCCCCCTCCCCTTACAACAAAGCAATTGCTCCATTAACCTTGTTTTTTTGCTCGTGTATCGCCGCGGCACATGGCGACACACGGGTAGACCCCCGACCGGGAGGCTGCAAGCTGCCTCGTGGGCTTGGAGGTCTCTCCAGGATGCCCGGCACACTCATGCAGGGCATCCTGGAACTTCCGCATGGCCCCCGATCCCCGCCATGTGGGTGGACGATTTGCGGGGAGAGCAGGCTAAGCCCGCTTTTCCCGCAGAACCCCGTCAGGCACTTTGGACTTGTCATGTGAAGCACCTCAGTGCCTTTCAGCACCTTCCTATATCTCTGCTGCCCGATATAGGTGTTTCCCATAGTCTGGGAAACATACCAGCGGGGATTTGAACCAGCAACCTCTTGCTCGCTAGGCAAGTTATTTCCCCGCTGCACCATTAGGTGGCGGTAGGGAAGCCCTACCTGGATAGAATTGTTCATGTGTAGTGCCAAGACTGAGCCCAATCCTAGCGCTGCCTCCCCGACAAGCCCAAGTTTTGTACCCAGGCTTTTACCTGGGTTAAAGGGCATGAGCAGGCCCTTTACCCCAGGGATAGGGGCCTGTGTATGCTTGGGGTACATGCAGCCCAAGCATACTTGGGCACCTAGTCATGCAGTGCATTGTGGAATTCCTGGAGGCTGGGACAATGAGTGCAGTGTGGATCATGTGGGCACACAGCAGTGCACTAAAGAGGACGTCGGGGATCATCTTGGCAGAAAGTAGGTTCCCCCCTGCCTTCCCCCCTGCCCGCCCACCCACTCAGTCATGAGTATAGCCTCTTCATCTGGCAGAAGGGGCTGATGTGAGAGTGTGAGATAACTCTTCCTTATCCCCCTCCAGGTTCCCAACCAGGTGTTTTGCAGTATGAAAAGAAATAGCAGTTTGGGGTAGCTTCTAGGTTTGAGACAGAGATGCTGAAGCACCTTGAGGTGCAAGGGTTTGATCTAACCTGTTCCTGTCTTGTAGGAGTGCTCTGCTATCTCAGTTCCATTTAATGCTTGTAATACTTGTAAATAAAACCAAATACTGCAAAGGCACCATAAGCTTCCAGTGATCTCTCCTCCAAAGGAAACCAGAATCTAGGAAACACTGTATTTCTGGAATTTCTCACTCCTCAAGGAAGTGGGGAGCAGGTGTCTAAGGATATAATACTGTGATCTGAGCTGTTCACAACATAAACTCCTTTAAATATATTTTGGGCCCCAGAGAAGATCATTCTAATGGATTCCTTTCTCTCCCATCTCCCCCCCCCACCCCAGCCAGACCTTTCTCAAATCCTCAGGTTCTCTTCTTTCTTCTCACACTATAGTCTGTGTGAAGAAAGCAAGAGAAAATGGAAGCTTGCAAGGAGAAGTATTCCTTGCAAAGTTTGGAAGGGTCAGATTGGTCCCAACGAACTGCTCCATTTTGCCAGCTTGCTGGTGTCCCATCAGCCTACCACCTGCCTTACCCTGCCTCATGAAAGTGTCACCCCTGAATCAATAAATCTTTGTCCTCTTCCTCTTCTTCCTCTTTAAGTAAAAACTGTCATAAACATTTAATGTGTGTGTGTATTTATTTTTAAATATATATATATTAAACACACCAAGTACCATCTGCTGGTAGAAAGGGTGAGGACTCTAGTAGGACTAATAATTTTGATTATAATAGGAAAGCCCTCTGTTCCTAACAGAAACATTCATCTTTTACACAGACAGATGGTAGAGATATTAGAAAATTAGGGATCATTACTAATAAACTATACTATTTTTTAGCCTGCTGCAATATCTTTTATCCTACATTCCTCAACTACCTACATTTCTCTCTTTTTAATATCTCTGCATCTGCCCATTTTTTCTAAGTGAGAGCACTGGCTGTTCACATGAGGCCTAATTTTTTCTTGCTAGGAATAGAGAGGGCACCTACTGTGGAAACCCTCCAACACAGATTTAATTCAATTAAGGAATTCTGGCCTCTCTCCTGGTAGCATGGATAAGCCTAGAGGATTCCAAAGACCAAGGAGATCAGAGCCAGCAGGAAAAAAACAACCTCATTAGGCTGGGCCTTCAGTTGCCAGCAGATACAAACTGATCCAGAAACCACTTATTAAAATTGGACTTGCAGTTGATGGGCCAGCTTACTAGCATTTGATATATGGCAAGCACTGGGCATTGTTAAGCTAGGGTTGGCTGTGATACCGGCAAAGAGATGGATACTGACTGGCACAAAAATGTTTAATTACAATTTATCGTGTGCAGAAACATAACAGCCCTTTGACTCTGGCA
The DNA here is from genome assembly GCF_027244095.1 of Hemicordylus capensis. NCBI lineage: Eukaryota > Metazoa > Chordata > Lepidosauria > Squamata > Cordylidae > Hemicordylus > Hemicordylus capensis. The sequence continues at coordinate 34,340,472 of NC_069661.1, read as the reverse complement.
AAGATTGCCCTAAAACTGGCACAGGTTAAAATTATATTTCCCTCATGACTCCTTATCTTAAATGGATGCCCTTTTTCTAATGGTCAGAGCAGAAATGGATGGCATGATGGACTAGCAAGGAATAATCAGCATCTCTGAGGATGTGGCTGATTGTAAAATATGGTGTCAGGAGCATAAGGAGATTCAGCACCAATTCAATTATGAAACACAAATATCTTGGAGAGCCGTATATCCAAACTGCCCTCAGGGCATGGAAAGAACATAGGAAGCTCTCTCATACTGAGACAGTCCCAGAGGTGTAGCTAGGTAATTTTGGAGCCTGGACCTAGTGGGTTACTGCCCCCACCGCAAAATAAGCACCCGCCCCTCCCAACTAGCCCCATGGTTTCACACAGCGTCCCATTGGCATGGGCAGGCAGGACCTGTGTCTCTTGCTCCACAGTTCAAACACACACCTGGATCACAAACCAACTTGGACATATAGTCCTTTTGTAAGGAAAAAAGTTAAAACCACAACACATGCCCCTTGCTTCACAGTTCTCACTCAGACTGCCTGGACTGTAAATCAACTTGAGCATAGTGCATTTATTAAAAAAAAAACCCACCATATATTTTTTGTTTATTCATATATTAGCTCCATTTTCACTAGGTATGGAGTACTCTATGGATAGAGATAACCTTTTCTCGTAGTTTTACTGCAACAGGGAAAACTTGATTAAAGATCAAGTGATTGACCAATCTGCTTCAAATAATATACACAGAGCTCTCAAACCCTGCTCTACATCTGTGCTCAATACTGAAGCCCTATGCCAAGCCATTCCAGGAGAGTTAAATGGTGGAGCAAAGAGGGGGATTCTTTACCCCCTTTTTTACAAAGGCAAAGGGCAGATTCCTCCACTTGGTGGTGGAATGATGGTTCAAGGGGGGACTTCAGTTCCAGAAGCTTTTGTAATTTTCTTCCATGAAACAAGTAACTAATAGGACTTTAAAAAATGATTAAAAACCAACAGATTGATCAATCCACTTCAAATTAAATGTACAGAGCCCTCCCACCCTGCCCTACACCTGTGCTCAATATCAAAGCCCCATGCCAAGCCATTCTAGGAGATCTAAAGGTTGCAGGGAAAGGGGGTGCTTTACCACTTTTTATGAAGACAAGGGGCAGTTTCCTCCACATGGGGGTGGAATGGTGGTCCAAGGAGGGGGGTTCAGTTCCTAATGTTTTGCCATGAAACAAGCCAGTTATGGGGCTTTATTGGTTTTTTAAAAATCAAAAATCAAGAAATTGCCAAATCCTCTTTAAATTCTATATACAAACCCTTCCTACCCTGACCTACATCTGTGCTCGATAGCAAAGCCCTATGGCAAGCCATTCCATAAATATACAAACGGGGGTATAACCACAAAAAGAAAACCACATACCTTCCATTACTAGGTCTGAGGAGGAGACAGGCACAGACAGCACACCAGTAGGTGGCAGCAAGGCAGGGCAGAGGGTGTGCACAGTGCTCTGGTGAGTGGTCAGCACTGGCCACTCTGCCTCTATCTTCTCTAGTGCCTGCAGGCAGCCTGCCAGCCCATCTGCGGGAGAATGATAGAGAGGCCTCCAGAAGCCCCACCCACCCACTGAACACCTGATAGTATTGTGGGGGGAACTGTATCAGGCAGTTCTAGGAGTTTCCCAATGGCCAGGCGAGCTTCCCAGTGATGGCCAGCACCATGCTGCCAATGCACGCTGGGCACAGAGGAGGCATTGCAGAGCCTGGGCAGGCTGTAAGGTGGTGGGACAGGTATGTAGGGGCTTTCACAGAAGAGCAACCACCAAGGCCAAGGACCTGCACCCCAAGGTCTGGGCCTAAGTGTACTTCTGGTCAGTCCATTGGTCCATCTAGGTCAGAAATAAGTACACTATCTGGCAGTGGCTAGGTTTCATGGAGGAGTCTCTTTCAGCTGTGCATGGAGATACCAGGGAGTGAACCTGGGACCTCCTGCATAAAAACATGCAGATGTTCTTCCACTAATCTTCCCATTCCCTACAGGAAATATCTTACAGGGATCACCTGTAGTCACACATCCAAATGCAAACCAAGTCAGACTCTCATAGGAAAGGGGTCAATTCATGCTCATTAGCACAAGACCAGCTCTCCTCCCTGGTTTGAGAGCACATGATATAGCCACCTCGCTGAAGCTGGTCTGCTCTAATACTGGTCAGTGCCTGGATGGGAGACCACCTAGGAACTCCATGTATGGCCACCTGAGTTTTGTGATGGGCAATTCTGAGGGTAACAGACTCAGGTATGTTACCACTTTTGCAATGACTGCAGCCATAGGCAAATTTTCAAGCTGATCTATCTACCCGCTGACAAGAAAACATCTACTAGAAGGCCGTATTTTTACAAAACCCTTTAATATTACAGATAGTGTCTGAAACATGCAAAATACACCAAGGATGGAATCAGAACTTTTTGACATCATTTCTGATTCCTTTACTGACCTGCATAGCACATTTCAGGCACTATCTATAATATGCAAGGGTTTTGTAAAACATATAGAGGTGATTTTCATGACTGCAGGAAAGCGGGCTAAGGGAGCCTAGCCCACTTTCCTGCAGTTGTGTGTTGCAACGGGAGCCACGTGACTCCGGCAGCAAACCACAGAAAATTCTCCCACCCTTATATGAGGTTAGTGGAGTGAGCGCTCTGCTAACCCCCTTTATCCAATTGTGAGTTGCCACAGTGCAGCTCCCCACTATGATGACTCATGAGTAGACCCTTGACTGGGAGGCTACAACAAGCCTTCCAGCATAGGGGTCTCCCCAGCATGCCCTGCACACTTGCATGGGGCATGCTGGGACTTCTGGGGGCGAGGTGGCCCTCGATCCCCACTGCCACTTCCAGCTCCGTGATGGAGCTGGTAGTCATGCAGGCGGCCGATCCAACTGCCCAGGGCTTGGCCCTGGATTGTCTGTGAGGAGAGCGGGTCAAGCCTGCTCTCCCTGCAGAAGCCCTGCAGGCTATACACACAGATCATGTGTACAGCCTCATAGTCCTCTAGTAGGAGATGTTCCCTTGCTACTAGGTATATAGATAATTTTAACTCAAAAATCTGCTTATGGCTACAGTCATTGAAAAAGTGGCAATATGTCTGGTTCTGTAAACCTTGGAGTTGCCCTGATGGAAGGAATGTAGGATGTAAATGTAATAAATAACTAATAAATATACCAATTGGCTCTCATTGTGGCCAGTTAAGTAATTTTATTTATTAAAAGGATGTATCTGCTATCAAAGAATGCCCAAGGCGGCTATAATCCCCCTGCCCCACTCCTCTCAATGCTGCTTCTTCAGCACATTCCAGCTCATGCTCGTAATTCATAATGACCTGCTTCAGAATATGAATTTGTCCATCTCATCATCATTCAGGTTCCAAAGGTCAGCGGAGAAGTGGTAAAATAACAGGAGTTTGTGTAAGCAGTTATGCGAGAATTGGGGAGTTAAGTCTGAAACAGCAGCTTAATGTTTCCAGCTGGGCCGAGAAGCTGCAATATCTCTTCCCACCACTATCAGGGTGGTACTGTGGAGCAGCAAGGGCCAGGCCAGTTGTTTTTTGTACCTACAAGCTGTCCTGGCGGTGCAGAGAATATGGTGCCTGGATCTTGCTGCTAGAGTACCTGATTCAAGCAGTCAGCACTGAGACTGCCTTGTAGTCACAACTGCTGAAGTTTATAGTTGTGGAGAGGAGAGCTGGTCTTGTAGTAGCAAGTATGACTTGTCCCCTTAGTTAAGCAGTGTCCACCCTGGTTGCGTATGAATAGGAGCCTAGAAGTGTGAGCATTGTGAGATATTCCCCTCAGGGGATGGAGCCACTCTGGGAAGAGCAGAAGGTTTCAAGTTCCCTCCCTGGCTTCTCCAAGATAGGGCTGAGAGAGATTCCTGCCTGTAGCCTTGGAGGAGCCGCTGCCAGTCTGTGAAGACAATACTGAGCTAGATAGACCAATGGTTGGACTCAGTATACGGCAGCTTCCTATTCCTGATTAAGCTTTCCTTTAAACTCTTTCTGATCACTTTAAAACAATGGAAGCTGCAGAATGATTTGTTTTCCAGGTGTCTGTGCAGAAGTTCCTTCTTTAAAGTTATTTAATATTTTGTATTTTTATGATATATCTGCAAAAATAATGCAAAAGGAAAACATGATATATCAATTGATATAGAAACCAATTAACCACACAAATATCTGTAATACAAATATCTTTAATAATTACAATAGATTTTTAAAAATAAAACTGATGCTTCACATCCATCCTTCCACTCATCCCTCCATTCATCCTCTCAAAGATTCCACTCCTGTTGTTTGTTTCTCAATAAGCAAAAAGAAAATAAAAGATAAACAACAAACAAAACAGTATCAAACACCTGTAAGATCTCATTATTTTTTACCTCTGTTCTCTAAGGTATCTTTAATGTTAACCCCTTACTCTCACTGATCACTCTGAAACGGCATGATCAGGCAAATTTTTGTGTGGCATCTACATGGCTCAATTATCATGATGGCTATCCTCCATACAAATCTAGAGCCCTCTCTGTTTCTGAGTGTGTTGTTTGGGAAGTTAGGAGGGGTGACTGAGTACTACAACTCCTGGGGGCAATACAGTAAGGCACCTATGGGTGATACCTGTTGGGAATTCTCTCTGGTAAGAGATACCCTTCTATTACAGCAGAGTGCACAGAGGCAAAACACAGTGGAGTCTGACCAGGCATGCATGTCTGCTAAGAGCCAAAAGAAACTTGGAGCCAGTTCATAGTTTCAAATCAGTATGAGGAGTCTTTATTGGAGAACTCCATTCTAGATAGTAAAGTGGAGAGATAGTATCTCTAATCTAGCTAGCTAGCTGGATGCAGAGAGATGTTGCATGCATCTCTGCACACATGGTGCAGAGAGAGAGAGGCGAGCATGTGTGATAGGGAGAAGAGGAAGGCAGGCAGGCAGGCAGGCAGGAAGTCCCTGAGAGTAGCAATCTACACATCAAAGAGATAGTGTCAGAGCAGTAGAGAGGAGGAATGATCAGTGTCTTGACCCCTTTAGCCCTCTGACTCACTAGTCCATCCCCCTCTGTCATGGAGGCATGAGGCAGTGCAGAGTCCTTCACTTCCAACAATACCATCAGTGTGCATGGTATCAATACTACAAGCTGAAAGAGAACTCTCAGAAAAAGGTGGGTTCCCCCACCTCTGATATTTTTCCCTAAGCAAGCTTATATATACTAAGACATTTCTGGATTGGACTGTTGTGAGTCTGCCCATTACTAAAGTCTGTGACCCCATGGCTGTTGCCACTTTCTTCTCTCTTGTTCAGCTAGTTGACAGATTACATTCTTAATGAGTGATCCAAGGAAAACTAGTCTTCTTCTTACTGTGTGGAATCTTCAAGGCTCCATCCCAGCACAGATAAGGTGGGCTGACTGGATCATCATTATGTATTAGGTTTGGCTCAGTTTTCTTGCTTTAGAAATGTATGTGCTAGAAGTGAAGGTACATTTAAGATAGTGAATCATCCACCAGCCCATATTTCTTGCTGGTCAGTCTTGGCAGAAGGAGCCTGTGCAGTTGTTTTAAGACTGGTGGGATATGTATCATATGCCTGGTGCCTGTTCACCATATTTGGTCATATGCCTGTTCACCATATGCCTGGCCACCATATTTGGTCCTAACCAACATTTCTAAAGCACCTTCAAGTAATCCAGATGGGAAGTTATAAGATCTTGAATAACGTTTGCCAGGTTCTATCAGGCAGTACAGACTGCCCACCACCTTCAGAAAAGGGCATTCACAAGGAAGTAAATACATAAAAATGTGGGCTTAATACTATACCAGTAGACCATCTTTCTACCAAGGCACGTAAGGTGCCTTGGTGGTCTACAGTTCACAACAATGGCTTATAATCTAAGAGATGGAATATAAAGGGGAAAAGGAATGGAGAGGAAAGAAGAGAATGAACAAATTTAGAAACAAGCTCCTTCATATTAGTACACATACAACACATGAACACTGTTGGAAGTTAAAGGACTTTGCGCTGTCTCTTTCCCTCAGACAGTGGAGGACAGACTAGTAAGTCAGAGGGCTAGAGGGTCAAGACATTGGTCATCCCTTCTCCACTGCTCTGATGCTATCCCTTTGAAATGTAGATTGCTACTCTTAGGGATTCAACTTCCTTCCTCTCTCTCTTCCCTACCTGCCTTCCTACCTTGCAACATGGCAAGCCTCTCTCCCTGCACCATATGCGCAGAGAAGATGCAGAATCCATCTGTATCCAGCTAGATAGATAGATTAGAGATCCTAACTCCTCACTTTCCTATCTAGAATGGAATTCCTTAATAAATGCCTTTTATATTGATTTGAAACTATGAATTGGCTCCAAGTTACTTTACTCTTAGCACACACGCATGCCTAACTAAATTTCTGCTGTGTTGTGCCTCTGTGCACTCTGCTATAATGAGAAAGGGATTCTTTCACCACAGAGAATTTCCAACAAACACATACAAAAGGTCACCGCAGGAGATACTTCTGGGAATGGGGAAGCAGAAGCCAGGTAGCAGCTGGTTCCAACTAAATAGATAGGGAGGATCTCGCCTCTCTCTGAAGTGGCCAGGTGAGAGGCTTGCTGGTGAAAACAGTCCAGAGAGGGGGAAATATGTTTTTTGTGTAATTATACTTACATTCTGCTTTTCAGCCATGATGGAACTTAAGGCAGTTTATGTGGGGTTGGAGCCGGTACTTGGTCTGTTCTGGACCAGGTTGCATTGCCCCCTGAAGTATCAGATTTGCATTCTGAAAGACCTATTAGAACGGCCCCTATACTTAGAAGCCCCAGTAGCAGGAAGCACCTTCCACCAGCTGAGAATGGTGTGTCAGCTGCAGCTTTCCCCAGACAGAGAGAGCTTGGTAAACATTGTTCATGATATAACAACTTCCCATCTGGATTACTTGAAGGTGCTTGGCACTAGGCATGTGATGCATATCCGACCAGTCTTAAAACAACTGCACAGGCTTTCAGATGCCAGCTTTTACCTTTAAAACCCAAAGAAGCTTGGGATCTGGTACTTTAAGGACTACCTTTGCCCATAGCTGCCTTTGAGGCCTTTCTTTGGATTTCCCTCCTCCATCTAAGGCAAGCCCTTCTCTCTTGTTGCACCTCCTTCTTTGAAACACCCTTCCCAGGGAGGGTCAGCTGGAACTTTATGTTTTGAGTGCCAGGCAAAGACCCTTTGATTGGTTCGGGCTTTTTGGTTATGTTAACCATTTTACTATTTTTAATCTGGCTTTTATCCTTTGCACTGCTGGTTTGTCCACTGTTTTATTTTATCTTTATTGTCTGTTTTAAAGTGTATACAAAGTCATTCTGAGAGGTTTCAGCCTGGAGAGCAATATACACATTATTCAATAAATACAACTGGGTTTTTAGGCAGTTGCCCATCAAGACACTGACCTGATCCAGACCTGCCTTGCCGTAGCAAGGTTGCCACATCAAGCACCTTCAGACCATGCCTTGGGAATTAATAATACTTCATTCTAGAAAGATTAATTTTCTGCCACATCTTCTGTTTAAAAAAAGAAGAGAAAATGGTCTGGAGGCTTTTCAGACAGCAGGCTTTACTGTGGGTTACCATGAGACTTTACTGTGAGTTTGGGGCATAATGGATACTCCAGCACAAAAAGAGGATTTTTTTACCCTGGGCATAAATTCAGCTAGGTTCCAATATGGAGAGAAAAACCCAAATTGTGTGTGAAGTGCTCTCTGAAATATTGCTTGGATGTTGGGGTAAATTTGGCAGATATGTGAACGCACGCCTACCCTCCCAAAATAAGGTCGTGGTAAATTTGCTGTCTGAAAAAGCTCCTAGAGAATTAATGAAGCATATTCTTTTTGGAGACCTGTGACAACTAGCTGAAAAACCTTGAGCAACTACACTCAGAAGGAAAGACACGTGGGTCTAGGGAAGGGGGTATTTGATGTACAGAACATCCAAATGGATTGTATAGTTGTATAAAGCCACAATGAAGTTGATTTTTATGGTTTTCTCCACGCCTTGCCATAGCATCTGCTCGTCTCTAGGCTGTGGCATTTTGCTGGAGGCTGCTCCTTTGTTGGTCAATAATGAGTAATTGTACAGCCTGCTCTAAGAAACACAAAGATACATTGCATAGCTTTCCTCACTGCAAGCACAATCCCATCCCCTTTTGGGGATTATGTCTGGCATCAGCTTTCATGGGCTAGAGCCTATGTCATCAAATGCATGAAGTAATCACATGTGAAGTAAGATTATACAAAAATTAACAGACAGAGTATAAGAACTGAGTATCTGCACAATGACAATTGGTTTCCTTTGAGTGTAAGAGTAACTCATCTATAATTGTGCCCAGTGGCTAGGATCTAGAGGGCTACTTCAAGGGTGCCCAACCTGAGCATGCCCATTGAAATGTATGGTTTTCTTTTTATTCGGAATGATAGACACTCCCCCCCCCACACACACATCAAGATATAGCATAACTCAATGCAGGGCCAGACTAGATATGATGGGATAGCCACATCTGCCCCCTTCACACAAAAGCAAAGACAAGTGGATCTACTTTTTACGTAGAAAGCAGTACAGGGGAAAGAGGAATTTAACCTACCTCCTGCTAGGGATGTGCACAGAACCAGCAGGGGCTGGTTCAAAGGTGGGGAAAAAAATAATTTTAAGGGTGGGGAGGGTACACATACCCCCCGCCACAATTCCCCTACTGGTGCTTGCTTAAAAACTGGTCCAGCGGGGAGGCAGTGTACCTCCTTGCTGCCCATCAGCTCCTTGGACCGGAAGTGATCAGAAGTAGCACGTGCACATCTATACGTGCCCGACATGTGAATGTGCTACTTCTGGTCACTTCTGGTCCGAGGAGTGGACGGGGCGGCAGGAAGGTATGCTGCCACCCCACCGGACCGGTTTTCCAGCAAACTCTCCAAACTGCCTGGTGCTCAAACCCTCTCCCTAACCGTAGCCCATAAAAGGGCCTCTGAAGAGGTTCGCGCACATCCCTACCTCCTGCCCTGCCTTACATTGCTGTGTTGTGAAGTCTTAAGCAACTTCCTCCCACCTGTCTTACTTCAAGTATTAGAGTCAAGGTAGGGGGAAATTGCTTAAAACAGCAGAGTGCAGTGACAAAAGGGAGGGAAGGGGTTGGGGTTAGGGTTAGGGTTAAAAATATGAACCCAAACCTCCCACGAGTCTGCAGAAGCAGTGGCATCATGTTTTGGGTTAAAGCTCCCAAGCCCAGAGAGAAAAGGCTGTTGTTTTTACAAAGTGATGCCAGAGGTTGAGCAATGCAAGCACTAGTCGTAGGTGCCTTGCATTACTTTCAATCAAATGGACTGGCAATTCAATCCAATGAACTGGCAAGATCCAGGGCTGGCCCTGCTGCAAAGTAGAATACATCAGCAGACTGGGGGCCAATTTTTGGAGGCAACATGGAAGCCCACTCAGCACCCACTGGACAGTCTGCAGAGGAAGGAAGGTAAAATGGCACCCCACTTATTTCCCTTTCCCTTTCCTAGTAGAAGAGGATGGGGGTGAGATTGCTAAGAAGGAATGATTTAGGTGTGTGGTATTAATGGTGGGGGAGACAAAGGGAAGGAATGGGTGCCATCTGGTACACCACTTCAATTAGCAAAATGCCATGGGGACAAGTTCCAATCAGTATGGATGGAACTTGATGCTAGTCACTGGTGATAAATAGACCTAGCAAGATCAACTGTGCATTGTTAGAAGTGATAATTCTAAAGCATTGTTCTTAGCACTGCAGTAACCTCATCTGGCCACTTGAGGCATGGTGAGTCGTGTTAATAGGTCTCTCTTGGCCAGTTAAGAGTTGGTTAGAACACCTCAGTTACTGTTGAAGGCTAATGCCTGTTTGGGTATATTGTTCTTTGTTTCTCTCAGTTATAAATCTTTATTTGTTTTCTGAACTCGACCAACTCAAGTATGTAGTGCACTGCTCTGGGTTCCTTGGAGGAAGAGCAGGATACAAATGTAAAAATAAAATAAAATAAAATAAAATAAAATAAAATAAAATAAAATAATGTTTCCAGATAATCTCTTGGGCTGAACGTCTTCACCACCCAAGCATACTCTGTAGAGCTGTGTTGCTGTGTGTGTAGGGAAGTGGGGGCAACAGGGTGGTGGTGGTATCCCTGGGTGCTTTCCTGGTCCTGGGAATGGCGACTGAGGTGCCTCGGAAATGAGCCCCCCTGCCCGGCCATTCACACCTGTGCACAGGTATGCCATCACCAGCAGTCCCTGCAGGTAACCCAGCTGTCCCCGAGTTGGGGGAGCAGAAGAGAATGCCCTCTCCTGCAATTCACTGTGCCCATGTATCTGCATATGGTGCACAGATGGAGCAGACCTGGGATTTTTAAACGTGAGTAAGTGTACTGTCCTGTTAGCCCACTCCACCCTGTACATGCAGCCAGGCTATGTGTGAGGATGTCCTCTGGGGTGCGTGTAAGGCTTCAGAGGGATTTGGGGAGAGGGCAGTGGTGTTTTAACAAAGAGAGCTGGGGGCCCACTAGAGCAGGGCCCCCTTGGATTCCCTGGTGGTTAAGTGGGTGGCTTAAGTCATGAGCTCGCAGTCTGCAGGTGGGGAATAGTGACTTAGCAGGCGCAGACATATCCCCAATAGACTGGCCCTCTCATGAGAGTGTGAGTCCACTGGACAATAAGCTGCTTGCAGCAGGTTTGTGGTGGGTTTGGCTGGAGTGCTCTGTCGTGGTCTCCCCTTGTGACATCTTCCCAGGTCATGGTGGGACAGACCCCCCCCGCCCACCAGCATCCTTTGCCCTCCCCCATCTGCATATCCCATTCTAGCGAGTGCTGATTTCCCCCTCCCCTCCTGCACTGTAAGCAGGATTCCTTCCCCCCGACCCCCAACCCCCACCCCCAGAACGTGAGATTACTTGGTGCCTTCGGGGTTTGGGGCCACTTGGGGGGACAGTGCCATGGCTGGCCAAAGCAGTGCTGGCACTGCAGGACATTTAAAGGGCTTTCAATGCCATTCCCTTGCCGAGGGCAGGTGGAGTGCTCCAAAAATGCATGATTGTGCTCAGCACGCCGCCCCCACCCCGGAGATCATAACCAATCGTGGACGAGCCACTGAAGCAGTCACACTTTGCCCACAGTCTGGCCGTGGAGCGGGCTTTGAGGCTGAGCGGCAGCGTGGGGCTCCCCTCTCCTGAAATTACAGTCTGGCTGTCCACGATCTGTTGAATGTTGGCGGCACAAATTGGAGTTAGAAATTGTAACCCCAGCCACAGTTAACTGTGGTTATCTTGTATGTCTGAATCCGGCCAACATGAGTGTTGTACAAAAAAACTGTCTTGTGTCCAACAGAGATGTTAGCAGATGTACTCATAAAACTATTGCCAAGAGATCATTATCTAGCATTCCAAGAGACGATGGGAATTGATCAGTGCTCAAGCAATGAGAAGGAGTGTTAGAAGTGAGAATTCTAAAGCATTGCTCTTAGCACTGCAGTAACCTCTCCTGGCCACTAGAGGCATGATGAGTCATGTTAATAGGTCTCTCTTGGTCAACTGTTCAGTTGTTGTTGAAGGCTAGTGCCAGTTTGGGTATGTTGTTCTATGTTTCTCAGTATGTGATGTTTTATTTTCTTAATAAATCTTTATTTGTTTTTTGAACTCAACCTAGTGGCTCTGGATAATCTCTTGGGCTGAACTTTACCACCTGAGCATACTCTCCTGTGTGAGGATTTTAATGTTTCTTTTCACACCCCTCAACATAAATAAACCTCTACACAGGGACAGTCAGTGTCTCTAGTGAAGTAGACATTCCCAGGAGTAGTTGAGACCACATTCTACAGTATTAAATTGAGGAAGAAATGCCAGTTTAGCTGGTTCATTGCTGGCATCTTCTTTAACTCAACACTCTTGCTGCTGCAATAGACTATTATGGCTACCCCACCAGGATGATTTCTGCTTCCTTGAAAGGTGGGGAGACTGGAGTAGGGATGGGCACGAACTGAAGTTCATGTGTAGATTTGGTGCTGAACTGGTTTGGACAAGGTCTGAACCAGTTTGGCACCATGGGAAGGGGAGCAGGATGCAGGATCTTTTTTAAAAAGGAGAGCAGGTCCTTGCCTGCTCTCCGCTGCCACATGCAGCTTCCTGCTGAGGTGGTGCTTGGCCCATGTCTGCACATGTGATCTCCTTAAAAAAAAAAGGATCCTGCTCCCCTCTCTGCGGTGCCAAACTGGTTCAGACCTTTTCCGAACCTGTGCATGAACCTTGGTTCATGCACATCCCTACTCCAGTCTTCTGATTCCGTCCTACAAATACTTCTTACCTTAAGAGGAAAACATGGAGTTGGGAATTCAGATGTTTTCCTTATAAAATTCTTCAATGATTTGCCATAAGACTTGCGTCTCTTGATGTATATTTTGAGGGTGGGGGAGAGTCATGAAATATGATTTGCTGAACAGAATTTACAATATGCATGTGATAATTATAAAATCCCCTGCATCTTGTTTTCTTCATTGCAAATGTTATACATCCAGCAGGTAAAATGAGATATTACCCCATAAATAAAATTGCAAAAGCCCAGTGAACAGTACAGCTTCTGTGACCCGAGATTATATCTTTTAGAAGTATTTAAAAAACCATTCTTGTGCATTGATATTGCTGCAGCAGTGTCTGCTGGCCATTATTTGCAAAGAAGGAGAGGAGGAGGAGGAGGAGGAGGAGGAGGAAAGAATGCTGTCAGTTTGTGATGAGACATACACATGATCAGGAAAAGATGAGCGGACTCCTGTAGATGTATTGCACCTAATTGGTAAAAGAGGGGACTCCTTCATTATAATTAGACATGTATAATTTGTTTCTGTTTCAGTTGTCACTGCTCCAATCAAATTCACCGCCCCACCCATCCTGGATGCATTGCTTACCCACCCACCCCAAACTCATGGGTCTCCAATATCACATGTATTATGTGCCCTAAACCACTGACTGTTAAGGATGCATTCCATACAGTACAACTAACAGAGGAGACCTTACTACTTTTCCATGTTATAGGTTAGCTTAGCTGGGCCTGGCTTGCCTTCACATATAGAAACTACCTCTGTGTGCACAATAAATCCTCAAACATTACATTGTTGCATTGTCTAAATTGTAAGCATATTGGAGTTGCTAGTCCTTTTTAGGCACTCATTTCCCATGAAGAATGAATGTATGTGGGAGGAGATTACACTTGCCCGTCTATATATGCTCATTTTATATGGGGAACAGATACCTGGACAGGTCTAAAGAAGCACTTGGTCAGCTGGTGAGTGCAGAGTAGTAACTTGGTTGTAGCTTCTTGCAGCAGACTGAAGGCGTAAAACAGACTTTGGAGGTATACAACAGGCCGTTGGGTGGGATTCGTTGCTTGGGATCAGCTGACTCCCTGGGATTCTCATTTGGTCGCAGTTGTATCCTAGCTTGAATTGCCTGCAGTTTTCCCACTCTAACCAGCAGAGCAATTAGTGTCTGGTAATGGTGCAGTGGGGAAGTAACTTGCTAAGGCAGCAAGAGGTTGCTGGTTCGAATCCCCACTGGTATGTTTCCCAGACTGTGGGAAACACCTATATTGAGCGACAGTGATATAGGAAGATGCTGGAAGGCTTCATCTTATACTGCGCGGGAAGAGGCAATGGTAAATCCCTCCTGTATTCTACCAAAGAAAACCACATGGCTCTGTGGTCTCCAGGAGTTGACACTGACTTGACAGCACAGCTTTAGGAGGGGCACAGGGCTCCTGATAGGAGAGACACAAAGAAACAAACCACCTGTGAAAAAGAGGAATGTGTCACATTAGGGCTGTCAACCAACTGGAACAAGGAGAGATGCACACCTGCAGAAACTGTTTCAACCATTTGACTCAACTATATCATGTACTAAAGAGTGGTTCCTACATTATGCAGTGCTTCCATTTTGTTCTAACTGCATTCAGCATCAGATGCAAGCTGGTTACTCACCACACTGCAACTTGCCAACTTCAGGGTTCTCCAAGGCACATTTCAGGGCCACCATGGACCTCAGAGATTTGTCACTCCTGTGCATGGATGCCTTCATATGAATGTAAAGAGCAACCCCAATGTAATGTGTAAAGTGTACTGGGGAAGGGACTAGGAAGAGCTTCTGGCTTCCTAGAACAGACATGAGGTCAATCACACAATCAAAACCGGTGTTCTACCCGGGTTTGGGAGTTGTGTGTGCTCCCAATTTCCGGTTGTGTGTATGCAAGGTAAAAGGAAAACCTGGGTAGAAGTGATTGTGTGGAAACAAGGTAGGAGAAAAAGCTACTCAGGTTTTCCTCCTACCTTGCTTCAACACAACTGAAAATAGGGAGCACACACAGTTCCCAAACCTGGGTCGAACACATTTTCTGATTGTGGGAATGACCTCCATATCTTCCTCTATACTGTGAAATTATTGGTGTATCTCTCTTGGTATTGTGCCCTCTGAGCAGCAGCAGCTCTTCAAGGCAGGGGTCTTTTCTAATATAGCTGTCTGAGCTCCTTTAACTGGAGGTTGAACCCGGGACTTTCAGCGTGCAAAACATGTGCTTTACTACTGAGCTTTGAGAGTGCTGGAGCAGGGCGGCCCTTTCATGAGGCAAGGTGAGGCAGTCGCTTCAAGTGGTGGATTATCGGGCAGCAGCAGGGCGGCAAGATGTTTCCCCTGCTGTTGTTCGAGTGGCTCTTTGGGAGTCACCTGACTTTTGCAAGCTGCACAGGAGTGCCTCTTCTCATACTCCTTGCAAAGTCTGCAAGGTTCACAAGGAGAGAAGAGGAGGTTTCTGGCAACCTTTTCTCCTCCCCATTCCCTCATGCCACTTTCAAAGCTTGCGTATGGAAAGGGACTGGCCTCTGCCAGGAATGTGGGTCCAAGTGGCATTTGGCACCTTGTCTCAGGTGCCTCAGTACCTCAACTCTTTGCTGGATGGAAGCTGAAGTTCAAGTCCTTTATTCAGGCCTAGACGTACACGTCCCCATCTCAACACTCAGTCCTTCTTTCCAGATTAACCTTATGAGCATCTATAAAATGGACACGCTGCATTTTTAAATCCATGCCTACATAAGAGCCAAAAGCTCCATATTTGCAGTGTTCTGCTGACCCACACAAACATGCAGTTAGTACGCACTGAGGTGTAACTCCTTGAAATAGCTGATCTTTTAAATTCCTTTGGGGATTTTTTTTAAAACATGCCTGAATCTTGAAAGTCTCTGTCTTAGTCCAGAGTAATTGAGAAACCTGCCTAGAACATTCTGACAGTAGCCATATGTTTCCTACTGTTAGGCATGTTTTAATTATAGTTTTACTTACACGATTGCCTGAAAAAAGCCATAACCAACAAGTGCCACTGGGGCAAATGAGAAACATTTAGCATCTCTTCATGGTGGGTGGAAATGCTTACCCAGCAGTGAAAATGGTCATATCTACCCGACACATTTCCTAGGGAAAATAATAGCTTTGGGGATGTTGGTGTTGCTAGACACGGTGAGACAAAGCATGGCCTTGGCTGTACAAGCTGAGAAGAAATTGTTTGGATATGAAATATGATGTCGATTGAAAGTAGACTCAAAAGGAACTATCATATCTTTCCTCTTGGTGCTATTGTTTCAGGGTTAATGTGCCTAAATTTTAGGGGAAGGTTAGCAGGCAAAGGCAGGATGCAAATGTCATTTCAAGTCAGGCCCCCCTGAAAAGGTAGGGTGTGTGTGTGTGTGTGTGTGTGTGTGTGTGTGTGTGTGTGTGTGGTAGGGGCAGACCTGACTAAGAATGGAGCCAGACACTTCAATGGGGGAGTTTCCATTATGAGTTCCCTCCATTTGAAGTCTCATAACTGGTAATAACATTCAAATTTTGACTTAAGCATCAGTACCAGCAGAAGATCATCTAACGCATAATCCATTGAATCTTGTGGGAGCTAAGTTTGGTGAGCTCAGACCATCCTTTGAATAAGGTTTTGGGTTTTCTTGGCGCAGTGGGAAATGACTTGACTAGAAAGCCAGAGGTTGCTGGTTCAAATCCCCGCTGGTATGTTTCTCAGACTATGGGAAACACCTATATAGGGCAGCAGTGATATAGGAAGATGCTGAAAAGCATCATCTCATACTGCACGGAAGATGGCAATGGTAAAACCCTCCTGTATTCTACCAAATGACAACCACAGGGCTCTGTGGTCACCAGGAGTCGACACCGACTCGACAGCACACTTTACTTACTTACTTCTAGAACAAAGTAAAACAAAAAAGAGATATTTGGTTGCAGAATTACATAAAAATTAGAAGTAAACAAGTGCTGAAACAAATTTTACCCGAAATACGTCTCCAAATCTTCCCCCGCAAATTTGACAGTAATTGACAACAGATGTGTGGTACTTGTGAATGTTCGATAGTATTAGACATGCAGCAACCAATATTTGATGATATGTGACAATTCACATGCAGTAGCTGGTGGTTTTGCTGATTTGCAATAGCATTTAGCATATTTTGTACTAAACACTGATTCATCTAACCAATCAGGAAATATTCCCTTGAGCAGGCGAAAACATATAACCAATCACATTCCAAATGTTGATGGATGTTGAATTTTTGTTTCTCAATTGTATACATTCACCCTGCAGAATTAGACCATTTGTCAATTTTTCACATTTATTTTTAAATTTTTCTTAGCTCTGCAACAAAAATTGACTCACAGTTGATAATAAAAAAGAGTAATCAATTTCCATGGCAGATCTTAGCTTCTATTTTTCTCCGAAAGGCATTTAAATTTGCCTTGGCTATTTTTGGCTGTAGACTCTGGCTTCTCAAACTTGGGTCCTCAGATGTTGTTGGACCACAACTGCCATCATCCATTTTGGCTGGGGATGATGGGAGTTGTACCAACAACACTTGAGAACCCAAGTTTGTGAACCCCATAACCTATCGACTTCATTGGAGCAGGATTGCATCTTAGAGCATTTGAAGGGTTTTTTTCAGTCAAGGTTCAGAAAAGTCTGCAGTACGTAACAGTGCCAGCAGGGGTCAATATGCTTTCATAATTCCAAGCCAGGAGCTCAGCAAGTGAGAAGCAAAAGTGTTGATCCTAATTGGAGCAGACGCAAGGTTCTTCTATAATCCTCTGACATCCTTTTCAAATAATAATTCTGAGGTGGGTGGTGGGCTGGTGACTGCAACGGCATTGCTGGCGTCTCTCGAATGAAGCCTAACCACTGTCATTTATTTTTGATGTATGCTGACTTAATGTAAGGAACCTTCTTAACAGTTCTTTCCCCCTCTAACCCTCAGAAGGGCATTGCTCTTAATTATTAATCTGCATGGGATAAGCAGAACAATATTTTTTTCCTCCAGGTTAATTCTGCCCTACACACATATTCTGTAGATGCTGGAGATATATACTTTGGGTGGTGGGGGGACACAAGATGCTCATGAATCTGATGGTATCGAAGAGATCCCAATCATTTAGATGCCAGCATTTTCCAGCCAGGCTAACAAATGCCCAAGTGGGAGAATGCCAGTGAGGATTAATGCTGGGCTTTGGCACCTGAAAGGTTAATAATTAAATGCAAAACTGGTCCTTTTATTGGCCAAAAGGATATGCTGAATGTTGGGTGTGCAAACATTGCCACGGTCCATATAAATATTAAAGATTATTGGAGCTGCCAGAGGCTGAGATTTCACCTCAAGTGAAGGGAAAAAACAGAATGAAAGAAAAGAAAGCTCGCTAGACGAGAGGAAAAATCTGAGCATGTGTGTGTGTGTGTGTGTGTACACACACACACACACACATACATACTGGGATTTTTTTTTCACATTATACATATGGAAGATTTTTTTATTATGTTTAAAAAAAATTCAGATAGATATTTTATACTATCTGATTTTTTGGGGGGAAATTTTCCATCGAGTCAGACTAGAGCCTGGCATTGTGCAGGAAGACCCCTCCCCCACTTTCTTGTATACAGAAAATGGCCACAGTGCAGAGTTGCCATTTTTAAAAACTGACTCTGCTCCTGTGCTTTTAATTTCAGGCTGCTGTGCAGAAAGTCAGCCTTTCTGGCCTAGAACAAAGTGATGGCAAAATCTTCACCTGTTTAATTTCTGCAGGCTAGGCAGAAATGAAGATGCAGCTCTCATATTCAGAGGCGCTCTTACCCCTGGACTTTGGGTGTAGGTCCAGGGCCTCCACACCTCCTCAGGGCCCCCAAATCTTCTTTAGTCTGTCCCGGGTGGTGTGGTCACCGTTCCGCTGACTCGTGCTCTGTCGGACAGCCGAGTGTGACCTCGGCAGCTGAGCATGACCTCTGCTTTAGAGACAGAGAGGGGAGTGGGGAAAGAAATATGTTGTGTGTTGAAATGTTTCTGCAAATGCATATTTGCATAAATATACCTGTTTTATATTCTTACATTCTTGTGAATTCATTTGCTGTTTGTGCCCTCAAGAACCCACGTGTTAAAAATACTGCGTGTGTCACAGTGTGTGTGTAGGGGGAAGATGCTTAACTTGTCACGGGGATTGGGGGCGGGGGAGGATTCTGAAGGCCTTTAGGTTCAGGTTCCAAAATTACCTAGGTGCGCCTCTGCCTGCATTAGGGGGAGGGGTTCAAACTAGATGTGACTTTTCATCTCCCCATCTTATTTCTTTCTCAGATAGCAGCTGCTGGGTCCTCAGATCAGGACCATGGCATGGGTGGAGGGGGAGTTAACCCTTTCCCCCTCCACTGGGGTCCCAAAGAAATTTGCTCTCTCAAAGCTGCTGTTTGCCCTGGGGGAGGAAAGCAGCAATGGGCACCAATAGCAGCTCCCCTTCCTGGGCAAATAGCCGTCTGGGGGCAGATTTTCAGCTGGACCTTAGCATGGAGGAAAGGGATTCACCTCCTTCCATCCATTCCACTGTCCTGACCTAGCTCAGGACAGACAGGATAACAAAATGGTGATCTTACTTACTGTGTACAGTGTATACATGTGCAGTTCTGTATGTACATGTAGTTATTCACACATTATGTCCCATGGGCTCACAGTAGTACACTTCCTATCTATATCCTGCATTTGAGGGAACTGTATCTATGTTCACTTTTAAAGTGAACACATGTACACTCATTCACACAAAAACATGTACACATGTACAGAGATCTCTGGGCGCATGTAATATCTGAGTAGGGCTACTATGCTTCATAATCTATCTATCTATCTATCTATCTATCTATCTATCTATCTATCTATCTATCTATCTAATTCTCCTGGGTGAGCCTTGGAATGTGCATCCTGGCGCCCAGCTGATTGGCTGGGTGGTAGAGGCACCTGATTGGCTGAGGTGCACCCAGGAGAATTGGTTGCCTGCTGGAGACTGGGGCAGAAGGTGGGGGGGGAAGAGGTAGCCGGCCCCAAAGAGCGCACAGATGCTCTGTGCGGGGTCGGCTAGGACATCCACATTTTGGTTGATGATATTTGAGCCTTTTGATTCCAAAAGAATCCTGGTCTGGTTAATGTACCTCTAGAATAGCCAATACCCCTAAAAACAGCATTGACATACAGAGAAGGATGCACTGGAGCAGTGAGAGAACAGCCTAACAGAACTTCCCAAGTAACTGCACTGTTATGGGCAGCGGGTAAGCAACTGTTTTTGATGCCTACTTCTTCCCCATGAAGCTCTCTGTGCAGCCCAAAAATAACTTTCCAAAGGGCTGCACAACCCTCAGGGACATATTTTCAGATGGCATAGAGGGCTTCCAGGGGAAGAGGAAGGGGTCTGCACATTCCTCAGGTGGCATATTTTCAGGTGGCACAGAGGGCTTCCTAGGGAAGAGGAAGACATCAAATATTGCTGCTTCCTTGATACATCAGTACAGTTGGGAACTTCTGTTACACTGCTCTCTCAAGGCACTGATGCATCCTTGCTCTGCATTTCAGCCAATATTAGTTTGCTTGCCCTGTTCTTAACAATAAGGATGATGATGGTGGTGATGGTGGTGATGATGATGATAAATAAATAGCAGTTGGAGTCAGTAATTTTGGAGGCCACAGTAAGTCCTGCATCAGACATAGCTTTTGTCGTCCCCCACCCCCACATACTTAGGGCTGTTTGGTCATTTCCCCCTCATACATTCAGTGAACATATCCAGAAGAAATAGGATAGTGCGCACTGCCCGTGCATGCTGGTATCCACACACTGGTTGTTAGAGTGAAGTAAACAAACAAAGTCTCCTCACATTAATGTCCCATGTATGGATATCACTAAGCATGGACAGTATACACCCTGCCTGATATCAGGGTGTCTGACCAGCTGGCACAGTCATGCTGCCCCATGCATCCATGAACACTTAGAAAGCTGCCTTATACAGAGTCAGGGCATTGGTCTGTCTAGCTCAGTAATGTCTACACTGACTGGCAGTGGCTCATCAGGGTTTCAGGCAGGACTCTTTCCTAGCTCTACCTGGGGATGGCGGGAATTGAACGTGAAACTGTTTGTATGCAAAGCAGATGCTCTACCACTGAGCTCCACATCATAGAGAGAGGAGAGCTGGTCTTGTGGTAGCAAGCATGACCTGTCCCCTTAGCTAAGCATGGTCTGCCCTGGTTGCATATGAGTGGGAGACTAGAAGTGTGAGCACTGTAAGATATTCCCCTCAGGGGATGGAGCCACTCTGGGAAGAGCAAAAATTATCCAGTTCCCTCCCTGGCTTCTCTAAGATAGGGCTGAGAGAGGTTCCTGCCTGTAACCTTGGAGAAGCTGCTGCCAGTCTGTGAAGACAATACTGAGCTAGATAGACCAATGGCCGGTCTCAGTATACAGCAGCTTCCTATGTTCCTGTGTTACAGTGGGTTATGTTTTAACTGTCTTCAAGTTACTAGATCGTGCTGCACATTTATGTAAAACTTGAAGTAGATCTAACCAGAAGATCATTTACCCCGAAGCAGTTGCAGGGGCAAATGTAAACTCCTGTTGAGCTTTGCATGCTTAATTTCTGGATATTAAGCTGCTGAAAAAAATTGTGGCAACTCTACTTAAGTGGCAGACATCCTAGAAATATGATTTTAGGAAGTTGGATTTAACTAGAGCAATACATAAATAAATGAAATAGGAGGGGCAGCATCAAAGAATGAGACAGAAAGAGAGAGGCAAAGGTTCAGTCCTTGAAAAATGAAAAATTATTGCGACATAAATATACCCAATGCGCTTCAACATTAGTCTTCCTCAGGGGCCAAACATTCTTGCACCATCTTGTTCCACTATCAAGAGCAACAACATCTCACCCAGAGAAGGTTCTGATAGAACAGGTCTGATAGTCCAAGGGAAATGCTGTCACTCCTAACACAGGAACAAGAGAAAAGTGCAAGAGTTTTGAGGCCCCAAGGAAGATGAATGTCAAAATGCATTGGACTCATTTAATATTGCAATATATTTGCATCTTTAAAGGACCATTCTGAGCCTTGCCTCTCCTTTTAGCTTTTTAGGCAGAACCATATGACCCAAGCAAATCAGTACTGGGCTATGTAAATGTCTATTATCAGGACCACATGGGAATAACCATGTCTGGTATACCGTAATTCTGCAAAAGCATCCTCATAATGCTCACGTGCTCCTTCTCCACTCCAATATATGCATACATAGCTTTTCACCTCTAATTTGCACACACACCTATCTGTTTCATGTCATTCCCAAAACTGCATACAAAAGTTGATTTTCTGTATGTCCCACTGGTGCATAGTGCAGAAGCTGAGTGCCCGAAGAATCTTCGCAGTTGCTCAGTTTCTTCAACAATTACCATCTAATTTGCTCCAGCATTCAGAGCTGCCTTGAGCATTTGAAATAAGTCATCTAAGGCTAATAAAAAGTGGGAGTTTTGACAGCCAGGCCGAACAATTCCCTTGACTTTTCATTAATACGTCTGGAACTGGGAGAAACAATCCAGGTTTCACCATAGTGCTTTAATCTTGATACTGTTTACTGAGATTGTAAGGTGGCTATTTCCTTTACCACAGATGTTTACAGGAAACCTACGGATGCCAATTCTTTTTTGAAATATGACAGTCATCATCTGACCCGTTTGAAAAGAAATCTTCCATATTCACAGATGATCAGACTTCGCTGTAATGTCGACTTTCGTCAATCAGGCACACATATTGATGGGACAATTGAGAGATAGAGGATATATGCAGAAAATATTAAAACAGGCATTGCACAAGGCTAGGAATATAGATCAAAGGACTCTTTTAATACCTGAAGTGAAAAACGAAAACAAGAACAGAATGGTAATATCTTTAACCTTTGATACACATTCTTACTTGGTGAAGAACAGTATAGAGAAACATTGGTACCTCCTGGGAAATGTCCCAGGATGTACTGTAAGGATGCTCCTCTGTTCACTTTCAAACGTACCCACAATTTGAAGGATGTGTTGGTGCACAGTACAGTAAGAAAAAATAGTATTCTGGAGATGACCACTATGGATGGATCTAGACCTAAGGGACAACACCCATGTGTTAGGTGCAATGTTTCATTCATTCATTCATTCATTCGATTTCTATACCGCCCTTCCAAAAATGGCTCAGGCAGTTTACATGGAGAAATAACAAACAAATACGATGGAACCCTGTCCCCAAAGGGCTCACAATCTAAAAAGAAACATAAGACAGACACCAGCGACCGTCACTGGGGGTATTATACTGGGAGTGGATAGGGCCAGTTACTCTCCCTCTGCTAAATAAAGAGAATTGTCATGTTAAAAGGTGCCTCTTTGCCAAGTTAGCAGGGGTAAGAAGGCTACCTGCCCCTAAAGAGCCTGCCTAAGTGTCTGGGCAGACTGCTGCAAGACAAAGTCATCCTTCAGGTCCCCAGAGTCCAAGAATTCTGGGGATGGAGATTGTAGCTCAGTAGTTGAGCATTTGCTTTGTATACAGAAGGTCCCAGTTTCAATCCCTGGGAACTCCAGGTAGGTCTTGGAAAGACTCCTGGCTGAAACCGTGGAGAGCTGCTGCCAGTCAGTGTAGACCAGGGATTCTCAATGTTCTCCCCAGAGGTTATTGGACTTCAACTCCCATAATCCCCAGCCCCAGTTGCCTTTGGTTGGGGATTATGGGAGTTGAAGTCCAATAACATCTGGGGACCTAACATTGAGAATCCCTGGTGTAGACCATAGTGAGAAAGATGGACCAATGGTCTGACTCGGTATAAGGCAGCTTCGTATGTTCATAACTTTAAAGCTAGGCACCAACACTCTGAATTGTGCCCAGAAACAGACTGCTTGCCAGTGCAGATGTTCCAGTGCTGGTAAGACTGTCTCCCATTGCTCAGTCTCTGTTAGTAGCTAAGTGGCTGTATTTTGAACAAAGAGGAACCGTACATGGCCTTAGCCCTTTTCACTTGTTAACCACACATGCAGTAAACATGGGAAGATAAGGACTGAAGAGTGCTCTAGTCCTTGGGTCATACTACACATCTGTGTTTTTCTTCTTTATCCAGAGTAGGTGTGAAAAGCTGCAATCTGAATGGGAAGTGGGCATGAGGAAGGGCCACATCTCTTTCCCTGTGGCTCATTTGTCCTTTCTCAGCTATTCTTCATCCTATTGGGGCAGGAGATAGAGAGGAGTATCTGCACTTTTTCTTCTGTGGGGCAAAAAGCAGCACAGAAGGGGGTGATTAGGTAAGAAAAGCAGCCTGTGGGGAAAGAGTTGAGCACCCCTTCTCACTGTGGGAGCAATCACACCTGACTTCAACTTTCTACAGCTACTTGGGTCAAAGAAGAACCTTGGGGGAACTATTCACAAGACTGAGCTCTGTGTTCAGTAGGACCCTCATTGAGTCTGGATGCGCTACTTCAGACTGCAGGGGAGGATTCACATGACTGAATGATCCTCCATTTAACAACAACAACAACCACAACCCTCTATGTTAAAAAAAATGACATAGAAAAAAGAAAGTAAAGAAGAAGGCTAGTCTAGAACAGGGATTCTCAACGTTGGGTCCCCAGATGTTATTGGACCTCAACTCCCATAATCCCCAGGCCCAGTGGCCTTTGGCTGGGGATTATGAGAGTCGAAGTTCAATAACATCTGGGGACCCAACATTGAGAATCCCTGGTCTAGAATGCTCCTTCTTGAGCTCTTTCTTACAGTGGTGAGAAAGGGCTCGAGGGAAAGTGGGCAAGGAAGGCTGCTTGCACTGACCTCCCTGCAGATGATCCCTTTTCTCTCCCTGGGCGGGCGGATCACCCATCCACATGATTGCCACTAGCAGTGCAGAGAGTTGGGGGCTGAGATGCTTCAGCCCAGTTCCCGTAACTCCCATAATGCACTGCACAAGTGCATGGTGCATTATGGGGATTCCCCCATTGCTGACCGGGAGCAAGCAGCCGGGGCTGACAGATGATTTTTTTTTTAAAAAATGAGGCTTTACTGAGCTCTAGCTCTCTTCATCCTGCTAAAGAGTGTGCCTGGCTTGGGTTTGTTGCCAAGGCGCTGCTGGGATTGGGCATGATCCCAGTGGTTCTCATACATGGGCAAGTCAGGGCTTGGCTTCATTAGCCCAGTTTTGCCTGCACGTGAGAACAGCCTCATGCAAGTTTTCAGTTTGGAGAATCTTTTATGGATAGCCATTTAATCACATGAGCCCCCACCTGCTGTCTGAAATGGTACAGCTCATAGACAGATTTACCACCTCAGTGTAAATGAGGCCAGTGTTTCCTAGCTCTGCTTCAGCCTTCCTGTGGTACTTCCAAATAAACTGTTTGTAACGGATTCCTTTGTCAGGCTCTCAGTATGGCCATCCACTTTCCACTGAGCAAAGGGGTTGAGGTGGCCTCAGAGTTTCTCGCTGGGGGAGCTTTTCAGGTTTATGGGCAGCAGGGCTTGTTATATTCACCAGCCCCACCCTAGCCTAGCCACCCCCACTGCTCAGTCGGAGTCTCAGGCCTCCTTCTACCTCAAGTCCTCCTCCAGAACTGGCCCCTCATCACTGGCCATTCCTCCCTTATATAGCCCCTGACAGCTGGGGCAAATCTCGTGAAATCCCATCACAATATCCACAAGAGCCACTCTCAATCCTGTGAGGCCTCATCATCTTTTGAAGGCGAGACCATACCTTCCTGCTTGGGCCAGTGTCCATGCCTCCGTGTGGGTGTTTGGATGTCTCTTTCCTCCCCCGCCTGATTGGGACATCCCTGCAAGACTCAGGTGGGGGAAGCCCTTCCCCAGAGCTCGCTGCAGTGATCAGCTAGCCTCAGGGATTCCCCGACATCCTCCTCCTTTGACATAGAATGCTAATGTTTCCTTTCTGGGTTTGTTCTAACACTCGAAATCTGGATCTCTGGGAGGACCCTCCACTCCTTTGTGAAATATATACATTGGCTGACATCCTGACTAATGGTGAGCTTGTGCCACAAACCAAGTTGCACTCCATGCAAGAAGGTTGCAGAACTGCGTGGTGTTGTGGTACTCTGTGACGTTTGGTCAACTGCCAGTGCAATAAGGTCTTCTCTGGGGCGAATGTCCTGAGCAACAAGTGTTGTGCAAGCTGTCAGTATCTTCTGCTAGTTTAAGGACTAGCCTCAGGACCTAGCAGAGGTCCCCAGGCATGGTCTAAAGGCACACTATAAGGTCACCTTGCTGAAGCTAAGCAGATCTTAGTGTAGTCAGTGCCTGGATGGGAGACCCATGCATGCCACCTTTGGGGATGGGTCTCTAAATCAGTGTCAGAGTATCTGCTTTGCATGCAGAAGGCCCAAGGTTCAATCCCTGGCATCTCCAGGTAGGGCTGGGGAAGACTCCTGCCTGAAACCATGGAGAACCACCACCAGTCATCAGACAATACTGAACTAGATGGACTCATGGTCTGACTCGCTATAAGGCAAATGAGCTTCCTATGTTCCAAGATGTCCCTGTCCTTCTGCAACATCCTTGTGCTATGCCCTTAAGCTACCACAACAGCATTACTCCAGTACAACATTAGTCTGGAAGGCAAGCTCCTTACACAGCGGAATGTGCAAGTGTGCTGTTAGTCAGGGTGTCAGTCCAAACAGATTGGATTGGGGGTGAAATTGCACCATTGTTAAAAACAAAACAGCTAGCCTAGTGCCTGAGTACCCAACAAGTGTATTTTGGGGGCCTACCTTCCCCAGTGTCATCTTGAGGAGAGCACCAGTGTCATCTTGAGGAGAGGAGAGCTGGTCTTGTGGTAGCAAGCATGACTTGTCCCCATAGCTAAGCAGGGTCTGCCCTGGTTGCATCTGAATGGGAGACTTGATGTGTGAGCATTGTAAGATATTCCCCTCAGGGGATGAAGCTGCTCTGGGAAGAGCAGAAGGTTTCAAGTTCCCTCCCTGGCTTCTCCAAGATAGGGCTGAGAGAGATTCCTGCCTGCAACCTTGGAGAAGCCGCTGCTAGTCTGTGAAGACAATACTGTGAAGATAGACCAATGGTCTGACTCAGTATATGGCAGTTTCCTATGTACCACACATGATGATGGATGCTATTGATTCCCATGAAGTATCATTGTGATTGTTCTCTTTCCTTCATTTCTCTCATCCACAGATGAGTCCACCCCCAGTCATTTTAGAAACTGAAATGTAGGGGCTCACATACTGTGCAAATGTATGTACACATTATAACACAAGGCTGCACAACTTCAGCCCTCCAGCCATAGTTGGACTACAACTCCTATAATCCTTAGCCA
Source organism: Hemicordylus capensis (assembly GCF_027244095.1). NCBI lineage: Eukaryota > Metazoa > Chordata > Lepidosauria > Squamata > Cordylidae > Hemicordylus > Hemicordylus capensis. Next base: position 34,313,721 of record NC_069661.1, on the reverse strand, counting down.
CAGTGCCAACTAGGACTTCCGTGCCAACTAGGACTTACTCCTGGACTTCTGGGCCAAAGTCCAGGGTCTCCACAGCCCCTGGGCCCCCCAAATCCTTTTTAGTCTGTCCCGGGTGGTGTGGCCACCCAGTTGAGCATAATGATGCTTAATCTGCAGGTGGGTGGGGGGGGTCTCCAAAGGCCTTTAGGTACAGGTTCCAAAATTACCTAGGTGCACTTCTGCAGTTAGGGATGATGGGAGTTGTAGTCCAACAAGAGCTGGAGGCCTAAAGTTGTGCAACTCCTGTTGTCATGGAATGTGCACACAATAGCACAAGACCATTGCAGCCAGACCCCAATGAAGACCTGAGACTCTTAGATGGAGTTAAAATGGGCCACAGCTTTATTAAACTAATCAACAAAAGGAGGAGGATTGGCTCTCCACCCCACCCCCCTGGACGGAAATGAAATATTCACTGACCGCAGTGAATCCACCTAAGAGAAAGCAGGAGATACACCTTAGCTCCAGCCAGCATCATCCCTGTGGTTAATGCTGCCATCTTAGCTGGCCTATGGCCTGCCTCAAGATCACCTCCCTCAAGCCATGAAGTCCTTTAAGGAGGGCGATCCTTTGGCAGGGAGGAGTGAGTCCTGGATCAGTGCTGCTTGATCTGTGAAGCCTCTAAGGACTGCCAAGGGCTCCTCCTGATGCCAAACACTTGCTTTAAGGTGCTCACTGGCCTACACTGCCCAATTTTAACCACCCTGTGCCTGCCAATTGTGAATGGGAAACAAATGAGCCAACCAAGGGCAGTGGTGAGAGGTAGGTGACCCTGCCCCCCAGGCAAACGCTAAACAACAGAGGGGTAAAAACATTCCCACCTGCACCCTTGGAATGGGAGGGAAGGTTGTTGCCTGAAAATGGACTGAGGGGAAGGAGGACGGGCCCAGCAAGGAGCACTACTGGACCTGCCCACCCAAATCTCCCAGCCACTCTCAATGGCCAAAATGCCTCAAGCGTCCTTCAAATAGATATTAAAAGTGATCCTTTCAAATGCAGAAAGTGTATGAGGACGTGTACTACTGTAAGTGCATTACTGTACATGCATTGAACATGTGTGAATAACTGCATGTGCACGCAGAGCTGCATACACAGACTGTGTATGCATTGAACTCAACATATAAACAGGGCCGCTGTAACCAGTGCTGATACCTGGTTCCTGGAACACTGTGTGACTTAGTCCCTGCAATGTAATACAGGGGCTTGCTTTTAGACTCCTTGCTTTCTGACTTTTTGGACTGAGTTGATCTTGTAACATTCATTTTTTAAAAAATCACTGTTGAGTGCATGTGTATGTGTGCATGCACATGCACACACACTTCTGTGCTAGTACTTAGCACTTCAGAATCATTCCCATGCTTTAATGGAATGGTGGGGGAGAACTCAGCCTCCAAAGAAGTACAAACCAAAATCAAAATCAAATCAAAATTAAAACATTCACCAAATAGCCTAAGTAGGATGGGTGGAGGAAGAGAGGGATCTGTGTTCCTCATCATCAGTGATGTTCTCTCCAGTAAATGTACAGAACACTTACACAACCACATTCCAAATCAAACAATCTCAATAGGCATGGAAAGTCCACGGCAGAGGGCAACTGATATTTTCATTTTATGTTCCATGCCATGGACCTTGGAATTCAGATTGCAAGGTCTCTAGTGGCCCCCCGAGCCACTTAATGGTGCAGTGGGGAAGTAACTTGCCTAGAGAGCAAGAGGTTGCCGATTCAAATCCATGCCGGTATGTTTCCCAGAATATGGGAAACATCTATATCGGGCAGCAACGATATAGGAAGATGCTGAAAAGCACCATCACATACTGCATGGGAGATGGCAATGGCAAAATTACTGTTTTCTACCAAAGACAACCACAGGGCTCTTTGGTCACCAGGAGTCGACACCGACTCGACAGCACAACTTTACTTTAGTGGCCCCTCAGTTGTGAAGCTGTCTGGTCAAGCTAACCCTTCTAAGAACCAGGATGGTTTGACAACCACTTATGCTAGGCTAATCCAATCTTCTTTTTTGATGGGGTTTCGTAGATCACGGGGATGCTGTGGACATAGGGTATCTTGATTTCAGAAAAGCGTTTGACAAAGTCATCTCCCATGATATCCTTGTTGACAAGATGGTAAAATGAAGGACAGATGAAACCACTGTTAGGTAGATTCACAGCTGGTTGAACAGCTGCACCCAATGAGTGCTAATTAATACATCCATATCAACCTAGAGGGGGTATCAAGTGGAGTGCCACAGAGCTCTGTCCAGCTCTGTGTTCAACATTTGTATAAATGACTTGGAAGGGGGTGTAGCAGGGATGCTTATAGAATCTGAAGACAACACAAAGGTGGAAGGGAGGGAGGTAACACTTTAGAAGACAGGATCAAGATCCAAAACAATATTGACAGGCTTGAACACTGGGCCAAAATTAACAAGATGAAGTTCAACAGAGACAAATATAAAGCCCTGCGTCTGGGTAAGAAACATTAAGTGCACCAGAATGGATAGGGGAGATCGAGCTTGGTGACAGTGCCTGCATAAAGGGCCAAAGTATCTTAGTGGACCACAAGTTAAACATGAGCCAGCAATGTGCTGCAGTAGATAAGTAAAGCCAATGCAGGTTTGAGCTGCATTAACAGGGGTATGGTGCCCAGTTCATGAAATGTGACCAGGGGCTCACCTAAGTAATTTTGGTGCCCGGACCTGAAGGGCTTCGGAGGCCTCTCCCCGCCACAAGTTAAAATTCAAAAGTTTTTTAAAAAGTTAAACTTGCATTTTTCGAAGGCCTTCCATGGAGGGCCTCCCCAGAAGAATGCCACTGCTGCTCTGTGGCACTGAACCACAGTGCCAAAAGATCCAGAGGGGCCTTCTGCTGCCACCCCATCCCGCCGCTGCCTGTGGTGTTACTACCATGGTGGCGGCAGCAGGTAGAGTGGGAGTGGCCACTGGGTGTGACTGTTTGTCCTCCCTGGACCTTCGAGGCCACAGACTGGGTCGCCAAGGTCGGGGGTAAGAGCGCCTCTGTTAACTATTCAACTCTATTCACTTTATCTATCTATCTATCTATCTATCTATCTATCTATCTATCTATCTATCTATCTATCTATTATATTTATAAACCGCCCCATGCAAAGGCTCTGGGTGGTGTATAACAAGTTTTAAAAGGCACAAAAACACACACCACTTAAAACACAATGCTCAAAACAATATAAAAACCATTCAAAACCAATTAAAATACTTTAAAAAAACCCAATGTAATCACCTTTCAAGGCCAGGCCAAACAAGTAAGTTTTTACAGCTCTCTTAAAGGCCAACAGCGAGCCTAAACTGTGTGGATATCTGCACTTGGAATACCATATCCAGTTCTGGGCACTGCATGTTGAGAAGTACACAGTTAAAGTGGAACAGGCTGAGAGAGGGCAACAAAGAAGGTGAGGGGGTTTGGCACCCAAGTCCTAGGCTATGGGGAATGGTTGAAGGAGCTAAGCATGGTTAGCCTGGAGAAGAGGACTAAGGAGAGATATGATAGCCATCTTCAAATATCTGAAGGATTTAGATGCCTCTAAATACCAGTTGCAGGGGAGCAACAGCAAGAGAGAGGGCATGCCCTCACCTCTTACCTGTGGGCTTCTCAGAGGCATCTGGTGGGCCACTGTGTTAAACTGGATGCTGGCCTAGATTGGCCTTGGGCCTGATCCAGCAGGGCTGTTCTTGTGTTCTTATGTAAAAAGGAGCAGATGTCCTTTATTGCTCCCAAGGGGAGGGCTACAACAAATTGTTTGAAATGAATTGATTACGTAGCTCCTTTAAGTATCACAGGGTGACATACATTGATGTCATAGTGGCCCTTTGTTGGCAAAGCCACGACTATCTGACTGGCATTGGGTTAGCTGCTCTGCTGTCTCAAAGAATGTTAGAGCTGGAAGAGAACTTGGAGGTCTTCTAATTCAACTCCTTCTCAGAGCAGGAATCTGCTACAGCATGCTCGGCAGATGCCTGTTCAGCATTTGTTTGAGAACCTCTAGTAACAGAGAGTCCACCACTGCACAACACAGACTGTTTCACTGTCACACAGCTCATATCATCCTATGATACTGAAAGAAGCTACATAATCAGGAGAGATGAAAGCAAAAGTGAAGAGGGAAGACAGGAGTACAAAGAAACTTTGTTCACTTCCTATTCTGCTTCCTGCTACAAAGTGGGATGTTGTAGATGTTTTATTGATTCATCCATTCTACTTGCAAGTTGTCGATCTCTGTCTTCATAAAACTTAATGAAATCCAGAGTTTACCTGATTTCAGAAGTGTTTCCACATGCACTGACATCATCAGAGAGAACTAGAGCAAAGATTATTTTCAGGAAAAATGTTAAGAGCAGTACTTAAAATCAATCATAAAATGAATCTCTCACATCCTTATTATCACTTGCCCACATTGTGGACTATGCAATGTCTATGTATTCTGCTGTCCACCCATCCCAATATACACAGAACAAGTTGTTCTGGTAAGAACTAATCTGCCTACTTTCCGTTCATTTCCTTTCACTATAATCTAAATTTATAATTACCATACCATCCTCACAAGTTAGCCCACTTCAGCCTTAAACATTCACATGTACACCACCTTGAATCAGGGTAGACGACAGCACTGCAAACTACACATTGAGGTGTCCCTATGTGTCACTCATTACAACTGTACCAAATTGGGTTAAAATCGGTTAGGCGGTTCACAAGTTAGCCCACATGCACCTCAAACATTCACACATCTGCCATCTTAAATTGAGGGGGATGGCATCATTGCAAACTATGCCACTGAGGTGTTCCTGTGTGTCCCTACAACTGAACTAAATTTGGCTCAAATTGATTAGACGGTCCACAAGTTAGGCTACTTGCACCTCAAATCTTTATGCGTCCACCATCTTGAATTGGGTTGGATGACATCATTACAAACTACACCACTGAGGTCTCCCTATGTGTCACTCACTACAACTGTACCAAATTTGGTTCAAATTGTTTAGGTGGTTCGCAAATTAATAATTTGCACCTTAAACATTCATGCGTCTGCCATCTTGAATTGGGGAGAATGATATCATCACAAACTATGTCCTTGAGATGTCCCTATGTGCCCCTACACCTGTACCCACTTTGGATCATATTGGTCCAGGCATTGCGAAGATGATAGTGGAGGCACACACACACAGAGAGAGAGCCAGGTGATCTCATGAGCTTACTTTCCTTAAGGAAAGTAGGCTAAAAATAACAGCGGAACTATCAGATGACAAATTTGGTTTGATTCAAGGCATTTTCTTGCATTACACAAGAATGCTTCTATGATTTTTCTTCTTATCCTGCTCATCCCCATCCCAATCAGCACCCAGGTCCTCACACAACATATAAACAATCCAGACAGATCTGCAAAATTGTTCTCCCCATTTTGGTGGGTCCTCCCACCCTTCACATAAATCAGAGCATACGGTGTCCACCTGCCACTGCAGTGAAGCTAAACAGTTGCCATAGTAACACCAGAGGTTTCATAAAGGTGATCCACATGATGTAAACTACTGATACGTCTATCACCCCTAGCCAAGCAGTTGTTTGTTTCTTCTGCATAGTTTATTCAGTATTTAAATCTGTTGGAGCACATGCAGATTCAGCCCTTCCAAGTAGAACTCAGAGAAGCAGAGTGCATTTTTTTTATGACTTCCTTTTCAGCATATCTGTTACCATGTCAACAGCTCACGCTGATAAAGAATTGACATTCCCACTGCAATCTGAGGTATGGGATACAGAGCAAGTATTAAAAGAAATCCATATTCCTCACGGTGCTGATCTCCAAGTTATGCTAAATTATTGGAATTTCCACGCACATATGGACAAGCTTATAAGAAACTGCCTCTTGAGTCTGCAGTATTGCACAAAAATAGATTTCCACAACCAGATGCAGAAACCTTGCGGGCAAGATGGGGGGGGGGAGAAGGGAAGGACCCCTCCTGTACATTGCTTCTGTACTTTATGAAAACCTATTTCCTGATGAAAGGTGTTATAATAAATTTTTAATGTGATTTTAAGGAATCCATGTAAATAAAGGCAGTAAAATGGCAACTAGCACCTATCCACGTTTACTTGACACATAACATGCACACAACTAATGTAATGAACCCATTATGTGTTTAAGATGAGTTGGTTTAGATAAAAAAAAAAGATCCATACTTCATAATGATAACAACAAGTTTGTGTTTTTGTAGTATGTTTAAGAAGGAATTTCAATGCACTTGGCAAAAACAGTAATTAATTAATTATCATTCATAGCTGCATCGTGAGGTATTTAGGTATAATTATTGCTAGCTGATAAGAGAGGAACGTGATGTGCCCATGTTCTCAGAGAACAGCAGTTGCTTTCTCCCCTCCTGAATTATAAGCATGAAGTAGCCCTGATGTGTCTCAAGAAATCTGTCTTGCTAAAGCATCATAATCTGGTAAGCTTGAAGTTTATATTAGATCTTGAAACTGAGACAACTCTCAGACTAGGTTCTAAAACAATAGGATCCACAGTCACATAATCTTCTTTGTAGCCTGCTGTAACTTTACTAACCTGCGTGTGCTCTCTCTCTCTCATTCATATATATATGTATATATATGTTCTAATGAAATGTAAAGGTAAAATGTGCAATTGAGTCGGTGTCGACTCCTGGTGACCACAGAGCCCCGTGGTTGTCTTTGGTAGACTACAGGAGGGGTTTATCATTGCCTTCTTCCGTGTAGTCTGAGATGATGCATTTCTGCATCTTCCTATATCGCTGCTGCCCAATATAGGTGTTTCCCATAGTCTGGGAAACATACCAGCGGGGATTCTAACCATCCATCTCTGGCTTGCTAGTCAAGTCATTTCCCGCTGCCCCATTAGGTGGAAATGTACTTTGTATTAATTCTCATTCATTTCAGTACAAGCTTGCCCTGCCACCTCTCCTCACCCCCCGGATTCTAGAACAGAGAAATGTAGCTTTATCATGAAGAAAGGAACTGGTTCCCCCCACTGTATACTTTAGGGTTACTTCTATATCTTCTTTATGATCTTAGACCACCCTAACAGCAATATTTTAAAAGAGGATATGTGAGTGTCTTGAGGGAGTATTCTTTAAGCTGAAAAATTTCCCATGCTTTTTGTTTGAGCCCTCCTTCACCCACCTCACCACAGAGTTCCATTAGCTCTACCCACAAGCACTCTGAGCCCATGAACATTCCGTTCTATTGACTAACATAAAGGCAGTTTGGGGGACTTTTTAGCTCCCATGGGTTTTTTCTCCTTCAGATTTTTTAAATGCTAGTGTATCTGCTGGTCACCCTGAGTGTTTGGGTCTCTCCCTCTCACCAATAGATGACCTAGTTATACATCCATAGGGATAATCACACTTCAAGTTCTTTCAGAAATAGATGTAAGTTGTAGAACTCTTCAAAGGGTTTTCCCTTCTTATATTATCATTCATTATGGATCCAATTAAAGGCAAATATAATTTGAGATATGTAAGCTACACCACCTATTGTATTTTGCATGAAGGGTGTTTCCTTTTAGAACATTGATTGCCCTTTTAAAATTATTTATTTTATTATTATTTAACATATTTTTATACCACCCAAAACACAAGTTCTCTGGGCAGTTTACAAAACAATAAAAACAACCAATACAAAGATCGACATATTTCAACAGTTAAAATTTAAACAGTTAAAACTAATGAAACACAATTAAAACACAATTAAAACAATATCTAATTAAAAGCCTGGGTGAACAAATGTGTCTTGCCTGCCTTTTAAAAAGTTGTAAGAGATGGGGAGGCTCTTATTTCAGCAGGAAGTGTGTTCCAAAGCCTCGGGGCAGCAATGGAGAAGGCCCGTCCCCGAGTAGCCACCAGACAAACTGGTGGCAACTGCAGACGGACCTCTCCAGATTATCTCAGTGGGTGGTGTGGTTCAGAGCAAAGAAGACGTTCTCTTAAATACCCAGGGCCCAAGCTGTTTAGGGCTTTATAGGTTATAACCAAAACCTTGTACTCTGCCTGGAAACTTTTCAGCAGCCAGTGTAGTTCTTTTAAGATAGGAGTGATATAGTCTCTCCGAGATGACCCAGAGACCAACCTGGCTGCCACGTTCTAGACTAACTGCAGTTTCCGGACTGTGTACAAAGGCAGCCCCACATAGAGCGCATTGCAGTGGTCAAGTCTGGAGGTGACCAGCAGATGTGCTACTGTTCTGAGGTCATTTATCTCAAGAAATGGACACAGCTGGCGTATCAGCCGAAGCTGATAAAAGGCACCTCCGGCCACTCCCTCAACCTGGGACACCAGGGAGAGTTTTGTGTCCAGAAGCACCTGCAGACTGCGTACCTATTCCTTCTGGGGAAGTGTGGCCTCATCCAGAACAGGCAGATCAAAATCATCTCCCAAGTTCCGACCCCGCACAATAAGTGCCTCCGTCTTATGTGGATTCAGTCTCAGTTTGTTATCCCTCATCCAGCCCATCACTGCCTCCAGGCAGGCATTTAGGAAGTTTATGCCTTTTCCCGATGATGTTGACATGGAGAAATAGATTAGGGTGTCATCAGCATATTGATAGCATCCTGCACCAAATTGTATAGATGCAAAAAAAACCCCAAAAAACTTGCATATAGAAGACCCGAAAGGTTGAAATTTTATTTACAAATATTCTAAATGAATTCAGTGAAGTAATGATTTTGAGGTGTTATGTTTATTTGTTCCTGAGCTGTTTTATCTGTTTTTTGTAATTTGTTTTCTTTTATACGTTTCTGCAAAAATTGAAACTAAAAAGTAGGCAGAGGTATTGATTTCTAAGTTTAGTAAATCCAGGACAGACAAAGAAAGTAGTTCCTCATACATACATATATTTATTCGGGTCATAGACCAGCAGTAACAGTACCAATACACTACAAATACAGTACAAATACATTACTCATACAATAGACTGAAGGTTATGGAATTCACTGCCACAATATCATGACTGATCAAGACTACTAGCCTAGAGAGCTTTAGAACAGAATTAAACATGGTCAAGAAAGAGAGAGCTATCAACTGCTATTGAACACGACAACCAAAAAGACTTCCATCCAAAGGCAATGTGTGTCTAAATATGAGATGCTGAGAATAAGCAATGGAAATAAGCTATGCCTTCATCTGTTTATGGCAACATATCTCATGGAAGCAAAAAAAGATCCCTTGATCCAAGTAGGGTAAATGTTGCAAAGACTGTAGAAGGAGATGACTTATAGAAACACATTATAGGACTGTCCTATAGGGATGTGCACAACACCGGTTTTTCCTCTTGGCTCGAATCTGAACCAGATTAGAACTGGGCCAGACTGGTTCGGTTTTGCCTACATTCCAGATTGAGACCTGGTTCAATTTGAATTTGAACCAGTTCAGGCCTGGTTGGGAATTCTACCGGCAAAGGGGAATTAATCCAGCAAGGATTCCCCTTTACTGGTATAGGGTCAGCAGGAGCAGGGGGCTTAGATAGGAACATAGGAAGCTGCCATATACTGAGTCAGACCATAGGACCATCTAGCTGAGTATTTCCTACACAGACTGGCAGCAGCTCCTCCAAGGTTGCAGGCAGGAATCTCTCTCAGCCCTATCTTGGAGAAGCCAGGGAGGGACCTTGGAACCTTCTGCTCTTCCCAGAGCAGCTCCAATCCCTAAGGGGAATATGTTACAGTGCTCACACATCAAGTCTCCCATTCAAATGCAACCAGGGTGGACCCTGCTTAGCTAAGGGGACAAGTCATGCTTGCTACCACAAGACCAGCTCTCCTCTCTTCTTAAATGGTTTTTAAAAAGAATTAAAACCAGCCAAAAGTACTTGCTATGGCTGCTGCCAGCCGAAGCAGTTGTGGGGCAGCTCCCCCAACCTCCACTGGGCCCTCCCTCCTGTGTCTAGGGCCAGCTCTGGCCTAGTTTGGGCCTTCTTTGGCCCGTTTCATACTTTTGTGCATGCACAGAGGCCATTTTTTAACCTGGGTCACACAAATGGCCAGTGCGCATGTGCGGAGATTTTAAAAAAAGGCCTTCGTGCACATGCAAAGGCCGAAATCGACCAAAGAAGGCCCAAACCAGTCCGGAGCTGGCCCTAGACACTGGTGGGGGGAGGCCGGTGGGGGTCAGGGAAGCTTCTCCCACCCCCCTGTGGCCGGCACAGCTGGTGATGGCACTGGCAATAGTGAGTATTTTGGCTGATTTTAATTCAGGTTTTTTTAGCCATTTAAGTAGCCTCCTGCTCCCACTGCCCGAGGGGAATCCTCAACAGATTCCCCTTTGCTGGTAGGGGCACGAACTGGCCCGCCCAGTGCAGTTTGGACCTGAACCAAGCTGGGCCTGGTTCTGTTAGAGGCCAAGCCACTCAAACCCAACTGGTTCAAGTGCCACCAGCTCAAATTCAAGATGGTTCACACAGGGGTGGAGCCACCATTGGGCGAATGGGTTCAAAGAACCTGGGCCTCTGCCAATCAGGGGCCACACCTCGTGGCCCCAACACCCCCCTCCCCCCACGTCTGATGTCAGATGTGGAGGTGCTGGTTTAGTTCCCGAGTGGGGGCTGTGCGGCCCCCATTCGGGAGTTAAATGGCTGCTTCATTTGCAGCACGGCCAGGAGCGGCACTGCAAATGCAGCGCTGGCCGGACTCCAACTCTTGAACAGAGCCACGCTGTTCCGTTCAGGAGCCAGTCCACGCCCTCCATGTCTGAGATTAGACACGGGGGTGTGGCTAGCCCCCGTGTCTGATGTCAGACATGGGGGGCAGGGTGAGCGGGGGGTCAGGCTCCGCGCCTGGGCTCACACATCCCTACTTTCCTATGTCTGTCTCCAAAACACATCATTTATTTATTATTATTTATTATTTATTAATTTGATTTCTATACCGCCCTTCCAAAAATGGCTCAGGGCAGTTTAAACAGAGAAATAATAAATAAATAAGATGGAACCCTGTCCCCAAAGGGCTCACAATCTAAAAGAAACACAAGATAGACACCAGCAACAGTCACTGGATGTACTGTGCTGGGGGTGGAGAGGGCCAGTTACTCTCCCCCTGCTTAATAAAGTGAATCACCACGTTAAAAGGTGCCTCTTTCCCAAGTTAGCAGGGGTTAGCATTTCAAGTTTGGAATGAGGCAGAGGGTGCAGTTGGGGATCTACAGGGCCACCTCTGCTATGAAGCAGGGTGAAACAGGCTACTTCAGGCGGCAGATGGTGGGCCATTTCTCAGGAGCACCATAGCAGGCTTCTCATGAATAGACTGCAGAGCGAGGCAAGTGAAAAGACACGCTGCTGCTTTTCCTCATTCACCTCTTTCTGTTCCTTTCCTTCCTAATTAAAGGAAAGAGTTTTGCACGTTGTCATCCTTAGGTTGAGGAATGCTCTCCCTGAGGATATAAGAGGATTATCTTCCCTGGAGGCCTTCAGGACTCAGGAGAGCCTTAAAGACCCATTTTTTTTTAGCCAAATTTTTAATATCATCTAGTTTTAATTTGAATTTGAATCTGGTTTAAATGTTTTTTTTTAATTTTAATTGTTTTATTATGTGTGTTTGATTTTAATGTTAACCGCCCTAAGCCACTTTATGAAGGGCGGAATATAAATTGAATGGATGAATATATAAATAAGATGGTAAGATCTGAAGGCATGGTTTTGATTGAAAAGCAGAAAAAGGAAAGCGAAAGAGGGGATTCCGTGTGTTGCTCCATATGGTCCTTGTGAAGCAGCAAACTGTAATGGGCCAGCTCTGTGGATCCACATGTAAAATGCATACATGCAGGGGCGTAACTACTGGTAGGGCAGGCAGGGCATGTGCCCTGGGCACCACTTGGTGGAGGGTGCCAAAAAGTGTCGTGACCCCGCCCCGCCCGGCCCCACATAATCTAACTGAAATTTTTTTTAGTTAAAAACTTGCAGCGTGCTAGCAGTTGTGCCGCCAGCGTGGCCCCAGGCGCCCCTCCCCCTGCAGAGTGCTCACTGCTCGGCTCTGGCTGGGCGCCCCCCGTGCACAGAGACCAAATCAATCTTCTTCACAAAATCAATCTTCTTCAGGGTGGCGCCCCCCCCCCCAGTGAGCACTCAGTTCAGGCAGCTGGACACGCCCTGTGGAAGTGTACATGGGAGACAAGGTGTGTGTGGGTTTTTACTTTATTTTTTATTATAATTAAATTATTTTTATTTAAAATTATACCGGACCCGGGCGCCGTGGTGGGAGGCGGCAGCGGGTGGGGGGGGCAGCCTCCTACCCGAGTTGAGAGGCGGCAGCGACAGCGCCGGGCCTGGGCAGCAAGCAGAGGGCCTGGGCAGCAAGCAGTGTCATCCCCCTGCCCCTCTTCCCCCACCTTGCAACAGGTTTTCGGGCGGTGGTGGCACCGTACGCTGCCATCTCAATCCTCCTAGTCGCGTTGGGCAGCGGAGCGGAGCAGGCAGAGAGTGGCTGGTTTCCCCCTTTCCTCCTCCCACCCGGGCGGCTGCCCTTTCCCCTGCCCCTGGCTGGGGCCTCGTGGCGGTGCCGCACGGCTTGCAGAATCTTACCGCCGCTTGCCGCCACCAGTGCTACTGCACGCCGCTGGACCCGGACGGAGTTGTGTGCCTTAGGATGGCTTGGGGCCGGGGGGGTGAGCACGAAGGCTGTAGCCCCCCTATCCTATTCAGCCGTGGCGGCGGCGGCAGATAGCCAGAGAGCAGAGTGACGCCGAGGCCTGCCGTCTGGCCCGGCATCGCTTCCCAACTGCGAGGCGCGCCTGCACAGTTCAGTCTATTAACTGCACAGGCACGCCTCACAGTTGGGAAGCGACACTGGGCCAGACGGCAGGCCTCGGCGTCGCTCTGCTCTCTAGCTATCCGCTGCCGCCGTCCGCCGCCGCCGCGGCTGAATAGGATAGGGAGGCTACAGCCTTCGTGCTCACCCCCCCCCCGGCCCCAAGCCATCCTAAGGCACATGACTCCATCCGGGTCCGGCGGCATGCAGTAGCACCGGCGGCGGCGAGCAGCAGCGAGATTCTGCAAGGTGAAGGGAAGATGTTTGGGGGGGGGGCGCACTTTCAGTGCTTGCCCTAGGCACCGTTTTCTCTAGCTACACCTCTGCATACATGTATGTATACATGTGCATACATGTACACATGTACATACGCCTCAGACTAGCACTTGGTAGGGTTGCAACAAAGGCCTTGGAAAGGATATTTAGATCCTGTGACGTGTCTATACCTACAAAGATTAGAATCGTAATTGTTCAGACAACGGTTTTTCCTGTGACAACCTATGGATGCAAAAGCTGGACTATGAAGAAGCAAGATAGAAAAAGTATTGATGCTTTTGAGCTTTGGTGCTGGAGGAGACTTTTGAGGATACTGTGGACAGCCAGGAAAACAAATAAATGGACCATAGAACAAATCAATCCAGAATTTTTACTTGAGGCACAAATGACCAGGCTCAAACTATCATACTTTGGACACATTATACGAAAACTCAGCTCCCTTGAGAAGTCCATAATGCTGGGAAAAGTGGAAGGAAAGAGAAGAAGAGGATGACCAGCAACAAGGTGGATGGACTCAATTACGACAACAATGAATGCACCACTGAGATACCTTAAAGGCCAAGTTGAAGACAGAGCATCCTGGAGAGACTCTAGCTATGTAGTCACTAAGAGTCAACATCAACTTGATGGCACTTAATCAATCAATCAATATATTTTATTTATTCATTCATTTTATATACCACCCTTCCTAAAGTGGCCCAGGGCAGCTTACATTAAAATAAAAAACACATAATAAATTAAAAAACCAAACAAAAACCAAACAAATTTATTTATTTATTATTAAAATGTGTATACCACCCTTCCAAAAGGCTCAGGGCGGTTTACATTAAACCATTTAAACCAGATTAAAATTAAAACTAAAACTGCATATTATTTGGAGCCAGGCTAAAAAGATGGGTCTTTAAGGCTCTCCTGAAGGCCTCTAAGGAAGATCATCTTCTCATATCCACGGGAAGTATGTTCCACAACATAGGGGTGACAACTGAGAAGGCCTGATCCCAGGTCACCACTAGATTGGGGACTCTCAGTACACAAGCCACCTTTTCTCTCGTTGTGCTGGCTGGCTGCCTATATGGGATGGCAGTGCTTCTGCTGCTCCGAGACTCTTGCAGGCAGTGGTGGCCAGGCAAACGCAGCGGAGCAAGAGGGTATCGCCTGGCCCTGAGAAGCTGCAAGCTGGAGATGCTTTCGTGGATTTTCTGCTCACTTTTTGTAGCTTTAAAAAGTATACATTTTATATAGCCCAAATATTTAGACCCCGCTCTTCCAGCACAACACTGCTGCGGGCAGCTTGCAGGATTTCCTACAGCTATACAATTAGAACCGCAGGTTGGAGGAGAGCGCTCACCCGGGAGGAAAAGCCACCAGCTGGATTGCAAGCTGGATTAAGCCACCAAGAGCTCGGGAAGGCCTTTCTACCAAGCAAAGGATGGAGCCCCTGTGCTTGTACCCTTTGACTTTCTGCCGGGTGGAGGGAGCCCGAGTCTCCACTTTTTACTTCCCTTTTGATCTGAAATGTTGAAGATGGGTTGTTTCTAAAGGTGGTTTTAGTCTGGCCTTTTAACTTTTGTTAATTGTTACTGTTCTACTGTATTTTATTCATGTTGTGAGCTGCCCCAAGCAGCCGTGTACTGAATGGGCAAGGGATACTTATTTTATATAAAACAATATATTGTGAACCGCCCAGGGACCTTTTTTGTTGTTGTATGGGGTGGTATATACATGTACTCCATAAATAAACAAATAAACTGGTGGCATCCAAAGATGGATCCCTCGTGGTGATTTTAAAGAGCAGTGGGGATCTTGTAGAGAAAAGCACTCTCGCTGAATGACCTAAGCCATTCCGGAATTTAAAGGTAAAAATCAGCCCTTTGTACTTTGCCTGGAAATGTATCTTAGATTCAGGAATCAGTAAAAGTTGTACACATGTGATGCAAATATTCGTGCATGCCTGCGCACACACTGTAGCTGTGCATGCACACTGCTGTCACGTAGACACATACACTCCTCACCTGGTTTGGCATGTGCCTTACCCCAGTGCCCGGCAAGCCAGTGTTCCCTGATGGCTACCCATCCCCAGGGCTAAGGTGACCTACACACATGTGCAGAAACTGCACACGTGTGGAGGCCATCTGAGACCTGGGGGCAAGGTGGCTGGCAGGAAATCCTGGCTTGCTGGGGGCTGGGAGGGGCAGGCACCAGACTAGGGGAGGTGCTCCATGCCAGACCAAGGGAGGCACGCCACACAGGCAGGAGCAGCAGCAGTGGGCAGCGGCTGCAAACACCATGCGAGTCAGAGGGGTGGGGCAGCCGGCAGGGAATGCCGGCTTGCTGGGGCCAGGGTGAGGGGCATGCTGGACCGGATGAGGGGCGTGCACCAGACCAGGAGATGTGCTCCATGCTGCACCAGGTGGGAGGAGCAGCAGCGGGCAGCAGCTGTCAGGGAAGCTGGCTGCATCCTTGAGAGCCAGCGTGGTTTAGTGGTTAGAGTGCTGGACTAGGACCGGGGAGACCCGAGTTCAAATCCCCATTCAGCCATAATACTAGCTGGGTGACTCTGGGCCAGTCACGTCTCTCTCAGCCTAGCCTACTTCACAGGGTTGTTGTGAGGAGAAACTCAAGTATGTAGTACACTGCTCTGGGCTCCTTGGAGGAAGACTGGGATATAAATGTAAAACAACAACAACAACATTGCATGGCGACTGCCATAGTGGTTGTAGGCAATGTTGTGGGCACCACAGCTTCAAACGCCCTGAATCTTTCAGCAGGCAAGATACATTTTTCTACCCCTTAAAATGCAACTTTGAGGATCAATAGTGAAATAACATTGATGGGGTCCCAGAGGAATATACCAAAGGCACTTTTCTGGCATGCAGTCTAAAGGCTGAAACTAGGCAAACAGACCACAAAATCCTATAAATACCACTTCCTCAGTACGGCGGGCGGGGGGGGGGGAGTAGAAACATAGGAAGCTGCCATATACCGAGTCAGACCATTGCTCTATCTAGCTCAGTATTGTCTACACAGACTGGCAATGGCTTCTCCAAGGTTGCAGGCAGGAATCTCTCTCAGCCCTATCTTGGAGAAGCCAGAGAGGGAACTTGGGACCTTCTGCTCTTCCCAGAGTGGCTCCATCCCCTGAGGGGATTATCTTACAGTGCTCACACTTCTAGTCTCCCGTTCATATGCAACCAGGGCAGACCTTGCTTAGCTAAGGGGACAAGTCATGCTTGCTACCATAAGACCAGATCTCCTCCAACCCTTTGAACCCCTGTTCAAAAGAGAAAAGCTTTTAAATGCTCTGTGTAAGTCATTTCCCACAGGATCTTCACCAAATTTGCAGGGGCAGTGTCTCCTGTCACCTGGTAAATGTTTGCTGATGACCAGGCTGTTGGACAAATAATTTTGATTTTATAACCAATATAAAAGTTCAGGGCTTATAATCATGGAATGTTGAAACTGTTCTCCATCTTAACTATACTGGTATATAGTTATATATATCACCAGTCATATTATACTGCTATAACACCAGTATAATATGTTTCCTACTTAGCTCCATTTTAAGACAACTATTTTATCCTGAGATGCTGACCTACTTTAGACACATAGGAACAACTTGAAAAACAACACAAGAAACAAAAAAGGGGATCTTAGCATTGCTTTTCTGCTGTATATACTTGATCTGATTGCACCAATATAAAAATGGGATAAGAAGTGCATTTTTCATCAGATATGTGCCTGTTGTTTTTCTCTCTCTGCAAGTAGTAGCTACATTAGGCAAAAATGTTATTTAATCTTTAACAGGAATGGAGGTTACCTATCAAACTATGGAGGAGACAAGATGCAGACTCTGTGGCTTCAAATCTTCATAAAACAAAAGTGTGCTATCGAGTCAGTGTTGATTCCTGGTGACCACAGAGCCCCATGGTTGTCTTTGGTAGAATACAGGAGGAGTTTACCATTGCCATCTACTGCACAGTATGAGATGATGCCTTTCAGCCTCTTCCTATTTTGCCACTGCCTGATATAGGGGTTTCCCATAGTCTGGAAAACATACCAGCAGACAGGGGGCAGGAGATCATCTTCTTTTATTTTTCTACATAAACCGCTTTGATAACTTATGTTGAAAAGAGGGATATAAGCAATAGCAGAAGTTTCAAAAGAAGATTATGATAGATGTTTTTCAAACCTGCAAAGGACACCAGTCCTGTATGGAACTGAATTTTGGGGTTTGTTAAAAAAAGACACCAAACATTAATGAATATACATTTGAAGCTATTCTCATCACCGCAGAAACCAGGCTAGGGAAGCCCAGCCCACTTTCTGCTGCACGTGAGAACCTTAAAAACGTAAACTGCTGTATCTCAGCCATTCTGCAACAAAAATGCACCACTTTTGGAGGAGTGGTGTCTCATGTCCCCTAGTTGATGTAGGCATGATTTCATTGGGATTGGGTGGATACTTTTGACTTTATAAGCAATAGTATGTTCAGGGCTTATAATGGTAGAATGTTGAAAACACTCATCTTAACTATACTGGCATGACTGTGTTAGTATAATACTGAGCTAGATGGATTAATAGTCTGACTTGGTATAAGGCAGCTTTCTGAGTTCCCATATTCCATCTATCCCAGCAGCTATCACCATATCCTGTGGCAGTGAATGCTATAATTATATTTAAGGAGCACCTTCTCCATCTGTCCTGAGTCCACTGAGCTAAGAAATCAGTTCCCTTTATGCAAAATGTGCCAGGTGGTATAATTTATGGAGCTCAAATGATGTTTCTCCTTAATTGGATCTATATGAATGACAGCCATCCAAAGACCAAACTCAGGTGACATCCAAATCTGGTTTCTTGATCTACTAGGTTTCTTTACTCCACTCTTGACTTATGGGAAATGTAATTAATGGAAAATGTAGTGGAATTACAGGTTTAATTACCCCAGGTTTGCTATCCAAAAGTTCAAAGGAGGACACATTTTTGAGGCTATTTATTTATTTATTTATTTATTTATTTATTAAAACCTCAACCATAGGGTGGTAAGCTACAGAGCAGTTTTCTTCATAAAGCAAGCATATAAACCAGTAATCTCCTGCCTGGCTAAAGGAGAAGAAACCAAGAGTTTGTTACTTAGGAGGGGGGAAAAACTGTCTTGTGAACTTTAATGGAATCATAATGGCTACCTCATTCTGTCTAGCTGATAATGTAGTGAAAATGGTGCAGGGTGTTCCTAGCTCAGCTGATGCTGCATTCAACATCTGACCAGTCCTTCGCCTCCAGTTGGTCAGTACAATGCTCAAAACAATGGCTGAAATAGATGCCTAGGACCATGTATATGCTGCCTCAGGTGCACCTGGTGTTGGTGTTCGGTTTGGGGTCGAGCCCAACCAGGGGTGGTTTGGCTCGACTCCGAACCTTCAAACCAAACTGGTTTGATGTCAAACCGGTTCGAATTTTAGCTGGTTTGCACACCCCTAATTTATCTGTGATGATTTAACATTTACACCAGCTTTGTCAGCTCTATTTCTGGTGCAGAGACAGATACTCATAGTAATATACAGTGGGTGACATATTGCACAATGTTACGTGCACCTTGCAACATAACATTTGTGCAGTTGCACGAAAGCACTGTGGTGCTAATCACAAGAATTGCACCAACGCAGGTGCACAATTGGTGGCCATTGAAAATAATGTCCGGCAATTGCAGAACTGTGTTTGCACAATTCTTGTGATTAGTGCAACAGTGCCCTTGCACTGCTGCACAAAGATTATGTTGCAAGCTGCATATCACATTGTGCAGCATGCCAGCCAGCCAAGAGTTCAGTAGGTGTCTCACTAATCCAGACAGTATGCAAATCACTCTCAGTGACACAGAACAGGAGATCCGATGAACGTTTTGAAGAAAAATCACACACACACACACACACACACACACACACACACACACACACACGCCAGAGCTTGAAACTCACAGCTAGAAAAATGAAGAAGAGGAGGGGGCAGAGGGGTGGAATTCCAAAACTCCAGTCCATGGCTTGACACTTATAGTCTTTTTTCTCAGGAGAAGTCTTAGCCTCCCAAGGGGATGATCTTGAGGTACCTGTTAGGTTTTGATAGGTTACTTCAAATTAGAAGATGCCATCCATATTAGCCAGAAAGACATCATTTAGAATACAATTTTAAAAATTGACAATTGCATCATTTGCAAAAATTATAAATTTTGATTGTTTTGATTCTTTGCAAGAATATATTTATTTTATTTATATACCACCTGACACCAAAGACTCTAGGCGATTCACAAAAATAAGCAAAATAAAGACAACAACAATTTAAAACATTCAAAGATTACTAAATGCCAGGCTTAAAAAAAAGTCGTAGGGCTCTTTTGAAGGCTGGTAAAGATGTTAAACCACATACATCTATAGGGAGCACATTCCACAGCCTAGGAGGCCCACTCCTGCGTCACTGCCAGACATCCTGTAAGGTGCTGTAGACCCACAGCATTGTGTTCCAGTCCTCAGTGTTGTGCATCATGTCAGCCACCATCTCTAGTTTTTCTAACACATGAACAGGGCTTGGATATGTTCTCTTTTATTATTATTTTAAAGCTGCGTATTGTCCAGATGGAAACTGTTGATTCACCAAAGAACCACTGATTCCAAGCCACCTTCGTCAATTAGAAAATCCACATATGGATAAGAAAACCTAACTAGACTTCCTATTGGCACAACAAACAGCATTTTAGATGACCTACTCTGCTTCTCCATCCCTTAAGTACTTTAGCAGCGAGAAACTTCTCCATCAGCCGCCTCTTCCGTTTCCTGTTCTGTTGAAGATGGCTGCACCCCGAAAATTGCTTGTAAATGCAACTGTCAGCTCCTTATATAAATGAAGAAATATAAAACACTTTGCAGCACATCATTTTTTAACATTTTAAAATCCACTGAGGAGAATATTCCACTTTTAGCAATGCTACAGTTATCTATCTATCTATCTATCTATCTATCTATCTATCTATCTATCTATCTATCTATCAAATTTATATCCCGGCCAAACTTACCTCTCTGGGCGGCCAATGATCCAGGAATCCAAGAATTACAGTGATCTCTAACCCCTTCCTGATCCATATATCTCTTAAATACTAGGTTATTTTTTTTAGCAATTAAGGATGTAAGCAGGCTACCTGTGGTGCTCCTGGGTCCATGACTGAACTTCAAATTGTAGTTCACAGCTGGGAATGGATGTAGGCCAAATGGTACCCCAGGCAAGTAGCATCTTTGGCACCCCTCCATTGGTTCAACTTGTGAATACCTATTTTTAGCCTACTTCCTAGTGGGCTTATGAAATCACCGGCATTTCATGTGTGTCCCCATCCATGTGTTTGTGCCCCCCCTCCCCTTATCAATTCTGCAATGCTTGGGCCAATATGAGCCAAATCAGGTACACTTGTACGGACACATAGGGACACCTCAATGGTATAGTTTATGATGATGTCATCCACCCTGATTCAAGATGGCAGACATGTAAATGTCTGAGGTGCAAGAGGGCTAACTTGTGAACCATCTCAGCAATTTGAACCAAATTTGGTACAGTTGTTGTGAGTGACATACAGGGACACATTAACGGCATGGTTTGTGATGATGTCATCCACCTCAGTTCTAGATTGTGGACACATGAACATCTGAGGTGCAATTGAACTAATTTTTGAACCACCTAACCAATTTGAACCAAATTGGTGTAGGGTTACCTAGGGACAGGTTGGGGCATATTATGTAATAATGTCATCCACTCTGATTCAAGATAGCGAACTGATTTGGACCAAATGTGGTACAGCTGTAGGGAAAATAGAGACACCTCAAACGCATAGTTTGTGATGGTGTTATCCAGCTCAATTCAAGATGGCAGATGCATGAATGTTTGAGGCACAAGTGGACTAACAGATTAGGACCAAACTAACTGCCTAATGATTAGGACCAAATTTAGTCCAGTTGTAGGGATAGTGAAAGGAAGGTAGGGTGATACAACTTGTTTGTATTGAATTAGTAACCACTTTCATGATGTTAATGCACATTCTGTATGCAGTAGTGCCTCTTTGTAATGAGCTGGGGGGTGAGGTGCAAATGAGGTGCAGCTGCCTCTGGTTCCTGGCAACTCTCTTTCCCATCCTGCCCCATCCTGGTGTTAACGAGAGCTGCACTGCCTGCAGGCTGGCCATTCATCAGGTCAAACTGTGCGGGCTGGTCAGTTCAATGATTAACCATCCCACACAGCTCTACCTGAAGAATAGCCAAACTGCAGGCAGCATGGCTCTCATTAATGGGGCAGGAAGGGATGGGGGAGAGAGGTGTGACTGGAGTTGCCAGGACCCAGACACAGCTGCACCTCATTTGGCATCTCCCTGGCTTGTTAGGAGGAGCCACTACTGTCCATATGCATAATTTATCCCGTTAATATAAAGCGATCCATTTTCATTTTAATCTGTAAATCTTTATTTATTTAAACTTTAGTTTTATGAATCACTGAAATGCTCAGTGTCCTTGGCTGTTGCTTGAGTCGCTGCCACGAAATTTGGCCCTATTCCCTGCTGCCTCCAAATATGCATTTCGCTAGCTCAGTTTGGCTTGATGACTGCAACCTTTCTTAGTAACCGGACTGCTTACTATCCATGTCTTTTCAGTCTTGAGTCTCAACAACAGTTGTTACTTGCATGCTCACTTAAGGCAAATAGCCATTTCCGCCTTGTGACAGACACCATCTTCCAATAATAATCTTTCCACTTGCCTGAAAGAGTGTTACAATGCTCTTTCAAAAGGTGAGAAAATACCATTATGCCTCTATTATTATTGTTCATGTAACTTTTTATTGTTTGTATTTCACCTTCCTCCAAAGAGGTCAGAGTAGCATGCATGAGGTGTCCAAATCATCTCCCATCTAGCCTTGGGATAGGGGAAATCAATCTGCTTAGTGTCACAGTTGCACAACAAATATTTTCAGGCCATTCCTGGATCCAGGCTGATGATCTTCTGTTGTGATACTTGTCATCAGTCATTTCTTTATGTGGAAGTCAGTGCTCTTCTTCTGGTGATGGGGTTTCTGGGAATCCCTGAAGAACTTTCTGAAGGTGGGTCAGTGCAGACCAGGGCTGCTTAACTTCGGCCCTCCTGCAGATGTTGGCCTACAACTCCCATAATTCCTGGCTATTGGCCACTGTGGCTGGAGCTTTTGGGAGCTGTAGTCCAAAACCAGCTGGGGGGCCAAAGTTGAGCAGGCCTGCTATTGACAATACTGAGCTAGGTGGACCAGTGACCAGACTTGTAAGATAAGGCAGCTTCCTGTGTTCCAATCCAATGAATCTTGATAGTAAATGTGTTCAGTTTTGCATGTTTCAGACATACCTTTGAAGACTTCAGCCCCATCTAACTTGAATGGACAGATAATCAAGGCCCCTTTTATGGTAAAGAATTTGGAAGATAGGAACAGAACACAGGGAGCTGCCTTATACTGAGTCAGACAATTGATCCATCTAGCTCAGTATTGTCCACACTGATTGGCAGCAGCTCCCCAAAGTTTCACAGAGGGGACTTTCCCAGCCCTACCTGGAGATGCCAAGGATTCAATCTGGGACCTTAGGCATGCAAAGTAGATGCTCTACCACTGAGCTAGCATCTTCTACATTTGTTTTCATGTCTATTCTACAGGGTGGTACAGAAGAAGCACTTCATTAACACTTGGGGAAATCTTGGATTTCTTTCTTTCTTTTTTTTTAAAGCAATGCTAAGTTTGCATGTACAACTGAGTGAGTATTAGTTGGGGCAAACAAGAGGGAATTTAATTTAAGGAGAAAGGAATAGGAAAGTCACACTGTTACTGGAGAGCAATTTTAAGATTAGTACATCCAGCAATAAATAGCTGTAATGATTAATAAAGCTGCCAGTTTGCAAAAAGAAGGTGATAAACAGCAGGCACCTCTTGTTTGTGAAAAGCTGATCATCCAGACCAACTTAATTTCTGTTCTTTGAAAGGATAAAACGCTTAGTGGATAAGGGAAGTGAAGCAGACATAATATATCTCAATTTTATTAAGACCTTTAATACTCTTCCCTCTTATAAAGAAATTAGAAATATGGATGGATAAGATGTAATTTTTACACACTGGATATATAATTACCCAAGTTAAAGTAAATATGCTTAATCTAAGGTGTAAATCACTTAGCTATCCAAACACATTTTAATGTTAGATTTAAAAATTAGGACATGAAACCTCCACCATTTCTGAGTGAGAAAATTCACCTTTTTGCTGAACATTTCTGGACAAAACTGAAATTCATTCTAATGAAAAATTGCAGAAGTGATGTCACATACTTGCCTGGGGCCACAGTCTCTAACTGCCTCCTTTCTTCTGCTCCTGTTCATAGGCTGTTGAAGTGGCCTCAGAAGTGCTGGGGAGGGAGCTAATTGCCACCCTGTTCCTCCACAAGCTGTCAAGGAGAGGGGTCAGGGAGAGAGCTCCTCATTGGGAGTCTCTAGGGCTAAGTCACTCCATTTCTCCAGACCTCTTCATCCCTGCCCTTCCAAACCTTAAATCAGGGCAATCCCAACCACCTTCTCCTGACTCTGCCCTCTCCAATCTAGCTGCCTGCATCCTCCCTCCTTCAGCTGCTGCCCATTTTGCCAGCTGTTGAGCCCCCCCCCCCGTCTTCTTCTCTTCACCACCAGGAGGCAACCTGCTGGGCCATTCCGGGCCACCCAGAGTCTGTGAGTTCCTGGGTGTCCTGGCTCCCCCTGGCAACCAGGGTAGGTCCCAGCTGGCTTTGCCTATACCCAGGAGCTATGTGGCTTCCGTCTTCTCAGCCTCGCGACTGGGTGAGTACTCAGGCCCTCTTGCAGCTGGTGTGAAGGCCCGACAAGCATTGAAAACTCTCCATCTTCTAAAAAAACATCACCAACAGTAAGGCATTCATGACATCTGTCTGTTTGTAAAAATATAAAATCATTTCAAATTTCATTCATCCATTTTATACATGGAATATGCAGAATAAATTATTTGACATATAAATTTAGATAACCTTACTTATAAGCCATGCCAAAAGTCTAACTTTAATCTGGAATTCTTTTGCTGGGACGTCAACAGCAAAGTCGGTTGGGGAGTTATTACAAGTGGTAATTTCCCACGAAGTATTGCACATGATGCCAATTAGAACCTTTTCCTGGCCCAATAACAGCTGTGGGGAGAGAGGTGAACTGGAGAGGGACTAGGTGAAGCAGAAGTTTAGTCACTGCCCCCCCCCACATAATACAGTCACACTCTATGCAGAGGTCTGATGCAGCTTCTTTTATGCATTAACAAGCATGATGTTTGCCCCAATTATATGCTTAAATGAACATCTAATTTGACCCAGGGCAGTTCATCGGTGATGCAAGGTGAGGCAGTTGCCTCATGCAGAGAATTCTTGGGATGCCAGTGGCAGCCCCCTCCCACCTCACCTGTTTCCTCCTGATACCTGTCTTCAACCACCATCAGTGCAGGTTTTCACCGAGCAGTGGCATCGCCACCATCCTGCAAAGAGCTGGTCCTCTGCTGGTGCCTCCTCCTCTTCCTAGCCCAGTGTGCACCCTCCTACCTCCCTCACACTGGGTGAGGAAGCAGAAGAGGAAATTATGAAAGGGAAATAGAGTACAAGCAAGGAGACATGGAAAGGGAGAAGGGGCATTTGGTGTCCTATCTCAGGTGCGCTGAGGTCTTGGGTCATCATTGATTTCACCATAAGTGAAAATCTGTTGAGGGGTCTGACTGCAGCTTTCTTCTAGCACATAGTGAGGTCATTCACACAATCAAAAACTGTGTACTGCCTGGGTTTGGGAGCTGTGTGTGTTCCTGATTTCCGGCTGGGTGGAAGCAAAGTAAGGAAAATCTGGGTAGAAGTTATTGTGTGGAAGCAAGGTAGGAGGAAAGGCTGTAGGCATGCTAGAGCATCTTACAGTTCTCAAGGGCTGCTGGGCTGGACGGACAGGCCTACCAGCCACTGCGCCCAGTGCCACAACACCATGGGGGAGGCCTGCTTGGCTCACCCCCCCCCCACTCCATGACTGCGCACATGGCAGCTACAAATGGCAAAGATAGGTGGTTTGGCGTGGCAGGGCCATGGCAGGCTTCCGGGGAGGCCCTCCAGGTCATTTGGAGCCCCTCCAAAATACAGGTTTCTTCTCTTTTTCCTTTTTCCATTAAACAATTTAAGGGGGGGCCTTGGGGAGGTGGGGGGCTCTGAAGCCCTTCAGGTCTGGGTGCCAAAATTGCCTAGGTGTGCCACTGGGATCCCCCCACCCCATTTTGGATGGGGGCAAGGAAAAATAGACACACTTTTAACTTCCTTTTGGGGGAGGGAAACAGAGTAGAAAAAATAGTTTGAGGAGAATCAAACTAGAGCAGGAGTTCCCAACCTGTGGTATCCAGATATGGCTGAACTACAGCTCCCATCATCACCAGCTATAATGTATTGTGACTGGGGATGATGGGAGTTATAGTTCAGCAACATCTGGAGTACCATAGGTTGGGAATCCCTGAACTAGAGGAATGAAAGATTGGAAGGGGGAATTAACGTTGGGAAAACAAACCCTCGGAAGGGAGGAGTTTGCATGTGAAATAAATTTTGGCAAGGGAATATTAATTTGATGAATACAGCTTTTGGAAGGGGAATCTGATCAGAAATTAATTTTGGGGGAAATTAAATTTTGGAAGGGGAAATGATTTGGTGGAGAGATTAATATTAATGTCAAAACAGTGTAATTTTGCCATAAAAACCAAAGGGGGTTGTGTGTGTCTAGGTGTGTGTGTAACAAAACCAATAAGTTAACATAATACTCCATGGGGAGTAAAAAATGCCAGTATAAGGGGTAATTTGGCACTAAGCTCCCAGCTGTACTGATCTGGGAAGCACTAAAAAAGGCTGAACCTGCAAACCAGCAGCTTCCAGTGTAAAAGATCAGTTCCCCTTCAATGCTCCAATAACACTTTGTCTACCCTAGAAAAGCTGCTTTTGCAATTGTATTTTATAGCAACAAAAATCACCATAAATCTGTTCTGAAACAACATGGGAGGACAACACAGAAAACACTGGAATACAACAATTTGTTTGTTTATTGAATTTATATACCGCCTAGTATAAAAATCTGTAGGGGTGTACAGAATTGAAACATAAAATATAACACATTTAAAATTCATAAAAAGATACAAATCATAATAGATAAAAGCACATTAAAATTCAAAAACTGACACTTATGTCATGTGGCAATTTGACCCTAATGTCACGTGGTAGCTTTGTAAAGAATGCGGGGGGCAGACTTTAGCAACTCCAGAGAAAACGGTAATGTGGAAGCAGTCAAACATCCACAGTCAAATCTCTGGTGTGTGTGCACAAAATGCATTTTCTCATCAGTTGAGTGGAGGAAATTAACTCTTGTAGCTAAATCCTCCTCTGCTACTGTAAAATTGCCCTAAAGCTGGCTTAATCAGCCACAGAAAGATCATCCCCATGCCAGTGAGTTTATAAAGTGGCAGAAGTAATGCTGCTCCTTCTTTCCTTTGAAGCAGAGGGGAAACAGCAGATCGGGGTAGGGGGTGCGTGGTGAATGAATACCATCTTCAAGTATTCTGGATTACGTTTGCACAATCCTTGATGCAAAAGAAAACGTGTGTGTGTGTGTGTGTGTGTGTGTGTGTGTGTAAGTCAACAAAAACAGTGGTACTTTAAAACCAATGATTTATCTAAATTATTAATATAAGGCATTTAAATGCTACTTTTCCTGTGTTGAGGAAACACAACTTAATGATACATTTGAAACAATAAATCAAGCAATTAGACAATTAAAAACAGCCACCAGCTAAAGAAACCACAGCATGATAATCAATTAGCAGGGAGTTAATCACCAATGCTTGCTAAAACAAATTAAGAATTGGAGCCCTTATAAAAAGAGGGAGGAATACTCTCTGACCTCAGAAGAGAAGTCAGGTCATAGCTTCAAGGCAACTGCAGTAAAGGCCTTGCTCCTGGTAACAGGAGCTTGAATGGAAGAAGCTATTAGCACAGTGGCAAAGCACCTACTTTTCATACAGAAGGTCCTAGGCTCAATTCCCAATATCTCCAGGCTGAGAAAAACCTGCTTCAGAAACCACTACTAGGAACCAGTCTAGACAACACCGACTAAATGGACCAATTGCCTTATTCAGTATGATAGCTTCCTGTGTTAATAATAATAATAATAATAATAATAATAATTCAATTAATAATGTTATCACTTGATTAAAGTGATGTAATTATACTGGCACAGTAGTGCCCAGTGCCTTTGGCGGGGCGGGTGGGGTGATGCTCCCAAGCCCTGTGCTCTCCCAGGACCTGTGGCTGGGCCCTCTGTGCTGGAAACCAGCACCGATTGCTGCTGGGCCCTGCTGCCAGATTTGGGATGCGGCTCCCAGTCCCATGTGAGGTGTTGGTGCTGAAGCCAGCTTATGCTCTTGGCGGGGCCCTGGGCATGCTGCTCTCCCTTGGGAAGCCCCCGGGGGTGGAGGAAAAGGTGAGGCGGTCATCTGGCTCCTGGTCAGCACCGCCCAGCACCACCCGGAAACAAGTACCTGGTAAGAGCGGGCACTCCCCCACCCACCCATCGGGGCCTAAGCTGCCTCCCTCCCTCTGTTCCTGCTGGTGTCAATGCCCTAGCAGCCCTGCAGAGACGTTGCTGGCAGAGAATTGGGAGTTCCCCCTCCCCAGAGTCTAAAAGGGCTTCCAGGGGACTCTCAGTCCCATCCAGTTCAGTGGCTTTGTTTATTTTGGAGTAGGGTTTTTAACGGAGCTTTTTAAAAATAAACAAAAAAATCATATTTTTTACTTTACCCCCTTTGGGGTAGTTGTTGGAGGCAGCGGGGTGGTGGTGTCCGTGGAGGTTCCCCCTCCCCCCCCATCAGCCTTCCTTGCAGCCCAAACTGGCTCGTTCGCCTGGCTCTTCGGCCCATTTGGGCCTTCCCCCTCCTGCGTGGTGGCCATTTTGGAGGCTGGCGCACCTGTGCAATTGGCCTCTGTGTGACCCAGGCCATGCAGAGGCCAATTGTGCCGGCACGACAGCCTCCAAAATGGCTGCCGCGCCGGAGGGGGAAGGCCTGAATGGGCTGAGGAGCTGGCCGAATGGGCTAGTTTGTGCTGCAAGGAAGGCTGGTGGGGGAGGGGGAACCTCCATGGGACACCCCCCTGCCACCTCCAACAACTACCCAGAAGGGGGTAAGGTAACTTTTTTAACCTTACCGCTCTGCCTTCAAACTGGCCCCCGCCAGTTCTGTGCACATCCCTGCATCTGGGTCCCTGCTTCTGCCTTCCTTCCTGCTACAAGGGTCCACACATCCCACTGGACGAGTTAGGCATAGCTAATCTCTGTTCTGAAGCCTCTTGCTCCACTCCTTTTTTGCTTTCTTAAAACGCAAAGCTGTTTGCTAAGACCATTTCTCTGGTCAGCCTTGAGTGAATTTAATTCAATCTCAAGCTAAAACGCCTCTTTGTGAGCTTCAATTTAGTCCTATTGATTTATTAGTTTTGCTAGTTTTATTAGCAAAAGTTTTATTATTTATTAATATTGTTTTATTATTTATTAATATTTGATATGTTAATATCAAGTTTTATTATTTATTAATATCGTGTTGCTTATTAATTAAAATCTTTCTTCTGTACCACTAAACCCCTAAAATAAACCTGATTCTATTTTTGAACTTCAAACTTTCCACTGGTCACGTGACCGAAGATCTGCACAAATTTATTCTGAAATGAGCTGCTACATCTAACCTTGCTAGTTACCCACACAAGCCCAAAAGTAGTCAGGAGTGTTTGCCAATTCCCCCGCAGCAGTACCATTAACAGGTTTCAAGAACTGGTTGGCTTTGTTTTCTAGGGGGTCATAAAACAGTATGAGTCACTATATATGGTAAAAAGGCATAATTCGGGGGTCAAGGCCTACAATTTCAGTCAGATTGGTTTAAGGCCTATCACCATTTTAGGAAACAGCATTGCTGATAACACCATCCTGAAGGAAATTAAATCAAGCAGAAGAACTGTGGGGTTTGTGGAATATTTCTGGGAAGAGAATCTGTAGTTGTGTAGAGTCTAAAGCAGTTGTTATTTTTAATGATCATTGTTGTTTTTGTGTGTCTTAAAGGGGAAAAAATGAAATACAGATTTAAAGTGAATACAAATTACCTGCTTCTTGTTGTGTCTTTATTCACTGCCAAATAATCATGAGGTAGGATCACTCTGCCACTATTCCTGAATCCACTAATTCAATTTAATTATGTTTTTCGGGTTCTGGGGTGTGTGCCTTTATCTTAGTTCAAGGTGTTACAAACATTTTTGTGTTCAACATCAGGAAGTTCTACCTTGTGGTTTGAGCTCACATGAGCTAATATAAGGAGACACAGCAATTTATAAGTGTAGTAATACAGTATATTGGTAAAACAGAGACAAGACTTGCTGTTTCCACGTGCAGGCCAGCAGTGGATGAAATAATTGCCTGGCATTCAATAACAAAGTTGGCTGCGATTTCTATTTTCCTCAGTGCCTTCACTGGTGGGAGCTTACCTGCATTTGGGGGCCCATGACCATCAGTTGCCTCCTTCCTGCAAACTGCATATCTTCCCTGTGCATAGCTACCCTGTGACACAGGAAGCTACTTCTACTGAGTCACACCTTTTGTCCATCTAGCTCTTCATTTCTACACTGACTGGCAGCAGCTTCTCCAACGTTGCAGGCAGGAATCTTTCCCAGCCCTACCGACAAGGCATTGGGTCAGGCACTATGTGACTATAAATTGCAAGGACGTCTTCTGGTCATGGGTGTGGTTTGAGGTGGCCCAAGACTTATTTTGGGATGTACAGCACCCATATTCATTTAAACCTATATTGGATATTTCTGATCTAAGCTTAACAGTACAATCAGTAACTTTTCTAAACTTTAATTTGAGTTAAGTTTTGGCTAGGCAAGTTGGATGAACAGAGGACCAGATATGATAATTTTTCTAAGTTCATGTCACTTGGAATAGAAACCAGCAAAAAAAGCATCCCCACAAAAAAAAATGCCCCATCAGATTTTGGTAGATATTGGATATTGATTGATTGTTCTGTTTCTATACTGCCTTTCATAAGACATCCCAGGGCGGTTTACAAAATTTAAAATACAATACAACTCCATAAAAATCACATTAAAGGATTAAAATCAGTTAAAACAATAAAAACCATAAAACATCCCAAAACAATAACCTTATAATAGAGAGAAAGAATATCAGATGAGTAAGAATGGTTGACAACTTAATTTAACTTAAATCATAGGTCAATTAAGTTATGTAACAACTAGTTCTCTGATCTTTACTTGACTGTTTTCCTCTGAACCAGAAAGCAGAGCAATCAAGCAGATACTATAAAGGTTCTCAAATTTTCAAGACAAGAGTTTCTGCTTTCATCTATTGTTGTAGGTTCATTATCTTTTTTAAAAAAATTTGTGCAAGAAAATAATACTCCAAAATTGGTGAAAGATTTTTAAATGTTATCCTTCTTTTAAAAACTGTAAATTTCAAATTCAAATACTTATACAGGAAAACAACAACAACAACCCAAACTTTGAGTTTCTGATCTCCATGGCTTCCACTGGTCTTTGCAAATTACATTTAAGAGTCTCCCATTTATCTCCAAAATAGTTTCTTCAGAGGAAGTTTGCACGATTGCAGGGAAGTCAGCAAGTGAGGAACCGATATGTTTCTTGGGATACCTTAGTACAAAAATCCAAATTCCATTTTTATTGCAATTAGTTCGAGGTTGACCCTTTCCCACTCTCATAAAATGACTGGCCTAATTGTGTCATTCTGCATTTAAAAATGCAGCTGGCAAAAGGAGCTGTGCTTTATGTAGTTAATAGGGGTGGGGGTGGGGGGCTAATCTTTCACACTATACAGAATGTCCCCTGTTACAAAAACTAATTGGGTAATGGCACCATTAACAAATCAATAACAAAATGAATGAGGTTTTTAATAACTAAAGCCAATGGAGTAAAAACATGGGGGAAATTTGTGCAAACTTCCCTACCGTTCCTTCCAGCTGTGGTTGTGTTCCCAACAGTTGCTGTGACCACACAATGCATCTCTGGTGGACAGGACTGCACAGGACTTGCATTCTGTGGTTATCGTGGCAATCAACAGACCAGAGGTCTTTACAAACTGTTTCAACAAAGCAGGATGGGAAGGGAACCCTTGCCTGCTGCAATGGAATTTTCAGTGTAGTTTCACAGTGCCACATAAGAACATAGCTCCAGGACCAAGACCGATCTAGTCACCATCCTGTTTCCCAAAGTGGCCCACCAGATGTGTCTCGTAGCTCCTAAGCGATGGTGAAGCCATGCCCCCACTCCTCTTGATCACTTGCTACTGGTATTTCAGAGACATACTGCCTTTGGCCTGGAGGCAATCTATAGCCATCAAAACTGGCAGCTATTGCTAGAATATGAGTCGGATCATTGGTCCATCTAGCTCAGTGTTGCCTACTCTACAACAGGGCTGCACAACCAGCCCTCCAGCTCGATTTGGACTACAACTTCCATAATCCCCAGCCAGAGTGGCCAATAGGTGAGAATGATAGTATCAATAGGTGAGAATGATATTGCCCAATATCTGCAAGATAGTTGAAGTTGTACAGCCCTGGTCAACAATGAAGGGCAGTGGCTTCTCCAAGATTTCAGTCAGGAGCTTTCCCCTGCCCTACCTGGACTGAGATGCCAGGGATTGAACTGGGGACCTTTTGCATGAAAAGCCGGTGCTCCACTGCTGAGCTATGGCCTCAGTAACCTCATGATGTAAACATACTCAACTATTATCACAGGGAGATGAGAACATGTGTCATAGGATTCCCCCTTCCCCCCTGAAAAATCAGCATGTACACATGTTTGATCCAGTAGTAAGGTGTCAGCACCTGCTCTGAGGTACAAGAAATCCCTGAGTAATCCAGAGCATGGAGGAACACACATCCACTTCAGTTCCCAGTCAGCTTGGAGGCAGCAGGTCCAATTAATATTAAAAGAATAAGAGGTTGAAAGCAGAAGAACTGATTATATGCTCCGGAGACAGACATTGCCGGCAGCTTTCATGATAAAATGCTTCTCTTTCAATGGATCATGCATGGAAAGAGAAATCCAGGCAACTGATTGTGTTTCTTCCTTCTTGGGGTTTTGCAGATCTTGATGAATTCCACCAGGCAGCCAAAATTACTACAAAGGCAACATCCCCCTCTTCCAAAACCCTACAAAGAATTTTCACCCTGAATTCTGAGCAGGAAACCTTGGGAGAATTAGCGCACTTTATGCCAGTAGTCAGCTCAATACCAGGGGCGAGGCTTGAAACAGAGCTGTCTGTGCATTCATTGAATTCTGAATGGCAGGATCTGTAACTCCTAGTGGTTAAAATACCTGTTAGGAAAAGTATGCTTCACACATTTATTGAAAAGGTTTGGGTTGTGCTGAAAGGGCCTAATAAGACTAGCGTGTCTGCTTTAAATTAAATTTAAATTTATTATGGAAGGAGCTACAAATGACAGGAAATTAGGGCAGCAACAGATAATCAGTTGGTTAGATTGATTGATTAAACAACCTTTTAATTGACTAAAAAGATTTAAAAAGCAACTAGGCCTGTTCAGACAATCGTCAACTTCAGGGTCGGACATTGTTCCCTGGTTTGCATGACTGTGTGAACTCACAAAAATATGTCCACCTCGGGTTGCTCAAAGCAGGGTTGCCCAGCTTTGTACCCTGTTCTTAGTCAAGGTAGGAGAAGAGGAGAGTTCTCCTACCTTGCTTTTCTGGTTTTGTGGAACTATTTACATTTTCTTGTAGAGGCAAGGCTACAGCATCTGGAACTCTTTAGTTTGGAAAGGAGGCAACTAAGGGGATATATGACTGAAGTGTATAAAATTATGCATGGAATGGAGAGAGTGGACAGAGAGAAATTTTTCTTCCTCTCTCACAGCACCAGAACCAGAGGTCATCCCATGAAACTGAAGGTTGGGAAATGTAGAACTGACAAGAGAAAGTACTTTTTCACACAGCACATAACTAATCTATGGAATTATTTGCCATGGAATACGGTGATGGCCACTAGCTTGAACGGCTTTAAAAGGGGCTTAGACAAATTTATGGAGGACCGGTCTATCAATGGCTACTGGTCTGGTGGCTATGGGCCACCTCCAGTCTCAGAGGCATGATGCCTCTCAATACCAATTGCAGGGAAGCAACAGCAAGAGAGAGAGCATGCTCTCCCCCATTGACAGTGGGCTCCCCAGAGGCAGCTGGTGGGCCACTGTATGAAACAGGATGCTGGATTAGATAGGCCTTGGGCCTGATCCAGCAGGGCTTTTCTTATGTTTTGGCAGTCATCAGGAACTAGCAGGCCTGGAAACAATATAGTGTTGTGGCTACAGAGGCTGCTGTCACGGATGTGCCACTCTGCAAAGCACACTCTATGTTCCTGTAGTGCAGTGGCTTCAGCAGGGCTGGGCCAACCTCCTGTTCCTTTGTGGCCAATCAGAGGGCAGATGCTGATGTTATGAGACTTTCCAGTCTAGTGGCTGCAAACTGAAGGCTGGAAGTCTTTCAGAGGAAGTTTTGGATTCAAACCAAACTGGCAAAACCACTTCCATGAACGGTTCTGGCAGTTGGCCAAATTTCCCTGTTCGGGCAGTTTGCACATGCTCTGCATGAGCCCTAGGAGTCTGGCACAGCGTTTGGGATTCCCAATGGGCCATGGGCTGCTGCAAGAGATTGGGCCTGCACTTTGAAACCTACCCTCCCAGTGTGGCCAGTGTTGGTTCTTCCCGGCCATGCAGCCCTAGAGGTGGTTGCTTGCCCCGGTGAGGGAGTGTCTGCCTGGTCCCCACAGGATAGCAGATGGTGAGTCATCACAGGATCAGGGACAACTATGCAAGATCTCATCCTGAGCTCCCATGAGACTTGCCCCACCTGCCAAGGGTTATATCAACCAGAGCTGGCCAGTGATGAGGGGCCAGTCCAGGAGGAGCGCTGCCAGGAGAAGGAACTCTGTGGCTCCCTTGGAGAGCTGGAGGCAGCCGTTCCCTGGGGCAATCTGTGGAAGGTACAGATTGCCGGACGGTGGTATAGCGCTCCCCCAGTGGCCATAACTCTGAGGCCATCCGGAACCCTCTGAACATCCGGAGGTGGAACCTTACACACAGACTCGCTTAGGTTCATATTTGTGTTGGCTGTTGTGGTGAGAAATGCAAGAAACATGCTCCAAATTCCTTCATGCATTTATTTAGAATAAATAGAGAAAAGTGTATGGATTTCTGCCAGGAGTGCATTCCACAGCCCTGGAGCTGCTACAGAGAAGGCCTGGTTCTGAGTCGCCACTGGACATACCAGTGACAACTCTCCATATCTCTCCAGAAAGTTCTTTTTGCAATTACTGCTGAACAGGGGAGGAAGGGAGCCAAGCAGGAAGAAATAGGGAGGGTGTGGATTTCAGGTGAAGGATGTAGCTTGGCCCGGGCTATTCTGATACACATCTTAGAGCAATAAACATATCAAAGAGGAGAAACCAGCCAGTTGGCTCAGATGCAATTAGGCAGTCACAGGGGCA
Organism: Hemicordylus capensis; assembly: GCF_027244095.1. Classification (NCBI taxonomy): domain Eukaryota; kingdom Metazoa; phylum Chordata; class Lepidosauria; order Squamata; family Cordylidae; genus Hemicordylus; species Hemicordylus capensis. The sequence continues at coordinate 34,278,957 of NC_069661.1, read as the reverse complement.
TTTTACAACCATGTCTCTTAGCAAGAAGTTTTCTTGACACACACATCTATTTCCCACAATTCTCCCCAAAGTTCATGCCTCTAGCCATAGCTGAAACCTGTGTGTGTGTGTGTGTGTGTGTGTGAGAGAGAGAGAGAGAGAGAGAGAGAGAGAGAGAGAGAGAGAGAGAGAGAGAGAGCTGGCCCATTTGTTCATGACAGGACAAAATGGCTCTTCTTAAGTCATATGTGCTCACATGCCATGTAGAGAAACTTTGATAGGCAAGAGAGGTGCCAATACTTTGGCGAAGCTTTCAAAAGCATGTCAGCTTTGCTGCAGAGGTGGCCATTGCTACAGAGGTAGGCTGCTCTGTGCCTACTAAGCATTGTGTAATTGCGGTTGTGATGCTACTTCCATTGGGAATGATGGAGGCAGTGCTGTGCAACTGCGGGTGTGCAGTTTTAAGTAGTTGTGTATTAGCCCACTTGTGCAACACTGTTGGACTGCCTGGCATGTGCATAGCAGTGCTGGGTGATGGGCCATGTCAGCAGGGCATTCAGCATCATGGCAGCCACTGCCTGCTATGACACATGTGTGCATCATACTTGTACCAGGCTGGGGAAGATGCCAATCACAGATAGGCTATGGTGCCCCAGGTACTGCCACATCTGGGGCCGATAGGCAGGACCAGGCAGAAGCTCCTCCCCTTCCCTTTTTAAAGGAGGCAGACAGAGCAGTGCAGGGGGAGCGAGGCTATGACTATGCTCTCCACAAGAGATAGCCGGGTGGTGGGAAGAGGATTCCTAGTCCTGGGGATGACCAGTGCCATTTGCTACAGTCCAGAGACCAATGAGCATCAAGGAATGAGACTAAGGGCTATGAAGAAATGAACCTGGGATCATCCATAAGGGGTGTCTGGAGTAAAGTACAACCACAATCTGTATCCCCCATCCCCAAATCACTTTGAATGCACACCTGGCTACTGAGCTCCAGACATCACCATTCAGAGGCTTTGGTTTGGAGCAGGTGTGTGGACAGAGAGAAATGTTGAGGAGCAACTCCTCACATTTTTGGGGGAGGGGTGAAAGGTACTTTTTTGGGAGGAGACATGTTATTAGGTGCGGAGAAGGACACTTTTGGGGGGAGATATGGGAGTTCAGTAAAATGAGGGGGTGAACTCAAATGCATTGGGGAAATCTGCACCCCTGGTGTGGAGCATGTTGGAGATGAACTTCCAGTGCATCGACCTTTTGCACCAACTGTCCTAATGACCACTAGGGGCATTGGGAGTAGAGACAGTGAGTCAGGGTCTCCCTATCTGTCCCTACTCTATGATCCCTGAACTGACTCTGCAGCACTTCCTGTGCTGAGTCACAATCCTTCCTTTCCTCCTAGGGAGCAGATGGAAACCTCTCTCTCTCTCCTTACCTATCCACTATGTAGTCCTTTAGATTAGAGATAGGTCTTTCCTATCTAAGTGTATTTAACCAATAAATATTTAGTGTTTAGTCATGCAAGGATTTCCATGTGTTTTCTCTAAATAGCTGCAATATCTGAACCATCCTCTGCTACCTACTCTGTAACTGGAGTGTGTGCTTATTCCTTAGTGCTCTGCTGTTTTACCTATTGTTGGTAAAAACAACAACCTCTAACAGAGCAGAGCTGCACTTTGGCCCTCCAACTCTTGTTGGACTACAACTCCCATCATTCCCAGCAACAATGGCCAGTAGTCAGGAAGGATAAGAGTTGAAGCCAACAACAGATGGAGGACGGGCGTTGTGCAGCTTTGGTGTGGCGCTACCTCCTGGGGGAGGGGGAGGGGCTGACAGGAAGCTTCTGAGTGCTCTAGTGGTTCGCCCATAAAATATCGGCCACTAGTTGAAGATTCTGGATGAGCTCTTTGTGTCCTACAAATGGGTTGTCTGGCTCTATAATATCAAGCAACACTAGTTTGGGTTCTATGAGTATAAGGCAGTGAATTATGTCACCACAGATTTTTAGGACCATTTTATTCTCTCAGGCCTTTTCATTTCTTCACGATACTTGTTTTATGCTGTTCTCTGCTGCTGCTTTGATGGCTGCGCATTGATTTTGTGGTTTTTATTGTCTATATTGTGATCCTCCCTGGGAACACTTGATACTGAAGGGTGGGGCACAAATATATAAAATAAAATTATTGTCCCTGGAACTTTCTACCACCTGGAGGAGTACAAAATGTCATCAAACAGAGCTAAGATAAGCTATTTAAACAGTTGCCCTCTCATTTTTTTAAAAGATACTTTCTGCATGCACTCAGTGGACAACTTTATGCTGCTAGTAGGTCAAAGATGCCTTCACTGGCTGACATTGAGAGCCACAATCTGCTTGCAGAAGGATTTTTTGCTAGTGCAAAACTGTTGCATTACCTAATCATACTAAGCCTGGAGGTTGGGTTAGGAACATAGGAAGCTGCCTTATACCGAGTCATAATGTTGGTCCATCTAACTTGGTATCGTCTGCACCAGGGCTGCACATCTTTGGCCCTCCAGCTGTTTTTGGACTATGTCTCCCATCATCCTTAGCCACAGTGGCCAATGCATTATGGGTGTTATAGTTCAACATTTGTGGGAGGGCTGAAGCTTTGTAACCCTGGTCTACATTGACTAGCAGCAGCTTCTACAACATTTCAGGCAGGAGTCTTTCCCAGCCTTATTGAAGTTGCCATGGATTGAACCTGGGACCTTCTGAATGCAAAGCAGATGTTCTACCATTGAGCTATGGCCCCATCCCAAAAGATGACATACATGGGTCTCCCGTCCACACCAAGATCTGCTTAGCTTCACCAAGGTGGCTCTACTGTGTGCCCTTTGACCATCCTTTGGATTCCAGACTCCTCTTGTGCTACAGCAAGCATGCTTGTGGTTGTGCAACAATGGAACACATAATTTATTTCAATGGGAACTTTTGCACAAGAGCATGATCACACAATAGTGCTCTTGCATAACCCGTTTTCAGCACTATAGGCCCATTCACACATTATGTTCAACATTCATACACTGAGTATACAGGTACAGATCTGTACACCCATACAGAAGTACAGTTCTTCTCTGTACCATGTATTTGCAAAGCCTGTATACAGGTTCACTTTTTAAATCAACACAGCTACAGTCATTCACACAAACATGTGTACGGATGTACAGACATCTGTACACTCGTATGGCATAATTTCTAAATCAGGCTTAGGTCATCTTCTTGTGCAAGTCAGTGCTTGTTCCACATGCAGTTCCTTGCTCTAGATGTCAACCATTAATTATAGTTTTCTTTAATGGACTGCACCTCATGTTATGATATTGATAGTTATCCAGAATAGAAAGGCTGAGTGGATATTACTGAATATTTGTTTGTTTATTTGTTTAACATATTTATATACTGCCCAGAAAGCAAGTCTTTGGGCAGTTTACAACAAAACAATAAAAACAACAAGTAAAAAGGTTAAAACATTACAACAATTTAAAATGTAAAACAACGCTAAAACTATTAAAAACCATCAAACTATTAAAACAGAATCTAATTAAAAGCCTGGGTGAACAAATGCGTCTTGTCTGCCTTTAAAAAAGTTGTAAGAGATGGGGAGGCTCTTATTTCAGCAGGAAGTGTGTTCCAAAGCCTCGGGGCAGCAATGGAGAAGGCCCCTCCCCGAGTAGCCACCAGATGAGCCAGTGGCAACTGCAGATGAACCTCTCCTGATGATCTCAATGGGCGGTGTGGTTCATAGCAAAGAAGACGTTCTTTTAAATACCCAGTGCCTAAGCTGTTTGGGGCTTTATAGTTTGTAACCAAGACCTTGTATTTTGCCCAGAAACTTATCAGCAACCAGTGTAGGTCTTTTAAGGTAAGAGTGATATGGCCTCCCCCAAATGACCCAGAGATCAACCTGGCTGCCACATTCTGGACCAACTGCAGTTTCTGTATTACATAGAGTGGCAGCCCCACATAGAGTGCATTGCAGTAGTCAAGTCTGGAGGTGACCAGACTATGGTGTTTATATGATGCTCTGATCTTTTTACAGTTGAACTGTACCTCACTTTATTTTGGGAGCAATAAAATGAAATGCATTATTGAATATGCCCTAGCATTTTATTTGTTTAATTAGCTTTTGATCTAAAAATCAAAGGCTTTCTGCAACAAAGGCTACTTTTGTACAACACAGGGTGTCCTTGACGCATGTTCAAACACCCAATATCAGAGGAGAAATGACATCAATTACAATAAATGTCATAATAGAGCCAAAGAATGTTTACAACAACAGGAAAAGTATCCCGCCCCCACAGATTGGATAAATATTTTTCTTTGCCCCCCTCCACAACCCTTGCTAAGCAAGTAATAAAAACACTTTGCATAAAACAAATTCCAAATTATACCTAATCATGGGAAAGATGACAAAGGTATGCCATGCAACATTGTGAAAATACTAATCAAAGCGACCTATCAGTTGTTAAAATTAATGATTTAGATATGCAAAACCGCTATTAAATATTTGTGGATAATTGCATAATTGCACCCATATTAACACAATCAAAAGTAGCAATTGTATTTTAAAAATAATGTTATGCTGTGTTTAAAGGTTTCACAAGCTATGCTCTCACCCAGTCTAGATAGTGGGTTGTAGGGAAAAGTGGAAGAGTGTGAGATGGGGATTCCATTTATGTTGTTGGCACCCTATGTTTCATGTGATGTCTAATTTTGCCCTTGGAATATCCAGAATATAACGGACATTCTCAGCTGTTCAGCTGACACACATTTTATTAAGAATGCCTAACACATTAGTTCCCATCATAATGTAGTACAATATTTCCATGAGGGGGTGGTTCAACCTGTGATACCAGCCCAAATTCAGTAGTCCAGCCTACCATTTTAAGATGCACCACAGGAGCCTGCAATATTTTCTATAATTTCATGGTCTTCTAAGGGAAAGTGGCAATTTTATGGGGACTCCCAGAGGAAAAAAATTGATTTCATGTGGATTCAGGTGAAAAGGTAAATTTCATTGGATTTCTGGAAATGGTTGGATTTCCTGGAATCCATGACATTTATCATTAAATCTGTGACAGTCATGGAAAATGCACAAAGTTTTTCTTTTTAGTGAAGATATCCCTTGCACATATTTGTTACTCTACCAAACATAACGCAGTTTGGGGTTCTCTCACACATTGTGCTTTGTTGTCCTTTAGAATCTTCTTGATTTAATAGGTTTGGGGTCTTCTGACTTTCTGTTGGTAGAAATGCTTGGGTGTATTTTTATGGCAACGGGTTCTGTTGGTCGAACAGCACAGAGAATTTCAAATCAATTTCCAGGGATTCCATTTTTTCATTATAAAAATGGCAGGCTTTCCTATGTAGTAATGGAAGAAGAAAGTAAGTAGATAAATAAATAAATAGACAGATGCATAGCTTAGCCACTCTGTTCCCTGTGCATCATATGGAGTGCACAGTTAAAGTTTCAAATCGGTCTGCAAATTCTGGGCTATATTTACTTGAATAGAATGCACCAGAAAATGTCCAGGTCCCCACAAAATCCAATTTTAACTAGCAAAATAGGCTAATATGCTCTCCTTCATTTCTTCCTAGGCAAATTGCCCAGGAAAGTCACTTTTATGGTTTCTGCATCCGCGGCTTGCCCTGCTTCCAGCTGTGCAGGCATGGATTTCTTTAAAAGGGAGAGATTAAGAGTCAAAGGGAAAAGGAAGGGAGCTATAGATCTTCATGTGAGATTTGGAGATAAGATGTCTTCTGAGCCTTTGAGGAAAGTTAAAGGGAGGAGGCTATGATAAATGTGTGGAAGAAGGATAACATGTATGAATTGGTTAGAGAACATGTTGGACTGGTTTACACATGCATGCATATAATTTGATTCCTCATCAAGTAATTACTTAACACTTAGGGCTGGTTTACACAGGGTCTCAGAAGTGGTATCTTTGACAAGGGGGAAGACTTTAAGGGTGTTGACACAATCAAAAACTTAGTAGGAGTTGTGTGTGCTCTTGATTTTCGATCGTGTGTGAACAACAACTAAGCAGGGGGAGGTGGGAGTGATGGTGTGTGAGACGAGTTGGGTAGGACAGCTTTCCCTCCTACCTCAATAAAATGCTGGGTACAGATGCTGGGTAGGATGGCAGCCTACCCACCATCTCTCACAAACACCCACTACCCCTCTCCTTCCTAGTTGTTGCGCACACACGATGGAAAATCAGCAGTGCACAGCTTCTGAAGCTGAGTAGGATGCTTGTTTTACTCAGCTTTTGGTCATGTGAACTGCCTTTTTGACATTTGAACCCACTTCTGTGGTCCTGATCTGACCTGGGCAACAGAATATCACTGCCTGGATCCTCTGAGGGCTGCAGAGATGACTCATCCAGACAATTTCTAATTCAATGGATTACAGAGGAGAGGTGGTCTTGTGGTAGCAAGCATGAATTGTCCCCCTTGCTAAGCAGGGTTTGCCCTGGTTTGCATTTGAATGGGAGACCATGTGCAAGTACTGTATGCATTCCCCTTTAGGGGACGGGGCCACTCTGGGAAGAGCATCTGTATGCCTGCATGCATAAGGTCCAAGTTCCTTTCCTGGCATCTCTAGATAGGTCTGAGAGAGACTCCTGCCTGCATCCTTGGAGAAGCCGCTGCCAGTCTGTATAAACCATACTGAGCTAGATGGACTAATGGTCTGACTCGGTATAAAGCAGCTTCTTATGTTCCACTTTTAAAAAATCCCCAGATATTTGCTTTAACTGGACACACACACTAGCCCTGATTCAGTGATAGTGGGAAGCATCCAGACTAGTGAGTCATAACTATGCACCATTGGAATCCATGAAACAAGTGAGTCATGACTCACTTAAGGTCCATTAATTTCAATGGGACGTAGTCATGACTAATCTAGTCTGGATGCTGCCCAGAAGCAAGTTATTTTATCCAAATGTAATGAAGGCAAAAGAATGCAGCGTGAAACTATGTTATAAATGGGCCACTCTTTTAGACACTTTATTTGAATACTGGAGTGGGGGGCAACCCACATGACCAACTCTGGCAAGATTGTCTGTTCTCCCATTCAAGACTTTTGACTTGTTTTGGCATTTCTCAATGTTACAGTCCAGCTACAGGGACACCCGCTGAGCTGCCTTTTGAAAAACAATGTGGAAGGGAGCTCCCCTTCTCCTCACAGACAAGAGAATCTGGCTTTACAGGGTTCCTTTAACATTCCAGTCCTCCAAAGCACTTCTGAAATTACTGAAAACACAGCGGCCATTATGTGCTAAGCAATAGCTCCTATAGAGTCCTGCATGGTTTTCTTCCCTGAGAAAGGGGAAGCAAACAAAGCTACTGAACTTAGAAAGTTCTTTTCACAAAGTAAAAAAAGTTTTGTATTGAGGCACACACTGCATGCATTTGTAGGAGGTACGTGCTTGTACACACACACACACACACACACACACACACACACACACACACACACAGTGTTTTCCAAGTCAAAATGTTCTCTTTCCTCTTGAAGTTGCCAGGACAACTGAGATGGAGCAATAAAAAAGCAGGCTGTTTGCAGTTTCCCATAATTCACTATTTTCCAAACATGGCTTGAATGGCGAAGGTAATCAGATGAGGAAGTTCCCATGTCAGAAACATTAACTTTATCACAACCCAAGTGAAAGATACTTCAGTTTCATCCTCCCTACTTTGCTGATGGGTTGGGAATTTCAGGGTCTGCTTTTAGAGGGCTGATTCCCACGTGATGAGACTTAAGGTTTCTGAGCCAGCTAAATGAGTTGTGATTGAGGGCTGAACTGGACAAGACACCTGTTGCAAGACTGTGGTATGCATGCTTGATTTTCCCAATGTAAACAGAAGCTGCCTGGGGCCCTGATCCAGGACAGGACTGTGGTGGAGGAGGGCTTTAGCCTTTGCCTTTCCCCACAGTCCTGTCCTAGATCAGGATCTTCTGTGGCTATTTGTCAAAGAAAATAGCTTAACTTGAGAACATAAGAACAGCCCAGCTAGATCAGGCCCTAGGCCTATCTAGTCTAGCATTCTGCTTCCCACAGTGGTCCACCAGATGACTCTGGGAAGCCCACAGGCAAGAGATGAAGGCATGCCCTCTCTTACTCTTGCTCCCTTGCAACTGGCATTCAGAGGCATCACCCACACAATCAGCATACTAGGATCTGGAACGAACAATAGGAACCACAGCAAACAGATCCAACAAGCATAAACACAAAAACACACACGAGAAATGAAGTATAATATGAAAAATAGTACTTAGATCAATGAATCATATGAAGATAGTAATAATGAATAATCACATATAAGAATATAGATCAAGATGTAAGGTACACTAAGAGACATTTCAGCAGTAAGGGTCAGTTTGCAAAAGATAGTGTGCACAAAACTGGAAAACACGATTCGGTTTGAGTAGAATCGGACTTGAACTGAATCAGGTCCATTCCCAAACTGTCATCAGCAAGACATAAATTAAGATAAAATGAGTCAGGCCTGCCTGGAAACTGAACAAATAAAGGGGTCAGTAATCCTTTCCTTGAGTAACGAACCAGATGTCAGTACAAAAGTACATGAGCAACTGTTTCTAAGCACCCCTCACCACAAGAACATAGCCCCGATACAGGGGCATCCTTGCAAAACCTTCTAAGGAGCAAGGCAGAGAGTAGAGCATTCAGCCTGGCTCTTGCAAAGGCTGACCTCAGTTTGACCAGATGGAGCATGGAAAGATATTTGGCAGGATGATTATGAGCAGGAAGGGAAATACCAAGATATATGGGAGAACAACATCTATTCGCCAGGGAGACAAGGCATTGATACTCCATGTCTCTAAGACGTTGGATCGTAATAGCCTTGGTGCTGGTAAGAGAAAGGGACAATAAACTGGAGGGAGAAAGCCCCAAACTCAGCACTTCTTTGGTAACCAGAGATAGCCAGGAGTTAGGGAAGTTGTCCCTCCACATAAGTTGGATGTACAATGATCCCTGAGATTCAAGGCAGAAGTTAAGCCAGCGAATTACTATAAGCTCCCAGCCCGACAGGCAATGGAATAGGAACCTGACTCCAGGCACAAAGAGGCATAAGAGACACATTTCGGCACTGACTAGCTTCGGTCTCTGGTCCAGTGGTGGGAGAAGGCAAAAGAGAAAGACAGGGCAGACAACATAAGGAGAGTGGCAAGTTCAGGTACAGAGAAGGGGTTGGTCTAGGGACTGGAGGCAGAGAATAGGACAAACATGGAGACAACACTGGGAAGACAGGGCAGCATGGGTTAGACTGGAGGACCACAAGAGGACCCAGAGCAGTGAACAGAGCTACTTGGGCAGAGCCGGGGAGCAAGGATAGGCTGAGCCCATCTGGATTTCCAGAAGGCCAGTGAGGCAGAGTTGATGGGGGGGAAGGGTTGAGGGAATGACAGAGATCGATCACCAACAACAGAGGGTCCAGGGAGACAGTGGAAGACATAGACAGAGCAGACCAACCAACGTTGGGGAAGGCACAGCTGTCCAACTCCTTGAGGGGAGCTGGGAGGGGGAGAAGGAAGCAGGGAGTCAGACACTAAGACATCCGGAAAAACTCAGGCCCATGATCCAGACTGGTCCCACTGGTCTTCCAAAGAAGGGAGTGGAGCCAATTTGAAAGGGAAGCCCGAACAGACTTGGGAAAGCTCAGCAGGAAAGAGGGGGGAAAGAAGGGAAAATGGCTCCTTACTCCTGTGGCTAGGCTGTGGTTTGGTTTTCTGGCTATGATTTCAGGGTCACGTTAAGGGGATGGAAGTGATGGTTTCTGGGCTCAGACGAGGGCCAGAAAGAGGAGCTCTCTGGCTTGCCCAGTGAGTGCCAGGAGTGGAACGGAGAACCATTTTCAGTTTCAAAGGCATTTATCACTTGGGGAAGGCACTGGGCAGAAGAGCTGTGGTCCACTGAGATTTAAAAGGATCAGACTAGAGGCTGCTTGCCAGGAGAATTTGCTTACTTGAGGAAATTCCTGGTCCTAATCCAGCTGATTGTACCTTTAAATGCTCTCTCTCTCACACACACATCCAATCATACCCAGGATAGGAAGGGTGTCTTGGGAAGGAAAAATAGAAAACTCCCAGAGACATGGGGAGGAAGGGGTGATGCAGACCTATCTGCAGGATGAAATGGTGTGGAATCCATGAGACACCTTCCACCTTCTATGAGGCAAGGTCAGGTGGCTGCCTTAGGCAGCAGATTGTTGGGGCACCAGTGAGGCTGCTTTAAAAGTGGGCGGGGGGGGGGAGAGGAGAAGGGATCACACAAGGGGAGGCATTTGGTACCCTGCCTCATGCGAACAGAGGCCTTGAGCTGCCACTATTGAGGGGGACAGTTTTAAGTGAAAAATGTAGCCAGCAGGGAAGGAATTTTGCACCTTCTCCCCACCCATCTTCCATCTGTATTTGATGGCAGCTGCAGACAACAGACTTTCAGTCTTTAAAAAACTGGGGGGGGGGGGCATACAGAATAACTTGCCATTGGGCCCTGAGTCATGACTCCATGATTCCAGAAGATGCCAGGAATCCGTTGACTGTGAAAAAAAGACCACTCCTGTGGGCGCGAACATAAACACACACACCACCAAATTAAGGCATCACTTGCATTTCACACTGCCCCTGCTTTGGGCTAATTAGCAGAAATTAAAACTCACACTTGTCAGCCTCAGCAGAATCACACCAAAATTAGTTCGGAAGTGGTTGCACAGTGTTAAGATAACATGAAAATATTTATATTTCAGATAGTGCTCACCTTAGTTATTAAAATGTTTTCTTGCTAAGAAACTGGCTCAAACCCACTGATCACTTTCACAGCTGCGCTAGACGTTGATTTATTTAAGTTAAACACACTGAAGGTGTACGGTTGGCTGCTTTTACACAAATTACATCCTAGCCTCACAGCAAAGTGCGGAGATGGTATGGACTCCTCTATTCCCTTCCTCAGAGGCCAATTTTCTGATTACAATGAATATTCCCAGTCATTTCTGATCCAACGCTGCCCTGCATTCATTCTTCAGGACAGCAACACACTGTAACTGGTATTCAATGACAGCTTGCATTATATTGGCAGTCAGTTCAGGGGGCTTCAAGACATTTGTGGAAGACAGGATTAGGTGGGGCTGTCTTTTGATCATCAGCACAACACCGGACACCTGATGGGAAACAGCAGGAGAGTAAGGTCTGGGGTGTGAATGAGTTCCATGTGAGTGCCTAAGGTGGCCTGTTTTTCCAATCTGAGAGATAAGGGAAGAGGAAGCTTAGCCCAGATTCTGGTTCTCATAATGTGTGCATCACAAACACTCTTTCTACTTGGCTAGCAACTCAGCATGTGTGTGTGTGTGTGTGTGCGTGCGTGCATGCGTGCGCTCCTTCAGGTGCCTTAAAACTAGGGCTGTGTCAAATGTTTGCTCACTTTGGGGGGAAAGCATTGCTTTCAGATGAGAGAGCCGAAAGATTTTCTGACAAATCTTTAAATGTGTGACGTCCACCTCTTTTTATCACTGCCATTTCTTCTTCCGGGCCAATGCTGCTTTAGTGCAATATTTCTTCTTCTTCTCCTTTCCAGATGTGAAGATTTAACAGTGTTGTATAGCCAATCAGAGTTAGCTATGTGCTGGTGTTACTGAGAGCACACACATCTGAGTTAGATTGGGAGATGACCACCTGGAGTAGTCACACTGATGATCCTATCCTCATTGACAGTGCCTTCTCTTTATCATATATTTAAAGGTGGGACTTCATGTTTCAAAGCAAATGTTTTTTGTTTTTGTTTTTTACTCGGCAGAGTTTTTTTTTTTTTTTTTTTTTTAACATGAGGGATAATTAAGCCCGGCACCCCAGCTGTAGTATGAAGTGATACAGTCCTCTCCACAGCCTCAAATAGGCTTTAAAAAAAGACTCTGAGGTATGTATCTATTTATTTTAAATATTTATACCCACTCCTCCAGTGCACTATTGCTTGGGGCGGTTTGCAAAATTAATAAAGTAGATACAATATAGAATTTAAAAATTAATAAAAAATTAAAAAATAAATAAAAGACCAGGCTAAAAGCACAATTAAAATGACTTAAAACAAATGAAATTAAATGTTATCAATAAAAGCTAAACACTAAGAAACCTACCAGATATAAGTAGCGGATAAAAGAATTAAAACCCTTTCTAAAAATATGTGTCTTCAGTTGCTTTTTAAAAAACATTGAGGGAGGGAGCATGGTGAAGCTCTTCTGGGAGGGTAGATATAGATGATATACAGGTGAAACTCGGAAAATTAGACTATCGTGCAAAAGTCCATTAATTTCAGTAATGCAAATTAAAAGGTGAAACTGATATATGAGACAGACGCATTACATGCAAAGCGAGATAAGTCAAGCCTTAATTTGTTATAATTGTGATGATCATGGCGTACAGCTCATGAAAACCCCAAATCCACAATCTCAGAAAATTAGAATATTACATGGAACCAAGAAGACAAGGATTGAAGAATAGAACAATATCGGACCTCTGAAAAGTATACAGTGTACTGTGCTTGATTGGCCAGCAAACTCACCTGACCTGACCTCATAGAGAATCTATGGGGCATTGCCAAGAGAAGGATGAGAGACATGAGACCAAACAATGCAGAATTGCTGAAGGCCGCTAATGAAGCATCCTGGTCTTCCATAATACCTCATCCGTGCCACAGGCTGATAGCATCCATGCCACGCCGCACTGAGGCAGTAATTGCTGCAAAAGGGGCCCAAACCAAGTACTGAATACATATGCATGCTTATACTTTTCAGAGGTCCGATATTGTTCTATTCTTCAATCCTTGTCTTCTTGGTTCCATGTAATATTCTAATTTTCTGAGATTGTGGATTTGGGGTTTTCATGAGCTGTACGCCATGATCATCACAATTATAACAAATTAAGGCTTGACTTATCTCGCTTTGCATGTAATGCGTCTGTCTCATATATCAGTTTCACCTTTTAATTTGCATTACTGAAATTAATGGACTTTTGCGCGATATTCTAATTTTCCGAGTTTCACCTGTAGATATAGATATAGATATAGATAATCAGAGAATCATAGACTTGGAAGAGGCCTTGTAGGAGAAGTGCCCCATGGGGAGGGAGGGAGGGAGGAGGAGGAGGAGGAGGAGGGAAGAAGCCATGCACCTATCCACTCACTCAGTGCAGTGCTAATACAGAGCGATGAGGAGAAAGAAGAAGTACCCCAGAGTGAGGAAAGATGAGGAAGGTCCCAGGGCAGTCACTAGTATTTCCAAACTGGAAAGATGTGCACTTTACTACCTTATTTCCATTTGTGGCATACCTAGTCAGAATTTTACACCAAGCCTCACAGGTTTCTTGGCCACACACCCTAAACAATTCACATACATGTCACTATTTTCATTGGTGAAACATTGGGGGGTATGGTACATGAGCAGGGCCTGTTGCCTTGGTCTATGTCTGATATAGTGGCTGCATTCACACATAATGTGAAACTGGAGGTCGCCGGACCTGCGGTTAACTTTTCTAACTGTGAATTGCATCACAGACTTTTGTCCAGCTATGGTCTGGCAATCTCTAATTTCAGGGCAAGGGAGCCCCCCATTTCCTGGTCTGCCAAGGCCACGTCCCAGCAAGCTCCGTAGCACTCATGTCACCAGATTGTGGGCCAGGTGGTAGCCATTGGCCATAGTCTTCAAGGGGGCATGCTGAGTGTGATCATGACTTTTCAGAATGGTCTGCCCACCCTTGGCAGAGAAAGGGCATTTAAATCCCTTTAAATGCCATGTCATGCCAGCATTTCTTCTGATTGTGATTACACCTCTGCCCTCCTAAGAGCCTTGAATCAAAACTTTCTTGGACAAGCACAATATGGGGTGTGTGTGTGCCTTGCAGGGCACTATTTTCCTATTACTCAGGAAAGGAAAGGGAACATGATGACTTCCTAGGAGAGGATATGTATATGAGAGAGGGCAGAGGAACCTGGGGTCTGGCCTGCTGTGATCAAGTATGCTCTTGTGAGGGCTCACCCTGGCAAAGCAGTCCATGCAGACCAAATCACACTCCTGCCTCCATGGTGGCTTGCCACCAGCAGACTAGCACTCTCATAAGAGGGCAGTCTACTGGGGAGGACCTTAGTCTCAGAAAGACCTTTGGTCTTCCATCAGACTGTGTGCTCATGAGTTCAGCTAACCCAACAAAAGGGTCCCTCCTTGTGTGGCCCCCCTCTGGTTAATGATAGAACTTTTGCACAGCTACCCCCTCCTCCCGAGGGAAGCCAAAGGATATTTTGATGCTCCATGTGTCAGAATGTTTCCACATATGCAGACTGGGGAAACACTGGATGGACCTTTACTCTCATTCAAAATGCCTGGGTTCAGACCGGCATTGCACCGTATGCAGATCTGCTGCCATGGGGAATCATGGGAAAGGAGAGCCCCAATTTCCAGCAACCCCAGGAGAGCATGGTCACCATTCCAGACACAAGCAAAGGGTGACATGTTCAAATGGGCAGACGGGGTAGCAGAGAGCACACTTTGAAAGCTTTTTGGCAGCAGTCACCAAGATAGGGAGAGTTATTGGCAGGGTACCCATCCCCATGGCTTTCTTATATAGATCATCCTGGCTGGGTGGCATTTGCCATCTGGCCCCCATGGCCTGATGCTCTTGTGAGAGAGTGGTCCATGGGAGAAGGTGGATTGTCATATCACATTATTAGTGATTCTGCCTGATACCCCTGTCTTCACAGATGGTTTTTCTCATAGGTTGTGAAGGGGTATCCCCATGGCCTTACAGTACACTCTCATGAGTGAGCAGTCTGCTGGGGATCAGCATCCATCATCATTGTATGAGGAATTGCCCCTTTCACTGGGGCAATGCTGATCCTGCTGCCTGGCCCTTCTCATGAGTAAGCCTAGGGACTGCACAGGTACACCCAAGGGGAAGGGGCTGGGTCCCCCTTCCCCAACACCATTGTACAAAAAATAGACCTTAGCTAATCAAGAATCTCTGGTTGGGGCTACCTTTTAAATGTGACTTCAGGTTTCGCCACCCTGCCATATGTGTCCGTTCCAGTGCTGTAATGGGGGTCACCTTGCCTGTGTTGCCATCTAGAAGGGGTGTGCTTGTGAACATTTATTGCCACTTCATTTTGGGGCAGCAAAGCACTTAGTGCCCATCTTGCCACCTTTTACCCTTTCTCTCCTGCTTGCCAGGAGTGGGGAGCAAGGAGCAGAGCGGGGAAAAGGAATGCTTCTGTGTGACTTTGCCGTTTGTCAAGTTGACAAGCTTGGGATGGGATGCGGCAGCATCACTGTTTTCAAGCAACTGCTTTGTTGGCTCAGAGGAGACAGGGGAGGGGTGTGTGCTCGCAGAGGCAGCCAGCGAGAAGTGCTGCAGGCATGGAATGAGCACCATCTTGGGCGGTTCTGCACTGCCATCTTTATGATTGTGGCTCCAGAAAGCAAATGAAACTGCGGTTATGGAGCCATCCAGCTTTGGATGTAATGCCATCACTGCCAAACCTCAGGTTGGAGTGGCAAAACATACTACAAACAGAAGGTTCAAACTGGAGTTTGGCGAGGCAAACTGCAGATCGCCTTTGCCGTGAAACCGTGGTTGCACACATTTGGACATAACAAAGTTCCAACCTCTGCCCCATTTAACTGCAGTTTCATGTTACATACAAATGCAGCCAGTGTTTGGCAGCAATAAAGGAAAACCCCAGTGGACAAGTAAGAAACTGACCCTGAGGGAAAATGCCTTAACCCAAGGGTTCTCAAACTTGGGTTCCCAGATGCTGTAGAACACATCATCTATCCAAAGGCCATCCAACATCATCTGAGGACCCAAGTTTGAGAACCCTTGCCTTAGTCCCTTTTCAGTTAGTATCTGATCTATGCTTTGAAGCAAGAGTCTTATACACTTTCTGCATCTTTAAAAGTCCTTAATAAAGTAATTGTAAGGCTTCTCATTCTCTTAAGCTTTTCACTGCAATGCTGATCTGTAGCACTGGGATCCATAGGTTAGTTCTGGAAATTACTTCCCTTTTTATTATGTGAGAAGGCTCATGAAAGTTCTCAGAATGGCTTCCTTGAGTCACATTTTAAAAGGTGAAATAACCCCAAGTAAACACATAGAAGATTAGGCTGCAAAGGCTTTTACACACACACACACACACACACACACACACACACACACACACACACACACACCTTTTATTTTGGCTGGGAAAAGTTGCTTTGTTTTTAACCGTTGAGGTGTGTAGAGATCATCAGGGACATTCTTAATGAGTGTACATAACATTACACTATCTGAAGTTCAAAAGAAGAAGAGGAAGAGGAAGAGGAAGAAAGATGCAGAGACGCAAGTTATCATCAAGCAACTGTCCAGCTGAAGTTCTTGTAAAATGTTGTTATACAAAGACAACAAACATGTTTGTTTCTTGCCCAAAAAAACAGGGGGGCAGGGTCCACTAAAAACAAACACAAGGAATTTTAAGAATAGTTTTCCATCAGGGGTATCATGTACAATGCTTTAAAAAATGTTAATATCCATACACATTCATACTTAAAAAACAATATATAAATGAGCTTTGAGCTGCACAGCCCATTACACTAAATTTATGAAACATTCAAACAATGAAACTTAACCCTTCTAAAAACCTGACTGTATATTTTTCAGAAGCTGTTCTTGAATACCAAGCCGGCTACTGTGTAAACATGAAAACAAAGTTCTGACACCCATCTTCACACTTCACAATAGTGCTAATTTACAAGATACATAATGAGATGTTTGATATGAGACGCTAATTTTGTATAGTTTTAATATAGGAGGTAATGTGGCAGGAAAAACATACACTCTATGAGCCAAAGGCTTTGGTGCACATATGGAGATTTGCGTACGCCCAGGCTTCCCCATTTGCTTCTGTGCTGGAGAATGCTCAGCATGAAAAGACGCATGCGAGAAACCATGTCGTTTCCAATAGAGATCTAACTCAGGGATGAGTAACTTCTTTGTGGGGGCTACTTAGTTCCCCAGACAGCGTTTCAGAGGTTTGGACTGTATTATGCTGCACAAGCTGACCCCTTCATGAGAGCGAGCCCCAATTCCACAGCATTGATATCCTGGAGGATGTGGGGATAGTCCTACTGGCTAGGGATGTGCAGGAACACATCCTTTCAGGAGCGCCGAACCTATTCGAATGCTGGCGTTCAAGTTTGTTTCGATGGGTGGGGGATGCCTTTAACCAACAGGTAAGGAGCTCCTTAACTGCTCACCCCCTTTCCGCTGCTTCCCCCCCCCACCAGTGCTTGTTTTAGAAACAGCCATGCAGAGCAGCAGCGCTCCTTCCTGCAGCCCTGAATGGCATCAGCATGCAAATGACCACCACATATGCGCCCCAATCATTTGCATGCTGCCTCCGATTGGGGCTGCAGGAAGGAATGCTGCAGCCCTGTGCTGCTGTTTCTAAAACAAGCACTGGGTGGGAGGGGGAGGGGGGGAGGAGATGAGCAGGTAAGGAGCTCCTTACCTGTTTGTTAAAGGCACCCCTCCCCATCCTGCAAGGGAGTGAATGAAGAGCTTGTGCACATCCCTACTATTGGCCCTTTGCTTTTGCTATTGATTAGAACTGCTTGAGCCTGGCCCATGAGAAGTATGTTAGAGAATAAATGCAGGCAAGCATGTTTTTGTGTGAATGACAGCACTGTACGTGCCCTCATTTTAAAAGTGAACTTGAGTACAGGCCTTCTCAAATGCAAAGTGCATGCAGGAAGTATATTGCTGCGTCTGTGTTCAATGTAAGATATTAATAACCATACCTGTGTACAGAGCTGTACCTGTGTACACTGTACATGGATTTTAGAGGTGTTGAGCATAATATGTGAATATGGCTAAGGGTATGGTCCAAACAGGCAAAGTCAAGGCTAGATCAAATTGATCATGGTCACTGGGGGGAAAGCAGGGTTGTAGTAGGGGTTGGGTCAAAGGTCAAGTTCCAGACAAAACTGTCAAGCAAGAAAAGGGGAGTCTGCTACTGTTTCTCACAGTAAGTGCCAACCTGAGCACTGGTGATGGCCAGGCCTAGGCAGTGCCTGTAGAATCCACAGGAAAGAGTTATGGCATGTAAGGACAACACATTTTTGTGCAAGGAATCAATTTCTTCCATTGCTGCTTTTCTACATGGCATGACATAGAAAGGATGCCAACTGATGAAGCTGAGAAGTGGAGAAAAACAGCAATGGAAGAAATTGATTCCTTGCACAAAAATGAGATTTGGAGACTTGTGGAACTATCCCCTGGAAGAAAGACCGTGGGATGTAAGTGGGTCTTCAAAGTCAAGCAGGATGCAGAAGGGGATGTACAGCGCTACAAAGCCAGACTAGTAGCCAAAGGATACTCCCAAATCTATGGTCAGGACTATGATGAGACTTTTGCACCAGTTGTAAAACACACTTCAAGTAGAATATTGCAGGGTGTGGCAACAGCCAGAAAGATGCAAGTTGAACACTTGGATGTAAAGACTGCCTTTTTACATGGGGAAATCAAGGAAGACATCTACAATCAACAGCCATCATGCTTCGAGGAACCTGGAAAGAAGGGGCTAGTGTACAAACTGCAAAAGAGCATCTATGGCTTAATGCAAGCAGCCAGAGCATAGAATAAGAAGCTGAATCAACTGTTGCTTAAGAAGGGGTTCACACAAGGAAAAGCTGACAAGATTCAGAGACAATAGATGGACTTACATCCTGACTTATGTTGATGACTTGATTATTGCACATGAGGAAAAGCAAGGCAGTCATGAGATTGTACAGCACCTGAACAAGGAAATAGAGGTGAAGGAACTCGGAAGCATCTCCTATTACCTTGGCATCCAAATAGAAAGAGAAGAGAATGGGACATTCCTTCTCAACCAGAAGCAGAAGATAAACGATCTTCTAGAATGCCTTGGACTGACAGATGCCAATGAAGTCAGTACACCAATGGATGCTAATTTCTGGAAGCAAGATGGAGACAGTGAGCCTTTATCAGACAACAATAAATACAGAAAGGCAATTGGAAAGCTTCTGTATATTGCCACAGTGACAAGGCCAGAAATTGTCTCAGCAGTGAGAATCCTGAGCAGAAAGGTAAGTGCACCAACCAACAAGGATTGGATAGCAGTTAAAAGACTGGGAGGATACCTGAAAGGTACTGCACACTATGTATTGGAGATTCCAGCAAGCGGCAATCCCAAACTAGTGGGATACATGGATGCAGACTTGGGCAAAGACAGAAAAGACCACAAGTCCAAAAGCGGACACCTGTTCTTATATGGAAATGGAGCCATAAATTGGAGTAGCTGTAAGCAGTCACTTGTTGTGCAGTCACCTTCAATCCGCAAGTGAAGCATGCAAAGAAGTAGTCTGGATACTACTGGACTTTGGTATTGAGGAACCAAAACCCACAGTGATGTTTGAGGATAACTAAAGTTGTATCCAGATCTCCCAAATTGAGAAGATGAAGTCTTGAACCAAGGACATTCCCATAAAGTACCACTGTGTTCAAGACTTGCAAGAGAAAGGGGTTGTCCAGTTGCAGTACTGCCCAACAGAAGAGATGCTGGCAGATGGATTAACCAAGCCATTGGCCAGAGACAGATTCCAGATGTTTTGTGAGAAGATGGGATTCGTGAGCCGGTGCGACAGGCTATGAGAAGAGGTGTTGGATATGGACTTCCAGTGCATCAACCTTTTGCACCATCCATCCTAATGACCACTAGGGTCATTGGGAGTAGAGATAGTGAGTAAGGGTCTCCCTAACTGTTCTACCTGTTTCTACTCTATGACCCCTGATATGATTCTACAGGTATTTCCTGTGCTGTGTCAGAATCCCTTCCTTTCCTCTTAGGGAGTAGATGGAAACATCTCTCTCTCTCTACCTATTCATTATGTAGTTCTATAGACTGGGGTTAAGTCTTTCCTATACAAAGGTGTACTTCACCAATAAATGCTTAGTGTTTATTCTACAAGAATCTCCATGTGTCTCCTTTAAATAGCGGCAACAACTAAACTCTGCAAACTACTCTGTAACTGGAGCGGGTGCCTTCCTTAGTGCTCTGCTAATTAACTGGGGGATAAAAATTACAACCTCCAACAATTAGCATCTCCCAGTTTGCAGCAACTTTTACAGTTGCTTGGATGGTTTCCTTTTCCCTGCTTGGAGCTACCTGGGAGATGCCCATGGGCAGCATGTCTGGGTGAGTAGGTAGGAGGGACAAACTGATCTCAGGGAGTGGCAAGGCAGGTGAGGTGATGCCCACAGGCAGTGGGGGGCAGGTTGGTATGCCTGCACTTGCTACCCCAGGGTGCAGGTGCCATCTGAGGTCATTGACTCATCATGCCTCATTGACAAGCCACCCCTGCCCACAATGATGAGCAACATGGTCTGATGGGCCAGCTCTGAGGCCAAGAATTTATAGGCTTAGGTGAGCTAGGATTGGCTTGTGAGGCCGACTGAGTATTAATGCAGCTCAAGTGGCACCCTTGCACTGCAATGCTTTTTCAGACAGGTTTGTGGGGTGGAGCAGAGCATTGACGGGGCTGCTTGTGGCTTGTCTCTGGCACCTTCAAGTTCACAGCTCCCAGGTGTGGCTTAGGATGATGGTCCAAAAAACCATCTGGAGGAATGGTGGATATGGTCATGGTCATACATGCCTTAGTTACATCAAGACTGCAGTGCACTCTGTGCCTTTGAAAAGAGTCTGGAATCTTTTGGTGGTACAAAATGCAGTGACTAAAGTGCTGAGCAGAGCTGCTTATTTGCAGGGGGAGGGGGAGCATGTGATTCTTTTATGTTAGCTTTACTAGGTTCTGGTCTGTTTTCAAGCTGAATTCAAAATGCTGGTCATTAACCTTAAAGCCCTAAATGACCAGCAGGGCGTGGCAAGGTTGGAGTGAGCCCTGGGACTATATTTGCAAATGGGCCCCTACTGGCCATGCCCCCTGACGCTGGTCACAGTCCCTGGTGCCAATGTGTCAGCATAAGGGGGCGTTACCAGCATCGAGGCATGGAAGCGTCTCCTGTTGGCCCCCCTCAGCCAGCAGGTGCTTCCTTTCGCTCCATTGCTCTGAGTGAGGGAGAGAAAGGAAACATTCAGCTGACAAGTGCTTGAACGAAGCACTCGCCGACTGGAAGCAGCTGGTGGACAGTGCATCCATGTCCTGATGCTGGCCACACCCCTTGTGCTGGCATCGTAGGTCAGCACACTAGCATCATGGCATTGGGAGACTGATGCATTGCTGGTCAAACTTTCCCAGCTGGCAAGTGATTAGTACACCAGCTGAGGGGGTGAGTGTGGCTCCAGACACAGGTGGATGAAGGACACTTGTCCCCCACACCACTTAATGGTGGCTATAACCCTGATGACCAGAGTCCTTAAAGGATTGTCTCCTCCCATATGAACCTGCCTGCCCATGTTGATTAGTGGGGAGGCTATTCTGCACATCCCACCACTACATAGGAACATAGGAAGCTGCCTTACACCGAGTTAGACCATTGGTCCATCTAACTCAGTATTGTATACACAGACAAGCAGCAGCTTCTCAAAGGTTACAGGCAGGAGATGCCAGGGAGGGAACTTGGAACCTCAGATGCTCTTCCCAGAGTGGCCCCATCCCCTAAGGGGAATGGGGATCTTTCAGGGATTTATCTTTCAGGGATGTATGAAGGGACCATTTCCATTTCTCTGCCTAGGCTCTGGAACACGCTGCCCTAGGAAATCCATCTGGCTCCATCCTGGTGGTGTTGCCATTAACTGAAGATCTTCCCATTCCAACAGGTATTTGGCTTGACTGGTGCCTAATGTTATTCTGCCTGGCTCTCCGGTGCTTTGGTATTGATTTTCTTTCATCTGCTGCTCCCTGTCTGCTTTATATTTTAACTGTGCTTTGTTGAAAAAAATGGTATGCAAGCTGCCTTGAGCATTTTACTGACATGAAAAGGCAGGATTCAAATATTTTAACAAGCAATAATAAATATAAATAATACTGAAATTGCTCTAAGGGTCAGATCTGGCTGGTGGGCTGCTAGCTGGCTGCCTCTGCTCTAAATTATTCATTTCTAGAATTTATATTCCACTTTCCTTCAAAATAATCAAGATGGCTAACTTCAACAAAAAAATTCACGCTATGTCCCCCCCCCATCCCCTGCCCAAATAGCAAGCAGTCAAAAACGGTAGCAAATCTCATTTTGCTGCATTTTAAAAAAAATGATGCACTCAGTCAGGCTTCTGCTTCCCTTTTGGCATGTGAAAAATAGCTGGCAGAGACATATATGAATGCAAAACATTAACATTACCGTTTTGAAAAGGGATGTGCTAAGCCCATGTATGAACCTGCTCCTTGGAGGAGTTCAGACTTAGATTGATACATGGGGTGAAAGCTGTTGAATTCCTGGTCAAATTTCTCAAGGGCTTCCTGCTCATGAGTCCAGACGGTGAAGATGCTATCAGTGTATTTCAAGCAGAGGAGAAGCCTTTGGGGACAGGAGCTGAAGAAAGAGCCAAGTCAGCCATGAGTATGTTGGCATACAGTAGTGCCACCTCCACCATTGTTTCTTCCATTGATTTGCATTATCTGAGCCATTCCCTATTTGTATTCTTTTTCTTCTAGATCTTGCCAGCTTGAATTTTGTGTACACTTTTGCCTAGGATTATGAGTTCTGAAGTCAAGCTTAAAACGCAATATGAACATTAAGCTGATAATGAGTTTAACATCCAGAATTTTAATTGCCTTGGTAGACACACCATTAAAATTAACATAATAGCCAGTCTGCAGCATTGAAGTGGCGAGGAAGCTCTATTGGAAAACTTCAGCCATTGTCCCCGTATCATTTTCTCTGTCATTGTACAAGCCGTTTTAAAATCAGGAGAGGACCTGATTGCATGCAGATTAAAGAGGGGTGTTTTTTTTTTAAAAAAGAAGACTCTCAGAACTGATATATAAAATCATTATCACCTTTATCTCAATGACACTTAAACTCAAAATGAAAGGAGAGACAGGAATGGGAGAGGCAGGCATACTTCTCATCTCCTGATGACCTGAAGCAACCACTCATGAGGGATTGAATGGCACTCAGCATTGAAACCTGAAACTTCTAACAGCTATAGACCAAAGTGAAGCTCATCATGCTTACCTTGCACACCCTGGCTCTCATTAGGAAATCCTAATGCATAAAGATCTCCCCCACGGAATGGATGGTCAGTTTTGGACAGTGTGCCAGTGATGCTTGTCTTTAAGAGGAAGATGACAGAAGGGGGTGACTAGAACCAGTCCCCCCAGCTCCCAACCAGAGCTGACAGTGTCAACTATATCTGTCAGTTGGTGTTCAGGAGCAGAGTGTGCATGCATATACATATTCACAATACCTGGAAGCAGGTTTCCTTTGGTTATATCAGGAACTGCTGTACATCTGAGCCTTAAGGATTTTCATGTTCTAATGCAATTGACTCAAACCTGCCATCTTGTAAGTCAAGATTTTCTAGAATGGCCCACTACAAGGTTTGACAGCTGTTAGGCTTTTATGTGGACAACATGGGTTCTGTTTTCTCCAACATTTAAACCTATGGGAGATGGACAGCTTTCCAGTTTGATGGTGTGGACATCTTCCTGATTTCTTCTTCTTGTTTTGATCCTGGCTTCTTCCAAAAATGCAAAATGGGAAATAATTTGGTTGGTTGTAAAAATGGGTAGCTAGCAACATTTCAAATATAAGATCTGACTCTAGTCTGAATAATGGAACCTTCCTTTCCCTGGTGGTTGGCCATGACCTGAGTCTAAATTTCTTCTAGAATCAATGTATGGTCATTGCCCTGTCAGGAGTTATAAAAAGCAGGATGCCATACTCATGTACAGTGTACCTGAGAGTGTGCTCTGAAGCCCGATCCCATACTGTGTTCAGACAGTCCACCTCCCCACTGTTCACAGTTACAGAGTTTGTCTGCAGAGACAAGTGTTGTATTCATGGACAGATTCTTCCCATAACTGGAACACCAATAGATGTCTCTGAGAGCATACTTTGAAGTCCTGCCTCTATGCTGATGTGTTCAGAAGCTTCACCGCACACTGTTCAGTTACACTATTTATCTGCAGAGACAGACACTGTACTCATGGACAGATTCTCCCTGTGATTGAAATGCAGACAAACAGTATAATCATGGACAGTGGAGGGGTGCAGACAGGAGTGGAGGGAGGCTGGTGGAAGGCCCGTGTTCGGCCGCCGCTGCAGCCCCTGGGCCCCACCCTCCATGTCTGACGTCAGGGGGCCAGCTAGTGTCACCCCTGCATCTGACGTCAGGCATGGGGGTGTGGTCTCCCTCTCAAATGGGGTCGCCTTTAAAAGCAGGGAGAGCTGTTCTGGCCACTTTGCCAAAGCAGCGTGGGCCGATTTTGGTCCCAAATGGGGCCACATGGCCCTGTTTGGGAACGAGATAAGGCCCCCCACCCTGCAGCTGATGTCAGACGCGGGGTGTGTGTCTGGGGCTGTGAGGCGTGGCCCCTGGGGGCAGTGGCCCTGGTTCTTTGAACCAATTCACCCAATGGTGGCTCCGCCCCTGGGTGCAGAACTTCTGATCATGTTAGTACAAAGGTAGGGCTTCAGCCAACCTCTTGTGGATGCTACACACAAGTACTTCCCTGCTTTTTATAATACCTGAACACAGCTCTTATTCTGGGTGGCATTTTCTGGCTGAGGTTCATAAGGAATTAATTACATAAGAACATAAGAACAGCCCTGCTGGATCAGGCACAAGGCCTATTTAGTCCAGCATCCAGTTTCACAAAGTGGCCCACCAGATGCCTCTGGGGAGCCCACAAGCAAGAGCTATGTGCATGCCCTCTCCTGCTGCTGCTCCCCTGCAACTGGTATTGAGAGGCATTGTGCCTCTGAGGTTGAAGATGGCCCCCAGCCACCAGATTGTGGGGTAGCAGACTAGTAGCCATTTATAGGCCTGTCCTCCATGAATTTGTCTAAGCCCCTTTTAAAGCCAAGCTGGTGGCTATCACCACATCCCATGGCAAAGAATTCCACAGATTAATTATGCACTGCATGAAAAAGTACTTCCTCTTTTCAGTCCTAAATTTCCCAACCTTCAGATTCATAGGGTGACCCCTGGTTTTAGTATTGTAAGAGAGGGATTAAAAACATCTCTCGTTCCACCCTCTCCACTCCATGCATAATTTTATACACCTTGATCATGTCTCCCCTTAGTCACCTCTTTTCCAAGATAAAGAACCCCAGATGTTGTAGCCTAGCCTCATAAGGAAGGTACTCCAGGCCCCTGATCATTTTGGTTGCCCTCTTCTGCACCTTTTCCAGTTCTACAATATCCTTCTTATATGGTGACCAAAGCTGTATGCAGTACTCCAGATGCGGCCGCACCATAGATTTGTATAAGGGCATTATAATACTAGAATTTTTATTTTCAATCCCCTTCCTAATGATTCCTAGCACAGAATTAGCCTTTTTCACAGCTGCCTCACACTGAATCGACACTTTCAATGAGCTGTCCACCATGATCTCTCTCCTGGTCTGTCACTGACGACTCAGATCCCATCAGCATATATATGAAGTTGGTGTTTTTTGCCCCAATATGCATCACTTTACACTTGCTTACACTAAACAGCATTTGCCATTTTGTCACCCACTCTCCCAGTTTGGAGAGATCTTTTTGGAGCTTCTCACAATCTGTTGTGGATTTCACTACCCTAAATAGTTTAGTGTCATCTGCAAATTGGATCACTTCGCTCCTCACCCCAACTTCTAGATCATTTATTAACAAGTTAAAGAGCACTGGTCCCAGTACTGATCCGTTGGGGACCCCACTTCCTACCTACCTCCATTGTGTAAACTGTCCATTTATTCCTACTCTCTGTTTCCTGTCCTTCAACCAGTTACCGATCCACACATGAACCTGTCCCCTTATCCCATGACTGCTAACTTTACTCAAGAGCCTTGGTGGGGAACTTTATGAAGAGCTTTTTGGAAGTTCAAGTATATGTCAACCGGATCACCTTTATCCATATGCTTGTTGACACTCTTAAAGAACTCCAAAAGGTTAGTGCGGCAAGACTTTCCTTTGTAGAAGTCATGCTGGTTCTCCCTCAGCATGGCCTTTTCTTCTATATATTTAACAGTTTTGTCCTTAAGTATGCTTTCCATCAATTTACCCGGCACTGAAGTTAAGCTGACCGGCCTGTAATTTCCCAGATGCCCTTTTGATCTCTTTTTGAAAATCGGAGTCACATTAGCTACTTTCCAGTCTTCTGGTACAGAGCCTGATTGTAGGGACAGGTTACATATTTTTGCTAGGGGATCAAATTTCACATTTGAGTTCCTTCAGAATTCTTGGGTGGATGCCATCTGGCCCTGGTGATTTGTTAATATTTTGTTTTTCAAGACAGTTTAGAACATCTGCCCATGTCAACTCAAATTGGACTAGTTCTTCAGCCACTAAAGCTGAAAAGCTCACTTCTGGAGAGGATAAATGGTCAGTATCCTCCGCTGTGAAAACAGATGCAAATAATTCATTCAGCTTCTCTGCAATCTCCTTATCCTCCTTAATAATCCCTTTCACATTATTCCTAATCAATTCAGATTTTACCACTTGAGGTTGCTTTATTAATTTATTTTACTGTGAGCTGTTGTAGTTTTCATTCTTCAAAGGCTCTGGCAATAACTAGCCCTGTGAATACGCAAGAAGGCAAGCAAACCAACCTCTTGCTTCTCTCACATTCTCAATTTTACCTCTGCCACCAAGTAGAAGTCCTCCGCCACCAGGAAGTCACCACCAAAGAGCTTACAGCAGGATTTCTAAACCTTGGGCCCCCAGATGTTGTTGGACTACAACTCCCATCATCCTCAACCACAAATACCATGTCTGGGGATTATGGAAGTTGTAGTCCAACAAGATTAGGCCCAAGATTAAGAAACCCTGGCTTACAGTATCACCTAGTCTTCAACAACTCAGGTAGAGTAGGCTGGTAAGTAAGGACATAGTGGGAAACAGACTACAAGAGATCTGAACAAAGTTATGTCTTTATATAGAATGGAAAACACAACATTAATCCAATTTTATATTCTTTAGGAATTGTATTCTGAATATTTTCTTTTTTAAAAACCCTATATGAGCAAAAGATTTTAAAAAATCATAGTAGGATAAATGCATCCAGCTCCTGTGTCTAAACTGTGCCCTATTTCAGCCAGCTTACCAAGCACTCAGTCATTTTAGAGAGCTTTCTCATCCAGCCTTCTTCTTCTGGCAACTCCTTCTTCCTGGCTTCTTTCCTCTGAATTCTTCTTGCAATTTCAACTAAAACCACTCTTCAAATGCTGCCTTTTATACTCTACTCTCACCCCACAAAGTAGCCAATCAGGAGGGAAGATATTATATTCTGTTCTGCCAAAATATTCTATTTGGTAACCATTTCCTGGACTAATCTTTTGACCTTAGCTTGTAACTGATTTCCTAGGCTAACCTTTTGACCTTAGCTTGTACTAACCTTTTGACCTTAGCTTGTAACTGATTTCCTGGGCTAACCTTTTGACGTTATTCTGTAACTGTCTAATAAAAAACAACAACCAGCCTTCATTTTCCTCCAGGCAGCCATTTTAAAACATGACTTTAAAAACATTTTAAAACATAACCAGGACTGATCGGAAAATGGAGAATAGATTTTCAATCCTTCATCTTCCAGTCCCTCAAGGCTCATCTCCATCCCTAGCATACCTAGAAATTAAATCTTTGACTGGAGAATGGATGCATTTTGTGCCTAGTGCACATGTAGGTAAATGCATGTGCATTGACACTAAGATATCGTGCAGTGCATGGCCTGCTAGTTCACACGCTGCAGCTGCTGATTATATTTTGCTGATAACCTATTGTAGGGCAATTGTGTTTAATCTAGTCTATCTTTAATTGAAAGAACAAGCACCCTCCTGGCTTAAACAGATGGGGGGAAAGGACAATTGTAGAGTAAATGAATACAGCACAGATAAGCTTTTGGCACTGTATAATACTAGAGGGGGTGATCACTGGTATGAGAATGGGGGCATTTCAGGGGTGCCCCTATTTTTTCCTGTGAAATATTGGAGTGGGGATCTATAAGAGCATATTCTCAGCACCAAAGCACAATTCTGAGGATTCTTTGGGAGAAGTCATGGCTGTTAACCTGGTATACAATTGATATAAATTTGTAGTGCAGCTATGTCTTATCTCCAAGATTAGAGAAAGGGATGTTAGGGCCAAACAACATGTGACTTTAATCACATCATTGGCCCTGGCCTATTTGCTTTTCCCCTGTAAATAGCATGCATGGTGGGGATCAATCCAGATCAGGCTTGGACTGACCCACAGGGCAACAGGGCATATTCCTGGTGCGCCCCACCCACTGGGCACCCCTGTGCCCTGCTGCACTCGGCAGCAATGAATACTCCCATCCTTCAGTACCCCTTCTGCTCAAAACCCAGCACCCTCCCACATACATTCCACCGCCCTCTCAGTGCCCCCATTCCGACCCTGGCTACGTACAAAGGCAGCTCCATATAGAGTGCTTTGCAGTAGTCAAGCCTAGTGATTACCAGCACATGCACCACTATTTTAAGGTCATTTACCTCTAGAAATGGTTGTAGCTAATGTATCAGGCAAAGCTGATAAAAAGCACTCCTGGCCACCACTTCAACCTGAGAAACCAGAGAGAGTTTGGGGTCCAGGAGCACTACCAAACACTGTTCCCCCTAAGGCGTGTGCATGTGAATGGGCTCACGTGTTATTTGATGTGAGTCAATCGATTTTTTTGATGTGCTCAGTCAATTTTAGATCCTGCTTAGTTTTAATCAGGGAGGCTCCACTCTGATTGCATGTGTGCACACACTGCCTTGATACTGCTGCCCAGAACAAAACTCATTCCACACACAGATGAAAAAAATTAGAGAGGATACTGCTCCCAAACTTATGAAATGGATCTTTCTTCCATTTGTTTAGAAAGGGACTATAGTGGTTGGTAACTGCTGGGAAAGTAGAAAGAGCAAAAAAAAAAAGGGGGGGGGGAAGGTGGGGGGGCAAAACAATAATGAGAAAAATATAGAACAAGAATAAAGGACACCATTTGACAGTACACGGACACTGTCAAGCAATAACACTTCCCTTAAAAATGTCCCTGGGTGTTTAATTTAGTGTACTGTGATATTGGTGATTTTATTTACAGTGCACATTGTACCTGCACAATTTATTTATTTATTTTATTCAATTTCAATACACAATGACCCTGGGAAACAAGTAACTATTATTCCTGTTTTACAGATGGGCAACAGATACATTAGTCCCAGGCTCGGACTGGCCCACAGAACAACAGGGCATATTCCCGGTGCGCCAAACCTGCAGGGTGCCCCTATGCCCCACCACAGCAGCAATGAATACTCCCACCCTTAAGTACCCTTCTGCTCAAAACACGGCGCCCTCCCCACATACATTCCACCACCCTCTCAGTGACCCCAGTCTAGCCCTGATCCAGATTGGGACTGTGGAAGACAAGCAACGAGGGGTTTTAAATGCTACTCTGCTACTGAGCACATGCTGTTTGCCACCCTCACTTGCCTTGGAAAAGAAGTTCCCATTAGAACCAAAGGAACTTTATTTCCAGAGCAGATTGGGGGCTGGGGTGAGATACAGATTGGGACCAGAGTGGGGATAGAATTAAAAATGCTCTTATTCTTCCAACGTGGTCACCATTTTGATTGCCCCCCCCCCCACATGGACAATTTACAAGAAACAAAAAATGCAAACACATCATGGCCAGTGATGTGATTAAAGTCATGTCTACGATGGCCTTTCAGCACAAATGTAAAGGCACGGTATTCCTAAACTCCGTCTTATCTTTACTATGTATGGGATGTTTTCTATATAAACTAGGCAATATGGGGCCTTTGTGCTACATCAGTACATAGTTGCTAACGCATTTACTTTAGGAGCACTGATATAATTGGTCATAGGTGTCCTATAGTTGTGGGGGGGGAGTATTTGGGATTTTTATCTCATAAGCAATAATGTTATTTAATAATAATAATGTTATGTAATTCAACTAAATTATTTTTAAAAAATAATTTTTATTTTGTAAAAAGTTTACAAAATATTCCTAAACTCTAGAGCAGAGGTAGGCAACCACTGGTACTCCAGATATTGTTGAAGAACAGCTCCCATCTCCCCCCACCACAACTTATTGTGTTGTTCAGCAACAGCTGGAATGCCAAAGGTTGTCTATCCCTGCTCCAGAGGAACTGCCTTTTGTATTCTTAAAGCAGGCTTCTCTGGCTGCATCGATCTCTGTTGCTTCTCTAATGCACCTTAATCATCCTCTAAAACCCTGAAACTGTTCAATCTCATAAAGCCTTATTAATAATGCTTTGTACATGTGAATTTAATTTTTTAAAATGTGTTTACAAGACACCCAACGATGTGTGAAATTATGCAATTATTCCATAACTGCACTTCATTAATTAATATTTTAATTAAAGTATAATTTGATTTTTTTTTACATTATATTTTAGGACACACACAGACACAGACACACACCTACCTTCAGCCTATGTATTGCACTTTATAGGGAAATGAAAGATGTGAAAATCAATGATTTAACCAAACACTCACATTGGAAAGTCACAGACAAAGAGAATCACACAACTAAAAGGATGGGGGGGGGACTTGACGTTTTATTCCAAGAAGAGAATTTGAGGTTCTTTCATACAAGTGGTGGGTAATACCATTGTTTTTGAGTGTCACAAATGAGACACCAAGCAGCTTGTTCTAAGGAACAACAGGTGAGGTGGCAAACCTGTTCCATGCTATACCACTACAAACTGGAGGGTGGTCTCACCTAATGGGATGCTCCACCATGCAAAAAATAAAAGTCTCTCCACAGAGAAAAGCAGCTATAACAGAGAAGGGCTCTAGCTTAGCTTTCTTCCTAAAATACTAGCTCTCTAGGTATAAATCCCTCTAAAGAGCCCCTGGTGATGCAGTGGTAAAACTGCTGCCCTGTAACCAGAAGGTTACAAGTTCAATCCTGACCAGGGGCTCAAGGTTGACTCAGCCTTCCATCCTTCCGAGGTCAGTAAAATGAGTACCCAGAATGTTGGGGGCAATATGCGAAATCATTGTAAACCGCCTAGAGAGCTCCGGCTATAAAGTGGTATATAAATGTAAGTGCTATTGCTATTGCTATAAATGTAAACATTTTTTTAGTGCCCGCCTGGCATTTTGATGCCCGATGTGCCGCACCAAAGGCAATTCTTCCTTCCTTCTCAAATCACACCTCCACTTCCTTCTTTTTTTCAATCTCCCCCCCCCCATTCTTTTATGTCTGCTATGGGGGAGCATGTGTGAGATGAAGAATTTCAGTTTGGTTTTCTCTCTATACTAAGGATATTAAGCAACTTCACTCACAAGTGAGTTGCTTGCTTCACTTACAAGCAAGTGTGGCAGATTATTCCAAATCTGCTGTCTGATCTGGACCACTTTACTGTGGTTAATGGCAGGGCTGGCCCTAAGTTTTTCCACAGAGGAGTATTCCGTCCTTGAGCCCCCACCTGCAACCTGAAGTGGTACAATCCAAAAACATGTTGTGCGGACTAAGCCTAACATCTGAGTTTCATCTGTTATAGGCTTGTGTAACATGATTTGCACAATTTTGTGTTTCCGCAACTTGCATGCATGGAACATTACTTGGCTGACCTACCCTTGCATGGTTTGAAATCTACTATCTGCCAAATTTTGCTGCAAGTCCCACTTGTTTCATTCCTATTCTCTGCTCTCATTCTATGGGGATATTCACACACGCAGGCAAAATCAGGCTAAGGAATCCCAGTCTGGTTTCGCTGGCTCGTGTGAACCACTAGGAGTTGCCGCAATGGCGCAGTGGCGCAGTGGTGTGGTGGTAGCATGGTGGTGGCACAGCGGCAAACCCACTTAGGGAGCCTGCCACTTCTTCCAGGTTTTGGACACCCAGGCTAACTGATCGTGTGTTGGTGCTACACAGCTCCATGCGGCACCTACACACGAGCAGCCTCCCGGCCAGTGCCAAAAGTATCCCTGTAATGCACTGTGCTCTCACACAGTGCATTATAGGAGTCCCAGGGGCTGGGAAGACACATCCCAACCCCTGACCCTCCATGCAGCCAGCAGTAGCTGGCAATAGTCTGGGCAGGCGATCTGCTCGACCACGAAGGAGTCCTCAGTCATCTGCCGGGGAGATAAGCCTTTCAAGCCTTCCTCCCCTGCAGATCAGAGCCCTTTCTCCATGATCGTGAGAAAGGGCTCTAGATTTCCTGACAGCCAAAAAGGAAGCTTTAAGAAATCTAGACAAGATCCTTAAGGATGGGCTACAGGTAGTTCCACTGAAGTATATAGGGTTTTTACTGCTGCACCTAAAATGCCATTTAATTATGTAGTTAAATGATCTACATAAAGAAAACTTTCTGCAGGAACAGGAGCAAAGGTCACATGATTGAAACAGCGTTGTATATACCAGGTGGTATATAGATAGAGAGAGAGAGAGAGAGAGAGAGAGAGATGATTGATAAATTCCTATGATATTTTGGTGACTATTATTAGGAAAAACAACCCCACAGATTTTTTCAAGACACATTAGAAGTCACATACTTTCCTATTAAATCCTTATTTTTCCACACACTTTTTCCAAATGCAAGAGCTACTTTGTCTTTCTCTCTGTTCTCTCCATCTCTCCCCCACCCCCAGTCCTGCATACAATATTGATTTAGGAGACTTGCAGTCCGCAGAGAAAACATGGCTCATCCCAGTGATTATGCTTTTGTATGTGACGTAGGATGAAAAGGATTATATGTGCCTAGTGCAGGAAGAACAATCAGCATTCTGCCTAGCACAGAGAGAGGAAACATGAGAGTGCAGCAGGAATAGATTATAGTTGCAGACTGGAGAAGTATGTTGCAGACTGGAGAAGAACTTGTGGCTTCCTTCCCTGACATATGGCTAAAGAAGTTCAATCAATGCAATAATGTAATGGTCTGTAACGAGGAAAGTTGAGGTTAAGTCACCTTGAAATTTGCAATTGCTAAAAATGTGTGCAGCGTTCTTGCTCCCTGCACACGGACAGTTCTTATTTTGCTTCTATATTTGGCACTGACTCATCTGGGCCATGGCTAAACTATGCATGCATGAGATGTCAGGTGCACAAGAGTTTACATCATCTGCCATGCTGATCCATGAAATTTTTAAACCTGACCTTGACAACGATTCAGCAGCATGGAAGGCAAAGGTCAAGTCTCAGAATTTCAAACAAAAATTACAATCACGGCAGTTTGGAGAACATTCCCAGACTGCTAGTTTGCCACAGGTAAAAATAATAATAATTAAAAATAAAATTATTAGAGAATTAGTTCAGTTATTTGCTTAAAATCAGAAATGCCTCACAATTACTGAACATATTCCTTTATTTTATAATATGTGTCTTGCTTTTTAACTAAAAGACTTGATTACTTCAATGCGCTCTATGTGGGGCTGCCTTTGGATGTAATCCGGAAACTGTAATTGGTACAGAATGCAGCAGCCAGGTGGGTCTCTGGGTCATCTCGAAGAGACCATATCACTCCTATATTGAAAGAGCTATACTGGCTACTAATAAGTTTCCAGGCAAAATACAAGGTGCTGGTTATAACCTAATAAGCCCTAAACAGCTTAGGCCCTGAGTATTTGAGAGAACGTCTTCTTCACTATGAGCCACACTGCCCACTGAGAACATCCAGAGAGGTCCGTCTGCAGCTGCCACCAGCCTGTCTGGTGGCTGCATAGGGATGGGCGTCGGGCCTTCTCTGTTGTTGCCCCGAGACACTGGAATGCACTCCCTGTCAAGATGAGAGCCTCCCCATCTCTGACAACCTTTTAAAAAGTCTATCAAGACCTACCTTTTCAACCAAGCTTTTTACTTTAATTGTGGGTTTTAACCGTTGTAAGGTTTTTATTTTTGTGTTTTAACCTTTTAATTTGTTGTGATCCACCCAGAGACGGAGGTTTGGGGTGGCGTACATATTAGATAGATAGATAGATAGATAGATAGATAGATGAGTTCACAAGGTAACTAACAGCATGGTTAAAACCATCCATTAAAAACAAAAAGAAAGAAAGAAAGAAAGAAAGAAAGAAAGAAAGAAAGAAAGAAAGAAAGAAAGAAAGAAAGAAAATAGTCCCTTGCAAGCAAGAAAGGCTGCAGCAAAACAACATAATTTTCTAATTAAAAGCTGGGGAAACAATATGGTCATTCCCTAGTGCTTAGGGCACTAGCTAAGTGTCTCTGGGGAAAGGATTCCACAAGCAGTGCCATTGATGAGGACTTCCTTTTTCCATCCACCTACCCACTTCTCCTCCAAGGCAATGTTGGAGATGAACTTCCAGTGCATCGACCTTTTGCACCAACTGTCCTAATGACCACTAGGGGCATTGGGAGTAGAGACAGTGAGTCAGGGTCTCCCTGTCTGTCCCTACTCTATGACCTCTGAACTGACTCTGCAGCACTTCCTGTGCTGAGTCACAATCCTTCCTTTCCTCCTAGAGAGCAGATGGAAACATCTCTCTCTCTCCTTAACCATCCACTATGTAGTCCTTTAGATTAGAGATAGGTCTTTCCTATCTAAGTGTCTTTAACCAATAAATATTTAGTGTTTAGTCATACAAGGATCTCCATGTCTTTTCTTTAAATAGCTGCAATATCTGAACCATCCTCTGCTACCTACTCTGTAACCGGAGTGTGTGCTCATTCCTTAGTGCTCTGCTGTTTTACCTATTGTGGGTAAAAATCAACAACCTCTAACAGGCAAGGCCCCTTGGATAAGGGTCTGCAGTGAAGATCTTAAGGAGCAAGCAGGTTCAGTCTTCTTACTGAGGAACCCCTGATAAGCTACCAAGCAAGGCCAGGGTTTATTTCCTTGGGATATTCCACATGCATAGCTAGTGCTCTTCCACTGAATTACAGCCCCATCTACAGGGTTGGGGATATGGCCATAGCTCTGTGGAAGATCACCTGCTTTGCATGCAGAAGCTCCCAGGTGATATCTCCAAGTAAGGCTGAGAAAACGCCGTGTCTGAAACCCAGGAGAACTTCTGCCAAACAGGATTACCCAAAACAGAGTGTTAGAGAAACACAACTCAGATCCAAAAACTCTCACCAAGTGCGAGTGCTGCAACTCCTCAAGAGCACGCTTGTGTGAATGTGCTGACTGCACAGAGTTACACATTGGATTGCCATTATTTCCAATGGCCATCCATCATGCAACTCCATTTGCAAGTTTGTGCCAGAGTCCTCTTGTGCAGTTGCACAAACGCTTTCTTGCAAAGCAGACAGAAGCTTGTGCAGTATGTCAGCTATGATGTCCAAACTGGTTCTGTGCAGACATAAGAAGGGATGTGGGCACATTATCCTACAGATTCCTACTCGGGGGGGGAGCATTCCATGTGGAGACACACCCTCTCCGATAATTTAAATACTGCTTTAATCTAGTATTTAAATTGTCATATTGTTTCGATGAACTGCCTCCCTTCCACATTTGTGGGATGGTGAACCCGTGTCCCTTATTGCATGTGCAGGCAGCCGGCTCAGATATATGATTTCAACTGGTATAGAGTAAACGCGGAGAAGACCAACTATGGAGCATACAGCCCTCATCATACTGGCTCACAGTCCTGCTGAAGATCTTTCCACTCACACTTCTTATAGGGGTGCCAGATTCCTGGGCTGCAACAGCCTGCCACACTCAATCACACTTATTTCACAGCTCATCCAATTATTTGTTTGGATAGATAGATAGATAGATAGATAGATAGATAGATAGATAGATAGCCCTGTTTCAAAGATCAATGTGAAATACAGCAATCAACGGAGAGGACTTATTTTGGAAAGATATTATGGAAAAAGAAGAGAGCATTAGCACATACATAAAAAGAAATAACTTCCTGTTAAAGCCAATTAGGCAACACA
This sequence comes from Hemicordylus capensis, assembly GCF_027244095.1. Classification (NCBI taxonomy): domain Eukaryota; kingdom Metazoa; phylum Chordata; class Lepidosauria; order Squamata; family Cordylidae; genus Hemicordylus; species Hemicordylus capensis. Next base: position 34,242,915 of record NC_069661.1, on the reverse strand, counting down.
GCTTTTGAGTGGCCATGTGGTTTCCAGAGGACAGAGTATCTTGACCTCCCAAATGCTAAATGCTCCGAGATGCTCCGAGAGTGGGATGAGATCCATATCGCAAAGGAGCCCTTTATGTGCATCATGATGCCAAAACTGCTTAGCTTTTACCTTCTAATTGCTATGGCTTTGGTCTGTGAAAAGAGAAATCGAGATTGTTGTTGTTATTGTTGTTGTTTTATGGTTTTGCTTTGTCTTAGGCCCAGTCCTCACAAATAATTGTTGCCTGGTGAATATTCATGGCAGATTAGTTTGTTCTCACTGTGGTGTCATCATTACTGCGTACATTGTCAAGTTACTTCCATGTTCATATCCACAGGCTCTAATCATTAAACAGCAGGGTTATCACTCCCCTCCACCCCGTATCAAAGAGGCACTGCTCCTTTAATAAAAACATGACAAGCAGAATTTCAATGGCAGGAGCTTTTCTACAGCATGGAGAAATTCTTCAACCTGTCACGATGAAGTTATTCAAGGCCCAGGTCTTGAGTCACAAACAAGAGGTGGCAACACTAGCGTTACCCTATATTATGCATGTTACTTAGAAGCAAGTTCAGCATTGGGGATGGGACCAGAGCTCAGTGCTTTGCATGCAGAAGGTCACAAATTCAGTCCTTGACATGGCCTGGCAGGCCTGGGAAAGCTTGTCTGAAACTCTGAAGAGCTGCTCTTAGTCAGGGTAAACAATACTGAGCTGGACAGACCCACGGGCCACATTCACATGTAATGCGGAACTGCAGGTCCAATGGTCCTGTGGTTCCGCTCCCTAACCCACCCCACTCTTCTGTCTGCATTCAGACATAACAGAGAGGAGCCAAACTGAAGTCAGGGAGACTGCAGAGAGGAGGGGAAACTGACTGTGCAGGCTTCCTTCTTGCATGCAGGACAACCCACACAGCCAATCACAGCAGGAGAGAGGGAGGAACTTCCTCCCTCAACTCTGGTTTCAGACAGCCAGGCCTGCATTCAGATGTATTAGAGGTGGCTGTTAATGCATCCAAGTTGCATGCATTCGGACGTACAGGTTCAGCAATCTCTGGCTTCTTTAACTGGTTTCCAGTTATGTGCTAATGGGGCCATAGTCTAACAGCAGCATTTATGCACTCCTCACTTCCCCAAGTGGTGAGAACTTCAAGAGGGGCACTTCTGTCTGGATTCTCGCTTCCTCTGGAGAAATCATTGGAGGTGTATGGAGTCTTATACATATTTATTTTGATCTTTCATTGGCAAATGGTGAGCAGCAGGTGGAGGCAAGCAGAAGAGGCACTCCTACAAGTTAGCAACCCATTACATCAGATTCCAAGAGAATGCCCTTGAATCCCAAGGTGACTTCCAGCAGTCCCTCCCCCCTCTTTCCTCTCTCTCATTCAGTATCTCTCTCACTCTCTGTCTGTATCACTCAAACTGCTGCTTCTCTTTGCTCACATCAGCCAGGAGGTTGGGCGTGTTACATTAAGAGGTCCAATGGTTTCCAAACTTCCAGAGAAATATCTTGGATGTCTCCCATTCAGGAAGCATCAGTAGATCATTAGCAGTTGTAGTGATCAAACTCCCCTCCCTCTAAAGAGTTAACCGGAAGTGAATCCTGTCTTGACTGACAGGCTTGTGAGCTCCAGGGCTCAGCCAATCAGCACACCAGGTGGGTGGGATCTAGAGAGCTGTTGCCAGGAAGAGGGAAGTTAGAGAAGGACATGTGGCCATGCAGTTTGATTGCAGGAAAATCACTGCAGATCCTTGAAAGTCAGAAGGGCAGGAAGCTTGAATTCTCATCTGGCGGTTGGTGAGTTCAAGGGAAAAGGTAAGTTTAGTCTAGGGAAAAGTTTGTTTAGTCAGACTTTGCGTTAGAATGTATATTCCTTTGGTGTGTGTTTTGCATATTCCTTATACTGTTTTATTATAGCTACCTGCAACGTAATTGAAATATGAAACACTAGCCTACGCCCATTGCATTGCAAAAGACTCTATAAACATTTAAACGTGTCAAAGACAAATTTTGGTAATCTACTAAGTATTCTTAACTGTATCTAGGAAAACTAGAAAGTCTCAGATGGAAGCAATCTGCAGTACTTGAATAAAACTTTTTAAAAAGTATTTTCTTTTTACTAGCCTCTCCAAGTTGGTTCTTAACTCTGGGAAGTGGGGGCAAGGGGGACTTCTCTGGTGCAATCACGTCCTCAGTCAGAAGCTATCATTTTTCTCATGATGTGGAGGCTTGCATGTGGAAGGTTTTTGTACTTATCCATTAGCAAAATAAAGAGAGTTTTCCCTGGGATTCCACCCCAAGTCTAGGGAGGTTCAAGCTCTGTCAAGAAAATGGGTGGCGATGGCAGCCTTTTGAACCTACCGATAATACAGGATAACTTTAGGAGAAGCCTAGCCAGGCAGCTCAGCAGGGATGATTCAGCATTTCTTTCCCTCACGTGAGCTTGCTCTGAGACAAAGGCTTTAATCTGCTACAGCAGTCATTTGCTTAACAAAGAGTTGTCTAATAAGCCTGCATAACAGCAGCTTCATAATGTTCAGTTCATTGGGACCTGGTCCCAACGAAGGACAAATAACACATGTTGCAGGAGATCTGAAACTGAACTCGCTGATGTTTTTTATTACTACTTTGATTAAAAGTAACTGTTGGGAGTAGGCCTGTTTATCACCCAAAACGTTGGATTCTGACCCAACCCATCACTTGCACTTTGGGGAGGAACCATGTCATTCCCTCCCAACTGTTGAAGATCTGACTGCTATGTTGGATTCTGCCACTCTCTTCCTCCTCCTCCTTTACCTGTGACCAGGTGATGGCAGGGGGCCTATGAGTGGTATGGATGTGTATGGGATTTATAGTTTTTTTCTTAGGCTGCAGCCATGGTGTGCTAATCCCTGAAGCATCCACACCACTCACAGGACCTAGAAAAATGTTAAAGAAAACAAACAAAGGCCTCTTTTAAACTAAAGCCACAGAAGCTGGCTCCCTGTTTGTCTTGTGTATGCTCCCTCCAGAACAAAGATAAAACAACAACGCATCCTGGCCCCTGCCTCCACCTGATCAGAGATAAAGGGGAAGAGGAGGAGAAGGGCACAGTGTGGGGCCACGTCCACCACAGCTGTTGGATCTCTGATGGAGTTCCCTCATAACAGCAAGGAGACTCTTGACAGTACTGACTGTCAGAGGCTACCTGATGTCACAGCGGAACTCTCTCTGACAATTCCCATCAGAGGTGTGTTGAGTCTGCCAAGTCCGACGGACCAACACGACACACAGCCACAGTGGGGGCCATGATTTGGATTGGGCTGCAGTGCTGGCAGAGGGGGTGGATTTCATAAGCAATCTAAAGAAGCTTGCATCAGTATTCTCTTTAGCTCTCTCCATATATAGAATAAGTAATTGGCTAGATTCATTGATTGAAAACAAACAAACATTAATTGACTAAAAAGGTGCCCCTGATGAATCAGTCAACAGAGCAAAATATTTTTAAATGTTAAAAAAAAAAAGGTTTTAAAAATACAAATAAAAACTGCAGATGGCAGTCATAATCTTAAAAGAGACATTTCTTATTGTGTTTGAGAGAATGGGGCTGCCTCTTCCAAAGATTATGCAGGCTACAATGCATGAATGCATCTAGATGTTACAAAGAAAGTATGCTTTTCTTTGTTAGAACTGTTTTTCTCATATGCAAATTAATGCCAATTGAATTGATTAATGGATCATCAACTAATACAATTAATCAACCATGATTTCTCTAATCACTGACAGTGATTAGATAGATAGATAGATAGATCTATCAGACCAGAATTTGTGGTTCTGCAGAATGTTTTTTAAAAGTGTTCTTTAGCATTATTTTAAAAGTAGTTAGCATTTCTTGAATGTTTTTAAAAGCATTTCTTAGCAAAAAGTACCCCAAGGAACGAGAATGAAATGTATAAATATATCACCAGGAGAAGAAGTATGGGATTATTAATAAATAAGGAGGGGATGAAATGAATAATGATTAAAGTCACAAAGATACTAAATTTCTTTCTAAGTCTGTCTTTAAGAAGAATAATGAGGGAAGGAAGTAATAAAATGATAGCTGGAAAGGGTGGGCAGAAAAAAGAGCTCTCTCCTTTCTATTTTGGCTACCAACCAGGGCACTGAAGAGAAAAACTGGTTTTAGTGCTAAGATGGTCACCTTTGTGGTACAAATCTATCAAAACCCAGGCCATCAACTCTGAAACACCAAACTAGTAAAGATTGGTTGTAATCTTACTTTTTGATTATGCCAAGTGATTCTTTCCCAAGGCCTTGATATAACCTAGATTGAAAGATGCCACCATGTTGTTATTTATTGCACAAACATCTGTAAGGGCCATGACACCCGCCTGCCTCAATGATAATTGGAGTCCAGGCTTGGGGAGGTAAAAGGCCCTACATTTAACCTCCCTGAGATTATGCATAAGTCATATTCAGACAAGGAGGTCATTCTCACAACCTGCCCTACCCGGATAGAGCAGTGCTTTGTTACAGACCAGGCCTGATCTATATACTAAATATGCTCATTAGCCAGTATATAGAATAGGTCTGGACCAAGTTCTTTTATATTAGTGACCACGTATGATCTGGAAGCAATGAAGAAAAGGAGATCAAACTACTCAGAAGGATTTAATGGGCTTTATTGAGTATAACAGCATAATCTAGCAAGCGAAAAGCAGAGCACTCTATCAATATTGCTAACAGTATTTAAACAGAACATCCCAGCCAGAACCAATATTCACCCGTGTGCCTTGCTAACATATGTGTGTGCATTAAATCTTCCTAAAGGCTAATAAATTTCAGCTACAGGCAGAAAAGATGGGGGGGGGAGGCTGAGGGCTTGTGTGGTTTGGGGTGATTAGTGGAGGAAAGAGGGGGGGAAGGAGAAGGGAGCAGTGAAAGGGGAAGGAGGGAATTCCAGGCAGCATATTTACCCAGGCTTGAGAATGGTGGATCTTTCAGCTGAAGAGGAGAGACTGTAGCTGGGAGCAGCAACAGAGCGATGGTCTGGCTTCTGGTGGTCAAGCAGACAGTTTGCTCAGAGCGAGGCAGAGAGTGAAGGTGCCATGGCTGGGGGAAAGTCTTGACTTCTCACTGCGCAGTAGAAGTCACAGACAGTTCCTGTTCATGAGCAGAGTTCCTGAGCAAACCTTGCTGTAGGCACAAGATAGCTAGCGTGTGAGCAGAATGCCCGTAGGCACAGAACTGCTAAACTGCCATGTCCAGAGACTCCTTCTTATAGTGGTTCCATCCTTTGATGTCCCTTTTTAGTCTTCTGGATCACAAAAGGCATTTATTCCTGCTATCCTTGGAATATTGTCTTTTAATTACCAAAATTAGCTCAGGATATTTGATCAGTCCAGAGAGATCTCACTCTCATCTCCTGTTAGCTGTTATCTTGAGGAGGGGACAAAGTCCAAAAACAAATCTGCATCCCAGATGTGCTAGCCTGGTCCCAGAAGGTGTTAAAAGTTAGCAATTAGTGAGAGGGAGTTAGTTCTATTTGTGTGAGTCATTATTTCTTGTATACCTCTATCTAGTGTGTATTTGCAACGAAAGAATATTCAAAGTATCATCAAAAGGGTAAGCATGAGTGAGGCAAGTTAATCAACACATTTGACTTAAGGCAGAAGCATCCTGTTACTGGACAACAGGTTAATTTCAGCAGTGTGAGACTGGTAATTAAGCCTGACCCATTGTCTCAGTGAGTTTCCGCAAACCCTGATAAACAATGCTAGATTACCCCTGCCTCTACAAATCAATTACCAAGCATTGCCCAGGCAGGTCTAATTGAACTCTTAATATAAAGAAATGAAATCAGACACAGGCCTATGTTTCACATACTTCTGAGTTGGTACCTCTGGTTCTGATATATGGGGTTCATAACAGGGAGGTAAAAGGCCCTACCCTTAACCTCCCTGAGATTATGCATAAGTCATATTCAGACAAGGAGGTCATTCTCACAACCTGCCCTACCTGGATGGAGCAGTGCTAGCTAGGGGTGTGCAAGCTGGCTTGGTTCAAGCCAGGCTCGACACTGAGCTGGCTCGGCTCAAAGGGTTCTGGGTCTGTAAATTCAATTGGCATCACACACTCCTACGGCTCCTTGGTTTTCAATGTCCCTGATTACGGCGCTTGTCTTTTCCTTCTGCTGCCTCTTGGATGACACATCCTGTTGGCTCCTCCTGCCTGTGCATAAGAAATATCAGCTGGGAGGATCTGTCATCCTTGAGAGGATCTGAGGCAGCAGCTCATGTTTCAGAATGCTACTTGTTCACTTCTAACTCTACTTCTGATTGGTTCCAGCAAATCTCACAAGATTTTACAGGACTTGGGTACTCAACTCATTATATTGTAGATACAGAGAAATAAGTTTGCAGAAACATCCGCAAGCATGACTTACAACGTAGCCTCATCTGAATCTGTGATATGCCAGATGTTGCTAACTACAACTCCCATCATCTCCAGCTACAATTTATTGTGGGTAGGAGTGATGGGAGCTGTCATTCAGCAACATCTGGAGTACCACTGGTTTGAAACCCCTAGTCTAGGCCATGCCAGACCTGTAGGCCTGCATAAAGTGTTTCATCTCCCCCCATCCTTCATTTCGGCTTCTAACTAGTCAATTTCAGCTTTCATGGGACTGCCACTCTGTTCTACATGGCACAGAGCTGTTAGGGCCCTAGAATGGTGCACAGGCATGGGAGGGCCCTGAGGGAGTTATATTGCCCAGCATCCATTGTGTTCTAAAGACCATTGAGTAGATACATGTGACATTCATGGAACCACACTATAGCAGTACTTCAAATTGCAATAGCCCTGCTAATGGGGAAGAATCACATCTTCCCATCAACACTACATCAGCATTTGACTACTGGGGAAATGCAATTAACCTGGAATAGAAGTGCTTCCTTGAGGGAAGACATCTGAAGGCATCATACAATGGGCATTTGTTGCACTACAAATTGTTGGTCTCAAAAACCCTTAAGCTGGCTGAAATAAATCAGTAGATCCAGGAGATGTGCATTCGTGCAGAGGGAATCTGCCAACAGAATACTTACTGTCTTGCTAGCAGTTATTTATAAAAATTGTGTAGAACTGTGGATGTGCCAGATAAGAGCAGAAAAGCAGACTCAAGACTGATCTTCAAAGAAGAATATTCCTCATGGCAATCAATGCTCAGGCAGCCTAACTTCAATCTCAATTGAAATAAACAACCAACAAGGAAGAATTCTCCTGGAACCAAGGAAGTAACAGATCCATTTACAAAAGCAGCTTGTGGTTTACAAATTTGCAACCATCCTGAATGCATGTGGGCAGTCCTACTTTGAAATTAGTTTAGACATTAATTGCAAAAGAAAATGTTAGAGATTATGAATTCAGTAACAGCTGCTTTTTTTATTTATTTTGCTGTTGCACACTGCCCACCCCTGTTCATCTCTAGCTTCTGATCATCAGAGATGCATGCTGGTGTATCTTATTTTTCCTTCTGGGTGTTTCCCTAGGCTGGCATTGACAAGAGACTGCCAATGGGCCCCTTTTACACAGCAAAGTTGGGTGTGGTGCAGGGGAAGATGTGCAAACTGAGAGAATATGCCAGAGTCCTTTACCCAGATTACCCATGTAAGCAAGCCTAGCTACATGCCAGATGTTTTATGTATTATAAAATGTATACTCTGCACCTTCCATCCCATACAGGAACCTTGGAAAAACCTTGATAATGGCTTCCATCTCATACAAGAAATTTGCTAGCAGCTGCGCAACCTTTGGAGACCTACTTCCAAATCACACTGAGTTCTTCTGTGGGGAGGGGGAATGGACAAAAAATAAACTGTGTGAGAGAAAGGAGCATTCTGCAAGTGGTTGATGGACATTGTGCTATCCTGAAAACCTATAAATGAAACAATGGCTGACATGATGCACAGCATCTAATTGATGCACCAACTGCACTGGGGTTGATGCAGATCTATAAAGCAGCCCTGACGCTGTTCAGAGTGAACAGTTGTGGAATCTGTACAGCTGCGGTTACTCCCATTTGCCACAATGCGCAACTGCTCATCCTTAACAGCATCAAGGCTGTCATACATGTCCACCACAGCTCAGGTACAGTTCACAGCATTGACGAGACACTGAGCATCATGTTGGCTAATGATTGTGTTACAATAAAAGTTTGTCCAAATTGTAAAAGTTAATGTTAAATATTGATGACAAAGTTTTACAATCTGGAAGCTTGCCTTCAGCCAGATCATGGAGCATACATTTGGCAATATAGATTTTCCAATGTGGTAAACTTGACATGGTTGCTACTCTTCCCAAATTCCTTCACCAAATTTCTGTAGGAAAATTTCTTTTCTCAATTACCATCCAGTCTACCTTTCGGGCTACTGGTCCAGGATACTTAAGGAAAGGCTAGTGGGGGTAGCTGCCACACAAACACACACCCGCCACTCCCTGCAGCCGCTGGTGGTGGCACTTGTAAGGTTCTTTCTTACTCCACTCCCACCTGCTTTACCTTAGGAGGAGTTCCCCTGCTGCCCTTGTCCTTTACTGCTAAAGGGGAATCCTCAGTGGATTCCCCTTCACTAGTACTCCTCCAAACTCTTTCAAATCAGCTTGGTTCAAACTCAAACCAGGTTCGGTTTGATGGTGCACAGAACCAGACCGTGCTGGGTCTCCTCAGATCCGGTTCCTATTTCCTTGCTAACTGAGCAAAGAGGCACATTTTTGGTGGTTTTCTTTATTGAGCAGCAGGAGAGCAACTGGCACCCCTTCGGAGGCTGTTGCTGGTGTCGGTCTTATGTTTCTTTTCCCATTGTGAGCCCTTTGGGGACAGGGAGTCAACTTTGTTTGTTTGTTTGTGGAAACCACTTTGGGAACTTTTGTTGAAAAGCAGTATATAAATATTTGTAGTAGTAGGCTTTGCTGGTTTTGTGCACATCCCTAACAGAGATCAACCTCTAGCTGGATCAATGACAGCATCTATGTTCCTATCTAAATATCTTCCCTTTTCCTTTGATTTCTTTTAAACAAAGAAAACCACCATTTCCTTTATATCTTCTTAAGGGATAAAATGTGAAATCGAGGATTTCCTTTTGGTTCTCTGTACACATGTAAGAATACTGAGCAAGTTCACTTACAAGTGAATAAGTCCACAAGTGTGACAAATGCCTCCAATTCTGCTTTACCCTCCTTCATGGCAGAGCTTCTTGGCAGGGTAAATTCTCATATTTAATGCCACCACATCAGGGACTGCTTTGGGACATCAGCTTTAGTGGTTTGCATGGCACACTTTTTATACAAAGTCAAGTGTTCTGGTCACCCAGAGCCTAAACAATACAGCACAGTTTGACCTTTTAAAAAATTATTATTAATGTGTGTGTTTTTAAAACACAGATCTGGAATAAACAATTCTGGACTAGATGGGGGGGGGAATCAAATTCATTTTAAGACACCAAATAGACAACCATTTAATCATGTGATATGAGCCAGTGGGGAAATGTCTTGACTTAGCAAGCCAGAGGTTGCCAGTTCGAATCCGTGCTGGTATGTTTCCAAGACTATATTGGGCAGCAGCAATATAGGAAGATGCTAAAAGGCTAGGCATCATCCCATACTATGTGGGAGGAGGCAATGGTAAACCTCTCATGTATTCTATCAAAGACAGCTACGGGGCTCTGTGGTCGCCAGGAGTCAACACCGACTCGACGGCACACTTTACCTTTAAGAGCCCTATTCAGACATTATTTTAAAGGGTGCAGTCTCTGTTTACATATGTTGAACGTGGGTCTGAAGTCCCAGCCCAGCCCACCACTCACCACCTTTTCTGCACTGCTCACAGCTTCTGTATGCCAGCATTCATCTGAAAAGTTGAACAATGTATCCATGATGGCCAGGGTTTCCATGATCAGGAGGATTGGGCACCTGAGCCCTCTGATCATGGAAATGCCAACCACCATTAGTAGTGTGCAAGGTTCGGTTCGGGCACAATTGAAAAGCCCTCTGGACCGGTTCGGCATTCCGGCGGTCCGGAGGTCCGGAAGGGCGGGGGAATGTCTCTTTAAGGGGGGGGTGGTAGTACTCCCCCCCCCCACTGCTCTTCCCCCTCCGGCGCTGGTTCTTTTAAAAATCTTCTTGGGGTGGCAGAGTTCCTCCCTGCTGCCCCTGCCCCCGTCATTGTCCTTTAAGCCTGAAACAGAGAAGAGCTAGCGGTGCGCATGCGCCCTTTGTGGCGCGTGCACTCGTCTCCGTCGCTGGAGCGCGCACGCCAAGTGACGTATGCGGCGCACACACGCCAGTGGCAGAGACAAGCGCACGCCACGAAGGGCGCATGCGTGCCGCTAGCTCTGCTCTGTTTCAGGCTTAAAGGACAACGACGGGGGCAGGGGCAGCAGGGAGGAACTCTGTTGCCCCAAGAAGTTTTTAAAAGAACCAGCGCTGGAGGGGGAAGAGCGGTGGGGGGGGGAAGTACTACCACCCCCCCTTAAAGAGAGACTCCCCCCCAGTGCCGGACCACGCTTCTGTGGTTCCGTGCACATCCCTAACCACCATGGATATGGGGTTTGCCTGTAACCAGGACTGGTGTGCAGCCAGAGATGAGTGACAGGCCTGGGGCAGGACTTCCGGCCCCACTTTAAATGAAGACCAAACAGGGCTGAGGTTTCCCCCCCATGTGGTTGTTTTGTTTATATTAATTCAAACATGGTGTGATTTTTTATTTTTTTTTGCTCCCACATTCTAAAATGTGTGTTAAAGGTTGGATACTTTAACAAATGGTAAGGCTTCTTCATATTTCTTGTGTGGTGAGATATTATTTTATTTTATTTTGTTATTATTTCAACATATATTTATACTGCCTGATATGTACCTCTCTACGCGGTGTACAAAATTTAAATCAATATTTAAAAATCAACACAGAATAAAATACATGAAACAATAAAAACAGTAGCATACAACAGAAATACAATAAAAACAGAAGCATACAACACTTATTAAAACAAATTACTAAAATGAATTTAATAACAGAGCAGGGGCATAGCAAGGTTGGAGTGGGCCCAGAGACAAGATTTGAAAATGGGCCTCCCACTCACTGAAGCTCAGCTCATGAAGTAAAGAAATCTTAAATGAGGCTGAATAGTGGTAACAAAAAGCAGAGTATAATTTTTGCCACAATAGAACATCATCCTAAATTATTTTTTAAAAGGTTTTGTGAATTGTGGACGAGCCAGCGTGGTGTAGTGGCTAGAGTGCTGGACTAGGATCCGGGAGACCTGAGTTCAAATCCCCATTCAGCCATGATACTAGCTGGGTGATTCTGGGCCAGTCACTTCTCTCTCAGCCTAACCTACTTCACAGGGTTGTTGTGACGAGAAACCTAAGTATGTAGTACACTGCTCTGGGCTCCTTGGAGGAAGTGCAGGATATAAAATGTAATAAATAAATAAAATAAATAAATTTTCGTTTTGGAGGATGAATACAACTGAAGGAAGCTCAGGCGGGTGCGCAGCTGGGGGAGTCAGTCATGTGACTTGCCTCTGGGCCCCCCCCCCAGGCAGTGGGCCCCCAGACAACTGTCTCCCCTTGCCCTATTATAGTTATGCCCCTGTTACAGAGAAAGCCCGGTCCCAGGTCGCCACCAAATGAGCTGGTGGCAACCCTAACCAGACCTCTCGAGAAGATTGTAACAAGCAGCAGGGTTCATGACAAAGGAGGCTCTCTCTTAAATACTCTGGACCCAAGCCGTTATGGGCTTTATAGGTAATAACCCAGCACTTTGTATTTCAAGACAGCAGTAGTCACGCTAAGGCTAATTCATATATGAATATATGCTCCTGAGCTGGCCTAGCTGCTTTATAAATATGTAGCATTGTATCCTTCTATTTAATGAGTTACTAAACATCTCCGTTGAAGACTTTCCTGCATTTTGTGATATTTCCTTTTACAATTCAAAAACACAGTTTATCTGGGGCCTGTGCCCTGTCAGTACTTAATGGTTCTAATTGATAGTTCTAATTGCTTGACAATCTGCCCTGGTGTGATCATAAACATTTCCAAAAAATGGATACCAATATCCGGGACGTGACCTTATGCTTTTTAAATAAAGACTCAGGCAAGATGACTTTTTCAGCATTAACACTGGCTTCATTTGTCATTGACTTCCCATTCCAACCCCCTAATGGCCCCACAGATTCCTCATCTCTTTGTGTGCTTTTAATACATTGAAGAAGGCTCTCATTTGGTTTTCTTCATTTCCGTTCCATTTTTTAAACAAAAAGGCATTTCCTACTTTAGCGTTTCCTGCCAATCTTCTTAAGTGTTTAATTTTGAATGGAATGTCATCATTAGACCTGCTAAATAGAATAATGCAATAAAAGGAGCTGAAAAACCATATCCTGGAAATTCTCATTGTATGCTGGGATGAAACTACTGAAAATTATATTATTAACATCAGAGAAAATTATTTTATTAACTTTGGGGAGTTTACTTCAGTAGAAGTGAAATCAGTCTTATACATGGTGTGGTAATTGTCTTAAAATGTCTGGCCAGACCCAGGAAATAGCTGTGTTGTTTATTACTTTTCAACTTCCATAATGATCATCAAAGAACATGAAACCCATCAGAGATAACGAAGGAAAATATTTGTGCTTAAGACTCTTATGTCCTAGTCTTTCATTTGGAGCTGTGCAAAAGCAATAGGGGATGCTTGCAAAGCCCCATTTGTGATGCCCTGCATAGTTAGTATTCAGTTATCTGCACAGGTGTCTCATTAGTAGATTTGCAGAGATAATTGGCTCTCCCTGTGCACCAGCAGAGCTTCTGATGCTGGTTCAGTGGTTCCAAGGAAGAAGAAAGAGGAGCCAAGTTTGCTTAGGGTTAGCTGTCTCTTGAAGGACAGTCCTGCAGCCCAAGATGCTAGAGGGCAGGAAGAGTTACTAAAGGATGGTGATCATTATTCACAGGAACGAAGGAAGCTGTCTTATACTGAGTCAGACCAGTGGTTCATCTAGCTCAGTACTGGCAGTGGCTCTCCAAGTTTCAGGCAGGAGTTTCCTCCAGCCCTACTTGGAGAAGCCAGGGAGTGAACCTGGGACCATCTGCATGCAAACAGATGCTCTACCACTGAGCTATGGCCTCATCCACTAAGGGGGATATCTTATAGCAAGCAGTGCTTACATGTGGTCACCCATTCAAATGCAAACCTGGGGGTAGACCTGTTTGGCAGAGGGGGAATAATTCATACTCACTACCACAAGACCAGCTCTTCTTCCCAAAAAGTAAAATGTGATCCTTTCATGAGGCAGGGTGGCAAGTGTTGGACTCCCATCACCATGGGCACTACCCCACTGTCTATTGCCATGACACTTCCTCACTCTCCTTGTCCTGCTACGGCACACCTCTTCTCCCTGCCCCTGATGTGAGTTAGGAACACACCTGCCACTGCTTCCTGGCATAGTTTGAAAGTGCTCATGGGACACCACTACTGCCTTGGTAGCATGGCCTGAGAATGCTGAGCACCTTCTGCAGATGGAGGGGGATCATATTATCCTTCACCACAGGCATAAAAATATCTTGGACTGCTTCTAATCCCAACGCAGTCTAGACATTTGGAGAGATATTGTGATAGACAGCCATTGTTCCTTTTCTGTTCATATATCCTGACTACATTTACTTGAGGGAGTCCCATTGAAATTAGAAGACCAAGTTAGGCATCCAGACCCCCACCCACCCGCCCACCCATTGCTATCTCTAACAGGATGGACATAGCTGGTTCATGGGGATGCTCAACAGTAGATGTGAATCTTGAATAAATACAGGACAGCAGCTGTGTCTAGAAACCATAAATGTCTGAGGTGATGTCTGCTTGGGAGGGCAAGGTGGATATCTTTATATTTATGACTCTGATTTTACAGTCAAGGTGACCACCACATAGTTTTACAATACAAGCTTAGTTTAGGGATGAGCACATGGTCCGAGCACATTTTGGTAACGGGGTCCGATTGCTTTAAGAAAGAGGAGACCAGGTCCTTACCTGCTCTCCGCTGCTCCATGCAGCTTCCTGCTGGAGCCAAGTACCTGCGTGCGGCACCAGCACACACATGGTGTCTGCGTGCACGTGCAGGAGCAATTTGTGTGGTCACCATGGTGTTGCTGACCATGCAAATGGCACACACACACACACACACACACACACACACACACACACACACGGATGCCATGTGCATGCTGGTGTCACATGGGGCTTTTTGAGATGCACCCCACCCCAGCAGGAAGCTGCATGGGGCGGCAGAGAACAGGTAAGGACCTGCTCTCCTCTTTCTTAAAGCTCCCGGGCCCCATTTCCAAAATGTGCTCGAACCATGGTTTGAACCGTGGTTTGTGCACATCTCTAGCTAAGTTCTATGCCTCCAACATAAGTTGCTATGACAGTTGTCATCTGGGTGGTTTTAAAGAGGCCTGATCTAGTTTTTCTCATAAGGCAGTATAAAAATTGTAGCAAATCAAAATTAATATCTGGAAAAAAATAAACATTTTATTCTTAAATGATGGGAGAATTACTGGTTTTATATCTGCTGGGGATAAATATTTAATATCTAAGGTTACTACTGTTTGCTCTAGCTGCCCAATCAATTAAGAATACATTTGTCTCACAAAATGTGGTACATTGTATCAGGATCGTGAGTGAGAAATTGCAATACTGTGCTCCTTTTTATTTTGTACTGAGTCACTTGAACTATGTAAAAAATGGATAAGGGGTCTATCAATGGTTATTCATAATTATGGCTATATGAAACCACATGAAGCAGTATGCCAACCTTGGGTGCAGTATGCCATAGAATAATACATGTTACTGAAAAGCAAACCAGAAGAAGGCCACTGCCTTTCAGTCCAGCTTGTGGATTTCCTGGTGGTATCTGGCTGGCTACTGTGGGAATGAAGATTCCAGACTATTTAGATCCAGTGACCAGCTTCATGTGTCATGGAGAACTGGCAGTTTGGCTGAACCACTGGTTCCCGGAGCATGCACGGGACTTTAACTTCCAGTGTCGGGAAGGAGATGCCGACACTGGGTGTGTCATCCAAACCCAACAATGTTAGCATATTCTACCCTACTTGTGGTTCTGAACCTGACATCTGTAACCTACATTTTAGGTTGAAGATGCCATGTTTGGAATGGCAAGTAAGGTAGAATATGCTGACATTGGTGGACATCTCCTTCCTGAAATCAGCATCTCTTTCCGGATACTGGAAGTTGGGCTTCTGCACGC
The DNA here is from genome assembly GCF_027244095.1 of Hemicordylus capensis. Taxonomy (NCBI): domain Eukaryota; kingdom Metazoa; phylum Chordata; class Lepidosauria; order Squamata; family Cordylidae; genus Hemicordylus; species Hemicordylus capensis. The sequence goes on along the minus strand of NC_069661.1, from coordinate 34,227,609 downwards.
ACTCTGGTAATCTATGGTTTGGCCAAGCCACAGCTTCTCCATGGCGTGTGAAGCCAGCCTGTGACTGATCTAGGAGGCCTTTTCTTATGTTCTTATAAAATGATATTTTCTTTCCATGTTTAGAATGACCAATTGATTTCAGCAAATGAAACTTGACTTAAGAATATCTGCTAAAGAGCCACAGCCAATTTTATTTCCTCTGGTCTAGATGACAGCTGCATTTTCTGTTAGAGTACTCTGGAATAGCTCCTCCTGCTGTCATTGCCTTTCTGCAAGCCTACTCTTAAAAGCACAACCCCTCTTTTATATTTGCAAGCTGATGTTAATAGAGTTTTGTTAAATAACCTAGTAGCGATGCTCCTGGTAGACACAGCACTTGGAAGGTTTAAGAATACCATTATTTCAGGGCACACATTTTTCAGGTTCACTCTTAAAATGGATACATTTTAAAATACCTAAAGAAAATTCTGGAAAACCCTGCTGGTAATACATTAGCCATTCGCCTATGGAGTCCTGCCCCTTAATCATTTTTAAGTCACAGCAAGAGATAGTTACATGTTGTATGGACAATTGTTCCAACAGCACCATTTGAGGATGCAATTTGTTATGATTGACAGTCTCTGCACCAGATGAAACTCCTACTAGGAAGTGAAGACGGCTGCTGCATCAAGAACAGCATATTCTGAAGACAGGCCTAAGTTAGGACTGAGGTCAAAATTAGTGTGACTGTCACCATTCTGCACATTTGGCTCAAATGAAAATAAGGGTTGTGCTGTCTTACGGATTACTTTCTCAGAATGGTTTTCTTTTCAGACAAGATAGCTCACTGATTCTTTGAGCATTACAAAAATATGTATGTTGGATGCTTTTTATTAGAGATAGGCACAGAACTAATTTTTTTATTCATTTTGAATTTGAATCAAATTCCAAAAATTAATTTTGAATTTGAATTAAATTTCAAGCTGGTTCAAATTGGTTCAGATTGAATTCAAATTGATTTGACCCTGTTTTGGTGCCTTTTTAATCAATCAGAAGGCATGAATGGCTTTTAAAAGGTGCCCAATGGCTCTTGAATCAAATTCAAATCGGATTTTGAAAATTTGATTCTAATTCGAATCGAATTCCTTTTTAAGGGGTGATTCAAATTTGAAACACTCAGTTCACCCAGATTTGAGATGTGATTTGCACATCCCTACTTTTTGTTGAATCCCATTGGTGAAAGGGAATGCAAATTAGAATGGTTTGGATCGGGGCGTTGCAGGGCACTTAAAAGATCTGGCACTCAGGTCCACAGCCCCCTTGTTGATAATTAAACTTAAACATACCTCTCCAAGAATAATTACTTAAATAACTGATTTTTAAGAGTTTTTTAAAGTCTCTAATATTATAATGCAACACCTATGAAGCTGGAAGCAGCAGAAAGCTTGGTGAAGTTGAGAGCTCTCTCCCATGCTCTTTGCAGGGGCTTCCACTGTTGTACTTCCTTTCTGGAAGAGGTCAAGGAGCAGGGAGGTGGCTGATGAGATTTGGGGCTTTGTGCCATTATTTTTCCTCGGACCAGGAGTGGCCAGAAGTGCCCGGTGCTTATGCACATGTTATTGGTGCATGTGTTGTGAGTGCATGTCTGTGCAACATGTGCACATGCACACATGATGTGCGCATGCACACTGGGCACTTCTGGGCACTTCCAGTCTGAGGAGGCACTGGGGCAGCAAGAAGGTATGCTTAAAAGACAGAGTTTTTAAAAAATGTTTTAAAAGACAGAGCCGGTGGGGGAAACATGGCAGGAGGGGTAAGAGCACCCACCCCTGTTCTGAAAGATATCCCCCACCCACCTTCAAACCAGCCAAGCTGCTGGACTTTTGAACCGGTTTGGAGGCCCATAAAAGGGCCTCCGGACCAGTCTGTGCACATCCCTAGCCTCCGGAGGAAAGTACTGTCCCCTTTAGTTAGTGCAGCCTAGGATGACTCATCACAAGGATCAGGAGATTCCTGGTTCAAAGACTAGCTAATCCTGACAACATAAAGAAGGAAAACATCACACTGAGCATGTTGGCACAATTGCTCTCAAGCCAGTAAGCAGATTTACCAACCTCTGGTTCCTGACACATGTGCATTCCTAGTGGGGATGCCATGTGAAGCCGCCAGCCTCTGGCTCCTGCACTGGCTTACCAACTTCAGCCAAACTTCTGCAATCAAGATTTGAAGTTGGGCAGAGAATGTTGGACTGGCGTTTTTAAGCTAGCATAGGAACTGGAGGCTAGCAGCTACTCATGTAGGAACAGAACACATGCTTGCCAGAAATCAGAGTTCCCAACATACTGACTTGGTGGTGATCATGCAAAACCATCCATTATATTCCGAACCAGACTAAATTAATCAAGACTGGTCCCTTCCCGACCACCTCAGTTAGCTGCCTTCAATACAAGGCACACGCAAAAGACTTGTGAGGAGTTCCTGTCTACTGTTTCCCTTTTATGATTGTTTCCATGAGAAACGAATGCTATTGGCTTGCTGCCTCAAATATCATTAAGTCTGAAAAAAGAGGGTTACAGATTACTTGGGGAGTAGTAGTCTGTCAAAAATATATAGGAGTAAGGTGGAGAAACAGCTCTAGGGCCATGAAGAACACAGCCTTTCTTGTGCTTTTTATAAAAGTATATTCACAGAACTTTGAACAAAAGATGAAAAAGCTGCTACCTTGAGATTTGTGGGGAAAAGAAATGATTTACATTTCTGCTGTTACCCTGGAAAATTATTAGTTGGGTAAGATGTACCACATGTACCAAATAACTTCCTTATTTCTATTTGTGGTTCGAATTATTTAGGTTAAAATTGATTTCCCCTCTAAACATTGTAGAAATGTATTGATTATTGCTGCAGATAAAATGTATGTATGTATGTATGTATGTATGTATGTATGTATGTATGTATGTATGAAAAGTTAATTAAAAAGCTAAAAATTGAGAATTATAAAAACTAAAAACTAATGAACCTACCAGATATAACCAAAGGTGGAACATTAAAAATCCTTTTTAACAAGATGTGTTTTTAGTTATTTTTTTAAAAAACTACTGAAGGAGGGAGCATGGTGAAGCTCTTTAGGGAGTACGTTCCGAAGCCGAGGGGCCACAACTGACAAGGCCCTGTCTCTAGTCCTCACAAACTGTATCTCTGTTAGCGGTGGGGCCATGAGCAGAGGGCCCTGGAAGGTTCATATGGGTGAATATGATCTGAACATAAGAACAGCCCTGCTGGATCAGGTCCAGGTCCTATCTAGTCCAGTATCCTGTTTCACACAGTGGCCCACAGTAGTTCAGTTGTCCTGCAGCTCCTGTTCTGATATTTGTTTATGTTCTAATGCTTTGACATGAGCATCACAGCTCACAGCAGTCAATAGACCTATCTTCCATGAATTTGTCTAATCATAAGTTTCTTTCAATAAGAAACATATGCTCTTGGCTTGCTGCCTCAAACATCATTAAGTCTGAAAAAAAGGGGTTGCAGATTATTTGGGGAGTAGTAGTCTGTCAAAAATATATAGCAGTAAGGTGGAGACAGAGTCAAATTGCACATGTACACAGGAACATAGGAAGCTGCCTTATGCCAAATCAGATCATCGGTCCAACTAGTTCCATTTTGTCTCCACTGACTGGCAGCAGCTTTCCAAGTTTTTTGGCAGGAGTTTCTCCCCCAGCTCTACATGTCAGGGAGTGAACCTGAGACCTTCTACATGCAAAGCAGATGCTCTGCCATTGAGCTACAGCCTCATTGCCAGCTTGTGTTTCTTTTTAAAATACAAACCCCATGTTTCTATGATCTGGATAAGGACAGCAGTGTGTGGGGGGAAGTAGTAAGTGTTTTAACCTGTTCTCCCCACACTACAGTCCCAACAAAAAATGGCCCCTCCCAAGTTGCTATTTGCCCTTGGAGGGTCGTGACTACAAGCCTAGGTCATTACTGCAACTTTGTCAATGTGTTGTATGAAGAAGTATTTTCTTTTGCCCTGAACCTGCTGCCTATCCATTGCATGGGATGACCAGGCCCTTCCTAGTCTCAGCCACTGCTCTTCCTCCTGGGAACCCAAGGCCAAACTAGATAATCAAACTTGATAATCATAGGTGTGTGTGTGTTTCAGGTGGAAATAGTACCCATGGGGAAGGAGATCATGACCATGGTGAGGTGGGTTTAATGCTTATTCGTGTGCCACAGTCCAAAGAAAATGGAATTCCCTCACAGCTCAGTGGTATCAGGGAGTATAATGCATCATATGGGATAGAGTTCAATCAATATACCATGCCACAGAGAAGAACAAGGATATTGGGAACACACAGTTGCTGTGCACAGCTAAGAAGGACTACTGTGTGGGATCCCATTCACCAGATACTAGTTTCTTTGCTACCCAGATTCACTGCTTTCCATCTGGGTTTGCCACATTTATCGGAGAGAATTCCTGGACACAACCATCAAAAGCGGAGAAGGGTGCAAATGTTCAAACCCTATTTTTTTGACCAGGATTGGAAAGAGTGCTTGGCAGTGAAGCTTGGTGGCTGTTTCCCACACAGCTGTTTTTGCCCAAGAGAGGGCTAGGAACTCATTTAGTTTTGGGAGCAGTAGCTAGCTAGGGCTGTTGCTCCTGCAGTTTGTAACAATAAAGAATGGTTGTGTTTTAAGGCCTACCCCCTCGGCTCCACAGAGGAGATACTTCCTGTTGGCTGAGAAGGCCCCTCAGAAAACAGCAGGTGCTACATCCAGCCATGAGTGTTCTAGAGAGAAGTGGAAACCACCCCCCCATTGCCACTAAAGAAAAGGGCTCTCTCTGTCCAGCACTTCACAGCTAAACCCAGAGGCCCACCACTGCCCTTGTTAAATCTAGAGATGATCCAGAAACAGAAGCAAAGGGAAACCAGCGGCAGCCTCAGTTCAGTCTGCTGCCAGTGGCCCCCTCTAGCAATGCCCCCTGAGTCAGACATCAGCGTCTGACGTCAGGAGCAGGGGGTGTGGTTTTGCTCTGTTTGGAAGCAAAATCTGGCCACCACCATGTTGGCAGCATGGCTGGGAGCGGCTCTCCCCCAGACACAGGGGGCATGGCTGGGGCATGAGATGCGGCCTCTGAGCACGGCGGCCCAGGTACTTTGAACCTGTTTGTGCTATGGTGGCTCCTCCCCTGTCCAGAAGGAAAGGGGGGAATTTATTGAGTCATTCACAGAAAACCAACCTAGCTGGTTGGCAGCACTGGTGCGAGAGAAAGGGCAAGAATATGGGGCATTAACATTGACACCACATAGTTACAATGCCTGTAGAGAAGCACAGCAAAATTGGCAAAATTCATTAAAGCCATCTTCCCTCTCGAATTCCTGGACATACAGCTTGAAACTTTTCCTATCTTTTAGACAGGAGATCCAGTTCCTGGACTGTTCAGGCCAATTCTGGACATACGGCAACTTTATCTCTTCCTCACATTTGACCCAGTACAATAGCATAGCTAGGGGAGTGGGGCTCCATGTTTGCCCTCGTCCCTGGTGGCCCTGATGGGTGTTGTTGGTGTTTGTGTGTGCAGCACGCACACACCGGTGACACCCCTGTGTGTGACATCACACACTAGGGAGCTCATGGCCAGAGACCCGGAAGGCCTACACAAACCCTCTGGAGCTCATCCCCAGCTGGCATTTTGTTGCTTTCCTTTCTCTCCCTCGAGCACCCCTTCCGGGGCTCATTTCCCAGCCGTCTTCATTGTTGGGTGCACCTCCCCCCCCCATTTTCTCCCTTGCTTCCAGTGTGCAGCCAGCAACGAACACAGCTTGGAAATGAGGTCTGGCTGAAGCTTGCAGGGAGCGGGGTGTAAAAGGCAAGTCAGGCAGCCCCCAGGAGTTGGACCAGTTGGGTTCTTTAAACCCGTCTGCCCTATGATAGCTCCATGCCTGACCCAGTATCACTCACCGCATTCCTACTAGGCTTAGTCAGACCAGAGCAAGGGTAGGCAATGAGTGTCTCTCCAGCTGTTGCTGAACTACAACTCCCATCACGCCCCGCCACAATTGATTAAAGCTGGTGACGATGGGAGTTATCGTTCAGTGACATCTGGAGCGCCACGCATTGCGTACCCCTGGTCCAGAGGCTTTTAACCACCTGTCAGTCACAAAAGCTACAGTTGCACTCTCCTGTTTCCCCCAAGGTATAGGGAGATCGTCCTCAATGGCGGGTTATTAGCCTCTGCATGCTCACCCGAGACAGGGCCAATCAAAAACAAGGACAGGCTAGTACTAGCAGGCAGCTAGGTGGCGCTCAATCCTCAGTTCCAGGACTGGTGGCGACCATGGGAGTTATCACTCAGCAACATCTGGAGCGCCATGCATTGCCTAACCCTGGTCCAGAGGCTTTTAACCACCTGTCAGTCACAAAAGCTACAGTTGCCTTTCATGTTTAACCTCTGCTAACTTGGCAAAGAGGCACCTTTTAATGTGGTGATTCTCTTTATTTATCAGGGGGAGAGTAACTGGCCCTCTCCACCCCCAGCACAGTAGCTTCAGTGACTGTTGCTGGTGTCTATCTTATGTTTCTTTTTAGATTGTGAGCCCTTAGGGGACAGGGAGCCATCTTATTTATTTATTATTACTCTGTGTAAACCGCCCTGAGCCATTTTTGGAAGGGCAGTATAGAAATTGAATGAATGAATGAATGAATGAATGAATGAATATTTCCAAGTCTGCCTGGAAAGGGCACACAGTCCCACATATTTCATATTAGGTTACAGCCTCAGATCAGAAGGTGCTTGCCTGGTTCAAGCCCCAAAGTCCCTGAAACACACAGAGAACTCTGAATCAGCGTGACTGCTGAACCATTTCTGGTCTTAATTTTCTAATAGAGACATAGGAATATAGGAAGCTTCCATATACGGAGTCAGACCATAGGTCCATCTAGCACAGTATTGTCTACACAGACTAGGGTTGCCATATTCAAGCTTCCCACATCAAGGTGCCCTATTTTGCATATTATGCAAATCATGCTGCAACTAATTTGCATTTATTTATTTATTTATTTGGCAGATTTGTATACTTTCCCCTCCTTCTCTGCCCTACCATGCGATCGGATCCAGAGTAAAATCCGGACATTCCAGGCATTCTGGGCAGCGTATTTGCAATCTGTGTAAATCCAGGTGGGATTTAGCAGCTGGGTGGAGGGGCCAAAATTTGGGGACTACTCTAAATTGACATGGCAACCCTAACACAGACTAGCAGTGGCTTCTCCAAGGTTACAGGCAGGAATCTCTCTCAGCCCTGTCTTGGAGATGCCAGGGAGGGGACTTGGAACCTTCTGCTCTTCCCAGAGCGGCTTCATCCCCTAATGGGAATATCTTACAGTGCTCACACATCAAGTTTCCCATTCATGTGCAACCAGGGTGCACCCTGCTTAGCTAGAGGGACAAGTCATGCTTGCTACCACAAGACCAGCTCTCAAAGATGAGATATACTTTGTTGCAAATGACTTAAGGTCAGCTTGTGATGACATATTCCATTTCATTTAAGTGAGAACTCATATTTTCAAAAGATCACCCCCCCCCCTGAATTTCTTTGAAAGAATGGTGAGCAGGGGGTGGGAGGGTGGGTAGGATACATTTTGTGGCCAAAGAGTTAAAATCCTTCCTGCATGGAAGAAAAATGAGGATCCTTGCAGCCTAGCTGTAAATAAAGCAATTGCAAAATGTAAATGCTTTAAAATGTGAGCACAGTTCAGCTAAGAAAGCAGAGACTCAAAATTTATATGCTCGTTACCGGTAATTACAGTCAGATTCTTCACCGAGCACTATTCCCAGCTAACACATAAAAGTGTCCATGCACATTATCCACTTAAAAGTAAGTCACCCTTAGCACACATGTACCACAAGGAGATGGTGGCTCTTCCAGGAGACCATGTTAAGGCACACAGCTCTCTGCCTTCCCCGCTGTAAGTGTATCTGTCTACTTTTTAAAGCAACGTAGCTGAAAGCCCCTCAGGGTGTTCTTACGAAATGTAAATTCAGTGACTTGGAGACCTTAACATAAAATCACTGCTTTTACTGGATAGCAGTTTAACACTATCCTCTCCTTGAGAAGTAGGGAGAAGAGGAAATTTGGTTTCTGCTTTGGTCTTACAGAACTGCTTAATTCCTTTTTCTGGAACAGGTTGTGCTTCAACAATAGATTCTTAATAATGGCACCCTTTCCCCTACTATGAATTTAATATGAAATACTATGAAATTAAAGGAGGATTTGCATGCATACAAACAAAAATGGTTAAAGACTGATGTATTTTCAAATTTAGATTCAGATTGGCATTGTCACTTTAAGGCATTTTGTAAACATGCAGGCATATGTTCCGTTTTAATGTTGTTATCTGCTACACTATGCTGGTGGTGGGGCATGGTGAACTAAGAGTTGAAAGATCTGGGTTCAAATTCTCACTCACCCATGAAACTCAGTAGGTAATCCTGGACCAGTCTCTGGGCGGGTTCAGTTAGGAACATAGGAAGCTGCCATGTACTGAGTCAGACCGTTGGTCTATCTAGCTCAGTATTGTCTTCACAGACTGGCAGCAGCTTCTCCAAGTTTGCAGGCAGAAATCTCTCTCAGCCCTATCTTGGAGATGCCAGGGAGGGAACTTGAAACTTTCTGCTCTTCCCAGAGCAGCTCCATCCCCTGAGGGGAATATTTTACAGTGCTCGCACATCAAGACTCCCATTCATATGCAACCAGGGTGGACCCTGCTTAGCTAAGGGGACAAGTCAAGCTTGCTACCACAAGACTAGCTCTCCTCTCTCATGATCACCAAGAAGTCTGCATGCTCCTATCAGCTGTGTTATCCAAACCTGCTAAAGACCCGCTCCCAAGCCTTTCGCCTGACATTTGCCCAATATTCACCATCTGAAGATGGGTGGGGAATGTAGGCTGAATCCTGGGGGGAAGGCTTGGGAACCAAACTTTGGTGGGCTCAAACAACATACCCATCAGAAGCATGCACTCCTTAGGAACTGTGATCTTCCAAACTCATCCTCTACATCTCAGCTTAACCTGCCTCACAGAGTACATATCATCCAGAGCTACTTGGAGAAAAATGAAATAAAAGAGAAAATAATGCCAGTGAAGTACCACTGAGTTGCGTAATATGCTGCAGGAATCTAACGCTGCAGTCCTATGCACACTTCCCTGGGAGTAAGCTCCATCAACATAAGTGGGACTTACTTCTGTGTAAACATGCAGAAGATTAAACTGCATATTTACTAAAGGTATAATATGCACATTTTCACTACAATGTCCTGCATGTTTATTTGGAAGTAGGTTCCATTGCGCTCACTGGGGCTTACTCCCAATATGTGTGCATAGGATTGTAGCCTTCGGTTATATCACTACTTTCTCTAGTACTGGGTGTTCTGCTGGATGTTCCAAGAGTTACTGTAATTCTAAAGTTGTTGTTGTCGTCATTATCATAATCTGCCCGTAGGAAGTGGTTTATCTTACACTACTAACACCCCCCCCCGAATATATGTTGATACAAGTGATTGTATATTTTTTATTTATTTATTTATTTATTTATTTATTTATTTATTTATTTATTTAATTTTATTTTTATGCCATCTCACTCAGATGGCTCTAGGTGGTACACAAATATAAAAACAGATTTTTAAAAACCAAATAACTAATTAAAACAAAATTAAAACCAGTTTAAAATCATTTCAATAATCACTGCAAGCCAGGTGAAAAAGATGTTTTAAGGGCTCTTTTAAAGGCTGCTAAAACTCTTACGCCTCTAATATCCATAGGGAGTGCACTCCAGAGCCCAGGAGCAGCTACAGAGAAGGCCCGATCCTGAGTCAGCCAGAGACAGACCTCTCCTGATAACTCTAAAGTGTGGTGGGGATTATACTGAAGAAGGCGATATCCCAGGTAACCTAGTCCTAAACTGTTTAGAGCTTTAAAGTAATTACCAGCAGTTTGTATTTTGCTCAGAAACATATCGGCAGCCAGTGCAGCTGTTTTAAAACCCGCGTTATATGGTCTCTCTGAGAAACCCTAGAGACCAATCTGGCTGCTGCATTTTAACTGAAGTTTCTGAGCAACATACAAAGGCAGTCCCACATACAGAGCATTGCAGTAGTCAAGCTGAGATGTTACCAATGAGTGCTCCACAGTTTTGAGGTCATTATCTTCAAAGAATGGACACAGCTGTTATATTAACCAAAGTTGATAGAAAGCGCTCCTGGCCATAGCCTCCACTTAAAGAGTTTTAGCAGCCTTCTAAAAAGCCCTGGAAAGATATCTCTTTAGCCTGGCCTTTAGTGAGTACAGATATGATTTTAAACTGGTTTTAATTTTTTTAATGTGTTATTTCTTGGTTTTTAAATCTGTTTTTATATTTCTGGACTGCCTAGAACCATCTGGGTGAGGCGGTATAAAAATCTAAATAATGATAATGATAATGATAATGGTGTGACCATCATGTATTCATTAGACCACCTGAACATTCATTAGATCTCCTGTGCATAGAACTGCATTTGTGGGGGCTTTGTACAGCATTAAAATGAATTATTATTATTTCTTGTTTACACAGTCAGACAGGTGTTATTGACTGGTTTGTTTTATCCAGACATCGAATCCTTCCCAAGGACCTGGGATGGCTGAATTTTATTGTCAATGTTGTTGCTGTTGTTATAGATATCGTCGCCGAATATAGGCTGTTCCCAGTAAAGCTGCTTTTTGTAATTGGCTGATGGTGATTTCTGTGACCCCTATGGTGTTGAGGTGCTCTTCAAGGTCTTTTGGAACTGCACCCAGGGCACCGATTACCACTGGGATTATTTTGGTCTTTTTCTGCCACAGCCTTTCAATTTCAATTTGTAGATCTTTTAATAATCTGTAGATTATTTATTTATTTATTTATTTATTTATCTATCTATTTATTTATTTTTACATTTATATCCTACAATAAATATGTACCTAAGGGGGGGGCAGAGCTTGTCCCCCTTTGCATGCTCATTGGGCATGTTATCTGAAAGCTCAAGGGCTGAGGGCTCAATAGTATAGCAATCGTATATAGAGAAATCAAGTGATGTACATATATGTGTGAACCAGGACTATGATGAGACCCAAAAAGGGAATGTTAGACAACAGTGTTAAGCACTTTAGGTTTAAGCCTCTGGAAAGCCATATTCTCTACCTAGCCTCAGTGCATCCTAACTAAGACTGGAACCAAACATTATAGGATAGGTGGCTCTTGACACTAATAGCCATCCAGGAAACCCCCCGCTCCCCGTAACACCTTGAAGCCTTTCTCACGATCGATGAGAAGTGCTACCCTCTTCTGCAGGGAGGAAGCCCAAAAGTGCTTACCTCCCTGCAGACAATCACAGAGCAGTCTCTGGGTGGGCGGATCACCCGCCCAGACTAGCAGTGGCTTCCCCAGCTGTTTGCCTGGCAGCTCCACGGGTTGAGTGCAGGGAAGCACTGCTGTGTGGTGCCCTACCCCCCCCAAACCCCAATAATGCACCACACAGGTGTGTGGTGCAGTACTAGGAGCCCCCCACCCCCATGCCCCACCCCCGGGAAATTGAGATGTTTATGCCCCTGCTCCCAACCAAATCCTCACCTCCCTATTTTAATATCGAACTCTATTCTCTCTGGTGCCTCGCTCCTCTTCCCTGTATTTTGTTTTATTTCACTTCCCTCCTCCACCCACTGCCAAACACCATCTGGTCATCATTATCATCCCAAGTCACAGTCTGGAAATCTCGTATTCCTTTTCTGGGATCAGGAGGTAGTGCCCATAAGGGAAAGGCAGAGAATGATCTTGAATCCATTCCAGCCAAGTGATTCCTTCCCATTCAGGTGGCCATTGATGCCTAGTAATCACACTGACTTATGGGAAAGGCCATCTCATTAAGCAAAGCAACACTTATTTCCAAGTAAACACACTACAGGGTCAAGCTGTATGGCTGCAAATATTCACTTTCCCCACAAATTAATAAGCGTGGGGTGGGGAGAAACCAATCAATGCAATGTGGCACATGTGACAATAATGGAGAAAATAGTTCCATTTTGTCCCATTTCAAAGGTAAATGCAAACATAGAGGCTTAGGAGTCATCAGTCCATTCTTAAGAAAGAAAGAAGACTGCAGTTGTTTGAAGTTTGCCTCTCCTAATTATACTTTAAACCTCCTTGTTGGCAGATGTCTGGTGGCTCCATTACACACTAGTAAAGGGTGCTCTGGTTATTCTTGTCCTCCTCTCCCATTTGCAAACTTCTCCTGGCTCAACAGTCTTTCCCAGCTCTCTCCTGCCTATTTGAGCAGTGGAAATCTACCACCCAAAGAAGCAGCAGAAGCAAGGTGCATGATGGGATCAGTAACTAGTAACTACCAATGCTAATAGCAGCGATGTTGGGGCATTCAGAAGCCACCGCTCAGTCTTTGTAAATCTCTGCAATAAAGTCAGAGGATTAGATGGATTGGGGTAGATGACACCATCACAAACTATGCCATTGAGGTGTCCCTATGTGTCTCTACAGCTGCAGCAGTTTTGGTTCAAATCAGTTAAGCAGTTCACAAGTTAGCCCACTTGCGCCTGAAAAGTCGATATGTCCGCCATCTTGGATCAGGGTGGATGACATCATCACAAACTATGCCATTGAGGTGTCTCTGTGTGTCACTCACTGCAACTGTACCTAATTTGGTTTAAATTGGTTAGACAGTCCTCAAGTTAGTGCGCTTGTACCTCAGATGTTTCCACAGCCACCATTTTGAATTAGAGTGGATGCCATCACCACACACCATGCCATTAGGGAATCCCTACGTGTCCCAACAGCTGTAGCAAATTTGGTTCAAATTGGTTAAGCGGTTCACAAGTTAGCTCACCTGCACCTGAAAAGTCTACATGTCCGCCATCTTGGATTGGGGTGGATGACATCATCACAAACTGCACCATTGAGGTGTCCCTATGTATCCCCACAACTGTGCCCAATTTGGTTCATATTGGTCCAGGCATTGAGAAGTTGATAGCGGGGAACTCATGGACACACACAGAGAATGCTGGGTGATCTCATAAGTCTACTGGAAAGTAGGCTAAAAAACAAACAAACATAGGTGGAGCCAGCCAGAGGAAGCAAGCAAGCTATCTGCTTTAAAGTGGTGGAAGTGCAAGTAAAAGTAGGAGAAACTAGAGAGAGAGAGAAAGCAAAGATAAAGAATATAAAGAAGCAAGAGAAAGAGATGATGATAATAGGGGTGGGGTGTAAAAACAACAACAAAAAACTGGCGGGGCACTGCCCATTCTGCCTTAGTGACCAGCCTCCGTTGGAATGGGGGCAGAAAAACCCAGTGATGTCATAGCATGCCTTTGGCTTTAATAGAATCACTGGACTGGAGAGGAGACACATGGGCCCAGTTCATATGTAACATGAAACCGGAGGCTGGAGAAGCCGCGGTTTCAATCTGGAACTGTAAATCACCCTGCAGATGTTGTTGAAACCGTGGCCAGCCCAACCCCAGTTGCAGGAGAGGGTAGCCCCTCCCTGCTGCTCAGCCAGCTAATACCAATCCCAGCAAGCACCACAGCCAGACTGTGGACAAAGCTTCATTATATCAGTGGAGTGGCCATGATTGGCCACAATCTTGGAGGGGGCAGGCCAAACGTGATTGCGCATTTTCAGAGCGCACCACCCACCCTCGGCAGGGAAAGGGCATTTAAATCCCTATAAATGTCCTGCCATGCCGTGGCAGCGCTTCTTCAAGCAGCGATGACACTGGGGCCCCCCAAAGAGCCCTGCACCCTGATAGTCCCACGCAAGCACGGAATCAGGGTGGGGGTTCTAAGGGTATATTTCCCTGTTACTCTGGGAGGGGACGGGGACATTGACATTTCTGCCGATAGAGGAAGGGATATGCAGATGAGAGATGGCAAAGGGTGCTGGGAGTTCTGTCCCTCTGTCACCTGGGATGATGTTGTGAGGGGTAACCCCAGCAAAGCATTCCATGCAGAACCAAATGAAGTCTGCTTACTGGCAGTTTGCTGCTGAGAGGGCTCGCCCTCTCATGAGAGGGTCAGTCTACTGGGGAGACCACTGCAGCTGTCAGAGCACTGGTCAACCCATGGACTGAGAGCTCATGAGTTGAGCCAGCCCACCCACCCACTGTTCCTCCACTTGTGTGGGGCCACCAACTCTCCATGGTAAAAAATTAGAACAGGTTCTCTGCAACCTCCCCACCTCCATCCCTGTGAAGACTTGCACACACTCAAAGGAGATCTAGATGCTCCATGTGCCATAACCTGGCCTTGTGCACAGAGGCGATGGGGGAGACAGAGGGATAGACCTTTAAACCTATTCAGAATTCAAGGGCCCAGTCCAGTGCCACACAGTATGCAGATCTGCTGGCATGGGGGATTGTGGGAGAGGGGAGCTCCAATTCTCAAGTGACCCTGGGACAGTGGGGTCGCCGTTTTGGGGCTCTGGGAAGGGTGCACATGTCCACATGGGTGGAGGGGCTGGCAGGGGGCATGCTCTGACAGCTATTCATTGGCCGTCACCAAGACAAGGAAAGCAGTCTCTGGGTAGCCCTTGCCACATCTTTCCTCCACACAGCAACTTTGCTCATTATAAAGCCCCAATGGCCTGTCACTCCCCTGAGGGAGCAATCAGTGGGAGGAGATGTTTTGCCATCAGGCCTCATGACTGAATTTGCTCTCTTCCACTCTGATGGTTGCTCTTATGAATTGTAAGGGGGTCTCCCGGTGGCCTTTCACTCTCATTATTGAGTAGTGTGTCCAGGGTCAGGTGACTCTATCTTCCCAGCAGTAGTGCACTTCCCAAATACTGGAGCACCACTGACCCTGGCGACCAGCCCTGCTCATGAGTGAGCCTGGGGAGCACAAACCCCCAAAGGGGAAGGGGCTGGGGCTGCCTTCCCAAATCTTTCACTAAGAAAACTAGAACTTGGCTGCTCCAGGATCTGTGCTTGGGGCTGCACTTTACATCCGGCCAAAAGCACCCCGCCCCCCGCCCGCACTCAAAGCATTTGTGCCAGTGGGGGAGACACTGGGTTCTGTGATGGACTTCTTAACCCATTCAAAATTCCTGGGTCCAGCCCAGCATTGCACTGTATGCAGATCTGCTGGCTCATGGATTTGTGGGAGAGGGGAGTCCCAGTTCCCCCCACCCACCTATGGACAGTGGGGTTGCCCTTCAGGAGCGCTGGCAAGGGTGCACATTTCTGGATGGGCCAGCAGGGGGCATGCTCTGACAGCTACTTGGTGGTAGTTGCCAGGACTGGGAAAGCAGTCTCTGGGGTACCCATCCCTGCAGCTTCCCTCCATAGAGCATCCTCACTCGGTCTCAAGGCCCCGGTCACTTGCCACGCTCATGAGAGAGCGAGCCATGGGATATAATGAGTGGTGAACATTCAAGTACCACCCGTACATTTTAAATTCATGCTCCCAGATGGCTCTTCTCGTGAGTAGATGGTGGGGCCCCCTTCCCCAACCTTCCAGTATATAAAATAGAACTTGCCGGCTCAAGAATCCCCGCTCAGGGCTGCCCTTTTCACCTGGCCAGCAGCAATCTTCCTCCTTACCCCACAAAGCATTTGTGCTGGCAGGGAGCACACTGTGTTCCATGGTGGACCCATAAACTCATTCAAAACTCCCGGCTCTGGTCTGGCATTGTGCCATATGCAAATCTGCTGGTGTGGGGATCCATGGGAGAGGGGAGCCCTGGTTCCCTGCTACCCCATGACAGTAGGGTTGCCCTTTGCAGGCATGGGCAAGGGTGAATATGTCCATATGGGTGGGCTGGCTGGCTGACAGGGGGTACACTCCAACAGCTACTTAGCGGCATTCGCCAGGACTGGGAAAGCAGTCTCTGGGCTACCCGTTCCTGCAGTTTTTCTCCATAGAGCATCCTGGCTTGACTTTGAGCATCTGGTGGCCTTGCACTCTCATGAGACAGCAGTCTGTGGCAGAATGGGTGGCAAACACTCGAGTACCATCTAGTGAATTTTAAATTAGTGCTCAGAGCACCCCCACCTACTCCTCACTGATGGTTCTTCTCATGAGTAAGCCAAGGGACTGATAACCCCCAAGGGGAAGGGGCTGCGCCCCCTCCCCCAACATTTCTGTTAAGAGAAGAAGAAGAATTTTGCTTTTCCGGGATCCCTGCTTGGGGCTGCCTTTTAAACCCAACTATGGGACTCCACCCCGCATGCCAAATGTTCCCCTTCTAGCACCACAATGGGGTGCCCTGCTTATGTTGGTACCTGGAGCGCCTGTGCTTGTGAATATACATCACTGTTGCTTGCTTCTCAGAGAGCAAAGCACTTGGTGCCTGTCCTGTCATCCCATCCCCTTTCCCTCCTGCTTGACAGGAGGGGGGAGCAAGGCACAGAGTGGGAAGAGGGAATGCCCACTGAGAGGATGGCAAGGCTGCAATGGAGCATCACGGTGTTCCTGTCACCGGGCAACTCCATAGCAGTATAGCAGATAGGATGGGCAGGGCTGGTTCTCCGAGAGGCGGCCAATGGAAAGCGCCACTGGCATAGAGCACACAAGTCCCTGGGTGGGTCTGCGCTGCCACCTCTATGATTGCAGTTTCAAAATCGGCACAAAACCACATTTATGGCACCATCCAGAGACGTAATGCCTCAGCGGCCAAACCTCAAAAATCAGGAAGCAAACCTTTGTGCAAACTGAAATGTCAAACTGGAGTTTGCTTAGACAAACCAGAGATTGCTCTTGACGTGAAACTGCTGTTTCATGCATTAGGACGTACTGGATTTCCAACCTCTGCAATGTTTAACTCTGGTTTCGCGTTATGTATGAAGTGGGCCATGGCTGCTTTTTTTCAATGGCAGCCAGCCATGCATTTTTCCTAGCATCTATTTCCACCCAGAGTTCACAACTGCAATCTTAAGGTGTCATTGCTTTGCACTAATGAAGATCAGAACTGACAGAAACAATTGTGTAATTGTTTCCCCCACTTTATAACTGAGATTTTTCTCAATCACATTTTTCTTAATTAATTATTTTATTGTATTTATTTATTACATTTATAGACTGCCCCATCCAAAGGCTCTAGGCGGTGTTAATCACACACAGATTGATCCCTGAAGCTCTTAGGATTTGTTCTTACATGTTCTATATATCCTTTTCCAAAAGCCATTTCTAACCATGCCATTATCATGATAGATTTTTTTTTTTTTTTAATTTTAGAAAGCCATAAGTTAGAAGTGGTTCTGAGATAAAGGCTAGGATGGAAAGCTTGAATGCAATGAAATATTACCATCATATTTTAAATTAACGTGTCATCTCTTTCTTATAAAATCTCTCTTTAAAAGTTAGAGAGAAGGCCACTTAATGATTTATGTTGCAGTTCAGGGGTCTGGCTGAACACCTCTAGAAAAAAGTGGAATTGATTTGAGTTAATTTGAATGACTGGAAAGGATTTTTGTTGTTTTGTTGTTGTGAAATGATTATGTGTTATATGCCATCCAGTGGTGGCCAGTACGGTGTGTGACAGGGTGGACAGAAAATTATCTAGGGCACAGGGCACTCATCTTGCTCTGTCCTGGCTGCTTCACTGTGCATCACTCTCTTCACTCTCATCTTGCCCCACTATGGTTTTAACCCCAGGCATGATCTGGCAAATACCAGCCTGCACCTGAGGGTAATGCTATGGTCAGGCAAGGCGAGAAACAGAGAGGCAGCCAGGACAGGGTGAGACAAGTGCAAGTTCCTTTTCTGCCCCCCACTCCAGCTCCACCTCACCTGTACCAGCTGCCACTGATCCCCTCTTTCTGGATGTTTTCTTAAGCCAGTTGATCTAAATGCTCTAAGAGTCCCTGTTCTTTGTCCCTTGCTATTCTGGCCATGAAAATCACCATAATCCTATCCTTGCATTGCCCCCCCCCCAAAAAAACAACCCCTGAAAAATTCCCATTGAATTCAATGGGACTGACTCCCAGATAAGTGGGTATAGGATTGCAGCTTTTGTGCACGTGTGTGTGTGTGTGTGTGTGTGCGCGCACGCGTGCGTGCGTGCACACCCCTTGCCAGAAAATGTCCTGCAGATACCCATGACGGGAATCTACATGGGCTCCTTACTTTCCATCTCATTGTCCCTCAGCCCACTGTGTCACAATTCATATGATATAATTCAAAGATCAAAAAGTTTTTGGTTTATTATGAGAAGAGTTAAGGCACTTATAAATTCACTCCAGCCGGTGGAAGGAAGGAAGGAAGGAAGGAAGGAAGGAAGGAAGGAAGGAAGGAAATTATTCATAGTCAGTAAATTCACAGTAAATTCACAGTCAGCAGAGAGGTCAAATTTCTAGATATGCTGAATGACTGTGCCCTAGAACAATTGGTCTTGGAACCAACCAGAGAGAAGGGAACCTTGGACTTAATCCTGAGTGGCACCCAGGACCTGGTGTGTGATGTCAGTGTCATCAACCCTTTAAGGAACAGTGACCATAGTGCAATCAAATGAAGCATACATGCGGGGAGAGAATCACCAAGGACGTCTAACACGGACATTTTGAATTTCAGAAGAGGAAACTTCTCCAAAATTAGGAGTATGGTGAAAAGAAAACTGAAAGGGAAAATCAGGAGAGTCACTTCGCTCCAGAGTGCATGGAGTTTACTTAAAACCACAATAGTTAGACTGTATACCCAAAAGGAGGAAAGGTACCACTAAGTCCAGGAGGATGCCAGCATGGCTAACAGGTACCACTAAGGAAGCCATAAAAGGGAAGAAGACTTCCATCTGAAATTGGAAGGTCTAGCCAAATGAAGAGAACAGAAAGGAACACAAACTCTGGCAAAAGAAATGCAAGGTGACAATAAGGGAGGAAAAAAGAAAGTTTGAGGAACATTCAGCCAAAAGTATCAAGGGTAATAACAAAAACTTCTTTAAATACCTCAGAAGCAGCAAACCTGCCAGGGAGGTGGTTGGACCACTAGACAATGAGGGAGTGAAAGGGATTATTAAGGAGGATAAGGAGGTTGCAGAGAACCTAAATGAGTTCTTTGCATCCATCTTCACAGCAGAGGATACCAAGCATATACCTGTTCCTGAACCAGGCTTTTCAGGGATGGAGGCTAAAGAACTGAGTCAGATAGGAGTGACAAGAGATTAGGGATGTGCATAAAACCGGTTCTCCCGGTTCGGTTCGGGTCCGAACCGGGTCCGGACCGGACCGGGGTGGTTCGGTTTTGGTTTTGCCAGACCACCCCCCCGGTCCGGTTCGGTTTCGAACTGGTTCGGATCCGAACCGAACCGGTTCGGATCACAAAAAGTGGCTGGTTTTGAAGGGGACATTGTGTTCTACCTGCCACCCAAATTTCAAGTCGATTGGACCTTCCTCTGATTTTTTACAAATTTTTTTCAAAAAATAAATTTTTGCCCATAACTCACAATGTGGAGCCCTTAGGGGCAAAAAAGCTGGGGTGGGTGGTAGCCACCCATGGGTGTCCCCCACCCCCAAAATCCCAAGGCAATTGGTGGCTCCTAGTATTATTGGTGAATTTCTGAAGAAAAATTTTTTTTTCCATTGGCTAGAATGGGGGTTTGGGGCTGCCCCAGACCCACCTCTGTGGGGTGGCAGCACCCCCAAAGTGGGTCCGGGGCCATGGCAAAAATGCCCTCAGTCCCTCCCAGCATTGCCTGTAGAGATAGGAGTGATGGTTCTGTTGTTTTTCTGAGGTATTCTGAGTGTAGATTCTATGATAGCTTATGAGATTTCCAATGAGACACCATGAATCCACTCTCATTTGCTATCACAGAATCCACACTCACTCAGAACACCTCAGAAAAACAACAGAACCATCACTCCTATCTCTACGGGGATTGCTGGGAGGGACTGAGGGCATTTTTGCCATGGCCCCGGACCCACTTTGGCGGTGCTGCCACCCCACAGAGGCGGGTCTGGGGCAGCCCCGAACCCCCATTCTAGCCAATGGAAAATTTTTTTTTCTTCAGAAATTCACCAATAATACTAGGAGCAACCCAACAATTGCCACCCCATCTTTTTGGCCCCTATCTCTGGGCGCCCTAACACGTAACACCTAGTCAGTCCATCTTAATGCCTACCTACTACCACCACTCCTATCCAAGCAAGTAAGAGGAGGACACTCAGAGAGACAACACCCACTCTCTGATCTAACAAAAAGGCCACTGCTGTGCTGCCTGCCAGCACAGCAGCAGCAGCGGAGCAGCACACTAAGCACAAGAGCAGCACACACAGAGAAGAAGCAGGAGGCGGAGCAGCAGAGCAGCAGACCTGCCGCTCTGCATGATGGGTGACGTGATGCCCAAAGGAACCACCGCCTCACTCAGTGCCTGCCACTGACTAGGCCCGACAGACAGAAGCCAGCCAACCTGCTCTGCTCTGCTCTGATGCTCCCCATGGATGATGCACACACACCCTACATCTGCATCCCAATGACCAGACCAGACCAGACCAAGTGCGCAGAGTCAGCACAGGCCAGCAGCCACCAGCCCAGCAACAACAACAGCTACTACTGCTACCACCACAACCAGTGTTGCCGCTACAATAACATTCCCAGTCCAGTCACGCGCGCCACAGCCTGAGCCTAGCACACAGCCAACAGCTGCTGCCAGCCAGTGCCTGGCAAGCCCAGCCAACATGAGGAGGAGAGAGCTAAGTAGACGGCGCACGCACATCACCAACCCATCACGACGGCGCAACTGCAAGGGGAGAGGGCACAATTACAGGCAGGAGGAGGAGGAGGAGGCAAGGCAATCCTAGCACAGATTTGAAAGTTTAAAATCCACCAGGACATCTTCTAGAATCTAGACTTCTGTTTTTTCTACCACCAGCTGTAGTGTCTAGTTAGTCAGTGTGCTGTGCAGCTGAGCTGCGTGTGAGGAAGGATGATTGTAGCTAGTTCTTTAGTTTCAGCAGACTGAGCATTGAGCATGGGCAGTGGCCTTGGGAAGCAACACAATTACACGACGACACTCACCTGCTGCTGCTCGTTCTAGAAGTTGCCTCTTCTCGTCTTTTCACCTCTTCGTGTGTGTGTGTGTGTGCAGTGAGTGCATGCCTTTTGCCTTGCTGGAAAGAAATGCTTCTCTGGTCCACCACCACATATCTGCTCAAGGACACAGAGGCCCAAGGCAGAGGTGGTGGTGGCACCAGTGTGAGTGCATGTGTGCTGGTGGTGTTTGCCACCACAGGTGTTTTGTGTGTGTATGTGTGCGCTGCTAGCTAGGAGGGGGGAGGGAGGCAGGGAGGTAGGGGGGAGGAAAGGGGAGGGGGAGAGGGATGTAGAGGGGATTGAAGGGGGGAGGGTCCGGCTCAGAGTTGGTCAGCCACATATTTGTGCACACACGTGCTCACGTGTGTGCTTCGGTGGGAGAGACCAGACTCTCATCATCTGCCAGGCCGGGGTTGGGGGCAGGTGAGGCGGTGGTGGGCTGGAAGGGAGGGAGGATGGAAGGTGGTGAAGAGGAAGGGGAGAGGATGAGAGGGGAAGGATGGAGGGAGGCATGGGGGGGAGGAAAAAAAACATGTAGACAGACACACACCACACTACACACAGAAAGCATCCACACACAGAGACAGTGCTAGGCATCCATTCACACAGACAGACAGACAGACAGACACACAACAGGAAGAGACAGACTGAGCCTGCACCACACACACACACACACAGACCCAATTCCCCCCCTGCACAGTTATCAATCAATATGTTGTGTTGGCGGCCAGTTCATTGCTATTCTGATGGTTTTGGGTTTTTTGCCATCAGCCAACATCAACAGTGACCACAATCAAGATGAACATAAGATGATAATAATTCATTCGTTTCATTTGAAAAAATCACCCAGTCATTTTCTCCATGTAAACCAAGCCCCCCACACATGATTTCTGGCAACATTTTCAATAAAATCAATTCATTTGGCATTCATCATTTTGTTCTCCCTCTGTCACCTTTTTTTCTTTCTTTTGCATAATTTTGAGGCTTGATTTTGACATGGGGTTTTTAAAGAAAAAATTATTTACATGTTTATTTACATACAGTATTTACATATCTACACTGCATTTTAGAACGTATACCCGCCGCTGCCGCTAAGTCTAGTACTCCGTGGGCTGTGCTACTTTGGGGGGGTGTGCCGTGCCCACGCCAGGTCCCCAAATGCTGACAGGTGGATAGATAAAGGGCCTGTGCTGGTCAGCATTGGGTTTCTTTTTAGGTGGGCGTGGGCATTGTAAACATCTGGCCAGTCGCAGCACTACAACTACTACTACAACTGCATCTCTGTGTGGGCACACTACACGCTGCGACTGGCTGGCACAGCTCAGCATCTGTCACGTCAGCTCAGCTAGAGGTGGAAGGGGGGAGGGTAGGGATAAGCACAGAGGTCGAGCCAGGCAGGTGACCAACCATGGGGCAACCCACGGTAATCACTCGCCCGTCTCAAACTGCAGCTTGGGGTAGCCCAACAGGGGGAGGTTCACCTTAAGGAAGACCAGCTGCTCCACCAGACCAGGGTCCAAGCGGGAGCGAGAGGGTGTCACCACGTCCCCGGCACGTGAAAACACCCGCTCGCTCTGGACACTGGTTGGGGGGCAGGAGAGGAGGCGCACAGCCACCACCGCCAGGTCCGGCCAGACTTGGCGGCGGCTCGCCCAGAACTGTGCGCAGTCCACGCCGTCTCCCTCCACAGGCTCCTCCAAGTACTGCGCAACGCATTGCTCAGCACTGGAGGGGGGCCTGGCAGGTCGAGCCTCCCGCATACCAGGCATGGCGCCATAGCAGAACCGCTGAAACCACTGGGCAGATCTCGAGTCGGTAGCAAATGGCTGCTGCGATGGCGCCGCCTGGGATGCCGCGCTGCTGGACTGGGAAGAGGGAGGGGAAGGGGAAGCTGACGCCGGCTGGCCGCCCATGCTGCTGCTGGGTGCGGGTTGGGCCGCGAGGGCTGCCCCCGCACCACTACCAACACCCTGGTCTCTGCGGGCCCTAGCGGCCTCCTCCTCCCTAACCTTCTCGACCAGGATGCCCTTCCACCTGGGCAAGTCGTCGGCACTCACGGCATTGCCCTTGAGGGCTGGGTGACAGAGACAAGCGAGGACATACTCCTCCCTGTCTCCCAGCACATCAACGAGCCGCTTGTCAACCCCAGACCTCAGCCTCCCAGCCAGAGCACGACCCTCTGGCATGGTCAGAGAGATATGGAGTCCACCCATCAGCTTCTCGAGACCAACAGCTGTGGGCAGCGCCTGGCTCAAGGGAGTGGTGTCGCCACACAAGCCCTTCGTGGCAAGCTGGAAGGGCTCGAGTGCCGACACCGCCTCGGACATCTGCTTCCACTCTGCGTTCGAGAAGTCGCAGACATCCAAGGACTCGTCCCTCGCCAGGGCGACAAGGGCTCTCTCCTGCTCCAACAGGCGCTGGAACAGGAGGAAGGTGGAGTTCCACCGCGTCTCCACATCCGTAGGGATGAGATGGCGAGGAAGGCCAAGGTCATCCTGCTTCTGGCGAAGCAGTCTCCTGGACTTCTCGCTGCGGTGGAAGTGGGCGGCCAGCTTGCGGGACTTATCCACAAGCGTGGCCGTGGCAGCAACAGCAGCTGGGATGGGGCGGGCCCCCTTCTCCTGGGACGCCTTCAGCTCCTTAAGGCCAAGGGCGTCCCTGACGGTCAGATGGAGCGTGTGTGCCATACACCGTATGTTCACACAGTCCATGACTGTCTCGACAGCGGCGGTAACGTTGGCTCCATTGTCGGTGACAATGAAGCCGCGGGAGAGGTGTGGACACCCGCCAATCCACTCCTCTATCTGGCGGTCGAGTACGGCCGCCACCTCCTCCGTGGTGTGCCTCATGTCCATCGTCTCCACGTGCAGGACGGCCCACCTGTGCCGTAGTGCAGCGGGAGCTGCGCCGGACCCGGAAGCATCGCCCGCGGAGGTCCCCTCACTCTCCGGTCCCCACCAGTGGGCAGTGAGGGCCAGGAAAGAAGCGTGCATCCCACTGACACTGGTCCAGAGGTCAGTCGTGAAATGCACGCTTGTCCCGGCCGGAGCTGCACGCAGCTCGGCCAACACGAGCTCCCTGCACCGGCGGTACAGGGAGGGGACCACGTTCCGGCTGAACGTCGTCCTTGAGGGGATGACGTATTCGGGAGCCAGGTATTGGAGAATACGGCGGAAGCCGTTGTTCTCGACCACCTGAAACGGCTGGTCATCGGTGGAAATCATCTCCCCTATGAGGCGGGTGAGGTGATGATGGTCCACGCGAACAATACGCTGGCTGCCCGAGGACTGCGTCCACCGCTGGACGGGCAGTGTAGCCTGCCTGCTGGCTGGCACACTGCCGCTGCCCGCCCTAGTGGCAGATGCACAAGGCGCACTAGCGCTGCCAGCCTGTCCCCTGAGACCTGGGTGGTGACGCTCTAGGTGTCTCCACATAGGCGTCGTACCCAGGTGCGCAGGGTCCCTTCCACGGCTGACAAGCATCCTGCAGTGGACACAGCGGCGTGGAATGGGTCATCTTGAGGGACCTCAAAATGCACCCATGCACCACTGCCCTTGGCCTCCTGCGCCCTGGGCGCCGTCCTAGGCTGTTTCTCGCAAGGTGGCTGCAGTCCTAGGGGGGGGTTGCCGCTGCCTGCCCACTGCTGCCTGCCCACTGCTGCCACCCAACCTGCCCCTTCCGCCCTCCACAGCGGAGGAAGGGCCCGGCTGAACTGGCATCGGAGAGGCAGGCCTCTCCTCCACCACTTCGCCAGACCGCTCCCCACCAGAGTGTCGGGCTTCACGAGGGGGGGCCCCACTGAGCGGCGAAAGGATAGGGGGAAGGGGCCCCAGAGGGAGGGAGAACCTGGCTGCATCGCTGCCAGCCGCACGGTCCTCACCGCCCTCTACCTGCTCTTCCAACTCCACAGTCTCCTCCACCTCAACAACTGGCGGTAGCTCAGCAGCACCTGGTGCCACCGGCGAGGAGGGACCCGCCACAGCCCTAACGGTGCCTCTGCCTCTGCCGTGATTGGCGGCAGCAGGCGTGGGGAACTGAATCCTGCGCACCAAAGATGGGGCCGGAGCAAAGAATTCTCCAATGGGGAGAACTGGGGTGTCCTCAGGCTCCCCGCGTCCTCTCCCTCCCCGTGCCGCAGGCGCACCCCGCACCTGGCCTCTCCCACCTCTGCCCGCCAGCCTTGAGCGAGCCCTGCCCACCACACGGCGCTCAGACATGCTGCTAGGTCAGAAGGAGGGAGACTTTAGGAGGAAGGCCAGAGACAGGGTCAAAAAAATAATTTGGAGGGGCTTAGGGGCCAAAAAAAAGGCAGCTGATTTGGAGACGGCGGGGGGGGGGAGTTTGTTTTTAAAAAAGGAAGCCAATTGGGGGGAAAGGAAGACTTTTTGATGGGGGGGGAAGCCAATTGAAGTGAGGGGGAGGGTGTCCTTTTAGAATTTGGGACTCGGGAGTCAACCAAGCCAATTGGGGAGATGGGTCTGGGAGGGTTTTTTAAAAAAATAGGGGGTTAAAGGGTGGACCCCTGGTGTGGGTGGCACGGGCAGTTGGGTGG
The DNA here is from genome assembly GCF_027244095.1 of Hemicordylus capensis. NCBI lineage: Eukaryota > Metazoa > Chordata > Lepidosauria > Squamata > Cordylidae > Hemicordylus > Hemicordylus capensis. The sequence goes on along the minus strand of NC_069661.1, from coordinate 34,202,040 downwards.
AGTAGTTGTGGTGTGGGTGGCAAGTTTTTAAGTTTTTTGGGGGGGAGAGTGGATGGGGGGAGGGCACAGCACCTACCGGGGGTGGGGGAGGGACGCAGTCAACGCTTGGGAACCTGCAGATCAAAGGAGGAAAGCCTTATTTAGTGAACTGGAACACAAAGTGTGGGTTCTGGGGGGTGGTTCTCAAGTAATGCTCCTGTGGGGGGGGGGGAGCATCAAACTCAATGCAGCCTATTTAGTGACTCTAAATTGCACACAACCAAAACCAGAACCCAGTCACACCTAAACAGAGGTTGAACCCACCCACTCTGTGACTCTGCCCGCCCAATGCCATGGCAAGCAAGCAGCAGCAAACACTTGATGGCAGCATCATGGATTGAACCTCATCATCATATGTGTGTATTGGCCCAGCATGTAGTGGCAGCATCAGAACCCAGGACCCCACTCAGACTGCCCCAGAGGCAAGGAAGCACTCTGGCATGGCATTGGCCCAGCATATAGTGGCAGCATCCGATCCCCTGACCCCACTCAGACTGCCCCAGAGGCAAGGAAGCACTCTGGCATGGCATTGGCCCAGCATGTAGTGGCAGCATCCGATCCCCTGACCCCACTTAGACTGCCCCAGAGGCAAGGAAACACTCTGGAAGAAGGCACCTGTTCAAAAACCACCTGCAAGACGCATGCAATGCAACGCAACACACAGCAGCAGCAATTTCTTTATTGGGCATGAAGACACAAGTTGCAACGGTACATCTCCTCTCCCTCCTCCCCACATCCAAATGCATTTCAAGATAGGGGTGTCCCTATTTAAAACCGCCAGCTAGGGAGAGAAAGGGGGCAACAAAAGGTGCACAATTGCACACGCACTAACCCCTCTTCTTCCGGTCCTTCTCCTGCCGCTCACTGCTGGTCACGGATGCGCCGCCAACAGCCAACCCCCTGGGCTGGGACACAACAGGGCGGCCGCACGAGGCACAGGCAACCGGGGTAGTTCAACGATGGAGGGGCAGAAGTGAGGAGACCACACTATTTATGTGTTGTTGCTCAACTCACCCCCAAGCAGAGACAAATGAAATAAAACAACTTTCAAAAGAAAAATAACCGATGGCGGGGACCTCCAGGTGAGGTCGGAGGTAGGATACTGTGTGGCTGCAGCTGTGGGAGGAAGAAGAAGTGAAGGGATGAGGAGAGAGAAAGAGAGAGAGAGAGGAAGAAGAGAGGAGGAGCTGTAATGTAGCAGCAGGGAGGGGGATTCGGGTGTGGGAGGCAGCAGCAGCGGTGACGGTCCCAAGAGGGGGAGAGACCAACAGAGGGTGTTTGGGGGGTGGAGTGTGTTTCAGGGGGTCTGGGGTATGTAGCGGGGAGTTGGGGGGCAAGAGGGGGAGAGACCAGAGGGTGTTTGGGAGGTGGAGTGTGTTTCAGGGGGTCTGGGGTATGTAGCGGGGAGTCGGGGGGCAAGAGGGGGAGAGACCAGAGGGTGTTTGGGAGGTGGAGTGTGTTTCAGGGGGTCTGGGGTATGTAGCGGGGAGTCAGGGGGGCAAGAGGGGGAGAGACCAACAGAGGGTGTTTGGGGGTGGAGTGTGTTTCAGGGGGTCTGGGGTATGTAGCAGGCAGTCAGGGGGGCAAGAGGGGGAGAGACCAGAGGGTGTTTGGGAGGTGTAGTGTGTTTCAGGGGGTCTTGGGTATGTAGCGGGGAGTCAGGGGGGCAAGAGGGGGAGAGACCAACAGAGGGTGTTTGGGGGGTGGAGTGTGTTTCAGGGGGTCTGGGGTATGTAGCAGGGAGTAGGGGGCAAGAGGGGGAGAGACCAACAGAGGGTGTTTGGGGGGTGGAGTGTGTTTCAGGGGGTCTGGGGTATGTAGCAGGGAGTCGGGGGGCAAGAGGGGGAGAGACCAGAGGGCAGGGTGTGTTTTGGGGGGATTAGTATGCGTCAAGGGGGATGAATCTGGGTGGGAGGGGGCAGGCAGGGCAGGAGTGGAGGAGGAGGAGGTGGCAGTGGGGGGAGTGGGTTTCTGGAGGGGAGGGAGGGGGGAAGCTGGGAGCAGAGGGCCACACAGAGAGGGGAACAATCAATGAATCAATCAAAGCAAACCCAACAATATGAAAAAAAAGTCCAAAAAAAACCACACCTGGGAACAATGGGCAGAAAGTCTGGGGGTGGGGGAGAGCAACCAACAACAACCAGCAGGGAGGAATGGGACACACACACAGAAAAACCAGAAGCAAAAGAAGCTAATTGATTTCACACAAAAAACCAAAGTAACTAAGACAGGACTCAACAGGCAGCAGCAGCAGCACCAGGGAGGATGGGGAACAACACTCAGTCTGGGTGGGAGGGGGCAGGCAGGGCAGGAGTGGAGGAGGAGGAGGTGGCAGTGGGGGGAGTGGGTTTCTGGAGGGGAGGGAGGGGGGAAGCTGGGAGCAGAGGGCCACACAGAGAGGGGAACAATCAATGAATCAATCAAAGCAAACCAAACAATATGAAAAAAAAGTCCAAAAAAAAACCACCTGGGAACAATGGGCAGAAAGTCTGGGAGGGGGGGGAGAGGAACCAACAACAACCAGCAGGGAGGAATGGGACACACACACAGCAAAACCAGAACCAAAAGAAGCTAATTGATTTCACACAAAAAACCAAAGTAACTAAGACAGGACTCAACAGGCAGCAGCAGCAGCACCAGGGAGGATGGGGAACAACACTCAGTCTGGGTGGGAGGGGGCAGGCAGGGCAGGAGTGGAGGAGGAGGAGGTGGCAGTGGGGGGAGTGGGTTTCTGGAGGGGAGGGAGGGGGGAAGCTAGGAGCAGGACCACACAGGGGAACAATCAAATTTGAATCCAAACAATCTATACACAAAGTAAAAAAAAGGAAACCAAAGGGCAGCCAGAAAGTCTCAGGGCGGGGGGGGGGGGTAACAACTACCAGGGGGAGGGACTGGGGGAGTGGGTGGGACACACACAGGGAGCAAAACCAAAACCAGAACCTAATTCCACAAAGAATTCCAAAGAATGCAAGGCTCAACAGGCAGCAGCACAGGAGGGAAACAATCTTATCTGGGTGGGAGGGAGGGAGGGAGGGAGGGAGGGGGGAAGCTAGGAGCAGGGCCAGAGGGGAACAAATTAACAATCAAAATCAGAACACAAGGAATCAAATTGCAGCAATAATATAAACTAAATCCTCAGAAACACAACTCAGACAGGCAGCCAGCAATAACAATAGCAGAAGTTATTAATTAAAAACCAAAATCAGCAAATATATAAATTTACACAGAAGCAATAATTGAATGAAACTCAAAAAGTGGAACAAAAGTCAGGCAAGGCACAAAAACAGGAAAGCAATGCAGAAGAGGGGGGTGGGGGGGAGGAGGGAAAGCCAAAACTTTGGAAGAAGGGTTGAGAGAAAGGGTGAAGAGAACAGAAAACACAACAGGAAAAGTTGGAAAAAGTTGAGGGGAAAGTATTAAAGAGGTTTGGACAGAGACAGACAGAGGGCAGATGGACAAGGTGGCACACAACAACACACAGAGAGAGCAGAGAGACAGACACACACTAATGTGACACACAGTCAGCAGGGACTCACAGCAGACACCAGCAGCAAAAGAGCAAGCAAGGTCTCAGAGATGATCCCACAACTGCAGCCAAGAGAAGTTTCCAGAGAAGAGGCTTGGGTTTATATAGGTTTGAAATTCCCTCCTTTGGGAGCCCCCACCTTTGCACTCCCCCACGGCCAACAGGGTGCCAGCTCTCAACAGTGCAACAGCCAAGCAGCCTACCAGACCAAAGGACTCATTCTGGCCAATCAAAGGATCAATAGCGCAGCCAATACAATGCCTGAAAATAGCATCACAAAATGGATGCTAGGAGCAAAAGTTTCAGGAATGAGCCACAAAATGGAGGACACACTTCAAACTTTAAAGGGACACTCCAGAGACTCAATTGAACTCCCGAACCGGTTCGGGAAACCCGAGCCGGTTCGGAGCCGAACCGACTCGGATTCGGTCCGGATCGGTCCCAGAAGGGCCCGATTCGGTCCGGGATCGAACCGCCGGATCCGGACCGAACCGCACATCTCTACAAGAGATGATGTTCTAAACTGTCTGGAAAAACTAACAAATCACCAGGGCCAGATGACATTCATCCAAGAGTCCTCAAAGAACTCAAATGTGAAATTGCCGACCTTCTTGCTAAAATATATAACTTATCTCTGCAGTCGGACTGGGAAATAGCCAATGTAACACCAATTTTCATAAAGGGATCCAGGGGTGATCCAGGAAATTACAGGCCAGTTAGCCTAACATCTGTTCCAGGCAAATTGATGTAAAGCATCCTCAAGGATGCTTTCCAAATTGTAAAGCACATAGAAGAACAGGCCCTGCTGGGAGTGAACCAGCATGGCTTCCGCAAAGGTAAATCTTGCCTACCAAACCTTTTAGAGTTTTTTGAGAGTGTCAACAAGTGTGTGGATCAAGGTGATCCAGCTGACATAGTATACCTGGACTTCCAAAAAGCTTTCAACGAAGTTCCTCATCAAAGACTCCTGAAGAAACTTAGCAGTCATGGGATAAGGGAACAAGTCCATGTGTGGGTTGCTAACTGGTTGAAAGACAGGAAACAGAGGGTGGGGATGAATGAAGAGTTTTCACAATGGAGGGAAGTAAGAAGTGGGGTTCCCCCAGGGATCTGTTCTGGGACCGGTGCTTTTTAATTATATTCATAAATGATCTAGAAGTAGGGATAAGCAGCGAGGTGGCCAAATTTGCAGATGATACCAAACTCCTTCGGGTAGTGAAATCCAAAATGGATTGTGAGGAGCTCCAAAAGGATCTCTCCAAACTGGGTGAGGGGGTGACAAAATGGCAAATGCAGTTCAATGTTGGCAAGTGTAAGGTGATGCAAATTGGGATGAAAACCCCCAACTTCAAGTCTACGCTGATGGGATCTGAGCTGTTGGTGACTGACCAGGAGAGGGATCTTGGGGTCGTGGTGGACTGCTCGTTGAAAGTGTCGACCCAATGTGCGGCAGCTGTGAAAAAGGCCAATTCCATGCTGGGGATCATTAGGAAGGGGATTGAAAATAAAACGGTTAATATTAAAATGCCCTTATACAAAACTATGGTGCAGCCACACCTGGAGTACTGCGTACAATTCTGATCAACACACCTAAAGAAGGACATTGTGGAACTGGAAAAGGTGCAGAAGAGGGCAACCAAGATGATCAGGGCCTTAGAGCAACTTCCTTATGAGGCAAGGCTACAACACCTGGGGCTTTTTAGTTTAGAAAAAAGATGACTGCAGGGAGACATGATAGAGGTCTATAAATTCATGCATGGTATGGAGAAAGTGGATAGAGAGAAATTCTTCTCCCTATCACATACCACTAGAACCAGGGGTCATCCCATGAAATTGATTACCAGGAAATCTAGGACCAACAAACAGAAGTACTTTTTCACACAACACATAATCAACTTGTGGAATTCTCTGCCACGAGACGTGTTGACAGCCAATAACCTGGATGGCTTTAAGAAGGGTTTGGATAACTTCGTGGAGGAGAGGTCTATCAACGGCTACTAGTCGGAGGGCTAAAGGCCACCTCCAGCCTCAAAGGCAGGATGCCTCTGAGTACCAGTTGCAGGGGAGTAACAACAGGAGAGAGGGCATGCCCTCAGCTCCTGCCTGTAGGCTCCCAGTGGGGTCTGGTGGGCCACTGTGCAAAACAGGATGCTGGACTAGATGGGCCTTGGGCCTGATCCAGCAGGGCTGTTCTTATGTTCTTATGTTCTTAAGGTGCCTGCTTGAATTTCTGTTTCATGCAAGTGTAAAGACATTCTACAGTCTCACATACTGTGCTCAGTTGCCATACACCCATGATTTCCCATGGACTTTCAGCTCTGTCTGGAACAGGGGCGAAACTATAATAGGGCAAGGGGAGACAGCTGTCTGGGGGCCCACTGCCTTGGGGGGCCCCCAGAGGCATCACATGACTGACTCCCCCAGCCACGCAGCCGCCCGGGCTTCCTTCAGTTGTATTCATCCTCCAAAATTGATGTGAGTGTTAAGACCTGGAGCTACCAGAACAGCATGTTTTTCGCCAGTACCATTAAATGACTTGCATCATCCACAGATAGATATAAATTTTACTTCAGTGAGCAGGGGGGCCATTTTAAAATCTTGTCTCTGGGGCCACTCCAACCTTGCTACGCCCCTGGTCTGGAACATGGATTACCTTATTTGGATATGCGAGAAGTTAATTATTACCAAACATTAAAGAAATTTGTTCTCAAAACTTCTCCTTTGCAAACACTATAATGCTGATAATATTTCCAGATATCCTCTGACTACTTGAATATTTTCTGAGTATTCTCCAAGTGCTGGATCTGTATTTGGTACAGATGACTCCCAATAATTTTTGGTTTCAGTATTTGGGAGCCAGCAGTCAGTCGGGCTAATTGATATGCAATGATGTAATGTAATAGGCCTGTTCACATGACCATTTGAGGATGGGTTGGAGGGATGGAGAGCTCCTATTCCATTAGCAGCACACAGCAATAAACTTCCAAAACAACAACAACAACAACAACAACAACCAGAGTTGCCAGGAAAATAATTTGACAAACACTCTTATATCTTATTTGACAATATTTTATGGTTTGCACAAAGGAGATTTATCATTAAATAACATTGTATCTTATTTAAATTTGATGGATTTGATAGATAACATGCAAACTAATTTTGTATCTGGATGCTTTTGGTAGTATCTGATAACATGCAATGGTAATTGCTATATGATGATTCAGTTTATGAGATTCTGTATTTGAAGCCTGACAACATCAACACAATCAAGAGATGTCACGGGTAGACAATGTACAATGCTACTTGCATGTCACAATGTAATGTTCACACAATTGTGCAATTCTAGCACAATTCTAGCATTGTTGTGTTTGCTAGAATTATGCAAATCCAGTTGCACAATTGATGGACATTATTTCCAATTGTTGTCAATTGCACAATATCATTCTACCGTTTAGTGTGACAATGCTCTTGCGCAACTGTGTGAACGTTACATTGTGACAGGAATGTAATGTTGTACAGTATGTCAGCCAATAAGTCTAAAGTATTTGCATTTTGAATCTTTATTTATTTATTTATTTATTTAAAAAACTTATATACTGCCCAAACTTTAGTCTCTGGGCGGTTAACATAAAACAATTAAAACACATATAAAGATTAAAACAAACCAACAGTTTAAAAACAACCATAAAATTAAAACAGACAATTTAAAAAAGCTGAGAAAGCTTGGGCAAAAAGATGGGTTTTCAGGTGTTTTTTGAAAATTGCCAGAGATGGGGAGGATCGTATCTCAGCAGGGAGTGCATTCCACAATCTCGGGGCAGCAATTGAGAAGGCCCATCTCTGTGTAGCCACCAAACAAGTTGGTGGTAACTGGAGATGGACCTCCTCAGATGACCTCCATGGGTGGTGGGGCTCGTAGTGAAGAAGACGCTCTCTTAAATACCCAGGGCCTAAGCCATTTAGGGCTTTATAACTTTTATAACTAGCACTTTGTATTTTGTCCGGAAGCCTATTGGCAGCCAGTGTAGCTCCATCAATAAAGGAGTAATGTGGTCTCTCCAAGATGACCCAGAGACCAACCTGGCTTCTGCGTTCTGAACCAACTGAAGTTTCCGGACTATGTACAAAGGCAGCCCCACGTAGAGTGCATTACAGAAGTCAATTCTGGAGGTTACCAACAGATGTACCACTGTTCTGAGGTCATTGATCTCGAGAAATGGGCGCAGCTGGCGTATCAGTCAGAGCTGATAGAAAGCACCCCTGGCCAACGCTTCAACCTGAGAAACCAGGGAGAGGTGTGAATCCAGAAGTACTCCCAGACTGTGAACCTGTTCCTTTTGGGGAAGTGTGACCACATCTAGAACAGGTAGATCAAAATAACCTCTTGAGTTCTGACCCCGAACAATAAGTACCTCCGTTTTGTCACACCTAAACATGTCACAGCTAAAACGCAAATTTGAGTGATACTTCAAAATTTCTCATTCAAACATGTGAATAACAAAATTGAAAAATCCACCAAAATGGCAGTTTTGTGAATATTCATTTCAACTCTAGTTGTGATTGAATTCAGAAGGACTAACTTTCTCTGTATTGGGGCCAAAGAGGCCACTTAGCACTGAGGTCATTCCTGAAGTACAGGAAAACCTAATACAATGTGATATGAGATTGTATGTTTCCTAGGTGATATCGTAATCAATAATAATAAAATCCTGACAGGAGATTAGATGAAAAAGCTGCAGGAACATTTCTAGGACAATCAATATCAACACTCTGAATAAACCAGTCATTCATTTATTTAAGGAATTTATATCCCCACCTTTCAATTTTAATTCATAAAGCAGCCTGGACAAGGGGTGTAGACACAGGAAACCTTGAGAAACTCCTGGCTAATTTCAATGGGGGGAGAGAAAAAACACCTTTTTCAGTGGCGGGGAGAAAACGGCGGTGGCAGGACAGATTGCAATGGTGGCCTGGGGGCCTGAGAACAGGGGAGAGGGAGGAGGGAAGAAGGGGGGAGAACTAGAGGCACAGATGCTCTGCGCTTGGGCCAACTGGTATCAACTAACTCACTGACTGTCCAAAGTCTTTGTGAACAAGTGTGATCTAGCTACTACAGTGTTAGACTTGGACCAGAAAGACCTGTATTCAATTCCCTGCTAAGTTTTGAAATGAATTTGGGTCAGTCATTATCTTACTGCCTAACCTACCTCACAGGGCTGTTGTGAGAATAAAATTAGAAAATTTTATTCTCATGTGCACTGCTCTGAGCTTCCTGGAAGAAATACAGGATAAAAAGAAAACAATTTAATGATAAAATTGTCATGTATTGACTCTGTTTTAATTATGTCACTTTGGGTAATTTTTACTTTTTTTGCAAAGACTTACGATTAACAGCAGCAATACAGCTGAATTAATAAAAGCATAGCAAAGGAACTTGGGTTATCGCCAAATAATCTAAAGATCAGAAATGAAATAGTAATGCACATGATTACTCTTTTATCTAACATGACCACACCACTTTCAGTAGCTCAGCCATGGTAATGAATATGCAGACTTTGAAAGAAAATTTCAGGGACTGAAATGCAGAACTCGACTGGATTCCAGTGATGATGGGTTTTAAAAATGGATTTGACTGCATGAGCTGCTACCGTAGACTGTGGCCCTCAGGAGTTCAACCTTCCAGACTGTCACACATTTCTGATGTGCAAATGGCTTGTTAATAATGACCTTATTTACCTGAAATGACTCCTGTTGTTAATCAGACCTTGGTTGCTGGTACACGGAGGCTTTGGCTTAACCTCTTCCTCTTCACCTTCAGTTGCAACAAAGCCTGAATATCCAATTGCATCTGTGCATATCCAGCCCATTACTGTACAGCCATCATTGCCTTTCTCTGCTGTCTTTTGCACTGTTGAAACCGGAATTGTAAATTCTTTGAGGAAGGCATTATCTCTTGCTTATATGTGTACATGTGCCCTGAACACTGATGGCATAAAAACAGCCAGGATAAGCTGAGCCCAAGATGTCACAGTGCCTGTGGTGAGATGCCAGATGCTGCCTTGCCCCTATGTCTTTGCTTGGGGGGCAGCCCCCTTTCAAAACTGATGTTTGCCCGCTTTTGAGAATGGTGCAGGGGATGGGGAGGAGAGAAGGCTGGCAGCAGCCTCCTCTCCACTCCGTGTGCTTCTTGCAAGGAAGGTGAGGAGAGGCACTCCTTGCAGAGTCTGTAAAGCTCAGATAGGTCCTGAAGAGCTGCTGCAATGGCAGCTGATGGGAGCATCTTGCTGCCCTGCAGGCACCCCAGGAATCTGCCACCTGAGGCAACCATTTCAACTCGCCTCATGAAAGCACCATCCCTGATAAGAGCGACAATAATACATGAGCTCATTGAACTCACTTCCTCATTATTGCTAGAAATAGGGGTCCATGTTGATCAAATGGAGTCCAGCTCCAACTGAGCTTTTTAATGTCTCTTTGCCATTAGGTTCCACCCCTCTGCTGCAGAGTGTGGATCTTTAGAGGGGCCGTCCTCAGATCTGGAATAGACCATCTGCCATTAGGGATGTGCACAAACTGGTTCGTGCACTCCCGGGAGGTGGGGAGGTCATTTAAGGGGCAGGGAGGGTTCCGTTACCTGCCCTGCCACTTCCACCCACTTCTCCCCCAAACCGCTGGTGTGGGGCGCCTCCCTGCAGCCCCGGTCAGTGTCGTACTGGAAGTGGTCAACACACATGCACGTGCGTGCCATGCATATGCACAGCGGCCACTTCCGGTATGATACTGACCGGGTCTGAAGGGAGGTTCACTGCAGCCCTGCACCAGTGGTTTTGAGGAGAGCGCTGGAGGGGGAAAAGTGGTGAGGCAGGTAATGGCACCCTCCCTGCTCCTTATAGGACCCCTGCCTCTGAACTGGCTCAAATGCCAGACTTTCGAACCAGTTCAGTGCTCCAAAAAAGGAGTGCCAAACCGGTCTGGGCACATCCTTATCTGCTCTCTCTCACCTCATGCATTGTTTGCATTTGTGAGCAGGCACTGAAGGGTAAGAGGTTCCTGATCCCTTGGGTGAGTCTGGCTCAAGGGGACCAACTCTGGTTGTACGGGTTTGGGTTTCTGGGGCTCCTTGTCACCTGGCTTATCCTCACTATCAGGGCCTGTATCTCAGCAGCTTGTGATGATGCCAGGGATTTGTCTTGTTCTTCCCCTCAGGATCGGAGTCCTGGCTGTTGCTTGCAATCTGAATGATGACACATAGATTTATGCAAGGACATTACAGTGTTGGTATTTTTATTTCCTATCCCTTGCATGTAGTTACCCTTTTTCACAGTTGCCACACACTGATTTGGCTACCACATGATGAGTATACTTTTTCAGAGTGACACCAAGGAGTTCACGTGGAAGATGGCAATGCTACTGCTTGGTCCCTTGTAATGGATGGACTGGAAATGGGAAAGCTGTTTGGACATCTCTGTACAAACCTGTACATGGGCAAAGATCTGTACACACCACCAGCATCATAATTACCACCATCATAAATGTCATTGTTGTCATCATACATACCATATTTTCATTGGCTGACAGTCTGAAGATGGTGAACTACCATCTGAAGAAGATATCAGCTTTTTCAGTGGGGGTGCATCCTAGAGAGATAATAGGGATTGAATTATCTGCATGCTTGTGGAAGTAGCCCTTGGCAGTTAGAATTGGAGCACACTCCACAGTTCAGAAGTGTATGCTTCACTTGTGTAAACTGGATCAATCAAAGAAGAGGAAGTTTCCATCTTCAGGGCTGCAAATCCAGAACCAGTAAGGGTTATTACATTCAGTGGTATTTCCTAGTATGCGAAGAAATTGCATTCAGTGCCAACCTTAAGAACTGAGTCATCTTTGATGGTCCTAAGTTCTGTATTCTACCACTTATCTCTTCCCTCTCACTCCAACTCTTCCTCCTGAGCATCACTGCTACCCAGTTTAGGATAACCATGTTTCAAAAGAGAAAGTTTGTCTCGTCATTTCCAGCTGTAATGGAACAAGTGATCCATTTAGCATTAACAATATGGCAACTTTGGGCTGAAAGATTGTTGACCTGTATTATATTATGCTATTTAATACATATACAACAGATTTTTAATATAGTGAAACACTTTCAGGGCTGATGCATCAAAGCACTGTCCCTTCCGAAGACAGAGAAACACAACTGCTGGGAGTTCCTGAAAGTGTTTCACTATAAGGAGATTCTGTTATATACGTATTAACTGGCACAATCCCTCAAGCAGTGAAAAAATCCAGGGGTAGGTTTTGGTTTCCTTTGAAGGAGAGAGCATTGGAGATTTAAGGTGTCTTTGTAGTATTTTCTCTCTTATATATGTGGAGCATAAGTGGCCTCCACTTAGTGGATGGATTGCTAGGTATAAAAGTGCATGCTCTTTGCCTCAGACAACATGCACTCTCATACCCAGCAATGCACCTACTACCTTTGATTCCTAGAGAGCGGCCCTTGACCCCACAAGATGACTCAATCCATCAGCTAAACCTTTCTGTTTCTGCCCTGACTCTCTTTCTGCCCAGATGCTGAAACTCCGAGTCACACAAATGCATCTTGAGAGCTTCCTCCCTGCCCCCAAAGTTAAATTGCAGCCATGCTGGAGGGAGGGCTATGGTGCCTTTGGTAGCTTTCCTCCCAGGGCTAATCGCAGATTTAGGGAGATGATTTTGTTGGGACTGCAGGATAGTGGGAAGGGGTTAAATGAATAGCCCCTCCCCATGCACTGTAGTCCCAATCCTGCTAATCATTGCCCACTGCTGCTTTTAATTAGGGATGCGCATGAACTGAGGTCAGCAACACTATGCTGACCACACAAATGTTGCCCATGCATGTGTATATGCTATATGCATCCGGGAGCCATGCACGTGTTCTTGGGACAAGCATCGCTACAGCAGAAAGCTGCATGTGGCAATGGAGAGCAGGTAAGGACCTGCTCTCCTCCTTTTTAAAGATCCCGCTCGTGACTTCCCCCTCGGTGCTGCCGAACTGGTTTGGCTCGGAACCGTGTCAGTGGCTGACATGGTTCGTGGCTTCTGACTTTTAATAAAGTGGGTGGGGGAATGCTCCAAAGACACCTGATGTGGTGCCATGTCTGGTTTGACCCTTAGATTCTGTTTTAGTAATTGTAATCAACTTCAGTGCAGCAGTAACCCATAGTAAACTGGAACATAATCACTTGCACAGCAGAGCAGTTTTCAATGTTTTATTAATCCTTCAGTCACTTGCAGAAAGAGCTGACAATTTGCCTTTCTTAGATTTGAAGAATAAGAGAGGTGTACTGGTGGCTTGAGTGCTTATTTAATTTCTCTGGGTCTTTCTTTCTTAAATGCAAAGGTGACTCCAAAACTATAACATTTCTCAATAAAACCAAAATAAAACAATCAATCAACATAATAAATGCTTACTGTATCAGCAATTAAACAGCATGCAGCCTTCAGGTTCTGAGAAAGCTTGATCGTTGTTGGGTTGTTGTTTTTTTAAAGTATTACAGAGCTTTCTAAAACTCAGTAAAAGGTTACAGTTATGTACTTTGCCAGAAAGAGCATTCCTAAGTCATGGGTCCACCACAGAGAGGTCCCTTCTCCATCCTGTAGAATGTAAGGCAGAGGCTTTAGGAATATAGGAAACTGCCTTATACCAAGCCAGATCATTGCTCCATCTAGCTCATACAGACTGACAGTGATTCTCCAAGGTTTCAGGCAGGAGTTTTCCCTAGCCATATCTGGAGATGCCATGGATTGGAACTGGGACCTACTGCATGCAAAGCAGATGTTCTGCCACTAAGCAATGGCCCCATCCCGTACAATGTTGAGTGAGAGATGTAAAAATGTACTGTTTTCAAGCCTCAAGCTGGTAATTGGTGATGTGTATACCAACTTTCAATGTTGTAGGGGAGCTACCTTAGCAATTGACACTCCTGGGGCCGGTGTCAGGAAATTGGGGAGCTGCCTGAGGGGACCTGGTGCCCCAAGAAGGAACAACGACCAATCCTCAAGACTTCTGTGCCCCATAACTGTTGTGTGGTGGAGCAACTCTACCCAAGTACTACTACTACTACTACTTTTTAAACTACTTTTCAACAAAAGTTCTCAAAGCAGTTTACATTGAAAAAATAAAGATGATTCCCAGTCCCCAAGGGACTCACAATAAAAAAAGAAACAATGGCTTTATTGGCATGTAGCACAGAACCAAAGGTCCAATGGATCTGTGGTTCCAGTTCCCGCCCCTCCCCCATGCTTGCCTGTCTGTATTTGAATGAAAAGGACAGGAGCCAAACTGCAGTCAGGTAGACTGCAGAGAAGAGGGGGAACTGGCTGTGCAGGCTTCCTTCTAGCATGAAGGACAGCCCTGACAGCCAAGCACTGTTGGAGAGAGGGAGGAGCTTCCTCCCTCTACTCCAGTTTCAGCCAGCACAGCCTGCTGTTCCACATTCAGACATACAGGATGCAGCAGGAAACCTCAGATACAAGCAGCGAAACTCACCGTAATCTGAGGTTTCAAACTGGAGTTTGGCAAGGGAAACTTTGGGTCACTTTTCTGACGGGACTAGAGTTTCACGCATTCACATGTACAGGTTTGTCAACCTCTGGCTCCTTCACCTCCGGTTTCCTGTTACATGTGAATGTGGCCATAAGGTAGATAGCCACCAATAACAGCCACTGGAAGGATGCTGTGCTGGGGTTAGATAGGGCCAGTTGCTCTCTCCTTGCTTAATATAAGAGAATCACTATGTAAAAAAGATGACTTTCTGCTCAGTTAGGAGTGGGCCCAGGAAGTGTTGTTCATTAAGGGCCCCCTGAAACCTGGAGCTGGCCTTGGGCACTCCAACTGACTATGTAAATTTCAAGCAAGGGTCTCGTAATAACTAGTAAATACAGACTGCAATCTGCAAACATCAATATATTCCTGTGCCACTGTTACTGTGGCACTATTGTGCCCTTCCTCCTCAATCCACTGTTGTGTAGAGATTGTGAAGGAGAAACCCCACACCGCTCTTTTTTTGTATTCGAATTTGTATTTTTGTATTTTGTATTTGTGGACTGGTTGGAATGCTAGCTGCTAGTGTGAGAGAAACATCTGTTTTCAGAGGACTTCTTTAGTAAGCAGGCTGCTTTAGACTATTGGTGCATGAGCTTTCCATCTTTGTAGAAATATTTTAACAACCTTGATACCATTCTCTAAGTCAATCAGGTCTGGTGTACGCATGCAGCAGAATGAAGTGAGAATGAGGTAACAGAGTTATGAAGTGGTAGAATGGAATGTTCTGATTGAGGAGGGGAAATCACATTTTGGAATGTTCCCCTATGTAAGCAAACTCCCCAGAGGTAGAAATTCAGCAGATAGGGTGTGGACTGTGCTCTGAAAATATACCCTGACGTGTTAACTTAAAAAGAAAATAAAAGTTTACTTAGAGGAGCATTCAAATAGTGTATCCCTTACCTGCAGTCTGAAGTGGATCTGCAAATTTTATCATCTCAGGATTCTACCATTTCATTCTCCTACATGTCTGTACTAGGCCTTAGTGAGAGCCGGTCATCTTCATGCACATTTTTAAACTACAGCTGATGGATGAGGAGGTTTGAAGTTTAAACAGCCACTCTCCCACTTCTCAGCTGCTACATAGGGAACTTCTTGCCTCTTTGGTGAGTAACCTAGCCCCATATTTGGGGTTAGGTTAAGCACTCCAATATAGCAGTTTCACCATTAATGGAACCCTCCAGCAATCAGAATGTCTTGAATTATATGTGTACCAAAATTTATTTTTCAAATTGACATTGAAGTACAGTAACATTTTGGAGGCACACTTCATGTTTCCCATTTCAAGGGAATGAAACATGAAGTGTAACACCCACCCCCGGAAATGTTACAGAACTTCCATGTCAATTAGAAAAATGAAGGCTCATTTGCAGATCATAATCAGGTTGTTTTGAATCATATACATATCAAAATCAAGATTTCTAGATTGTAAAGAAATGCCCTAACAATGTTAAGACTCCTATGAATGAGTGAGTGGAACAGTCCTGTTTCTTTATATAAATATTTAAAATGTATGATTTGATGGGAGCAAAGGGTTTTTTTTGTGTGTTTTTAAAAAACACCCAGGATGTTCTGCCATTTCATGGGAACACATGTCCATGGATGGATGCTGATTCAAAGTGTGAGGCAGGGCAATTGCTGAATATGTATAAGTGGACACACACACCCCGCCACACACACACTTAGTTGTAGATGTATTTTAAAAGATTTATTGATAAAGTTCTTCCAAACCAAATAGTTACATATAGTGGCTCAATCTTTGTACAGGGACTGGAGTCTGGACTGTGGATTACCACACTCTTGCAAGCTGTTTGTGACAGGTAAGCTGCCATTCTGATTACCCTCTTAGGTGACATATTCTCTTTCGGAGGGGAAGCATTTTCCCCATTATTATTTTTTAAAATCCATTGTGTTTTCCCTTCCTAAAGGGATCTGGTCTGGGTTGTTTCCTTCTGACTGTGGTCAGTGGAATGTTCCCAGCCAGCACTGTCTTCTTGGCTTTATCCACCTGGGCTAGGTTACTTAGAAGCAGAGCAGCTGTGGCTATTAACCCCAGCAAAGCCAGCTGATCCTTCTTCTGTAATGGAATGGAATAGAGTCAGTGCTGGAAATAGCCTGTAAGAGCTCCTGTTCAGCCTGGATCATTCTTCAGCAGATGGAATCTGGCCTCCAATAGCAACTATGTAGCTGCTGTTGGACATCAGAAAATAGAAGCTTTCATTGCTTAAAGAATGTGAAAACAAAAAATCCTGAAAACACTTGGCTAGTTTCTGCTAAATGCTTAGTAATTAGAAGAAGTTTGCATTAGCCCATTAGTAGCACAGTTGTTATTGGACTACACTTACATCTTCCACCCCGACAGCAGAAAGAACACTCTGTCGGCTTAATGGCCCTCAGTTTTCATGGCATGTGCATAGATGGAAAAAAATACCAGCACAGAGGTGTCATGTCAAGTTTCTGAGGGAAAGGCAAAATATTTAAGAGAGAGCGAGAGCATGAGAGAACGAGAGAGAGAGATTTTCTTCTCACATCTGGAATGGAGGGGGTGCATTCACATACTAGCCAAATTTACCCCAAAGTCCCTGTGAGCTGTTGGGGAGCAATTCACACACAATTCAGTTTTTTATTATGCATTAGAGTGTAACCCAAACAATATCCAGGGTAAAAAAACTTTTTGTGTCATTTTTTGTGGGGGGGGCAACTCCGAACCTGCAGCAAAGCATCTCAGTAAACCCACGGTAAAACCTGCTGTCTGGGAAAGTTCCAAAGACCTCTTTGATATATTCTAGATTAAATTCTTCAGCACATTACCTTTTAAGAGCATTACTTTTTATACCTTCACAACAGCCAGCTATATAGGCATATACCAAATATGGTATAAAGCTCAGAGCAGGTCCACCTTCCTCCCTTCCCTAAAGGATGACCCTGGTGGGGATTAGACTGCTAGAAATGTACATCAGCACCTGATCTTTACACGTCTGCGTCTGATCTTTGCAATCAATACTGGCTGACATGTGGAGCAAGGAAGCACTAGTTCAGCAAGAGGAAGAGGCTGTGCAGCCCTCAGGGACACATTTTTTTGAGTGGAACAGAGGGCCTCCTGGGAAAGGGGAGGTCATCAGAAATTGCCCCTTCCTGGGACGTGCTGTTAGCCTGCTCCTCTCACTGCACCAGTGTTCCCTTGCTCTGTATGTCAGCCATCATGTGGACACAGTTGTCGGAAGTGAAACATTTTTAATCCTACAAATGTCCTATCCCAGTGCCTTAGTCCTTATATGCCTGACATTTTTAATTGGGGTGGGAGGAGCTCCAGATTTTGAAGAAGTGCCCTCCCACTTTAAATCATCATCATTATCATCATCATCATCATAAAAAATAAAAAAAAGTGAACCACAATGAATCTAAATGATCCAGTATGCTCCCGATTTACAAAACATATTCAAATTGCAAACCTGATATGCTGAGATTGGTGAGACTGGACATCATGACCAATCTCAGCATATTGGAACCTAGACAGGAATTAGAGGGTCATGGAGGGATCGGGGCAAGAATGCTCTCCTGGGATTACAGATGGTATTCAAAAGGGAACCTCAGATGCTGCTTTTATGTGAACGTTTTTGAGAATTATTTGTGAAAAGCAGTATATAAATTATAGTGATAGTCTCAATAGTAATCCTCAGTTGTTGTTGCTGCTTGCTTAATTTAAAAAAATGAATTTAGAAACCACAGCCTTTGTTCCAGCTTTCGCTAGTGATTACAGCTTATAATTTGTTCTGCATTTTTAAAGAGCAGACCTTCCACTCCAAATAAAAGGGGTAGGGGGTGGGATTGCTAGCATCTGTCTCAACTAAAACGCAAAAGTCATAATAGGGCAACAGTCTTTGAAAGAAAGAGAGGGCCATGCTGTTCTCTGAATATAGATATTTTTAATGACCAAATGCTGCAGATCATAGTAATTATACATTTATTTATGAGAAAAGCATCATTGTTTTTGTCTCAACTAATTGAGGATAGTGTCTGTCACCTAAAATTTCAGTGTTTGTGTAAAATAAATGCTACGTCTTGACATTTTCCTGCTATTTATCCTGGGCAATTCCCCACCACCCCCACCCAGAGGAACTGAAAAATAAACCCCACTATTTGTGCATGAATGACTGTTGCACTGAACATCCTGTAGACATTTAGTGTAAGCAGGTATCAGATATTAAGACATGTGTTTAAAAATATAATTTTATGACAAATCACAAAAGTGGCTTCTTGTTTCTGTTCAGCATCTGTTTTCTTATTGATATGCACACATGAAAAAAAAAGGAATTAACTATAAAGGATGTTTGTGTCTGTGTGACACCTCTTAAAATATTTTTTTTAGACTGGTGGGAACAGAAGCAAAGTATTTATTTCAAACTGGAAGTGGTTTTGAATTTCTGAACCAACCCTCAGTTTTGCAATTTGAATATATTTTGTAAATCAGGAGAATTCTGGGTCATTTTAGTTCCCTTTGGGGACAGGTGAAGGCAGAGGCCCATTGTGCAGGTGTGGTAATCTCCACGCAGAAGCTCATTGTGCAGGTGCGTCGGCCTCCAAAATGGCCACTGCGCCGAGGGGAAAAGCTGACGAGCTGAATTATGGTTGAATTATGGCAAAAGGGAGGCCAGTGGGGGTAGGAGGAACCTCTGCGGACCTCCCCTTGCCACCTCAAACAGCTCCCCCAGAGGCAGTAAGTGTAATAAAAATAATTAATTTTTAAAAATTGTGAACCCCCAGGGGGGTTCAGTCTGTGGTCGGATCGAACAGGGTGTGGTTCGGTTTGACCCTGAACAATCGAACCATACCAGTTCGACGTCGAACACATTTGACATAGAACCTGTTCGCGCATCTCTAATATGTGCATCTGCTATACGCATATAATGTGCATCTGTTATTCACTGAACTAGTGTTCAGATTATGGAGGAAAAGTAAGGGGAGTCTATTGAAATTTGCAAGCTCCCATGCCTGCCTTTTCCTAATTTAACCAAATCACGCCCCTTGTCACCATCTAAAAACAGTACCTAAGAAGGCTGTCACAAAAGATAAGAGGGATTGGTTCCCCTCTGCCCCATAATTTGAGCACTGCATTGAATGACTCACTCTACATGTGCCTGTGCCTGTCTACCATCAGATCAAAGCTTGGGCACTTGTGGAATGAATGGTCCATGTGTGGCAGCCTGAAAGCAGCTAACTAAGGAGTCAGACTAGCATTAGAAACTTTATAGTACCAAGTGCAATCCTATTGGTCCATGGACTCATCTGACCACTGCTGAGCTGGTGGCTACTTTGCCCTTCTTGCCATCTGCAGTGGTAGTGCTGAAGTGTAAAGCAAACTGGCAACTCCCTTCTCTAGAAGCTCCCATAGCCCAGGCTTGAGAGTATTAGTGCCGTTCAATATGGCATGATCACAGGACTACAGTGGTTCTTACCATCTGTGTACTAGAAGACAGGCTGTGAAACTGCAAAAACCAGTGACCTGCTTTATTTGCTTTCCTTGTTTTCTGTTTACAATGCAAACACAGCTGTTATCTCGTATTCTAGACAAGGTAGGGCCTAGCCAGTCATCTAGGGCTCCTCTTGCAACATGGTTTGTCCTGGCATTTCCCTGAGCATGTTGCCATCCTACTCCTTGCACACCTGAACAATTGCCCACATCTCAGGATAATACTGGTACTTCTTCTTCACAAGACCAAGGAGAAGCAGTCATATCCCTGTTTGCAAGAACATTCACAATCTTGATATCCTGCCTGGTGTGAGAAGCAAAATGCAGAAAAATATCCAGGACAAGGTGGAGTTGATATGAATGAGGGAGCACCTTGGTGCACATGGCTGTTATCTGTGCAGGTCCACCTTCACATACAAATAGCAAAAAGTGGGGAGAGGAAGGCTGATGTCCAGGTGAACAAAGAGCATGCACAGTAAGTGCACAGCATGTACTGTACTCTGGGAGAGGAGTGATTTTCATCAATCTCTCTCCAAAGCCCTTCCCTCCAAAGTCCACTGTGACTCCCTAAAATACGCATTTCCACATTGTAAATCACATTTCCATATTGAAAATATGTATCTTCATACTGTATTATTGATAATGTGTATTGTTTTAATTATATTGTAAGTAGCTTTGAGATCATCTGTACTTTTGTATTTTAATCATGCATTGCTTTAATTATATTGCAAACTGCTATGAGATTATTTTAATGAAGAGCAGTATATAAATTGAACAATAAATAAATATTTTCATGTAATATTGTATCCAGGGACATATTGTAAGGGAGCACAGTGGGCTTTAGAGGGAAAGGGAGACTGACCAAAATCTCTTCCACAGTGTGTGCTGTGTGTTTGCTGTGCATGCACTTCGTTCATCTGGATATCAGCATTATGGGCCAGGGATGTGAGCCCAGATATGAGCTCAGACATGAAGAACACAACAATAGTCCGATGTCCCACATGATGTCCCAACTATAGACACACACACGCACACACCATGTCCTTTAATGGCCATTTGTGCAGCACTGTGAGCACACCAGCATTTCCTGTAGTAAAGGATGAAGGAGAGATGCACATCTCTGAACATGCAATGAACGTGTGCTAAGGAGCCCCAAGTAACTGTAACTCCCCCACTCGGTGTTCCTGAATATTTAGAGACAGATGTCTCTCTCTTGCAACAAATAATGGAATGCCTGCAGTGCTGTGCAAAGTGTGAATTGGCCTGTGGCCTGGCTCTGAGTAGCATTTCAGACACGAAGGCTGCTCTGCACTTTTTCATGGATCTCAGCATGCATGGTTTGAAAAGCATCAGTGTACTTTGGTTTCCTTTCTTCTTCAGGTGTGGTGTAAGGTTTGTGCACTGCTGCAGCAGGTGGGTAGAGCAACCTAAGCAAAAGGCTGAAGTTCAAATGGGAATTGCCTTTAGTCGGCACATGTGGCGAAGTGTGTGTGGCAGAAAAACCAGTGAAAGAGGCCATATGCCATGTGCTCCAGCTGTCCCAATTTGCCAGGGACAGTCTCTATTAAATCACTATCCCTGTTTTGTCCAATTTTTAACTTTTGATGATGCCTTATTAAAATGTTATGCATGGTGTGGAGAAAGTGGATGGAGAGAGTCCCCCCCCCATTATAGTACTAGAACTCAGAATCATTAATGAAACTAATTGACAGAGGATTCAGAACAGACAAAAGAAAGTACTTCCTAATACAATGCATAATTAATGTAAGGAATTTGCTGCCACAAGATGTGGTGCTGGGTGCTGGTTCAGATGGTTTTAAAGGGGGATTAGAGAAATTCACGAAGGAGAATATCAATATCAATAGCTATTAGTCATGATGAGTGTATAGCAGTGTGCCACTGAATACCAGTTGCTGGGGCGAAAGAGCGGGAGTTCTAGGCTGAGCCAGGGTCTCAGGAATGACACAGATCTCAGACAGCTCCAAGGAAAAAGGGGTTGTTGTTAACTACACCTGGTTTCGCACTCTGTACATACTCAGAGGAAAAGAGGCAAAGTCACATCATAGACAAACTGAATTGGTTCTTGGAGATGGTGACCATGTAGGATCTGGGCGCGCAAACAGAGATAGAGAGAGACACACTCAGAAAGTTCAATGGGCTTTATTATAAAAAGTTGCTCATCAGGACAAAATAAAAACATGTTTCCGATTCAAAGTGTAGTATAATGTGCCTAACTAACATATGTGTGTGCAATCAGTAATTACAGCTATCTAACAATCTAACAAATCCTAAATAAAACATTTAGAGAGAAGCAGAGAAAGAAGAAGGAGGAAGGGGGGGCTTAGGAAGGGGGGGCAGTGATTAGTAGGATGGAGGGAAGAGGGATCCAAGGCTTGTGAAGGCAGAATATTACCCGGATCAGAGGCTTGAGAACGGTGGAGCTTTCAGCTGAAGGAGAGGAGCTTTTGGCTGGAGACAGGAGCTTTTAGATCAAGCATGCAGTTTGCTCAGAGCACGGCAGAGAGTTAGAGCACCATGGCTGGGGAAGTCTTGACTTCTCACTTCGCAGCAGAAGTCACAAACAGTCCTTTCTCCCATGGAAAGAGTTCCTCCCGCGGCTTGGGCAGCAAACCCTTGGATTGCTCGTGAGCAGATCTTGCTTGTAGGCACAAGATTGCTTGTAGGCAAAAGACTGCTTGTAGGCAAGAGACTGCCACTTCTCTGTCCAGTAAGCTATTCTGTATAGTTGTATCTTCCTTTGATCTCCCATCATCTTTCCTGGGTCCCAAAAGGTGACAACTTGCTGTTACCTTCTGGATAATGTCTTTTTAATTATTCAGGCAGTCCAGGGAGATCTTAATCCCATCTTCTGTTAGCTGCTATCTTGAGGAGGGGACATTGCCCAAGGCAAATCTGCCTCTCTGAGCTGCAAATGGGCATCTTCTCTTGTCTGCAGGTTTGGGCCTGGTGCCAGAAGGTGTTAGTAAAAGGACTAAATCTACAGGTGTTCTCCTAGGGTGGAATTTCTATAGACAGCCACTGAGTAATCCCCTTTGGGCATAGCAGAGCAATCATTGACAAAGATTAACATAGACTTCTTGCAGCAGGAAAGGGGAGATCAGCCCCTGGCCTCTTCCACAGACATTATCTGATAGTGAGTTACATTTTAGCATATTGATTAGCTCAGGCCTAGCCCTTGTGTTTCGAGTGCCCATTTCACAATACAATGCTGGATTGCCTCCTCCTTCACAGAGCAGTACATGAGGCAGGCAAGAGACCTGGGTGTCAGTTCAGGCATTTACTTGAACTCTTATAAAATGGAGTCAGACACAGGCCTGAATTCCATATAATTCTGGGTTGGTGTCTCTGGGTCTAATGTTGTGGGGGGGGGGCATCTCCAACAGGGTCAGGACCCTGGATGACTCTAAGCAGGAGTGCTGAGTCTAAAAGCATAAGATACATGTTGCTCCAGCAGATGTTTGGGCTGATTTTTATAGCTGCTGCAAGGTAGAATGGATTGGCCCCACCCCTACCCTGGGAAAGGTACTGCTTTTTAAAAATAGGATTTGCCCAACTTTTCGAGAACTGACTTCGATGGCTCTGAAGACCTAAACTTGGGTTGGCAGGTCCTGAATGGACTCCGCCATGTTAGATAACAAAGGCAGGTCTGTGTCCTTGAGTAGTGGTGGGGTGCTGGGTCCCCTGGTGTGGGGAGTCTTGATGGAACAGTTTCATCCACATTCTAGGTCGTAGTGTCTTCCCACCCTGTCTCATTCCCTGAACTGCTCTCTTGCCCCCAACTGGGGGGTCCCAGATCTGGGGTAATGGCACGACCTGCTTTTGGATTTCCTGGAGGCATCTAGTTGATCATTGTGTTTGCTAGACTTGTTGGACCTTTGATTGGATACAGTGGGGCCCTTCTTAAGTTTTTAGTATGAGTAGCTAGCATGCTAATTTTTCAAAGATCTGGTGTCTCTCCAAGATCTCTAGGAATTAAAATTTTGACTGGGGAGTTGGGTGGATGTTTCTTGTCTCTAATCCACATGTATGACCCCCAAGGTGCCATGCAGTGTACCATCTCCCATTTAACATGTTGGGGAGTCCTACTTTTGAATTGTTGTTAACAAGTTTTAGGTTTCTAAAATGGTGCCAGACAGGCTTTTGCAATCTGAACAAACAGAGCGGAGAGTGGACAGAGCAGAACCTTTAGCAGTAATAGTGCGGGGGAGGAGAGCTGGTCCTGCGGTAGCAAGCATCAGTTGTCCCCTTTGCTAATTAGGGTCTGCCCTAGTTTGCATTTGGATGACTACTTGTGAGCACTGTTTGCTGCAAGATATTCCCCCTAGAGAATGTGGCCTAAGCTCAGTGATAGAGTATATACTTCCATGCAAAAGATCCCAGGTTTACTCCCTGGCGTCCCCAGATAGACCTGGGAGAGACTCCTGCCTGAATCTTGGAGAGCCACTTCCAGTGAGCATAGACAATTCTGAGCTAGATGGTCTGACTCAGTATAAAAAAGCTTCCTATGTCCCTGTGTTCTAAGGCAATCAGGTAGTGGTCCTTATAGGGTGATATATCCCTCTTTTCATCTGTGAAATGATGGAAGGTATAATACTCTAAATGCATCCATCTTTGCAGTTGTGTGGGGTCTTCATACTCTCTTGGCTGCTTGCAACCAACTTCTCCCTAAATTCATCTCCACCGTAATCAGTCCCACTATGCCACCTGTTACCAAGGTCCACTTTGTGAAAATTGAACAATTATATGTATGTACCTACAAAATAGCAATTTGGACCCAAATTACCCAGGCTTTAACTGTTGCCAAAGAAACCTTGTAAAGCACCTGCTTTATGCTTCTCCTTGATTGTTAGAACAAACAGTGCAGTTAATAAGTGTTGATGGCTGCAAACTGAGACCACCAAAAAAGTTGGTTTCAGAATCACTGCCTTAGGGCGCCTCTCAGCGGTGCAGTAATGGATGCCATAAAAACAGTATTGTCATTAATAAGCATTTGCAGAGAGCGGAAGGGCAGTGTCACAGCAGGCTAAAACACTTATTGTTAGCTGTCAGTGAAAAGTCGTTAATTTTCATTTGGAAGCCACTGACTTGGGTTCATGTGTGTGACAGTAATTTGGATATGTGGGATATACAAAGTGAGAAAAGGATATTTTTAATCAGGAAAAAAAATTAAAGATTTACTTCTAAATTTCATATTCCAGCTGTATACAGGTCTCACTCTGATGTCTCCATTAATCAAATTCCAGAAGGTACTTTAATTGTGGCTTTCCCCAACTAGCACAAGGCCAACTTCCTTCCTTCCTTCCTTCCTATTACATGTATTTATTTTTATCTCACCCTTCCTCCAAGGACCCGCGGGGAGCATACATGGTGGTTTCTTCTTCCCTTCCCTTTTATCCTCACAGCAAATCTGTGAGGTAGGCTTGGCTGAAGGGTGTTAGTGGCCTAGGGTCATCCGGTGAACTTCATGGGTGACTACAGACTCCAGCTATGGTCTAACCAGTTCTAGCCCAATACTATAACCACTATACCACACTAGCTCTCTTCTTCCATCACCTTCTCTGATGCTATGCCAGATTTATGAAGTTTATCATTCAAATCAGGTCCTTTTGGGTACCTGCTGTGTGATCACTCGCTTGGAATGCCAGTAAACATTTGGCAGATTCTAAGTCAAACTTTAGTCCTGTTGGAGTTCACGTTGAATTTAGATGGAATGATTATTTACTTTCCTTTGTACAGACACAACAGTATTTGTATTCCTGTTTATAGCCCTCTGTCAATATGTTCTGCAGTTTATTCTTACAAAGAGCTAATGAAGTGGTAAACCTGTCTGGATCATACCACTTCAGATTGCAGGCAAGGGCACACAACTGAAAATTCTTCCATACATACAGGTTGAATATCCCTTCTCCAGACATCCGAAATCTAGAATGCTCCAAAATCTTGAAACCACTGCGGCATGTGCCGCAACAAAACAAAAAACAAAACACCTCAGCTCACCCGCTTGCAGATTCCCAATTTTGCTGCTTTTAAACATGCAGTCAAAACTTACTTATTTCAGAAGGCTGTTAGTGACAGGAATTTTGTCTGTAATTCTTTCTAGTTGCAGCTCTGTTTTTATTGTGAAGATTTTTAATGTTTTTGATGTTCTTGCTTTGGCGCTAGAGGGAAAAGGGAAAGCCCCCCTCCTCCACTCCCTGCCTCAGTTTGGTGCCTGCTCTGTTGGACCTAAAAAAATAAAATACAGTAACCTTTCGTGTTTAGACTTGGATCCCATGCCCAAGATATCTCATTATGCAAATATTCCAAAATCCAAAATCCAAAATCCAGAACACTTCTGGTCCTACGCAGTCCGGATAAGGGATACTCAACCTGTATTCCCTGCACATAAACTTTAATTAATTTATTATTATTATTATTATTATTATTATTATTATTATTATTATTATTATTATCATCCTGCATGATATGCAGCGCTGGCACCACATCACTTTGCCCCAGGTCTGTGGCAGACTCGTAAGGCAGCCCTGATGATGCTCTTAAGGATAAGTAGTTGTGCAAGCAGCACTACTGCAGTTATTCTCATTCGCCTCCTTCCGAATAACTCTTGTAGCACTGCTTGCTCATCTGCTCATTCTGAACAGTGTTGGGGCTGCCTTAGAAGTCCTCAGCAGCTATGGGACGGAGTACTGTGCGTCATATTGGTCATTATTATTATACTGGCACAGTAGTACCAGTGTAGTTGAGATGAGGAGTTGTTTCAACATTATTACTACAATAACTAACTTTTTCAAATGGGGAGATTTCCATTCCAGAAAGCAATAATGTCTTGATAAAAGAACGCACCTTGAGAATCAAAGTTTGTGTCTTCTTATCCAGAGTGTTTGCTTGTGGAAGCTCATTATTACACTGCTATACATCTGAGCAGAAACAACTTAGAACAACTGCTATGAACCGATAAATCCATGTATTATTAATTTGCACCTAAGTAATAACTCACTGTGTTATTGAACAACAAAAATAACAAAAGGCCGCTATGTGGGCTGCATTAAAAGAAGCATCTAAAACAAGACACAGGAGATTCCACAGTACTGCCCATTGGTTAGCGCTTACATTAAATAGATAACTACATCAAGTTTCAGTGTCCATGTGCTGGCAAACTAGAAGATCCAAAGGAAAGCATGAAAGCTATTGAATGATTTGAACTGCCAGGAATATGGAGCAAGCAGAATTGGGTATTTTTAGCCGAGATTAAAGAAAATTAAGTGGGAGAGACATAATTGTGACCCACATATTATAAATAGGGCTGTCAACTATTTAAGAACTTAATCTTAATTAATTGTATGAGTCTTTGTCTTTAATTGATTAATTAATAAATGTGCACATGAATATAAGTAATAGTACTGAAGCAAAAAACGTTCATTTTTCATTTTCAGATAATGCACATATTTGTAACAGCAGACCTCATCTTAAGAAGAGGCATCCTTTCCTTTGTTTGAAAGGGGAACGTCTCTCCTAAAATGATACTTGACTTCTACAATTTGTATAATAACTTGTATGGAAATATGTATTTTTAAAAATCTTCTGCCTGATTAAATGACCCTTTTTAGTCACTAAAAAGGAGTTTTATTCAATTATTCTGACCTAAGGATAAAGACATACATTTCTGGTCATATTGTTGACATTCCCAACATGCATTTTTGTACCAAAAAGAACAGCATATGTTTATCTCAGAATCTGCCCCACTTTTAATATTAATTTTAATGTGGAAGGTGAAGTGATTCTAGATGTATAGTAGTAGGCTCATCTTCTTTAGAAGTTTTCATACAGAGGCTGGATGGCTGTCTGTCAGGGAAGCTGGCAATTTTATGTTCTTAGCCAGGGCTGCATAATTTTGGCATTCCTGCAGCTGTTGGGCTGCTTGATAATTAATTCTTGATTATTAGATACTGTAACTGAGCATTATGGGAGTTGTAGTCCAAAAACAGCCAGAGGGCCGAAGTTGTGCAGCCCTGTGCTAAGCAATGGGGTTGGATAAGAAGACTTTCAAAGTCCAGAAAAGGACTTTGAGCATGAAAAGCTCTGAAATTCTATTATTTTTGTCAAATCTAGTGGCAGCAAAAAGAGCAACCTTCGAAGTCTATACGATATGTAAACACAACCAACTCTCTCTCTCTCTTGCTGTTTGCTGGTAGTATGTTATGTTTCTAAGATTTCTTTCTTTTCAATAAAAATATATTGCCTAGCATCCTAATGAAGTGCCAGTGCAATGGGAGAAACACTGGTGCTTCTGAAATTTTTTCAAACAAAGCTCCAGTACAGCTCTATTGCTCTGTGCCACCTGAAAATATGTCCCTGAGAGTCAAACAGCCCTTGGGAACATATTTTTGGGTACACGGAGGCTTCCAGGGGAAAGGGAGGTTGTTGAAATTCCACACATGCATGCAGGGGTGTAACTATTATAGGGCAAGGGGAGACAGTTGTTTGGGGGCCCACTGCCTTGCCCCCCCCAGAGGCAAGTCACATGACTGACTCCCCGAGCCATGCACCCGCCCGGTCTTCCTTCAGTTGTATTCATCCTCCGAAATTGATGTGAGTGTTAAGACCTGGAGCTTCCAGAACAGCATGTCTTTCTCTAGTACCATTAAATGACTTGCATCGTTCACAATGTGTGTGTATGTATATGTATATATATATGTATATGTATATGTATATGTGTATATGTGTATATGTGTATATATATATATATATATATATATATATATATATATATATATATGGCATTTTAAAATCTTGTCTCTGGTCCCACTCCAACCTTGCTATGCCCCTGCACGGATGCGCGTGCACAACCACACACACACCACAGCAACATCAGTCTGGATTTCTTCAGAAGCATTGGTGTTATACCAGTGCTTCTCCTCTGGTACCAGTGCTTAGTTAGTTAGGATGGCAGTATGAGATGCCGAAATAATTTTCTTTTCCTTTTTTAAAAAAAATGAAACGTATCTTAAGCTCCATGATTTTAATAGGCTAAAGCATGCCTAATTCTATTCTAGATTATGACCAAATGTTGAAAATCAGAAATTTGGAATTCTGAATCTGAAATTCAAAGTTGGGCTTGTTGAGTTGTTTAGAATTATAGATTTCATTTGTGACTCTACCTTTGACAAGTACTTAAAAACAAAACAAAACGCACTTAAATTTCATTGATTTAAATGGCATCTCTCCCATAGAAACAAAGGATGCTTAATTTTAGTTGGAGTGTGCTTTTAAGTCTTAAGTCTTCTTGAAGGCAATAATGCTAAGCATCAACTTGAAAAATTTGAACTTTTATACAATTCCTAATTATATATGCTTTAGAAGTTGGAGACATAGGGAACAAGGTACAAAGATACTGAAATAGGCAAGAATTGGAATCTGGATTTCCCCCCTCTAAAATATCTATATTGCCACCTAATGGCACAGTGGGGAAATGGCTTGACTACCAAGCCAGAGGTTGTCGGTTCAAATCCCTGCTGGTATGTTTCCCAGACTATGGGAAACACCTATATCAGGCAGCAGCGATATAGGAAGATGCTGAAAGGCATCATCTCGTACTGCATGGGAGGACGCAATGGGAAACCCCTCCTGCATTATACCAAATACAACCACAGGGCTCTGTGGTTGCCAGGAGTTGACATCGACTTGACGGCATGTTTTAAAATATCTGTGACTGAGAATTGTGAATAAATTCATATTTAAATAAGAAAATTCACACAATTCCTTGAGCATTCTTCCCCACACACTTGTTTCATTTTAAATATATATCTGCATGGACTGTTCTGCTAGATTGGTCTGCCTAAAAGAGAGAGAGAAGCAGTCTAATTCATGGTTTCTTAACCTTGCTCCCTCAGATGTTTTTGGACTACAACTCCCATCATCCTCAGCCACAAAGGCCATGTCTGGGGATGATGGGAGTTGTAGTCCCTCAACATCTGGGGGACCAAGGTTAAGAAACCCTGGTCTAATTACAATAGTGACTGTTGCTGGTGTCTATTTTATGTTTTTTTTAGATTGTGAGCCCTTTGGGGACAGGGATCCATCTTATGTATTTGTTATTTCTCTGTGTAAACTGCCCTGAGCCATTTTTGGAAGGGTGGTATAGAAAATGGATGAATGAATGAATGAATGAATGGACGAACGAATGAATGAATAAATAATCTATTTTTCTATTTCAATCCTCACACTGCAGTAATGTTCAGACATACAAAGCATATGTCCTTCCCATCCTATATGATTGTTTGTAGCAAAATTATTTTCTGCAGAAGTATGCATTATGCAATAGTGCAGAATATGTCTCATAGAGTTGTATTCTGACCCTAGCCTGAACAGAATAAATAATAATAATAATAATAATAATAATAATAATAATAATAATAATATTTAATTATTAATAATATTTGCACAATATAAGTGGAAAATCAGACATCACCAAGACCTGGCAATGGCTTAAGAATGGCAACCTGAAGAAAGAAACAGAGGGTTTAATACTGGCTGCACAAGAACAGGCACTAAGAACAAATGCAATAAGAGCCAAAGTTGAAAAATCCACAACAAACAGCAAGTGCCACCTTTGTAAAGAAGCAGATGAAACAGTGGACCACCTAATCAGCTGTTGTAAAAAGATTGCACAGACTGACTACAAACAAAGGCATGACAAGGTAGCAGGGATGATACACTGGAACATCTGCAAAAAATACAAACTACCTGTAGCCAAAAATTGGTGGGACCATCAAATTGAAAAAGCTGAAGAAAATGAAGATGTAAAAATATTATGGGACTTCCAGCTACAAACAGACAAACATCTGCCACACAATACACCAGATATAACTGTAGTCGAGAAGAAAGAAAAACAAGTCAAAATAATCGACATAGCAATACCAGGGGATAGCAGAATAGAAGAAAAAGAAATAGAAAAAATCACCAAATACAAAGATCTACAAATTGAAATTGAAAGGCTGTGGCAGAAGAAGACCAAAATAATCCCAGTGGTAACTGACGCCCTAGGTGCAATTTCAAAACAACTTGAATTTTATTTTGAAATTTCAAAACAACACTATAGGGGCCACAGAAATCACCATCAGCCAATTACAAAAAACAACTTTACTGGGAACAGCCTATATTCTGTGACGATATCTATAATAACAGCAACAACATTGATAATAAAATTCAGCCATCCCAGTTCTTTGGGAAGGACTCTATGTCTGGATAAAACAAACCAGTCAATAACACCTGTCTGACTGTGCAAATAAATAACAATAAACAAGTTTATTTTTTAGATGCCCCATAACAACTGGTTCTCTGGGAGGCTTATAACACAACGTTAAGAAATGAGATAAGAACACACCACATTAAATCATAATAGAACGGAAAAGGGAGACAAAGAAAATACAAAATACAATACAATTTAAAAGACATTTTAAAAAACAAGTTAAAATCAGATCAAATTTTGAAATTTAAAAAGCCCGAGTGAACAAAAACGTCTTTACTTGGCATCTAAAAGAACAAAGTGATGAAGCCAGGTGAACCTCACTGAGGAGGCTACTCCATAAATGGGGTGCAACCGGTGAAAACGTCCTCTCCCTAGCAGCCACCTACCTCACCCTGTTTGGCAGGGGCACTCAGAGGAGGGCCTCCGAAGAAGATCTTAAGGTCCGGGTTGGGACATATAGGGTAAGGCGCTCTCTCAAGTAACCTGGTCCCAAGCCATTTAGGGCTTTAAAGGTTAACACTAGCATTTTGAATTGGGCCCAGAAATGAACTGGGCCTGGAAAGTGCTTGTTAGGGTGAAGATAATTAAAAGCAGAATAACTGTCAATAGAAACTGAGAATGTGTCTATACAAAATGATTTTGTTATAGAAGACTCTGCTGGCAGAAAGTGACTTCCACCAGGTCATCCATCTTTTTCTTGTAGATCAGGTCCTCAAAGTAAGATGGATGGAACAAAAATTATGGTGGGAAAAGTGTGATAACCTTCCACAAATATATTGCTGCATCCTCCCCCATTCCCTGCATGGAGAGAAGTTCCAATGACAGTGTAACCTGGGCTTGTTTTCTACAGGATATTTATGATATTATTTGATATTTATTATATTTATGATTTATGATATTCTTTGTAAAATCTGCTTTATTTTAAAATGTACAAGCAGAGCATCAGCGGAGGTAAACAGCTGACATTCCTACAAGGCACAAGAGCCACTATCTGGCAGAAAGTGACTTGCACCCTCAACATGCCTTCAGCTAACTCTCAGGTCTCTCTTTCTCTCTCCCTCGCTCTCTCTTG
Source organism: Hemicordylus capensis (assembly GCF_027244095.1). Taxonomy (NCBI): domain Eukaryota; kingdom Metazoa; phylum Chordata; class Lepidosauria; order Squamata; family Cordylidae; genus Hemicordylus; species Hemicordylus capensis. The sequence continues at coordinate 34,170,085 of NC_069661.1, read as the reverse complement.
ATTGCTCTTTGGGGAAAACCGTGAGATAGCCATCGAATTTCAATTTCTTCTTAAGAGAAAACCTTACATACTCTTCTAATTTCAGATTTCCAGACCTCTGTCCCAAAGTGCAAGCCTCAGTTTCTACACACACACACACACACACACACACACACACACACACACACACACACACACAGCTGTTCCCTTCCCTTAGTTGGGGTGGAGATGATGATGATGATGATGATGATGATGATGATTAATTCGATTTCTATACCGCCTTTCCAAAAATGGCTCAGGATGGTTTACAAAGAGAAATAAAACAAATAAGATGGCTCCCTGTCCCCAAAGGGCTCACATTCTAAAAAGAAACATGGGACACACACCAGCAACAGTCACTGGAGGGGTACTGTGCTGGGGGTGGATAGGGCCAGTTACTCTCCCCCTGCTAAATAAAGAGGATCACCACGGTAAAAGGTGCCTCTTTGCCCAGTTAGCAGGGGTTTGGAGATGGAGTTACCTTCTGCAAACCCTAATAGTTATCTCCTTCAAAAGAAGAGAGATCTCCAGGTATCAAAGGTCCATCTCTCACCAATTAGCTCTCATTGAAAAGGATGTGCACAGAACCAGTTCTGTGCACTCTTGGGAGGTGGGGGTGGTTGCTTTAAGGTGTGGGGTATCTTGACTCCACCACCGCGTTTCCCCGCTGACACCTTCTTGCCATCCCGGTCAGCGTAATACCAGAAGTGGCCAGCATGCATGCGCACGTCACGCATGTGCCCCTTCCAGTATTATGCTGATCGGGGCAGCAAGAAGGTACTCAGCTGTCTCATGTCAGTGGTTTTGGCAGCAGCGCCAGTGAGCAAAATGCGACAGGGGAAGGAAGGGCACCCTCACTGTGCCTTAAAGCAACCACCACCCCTGCCTCTGAACCAGCTTGAACGCCGGCATTTTGAACTGGTTTGGCGCTCTAGAAAAGGAGTGCTGAACCAGTTCCGTTCTCATCCCTACTCAATGATGGTCAAACAACACTTGCTTTCCATAAAACAAGACGTTACTTGTCTCCATTTTATTGGAGAATAAACAAGAAACAAACAAATATTGAGGCTCTTCTCACAATCAAGTGAGAAGAGCCAAATCGGGTTTGCGAGGAGAGTGGGCTAAGCCAGCTCTCCCTGCAGAAGATCAGTAAGCCCTCCCTAGGTGGCCGCAGCAGCCGCCCACACAACTGCCATCTCTGTCACGCAGCCCCCAGAAGTTCCAGCATGCCATGCGCAAGTGCACAAGGCATACTGGAGAGACCCCTGAGCCGGGAGCCTGCTTTTTAGCCTCCCTGTCAGGGGTCTTCTCATGAGTTGCCATGGAGCTGCGCCGCGGAAACACACAATTTTTAAAACCAGGTTTGCAGAGTGCTTGCTTTGCAAACCTGGTTTAAGGGCAGGGGCAAATCAGCAGGTTACCTGCATGTAAACCACCGGGCTCGCCTGCGAGCCTGGTGGTTTACATGACCAGCGAAAATCGGGCTAGGATTATCTGGACCCTTTTCAATCTGGCTTTTGCCCTGGATATGGGACTGAGACTGCCTTGGTCGCTCTAGTAGATGACCTACACTGGGAACTAGACAGGGGGAGTGCGTCCCTGTTGATTCTGCTGGAACTCTTGGCGGCATTTGATACCATCGACCATGGTATCCTTCTTGGCTGCCTCTCGAGTATGGGAATCAGAGGTACTGTGTTGCAGTGGTTCCGGTCCTTTTTGGGGGGGAGGGTCCAGAAGGTGGTGCTGGAGGACTACTACTCAGCACCGTGGCCACTGGCCTGCAGGGTCCCGCAGGGTTCAGTCTTGTCCTCCGTGTGATTTAACATCTACATGAAACCTCTAGGAGAGGTCATCCGGGGATTTGGACTGAGTTGTCAGCAATATGCGGATGACACTCAGCTCCATCTCTCCTTGTCACCTGATCCTAGGGAGGCAGTGGATGTCCGAAATCAGGGATTATAGGCTGTGATGGGTTGGATGTGGGCTAATACACTGAAAATGAATCCGGACAAGATGGAGGTACTGTTGGTCAGTAGGAGAGCCAATCGGTATGAGGAGATTTTACCCATTCTGGATGGGGTTGCACTCCCCTTGAAGGAGCAAGTATGCATCTTGGGGTACACGGAGGAGTTGGTACATGGAGGAGCTGCGGGGGATGAAGCAGCTTGGTAGGTGACTGGAATGCAAGTGGAGGAGAACTCGGCTAGAATCTGACAGGATGCAGCATAGAACCCATTTGAAGACCTATGCAATGGCAGTGCGCGCAGCAAAAAAGCGTTTTTGGTCGGCGCGCATTGCGTATGCGGGTTCACGTACGGCAGAGTTATCCTGGGTGGTGAGGAGTATAATTTCTGCTCCTTCTGCCTCAAATCAGCTCCCGGAGATACTCTGCTATGACGCCTTCAGTGGGTTCTTTGCAGATAAAATCTCCTGTATTTGGGCCAACTTGGACTCCACTATTTCTGCAGGGTCTGTGAGGGAGGTATCCCGCAATCCCTTTTGCAGTGTTAGGTTGGATCAGTTTGAATCTGTGACTCCTGATGACGTGGACAAGATGCTTGGAGCGGTACGGCCTACCACTTGTTCTCTGGATCCTTGCCCAACCTGGCTGCTTCGATCTAGCGGAGAGGTTGTTGGAGATGACCTAGTTAATATCATAAATGCATCACTGAGGAAGGGTAGGGTGCCTCCCTGTTTGAAGGGAGTTTGGTGTAACTCCCTTAAGAAGTTACACCACTTCTTAAGAAGCCTTCCCTGGATCCCTCAGCGATGGATAGTTATAGGCCAATCTCCAATCTCCCCTGGCTGGGCAAGGTAACTGAGAGGGTGGTGGCTAACCAGCTCCAAGTGGTTTGGGAGGAAACTGATTATCTAGACTCATTTCAAACTGGCTTTAGAACGGGCTGTGGGGTTGAGACAGCCTTGGTCGGCCTGATGGGTGACCTTTACCGGGGAATCGACAGAGGGAGTGTGACTCTGTTGGTCCTTTTGGATCTCTCGCCGGCGTTCGATACCATTGAGCATGGTATCCTTCTGGGTCGCCTGGGGGAGTTGGGAATAGGGGGCACTGTTCTGCAGTGGTTCTGTTCCTATCTCTCGGGTAGATCCCAGATGGTGGAGCTTGGTGACAGTCGCTCCTCAAAGCAGGAGCTGTTATATGGAGTCCCTCAGGGCTCCATTCTGTCACCAATGCTGTTCAATATCTACATGAAACCGCTGGTTGAGGTCATCAGGAGATTTGGTGCTGGGTGTTATCAGTATGCTGATTACACCCAAATCTACTTCTCCCTTTCATCTTCAGGAAATGGCATTTATTCTCTAAATACCTGCCTACAGGCAGTAATGGGCTGGATGAGGGATAATAACAAATTGAAGCTGAATCCAAGCAAGACGAAGGTGCTCATTGTGGGGGCTCAGAATCTGAGGAGTGAGTTAGATCTTCCTGTGCTGGATGGGATTACACTCCCCCAGAAGGAGCAGGTGCGCAGCTTGGGAGTACTCCTGGACCCAGGCCTCACCCTGGTTTCTCAGGTGGAGGCCATGGCCAGGAGTGCTTTCTATCAGCTTTGGCTGATTCGACAGCTGCGCCCATTCCTTGAGGAGGATGACCTCAAAACAGTGGTGCACCAGCTGGTAACCTCCCGGCTTGACTATTGCAATGCACTCTATGTGGTGCTGCCTTTGTATGTAGTTCGGAAACTTCAATTAGTTCAGAATGCGGCAGCCAAATTGGTCTCTGGGGTAACCCGGAGAGACCACATTACTCCTTTGTTGATGGAGTTACACTGGCTGCCAATAGTTTTCCGGGCAAAATACAAAGTGCTAGTTATAACTTATAAAGCCCTAAACGGCTTAGGCCCTGGGTATTTAAGAGAGCGTCTTCTTCGCTATGAGCCCCACCGCCCATTGAGGTCACTTGAGGAGGTCCGTCTCCAGTTGCCGCCAACTCGTTTGGTGGCTACACAGAGACGGGCCTTCTTGGCTGCTGCCCCAAGATTGTGAAATCCGCTCCCTGCCGAGATACGATCCTCCCCATCTCCGCCATTTTTCAAAAAACACCTGAAAACACATCTCTTCAACCAGGCTTTCTCAGCTTTTTAAAACTTGTTTTTAAATTCTTCTGTTTATTTAATTGTTGTTTTACGGTGTTTTTAATTGTTAATTATTGTTTTTATGCTATATAATTTTTGTTTTAATTATTAATTGATTTTAATGGTGTTTTAATGTAAACCGCCCTGAGCTTTTGGAAGGGCAGTATAAAAGTTTTAAAAATAAATAAATAAATAAATAAATAAATAAATAAATAAATAAATACCTTTAAAGCCCTGAACGGATTAAGCCCGAGTTACTTTAGAGCAGGCCTGCTCAACTTAGGCCCCCCAGCTGTTTTTGGACTACAACTCCCACAATCCCCAGCCATAGTGGCCAATAGCTAGGGATTATGGGAGTTGTAGGCCAACATCTGCAGGAGGGCCGAAGTTGAGCAGCCCTGCTTTAGAGAGTGCCTTCTTCTGCGTGATCCCCACTGCACATTAAGGTCATCTGAGGAGGTTCGTCTCCAGTTACCACCAGCTCGTCTGGTGGTGACTCCGAGATGGGCCTTCTCTATAGCTGCTCCGGGGCTGTGGAATGTGCTCCCTGTGGAAATCCGCAATTTGAATTCTCTATTAGCCTTCAGGAACACCCTTAAAACGTATTTGTTTGGCCTGGTTCTCCAGGGCTTTTAAATCTGTTTTAATATTTTAACCCAATTTTGGGGCTTTTAATCACTGTAATTGTTTAATTGTTGTTTTAAAATGTTTTTAAATTGTTAATTGTTGTTATATTGTTTTTAATTTGTTTTAGCTCTTTATTGTTTTAGTGGTTTGTTTTAATTTGTAAACCACCCTGAGCCATTTTGGAAGGGTGGTATATAAATCAAACAAACAAACAAACAAATAAATAAAATACTACTGGACCCAGCTCTGCTTTTGGAAGCTCAGATGGAGGTGCCTTTGCACAGCTTCGGCTAGTGTGCCAGCTGCGTCCCTTTCTCAAGAAGGCAGACCTGGCCATGGTTACCCATGCCTTAGTCAGGTCACGGCTGGCTTACTGTAATGCGCTCTACGTGGGGCTTCCCTTGAAGAATATCTGGAAACTGCAGCTAGTGTAAAATGTGGCAGCTAGGGTTTTATCTGGAGCTGTTTGGTGGGAGCACATCACACCCATTCTGAAAGAGCTTCACTGGCTGCCAGTTCATTTCTGGGTCCAATTCAAGGTGCTGGTTTTGACCTTTGAAGCCCTTAATGGTTTGGGCCGAGGGTACCTGAGGGACTGCCTGCTCCCAAGGGTTACTGCCTGCTTGACGAGGTCATCTGAGGGGGGCTCTGCTCTGGGTGCCCACAATGAGGGAGGCTAGGTTGTCGTGAACTCAGGACAGGGCCTTCTCTGTTGCTGCCCCAGACTCTGGAATGCTCTCCCGGTGGGGATCCGCTCCTCAGCCTCCATCACAGTTTTTATAAAGCATGTCAAATTGTGGCTTTTTACCCAGGCTTTTATATGATTGTCTCCACTGCTGCTTCCTGTATTTTGTACTGTTTTTATGCTTGTGTTTTAATTTTTTTTTTAAAATCAGATTTGTTTTTATACCTTTTAGCTCAATATTTTAATGTGTCTTTTTTATGATCGTGTTTTTAAATTTTATTGTGAGCCATCTTGAGATTTTCTTAATGAAAGGTGTGGTATAAATTTAACAATAAAATAAATAAAATAAATAAATAGCCCGATTTTCACTGGTCGTGAGAATGTGAAAGGCCCAGACTATGACAGGCCATAGTAATGATCTAGATCCTTCCTTCCAGCTCATGCTATTTATCTTGGGGAAAAGACCTCACTGGTGCCAAAGGAAGTTCACCCACAACTTAAAAGTTTTAATAAGCCTCTCATAATTCCTGCACCAAGCAGGGGGGTTGGACTGGAGGACTAAAAGGCTTATTTATTTATTTAAAATATGTATACTCTGCTCCTGCACAGAAGTCACTAGAATGGGCCAGAGAGGCCTGAACTGGGCTGCTCTGGGGGAGGTGGCAGGGATGGAGTGGGTGGGGGAGAGCAATTACTGCCTACACTGCTGCCTCTGGCAAAAATTGAGTTAAGTACCCTTGACTCCTCTCCTACCCCTTCTCTAGCCTTAGAGATGCCCCCGCCCCCTTTCTGTTAGGGAATCCTCACCAGATTCCCTTTTACTAGTAGACCGTCGAACCAGTCCGAACCAGTCTGGTCTGGACCAGGGCCAGTCTATTTTGAACTCAGGCTGGCTCCCTCTTTTGGTGGGGGCGGTCTACTTTGGACTGACTGGACCAGGCCAATTCAATTTGAACCGTGCTTTGAATCAAGTTGGCTCACACATCCCTAACCTGAGACCTTTTGCATGCTGAGCAGATGCTCTACCACTGTGCTGCACTTGCACCTGGCTCCAAGTTTAAGAAGTTGGCACCATCTAGCAACAGGGACTTCAGTTATAGAACACACACACTTAGGCAGAGTTACATGTGAACACTCATAATATACATGCTACATACAAAATCAAGAGAGATGCAACATTTAAGTGTGAACTGTGAACTATCTGTAATTTGTACATTATGAAAATATTGTTTTCCTTTTGAATGAAAGTGTGGACAATTTTTGTTTTACCCTTCTTTGATTAAAAATTCGTAGCATGGTCAGAGGCCAAATAAAACAGCTTGGAAGAAGGGAGAGATCCAGTCCAGAGGTTCCTAATTGGCCTTCCCTAATTTAAGCCTCATCTGGAGTCATGATTTTTCACACTCGAGTAGAACCCCCAATGAGTAGTCTCATTGGCTACATTGGATGCCTCCAAACTTTTTCAGGCCACAGAACCCACAATAATGTAAGATTTCACTTCAGGGGACTGCAGCAGTGACTCCCACATCCTAGGTTGTGACTGCACAACTCACTGGTAATGTGAGTTCTCAGCTAAGGAAAACAAACACTTTAATCCTCACACTAATAAGGGTCCATACTTCAGCAGCTCCCTCCTAAAGACAACCTGGGAGCTCATCAAGTGCATTCTACAGGCCAGTCACCCACAATCCTCACATATTTGTTTTGCTTGGTTTCTTGTCAGTTGTTCTGGGCACAAACTTCCTGGGTACACACAATACCAGCGCCTTCTGTCTATCCAAGCCAAACACGGTTGACAGTGCTTTCCTTTGTGAATATGGTTGCATCTCTTGGGATACGTCTGACTTATTGTGTTTTGTAGTACCTACACAATCCCTTGCTCAGGAGAATGCCTGCCAGCTATATACTGGGTGGGGTGAGTTATCCCTCACCACAATTACCTGAGGGCAGGTTCAGATGAACATTGCCCTGCACATGTGAGAACATCAGGTCTGTGGCAAAAACATGCTTGCCCTGATGTCATTGGTGGCTGCACCAATGTGCTCTTGGCACATCCTTTAATCGAGTGATTAGGATGGTCATCTGAATCACTCCTCTACAAGCACTTCAGCAAAAAGCCCCACGTGTTGTTCCATAGCTGAACACATCGCTGCACAGCCTGCAGGTCTACTTGTCATTGTTGCAGTCCTCCAGCTTGCTTCCCAAGGTAAACATATTTTGTCAGTGGGTAGGATGGTTCTGCATCAACAGCACTACCACAATTTCAAATTGTACTTCTTTGGCTTGCTTGAAATATGTTGCCAGAAGGGACAGCGTCAGGGGCGTAGCTAGCCCGCCGGTGGCCCGTGTGCGGCCGCGGCGGGCGCCCCGATAGCCCCGCACCCTGCGTCTGACGTCAGACACAGGGGATAGCCACGCCCCCGCGTCTGATGTCAGACGTGGGGGGGGGGCGTGGTCTGGCACCCGAACGGAGCCTTGAGGCTCCGTTCGGGAGAAGCAGCTTAACTGCTGAAGGGGCCGTGCGGCCCCTTTGGCAGTTGGATGAAGGCTGGTGCTGCGTTCGCAGCGCAGCCCAGGAGCGGCTCTTCCCTGCAGGGAGGAGCCGCTTCTGGGCTGCATTGCGAACGCAGCGCCAGTCTTAGCTCCTGAAGGGGCCGTGCGGCCCCTTCAGGAGCTAGTTAGGCTGGCGCTGCAAATGCCTTTGTTTAGCTCCCGAAAGGGCCACGCGGCCCCTGCTCGCGAGCTCAACTACCGCCCTCGCGTCTGACGTCAGATGCGGAGTGTGTGTCAGGGCCGTGAATGGCAGCTCCTGATTGGGCATGGCCCGGGTTCTTTGAACCCGTTCGCCCAATTATAGCTCCGCCCCTGGACAGCGTCTCAGAAACCTAACAGCTGCCCATCAACTGCTGGTCAGACTTCAGAATGTAGTCGTGCTACAGCTGCTGCACAAACAAGGTCCAGATACTAGGGATGTGCAAAAGGTTTCAAGCTTGGCATGTTCCAGCTCAAAATGGGCTGTTTCAAGTGTTCTGAGCTCAAAACAAAACACCCTTCAAATGCAGGGTGTGTTTCAAACTTGGAACGGATTGACCCCATTTTGTGTAGAAACGTTTTTAGCCTTGTGAGCAATATTTTGGAGGGATGTTTTTCTCGGGAGACCCCAATACCTATTGGGGTTGGTGGGTAGACCAGGCCTCAGCTCCAGACTTCATGTGTTGTCCTGCCTCAGAGGGCTGGTCTACCCACCACATGAGGCAGGTCAACCAGACCTCTTCCATGGACTTAGCGCATCAGCCTACTTTGGTGGACTGGCCTGCTGGGTTGACCAGTACTCTGAGGCAGACTGATGATCTGTCTGGAGTGGAGGCCTGGTCTACCCGCCAACCCCAATCAGCAGACCAGCTCTCCCCAGAAAAACAGCCCTCCAAAATGGCACACAGAATGCTCAAAACACTTGAAACATTCTAAGCTTTCATCAAAACAACCAGCTTGACCAGTTGTTCTGACAAAATGATCCAGGCATTGGCGTTTCATTTCAAGCTCAAAACGAAATGCAAAACCAGTTTCGTGCACATTCCTACCAGACAGTGTAATGGTTTCCAGCTTGGCAATCAGTCTTCTTTCCTGTTATGTGGCTTCGTCATTGACCCCTAAATTACTTGTAATGTCCTCAAATCATCTCAGTTGCATCATGGCACAGAAATGGGAAGGCCACGAATGTGCTGCCCACAATCCCTGCAGTGCTGCCAGATTGCCATGAAACACACCAGCCAGGACTAGCAGGTGAAAATACACTTTCAGTTCTGTCAGGTCAAGGTGCTTCAATCAGAACTTAGGAAACTGCTGCCTACTGGGTTAGACCATAATTCTATCTAGAGCAGCATTGTCTTTCCAGGACTTCTATCTAGAGCAGCATTGTCTTTCCAGGACTTCAGGTAGTAAGTATTTGGATTCCTCCTTCCGGTTTCATGAAAGTCCCGCCTCTCTCAGATTGCAGGGGAGGGAGTTGCTTCACTCACTGTCTCCTCCTGGGCGTTTTACAGACAACAAGATCTGCAACAGTTAAAGTATTGCAAAGTGCAGCGGAATTAGGCAGTGGTTTGAAACCACGAGTGCGGCTTTGATGGAGTTTTCTATGCAACAAGACAGGGTTTTGGCCGTCCATATTGCCCAACACTGCAGCGGATTTTCCAGGCAGGAGGTGTCCATATTCTACCTGGATCGCAATCACTGCCCCCTCCTCCTCCTCCTCCTCCATTTCCAGCCAACAGGGTCACGGAGAGGGTGGGGAACCGCTGACGTGACTCTCTCTCTCTCTTTTTTAATGTCTTGGTGCTTTTGTGAAAAGGTGCAACAATTTTCTCCTTTGCGCAAGCAGAAGCACCAAACATGTGGGGCTTGAGACCCATGGAATCAAAAACCAAGGACGAAAGCAGAAATGAAACGGAGCGGAAATACATTAGATATATTTTTAAAAGAAAAAAAAAAGGCTTTACATATCAAATTCCAGAGACATATATGACTGAAACCTAGGGTCAAATGCAGAAATGAAAAACCAAGAGGTGACAATATATTGAGAAAAATATATTGTGTGGCTTCACATATCAACAGTTCCTTGATCTGCCAAATGAGCCAGCAAATCCACAATGTGAATGTGTAAAAAAAAAAAAAAAAGACGTCTTAATGAAAAACATGAGTGATCAAACTCAGAAGCCGAAAGCAGATGAGAAATGAGTTGCACTCTTGCACCATTGCACAATTGTGAGTTGCAGCCTTGCACAAGAACTCATGTTGAAAGATTTTTTAAAGATTACATGTGGCAACACTATTTCAGGAATGGGTGGAAAGGGGCTCTAAAAATCGGCAAATCCAAGTGATCCGTCCAGACCTGCAACATATCAAACACAGGGCAAGCCTCTGTAGAATCGAAAAACACAGCGCTTCCCTGCAACAGTTTTACAATGTTATAGGGCCAAAATGCATCAATTAAACCCGAATCAAGGCATCTGAAATATGGACAGCACCCGGGTGACAGCACAATGACTGTGATGTCACAACATGAGAAATGCAGAGGAGTGCTTAATGGACACTTTGCGAAACTGTTTCAGCGTGTGATCTGGGGGGAAACCCTGCTGGACTAAACTTCTCTTGGTCTGGCCTCTCACCAGAAGAAGCAGGCCCCACCACAGCACTGTGCAGTGAGCAAATAATAAACTGGTTCTAGATCACCTTTTGCCATTTCTGCTTGTCATGCAACCCATTATATTGGTACTTTACCAGTCATTGAAGGTAGAGGTTCACTTAGAGGTTCAGCAAACTGTTCAGTGCCACACACCCCACCTCTACATCTTCTTGCTCTCTCCATCTGGAACCAAGCTCTAACACACACACCCTTCTGGTCTGCATCCCAGTAGGAGAAATGGGAATAGAGAGATGTACTGCAGATGGTTGAATCACTGATGCCAGGCTTACTGAAGCTGGCATTTTGTGGTTACTGCTGTTGTGATCCTTTTGGCTTTGTTCTGCAAGCTAAAATCCCTGCTTTTGTGAAGTCAGATGCTTTTAAAAGCCTTACCTGATACAACACTGACATTGTGGGAGGGGTTGGTTTCATCAGAACGATACAGTGCTTCAGACTAGTTCTGAGACACTATCATCATCTGGGGGAACAAAACTGAAGTTTCCAAAGAGAAACAGGGTGTCCCCCATTCCAAAGAGCTTAAAATGAGCATGGGATAGATACCACCCCACCACAGAAAGCCCATTCATGCCTGGGGTTGTTTTTCTCCCAATTGACATATAATGGGAATGGTATACAAACCACCCCACCACAGAAAGCCCATTCATTGTGGGGTAGTTTTGAACCCTGTGTCATATTTTTTATCAATAACATAAATATCATAACTGGTGAGGGGCCATGCTTCTAGAAATATCATGTGCCAGTGTCCTGGTAAGAGCAGGCGCGGAGCCAGCCGAGCGGCGGCCTGTGTCCAGCCCCACTCGGCAGCCCCTTCCAAAATGCCCGTGCGCATGACGTCATGCGCACAGGGCGTGGCTTGGGCTCCATAGGAACCCAGAGCAAACTCCCCCCTCCCACACCTGGGCCGCCGAGAGCCTGGGCAAACTTTCTGCCAAGTATTTCAGGCAGTTCCGACTGCCTAATAGAACGTTTTCCCCTTCCTCTCCCTCTCGTTCGCGCTCTCGGCAGCCCAGGCCACGCCCCCTTGTCATGTGACTTTGTCATGTACAAGGGGGCATGGTCTGGGCTGCCGAGAGCCCGAACTGAGCTCTTGGAGCGTCATTTCAGGCAGGGTCGGCTGCCTAATAGGACGTTTTCTCCTCTCTCTCCCTCTAGAGAGGGAGAGGAAGGGGAAAACATTCTATTAGGCAGTCGGAGCTGCCTGAAATACTTGGCAGAAAGTTTGCCCGGGCTCTCGGCGGCCCGGGCGTGGGAGGGGGGAGTTCGCTCTGGGCTCCTATGGAGCCCGAGCCACACAGGGTGGGGCTCTCTCGGCGGCTTCTCGCCATTGGCGGCTTGGGTTCTTTGAACCCCTTCGCCCAATGGTGGCTCCACCCCTGGGTAAGAGTTTGACAACAAGAGCATAGGTAGGAATGCAGTGGTTTGCTTCTTTACACACCTTGATGCAGCTGAGGGTGGAAATCCACCCCAAAATCTGGATGAAGGTTAAGCACTAGATTACTGAGGAATTATTTTAAGATCTGCTAACCCCTGCTAACTGGGCAAAGAGGCACCTTTTACCATGGTGATTCTCTTTATTTAGCAGGGGGAGAGTAACTGGCCCTATCCACCCCCAGCACAGTACTTCCATTGACTGTTGCTGGTGTGTGTCTTATGTTTCTTTTTAGAATGTGAGCCCTTTGGGGACAGGGAGCCATCTTCTTTGTTTTATTTCTCTTTGTAAACCGCCCTGAGCCATTTTTGGAAGGGCGGTATAGAAATCGAATTAATAATAATAATAATAATAATAATAATAATCTAAAAGTAGGTGCTACCTCAATGGCACAAGTTATATTGCATTGCACTTTGTGGCAGTGAAGGCTTGCCAGGAATGGTGCATATGTCAGGGAAGGGCAGAAGGAGGGAAGGAGGGAGGGGTTAGGAGACAATAAATTTGACTGAAGATATTTAGAGGGAAGGAACAATGTGTGCTGAGGCTTAGGAACTTGTGGAGGAGAGAGGGATCTGGGATAGGAAGGAGGGGAAATAATAGGGTCTGGAGTTAGAATTTTGTTTGAATTGAGATAAGGGGATGATCTAGCAGAAGATGGTGGAGACTGGATCTGAAGTTGAAAGGAGGGGGGAAGAGTGGATCTGGAAGTTAGGAACTTGTAAGAAAGTTAGATCTGAAAGAGCATTAGATTCCAAGGGGAAAGAAAGATGAGTAATAGGAAGCATGGAATGAGGAGATTCTCCCAAGATCTGCTGATTTGGGGGGAGTCTGCACATAAATATTTATCAGGCAAAGCTTGGGCTTTGGGCCTGTAATTGTTATTTTATTAACTAGTAATAGGTATTTAAAAATAAAATGTGTTTTATATTGTGGCAGCATAACGTGATTTGACTGTGTGTATAATTCTGAGCTCGCCTGTATTCTTGTTTTTTTCTTCAAAATATTTTTGGGTAGCATCCACTCACCATTTCATTAGAAGAGTTTATATTTCACCTGTATTTCCCTTCTCCACCCCCACCATAAAATTATTACTATTATTATTTTATATATTTATACCCCTCCCCTCCAATACAGTACTGCTCAGGGCGGCTCACAACATCAGCAAAACACAATGTAAAATCAAACATGAATAAAGTTAAGCAAATTAAAAGACCAGGCTAAAACCACATTTGAAATTTGCATTTTTAAAAGTTTCACATTGAAAGTTATTAATAGGAAGCTAAAAACTGAGAACTAAAAACTTAAAAAACCTAGGAGATATAAGCAGCAGATAAAACAATAAAACATCTCTTTTAAAAGGTGTGTTTTTAATATGTATTTTTAAAAGACACTGAGGGAGGGAGCATGGCAAAGTCCTTCGGGAGGGCATTCCAAAGCTGAGGGGCCACAACCGAAATCTAACTCGTGCAAGATATTCAGCATTGCATCTGATTGGCCTCCCTGCTTTTCTTAATTCTTTTAAAACCATAGGTTACCATATAAGCACAGGTAAAGTGCTGCACTGAGGCGCAGCTAGGGGAGAGGGCTGTGTTCACCCCTCTCTCTGAGCGAGATAGTGAAGAAAATGGGGAGGGTTGGAGCTGGGGGCCTGAATTCTTTGAACCTATCTGCTCAAGTATAGCTAGTCCTGGTGCTGTATTAAAACCTCCCAGAGCTTTCATAGAAGCAATACGTTTTTGCATACCACCATCGATGTGAAAAGCTCCGTGGCTGTGTGTTGCCTGCCACTGGGGTTTTTTATTTGTGCAAAGTGCCACAACGGCGGGTTTTTGGACTCCAAAAATGCAAAACTTGTGGCTTGCATGCGCTTGAGTGCTTCTACGTTAACGTCCTTGGTATCTCACGAGACGATTTCATATTTGAACAGACAGCTAAGTAACAGCTGGAAATCCCTCAATTAGAGCGGGAGAATAATAATCATAAATACTTCGCGTTTACGTAGCGAATTGCCAAGCGCTTCAGAGCCCTTGATCTCCCGAGGGAGTCGAAGGCCCCCGGCCTTTAGGGAGGTTCTCGAACCATGCGCCTTTGGTGCCAGCAGGCGCTGGGAGGGAGACGCTGCCTGGTCTTTCTTCTTTTGAACTTCGGGGATTCAGGGTGTTAAGCGCATTTCAGTGGAAGCCGGAGACCTCCCAGTGCAGCGGCTTTTCTGCCTCTCCCTCTCTCCTCCTCTTAAAAAGCCTCTCCAGAGCAACTGCTTCTCCTTCCTGGCGACCGCCTGCAAATGGTTAAGAGGGGGCCGAGGGGGGTGGAGTGCCTGGGAGGTTAGGGGTGCTCATGAAAAGCATCCTTCTAACGAGCCAAGGAGCTTCCCACTTCATTCTGCGGCTAGGGCGCTCGCCTTCCACCCGAGCCTTCCCTCAGCAGACGAGCCGTCGACTCCCGCGCCCCCCTCCCCCTCCTTCCCCTCCCCCTGCCCCGGCCTCCCTTGCGCTCTCCGCACGCACGCACAGAGGCAAGTTAATGGGGAATAAAGAGGCTGGAGTCCACGGCAAGTGCCTGCTCCTTACAAATGAGCCTCCAGGCAGCTTCCCCCCCGCTTCTCCTTGCCCGCCCGCCCGCCCGCCCCTCTGCTGAGGAGGGAGGGGCAGCAAAACGTGGCCGCTCGCTGCGTTGAGCGCGCTTGGAGGAGAAAGAGGTGGGGATTTGTAAGGAGAAGAGGAGCAGGGGCCCGTGCGCGCCTGTTGTTCCCGGTGTAATTTGCAGCCAATCATCAGTAGGTGTCCACATCCCTGCATCCTCCTCACCTCCTCGGCGCGGCTCAGCCTTCCACCTCGCCCCCTCCCTCCCACCCCCCCGTCGTTCCCTCTTCCCCCTCCGCCTCTCCGCTTCCCTCCCCTCCCCCAGCAACCACACACACGCAGCAGGCACACAAACAGAGAAGAGGGGGAGAGCGAGAGAAAGAGAGACTCCCCCGGCTGCCTCCCGCCCTCCCTCGCACACAGCGGCTGGAGAGACTGACGGAGCGCAACGCGCGGGGAGAGGAGACCACCGAGCACACCGCCAGCCGAAGCGCTCTCACACATTCACGCGCACACGCACACACACACGCACATTCAGTGCCTGCTCTTTCCTCTCAGCCCCCCTCCCTTCCCTCCTCCTCCTCCTTTCTCTGCAACAAGAAAAAAAAAGCCACTTACAGGTATTTGCTTAGTGGATCGGCGTCTTTATTTCTTTCCCACCAACCCCCCATCACCGCCCTTTACAGTTTGTTTACAAGTATCAAAGTTGTAATTGAGGAGCTGCCAAAGACACATCAGGATATTTTTTTTACCCCCTTCTTTGTGTTAGGGAGTGATGTGCAACTAATTAAAGGCAGACAGGCGGATTAGCGTCTGCAAATCCAAGCCCCCCCAATACAGAGGCTGGTAAGTGATTGTTTTTGGATCTTTTTTCCCTTTCCCTTTTCTTTCTTTCTTTTCCCTTCTCCCTTCCCCCCTCTTGCAGCTCTCTCTCTCTTTCTCTCTCTATCTCCCCCACCTCCCGCCGTCTCTTGGACCTCTGGGGTTGTTAAAGTAGATGAATGCTAGGCTCGGGCAATAAAAGGCGCTGCTGTATTAATTTATTAATTAATCTGCACCAGCCCCTCCTCCTGAATGTTAAATATGACCTTTGATCTCTCTTGTCTCTAGCAGAGCAGACATGCAATATTGAACATGTGCAGTCACATTGGCTTAAGCAGCAATTCTAATCGTGGACTCTTCGCTGCTTTTAATTATTATTTTAAAAAATTTCTAAAAAAAATCGGGCTCTAGTTTTAATTAAAAAACAAAAACAACCCCAAATCAATAGCTGCGTCTTAGACACCTCTTTCGCGCTCCAGAGATGCATCGATTAAACAATAATGACCTGGTTGGTGGGGACCATAATTTTCTCGTTTCTGGTACCAATAAACCTTGCAAGGGGATCGGAAGGGGTGTGTGTGTGGAGAGGCTGGAATAGTAGCAAAGAAAGCTTTTGTGGAGCAAAGCCACTTTAATGCTACGAAAATGGGGCATGAATGCTTGTTCTATTTAGAGCCTGTATTATTTTTTTTTAAAAAAATAAGAGATTTAAACATGAGCACTACTCTTTACTATGTGAATGGATTTGCTTGCACAGAATCAAGAAAACTACTTGTTTTAAGTAGTTGCTGTTAATGGGCATGAACTTATCGTTTCTTCCTTTCTTTTAAAAGTAGGGTTTGATAACATAGAATCTCTCTGGGGTAAGATTTTTGCGTTAAAGAGCAGGGAGAAGCCCTTCTTATTGCTACCAGATCCCCACAGGGAGCAATGGTTTCAATTTTTTCCTGATGTGAAAATGCAGAGGTGGCTCTTGTCTGATTAGGGTCTTTCCATGATTGAAGGACGCATGTTGATTCCTGTTAAGGTTGAGGTCCCCTTTTCTAGATTTTCTCTCCCATAATCTGAATTAGTTTACCCAAACCCTGCTTTTTAATGTTTCCCATCAGTTAGATGATCAAGGGCTCTTCCCCCGCCTTTGCAATTGGTAGGTTGAGCTAGAAATGGTTCATTAGTTTAATTATGAATGTAATTAGAATAATTGATAACTAATTTTCAACACTAGGTACTGGGCTGTGCAACTGTACCTGGGCCCTTTTGAATGTTTGTGGCAGACCTAATATTCTGTTCATATATAAAGACCGTGTAAAAAACAACTCGCCCCCCATGACTTTGATAAAACATTTTGACAGGATAAGGCATTCTGTAGTACGAAGTGTTGGAGCTGTATCTTGTGGCCAGTTAGATTTATGTTTAGTTTTCCCCGCTAAAGGTCGGAAGAGCAGCTCTCTGTGTTGCAAACTAAAATGCTCTCCTACATTTTAAGAATGGCCTATGAGGAAGAGAGGAAAGAATCCATTTAGTTGCTGGAGCCAGTAACCATTCTATTTTATAGCTAATTGGACAGGTAACCGTATACCTTGCACATCCTTCCCCCCCCCCAAACCCCTAATATGATGCATCGAGGAGATGAGGTGCAAGTGTGTGCATGTGTCCATCAACATACAGGTATGTAATGTTGTCTGCAGCCAACTTGGCTCAGAGATTGAAACGCATGTTCAGAGAGTAAGAAGATAGGCAACTGCAGGATCTCAGATCTGGAATTGCCTTACTTTATCACCCCATTCAGTCAACTCATATAATTGATTTGCGGGGAAGAACACCACCTTGGATGGTCCCCTTACACCAAAGGGACCTGGCCTTGGGACCCCTGTAAGAGAGCCAGCTGTGCTAGGATTCAAATGACCCTCAGACACAGAAGGACACTACAGCGGCAGCTGGCGATTCTCTAAACCGCCAGAATATACGTCTGTTTTCAGATTTAGGAAGGTAGTGGGCTCAAAGTAGCATTGTACTTGCTTGCAGTTTATACTTTGTATCGCCTGGGAAGACTTTCTTTCTCCCCCCCACCCCCCAGCACTCCAGTTTGCGAATTTCCTGCTCGTCTCCTGCCTCCTTCAAGGCTGCTTTCAGCTTTTTAGCACCGGCTTGCCCTGGCAACCCTTCTTCACACATTTCCTAATGTTCCGATGCCCTCTGGTTAGAGGACTCCGAGCCCTTTTCCACCCATCATTTGCATGTGTTTAGCACTCCGCTTGCCCCCTTTTCCCTTGGCATTTGTCAGCCCTCCCCCTCCTCCGCCCTCCCTCCTCGCCATTCCCAGCTATTAAAGCATTTACTCGGGGGGAGGTTGAGGGAAGGTAGCCAGGGGGAGGCTGCGGTGGTCGGATCACGGCTTTATTGATTGTTATGCAAACGAGCTGAGATTACTGATGTGCGTCTCTCTGCGTGTGTGGTGTGGTGTGGTTCCCCCCACCCCCATTCCTTTCCTTTCTTTAAAAACAACAAAACACGCTGCGTTTCCTTCCTGTGTACACCTTTGCCGAAATGACTTTCTTTATTTCAGCTGTGACAGTTCCTGGGGAGGAGAGAATGCCAGCGGAGAGGCTGCCTGAGACTTCGCCGTCTGCAGAGATGCACCCCGAAGAGGATTAGAGGGCAACGCGCTCCCCCCTTCCCTCCCCCCCCGACTGACCCCGCCGGCCACCCCGCACCCGCCCCTGCCCACCCGACGGCTCCAGTGGCCCTCCTCCCCACCCTGCCCTTCCCTCCCCTGACCCTCCCCGGTCCCCCCTTCCTCTCCTCCTCTTCCTCCTCCTTCCCCTCCACCCTGTTGCCCCAAGCCCACCCGCACCCCTTGGGCACCATGAACACCAACGTGTGCGTGGAGACGGGGCCCAACCCCGAGGCGCCGGGGCTGCCCAAGGAGAACCACCTGCCCGAGGGCGCGCTCAACAGCCTTGTGGATTACAACTCGGAGATGGAGAGGTACCGCTCCTTCGCCACCTTCTACAAGACCAACGGCGGGGCCTTCCCGCAGGCGGCCAAGATCGCGCGCATCACCACCCCTATCTTCCCCAGTGCCGCCGCCGCGGCCGCCGCGCGCATCGGCATGTCCCCCTGGAACTGCGACACGGCCACGGCCGCCGCCGCCACCGCCATGCTCTGGGGCAGCGGCGCAGGAGGCGGCGGCGCGGGCGTCGGCGGCCCCAACCCGGCGGCCGCCGCGGCGGGCGGCGTGGCCCGGAAAGCGTCCTCTTCGGCGGCGGCGGCTGCCGCTGCGGCCGCCGCCGCCGCGGCCTCGTCAGTCGCAGCGTCGGCGTCCGCTTCGCCCGCCTCTTCTCTGCACGCCGCCAGCAGGAGCGGCGGCGGCGGCGGCAGCCTGCACCATCGGAACGAGTCCCAGAGGCTGGGCAAGCCTGGCTGCGCGCCAGCCGAGCAGGCCTCGTTGCAAATGGCAAATAATAATTTCCTCTCCACCTTAGCCCCTGAACACTGCAGACCTTTGGCTGGGGAATGCATGAACAAGCTCAAATGCGGCGCTGCTGAAGCAGAGATAATGAATCTCCCCGAGCGCGTGGGGACTTTTTCCGCTATCCCGGCTTTAGGGGGCATCTCATTACCTCCCGGGGTCATCGTCATGACAGCCCTTCACTCCCCCGCAGCAGCCTCAGCAGCCGTCACAGACAGTGCGTTTCAAATTGCCAATCTGGCAGACTGCCCGCAGAGCCATTCCTCCTCCTCTTCGTCCTCCTCCCTGGGAGCCGCCGGAGGAGGAGGGGGAGGAGGCGGGGGAGGGGGAGGAGGAGGTGGCGGCGGCGGCGCTGGAGGAGGAGGAGGGGCAGGCAACCCTGCCAAGAAGAAGAGGAAAAGGTGTGGGGTCTGCGTGCCCTGCAAGAGGCTCATCAACTGTGGAGTCTGCAGCAGTTGCAGGAACCGCAAAACGGGACACCAGATCTGCAAATTTAGGAAATGTGAAGAGCTAAAGAAAAAACCTGGCACTTCACTAGAGGTCAGAGGAGATGATTTCTTTCTTCCCAGCCTCCCGCCGTCCCTCGTGAACCCCCTTCCCCCGCCTCTCCAGTGCTTCTTGTCTAGTTTCAAGATGCAGCATCCCTTTTCTGAAGCTTCCTTCAGGTTGTGAGGGGGGCCGACCCAACCCCCTCCTTTTTCTTTTTCTTTTTTTTGGCCTCTCCACATGATTGCACCCCGCATATTAGCCACACACACACATACAGAGAAAGAGAGAGCCACCACCGGCTTGGATCTATCATGAACCCAGTCTGAAAGGGATGATGGAGGGTGGCAGCAGGTCCCTCTGCCCTGTAATAAATTGATAGCATGGGACCTGGGAGTTGCCCTGTTTTGGTGGTTTATTTGGGGAGGTCCTAAGGCAAAGAAAAAGGAATCCTTTAATTGGTTTTTTGGTTTTTTGGAAATGAAAAGTCCGACTAAATCTCTAATATCAGAGCTAAGGGGTTTATATATAATTTCATGAAGTTTTAGCAATCACACTTCTACATAAGTTGAGCTTACTACACTATAAATCTGATCTGAACAAATTCTGTATATTTCATCTTTTATTATAAAGAGTTCCATATGGTGACATGTAAACCGTTTTTTACCTATGTGAAACCAATGGTGAAGGGTGGATCTTTCGAAAACCTGAAATATTTTGAAGACACATGAAGCATTTATTTTAATTTCTAAATCAGTGGTGACCCTTAGGAGGGACTTCCCCTCCCCCTGTATCTGCGGTGTGCATTTAGCTTCATTTTTTGGAGATTAGGACAGGGAACTTCTATTTTTTAGTTGAACCCCTGATTTTATAATTGACATCAGTTCAGAGCAAATTAATCTCTAGCTAATTCTTAGGGTGACTTTTTAGGGTTACTTGGGGGATATCTGATTCAAGAGAAACAATGGGTGGTATAAGGTAAAGGGACTAGTGAAGTATGCTAAGAATAACGTCCCTTTTGGCAATGCATCCTTACCAAATAACCCTTTGTGGTATGCTTTACAATCGGGTAAAAAATACATCTATGACTGAATATTATGTTTGATTGAAATGTATATACATTTATTTTTTAAATCTGTCTTCAGAATTGACAATGTATTGAGTATCACAAAGCTGTAAAGACAGGTTTTCAAGTTTGGTAGACATACAAACGACAGACAAGAAAGGATGTTGTGGAAATTTCAGTTATGTATTTAGTCTAGCAGACGGCAAAAAGAAAAAAAATATGTAAAATGACTAATAGTATTATTTTTAGATGGAAGAAAACAAGAGGAAAGACTTGTAATCATATTTAAACCCCTGTCATTATTAAAATTATAGTGTTGCTGGTTAGATGAACATATCAGATGAGACTGTGTGTGGTGGGGGGAGAGCTTATTTGGTACAGAAGAGTATTTTACTGGCTGGGAGATATAAAGTCACCAAAATTAGCAACACAGTGAGAATTGCAATTGTGACTAACAGGAGTTTTATCGTATAAACATATTTTTATTGGTATTAATGTCACCACCAAACTTAAGGTTTTCATTTTTTTTAAGACAACACTTGGATGCTATTATTTTTCTTTCACTCTTGCAAGATTGAACTATCCTTTTGGAAAGTTTAATAATTCAGTCTTACTATATCTCCCATAGCTGCTTATCGTGCACATATGATAACCTAATATCACATCAATGCAACAGTCTATGGATTATATTTCAGGTGGTAGAAATCAGTTGTACATAGATCTGCCTGTTGTTTTGGTTGCAAATGCACTCCTGTTTATTTCATAGACCATTTCAAATAATGTATATTGTGATTTTTACAATAAACAGTAAATGCTGGATTTGAACACTAAACCATAACTAAAAAAGATTATTTTTTTCCTGTTCCTGGTGGCATTAAGTGTAGTCCCTTGTGTAGTGTGATATTCCTTAGACTCTGTGGCCCCAATCCAGCTAACGTTAGTCATCACTAAGGTAAGGTTGCAGTCCTGTGCACATTTACTTGAAAATAAGTAGAAATCACTGACAACAGTGGGACTTACTTCTGAGTAAGCATGTATTGGTTTGAATAGGACATGCATGATTGGGCTGCATTGTCCTATTCAAACCAATGGAACAAATAAGTAATAACTAACCCAAGTTCTGCTTCTAAATGGACATACAACCTAATATTATCCATATTTACTCAGAAGTACATCTAGCTATGTTCAGTGGGGCTTGCTTCCTGGAAGGAGCATAGGGTTGATCCTTAGTTCTTGACTGAATGTCATCTTGTCAAATAAGTGTTTCCAAACCCACATTTTCTGAGACACTGGAAATGTTGGGAGTGAGGAAAGGGGTATTTAACCCTTCCTGCACTTACAGATATTCTTCAAAAGCATTCCCACCTGGCAGAGGGAAAACTATCCAGGAAGCATTAGCAGAGAGATTTGGCATCGAAGGGAAGGATTAAGCACTTCTTTTTGCCTGCCAGGAAGTGAAATGCCACCCCCCACGCTTAAGTGTTAATTGAGAAACTTAAGGTTGGGATCCCATGTTTCCTTCAAAATGATCCATTCTCAGTCACAGCTGACTTTAGCTGGATTTGGGGAGGGGTCATAAGTCAGTGACAGAGCATCAGCTTTGCATGCACAGGCTCCGAGGTTCAATCCCCGCATCTCAAAGAAGCACTGAAAGACCCCTGTCAGGAAAGCACTTCCAGTCAGCATAGTCAATACTGATCTAGATAGACCAATAGTCTGATTCAGCACAAGGCATCTTCTTGTAGACTGGGCCTGGGTTCCTTTCCATCAGCTTTGCCATCTTGTTTTTGCCATTTTGTTTTTGCTTTATCAACCTTTTCTAAAAGTTTGCAGCACCATCCTAAGTAACTTCTCAAGAAATAAGTTCCACTGAATTCAGTTGGACTTCCCTCCTAATAAGCATGCCTAAGAATGTAGTCATAAAGTGGGATTGTGAGGTAGCTTCTGAGAATGAACACCGATCCTGTGGGATTATTGAACAGTCCCATCAGTGAGGTAGTTGTGGGATGGGGGAAAGAAGCGAATGTATTAGTCAGGCGTCTCTAGGCACATGTGGTGAATTTTCTCTTTGCCCGACAAAGCAGTCCTGTACCTTTAAAAATTGCCCAAGCGTCATCTGAGAACATTGCATGTTAAAATGGCTTAATGTCTGTGGCTAGTAAAATGCATGGCTTTATTAGTACTTCCAGAACCTCCTTCCCTTACTTTTTAGTAGTTTGTCTCCTCCCCCACTCTCTGATACACACACACACACACTCCCTGTGCTGCCATACCAATATGAGGATGAATGAATACAAGATTCTCCCTTCTAGCTCTAGAGCTATCAATAGTGCACTTCCCTGTGGGTTGTAGCCAGTCACAAAGTATATTGTGGCACGCATGTGGCTAATATTCTTACAAGCACGTTACTTGCCAGTCAGAAAGAAGTTCAAATGGAATCACTTCCTATTTGTGTTAGGTTTCCCCCTTCTATATCTTCATGTCCCCCTCTTTCCTTTCAGTTTTAATTGAATAATAAAGAGTGACAGCATGACTGCCTAAAGCACATGTGCAGCAACACGGGTCTGGTTGTAAGGCAAGCAGCTGGAAGCATGTCAGAGAGTGACAGGGCCTACATGGCTGAACTGAAGCTTCCGCAGTGGTTGCAGGTGGGTGAGAATAGTCTCCCCGCTGAACTGGCTTCGTAGGCTTAGATTGGCTTGTGGTCGCTGTCAATCAGCAAATGGCCTAGCGATGATTTATTGCCGTCTAGATGGGCTCCCAATTGAAAAGATGCCACAAAACCAAGGTTTTCCGGCTCTGGTATGTGTTTTGAGAAGCTGTGAATGGTGCTTTCTAGTTCAGAAAGAAAATCGACTGGACATTCATTGCCAGGAAATCAAAGGGATGCCGGCAATGGAAGCTACAGACAGTGACTGATGTACAAAGCAAGGATGTGCGAGTGCAATGAGAGAACAGTCTTACAGAAGTTCCAAACTCACTGCACCAATGCAGCAGGGAAGGGGCAATTTTTGACTCCCTTCCCTTCCTCAGGAAGCCCTCTATGCCACTTGAAAATATGTCCATGATGGTCTCACAGCCCTTGGGGACATATTTCTGAGTAGCAAATAGGGTTTCCTGGGGATCAGAAAAGGGATCAGAAATTGCCACATCCCTGCTGCACTGGTGCTTTTAGTTGGGAAGTTCTGTTAGGCTGCTCTCTCGCTGCGCCAGCGCATCCTTGCTCTGTATGACAGCCACTGTTCATTCCCTTCTCAAGTTGTACTACTTTTTTCTCCCAGTTGCATTAACAGAACATAGTAATACTAAGGATAACACAGCAGTCCCAATCCAGAGCCTCTAATGTGAAAGCAGGGGCTCTGGAGTACAAATGGAGTGACAGGGGAGCAGGGACTGCCTATTCACCTTGACGAGCAGTGGCTATTTTGCTCACATAATCCAATTGCATGGTTGGAATGCTTCCTAGTTCGGAAGCAAGCGAAGTAGCCCTGGGCTCCTGTGGAGCCTTTGCTAAGCCTAGGATTGCAGCAGTGGAGTTTAAGTGGTTTGTTTGAACCAGCAGGTTTGCCTGGAATGTTGGAGCAAGAGCAACATACTGTCATATTTGGTGGCATTGCACTATGACACACTCTCTTATCACATGTTGGTATGCAAGTGCAGGAAAGTTGTTTCTTAAGCCTTGCAAATAAGTCCACAAATGTGACTAGCTCTCGAAAACATTTTGCTAGCCTCGTTCACCCTCACCAGTGTAGCTCATTTGTCAATAGTTTGAAAGGAAAAAAGAACCAACTCCCTTCCAGTTTATAAACACTGAGTTGTTGGTCTCTCAGAAGCAATTCTTACTAGCCACAAACAAACACAAAACTGGCTTTCTATAAACCAGACTATGTTGTTCAGGATTCCCTATACTTTTGAATGAAGTGTTGCCCGTCTAACATTTTTTTTTAAAATGGGTTTCATTTTTTTCTATATAAATCTCACCTAAAGAGTACTTTAGTGATTGAGTGATTTTTAAAAAATGAAACATATAATAATATGAAAATTCAATGCATGCAATTAATAGTTGTAAATACATAAAATAAGATTGATGGCATGTAGAGCCCTTTGCTTTCACACCCATCCACAGTGTTCATTTAGATTTACAGTATGTTTAAAAAGGCATAATAGTTATTTATCCAGAGAGACTACTTATTTGCCTCCCATTAGTGTACATTAATATAATTTCTACTGTAAATTACAGACTAAGAGGCATGGCTAACATTGCTGCTCTCACACGCTGAAAAACCAAAGGGTATGGTTTTCGTTGACTTTGCTTGCCATTATTTTATGTTTTGTCCAATGTCATGGATGTCAGTGGCACTGCACCTAAATTTACACTACTGTGATTCAAAACCATATCGCAGAGAGCTGGCTTTGCCAAGTTGGGCAATCTGGAGTTGGGTCATAACAGTTCAAAACTGGATTTTGAACAAAGTGCTCTGTATTTTTATCATTCTAAGCATCCATATTCTGTTTTCTACATGGAACCTAAATGTGGTTATTCAGCTTTCATGGTACAGTCCTAAGAGTGTCCAGAAGTAAGTTTCATTGGCTGACATCCTTACCAGTGGAGTGTGCATGCAAGGCAGCTCTGTAGAGAGCTCTGTCAGGAGCCCTCCCACTCTCCCGGTCACTCTGTGTGCGTGCTGTTGTAGCACAGGGCTAAAACTTCCAAGGGCCAGTGATGGGTTTCCAGTCTTGCAGAGTGTTTCCAGAGCATCAGCAGTGCTCAGAAGTGTTAACCCTGTGCATGCACCCTGTGCAAAAGGGTGCATGTAGGAGGACTGGGGGAGTTGTACGAAGGCTCCTTGTGTGTCCCCGCAGAGCCTTCTTTACATGTGCACTTGGTAATCAAGTTGACAGTCAGTGAATTTAGTAGGACCTGTGCCCCAGAAAGCATGCTTAGAATCACAGAATCAATATGTCAAAATGTCCCTTCAGGTATGAAGGCCACAATCTTGTGCATAGATGCTTGGGAGTAAGCCCATAGAAAAGAGTGTGTTTTGTACCACATGACTGTTAAGGGCTTACTTCTAATCTCACTCAGAAGTAAATTCCATAAATTCCCAATATGCTTTATCAAAATCAGTGACCACCACTTTGAATTCAGAATATGAGCACACTTGGGAGTCTATGAGCATCACATCTTTTTAGAATTTGAGTGCACAACTCCCCACTCCCCCTTTTGAAGCCAGCAGGGTCTTTGAGAGTTAGATGCCTGAGAACCAGAATCTGGCCTACTGACTGAAATGGAAGCAACAGGCTCTGATCCCTAAAATGTAGCATCATATGGTGTGGGCAGTTGGCCACTAGGGAGAACGAGGTTCTGTGTCCAGTGCATTTTTGAGAGACAATGTTGTGAATGTAACACCAGAGAGCTCTGTGGATGGGGTCAATTGAAAAGAGCCTCAGAGGAGGCATTTTCCCCTTTTGCCTTTCTAGTTGTCCGTTGCATTCTGTGATGGCAATCAGCTGTGTAGGGAGATTATGGGAGACTAAAATGGAACAGGCAGCTAACATGATTAGGGTAACTAACTGGAAAGTCAGCAGAAAAGATGGTCTGCTTTCTGACTTCTAGACTGTGCTACAGGGAGAAAGGTATCCAATCAACAAACTCATATTTGGTTGGTGGTCTGTCCTGAGTTGAACTAATTGTTATACTCTGTTAACAGTCAAATTATTGGACTATAGACATTACTCTGATATTAAACTCATATTCCATCTTTTTCAACCCATGGATATTCATTAGGGAGTAGAGACTTTTAATTTTAAAATATGGTCATATCACCTGTTGTAAAGATAGTTAGGGATATTGTTTTTGGTCATAGCAAAATTGACCTTTTTCTCCCCTTGAGCATGTTTACTGCTTAAATTGAGCTCTGTAGTCACAAATTTCACTATGAGTAGAGGCAGGTTTTGTTTTGTGTTTTCTTTTCGCAACATATGTTTAATTTTTGTTCCCTTCATCAGTGTGTACTATATATTATAATAATGTGTGAATCTTGAATTAATAAGCAGAATGTAGTCATTTAAGATCTCACTAAAGCTGTGAGCATCTTCCTACTTCAAGGCATATTTTCTGAAATAATGAAGCAATGCCTATGGCAATTAATGTGATTCCCCTCCCCCTGACTTTAATGGGAATGGGATTCATTCTAAACTTTTGACAGCATAGAGCTTCATCTCATTATTTCAAATATTTTTCATGGAGTCACTGGATCTTCAGCCATGAAAATGTGAGATGGGGCAGAAAAGAGATTTAAAATATTGCTGTGGATGTCACCGTGCATCTGGCAATGTCAAACCAATGGATTAAGCACAGCATCAGATCTATATAGTCTCTTTGCCAATCAGCTGTTCTAATGGCCCCCTGATCTTTAAAATCCTTAGAGGACCTAATATCCTCTCAAAGAGAGCTGAAATTTAATCCCCTTCATTCAGTTTTCTGTTGTTCTCCCAAATTCCTATCTATGACATTTTCAAACCAATAAAATCAGAGCAAACAAAAAATAATGATGTATACTAGATGTACAACACAAATGCATGATGTGTTGCATATATGTGTGTAAGAAGGTATATATGCAAATGACACCACCTTATCAGAAACCTATTCCAAATAAGCCTCATTGAAATGCAAATGAGTTCTATAGGAGTATTGTTTTGTTCTTTTGCACAGTTCCCATACTTGCCAATGGACCTCTTTGGGGATTGTGTCCACAAAATGCCAGACTCTCCCCCACTCATCCTTGTTTTAAAGGAAGAAGTGCAGAAACCTCTAGGAAATGCAATATACAGTATCTTTCTTTTGTAAATGAGGAACAAAATGGTGGAATCAGTTCTACAAATAAGTCCAGAGAAGTTACTAGCCCATAATGGTTTTTAGTAGCTTGTCTGCTCACACCTCTCCATTAGTCATTTCTTGCACTTAAATGTCCCCAAAGAAGAAAACCAACTCTCTTGCAGTTTATGAACTGAATACTTTTTGAACTGAATACATTCTGAATTAAATGGATCTTCTCTTCAGCCTCTGCCTTTATAAGCAGCAAGTTTCATTTGTCCCTTTTTGGTAAAATATACAGAAACCACTCAATTGAGCGGTACCCTCAAGGTATCATTTGTAAATGCATGATGTACTGCCATAGCTGAGATGGTTTAATTTCACATATGATGCTTGTGGATGTTGGAATCTGATTCTGAATTTTCAAATGACCTCTCAAGCAGTCAGCTGCCTGGGTCAAGACTGATCAGCTTCTCTGCGATATCAGCAGTTAATCCAATGGTAGCTAAAGGGGCCATGACATCCTGCAAGCACAGGTCCATAGTGACATCAGAGCAGGTCAACCAATGGAATCAAAACAGCAAACAAAAAAGACAGAGGTAGAAGAGAAGAAAGCAAAATTTGGGAAGTAGGAAATATTTGAGAGATTGGGGAATATACTGCATGGGTTCAGACAACCTGCTGAAAGTCTGTACACATGTTTCCGGTGGGCATGTCGTGTAAATCTGTCCACTGTTGGTTCCTGAGCCCTGTGCTCAACTGCCTACTGGCTTTTCCACCCACCTTCACTCCTTGGCCACAAATGTCTGATGGACGTAAGTAGAACGTAAGGCAGTGGACTCGGGAACTGACAGCTGGCAGATTCATACAACATACCCATTGGGAGTATGCTGAGAACCAGCGGCTCCCAGCTACTAGACTTTCAGCAGGTTGTCTGAACCAACCCATCGAAAGGGTGAGAGGTCAGAGGATGAAGTAGGAAGTGCAGGACAATCTGGAGGGACATTCAGTAATTCTCATGGACTATCTTACTTACTGGTCCTTAGATAATTTAAAATAGCAACAATCCAAATGGTTGATGGACAGATTAATGTCCAACTGTTAAACAATATACCGTGTTTCCCCGAAAATAAGACAGTGTCTTATATTAATTTTAGCCCCAAAAAATGCACTAGGGCAATTAGCGGTACATCAGAAATTACTGCTAGGTCTTACTTTCAGGGTAGGTCTTACTTTCGGGGAAACAGGGTAATATAAAATCAATCTGTTCAATCTGTTCTTGCCATTTGCGTGTGATGGTTCATTGATGTATCTTTATTCCCTGCCCTTGCTACACTCCACCATTTTTATTATAATTTTAAACTGTTGAGATTAAGAAGGCACTAATACAAGACTAGCTTTAAACAAATCTAACTGCTTTATAGTGAGTTTGTTTCAGTTTCACTGAATAATTTGTTGTATTCTTTTAAAACTTTTATAGAAGGTGTGAATTATGACAAAATCTGCTCTGAATGACACCTTTTCTAGCAAAGTTGAAATGTATTCTGCTTTTCAAATGGGAGATACAAATTTTAGAAGTTCACTGTGCCAGTCCCATGTATTCTAGGAATATCTGCTGAAATCCAATACACAGGAAATTATATATGCTTATATTCAGTTGAAATTAATAGGATTTAAACATGTGTAACTTCTGGATTGTGTTCTTCTTCTGTTTATATATTATGCATCCCAACCCTGTGCTTGTTTACTTCAAAATCTATGTCTCACTGAGGTCAGTGGAGCTTTCCCCCAAGTAAGTGTGTATAGGTTGGCAGCTTTAGTTTGGTCAAAACGTGTTTTTTCTCAGTGGGTCCAGTATAATATGCTAGTACTGTTTTGCAAAATAATAGCATTGGAATTTGAATCACTGTATGGCCATGGCAATAATCATATTCAGAGTTTGTATAATGCAACTTCTTTATCCAAATGCCTTGAGGATCACTGGACACCCCAAGGATAGATGAACAGGACTGTTTCTGCTACAGATTAACATTCCTGTAAGGCTGGCTTCTCTTCAGAGAGGAAGAAATTCAGATTTGCAGTGTGTTTGGAGCATTAATTTCTACTTTTTCATCCCATTCTTTTCAGACTGTGTGCCGACTTCATGAGTTGTATATGTTGTTTCAGTACATAAGAACAGCCCTGCTGGATCAGGCCCAAGGCCCATCTAGTCCAGCATCCTGTTTCACACAGTGGCCCACCAGATGCCTCTGGAAGCCACAGGCAGGAGTTGAGGGCATGCCCTCTCTCCTACTGTTACTCCCCCGCAACTGGTACCCAGAGGCACCCCACCCCCGAGGCTGGAGGTGGCCTACAGCTCTCCAACTAGTAGCCGTCAATAGACCTCTCCTCCATGAAGTTATCCAAACCCTTCTTAAAGCCATCTAGGTTGTTGGCTGTCACCACATCTTGTGGCAGAGAATTCCACAAATTGATTATGCATTGTGTGAAAAAGTACTTCCATTTGCTGTTCCTAGATTTCCTGGTAATCAATTTCATGGGATGACCCCTGGTTCTAGTGTTATGGTAGAGGGAGAAGAATTTCTCTCTATCCACTTTCTCCGCACCATGCATGTTTTTATAGACCTCTATCATGTCTCCCCACAGTCTTTTTTCTAAACTAAATAGCCCCAGGTGTTGTAGCCTTGCCTCACAAGAAAGGTGCTCTAGGCCCTTGATCATCTTGGTTGCCCTCTTCTGCACCTTTTCCAGTTCTACAATGTCCTTTTTTAGATGTGATGACCAGAATTGTACGCCGTACTCCAGGTGTCGCCACACCATAGTTTTGTATAAGGGCATTATAATATTAGCCGTTTTATTTTCAATCCCCTTCCTAATGATACCTAGCATGGAATTGGCCTTTTTTACAGCTGCCGCACATTGAGTCGACACTTTCAACAAGCTGTCCACCACAACCCCAAGTAATTAGAAGATACTGATAAATATAACATTTTGACTAATTCAGCACTGAGTTGCTTCAGATTCATATGAGTATAACTCCAGTAGATGTGAACTATAACGCAGTCTGATGCAGGAACTGGATTGGTATTGCTAAATCCCCCCTTTCCCTTACTACGAAAGAAATAAATGTAATGGTATTCTTATGCAGTACTTTGGTAAGATAAACCAGTGTATACATGTTGCGTTGAAGCTAGGGGGTGTGCACAAACCAGTCGATCCCAAACCAGTTCGCTTTGAACTGGGTTGGTTTGACAGGTCGATCGCGAACCAAACTGGAGGTGATTGGTCCAGCCCACAATCGAACCAAAGCAAGCCTGGTCTGTGGCAGACCAGTTCAGCTGTTTGAGGGACTATGTTTGTAAAGGGGAATCTGGTGAGGAAGGATTCCCTTTTACAAGCAAAGGGGCGGAGGAATCCTTGAACGGTCTTTAAAGGGTGGCTGGGGGCAGCAGCAAGAGGGCACCTTAAAAGTAGATTAAGGTTTTTACCGGCCCAGTGGCAACCGCTGCTCAACCCCACCCCACCCCGGTTCAGCCCAAGTGTGTGGTGCTTCCTCCAGCAACCTGCCAACACGACAGCAGGTTCTGGCCTCTGCGGATGTGGGTGGGTTGCTCGAGGAAGCACCATGCACTTGGGCTGTGCCAGGGGGGCTTTGAGGAATGGCAGCAGTGGTTGCCAGGCTGATAAGAACCTCATCTACTTTTAAAGATGCCCTCTTGCCACCACCCCAACCACTCTTTAGAAGACTTTTCAGGAATTCCCCTTTCCTTGTAAAGGGAAATCCTCACTGGATTCCCCTTTAAAAGCATGGCTGCTCAGACCGCTGAACTGGTTCGGTCGAATGGACTGGATTTGCCGGTTCAACTGAACCAGTTCACAGACCAGTAGTTCGGTTTGAATTAGGTCCGAATTCAAACTGAACTGCAAAATTCGGTTCATGAAACCTGCTTGCTATTTTCCCACGAGTTGTTTAAGCCAATTAGTTTACTTCTTTGAGTTAAAGTTAATTCTGCTGTCTTAATTTGGATGAAAGTTACATGATTCATTTCTAAGAATCTTCTATTATTTACAAGTACCATTATCTCACTTTATTTGCGTACAGCTGATGTTCCCAAGTCTGTTTTTATTCATTAAGTCCCTTAGGCTGTATAAATTATATACAGTATGCCCAACCCATACTGATGTGCAAATTCACACATATATGACTGGAGCAGAATGACAGTTTAAGAGTATGATCTAGGACTGCCATCTGATTAAAAGAATCTCAACTGATTAATTGTTTAATTAACCAATTAATTTGCATAGGGGAAAGCGCAATAGTTCTGAAACAAGAGGCATATACTGACTAATATGTAGACTAACATTGTGTGCTGAAACAATGCTGCACATGTGCAGTGGGGAAGGAGCAATTTTCTCCTCAGGGACATATATTCCTCAGGGACATATTTTCAGAAAAATATGTCCCTGATTTCAAGCAATCCTCTGGGACATATTTTTGAGAGGAACAGTAAACTCCAGAAGGAAGAGGTGATCAGCAAAAATCACTTCTCCCCTTTGTGTACATGCAGCATTTTTCAGTATATGCAGTGTCCATCAACATTTGTTTTTGACCACACAGGCATGTGTAATAGAAGAGGCATTCTCTCTTTTGTAAGAGAAAAGGAGAAATACCTCTTTTAAGATTTCCACTGTTCATGGAAATGAGAGTGAATGTGTGTAGTGGTTAGAGTTTGGACTAGGGCTGGGGAAACCTGAGTTCAAATCTCTGTTCAGCTATGAAATTCACTGGGTGACTCTGGGCCAATGACCTAACCTACCTCACAGGGGTAGGTTAACCTAACCTACCTCACAGGGTTGTTGTGAAGATAAACATAACCATGTACAGTGCTCTGGGCTCCTCAGAGGAAGAGCAGGATATAAACTAAGTAAGTAAGTAAGTAAGTAAGATGGTACTTGCCATCTGCAGTTTTTATAAGTACTTGTATTTAATATCAATACATTTTTTAAAGAAAGAATTGCTGCCTTATTAATCCAGACTTCTAAAACTGTTTTATTTGACCTGACCAATTAATCAGTTACATGGTACAAGTTTAGCACAAGTGCTGATCAAACTCAACCCCCTTTTTATTCAAGTTAGACTTACCTGAGAACAGAATTTGGTTGATTCGATAGTATTCAAGGTTTTTTACATAGCAGAAATTTTGTTTAGGCAAGCAAGGAAAGAGGACTTGATCAGTTATTCTCTGATGAATCATTCAAAGACACGTAGCTTGAACCAATCTATCTTCACTCAGAAGTGAGTGCCAACAAATTCAATAGGACTTACTCCTCGGCAAGTGTGCCTAGGACTGCCATTTCAGGATATATGAAAGGTATTCTAATGTATTGGGATTGTCTGAGGTGTTAGGACAAATTTCGTAATAAGCAGCAACACTAGGCTTGTGTGAATGGCTAGTGGGGTGGATTCAATCTGGATTTGCCATACCTGGTCACCACCTTTAAAAACCCCCAACAAAAACACATTTTCTGCCTTGAAGCATCAGAAGTGGCCTACCATTATGATCTATGTTTCACAACTCCTGGGGTAAAATCCCATTGTGCATTTATGTATGGCCACCTGAGGCAACCTGAAAGCCTTTATAAACAAACAGTTTGTAAGTGGATTAATATCATGGTCAATAGCCCTAAAGACACTTTTTTAAAAGCCTGGCCGTCCATAATTTTTAAATGGTTTTAATTTTTTAATTGTTTTAATGGGTTATTTATTAATGGGTTATTTATTTTATTTTTATTGGTTTTTAATCATGTGAACCACCTAGAGCCATCTGGGTTAGACAGTATAAAAATTTAATAACTCACTAAATAAATAAATGGAACACTGGGAATTGTAGTTTTGTGAAGGTGCTAAGAATTCTTTGTTGAAGCTCACGTCTCTTAGAATTAAGGCCCACATTATACTTACTGACACCCAGATGCTGCTTCTATACCAGTCCGGGTGCATATACAAACTCCCACACGCGTTTTGTCCTAATGATGTGTTTCCAAAACACATAAGTCATGCCAAGCCCCTTGGAAAGGTGCATTTCGTGTGTGTTTTGTAAATATACCCAGCAGAACTTTTTCTACATAGCAGGCCTGATGGTGGCAACTACACTGATACAATGCCATGTCAAGGGGATTTTAGATTCTGGAGACCGCTATTGATCAACAGATTTCAAAGTGGTTTGAATTTGTACTGCAGATCCTGTTTGAGCTAATATGCCTGTTCTAATTTACTCTCCCAGGGAAGAGGTTTTAGTGGTTCCTAGCCAATCAGAATCACAGCTTGGCTGTAAGTCCCACTGCTACAGATCTATCAGCTCTGCGTGGTTCATTATTTACCAGCCATGCCTCACTTTTTTCAAGAAGCATCTGAGAAAAAGATCTATGGTTCATTCCCTCTAGGATTTTGGACCCTTCTTGCCACTTCTCTGGCAGGATTACTGAGCGGAGGTGGGACTTTGCTCTTAATTTCTCTTTCTGTTTGTTTTCCTCTTGAGAAGTTTCCTGTCATTCTTAAGCAAGGTACTTTGGAGCTATCCTTTCTTGTTGCAACTCCAGGGTGCTTTGGGCCCACTCTGTATGGGAATGGGTGATGATGGCTAGGGTTGTTAGATCCTAGGTTTCCCACCTGAGACTCAGATTTTGGAGTGGCACATTTGGCACTCTAGACGAGTGGCCCAACCTTAGGGGAGGAGAGCTGGTCTTGTGGTAGTGAGCATGAATTGTCCCCATTGCTAAGCAAGTTCTTCCTTGGTTTGCATTTGAATGGGAGACTACATGTGAGTGTTGTAAGATATTCCCCTTAGGGGATGAGGCCATAACTAAATGGAAGAGCACCAAGGTCCCAGGTTTACTCCCTGGAATCTCCAGGTAGGGCTGGGAGAGACTCTTGCCTGAAACCTTGGAGAGCCACTGCCAATCGTTGTAGACAGGACTGAGCTAGATGGACCAGTGGTCTGGCTCTGTATACAGCAGCTCCCAATGTTCCTGGATTCTAGCTGCCCGCTAGTTCTGCCACCTCTCCCTTTTCTCCATTCAGAACTGAGTTGTGGGCTGCTGGCACCCTGTTCCATCTTGGCCTGAAAGGAGATGAAGCAGCAGATTTTGCGGAAGGGGGATTTCAGTCAATAGTTGTTAGCCATGTGACATGGCCAGGTTCCACCTCTTGAATCTCAGGTTTAGGACATCTATAACTTGACAAACCTAATGATGAGGATGTGTTCAGTCACCCATTTAATTCAGCCTCCTTTCCCAGAACAATCTCACCCACTGCAGGAAAAGTCCATTTTGTTTGAGAGGGTTAACTGCTTTGGGTGCCATCATGCTTTCGCTCTGTATGTAGCCAGAAACGTGATTTGAAGACTCTCACTAGCTCATCATGTGGGGTAGCAGTTCCTGAACATTACCACTTCAGACTGCTCCTCCATATTAAAACAAACAAACAAACAAACAAACAAACAAATAAACAAACAAACCACAAATTTCCCCTAAAAAAAGTAGATACCAGGAAAATCATTCTAGCCCAGTCACCCTGTTAGAACATGTATGAAATGTGTTCTAATAAATAGAATTATTGCTGAAGTCAGTAGCAGAATTCCTACTGCTTTGAATGATAAGAGGCTCTAGGCATTCCCTCTGTTGTAGTGATGGTTTGCAACTATGTTTAAAAGAGACCACATTGCTCTCTTTACCTATAAAGTAGATGTCAGCAGAATCTGGTTTTCTTTCTGTTTAGTGAGTGTTATTTATGCACTTTTTGTATAGTTCAGTCCTCATGTCTGACATGTTGATGTAAACTTATTTCTTCTGGCTACTAGTTGTTGTATCAGTTACTAGCCATCGTATGGGGGTGGGGTGCCCCTGAACCCCAGAAGCTAGGGAAAACCAATGGGAAGGGGATTGCCCTCTTTCCCCTGTTTTTCCAGGTTGACCACTGCGTGAGCTTGTGGTTGGCTGCTTTTTCCAACCTGGTTGGCTGCTGTGTGAGCTAGGTTGCTCAACTGGGATGGGCTTTTCGTATGCACTCATTATAAACAGTAGTTGTGGTCATTGCCAAATATGGCATATCAGCTTTTGTCTAGATAGCCAGCTGTACTTTATAGACGATATGCAGAGGTGGTCAAACTGAGTTGTTTGACTACAGCTCCTATCATCCCCAGCTGCATTGGCTGGTGATGGGACTTGTAGTCCAACAACAGCTACAGATCCTCAGGTTAGTCTGTCTATATGTGGTACCTATGAAGTATACTTTTTGTGAGATAGTAGAATTGAAGATCTCCAATTATTTTCCCACAAGTTATGTGAAACACAACCTTATGCATGTTTTTTTCAGAAGTAAGTCCCAATGTGTTCAGTGGGCTTCCTCTCAGGTCAATATGCATAGGATTGCAGCCTAAAAGAGGATTTGAGTTTCCCCCCTGTTCCTGTTGCAAATGACTGCCCTTTCAGTTTTAAAAAAGCCTCTCTTTTACTTTCCACCCTGCACTAACAACATCCACATTATTTTGTTAGAACATTTTTGTTTTGAACATTTTTCATTCAAGGAGCTCAGGGAAGCCACAGTAACAAGATTTCCCCCAATTTATCTTCACAACAATCCTTTAAGGTAGACTAGCCTGAGTGATGGTGAAAGATTTATGGCTGAGCAAGGATTTGAATCCAGGCATCCTTAATGGAATTCCATCACCCTTAATTATTATTATTATTAATAATAAAAATATTAATTATTATTGATAAAATATTTATGCCCCGCCCCTCCAGTGCACTACTGCTTGGGGAGGCTCACAACAATAAGATAGACACAAGATGCAATAAAAGTAATAAAATTAATTAAATTAAACAAGAAAAGAAAAAAGAAGAAAGTTGTCAGATCAAAACCCACAATCATTAGGTTCAAATTAAAACTGAAAATTATAAAAAGTGAAAAAAGCTAAAGAACCTACCAGATACAACAAAAATAATAATAATGGAGCATTAGAAAGCCTCCTTAAAAAGGTGCATTTTAAGATGTTTTTTAAAAACACTGAGGGAGGGAGCATGGCGAAGCTCTTTAGAGAGGGCATTCCAAAACCGAGGGGCCTTTGCAATAGGACTATGCAATACATCACACTGGCTTTCACGTACACAAATAGTTTTATGTGGAAATCCTTTCTGTTTTGGAGCATGACTGTACTGCAGATTTAAACCAGCTTGTGTGTCATGGTTGCCCTCAAGGTGTCATAAGTCAAGGAACTGCTGTTCTGTGAAAGACAAGGACTTTTAACTAGGGATGTGCATGAATTGATTTTTTTTTATTCGATTTGTGCCCAAATCAAATTATCCCTGATTTGTTTTGTGTCAAAATCTGTCGTTGCCTCCCCCCCCCGCCCGAATCACCTCATATTGGATTTGGATTTGATCTGATTTGATTTGGATTTGGATCAATTCGGACCACTTATAAGGGTTCTAGAGTCCAAATTTAGGTGGTGCATAGGTCCCCATGGGTGCAGCCTACCACCTGAATTTCAAGGCAGTG
The DNA here is from genome assembly GCF_027244095.1 of Hemicordylus capensis. NCBI lineage: Eukaryota > Metazoa > Chordata > Lepidosauria > Squamata > Cordylidae > Hemicordylus > Hemicordylus capensis. The sequence goes on along the minus strand of NC_069661.1, from coordinate 34,133,231 downwards.
GGCACTTCATTTATTTTTAGTGATTTTTTTTTAGTTTTCACTGATTTTGTATATTTTCAGCATAGGAAATAATGGGGATTCTAAGTCACCCTATCCTATCCCTAGCATGGACCCTCAGCTTTAATTTTTTTTTAAGCTTAGCTCTAGCCCTTGTAGAAGTGGGGTTATGGAGCAAAATATGTGGTCACTATTTTCCAAGTGTTTGGATTCATTGGTGTATAATAACTTTTCCACAAAATGAATCACAGTGAGGATTCATTGCACACCTTCATTGCTTGCTCATTTGGACTGTCATTGGACAGTACCAACTGTCAACTGCTGTGTGCCAACTACACGCCCCACCCACCCACCTGCAAGGCAGTGCGGTACTCAGTTTATGTTTTAGGACTATTGAAGTGTTTAGATTCTTTGGTGTCTAATGACTTTTTCTCATAATGAATTCCTATGAGGATTCATTACAAGCCTTCATTTTTTTCTGTTCATTTTGACTGTCTTTGGACAGTGCCAACTATCAACTGCCATGTGTCAACTACCCCCCCCACACACACACACACTGGGGTACTCAGTTTATTTTTTAGAACTTTTTGAAGTGTTTAGATTTGTTGGTGTCTTCATTACACATTTTCATTTCTTCGTTTCATTTTGACCCCACCGCTTTGTGAGATCCCATGCCAAATACCCCCCAACCCACAAGCCACTGGGTACTCAGTTTATATTTTAGGAATTTTTGTGGTGTTTAGACTCTTTGGTGTGTAATGAATCCTCATAGGGATTCATTATGAGGAAAGGTTATTAGACACCAGAGTCTAAACACTTGAAAAAATTCCTAGAACATAAACTGAGTAGTACCCCACTGCCTTGCGGGTGGGAGTGGGGTGTAGTTGGCACATGGAGGTTGACAGTTGGCACTGTCCAAAGACAGTAAAAATGAATAGAAGAAATGAAGGTGTGTAATGAATCCTCATAGGGATTCATTGAGGAAAAGTTATTATACACCAAGGAATCCAAACACTTGAAAAATAGTGACCACACATTTTGCTCCATAACTCCACTTCTACAGGGGCTAGAGCTTAGTTTTATTTAAAATAATAAATAAGGGAATCTGGGGAAATTAATAGGATGACTCCAAATCTCAAATCGATTTGAACCACGTCTGGTGTGATTCAATTTGGACCCGAATCTAACCAATGTACCACAGGGGTGATTTGTTCTGACTCCAAATCGCCCAAATCAGCTAGATTTATGTACAAATCAATTTGTCCCCAAATCGATTTGCACATCCCTACTTTTAACAGAATTCTGATTATCCTTACTACAGTTCCCAGGATTCCTAGGGAAATCATGAGAGTAAAACCATTTGCTGTTGTAGAGATGTGGTCAGTTTCTTCTCACTCATTGTTTGGATAGCCATTTTTTCCCTTGGTGTTGGAGAATGTTTATGTGTGTTTGGAATGGAACTTGTGTGCCAGCAAGACTTTGTGGGTATGTTTAGTAGTCTAGTCTCTTGAAGGCTTTAATTTGTTGTTTCCCCTCCTAGAAATTCTTGAACATGTGCTAAAATGTCCCCTGATTACATCTTCATTTGTACCGTGATAGTTGAATTAGGCTTTGTGTTGGGTGATGTTTTGTTTTGCTCCATTTATGAGACAATTAGATCTTGTTAACTTCCAGTATAGGTATGATCTTTTCAAAATGTTTTCTGCTGAAAAGCAATATGTTAATATGCTTAATATTAATAATGATGATAGTAGGTATGTGCAAGTCTATGTGCATGTGTGTATTTACGAGTATGAATGCATGTTTGCAAGAACATACGAAAGGGTTCCTTCAGGTGTGCATTTATAATATCGGGGCAGAAATAAGCAAGAAGGCTGTTGATCTTCAGCAGATAGTTTGACTGTGGAAGACACAGGTCTCATAGCTTATCAGACTCTATGGGCTGCTTTGTGTTACTGTTTTTTCTGCCTTATATATTTCACACAGTTGCAAAGGTAGATTCTTCCACGAGGCAAGGAGAGGCAGTCACCTCAGGTGGTAAATTACTGGGCACCAACAGGCAGGATGTCCCCTGTCATTTGGCCTACATCCTTCTGCCATCCCCGGCATCAGAGCAGCTCTTCACTGGGCAGTGGCACAGACGCTGCTCAGCAAAGAGCTGCTTCTCACCACTACCACTTCTTCCTCTTCCTCTTCCCTTGTTTGCTGTTGGTCTGATCATGAGAAAGGTGTGCATACTCAGCATCATGTGGCAGCAGCTATTGCCACAACAAAGGAGGAGGAGGTACAGAGGTGAGTGAGTGTGTGGGTGCATGTGTGTATACACATGCACAGGTGAGCACACAAAATCAAGCAGTGGCTATTGCCATAGATGAATATCCATAGTTAGATACTCTATTTTTACTTAGATGGATATGCAATATTTAACTTTTGTTAAAATGCATGATCTTGTTCATAAAAGAGACTGACTTTAAAGTGTCACAAATGTCTTCTGTTTCTTATAGAAGGCTGCAAGGCCGCTCAGCAGATCTGTACTGGCAAGGTGTTGTATGAAAGCCCTTGGCATAAATAAACACCATATTTGGTAAATTTATCCTGAGCTTGACAGGGAACCTTGGAATTCACAATCTAAGGCTTCCCTCTTGCTTTTGAGCATTCAGCTGCCTTGCCCAAGGTGTCATGCCCCACTCTGTGACATCAGAGCAGCTGAGCTAATGGCAGCCAGAGGGGCAGTAACACATAGGAACTTCCATCACGTCCATTGATGTCACAGAGGGACTTGCCAGCCTAGGGCCAAGCAGCTGATTCACCTGCAAGGGTAACACAAATCCATGTGAGATCAGAACAGATCAGCCAATAGTATCAAGCAGAGGACCAAGGCAGAGGAGCAAAACAACAACAACAACAATGAAGAGCAAGGCTTGCTGATATTCATGCCCCATTGTATTGTTTGTGTGGGAAATCTAGTGTGGGAAAACCTGGGGAATGTTACCAAAATATCCAGGCTCCTGAGAGAGTATTCAGTCTTGCTTTAATGTGTGTAACACTGATATGCTTATGTATACATACAAATATGCATGTTCCCTGCAAACTTTCCCTTTGGTTACTCATGCTGTTTTGGAGCACAAAGTTCAGCATTGTGTGTGCTCCTGTAACTGCTTTCCTTTTAGTTGCTTTCGTGTTTTTTTAAATTCACATTGCTGTGTCTTGTTGCCTCTCATGCAAACACCTGTCCTCAAATTGAATTATTCTGCAGGGTAATCTAAAGCCTCCCCCCCACCCGGCGTCATATGTTTTCTCTTGTTTATTGAGTTATGTTGCACCATACTTCAGACGCGACAGCCATTTAATAATCTTGAAGCCTTAGCTCTGCAGGGGCTAAAAAGATCCCAGCAGGCTTGTTAACTTCTGCTCTGAAACATTATGGGAAATATTTTCTCCTCCTTGGAATCTATTGGCTTCTGATTAATTTATTTTTAGGCTATAAAAATCCATAGCCAGGTATGTGGTAAGCATATTGAATCCACCCCCCCTCCCGCCCCAGTTCTCTGAATGTCTCATTTTTCAGGGTTTAACTAAGTCATGGAGTGGAGAAGGTAGACAGAGAGAAATATTTCTCCCTCTCTCACAACACTAGAACCAGAGGTCACGCCATGAACTGAAGGTTGGGAAATTTAGGACAGACAAGAGGAAGTACTTTTTCACACGGTGCATAATTAATCTATGGAATTCCTTGCCATGGGATGTGGTGATGGCCACCAGCTTGGATGGCTTTAAAAGGGGCTTAGACAGATTCATGGAGGACAGATCTATCAATGGCTACTAGTTGGAGGGCTATAGGCCACCTCCAGCCTCAAAGGATGCCTCTGAGTACCAGTTGCAGGGGAGTAACAGCAGGAGAGGAGGCATGCCCTCAACTCCTGCCTGTAGGCTTCCAGCGGCATCTGGTGGGCCACTGTGTGAAACAGGATGCTGGACTGGATGGGCCTTGGGCCTGATCCAGCAGGGCTGTTCTTATGTCCTTAAGTCAGTCTCATACTGCCTGCATCTTGTAAAAGGAACATTGACAAATAATTTAATAATTGTTCTGTTCATTCCTCTCATTGGACGGTCCTCTTCAGACATTTTATCTACTAAAGTTTAAGAAAACATTTCTCTTCATCTCAAGAGAGGACATGATTTGGAACTGCAGCTACATAGAGATAATTACAACTTGAATAATATAGCAGATTAACAATATATAAAACACAACAGCTGACATCCTGACAAAATTTACTAAAGGAAGTTCTATTGAAATTTAGGAGTCCTTCCGAGTAACTCCTGAGAAGTAATATTGCATAATTTAGTCAGGATGTCTACCAGCATCTTTTATATCATAATAAAGCATTTTACTATAAGAACGATCTCAATTGCAAAGAGAATAAAGAAGTTTTAATGGGATAAAATTATTTTGAGTAGGGTATAGAAGAGTATTCCTGATGAAATTGATATAAAAATAATCATGACCATTTTAAATAAAGAGAAGATTCAAATGTCATGAAAGCAACACTCATAGTATAATTTCATGCAACCTGCTGAAAGTTGGTAGAAGTCCAGGAGTGGGAACTGGAGTCTTCTGTGGCATGTGCACTCCTGTGCAGTTTGTCATTTGACCCACCCATGTCTGGTTGGCAACAAGCCAATCTGAATTGTTACTGACTTCAATCTGAGGTTCGTAACCAAGGATTGACGTTGGCTTGACAAAGTTGGTAACAAGTTGGTTAGGCTGGTTGCCAACCAAACTTGGGTGAGTTTAGACAATGTGCTACACGAGAACATGCATAGAACCTTCCCATTCTCTCTACCAGATGTCTTATTGAGTTTTGACAGGCCATGAGAAATCGCCCTTAGTGAAAAGAAGCAGAAGGAGAGGTTGAGTAAAATATATCTAGTGCTATTTCTCATGGCCAGCCATTCCAGTTGGCATTCAAAACTTGTTTACATTAGCAAATGATAGGATGAACAAGGCAATTGCTATGCCATTTCAAAAATTCAGAATTCCTTGCCAAGAAAATTCAACTTCTTAAAAACAAAAACAGAACAATGCCTGCCCTTGGTTCACCTATGAATGCATGCGACTTGACTTCCTTATACTTAACAGCCCACTCCTATGCATGTTTACTCAGAAGGTCTCACAGCATTCACCGGGGGTCCCATATAAGTGCAAATAGGATTGTATTGTATTGTAATTATTGTACATGTGATGACCAGCAGTGAAATGGGTGAACTGAGTCCATTGAAAAATGTTGTGCCTGAAGTGATAGAAAATCTGTGGTGTTATATTTGTCTTGGCTCCTTCATACATGCAAGTCCTCACTAGCCTAGATGCCGCACAGCAAGCCGTGAACCTAAGACGGATACGGACTTGCCACCTGCATGGCACTTACTGGTCTGTCACCTTTCCTAGCACAGGAGGGGAGGCTCTGAAGGGAAGGGAGGCTATGAATGACATGGTGTATATACCCAACTCCCAGCTTTCCCAGTGAAAGTCTGGGCTCAGCTAGGAGGGTTGAATCCAAAAAACTTTCTGGGGAATTTAAAGTTCTATGCACTGGGCGGTGGACCTAATTTTTGCCATTGTTTTGAGAGGAGGAAGGGGGAAAGTAGAGAGACTGGGGAAAGGGTTGTGTGGGGCAGCGGGGTGGGGGAGAGAAATTCTTAAGCAGCAAAGATCGAGGAGCAAAGACAGGCAGGTACTCTTTTCTCTCTCCTCTTTACTAGGCTTCTTTCTACTCCTCCCCCTCCCATATCCCTTGCCTGTGTCTCATGTACTCCCATGGATATGCATACCACAGGCTGAGAAAATATGTGGTGGTTGTTTCGCATCTATGGAACTACCTCCCTTTCCCCTGATTTGCCCAACAACGGATGTTTTAGAAGGACAGTGAAGATAATTTTCTTCTGCCAGACCCTTGGATATAGGCCACTGAAAGCTGATAATTTATTTTTAGATGTTGTCTTCTGCTTTTGAAATGTATATTAGTATTTTGTTGGGGCTGTTTTGAATGGTTTGCATTTGGATTTTAATGCATCTCTTTGTATAATGTTGTGATTGGCCACAATAAGTAGAAAAAGCCTGATTGGTAGAAACAGCATATCCAATTCATTCATATTATATACATATATATATATATATATATATATATATATATATATATATATATATATATATATATAAACAACCTTCTAAGGGAACAATGATAGCATTGGTAAGGATTTCCACAGAAGCTGCTTCAAGAATTCTGGATTGAGTTGGCAGAAAAATGAGAGATAATCAAAATCCAGGGGAAAAATGCTTGGAGCACAACTTTATTGCCAAAGACTTTGATCTTTGGAGCAAAATTGAGGCTTGAGCTGCAGAGGATAATGGTAGAATCAGAAACATGAGCCTGTGGGATTTATCCAGGAAATAGACTTCTGCCATAGATAGATTCTGTATTAGGATGCTATGGGATTGCCAGGAGTTGCAGCAATGAGGATAGAATGAGAAACAATGGGGAAGGAAGCAACCCAACAGCACAGACAAATGCAGGCCACAGAAGGAGAGTGCTGAGTCAACTCTGCCTTTGGTCTCAGGAACACAGAATAATTCAAAAAGAGATATTGCAAAGCACTAGAAGAAAAAGAGAGATTGTTTGCTTAGAGACCAGCTAGTATCCTATTAACTATTAACTGCTCTTCACTACTTGGAGAAGGTCATGCCAGAGACATAGAAGATAAAAATTAGGCTAAAAAGAAATTCTGCCTCTGAGATATCTTAAAAAGCTAAGAAATCACTCTTCTGGGTAGAGTAAAGAAACTGAGTAAACATGGGCTGACATCCCCAGTTATGAAGCACTGGTGCTCATTGAGAAAGCACCAGTGCTGCTGTTGATTTTCAGATGAATGCAGGGTATCCATACAAGGGGGTGGGATTTTCAATGACCTCTTCCCCAGAAGTGCTCAGTGCTCTGTGAAATTATGTCAGTGATGGCTGCATGATCTTCAAGGACATATTTTTGTGTAGCACAGAGCAGCACTTTCTGGGGAAGAGGAGATGATTGGTTGAAAATCGCCCCCCCCCCCCCATCCAGGGGCTGACATCCTGAATTTGAAGGTGTCGGTACTAAAGGAGAAACATTGGTGCAGTGGCTGCATGAGAGGCCCTGCAATTGTCATGAATCACAAGATGTAGTACTAACACCTTGTAATTCAGGATGTCAGCCACTGGATGCTAATTAGGAGTGTGCATGAACCGATGTTCATGCACAGGTTTGGCACCACCAGGGGGGCAGGAGTGGAGAGCGGGATCTTTTAAAAAGTGGATAGTAGGTACTTACCTGCCCTCTGCTGCCGCATGCAGCTTCCTGCTGAGAGAGAGCTCCCCCGAGGAACCTGCACATAGCACCAGGGCGCACATGGTGTGCACACATGCGTGGGAGCCATTTGTGTGGTCAGCAACACCATGCTGACCAGCAACACCATGCTGACAGTGCAAATTGTGCCTGCGCATGCACGGACGCCATGTGTGCCCCAGCACTGTGTGCGGATTTCTTGGGGGAAGTGCTGTTGCAGCAGGATGCTGCATGCAATGGCAGAGAACACCTGCTCTTCTCCTTTTTAAAGATCTTGCTCGCCATCTCCCCCCCCAACCTGCCACCAGTGGTGCTGAACCTGTGCACGAACCTTGCTTCATGCATATCCCCAATGTTAATAGCTCAGGGCTTGACAAATCCCAGATGCCAGGGAGCCATGGCACCTAGAAATTTAACCATGGTGCCTAGGTTAAGATATTCAGAGGTAGAGTTATTAAATTATTATTATTATTTGCTCCAGACAGTTTCTGTTTAAGTATGTTAGTTGTATAAGGGATAAAGATAAGCCCATTTATGTAAGTATTTAAGTATGTAGTATGCTGCTCTGGGCTCCTTGGAGGAAGAGCGGGATATAAATGGATAAATAAATAAATAAATAAATAAATTTACCCTCCCCCTCCACAGTGTCCGACTAAGCCCAGTGTCCATTGTCTGACTCCTAAATATTTGGGCTGGTTCGTAGATCCAAATAGAATGTGTCACAGCCTCTAATAATTAATTATTTATGTGGTCATAGCAGTTCCCCAGGTAATTTTATTTGATATCTGTACTTCACTAACAAAATTCATGTGAAGTATTTTAAGACAGAGAATTTAGATACATTGCTAAAAAATGGGATAAGGCAAGACCAAGAGTTATTAGCTGGAATCTAAAGAGCTTCTTAGGCTCACACGAGGAGTTTATATTTGCCTAGTGGGATTTTTGACTTCTTTTTCTTTGGACATTGGACCTCAGTCACAAGCCATTTTCAAAACTCCTCTCAATTTCAAAAGCAGATTGCTTTGTGGTGGGGGGAAACTGCAGCTCAGGAAAACCACCAGGCATAAGTCCCCCTTGAGGTCATGGATGATGTTTCTTCCAGAAGCCTGAAGGCAGCTTTAAACACACCACAGCTACATGGAGAGGAAGCACAAGAGATTGCCTGCTTCCCCAACCCCACATTTCTGTGTGACATTCAAAGCTACCCTAAGAGTCATGACCAAATGAAGAAAGGTTTCTTTTTGGTTTTGAATATACCAATCTAAGGACATCAATCCCCCCAATGGAAGCAATGGCCATATCCATGAGTGAGGGCAGAAAAGTGAAATTGGAGATGGATGGATGGATGGATGGATGGATGGATGGATAGATAGATAGATAGATAGATAGATAGATAGATAGATAGATAGATAGATAGATAGATAGATAGGTTTTTATTTCAGTCATTGACCAGTAAAAGAGTAAAGTTACATAGACGCAGAATGAATTTTATAGACAATATAACAAAACTTGTTATAGGGGATGAAAACTAATTTTGAAGGCATTATGGTAATAATAGACAAAGAGGATGTGTGTTCAAGAGAACCAGAAGCAAAAGAAGTGGACTTTAGCACACCAGTGTTTCATGAGCAAAGAACAAAAATAAGAAGCCTTTGCCTTATATTATCCCTGCTTGCTTAGTCCCATGTAAGATAATGGAGATGATAAATGGTTACTGTAATATAACATGACTTAAGGACTGTTCTTCAGGACTTTTAAGTGGTCACGTTACAGAGATTGCCATTGTGGGATCTTGTGTACCTGGGGTGCTAACCATAGAATGAGCTGGGGAGATAGTTCAACTTTGTTTCCTAATACTGTACATACGGAGCTGCCTTTTACTGAGGGAGCTTTCAGAACCAATGCGGAAGCTCGGTTGAATGTCATAATTCTCAGTTTGTTTTTTCGCACGACGACGAACGCACCTCTGAAATTCAGCTGAGGTTCAATTTGACACCACAAACGGATCTGTGTAACCAAAGTTTGTAGCTGGCTTGTTTATTTTAGCCATGCTTCAGTTTGCGATGGCGTTGCATCTGGAGCAACCCTGGTGGTTTATTCTCAGCTTGTTGCAAGAGCTCCGCCTCCATCCACAGAGATGCTGGAGCAGAGCAGCTGAATAATGCCTCTCCATGTTTTCTCCTTCAGATGCGCTCGGGAGAAACCCCCCTAGCGACTGCTGACATCACCACTTCCATAAGCAGTCTGCAACAGCAACTCTCCTACCCTCCTGCATGCTGGGCACAGACATTGACTGGCAGTTTCAGGGAGTGGGGGAAGGGCAGGATGACTACAGGAGCTGAAAGCGAGCCATGAGTGGCTTTCTGTGTTGGGATGTTGTGGGCCGGCGTCCTCCTTAGGTTTGGCCGGTTCGGTTCTAATCCAAACTGGAATCGTACGGACCTGGCCTAGTCCGGTTCTGGGTCTGGCTGAACTGGGTCAGGTTTGGTTCAGCTACTGAACTGGTTCACAAACTGGGTGAGAGGACATACTTGTAAAGGGGAATCTGGCGAGGATTAGTATAGGGCATTTGCTATACTTAGTATAGGGCATTCCCTATACTAAGATGGGGAGAACAAGATAAAGGGTACTTAATACCTTCTATGCAGGCAGTGGGGATGGCGGAGACCTTGGTGGCAGCAGCAGGGGCTCTTCCAACCTGCCCTTCCTCCTGAACAACAGTCCAAGCCAGCTAAACCCCTCCGGCATGCATGGAGGTCAGAACCGAGTCAGTGCTCAGCCAGTGTTGAGTTGGCAGCTTGATAAAGGCGGGGAGTGCGCTTGGGGCCATGCCAGGGAGGGTGAGCGGCAGAGAATGGCAGCACCGGCCAACGCACCGGCCAGGTAAGGAGCTTTTTATCTCTGTTGCTGCCCCCACCTGGCTGCCCCTTACCATTCCAAGCTGGTTTGCCCAAATCAGGCCCGGTTTGGTTTGGTCCGCAATCGAACCTCCGAACTGGCCCCAGTTCGAGGCGAACCGGTTTGGAATAAACCATTCATTTCCACCCTTTGCACTCCTTTCCCTCTAACATAACTATTATAAAAAAGCTCCGTGCTGACAAGAAAGCTGCAGACTGCCTGTCATTGTATAGCCATGCCATGGCTAGGGTCTGACCAGCTGAGAGCAGCTGAGGATGGGTTAAAAGAGCCATAGTGGCTTGTGTACAGCTTTTCCACACCCATACCAAGCTGGCAACCAATGGTAAGGGAGGGAGTGATGGGGCAAAGCATAGCCATGAGCCAGGCAGACATGGAACTCTGGGATTGCATTTGGGAGGACTGGGCAAAGGAAGGGGCAAAACAAACCACATTATTTCTGATCATCTGCAGAGCGAATCTCTGCTTGTTTTTAGAAGCTTGGTTAAATTCAAGCTTGGCTCCACGTTGCATCTGGCAGGGCCCTGAGTCAGGCTATTGGTGTATCTTGCTCAGTATTATCCACATTGACTGACTGCAGTTCACTGGGGCATGGATTTTCTCACTGGGGCATGGACTTGCTATCTGAGATCCTTTAAATAAATATGTGAGGGATTGAAATGGGAACTTTCTGCATGCAAAGCCTGTGCTCTGTCATTAAGCTGTGACACTTCCCCCATAGAACTGCATGTGGCGTGTCTTCAGTTTCTTCAACTTTGAATACATATGGATTTACATTTATTAGTACATTTATTCAACATGTTCATAGACAAGCCAGACCACCATTTTCCATGTAAAGGCTGGCCGATATCCAGACGAAAAGTGCTGGTGTAGCTACACTACACTGGTGCCGTAGGAGAGGAGCAATTTTCATTGATCTTCCCTTCCCTCTGTAGCCAATGGTGACTCCAGGAAATATGTCCCTGAGAGTCATGCAGCCCCCTAGGACATATTTTTAGGAATCACAGTGGGCTTCAGAGGAAAGGGGAGATCCATGAAAATTGCCCCTCATTAGTCTGGATGTCGTCACTATCTCTGGCTCCATTACCTTGAAGCCATTATTAGCTGCTGAAATTTAGTTACATTACAACATAGTTTGGCCTGGATTGTCTGAAAATGCCAATTCATATCTCTTCAAGTCAGATTAAAGTATTTCTTGCTGAGTACCATCGCAAGTACAAAACAGACAAGCAGCACATCAAATGTGACCTGCTGCAGCTGGGTGTATTATTATCCCCATTCCTTAAAGCATGTGTGCACTGGGGCCTGACTGCCACCTGTATGTGGCAAAGAGAAATGGGGATAATCATGTAGGCAGATACATTCACACTTGATGCACGGTTTGTGTATTCTGTACTCAGGTGTTCATAATGGCGCCCCAGAACTCTCATAGGAGTAGGCCCTTAGAAGCTGATTGAATCTCAGGGAATGTTCAGGGATCTTAAATGAAGGGCTTAGATCTGCCAGTAACCCATCAGCCTACTTATCAGTCTGGCTCAGAGACCTGGATTTCTGTATGTCTGGATTTCTGCAGTGAATGCAAGGTTATCTCTGGAGGGGGTAGACTGTCATCTGTTGAGGATCTCACAGATGAAACAGACGAGAGAGAGAGAGAGAGAGAGAGAGAGAGAGAGAGAGAGAGAGAGAGAGAGAGAGAGAGGCCCACTCAGTCCCCATTTGTGGAGGTAATAGGCTTTGAGATTCTATGACAATGCTGATGTTATTTAGCAGGGTATACGTGAGCTGCTGTGTGGGAGCTGTCACTGGCAATGTGATCTGCTTTGCTCGGAGTGTTGTAATAAAAATCAGCTGGAATTAAAATAGTGTGTTTGGAAAGATATCGGGTAATCTAGTCAGCAAGTATATGAGAAAGAAAAATTCACGGAGCAATAATGTTTTAAAAATTCATTGTTGAAAATTCAACATTCATAGAGCAATAATGTTTTTAAAATTCTAATTTGGGGTGATTTATTGCTCTGTGAGGAAACCTTGCTACTGGTACATCTTCTGTTCAGAAGAAGACTAATATCTATCTATCTCTCTATCTATGATCAATCAATCAATCAATCTTATCTACCATTTCTATACCACCTGATACAGACATCTCTAGGTGCTGACATCTCTATTACAGGAAGTATGACGAGCATCAGTGCCCCTTTCTGCTTCTCCCTGCACCCTTCCCTGTTATTGGCTTTGGGTTCAAAGGGATAAAGAGAGAACCAGTAGCATGCAGATGAAGATGAACAAAAAGCTTTTGTTGCGCTAAATGGGTTAGTTCAGAGCTTCTCAAACTTGGTTCTCCAGGTGTTGTTGGACTACAAATTCCATCACCTCCCAGGCATGATGGGAGTTGTAGTCCAATAATATCTGGGGATCCAAGTTAGAGAAGCCTTGGGTTAGTATTTAAAGTGGCACAAGACTGTTGTTTTTACAGGAGATTGGATGCTCCTTCTCCTTTCAGACAGGAGGATGGGTGCAGGGTAGCTGGGCTCTTGGTTTAAGAAAAGGTGGGATGGGACGTGCCGTTCTGGAATAAGCTCTGACAAATTACTTTTGGACAAGAAGGTGAAGAAAGCATGTGGTGTGATCACTTTTTATTCCACTGGTCATAATTATCCTGTTGTCAGGAGCTGCTGGGAAGTTTGGAACCCACAGATCTGTGTACTGCTGCCCTGTGGGGTGAACCACAGGTTAGAGTGTTCCCTGGGCAGTAAAGTTTTCCTGGAGCTCTAGCATAAACTCTTCCACTGAGCCACCTAATGGCACAGCAGGGAAATGGCTTGACTACCAAGCTAGAGGTTGCCGGTTCGAATCCTTGCTGGTATGTTTCCCAGACTATGGGAAACATCTATATCGGGCAGCAGTGATAGAGGAAGATCAGGGGCGTAGCTAGCCCGCCGGCGGCCCGTGTGCGGTTGCAGCGGGCTCCCCGATAGCCCCGCCCCCTGCATCTGACATCAGACGCAGGGGATAGCCACACCCCAGCATCTGACATCAGACGCGGGGGGCGTGGTCTGGCTCCCGAACAGCCTTGAGGCTCCGTTCGGGAGAAGCAGCTTAACTGCTGAAGGGGCCACGCGGCCCCTTCGGCAGTTAGACAAAGGCTGGTGCTGCGTTCACAGCACAGCCCAGCAGCGGCTCTTCCCTCCTGGGCTGCGTTGTGAATGCAGCACCAGTCTTAGCTCCTGAAGGGGCCACGCGGCCCCTTCAGAAGCTAGTTAGGCTGGCGCTGCATTCACAGCGCCAGCCTTTGTTTAGCTCCCGAAGGGGCTGCGTGGCCCCCGCTCAGGAGCTAAACTACCGCCCCTGCGTCTGACGCCAGATGCTAGACATGGGGGGCGTGTCAGGGCTGCGAATGGCGGCTCCTGATTGGGCACGGCTCGGGTTCTTTGAACTCGTTCACCCAATTATAGCTCCGCCCCTGAGGAAGATGCTGAAAGGCATCATCTCATACTGCACGGGAGGAGGCAATGGTAAACCCCTCCTGTATTCTATCAAAGACGCAGGGGATAGCCACGCCCCAGCGTCTGACGTGAGGGAGAAGCAGCTTAACTGCCGAAGGGGCCACGCGGCCCCTTTGGCAGTTAGACAAAGGCTGGTGCTGTGTTCACAGCACAGCCCAGGAGTGGCTCTTCCCCCCTGGGCTGCATTGCGAATGCCACACCAGTCTTATCTCCTGAAGGGACCGCGCGGCCCCCGCTCGGGAGCTAAACTACCGCCCACATGTTTGATGTCAGACGCGGGGGGCGTGTCAGGGCCGCAAATGGCGGCTCCTGATTGGACACGGCTCAGGTTCTTTGAATCCGTTTGCCCAATTATAGCTCCGCCCCTGAGGAAGATGCTGAAAGGCATCATCTCATACTGCACGGGAGGAGGCATTGGTAAACCCCTCCTGTATTCTATCAAAGACAACCACAGGGCTCTGTGGGCGCCAGGAGTTGACACCGACTCGATGGCACACGCTACTTACAGGTTAGCCAGGGAGTGTTCAAAAGGCCCCTTCACTGGGATGATGCCACCATATGAAATTCTCTGCCACTAATGACTAATTCTGCTCTTTCTTTGCTAGCATTCCACCGTCTAAAAATGGTCCTGGCAAGCTTTTTGATTTCTGGGATCATCTTGTTATGCTTTTCTCCTGGTTTAACCCCTTTTGTTTTGGTTTGATACATTGTTTTGCTACTTTTAGTAAGTTTGTTTTGATCAAGAGATAATTTCTGTTGATTTTCATTGTTATTTGTCAGACTCTTCAGATGTGAAGAGATAATTATGGGATTTTAAATAAATAAATTAAAATGGCATCTCTTGACCAGGAAGGTCTAGAACTCTTTCTTGATCATGCTGGGATTTTGCCTGGGTAGCACCAGCATTTACTGCACCGGATAGCACAATCCACTACAAAACTGGTTCCCAGGACTTCTGGTTTCCAGGGAGTGAACACTCCCAGCGGTTGAGTTGTCTGAACGCACCCACCTCCAGTGCCGAAGCCTCCCACCCTACATTTGCCCAATGTTCTCCACCCTTTTGAGTCTTGGGTAGAGAATGTTGGACAGATGTTGGGTGGAAAGCTCAGGAACTGAGAGTGGGCAGGTTTGGAGATGCCCACCAGAAGTGCGCACTCCCTGGGAACTAGACTTGCAGTAGTTCATCTGAACCTGCCCGCTGTCTCTTTCTGGCCTATGGCCCTGCTCTGACACCCATTTCTCTTTTCCGATGGACTCACCTAGGCCTGGTTCACACACGGGAGGGCACACGCGCACGTTGGGTGGTCATGCGCATGCACCTGGCAGTCACACACGCACTTGGTACTTCCTGTTACTTCTGGCTGAAGAGGACACGGGGCGGCAGGGAGGTACGCTGCTGCCCTGACAGACACTTTTAAAGTGGAGCTCTGGTGGGGAAAACACAGCTGGAGGAGTAAGGGCACCCTCTTCCCTCCCTTAAGGGTATGCCCCCCTGCCTTCGAACCATTCGAACCAGTTCGGAGGCCCTTAAAAGGGCCCCCAAGCAGGTTCGTGCACATCCCTAGTTGACTCATGGCTGAATGTGTGAATCAACTCAATTGAAAAGCTCTGTGTTTGAGGTGATGTTAATAAGGTTGACCCTAAACCAAATGACACTCCAGGTGAGGTGTCTTTGGCACCTCCCTCCATTTGTTTAGCTTTTGAATACCTCATTTTTGTTGTTGCATCTTAACCCCTTTAATGACTTTAATGCAGGGTTCAGCCCTTCTGCAGATGTTGGCCTACAGTTCCCATAATCCCTGGCTATTGGTCACTGTGGCTGGGGATAATGGGAACTGTAGTCCAAAAACAGCTGGAGGGCCGAAGTTTTAGAGCCCTGCTTTAATGCGTATGCCTTGAACAAAAAAATGGCACATATTAATCTGCACATCTCCATATATTTGTACCACATATAAGCAAATAAGAACACATATGTTTCTTGTAATCTTATAGAAACATGTCAGTTTTAAGAATAGCAAAAATGCCTCACCCCCAAACCCAGTGCCCCAGGCAATTGTCTGGGTCGCCTGCCCCTATACTTGGCTTTGCATTCACATGTACATCTGCAAGTCACGACTTGATGCTGTAGCCATCAAATGAAGAACAGGTGCAGGCCAGCCCTTAGCTGTGACTAGATCCCATTGAACTCAGTGGGGCCTTTGCTTTTAAATGTGCACTTCAGTTACATTGATTTTGATGGGACTTTGCTGAGATGAATTCTTAATGGATGGTGCCCTGGTATTCCCGTGGGAATTTTGAACTAAGCCTCTTGCACTAAATAGGATAACTGGGCTGATGCCCAACTGGGCATGATAAGCAGTGCTTAGGGAAGAAGTAGTACAGCATGGCATGGCCAGAAGCACCTCTACTACCTGTGTGAACTGCATGGCTTGTTCACAGCCTGTGACTCCCTGCATCTGCAGCATGGACAGGTGGAAGATTGATATGGGCTGTGCAATGGGGCTGTGTGATCTGGGACATTTTTGTGTATTGTTTGAGGGTCCCCCCCCCGCCCAGATCTTTCTTTCATCTTTCAAATCCTGTAAAAAAAAGTGGGGGGCAACCTTTATGGGCTTGCATTTGCTCTAGAGTTTTTGCACTGAGGGTCACAGACTTAGAGTGTAAGCTCTAGGAGTTAGGATTCTCTTGTTTTGCTTCAAAGTGATTTTGCATCAGAAAGGGTTTAATGCTACTTGCCAATTTAAGTTAATCCCATGTATTTGATCTTGTTTTAAAAAAGTTAAATTTAAGTGAAAGAAAATGAAGGTTCAGGATTATACGATGCATATTGTGAATGTAAAATAAAAGGTTCACTTTATCCATTTGACGGTAGTGAATGAAGAGGGGTGCTGGAATTTGGCATAATAGTTTTAATAGTTTGGTGGTGGTTAGGTTACAATAGACCAGAATGAAAAATGTTTGCTGTGATTCTAAATAGAATTGTGCTGAATCCTGTTTTAGTTTCCACACAGAAAAGACTGTTTCCCCCACTCCCCATGTATTTTCTTCAAACTGTTGGGTGGGGGATAATTACTTATATAGCAGAAGACAGTTGTCCCTCGCCAACCACAGGTTTCCCAATTGCAGATTTGAGTGTCCACGACTGGGAAATTGTGGCAGGTCTTGCCAACCGTGACCTGATTATCCGCAGTTTGGCAAGATTTTTTTTACATGGTGGGGGTTGGGGGAATTCCTGGGGGCAGGGGCGTATCTAGGGTGCAGCAGGCAGGGCACGTGCCCCGGGCGCCACTTGAAGGGGGTGCCATTTTTTAAAATTAAATTTTTTTTAAATGGCCACCAAAAATGGCCACTGTGCATGCTCAAATGGCCTCTGTGAGGCCCTAGGCCATGCCAGGCCTTGCAGCGGCCATTTGAGCATGCACGGTAGCCATTTTTTTTAGCAGCCATTTTAAAAAAATTATTTTAAACAATGGCCTCCACACATGCTCAAATGGTCCCTGCGAGGCCCTAGAGGCCAGCGGGGGGAGGGGGAACCTTTGCAGACCCCCCCGGCCTTTACGAAGACCCCCAAAAGGGGCTACAAGTTAAAAAAAATTTAAAAATTAATACAATATAAGTCACTGTACACATATTCAGATTGGCACTATGTACAGAGAATCAGGGCTTGTGAATACTGAGCTGAAGCTTATGAGCTAGGATTGTATTCATTTCCTCTTACTTTGCTTCTTGTGATAACTGAGTTAAATGTGATGTCTTAATAATATGGCTATTAATGGTGAGTTTGTCTTTAAATCAGTGTGAAATCCTTAGTATTAAGGCCCACTGGGAGTTTCTTGCTCTCTTTCCTTCATTTTAACTGTCTTTCTGAAATACTAGAATATATCCCAAGCAGTGACACAGTTTACTCTGCATATCCTTTAATTATTTTCAGAGTATCTGGGAAAAGTCAAATTCTCCATTTATTTTTAAAACTTATGTAATAGTGATGCTACAATGCATAGTAGAGAATTAGACAGGCACTTCTGTTTAGTTTTCCAAGTACACCTCCACATAGTATTTGAGTATTTCATAAGCCCCAGCATAAAGAAATTTGTAGTTTTCCAGCATTTTTTGGTCTGGCTACGTCTACTGCTAAATAGTTTTTGAAATATGAAAAGATTAATGAGCTTGACTTGTATTTTTCTGCTGATATCATGGTAAAGTTATCTGAAAGATGGGTGTCAGATGTTTGGACAGGGAGGCGCAATTTCAGTGCTTGCCCTAGGCACTATTTTCCCTAGATATGCCTCTGGGTCAGGGGGTCATTTCCAGGAATCAGGTTCATTCCCAGGAGCCAGAGAATCATTTCCGGGGGTCAGGGGCAGTTTTTTCTATTTTCAACTTGGGTTTTTTGGTGGGGTTTGTGACCGTGATTCCCCTAACCCCCTGTTTCCTATGGGTTTTAATGCCTTGTCAACTGCAAATTCGCCAACTGCAAGGTTTTCCAGGAACTGAACCCTCGCGGTTGGCGAAGGCCAACTGTATTTCAGGAGTTAACTCACTCCCATTACAGCAGAAGTTAACAGGGTCTCAGCCAGAGTGGTGTAGTGGTTAGAGTGCTGGACTAGGACTGGGGAGACCCAAGTTCAAATCCCCATTCAGCTGTGATACTTGCTGGGTGACTCTGGGCCAGTCACTTCTCTCTCAGCCTCTTCTCTTCACAGGGTTGTTGTGAAAGAGAAACTCAAGTATGTAGTACACCTCTCTGGGCTCCTTGGAGGAAGAGTGGGATATAAATGTAATAATAATAATAATAAGAAGAAGAAGAAGCAGCAGCATGGAGACTGACTTAAGGTTAAACTAATCTACTTTATTCAGAAGTACATGATGATATAAAAGACCTATATCTAACTTCTGGCTACATGGTAGTCAGAGAGAGACCTATAGAATCATGGCGCTCAAAGAGAGAGCTAAAAGCATTCTGGGAGGAAGAAGAAGGAAGTCACTCCCAGGAAGTTCCTGAGTACACTCTTATCAATTGAGGGGTCATAGAGGCAGAGATAAACAGGAAAGAGAAGGAGACCCAAACTGACTATCTCTACTCCCAGTGCCGCTAGTGATCAGTAGGGTTACTGGTGCAAAAGGTCGATGCCACCTGGAGCTGGATCTTCAACACAAACCCCCTAATATATCTTTGTGATCCTGTTCAGTGTCATTTGTTTCCCCAGCCATACAGTTTTGGTGTTATTTCTGTTTAAGGAAAGAGCCAACCAAGGATCTTTCCTTCCCAGCCAACCAAGGATAACATGGTGAAGGTGATAACATCACAATGCTTTGTTGATGTTGATGTTTCTGAGGACCAACTGTGCTCGTTTGCATCTGAGCTATGTTTCCTATATTAGTCATATGAAGGTCTGTTAATTAGGGATCACATAGCAAATGGGATGATAATGCTACATAGACAACCCAATTTGGTTATGTGTAGCCGTCAACTGATTCAGAGTGTTTTCTGTATAGATAAAGCATTTTATCCCCTTTTTGAGCAATCACTGAAAATTACTAGTTGAAGGTCAGGATTTTTAATGCCTGTGAAAAGGTTCACCCCCACCCCCTTCATTTCAGCCTTAATCCAAAGCACATTTGCTTGGAAGAAAAATTCACTATGACCAGTAAAAACCCAAGTTATCTTCAAGGCCAAGGAAATGTGGTTAGGATCAAGGTGGAATAATGTATTTTGTTTCTCAAATAATTGCACTGCAATCACAAAGATTATTCCATAGGCAAAGTGTCATTCAGACTGAGACTGTAAAAGTAAAATCCATTGTTGTTTTTATGCAGAAGTAAAAGTTATGCTTTATTCTGTTTGTGTGAACTTAATGCAGCTGAAATTCAGATGGGTTTCTGTATCTGGTTTCTGTCAAATAGAATATAGGAGATGTGTAACAGAAGAGGAAAAATAGCTGCCAAAGAGTGGATTCATGTCTTTTCAGTGCAAACAAAACTCACTTTCAAAATACAATGGTAAATCTCAAACAAGGAAGGTGGGGAGAGAGTAGCAGAGCTTGGAACTGTTGAGGACCCTTTGAGCAAGGCATGTGAAAAGTTTGCCATCTACTTGGTAGAGTACTTTGGTATTTCTCCCCTTGCAGAACACATCTGAAGGCATGCTCTGCAGACTGTCGGAAAAACACTGAGGAGGATTTTCATAATTTGTTTTATTTATATCCTGCCCTTCTTCCATCATGGAACTCAAAGTAGTATGCATGGTTCCCAGATAGTTATCCACCCAGGCACTGACTGGACCTACATGCACTTTGCTTTAGCAAGGTGCTTGTATTGTGCCTTCAGACAGTGCTCTGGAACCAATCACATCAACAATGAGCTTCCTCAGTGATATTCACTATTTCATATCACTAATTAAGTGATATTCGCTATTTTTCAAGTGGGGGCCACTTTGGCAAAAAATCTTCAATGTGAGAGAGCTATTTCCCACCGTGCTGACCTCCACACCATACTGTGCTTTTTTTCATGCTGGGAGGGGCCTTTAAAGGAGATGGAGCCATCCCTTAAGACCTCTCAGAGGAAAGCGCTGGGGAAAGCTACACTTCCCAGAACTCTGTGTACACCTTCCAAGATGGTACAGGGGCTCAAGAGGGCTCAACATCCCTTGAGACCCCAACTGCTGGGCAAAGTGCAACACTGCACAATGGGAATAGTTTCCTCTGCTAAGGATGAGCACGAACAGAGGTTTTAGCACTGGTTCGGTGCCACAGGGCAGGGAACAGAATGAGGAAAGCAGGTGAGATCACTCGTCTCAAATACCTACGTACCGCGCCAGCACGCACATCGTGTGTGTTATTTCAGATGATATTGGAATAATCTGAACCCAACCTTGGAAAGTCTGTTTCAGGTTGGATTTCTCTGACACCATTTCGGGAATTTCAGAGCATTTTGGAGCTCAAAATGGCAGCCCCCCCATCACAGCTGAGGGGGAAACCATCTAATGGCATCCATATGCCCACCCACTCACCTACCTGCCTGCTCATGCATTCATTGATGGTTTTTAAAAAAATTAAGCTGGTAATATTACTCACAATGTAAAAACAAAAGCAGAAGATTCTCAGATGTCACATCACTTTTCCTGAGATTATTGGATGTGGCATAACTTTTCTTCTGCAATTCCCCAACAATCCACAATTTGTGGATTACTTTTTTAAAAATAAAAAACAATGGATGTTCAAATTAATTTGCAATTAAATACAGATAGTCTGCCCATTTTTACCTACTTCTGTGCCAGTTTTCAGGGCTTGCTTTCTAGCTGTTTTTGACAATTTTTAAAACTTTCCCTATGATCTTCTATGCGGATTTTTTCACTAGGGAAAAAAAATCAGATTCCGGATTGGATTGGGTCCAATCCCAACATTCTGAAGGGTCCAAAGGACCCAGAAGTGACATCTGTAGTTCCAGATTGTATCAGACCTGATCCATCCAGTCTGAAACTTGTGATAATGCACAGCCCTAGTAGACATTACATTGGAAGAGATGGATGTTGTTAAGGAAATCTATTTATCTGTCTAGAGGAGATGAAGGGAACTAGAGGTGCACTTTGAATACACAGGACCTCAGCAGCTGCATTGTTGCTTACTCAGGGACTGGGCATCAGACCATTAAAAACTTGGATTCGTATTCATCAGGGTTTTTTTTAAGCTCTCCAGTTCAGACATTGGCTTTAAAAAGTGGTTTGGTGAGCAGCTCAGACAATTTGATCAGATTCTGAACAGGTTCAGATACATTTCATGCAAAATAATTTCTTCTGTCTTGCTTGCAATGTAACCATGAAATAACTACTTAACTTGAGAAAAAGATTTATTATTTTTAAAAACTGGGTTTTTTTAAGTGCTTCAGATTATTTAACAAAATGCACACAATATAAAACACAAGGTTACATGGGTGGATCAGCATTGCCTGTGCCCTTACATGGGTCTAAAATAAGGCCTGTAGTATTGCAGAACAGAATTGGGCGATGTTTTAGACACACATTAGAGCATGGGTGGTGCTGAACACTAGAACCAGGGGTCATCCAATGAAATTGATTGCCAAGAAATTTAGCACCAACAAAAGGAAGTACTTTTTCACACAACACATAATCAACTTGTAGAATTCTCTGCCACAAGATGCAGTGATAGCAAACAACCTGGATGGCTTTAAGAAGGGTTTGGATAAATTCATGGAGGACAGGTCTATCAATGGCTACTAGTCTGAAAGCTATAGGCCCTCCAGCCTCAGAGCCAGGATGCCTCTGAATACCAGTTGCAGGAGGGTGGGTGTGCCCTCACCTCTTGCCTGTGAGTTTCCCAGAGACATCTGTTGGGCCACTGTGTGAAACAGGATGCTGGAATAGATGGTCGTTGGGCCTGAACAAGCAGGGCTGTGCTTATGTATCACCTGTTTTATCCTGTGGAGAATATAGGCCAGGGAAATAAAACAATCTTTCAACTGAAAGTGGAGAGTCTGATTCACTGATCCACCTGTTTTGGACATGGCACCAATGTTTGTGTTTATGGGCTTGGTTCTCATTCTGGGTTAATGTAACCAAGAGATTTTTATTTGGTTTTAGTTCTAGTTCACTGAATAAAGCTCTCTGAACTACGTCTTGGGTTCAGGTTTGGTTTGATTTTCTGCTCAGGGCAGAACTAATGATGCAGGAGATCAGAGATTAGGAATTCCCATGATCACGATAATAATCATAACAGCAGATGCAGGAGGCAGACTTAGTGTGGAACCATGGCACTGAACAAAGAGGAAATTAGCTCTTTCCTTTCCTCCCATGCCATTTTCCCAATGAAAGACTGTGGCCCCCACCCCCACCAAGTTGCAATGTGCTCTGTGAGGAAAAATGTACAGCTGCCATACAGGTACTGTTAAGTTTCCGTCTGCAGGGCAGGGCATAACTTCAGGGAGGCAATCTTAATTGGAGAATAGTGCAGAGAAGAAGGTTAATCCCTCTTCCACCAGTGCTATGGTCCCAGTCCTGTTTTCCTTTGGACTTATTAGATTTGTCTAAAAAATGGGAGATCGTAATCATGGATCTTTCACATCACATCTCACTGTACCCTCTTAATGATCTCCAGGATGTTTTTCACAGCTGGCTTTTAGTTTGCATCTCCTCCAGAATGGAGGGGGTGCGTTCACATATTGATCAATTTTACCCCGAAGTCCTTGTGAGTTATCAGGGAGCACTTTACACACAATTTGAGTTTTTCACTGCACCTTAGAGTATAGCCCAGTTTATAGCTGGGGTTTTAAAAATCCAGATTTTTTTGCATGGGGTTTTTTGGGGGTGCAGCTTCGAACCCGCAGTAAAGCCTCTCAGTAAACCCATGGCAAAGCCTGCTTTCTGGGAAAGTACCAGGATAAAACAGAGATTGAGAATGGTTATAGTGGTGTGGTGTAGTGGTTAGAGTGCTGGACTAGGACCGGGTAGACCCGAGTTCAAATCCCTGTTCAGCCATGATACTTGCTGGGTGACTCTGGGCCAGTCACTTCTCTCTCAGCCTAACCTAATTCACAGGGTTGTTGTGAGGAGAAACTTAAGTATGTAGTACACTGCTCTGGGCTCCTTGGAGGAAAAGTGGGATGCAAAATGTAATAATAATAATAATTATTATTATTATTATATTAACCATATTATTAATATGCTTACACATGCAAACATGGGGTGGGGGTGGAAATGTCCCATTGATGCCTTGAGAGGTTGGTTCATTATTGTAGCAGCTGGAATAACTTGGGCAGGTGAACTGCATCCCAGTGAGCAAAATCTGAAATATTCAGTTGTTACAAGATTTCAGAATGGTATCGCTTCAGAGCATTGCATAGAACATACAGAGGGTGTTCTATGCAGACGCAGACTAACCCTGGCTAGAGAAGCCCAGCCCGGGTTAGGCTGCGTGTGAGACTTGCTGGTATCGGGCCTGATTCTGGTGGGACAGTGCCACCTAGCCTGATTTTGTAGTCCAGCTTTTCACCTGGCTGAAGGGCATGAGTGCTCCCTTAACCCAGGCTCCATGGTCACAGAGACAGGACGAGAGCCTGTCTCCTGGGGGAATCCCCCAATGCACTGGGCTTGGTGTGTGGTGCATTATGGGATACGTGGAGACTGGGATGCATTGTCCTGACTCTCCAGTGATCACTTTTCTGGGAATATGATTTGTGCTCCCAGCAACATTCCTGCAGCCGTCTGGGGAGAAGGTGAGTGAAGCACAGCCTTCCCCCTGCCCTCCCGCCTTCCCAATTGTGTGAACAACTTCACAGTATGTTACACCTTTGTGGTGTCCCTAATTTTCATTGCCCGTCCTTTCACGAGTTTAGTGTTGTCCTGGTAAAATGGAATAGTGCCATTTCTGTAATCTCGGATAATGTTGTGTGCAGAGAATGTGCTAGTGTGAGTTTCCTATGGTCTTCTCCTGCAGAGTTAAGCAGGACTCCTCCTGTGAACCGAATGTAGTCCACGCTGGAAAGGGCAGAAGCAAAGGGATAAGCCAGAGGTCACAATTCTGGCTCTGTTTGGAAGAGGAAAGCATTTTCTCTGTGACACTGTTCCTCCGTTCGTCATCGTCTTGTTTTGTTTCAGTGAGATGAGATCGTTCAGATACGTCTTTTAATTTATGAAATATCCATTGTTTTAAAAGCAAGTTCTTATTCTAGAGGACCAGAATATCTTAGAACAGCAGCTTCCAATTTTTTTTGACTAAACCAGGGATCTTCACTATTTTTTCAAGCGAGGATCATTTTGGCAAAGAAAAAAAACACCCTTCAATCTAGGAGCCATTTCCCACTGTGCTGGCCTCCGCCCACTATGGCACTTTTCTCAGTGCTGGGAGGGTCCATTAAAAGAGACATGCCCTCTCTTACAAGCTCTAGGAAGAAAGCAATGGGAAGGCTCAACTTACGAATAAAAATACAACGAATATTTCTATACCACTTTTCAACAAAGTTTACATAGATATAAGTAAATAAATAAAATGGCTCTCTGTCCCCAAAGGGCTCAGAATCTAAAAAACCAAACAAAAGATAGACACCAGCAGCAGCCACTGGAGGGATGCTATGCTGGGGACGGATAGGGCCAGTTACTCCCCCCCTCTGCTAAATAAAGAGAATCGCTACTTAAAAAATCTGCCTCTTTGCTCAGCTAGCAAGGACTTCCCAACACTCAGCCCAGTGCATGCCTTCTATGATTGTGCAGGGGCACAAGAGGACTCAATTCCCCTTACAGGAGCCCTGTGAGCTGGGCAAAGTGCAGCACTGCCACTGAATGGTGAGAAGGGTCTTCTCCGCATGGTGCCAGGGGGACTGTGCAGAGTATCCAGCTTTGGTCAAAGCTTTGCAGAGGCCCAATAAACAATTAGTCAGAGAGACACACTTAAGGTTGATGGGGGCCCCCATTGGCCCCCAGGGCTTTACAATGAAAAGAACACTGGATTCAGGAGAACACCAATTCACTTTTGTGTATTCCCTTCTCCCTTCATCCACATCTTACTCAAAAATGGTTGTTTTGGTCCCCTAATCTCCTAAACACACTGATGATAACTAATAAAAGTAAAGTTGTGCCGTGGAGTCGGTGTCGACTCCAGAAAGTTATTCACACGTGGCGTCATGCTGTGGAGTATCTGAAGAACGAATCTGCTCTGCAGCAGATTCACAGATGTTTAATTGGGGGGATTAAATGGACAGTTCACATAGGGTCGGCTCCTCTTCACAATCCCTGCAGATGTTTTTACATGCACGTTCCCACCACTTGTTCCAGGTTTTCTATCCAACCAATCACAGGCGAGAGACCTTTTTTTTGGCGTGTTAGTTTGACAGAGGGAGTGAGAGCAACACTTGCATTCACACAGGTTCCTTCTCTCTCTCTCTCTCTCTCTCTCTCTCTCTCTCTCTCTCTCCCTTCCCCCTCTCCTCCCTCCTCGGTACTGACTCACCGTGGCCAAGCGATCCCCTCCCCGCCCCGCCCCAATCACATACACAGAGGGAGGCAGCGACGGCAGCTGTTGGGGAAGAGAAGAACCCAGCCATGGCCGAAGAGGCTTCTCCTTCTCCTCCCTCCTCTTGGGGTTGGTCGGTGTGTGAGGTGTTTATGAAGAGGGCGGTGACTTAAGAGGTACACTTTGGTCACACACACACCCCTCCCCGGCTCTACATGTTCGCTTCACTGAGGAGGAGATGGAAGAAGAGCCAGCCCCACTCCTGGCCCGGATTATTATTCTTACACTTATCTCCCCTCCTCCTTTTGCTCTGTGGTGGCCCAGTGGCAGCGCTTGTGGCAGCGGATCTTTTGAGGAGGGAGGGGGCAGTTCCCCCCCTTTCCATCCCCCTCGCTTGGCTTTTGGTTGGATTCAGACAGCATTTTGCTCAGTGTTTCGGAGATGGGAAGTAATGATAACTAGCACCCGAACTGAACTCTGTGTCCCTGTTGGAGATGAACTTCCAGTGCATCGACCTTTTGCACCAATGGTCCTAATGCCACTAGGGGCATTGGGAGTAGAGACAGTGAGTCAGGGTCTCCCTATCTGTCCCTACTCTATGACCCCTGGACTGACTCTGCAGCACTTCCTGCGCTGAGTCACAATCCTTCCTTTCCTCCTAGGGAGCAGATGGAAACATCTCTCTCTCCTTACCTATCCATTATGTAGTCCTTTAGATTAGATATAGGTCTTTCCTATCTACGTGTATTTAACCAATAAATATTTAGTGTTTAGTCATACAAGGATCTCCATGTGTTTTCTCTAAATAGCTGCAATATCCAAACCATCCTCTGCTACCTACTCTGTAACTGGAGTGTGTGCTCATTCCTTAGTACCCTGCTGTTTTACCTATTGTGGGTAAAAATCAACAACCTCTAACAGTCCCGCCCCCTGCCCTGCAATTGCAAATCACTCAGAGCAGACCTGACCATACCCAACACAGTTGTCAAACTCCCCTTCATTGAGTTCTGAAAAAAGCCAAATTACTGCTATTGCCCCTCCACACATCTTGGGAGAAGCTGCGGGGAATACTAGAAAGCATGATTTAAAAAAACCAAAACAAGCTACCGCAAATAGAGGATTTTTTTTAACCCAAGGCATAATTTGGGCCAAGCAAGAATGTGCAATAATTCTTAAGCAGAGTGTATGTGTACTCGTCCCTAATAGCCTGCAGAGATATTGGGGTAAATGAAACTAACATGTGGACCGGCACACTCCAGTCTGGAGGGGATTTGAAGTAAAAGCCCTGTCTGTAAAGCCTCCTGGTGACCACAGAGCCATATGGTTTTCTTTGGTAGAATACAGGAGGGGTTTACCGTTGCTATCTCCCTCACAGTATGAGATGATGCCTTTCAGCATCTTCCTATTGCTGCTGCCTGATATGTTCCCCATAGTCTGTGAAACATACCAGCAGGGACTCAAACCGGCAACCTCTTGCTCCCTAGGCAAGTTACTTCCCTGCTGTGCCATTAGGTGGCTATGACAACTAATAGCCTCCCTTAATTCCTCTTGGGTGTCTTGTACTACGAATAACCATTTGCATCTAGCATGGCAAATGCTGCCCTACTTGATTTCCAAAAGGCTGTGCTGGATATTTGCCACAGGTCTCGGCCAGTTTAACATCTGTTGTCCTCACCTTTGCTGATGAGTCTGCAGTATAAACTTGCATCTGTCCTGCGTCTCCCTGGTATCATCCACAGGCCCATCACAGAAGAACTGGTAAAGGCATTCGATTACAGCAATGTAGATGGTGCTGAGGTAAGGCACAAAATTTCCCACATCCACTTATATCCTTACAGAAAGCTTAGATGGAAAGCTTAGGACTCTGATTCCAGGACTTTAATTCGGGTTTAATTCTTCTCCTTGATTAGAATTTGTGGAACGGCCTGAATTCATCCTCTGTATTCAACCAGGATGAGAAAGTAAAAAACAGAAGGGCAGCAAACTGTATTGAAATTCCTGATACACGTTTGTATTTTCTCCCTTGATTTGTAAAACTTTACAGTTAATTTATTCCTGAGTAACCCAGACACAAGACACCATCCTAAGTAAGGTGTAATACGACTGGATTTGTGTCATATCAGTGTTGAATCCAATGCAGCATGCCAACACTGCAGCAAGTAGAGGTACATTTCACTTGCAATGCAGATGTGCCCAGAGGGTTGAGATGTTAAGGGCTGTGAAATAGAAGCCCACAGGACATTGCAAAGCCAATTAGAGAGCCTCTTTAGAAAATAAAAAGCAACAGAGTGCCACTCTGCTTGAAGCACTCACGAGAGATGTCCTAAATGAGAGCTGTCTGTTTTCTGTGCTAATTCTGCACCAAAACCAACGTAAACTTGTACCAAGAAAAGCTGGGTGTTGTGACCTGTATATAATATGCACAGGAAATCAATTTGCATATATGTGCTTGTTTTGCATGATTTATTCTTCCTCTGCTAGACTTGGGGAAGGAGAAGGCCCTATAAAGAACACCATAACAATACTACTGAAAATTCAAATGCACCCCACTTCTGGAAGACTCACTTCACTAGGTTTTGCCCACACAATTTGGGAGCCATGAGGGCTAGAAACTTGCTATTTCTAAACAACTGAGATTTTCAGGATGCTGAACTGGACTAGTAATTGATGCATCTTCCTATGACTTGCAGGCATCCAGAAGATTGCAGTCAACCCAGAAGAAATAGCTCTACCTTGTTCTGGCCTTACAGTTACTAGGACAGGTTAGAATTTCCTGTTCATTATGGGTTAGAACATGATATGATTGAGGATGCATCCTAAAGACCATATGCTGAATACTAATTGCCCTTTCACCTGCATTAAGCATTCTTCTCATCAGACAGGAACCTTGAGTTTTGTCACTATATGTTGTGTTCTTGTGCATGGGTCTTCTCCAATACTTGCACAAAAGGCTGCAGTGGGTGATTGCAGGGATACTCTGCATCCAAGTTTGAGGTTGCATGTGAAGCGTTCCTGCACTGCATGTGTATTGTCTAGCAGGTCATCATTTGGTCTAATAGTTCTGGTCATCTTGGAGCTTCTCATATTTCCCCAACTCCAAGCCTGCTTTACATCCCTGCCTTGCAGAGATGCACCTAGGTAATTTGGGAGCCTGGACCTAAGGCCTTTGGAGGCCTTCGCCGCCCCCCACCCTGCACATTAAGCATCATCATGCTCAGCCAGGTGACCACACCACCTGGGACAGGCTAAAGAGGATTTGGGGCCCCCCAGGGGCTGTGGAGGCCCTGGACTTTGGCCCAGAGGTCCAGAGGTAAGAGTGCCTCTGCTGCCATGTGATTAGCACTCTGTTCCTCTGATAAGTGTGGAGAAGAGGAGGTCCTCATGCACAGCATTGGACACACAGCTTTCTGCTCTGCTTATGGTTTTGTCAATTGAGGCAATGGACTCCCATCTCATCCACCAGCCATGCACACGATCCTCCCCCGACTCTTTCATTTCAGATAAGAATGTCTCTTCACAGTGGCTAGTGTAGACACCAAATAACACCCCAGCATTTAAACTTTTTTTTGCGGAGATGGGAATACAGGCCATTATTTTACAGCTCTTTAGCAACTCATTGTTGCGTGAACAAAAAGATGTTAGGAGCTAAAATGTGTTCAGAAAGAATAAATCTTTCTCATGAATTTGTGAGAGCTCCCTTAGGTTTGTTTATTTGGCTGTACTCCTGTCCCACTCAGACAGAAGAACAGATTCCAGTAATCTCCATTAACATTAGTCAACTTCTATTTGAGAATCTCAAATTCATAATATAGTCCTCACGGAAAACAATGTAATATGGCATCTTTTCTCCTGGCTTCAAAGTGAAGGATTTTTGTAGTTGTTCTCGAGGGTACTACACAGTGCAGTGATCTTTACTAATTTTCAAGATGAAGGCACTTTGCCAAAAAACCTTCAGTGTGAGAGGCATTTGCCACTATGCTAACCCCTACACAGTACTGCACTTTTCTCAGTGCTGGGAGAGCCCTTTAAGAGAGACAGAGCCTTCTCCTAAGAGGTCTGTTGGGAAGGGTTCCACTTCCCAGTACTCTGTGCATGCTTTCCAAGATGGTGCAGGGGCTCAAAGAGGCTCGGTTTCCCTTAAGGGGCCTCAGTGCTGGGTAAAGTGCAACACTGCATGGAGAGAAGGGTCATCTTGGCATGGCGCCATGGGGACTGTGCAGAGTATTTGGATTTGGTTGAAGCTTCACACAGGCCCAATAAACAATTAGGAAACCACACTTAGGGTTGATGGGAACTACCACTGGCCCCTAGGCCTTACAATGAAGAATACTGACATAGTGGCTGACATCCTGGCTAACAAAAAGTACCAGTGCTTCTGAAGAGTTTCAGACTAATGCTGCACGTGTGTGTATGTATTACTCCTCCTTCTGGAAGCCCTCGGTGTTGCCTGAAAATATGTTCCTGAGGGCTGTGCAACCCTCGGGGACATATTTTTAGGTGTCATAGAGTGCCTCCTGGGGAAGGGAAGATCACCAGAATTTGCCCCCACCAAGGAGCAAATCAGCAGTGGAGCTCAATTCATTGAACTCTTCAGAAGCACTGATTCTTCTGCCATTGCACCTGTGTTTCAGCCTGTATGCTTAAGATCCTTAGCAAAAGGACAATCTTCAGGAATCTTCTGGCTACATTGTTTTATGCAGCTTGCCCATTCTGCATACACATTATTCTGAAATGGTTAGCCTTCGCTGTTCCATTTGAGATTTAGTTTGCCCTTTGGAATAGTAACGGATTCAGCTGAGTTCAGAGACTATTAGAAACCGTGATGTAAGCCCAGTGTGGATCATAAACATTTTTGTGCCCCCACTTTGGCCAAGCAAAAAATCAAATGACACCCCTACTTTGGACTTGAGCTCAAGAGATGGAGCTTAGATACAGAAAAAGGACAGCTTTGGAATTTGCTACCCAAAGTAACTGCTTCATATTGCTGATAAGGCTGCAATATGGTCAGGGTTAGGGTCAGTAAGGTACACCACAGAAAAGTGGCAGGAGGTTCTATATATGTGTTTCCACTACAGTAAGGCATAGGGGTTTCTCTGTTTTTCTCCCTTTTCCCCTTCTCTCACAATACTTGGTGGTCATCCCATGAAACTGATGACCAGGAAAATTAGGACCAACAAAAGGATGTACTTTTTCACATAGCGCATAATTAATCTATTGAATTCTCTGCCACAGCCTGTGGTGATGGCCTCTAGCTTGGATGGCTTTAAAAGAGGCTTAGACAAAATCATGGAGGACAGGTCTACCAATGTCTATTAGTCTGGTGGCTAAAGACCACCTCCAGCTTCAGAGGCAAGATGCCTCTTAATACCAGTTGCAGGGGAGCAACAGCTGGAGAGAGGGCACGCCTCCATCTCTTGCCTCTGGGCTTCTCGGAGGCATTTGGTGGGCCACTGTGGGAAACAGGATGCTGGACTAGATAGGTCTTGGGAGAAAAAAGAAAGAGAGAAGAAGGAGAAGATTGTGAAGAAAACTTGGGGGGGGGGGCGGGGATAAGGTTTAATGGTACCACTTGTGTGGATTGTTTGGGGCAATTCCAAATGTGTTAAATTTACTACACAGATACCACTTTAGTGCAAGAAAAAAAGTATGCAAACCACGTATTGTTTATGTATCTATTCTGCTGGGAGCACAAGAACTGGGAAGCTGCATTTAATTGTGGCTTCCTTTTATATATACTCAGTGAAATAGGTGTGCGCACCGTCATTACATGTAACGACCTGCACACAATTATATATTTTTCCTATATGGAAAAAAACCCTGCTCTTAGCTTGCATGATCTATCAAGAATTTTGTGTATAAGTATCTGGGTGTTTTCCCCCCCTTAGACCAAAATGTATTTATTACTGTGAACAAAGACTTCCTTTTTTTTGTTATTTGGGTTTTTCTTAATGTGGATTTGCAGAAAAGAGCAAGCAAAGTGCAACAGAGTATAAGCTTTGTGTGTGTGGAGGGCGGGATAATCTCTCACAACAATGTATTTTTCCTTTTGGGTGCATGGGCCCCATATGTTATTATAATCCCTTTGAAATACAGAACTTTTTACCTTGGTGCCATGGCTAATTATTTCTCAAAAGGCAATTAGCAGTTGCCACAGGCTTAGACAGCAGTTCTGCTTTTGAGCCGCTCCCACCTCAGCAGCATAAAATAAGAACTTTTAAAATTCTGTATTCTTACAGCAAAATTATTGTGTGGTTCAAGTTGAGTCTGCAAGAAAGAAGAACCGTCTTGACAGCCAATCATTCTATTTGATCTACTAGATGGGGTGTGTGTGTTTGTGTGTGTGTGTGTGTGTGAGAGAGAGAGAGAGAGAGAGAGCGCGCGCCCTGAACTTTGGGCACAACCATATATGATGGAGACGAGAGAATGGTTTGGAGAACAGATTTGGGGATTTGACTATACAGTTCTAGGTTTGCCAAGTTTGGCCCATTTTGATTTGCCCTGGAAAATCAAATCCTGAAGTACATTATTTCTACTAAATTAACTATTTTGATGGTGTTTGATTTTGAAAATACTGCTGGACATCCTGACTAGCGAGGCTCTTGTGGAAGGACATTGTGCTAGTGCAAAGCTGCTTTGCACTACGTCCGGAGCTTGCATTCCAGATTAGTGTTGCATTACCATAAGCATGCGTGCACTTGCACAACAGTTTCACAACCTGCAACACACCTAATCTATTTTAAAGGGAACCTTTGTGCAAGTGTACTATAGCACAATAGCTCAAATATGCAAATCTCCAGGTCTTAGCACAACTATGCAAATGTACTTTGCTCATTACACAAGTGCTTCGTGAGTCAGGATATTATCCATTGTTTTTCAGTGTTATTGTACACTGTCTTAGGTACATTTTTAGAAAGGCAGTCTGTGCATTAAATAAATAAATAAATCTCAACAGAGAATAGGCACTTGTAGATGTTTCCTGGCCACATCCAGATATGTCCTTGTTCTGAGTTTAGCTTGTAGTAGCAGGAGCCTTACACATGATTTTAAAAATGATATATGTCCTAGCAAAGAACATTTCATTGTGCTCTGCATAACCTGAAAACATTGACGCCAAATGTAATTCCCTGAGTGCTGAAGATTTAAGCTATATGAAATGAATGTCTGAAGACTATTATGTTGTTATCATTACCACGGCTTTACATCTGTATCTCACCCTTCCTCCAAGAAACGGAGAGTAGGCTTCCTGTTGATTGTCCCATTTTATCCTCACAAAAAATGCTGCAAGGTGAGTTAAATTGAGAATAGCTGGCTCCAAATCACTCAGCGAACATCACGAACAGTTAATTAGAATATAAAATTGTGTTTGTACTTTTAATTTCATGAGGGTGGGGTGGGTGGGGTGCCCTTTCCCATCAAGATTGACCAAGAGAGAGAAAGAGAGCATGGGATTTTGAAGGCTTGAAGCTTTTCAGGCTCATGTTGTGGTGAACTCTCTAGAATGCCCGTGCTTTACAGCATTACCTGCTAGCAGAAGTTGGAACAGCAGGATTTTTGAGTTTCCTCTGGGGAACAAGGCTGCTGTTTGTCAGTATTTGCACCTGCAGGAACAGTGAAGGCTGCCTTAAACAATGCTGATCAATTCCAATTTTATTCCTGGCTTCCCCTCCTCCTCACTTCCAGAGGAATCTGTCTTTCCTGTCACTCAGGATAATGATTCCCCTGCAAGCATAGCCCAGAATCCAGAAGCTCATGGTAATCTCATCAAGACTTTGATTCCCCACCAGGGACTGCTGAATTTATACAGCCAAGAAGACTGGGGCACTTTAGCTCCCCACGTTGGTGTGCTCAGCCACTAGAATGGGCAGATTTCTTTCTGCATGGAAATCTAACTCTACCCATTCACAGTAACAAAACCAAAGGATTTCATTCCATGAACGGAGTTTAACTGACCATGTTCTATTTTCTCAATCCTACATACTGCTGGTGGTGGTGTTCCTTTTAAATGTAAACAAAAACTAAACAAAAAATTGCAATTCCTAGTCTCAGGATCAGCAGTCTGTTGTGATCCTTAATAATTTTTGTAGCATGTTTGAGAGCCTGCAACCTATTACAAATTGTAAGTGGCAATGACTTTGAGGTATGTATGTATGTATGTATGTATGTATGTATGTATGTATTTGACATATTTATATACCAACCAAAACATAGGTCTCTGGGTGGTTTACAACAAAACAGTACAAATTAAAACAAAATTAAAAAAATTTAGACATTAAAATAATTTAAAATGTAACACAATGGTAAAAACAGTAAGTCTGACTAAAAGCCTGTGGGGACAAATGTGTCCTATCTGCCTTCTTAAAAGTTATCAGAGATGGGGAGGCTCTTATTTCAGCAGGGAGTGCATTACAAAGCCTCAGAGCGGCAACGGAGAAGGCCCGTCCCCGAGTAGCCACCTGACGAACTGGTGGCAACAGCAGACGAACCTCTCCATATGATCTCAATGGGCGGTGGGGTTGCAGGATTTCAGCACACGGTGTATTCAACCATTTTAGAATACACTTAGAAGCAAGTCCTCTCTATTTCAGTACAGTGAATTGGTCACCTTGTAAGTAACCTTAGTAGCTTTTACAATAATTAACTCATTCATTCCAGTATCAATCCTTTGAAGGTAGATCACTGTGACTGCCATTTTGAAAATGGGGAACCCAGGCAAAAAGCAAATGACATGGGGTGGTTTATACATTACAACTGCTCCATGGAAATCATTTTAAATTGCTTCATTTGGTAGCTCATGTGGTGAGTTGTTTGCATATATGACAGTGTGCCATATGGTTGGGTTGATTTTCTCTATGCCTGCACAAAGTTAAATGTGTGTCATCATGGGAGAAAATTGTCACAACTCTGCCTCCTTCATCCATGGACTGAATCTCTCCTAGGTAAAAAAAACTGTGATATGTAATTAGATTTTTTAAATTCTATTTTTATTCCACCTTTCCTCTCCACTCATTGTCCACATTGTCCACATACTGACTGCATGTAAGTGTCAGGAGTTCCTACCCTCCCCCATGAAACAAGGTTGTGTACGCAGCCAAATGGCAGGGTGCCAAAGGAAGCCGGGGGCTCCAAACACCAAGGCAACCCCAGCAATTACCTCTTAGGAGTTAGGGAGGGCTCAGAGAGAAGTGCAACGGCTTCTGGGGGGTGGGCGGGGACAGCCCAGTAGATGGCAGCTTGGTGGAGAGGGAAAGCAACAATCTTAACTCCACAGCTGCAAATGGGTGCAGGGATATTAAGGAAGGGGGTGGAGTTAGAGAACAAGTCCCTTTTGGGAGCTAGGGGTTGGCTGGCCACTACACTTGCCCAGCCAGGGAAGACGAAGCAGCTTGGAAGTGTGGAGGTCTGTCTGAAATGCAGGGCTTTATTTAAGCCAGGGGCTACTGAGGATGCGGAGATCAGCCGGGATGGGCTTGTTGGTCTGACTGTCTCACGGAGAGGAGCCAGGGGCGTAACTATCATTAGGCAAGGGGAGGCGGCTGCCTGGGGGCCCCCACGCCTCGAGGGGCCCCCCAGAGGCAAGTCACATGTGAAGTGAGTGTGTGTGTATCAGCGAGGGGCCCATTTTAAAATTTTGTCTCTGGGCCCACTCCAGCCTTGTTACGCCCCTGAGAGGAGCTCAGGCCTTTTTGCTCCTGCTGATAGGAGAAGAAGGGAGTGAATGAACTTCCCTCCTTCCCCAACTCTGAGACCATGCCCCTACCGAGAATTTAGTGCTGGAGGGCGGAAAGTTTGCCTTGGAGAATTCCTCCCCCCCAGGAACACTGACAGTAAGCTTTGTAATTTAGGGGGTTAGAATGTCACCCACTGATGTTAATTTAATTTGCAAGATCTCTTTATCTGTTTTTCTGTTTATCAGAAAAACCTAGAGCAAGTGTACTCTGACTTGGGCTCCCAGATGGACTACAACTCCCAGCATCCCCAGCCACAGTGGCTGAGTCTGTTGTGGCTGGGGATAATGAGAGTTGTAGTCCAACAACATCTGGGGACCCAAGTTTGAGAACTCCTGTCTTTGAGCTTAAATATACATAAGAAGTTTAACTGATTTTTCTTATGATGCAAACTTGCATGTTTTAGCTATCATTCATGAACTCCTGTTATAAGCATTCATGATCTCCAAGTCCCAGCTGTGTATGATATATTTTTAGACTTGGAACAACTGAACAAGAGCCAGAGTACAACGAGCCTTCCGGGGACGAGGATGGTACCATGCAGCATCTCTTCTACCCAACCTTCTTGTTTTCTTGTAGGAAGTGAAAGAAAGAGGAGGAGGAGGAGGAGGAGGGGAGGGGGCTATGATCTTATCACGCAGAGGACTGTGATCTTATGACCTAGCAGAATGGTGCCTTTCCTTTTCCTGCTGCTTCCTCATGGGGAGAGACAAATGGAGAAGGCGCTGAGATCCTTGTGCTTCAGTTTGTAGCAGAACTTCTTTCATCTAGCTTTTCACAAATATGAAACATCAGCTTTGTTTCTGCATATTTTC
Organism: Hemicordylus capensis; assembly: GCF_027244095.1. Taxonomy (NCBI): domain Eukaryota; kingdom Metazoa; phylum Chordata; class Lepidosauria; order Squamata; family Cordylidae; genus Hemicordylus; species Hemicordylus capensis. Next base: position 34,096,942 of record NC_069661.1, on the reverse strand, counting down.
AGAGCTTGACAAATCCCAGGCACCTGGGAGCCATGGTGCCTAGAAATTTAACTGTGGTGCCTAGACGAGGATATTCAGAAGCAGGGTTATTAAATAAAATCTTTATTTCTCCCTGGCAGCCATGCTTTTAATGTAAGGGTGATGAAGAGCAGCCCATTTCCCCCCTCCCCTCCCCATTGTCTGTCACAAAGTTTTGTCAAGTGTCTGTTGTCTGGCTCCTAAACCTTGGGGCTGGCTCCTAGATTGAAAGAAAATTTGTTAAGGATTGGTATTGAGATCAGAAGTCTAATTGACCTTTTAATTAGCTGTCTCTTTTCATTTGCACCCAACTGATGCAAAACATCTGGCTAAATGTGTTGTGGCTGGGATGGGGGAAGCCATCCTAAATCTTTTCTTGGTGGGGGCAGAGAATGGTTGTTTTTTTTTTTAAAAGTCATTTTCAATATCTTGCTCAAAGGTGTTGTTTACATGGACCCCATTTTTATGTTCCTTTGAATGTGTTTTGGACACATGCAAGTTGCTTGGCCTTGTTCTGAACTCAATCTCCTTTTATACTCAACTTATTTATAAATTATACATCCATGCGCCTTGTTTACTGTCAGCAGCCATCTTACAGCCTGAAAGGTCTGGCAGCAATCTTTGCTGTGCTCTTGGTAGCTTTGAAAAGCATGTTTACTTTGCTTTAGTACCAGTAACTACCTTGCAACGTCTGTGCACATCAGCAAAGAACAGGAATACTTCGAGGAGATAAATTCTCACCCTGGGACACACTCTTATTAAAGAGCATCCTGAAATTTTGATTACCACAAACCTGTAGTTCTTGGGAAATAAAATTTTAGGTTATTCTTTTTCTCTATTTTTCCTAAACAGTTTCACACATTGACTATCGTGGTATTGCAACAAATAACACTGGGGACAATCCAATAGATGTTTCCCCTGTGCCATAGAAATGAATGGGTGCTGTATTCAATGCTCTTGAATAGTTTCCATTTATTTAATCAGTGGGGCTTGGGCAGCCCCAGTTTATTGTTGCCATTATTTTTACCCTGTGATACGGCTTTTCCTGTCAATAGTAAAGGCAAAAAAAAGAGGATCTCCTCCCTCCTTTTGCTAATATTAAAAATAAAGGGAATCCATGCATCTGATAATCCCTTCTCTGTGACTGGATATCACATTTGAAAGAAGACGCATTTTCTCATAGAAATTATGAGTTATGAATTAGGAGTGAGTATAAGCAATTAGTATGCAACCCACACAGTTCTCTGGAGTCATGATTTGTTAGATATTTTTAGGAAACAGTGGCTGACATCCTGACTAAATTTACTAGAGGAATTCCTATTGAAATTCAGTAGTCCTTTAGAGCAATGTTGCTCAAAACTTTTCATTCTGAAGCACACTTAACATTAAAAAAAAAATAAACTGGGACACACTGCTCCCCCTCAACACACATACCCTTTTGTGGTGTCAAAGGTGCCACACAATATTCATTGATTTTAGCTTCTGTCCTCCTTATATAATGAGGCACTTCACACAACCCGTGTGAAGCGTCGGATGGGGTTTGGTGGAGAGAGTGGGCTTAGCCTGCCTTCCCTGCACACCAACAGTCACTCATTGTGACTGCTCCCGCCAGACACTCAGCCGCAGCTCCATCGGGGAGCTCTGGGGGTTGGGGGGAGGGGAGCGCTGCAGCGTGGCTCCCCAGCCACCCAAACCTCAGGAAGGCACGGCGTGAGTGCACGATGCCTTCCTGGGGTCTCTCATCCTCCCCCCCCTGAATGTGTCAGCCGTGGCTGCAGGCAACACACAATAAAAAGGACCAAGTTAACTGGGCGCTGACTCCATGAACTTCATTTAGGGGTAGGGGTTTTTAGGTGGGCTAGCCGCTGTGGAACCACCAGGCTTGCCTGAGAGCCCGGTGGTTCCGACGATCAATGAAAACCGGGCTGGGCTCCCCTAGCCCAGTTTTCAGTGATCATCATAATAGCTTCAATATGTGTTAGTATTTGTAGCCATCCCTCACATCTCTCCTGGAGCTGATTTGCCCCATAATGCACCAGGAAGGATGCAAGGCTGTAGCTATAATTGAGCAGATGGGCTCAAAGAACCCGGGCCCCGCAGCTCCTGAGGACCCCCCAGCTCCACCTCTCCCTATTTTCTTTGTTATCCGAGGGGCTACCAGGGAGAGGGGTGAAAATTGGCTCCCTCTTCCCTAGCTTCGCCCCTGGAAAGATGTGTCACTCATGGTGCATAAGGAAGCAAGCCAGCTCCAAAAGTGAGGGACTGAAACTCAATCCCTTACACGCTAGGGTGGATGTGTCCTTCCAAGTGCATTATGGGGCAATTCAGCTTCAATTCTTTGCTTATGGAGCTCACTCAGAGCAAGTCAGTCTGGCACACAGGACAGTGTCCCCATGGCACACTAGTGTGCCACAACACACTGGTTGGGAAATGCTGCTTTAGAATAATTCCTGAGCAGAACTACAGAGTAACCTAGTCTGGATGTCAGCCACTGACAAATGGAGACTGATGTAGTGTAGGGTCTAAGAGTCTAAACTATAAATCAGGACTGCCCCAGTTAAAATCTCACCTTTGCCATGAACCAAGTCACTCCCTCTCTGCTTCCCAGCTGCAATAAGGGAATAATAATTCTTACTTGCCTTACATAATTGTAAGAAGTGCATCAAGGTAATCCATATGACGTTTGACCTTATTATTATTTTTTTTTAAAGTGAAAGCTCAAAAGCTACAGCATCATTTTAGAGGTATTTTGAAGCAACCTATCTGGGCTTTTAGTCAAACTGGTTTCCTTTTGTGATAGGTGTTGCCTACTGTTGCATACAAAATCGGTGGTATTCAGTTCAGCTTCTATTTAATGAACACTCTAATTAGCTAATTTATAATTCAGATTATTCACTAAAAGAGTATAGTTTAGAGTTCGGCATAAGAGGTGCTGTGTTCTTGTTTATTTGGAACTGTTTCAAATTATATTTTCCACCAATGCCATGCACGTGACGAGTGTTTTGGATTGCCTGCTATACTCAAAAGAATGAGAATCTTTGCTTACCTGTAGTGTTGCCAGGCTCATTTGAGATCTGTTGAGGTATGAGTTCTGTTGTGATCACATATGCAAATGCAAGAGAATTCAGAGTTGCTCAGTGCAGTGCTAACTTTGCTGTCAACTGTTTGAGAGAATGCACACAGCCCTGATAGCAGCAGAGCCTTCTTTTGTCAGTCTGGCTCAAGTGAGGCCTGGTCTACACATACAGCAAAGTGAAGGAGTAGAATGCTGAGTCGGAAGAATGGGCTGTGCCATTTCAGGCTGCAGATGGGGTATACCATTGTTTTAAGCTCGCCTCCCATAAAAATCCCCACAAATAGAAAATTAGTGCGTCAGGGAGAAAGATTCAAGCCCGGTCTTTTGCCTGCTCTGGGGATTTTTAATGTAGGAGAGAATGAACACGTGATTTCCCCACCTACAGGCTCAAGTGGTGAAGTCCATTTTGCCCTCTCAGCCTCCTGCCACTCAATGCTGCTACATAGGAAGCCCAGGGCCAGAGTCTCAAGCAACAGGACTACGTAGGAGAGTATGCTAGATGGCTAGAGAAGGTGCAGGTTTTCTCTGCTCTGTTGCTGCCCAGCCAGGGGTCATTTGCTGTACGAAAGACAATCCCTCCCACTAAAGCAACCATGTGTGTCCGCATTCGCACATAATGCGGAATCGAGGATCCAATGGACCCACGGTCCCCCACCCCACACCGCTAGCCTGTCTGCATTTGGGCGTAACTCCCCAGGACCGGACACAGTCAGAGCAACTACAGAGAGGAGGGGGAACTGGCTGCGCGGGCAGGGGAACTGGTTGCCGAACTTCCTCCTTCACATGAAGGACAGCTGCAGCAGCCAGTCGGAATGGAGAGAGGGAGGAGCTTTCTTCCCTCTACTCCGGTCTCAAAAAAGGCTGCCTCCAGTTCAGCGTTCGGATATAATGCTGCTGAACACAAACCTCAGGTAGAAGCAGCAAAACAACCTGAGGGTTCCAACTGGAGTTTGGGGAGGGAAGCCGCGGGTCACTTTTTGAACAGGACAGAGGTTCCATGCATTTGGACATACAAAAAATCCAACCTCTGCCTTGTTTAACTCTGGTTTACCCTTATCTGTGAATGCGCCGTCTGTGTGTCTAGGTCTGATTTCCTTTGGTTGGGCCATTGTGGAGTAGAAAAGACTGAGATGTTTGTTTACAGGAAAGCAGAGAATGGGGAACCCATTTAAACTAGGTTAGCTGTGAGGCACTGGAGTTGCTGAAGTCACTGCTGACTGAGATGAGAAGGGGAAGGGGCTGAGGGAAATGGAAGCTGAGCTCTTCCAAAGCACTTTCTTGAAGTGGCTGGTGGCTGGTGTTGTTGCTGTGACAGAAAAGGAAGGGGTCAGGAGGGGGACTAACGTTGGAGGTTCCCTTCTCTCCTCATCATAGTTCTAACCAAAACTTGAGGATTTGGAGGATGTCAGCTTGATCATCTGGCCACACTGCTCACTAATTTTATTAATGCTTCCTTTTGGGATGACATGCACTGGACTGCTTTTAATTTGCTCTTTTGGGTCCCTCTTCAGAAAGAAACTGACACAAATTCCCTGATTGTGTATCCTCCCATTTCGTTCCTCTTTTGTTTGTTTGACGAGAGAGAACAGTTGCTGAATGTGCTGTTGCTGTGCTATAGGCTTCTTGTACCATCCTGCATAAATCCTACTTTTTGACTAAGGTAAGCTATTAAGACTGAACTGCTCCCATTGGCTGCAATCCTGCATACAATTAAGCTGCTTAAATCCAGTTGAAGTTAATGGCTCACATGTTCTGCAGCAATATGAGGGTAGAAGAAGGGCTGCAATCTCTCAGAGAGGCTGGAGGGCAGCTGTGGCAAAGGCTTCTTCCACAGCTGAGCACACGTGGATGAGGAGGGAGGCCATTTTAGCTGTTCTCCCCTCCCTCCAAAAGCCCTTTTTGATTTCAGTAATATGTCCCAAAGGGCTGCACAACCTTTAGGGACACATTTCTGGAAGTGAAAAGGGCTTTTGGAGGAAGGGGATCGAAGTGAAAATCCCACCCCTCTGTGTGCACTCAGCTGCAGAAGAAGACTTCATTGCAGCTGCTCTCTAGCCTCCCTGTGAGAACACAGCCCTCTGCCCTCATCGTGTTGTAGATCATGTGGGCCAATGGGATTTATACAGCCTAACAGTGAGCAGAGTCTTTGGGTCCCAGAGCATGTTCATAGAACACAGCCACTTTTCTGAAGATAAGCAGGTCTTGGTGTGGTCAGTGCCTGGATGGGAGATGCACTTATGCCACCTTTGGGGCCCGAGTTATAGCTCAGTGGCAGAACAGCTGCTTTGGATGCAGAAGGTTCCAGCATCTCCAGTTAGGGATGGGAAATTCCCCTTCCTGAAATCCTGGAGAACCACTGCTAGTTGGTGTAGACACAATACTGAGCTAGATGGACCAATGCTCTCTCATTCCTATGAACATAAGCAGCTTCCTATGTTCAGTGTTCCTATGAGCAGAACTGTAGCCTATGTTAATGGGTTATTAAATCTAGAAATGGATATTGAAAAGTCTACCATCTTGATCCTACAGCTTCTTTTGGTGGTATTTTGGTGTCTACTTATCCTCTACCCTGGGCCTTCTATATGAAGGCCTGAATAGTTCCATTCTACCCTCTGTCCTGTGGGATAATACTGTGTTGAGCATTCAGATTTTTTGACATTTGAGGACCTAATATGTTAATGGTGCCCCTCTCTGATGGATGTTTTCATTTCACTGAGGTTTTGCTGGTTCTTATTGCTCACTTGATCTCTCACTTTGGGAAGTAGCTAAAACCAGATAAGACTAAAGCCATTCATGGCAGCTTGTCCAGTGACCTGGGGTTTAGGGACCTGGGGTTTAGGGTTGAGCAAACGTATTATTTACCCAAGCTCATAGTCTTGAAAAGTATGTGGTTGTAGAAGTGCTAGACACTCATTGTGCCTGTCAGGTTCCAGTGGCTTCTGTGTCTCTGAAAGGTCTGTGGAGGAGAAAATCATGGCCAATGTTCCTTCCTGATCCTTGCCAGCACTGTGGTGTAAGAACTGTTATCTATTTGAAATGGGGCCAAAGCTATGGATGGGGCTGTAGCTCCATGGTAGAACTCATGCTTTGCATAGAGAAGGTTTCAAGTTCAATCTCTGGCATCTCCAGTAGGGTTGGGAAAGATCCCTGTTTGATGATCTGAAGAGCGGCCATTGTTACTGCTACTGCCAGTCAATGGCCATAATTCTGACTATGAAGATGCACCAGGTTTTTCTGGGATGTGAGGGGTGATTCTCTGTGCATTCCTTTACTCTCTGCAGCAACTTCAGTTGGGTCCCCAACCCTTAGGGAGATAGTTTCAGGAGGTACAATCAGTTGCAGGGGAAAGGGGAGGACACCTGAAATCACCTCTCCCCACTCATGTAACAGAAAACCTGGCATGTCTGCAGGAGGTTAGTCTACATGTCAGCAATTGCAGACAATAGAGGTTAATATACCAATGACCTGACTCAGTATAAGGCAGGTCCATATAAGTGCTCTCTTTTATGCACACATAAAAGATATAGAAGCTCTATGCTCTTTTCTTCTGACTATTTTAGGTGTACATGCATAGCTCCAAGGAAGTGGATGGGAAAGTACATTTGCAAGAACCATAAACACAGTACAATATACATAGAGCTCTGGATCAGAGTGACAAAGCAGAACTGACCAATAGGTGCCTGCATTTGCTTTCAAAACCAATGGGGGGGGAAACAAAGGCGTTCCAGTCTTTTTCATTCACTTTTCAAGCAAAATGAATGGAAAACCAATGGAAATGCATTTGTTTTCGAGCGAAGGCATGGCATTTTCAGCTGTACTACTCACTTTTTGCATCATACATCCCAAATATTAGAAAGACTGAATATAAACAACCTATTTTATAGGCAATTAAAGAAGGAACACAGTCATTTAACATTTCTATTGATTTCAATGAGAGAGACCCAGGAACCTTTCTGTTGCTTGTTGCTTCGGTGTTTTCCATCCTATTAGCTTGAAAATTGTAAACTTCTTGTAGTCCCTCTAAGGGATCAGACCTTCCAAATTTCAAATGCAGAGGATAAAGGTTTCTCATTTTATAGACAGTTTTAAAAGGTGCACAGCTAGTACTAACTTTGCATTGACTTCAAGCAACCGTGAGCACTAAACAGAATGTGTGTAGTGGAGGAATAGCAGCAGCAGCAAGAATGATTGTGAGGAGGATAGGGGGTCCCAGCTAACTGGTGCAAGGTCTCATGCCAGTCATTTATCCAGGATGAGGAGGAGCAGAGTGGAAATGAAGCAGCAAAACTCAGACATCCCCTATTTATAGACCCATTTTACAGGGAGCAACTAAGGCAGGAGTCAGACTTCCAATTTTCAGATCAGTAAGAAGACGAGTTCTTCCATTTTAGAGGCACCTAGAGCAGGCACACGGACAATGTTTAATCCCCTGAACTGTTACAGAATCATGGCACACAGAGAGAGCTGCTGCAGACAGATGCCAGAGTAGTACTAACTAGACTTGGGGAGAATGGGGTGTGTGGGTGTGTTGAATTTCTACTGAACTCTCACATTTTCTTCAACATTCTCATGAGGGGCTTTTTCTTCAGCACAGCACCTGGCTTTCTGGAAATGACATGGGGTTTCCCCCCATTATGACCCTCATTCAAGAGAAGAAAATGAAGAAAAGAAATAGCAGCCATCCATCACTGAGGGGGACAGAAAGAACTGAGACAGTTACAAAATTTATGCCTCTGCCCAGTGTTCACTCTGAGCATGTGCAGAGTGCCTGTTCAGTTCTGCTCTGCAATAAATCCCCAATCCGCTTTGTATAAATATAAATATGTCCACAGTTCTTCAGCACGTGCAGCATCTTCACAACTGCACCTGCGTCCATGCACAGGAGTGAGAAGTGTAGTGTAGTGATTAGACAACTGAAGAGGGGAAGACTGCAGCTCAAATCCCCATCTCAGCCATGAAACCAAGTATGCTCCTTAAGGTATTTTGGAGGTCTGCTAGAGGTTATTAGTCATACCCCTAAAGAGCCATCTGTGAATACATGAATTATTCCTGTGTGTGAAAATTCAAGAGGTGAGAAATGGTGAATGGGAAGCATTTTCCTCCCTAAGCATTCTCCTTCCTTCCAAGCAAAGGAATTTTTAAAAACAAAAACCCAAAAAAACAGTTGCTGGAGAACTTTCTCATCCAAGCCTAAGTTCTCCCTCTTGCTTCTCTGCCTTGGCACAAATAATTCTTGTTGCTGCTGGTGGTGATCCCCCCGCCCCCGCTCCTCCCTTTCCTTCTGCTCCTCCAGGCTGGCTGGCTCCCAAACCTCTTCCACCCTTCTCAGTCCTTCCTCTGCCTGGGCACATGGTTTGCCTAGTGCCCACTGCTGTTTTGAAATCAATCTACAGTTTATACTGGTTGTGCAGCTTTTAAAAATGCCTATAAAATGAGAAACCTGTGTTTCCTGATGCTCAGGCTGCTTTCAGCCGCTGCTGTGTGTGTGCCCCGATTGTGTAGCAGGTGAGTGAACTCGGCTTTGTTTGTGCACCTGCTTCAGTCATCTCTAACAGCCTCAGCTGTCCTCTCTAAAATGGAGGACTCTCTTTCTTACCTGTCTATACGTTAGGCAGCTTGATCTGTTCATGCCCCTCTCTGCCCTGGCACAAACACTCTTGCTACTCTTCTTCCTCTGCCATGATCTACTGCTGCTGCTTTGAAGTCACCGCAAAGTGTGTACTAGTTGGTGCACCTTTCTAATTGATCATAGAATGAGAAACCATATGTTTTTTGAAATTTGGATGGTCTGGTGCTTTAAAGCAGGGATCCTCAACGTTGGGCCCCCAGATGTTATTGGACTTCAACTCCCATAATCCCCAACCAAAGGCCACTGGGGCTTGGGATTATGGGAGTTGAAGTCCACTAACATCTGGGGTCCCAATGTTGAGGATCCCTGCTTTAAAGGGATCATAGAATACCTAAACGTTCCCTGATAATAGGATGGAAAATACAGAAGTTACAAGCAGCAGAAAAACTTCTTGTCTCTTTTCACTGAAACTAATGGAAATTTTATACTATTGTGTACCTGTTTAAGCTGCCTGTAAAACACGATCCCATCTAAAATTTTGGAGGTAGAGTGCCCAAAGTGAGTAGTACAGGGGCCTGAAATGTCATGCCATTTGGCTGGGAAACTCTGAAGTTAAATGCAGCAGAATACAGGGTGGGCCCCCTGTTGAAATTAATGTAATGCGACAACAAATGGGAAAATGGGAAAAAATGAGAGCAATAATGAAATTATTCAAATGGAAATGAATGAAAAATGAGACATTAAAATTTTAAAAATGAAGATGAATGAAAATATTTTCTCTCTCTTGCGCACACCTACTGACCAGTTGTGAAACTGTTGACCTAGCTTATCAAATAAGAAAGATAGATTCTGGGCTCTGGATCAAGACAACACACTACCCTCATCTTTTTGTAAAGGTTATGAGTTAGCATAGAGAGAGAGAGAGAGAGAGAGAGAGAGAGAGAGAGAGAGAGAGAGAGAGCGAGAGAGAGAGAGAGAGAGAGAGAGCGGACCATAATTTAATTGGTCTTCTGTCTCAAAGCTTTAGCTTAGGTACCCCCATATAAGCAGCCAAGAACTGTGAGCCCCAGAAGTATATACTGTATTTCCAAAGTTGATTGGAGATAAAATACAAGCTAAGTGAATTTGCCCTGGGATCAGGCATCCCTCTCCTTCGCTGTTGATCCTGTCTGTCAGGTTGGGGGAGGGGCGAGATGAGCCTCAGCACCTAATCAGCCAGTCACATGGAGAGCAGGAGGGACAGATATTACCTGGCACTCCCCCACCCCTTGGAGAGGTCTCATCTTGGCTTGAGAGGCGAATCCTCTGATTGGGAGCCAACAGCATAGAAAGCAAGTGAACCAGGGAAGCCGGAGGGTACTGCATTCTCCCTATGAGGCTTAGTACTCCCAAGGGTTCAAGTTTGATTGAAAATCCCTGCTCTAGCCCATGGAAGCTCAGACATAATGACTTTGTTAATCTTTAAACTGCCAGAGGACTCTGGATTATTTTAATTTACACTGTGTTGCCTTTGACAAATGTCTGTGTTATTCTTTCATTCAAAAAAAGTCTGTTACCAAATATGAACTTAATGGCTTGAGAGAAAGCAACTCCGCCACATGTATTTGCTGGATGGTGGTATTTGGGCTGTGTGATGGCATTTGCATTGATTGCCCATGGTTCACCCACCCGCTCTTTTGATTTACAAACAATCAACACTTTATTTTTTAGGCTGAGGTATTTATTTAATTGTTAAGCACCAAGAGGTGTTGTATAATCGCTTGATGATGAAGAGTATAACACTGTGACTGATGTGTAAAGGAAAAACAAAACAGAACAAACAAGCGAACAGAACAAATCTTACCGTACAATGAAAAGAAAGCTTAACTTGTTTTCTTGCTTTTTTTTGTAGAGAACACCTGTTCCCAGCGCCGAAGCATTCCGATGGTTCTTTTAAGCAGTAGTATATCTTATTTTCAAGGCAGCCTGAAGTGAATGGCAAGCTAAAGTCTTGTTTTAAGAAACTGCTTAGTCCACCACTGAAGAATATATTAAGATACTATTTTCATTTATGTATAGGGGTTTCCTCAAAAGCAAATTATCAAGTAGAGTGGTCTCCAGGTAAGAGGAGGGGGGGAAGCAGCACTGTAGAACACTTCTGAGACAAAATGGAACTCCCTGCACTAAATTACCTGAAATCTGGCTCCGATCCCATCAAGGATTGATGGCTCCTTTCCCATCAGTTGGCTTCTATCCCATCAAGTTCACAGTCTGATGTTTGTTGAACGACTGGCCCACTGTGCTTCATAGTTCGCTATCTCATGTTTCCATGTTGTTCAAACAACCCTCATGCAGTCACTCAACCACTCTCTCTCCAAATAACCCAGTTGCATCCTTTCCAATTGGTTCTATTCTAACTTCTGCTGTTTGCTTTCCTCTCTAGTGGCCCTCTGCATAAGAGAACACTAACCAGCTTCATGAGGGCTGCTCTCTTATCAGGAGACCACCGTATCTGGGACCCTGGGGAATTGGCCAGTTTACTCACATTCAGTACACCAATTCTTTCTTTGATGTAATTTAGCTATTCTAGTGAAGTTGTTGTCTATTTTTAAAGTGGCTGTAAAAAAAAAAAAGTTTGGGTAAACCCCTGCTATAAAATAATGTATCTTTACAAATTACCATATCTACATTTTCCAATATATGTGTTTCAGTACTGTAAACTGTACAGATAGCAGCTTGTATTTTGTGTGTTTAGACACAAGGAGACAATCACGTCTGAGCATCTATGGAGATTAACTGTTTGTACACAACAGTGTGGTTCTGCAAATTAAATCTGGAGCAATAAATTCAAGCTTTAAGTATTATTTTTGCCAGTTGTCCAGTAGCAGCAGGAATGGCGGTGCTGTTTTTTCAAAACATGCATCCTTTCACTGAAACTTAATGTGAAGTTTTGCAAGAGTAAATATTATGATGCATCCACCAGACACTTTCAGACCATACTGTTGTATGAAAGGAAGACATAAAACATTATGGTTAATCTTTGTGAGCACTATATTAGAGTAGCAATTACGCACTTGCATTGCTTTGGAAAGAGCTTTAAAGACTGGGATCCCCCCAAAGCACGTGCTGTTAATTGAGTGACTTTGTACTGCACCCCATAGTAGAGTTTACAGCATAGGTGGACATACAAAATCAATTTTCCAGAGAGTTATATAAAACTTGCTTTAGAATGCAAAATGAAGAGAGTACCATATCTTAAGGGTGGGGGGGAATCTATGACTCAATATATTTACCTTCTCACTGAAAGTTCCTTTATAGACCTTTCAGTAGAAAAATAATTAAAAACTTTATAAAGTATATGAAACTATTTTCGCTCAATGTGCAGCATTCAGTTCTTAGACTAGTTTGTAAATTTAGATGGAGTTGGGTCTTTTCTTCAGTCTTCTCATCAGGTCGTGAAGGCCTGAATATCATTAAGGTGTTTACAAAAATTAGGACTTTAATAAAATAAAAGTGAGAGAAACAATGATATCTATTTTCTTTAAGCAATTGCCCTGTATCAGCCCCTTAGGCAGTCAAGGGATTTCTCCAATGTGAAATTTCAGCTACAATTGCCAACACTGGGTTTGTTGATGAAGCTATGGTCAAATTATTAATATTAAATAAAGCAATGGTATGCAGGTTACTTCATCACCTTGACCATCTCATCAAATTACAATGCTACACATATATGTGGGGGTTTTTAAAGTGTGAATTTTCAGTGCTAGTGGGTGGAAAAAAGAGGGATTTTTTCCCCCTAAAAAGATATCTTTTTTCTAAAAAGAGAAAAGGGGAAGAGATTTAGGAATGTTCATGGCCTTAGTTGTGCTAAATCTGGACTGAATGGAGAGTGTGAAAGCTCCCACAGAATTATGAAACTATCTGGCAGATCATTATGCTTCATCTTTTTTATTTTATTTTTAAAAAGTTAATTTATAGCCCTCCTGATTGTGGAGGGGGGGGGGAAACTAAAACATACTGGCAGCTTCCTAAAGAAAGGTGTACAAACCAGAGGCTTTCTGTATGGCATTTCCACTTGCCTTGTGGTGGTGATTATGACTTCTGTATTCAGCACAGCCCTTATATCAGAATATGCTTTCCCCCTTTCCTATAAGGGTGCATATATGGGATAGCTTAGCATTGATGGGTTACTCATTAACACACTTTAACTACTCTTGTTTTACTCACAATCACGCTTTCATATTCAAAAGAAGGGATTTCCCACCTTTGCATTGCATGCCTAGGGATGAGGATGCCAATCACTTTTGTGATTGTGAGTACAGAATGAGATGTGGTAGATATTCCTGGTCAACTAATTTAAAGCCTGTGATCTTGTGAATGTGACTTTTTATACCTGTTCCCTCCATTGGAGTTTTGCACATCATTTTCCTTACCTGTCTGCTCTCACCCACTCACTGCCACAAAACTGAAAAAAGATGAACATTTTGCATCAGGAACAAAAGATTCAAATATATGCAAAGTCAGTTGATTTGCATAATATATTCTTGTTGAGGAATGCCTTGTCACAAAATATGAGGTTTTGGGTAAAGAATTCTAATGTCCACACAGATGCAATAATAGGACATGCCCACATACAATTTCTTACCTTAGCCATTTGTACATGTCCCTTGTTTTCATTTTATCATGGGCCAAATTCACATGCTTCAAGGCTACTGGGTGTTGTGGACAGCAGTAAAGCGTGATTTAAGATGAGCAGAAAAGGCCATCCCTATCAATCATTTCTCTGCTCTGACTTGTTTTCAACTGCCTTTAAGAACAAGAGTTTGTTAATCAGTTTTTAGTATCCGTTTTGTGACCATCTAACCTCTGAAAGTAGGAAAGTTTAGGAGTGGAAATTGGTTTTCTTTCATCACACAGCAAGGACATGCTATGTAATCCAGAGAAAGTGAAGCCTACTGAAATCCCACTGAAATCAATGGCGTTTAAGTGCTTAAACGTTCTCATAAGACAATGGATGCCTATGAGATATGTGAATTTAACTTTTTGAAGATTGAGCCCATTGAGTTCCAGATTCTTTTCACAGCTCTGTACATCTTTGGGACATTTCTCTGCGGTTTTCTACTGGAAAGCCTGCATGATATGGAACATTCTTCTCATGTAGAGTTGTAACTATACAAAGAAAGGGCTAATTCTAATGTGTGGAACGTATCTGTGTGAATGTTCCCATATCCACACCTACCTCACACATGGGCTGCACCTGGCCAGTTTTTCATGTGTCTATGCCCTGATATGCAAAGGACTGTGAGAATAGTCAAAAAGTGTTAAATAGGAGGCAAAATATAAGTAATAACTTCGTTTTGTTTGTGTGTTTGGTGTAGAAAGGTCAGGATAAGCATGGGGAACTGGAAGCAATACCAAGGTTGTATGAAGTGGAAGGGCTGATATATTGGCAGATCATTAGGTGGTTACATAGTTCTGAGGTGCATGCAACATGGCATCATATTCATACCTGCAGGGAAGAAATAACACTCCATTTCCAGTAATATCATTAATAAAATAAATAACCATACTGCAAACTTTTACATTTTTTTTAGTTGTAAAATTGTGTACCTGGTGTTATTTCATTTTAGCTGTTCTGCTCCAAGGCTCTTGCAGGCACCTGCAAGTACAGAGATGGAAGGTGCTTTTCTAGCACTTCTGGAATCCAGACCAGTTGGCTGTTTTGACTCATGCTAACAACTGCCAGGGCTCGGCCAAGATTTTGCTGTTCTAAGGGGCTGCCATGCATGGTCTGAGAAGTATAACTCGGCATCTCCTGCGACATTGTGATATCGTAAGATATCCTGAAGTGTGCCTCTTAGATTGCATGCAGCATCTGTTTCCCTTTGGCATCTTGCTGCTGAGCATCAAATGACCCTTTCCCTTGAGCAACAATATAGTAGTCACTCAGCATGCTAAAATACTGCCTCCAATGACCAGTTGGAAAGCTTGCATAATTGGGCTGGCCCTGGTGCCTCTTAGTCCATATGACTGAAAGGGAGGGGTACAGTTCAGGCTGTTCAGTATATAGGGCTGACTTCCTGTCACCCAAGAGAAAAGGTGTCCATCCTTCCTGGGGGACACATCTGCATTCCTTGTTGTGCGCCATCTAGATGAGCCCCTTATCATTTCTCTTCCATAATTGTGGAGCAATAGAGCTACATACGACCCCTTTTTTTCATGTGACAAAGAAAAAACAAATTAACAAAACCAAACTGATAATTGATTATCAGTATTGCAAATGATTGAGGCCTTACTTGCCCATCTGGCTGGTCAGCTTGCCTTGTTTGGAAGGAATTTTGTGATTGCTGTTAACAAAAGTAGGGACAGAATTCAGTTCGGGCTACATTAGATGTACAATGATTCATAGCGATGTACTTACTGTCTAATACCCTGATGTTTGCATGTGTCAATGTGGTTTCATTTCTGGGTTCTTTTTGGTTTGATTGATTTTAAAGAACTAATAAATTTGTATATTGTAATTGTGATGTTTTACATGTCAAGATCTGAATTGTTAAAAATTCCAAACCTGTTAATTATTTTTTAAAAGCACATGAATGTCTTTACTTTGATTCCTGAAAAATGTTTGAGGGGTGTTTTTCTTTTTAGTATAGTTCCACAGTATTGTCAAGATTTTTCATTTGACCAACACATTATTTGTATGATGTAGTACATATCTTAGAGCATTTTGATTATGGGTGTTTGAAGAAGGAAATCTCTTTTCTGGCCTCTGATCCTCTTTTTCTCCTGTATGTGCTATCAATTTATTTGTAACATAGATTACTATCAGTGTCTAATCTCATTTGTGTTTCCTAAAATGTCCTTGAATATTTTAGAATCTATAATATGACCTTTCATCCTTCCCCCACATTTTTTAATGAGCAAAAAGAGAGAGAATTATATGAGCGAGAAATAATTTCTTGTAGGGACTCTCCTTTTACGTCAGACAAAGGGGCATCTCTGCAAATACCAATAAATGTGTTTGCAGAGCGCCGTCCTCCATTAAAATGAACAAGGAAGCACATCTCGTTCAGGAACTCTGTGCATGCCTCAGAATATTTGTGAGGCTCAAGGTTAAGACAAAAGAGCATACATCAACTTTGATGTCTCGTAAAACAGAGCATTAAGTATGCCAAACTAAATGCAGTATTTTCTACTACACGGCAGATAAACCTGTTCAATTATAAGGCTGCTAGGGAAGTGCACATAGGCATTATGGGAATTAATAACAGACAACTCTATAAGAGAAAGGAAATATTCCCTTTTGTTCCGAACCCCCTGGTATGTGTCGTACAATTAACACTAAAGAATATGAAGTCTTTAAGCTGGCTATGTCTGTAATCAAATAATGAAAAAAGAAAGTAATTAAATGAACATACCATCCAGGGTCGAATACATCCAGCAAAAAGCAGTGGTTGGTCTTTGATCATGGTTGGATGCATAGTGATATCAAACGGTTGGTTCTCATGTAACAGCTAAATGTTTCAGATTTTGTTTTTATTAAATTTGGCAGTTTCACACTGAGATCTGCTGATTCCTGGCAAATAAGAGACAGCTCAAATGTGAGAAAGTGTTCCATTTTCACAATTGCAGGGAGCTAGGATTACCGTTTTTCTCAGAAACATGGGCCACAAAAATGTACTCCTTTCACACTGTTCTCCTATTTCTGAACTGTGCAGTTATCTATTAAATTTTCTAATAGATCTTTGTGTAAGGTGTATGTATGCTTGTGCAATTATGAAAAAAAGCAGTTTTGGAAAATGGTGTATTTATTTCAAATCACTTATGGGGCATGTACAAAACTGTATAAAACATTCAATTTGCCCAGTAAAGTTGTTTTTGTGATATTTCTGTGTTGTTGAATAAAGGAATTTAGTACTCTAAAGATCTCTCTTTTTCCCTTAACAGATTTTTGTTTGAGGGATCTTAAATAGTAAAATGATTATCTTTGAGAACAACCCTGCAAAATAACCAAAAAGGTTCAAATTCTTAATAAATTCATACTTCGATAAACGCAACAAGGTTTTGGTATGATATATGCATAATGTTTATCTTCTTTATTAGCATTTGACAGAAGACTCTTGAATTGTGTATGTGTCAGCTCCATTATGAATGCATCTTAAAAAAAATAAAGATCTGATATAAATCTTTTGATAATAAGAAAAAGCATCTGATACAGTAACATGCATCAAGGGGGGAAAGGAACTGCTTACAATTAATTTCACAATACTAACTGGGCTTGTTTGGATGATGGAGAGTGTTTTCTATGCAAGAAAAAAGTATCGAAAGTTGACATTTCATTCCACACAGCTACGGGCATCAAGCAGCATTTATCCTTCATATGAAATTGCCATTTTGTTATTTTCTTAACATAGTGTTAGATTATGGGACTGTTTCAATACCAGTGGTCACACTTTACCTCTATTTCACTGCTTCTTGGAACAAAGTCCTATTCATGAGATGCCTTGTAAATTCCAAGAGGTAGGAGAAACAGGTTTCGGCACCTTATAAATCCATATTGTAGCTACCAATACTTGGAACAACATCAAACAACTTCCAGTTTTTTGGCCACAATCCAACACAGCGTTGAGTGCACTTAAGCCCATTGAAATAAATGGGCTTGGCCATGCTTAACTGGATGTTAGATTGTGTTGGATTGTGGCCCTTGACTACAGACTAATATCAGTATGTGGCCTATATGTTCTTTTTTCCTAAAGGGAAAAGAAGTTTGGAATCATATTCTGTGAAAACCCTAGGAAATTATGCTGGATTCAGAGCTCATTGATGAAGGTTCAGGAAGAAGCTAATTTGGTTGATGTGTGTTTTACTCTTGAATATTAAAAAAAAAATGAGCTGGCCATATCTGTTCTTAAAATATCAGTAAAGATGAAGGTCATCGAAGCCAGACTTGTCAATGGGTCAGATTTTCATTCAGGCCTTTAAAGCAATATTCCTTGGTGAAATTTATAACTCTAAATGATGCTGCAAATTGATGGTACAGAGCACCATTTTTCAATGGGCAGAAGGCAGCAACTGATACCTATAGCCAAAAATTCCAAACCCAGACCCAGGAAGTGGGTAGCTTTATGCTACTTTCTTGCACCAGGCAAGCAAGAAAGGAAAGTATACCATTCCAGTCACCATATGCAGTGAGCTCCAAAGCCTAGTGGGAAGAATCAGGAACACTTGGGATGCCTAGGAAATAATGTGGGAACAGTGTTCCTACACCAGCTCTCATCAGCATACTCCTAGAAACACAGTGTTATTGGTGCCCATGTGAAGGGAGCAGTGACATTGCAAGGGAGAGGGCCAAATGAACCATGGAAGCACAGAAATTATAACAGGAAGCTAATGGGGCCAGCTCTAGGAGCTGCCTGGTGGGTTCACTGGGAAGAACATGGTAATGGGGAACAGGAGGAGAGAATTCAGTTTCTACCTTGAGAAGATAACAAAGTAACTGCCACAGGGCAAAGCTTACCTTTCAGATGATCTGCCAGCATCAATAATTTGAGATGGAAATGGGTGGGTAGCAGGACTAGGACTCAAATGTGTACATTGCAGTTAACTAAACAATGAGGCTGTTCTCATGAGCAGCCAAGACTAGGCTAAGGCAGCCAAGCCCAGGTTTGGCTGCCTGTGAGAACTGCTGGTATCCATGCGGATCCCCGTGGCACCATGACAGCCAACCCACCTACAGAGTCCATTGGGCTAACTGCTCTTGTGCGATCCCCACAATGCACCGTGCATTTGCATGGTACATTGTGGGATCCCTGGGGACCAGATCAAAATGTCCCAACCCTGAATCCCTTTGCCCTGCTCCATGCTTCACAGACCAGGGCCACTTGTGTGAGAGCATGGAGCAAACTCCCACCACCAATCCTTGGATCGTCTACAGGGAAGTTAAGCTCTTTGGAGTCTTCCCTGCCCACCCACTCTCGGCAATCGCCCCAGAGAGTCACAAGAGAAGACCCAGAATGAGACTTTTGTAATCTCTCAGGGGCCCAGCCCATACAACAAGCCCTACTTAGTTCTCGTTCCCTTTCCTCTACCCACCCCCATGCAGGACACCCAGGGAACACGACCAAATAGACCAGAACAAAAGGGCTACCACATAGAGTTGCCATCCAGTGAAACAGCTTGGGGTCAGTACACAAGAGGTACCAGGTTTAGTCCTTCGGCATGAATTCACAGGTGAAAGGGCTGATCCACACACATACCTCCAGGATACAGCCAATCAGAGGGAATGGCTTGCAGACCAATGGCATTCAAGGGACTGACCCCAAATTCTTTGCTCAGCCCTCTTCCTCCCATCCAGCCACCCCTTCCCCAAATTCTCTTGGTGGATTGCCAATGCTTGCTGTTTTCCTTTGAAATGAGTATAGGTATATGCAGTCATACCTTTCTTCAACGTGGCAGCGACACTGTTTAATTGAGGGGTTCTCAAACTTTGGGTCTTATTGTGGTTGGGAATGATGGGAGCTGGAGTCCAACAATATCTGGGGATCCAGGTTTGAGAACCATGAGCTTTATTTATGGAGATGTGGAGATTTCAGTGTTGCTCATGCTTTAAAAGGCAAGGTCCTGACACAAACTTCAAGCCCCAATGGGATATTGTGGTGGAGAACTTACTGCCCTCCTCGCAGAGTGTGTGCTCTATTGAGAAAACAGCTAAGGTAAGTAATAAGACAGGAAGCCTTTATCTGCTAAGCATTAGATAAACAGAGGCCCAGCTGAAACAGTTACAGAGGTTATTCACACAGTCAAAAAATGTGTTTTATCAGGGTTTGGAATCTCTGTGTGCTCCCAATTTCCAGGTGTCTGGAATCAAGGTAGAAGGAAAGGTTACCCAGGTTTTCCTCCTACCTTGCTTCCACACAATGAGGCTATTCGCACGATCACTGGAAAGCGGGCTAAGGGAGTTTAGTACACTTTCTAGGAATCATGGGAACCATTGGGCTCACAGGTGAGCACGGTGCTCCCAAGGAAGCTAGCCTGCCTAATTCCCCCTCCCCTTAAATGAGGGTAATGGAGCAAGCACTCTGTTAACCTCATTTGTTTGTTTGTGTGTTGCTGTGATGTGCCCGGGGGCTCAGGAGGCTCTCCAGGATGCCCTTCTCCTGACAATGGTCCCCATGGGGTCTATATTTGAGGATCTATCTACTGGGGGCAGTAGCAGCTCATCCAAATGAGCCAGGCGGGGTCCAGGGGTGGATTAAGCCTTTTGTCGACCGTAGGCAAGCAAGGATTTGCTGCCCCCCTCTCTGACATGAAACTATTTAGTACTAATATGTTGACGTTGTTTCCCATTCCCATGCCGTGTGCATAACATTACATGCAGTCTGCCAAAATGAAAATGGGCCGGTGCTGCCTCGGACTCCTCCTCCTCCCCCCCCCCGCATCCCCGCTGTCAGCAGTACAATAAAGCCAGTCAGCAGGCTCATCTTCCCTACCTCCTGCCTTGCTCCTGCTCCCCTGATGTCTGGTGGTGTGTGTGTGTGGTCCCCTCAGCAATGGTGCAGGCCAGTGGTCCTGGGACTTAGAGTTACAGTAGAACTCTGCCTCTAATGATTCTACTCCATGTGGCCATACTTTGGGCCTGGTAGGAGGAGTCATTACATAGGAAGCTGCCATATATTGAGTCAGACCATAGGTCCATCTAGCTCAGTATTGTCTACACTGATGGGCAGCGGCTTCTCCAAGGTTGCAGGCAGGAATCTCTCTCAGCCCTATCTTGGAGATGTCAAGGAGGGACTTGGAACCTTCTGCTCTTCCCAGAGCAGCTCCATCCCCTGAGGGGAATATCTTACGGTGCTCACACTTCTAGTCTCCCATTCATATGCAACCAGGGTGGGCGCTACCTAGCTAAGCGGGAAAGTCATTCTTGCTACCACAAGACCAGCTCTCCAACAGTACCAATATGTAGAGAGGGATGTTTACTGAGGCATGGCAGGAGCATCCCTGCATGGTGGCAGGGATGTTTTTGTGATATTTCTGTTTAGTTGAATAAAGGAATTTAGTACTCGAAAGGTCTTTTTCCATGAACAGATTTTTGTTTGAGAGATCTTGAGGTCATTCACACAATCAAAAGCTGTGTTCTACCTAGGTTTGAGAGCTGCGTGAGCTCCCAGTTCTTAGTTGTTTGGGAGGAAGGTGGGAGGAAAACCTGGGTAGCTTTTCTTCCTACCTTGCTTCCACGCAATCACTTCTATCCAGGTTTTCCTTCTATGTTGCTTTCAAACAAGTAAAAATTGGGAGCACACGCAGAGCTCCCAAACCCAGCTAGAACACAATTAGGCTCTTTTCATGATTATGGAGAAGAGCCATTGAGGGGTTTTGCGAGGAGAGCGGGCTAAGCCCACTCTCCCCACAGACGATCTGTGAGCCCTCCCTGGGCAGCCACAGTGGCCACCCACACGACTGCCGGCTCCGTCACAGAGCTGGCCGGGGCTGGGGAGTTCGGGGGCCGCGCAGCCCCCGGTAGCTCTAGTATGCCCTGTGTGAGTGCTCAGGGCATACTGGCAAGACCCCTGAGCCAGATGGCTGCTTTTAAGCCTCCCGGCTGGGAGTCTACTCATGAGTAGCCACTGCGCAGAGCCGAGCTGCAGCTACTCACGATGAGAAAAACCGGGTTTGCGGAGCACTTGCTCCGCAAACCCAGTTTAAGGGGAGGGCTAGTTTGGCGGGTTAACCACCAAGAAGCCACTGGGCTCACCTGCGAGCCCAGTGGCTCCCATGATCAGGCAAAATCGGGCTAGGCTCCCCTAGCCCAATTTCACCTGATCATGGGAATAGCCCCAGTATTTGATTGTGTGAAGGACCTCCTTAAATAATTAAATGATTATCCTTGAAAACAATCCTGCAAAACAAGCAAAAAGGTTGGCATTTGTAATCAGTTCACACTTCTCTGATAAATGCGACAAGGATTTGGTATGATATATGCACAACATTTTCCTTCTTTATTAGCATTTGACAGAAGACTCTTGAACTGTGAACGTCCCTACCTTTCTAAAACCTGCATAGTTATTCCATGGGAGAGCACCACTGCTGCAATCTGTGGAGTAAGGATGGCTTTTAAGCCAGTACATGGTGTGGCCACATTGCAAAGGAGAAGGAGAGCACACTC
Organism: Hemicordylus capensis; assembly: GCF_027244095.1. NCBI lineage: Eukaryota > Metazoa > Chordata > Lepidosauria > Squamata > Cordylidae > Hemicordylus > Hemicordylus capensis. The sequence goes on along the minus strand of NC_069661.1, from coordinate 34,075,138 downwards.
CACAACCACTGGTATATGAGGTGGGGAGGGAGGCTGTATTTTTATGGTCTGCTTTGTGGCATGGGCTCCACTTCCTGACTTCCTTGCGCGGAGTGTCTTATCCTTGCAGACTCAATTGCAGCAACAGAATTAGGATGCCTGGTGAGTGTTTGCATCTCAACTCTTGAGGCAGGGTACCTGTAAAATCTGAAGAGACAAGTTCTAACCATATACTCTTCCCACTTCATTGTGAGCCTTGACTGTTTGTGGTTTGTGCAGAATTCCCTTAGACCAGTGTACCCATCTCTGTGTTCCCACTTGTATGCCCTCCGTTATATGGATATGAGTAATGTCACCCCATGCTGTGCTTTGATATTTGAGAAAAGGGTTCCCTGGCTGGGTCTTGTATGCCCCTGCTGGTGTGCTGTGATTAGGTGCAGTGTTAGAAAAGAATTCTATCCCTCACAGTGGTTGTGAGGCAGAGAGAGGAGGTGGCAGCAATCATCCCACGCTGCCTATCAACTTCAATGTGAATGTTTTCACTTGTGCCAAGGATTCTCACACTCGGGTGCCCAGATCTGGAGGTCCATGTGTGTGAGAACCCTTGACTTATGCCACTTCTTATGTAAGAGGAACAACAAGCTGTGGTAGGAGTGAGCCCTGAGGAAGCATAGGAACATAGGAAGCTGCCTTATACCAAGTCAGACCATTGGTCCAGCTTGCTCAGTATTGTCTACACTTGATGGGCAGAAGCTCTGCAAGTAGTCTTTCCCAGCCCTACCTGGAGATGCCAGGGTTTGTACCTGGAACCTTCTGCATGCAAAGCAGATGCTCTACCACTGAACTACAGCTCCCATTCCCATACACTCTTCCTCACTACACTATGAAACTATTCTGACAATCACTAGGAACTCAGCTAAGGGAGACCAGCCCGGTTTCTAGTGAGCTTCAGAACTAATGGGCTTGCGGGTGAGCCCGGTGGTTCTACAGCAGCTAGCCCACCTAATTCCCCCTCCCCTTAAACCAGGTTAACGGAATGAGTGCACCATTAACATGGTTTTCCTGGACATGAGATGCCGCGGCTCACAAGGAGACCCATGAGCGAGAGGCTCCTACAAGCCTCCCGGCCTCTGGGGCATCCTGGGACTTCTGGGGGCCAGGTGGCCCCCGATCCCTACAACCCCAACCAGCTCTGTGACAGAGCCAGTAGTCATGCGGGCAGCCAATCTGTCCACCCAGGGCGAGCGCTCTGCTCGTGTACAGGAAGAGTGGGCTAAGCCGATGGTTCTCACAATGGGAGACAACTGGGCTAGGCTCCCTCCCCATTGTGAGACTAGCCTCAGTGCTTGATTGTGTGAATGACCTCAGAAGCTAAAAATCAAAGAGAGGGTGAAGCTATTCACACACACAGCCCAGCCTGGTTTGGCCTGTGCGCGTGTATGGTTGGGATCATGCCGATCCCAGAAGTGCCTCAGCAGCAAACCCACCTCTGGAGCCACCCTCTTAAATGACCAAACGCTCTCCTAACCCCATTTTACTGATAGTCTGTCAGCCCCAGAAGGGGGATTCCCATAATGCACCGTGCACTCACGCAGTGCATTATGGGAGTTCTGGGGTGGGGTGACGTGGGATGATGCGTCCCGGCACGCTGTGCCTCGGAGCTGCGGCAGAAGCCAGCAATCATCTAGGCAGCCAATTTGGCTGCCCAGAAACAAGAAGAGGATCATCTGCAGGGGAGGTAAGCTTTTCAAGACTTCCTCCCCTCACCCCTTTGAGTCCTTCTCATGGATCATGAGAAAGGGCTCCATTTCTGTTTTAGTTCTCCATTTTAGTTCTTCAGCAGAGCTGCTGGAATCCAAAGAATTGTTTTAGGGCATGCTCAGTGGGGAGCCCCCATGAGGCAAGGGTGGACAGTTGCCTCAGGCAGCAGATTACTGGGGCACCAAAGAGGCAAGATACCCTCCTGCCCCCCCCCCAAATGGAGGGAAAGAGGGGGAATGCATGGGGGTGACATTTGGTGGGAAGGAAAAAGTGAAGGGGGGATTCCAAATACGCTGGATAAATCAGTTAGTATATATTAATAATATCCAATATTGCCTGATGCATTTTGAACTATGCTCTTCTTCAGAGATTACTGTAAAAATATTTATAACATTATACAATTTATTCTTACAAATATATAGTTATCTGTACACACATGCGCACATGCATGCACACACAAATATTAATAAATTAAAGCTTGCACCATTACCAGAAGGCAAAAACCTGTCTATAAGCAATTTTAAAGTAGCATAAGTCACAGAGCCTGCCTACACAAGCAGTGTGGAGAGCCTGCGGGGGGTTTGCGGAGAGAGCAGGCTTGACTCGCTCTCCCCACAGACAAGCAGGCAGCTCGCCCTGGGCGGCTGGATCGGCTGCCCACATGATTACCAGCTCCGTCCCAGAGCTGGTTGAAGAGGTGTGGATCGGGGGCCTCCCAGCCCCCAGAAGTGCCAGAATTCCTCACGCGAGTGCGCAGGGCATTCTGGGGAGCCCCCCCTGCCGGGAAGCTTGTTGTAGCCTCCCCGTCGGGGGTCTGCTCATGAGTCACCACAGCGCAGTGACACACGGCCAAACAAAATGGGATTAGCAGAGTGCATGCTCCACTAACCTCGTTTAACGGGGAGGCAATTAAGAGGATTGGCTGCCTGGAGCCACGTGGCTCCCGTTGCAGCACATGCGCAGCAGAAACCAGGCTGGGCTCCCTTAGCCCAGTTTCTGCTGCTCGTGAGAATAGCCTCATAACGTATTGCTTAACAGTAGTACAAATTAATGAATAAATAATCAATACACTTGTCTATAAAAATAATTCCAATTCTTATACCTAAAAACATTCTTCATATAAACAAATGATTTTTTCATTTGTTTTCATTTGATACCATACATTTCATTTGATACCATACAGTACTAAAACTAAAAAATGCCAAAAACATTATTCATATGTAGCACTAACAAAACCCTCCATCTAATCTGTTTACTGACATAACAAACTTTCTAAAAACCAAGGGGAAGGAAGAGAAGGAAAAAGAGAAAATGGAATAGTAAGTGGTTAACAATAATCAGAATATATTTTGCTTGCATGCATTTCTAATATGTTTCTGGGGATTGTACCCCACACCTACAGAAATGTCTGTGTCCACCTTCCAAAGACATCTTCTTGAAACAAAATCTCTCCAAGAGAGAAAGCCCCGGTTTCTGATGTGGTGCCCTAAAGTGATCTAGTGAAGCAATGAACTCATTGGGGAAGTTATCGGGAACATATTGTTTTAAAAGGGGAGGCATAATCCTGTTAAAGAGAGGGAAAGAGGGAGAGTGCCTGAGGGTGGCTTTTTGCCTCAGACTCACAGAGGTCTTGAACCACCACTGATGCTCAAAATATTGCACTCGCCCAGTAGGATGCTATGCCATATCTCAAATGGCTTTTGCTTTTCCCCTCAGCCCCATAAGTCATTTGTCACGAGGCTAGAAAAGCTCCTGTTCAAGAAACAAAAGCCCCAAAGCCCTCTCAGGTGCCCAGATCCTGCTGAGCAGATCTTCCTACCCTGCCCATAATTTAGAGGGTTTTAGCTTTGGCCTGCAGGGCCTCTGTAACCTTGATGCTATGCATCCTCATCAGTAGCTGTGTGAGGCAGCTCCCTGTTATTCCCTTTTGACAGGAGGGGAATTTGGCTTTCCAGGCAGTGGAATGCCCAAGGCCACCCAGGTAGCTCCTGGCTTTGCTGTGATTTGAACTAATGCTTCCTGAGTCCAACATGCTATTCATCGGACCAGGCTAGCTCTTGGTTTAATCTCATTTTTTGCACAAAGAAAATATTATTCTGCAGAACCACACGGAAGAAAAACTCAGTGGATTCACAGACTCAGCATGGCTGCATGGATCTGCTTCTTGTCACGGGAACTGAGCTGTGATGTTGTTTTAACCACTAGCCACTTCCTCTCCTTCGGAGGCATTTCTCCAAGGAACTGCTCTGCAATTATTAATGGCATGATCCTGCAAGGTTCCACACGCCTGCCCAGAGATAGTGATCATCATTAAATTCTCACTTGCAGACTAATCAGCTTCTAATTATATGCATAACTCTTCCTTAAAAGACAATTATTAGGATAATTATTTGGATAAGGAGGAAGGAAGTACCTAAATGAACCCAACTAAGATCAGGCCCTTTGGAGGTCATCCGTGCTTCAGGAACCTTGCTGTCAAAAAAAGGCTCAATAAGCAAAGCTTGGGAGAAGAGGCTGTGATCATTGCCCGGCATGTGGTAAGCCAGCAGGGGAGACAGAAAGAAAATCTCCTCTCTCCCGATGATCCCCATTATGATTGAACCTGACGGCTTCTAAATTATACTGCCTGCCGCCATCTTGAATCCTGAAGGGCATCACAACAGTGCTGTGTCACTTCTGTGCAAGAGAACTCTCCTTCATGTTGCTAAGCATATGATTTCTCTTTCAGCCTGGATGTGAGGATTTATAGGCCCAGGCCCCATAAAGAGGACCCTGCAAAACAGTTACCATCAGGGCCAAACAACAGGTTATGTTAATTATGTGCTTGGCCCTGACACACTGGCTGATGTGCTGTGTTATACATGTGGTGGAACTAATGTTTGTGCAGCTACACGAGAGTGCTGTTGCAACATCACAGAAATTGCAAACTCCATTTGCACAATTTTTGCATTTGTGCAAGCGCACAAACATCTTCCACCATGTGCATAACATTGCACAGTATGCCAGCCACTTAGTTTCTCCATGTTAAATAGCAGCCATGGGAAGGAACATACTGCTACCACATACTGAGTCAGACTATTGGTCCATCTAGCTCAGTACTGTCTGCACAACCAGGCAGTGGCTTCTGCAAGGTTGCAGGCAGGAATCTCTTTCAGCCCCATCAGAAAATGCCAGGGAAGTAACCTGGGAATCTTTTGCATGCAAGCATGCCAGTGCTCTTCCCAGCGTGTCTCCATACCCTAAAGGGAATATCTTACAGTGCTCATGTGTAATCTCTCATTCAAATGCAAAACAGGTGGAGCCTGCTTAGCAAAGGGGACCATTCATGCTTGCTTCCACAAGACCCGCTCTCCCATAGACCAGCTCTGTGGTGGTGGCCGGAGAGGGCTTTAGCCCTTTGCCTCCTGCAGTTGGGACCATGGCTGTGCAAAGTGTTAACCCTTCTCTCTCCGCAGTCTTGATCCAGATTGCACTCCTTCAGTGGCTAGCACAGAAAAACTAAGGATATCATGGCCAAACACAGAGGTCATTCATTCACACAATCAAAAACTGTGTTCTTCCCAGGTTTGGAAGCTGTGTGTGCTCCCAATTTCCGGATGTGTGGAAGCAAGGTAAGAGAAAAACCTGGGTAGAAGTGATTGAAGCTATTCTCACAAGCAGCAAAAAATGGGCTGGGCTTCCCTAGCCAGGTTTTTGCTGCTCATATGAACTGCCGGAAGCTCCCCGGTGCCCGGCGGCAGCATGGTGGCAAACTCTCTTAGGTAGCCCACCGCCTAGCCCAGGTTTTGGGCATGAGCGCAGCCAGACACTGGGTTAAATAATCATGTGTTGGCTACAGCTACTTGCAGCCACCACGGGCACACTCGGAGGAGGAGGGAGGGGGGCTCCCAGAAATGCATTGTGCACTCACACAGTGCATTACTGGGGCTCCGGTGGGGTGGGGCACTGTGTGGCGGCACTTCCCTATGCCCAGTCCCCAGAGTTGCCAGCCCACAGGAGAGCTGCTACTTGTCCAGGCAGGCGATTCACCCAGGGAACGGTAAGGGATCATCTGCAGGGATGACTGGGAAAACCCACTCTCCTCACAGACCCTGAGGAAGCTCTTCTCATTGATCGTGAGAGGAGCTTCATTGGGGCTATTCTTACGATCACAAAAATCGGGCTAGGAAATTCCTAGCCCAATTTTTGTGATCGTAAGAACCACCAGGCTCGCAGCCGAGCCCGGTGGTTCTGGAGTGGCTAACCCACTCCTGTAGCCCGCCCCTTAGCCTGGGTTTGCGGAGCGAGCGCTCCGCAAACCTGGGCTATCTGCTTGTGAGTAGCCGTGGTGCGCTCGCACAGGGCATACTGGGGCTTCCGAGGGCCGCGCGGCCCACTTCCCTCCGCCTCCGTCTTGGAGCCGGCCATCGTGTGGGCTGTGATCATTGGCTAGCATGCGGTAAGCCAGCAGGGGAGACTGCCCAGGGCTCCCTGCCCGCTCGTGAGCAGGGAGAGCGGGCTTAGCCCGCTCATCCCGCTCAGCGCCCTAAACCGGTCCATTGTGTAGTAGTGAGGAAAACCAGGTTTTGCTGGTTCACTCAGCCATTAAGATCAGGGTATAGGGGGGGGGGGGGAAAGGAGGCTATCAGGGTACAAGGTGGGCCACCCAGATTTGCATGATTGTCAGAACCTGCACTTTCCCTTCCAGCCCAGGTTGCCCCCAGCAGGGCTCACCAGCTTTTCATCCCAGCTTTTAACTGAGAGTGGAGAAGAGGAGAGTCCCCCTTCCTGATTCTCCAGTCATGAGAAGCCTCGTACCTCTTCTACCCAGCCACTGGCACCCAGCACACCCTCCCTCACATGGAAACCATAGAGAGATATGCATACAGTGGCCACAGTCAATGGACGTGCTAGCTTGCAAAGCACACTATGATTCCAAAGCTGGAGCAGCTTTGATAGGACTGTATCTGCTTCCTGCTCCTTTATAGCCAATGGGAGGGCAGCCACTGATGTTATGAAGCTTTTACAGTCTTCTGGAAGTGCAAAATATGCTGGGAAGGCATTTGGAGGATTTTCCAATGGGGAGGCGGGGCTTGTAGCTGCTGATTTCAGCCCCTCAGCAGCTGTGCTTGTGTGTTTGCTGGATTTACAGAGCCAAGCTGAGGTGATGCTCATGTATTACATATAGAGGTCATTCACCCAGTCAAGAACTGTTCTACCTAGGTTTGGGAGCTGTGTGTGCTCCCAGTTTTTGGTTGTGTGGAAGCAAGGTAGGAGGAAAATGTGGGTAGAAGTGATTGTGTGGAAGCAAGGTAGGGGGAAACCTGGGTAGCTTTCCCTTCTACCTTGCTTCCACACAGTGAGGCTATTACCATGAGCAGCAAAAATCAGGCTAGGAGAGCCTAGCCCGATTTTTGCTGCTCGTGTAAACCACCGGGCTCGCATGTAAGCCCAGTGGCTTACAAACAGCTAGCCAGCTTGAGTAGCCCGCCCCTTAGCCCAGGTTAGCAGAGCGAGTGTTCCGCTAACCGGGGTTAATGGATTGTGAGTTGCAGCAGCGTGGCTCCACGCCGCAGCAACTCATGAGGAGACCCCCGACCGGGAGGCTGAAAACCAGCCCTCACTGATTTTCAGCGCTTGCGCAGGGCATGCTGAAACTTCCAGGGCTGCGCGGCCCCCGAACTCCCCAGCCTCCACCAGCTCTGTGACGGAGCCCGCTATCGAGTGGGTGGCTGCAGCAGCTGCCGAGGCAGGACTTACTGCTTGTCTGTAGGGAGGGCGGGCTTAGCCCGCTCTACTTGCAAACCCTCCCCAGGCTCTTCTCACTGATTGTGAGAAGAGCCTCAGTAACTTCTACCCAGGTCTTACCCCCATCTTACCTTGCTTCCACACAACCAGAGATCATGCACAGCTTTCAAACCCAGGTAGAACAGTTTTTGATTGGGTGAATGACTTCACTGAATACCAACTTGGCTGGGCTCCTACCTCCCGCAAAATGGTTGTGTAAACAAGCTTAATGACTCAGAAAAATAGCAAAAAAAGACCAAGCAAGAATGATTTGTCCAAGGCTTTCAGGAAAGCTTTGCAGCTAAGGGTCAAACTACATGTTACTTTAAATATGTGCTATGCGGCTGTGTGCAATTTCCTTGTTAAAAACAGCATGCCTGGGGGGGGGCGGTGCTTCAGTGCTTTGCCCCAATCCAGATTGCTTAAACACCACTCTGATAGCTTCTATTTGACCAGAAGGAAGAGCTTCCGCTGGCAGCTCTCATGGTGTTGTTTTAGCAAACTCTTTTAATTTGGCATCTAAGACATCAAATACAATCAAATACCCTGAGGCTCTTGACTCACACTGGGACTGAGGTGTGGGGCAAAGGGTTAAAACTGCATGTGCTACTTAATGAAGGAAAAATAAGTATGCCACTGCATAGCACATACTTAAAAATAAGGGTTTTAGCACTAAGTGAAGTGGGATTTGAACTCTGGTTTCTCCGGCCAAACCGAACAGTCAAGCCATTACATCATAAAGGCTTTGGTAAGTACTGAGAATTGGTAACAATAGTCAAGAGGTCTCCAGCTGACTACTTTCCAGGGGTATCTAGTTAGCTGGAAACTTCTTAGCTTCAGTCTCAGTACTTACCTGGTAGTCCATTGTCAAGAACACCACACATGGAGGCCATCCACATGACCAAAGTGGGATGGACTGCGGGCGGGAGCAGGATTCTAACTGCCTTCCACCAGATGATCAAAGCCTCCTTGGGACTCCGTCACTCGCTCACCCACACAACCGGCACAGCGGCAAACTCTCAAAGTGGGATCAGAAAGAGGAAGTCCTCCTGTATCCCACAATGCACTGTGCAAGCATCTGAGAAGCAGCCTGCCGCAGTACAGCAGCACTCCTCTCACTGGCCTTGCTTTCCCCAGCACTCTATGGCTGCTACTCCCAGCAGCCATTTTTACCACCACAGTGCTTCACTACAAACTGAGGTATGATGGGCTCAGTTTCCCTCCTACCTTGCTTTTTACCTGGGTTGCCAATCTTCAGCTGCTGGGTTGGAAAGCCACCTAGTGGCCCAAATGACACAAGCTTCCTGGGTTAATGCTCTCCTACCCTGGTAGCTTGAGTTGTGAGAATGGCTTCATGAACGGAAATGCACAACAGAAATCCAAAAATGATTGTGAGGAGCTCCAAAAGGATCTCTCCAAACTGGGGGAGTGGGTGACGAAGTGGCAAATGTGCTTCAGTGTTGGCAAGTGTAAAGTGATGCACATTGGGATGAAAAACCCCAACTTCAAGTATACGTCGCTGATGGGATCTGGGCTGTCGATGACTGACCAGGAGAGGGATCTTGGGGTCATGGTGGACCGCTTGTTGAAAGTGTCGACCCAATGTGCAGCAGCTATGAAAAAGGCCAATTCCATGCTAGGGATCATTAGGAAGGGGATTGAAAATAAAACAGCTAATATTAAAATGCCCTTATACAAAACTATGGTGCAGCCACACCTGGAGTACTGCGTACAATTCTGGTCACCACATCTAAAAAAGGAGATTGAATAACTAGAAAAAGTGCAGAAGAGGGCACCAAGATGATCAGGGGCCTAGAGCACCTTTCTTATGAGGCAAGGCTACAATACCTGGGGCTTTTTAGTTTAGGAAAAAAAAAAACTGCGGGGAGACATGATAGAAGTCTATAAAATCATGCATGGTGTGGAGAAAGTGGATAGAGTGGATCTCCCTCTCACATAACACTAGAACCAGGGGTCATCCCATGAAATTGATTACCAGGAAATCTAGGACCAACAAACAGAAGTACTTTTTCACACATCGCATAATCAACTTGTGGAATTTTCTGCCACGAGATGTGGTGACAGCCAACAACCTGGATGGCTTTAAGAGGGGTTTGGATAACCTCATGGAGGAGAGGTCTATCAACTAGGGATGTGCGAAATGTTTCGGGTACAGAACGATCTGTACCCGAAACAGCGAATTTCAGGTGATTCGGAGCCGAACCGAATCACCCTCTAAGAAATCCGAATAATTTTTGATCCAAAACGAATCACCCGTTTCGGATGTTTCGGAGCTCAATTTAGTGGCCTTCTTCCCCCCCCCTCCATTTTGAGCAATGACGTCTATTTGAATTTCCTGCCTTTTTGCATCCCATTGACTTCAATGCAAAAAGGTCTGATGTGACGTCTGCTCAAGTTTTGGGTCCCAGGGGCAAAATAGTGGGGTACACCCTCCATTATACCTAAAGGGGGAAAACCTTAAAGACGTGTAAACTTCAGAAATTCACCAAAAATCAGCCCTCTGCCCAATCCCTCTGCAATTGGGGTAGTAGCCTCCACCCATTAGGCACTACCACCCACCCCACTATTTTGGCCCCAGGACCCATTTTTTTAATCTGAAGCAATTCGGATTAATTTGGATCCGAATCGAATCAGGGGTGATTCGGATAGGCAATATTCGGATACAGAACAGAACAGGGGTGTTTCGGTTCGGATCTGAAATGAAACTCCAAAAATCTGAATTGCACACCCCTACTATCAACTGCTACTAGCTGGAGGGCTATAGGCCACCTCCAGCCTCCAAGGCAGGATGCCTCTGAGTACCAGTTGCAAAGAGGAACAGCAAGAGAGAGGGTATGCCCTCAACTCCTGCCTGTGGCTTCCGGCGGCATCTGGTGGGCCACTGTGCGTAACAGGATGCTGGACTAGATGGGCCTTGGGCCTGATCCAGCAGGGCTGTTCTGTTCTTATATTCTAATGAGCCTTTACAATGTAAGGCTTGGCTTGGCTGAGAAGCTGAATCTTTTTAGCCTGGCTTTTAATGATATCTAGTTTTAGTCTTAATTTTAATTTTAATCTGGTTTAAATGTTTTTTTATCTTAATTGTTTTATTATGTGTTTTTTATTTTAATGCAAACTATCCTGAGCCACTTTAGGAAGGGTGCTATATGAATAAATGGATGGATGGATGAATATCCCACCTCACTGACAGCATGAGCAAATTTGTTGGAACCAGGGAATATTTCTGGGACTGAATTAGTATTCCTAAAATTTTTTCACTGGCTGGCACCCAGGCTAAAGTGGGGCTGACACAAAGATATGCATTCAGAAGAAGGTTGCATCGGTGTGTGGATGTGAGAAGTTACACAGTCTCTTGCACTCTTGGTCTGCTTGTGCAAGCTCGGTCTGCTTGCCACAAGGACTGCAGATGGCTTTGCATCACTCCCTGCAACATATATGGACTAAGGAGGTCCAGCTGCTGACTTAGTTGTTAGCTAGGTGCGACAGCTTTGTGTGCGTGCAGGATCACACACCTTTGGCCCTCCAGCTGTTCTTGGACTGCAACTCCCATCATCCCTGACTATAGGCAATTTTGACTGGGGATTATAGGAGCTCTTGTCTCAAAACTACTGGAGCACCAAAGTTGTACAGCCTGTGCTAGCACAACATGTTTGTCCTGGCACAGCATTAGCCTGGATGTCAACCACTGTTTCAAAATGAAACCTTGCTATTCTTCTTTCTGATTTTTTTAAACAAAAGTGAAGCCTTCCCACAAATGGGGCAGCATCTAGACTAAGCTAGTCATGCATTAGTTCCTTTGAAATTAATGGGACTGAAGTTAGTTATGACTAATATGTTTGGATGCTGCCCATGTTCTTTTGAATGCTGTTTTATGTTTCAGAAGGATGGCTGTGTCAGCAGCATTCTTATCTGTCCACCCCCGAATGGTGGCCACAAGGTTTCGGAACAATTCATAACTTCGTGTCTTCTTTTCTTTGCTTTTTTCTTGTCAGGGCTGAGAGAAATCCGATTAAAGGAGCATACTGACCTTCTTTGCTTCTCTAAATGCAAGGAATTTTTCTTAGGACAAAATTCTAAACAATTTCACTGTAAAATTGTGCAGATGTTGTGATGTTAAACAAAACCACAATTAATTATTGGGTATGGGCCCACCCTGTTTAGCTTGTGAAGCATAAACAGTCCTGAAGAGAAGAGAGTTTTAACCTCTATACCCATATTCATTTACCTTTCCCCACCCTTTCTTTTAAAGTTATTATTTTATAGTTTCAAACTTTCGTACTTAACAGCTCTATTCCCAGAGAGAAGAACTGGAAGAAATAGAAGGGGTTTGCTGAGAGAGACATTTTTACACTGAATCAAGGCTAAAATATTTTCTTCACGAGTCAGAGGGGGTCTGTTCTTTATCCAAACCACCTGACACTAATCCTTATTAATGTTCTGGTTCAACAGCCATCTTTCACCAGCAGATGCACCATGTAAGGGGCTAAAAGTCCAGAGGCTTGCCTGAGTTTTCTACACAGAAAACAGTTCTGTGTTAGAAAAAGTGTTTAAAAGGTATGTAAAGGCACCCTGCTTGTGGTGGCACCCACATCTCTTTCACTGAATGTACACACATTGTACATTCTGGTTGCACATTGTGGCTGGCTACAGCTTCTCCGCATATGGATGTTGTGTGCGAAAGTCTCACATGTGATAATCAATATGTGGTGTTTATCCTTCCTTATGTATACTTATAATACACTTTATATTATACCAATATGTGGTGTTTATACTTGCACAGAAGTGCTTTCCATATAGGAAATGCATCAATTTTGGAGCAGTCCTTAATGATAGACACTCAACTTGATTGACTAATTACATTTTAATCTCATCTTTCATCTGTGATAGAACTCAGTGAGGGTATTCTCACAATCACTGGAAAGCGGGCTAAGGGAGATTAGCCCGCTTTCCAGTCATCGTGAGAACCAGTGGGCTCGCAGGTGAGCCCAGTGGTTCCCTGGTGGCTAGCCTGCCAAAGTAGCCTGCCCCTTAGCCCAGGTTAGCGGAGCGAGCACTCCACTAACTCGGGCTTCCTGATTGTATATTGCCGCAGTGCGGCTCTGCGCTGTAGCAACACACGAGGAGACTCCCGGCTAGGAGGCTGCAAGCAGCCTGCTGGGCTTGGGGGTCTCTCCAGCATGCCCCGTGCACTCACACACTGCTTCCTGTAACTTCCAGGAGCCACGTGGCCCCCGATCCCCATAGCCCCTGCCGGATCCATGATGGCCACTTAGTTTTCCCACATTAAATAGAAGCCATGGGAAGGAATATAGGAAGCTGCCATATACTGAGGTGAGTCTCACAATCAGCAAGACTCGCCTGAATGGGGTTAGCGGGGAGAGTGGGCTTAGCCCACTCTCCCCGCAGACGAGCACGCGCCGCCCACACGACTGCCGGCTCCATCACAGCTCCTCACTGATTGTGAGACTCGCCTCATTGTGGGATAGCATCCCAACTAGTACTTCCACAAGTTGAACTCTTCATCTGCATGGTGTGTGTATGTGTGATTTTCTCCCATTCCTCCTTCCTTCTGCAGCACTCTGTACCACCCCCTGAAAATCTGCTCCTGAGGTTTGAGGAACCTTCAAGAGTGGATTGGGGTAACAAGGGGCTGCAGAGGGAAGGAGAGATAAGAATTGCCTATCTCCCTCTTTTGTGAGTGGAAGAGTTCTGCTCATAGAAGTACTAGCCTGGATGCTATCCAGGGTTCCCAAATAATATCCCACCTGGATAGTGCCTCACATACCACACAGCATCCTGCTGATGGAAGAACAGGGTGCACATGCTCCTTCTTTCCTTCTCCGAGCTTTGTGGATATTGCCAGCAAACCTACAGAGTTTACTTCAAAACTCTTTACAATGATTGCATCATCTCTGTAGGATGCTACTCCCATTATTTCCTTTGGAAGTCAGTGTCCTACCATGCAGACATCTCACCCAGAGACTGGTGATGGAGGTCGTCGATGAAGCCACACTTTAAACAGAGCATATATTTTAAAACACCACCATGCAGAGGCAGGGCTAGATAACATCACATGTCTAATATATTCTGTTGAATAACACATTAGATAAAGTCTATATGGCCTTTTAATCAGATTTTTAGAAGGAAAGATGGTGGGACTCAAGTCAAGGACAGATCAATCACCAGGAGACGTTTGCACTAGCTCAAGCTACAACCACTCACGCAGTGAGAGATCTGTTATCATATATTCTGCAGAAAAGGCTAAATGAAGGAACATAGGAATGTAGGAAGCTGCCTTATACCAAGTCAGACCATTGGTCCATCTATGTATAGTCTATACTATACATTGTCTACACCAAGGATTATCAATGTTGGGTCCCCAGATATTATTGGACTTCAACTCCCATGATCCCCAACCAAAGGCCACTGGGGCTGGGGATTATGGGAGTTGAAGTCCAATAACATCTGGGGACTCAATGCTGAGAATCCCTGGTCTATGCTATATATACACCCTTGAGACTACACAGTATAGTTGCCAGTGTATAGTCTACACTGACTGACAGTGTCTTCAAGGTTTTAGTCAGGAGTCTTTCCCAGACCTATCTGGAGATGCCAGGGAGTGAACTTGAGACCTTCAAGTGGCAAATGACTAATTTTTAATGGCACGTATAGCCCTTTTGTGACCTACATGCACAGTACTGCTGTGAAGACCACGACGATGACCACTACAGCAACAAATATTTAAGTACCACTTTTCAACAAAGGTTCTCAAAGTGGTTTACAAAGAAGAAGAAGAAAAGAAGAAAAAGAAAATGGTTCTCTGCCCCCAAAGGGCTCACAGTCTAAAAAAGGGCTCACAGTAGGATGGATGCATAGTTTATCCTTGTCATATGCCATGATAAATTTGCATACACTGATCTGTAAATCTGCATTAATTCATGTTATATATAAGCACATAAAGCCAAATCTGTTTCCTCTAATCGTGCATAAGTTTTCTACCTTGCCAATAATGGAAATTCTTTACGGTCCTCAAGTCTAATGCCTGAGTCAGTTGTCTGAGCCATTGACCTCTCAGTCCCGCTCTCAGTCCGGCTCTGCCTATTTCATCAGTTCCAGGGTTAAGGATTGCAATTGAAAACAGACACTGGGGCTGAATCCTGGTGAACCAACCTTGGCACACAGCAAGTCCTGCCCCTTTCCCTGTCACCCTTGAGATCACTTCACTTTGTATATATAGAATACCCTGGACTGATTTCTTTTACAGAGTCTTAACCTTCCCTATTTCTTTCTTTGGAGTGCTTCTTTTTCTCTCTCCCCAAAAATTCTTTTTAAAAATCCAAATATAAAGTTGCCTTTATTTGACTGCTAAATGTGTGTGTCTGTCTGGAGGTGGGAGAGGAAATTAATGACGTATAGGGATAAGATCCTCACAGCTGAAGGCCACATCGGAAATATATCACAGGCAAGAGAGATGGAGTTCATCTTCAAGGTTTCATGGCACATCGATGGGCTATATCTATGGACATTGTATGTCATAGAAGCATAAGAAACTGTTGTCTACTGAATCAAATCTTTGGTCCCTCAAGCTCAGTGCTGTCTACTTGACTGGCAGTGGTTCTTCAAAGTGTCAGGCAGAAATTTTTCACAGTACTACCTGGGGATGAGCCACCTAATTGTGCAGTGGGGAAGTAACCTGCGTAGAGAGGAGGGGCTGTTGGTTCAAATCCCTGCTGGTGTGTTTCCCAGAATATGGGAAACTCCTAGATCGAGCAGCAGCGATATAGGGAGATGCTGAAAGGCATCATCTCATACTGCACGGGAGGAGGCAATGGTAAACCCCTCCTGTATTCTACCAAAGACAACCACATGGCTCTGTGGTCGCCAGGAGTCGACACAACCAACCTGGGGATGCCAAGGATGAACCTGGAACCTTCGCATGCTAAGCAGATGCTCTGCCACTGAACTATATCCCCACCCCTGTCTATGGACTATGGATATTTCTTAAGCTATCACTTGGTTACAGTCCTTCAAAACTGTAACCAAGTGCTATAATCTTAAGAAGCAAACTCAAGGGCTTGATTTCCTCCCCATATAGACATGGGGGACCTTGCATGTTTTGCTCTGGAGTGTTGTTCAGTTTATATCATGTTTCTGAAACTGGGCCTACTATGCCAAAGCAAGAGGAGAAGCAATTCCCCCCACCCCCGCAACTTTGCATTCAGTCAGCTCATGAGAGATTGGGATTATAGCATGCTGATTTCTTTCTTAGCCTTTTCTGGTTTTTTCTTTTCTTTAATTGCCTGCATCGATTTGCCTTTTCCTTGGTGAGCATCAGGTGAGCTGATGATTCATTTTTGTGAGCCATCACACTCCAGCCTGCTGCTGACTGGGTGTATCTTTGTACCGCATCCCATAACCATTATTCATGCTGTATGATTAGTTTGCGGGTGCAGAGGTTTACAGGTTAATAAACATTGGCTTGATCAGGATTAAAAGTGGAGGCCTATCATTTCCCTTCTGCGGCTAAGAGAGCGCAAACAAGCATAAGGTGCATAAATCTGGAGCCGGCATCAACTGGATAGGACCAGAGACCTGTAATTGTGTCCACAGCTGCTTCCAGTAGTAAACTAAAAAATGCCAGCTTACAGAACTTGAAACCCTGTTTTTCAAATTCATTTCACATTTTGCCCAGGGTGTAGGAGAGATTTCCAACCTTTTGTAAACTTTTGGATAGGAGGACTAAGGAGATAAATTGTTTTTTCCTTTCATAGGTTATTTTGGTACCTGGCAATATAACAAGAACAGCTTCAAGATTGGATGAATCTAGCACAGCACTTACGACAATATCTTTTACCTCACCTGGCAGAGCCAGATTACAAGATGGCTGTTTATGATGAGGTGGGCTACAGGCCATGCATACAAAAAGAGTCACATTTTTACAAAGTGCAGCAGTGGACAATCTCTAAGCAACCTCTTGCAAAACCAAAGTCAATGTTGCCTTGTGCTGCAGGGTGTACAGAGCTGGAGTTTTAAGATGGGCTAATAAATATTCATGATAATGATTTATGACAAACATGGACCACGGACAATAATACTCCCCACATTCCCCACTTCTCTGAGCCCCCTGCAGATTTCAGCTGGCTGATGCTGACCTCTCCCCACCCCAGTCTTTCCTGCCATATGGTCTTGGACAGGAAGAGAAAACTAGTCTGGAAAGCAGACTGATAGGTTTGGCCTAATCCAAAAGGACAGTGAGGTCATTCACACAATAAAAAAAACCTGTGTACTACCTGGGTATGGGAGCTGTGTGTGTTCCCAGTTTTTGGTTGTGTGGAAGCAAGCTAAGAGGGAGACCAGGGTAGAAGTGATTGTGTGGAAACAAGGTAGGAAGAAAGGCTACCCAGGTTTTCCCGAAGGCCTCCAAGGAAGATAATCCCCTCATATCCTGGGGGAGGGCATTCCACAACCTAGGGGTAATAACAGAGAAGACCCTATCCCAGGTCGTCAACAAATGAACTGGGTTTGTGAGGAGAGCAGGCTAGGAGAGCAGGCTAAGCCCCCTCTCCCCGCAGACAAGCAGCAAGTCCTGCCTGGGCAGCCGCTGTGGCTGCCCACATGACAGCCAGCTCCATCACTGAGCCAGCAGGGGCTGGGGAGTTTGGGGGCCGCATGGCCCCCGGTAGTTCCAGCATGCCCTGGCGAGTGCACAGGGCATGCTGGAGAGACCCCCGAGCCAGGAGGCTGCTTTTCAGCCTCCCGGTCGGGGGTCTCCTCATGAGTTGCTGTGGTGCGGAGCTGCTGCAAACAGTACATATGAGGTCTCCTAGGGTTGATGACCTCTCCCACTTCTCCATTAGATATATACTCATATTAGATTTCCAAGCCTGTGAAATCAAGGCACAGGCCACACCTAATACTGACATTAAGCAGCCCTGTACTGATGAAGGGATTTTGCAAATCCATCCAGATGCTCAGTGGAAATCAGTGAGTTGAGGTGACCCTTGCTAACTGGGCAAAGAAGCACCTTTTAAAGTGGTGGCTTTCTCATACTGAGCAGAGGGAGAACAACTGTCCTTGTTCATCCTAGCTCAGCATCCTTCCCAGTGGTACCTCCTTGCTGGTACCTTCCTTGTGTTTCTTTTTCAGTTGTGAACCCTTCAGGTCAGGGAATCATTTTCTCATTCTTTTTTGTAGAATCCAATGGAAAGAGTTGTGGTATGCAAAGAAGATAGTGTAGTGGAATCAGGAATATTAATAGTTTAATGAAATAGATATTAAGTACAGAGAGGCAAGTGCAGACTGCTTTTCAGTGCTCTTGCTGCTGGCTGTTTATTAGCCCCACCTCTACCCCAGGACTGGAATACAAGTAACTAAAGCCCCATTCAAAACCTGGCCTGGATCAAGGAATGGATTAACAAAAAAACACCAGTTCTTTCTCATTTTTTTCACTCCTTTTGCTAATGCTAACCACTAGGAGAACTTTTTTTTTTTTTGCTGAAAAGCAGTAAGTAAATATCAGTAACAATAACAAAACAACAATAAATAATGAATAAACAGTAATCTTTCTAGATGTCATAAACCCAAGGTTGCTTTTAGCTTAACCAGTCTTCTCACACTCCACCCCAGTCCTTTAAATATACTGTAGCATATATTTAAATAGAAAACAACCAGGTTTTATGCCGGCATGCACATTTGCTACCAGCAACTTCTTTTAATTCTTGGCAGGCAAGAAGATCTGGAATCACCCATTGAAGTACTTGGAACTGATGGTCTAGATTTATCCCTTTCTAACCGCAGAGACTAGCGAGCTTGTAAAGAGCAAGCAATGGAGACTCCTGGGTGCTTCACAAGAGCTACTGAATCTCCACAGCAAAACTCAACGATTATCTTTAGAAACTATATCGAGGGCAAACTGAAAACAAAGCCAAGAATTTAAGAAAATAAACACAATATATCGCATGTTGGTAATGACTGCCGTAGCTCAGATTTTCAAAGGCTACAGAAGGCATGTAGGTAAAGGGAAGATAGAAAGGAACTTTTAGACCAGCTAAGCTGCTGGGAACTGCAAGCATTTAATTAAAGCTGTTTGTGCCATGGATACTGCTAGGGGCTCAAATAGCTAGGTGGCAAGCTGGTTCTCTTCATTTGTGATAAGCAGTAGAGCCTTTTATAAACATTTACATTTTTCTATGAGCTGAGGATATTTTAGCATGGTGTGCCTGAAATTTAGCATTACCAGCTTAAAATTAGACACTATCTTGCAAATCAATGGAAATTTTGACATTACCTTCAGGCTGCTCATAATCACAACTGTACACTTTGATCCTGAACACATATAACGGAAGTAACCCCCATTGGTCTCAGTGGAATTTTCAAATATGAGTGTTTGGGGTTGCATTCTTACTCGAGCGGTGTGTCATGTTGGATTTGACAAATCTGTCAGACCTGCATTGCCCTGTGTTGGGAATCAGTGGAACTCCGACCAACATGACAGCTAGGAGCCTTCTGACGGATGGGATTTTCAGGAGACCTTGTTGTGGTGGTGACCTCTGTTGGAGTTCTGACAGCTTTGTTGAACCCTCACTACCACTTTGCTTCCTCCTCCTTTCCCTGTGACCAGTTAGGGGGAGAAAACAGTTCTGTTGCACCCTCTGGGGAAAAGAAGAAACACACACAAAGATCTGCAGGTGATTAAAAAAAAATTATTTCACTTACCTTCTATGTCTTGCGAGTTTTGTGGATGCTACTGGGAAATTGAGTTTTGTTTTTTACTGCTGCTCTACTGCTACAGGTATTTATATAATGCTTTTCAACCAAATTCTCAAGTGCTTTACATATAAAATAATAAATAAGCTAGTTCCCTGGCCCAAAGGGCTCACAATCTAGAAAGCAATCTTAGTAGACACCAGCAATGGCCACTGGAGAGATGCTGTGCTAGGGTTGGATTAGTGACAATTGCTCTCCATCTGCTAAATATAAGAAAATCACTGCTTTAAATGTGCAGCAGCTGTGAAAAAGGCCAATTCCATGCTAGGGATCATTAGGAAGGGGACTGAAAATAAAACTGCTAATATTATAATACCCTTATACAAAACTATGGTGCAGCCACACCTGGAGTACTGCGTACAATTCTGGTCATCACATCTAAAAAAGGACATTGTAGAACTGGAAAAGTTGCAGAAGAGGGCAACCAAGATGATCAGGGGCCTAAAGCACTTTCTTATGAGGTTAGGCTACAACACCCGGGGCTATTTAGTTTAGAAAAAAGACGACTGTGGGGAGACATGATAGAGGTCTATAAAATCATGCATGGTGTGGAGAAAGTAGAGAGAGAGAAATTCTTCTCCCTCTCCCATAACACTAGAACCAGGGGTCATCCCATGAAATTGATTGCCATGAAATCTAGGACCAACAAACAGAAGTACTTTTTCACACAACACATAATCAACTTGTGTAATTCTCTTCCACAAGTTGTGGTGACAGCCAACAACCTGGATGGCTTTAAGAGGGGTTTGGATAACTTCATGGAGGAGAGGTCTATTGACAACTACTAGTCGGAGAGCTAAAGGCCACCTCCAGCCTCAAAGGCAGGATGCCTCTGAGTACCAGTTGCAGGGGAGTAACAGCAGGAGAGAGGGCATGCCCTTAACTCCAGCCTGTGGCTTCCAGCGGCATCTGGTGAGTCACTATGTGAAACAGGATGCTGGACTAGATGGGCCTTGGGCCTGATCCAGCAGGGCTGTTCTTATGTGCCTCTTAAGCCGAGGCCTCTAGCTCTGAGAGGTGTGTGTGGTGCTTCCGAGCTCCTCCAAAGGATGCCTGCAGAGAATGGAGGCGGGTCTACTCTGGGGCTACTAAGCAGTGCCTAATTTCAGTTACAACAATATTCCCTTTGGGAATGGTGGGCGTACCACTGCCACTGTGACACTACTTCTGCCAGCTGCACAGACATGCTTTGGAGTGGCCTGGAAGTAGGGATGTGCAGAATGGGTTCAACTGCGAACCGGTCCGCCATGAAATGGGCCACTTCAAGTGGTTTGATCATGAACTGCTTCAAGCCGGTGCGAGCTGGTTCATCAAACTGACCAGCCCAGCTGATCACTTCAGCTGAACCGGTTCACATACCCATGGTTCGGTCTGAATTAGGTTCCAGTTTGGATCAAACTGCGCCAAATGGTCCGTGCACACCTCTACTTGGAAGGAGCTTGCAAATCTCTCTCTTAGAGCTACAATAAAGACTTACATGATATGCAGCATTACAGGCTATAATGCTGAGGCATGCTGCCACAGACTTCCAAGGCAGCCCCAACAATGTTCTGAAGCAGTAGTTGCAGAAACAGTGATTCCTCAGTTCCCCGAAATCACGACAATTATGTAAGCCCATCATCATCAGCAGCAGCAGCAGCATGGTGAGCATATGAGTATGAGCACCGGAGAATTTAATTTAAGCCTGAGCTCAACCAGGGGACCTCTTTTACATGCCAGAATTAAGTCTTGGGACATATGCTAGAATGACACAGAAGGCAATGTCTCACACGGAGGTGCAGACAGAGGGAAAGCTTGAATGGCAACTCCTCACTTAAATTGTGTGTGTGGGCGGGGGAGGAAAGTCACTTTGTGTGGGAGAAGATATGTTTGGGGATTGAAGCTGCTAGGTTTGGTGTGGTGGGTCAGTAATGCCAAGTAATTGGATCCCCTCAAATGCCAAGGGGGTGGGATCCATTCCTTTGTTTTGGATTAGCGTATTTTGTCCACTACCCTTTAACCACAGATCTGGGATGAAAGGACAAGGCTCTCAGGTTAAAACCAGGGGCTGGTTCTTAGGGTTCTTTGCACCTAGGACTCCAAGAATTAAGAGTTTCTTTAGCAAATTTAGCAAATACCTGCTAAGGGAGGGTACACTACAATATCACAAAGCATTTAATTCAACCAGCACTGCAGGTATATACTTGGATAACTGTTTTGGATTGAAATGCAAGCTTCTTTTAAGCCCTGTTCACATACCTTGATGGTTAAATTATGTCCTGCAAAAAAATGTGTGCAAATGAAAGTCACCCAGCCTGTGGAAGGGGTCAGCTGTGAATTTAGAATCTGCAAGGTGGTACACATCCCAGCCCACAGGCTGGAATCAGAGATTGGTTTTTTTTTTTTAAATATTATTATTTGGTGGCTTTATGTATGCTTTACAACAGCAGTTCTCCATGTGGAAGAGCCAAGTTACTTTCAAAATGGATTGGTGACTGGTCTCTTTGGCAATAGGAATTGCTGCAGCTACCACCACAAGCAAGGTTTGTTGTGCACATGGTTCTTTCCTGCTTGTACATATCCATTCCTCAGTTCCAGCCACAGATTGAGGCTAAAGAGTGAAGGAACATGCTCCCATGTAGTTCCTGTGCCAGCATAGCGTAGTGGTTAGAGTGTCGGACTAGGACCGGGAAGACTCGAGTTTGAATCCCCATTCAACCATGAAACTCACTGGGTGACTCTAGGCCAGTCATGTATCTCTCGGCCTAATGCACCTCACAGGGTTGTTGTGAGGATAAAAATAAGCATGTACACCTCTCTGAACTCCTCGGAGGAAAAGCGGGAGATAAATCTAAAAAATGAAATGAAATGAATGAATATCCTCTTTAAATAGACACACGTAATGCTGTCACTAGGAAGATGCAGATGTTGCCAAGCTGCTTCCAGAGGCTCAACATAGTGAAGTCTCCCTGGCTTGCAAGAGATACTATGTTAACCTTTTTCATTCACATGCAGGAGGAACTCAGACATGAGACTGTAATGCAAGAACCCACCTATGTTGCAGTTGGGTATGATGGGAGTTGTAGTCCAACAACAACGGGCGAGCCTCAAATTGGCCACCTCCGGGGTGTGTCAGTGTGTGTGTGTGTGTGTGTGTGTGTGTATCTCAAACAAAGACCCCTGCTCCCCTCTTCATTTCCCTTCATGGCCAAAATCAAAAGGTATTCTCAACCACTTGAATGGTTACTTGGGAATATTTGCATGCTCCAGTTAACACACGTTACTGCCATTTACAAGTTAAGCTTTCCCTCCTTTAAATGTCACCACACCACCTTCAGCTAACATAGGAGAAGAGACACACACACCCCCATTCACCTATCCTGGGTGCTGGCTTTTCTCTCTGGAGACCGGATTCCGATGCAATTCCATAATGACATACCTGGTGACAGGTTGACACTGTGTGTCACCCCATTTCTGCATTACTTCTGCTCCCCTGTCCCACTCTGCTACAGTAGGTAGGTCCTACTGTCCTGAACAGGGTGATGCTGGAACAACTAGTTGGGGGGAGGGGTGTTGCGAGCTTCCTGGGGGCGGAGGACAAAGTGCAGCCAGGGGGCCCCAGCGCCCCAAGCCACAGCCCCTGTATCTGACGTCTGATGTCAGACATTTGATTGCTGCCAATCAAATAGTGCCTTACTTGTGGGACACACGCACATTTAAGCCCCCCGCCCAGGTTAATAATGTTCCTGAGGCCAGCCACCCTGCCTCCCGGTCAGCTGCCCCCGTTGTGCAGCCTGCTTGCCTGCTCTGACCCACTCCTCCCTCAGCTTCAGCCCATGCGGGAGGGAGCTGGCCAGACAGACATCCATCCTCCCTCAGGGCAGGGGTAACCTTGACCTGCCCGCTCACCCACCCGCTGCTGGGCACGAGGATGAGGTGGACCAGATGGGGGCCGCTATGGTTCCTCTACTGGGCCCCTCGGATGGGCCACTCTGCGGCGCCCAAGCAACCCTCCTGTGCCCACCAGCCATCCCTGCCCAGCGGCCTGCCTGAGCCTCTCCTTGGCAGCCACCCAGAAAAGCCTGCCCTTTTGTTGCTGGCTGCCAGCTTACCCAGGTGGCTTGCTTTCCACCTCCACCCTCTCAGCTGCCTGAGAGGCTCTGGCTCCACCCCACAATGTCAACAGCTGAGCTGGGGCACAGGCGAGGGGAGGCGGCCAAAAGTGGAAGCAGCTGATTGGTGAGCATCCAAGCAGCAGGCTGCCTAGCTCACAGCTCACCCAGGCTGGACAACTAGGAGTAGAAGAGGTCAACTTGCGGGCAAGGGGGGAATGGCCTTGGGGGCCCCTCAGACCCTGTGGTCCAGGAGACATTTGTCATCCCCCCCCCGTCCAATGGATGCTAAGCTAGGTGGCCAGATTTGGCTTTTAAAAAGCCAAGTTCTGGCTTACGGCCCATTTGACCCACGAGTATACCCTTTAGGTTCTGGCAACTCTAAGCCCTTTTTGTTGGAGCAAAGGGGTTGTGAAGACCATTAGTGGGGGAGTGAGGAATTTGCTATATATTAAATACTTGAAAAGGTAAGGAAATTAACGTTAGTTATTATTAATGAAGCTTGATTGATGTTTTAGAACTTATACCGAAAATGAGCCAGATTCCACTAGAAAATACTGAAGTTGTGCACACAACTTTGCTGGGGAGGTAGGGTGGGCTGCGGTCAGGAGCTCACCGGCCTCCCCTGGAAAATGAGTGGCCGCCATTCCCCCCCCCACCCCCCGCACCATGCCATGCACCAACACGAGTGGCGGTGCAGTGAAGGGAAATGCTGGAAGTGGGAGGACATCCCGCTCCGGCATCCCAGGGTTCACTGTGCTCAGGATGGCTGCTTCTTCCCCCTCGCTCGCTGCCAGAAATGGCGGTAGGCCAGGGGGAAGCCATTTAACTTGGCAGTAATCACCCATATGATCACTGGCCGAGGTCAAGCAAACCACAGGTTTGCTTAACCTCAGCTAAACAGTGGGTTAAAAAGTGGGGCTTGGCAAGGGGGTAGCACCGGGAGCTACTTTGCTCCTGGTGCTTCGCACGTGCAGCCTAACCCAGACTGTGCTGCCCTTGCCCGGGTTAGGCTGCACCTGTGAATACCCTTACTGTCGTTTTGGATTAGGTCGAACCTTCCAGGCTGCCTTCCAGTCTCATTTTCTCTTCTTCTCCAAGACGCTGTGGTGGGAAAGACTGGAGTGGGGAGAGAGGCCAGTACTAGGGCAGCACCAATCTGCACACATGATCTCACCTAGATCTGGACAAGGAAGGAAGCTAAGGGGTTGGTCAGTCTCCTTGGCAGAGGCACTCTGGACTCCCGGGCCAAAGTCCAGGGCCTCCATACACCTTGACCCCCACCCCCAATCCTCTTTAGTCTGTCCCAGCTGATGTGGTCGCATGAAAAATGTGTTTAAAAGACAGTGTTAAAAACACTGCATGTGTCATGGGTGTGTGTGTGTGTGTGTGTGTGTGTGTAGGAGGATAATGCTTAACTGGTCTTGTGGTAGCAAGCATGACTTATCCCCTTAGCTAAGCAGGGTCTGCCCTGGTTGCATATGAATGGGAGACTAGAATTGTGAGCACTGTAAGATAATCCCCTCAGGGGATGGAGCCACTCTGGGAAGAGCAGAAGGTCCCAAGTCCCCTCTCTGGCTTCTCCAAGATAGGGCTGAGAGAGATTCCTGCTTGCAACCTTGGAGAAGCTGCTGCCAGTCTGTGAAGACAATACTGAGCTACATAGACCAATGGTCTGACTCAGTACAGGGCAGCTTCCTATGTTCCTAGGTAATGTGTTTATGTGGCCCTGTCCTTGAAAATCTTCGGGGGGGGGGGCGGCAGCTCTGAAGGCCTTTAGGTCCAGGCTCCAAAATTACCTAGGTGCACCTCCGCTCCTGGGAGGCTGGAGGAGTCTGCTACCCAGCTGGCTACATTGGCTTCTTCTGCTTGTTCTGGGGTAGAGGCGTGAGTGAAGGAGGCTTCTTTAAACAATGGAGGTTTTTAAAAATGAATTAATTCAAGCCCAACTATGACTGTCTTGTCTGATGCCTTGCAGCAAAGTTCCCATTTGATGGGGGAAAAATATTTTGGGTGGGGTGCCTGCTTGGAGTCATCCCTGGTTCTGCACCTCTGGTCAAACGGACAAGGTCA
Source organism: Hemicordylus capensis (assembly GCF_027244095.1). Classification (NCBI taxonomy): domain Eukaryota; kingdom Metazoa; phylum Chordata; class Lepidosauria; order Squamata; family Cordylidae; genus Hemicordylus; species Hemicordylus capensis. The sequence goes on along the minus strand of NC_069661.1, from coordinate 34,049,681 downwards.
CAAAAAGGCAAGTTTATCAGCAGAGGTGCAATCAGGTAATTTTGGAGCCTGGACCTAAAGGACTTTGGGGCCACCCCCCACCCCACCCCCCACCACAAGTTAAGCACAATTTTTTATAACATGTAGGTTCATGAGGGCACAAACTACACCACCCAGGACACACTAAAGACGATGGGGGGGGGGGCAGGGGGTGTGGAGGCCCTGGGCCTTGGCTCCAAAGTCCAGAGGTAAGAGCGCCTCTGCTTTTTACAAGGCTGGGGGGAAATCCCTTTCAGCTGCACTAGCAGTGTGGGTTGTTTGCTTTCCAGCACGTGCAGATGCCTATCTTTGGGATGAGGCGAGAGCAGATCAGGAAGTGGAAGATGGCCTGTCTTAACAGTTCCTTTCCTCTCAGGCATTGGGCTTGTTTCTAGCTGCTGAGAGGCAACATCCGGCAAACTCTGGGCAGAACGGTGGAATCAGGAAAGAAATTACTACATGCATGCTTTCGGCTGTGAGCTTAAGACCACTTACTTGGAAGCACACTCCATAAAAACGGATGAGCCTGAACTTCTGAATCAAACTGTTTCAGGTCTGACGGGTTAAATAGGAAAATTAACTAGTACCTTGTTTTAATTACTACTTTTATCCTAACAGGTTAAAAAAAACAACCCACCTTGTTTTTAAAAGCCGGAATGATTGATTCCCCCTATCCCTCCCCTCAAGCCCTTTTGTCCTTCGCCCACCACATCCTTAAGAATAGCCCCCCCCCCCTCCAGATAAGGCCAGACAAGCAGTCAAGGGGATTTCGGAGTTGTCAGGTAGACTGTGATGTGCTAAGTGAAGTGTGCAGAAAGAAGAGAAGTGGTGGGGGGTGGGAAGGGGAGGAGGAAATCTATAGGACTGTGTGCCAGATCAACCTCGGGTCGGGTGACAACCTCACAAGGGCACGGGAGCCAAATGTGGCTGCGGGGAAGGGGGAGGAGGTGAGCAACCCTCCTCTGGGGTGACGGCTCTCGACATGTCATCTCTAGCAGGGATTTGAACTCAGCCTGGCTGCTTATAAAAAGCCAGATAAAAGTATGCACACGGATTAGTGATTCCCTCCCTCCCCCGCCCCAATAAACGGGATGGGGGGGGGGGGAGAGAGAAGGAAGAGGAGAGAGAAAACTCTCTCTCTCTCTCTTGCAAGTTATTGCTTTTATATGCCGCACCTCTGTGCACTGAACTGAAACAGCTTCCTCTGCGCATTGAACTGAAAACAAAGAGTAGGGAGAAGAGAGAGAGAATAAAAGAGCACGAAGCAGCGTTCTCTGTACACAGGCTTTCAAACCTGTGTTGAATGGTGGTTTGGAAAGAGAAGGGGGGGGAACACTAGAGGCGGATTCTCCTGTGTGTTCTGGGGGCAGGGCGGGGGGTTGGAGAGTTAATGACCTCTCTCTCTGTCTCTCCCTCCCTCCTGCCCACTGGCTCCTATCAGGGAAGCCAGGCAGAGAGGAGCATATAAATGATGACACGACATAATTGTCTCATAATGATAAAAAATTAATTTGGGTGGTGATCAAGCCCTCCTCCACCTTCCTGAGAAGAGGGAGGGCGGGGGGGGGCTGGTAATGACCCGTGCATTTTAATGTGCGTGCATTGCAAAAAGAAAGAGAGAGAAAAGAAAACCAGAGGACAGCCAGCCCCACAAAACTGTAACCTCCTTCGCTCCCACAGGTAAAATGGGTGAATTATCCAGGATAATAATATGGCAATCTTGCTTTTGCCCTGAAACAGCCGGCATGTGGGGACACAGAGGGAGAGAGATTTTTTCCCCTCCCCCATTCGCCTAGCGCACTCTTTGACACTAGAGTTTGACATTTTCCTTCATTATATTTCTCCTTCATTAAGGCACCCATGCCCCTCCCCCGACTTTAAGGGCAATCGCCCCGCCCCCGCTTAAATAAAGCCCCTTGCTCAGGAAACTGAACCAGACAATGCTGCCTTTAATACTTTAATCCTCGGCGTTGTTGTTTTTATAATCAGGGCTGCACACAAGGTGATCCATCCAGCGTTGGCTGATTTATATAATTGGGGTGTGTGTGTGTGTGCCTGCGTGCGTGCGGGGACTGAAACAGCAACATTTAGGTTCCACCTTAACAGCGCACCTTAAAAGATTATCTCGGTTATTTCACAGGCACCGAGCCGGCACTAATAGTCCAAGGCAGATATTGAAAAGCAGCACAGGGCCAGGCAGATCTATTAGAAATTCCCATCCACGCGCCTCATACATATTGATTTCTGACACCAAGCAGCAGTGAAAGCCCCCGTGGGAATAATATATTTAGCAGGGTTCGCTGCGAGGAGGTCACAGAGTGCATACAGATTAGCTACAGAGGACCAAGGCACTAGTGTTGGAGCCAAATGCTAGATTTTATATCATTTTAATCTAAACTTTTATAATCCTTTTAGCTCTTCTTTTTCTGGGTGGCGGAGGGAAGGCGCCTGGCTGCAAGGAGCAGGCATTTCCCTCCTCCCTTTATTCCACCTATAAATGTGCAAATGCAGTTATAATGGGAAAGAATGTCCCTTTAACATAAGGCAACAAAAGTCACAAACAGATTTGCTTTTTTCCTAAAAGGCGGGCGGGGGGGGGGGCAACGGAAATGAAGATATCTTTATCTAAAGATTTCCTTGCATTGGGGAGATTAGGTGGCGGTGGATGGGGAGAGAGAGAGAGAGCGCGAGGGAGCTCCAATCTAGGTTTTAATACGTAGAAATCAAAACTCTATTTACTTTTCTCTCCCACCCCACTTCCACTGTGCACCCTGAATATCCAAGAGCTTTAATTTAGCAGAAGTTGCATGGAGAGTGAGGAGCAAAAAACCATAACCACAACGGACGATTCTAAACATTTTTTAATCCCCTTTCTGGATGGTGGCTTTAAAAATAAAATAAAAAGCCCATTTATTATGCAATGAGAATTGTTGTGACTGTATCAGATGGAAGTGTCAAAGAGGCATTTTTAGAGACTGGAGAGATGCCAACCGTGCAAAAGAAAAGGTTAGAGTTGACACACTTTGACACAAGAGTGAAATATATGCTGCCAACAAAGGAAGTTAAAGAGGTCTTCGCTGAACAGGCACACCAAAGAGTTTCTGTCTTCTTCTTAGAAGTCAATAAATGAACATTATAAATTATATTCTATATTTAATATTGCTCTGAACATTTTGTAAATATATTTCTGAATTCCCTTGGGAAGGAGAGAACTCAGATTTCACCAGTCAAGCAATTAACCAAAGCAATATAATCAGATGGATTCCCAGGGAAACGTTCTGTAGGTCAATCTCTCACAGAGAGGTCGCTTTAAAAGACATATTACATACAGGGACAGTTTTATTCAGAGTCTGTTATATTCTATCTAGCAATCATTTGTTTTGTTAATTAGAAGTTTATCCCTGTGGGGATCCTGTAGAGAGTGTGGGAGGTGGAGTCAGAAAGGAAAGGGAGGGAAAGGAGAAGGAGAAAAATGGAGTTGTTTCTGAATAAAGCTTAAACAAACAAAAGATTACATTGTGTCCATGAGGGAAACAGCTATAAAACATTTAGCAACGAGGATGAGATCACTTATTTTCAGGATGACATTTTAGTGTGTGACAAAACCATTCAGGACCATGATGCTAAACTGACCGAAGTCTTAAGAAAACCCCAACAACATGGACTTACTATCTCTACAGAGAAATGATAGTATTGCACACATCTGGTGACATACTTGGGACACACAATATCTCAGAGTGGCGTACATCCAAAACAGACTTGATGAAAGCTATTCGGGAAGCAGCAAAGCCAGACAATAAGGATGCACTTCAATCATTTTTAGGATTATGTATTGCTTTAAATTTGTTAGGCAATTTGCCTCACAAGTCACTCTATTGCATCTTCTTAAAAAAAAAAGAATGTAGTATTTAATTGGGATGCATCCTGCAAAGCTAGTTTTCAGACTATCAAATTGGCCATTGCTGAAGGCCATGCTTTAACTTCTTCTGACACCAATAAACACACCATTGTAACCACTGATGCTTCTGAATATGGTTTGGGTGCTGTCTCGACCCAGGAAAAAACGGGGACAGGGAAGTTATAGTTGCCTTTGCTTCCAGGGTGCTCTGGCATGTTTCTGGGCAGTGAGGACTTACTTGTGGGGCAGAAAGTTCACTTTATGGCTAAACCATAAACCCCTATATGCTTTATTTACTACTTGGGGATCAAGTCGAATGACCCCAAGAATATTAAAATGGATCACCAGACTTATGGGCTTTGAGTTCCAAGCAGAACATCTGCTGGGTATTCAGAATACAGCTGCAGATTGTTTATCTCAACTTCCACTTCCAGGCTAAGAAGAGATCCCAGAAGATGAGGAGTAGTAATCAGACAAATAACTTCATCCACTCATGGAGTGATCACGTCTCCTGAGTGGAAAGCAGACCTCAGTGTTGATCAAGTGTTTACTGAACTCAAACCTTATATAACTAATGGATGGCTATGCAAAAACAAGAGTGTGTGAACTGGCTCAATCTCAAACCAGAATGGGCCCAGTTTGGCTCGAGGTCAAGTAGAAGCCCAAGCCTGTTTGGGGGTATCAGCGACATTAAATTTTGTTTTTAAAAAGGTGGACTTACTGCCACCAAGGGCTTCGGCCACTTTGGAGGGTGTTGCTGTGGTTACGGGTGGTTCTCTGATGGCTCCCGCTCCCACACTGGCCTTCTCCTGTCCTCCCATGGGCTGGTTCGGTCATTTCAACCTTTTGTGAGCATGCAGTTGGCCATTTTCGAGGCCGCTGCACATACGTGCTGGCCATTTGCATGGCCGTTACTGTGCACAAATTATTTCCGTGCACATCCCTACAAACCTGAATGTCTTCAACCATACATGCACGTACAGAGTGAGCTGTCCCTTCTCAATGACCTGGTGCTGAGGCTTGGTGGTGCCAACCTCCATAACAAGAACAACAATCTTTCTTTGTTAGTCACCCCATAACAAATTGATCTCTGGGCAGCTCACAACACAGGATAAAAACATAAAAACACACTGCACATTAAATCATAAATGGGTGGGGGGGGGAGAAAAGAAAATACAAAAAATAATATGAAGCAGTTTAAAAACTCATTTTAAGATTAGTTAAAAATCAAATCATATCAGATCTGAAAATCAGAATTTAAAAAGCCTGGGTGAACAAAAAGGTATTTACCTGGCATTTAAAAGAACAAAGTGATGAAGCCTGGTAAACCTCACTAGGGAGGCTATTCTGGAAACAAGGTGCGACCACCAAAATGTCCTTCTCCCTGGTAGCTACCTGCCTCACCTCGTTTGTCAGGGGCACCCAGAGGAGGGCCTCTGAACAGGATCTTAAGGTCCGAGTTGGGACATATGGGGCAAAGCAAGCAAAAATTGCTCCATACAAGCAAAAGTGGTCAAAATTGCCCACAAAGCCCATGGGCATGAGCTTGACTAAAAGGTGAATCAGAGAAACTTTTTGGTGGACAAACACATTGAAAATGTAATCCGGCACTACATGGCTTGCACTGTACATGACAAATGGCAGAAGACTTTTACCACCCCCCTTGACTCCAGTAGGTCCCTGGGAAAAATTTGCTCTGGATATAATGAGGCCTTTTGATAAACAACACACAACACAAAGATTTGTTATAGTGATGGTGGAATACTATTCCAGGTGGCCAGAAGTTTAATTTGATGACAACATTACTACAAACAAGGTGATCCCGTTCAGGGCTGCAGGTTTTGTGAGAAGGTCTGCCTAAAGAACTGCTGACTGACAGTGGGACACAGCTTACCTCATTTGAGATGTAGCAATATTTGCATAATCATGGGATAAAACACAAGATGATTTCCTTGTACCTTCCTCAAGGGAATGGCATAGTGGAAAGAATGAACAGATTAGTGAAAGGAAATTTGCAGGTGGCTACTATGCAGCAACAACCTTGGAAGGAGTCAATTTGTGAAATTTTGTTCACTTATTGAACCTCTCCTCATTCTACTACAGGAAAATCACCTGTGATCATGAGAGAAGCAGCTATTAAAAAGGGGGGAAAAGAATAGCCCTGCTGGATCTATCTAGTCCAGCATCCTGTTTCACAGAGTGGCTCACCAGATGCCTCTGGGAAGCCCATAGGCAGTGGGTCATACCCTCTCTTCTGCTGTTTTTCCCCTACAACTGGTATTTAGAGGCATCTTGCCTGCCTTTGAGGCTGGAGGTGGCCTATAGCCCTCATACAAGTGGACATTGATACTTAGTCTTGTCCTCCATGAATTTATCTAAACCGCTCTTAAAGCCATCCAGGCTGTTGGCTGTCACCACATCTTGTGGCAGAGGATTCCATAGTTTAATTATGTGTTGTGTGAAAAAGTACTTCCTTTTGTTGGTCCTAAATTTCTTTGCAATCAGTTTCATGGGATGACCCTTGATTCTAGTATTATGAGAGAGGGAGGAAAAAATTCTCTCTATCAACTTTCTCCACACCATGCATTATTTTATAGACCTCTATCATGTCTCCCCTCAGTAGTCTTTTTTTCCTAAACTAAAAAGCCCCAGGTGTTGTAGCCTTGCCTCATAAGAAAGGTGCTCTAGGCCCCTGATCATCTTGGTTGTCCTCTTCTTCACCTTTTCCAGTTCTACAATGTCCTTCTTAAGATATGTTGACCAGAACTGTACACAGCACTATGTGGTTGCACTATAGTATTGTCTATGATAACTATAATATTAGCAGTTTTATTTTCAGTCCCCTTCCTAATTATTTCAAGCATGGAATTGGCCTTTTTCACAGCTGCCACACACTGAATCAACACTTCCAACAAGCTGCCCTCCACAACCCCAAGATCCTTCTCCTAGTCAGTCACTGACAGCTATATCCCATCAGCATATTTATCCCATCAGCATATATGTGAAGTTGGGGGGGTGCCCCAATATGCATTACTTTATACTTGCTAACACTGAACCGCATTTGCCATTTTGTCATCTACTACCCCAGTTTGGAGAGATCCTTTTGGAGCTCCTTGCAATCTGTTTTGGATTTCACTACCCTAAATAGTTTGGTGTCATCTGCAACTCTCACCACCTCACTGCTTACCTCAACTTCTAGATCATTTATGAATAATAAAAAAGCACCAGACCCAGTACAGATCCCTGGTGGACCCCACTTCTTACTTCCCTCCATTGTGAAAACTCTCCATTTATACCTACCCTCTGTTTCCTGTCCTTCAATCAGTTACCAATCCACACATGAACCTGTCCCCTTATCCCATGACTGTTAAGTTGCCTCAAAGGTCTTTGATGAGGAACTTTGTTGAAAGCTTTTTGAAAGTCCAGCTATACTATGCCAACTGGATCACCTTTATCCACACAGCTATTTACACTCTCAAAGCACTGCAAGAGTTTGGTGAGGCAAGATTTACCCTTGTAGAAGCCATGATAGTTCTCCCGCAGCAGGGCCTGTTCTTCTATATGCTTAACAATTTTATCCTTGAGAATGCTTTCCATCAATTTGCCTGGAACAGATGTTAAGCTTACAAGCCTGTAGTTTCCTGGATCCACCCTGGATCCTTTTTTGAAAACCGATGTAACACTTTTCCAGTCCTCCGTACAGATCCTGATTGTAGGGATAAGTTATATATTTTTGGAAGGAAGTTGGCAATTTCATATCTTAGTTCTTCAAGTACTCTTGGGTGGATGCCATCTGGCTCTGTTAATTTTTAATTTTTCCAGGCAGTTTAGAATATCATCTCTCGTCACCTCTATTTGATTCAGTTCTCTAACCTCTGTGCTTGAGAAACCCAGTTGCACAGGTATACATTCAGTATCCTCTGCTGTGAAGACAGATGCAAAGAACTTGTTTAGCTTCTCTGCAGTCTCCATATCCTCCATAACAATCCCTTTCACTCCCTCATCTTCTAAAGGACCAACTGCCTCCCTGGCAGGTTTCCTGCTTCTGATATATTTAAATAAGTTTTTGTTATTCCCCTTGATGCTTTTAGCTAAATGTTCCTCAAACTCTCTTTTCACCTCCCTTCACCTTACATTTCTTTTGCCAGAGTTTTTGATCCTTTCTGTTCTTTTCATTTGGGCAGGCCCTCCAATTTCTGAAGGAATTATTCTTCCCCTTTATAGCTTCCTTGACTTTACTTGTTAGCCATGCTGGCATCCTTTTTGGTATACATTCTAACTATGCTTCTAGTATTATGGTTTTAGATAAACTACATGCATTCTGGAGTGAAGTGACTTCCCTGATTTTCCCTTTCAGTTATCTTTTCACCAGACTTCTCATTTTAGAGAGGTTTTCTCTTCTGAAATTCAAAGTGTCTGTGTTAGACTACCTTGGTGATTCTTTCCCCGCATGTATGCTGAATTTGATCACACTATGGCCACTGTTCTCTAAAGGTCCTATGATACTGACATCATGCACCAGGTCCTATCTCACACATCTCACACCAGGTCCACTAGGTTTTCCAGCTTGTTAGGTTTTATTCTTTCATTAACATACAGTGCTATTCCATCTCCAATTCTCCCCTCCCTGTCATTTCTATAGAGTTTATATCCAGGAAGAACAGTGTCCCATTTGTTCTCACTGTTCCACCATGTTTCCGTTATGCCCACTATATCTATGTTTTTGTTAGTACCCAAGCTCACTCACCTTAGCTTGGAGGCTTCTGGGTTGGAGGCTTCCTTGTTTATGTTATCTGTGCGGAACAATTAAAATGTCCAATTAGGACTTGGAGATTTTTGCTTCTCTGTATATTTTATCAGAGATGTAAGACATTCAGGTTATTCTCAGAGGTCTCTTCTCTGCAACCAACTCAAATCTCATCCTGTTAATGTTTCCCATTTTGCAGATACCTGCATTGTCAACAAGGAGGGCAGGAATAAGAAAATAGTTAATTTTATATGCATTTTTAATGTGCACACTTTGCAATAAATATAAGGGATGAACTCTCTCTGTGAAGCCATCTAACATTTGTGACATGAAAAACAACAGCTATATCAAGACAAAGAGCATATAGATTTTGACACATTGTTTTTTATTTCTGATTGTATGCTTCTCTGCAAAAAGATATGGCAAAGTGCCCTAAATGATGAGAAACATAATGAGATCATTTCTTAAGAGGAAGCATGTCGAGAAAGAGGAGGAAGAGGAGGTGGTAGTCAGGAATCCAGAGTGTACTATAATGTATATATATTTCCACCACTCTATAGAAAATTGTGGTTTAAATCCCACAGAAACCACTGCATCTAGAACAAGTTAAGAATCTGACACATAAAAGAAGCAGGTTGTAGACTAGTCTTTAAAAGCTGCATTGACATTCACACTTAGAAATAACAGAACACCAGGGGGGAATTACTCATTCCTGCCAATAGGAGGAGCTATTTAGCATATGAGAGGTTGGGAGGCAGAGGAGAAGATAATCAAAATCCTAACTACATTAAAAAAAAAAAAAAGCTTAAATTCTTAGGGATTTTCTTCTTCACAACAATAAAAATCTACATAAAGTTTTCAAACTCTTTTCATAAGGGATTCAAACCCTACTAGATTAAAGATGATATAGCTGCTCTTTATAAAAAGTGAGATATGTTTAGAGGTGAAGCAATAAACTGGGAGGGGAATAAGACATGATTAATTTGATTAGGATGATCATGAGAAAATGACGATATTTGTTGACTATATGTTGACTATTTGTTGACTATAAATGACTATATACCCTTTGTTCATCCCTGCTCTTCTCTCAAGCTGAAAGTCAGAACAATTAATTCCTCATCATTCATTCATTCATTCACTATATTTCTAAACCACCTGATACAAACATTTCTAGGTGGTGTACAAATTTAAAACACACAGCAAATATTAAAACAGTATAAAATAGTTAAAATTCACAAAACTAATAAAACAAGATCACAGATAATACATTAGATTTTTTTAAAAAACACCAGTTAAAAGCCTGAGAAAACATATACATCTTGAGGGTATTCCTGAAAACAAACAGAGAAGGAGATGCTCTTATTTCAACATGGCGCATATTCCAAAGCCCTGGGGCAGTCACAGAGAAGTCCTGGTCCTGAGTTGCCACCAAACGAGCTGGCGGCAACTGTAATCGGACCTCTCCAGATGATCTTCATAGGTGACAGGGTTCATGACAAAGAAGGCATTCTCTTAAATACCCTGGACCCAAGCCATTCAGGGCTTTATAGCTAATAACCAGCACTTTGTAATTCACACAGAAACGTATCGGCAGCCAGTGCAATTCTTTCAAAATTGGTATTATATGGTCCTTTCGATTTGACCTTGAGACCAATCTGGCTGCCACATTTTGTACCAATTGTCGTTTCCAGACTATGTACAAAGGCAGCTCCACATAGAGTGCTTTGGGGTAGTCAAGCCTAGAGATTACCAGCACATGCACCACTATTTTAAGGTCATTTACCTCTAGAAATGGTCATAGCTAATGTATTAGGCGAAGCTGATAAAAAGCACTCCTGACCACCGCTTCAACCTGAGAAACCAGAGAGAGTTTGGGGTCCAGGAGCACTACCAAACACTGTTCCCTCTAAGCCGTGCACATGTGCATGGGCTCACATGTTATTTGATGTGAGTCAATCAATTTTTTGATGTGCTCAGTCAATTTTAGATCCTGCTTAGTTTTAATCAGGGAGGCCCCACTCTGAATGCATGTGCACACACACTAATATAGTGTCCTACAGTGCTTCGCAGGTCTGCAGCTGTCCCACAATGCACCCCTGAAGCCCAAAAAGTGCAATTCCAGAGGCCATTTCTGGCCACCCCAAAGCTGCGGATTCACGGAAATGAACACTTTTTACCCCCCCCCCTTCTCCATTGATTCAGAGGTCAGGTGTCAATTACCTGGCTATGGAACTGCAGAACCGCGGGTGTTGGGTCTGTGAATGGTGAGGCTTGCCTGTATTTTATTAGGCACATACATTCAGAGAGCAACTGAAATGGACAGCTTTCTTATTGTCTGTCGTGCAGACCAAGGTGGAGTGCTGCATTCATGGCAACCTTGAATATACTTTGTGAATAAGATGAGGAAATAGTCCTTTTCTGCTCAGCAGAAAAAAGTGGTTAGCCCATTATGCTAGTTGAATACTCCAGCTCAAGGCAGCTGAATAGGTAAATGAGAGCTCAATTTCCATGGGATGTTGTTGGTATTATTATTATTGGCTAACATACAGAGCAAGGATGCACTGGTACAGCGAGAGAGCAGCATAACACAAATTCCCAACTGCACTAGTGCAGCAGGAAAGTGGCAATTTTTTAAATGTCCGCCCCTTCCCCAAAAAGAGGCTGTCCAGTCCTCTGGGACATATTTTTGGGTGGCACAGAGGGCTTCCTGGGGAAGAAGTAGGCATCAAAAATCACCACTTCCCTACTGCACTAGTGCAGTTAATTAGAAAGTTTTATTAGGCTGTTCTCTTGCTCTGCATGTCAGATGATGATGATGATGATGATGATGATGATGATGATGATGGACTCAATGTCTGGATAAAACAAACCAATCAATAACACCTGTTTGACTGTGCAAACAAGAAATTAATAATAATAATAATACCACTACAATAATTCCAGTAGTAATTGGCGCCCTACAACTTGAAGAGCACCTCAACACCATAGGGGCCACAGAAATCACCAGCAGCCAACTACAAAAAACAGCTTTACTGGGAACAGCCTATATTTTGTGATGATTATCTATAATAATAACAACAATATATTGATAATGAAATTCAACCATCCCAGGTCCTTGAGAAGGACTTGATGTCTGGATAAAACAAACCAGTCAATAACACCTGTCTGACTGTGTAAACAAGAAATAATAATATCAGGTAGCCAGCTTTCCTGCCTGGATTACATCTGAGTTTTATCTGCATGAGAAGCTTTACAAAAATGGGCTTAGTGCATGTGGGAATAAAATGTAAAAGCCATAAACTATGTGAATTTCTGTGTTTGTGTGTGAGTGTGTGTGTGTGAGAGAGAGAGAGAATGCATGTGTGTGTGTGGTCTATAATTCCAGATGTTAGCAGTTCGCACATTGTAAAATGATCAGAGAGTATAGAGGTGCCTTTGTAAAGAGAGAAAGAGAGAGAGAGAGAGAGAGAGAAGAGTTTGTATTGATGGGGAGAGACTTTTTAAAGTTGGGAGCAAAACGCCTTGTGCTTCCTTTCAGGGGAATGGATGCACTTCAGTCCCTGCTGACTGTTGAGTAGGAGGGAGGATCTGGCTGAACTGTCTTTAAAAAGGTAACGCCAGCTACATACGCTATAATATAGAAAGATACCCCACTTGAAGCCGCTGCTCTGCAGTGTGCGTTGAAGCACAATGAATGGCTTCAACAGGGTAGCGAACTTCCAGGGCTGTTGAGAAAAGGCGTAATGTTGCCTTCTCATTAGAAGAGCTGGCGGGGGGCGTGGAAGAGGTAGGGGAGGGCGGGGCAAAGAGCCGCTCGCCCTTTCTGGGAAGCGCGACGACAATGCTGCGCCTTCCTGTAGCCCTGCCTCCCTTTCCGCACGCAGCTCTTTTTGCAGGCAGCAGTCGGGCGAAATACCTCCCAAGTCTCCACAGAGAGCTGCTTCCAGCCTTAACAGCTTGTTCGCTGGGGCCTTTCGGAGAATCCCCTTCCTTCCCCCTCTCGGTGCTCTCTTGACAAGGCTCTGCATTCATTCATTCATTCATATCCATTCATTCATTCACAGACGCTTACCAAGCCGACTGAAGGGAAAGGGGAGTTTTGGTGATAGGGGGTGGGAGTGGAAGGAGCCGGAAACATAAAGGCCACGAAATCCTCCTGACATGTGGCGGGAGGGAGAATCGAATCAATCCGCAAGTCATCGTGCAAGGAGGAGACTGATCTCGGGCCTGCAGAGATTTCAGGCCTGCGGTATGGAGATCTCCTTTGCCTGAACAGTAGCTCAGCCTGCCAACTGATTTGTTTTCTGGATGCTGTGTTTGCCAGAGGGAGGGGACATGCGGAGGTTGTAGCTGGATGCGGGCTGGCTGTGCTGTATGGTGGCCTGGAATGATAGATGGCCATGCAGGCAATGGGGACTGTTTTGCTGGAGAGAGACAAAGCGCTATTGGGATATGATGGCTGGAGGAGGAGGAGAAGGGTGGGATGTTTAATAGATCCCACACTCAACTTGCAGCTAGCTCAGCAATAGTATCTGGCAAGAGCTGGCTTGAGATTTCGTAGCCCTTCTCTCCGCCCACTCACACTCTCAGAGGAAAACACATGGAGGAGGATCAGGCTTTCCTTTTCACTGGCTAGAAAATGTTTGTTTTTTAATGGGTGATCATCCCTTGTTCCTATTTGATAATGCAGGTAGCTGGTTTGTAGGGCTGTGCACAATCGCAACTTCCAAATCGGACCAATTCGGATAGAACAAACTGAGATGGATCTGATCGGATAGAACAAACTCTCATCCGGGTTTGGATGTCAAAATCCTAGTTCTAAACGAGAAGCAGGAGTTTAGAATTTATTTCACTGTCGTGTGGACCCAAGGATCATGAACATCACACGGAACCAGCAGGTTTCCCAGACTGGGGGCTTTACTGTAGGAGGAAGGGGTTTAAGTTTGGACGAGTTAGGATGAGATCATGTAAAGCTCATATAAGTGCATGTAGGCATAAATAAGCATGAATCACAGTAAATTGGGGCTGTTCACATTGCTGCCTTTTACAGCCTATCATTACAGTTTTTCTTTGGTTCATTCACTTTGCAGGCTTCCCCTTATCCATGTCTGGACAACAGGGCCTCTCGTCTTCCACCCCTAACTCCATCCTCCACTGCCTCCCCACCCCTCCTCTTGCACCATCGGGCTTTTCCCTGCCCCACAAGCTTCTAACCCCTAATCAGCCAAGTTATTCCCACTGCCCCTCCAGCATTGCCTGGCTCTGTCTCCCCCTTCATCAGCTGGCAAATTGACCTAGGTGCCAAAATAGCTTCTCTGCCACAGCTGGTCATCCCCTTGCCCCCCCTTCTCTTTCTCACTAGGCATCCCTTTCGTTTCCTCTTCTAATTCCCCTCTCCTCCTCTGCTACTGCCCTCCCATCCCACCATGGTCACACTGCAGAGTCCCTCCCACTGCAGGGGGTAGCTCTCCCCCCTCCCTCACCTTGGCAGTCAGAGCTGGAGTGCAGAAAAGCCAAGTGCAAAGGCCACCCCATTGTACAGGGGCGCTGCTGGGAAAGGATCTCTGTCGCCTCTTCACTACATGAAGGAGATCCTTTTGCAGCAGTTCCCCATGCAACAAGGCCTAGTCAAACAATCCCTGTGCAACAAGGCCTAGACAAACAAACAAAGAGTCACAGATGGGACAAAGGACCCTGATGCTCTTCAATGGCAGTGCTGAAGCCTTCCCCTACAATGCTGGGATGGATTAATTGAGCCTGAATCTGCCCAGGGAGGGAGAAAGAGACAGGTGGAATAGGTCAAATAAGGGCGTTGCTGCTGCAGTTGCCTGTGCTTCACCTAAATTAGCCCTTCTTGGAACGGATCTGCCAGGATCATGAAGCAGAGGAGTGTCTCCCAGGGCCATCAACTCATGGCAAGGGAAAGTTTTATTTAAAAATATTTTATTTAAAATATTTCTATACCACCCAAAACGCGTCTCTGGGCGGCTGCGCAGGAAGTTGCGCAGGAAGCAAGTCTGAGTGGAACTGAGGTGTGGAAGGCAGAGCCGACACTCCCACACAGGTAGCCACACCTCCATCTCACCCTTTATCTCAGGGGTCTCTCCATGCAGTGTGGCAAAAATGCTGGAGAATCCCACATTGCCATTTGCAACTCTCTCCCAAAGTGCAGCTTTTAAAACCCCCCACTTATTTTACGGATTAAGGACCAATGGTCATAAATAATCATGAAAAAAACCCATTAGCTGTATGAATGACACTTGCTGTTACTATAAGCAAGCAAGCAAACAAACAAAAACTTTATTTGCTAGCTGCCCCATAACAAATTGTTCTCTGGGCAGATTACAACACAACATTAAAACATGAGATAAAACACACATTAAGTCATAACAAACAAAGGCGGCTGCGGGGGTGGGGGGAGAAAATACAAAATACAATACAAAAACAATTTAAAAACATTTTTAAATAATCAATTACAATCAGATCACATTTTTTAAAAAAAAAATTAATTTTAAAAGGCCTGAGTGAACAAAAAGGTATTTACCTGGTGCCTAAAAGAACAAAGCAATGGAGCCAGGTGAACCTCACTGCAGAAGCTATTCCATAAATGGGGTGCAACCACCAAAAAGGCCCTCTCCTGTAGGAGCTCCCCCCTCAGATAAAGTGTGCTGTCAAGTCAATTTTGACTCCTGATGCCCACAGAGCCCTGTGGTTTTCTTTGGTAGAATACAAAAGGGGTTTACCATTTCCTCCTCCCACGCAGTATGAGATGTTAGTCAAGCATTTCCCCACTGCACCACCCTACCTTAGGTGTAATGAAGCAGGAATCATGAGAAGCAGGAATAAATTGCCATTTGGAAAAGGTCCAGGGTTAAACCATGGTCCTGTATAACGTCTGAACAGTGCTACTGTTACATACAGTATAGAATCACAGTGATAAGTGATTGACCAAAGGCAGTCAACAACGATATGTAATTGGATTGCCCTTGCATTTCCTTATATATGCAAACTGTATATGTTCATATGTAAACAGTCCCTGTAGAACAATGTTTGGATCTTTATTGTGTCAGTAACACTGATAGGACTTCTTTATTCCCCTTAGTTCCAACAGAACTGGAGAAAAGGAGCCAGAGAACTGCCCCCCCCCTTCTTTTTTTGGCCTCGTAATTCACACACTATCAGCAAACACCTTCCATATATCATGTCTTTCTCTCTCCGATCCAAACTACATGTTGTGCTGGGAGATTCATGATTGATCTCCAGACACCTAATGCAGCCAAGGAGGAGAGTTGCTAATTTGATTGGAAAGATGGTGTAGAGGCCGGGGATGCTTCACTCTTCCTCCATGTGTTTTCCCAGTTGAAATTGCACCCCAGGCTGCTCTTTGGGGGCAAAACACAGGTGCTTACATCAGGCCTGTATTTCCCCCCACCCCTTATGGAGAAAATTGCTGTTAGGGGGCCCATTTGGATTGGGAAAACGACACGGGAGAAGATTTAAGCTTCCCCATTTCTTGCATTGCTTCCTTGATCAGCTACCCTCCTCTCTCCCCCTCTTCTTCCCCCTCCTCCATGACTGCATTCCATTGAAACAATGCTTTGGGAGATCAGTTATGGATTTTCAAAGGTAATGAGCTTGTTCATACAACCAATTGTGGGGAGGGGGAGCTGGAAGGAATGCAGGATCCTATGTTCCTGCTTCCAGATGACCAGAGCCTGTTCATGACTCTGCCACTCATGCACCCACACGAATGGCACAAGCACAGCTGTCGGGAGGTGGGAAAACCAAACTGGGTCCTTCAGTATCCCACAATGCACTATGCAAGAGAGGCAGCCCTCAGTACAGCAATAGTGCTCCTTGCCCTGGTCTCGCAAGCCTCTGAACTTTATGGTATGCATGGCCACTGCATGGCCACTGCCCCAGTTTACAAGTGGCAGTTGTTCAGACAACTAGAAGATGAGGTAGGACAGACTCCGTTTTCCTCCTACCTCACTTTTAGCCTGCGTAGTGGATCTGGACTACCCAGTCTCAGAGCTGCTGGGTTGGGAGGGCTGTCATGATGCCCCAGATGACCAGAGATTTCTGGATTCCTCTCCTACCCAGGAATCTCTGGTCATGAGAACAGCCTTAATATGTAGTTTGGCCTTCATTTGAAGTTTGTTCTTGTTGAGTTTGTGGTAGAATGGAAGATGGGAATCAATAAAAGAAGAAAATGTGAACAGGAATAAAGAGGCTGACTTTTGTACAGTCGGGTCATAGAAGCACACATTTCCCCAAATGAACATCCTCTTCCCAAGCCCTGCCAAGTGACCTGTGCTCCAGAGCAGCAGCAAGTCCTGGGATGTCCATGCGGCTCATGAAATGCCCACATCAAACAGTTCCAGCCAGTAGTGAAGATCGGCCACTCCAAGGGTTTAAAAGGATAAGACCACTATGCTATGCACACACTTGCTTGGAAGGCCCCTAGTGAACGTGCTCACTTGGGGATAAAGTAACATCAGGCCAAAATAAGGAAGGGTGGGGGGTGTTTGGGAAGGGCAGGCAGGAATTATTATTATTTATAAGGAGATGTGCCAGGAACTTGGAGGGCAATAGAACTCCTGGGGCCATCTTGCACTGAACCTTAGCTGGCCTCATCAGAGAGGGACCAAGTTGAAGGCCCAGGACAAGATGGAGGAGGGGCTGCCTTCTTCCAGTGAGAAACACGGGGCATGCTGGGACAGCAGAGGTCAGTGGCCCTCCACTCCCCTGGATGTCAAGCCCCTCCCCCTTTAGAGTTCAGCACAAGCAGCTGTGACAATAATATGCCCACAGGTGAACTTAGGTAATTTTGGAGCCTGGACCTAAAGGCCTTTGGAGGCTGCCCCCCACCCCCTGCAAATTAACAGCATCATACTTGGTGGGCAACTACACCACCCAGGACAGACTAAAGAGGATTTGAAGGGCCTCAAGGGCTGTGGAGGAGCTGGACTTTGGCCCCAAAGTCCAGGGGTAAGAGAGCCTCTGAATGTGCCAGGCCATAAGGGAAAATAGAACCCTGTGAGGTGGGACTGGAACATTGCTATGATTGTAACCACCGATCGAGGACATTGCATTGCAAGGTGAGGTGATCTGTGAGGCTTTTTTTTGCAAGCACCACAGCCTGATGATGCGGAAGTGCCTCTCTGAGCTGATGAATGCATTACAACCTCACATTACTTCATGGGACCTATTTCTGGGTAGGTATGCCATCTAATGGCACAGCGGGGAAGCAACCTGCCTAGAGAGCAGGAGGCTGTTGGTTCGAATCCCCACTGGTATGTTTCCCAGAATATGGGAAACACCTATATTGGGCAGCAGCGTTATAGGAAGGTGCTGAAAGACATCATCTCATACTGTGTGGGAGAAGGCAATGGTAAACCACTCCTGTATCCTACCAAGAAAACCACATGGTCCTGTGGTAGCCAGGAGTCAACACTGACTTGACGGCACAATCTAATCTAATCTAATGCATTGAATTATACTGTATGGGATGAAACTTGGAAGCGAATGCAGGGAAACCCAGGACCAGGCCTGCTTGTTGACAGGATCAACATACAGATGCAGTCAGGATATTCCAAAGGCCCCTCTCAGTCACAGACACTTGAAGCATGGGCCATTGGGGGCTTCAGTTTCAGCAGAGTTCACAGGGATCCATTACGTTTTAGCCACATTGGTATGATTTAGTACATCAACATAGAATAATTGATTTAAATCACATTACATTGTATGGATTTAAGTGAACAGTCTCTGCAAAATCTTTGAGAGAGAAGAATTATGTTGTATTCCATCTAGTACTCTTTTGTTTTATTGTTTTGTTATGTTTTGTTGTTGAGAAGTTTGTCCCATTGGAGATCCTGTGGAGTGTGTCGGGGGTGGAGTCAGAAAGAAAAAGGGAAGGGAAAGAGAAGGAGAAAATGGAGTTTCTGAACAAACCCTTAGTTAAACCTACATAAGATTACTTTCTATTTATGAGGAAAGCAACTATAAAAAATTCCTCCCAACTGCATAACCTGTCAGACCAACCAATCAACAGGAGAAAAGAAGGCACCAGATGCAAGAAAAGGGGAGCAGTCCTCAAAGGTGCACAGAAGATAAATTATTGCCCAAAGCATTTCAGTTATAACTTCCTCAGGAGCGACTCTGATTTACTTCTTTCAGGTGAAAGAGAAATCAAAACTGTCTAAAATAACCATTTTGAGATGCTGAGGGAAGAGAGTTTTGGTTTCTCTTTGAAATAACCAAAGTTACCTCTAATGAAGAACTTTAATATTTAAAATGCATTTATCAATTAACATTCTTCTGTAGATCAACCAATCAAGCCCCTTACACAGATATGGGGAAACTGGTATCATGTTTTGTCATGTCTTATATTCATGCTATCCGTAGTTTCTGAAGACGCATCATTATATGTATCCAATCATGATGCTACCTGGTATGAAGTTGGTAGGCTTTGCAAAAATTGTTCTGAATTATCCTTGGAAGAACCACAGTGATTCTTTGATGTGCCTGGAAGACGGAAAGGGATGCTCTATGTCAGGCTGCACAACTTTGGTCCTCCTGCTCATGTTGGACTAATAGTTTGATTGATTAAATGCCATCAAGTCGGTGTTGACTCTTAGCGAGCACATAGATAGATTATCTCCAGGATGATCTGTCTTCAACTTGGCCTTTAAGGTCTCTCAGTGGTGCATTCATTGCTGTCGTAATCGAGTCCATCCACCTTGCTGCTGGTCAGCCTCTTCTTCTCTTTCCTTCAATTTCCCCAGAATTATGGACTTCTCAAGGGAGTTGGGTCTTCACATAATGTGTCCAAAGTATGATAGTTTGAGCCTGGCCATTTGTGCCTCGAGATAAAAATCTGGATTTATATGTTCTATGACCCTTTTGTTTGTTTTCCTGGTTGTCCATGGTATCCTCAAAAGTTTTCTCCAGCACCAAAGTTCAAAAGCATCAATGCTTTTTCTATCTTCTTCAAATCCAGCTTTCGCATCCATCAAGTGTCACAGGAAACACCATGAACAGAACAATTCTAATCTTTATAGGTGTAGACACGTCACGGCATCTAAATATCTTTTCCAAGGCCTTAATTGCAACCCTACCAAGTGCTAGTCTGCGGCGTATTTCTTGACTGCTGGATCCTTTACTGTTGATGGTCGATCCTAAAGGGCAGAAGCTATCCACCACTTCAATGTCTTCATTATACATTCTGAGGCTGGTTGCTGTACCCATTGTCATTTAGTTTAGTCTTCTTTACATTCAGTTGTAGTCCCATTTTTTTCACTGTGCTCCTTGACTTTCATTACTGGAGCTTGCAGATCATCTGCATTCTTAGCTATCAGAGTGGTGTCATCCAAGTAGCGCAGGTTATTGATGTTTCTTTAAAAAATGAACTTTAAAACTACGCTCATCTTCTTCCAATCTAGCTTCTGTAGTCTGTTGGTCTACAACTCCAGTAATCCCTAGTGCCCACTGTGGCTAGAGATTATGGGAATTGTGGTCCAAAACAGTTGAAGGGCCAAAGTTGAGCAGCCCTGCTCTTTGTGTTGCAGTGCTTTTGAGTCCACACAAAGAGTGCTACACCTCATCCCTAAAACATCCAACTCAAGAAACAAAGTTTGGGAGTGACAGTTACAGGTAGGTTTTTTGTTTGTTTGTTGCTGTAAAATATGTAAAATAGGGGACTTATTTTAGTTTGGAGGCAGGGACAATTTTTTAAAAGGAGATGTTCAAAACCATTTCTTTCTAGCTGGTGATGTTTCCATGCACCCACTTCCTACCCTGCTTGGTAAAGCTAAATAAAGGTAAAGGTAATCGAGTGTTGCTACCTGATATAGGTGTTTCCCATAGTCTGGGAAACATACCAGCGGGGATTCGAACCGGCAACTTCTGGCTTGATAATCAAATCATTTCCTGCTTCGCCATTAGGTGGCTGAAGCTAAATACTGCTTCCCAATTCCTCACTCTTTAATACTTTCTTTAGGCCTTTTGTGCTCAAATCTAGAACAAATCCTATCTGTTGGGCAAGCTACTTTCTCTGGGCATCAATTCCCAATTTGCGAACTAGGAATAATAATCACCTGATTGACAGAGATGTTGCAGAAGCAAACAATAAAGACTACGAGTTAGTCTTTGCACATTTAAAGTGCAGTGTGAATTGTCTTTTTGAATTTTTGAACACCAAAGCATAACTATAAACAAGTTATGCCAGTGATGATGACGACAATGGCATCATTTCTAGGCTTAATGTGACAGCTGTCAAGTTCACTTCCAAGCATACTGTTGTTACCAAATGAATATTAAAATAATAGTAATAATATCCTAGAGTGCTTGGCTCACTGAAGGAACAAACACAGGGCTTAGATCATGGCAGCTTCTCTCACTATTGACTTGGTGTTGCATAGTACCTAGACATTCCATCACATGCCAGATTTCCTGTTCAACCACTTGCTCATTCTAGGCTGTGTGTAAGGGAACTCCTGGGGTGGAGCCAATCGCCATGGGTAAACGCTATGAGCTTCATGTTGGGCCTTCCCCCACCCAGGTCCAGGGATGACCCCATCAGGCACGAGAAGAAGTAGACATAAATACTTAATCAGCTCTCGCAAGATCATCAAGGCAAGATCTCAGGAGACTTGCCCCAGCTGCCAGGAGCTATATAAGGGAGGACTGGCCAGTGATGAGGGGCCAGTCCAGGAGGAGGGCTTGATGTGGAAGGAGCCCTGGGATTCTGACCGAGTTTTGTGGATAGCAATTAGGGATGTGCATGAATCAGTTCGCAGGCCCTTTTATGGGCCTCCGAACCATTTTGATAGACCGGCGGTTCCGCCGGTTTGAAGGTGGGGGGTGATTCCTTTAAGGATGGGAGAGGGTGCACTTACACCCACCCCCCACGTATGCTTCCCCCTCTGTGTAAAAATAGTCCAGCGGGGCAGCAGCATACTTCCTTGCTGCTCCGTGGATCCCCTTTTTGGAAGTGCCCGGCTTGCGTGTGCTTACCGTGGGTGGGGGCATGCATGTTGGATGTGTGTGCAGCATGGGCAAGCATGCTGAGCACTTCCAGTCATTTCTGGTCGGGATATCAATGGGGCTGCAAGGAAGTACACTGCAGCCCCCCTGAACTATTTTTACACAGAGCGCCAGAGGGGGAAGCACAGTGGAGGAGGAGTGCACCCTCCCCCATCCTTAAAGCTAAACATCCTGCCCCCCATTGGCTCGAAGGGTGCCGGTTCCATTCACATCCCTAGTAGTAATACTAGAGCAGGGCAGGTGAATGGAACAAGTCCTGCCTGTAAGCCTTAAAGCTCCCCCAGCTGAGAACTCTGAGGATACCTCAACCTCCTCTGGCAGCAGATGGCTGTACTGAGAGCCTGACACTGTGCCTACCTTTGCAGACCTCTGCAGGTACAAGGATGAACAAAATGTATCTTCTCTCATCCCTGTAGGTTCTTGTCCTTTAAAAAAAAAAGTATGTTCAGAAAACAGCAGAAGAATGTCTTGTGTTCAGGTTCCTTACCTTGATACTTAAAATGGCTGGCTGGAGTGCTTAGTAGTTCCACTTTATTGTTTAGGTTATTGATTGATAGGAAATCTTCCAGCAGAGTTACTTGCACTCTGATGTCCCAGCTGAAGTTACTACTGGTGGTTTCTGCTGTTTAAGTTGTTACAGAAACTTGGAGGAGAGACCATTTATTGACCGCACCTGCAGTAGAAGTGCATAAGTAAGGAGAGCACTGCTAATTAATATTGTCTGGAAAGTTAACATGGAGTTGACATCCTAAGTAAAGTAGTTCTGTTATAAATATTATTATAATAAAATATTATCAATAATATAATAAATAATGTAAATAATAATATTTAGGAAATACATCAGAGAGATAGGAAAGGCCTACATGTCTGGCTTCTTGCTGCATCAGGAAGGGGAAGGAGGAAGAGGAAGTCTGTCTCTCAGGTTAGAAAGTGAAACCTGAAACGATCAGTCCAACAAAGGGGAAGCAGAGTAGAGAAAGCATAGTTAGAGAGGGGGTTCCCTTGCTCATGATCTCTACCCCTAGTGGTCAATAGGGTTGCTGGTGCTTTGAGTTGATGCCATCAGGAGTTGCATCTCCAACATAAACAACAGGCTATCACAAAGGAAAAACCAGGAACTATAACAGGAAAGTGAGCAGAATATCCAAGGCAATAGGACATTGCAAAATTGAGTGTGTAGGTTTTCCCCCTGATGCAGTGTGCCCTGAACTGGCTGCCTCTGGCACTTTTAGCAGCGGATTGGTCACTCTAGGTATACTTTGGCTCTAGCACTACCATCTTCTATCTATAGCAGGGTTTCTCAACGTGTGGGTCCCCAGATGTTATTGGACTTCAACTCCCATAATCCCCAGCCCCAGCGGCCTTTGGTTGGGAATTATGGGAATTGAAGTCCAATTACACCTGGGGACCCACACATTGAGAATCCCTGATCTATAGGACTCAACAGTGACCCTGCTGCCAATGCCCCTCACTACTGGCATCACCCGAGCCCACCTTCCTGCTCCACAGCTTTGTGTTTTGGGAGCAGCTTGCTAACGCATTTGCTACATGGGGTGCAGGGAACAGCGGAGTCATCTTCTTTGGATCAGTGGCTCTGTGACTTTCTGAGAGCAGAAGTCCTTGGGGGATGTTTGTGGGGCATGTGGAGGGGGAAGAAATGGCAGCATAAACCACACAGCTATGATCTGATCTATTTCCCAGGTTTTGAGATAAAGATGAGTTGTGAAGTCAGCAATTTCCAATTTCAACTTCCAGCCGCAAAGAGAATAAAAGATCAATAGAACCTGAAACATTTTCATAAATGCCATTTACAGTAAGAGAAAAGAAAAGAGGAAAAAATGAGGAGGGGGAAGGGAATCGCAATAGACATAGCAGTGTGGAGGAATGGGTTCAGAAGTATCCCCCCCACCCCTCAATTTCTCCTATAAAGAATGAGCAGGTCTTCTATGCGTGTGCGACCATGTTAGAGGGTGTTCATTTCAAATTCAAATGAATGTGTTGCCGCCTCTTTTGTATTTACTACTATTTTGGATATTGTTCAGAAAGCGCGCTGCAATCAGCCCAGCGCTAAACGGCACGATGGGGATGTAATTAATTATTCTCGCTGCCTTTTCAACGAAAATGTTAAAAGGAGGGAGTTGAGGCCTCCCTCCTCATTTCTCCCCTGTAATCGTATACCACGGCTGGCTTTATTGGTTCTAAGGGAGGGGAAGGAGGCACGTTTGCTTCCCTGCTGCTACCACGTTAAGCATGCTCACTTCACAGGCGGTGCAGATGAAAGTGTAATTGCATGGAAGGTGAATTGATTGCAATTAACCTCAGGACTTGGCCTCAGGCTTGGGTGTCCCACCTTCTTCCCGGGAAAGCGACCATCAGGGGCATAATATGCAGCTGATGAATACATATATCACAGAGTGAAGCCCATACATTTTGGACAAAAGTACATAAATCACATAGAAAAACATGCATTATACAGAAATGCTCAAATTATAAATGAAGCACATAAATCATAAGATTATGCTGTTGAATTGTATCAGGAAACATCAATTATATAGTGAGATCCTAGGTTCACCAAGAGGTTCACTGAATAATGAAATGAGCTCCTATAACTTTAGGGAAATGGTTGCATTTCTGTGAAACCCAGATGTGTGGTGGTGGTAGAATCTTCTGAGAGAAAGAAGGAAAGGGGGGAGGATCAAAAATGCTTCTGCAGGTGTTCTCTGCAACATTGTCAGCAGGCAAATCGTTATGTGGTGTGTATGTATATGAGGTGGAATTGGAATTCCACTTGTAGGGGGAATTGGTGGGGCCACATCCCATAGGAATTGAGAGGAGCCTTTTTGCATGTGACATGGGAAGAGTGATCGTGAGAAAGTGAAAAGTACACAATCTCCTTTCTACACTATTGTGAGGTACATGCATGAGTTTCCTTGGGGTTCACACACTTTGGTCCACAGATGTTGTTGGACTACAGCTCCCATCATTCCCACCCATGATGGCTGAATGCCATTGAGAACCCCGGCAGCAAGGGATTGTGGGTCAAGGTCTCCAACAGCCAGACCTTGAGACCTTACTCCAGTTGCTGCCATGACAGCTGGCTAAAAGAGGGAGCTGCTGGACTACTGTCTCCTGTGCTTAGATGCCACCAGT
Source organism: Hemicordylus capensis (assembly GCF_027244095.1). Lineage (NCBI taxonomy): Eukaryota > Metazoa > Chordata > Lepidosauria > Squamata > Cordylidae > Hemicordylus > Hemicordylus capensis. The sequence continues at coordinate 34,024,821 of NC_069661.1, read as the reverse complement.
CCTGCAAGCAAGATGGCGGCATTGCAGCTCCTAGCACAGCAGCCGACATGTATCACAAAGAGCCAGTAGGGTCCAACTAAGGGCTGAACCTTTAATCGGGGCAGTCAAGGAAGCTTCTCTTGCACAATGCTTGCCTGATTGTCCAGCCTTCTCATTGTATACGGAAATTGTTCCATATCCAACTCTTCCTATTTATTCCCCTGGGAAATTCCCTGTTCTGTAGAACCTATCCATGTAAATTATGGCCCCTCTTTTATCTTTGTTTGTGCCCTTTGGGAACACCGTTAAAATTGTTAGTGTGAGTTGATTGAGTTGTTCTTCATCAGGATTCAACTCCCTCTCCAGAGTCTCTAGAAATTAAATGTCTCAGTAGTGGAGTGTGGATGCATCTCGTCCCTTAATACACATGCATGTTAAGACGCACACATTAAAGCACATACTCGGATGAAGGCTGAGTGCAGCCACTTCACATGCTGCTGAGTCTCAATTCAAACTGTTGATAACAACAGATTGCGGGACAATTATGGTTTTCTTGCATATCTTTATTCTTTAATCTATCAGTGGAGAGCAAGACTTTGCTGAGTAAATGAGTACAGCATCCAGCCAACAAAACAGAGCCTGTAGCAATATGGAATGAGGCATCTTGGACATTAATCTCTATTTTAATCTGTGAAATGTTGGCAAAGGGCTGTGTGTGTGTGTGTGTGTGTGTGTGTGTGTGTGATATTCATGTATGCACTACATAATTTAATACTCTGGATTTTGGTTTCAAGAGACCTCCACAGCAGTGTTCCCTCTAACAGGGATTCCCAGATGTTGTTGACTACAACTCCCAGAATCCCCATCTGCAATGGCTTTTGCTCAGGAATTATAGGAGTTGTAGTCAACAACATCTGGGAATCCCTGTTAGAGGGAACAATTACAGAAATTTAATTTAATTACAGAAATTAAAAACAGCATAAAAACAATGAAATACATTTAAACAATTCCAAATAATCTACACAAATCTAGATTCACCAGCATGTATCAGCTTAGAGCTTGCTTTCCCTCCACATCAGCAGCCCTCATAGCCTTCTCCTCATGAGACCATCCTATCAGGAGGAGACTGGAAGGATGCATGAGTCATTCATACTTTTTTGGTTGCTTCCATGTAGTTTAGAAGAAACTTGAGAATGCATCCCAGAGCATCTGCAGCTTCTTACCTATCCACCCCCACCATTAGGGGTGTGCACGGAACCGCCACACTGCGGTCTGGCACTGGGGTGGGGGGTCGCTTTAAGAGCGGCGGGAGGGTTTACTTCGCTGTGGCGCCATAATTTGTAGACTAATTGGGGCGGCAGGATACCTCCCTGCGGCCCCTTCCCCGCTGCGGCTCTGCAAAACTCCCAGTAATGCTTTGCATGTGCGCACGTTGTGCGTGCGCTTCACGTCACTGACGTGCGCGTGCGCAAAGCATTACTGGGAGCTTTGCAGAGCCGCAGCGGGGAAGGGGCGGCAAGGCGGTATCCTGCTGCCCCAATTACTCTACAAATTACGGCGCCACAGCGGAAAGCGGCGGGAGGGGTAAGTAAACCCTCCCACCGCTCTTAAAGCGACCCCCCACCCCCAATCCGAACCACCCAGGACCGGTCCGGACTGGTCCAGAGGCCTTTTCAATGGCCTCCGGACCGGTCCAAGCCCATCCCTACCCAGCATAGCATGCCTCCACTGGCTGTTGCTGGTGTCTATCTTATGTTTCTTTTTTAGATTGTGAGCCCTTTGAGGACAGGGAGCCATTTTATTTATTTATATATATATGTAAACCACTTTGGAGACTTTTGTTGAAATGTGGTATAGAAATATTCGTCGTATTTGCAGGCAATATTGAACTAGAGGGACCAACTATATGAGTCAATATAAGGCTGCTTCCTATATTCCTCTTTTGCCGCTGACCAGTCAACCTCTGCTGCTAACATATATGCTGATACAGACATACATATACACAGACATGGGTATGCAATGCTTGATCTGTGTGGGTGTGCTGATGCCACATTTGTACATAGTCAGTCAAGGATCCCTGAATATGTATAGGTGCATCAGTGGGGTTTGTACTTGCTGCTTTTCCACCCAACCCAAATGCAAATATAGCCATTTCTTAGCCTCTAGCTGCCTAGGAGGAAACTGAATAAAGATGTTAGGAAAGAAACTATGAGGTGATGGGGAATTGATTGGATCTGCACATGCTGGATAGTTCAGTCAGCGTGAATTTTGTGTGAAGCCGGGGACTGAGACTGGCAAGGCTAGGAGCTAAGTCAAGGCTGCAGGTGCCCTATGTTACTCAGAGTAGCACAGGGTTTCAAAAAGTTCAACTTTTAAGCCTCAGAAATACTGATGACCACAGGGCCAGGGGGTGGAACCAGGGGGACAAGAGTGGATGCTGAAACAGCAGTCAGGCTGGCTGTTGAAACAACTCAAAACGCTTTGAGTGTTTCAGCCATAGGGAACTATCGGGAAATTCAAAACACCCCATTGTTCCCCATGGGTAGCTCCTAGGGACACCAAAGTGGGTTGGCTGGTAACACATGATGGGTGTTACCTACCACCCAACCCATAAAAGAATTTTATTTCACATGGACAAGCATGTGAAATTTTTACAAAATTTTAACCTTTCCCCCAAATCCCCATAGGATCCTATGGGGGTTTGGGGAAAAGGTTAGTTACAAATTGCCTGCTTAACTTTAAAAAAAAATTTTTTTGGTGGGTTGGGTGGTACATAGTACCCATCATGCCCTACCACACAACCCACTTTGGTGTCCCCAGGAGCTACCCATGGGGAACAAAAGGGTGTTTCAAGTTCCCCCATTGTTCCCTATGGCCACAACAAGCTGCACTCACAGAGTGCACACACAAGTTTTACATTGCATTTTGCAATGCATTTTGCAAACCTGCCTTGAAAAACACTGCAAAATCACACAGTAAAAGGGAATCTGTCCCTTCCAAGAAAGAACACACATGTCAAACAGTCCAAAAATGGCCAAAAAAGAATCAATGACCCAGAATTCCCTGCCATACACAGAAAATACCATTGGCGCAAGATGCTCTCTTATACACAATTATGACTCCCTAGCATTGCCACAGCAGCACCCTCAGTAGCAAGCATAGCCATAAGCTCAACTAGAGCAACTTCAGTCACATTTTGACTGAGTACATCTTGCAATCCAGATTGCAGAGCATACCAGAGCAGTGAGTGATGCACAAGTTAGTCCAAGGCCAGACTTGGTGCTCGTCACAGCAGTTACCAAGAAATATTACAGAGTGAGTGAGTGAGTGAGAGAGCGAGAGCTGTTACTGTAAATTTCCAACCACAACACTATCTCACAAACAAAACAAACCACAACTAAAGGAAGGCAGGTACCCAAAGTTATTTATTATTTATTAATTCAATTTTTATACCACCCTTCCAAAATTGGCTCAGGGCAGTTTCTGCCTTTATCAATCTGAGATCCAGCAAACCAGATAGTTATAGCATTAGGGATGTGCAGAATGGTTCACACTGTTCTGACTCAAAATCTGCTGTTTTGAGTGTTTCAAGCTTGAAACAGAGCACCCTTCAAATAAAAGGCCTGTTTCAAGTTCAGAACAGAACAATTCCATTTCAATCAGAATGTTTTGACATTCTGATCGCCATTTTTGGAGGCCTGTTTCCCCCTTGATGATTGATTTTCTGGCACTGGCTTCCAATTGGCTTGAGATCTCCTTGCTTCTTGGTTGGCTTATCATAGAAATCAAGTGTCATCATGGGCAACTGTGCCCCCATTGATGACTCCTCAAGGGGGCACACTTTTGGAGGGTATTTCAAAATGTAGTCAAAGAGATTGGGATGCAGAGAGAGCCCTTATAGTCTCTTGAAGAGGATACATCAGAAAAGGAGGAAGGAATCAAGGAAGGAATGATTTTGTGGTTTTCTTATCTCAGCACTGAGTATAATATGTTGTGCTATTGCTCCTATAACTATCTGGTTTTTATGGATCTCAGATTGACAAAGGCAGAACCTGCCTTCCTTCATGCCTGTGTGCCTGCCTTCTTTGAGTTGTAGGTTGTTTTGTTTCTGAGATAGTGTTGTGGGAAGAAATGGACAGTGGCAACTCTCACTCTCTCTGTGTGTATAATATTTCTTGGTGATTGTTGTGATGAGCTCCATGTTTGGCCTTGAGTTGAGACTAACTTGTGCTTCACTCACTGCTCTGGTCTGCTCTGCAATCTGCATTGCAAGGTGCACTGCAGTCAAAACGTAGCTGAAGTTGCTCTAGTTGAGCTTATGGCTGTGCTTGCTGCCAAGGGTGCTACTGTGGCACCTGTAGTAGAGCTAGGAAGTAACATATTAAGAGTCATAATTGTTTGTGAGAGAGCAACTAGTGCCAATGATCCTATGGGGATTTGGGGGAAAGGTTAAAAATGTGTTAAAAACTGCCTGCTTGCCCATTTCTTTTGTGGGTTGGGTGGTAGGTAGAACCCATCACGCCCTAGTACACAACCCAAGTTTTGAGTTTGTTCCATCCAAGCTAGCTGTTTTGATGGAACAAACTCAAAACATCCCGGCCATTCAAAGCAAAAAGTGAAATCAGTTTCATGCCCATCCTTACACAGCATATTATACTCAGTGCTGAGAAAAGAAAACCTACTGTTTTTCTCTCCTGATGTATTCTCTTCAAGAGAGGCATAAGGTCTCTCTCTGGCTCCTAGTCCCTTTGAATATATTTTGAAATTCCCTTCTTTTGTCTTCCTCCTCCCTCCCCACCCTCAGCCATTGAGGGACTGTTGCCTATAACAACATTTGATTTCTATGATAATATGCCATCCAAGAAGCAAGGAGATTACAAGCCAATTGGAAGCCTGTGCCAGAAAACCAATCAGCAAGGGGAAAACAGGCCTCCAAAATGGCCCTTGGAACATCGAAACATTTTGATCGAAACAGGGTTGTTTTGTTCTGATTTTGAAACGGGGCTTTTATTTAGAGGGTGTTCTGTTTTGAGCTCAAAACACTCAAAATGGCCTATTTCAAGTCAAAACATTTTGACATTGAAATGTTCTGCACATCCCTATTAGCCATAGGATCCGGTAACACATGCACACCAGGGATATATGGCAATATTTTGTTGCAAATCCATCTCAAGCCAGATGGGACCAAAAGCTTTTCTAAGTTAGTCATCCACTCCAATGTGAGTTTTGGATGAGAAACATGCAACACTGCTCCAGTCCAGATGGGAGGCCAATCAATCATTCACTTTTGTTCCTAATCATGGAACAATTGTTGGTAATTTTGCTCCATTGCTAGGCAGAGAATCCCAAATATAGTACAGGAGTGTGGCATCAAAACCTTTTTGAGGGCAGGGAAATGGGATGTGTGATAATCACTGACCCCTTGTGCCTCACTCTTAGGTCTGCAGAGCTGTTATCGGGCTCACAATGCTGGCACTGCATAGCCTTGCCATTGCTAGGGGATCAGAACAGCCCTTACTTTTTAGAAGAAACCAGGGCTGAAATGCTCATCTCTGTCCTGCTTGCCTCAGAAAGGATTGTCAGCAGAGAAGGGCAAGGCTGTAGGATCCTTTTAAGAGTAATTTGTAAGTGCTTTAAGAAATAGAATTAAAGACCAAATCCTAGATGTGGATATCAAATTGCCAAACGCATTTCAACCCCAATGGGGGGTCTTCTTCGGTGGCATTCTGTATGAGAGATAATCCACAGATTTTAGGACACTTGCTTGAATGCGCTGAACTTTGGAAAGTTTTTATTGAAATTTGATGAGATTCTGAAGAAGACCCGCCTTGGGGTCAAAACATGTTTGGCAGTTTGATATCAGCATTTATTTATTGTTCAGTTTTTATACCACCTTTCATAAAGCATCCCAAGGTATGAGTTCTACTTCTAGCTCCACAAAGGGTGCCATGGTAGATGTTGCTTGCACGGTGACAACTGGAAGAGACAGGCTTTCTTTGCCACGTACCTTATTAAAAGAAACTTTAAAAACCTCCTCTCAATGGATAAGGCTCCGTGGTATGAGCACAATTATTTTATGATATGATGTATAGGTTTCATTAGATGAGGTACACATTTTGCCATAATGAATGTGCTTCAGCAAATGATCTATGCGTTCTTTCTGGAATGTATGCATTTCACTCGAAAAGGTATGTGTTCATCAACTATGAATAATGTTCCTATAACAGCATCACATTATAATAATACTTGACTGATATCACCACTGCACTGGCTAGCCATTCCCTTACGACCATGAAAGTCAGTTGCATTCTACAAGATGATGTTTATATGAACTCCCCCCACCCCAGTGATGTAAGTGGACAGAAGAATTGCACCCCAAAGAAGCACTCACAAAATGCAGGAATGGGCAGGGAGATTTTCTTACTGGTAATGACTAAAAAAATTCACTTCCATAAGATGTCGGAAAGGCAGGATGCCTCTGAGTACCAGTTGCAGGGGAGTAACAGCAGGAGAGGAGGCATGCCCTCAACTCCTGCCTGTAGGCTTCCAGCGGCATCTGGTGGGCCACTGTGTGAAACAGGATGCTGGACTAGATGGGCCTTGGGCCTGATCCAGCAGGGCTGTTCTTAAGTTCTTATGTGATGGCTACTAGCTCAAATGGTTTTAAGAGAAGATACATGAGCATATTCATGGAGGAAGGACCATGGAAAAGGACCATAGCTCATTATTTATTTATTTATTTATTTATTCAATTTCTATACCGCCCTTCGAAAAATGGCTCAGGGCGGTTTACACAGAGAAATAACAAATAAATAAGATAGATCCCTGTCCCCAAAGGGCTCACAATCTAAAAAGAAACATAAGATAGACACCAGCAACAGTCACTGGTGGTACTGTGCTGGGGGTGGATAAGGCCAGTTACTCTCCCCCTGCTAAATAAAGAGAATCACTACATTAAAAGGTGCCTCTTTGCCAAATTAGCAGGGGCATTGCTTTGCATGCAGAAGGTCCCAGGTTCAGTCCCTAGCATCTCCAAGTAGGGCTGGGAAATACTCATATGAATCCCTGGAGAGCTGTGGTCAGTCAGTGTTGGCAATACTGAGCGGGATGTACCAATGGTCTGATTTGATATAAGGCAGCTCTGTATGTAGGATAGACTCATCAATGCCTATTAGTCATAATGGGTAGGTGAAACCTCTAGGCAATGCCAGTTTCTGGTGAGCATGGCTATTACTGTCACTCCTGGCTTATGAATGAACTTCCCAGAAGCATCTGGTTGGTCACTGTGGGAAACAGGATACTGGACTACATGGACTTTTGCTCTGATCTGGCTAGACTCTCCTTATGTAACTTTTAAACTTGTGTTTATAATATATGCACAGAGAACAATAGAAGAAGACTCTTCCTTATTTTCTCTCTCTAAGTAATTAGGCAATACAGTAATTTGACCTAACATCAAGGATAGGTGCCACTAATGGTGATTAACAAAAAAGAGATGGTTGAGCTCATTGGCACACTGATGGTAGCCTTAAGATATGGGTTCCCATTATTTTTTCTTGCAAGAGCCTTTCTGCACACCAGAGATATGCACGCATTCACACCCATGGACATACACAATGCTTGCCATCAAATTTCACACACCTAGTAGGAATTTTATCCCCCTTACAATTCTTTGCCTACATCCTAGACTGGGTCATTTCTCCATGTTTTCTCACTAGTTGCTTCTGCTGCAGCCTCTTTCATGGACTGTGTGAAGCTTAAGTATGTACGATATGTGGATTGGATCTGGTAATATGCAAGAACCCATCCATTGTTTAGCATCTGAAATGCACTGTGCCACTAAACAGTTACTGGTCACATAGGATTATATTAATTCAAACTTTCATATTCCCAATGGAAATCTATCCATTAGTTCCCCAGAAACCTTTGTAATATTTCTCTGCAGTTTGAAATATAATCTTCAGTGCATTGATGCTTCCTTGTTTCAGATATTGCCTATGAACACATGGGAAATCTTGTTTTCTTAATGACTGTTAATTTCTCTTTCCACTTTCTCCTTTCTTACATATACACCATACCTACTATAATTTATGTAGTCCTTGCGATTTTCAGAGCATTTCCAGCAAGAAATGTGATTTACTGGTAAATCTCAAAGCCTTTGGTATCACTGAATTTCAGTATCACTTCCATCATTTGCTTCTAAAGGACGACATTTGTTATGGCATACATCTTTATGGATCCTGGTTTTTACACAAATGTGAATAAGAATATGGCAAATATTTATAAACTGCTTTTCAACAAAAGTTCCAAATAAAATGAATAAAACCATAGTAAATAAATAAAATGGCTCCCTGTCTCCCAAAGGCCCACAATCTTTAAAAAGAAAACACAGACACACACAATAGACACCAGCAACAGCCACTGGAGAGATGTTGTGCTGGGGGTGGATATGTCAGGAAGAAGTAAAAAGAAAAGTCCACTCCCTCACATTTCTCCTTGGGGCCTGATAGTTTATATTGCCCCAGGATGGTTGCATCACCACAAGCTTTTATCCTGCCTTCAGACAGGAAGGGGTTTCTTGTCACCCTGGCACAGAACCTGCACAAAGTGTCTTCACTTTCCTCCACATGGGCCTTCTCTCCCTAAATAGCCCCTAGCAACTTTCGCATGCTTATGAGAGACTAGTTTCCTCCTCCTTCAGTATTCAAATTCCTTCTCGCAAGGTCTCCCCTCTTCCTTGTAATGGTGTCTTATGCTTTGCCACATGGCAAAAGAGTAGTCAATCGTCCCTGCTGTCCCAGCATCATCTCTAAGACAGCTATATTGGGATAGCTATATTGGCTCTCCTCCCTGTCTAACCTCTTCTCCATGCTCTCTACTTTTTCCTTATCAAACTGGTTATTCATCGTCCACTCCTGTATATATACAAATGAATTTTAGAATTCAATATGTGCCTGATACACATTTAGGTCTAAAACAAGCCTCTTGATACAATAATTTCTGAAATTCACTAGTACTTCTCAAGAAACACAGAACTTCCAGCAAATATCACCCTCATTTTCATCAGTTACTGGTATATGTCAGCATTTACCAGAGGACTGGCTGGCAAATAAAAATAAACCTCCCAGAGACGTAAGGTTTGGGAGGTATAAAAATATGTTTCAATCAATCAATCAATCAAATATCCAGAAATGCAAAGACACAAAAGGCTGTGTGGGTAAGAAGAACTGAAATCCTCTGCACTGCCCAAAGCTTACTTTGGTGCATCCTGTCACCCTGGGTACCTTTCCCTCAGCTGAGCCCATTTTCAGTATCAAGGCGTGACTGGAGCAATAAAGATGGTTTCACATTGGCGTGCAGGGAGGTGAGGGTTCAGCACCTCTCCCTCACATTGCCCCCTTTGCTTTTAAAAACCAGCCATTCGCCATTTGCTTTATATATGCTTTATACATAATCGGAGCAGAGCCGATTTTTGCAAACAGACCTGTCAGCATCATGGATAGTTTCAGCCTGAGGCACTGAAGAGACCTGCTGAAACAATACTGGTGTATGACTAATTATTTGTATCTAATTCTAAAATTCATTTGTATATATAGATCTTCAAGGTATTCATTAGATACACATTTCCCTTACTGACCTATTTTCTCTGTTCTCTTCTACCTTTAGAGGGACCCACCCACCCTTTTAAAATCTTTTTATACTTTTCTGCTCATTAATATGTTCAGAAGGTACAGCGGGGCGGGGGGGAAACCCCACACACATTCAGGAAGAAAACAACCTTAGTATTGCAGAATCATATATTGCAAGAAATTCATCGGTATCTGAATTAGGAAATTGCTGCTCTATATTTTTAAATGCATGAAAAACACTTTTTTCCTTCTACCTATAGTAGCATATAAAACATTAGTAGCAGTAGCAGTATCTAAATATGTTTCAGACCGAATGTGAATTGAAAACTTCAATGGTACTGAATTAATTAAAAACTGTTCTTATTCAGGAACTGTTCAGGATGTGAACTGATTCAGGATGTGTTCTTATAACACATCGCAGATCTCTCTCTCTCTCTCTCTCTCTCTCGCTCTCTCTGTGCTACCATGGATGCTGATTCTGTGAGGAAAAACCCAGGAGCTTTCCCAGACAGCAGGCTTTACTGTGAGTTTTCTGCCAGTCTTTACTGCTAGTTCGAAGTTGCCCCCAAAAAACCGATGCAAAAAGTGGATTTTTTTTTTACCCCAGATATAAATCGGGCTACATTCTATAACGCATGATGAAAAATCTGAATTGTGTTTGAAGTGCTCCCTGATAGCTTGCAGGGACTTTGGGGTAAATTTGGCCAATATGTGACTGCACACCACCATTCGGAGGAGATGCGAACTAAAAGTTGAGTGTTAAAAACCTCCAGGCAATCTGGCCTGCCCATGTGTTTGCAGTCCTAGCAACAATGCTGCCACCATGGGATGATTGACTATAGGAATGTGCTTCCTAAGATGCTAATTATTATAACTATTATAATATTATTTGTTTTAACATTTATATCCTGTTGTGGTTATGCTTATCCCCACAATAAACCTGTAAGTTAGGCTGAGAGATAAGTGATTGGCCCAGAGTCACCCAGTGAGTTTCATAGCTGAGTGGGGATTTGAACTTGGGTCTCCCTGGGATTGATGAACTTCTTAAGCCTAGTAGGGAATATGCTTACCATTAGTTCAACTGCCCCCTTTAGCTGAGCCTTGACTTGCACACATTAGAAGGTGATAATGTTTATTCATGCCCCGAAAAGCTTCACCTTCCAATTTCTCCAGATTAAACTGCTGTTAATGGCACAACAGCAGATCGGTCCATTTTTCCTGGTCATCTGGCAATCACAGAGAAGTGAGGATTAGTGGAGAGGTTGGTCACATGTACAGTTCACAAGAAAAAACTTTTTGTGGGACCCAGAGAGGAATTACATTTGATCCCCTCTGAGAGTTTAGCAGAGCTTTGGAGAGGGAAGAGCAGGAGTCATTGCAGATCTGGAAAGAAGGCATAATAGCAAGAATGCAAATGACATTACAACATGGTAATTTTATAGCTGCTTCCCTCGTAAATAAACAGCAATCTTATGTTTGTTTAACAAAGACATTTTTTCAAGAAACAACTCATTTTTTGCCTACTCCTTTCCCTTCTTTTTCTTTCTGACTCCACCTCCTATAGTCTCTACATGATCCCCACTAGGACGAACTTCTAATCAACATAACACAAAGTACTGCTTGCTAGATAGAATGCAACCGGTAAGTAACAGCAGAACAGCCCTGTATGATTCAGATGCCCACATACGGGCGTCATTAGGTGGTAGCCCATGGGGTATTGGCCCCCAAGGAATGACTCAGAGCCCTGGATCTCATCAGCCACCTCTCTCCTTCATGATCTCTTCCAGAAAGGATGTGCAACAGTAAAGGCACTTGCACGGAGTGTGTGAGAGAGAGCGCTCTTCACCTCACCTAGTTCTCTGCCACTTTCACTTGCATAGGTGCTGTATTATAAAATTAAATACTTGATATGTAATTATATTTGTGGGAGTATGACTGAGTTTAATTATAAAAAAGGGGCCTGCAGGCCTGCACCCTCAGATCTTTTAAGTACTTAGCAAGTGTATTGTTTGTATTAATTTTTGCTGACCAAGGACCAAAATAAATATTTGATTTGATTGAAGTACCTAACAATGCCCCTGCCCACAGCAGTGCGGGTGGTACAGAACCACCCACGTTATGGTGTAGGACCTGTCAACCACTGTGTCTGTGGAGAGATTTGTACCACTTCCAAGCTGTTCTGATGATTTCTATATATGTCATCTTTTATCTGATCACAATGACAAGATTTCTGATGTAGTCGCCAAATTCTGCCTAATTGGCAGTAGAATTTGTAAGACCATGTTGTGAATGTTGTGAACACTACTATCTACTGAAGATAGCTATTATAATCTGAATTGAGAGTCTTCTTTTCCTTTTTAATGTTCTTATGAATTTTATGTATCTGTATTTTTCTGGCCAGTGACTGAAAATAAGCTACTTCTACTACTATTATTACCACCACCACCACTGATGTGTTTTCAGAATCTAGCTGTTTGCAGATTGTAGGCTGAGATCTGCAGATATATCTCCATGTGATTTACCACGAAGGATTTCTTACTCCAGATTATTTAACAATGCCAACAACAAAAAGCCTACCCCTTCTGAATTAGGTTGTTGAAACAAAGAAAACTTGGCTGGAAAACAAGGAATCGGCTTTTGTATGCAGGGACTGTGAGACCAATTCTGGTACTGAAAAGAAATTCCTGGGCTAAACATCTGCTAGTCTCTGAGGCACCCTGCTCCTTACTACAAAGTCTATATCTTCCCCCATCCCAATTCACTCCTTTGCACCTGGCTCTGATTGGTAGACCTCAGGGTATTATTGAGGAGGGGAAAACAAAACAAAACCAGACCCTGCAACTCTGCCTCCTGTTGTTCTCAATGGCATTATTATGTTTTCGGTTTTAGTGTTGCTTCCCACACAGCAAGTACACTGTTATAAACTTGAAGGAAAAAAGGGTATTGAGGAATAGAAGCAGGAAAGGGGAAATAAACATTGACGTTTTGCCTTTCGAGTTGTGTGGGCATTGACGTAGAGTGGAGAGGGATACAAATCAGGACAGATTTATCCCAGAGAAATTTCAAATGACGAAGGACTTTCGCTGTGACATTTCTGTCATCATCTCTGGCCATTAGCGGCTTAATGCTTTTTCTGCAGAAGCATTCATCTATCAGCTATTGGCATCTCTGGCCAGTAGAGCTTAGCATTAATGGCAGAAATGTGTTAAAACTTTTTTAAAAAGCGCTAAACCCATACCAAGTATACAAAGAAGAGAGAAGGAGAGAGAGAGAGAGATGCATTTGAGGAAACCTATAACACACATATTCCAGGGCTCAGGAAGTATCAGTTTGTAATCCATGGGTATATTCCACACCTGACATTCCCAAATTTGATCTGTTTCTCTAGGATAAATAAAGGACAAATACAATGAGGTTGTTCATATTGGGAGTGGGGGCTATTCAAGGGAGAATTGGTGAGCAGAAGTGGTTCTTAACACTTGCCCTACCTTCCAGTTCTCCCCAGCAAATGCTACCCCCTGCCCTGCAACTGTTTGTAATTTGTTTTCTACCAGCTGGGCTCTGAAAATAGAAGCAAACCCATCAAAGGGCAAAATAATCCAGGGAAGGGTGTCTTTTCAGGGGAGAATTAATTTCCTCCAGCAAATATCTCACACTTTAATTGATTTTTTTTTTGGTCAGATGGACTTCTAAAATAGAAGTAAGCTCAGATGATGAAAAAGTAATATGAGGGTCATTTGCAGGAGAGAATCAGTTAGCACCTCTCACTCTGACCCACTGCTTTCCCCCTGCAAGTGACCTCCCCCCCATTCTGGTTATCTTGACAAATGCATGTTCATGTGGGAAGACAATGGTGAGTGTGTGTGTGAGTGTGTGTTGAGGTTGGGTGATACCTATTATTTCCAAATGGCAAAAAAGGCCTGTGGTAAAATACAAAAATTTATATTTTACCATAGTTTTGTTGGATTTTTGTGGGGATAATTAACAGTGATCTGGAGAAATATTATGCATTTAACTCTGGAGACTGATCTCCTATTCCCACAGATTCATTCAGTTCATTTATTTATTTGTACTTCCTCCCTCAACACTGGTTCCAGGAGACACAGCTTGTGATTCTGTATTAGGACCTACCACAGGCTGTGTGGAACCTTGGGTTGCATTGACAAAACTCACTACAACCCAAGGGTTCAGCTTGGAATTCCAAATTGGAACCCTTGGTTTCGTCACCATGCTCAACCCCATTTGTCCACATTCAGACATAACGTCCGTGGAACCAATCACTGTCCCATTCAACTGCAGTTCTGCTTTACGTGCAAATGTGGCCTTTTATGTCATTCTCCCAGTTTGGGATCTGGCAACTCTGATGCAGGAAGATGTAGAGCTGTGCAATAAATCAATGTGCCTCAAATGTTGCCCATTGATGACTGAGTCCTGAACATTTAGTTATGTGGCAATAATCAAGTCCAATTAAATAGAGATGATCTACTTACAACATACAATCAAACGGGGATACAGTTTTTGTACACAGAAGTATATCAAATCAGCAAACCCAGAAACAGAGGAATGTCCTTGATTAATGAAGAATGTAACGTGGTGTTACCTTAGCGGCACAATGCCATCGCTGCCTGGCCTTGCTAGGAGAGACGTCTCATGTAATTAACGTGGCTCTCACCCTTTTGCTTTAAACATGCCTCCTAATTAAGCTATTCAGACTCTTAACTTTAGCATCTGACCAGAGCTGCTCCAAAATGATTTATTTCACAATGATAGTCAGCAGTGCCTCCCTCATCTATTTTTATAACTGCCAGCCCCTTCAGTGTTCTCCAAGATAGGGACACATTCCTTTTCCTCTTCGGATAATTTTATCTCTCCTTTATTTGTTACACTTCTGCAAAATTTCAGTAGAGACAATTTAAACAAGGCTCTTTTTTGATCACTTGACATTTCTTTGGATTTTAGAATTCAGGGCATACTCCAACCAAAGTTCAACACTTCTAAGTCTTAACTCAGTGAAATTAAAAAAGCTCTGAACAGATCATTCCCATAGATACTGAGGGAAGAACCTTAGGTCTTTGGACCTTATTCATACAAATCATTTCAGAGACATGACTGAGCTATTTTCATTGATTGTACTTATGTACTTTATGATCTGCAGGGGCATAGCAAGGTTGGAGTGAGCCCTGTAAAAAAACCCCAAAGATTGGCCCTTGCTCTCCAAAACCTTCTTCAGAGAGCCATGAGCAAAGAGCAAGCTGTCACTCAGCCAATGGCTAAGCGCTCAATCCTTTAACCTCATTTAACTAGGTGGCTCAATAGGTGGGTTTGCCACCATGTAGCCACTGGGATCGGGTGCAATCCTGGGGGTTTACACAAGCATGCAAAACTGGGCTGGGCTCCCTAAGTCCAGTTTTGCACGCTCGTGTGAATAGCTTTATTGTTTGCTAGAGACCTCTTTCCCATGACCAGGCCCTCTTACAAACAGGTGCTGGATTATATTTTTATTAGGACTGTGTGGAACAGCCTTATTTCAGTTTGGGGAACTGCTTCAGCACTTCGGAGGAGTCCCTGCTTCACTCTAGAGATTCAGAGGGGTTTCGTGTGTCACTTCAGGCTGGACCCTTTGCCCTTTTGAAGTTTCACTTTGGTGCTTCAGCTCTTTGGTCACGCCCCCTACCCCTACCAAAAGGTTCTTGCAGGACTGGGCAGGGGGCAGGAAATAGGCTGCTTTACTGTACCTTCACTCTCAGTTGTGAGAGAGCTAGCAGCATCTTCTGTGGCTTGTATTTTAAAATGCCTCCCACCACTTTAGTTCTCCTGGAGCCCAGGGAATGGGTATTGTAGTCTGCAGGAATGGCCAGCACTCTTGATTAAGCATGTAAGCCTTTTGCCTGAATAACCCTTAAGTGTTCTCTCTCTCTCTCTCTCTCTCTCTCTCTCTCTCTCCTCCCATTTGTAGCACAGCACTACAAATACTCCAGAAAGAAGTGACACTTGGCTGACTATGCCATTCTTCTGGTCCCCCCATTACAGGTGGTAACTGGATATATCTCTTTTTTGGTTGTGGTGCCCCACCTGGGACACCCAAAGGAGGCTCACTTGGCACAAATTATGATATAGCAATAGCAATTGCAATAGCACTTACATTTATATACCGCTCTATAGCTGGAAGCTCTCTAAGCAGTTTACAATGATTTAGCATATTGCCCCCCAACATTCTGGGTACTCATTTTACCGACCTCGGAAGGATGGAAGGCTGAGTCAACCTTGAGCCCTTGGACAGGATCAAACTTGCAACCTTCTGGTTACAGGGTGGCAGTTTTACCACTGCACCACCAGGGGCTCCTCTTTTTGGTGGTGCAGTGGTAAAACTGCCTATCTTTTTGGTGCCAAAATAAATAAAAACAAGCAGTTTTAAAGAACTTATGGAGCCTACTTTCTGCTTCTTTTATCACAGTGAGCCACTTCGACAATTGGTGTGAAGCACCTGAGGGGGTTCTGTGGGGAGAGAGGGCTTAGCCCGCTGTCCCCACAGATGAGTAGATGCTTGTAGCTGGGCAGCCGGATTGGCTGCCCACATGACTGCCGGCTCCATCAGGGAGCTGGCAGAGGCGGCAGGGATCGGGGGCCAAACGGCCCCCCAGAAGTTCCAGGATGCCCTGCGCGAGCCTGGAGGGCATCCTGGAGAGATCCCTGAGCCTTGGAGGCTGCTTGCAGCCTCCCAGCAGGGGTCTCCTCGTGTGATGCTGTGGCATGGAGTCTCGCCGCGGCAGCACATGATCTGCCAAATGGGGGTTAGCAGAGTGCTTGCTCCGCTAACCTCGTTTAAGGGGAGGAGTGGATTTCCAGGTTTGCTGCCAGGAGCCGTGCAGCTCCCGTGGTAGCAGATGGCCGTGGAAATCGGGCTAGGCTCCCTTAGCCTGATTTCCCCTGGTCACAGGAATAGCTTCAGTGGATCTTACCTAGGACCCCCTTCTATGAGCTTTACATTCAACTGCTAGCACATGAGTTACAAATAAATGTTGTCTACAGTTTGAGAGGCCAAAACCTTGAACCAACACAGTGGATCAGCAAAATAAATAAATATCCCCATCAAGGTTCTCTAGGACCACTTCTCATCTGCTGTGAACATGATTTGCATCAGACTATAAATGCACAACTTATTAGTGGTGGACATACAGACAAACACACAGACATGGCAATCTCATAAGCTTTTTTCCCCGTTTGAAAGTAGGCTAATAAAACAAAACTCTTATATTCCCTAGTTGTTTTTTGGGGGGGGAAGGGTAGGGTTTCTGACCGAATTAGGGTTTCTGATCTGTTATTCCTTATCTCTCTTTTAAAATTGAATATTTATTTTTTGATTTGATTTGATTTGTATGCCGCCCCTCCAAAATGGCTCAGGGCGGTTAGGAATATGGTGCTGCTCTGTCATGTTCATCCTTATTTATTGTCTTTATTTATTTATTTATTATTTTATGTATTTAATTTATATACCACCCTTCCAAAGATGACTCAGGGTGGTTTACAACAAAATAAAAACAATTAAAATCAATTCACAATTAAAATCATTTAAAACCAACATTAGCATTTAAAACCAGAGATCTAATTAAAAGCCTAGGTGAATAAATGCGTCTCCAGTGCCTTTTAAAAAGTTGCCAGAGCGGTTTCTGGAGTTTAAAAAAAGGCCATTCTGGGAGTCCTTTGGGGGACTGATGAGTAGGATTCCAAATATTCCCGATGAACAAATATATTAATCAGTCTGGGGAAACTTGCCCGATCATGACCATGAGGAGAGTGTCAATCAACAATGTACAATTCCAAGAGTAATGTAATCAGACACATTGCCACTTTTTGAATAACGGTAGCCACAGGCAAATTTTGAAGTTGATATACCAACTGGCATGAAAACATCTCTCACTATATGGCCTTATTTTTACAAAGCCCTTAAATATTATAGATAGTGAGCTTCTTCTCATGAGCAGTGAGAAGGGCTCCAAAGTGGGCTGTGGGGAAGGTGGGTTATAACTGCAGATGACCACTCCTCTGGTGATTCTCCGCGTGCCTAGGCAGCAAGGAGGGTTGGGGGTTGAGATGTGTTGTCCCGTGAGTGCATGGTGCATCATGGGCACCCCCTCCCCTCTTCTCCCTGGGCTCCCCACAGTCTGGCATCCACAGCTGCAAGCAGCCGCAGCTGCCTTACAATCTAAAAAACGTGGTTAAGGGAATGCTCACTCCCTTAATCCCATTTTAAAGGGTGGCTAAAAGTAAAGTGTGCCATCAAGTCAATTTTGACTCTTGGCGCCCACAGAGCCCTGTGGTTGTCTTTGGTAGAATACAGCAGGGGTTTACCATTGCTTCCTCCCGCGTAGAATGAGATGATGCTGAAAGGCACCTTCCTATATCGCTGCTGCCCAATATAGTACCAGCAGGGATTTGAACTGGCAACCTTCTGCTTGTTAGTCAAGCACTTCCCTGCTGCGCCACTTAAGGTGGTACTTAGGTGCATTTGCCGCCCTGGTGCCACCGGGATCGGCCCCATCCCATTGGTTCACACGCACATGCAAAACTAGGCTGGGCTCCCTTAGCACATGGGAATAGCCTCAGTGTCTGAAATGTGCAAAATATTTTGGTAACAGAACAGAAATGATGTCCAAAAATTCTGATTTCGTTATCAGCTTATTTTGCATGTTTCATGCAACTATAACATTTAAGGGTTCTGTAAAATATGGCCTTGTAGTAGGATATGTTCTCATGATAGTGGGTATATATAATATCAACTTGAACATTTGCTTAGGAAGCAACCTGCCTAGCGAGTAAGAGGCTGTCAGTTCAAATCCGCACTGTTTCCCAGAATATGGAAAACTCCTGTATCGGGCAGCAGCAATATAGGAAGGTGCTAAAAGGCATCATCTCATACTGCACGGGAGGAGGCAATGGTAAACCCTTCCTGTATTCTACCAAAGACAACCACAGGGCTCTGTGGTTGCCAGGAGTCGACACTGACTGTGGTCACCAGGAGTTGGCACCAACTAGACGGCACAACCTCTCCTTATCTTATCTTATCTATTTATTTGATTGATTTCTATACCGCCTTTCCAAAAATTTCCTTTTACAGTAATTAAAAAACAGTAACATGCTTGATTCTTTTACGCTTGGAATTGCCCCAATACAGCTTGAGGGTGGGATACTTGCAGAGGCGTAACTATAGGGGGGTAGGGGGGGCACATGCCCCGGGCGCCATCTTTTCTGGTCACGTGGGGGGCGCCGCCATGACAATTAAAAAAAAAAATTAAAAAAAATTTTTTGTTAATACAAATGTTTCCTGCTCAGTGCAGCAGCGCTGCAGCAGTCAAGGGAGCGCAGCGGCGCCCCCTCCCCCACAAGCGGTCCCTTCCGCGCCGCCCACGCCCCCCCCATTGCTTTGCTGGCGCCTGGCGGCCAGTCAGTGGCCTGGCGCGGCGGCGGCGGGCGCTTGTGAGGAAAAACTTAAGTATAATGTAGTATGTTGGGGGGAGGGGGGGCGCGGGGGGTGCCATTTCAGTGCTTGCCCGGGCGCTGTTTTCCCTAGTTACGCCTCTGGATACTTGCCATGATTTGGTTTCTTTGATTCCTGTTTTCAGTCATGTTTATGCACCAGCTTGGGTGCCCTTCTAAGTGCCAAAAGGCAGGAGAGAAATCCGTAAGGAAAGATATTTTTAAAAAAGGAGGATGCCAATCTCTTGGCAAATGTGTCAAGTTTCCGGGGTGTTTTGGTACATGGGGAGAACCATGCTGGTGGACTAGCACCAGAGGAACCAAGGGTGCTCTGACATGACAGCATGTTAACAAAGCACAGGTGTTTGGATCTCCAAACTGGGACTGGCTGGTGAATTTCAACCAGTCATGGTAATTACACAGCTGTTTCCAAATTGCCGTTAAAGTGGTTTCAAACTGCCAAGAAGCCCCGCCCACCTGTGTTCCTGCCTAAATGAAAAGGACGTGGCATCTGAATCCCCCAAGCTATGAAGGAGCACTTCCTAATTGTCAGCTGGACTGTGCTGAGCTTGTTGAAAATAATTAGAGTGCAGCAGCTTCGGCAGGCCATTTTTTTTTAAAATAACCTCCTCAGTACAGATTTTTATCAGTAACTATCAGCTTCCTGCTCATTTCTGACACCGTCATTCTGCCAGGCTGGGAAACGTGGAGCAAGGTGGGCGGCAGGGCGGGGGGAGGGGGAGAGTGGGGAAACGGTATTATCTATAATGCACACAAATAATACAGCCCTAAAGGAGCCAAGTGGATGAACCGGACTCGACGTGTGAGACAGACAGAAACAATTTACCAAATAAATTCAAAGGCAAACTCCACTGGGGGAAGGATGACTGAATGAATGAATGAGGAAAGCGGTGGGGGGGGAATCTTTCTTTTTCTCTTCGGCTTTTTGTTTTGGGCTCCCCCCCCCTTTCCAAAAGGGATAGCCGAAATCTTTCTTAATTACTGCTTATTTCAATGACAGAATTGTAATTTATCATTTAGTTGTAATTTGACATATGTTCACACCTTTGCCATTTCCAATTTCCTCCTTCATTCTAATTGTCTGCTTCACTCGCCTGTCATGCGCGCCTCTTGGGATTAATTCGAGCTGTCTGTCTGCGCCACGCTACCAGCGCACTTGGGGCTGCTGAGAGCGTGACAGCGCCAATGTGCCCACAGTTTATCTAAGGCATTACTCAGCCATCACACTCCTGCAGCCTCTCCCTTGCTGCCCTTCCCTACTGCCACATTGTTTATTGTTTATTCCATCTTTTTTTTTAGTTGGTGACTTTTCATTAGGCTCTAATTACGCTCTTAGCTGTCAGCTAAAAAAAAGGAGAGAGAGAGAAAACGTTGGCGTTAATTACTGGGAGGAGGCTACTAGAAGAGGCAATAAATAGACCAGTAGATGTCTCTCTCTGTCTCTCACAGCCTCACTAGATTTAAATATCCTTCCTTCATCTTTCTCCACTGCTGCTTGTTCCTCCTTTCCACTGTCTCGTGCATGCTTAGCTGTACCAAAGTTTTCCATCCAGGATCATGCAAGGCCCCCTCCCCCACGCTTTGGTACAGGGTGACAGGGGGTTCAGTTTCTTCCGCATGAAAACAGCCTTTTATTAAGAGAGCAGTTTTCCGTTTGACTGCGGCCAGCTTAGGCTGCCAGCAGCCTCAACCAGGGTGAAACTTGGCCTGAAAAACTTAGTTGACAAGAAACGGTAGCATCATTGAGAGTGACTTTTGTACATCATTGCGCTCGGAAGGATAATTGGGGCTAAAAATTAACTCGTTGGAAGCTGTGATGATGTGATAGCTACTGCACTTACTTTCCAGATACTTAGCCTGCTCACATTCTTCAGCCAATCCTTCTTTGCTTACTACAGGGCTACACAACATTGGTCCTCCAGATGTTGTTGGACTCCAACTCCCATCATCCCCAGCCATCACCTCCAGCCACAATATCCAATAGTCAGGGATGATGGAAGCTGGAAGGTCAAAGTTGTGCAACCCTGGCTTACCATCACATCACACAGCAGGATCTGGCCTTTTAAAGGAGACATTTGCTCATTTTCTGGATTTATCATCCAGCTTCATGGATGAAAGCAATCTTTGCTTTCATGAATGTTTGCAAACAGGTAGGATTTTTGCCACTATCAAAGGACAGTAGCCTTCAAAGTGTCAGAGGAGGACTAGGAAGACCTGGGTTCACATCCTTCTTCAACCACAAAGGTCTTTGTGGCCAACAACTTGGCCAACTACTGCCTCTCAGACTAACCTAACCTCACAGTATTGTTGCAAGAAGGAAAGGAGACAGAGAACACTATAGAGAGGCTCTACACATGATCCGTGTGTAGAGCCCAAGCAGGCAGTGAGGGAAGAGTGGGCTTAGCCTGCTCCCTCCACACACGAGCAGGCTGAGCAGGCACTCAGCCATGGGCGGCTGGATTGGTCGCTCACACGATCACCGGCTCCGTCATGGAGAAGGTAGGGGTGGGAGGGATCGGGGGCCATCTGGCCCCCGGAAGTCCCAGGATGCCCCATGCGAGTGTGCAGGGCATTCTAGGGAGACCTCTGAGGTCTGGAGGCTTGTTGTAGCTTCCCAGTTGGGGGTCTACTTGTGAGTTGTTGTGCAGCCACACAGCGGCATTTTACAATCTTGCAAACAGGTTTAGCAGAGCGCTCGCTCCACTAACCTCATTTAAGGGGCGGGTTTCTTTGTCAGGCTAGCCACTGTTGAACCACCGGGCTCACCCACAAGCCCAGTGGTTCTCACGACGGGGGAAAACTGGGTGCCCCATTTTCCTCCATTGTGAGAATAGCCTCATACTATCCTGAGTTCCTTGGAGGAAGTGGGGGATAGACATGTAATAAATGAATACATATCTAAATATGTAATTGTAGGCTGGAGCTGCTAAGAACTGGACCTTGGCACTTTTACAATGCAAAACATGTATAATGTTACTCATTTACAGGTGTTGATTGTATTTTTCTTTAATTTCTTAAAGGACTCAGAGTGTGTTCTGTGCTCAACAAAATTCAGAACTCATGCTTTTTACTATGACAACTACCAGTAGTGGCTGAAGATCTTTATGCATCTGAGGCAGTCCATCCAGTGGCACTCTTAACATGGGGCCAAAGTCCAGGGCCTCAACACCCCCTGGGGACCCTCAAATCTTCTTTAGTATGTCCTGGATGGTGTGGTTGTCACTGGCTCCCACGACGCAGGGCAGCTGAGTGTGATTGTGACCTGTGCTGGGTGCTTTAGAGACAGAGTGGGGAGTGAGGAAAGAAATATGTGGGATGGGAATATGTTACATTGCATGTTGAAATGTTTCTGCTAATGCATATTTGCAGAAATATACCTGTTTTGTATTCTTACATTCTTGTGAGTTCAGTTCTTGCTTGTGCCCTCAAGAACACATGTATTAAAAATACTGTGAGGGGATTCTCACGATTGGGCAAAAGCGAGATAAGGGAGCATAGCCCGTTTTTGCCCGATCATCTGCTGCTATGGGAGCCACATGGCTCCTGGCAGCAAACCCTCCTAATTCCCCCTCCCCTTAGATGAGGTTAGCAGAACAAGTGCTCCGCTAACGCCATCTTTTCAATTGTGTGTTGCCACAGCGCAGCTCCATACCGCAGCAACACATGAGGAGACCGCCTCGGGAAGGCTGAAACAAGCCTCCCGTTCCTGGGGGGGTCTCTCCAGGATGTCTTGCATGCCCACACAAGGCATCCTGGAACTTCTGGGGGCTATGTGGCCCCCGATCCCTGCAGCCCCTGCCGGCTCCGTGATAGAGCCAGCAGTCGTGTGGGTGGCCGATTAGGCCACCCAGGGCTGCTTCCCTGCTCGTCTGTGGGGGAGAGTGGGCTAAGCCCGCTCTTCCCTCAAACCCCTTCCTGGTGAGTCCCACTGATCATGAGACTCGCCTCTGTGTGTGTGTCACGAGGTGTGTGTGTGTAGGGGGATGAATGCTTAACTTGAAGAGGGGGGCAGGGGTGCCAAAAGCCTTTAGGTCCAGGCTCCAAAATTACCTAGGTGCAATCTCTGAGTGCATCCACTGCAGCCCACCCTCTTGTGCACACCCTTATCTCCTCCCCCATTTTAAATGATGCATCAGGAGGGCATCTCTGCTGCCTGACGTAACTGCTTCACTTTACCTCATGAAAGGGCCGCCACTGCAAACTACAGCTGGTTGATGTGTTGCCTTGTTTTGCACAATTCTTATTTGGGAGGCCTATAATGAATTTTAGGAACCCAAACAAACCTTTGAACCAGTTCTTGAATAATCAAGGCATATGGATTTAGAAATCCTTATAGTTAAATAAAAACCAATGGATTTTGGGGTTTTTTGCCCAGTCTTTCTGGCTGCTGCTTCCCTCTCCGCTCTAAAATCTTTCTGCTCATATATCTATAGTCACGAGAACTTTTAAAAAATCATGAAACAGAGAGGATGGAATCATAATATGTCTGGTAGTCCACATGTGACCCACTCTTAGGTTAGATCATGTTGCTCATAATATTCCTTCCCTTTACAGAAACATAGAATTAATGTAATTATTAATGTAAGATTAAATCCCTGGCATCTCCACTTAAAGGATCTCAGGCAGCAGGGCTGGAAGAGGCCTTTGTCAGAAGCCAGAGAGCATCTGCCAAGCAAAGTGAACAGTACTGGGCCTGATAGACCAATGGTCTAATTCAGTATAAGGCAGCTTCCTAGGGGGAACTGGGGAGATTTAACATTTTGTGGGGGAAGATCTCCTGATTTATGTGAGATACCCATGAAACACAGAACAGAGAGGAAAGGCAGCTGATGGCAAGGCTGGTGCCTGTACACAGACAGCAGAGGTGCAGAAAGGAAGAAGAAAATGAGAATCCAGATAGAGAGGGTGTAATAATCCAGACAATTGTGATCAATCAGAGCTATTTGAGAGTAAATGCTTGGGTGATTCTGCTGTAGATGTTCAATGAAAGCATGTGTTATGAGAGCTGCATGTACAGCACTAGGCTTTACAGATGGACACATTGGCCCTGACTTGCATCAGATTGTCTTGGACATACACTAAGCTGAGCTGCTTTTCAAAACATTGGAAAATAGCTTGGCTTATTTCCTAGCAAAATCTGATTTTCCCCTCCCAAACCTCCTCCCTTTAGCTAACCCCCTACCCACTTCCCTTTAAGCAAAACTCACTTATCTCATTGGGTCAGTGGCAGGGGTGATGGCTCTTCTGGTGCCCTTCCGATGTGGGGAGGCCATTTGAGGGGATAGCCCAGCATTTTTTCATTAGAACACTGGTACTTTTGCTCAAATAGACTGGTGTTCTAGCAAAAAGAATACTCTCTTTAAATGGCGTCCCTGTTGGTGTGTAGACATCATCTAAGGGGATAGTCCAGTGTGAGTGGCTGATGGGCCATGGGGAGGGATGGCAGGCCAGGAATGGTTCAAAGGTGCCTCCATGCCTCTTGTTTTTAAAAGCAGTGGCCGTCATGCTGCGGGGGTGGTGGTGGTGGTGATGGGTCAGGTTGTTGCCTCCAACACCCCAACCCCCTGCGGTCAAATCGATTCAGATTCAAATCAAATCAAGTCTGAAACAAATCGGCCTGTTTAGGGCTGTCCCAGAGGGAGGCACACTGCTTTCTGTCCCTCATGGCACACTGGTGGGGCAGGAGAGTGATGGGACATCTGGTGGCATGGCCTGTCCCTCCCATGCAGCGAAGCACAGGTGGGCTGTGCTTCATGTGAAGGGGCTCAGCACTGACTGCACCTGGTTTTCCAGGCAGCCAAACCTTCACTGAGGGTTCATGGTCACCAACAATGCTGCCAACATAACGAAGGCAGCCAAGCAGGCTCAGTTTGTGTCCATCCATTGTGTGGCACACACTCTGAACCTGGTCATGTGGGATGTGCTTGGCCCTTCTGGGGCTGTGGCCAGGCAAGACATCCCTGTGGCAGGAGCTGGGCGCCATCCTGCCGCTGCCACAGCTACCTTTGTGGCGAGGTGCCTCAAGATAGCAGTTTTCTTCCACTGGATGCTCAAGGAGAGGCAGCTTGAATTGGGCCTGACTGAACACGTGATCCCTCAGGATGTTCCGATCTGACGGAACTCCACCTTTCTCTTGCTCCAGTGCTTGCAGGAGCAAGAGGCGGCCATCCATGCCCTAACAAGGAGGTGTGGCTTGGAAATGTGCAACTTATCTAACCAGGACTGGGAGCTCCTTTCTGGGGTTGTCTTGGGACTTGAGCTGCTCTTTGTTGCCACAACCAGCTTGTGTGCTGAGACAGCAATGCTGAGCCAGGCTTTGCCCACTGTTCTTCTCCTTGAGAAGACAGTGTTAACTATCTGGTTTTGCTGGATCTCAGATTGACAAAGGCAGAACTTGGGTGTCGCCTTCCTTGAATTGTGGTTTGGTCTGTTTGTGAGATTGTGTTGTGATGAGAAATGGACAGTGGCAGCTCAGCTCTCTCTCTGTGTGTTTACTGGTGATTGCTGTGAAATGAGCTCCATGTCTGGACTAACTTGTGCTTCACTCACGGCTCTGGTCTGCTCTACAATCTGGTCTGCTCTACAATCTGCAAGGTGTAAGTCAAAATGTGGCTGAAGATGTTCTACTTGATCTTATGGCTCTGCATGATGGCTGCTAAGGGTGCTGTTGTGGTATCTGTTGCAATGCTGAAGTAAGGAGTCATAATTGTCTGTGATAGAGCAACTTGTGTCAATGATGTTACTGGAGTACAGGCACTGTGGCTGGCAGTGGATTCTGAGTTAGTGATTCTTTTTTGGCCATTTTTGGACTGTGTGTTTCTGTTTTGCAAAACATGGGATTCTGTGTAGGGCAGGACTGTATATGCTTCTGTTCTGCAGTGTTGTTTTTCAAGGCAGGGTTGCAAATTGTGCTCTCTCTGCTTGTTCGGTCATAAGGAACAATGGGGAACACAAATCACCTCATTTTTGCAATTCGGTTTGAGGTCAAATCAAATTGCAAAAAACTATCTGTGCCCATCTCTAACCACCACTCTACTCATATGGGACGCTACTGCAGTTGACAAGGACTATTGGACCAGGACACACAAGCAATAGAAGCAACATACAAGATCATTTACCAAGAGATAACTCACCACCATATACATGTAAGCACTTGGTAAACCAGTTGCCTGCATCATTTGCCAGGTGGTAAGGACCATTTCCCCACTCACCAGATGTAGATATAATCTGTATCTACCTGTGATGCTTTAAAACACAAACACACAGAGAGAACACTTTCTATCCTATTAAGCTTCCCTTCTTTAAAAAAAAACCTGAAGGGACTTGACTTTCCTGAATTTCTAGGGTAAAATATCAGTAAAACCAACAAGCATAAAATTAAAAGCTAAATGAAATGACCTTTCTGACTTTCTGTATATATCATCAAGGTGCTAAAAAGACCACAAGGTTCCCCCCCCCTCTTTTCAAGTCACCTTTAACTTTTTTCTTCCCAGAACAGGATGTGAACTTTTGAGGTTCAGGAATTATTAAAGCATGGAGGTCTCCTTAGTGATCAGAGTAGCACCCTGACTTTTGAGATCCTTGGGACAGTGGTGGTTAAGTGACTTGACGTGCAGCCTCAGCAGTTTTTGCTCCTTATTTACCGGATATATACCTGTGTGTCTGTTCTATATCCTATTTATTCTCCATGAGAAATTTAATATCCCCAAGAGTCAATACTGGCTTGACTGCAAAAACAATCCAATCATTTGCTTTGGGGCATCAATCCTTTTAGGGTTTAGTTTACGACCCAAAGGGTACATCTTGAGAATTTCTTGTAACATCACAGAGGATGTTCGGGGACAACCCTAGAACCATTTGCTTTTGTGTGCAATCCCAAGGGTTTCACTCTAGTATTGTCTATGTCATTGCAAGGCATTCTGGAGCATAACTCTTGCATTCTAAGGTCAAGCTTCTTGAGCCATAAGATGTCTTGAGCTGTCTTGTCAAGGTCATCTGCTCCTGATGCAAATAGTTCGACTCTGTGGCACATTTCAAAGTAATTCATTGTCAGATGGCTTAAGCGTGCATCCAGACATTAGCCTCCCCACACTGTAGGTTAAACAATTTCGCCAGGGGTCTACGTAACTGATTGCCAGGTTCCATATGACTCCAGTCCAAAAATCACCCTCCCCAAGTTCTCAGCAATTTGAAGAGGACTTGGAAAAGAGTGGAAATGGAGTCTCCTCTAACTTTGCACTGAGGGTATTTGCACATTGTGGGGAAGTTTCTTAAATTTACTAAACTCCAGCAGAAATGAAGGAAGACCACCACCTCTTCCTGGAGTGCGAATATTAGAAGACTTGGAGGAGACTGTGGTCAGCAACCACAAAGATCTGGCTAGTAAACAATTGCTTATATGAAGATGTCTGAATTTGGCACTAATTCAGAAATACAGGAGGCAATTCCAAGAAAGCAAGAGTACCAATATGAATAACGTTTTACACAATAATTCCAGTTAATCCCTCTTTTGGCCTGTGTTAGTAAGGCCATGCTGACTTTACTAATCCCTCACAGATTGGGCTTGAAACAATCATCACTGTCTTGCGTGGTTTGCGTCAGCTGCACTGAATCAACCATCATGGCATCTCCCTCCTCTGAAACGCTTTCTTTGAGTGCTCTTAGGGAAACTGAAAACACCGTGGAGATGCACAGATCCTGCTAGCTGTTAACAATTACACGATCTATATTTTTTGTTCAGAAATAAAACATACTAACTGGGCCAGGCGCAGCGCATCTGTGCCTCTAGTTGGCCGTAGTCATTTTCTCCCTGCCCCCCGCCTGCCCCCTGTCACCGCCCCCTGATGGCATTTCCCCTGCTGGCCAGCCAGCTACCTGGCTGCCCGCCCTCTTGCCAGTCGCCTCAGCCGGCCAGCCCGCCACCTCCTCCCGCCGGCCCACACACCACCTCCCACTACCTCTCACCGGCGGTTTCCTCCTCCTGCCCACCCGCAACCTCTTCCTGCCCACCCGCTGGCCGGCCCACCACTTCCTCCCGCCAGCTGGCCAGCAACCTCCTCCGGCCTGCTGCCAGCTGCCATAACTGTTTTCTCTCCCATCTGTGTCTCTTTCCGAACTCTCACGAGATCTGCCATGCATGGGATTAGAGATGGGTATGCCATAGAGAAATATATATAAAGAAGATGCCAGTTTCCACAGGAATCTCACAAGGACACAAGGCCAGATCTTCAGGTTTTGCCTTGAGACCTTAAAGCAATCTCCCTGCCAATGTGAAACTGACAAGAGGTATCCAACCTTTGCCCCCCCCCCCAAGTTGAATGGTGGGTACTTCTCCGCTCCCCTATAAGTTTTGGACAGGATATTGTGCTGAATTTGGATTGAGAGGAATATTCAACATTAGTTAAAGTGTGATAAGAGAACACTTACCTCTGCTTGTATGGCTAATCTCTAACAGAGATACCTTCTAGACAGGGATGAGGCAGGATACCTCTCATTTTATTAGAGATGCTGATGAGCTGCACAATATGAATGTTCATTGCTATGCATGTTTATTATGAGTTGGCACCTCGCCAGGGCTGGCCCTAGGCTTTTTGGCACCCTAGGCAAAGTTTGATTTTGCCCCCACCCCCCACAGCTGAGATGTGTGGAGCCCTGGCTTTAACCTGAGCCACACGAGCTGCTCATTTGTGAGATCGAATGGCTAGCCCACATGGATAACCAGCAAATGTCTAGCCTGCACTGATTTGAGGCTACAGGAGGAGAAAGTTCCCCGTCTATCATAGGGGCAAAACTCTTACACCTTAGAGATGAAAAAATGCTGCTGTTCATTTGGAAGTCCAATCTGAGACCATTTCTTTTTGGAAATGAATGCTGAGGCAGGAGACTCATCTTCAAGAGAGAGAGTGCAGCCTATGAGACTAGCGGTTTACTGGCAAAGAGGACTGTGGATTTACAGAAGGTGCAGGTCTTTTGGGGATCAGGGTGCAGGATTGCATCTTACTTTCTTCCACCACTGTGCAGTCCTTCTGGAGTGCAACACATGAGGGAGAGAGGGAATAATTGGCAGTGCTATATTCTGCACTGCTTATACGTCCCCTGCAAACTGGTGCCCTAGGCAACTTCCTAGGTCTGTCCAGTGGATAGGCTGACCCTCTATCTTACCCTGGGTCTTTTACTATAGCTGTAATTAATAACAAGACATATTTTGAGCCGTGTCTCATAGTTGGAGGCATACATTTGCACCTGTGCAGTTGCATTAATCTAGGCTTGTGAGGCTGGTAGCCGCTCTTAGTGCAGGCCTGATCAGGACCGGATTACTTTAGCCCCTTTTTCATTCTTGATGAGAAACTGCCCTTCCTACCTGAGACTTACATTTTAGTTCAGCCTTAGGATTGTCACTACTTTGGAGGAGGGATGTAATTCCCAATCTTTGAATTACCAATTCCTGTTACCCACACCCATGATTTCAGCTTCAATTGGAAACCTATGCCATCACTTTCTAGCATCAGACTGCAGGTCCACAATAGCAGGAGGAGTGGGAGGAGAAGATACATGCCATGAGAGCAGGGCAGCAGCTGCCTGCCACCCAGTGGGCATGTTTGCCAGTACTGCTGCTCCTACGAGAGCTGCTGACATCTCCTCCTACATGTTCCAGAAAGCAACCAATCAGAGGCCTCAAAATGCATGATCAACAAGAACACTACATATACACATTTGCTTTGGTAATGACTTTCTGCCTCATCACTCCTGCACTATAGATCCCAGGTGGCATGGTGAAAATACTCAGGCAACAAATTATAATGAGCAGGATTTGCAATGTGTGTGTGTTAAAGTGTTTG
The DNA here is from genome assembly GCF_027244095.1 of Hemicordylus capensis. Lineage (NCBI taxonomy): Eukaryota > Metazoa > Chordata > Lepidosauria > Squamata > Cordylidae > Hemicordylus > Hemicordylus capensis. The sequence goes on along the minus strand of NC_069661.1, from coordinate 33,994,880 downwards.
CAGAAAAAGCTCTTAATTAGGGGCCCAAATACAACTTGAGTGGGACTTTCCCATCAGTTTGTTTTACAAATCAAGCATGGATCATAGTTGCATTAGAACAGGTATGGGCATATGAAGCTGCATTATACTGTGTCAAATCATGGGTCCATCTAGCCCAGAACTGTCTGAACATGGTTTTCCAGGGTTTTAGACAGCAGCCTTGCTCAGCCCTACCTGGGGATACCAGACATGGGGCCTTCTGCATGCAAAGCACATACCCTACCTCTAAGAGACAGCCTCAGCTAATGACAATTGCCTTTATATTGTTCTTTGAAGCGTTTAAAGTATTTCCTATATATTGCAACAGTAGTCCTTACAACCATCCTGGAAGGTAGTCTAGTGCTACTATTCAAGTACTGTGGGGAGGTGTGGGGGATGAAAGTAAGACATGATGACTTGAGTATGGTCTGTGGGCACGTGATTCAGCTACCTTGCTGAAGTTAAAGAGGACTGAGTCTGGTCAGTGCCTACAGTAGATGGGCTATGACCAGGGATCCCCGTGGATCCCAGGGACCACCTTAAGCTCCACCATAGAAGAAATGTGAGATATAAACGTCATTCACACAGCCACAAGGAAGTGAGCTGGGGGAAGGCAGGAGTCTCCCTCAGTCTACCTTCCCCAAGATGACCAGATCCTGACCAGGGTTCCATTGCCTGCACACCCACACAAATGGCATGGCTACGAGGCGATTGGTGATTGTGGGGAGGAAGCCGGGCCACCAGATATTCCACAATACACCACATGAGCAGTGCACTGCATTAAGAAGGCTCTGTACTGCCTGATCATTCCTCTCCCACTCCCAATTCTGTGATCAAGATGGTTTCCAGCAGTTTGAATATTATTATTTGATTATTTTTGTTTACACAGTCAGACAGGTGTTATTGACTGGTTTGTTTTATCCAAACATCAAGTCCTTCCCAAGGACCTGGGATGGCTGAATTTTATTATCAGTGTTGTTGCTGTTATTATTATAGATATCATCGCAGAATATAGGCTGTTCCCAGTAAAGTTGCTTTTTGTAATAGGCTGATGGTGATTTCTGTGGCCCCTGTGGTGTTGACGTGCTCTTCAAGTTGTTTTGGAATTGCACCCAGGGCGCCAATTACCACTGGGATTATTTTGGTCTTCTTCTGCCACAGCCTTTAAATTTCAATTTGTAGATCTTTGTATTGTGTTATGTTTTCTATTTCTTTTTCTTCTATTCTGCTATCCCCTAGTATTGCTATGTCGATTATTTTGTTTTTCTTTCTTCTCGACTACAGTTATATCTGATGTATTGTGTGGCAGATGTTTGTCTGTTTGTAGTCGGAAGTCCCATAATATTTTTACATCTTCATTTTCTTCAACTTTTTAAATTTTATGATCCCACCAATTTTTGGCTACAGTTAGCTTGCATTTTTTGCAGATGTTCCAGTGTATCATCCCTATTACCTTGTCATGCGATCTTTTTACAACAGCTGATTAGGTGGTCCACGGTTTCATTTGCTTCTTTACAAAGGCGGCACTTGCTGTTTGTTGTTGACTTTTCGACTTTTGCTCTTATTGCATTTGTTCTTAGTGCTTGTGCAGCCAGTATTAAACCCTCTGTTTCTTTCTTCAAATTGCCATTCTTAAGCCATTGCCAGGTCTTGGTGATGTCTGATTTTCCACTTATATTGTGCAAATATTGACCATGCAGAGACTTATTTTTCCATTTTTCTGCTCGGTTCTTGACTTGTTCTTTCTTGTAGGCCTGCTTTGTTTCATTGGTGTTGAATAGTTTCTCGTTATTGACCATTTTATGTGCATCTTCTTCACTGTCCTTGATATATTCTTCAAGGCCTCTTTTCTCCTCCTCTACTGTTTGATGGACTTGTAGCATTCCTCTTCCACCTGAGCTACGAGGGAGGTATAGCCTATCTACATCACTGCGGGGGTGCAGAGCATGATTGATGGTCATGATTTTCCTGGTCTTAGCGTCTCTAGCTCTGCCTGGGTCCAGTCTATTATTCTTGCAGTGTATCTGATAATAGGTATAGCCCAGGTGTTTATGGCTTGTATGGTGTTCCCGCCATTGAGTTTGGACTTGAGGATTTTTCTAACTCTCCTGATGTATTTACTTCCCATTTTTCTTTTAACTTCAGTGTGTGCGATGTTATCAGCCTGGAGAATGCCCAAGTATTTGTAATGTTCTTTCTCTTCCAGGTTCTTGATGTTGCTCCCATTGGGCAGTTCTATTCTTTCTGTTTTTGTTATTTTTCCTCTTTTCATTATTAATGCAGCACACTTGTCTAGTCCAAACTCCACTGCTATATCGCTACTGAATATACGGATAGTGTTTAGCAGTGATTCAAATTCTGACTGGGAGTTTCCATACAACTTCAGATCGTCCATGAGGAGCAGATGGTTGATTTTACTTGATGTTTTAGATGTTTGGTATCCAAGGCCTGTTTTGTTTAGTATTTGTGAAAGTGGACTCATGGCGATTATAAGCAACAGGGGGGATAGTGAGTCCCCTTGGAAAATGCCTCTTCTAATGCTAACCTGTCCAAGTGTCTCACCATTGATTGTTAACTGTGTACTCCACATGCTCACTGCTTTAAAAAAAAAATCTGAATGTTTTTGCTGACACCAGTTGTTTCTAAACATTTTAGTATCTATGTGTGAGGCAATGAGTCGAAGGCTTTCTTGTAGTCAATCCATGCAACACTTAGATTTTTTTTCTCTGTTGCAATTTTCTAAAATCATTTTGTCAATCAGCAGCTGGTCTTTTATGCCTCTGGTGTTCGGGCAATTTCCTTTCTGTTCAACTGGAATCTGTTTGTTAGTTAATAAGTGTTGCATTACTTCATCTGCTATTATTCCAGTTGTTTTTTTATTTTATTTTATTTTATTTTATTTTATTTTATTTTATTTTATTTTATTTTATTTCGATTTGTATACCGCCCTTCCAAAATGGCTCAGGGCAGTTTACAATTAAAACAAAACCATTAAAATCAGTTAACAATTAAAACAAAAATTATAAAACAGTGTAAAACGATTAACTATTACATCATCATAAAACAGTAATTAAACAATCACAACAATTTTTAAAAACCCTGAAAAACAGGTTACAACATTAAAACCAATTACAACTATTTAAAAACCCTGGAAGGCCAGGCCAAACAGATAGGTTTTAAGGGCTCTCCTGAAGGACTGTAATGATCTCGAATTATGGATTTCTGCTGGGAGCGCATTCCACAGCCCAGGAGCAGCCACAGAGAAGGCCCACCTCTGAGTTGCCACCAGACATACCAGTGGTGACTGGAGAAGGACCTCCTCAGATGACCTTAATGTGCAGTGGGGATCATGCAGAAGAAGGTTATCTCTAAGATAACTCAGACCTAAGCCATTCAGGGCTTTAAAGGTAGTAACCAGCACTTTCTATTTTGCCCGGAAACATATCAGCAGCCAATGTAACTGTTTCAAAACAGGCATAATATGGTCTTTCTGGATTGCCCCAGAGACTTTCTGGGTTGCCCCAGAGACCCACACAACTGGGTAGTTAAGCCCAGGTTCCAAACCAGGGCTACCCAGGGGAGGAGTGGCAGGATTGGGAACAATCCTAGCACTTCACACAGCCAGCCCTACCTGGGGTAGCCATGTCCTATCCCTGTAGGACTTGGACATGCGCACAACTTTATAATGTAATAAATAAGGCCACCTAGCAAGTTCATGGAAGAGATAAGATATTTTTCTCAAAACACACACACAACAACTTCCTGGTTTAGCTCCATTACCTCTTACTGCTACAACCACTGATAATATAAGAAGAAACTTTGCCGAAAGAATAATGAAAAATAAATTATTGCTGAGCAGGATATTTGAGCATGTATCATGTTTAACATCATGTTTAAGCATGATGTTTGAGCACGTAGATAGTCAGACTATTTCCTATTCTTGGTGGCAGCTGCTGTGAATCCATTGAGAAGTTTCCATGTGATTTCAAGTGTGTTTTGGTACAGTAGTTCCTTTTTAAATAATCCTCCTTGGAGCACATTAATTGCCACTATGGACAGAGTAATGTATTCCCCTTTCTCTTTAAATTCCTTAAATGAGTCATTAAGGCCCGGATTTTAAATCCTCTTCAATTACAGGAGCTTTGGGAACATTTTCAGCACAGGCCCACAGCATATTTAAAATCACATTGCTTAAAAGTGTTTAATGTTCTTTGGGAAGAGATAATCTAAATCCATTGATCAGACACAAGCATTGTAGAACACCAGTGGCTCATACTATTATGCTTGAGAAGTTGCCTCAATCTGCACTTTCACATGTGCCACGTTGCAGCAGAGGATTTAGCTTCTCAGGAACCTTAGCTTTTTAAGTGTCTTAAAATAATAATTGTGAAGATACTGGGTGGGCTCACAGAACTGCCTGTAAATATTTACCAAGTAAGTAAGAGAGGAACTGGAGATTGCAAGGAGCACACACTCCCATCAGGTGTAATGTCTGAACCTGCCCAAGGATGGTGGTTACCTACTTCTGCCTGAGTTTTTACTGATTTGGTTAAACTGACTTCAAATCCTGGTTACAGAAATCAGTAAAATCTTTTTCCTGCAGTTCCTCTCAAACTTATAGGTAGTTGTGTGAACCCACCCTTTAAAAAAGTTTGAAAATCGACTTCTTGGCTGGGTTCAGATGTAATGGTTAACCACAGTTAAAGGTGGCCAAGGTTCTAATTCTTAAGTGCCACAGACATTCACCAAACCACGGCCCACGAAACTCCAGTGGCAGCAGAGTGAGTCCTTCCTTTTGCTTGGCCTCCAAGGCTGATCCTAGCCAGCTCCATGGCCAGAATGTGAGCAAACCATAACTGCATCCGTGGATCTGCCACGATTGGCCACGATCTCCAGGGGGGCGTGCCAAGCACGATCATGCATTTTCAGAGTGCTCCAGCCAGCTGCAGCAGGGAAAAAGCATTCCATGCCCTTTAAATGCCCTACAATGCCAATGCTGCTTCTGCCAGCAATAGCACCACCACTCCAAATAGCCCGCATCCTGAAAACATCACACAAGCATGAAGTCTCAGGTGGTTTGGGTGTGTGTGTGTGTGTGTGTGTAATCCCACGTTCATTATAGGAGGTGAGGGGGAAATCCACATTTGCAAGTGGCTGTTCTTCTCATGAGCAAGACTTTAGGAGTCAATGTCTCCACCCGGGGAAGTGGCCAGGCCCCCCTTTCCCAACCTATATATGGAAACAAAACCAGAACATTGCTTCTTCAGGTTCTCAGATTAGGTCTGCCTGTTATACTGCCCCCCTCCTTGCAAAATGTCCCCCTCCCAGCACTGTGATGGGGTACCCTGCTTATGTTGCCACTTGTGAACCTACATGGCTGTTGCTCTCTTCTTGGGGAGCAAAGCACTGGTGCCCATCCTGTCATCCCATGTCCTCACCCAACCACTTACCAGGTGGGGGGAGCAATGGACAGAGTGGGAATCGGGGATGCCACTGTGCAGCTTGACAGGCTGACCAGTCCTGGATGGGCTGTGGTGGCGTCCCTGAATCCTGGCAACTCCATAGCTGCATAGCTGACAAAAGGAGCAGGGCTGGTTTTCCGAGAGGCTGCCAGTGAGAAGCGCCAAAAGCATGGAGCAGCCATGTCCTTGGGCAGGTCTGCACTGCCACCTCTATGACTGTGGTTTGGAAATCAGCACAAAACCACAGTTATAGCTGAGTCAGTAGTCATATGTAATGCCTCAGCACAGCGAAACTGCAGTTGTCAGCGGCGAACCTTAGAGATAACTGAAGGTTCAAACTGGAGTTTGGAGAGGCAAACTGGAGGTCACTTTCATCCTGTAACCATGCATGTTTTGCATGTTGGGGCGTAACACAGTTACAACCTTTGCCACGTTCAACTGCGGTTAGCCGTTATGTCTGAATGTGGGCTTTATGTGGCATTCCACCATTTCCCATGGTGGAACTCAAGGTGGTTCATATGAGGTTCACTTGCTGCCAGCTTCACCTACATCATACCTACTTCTTACTAACTTTGAAGATAAAGATGTAAAACCACCTTGTACTGAGGCAGTCCATTGGTCTATACAGCTCGTTATTGTCTGTACTGACTAGCAGCAACAATGCAGGATTTCAGACAGGGTTTTGCCCTAAACCTGCTTGCAGATGAGAGCCACTAAACCTGGGACTTTCTGTATGCAAAGCATCTGCTCAGCCATTGAATTACCATCTGTCACCATTGGATAAAAACTACAGCTTTATAGCTGGCATTTTCAGAAATTCCTAGGACATGAACCTTTGAGATTGACTCTCATGAAATATGAAGAGTATTCACATGTGCAGCCTAACCCAGGCTAGGACATGCCACCCTGAGTTACGCTGTGTGTGTAAAGTGCCAGGAGCAAAGTCGCTCCTGGTGTTGCCCCTGTGCCAAGCCCCACCTTTTAACCCAGCGTTTAGCCAAGGTTAAGCAAACCTACCCTCTGAATCTGCGGGGTAAAGTGAACCGAGGTTCAACAACCTGCCACTGCGCCAAGCCACACTTTAAAACATGCTGTTTAGTTGAGGTTAAGCAAACCTGTGGTTCACTTAACTTCGGCCAGCAATCGTCTGGTGATCGTCACTGGGTTTCTGGCAGCGAGCCGGGGTGGGGGAGGAGCAGGTGTGCCAAGTGCTGTGGCTGCTCTAATGATAGCAGCAGCCACAATCGTGCCCCAGGGCACCCTGGGATGTGGGAGGGGGAAAGACCTCCCACTCCCAGTATCTCTCTCCACCTGCCATTGCTCATGTGGGTGTGTGGTGTGGCGGAGGGAAGGATGGTGGCTGCTCATCTGCCTTCCCCGCAGCCTGCCCGCCCTCCCCAGTGGGGTCATGTGAAAGAGCTAATTGTCCAGCTAATAAACCAACTGTTGTTTAGCATGAAATGGTGAAATGCAACCATGCCATGTGATCACACTGATAAGGTGTCACTGAGCTAGCAGTAACTGAATTAGGAACATAGGAAACTGCCATATACTGAGTCAGAGCATTGGTCTATCTAGCTCAGTATTGTCTTCACAGACTGGCATAGGTGTACCTGAATCTCTGGGACGTTGTATGCAGCAGTTATATTGGGTTATGTGATTCTTGGCAATGCAAAGATTTTGGAAAGGTGCCTAGCATCTCAAACGGGTGATCTGGAAGCAAATTATGTGAACTAGTTAGGATGTTATTTTCAGGGGGAAGATTTCCCTCCCACACCCTGGAACATCAAAAACTAGATGCCTTGAGCACTAATCTGTTTTATAGGCTACTTATCAATTTCTAGTCATATTAAAAATGTGCCTTATTACAAAGTATATGATGTCAAACATAATTTAGCATTTATAGGACTATTGAAACTTTGCAGTTAGCATAGTGACTATCTTCTTCCTGGTCCAATTGCTTGCTTAACATGTACCATTTATTTTCATTGTTATTAATTTGAATTTATTACTTTAGATGAGGCTAGATTAAGGCATGCCTCCACTTCTTTCATCTCAGAATGGCATAGTGCTGGCTTATATTCTCTGTGCTGCATCCATATAGGAACATCTTTGCCTTCTCCTGCTTGTGGGCTTCATCTCTCCTGCCTTCATGTCCTGCTTGGGGGCTTCCCAGAGGCATCTAATGGGCCACTGTGGGAAGCAGGATGCTGGTTTATATAGACCTTTGGTCTAGTTCAGTAGGGCTCTTCTTACATTATTATCAGCTCTCTTATGCAGTGTGCATTACTTTCCTTCTCTCAGTCTCTCTGCTTATGATGAGTTCTACAGGTTCCTCTTCAAGATGTATAAGCAGGGTTTACTTGCTGCTCACTCCTTCTGTGTTATGATCCAGATTAACTTATAGTCATGACTGAGCACCTTGGACATAAATGAGATGTTAGTCATGACTAACTTAAGTCTCATTAATTTCAATAGGACTTAGTCATGACTGACTTAGCCTGGATCCTGCCCAAAGAATATTACAGTGGGTAAGTTCACATTTAGCATGGAACTTACTTGCAATCTTGGTTACCCAGTTGTCCACAATCATTGGAACCTACATTATGGCAACAATCACAAGTTCCCTTGGGGCAGGAAACCTACATGTGTAACCAAGAATAATAATTATTTATCTACACAGTCAGACAGGTGTTATTGACTGGTTTGTTTTATCCAAACATCGAGTCCTTCCCAAGGACCTGGGATGGCTGAATTTTATTGTCAATGTTGTTGCTGTTGTTATAGATATTGTCGCAGAATATAGGCTGTTCCCAGTATAGTTGCTTTTTGTAATTGGCTGATGGTGATTTCTGTGGCCCCTATGGTGTTGAGGTGCTCTACAAGGTGTTTTGGAATTGCACCTAGGGGGCCAATTACTACTGGGATTATTTTAGTCTTCTTCTGCCACAGCCTTTCAATTTCCATTTGTAGATCTTTGTATTGTGTTATTTTTTCTATTTCTTTTTCTTCTATTCTGCTATCCCCTGGTATTGCTATGTCGATTATTTTAACTTGTTTTTCTTTCTTCTCGACTACAGTTATATCTGGTGTATTGTGTGGCAGATGTTTGTCTGTTTGTAGTCGGAAGTCCCATAATATTTTTACATCTTCATTTTCTTTAACTTTTTCAATTTTATGGTCCCACCAATTTTTGGCTACAGGTAGCTTGTATTTTTTGCAGATGTTCCAGTGTATCATCCCTGTTACCTTGTCATGCCTTTGTTTGTAGTCAGTCTGTGCAATCTTTTTACAACAGCTGATTAGGTGGTCCACTGTTTCATCTGCGTCTTTACAAAGGCGGCACTTGCTGTTTGTTGTTGACTTTTCTACTTTTGCTCTTATTGCATTTGTTCTTAGTGCCTGTTCTTGTGCAGCCAGTATTAAACCCCCAGTTTCTTTCTTCAAGTTGCCATTCTTAAGCCATTGCCAGGTCTTGGTGATGTCTTATTTTCCACTTATATTGTGCAAATATTGAACATGCTGGGCCTTATTTTTTTTCCATTTTTCTGCTCGGTTCTTGACTTGTTCTTTCTTGTAGGCCTGCTTTGTTTCATTGGTGCTGAGTAGTTTCTCATTATTGACCATTTTATGTGAATCTTCTTCACTGTCCTTGATATATTCTGCAAGGCCTCTTTTCTCCTCCTCTACTGTTTGATGGACTTGTAGCATTCCTCTTCCACCTGAGCTATGAAGGAGGTATAGCCTATCTACATCACTGCGGGGGTGCAAAGCATGATTGATGGTCATTATTTCCCTGGTCTTACGATCTAGCGCAGGGATTCTCAAACTTGGGTCCTCAGGTGTTATTGGACTTCAACTCCCATAATCCCCAGCCTCAGTGGCCTTTGCTTGAGGATTATGGGAGTTGAAGTCCAATAACACCTGAGGACCCAAGTTTGAGAATCACTGATCTAGCGTCTCTAGCTCTGCCTGGGTCCAGTCTATTATTCCTGCAGTATATCTGATAACAGGTATAGCCCAGGTGTTTATGGCTTGTATGGTGTTCCTGCCATTGAGTTTGGACTTGAGGATTTTTCTAACTCTCCTGGTGTCTTTACTTCCCATTTTTCTTTTAACTTCAGTGTGTGCGATGTTATCAGCCTGGAGAATGCCCAAGTATTTATAATGTTCTTTCTCTTCCAGGTTCTTGATGTTGCTTCCATTGGGTAGTTCTATTCTTTCTGTTCTTGTTATTTTCCCTCTGTTCATTATAAATGCAGCACACTTGTCTAGTCCAAACTCCATTGCTATATTGCTACTGAATATTCGGACAGTGTTTAGCAGTGATTCAATTTCTGACTGGGACTTTCCATACAACTTCAGATTGTCCATGTAGAGCAGATGGTTGATTTTACTTGCTGTTTTAGGTGTTTGGTATCCGATGCCTGTTTTGTTTAGTATTTGTGAAAGTGGGGTCATGGTGATTATTATTATTATTATTATTACATTTATATCTCGCTTTTCCTCCAAGGAGCCCAGAGTGGTGTACTACATACTTGAGTTTCTCTTTCACAACAACCCTGTGAAGTCGGTTAGGCTGATAGAGAAGTGACTGGCCCAGAGTCACCCAGCTAGTTTCATGGCTGAATGGGGATTTGAACTCGGGTCTCCCCGGTCCTAGTCCAGCACTCTAACCACTACACCACTTCAGGGGCGGAGCCACCATTGCACGAGGCAGGGGTAAAAAAAAACCCGAGCCACCGCTCCTCATGGACCATGCCTCATGCCCCAGCCACACTCTTGAGTCTGACATCATATGCAGGGGACGTGGCCATGTTAGCAAATGGGGCTGTGAACCACATTTGTAAGTAAACTCCAGCCAGCGCTATATTTGCAGCATGGCCGGGGTGGCTTCTCCCTGCTTGCAAAGGCAGGGAGAGGTGTTCCGGGCCAGGCTGGTTGCCCATTGCTGGCTGAAACTTCTCAAAAACGGAGCTGCATGGGGGAAAATAGTGGGGGAAAATTACTGCAATTAGAGTAAAGAAGATCTGGAAGAACCAGAGGAGAACTGGTCTTGTGGTAGCAAGCATGACTTGTCCCATTAAGCTAAGCAGGGTCTGCCCTGGGTGCATTTGAATGGGAGACCACATGTGAGCACTGTAAGATATTCCCCTCAGGGGATGGAGCAGCTCTGGGAAGAGCATCTAGGTTCCAAGTTCCCTCCCTGGCATCTCCAAGATAGGGCTGAGAGAGATCCCTGCTTGCAACCTTGGAGAAGCTGCTGCCAGTCTGTGTAGACAATACTGGGTTAGATAGACCAATGGACTAACTCAGTATATGGCAGCTTCCTATGTTCCTGTGTTCCTAACCCACATTCACATCCTTATATCCATCTAACTCAAAAGGCTCAGCTGGGGCCTTAACCCCTGTGGAATTCAACTTGTTCTCAAACTTGGGTCCTTAGGTGTTCCTGGACTAGAGCTCCCAGCATCCCTAACCACAAGTGCTCTTGCCTGGGCATCTGGGAACTCAAGTTTGGAACTCTGTGCTTTAAGAAGTATGAACGGTCAGCCAGCCAGCAACTTTTCTAAAAACAGTTTGGCTGAAGCCTGGATCCCTATTGAAGCTGCCATCTTTTTTGTCCTAACAAAAAAGATGGTCCCATCTTTTAATAGTCTACTCATCTCACCTTGGTAGGCAAACCACATACATTCCCCTTCAGACAACACAGAGGAGCATGGAAGCACAAGGCATTTGTGACTCCTGATCCCTGCACAGTACCAACCAGTTAAAGCTGCTCCTTGTAGTTCCTTGAAAGATATGTATAGATATACAGTACATACCTGCAAAGTCACTTGTGAGGTTGCCCCCCCTGCTCAGAGTGAGATTGGCTTCCTTTTGACCTCACTCTTCAAATGACAAATGTACTTCTCCAGATTCAGTGCTGATATACTTCACATGTGCCATCGATTGCCTAAAAAGAATTGCTTTCCATGATCCTGTTTATCTGTTTAAACATATATTTAGCAAATTACTATTAGTTTATTTTTAAATCAACCAGTTTGTAAACATGGGAAATAATGCTCTGAAGAGTGGGGAGGGGTGGCTTTGTGATAGTCAAAAAGATCAGTCAATCAGCACTGTGCACAGACCTTTCTCCTGTAAATGGGAAGATTGCTCTCCTTCTTTCAGGAAGAGGATTGTATTACTGCCCAAAATGCAGTGAGCTGCCTTCTACAGAGGCTGGAATACAGTGCTAGAGAGATATCTTCCTGGAAGTACCCAGACTTATTCCGTTTCATGGCTTCACACTGAGGTTCTTTTGAAACATCTGAATATTCAGGGAAATGTCTCCTGCTTATTCACTATGTACTTTTCCAGTTGGCCACATTCTTAAGAAGTTCCACCAGATTCCAGAATAACCGTCTTCTCCCACAGGAGCTTGACGTCTCTTAAGATAATTGCCAGTGTCCTTTTGCCCGGTTCCCTGCCATCAGAGATAAAGTGGACAGGCACTGCAGAAAACACCTTTTCTGTTGTGGTCTCCTGTCTTTGGAACATACTTCACCTGGCATTGGATTTGATGAGCCATCGGTGCCAACCGAAGGATGTATTATTTGTCCATGCCTGTTGAACTTTTAAGGATTCTGATCTGATGCTGATGCTTTCGGAGTTCTTTGAGCTCTAAAGCTTACCTATTGTTTTATTTGTTGTTTTACTATCAACCATTTCTTTTATTGGCCAGCATGAGGGGCAGCCTCGATGGTGTAGAATGATGGAGTAGCTGTGGAATTACTTAAAACTGCTTCTGTGCAGCCATGCAGCACTACTTCTATCAGAAACAATGGAAATAGGGCAGTGCAACTGCCCAGAGTGCTTTTAAGTTATTCCACAGCAGCCCCTTCATGTCGTACCATCAGGCCTGCCTTTCAAATTGAGCAGCAGCCCTGGCAGGTCCCTAACATTGATGTAGATCTGTCCATAATGTTGGCCATTGATTGTGCTATAATGTTTAGAGATTTTGGAGATGTTTGGGTCCAGGTAAGAGGTTTGGGGGCTCATAACCCTCACCTCAAAAATAGAGCCAGAGAAGAATTTCAGCATAGGTACCTAGGCAGGCAGCCCGATCCTTGGCACAGGAAAGGTGCCGATGTTTCAAGAAGTGAAACTGGAAGTGAATTTCAGGGTTCATTCTGATAAGGAACATCTGAATATTCCCAAGGGGAACAAAACAAGTTTCAAGAAGACAAGATACATTTCTAAGGGGGGTTTCTCTAGGCCTGTGCATGATGCTCATTATTGAGATCGGAATCAACATGATTCCGGTAATGATCAAATCATGCATTAGATCATCATGCTGGTACACACAGTTGCAGAATGTAGTCATTTCCCCTCAGAAATGCACCAGGAAAGGGATGCAACATAATGATATTGCCTCCTGCCCTGGTGCATCCTAGGGCATAAAGAGGGAGGGAAAGGAGGCGATTGAGTTGCTGCCACTGCAATTGCCTTCTGAACATCCACTTTCTTCAAAGAATGCTGGATCTTCTTTAAAGGTATGCCCCCCTGCCCTCAAGCCTCTGATAGGCTTGATGCAATGCCAATACAATACGGCATTGCATCAAAACTACTGCTGATATCAGGGATGCTTTTCCTCACAATAGTTCCTAGTGAAAAATGCCCCTATGGCTTGCATCACATCAGAACTGATCAGTGTTCCAGTTCAATGCCTAGTTTTTGTACAGTCTTAGTTTCTATACATCCCCTGTGCAGATACATGGGAATAATGGCATAATTGGACAAAATGTCTCTTCCCACCTGAAGCATTTGTAGACGTAACTTTAGTTTTACAAAAGTTTTCATGCCGTAGAACCTTGACAAATGATGTGCATTAAAGTACTAAGAGGAGATGCCACTTGCATGGTAATCATGCAGATACAGAGTGATATAAAGGTAGTGATTACAGTATGTGGGGGTCGGGGGCAGGGGCACTGATTCACCAAGAACAATCCAGTGATAAATGGAGAGCTCTTCATACTAGGGGAGTGAAGGGCTCTTTATCATGTTATGAATTTCATTACGAGCTTGGAATATGCTGCACTGTGAGTGGACACCTTATTCAGCAATGTGACTCACATCAGAAATACAATATAGGTCAGCTGATAATGTATGTTTAACTTGCATGCAATTCAAATAATTCACCTATTTTATGATCAGCTATGTTTGGAGCAAATTTTTCTCTTGTATTGCAGGACCTTTTTCTCTTGTATGTGTGCAAATTTTTCTCTTGTATGTGTGCGGAACCTTTTGTCTACACCTGATGTTTTTAACCAAACAGTTCTTATATGTGATTAAGCTTTTTTAAAAAATAGGCTTATTTGCACATATCCCTTTGTCTCCTGGTTTATTGAAAACATTTTTCCTTTTGACTTTGAAATGTATTACGATGGCCAAATGGATCTCAGAGGAGTTCCATTTCCCACCCTCATCCTTCATCCCTACCAGTTCTCCTCAGCTTGTTTTGAAGATAGTCCACTGTAGATTATGATTTTAAAATTATGAGGCCCCTATGTGGGGTTAGAGTCTGGAGCTAGAAGAGGTGGAGCCAAGACAGAAGTTGAACCATGTGGATCAGTCAGGGCCTAAGGCATATGCATGAGGATGGAACCAGAACAAAATCCGCCATGTCATGGATAGGTCCTGAAAAATATCAAAAGTCGGGGCAGAACCAAAGAATTTGGTAGATAAGCTTTTTAATAGATTGGAAACTGCCAATATCTACCAACTGGTAATGTCTACCATAGTAAACTGCCTTCTACCAAGTCAGACAATTGGTCCAACTAGCTCACTATTTCCTATACAGACTGGCAGCAGCTTCTCCAAGGTTACAGGTAGGGGTCTCTCTCAGCCATATCTTGGAGATGCCAGAGAGGGAATGTGGGATTTCTCTTCCCAAAGTGGTCCCATCCGCCAAATGGAATATCCTACAGTGCTCACATGTAGTCTCCCATTCAAATGCAAACCAAGGCAGACCCTGCTAAGCAAAGGGGACAATTCATGCTTGCTACCATAAGACCAGCTCTACCAGGCTACTAACAGGAATGAGGCAATGGGGAAACATCTTGCTGGCACCTAAAGAGCTGCACTGGCTCCTGGCCCATGAATGCATCACCCGCCTCCATGTGAATGTGTTCATACATTGACTCCATGTCAATGGAGTCCCCATGCCAATGTGTTCATACGAGATTATCATCAGAACTCCTCCAGTTGACTCTTCTGGCTGAGGTGTGGTGAGTAGCAATTAGGTAGGAATGCCATGCCAGTTGTGAGATGCTCTTCCTTGGGTACCCATTCTGCTATTTTTTTGGCATCAAGCCCGAAGACCTAGTTTTTAATTTTCCTGGGTCTAGAACTTTTAATTGCTGTTGTGAATTATTGTATGATGTTTCATCTGCTGCTTTTATTGTGTACTTGCTTGGTTAGTTTTTTCATATATATATATTTCTTTTTTTATTTTATTGCTGTTCTCTATTTTATGAGAAGCTACCCTGGAAGCTACCATTTGAGTGGAAGGGTAAAAATGTATACATAAATACACAATAATTAACTAAAATGAGGTTGGTGCAGCGTTAGGACAGACACTGGAGTTTAGTAGGTTTCCATACTCCTGGCAGAATACAGTTTTCCTGTATTTGTTTCGCTGTCACTTTCTCTATTACTATTTTTAGGTGGGGTGTTACATTGGATTTTTACATTCTTCATGCAACTTTTATTGTTAATTGTTTTCATGTAAGACAGCCTGGGAACTGATAATTAAAAGCTGTGGTATATATCTATAATATAAAGCTGCCTGGGTCTCACTCACACTCTCACTCACTCACTGACATGAAACTACCAGACAACCCCCCCGCCCCCCAAATAGAAACATGCCATTTTCACAGGTAGGTTCCAGAACTTGCCCAGAGTAAGGGAAGGGGGGGGGAATCCACCCCACCTCCGTTAACTACTTTCTCAGAAAATGCAGAAAACCTCTCCCATTGAAAAGATAAGGAATGAGACCTCACAGAGCTAGTAAATGACTTGAATCACTTGGTCATGGTGATTCCAGCAAGAGCAGTGGAAGATGCCTGTTAAAAATGGCAAATGTTGCCACTGCTGGCACCTGGGATCCCGCGGGAAGCCCAGGAGGCCTAAGGGTTCACAGGAGGTCGCCCAGCCCCTGCTGCTCAGCTGCCATCCATGGATGTGCCACGTCCATTTGAGTAGTCAGCACAGCACTCAACTGCCATGCTGAGCACTCAAATGGCTGCCACACATGCACGGAGGTCAGCTGAGTGTGGCCTCCCTGAGGGATCCTGTCTTACTCCCAGGCTTCCGTGGGATCCTGTCATTCTCCCAGGCTTTGCCAGGATGGTGGGTGCCAGCTGTGGCAATTTTTGCTGTTTTTCACAGGTATTTTCTCCTCCCTCGCTGCCACCATCTCTGGAACTGCTTTCACTGACAGAAGGCATGCAAAGTACAAACTGCTTTACATGTGTTTGCGTGTGTGTGTGTGTGTGTGTGTGAATGAAACTGGATTCTTCCTTCCAGAACCAGTTCTAAGTTCAAGATCCCTCGCTAAATTGCTCTCCTCCTATATAGAATAGTAGAAAATTAGAGTTGGAAGATTCCTTGGAGGTCTTCTCATCCAGCCCTTTGCTCCATGCAGGAAACTGCTACAGCATCCCTGACAGATGAGCACCCAGCCTGTGCTAAAAAAACCTCTAGTGAAGGAGAGCCCTCCACTGTACAAGGCAGTTCTATTGCCAAACAGCTCTTACAGTTGAGAAGTTCTTCCTAATTGTCTACCTTAAATCTGTTGTAATTTCAACCAATTGGTTCTAGTCCTGTCCTCAGGAGCAACAAAGAATAAGGGATAGTTCCCAACTGCCAGCCCTCCCTTCTCACTTCATAGGGCCTACTAGGATTGCCAACTACTGCCCTGCAAGCAGGAAGAACACCGGACAAACAGGAAACCAGTGAGGTGAAATATCACTATTGCTGTTCCCACCTGCTGCTGCTTCTTGAGATGGAACTGGACCCTCTTCCCCACACAGAGACCAATAGAAGGACTGACTGCCCTGTGAGGAGAAGGAGGAGAAGCCATCAAGGTGGGGCAGGGGGAACCCACCCTTTTTATTGTTTTAATATTTTGCTCTTTGCATTGATTTTATGTAAGCCACTCCCTGAGCCTTGTCAGCCGAAGAATGGAGTAAAAATGCTTACAAAAAATAAATATGTGACAAACTGGTGCTAAAATACATAACAAAGCTATATGCATGCCAGAATGTAAACAATTCCTGTTATTCATTCCTGACCAGCCAGCAACACCATTCAGAGTGAGCGGAAGGGGTAGCCGGAGCAAATGAAGAAATGAAAAGCAGCAGTCTGTCTGAATAGGAAGAGAAGGAACAGCTATTGTGGTACAGGCTTGTTCAGCTTCTGATAAATGCAGCAGGGCTGGAATGGAAAACAAGTAAGACATAGCTCACTCTAAAATGGCTTGGGTTAAAGGGTGGATCTGATTGGTTGACAGGGTTTTCCCTGAGATGCCTTTCAGTACACCCACTCAAGTCAGGACTTGTCAGTCACAATATCCTCCCTCAGAGACATATTCTCATGAAAGCCAGGGGATGGGGAGGGAGAACAGGAAGGGAAAACCCATTAAGGTGATCTGTCAACAATTTTTAATTCCACAGAGGACATTTTAGAGAGGCTCCTCAAATGTGTTTTTGCCTTCAATTTTTGGCATCTAGTAGGGAAAAGGTATGATTCTATAAAATGACAGTTCACACTGACATTTTGTTTGCTCAGAAATGGAAGTGAGGTGCACAGGCAGAGACCTTGGTATATGGTCCCATATGCTATTTCCCCATACATTTTTTATTGCTTAATTTAATTACTTAGCCTAACTACACTTCTCTCAGTGTTGTGCCAGAAACCACAGCCAGAAAAAGCAGGGTATGCTGAAGTAGACAGAACTTATTTCAGGGCAACGGTAGACACATTGATGGAAAATAATATCTGGAAGATAAATTGTGTCTGGGATCAGAGGAAACCCTGTTTTAAAAAGCAGTCACAGTCCAGAGCTTCACGTATGAAGGGGACTTCCTGTTCTCTCCCATGACAGAGGGCGCACTCTATGGACAGGTTCACACATAACGCAGAACCTACTTGCAAAGTCAGTAACCAATTTTGTCGCGGTGACTGTCTGAACCCACATCAATGCAGGAACTTCAGGTTCACTCAGGTATTCGAACCAATATATGTAACCAAGGATTGAAGTTGGCTTGCCATACCAAGTGCTGCTCCCATTGAGGTGTGTGTTATGTCTGAACCCATACTCTACATGAACCTTTGGTTCATTCCTGCCCCTTTTGCCATCAGGATCAGTGGCTGAAAGGTGAAGCAAGGCAGGCTAGCATAGCATCCAGGGCCGCACTGGAAGGCCCAGACAGGTAGAGTACCTTCGGCTCAACTCAGCTACTTCCAACAGACTGAGATATGTGTTTGTCTACAATGGCAATTCTTGGACTGGAGAACCAGAGGTTAAACAACACCTATGTGTACAAGGGCATTTTCAACTGTGTGTTGCAGTGCTCTTCATATAGAAAGGGGAAAGAGGAAGGCTCTGCATGCCTGAGACTTAGGAGTTATCTATCTATCTATCTATCTATCTATCTATCTATCTATCTATCTATCTATCGGCTTTTTATACCACCCTAAACCAAAGTCTCAGGCTGATTCACAATAATAAAACAATACAAATAAATAAAACATTAAAATCAATTAAAACTTTAAAGCTTTAAAAGCTGCCTAAAATCAGAACAATTTACAATATTTAAAATTACAAAAGCTAAAAGGCCTGGTTAAAAAATGAGTCTTCAAGGATCTTTTAAAAACTGCTAGAGATGGGGAGAGTCTTATATCAGCGGGAAGAGCATTCCAAAGTCTCGGAGCAACAACTGAGAAGGCCTGTGCCTGAGCAGCCACCAAACGACTTGAAGGCAGCCACAGACGGACCTCCCCTGACAAACGCAGTGGACGATGGGTATCATGCAGAAGATGACGCTCTCTTAAATACTGTGGGCCTAAGCTGTTTAGGGCTGTATAGGTTATAACCAGCACTTTGTATTTTGCCCGGAAATCTATTGGCAGCTGGTGTAACTCCTGTAATATAGGAGTAATATGGTCTCTTCGAGATGACCCAGAGACCAACCTGGCTGCCGCATTCTTTACTAATTGTAGTTTCCGGACTACGTACAAAGGCAGCCCCACATAGAGCACATTGCAGTAATCAAGTCTGGAGGTTGCCAGCAAATGTACTACTGTTCTGAGGTCATGAATCTCAAGAAACGGACGCAGCTGGCGTATCAACCGAAGCTGATAAAAAGCACTTCTGGACACTCCCTCAACCTGAGAAACCAGGGAGAGGCATGAATCCAGAAGCACTCCCAAACTGCGTACCTGTTCCTTCTGAGGAAGTGTGACCCCATCTAGAAGAAGCAGGTCAATATCATTTCCCAAGTAAGGACCCTGCACAAGTACACCCGTCTTGTCTGGATTCAGTGTCAGTTTCTTATCCCTCATCCAGCCCATTACTGCCTTGAAGAAGAAGAAAAGCTTGTACCTGGAGGAGGGGCTGGAGGGCAGAGTGTTTTGAGATGGGGCACAACCCAGAACAGGGGGGCAATGGTGGAGTCATGGGTCTGAGCCCACACATTTGGATTTGAGAGCAGAGTACAGCAACTTTGGGTGGGTTTAGGGATGGAGTCCCTTTTAGATGAACTCTACTGGCTGTTGGTATGGGAGGGAGGCCATACTTTGGTAAGAGCACTCCATAGACTAGCCTGCTACTGACAACTGTGTTGTGTTGCTTCAAGCAGTGGCCTCGTGACGGAGGATAAAGGATGTGTAAGCTCGTAGGTAGATGCTGGAATGGTACTGCAACTCCATGCAATAGAACAGGAGTTTCCAACCTGTGGTACTCCAGAAGTTGCTGAACCACAACTTCCATCCTCCCCAGCCACAATAAATTATAACTGGAGATAATGGGAGCTGTAGGTCAGCAACATCTGGAGGACCACAGGTTGGGAACCCCTGCAGAAGAAGCAGATCCATTATTTTCCTAGGAATACCATCCATCCCCTTGGACTCCCTGCAGTAGTGGCCCTGTGGTTCATGGGCCTTCTGTGGGCTGCTAGTGAATATTTGGGTTGCCTGCTGGCTCTGACGTCTTGGCTGGACAGTTTGGATACTGTATCTGTGCATGGTGCCTAGAGCAGTAGCAGCAGCATTTTGTCTAGCAGTGGTGGAGTAGCCCTCTCAGATCAGGGGCTGACACACAGAGCAAGGAAGCACCTGTGCAGTGAGAGGAGCTTCCCAATGAACTGCACTGGTGCACCAGGGAAGGGCTGCAGCCCTCAGGGACATCATTTCAGGTGGCACAAAAGGCTTTCCAGGAAAGAGGAAGTCATCAAAAGCGGCCACTTCCCCAGTGCACTGGTGCAGTTAGTTGGGAAGTGTTGTTAGCCTGCTTCTCTCACTGCACTGGTGCTTCCCTGCTCTGTATGTCAGCTGGGGTTTGTACAGATGTATATAAAGCCAAGGCTGGTGCATTTTTCCCCTCTGATGGGCTGAGCCTTCTCTCTTTTGCACTTCAGCCAATAGATTGGCAAGTTAGTTGTGGGTTTTGCTGCTCAGCATATGCTTCAGGTGGGCTACCTACTTTTTTCTAAAAATGGCAGGTGTTGCTTGTGAGCTTAGCCAACTTAAAGTCAGTATGATGCCTTATTGTTGTTAATGCAGAATGCAATCAAATGTTTTGAGTTGTAAAATTGCCTTGAGGAGAGGGGGGATGTGGGATCAGGCAACACTGTGCATAGCCCACTTCAGCTTCTAAACCTGTTTTTCCTGAGTTTCTCTCTGGAAAGGAAGAGTTGCATCTGGCAACAACTTACTTAGTCAGCTTTCATAATGCAGTGAATGTGCCTTGTTTTTAAGCCTGTCTGTGCAAAGCCCAAACTTGTGATAAGTTGAAAGTAGGGTGAGTTGGGGCTGGCAGAAAAGGAAGAAGAGAGGGAGCAAGGTGAAGCATGAAGTCTGTTGTGACCCAGTGAACAAGCTTGACCCAGAAATCATTTTAAGAACCAGAGAATGCCATCTAATTAACTGGCCAATTAATGAAAGGTGGCTTCTTTGCTAGTGTGGCTGGTCTTCTTGTAGTTCTTTCCTCTGGCCAGAACTGGGTGGTGACAATGGCTGACTCTTTCCCCGACATCCTTCAGATCACTGGTTCAACCCATTCCAGACTTGACAGGCACTAGGCTGGTTCACACAGCGATTAAAATCAGGGTAGGAGCTGGGTTGCCTGTTTTGCAATATTGCAAGACCTCACACAAATCTCTCCAGCCCAGATTTTTCCAGGTTCTCTACCCTACTTCTAACTGAAGGTGGAAGAGAGGATAGCTCCTTTACCTTAATTCTCCAGTCATGAGAACTCACACAGCTCTACTATCCAACCATCACATGGAGCATGTCTTTCCCCCACACAGGATTCATAACCCCTGCTAACTTGGCAAAGAGGCACCTTTTAACGTGGTAATTCTCTTTATTTAGCAGGGGGAGAGTAACTGGCCCTATCCACCCCCAGCACAGTACCTTTGTGACTGTTGCTGGTGTCGATCTTACGTTTCTTTTTAGATTGTGGGCCCTTTGGGGACAGGGAGCCATCTTATTTATTAATTATTTCTTTGTGTAAACTGCCCTGAGCCATTTTTGGAAGGGCGGTATAGAAATAGAATACATGAATAAATAAATAAATAAATAAATAAATAATGGGGTAGGAGCTCTCCTGCCCTCCAGCCCACCCCCAAATGGTCATGTAAAGAAGCCTACTTGTCAGGAGATGGGGGTTGCAGGGCGGGAAGAGACATGGAAATTTACCCCATTATTGGGGGGAGCCTGATTAGCCCATCGTGCGCCCTGACTGCCATCCCGACTTAAGGGGAATGATATCCCTGATGGGGGCATGTTAGGGCTGAACTGGCCCAAACAGAGAGGGATACCTGTACGTGCGCCCAGGACTGGGTCCTTGGACGATCTGCAGGAACTCGTGAAATCTCGGGTCAAGATCTCATTCCAGCCCAAGATCTTGCAAGAGTTGCTGTGATTGCCAAGAGCTATATAAAGAAAGACTGGCCGATGATGAGGGGCCAGTTACCGACAAGAGGTCAGGCTGGCAGGAGCCCCAGAGGTTCAGCCTCAGAGGTTGTCAAGAATACCACCTATTTGGAGGCTATGTTCAGTCACAGTCAGAACCTCCCAGATGTGCTCTTTAATAGACTCACAGTCGATTAACATAGCCTCCAAATAGGTGGTACTCTTGACAACCTCTGAGACTGAACAGACCACAGACAAAATGGGGACAGGAAACGACCTGGGGGCTACGAGGCTTGACATTACTGTGTGATTTTGCAGTGCTACACTACAGGTGGCTACATACATCTGCCTGATGGTGAGGTCAGCCCAGGAGAACACAGGTCAGGATACAGGGAAGAAAGAGGATACAGCTGTTATGTTGCCTTATTCTGAGCCAGACTTTTAGTCCATCTTACATGGTACTGTCCACACTGACTGGCTCAGTACTGTCACACTACTCAGCACTGCATGATTTTAGACTGAGGTCCTTTCCAGCCATATCGTGAGATGCCGGAGTCGAACCTGGGAATTTCTGCATGCAAAGCATTTGCTCTGTGACTGAGCTGCACCCTCTTCCATAGCAGCAGAGTGGATAGAAAGCAAGCCAAGCCAAGTAGGAACATAGGAAGCTGCCTTCTATTGAGTCAGACCATTGGTCCATCTAGCTCAGTATTGTCTACCCAGACTGGCAGCGGCTTCTCCAAGGTTGGAGGCAGGAGTCTCTCTCATCCTATCTTGGAGATGCCAGGAAAGGAACTTGGAACCTTCTGCATGCAAGCATGCAAATGCTCTTCCCAGAGCGGCCCCATCCCCTAAGGGTGCTTACACATGTCTCCCATTCAAATGCAACCAGGGCAGACACTGCTTAGCAAAGGGGACAATTCATGTTTGCTACCTCAAGACCAAGTCTCTCCCTACTCATGTGTAAGGTAGAGCTGAACTATCCAACAGCGATAGACTGTACATTCCACGTGAATGGGTGAGTATCGTTCCTTCTTTGGTAACTGCTCAGTCATTACAGATTCTTCAGGCGAAATAACAAGTCACAACCTCATTTTTATAACACCCTGACTTTTTTCAGTGGTTACCAATGGTGCTTTTTGAAGAAATGCACTTGTCATACTAAGTACGAACCATCAGTGGCTAAACACTTTCCTTGCCATACACAAGAGAACAATTTAAGTACATTTCTGCAAAAAGAACAATTTTAGTCAGACATCCTGGGTGATGAAGAAAGAAAGGGAGAAGTGATAGGCCATTAAGAAACAAACCTGTTTCTCTGTAAATCCCTTCTTGTTTAGGAGCAATGTAAGTGAACTGCCCAAAGACCCCCCAAATACTGTAGTGTTAGAATCGCTGCCCACCTAGATAATTCAAGGCATTTTCGATTGTGCTTTCAGTGGTTCTAGTAAGCAGGGGCGGAGCCACCATTGAGCAAACGTGTTCAAAGAACCCGGGCCACCACCAATCAGGGGCCGCACCTGGTCCTCCAGTCACACCGCCTGCGGCTGACGTCAAATGCAGGGGGCATTGCTTTGCTCACAAACGAGGCTGTGCACCTTGTTTGGGAGCAAATACAGGCCAGCGCTGCATTCTCAGTGTAGCCAGAAGCTGCTCTTCCTGCCTTTAAAGGGCGCACTGTGGATGTGGCGCTGGCTGTTATTTGCTCCCAGCATCACTCATAAATGGTGCCGCATGCCCCATTTGGGAGCAAATACCAGCCAGCGCCGCAATCACAGCATGGCCAGGAAGGCTCTCCCTGCTTTTAAAGGGAGGGAGAGCAGCTCCTGGCCGTGCTGCGAACACAGCGCTAGCAGGTATTTGCTGCCCAATGGGGCATGGGGCACCATTTGTGAGTGAAGACTGGAATTTGTGAGTGAATTTGTGAGTGAATTTGAATTTGAATTTGTGAGTGAATTTGTGAGTGAAGCCATTTGTGAGTGAAGCCACGCCCCCTGCGCCTGACGTCAGATGCAGCAGCATCTGGCATCAGACACAGGGGCGTGGGGGGGGGGGCGGCTGCCGGCATGAGGCACACAGGCCGCCGGCTGGCTTCCTCCGCCACTGCTAGTAAGATGTGTTGCTTCCAACCATTACTTCACGTTTGGGGGGGAAATATCTTGCAAGATTAAAACAATAATTCCCAATATATAGCCTCAGTACATTTTCCTTCTGCCTTTCTTTTTCTCCTTCTAATATGGGGTATAAAATTCAAAATAATTTATATGTCTTATTCAAATCTATAAAGTATCATTACAGAAAATTTGTTACTTCTATTATTCTAGCCGAACATTTTATGAATAGCTACTCTATTAGATTTACACACTGACTTTTTAAGATAGAAACGATACTGTAAAAAAGAAGAAATGGTTTGCGCAGCCTCGTTATTTTAAAGGCTATTTTACAAAGCCATTTTCTTAACAATCGTTTCTCGAGGCCTTCCGAAAGAAACAATCCTTTCTCTACTATGTGTTTTACTATGTCTCCCAATTTGGCCTGTCAGGTCTGTGTGTAGTCATGCCAGGATGCCTGCTCAGCCTCGTCCTCATCTGCCATCGTCTGTTATTCATTACTGTCACAAATATATACACTCAGTGAAACTTTAAACCACGGGCAGGTTCCAGCACATTCTATAGGTGCAGCCATTTCAATTCCTTTGTAAAGCAGTAATTTATTTCAGCCTAAATTTGTGTCATACAAATGGCCTCTGCGCATGTGTGGAGGTCACTAAAATGGCTTCCACACGTGTGCAGAGGCCTGAGCTGGGCTGGAGAAGGCCCAAACCGGGCTACACTGAGGGAGACAGTTGGGGGTGGGGTGGAGCCTATGCTGCCCCCACCACCCACCTGCACCTGCCACTGCTAGTACTTACAAGTACTAAATGACTCCCCTCCTGCCCCCTCTATGTTTAGGGAAGCTCCCTTCCCCTTTAATGGTAAAGGAGGATACTCTCTGGATCCCACTTTACCAGTAGAACTCCGAACCAGTTCGACCAGAGCCGAAAAGAAACCAGGCTGGGTCAGTTTGAATCTGGTCCTGATTCAAACTGAACCGGCAAAATCAGTGTTGTGCACATCCCTTGAGTGGAGTTGCCCTAATCATTTGTGCTGTAATGGGAAGCAAACAGAAACCGGCTTCATCAGACTGATATTACCTGCAGTGAGTAGTTAGAGTTTATCTACAAAAGTGTTTCCATTGCAGATCTATTATCTATCTTTATATTTAAAAGCCTTAGGACATATGTAGCAAATCCTGTAGTACGTGGCACATCCCGTGAGATTTCCTGGCAGGGCAGAACAGAGCAGAGCACAGCAGAGGGAGCCTCTCTCCAAGCCACTCCTCAATCACCTTGCAGCCCACCCGCGACAGAGGCCACGGTATCTCTATTTCTGCACTCAGCTCCAAGCATCGCCTAGATCAGTTCCAACTGCCGGCCTTGGTCACCCTGACATGTCAGGGGTTGGGGTGGGTGGAAGGCCAAGCAAGCGGGCAGGCTGGAGAGGAAAGACCGAGGGGCGGGTGGGCGAGAGAAGGAGCGGTAAGCGGAAGAGGGCAGCAAAACTGGGGCCATTGGCCTCCTTATAAGGAAGACGAGATCTTCAAAGGAGGGCGGGAGGTCGAAGAGGAGGCAGTAGCGACACCACTGTGAGATGGTGGAAGAGTGCATTTGGCTCCCACCACCCACCTCCTCGTGGGGAGGACGGCAAAGCAGATGGCAGCATGGGTGGTGAAACCAGGGCTGAAGGGATGGGGGCAAGAACAAACTTGCCGAAGGGATGTGGCAAGGGGGAGAGTGAACTGGCTGAAGGGATGTAGGGAAGGGGAGAACGAACTGGCCAAAGGGATATGGCGGCGGGGGGGGGGAGACAGAACTGGTTGAAGGGATGTGGGGGAGAACGAACTGGATGAGAGGAGAAAGAACTGGCTGAAGGGATGTGGGGCGGGGGAGAACAAACTGGCTGAAGGGATGGGGAGAACGGCTGAAGGGATGGAGACAAAATGAAGATGGGGAAGGGAGCTGGTTCGGTTGTGGCACGGGGTGGGGAGACAGGGAGATCTGGGGGCGCAGATGCTCTGTGCCAGGTCAGCTAGTATATATAAAAGGCTTAGGTGGTCCGGGGCAAATGGTGTGTGGCAAGCCCCGCCCATACTGTGCTTTACCAATCAGAGGTAACAGAGCAGGAGCACCATGATGATTGGGCGATGGGAATTCCATATGCAGATAGGTAAGAGGAGACTGTGATGGTTAAGATCAATTGGAAAGCAGCTGTTACTGATGGGAAGATTGTAGAGAAGAGAAAAATCTCTCTATATAAAAGGATAGTTGGCAGAGGTCTGCAAAGAGAGGGATTGTGAGAGACAGTGGTGGAGGGAGGACAGCTGCGGCCCGTGTTTGATGGCCCCCGAAGCCCCCCTCACTGCACCCCCTCTGTCTGCCTTTAAGGCAAGGAGAGTCTCTAGCCACACTACAAACACAGCCCTGGTCAATTTAACTCCTGAACAGGGCCACGCAGCCACGCGGCCCCATTTGGGAGCTAAACCATACCCCCTCACACCTGACATCAGACACAGGGGGCGTGTCAGGGCTGCAGCCCAGGTTCTTTAAACCCTGTCACCCAAAAGTGGCTCCACTCCTGGTGGAGGAAAGAGCTCCTTCAGGAGAAGGAAGCTGCCACTGTGCAAATTAGATGAGGAAACAAGATGAACAAGATCTGTTAACTCAGGAAGGAAGAGAGAGAGGGAGGGAGTGAAGAAAGAAGAAGAAGGGGAAGAAAGACAGAGGGGAAGAGTGAGTGGAGGAGAGAGAGAAAGAAACGAGAGAAAGACCAAAGGTTGAGGGGAGGGCCTGGGCCTGTCAATGGCCTGAGGTGAATGAGTGGTCATGGCGGCAGTGGCGGCAGTGAGGAAGGGCCCGGTCAACCATCACTGCTGCTTGAAGCTACAAGAAGGGAGGACGGCAGGTGAGGGATGGGCTCGAGCCTGAGAGCGTCCTGAGGGGGTTGAACAGCCATGGTCGACTGCTGCTGCTATGGCGGTCCTGCGGGGAGAAGCAGGGGTGGGGCTCAGGTGAGGGTGGGGAGGTCTCTGGGCTTAGGGGGATGTGGCCTGGCCAATCGGCACCGGCAATGCTGCAGCCACGAACAAGAGGGGTGAGGGGGGTGGAGCAATGGGATGAAGGAGCAATCAAGAGGAGTGAGGGGAGGAGGTGGTGGAAGCAATGGTGGAAATAGAGGACACTTTCCCCAAAAATGAAATCTCCAAAAAGTCTCCACTTCACATACAATTTGCATATTTTATTGGTATTGTATATGTGCATATTTTGATAAAAATTGGATAATGTAAGAATAAATACAGCTCACCACGGCTTTTGATTAGGTGAGCTGTATGTCTGCTCAGTCAGCTGTCTAGGTAAAAAGTTCTCAAGGCCTGCATTTCTTCAACGTAAATTCCTCTCCTGATTAGGGTTACCACACACACATTCCTCTGTCCTCCTCCCCCACAGGTCACTCAGCCTGCTCTCCCCAACCAGGTCAACAACTTCACCTCCTGGCTCAAGGCAGGGCAGCCAGCTAAGGACTGAGCCAGCCTCTTTGCATATGCTGACGCAGTGGTGCATGCACAATCTCCCACTCACTTGCTGTTCTCTACAACTACAAACATTTATATACTGCTTTTCAACAGAAGGTTTCACAGTGGTTATCAAATAAAAATAAATAATAAGATGCTCCTCTGTCCCCAAAGGGCTCACAGACTAAAAAGAAATGCAAAGTAACACCAAGATCGGCCACTGAAGGAATGCTGTGCTGGGGTTGGACAGGGTCAGTTGCTCTCCTCATGATAATTCACCACTTTAAAAGGTACCATTTTACTCAGTAAAGTTAGTTAGCTAACTGCTAACTTCTCACTGCCGCCACCGCCACCACCACATGAAGGAAAGACGCTGCACTTCTTGGGCCCACCTATGCATGCTCCTGCATTACATGGATCTGCAACCTGTCACTGAAGCAAAACCTCCACTCCGGCTTTCCCATTGGATGGATGGCCAGTAGGAAGGGGAAGGAGACAGAGGAAGAGAAGCTGCTCATGAAAGCAAAATGTTCTGAGCGAACAAAATGTTCCAGCTGCTTTCCAGAACCTCAGATAACACAAAACATGCAAAAAGGTTGTTTGGTCCCCCAAATAGTCTCTATTCCTCCTAATGTCAAAAAAAGAGAGTTCTTTTGACCCCCTAATAGTTGCATGTCATCTATAAAAGTCCCTAGCTGGCAACCCTATCCTAAATATTAAAGTTTCTTACTTTAAAGGATAACATTCCAAACCTGCAGCATGGAAACATTCTTTAGTTTAATGTTGCAGAAGTTCGCTGGCTCTTTTTTTATATATAAGACTATGTGCATATTTCTAAAAAGTCAGTGAACATATCTGAAATTTCACTGCACATCCTTGTGTCATTACCTGGTTTTTTTTAGTCCTCGGGGGACACAGGTGACGGTTGCTTTTTTCTTCCTCAATGTAGGCAGGCAATAAGGCAGAATTACAAAGCCAACTCCTGCCTGTGGAAGAAGGAGCATGATTTTCCTCAGCACAAAATATCTGGTCTGGTGAAAACTCCAAAGAAAGGAACAAACCAGTAGATATTTACATGCACCATAAAAGTGAAAACGAACCAGTGAAGTAAAGAAATAAATCAAAATGCTGAACTCAACTGACTGGGGGAGGGAAATGGATGGAATGGAAAGGACCTGAGGAAAGGACCTAGCGGTGTAAAGCTTTTTTTTAGCATGACAGACTGCAGTGCCCATGTATTATGTCACCATGAATGTTGGAAGCAATTATGAGCAATTTCCTTAAATAAAGAGCTGAACAGCAGGAGAGACTTCAGATATCTTTGGCATTTGGCTGCAGAGCTACTCTCCATGACAGAAGTATAAGTTGACATAAGCTCACATTGTAAACACTATATTCAGGAGATCTACAATGGGAATTCCCCCCTGCCCCCCATAGTTTATCAAGCAAAGCTCCCCTCCTCCAAAGCAACAGACATTTCCATTTCTTGTAAATATTTGGCCCAAAGAAAGCAGGCAAATGAGCATTTTTAAAAGCAAGGCTGTCTAAGAAACAGAGGAAGTAGGAATGCACACTGGCAGCTCTAATAAAAATATGGAGGTGGGGGCAGAGAAGAGACCAACTGCATTTTAGGGGAGGAGAGCATTGTCCTAGATGCTAGATTTCAGGGGGTAAAGTAATATATTTTCTATTAATGCTCATCTCCTAAACACATTTTCTCTGAAGGAAACCCTGTTGATTTTTGATGGAAAACATTCAGTTCCCCACCCCTGTTCTGTCACCAACAGATGGAAGTAAACGTCTATCTATCTATCTATCTATCTATCTATCTATCTATCTATC
Organism: Hemicordylus capensis; assembly: GCF_027244095.1. Taxonomy (NCBI): domain Eukaryota; kingdom Metazoa; phylum Chordata; class Lepidosauria; order Squamata; family Cordylidae; genus Hemicordylus; species Hemicordylus capensis. The sequence goes on along the minus strand of NC_069661.1, from coordinate 33,965,769 downwards.
TATCTATCTATCTATCTATGATAAGAAGCATTCTGACTATGTAGAAAGTGCCTTTCTATTAAAATGCCACAGGGATCCACAGTGGGGGTGGGACAGGGGAAACTACTAATCTGAGGGTGGTGCTTGCCTATGGAAATGCAGCTGGTAAAGAGACCGCTGAGTGGTTGAAACTTCTTGGTCTTGTGGTAGCAAGCATGAATTGTCCCCTTTGTTAAGCAGCGTCTACCCTGGTTTTCATTTGAATGGGAGACTACATGTGAGCACTGTAAAATATTCCCCTTAGGGGATGGGGCCATTGCTCAGTGGAAGAGCATCTGAAGGTTCCAGGTTCCCTCCCAAGCATCTCCAAATAGGGCTGAGAGACACTCTGGCCTGTAACCTTGGAGATGCCTCTGCCAATCTTTGTAGGCAACACTGTCCTCAGCTGGAGAGACCAATGGTCTGACTCAGTATATGGCAGCTTCCTAAGTTCCTATGTTATTGAATGTGGCAGCCCATAGAGGAAGAGCAGGGCTTGGAATTGGAAGACATGGGTTCAAGTCCTACTTCTGCTGTAAGGTTTGTATGAATTGTTAGGCTGAGGGAATTTTTGCACATTCCTGTGAAAATACGGCATGTGGTGTACCCATTTTGCATTTGCAATTTGACTTTCAGGGATACTGCAAGCAGCAGAATGTTAACGCAGCCATTGGAAAGTGCCGATAATCCCAATCTTAAAAGAGAGGTTGGGTAAATATGTGGGATTTTGTGCTCATGGACAGATTAATAAACTATGTGATTGTGGGAAAAATAAAAACAAAGGCACAACAAGTTCATTAGGAATTGGACACCACATATTCATTTTTGCCACATTAATTATTTGTTTCGAAATGTACCATCTTGCATTATTTTATTTTATTTATTTATTTATTTATTTATTTATTTATTAGAAGCATTTAGTATACCGCCCACTCCAAGGACTCCGGGCGGTGTACAATGACATGTAAATAAGGTAACATTAAAAATTACAATCAAAAATCACATTAAAATTGCAAACTAAAATAGATAATGGAAAGGAAATAAAATAAACTACAGGACAAATGCCTGGCAGAAAAGAAAGGTCTCAGTAAGGATTTAAAGACCGGTAAACAGGGAGCTAGATGAATCTGAATTATGATGCTATAGCCATTCTTACTGTAGCTTTTTGTATCATTTATCTTATGTGGCTTATTGTACAATTCTTGACTAGTAGCTCTTTGTACAATTATGTAATTCCTTATACAATTTTTGATTAGTTTGATTCTTCCCCTTACTTTTAAAAATGTGTCTATGTGTAACTGATACACACTGATACACATTACTACGAGTACTACTACTACTACTACTGCTGCTGCTACTACTAGTAGTAGTATTACTATTAGTAGTACCACTACTACGAGCAGTGTAGGATAATTGTCTCCCAAATTAACTGCAGCCCTAATTGTAGAGCAGACCTTTCACATTTTCATTTGTATATGTGGTGGGGGTGGGATCAGGGGAGAGAAATGAGGAAGATATGGGGACACGCTATCGCCACCACCACTGCTGAAAGCGGGGGCGGGGGGGGGGAGCTTAAGAAAGGCAGTTTTGAGCTGGAAAATGACCAGAGGGAGAAACATGAAGCAGACACACTCCACCTGTCCTGCCCCAAGCTGCTTTGTGGAAAAGAGAATCATGAAAACTTTGCTGAATGTGTCATTTGAGCCTGAATTCCTTAGCCACACTACTGACTTCCATGGGAACAGAAGAACAATGTTGTGAGCTCTCAGGATTTTATTGTGAGCTTTAGAGGCTTGCTTTTGTAAGTTAGCCTCAATGCTGAGCCATCCTCACATAGGGACTGAAAATATTACGCCTGATCTCCTGGGGTTTCCAGCTCAGTTTCACACAGGATACAGTAAGAAATAGGAAGCTTCAGATAAACATCTGACATTCCATATTTTATATGGAATAAACCAGGTGTATTAAGTTGCTGTGTCTCTCAGCCTGTTCCTTGTGCACTGTATGCCCCATTTAGAACAAGCTTGACGGAGGCTAATTTGGCCTGAAAGCAGGGAATGCACCAGCACTTCTGAGCAAGTTTACAGGTGGGAGTGAAAACAGCTCCTTACAGCTCAATCCTTCATGCAGGTGTTGGTCGCAGCTGTAGCCCTTACGTCCTCCTTGGGTGTGTAAGTGCTGAAGGAATTATGTTACGTACACAGTGGAGCCCATTAATTAAATTAGAGATCTCTGACAGCAGCCACAGCAGCAGGGGGATCATCAATCACCACATGAACAGGCTGGCACACAAGCAACATCACACAAAAGGACAGATCTTCAAGTGAAAGCGAGAACCATAAATAAAACTACCCACCGAACTGGCCCAGTATCTGCTGCCCAGGACTCAGCCACTCCACAGTCTCTAACCATTCTGCTGGTCTGAGGGGACTTGGCATCTTGTCCTTCACATATTAAGCAGTACAGGCTTCTTACTGCCAATTGCTTTTTCTTTTCTTTTTTAGGCAATGAACCACATGGGGGAGGATGTGGCCCTAGCAGAAAACTGTTGCGCTAGCTGCTTGCATTATGCCTGGAGCTTGCTTTCCAGATGAGTGTTGCGCAACCATTAACCTGCTTGCAGTTGTGCAACTGTGGTAGACCTCATTTGCTTTAACAGGAATGTTTGCACAAGGGTCCTATAGCACACATCTGCCAGTCTCTGTTTTTTAGTGCAACTAAGCCATCCTCTTGTGTTTGCACAATAGTGCTTGTCTGCATGTAGTTTAAGAACATAAGAACAGCCCTGCTGGATCAAGCTCAAGGCCCATCTAGTCCAGCATCCTGTTGCCCACAGTGGCTCACCGGATGCCTCTGGGAAGCCCACAGGCAGGAGATAAAGGCATATCCTCTCTCCACAAGCAACAAGTTTGTTGTTCTGGATATCAGCCACTGGCGTAGACTTCATGTGAATTGGCTGTGTCTGCTATCAAAGTAAAAGTCAAGGGCAGTGGCCTCTTTTTGTCTCTAGTGAGAAGATCATGCCTCATTCAATTGTGACAATGCAAACTGAGTAGCAGGGAAATGGGAGAATTTACAGGTGAGAAATGACCACTGTCTTCATTCTTCCTCTTGTCACCCAATGCCTTTCTGCCTGGACCTAAAGAACGGAGAGGATGAAGTCAACAGGAAACAAGCCACTACACAGACGATACTTATCATATGCCTAGCAGTGTGCCAATTCCCAGGTCCACATGTGGATAGTGTAGTGCTGGGTAAACATGTAACAGCTGCTGGTAGCGAGGAGAACTCGGAGACAGCCGCATTCAGGTGATTAGCAATGTGAGCAGCGTGCTCCGATCACATGAACCTTTGTTCCCTGGCAGCCCTCAACAATATGAGATGCCAGAATTTTCACAGCTCAGCAAAAGGTCCTGAACAAGCTTTTTGTAGGAGACAAAATAGATTAATGATTTTGTATGTGGAAGCTCCGTGAGTGCTAGACCATTATAAGGAGGAGAATTCTCTGTTTAGCTGCACAGAGTAGCCAGTCATGGTTGTATAATTCTTTCTTTCTTTCTTTCTTTCTTTCTTTCTTTCTTTCTTTCTTTCTACATTTGTATCTCACCACAGGGTCTTTAAGGCCTGTAAAACATTTTTACAGTGACCCCGCCCCCCATAGGCAACCTTTTCATGCACCCAAAGGGGAATTTGCTGCTCCATGTGTCTGGGTGGTCCCAAGTAGGCAGACTAGGGAAACACAGGGAATAGATCCTCACTTTATTTTAAATTGTGTGGGTTTGGACCCGTGTTGCAGGGTATGCAGATTGGCCGCTGCAGGGAATCATGGGAGAGCGGAGCTCATATTATTATTTTGCCACAGGCTGGAGTGGCAAAAATCACTACAAACTGAAGGTTCAAATTGGAGTTTGGTGAGGGAAACCGCAGGTCACTTTTGCCATGAAAATGTTATTTCATGCATTCAGACATACAAGAATTCCAACCCCTGCCCCATGTAACTGCGGTTTTGTGGTATGTGTGAATGGGGCCTATAATTTATTTTAAGTTAGTAGGTTAGAATAAACCAAGATCTGTTGATTTGACATCATGACTATTCTTAGTTTATTCTAATCTGAATCAGCAATAGATATGAGCATGGGCATAGGAGGGGCAGTGACATGATGTGGCACAAGGCTTTAACCATAGATCTAGGTAATGTCTGAACTGGACCTATGACTACTAGCTGCAACAGAATACAACAGCAGATCATAAATACTTAGTAAAGCATAACATAATGGTTTTCAACTGGCACTAAAGAATAAAAGGATGAGCACCAAATGAATATTCCAGGGAAAGCTGTTCCATAGTTGAGGCACACCGCACAGTGAAGACTTGATGCTATCTGCCTAGCAAGGGCACCTGGGACAAGATCTTGGATGATGATCTCAATGAATGGGCAGGTCCATACTGGAGAATGTGTTCCTTCAGATACCACAGGTGGACCAAGGGAGCAGGCTTGAAGCATTCAGAGCTATGTGGTCTCTTATCTCTATTTCAGCCATCTCACTAGATTTGTAACCCACTGGGGACTTTGATGAAACTAGATCTTGCAAGAGCTTCTGCTACTCCTTATCTTTTCCTCTTCCCATCCAGGTAATGTCTGGTGTGTGACATCACTGCGCTGCTCAGTTCACTGCCCCCACCTCACATCACTGGCTGTCAGTATGGGGGCAGGAAAAAACATGGTATGATGATGTCATCTCACACATTATATTATATGAAATGTTGCCAGAGAAAGAAGGGAAAAGAGCCATGGAGTGGCTTTAATCCCTTGCACCATCAACTTCCATTCTAGGGCCTGAATAGCATTTCAAAACAAATTTGAAATTTGGCAACATTTCACAATTTGATTTGAAAAGACCCACTTAAAAATTTAAATTGTAAGTATAGTCCATTGAAAGCAATTATGATGAATATTAATGTGCTGTATTCAATACAGGCACACCTTTTTTCCAGCACTAGTCTCATAGGACAAAATTAGTCATTCAACAAAGACCCAGATTTGAGAATGTGAGTCTCTCCCAAACAGATGTAAAGTCATATGTGTATGCTGGAAGGGAAAGACTGCAATTCCAAGTGGAGAAGCAGCAGACAGGAGGGTATACTTAACCCTCTTCCCACCCACCATTACATGCTCATTACATGTATATTCTGCTTTTCTTCCATCATGGAACCCAATGCAGTGTAAATGCAGTTGCTAGGCAACCACCCACCTAAACATTGACCAGACTCAGATCTACTTATCTTCAGCAAGATGAAGCTTTCCCCCTTTAACTTCCACTCATTTTGAAACCACTGCTCCAAATGCTTTGTGGGGACTACACCCTTTACAAATAACAGTGTTGACGCTTACACAAATGCATCCATTGTGTCATTCTGATGAGGGAAAAATAATAAATAGAAAGTCTATCACAACCAGCATGGTGGATTTATCTCCATTTCTAGATATATTTTTGTCTTCTTCAGACAAAAGGAAGGATCCATATATTTGAAAATATTATGTACACGTCCACTGTCAAATATCATGCTTTTCCATGCATAATAAAAATGGTTTCCAATACTGGAAGGTACATTTGGAGGGCTTCTCTCCTGCTGTTTAGCTAATGTGCTACTTCCCCCAATAAGCATGCTTCTTGAAAAAAGCAAAGCTTCCGTCATTCCCCCCCTCCCAGCCCGCCCTCCTCCTCTCTAAGCTAAGCTATAGGCCATCTAATCTAGGAAACAAAACAATAGCATGTGCCAATCTCTCAGCACAAACATGAGTAACAAACAGTCAATGCCCTTAGTAATGGGCTGCAGAACCCTCCATAAATGAAAACGCCTTTGTGTGAAATGTTTACCCAAACTATGCAGGAAAGGGGAGAAAGGAAACCCTCCTGAACATTTATAAAAATTGTGACATATAATTCATAGATGGGAAGCGGGGGGGGCGAGAGGTTTCTGTCAGAACCATTATTTGCAGTGAGTAATTTGATCAGTTCAACCAAGGAATCTTGTGAATAGGTTACTTCCTGCAACAGCTGCTATCCAAATCCTCAGGGACAGATGCACATGACCTATAATAGCCCTCCTATTCAAAGTCCTTGAGGTGTTTTTTTTTTTTTTTTAATTTAAATTGAATCTGGGAAAACATAAGCTGCAGAGAGGTACAGCATTAGTGAGAGGGGGGAAACAATAAACTGTGGTGAAAATTAGCAGAATGTTACTGAAAACTGATTAGAAATGGCTCAGATTACTGTGGTGGAGACCCCGATGTGAGGACTAACACCCAAGTTGAGTGGTCCTGGATGGGACTGAATCCATAGGCCTATGTATTATACTGAGCTTTAAATTCACTTGCTATATTTTTAGCTGTTCCATTGGATTTTGTTGTGTTTTAATGGGGAATTCTACATGTACTCTTGACTAGCTCTGCCCATTTGGAATATGACAGTCTATACCAGAGGTGCAAAAAGGGTTGAAGTGGGCCCTGAGTGAAGAAGGACACCTGCTTTCCCTCATCGGCACCTTCTTCTTTAGAAAGGCAGGAGGGGGAGAGTGAAGAGCAAGCTGTCACTCAGCTGGTGGGTCCCCTCTCCCTCAGGGGCCCAGAAACATTCCCCACCACCACTATGGCTCTGGCCTATGCATGCATTCATTCATTTATCCAGACAGACAGGCATGCAGCTATTTTTTTTCCACCAGGACTAAAGAGATTGAGAATGCACAATGCCATCTCTGAATTCATGAAGAACCGAAATGAATCCGAGACCGCCTTTGCTCTCTCTGTGGCAGAAAATGTATGCCATTCTATATAGTTCTCTCTCATGTGCCAAACTTCTTATTCCTTGCCTTTGGGAATGTTCCTCTCCAGGGAGCTTTTCTTGTTCACCTCAGGAGGCCTTGGAAGTACTCGGGACCTAATAATAAATGCTGGTTCCTCACAGCACCTTCTTTCAGTTGCTAGAAAATTGGGTCGCTCTTACCTGCTAGTTTATTTTCTCGGTCTCTCTGTGAGAGCACCCATAATTCCTATGGATCTTCCCCCATGGTCATGTTCTGGCTCATAGTTCTTGCCATCAACGCCTTTGTAGAGTTTATAATGGAAACACATGTGCATATAAATACTAGGAAGAACACATCCTAGATTTCATAAATCATGATATATGCTGAATATCTCTGGTTAAGCTTTGGTCTGTAAATTAAACTTTGCAGTTTAATTTGAAGTTTAAAGTTCTCCATAGTCTAGGCCTACTCTGTCTTTCTGACTTCATTAAAAAAATTTTTTAATCCTGCTCTTCCTCCAAGGAGCCCAGAGTGGTGTCCATAGTTAAGTTTCTCCTCACAACAACCCTGTGAAGTAGGTTAGGCTGAGAGAGAAGTGACTGGCCCAGAGTCACCCAGCAAGTATCCTGGCTGAATGCGGATTTGAACTTGGGTCTCCCGGGTCCTAGTCCAGCACTCTAACCACTACACCATGCCAGTGTGGTGTATTTTGTGTAAAATCCCTGGCTATCACCTTTGTTCCCTGGCTATCGCCTTTGTTCCAGCCCTACCACCCTCAGCACTCCGAAAGTCCTATTCAGACATTAGGGCTCTTCACACAACTGAAAATGGGGTATGACACACATCCTACCCAGCTTCAGGAGCTGGGTGTGCTCCCAATTTTTGATTGGGTGTGAACAAACAATAAGGTAGAGGAGTGCTTGTGTGTGAGAGAGGAACTGGTAGGATGCTTCCATCCTATCCACCTCTTCTATCCGGCATTTTAACAAGGTAGGAGGGAAAGCCATCCTACCCAGCATCTCTCTCACACACAGGCATCCTGCCCAGCCATCCTCCCCAGAACCTCTCTCCCTGCTTCTCCTACCTTTGACGGCACACGATTAGGGCCAGCCAGCCCACTGGGTAAACTAGGCAGCCAGCTCGGGCAGCAAGCAGGGAGGGTCACTGAAGGCCTGAGCCATGTGCACATACTGTTGGAGTCAACCAGCCTGCCACAGACATCTGGGTGATGAGGATCACCCTCCTGACAGGAGTCACCTGTCTGCATGGGTAAAGGGGGTGGCAGATCACCAAAGCCAGGCTTCACCTGGGGTGCCCCCAATCCTTGGCCGGCCCTGCACATGTTTGAAAATCTGGAGTGCACACAGCTTCCAAAGCTGAGTAGGATGCTTGTCCTACCCAGTTTTCGGTTGTGTGAACAGCCCTGTTGGGTGTAAAGATGCCTGGACGCTCATACATGTTTTTGTGTGAATGATTATACCAGCCTTCATCAACACAACATGTCAATAACTTACCTGTATACAGATCTGTGCCTGTGTACATGTACACTCATTGTATGAGTGCTGAACATAACATATGAATCAGACTAAAGAAGTCTCCTGCTTTCTTAAGCTCCACACATTCTACCTTGCTGCTCCTCATATCTGCAGTTCCTATGTGGCGCTACCACTCCTTCTTCCGTCAATCCCTCCCCCAAACCTATCCTTTTATGGGTTCTTTGGCATTTGGAGGTATCTAACCCTCTAACACCTGCTATTCCTTCTCTTCAGATGCCCCTGCCAGGCCATTTTTGCCTGAGTTCAGCTTCCTTCTAGATTCAGAGCATGGCTGAGGAAAAAAGAGATTTAAAATGGCTTTGGGGAGACATTTGCTGGGAAGATTCAATGGGGAGGGAGCTCTCAATTACCCCTCCCTCTGCCAGTCAGCTCTTGGCAAAGCCTCCCATCCCCACACTCACCTTCTGAGGAAATGAGGTCATTCATACAATTGAAAAGTGTTCTACCAGGGTTTGGGAACTGTGTGTGCTCCCAGTTTTCGGTTGTGTGGAAGCTAGGTAGGAGGAAAACCTCGATAGCTTTTCCTCCCAACTTGCTTCCACACAATAACTTCTACCCAGGTTTTCCTCCTTCTACCCAGGTTTCCACACAACTGAAAATTGGGAGAACACATAGCTCCCAAACCCAGACAGAACACAGTTTCCGATTGTGTGAATCACCTCAACTGTGTAGTTCCTCCCTAAGGATGAGTTACTGCATTTGCACATCCTCAACCTTGGCTACCCTAGCTTCTCCTCTGGTGTGTTGTCTCTCCCAGAGTTGAAATCTAGCCTGTAATTTCATCAGGGCAGGGATTTTTTTAAAAAAATTAATTTACTCTGTAAAACACAAATGATCAGTGCTACTAAAGATAAACAGAAAGTCCTGCATTTAGGTTTTTAAAAAATCAAGTGCAGAAATATAGAAGGGGGAAGACCTGGCTTGGAAGCAGTACATGTGAAAAGGATCTACATGTCTTAGTGGACCACAAGGTGAACATGAGCCAGCAGTGTGATGCAGCAGCTAAAAAAGCTAATGCAATCTCAAGCTGCATTACAGAGGCATAGTGTACAGATCACAAGAAGTAATCATTCCACTCTATTCTGTGCTGGTCAAATCTCACTTGGAATACTGTGTTCAGTTCTGGGCATTGCACTTTAGGAAAGATCTTTATAAACTGGAATGGATTCAGAAGAGGGCAGCAAAGATAGTGATGGACCTTAAAATCACATCCTTTGAAGAAAGCTTAAAGGAGGTGGGTGTATTTAATCAAGGGAAGAGAAGAATAAGAAGAGATATGATAGCCATCTTCAAATAGCTGAAGAGTTGTCACATAAGAGCCAGCATAGTGAAGTGGTTAGAGTGTTGGACTAGGACCAGGAAGACCCGGGTTTGAATCTCCATTCAACCATGACTCTGGGCCAGTCATGTGTCTCTCTGGTGACTCTGGACCAGTCATGTGTGTCTCAGCTAACCTACCTCACAGGTCTGTTGTGAGGATAAAGATAACGATGTACACCACTCTGAGATCCTCGGAGGAAGAGCGGGATATAAATGTCTAAATAAATAAATAAATAAATGCATTCATGAATGAATAAATAAATACTGTAAAAGTTGGAGTGAACTTGTTCTTTGATGCTCCTGAGGGCAGGATAAGAACCGATGGGCTGAAATTACAAGGAAGACAATCTAGGCCAGATGTCAGGAGAAATTTCCTAACTGTAATACCTTCTCAACAGTGGAACAGTCTGCTTTGAACTGAGGTGGGCTATCCTTCTTCAAGGAGGTCTTCAAGCAGAGGCTGGATGGCCACCTGTCAGGAATGCTGTAGCAAATTCCTGCATCAGGCAGAGGGGTTGCAGAAGAGTATCAAGGTCCCTTCCAACTCTATCATACAACTATTAATGATGATGATGATGATGATGATGATGATGCTAACATACAGTGCATTTTTATTACGGATGTGCAAACAAGTTCTGTACCGAACCAGTTTCAAGTCAAACTGGTTCAATTTGAAGGCTCAGGGTCTAGCCGAACCACTCTTGGTTCAGCTCGACCCCGGACGACCCCCACCCCAGCCCGTTTGGGAAGTTCGCAATTTTTTTTAACTTACCCCCTCCAGGAGGTTCTAAGGTGGTGGTGGTGGGTCCACGGAAGTTCCTCCTCCCCCACCAGGCTTCCATCCTTAAAAAACCAGCCCGTACGGCCATTCTTCGGCCCGTTCAGGCCTTTACCCTGGTGCAGTGGCCATTTTGGAGGCTGCCACACCTGCACAATGGACCTCTGTGTGGCCTGGCATGACCCACGGTGAAAAGCCCAAACAGGCCGAAGAACGTCCTAACGGGCCAGTTTTCAAAGGCTGGAAGGCTGGCGGGTGGAGGAGGAAACTGTGGACTCCCCCTCCTCAGAGAACCCCCACCCCCAGAGGGCATAAGTTAAAAAGAGTTTTTAAAAACACCGTTCACGGATCCCCCTGGACCTAATTGAATTGGGGGGCAAGGGGGTGCCAGACCAAACTGGCTCAGTCCCTTTCAGGTCCGGTTTGGATTTGAACCAAACCAGACCAGCTGATTCCATGCACACCACTAATTTTTATGTCTCCATAATGCTGTGCTGTAGGGTTGCTACGCCCTTCAAAGGCAGTGTTGAAGTTATGTGAACTGGACACAAGCAGCGCTTCCACAGAGATCTCAATTGTTCCAAAAGGGGTAATCTGCGGGAGAACTGCTTGCACAGCCGCCCATTTTGTGAAACCTCAATTCTGCTTTTGAAGGGCGTAGCAGGCTTGCAGTGCAGCAAGGATGCCAGCCATTAATAATAACTCAGTAGTACTACTACTGAATAACAACAACAACAACCACAAGGCACTTGCAAGCACAGCAAGCTGAAGGTAGCAGAAAATGCAGCAAAGATTTTTCATCATAAATAATACAAAATTTAGACTAGTATGAAGAAGACTGGGAGAATGAAGACAAGAGACAGTTTGGTGACAAAATGTTGAAAACATGGACTTATTTTTACAGTGAAAGGAAGGAATTCCAGTTTCAGAGTGGCCTTCAATGTTTATGAAAACTGATTCTGCATCTCCAGGGCTGTAGTCCTCCCTCTTAGAGAACCCCTGCTACAACATAAGAACATAAGAACAGCCCTGCTGGATCAGGCTCAAGGCCTATCTAGTCCAGTTTCCTGTTTCCCACAGTGGCCCACCAAATGCCGCTGGGGAGCCCACAGGCAAGAGGTATGTGCATGTCCTCTCTCCTGCTGTTGCTACCCTGCAACTGGTATTGAGAGGCATCGTGCCTCTGAGGCTGGAGGTGGCCACCAGACTAGTAGCCATTGATAAACCTGACCTCCATGAATTTGCCTAAGCCCATTTTAAAGCCATCCAAGCTGTTGGCCATCACCACATCCCATGGCAGGGAGAGAAAGTTGGTTGAGATTCCCTGTGATATCACAACATTATAGGTGTTCTGCAATGCTCCCCCCCCCAAAGGAAAACAATTGTTATAGTCCCCATCAGGGACATTATCCCATTTGATTCCTATTTTTCAATGCAGCTTTGTGACCCGACAACTCTAAAGGGCAGCGGGGATGGGGCTAAATGTCATATATTATTTTAAACTAGTTGGCCCGGGCGCAGAGCATCTGCGCCCCTAATCTGGGCCAGCTGTTTCCCCTCGCTTGCCTGCCCGCCTATCAGCCGCCTCCAGCCGCCCAGCTGCCTCCTCCTCCCGCTGGCTGCCTCACAGCTGCACAGCCTGGCGAAAGTGCTCACCGCCCACACCCCCTCACTTGGGCAAGTCTCCTTTCCTCCTCCTTTGGGCCAGCGCCAAAACCTCCTCACTCCCTCTGGGGTCCGCCAGCCAGCCAACTGCCACCTGCCGGGCACGCAACTCCACCGCTCACCAATCCCATGTGCGAGAACTCTGTCCGGAGCTCTTGCAAGATTTCTGCCACACATTTTTTCCAGCACGTCTTGGAGAAATAAGTATATAAATTAATCAGCCAGTTGTTTGGTTGTGGGCTTCTAATCACAGGTCTTACTTCATGTTTTGCCTAATTGCCATACCTCTATAGATCTGAAATGTGTGTGCATGTGTGTGTACAACATGCATCTTGTACTCTGTATTTGTCTGTCTCTCTCTGTGTGTGGAGCAAGGCCAGTGTTAGGGGAGGGTGAGGTTTGAATGGGAATAGGCTGTCCACCCTACTTGGATTTTGAGGGTACCAGAAATGTCTCATTTTCTCTTATAGCCCATGAACCTTGAAAGACTACATTTCCCAAGATGCCAAACCAGCTCCCCTTACTCTAGTAAACCCTTCAATCCACACACCTAAGCTGAATGCATCTGCTGGAAATTTCTGATGGGAAGCTTTGTTGGAAATGACATTTTCTTGTGGAAATGTCATTTCTGACAAATCAGAGTTTTCAGGTGGAAAAAGCTTATAGTGGATATTTCCTGACTGGTGTAAAACAGATAAAAATGCCAGGCCGTATGGTCTGCTTGAACTGATCTCTTCTTTCCTTGCTAAAATGACCGAAAGCTTCTGGCTGCTATTTGTATTCCAGTGGTTGGCAAGGCAACCTGTCTGATCAGTTTTGATGGCTGGTGTTAAGAGAAATATTTGTTCTCCTTTTACCTACATAAAGCACGTTTACCTGTGCTCCATTACCTGTAGCTCAAGCATTAAAAATTGTGCTTTTCTTGTGTTGTAAACAATTAAATATGATTGCAAGCATGCATGCAGCTAAAAACAATCAGTTAAATGAACAAAACAGAAAAGTTTGAGATGCTTGATTTTTAAAAAAAAAAACCAACAACCATGGTAGGGCTGTTTTTATGATGATTGGTAGAGTAAGAAACACCACTGACCCTAGTTCAGAAGCTGTGCATGCTCTAGATTGGCTATTGTGATATTTCTAGAGGCAGGATAGGAAGAGGGGAAAATGCTCATCTGTGAGCTGGGTATGGAAGTGGGAAGTAGTGGTGAGCCCAGAACTTGTACCAGCTCCAGAGTGAGGTAAGGGAAAACACTCCCCACACCTCCTATTTCCATTCCTTGCTCACGATGAACATTTTCCCCTTCTCCTACCTTGCTTGTGGAATTCTCACGATGACCAATTGGGAGTGGACACAGCTCCTGAACTAGGACTGGAGACTTCTCCTACCCTAGTGAGAGAAGGCCCTGCTCATGATCCTGCCGCTAACAGAGATCCAGCTGGCAGAGACTAGAGACAGGGCTTTTTTGGTTGTGGCCCCTCAACTTTGGAACACCCTCCTGGAAGAGCTTCACCATGCTCCCTCCCTGAAGATACATATTTTTAGAGAGGCTTTTAAAAGTTTTATCAGGTGCTTATAACTGGTAGGTTTCTTAATGTTTAGCTTTTACTGAGAACTTTTAATTTCTTTCTTTTTAAAAAATTAATTTTAATTGTGGTTTTAGCCTGCTTTGTTTTGTTCTAAGTATTAGTTTTTTTCTTTTATTGGTCTAGATTGTACCCATTTAATTAATGTTGTAAGCCACCCCGAGCAGTAGTGCACTGGAGGGGCTGGAAAGAAATATTACAAATAAATAAATAGATAGATAGATAGATAGTGATCATTGTGAGAACAGCCCTATTTTTCCCCCTTGAAACTAAAATAAACTGCTTATGAGGTTCCCATAGTGTTACCAACGGTGGAAGCAACTCTATACATATCAGGCATGAGGATAATTTCCTTCGCCTCTGCTGTTGTATGTATCAAGAGGTTTAAACTTTGTAGCTATATTACCCCTGGAGCTTTACACTAAAAAGGGTTTCAAAAATAACTACTTTGCAACACACTGATTCATCATGCAACCAATGTCTTCAGCCGCTGTGTGGGCTTCTTCAATCTCATTTTCTCTCCATCTCCATATCACTCATATTTCCCTTTCAAGTTGTTAATTTCTTAGATGGCAATGGTAGCAAGTTGAAGATTAAAAATCCCGAAAGACAAAACTCTTTAGAGTTTGATGTCTCTTGGACTGCATGCTTTAAAAGCTGCATTTTCCCCCTTCCTGTGTGAAATATCCTGGAAGTAGAAGTTTTGACAGATGTGAGGGAAGTAGAAATGTTTGCCGTTTGTCTTAAAGAAACAGGAAGATGTTCGGAACTGTCTTGGAAAACTAAAAAATTAACAAATTGCCAGGGCCAGATGGCATGTACCCAAGAATTCTGAAGGAACTCAAATGTGAAATTGCTGATCTCCTAGCAAAAATATGTAACTTGTCCCTACAATGGGGCTCTGTACCAGAGGACTTCATTCCAGAATTTTCACTCGAGGCACAAATGACCAGGCTCAAACTATCGTACTTCAGACACATTATGTGAAGATCCAGCTCCCTCGAGAAGTCCATAATGCTGGGGAAAGTTGAAGGAAAGAGAAGAAGAGGATGACCCTCACCAAGGTGGATAGATTTGATTACGACAGCAATGAATGCACCACTGAGAGACTTTAAAGGCCAAGTTGAAGACAGATCATCCGGGAGAGAACCTATGTGGTCACTAAGAGTCAACACTGACTTGACGGCACTTAATCAATCATCAATCAATCTCAAACCCCCTCCTAATGACTCCTAGCATGGAATTAGCCTTTTTCACAGCTGCTGTGTGCTGAGTTGACACTTTGAATGAGTTGTCCACCATGATCCCAAGATCTCTCTCCTCGTCAGTCACTGAGAACAGCTTAAGAAGGAAATTGTAAAACTAGAAAAGGGGCAGAAGAGGGCAACCAAGATGATCAGGGTTCTGGAGCACCTTCCTTATGAGGCTAGGCTAAGCTTCTGGGGCTCTTTACCCTGGAAAAAAGGTGATTAAGGGGAGACATGATAGAGGTGCATAAAATTATGCATGGAGTGGAGAGGGTGGAAAGAGAGAAATTTCTCTCACACACAGCACTCTCACAGCACTAGAACCAGGGATCATCCCATGAAACTGAAAGCCAGGAAATTTAGGACCAACAAAAGGAAGTACTTTTTCACACAGCGCATAATTAATCTATGGAATTTTTTGCCATGGGATATGGTGATGGCCACCAACTTGGATGGTGTTAAAAGGGGCTTAGGCAAATTCATTCCAAAGCATATCTGATTAACCCCTTCATGCCTCAATTCCATATCTCTTCCACCCTGTCCCCCAGCTAGCTAGTTTTCTTTTGTCCCTCTTTCTCAGTCCATTGCCTAGTCTGCATCCATTCTTCAGGACAGGAAATGGTAAGAATAAAAATGTCTTCACCCACAGAAAAAATAAGCTAGTGAAATATGTGCTAATCAAGTACAACTGGGAGAGTGTTTCACAACTGGGATGCCACCACCAAAAGAGCCCTGTCTCTGGTTGCCACTTGCCTCACCTTTGAAGGTGGTGGTACCCAAAGCAGGGCCTCTGATGCAGATCATAAAGAGTGGGCAGGTACATATGGGATCAGGACATCCTTCAGATATTCTGATCCCCCCAAACCAGATTACCATATGGATGATGGAACAGAGAGCAGACCTCTCCAGCAGGTCTCAAAGCATGTGGAGAATATGAGAAAGATGCTCCATCGAGTACAAAAAGCCCCCAGGTGATTTGAGGTTTTAACACATTAGTACTAAACAGTTGCAGTTGGGCTTGGAATAACTGTGAAGTGTGTCTGTGGGACGGCGGGGAGGGCTGAGGGCTGAGTGAGGTGTGTGTTTTTCTCTCTCAGAAAAAAAATTGTATCATTAATAATGATACCTGTGGACACTACCAGAGACTTAGGAAAGGGAAACAGATCTCAGCAACGAAGCCAGGAACTGAAGAGTCTGATATTTATCTTTTCAATTGCCACACTACTACACTTATTCTGTACTATTTCTGGGGAGTGGTCATAGCTCATTCGTAAAGCACATGCTTCACTCTTGCAGAAGGTCTCAGGTTCTGTCCCAACATCTGTTTTCTGATGCATGTCCTGGGTTTCAGTTGGGCTCCTAGGAAAAAAATTGGCTACCCTGACTGAACTGGGAAAGCTGGAGGGTATAGGTACACAGAGGATGGGGCCATAGGTTAAGAACATATGAACAGCCCTGCTGGATCAGACCCAAGGCCCATCTAGTCCAGCATCCTGTTTCGCACAGTGGCCCACCAGATGCCACTGGAAGCCACAGGCAGGAGTTGAGGGCATGCCCTCTCTCCTGCTGTTACTCCC
This sequence comes from Hemicordylus capensis, assembly GCF_027244095.1. Classification (NCBI taxonomy): domain Eukaryota; kingdom Metazoa; phylum Chordata; class Lepidosauria; order Squamata; family Cordylidae; genus Hemicordylus; species Hemicordylus capensis. The sequence continues at coordinate 33,949,220 of NC_069661.1, read as the reverse complement.
CTGCAACTGGTACCTGCAACTGGCACCCATCCTTTAAGAAGGGTTTGGATAACTTCATGGAGGAGAGGTCTATCAATGGCTACTAGATGGAGACGTAGCCACTGATAGACCTCTCTTCCATGAAGTTATCCAAACCCTTCTTAAAGCCATCCAGGTTGTTGGCTTAAAGCTTTAAAGGTTGGTGGCAGAGCGTCTGCTTTGCATGCAGAAGGTCCCAGATTCAACCCCAGGCATCTCCAGGTAGGACTGGGAAAGACTCCTGTCTGAAACCTTGGAGAGCTGCTGTTGGTCAGAGGAGACAATACTGAGTTAAATGGCTCAGTGGTCTCACTCAGTATAAGGTCCTATCTACTGATTTGATTTCTTCCTATCTACCAGTTTGATTTCAATGACAGAAAGCAGTGGTCTAATTTGCTTCTAAAATGGCAGCCTGGTATGAGTGAGGCTACCTCTGTGTGCAATATTAAACAAGTACAAAAAAAGAAAAGAAAAGAAGCCTCAAAATGTCAAAGGATGGACAGTAGAAGGAGATGATTAAGGTGTGTGTGTTAAATATGAGAAAGGTTGGCTCAGCTTGACTGAGACAAGTTTGAGCAGAAGGACCCGCATGTTAATCTAGCTGGACTGCACCATGCTGTCAGTCACAGCCTTCAACTCAGAGTTATTACTGAGACAGGATTCCAGCTTCCAGCCAAGGGCTAGAATATGTTGAATAATTACAATGGAATTGGAAGAGGAGTGGACTGAAATATCAGTTGAATATGATGATATCACCGCAGTCAGATATAAAGGCAATCACTCAAACCTAGCATGGCTGCTGCTAGAGAAGCCTTTAATGGGGGAGGCTTTAGGCCTCATTCATTCACTGGAGGTCTTCAGGGCTGTGGTGGTGCAGACCAGATATTAACAATTATTGTGCTGCCTGCTCAGAAGTGTCTCTGATATTTCAAAAAGGATAAGCCTATGAAACATCCCTTGTGGTTTTCATTCTAGTGCCTGAGTTGTGCCCCCTCTGCTGCAGGAAGGGGCTTTACCTTTCTCTGACTGAGACCCTTTCCTCTTTCTCTGGGGCAACAGGGAATACCATAACTAGACCCATGATTCTGTAGGAAGTGTGTGATGGACCTGAGCCTATGGCTGCATTTGGACGTAACATGAAACTGGAGTTAAACAGGGCAGAGGCTGGAACTCCGTTACTTCTGAATGCGAGCAAGAATGGTTTTGAAGCAGAAGCAACCTGCAGTTTGCCTCACCATACTTCAATGTGAACCTTTGGTTTGTAGTAAGTTTTGCCGCCCCAACCTGAGGTTTGGCAGAGGCAGCATTACATGCGGATGCAACCATAACCGCGGTTTTGTGCTCCTTTTGGAACTGTAATAATAGGGCGGGTGGCCCAGACCCATTGAGGCATGCAGTAGCTCTTGGTTAAAGTGCCACATCCCTGCCATCCTCCTTTCCCTTCCCCATTCTGCCCGGCAATAGTGACCCATTCAGAGTTTTTAAAGAGACACAACCTTTTGGGGGTTTTGGTGGTTTCCTGCCACTTTCAAGGGGACCTCCGCAGAAATATGGGAGAGGAAGTCAGGGACAAGTGGGGAGGCAGTCCTACCCACAACTGCATGTTGGGCCATTAAAGCCATACTGGTGGCCACCTGTGGAGAAGCACTTGTGCGCACAACACAGCACTGGACAGCAACCTGCATCCCAAAAGCTTCCCCTCTTTGGGTTCACTGCACCCCCAGTAAAGTTCGGGTTTGGGTCTTTCCTTTACCATCACTTTATGTGTCCCTCATCTTGCTGGGAAACCTATGCTGCTGTCCAATGCACCCCCAACATAGGCTGCCTGGCATAGGAAAATTGGTACCTGCATAAAAGTGTGCACCAACATCAGTTCCCATTGTTAGGGTCCCAGGCAGATGGAAGGTGGCAGACATGGCAGACATGGGGTGCCAATGCACTCACAGCAAGGGCACTCTTCTAATGCCAAAGGGGAAATTTTGTTGCTGTTAAAAGCAGGGAGCACAGCTTAGCTTTGCTTTGCTCTCCTTGCAGCATTTAAAAATAGTTTTGCACTGTCAAACTGTCTCCTGGCTAATGAGAGATGGCTGGATTCCTGTGGGTTGCCACCATGCAGGTGCACAGTGTACTTTAAAGACATCCCCCCCCCATGGTTCTATTCTACATTTGAGTGTATCTGGGCATGGGTGTTAAGATTGTCATGGGGAGGAAGTCCTCATCGCGCAGCTGACACGCTGCCCATTGTCCTCCTCATGCATTTGCCTAAATTTGGGGAAGGTTGGTTATTAACTTCAGCACCAAAGAGGATGGTTGGATGAGGGGCTTGTTCCCTAAAAGGAACCTTGTCCGGCTCCAACAATGTGGCACAGATGTAGAGTCAGGGGGCCTTCAAGGACACTCTTTGGCATGCTCATGGTTCTGAGCAACATGTTTGCTGTTGGTACCTCCACTGTCTGCGAGATAGTCAAGAAAGTTGTGGGCCTGCTGGTGGAAATGTTCCCGGAGGATAGGGATGTGCACAAACTCAAATCACAGTATGTATGAATTTGAATTGAACTTGAACTGAACCGCATTCCGCCAAACTGGAAGCTTGTGTTGTTTATTCATTCATTCATTCATTCATTCATTTGATTTCTATACCGCCCTTCCAAAAATGGCTCAGGGCGGTTTACACAGAGAAATAATAAATGAATTAGATGGCTCCCTGTCCCCAAAGGGCTCACAACCTAAAAAGAAACATAAGAGAGACACCAGCAACAGTCACTGGAGGTACTGTGCTGGGGGTGGATAGGGCCAGTTACTCTCCCCCTGCTAAATAAAGAGAATTACCATGTTAAAAGGTGCCTCTTTGCCAAGTTAGCAGGGGTCGCTGCTTAGACAGCACACACGTGGAAATTCTAGCCCCCCCCCATGCCACGAGTACTATGGGTGGAAGCACTACCACACTATGACCCTGCAAGGTGTGGTGGAATCCACAAGGAGGTTCATAGACATCTGTGCTGGGGCACTGGGCAGAAGCCACAACATGGCCATTTTCTGGACTTCCTCACTCTCTTTGAGGCTGCGCTCTGGTACCTGGGTGAACATAGTACCCATGGAGGTGGGTGGGTGAAAAGTGATAACGGTGATATTTGGAGACCAGGGATACATCCTCCAGGAGTGAATGATCACCCCCTATCATGTACCCAGAAGTGCCATGGAGAGAAACTTCAACTTCAGGCACAGTAGCATGAGAATCATGGTCTAGCAGGCGTTAGGAGCCTGAAGGCTCTTTTTGATGTTGAGAAGGAGCTAGCACTGAACATAATTATGGCCTGCTGCATCCTGCACAACAGGGATTCTCAACGTTGGGCCACCAGATGTTCTTGGACTTCAGCTCCCATAATCCCCAGGCCCAGTGGCCTTTGGCTGGGGATTATGGGAGTTGAAGTCCAAGAACATCCGGGGGCCCAATGTTGAGGATCCCTGCTGCAGAACATATGTGAGTCCAGGGGAGATGTCCAGCTAGAGGAGTCCATGGACCCACCCTCACATCCAGAGGGCAAGAGCAGTGGCAGAGGGGTGACTGGCGGAGACTGGGATGCCGGTGGACCCTATGGCTCCACTCCTGAGGATTTCTGGCAGCAGCAGGGAGGTGTTGGCAGTGAGAGCAGACATGCATGGGAGTAAGTTGCTCTGGCCCCCCGCCAAGGTGGGCAGATGAATGGTGTTCGAACGGTGCACTGTCCTTAAAACCAGTGATGGTAGCATGGAGTCATCACCTGCAATTGCGGCATCAGTGAGATCAGAGATTAGAAACATGTCCCCACTGCACAGTTTTAAAGCTTGCCAGTGTATTGCTGCTCAATAAAGTTTAAAAAGTGTTATGTAAACCTGTGTATTTCTTTCAAAATGCAAGTACACAGTTCCCCCCCCCCCCCACAAGACATGGCCAGTGGTGAGGAGGGCAGTGTGTGTTCTGGATGGTTAGATGAAGGAGGGGAGGAAATGGAATCCTCCACCCCACCCATAACACTTGCTATATATAGAACGTACGGCGCTGGGAGTACGTGGTGCATGGAGAGCTTGCTTTTAAAAGCTGGAACAAACTGAGTATGATTGACATTGAGGAGAGGAGAGCTGGTCTTGTGGTAGAGGAGAGGAGAGCTGGTCTTGTGGTAGCAAGCATGACTTGTCCCCATAGCTAAGCAGGGTATGTCCTGGTTGCATATGAATGGGAGACTTGATGTGTGAACACTGCAAGATATTCCCCTCAGGGGATGGAGTTGCTCTGTGAAGAGCAGAAGGTTTCATGTTCCCTCTTTGGCTTCTCCAAGATAGAGCTGAGAGAGATTCCTGCCTGCAACCTTGGAAAAGCTGCTGCCAGTCTGTGAAGACAATACTGAGCTAGATAGACCAATGGTCTGACTCAATATATGGCAGTTTCCTATGTTCCTATGATATGCCTCCTCAGGGGTCATGGCTAATGTCGGCTGACTGGTTGACATGCTGATACCCTGCCCTTAGTCTGCTGACCCGAGCAGTGTGCAGCTGATTAGGAGTACCCTGCCCTGAAACGAGAGGCAGCTAAACCAAGGTTGCACGATAGACTGTGATGTGATTCAGAGTTTCAAAAACTAACCACTGGTTCGTCAACCTCCAGTTTCATGTTACATCCAAATGCGACCTATGTGAACTCTAATCAGACCTACCGAATCAGACCTACTGAATCTGATTGGGTGTTACTTTTTTTAAAAAAACCACGCAAGCCCTTCTTTGGAAATATATGTGAGTTGTAAAAGACTTAATTAATTTGTACAAAGCAGGAACTGTTTTCCAAGAACAATCCTCACATGTTCCTTGAGGGTTCACTTGTAAGGGGGGATTAACTTAGGTTCCATTTTCCTACCACCTGCTGGTTTATTCAACACTTGACCAAGTAGACATCCACTTTGGAAAGCAATTGGCAAGTCTGCCATCATTGGATAGATCAGATGTGTGGAAGAGTAGAAGAGTCTGCCTCTGCATCTTTGACCATGTGAAATGTGAAGCTCCAGAATTCCAGGCCCACCTTCATAGGCTGACTATGGGAAGAGACTGGTTGCAGTAGAGTATCTGCTTTGCAAGCAAAGGGTCCCAGGTGCAATTCCTGGCAGCATTTCCTGGTAGGGCTGAGAAAGATCCCTACTTGAAACCTTGGAGAGCCACTGCCAGTCAGTGTAGGCAATACTGAGCTAGGTCACGGTGGACCAATTTCCTATGTAGCAGCATTATACTTTCCTTGCATATGATTTGCAATGTTAGGTAATTGGCTTTTTAACTGATCATGTGACTGTTCTGAGACTCTTAGGATTCTAACAAATGTCTGGTACACCAATATAAAGATTTCAGTTGTCTGGATTTTTTCTTTCTTTTTTGCATTATTGCAATAAACATGCTTAGTTTAATAGTGAAAGCTTCCATCTACTGCAGTATATACTACCCAAAAGGGAGGTACTTCATTAGTCAAGATAAAATCTAATGTGGGAATATAACATTGCAAATTTCATAGAAATCCATGGAAATCATGGGGGGAAATAAAGCCTTTCAGAATAAAACGAAGAGGTGGAGATAGGCTGTTTTTGTATCGTGGTTTTACAGCTCTCAATCACTTAGCTATTAGGAGCCTTTAGAATACTTTGGATGGCCTCTTCCTTTTCTGCAGAGCTACTAAATACCTCCAAAGAGATGCTCTTCTTGTGACTCTAGCTTGTGGCAATCTCTGTTTAAAGAAACCTCACCAGCAGAGCAGCTGGTGATAATGTTTTGCAAAGTGGTGGCAGGTTTGTGTGTAATAATTTTATAGCCATGCAATTGGTGGCAACACGGAGAATCTTTATCAGTGATGGGAAGTGGCTCAAAGGATGTGCTGTAGGGGTCAGTGTATGTGTGTGCATCCCAGGGTACCTTAAGTCATGGGGTGATCGATCATAAGATGAATTTGGCACTTTCATCCTCCTTCCATTATACAATGGATCACAACATGATTCTGTTCTCTTTTTTTTAATTTTTAAAATTCAGTTCTCTAGGGACAAGCCAGGCTGCAATCTTCACATTGATAAACAGCAAAGGCCATCAGCGCAAACATGCTGGTTCTATTCTGGGTTATGAATGTATGAGAAGTCGGCATGGCAGTGCCTGAATGACAGGTGGACCTGGAGGCAGTGGTGGTGACAGAAAAATTGAGGAGTGGGCACAGAAAGGGCAAAGTGCATTTCTGGGTGGGCAAGCTGTTTCCCACCTGTTAGACTGTTGAAACAGTCAGGGGCAAGGGGAAACAGCTACTTTTCTGAAAGGGTGCTTGCTCCCTTTGCCCCACCTCTGGAGCCTGACTTGGTGGAGTCGGGTCCCTCAAATTTTTGTAGCTACTGTTCTTACAAGCTACCTAATGGTGCAGCGGGGAAGCAACTGAACTAGAGAGCAGGTTCGAATCCCTGCTGGTGTGTTTCCCAGAATATGGGAAACTCCTATATTGGGCAGCAGCGATATAGGAAGGTGCTGAAAGGCATCATCTCATACTGCGTGGGAGGAAGGCAATGGTAAACCGCTCCTGTATTCTACCAAGAAAACCACAGGGCTCTGTGATCGCTTTAAAGCTCCATAAACCATACCAAAGAAACACAGAGTAGGCAGAGTAGGCAAACACAGCAGGTTTACCTATTTTCCAAAGGCATGTCTGAGTAACACAGTCTTAGTTGTCTATGCAAGGCTAGGAGGGAAGTGGAGGAATAGATCTTCCCCGGGAAGAGATTGCCATAGCCTGGGGGCAACTACAGAGAAGGACCTGTCCCTCGTGTATAACAATCCAGGGCAGCTGTTTAAAATATATAATGGAATAATATGATCACTCTGGGCAGCAGGAGCAGAGCCAGGCTGGTGGTGGCCTGTGTGCAGTGGCTGCGGGGGCCCCCTGGCCCCACCTCCATGTCTGACATCAGATGCGCCCAGCTAGCCATGCCCCCACCTCTGACGTCAGACGCGGGGCATGGTCTCCCTTCCAAATGGGTCCGCACAGCCCCGTTTGGAAAGGAGATCGGCCCACGCTACATTGGCAGTGTGGCCAGAATGGCTCTCCCCTGCCTTTAAGGAGCGGCCCCGTTTGGGAGGGAGATTGTTTGGCCCTGCTGCATTGGCAGTGGGACCAGGAGCGGCTCTCCCTGCCTTTAAGGCAGGAAGAGTCACTCTAGCCACACTGCCAGCACAGTGTGTGCTGATTTTGTCTCCAAATGGGGCCGCGTGGCCCCGTTTGGGACCAAAATAATGCCCCCGCATCTGACATCATATGCAGGGGGCGTGTCTGGGGCCACGCTCGCAGCCCCTGAGTGGACGTGGCCTGGGTTCTTTGAACCCATTCGCCCAATGGTGGCTCCGCCCCTGCTGGGCAGCCCCAGAGACTGGCCTGGCCACAGCAATCTGCACAACTAAAGTTTCCAAATACTTTCCAAGGGCAGTCTCATGTAGAGTGCATTGCAGTAGTCCAGCCTTGACATTACCAAGCAGGAGTGGCCAGTATGGGCACCGCTGGGGTGGGGGGAGACGAGAGGCACCTTTATGCACAAACTAATGGGTGCTTACCTCCACTCCGGCTGCAACTGCAAACTCCTTCAAGCAGCAGCATGCTGCTCCGCCACTCACCTGGCTTCCGCATAGCCCATCAACCACCAGTGGCCAGATTAGTGGTGGAGCTGATCCGCTGCCGCAGGGAGTGCCGGGCAGCGTGCTACTGCCTCGAGTAGTTTGCAGCTGCAGCTGGAGAGGAAGCGCCTATTAATTTGTGCTTAAAGGTGCCTCTCACCGCCGCCCCCCTCCGGCAGTGCCCTCACTGGCCGCTCCTGTTACCAAGGCACAGGTAAAGCTATCCAGATCTGCCTACTCAAGAGAGGATTGCAGCTGGCACAGAAGCTGTACAAAGACACTCCTGGCCTCTTGCGGGATGTAGAGATTATCTGTGCTGAATTGCACAGATAATCTCCAAGCCAGCATCAGCGGTCATCAAAAATGTATACTGCAGTGCTGGAGTAGAGATTTTCTACATTATCAGGGTGATGCAGATTATAACAGCCCATAGTGCATGGCAGATGAACGTATAGAAGTTGTTTTGGGCATTTTCCGCCTGGGAGGCCAAAAAGGTTGAATAGGCCCTCAGTTGCCTCTTTGAAAATACAGGTGGAAATCGTAATTCTCTATTGATCTTCTCCTAGAAAAGATGCAGAGGCAACATTTCATATATTTTTACCACCTTTATGAAGAAGCTAAAAGTAGTAGATTGCACAGGAGGTAACAACTTGTTGCTATGTTACTGGCGATTAGTGACTGGCCTTGAATGGGGCTTTTCATATACTAGTGACCAGAACCTTTCTTCCAGTCCTTTTGCTAAGCTCTTTTGGGGGGGAAAGTCAGAACTGAATGAACTAGGAGTATAAGTGCTAAGAGGATTATATTTTGTAAGTGCTAAGAGGATTACATCATTTGCGTGACCTCCAGACATGAGTGGAGGACATTTACGTCACCACGCAAATTTGCGTGGTGATGTAAATGGCCTCTGCACATGCACAGAGCTCACACAAATGTGTGGAGGCCAGAACTGGGCCACCCACTAGTTCCATCTCCCCACTGACACCTTGCTCCTCCTTTATAGTTGGGGATCCCCTTTGCTTGTAAAGAGGCTAATGATGAATGTAGTGAAATAATTTACTATGCCACTGTATATTTGTAAAACGTTGCTGTTGCTATATTGTTGTATGGGTATGACACTGTGTTCCTTTCTTCATGCTTCTGTACTGGTCAAAGACTGTAATAAAGAGGAATCTTTACTGGATTCCCCTTTACAAGCAAAGCACCTGATTCGGGTTGAACTGGGCTGAACTAGTTCCACCCGGTTCAACAACATGAAATGAACCACCAGCCAGTTCTAACATGGGCTGGTTCGCAGACTGGCGGTTCGGTTCAAATTCGGTTCAAATTTTAACTGAACTACTATGGACTGTTCTGTGCACACCCCTAATTATATTGTTGTTGTTGTTGTTGTTGTTAATTTATTCGATTTCTATACTGCCCTTCCAAAAATGGCTCAGGGCGGTTTACACAGAGAAATAACAAATAAGTAAGATGAACCCCTGCCCCAAAGGGCTCACAATCTAAAAAGAAACATAAGATAGACACCAGCAACAGTCACTGGAGGTACTGTGCTGGGGGTGGATAGGGCCACTTACGCTCCCCCTGCTAAATAAAGAGAATCACCACATTAAAAGGTGCCTCTTTGCCAAGTTAGCAGGGGTTATACCCTCATATACCCTCATAGATACATTATCTTAACACTCAGGTCAGCAAACTCTTTTCTGGAGACTAACAGTGCAATCCTAGCCTCAAGTTGTCATTTTTAATTAATTTTTCAGGCAGTATGAACAATTTAAATGAATATACTTTAAGATAGAAAAACATAACTGATTACAAATTGCATCTTTCAGCATAGTACAATATTTTTCTCTCCCAGCTTTATGTAATATATAAATACCATCCCATTTCTTAAAACTCTCTCCACCTTTTCATTAGGTAAACAAAATAAAAAACAAAACAAAACAAAAAACAAACCAAAAGCAAAGCAAAGACTCTAATAACAGAATCACCCTGGCTACTAATTTTTACAAAAGTATATTTCACAATGCATACTATTCGAAAGGATGAATTCCAAATTTCCTGGAATTTGTGAGGGGCCTCTCTCTTAATCCGAGCCTCAAGTTATGCTCACAAGGTTGGGATAAGATTGCTACTAAATTCCCATGCCCTAAAAGAATATAATGTTATACTCATGTAGTGGACTTACATCAACATTACATTGGGCCAGTTCTGATAACACTGCCCCCAGTTAAAAAATGGTTTTGGGGTATATGTAGGGGGGAAGATTCGGATGAATGCCACACAACTGATGGACACCCTCACAGGGCACTGGAACTAGACTTGGGTCAAATATGCTCCAAAATATTCTATGCAAAGTCTCCGGCAGAGGGGAAAATATAAAGTGAGAAATTCTAAGCAATTCCTGCTGCATTCTGAAATATTCAGAGAATATTCTCCACAAAAATTCTCCCTGCAGCCTCATTTGCAAATGAAAGGTTAATTTTTAACCTACTGGCAAATGTAGATATGGTTGATTGTCAAGCAATTATCATCCATTATTACTGTGACTTCTTGTCCTTTCTCAGACTTAATTTTCTAGATCCACTGTAAAACAAACTCCTGATTCAGCTGTGCCTGATTCAGTAAGAATTTTCTTTCTTTCTTTCTTTCTTTCTTTCTTTCTTTATTTATTTATTTATTTATTTATTTATTTATTTATTTAGCATATTTGTATACTGCCCACTACTGAAGTCTCTAGGCAGTTTACAACATTAAAACAAACCAAGAAAATTTAAAAACAATTTAAAACATATAGAAGTTCAAATTAAGATAGCTAAAAACTATTAATTAACTAAAAAGCTTGGCTGAAGAGATGTGTCTTCAGTTAGGAACATATAGGAGCACAGGAAACTGCCATATACTGAGTCAGACCATTGGTCTATCTAGCTCAGTATTGTCTCCACAGACTGGCAGCGGCTTCTCTAAGGTTGTAGGCAGGAATCTCTCTCAGCCCTATCTTGGAGAAGCCAGGGAGGGAATGTGGAACCTAGATGCTCTTCCCAGAGCAGCTGCATCCCCTGAGGGGAATATCTTGCAGTGCTCACACATCAAGTCTCCCATTCATATGCAACCAGGGCAGACCCTGCTTAGCTAAGGGGATAAGTCATGCTTGCTACCATAAGACTAGCTCTCCTTTAGTTGTTTCCTAAAGGTCAACAGGGATGGAGCAGCTCTAATCTCAGCAAGAAGTACGTCCCACTGCTCTGGGGCAACTACAGAGAAGACTCGGCTCTGAGTTGTCACCAGATAAACCAGTGGCATCCTCAGAAGAACCTCCCCTGAAGATCTTAATAGGAGGAGAGGTACATAATGAAGAAGGCGTTCTCTTAAATACCCTGGGCCCAAGCCACTACGGTCTTTATATCCATCTGTTTGTATTTTGCCCAGAAACCTATTGGTAGCCAGTGTAGTTGTTTTAAAACTGGTGTAAAATGGCCTCTTTGGGACAATCTGGAGACTAATCTGGCAGCAGCATCCTGCACCAATTGCAGCTTCTGGACTATGTACAAATGTAGGCCCACATAAAGTTCATTGCAGTAGTCAAGCCCAGAAGTTAATAGCATATGCACCACTGTCTTAAGTTCACTCACTTTCAGGAAAGGGCACAGTTGGCGAAGCAGCTGAAGCTGATAAAAAGCACTCCTGCCCACCGCCTCCACCTGAGGTATCAAAGAGAGGGATGGGTCTAGAAGTACTCCCAAATGGCAAACCTGTTCCTTCTGGGGGAGTGTAACCCCATCCAGAACTGGCAGATCTATTCAATTTCCTGAACTGCGGCATCTTACAATGAGCATCTCCGTCTTGTTTGGCTTCAGTCTCAGTTATCCGTCATCCAGGGATAACATTTGATATGTTTATTACATTTTTATTAATTTAAATTAAATTTTATTTTATTAAGTTTTATTTCATTAAAATTTGATTTTTTTTATTAGCCTCATTTTGTCCAGAATCTTCACAGCATGAATGTTAGCATTAAGGAACAAGAGTAGCCTATCAAGAGATACACCCCTCCTCTTCTCTTTTTCTGCATGCTGAAATTGAAAAGCAGAATTAAAGACACCATTGGGAAATTTAAAACACCACATTTGGTGTGCTGATTGTGATGTGTCTGTCTACCACAAGACAGTTCGAACATGATGAGACCAGGGAGGCCAAAATCCCCATCTAGCCATGAAAGCCGTTGTATGACTAACCTACCGCTCAGGGTGGTAAAGGTAAAGTGTGCTGTCAAGTCGGTGTTGACTCCTGGTGACCCAGAGCCCTGTGGTTGTCTTTGGTAGAATACAGGAGGGGTTTACCATTACCCTTCCTATAGCTCTTCATATATTGTTGCTGCCCAATATAGGTGCCAGCGGGGATTTGAACCAGCAACCTCTGGATTGCTAGTCAAGTCATTTCCCCGCTGCGCCATTAAAATAACCATGTAAAAATAACCATAAAAATAATGTCTGTCTGCCCCAAATCTGCTACATCTCATTGCACCACATAGGATTTTCTCCTGCCCTCAGCAGCAGTGGAGAAAGTAACTCTCCTTCTTTAATGTTCAGTGCCTCAAAATAGCCCTGCAAGGTAGATTAGGATGAGAGTGTATGACTAGCGCCGTTCTTTACCCACTAGACCTCATGTTTTGCTCACTCCCATGCATGTTGAAATGCTCTCAATCCTGAGGCACTACTCCCACAAACAATCAAACTCTCATTTATTTTTTAATTTTTAATTTTTATTTCTTTATGCAGTAGTCTTGTGCAATGAAACAGAGGCCCAGTTCAGACAGAACACACTCCATGATTGCCTTCCCCTACTCTCCTGTCTGTGTTTGGACTTTTCTGCCTTTCTGAAGTCAACAAGACTGCAGAGAGGCGGAGTTGCTGACTGTCCGGGCTTCCTTCTTTCCTGAAGGCCAGCCTGCACAGTCAAGAGGGCCAGAGTGAGGGAGGAGCTCCATCCCAACTCTGTTTCTGTGGGGCCCACACTCCAGCTTTTGGATGTAATGCTGGCACCACATAAATGGAGTTTGCAAGTTTGGTGAGAGAAATAGTGGGCTGCTTTCCCCTGGAAACTCCATTTCCCTGAATTCGGACATTTGGTTAGGAAACCGGAGGTGAAGGGACCTCTGGTTTCCTGTTATGTCTGAACCGGGCCAGAGAAATCATGTTAAGCAGCAGCATCTGACACTGACTTACAGGCCGTGGTTTTTCTCCTCCAATTTGGGAGAAAGAAATCAAACCAGAACTCCTACCTTCATCATTTGCCAATGGCTATTTCTAATTTGGATATTGTATCAACTGCACAGTCCAGTTGACTTGGGTCTGCTCTGGACATCAACCATCAGCAGTCAGGATAGATTCTGGTTTGATTTTTTTCCTCCCGAATTTTAATCTACATATGCATAAACAAATATAAATGTTATATCACACACACACACACCCCCATGCATGTATTTTCTGTCCTCCAGGTCACAAACTGTCAAGAGTCACAATCTGTTACAAGTTCGGGGGGTTGGACCGAAAGTTGTTTGTATGGGTTAACTGGGGGCAATTTTTAACTTTTGTTTAGTATTACTTTCTTAAAACTATTTACTTAAAACTAGTTTACTTTCTTAAAACTCTCCTGGCTTGACTAGCACACGTCTGTGTATATGGAGAGTGTAGCAAATCCTCTGAGATGGGACTCAGGAAACCATAGGAAGCTGCCGTCTACTAAGTCAGACTACTGGTTAATCTAGCCCAGTACTGTATATTGGCCTGGTCCAGATGTTAACGGAAGGCCCAATGGACCCACGGTTCTCCACACACCCACACCTGTGTGCTTACCTGTCCGAATTTGGATGTAAGCGCTGGACTCCTCTCTGCTGTCTGAGAGAGAGGAGGGGGAACTGGCTACCAGGCTTCGTCCTTTGATTGATGGACAGCCATGGAAGCCAATCAGGATGGAGAGAGGGAGGATATTCCTTCCCTCAACTCCGGTCCTGGTGAAGGCTGCCTCCATTACTGAATTCAGTTGTAATGGAGGCAGCCGCAAACTGGAAGTCCGAGCAGCAAACCTTACTACAATCTGAGGGTTCAAATTGGATTCCGATGAGTGAACCCTCAGGTTGAGTTAGGGTCCGAACTGTGGTTTTCCACATTTGGATGTTAAGGTTTGAGGACCTCTGGCTGCTCTGCCTCCGGTTCCCCATTACATCTGAATATGGTGACTATATACACTGGCTGACAGCAGCTGAGCTTACCAAAGCTTCAAGAAAGAGTGTTTCCCAGCCATTCCTAGAGATGTCTGGGATGGCATCTGTGACGTGTGTGTCTGTTTGTGTGTGTGTTAACCTACGGATATTTTTTACTTGATTTTAATTTTACTTTCTTAAAATTATTTACTTAAAACAAGTTTACTTTCTTAAACTAGTTAATGACTTAAAACTGGAAATGTGTATGTACACTGGCAGCTTCCACACAATGACTGCAAAGCAGAAAACACAAAGCTTTTGGAATGCACCATTCTCTCAATATGCATTAATGTGATATTAATGCATATTGAGATAATTAATGTGCAAATATATTAGCAAGAAAAAAAGTTTTTTAGTGGGTGGGAGAGGGTCACAATTCCACCAAGCCGAGTCATCTGGCCCATAGCAAAGCATAAAAATACTTCCTTTATTTCACTGTATTAAAGGGACCTTTTCATTTTTCTTCCCACATTTTCCTAACTTTTCATAATTTTTCTGCCACATCTAGAGGCCAGACTATCAGAGCTACCATAGGAAAAGTCAGAAGTATACAGATAACTGAGGTGTTCTCTGCTAACTGGGCAAAGAGGCAACTTTTTAAAGTGGCAATTCTCTTTATTTAGCAGGGGGAGAGCAACAGACCTTATCCATCCCCATCACAGTATCCCTCCAGTGACTGTTGCTGGTATCTATCTTATGTTTCTTTTTAGACTTTGAGCCCTTTGGGGACAGGGATCCATCTTATTTATGTAATTATTATTTTTCTATGTATACCACTTTGGAAACATTTGTTGGGAAGCAGTATATAAATATTTGTTGTCATAATAGCAGGGCTGGCTTAAGGTGGTGGCCAAAGTGGCACCAGCCAAGGGCTCTGCAGTTTAAGGGTGCCATCAGCCTCTAGCCAATCTCCTGGCCCTAAGTCCAGCCAGTGAGTGCAACTTGTGGAATGGGGTGGAACGGTGGGGCAGGGTGCGGCTCTGCCTTTGGGTAGAAAGGCAGGTCCTCTCCAGCTCCCCTTGGGAGCACACATGGTTGGTGAAGGTGCACTGGAGGCAGAGAAGCTGGCTGGCTTGCAGGGTGGCCATCTAGTCCTGTTCTCTGCAGCCACATTGGGTGATGGGCTCAGCTGGGCAGGTGTTGAGCTCAACGCGCATCTTCAGGGTGCTCTGCTGTGCACTGTGCCATGCCCTGATGCTGGCCCACATGCGCCGTGACCCTGTCTGCACCTGGCGCTGGAGGAAGCTTCGTCCATTCCATCATGGTGGGGCTCTGGGCCATTGCGGGGT
Organism: Hemicordylus capensis; assembly: GCF_027244095.1. NCBI lineage: Eukaryota > Metazoa > Chordata > Lepidosauria > Squamata > Cordylidae > Hemicordylus > Hemicordylus capensis. The sequence goes on along the minus strand of NC_069661.1, from coordinate 33,933,998 downwards.
GAGCTGAGTATCAGGGGAGGGGGCCTCTGAGCATACTCATAGTGCCCGGGGGAAAGAGCGCTGGCAGTGGCTGCCATACAGGTGGATGAAGGAGCCAACCCCGAGGGGCCTCAGGGTGGGATGGAGAGGAAGACAGACCAGAGGGCCAGCTCTGGGGCTGCTGAAGCCTAGCCCCCACATCTTTCCAAGGTGGAGAGGACCTTGTGAAGCTGCCTTCTACCGAGTCAGACCTTTGGTCTATCTAGCTAAGTGCTGTCAACACTGACTGGCTATATAAAAAATAGGATGGCGGCACCAGAACAATATTGGCTAAAGGCACCACAATCCCTTGAGTCGGCACTGAATAGTTGAAGAAGGAGCATACTTTCCCCTCTGTTGCTGCTGAGGGCAGGACTGAGGACTGACGGGCTGCAACTATGAGGACGAAGATTTAGGCAAGACAATAGGAATACTTTCCCAAATAGGAGAGATGTTGCAGAATGGCAGAGGCCACATCAGTACTGGACTCTCCTTTGCTGATGGTTTTCAGACAGAAACCAGATGACCATTTGTCAGGGATGCTGGGTTTGACTAGATGATCTCCAAGGAACCTTCCAATTTTAAAATTCTAAGATTTAACTGTGTGATGATGAGCCTGCAAGGGATCTAGAAGTGAGTCCCTACCCCAGCACTCAGACTACTTCAATTTGCTCCCCACAATTGGTTGCAGTTATAAAGAAGCAGATTTAGGCTAGACATTAGGAAAAATTTCCCAAGGAATTTTTTGGTTGGGCACCTGCCGGGCACCCGCCCACCCCCCATGCACACATAATCATCTCAAGTGCATATACGCATAGTATAGAGACACATGCACACGCATACTTGTGAACACATTATTGCGCCCACAGTTGGTAAAGAGGGGCCAGTGATGAATTCATTTATTTTCTGGTTGGCTTCCTTCCCTTGCCTTCAGTCATCTGGGGGTGATGGGAGTTGTAGTCCAACAACATCTGGAACCAGTTTTGAGAATCTCTTGCCTGTGAGCTTCCTAGAGGCATTTGGTGGGCCACTGTGGGAAACAGGATACTGGACAAGATAGGGATTGGGCCTGATCCAACAGGACTGTTCTTATGTTCTTAACAGGTATAATGGGACTTGTAGTCCAGCATCTATATCTGGTCATTCTCTTCAGCCTGACCTACTTCACAGGACTACTGTGAGAATAAAAGAATCGCATACAGTGCCCTCAGTTCCTGGGAGGTAGGGCTGGATATAAATTCTAGAAGGCAGTAGTTCTCAATATTAGGTCCCCCATATGTTTTGGGACTACAACTCTCCTACCTCTCAGGCAGGTTCCAGATGGTGTCCCTTGGAGACTGCTCTTCTTCAAAATCTGAACTTTTGTATGGTGTGCCTCAGGGCACCATATTGTGTCTGATGTTGTTTAACATCTACATGAAACCACTGGGAGAGATCATCAGGAGATTTGGTGCAGGGTGCTATCAGTATGCTGATGACACCCAAATCTATTTCTCCATGTCAGCATCATCAGGAGGGGGCATAACCTCCCTAAATGCCTGCCTGCAGTTGGTGATGGGCTGGATGAAGAATAACAAACTGAGACTGAATCCAGATAAGACGGAGGTACTCATTACGTAGGGTCAAAACCCAAGAGACTATTTTGATCTGCCTGTTCTGGATGGTGTCACACTTCCCTAGAAGGAACAGGTACACAGTCTAGGGGTGCTTCTGGATCCCAGCTGGTGTCCGAGGTTGAGGTAGTGGTCAGAAGTGCTTTCTATCAGTTTTGGCTGATATGCCAGCTGCATCCGTTTCTTGAGATGAACGACCTCAGAACAGTAGTACATCTGCTGGTAACCTCCAGACTGGATTACTGCAATGCGCTCTATGTGGGGCTGCCCTTGTATGTAGTCCGGAAACTACAGTTGGTCCAGACTGCGCAGCAAGGTTGGTCTCTGGGTCATCTCGGAGAGACCATATTACTCCCGTACTGAAGGAGTTACACTGGCTGCTGATATGTTTCAGGGCAAAATACAAGGTTTTGGTTATAACCTATAAGGCCCTAAACAGCTTGAGCCCTGGGTATTTAAGAGAATGTTTTCTTCGTCATGAACCCCACCACCCATTAAGATCATCAGGAGAGATCCATCTGCAGCTGCCACTGGTTCTTCTGGTGGCTAATCAGGGACGGGCCTTCTCCTTTGCTGCCCCGAGGCTTTGGAACACACTTCCTGCTGAAATAAGAGCCTCCCCATCTCTGACAGCTTTTAAAAAGTCTTTAAAGACACATTTGCTCATCCAGGCTTTTAATTTAAATGGTTTTAATGGTTTTAATGCTGTTTTAAAATATTGTTTTAAAAATTTTAAATTGTTGTAATGTTTTAAATGTTTTGTTTTTGTTTTAACTAATGTTTCACTTTTTCTGTTTTTATTTTGTTGTAAACTGCCCAGAGATGTAATTGTTGGGTGGTATAAAAATATGTAATAATAATAATAATAATAATAATAATAATAATAATAATAATAATAAATAAACTCTCATCATCCCCAGCTATGAAACCTTGCAGGGCTATTGTATGTATTGTGTTGATAAAAGGGGAATCATGGCACGTTTGGATTTGAAGGGTCCTTGGAGGTCTCCTGGTCCAGCCCCCTCCCCACTCAATGCAACAGCGTCATTGGCCAGTTTCTGCTTGAAAACCTCTAGTTGAAGGAGAGCTCACCAACATGCTAGGCAGTCTGTCCCACTGTCAATCGGCTATAACAATCTGGAAATTCATCATAACAGCTAGGCTAAATCTGGTTCCTTGTCATTTCAACTCATTGATTTTCATCCTGTCGTTTTCTGCCATTTTCCCCTAAAACCTTCTTTGGAAATGCATTGTTCATTAGTCAGAACAAATGAAGTGTGTGTTCTCTTGGGATCACAGGAATCTATGTGAGGTAGGAACACAGGAAGCTGCCATATGCAAAGTCAGACCATTGGTCCTTCTAGCTTAGTATTGTCTACACCAGGCCTGCACAACACATGCGCTCCTGTGAAAGGGCTTTTTCGGTTGCTGCCTCACTTCTTTGGAACTCCCTTCCCCTTTAGATTCATTTAGCCCCTTCCGTACTGATTTTTAAATCTCCATTGAAGACTTTTCTTTTTCGCCAGGCTTTTGTCCTGTAGTTTTCCTATTTGGTTTTTTTCTTTTTTGTTAGTTACTTTAGTTTTTAATTTAGAATGTAATTTTAATGTTTTCTCGCTTTGCATGTTTTTGTACACCGCCCGGAGTCTTCGGAGTGGGTGGTATATTAAATGTTTCTAATAAATAAAAATAAATAAAATATGGCCTGAGTATCAGATCCAGCCTGTGGGGACTGTTTTGCTGGTCTACAGAAAGGAAAGCCCTGCAGCGACACGAAGAGCTTTGTCTTGACCTGTTCTGTGAAAAGCAGCAGCAGCAGTTCAATGCATTGTCCACTTGAGACCAGATGTCCCTCATCCACCTTGCTAGTCCTGCCTGTGGGCCAGAACCCACTAACACCATCCCTCTTTCCCCTCACCTTTCCCCTTGACTCCAACCCTCTGCCCCTTCGCTTTCATTCATTTTTTAATAATTAATTTTAGTGTAATAATTAATGTGCTGAAAATTGACCTCGGTCCCTGCATGCCAAGTCATGGTTGGTTCTGGCCCACCAGGACATTTGAGTTGTGCACCCCTGGTCTGCACAGACTGGCAGTGGCTTCTCCAAGGTTTCAGGCAGGAATCTCTCTCAGCCCAATCTTGGAGATGCCAGGGAGGAAATGTAGAACCTTCTGCATGCAAGTATGCAGATGCTCTTCCCAGGGCTCTTCCAAGGCTCCATCCCATATCTTATGGTGCTCACATGTAGTCTCCCATTCATATTCAACCAGGGTGGACCCTGCTTAGCAAAGGGGACAAGTCATGCTTGCTACCAGAAGACCAGCTCTCCTGGGAAAGGCCTGGATGTTATCATAGCCTTCTTCCAAAGAAGAAAGCCTTCTTCCAAATTAAGATGACTCTTTCTATTAACAGGAAATGTACAGCCAAGTTAGAAGCTATTGTTAAAGCGGAAGAAGGTTGTTTGTGACTATGATAAAGTTATTGTAAGTTATCCCCACTGCCAATCATTCTGGTTGGCTGCTACATTTCATAGTAAATTGTATTAAGAAATGGGTATCATGTGGCATAGCCATATAGCCATCTCCTGCTAACTGAACAAAGAGGCACCTTTTAAAGTGGTGATTTTCTTTATGGAGCAGGGTGAAAGCAATTGGCCCTGTCCAACCCCAGCACAGCATCCCTCCAGTGGCTGTTGCTGGTGGCTGTCTTATGTTTCTTTTTTGATTGTGAGCCCTATGGGGACAGGAAGCCATCTTTATTTCTTTATTTATACGTCTCTATGTAAGCCACTTTGGGAACTTATATTGAAAAGCAGTATATAAATATTTGTAATAGTATAGTAAATAGCATTGTTACTGCCTTTTGTTATTGTGGCACTCTTGAGGATAATAAAACAAATTCTGACTTCTGAACCCGGGAGAACGTCTCGGGTATGGTGAGAATGGCCAGTGGTTACAGCTAGGCAGTGACCTTGTTTGCATGTGTTTAAGGGAGCAGATATCCCTTCATATGCAAATGATGCTGCATCAGAGACACTACTTTGTGCCTTGAAGCAATACAAGTCGAACAGTAGCAATCACTGAGATATTCTTCAGGTGATAATGTCTTCATGCCAGATTCATTCTCTTAGCAGTTCTCTCCTGAAGAGAAAATTCAGGAGAAAACTGAGAGAGTATAGGATTGAAAATTCAAAAATAATTCTTCTGGCAGAATATTCTTTTCCAAGTCTAATCAGAACACTGTTCATTTGTTTGTTTGTTTGACTGATTGATTGATTTATATACCACCCTTCCAAAAATGGCTAAGGGTGGTTTACATCAAAATAAACACAATTAAATTAACTAACAATTAAAATAAAAAGTAAATCAATTAAAATCATTTAAATGTTAAATCATTAACATTAAAATAATTTAAAACCAACATTAAAAATTTAAAACCATAAATCTAATTAAAAGCTTGGGTGAATAAAGGTATCTTCTGTGCCCTTTTAAAAGTTGCCAGAGATGGGGATCAGTGTTCCCTCTAAGAGGGATTTCCAGATGTTGTTGACTACAACTCCCAGAATCCCCTAGCAAAAGCCATTGCAGCTGGGGATTCTGGGCATTGTAGTCAACAACATCTGAGAATCCCTCTTAGAGGGAACACTGATGGCAAGGCTCTTATTTCAATAGGGAACACATTCCAAAGTCCAGGTGCAGCAACAGAGAAGGCCCGTTCCCGAGTAGTTGCCAAACAAGTTGGTGGCAACTGCAGATGAACCTCTCCAGATGATCTTAACAGGTGGGGGCTCATGGTGAAGGAGATGTTATCATAAATACTCAGGGCCTAAGCTGTTTAGGGCAGGCGTGCTCTTGGCAAATCCTCACCCTCTTCACATATACTGAGGGCTGCTTGGGTTGCTATTATTAGCACCAGCCCAGTCCTGTTGTGCTGGTGGTATGCAATCTTAGCCTAACTGTTGTGACAGTGGGAGAGCGCCAACACAATGGGCAAAGATGGGTAAATTTAGGGGACGTTGGGGTGGTGCACAGCTTAGTCTAACCCTATGCTTGCTCAAAGTTTGGTTCTAACCCTGGCATGGCATAAAAGAATGCCTGGGAAAGAGACAGTGAAAATAAGCAGTTCTGCTGGAATCAACTGAGAGTCCACCATGAATTGTCTCTACTCACCCTCTCCCCACTTTGCGAGATAGGATTCTGACAAAAGTTGTTTTATTGTTGATGTTATGACGAATATGAATACGATGAATATTTTATACCACTTTTCAACAAAAGTTCCCAAAGTGGTTTACATAGATATAAATAAATAAATCAAATGGCTCCCTGTCCCCAAAGGGTTCACAATCTGAAAAAGAAAGATAGACATCAGCAACAGCCACTGGAGCAACAGCTGGGGATGGATAGGGATAAACATGTTCTTATTTAATTGCATTTTATTCTCATTGTAAGTAGGGCTGCCAGTTCTCCACAACTGGCCTGGAGTCTCCAGGAATTAGTGGGCTGCTTTGGACAATACCGTCCCTTCTCATGAGATTAGGAAAGGGGCACACTAAGAGTGCACCTGGTCAGGATGTCTTCCATGGACATCCCAACACCTTCCTGGAATGCCCCTTTATTACATGGGGAATGTTCATCTGAATGGCCCTTCTATGTGTGTTCCAATTGTTTAAACAAGTATGTAGAGCATATGTACAGGGTTCATTCAGATGAACAGCCTCTACCCCATGCAATAATGCTACAATGCTGGGAGGGCATCAGGACGTCCATGGAGGATGTCCTGATGGACATACTCTTGGTGCATCCCCTTCCTAATTACTTGAGCAGGGATGGCATTGTCTGTACCAACCCAGCATCGATCTTCAGGTAACTACTGAAAGCAATCCTGAAGATACTGTAGCTTGATATTGTGAAAAGTGGGGTGGGGGTGGTGAATCTCCAGGAATAGTTTCAGCCAAACCTGGCACTCCTAGTTGTAAGCTGCCTTTGGCACCCTCTGAGTTGAAATCCCCTAATGAAACAATTCAGGATAATCCTATAGTTACAATCCACACTACTGGATTTGGACATAATTCATGGTTGATAATGACTGCGCATGCAGTGGGGAGGGAGGGGGGACCCAGAGGAACTAAAGTTAGATATGAAGTGCGTTTTAGCAAGTGGCGTTTTTCAACTTGGCTTTCCGTTCTGCTTTGATAGATGCACATGACAGAGCTCAAAGGTATTTCTCGGCGCCAGAACATTCAAGGTCCTCTGAAATCCCACAAGTAGTGCGTGTAGCAGATGAGGGCATTAACTCTTTGATCCATTGTGTCAGTCAGCCTTGCCCCAACATTTCACAACATTACCCTCTGTTTGCCCCCCAAAATCCACCTAGACTGGGTTTACATCTGCTTGCACTAGAGGAGAAGATCATGGGAAGATTTGGCTGGAATGGCAAGAAGAACAGAAAAAGAAAAGCAAATAGTTAAGCAGGCATCAGACTTGAGATTCTGCTATAAGGATTAATGGGGGATCTTTTTAAATATAGAAGCAATTACATTTTAGTGCTTTGGGAAGCCTTTGAGGGTAAAGCAAAAGTGTTTGACCAGTTTCCCCTCTTATTATAATGAGTCCCAGATTGCAAAGATTATATCATTTGTGTTGGGAGAAAAATGCAAGCTATCTTGCACACCAGGCTTGTACCGTGCTACATCATCACGGCAGCAGCTCTCTGCACACCACATTTCCTAATGGATGACTTTTTCCGTAATACATCACTGGTGTGACAGCACACTGATGATCTACAACACAGAATGCTGTAATGCTGATCATGGGGCTGTGGCTGTAGTAATAACGTGGGGAAAAGTGGGGAAAAGAAAAGGGAAAAGAAAAGCTGCACCTTTTCTTACAGGTGAACCAAATGCTTATTATCGCGGGTGTGTGTGTGTGTGTGTGTGTGTGTGTGTTACTGATCCTGGCAGCTGGACTGTGAAGCTAGAGGACTAAAGGCCCACCTAGAGGGCTGTAATTTCAAGAACTGGGAATTCTGTTTTAGTGCTTCCAGCCATACCTCCCAAATGCATCCCATCTGTCCATATGGATGATAGAGGATAATAACAGGGGCCCAACACAGACTGTACAACTGATGGCAGAAAATCAGTAGACACAGGCAGTCCATGCAGCTGGCATTATCCATGCTGAGCATGAAGGGAAAGAGGTTAACCTGGGGGATATAGTCTGCCTTAAGCTGCATCAAAACAAGCGTCCACCTAGCCCAGTACTGTCTGCTGTTGCATTCTTCATTGTAAGGAACGAGGGCCAATGGTGGCCCCCGACTAGCCTGAGTGTGACTCCATGACATTGTTTATTGGGCTTGTGTGATGCTTCAGCGAAAACTCTGTACAGCCCCTGACACCATGTGGAGACTAACATTCTTACTGTGCAGTGCTGCACATTGCTCAGTGCCAGGTAGGGATGTGTGAATCAGCTAAAGATTGAGCTGGTTTGCCATTGAATCGGTTTGGCTTGAGGATTTGCCCTTGAGCCAGACCGGGACCTGTTTGGCTCGACCTCAAGCTGAACCCCCCCAGGCAGGCTCAAAGCCAGTTCAGGGTTCGGGGAGGGGTGGGGAAGATCTAGGCCTGCAAATAGCTTATACTCATGTGCAACAGCATTCAAAATGGCTGCTGCGAGCCGGGAGAGGGCTGGAAAGGCCTGAAAATGGGCCAAACTGGCCCCATAAAGACCGGGGGAGGCCAGCAGGGGGAGGAGATACCTTTAGAGACCACCCTACACTCACGGCAGCACCCACCGGAGGCAGCAAAGTTGAATCGGGGGGCTATTCGGGGGTAAACAAAATTGAACGTGCCTGGTCCAGATTGAGTCAGGTCTGGACTCAAACTGAACTGGGCTAACTAGTTTTGTGCACACCCCTAGTGCCAGGGGGCTCCTTTAAGAGAAACAGAGCCTTTTTGAGCCCCTGCTCCATCTTTGAAGACATGTACAGAGTGCTGCAAAGTGTAGCTCTTCCCAGCGCTTTCCTTCTAGAGCTCTTAAAAGAGGGCTCTGGATCTCTTAAAGGACTCTACCAGGACGGAGAAAAGTGCAGTACTGGGTGGGGGTCAGCACAGTGGGAAATGGCTGTCATGTGAAGAGTGGGTTTGTTTGTTTTTGCCAAAGTGGCTCCCACTTAGAAAATAGTGGAGATCGCTGGTCTGCTTTCACATCGCTGGTCTGCTTTCACTAACTGAAATTCTCAGGATGGCGTGTGGGTTCAGATATTACACAGAACCATGGTTTGTTTCATCCAAGTGTGGCTAGTTTGTATGCTTGAACCTGTGCCAGTCTATAAAATATGGTTTATTTTGAGCAATCAAACCATGATCTGAACCCAAGGTTTGAAGCTAGTTTATTTGTTCTAACCATGGTCTTGTGTGATGTCTGAACTGTTTTAATATGTGTTTGTTTCATCCACTCTCACTGAGAGTAGCAAGCCTAGATCGTGGGAGGTAAGCAGAAGGTGGAGGACCTGAACAAACAATAATATGGTGAAACAAACCAGGATTTGTTTCACCATATCATGGCATCATTAAAATAAACCATGGTTCTTCATAATGTCTGAACCAACCCAAAGTCTTTCTTAGCCCCACAACCTGAAAACATTTTAATGTGAGATCTGTGGTCAGGGATTGAATTTGGGGCAATTACCGTATTTATCCAAATACAAGATGACTCTGAGTTTAAGATGAGCCCCTTTAAAAATAGAGATTAAATACAGTTATACCTATATTTACTCACAAGGAAGAGGACTCTGAATTTAAGATGACCCCTTGATTTCTAAAACCAAAGAACTTAGAAAAACCTAGTCTTGGATTGAGGTAAATATAGTATATGCAAAGCAAGTGCTCTAACTGAGTTACAGCCCCTCCACTATGGAAGATGTCAGTCTTTCTCTAAAACCTTTCTCATGCTCACATTACACCCTGATAAGGGCATCGTCCGAGGGCACTTGATACAGCCACCTTGCTCAAGCTAAGCAGGTCTGATCAGTGCCTGGATAGGTGACTGCCGGAAACTCTATGTACACCATGATGTACATAATTGTTCCATGATGAAAGAAACACATAATACAAAGGTAATGAATACATTTTCCTGTCACAAGTATGGGAAGTAGCTGTTTGGAAGATATGTTAGCCAATATAGAAAAGAATGGCTTTGGATGTGATCTGGTTGTGGGAGAAAAGGAAGCAAAATGAATTCCAGTTCCCATTTTCAATCAACTGATGTAACATTAGAAAAGGGATTTGTGAACGGGTGATGTACAAGTTCAAAATGTTGAGTCAGCTTATATGTCTCTCCTCTGCAGGTTCCTTTTTAGCCTACTTTCCAGTAGGCTTATGATATCACCCGGCATTCTGTGTGTGTGTCTGTGTGTCCCCCGCTATCAACTTCACAGTGCCTGAACCAATATGAACCAAACTGGGTACATGAACCGGTTGTAGGGATACATAGGGATAGCTCAACGGCGTAGTTTGTGATGATACCTTCAACCCTGATCCAAGATGGTGGATGTGTAAACTTTTGAGGCACATGTGGATTACTTGTGAACCGCCTAACCAATTTGAAACAAATTTGCTACAGCTGTAGGGACACATAGGGATGCCCAAATGGTGTGGTGCGTGATGATGTCATCCACTCCAATTAAAAATGGTGGCTGTGTGAATATCTGAGATGCAACCAAGCTAATTTTTGGACTGCCTAACCTATTTGAACAAAAATTGGGTACAGTTGCAGTGAGTGACACACAGTGACACCTCAATGGCATAGTTTGTGGTTATGTCATCCACCCCAATTCAAGATGGCGGACACATAAACTTTTGAGGAGCAAGTGAGCTAATTTGTAAAATGCTTAACAGATTTGAACCAAATTTGGTACAACTGCAGGGACACATAGGGATACCTCAATGGTGTAGATTATAATGTCATCCACCACAATCCAAGATGGTGGTTGTGTGAACTTTTGAGGCACAAATGCACTAATTTGTGGACTGTCTAACCAGGGTTCCCTCTAACAGGGATTCCTAGATGTTGACTAAAACTCCCAGAATCCCCAGCCAAAGGCCACTGCAACCGGGGATGCTGGAAATTATAGTCAACTACATCTGGGTATTCCTGTTAGAGGGAACAGTGTGTCTAACCTATTTGAACCAAATTGGGTACAGTTGCAGTGAATGACACACAGTGGCACCTCAATGGCATAGTTTGTGATGATGTCAATCCACATCGATTCAAGATGGCAGACATGTAAACTTTCTAGGTTCAAGTGGGCTAACTTGCTAACCTCTTAAGTCATTTGAACCAAATTTGCTGCAACTATAGGGACACATATGGATGCCCCAATGGTGTAGTTTGTGATGATGTCATCCACCCCAATCCAAGATGGTGGACATGTGAACTTTTGAGGTGCAAGTGCACTAACTGGAGGACTGTCTAACTGATTTGAACCAAATTTGGTACAGTTGTACTGAGTGACACACATGGACACCTCAATGGGCTTGTTTATAATGATGTCATCCACCCCGATAAAAGATGGCTGATGCATGAATGTTTGAGCTGCAAGAGATCTAACTTGTGGACCTCTATTTGAACCAAATTCAGTCCCGTTGTAGAGACAGTGAAAGGAAAGTAGGCTGATTAGTTCTTACTAGAACAACTTGTTGAAAGTTGCAGCAGATACATGAAAACAGGAAATGAAACCAACATGATAAGTGTAATAGCAAAAATGTCTAAGGCTGCAAATGCAATAAAGTCTAAAGATGTTCAAAAAGTTGATTCACACCTTGAAATTTTTTCAGGAATGTGTCCTAGGACGGGGTAGGCAAGCATGGGGTAGGCAGGGGCAGATTAGCCTTTATGTCGCCTATAGGCAAAAAGGCTTTTGCTGCCTTTTTACTTTAAAAAAAAGCAGCTGTGTGGCAGCAGCTGTAGGCTGCGGGAAGGAGGGGCGAGGGAAAACTTTCCCCCTTTGCCTGGGGCACAGCGGCAGTGGCTGCAGTGAGGTGGGGGTGTGTGAAGAGAAAGTCCCCTCTTCTGTGTTGTGTGAAAAAACCAAAATGCCGCTGTGTGGAGGTGGGGGGCAAGGAGGGGGGCCCTTTACCTAAATATTTACCGAGGGTAAAAGGGTGGGAAGGTGGGATGGGGTGTGGTTGCTGCAGGGAGGGGGCGAGGAGGGGAGAGTCCCCCTGTTACCGGGATGGGGGGTGGCAAGCTCCTTGCAGTTCACCTCCCTCTTCCCATGTGACTGCATGGGCCTCTCGCGCCTCTGCTTCCTGCACATGGAGGAAGGCTAGAAATGGGCTGCTCAGCGGGGGGGGGGGGGGCGAATTCCAATCTGGGTTGTGTGGGGTGTCTGCAACTTGCAGATCAGCAGAGAGAGAGAGATGGCCAGAATGGCTGTAAGGACCAATAGGGCTAGATCTGAGTAGCAGAGTGGAATCTGGATGCAGCAGGGTGAGCAGGATGAGTGGATGGGTGGCAAGGTCCAGGAGGTTTCACAGGAAGCTGAGTTTTCACAGGGGAGAGACTCTTCTGCTTGCAGGATCTGCAGAGATTGTGATCAGACATATAAAGCCAGGGTTGATGATGAAACAACGATGTAACAAGGTCGGATTATAAACAATAAAGGGCCAAGAGCTCCAGGACAACACGTACTGCCTGGGAGTGAGTATCCAGAGAGGAGATGTGGATAGGAAACTGTAGGAGATGGGGATAGTGTTAGTTGAGAACCTTCTCTGCTCCTAAGACTTTCCCCAGAAACTCAGGGCTAGAGTCAGAAAACTAGGTCTTCACTAGGCATGGACCGAAGACCCAACATGCTGTTTCAGGACTTGTCTAATGCTGCCTATGTAGCTCCAGTGAAAATGTGGCCTACTGGGGAATATCTGATTCCCACATCTATTACAACCTTGCTAGGTTACTTTGGGCAACTTGCCATTTCCCAGCTTTGGTTTGCTCAACAAGTCAAACTGGATGGTTTTAGTTTGAACAAAATAAGACTGTAAACAACTTTGCTCTAATACAAGAAGCAGACAAATAACACATCAATGATAATACATAGCATATAATCACTTAGATATTGGGGTGATTGTGGACCTGTGGGAAGGCTAAAGCCTATTGGGATATGATATATAATGAGTTAAATAAAATATTTAAAATGACATTTCCTAAGAAGCCAGAATCCTTCCTGCTCGGAATAACACAAGGTGTAATTTCTACAACTAATTTAACATTTTTTATGTACGCTTCTACGGCGGCCAGAATTATACATGCACAGAAATGGAAGAGTAATGAACTGCCTTCAAAAGAAGACTGGCTGATAAAAATTTTGGAATATGCGGAGATGGCAAAACTTACAACACTGATAAGAGACCAAAATTTGGAATGCTTTAAAGAAGATTGGAAACCATTCTTGTTGTATCTAAAGAACTATTTTCCTACTATGGACTTTACAGCAGGGTTTGAAATTTAGTAAAAAACTGCAGGTTGGGTAGATTAACTGTGTTTGTAAGGGTTTAAATTTATGTTTTGAATTACTATTATAGCAAGGGAAAACTTTATAGTTGATGATTCACGAAGAGATGTGTGCGGGAAGTCCACCTTTGTGTATTTGTGTATGAATGACAATATTACTATTGTTAAAATCAATAAAAATTGAATTTGCAAAAAAAAAAAAAAGATATTGGGGTGATTCACACAATTGCCCTGGGTGGGCGGGGAGGGTGTGGGGGAAGGCTGCTTTCACCTTACCCAGATGACTGCGTGACCACAGAGGTAGCTCTGCACCATGCAGCTCCCTGAAGCACAGAGCAGGGTGGAGGGATCTGGGGCTGGAACTTCTTGTTCCGGCTTCCAGGCATCCCTCCATACAATGCATGTCATACACATTGCATGAGGGATTCCCTGCTCAGACGGGCGCTCTATGCGCCCTTTTCTGTGACTCCTCAGACTGCACACAGACAGTCTGTTTGGCAGACACCCAAACCGGTTAGAGATGTGATCAGCCCACGCAGAGAATCACAGATGCACCGACTTCGCCATAATAGACAGTCATCTATTGTTTTCTTTGGCGTGGATCTGTCCATGGATTGCTTCACTGTCTTGTGCAGGAACTTCGTGCCTGCCTTCTTGTGCTGATTATTCCCCTCAGGCAGCTTTAATGCTGTAATAATCACAAAATCATTCGGGTCAAGAGAGATCTCTAGTGGGTCATCTAATCCATCACACTGCATTCTGGCAGCTTAGGTTGCTTTGACAGTTTCAAAACCATACCTAACAGATGGGTACCTACCTAGTTTCTCTCTTGCTGCACAGCAATGGGAATTCGAGGCTCACTTGATAGCTTAAGTCTGAGGCTCTTTGGTTTCTGCGGTTATAATTTTTTCAGTTCAACTACTTCACTTCTTTCTATTTACAGTTAGGCACTGAGCCTTAATTACAGTGTTCCAAGGTGGATGCCGCCATCATCATCATCATCATCATCATCATCATCATCATCATCATCATCATCTCTTGCATAGATATACAGCTTCATCAGAGTCCCATTCAGTCAATATGCTGTATGAATGTACAGATGTCTCTACACTTGTACATGTGTTTGTGTGAATAACTATACCTGTGTTCATTTTAAAAGTGAACCTGGATATGGGCCCTTCAAATGCATTGTACAGATAGGAAGTGTACTTCTGTAGCTGACTGTACTTGTGTACAGATCTGTACCAGTGTACATTGTACACTCTTTGTAAGAGTTTTGAACATAATGTGAATGGGGCTCCGGTTATACACCTAATTACTACAACTGTGACTGCAAATGGATATGCAAAAATACATCAGTGTGTCAACTGCTCACATACCCATACATGGAAGTTCAGATGAACAGCTCATCAGCATTGTACTAATCTTAACACCATTCACATATACTTGGATGCTAGAATGTAAAACACCACTCCCAATCATTCTGTACTAGTCTAATGGTAGAATGAAGGCTTGTTCACATGATCAACCTCCTGCAGGGTAGCAAAAGTGCCCAACCTGGGTAGAAGAGCTAGATGCACTTCCAATTTTTGGTTCTGTGCTGGCAGACATTGAGATAGGATGCAGTAATCATCATCATCATCGTTGTCATCCAAATTTATTTGTTAGCTGCCCCATTAAAATTGCTCTCTGGGCAGCTCACAACAACACAACAGCAAAAACATCCAATTAAAACACATAGTACAAAATAAAATACAAAATACAATGCAAAACATCTAAAGCTTTTTTTTTTTTTGTAATCAATTTTGAAAAGCCTGGATGAACAGAAAGGTCTTTATCCAGCATGTAAAAGAACTAAGTGACATCTTGTTTGTTGTTATTTATCTATGTAAACCACTTTGGAAATGTTTGTTGATAAGTGGTATATAAATATTTGTTGTTGCCCGACCAGCCCCACTTGAGAGGCTGTTCCACAGATGGGTTGCCACCATCAAAAATGCCCTGATGAGGAGAATGATCATGTGCATGGTGGCAGCTGGGTAGGACGAGCACGCCCTTCCCAGATTTCGTCCCCAGTTTGGAGGGAAAGCTCCTCTACCCCGCTGCCACCTCACACATGATTGTTCTCCCTGCCTCTTATCCTAATGTTTGTAAGCACCTGACTGAAAACTGGGAGTGTGCCCAGTTTCCAGTTTCAGCACAATAGGGTGCTTCTCCTACTGTGCTGGCAATCGTGTGAACAAGCCTTGAGTGTGGGAGCATAGGACAGGTGGGGAACTTATGGAACATGCTGCTAACAGGTATTCAATAATTTCATAAGCTTTTTGTGGCAGATTACCAGCCTTTGTCTCAGAGCAAGCCCACATGAGGGGAAGAAAAATGCTCAATCATCCCTTTGCTTTCCAAGCAAAGGCTTCTCCCTTTAAACTTTCCTGTATTTCTGGTAATTCTAGGGCTGCCACCACCACCCAGTTATTGGCAGAGCTTAAATCCCCCCCAGGCTTGGGTGGAAATCCAGGGAAACTCTCCTGCTTTTGCTACTGGAAAAGTATACAAAAACCTCCCATATGCAAGCTTACACATGGTAAGAAAAGTAACAGCTGCTGAGCTCCTGAGGCATGTGTGTGCACCAAAGTGAGACTCCCTTCCAGCCGCATTTCTTCTCAGTCAAAAATCCAGTCAGAGAGACTTTTAAAATGCAAAGAACAAAAAGAACAAAAACTTTATTCAAAATACTACAGACAGAGTCTGTCTGAGGCGCTCTCAGCTTTTAGTTTCAGGTAAACAAAAGCAATACTCAGTGGTTACAAGAATACTTCAAAAAGCACCCTGGATGATATTGGGGTGGCACACTTTAAAAATCATGGTTACCCAGTTCCAAAGAACATGTATGTAAGAAAATACAAAAAACATCTTTAAAATTTTACAGAATGTTTTGCAATGCCCCAGCTGGATGGGTGCAGGCTTAGCTTAATTAGTTACAGGTAAACAACAATAGAACAATTTCAGGGATATGCAAAACACACGAAAGAAATATAAGTTTCTAATGCAAAATCTGACTAAGAACTCTACCCTAGGCTGAATTCCCTTTCCCTTGAAAATTCACCCAGCATCTGATGAGAATCAAGCTTCCTGCAATCCTGTCTCTCAAGAATCTGCAGAGGTCCTTCCATTAGAGTGGTGTAGTGGTTAGAGTGCTGGACTAGGACCGAGGAGCCCTGAGTTCAAATCCCCATTCAGCCATGAAACTAGCTGGGTGACTCTGGGCCAATCACTTCTCTCTAAGCCTAACCTACTTCACAGGGTTGTTGTGAAAGAGAAACTCAAGTATGTAGTACACCTCTCTGGGCTCCTTGGAGGAAGAGCAGGATATAAATGTAATAGTAATAATAATAATAATAATTATTATTATTATTATTAGAGGAATCTCCTTTTCACCATAAGGGAGCAAAACTCCATTTCTCCTCACTAAGCCTCTCCACCCATGCTTCTCTCACCTCCAGCCTGCTCCTTTCTAACAAAGAAACTCTTCTCTTCCTCCCAACGGGTCTCTAGTTCCCACCCACCTAGTGTGCTGGTTGGCTGAGCCCTGGAGTTCACCAGCCTGTCAGTCAGGACAGGGTTCACTTCCAGTTACTCTTTAGGGGAGACGAGGGGCTGGTCAGTGACTGATCAGTAGACTTTTCATCTATGTTTAGTGTCAGCAGTCTTGAAATGTTAGATTTAGCCCCATTTTTTCTGCCAGTGTGCTCTTACAAATGGTGTCTACTGTGTACCACACATATATTTGAATGTTGTCCAATATATGTCTGCTCCCATAGCATTTTTAACACAGCAAAAGATTTGTTTGTTTGTTTGTTTGTTTGTTTGTTTGTTTGTCCACAGCTACTTTATGTGCTCTGAGTCTCTGGGATTGTTGCCTTTGAGGATGGCTTTGCAGCAGGTAACATTGTTTGCACACTAAATGATGTGCGGTACCATGCAGGAGCTCAGCCCATTGTCTTCTGTGAGTGCCTTTTCTCCAATACACTGTTCCTTTCCATAGGTTACCGCTGTCACTTTGTGTCTTCTTCAGAGTTTTCTTGACAGCTGTTCTATGGTCCTTTGCCACTGAAATAATTGCGATGAGGAGGAAAGACAGACTCAGATTACGATGCTGTAGCAAGATGAAAAATCCCCATTGGCAAAACGAATCCCACCAGTGGTGAACAGAGAGACGGCAGTGTCATAATACCCAAGCTGGGGGTGGGGGGGGGGGTTGCTATACCCATCAGGAGGACAGACTTTTGTAATTCTAGGGCAAAATAAAGATGAAAATCATTAGCCACTAATGAAAATCACCTTGCTAGCATTCCAAGCAATGCTAGCAATTTCATAAGGTTGGCCTTCACAACCTGTGGCACACCAAGCATAGCTAGAGTACCAGTGTAGTGTAGTGGCTAGTGTGTTGGACTAAGACCATGGGGACCAGAGTTCAAATCCCCATTCAGCCATGATACTCACTGGATGACTCTGGGCCACTGATTTACCTCTCAGCCTAACCTTTTAAATACTTTTTAAAGGGAGCTTTGTGCAAACACACATAGGGCAGGATGCAGTTACTACACGTCCTTCCTTTCCTGACTGCCTAGACTACTTTTGGCTCTGTGCTGAATACTAGCCATTTACTGGAAAGATTTTCTCAAGCAGAGGTCAAGCCAGACAAGGCACCTCTGTAGGAACATAAGAACATACAGTAAGAACAGCCCTGCTGGATCAGGCCCAAGACCTATCTAGTCAAACATCCTGTTTCCTACAGGCCTACCAAATGCCTCTGAGAAGCCCAAAGGCAAGAGGTGAGGGCATGCTCCCTCTCTTGCTGTTGCTCTGCTGCCACTGGTATTTAGAGGCAACTTGCCTCTGAGGCTGGAGGTGGCCTATAGCCACCAGACTTGTAGCCATTGATAGACCTGTCATCCATGAATTTGTCTAACCCCCATTTAAAGCCATCCAAGCTAGTGGTCATCACCACATCCCGTTGCAGAGAATTCCATATAATAATTATGCACTGTGTGAAAAAGTACTTCCTTTTGTTGGTCAAATTTCCTGGCCTTAACATAAGAAGAGCCCTGCTGGATCAGGCCCAAGGCCCATCTAGTCCAGCATCCTGTTTCACACAGTGGCCCACCAGATGCTGCTGGAAGCCACAGGCAGGAGTTGAGGGCATGCCCTCTCTCCTGCTGTTACTCCCCTGCAACTGGTATTCAGAGGCATCCTGCCTTTGAGGCTGGAGGTGGCCTACTAAGTCTCCAACTTACAATCTAAGTCTCCAACAACAATCGGCCTCCAACTAGTAGCCAATGATAGACCTCTCCTCCATGAAGTTATCCAAACCCCTCTTAAAGCCATCCAGGTTGTTGGCTGTCACCACATCTTATGGCAGAATCCCACAAGTTGATTATGCATTGTGTGAAAAAGTACTTCCGTTTGTTGGTCCTAGATTTCCCAGCAATCAATTTCATGGGATGACCCCTGGTTCTAGTGTTATGTGAGAGGGAGAAGAATTTCTCTATATCCACTTTCTCCACACCATGCATGATTTTATAGACCTCTCTCATGTCTCCCCGCAGTCGTCTTTTTTCTAAACTAAATAGCCCCAGGTGTTGTAGCCTTGCCTCATAAGAAAGGTGCTCTGGGCCCCTGATCATCTTGGTTGCCCTCTTCTGCACTTTTCCCAGTTATACAATGTCCTTTTTTAGATGTGGTGACCAGAATTGTATGCACTACTCCAGGTGTGGTCTCACCATAGTTTTGTATAAGGGCATTATAATATCAGCAGTTTTATTTTCAACCCCCTTCCTAATGATCCCAAGCATGGAATTGGCCTTTTTTACAGCTGCCACACATTGAGTTGACACTTTCAATGAGCTGTTCACACAATCTCAAGAATCCTCTCCTGGTCAGTCACTGACAGCTCAGACCCCATCAGCGTATACTTGAAGTTGGGGTTTTTCATCGCAATGTGCATCACTTTACACTTGCCAACACTGAAGTGCATTTGTCACTTTGTTGCCCACTCCCCCAGTTCGGAGAGATTCTTTTGGAGCTCCTTACAACCAGTTTTGGATTTCACTACCCGAAAGAGTTTGGTATCAGGATTAAGTCCATGGTCGCCTTTGCTTTTCATGGGCCTTCAGTTTCATGAGATGACCCCTGGTTCCAGTGTTGTGAGAGAGGGAGAAATATTTCTCTCTATCCACTCTCTTTACACCATGCATAATTTTATACACTTCTGTCATGTATCCCCATAGCTGCCTCTTTTCCAAACTAAAAAGCCCCAGATGCTGTAGCCTTGCCTCACAAGGAAGGAGCTCCAGCCCCCTGATCATCTTGGTTGTCCTTGCACCTTTTCAAGTCATTCTTAAGGTATGGTGACCAGAACTGTACTCAGTACTCCAAATGTGGCTGCACCATAGATTTCTATAAGGGCATTATAATAAGGTGCTTGTCTGGACTATAAAAAGTCCAATATCTGGACCCCATCATATTTGCCATATTTATACCTCCTGAAATGTGTATCTCTTTTTTTTTAAAGTTGTAAGAGATGGGGAGGCTCTTATTTCAGCAGGAAGTGTGTTCCAAAGCCTTGGGGCAGCAATGGAGAAAGCCCGTCCCTGATTAGCCACCAGAAGAACCAGTGGCAACTGCAAACGAACTTCTCCAGATCATCTCAATGGGCAGTGGGGTTCATAGCAAAGAAGGTGTTCTCTTAAATACCCAGGACCCAAGCTGTTTAGAGCCTTATAGGTTATAACCAACACCTTGTATTTTGCCCAGAAACATATCGGTGACCAGTGTCGCTCTTTTAAGATAGGAGTGATATGGTCTCCCCGAGATGACCCAGAGACCAACCTGGCTGCTGCATTCTGGACCAACTGCAGTTTGCGGACTACATACAAAGGCAGCCCCACATAGAGTGCATTGGAGTAATCAAGTCTGGAGGTGACCAGCAGATGTACTACTGTTCTGAGGTCATTTATCTCAAGAAATAGACACAGCTGGTGTATCAGCCAAAGCTGATAAAAGGCACCTCTGGCCACTGTATCAACCTGGGATACCAGGGAGATATTTGTGTCCAGAAACACTCCCAGACTGCACACCTGTTCCTTCTGGGGACGAGTGACCCCATCCAGAACTGGCAGATCAAAATCATTTCCCGAGTTCCGACCCTGCACAATGAATACCTCCATCTTATCTGGATTCAGCATCAGCTTGTTACTTCCTCCACTTGCTCTCCAGTTGTCTACCTTGCCGCATCAGCCCCTGTCGTTCTTCCATATACAAAGGGGCCAATTTTGAAGTGAGTCGGAGAGGATGCTTAGGAGTGATCATGTCTACTGTACTGGTAAGTTCGCTGTTCCAATTCTCCACCAGGGCATCAACAGGATCACCAGCAGAGCCAACACTAAATCCCTCCAAGGCTTCTTGGAACCCTATTGGATCCAAAAATCTTCTTGGGCGGACTCTTCTAATGTGCCCCTTGCCCCTGAAAAGGTGGGGTGTGACAGTGAGTCCAACCTTAACCAGATAGTGGTCCATCCATGACAATGGGGAAATCACAGGAGTCCCCACCCATGGAACACTACCCTGATCAGAGTGAAACCCAGGCGTGTGACTGGCAATGTGTGTCATTCCCCAGACCCTTTGGGATAGGCCCATAATTGTCATGGCCACTATGAACTCCTGAGCCACACTGGACAAATTGGTCCCAAACTGAAGATTGAAGTCCCCCAGCATCACAAGCCTAGGGGACTCCAATGCCAAATCCAAGACCAAGTCCGTCAGCAAAGTTAGGGACTCCATCTGGGGAGCGGAGTGATTGGTACACCAACAGAAGTCCCAGTCAATCCCTGGTCACCAAACTTAGGTACACACATTCAATATAGCCAGACAGTTCCACAGGGATCCTAGTCAGGGAGAGGTTATTCTTATAGACCACAGCCACTCCACCTCCCCGCCCATGTCCCTGCACCTGCTCCTCAACAGAGTACCCTGGAGGGAGAAGCTGGGACCAGACTGGGCCACCAGTCTCCCCTAACCAAGTCTCTGTAATACATACCAGGTCTTCCCCTTCATCCAGAATCAAATCATGGATGGTTTCCGACTAATTCTGGACTGACCTGGCATTACAGAGGAGTAAGGTAAGGGTCTGTGGGATGTTGGCACTGCTCCCCAAGGTCAAAGAGCTGGCAGGACAGCCAGAAGGGGAAACAGCGAATAGATTTCTGACTTCCCTGCCCCTGTAATGACTGGCTGACTTGCCAACTTTACTTCTTCTATTCCCCACCACCACCGGAATAGCCACCCCAAAGTCAGTGGACACACCCCCTGTCTCCCCATCCCCAGACAAACCAAGACACATCTGAAACACCTTGGACCTAAAAAAACCCAACAACCATAGAAGCCAAAAAATACCACCTGGTCCTCACCCTCTTTGCCCCCCAACGAGGCTCCACTGAAGGGGTGACCCCCTTTGGTGTCGCCCCTTTGGTGTCTACCTCGCCGGTGGTGGGCCCGCCACCACAGGGCAGCAGTCCTTTTATAAGCCCAGAAAGATGGCTAATCTGGGCAGCTGATCCTCAAGAACTGCTGACTCATTCTCTCTGGCCCTGATCCCACACAGACGCACCCACAGAACAGCAGCCACAGCCCTACACATTAGGGGCCACACAGGCTGGCAGGCTGACAACAGCAGACAGCAGCCACACAGGCTCTCACCACTGGGCAGCAGCTGTCTCGGGGAGACAGATATTAAGGTGTCCTCCTCCCTGTAAGGCTCCTGGCAACTGAAGCCAGGACAAGGAGCATATTTTGACAGGGAGCATATTCCAAAGCCCCAGGGCAGCCACAGAGAAGGCCCTCCCAATTCACCACCAAAAGAGCTGGTGGCGACTGTAACTGGACCTCTCCAGATGATCTCAATAGGTGACAGGTTTGGTGACAAAGAAGGTGCACTCATGAGTACCATATGGAACCAAGCCATTGAGGCTTTATAGGTAATAACCAACACTCAGAATCGGATCAGTTGCATAGTTGCACTGAGTCAGCGCAATTCTTTTAAAATTGGTTTTATATGGTCACTTCAGATTGTAATCTGGCTGCCGCATTCTGTAACAACTGTAGTTTCCAAACTAATGTATGAATGTAGTACATGCACAAATATACTAAGGATGAAGAACATGTTGCAGCTCCTGGTGATGTTGCACCAGCAACTCTATTGACCACTAGGGTTATTAGGGGTAGAGATGGCGAGCAAGGACATCCCCTCTCTGACTATGCTTTCTCTACTCTACCTCCCCTTTTGTTAGATTGATAGTTTCAGGTTTCATGGTCTTACCTGAGAGACAGACTTCCTCTCCTCCTCCCCTTCCTGATGCAGTGAACAGCTAGGCATGTACTGTGCCTGAAATGCAGTACTGCCTAAAGAGAACTACTTTACTTAGAACTTTAACTCCATGTCTCCAGAAAATATCAATTTTCAGTGCACTCCATACTTGTGCCCTTCCACTGCGGGTAGGGTAGATAAATGATCTCCCATCCAAATCCCAAACAGAACAGAGAACTGGCTAATATATATATTTATTTCCTTGAGCAATTGGGCACTAAAGAATCCAATATGGCTTCCCAGAGAGTGCTCTGCAAACTGGCTGACATGGAGTGTGTTTGACCATTAAGTTGCCTGTTCTCCAATAAATTTCACATATACAGTAGATATGCTATATAACATGAGATCATTATAATACTATGTTATGCTTCTGTTCTGAATCCGAGACTTGCTTTCGGGCAACTAATGAAAGCACGGAACATCAAGTTTCCTTTGTATGTCTATTTAATATATTTCCAGGTTCACTCGAGATGAATGGATTGATTTCCAACCAGACCTTTTTAATGCAATAAAATCAACTTGTGATCTGTGTTCCTCTGGGGTGCAACAATCTATTAGGGTCAAACTTATAAATATGATTCCAGTACCAATGAATAATGCTAGTTTGAGGAGGAGGTGTGCTGTTTCTCTAAATCATGTAGAAGGTCAGGCAAGTAAGAGGTAGAGAACCTTCTAAGATTCTTGAGAATACTCAATGGGATTTTGTGTCTTCTTTTAATCTAGTCAAGCATTTTCCTCTTCCATTGCCCTGTAATAGCTAGAAAACATTGTAGGTTTTTAGAACACAGGGTTTTTTTTATTAAATGAATTCTCATTGGAGTAAGGAGAAAGAATATCCAGGCAACTGGGGTTTCTTACATTAAAAGAAGCAATCCTGTTGCCCAATCATGAGAGAAATTGGGAAAGAGAAATTGGGAAGGAAGAGCAAAGCCTCACTAACTCTGAAAAGAAATTCCACAGCTGCTTTATGTGTCTAAATGAAAATGGTAGAACAAATCACTTCTACATTCTAGGATACATTCAGTCTATAGACATTAAAGAGGGTGAAGACACTAGAAGGGACCAAAGAAGACAAATAAAATAATAACATAATTTGAATCTATCATATTTCAAATACTGGCTGACACACAAAGCAAGGAAGCACTAGTGCAGTGAGGGAGCAGCTTAACAGAAATTCCCAATTAACTACACCAGTGCAGAGGGGGAGTAGCAACTTTTGATGCCCTCTCTTTCCTCAGGAAGGCCTTTGTGCTACCACAAAATATGTCCTTGAGGGCTGTACAACCTTTGGGGACATATTTTTCAAGAGGCACAGAAGAATTCTGGGGAAGGAGAGAGCATCAATTGCCACTTTCCCACCAGTGTGGGATTTAGGCACAAGGTAACAAGTTAGGCTACAAGTTAGGGCCTCACATTATGAGGGGCTCTGAATTTTAATTTTTTTAAAACTAAATTTCAAGTTTTACATAATGTATTTTCATTTAAAGATATTTTCAGATGCAGATAGGGTTATTGCAACGATAACTTTTTGTTAGATTGTTAGTTTTTGATTGTAGCTTTGCCAAGTAAAAATAAAGCAATATTACTTATACTCTCACTATCCTTTTTGTTAGAATATATATATATATTTTTTAATGTAGTGCTATAGGGCCTTTTAAACTTGGCATAGCTCAGGGCTTCAGTATATCATAATACTGACAATTGTTTTCTAGGTTCAACTGAAGGTGCTAGTTTTGATTTTAAGTCCTTAACGATTTGGGCCCTAGATTTCTGAAGGATGACCTATTCCCAAAAGTTTCTCCCTGCCTGGCAAGATCATCAGAGGTAGATCTGCTCTATGTGCTGACAGTGAGGGAGGCTTGGTTGTCATGCATCTTAGGAGTGTGCACAAAACTAGTTGGCACAGTTCGGTTTGAGTCTGGATCAGATGCGGACTGGACAAGGCATGTTCGGTTTTGTGCACCCCAAACCCTCCCAGTTCGACTCAAATACAAGCTGCTCCAGGGTTCGAGATGTTATCCCCCCCCCCTTTTTTTGGCAAAACTCACCACTGGGCTGAGGGTCACCTCGCAGCCTCTGTGGGATTCTGCTGTGGCCCCCGGAGTGTCTCTGAAGTTTCTTCCTCCCCCCACTGGCCTCCCCGGTCTGTCTTAGGCTGATTTGGCCTATTTGGGGGCCTTCCCAGCCCCCTCCCAGTTTGTGGTAGCTAGTTTGAAGGCTGCCGTGGCAAGTAGCCCATATACATGTGCAGCGGCCTTCAAAATGGCCACCGCAAGCCAAAAGAGGGCTGGGAAGGCCTAAGAAAGATTGGAAGAAAAGGAATCTTCGGAGGACTCCCCCCCCCCGGCCGCAGCAGCACCTTCCAGAGGCAGCAAGATGACCCCAGGCCCGGTGGTAAGGTGTGTTTTTTTTAAAATTAAAATCTCGAACCCCAGACTGGCTCCAAGCTGTTCTGGGGGGTTCGAGGTCAAGCCAAACCAGGCCCAGTCCAGCTTGAGGGTGAATCCTCAAGTTGAATGGGTTCAATGGTGAACCGGTTTGACCTCAAGCCAGTTTGCACATCCCTAATGCATGTGGGACAGGACCTTCTTGGTCATACCCCCCTGGCTTTGGAATGCTCTCCTAGTAGGCACTATGGATGTGCATGAATCAGATTTTTACATTTCAATTTGTACCTGAATCAAATCACCCTCGATTTGTTTTGTGACCAAATCTGCCCCCGAATCACCCCAGATTCGATTTGTATTTGCTTTGATTTGATTCAGATTTGGACTGATTTGGACCACTTAACAAGGTCCTAGGGGCACCAAATAGGGGTAATGGGTAGGACTCCATGGGTTCCACCTACCACCCAAATTTCAAGGCAGTGGCACACTTGGTTGATTTTTAATGAATTTTTAAAGTTTTTACTGATTTTGAACATTTCCACCATAGGAAACAATGGGGATTCAAGTCGCCCTATCCTAACCCTAACATGGATCCCCAGCTTTCTTTTTTTTTAAAAAAGCTAAGCTCTAGCCCTTATAGACGTGCAAAATGTGCAGAAGCAAAATCTGCAGTCAAGGCAGTGGGGTACTCATTTTAATTTTTAGGAGCACTGAAATGTTTAGATTCTTTGGTGTCTAATAACTTTTCCTTGTAATGAATCCCTATGATGATTCATTATACGCCTTCGTTTCTTCTGTTCATTTTGACTATCTTTGGCCAGTGCCAACTGTCAACTGCCATGTGTCAACTACAACAAAACCCAGTGCCCCATCGGCTTGTTGTTTTGGGGGTGGTTGGCACCCTATGTGCACTACACCACAAACCACTCTGGGCCACTCTGGTACAATACACCACAATCCGCTATGGTATCCTTCTGGATCGCCTGAGGGATTTCGGAATAGGAGGCACAGTTTTACAGTGGTTATTATTTATTTATTTATTTATTTACACAGTCAGACAGGTGTTATTGACTGGTTTGTTTTATCCAGACATCGAGTCCTTCCCAAGGACCTGGGATGCCAGAATTTTATTGTCAATGTTGTTGCTGTTGTTATAGATATTGTCGCAGAATATAGGCTGTTCCCAGTAAAGCTGCTTTTTGTAATTGGCTGATGGTAATTCCTGCGGCCCCTATGGTGTTGAGGTGCTCTTCAAGGTCTTTTGGAACTGCACCCAGGGCGCCAATGACCACTGGGATTATTTTGGTCTTTTTCTGCCACAGCCTTTCAATTTCAATTTGTAGATCTTTGTATTTGGTGATTTTTTTCTATTTCTTTTTCTTCTATTCTGCTATCCCCTGGTATTGCTATGTCGATTATTTTGACTTGTTTTTCTTTCTTCTCGACTACAGTGATATCTGGTGTATTGTGTGGCAGATGTTTGTCTGTTTATAGTCGGAAGTCCCATAATATTTTTACATCTTCATTTTCTTCAACTTTTTCAATTTTATGGTCCCACCAATTTTTGGCTACAGGTAGCTGCTGCTGCTGCTTCTTCTTCTTCTTCTTCTTCTTCTTCTTCTTCTTCTTCTTCTTCTTCTTCTTCTTCTTCTTCTTCTTCTTCTTCTTCTTCTTCTTCTTCTTCCTATTATTATTATTATTATTATTAATATTATTATTTCTTGTTTACACAGTCAGACAGGTGTTATTGACTGGTTAGTTTTATCCAGACATCGAGTCCTTCCCAAGGACCTGGGATGCCAGAATTTTATTGTCAATTGTTATAGATATCGTCGCAGAATATAGGCTGTTCCCAGTAAAGCTGCTTTTTGTAATTGGCTGATGGTGATTTCTGTGGCCCCTATGGTGTTGAGGTGCTCTTCAAGGTCTTTTGGGACTGCACCCAGGGCGCCAATGACCACTGGGATGATTTGGGTCTTTTTCTGCCACAGCCTTTCAGTTTCAATTTGTAGATCTTTGTATTTGGTGATTTTTTCTATTTCTTTTTCTTCTATTCTGCTATCCCCTGGTATTGCTATGTTGATTATTTTGACTTGTTTTTCTTTCTTCTCGACTACAGTTATATTTGATGTATTGTGTGGCAGATGTTTGTCTGTTTGTAGTTGGAAGTCCCATAATATTTTTACATCTTCATTTTCTACCACTTTTTCAATTTTATGGTCCTACCAATTCTTGCCTACAGGTAGCTTGTATTTTTTGCAGATGTTCCAGTGTATCATTCCTGCTACCTTGTCATGCCTTTGTTTGTAGTCAGTCTGTGCGATCTTCTTACAACAGCTGATCAGGTGGTCCACTGTTTCATCTGCTTCTTTACAAAGGTGGCACTTGCTGTTTGTTGTGGATTTTTCTACTTTTGCCCTTATTGCATTTGTTCTTAGTGCCTCTTCTTGTGCAGCCAGTATTAAACCCTCTGTTTCTTTCTTCAAGTTGCCATTCTTAAGCCATTGCCAGGTCTTGGTGATGTCTGATTTTCCACTTATATGCAGGGGCTTATTTCTCCATTTTTCTGGTCGGTTCTTGACTTGTTCTTTCTTGTAGGCCTGCTTTGTTTCATTGGTGTTGAATAGTTTCTCGTTCTTGACCATTTTAAGTGCATCTTCTTCACTGTCCTTGATATATTCTTCAAGGCCTCTTTTCTCCTCCTCTACTGTTTGATGGACTTGCAGCATTCCTCTTCCACCTGAGCTGCGAGGGAGGTATAGCCTATCTACATCACTGCGGGGGTGCAGAGCATGATTGATGGTCATGATTTTCCTAGTCTTACAATCTAGCGTCTGTAGCTCTGCCTGGGTCCAGTCTATTATTCCTGCAGTGTATCTGATAACAGGTATAGCCCAGGTGTTTATGGCATGTATGGTGTTCCCGCCATTGAGTTTGGACTTTGGATTTTTCTAACTCTCCTGATGTATTCACTTCCAATTTTTCTTTTAACTTCAGTGTGTGCGATGTTATCAGCCTGGAGAATGCCCAAGTATTTGTAACGTTCTTTCTCTTCCAGGTTCTTGATCTTGCTTCCATTGGGCAGTTCTATTCCTTCTGTTTTTCTTATTTTCCCTCTGTTCATTATTAATGCAGCACACTTGTCTAGTCCAAACTCCATTGCTATATCGCTACTGAATATACGGACAGTGTTTAGCAGTGATTCGATTTCTGACTGGGACTTTCCATACAACTTCAGATCGGCCATGTACAGCAGATGGTTGATTTTACTTGATGTTTTAGATGTTTGGTATCCGAGGCCTGTTTTGTTTAGTATTTGTGAAAGTGGGGTCATGGCGATTACAAACAACAGAGGGGATAGTGAGTCCCCTTGGAAAATGCCTCTTCTAATGCTAACCTGTCCAAGTGTCTCGCCATTGATTGTTAAGTGTGTACTCCACATGCTCATTGCTTTTTTTTATAAATATCTGAATGTTTTTGCTGACACCAGTTGCTTCTAAACATTTTAGTATCCATGTGTGAGGCAATGAATTGAAGGCTTTCTTGTAGTCAATCCATGCAACACTTAGATTGGTTTTTCTTCTCTTGCAATTTTCTAAAACCATTTTGTCAATCAGCCGCTGGTCTTTTGTGCCTCTGGTGTTCGGACAATTTCCTTTCTGTTCAAATGGAAGCTGTTTATTAATTAATAAGTGTTGCATCACTTCATCTGCTATTATTCCAGTTAATAATTTGAACATGGTTGGCAGGCAGGTTATCGGTCTCTAATTACTTGGAACTGCACCTTTTGCTGGGTCTTTCATGATGAGATGAGTTTTCCCAGTTGTTAGCCATTGTTCAAGATCACCTCCTTGCAAAATGTGATTGAACTGTTTTGATAGTTGTTTATGAAGGTTTGTTAGGTGTTTAAGCCAAAAGCCATGCAGTTCATCGTCGCATGGAGCAGTCCAATTTTTAATTTTCTTTGCTCTTTCACTGATTAATTCTGGTGTTATTATTAGATCTTGCATTGTTGGTTACATTTTTCAACCTCTTTCATCCAGCCTGCTTTTTTATTATAATCTATTGGATTGTCCCATAATTTCCCCCAGAATTGCACTGTTTCTTCTTGATTTGGTGTTTCTAGGTTTCTTGCAGTTTCTCCTTCTATGCTTTGGTAGAAACGTCTCTGATTCGACTGGAATTGGAGATTTTGCCTGTGTTGTGTAATTCTGGCTTCATATCTGCTAATCTTCTTTGACACTGCTGTTATTTGCTGCTTTATTATTTCTAGGACTTTTCCAATTTTCCTTGAATCTAGGTGGTATTTTTGGATCAGGTACTGTTTGGTGTTTTCATTCTTCAGCTTCTTGTCTTTCATATCTTTCAATTTACTAGCATCTGATCTAAGCCTGGCAATTTTATTTTCTAATCTAATCTTCCATTTAGGACATGTACTACTTTCTAGGGATGTGTGAAATGTTTCGGATACAAAAAGTTGTAGACAAAACAAAACACCCATTTTCCATATCCAAAAGTTTTGTATACAAAACAAAACATCCCTGTTTCGGCTACAAAACGTTTTGTTGTTTCGGACCTCCATTTTGTGGTGATCTCTGAGTCAGTCTCCATTTTGTGTTTGACATCTCTTTGAATTTCCCACCCTTCCAGCCTTCTGATTGGTCACCTAAATCATGGGCTGACCTGCTGACAATTCCCTCCTTGTTCCTCATTGGCTTTTTGCTTCTTGCCACTCTTTACTGACCCCACATTGGCCAGGGGAAAGATTGCTAACCCATGGGCTGCTGGGTTCTGTTGATTCTGTGGTGTTCTGAGTGTAGATTTTCTGGTAGCATATGAGAGTGGATTCTTGTTTTTCACTGAAAATCTCATATGCTACCAAAGAATCTACAATGAACACCTCAGAAACAACAAAACCCAGTACCCCATGGGCTTGTGGGTATGGGGGTGGTTGGCAACCTATGTGCACTACACAACCCCTCACTCTGGTCAACCCCAGTGCCCCCCAAGTGGAATTATGGGGCTGCTGAAACCTAAACCTCCATTATTCCCTATGGGAGAAATCTTAGACACGTAAACTTCATCAAATCACAAAAGATAAGCCCTTTGCCCAATTTCTTTGAAATAATTCTGGGTTTCTTTGCCCCCATTGGGCACTACCACCCACCACACTCCGCTCTGGGTCATCCCTTTCCCCTTGATTTGAAGCAATACATTTGCTGGAATCTCCATTATTCCCTATGGGAAAATTCTTAAAGATGTGTAAACTTAAAAAATTCACAAAATATCATCCCTTTGCCTAATTCCTTTGAAGTTTGGCTGCTAGCTTCCACCCATTGGATGCTACCCCCCCCCACTCTTTTTGCCCTGGGACCCTTTTAAAAAATCCAAATAGATTCGTATTTGGATTCAGAAAATTTGGCTACAAAACAAAATAGGGCTGATTCGGATTCAGAAAATGTGGGTACAAAACAAAATGGGGGTGTTTCAATTCGGATACAAATCAAAACAAGAAAATTCCAAAAAGGAAACCCCTACTACTTTCTTTTTTTACAGGTCCACTGATCTTATATCTGAGCTCTTGTGTTGTTATTGTTGCTGCACGGTACATTAGTTGGTTTGTTTCTTGTAAATTATTGGTTGTTATTTCTGCAAGTGCAGCATTGACATCTTTTAATTCCTGAGCAAGTTGTTTTTTGGCAACTATTTTCAGAGCTGGAAGTCGAACCCTGGTGGTTGCTTGATTCATGTGCTCAGTTATTTTTTGCTTTACTTCTTGTTGCTTTTCTGTTAAACGGCATTCGCGTTTTTGAGGTGAAGGCAAAGGGGAGGTTGTCTGGTTTTGATTTTGAAACAGTTCAGCAACGGTGGTATCCTCGATTTCCAACACCTCTTCCACCTGCACCTGAGCAACTTCTTCAGTTGGTGGTAATTCTTCTTCCATATCTTGAGCCTGTGTTGCTCTTTCCAGTTATTCCAGCTCAACTCCTGTGAATACTTTATTTCTTATTATGAATCTTCTCTGGTCTGCTAGCCTTTGTTCTGTTATTTCTGTATCTGGATGCTTCTCTTTCCAAATTTGGTACATTCTTTTTAAATAACCTCTTCTAGTTGGACTAGACTTGTAATAGCAGATCATTATTTCCTTGTTGGCATTTTTCGGTTAAGCGACATTTCTTCCAGTAACTTTGCTGTCTTCAGCCCTGGTTGCTCAACTGAAGATCCTGAGTCCCGGTGCCCACTTGCCACCAGATGTCCAGGGACTCCAGCACCTGGCACGGTCCTTGTTGACCCGGGCGACGACCGATTCGGTATAGATTTATTAAAGTTACGTCTCACTATATTGTTGATTTATAAACTGCCCCATCCAGAGGCTCTGGGAGGTGTACAACAACCTTTAAAAAGACATAAAACCCACAATTAAAACAATGCTAAAACAATATAAAAACAATTTAAAAATGATTAAAACTATTTAAAACCAATTAAAATACTTTTAAAAACAACAACACTTTATAAGCCTTGGAAGGCCAGGCCAAATAAATAGGTTTTTAGGGCTCTCTTACAGGCCAACAGTGAGCCTAAACTGTGGATATCTGCCGGGAGTGCATTCCATAGTCCAGGAGCAGCTGCAGAAAAGTCCCGGTTCTGAGTCGCCACCAGACGTACTGGTGGCAACTGGAGACGGACCTCTCCAGATGACCTCAATGAGTGATGGAGATCATACTGAAGAAGGCACTCTCTAAGGTAACCCGGACCCAAGCCATTCAGGGCTTTAAAGGTAATAACCAGCACTTTGTATTTTGCCCGGAAACATATTGGCAGCCAGTGCAGCTGTTTTAAGACAGGCATAATATGGTCTCTCCGGGTTACCCCAGAGACCAACCTGGCTGCCGCATTTTGAACTAACTGAAGTTTCCGAACTACGTACAAAGGCAGCCCCACATAGAGTGCATTGCAGTAGTCAAGCCTGGAGGTTACAAGCTGATGCACCACTGTTTTGAGATCGTTCTCTTCAAGGAATGGACGCAGCTGTCAAATCAGCCGAAGCTGATAGAAAGCGCTCCTGGCCATAGCCTCCCACCTGAGATACCATGGTAAGGCCTGGATCCAAGAGCACTCCCAAGCTGCAAACTTGCTCCTTCTGGGGGAGTGTAACCCCATCCAGTACAGGAAGATCTAACTCATCCTTAAATTCCGATCCCCCACAATGAGCACCTCCATCTTGCTTGGATTCAGCTTCAATTTGTTATCCCTCATCCAGCCCATTGATGCCTGTAGGCAGGCATTTAGGGAGTGAATGCCATTTCCTGATGATGATGATGATGATGATAATAAGGAGAAATAGATTTGGATGTCATCAGCATACTGATAACACCCTGCACCAAATCTCCTGATGACCTCACCCAGCAGTTTCATGTAAATATTAAAAAGCACTGGTGACAAAATGGAGCCCTGAGAGACTCCATATAATAGCTCCGTTTTAAAGAGGAACTGTCACCAAGCTCCACCATCTGGAATCTGCCTGAGAGATAGGAGTGGAACCACTGCAAAGCAGTGCCTCCTATCCCCAATTCCCCCCAGGCGATCCAGAAGGATACCATGGTCAATGGTATCAAACGCCGCCGAGAGATCCAAAAGAACCAACAAAGTCACACTCCCTCTGTCAATTCCCTGGTAAAGGTCATCCATCTGGCTCACCAAGGCAGACTCAACCCCATAGCCTGTTCTAAAGCCAGTTTGAAATGGGTCTAATTGAAGAAGTTATATGAAACAGAGTATTAGGGCTACCTGTTTTGCAGTCATTAGAACTTGAAGCCAATCTCATTATCCATCAGCTCTTGTTTTGTAAAGACTGAAAGATGTTATATTACGATATGATATATACTGTTTACATTATTTTACATTATTTGCACAGCAGTATCTGGTTTTATCTTTTTTGCTCTGGTCCACTATATGAAACAGGGTGCTGGACTAGATAGGCCTGGGGCCGGATCCAGTAGAGCTGTTCCTATGTTCACCAACCTAATGCTGCTGGCCTGTCTCCCTTTGCCAGGCCACAATGCAGTCCAATGAGTGAGAACAGGTGTCGGCACAGTGATGTCATTAGACTGCATTGTGGCCAGGGAAAGGGAGACAGACTGGCCTTGGCAGGTGAGTGGCAGGGGCAGAAGGACATGGCAGGAGGCCATCAGTGGCCCATGTGCAGCTGCACCACCTGCCCTTATTATAGCTGTGCCCCTGGTCCCACCCCTGTACATTAGAACATGGATATCTTGTGTGATTTCCAAGCAACCATTAAGTATCTCCATCCTCTCTCATGGAAATAGCAAGTCAGTGATCTTCCCCTACTCAGCAGCCGCCTAGGTGTACTCATGCGCTGCAGCAACACAGCAGCCTATGCATTAGACTACAGGAAGAGCTGGCTGTAAAAGGTGGCCTCAGTAACATATGAAACTAACATACTTTGGTGGTGTATCTTGAAGGGTTTGGCAATTCAGATAAACATCTGGTCTGAGATGTTTCTGTTTGCTAACCCACAACTCTAAAGTGGACAACGGCTGGCAAATCATGTCATTTTGCAGTGCCTCTGTTGCTACTAACCTCACATTAAATGCTCATTGGCTCATTGGCTCATAATATTTGCTGCTGGATGATCTGTTACTAATCTCTGCCTGTGCATGAAGATATATAGTTTTTTCCATGGATATTTCTAACACCATCTGCTTCCTTTTTAATGTCTTAGAGCAGAATTTTGCCAATATCTGAGAGACAGCAAAGAAATTTGGATAGAGTTGACACAAATCCCAGAAGGAGGAGGGGAGGAAAAAAAAACCCTTTCCACATTTGTCTATTTGTCTTACACACTAATTAGTGTGGGCTCGGTCAAAACTGTTGTGAACTTTTATTTATTTATTTCTATCTAATTTCTATAGAGCTGATTGCCATGGCAGCAGTGTGCTTCAATTACAGGAAATTAAAACACAAAACAAAAGCTGTTAATTAAATGTGAAACCAAATAAATGAATCTCGCACAGTCTCCAAAGGTCACCGGGCTCTACATATAGCAGGAAGAAATGCGCTTTTAAGGAATGTGGCTTTCCTCACCCACCCACCACCCACAGTCCCCACTTCCCTCACATATCCCTTGGAAGCTTAAATTCGCTAGCACATGGTCTGTCTCCATTGATAAATCTGGATTAGAAAAGGACAGCATTGAATGTAAGACTGGGGTAAATTCATGAATTGCATACTGCAGTGTGGTGTTGCCATGTGTGTGTGATGCAGTTATTATGGCCTAAACAGAAATGCTGCAATCAATTGGGTTTGTCCAGCTCATGTATATAATGTATATAATTATAATCTGTATATAATGATTCAAATCCTTTATTGCACTGGCTGCTGATATGTGTCTGGGCAAAATATGAGGGCTGTTCTCATGACCCTAACCTGGATAATTGGAGTGTCCAGCCAGGGTAAGTGCCTTCTGGTTGGCAGTTGTGTGTTAGCAAAGATCAAGGTAGGAGGAAAGGAGAGTAATTGTGTGGGAGCCAAGAACTGAGTAGGAAAGCTTTTTGTCCATTTTCAATAAAATGCTGGGGACAGGATGTGGGTTGCATAGGAAGCTGCCATATACTGAGTCAGACTGTAGGTCTATCTAGCTCAATATTGTCTTCATAGACTGGCAGTGGCTTCTCCAAGGGTGCAGGCAGGAATCTCTCTCAGCCCTATCTTGGAGAAGCTAGGGAGGGAACTTGAAACCTTCTGCTCTTCCCAGAGCGGCTCCATCCTCTGAGCACAAGAAGGACACTTTCACAATGTTCGGCTTTATTCAGTGTAATTTAATTGTTCCATACAGCTAAAGCTACATTTTCTATCATGTGATAGCTATTTGAAACTTCCATCGTGGGCCCAAGGTCACAGACTGAGCCTCTTCATCATGAGCAAGTATTCTCTTTCAGTGGGAAGTTTGCTGGCGGTAAGCTTATTATGTGAAAAATCATCAACCTGTAAATGTGTGCACCTTCTCTTAAATACCTGAGAGGAAAGAACTGAAATAGTGAACATTGCATGAACATTAAATGGCATTTTAAAACATCAGCTCAACTGCTCAGTAATACCAGGTTGTATCCTACACAGTTATGGGGCAGCAGAGGCCTACCTTGCGAAACCTGCATTTTCCGGTGCCCAAACCTTGGGACTGCATTTTATGGATCAGGAACATAACTTGACTGATGCCTGATTCAGCTCCTTGAGGTCAGGGGCAAAAATCTGCAGCTCAGCCACATCAACAAAAATCCAGACCCCTTCTGTCTTCTAAAAGCTTGTGGCTGAGGAAAACATACTGCACAGGCAGCTACCAACACACCCAGAGGTAATTTTCAAGCCTGGACCTAATAGTGATGTGCACGGACCGGTTCGCAGGCCATTTTAAAGGCCTGCGAACTGGTTCGCTGGGGGTGGGGGAGTTCGTGTTCGACGCTGTGGGAGGGGTTGGCTCTTTAAGGGCAGGGAAGGGTGCACTTACCCTTCCCGCTGCTTTCCCCCAGCTGGTGCTCCTTTTTTGAAAAGCATTTGGGGCGGCAGCGTACCTCTCTGCTGCCCCTTCCCCCGTTCCTTGGCAAAAGGCTTCAGAATGCGCGATTGCACATGCGCACCGTGTGTGTGCATCGTGTGCATGCGTACATCAGACGTGCGCACGCATGCGACGTACACATGGGATGCGTGTGACATATTCTGAAGCCTTTTGCCAAGGAACAGGGGAAGGGGCGGCAGGGCGGTATGCTGCCGCCCCAAATGCTTTTCAAAAAAAGAGAGCCGGCAGGGGGAAAGCGGCGGGAAGGTTAAGTGCATCCTCCCCCACCCTTATAGAGCCACCCCGCCTGGCTGCGAACTGGAATGCAGTGGTTCTGTGCACACCACTAGGACCTAATGGCCTTCCCCCCCCCATCCGCCCCCAGCAAGATAAGCATCATCCCCCTATGCACACAAACCATGACACATGCATGTGTGGGTTTTGGGGGCCCCAACAGTACTTCTGATTAGCAAGTACTTGTACTTTGTACAAGTACTTGTAGCTGCTTCTCATACACACAAAGAGAACTTATGCAGAGATAACTAATGGTTTATTCAGCAACAACTCCATTTTCTCCTTCCTCTTTTTCCTCCTTTTTCCTTTCTGACTGCTCCCCCAAGCTCTCTACAGGATCTGCACTGGGGCAAATGCCCAAACAACAAAATACAAAAGGTTGCTGGACAAAACACAAAGTAAACCACAAACATACAAATTCAAGACATAAAAAGAGCAACAACTGAACGAGAGACAAGTCTCCCTTCAGAAACTATCAGACAGCAACTCCTACACTAGAACAGAGGAACTTGAAGCGGGAATTCCCATTCAGTTCTCATGACCAAAACAAAAATGCCGACAGAGAAATCGGGTGAGCTCTTTTCAGGTCCTTCTTAAAAACATCCAGAGAAGGAGATGCTCTAATTTCATTAGAAAGCATGTTCCAAAGTCCTGGAGGAACTCTAGAAAAGGCCCGGTTTCTAGTCACCACCAACTGAGGTGGTGGCTAGGCATGTGCACGGACCGGTTCGGAGGCCATTCTAAAGGCCTCCAGACCGGTCCGGACACGGGGTGGTTTTGGTTCGGGTGGGGGGTTCTAAAAAGAATAGGGGGGGCTTTACTCACCCCTTCAAGAATTCTGAACGTATATATTCGAGTAAGCGGGCGGCATACCTCCCTGCCGCCCGCTTCACTCCCCCTCCTCCGGCGGCGCGCGTTTCTCCTTAAATTTCCGGCTTCAATTGCAATCGGGCGGCAGGGTAGCTCCCAGTCCCTGCCGCCCGGCTCTTCCATACCCCCGTGTCTCGGCTGGCGGCCGCCCCCGCTTAGTCACAGGACCCCTGCCACCCCCTTCCCTTCCAATACACAGGCGGCCGGCAGGAGAGCTCTCCTGCCGACCCCGTCCCCTTCCCCGGCTCGGCTGCAAATGGCTTCTAGGAAGCCTTTTGCGCGCCTGCGCAAAAGGCTTCCTAGAAGCCATTTGCAGCCGAGCCGGGGAAGCGAGCGGACGGCAGGGAGTTCTCCCGCCGCCCGCTCGCTGAAGTTAACGTTAACTTCAGCGAGCGGGCGGCGGGAGAACTCCCTGCCGTCCGCTCGCTTCCCCGGCTCGGCTGCAAATGGCTTCTAGGAAGCCTTTTGCGCAGGTGCGCAAAAGGCTTCCTAGAAGCCATTTGCAGCCGAGCCGGGGAAGGGGACGGGGTCGGCAGGAGAGCTCTCCTGCCGGCCGCCTGTGTATTGGAAGGGAAGGGGGTGGCAGGGGTCCTGTGACTAAGCGGGGGCGGCCGCCAGCCGAGACACGGGGGTATGGAAGAGCCGGGCGGCAGGGACTGGGAGCTACCCTGCCGCCCGATTGCAATTGAAGCCGGAAATTTAAGGAGTAACGCGCGCCGCCGGAGGAGGGGGAGTGAAGCGGGCGGCAGGGAGGTATGCCGCCCGCTTACTCGAATATATACGTTCAGAATTCTTGAAGGGGTGAGTAAAGCCCCCCCCCACACTCTTTTGGAACCCCCCACCCAGTGCCGGACCGCAGCTCCGCGGTTCCGTGCACACCCCTAGTGGTGGCAACTGCAATTGGACCTTCCCAGCTGATCTTAATAGGTGTTGGTGTTCAGGAAGAAGAAGGTGTTCTCTTAAATACCTTGGAACCAAGGCATTCAGGACTTTATAGATAATAACCAGCACTTTGTATTTTGCCTGGAAACTTATTGGCAGCCAGTGTCGTTCTTTTAAAATGGGTGTAATATGATCTCTTTGGGTAACCCCAGAGACCAATCTGGCTGCTGCATTCTGTACCAACAGCAGTTTCTGGACTGTGTACAAAGGCAGCACAACATAGACTGTATTGCAGTAGTCAAGCCTGGATGTTTCCAGCAGA
This sequence comes from Hemicordylus capensis, assembly GCF_027244095.1. NCBI lineage: Eukaryota > Metazoa > Chordata > Lepidosauria > Squamata > Cordylidae > Hemicordylus > Hemicordylus capensis. The sequence continues at coordinate 33,896,108 of NC_069661.1, read as the reverse complement.
TGCTCCATTGTTTTAAGGTCATTTATCTCCAGAAATGGACCTAGTGGCTGGTCAGCGGAAGCTGATAGAAAGCCTTCCTGGCCATTTCCTCAGCCTGAGAGACCAGGGTGAGGTTTGGGTCCAGAAGTATTCCCAGTCTATGTATCTGCTCTTTCTGGGGGAGTGGAACCCCATTCAGCACAGACAGATCTAAGCCACTTTCTAAGTTCTAACCTCCCACAATGAGTACCTCCATCTTGCTTGGATTCAGCCTCAGTTTGTTCTCCCTCATACAGCCCATAACCACCTCCAGGCAGGCATTTTGGGAAGTTAGGCCATTTCCTGATGAAGTTGACCTGAAGAAAGAGATTTGAGTGTCTTCACCATACTGATAACACTCTGCACCAAATGCCCTGATGATCTCACTCAGCAGTTTCATGTAGATGTTAAAGAGCATTGGAGACAGTATGGAGCTTTGCGGGACTCCATACCAAATCTCTTGTTTTGAAGAGCAACAGTTTCCAAGTGACACCATCTGGAACCCACCCGAGAGGGAGTGGAGCCACTGCAAAGCCGTACCTCCCAACCACTTCAGGCACCCCAGAAGGATACCATGGTCAATGATATTGAAAGCCACCAAGATATTCAAAAAGATCAACAGAGTAGGTTTGTGCATTTCAATTTGGGTACAAAAATTTCTGTGCCCGAAAATGGCAATTTCGGAGGTTTAGTAACCAAAACAAAATCAAGAATTAAAAAACAGAGATTTTTGTTTCCAAATCGAAATAACTATGTTTTGGACAGAATGCTTTGTTCTTTGGAAAAGCATTGCAATTGAAATTGACTTCTCTGATTCTCTCCACTCCAGCTGAGGCACTGAGTGATTAGCAGAAGATAAGATATTCAAAAAGCTTTTGAGCTTGAATGGTTTAGTTAAGTATGTGTTGTATTCAGTGTGACTGAAATGCAAACTGACCTTGCAAAGGGATTTGGAAGACAGCATTTTGAGGCAGAAATACCCAAATATCTTTGGGAGCTCAATGCAATTCCAAAGCTCTTGCTAAAAGCCCTGGTATAAATTGTGTGGAGAAGCTTTTTGAGAAGCTGGTTAGGAAAGTTCTGAAATTACACAGGTTTTTCTTTCCAAAGGTTTAGAAAGAATCTCTTGACTTGTTCAGGGGTCTTTTGAAGAGCTATTTTGTTTTTCTTCTGATTTTTATGAATTATAGTGGTGTCTAAGTTTTGTTGCCCAAGTTGAGCAGTCTAATGTAATTTAGGCCACAATGTAATTTGGTGGGACATGATGTCTAAGCCAGTGGTTCACAACTTTTGCCATTGCAGGGACAGGTCATCCACATGGGACTACAGGAGACAAAAGGAGGGGAGTGGGGAATATCCCTGTCAATTTATTGACATCCCCAGGAATCTTAGTTGCTTCTCTCTTTCTTGTAACCATGATCCATGGTTTTGCACTTTCTTAAATGCAGTGATGCTAAATCTCAACAATTCTGAACAGTAGGCTGATTTGTTTGGGCTACGGTTCACTCCACTTCAGTTAAATGAATATTTGAAGCTGTTCCATAGTACCAAGGCAGTTTTTTGGTTTTTTTATTGTTTTACATTTTATATCCCGCTCTTCCTCCAAGGATCCCAGAGCGGTGTACTACATACTTGAGTTTCTCCTCACAACAACCCTGTGAAGTAGGTTAGGCTGAGAGAAGTGACTGGCCCAGAGTCACCCAGGTAGGATCATGGCTGAATGGGGATTTGAACTTGGGTCTCCCCGGTCCTAGTCCAGCACTCTAACCACTACACCACGCTGGCTCATTGGTCTATCTTGCTATCTCAAATGACCTGTGGTCACTGTTCCATGGGGAGGGAGTGTTTTTATTGAAAGATTGCTTGAATCCACAAATGGGTTGTGCTGCTGTGCTAGTGCCACAGGGACAGGCTCCCACTTGCTGCAAAATTCTCAAATAACTGTGCCAAAACATTAAGTGTCATTGTTGTTTATCATTCTCTTCACTCTTTCAACTTGTTTATGAGGGGCTTCAGGGGCAAAACAGTGCATTGGGTGGCAGTGCCCCAAGGATGGTGCACCCAGATTCCAAATAGGGCAAAGGACTGATTTCTTAGGAATTTTTGAGGTTTATGCGTCTTTAAGATTTTTCCCCATAGGGAATAATGGAGGTTTCAGCAGGCCCATAACTCCACCTGGGGGACACTGGGATGGCCCGAAGAGAGTGGTGGTGTAGTGCACAGAGGGTGCCAACCAACCCCCTGGATTGCTAACCCATTGAGGTACTGGGCTTTGTTGTTTCTGAGGTGTTGAGTTTAGATTCTCTGGTAGCAAATGAGATTTTTAATGAAAAACCATGTATCCACTCTCATATGCTACTAGAGAATCTACTCTTAGAACACCTCTAGAACAACAAAACCCTGTACTTCATGGGTTGGCAACCCATGTAGGGGGTTGGCACCCTATGTGCACTACACTGCCACTTGCTCTGGGCCACCCCAGTGCCCTTCAAGTGGAGTTATGGGACTGCAGAAACCTCCATTATACCCTACAAGGAAAATCTGAAAGACACGTAACCTCATTATTTATTTATTTATTTATTTATTATTAAAAAATTTATACCACCCTTCCAAAAGGCTCAGTTTTTACATTAAAACACCATTAAAATCAATTAACAAAACAAAAATTATAAACTACATAAATAATAATTAACAATTAAAACATCATAAAACACCAATTAAATAGCCAAAACAATTTAAAAACAAGTTTTTAAAAGCTGAGAAAGCTTCGTTAAAGTGATGCATTTTCAGTAGTTTCTTAAAAATTGCCAGAGATGTGGAGGCTCGTATCTTATTAGGGAGTGCATTCCACAATCTTGGGGCAGCAGCTGAGAAGGCCTGCCTCTCTGTAGCCACCAAACGAGTTGGTGGCAACTGGAGACAGACCTCCTCAGATTACCTCAATGGGCAGTGGGGCTTGTACTGAAGAAGACATTCTCTTAAATACCCAGGGCCTAAGCCATTTAGGGCTTTGTAAGTTATAACTAGTACTTTGTATTTTGCCCGGAAACCTATTGGCAGCCAGTGTAGCTCCATCAACAGAGGAGTAACGTGGTCTCTCTGAGATGACTCAGAGACCAACCTGGCTGCTGCATTCTGAACCAACGGAAGTTTCCGGACTACATACAAAGGCAGCCCCACGTAGAACACATTACAGAGCGCATTAATTCTTTAAAAATCAGCGCTTTGCCAAATTCCTCTGAAAAAATTGTGGTAAGCTTCCTTATACCAACTGGGCACTACCACCAACCACACTCCACTCTGGGCCACCACCACCCCGCTAAACTATACTTTCCCTGAAACCTCCATCATACCCTATGGGGAAAATCTGAAAGATGCGCAAAATTCAAAAATTCACCAAAAATCAGCAGTTTGCCCAATTCCTTTGAAATTTTTGTGTTAGCTTCCACTCATTGGGCACTATAATGCCCACTCACTCTTTTGAACATGTGACCCATTTTAAAATCTGGATTAATTCAGAATCAGATTTGGATTAATTCGGATACAAAACAAAACTTGGGTGATTCGGAAGGCTTAATTTCGGACAAAACACAAAATGGGGTTGATTCGGATTTGGTACAAATCAAAACAGAAAAAATACAAAACGCACAACCCTACAACAGAGTTGCACTCCCCCTGTCGATTCCTAATTGGAGATAATCCAACAGGCTGACCAAGGCTGTCTCAACTCCATAGCCTGCCCGAAAGCAAGTTTGAATGGCTCCAGACAATCTGCTTCTTCCAAGACTGCCTGGAGCTGAGATGCCACCACTCTCAATCAGCTTCTGATTCTGAGGGATCCAATGCAAGTTTCTTCAACAGTGGTCTAATAAAACACTCTCTAGGGAATTAACAACTACCTTTTGCAACAGAAATAGAATGAATTAATGTTCTCCACAGTAACTCAAGATAAGCCCAATGACTCCTCACCCCACTGTCAACAGCTAATGAGCTGGCAAACAACTAGAACAACAATTTTATACCACTTTTCCCTGTCCCCAAAGGGCTCACAATCTAAAAAGAAACATAGATCAACACCAGCAACAGTCACTGGAAGTACTGTGCTGGAGGTGGATAGGGCCAGTTACTCTCCCCCTGCTAAATAAAGAGAATTGCCACATTAAAAAGGTGCCTATTTGCCCAGTTAGAAGGAGGTAAACTCTTTAAAACTTAGGAAATTTAGCTTTGTACCTGGAGAGAAACATCTCCTGCCCAGATAAAGCTTTACGTTCAGCCATTCAGCCTTCCACGTACACTTCACCCAAGCCTTTTCAGCCTTTTGTTCAGTGGGTTCACACCAAAATTGATCAGTTCATGCAGACATGAGTTTTTTTTTGTTCTGCTCAATTTCCTGCACTTCCAGCAAGGGTGCATGACTTGTGCATGGCCCCAGGACATGAATTTGCCAACTTGTACCTCACATCCAAACACATGCCCTCAGAACCTGTATTGGAGTCTATACTGGAACATACACAGTAGGGGTGTGCACAGAACCAGCTGGCCCAATTTGGTTCGAGTCTGAACCGGACCCTAACTGAACCAGGCCTTCTCGAACCCCCCCCCTCCCAGTTTGGTTTGGTCCGGGGGGGCAGGTTGATGGTCGGTCTGCAGGGGTTCCAGGCCATGCAGAGGCCCATTGTGCAGGTGTGGCAGCCTCCAAAATGGCTACTGCGCCAGAGGGGGAAGGCTGAACGGCCGATTAGGGTGGCAAGGAGGCTGGTGGGGGGAGGGGGAACCACCATGGGGTTCAGTCCAAAGTCATACCAACCAGGGCGTGGTTCAGTGTCAAACCTGTTCAATGTCAAACCTGTTTGCACACCACTACTACACAGTGGGTTGCCTGGATTTACACCATACTGGTTCTCAAGGCTGCAAATGCCCTTCCTGCTCTTCTGCTGCCTTTCCCATATGAGCATACCTGCTCAGCTACCCATCTCAAGTGCACTGGGCGCATTACCAGATCAGGAATGGTAATACTAAATTCCTGCCCTGTTAGATCTCCTTACTTCCTCTTCTTTCTGCTCCATTTCTGCATCCAAGTCCATTCTACATCAAGCCTTAAACTGATTTATTTACCATTTGGACCCTAAGCTAAAACTCCTCTTAGTGAAATTCTTGTTAAGACTGTTACTTAAGATTTTATTTCATGCCTAAGCAATCCTTTTCATTTCCTGTACCCCCCATTTATCCTTATATAAATCCTCGAAAAGCATTTCTGCCTCTTCATTATTTCCAGACCAAAACTCTGCTCAAATTAAAACTGTGATTGACTGCTCCCCCATAGTCAAGCTGATTCCCCACGTTAGCCCAAAAGTATAGTTGGAGTGTTCTAGTCAAGCACTCTGGAGCAGATGTAGTAGAAGAGAATTAAAAAACCCCAGAACAATCACTCTGGGAGACTCCAATGCCAACTCCACAACCAAGTCAGTCAGCTCAGTTAGGCACTCTGTTGGGCAATGGGGTAAATGGTAGTCCAACAGAAGTCCCAGACTATCCTTGGACTCCAGATATAGGCACACATACTCAATATAGGAAAATTCCTTGAAAGGAACCCTGGTAAGGGAGATATTCTTATAGACCACAGCCACACCTCCTCCCCGCCCACGTCCTCTCACCTGCTCCACAACAGAGTATCCTGCCTGGAGAAGCTGGGCCCAACTGGACCACTTGCCTTCCTCATCCAAGTCTCTGTAATACATACCATGTCAGCTGCATCATCTAGGGATGTGCACAGAACCACGGAGGCGCGGTCTGGCACTGGGGGGTGTCTAGCTTTAAGGGTGGGGGGGTAGTTCTTAACCCTCCCACTGATTTCCCCCCTCTGGTGCTCCACTTCGGAGCAAGGTTTTGGGGGCGGCATCAAGGTTTTGGGGGCGGCATCCACTTCGGAGCAAGGTTTTGGGGGTGGCATCATTGGCTGGAAAAAGGGGAAGTTGCCCCCACGCATGCGCCCATTGTGGTGCGCCTGTTGCCGCGCGCGCTGCACACGTCACACGTTGCATGCGCACGCTATGTGTGACGTGTACGGCACACATGCATAGCGGCGACAGACGCGCGCGCTGCAACGAGCACATGCGTGGAGGCAACTTCCCCTTTTTCCGGCCAATGATGGGGGCAGGGGCGGCAGGAAGAATGCTGCCGCCCCAAAAACCTTGCTCTGAAGTGGAGCACAGGAGGGGGAAAAGCGGCGGGAGGGGTAAGTACTACCCCCCTGCCCTTAAAGCTAGACACACACACCCCGCCGGACCGGCCCAATTCCGAACCAGTTCGAAGGCCTCTAACATGGCCCCGGACCTGTTCCGTGCACATCACTAGCATCATCCATAATCAAATGATGGATGATTTATGTTTTATTTTGAATTGACCTGGCAGAAGCAAAATTAGGTTCTGTGGAAGGTTGGTACTGCTCCCGAAGGTCAAAGAGCTGGAAGGGGTAACAGCTATTACATTTCTGATCTCCCTTCCACTGTAATCGCCTGCTATCCTGCCAGCACCACATCTAATGTAATGGTATACCAACATATACTGTTACAGTAGAGTTCAATATGAGTCAATAAATGCCTTTTACTAGGCCTGTGCATGTTTGCAAATGTCAGGATCAGGTCTGATCCAATCGGACCCAATCCCACAAATGTTAGTTTGTGGTCCTTTGGACCCTTCAGAACGTTGGGACAAGTGCATAGCAAGGTTGTAGTGGGCCCAGAGACAAGATTTTAAGATGGCACCCCCCTCACTGAAGCTCAGCTCATGAAGCAAAGAAATCTTAAATGAGGCTGAATAGTGGTAACAAAAAGCATAGATAGATAGATAGGTAGGTAGGTAGATAGATAGATAGATAGATAGATAGATAGATAGATAGATAGATAGATAGATAGATATCTCCTATGTGCCACAATAGAACATCATCCTAAATTATTTTTTTAAGGTTTTGTAAATTGTGGACAATGCAAGTCATTTAATGGTACTAGAGAAAGACATGCTGTTCTGGTAGCTCCAGGTCTTAACACTCACATCAATTTCAGAGGATGAATAAAACTGAAGGAAGCCTGGGTGGGTGCGTGGCTGGGGGAGTCAGTCATGTGACTTGTCTCTGCCCCCCCCCAAGGCAGTGGGCCCCCAGACAACTGTCTCCCATTGCCCTATTATAGTTACGCCCCTGGTCAGGATCATATTTTTTTCTGACAATCCTTTGATTTTTAAATTAAAATTTAAAGGTAACTGGGAAATACTTACTGTGAAACTCAGAATAAAAGTAATGTAATACCAGAAAATTCCAGGGGAAGTTATGGAACATCAGAGAATCTCAGTGGGAAACCTGGAAATCTACTGCTTTATTAAAATGTGAGTTTTAAAATGAATTTAAAGCTTTTTAAAAAGGAGATACATACATGCATCGGCAGGCAGGCAGATAGAGGGCAGAAGATGAGGGTTTTGTTTTGTTGCCACAATCACAAAAAATAGAACAGACTTCTGCCGCTATTTGGAGCTTCAGAATGTTCCACTTTTGCCTGAATGGGATTGGAGAAGTCTGAACCAAAATTGGCTTACCAAGTTCATATAGGGAATGTCTCTGTCCTCCTCTGAAATGGTCTATATTGGGCCATTTCTGCCATTCCCACTCCAACATTGTATAACCCTACCTTTTACTAGTCAAATAATTAGTCCTGTAATATAATAAGTATAAGGTTGTAAAAATTTAAAAGAAACAGTGTTCATCTCATTTTCTATATCTTTTAACCTTTTTTCCTTTTTTCTCATCTATTTCCTTTTAAGAAACAACTTAGCTCCTATTAAGTCCCATATGCCCAAATGCAAAAAAACTTATTTCACACCACACTGTTTTTTTGATACTGCACAAAATGTGCCTATTAAAACAATCCATAGTTCTTGGGATTGCCAACATAAATGTAACAGTAATTTAACCAAATTACATGTAATTTAAATTTATAATTGCTACAAATTTAATTTTCAATTTGTATTTAATTCGTAATTACAGAATTAATGAGTAATTTGTAATTGTTACAAATTTAATTTGTAATTTGTAATTGTTATAAGTAATTTGTAATTGCCAAAGGCAGTTGCCAGGGAGGGGAGGGCTGATCTGGATCAGGACCATAATGTGAGGATGGGTGTAACCCTTTCTGTTTTCTCCTGAAATTGCCTCCCTGAAGTTATTTGCCCCAAAAGCTGCTCTTTACTGGGAAAGCAGTGCAGGGGCAAAGGGTTAAACACCTTTCTTCCTGTGCCATGGGTCAAACTCAGATTGGGCTTTCTGCAGCTGCTTTTCATTATATTACATGTAGCAACTAGGGATGTGCATGAAGCATTTTGGCACTGTAACACTTTGAGCTGCCCCAGCCAATTTGTTTCGGTGGGCAATGAGTGGGCCCTATAAAGGGAGGAAGTCAGGTCTTTTCTGCCCCTCTGTCGCTCCTCCTCTGCCCCCACTGCAGCACTGTAGCACTGCCAATATTAAATACTGCACCCTGCGGCTGCAGTTCTGCTCCCAACAGCCCACAAGTGGCATTGGCCCATAAAAGGCATCGGTGCATGCGCGGAAACCATTTGTGTGGTCAGCATGGTGTTATTGACCATACAAATGGCATCTGCACATGCGCATCCCTAGCAGCAACAAGCATAGGATTCATGGTGATGTTTAATGTGGTTCCTTGCTTTCTGTTGCTGGATGACTTGCATTTTAGGCAACAGATGGGTTATGGGTTACTTACAGCCAATCCATTTAAGTCTTATTCTACTGCCCCCTTGTCCCCCATGGAAAGAACCTGGAAGATGGGCACTATGGGGAAAGCAAATAAACTTTGCTATGTAGATTGGAGAGGGGGAAACTTGGTAGTTTTGATGCAGCTTCTCATTCATTGGGTGCCTTCACAGTATTGGGTGAAAGTCAGTAAGGCAGAAACCAGAGCTTTCTGGGTAGTGTGTGCTCCTGATGGGCATGTTGTGTGAAGCCATTGGTGCAGCCAGTTACCTACTTCCTCCTGAGATTTTACCAAGCATCTCTGCCCAACTTGATACCCAGATTTGAAGCTGGGTGGAGATTCTTGGTAGAATCTGGTAGATGACCTTCTTCGGGACCTTGACAAGGGTAAGCTCTTAGTCCTTTTAGATCTCTCAGTGGCTTTTGACACTATCGATCATGCTATCCTTCTCGACTGCCTGCGTGGGTTGGGTATCGGGGACACTGTCTTACAGTGGTTCCGTTCTTACCTTAGTGGGTGTGTCCAGTCCGTATGCATTGAGACAGATGCTCTGACCCATGGCCACTCCTTTATGGAGTTCCCCAGAGTTCAGTTCTTGCCCTTGTCCTTTTTAACGTCTATATGAAGCTGCTGGGTCAGGTCATTTCCCAGTTTGGGGTGAGATTTCATCAATACGCTGATGATACTCAGCTGTATATTGCCATACCAGACCATTCTGGGGAGGCTGTTTCTGTGCTTACTCGATGCCTGGAAGCTGTTAAGGTCTGGATGAATCAAAATAAACTCAGACTGAATCCCACTAAGACTGAACTACTTTTACTCAGCCCTTGTACCGGCCAACAGCTAGATGTGAACCTTGTTTTAGATGGGGTGGTGCTGCCCCCAAAGGAGCTTGTTCATGATTTGGGGGTCCTTTTGGAGTTGCGCCTTCTGCTTGGCCAGCAGGTGGAGGCTGCAGCCAGAAGTGCTTTTGCCCAACTTCATCTGATTCGCCAATTACGCCCTTACCTTGATCGGCAGGCATTAATGACAGTGACCCATGCCCTTGTTATCTCCTGCTTAGATTATTGTAACGTTCTCTATCTAGGGTTACCTTTGAGGACGATCAGGAAGCTACAACGGGTCCAGAATGCAGTGGTTTGCCTACTCATGGGTGCCAGAAAATATGACTGGGTAACACCTCTCCTGCAGTCTTTGCACTGGTTGCCTATTTGCTTCCAAGTTCAATTTAAGGTCCTGGTTTTGACCTTCAAAGCCTTGCAGGGTTTGGCGCCTGTCTACCTACAGACCCACCTCTCCCATCCAGTTACATCCTGTCCAGTCAGATAATCTCAGATGGCCCTTTTGTTGGTCCCTGATTTCCAAGAGGTTCGGAACGCTAGGTCCTGTGAAAGGGCCTTTTCGGTTGCTGCCCCACTTCTTTGGAACTCCCTTCCCCTTCAGATTCATCTAGCCCCTTCCTTACTAGTTTTTAAATCTCTATTGAAGACTTTTATTTTTCGCCAGGCTTTTGCCCTGTAGTTTATCTATTTGGTTTTTTCTTTTTTATTAGTTACTTTAGTTTTTAATTCAGCATGTAATTGTAATGTTTTCTTGCTTTGCATGTTTTTGTACACTTCCCAGAGTCTTTGGAGTGGGTGGTATATTAAATGTTTCAAATAAATAAATAAATAAATAAATAAATAAAATCTCAACTGGTCTTATCCACTCCCAGCACAGTTGCTGCAGTGACTGTTGCTGGTGTCTATCTTAAGATTCTTTTTAGATTGTGAGCCCTTTGGGGACAGGGATCCATCTTATTTATTCATTATTTCTCTGTGTAAACTGCCCTGAGCCATTTTTGGAAGGGCAGAATAGAAAATGAATGAATGAATGGAAAAAATAACTGGGTGTGTCAGCAGCTTCAGCCCATATGCCCCTCAAGAGCACACACTCCTCAAAAACCTCTTGTTCTTGGCTTACTGACATTTGCCTGATCATGTGGGAGGAGAGGAGAGGAGAGCTGGTCTTGTGGGAGGACAGCTGGTCTTGTGGTAGCAAACATGAATTGTCCCCATTGTTAAGCAGGGTCTGCATTTGAATGAGACTACATGTGAGCACTGTAAGATAATGCCCTTAGGGGATGGGTCTCGCGCTCTCTTGGAAGAGCGGTTCCAAGTTCCCTCCCTGGCATCTCCAAGATAGGGCTGAGAGGGACTCCTGCCTGCAACCTTGGAGAAGCTGCTGCCAGCCTGTGTAGACAATACTGAGCTAGATGGACCAATGGTCTGACTCAGTAAACGGCAGCTTCCTATGTTCCTATGCTCCTGTGTGAAGCAGCCCATTGGTTACCCCTGGTCTTCACAACACACTTGCTGACACTCTAATGAATCACTTGTGCAATTGGTGAATCACTGGTGCTTCTGAAAATTTCAACTAACATCACTCCACTGCTGGCTCAGCACTGACGAATTACAGCGACCTCCCCTTCCCTAGGAAGTGCTCTAAAGGTAAAGTAGTGCTGTCGAGTCGGTGTTGACTCCTGGCGACCACAGGGCCATGTGGTTTTCTTTTGGTTGAATACAGGAGGGGTTTAGCATTGCCATCTCCCACACAGTATGAGATGATGCCTTTCAGCATCTTCCTATATCACTGCTGCCCGATATAGGTCTTTCCCATAGTCTGGGAAACATTCCAGCGGGGATTTGAACCAGCAACCTTTTGCTCCCTAGGCAAGTTACTTCCCTGCTGCGCCACCTAAAAATATGTTCCTGAGAGTCATGCAGCCCTCAGGGGCACATTTTTGGATGATACATAGGGCTTCTGGAGGAAGAGAAGAGTGCCAAAATTCCCCCTCCCACTCACTAGCACCAGTGCAGGGTTAGCCTGGAATTCTTCAGAAGTGCTGCTGTTATTGCTTCTCCTATTGCACGGATGCTTTGTTAGGATGCTAGCCATATCATTCAAGCTTTGATCCACAGTCCAAAGGGGCCACCACAAACTTATTTCTACAAAGAATACTGAACATCTCAGAATTCTAATAAGAATTCTGGACCCCATGAGCTTGCTTGTGGTGCTCCATATTAATCATGGGAAGTGACTTGTCTACCCTTACATATAAAAACTAAAAAAAGCACACAACTCGATAGTTTCCTTGTGTCTTTTTAACAGTTAGGGGCTGATGATTCATTTTAGTAATTAGGTCTAAGCCTTATTCATGGCTGCATCATATATCAATCAATGGCTTGACTCAGTCCCAGCTCTTGTTGAAGCAACATATGGGAAAAGGAGCCATTAGCTTTGGTTCCCAGGACTATAAAATGTCTAATAAACTCAGCTGCACTTGTGCCAGATTTGTGCGACGGAAGCAGCTGGTGCAGCTTTCTTTGTCCATTAAGCTATGTTTTTACCCTCATTAGGATAGGGAGGGTTGAACGCAGAGCTTTCACAAACAATGTTCCCTCCTTGCAGATTTCAAAGGATTTCTGGCACCATCTTTTAGGTCCACTACTATGAAAAGTACAACCAATTAGGAAACATCCCTTAATGACTCACAGTTTTTGACTAATTCCCTATTTATATGGTTTCTGTTATAGGTGCCTATCTATGCTGGAAAAATATAGTGTGCTAGGCAATAGCTGTGTGCTAGTGTAACTGTCTTGCGAGATCAAGATGCTGACAGATGCTAGAGTTACAAATCAAATGTTCACCAGGTTTAGGGTATGCTGGAACTGCGCTTTGAGTTGACACAAAAGACACTGATGTTAAAAGAAAGAACCCCTTTAATTTCACTCTCTTACAGTTCATTCGATACACTAGTGTTAATTCTCACACATAGATCTCTTGAAGACAATAGCCTTGTTCAGGCGTTACCCTCTGCACGTTCAGTGATATTATGGAGGGGGGCCATATCTGCAGGCCACGCTCCCAAGGTCCACATGACCTTCTGGCCACACCCCACATGTCTGCACATTCAGTTGAATGTGAGAAAGGGCCTTTACACTTGTACATGCAATCAGAGTTTCCTATGATTTACAATATTTACAGTACAGGGTTTAACCTCTTTGGAGAAGGCCAGATCATGTCGAAGTCATCTCTATGCATAGGATGTGTATAAACCTTCTGAGAAAATTCTCTGATTTTTCTCCTTGGGAGAAACCCTACAATTCCTCTTTGAATTTCAGATTCTCCTTTAAGAGACTCTGAAATTCATGTTCAGATTTCACGTTGAAGAAAATTTGGTTTTAACAATTGTATACTGTTACATGCATTGCATAGGAACATAGGAAGCTGACACATGCTGAGTCAGAACATTGGTCCATCTAGCTCAGTATTGTCTACAAAGACTGGCAGAGGCTTCTCCAAGGTTGCAGGCAGGAATCCCTATCAGCCCTATCTTGGAAATGCCAGGGAGGGAACTTGGAACCTTCTGCATGCAAGCAGGCAGATGCTCTTCTCAGAGTGACTCCATCACCTAAGGGCCAGATCTTACAGTGCTCACACATGTAGTCTCCCATTCAAATACAAGCAGGGTGGACCCTGCTTAGAAAAGGGGACAATTCATGCTTGCTACCACAAGACTAGCTATCCTCCCCTGTTGTATACATCAAACTGAATATGTAGATGTTGAGGATATGGCCAAAAATATCAGGTGTATAAATATCAGGTACATAGCCATTCCTCGTCCACACATTCACTGAACCCATGGAGGATAATGCCTGAACTGTGAGACCAATACTGGCCATTGAATACTCAAGTCCACACAGAGTATGTAGGCTGAATTCTGAAATTTTGTCTCTAAGGTTCTTTTTTCTGTCTATAACAAGCCTGATCCACTTGGAAAATAGGAAGCTGCCATATACTGAGTCAGACCATTGGTCCATCTAGCTCAGTATTGTCTACACAGACTGGCAGCAGTTTCTCCAGGCAGGAATCTCTCTCAACCCTATCTTGGAGATGTCAGGGAGGGAGCTTGGAACCTAGATGCTCTTCCCAGCTCTTCCCAGCATGTCCATCCCCTAAGGAGAATATCTTACAGTGCTCACATGTAGTCTCCCATTCATATGCAACCAGGGCAACCAGGGGACAAGTCATGCTTGCTACCAGAAGACCAGCTCTCCTCCCACAACCAAACCAAGCAATGACAGACTGTGTTGAGTAATCTACCAAGAGCTCAGTAAACCTCTCCTTTTTTCTGCCTGCATGGAACTGCGAATACAAAAGGATTAACAAACACCTGGTAGGTCATGACACACTGGTTTTCACTATCAGAAATATGTTGGAGGAGCTTCCGAGTGAGATTCTGAAGCCATGTGTGCTCCTGATAATGGCAGAGGATCAGGCAGAAGAAATGTTGGGGAGAGGACTGGGAAGTGATCGTGTGCAATAAGCAATCCTGGTTGGTTGGTCAGTCAGTCAGACAACTGACCTAGTTAATCTGGAATTTGATAAAAGGTGGAGGAGGCCTCTTGCTTGAGTTGAGCAATCAGGTTTGCTTCTCACACATGATTGCTTCCCAGTCCTCTGCCAAACATTTCTGCCACTCAAACCATCAATATTTGGAGGACACACAGCTCTGGGATCTCTCTGGGATCTCTCCCCCCCACCCTGCCCCCCGCTAATTAAGCATTATCATGCTCCACTTGGTAGCCATACCAACCGGAACAGACTAAAGAGGATTTGGGGGGCCCCAGGAGCTGTGGAAGCCCTAGACTTCGGCCCCAAAGTCCAGGGGTAAGAGCGCCTCTGATGGTTGCTAGTGTTGCTCTAAGTACATAGTAGCAACATTAAGTTTGAATGGTTTCTTCTTCTGCATTCTTTAATTTTCTAAAAGGATTTTTGATAGAATTTCATACACAGAATTTCAGCCTTCTTCACAATGATACATTGTGGGAGAACCTCAGTGTTCCTCTCCAGTGTACCTGGTGTTTTATTTTATAGGAAGCATTTGGCCTTATTGTCCTTTACTCCTTGATCATTTGGATTAAGATATGACACCTACCTACACTTTTAAATGCTTTGATGCGCCACACAAAGCCATAATAACTTGCACCTCATTCCATGCTTTCCCTGTTCCTTTCACCAATCTGCCTTCCTGCTTGCAGTGGGGAAAAATTAAAACCCTGCTGGCTACAGTATTTGAAAGGGGTAGACATTATCACTAGGTGAGGACCGGGCACTACTCTTTGGAGCCTAACATTTCCCATTATCCTTTGCTTTTATCAAGCTTGCTGAGGCTTTGCAATGTGCACTGAAGCCGTGACTATGAAAAGAGGCTCATCAGAGAATCATAGGGTGGGAAAGGACTAGAAGGCAATCAAGGCCAGGGCATTGCTTCAAAGAATAATCATAAATACACATCAGCTCCTCACCAACAAACCCATATAATCCAATAGAGAGGGGCAAAGAAGAATTCTGAGACTGCCTAAAGAACAAAGGGGAGCAGATGAAAAGCAGTTGGATAACTTACTTATGGGGAAATTTCTGCCAGTCCCAGAAGTAGCAGCTAGCGAAATTGTGGACATGCGTAATGCAGTAAACTGTATCGAGCCCATTCTCAGAACCATGTGGGGGGTGGGTTGGAGGGAAGGAACACTCCTACCTTGTGCCTCCCAGTAGGGATATGCATGAGACAGATATTGCATTGCATTCCAAGCTCAGAATGGAACACAAGATCTGTAGAATGTTCCATCAGAACAACCGGTTTTGCTGGTTGTTCGGATGGAACACACTCATTCTGTTTGAATGCTCCGAGAGCAGTTTTGGACTCCAAACTAGTGCTCTTCTGGCCTCTGAGCATGAGCACTGGCCACTTGTGTGGTGGTGGTGACCATGCAAATGGCTGCCATGCATGCAGCTATTTGCATGGCCAGAAGAGTGCCATTCTGAAGGCCAAAATGGTGCTCAGAACATTCCAAGTCTTGCAAGCTTAGAATGGGATTGTTCCATTCCAAGCTTAGAACAGGCCCTTCATTTGAAGAGCATTCTGTTCTGAGCTCAGAACACTCGGAATGTTCCGACCATGAACTATTGCATCTCTACCTCCCAAAGAACACAAACCTCTAGTTGAGCAAACTCACCCAACCCCCAGGTGAAAGGGCTAATGCATGCTCCAGGAGGTGAAAAAATCCAAGCTGGGTCCTCCAGTATCCCATGTGTGAGCAGAGAGCCAGCCCTCAGAAACACAGCAGCTCAGCTCTGCTGAACCCTGCAAGCCCAGAACTCTATAATAAACATGGCTGCTGGCAGCTGGAGCAGCATTTATTGTAGACTGCACACACAGATGACCACAGAAGATGGTAGGGAGGGCTTAGTCGTCCTCCTGCCTCACTTTTAACTTGGGTAGCGAATCTGGGCTATCCAGATGTGGTATGGCTGGTTCAAGAAGGCTTCTGGTTTCCAGACAACCAGGTTTAACGCTCTGCTACCCAGGGATCTTTGGTCATGTAAACAGCTTCATTGGCTCACATACAGTACAAGCTGCTGTGCACATTGCAGTGTGCTTACAGCTTACACAGTGTTACATGTTACATTGTGTAACATGTACAATGTTACACGCACATGCAAACATGGTGAAAAGTTTAAGATTATTTCTGTACTGGCTGTGCTGTTAAACAATCACAATTGCACATTTTTGCTGTTTTACAACGTGCACAGCAGCTTGAGCTGTATGTGAACCATTGCTACAAGTTTGGCCGTCCTAATTATTGTGAATGGGCCTGTTACTATGACTATACTGATAGCTGACAGACAAAAGCATTAAGAGTGCTTAATAATTTGGTTTCTCTCTAGCATATGGAATGTCACAGCCTTGAGCTAATGGGAAAAGCAGAGGAAGCAGTGTGAGTCTGAGGAGAGAAAATCAGACAGAGGGCTGTTAGTTTACTGGAGGTAGCTAAAAGAGAGGGAGCAGCAGATGTGTGTGTCCTTGCACAGAGATTCATCCTGTTGTTTTCTGGAAATCCAAAGCAGAATTAGAAGCTATGCCTGCTTCCATGATGCTCAGCTTGCACATTTAGAAATAAGAAGCTATCACAAAGGGCTTTTCCAGATTGAGGGGTTTTTCTCACTGACTTCCACCAGGGTTTTATGTCAGATTAAATGTAGTATGAAAAGAAACTGGTGTTTTATGGGTGTAGCACCAATAAACACAGGATGTATCAAAAATCGTTTAGATGCCCCACAAAATCCTTCATAATGATTCGCGATCGAGATGGAACTCAAATGTGAAATTGCTGGTCTCCTAGCAAAAATATATAACTTGTCCCTACAATCAGGCTCTGTACTGGAGGACTGGAAATTAACTAATGTAACTCTGATTTTCAAAAAGGGATCCAGGGGGGGATCTGGGAAATTACAGGCCAGTTAGTTTAACATATGTTCCAGGCAAATTGATGGAAAGCATACTTAAGGACAAAATTGTTAAACATATAGAAGAACAGGCCTTGCTGAAGGAAAACAGGCATGATTTCTGCAAGGGCAAGTCTTGCCTCACTAACCTGTTGGAGTTCTCTGAGAGTGTCAACAAGCATTGGATAAAGGTGATCCGGTTGACACAGTATACTTGGACTTCCAAAAAGCTTTTGACAAAGCTCCCCACCAAAGGCTCTTGAGTAAACTTAGTAGACATGGGATAAGGGGACAGGTTCATGTGTGGATTGGTAACTTGTTGAAGGACAGGAAACAGAGGGCAGAAATAAATGAACAGTTTTCACAATGTAGGGAAATAAGAAGTGGGGTCCCACTTCTGTACTGGGACCAGTGCTCTTTAATTTGTTAATAAATGATCTAGAAGTTGCGGTAAGCAGCGAAGTGGCCAAACTTGTAGATGGCACTAAATTATTTAGGGTAGTGAAATCCACAATAGATTGTCAAGAGCTCCAAAAGAATCTTTCCAAACTGGGTGAGTTGGTGACAAAATTGCAAATGTGGTTCAATGTAAGCAAGTACTGAAGTGATGCATATTGGAGCAAAAAAACCCCAGCCTCACATATGCAATGCTGGGGTCTGAGCTGTCAGTGAATGACAAGGAGAGAAATCTTCAGATTGTGGTGGACAGCTCATTGAAAGTGTTGACTCAGTGCATGGCAGCTGTGAAAAAGGCAGATTCCATGCTAGGGATCATTATTTATTTTAGGAAGGGGATTGAAAATAAAAATGCAAATCTTATAATGCCTTTATACAAATCTACGGTGTGGTCACATTTGGAGTACAGTTCTGGTCACTATATCTTAATAAGGACATTGTAGAACTGGAAAAGGTGCAGAAGAGAACAACCAAGATGATCAGGGGCCTGGAGCACCTTCCTCAAGAGGCTATGCAATGGCATCTGGGGGTTTTAAGTTTGGAAAAGAGGCGACTATGGGGAGACATGATAGAAGTGTATAAATTTATGCGTGGAGTAGAGAGAGTGGATAGAGAGAAAATGTTCTTCCTTTCTCACAACACCAGAACCAAGGATTATCCCATGAAACTGAAGGCCAGGAAATTTAGGACCAACAAAATGAAGAACTTTTTAAGGGGTGTGCATGAACCAAAAGTTGTGGTTCAGCTTGAATTTGAATCAAATTCCAGACAAACAAATCTAATGCTGGCAAAAGAGTTCAGTCAAACTGACAGGACAGTCTGGTCCATTTGACCGAACCAGTTTGGTGGTTCAACAGCCAATACTTGTACAGGGATTCCGGCTAGGATTCCCCTTTATAAGTAAAGGCGGGGGGGTTCCTGGTTCCTACACAGGAGCAGCCGGTGGGGGTGTGTGAGAGAGGTAGATTAAGGGTTTTATCAATATTCAGCATGGCTGCTGGCACCACCATCACTTACCCCACGGCACAGCCCATAACCAAATCATGTGTGCCACTCTATCCTTTACCACCACACTGTTCTTACCAGATGGCTTGGGAAAGGACGGAGGGGCACGCGCTTTGGAGGGGTATGGGCTGGGCAGGAAGAAGACCTTTAATCTACCTCTCTCACCGTCCTCCCACCGCCAGTTTGGTATCGAACCAGTCCGCCCAAACTGGGCGTGGTTCAGTTCGTTCATGGACTGGACCGCCTCCAGTTCAGTCTGAGATTGAGCCACCAAACTGACATGGTTTGGGGTGAATTGGTTTGACACAGGACCATTTGCATATACCCCTATACTTTCCCACACAGTGCATAATTAATCTATGGAATTCTCTGTCATGGGATGTGGTGATGGCCACTAGCTTGGATGGCTTTAAAAGGGGCTGGGACAAATTCTATCAGTGGCTACTAATCTGTTAGCTATAGGCCACCTACAGCCTCAGAGGCAAGATGCCTCCAAATACCAGTTGCAGGGGAGCAACAGCAAAAGAGAGGGCATGCCCTCACCTCTTGCCTGTGGGCTCCGCAGAGGCATCTGGTGAGCCTGTGTGAAACAGGATGCTGGACTAGATAGGACTTGGGTCTTATTCAGCAGGGTTGTTCTTCTGTTCTTCTGAAGGAGTTACCACCTGGACAGGTGCAAAGAGACCATAAATCTTTAGAGCTTTCACTCAATACAGGGCAACAGAAAGGGCCACCTTCTGAGTTTCCTACAGCTCGGAAAAGGTGGGGTGAGCCCCATGCATAATAGTATCCCCAGAGTTATCCTTAAAATGAGGTTCTGTTGGAGGAAAGGTTTATCTAACAGTTTCTTGAAATCAGTGGAGGTCTTTGTTCCTACACCTTTTCTAGAGAGAGTACTCTAGGATTTAACAGCTAATTTCTAATTGCCAGAAACCTTCTTCTGATCCTCAGTTTCCATTCATAGCCTTTAGTTCTTGCACTCACTGTATTCTTCAGTCAAACAATTCACTCTCCTTTGCTACATTTCCCCCTTTCTAATGTAGATCTTGCCTCCCACCCCAGCTGCTTTCCTATAGCAACCACCACCACCCTCACACAGCTGCTTTTAATTGGTTAATTGTAAGGGGGGGAGAGGACTAAAAGGACCCATAAAGAAGAAACAATTTTTAAAAAAACACCACCCACCAACCCCCTGGGTAGCAGACTTAATTTTAGAGCAACACAAATTTCACCAAGACAGCAACCCGTCTTCCTCCTTCGTGCCTAAGAATGATATACCACATTGTACAATGCAGCTGAAATGGGTTTGAAGTGCATTTCACCATTTTATTCCTTCTCCTTTTCCAGGAGCATGTAGGACTGGCAAAAATTTTCATAGCAAGGCTCCTGTACCTTTAATCATAGGCATTCAACAGGCAATGTCATTGCAGGCTGGAGACTCGAAGAACTGACGAGATGTTGGAAACTGTAAGAAAAAAGTTGCATGCATGATTTGAACTGAATATGTCAGTAAAACTTTTCATGCTCAAGCCTGGGAATGAGCCCCATGGGCTCAGAATGATCACTTAAAGGAAAAGGAAAGCTCACAAGCCCTGAATTCTTCTCCGGCTCAAAATAAAATCTGGCCAGAGAAGAATTGTTGGTGTACCTCCCCAGCCCCCAAGCTCCCTCCCACCCACATCTGATCTCCCCCAATCCCCCTTCCCTTTCAGCAAAACACATCTATCCACGGCAGTGGCACCCACTGTAAGGGAGGAAGGAGATTTAATCTTACTAGTAGCAGCTGGTGAGCAGTGAGGGCAGGAAAAAACTACTTTAAAGAGTGGCAAATGTACTCACCATCAGTACCTGGAATGCTCTAAGGGTCACCTGACCTGGCATCCCTGCTGCTCATTTGCCTCTGTCATCAGAACACTGATGCTACCCTGGATGGGTAAGTTTTGTTGGGAAAGAAGGTGGAAGGCCTGGTCTACACATGCTGCGTAAGAGCTGGTGGAGTAGACTGAACCACTTCAGGCTGAAAGTGGAGGATCACCTTTCTTAAGGCTTGTCACTCCAGGGCTGTGCTTGCCATGGCTTAGAGATTCAATTTTAATAGTACTATGCAAAAAATTCTATACTGTTTTATAACTCAGTCCTCATCCTGAGAAAGTTAAAAAAAAATGCACACACCACAATATGACCTCTATGTGATTAAGATTTAGATCAGGTTTACAAATAACCACTCAACAATCCCTTGAGGGCTGTGTAACCTTCAGGGACATATTTTTAGGTGGCACAGAGGGCTTCCTTGGGAAGGTGTCAAAAATTCCCCTTCCCCTAAGTGGAGTTAGTTTGGAAATTCTGTTAGGCTGCTCTCTCTCACTGCACCAGTGCATCCTTGTTCTGTCTCCCAGGTATTAAGGTCATTCACACAACCAAAATCCCTGAAGCTAGGGAGGGCTGGGAAGGAGGCAGGATTATACCTACCTTCCCCCACACAAGCAAGGGCTCACCTGTACTCCACCGTGCTATGCACCCACATGATCAGCGCAGCAGAGATGTCTTCACAGGGATCTGGAGGAGGAAGTCCTTCAGTGTCCCACAATGTGAGAGCAGCAGAGGGGCTGCCCTCATCAAAACAGCAGCTTCTGGCTTCTTGACCACTAAGTGGCACTCTATGGTTGCAGGCTGCCAGGAGCTGCTGTGAACAGCCCCGATTGTGCACATGATTGGGGCTGTGAGGTAAGATAGGGATTTCCCCCTATTATCTTGGCTACACCCAAAGTTTAAAAATAGGGTAGCTCTGCTCTGGAACAGCAGGGTAGGATTGAGTCCCATGGCTCCACACAAGCCATGGGACTCAAAAAATAATTTTGACCTTTAAATAATTTTGACCTTTAAATAATTTTGACCTTTAAATAATTTTGACCTTTTGAGTCCATGGGACTCAAAAAATAATTTTGACCTTTAAAGCCCTAAACGGTTTGGGCCCGGGGTATCTGAGGGACCGCCTGCTCCCAAGGGTTGCTGCCCGCTTGACAAGGACATCTGAGGGGGCCCTGCTCTGGGTGCCGACAATGAGGGAGGCCCGGCTGTCGTGCACTCGGGACAGGGCCTTCTCTGTTGCTGCCCCCAGACTCTGGAATGCTCTCCCAGTGGCCATTCGTTCCTCGGACTCCATCACGGCTTTTAGAAAGCTTTTAAAGACTTGGCTTTTTACCCAGGCTTTTACATGATCGTTTTCTACTGCGGCTTCTCTGTGTTTTTATTTGTTGTATTTGTTGTATTGTTTTTATGCCTGTTTTTATATGTTTTTATATTTTTAACATGATGTTTTTATTGTCTTTTTATTGTATGTTTTTAATTTTGTAAACCGCCTTGGGGTTATCTTTTTAACGAAAGGCGGTATATAAATGCAAAAATAATAAAAAATAAATAAAAGCCTCTCTACCTGGGTTTTCCCACTCCTACCCTGCTTTGTCTGATTGTGAGAGTGGCCTGTGGCCAATCCAAGTACCTAGCTTTTAGTCCTGTTCACAAA
Organism: Hemicordylus capensis; assembly: GCF_027244095.1. Taxonomy (NCBI): domain Eukaryota; kingdom Metazoa; phylum Chordata; class Lepidosauria; order Squamata; family Cordylidae; genus Hemicordylus; species Hemicordylus capensis. The sequence goes on along the minus strand of NC_069661.1, from coordinate 33,874,019 downwards.
TTATGTTCAACACTTGTAAGAGTGTACAGTGTACACAGGTAAAGTTACGCACACCTTACGTTGAACACAGATACAGCAATACACGTACTATTTCTGCCATATATTTGAGAGGCCTTTACCCAGGTTCAGTTTTAATATGAACGCAGGTACAGTTCCCTCCCTGGCAGCATCTCCAAGATACAGCTGAGAGAGATTCCTGCCTGCCACCTTGGAGAAGCCGCTGCCAGTCTGTGAGGACAATCCTGAGCTGGATAGATCAAGGGTCTGACTCAGTATATGGCAGCTTCCTATGTTTCTATGTTCCTATGTACAGTCATTCACACAAAACATGCACAAGTGTACAGACATCTGTACGCTCGTACAACCTAATGTCTGAATGGGGCTTTTTCTTTAGTGAAGAAACTGAACAAGAAAAAAAAGTAAACCTCTCATTAGCAACACAACACCCCAACTTTAGGACATTAGATTTTTTGACAGTAGAAAGTTTCTCATGGGTTGAGAATCTGTGCCATTTGGAAGAGAATTGTTATTTTCTGTTTTTTAAAGGTCAATTGAAATATTGCTGGAAGCATGGGGTAATAAAATACTTAATAAGGTGTATGCTCTCCTTAATGGAAAAGGGAGTCCCATCTATATCTGTGCTACATCTGATGGGAGACAGGTAGTTTAATTTATTATCTTATAGCAGAAGTGCCATTTCAGGAGCGGATGCTAGAGAAGTGAGGAGGAGGAACAAGCTATATATTCAAGGTTAAGTTACAAAAAAAGAGTGTGTTTCAAGATGTTGTGATTATGTTTTGCGAGAATCACAGCAGTGTGTAGACAAATTTTGGATCTACACTTTTTACCCTAAGGAATTTGTGCTTTTGACTTATATACTGAGGTCATTCACACAGTCAAAAACTGTGTTCTTTCCAGGTTGGGAAGCTGTGTGTGCTCCCAATTTTCAGTTGCGTGGAAGCAAGGTAAGAGGAAAACCTGAGTAGAAGTGATTGTGTGGAAACAAGGTAGGAGGGAAAGCTACCCAGATTTTCCTCCTAACTTCCTTCCACATAACTGAAAACTGGGAGCATAGCTCCCAAACCTGGGTAGAACACAGCTTTTGATTGTGTGAATGAGCTCACTGAGTACATAGGCCTGCTTCATTTGTAAAGCCCAATAGTGTCATTCTTGGTGTGTAGGACTGGTGATCTGTCCAAATATGCCAGCAAAGGGGAGGCAAAGCCTCAACATGATGCGCAGAAGTAGAGTATTCATTGTGGTTCACAGCATGCCCAGGTTGTTTCCCCAGATAGTATAAAGGTCAAACTAATAACCTGTCTTTGGATCGCATACTTGAGATTCGCCGCTGTGCCTTCTTTTCAACCAAAGGCTGCCAGGGGGGCTTCTGATCCAGAGTGGGAATTCAGTGCAGGAAGAGACAGGGTTTGACCCTCCCCCCACCCTGTTTTCCTAGTGATCATGAGTTCCTCAAACTGCAATTTTCATAGAATAAGAGTTGCAGGCAGTGGGGAAGGGACCATTTTTCATTGGAAAAATGGTACGTGGGGAGAGGGTAAAGCATTACAGTCCTAATATTGGCTGGAGTTCCCTGCAGCTGTATTTGATTGAAAACAGTTCCAAGCATGGGACTGAAAGACCTGTTCAAACATCAAATTAACTCCGCACTTAAGATATCCTTGTCTCTGAAGAATACTTTAGGTGGATTCACACATAATGCAGTTCATGCATAATCCTTGCAAAGTTGGTAACTGACTTATCTGTTTCTGTCGGAACCCATTCCAAGGCAGGAACCTGAGGTTCACTCGGGGCCTCACACCAAAATGTGTAACCAAGATTTGAAGTTGGCTTGCCAATCCAAATGCTGCTCACCCTGAGATATGTGCCAAGTCTGTACCCACACTATTCACGAACCTCTGGTTTATTCCAGGCAAGACTGAGCCAGTCCCATTTGAAATTGGGGCCAATAGCTGTGAGATGGCTGATGCAGAGAAGGCTTGCCAGTCAAAGGGTAGCACAGGGCAGGCTGGGATAGCATCTTCGACACGGGGTGTACCTCTGGCTCAGCTGCTTTCAACAAACCAAGATGTGGGACCATCTTCAGCACCAAATTCAAGTTCCCTCCATATCTCAAGCTGCAGAAACCACAGGTTCCCTGCTATGTGTGCATGGGCTCTCAGTCTCAGCTGAAACACATAAGGCCTGCCACAGTGCATGTGCTGCTTTTGAGCATTGTTCGAAAGCTTCCCACTCTGCCTTTGGTTTGTTTTTGTCATTTTGGTTCTGGCCAACTGCCCAGTGATTGATCATCTTGCTGCTGTTCCTGTAACAGCAGCTTGATCAACAGGAATTAACAGGTGAAGCATTTCATGGCACTGGGAATACTGATCAAACTGGTATTAAGACACAGGAACAGGGTCAGCTGACAACCTTTCTTCCAGGAAGCTTCCCTTGAAGCGGAGCTAGTAGCAGCTCTGAGAGATGTGTCCCAGGATCCCCTACAATCTCCCAAGGATGCTGGGGTATATAGGAACATAGGAAACTGCCATATACTGAGTCAGACCATTGGTCTATCTAGCTCAGTATTGTCTTCACAGACTGGCAGCGGCTTCTCCAAGGTTGCAGGCAGGAATCTCTCTCAGCCCTATCTTGGAGAAGCCAGGGAGGGGACTTGGGACCTTCTGCTCTTCCCAGAGTGGCTTCATCCCCTGAGGGGAATATCTTGCAGTGCTCACACATCAAGTCTCCCATTCATATGCAACCAGGGCAAACCCTGCTTAGCAATGGGGACAAGTCATGCTTGCTACCACAAGACCAGCTCTCCTCTCCGATCTCAGATCATGCAGGGTATTGCTAGGGATTGTGGGGTATAGCTGTGCAGTATTGCCTCTTGAGGCAGCAAATGTGGTGGTGCTTTGCCACAGGGCATGATCTGAAGGCAGATGATGTAGCAACCTTGCCGTAAATAAGCAGATCTAGCAGTGTTGATTGTCTGGAAAGAAGACCTCTGTGTTTACCACCTTGAGCCTCCTGGAGGAAGGAAAGATCAGATCTCAACGTAATATAATTAAATAAATATTAATTATCCTCTTTGCCATATTTCATCCACTCCTACCATTTCAAAATCTAATATATTCACCTCTTAGCTGCATCTTAGCTGCACCAATAAGCAATTGGTAATGCATGATTCTGTCATGATTTCTGCTGGGTTAGGCTGAAGATCAGTATTAGAAGACACAACCTTTTCCTGTATACTGGTCGTGTAATCCATTGTAAGAGAATCCCACAGGGAATGTGCCCCCTGGTGGATCAACCAGCGATTTCCCAATACATACTTCATATTAACAACCATTTTTTTTTATTTTTATAGAATATAGGTTGGATTCTGACCCAAAATTGACCTTGAGCAGCTCTGTTTTTGTAGCAGCATTCATGTGGAACTGCCTTTATTCCTGGGCTGCATCAGCAGAGTTGCAATGTGTGATTGGTGCTGCCTTCAGCAAACCTGGAAAGCCAAGTTTGCCAAGAGCTGGGAGGATAAAGAGTTTCTTGGGTGCTGGACCCCTAATCATGGGGCCAAACTAGCTGTTAGACACAGACTGTGTGATTGAGGCCTGCCTGCTTGTATATTTTAATGTACAGAGCACACACAGGGGGCCCTGATCCAGACTGGGGATATGTGGCGGGGGGAACGGGGTTGCCCTAACATAGTCCAGATACAGACCATGGTTGCTATGACCCCCTTCTTCCAATGGGAACTTTCCTCCACTCCTGGGCCAAATACATCTGCAAGAGCAGCACAATTTGGATTACACTGTGGTGGCAACGGGCTAAATGAGCACATCCATACACAAAGATCTTCAGGCAGACTCCTGATGCAGATTCCCAGTGCAGTTATCAGGACAGGGCCTTTTCGGTGGTAGCCCCTAAGTTAATGAATTTCCTGACCCATTGGAAATGCTGCTGTTTGGTTCTTCTGTGTTTTATACACGTTTTCCTGTCTGAGAGTAAGTGCTTGACTGTTGGGCGTTTAATTGTCTATTTTTAATTGTATTTCACTATATTTTATACAATATTGATTATTGTATGCTGTTCCTGGAAGGTTCCTTGTATATACAGTTAATAAATAACTTTGGTTATAAGTGATCCATGTTTGAATCCTTACTCATCAGTGAAGTTCACAGAGAGGTCTTGGGTAACTTGCTGTGGCAGGTTCTTATCCTTTTCATCCTGCGGCCAGTGCATTCAGTTGCACTCAGATGCTGGTAACCAAGTGCAAAGTTACTAAAGTCCCAACAACTTTAGTTTTCTTTAGCCTACCCCAAATCCCTGAATGATCCAATCGTACTTTGTGTTAAAGCAACCCAGCCTGGGAAGCCCTGATTTTTCCAGTAACTTTTTAATAATACCTCTTTTCATATTTCTTCTATATCACCCCTTTCCCCTGCTTTCTGACCAATGTAGCCCCCAATTTATGTTGCCGTTGAACCGGACCCATTTTGTTGAAATGAGTTATTTCAAGATTCCGGCTTAGAATTTGTCTTGCTCTCAAACAGGCAGCCAGCAAATTCATGCGAAAGGAGTCTCCTAGGAAAACTGACCACAGAAAATTGAGCTTAAAGAGCAATAAAAGAATTTACTGCTGTCACATAGAAAGCCACAGGAGAATTTACATCTTGCCTGAAAAAAGTTCCCTCCAGAGGAATCCTCATCTTGGGCAAAGGAGAGAGTGATTTGGAACAGAAGCACTGAGGATCTCCATGTACATCTATGGGCCACATGATCCCTGAGGTACAAGAAGAAACCTCTTCTATTGATTTATGATGATTCTTCAACATAAGCAACGAAGTTACTGTGAATGTGCGATCAGCTATGAAAAACCCTACATGCCTGGTAAGCTCTCTCTCCCTTTTTGGTCCTAAACAAACAATGAGCCGGGTCTCACGATCAGTGAGACCCAGTTTGGTGATCTGAGCAGGGAGAGCGGGATAAGCCTGCTCCCCCCGCAGACGATCAGAGCGGGAGCCCTGGGCGGCCGGATCGGCTGCCCACACGATTGCCAGCTCCATGACGGAGCCAGTAGGGGCTGGGGGGAGCGGGAGCCGATCGGCCCCCAGAAGCTCCAGAATGCCCTGTGTGAGCGCGCAGGGCATACTGGTGAGACCCCGGGAGCCAGGAGGCAGCTTTTCGCCTCCCCTCTGGGGGTCTCCTCATGAGTAGCCATGGTGCGGAGCCACGCCACGGCTACTCATGATTTTAAAAAACGGGTTTGCGGAGTGCTCGCTCTGCAAACCCAGTTTTATGGGAGGGGTACTTGAGTGGGTTACCCGCTCTAGAACCACCGGGCTCGCAGCTGAGCCTGGTAGTTCACATGATTGCAGAAAATCAGGCTAGCGGAGGCATCATGGTTGACATCTAGAGCAAGGAAGGGCCAGTACAGCTAGAGTAGCAGACCAGCAGCTCCAGTGTACCAGCGAAGGGACAATTTTTAATGGGGCATTAAAATTTGCCCCTTTCTTTGGTGCACCGCTATGCCATGTGAACATATGTCCCTGAGTTATGTGCTCCATTTGGAAGGCTTCAGTAAGTGCTCTCACTCTCAACTTTAAAAATATGCTTACCTACAACTCCATAGAGCCAGCATACAGTACTTCATTTACGCAACACCTTTCTCAAATTAATAAACTTTCATAATTAAAAAATGTAGTCTGCACTAGCTGTGTGTTGAGAGTCAGCTACCTAGAAAGCATTCATGCCAGTGAAATATTCATAGCTGGCAGGTATGTTCCAGTAATAGGTAGATACAAATTGCACTGGCTGTGGAGGAAACATAAGCCCTATTCAGCCATTACATTGTAAATGCATACATATACAAACACAACAAATATTTATAAACCACTTTTCAATGAAAGTTCCCAAAGCGATTTACGTACATACATTTACATTCATACACACATACAATAGCTCCCTGTCCCCAAGCTCTCACAATCTAAAAAAGAAGAAAGACACCAGCATAAGATAGACACCTGTAAGAGCTACTAGAGGGATGCTGTGCTGGGGATGGATAGGGCCAGTTGCTCTCCCCCAGCTGGCAGGACACTATGTACACATGCATACTGCAAGGTCCTGCACACAACCAAATATGCTGCCGGGCAGGAGGGTTGGCGGGGGCACATGATCTACAAGGCTTTGCCACTCATGCAGCACACTAGCAGTGCGGCTGTGAGCGGCATAGCAAGGAGCCAGAGGAGGAATTCCTCCGGCATCCCTCAGTCCACCACCACGCCAGGTGTGCAGTGCATTGAGGGACCTTCACTCAGCCAGGCGTTCTTGCCACCCAGCTTTGTATGTGTGCAGGCTGCCCGAACCTGGAGTTAAGGGTGCACTCACACCCTTAAACCCATGTTAAAGCCTAGTGTTGACTCCTGGGCTTGGGACTGGGGCGGCACCAGGATTGGGATCAGTCCCAGCACTTCACACGGGCAGCTGAGCCTAGCCAAGCCTGGGCTTGTGTGTCCATGTGAATAGCTTCGGTATGTTTTTGAGGCTCTCCACATGAGCAGCGTGGAGAGCCTGACCAGGCTCTGCAGAGAGAGCCGACCCTGCAGACGAGCAGGGAGCCGTCCCTGGACAGCCGGATTGGCTGCCCACACGATTACTGGTTCCGTCACAGAGCCAGTAGGGGCAGCGGGGATCGGGGGCCGCTCGGCCCCCGGAAGTCCCAGAACGCCCCATGTGAGTGCGTGGGGCATTCTGGGGAGACCCCCGAGGCCAGGAGGCTGCTTGTAGTCTCCCAGTCAGGGGTCTACTGGTGTGTCTCCACGGCGCAGAGGCATGGCACGGCGGCACACAATCAGTGAAAAGGGGTTAGCAGAGCACTCGCTCCACTAGCCTCATTTAAGGAGGGGGACTTAAGTGGGGTAACTGCTGGGAGCTCCACGGCTCCCAGCGGTTCCCACAGCTGCAGGAAAGCTGGGCTCCCTTAGACCCCTTTCCTGCGCTCGTGAGAATAGCCTCTTTGTGTGAATGCAGGTACATCATGTGTTCATTTAAAAGTTAACTTTGGTATAGGCTCCCGCAAAGAGCATGTATAGGAAGCATCCTATGTGTTGAACACAAGAGCCCAATGCAGACATCATGCTGTACGAGTGTACAGATGTCTGTGCACTCATACGTGCATTTGTATGAATGGCTGTACCTATGTTCATTTTAATAGTCCACCTGGATACAGGCCCTTCGAATGCATGATACAGATAGGAAGTGTACTTCTGTACCTGCGTTCAACATGTGAATGACTGTACCTCTCTGCACTCGTTGTACAAGTGTTGAACATAACATGGGAATGGGCCTAGACAGTATCTATGTTTAGCATAGCATGTGAATAAGGCTGGCTATAGATGCAGGGCGTATCCAAATTGCAAGCACTTCATGCTTCCTTTTCTCCAGTTCTATGTTAATCCAGAATAGAAGTCCTCTCTTCCATCAGATGCGTGAGCTTCTGATGTGGATCTTAGGCAGAAGTGTGGGCAGCTCAGGAATCCCAAGCTTTCATCCAAAGCTTTTACTAGCTGCCCCCATGGTTCCTGTCCACCTTCACATCTGAAGCTGCTTTATGTCATCCTTGCAGTTGGAATATATTGTGAAAACCACTGCACTAAACATATTTTCTGAACAGCTACCATTGGAGTGTATTTGTACAACAGTATTTAATTAAAAATGATGACACTACCTTCCTGAATACATTTGCACATGTAGCATAGTGTATCCCTGTGCTCATACCCTAGTACAGCTCTATGTTCAAGTTGTTTGTAGACTTTTTTTTTAACCTAGCCTATTGTATGTAAAAGCTTAGGATAAAGCTCAGAGTCTTCCTTGAAGAGAGCCCCAAGATTAACAGAAGCCACCACAACAATACACTCCATCTTAATTTCTGAAAATGATTTATTTCCCTCTCATCGCCATGGTAACACCATTATTGGTCGTGGATCAAGCGGATAGGATGGAGAGCTAGAGTCCAGACATAAACAAAAACAGGGGAATCTCTGCATTATCTCTATGTGACATGACCACCTTTTAACATATACCATGCTACTGCTTGCATTTCTTAAGAGCAAGCTGTATTCTAAAAGAAGTGTGGTACGTCATTGAGGAAGCAAACAGAATCACATTTCCCGAGCAGGTTAAAATATTGCATTTACAATCGGGTACTTTGTAGAGAGATGTCTTTCAATCCACCAACAGACCTTCAGAAAACTTTCACTGAAACACTAGAGAAAGGTCAGACATCTACTCTGATAGTAACTAGATACAGCTGCACCTGTCAGCTCATTTAATGGTGAGGTGATTATGAAGCAAATACGGGGCAAATTTAGGTGATTGGGTTGCTCTAAGGCAACCCCAGTAATCTTCCCCCATTCTGAGACATAGCTGATAGTAGAAATAAACATTCCCTTTCCACATTATTTGTGTTCAAGGCTGCTCCTATATATTGCAATGGCAATCTTTGCAGTAACCAGGGAAACCAGAGCTCCAAATGGCAGGCATTGTTTTATATAGTGTGAGAACATTCAATGGCCGTATTCGCATGAAACACGAAACCACAGTTAAATGGGACAGAGGTTGCAATTTGTGAACTTGCGAATGCATGCATCTGTGGTTTTGCAGCAAAGGCAACCTGTAGTTTTCCTTGCCAAACTCCAATTTGAACCTTCGGTTTGTAGTGAGTTTCATTGCCCCAACCTAAGGATTTGCGGTATCGGAATTCCATTCATATGTGGAAGCCGCCATAACCGCAGTTTCATGCAGCTTCTGGAATTGTAATCATCGAGCGGGTGGCCCAGATGGCACCTGCCCAGGACTGCACCCATCCCATGTCTGTGGCATTCCTCGCTGGCCACCTCTCTCAGCACTTGCCCCACCCCCTGTCTCTGATCTAATAAAGCAGTTGCCTGGCAAAAGGGATGCCACCATGTCCCGTCCCAAGCTTCCAAGCCTGTCAAATGGGAAAGGGACACAGGTGCATGCCCTCTTCTCACTCTGTCCCTTGTTCCCACCTCTCGGAAGTCAGGAGAGAAAGGGGGCAGGATGGGAAGATGGACACTATGTGCTTAGCTCCCCAAAAATTAAGCGAACAAGATGTATATTCACAGGCACATGCAGTTGCAATGGCAACATAAACAGGTCAACCCCAGAAGATTGCTGGGGTGGGTATATATGGCAGGGCAGTGATACCTGGGGTTGGATTTAATGGGCAGTCCCAATCAGGAATTCTTGAATGGCTTAGGTCTATTTTTTTTTTTTTTTTTTGCACAGTGATGTTGGGGAAGGGGGATCCAGCATCTGCATCTCTAGGCTTATTCATGAGAAAGGCCGGGCAGCAGGATCATCATTGCCTTCATTGAAAGGAGAGATTCCTCATGTGATGAGGATGGACACTGTTCCTGAGCAGAGCACTCACTCATGAAAGTGTAAGGCCATGGGGATATCCCTTCACAACTCATGAGAAGAACCATCCAAGAGGAAAGGGGGATTGGGCAGAATCACTCATAATCTGTGATGAATGCCCTTCTCCCAAGGACCGCTCTCTCTCATGAGAGTGTCAGGCCATGGAGACACACATGACGGAGACACACATGCCAAGCAGCCAGTTGCTCCACACAAGGAAACTGTGTGGATGGCTACCCTGGCAACATCTCTCCCTATCTTGGCGACTGCTGTGAAGTCTTGGCGACTGCTGTGACTACTAGCCCATCTGCCCATTTGATAATGTCCATCTTTATTTTTGCCCGGAATAGTGACCCCACTCTCTTGGGGTCATAGGCAACTGTGGCGCCCCTCTGCTGCAGTTCCCTGTGGTGGCAGATCTGCATATGCTGTTACACAGTCAGAACCTGGGAAATCTGAACAAGAGATTAGGACACACAGACAAGCTAGAGCGATATGGTGCTTTAGTCTGATCATCTGAAGAGATAGGAGTGCAGAGAAAAGCATTCTAAATGCAACTACTAATGCACCTGCAGGTGCCTAGTGGTCCCCACACTTTTTTAAAAGAGTGACCTGGTGCAAATGAGAGGAGGAGGAAGAGGAGAAGAAGGAGATGATGATGAAGAAGAAAGCTCCTGTACATTTCATCCATGCGTAGAAAAGTCCATTTTGGCAACTGCTATATTTGTCATATGTATAGCACTATGACACAACACACTGCACCTGTTGGCATTCTGTCTTCTACCCAACTATTAAAGTTACAGGAGTCCTCCTGTCTTCTGTTGTGTTTTTTTCACCTTCAGCTTAGTTGCCTTAAAGCCATACTAGGTGTTGCATGGAACAACATCCCTACTTTTAAAAAGATGAAGAGGTGTTTTAGGAGGTTACCAGTAGAAATGAAGGAACGGTGGTAAAAGAGGCAGGGAGGGGACGGGGAGGATGGGTGGGAGGGAAGGCGGGGGTGGACTTACCTCTCCCCCATACTTTTGGCGACGTCCACTTCAGCACACTATCATGCGCCAACATAATCTATGCTGCTCATTTTCCCAGCCTCCAGGAATCCCACAATGCACCTCGTAATATGCGTGGGGTATTGGGTGATTCCCCTGGGAGTTGGGTGCTCTAGGCGCCAGACTCTGTGTATGCTCAGACTTCATGCAGCCCACGCATACTAACAGGCATACTCCTTCTACCCCTGGACCTGGCGTAAAGGATGTGTTCATGCCCTTTAGCCCAAGTTAAAGTCCGGGGTAAATTCCTGGGCTTGCGGGGAAGGCAGCACTGGAATCACGCACATGAGCAGCCAAACCCAGGCAGGGCTGCCCAAACCTGGGTTTGACTGCACAGCCTCAATATTTGCAAGATGGATTATTAGTCTGACTCAGTTTCCAAAAGTTTCCAAAGCAGTTTACAGAGAGAGAGAGAGAGAGAGAGAGAGAGAGAGAGAGAGAGAGAGAGAGAGAGAGAGAGAAGCAAGCAAGCAAGCAAGCAAGCAAGCAAGCAAGCGGGCTCACAGTCTAAAAAGAAACCATAAGATAGACACCAGCAACAGTCACTGGAGGTATTGTGCTGGGGGTGGATAGGGGTGGGCCAGTTACTCTCCCCCTGCTAAATAAAGAGAATCACCACATTTAAAAAGTGCCTCTTTGACCAGTTATCAGAAGAAACTTCCTATGCTCCTAGGTCTCTGATTATTGATGCTGGACCCTAGAAATGTCCTAGTGTGACCAGAAGACACCTCTGCTGCAAGAACCCCAGCAACCTCCAATTTTTAGCCTTAGGAACATAGGAAGCTGCCATATACTGAGGCAGACCATTGGTCTATCTAGCTCAGTATTTTCTACACAGACTGGCAGCGGCTTCTCCAAGGTTGCAGGCAGGAATCTCTCTCAGCCCTATCTTGGAGAAGCCAGGGAGGGAACTTGGAACCTTCTGCTCTTCCCAGAGCGGCTTCATCCCCTGAGGGGAATATCTTACAGTGCTCACACTTCTAGTCTCCCATTCAGATGCAACCAGGGCAGACCCTGCTTAGCTAAGGGGACAAGTCATGCTTGCTACCACAAGACCAGCTCTCCTCTCCTATAGCCTTCAGCAATAAATTCCTAGTAACAGTCATAGTTCCATTGAACTAAAATATTTTTGCAAATTTGAATCTTTTGAATTTAGACTCCATTGAGATTGAGATTATTGTTCCCACTACAGAAAACAATTGTTCTAGCTAGGCGCTAATTAGCATAGCAAGAAAGACAATATTATCAGTGACTGCTGTTGCAAATGGGTCCGTTATATGCACATAAATGTGATAGGCTTTACTGCTATTGTTTGAATTTGATGGCCTTTTGACTCCAGTGCTGACAAACCTTTTGCTCTGTGTCCATGTTTATACATTTGACACATCTAATGAAATAGTATTTGGTTCGTGATTGTTAATTCCATAATAGATCTGTTACTCTAGAACCCTTTGTTGTTGCTTCTCTAGTGTATTAACACAGCCATCCCACTGGAATCAATGAAATTAAAAAAACCCCACCTTGTAGAGATGTTTCTTGCTAACAGTCTAATGCACTATTCTGGAAGAAACCCAGTTCAGCTTGGTATGTGAGTTCATCTCTGCTTCATATTTTCAGCTACTTAAGCAGAAACATGTGTGGATTGGGGGGTAGGGGGTCCCAGACACCTCATTATTGTGTGCTTCTAACAAAGTGTAAATCATATCCCTCCACAATGACAGATAGGTAAAATATTTGCAGTAAATGGTTACACAGAGGGATGTTCTTGTTAAAGAGTTTCTTAGGGGCCACAAACACTGAAAGGTGTACATTTAAAAGGGATGACAATCTGGAAGGTGTAAACCTCTACAATGAGAAAAGGATGACTAGCCCTGAAGCACACACTGGGTGGGTTCAGATTATTGCTGGCCAGTCCATAAGCTGGTAACAAGTTGGTACAGTGTCAAGAAGGCACACACCCATCAGGTGTGACATCTAAACCTGCCCAAGTCCAATTCCTGTAACAAATTACCAACATTTTACCAATTTGATCAAGCTGACTTCAATTCCTGGTTACATAAGTTGGCTTTATGTTGGAGAAATGTCAGTAACGCAATGCAGGAACTGGACTTGGGGAGGTTAAGATGTCACACTCAACAGGAGTGCACACCCTTGTAACCCAACCTTTTACTGACTTGTTACCATTTTATGGACAGGCTGACGGTCCTTTGAACCCACCCATGATAACTTGCCTTCAATAAGAACAAAGCATAAAAGCAGCCTGTTGGATTAAACCAATGGTCCATATAATTCATCACTGTTTTCCAGAGTGGTCAGCCAGCGAAATCCACAAGCGGTAAGAAAGGCATAGCTCTTCTTTGTTTTTTTCTTCTGCTCACACAATATGGTTTTCAGAAATACATTGCATCTGATAGTGGAGGCTTCATTTAGACATTAAGGTTAATACCCAGTGATTGACCATGATTCTGCTTGCTTTTATTCCACGCTATCTAAGTGAATGGCCATCACCACATCATCTGAAGTTGAATTCCATCAGTTCTTTCTTTGTCCTGAAGATCCTGCTGGTGGTTAATAAGGTACAGGCCCTAGCTGTGCTTCAGTCCAGCAGAAGGCTTTTTGTAACATGTGAGGTTAATAAACATCATGAAAGACACTGAGGCTATCCCCACAATCAGGCGAAAGCCTAGCCCAATTTCACCTGATCATGGGGACCACCGGACTCGCAGGTGAGCCCGGTGGCCTCCAGGTGGTTAACCCACCAAACCACCCCTCCCTTTAAACCCGGGTTTGCAGAGCGAGCGCTCTGCAAACCCGGTTATTAAAATCATGAGTAGCCATGGGACGGCTCCATGCCACAGCTACTCATGAGGAGACCCCGACTGGGAGGCTCAAAAGTAGCCTCCCGGCTCAGGGGTCTCTCCAGCATGCCCTGTGCACTCGCGCAGGGCATGCTGGAGCTTCCGGGGGCCACACGGCCCCTGAAATCCCCAGCTCCGGTCGGCTCCATGACAGAGCTGGAAGTCATGTGGGTGGCCACTATGGCTGCCCAGAGCAGACTGCTCCCCGCAAACCCCCTAGAGGCTCTTCTCACTAATTGTGAGAAGAGCTTCAATTATTGGGTTGTAGATAGATATGAGAATGAGTAAGCCTTTTCATGAGGCAAGTTGAGGCAGTCTCCTCAGGTGGCAGAGTATAGGAGTACCATCAGGGCAGCTCTTTAGGACCAATCTGACCCTTGCAAACTTTGCAAGGAGCATCTCTCCTCACACTCCCTGCAAAGCTTGAAGGAAGTATGATGACAGAAGACGGAGCTGCTAGCAACCTTCCCTCCAACCTTCCCTTCCCACACACTTTCAGATCTTGCAAGGGTTGGTTTCGAAAGGGGATTGACCCCCACCAGGAAAATGGGGAAAGGCAGCATTTGGGTCCTTGCCTCAGACACCCCAATACTTTGGGCTACCACTGGGTAAGTTTCTGCCTATTTCATTCTTTAGTGATTAAACTCATGAAACACATGTATTTAAAATAATTAAAACTGAAAACTAAATGCAGGATGTGTGACAATATGGAAAGATCTTGCTCTAAGGGCAATATGCCATCCCTTGCCCCACACACCCCAGCTTAACTTTGGCTTTCTGGAAGCATTCATGCAAGTAACATTCCATCACTTTGAAGTTTGGAGAAAGTGAAACTAAGAGGTTGATGGGAGTTCAGCCAAAGGAAACACATTTTAAAATTCAAGGCAGTTCTCACAGAGATTTTTGTGTGGTATTCACCCAACTGTAACAACAGCATTTCCACTGATGTGCTTCAGGGAAGAAGCAGAAGAAAGCACTGAAGGAGGATATGAAGGAAGATAGGGTGGGCTCTCTGACAGGGCCATGGAAGACGGAAGGCATTTTAGCATAGTATTGATAACACCATGAAGATTATGCTGGTATACATATTAAGATATGGAGCATTTGTGCTTAGCGTGATGCATTTTATTAAGCTTAACTGTAACACAGTAATAGCTGGCGCTTGTTGACTCCAGCCTATCAGTATCATGGTTACAAAGAGGAGGAGAACTGTCTGCCATCATACTCAGTGCTTTATTAGTTTTTATAAACACAAGCCTTCTATTTAGGAAACGGCGGGGGTGGGTGGGGGCGGGGACCCAGCCTTGTTTCATGCATAGGACATTTGCTGGAACGTATATATGAAACTGCTTTCTATTGGTAAGCTCACTATGCTGACTGGCAACAGCATTCCAGGGGCAGGTCTTTCTGAGTCAGGGAGTAAAGCTGTGTCTTTCTGTATGCAAAACATGCGCTCTTCTACTGAGTTAGGGCCTCATCCCCCAGCCTTATCAAATGTTCTGATTTTGTGAGTCCGGAAAAAAAATCTCTATCATGTCCCCAAAGAAAAATAATGGCTTTTAGGAGAAGGATCTGCGCTGCACTTTTAAGATATTCATGAACAGAGAGATACACAGAGGCTCCAGTCCAGCTACAGTCGTGCACAACATGGTCATTAAGTGGATAGAGTCAGCAATATTGTGAGATTAATTGAAATACACAATCCACTCCGCTCTGCGCAGTGCCAATCAGGATTTGATCAAATGCCCAGTGTCCCACTGCGTTGGATTTGATTGTTACCCCTGGATCTGTATTTGCACCACAATATATACAGCTCTTTATTAGTGATGCTGCTGAAATGCAGAATTGGTAAGGTTTGGAAATGAACTCCTCTGATTCAGAATA
Organism: Hemicordylus capensis; assembly: GCF_027244095.1. Lineage (NCBI taxonomy): Eukaryota > Metazoa > Chordata > Lepidosauria > Squamata > Cordylidae > Hemicordylus > Hemicordylus capensis. The sequence continues at coordinate 33,858,784 of NC_069661.1, read as the reverse complement.
TGGTATGCCTTTTTCAGCTGAGCCCAAATTGTCCTAAAATTGAGGTCCAGTTCACGATGGCTTGCTCCAGCAGCAGCAGCATTCCCTGCTACCAGGCAGCTATCCCTGTTCTCTCCCTGCCTCCACCTGCTTTTCTAAAATTGACCCTGGTGAAGAAGGGAACAGTAGCAAAGAGGGCTGGTGTGGAGTGACAGAGGTCTCATCCTTAAGTCAACTCTGGATCATCTCCACCACTGGAGACCCTTGTAAAGGGAGTTCCCAATGCCTCCCAGCTTGTTGGATTCCAGTCTTGGAAAAGTTCAGGGCTTATCTGAGAGTTCTCTGACAAAGCATGGAAAGACCACGCCCAGAAAAACTCACCCATCCCTCCTTGTTGCCATCCCTTTTCACCATGGTAAGTATCAAGAAAGGTTGAAGATCCTTCATAGACAACTCAGGAAGATTCTTTCCCCAAGAAAGTTGAGGAAAAACTGAGCTAATCATGAGGTGAGCGAAGGAGAGCTCACCCATCACTCTTCTCAGCAAGAACTGTACAAAGAAGCTTTCTTTGAAAATTCAGACTAGATGTTGATAGCAGGGGAACAGGATGTCTCTGATTTGTTTATGCCAGCACTTCTTTCTCCCTATTAAACTTCTAAATAATTCAATAATACTGCAGAGATACTGTTTGATAGTGATGCAATTAATGTTCCAATTGTGAGGTGGTGTCCCAAGTATAACACCCAGTTTGCCACAACATATGTAGGAAAATATCCAAGATGATGCACAATAAAGTTAATTCTACAGGATGATAGGATACAGAACATTGTCTCTGATACCAATATTCAACTGGTCAGCTATTTGATATTGATGAACAATAAACCAGAACTATGCATAATAGTCCACGTGATGCTGTTTTTCAGCAATGCAAACATATTCATCGAAATAACTGGTAATGTTTCACACACTCCTAATAAATTCTGAATACCCAAGACAACCTTTTTCTGCTGATTACACATGCACTAATTCTACGATGCAATAGAATTCCCTATTATTGCATCTTCTATGGTTTCCTGAACTTCCACCATGCTTTGGATTTTAAGTAAATCCTTGATTGTGTCAATGAAACAGAGACAGAAATAAGTTAATACATTGTTAAGAGAACTGACTGTGCAAACAAGTCCTTTGTGTAGTATTTTCACTGTTCGCCTGTCTCCTAACATTTATAAATGCAGACTTAACCAAGTCATCACCATTGTTATAAATGAATGATTTGTTCCTTGGATATTGATTCTCTCAGTAATGCACATCTCGGCTACTGCAATGTAGATTATATTTTTGTGAAATACCTTTGTCTTTTTAAAAATGGAATCAAGAGGTTTGAAGGGTGAATTGCAGAGAATAAGGAAAAGCTAGAAACTATACTCAGTGTAGGAGGTTAGGAAATAATCAGCAAAATAATAAACATTCCTGCTAATTCTTTCAACAGAGGATGGAAATCCCACAAGCTTCAGCAAGAGTGCTTTTGATTAGCATTACTGATGGTATTTGAAGGCATCTCCAGAGTCTGTCCTTTAAAAGATGTGTCCCCAGTGCTACTTCAAAACATATGGGCTGGGAACTAAAGTGAAAAACTGATGTTTTACTAACCGTCTCAGTATGACAGAGGGTTGGAAAATATGCCTTGCATTAAAGCCACGTTTTAAATGAAAAAAGGAAATCTTGAAAACTGTTATGAGTGATTTGAAAAGTGAAATGCTAAGAACTGGTGGTCCTCCAATGGACCAGCCATTGAATGGTGTAACAGATGAGTCAGTCCCTGGCACCAGATAAGGATTTGGCCCACAAACTCTGGACATAGAAACCATCCAAATAACAGAATTCAAGCAATAAAGGTTGAAAAAAAGTGGAAAATTGGCAAAATGAGATGTCAGATCAGATGCCAGATAAGAGGTTTCATTCTGAGTATTCTCAAAAGGGATTCCCCCCTCTGTGTAATTCACAATGTGTGACATGTCTCATATTCATCACATTACTGGCTTCAGCGCCAGAGAGAGAGCTGAAACCCACTACAGCATGATGGAAAGGATTTTATGATTTTGTGAAGGCCAGCCCAGACCAGGGGTGGCCATTCCTGAATCCAGGCCTGGGATGGAAATTTCTAATCTAGAGTCCTTTATGTCACTGGAACTAGAACTGAGGGACTAATCTGGAAATAATGCCAGAGGACAGAACTGTTGTCAGAGCTAGGGATGGGCTAAATTGCAACTGTTACTAGCAATGCTTTTCTGCCAGCTGCCAGAAGCCCCACCCATGTGTTTGAGTCTCCAGGCTTGGAGATCTCACTCTTGTCATGCTCAGGAGCCTCACAGCATCATGAACCCTCAGTTGTGGCACATGGGGACAGGCCCCTAGATTTGGCTACTAACAAGCAAATTGGAAAGGGGATCAGATGCATACACTCTCTATGTTGAGATACCCTAAGTAGACCCCAGAAGTTAACTAAAGCAGGTTAACTTCCAGTCAAGACCACTCTGCACTGGGAGTGAACTGCCTCAGCCTCCCCTCCTTGTATCCCTGTAAAGGGATAGCAGTAAGCTAATGCACCAATTATTAACTCAACAGGAAGGACACAAATCAGGTGCATGGAAGTAACTCTCTCCCACCCCGCTCACAAAGAGGTTGAGTCAGCAATAAGGACCTTAAGATGCACCCATTCAAAGTACTGATTTGCTTATTGGACCCTCCATCCATACAGATTTCCCCTTCTCACATCTATGCACTCTATTTTCATGACAATCAGCCCTGGCTTGCCTCTGCCATTCACACATTGTTACACTCAGGAAGAGCAATCAGAAACAATGAAATCCTTGCAGGTTCCACCCAACACACCTATTCAGCAAAGAAGGGCAACAGGAATGTAGTCCCAGGACATATTTTGGGGTATATCAAACCCCAATTCCGTGATGTGGTGTGCTCTTTGCATACCATCTGCTTTGGAGTCACCAGCTGCTTGAGCAATTTACTATTCACAGGCCATCATGCCAGGCTGTGTCCAGTTCTTTGTGCCACTCTGCAGTAGGGGCGTGCACAAAACCTGCCAGCCTGTTTCAGTTTGAGTCTGAACCAGACACGAACCAGACCGAGACAGTTAGGTTCCCCCCCCCCCCGCATCAAACCCACCCAAGGCGGAGAGCTGATCTTGTGGTAGGAAGCATGACTTGTCCCCTTAACTAAGCAGGGTCCACCCTAGTTACGTATGAATGGGATACTAGAAGTGTGAGCACTGTAAGACATTCCCCTCAGAGGATGGAGCTGTTCTGGAAGAGCAGAAGGTTCCAGGTTCCCTCCCTGGCTTCTCCAAGATAGGGCTGAGAGAGATTCCTGCCTGCAACCTTGGAGAAGCTGCTGCCAGTCTGTGAATACAATGCTGAGCTAGATGGACCAATGATCTGACTCAGTATAAGGCAGCTTCCTATGTTCAGTTCAGCTGGGGGGTGGGGGGTGAACCATTTTGAGTTTTTTAAAATTGTACTTACTGCCTCTGGGGGGCTTCTCTGAGGCCATGGGGAGGCCCATGGAGGTCTCTCCTTCCACCGCTGGCCTTCCTTATGCCAAAAATCACTTGGTTTGAGCATTCTTCGGCGAATTCTGGGCCTTTCCCCCTTGTTGTGGCCATTTTAGAGGCTGTCATGCATGCGCAAGGGATCTCTGCATGGCCTGGGTCATGACTCAACCACATAGGGGCCCACTGCAAAATGGCCACCGCGATGGGGGAAAGGCCAGGATCAGGCTGTAGAACACCCAAACCAGGTGATTTTGTCATAAGGAAGGCCAGCAGGGGAAGGGGATCCTCCATGGACACTCCCCATGGCTTCAGAGAAGCCCCCTGGAGAGGGTAAATAGGGGAAAAAAATTTTAAAACTGAAAATGGCTTGCAACCCCCCCTCCCCGCAAAGGCCCAGAATGTTTTGGCACAACCCCAAACCTTCAAACCAAACGGGTTCAATGTTGAACTGGTTCAATATCAAACCGGTTTGTACATCATTAGTCTCCAGATTTTCTTTCTTACCTAGCTGGATCTGCCCAGTCTGCCTCACCAACTTAGGAAGTTGGTTCCACAGAGGAAGCACCCTCGTGGATTCACTTCTATCATCTAACCCATCTGGTCTTCTCACCCCTGCTTCTGACCAAGCTGTCTTTGAGGAATGAGGTCCTCCCGTTGTTCCAGGAGCCCCGAGGTCTCTTCACTCAGATCAGGTGATATGAATGTTTGCCCCTCACTGGGCCCAACTCCATCCCTATTCCCCTTTCTTAAATACAGCTGCATCCCTCTCTAAAGCCTCTTTCTCTTGCCCACCTGTGAATTTATACAATTAGGACTTTAAGCTAAAAACGCCTCTTTGCAATTGAACGTACTTTTAATAGGATTGCTTTAACCAGCCGTTTCTTTCCACTATACCCCTCCCTTCAATAAAACCTTCTTTTTGATTTTTGAAACTTCAGCCTTGCCTAAATCCAGTCATTTCCTGGGTCCACAACTTTGTGTAAATTTAATTTGATGTGGAACTGTCCTACCCAGAGCTAATTTCCCCACACAAAGCCCGAACACAATTTTGGGGATGTTTACCAATCACCACGGGGCAGTTCCATTAACACAACACAGAAAAAATGTTTTCTGTAGAGCAAGTCAAGGCAAATGGCCAGGTTAAGAACATACAAATAGCCCTACTGGATCAGACCAAAGGTCTAATTAGTCATACATCCTTCTTTGCACATCAAGTAAACTAGATGTCTCTGCAAGACATGAAGGCAACAATAATCTCCACCTCTTTATCCCCAGAAATGAGTATTTAGTGACACACTGCCTCTGAATATGGAGGATTGATTTAATCATTCACGGCTAACAGTCAATAATAGACCCATCCTCCATTTATTTGTCTAATCTCTTCTTAAAACCATCCTCTCTAGGAGCCAGCCCAGCACCATATCTTGTAGCAACGAATTCCATACATTAATTATGAGTTCATTCTCACAGTCAATGTAATGTTACTTTGACAGAAACTGGAAATTCCCACTGCACATGCGCTTCTATGGACCATGTGGTGAGAACTCAAGACTTTTTTGGGAATCTCAGATTGGTGCCACACCAATCCAACATGGAACTGACATAAATCCGGACCTCAAGTTAGCTTGACTATGTTGGTTCCATGTCGGGTTGGGTAGTGACAATCTGAGATTTCCCCAAAAGTCTAATTTCTCATGCACACACTCCAGTGTTGTGTGAAGCAACTTTATTTTGAATCTACCTGTCTGAGTTTCACTGGGTGACCCTAAGTTCTAATGTAGCTAATAGCGGATTTAAGCCCAGCCTTTGTCTCAAAGCAAGCCCACGTGGAGAAAAGAAAAATGCTGCATCATTCCCTCCATGTTTGTTCAACAAAGGCTGTTCCTTTGGTAGTCCAATCGCTGCCACCACACCCACTTTTTAACAGAGTTTATCCCCCGCTCTGGTGTGGGTGAAATTCCAGGGGAACTCTCCTTCTTTACCAATGGAAAAATACAGAAAACCTTCCACGTGCAGCCTACACATGGAGAGAAAACTTGGTAGTGTGAGTTGCTGAGCAATCAACATTGAGGCATGTTTGTACCAGAGTAAAAAACCCTTTTCCTGAGCCAAAAATCCACTCAGAGGCAGGTAAGATACAAAGAACAAAAAAAGAAAACTTTATTCAAAATACTACAGACTGCTTCAGTCTGAAGTTTTTTCAGCTTTAAGTTACAGTTAAAAGTAACTATCTCAGTAACTACAAGAATACTTCAAATAGCACCCTCAGATGATATTGGAGTGGCACGCTTTAAAAATCGTGGCTACCAAGTTGCATAGAACATAAATGCAAGAAAATACAAAAAGCCCCCTGAGGAGTTTACAGAGACTTTTGCAATTGCCTAGCTGGAAAGAAAGGGCAGAGGCTCAGTTTCTCTTAGTTTGTTATGTTGCAATTGCAAATAAAAACACAATAAACCAGTTGTAAGGATTTGCAAAGCACAAAATGAAAAAAATCTGAAGTGGGCTAACAAACTGTTGCCTCGCTAAACCCTTCAGAAGCCCAGAAGCCCTGGCTTCCTCCCCCCTTGAAACTCATCCCAAACTCCAGAAGGGAATTCAACCTTCCAGGAATCCTGTCTCTTAAGGATCTGCAGATGTCCTTCCGTGAGACATTCGGCTAGCTTTTGTCTTCAGGCTAGCTTTTGTCTATGAGGCAGCCAAAACAACATGGCTGTCCTTCACTAAGCCTTCTGCCCGTTCTCTCTCCTCCCCCTCCTTCTGAGTACAGACAAAAACTTCACTTCTTGCTGCCAGGCCCTCTAGGTCCCGGCCACCGTGTGCTGAGTGGCTGATCCCCAGAGGTCACTGCTGGTCAGTCAGGACAGGGTTCACTTCCGGTTCACTCTTTACAGGAAAGGAAAGGCTGTTACTGCCTGATCATTACATCTAGTATTTGGAGAAAGGAAGAACAGTGTCCTTTGTCCACTTTATACCATGCTACATGACCTGCAGGGATATATTTTTGGGTGGTGCAGGGCACTTCCAGGGGAATGAGCTCCACAAACATCACCGTCCCCACAGGAAGGTGGGATCCACAAACATCACACACACCTCTTTGTGCAATCAGCTTTATGGCACTAAGGAATGCTCTGCTGTGGGGATGCTTCTTCAAACTGCACAGCTGCATGGTTAGTGGGGATGTCAGTCACTATATTCCAAATGTGGTTATGCTATAGATTTGTAGAAAACATTGCAATATGGCAACGTTACTAGGCTTCTATTATCTTATGATTGTAGGGTCCTAATATCTGTATCTGACACAATTTCATGCTGCCTTCTTGCGGGGGGAGAGATGTGGCCCATCACCATTCCTTTCTGTGCCTCAAGACAACTCTGAAACCTGAGCAGCTACCCTATGGAGGCTCTTCCTGTATTCTTAGGAGATTTTTTTTTGTCACCGAAGGAAATGACAACTGTGATTCTTGTTGAATTAGATATTGATGCCAATCTTGGTTGCAAGAACTGACTTCCCCCTTGCTGAAAGGGAAGATGTATGCTTCTATCAAGGCTTAGTGAGGGTGAGATGAGTTCTGTAGGGCACCTGGATTGAAGATATGAAGCTGCCATCAGATCACAGGCCTGTCTAGTTTGGTATTGTCTATTCTGACTAGCAATGACTCTCCAGAGCCTCAGGTAGAGGGCTTTCTCATCACCGGCAACCAAATCCTTTAACGAGGGATGCCACCAATTGTACCTGAGATCTTCATCATGTAGTGTGCTCTACCACAGAACTATGCTCCCTTGCCAGGTCATCCACATCTGCCACTTTGAAGCTTCCACTAGTAACCGCGGCAATAGGTGATTTTCACCAACTCAATCTTTTAAAATAGAAATAATTTAAATTTTTAGTATTTTTTTTTAAATCTGTTATCTATTTTTCAGTTTCCTCAGCCTCCCCCCCCCCATTTGTACCTCCAAATTCTTTCTTGGATTCAAAGTTTGAAACCTTTACAACTACACTCCATAATGCTTGTATTTCATTGCGTGATCAGTTAAGTCTCTTGAAGTAACATAATGACACTTTATTTCAGTAACTTTCAGAGACAAGCATTCTTCCAGACATGACTTAAACCATAAGTTCCCACCAAAATATATTTTATCTAGGTCTCTTAGATAAATTGTATTATATGGGAATTGAAATGTATGCTATTGGTGCTGATGTCAGAAATAAATGGGACAATGGCATCATTTTTATGACCCCAAACAATTTGTTGACCTGGTAACACAGGAATATGTCAGACTCATTCTGTAGAAAAAAGTTAGTATCCTGGGATTCTATTTTTGTGCAGAAGGTTGTCTAACATTTGGAAGGGTGCAAAAGGCTGATATGACACACCATAATTAATGTCCAGTAACTAATAATTAAGCAATGCATATCAACTGTATTTTTAAATTCTTTATTGATAGAAACATTGCTCTGCAATACACTATTTTCAGTGCCAAATGCTAAACAATGAACAACTTTTCAAAACAGCATTGGGAATCAAACTAAAAAAGCACATTAATGCTCCATGAAGAACTACTTAATTTTTTTTAACAACAAGAACAAATATTTATATACCGCCAAAGCGATTTACATAGAGAAACAATAAGTAAGTAAGTAAGTAAGTAAGTAAGTAAGTAAGTAAGTAAGTAAGTAAGTAAGATGGATCCCTGTCCCCAAAGGACATAGGAAGCTGCCATATACTGAGTCAGACCATAGGTCCATCTAGCTCGGTACTGTCTTCACAGACTGGCAAAGTTGCAGGCAGGAATCTCTCACAGCCCTATCTTGGAGATGCCAGGGAGGGAACTTGGAACCTAGATGCTCTTCCTAGAGTGGCTCCATACCCTGAGGGGAATATCTTACTGTGCAAACACTTCTAGTCTCCCTTTTCATATGCAACCAGGGTGGACCCTGCTTAGCTAAGGGGACAAGTCATGCTTGCTACCACAAAACCAGCTCTCCTTTTTAAAAGTTCTAAAGGCTCACAATCAACAGCAGCTAAATTGCTGATTGCGGAAATCTTGGGTGGGATGCGGAAACTGATCTACCAAGAAGGAAACCATGGATAGAAAATGTATGGGATATTTTAATTATTTGTATTTGGTTGTTGCTATTATCTACTTCAGAGGCCTTCACTTACATCCCCAAGTCACACCATCCCCAAGTCACATGAGGATTATGACTATTTCCATGCTCATACCTGCTAATCCAAATGGAAAAAAGACAAAATTTCCTTCCTAAATTTCCTTTTCTGTATGACATACATGCAGTGTGGAACCTTCCTGAGTTCCAGGGCAATACAACATGGGCTGCTGTACCAAAGGGCAGCTTTGTGTGAGGTCCTCCCACTTCCACCATGCAGCTCAACATACATCAAATACTGAGGTCATTACACCGAGCCTTTTCCAGCATCAGTCCACATTCTTTACATTCCAATGTATAGTTGAACTATGGAATTTGCTACCTGCAGATATGATGATGGCTACCAATCTAGACCATTTTAAATGGGAATTAAGCAAATTCATGGAGGGCAGGGCTATCAATGGCTACTAGATTTGATGGCTGTTCATTGCCATCAGGATTATGGATGGCAAGCCTTTGAATGCCAGGTGCTAAGGAAAACCAATGGGAAGTGGAGGTTGCCCTCTTTTCCCCACTTGTGAAATTCTCAGATACACCTGTTTGGCCACTGCATGAAGCAGGATGCTGAAGTAGATGGGCCCTTGGCCTGTTTTCCCCTACCCTTATATTATTTATAATTAATTGTCATTGCTGGAGGTAGGGAACTGCTTGGGGCAATGATTATCCTTTTGTGCAAAGGATAAGATGTATTAAATGTTATGCAGGGGAAGGAGGACACAGGGCTACCATTTTCAGCAGCAGAATTTGCAATGTCTTTAAAGCATTTCTGTAATTCTGGCAAAATGCTAGTTACGTCTCTACACTTCTGAAGGCATATCAGATGTTTCCCTCTTTATAGATCAACAATTGTACTTGAGCATTTTCCTGCTATACTGGCTACATCTAGCAATAGTTTCAGGCGTGAAAGCTTCCACGAGACTTTTCCCACCTACAAGGCAAATGGCAACATCTATTCTTTTCATAACACTCTCCCAAGTCCACTAACAACATTCTTGGGGGTTGTACTGGGAGGGATCAGCTCAGCCACTTGATTGGGAGTAGCAAAGCAAAAGCATCCCAACATCCCATGGCAGTTCAGAGTTGCAACATCATGCTCACCACACACTCTTGATACCACAAAAATGCTCCACCAGATATTCACAGAAATGCCAATGTGTACTATTAAAAATACTTGTTGACTAAACTACTTGACAGAAGTTCTACTGGAATTAAGTGTTTTATTTATTTATGTATTTATTTATTTATTTAGTGCATTTTTATACTGCCCCAACCCAAGGTCTCAGGGTGGTTCACAACAAATAAAAACAAAACATTAAAATCAATTAAATATTAAAAACAGCTTAAAACAATCAATAAATAATCTGAAATTTCAAAAGTTACAAAGTTAAAGAGCTAAAAGGCCTCGGTAAAAAGATAAGTCTTTAGACATTTTTAAAAAGCCGCTAGAGATGGGGAAGCCATCCCTCGGGAAGCGCGTTCCAAAGTCTTGGGGCAACAACAGAGAAGGCCCGTCCCTGGGTGGCCACTAGACGACATAAAGGTAGCCACAGTCGAGCCTCCCCTGATGTATGCAGTGGACGATGGGGATCATGCAGAAGAAGACGCTCTCTTAGGGCTTTATAGGTTATAACCAGCACTTTGTATTTTGCCTGGAAACTTATTGGCAGCCAGTGCAACTCCTGTAATATAAGTAGTCCTTAAGAATAACTCGAGTGGTACTATTGAGCAATTTAGTCTGGGTCACAGCCACTGTCTGGAATCATAAACAGTCTGTGATATGGTGGATATGGAGGAGGGTCCTGCTGTTCAAAGGAAAAAGAGTCACAATCTTAATGGGTATGACCAAGTCTTTGGGGGCAGAGTCTGAGGATTGCCATTGTGGGTGAGATAAGACCATTTGGCTCTGGTCATTCCCCTTTGCATGTTGGGAAATGGGTGTCACAGCAAGAGCATGCCTTACCTCCTTGCCCATCCTGCAATACTGAAATGCTGAATATTGCTTACACACATAAAATCCAGTGTATGTAGACTCAGGTCACCTAGTTGATTCTCAGAAAAAATCTGGGAAAATCTGACCCAAGCGAAATGGGCCTACATGCACTGATGTTTATGTTTATGAGTCCCATGCAAATATACGTCCCATGTGAACAGCTGATGGTGTCACTGGTAGGGCAGGTAGGATAGTAGGCAAGAGATCTCACTCTTCCTCCCATCCTTCACCATATGTAGAAGAGCAAATGGAGCCATGTCATTCAATGGAGCCCTGTGCTTATACAGAAGCTCATGGATTTGCTGATTGCCCTCATCAAGGCTTTGAGAAACATATTAAAATGTATCTAGTGATAGCGAGTGAAAGGAAAAAACAAGTAAGGAATACATGGGCCAGGAATATTCACTAGTTCTAATGCTATCCCAGCTGCCCTCTTCCTCCTCATTTAACTACTTCAACAGACTTCTGATGTGAACTGATAAAAAGCATGGCAGTTTGTCCTCCATCTCCACAAATTGCCACAGCTAGAGTCCTACTGATAGGCTTCTTTTGAAAGGGAGAAGTTTCTCTCAATTGTCCCTAATTATGTGGCAGAGTCCATCTGGAACTCACAGTTGCTTCTAGGACCACATAAGTTTGGAGGAGCTCATAATTGCTGCAATTAATGGAATTCTATACACAGAAAAACAGCAACAAATCAGACCTGAGCAAGATATCCTTGGGATGATGGTAGTTGCACAACAGTTACATGTTATCCAACTTTCAAAGTATCTTATTTATTTTTTAACTGTGGACATAATCATCATCATCATCATCAACAACAACAACAACAACATGGGAGTAAGTATAATTTGGTGTTTTTTTCACAAGAATATGCGCTTTGGTGTTTTGGTGGTTTTTTCCCCCATAAGAATGTGTGGCTCCTGTCACCCTCAGTAAAGCTCCAGATCTTTGTGGGACAAATATCTGAGCCCTCTCCGGTATTAAGATTCAGCCTGATCTCTTCTGCCTTCCCTTTGAGCTGTACAAGGTCCTGACCTTTGCTGCGTTATGGCACGTAGGGCAAGATACATGTACACTGTGGGAACTTGACAGCAAGGGCTAACCTGAGTGCGGATATAGGAATGATACAATGGGGATTGGGTGTGCGAAGCAGCTTGGTTCAAGCCAGGCTTGATGTTGAATTAGCTTGGCTTGATAGGTTTGGGGTTGAACCGGACTGGCCTTGCCTGGTCTAAGTTCTAACCGAGTTCAAACCAAACTGCGCCCGATTCAAACTGAACTGGTTCGGTGCTCTACTGGTAAAGGGGAATCTGGTGAGAATCCCCCTTTACCAGTAAAGGGGCAGATGGCTTCTCTAAGCCTAGAGGGGGCTGGAGGGGAGTCAGTCAGTACTTACTGGTACTACCATCAGCGGTCACATTGGTGGCCACATGGGGGCCACAGGAGTGGCACAAACCCAAACCCTAAATAAAACCAAATTGGGCCAGGTCAGTTAGAATCCAAACTGAACCAGCAAAAGCAGTTTTGTGCACATCCCTGCAAAGGGGAAACAACAAGCTTCTAATGCAAGATATGTGTTGAATAACAATAAAAATACACAATTTCATTTGGGGACTCAATAAAATAAATCTCTTATTGTAATACTAGTAAACCAAACCATTAATGTTGAATATTTGGGAGACAAAACTTGCTTGCATGAATATCAACATGTGGTGATGGGTACTTGGGCATGTGCTGTCAAATCCGGCACCCTGCCAGCCCACCTGTCCATGTAGAGCCATTCACCCTTGCCCACAGCCCTGAAGGGTGAGCCCACTGTCCTGGAGCCACAGGAAACCAGGCCTGTCCTCTCCTAGGAATCCCCATGCCTGCAGATCTGCATATGGTGCAATGCTGGACCAAGCTCAGGAACTCTGAATGGGTTTGAAGCTCCATGCCCAACCCCCTGTGTCTACACCATCCACATAAGCAGATATGTCCTGACAAATGGCCTCCTCATGGCAGTGATGGCCAGCATGAAAAGTGCATCCCCTCTTGAGGTGGACAGCAAATATTGGGGGGGGCACTCCTGTCCCAGTTTAAGAGGCTGCCACTAGCAGGGATTCTGGAGATGCCACGAGAAAGGTTGGGGAAGGGGGCCCCAGCCCTTTCCCGGCGGGGGATGTTCACTCCTTAGGCTTGCTCATGAGTGGGGTTGGGCAGCTGGATCAGCATTGCTCTAGTGACCAAAGAGATTCTTCCTTTGTGATAACAATGTGTACAGGCCCAGGGCAGACCGCACCCACTCAAGAGAGTGCCAGGCCATGGGTGTTCTATATAGAGTCAGGTTGCTGTGTGGAAGGAAGCTGTGGGTACACTGGAGACTGCTTTCCTTGTCTTGGGGCCAGATTTCTGGGAAACCACGCCCCCTGCTAGCCCACCCAGCCATGTGGAGATATGCAGCCCTGACTGCGCCACTCAAGGGCAACACCACCATCCTGGCGCAACTGGAAATCAGGGGTCCCCTCTCCTGGGATCCCTGCAGATCTGCACGAGGCACTACGCAGCACGAGGCACTACACTCCTGCAGATCTGCACGAGGCACTGCGCTGACCAGATCTGGGGAGGTTTAAAGCTCTGTGCCCAACCCCACTATCTCCCCCATCCACATAAATGGTGAGGGTTTTTTTCTTGGGTGTGTGTGCTCTGGGAAAGGTGTAAAAGGCAGCCCCTAGCAGGGATTCCCAAGTAGACAAGTTGTTGTTGTTGTTGTTGTTGTTGTTTCGATTTCTATACTGCCCTTCCAAAAATGGCTCAGGGCAGTTTACACAGAGAAATAACAGTAAATAAGATGGCTCCCTGTCCCCAAAGGGCTCACAGTCTAAAAAGCAACACGAGATAGACACCAGCAACAGTCACTGGAGGTACTGTGCTGGGGGTGGATAGGGCCAGTTACTCTCCCCCTGCTAAATAAAGAGAATCACCATGTTAAAAGGTGCCTCTTTGCCAAGTTAGCAGGGGTTATATTCTTCTCACACACAAGTTGGGGAAGAGGGGCCCAGATCCTTCCCCTATTGGTTTTTGTTTGTTTGTTTGTTTGTTTTTGCTCCCCAGGCTTATTTTATTTTATTTTATAGATTGATTGATTGATTGATTGATTGTTGAATTTATATACCACCTTTCATTAAAAACAATCCCAAGGTGGTTTACAAAAGTTAAAAAACACACAATAAAATGACAATAAGAATATTAAGCTAAAAATATAAAAACAAACCAAATTTTAAACCTATATAATACAAGCATAAAAACTATACACAGGTAAAAACACATAGAAGCAGCAATAAAAACAATCATGTAAAAGCCTGGATAAAAAGCCAAGATTTAACAAGCTTTCTAAAAACTGTGATGGAGTCTGAGGAGCAAATGGCCACTGGGAGAGCATTCCAGAGTTTGGGGGCAGCAAGAGAGAAGGCCCTGTCCCGAGTGCACGACAACCGAGCCTCCCTCATTGTTGGCACCCGGAGCAGAGCCCCCTCAGATGAACTCGTCAAGCGGGCAGCTACCCTTGGGAGCAGGCAGTCCCTCAGATACCCCAGGCCCAAACCATTAAGGGCTTTAAAGGTCAAAATCAGCACCTTGAATTGGACCCGGAAACAAACTGGCAGCCAGTGCAACTCTTTCAGAAAGGGTGTGATGTGCTCCCATCGGGCAGCTCCGGATAAAACCCTAGCTGCCGCATTTTGCACTAGCTGAAGTTTCCAGATATTCTTCAAGGGCAGCCCCACATAGAGTGCATTACAGTAATCCAGCCATGACATGACTAAGGCATGGGTAACCATGGCCAGATCTGCCTTCTCAAGAATGGGACGCAGCTGGCGCACTAGCCAAAACCATGCAAAGGCACCCCTAGTCACCGTCTCCACCTGAGCTTCCAAAAGCAGAGCTGGGTCCAATAGTACCCCGAAGCTGCGTACTTGCTCCTTCAAGGGGAGTGCAACCCCATCCAGAACCGGTAAAATCTCCTCATCCCGATTGGCTCTCCTACTGACCAACAGTACCTCCGTCTTGTCTGGATTCAATTTCAGTTTATTAGCCCCACATCCAAATCATCATGGCCTCCAGCTCCCGATTCAGGACATCCACCGCCTCCCTAGGATCAGGTGACAAGGAGAGATAGAGCTGAGTGTCATCCGCATATTGCTGACAACTCAGTCCAAATCCCCAGATGACCTCTCCCAGCGGTTTCATGTAGATGTTAAACAGCATGGGAGACAAGACCGAACCCTGCGGGACCCCACAGGCCAGTGGCCACGGAGCTGAGCAGTAGTCCCCCAGCACCACCTTCGGCACCCTCCCCTCAAGAAAGGACCGGAACCACTTCAACGCAGTACCTCCAACTCCCATACTCGAGAGGCGGCCCAGAAGGATACCATGGTCGATGGTATCAAACGCCTCTGAGAGGTCCAGCAGAACCAACAGGGATGCACTCCTCCTGTCTAGTTCCCAGCGTAGAACAACCACTAGAGCGACCAAGGCAGTCTCAGTCCCATACCCGGGGCGGAAGCCAGATTGAAAAGGATCCAGATAATCCGTATCATCCAAGACCCTCTGCAGCTGGGACGCCAACACACACTCTATCACCTTGCCCCCAAAGGGCAGGTTAAAGACTGGTCTAGAGTTGTCCAGATTGGAGGGATCAAGGGAGGGCTTTTTAAATAATGGTCTTACCACCGCCTCCTTGAGGCATGGTGGCATCCTGCCCTCCCTTAATGAAGCATTAATAGTCACCTCCAACCATCTACCTGTACCCTCCCTGGCAGTTTTTATTAGCCATGAAAGACAAGGGTCAAGAGCACATGATGTCACCCGCACACTGCCCAGGATCTTGTCCACATCCTCAGGCCGCACTAACTGAAAAGAATCCATCACAACGGGACCAGATGGTACCAGAGGCACGTCTGCCAGAACTGCCAAAACTCTGGAATCCAAATTGGCACGGATGCGAGCGACTTTATCTGCAAAGTGGCAAGCAAACTGATCACAATGGGCTGTAGATGATCCCCCCCCCCATTACCTGGGGGTATGTGTGGAGCAGTGTTTTTACCACACGAAACAGCTCTGTTTGTCTGCACTGAGCAGATGCAATGGAGGCGGAGAAAAAATGTTTCCTCACCACCCCCACTGCCATGGAGTAGTCCCTAAAATGGGCTCTAGCCCATGTTCGGTCGGATTTGACACGACTCTTCCTCCAGCGTCGTTCCAGCCGTCATCCGAGTTGTTTCATCGCCCTGAGCTCCGAGGAAAACCAAGGAGCAGATCAGGTTCCACCAAGCCGGAGAGGGCGTTTAGGAGCAACCGTGTCAGCAGCCCAGGCTGTCTCTCCATTCCAGAGATCAACCAGGGCCTCAACAGGGTCACCAGCTCTGAACAATGGAAATTTCCAGAGGGCCGTCTGGAATCCAAGCGAATCCATAAGCCTCCGGGGGTGGACCATCCTAATCGGCCCACCACCCATGCTGAGGGCAGATGGAGCAGTCAAACTAAACCCCACCAGATGATGATCTGTCCATGACAAGGGAGTTGTCTCAAATTCCCCCACCTACAGATCATTTATTTCCCGGTCAGCAAAAACCAGATCCAGAGTATGTCCCGCCATGTGGGTAGGGCCCGATACCAACTGAGACAGGCCCATGGTTGCCATGGAGGCCATGAAATCCTGAGCTGCAACCACTAGGGGGGCCTCAGCGTGGACACTGAAATCCCCCCAAACAATAAGCCTGGGGGAACCCAAGGCCACCTCCGAGACCACCCCCACCAGCTCAGGCAGGGAGACTGAAGTGCAGCGGGGTAGTCGGTACACCAGCAGAATCCCCAGCCTATCTCGGAGGCCCACCCTCAAGGACAAGCACTAGAAATTCTGAGATTGCCTGACCGGGCATCTGGAAACGGGGAGGATCTCTCGATAGTTGACTGCAATGCCCCCTCCCCGACCCTTGAGACGGGGCTGTTGTATGATCTGGAAACCTTGAGGACAGAGTTGAGAGAGACCAACCCCACCCAGCCATGGGAAGTGGTACCTTGGCGATTGCTTTCCTCATCTTGGGGACTAGGTCCAAGCTGCCACAGAAATGTGCCTCCTGCCAGCCTTTTTGCCCATGTTGATATGTATGCCCTTGCCAGCACCCCGGAACGGCCACCCCCCTATCCCAGGGTGGATGGAGAATGGAAACACTCTTCTCTTGCGATTCCTTGCACCTGCAGATCTTCATACAGCACAACGCCAGACTAGGACCTTGGGTTCTGAATGGGTTTAAAGGTCTGTCCCAGTGTCTCCCCTCTCTGCATGTGTCTGGGCCATGGCACATGGGGCATCTAGATGACCTCTGGGTACTTGCAAGACTTCAGGGGGATTGGGGGGGGATGAAGATTGCAGATAATCCTTTCTCTTTTTTACCATTGAGGGTTCTGGGCCTCACACAAGTGGGGCCTCCTTTAGTGTATTGGTGGGTTGTCTCAACTCGTGAGCTCGCAGTCCGTGGATGGGGCACCGCCCTTGGATGGGCACAACCATCCCCAGTAGACTGACCCTCTCATCAGAGAGTGAGCCCGCTTGGCAACAAGCTGCCAGACAGCAGATTTCAGTTGGGTCTGCAAGGACTGCTTTGCCAGGGTCACCCCTTGCAGCATCATCCAAAGTTATGGTGGGACAAAGCCTGCAGCATCCCCCAGCATCCTTTGCCCTCCTTCATCTACATGTCTCCTCCTAGGAATGTTCCTCTCCCTTAATTAAAGTGTAATAGCAAACCTTCCCACCCCTGGAGCCCAAACCCCCTGAGAATTCATTTTTGTGTGGGACTATTAGGGCGCAGGGCTACTTGGGAGGAGGAGGCACCATCGCTAGCAGAAGAAGTGCTGCCATGGCATAGCATGGCAGGGCATTTAAATGGGCTTAAATGCCCTTTCCATGCCGAGAGCAGGTGGAGCACTCCAAAAATGCACAGTCGAACTCAGCACGCCCCCCACTGACATCATGGGCAGTTGTGGCCACCCTGCTGATGTGGTGATGCTTTGCTCACAGTCTGGCCATGAAGCTTGCTGGGATCTGCCTTGGAGGCCGAGCAGAAGAGAGGGGCTCCCTTCTGGAACTGGAGTTTGGCAGGCCGTGGTTTAGCTAATGTCTGTGGTGCAATTTGGAGTTACGAACTGAAACCTCGGCCACGTTTAGCTCCGGTTTGCCATTATGTGTGAATGCGGCCCTAGTCTACTTGTTAAACTAGCTGCTAGCATGACAACAACAACAAGAAGGACTATTTATATACCACTTTTCAAAAAAGGTTCCAAAGCAGCTTACATAGAGAAATAATAAATACATACATAAATAAGATGGATCCCTCTCCCCAAACGGCTCACAATCTAAAAAAGAAACATAAGATAGACACCAGCAACTGTCACTGGAGGTACTGAGCTGGGGATGGATAGGGCCAGTCCCCCTCGCCCCCTAAATATAGAGAATCACCACATTTTAAAGGTGCCTCTTTGCCCAGTTAGCAGGGGACATAACATTACATGGGGATATTTCCTGAGAAAGGAAGGGAGTTAATTGGAACAGGGAATCACAAATCAGAGGAAGAGGCTGGTTAGAAAAGGAGATGACAGGCAAAACATCTTAATGCAATGCAGCTGCTTTGGAGGTAGATGTGTTGGCTAAAATAGGCAGCGGCTGCTTGCTGTTTGAAATGTGAGAGGGAAGGCTTCTTACTGATTTATGTATTCTTTATCTTGTGGTTTATTATGTAAACCACTTTTGAAACTTTGCTGAAAAGTGGTATATTTTAATAGTAGTAGTTGTTGTTTGGTCTTTTTAAATATGAATAGTTGTATAGGTTTTAACACAAATAAGAATGTATCATGCAAATTTTTAAGTTGGATATTCGATGCAGTATTTTGGAAAGTGAAGGACCCTTAAAGGGGATTTCAATGTGTGTGCACACATACACACTTCCATCTATTGACTGCATTCTCACTGATGGTGCTTACAATCTTGCCAGCTAGAGAGGCTCTCTGAAGCTGATAGTACCACTGGCGTTTTAATATTTTTGCAAAAAAAAAAGTAGCCATACAATTTAATTTGCACCTTGATATTGAGCTCATAGCCTTTGTTGGTGATGGTGACACAATGATTTGTAGAATTTAATTAATGATCTGACATCTGATTTTGCTTCATTAATGCATAAGCCAGCTTAGTCTCATTTATCCTCTAGCCTGTTTATTTCTTAATACGCTATTAGTTAATGTGATTTTTTTTGTAAAAAAAATCTGAAAATAAGTCTTAACTAGGGATAAGATAATATGGCAGTTCCATATTTACTATTTTTTAAAAACCCACTCACTAAGGCTATTCTCACGAACAGCCAAACCCAGGCTAGGGCAGCCCTGCTCATGTAGAGCGCCAGGATAACTCCTGATCCTGCAACTCCCGCTCAGCCTAACTCTGCATTTTTGCCCCAGCTCCTAGCCAAGGTTAAGGGTGCAAGTGCACCCTTAACCCTGGCGCTGAGATTATGTCGTTCCTTGGACTGCACACAGCCCAAGCATACACAGAGACGGGTGCCTAGAGTGCCCTTCTCATGGGGGTATCCCCATGCTCATCATGCAGTGCCTTGTGGGATACGAGGAGGCTGGGAAAATGAGTCCGGGCCTCTAGGGATCCACACTGCCAGGAGCAGCACAGATAATGATCCATGCCACTCTGTGCAGTGCAGATCGTCTGGGTGTGTGATGGTGCACTGAATATTATACAGGTGATCATCTGGGGGGAAGGTATGTTAAATCCTGCCTCCCACCACCCTGTTGTGTTCTCTGCCCCGGCAGGGTGCGTGTGCATAGCCTTCTTTTATAACTTGATCACATCCAGATTTCAAGATTTCCCCCCCATTAAAATCATTTGTATACAAACCCTGTTTATTTTATTACAAAGTGCATATTAAAACTGTAATCCAACAGATGCAGTTTTCTCCTGTGCAACATCCATGCAAGAAATCTACACCTGCTGAGCTGCATCATCAATTAAAGGAATGCCAAAGTGGCTTCAAACAGAAAAAGAAAGGAAAAAGCTTGCTGGTATAATGAAAGGCAATTTTCTCATTTTTCCATTAGTTACTCAGTACTACATATGGAGAAAATAAAGACAAGGGCTATTCACACATTATGTTGTACACATGGACAATATGTGTATAATGTACATAGATTGCTGATTTGCATACACATCGTTGCACATGATGTTCAATGCATGTTCAACAGTATACACAATCTGTTCCCTACGTTAAAAACTCCCATTACCCAGGTTCACTGTTGAAGCATAAACAGATACGTAACGTATATATTTACCTGTGCACACATACGATATAATGTGCAAATAGCCTGGTTTTGTTCATTTTCTATAGGGCTCTCCCCAGCCTCAGGATTTCTGCCCCACCTTGCCACCCTCTGGAGGGCCCCCCCCCATGCCACCCTGAACTTTTCTTCTACTAATATTTTAAGGGGGACATGTACACTTCCAGAAGTTGGGAAGCCTCCTTGATGGTTGCAACCATGCAAAGCCTTCCCAAATTCACAATGAATCAGTTTCCCAAACCTTCTTGCCAATTTGTGGCTACCAATTAGTAAAATGGCCCAAAGAGGGTACTTCCCCAACAATATCATCATCCCCTCAGCATCTGCCATGTGTGAATTGGCAGGCTGTGCACCCCATGGAACCTTAGAGTGAGTGTGCATGCCCAGCTCCCTCAGCTCCCTAGAAGCCAAATCTCTCTCTGAGGTGGGATTCAGCTTCTAGATAGCAGAGGGAGGGAGAGGCAGACTCTAAAGAATGGCAATTCTAACAACCCAGCTTTAAACACATACCTCAAAGACAAAACAGGAACAGTGATTTACCAGGGACAGGTGCCAGAAAATAGGGACCGCCCCGGACCAATAGGGGCAGTGGGAGCGTACGTAGTTTATGCTTTCAATCTTCTCTTTGTTGGCTGGGGACTAGGAAACCTATTACTTTCTCAGAGCCTTTCCAGATGATCCTTTGAATGTGCTGGATATGTGCAGATGTCAGCTCAGCTCCTTGCAGGGGAAATGGTGTGGGTGTGTGGAGAGAGAGAGAGAGAGAGAGAGAGAGAGAGAGAGAGAGAGAGAGAGGCCTGACCTTGTGTGAAAGGTGAGATCTGTGCCTCCAGGAACCGGGCTCTAGATGTCATGAACCGGCCATAAAAAACCACAAGATGCCGTGGCTCTGAGCTCTCTGTGGAGAAAGATTTGACAACACTGTATCTCCATTTTAGATGAGAGAGCCATTCCATTCAGGCACTGCCGCTGATCACCATTGCAGCCCCATCATACGAGGAGACGAATTGCTGCTTTAGCAGTTAAATCCCCAACCATTTAAAGCCTTATAAATCAAAACCCACAACTCCAACTCTGCACAGGACAGACTCCCCGGCCTATTAAATCTCCTTTGTTTTCCTTGGAAGACTCAAATCACAGCTAAACCTATTTTAACTAGCCAATGGAGGATTTTCACTGGAGGGTCAATAACACTATGGGCAAATATGAGTCTCGGGGACCAGCTTAATCCTTCAATGTATGCTGGAGGTTAATGAGACCTTGTGACGTGTATACATGTTTACCCAGAGACTAACAAGCTAGTGAGTTTTTGGGCTCTGTGCTTTGCACTGGATTAGATTGCATCTGTAGCCTACATCTCCATCTGCATTCTGCAAGCATCTTTTATTTTATAAGCAGAGGGTCAGTTTAAGAATTAATCCTTCTGCCTCATTTATTAACTCGCTGAATAATAGCTGGATGATGCGAGAGTGCCAAATATATGCAAAGCTTAAAAGTTATCATCACTGATTCTTCCACCCGCTACAAGACTTTGTTCCTGGCGAACAATGGAAGAGTTAGGCCATCTGGTGGTGAATGGAAAATTGACAACCCTGGCAATTTCCTAACTTGAGAGAGAGAGAGAGAGAGAGAGAGAGAGAGAGAGAGAGAGAGAGAGAGAGAAAGACTTTGGCCCTCCAGCTATTGTTGGACTCCATTTCCCATCATCTCCAACCACCATGGCCAATAGGGATGATGGGAGTTGTAGTCCAGCATCTGCAGGAGGGCAAACGTTTTGCAGCCCTGGTCTACAGAATTAGTAATGGGATGTAGTGCCGTTCATGTCTAGGTGACTGGTTCAAAGCTATCTCACAGGTAAGCTAGAAGGCGGATTTGCTATAGCTTCAGAACAGCTTCATTCCCTTTGAGAACTGGGAAGGACTGCCTGGCCTGAAGCCAGTTTGTGGGATCAATCAATATTAGATCTCTATCTTCAAACCCAAGTTCAAAACCCACATCTTCTGTGAAGCTTTGGTTCAACCCTTTGTGTGACCAAAGGATATCTAGAACCTATGGATATGCTTTGACATCTGCTCATATTATTCCTGTGTTAAATGTGCTTCTCCCTCTTGTTTGCTCCATTCTCACACCCAATGGTCCTGAGGCATGGTCAGAAGGTACATCATGCAGCAACTCTGTGAAGGCTTCCTAGAAATGGAATGGGCCAGTGCCTGGAAGAAAAACTTCCTGCGAATCCTAGTTATGTCACCTTGGGTAAAGAGCATAATTCCTCTACTGAGTCAGGTCCCTCTAGCTCAGTAGATGATCAGCAGTGGTTCTCCAGGGTTTCAGATATGGTTCTTTCCCAGTTCTATCTGAAGATGCCAGTCATGAACCTGGAACTCTGTATGCCAAGAAGGTGCTCTTTCGCTGAGATATGGCTCCTCCCCGAAAGGTGGGATATACATGTAATAAATACAGTACATGTTGATTATAAGCAACTTGGGCCAGGAACCTGTCTTTTTCTTATCACGGTTAACATCACAGAACATATTTCTACAGAAGCAGATGCAGATAGAGATTTTTCTTTTAAGCTTGATGTTCTGATCTATCTCATCTAGTCATACCAAGCCAAACATCTAACACAGCATACATCGATCCCTCAGCTGCCCATAAGGAATCACAAGATGTAGAACATTATAATGTCGCTCTGGAACAATATTTTGTAGAAAGGGGGCGCTAGTGGCTGGCATACCACACAATGGCACATCAGCCTAGTAATACCTCATGCACCCAAGTTGCGCCAATGTAAAATTTGTGAAAATAATAGTGGAAATAATGGGTTTCATCTCATGTAATATCATTTGCACAAACTTTGCATCTGAATAGCTTGTGTACATGCAGCTTTTCTAGGCTGATATACCATTGCCTGTCATGTTGTCCAATTTTTTTTGGTAAAAATTCAAAAGTATATTCTCTTAATTCTTTTTAAATATTATGAGTGTTTTAACACAGGGATTGCTAACCTGAGCTCTCCAACTGGAATATAATTTCAGCATGATAAGAGCCCTTCAAGTTGTGCACCCCATGTTTCACTCTCCCTCTCTCTCCCTCTCACTCTCCCTCTCTCTCTCTCTTATGGCTTGATGATGGAAATTGTAGCACAATAACAGCTGGAGAGTCTCAGGTTGGCTACTCCTGTTTTAACATATGCACACACAAACACACAAACACCCCTGCTGGATCAAGCCCAAGGCCCATCTAGTCCAGTATCCTGTTTCAAACAGTGGAGGCCCACCAGATGCCTCCAAGAAGCCCACAGGCAAGAGATGAAGGCATGCCCTCTTTCCTGCTGTTATTCCCCAGCAACTGCTATTTAGAGGCATCTTGCCTCTGAAGCTGGAGGTGGCCTATAGCCCTCAGGCTAGTAGCCATTGATAGACCTGTCCTCCATGAATTTATCTAAACCCCTCTTAAAGCCATCCAGTCTGTTGGCTGTCACCACATCTTGTGGCAATGAATTCCATAGGTTAATTATGTGTTGTGTGAAAAAATGCTTCCTTTTCTTGCTCCTAAATTTCTTGGCAATCAGTTTCATGGGATGACCTGTGGTTCTAGAGTTATGTGAGAAGGAGAAAATGTTATGTCTATCAACAACAACAATAATAAACTTTATTTATTAGCTGCCCCATAACAAATTGTTCTCTGGGTGGCTCACATCACAGTATTAAAAATACAATAAAACCACAATACATTAAATCCTAGATAAAAAGGGAGAAAAGAAAATACAGAATATAATACAAAGCAGTTTAAAAACTTATTTTAAAATTAGTTAAAAATCAAATCAAATCAGATCTGAAAATCAGAATTTAAAAGACCTGGGTGAACAAAAAGTTCTTTCCCTCACATAGTCTTCACATGCAGTTATTGACAGAGAGGCCAAATTTCTAGACATGCTAAAAGTCTGTGCCTTAGATTTCAGAACAGTCGGTTGCAGAGAACCAACCAGAGAGAAGGAGACCTTGGACTTAATCCTGAGTTGTTCCCAGGACCTGGTGCAAGATGTCAGAGTTGTAGAACCATTGGGGAACAGTGACCATAGTGTGATCCAATTCAGCTTATATGCAAGTGGAGCATTGCCAAGGAAGTCCAACATAGACGCGCTGGACTTCAGAAGAGGAAACTTCTCAAAAATGAAGGGATTGGTAACAAGCAAGCTGTTACCGAGGAGGGTTGAATCACTCCTGAAAGCATGGAACTTATTTAAAACTACAATAATACAAGCTCAGTTGGGCTGCATACCAAGAAGGAGGAAAGGTAGCACCAAGTTCAGAAGGACATCAGCATTGCTAATAAGTAGAGTCAGGGAAGCTATTAAAGAGAAGAAGACTTCCTTCAACCTGCCCAAATGAAGAGAACAGAAAGAAACAAAAACTCTGGCAAAATAAGTGCAAGGAGACTAGGGATGTGCATGAAACACGATTTGGACACTGGATCATAGCACATCTCTTTAACACAGAGGGACTACACATTTCCTTTAACACTGAGGAGGGTAGGTTCATACCTGATCCTCTGATGCTTGCCGCCACTTCCTTAATCACGGTGCCCTGCACAACTATCATTGTGCACCAGTAGCACTCTGCCCCAGCTGCTCCTGCACAGTGCCAGCATAAAAATGGCCACCATGTGTGTGCGGAGGCCATGTGCATGCCAGTGTCACACCGGAGCAGCTGGGAGAAAGAGCCACTGGCATATGATGATAGCTGGGGGTGGGTGGGGCCCACAATTAAGGAAGTGGCAGCAAGGGGAGGAGGAGAAGGCATGGACCTACTCTCTGTGTTAAAGGGGATGTGTAATCCCACCGTGTTAAAGGGATGTGCTGTGATTCAGCATATGAATAGCATTTCATGCACTTCCCTAAAGGAGACAATAAGGGATGCAAAAAGAGAGTTTGAGGAGCATATAGCTAGAAGTGTCAAAGGGAATAACAAAAACTTCTTTGAATATATCAGAAGTAGTAAACCTGCAAGGGAGGCAGTTGGACCCTTAGATGATGAGGGTGTGAAATGGATTATTAAGGAGGATGAGGAGACTGCAGAGAATCTGAATGAATTCTTTGCATCTGTCTTCATGGTGGAGGATACTGATCACATACCCACTCTAGAACTGAGCTTCTCAGGCCTGGAGGCTGAAGAGCTGGGCGAATTTGAGGTGGCAAGAGAGGATGTTCTAAACTGTCTTGAAAAACTAAAGATTAATACATTTCCAGGACATTCACTCAAGAGTTCTGAATGACCTCAAATGTGAAATTGCTGATCTCCTAGCAGAAATAGGTAACTTACTTTATTGATTTGATTTGATTTGATTTGATTTGATTTGTATACCACCCACTACCGAAGTCTCTAGGTGGTTTACAACATATAACAAACCAAGAATAAAACAAACCAAGAACTGAACAGTTAAAACATATAAAAACCAGGTTAAAATATCTATAAAAACAACAACAAACTAAAAAGCTTGGCTGAAGAGATGTATCTTTAGTTGTTTCCTAAAAGCCAACAGGGATGGAGCAGCTCTAATCACAGACGAACCTCCCCTAAAGATCTTAATGGGTAGCAGGCTTCATAGTGAAGAAGACCTTTTCTTAAATTCTGTGGACTCAAGCCATTAAGGGTTTTATAGATAATAACCAGCGCTTTATATTTTGCCCAGAAACCTATTGGTAGCCAGTGTAGATATTTTAGAATTGTAAAATGGTCTCTACAGGATAGATAAGAGTAATATGGTCTCTACAGGATGTCCCAGAGACCAATATGGCAGCAGCATTCTGTACCAATTGCAGCTTCCGGACTACATACAAAGGCAGCCCCAAGTAGAGTGCATTGCAGTAATCAAACATGGAGGTTACCAGCTTGTGCACCACTGTCTTAAGGGCAATCACTTCCAGGAAAGGGCACAGTTGGTAAATCAGTTGGTGAAGCTGGTTTGCAGTTGGTGAAGCTGATAAAAATCACTCCTGGCCACCACCTCCACCTGAGGTATCAGGGAGAGGGCTGGGTCCAGAAGTACTCCCAAACAGCGAGCCTGTCCCTTCTGGGGCAGTGGAACCCCATCCAGAACGGGGATACCAATACCATCAGAACACCTTTCACTTGTTGTCTTGTGCAATTGTGTGTTTGGATGCAAATGAAGATTAGATATAGCTTGCCCTCTTCCATCGACACCACCCTCCTCCTCCTCTCCTCCTCCTCCTCCTCCTCCTCCATAGTAATCATCGTGGTGGTGGTAGTAGTATAGTAAATCTGCTATTTTCCAATTTAGCAACTTCTCTAGCAACTTTTGGGGATGGGAGACTTTCAATATGTTTATCACAGCTATCAAATGAACATGCCCTCAACTATAAGCTCTAAATGTCTGGGTTGAGCCTAACATTTTGCTGATTGCACTGGACTTATAGGCAATATTGCTGTAGGAGCCATTTTACTAGTTGGAATTCTGGGCCGTGCTGGAACTTCATCTCTCTGACACTGCATCGTGTACTGAACAATGGTAAAAATCTGGCCTGGGATGATGTATAGATCATCTATAGAATACTTTGGTAGTTATTTCAAGAAAAATGTTGTTGTTTTGGTTTTTTAAAAAACCTATTACAATCTTTAAAATCCTATATATCATACCAATGCATCATCTAGGGTTGATGGAGAGGACTTTTTTTAAAAGTATGTAAATATTGAAAATGTCTGTCTTGCTACTTGACAAGTACTTGTAAGTTCCAGATGTGATTCTTATAATTATATGTATGTTCATACTCCCTAAGCTAGGGCTGTAAACTATTTGTTTGATGAAGAATTTCCTGGTTTTGAAAAGCATGGAGCAAAGTGTAACATAACAATCTGACTGGAAACATCTATATTATTTTATTTTTAAAAAATTCAATCCCTCACCAGCATTCTCAATTTATGATGAACACCCTGGTATCCAAGGCTTGTAGTTCTTTGAACTCACTGTGAGGACTGATGATGCTCTGTGTTGGTGAGGATCTTATAAATAGCATTCCTTTATCAGAATATCTGAGTGCTTTAGATAAGACTTTGGCTATCTTGATAAATAAGATTTATTGCAATCTTATTCTACATTTCAGTGTCTGCAGAAGAAATTATTAATAATGGGGCAAGTGGAGGTTAGGCTGCCAACTGATCAGCAAAAAATGCCCTGGCCTGCTCTTGTACCTTAACCATAACTTGATCTTCATAAAACAACCAAAAAAGCAGATCAAACATTTCATCTGTTCGTGTCAGCAGATCAAGCAGCTGTTCAAGGCAAAGGAGCAGGGGCTGTTAAAGAACTTGGTAGCCATAATCAAAGTTACTTTTTACATTAATGAGTCATTCCAATACTCTTCTATGAACATTAATATCTTCTGCCTAACCAATCCAAGGATGGCAGCTTTCCATCCCATTGTCTCCCTCTAAAATATTAGGAAGCTGTTCTCATGATTGATCAACCATGGTCCTCTGGCGGGTAGCCCACCTTACAACCCCTCCCCTTAAATGAGGTTAACAGAGCAAGCGCGGCAGGCACACTTGGGGTGGGGAAAGAGGAGGGGGGGACCCCAGGAAGGCACCATGCACTCGTATAGTGCTTTCCTGGGTTTCAGGGGGCCAGGGTGTCATACGACGGTGCTCCCTGACGGAGCTGCGGCTGGTGCAGGAGGGCACAACTGGAGCAGCCGCTCATCTGGGCGGCCAATACAGCCACCCAGCAACAAGTGACTGCTCATCTGAACCCCATCTGGCACTTCACAAGGATCATGTGAAGTGCCTCCAGGAGTGAAAAGGAAAAGGGGCACTGACATTCTTCCCCAGTTTGGGCAAAGGAACTAGGAGGATGCAGGCACATTTCCTCTACAGAGTGGTGCAAAGAACAAAAGGTACTTACCCTGCCACAAGGAGTCTGAAGTTTGATGGCAGTGGCGAGAGAACAGTGTGGGGCAGGGGCAGGGAAGGAATCAGGCATCAGCAAGGCCCAGCTCCTGGCTATCAGGTTTTGGAGAGAGCAGCGATCCATGCAAATGGGTCAGGCGCAGGTGTGTGCTCCAAATACAGGCAGGGCTTGAGATCCAGAGCAGCAAAATGAGTGCATAGCCAAAGTCAGAGGTCAAGATCCCAGGCAGAAAGGAAGAGGGAGAAGGAGCTGGGAGACAACCCATGGTACTGATGGGTTATCCATACACAATTACAGGGGTGCAGGAGGGACAAACTCTCACAAACAGCTTGGGGGAGATTTGGGTGACCGACAGGTGGAGAGGAAAAGGATCAGGTGCCTTTCCCCCTACATCTGTCTCCAATAGGAGCCTGAAGCCGGGGTGGCTGCTTTAGAAGGGAAAGGAAAGCACAAGGGGTGGGATACCTTTGTGCACTTAATGTCACATTTAGTTTAGCCCTCTCTGTCAAATCCACTTGTTACCAGTTTTGTAATTTTGATTTGCTCATATATGCAGACATGGAAAAGAGTCCTGCAAGCGCCCAAAAGTGACATGTAAACCTGTCCTTTGTGCCATTGCTCAGGCAATTGTCTGCATCACTTGATCCTCGCTATTACTTTTCCCCATCATTCTATTTTTTCCCCCAGCTGTTACAATTAGCCAGACTTGTGACTCACCTCACGTTCTAATCCCATCCCAGCGACAATGTTTATTTCACAGGACGTTCAGTTAATTGGTAATAGAATCTGCTGTGAAGTCTTGTTTCCTTTGCCTCTGCTGCTAAGTATAACCTGAATGGCACAGCAAGTCACAAAAGAAAAATAATTAAGTAACCTCAAAAGGGCAGGCTGCAACTATTTCACACTGCGAAATACTTAGCGAGGGTCAAGGGTTCTGACATTCTGAGGCTCTAAACAGCTCTTGGAAGACAAGAAGTGGATTCTACAGTCTGACCTCCGATGCGAGGTGAACAGCAAGTCCACACAGGACCTTCCGGCAATCCTGCATTCGTGCTCCAGCAAAAAGCAGGAAGCAGTATCTGCAGGCCTAACTACAGTTAAAAGTGTAGCTGTCATCAAAAACAGCACTCATTTAGTCCATCCTCAGCTTCCATAACATATGAAAGAACTGAGCTTGTGAAAGCCTGCATTTCCTGAACCCGCACTCCGCCAAGAATGGCCACATATCATGGGCAGTGAGGAAATGCAGAAAGCTGTGATATCACAACCAAAGGTAAGTTCCACTCGATACTGTGGAGAGAGGGGGGTGGAACTGGACCCACAGTTACTGTTTTTGTTGGCAGCCATGTGTTCCCCCAAATATGCAGACCTGTCTACACATGCAGCAGCATGAGGTGTGACTGCAGGGTTCTGAGGGAGAAGAATGTGGACGGTACCACTTCAAGCTGATAGTGGGAGGTCATGTTTCTAAATGTCCCACTCTGAAAAACTCTGGGTATGTAGAAAATTAGCACAACAGGGGCCGGCCTAGAAAAGGGGTCAGCAATCTTGGCTGTTGCTAAACTACGATTGCCATCACCCCCCGCTGCAATTTATTATTTAATTACTAAAGTTAATAAAATTATGTATTAAATTTTATGTATTAAATATTTATTTTTTATTAAAATTTATTTATTTCTGACCTAGAATGCTCCTCATTTTTTTTTTTTTACTTTCAGGAAATTTGTTACATAGAAGTTTATTCAAAAGTGATATCTCCAATAGCAAGTGCTGGAAAGACTGTAGTTCTGTGGGAGAACAGCTGTTTTGCATACAGAATGTCTCAAATTCAGTCATCTCCAGGTAGGGCTGAGAACTACCCATATGAAACCATGGAAAGCTGCTGCCAGTCAGTGCAGATAATAGAGCTAGATGGACCAATGGTGTGAGACCAGGCATGAGAGCTACAAGCTACCCATCCCCCGCAAAACCTCATGGAAACACACCTAAGACTGAGTCTTCCCTCATCACTAACTCATTGCAAGTGTTACTGCTGAGTAGGGTTGAGGTTGCATGAGTATCATAGGTTCCTATTTAATAATTCCCTGTAACGTAATTAGCAACAAATGGCACAACTAATAGTCCCCCATCCATCCCCGCCTAATGCCTGCACAACTTTAGAAACTGTATTCTATAAAGTTCTATTCTATTTGGAATGCTAAACAAATTCTCTTGGTTTCCAAATCTGTTACTGCCAGACTCAAGAGGAGCCCTAAACTAGGTTAGTTCTGAAGTTAATAAGCCCTTCCTGAAGCAAATGTCAACCCCTGAGTAGGGCTTCTATTTAGGGAGGAACAGGAACTCTGTACCCTCTCTTTTGTTGCAAACCTACCTTCGTCTTCAGGAATACCTGTATTCCTGGCCAACAGTTGCTTTAGCATAAGTGACTGTTAGAATTAACAGTTGGATGGGCTTAAGTAATGTATGTCAAAGGCCCAAATCCTTTTGTTTTGTTTGATCCCACCCACCGCTAAAATGCGGACCCAGAAATGTTGATATTATGAGGTATAAACAACATAAAATGGAGTTCTACAATCAAATGTTTGCAGATTCTAAATGACTGTATTCTTCCTCAAAGACAACTCACCTTCCATAGCTCCATATCTGGTGAGGTGAGAATTTGATGCCAGTTATACAACAGCTGATCAGAGAGACCTTCTGAGAAAATTCTTCAATGTTTCTCCTTGGAAGAAACCCTGAAATTCTCTTCAAATGTCAGTTTGTCCTTGGAGGAATCTTGGAATTCTCTTTTGAATTTCACCTTGCAGAAATTTTGGTTCCATTCTGCAAACCTACAGACGGCTGCATCAAAAACACCAGTTCAGAGATTGATTTTTTTCAATGGTGTGCTTCGTTAGCATTATTCTCATGATAATCACTAGAGCAGGAGAAGCCTCAGACTAGGGATGTGCACAAAACAGATTTTGCACTTTGTTCTGAGCTTGAAACAAAACACAGACAGCCAAAACATTTCATCGAAATAGCGGACAACCTGGTTGTTTCGATGGAACAAAACTCAAAACATTTCAAGTGTTTCAGCCATAGTGAACAATGGGGAAACTCAAAATACCCCATTGTTCCCCATGGGTAGTTTCTAGGGACACCAAAGTGGGTTGAGTGGTGGAGCATGATGCTACCTACCACCCAACCCACAAAAGAAATGTGCAAGCAGATTTGTTAAAAGTTAACAAATTTTTAACTTTCCCCCCAAATCCTCATAGGATCGCAAGTCAGTCGGAAGCCAATGGCAGAAAATCAGCAAGGGGAAAACAGGCCTCCAGAATGGTGCTTGAGATGTCAAACATTTCAAATCAAAATAGGGTTGTTTTGTTCTGAGATCAAAACAGGCCCTTTCTTTAAAGGGAGTTTTGAGTTTAAAATATTCGAAATAGACCATTTTGAGAAAAAATGTTTCAACATTGAAACGTTTTGCACACTCCTACCTCTGATCCTAGGCACTTTAAGTGGCACAGCAGGTAAATGCTTGACTAACAAGCAGAAGGTTGCCAGTTCGAATCCCCACTGGTACTATATCGGGCAGCAGCAATATAGGAAGATGCGGAAAGGTATAATCTCATACTGCATAGGAGGAAGCAATGGTAAACCCTTCCTGTATTCTACCAAAGAAAACCACAGGGCTCTGTGGGTGCCAGGAGTCAACATCAACTTGATGGCACACTTTACCTTTACCTCTGATCCTAGTTCAGGAGCCATGCACACTCCTGACTGGCCTACAAGCAAGATAGGAGGAGTGGAAAATTCTTATCTGCTTGCTAGTTACTTGTCTGCAAACTAGGGCCAGAGACTTCTCCTATGCTCGTGATCACCATGAGAAAAAGAGTTCTGTTGCGCTTGGACTGTCCTCCCCACCCCCCTGTCCCCCATAAAAAGACTTTGCAACAAATGTCATTATGGCCATCTTCATAGGGAGCAGAGCTGATCTTGTGGCAGTGAGAATGCATTTCCCCCTTCACTAAGCAGAGTCTACCTTGGTTTGCATTTGGATGGAAGACTAGATGTGAACACTGTAAGATATCCCCTATGGAGATGGGGCAATGGCCCAGTGGAAGAGCATCTACATTCTTGCATGCAGAAGGTCTCAGGTTCACTCCCTGGCATCTCCAGATAGGGCTGGGAGAGACTCATGCCTGAAACCTTGAAGAGCTGCTGACTGTCAGTGTAGACAATACTGAGCTAGATGGACCAATCGTTTGACTCACTATAAGGCAGTTTCCTATGTTCAGCATCTGTAATTCAAAAAAACATTTTGAACCTGAGATCTTTATTGCAGCTCTCATGGCAGAGATCTGACTTCCCATCAGAGTGTATTGTGCAGGTATTTTCCTGAATTTTTGAATGACCAAGCTTTAATTTGTTTGGCTAGAACATTCCTTCTAAATCACTGCTAAGAAAATGCGCAGTGTGCTTTGCCCCAGGTTTAATGATCATGATTAATCTATATACTTTAAAAAGTTTTCCTCTGAGTGATCCTAGTGATAAATGGGTCTGGTTAGAACTTTCAATTAAACACAATGACCTGCTGTGGAGTCAGGCTGAGACTTCACGTTGCAGGCATTTTATTGGTTCATTTCCATGAGGAATAAACCAGATTACATTACATTTTGACTGCTTTTCTTTTAACCTGCTTTATTAGCATTGCCATTAACCTTTTAACCGTGCCTATTAAAATGGCAGAGTAAGGATATTTTAAACTCTGGCCTTTTCCTCTGTTCCCCACCCACTGTTATTTATATCTAAACTTTGCAAATGTGATTGGAAAATTACACCTTT
This sequence comes from Hemicordylus capensis, assembly GCF_027244095.1. Lineage (NCBI taxonomy): Eukaryota > Metazoa > Chordata > Lepidosauria > Squamata > Cordylidae > Hemicordylus > Hemicordylus capensis. The sequence continues at coordinate 33,825,949 of NC_069661.1, read as the reverse complement.
CCGAACGGCTCCCTTCTGCCATGCAGACTTTTCATGACCTGGTCTGCCTAGGGTTGTCAACCCTCCAGGACTGGCCTAGGGTCTCCAGGAATTGGCATCAATCTCCAGGAGGCTATCAAAAGCAGTCCTGAAGAGCAGAATGATTTGATATTGTGAAAATATTGGGTGAAATGTTGGAATAAAAATGTCTAGGGATAGTTTTGATGCAGAGCTGGCTAATGCTAGGTCACCCTCAGCTGCAGGCTCAGGTTATCCTCTGATTCCCAGAAAGGTTCCTTCTGTTCCTCAAAGCCTAGTGTTCAGGTTTCTCTGGTGAAGGCTATGGGCACAGGTTCTTTCCTAAACCCATGTTTTTTTGTTCATTATTTATTTATTATTTGCATTTATATACCACCCTTTGTCCTGAGATGCCAGGGCAGTGAACAATAAATTGGAAAGGAGCTAATAAAACAATAATAAGAATTAGATTTAAAAACATACAAACATAGCTACAACCAACTAAAAGCAAACCAGAAGGTTCCTTATTGGCAAAAGGCCTGAATATAAAGGGTGGCCTTCATACTCCTACAAAAGGCTGGGAGTGAGCGAGCCATGCAGTTCTCACCCAAGAGCAAGTTCCACAACTTGGGGCCATCACTGAGAAGGCCTTGTCCTGTGTGCTCAATGAACAAGCTTCAGCATGTGTCGGCACATGGCGTAGAACCCTCTCAGTGGCCTTAGCCAAGGGGGTGCTTCAGCTAACAGCAGGCAGTCCTCAAGATATTCTGCTTTGTGATTTACTATTCTTGTTGCTGTTCTTATAATTTATGAATAAAATGCTTTTCTATATAAACATATGCTCAATGTGTTGAATAAGGAATAAAAACAATCAACAATAAGATATGTCAGAATAAAACAGTTCAAAAAGAAAATAAATGCAGAACACAGTCATACACATACTGTATCTACTAATTTATTCTATTGTAAACATGCATCTACTAACGCACTGCCAGCATCTAAAAAAACAACACCACCACCCCCAAACCTACCCCTCTCAGAAAGCTGTATTTGCACAAGATGTCAGACAGAGAAGCTCTTCTCACAATTCGTGAGAAGAGCTTCTGTTGGGTCTGCAGGGAGGGCAGGCTTAGCCTGCTCTCCTGCAGACGATTGAGCTTGTAGCCCTGGGCAGCTGAATTGGCCACCCACACAACAGCTGGCTCCATCATGGAGCCGGCGGGGGCTGCGGGGATCAGGGCCTGCATGGCCCCTGGAAGTTCCAGGATGCCCCACACAAGCACGCAGGGCATCCTGGAGAGACCCCCAAGCCCGGGAGGCTGTTTGCAGCCTCCCAGCCAGGGGTCTACTCGTGTGTCGCCATGCACCGCGGCGGCACACGAGCAACAAAATGAGGTTAACAGAGCACTCGCTCCATTAACCTCATTTAAGGGGAGGGTGTTTTAGGTGGGCTAGTCACCTTGGGAGCACCGGACGCGCATGCAAGCCTGGTGGTTCCCACGATCAACAGCAAGCGGGCTAAGCCCGCTTTCCATTAATCGTGGGAATAGCCTGAAAATATGACATCGGGGAGGAGAGCTGATCTCGGGGAAGAAATCTGGTCTTGTTGAATGAGCACGACTTGTCCCCTTTGCTAAGCATGCTGTTCTTTGGTTTGCATCTGGATGGGAGACTACATGTGAGCACTGTAAGATATGGAATGGAGCCATATTTCAGTGGAAGGGCATCTGCATTCTTGCATCAGAAGGTCCAAGGTTGACTCCCCGGGTAGAACTGTTGACTCCCCGGGTAGAACTGCCTAAAACCTTGGAGAGTCAGTGTAGACAGTACTGAGCTAGATGGACCAATGGTCTGGCTCAGTGCAAGGCAGCTTCCTACATTCCTAAAATCCAGCACCTGGCCTTTCTGTGATGTTTGTCTGACATATTCCTGGCGTGCAGTGAAGTGTGAGCCTCTGTGGGCTCCTGTTCTTAGAATGCTGGTATTCTCTGGTATTCTTAGGCTCTTCCTTTCAGCTGCCTGATCTCTTACTGACCTCATGGGCATCTGGATCTTTGTTCTGCTATCTGCGTCTGTCTTTGGCAATGGTGATGATGATTTACTGCAATGGTGATTTACTGTCTTGCCCCAAGCCCAGATCCTCCATAACTCTCTCAGTGCTGCAAGGTCCCAAAGCTCCCTGCACAACTGCCCTCCCAGGCAGACTTCACAAGCCTCTTCCATGTAGGAAGCAGTGAGAGGTCCTGTGTTATTCTGACAAAGCTCAAGCAGCATGTTTCTCTTCAAACAGAAGTTATGGTTCCCAGTGGGGAGATGTTTTAAGCAGAATAATTATCTATCACTGCATCATGGTCAAGGGAACTTCTGCATCCACCAGCTCCCTGATTATGTCTCTCTTATTGGAAAGGTAGCAGAGCTACCTGTGGGTGGAAGAGCCTAGGCAGGGAGCCCTTTCTCATGATCACGAGAAAGTACTCAAAGGGGTGAGGGAAGGAAGCCTTTAAAAGCTTACCTCGTCCGCAGATGATCCCTTTCTCTTTGCTGGGTGCATGGATCGGTGGCCCAGACAATCCTCCGCCACTGCCCACAGCAGGGAGGTTTGGGGACCGGGGGGTCCTCAGAACTCCCATAATGCACCACACAAGTATGTAGTGCATTATGGGGATTCCCCCAGCGTCAGCTGGCTGCAAGCTGGAGGCCTGGGGCTTGCAGATGATCAAAGAAACGAGGTCAAGGAAGAGCTTGCTCCCTTTACCTCATTTTGAAAGTGGGTTTCCCTAAGCGGTTTTGCTGCCACCGGGAGCCAAGTGGTTCCCAACAGTTCTCATGCACAGGCAAGACCAGGCTGGGCTTCCTTAGCCCCATTTTACCTGCACGTGAGAACAGCCTCACAGACTCATACAAACCCTAGTGTTGGTGGGAAGATTTTCACTTTCACTTGGGGGAAAAGATGCTGGGGTGATGAGCAGCGGGTGCTGTGGGGCAATTGCAGTTCATTTTCTCTCAGAGGAGGGCTATTCCCTCATTTCCCACTGCTGTCGGGTCCAGAAGTGGCATAGCCAGCACTGAAGAGGGGAGGACAGCCACCAATGCCCAGGGGCTGCCCAGGCACCCTCTCACCCAGAGCATTCAGCCAGCAAACCACCCACTCACCAGCTGGGAGAGGGCGAAGGTAGAACATGGCAGAGCTGTGTTCTGATGCTAGCCACCAACCCTGCATCGATGAGCTTCTGATGCTGGTTGTGCAAGGGGCATGGCCAGCATCAAAACATGCAAGCACTGCCTGTCACCCCATCTGGATAGTGGGAAGGCACACACGTGGTGGCAGCAGCAGGGGGGAGGCAGCAAGAACAGGGGGGCTGCAAAGTGGCAGCAGGCACCATCAACCTTACTATTCCCCTGAGGACCAGCATCATTGGGCAGCTACCAAGAGCCAAAGGCTGCCAGAAGGGCCTTCTGCTGATTCCCCAATACCACCGCTGTGCCCCTTTGTGTGGTGGTGGTGGTGGAGAGTGATTCTTTTGGGGCCCACTCAGGTAGCAGAGAGCCTGTAGTGGACAGTTAGTTGAGGAACCACACGAACCTGGAACCAGATGATAGGCTCCCCTGAAGTCTCCTAGCTAATGGATCCTCTCACATCTTCATCTGGTTCCTGTTCTGGTTTTTTCACTTGCTAGCTCATGAAACAAACCTATCATTAGTTTCATAATTTAAAGACTGGCCCCAAATGGCTTCCTCAGGCAGTGAAGGCCCGTTAATTCATTGTGGCAATCTAAGGATCTCTCTAGGTTATTGGGTAGTTACATATGAAATATGCAGTCATTATGCAGTTGCTGTGAGGAATCCAAATGTCGTTTCCTCAGCTAGCACATTTGTTGTAGGGAAGTCTTGAAAGACACATTTCCCCAGAAGTCACATATGCCCTAATCAGATGTTATTGAGTGCCGGGGTATGCAAGGTTACAGGAGCAGAAGCAGGGAGGAAGTCCCGCCCACAGCTGTCACTCACCCCCTCCTGCCAGGCACTTAGGGTTACAGTGATGTTTGAAGGAGGAAGCGCTGCAACTTTCATTGCTGGTGCTTCCATAAGTGGCAGCCTGGATTGCTGGAGATTGATGCTCATGGAAGCACCAGCCATAACGGTTATGACGCTTCCCCCTTCAGACAAACAACACCATAACCATAAGTGCCCAGTGACATAGGGGGTGAATGACAGGTCTGAGGCAGGACTTCCTCCCCACTTATGTACCTGTAATGCTGAGGGCCCGGTAAATTCTGAATAGGGCTATAGTAATTTGCTATTGCTGGGATAATATGATTCCCCAGACCTACCCCACTATTAAAGATTCTGGAACGTGGTCGCACAATTGTCACAGGAACCTATTGGCTTGTCCTCATGACAACATGAATGATTACTGACATTTTTCTTCCCCATGCCTATTAAAACTTTTTAAAAAAAAAAAAAAAAAATCATTTATTTTACCTATTTAAGGAGGTATTGAGGTATTTCTTTTACCTATTAAAGTTAATAATAATAATAATAATAATAATAATAATAATAATAAATCCCCCAGTGAGGCACTACCTTGGCGTGGTTGTGGGGCTTGCATGCTCTGAGGAAGGTGAGAGCTATGCCAGAGGTCCAGCCATACTGGACAGGTCTCACCAGAGGAGCCAGACGAAGAGTGCCTCTCCCATCAACAATATGGTGAGACATAACTTTAATAAATCTATACCGGATCGGTCGTCACCCGGGTCAACAAGGACCACGCCAGGTGCTGGAGTCCCTGGACATCTGGTGGCAAGTGGGCACCGGGACTCAGGATCTTCAGTTGAGCAACCAGGGCTGGAGACTGAAAGGTTACTGGAAGAAATGTCGCTTAAGCAGAAAAAATATATGAAAAATGCCAACAAGGAAATAATGATCCTCTATTACAAGTCTAGTCCAACTAGAAGAGGTTATTTAAAAAGAATGTACCAAATTTGGAAAGAGAAGCATCCAGATACAGAAATAACAGAACAAAGGCTAGCAGACCAGAGAAGATTCATAATAAGAAACAAAGTATTCACAGAAGTTGAGCTGGAAGAACTGCAAAGAGCAACACAGGCTCAAGATATGGAAGAAGAATTACCACCAAATGAAGAAGCTGCTCAGGCGCAGGTGGAGGAGGAGGTGTTGGAAATAGAGGGTGCCACTGTTGCTGAACTGTTTCAAAATCAAAACCAGGCAACCTCCCCTTTGCCTTCACCTCAAAAACCCAAGTGCTGTTAAACAGAAAAGCAACAAGAACTAAAGCAAAAAATAACTGAGTACATGAACCAAACCACCACCAGGGTTCGACTTCCAGCTCTGAAAACAGTTGCCAAAAAACAACTTGCTCAGGCATTAGAAGATGTCAATGCTACACTTGTAGAAATAACAACCAAGAATTTGCAAGAAACAAACCAACTAATGTACAGTGCAGCAACAAAAACAACACAAGAGCTCGGATATAAGATCAGTGGACCTGTCAAAAAAGAAAGCAGTACATCACCTAAATGGAAGATTAGATTAGAAAATAAAATCTCCAGGCTTAGATCAGATGCTAGTAAACTGAAAGATATGAAAGACAAGAAGCTGAAGAATGAAAACACCAAACAGTATCTGATCCAAAAATACCACCTAGATTCAAGGAAAATTAGAGAAGTCCTGGAAATAATAAAGCAGCAAATAACAGCAGTGTCAAAGAAGATTAGCAGATACAAAGCCAGAATTACACAACACAGGCAGAATCTCCAATTCCAGTCGAATCAGAGACATTTCTACCAAAGCACAGAAGGAGAAACTGCAAGAAACATAGAAATGCCAAACAAAGAAAAAACAGTGCAATTCTGGGGGAAATTATGGGACAATCCAATAGATTATAATAAAAAAGCAGGCTGGGTGAAAGAGGTCGAAAAATGTAACCAACAAATGCAAGATCTAATAATAACACCAGAATTAATAAGTGAAAGAGCAAAGAAAATTAAAAATTGGATTGTACCAGGAGATGATGAACTGCATGGCTTTTGGCTTAAACACTTAACAAGCCTTCATAAACAACTATCAAAACAGTTCAATCACATTCTGCAAGGAGGCGATATTGAACAATGGCTAAAAACTGGGAAAACTCATCTCATAAAGAAAGATCCAGCAAAAGATGCACTTCCAAGTAATTATAGACCGATAACCTGCCTGCCAACCATGTTCAAATTATTAACTGGAATAATAGCAGATGAAGTAATGCAACACTTATTAACTAACAAACAGCTTCCAGTTGAACAGAAAGGAAATTGTCCGAACACCAGAGGCACAAAAGACCAGCTGCTGATTGTCAAAATGATTTTAGAAAATTGCAAGAGAAGAAAAACCAATCTAAGTGTTGCATGGATTGACTACAAGAAAGCCTTCGACGCATTGCCTCACACATGGATACTAAAATGTTTAGAAACATCTGGTGTCAGCAAAAACATTCAGATATTTATAAAAAAAGCAATGAGCATGTGCAGTACACAGTTAACAATCAATGGTGAGACACTTAGACAGGTTAGCATTAGAAAAGGTATTTTCCAATGGGACTCAATATCCCCTCTGCTGTTTGTAATCGCCATGACTCCACCTTCACAAATACGAAACTAAACAGGCCTGGGATACCCAACATCTAAAACATCAAGTAAAATAAACCATCCGCTGTACATGGATGATCTGAAGTTGTATGGAAAGTCCCAGTCAGAAATTGAATCACTGCTAAACACTGTCCGAATATTCAGTAGCGATATAGCAATGGAGTTTGGACTAGACAAGTGTGCTACATTCATAATGAACAGAGGGAAAATAACAAAAACAGAAGGAATAGAACTGCCCAATCGAAGCAAGATCAAGAACCTGGAAGAAAAGAACATTACAAATACTTGGGCATTCTCCAGGATGATAACATTGCACACGCTGAAGTTAAATGAAAAATGGGAAGTGAATACATCAGGAGAGTTAGAAAAATTCTCAAGTCCAAACTCAATGGTGGGAACACCATACACACTGTAAACACCTGGGCTATACCTGTTATCAGATACACTGCAGGAATAATAGACTGGACCCAGGCAGAGCTAGAGACGCTAGATCATAAGACCAGGAAAATAATGACCATCAACCATGCTCTGCACTCCCGCAGTGATGTAGATAGGCTATACCTCCCTCGCAGCTCAGGTGGAAGAGGAATGCTGCAAGTCCATCAAACAGCAGAGGAGGAGAAAAGAGGCCTTGCAGAATATATCAAGGACAGTGAAGAAGATGCACTTAAAATCGTCAAGAACGAGAAACTATTCAACACCAATGAAACAAAGCAGGCCTACAAGAAAGAACAAGTCAAGAACCGAGCAGAAAAATGGAAAAATAAGCCCCTGCATGGTCAATATTTGCACAATATAAATGGAAAATCAGACATCACCAAGACCTGGCAATGGCTTAAGAATGGCAACTTGAAGAAAGAAACAGAGGGTTTAATACTGGCTGCACAAGAACAGGCACTAAGAACAGATGCAATAAGAGCAAAAGTCGAAAAGTCAACAACAAACAGCAAGTGCCGCCTTTGTAAAGAAGCAGATGAAACAGTGGACCACCTTATCAGCTGTTGTAAAAAGATCGCACAGACTGACTACAAACAAAGGCATGACATGGTAGCAGGGATAATACACTGGAACATCTGCAAAAAATACAAGCTACTTGTAGCCAAAGATTGGTGGGACCATAAAATTGAAAAAGTTGAAGAAAATGAAGATGCAAAAATATTATGGGACTTCCAACTACAAACAGACAAACATCTGCCACACAATACATCAAATATAACTGTAGTCGAGAAGAAAGAAAAACAAGTCAAAATAATCGACATAGCAATACCAGGGGATAGCAGAATAGAAGAAAAAGAAATAGAAAAAATCACCAAATACAAAGATCTACAAATTGAAATTGAAAGGCTGTGGCAGAAAAAGACCAAAGTAATCCCAGTGGTTATTGGCACCCTAGGTGCAATTCCAAAACAACTTGAAGAGCACCTCAACAGTATAGGGGCGACAGAAATCACCATCAGCCAATTACAAAAAACAACTTTACTGGGAACAGCCTATATTTTGCGACAATATCTATAATAACCAACAGTATTGATGATAAAATTCTGCCATCTGAGGTCCTTAGGAAGGACTCGATGTCTGGATAAAACAAACCAGTCAATAACACCTGCTTGACTGTGTAAACAAGAAATAATAAATCATTTATTTCACCTCCCCATACATCGCTTTAGTCTTAAAAAGCAAGCCACTAATGAATGCTCACAAGGCTACTGTACCTCTTTCCCCCAAATCCATGGTATGGAAATAAGATGTTATGCTGCCAGTCCAGATAAGAATTGTACTATTTTAACACAAACTTTAGTGCTAACTGGCTTTTAAAAGACTTTTTCTTTTGTCTGGAAAGGCCCTGAGTTTGTATTAATCAATAGAATTTTCAGTGCACCTAATTACTCAAATGGCATATATACCTTTCAGATAAATTAAGGCATTGAGGCTTGAATGTAATCCGAATGTAGGATGTGTTCTCCCTGCCACTAATGCAATCTCACAAATCAACTATATATCTGATGTAATTGTTCAGTCCTTTGGTACAAATGTGAATGTTGCAAGCTGCATTCCTAACTTTTAGATCCAATTACACAAATGCAGTCCAGAAAATGAATTATTTCAGAAAATTAGAATGTGATTACCGGTAGACAAACATATTAACTATTAATGAGAAGGCATGCCTTGGGTAATATTAATTCAACATTGCCACCTCCTGAAGCATCTTGTGCTGGCATTTAGCGCACTCTGCTTTTATATCACCTCCTAGAGAACAACATAGATGGGCTTTCTCCCACACCTTTCCGACGAGACCTATGTGGTATAGAAAGCAGAGGGCAGTTTCATTTCTTAGGAGTCTACAGAATCTGAATAGCTTAGTAGATGCTTGTGAAAGTGGAGTTAAGCAAGGGCATTTGAAAATACATCTGCTGTGGGTCAATTCCCCTATGCATTGCTGCAATAAATAATTTCGCTTTGTAAAAGGCACATGAGAGAGATAAAGTCCTGACTTACAATGTAGCCTTTGCTAAACGTACTCTTCAGTACCATGACTTTCCCGCATGCCTATGCATTTAACCCTTGTGCTGTACCAGCACAAATGTCGACATCCCAACTCACATAATATGGTAGGGGGATAAATTCTAATGTAGCAGCGATAAAGTTAGCTTGCAAAAACAAACAAACAAAACCACCTGCCGATGAGCTTCATGTCCCATTTAAATTTCAGCATATAATAGGTCAGAGTATTTCAGTGTCGAAGGAGGATGATTTTGTCCTCTATCCCAAGGTTTCATCTATCTCACTGTACATGCAGGTTATCAACATCACTGACTGAATGGTTTGCACTGATTAGCTCACCTGTCTTTAAGGCCTTGCATTAGTTGTTTGAGTCCCATCTAATGATGATGCATTCATAGAAACATAGAATTAAAACAGTACAAGGGGACCTTGGAGGTCTTCTAGTCAACCCCCTGCCCAGCCTCTGTTTGGAAACCCCTAGCAAAGGAGAGCCTGTTACGACACAACACAGACTGTCCCACTCTTGAACAGCTCTTACAGTCAGGAAATTCCTCCCAATGCTCAGCCTGAATCTGCTTCCTTGTAATTTCAGCCCACGGGTTCTGGGAACAGTCCCGACATTTTTCTGCCTGAAGCAGAACAATATGATCCCCTCCCCCATCTGTGAGTGGGGTACCCAGCATGTGCATAGTGACCAAACAAAAATTGAGTGGGGCACAGAAGGGACAGCGTGCATTCCTGGGTGGGCGAGCTGCATCCCACATGTTAGGTTTCTGAAACAGAGACGACATTTCTGAGGGGGCACTTCCTCTCGCCACTGCCTTTGGAGGCTATGCTGCTGAGGTGTCAGCAACAGCATGTAAGCACTCTCAGACTATGCCACCAAGCCAAGCAGCAGTGACAGTCACAGGGTTGTTCCTAGCACATGTGGAAGGGAAGTGGGAAAAGAAGAGGCATGCCCCAGTGAGGCAAGGAGGGGGAAAGGAACATCATACTCCAGTATGGTGAGGAAGTGGGCAGGGAAGTCCATAAGGTGGAGCCTATGGAGGGAACCAGAACAAATATTGCCCTCAGGAGCAACAGAGAACAGGCAAGCTCCATCTTGTATGTGGCAGCCCTTCAGACATTTAAAGATAACAATAATATTTCTCCTTAGCCTTCTCTTCTCCAGGCTAATCATGCCCAGCTTTGCTAACTGTTCCTCATATAACTTAGGCCACCTAATGGCGCAGTGGGGAAATGACTTGACTAGCAAGCAAGCCAGTTCGAATCCCCTCTGGTATGTTTCCCAGACTATGTTTCCCAGACTATGGGAAACACCTATATTGGGATATAGAAAGATGCTGAAAGGCATCATCTTACACTGCGCGGGAGATGACAATGGTAAACCCCTTCTGTATTCTACCAAAGACAACCACAGGGCTCTGTGGTCACCAGGAGTTGACACCGACTCGGCGACACACTTTACTTTTACCATATAACTTGGTTTCCAGAGACCTCTCACCATCTTGGATGACTTCCCATGAACCCATTCCAATTCATCGATTCCACTCCCCGCCCTAAAGTGCAGTGCCCAGACCACTCATGTATAATGACCAGGCAGCTTTGAGTGATATACTTTGAGCACTGGTGGATTACTCTATTAGTCCTACAGGGCAGGAGTCAGTCAGAATGACTAAACAACAATGCAAATGTCATATCTGGTGGTAATACTTGGAATCTTAATAATAATAATAATAATAATAATAATAATAATAATAATAATATAATTAATAATTATTCAGTCAGTAAATAAGTCAGTCAGAAATCGAATCACTGCTAAACACTGTCCGAATATTCAGTAGCGATATAGCAATGGAGTTTGGACTAGACAAGTGTGCTGCATTAATAATGAACAGAGGGAAAATAACAAAAACAGAAGGAATAGAACTGCCCAATGGAAGCAAGATCAAGAACCTGGAAGAGAAAGAAACTTACAAATACTTGGGCATTCTCCAGGATGATAACATCGCACACACTGAAGTTAAAAGAAAAATGGGAAGTGAATACATCAGGAGAGTCAGAAAAATCCTCAAGTCCAAACTCAATGGTGGGAACATCATACAAGCCATAAACACCTGGGCTATACCTGTTATTAGATACACTGCAGGAATAATAGACTGGACCCAGGCAGAGCTACAGACGCTAGATTGTAAGACTAGGAAAATCATGACCATCAATCATGCTCTGCACCCCCGCAGTGATGTAGATAGGCTATACCTCCCTCGCAGCTCAGGTGGAAGAGGAATGCTGCAAGTCCATCAAACAGTAGAGGAGGAGAAAAGAGGCCCTGAAGAATATATAAGGGACAGTGAAGAAGATGCACTTAAAATGGTCAAGAACGCGAAACTATTCAACACCAATGAAACAAAGCAGGCCTACAAGAAAGAACAAGTCAAGAACCGAGCAGAAAAATGGAAAAATAAGCCCCTGCATGGTCAATATTTACACAATATAAGTGGAAAATCAGACATCACCAAGACCTGGCAATGGCTTAAGAATGGCAATTTGAAGAAAGAAACAGAGGGTTTAATACTGGCTGCACAAGAACAGGCACTAAGAACAGATGCAATAAGAGCAAAAGTCGAAAAATCCACAGCAAACAGCAAGTGCCGCCTTTGTAAAGAAGCAGATGAAACAGTGGACCACCTAATCAGCTGTTGTAAGAAGATCGCACAGACTGACTACAAACAAAGGCATGACAAGGTAGCAGGGATGATACACTGGAACATCTGCAAAAAATACAAGCTACCTGTAGCCAAGAATTAGTGGGACCATAAAATTGAAAAAGTTGAAGAAAATGAAGATGTAAAAAATATTATGGTACTTCCGACTACAAACAGACAAACATCTGCCACACAATACACCAGATATCACTGTAGTCGAGAAGAAAGAAAAACAAGTCAAAATAATCGACATAGCAATACCAGGGGATAGCAGAAGAGAAGAAAAAGAAATAGAAAAAATTACCAAATACAAAGATCTACAAATTGAAATTGAAAGGCTGTGGCAGAAGAAGACCAAAATAATCCCAGTGGTAATTGGCGCCCTGGGTGCAGTCCCAAAAGACCTTGAAGAGCACCTCAACACCATAGGGGCCACAGAAATCACCTTCAGCCAATTACAAAAAGCAGCTTTACTGGGAACAGCCTGTATTCTGCGATGATATCTATAACCATTGACAATAAAATTCTGGCATCCCAGGTCCTTGGGAAGGACTCGATGTCTGGATAAAACAAATCAGTCAATAACACCTGTCTGTGTAAACAAGAAATAATAATACTTGGAATCTGCATTGCCTCGTATTATCTTGGACATATTCTAACATCCTTTGATGAAGAAAACATACCATAATCATTTTGTTTTCTTCTTTATACCTACAATGAAGAGCTTTGGAATTTTCTAGGATCTATAATGAGGAAAGTGGTGTCACATGTTCTTTTATGGGGCATTTGAATACACACTCCTTGCTCTGATCCCAAAGATGGGTGGTAATAAACAAAAGCTTTAAGACTTTGCTACGTGAAGCAAATAATTTTTGTGCATCAAACCATTGTCTGTAGTAAGCACTCATCATACAAGTGGAGTTAAGTACATTGTAGATTAAGCCAGGAGGAAGGAAGATTAAAAATCGAAAGGACTATAAGACATCAGGGAAATCTAGCAATTGGAAAGGGAAATTGTAAGGTCTATAATTCTCACATGTCACCAGAAGAGGGCTCTCATGGGCTTTCCATGCCTCTAAGAAGAAATTTTACTCTTATTTCCCATGGTAACATTTCCAAGGCATAAATCAAACACAAATGAATAACCTTTGATTTATCATTCCTAATGGAGAAGTACATCATATTGATGTGTCATCACATTTCAACACTGGCCATTATGATGCCAATCATACAGTCATTTCCCCCCATGTCATAATCGGCAATGAAGATGTACATTTCTATTCCGAACAATTAGATTTCCTTGTTACTTTAATGTTAGCTGAGGGCACATGACAGCCCTACCTGTGCAAACCATTTCTAATGCTTTCCGGTTTGTGCCATGATCTGATTGTAGTCATTTCCTCATTATGTGGTCTTCGCGCTCTGAAAGGTCACCTTGGATACAACAAGGTGAGAAACAATTGAACTGCAGGAAGTATAGCTCTCTGACATCCATTAGGCATTTATATACATTCAAAATATTCTTGAGTTTTATTCAGAAGACCCCAAATTGTCACTGAGTGTATTCAAAGATTTTTTATAGCTGACTGCACAGTAAGCTGTTGTCCATTTGCCAGATCAATGTTCAGCATGTACAGAGAATCATAATTCTCCACTGTCCTTATCATACACTGATTCACCATGTGGCTATGTAGCATAGATTGACTTTCCAGTGCAATCATGACCACCTATGAGTTACATGAATGGGCCTTCAACCTTTCTGTAAGAAAGATGCAGAGCTGACATTTTTCCATGGACATTTTGTGTTACCTTTTCCCAATCCATCCTTTTTTCCTCATTCTTTGTGCCTCAATAAGTCCTCCGCCTCTTCCTCATCTAGCCAACCATCCCTCCTTTTCCTTCTCCAGGTTCTGTCCCTGCTGTCTTTTGTCTCTCCAGCACTCCTGCTGCCTTCTGCCTTCTTTCCAGCCCTGTTTCTTCCAGTTTCCTTACAATGCCATCTTCTATTCCTCTTCCTTCCTTTCTGCCCCCTCTCTTTCCCAGCACTTCTTCCTTACCTGCATTCTCTTTGCCTATCCCTCCATCCCAGCATCTCATCTCCTCGCCTTGTCTCTTTCCCCACACTGCTGTTTCACCCTCATCCATTCTCCTTTGAGAGCTGTTGCTCCACTGAAAACAATGGCACTTAATTTACCAGTGACTAAAGAAAATAAAAGTTCTGAAGTGCTGATTTTCTGTTGAGGGGTGTGGGGGTCGGTGTGGGTTAGAGTGTACATCAGGTCTGAATTTTCTAAACCCTAAATATCCCAGGTGGTGAAGACAGCGGTGGCAATGAATATTTATATACCGCTTTTCAACAAGTTCCCAAAGCGGTTTTCATAGATATAAATAATTAAATAATATGGCTCCCTGTCTCCAAAGGGCTCACAGTCTTAAAAAGAAGCATAAGACAGACATCAGCAACAGCCACTGGAGGGATGCTGTACTGGGGATGAGAACTATGGGCTCTGGAGCTTGAGCAACCAACCCATGGCACACATAGGGAAACAATGTAGATTATTAGATTATTTATTTATTTATTTAGCATATTTGAATACTGCCCCAAACGCACATCTCTGGGCAGTTTACAATAAAACAGATTAAAACAAACGTAAAACATTAAAACAATGATAGATTCTACAAGTTAATTAAAAGCCTGAGTGAATAAACATGTCTGAACAGCCCTTTTAAAAGCCATCAGAGATGGGGAGACAGGCAGTGCATTCTAAAGCCTTGGGGTGGCAATGGAGAAGGCCCATCGCTAAGCAGCCACCAGAGGAGATTATACATAATTTGGGTCAAAAGTACTTCTGCCCATTCATTCAGGGGCACTTTTTCAGTGGGTCAAAATGATAACTGATTCATAGGAACATAGGATGCTGTCTTATACAGAGACAGACTACTGGTCCATCTAGCTCAGCGTTGTCTACACAGACTTGCAGTGGCTTCTCCAAGATTGCAGGCAGGAGTCTCTCTCAGCCCTCTCTTGGAGATGTCCGGGAGGGAACTTGGAATCTAGATGTTCTCCCCAGAGCAGCTCCATCCCGAGGGGACACTGCTCACACATGTAGTCCCATTCAAATGCAAACAGGGCAGATCCTGCTTAGCAAAGGGGACAATTCATGTAAATGATTAAACCATTAAATATTTCAGCCCTACCAAAGAAGAATGAAGGGGGGAATGCCAAAGGGGTCACCCAGAATGTTCTCTTTCCCTTTGCAGCAGGGCAGTTCAGGGCGGGAAAGTGTGGCGAGAAACACACTTTCTCAGGCAGGGCCAGACTAGGGGCACTGAGAGGGCGGTGGAATGTATGCGGGGAGAGCATCGCGTTTTGAGCAGAATGGGTACATAAGGGTGGGAGTATTCACTGCTGTCAAGAGCGGTGGGGCACAGGGGCACCCTGCGGGTGGGGCACACTGGGCATATGCCCTGTTGCCCTGTGGGCCAGTCCGAGTCTCAGGGAAAAACTGGTGTCACATCCCAGTACGCAAATTCAGCAAGACAACTAAATTCAATTTGTGTGTTGGGACCTGAGTCGTTTTGCATTCTGCCTCGCTATGCACATTCTCCATCCTTGAATGCAGTTGAAAACAACCCTGGAATAAGCCCAAGAGAAGGTCTCCAGGGGCTGATTTCATGCCTTGTGTATTCAGTAAACATGCGGCACACAAGCGTTAACCTGGGAAAGCAAATGCACAAAGCAGCCTTTAGTGTGCTGTTCTGAGGAAAGGACTGCATGGGCTTTGTATTCAAAGAAACAAACCCAACACTGTCGTAACTGAGGCACTGCAGGTCAGTGTGGTATGATCATATGTCAGCAAAGATAGCCTGATAAGTGAAAGTAATGGTGTTTAAATGTCAATTGCATCCTTCTGGGTTCAGCCAGGCTGCATGTGACACGGGTCAGCAATTAGCCACCATTCTTCTTCCTATGTATTCAATTTCTTTCCTGCCTTATCGGAAGGGTCTCCTGATGACAAACCGGTGAATTATGGTGGCAACTGACAGGAGGTGGTTTTTTTTTTAAAAAAAGGATGCTTCTGAACAGATCAGATGTGGTATGTGTATAGAAATTAGATGCTGCATCAAGGCTTTCCTGCCTTTATTATTTGTGCTTACTTGCGTATTTAAATATTAACCTGCCTCTCTGCCAAAAAGAAAAAGAAAAAGAAAGAAAAAACACTTAATGAAGCTTACAGAATGAAATATAAGAATGAAAAAAGGAGAATAAAATGTAATAATAATCAGTATTTATGACAGCAGAGCACTTTGTGCACATTGTTATGTTGTAATCCTTCAGGAGCGACTCTAGAAAAACTAGTTGGGGGGGGGAGAAAAGGGGTGGCAAAGAACATAATTAGGGGAATGAAGATTTTGCTATGCATTAAAGACTTATAGAGGTATGGTAATTGCTGTCCTTGGTTGATTTACTTTACTGCTTGCTTGACACTTGCAAACTTATTTAGAAAATGGGCCAGAGTCCTCTTACAAAATACTGAGGCTATTCTCACGACCGCTCAAAAGTGGGAGAAGGGAGCCCAGCCCACTTTCGAGCGGCCGTGAGCAGCCCCGGGAGCCATACAGCTCCTGGCTGCCCTACCCCCCCCAAAAAAAACAAGGTTAGCAAAGTGAGCGCTCCGCTAACCCTGTTTGTTTGATCATGAGTTGCCACAGTGCGGCTCTGCGCTGCAGCAACTCATGAGTAGACCCCTGTCCCGGAGCCTACAGCACGCCTCCCAGCTTCGGGGTTCTCCCCAGAATGCCCCGTGCACTTGCGCGGGGCATCCTGGCACATCCAGGGGCTGGGTGCCCCCCACCCCAATCCCCACCGCACCTACTGGCTCTGTGACGGAGCTGGTAATCATGTGGGCGGCCTATCCGGCCACCCAGAAAGGGCTAGCCACTAGTGTGGAGGGAGCGTGGGCTTGACCCACTCTCCCCACCAAACCCCTTTACAGCTCTCCACACTGCTCATGTGGAGAGCCTCCCTGTCTTTGGGGATTAAAGGAAGGAAGCTACGGAGTTGGCTTGGCTTTCAGGAGGCTGGGTGGAATCTCCTTCCAATAATCTCCCTGCACTGACTTCCACGGCTTGTTTTGGGGTAGAGCAGTCAATGAATGTGGCTTCTTTGAACAATGGAGGCCTTGTCAAATAATCCAAATGATAGAGCCTTAATACACTATGACTGTATTGTCTTACACTTTGCTGTAAAGTTCCAATCTAGTGGTTGGGGGAGTAGGAAATATTTTGGGGGAGAGTATCTGCTACCCCTTGCTACTCTCTGCAGCCATCCCTATAACCCTTAAAATAACCCTTTGAGGGAGGTCAGCAGTATTATCTCCATATTGCAGATGGGAGTGGGGGGGGGGGCAAGAGCAGCCCAAGATATCTAGGGAACTCCTCATGGCTCAGATGACCAGCAACCAGGGGCTTTTAAATTTGTAGCTTAGTCTCCTAGCCACTATTTCCCTGTTATATCTTCTTGCTATTCAAAGGTTGAGAGACAGAGTGGGAGAGAGACAAGAGAATTTGATCATTATCTATTCCGATTCTAGGAATTTGGATATCTGCAGTTTATTCTCACATGGAATATCGTCCACAACACTGAGCTGGCTATGATGAATTCCAGTCTTTTACAGGCTGGTAGGACATTAATGAAACATTGAAACAGCTGCACCTGTTGAACGTCTGCCTGCATGCAACTGTCCAGGACCCTGGACAGAAAGCGGTCAGGATTCCCTGTCCGGAATGCCGATCTTCCAACCCTCCCTTCTCTGTCTCCTATCATTCTCGAGTCGATTCCCCAGGGAGGGTGTTGTTGTTGATGCTGTGATGTTCTGCCCACCTGCAAGAGCAGCTTGCTGGGAGCGCGCCCGCCATCTTCTGGGAGGTGGAGACACTGCGCCAGGTGCACGAGCAGCAGCTGCGGAGCGCCTCCTCGTCCGCTCTGGGAGGGGTAAGGGTTAATCATCTCCAGCAAGTGGTAAGCCCCAGCATTCAAAGCGGGCATTAACCAGCCAGCCCGCCCCTGGACGGGAGCGACGTGTATGTTCCAGCCAGTCTTCGCCAACAGCAAGCCAAATAGATATGTAAATCAAAGCGCATCAAAGGCTGGCTAGACAATGCCGGAGAGCATGTGTGTGTTTAGGGATAGCGGAGAGGGCAAGACCACTGGAAAAGCGGGGAGGGGTGGAAAAGATTTCTTTGGTTATACAAGTTTAAGAAAATACTTAAAATCTTTATTTTCTCTAGTCCGTCTAGTACAGCCCTTTCCTTTGGACAAATTATGTTTTGTCCTCCACACAAAGGAAAGGCTTGGACTCAAAGCATAGCTTAATTAATCCTCACTCTCCCCCACTTCGTTGGTGCTTTTTGGAATTTCCCAGACGCTAGATGGCTGGACCTGAGAAAGATACGCAGTAACCCTTGCATAGCCAGAATGACTTTTTAGGGGGAGGACGTGATATGTTCTAATTGGAGCTGGTGTGGTGTGTGAATCACTCCCAGAGGCACAAGCTTCCAACTGCATTCCCCAACCGCTTTGCCTCCCTCCCATACAGTGGGACACACGTGTTCGCACAATGCTATGCGGTGGCAGTGGTTAAGTTTCCAGCACAGTCACCAACGGGCTAAGTCCCTGTAAAATTGAATTTGTGGTGAATGTGTATAATTACGTTCCCCCGTTTTTCTGAATGTTCTGCAGTGACATTTATTTGCCTGTCCTGACAGAAATATAGGGCTGAGTTGCCCTGTTTCTCTTCAGGCTTGGCCTCTATATTTCTAGAAGGGTTTCCCAATAGGCGGAAATTCAACAGGTTAGTCTGCGGTTCTTGAAAGACTGCTTATCATGCTGTTGTAAAAGGCAAGTGCTTCTCTAAGAAACCAAAGAGGCAACCTAATGCAAAGTTGTTGTTGTAAACATTATTTTGGAAAGTGCCTAAAGTGTACTCACACTGTATATAAATAAAATACTACAAAGATCTCCCTGCCTGCATGCTTCACAGTCTAAACATAAGAAAGCCTCACATTCTAAATATAGGAAGGGGTTATCTTTTTAATTTTTTTTTTCTGCTTCAAACAGGTAACTGAAAATATACACCTATGCTTTTGAAAGGATTGGGGTATGTGCTATGAAAGATGAGATTGTATATCTCTCAAGCAATGTTTCACACAGCAATCATGCAATCACAATTGTTCATGCAATAATTATACATACGGCCACACACATGGATATTAGCACTCATTTGTGCTCCAGATGTCTTTCCTCAGGATAGCACTTCTGATGTGTGGCTCTATGGCATATTTTGCAGGGGAAGGTTATAACTCAGTGATCACACACATGTTTTCCTTGCACAAGGTCTCAAGTTCAATTTCCAGTGGTTTTCCCTTCAAAATTTAATCTCACCAACACTGAGGCCATCCACACAATCAAAAACTGTGTTCTGCCCAGATTTGGGAGTTGTGTGTGCTCCCAATTTTCAGTTGTGTGGAAGTAAGGTAAGAGAAAAACCAAGGTAGCTTTTCTTCCTGCCTGGCTTCCACACAATCACTTCTACCAAACTTTTCCTCTTAACTTGCTTCCACACAATCAAAAATTGGGAGCATACACAGCTCCCAAACCTGGGTTGATCACAGTTTTTGATTGGGTGAAGGACCTCACTACGTGCTTTTGGCCATTAGGAGATCCCCACCCCGCAGCCCCATAGAAAGAGGACAGGGACTGGCTGTATCTCCTTTTGGCTACCACACATTTCTGACCTAGGTTATGCAAAACGTATGCAAAAAGTTAAAATATTTAATCATCATCAAGAATTTATTACTTCTGTGACTGGTCTCTTTTTTAGGCAAAAGCTGTTGTCTGGGAGACCCTCCACCAGGAATCATTGGCTGGGCTTCTGTAGTGCTATGGAATGTTCATGAACCTTCTAGTGATTAAGAAGCATAGAATGTTGGAGGTTAAGTGCAGCTCCTGGGAGGAAAATGGAAGTTCTGAGCCCTTTCCTGCCATCACTCCTCCCTATATTCAGCTGCTTAGGAGAATAAGGGTCACAGGAGCCAGGACCCTAGAAAGCAAGACCTTGCAGAAAGGATGAACTGAAAGGCTGGAACACTATATCCAATGGTCATGACACCCAGCAGTTGCACATTTGGTGCTACACATTTGGTCACGCGATCTAGAACCCGGGCAGTGGCAGATCAGGGTTCTGGGTTATGGGGAGGGTCATTTACAATGACCACTATGCACTTACAGCCGTATACACTCATAAGGCTTCTTTCACACTAATGCTGAGCACATGACTATTGGACATGACTATTGCAGCGCCAGCAGGCTCATCAACACTGGGGACATGATCCCACTTTCCCCTTAGACGTTCACATGGGGTGCCATTTGGGGAAAGGACTAGTGTCTGGGTGCTACGTGAAGTTTGTATTGCAGTAGCGGAAAGGGAAGGGAGTTAGGAGGAGAAAGTGGGGAGGTGGAACGTTGAATTTTACATATTGGTTGGATCGGCTATATCTCTGATTGCAGGTCTCTATATTCATGGTGCCCTATGAAAGGAGCAAACTGATTTAGGATTTTTGAAAGAAAGGACTGTAGCACAGAGGAAGAACACCTGCTTGGCATGAAGAAGACCCCACACTCAATCTCTGGTATCTCCAGGTAGGGCTGCGAAAGATTCCTGTCTGAAACCCCTGAGAGCTGCTGCCAGTCAGAGTAGGCTATAATGAGCTAGATAGAGCACTGGTCAGACTCGGTATAAGGGAGGCAGATTCCTATGTCCCTATTATTTATAAGAGAGCATACACAGGAAAGGAGAATTTAAGAACATTGCTCCATGGTTTGCTTTACAATGAAAGTGAGGAGGCAGCTGTGTGAGCAATACAGGACAGGAGTAAGGCATTTATGTCTGCACAACTTACAGAGAAACGTAACGCTGCTCAGCTTTGTCCATGTGAGAGAGACGGTGGTAGCAAGTTCCATCATGTGGTCTCTCTGCTGTGGTTGAGCCCCCTCTACTGCCAAGTTGAGGAAATGCACCGGCTCCCTTTATGAAGCATTCATTTCTGCACACTTTCCTTGTTTAATTTCCCAAACAGCATGGGTCTCCTCCCGACTGTCTCTTTCGTCTGGCTTGCCTTCCTTGTTGGACTGTGGGACTCGTCTCCTCCTCCTCCTCCTCCGGCCCCTTTATGCTGTCCCTCCATCCCCTCTTCTGTTCTCTTTGTCTCTTTGGGTGGGGAGGAAGAAGCCCTGCTGGGTAATGTTTTGCCTCCTGCTGGGCATGAACAGTGAGTGCTGCCAGCCAGCAAGGCCCTGATCAAACAGGGAAATGCTCTCTCTGTGCAGCCCAGCAGTGGAGGAGGGCTACGCGGCTGTGATTAGCGCTTTGTCTGGGAGCTGGCAAAGTGTTGCAGATTGCACTCCCCCCAAGGACTAGCAGGTAGAGGCAGGCAGACCCACATTCACGTTAATGTCACTGTGTCACCAGCAAGAGGGGAAGGAGGAACTGACATACAGCCCTTTTACCACTTGGAGATGCCTTCCAGTCTGATGTGTCAAGAAGTGGGTAGAAGGATTTTATCCGCTTCTATGTAGGGTTGTGTACGGAACCAGCTGGCCCGGTCCGGTTCAAGTCCAAACTAGAACCAAATCGGACAGGGCCAATTCAGGCTGGCACCCCCCTCAAACACCCCCCCCACCTCCCGGTTCGGTTCAGTCGGGGGTTCACGAACTTTTTTTAAAATTAACTTACCCCCTCGGGGGGTGTTCTCCAAGTGGTGGTGGTGGATCTATGGAGGTTCCCGTTCCCCCCGCCAGCCTACCTTTGCTCCAAAAGCAGCCCATTCGGCCATTCTTCAACCCCTTTCGGGCCTTTCCCTCCAGCACGGCGGCCATTTTGGAGGCCACCACACCTGTGCAATGGGCCTCTGCGTGGCCTGGTATGAACAGCACCTTCTGCCACCTTCCTGATGTTCTTCTAAATGGTACTCTGGGATGAACCTAGCAGGGGCTCAGCCCAAGTGTAGTGAAGCTGCATTCAGTGGCTGTTTGGAAATTGGAAAAGCTCCAGGTGAAACACTCAGTGCATCTCTGAGCAGGGGAAAAACTGCACCAGTTGACTTGATGCTGCTTTTCTCCAGGCTGGTAGTGAAGAGGGTCGGAATTCTGCAAAGCTGAAATGGCAGCATATTATCAAAACATAACAGAATTTCTAATACAACGAAAGAGGGAATAAATGAAAATAGTCATATGAGAGAGAGAAAATTGGTCTTTCATCACTCACATGCTATGGCTTCTTTTATAGTCCCTGACTGGCTTGTTATACCTACCACAGAACAACGCTGTAAATCTTGCCTGCTTTTGCTTCTTTCATTTTCTTCTCATATGAATTCATATGACTGTAAGACCTTCATACATGCTAGCTACATTCATACATCACATGAAACCAGAGGTCGCCTGACCCATGGTTAATTTTTCTGTGAATTGCATCACAGACATTTGTCCATTCGCGGTCCAGCAACCTCCATTTTCAGGGCAGGGTAGCCCCTTTCTCTTCTTGGTCTGCCGAGGCTGCATCCCAGCAAGTTCTGTAGTGCTCACATTGCCATACTGTGGGCAAGGAGTCAGAACATCACAAGAGTGAGAGCCACGGGCTAAGGGGGTGTACTGAGTGCAATTGGGCCTTTTTGGAATAGTCCACCCACCCTCAGCAGGGAACAGGCATTTAAATTCCCTTTAAATGCCATGCCATGCAAGCCCTTCCTCTGACAGTGATTGCATCGCTGCCAAAAACCTTTGCTTTTCCATTGGACTATGCGCTCATTAGTTAAGCTAACTCAACAAAGGAGGTCCCACTTGCATCCCCCTCCTGGCAATTGACAAAGAGGTATGAACAAAGAACATACATCTTTGTCACTTTTTGTTGCATGGGGCCCCCACTCTCTCTGGTTAATGATATAACTTTTGTACAGCTACTCCCTCCTCTCCAGGGAAGTCTTTCACGCACTCAAAGGAGATTTTGATGCTCCATGTTTCTGGACATAGCTGAATGTGCACACTGGAGAAACACTGGGACTGTGGATGGACCTTAACTCTCATTCAACACTCCTGGGTTCAGACCAGTGTTGCACTGTATGCAGATCTTGTTGGAGATAGGATTCCAGTGCTTCGACCTTTTGCACCGGTTATCCTCATGACCACTAGGGGCATTGGGAGTAGAGATAGTGAGTAAGGGTCTCCCTAGCTGTTTCTATCTGTCTCTATGACCCCTGATATGACTCCTCAGGCATTTCCTGTGGTGAGTCAGAATCCCTTCCTTTCCTCTTGGAGAGCAGATGGAAACATATCTCTCTCTCCCTACCTATTCATTACGTAGCCTATAGATAGGATTAGATCTTTCCTATCCAAAGTGTACTTCACCAATAAATCTACTTAGTATTTAGATTCCACAAGCATCTCCATGTGTCCTCTATAAATAGGTGCAAACAACTAAACTCTGTGTTCTACTCTGTAACTGGAGTGGGTAGCTTCTTTAGTGCTCTGTTAATTAATCACAAAACCCATCATGGATAAATTCACCCTCCAACAGATCTGCCGCGGTAAGGAATTGTGAGAGAGAGGAGCCCCAATTTCCAGCAACCCCAGGCAAATCCAAAGATGGACATGTTCAAATGGGAGGATGGGCTGGCAGAGGGCATGCTTTGGCAGCTTCTTCGCAGCAGTCACCAAGACAGGGAGAGCTGTTGCTGTGGTACCCATCCCTGCAACATGCTTATATAGAGCAACCTGATTGGATGGCATCTGATGTCCAGCCTCCTTGGCCTGGCACTCTTGTGAAAGAGTGGTCCGTGGGAGAATGGAATTGTTGTCACACATTATTAGAGATTCTGCCCGACATCCCCGTCCCCACAGATGGTTCTTCTTGTAAGTTGTGAAGGGATATCCCTATGGCCTTGCATAGGGCCGGTGCTAGGGATTCTGGCGCCCCCTGCAACCTATAAATTGGCACCCCTTTTGACCAACAAGCTGCTCTTTGGCAGAAAGAAAGTGGGGTGGGGGTAGCAATCCAGAGCCCAGCCTGCTGCTAAACAGGGGAGATGCATGCAATCTAACCTGACAGCCAATAACCGATCCCCTATATCCACCCCAGACAACCTTCCCCAAGAAGTTCCCAGCCCTCCTTTTTTAGGGGGTGGGTTTTCTATCATGTAACCTAGCCCCATCTGTGGCACTCGGCAGCATCACAAGACGTATTCAAGCACAAATACACACAAGTAGAGCAGGCTACTCTCAGAATAAGAGTGCAGCCAGACAATGGTGGGAACTTTTTCTCCCCTTCATCTCTGGGGGTGGGGAAGCAGTGCCCCAGAGAGAATCCTCAAGTTCTACCTAAAAGTTCCAGCTGAGAAAGTACAACAGAGAAAGCCAACACACACACACACACACACACACACACACACACACACCCCTCTGCCTGTGCTTCTGCCCTACTGTGCCCATGGCATCGACTGCAGGGGCACAGGCTGAGACCAACCCTGCTTTTTTAAAGCTGAGGGGCCATCATGTAAGACACACACACAGCACAAGTCTTGCAGTGGGCGGGCTGGCAGCCCTTCTCTTTTGCACCCCCCACCCACCAGCAGCACTTTCCCTTGTGGTAGGCTCCAGCTAGAGGTCCAGGAGTTGCTCCCCAGCCCGGCAATGCCTCCCCTTACCTCTGCCTACCTCTGTGGCAGTGGCGGCGACACAAGAGCAGGTCTCCTTGAACAGCCCACCCCCCGCTCCAGCCCTTTCTCACACACACACCCCTCCCTGGGCTCGAGACTGCCGACCCTGGCAGGAGTGGCTGCACTACACTCCGGGTAGCCTCCAAGGCAGCACTCTCTTGCCCCAAGCATCCAGTGCTCTTCTGCCACACACGATCCTGGAGTGCGCAGCAGAAGCCTGGCGGGGCTTTGTTGTTCTGTAGCCGAGTGAGCGGCGAGGACGGGGGGAAAGGCGCAGTGGGGAAGGGAGCAGCTGGCACCCTCCCAACATCGGCACTCCCCTGCCATGTGGTCCTCACTTAACGCATTCCACCAGTCCTGGCCTTACACTCTCATGAGTGAGCAGTCCACTCAGGAACAGCATCCAGCCTCGTCACATATGAGGAATTGCTTCTTTCACTGCTGGTCCTGCTGCCCGGCCCTTCTTATGAGTAAGCCTAGATACCATACAGGGGCTCCCAAGGGGAAGGGGCTGGGCCGCTTTCCCCATCATCATTGTACAAAAAGTAGACTTTAGCCATTCAAGAATTCCTGGTTGGGGCTGCCTTTTCAACCCAACTCTGAGTATCGATACCATGCCATAGGTTTCCATCCCAGCACTCAAATGGGGTTGCCCTGCCTGCATTGCCATCTTTGTCGCTTCAGTTTGGGAGAGACAAGCACTTAGTGCCTATCTTGCCATCCTGTCCCCATTCTCTCCTGATTGCCAGGAGCGGGGGCAAGGGACAGAGTGGGACAAGGGTATACACCGTGTGACTTTGCCATTTCTCAGGCTGCCAAACTTGGGATAGGACATCATGGCATTCCTGTTGCCAGGCAACTGCTTTGTTGGATAGGAGACAGGGGTTGGGGTGAATGCTCGGAGAGGCAGCCAGCAAGAAGTGCTGCTGGCAAGATCCCAGGTGGGTCTGTGCCACCATCTCTATGATTATGGCTCCAGAAAGTGAATGAAACCACGGGTATGGCACCATTCGTGTTCAGACATAACACAGCCACCAAAAAAAAAAAAAAACCCTCAGGTTACAGCAGCAAAACTCACTACAACCTGAAAGTTCAAACTGGAGTTTGGCAAGGGAAACCACAGGTCACTTTTGCTGCAAAATCGCAGTTTCACACATTCCAACCTTTGCCCCATTTACTTCCAGTTTTGTGTTTGTGCAAATGCAGCCATTTTTTCAAAAGCAAACACACCCACAAACAAACATATGCACATCAAATGCGTAGACTGCAGCAGAAGTGCCAAATGTACTCCCATCTCCAGTGTTTCAACAGGATCTTCTGTGGACCATGGTAACTGTGGTGAGGGACCTGAAAGCTGGTGGACTGCAAAGACGTAATTCATTATATTTATCAGGGGAGAGCAATTGTCCCTAAACAACTCCAGTTAGCATCCCTCCAGTGACTGCTGCTCATGTTACATGTGAATGCGGCTGTTGTTTCAAAATGTGAGAGGTGGGTGTGCTCCTGATTTTCAGCTGTATGTTAGATAAAAGCAAGGTTGTAGACAGGGAGCTTGATTGTCATTCAAACCCCAGTTGGGTAGGACATGTTTCCCACCTTCCTTGTTCAGAAGTTGGGGATGGAATCTGGGTAGAGCACAATAAAAAATCAAGAGTGTGCTCAGCTCTCGAGCTAGGGTAGGAGACTCCTCCAACCCAAATGATGATCGTGTGAATTGCCCTGTGATCAAGTCTACTATCCTCATGCCAATATTTCCTAATATATCCATACATGAATAATGAACAGGACAATTGGGGTGGCTAATTTGAGCCAATTCCTGAACACTCCAACACAGTCCTGGAGGACTGACAATCCTGATTGTAGAGTTGGAAAAGATGCAGAAAAGGGAAACCCTAATAGAAAAGGTAAGAAATGATGAGAGAGTGGGAACTTTTCTTCTGTATGCTTGGGGAATCCCCAGGCATGCCAAAGGATAGATGGATGGGTGGATGATTTGTTTGTTTGTTTGTTTGTTTGTTTGATATACAGCCTGACTCCAAAGGCTCTAGGCGGTTCACAAAAATAAACACAATAAAAACAAACAAACAAAACAAACGGTTAAAAACAGCAATTCAAAAATGTAGAACATTCAGAGATTACTAAAAGCCTGGCTGAAAAAATGTGTCTTAAGGGCTCTTTTGACGGCTGGCAAAGATGTTAAACCATGAATGTCTATAGGGAGCGCATTCCACAGCCCAGGAGCGACTACAGAGAAGGCCTGCTCCCAAGCCACTGCCAGATGAGCCGGCGGCATATGGAGACGGAGGTGGGGATCATGCGGAAGAAGGTGCTCTTCTAGGTAAACCCATCCTAAGCCACTTAGGGCTTTAAAGGTAATCACCAGCACTTTGTATTTTGCCCAGAAACCTCATGGTAGCTAATACAATTGCTTTAAAACAGGCCTCTCCGAGACACCCTGCAGACCAATCTAGCCACTGCATTTTGCAGTTTCACCCCTGGCTGTTGCCCACCTGGCCCAAATAAGGGCCAAGAGTCAGAAGCCCAATGAGTGAGGCTCTCACCCCCACCAAGCAAGCAGCCCAGCCCAGGTGAAAGACATCAAAACACAATTAGAGTGAGCTCAGCCCCAGATAACAAGCAGCCTGAGAAAAGGAGGAACAGAGGCCTCTTTTAATTATATAAATTGAAAGAAAAATAAGTTCTTCTTCTTTGTGCTTTTGAGCGTTCAAAACATTTTATCTTGTTGGAGTGCTCACACAACTCTGTGAGGTAAGGACATATTCTTTCTATGGCCTGACAAGGACCCTGTGAGCTTCCAGAACCAATGGCATAATGAGCAGGTCAGCTGGACAAAAAAAGGAGAGGAAAAGTGAGCAGAAATGAGAGTTGGCCTCCTTGACTGCTTAAAGGTTTCTATATCCTGAAGGGCACAGTAGGATCAATAGTATGTATGACACAAGGTTTTAAAAATGGCTTCTTTTTATGGCATCTTCTTCATGGTGCTAGCAGGGTCCTTCAGGGTCCCCTGCTAATTGAGCAAAGAGAAGCACCCTTTTAAATGTGGTAATTCTCTTTATTTTGCAGGGGAGAGTAACTGGCCCTATCCACCTCCAGCACAGCATCCCTCCAATGACTGTTGCTGGTTTTCCTTCTGTTTCTATCTAATCTATCTATTTATTTATATGTAAACCGCTTTGGGAACTTTTGTTGAAAAGCGTTATATAAATATTTGTTGTATCTGTATGGTGCCCATTTGCCTTTTTCTCTTCCTGAAACATCTCCCTGCATGAGCCCCAACAGTACAACAAGCTGGCTTGATAAGGGACCAGACACAGCAACACAGGTTCTTCTAGGAATAATATAATAACCCATCTTACAGAATGCTTGCAAAAAATAGTGATGAAATGTACATGAAGCATCTTGAACTCTCAGAAGTCAGAATATAAATGCTGCTGGATGTAATCATTGATAAACCCAGGCCAACATTCAGACTAACCCTGCTGCACCCAATGAAAAATGTTTCACATATGCATGTGGGGGAGGGGCAATTTTTTCCAATCTCCCCTTCCCTCAACAGCCCATTGTACTTCCTGGAAATATGTCCCTAAAGGTTCCACAACATTCAGGGACATATTTTTGGGGAGGCACACTGTGCTGTGAGGGAAGGAGAGATCAGCAAAAATGGTTCCTCCTCCATGTCATGAATGAATCTTTTTATGATTCATGCAACATTAGTCTAGATGTTAGCCACTGAAAAGCAAAGCTTCTGTTTGATTAATCCTCTCATTCTAAGTGTATAGAGGTAAGAATCACTGTTGATTGATGTGATGTGTGTGGGAGGGAGGCAGTTTAAAAATGATTTCATGGAAGTGGATACATTTCAATCTAGTTTCAGCCTGAGGTTTGCCTCCCTAAATGGCAATGCTGCCTCACGTGGCTGGATACAAATAATGTAAATTATTGCTTTTGTAAGAACAAGAAGTAATTGTATTTACATGCCCCTCTAGCTGTTTGTTTGTTTGTTTTTTGTTTTTAAGAACAATGCGGGAAAGGCAGAATTTTATTCCAATTTGTGCAAAGAAAGTGAGATTTTGTGCTAAAAGAAAATGTAATAAATCATAGCTTTTTGCTTTCAAAATTTTCACATGACTGGAAAAAAACATACATTGCTAAAATTATCCAGATGTTACTTTGTTTTCATATAAGAAGGGGGGAAAGGTTCATTAAATGATTCATTAAATGGTTGGTTAGACATCTCACTCCTCTCCACTAGAGGATGCTGTTTCACTACAAATGAAATAACACATTTCCCAGCTTTAACTTCCTGCTCAAGCAGCCATGATGCCGCTGAGAAACATTGGGGTACTGCAACAATCTGCAGTTAGGATGTGCGTGTGTTTGTGTGTAGAAACAAAGTTACAGAGCACTTTTTAAAGATTGCATTGAATATTAGGAGAATCTGGCTCCTAATATTGCAGTTGCCTGCTGGTCTGGGAGCAAGAGGAAGCAACAAGCTTGTATTTGTCTCCTAAAGAAGATATCAAGCAAGGAAACACAGCAAAGAGATAATAAATAAATAAATCACCAAGAAAACAAGAGGTGAAGGAGAAACAAAGTCTGTTAGGGCTGGTGATTTTCTAGGGTTTGATTTCCGGCTGGCTGGAAGTGTTTGCATCTTTGATACAAGAGTAGTCTGAGTGAGGGATTCATTCCATGTGAGAAGGGTCACATTCCAGAGCAGAGTCAGTTTGTTTACTCATCTTGAATACAAGGGCGAAGGTCCAAGAACTTAGCAAACAGAGCTTGGCAAACAGGGCAGTTTTGCAGGAGTTTAGTGGGTAGTGTGTGGGGGAGCCTGAAATGAGTTCCCATGTCTTGACTAGACTACAAGGAGCCCAGTGGGAAGAGAAGGAAAATACTACTCCCTCCTTCATATTCTTGATAAAGGAAATTTGAACAGTTAAATAGCACCAATACAGCTCAGACCTAACTTTCTAATAAACTATCTCTAAATACTGCAAACAGCCAACAAAACAAGTTATGAAGATAGAAAGCCAGCAGGGGAGTAGGCACTTCCCAGTGTATTGCAAAGAGTGTTGCATGTATGACGGTTTGCTCCATGGGCAGAAGTCATGGGTTTGTGCTCGGTGCAAGGAGCTCCTGGCTCTCAGGGAACAAGTTCGTTCCCTTGAAACCAAGGTGGTGGATCTGGAGAAGCTCAGAGAGACAGAGAGGCATGCAGATGAGACCTTTGGGGATGTGGTTGAGGCATCCCACTCCAAGACTGATAGCTGCTCTGCTGTCAGCGAGAATGAAGGTCTTGGAGAAGGAGGACATCAGCCTGAGGAAGAGGGAAATGCTCCCTTAGAAGAGACCCCTTTCATGGATGATGAGCCCATATCCTCTTGCACAGGGGATACTCCTCCGGGGTGGGTGGGGGCCTCCTTGTAGTGGATGATCCAATCATTAGAGGTATAGAGAGATCTATACCATGTCTCCCCACAGTCGTCTTTTTTTCTAAATTAAATAGTCCCAGGTGTTGTAGCCTTGCCTCATAAGAAAGGTGCTTGGGCTCCTGATCATCTTGGTTGCCATCTTCTGCACCTTTCCCAGCTCTACAATGTCCCTTTTTAGATGTGGTGACCAGAATTGTACACAGTACTCCAGGTGTGGCCGCACCATCATTTTGTATAAGGGCATTATAATATTAGCAGATTTATTTTCAATCACCTTCCTAATGATCCCTAGCATGGAATTGGCCCTTTTCACATTTGCCTGATCAGGGGCCTAGAGCACTTATCTTATGAGACAAGGCTACAACACCTGGGGCTTCTTAATTTAGAAAGAAGATGACTGCAGGGAGACATGATAGAGGTATATAAAATCATGCATGGTGTGGAGAAAGTGGATAGAGAGAAATTCTTCTCCCTCTCACATAACACCAGAACCAGGGGTTATCCCATGAAATTGAGTGCCAGGAAATTTAAGACCAACAAATGGAAGTACTTTTTCACACAATACATAATCAACTTGTGGAATTCTCTGCCACAGGATGTTGTGACAGCCAACAACCTGGATGGCTTTAAGAGTGCTTTGGACAACTTCATGAAGGAGAGGTCTATCAACAGCTACTAGTTGGAGGGCTATAGACCACCTCCATCCTCAAAGGCAGGATGCCTCTGAGTACCAGTTGCAGGGGAGTAACAGCAGGAGAGAGGGCATATCCTCAACTCCTGCCTGTAGGCTTCCAGTGGCATCTGGTGGGCCATTGTGTGAAACAGGAGGCTGAACTAGATGGGCCTTGGGCCTGATCCAGCAGGCTTGTTCTTATATTCTTATGGATGCTGTGTAAGAACAGTTCACCATTTGAACCAATTACCCAGATGCATGGATGCTTCTCCTTCACTGAAGGTCTTCAAGCAGAGGCTGGACAGCCATCTGTTGGGAATGCTCTAGCTCTGGTTTTCCTAAATGGTGTAGGGCACTAGAAGAGATAGCCCCAAGACCTCTTCAATTCTATGATGTGATGAATCCACGACAAACTGAAAGATCACCTTCTACAACAGACAAAATTAAGTAACACCTTCTACATGTTGGAAATTCTCTGTGGTGAGAGAATACCTTTCTCATTATAGCAGAGTGCACAGAGGCACAACACAGCGGATTTAGTTAGGCATGCGTGTATGCTGAGAGTAAAGTAACTTGGAGCCAATTCATAGTTTCAAATCAATATATAAGGCATTTATTAAGGAACTCCATTCTAGATAGGAAAGTGAGGAGTTAGGATCTCTAATCTATCTATCTAGCTGGATGCAGATGGATTCTGCATCTTCTCTGCACATATGGTGCAGGGAGAGAGTCTTGCCATGTTGCAAGGTAGAAGGGCAGGTAGGGAAGAGAGAGGAGGAAGGAAGTTAGTCCCTGAGATTAGCAATCTACATATCCAAAGGGATAGTGTCAGAGCAGTAAAGAAGGAATGACCAATGTCTTGACCCTCTAGCCCTCTGACTTACTAGTCTGTCCTCCACTGTCTGAGACGAGACAGCGCAAAGTCCTTAACTTCCAACACTACAGAAGGGATCTCTTCTGCATGTGGTTGACTAGAACATCAACTGGGCATCCATATTCTCAAGTGAGCCTCTCCTCCAAAAAACCCAGGTAGTATGACAACAAAGGAGTGCTATCCCCTTGTAGTCAACACACTATACCATTCTGAAGCCATCAGCATGCCTCTGCCATTGCCTTCTGCCAGTCTTCTAATCTATGCAGATTACTTGCGAGCACTGAAATAAAGCCACCCATAACCAATCCTGGATCATATCCTATCACCTGAGCTTGCCTTAGCGAAATGATCATGGTCAAAAGCAGAATAACCAGCAGAACTTTTTTTTTTAATTAAACAGAACACCACTTGCAAATCCTCCAATATAATATATGTTATTGAATGCAAGTGACCTGAATGCAGCACCCTGAATACAGTACATTAGAAAAACAACAGGCTATCCAATTTAGAAACCACAAGGCAACAGTCATGACAAAGAAGCCCATATAAACTGTTGCAAAACATTTTAACTCTGATGGCTACAACCTTTCTGCCTTGAAAATATTTGCTGTACAGAAACCATCCAATCCAAAGCTAATGGAAGAAAGAGAGAACTTCTTACTCTAGGGACTTAAGACACTAAGAGGCGGGTCTCATGATCAGTGAGACCCGCTTTTGCCGGGTTTACGGGGAGAGCAGGCTAAGCCCGCTCTCCCCGCAGATGATCAGGGCGGGAGCCCTGGGCAGCTGGATCAGCTGCCCACATGACTGCTGGCTCTGTGATGGAGCTGGCGGGGGCTGGGGAGTTCAGGGGCTGCGTGGCCCCCAGAAGCTCCAGTATGCCCTCCACAAGAGCGCAGGGCATACTGGGGCAACCCCCGAGCCGTGAGGCTGCTTTTCAGCATCCCACCAGGGGTCTACTCATGAGTAGCCATGGCATGGAGCCATGCTGTGGTTACTCACGATCCTCAAAACCGGGTTTGCAGAGCGTTTGCTCTGCAAACGCGGTTTAAGAGGTGGGCTACTTGAGCGGGTTACCCGCTCAAGAACCATAGGGCTTGCAGCCGAGCCTGGTGGTTCACATGATTATAGGAAATCGGGCTAGCGGAAGCTAGCCTGATTTTCTACAATCGTGTGAATAGCCTCTAACCCTCTCTGGCTCCTGTCCCGAAGAGAGAGAGAGAGAGAGAGAGAGAGAATTTCCTGCCTGATCTGAGTATCCCACCACACTCTGCATTCTTTAAACTGACACTTTGACTCACAGTGTTCATTTAAATCACAATTCTGTGTTCCTGTGGAAGGCAGAAACGGAAACATCTAACTAAAAGTGTTTTAAAGTGAGCTCAGTTTTGTCATTTATCCATTTCATTTATCCATTTATATTATTATAGTGTTTGACAGTCTCCTTCTAGGATAATTATAATCCGCTTATGAGTACACAGTGGGAATAAATAAAAGGCTGAGGGTTAAAAAGGAGCAAAACCATAATGCAGCAGGACATAGAGGCAAGGACTTGCAACATGTATTTAACTCATTAGTGCCTATGAATTTCTTTGTATGTGTGGTATGTGATTCACACCTGTCCACACTAGGCTGAGCTTTTGGCAGCTGTCACAGTGACAGACGGAAGACAACTGTTGCCCAAGCCAAGCCCAGAAAATAAGTCTTAATAGGCCTTCATGTTTTGGAGGGCCCAGTGGCCAGCCATGAGTGGGTGGAACTGAACCAGAACCTGGGAACCCTCATCAGTGTACTCTGTAACAGGGATCCCGAGATTTTGTTGACTACAATTCCCATAATTCTCAGCCAGAGGCTCTGCAACTGGAGATGCTGGGAGTTGTAGTCAGCAACATCTGGGAATCCAGTGTTACATGGAACACTGATCCTCATTATTATTAAGAATAATTTCAAAAAAAAATTACCAAAGTGATTCGCACTGAAATAATATGGTTCCCTGTTCCAAAGGGGCTCAGAATTTTAAAAAACAAACACAAGGGAGACAATAGAAACAACCACAGGAGGGATACTGTGCTGTGATTGGATTAGGGACAGCTGCTCTTCTTCTGCTAAATATAAAAGAGCTGCCACTTTAAAAGGTGTCTCTGTTGGGTTTGTGCAGTCAGATACATTCAACAGTCAGACAAGTCTGATATGCCCTATGTCAGACACGGTTGGAATGAATTCCAAAATGACAGGACGGAGGTCTGACAGTCAGAACTCCAACTAAATTCCCTCCTATCATTATGGAAGTCTATCAGAACATAGGAATATAGGAAGCTGCCTTACACTGAGTCAAACCACTGGTCATAGGAACCTAGGAACATAGGAAGCTGCCGTATACTGAGTCACACCATTGGTTCATCTAGCTCAGTATTGTCTACACAGACTGGCAGCGTCTTCTTCAAGGTTACAGGTGGGAGTTGCTTTTAGGGATGTGCACAAAACTGGTTTGGCCTGTTTCATTTGAATTCAAACCCAATTTGAACCAGGGTGGGTATGTTCAGTTTTGGTTTTGCTTGAAACCTCCTTGTTTTGGTTTGAATTTGAATCCAAATCAGACTGGTTCTAAAAGGTTCTACATAGTGTATTATAGGGACTTGAACTGGCCCATTATTTCCTATGCAGAGCACCTAGGGGCACAAAGCTGGGGTGGGTGGTAGGCACCCAGGGGTGCCTACCACCCACCAAACCCCAAAGCAATTGGACACTCCTGCAATTTTAAATTATTTTTTTGAAGATTTTTCAAATTTTTGCATTTTCCCATAGGGAATAATGGGGACTCAAACTGGCCCATTATTCCCTATGCAAATCACTTAGGGGCAGAAACCCAGAGTGGGTGGTAGGCACCCAGGGGCACCTACCACCCACCAAAACCCAAAGCAATCGGACACTCCAGCTATTTTTAATCATTTTAAAAATATTTTTTGCATTTTCCCCATAGGGAATAATGGGGACTCAAACCAGCCCATTATCCCTATGCAAAGCACCTAGGGGCACAAACACCAGTGGAGCACCCAGGGGTGCTTACCACCCACCGAACCCCAAAGCAATTGGACACTCCTGCAATTTTAGATAATTTTTCGAAGATTTTTCAGTTTTTTCCATAGGGAATAATGGGGATTCGAGGATGCCCCAACTGCCCCCCCCCCGGGTGTGCCTGGGCAACAAAGTGGGTTTGGGTGCAAGGCAGGTATGGCCACAACTCCCTCCGGGAGCCCCAAGCCAGTGGGGTTCATGGTTTATTTTTTATAATTCAAGAAAATATTTTAGCCTGTTTCAATACAATTAACAGTGTGTGACCTTAATTGCTGTGAACTCTGAGTTCAGAGTTCACAGCAATTAAGGTCACACACTGTTCTACTTATGAATTGGGGAGGGACTCCTATTCATTGCATGACTATGGAAAAATCTGAACTCTGGGCAGTGATAAAGTACCTGTCTCTGAAGCGTATGTCTCCATAGGAGGTTCATGCTGATGTGCGCAAACATTGGTGAGCAATATGCCAGCCTATTCAATTGTTCTGAAGTGGCAGACGGAATTCCTGTGTGGTGGAGAATCATGTGAAGATGAAGAATGCACAAGACATCAAGCTGGAAAATATCAGCAGTGTGTGTGCTCTCATGATGCAGGACAGGAGAATGAGAGCCAGGACAATTGCTGACTAAGGGTGTGCATGGATCTGGTTTCTGTGGTTCAGTTTGAATTCAGATTGAATTTGAACTAGACCATGGTTCTGCAACATGGTTCAGTTGAACCGACCAAATGGTCTGGTCCATTCGGCCAAACCAGGTCAAACCAGTTTGGTGGTTCAGCGGGCTGATAAAAGGGAATATGGCGAGGATTCCCCTTTACAAACAAAGAGGAAGCCTTCACAAAAGGCTTCTAAATGGTGACTGGTGAGGGGACCCTAAAAGCAGATGATAAGATCCTCTCCTTACTACCTCTGGCCTACTGCAGAACAGTGGTGCTCCCTCCTTTCAGGAGCCCACGTGCAGAGACATGGCTCCAGCAATGACCTGGCATGTGGTCATTGCTGGAGCCGTATTGCCACACGCGGGCTGCTGAAGGGAGGGAACGCCTTTGCTCTGCAATGGGCCAGGTCACAGAAGCTCGGTTCGACTGGTTCAGTTTGTGATTAGACCAGTTGAGCCAGCCCAGTTCGTGGTGAACCAGTTCAGCCTGATGTGGTTCGTGCAGACCTCTGTTGCTGACTCTGTGGGCATCTCAGTTGGTAGCATCCATTCCATCTTGACAGACAATTAGAAGATGCCAGATAGATGCCATGAATGTTGACAGAGCAACAAATGTCATGTTACTTGCAGATATCACTAGCCAATCAGGACATGTTGCATCAAGATCCAACAAACGTTTGGGCCCGGATCATGATGATGGCTATAACGTGGGCCCATCACTTTGACCCTGAGACCATTCTTGTGATGATTCATGCTCTTCCTTCAAGACAATGCACCAAGCCATACTTTCCATGTTTCAATGGCTGCCATTTGTAATGTAGAATTCAACATTACCCTGTTCCCTAGACATTGCCCTAGTGACTTTTATTTGTTTCCCTGAATGAAGAAGCATTTTCATGGGATGAAAATTTCATGTGATCTTGAGGTCATGACTTCTGTTGATGGGTGGCTGGGTGACCAGGTCAAAGAATTGTTTCTCAGTGGTATAGAGGAACTGGAGCACAGATGGAACAAGTGTATTGCGGTCAAGGGAGGTTACATTCAAAAACAAAAACACATAGATCAGAGTTGTTCATATATGTTAGAATACAAACTTTTTGAATCAGGGGTGCCCATTTCATCCCTGCGGCTATTGAACTCTTTGAGGCCAAGGTCTGAGCACAGCTTTTGTACGGAGTACAGCTAGGCATATACCCTAACTTCGCTAAACTAGAAGCAGTTCAATCCAATTTCCTGAAGAATAAATTTCAGGTCCCCAGCTGCGTTCCTAGGGCGGTACTACAGCTGGAAGCAGGGATGCTCAAATTAGAGGCTACGGCTTGGATTATTATTTTTGAATTCTGGCTTAAGCTAATTTTCTATCCCACTGGATTAGCTCCATTGGTGCTAAAGGATATATACTGCTCAAGGTGGGGGAAAGGGGTGGAGGAAAGGCTATACTATTACATTTCCCCACCACCACACTGCTAACCCTTGGCTATGAAAACGCCAAACTCAAAATAAGGGAGATAATCTATAATATGGAGCGCCAAATTGATCAGGGCTCCATTACAGTTGGTGTCTTCCTGGGCATTCAAATTCTGAATTTTACCCCTGCCAACTATTTGAACCAGCTAACAGCCCCAAAGTACCACAGAGCCCTGACACTGGCCCGATGTAATGCCTTGTGCACAACTGTGTTGGAAGGGAGATACCAAAGAATTCCGTATGGAGAGTGTTTTTGCCCCTGTAGCTCTGGTGAGATGGAAACGACAGCTCACGTACCCTTGTACTGTCACTATTATTGTGATATCTGACATTAGTTTATCTCCTATTACAGCCCATATCCAGGCTGTACTGATTCCTTTTATCTAAATTTCCTTTTAGCAGATCAGAATGATTCTAGGTCTTATAATGTGGCAAAGTGTTGCCTCATAGCTAGCAAAACCCGATCAGAGCTCATTAAGAACTAATATTCTATGAGATGTAACACTGCTCTGTATTAATCGTATAATTTTGATGTCTCGCTACCTTTATAATCAGTGTCACTCTGTCATTAGTTTTGACTAACCTCTATACATAGTTTTATCTCCATAGTTTTAACTTTTAGCCCCTTCCATTTATTTCTCTAAGTAACTTTACAGAGACTTTTATTTTGTGGATGTAGATTGTTTGAACCGTTTTTGTCTGTTTCCCTGCTGTGCTGGTCAAAGACCGAAATAAAGACTATAACTTTTTGAACACCCCCATGCTTCAGTATATATGTTCTTAAATTTCCGCAGCAGCATTTTACCTGTAGCAATTTATTTACATCAACAGACTTCTTTATAATGGAAATGGATGCAATTATTTTGGATCAACTCCAAAGTGGGTGGGGGGGAGGAATACATTTTTGAATGCTTTTTGCATGGAGAGAGAACTTGGGAGGTAAACTAGCAACAGAACTGAGGATATAAGAAACTGGAAAATCTATAGAAACAAAGAAAATATATCAAATTTGAATATTTGCAAAAATGTTTATCAAAGACTTAGGAACATAGGGAGCTGCCATATAAGTCCATCTTGCTCAGTATTGTCTGCACAGACTGGCAGTGGCTTTTCCAAGGTTGTAGGCAGGAATCTCTCTCAGCCCTCTGTTGGAGATGCCAGGGAAGGAACTTGGAATCTAGATGCTTCTCCCGGAGTCGCTCTATCCCCTAAGGGGAATATCTTATAGGACTCACATTTCTAGTCTCCCTTTCATATGCAACCAGGGTGGACCCTGCTTAGCTACAGGGACAAGTCATGCTTGCTACCACAAGACTAGCTGATACAGAATTGTTCAGTTGCAACTTGGTCCACACTCCCTATTGGAAATTTTCTTTTAACCCAACTGTTATTGAATGTGTAATTAAAGTATGAGAGATGGCTGGAATTGATGTATTAACTGAAAATGTTTTTTTAAGACATGCATATCAGTTTCAACCAATTTAGGTAGGAAATTGACAACTTATTAGAAATTGGACTTATTAGGGATGTGCAAAACGTTTCGGGTACAAAATGTTTTGTACTCAAAACGGGCCGTTTTGGGTGTTTCTTTTGTAGACAAAACAAAATGCCAATTTTCCAAATCTGAAAGTTTTGTACACAAAACAAAATGTCCCCATTTCGGCTACAAAACGTTTTGTTGTTTCAGACCTCCATTTTGTGGCGATCCTCTATTTTGTGTTTGACATCTCTTTGAATTTCCCACCTTTCTAGCCTTCTGATCGGTATCCTAACGCATGGGCTGACCCGCTGACTATTCCCTCCTTGTTCCCCATTTGCTCTTTTGCCTCTTGCCACTCTTTACTGATCCCACATTGTCCAGGGGAAGGGTCGAAGAAGGGGCAAGGGTGGGTGGAGTTCAAGGAGGGGTTTTCAATTCATTCAACAAGTTAGTTACTTATTTGCCATTCTGCCTTTCTGCCTCATTAGAGAGCGGGGGGGGGGGGAGAGAGAGAACTAGTTTGCATTGCACACCATGCCTAAAGTTGCCATGATGATGCCATGCCATTGTCTATGCCTGCCTGCCTTGTTGCCAGCCTAAGCCCAGCCTGCCAGCCTGGGAATGGATTTATCTGCTGCATTGTTTTTTGTTCCAGAAGAATTTTTTTCACCCCCTTAAGAGATGCCATGCCATTGCCTATGCCTGCCTTGTTGCCAGCCTGAGCCCATTCTGTAGATTCTCTGGTAGCATATGAGATTTTCAATGACAAACCATGAATCCACTTTCATATGCTACCAGAGAATCTACACTCAAAACATCTCAGAAACAACAGAATCCAGTACCCCATGGGTTAGCAACCCATGGGGGTGGTTGGCACCCTATGTGCTCTACACCACCACTCACTCTGGGCCACCCCGGTGCCCCCCAAGTGCAGTTATGCAGCTGCTGAAACCTCCATCATTTCCTATGGGGAAGAACCTTAAAGATGCATACACTCCATTAAATCTTTAAAAATCAGCCCTCTACCCAATCCTTTGAAATAATTCTGGCAGCTTCCTCGCCTCTACTGGGCACTACCACCCACCCTACTCTGCTCTGTGAACCCTCCCCCCCCCATGTGAAGCTATACTTTTGCTGAAACCTCCATTATTCCCTATGGGAAAAATCTTAAACTTCAAATATTCACCAAAAATTAGCCCTTTGCCAAATTCCTCTGAAATTTGGGTGGTAGCTTCCACACATTGGGCACTACCACCCCCACCCACTGTTATATTGCTTCCTGAAGCCTTTTCCTTCCAAGATTGCTCAGAGCATGGGCCAACAAATAGACCAAGCCCTCAGAGTGAATAATAGGTTTTTACTGAATGCTCTGGAGAATGCTAAATCTGGACAATCTATTCCCAAATTAAGGCTGGTCTACACATCATCACATCCTTACTTCAGTTCACATTGATCTACCATGCTTGGATTATAACTCCAGTTACAGCAAGGTACCTCTATATCCCATCGATTCCCACCCCCTTCACTGTGCCACTGTAAGCATGTACTTTAGGTAGGATTGCCACATTCTGGACACAACTGTTGGGAGGAGCCTAGGAGGGGTGCAGGTTTTAAAGCACTACTCTTTTAACCAGAATTGGAAAGAATGCTCAACAGTGGAGCTTAATGGCTGACCTGCACATTTCCCCCAATAGCATTCTTTGCACAGGAAAGGGTTAGGTACTCATATAGTTTTGGGAGCAGTAGGGGTCTGCTTTCTGCAGAGTTTCATCTTTCATATTGTAACCATAAAGGGCAGCTGTGTTTTAAGGCCTTTTGCTCCTTGCATTTCCACATAGGAGATGTATGGTGGGCTAAGAGGGCCCCTCAGAAGACTGCTGGTACTGCATCAGGCAATGAGTGTTCTAGAGGAAAGGAGGGACCCCATCAATGCCTCTAGAGAAAAGGAGGCTTTCACTGTCCATATACTTCACTGATAAACCCAGAGGCCCACTACTGCCTCAGTAGCTCTAGAGATATACAAAAGGGGAGAAAGGGGATTACTGAGCCTGGGTAAATACTGGACCATATACAGAGAGTCAACTTAGCCAGTCAGCAACATTGGTGCCAGAGGAAGGGTAAGAATAAGTATTGATGCCATGTAGGTACAATGCCTGGAGAGAAGCAACAGAAAAATAGGCAATATTGGTTAAAGCAGTCTTCCCACTCAAATTCCTGGACATTTCATATCCAGGATGACACTTTACATCTTATTCCTGGACATGTGACAAGCCAACCTGTAGGCTCCAGGAGTAGAAAGAAAGCTACATTTAAAAGACATAGTTAGAGTTTATAGGTAAGTCACTATGTGGAAGATATTTCCAACAATGACCACATGATGTCAGTAACATCTAGACCATCCTCAGGAAGATGCCACTTGGAGTACTGTGGACAAGGGCTGATACCCAGAGAAGATAAAATAGAGACTTAACACAGCCTCTGCCTGCCATTTCACTGACAAATGTCCTGAAATTCAATTATAGATTAAATGGCCATCTGAGAGAGAGATGCCAGACCTGAAAAAGGGATATCACTGTCCATCTATTTAAAGGATTCTTTAGTGATGACTGTCATTTGCTCTTTATTATTAATTTCTAAAGAAATGTCATTATACAATGTGCTTTATAGTTCTTATCTTCACAACAATCTGTAGGTAATTCAACCTCTAAGAAGAAACATTTCTTCAATTCTGGAAGTGTCTGGGTACCCACAAATACTTAATGTGGACACTTAATATAAATATAGGATTTCTCACAGATGATTTTAATTCCAACCCATGTCACTCTGTATTCTTGGAAGGAAATGAATGTATTATTTGTCCATTCAATTTTGTTTCAGTTTTAAATGAGTGAGTCCTTTGCCATTTGTAATGGGTACAAATGTTCAGAAAGGTTTGTTTTATTCTTAAATGCATTTAACCCAACAAAGAAAATTGGGATGCACAGATGCATGGATCAATTTGGATATGTCCAACCAGCCTCACTGAATCATGGAAGGAGTATTAGCATCTGCATCTCTTCTCCACAACAGGCCATCCAGCCACTGAATAATCATGTGGTGCAGGGATGGAATGTCCAAACTGCCCCTCACTGCAAGATTTAAATGCCTTAAAAGACAGAGGTTAAATACAGATTATACCTGTATTTGACCAAAAGAAAGAGGACCCTGAATCTAAATACCTCACCCCCCACTCCATTTAACAGGGAAGAACTGGGAGAAAATTTTATCTTAGATTCAGGTAAATATATCATGTCTCCTTAGACCATATCCCTAAGACATAGCAACGATGGTGCTGTGGAACATTGGTTACTATTTATTTATTAACTTAATATGCTGTTGTTCAACAGAAAATTCTCAAAGCAGCTTACATATTAAAAATAGCCACTAATTTAAACATCCCAGAACATGTTAATTCTAGTGTTCCAAGGACTGTTCCATCCTCTGCCCTTTTCCTTGCATAGGACATTACTCGGGTCTTGGAGGCCTCATCAGGCAAATGATATCAACTGCTCTTGGCTTTCTTGACAGTTGGAAGTCCTGGGCAAGTTCTCTCCCCTGTCCTCTGCAGGGCTTTCTTTAATGTGCAACCAAACAGAACACATTCACTTCCAAAAGAAGTGCAGTCCTAAAAGAATATTTGTGCAATTCAAACATTCAAGTCATACAGAAGTTGTATAATGTGGGATGATGTGAAAAGTCACTGGTAACAACAAGAAAAGCAAAGTGAGTCGTCCGGGCTTCTCTAGAACCCACTCACATGCCCTTGTGCAGTTCTGAATTTTCCTTTTCTAAAGCCCCACTGCTCTAGTTAGTGCTATTGCCCTGCCAGACCCACAAAGACCACAGAGTAGCCGCTTCCCAACTGGGGCTACCAACTCGGACTGAGGCTATTCCTGGAGATTCCTTATCCACCATCCCCATCCTGGCCATGCCCCCTGCATCTGACATCAATATTTCTCACAGTATCAAGCCATTAACAGCTCCAGAGTTGGTTTCGATAGTTCCTAGAGGTTGATGCTCTCTCTTGGCGTCTCCAGGCCAATCCTGGAGGTTTGTCAACCCTACTCTCAAGCACCAGGCTTGGGTAACATGGGATGTCAGTATCCAAATGGAGCAGGGCTCCTAAGCATCTGAGGGGATGTTGGTCTCCTGAGCAACTTGCTCTTGGAACTCTTGGTGGAGGAGATGTAATGTCTAAGCAATTGACAGACTACGGTAGTATTTCTATTCCACCCAACCAGCATCCCTTTCCATGCCTTTAAAAAGTAGCCGTGAAAAAGTGCAGGAAGTACAGACTTTATTGTGTTTGTCTCAGTTCCAGTGAAGAGTACGTACCACTTTCAGGACTGTTCAGAATTCCAAGTGCCTGTTCTTCGTGCCAGAACAAAAAAATGCACACAAGCTATTTGAATGGAAAGTAAACACAGCTGGATTCAGCACAGTGGCATATACAGCTAACAAGCCAGTGAGCATTTTAATATGGTGGAGTGAAGAGGGCAGCAGGTCACAATCACTCTTAGGAATATGACATGTAAATG
Source organism: Hemicordylus capensis (assembly GCF_027244095.1). Classification (NCBI taxonomy): domain Eukaryota; kingdom Metazoa; phylum Chordata; class Lepidosauria; order Squamata; family Cordylidae; genus Hemicordylus; species Hemicordylus capensis. The sequence goes on along the minus strand of NC_069661.1, from coordinate 33,783,074 downwards.
GCCCTGACGGATGTTGCCTTATTGCATCTATGTGTTTCTGTGCATAGAAGCAAAGCAGGGTCCAGGGTGTATTATTTATAGGGTTAATCACAGGTGGGGCTCCAGAATGTGATGCAGTAGAGGGTTCTTATATTGGTTAATTTGAAAAAAGAGGAGAAAAGGGGCCAGCCGACACTTGCCTGAAAGATGTGTTCTTTGCCCAGGAAACAGCGCCATCTCCAGGTTTCAGGGAGGTCTTGTCAAGGAGGTCTTCCATGGGCCTCCTAGGCTCCTACCTGGATAGGCTTGAGAAAGTCACTCTACCACCACTACTGAAAGGCTATAGGCCCAGAGGTGGTCTCAGAGATCAGAGGGTGTCAAAGCCCACCTAGACTTCAACCTGGAAGAGACTCTCTCAGATCAGGAAGGAGATGAGAATCCTGGCTAAGACCCCCAACAAAAGCCCACTACATCCAACAGAGCCTGAGCAGCCAGAGTTTGTTGCCCCTCCTGCAGTCACCCCCTTGGAAGACCCCTGGAGCTCTGGGGACCTGGTCAGGGGTGTCAGGTCAATAGAGCAAGGGTGGGGACAAGCATCGCTTGGCCACCAGGACCAGGGCACTCCCATGCTCCTCCCTTCACAGCCGGTGTTTCATAGAAGTTTCTTTCCCTGACTCGCTCATAGCAAGGAGGCGGGCGGGGGGGGCAGCCAATCTGTGTTCCAATAAAAAGCTGACTGGGGAGGATCAGGAGTAGGTCCGAACAAACCCTGTCTCAGGTAGTGGCCATGCCCCCTTGCATTAATGTCAGATGCAGGGGGTGTGGCTAGTACTGGGGACGGGATCACTCAGCCCCGTTGCGGAGTCATCTCCCCAGTCTGCAGTTCATTGAATCTCTGGCAGGAAGCTCCTTTATCTACCGTCCCCAGTACTGGCTATGCCCTCTGCATCTGACATCAACTTAAGAGGCATGGTTTGGGCATTCACACTAACCCCACAAGAACAGGGGAGCTGCTGGTGGGACTTTGTCGCCCGCCTGCTGGCAAGTTGCCTACACCCCTGGATCTGGTGCATCTCAGCAAAACTCCTGTCCTGTTCCTAGATCCAGCTCCATCATCCTGGGGACCTTCCTTCATGGAAGAAGGAAGCCCACACAGCCAGAACCCCCTCCTCTCTGCAGTCTCACTGACTGCAGAGAGGGTGCTCTCTGTTGCATCCGAATTCGGATGGGAGCATGGGCAGAGGGGGGTGGAGTGGAACTGCGGGTCCATTTGACCCACAGTTTGTTTGTTTGTTTGTTTGTTTGTCTGTCTATCTATCTATTTATTTATTTATTTATTTATTTATTTATTTATTTATTTATTTTTACATTTCTATACCACCTTTCGTTAAAAACACAACCCCAAGGCGGTTTACAAAAATTAAAACATACAATAAAAAAGCAATTAAAAACATCAAGCTAAAAACATATAAAAACAAGTTCTGTGTTATGTGTGAATGCGGCAAATCTTTGCTGCTACTTTTTATTGGAAGTGGGTGGGGAGGGAATATACTGTTGCTGCTGAAACACAGCTATGCAAAATCCTCAGATTTCTCCATTGTTTTCTATGGGCCGTTTTCATTGCTGTCCCAGGGAAGAAGAAAGGGGTGGGGTCAAGTTGGTGGTGGGGTGGGCTAAAGAAATCAGAAGTTGGACAGGCTGTGTGAATCTATCAATATATGTGGTTGAGAGCACTTTAAGGCAATAGCTGAAATGCAGTATTTCGGTGTTAGTCGAGAAAAATACCAGAAGCTCAGCTGGAGAGAGGGGGATTTGCCTGCATTCAGTGGCTAAGACTAAGTTAACACCCATCCACCAGGGAATCCACTTCAGCATTTTGTTGCAGGTACTAGGTATATTGACATGATCAAATATGATTTGAGAATGTTTTCCTTCTATGCCTCCCTATTGCTGAGCACAATCATATTCCAGATGAAATAAGAAAAAGTATGGAACAAAAATTCTCAAAAATTGAATAAGTAGAAAATTGCTCTCTAGGTGTTCTGCCAAAATGGATAAGAGCCTTTGCAACTGGTGTTGATTTTTAGTCGGAGGTTTTGAATTCCCAGAGTCTTTATATATTTTGCTGAAAAATACATGAACTGGTGGACTTTTTCCAAAGCAGCAGCAATAATATCAGGTTGAAAAAACCACACAAGACCTATTCTAAAATTAGATTTCTTTTAATTTTGCAGTTTAAACACTCACAGAATTACAATTGTGCAGATGTTTCCAGTCTGCAGTTTATGTAAAGGATGTACACATGGTTAATCTTTTGAAAAATGAAATTAAAGTTTGATGAAAAGAGTTTGCAATGGAAAAAAATAAAGTCAGAAAGACAGGGTAATCATTTTCAGAATTTCAAAACCTAGATTAAGCTAATTCAGTGATCACTGTTTTTCAAGTGGGAGCAACTTTGGCAAAAAAGAGAGAGAAAGAAACAAAACACCAAATTCGGAAGCCACTTCCCACTGTGCTGACCTCTGCTTTTCTCAGTGATTAAAGGGCCCTTTAAGAGGTGAAGTTCTCTCTTAAAAGCTCTAGGAGGAAAGCACTGGGAAGGGCCACATTTCCCAGCATTCTGTGCATGCCTTCCAAGATGGAGCAGGGTTTCAAGAGGGCCCCGTTTCCTTTAAAGGAGCCTCCAAGCACTGGGCAAGGCACAGCACTGCACAGTGAGAATTATCTCCATGTGGAGCCAGGGGTGCTGTGCAGAGTATTCAGCTTTGACCCACACTTCACAAAGGGCCAACAAACAATAGGTCAGGGAGCTGCACTTAGTATTGATGGGGGCTACCACTGGCCGCCGAGCCTTACTATGAAGAACACTAGGCTAATTTGTTGTGAAATCTCCTCTTACGTATGAATGACATCATGGCTTACTTTGAGGTACAGCTCAGCCTTAGAACTGGCTATGAAAGACAGGGCACATGCATTTAACATATGAAATTTTTAAAAAGCATTTGGGGCATATGAAGAGTGCCTTTCCATCACTCTGAAGGATCAGACTGTGCATGCTGTTAAACGTGTCATTGTAGTTCTGTCTGTTGCTTGATTCAGCCCAGGAGGGTCCCAATCAAGATGGCATGGGAAGGGATGGTAGCCTTTTGTCGCTACAGAACCATGCTGACAAAAACTTGCCCCTCCCCAAAGCTGTTATTTGACTCAGGGTGTGTGGTGTTTTTGTTTAATCCATTCCTTGATCCAGGCCAGCTTTTGAATGGGGCTTTAGTTACTTGTATTCCAGTCCTGGTAGGGCTAACAACCAGCCAGCAGCAAGAGCACAGAATAGCAGCCTGCCTCATGTGCCTCTCTGTACATATTACTTATTTCTTAAACTATTGATATTCCAATTCCATCCCACTGCCTTGTCCTTGCATACCACAACTCTTTCCCTTGGATGCTACAAGGAGGAAAGCTGATATTTCCTCTGTATGAAGCTGCTATACAAAGAGCACAATATGGCTGCTATTTAACAAAAATCGAACAACAAATAGAATGATACTGATGTGTCTAACGTCATGTATTATTTGCCCCTTGGGACCATGATCTGGGAATATGATCAGGGCTCTCTGATCACAAGAAGTGGCTTCTAGTTCTAGATGTAGTTACAAATCATAAAAATCATCCAAGGGTACAGTGAGGATTAAGTCATAACTATTATTCTGAATGGAACGGATCTCCTTTCTTGAGTCTCCAAATGGACAGACCCCATGGTTTTGCTAATATTAGTTATTGATTATGTGTTTATCCCACTTTACCTCAAAGGTGCCTATTGTAACCTGAGGGAAAGTGAGGAGTAGTGTTGGGCTGAAGATAGATAGATAGATAGATAGATAGATAGATAGATAGATAGATAACTTTTTTTCGGTCACTGACCAGCAATGTGCTGGGCTGAAGGTCACCCAACAAGCATCATGGCCAAGCAGGGATACTCTGGGGATATTTTGGAAGAACTTGAAAGAAGACATGCTCATGCTGGCAGAAGCTGTTATAATCCCCAGCTGCCATCTCTGATCTGTGAATTAGCTGATCAAAATGGCCATCTTTCATTCTGGCACCCAGCGTCATCTTTTCATTACTTTCCTCGCCTGTCACAATCCTCTTCACCAGCCATTAAATGTTTGCAGTCTCCTTGCAAAGAGGCTCGAGGGGTTGAAGCCAGTAAAGGCCATGTAGCCCATAGCAACCCAAATGACAGCTGCCCAAGTATCTCATGTCACTTTTATTTTCAAGGAGACCATGCCAATTCCAGTCAAAAACAGAAACCTAAGTATCTAAATACTCTTGGAGACCAGGAAATAGATGAATTGCAAGATAGCTGAAGGAAAGTGAAGGAGAAAGACTTTAAACAGTAGGGGAAGGAATGGTTGGAGTTTGAAAAGATATTATGATTACGATTTAGAATATTTACATACTGCTTTGAGCAGCAAAAAAAAAAAAAAAAAGTCTGCAAAGCAGTTCACTAAGCAAAAAGAATGAGAAGAGGGTTCCTTGTCACTAAGTGGGCAGGTAAAGGGGGTGCAAGGCCATTCAATTCTGCCTTGCCGGGACATTACCAACTGGCCCCTCTGCCTCCTGTGGAGATTCCAGCCCAGACAGGGAGCAGCCTGCTTGTCTGTTGCCAAGTTCTAGCTGGCTGGTTGCCAGCCCCCAGATTGCTGAAGAGAGCCACCTGTTGCTTGCCCTGGGAGCTGCTTGTGAGAGGAGTGGCTTTCGGGGCTTGCCGGCTTAAAAACATAGGAGGCTCACCAATGGCGTACCCATCGGCATAGCCGTCGGGCTGCCTGTAGGTGACTGCCAAAGGAGGCTGGGCCTTTGGAGCCCGAGAGTGGGACTGAGGGCTGCGGGGTTGGGTTGTGCCAGGCCTTCTGCAGATATGTGTTTGGGCTCTCTTGAGTGGGATGGTGCTGGGGGTGTGCCCCGCGGTCCTGAGACAGCTATTACTATAGCGGTGGAGAATAGACGAATTGGTGCTGGCAAAGCAGCTGGCCATTACAGGGGAAGAGAAATCAGTAATTTAGCAACTGTTTCCACTTCCAACTGCTTTGTCAATTCTCAGGCCTCGGGGAGCAGCTCCAATGACCCACAGAGTCTGGCCTTGCTCCTCCATAATGCCTGGTCAGTTCAGAATAAGACTGAAATTGTCCATGATTTGATTGTGGATGAGGGAGCTGACCTGGCATGTATAACTGAGACCTGGTTGCGGGAGGCGGGTGGTCCAGTGTGGGCTCAGCTTCTCCCACCAGGTCACTCTGTCGTGGAGCAGGCTAGGGGACATGGGCAGGGTGGGGGTGGAGTGGCTGTGGTCCATAAGAATACCATTTCCCTTACCAGGGCCCCTGTGAGACAGTTGACTTATATCGAGTGCATATTTTTGTAGCTGAGAACTAGGGATAGATTGGGGATTCTGTTGGTGTACCGTCCACCCCACTGCCCAACTGACTCCCTAACTGAGCTGATGGAGCTGGTAGCAGAGTTGGTGTTGGGGTCTCCTAAACTTTTGTTACTGGAGGACTTCAATATCCACTTTGGGGCTGGCTTGTCTGGTGCGGCTCAGGAGTTCATAGCGGCCATGACAACTATGGGCCTATCCCAATTAGTTTTTGAACCGACTCATGTTGCCGGCCACGCACCTGTTTTGGTCTTTTGTTTGGATCAGCGGGTGTTCCGTGGGTGGGGGAGCCGGTGGTTTCCCCATTATCATGGATGGACCACTACCTGGTTAAGGTTGGTCTCACAGCCGCAATCCACCCCTGCAGGGGTGGTGGACCTATTAGGATGGTCCATCCAAAAAGGCTGCTGGACCCAGTAGGATTTCAAAAGGCCTTGGAGGATTTTGATGTTATTATGGCCGGTGATTCTGTCGATGCCCTGGTGGGAACCTGGGACACGGAACTCATCAGGGCAGTAGACATGATTGCTCCTAAGCGTCCCTCCTGACCTGCTTCAAAAATGGTATACTCTTGCGGGGGCTGAAGTGGTTGGGTAGGCAACTAGAGTACAAGTAGAAGATAACTCAGTTCGAATTTGACAGGATGTAGCATGTGACCCATTTGAAGACTTATGAGGTGGCGGTGCATGCAGTGAAAAAGCTATTTTGGTCTGTGCGCATTACAGCTGCAGGTTCACACTCAGTAGAGCTATCCTGGGTTCTGAGGAGTTTGGTCTCTGCTCCTTCTACTTCAAATCAGTCCCTGGGTTCGTTTTGCTGTGATGCTTTTAATAGGTTAATTGCTAACAAGATCTGTATTTGGGCCAACTTGGACTCCACTATTTCTGCAAGTTCTATGGATGAGGTGTCCAGCGATCCCTCTTGCAGTATTAGATGGGATCACTTTCAATCTGTGACTCCTGAGGATGTGGACAAGCTGCTTGGGGTGGTGTGGCCCACCACCTATTCTCTGGATCCTTGCCAGACTTGGCTGCTTCTATCTAGCAGGGAGATTGTTGGAGGTGGCCCAGTTACTGTAATATCATAAATGCATCATTGAGGGAGGGTAGGGTGCCCCCCTGTCTGAAGGAGGCAATGGTTAGACTACTCCTTAAGAAGCCTTCCCTGTACCCCTTAGTGATGGATAGTTACAGGCCAATCTACAGTCTCCCTTGGTTGGGTAAGGTGATTGAGAAGGTGGTGGCCAACCAGCTCCAGGCAGTCTTGGAGGAAACTGATTATCTAGACCCATTTCAAACTGGCTTTAGGGCTGGCTGTGGGTTTGAGACAGCCTTGGTCAGCCTGATGGATGATGGGGAATCAAGAGAGGGAGTGTGACTCTGCTGGTTCTTCTGGATCTCTCAGCAGCATTCAATACCATCAACCATGGTTTCCTTCTGGATTGCCAGGGGGAGTTGGGGATAGGGGGCTTTGCAGTGGTTCTGCTCCTATCTCTCGGGTATATTCCAGATGGTGGAGCTTGGTGACAGTTGCTTCTCAAAATGGGAGCTATTATATGGAGTCCCTCAGGGCTCCATTCTGTCACCAATGCTTTTTAACATCTACATGAAACCACTGGGTGAGGTCATCAGGTGGTTTGGTGCTGGGTGTTATCAGTATGCTGATGACACCCAAATCTACTTCTCCTTTTCATCTTCAGGAAATGGCACTCATTCTCTAAATGCCTGCCTACAGGCAGTAATGAGCTGGATGAGGGAGAACAAATTGAAGCTGAATCCAAGCAAGACAGATGTGCTCATTGTGGGGGCTCAGAATCTGAGGGGTGAGTTAGATCTTCCTGTGCTGGATGGGATTACACTCCTCCAGAAGGAGCAGGTGCACAACTTGGGAGTACTCCTGGACCCAGGCCTCACCCTGGTATCTCAGGTGGAGGCCATGGCCAAGAGTGCTTTCTATCAGCTTCGGCTGATTCGACAGCTGCACCCATTCCTTGAAGATGACCTCAAAACAGTGGTGCATCAGCTGGTAACCTCCTGACTGGTATCCTCGTGGCTTGACTATTGCAATGCGCTCTACGTGGGTCTGCCTTTGTACTTCAGTTAGTTCAAAATGCGGCAGCCATATTGGTCTCTGGGGCAACCCAGAGAGACTATATTATGTCTGTTTTGAAACACTGGCTGCCAATATGTTTCCAGGCAAAAATACAAAGTGATAGTTATTACCTTTAAAGCCATGAACAGCTTAGGTCTGAGTTATCTTAGAGAGTGCCTTCTTCTGCATGATCCACACTGCACGTTAAGGTCATCTGAGGAGGTCCGTCTCCAGTTAACCGCTGATTCGTCTGGTGGTGACTCAGAAGTGGGCCTTCTCTGTAACTGCTCCTGGGCATGGAATGCACTCCCAGCAGAAATCTGTAAATCAAGAACATTACTGTCCTTCAGGAGAGCCCTTAAGACCTATCTGTTTGGCCTGGCCTTCCAGGGTTTTTAAATGACTGAAAAACTGTTTTAAATTGTTTTAAATGGTTGCCCGGGTTTTCCAGGGTTTTAAGCTGTTTGAATTGTTTAATTGGTTTTATTCTGTTTTTATCGTTTTGATTTTAACTGTTAACTTGTTTTAATTGTTTTTATCTTGTAAACCACCCTGAGCCATTTTGGAAGGGTGGTATATAAATCAAATAAGTAAGTAAGTAAGTAAGTAAGTAAGTAAGTAAGTAAGTAAGTAAATAAAATAAGGGGCTCACAATCTCAAAAGAAACACAAAGAAGACACCAGAAACAGATGTTGGGAGTGGAGTGGCTGTGATGAACAGGGACAATTGCTCTCTAGGGGTGTGCACGGAACCGGCTGGTCTGGTTAGGTCCAACATCCCCCTCGAATCCCTGATCACACATCGGCTTGGTACGGTCTGGAGGGGGTTCACGAATTTATTTATTCATTATTTTTAGTCATGTATTTATTCAATTTTTATACCGCCCTTCCGAAGTGGCTCAGGGCTGTTTACAATTAAAACAGAAACCATTAAAACCAATAACAATTAAAACAGAAATATAAATATGAACACCAATTAACAATTAAAACATCTTACAAACAATTAAACTATCAGAACAATTAAACCCCTGAAAAATAGGTTAGTATTAAAACAATTAAAACTAATTAAAAATCCTGAAAGGCCAGGCCAAACAGATGAGTTTTAAGGGCTCTCTTGAAGGTCAGTAAGAAATTAAGATTGTGAATTTCTGCTGGGAGTGCATTCCACAGCCTGGGAGGAACTACTTGCCCCCTCTGGGGGACTTCCTCTAGGTGGAGGGGTCTGCGGGGGTTTCCCCTCCTCCCACCAGCCTCCTTGCCACCCTAATCAACCATTTGGCTGGCTCCTTTCCCCTCCAGCGTGGTGGCCATTTTGGAGGCCACTGCACCTGCATAATGGGCTTCTGCATAGCCTGGGATGACTGGTGGGGTTCAGTCCGATGTTGGACCAAACAGAGGATGGTTCGGTTCAACCCCGAATGGTCTAATAGAACCAGTTCGACGTCAAACTTGTTCGACGTCAAACCTCTTTGCACACCACTGCTTCTCTCCCCTGATAAATATAAAAAAGCCACTACTATAAAAGGTCCTCTTTGTCTAGTTAATAGGGGTTCAGATCCATACAAAAAGAAATGCAACCTTGGTTGGGGCTGTCCCTACCATGAAGCAGGGAAAAGCAGGCCAATTCATGCAGCAGGTTTTGAAGCATATATCACACTCAGGGCTGTCTTAGGGCATGGCAAGCTGGACGACTGCCCCGGGCCCCACTCTTTTAACCCCCATTAGAATCAACTGGCTGATTTGCCCCAGACCCCGCACCCTGCCAGGGCTCTCTAAGGACAGCCCTGATCACACTTGTCTACTTACTCACTTGTAAGCAAACATGCTTTGTATCCTCCTCACATATGTATCCTGGATTTCACATTTGTTCCCCTAAGCAGATCTAGAGGAGGAGGAGGAGGAGGAGATTATTTAGTAGTAAATGAAGGACAGGGGGAAAATTTGAAAGAAGCAAGGAAGTAGAGGTGTTGATCTGATGGAGACAGGGAAGGAAGGAAGGATGGATGGATGGAAGGACTATCAGATTGCCTGCTTTTGGCATCAGGATGTCTTGGGCGGACTCTGACTTTGTTATAAAAGAAAGTCAGTTTCTATTAGCAGAACAGTCAGTATTCAATCCATTAATCTTTCTTTTTCATTTCTGTACCATTTCTTTTGCTATGCCATCCATTTTTAAGATTGCTTTGTTATAGACAATTCCCCTTGTGGATACTGAAAAATTTGGTTTAAAAAAAGTATCTATCAGTGAAGAAAGATTTAATTAATCACTGTAATTTTGAGGGTCTGTGGACATGTTATTGTTGTTTGTTGCTGTTGCATTGCTCTTGTTCTTTTAACCATTGCTCAGAGTTTCACATACCTAACTGCTTTTTATATTATTTTGTTTTTATATTAATTTTAAAAGTACAAAGGAACATTGCTGATGTAACAGGTCCACTGGGACTTTGGAAAATATGAAGGCCCCATTTCATCAGCCTCTGGGAGCATCAAATGCAGTTGGAAAGATCTTCAGTCAGTTTCAGTTATTTCCATCATTAGGAAATCAGTGGAGACAATGAGGACAGGCAGATTACAAGAATAATTAAGTAAGGTAACAGCTGTGGTCCTTCAATAAATTTTACTCCATCCTCTATGTGACAATAGCCAGGGTGGGCAGAGAAGACACCATGCTGGGCTAAAATATTTTGCTAATGTTTTCCTTGTAAAGTAGTACCAGGGGCATAGTGAGGGGAGAGGAGGCCTGTGTTCGCCCCTCTATCTGGTGGCCCCTTGGAGTGAGGGAGATAATGAAGAAAGTAGGGAGCTGAGAGGCCCTCAGGAGCTCCGGGGCCCAGGTTCTTTGAACCCATCCACTCAATTATAGCTACACTCTTGAGTAGGACATTATCTTTTAAAAAGATTTATCACAATCACTCTCACGTTATTATGTTCAGAAATATACTCTGTTAATGTCAGCAGGTTAAATGATTAATTAATATGGATTATTTAATGAATCCACTTAAACTATAGTAAGACATTTGAAATGACTCCAGATGACTTTATTGGCAGAAAGGGCTATATAATGGAAGCACTTCTGAATTCTAGAAAAGTTCAGGAAATGGACAGTTCTCATATAAATCTTGAAAAATAGCTGCATGTTCATGCATTTAAATGCATAACTTGGAAAAAGCACACAGGACATTCAAAACTGCGTAAAGCCATTGGATTTTAAGACATCACACCATTTATGGCCTGTTTTCAGTAAATGCATGAGCTTTTCCTAATGGTCTAGAGATGGTGCAATATTGTTTTTCTACTTGGTTTTAAGCAAATGTAACTAAACTAAAGATTCCTGCCTTGGGCCTCTCTGGGGAGGACTGATTACAGCCAACAACTATGGACTACCAACTGGGTGTGGGCCTCCTTCTTCCTACCCTGGTAGTAGGAGTTGCAGTAGATGTTAGCTGCCATACCCCCTCACCACCACACACAATGCCTCCTTATGCTATGTCAGAGGGCTTTGTGGTAGGAGGGACCAGCTTGGAGACTGACAACCACTGGCATTTGGCTAAAACTGTTTGTGTTGCTGTTAATGGCCTGCCACAAGAGTTGGCTGCCAAAGGGGAAAACCAGGGGCCCATCCAAATTAAAAGGGGCCCACCTTAAGGCTTCTTACCGAGTCTCCTACAGACCCAAAGCCAGCAGTCAGCTAGCAACTAGCAAATCTTACTCGGGTCTGTGAGAACATTGATGCTTCATAAGGAGAACAATACAGAATATCATGGATTATATACATAGAATATGATGAGTGAAACAATGCATTTCAGTTTGGCTGCACACACACACACACAATCATAAGTCTACCAGTGTGCTATTATATCTGCATTCATATACTGTTTGATGTTGGCATGGATTGAGAAATAAAATGCAATTGAATCAATGCTAGCGAAGGGTGGAATGAATGATATTGAAAAGATAGTTGCTGGTCATGGTCCATCATCACAATACATACATTTATTATTTATTATTTAACATATTTCTGTATCACCCAAAACTTGCATCTTTGGGCAGTTTACAATTAAAATCATTTAAACATTAAAATCATTACCATTAAAATCATGTAAAACCCAACATTAAAAGTATTAAAACTATAAATCTAATTAAAAGCCTGGGTGAATAAATATGTCTTCAGTGCCTTTTAAAAAGTTGCTGGAGATGGGGAGGCTTTTTTATTTATTTATTTATTTATTTATTTATTTATTTATTTCAACAGGGAGAGCATTCCAAAGCCCAGGAGTAGCAACCGAGAAGGTCTTGATGCTGCCATTGTGAACAATGAGTGTTTTATGACAGCCATAAACACTGGGCAGCATCAAAACTAAATCAGCCATGACTAAATCCCACTTAAGTTAGTGGAACTTAAGTTAGTCATGACTGACTTTTCTCATTGATATCAATGGTGCTTTGTCATGACACATTAGTCTTGATGTTGCCACTCTCTTTAATGAAACTTTCTGCAGTCTCCTCTGATCAACATATGTACAGTTCATTTATGGTATTGGGCTGGATTGGATGGTACAGTCATCCCTTGCCAACCACGAGGGTTCCATTCTGGGAAAACATCTCGGTTGCCAAATTCACAGTTGGAGAGCCATTGCAAACAGGGCGTTAGCGGAATCACAGTCGCAAAAGGACTGCAAAATACATTGAAAAATAGAAAAAAGAGTCAGGAGTCAGTAAGGAGGAGTGAAAGGGACCCCCCAAAATGACCCCTGACCTCCCAAATGACCCCAATCCCCCAGATGACCCCAACCCGTGAAAATGAACCCCAAACCCTGAAAGTGACCCCAACCCTCCAAAATCATGACCCCCCCCCCAATTGCAAAAAACAAATCTCGACAAACTGCGGGTATTCAGGTTGAGGTTGGCAAGACCTGCCACAATTTCCCAGTCGCGGATACTCAAAACCCCAATTGAGAAACCCATGGTTGGCGAGGGATGTACTTAACTTTTTTTAAAAAAATAGAATTTTAATTTTCAAAATAAAAAGTAGATAGGGATGTACTTAACTTTTGAACCTATTACATGGAGCACCTGCCCTGCCTCACTGTCCAGTGCAGTGCCTACTCAAGGACAGACCATTTGAATGCTACCTATACAAGTAAAATCCAACATTTGTAGGACAATATGGTGTAGTTGGTTTTCTCCATTAATTCAGGAAATCAACAGCAAGTTTAGTCTACACATATGGGTTTATATGTATATGTGGTATCCACACAATGGCCACATTCTCACAATCATGGCAGTCCTGGTTAAAGAGTTAAGCCAAGCCCCATGTGCTCCCGAAAGTGTGACATGTGAATGCAGATTTCCTGGGAAATACACATTAAATCTCATTTAAGCAGGATCGATAATTGGGATCAGATCCTAGTTATTGAACCTCATTAAATGTGGTTTAATTGCAGTGGTTTGAGCAGGATTGTCCAAGAAATCCATATTCTCACTTCACGTTCTGCAAGAGTGTACAAGGGTTGGCAGTCCTGGTTAACTCTTTAACCAGGATCACTGTGATTGTGAGAACACAAGCATTGTGTCCCCATGTGGACATGCAGGGAGTGTGGAGCAGGTGTGGAGTGCCAGGTGGCTGGAGAGGTCAGATGCACTCATGTGCCCCTCTGCATGATGAACCAGATCAGGAAGTATGCATCTTTTGATCTGGCCTAGTGCTTCTGCCTGTTTAATCCAGCAGGTTTTGACTGTTCTGTCCCTAAAGGAACATTTTTCATACTACAGCCATGAAGATTTGATTTTATCCAAGACTTAACCTAAGTGCAATGTATTGCTCAGTAACTTGAGTAAAATTAAAACAGAGAACTTGGCAAGCTAAATAAATTCTACTTTCTATTCTAGGAGCAATGTCTGAGGCTTTCATAGGGGCAATTTCAGAAACATATCCATGCCTGCAGGAGAGAAAGCTGTGAATGTAAAAGGAACTGAATTGCTGACTACATTGCTGCCTTCATAATCCTCAAAGGGAAATTGTGTATAAATTGGTTGCTGGATAAATCCCATTGTAGGAATATTACAGTGGAGACTGCTGTGTCCCCCTGTTTAAGCCGAATGACAGGAGGAGGACAATACTTGTGCTTACAATAGACTGGAGGATGAAATAAGTCACAGACATTTATTTTTTGTGATGGAACTGTAATTAGTAGCCAGAAGGGCTTTCATTTCATTTCTTAATTATCTGAAGTGTGTCTGAAAATTACTGCAGCTGGTCTCTCTCCTAAATAAATCTCAGTGTAATTGTAACTGATATGTGAAAGCTATGGCGATACTTCCAATGTCAGAAGAACTTAAGTCTGGCACCTGGGTTAATATAAGTGCATGGAAACACACTAGCCTCATTTATTTGTGTGGGGACATTGCCTGAAGGTGAATGTGCCAAGTGGCTGGGCTATCATACGATACTCCTATGCTAATTTATATGGTTAATTTATAGTTCTCTGGGCTCCTGTGATAGCGATGCAGTGAGGGCCAATTTCCCCAAACAAAATGGAAAATTAGAGCCTGATTTAAATGTGATATGAGCCATAAGTGAGCTCAGTTTAATTCCCATCTCTGCTGCCTTTTATGATCTTCTAGAGAGGCCCTGTTATAGTTGCCACCAGCTAATCTGGTGGTGACTCAGGACCAGGCTTTCTCTATGGCTGCCCCAGGGCTTTGGAATATGCGCCCTGCTGAAATAAGAGCATCTCCTTCTCTGTTTGTTTTCAGGAAGACCCTCAAGACTCTCCTGTTCTCCCTAGCTTTTAATTAGAATTAATTTTAATAATTTTAATAATTTGTTTTATATTTTTATTGTGTTTTATGTCTTTTAATCTGTGATTTTTAATATTAAAATTTGTACACCGCCTTGAGATGTACATATCAGGTGGCATAAAAATATGATACATATATAAATAATAAAATAAATGCTCCCTCCAATGTGCAACACTAGCCTTTCAGCAGTACATTGGCCTGACAGATATGTCTAAATTAGGGGTTGACATTCTAAGTTGGTTGTTTGAATTGGCTGATATATCCTGTCCACTGAACTGTATTTGAGTATGGAAACTGGAGTGTCTGAGATTCAATCAAACCAAGATTGAATCCAGACAAGACAGAGGTGCTGTTGGGCAGTAGGAAAGCCAATCAGGATGAGAGGATTCAATTGGCTCTTGATGGGGTTTTACTCTCCTTGAAAGAGCAGGTGTGCAGCAGGTATGAAATCTAGGGGTACTGGTGGACCTGGCTCTCCTTTTGGATGCTCAAGTGAAGATGTGCCTAAACACAGCTTTGGCTGGTGACCCTTTTTCAAGACGGCAGATTTGGCATGGTTACTCATGCCTTAGTCATGTCTTCTCTTGATTACTGCAGCGCACTCTACATAGGGCTGCCCTTGAAGAGTATTCATAAATTCAGTTGGTACAAAATGTGACAGCTAGGGTTCTGTCCAGAGCCGCTTGCTGAGAGAGTATTATGCCACTCTCTTTTATTTTAAAAGACCTGCACTGGCTGCCAATTTGTTTCCAGATCCTATGCCTGGTGCTGGTTATCACCTTTAAAGCCCTCAACAGTTTGGGGCCTGGATAACCGAAGGACTGCCTGCTCCCAAATGGTACTACCCATCCAACAATGTCATCAGGTAGAGCTCTGCTACATGTGCCAACACTGAAAGAAGCTTGGTTGTCATGCATATGAGGCAAGGCTTTCTCAGTTATTTCCCCCAGGCTTTGGAATGCTCCCCTCACAGAGGTCCATTCCCTGGCTTCCCTGGCTGCCATTAAGAAACAAATCAAGGCCTTGTTAATGTCATTGCCCCTTATGGACGTCTTGTGGGAAGACCATGGAGTTCTGGTTGCCCATGAGAATTTACTGGGGCGTGAAGAGGGGGCAGGACCCTGAATGCTGCTGACACCACAGCAACCAGGACACCCAACTGAGGTGGGGGCAGAATGGAGAAGGACTGAGTCAAAGAGTGTCTGGCTGCCCTGTTTTCCCTGGAGCCCAAGATCTCGCAAGATTGGATATTGGCCCTCTGTGAGATTTGTACAACCTGTAGAAGGTTATTTAAACAGCTTATTGGTGATGAAGCAGTGCCAACAATCACGGATGGCTCTTAAGCCTGAAGATAAAACAGGCAAGCCAGAGAAAGAGAAGGAGAGATGGGGGAAAATGGTAACAACCTCCCTGCTCAGAAAACCCTCCTCACCCTCATCTGAGGCTACCACTGTCATAGTAGGAAGCAGGCAGACAGAACACCCCCTCGACTTCAAGACCCACTCTTGCTGCTCTCTTTGTATCTTATGGTTTGTCTTGTATTGCTGGCTGGCTGGGGATACATATGTCTTTAGACTCAAAATAATTTTCAAGTTAATCTCTTTCCCAACAGTATTAGACAAAATTCTGGATAAAGATCAGATCAGATATGAGACCATGTTTATTTTATGATATGTTGTTGAAGGTAGCTCAGAGTATAGTAAAAAAGTAACTTAGAAAGTTAATAGTGGGAGATAGTTCTAATTAGTTAATACAGTAACCCTAACATAAAAAGCAGGGGAGCCAGTTCAAATTAGCTTAGATGGCTGCTATGTTTAATCAAGCTTCTCTTTTGGGTTTCATTTACTAATTTAAATTTGTTTACTACTTTGATTCTGTAATTTGGTTGCTTTTATTTGCTACTTTTATTCTGTAACTACGCTGATTGCTTTGTAATTTTCTCTGTATGTATTTTGTTACATTTCTTCTTAACTCTGTTAAGGAATGGGGGTTGGCGTTTGGGTGGAAGAGGTTATGTTTTGAACAGGCATTGTTATATTTCACACGTGACTTTTTGAATTTGGAAGTTCAGATGTAACAATGCTTTTGTTTTCTCTTTTTATAATTGAATAAAATAAAATTCTTAGTATTGCTGGCTGTTTTAATGTGATTTTATGGATTCTTAAAGAAATAATCGCCATGCCAGTCTGTGATTTTTTTGGACTCAACGTTCACCTTTAAACTGAGACTGCAATATGAGATCCGCTTTGCCAGATATATCTGTACTTATCCTGTTGTCCCTTCCCCCCTCTGTTAAAAAAAATAACATAAAGAAAGAAGGAAGAGATGGTGACATCAGAGATCCAACTCTCTTTTGGTCAAGGTTTGTGAACGTGCAGTTAATGAGCTACCCACCAAAGAGCAATGAGCTAATGCTGCATTTCTGGAGACAGTAAAAGAAATGGCTCCAAAGACGTGTGTGAGGAAATCTCTACATGTAGCAAAACATGTTACCATAATTTAATCTCTGCCACATCCCTCCTCCACCAGTGCAGATCCCAATAAATTTTGTTTTAATTCCTTGAAAATAAAATAAAATAAAATCAGCTTGAGAGTTCATGCAACCACTCGCAGACAAAAACAGTGAAAAACAGGATGCTTTGATGGAGACTCATGAAACTAAGTTGGCTTATTTTAAGTATTCCACAGCTTTAGAGCACAATTCCCAAACCAGCTATTCTGGAATAGAACTATTGCTTTTAGTGGAACTACGACGACGACAACAACAACAAATATTTATATACTGTTTTGCAACAAATGGTTCTCAAAGCAGTTTACATAGGAAAACAAATAAATAAATGAGATGTTTCCCTGTCCCCAAAGAGTTCACAAGCTAACAAGAAGCACAAGATAGACCGGCAGCAGCCTCAAGAGTAATGCTGTGCTGGGGTTGGATAGGACTAGCTCTCCCCTTGCTAAACATAAGAGAATTGCCACTGTAAAAGGGGCCTCATTGACCAGTTAGCTGAGGTAAATTACAAAGAAAGTGGCTGGAGATAGATGCAAGCGTGTGGTATCTTTGTTGTTCTCTTACTGAAGTTATACTTTATTTGGGGGCAAATAGCTGGACTATGAAACGAGACCTTTGTGTTTTGATTTTTCAGTGCCAGCCAAAAATGCTCATAAGTCCACCTTTTTATTGAGAAAATCTGAACGCCACTCTTCAGTTCAAGACTCCCTGGGCAGCATACACTTTATAAAGGCAGTACCGGAGCTGAGAAATGACAGCCAGAACAAATTAATAAAATCCAGCAGAAACCATAAAATGACAGCTACAGCCAGCTATGAAATGCTCCAGAATGCTTGAGCAAATAAAAGCCTTAGCCTGACTCCAAAGGATGTTATATAGGTAGCACCAACAACAATATATGATTTGACTTTACATTCATTTATAACCCGCCTTCAGTAGTGGCTCCGTCTAATGAGCCAAGGCAGGCATAAAAGGAGGCAGCTCAAGTTGCTTCTCTCTCTCTCCTGCCTCACCCGAGAGCTGTGCTGCCTGCAAGCCAGCCATTTGTCAGGTAGAGCTGTGTGGTTAACTGTGCAGCTCTACCTGATGAATGGTCAGCCTGCAGGCAGTGCAGCTCTTGGGTGGGGCAGGAGAGAGAGGAGCAACCTAAGCTACTTCCGGGAATCAGGAGCACCTGTGCCTCCTTTGGTGCCCCCTTGGTTCGTTAGGTCAAGCCATTACTGCCTGTCTTTCTTCCATCACGGAACTTAAGGTGACTTAACATGGGGTTCCCACATGGTCTCCCACTCAAGAAATAACTAGACAAGGGCCTTCTTAAGCTTCAGTAAGCTTGCTGCTTTTTTTATGCCCTCAGGCCATGCCCTGGAACCCATGCCCATGTCAGCCTCACTTTAATTTAGAATCCTGAGTGGAAAACTGGCTTGAACTACCGTATTTACGAATTTACCTGATGAGGTTTCCCCCCAGGTTGTTTGATATTAAAAATTGGGGGGGGTGTTGTTTCATCTTAAATTCAGAGTCCCCTTCTTTGGGGGTCAAAACACATATACCCAGTATTTAACCTTCATTTATTAAGGGGATGGTCTTAAATTCAGAGTTGTCTTCTATTCAGGTAAATACGGGTATCTTGTTTGTGGGGGATAATTAGCAGTTCAATTGGGGACCCTTGAATTGGGAACATGGTGGGAGGTAGGGCTAAAGCCCCCTACCCTCTGCCATGGTTCAATTTGTGAGAGGGTCAATCCGGCTACTCTTCACTAAAGCCCATCAAGTTTGATGATGCTTTAAACACCACTGGTGTTTGGTCCTCAGCCAGTTACAGTATTTTACTGACTTCCACTGCCTCTCTGACCCAAGACACTTTCTTTCTTTCTTTCTTTCTTTCTTTCTTTCTTTCTTTCTTTCTTTCTTTCACAGATTTGTACACCGCCCCAAACTTCCGTCTCTGGGTAGTTAACAATAACATAAAAACAAGTTAAAAACATACACAAAAAGTTAGAACAATTTAAAATCGAACACATATTAAAACCTAAACAATTTAAAATTGTTTAAAATTGCACTTGGGAATGAGTACTGGATAAAGTATATGAAGTGGGATTTGTGAGTGATGTATTCTTATCTCTTAACCTCTTTGTAAATGCAAATAAATTGCCAGAGATGTGCTTGTTGACTATGTGTATCCAAGTTGTTTCTTGGTGCTTCAGGTCTATTGCTTTTATAAGAATCTGGTCCATTCCAGGAATTAGGACATGCTGCCAGTGACAGAATAGGCTCAGAGCAAAAAGGACACAAGAGAAGTTGGAGCAGCAGCTCTGATCTACAACCAGTATTCAGAAGTAAAGGAGGAATTCCACACTCTGCAGTCCAAAACTGGTGAACCTCAGCAACTGGTATTTTGTTAAAGGTAAAGTGTGCCATCAAGTTGGTGTTGACTCCTGGTAATGACAGGGTCCTGTGGTTGTCTTTGATAGAATACAGGAGGGGTTTACCATTGCCATCTCCCACGCAGTATGAGATGATGCCTTTCAGCTTCTTCCTATATCGCTGCTGCCTTATATAGGTGTTTCACATAGTCTGGGAAACATACTAGTGGGGATTCGAACCGGAAACCTTTGGCTTACTAGTCAGATCATTTCCCAGCTGCGCCATTAGGTGCCTGGTATTTTGTTAGGGTTTACGGTTTACTAAATCCATGATATATTCGGGGGAGGAATGTGTGGGGTTGTAGAACGCGCTCCCCGTGAATAAAAGAGGATTATCTTTCTTAGAGGCCTTCAGGGGAGCCTCAATGACCCACCTTTTTAGCCTGGCTTTTTAATGATATCTAGTTTTAATTTTAATTGTAATCCGGTTTAAACATTTTCTAACTGTTTTATAATGTGTTTTTGAATTTAATGTAAACTGCCCTGGGCTACTCTAGGAAGGCTGATATATAAACTGAATAAATAAAATAAAATAAAATAATCTGGCTTGCTAAGAAGGCAGGTGCAGCAATTACAAGACTGCAGAGGTGGCAAAAAAAATGGAGTCATGGAAAGGGCTGCTGTTTGAATGTGTCTCTCTGCTTCACACTGGCATTGGCCATGTAGTCAAGCACCCATGAATGCAATTGCATGGGCAGGGGGTGGGGGTGGGGGAAGCAGAGCTTGAATGCTGGAACTTAGCTCAATCAAGACACTGTCACCATTGCTAGGTGTATTTCTTGAAGTCTCTGGGTATGGTGAAAACTCATGGCATCACAGCTGGCTCGCTAATGAGGCTGGGTGACTCTTGTGTTTCTGGTGAATCCATCCCTTGATCTAGGTCAGGTTCTAGATTTGTTACAGTTTTTGTCCAGTCCTAGACAGGAGGTAGGTCAGACAGACAACAAGCAGCAGGAGCATAGAAAGCAGTCTGCATTTGCCTCTCTGTAAGCAAGACTTCTTTCATTAAACTATTAATGTTCTTCTCCCTGGTCCTTGTGTGCTACAACCCTTCCCTCTCGGGGTTCTACACTGGATTCTACAGTGATGATGAGGCTTGGCAGTAGTGGCAGATTGCCTGTCAGCCTGCTGCCTTTAGCCGCCCACTTTCTAGTGTCCTCCCTTACCTGGCAGTTGGACATCACCTGACACTGCAGATCTTCTGCGCCACTTTCACATCTGGCATTTTCCAAAGCCAAAGGAGAAGGGAGTGAATGAAATATGGAATAGGAGAGTAGAGAGCTGAAGCTTCCTCCATATTTCCTTGCACTTGTGGAGAGCTGGTGGTGGAGAGGGAGAGCAGCAGCGCTGGTTGTGCCAGCACCAACACATTGCTGAGCAAAATGAGAGTAAGGGGAGGGAGGGGACCTGCAGAGGGGAGAAGGACTCACTGGGGAGGGGAATATATGCACTGAGGAGGTGAAGAGACAAAGCAGGGTGGGAAGGGGGACATAGGGACATAGGAAGCTGCCATTATGGTCTAACTGAGTTAGAACATATCTAACTGAGTTAGACCATGAGCTGTGTCTCACAATCCATGAGACCCGGTTTCTTCGGGTGAGCGGGAGGGAGCCCTGGGAGCTCCCATGACGAAGCTGGCAGGGGCTGGGGAGCTCGGGGCCCCCTGGAAGCCCCAGTATGCCTTGCGTGAGCGCGCAGGGCATACTAGGCAGACCCCCGGAGCCAGGAGGTGGCTTTTCGCCTCCCCTCCGGGGGTCTACTCACGAGTAGCCATGGCACAGAGCCACACCGCAGCTACTCATGACCAGATAGCCCGGGTTTGAGGAGTGCTCGCTCCGCAAACCCAGGCTATGGGGAGGGGTACAGGAGCGGGTTACCCGCTCAGGAACCACCGGGCTTGCAGCCAAGCCTGGTGGTACTGACGACTGAAGAAAATCAGGCTAGTGGAGGCTAGCCCAGTTTTCTTCAATTGTGTGAATAGCCCCCATAGGTCCATCTAGCTCACTATTGTCTATCCAGGCTGGCAGTGGCTTCTCAGAGATTGCAGGCTGGAGTCTCTCTCAGCCCTACCTTGGAGATGCCAGGGAGGGAACTTGGGGGTGGGGGTGGCATGTTGTTGGGGTAGTGGAGGTGGGGGAAACCAGAGATGGGGGTGGGGAGCAGCACAGTTGATGCATGCCAAGAGTGAGGGAAGCATGGATAGGAGCACGCTCATGCTGCCGAAGGGATGGAAGTGGAAGGCTGGTGGATTGTGGATGCCTTGAGCATTGGGCTAGCACACGTGGCCTTGGACACAGAGAACTCAACTCCACGTGAAGCTCAACTTTCATTTTAAAAGAGCAAATTTCTAGCCCTCATGACAGTGCAGGTGTGCTTGAAAAGTGTCTGGGCAATGCATGCAAAAATCGCAGAAGCCAGTGGAGTAGCTGAATAAGATTCCCAGTGTATCAAGGCCTTCAGTGCCCTACATAACACATTTCTCCTCCTCATAGCTAGAATAAATTATGCAAATAGCAACCATTACAGAATAAATTTTGCAAGAAAGGAGAAATAGTGCATATTTGCATGACATGCCTACTTTATGCAGGTCATAGCATTCAGCTTTTCCTGGCATGACATTTTGGGTTTTGCGCTCAGAGAATATGCAGTTTGGTCTCCTGCACTATAACTGCATACACCAAGGATATGTGAAAGCAATGCTTTATGTCCTCCATAGTTCTCAGTGTTTCTACCCTGAGTTACCCATGATAGCTATGGATAACACTTCAAGTGCCTTGGGTATCCATCCTTTCTAAGCAACTTCTGCAAGTGTTTTTTTTTTAAAAAAAAAAATAATAATAATATCATCATCATCATCATCATCATCATCATCATCCCATTGGTTGTTCAGTTTACAATTTCAGGACTAATTGCATGCCATGTAGTTCCATGCAAAGGTTGTCAAAAGCACCAGTGACATTGACAAGCTTGCCACCTTAATCTGTTGCAGATCTGGAGAAATGCCTATATTTTGTGCATCCAGCTGCATCTAACTTGTAGTCTAGTTTATGAAGGGAAGACAGCTTATGAGAGCAGTGTGTGTGTGTGTGTGTGTGTGTGTGTGTGTGTGTGTGTGTGTGCATGTATGGGGGTCCCCTCAAATAATTTTTGTGTTTACAGTACAATACACACCAAATTTATAGCACATGGAAAGTGGTCCTAGGGGAACCTGACAATGGGATTTTCTGCTAATCCAGCATCTTGTTTCAAGATGGTGGACAAAGTATTGGCTCCATACTTTTAAAACCCATGTGCTGACAGACAGATAACAAGCTACCTTCACAGCTCCGGGCCAGTACCTGTCAGTATCTGGCCACCTGGCAGGGAAGTTCACAGTATCAAACGGAGCTGCAGAAACAAGATACGGCTCGGACACAGTTCTTCTTTATCGGGCTTGGCTGCAAGCTGTCGACGCGAAAGTTGACAAACGTTGCTTTCCAGCAGTGAACAGAAAGCTGGTGATGTAATTTATAATACAAGCCGAGAGCTCCCAGCTGGCAGGAATTCAAGGCTTATCAGCCCTCTGCAAGAGGCGTTTACTCCTCCTGATAGTTTCAAGCTGAGTTCTTCGCCTTGTAATACGCCTTTGTTGTGGAGTCAGTGGAGGTTGCTTGCATAGCTCCTCTTCTGATTGGTCCGTCACGGTTTCTGCTGTCTCAGGTTGTTGTGCCTGCTCTGAATCATCTGCCTCAGCCGTTTTTTGGAAACTGACAGCCGGGCTTTGCCCCTCAGACACCCTGGCATTGGCTGAAAAGTTGACAGCTTCCCCTTCCTCCTCGCTCTCTGAGATCGAGGGCGTGACACTACCTAGGTAAGTCACCACATTAAAAGTAGCAGAAGGTGGGCTCTATTAGTTCTACTCAGAACTCATTTCTAGTTTCGCTGATTATTTTCAGCGAAAATAATTCACTGAAAAATATGTGCAAGAATTTTGTACATCCAGATGCGGATAATCATGTTTAAAATCAAATGTGCTGGATTACCACAGAATCTCTATCACATATGCATGCTTGACAAAGGGATAATGGTATTCAGCAAAAGGAGCAAGGGGCAGAGAGGCCAACTGTGGATCTGATTCTGTGCAGCTAAACCATTACTATTTCCTATTGTAGAGATTTCACCATGGAATAAGTGCCATAACAAATCTTACATGGGAATTCTGAGAATAGAACACTTGGGTCTTTTGCTTTTTCAAAAATAGCTTTGGGGGAAGCCTACTTTGGATTGGGGCCATGCTATGGGAAGAGGGCAGTTTGCCCTTTGCCCTCATGCTGATTTCCTGGCTTTAATCACCCAGCCATGCATCCAAACCACTAATAACCATGGAGGAAAATCTCATAGATAATGTATGGAAGGCGAGGAGAACTGCTCTTGTGGTAGCAAGCATGATTTGTCCCCTTAGCTAAGCAGAGTCCACCCTGGTTGCATATGAATGGGAGACTTGATGTGTGAGCACTGTGAGATATTTCCCTTAGGGGATGGAGCTGCTCTGGGAAGAGCATCAGGTTCAAAGTTTCCTCCCTGGCATCTCCAAGATAGGGCTGAGAGAGACTCCTGCCTGCAACCTTGGAGAAGCCGCTGCCAGTCTGTGTGGACAATTCTGAGCTAGATGGCTCAAGGGTCTGACTCAGTATATGTCACCTTCCTATGACTTATGTGCAGCTGGATAGTTCTGACAGTGGCTACATCCATTAAAAGAACTATACTACCCACAATCCACCTGTGCCTTCTGGGCATGGTCCTTCTGTGCATTTCTAAAAGGCAAGTGTTGCATACAGCACCTGTCTTTTAAAAATGCCAATTTTTGTTTCTTTAAGATGGACATTGATGTCAGTGGAGGCCTGGCAGAACAGTGGCAAAAGAGATCTAGACCTGGCAGTGGCGGCTGTTTCTAGTGCTGTGGGGCGAACTTGTGTAAAGGTTAGGTGGAGGAAGGCAGCTGGAGGGAGGGTGTTGGTCCAACATAATGTCAGTAAAATGTCAGTACAATACTGACCTGGCTCCAACACCAACAGTGTTGGGGAGTCACAGTGGCCCTCCCAACAATTTTTGGTCTGGTCAGATCAGGTCAGAATTGATCCAGCATTTTTACAGGTGCACAGGCCTAAGGGATGCTAGTTGGGTCAGTACATTTACCCAAATCTGAGGGTGATTTGGATTCGGACAAGGGCATGCTTCAAACTTTTACTCCTCAAGTACTATGGGAGGATTGCTGGTCTTTTGGAGGAGAACTGGTCTTGCGGTAGCAAGCATGAATTGTACCCTTTACTAAGCAGGGTCTGCCCTGGTTTGTATTTAAATGGAAGACATGTGTGAGCACTGTAAGATATTCCCCTTAGGGAATGGGGCTACTCTGGGAAGAGCATCTACCTGCTTGCATGCAGAAGGTTCCAAGTTTCCACACTGGTGTCTCCAAAATAGGGCTGAGAGAGACTCCTGCCTGCAACCTTGGAGAAGCCACTGCCAGTCTGTGTAGACAATACTGAACTAGATGGACCAATGGTCTGACTTAGTATAAGGCAACTTCCTATGTTCCTAAGACACAAACCAAATTGGGCTCAATGTAGCTACTTTATGAAAAAGAAAACGTTGTCAAGAGTTCCAGTCAAGGAACTCACACTTGTGGTTATTTGCTTGTTCCTGTGCCTTTATGCAATAGTCTGACACACATAAATTAAGCAGGTGGAGCTTTTCCTGGCCTGGAGCAAAGTAGTGAGAAATGTTTAGGCTGCATAATTTCTGTATGCTGGGTTGCTGTTACAGGGCATATCCTGTTAGCAGTTTATTCTAACAGGGTCACAAACTGAAGAGTTTATTCTAATATGTGCACAAATTGTGAGGAAAGATTTTCAGGGAATCTAGTTGATGTAGAGGAATGGCCGGGTTCCGACATAACACAAAACCGGAGGTTGGCAAACCTACAGTTTCATTTTTAAACTGTAAATCACAGTGCAGATGGTGTAAATCACAACCTTCCGTTCCAGGAAGGAGACCCCCTTCCTTCTGCCCAGCCACCAAGGCCTATGCCAGCAAACTCCACAGCCAGACTGTTGGCAAAGCATCACCACATCAGCAGAATGGCTGTTATTGGGCACAATATCGAAAGGGTCAAGCCAAGTGTGATCATGCATTTTTGCAGTGTTCTTCCCACCATTGGTATGGAAAGGGCATTTAAATCCCTTTAAATGCCAAACCATGTCAGAGTCTCTTCTGACAGTGATGGCACCACAGCCCCCCAAAGACCCCTACACCCACATAGGCCCACACAAGCATGATTGGGAGGGGCTGCTACTCAAAATAGGAAAGGCAACATGATGACTTCCTAGGAGGGGATATGTAGATGAGGGAAGGCAAAGGATCCTGGGGGAATCTGTCCCACTGTGACCTAAGATGCTCTTGTGAGGGATCACCCCAACAAAGCAGTCCATGCAGACCAAACCAAACTCCAGCTGCACTGACAGGTTGCTGCCGGTGCCCCCTCATGAGAGGAGCAGTCTACTGGGGAGGACCAAGGGGTGTGAGCCCTAGGTCTCCCTTCAGGCTGCATGCTCACGTGTTGAGCAAATCCAACAAAGGGGCCCCTGCTTGTGTGTGGCCCCCAGCTCTCCATGGTAAAAGATAGAACTGAAGCACTGCAACACACACATGCCCCTTCCCTGTGAAGCTTTGCATGCACACAAAGGAGATTTTGATGCTCAATGTGTTGGAGACTGGCCACATGCATGGATGGGGGCAGGTACCCCGGGTGTGTGGATGGATCTGAACCCATTAAAAATTCCCAAGTACAGTCCAGCATTGCACTATATGCCAAGCGAGGAGATTCATGGGAGGCTGCCCCCCAAAAAATTCCCAGCGACCCCGGGAGAGCAGGGTAGCTATTTGGGGGGCACAGGCAAGCGAGCACATGTCCACATGGGTGAATTGGCTGGCAGGGGGCACTCTTTGACAGCAACTTGGCAGCAGTCACCAAGACAGGGAGAGAACTTGGCTGGGTTTCTCGTCTCCACGGCTTTCTTGCAAAGAGCAACATTGACTCCCCAACTGAGCTGACGGACTTGGTCTCGCCTTGGTGTTGGAGTCCTCCAGGCTTGTGGTGCTGGGGGACTTCAATGTTCATTTTGGGACCAAATTGTCCAGGATGGCTCAGGAGTTCATAGTGGCCATGATGACTATGGACCTATCCCAAGCCATCTCAGGACTGATGCACATTGCAGGTCACACGCTTGATTTGGTCTTTCACTCTGATCAGGGTGGTGTTCCGTGGGTGGGGACTCCTGTGATTTCCCCATTGTCATGGATGGACCACCATCTGGTTAAGGTTGGACTTATAGTCATTTCCCACCTTCATATGGGTGAGGGACCTATTATGATGGTCCACCCGAAAAGGTTATTGGATCCAATAGGAATTCACGATGCCTTGGAGGGATTTAGTGTTGGCTCTGCTGGCGATCTTGTCAATGCTCTGGTGGAAAATTGCAACAGCAAACTCACCGGGGCAGTAGACATGATCGCTCCTAAGCGTCCTCTCCAACCCACTTCAAAATTGGCCCCTTGGTATACGGAAGAACTACAGGTGCTGAAGCAGCGAGGTAGATGACTGGAGTACAAGTGGAGAAAGACTCGACTCAAATCTGACAGATTACAACACAGAACACATTTGAAGATCTATGCTCAGGCAATATGTGCAGCAAAGAAGCAATTCTTTTCTGCCCGTATTGCATCCGCAAGTTCACATCTGGTGAAGCTGTTTAGGGTTGTGAGAGGGCTAGTATGTGCCCCTCCTCCCTTGAATCAGAATCTGGAACCATCAATTTCCCGCTGTGATGTGTTTAATGAATTCTTTGTGGTGGAAATATCTCATATTCGGGCCGACTTAGTTATGTTTCCACAATTACTTCAGTGTCTGATGTGGAGGTGTCCAGTGACTCCTATTGTGTGGTTAAGTTGGATCAGTTCCAGTTTGTGACTCCTGAGGATGTGGACAAGCTGAATGGAATGGTGCAACCTACCACCTATTCTCTTGACCCTTGCCAGACATGGCTTATACTATCTGGCAGGGGGGTTGTTGTAGATGGCCTGGTAGAGATTATAAATGCATCTCCGAGGGAAGGTAGGATGTCTCCTTTTCTTAAGGAGGCAATTATTAGACTGCGTTTGAAGAAGCCTACCTTGGATCCTGCAGAGTTGAGCAACTACAGACCTGTTTCCAAGTTTATGTGGCTGGGCAAATTAATTGAGAGGGTCGTGGCCTCCCAGCTCCAGACAGCCTTGGAGGAAACTGATTATCTAGACCCATTTCAAACTGGCTTTCGGGTGGGCTGTGGGGTGGAGACTGCCTTGGCTGGCCTCATGGATGATCTCCAATTGGGAATTGACAGAGGAAGTGTGACTCTGTTGGTCTTTTTGGACCTCTCAGTGGCTTGCGATACTATTGACCATAGTATCCTTCTGGAGCGTCTGAGGTGGGAGGCACTGCTTTGCAGTGGTTCTGTTCCTACCTCTCGGGCAGGCTCCAGATGGTGTCCCTTGGAGACTGTTGTTCTTCAAAATCTGAAATTTTGTATGGTTTCCCTCAGGGCTCTGCATTTTCTCCAATGTTTAACATCGACATGAAACCACTGGGAGAGATCATCAGGAGGTGTAGGGTGCTATCAGTATGCTGATGACACCCAAATCTACTTCTCCATGTCAGCATCATTGGTAGGGGGCATAACCTCCCTAAATGCCTGTCTGGAGGAGGTAATGGACTGGATGAGGGATAACAAACTGAGATTGAATCCATTTAAGATGGAGGTACTCATGCGGGGTTGAAACTCGGGAGATGATTTTGATCTGCCTGTTCCGAATGGGGTCACACTTCTCCGGAAGGAACAGGTACGCAGTCTGGGGGTCCTTCTGGATCCAAACCTCTCCCTGGTCTCCAAGGTTAAGGCAGTGGCCAGAAGTGCCTTCTATCAGCTTTGGCTGATACGCCAGCTGCATCCGTTTCTTGAGATAAATGACCTCAGAACAGTGGTACATATGCTAGTAACCTCCAGACTGGATTACTGTAACACACTCTATGTGGGGGTGCCCTTGTACATAGTCCGGAAACTACAGCTGGTTCAGAATGCAGTAGCCAAGCTGGTCTCTGGGTCATCTCGGAGAGACCATATTATTCCTGTATTGAAAGACCTACACTGGCTGCCGATAAGTTTCCAGGCAAAATACAAAGTGCTCTTTATAACCTATAAAGCCCTAAATGGCTTGGGACGTGGGTATTTAAGAGAACGTCTTCGTTATGAACCCCACCGCCTATTGAGATCATCAGGAGAAGTCCATCTGCAGTTGCCACCAGCTTGTTTGGTGGCTACTCGGGGACAGACCTTCTCCGCTGCTGCCCCAGAGCTTTGGAACGTGCTCTCTGCTGAAATAAGAGCCTCCCCCTCTCTGACAACTTTTAAAAAGTCTTTAAAGATGCACCTATTCTCCCAGTATTTTAATTAAATATTGTTTTAACAGTTTTATCATCATTTTAAAATGCTGTTTAAAATTTTTTAATTGTTGTAATGTTTTAACTTTTACTATGTCATTTATTTTGTTTTAACTACTGTTTTAAGTTTTTTGTTGTCATTTATTTTAACTAATGTTTTAGCTTTTTGTTTGTTGTAAACCACCAAGAGATGTACGTTTTTGGCGGTATAGAAGTGTGTTAAACAAACAAACAAACTGGTCCTACATGGTCCCTTTGGGTTCTCCCAGAAACATAGGAACATAGGAAGCTGCCATATACTGAGTAAGACCATAGGTCCATCTAGATCAGTATTGTCTACACAGACTGGCAGTGACTTCTCCAAGGTTGCAGGCAGGAGTCTCTCAGAGCCCTGTCTTGGAGATGCCAGGGATGGAACTTGGAACTTTCTGCTCTTCCCAGAGTGGCTTCATTCCCTAAAGGGAATATTTTACAGAGACAACCAGAGCCCAATCTGGTTGCCACATACTGTACTAATTTTGATTTCTGGACTACCTACAATGGCAGCCCCACATAGAATGCATTACATTAGTCTAGTCTAGTTATTACCAGCATATGCACCATTGTCTTAAAGTCATTAATTTCCAGAAATAGGCAAAGCTGACATATCAGCTGCGCTCCAGGTCACTACCTCAACCTGAGAAACCAGAGAGAGTTTTGGATCCGGAAATACTCCCAAGCTACGTACCTGATATTTCAGGGGAGTGTAACCACATCCAGAACAGGCAGATCTAAACCATATCCTGGGCCCTGATGCTCCACAGTCAGTACCTCCATCTTATTTGAATTCAACCTCAGCTTGTTATCCCTCATCCAGCCCATTACCACCTCCAGGTAGGGAAGTTATGCCATTTATTAAGAAGGTCCAGCTACCTTCTTTCAGTTCTGAATGTCTGAATCTTTTCATCATGAAAGTGTGCGGTCAGAAGAACCAGAGCGAAAAATCGGATCAGAACATATTATGACCTAATCTATATGGCACGTGCTTATTATTCCTTTAAGGATTCTGAGGAAGACAGATGTTCAATAGGTGCATCTGCTCCAATCAGAATGCTTCAGTGGCTTTGCTGGATGTTGCCTGTCTAAATTTGAGCTCTTAAAAAGACAGGAAACCTTCCCATTTTGGATTATAGCCATCCTGCCTAAACAAAACAGTCCCTCCTCTGATGCAGTTCCCTCCCTCCTCCCTCCCTCCCTCCCTCCCTCTCAAACACATTTGCACACACACATATACACACAATTAAGTGACCTGCTAGAATTTTGGCATTAAGAACATCTAAGCAGATGGATCATTCTTTGTGCCAGACATTGCAGCTAGTGCTATAAACTATATTCCATTTAATGGAAGCGCTCAGCTTTCTACAGGAGCAAATGAATTGCTTTAAGTACAATATAAGATTTTAAAAGTAGCAGTCAGGCATGTTCTTTTAAGCCAAAGTTCTATAAATGTGTTTGTTAATCCTGTCCTTATTAAAAAATAAATTACAGGGTTGCCGCCTGAAAGTCAAAGGGCTATTGTGCAGTCCTTGTGATCATTCCAGCCTTTGAAAACTACTAGTTCCTTATTGACCATCTAAAAGGTTGTTGATGTTTATGTCAATTTAAATCTCCTACTCTTCATTAGTTTATTATAGGCTGAAAAGTCTTGCAGTGAGAGAAGGTACAAAGACAAGCTGTGAACTTTATTTTCTTTGTTTCATGAGCTCAAATAGCTATACAGCACAGTATCCACCTACTGGGAATAATAGCCAGCATTATGATTACATTGGTAACATGAGGTTCAATTTGTATAGCATTATTACACCTCTCTTTGCAAGTAGCCTCTTGGTTGGTTCACAAACATGCATGGAAACAGAGGGGTGTTTTTGTTTTGTTTTCTTACATTATGTTGTACCCATGTTTTGAAAAAATATATACAAAGAATATATAAAAAGTATATACAAAATATCTAAAAGCAATGAGTTGTTGGAAAGCTGACAAAATGGAACCTGGGTGCAACATGGAAGAAATCTGGAAACTGAAGACCTTTTAAAAACACACAAATGTAGTTAATTGCATGCCAGATATTGGAGGTTCTTTACAATACTGTAACGATGTTCAAAGAGGGTGCAAAAGGTTTTCTTTTTTATTTTAGGTGAAGACAAACATCTTTAGTACTCACCTATCAAGATCAGTTGGGTCTTGAACCTCTGGTGCCGCCTGTGATGAGATAATTAAGGCTAGTGTCATATTTGTATACAACAATATTTGTCATATTCATATCCGTAGTGCAAGGGTTCCAAATCTTGGGTCCCCAGATATTGTTGGACTACAACTCCCATCAGCCACAAGGGCCTTCAGCCTTGTAGTCAAACCACATCTGGGACCCAAGACTGGGAGCCTCTAGGCTAGAGTATACAGGAAATCAGTATTATTATCCTCTGCAGGGCTCCAGTATGTTTCTACCCCTAAATAGTCAATTGGGTTCTCATGAAGTGACCTGGCTATAAATGTTTCCAGGTCAGGCCTGGATTTTGGCCTGCTCCGTTGTTGATCCAGTCTGGTTGGTGAATCTCTTTCTGCTTCTGCTATGCTATGTTTTGCATTCCTAATTTACGCTTCCAGTTCTCTTGCTATCAGCCCAGGCATAGCTTGTACTTCCTTCCTAAAGACTTCTGTTGAACTACTGGTAGGAACTGACCACAGCAAATGAAAGATGTGAATGTCATTCATATCTACACATGTCAACTGTAAGAATCCCAAACCCAAGTTCAGCCCACCTGAGTGGAGATGACCGATTAGTCACACCTCTCTGACTGGGTTTAAAATTTATTTATTTTGAAAAGAATCTCTGGTAGATTGCCTTGCTGCCACCAAACGTTCTTTAGTTAACAGAGTTACCTCGGACTGGAATGGGAATGCTAAAACTTTCAGTCCCTTCTTTACTTTGCTATCAGGCAAATAGAAAAACATGGTTCCACGTATATGTTTAAGTGGGGAAGTAGTAGGCTTTGCTATCCTGTTTGAGGGCATGGGAACTAGAGGCTTCCCCTCCCCAACAAAGAGAACAATTTATTGATTTATTTTTAAAAAGAAAGAAAAAAAGAATGAGCCAGTTCAGGATTTCACGTGTAGCTGTTGCAAAAAATATTAGCTTAGTGGTTACAAGAGTTTTTCAAAACACGCAGATGTTCTCAGGAGGCACTTAAAGTAATCAGTCCCTAGGTTAGAGTTGAAGATAGTTAGTTGCAAGAAGCAGATACTCAGGTACACAATGCAACACACACTAAAGAAAATAAATTCTAACGTGTGTTACTAAAATACTTTCTCCTAAGTCTAACCTTCCAAAGCCATAAACCTTGGCTTCCTTCCCTTGGACCTCACCAGGACTTAGGCAAGACCAACCCTGCAATCCCTGACCTCCAGAGACTTGCAAAAAGGAAAAAAAACTCACCCTGAGAGAACTTGGCAAGACTCCATTGCACCCCTCTCACCAGAGCACACCTCTCTTCTTCCCATAAGACCCTCAGGAACACTTCAGACCCGTCCAACTTGTTAACCGATTGGGTCATCCCCTCAGGATTACAGACTGTCAATCAAGGAAAACCCCTTTCCCCAGTGAACCCTCTAATTGTTGTCTGGTGGCCCACTACACCATCATATTGTGAGGAAGTGAGGTAGAAATCTCTTAAACCTGCATCATAATATAGAGAGGACATTTAAAAGTCCATGACTGACATGATATGCAGTGTTAATAGTGAAGGCAGGGCTGTGGACATGGAAGCAATGGCGATGGGAGACACTATGGTAATACTGGCCATACAACTGGCATCCTCCCCAGAAAGCAGTGCCACTGTTTCCATGTCCACGGCAGTTCTGCCTCAATACTGTCCGGTCCTGGTGGCAGCACAGTGTCTCATGTCAAGCAATATATATCAATACACTGTGAGGCATTTTTGGAGTAATCTCTCAGAATACAGATTTATATAATGATGATACTGAGAGAGAGAGAGAGAGAGAGAGAGAGAGAGAGAGAGAGAGAGAATTAGCTGAACTGTCCCACAATGGAGAAGTGCTGAACCAATGCTGAGTAGCAAAATGGTAATCACACTCATGTGGAATGCTGGGTTTTTGCCAAGCATATGTTGAAGGAGGGTGCCTAGGGATGTGAAGACTGGGTGCCGACCAAATAAAAATTGTTGCACCAAATAAGCCCACGTTCTTTGCTGAAATGAAATCATACAACTATGAAGAGGTCTCTTTTGAGTAATATTTCAGGTCAGGTGCAGCGCATGGGCTTGCAAGATTCTTTCACGTGGGATCAAACTGGGGGTCTGAAAGACCCCTAACTCATATGAGTCTACCCAGGCATCATCGTCAGCCACTCAAGTCCTGCTCTTTGACTCATAGGAAGATGCCTTCTACCATGTCAGATCACTGGACCATCTAGCACTGTATTGTCTACACTGGTTGGCAGTAGCTCTCCAAGGTTTCAGGCAGGAGTCTCTCCCAGCTCTCCCTGGAGATGCCAGGGACTGAGCTTGGGACCTTCTGCACGCATGCAAGCAGATGTTCTACCACTGAGTTATGGCCTCATTTGGGAATATTTGACATCAGACAGTGCTCACATCAAGACACATATCCAAATATAAACCAAGCTGAGCCCTGCTTAGCAAAGGGGGCAATTTATGCCCAATACTGCAAGACCAGCTCTCCACCTAGACAGGCTCTCCACTCCATCTTTGAGTCAAAGGGTAATCTTCTCCTCCACATTTCCGCTAGCATTCCTATCCCCTCTGTTTTAAATAGTGGGAGTGGGACAAAGAGGTCCAGGTTGACACTTGTGCGCAACCAAGTAATACAAAGAAATAGGAGGAAGCTGGAAGGAGGCTGGTGGAGCAGCCAATCAGAGGCTGGCAGGAGAGGGCATGCAGGGCTAGAGGTCAGTGAGTGTGAGGTACTTCCTGCTAACCACGCCTTGCCCACCCACTGACTGCAGATTAGATAACAGGGACAGTGTTTTCTTGGAAGTAGCATCACAGCTTTAGAATGCCATTCAGAGAAATTAATTATAACCCAACCCTGAACATAAGAACAGCCTGCTGGATCAGGCCCCAGGCCCATCTAGTTCAGCATCCTGTTTCACACAGTGGCCCACCAGATGCCGCTGGAAGCCTACACAGGTAGGAGTTGAGGGCATGCCCTCTCTCCTGCTGTTACTCCCCTGCAACTGGTACTCAGAGGCATCCTGCCTTTGAGGCTCGGGGTGGCCTTTAGCCCTCCATCTAGTAGCCGATGATAGACCTCTCCTCCATGAAGTTATCCAAGCCCTTCTTAAAGCCATCCAGGTTGTTGGCTGTCACCACATCTTGTGGCAGAGAATTCCACAAGTTAATTATGCATAGTGTGAAAAGGTACTTCCGTTTGTTGGTCCTAGATTTCCTGGCAATCAATTTCATAGGATGACCGCTGGTTTTAGTGTTATGGGAGAGAGAGAAGAATTTCTCTCTATCTACTTTCTACATACCATGCATGATTTTATAGACGTCTATCATGTCTCCATGCAGTCATCTTTTTTCTAAACTAAATAGCCCCAGGTGTTGTAGCCTTGCCTCATAAGAAAGGTGCTCTAGGCCCCTGATCATCTTGGTTGCCCTCTTCTTCACCTTTTCCAGTTCTACAATGTCCTTTTTTAGATGTGGTGACCAGAATTGTACACAGTACTCCAAGTGTAGCCACACCATAGTTTTGTATAAGGACATTATAATATTCGCAGTTTTATTTCCAGTCCCCTTTCTAATGATCCCTAGCATGGAATTAGCCTTTTTCATGGCTGCTGCACATTGAGTCAACATTTTCAATGAGCTGTCCACTGCAACCCCAAGATCCCTCTCCTGGCCAGTCACTGACAGCTCAGACCCCAAAAGTGTATACTGGAAGTTGGGTGGTTTTTTTTTGTCCCAATGTGCATCGCTTTACACTTGTGAACATTGATCCGCATTTTCCATCTTGTCGCCCACTCACCCAGTTTGGAGAGATCCCTTTGGAGCTCCTCACAAACAATTTTGGATTTTACTACCTGAAAGAGTTTTGTATCGTCTGCAACTTTGGCCACCTCTGCTTACCCCAATTTCTAGATCATTTATGAATATATTAAAAAGCACTAGTCCCAGTACAGATCCCTGGCAGACCCCACTTCTTACTTCCCTCCATTGTGAAAACTCTCCATTTATCCCTACCCTCTGTTTCCTGTCCTTCCATCAGTTAGCAATCCACACATGTACTTGTCCCCTTATCCCATCATTGCTAGGTTTTCTCAAGAGTCTTTGATGAGGAACTTTGTTGAAAGCTGTTTGGAAGTCCAGGTATACTATGTCAACCAGATCACCTTGATCCACACACTTTTTGACACTCTCAAAGAACTCCAAAAGTTTCATGAGGCAAGATTTGCTTTTGCAGAAGTCATGCTGGTTCTCTTCCATCAGGGCCTGTTGTTCTATGTGCTTTACAATTTTATCCTTGAGGATGATTTCCATCAATTTGCCTGGAACAGATGTTAAGCTAACTGGCCTGTAATTTACCAGATCACCCCTGGATCCCTTTTTGAAAATCAGTGTTATAAGTTATATATTTTAGCAAGGTGGTCAGCAATTTCACATTTGAGTTCTTTGAGGATTCTTGGATGGATGCTATCTGGTCCTGGCGATTTGCTGGTTTTTAATTTTTTCAGACAGTTTAGAAAGTCATCTCTTGTCACTTCTGACTCAGTTCTCCACCCCCGAAAAAAATGGTTCAGGAACAGGTATATGCTCAGTATCCTCTGCCATGAAGATGGATGCAAAGAACTCATTGAACTTCTCTGCAACCTCCATATCCTTAATAACTCTTTTCACTCCCTCGTTGTCTAATGGTCCAACCACCTCCCTGGCAGGTGTCCTGCTTCTGATGTATTTAAAGAAGTTTTTGTTATTCCCCTTGATGCTTTTAGCTAAATGTTTCTCATACTCTCTTTTCACCTCCCTTATTGTCACTTTGCATTTCTTTTGCCAGAGTTTGTGTTCCTTTCTGTTCTCTTCATTTGGACAGGCCTTCCAATTTCAGAAGGAAGTCTTTCCCCCCTTTTTTTGGCTTCCTTGACTTTACCTGTTAACCATGCTGGCATCCTCCTGTACTTAGTGGCATATTTCTTCTTTTGGGGTATACAATCTAACTGGGCTTCTAATATTGTGGCTTTGAGTAAACTCCATGCATTCTGGAGTGAAGTGACTCTCCTGATTTTCCCGTTCAGCTTTCTTTTTCACCATACTCATTCTGGAAAAGTTTCCTCTTCTGAAATTCAAAGTGTCTTTGTTTGACCTCCTTGATTATTCTCTCCCTGCATGTATGCTAAATTTGATTGGACTATGATCACTGTTCCCTAATGGGTCGATGACACTGACATCATGCACTAGGTCCTGGGTGCCACTCAAGATTAAGTCCAAGGTTGCCTTCTCTCTGGTTGGTTCCAAGACCAATTGTTCTAGGGCACAGCCATTCAGCGTATCTAGAAATACCCTGGTTTGGCCTCATGATATAATTTCATATCACAAATTATGGAAATCCTATTCATTTTAATCTCTCTATTGGGAAACAATTTGCCCGGTTGGTTTCGGAATATTAAACAACTCTGGTTGTCAGTAAAGCCTACCTTTGGGATAGTTACTCCCACACAGAGGTCAGTTACATTTCTTGTTAATATAATGAAGGCTGATTCCATCGTTTCATGTATTATAAGAAATTACTTCCCATCTCAGCATGTAAACTGGATGGTATTCACAGACTTCATTAGCACCTCAGCCTTCACTGTCTGCCTACATTTATAGTTTACATTGATTTAAAACAACATTGCTTTCTCATTATCAGCTTTTCTCCACATCTATCTCTTTCCATTATAGATGAGCCTGAAAGAGAAGAGTGGGTCTGAAGTCTGCAAACAAATGATCAGTCCTGAAATTTGGATCTGTATTCATTTGTTGCCACTCAATGGTGTTGTTTTAATGGTCTCAAATTATGCCCCCAGATCATACATCTCACTGCCATGCCTGGGAGGAGGAAGTCTAATGTATATGGTAGTAAGATTCCCACCAAATATATATCGGGATATATTTTTTTCAATATATATAGGGGAAGTATCCAATAGAATAGGGCTGAAGATTAGTGAGTGGGCAAGGGTCAGCTTTACATAGGAACATAGAAAGCTGCCATACACTGAGTCAGACCATTGGTCTATCTAGCTCAGTATTGTCTTCACAGACTGGGAGCAGCTTCTCCAAGGTTGCAGGCAGAATCTCTCTCAGCCCTATCTTGGAGAAGCCAGGGAGGGAACTTGAAACCTTCTGCTCTT
Source organism: Hemicordylus capensis (assembly GCF_027244095.1). Lineage (NCBI taxonomy): Eukaryota > Metazoa > Chordata > Lepidosauria > Squamata > Cordylidae > Hemicordylus > Hemicordylus capensis. The sequence goes on along the minus strand of NC_069661.1, from coordinate 33,745,926 downwards.
CCCAGAGCGGCTCCATCCCCTGAGGGGAATATCTTACAGTGCTCACACTTCTAGTCTCCCTTTCATATGCAACCAGGGTGGATCCTGCTTAGCTAAGGGGAAAAGTCATGCTTACTACCACAAGACCAGCTCTCCTCTTTGAACCTCTCTTCCCAAAAAAACTGGCTTCCCCACACCCGCCAAATCCAGTAAGTGCAACAATCTTTTCCTCTTTCCTTAGTGTGATGTTTCCATATCTTAATCCAGTATGCCTGTTCTGGGTGCATATTGCTCTTTCTGAAGGTAGAGGTGTGTGATCTGGGGATACTCCTGATCCGGGAGCTTTTTATCCAGCTTGGACTGGTATACCAGCTGTGACCTTTCTCAAGATATGGCATAACTGGTCACTTTCACCCATGCCACCATCACATCCCTGTACCATATCACACTCCTGCTTTTTCTTATCTGTGTTGGTACACAGGACACACCTTCTGGAACAGTATTTCTCAAACCTTTCATGCATGGGGAGTATATATTTCCTCAAGCAGTTCCAGGTAGTCTTGCCCAGTTAACAGGATAGCCCAGTTGATAATGTCTCTCAAGATCACACTTGTGATGCCCCGCTGGTGTTGGAACTCCTTCCTTGGGAGAGTGGCGGGGGCCACTCAGCAGTCAGTCCTCAGCAGGTAATAGAGTGTTGAGGGAGTGGGGCAGTTGCAGTCACTGTTTCTCCCCACCTCCCCCTATTGTGGATGAGTGGGATTCAGCTGGTTCCCCTTTCAGTTCCATCTCTCTAACTTACAGCCCAGCAAGGACTGTCCCATCCGCCACAGACTCCGTAGCTGTCTCATCATCGGCCACTGCTTTATATGCCTCCCAACAATCTCAGCAAGTCTTGCCAGAGTCCAAGTCTCACCGTCTCACAAGATCCCCGGCTCCCTCAAGATTTCGTGGCCAGACTGCAGGGAGTGCACCTCCCCCCACCCCAGCCTCCACCTGGGTCTGCTTCCAGTCCTTCTCCTCCTGTGTCAGGACTAGATAAGTCATGCTGCCACAGTTGGGCTTCACCCATGGAAGTCGCAGACACAGCCTTTTCTTGCTCAGTTATTCAGGACTCAGTAATGCTTTTGGATCCCCCTGCATTTGTCAGCTGTAGCACAGGTTGTGACACAAAATAAGGACCACAGTGATTAACCAAGAGAGGAATCAATGCTGCATGGGGTAAACACAAATTAAACACAAGAGCATGAGTTACAAATTATTTTAAGGTCATAAGAACATAAGAACAACCCTGCTGGATCAGGCCCAAGGCTCATCTAGTCCAGCATCCTGTTTCACACAGTGGCCCACCAGATGCATCTGGAAGCCTACAGCAGGAGTTGAGGGCATGCCCTCTCTCCTGCTGTTACTCCCTTGCAACTGGTACTCAGAGGAATCCTGCCTTTGAGGCTGGAGGTGGCCTATAGCCCTCCGACTAGTAGCCACTGATAGACCTCTCCTCCATGAAGTTATCCAAGCCCCTCTTAATGCCATCCAGATGTTGGCCATCACCACATCTTGTGGCAGATAGGTCCTGATGAGGTCTTTAATAATATTTAACTTAACCTATTTACTAAGCCTTTTATTTCCTACCAGTCTCTGTCTCCGAGTCTCTGTTTGTGCTGGTATTTCCTATCTCTGCTGCCACTTAATGTCTCTGCTGCACAGACTGCTGGGATCTATAGTACTGCAGGAAACAGCTACACTACAACTCCAATGGTCACTGAGCAGGCCTGGCCCAAGCCCCTCCCAAGGAGGCTGAGGTGTTGCACAGTGGCTTGATGGGCCCCTCCACCTGGTGGGGTGCACATGCACTCTCTTACCCTATGAAGCAAGCTCCAGCAGAGCCACCAAACCTCTTCCTCTTGCTCTTTTCAAAAAAGGAGAAGGAGCTGCAATAGGAAATGTGGAGGAGAGAAGAGTGTGTACTCAACTATACTCTCCTCCACATTTCCCTTCTCCTCTATTTAAAATAGGGGGAGCAGGAGAAAGGTAACCAGGTAGCCTGGTTACCACCTGGTAACACAGAGCATTGAGGAAAGCTGGCAGAAAGCAGGTGGAGCAACCAGTAACAGGATGGGAGAAGTGTCCATCCAGGGCTGCAGCTCAGTGGATATGGAGTGCCTCCTGCCAACTACTCCCTGCTCATCCCCTCCCTGTGGTGCCTGACTTCATTGGCCTCATGGATGGGCCAACTGTGTCCTAGAGCATCAGTGGTTCTTAGCCAAGAGAGCTATATGAGCTTCCATGTCTACAGGCAGAATGTCTATTAGGGAGGAGCAGGGGGGGAGGGCTATTGTCTTCATGTCCTGCTTGTAGGCTTGTCAGAGGCACCTGGCTGGCCACTGTGGGAAGCAGGAAGCAGATGGACCCAGAAGGACTAATGTTCTTCTGAGTGGTATATGCATCCAACATGGTAGCCATTTTTAACACATGCTTCAGCCCCTCTTCAGCATACTTTCATGTCTCAGCCTCCAAAGTAATTACTGCTCCAAGCTATCTTCTATGCACCTTTAATCCATTAGAACACAACTTCTTATTTTATAACCTGGTGAAGATCCTGTTCTGAAGGGCATGGAGGGGCAGCAAATGCCAAGTCCCACCATGATGGGTGCCACCCCATGGGCCTCCCTGCCACTTACTGCCACTGTTGGAGATGTCACTCCATAAGCTTCTTAACACCAGTAGAAGCAGAGAGTGCAGGGCTGTCTCCTTGTTCGCTCAGTACTATCAATCTTTGCTCTGAGCCTTCTGATTGGTAGACCGATAGTCTTAGGGCACTCTCTCTTCTGAATTCTCTCTGTTCCTTCTTCTTCCTCCCATCATGAGATAGCTAGTGCAGGGTGCAGGTTTTCTACCTAAGCTTGTTATTTCTTTATATAAGCCTTTCCTTGTTTTAGACTGTAAGCATTGGTCTCCAGAACTCCTCTCTGAGCTGGACTTCTCTGCTAAATAAGGGGTTGACAAAAAATTCTCCCCTACAGCGACAACCTTTTCCACTGGGGCGTGCTTCTCATTCCCCTCCTCACCCAGCGGAAGCACTTCTTTCTCCTCTTTCCTGCCCCTAAATCTGAGCTAGAATGTCCCCTCCCTGGCCAGCCACCACTACCTGGTTTGGTGGCATAGCTTGGCTTGTATGCCAAATCCACTGCCTCAGCAGCATGGCCTGCAGATGGTGTGTGTGTGTGTGTGTGTGTGTGTGTGAGAGAGAGAGAGAGAGAGAGAGAGAGAGAGAGAGAGAGAGAGAGAGAGAGAGAGAGAGAGAGAGAGCCCTTCACCTCAGAGAGCAAAATGCCTTGGACCATCACTGGTGTTGGGTTTGGTGGTTCCAGAGCTCCGCATCAATTTAATTGCCAGACAGAACCATTTCTATTATTGATGGGTTGTTCCTGTCATAGCTTTTTCATGGAGCACTATAAAAGATCCCATCAAGGACCAATATTAAATTGGTAATTTAATAAGTACTTGGTTGGGGCTGACAACTTTTAGAGCTGCTAATGTGACATTCATTAATAGTGTCTTCAGAACTCTTGTGTGGATGCTGTATTATGCCCCCTTGATCCAAATTAAATTTTATTGAGAAATTGATATTTACATCCAGGACTGAAAAATTATGAGACTGCCGTTCTTCTGATATGTGGCTCCTTGGCTCTGATCTGTTGTTAAATATGGGTTTTTAAAGGCACTGCATAACTTCTTATGAATACTCTTCAAAGCAAAACCATCACCAGAGATGTACAGAGGCAGTGGCATAGCAAGGTTGGAGTGCACCTAGGGACAAAAAGTGGAGCTGGGCACCCTTGTTCCCTCTTCTTTGTCCCCCCCCCCCCCCGCAATATATTTGTTACAGAAAAACTGTAAGGACATGATGGAAACAAGCTTCTTAGCATGCCCTTTATTTCCCATCTATGCATATAATATTACATCCTCTTCATATATGCATACACTTTCACCCACTGACTTGTGCATGCATAGCTCAGAAACATTTTTTTGAAACATCTAGCTCAGAAACATTTTTTTAACATTCATGACTACTCCCATGACCTGATATATGCATACATACAACCCTAGCAATGTTCCTATCCCTATTTGCCCATTTGTGCACACACACACACACACACACTCTCTCTCTCCGTTTCTCTCTCACACACATACACAAACCATTTATTCCCACGTATGCAGTCTCGAGAGTTATAGTTCAGAGCTACCACACCTCAGAAAGGGGGTCTGAAAATTATCAAATTGCCCCAAGGATACTAGATACCACATGAGGAGAAGTAAGAAAGGACTTGACTTTTGAGGGCTGGGAAAATGTGTACACCAAGGACAATAAAATTAGTCATGGCCAGAGGTAGCTCTATGCTTCCAGACATAAGGAACATGGGAACATAGGAAAATGCCATATACTGAGTCAGACCATTGATCTATCTAGCTCAGTATTGTCTTCACAGACTGGCAGTGGCTTCTCCAAGGTTGCAGGCAGGAATCTATCTCAGCCCTATCTTGGAGACACCAGGGAGGGAACTTGAAACCTTCTGCTCTTCCCAGAGCGGCTTCATCCCCTGAGGGGAATATCTTGCAGTGCTCACACATCAAATCTCCCATTCAAATGCAACCAGGGCAGACCCTGCTTAGCTATGGGGACTAGACATGCTTGCTACCACAAGAACAGCTTTCTCAAGAAGCACTGAAAATAACTCAATGCATACTTCTGAGAGGTTTCTCACATGTTTTCATATGGCAACTTACACTAGAAAGAATGGTACAAGTGTAGATATTCTGCTGGAAAATTGAACATGTACTGAGATAATGATAAGCCTGGATTTAAAGTTTAAAGTGATTACAGTATATGTCAAGCAGAAGGAAAAGCCACAAGTTTGCTATCAATATAGATTTATATATCCACCAATCTGATTTCAAACAGGACAACAGAATGAAATACATGGAGTTACCCCAATTTCTTAGGATTTACAGAAAAGCATTTCAAGGCCAAGAGAGCTTTTAAAGGGACTTTCCTGTGATCTTTTTTGTAAATCCTTATTTTGAAGAAAGTGTATTAAAAAGGTGATGGAGGAGGGGAAAATGTTTAATGTTCATTTTAGCAATTTGTGAAGGTACTGTCAAGTACCTGGGGTACTACAAGCTTATAAAAGACGAGACACAGTATGCAATTTATTTATATACTGTTCACGCATAAAGCAAAGTAATAGTAAATATTATAAGGAGAAACATTGGGATAGAGAACAATTTTCTTATGTTTTGAGAACATTATGTTATGAGGACATTTTTTGTATGAGAAAAATTTTCTTATGTATGCTATTTTGAGATCTTTTTTGCTAAACAAAGCAGCATATAAATATTTTAATAATATAAGGCAAAGACATAAGGAATACACACCCACACACACACACCCCAGATTAAAGCTATAAACAGTTTAGCATTTTCAAAAGCAAGCACATAATTAACCAAAAGGGGGGGGGGGTGCGTTTACAAAAACAGAAACAGATCAATCTTAGAACATTTTTCTTCCTGCTTATATTTTTTAAGCTTTTAATACTTTTTGTAGAGACTAATTTCCTCACAAGAAAGTATACTATTGGGGTGGGTGAGGGTTTCTTACAATTTTGTATTACAGTAGTTATGGCTTACACTTGGTGCCTGAAAATGGGTTTTTTAGTTTAAAAATCTTTCTCTTACACACACAAGGGGGCGGGGGAAGAGAAAAACAGTGATTTAAGTGAAGGAAACAAAACACACACACAAATGTTTTTAAAGTTTACTGTACTTGCTTTCAGGAGCTGAGCTTTTCCTTGTGGCTAGCTTGCTGTGCATCCATGCATTTGCTTCCAAATGCAAGTGGGGGAGAAACACAAGGGATGAAGGAGGTACTCCAGGAGAGCCAATTAGGCGGCTGCTCTTGGTACTGTGAAAGCATGATTAACCCTTCCCTCTGTCTGTATCTCCTAATGGTGGTAGCTGGGGAGAAAAGAGCAGCGTCCCTGGCTCAGGAGAAGGCAGTGAACCGCTGAAGAGCTAAGAGGCAGGGAGGGAAGGAGCTGTAGCAGCTTGCAAGATGCTTAGATCACCCAGCCAGCCAGCACGAGGGCAAGCAGGAGAGAGGGCGAACAGGGAAAGGGGGACTGGCAGAGAGGTCTTGGGGGCCTCTCAGACCCTGAGAGGCATTGGGGGGTCTTGCTGCCTTGGGGTGGGGGGACCATCTCCTCCTGGCTACCAAGGAAAAGATATAGAGGGGGGGCATATTGACATGTTTCAGCTTTTGTACAGGGAGCCTGAGAGTATTGCGAAGGAAGGGGAGGAGGTGCATGACCTAGAAAAAAGCAAGAAAACGACCATTGGGAGGAATTGGGCTAATTGTAAATTGCCTTTACAATTTACATGGGGGTGGTGCTTCAAGTTCAGCCTGCACATGGGTCTGCCCTTGTAAAGTATTTTGATATCATTCATAGGGGACACCGTGATTTTACAGGTAACGCATGGCAGCCCTATGATCAGAGTTTTCCCCTCAGGGCATCTCTGGAGCCTTCCCTTCCTTGGGATAAGGAGCACCAAGAACTCTGGTTGCTAATAATGACACCACCTCGCCTCACACAGGGGGAGCATGTGGACAGTGGTCACTTACTCTCTAAGACTCCCAGGGGTCTGCCTCCTTGGCAATGGGGGGCAGCTGTTTCAACCCCAGTTGGTGTGCTGGGACTTTAACACGGGAAGGCTTCACCTTTGGTTTGCATATCCCTTGTTTGTTTCCCAGGTTGTCATGTTCTGCTAAAAATCTGAAATCTGTACAGGGCATGGTGGATGTTGTCCTCTGGAAGATCAACAAGGAAGTGGCATTGGGGAGGGTGCTGGGCCCCTTTGTGTCACCTCCCCTGCCTAATTTGCAGGTTTCCCCACTGGGAGTGGCGCCGAAAAAGGCTGCTGGCGAGTTCAGGCTGATTCACCATCTTTCCTTTCCCAAGGATTCATCTGTCAGTGACTATATCCTGCCTGAGCTTTGGGGTTTCCCCCCCCCCCCAAGGGAGCTACTGCATAGACAGGGCTTTATTCGTGGGTTACACAGTTTCCTGTTTGGCCTTTGAGGCTTTCAGCACTTGGCTTAAATGGGCCTTGTGCAAAAGGACAGGCTTGTACACGACGGCGCGTTTCTCGATGATTTTTTAATGGTCAGGGTTTGTGCCTCAGGGCTATATCTATTCTTGCTGTGTTCCTTCATGGAGCTATGCAAGGAGCTACAGGTTCCCTTAGCAAAGGATAAAATGGAGGACCCGCTGTATAACTTACTTATTTGGGCATCAAGTTGGACTCCATAGCCGTCTGTGCCAGGCTGCCCGATGACAATCTGGCTGTGCCAGGCTGCCCAATGCAGCAGTTGAGGTCCATGGTAAGAGACTGCCTGTCTGAAGCTAAAGTCACCCTTTGACAGCTTCAAAATTTGCTGGGACATCTTAACTTTGTCTGCAGAGTGATCATCCCAGGTAGGGCCTTCCTGCGCCACTTATGCGATGCCACCATCGAGCTTAAGGCCCCACATCACAGGCTTAGGGTTTGGGCACAGATGCATGAGGACCTGAAAGTGTGAGAAGGGTTCCTAGATAACTTTAACGGGGTCTCTTTCTGGCATTCAGAGTGTCTCTTGGAGGCCAAACTCCGGGTTAACTCTGTTGCAGCGGGTAGCTCCGGGTTTGGGGTATATTTTAGGGGACATTGGTGCAAAGAGCAATGGCCTGTGGACCGGGTGGAGTGAGGTATTACCAAAGATCTCACCTTTCTTGAATTCTTCCCCATTGTTGTGGCTGTGCACCTGTGGGTCTTGGCCTTTACCAATTCCATGGTTCGGTTTTGGTGTGACAACCAGGCCACTGTTCTGGTTATCAGCGCCCAAACTTCTAAGTCTCCCAGGGTTATGGTTTTGGTCCATTCCTTTGTATTGCAGTGTTTACAGCACAATATTCTTTTTTGTTGCATGGCATGTCCTGGGGTTACAGAACAGTATAGCAGATGCTCTCTCTTGTTCACAGGAGGAACGTTTTCACATGCTGGCCCCTGGGGTGAGGCAGGACCCAGACAAGATGCTACCATGGTTATGGAGCCTTGGCGAGTAGAGGCCCAGTGGGCAGTGTGGGCATCCCTTGCTTCAAGGACCAGAGTTGCCTATAACAGAAAGATCAGGGCCTTTCTGTCTTCAGGGAAAGGGTTGGGCTGAGTGATGTTTGGCCTGCCCCAGTGGAACATCTCATGCAATTCATGGTGCACCTGCATTCCGCTGGCCTGTCATCCAACTCTGTGAATGGACATTTGGTGGCCTTGGCCTTTTACTCCAAGGTGCAGGGCTTTGAGGATTCTACCCAGGATTTCAGGGTGCACCGGATGGCTGAGCGTTGATCAAGGGATTGTCCTCCTCTGCAGGATTCTAGGCAGCCCATCATGCCTGAGATGCCAAGATTTATTCTGGGTTTCCTGCCAGTCTTATGCTCTTCTCCTCACAAGGCAGCTTTATTTTCAGCAGCTGCTGTGGTCATGTTTTTTGATGCTTTCTGGGCTTCTGAGCTTCTTCCCAAAGCAAAGGCTTCCCCTCCATGCAGGGTGCTATAGCAGTAGGCGGTACTCCTGCATCTTGATAAAGTTGCCATCAAATTGCAGTACTCTAAGACAGACCAGAAGGGTAAGGGCCAGACAGTTATGCTACACAGGTCTGAGTTGCCTGCACTTTGCCCCAGGCGGGCTTTGGAGCACTACCTAGCGCTACTGGGTGAGGGGTGAGGTTGCCTGTTCCAGCATTGTGATGGTTCCTCCTTGACGCAGTACCAGTTTTGGACTGTGGTCAGGCAGGCTTTGGAACAGGGGTGGGTGGCCAGTTGGGGCTTTCCCCCTCCATTCATTTTGGATTAGTGCTGCTTCAGTGGCTGCACAGTTGGCCTTTTCTGAGGGAGACGTCATGTGCATTGGGTGTTGGTGGTCTCGGGTTTATAAGCGTTGTGTTCATTTAGAATTAGTTAACTCTGTTGTTTCCTTGACAGGTCTTTGGGCACCTGGTCAGCAGGCCAGGGTTGTTATCGTGGGCCACTCCATAGTTCTCCAGGCACACAAGAGGTTATGTGAGATGCATTTGGTACCCAGCTCAGGCTGAGCCAGCAGGCAGCTATCTGTTGAATTGGAAGGCGGAGCATGGTGCCAGCAACTCCTGCTGACAGCTTTGAATTTCTTGGAGGCTAACCTGCCTCCTGATGTTATGTTATTACATTTGGGTGGGAATGATTTAGTGCAGAGGATTGGGTTGGCCATTTCCCACCAGGTTCATAGGGATCTTGAGGACATTTGCAGCTGGGAGCTTGAGATAGTTTCAGTTTGATCTGAACTGCTGCCATGAAGGGGTTTGGCGTGGAGCTCTGTGCCCGGGTGGGATGGACCATGCTCGTTCCAAAATTAATAGGTATGTGGGCAGGTGGCTGTCTGCCAAGGCGGGGTGTGTGCATACCGCACCCTGCAATTTTGGCTTTAGGTCATTGCAGGTCACTAGATACTTTACGGCTCAGGGATTGCTGGTTGTGGCTTACTTCAACCTGCCAGTGGGAATCAACACCCTCTAATGCTTTACAGCTTCAGGGTGGCAAGGACTACAGCAGGTGCCTGAACATTAGGTGGATATGATGGGCAGCAGATAGCCTTAGGCCTGATGCTGCCTGGAGTGGAGATGTATCACACTAGGTTATTCTGGTCGGCTCGCGCATAAGCAGCGAGTTCTTTGGAACCACACTGTTGGGGGTGGAGCACCAATCTTCTCCTTTCATAATTCAATTAATAAAGTTTTGGCCCTGTTTGAATCCATATATTTCATCTCGTGTCTTTGTCGTCTGAGTACAAAATGCGTGTTCATCCAAACCAAAATTAAAAAACCTCACTAGAATCTTGTGCGTGAAAATAAATGTGTTCTTCTTTACAGTTAGCAGCTATTCACTGACTGAGTGATTTCCAGCTGGGCTTCTGCAGCTGGGATCATTCACTGTGCTATTAGACCCCTATGAAATCCCATTTGCCATAATTATGCAAAATTATATTCTCTGTCAGATTTTAACAAAACAACTCTTTCTAATAGGAAGCAAAATACAAGTCTAGCTTGACTTACCTCAGATTTCCCAGAAATTGGCCCATACTATATCACCTCAATACAAATAAACAAATAGTTTGGAATCACTCTTCTAAAAATGTATTATTTATAGGGCAACACTCAAAACCCTTACTTTTTCTCTCATGGAAAGGAAGCTTTCTTATTCTGCCCATTGTGCCTTTAAAATGTCATCCTGACATGTTCTTCAACAGTACAGCAACTGAATTGTTCAGCAGCATTCACAAGTAACTCAACTAATAAACTAACTTTTATAATGCATTCATTTATCTCTCCCCATCCAACCCCGCCTTTGACATGATGATGATTTGTTATTTATCAATAACTTGCACTGGTCACATTTCTTCTAGCAAGAGGGATTATATATTTAGTTATTTTACATCCTGTCATATGCTTAAAAAGCCTTGGAGTGGCTAACGATTATTGAAAACCACAAAATGAAATCAATACAATACACTAGGAATAATTAAAACATAAGTGTCTAAATAATAACTATTAAGCCTGTCTGTGTTCAGAAAATGCAGGTTTGGATTTGACAATTTTGGATTCAGATTCTATGGGCTCTGTTGTTGTTGGATATTGTATCAGATTCAGAACTCGATTTCAAATTCTAACTTAAATTCAGATTCCCCCACCCATTGCAAACAATGGGGAAATTGAAAAAAAAATCACCAAAAATCACAGGTTTGTCCTAGAGCCTTGAAATTTGCCACACTCGTGGGGAAGGGGGTCAGGACCCTCTTACTGAATTTGAAGTGAAGTGGTAGATTTCCTGAATTATGGTGAATTTTTGTTAAAAATGGCTAGAAATGGTGACATCTGGCTTGTTCCAGGCCAGAGATTTACAAAAACCTCTGAAACTGAGGACACTCCTTTAACATCATTCCACCAGCATGTGGATGAATCTTCCCTTTGCATTCATGAAAAGGGAAGCATGCCCCTTTTGCTCCCCTTTTATATTGCTGGAGTGGATAAGCATACGGTTATAAAATCTGGCACACATGAAGTCCATATTAGCAGGACTCTGTATTATTATTATTTTTCAAATCTATGGGTCACTCTGGTTTTCTAAATATTTAACAATTATGTCCTTAAGTATGCTTTCCATCAATTTAACCAGAACAGAAGTTATGGTAACTGGCCTGTAATTTCCCAGATCACTCCAGATCCCTTTTTGAAAATTGGTGTTACATTTGCTACTTTCCAGTCTGGTACAGAGCCTGATTGTAGGAGAAGTTACATATTTTTGCAAGGAGGTTGGCAATTTGACATTTGAGTTATTTAAGGACTCTGGATGCCATCTGACACTGCCGATTTATTAATTTTTAAATTTTCCAATTTGTTTAGAACATCATCTCTCGTCATCTCTATCTGACTCAGTTCTTTAGCCTTTGTCTCTGAAAAGCTCAGTTCAGACACAAGCATATGCTCATTAACCTTTGCCATGAAGACAGATGCAAAGCTTTAGCTTCTCTGCAGTTTCCATATCCTCCTTAATATTGCCTTTCACTCCCTCATCATCTAAGGGTCCAACTGCTTCCCTGCCAGGTTTCTTCCTTTGGATGTATTTAAATAAGTTTTTGTTATTCCCCTTGATGTTTTTAGCTAAATGTTGGTCAAACTCTCCGTTTGCATTCCTTATTGTCTCCTTTCACTTCTTTTGCCAGAGCTTCCTTCTCTTGCCACCATATAATACAGGCATGTTTCTTGAAAGCAAAGTTAGATTGTATTGGAAAACACAGATTTACAAGTGAAAAGCAGCGGTTAGCACCTCAGCAGATTTGCTGGCTATGATCTCCTTTAGGCGGTTAACATTCTGAGAATGGCACCGAGTTGCCCCTGAGGCAGGAGTATTATGCCTAGAGACCACCTAGAGACAATTGTTTGAGGCAGTATAAAAATATAACTATAAAGAAATAAATATAAATTAATGAGGCCCAGTGCAGGCATCCCTTGCTGCTTGCTGTTACCCCTATGGGAATGCTCCCACCACCTCAGCAAGAGTGTCAAATGCTCCCACCACCTCATGCATTCAATTTTAGTTTTTGGTTTTAGTTTATAGTTTTAAAACGGTGGGTTCTGGCATTTTTATTTGTATGTTTAAAATTGTTTTAATGGTGTCAATGTTTTAATGGTTTTTAGATTGTGAACTGCCCAGGGACTCTTTTGTATGAGGTCGTAGAGAAATGTAAGAAATAAATAATGAGTAAATAATAAATAAATTCACCCTCTTCCTCCTACTTATCTTCCTTATTTAACTTTACAGTTGTGGCTATGTTCATCTCCTCCTCCTTTCTGTTATTCACAGCAGCAAGCCACTCCTCACCCTTTTCCCCCTTTGTGGCAGCAATAGCCACCACCACTTCTTATCTTGGCCCATGTATACCCTCCTCCTCCTCTCCTCCTCCTCCTCTCCTCCTCCTCCTCCTTCTTTGCACTGGGCTGGCTTTGAAGCAGGGAAGGGATCAGAAGAGAACATTTGGTGAATAGAATTCTGGGGTGCTCTAGAATGCATCTCCCAGTAATCTATTCCTCTCTGCACTTTTCTGCTGCCTCCCCCTTCCAGTGTGAGAGACATTTGCCACTGTGTACAGATTTTCACTCAGCACTGAATTTTTCTATTGTTTATATCCTTCCATCCTGTATCCAATGAATAGGCTCAGGCTAGGACCTGAGAGCTCCATGTTCTGCCAAGGCTGCTGTAATACAGCTGGCTGACACAGAGGGCAGCAGTATGTAGAATAGATTCTCAGATTCCCAGCCTTAAGACAGGTGACTCCTTACACTCAGCACATATCAAGCATGAAAGAACAGCACCCCAAACACTGGAGTGCAAACATCTGAAATGATGTCATCTGGATAGTTCTTAAAATGTGAGTGAAGATTGGATTTCCAGAAAAATGGGTTAGTGTGCAAACAGCCCTGGCCCAATATTTTTTTTTTAACTCAGATTGTTCATATTCCATCATTGCTGCTCATTTATTGAAGGCTGTTGTCTGCAGCAGTTAACTGTATCCTTCTCATTGAGCTTGTAAGTATTGTGGACATAGATTGTATTACTGTACAGTTTGTTCTGTACAGGATGTAGAGCTGAATTCCACTACTATTCATTGTTAGGAATGTAGGAAGTTGCCTTCTACCAAGTCAGACCATTGGTCCATCTAGCTCAGTAATGTCTACACAGTTTGGCAGCAGCTTCAATCTCTCTCAGCCCTATAATGGAGATGCCAGGGAAGGAACCATCTATATTACAATGCTCACATGTAGTCTCTCACTCAAATGCAGACCCTAACTAAGGGGACAATTCATGATTGCTACCACAAGACCATCTCTCCTCCAAGCCTAAATAGTTGCCAAGCCTAAATGTTTTTTTAAAATATATATAAATAAATTATGAGTATTTGCCATCATTCCCAAATTTGCTGCTTCTTTTTTTTTAAGGGAAGAAAGGAGGATAATATTTGAAATCATTTTGTTTAGTCTTGTGGGCCATTATGTGTGTGTGTGTGTGTGTGTGTGTGTGTGTGTGTGTGTGTGTGTGGTTTGTTGTGGTTGTTGTTGTTTTTGAAATCATAGATGACAGATATTTTGATAAAGGAAACTAAGTTTCTCATACAACCACTTGACCTTATTAGCCAAGAAAAGCACAGTGAGGCCATTCACATGACCGGGCCAGGTAGCGGGGAGGCTGCTCAAACTCAGCTTCCCCGCAGATGAGCATAAATATGCTTCTGGGAGTACGGACTGCACTCCCAGATGATCTGCACAGTGCAGAGCTCCAGAAGCCGGGATGACATGCTCCAGCCTCTACAAATGTCCCACAAATGTACCATTCCCTAAGTGAGGTGCCCTAATGTACACAAATGTACCACAAATGTACCATTCCCACAATTCCCACAAATGTACCATTCCACAAGTGAGGTGCCCTAACAGGATCCCCCATCAGATTCCCTGAGTAGTTGAGAAGACACACGCTCCTGACAGCCGGGTTGAGGGAGCGCTTGCTCCCTTATCCTCGGCTAAGAGCCGAGCTTGGGAGCGAGGTTAGGCTGGTTAGAAGTGCTAGGATCCATGTGGTTCCCGGCATTCCACACGAGCAGCCTAGCAGCCTGGGCTGGGTCTGCTCATGAGAACAGCCTCTGTCATTAGATTCCGGCTGATTATGTCATGGGGGCTGATGAACTGTCAATTTCTAGAGAAGTACTACAGCAAGTTGAAGTGTAGGCTGTCGATACCATACTTCCCTACAGTCTTTGCATGAACAGTAAGCTAGGAAAGACAACTGATGATAGAAGTCTCACCAGAGTGCTTCCTAGGTATTGAGAAAGACAAGAAATAAGATAAGCCTGGTTGTTGGAAGGATTGTGAGAGCAATCCAGGACAAATTCAGGAAAGTTGTGCTGGATATACGATATGTGAGGGGAGCCAGTTGAGAAACTAAAAAAAAAAAAGAGTCAAGATTTTCTCTCGAAGTTCTATTAGAAGTTTGTTCTCTGAGCAGTCAGGTACAGCTGGGTGTGACAGATGTGCTATGTGAAAATATAATGCCTGGGTTTATGATCTCCTCTGTCATTAGAAATGTTCTCTGACTCTAGAGTTGAGGTGGGCTAAAACTTGACAGAATCTAGATTCATGAATAGATGTGGCAGATGTGACATAGGCAGGCAATTGTGAATCTAATGAAATAGATGGCTTAGATACAGAATGTTTGCTCATTCTAAAGGTTACTGGGCAGGTTTCCAAAGGAGGGGACAATTATTCCCTGTCGTGACAGACATTCAAATACAAGCTCTCACTCTTCATCCAGACACTCCGGAAAGTGACAAACGTCTGTCCTGCTTGAAAATTAATATGAGGATGCCCTTGGGCCCCGCTTGCAGCTACTTTGGGATTTGGAACAGTTGTACCAGGGTATTGCTGCTCTCCAAAGGGAATACGCTTTTCAACACAAGTAGTTGTATAGGTAAATGGATCAATAGCCATTTCCATAATAGAACTACAAGTTTCACAGTGTGGAGAAGGCTACATTCTCAAGAGGGCCTTTGTCTAATTGTGTAATGAATGTAGCAAAAGGTTCAGAATTGACAATAATCTCCTGACTAGACTAGATTTCCAAAGCTTTCCTCCGTGAAGCAGCTGGAGTGAAGCAGTCTGTTCATTTCATTTTATAATCTTTTTATTAGAGTTTTCAAAGTGTATTATAATAGAGTTAAGGGGGGAAATCCATACTATTTCTTCTAGCAAATAATGAGAACATTCCATTACTGTTATACTACTGAAAAAATGGGCACTGCCAATACTGAAAAGCAATTGGCAATTATTAATGCCAATATTATGCTTTTGTTTCTAAAAATAAATAGCCATTAGTTATACTTCTGTCTCCTGATTTCAGACTTCCATTCCTTAAATCAACATCTTCACTCTTTCAACAGCATATCAAATTGTAGTGATCCATGGACTGATTTTTTCCCCCCAGTAACAAGTTTGGATGTAGCATAAATTTGTAATTAGACTAGGGGTGTGCACAAAACTGGACCTTGCAGTTCAGTTCGAATTTGAACTGGACTCAAACCAGGACCCCCAGTTCGAGTACTGGTTCTATCAATCTGGCTGCTGGTCCAGCTCAAGTTCAAACTGGGGTCGAACTAGTTTGAATTAGTTCTGCCATAGGGAATAATGGAAATTTGTACTGGCCCATCATTCCCTATGGGTAGTGCCTAGGGACACCAAAATGGGTTAGATGGTATGTCATGATGGGTGCCACCTACCACCCAACCTGCAAAGCAATCAGGCAATTTGGCTATTTTTAATGATTTATTCATTTTTAAGGGCTTTCAGTAGGTCAATTCTTGACCTATTGACCTTGATTTTTTAAAAAAATCATTAAACATAGCCTGATTGCTATTCAGTGTTTCTGAATGAGTGCTGCTGGGTAAAATGAAATGTTTGCAAAATGTTTCTTCTTCTTCTTCCCAAATGGAAGTACTTGCTTCTACTTTACTCCTCTATGACATATCAATACAGGTCGGCCCATTTTCGGCCCATTTAGGGGCTCTCTTTGCATGCTCGACCTGTCATTTGGGCAGCAGGCGGGCTCAGGGAAGGAGATCTTGCTGCTGCCTCTGCCTCCCCTGCCTCAGTCTGCACCCCACCAGCTGCCCCCCCCACTCCCTGCTACCATCCCCACTACACAGTGGTGGTTGAAATGTTTTTTTTAAAGATTTAACTTGCCCCCAACCCCCCTCCTGTGGATAGTGGTGGGGCTCTGGGGAGGCCCCCAAGAACATTTGGAGGCCCCCCCCCGGAGACAGGAGGCCACGGACCAGATCCCCAAAGTCTGTGACAAAGTGTGCCTCTGGCTGTGGAGCAGGTTCTGTGGGTTAAAAAGACTTTGCCTGGTTTTGAAAGAACTGACTGCCACTTCAACTATCAGGTTGTCAGAGCACTTCTCCATGGGCCGTCATTTCCACTTTTCCCCTAGGTCTTCTGCTATATCTTCAGATTGGGGGGATTGACTCTATAAATATAGCAGTTATTACCGCCTGAACCTTCTTAAGAGGTTTTGTTTGTCTCTAGCCTTGGTGGGAAAAGTTATATATGTCCTTCAATTTCCATAGCAATTGCTTGTGCAGCTTTGCTGCTGCTGATAGAATATTATTTATGTGAAAAAGGCAAATTTGGGTGCAGCCTTGACTTATGATGCCTTTTCCAGCAAAAGGTGTTATTTTTAGCTGATGAAAAAACATTATTTGTTCTTTTGTGCTTATCACAGTGTGGTCAGTGTGGCAATTTTGTTTGAGATAAAAAGCAATAGAGGGGAAAAGGACATTAAAAACTATGAAATATAAACATGCAAAGCTGACAAATTATCCCTTTCAACATCACTCTTTATAAGTGTAGCATCCCATGAAATTTGTAGCATCCCATGAAATTTGTTTTTTAGCATCCCATGAAATTGATGGTAAAGGGTGGGGGGGATGTCCACAATTAGGTGTGGATCATAAGTGGTATGTGTGTGTTTTAATGAGTGCTGCTGGAGAAAATGAAATGTTTGCAAAATGTTTCTTCTTCCCAAATGGACGTACTTGCTTCTACTTTACTCCTCTATGACATATCAACACAGAAATGGCATGCATTTCTATTTGATCAGAAGGATCATAAAATGAGGCAGCTGGTCAAGGATTGAATACAGGTTTAAAATATGATCGGAACAGCTCCATCTTATTATTATTATTTTACAGTCAGACAGGTGTTATTGACTGGTTTGTTTTATCCAGACATCGAGTCCTTCCCAAGGACCTGGGATGCCAGAATTTTATTGTCAATGTTGTTGCTGTTGTTATAGGTATCGTCACAGAATATAGGCTGTTCCCAGTAAAGCTGCTTTTTGTAATTGGCTGATGGTGATTTCTGTGGCCCCTCTGGTGTTGAGGTGCTCTTCAAGGTCTTTTGGAACTGCACCCAGGGCGCCAATTACCACTGGGATTATTTTGGTCTTTTTCTGCCATAGCCTTTCAATTTCAGTTTGTAGATCTTTGTATTTGGTGATTTTTTTCTATTTCTTTTTCTTCTATTCTGCTATCCCCTGGTATTGCTATGTCGATTATTTTGACTTGTTTTTCTTTCTTCTCAACTACAGTGATATCTGGTGTATTGTGTGGCAGATGTTTGTCTGTTTGTAGTCGGAAGTCCCATAATATTTTTACATCTTCATTTTCTTCAACTTTTTCAATTTTATGGTCCCACCAATGTTTGGCTACAGGTAGCTTGTATTTTTTGCAGATGTTCCAGTGTATCATCCCTGCTACCTTGTCATGCCTTTGTTTGTAGTCAGTCTGTGCGATCTTTTTACAACAGCTGATTAGGTGGTCCACGGTTCCATCTGCTTCTTTACAAAGGCGGCACTTGCTGTTTGTGGTTGATGATGATGATGATGATGATGATGATGATGATGATGATTTCAATTTCTATACTGCCCTTCCAAAAATGGCTCAGGGCAGTTTACACAGAGAAATAATAAATAAATAAGATGGCTCCCTGTCCCCAAAGGGCTCACATTCTAAAACGAAACATAAGATAGACACCAGCAACAGTCACTGGAAGTACTGTGCTGGGGATGGATAGGGCCAATTACTCTCCCCCTGCAAAATAAAGAGAATCACCACGGTAAAGGCTGCCTCTTTGCCCAGTTATCAGGAGTTATCTTGGATTTGCTTTCCATGGGCTCCTTCAAAATGGTTGGGTCCTGAAAGAGTCACTCTGCCATCACTATGCAAAGGTTATAGAGATGGTCTCAGGGATCAGTAGCGGACTTTGAATTTTGATTAGATATCATTTACATATTTTTTGTTAAATGAATTTGTTAATTTAACAAATTCCAGGACCTACAAACCTTCAGTTAGTGTCAGAAAACTGAGTTGTAGACAGCAGTCACTAGGGGGCTCAAATCCAAAACCAGGACTGGAAGAACCAGGAACACATCTGGGATTATTGCAGGTAGATGATCAGAAGGTCTAGGCAGGAGATGAGTCAAGAACAAGCCAAGGATCAAGCCAAGTATATAATTGGGAGCCAGAGGATCAAGCAGGTAATCAAGAGTCAAAGTCAACCCACAGTCAAACCAAGCAGGCATGAGAAACACCAAGACAAGCACACCAGAACAAAGGAATTCTGATACTGGGGTAAGGCCAGTCTCAGCCAGAAAGCCTCTTATACTTCCTGCTAGAGAGAAAGGTCAATAGTGATCCCAAAAGCTGGAGCCTGCCCAGAATTTCAGAAGCCTAGGAATCTGTTGTGTAACTATATTACAAAAGCCCTGGACCGGCTCCACTTTTTGACTGCCACGTGGGACAGAAACACACAGTGCCCCGGGGCAGACGAAGCATGCCATTTACATTTCTAGGCAATTTGGTCAATTCACTGGGAAATAAATGCCAGCAATCAAAATCACTGGGCAACTGATACAGTATCAAGGTCCTTTCAACTGCAGTTATCATCAAGGGTGAAATGACGGCTGTTTGTGAGCAATCAAGAGAGTCAATTTCATTCATGAAACTGCAGGGATACAATGTATATGTGCTGCTAAACAAAAATCCTCATCTGCCATTAAAAATGTTGTTGAGGCTGTGAGAGTGATGCATTGATGCCAGCAGCAGGAGTGAGTAGCTGGAGTCACATTTCTCAGGGCAACAGCAATATACGGGGATCATCCACAACCCAATAAAGTCACATAGTAACCTAATAATGCAGAATAGTAACATTTCACTATACATGGAAAGATCTTCCTTAGTGGTAACTTGACAATCCATCAGCAGAATGCAAAGACCGAGGAAATCTCCATGAGTTCTGATTCTTATATCGAAATTTACATTTTTTGACAGGAGAATTTTTCATCAAAGGGTCATGCAAACTTTGCAACTATTGAAATGCGTCACTATTTTTCATTCTAAGTCCTGTCTCAAAACACTACCCACAGGAAGCTAAGCAAGCCTACAGAAATCCCTCCGAGGGCCATTTTTAAAGGCTCCAGGGAAGTGTACAACCCCTGTGTTTGCTCATTAGGTCCAAGTTCAAGGAGGTTCCTTGAATCAACAGAGCAAAAACATGGCCATTCTCCCTATATATCCCAATGCAAGTGCTCTTTCAAAGTCCATGTGACCATACGTAGGACTGGGGTTGGGGCAGAAGCCATCACATGGACTGCATCATGACTTATAGGGAAAGTGTGTTTGGGTTAGGGTAGGCTGAGATGAGTCCTCAATGGCCAGCCCAGGTATAAGGCTTTCTGTATATGGAGAAGCTTGCTATTTTGGAAGGGAGGAGCTATTAAAGACTAGTTCAGGGCTGCTCAACTTTGGCCCTCCTGCAAATGTCGGCCTACAACTCCCATGATCCCTGGTTATGGACCATTGTGGCTGGGGATGATGGGAGTTATAGTCCAAAAACAACTGGAGGGCCACAGTTGATGAGCCCTGGACCAGATGTGCATGCTCAGTCTCCAGAGTATTTCAGGAGCTGAAATTGTCTAGTTTATGCACATGTTAAAGGATTCCTTGTCAGTTTAAGAGACTAAAGAGCCAGCCTGGTTTCAGCCCTCCTGCAGATGCTGGCCTACAACTCCCATAATTTCTGGCTATTGGCCACTGTGGCTGGGGATCAAGAGAGTTGTAGTCCAAAAACAGCTCGGGGGCCTAAGTTGAGCAGGCCTGGGTTAGAGTAGCTAGGGCTGGGAAGCTCTGGGTTCAGTCCTAAAGTTCATTAGGCGATTTTAGCCCAGTCAGCATCTCTCAAACTAACCAACCAAATAGGGTTGCTATGAAGATGAAAGGAGGGGGAAGAAGAACTATATGTGCTACCTGGGCTAATTGGAGGAAGAGTGAGTTGTGCATAGATAATAAATTAAAGCAATGTTTTTGACAGGCTGTAGTATGTAGGGGTGGGAAAAAGTTGGTGTGAGACCAGCCAGGCTTTTTCATGGTTGGCCTTCAGGCTAGTTAGTTTCAACTTCTGTCTCCTTTGTTCAGATTGAGTGCTAGCATTACAGCTGCAATATGGATCTCAGGAAGGAAAACAAGAAGGAACATAGGAAGCTGCCTTGCCCAAGACAGACCATTGGTCCATCTAGCTCAGTATTGTCTACACTGCCTGGCAGCAGCCATCCAAAGTTACAGGCAGGAATGTCTCCCAGCCCATCCTAGGGATGCCAGGGAGTGATTGGAATTTACTGTGTAACTAAGCATTGTCTCTCTTCTTGTCCAAGGCATACTTGTCCAAGGCATACATAAAAAGCTCACCAATGCTTTTTACAGTACATGAAATGGCTGGGTAAGGTCATCAGGAGATTTGGTGTTGGGTGTTATTGATATGCTGGTGACACCCACATCTATTTCTCCTTGTCATCAATATCAGGAAATGGCATTAATCCCTTAAATGCTTGCCTGCAGGCAGTAATGAGGATAAGTGATGATTAATGAGGAAGGCTGAGGATAATAAACTAAAGCTGAATCCAAGCAAGACAGAGGTGCTCATTGTTGGGGTTGTAATCTGCAAGTTGAGATAGAACTTTCTGTTCTGGTCGAAGTTACAGTCCCCCAGAAAGAACAGGTTCATAGCTTGGGAGTGCTCTTGGACTCGGGTGTCAGCCAGGTGCCTCAGGTTGAGGCTGTGGTCAGAAGTGCTTTTTACCAGCTGCAGTTGATTCAACAACTCTGCCCATTCCTAGAGGATAATGACCTGAAAACAGTGTTACACCAGCTGGTAATCTCCAGATTGGACTACTGCAATGTGCTCTATGTAGGGCTGACTTTGTACATAATTCAGAAACTTCAGTTAGTTCAAAATGTGGCAGCCAGATTGGTCTCCGGGGTATTCTGGAAAGACCACATGATACCACAGTTGCACTAGCTGCCAATATTTTTCTGGGCAAAGTACAAAATGCTGGTTAAAGCCCTGAATGGCTTAGGTCTAGATTACCAGAGAGAGTGCCTGCAATGACCAGCTAGCCCTCCCCTAAAGAATTAACCAAAAGTGAATCCTGTCCTGACTGACAGGCTGGTGAACTCCAGAGCTCAGCCAATCAGCAAACCAGGTGGGTGGGACCTAGAGAGCCATTGGGAGGAAGAGAAGGTTCCTTTGTTAGAAGAAGCTAGGCTGGAAGTGAGAGAAGCACAGGCAGCAAGGCTTTATGAGGAGCAATGAAGTTTTGCTCCCTCATGGTCAAAGCGAGCTTGGAGATTTCTCTCATGGAAAGACAGAATGGGCTCTTTGAAAGACAGGAGGGCAGGAAACTTGAATTCTCATTCAGGATTTGGTGAGTTCAGGACAAAGGAAGCCAAGATTTTGGCTTCTGGAAGTTTAGTCTAGGGAAAGTTTGTTTAGTCAGATTTTGTGTTAGACTTTCTATTTTCTTTTGTGTGTGTTTTGTATATCCCTTATACTGGTCTGTTATTGTTCATCTGCAATGTAATTAAGCTAATAAAGCCCCAATATCATTCAGGAATATTTTTGAAGTATTCTTGTAACCTACTGAGTATTTTTACCTGTAACTAAAAGCTGGGAAAGCCTCAGATGGAAGCAGTCTGTGGCATTTGAATAAAACGGTTTTGCTTTTTGTTCTTTTATTTTTACAAGCCTCATCTGAGTGGATTTTTAACTGAGGAAAAAGAGGGGGCTGAAAGGGGTTTTTGGTGCAAAACAGGAGCTCAGCAGCTCTTAGTTTTCTCACCATGTATAGGCTTGCACATGGAAGGTTTTTTTAAAAATACTTTCCCAATAGCAAAATAGAGTTTTCCCTGGGATTTCCACCCAAGCCCGGGGTGGGGTAGGGGTCAAGGTATGTTGAGAAGCAAGTGGTGGTGGCAGCCTTTAGAACCTACCAAAAATAAAGAAGAGATTTAGGAGTAGCCTTTGCCAGAAAGCTCTGCAGGGATTAGCCAGCATTTCGTTCCCTTACGTGAGCTTGCTCTGAGACAAAAGCTATAATCAATATAGCACCTTTTTCTACAAGATCCCCACCACTTATTAAGATCTTGAGGAGGGGCCCATCTCCAGATGCTACCAGTTCATCCAGTGGTGACCTGAGATCAGGCCTTCTCAATTGTCACCCTTGGGTTGTGGAATGTGTTCCCAGTGGATATAAAAGAATTATCTTCATTCTTTGAGGCCTTCAGGAGAGCCTTAAAGTCCCATCTTTCTAGCCAGGCTTTTAATGGTATCTAGTTTTAATTTTAATCTGGTTTAATTTTTTATTTATTTTAATTCTTTTATTATGTATTTTTTGATTTTAATGTAAACCACCCTGAGTCACTTTAGGAGGGATGGTATAGTAAGTAATTAAGTAAGTAAATAAAATAAAATACCTTTATATGTATGTATCTATGTTACATCCTTGGGGTGGAGTCAATCTTCAATTCTGGGGTGTGTGTGTGTGTTTGTATGTATGATCGTTTACATTCAGAGATATGTGTTCCATGCCTTGTTTGTCGAATTGCATTCTTCTTGTTTCCTTTCATTCTCTGTTGGTCTCTGTTCCTCCAGAACATAAGAGAGTCCAAGTGTATTTGGCAGCATCTTGACTCTGAATGACCATTTTCTGTAGTTTGTATCATTCAACAGTTCACTAGTAGGATGCTCACTTATAGATTAGAATGTAGTCACCTTGCTCACCTCTTTTGCCTACAAAACTTGTAATTGCCTCTGAGATTGTTGCATATATGCATGGGGGGGGAGGGAGGGGGAGAGGGAGAGAGGGAGGGAGAGAGGGAGAGATTGTGTGTGTGTGTGTGTGTGTGTGTTCAAGTTCAAGCCAATCAACCCCATTTCATTTGCATCCCTAATAATGATTGATTAGACATTATCCCTTTCCCCCAAATCCCCAAATAGGTTAATCATTCCAATTACTTATAAGCAGTGTTTGGAGAAGACTGATTTTTAAACAAGTTGTTCTAGTAAGAACTAATCTACCTGCTTTCCTTTCACTATGCCTATAACTGGACTAAATTTGGTTCAAATTAGTTAGGCGGTTCACAAATTAGCCCACTTGTGCCTCAAAAGTTTACACATCTGTCATATTGAATTTGTGATGTGACATCATCACAAACTATGCCATTGAGGTGTCCCTGTGTGTCCCTACAACTGTACCCAGTTTGGTTCATATTGGTCCAGGTGCTGCAAAATTGATAAGGGGGGTGGACACACAAATACATGGACACACACACGGAATCTCATAAGCCTACTGGAAAATAGTCTTTAAAAGTATTGGTTTGATAAGCTGAATACTTTTCCTAATAATATGTGCATTGAAATAAATAATTGAAAGTTTAATGTGTTTGTGGTGCTGAGGTAAGATTTCTTGTGTAGTCAGCTGCACTCCATTTGAGTGGGAGTTAATGATTAGGCACTGAAAAGAAATCTTGTTCTATTATAGCTTTTTTGTTATCTTTTTGACAGTTTCCTTTCATGCTTGATTTTTTGGGGTCCAAAATCCATTATTTCCCCCCAGAATCATTTCATGATTAGGCTTTTGTGGCAGTCTACTCTACTTCTAAATTCTGAGTTATATAACAAGGTCACATTTTGGCCAAAATCAGAAGTAACACAAAACAGGAGGTTGGGGAACCCGCGGTTTCAATTTTAAATTGTAAATCACACTTCGTCCAACCGCAGCCTGCCAAACTCCAGTTCCAGGAGAAGGGAGGCCCTATTTGCTGCTCCGCTGCCAAGATCAATCCCAGCAAGAGAGTGCCAGGCCATGGTCAGACTGCGGGCAAAGCATCAGCACGCCAATGGGGCGGCCACAATTGGCCACAATCTTGAAGGGGGAGTGACAAGTGTGATGGTGCATTTTGGAGCACTCCATCTTCCCTCAGCATGAAAAGGGCATTTAAATCCCTGTAAATGCCATGCCAGCACTTCTGACAGTGATTGCACCACCTCCCCACAAAGATCCCTGCACCAAAACCATCCCACACAAGTATGATTTTGGGTGGGGGTTTGGGGGTGCACCATTTCCCTGTTACTCAGGAAAGGGGGGGCAGGGCTGGTGCTCAGAGAGGTGGCCAGCAAGAATCACTGCAGCCATGGAGCAGATATGATCCTGGTCGTGTCTGCTGCTCTGCCGCCTCTATTTTTGGGCAGCGTCTGGGATCAGATGTAATACTTTGGCAGCCAAACTGGAGGTTCAATTTGGAGTTTGGCAAGGCAAATCACAGGTCACTTTTGCCATGAAACTGTGGTTTCATGTATTCTGATATACTGGAGATCCAACTTCTGCCATGTTTAACTATGGTTTCATGTTACGTGTGAATTCGGCCTTTGAAACTTTGGCAGAAGCCATTGAATAGTTACAGAAAAGCTTCTGAATTTTGAATACTGTGCTCCAAAATTTCTTAGACCAATCTATCGCCCTCACAGGAACCTTTTAAGAGCTAGACATTTGATGGGCAGTTTCAGTAGATTTTTTACAGTATTTTTATTGGTTCTTATTTTATTTAGGTTGCTGACTAACAATAAATTAAACTAAACTTTAGTTTATAAGTGCCTAATATTGTTTCATGTTAGCTCATCTTACCAAAGTGTTAGATATTGCAGAGCTAATGCACAGATGTTGAAAAAGATAGATTTCCTGATGAGAAGAGAGTTCTGGAGACCTATGGAGTGTTTGCAATCTATATATATAATTCTCCTGGGTGTGCCCAGGAAAAATGCGTCCCGGCAGCCCAGCTGATTGGCTGGGCTGCGGGGCGCCTGATTGGCTGGCGCACCCAGGAGAACGGCGGTGGGGGCCATGGCCGAGGAGCCAGGCGGGCCAGACCGCGGAGGTGAGGCGGAGGCTGGAGGCTGGCGGCCGCACTCGGGCCCCGCAGGCGGTGGCTGGCGGCCGCACTCTGCCTCGCTGGCGGCGGCGGCCACACTTGGGTCCCGCAGGCGGCGGCCGCCGCCGCACTCGGGCCCCACAGGCGGCGGCTGGCGGCCACACTCGGGCCCCGCTGGCGGCGGCTGGTGGCCGCACTCGGGCCCCGCCGGAGACGGGGTGGGCGGGTGGAGAGAGCCACACATTCTGAGCACTCGGCACGGCGTGGGGGGTGGGTAAGGAGACTGGGACAGAAGGTGGGGGGTGGGTAAGGAGACTGGGACAGAAGGTGGGGGCAGCGGAGGAGACTGGGGCAGAAGGTGGGGGTGGGGCAGTGGAGGAGACTGGGGCAGAAGGTGGGGCAGTGGAGGAGACTGGGGCAGAAGGTGGGGCGGCGGAGGAGACTGGGGCAGAAGGTGGGGGGTGGGGAAGGAGACTGGGGCAGAAGGTGGGGGTGGGGAAGGAAACTGGGGCAGAAGGTGGGGGTGGGGAAGGAGACTGGAGCAGAAGGTGGGGGCAGCGGAAGAGACTGGGGCAGAAGGTGGGGGGGTGGGGAAGGAGACTGGGACAGAAGGTGGGGGATGGGGAAGGAGACTGGGACAGAAGGTGGGGGATGGGGAAGGAGACTGGGACAGAAGGTGGGGGGTGGGGAAGGAGACTGGGACAGAAGGTGGGGGGTGGGGAAGGAGACTGGGGCAGAAGGTGGGGGGTGGGGAAGGAGACTGGGCAGATGGCGGGGCGGCGGAGGAGACTGGGGCAGAATTTGGGGGGTGGGGAAGGAGACTGGGGCAGAAGGTGGGGGGTGGGGAAGGAGACTGGGGCAGAAGGTGGGGGGTGGGGAAGGAGACTGGGGCAGAAGGTGGGGGCAGCGGAAGAGACTGGGACAGAAGGTTGAGAACTAACTGGGCCTTAAGAGTGGGGGGGGGGAACTAACTGAGGCAGAAGGTTGGGGGGAGAACAAACTGGGCCTGAAGGTGGGGAGAGTGTACTGCCGCACAGATGCTCTGTGCGGGGTCAGCTAGTACCTTTAATATTACAGAAGCTCAAGTCAAATGAGACAGAGGGAATGTTGGTTAATGGCTTATCAATCCAGGGAAGTGACATTTGGCCTTTGGGGGAAGAGAGCTGGTCTTGTGGTAGCAAGCCTTTGCTAAGCAGGATATGCCTTGGTTTGCATTTGGATGGGAGGCCTCATGTGTCATTCCCCTTAGGGGTGGGGTCATAGCTCAGTGGAGGAGCATCTGCATGCTTGCATATAGAAAGTCCCAGTTTTACTCCCTGGCATCTCCAGGGAGGACCAGGAAAGACCTAGAAGAGCTGCTGCCAGTCAGTGTAGACAATTCTGAGCTAGGTGGATCAATGGTCTGACTCAGTCTAAGGCAGCTTCTTCTTGTTCTGGACAGAATTGCACTCTTGTTAGGTTTTCTGCCTGGGGGTGCTTTTAGTTCTGATATTGCAGTTGGAGGCTCAGTCTGCAGTTCCTTTCACTCTCTTTGGCTGCTGTACTAGCTAGCTGCACCTCTTCTTGAACAAAGGGGGTATGGCCACAGTTATCCATGCTCTAGAGATATCCAAACTAGATTAACATCCTAAGTAGATTAATGCCTTGTATTTGGTGCTGCCTTCAGAAGTACAGAAAGTTATGGCCAGATTATTAACTGGAGCTGACCACTGAGAACATATTAGAACATAAGAACATTCCTGCTGGATTAGGCCCAAGGCCCATATAGTCCAGCATCCTGTTTCACACAGTGGCCTACCAAATGCCGCTGGAAGCCTACGGGCAGGAGTTGAGGGCATGCCCTCTTTCCTGCTGTTACTCCCCTGCAACTGGTATTCAGAGGCATCCTGCCTCTAAGGCTTGAGGTGGCCTATAGCCCTCAGACTAGTATCCATTGATAGACCTCTCCTCCATTAAGTTATCCAAACCCCTCTTAAAGCCATCCACGTTGTTGGCTGTCACCACATCTTGTGGCAGAGAATTCCACAAGTTGATTATGGGTTGTGTGAAAAAGTACTTCTGTTTGTGGGTCCTAAATTTCCTGGCAATCAATTTCATGGGATGACCTCTGGTTCAAGTGTTATGTGTGTGAGAGAGATAATTTCTCTCTACCCCCTCTCTCCACACAATGCATGATCTTCTAGACCTCTATCATGTCTCCTCATAGTCGTCTTTTTTCTAAACTAAAAAGCCTCAGGTGTTTGAGCCTTGCCTCATAAGGAAGGTGCTCTAGCCCCCTGATCATCTTGGTTACCCTCTTCTGCACCTTTTCCAGCTCTACAATGCCCTTCTTTAGATGTGGTGACCAGAATTGTATGCGGTACTCCAAGTGTGGCACCATAGTTTTGTATAAGGGCATTATAATTTTAGCAGTTTTATTTTCAATCCCCTTCCTAATGATCTCTAGCATGGAATTGGCCTTTTTCACAGCTGCCGCACATTGAATCAACATTTTCAACAAGCTGTCCACCACAACCCCAAGATCTCTCTCCTGGTCAGTCATTGACAGCTCAGATCCCATCAGCATGTACGTGAAGTTGAGGTTTTTCATCCCAATGTGCATCACTTTACACTTGCCAACATTGAAATGCATTTGCCATTTTGTCATATTGACTCACATACTATGCAGTGTGCTACCCATGGAAGGGTTGTGTGTTCATGTCATCTCTGTTCATTCCAAATTGCATCCTTGCATCCAATGAGCTTGCAGAGCCTCCATGGCTCCTAAGAATGGCATAACACCGGTGGTGAGAAGCCTTCCATTGGGAATAACAAGAGGCATGTTGCAGGAACTGAGCAATTATTAAGAGCCATGGAGGCTCCACAAGTTCACTAGATGACAGGAAATGAATCAGGGATTGACGGAGACAACATGCACTCCTAGCCCTTCCATGGGTAGCACACTGCAAAGTCTGTGAGTCCATATATTCATATATTCTTAACTGGTCAGCTGCAGTTAAGAATTTGGCCACAACATTCTGCACTTGTTGTGGTTCCTGAATGCTTTCCAAAGGCAACACCAGATCTTTAGCTACACAGAAGCCTAGGTTTATCAATTGTAATACAACAAGACTGCTGTTAAAGTGTATAGCATCCACAGTAATGCACATGGAAGGACTCATTGCAGTGCTCCACAATTTTGTGCTACTGCTAAGAGAAGGGGAATCTTCTCAGGGACACAGATGATCTTGTGCAAGGGATAGTGGAACATGTTTCACAAGAATGGCCTAGTGCTCCATGTTGTGATACCACTAGTGCAACACGTCCTGCTAGTGCGAGATCTAGATGCACCTGAAGTTCCTCTTTTTGTACAATGGTCTTGAGCTACATCCCTTAGCTAGCACAATCTTTGCTAGTGCAAGATTAGTCTGGATGTTGCCCAGCATGATTTGTCCCCTTTGCTAAGTAGGGTCTAACTGGGTTTGCATTTGGATGGGTTACTGCGTGCTGTGTGCTATTCCCCTTAGGGCAAGCCTGTTCAACTTTGCCCCCCCCCCAGCTAGTTTTGGACTATTTGGGGATTCCCATAATCCCCATCTGCAGTGGCCAATAGCTGGGGATTATGGGAGTTGTTGGCCAATATCTGCAGGACGGTTGAGCAGGCCTGCCTTAGGAGATGGGGATGTAGCTCAGTGGAAAAGCATCTGTTTGGTGTGCATAAGATCCCAGGTTCAATCCCTGGCATCTCCAGGTAGAGCTGGGAGATATCCCTGCCCGAAATCTTGGAGAGTCACTGCCAGTTAGTGTAGACAATACTGAGCTAGATGGACCAATAGTCTGTCTCAGTATATAAGGCAGCTTCCTATATTCCTTTTTGGCCTGTGCCCTTTTTCTTTGCAACAAAATAAACAGACAATGTGGACTGTTGGTCTGGCTGCAGTTGATATTCTTATATTTTAATTTTATTTATTTAGAAGAACCTGATCTGTCCTGTAGTTGTGCTGTTTGAATGTACACTAGTCATTCAGCTTTCATGACATCATATCATATCTTTGCTTCCCTGGAGTCTTCTCTGCTAACTAGTTATGCTGAACTGGTTTGTGCAGTTCAGTCTGAATTTGGACTGAATTCGGAGCAGGCCACAGTCCATGGTCTGGTTTGGTTGAACCAACCGGCTGGTCCAGTCTGTCCAACGGAACTGGCTCGAACTGGTTTGCTAGTTCCAACACTTGTAAATTGGAATCTGGTGAGGATTTCCCTTTGCTTCCAAAGGTAAAAAGGTGGCAGGAAAGTGGCGAGAGAGAGAGAGAGAGAGGCACCTTTAAAACTGAAAGAGAAAGTGCTTACGAGCAGGCCTGCATGACACTCCTCTCATGCTCTCAGTGGCGGTGGCACACAAATTGCCTCCACACATGCACGGACGCCATTTGCGTACCACCGCTGAGAGGGTGGGAGAATGCCATGCAGGCTTGCCAAATCTTTCCATTTTAAAGGTGTCTCTCTCTCACTGCTCCCCCTCCCCTTTATTACATTTGGAAGCAAAGATATGGGTACTCGAACCGGCTAACTGGTTTGCGGATGAACCGGTTATGGTACGGTTCAATTGTGAACCAGATGCCTTTTGCCCAGTCCAGTCCAGTCCAGTCCACAATCAAACAGGTTGAAGCAGACCAGTTTGCTGCAGACTGGTCCAATTGCAGAGCAGTTCGGCACACCCCTTCTGCTAACCTTTCCATAAAAAACTATTCCACCAGGGTCCAACCCAGCAGAATTTGCCTATGATTTATCTAATCCTCACCAACAAATCAGCTTACATCATCTGTATAATGGCAGGTGATGTTTTCCAAGCACAAGCACCTTAGGCATAATATGATTTACACAAACTCATGTAGAAGATAGATTTTTTAAAATATGTACAGTAAGAATCCCTCTCTTTTTACCAGCAGTGAAATGTCAATTTTCAATTCAAAACTGTTCACAGCTTAGCTTCTGTGCTGAGAACCTTTTTCAGTTGTCTTCCCCAAACAAGTGTATTACTTGCCACTACAGACAGATGATTGCACATCTGTACTAAAATTAAATTGCAGAATGCAGCATCTGGTGTAAGAAATTGCCCCCCAAAGAGAGACAGATACAGTATCTTTTTGATTCAACTCCTCCTTCTCCACACTGTTCATTTTCACAAAATCTGTTTGAGGGGAGAAATCTGTGTCTGGATTATGCCACTTCAGACAAAGTGAGGGGCACCACATGATGAAATAACAATGGGGAAAATATTTCTGTTAATAGAAAACTAGAATGTTCGGGGGAAAGTTAAGCTAGGAACTTCTGAGACATCTAGTTTTCAGTGTGAATCAAGTAGTTTTGTATGGAGGAACATTCAAACATGTAAGCCCCCACTTTCAGTTTGAAATGGTACAGCCTGGCACACAGGATTTCCTCCTCAGTAAGAATTACAACATAAGGGCCCTGTTGAATCAAACCAAAGAGCTATCTATAACAATCCTTCACCTCTCCAATGATGGGGCTCATCCCAAGAGCTTTATGGGTCCTGGTATGTCTTAGCAATTTCTGACTAATTTAGTTTGTGGTCCTTTCAGCATCTTGGTTGATCTCTGGAATACAGATGTGACATGAGCTGTCCAAACAATTGCTTCCATATGTCCTCTCCCAGTCCATAGTGGTGGACCTCTTGGTTTTTCTGAGGACTTGAGTTCAATTAAAGAAACAGGATGGTGACTAGAACTAATACAATCCAGATTGGAGATTCAAGTCTAATCTGACCAAAGATAGTTAAGTGATGAAGGTCAATCAATGTTACTTCTCCATCAACATTGTATCTGCTTGACACTGGCTAGAAGAGCTTCTCCAAGTGGTTAGAAGGCTTTTATTATCCAGCCACAAGGGAAATGAATTACATCTCAAAGGGTTCCACTGAGATCAGATTGCACTGTGGGGATGAGGAAGATGGATGGGATGGGTGAGGGGCAAGCTGGTCTTCTGTTAGGAAGCATAAATTGTCCCCTTTGCTAAGCAGGGTCCACCCTGGTTTGCATCTGAATGGGAGACCACATGTGAGCACTGTAAGATATACCCCTTAGGGGATGGGACTGCTCTGGAAAGAGCATCTGTATGCTTGCATGCAGAACGTTCCAAGTTCACTGCTTGGCATCACCAAATAGAGCTGAAAGAGACTCTTGCCTGCAACCTTGGAGAAGTCATTGCCAGTCTGTGTAGACAATACTGAGCTAAATGGACCAGCAATCTGACTCATTAGAAGGCAGCCCCCCATGAAGGGAATAATTTCTTCCCAAATGAAACATTCTTTATCTGTGGCATTGCATGGTTCAATGAATCTCACCATAATTAACACAGTTTACTTTCAGTGCAGCCCTTGAATTTAGCAGGATTGGTACCTGCCCTGAGTTTTTGGAATAGAGTGGATTATAAGAATGGATGGATGGATGAAAATCTGGCTTCATTTTCTGACTTCTTTTTTTCTCCTGCTTTTGGATTGATGAATGATTCATTCATTCATTCATTGAAAAGATTTTTAGACTGCCCTTGTGGCATACAATCAGAAAATAAGTAAACAATACAATAGAATTACACAATAAAATAGAAAGCCAGAAAAAGCAACCACACTAAAATCCATGGTTATGTGGATAAATCCATTAGTAACACAAGCTTTTATGCTAAAAGTTTCTTTCCTTCGTTTAATAGCATTGTGTGATCATCAGAGGATGTTCAGTTACTACACAGATTGATTCCTTTAATGTTCTTTTATATTATGTTTGGATCCCTCAGAAGTGTTTCCTTAAAAACATTAGCAAGTATACAAAGTGAAAATTGATTTTTATGTAATATTTACATTTTTCCGTCCCCCGAGCTTAACAGCTCACTTGTTTTCTTTTGATCACCCAAGTGCATTGTTTCACTGCATTGATCTGTATTTTGTAAAACAAAGATTTTTCCCTCTGTGATTACAAATAATTTAAAATCCATTCATGAGTGTTACTAGCTGAAGCTTTTTCCTTTATATTGCATGACACTTCTTTACACTGAATTTCATTTGTTATCATATTGTTGGATAAATTGCCTCCCACTCCATGGTAACCTTAAGCAGTGCATCTGTCAGCCTGTACCTAGATTCTCGAGAGCAACTTGATAGCTGTATATAGGAATGGCAGGAATGGCTTCCCAGTCGTATTAGCTCCCACTCCATAAAGGAATATAGTATGTTCAGACTGCAGGTTGGATTTAGTAGTCTGCTGGGAGGTAGATGTGTATAAGACTGTAAGCTTCTGCAGTGCAGTTGGAAAAGGGACCACATTTTTGTGTGGTCACACAAATGGCCCGTGCACATGTGTGGAGGTCTGAAAAATGGCCTCCACATCTGCACAGGGGCCTGAAATGGTTAGGGAAGCTCTGACCCCCAGCCCCTACTCCTAACAATTTAAGGAGAATCCTCACCAGATTCCCCTTTGCTGGTAGGGCTTTGAGCCAGTTTCAAACTGGTTCTAATTCAAAGCAAACTGGGGGACTACCTTGGAGGAGACAAAACCAAACCGGTCTGATCTGGTTCTAATCCAGTTCAGATTTGAACTGAACCAGGAAAACCAGTTTTCTACACACCCCTACAGCTGAGTAGCAAGAGCTAAGAAGAATAGGGAGCTAAGAAGAGTAGGGAGAAGAAAGGGGGTAAAGTATATAGGTAGCTGCCTTATACCAAGTCAGATCATTGGTCCATCTAGCTCAATATTATCTACGTTTAGGGATGTGCAAATTGGTTTGAGGTTGTGCTGGCTGAGCTGAACCAGTCCGTCGCGACTTCGGTAATTTTAAAACACTCACTGCTGAATCCAGGGGTGTGGCCGCAGCCATGGATGAGGTCCTCTGCCATTCCCACCACCCACCGGCCTGCCCCCACTCTTCCAAGGGCCATTTCAGTTCATTTTGGGGCTGTTCCAGCCCTTTCTCTGGTGGTGTTGGCCATTTTAGAGGCCACCGCGCATGTGCCCTGGCCATTTGCATGGCCAGGTCATGACCCGGGCCATGAAAATGGTCAGGACGCATGCACAGTGGCCTCGAAAATGGCCACCACTACCAGAGAAAGGGCCAGAATGGCCTGAAAATATGCTGAAATGGCCCTTGGAAGAGAGTGGGGTAGACCAAAGGGGAAGGGAGAAATGGCTGCACCCTTAGAGACTGCCAAACCTGGTGGTGAGTGTTTAATTTTTTTAAAAAAAAACTTTAGAACCCCCAAACTGGCTCGCATTCAAGCTGAGCCGGGGGTCTGTTCAGGGGGCACAAAATCGACTATGCACAGTTCGGTTTGAGTCTGATTCAGGCTTGAACCAAATTGGGCAAACAGCTTTTGTGCACACCCACGTTTACATTGACTGGCAGCAGCTCTCCAGAGTTTCAGAGAGGAATTTCTCAGCCCTACATGGAGATGCCAGGGGTTAAACCTTGGACCTGTACATACAAAGCAGATGCTCTACCACAATCCTCCCTGTTAATTTCTCAGCAAAAGGCAGAAGATATTCAAGAGTTCCTAGAATGCTTTGCCTCCACTCAAACAGAAAGCCCACACCTGCCTACCTAAGTGGCTCTGTCATGCATTTAGTTTTTATTTCTGTGCAGCAGAAGCTATAAGCAGTGGAGCTATTGAGTTTTGATCTTTTAGCTGATGACAAAACAACTCTGAAGGGTTTGCTTTCTAGGATCTGAAATCCCTTTGGATTCTGTGGACAGTGAGAGTGTTGATTTCTGGATAAGATGCTGTAATATGCTTGAGATCAGTATGGCAGAATAATTTTATAGCAGGTCCTACTTTCTCTCCATGTTTAAATTAGCAATGCCTGTTAAAATTGTCTGAATTCAATCTCAGAAAATAAATTTGGTGTAAATTTGAGTGAGAAGCAGCATTTTCCTGATAATTTATCCTGCTATTTCTATGTGACTTGAGTAAAACTGTATGCGGCCACTGAAAGGAGATCCAAGCACAAACTAGATTTTTAAAAATATTATTCTGCGCCTTGGCTAGCTCCAAAATCTGTTGCTTTCTTTAAGAAGCAAACTCTAGTGGCATATATCAAGTGTTTGAAATACCTGACCTTCAGCAGATGTCTTTTCAGAGCTTTCCTGTAGTTTGATTTGACCTTTAAGGCTCCATTAGTGCAAACCAACCTCTTTTTTTTTTTTTTTTTTTGGCAGGTCCCTGGATAGTTAGGGAAAGCAAGGCCTCCAAGTCATCATTATGGTCTAGTTCTTGGAAACGGTTTCTTATTTCATGTGGGATCTACTCTGGTTTTTGTAAAGAGCTTGAGGGAGCTGGCCAAGGTGCTGAAAATTGCTGACAGCAACAAGTAATATCAGCCATATTTATGTGAACCATCATCAGTCAGGGTGATTCAAATCATTTGGATAACTGGGTTATTAAGCTGATCGAAAACTGGCTGGAAGGCACACAATGAATATGAATGACTAGGAGATGACACCCATAAAATATTAATAAAAACTTTTTTTTTTTTTACTCTCTTAAAGGCCCCTGCAGTCATGTGGATGCCAGTTATGCTCTGGGTTGGAAGGAGAGGTTGCAGGAATTGACACACAGCAGAAGCAGAGTGATGCTATGTGCCAATTTCCCTCCCCACATTTGTGTGTATCTGGATCTGCCCTTTAGTTGGGCAAAGGAGTCACAAAAGTAGCACTGCCCCAGAGGAGGGCCACAGAGGTGGACTAGTATGGGAACTTCCTCAATTTAGTCCACCACTCCTTCAGTCTCTTCAGCTAAGGGTTGGAAGTGGGAGTGCTGATTGGGTGCTAAATAGTCATATGATTGACTCCATGCACATGCTTTTGATATCTGCACACATACCACAATCATATAGACAGAACTGCAAAGAACCTTAGGTAGAGGAATATTTCCAGGCTGGGCTTCAAAGAAATCAACTAAGAAACAATAATTTCCTCCTAACTTCCTCCAAATAGCATATAAGCAAGCCCAAGTGTATTTGCATATTTTAGGGTCAAGCTAAATGATGGCTCACATAAGGAGTGGCACCAGTGGAACATGGGATCCGAACAGGCATTGCATCCTACATGGGCAGTCTCCTGAGCTTCCCAAAAAGCCCCTGATGATGAGGGTCAAGGTTCCACAAGGAACTCTCTCTAGGGGTGTACACAAATCTGGCTTGGCCTGTTTGATTCGCATTCGAACCCTATTAGAACCAGGGTGGGTAGGTTCAGTTTTGGTTTTGCTTGAAACCCCCCCCCCCAATTCAGTTCCAATTCTAACCCAACTCAAACTGGTTCTGAGAGGTTCTACATAGGGTATAATGGGGATTCAAACTTGCCCATTATTCCCTATGCAGAGCACCTAGGGCACAAAACTGGAGTGGGTGATAGGCACCCAGGGGTGCCTACCACCCACCAAACCCCAAAGTAATTGGACACTCCTGTGATTTTATTGATTGGGGGGGGGATTTTCAAGTTTTTGCATTTTTCTATAGGGTATAAAGGGAACTTTTATTCCCTATGCAGAGGAATCTCTAGGGGCACAAACCTGGGGTGTGCGTTAGGCACCCAGGGGTGCCTGTCACCCACTGAACCACAAAGCAATTGGACGCTCCTGTGATTTTTAATGATTTTTTGAAGGTTTTTTTTATTTATTTTGCACTTTCCCCATAGGGAATAATGGGGA
This sequence comes from Hemicordylus capensis, assembly GCF_027244095.1. Lineage (NCBI taxonomy): Eukaryota > Metazoa > Chordata > Lepidosauria > Squamata > Cordylidae > Hemicordylus > Hemicordylus capensis. The sequence continues at coordinate 33,709,769 of NC_069661.1, read as the reverse complement.
TTTGAGGATGCCCCAACTGACCCCTTGGGGGGTTCCTGGGCACCAAGGTAGATTTTGGGGCAAGGCACCTTGTGTCACAACTCCCCCCAGCAACCCCAAGCTGGTGGGGCTCATGGTTTTTGTTTTATAAATTTTAAAGATTTTCACTGTCTCAGTGCAATGAGACAGTCCCCACCAGCTATGTCCTGCTATGCCCCCACCCCAGTCCTCCTATGCTGTCTCATCATGGTGGGGGGGGTGTTTCTGGGAGGGATGAGTGAAGTATGCTGGGAGGTATACTCCCAGTAGCATCACCCAAAGCACGAAGGTCATCCCAGCTGCCTAGCTAAAGCAAGTGGGCACCTATATTGGGCAGCAGCAATATAGGAAGGTGCTGGAGGAGGACAATCACTTCAGTGACAATGACAAAGGCATCGTATACTGCACGGGAGAAGGCAATGGTAAACCACGCCTGTATTTTACCCCAAAAAACCACACGGATAGACAAAATGGAATGATTGTTGATGTAGTGCCGGATGATGGACCCCTCAGGTTGGATGGTATTCAACATGTTACTGAGGAGGAGCTGAGGATCTCTCAGAGTACTGATGGTATTTATGGCGCAGTTAGACTAAAGCTTTTTGGACGTCTAGCAGCTGATTTTGCTGTGTGGGAAAAGAAAATCTGAAGCTGCAAAGACAGAATTACAATGGAAATGTGGAACATAAGAAGCATAAATATGGAAAAGATCAATACAGTGAAAGATGCAATGAATCAACTACAGATTGACATCTTGGACATCAGTGAATTAAAATGGACTGGAATAGAACACTTTCAGTCAGAAAATCATACCGTTTACTACTCAGGACACGAAAACCAAAGAAGGAACGGTGTTAGGGTTGTGCAGGGTTTTTTTTCCTGTTTTGTTTTGGCCCAAATCCAAAACACTTCCATTTTGTTCTTTGTTCAAAATCAACCAAACTGAAACACCCCAATTTTGTTCTTTGTTCAAAATTGCAAAATCTGAATCTAAAACATTTAGTATTTTTAAAAAATGGCCCTGGGGCAAAACTAGTAGGTGGGGTGGTAGTGCCCAGTGGGTGGAAGCTACCACCAAAATTTCAGAGGAATTGGGCAAAGGGCTGATTTTTGGTGAATTTTTGAAGTTTAAGACTTTTCCCTTGGGGAATAATGGGGGTTTCAGCAAAAGTATAGCTTCACATCAGGAGCAGGGGGGGTGGGGTGGGCCAGAGTAGTGTAGGGTGGGTGGTAGTGCCCAGTGGGGGCAAGGAAGCTACCACAATTTTTTCTAAGGAAGTGCGCAAAGGGCTGGTTTGGGGTAATTTTTGAAGTTCATGCGTCTCTAAGGTTTTTCCCCCATAGGGAATAATGGAGGTTTCAGTAGCCCCATAACTCCAGCTGTGGGGCACTGGGGTGGCCCAGAGTGAGTGGTGGCATAGTGCACATAGAGTACCAACAACCCCCATACCCACAAGCCCATGGGGTACAGGGTTTGGTTGTTTCTGAGGTATTCTGTATGTAGATTCTCTGGTAGCATATGAGAGATGATTCATGGTTTGTCATTAAAAATCTCATATGCTGTGAGAGAATCTACCCTCAGAACACCTCAGAAACAACAAATCCCAGTACCCCATGGGTTAGCAACCCATGGGGGTGGTTGTCACCCTCTGTGCAGTATACCACCACTCACCCTGGGCCACCCAGGACCTGCCCCTCAGTGCCGTTATGAGGCTGCTCGATTGTTCCCTATGGGATAAAATCTTAAAGACACACAAACTTCAGAAATCAATTTAAAATCAGGCCTTTGCTAACTCCTTTGCAATCTGGGTGGGGGGCAGGCACCCCTTGGTGTGCTAATGCCCAACCCACTGCTCTGCTCCACTTTCTGCCCCAAATCTTCCACAAAGACACGCAAACAGCAACAACAAGCGTGGCTCCCACCCCCTGAGCCCACGCTCCACTGCTGCAACCCCCAAGCCCACGCTCCACTGCTGCAACCCCCAAGCCCACGCTCCACTGCTGCAACCCCCGAGCCCACGCTCCACTGCTGCAACCCCCGAGCCCACGCTCCACTGCTGCAACCCCCGAGCCCGATGCTCCACTGCTGCAACCCCCGAGCCCGATGCTCCACTGCTGCAACCCCCGAGCCCGATGCTCCACTGCTGCAACCCCCGAGCTCGACGCTCCACTGCTGTAACCCCCAAGCCCATGCTTCACTGCTGCCGCAAACTACAGCTAACAGCAGCATCAAGTGTGCCCTGCCTTCCCTCCTCCACCAAGAAAGCAGTTCTCATCCACAGACATTTTTTTCAACACATCAACAACAGTAGAGCTTTACAAAGAACCAGGTTTCCAAAGCAAGATCACACAGATGCAGCAGAACAACAAACCATCCTAGGCAGGCAGGCAGGCATTTGAATTGCACACACACAGACACACACACACACACACACACACACAGTAACTAAATAGGGAGCAGAAAGGGAACAGAGAGACAATATTACTATAGCTACACAATAGCTAAATTCTCCCACACAAAACCCCTGTTTTAACTTCCTCTAATCTAAACCACAACACAGAACTTTTTAATTGCAATTGCAACCCCAAACCTCCCTCCAGCTTGCCTCCCCACTCATTCAGGACACTGGTGGCTGCTGGCACAGGGCACAGTCAGGCAGTGATTCTCTTAAGGGGGTGGGGAAAAAATCTTGGGGGGGGGAAAGCAAGCAATGCAGCAGCAGATTAATCCATTCCCAGGCTACATGCTGGGCTCAGGCTGGCAGCAAGGCAATCATGGCATCATGGAAACTTGAGTTTAGACATGCAATGCAAAACTAGTTCTCTCTCTCTCTCTTGAATGAGGGAGCCAGAAAGGCAGAACTTAGAAGCGACTGAGTAACTAACTTGTTGAATCACAATTGAACCAAACTCTGCCACCACCACCCAAAGCAATCAGCCCAGACAGAGTGGAAACAGGGCATTGTTGTTAGATTTGGCAATGGTTAATTAGAATTTCTTAGTACACAATTGCTTTACAATACAACACATTCCAAGAAAATGACCTTCCCCAGGGATGCTGTGCCTGCTTTCTGTGTATCTTATCTTCTGCTAATCTTCTTGACAACCACTCACTGCCTCCCTAGTTGCTGCAGTCAGGAGACCAAAGGTCCAAAATTTTTTGAAGAACAAAACTTTGGCTCTGAAATGGGGTCATTTCGATCTGTATATTTAAAAAATTGTTTAATTTTTTCATTTTGATTTGTATACAAAACATCCAAAAATGCCATTTTTGGACACAAAACATTTTGTTGCCGAATTGAAATAAACAAGCCTAAATGGTGTTGCTTTCATAGTCAGGAAGGATATAGCAATGACAGTACTTGGGTACAATGCGGTCAGTGACCGATTAATTTCAATTAGATTCCATGGACAACCCTTTAAGCATGTCAGTTCTTCAAGTCTATGCCCCAACAACTGATGCCGAAGAGGAGGAAGTTGATGAGTTTTATGCTCAAGTTCAGTCTGAAACTGACAGAGCATGTAAGCAAGATGTGATGCTGGTGGTTGGAGACTGGAATGCCAAAGTTGGAAAAGGTAAGGAGGAAAACACAGTCAGCCTATATGGCTTAGGAAAAAGAAGTGAAGCAGGAGAACAACTTATTAGTTTCTGCCAAGCCAATGATCTCTTCATTGCTAACACATTCTTCAAACAACCAAAGCAGTGCCTATATACATGTACATCAGATGGAATACAAAGAAATCAAACGGATTACATTATTGGTGCAAGGAGGTGGAAAAGCTCAGTTATAACAGCAAAGACATGGCCGGGGGCTGATTGGGCAACCGATCACGAACTGCTCATGTGCAAGTTCCAAGTCAAGCTAAAGCAGAAAAATAAAGCTATCCAGCTTCCACGATACGATCTTGAGAATGTACCCACCATTTTCAAGGAGAACATCAGGAACCACTTTGAAGTTCTGAACAGCATTGATAGGGAACCAGATAGGGAATGAAATCAAAGAAGTTGTTGAGGACGAATGTGAAAAGAGACTGCCAAAGACCAAGAAACAGAAAAAAGCAAAATGGATGTCAGAACAGACGGTGGAAATTGCCCAGAAGAGGAGAGAAGCCAATGTCAAGAAAGATAAAGATCTCAGGAAGGAACTTAATAGGGAATTTCAGAAAGCTGTAAGAAGAAACAAGGAGCAATACTACAATGACATCTGTAAAGGCGTTGAGGATGGAAATAGACACAGAAAAACAAGGTAAGTTTTCCAAAAGATCTCTGAACTCAGAGGGAGGTTCCAACCTCAATCTGGTATGTTAAGGGATGCCAAAGGACAGATAGTAACTAATTCAGAGAAGATCAAACACAGAGATGGGAGGAGTATACTGAAAATCTGTACAGCATGGATGTCAACATCCAAGATACTCTAGAAGATTTTCCCTACTTGCAAGAACCTCTAGTACGGGAAGATGAAGTTAGATCAGCACTCCAGTCATTTCCAAGTCAGAAGGCTACAGGAATAGCTACAGAAATATGGCAGGCAACAGAAGAAGAATCAGAAACAGAAGAAGGCTCTAACCAAACTATGCCCCCAAATTTGGAGAACAACACAGTGGCCAACAGATTGGAAGAGTTCAGTCTACATACCCATACCAAAGAAAGGCGACTTAACAGATTGCGCAAACCATTGCACAATGTCCTTAATTTCACATGCTAGCAAAATAATGCTCAGAATCATCCAACACAGATTAGAGCCCTATGTGGAAAGGGAAATGCTGGGTGTTCAAGCTGGTTTCAAAAAAGGCTGAGGAACAAGAGACATCACTGCTGATGCACGCTGGATAGTTGAGAAAGCCAAAGAATACCAGAAAGAAGTCAATATATGCTTTATTGACTACAGAAAAGCCTTCGATTGTGTCGACCATATCAAGGTGTGGAATATCCTTAGGAAAATGGGCATCCAAGAACATCTCATTCTTCTCATGAGAAACCTAAACACAGGACAGGAAGCCACAGTCCAGATGGAACATGGTGAAACAGACTGTTTCCAGATCAGCAAAGGAGTAAGACAAAGCTGTATGCATTCTCCTTCTTTATTCAATTTATATGCTGAACATATACTGAGAGAAGCTGGATTGGAAGAGGATGAGCATGGTTTTAAAGTTGAAGGAAGAAACATCAATAACCTGTGCTACACTGATGACACCACTCTGATAGCTGAGAATGTGGATGACCTGCAAGCTCTAGTAATGAAAGTCAAGGAGCACAGTGGGGGAAAATGAGACTACAACTAAATGTAAAGAAGACTAATCTAATGACAACCGGTACAGCAACCAGCCTCAGAATTGACAATGAAGACAATGAAGTGGTGGATAGCTTCTACCTTTTAGGATCAATCATCAACAGTAAAGGATCCAGAAGACAAGAAATATGCCTCAGACTAGCACTTGGTAGGGTTGCTATGAAGGCTGTGAAGGCCTTGGAAAGGATATTTGGATGCCGTGATGTGTCTACCCCTACAAAGATTAGAATCGTTCGGACAATGTTTTCCCCCATGACACTCTATGGATGTGAAAGCTGGACTTTGAAGAAGCAAGATAGAAAAAGCATTGACACTTTTGAACTTTGGTGCTGGAGAAGACTTTTGAGGATATACCAGGAAAACAAACAAATGGATCATAAAACAAATCAATACAGAATCAATCCTCTTTGCACTAGACCACCACTCACTCTGGGCCACCCCAGCACCCCACAAGTGGCTTTAAGGTTTTTCTCCATAGGGAAGAATGGAGGTTTCAGCAGCCCCATAACTGCACTTGGGGGGTGCTGGGGTGGCCCAGAGTGAGGGTGCCAACCACCTCCATGGGTTGCTAACCCATGGGGTACTGGGTTTTGTTGTTTCTGAAGTGTTCTGAGTGTAGATTCTTTGGTAGCATATAAGATTTTCAATGACAAACCATGAATCCACTCTCATTGCTAACCTTAAAAACACATAAACTTCAAAAATCACTTAAAAATCAGCCCTTTGCCCAATTCCTTTCAAATAATTCTGATAGCTACCTGCCCCCCTTGGGCACTACCACCCACCACACTCTGCTTTTGGACACCCCTTTCCCCCCAACGTGAAGCTATACATTTACTGACACCTCCATGCTTCTTTATGGAGAAAAACCTTAAAGTCACGTAAACTTCAAAAATCACTTAAAAATAAGCCTTTTGCCCAATTTCTTTCAAATAATTCTGATAGCTTCCTTGCCCATCTTGGGAACTACCACCCATCACACTCCACTCTACAACACCCCTTTCTTCCCGACGTGAAGCTATACATTTGCTGCAATCCTCATTATTCTCTATGAGGAATTCCAAAATAATTTTAAAATTCACCAATAATCAGAGGAGTGTCCAATTGCCTTGGATCTTTGTGGATATTAGGCACCCCTGGTTGTCTACCACCTACCCCACTTATGTGCCCCTTGGTGCTCCACAATAGGGGATATGGGCTGGTTTGGATCCTATTATACCCTATGAGAAAAATAATTAAAAATATTTCAAATATTCATAAAAAATCATAGGAGTGTCTGATTGCTTCGGGGTTTGCATGGTTGTTGGCACCCATGGGTGCTCCACAATAAGGAATAATGGGCTGGTTGGAGTCCCATTATATCCTATGAGAAAAAATAGAAATAATTTTCAAAAATTCATAAAAAATCGTATGAATGTCCGATTGCTTTGGGGTTTGGGTGGTAGGTACCCCTTTGTGCCAGCTACCATCCTACCAATTTTTGGGTGTCTGAACCAGTTATAACCAGTTCTAATTTGAACCGAACCAGGGGGAGTTTCGAGCAAAACCAAAACCGAACCACTCCCTCCTGGTTCAAACCTGGTTCGAATTCGAACCAAACTGGGCAAACCGGTTTTGTGCACATCCCTACCACACACATATATAAGTGAGATGAACTACTGCTCCAGGTGGGGCAGTGAACCCACTCATCCCCTCCCTTGGAATCCTACCTGTGGGAGAGCTCCATGGGGAGCTGTGATAACAGATTCCTGACTGGATTAGATGTGCCCTGCAGTGACTTCTGAATCCTATGAGCATATCTGATATTATCTAGAAGAACACTACATCTCTGTCAGTGAGGTTTCCACACAAGACTGGCTTAGTGATGAATGTCCAACCAGATGGTCTCTAGTGGCAGAAAACAGAGCTGCACAATGTAGGCCCTTCAACTGTTTTTGGACTTCAGCTCTCATAATCCCTGATTATTGGCTACTATGGCTAGGGATTATGGGAGTAGTAGTCATAGAACAGCTGTAGGGCTGAAGCTGTGCAGCTGTGACATAGAACATCATGTTAAGTGCATTGGTTGGTTCATTCGCATACGTATGAAGCTACTGAGGCCATAACAGAGAGATTTTCTTTAGTTTCACGGATTTCCCATTGGCAAATCATATGAATTCTGTTTTCCTTCATGTTTTTCAGGGAAAGAACAACCAGGGTGAAGAACAGACATAAAAGCAATTTTCCTTTCTGAGCTGAAATTGCATTCCTCAGACAGTGTTTCACGTTGTTGTTTTGAAAAAGTTTGTTTTTCAAAATGCATTCTTGATCAGAGGGGGGGAAAGCATGCTGGAGATTGGAGAACCACCTCAGGCCTCAAGAAATCCATAATCTCCCATACAGCCATTTTTATCTCCCTAGAAGAATTTCCCTTTATCATCTGGCCCCCAATATTTGACAGATGAACATGAGAGTTCATTTGTGGGGCTTTAAATGAGCAAATAGGCCCTAGGACAGAAATCTGAGAAAACACAGCGTGTTTGTTCCATAGTTCCTTTTTCACAATTCTACTTTCAGCTTTTTAAAAAGTGGGGGCGGGGCGGTGATTTTTGTGTGCTTGTGGGGTGTTGTTTTTGTTTTGTTGTATAAAAACTGATCCCATAATATGAGGTTCTTCATTACCTTGCTGACTAGAGTGCATGTTTAATTCTCCTTGGAATCTATTATGCCCGATGTGTCTTGGCTACGTAACTTGCCAAAGATGAAGCTATCAGGAGAGAGCTGTCATAACGTGGTGGCTAAGAGACTGAGCTAAAAATCAGGCAGCCCTTGGTTCAAACCTCACCTCTGCCATGAATTCAGCAGGTAGCTGTAGACAAGCTCCTCTTTCTCAGCACCCCCATTTGCAATATGAGGACAACAATGCCTACTTGCCTTGCTGGTTTGTTTTAAAGACTGCAACAAGGTCATACGTATTAAGTTACTTGGAAGAACTATACAAATACTAAGCTCACGAGTCGCATGGGCTCTGTTTGTCCATTCAGCAAGATCTAGACTAAGTTAGTCAACTAAGTTAGTCTAACTTAGACTAACTAATGAGTTAGTCATGAAACAAAAGAGAGGAGTTAGTCATGACTAACTTACAGTAAATCTTTGTCTGAATCCTATCTTGTAATGACTTCATTCATTACATGGACAAATCAGAATCTCTGTATTTAGGTCGTTGACCAGAATACAGTGACATCAAAGAGATTCTGCTTCGTTTGAATCCTACCATTGTATTTCCTGGCTTCACACATGACATGAATTGCACTATTGATAGCATAAAAAAAGGAACTACTTTGAAGCAAACCAACTTTCCCAAACACAAAGTAATGCTATTTATTTAAAATTCTTTGCTCTGTCACCAGCAAAAACCAAATAGTATTAGGAGAGACTGTAATGAACAGATGTGAGTTAGTCATCTCTTGATGGCAAGTATTTAACTGCAAAATAATCACATCATTATCTGAATGTGTTGTATCTGTTCCTTAATGGGCAGATGCAGGATTTCCCCCTGTATCTGACTTAATATGCAAGAAAACAGGCTCAGTTTCTGATATTCTTCTCAGTCTCTATCACCTTGCAGTGCTACAATGTTCCTAAATACAGTAATGCTTATTCTGTGTGTAGCATTGTTCTTGATTGCATGAAAACAGATGATGATGATGATGATTTTTATCATCATCATTACCATAACATATTATTATTAGGTAATATAGTAATAATAAATGACATATTATTTCTGTAATAAATTTTAAAATATTATTCCAGAATCTATTGCATTCGGCTAAAACTACCATATATGATCAAAATCTGCCAAATTAGCATGACAGATTATTGAGCTTTTCTTACGCATTTAGGAGGTGGATACCACTAGTAAAGAACTTTACAAGAGTTCTCCATTATATTTATACAAGATTATGCTGTAGATACAGATGATAATAATGGGAAAGGATATTCAGTTCTTTATCTGCTGCTGAGTTTCCTTGACCATCCCACTAGTGTCTACAAGTTGCTAAACAGAGGGGTCCCCTTAGCCCTTTTCTAGTCTTTTCAAGTCTGTCATTGTAAGGGAAAATATCTTTGTGATATCCCTCTCTAAAGATATTTCAGACTTCAAAGAAGTGCACCCTAAGGTCCTGTAAGAACTGGCATTGTGTTGCAAGGAGCCCACAGAACTAGCACTGGGAACCTTCACCTCTGTGCACAGCTGACCCCATGTAGTGAGCTCCCAGGCTGAAGCAACTTTCTGGGCAGAAGTATTCTCAGGTTTTGGAGTGGCTCCACCTGCCTGGCTGGCCATTGGGCCTCCTAAACAGGAAGCTCTATAAAGACTTTGTGTTTGAGCTAGGACATCACTTGCATCAAAGTTATGTTCTTGGCTCTGGTGTGACTCCTGTCTCCTGAGTCATTCCTTGATACTCATAAGAGCTGCCTATTAGGGATGTGCAAATCGATTCGGATACAAATCAATTTTTACCCGAATCTAGCTGATTCGGGTGATTCAGAGACAAAACAAATCACCCCTGTGGTCTATTGGCTAGATTCGGGTACAAATCGAATCGCGGCTGATTCGATTCGAATCGATTCGGGTTTCGGATCTGTCCTATTAATTTCCCCAGATTCCCAGCTTTCATTTTTTTTAAAAGCTAAGCTCTAGCCCTTATAGAAGTGGAGTTATGGAGCAAAATGTGTGGTCACTATTTTTTAAGTGTTCGGATTCTTTGGTGTATAATAACTTTCACTCAATGAATCCTTATGAGGATTCGTTACACACCTTCATTTCTTCTATTCATTTTGACTGTCTTTTAGACAGTGCCAATTGTCAACTGCCATGTGCCAACTACACCCCACTCCCACCCACAAGACAGTGAGGTACTACTCAGTTTAAGCTAAGTGCCTAATGGGTAGAGGCTACCACCCAAATTGCAGAGGGATTGGGCAAAGGGCTGGTTTTTGGTGAGTTGTTGAAGTTTTCCATAGGAAATCATGTAGGTTTCAGCAGCCCCATAACTGCACTTGGGGGGGTGCTGGGGTGGCCCAGAGTGAGTGGTGGTGTAATGAACAGAGGGTGCCAGCCACCCCCATGGGTTTCAGGGTTCTGTGGTTTCTGAGGTGTTCTGAGTGTAGATTCTCTGGTAGCAAATGAGATTTTCAATACAAACCATGAATCCACTCTCATTTGCTACCATAGAATCTACACTCAGACCACCTCAAAAACAACAGAACCCTGTACCCCATGGGTTAGCAACCCCATGCCAGTGGCTGGCACCCTATGTGCACTACACCACCACTCACTCTGGGCCACCCCAGCGCCCTCCAAGTGCACTTATGGGGCTGCTGAAACCTCCATTATACCTTATAGGGAAAAACCTTAAAGATGAGTAAACTTCAACTATTCACCAAAAACCAGCCCTTTGCCCAATCCCTCTGCAATTTGGGTGGTAGCCTCCACCCATTAGGCACTATCAACTCACCACACTCTTCCACCCCAGATCCCACTTTATGCCCCAAAGCTGCCTCAAAGACACTAAACCTTCAACTATTCACCAAAAACTAGCCCTTTGCCCAATCCCTCTGCAATTAGAGAGCCAGCCTGGTGTAGTGGTTAGAGTGCTGGACTAGGACCGGGGAGACCCGAGTTCAAATCCCCATTCAGCCATGAAACTAGCTGGGTGACTCTGGGCCAGTCACTTCTCTCTCAGCCTAACCTACTTCACAGGGTTGTTGTGAAAGGGAAACTCAAGTATGTAGTACACCGCTCTGGGCTCCTTGGAGGAAGAGCGGGATATAGATATAAAAATAACAACAACAACAACAACAACAACACCATAGGGGCCACAGAAATCACCATCAGCCAATTACAAAAAGCAGCTTTACTGGGAACAGCCTATATTCTGTGATGATATCTATAACAGCAACAACATTGACAATAAAATTCAGCCATCCCAGGTCCTTGGGAAGGACTCGATGTCTGGATAAAACAAACCAGTCAATAACACTTGTCTGACTGTATAAACAAGAAATTATTATTATTATTATTATTATTATTATTATTATTATTATTATTATTATTATTATTATTGTGGTGGTAGCCTCCACCCATTAGGCACTATCACCTCACCACACTCTTCCACCCCAGATCCCACTTCATGCCCCATATCTGCCTCAAAGACAGTAAACTGAACAATTCACCAAAAATCAGCCCTTTGCCCAATCCCTCTGCAATTTGGGTGGTAGCCTCTACCCATTAGGCACTTAACTTAAACTGAGTAGTACCTCACTGCCTTGTGGGTGAGAGTGGGGTGTAGTTGGCACATGGCAGTTGACAATTGGCACTGTCTAAAAGACAGTCAAAATGAATAGAAGAAATGAAGGTGTGTAACAAATCCTCATAAGGATTCATTGAGTGAAAGTTATTATACACCAAAGAATCCGAACACTTAAAAAATAGTGACCACACATTTTGCTCCATAACTCCACTTCTACAAGGGCTAGAGCTTAGCTTTGTTTTTTAAATGAAAGCTGGGAATCTGGGGAAATTAATAGGACAGATCCAAAATCTGAATCGATTAGGTTCGGATCAGCCGTGATTCGGATCTGAATCCAATTTGGGGTGATTCGGATGGGTCAGATTCGGAGCCAAATCGAATCAGGGCTGTTTTGATTCGGTTACAAATTGAAACACAGAAAATCCAAATTGCACACCCCTACTGCCTATAGCTCAGGCTTGACAGACTACAATCAGAAAGTCCCCATTTCAAAGCACTGCCATGAAGTCACTAGGTAACCTTTTCTCTGGCTTAATCCTCTTCTGCCATATGGGGAAGGCAACAATGACCTACCTTATAGGGTTCTTGTAAGGATTACAGCAAAATTATGCCTATTCATCACTCTGAACATCTGAAAGTGTGCAAAAAGTAGGTATGTGCACGAACCGAGTTTTGTGCACTGGTTCACTAATGAAGCAATTCAGACAAGGTCCGAACCGGTTCAGTGGCACAGGGAGGAGAGTGAGATCTTTTTAAAAAACAGGAGGTGCTTACCTGCTTTCTGCTGCTGCATCCAGCTTCCTGCTGTGGTGGCGCTCCTCCCAAGAACTTGTTCATGACACCAGGATGCACATGGCATACACGCATGTGTGGGCACCATGTGTGTGCCATGTGCGGCTTCTTTGGAAGAGCACCCCCACAGCAGGAAGCTGTATGGGGTGGCGGAGAGCAGGTAAGAACCTGCTCTCCTGTTTTTTAAAGATCCCACTCCTTGCTCCCCCTCCGCACCGCCAAACTTCATCCAAGCCAATTTGGTGCTGAACCAGTGCATGAACCTCGGTTTGTGCACACCCCTAGCAAAAAAGTCTGAGATTCACAGACGTAGGAGTACAAAATCAAGCATTATTGTTAGCATTCAATCCCATACCTATTGATTTTTGCATTGGCCCTGCAGTGACCCTCACAGGAAATACAGTATGCTTTGAACTTTGCTCTCCAGCTCTTGCCTGCCAAAGTGTTATCTTTGAAATCACAGTGGAAAACTATTATATATTATAAAATCTTATTGGCACATGCCAATCAATATGCTCTCAGCAGGAATTGTTCCTAAGGGAGATTTCAGTGCTGGCACACACCTAGCTGCAAACACCATTTTTTGCTTGGCGGCTGGTGATAAAGAAACAACAAACCAAACAACCCATAAACACTGACTTTGATATCTGAACATTTTACATTGGCAGTATAAAATGTGAGTTACACTCCACCTGTGAGCATTTCTTGCTTCTCTGCTGTAATAAAATTCATTCCCAGTAATGTTAAGAAAACATGAAGTCTCAGTTCAGGGGGTTATTATTAGTTTTGTTCTCTGCAGGGTTATGAATAATGGTATCCCATTAATCCAGCTGTCACATTTCACTTCAGTTACATATGCATGAAGGTGTTGCCTCCTTACATAACTTCACTGCACTCTAAGTAGGCTAGCTCAGGGGTTCTCAGGCTTGGGTCCCCAGATTTTGTTGGGCTACAACCACAATGGCCAAAGGTCTAAACTGGTCTTGACCAGGGAACAAATGCATATCTGGGCCACATTCAAAAGCTGTCTGTGCACCACATTAAAAATGTGGTGCGCTCAACACTACTCATGGATTTGTCTGGCAATAGAAAATATCTGATTGATGCTAATTATATACCTGACTCTGAATGCAAGGGGCCCTATAACTGGAATACAGCTGAATCTCCCCCCACCCCACCCCACCCCACAAACAACAAACTATATGCCAGGACCTTATCCTAAATTTTCAAATCTATTGTATTTACTTTTTCAAGTAAGCCCCTGATTTGAATAGTATAGGGGTGTGCAACAAAACTGGATTTGCTGGTTCAGCTTGAATCAGAACCGGATTCAAGCTGACTCAGCCTGGCTCATTTTTGGCCTCATCAAGCTGGACTCTGTTCAAGTTTGAACTGAACTGGCTTGGCGCTATACTAGTAAAGGGGAATCTGGTGAGGACTCCCCTTTACCAGTATAGAGGGGGTGGGAGGGGAGTAAAAATGTACTTACAAGTATGAGCAAACTGTGTCATCAAGCAGATGGCCCCCGTACAAGCACAGAGATCAGTAAAATGGCCCCCGCGTGTGTGCAGAGGCCTGAACTAGGCCAGAGAAGGCCTGAACCAGGTTGCCATTGGCCTGGGCTGCTCAGGGGGAGGCTGGTTGGAATGGGGGGAGCCACCCCCCAATACTGACTCAGACTTGTCATTACATTTTTACTCCCCTCCTGTCCCCTCTATACTTAGAAAAGCTCCCCTGCCCCTGCACTGGTAAAGGGGAATCCTCACCTGATTCCCCTTTACCAGCATATCTCCAAGCCGGTTGAGCCAGCTCAGTTCAAACTCAAACCGGGTCCAGCTTGACCAGGCCAACTTGTTTGTTAATAGGAACAATAATTTATATTGCTGCTTTTTTGAAATCCTCTGAATCTGATCTGCTTCCATGCTGGGCTGGTTTAATTGGATTTGGATGAAAGCCCTGATGACAAAATTTCCATATTAGAGGAAACTGAAAGAAGGTGCATATGTATTGAAAATGAATGTTATTAGTTAACTATTCGAATATTAATTTTCAAACTGGCATACTACTATATACACACTGTTCTTATATTGATACATTGTTTGGGTGTGTATTTTTGAGATAATTCTATGTAGCTTCTACTGTTTTGATATTTGTTCATACTTTCATAATAAATAATATGTTTTAAAAAATAGTCTTGTTTTCCCTGTCCCCCTGTTAACTGAGCAATGAGGCCCCTTTCTAAAGTGGTAATTCTCTTTATTTAGCAGGGGAGAGCAACTGGCCTTATCCGTCCTCAGTACAGTACCTCCAGTGACTGTTGCTGGTGTCTATCTTATGTTTCTTTTCAAGATTGTGAGCCCTTTGGGGACAGGGGACCATTTTATTTTATTTTATTTTATTTTATTTTATTTTATTTTATTTATATTCATGTAAACAGCTTTGGGAACTTTTTTTTGGAAATGTGTTATACAAATATTTGTCATATTTGTATTCCCTTCTCCTCTCCTACATGCATATGTGAGTGCAAGTTCAGTGCAAGTTAGCTGAGCTCTTGAACTGAAGAACTTTGTTGGGCTGTGCAAGGGCAGGAAATCACATTTGTTTTCAAGATTTTGATTCATTTAGTTCCCCATTCATTTCAATTCAACTCCTTTCATTATGGCTTTTATTCATTTATGCTTTCCCCATTTGTTTCTGTTTGCCATTGACTTTTCCCAATATCTGGAATAACTTCAGTAATGGGTAGTTCCAATGGAGATGATATGACTTGTGGCACCACTACTGCAGACTTGGAAGCAATCGCGCTGTTGTAGGGTGGTAGTACATCTTTTCCCATTCACCACAATACTAATGGTAGCTGGCAGTGCTGACACTGATACTCTACAGCAGTGCCTCTTCTTACAGTAGGTCTGCAGCAGCAGCACTGCAAGTTGGACCACCTCCACTGAAAGTTTGCATCAAGTCAGCTAGGGTCTTCTATCTAAATAGCATGACCTGACAAATTTCAGAAGGATTGGGTAAAAAGTCCTCTTACTGAGGCAATTAAGTCATACATTATAAGCTTCCCATTGCTTTGAATGGGATGTCCAGCAGCTCTGGAGTCTAACATTGTGATCCAGGTTTAGGTGCAGATTTGGGTTTAAACATGCACCCCCTCATACAGCTGTTTGCTGTTCGTTTGCATGCTACTTTTAAACAAGCTGTAATACAATAGTTCTGATCAGTGTGATGGATTAATTTCTTAAGATTAATTTATTAACTTTCCGTTCATTTTAATATCCATCATCACATTCTACACTGCAATAATAATAGCAAAGTGCTCTTATAATAGCAAAATGCACCTGTTTCACTCTTGGAGGAGTCAAAAATTGTGACATGTGTGGAGGACCTCATACCTGGAAAACTATCTCTCCATAGCAAAATATGATATCTTTTTAAAAAGTCCCGTTTCTCAGGATCTGCTGCATGCAAAGCTTCTTATAAGTTCAGGAAACACTGAAGCCAATGTGATAGCTGCATAAAGAAATGCTCTGGCATTTCCTCATATTTAATACTAACCTTTTCCCATAGGTTTGTAGGATGGAGAGCAGTCTATACATCACAATACTCTGAATACTTTGCTCAGACTTAGCTTCTCCACCAGACTCTTAAATTGTTTAACTGACAGAATTTTGGAATTTTAAACAATCTCAAGAGATGCTTCAAGACAGACATTATCTGTCTATCTGTCTGTCTATCTATTACATTTCTTTACTGCCCCATACTAAATTTCCCTGGGCAGTTCACAGTCTAAAAACCATTAAAACATTGACACAATTAAAACAATTTAAAAATACAAATAAAAACTCTAAAACCCAGAGCTTTAAAACCATAGTCTAAAAGCCTGGCTAAACAGGTATGTTTTCAGGTCCTCCTTAAAAAGATTAAGAGAAGGGAAAACTCTAATTTCATAAGGAAGTGCATTCCAGGCCAGAGCAACTCTAGAAAAGGGTTGATGAAGCAGAAGTCGCTCTCTTAAATACCTTGGACCCAAGCTGTTTAGAGCTTTAGAGGCAATGACCAGCACTGCGTATTTTGCCCAGAAACCTATTGGCAGCCAGTGTAGTTCTTTTAAAATGGTTGTAATATGATCTCTTCGGGCAACCATGGAGACCAACCTGGCTGCTGCATTCTGTACTAACTGAAATTTCCAAACTATGTACAAAGGCAGCCTAACGTAGAGCGCATTGTAGTAGTCAAGTCTGGATGTTACCAGCATATCCATCCATCCTCACCTCAGCGTCCCTCTGGTGGCTGTTGCTGGTGTCTTACGTTTCTTTTTTAGATTGTGAGCCCTTTGGGGACAGGGAGCCATTTTAGAAGTTCTCCCAGACTACTTACACACATGGATTTAACATAACACAACTCCAATTCAACTGCTAATAACTACAGGTCACAGAATCACTGCACGTACTAGTATAAATGCAAGTAATGTTAATATTTTCCCCTTATAAATATGGAATAAATATTGTATCTCAAAGGGCTAACAAATCTTAGCAAGCTCTTTTTAGCAAGCTTGAGAATTTTAAACAAATATTTGTAAAACTTGAAGATGCTTCCTCTTGCTTCCATGCTGTCATGGGTAATCAGTTTTCCTCGGGCAACCTTATAAATAAACAGCATCTGTGGGGGGAAATTCAATAGATGGCATCCTTCCAGCTTTTTTCTAACATATTTATGCAAAAAAGGTAATTAGCTCTTCAGAAAAGGAATATCAACATTTGGTTGTGTAGGTATGTTGGTCTACATTAAAAAGCCAAATAGGGACAGTAAAACAATATATTTGTTGGGGCCAACCAGGAGTCAAAATGAGGTGTGCAAGCATTATAATTAGACAGCATTCTTCCTCTGTTGAATTCAAATTCAGAATGTGTGTGTGTGTGTGTGTGTGTGTGTGTGTGTGTGTGTGCATGTGGGTGTGTGTGTGTTGGTTCCTCTCAGCAGCTTGTTTAAGGCTTCAGTGGAATTACTTTTCAGACTCATTAGGTATAATAATTGCAATGGTGATAGTAGTAGTTGTAAGGTAGGAAGAGGAGGAGGAATATTTTTATCCTGCCCTTCCTCCAAGGAGCCTGAAATTTGTACAGAGGATTCTTCCCACCCCCATTTTATCCTCACAACAGCTCTGTGAGTTGGATTAGGCTGAAAGAGGATAATTGGCTCAAGGTGATCTTCACAGCTGAGTGGGTTTTCAACCCGACTCTCCCTGGTTCTAGTTTGATTCTAGGTTATTGCCTAGCGCACAGACTTTAAGTGATCTGGATCCAAACCACTGAATGAGGCTACACAACCTCGTAGTGTACACAACCTTGAGCTGGCTATAGTCCTTAGCCCATCAATTGCCTCAGCTGGCTGGGCTTGATCAACAGCCACACTGCATAGTCTTGGACATATGAAGGAGTGGACATATGAAGCTAGCAGAGACATCCCAAAGTCATAACACCCTTGGCTTACATACAGCACAGCAAGCACCTAAGAGGAATGTAAGCCTGCTGTCCAGGCACAGAGCCTGACCGCCAGCAACCGTGTGTGGCCACAGCGACGGCCCCGCTCACCCCACCCCCCACGTCTGATGTCAGATGCGGGGGGCGTGGTCTGGCTCCCGAACAGAGCCGCATGGATCCATTCAGGAGTTGGCGTCTGGCCGGCGCTACATTCGCAGCACCGACCATTTAACTCTTGAAGGGGCCATGCAGCCCCTTTGGGAGCTAGACTGGGGCTAGCGGCTCTTCCCTGCCAAGCCACTCCTGCCTGCGCCACGAACACAGCAGCCATTTAACTCTCAAACGGGGGCTGTGCAGCTCCTGCTCAGGAGCTAAACCAGCACCCCCGTGTCTGACGTCAGACGTGGAGGGTGAGTTGGGGCTGCGAGGCACGGCCCCTGATTGGGCATGGCCCGGGTTCTTTGAACCCATTTGCCCAATGGTGGCGCCGTCCCTGCTGCTGGTTGTGTGGGATTCTCCACTCGGTTGCCTCTAGCAAAGGTGGAAGCAGCTCAGTATGGATGGTGGTGTGCATCAATGCAGCTTCACCTGACTCCCAGAATTCCCAATGGGATTTGGGTGTAGCAGTGACGACGCATAGCATTATTTGCACCAAGCCTCTTCCACCTTCACTAGAAGTCCTGACAGAGTGCTGAGTCCCACACAGCCAGCAAGCCTGCATTCCTCTTGTGTGCACAGCTGGCTGCACTATATGTAAGCCACTGGTGTTATGACTTTGCAACCTTTGCTAGCCCCAGGGCTCCCTTCTTCAAATGTAAGCCAATGTGATTATGGTACTGTAAAGCCACCTTGGCAAATATTTTCTTTCTTTTTCTTTTTCAGTGGAGAAAAGTTCTTGCATGAAAGTACTTGGTATTTGATTCTTTTTGAAAGCTTATCTACACTTGATGGTGTAATTTAAAGAGAGAGAGAGAGCACGCACAATGAAAAAGCCCAAAGCATTCTCCTATCTAATCATCTGTACATCATAACAAGCTAAAAATTGAAACAGAAGAGAGCTCCAGTGCCATGTTAATAGCTAGTTTCCTTCCCTTCTAATGCATCTATTCTTATGGCAATATCGTTATATTGAAAAGTCAGTCATGTTCAAGAGAATGGTTCTAAATGGCTGATTATGCATCCTTATCAACATAACGGCTTTGCTTGAATGTAAGGCATATCTAATTACATGTCTCTTTTATTTGTGGATTTTCTTTTCCAATCACATCTTCTTAAGAGCTTTGGAAAAAAGCATGTTTTGGCTAGTGAAGAAACTGGCTAGCTTTCAGCAAAGATGTTTGGGTGGGAAGTAGTGCCTTAAAATGTTGCACTGTGAAAGGTTGGAATGCTTCCAAGCAGTATTTCAAACCATCCATCTTGGGAAAAAGTGACACATTATTTTCTTCCTTTCCCCTCCCCGCTTGAGTAAGTATATTCGTTGGGCCACAAGCCATAACAACAATATTAAAATATCAATACAAAATGAGATGAATCATGCAAAATAAGATCCATCAACAGAAACAGAATACAGGAGCTCCTCAGATTTATGACACAACTGGTTCCTGAAACTGTGTCTGAAATTGAAACATCTTAACTCTGAACCCCTTTCCCCATAGGAAACAATCTTATAAATGGGGATTTGGTTCCTGACTTAGAGCCAGATACCCTCTTTTCCTCTGCTGTTGTCAAAGCTGATGGTGTGCCAGTCACAGATATGCAGGATGCAACAGAGACGTTGATGGTGACTGATCAGAAGCTGTTCACCCTTGAAACCCATTTCATTTCCACTCCTTTCATGTTTCAGTTTACCGCCATCTTTTCCTCCTCCTGGGCAACAAGGGAAGGAAGAATGGAAGGAAGGAGGGTGGGCAGAAAGCACAATGTGGGCTAGGAACAAGCTGAGCCGTCTCCCTCTCACCATCAAGCACAGTAGCTGAGCCTGGAGGAGGAGCTGAAGCAGCTGCAGTGCAGTGGCAGCAGAGGAAACATCTTGGACTGCTAAGTTACTCAATCCCTCCACAGCCTCAGATGCAGCTGCTGCTGCCAAGACTGCCAGTCTCAATGAACCCGAGGCACCATTGTTGCCGCCTCCGCCTCCTCCTCCTCCCTCCTCCTCCTCCTCCTCCTCTAGCCCATGCACCAGCAGCCCTCTAGAGGAGCTCCCCACTTGTGGTGAGTGTCGTAATGTGAAACACAGTTGTTAAATTGAAACAAGGTGGCAAATTACAACTATTGTTACGTGCCATTCATCTTCAAACATCTTAAGGTGAAGACTTCCTGTATGACTTCCTGTATTAACTTGCAGGGGTGGCTCTTTCATGAGGCAAGGCAAGGCAAGGCAGTCAGTTCAGGCAGCAGCTGACTGTGTCTCCAGCAGGGTGACAAGATGCGCTCCAGTGCTGCCACCATTAGAACAGCTCTTCAAATCGAGACCAGTTGTATCCTTGCAAGCTTTGCAAGGAGTGCCTTTCACACACACTCCTTGCAAAGCTTGCAAGAAGCACAAAGAGAGAAGTGTTGGAAACCTTCCCTCCTCCCTGCCACACAGTGTACTTTCATAGCTTGCTAGGGTTGGTTTTGAAAGGGGGCTGCCCCCTCCAGGGTGTGGGACAAGGCAGCATTTTGCACTTTGCCTCATGTGCTACAATACTTTGGGTCACCCCTGCTTCATTTAATCAAGAATTTTGCTTGTGCAACAGGGCTTTCCCACTCCCTCTTCCTCACTGCAGTTACTCCACTTAGGCAAGGTGCCCCATGCTATTTTTGTCCATCCCTTCTGTTTGAAGGTATACCCCTACCATGAACGTATAAGTTATCTTGACTTATCTATCTTGACAATAAAGGAATGTATCTTCAAAAACAGAATAAACATTTCTGAGACAGGTTTCCCAAAAGTTGGTTTCAAGGTCAGGTTGTGCCCTCAAGTCAGTGTCGACGCCTGGCAACCACAGAGCCATGTCGATCAAACCAGCAACCTCTTGCTTGCTAGGCAAGTCATTTTCCCGCTGTGCCATTAGGTGGCTTCTAAAAGGTGGAAATTTAAAATTCTAAACGGAATTCTAAATTCCGTTCAGACAGAAATAAATGTTCAGGATTCTTTTTCCTTGTTCTTCATTGTGTACAAAAATAATGTAAAAGGCAATTCAAATCATTGACACTGAAATACACTTCATGCCAAAGTAGTTTTACTTATAGAGAGTTTGCATACAAAAAACATTGCTTAAAATAAAATGTAGTTCAAAATGACATGAGCAAGATGGCCAGGAACAAAACATGTGGTTTCTTATGATGTTCAGCAGATGTTCTACAGTTCTCTCTGTGTATGGCCTTGAACAACCTGACTGTTATACAGTTTGAGTCTCACTTCTTTCCTCCTTTTTCATAAACAAAACTTGTTGCCGAAACTGATTGTTTTGCTGCTGGTTTCAGCATAGAGCTGTCACTGATCTCACCTTATTTTGACTTTCTCACTTAAGGCCACACAATTTCTGCCTAGCAACATAGATAACCACACATACAAAAAATAATAGACTGCAAAAAAACTATACTCTGTTGTTTGTGGGCAGAAAGCAGGAGAACCAAGATGGCTACTCCATGGACAAAAATGAACATCAAATACCTCCAAAATGGCATGTCATACCTGCTGCCATGTCATATCACAAGCCATTCCTGGAAGTCTCCCAGTCCTCATGGGTTACTTTCCAGGAGGTGCAGAAGGGTGCAATTAGCAGCAATTTGACTTCAAAGGGAGGGAAGCCCTTTGAACACAGACATCTGTGGGAGGTTGATTTTCCTGGCACTGATTGCCCCCAGATATATGTAGTGTGTTCAGTTGGGAACCAGAGGTGAAGATCCATCTACATGAAGACTGGGGCCCCCTGGTAGTTGGGGAAGTATTTATGATGTGCTTGGAATCTACTACCCACTGCTGCAATCTCATGCTGTTCTGGAAATTAGAAGAGTGGGGCACAGCTCAGTACAAAACTACATGCTTTACATGGAGAAGGCCCCAGATTCAATACCTGGTATCTTCAGGGAGCTGGGAAAGGCCTTCTGGGGAGCTGCTACTAGTCAGTGTAGGCAACATTTATCTGGATGGACCTGATGAGGCAGCTTCATATGCTCAATAAATGCATGAGTAAATCACATGTGCAGAGAAAGTGATGTTGTTCCTTCCCAAACTTCACACTCCCTCTTGGCTGAGCAATGACTGTACAGGAATGAGCTGCACGGTTGCCATCACCTAGGTAGATCTTCATTCACATGCTCTTCCAATGGGATGGTAGCATAGGCCAGAAGCTATGCTAACTATGCAGGTAAGTATAAATCAGAACTTATTATTTATTCGATTTCTATACCGCCCTTCCAAAAAATGGCTTAGGGCGGTTTACACAGAGAAACAACAAATAAATAAGATGGCTCCCTATCCCCAAAGGGCTCACATTCTAAAAAGAAACATAAGACACACACCAGCAACAGTCACTGGAAGTACTGTGCTGGGGGTGGATAGGGCCAGTTACTCTCCCCCTGCTAAATAAAGAGAACCCCCACGTTAAAAAGGTGCCTCTTTGCCAAGTTAGCAGTGGTTATTATATATATATATATATATATATATATATATATATATATATATATATATAAAATTATTTAAATTATATAATTTAAACTTTTTAATATTATAGTCCCAGGCAGTAAGGATGGATAGATCTCTCTCCATTCTGTCCAAATTTCTCTCACATTCCTTTCATTTCCATTCTGCTCCCTTCAGCCAAAACTCCTCAATTTCTTTCTGAGGAAAAAAAATCTACTTTTAAATACTACTTGAATGTGTTTTAAAATACACATATTTTAAAGTATTTCACATATTTCCTATCCATACAGTTAGTGCAGCAATATTCTGGGAAGTCAAAATAAAAATAAAAATGTTTGATTGTTTAATTGCTATTTTAATGGATTGGTCACTATTTTAATTGATTGTATTATTTATTGTAAACCACCTAGAGCTACTTATATGGGAAGGATAAAATATATTAAATAAAAACAAAAATAATAAATGATGATGCACTTTAAGTACTTCCTCAAAAAATATACAGAATGCTTAGAATCTATTCAAATTGCTATATTTTATCAAATCTAATCTGCTGGAGGGGGGGATGGGTCCAAACCCATGTGTTCCATTATGGACATTGATCAAAGTCAAAATTCAGTACCATCCCTTGCCCAGTACTTCCTCAGAAAGGGATCCAATGTCCAAGCTTCTTTCTGTAAGCAGTATCAATCAGTAAAATTTCCTCGTTTTATGGCAAGTCTGTAGAATTATCATTATCATTATTATTATTATTACATTTATATCCCGCTCTTCCTCCAAATAGCCCAGAGCGGTGTTCTACATACTTGAGTTTCTCTTTCACAACAACCCTGTGAAGTAGGTTAGGCTAAGAGAGAATTGATTGACCCACAGTCACCCAGCTAGTTTTATGGCTGAATGGGGATTTGAACTCGGGTCTCCCCGGTGCTAGTCCAGCACTCTAACCACTACCCCGCGCTGGTGTAATGGAATGACAGATGTTTGTATTGTATCTAATAAGAACCATGGCAAATATAAATTTCTCTCTAACTCTTCCTTTGGGACAATTTCCATAGCTTATCTTGAGAGGGGAATTCTATGAATTGCCTTTACTTCCAAGGCTAGCTTTTAGTATCACTCCTTTTTCATGGTCACATTTTTCAATGTTATGTGTGAGAGGTACTGCAATGTAAATTATAGTAGCTCTTTTGGCTGGGAGGTGTTTGTCAGAAGTATGTCTGGTCTGTGGTAATTTATTGTTCTGTTATAATTAGTGCCTGGCCCAACTTCATTCTCCCTTTTGGGGGGGCTTTGCAGGTGGAGAAAATGCAGGAGGAGGTTCATCACTTTTATAGGGGGCACCCATGAAAATAACCAAAAAAGTTGCAGGTGGGCTGGAAGGCTTGCTGGCAGTTGGATGGTGGTTCTCTGGCTTTTAACCTGGAAACACCCCCACTTCTGCAAGTGGCAATGGCAGCAGCACACTTGAAGCCCTGCTGTCTCCACAGTCGTTGCTGCCTGCCATTTGCTTTCCTGCAGTGCACCAGAGTCCCCAACCCCCCTGAGCTTTTTCACACAGACATCCTTTTGCCTGAAATATGCAAAAGTGCTGGACCCAAAACAGTCCAACCTAGTTCTAATAAGTTTATTCCAGTCCAAGGTGTAATCATTTTCTCAAGAACTAGATCTGGACTATATTTGTAGTTAGTGGGCAATCTCAAATTAATTATAGGAACCAATTCAAACCAATCATGTTCTATAAGAACATAAGAACAGCCCTGCTGGATCAGGCCCAAGGCCTATCTAGTCCAATATCCTGTTTCTCACAGTGGCCCTCTAGTTCTGGGAAGCCCACAGGCAAGACATGAAGGCATGGCCTTTCTCTTATTAATGGTGTGGATGGAACCATCTGGCCTGGTTCAGTCCGGCCTCCCATCGAAACAAAATAATTTAATTTTTTTTAAATAAAAAACAAAAAATTCGCGTACTGGCCGGACCGGACTCGGCCGTTCGGTTCCAGTCCGACGGGACCGGGGTGGTGGTTCGGTTCAACCCCGAACCCCCGGACTGGACTGCCGGACCGCCGGACCGCCGGAGTGGTCTGCACATCCCTATCTCTTATACCTTGCAACTGGTATTTAGAGGCATCTATATTAGTACTATACCAAATCAGCAGTGCATATTTTAATTATTGTTGTTGGTTTTGGTTTCTCAGGATTCCTGCTCTCCTACTGTGCATGGAAATCACTTTGATTTCTCAGTATTTTAGTTCCTCAGTCTCGCAAAAACTCAGAGGATCCATGAACCTAGTCCCTTTTCCCCTCTCCAAACTACAGGTACATCAATGTGATATCAATAAGCCTATAATAATGTATTGTTATATCGTATTTTAAATTTCATTCATTCATTCATTCATTCTTATATTCTACAGGACTGAAGTGTGTGTATGAGAAAGAAAAAGCATTATAAAAAGTCTGGCCTCCAATTTAGTGTGGAAATTATTTAAATAATACTTAGTAATTCCAGTGTAGACGATAAGGAGAAATGTGGTCTTCAAAACAGCTTTTTCATGGTGTTCTAATAATGACTCACTTCAAAGAACAGATTTGAAATTGTTCCCAGTTCAGCTGCCATTTTAGTGATATTTACCATATATGAGTAAGTATCTTTGTATAGAAGAACTTTAGGGCCAGAAATGTCAAGGACATGCTCTCCATCAATGCTAATTACTCTGTCTACAGAGTAAGACTGCAAATGCTCTGTTTGTGACTGCAAATGTTCAAAGATCCATTGCAGCTATCAAGAATTTTTTTTTACTCTAAAGGCACTCAGAACATAAGGGTATATCAGGCAAAACCCCGAGCTCAGATGCTAAATGGTGCCAAGATTCTTTTAGCTGGGAACTTACAATCTTTTAAAGTTGTTCAGTCAAAGTTCTTAAGGGACATCTTCCAACTCCCCAGCTGCGTCCCGAATGCAACTTTGCATTTGGAAACAGGCGTTATTAGATTAACTGCTCAGGCCCGGCTGCAAGCGGTCTTATATTGACTTAAATTTCCTAGCTGTCCCCAAGGGTTAGGCTCACTAACTTTGGTGGATGATTTCTGTTCCACTTGGAGGAGGAATATACATGACACCCTGGGTAATTGTGGTCTCTTGGAGCAATATATACGATCGTTAAATTATGATCAGGCAAAAAAGATCATTACACAGAGGGTAAGAGACATAGAAAAGCAGAGTGACCTTAGCCTGATAGCTTTCAGATATAATTATCTCAGCTTTTCAAATTACCTGAAGCC
Organism: Hemicordylus capensis; assembly: GCF_027244095.1. NCBI lineage: Eukaryota > Metazoa > Chordata > Lepidosauria > Squamata > Cordylidae > Hemicordylus > Hemicordylus capensis. The sequence continues at coordinate 33,683,987 of NC_069661.1, read as the reverse complement.
AGCTGCGTACCTTACACACTTGCCTACACCCAGGCTGAGAAGGGTCTTCTCTCAGGCCCGTTTTAATGTCCTCCCTTCAGCTGTGTTGGAGGGCAGATTTCGAGGGATCCCCTTGGAGGAACATATGTGCCCATGTGGAGCTGCTGAGGTAGAAACATTAATACATACTTTGTTTAACTGCCCTTTCTATGATATTGTCCGTTCCATTCAGATAGCCCCCTATCAAAAGAAACATTTGAATTGGTCTGAGGAACATTTTATTGGTTATTTTTTAGGAGACAGGCATGAAGAAGTTACTCATAGGATTGCTTGTTTTTGTTCGGAGGCATGTAAAATAAGGTTTCTGCAAACTGGTTTTTAAATTTTATTTATGTTATTGTATTGTACTGTATTCCTCTTTGCTGTAGTGTTTATTTGGTCATTGACCGTAAATAAATGAGTTCACTCTCTCTACATTTTTAGCATACCACGGAAAGGATACAGAAGTGCACATTGCATCTCACATATCAACCTACATTCTACATGGAAATATCCTGCACTTGAAAGAAAACTGAGAAACTTGGGTGATGAAAAAATTTATACCCAATTCTTTATCTCCCTCCCCCTCCAATACAAACAAGCACATATGCAAAACAAGATGGAAAAACCAATTAAAAGAATCATTCTGTTAGGAGGTCCAAACCTGGGCCCCCATGCCACCCCTACAGAGGTCCACAGCCTGGCTTGGCCTGTGTTTAAGAGAGTCCAGGAAGGAAAGAGTGTTTTTCATTGAGCTAAGAGTAACCTAGGGAATTAGTTATGGAGGAAGCATAGCCACGGGATCCTACCCTCATGGGAGTCCACACAGGCTATCCCAACACCTCAAGGAAGACTTCCCACATGGAGACTCTAAGTGTTCCTGAGACTTCTAACAAAAGTAGAGGTGTGCACAAAGCTGGCTGGCCCGGTTCGGTTCGAGTCTGAACAGGACAGGCCAGTTCAGTTTTGCTCCCCCATTTAAACCCCCCAGGTTCAGTTCAGTTTGGGAGGCTTTGCAAGTCAATTTAAAAACAATTTAGTACTTGTCCCTTCTCCAAGGCTTCTCCAAGGCTGGGGGAATCTGTGGATGTTCCCCCTCCCCCTGCTGGCCTCCCTCGTGGCAAAAATTGCCCAGTTCGGGCATTCTTTGGCCTTTTCCAGGCCTTTCTCATTTTGGAGACTGCCACACATGTACAATGGGCCTCTGCATGGCCTGGGTTGATTTTAGTCACTAGGAAGGCCAGTGGGGGCAAGGAGAACCTCTGCAGACTCCCCTGTGGCCTTGGAGAAGCCACCCAGAGGGGGTAAGTACTAATATATATTTTAAATTGACTCACAAACTTCCCAAATGGCCGTGTGTGTGTGTGTGTTGGTCCAGGGTCGGACTGAACTGGGGGTGGTAGAACCGAACCAGTCTGACGTCAAACCCGTTCAACATCACACCTGTTTGCAAATCCCTCAAGTAAAGCAGCCATTGCATCTTCCCCATCCAGGAACATACTTATGCTCCTGACCTGACATTCCAGCCACTCATCCTTACTGTATGTATCTCTAAGCTGAAGAGTCAACAAGCCAATGAGGTCATTCACACAATCAAAAACTCTGTTTTACCCAGGTTTGGGAGCTGTGTGTGCTCCCAAATTGCAGTTGTGTGGAAGCAAGAAAAGAGGGAAACCTGGGTAGCTTTTCCTCCTACCTTGCTTCCACATAATCACTTCTACCCAGGTTTTTGTCTATGCAGGTTTTTCACACAACCAAAAATTGAGATCACACACAGCTCCCAAACCTCAAAAATTGAGAACATACACAGCTCCTCAATGTTTAGCCTCTGTCCCAGGAAATCTCATAATTTAACGATAGCTAACCTTGAAACCCATTGTTCTCAGCTAGAAGCTTGCAAAGGGAGACATTAACTCAGAGCAGTGATTTCACACATAAACAGGGCATCTTTTATCCTATAAAACAGCCAGCCCAAAAGCCGCAAATTGCACAGCCACTGGGATCCATTCAAGAAGGCTGTTAACCCTCTGCTTTTTCCTTCGTGCACCCCAGCTTCACAACAAAGAACCCAACTTCCTCTTCCTTAATATTGGACATGTTGTATAGGGAGCCTTCCTCTCTTTCTTCTGCTCCTAGGAATCTTTCCATTTCCTTTCCAATTCCCCCTCCCTTCCGTGTGTGTGTGTGTGTGTGTGGTGTGTCTTGTCAGGCTAGACTAGATGGGTTTTTTACATTAAAAAGTCTCTCATGTGGGGAGCCAGAGCTCAAGGCAAAGCCCAAGGAAGATTCAGTCTCCTACTGAATTCACCAGCCAGGGACATCCATTGGATGTTCCCACTAAAATTGCTCATGTAGCCCCGCTTTGCTCCTTTCCTTAGGAATGTAGGGAAAGAATGGCAGTTCAGTCCCTTTGGTGAGAAAGCAGCAAAGCAAGAGGACTTGAGACAGTTCTTTAGTACTGAAGAACTGCAAGGATTTTTTAAAAGAAAGGGTTACAAACAAATGTGAAAAAGCCTGCAGCTTAATTTCAGCTGTAGCTCATGGCTGAAGAGAGAGACCAAAACAGCCAGCCATCTTTGGAGAGACAAAATGCAGACTAACATTGGAAGAACAAAGAGGGGAGGAATCCAGCACTTTTATCCATGACCCTAAAACCATCCCAGTGGTCACTATGAGACATTGCAGCTGAGAGCTGATGCTGCCAAGGTCCTAGCTCCAACAATCCTTCTCATCAGCTCATGCTGCTGTCTAGAAGTCCCAACTTCTCTCTCAAGGTTTTGAAACAATCCCTGGGAAATGGCTTAGTTAGCACATCTGCTACCATTTGTTCACTTGGACAATACATCAGTTTTACAAGTCCCCTTTCTTGTTCAATAATGATATAACACATAATGATATTTTGATTCAATGTGTATTGTTCTAAATTTAATTTTCTCCATTTGTGTGATCTGGATGCAGCTTTGATTGTCCTCGAATGTCTCAGTGGGTTTTGGTTCGTCTATGTTGAAATCCGACATTAGTTTGTGCAAGCATGCCACCTCTTGACATGCTTGAGTGGCAGATACATATTCTGCCTCAGTAGATTAGAGAGCAACTATTGATTGCTTGCAGCTTTGCCAACTGACTGCTCCACCATCATAAAAGAATACATAACCACTGGTTGACTTCCAGTCTGTTTGAACCTCAGCCCAGTCTGCATCCATATAACTTACTAATTTGGATCCACTACTAGCAGGCAACTTTAATTTTAGATGGATTGTCCCTTTTAGGTATCTGCCTAGTCTCTTTACTGCAGTCCAGTCATCTTTGCTGGCTGGGTGTGTTTACTTTCCTACTCAAGATTCCTACAGATGCAGCTATATCTGGTCTTGTTATCATCGCTACATATAAAAGTTTTCCAATTGCTGTCCTGTACTCACTGTTGTCTGGCAGACGTTCACTCTCCTACTTCTGTTTTAGGTAATCTGTTCCCATAGGTGTACTCGTTTCCTTGACCTCTGTAAGTCCTAAATACTCTAATAAATCATCTGTTTTTGGATAAGCAAGTAGCTTCCATCATCTTTTCTCTCTGTGTGTATCCCAAGATAGTGTGAAAGAAGCCTAAGGTCTTTTACTTCTATCTCACTATCCAGGTGCTTTTTATTTCAAGGCTGTCCTTTCTATTTCCATAACAAATTATCAGATCATCAACAAAAGTAAGTATATAGGTCCATCCATTGTCTTTGAGCCTTGAGTACCGGAAAAGGTACCCTTTCCTTGAGTAAATCCCTAATTGACTAGCAGCTGGTTTGATTTGACATTCCTGCTCTTGCAGCCTGCTTTAGTCCATAAATATTTTCCTGCAGCTTACATACAAGTTTTTCTTTACCAGGTTCCACAAATCCTGGAGGCTGCTCCATATAAATTTCCTCTTTGATGTCTCCATGAAAAATGCAGTTTTCATGTCTATGTGATCCACTTGCATTTTCTTTGCTGCTGCAGTGCTTAGGAATGTTCATGCTGAGCTGTGTTTTACAACGGGAGAAAATGTCTCATCATAATCTTCCCCAAATATTTGCAAGAATCCCTTTGCCACCACTCTTGCTTTGTTACACTGGACATTAGGGATGTGTGGACCGGTCCGGTGGTCCAGCGGTCCAGTCCGGGAGTTCGGGGTTTTGAGGTCAAACTGGACCACCCTCACCCCCAGTTACGGCCTCGCAGAGGTCATTGGCGCATGCGTGGCAGCCACCAAAATGGCGGCCATGCACTCATACGGAGGCCCGAAAGGGCCGAAAATGGTGATTTACCTGGCTGCGGCGGGCTGCGGCGGTGATAAGGATGGACGCGGGGGGAGGGAACCCGCGCAGACACACACACACCCGCGGCCTCAGCAAGCCCCCTGAATGGGTTAAAGGTATCTAAAATAAACTTTTAAAAAATTAAGGAAATTCGCGGACTGGTCCGGAACCGGACTGGACCAGGGGGGTTCGATTGGGGGACAGACCGAACTGGCCCAGTTAGCTTCGAGGCCGGTATGGTCTCGAACCAAACCGGGCCAGCCGGTTCCATGCACACCCCTACTGGACATCTCCTTCTGCATTTTGCTTAATTTTAAAAATGCACTTGCACCGCACAGTCTTTCTTCCCTCAGGTAGCTCTGTGGGTGTCCATGTGTTATTTTTGTGCAATGATTGCATTTCTTCTTTCACAGCTGCCTTTCAGTGTTGTTTTTCAGTTGCAGGTAAGTTATCAATTTATTTCCACATGCTTGCTTCTTGAAACCTTTCTCCCCTTGCAATGTAAGAAATTTTCTTAGGCAGAACTCCTTTATTTTGTCACGTTGAATGCCGCACCCTTTGTTTGTCATCAGCATCCTCTTCTGCCGAATCGCTGCCAATTCCCAAGTGTACACCTAATCAGGTGCGCCACAGAGACATTTTGGTGTATTGTGGCCTTTTCTCCAAACCCAGTGAAAATAAACAAGGCCACGCTGTAGGTGATATCAGAGTGTTTTCTGTGGCTTTACAGTTCCCTGGAGGCCTGTAAGTAGGTCAGAGTCCATAAATTCAGTCAGATGAGCTGTGAGGCTAAAGGGGATACTTCCCTAGCCAACCCTGACATTTTTGAAGAAAGAACCAATGTTTCCTATCACATACAGTTAGGGATATACTGTATTGTAACAAACAAGTTGTTGTTACAGATAAACTTCTATGAGTCTCTGCCTGCATTGAGCAGTTGCTGCCATTTTTAAAGGGGCGCATTGTGCATAGCTACAGTTCATGCCTGGCCCCTGTTTCTGATAATCACCAAATGTATCAAAATGTGTAATGGCTCAGATGTGTAATGGCTCAGACAAGTCTGTACTTCTTCTCATAGCATTATGTGCTATACAAGAGAACCACCTCGGTCCCCCGTGACCTTTTCGTTTTCATTTCTGGATCACATTCTGCCCATGGTTACCAGGATACTAATGCCCTCTTCATTATTTGCCAATATTTGGCTACCCAGGGTTCTGAATCAGGAGGAGTTCTCCCCAAGGTTTTTGGTGGTCTAAGCAAAGTATGGCTTTGCCCCTCTCTCACATTTAATTAAAATTATAATCTGTAACATTACAGAATATGTCTATAATGTACAGATGTAGTGACCAGCCTCCGCTCCCTCTAAAGAGTTAACTGGATGTGAACCTTTGTCTTCAATGACAGGCTGGTGAACTCCAGGGCTAAGCCAATAAGCACACCAGGTGGGTGGGGCCTAGAGAGAGGTTGCTAGGAGGAAGGGAGTTCTTTGGGAAAGAAGAAGCTAGGCTGGAGGTACTGAGAAGGACATGTGGTCATGGAGGTTGGCTGCAAGATGTTCAGCCAACCATCTCTTTGCAATGGGATGTGGTGATGGCCACCAGCTTGGATGGCTTTAAAAGGGGCTTAGAGAAATTCGTGGACGACAGGTCTATCAATGGCTAGTAATCTGGTAGCTATAAGCTACCTCCAACCTCCAAGGCACGATGCCGCTCAATACCAATGACAGGGGAGCAAGGTCAGGAGAGAGGGCATGCCCTGACCTCCTGCCTGTGGGCTCCCCAGAGGCATCTGGTGGGCCACTGTGTGAAACAGGATGCTGCACTAGATAGGACTTGGGCCTGATCCAGCAGGGCTGTTCTTATGAGTAATGGAAGAGGAGGCACCACATTGTAGAATCCAAGGGAAAGAGTTGTGGTATGCAAGGACAAGGCAGTGGAGTGAAATCATAAATATTAATAGTTTAATGAAATAGATATTACTAGCTAGGTCGGGCGCAGAGCATCTGCACCTCTACTTTGTCGTAGCCATTTTCTCTCCCCTGCCCCAAACCTGCCTGCTGCCAGTGCTTATTTTTGGCTAGTCACCCAGCCACCTGGCCGGCTGTCCTCCCACCAGCCGCCTCGGCCTACCGACCTGCCACTTCCTTCCACTCGCTGTCTAGCCCAGCATTTCCAGTGGCCACCTTTTATCACCTGCTGGCCAGCCGGCCCACCACTTCCCACTCCAGCCTGCCGCCCCCTCTGGCCCTCTGCTGTGCTTCCACCCGGCAGCTGGCCAGCCAACCCACCGCCTCCTCTGGCCCACCGCAGCACTTCCTCCTGGTGACCCGCCCACCCACTTTCTCCTCCAGCCCGCTGTGAGCTGCTATAGCTGTTTTCTTCCCCAATGCTATCCAGGCAGCTGCTCACAAACTCTTGTGATAGCTGCCACACATGAGATTAGCGACTGGTATGCCTTAGAGAAATATATATAAAGAAGATGCACAGAGAGGCCAGTGTAGACTGCTTTTCTGTGCTCTTGCCACTGGCTGTTTGTTAGCCCTGCCTCTACTCTAGGACTGGAATACAAATAACTAAAGCCCCATTCAAAAGCTGGCCTGGATCAAGGAATGGATTAACCAAAAGCAGCACACATGTGTGCTTCCCGGGCAGCAGAGCAGGGAGAAAAAGCATGAGTGGTGGTAGGGGGAGAGCATGTGGGACCTGGGGAAGTGCAGAGCTCAAGCCTCCTCTCTGAGCAACAGCTGCCCACTGGCTGGGAAACAGAGTGTGTGGGCAATGGGCATGGTTGGAAGAGACAGGAGAGATAGAGATCTGGGCTTGGGAGGGGCTGGGACCAGTTGGCAGCAGGCAGCAGGCAGCAGCAGCAGCAGCTTGGAAACATGTGCACTGCCGTGCCAGTGCGCCATTTTTGAGTTGTATCTGGCCGTACTGCTCCTTGTTGCTGCCATCCATCCCTTCACCACCCACCCTTCCATTCATCCGTTCATACCTCCATCCATTTCTCTTTCTTTGGTCACTCTTCATGATTGCTATCTGCCTCAGTCTATCTGCAGTTCCTAGATGACTTCTGGTGTCATTTCCAGCCACCATTTTGCAGAGCAGAGCCATTTTGTGGCTCTTAAAAAGAAATCCCACTTTTATTTGTGGAAAATGAGGAGAATTGGGGGTTTGGGGGGCATTGCTGGATAGCTGGAGACCTGGAGAGCATGGTACAGTATGATATCACTCTTCTCTCTGCCTCCTCCCCACTTTCACTCCAAGATTCACTCCAAGAATTCACTCCAAGATTCACTCCAAGAATCTAACCTCTAATTCCCATTCACTCAAGGTCTCATCTGCAGTTTCATTATCCGTGGTTGTAGGCGAGAAGAGAACCCCCACAGATAACAGGGGTCACCTGTATTGTTAAAAAAAATTAAGGTAGCATGGCATGACTGTTCCTATCTACATATTTATTTTGAAGAAGTAAGAGCATTTCCCCGGTTTTTACACTGAATAGAGCCTGTTTACTTCCTTTCTCTTTGATTCTTCAAGGCATTGCTGAAGTGACATGCATCTCTGAAATATTTTGTTCCTCAAAGGACAAAAAAAACTATTAAATGAACAGTTTTAATTGGCAGGGTGTCATGAAGTTTTTGGGGTTTTTGTTTTGTTTTTGTTTTGTTTAAAAAAAACCACTTTCTTTAATCATTTCAGTGCTCTTATTGACCAAGTACTTATTTCCAATGTGCAAAGTACTGGAGCATTCATGCTGAATCATATTTTCACAGGGAGTGGGTTAATGCTTCTGCAGTGTTTAGAACTGTAATTATGCCTAGGCCTGCAGGATGCAGCAGAATGAGATGGTGGACTTCACACTTTAGACAATGGAACACCACTTTAGGCTGCAGGCAAATTTCTTTAATGCTCCCCTATGTAAAAGTTTCCCTTTAAGTGAAAAACTACCGTAGCACAGCAGAGAGTGGGCAGAGCTAGAGTCTTTCCCCCTGCTTCTTGCTTGCAGGGAGTTTTTCACAAAGCAGAACGTTAAAAAATGAAATTCTCCCTGAAGTCTGAAGGTTTACTAGATCTGTTCTGATAGGTTTGAGGTGGCTCTTAGCAGTTTGATTGTACTTGTGCAAATGGTCTTGTAAAAGTCTTCAAGAGGTTTACATAGCAAAAGGTATAAGAAAATGATTCTCTGCTCCAAAGGAGCTTACAAGCTTAAAACAAACTCACTCACACTATTTACACAGTATTTTATCAGTTAGTATGATTCTGTAATCATATGAAATGTTAAGGTAGCCCCCGCACATGCTGATTTGCCAGCCCTGCCCGCCTCACCCCCCCCCCACCCAGGATGTTCCTGTACTGAGCATGGCTATATGCTGTCTGATACACTCTTACTCCCTCTTTAACGCATTATTTTTATTTTATTTTATTTTATTTTACATATTTTATTTTATTTTATTTTACATATTTTATACCGCCCAAAACTTACGTCTCTGGGTGGTTTACAACAAGATAAAAACATTAAAACATTAGTTAAAAACAAAAACAAGACATTTTAAACACAATTTAAAATTTTTAAAACATTATTCTAAAACAACATTAAAAACTATCAAAACAGTATCAGTTAAAAGCCTGGGTGAACAGATGCATCTTTAAAGACCTTTTAAAAGTTATCAGAGATGGGGAGGCTCTTATTTCACTAGAGAGTGCATTCCAAAGCCTCTGGGCAGCAATGGAGAAGGCCTGTCCCTGAGTAGCCACCAGACGAGCCAGTGGCAAGTACAGACGGAACTCTCCTGATGATCTCAATGGGCAGTGGAGTTCATAACCAAGAAGATGTTCTCTTAAATACCAAGGGCCCAAGCTGTTTAGGGCTTTATAGGTTATAACCAAAACCTTGTATTTTGCCCAGAAGTGCCCTTGTATTTTGCAGCCAGTGTAACTCCTTCAATATAGGAGTCATATGGTCTCTCCTAGATGACCCAGAGACCAGCCTGGCTGCTGCATTCTGAACCAACTGTAGTTTCCGGACTACATACAAGGGCAGCCCCACATAGAGCGCATTACAGTAATCCAGTCTGGAGGTTACCAGCAGATGTACCACTGTTTTGAGGTCATTCACCTCAAGAAACGGACGCAGCTGGCGTATCAGCCGAAGCTGATAGAAGGCACCTCTGGCCACTGTCTCAACCTGGGACACCAGGGAGAGACTTGGATCCAGAAGCGCCCCCAGACTGTGTACCTGTTCCTTTCGGGGAAGTGTGACCCCATCCAGAACAGGTAGATCAAAATCATCTCCTGAGTTTCAACCCCGCACAATGAGTACCTCTGTCTTATCTGGATTCAGTCTCAGTTTGTTATCCCTCATCCAGCCCATTACTGACTCCAGGCAGGCATTTAGGGAGGTTATGCCCTCTCCCGATGATGCTGACATGGAGAAATAGATTTGGGTGTCATCAGCATACTGATAACACTCCACACTAAATCTCCTGATGATCTCTCCCAGCGGTTTCATGTAGATGTTAAACAACATCGGAGACAATACGGAGGCCTGAGGGACACCATACAAAAGTTCAGATTTTGAAGAACAACAGTCTCCAAGGGACACCATCTGGAACCTGCCCAAGTGGTAGGAGCAGAACCACTGCAGAGCAGTGCCTCTCACTCCCAACCCCCTCAGATACTCCAGAAGGATACTATGGCTGATAGTATCAAAAGCTGCCAAGAGGTCCAAAAGGACCAACAGAGTCACACTTCCTCTGTCAATTCCCAGTTGGAGATCATCCATCAGGCTGACCAAGGCAGTCTCCACCCCATAGCCAGCCAAGAAGCCAGTTTGAAATGGGTCTAGATAATCAGTTTCCTCCAAGACTGTCTGGAGCTGGGAGGCCACCACCCTCTCAATTACCTTGCCCAACCACGGAAGGTTGGAGACAGGCCTGTAGTTACTCAGCTCTGAGGGATCCAAGGTAGGGGGATCCAAGGCATTAAAGATTCATTATTTGATATCTTCTAAATACCATCTACAGAGAGCCTGAGTACAGCCATATTAGGGATAGCTATGCTACTATATTGCGTTTCTTTTGCTGAAAGAGAAAGAGAGAGGCCTCTGAATACTGATGCCAAAGTAAAGCAAGTGTGGCTTTAGAATTCTTAGCCTACTTTCAAAAGGCGTGGATGCAAAAGAAATGGCATTAAAACTACTATAACATTTTAATGGAAGTTAGGGGATAAACTGAAACCATCTCTAGCTTCTGAAACACCACATGTAAGGGAGAAATGACTCATGCTAAAAAATGCCCAGTATTTGACTGACTCCAATAACAGACTGGCGGGGGGGGGGGGGTGGTCAGCTTTCATGTCTATTTTTGGATAAATGTTGTCATAGTTACGGAAGCAGCTGCAAAAGGTGAACAAACCCACAAGACTGTTATGGGCCTGTTAAGGAACTCCAAATTTAAGACAAGTTTATCTCTCTTATATTCCAGATATAAGAGAGATAGTTTGCAGTTTATTGAAGGATGCAGGGAGTGGTCAGTTGGTTGCTTCTGAAGCCAAGTGACCACTTCATGGTAACATCAACATGAAAACTGGAACTGTGCAATATCCGATGACATTTTGCTGGCTGGGATGGAACACCAAACGGATGGAACACCAAACACTACTCTCTCCCTTTCCTCCATGTCTTGTTTCTGTTAAAATGGCACCCCCAATTCCATCCTTCCCCCCTTCCTAATAGAAAAGAAAGGAAGGGATGAGCCAAAACAGACTGGTGCCCTATTGCCTGCCTTCCTCTGCATTGGAAGGCTACTGTGCTGCCTCTGAGAACAGAAATGTGCCACCTGGAGCAGACTGATTCACCCTGCTTCATGGCAGGGCCAGCCCTGGAGCTATAGCCCTGTTCAGTTGTTCTAAAAGAAACCGGGGGGGGGGGCGGCTGCTGTACATGCTTACAGTGTGCAATAAGGATTTGAAAGTCTTGCCCCAGCACATCTCTGGCACATCACTCACCTGTCCATGTGCATTCTTCATGCTTACCATGGCATTCATCTGAAGAGGCAAACACCCCTAAGTGTGATAACACCTGTTTCTGTGTTCAGCAGGTTGGAAATGGGTGCAATCTCACTTAGGGCATTTGCTTCCTCCAGTGAATGCCATGGTAAGCATGAAGATCAGGGATGATAGGGTGAGTGACAGGTCGGGACTTCTGACCTGCTTGCATCATTGTAAGCATTTTTGAAGCTTGAGCCAGATTGATTTGAAACTTACAAGTTAATTGGAATTAATTATAAAAGTCTTCCATTATAAAATCTTTAATCTATCTAGAAATTATTTCATTTAGCTAGACATTTTACAAGATTAAGTTAAATCTCTCAGCCATCTTCTTCATTAGCTTGGCACCCCTCATTTCGTTAGGCATATGTTACTACCATATCTCTATATATAATCCTCTAAGTCTAAGGCATAACTGTGGCTAATCCTGTGTGTGACAGCTCTCGCGAGAATTCGCAAGCAGAAACACCATGGTGATTGGGCAGTGGAGATTCCATATGCAGACAGGGAGGAGGAGCCTGTGAAAGCAGAAGCACCATGGTGATTGGGCAGTGGGGATTCCATATGCAGATTGGGGGAGGAGCCTGTGGCACTGTGGTAATTGGGCAGTAGGGATTCCATATGCAGATAGCGAGGAGGGTTTCCATATGCAGATAGCGAGGAGCCTGTGATGATTAAGGTCAGTTGGAATGCAACTGTTACTGGTTGGAAGATGTTCTTGATTGTAGAGGAGAGGAATAGATAGATAGATAGATAGATAGTGGGCAGAAGTCTGCCAAGAGAGGGGTTGTGAGGGAGGAAAGAGCCCCCTCAGGAGAAGGAACCTGCCATTGTGTGAATTAGATGAGGGAACAAGATCTGTTAACTCAGGAGGGGAGAGAGGGGAGAGGGGAAGAGATAAAGAAGGAAGGGTGAGGGATGGGCCCAAGCTTTTCAGTGGCCTGAGGGGAATGAGCAGCCATGGCGGTGCCTATTGGCAGAAAGGAAGGGACCAGTCAACCACTGCTGCTGTTTGAGGCTACCGAGGCCATTGGTGGAGGGAGACAAGTGGGCAAGGGACAGGTGCGGGTCTGTCAGTGGCCTGAGAGGAATGAGCGGCCTTACTGGTGGCAGCAGTGAGGGAGGGCCCAGTCAACTGCTGCTGCTGCTGCTCCTGTGGGGAGGAGCATGAGCGGGGCACGGGTGAGGATGGGGAGGTCTCTGGGGACAGGGGGCTGCAGCTTGGCCAATAGGCATCAGCAGTGCTGTAGCCACAGCCAAGAGGGGTGAGGGGGATGGAGTAAAGGGATGGAGGAGTGACCAAGAGGGGTGAGGGGGATGGAAGCAATCAGATGGGAGAGGAGGAGGAGCAGGAGTGTGGCTCAGGTGAGGGTGGAGAGATCTCTGAGGTGAGCTGTGAGGGGGGCTGTGGCAGGGGGTGAGGGGAGTAATCAAGTACTAGTGCACAGATGCTCTGTGTGGGTTAAGCTAGTATAGTTTATTCCTTAAAGTTTGAAGTTCAGAGCCCCACTCCCCTTGGTAACTGAAAGAGTAAAATGGAGCCAGGAGCTAGATATTTGATTTCTCCTGATCGATGGGCTCTGGCTTTAGCGTCTCCATATAAAGCCACTTAGATTATTATTACTGAAAGCTTATTGGACTCCAGTACATTTTTACACACCAAATATCACGGATACAGACAATTGTTGGAGAGAAGTGGGGCTTCATGAACTGTGGCACACCTGCTCTGGTCCTGCGAAGTCATCCAGCCCTTTAGATAGAAGTCACAAAGTGAATCTTTCTTCTTAAATTTTTGATTGTTTAAGGCAGTAGGGGATATATGAGAGGTTTCTTGCGAATGACACGTGCATTCTAGAAGCTGAATATTGGTGTGGGAAATGCTTTTCATTGCTGTAGTACATCAAAATCTCAGGAAAAGGAAGAGGAAGAAGCTGCACAATATGAAGTATGTTTGTCTATTTTGTAACCAGTCATTTATATTTTGAATCACTGTACTCTGCTCATTTATAAACAGTAAGCATTTAAAACTTTTTGCTTTTCATCTCCGAGAGCTTCAAGAACACCTAACATTAAGGGGAAAGGGGGCATACTCTGAGCCTAAAGGAGAGGAAAATCTAACAATGCCTCATCAGATTCTTACTTTCCAAGAACACTTAGAAGCAATTTCACGGCTACATTTGGCACTAAGAATACAGCCACATATGTTGTTAAGAGTTTGGGGACTACGGATTTTAAATGTCTCCAGACATCTATTAAGCATATTCTTATTCAGATATGCCATCTAATGCTGAAAGCCACAATCTGTATCTGTGACTGAGATGCTTTCTGACGTTTTTAAATAGCTGTTATCGCTGCTCTTGAATATTGTGACTTTTATGTTGCTATTTGATGTGCTTGTTCTTAAATGGCTGACATGAGGAAAATTCCTCAAAATAGTCCCATTGAAATTAATTTCAATGGGACTACTTTGAGGAATTTTCTTCATCATGTCAGGCAATGTTCTTGTTGTTTTATTTTAGCTCCCCTGAGGGCTCCCTTGTGGAACTGAAAGGAGGAATCGAAATATTTTAATAAATAAAGCAAACAAATATGATGATGATGGCAAAACACGAAGGAAATGATCTTGAACATAATGATGCAGACCTGATGCTGTTGCTGGCAGCATCCCATGTCACACTTAACATGACATTCTGACCATAATGTTCCCCTGAACTCACAATTTGCCAATACTATCCAAAATAGCTTACCTGCCCAAATGCGTTGGGGAAAATCCAACAATAGATTGTTAATGGAACTGCCTCAGGGGATTGGTGAACACCCCAAAATTGCATTCGAACTTTGTGTGGGGAATTAGTGAGCTGGGGTGGAGCAGTCCCATGTCAGAATAATTTTTGTGCAAAGCTTTGGTTACAGGAAAATGAACTGACAGAGAGGCTGATGTTCAAAAACAAACAAGGTTTTATTGCAGGGTAGGGGTACAGTGGCATAAGAAAGTTTATTAGAGCAATATTACTACTAAAAAATACATTACAAGATTAACCAGATAACTGAAAAGAAGAAATTTAGCTCACTGTCTGAATTAAAATAACTTCCAAGCTGGCTAGAGAAAGAAGGCTTGAGAGAAACAGGTTTCTGGATTTAAGAAAGGGCAGGGATAGGGAGACCCAGAGGGGTGCAGTGATTATCATACAACCTCATGTTTCCTTTAGTGGCGATTGGACCCTCATGCCTCTGGTGCAACCGACAGACCTCTTTCCTCAGGGATGGACAAAGAAGGAGCAGGCAGTAGCAGGAGACCAAGGGGGTTAGGCAGCAAAGGTAGATCCTGTTCTTGAGTAGCAGCAATGTTGGTACTTCTGGTAGCAGCAATGTTGGCTGGGCTTCTGGTAGCAGCAATGTTGGCTGGCCAGGCCAGGCCAGGCCAGGCCAGGCCAGGTAAGAAGGCTGATCAGGAGGCTGGAAGCGTGATTGGCAAGCAGAACAAAACACGGCTGAGTTTAATGGTGGGTATCAGATCTAGTCCCCAAATCGCAGGTGACTCCAAAGTGTAAGAACCAAATAATGCTCACTGGGAACCAAATGGAGCATACTGGCTCAAGGAACCAGGGACAATTATAGCCCAAAATGTGTCCTGAGACAACATTCTAGTTGCTCTTCTTTCTTGAATAAGGTAGTTCCAGGGAATCTCAAAAGGCTCCATTGTCTCTGTTTGCTGTGCTGCACTACAGTGAATGCGCTCCCTAGTGAAATAAGAGCCTCCCCATCTCTGACAATCTTTAGCAAGTCTTTAAAGACACATCTGTTCACCCAGGCTTTTAACTGATATTGTTTTAATTGTTTTAATGTTGTTTTAAGAATATTGGGTTGTTGTTTTTTAAAAAAATGTTTTTTAAATTGCTGTGTTTTTAAAAAATTTGTTTTTGTTTTTAACTAATGTTTTACCTTTGTTTTTATCTGGTTGTTAACCTCCCTGAGACATAAGTTTTGGGCGGTATAAAAATATGTTAAATAAATAAATAATACAATGTTTTGAATGGGTCAAGTAGTGCACCCTGTTATGTAAATGGAGTGAATAGACATGCAAACACAATATCTCTTAGGTCCAAAGAACCTAGACTAATTAGTATTTTAATGATTATACCTCTGAGTTTCTATCACCCACTTAGCTTTCTTCATAGGAAGGGAGTTGCACTGCAGAGCTTTATCTGACTTCCCTGCTGAGGTAATTGGTTTCTAGCTCCTCTGAGACATCTATGGAGAGGAGGTAGACCAAGAAGGGGTCAATCTTCATGCAGAGAGAATGAAAAACTAACTTTTACAAGTTAACTCTGGAGTCTACTTAGGCATCCCAGCATAGGGAAGGTGTGAAGCTAGTTCCCTTTCAATTTGGCTTTGGTAGCTGCTAAATCTCGGGGTAACTGTCCCACTGTTGGCCAAGTGACTGGTCCCTATGTGCCAACAAATGGACAGCTCACAATCCCGTGAGACTCCTGAGCATGTCAAGAGTGAGAATTCACAAGCCTGTGGTCTCAAGCATAAGCAGAGAGGCTTCTGGGAGCCTGCAGAAAAGCAGTACTAGCAACAAGATCCAGCTTCTGAGACCACTTCGAAAGGATAAGTTCTCAATGCAATCTGTTGGAGCCACTCAGCTATAGTAAGGAAGGAAGTATTTTTTTTTTTTTTGCTGTAACCAATGGTTAAAAAGCAAAACACACACATAAAATATAACATAAGCATAACAGAAAAAGAAAAAATCTTAATAAAATACAATTTAAAATAATAGTTTAAAAAACTATCTGCAGTTACATCAATAAATAAAACATACAGAATAAGACTAGACTTCTACAATTCAAAGAAATCTACCTTCAAGATACACTGTAGGCATGGTCTGAAAGATGGTAAATGCCTTCCTCAGTGGTGCTCAGGTGAACTTAACAAGGTACTGTGAGAAACTTCTATGTTTCTTATATTGACAGTACCAAGATGAAAACTTTGAGGACTGCACCACAGCGGCATCTTGGCTAGCATCCCATTCAATGAGCCAATCCCCTTTTAAAGCCATCCAAGCTGGTGGCCATCACCACATCCCATGGCAAGGAATTCCATAGATTAATTATGCGCTGTGTGAAAAAGTATTTCCTCTTGTAGGTACTAAACTTCCTAAACTTCAGTTTCATGGGATGACTCCTGGCTCTAGTGCTGCATGTGAGAGAGAAATTTCTCTCTGTCCACCCTCTCCACTCCATGCATAATTTTATATACCTCAATCATCTCCCTTTATTTGCCACTTTTCCAAGGCAAAGAGCCCCAAATGCTGTTGCCTAGCCTCATAAGGAAGGTGCTCCAGGCCCCTGATAATCTTGGTTGCCCTCTTCTGCACCTTTTCCAGTTCTACAATATCCTTCTTGAGATACAGTGACCAATCTACACTCAGAACACTTCAGAAACAACAAAACCCAGTACCCCATGGCTTAGCAACCTATGGAGGTGGTTGGCACCCTCGCTCTGGGCCACCCCAGCACCCCCCAAGTGCAGTCATGGGGCTGCTGAAACCTGCATTCTTCCCTATGGAGAAAAACCTTAAAACCACTTGTGGGGTGCTGGGGTGGCCCAGAGTGAGTGGTGGTCTAGTGCAAAGAGGGTGCCAACCACCCTCATGGGTTTCTAACCCATGGGGTACTGGGTTTTGTTGTTTCTGAAGTGTTCTGAGTGTATATTCTTTGGTAGCATATAAGATTTTCAATGACAAACCATGAATCCACTCTCATTGCTAACCTTAAAGACACATAAACTTCAAAAATCACTTAAAAATCAGCCCTTTGCCCAATTCCTTTCAAATAATTCTGATAGCTTCCTTGCCCACCCTAGGAACTACCACCCACCACACTCCGCTCCACGACACCCCTTTCTCCCCGACTTGAAGCTATACATTTGCTGCAATCCTAATTATTCCCTATGAGGAATTCAAAAATACTTTAACAATTCACCAATAATCAGAGGAGTGTCCAATTGCCTTGGGGTTTTGTGGGTGGTAGGAACCCCTGTCTGTCTACCACCCACCCCACTTTAGTGCCTCTAGGTGCTCCACAATAGGGGATATGGACTGGTTCTGGTCCCATTCTACTCTATGAGAAAAATAATTGAAAATATTTCAAATATTCACAAAAAATTGTAGTACTGTCCAATTGCTTCAGGGTTTGCATGGTTGTTGGCACACATGGGTGCTCCACAATAAGGTATAATGGCCTGGTTCGAGTCCCATTATACCCTATGAGAAAAATTAAAATTAATTTTCAAAAATTCATTAAAAAAATTGTACGAGTGTCCGATTGCTTTGGGGTTTGGGTGGCAGGTACCCCTGGGTGCCAGCTACCATCCTACCAATTTTTGGTTGTTCAAGCCAGTTCTAACCAGTTTGAACTGGTTTGCATCGAACCACCCCCTGGTTCGGTTCGAATTCGAACCTGCAGCTCGAACCTGATGGCTGGTTCATTTCGAATTCGAACCTTTGAACCACCCTGGTTCGAATTTGAACCAGTTTGAATTCAAACCGGTTTGCACATCCCTAGATGTAATCACTATCAGATCAATCTTTCTACTGAATAAATTCCTCAATGTCCACCAAAGTCAAAATTAATAGTCCTCCACTTGCTCTCCCATAAGAACATAATTTAACAGCTGGCAAAACATAGGAGCAAAACCCTAGCAAATGAAGAAGAGAATTGTCCAGGAACCATGTCTCTTGCAGGAAAATGATGTCAAAGTTTTCCAAATACTGTTCAAAGTGTGCAATGTTCTAGGAACCTTTTACACAACCAGGAACTCTTGACAGTCAGTTTGTAGGTTTTGGAGACATTAATGAATTAGTATCCCCCACACATCAAAATATGTTGAAATCTTGTCTTCAGCTGTCAGATGGGTTGGGGAATATCATTGAATCAGGTCTTTTTCATCCATTATCTAGGGCAGTGGTTCCCAAAAAGGGTTCCTCCAGATGTTGCTGAACTACAACTCCCATCATGCCCAACCATAATAAATTGTTGCTGGGAATGATGGAAGTTGTAGTTCAGCAACTTCTGGAAGAACCCAGGTTGGGAACCACTGATCTGGGGGTTAGCCTCCTTTTGATCAGTTTGTTGAAGCATATTTTCTTTCTTATGGGTTAAGGGGCTATTAAATGAAATTAGCTCAACATTCTGAACAGGGTGGGTAGGAGGCTCACTTGAATCTTGTAACAGCAGCAATTTTTATGCACTGCACTTTTGGCTATTATTTTCTTTAAGAGAAGGGCATGATGAAAGTGGTTCAACAAAAGAACACAAAGAAGTTACTGAGGTCATTCACATGACCGGGTGGGAGGGGGTGAGGGGAGAGGGAGGGGAAAGGTTTCACTATACTCACCTCCCCACCCACCCCGACGATGGACAAAAAGTTACTAGGAGCGCAGTCCACATTCCCACACAATGCATTTTCAGAGAGTCAGGATGATGTGTCTTGATCTCCAGGTATACCACAATGCACTGCATGCCAAGTGTAGTGCATTGGGGGGATTTCCCCAGGAGACAGGTACTCTAGGCACCCATCTGTGTGTGTGGCCAGGTTGGAAGCAGCCTGAACTTGCACACGAGCAGGCTAAAAAGCAGAGCTAGGTGGCACTTCCCCGCCAGGATTGGACCCAATCCTGGTGGTTCTTACAAGCAGTCTAACCACGGCCAGGCTTCCAATTACACCTTTTTAAGCTCCAGTGGAGCCAGTGCTATTGATTACCTCTAGATATCTCTGGCATTTATTTCCTGAGTTTACACTTCTGATATACATAATAGACCAGAAAACTGGAAATTCTCTTCTTTTTTCCTCAATTGGGAAAGCAGGAATAAAAAGCAGAGAATCCACTCCAGGCGGCAGGCAAGGCAAGGCAAGGCACCTCTGGTGTTTGCTCACTCTCTTGCTCTCTCTCTCCACTCCCATGAGGCAGAAAGGCAGCTGGCTGCCTCCTTAAGTACATTTGAGAATTCCTCCTTCAAACTCCCCCCACCCTTGTCCCGTCTCTGACCTTTCCTCTTGCAACACAAGATTTGAACAGAAATGATCCAATCGGGAACCAGGGAGGAATCACCAGCCAATAGTTAAACACTGTAAGTCACCAATCTGAAATTTGGGTGGGTGGGATTTTCAAAAAAATTTCCTGCCACAAAATGGAGGTCTGAATCTACAAATTTTTCAGGTTGAAATCTGGGCAATTTGTTTTGGACCCGAATCTGGCCAGCTCATACAGGAGCGATTTGTTTTGTCCAGAGAGTCTTGGGGGGAGGCTGGCGAAGACAGGGGAAAGTTTCACAGCCTTCCCATGGCCACCGCAGCTGCCTCCAGGAGTAAGTATTTCAATTTTCTGATTAATATAGCACTTCAGGAAGCTCCCCAACCCCCTGAAACCAGCCCCGAACCAGCCCAAGCAGTTCAGTCTGAGGTCAAGCATTCAAACTGAACTGGTCTGAGTGTGAGCCAGCTTGATTTACCTATACCACGTTTCAATAAGAGTTCCCAAATTTTTTTACATAGATAAATACAAATAAATAAATATTGATCCCTGCCCCCAGAGGCCTCACAAATTAAGAAACATAAGACAGCCACCAGCAACAGCCACTGGAGGAATGCTGTGCTGGACAGGGCCAGTTGGATGGGGTTAGATAGGGCCAGTTGCTCTCCCTGCTCAAAAAAGAAAATCACCACTTTAAAGAAGATGCCTCTTTGCTCAGTTAGCAGGGGAAGCTTAGTTAGCAGGCTTTGCAGTTAATCAAGCTTTCTGACTCTCAGGTTTGTTTTAGATTGTGTTTTTATTGGCAAATAGTTCTCTATGGTAATAATATGAGACATTATGCACATCAACCATAGTCATCAATCTAGCACACTGCTTGGAGGGAAGTGTACTGATGAGTGAATATAGATGGGCATCATAAGAGAGCAGCAAATCCTTCAAATCTCTTGTAAAAATGCTCAAGGGGAGGCTTCATTGTTTATTTCAATATGATAAGAGCCCAGCAACTTTGTTCTTCATGCCATCTTTTTATTGATTGCTGAAGGCGCTGCTCTTTAACTATAATTCAGCTCCCACTTGGTGGGTGGAGAGAAAGTCACCTACGTTCTCATTTTTCAAGGCTCTTTCTGGAGGACAAGAAAGGAAATTGTTTTTTGCAGTGCAGTGCACAATACAAGGTACGGATGTGTAAGGAAACTCTTGACATTTTATCCATGCAAGAAGGAAAGCAAATCTAAGAACAGTGCTAATAAGGGCATTATAATATTAGCAGTTTAATTTTCATTCCCCTTACTAATTACTAGCATGGAATTTGCCTTTTTTCACAACTGCCCCACACTAAGTCAACACTTTCAGTGAGCGGTCCACCACAACCCTGAGATCCCTGTCCTGGTTAGTCAGAGAGAGCCGGCAGAAAATGGGAAGAGTAGGTAGCAGATACAGATATACAGCACAAAGCAATGAATTACCTAGTCAACATAAAGGTATATTGTGATATCAGTGGTAACAGAATTGTATACATGAGTAAAGAATGAGCATACAATGCAAAGTGACTCAATGGGTGATACCATCAGATGGCTGAACAATGTAAAAAACAATGAGTTATCAAAATGTGGAAATATACAAATAGCTGAGACCTCCTACAGCGCTTATGCAAGGCTTCGAATGCTTCTTCAGTCAGAAATGTGTCTCAATCCAAAATACAATAGAGTCTGGAAATGCAGAATACAGAATAATAGAATAATAATGTAACAAAATACAAAATCCAAAAATGCAGATACAGCATAATCCTTCTGCCAACACTGACTTTGTTTTCTATTCAAGGAGTAGAACTCAGCAATGCTTTATGGCCCTCGTTGTTCTGATACTGAGAAACAAAATTCATGTGTTCAAAAAACACTCTTTATTCATTTATCCTAAACAATTATATAAATGTTTAGTTACTCCTTAAAAGAAGCAAGAAATGAGTAAGTCTACAAAGTTCTTATTGTTGTTAAGAATAAAGTTGTTCCCTGTGAGTGAAGTGAAAGAGATTGGTGAACCAACAGCTGTGCCTAGTACTCTTAAATCGCTATCAGGGCTCTGCTTCTTAAAGAGACATCAAAGAAATACAGAAAAGTCCAACTTTTTTTTTTTTTTTTTGGCTATAGACTTCTTAAAATTAAAAACTTTAAGATGATTGTCATCTCATATCACCAGTACATTAAAAAAAGGCTATACATTGTTGATGGCACAGCTGGTAAAATTAACGTGAATATCCACAGAATTGTTCAAAAGAATGAATAGTGTGCTTAAATTAAAGGAAAATGCCATCAATATATCTCCCATAGTATGCTATAACACAGAAGAAGGAATTAACTGCTGGATTTAAGATATAACTGAACTCCAGCAAGGACATGTATAAATTGGCTATAGATGGAACCTCAGATCCCATCAGTGTATATATGAAGTTGAGTTTTGTGTGTGTGTCAATATGCATTATCTTGCACTTACACTGAACTGCATTTGCCATTTTCTTTCCCACTCACCCAGTTTGGAGAGATCCTTTTGGAGCTCCTCACAATCTGTTTTAGATTTCACCACCCTAAATAGTTTCGTGTCATCTGCAAATTTGGCCACTTTGCTTCTAACCCCAACTTCTAGATCAGTAATCAATATTAGGGAATGTGCAAAACGTTTCGGGCACAGAACGATCTGTGCCCAAAACGACCAATTTCGAGGGATTCGGAGCCGAACCAAATCACCCCCGACGATTCCCGAAAAATATCAGACCTGAAACAAATCACCCCTGTTTCGGGACCGAATTTTTCGGGTGTTTCAGGTCTCCTTTTTGTGCCCCAGAAAAGTGCCAGCCTTGTCTTCTTCTTCCCCCTCCGTTTTCAGTTTGATGTCTCTTTGAATTTCTCGCCTTTTTGCCTCCATTGATTTCAATGCAGAAATTGCTTTCCTGTCACTTTAATTGAAAAGGTCCTGGGGCCAAAAGAGTGGGGTGGGGTGGTAGTGCCCAATGGGTGGAGGCTACCACTCCAATTACAGAGTGATTGGGCAGAGGGCTGATTTTTGGTGATTTTTTGAGAGTTTTAGTAAACTTCAAACGCGTAAACTTCAGAGTTTTAGTAAACTTCAAACGCGTAAACTTCAGAAATTCACCAAAAATCAGCCCTCTGCCCAATCACTCTGCAATTGGGGTGGTAGCCTCCAACCATTAGGCACTACCACCCCACCCCACTCTTTTGGCCCAGATCCCACTTTCTGCCCCCAATCTGCCCCAAAGACACTAAAACTTCAAAAAATCACCAAAAATCATCCCTTTGCCCAATCACTCTGTAATTGGGGTGGTAGCCTCCACCCATTGGGCACTACCACCCCACCCCACTCTTTTGGCCCCAGGGCCCAGTTTTTTACCTGAATCAATTCGGATTCAGATTCGGGTTAATCTGAATCCAAACCGAATCAGGGGTGATTCAGGTGGGCAAAATTCGGGCACAGAACAGAACAGGGGTGTTTCGGTTCGGGTCCAAACCGAAACATGGAAAATCCGAATTGCACACCCCTAATCAATATATTAAAAAGCACTCGTCCTGGCACAGGTCCTGGGCGACTCCACTTCTTTCTTCCCTCCATTGTGAAAACTGTCCACTTATTCCTACCCTCTGTTTCCTGTCCTTTTACCAATCCACACATGAACCTGTCCCCTTATCCCATGACACAACAGCCTTTTATCAGGAACTTTGTCAAAAGCATTTTGGGATTCCAAATATACTATGTCAATTGGATCACCTTTATCCCCATGCCCGCTGACATGCTTAAAGAACTGCAAAAATTTGGTGAGGTAAGACTTACCTTTGTGGAAGCCATGCTGGCTGTCCTTCAAGAATGCCTGTTCTTCTATTTATTTAACAATTTCATCCTTTCCATCAGTTTACCTGGCACAGATGTTAGCTAGTCTGTAAACATTCTGTAATTTCCTGGCTCTCCCATGGAATGCTTTTTGAAAATCAGTGTTACACTGGCTTCTTTCCAGTCCTCTGGTACAGAGTCCAATTGTAGGAATATATTTCTCTGTGCATGAACAGCTGTTCATGTGCTTAGACCAGAGCTGCACAACTTCAGCTCTCCAGCTATATTTGGATTACAACTCCCACAATCCCCAAACATGCTGGCCAATAGCCAGATATGATGGGAGTTGTAGTCCAACATCTGCAGGAGGGCCAAAACTGTGCAGCCCTGGCTTAGGCCCTGTACAATTGACAGAGAACCCTGTGCAATCAAGGATCCTGATCAAATGAAAGAGTCACAACACATACAGCAGTACATGCAGAGAAGCGGTGGAAAGCCAGAGTGGGGACAGCAGCTACAGTCCCATTTCTTCCTTCATGCATTGAGTGAACATAGAAGGCCTGTTCACAGATTATGTGCAATGTACATACAGTCTGTGTAGAGTGTACGCACATGCAGATGTGTCAGCACATACCATTATTTACACTTTATGTTAAACAGACATACAGGAGTACATTTCCTACCTACAACCTGCATTTGAGGGGGCCTGTACCCAGGTTCACTTTTTAAATGATGCATGTACAGTCCTTTGTAAAAACATAGATACTTGTATGATAGATACATAGATACTTGTATAGATACTTGTACTTGTGTATAGATTCTTGTATGAACATACAGCATAATTTCTGAATAGGGCTATGGCTGAAGGTGTAAAGTGGCTCAAACAAACAACGAAGGAGGAGGATCACTTTAGCTTTCTGGAAACAGTGGACCATTGTTTCATCTAACTCAGCATTATCTATGCCAGCAGATCCCACCTTTAGGTCCCCAGATGTTGCGGAAGTGGAGGAGCTTCACTTTGCCTTGCCTGCCTGCTGCCTAGAGTGGATTCTCTGCTTTTTGTTCCTGCTTTCCTGATTGAGGAAAAGAGAAGAGAATTCTTTCACCCACTTCCTGCTGCTGGGAGAATCACTGTCTGATAGGGATGAGCCTGAAGTGTTTCAGAGCCTTTTTGGAGAGGCGCTGAAATGCTTCAGCTCCCTGGCGCCGAAATGTTTGGTGTGGGGTTCTCTTAAGAAGAGGCATGCAGGTCCTACCTGCTGTGGTTATGAACATACTTCCATGCAAGCGGCAGCTTGTGTGGCTTGCTCCTCTAACTCCCCATTCTTTCTTGGAATGGGGTAGAGTTCTTTTACCATACGTTGTGGTAGAAGCATTTCTAATGTAGGTCCAGGACCATTTGCTTTCCAGCAGATTCTGGTCCCACTCTGTAAAGAAAGGAGGCTCTGGGGCAGGGAGTTGAAGCTGTTTGTTTTTTGTGTTTTCTTGTTTGTTTGTTTTTACATTCTGTTCTTCCTCCAAGGAGCCCAACACATAGTTGTTTCTTCTCAAAACGACCCTGTGAGGTAGGTTAGGCTGAGAGAGAAGGGACTGGCCCAGAGTCACCCAGAAAGTATCATGGCTGAATTGGGATTTGAACTCGGGTCTCCCCAGCCCTAGTCCAACACTCTAACCAGTATACCATGTAGACATATTTTTGTCTACAAATGTAAGAGGAATCTGCTGGATAGCCACGTGCTTTAAAATTCAATTTAGTGTATATTAGAGATTAAGAAATATTGTAGTTGAATTAAAAATATTTTCAGTCAAGTGGTTGGAAAATCACTACCTTAATACACACTTAATTACTAGTCACTGAATTCACCACTCATACTGTAAATTCTGATATGTGTTCTAATGTAACTACATATATAGAACCCTCCCTCCCTCCCTCCCTCCCTCTCCCTCACACACACACCTACCCGATTTAGGATCAATTTGCAAAGTACATATTTCTATTAGCCTGTACTCCATCACCACTAGTTTATTTTCTCCTACTCAAGAAATATTCTTACCAAGGAGGGAAAATAGGAGATTGGAAAAACTACCTAGAAAAGTAATTGCTGTTCAGTTTGAAAAGCTTCTCCTGATATTGCAGTACCAGATTGTTTGCACCTAAGGAATGGAAAATACTTTCATTTTCTAATACCTTTTCATCAAGGTTTTGGCAAACCACCATCAATCTTTCTTAAGTGGGGTTTTGGTGTGGGGTAGAATATATGTATAAGAAATGAATAGCTTTTATATGCATGCTGTCATCAAGGCAGAACACTTTGCAAAGCGATCATGGAATCATAGAGTCAGAGGGGACCTTCGAGGCCATCTAGTCCAACCCCCCTGCTTGATGCAGGAAATCCAGAGCTAAAACATCCCTAACAGATCTATGTCCAGCCTCTGCCTGAAGACTTCTGGGGAGGAACTGCCCAATGCATATGAGCTTGTACACCCGAGCAATTGGTTCCATTGTTGAACTGCTCTTACTGTTAAGTGTCTCCTAATGTTCAACCAAAATCTACCCTCCTGAAACTTAAGCCCATTATATCTAGCCCTGAGAACATGACTTTGCCTTCCTCTATGTGATAACTCTTCAGGTATTTGAAGAGAACTATCATGTCCACCACCACCTCAGTTTTCTCTTTTTCTCCAAGCTAAATATACTTAGTTCCTTCCATCTTTTCTCACAAAGCTTCTTTTCCTGATCCATGATCATCTTCATTGCTCTTTTCTGAATGCATTCCAACTTGTCTACTTATTTCTTATAGCACCCAGAAGTAGACACAGTACTCTAGATGAGATAGTGCAGAACAATGATAATTTCTCATGACTTTTAAGCTCTGGTTCTCTTAATTCACTCTAAACTCTTATGCACTTTATTTGTAGCTGCATCACACTATTGAGTGATGTGGAGCTTGTGACTACTGCAATCCCAATAGCCCTTTTATACATGCTATCTTCAAACCAGATACCTGTAGAGGAAAAATAGAAGGTCCCCAAATAGCAAAGCATAACTAGTTTGGTGAGAAAGCAGCAATGTAAGAGGTATCCTTTTTAGTACAGAAGAGCTACAAGGATATATTTAAAGAAAAGGTTACAAACGAATGTGAAAAAGCCTGCAGCTTAATTTCAGCTGTAGCTCATGGCTGAAGAGAGAGACCAAAACAAACAGCCCTCTCTGGAGAGACAAAATGGAGACTAACACTGGAAGAACAAAGAGGGGAGAAGTCCAGCACTTTTATCCATGACCCACCCCAGTGGTCACTATGAGACATTGCAGCTGAGAGCTGATACTGCCAGGGCAATGTTGTCAAATGCTTTAGGAAATCAGGATAAATTATGTCCATGAGATTAGTCCCACAATCTATTAAGCTAGTAGCCTGATCAAAACAGAGATGAGATTTGTCTGGCAGGATTTGTTCTTGACAAATCTATGCTGGTTTCTAATAATCACTGCCTTACAGAGTGACTGCTTTACAAACTGTACTAGACTTTTCCTTTATAGAGAAGTCACTTACCAGTCTCCAGGACCTTCCTCCCCACCCCCTTTTTTGAAACTGGGACATCATTTGCCCATTCTTCAGGCAAGGCCCCTTTGAGTAACAACTTTCCCCAGGAAATGGGCAGATCCAAAGCATTTCATATGAGAACTGGATATAAGAACCTTCAGCGGCTGTTCTCACATGCAGCCTAACCCAGGCTAGGGATGCCCAGCCCGGATTAGGCTACACATGAGAACCACTGGGATAAGGCCAGATCCTAGTGGGCCAGTGCCACCTAGCCTGGTTGTTAGTCAAGGTTAAGGGAGCAAGTGGTCCCTTACCCCTGGCTACCTGCTCATGTGTGAGCTGGGCTACTACTAGCCTGGCTGCACACAGAGATGGCCAACTAGAATGCCCACCTCTTAGCAGAATCCCCCAATGCAGTTTGAACGTCATGTGCTGCATCATGGGATTCACGGAGGCTGTGATGATGAGTCCCGGCCACTGGTTACCAGCACTGCCAGGAGCAACATGGAGATTCATCCATGCTGCTCTCAGCAGCACCGGTTGTGTGGGTGTGTGGTTTGCACACCCGGCCAGCTGTAAGTGATCAGCTGGGGGAAGGTACGTTGAACCCTGACTTCCCTCCAGCCTGCACACACGGCCAAGTGGACAGCCCCTCAGTCAGTTTCAAATATTTGCTGGAGTAACATTCAGTCTACTCAGCATCTGATGTACTCAGCTCTCTCGCCTGCTTGGAGCTGTCCAAGGTCCTGACCCTTTTTCTTGAAAGTTACTACACTTGGAAGTATACAAGGTTTGCATCCTTCTCAGGATCCTGACCATCATCCTAATCCCTGGCTCTGCAGTCCTGGCTTGACCATCAATCCCTGCCTGAAACAAGATATCAACATTCCATCATCCTTACTGAGCAACAGGCCTACAGTTTCCTTCCTCTTCCTTTTAATTTGAGCATACCTGAAAAGGTTATTTCTGGTGTCCTTGGCGGCTTCAACTTGTTCTGAGCCTTATCTTTCCTACCATGTTTTGCTACTTGCTGGTACTGTAGTGGTGACCAGCCCTGCCTTCTCTTTCTTATGCATATCCTGTTCCCACCCCACCAACTCAGGACTAGGTTTTTTGTGCAGCCACATTGGGTTGTATCCAGTGGCAGCCGGCTGGCCCATGGGCAAAGAAAATAGTGGTGGACGATGGTGGCCTGGTGGCCAGCAGACAGGCAGGTCGGAGGCTGGGCAAAGAAAACGGTGGCAAATAGTGGTGAATGGCAGCGGGGGTGGGCAAAGAAAATGGCTATGGATGGCGGCGGGCAGGCAGAAGGAAGAAGGCGGCCGGCGGGCAAGAAAATGGTGGTGATGGCAGTGGGTGGGGGAGGTGGTGGCACACTAGAGGCACAGATGCTCTGCACCCAGCCCAGCTAGTTTATTTTATTTTATTTAGTCATGCTGCATCCCAGAGCATGGTCTAAGGGCACACGAATCAACCATCTTGCAGAAGCTAAGCAAGACTTGGTGTGGTCACAGCGACTGGATGGGAAGCCTATGTATGTCATGTTTGGGGATGGGGCAATAGCTCAATAGTAGAATACCTGTTTTGCATGCAGAAGGTCCCAGGTTCAATCCCTGGCATTTCCAGGTAGGGCTGGGAAATATTTCTGTCTGAATCCTTGGAGAAGCTGCTGCCAGTCAGTATAGAGAATATTGAGCTAGATGGACCAATGATCTGACTCAGTTTAGGAACATAGGAACATAGGAAGCTGCCATATACTGAGTCAGACCATTGGCCCATCTTGCTCAGTATTGTCTACACAGACTGGCAGAGGCTTCTCCAAGGCTGCAGGCAGGAAACTCTCTCAGCCCTATCTTGGAGATGCCAAGGAAGGAACTCAGAGCCTAGATGCTCTTCCCAGAGCAGCTCCATCCCCTAAGGGGAATATCTTACAGTGCTCACACTCCCTTTCATATGCAACCAGGGTGGACCCTGCTTAGCTTAAGGGGACAAGTCATTCTTGCTACCACAAGACCAGCTCTCTTCAAGTATAAGACAGCTTCCTATGTTCCAGACACTCCTGGAGGAAACAGGCTGTCTAGATGCATTTGAATCAAGCCTCAGGCCTGGCTTTGGAACAGAAGCTGCTTTGGTAGCCCGGTAGGATGACCTGTGCAGAGAGAGAGACAGGGGGAGTGCAACCCTGTTAATTCTCTCGGATCTCTCAGTGGTTTTCAGTACTATTGACCATGTTATCCTTTTGGATAGGCTGGCTGAGTTGGGTGTGGGAGGCACTGCTTGGAAGTGGTTCAGATGAGGATCATAATGGCTGCCATCCAAACTAACTTACTGATAGTGCTACTCAGTAATTAGTCTAAAGGACTACTTAATTTCAGTAGGACTGTTCAGAAGTCCTATTGGGAGAGATCACCAGGAGATTTTTGTGCAGGGTGTTGTCAGTATGCTGATGACACTCAAATCTATTTCTCTATTTCAACATCATCAGGAGAAGGCATAAACTCCCTAAATGCCTGCCTGGAAGTGGTAATGGGCTGGATAAGGCATAACAAACTGAGATAGACTCCAGATAAGACAGAGGCATTTATTGTGTGGGGTTGGAACTTGGGAGATGATTTTGATCTGCCTGTTCTAGATGGGGTCACACTTCCTCAGAAGGAACAGGTATGCAGTCTGGGAGTACTTCTGGACCCACAATTCTCCCTGGTATCCCAGGTTGAGGCAGTGGCAAGAGGTGCTTTCTATCAGCTTCGGCTGATAATGCAAGCTGCATCCATTTCTTGAGACAAACAACCTCAGAACAGTGGCCCATCTTCTGGTAACCTCCAGACTTGACTACTGTGATGTGCTCTATGTGGGGCTGCCTTTGTACATAGTCCAGAAACTGCAGTTGGTTGAGCCAGGTTGGTCTCTGGGTCATCTCGGAGAGACCATATCACTCTAGTGTGAGAGAGCTACACTGGCTGCCAATAAGTTTCCGGGCAAAATACAAGATGCTGGTTTTAACCTATAAAGCCCTAAACAGCTTAGGCCCTGGGTATTTAAGGGAATCTCTTCTTTGCTATGAACCCCACCACCCATTGAGATCATCAGGAGTGGTTCATCTGCAGTTGCCACTGGGTTTTCCGGTGGCTACTCAGGGATGGGCTTTCTCCATTGCTGCCCCAAGGCTCTGGAATGTGCTTCCTGCTGAAATAAGAGCCTCCTCATTTCTGACAACTTTTAAGAAGTACGTTAAGACACATTGGTTCACCCAGGCTTTTAATTAGATACTGGGTTTTTAAATAGTTTTTAACGTAGTTTTAAATTTTAATCATGATTTTAGCCTTTTTATTCTCTTGTAATTTGTATTTTATTGTGAGCCACCCAGAGATGCAGGTTTTGGGCAGGATATCAGTATGTCAAACAAACAAACAAACAAACAAACAAACAAACAAACAAACAAACAAACCAATCAATCAATCAGTCTTATTCTGGATATCAGCCATTGCCAGTCAGAATTGGTCTAGTGGGACCAATGATCTGACTCAGTATAAGGCAGCTTCATACATATATGTGTACGCTCAGCACTGCAGTTCTCTGCCTGGTCACTCATTCATTAGCACATCAAAGCTGGATTTCATATGAAACTTTTCATATGATTTCATGAATGTGAGGTTTTCATTAGTAGAGTTTTGAACTACATCTGTTGGAGCAAAAGTATTTTCCTGAAAAACAGTTGGAGCTAAAATTCTTGAAAATGCGTGTTTGAAACTGCACAATCAAGGAAGATGAACAGCTATCTGTAAACTGGGAAAGTACTATTTCTTTCTAGTTGAAAATTAACCTCCTTGACAACACAGGGCTGAATTTACAGACTCCACAAAGACACAGATTAAATCATTATTTTACTGTCTATCAAGAAAGGAGAACAATCTTAAACACACATTGACTTGAAATAAATCCCACTGATCCTAATTGAATTTCCTTCCAATTAAATATGCAGCCTTAGTGGTTTTACTATTTTTAATGGGATAAAATTAATTTCCAAGAGATCTACTCTGCAGCAGAGTAGGGAAGCTGGCAGTGGCCCATGTGCAACTGCCTCCATGGCCCCTTGGCCCCACCCCCGCATCTGATGTAAGATTCAGGGGTCCAGCTAGCCACACCCCGCATCTGATGTCAAATGCTGGGTGTAGTCTCCCTACCAAACGGGACCCCGTGGCCCCGTTTGGAAGGGAGATCTGCCCACGCTGCATTGGGCAGCGCGGCCCAGAGCGACTCTCCCTGCCTTAAAGGCAGGGAGAGCTATTCCGGCCACACTGCCAATGCAGCACAGGCCGGTCTCTCTCTTAAATGGGTCTGTGTGGCCCCATTTGGGAGGGAGATCGATCAGCCCGGCTGCATTGGCAGTGAGACCAGGAGCAGCTCTCCCTGCCTTTAAGGCAAGGAGGGTCACTCCAGCCGCGCTGCCAATGCAACGTGGGCCAATTTCAGCTCCAAAAGGGGCCGCACAGCCCCATTTGGGACTAAAATAATGCCCCCCCCATCTGACATCAGATGCAGGGGGGTGTCTTGGGCCACACTTTTGGCCCCTGATTGGTGGTGGCCCGGGTTCTTTGAACCCATTCACCCAATGGTGGCTCCACCCCTGTTGTTTTGTTAATGTCTTGTTTGCAATCACAGATGTTGAAGTCACCCAGAACAATCATTCTGGAAGTCCTCAACACCAAATCTGAGATTACCTCCGTGAACTCAGGCAGGGAGACAGCTGGGCAGTGATATGGGTGTGGTAGACCAACAGAATCCCCACTCTGTCCCAAGAGCCCAACATCAGCTACAAACATTCTGAACTGGCATTCACTTGGACAAAGAACCGAGAGAGGAAAATAGAGCTTTTATAAATTACAGTGACTCCCCTCTCCCGGCCATACAGCCTATGCTGATGCTGCATCCAGGTGGACACAGCTGGGAAAGACTAATCTCTCCCAGCTCCCCAACCCAGGTCTCCATAATACAAACCAGGTCAGCCCCTACCTCCACAATTAAACGATGGATAATAGAGATCTTATTCTGGCCTGACCTGGCATTAAACCGCAGCACCGGCAGGCCAAAGGACAAGCTGGTAAAGCAGCCAGGAACCCTCCCATTATGGGAACAACCAGAAGAAAGGATAGCAATAAGATGCTGAATCATTCTTCCCCTCATATGATGTAAGTGAGACCCCACTCCATACCTTCCCCTACCCATGATCTTTCTATTTTAATGGAGCTGCTCTGGGAAGAGCAGAAGGTTCCAAGTTCCCTCCCTGGCTTCTCCAAGATAGGGCTGAGATAGATTCCTGCCTGCAACCTTGGAGAAGCCACGGCCGGTCTGTGTAGACAATACTGAGATAGATGGACCTATGGTCTGACTCAGTATATGACAGCTTCCTATGTTCCTATGAAGCACCCCCAGCTCTCTCCAGGTTTACATCCTCACTCAGGCACATAATTAAAATAGCTGAAAATTACTCCCAGCTAGCAGAGTAGAGCCCTTGTGTCTCCCAAAAGGGTGACCCCCTTTGGTGTCACCCCTTTGGTCCGCTGCTGGTACTTTCCACAAGCTCTGCTCACTGCCTTCCAGGGCAAGATGACAAAGGGCAGATGGAAAACCCCCTTCCTCTCTCTTCTTCCCTCTTCTGAAGCTGGTGAAGATCATTGGGGCAGTGGGGGGTGACTAAAAGGTGAGTTAATTTAATGGAATCCCATAGCAGTCTTTTAAAAAGTAACTAGGCTAAACCAGAGGAAGTTTAGTTATAATAAATCCTGCTCATTAGATTCACTTGATTACTCCACACAGCAGCATAAAATGGAAATGTTAATTTGTGTGACTAAGGAAGACTTCAAAAACCATTGATTTTTTCCCCCCCTAGTTAAGAAACTTTCACTAGGCTGCTGTGCTTGCTAAAAATTGACCCCTTTCCAGTAGGCACTGATTTCTGTTAGTGGCAGGGTATTTTTGCCAATACTTCCCAGTTTCCCTTTTTCGCTTCTATTGTGATTTAGTGTAATGGACTTCAAATAGCTAGGTGGTTGTCTTTTCTCATATCAAGACTAGCTTCTTTGTGATTTGAGATGCTTAGCTAGATTCTCTCTCTATTTTTAGGAGAGATGGATTGACTAGAGTTCCCTACCATAATTTAATAATCTTGGGCCAATTTGGGCAATATGTCCAATTGACCCCCACCAGCCATGTGATTAGGGATGTCAGCACAAACATCTCACTTCCCTCCTTGATGTACTGTTCCACTTGTCCTGATCACATGTGGAGCAGTTCATCCAAACCCCCTTCTCACGTGTGGCTTAAACACTCATTAAAATTGTACTTCAGTTGTGTGTGAGGGGAACGTGAGCGAGGGGGACGTGACTGACCATGTCCCTAACAGTATTCTCTTCAACAGGGATTCCCAGATGTTGATGACTACAGTTCCCATAATCCCCAAGCAAAAGCCATTGCAGCTAGGGGTTCTGGGAGTTGTAGTCAACAACATCTGGGAATCCCAGCTAGGGGGACCAGTGGTCCCTAATTGCATGGTGTGTGGGCCCAGCCTGGTCAGATGTATAATCCAAGCTCCAGATGTATCATTTTCACCTCAGGATCTCTATGCCAATTGCTCTCATTAGTCATTTTGACTCTGTGACATTCCAGTAGTTTGATTCTGCTATTCCTTGTGTGACTTCCTAGGTATATCTGAAATTCTTGACATACAAAGCAAGCTGTCAGGATGCCAACCCCCCACCTCTCACCAAGCCCGCCAGAGAGGTCTGTGAAGAGGGAGCAGGCTCCACTGGAGAAGCCTCAGACAGAGAGGTAGCCTCAAGTTCCACAAGGCAGATGAAAGACCAGTGCTTGTCTGCGCTGCTGAAGACTGGGACGGTGAAGCGGAACTGGCTGAGGTGCTGACCGATGACGCTGGTTGTCTGGCACCAACAAGGAAAGTGGTGACGCCTACAGGACAAAGGGGAAATGGATGTGGGGCAGGAGAGAGTGGTGGGGACAGGTAGCCAGGTGCTGGGGCTGGGCCAAAGGAAGGCAATAAAGGCTTGGGAAATCAGGATGTGGGGCAGCAGCAGGATGTCCAGCCTGTGACTTCATATTTAAGGAGGGTCAGGCTGATGATGAAGGCAGTGGAACCAGGGAGTGACTGGGACCTCCAGAGAGCAGCCAGCTGCAAAGAGGAGCCCATTGCCAGGAGGAGGACCAAGGGGATGTGAACCCCCTCCCCCAACTCTGAGGTAACCCTGAGGACTTTGTCAGGCTGTGACACTAGCTGCTGGCCTATGTCTCTCCACACAAGCCTGTGTATGTTTACTCAGAAATAGGTCCCACTGTTATCCATAAGGCTGCAATTCAGGATATGCTCTATGGAGTGTACATTGGATTGCAGTCATAAGAACATAAGAACTGGATCAGGCCCATCTAGTCCAGCATCCTGTTTCGCACAGTGGCCCACCAGTCTTAGGCAGTCACTTTCTAGTAAGTCCTGTTGAAATCACTGGGACTTACTTCTGAGTAATCATGAATGGGATTGTGCTGTTAATATTGGCTTGTTATGTTTTATAGGCAGTAAATATTTAATCAGTTTTGCCAGAGTAACTTAAAGCTTCAATAAATTTGCACACAAATTATATTATGGAGAAGGTGGCTGAGGGAATTATGACGACTAGACAAATAGGTTTGGGAGACATATAATTAAATATTGAAATTGCTAAAGGAGACGGAGGGCAGCACGTTATGTATCACTTAAAACTCTTTCAGTCAAGGCTGAAAATCCTTTGAAAGAAAGGTTTCATAGCTCATCAGCTAATAGCTGTGGGCCTGAGAAGGTCAAATTACTTTATTGTAACGGTTGTTTCTGCCTCATCAAATCTCTGAGCATGAAGGGCTTCCATTATTAATTTAAAAGGTCTCCGAGTTCTTCATGTCAAATCATCTGTATTTAACACTTCAAGCTCAATAATCTTTTTGAATCTCATATGACAGAGGTCCCTGGCAAGAAGCTATACTTGCCTTTATTTGACTACCATATAAGTGTACCTGGAGATATGCAATAGGCAGGTGGCAATGTTTGCAATGGCCTTGATCATGTCCTTTTTTAAAAAAAGAAGAATTTTTGCTTTTATTAGTAATAGAAATAGAACAGGTTACATCTCTGAGATCGACATAGTCATACATGAGTAAGAGTAATGACTTATCCACAGCAAAGAAAACAAGGGGGGTGGGAACCAATAGTATTTAAGCATACTTAAATGAGTAACGATAATCTGTAAGAAAAAGAGGGTACATCTAAAAAACTAAATCTAATCGTCAGAGAAAAAATGAACCTTAAACCTCACACAGAATACTCCCCCTGGACTCAATTGAATGATTCAGAACAAGAATATTCAATGGAGAAGAAAATTAGAATGAAAAAACACTAGTTCTGCCATAAAGAAAAGGTGTATGTATTGTAAATACAAAACCACATATCCACCAATATTTTATAATCAAAATTCCCCTCTCGTCCCATACAGGTATACAAAACATCATAATAAAGTAAATGACAGAAATCAGTTAAACCTTCAGTAGTCCTCCTCTTCATTTAACACAAAAAACCAAACAAACAAAAAACCGAAGAGATAAATGGAAAAATATTCTTTCATGAAGAGGTAGACTAACTTCAGCCAGAACTGGTCTCTATAGCCCACCACTGGGAGAATAGACTATCAAGCTATGACACTAAGATCTCTCCCCATACAAACATGCAATCAATTTCCTTCTAATTGTTTGCATCACAACAAGCAGTTCATTCAACAGTTACTATTATAAAGTTTTCATAACAACCAATAAAAGCCCATAGGGGGAAATGAAAATAAAGAAAAATACTGAAAAAAGAAATGGGAATGATAGAGATATATATTTCTGAAAAATTGAGACTAGATTTCAATTAGAAGCTAAAGCTAACTTCAATTAATTGTTCAAAAATGCTCAAACCAAAACTTAAGAATACAAAAAAAATCATACAATGAACTTTCCAAATAGAACATCTCGATACATAATCTTTTTAAAACTATAATATCATATAGTAGAATAGAGCCAATAATCTTATTCCTTAAATTTAAAAATATTATCAGTATTACAGCCACTTATTTCTAAAGGTTATTTCTAGAGGTCCACTCTTCCCTAATTCCCCCATTCTTAATATATCTCATTTTTTCCATAAGAAGGAAAGAAAGAAAGAAAAAGAAACAAAGGACAAAAATATGTGGCAATTCCTTAAGTCATTAAAACTATCAGGTTTATCATACAACATCCCAATTCCTGATTAGGTTATTGTCAGTATTAAACCTTATATAGAACTCCCTAATTGAACAGCCGATTAATGAAGTATATATTTAAGTATACTCAGAGTTAAAAACCTACAAATTAAACCCTAAATTAATCACATAAATTATCATTTCTTCCATGAAGATCTGTGACAATTCCTTGATCATGTCCTAATTCAAGATGGATCATGTGATTCAGTGGAATATTGGCTGACACAATGAGGAAAATTGCTCATAGTCCCATTGAAATTAAAAGTTAGGCATTATCCTTTTAATTTCAGTGGGACTACTTTGAGGAATTTTCCTCATCCTATCCTATCTCTATAGATTCAAATTTTATTCATTATTTATTAATTATTATTAATTAATTATTATTATCTTACCATTGTAAGGATTAAAATGGTTATAAAAGGATTTTAAATAAATTATGGGTAAAGGGTGTTCAAGTGAGCTGGCCTTGCTCAAATAAAACATCCAGTTCAGAAGATTAGGTTCTGTTTGGGTATTATCTCTTATTGATCTCAGGCAGTAATAAGACTGGCAAGTTGTTCCCAGAAACCCGCCCAAGTACAGAAAGAAACTTAGGTGAAATTTCTGCTAGGCCTTATTTCTAGGCATGCAGTGCAAGGCAGTGTTACAACTGGTTGGGACAGAATGGATTCTGTTGCTCAGATATCCAGATCAGACCCAATGAAGACAGGACATGCTTAGTTGGAGTTTTAAAAAAAGATCACTTTATTAATGTTCAGCAGAATAAGACTTGCAATGAGTTATCTAACTAACCAGAGTTTGGGTACTCCTCCTGTGTGGGACCGCCTCCTAGGGAGGGCCATCTCCACACCAAGGCAAAGGGCTGAGTACTGATTCGGTCAGGCGCCAGGTCCTGACCTCCTCTCACCATGAGATTTCCCCCTGCTGAGGGGGGGCAACCTGCCCCTCCCCCAACTCAAGCCGCCAAAGCTCTGAGTTGGTGAATCCAGCCACCCCCTAAGCAGGGGCTATTCTCAACCCTCCAGGCTGCAAAAACTCTGAAGGGCTGTTCCTTGCCCCACCCCCTTGCCCCAAATGGATCTCCAGCCAAACACCGCTAATCAATCTACCTACCCAACAACTGAGCTGCAGAGCAATTGCCTGGAATGGAGGCTGCTGGGATCCAATTAGCCCACCTCCTTTCCCCATTGGTTGAACCCTGTCACATGGAGGGGGAGGCAAGATGGCACCTGTGCCTGCCTCATGAGATAGGGGCACAACCCTGCCCAACCTGCTTCATTGAGCTGTTGCGGTGGCAGGGACCAGCATTTCAACACTACTCTGTCTGGTTGCCCAACTTGCACCTATTTATTAATATTTTCTAGCACAAAAGAAGTCAAAACATTTATTAGAAAAATTCTGGGCCTGCTCATATTTTGTTCAGTTTCCAACCTGCTTAAGTTTGGTCAAGACTAACCAAAGATAAGCCTGTATATATTGATCATTATTGCTATCAGAGATTAATACAAATATCTGTGCAACAGAAAATCTAACACCATCCTTCTTCCAAGGAGCACAGTACAGCATACATAGGATACCACCCCTGCCCCTTTTGTCCTCACAATAATCCTGTGTGGTAGGTTAGGTTGAAAAAGAGTGCCTGGGCCAAGAGAGAGTTTATTCAGAGAGGCTACACACAATGGGAGGAAATCAGGCTAGCAGAAGCTAGCCCGATTTCCACCCATCATGAGAACCACCGGGCTCGGCTGCGAGCCCGGTGGTTCTTAAGTGGGTCACCCACTTAAATAGCCTGGCAGTTAAACAGGGTTTGCGGAGCGAGCAAACCTGGTTTTTCTGCTCATGAGGAGCAAACCTGGTTTTTCTGCTCATGAGTTGCTGCAGTGGGGCTCCGTGCCACGGCTACTCATGAGGAGACCCCCGACCGGGAGGCTGAAAAGCAGCCTCCCAGCTCGGTGGTCTCTCCAGCATGCCCTGTATGCTTGCACAGGGCATGCTGGATCTTCTGGGGGCTGCATGGCCCCCGAACTCCCCAGCAGAGCCAGCAGTTGTGTGGGTGGCTGCTGTGTCCTCCCAGAG
This sequence comes from Hemicordylus capensis, assembly GCF_027244095.1. Taxonomy (NCBI): domain Eukaryota; kingdom Metazoa; phylum Chordata; class Lepidosauria; order Squamata; family Cordylidae; genus Hemicordylus; species Hemicordylus capensis. The sequence continues at coordinate 33,645,836 of NC_069661.1, read as the reverse complement.
CAGACTGTCTGCTAAACCCTTTCTCCCCGCAAACCCTCCCCAGGCATCTCCCACTGATTGTGGGGACCGCCTCCGAGAGTTTTATATCTGATTGGGGATTTTAACACAGGTCACCCTGCTCCTACTCTGACACTAACCATACTGGCTCTCATGTGATTTGTCATGTGAGCTGTCTTCAGTTTTGCTTTTGAAAGGTGATTTCCTGATATCCCCAAGCAAGCTGACTGATTGAGTATTTCTCTCAGGTGGAGTTTAAAGGAGCAGAGCTTGGATTTGGTGCTATGTGTTACACAGTGCCATTGAATGGCCCTCTGACTGTGCCCACTTCCTTCTCCAACAGAATCCTCTAAGAAAATGAACACCCGGAGATCAACGGAGTGGGGTATGGATATAGAGTTTAGACAGCTGACTACAATGCCGGCAGATGTAGTGCTAATATGAACCAAAGTGTTTGTAAATGGGAACACAGAGGGAAACAGTTCTGGCTAACACCAGAAGAAAGCGGAAACCTAGGCAAACCTCCATTTTGATATGGAGATGAACCATGTTAAATAAAGTAGCAAGATCCTCACTTTAGTCTCCTGTGGCATCCTTTTATGGTGTTTGCCGCATCAAATATTGCTTTAGAGTTACTGAAGTAAAGTTGTGCCGTTCCATCCGTGTTGACTCCTGGCAACCACAGAGCCACGTGGTTTTCTTTGGCAGAATACAGGAGGAGTTTACCATTGCCATCTCCTGCGCAGTATGAGATGATGCCTTTTTACATCTTCCTATATTGCTGCTGCCCGGTGTTTCGGGGATTTGAACCGGCAACCTCTTGCTGCCTAGGCAAGTTACTTCCCCACTGTGCCATTAGGTGACTACCAGCATGGAAATGGCCTTCTTCTTCTTCTGCTTCTATGTAAACCACTTTGAGACCTTTGGTTGAAAAGCCGTCTATAATGAAAATGATAATAATAATTAATAATACATGTCAAGGAGAGGCCATGCCCACCAATGCCAGGATTTCCCATCATTTTCTCCATTCTTTTTCATACCCTCATTCACAAATCTCTTTCCACTACAGCACTATCTCTTGCTGCCTGTCCCCAATCTATTAGAGTTGGGACATGTAGCAAGAGTATCCTAATTGCATTCCTTCTTTTTCCAGCCAGGGAAACAGCAGCCCAGTGCTACAGCTCTGAGAGCTAATTTTGGTACTGTTATTTTTAATTGCTGTTTTAAATTGCTAGTTTTTTTATTTTTTTAAAAAGAAATGTTTTAAATACTTCTGTATTTATGTATCTTTGATGACTTAAAAACATTGTTGTGAGCCACGGTGAAAAACATTAGGTGGAAATGCAGTACATACTTTTAAAGACAAAGCAATACAAATATGAACAGCAGGTGTTTATTCTCTCGCCTGGTCTTAAATGGCTGCCTGTTGCCACATCACAAACAGCCAATCAATAATATTTTTCTCCCCTGGCTGTGAAGAAGTGTTCCATTTCCCAGAAAGCACAACTCAGCTGGTCTAACTTAAACATATACATGTTAAAATATTTTATTTTAACACGTGTATCCTGCTCTTCTTCCAAAGAGCCCAGAATGGTGTACATGGTTATGTTTATCCTCACAACAACCCTGTGATGTAGGTCAGGCTGAGAGAGAAGTGTCTGGCCCAGAGTCACTCAGAGGATGCCTTCAGAATGGGGATTTGAACTGGGGTCTCCCCAGTCCTAGTCCAGCACTGTGACCACTACACCATGCTGTGTCTCAGGATAGATATGTTTATCACATGCAGCATTCACACACATGTATGTGAACTTAGTTCATACACATATATCATATGCTATATGTATGTGAACTGTGAATTAACCATCACAGATATAACACCACTGACAGAACTTCCATAACATTTCATGTCACTTCCAACATGAAGAGGCTGTTCTCACGCACAGTGGAAACTGGATTAAGGCAACCCAGCCCAGTTTCCACTGCACGTGTGAACCAGCGGGAGCCGCACAGCTCCCGGCAGCAGTGGTGGGGTGGTAGGCCCTCTTAAGTAGCCCGCTGCTTAATCCAGGTTTCAGTCGCAGGAGCGCCCAAAACCAAGATTAACTATTTTTCCTCCTGGTCTTTAAGCAAAGGCTCTTGTCTGTTACTGAGGGCCCTTAAGGTTTGTTATAGCTCTGCCCTGGCCTTATTGTGGTGAACAGATTGCTGTTCAGCTACTCAGCAGGGTTAGCTCTGCTTGTACCATTACCGAGAAAGCTCTGTGTCAGCTTCAAGTGAAGCTCTAAAGAAATCGCCCCTACCCATTCCAGAGCCTCTGTGGACTGATTCAATGGTTCCACTTCATTTTCATTTCATCATGCTTCCAACACTCTAATTCCAATAGTAATCCTTCTTTGCCAAAAATAAAAAATTAAAAAATAGAGCAATTGCATGTTAACATCAGATTTAAGAATAAGAATGCCAGGCTCTTATGCCTGCAGATATCATGACTGTGACAGCTCAAAGGAAACAGCAGGGTTATTATAAGCCTATTATGACTTAGCTAGGATGAGGTCAGCCTATTCCTCATCTAACTCCAGAAGTAATAACGAGTATGGCTGGATCAAAATGGGTTCAATTTGTTATTTAATGGAGTTTGCTCAGACAGCCTCTTTATGACCTTTGACTTACAATCAGAAATCTCAGTTCTGATGGCTGGGAAGTGTTTGGGGTCACGTTTATACCCCATTTGTCAGTATGCTGCTGCTGTAATAAGGGGACATATAACCCAAGTAAGAAAGAGTCAAAAGAAAGTTTGAGCAAACAGACTAACACAATGGGAATGTGAAAGTTGATGCTACTTTAAACCAGATTTTGCCATCCCATCCCAAAAGCCATAGAAAGAAGAGGACAGGCATTTCTTTTAAACTGGAAAAAGAAAGTGTTCGTGAAAGTTTGCTACAGACAGACTGGTTAGAACTGATATGATCATGTGCCAAGGTTCACCTAGACTCCAACCCAGAGGAAGCCCTAACAGAGGTAGAGTGAGATCTTACCCCAGCCATGATCCCTGATCCCAACAACAGCCCACCAGATTTCTCAGACCCAGAGCAGTCAGAGCTTTTTGCCCCCTTAGTCAGAGGAAACCTGGGGCACAGAGGATCCAATGGCCCAAGAGAGGCTCTTTTCCCACCCTCATGGTGGAATCTCCACCATTCAACCCAAGTTCTCAGGAATGAAGGAATGAAGGTGACATCGCACCAGGGCTAAGCTGCAGCTCCAAAGGCAAAGTTCTCACCTGGCTGCTCAGGGCTTCCCTCCTGATGGGTCTATTCAGGAGGCCAGGTGAGGCACCTCTAGAGCAAGGCTGGCCTCAAGATCCAGGAAGCGGCAGGGCTGTTGCTGGCTACATTAGGGCTTCAGTTAGCACGAACCTTTTCCTGGTTCAGCAGGAAAAGGTTAAGAACATAAGAACAGCCCTGCTGGATCAGGCCCAAGGCCCATCTAGTCCAGCATCCTGTTTCGCACAGTGGCCCACCAGATGCCATTGGGAGCCTACAGTCAGGAGTTGAGGGCATGCCCTCTCTCCTGCTGTTACTCCCCTGCAACTGGTACTCAGAGGCACCCTGCCCTTGAGGCAGGAGGTGGCCTACAGCCCTCCGACTAGTAGCCATTGATAGACCTCTGCTCCATGAAGTCATCCAAACCCCTCTTAAAGCCATCCAGGTTGTTGGCTGTCACCACATCCTGAGGCAGAGCGTTTCACAAGTGGATCATAAGGTTGTATAGGGGTTTTAGTCAAGGTTGGCATCTAGGAAGCCTGCCCTGCTCCTCTAGAGAAGACTGAGCTCAGCTACCAGTTGCTGACTAGGTAGCCACCTTCCCTTATCATGTTGATAGATGTGGGGCTTATTTCCATTGATTTCCATAAGGATATTGTTTCAAGGTTACAATCATGTGCATCTGATCACATCTTCAGAATCAATGGGGTATCATTCACACCTTATATTTTTGGATATGACAGAAGAAGTGTCTTTGCTTTATATCCAAAAAATTGCACAGCATAAATTGCAGGGTTGGAAGATTCTGGTTGTTCCAGCTGCTATTAATTGGATGCAAACAGCTAATTGCATTTTAAAACCATATCTAAAATTAGCAGCTTATTTACACAAGAAGCATAGTTTTGAAATTTTGTTGTCATGTCAAGGTAAAAAGTTCCATCCCATCTACACCCCCTCTCCCACCCCTGGTTTTAGTATTCATCTAGGAAAATGGAATATCAGCACTAGAATCTATTTTTAAAATACCAGGATTTATAAAAGTTAGTGCTGTGGCCTTCCATAGAATCTAAACCTGATGCTGTTTCTCAAGGGGATGCAGAAAATGTTGTTTTCAAAATAGTTCACAAGTTGTATGAGAGGACCATAGATCTATAGGCCTAGAAGCAGTAGCAGCTGGTGTGGATGCCGTTGGTGGTGGAGAGGCAGTGAGAGGCACCTTTAAGCATAGGGGATCGGCCCCATCACTCACCTGGCCTCTACACATGCTTGGGGGCCATTTGCTGGCCATGCAAATGGCCTCTGCCAGGTGAGTGGTGGAGCCAATCCCCCACTGCAGGAGGTTCTGGGTGGTTCACCACTGCTTGGAGTAGTTTTCAGGTGCAGCAGTAGCAGAGGTAAGCACCTACTAATTTTTTGCTTAAAGGTACCTCTCATCACCACCACCCCGGTGACACCCACACCGGTCACTACTGCCTAGACAGAACCTCGTGTCATCTTGTCTGCCCTCTAGCTTTCTGACAGAAGCTTAGAACAGTGAAGTCTTTGATGAAAGTAAGACCAGCCCTGATGAATCAAGCTCAAAGGCTATCTAGTCCAGCATCTAATTCCCACCAGATACCTCTGGGAAGCCCAAAAGCAGGATATGGATGCATGCCCCCTCTCCTGCTATTGCTCCCCTGCGACTGATATTTGGAGGTATCCTTCCTATGAACCCAGGGGCGTAACAAGGCTGGAGTGGGCCCAGAGACAAAATTTTAAAATGGGCCCCTCGCTGATACACACACATACACACTTCACAATATATAGCCATGTGACTTGCCTCTTTGGGGCCCCTCGAGGCGTGGGGGCCCCCAGGCAGTCACCTCCCCTTGCCTAATAGTAGTTACGCCCCTGTATGAACCCGGAGGTAGCCCATAGCCAACAAGATGCCATTTTGTTTGAAGGAGGTGGTGGTCAGACCCCTTCTTAAGAAGTCCACTTTGGACCCCCTGGTGATGGATAATTATAGGCCAGTCTCCAGCCTCCCATGGTTGGCTAATATGATTGAGAGGGTGGTGGCTGACTAGCTCCAAGTGGTCTTGGAGGAAAGTGATTTTCTAAACCCATTTCAAACAGGCTTTAGAGCTGGCTACAGGGTTGAGACAGCCTTTATGGTCCTGATAGATTACCTTTGCCAGGGAATTGACAAAGGGAGTGTGACTCTGCCTGTTCTTTTGGATCTCTCAGCAGCTTCCATTACAATCAACCATGGTATCCTTCTGGATCGCCTAAGGGATTTGGGGATAGGAGACACTGTTTTACAGTGGTTCTGGTCCTATGTCTCAGGTAGATTTCAGATGGTGGCACTTGGTGACAATATCTCCCAAACAGGAGCTACTACATGGAGTTCCCCAGGGCTCCAGTCTGTCATCAATGCTTTTTAACATCTACATGAAACCACTGGGTGAGGTCATCAGGGGATTTGGTGCTAGGTGTTATAAATATGCTGGTGACACCAAAATCTATTTCTCTGTGTCAGCAACATCAGGAAAAGGTATTAGTCCCTTAAATGCCTGCCTACAGGCAATAATGGGCTAGATGAGGGATAATAAACTGTAGCTAAATCCAAGCAAGATGGAGGAGCTCATTGTTGGGGGTCGTAATCTGCAAGCAGGATAGAACCTCCTGTTCTGGATAAGGTTACACTCCCCCAGAAAGAACACATACATAGCTTGGGAGTGCTCTTGAACTTGGGTCTCATCCTGGTGCCTCAGGTTGGGGCTGTGGCCAGGAGTGCTTTTTACCAGCTGCAACTGATTCAACAACTCCACCTGTTTCTTGAGAAGAATGACCAAAAACAGTGGTGCACCAGCTGATAACCCCCAGGTTGGACTACTGCAATGCACTCTATGTAGGGCTGCCTTTGTATGTAATTCAGATACTTTGGTTAGTTCAAAATGCAGCAGCCAGATTGGTCTCTGGGGTATCCCAAAGAGACCACATTTTGCCTGTTCTTAAACAGTTGCACTGGCTGCTGATAGTTATATTATTTTATTTATTTATTTATTTATTTATTTATTTAATAAATATACTGCCTGGCTCCAGGCGGTTCACCAAAACAAAAACAAACACGGCCAGCTATTAAAACAAGCATTTAAAAATCTAACACATCCAGAAATTACAGCAATTTAAAAAAATCTAAACAGCAATTAAAAAATTTAAAAGATTCAGAAATTGCAACAATTAAAAATGTTGTTTCCGGGCAAAGTACAAAATGCTTGTTAATACCTTTAAAGCCCTAAATGGTTTAGGTCCAGGGTACCTGGGGGAGCACCTTTCTCTACAAGATCCCCACCACTCATTGAGATCATCAGGAGGGGTCCGTCTTTGGGTGCCACCAGTTCATCTGGTGGAAACCTGGGATAGGGCCTTCTCTTTTGTTGCCCCGAGGTTATGGAACATGCTCCCCATGGATATAAGAGGATTGTCTTCCTTAGAGGCCTTCAGGAGAGCCTAAAACACCCATCCCTTTAGCTTGGCTTTAAATGATATATAGTTTTAATGTTATCTAGTTTTAATTGTAATTTTAATCGGCTTTTAATTGGTTTTTTATTTTAATTGTTATTTTTTTTATTTTAGTATAAACCACTCTGACCTACTTTAGGAAGGGCAGAATATAAATCAAATAAATCTAATAAAATAAGATCATTAGCCATTGTTAGGCCTGTCCTCTGTGAATTTGTCTAAGCCCCTTTTAAAGCCATCTCAGTATCAAAAAGAAATTACTCTGCCCATCAAATTAAATGGGACCTGCTTCAAAAAATTTTTACCACCATCTTGAATAGCTCTCATTCATTTCACTGGGATGTTAAAAACAACAACAACAGCAAAACCTTCCAGTGGATTTCAGTAGTAAGATTAGTGATCACTTGGAAATAGAAATTTCAGTGGCCTGTAATTATCACCTCAGATTTAAAAATCCCAGTGCCTACTTGCTTCCAGCTAAGTAAAAATTATTTGTTAATTCTTTTAAAACCCACAAGGACACCATGGCCGCATTCAGACATAATGGCGAACCGTAGTTAAAGGTGGCCAGGGTTTCAATTATAAACTCCAGATCACTCCACAAACATTCACCAAACCGTGGCCAGCCAAACTCCAGTTGAGGGAGAGGGGAGCCCCCCCCCCCCAATGCTTGGCTTCCAAGGACAATCCCTGACAGCTCCATGTCCCGACTGTGGGCAAAGCATCACCGTGTCGTTGGATCAGCCGCAATTAGCCATGATATGCAAGGGGTGTGCAAAGCACAATTGTGCATTTTCAGAGCTCTCCATCCGCCTTTGGCAGGGAAAGAGCATTGAAAGCCCTTTAAATGCCTTTCAGTGTCAACACTTCTTCTGCCAGCCATGGCACCGCTTCCCACCCCGCAAGTAGCCTCTCACCCTGAAAGCATGACACAAGCACGGAGGTGGTGGAATTCCACTTTCAGTGTGGGAGGGGAGGGGAAAATCCACATTTGCTAGAATTGGGATATGCAGATGGGGGAGGGCAAAGGATGCTGGGGGGTCTGTCCCACCATAACCTGGGAAGATGTCATGAAGGGTGAGCCTGGCAAAGCAGTTCAGGCAGACCCAAGTGAGTTCCTTCTGTCCAGCAGCTTGCTGCCAGGTGGGCTGGCAGTCTCATGAGAGGGCCAGTCTACTGGGGATGTAGACTGGTCCTGCCCATAAAAGGGCAAAACCCCACCTGTGGACTGTAAGCTCACGTGTATAGCCAGCCCACTTAACCACCAATGAACCTCAGGGCCCCACTTTAGTAGGAACCCCAACTTTCTCTTTTAAAAAATAGTAATGGTTCTCCGCTACCTCCCTCTCCCCTGATTCCCTCTGAAGCCTTGCACACACCCCAGAGGAGATCCTGACACCCCATGTGCCATAGCCCGGCTGCGTGCACAGCTGTGGACACAGCTGGGACCTATAAGAGCCAATGGAACTCTTATAGGTCCCACTAAACTGATTATTGTTTAACTGTTGTTTTATGGTATTTTATAATTTTTGATGGTAAATTTTAACTGTTTTTGTTTCATCTGTAAACTGCCCTGAGCCAATTTTGGAAGGGCGGTATAGAAGTTGAATGAATGAATGAATGAATGAATGAATGTAAACAGCCTATTTTTAAAGTGCTCCATTAAGAAAACAATTCTATTTTCTGTTTGCTGTCCAGCTTTTAGAGATGAACTTTACATCGTACCCTCTTTTGTTAGTGTGAAATGTTGCCAGATCACGGAAATACAGTAATTGCAAAAGAAATATATTTTGGCTTGGATCATATTCATTGCAGTGTCCTTCCTTCTTTGTAACTTTCTGACAAGGCAAAACTTGATTAAAGTCATTTTATCTATCTGAGTAATCTGAATTTATGACTGTCTCCAATACATTTTTTAAAAAAATATCAAAACAAAGCAGAATTAGAGAGCTGTTTTATTAAACAGAAAAGTAAAGTATTCAAATTGCCAGCTCATACTTAAACTGCCAATAGACTGCACATTGCAATATACAAGTCTATACCTAATGGATGTCAGATCAATAAAATGTTTTCCACTTTTTACATGGCTTCTAAATGTGTAAGTGGAATTTAAAAAAAGAACACCATTAAGTAGCCCTAGGGTCTGATCTCAAAAACCATTCAACTGAATAGCAGGCTTGCCATTGAGTTTAATGGGTTTGGGGATGGTTTAGTTACCAAGACTCTTTTAACTCCAGATTTATTTCCCAGAATGCCGTAGGCCTAGTATTTGCATTCCATTGCCATTATTAAGTAAAGATTTTTCCTTTTACTAAGGAACATTTTGTTCTTGTAGTACAGACTGTTATTCAAAATACCTGTGGAAGCACTTCACCAATTAAAGTTTGATGCTATACCAATTAGAGTTCTATAGTGCAAATGTTTTTGAAGTGACATTGTTGAGATTTATTTTTTTTAAAGGCTGGAGGAACAAATCTATTAAGCAAATGTATCCCCACTCCCTGCAAGTGTATTGGTGGTGTCAATGGAAATAAGTTAACTGTATGAAGCAGATAAAAGTGGATTCCAGCAATGTCAGTGACTTATTAATGAACTGATATGCCAGTTCCTTTACTCTACATGGATGGATGTTATAGCATTCTAACATCTAACATCAATTGATAGTAACAGGGTAAGGTCTCTTGGGAGAAGAAAATAACACCTTTTGATTTAGAGAGAACAGGGGTTGCTGACTACTTGCCTTAATAAGATTCTGTGTAGTGACCACTGAGAGCAATGATTTACATGCTACTGTTGTTAACTTTGATGCTGTGCTGATCAAAGTGACATTCCCATCAGCAGAAGAATTCATAACAGAACTAGAACTGTGCTGAATGTTCAACATTTTCATTTTTGGATAGAACTAGTAATTTCCAAGCTCTGAGGCATTGATCATGACAGGAACAGCCTTGATTTCTCTCAGCTGGCCCTACCCCAAGCCCCTGCCCCAAGCCCCCTTGCCATGTTACCCTGAAGAAAGTGTGCTCCTCTAATGATGGCCTAGATGGGGAAGGAGCCCTCACTTCTCTACTGCAGCCTTTTATCCAAAGCAATGACACTGTACTATGAAGGCAACTGGGGGGGCATCAGATCTCTTCAGCCTTGATTCACCCGACTCATTAAAGAATTAGTTTATTTTTTTAAAAAGCCTGGGCATTACAACTGGTTTGGGTGAGAATAGGATCATGTAGCCCAAATACGCTAGGGAAGATATGGTCACACCAAAGCTCTCTGCATTACATTGGATAACTAGGCTTGGACTGTAATTGGTTTGGTTTCTGGGCTAATGACAAGATTAGCTACAGATGAATGATCTCCTCATCACTGCAATTCTTTACTTTCTGTTAAACCTTCCTCATGAGCTAACCCAGTTATTTTGGGGTGTGTGTGGTTTTGTTCACAGTAGACTAGAGATCACCCACAGCGATGCTCATCAATTTCCGCTACCAGGATCTATGTTCAATATAGCTTATTAAAATGTATTTAACACTTCTGATTCCTTTGGTTCACAGAAGAATCCCAGAGGAATATTTTACAGTTCTTCTATGCCATCTGCACCTAATAAATGAAGAATTCTAAGACCTTTCTCATCATAAGTATCTCTGTGGTAAACCATTTATATTGCAGTATACCATAGCAACCCCACGGGAGATGTTTATAGCATTTTCCCAATCTGAATTTGGGGTGAGCTTCCAACCCTTTCTGGTTAGAAATTTGCAACCTGACATCTGGACTTTATTCAGGCTGCTGTGCATGTGCAGTATGCCACAGTTTCCCACCCACAACCTTTTCCATTCAGGTTACCAAAGAGCACCCGCGCATGTGCGCATTGATGAAATGACAAAGCAAAAAGGAACCTTGCTGCAATTGCACAATCACATCAGAATCTCTTTTTGCCCTGTGATTTAAGCAATGCACACGTTTATGGTGAAAAGTGCTACAAAATGCACCTGTGCAGATTCTGAAATGAACATTTGGTAGGGATGTGCATGAAGCATTATATGCAGGTGCAGGGGGAAGGGGGTGGAGAGCAATAGCTTTAAAAGGAGGCATGCAGGTCTTACCTGCTCCTCTGCTGCCACCCCACCGTAGTGCTGTTGGTTCTAAGAAGTCATGCCACGTGGCTGCAGTGCTGCTCCTAGAAGCCCACGTGCAGCATCAGCATGCATCTGTGGTGGCCATGTGCATGCTGATGCCATGCAGAGGCTGTGCAGAGTACCGCAGCTGCACGGCTCAGCTTTTTATAACCAACAGCACCTGGGTGGGGCGGGGGCGGAGGAGCAGCAGGTAAGACCTGTGTGCCTCCTTTTAAAGCAAATGCTTGCTCCCCGCCCCAATGATTTGGCTTCAGCAGCTCAAATCATAGGAACATAGGAAACTATATACTGAGTCAGACCATTGGTTTATCTAGCTCAGTTTTGTCTTCACAGACTGGCAGCAGCTTCTCCAAGCTTGCAGGCAGGAATCTCTCTCAGCCCTATCTTGGAGAAGCCAGGGAGGGAACTTGAAACCTTCTGCTCTTCCCAGAGCGGCTTCATCCCCTGAGGGGAATATCTTGCAGTGCTCACACATCAAGTCTCCCATTCAGATGCAACCAGGGCAGACCCTGCTTAGCTATGGGGACAAGTCATGCTTGCTACCACAAGACCAGCTCTCCTCTCCTTTCAGCACCTCTGTAATGAGGCAACAAAACAATTCTGGCACAGCTCTAATGTTAGGTATCCTTCAAGAAAACACTTGAAGCGGCTGGAGCAGGATGTGGAGTGAAGTTAACCCACCGAGCAATAATGGGATGGAACAGAACAGGAGAAATCTACTCATCCTTGATTTCCATCCCAAGCTTGCAAGAAGCACGGGGATGCATTTTGTTTCTAATTAAAAACCAAAATAAAATCAAACTAATGACAATGAAGTCCACTAAGTGCTTTAAGACACATTTATCAAGTGTTTTATGAAAATGCAGGTTTTTTAGTACTGATGCAGCCCTTTCACCTATCCATTTATACTACTGTAATAAATCAGATTCCATTTGGAAGCAACACTTCCATACAAAAAAAGAAAGTACTAGTTTAAGAGACAGTAACTTGCCCAAGACAATTCAATGAGCTTCTCAATAGGCAGCAGGGCTGTGCATCAGACTTCAAACTGAATTCAAATCAAAGCAGGCAGATTCAGCCTAACTCTTGCTACTGGCCAATTTAGGTAAATCATGCTGAATGTCCTCTGGGCATGGGACCATAGCTCGATAGTAGAGCATCTGATTTATATGCAGACGGTCCCAGGTTAAATCACCAGCATCTCCAGGTGGGGCTGGGCAAGACTCCTGCCTGAAACCTTGGAGAGCCATTGCCAGTCAGTATAGACAGTGCTGAACTAGTTGAACCAATATTCTGGCTTGGTATCTGTCAGCTTCCTTTGTTCCCTATAGGAAGACAACTTGCCTTGTCTGAGACCCAACTTGGGGTTCAAAGCCATGTTCCCCTGATTCCCCACTTATCAGATATGGGCAGGATACAGGTTGGCAGAGGAGACAGTTGATTTTGGTCCTGGCAATTAGGGATGGCATTTGGACAGTTTGACAGGGGGGGCGCAGGGGCATAGCTATAATTGAACGAAAGGGTTCAAAGAACACGGGCCCCCAGCTCCTGAGGGCCCTCCAGCTCCATCCCTCCCTATTTTCTTCATTGTCTCCCTCATTCTGGGGGGCCACCCAAGAGAGGGATGAACACAGGCCCCCTCTTACCTAGCTACGCCCCTGGGGGGCAGTGTTACCTTTAAGGAGCAGGGAGGGTGCCCTTATGCACTTCTGCTGCATTTCCCCCACTGGCGCTGTTGCCAAAACCATGGGCACGGGGCTGCTGCATACCTCCTTGCAGCCCTGGTCAGCATAGTACCAGAAGTGGCCAATGTGCATGCATGATGTGGGGGGTGGAGTAAGGGCACCCTCCCTGCTCCTTTAAGGTAAACTCCCTGCCGCCAAATCATCTGAATGCCAGACCTCCGTACCAGTTCAGCAGTCTGTAAAAGGACCACTGAACCAGTTCATGCACCTCTCTACTGACAATGAGGCAGCAGCAACTGCCACAGTTACTCTTTCAGAAAGATGCTTGGAAGAGGGTTTCTTTTTCTTTTATTTGCAAGTTCTGAGAAAGGCACAAGGTTTCTTGAGAACTATAGTATTTTTAAGGGGCTGCTGCAATGGCTGCAGCCCTTGAAACAACCACCATTCCCAGGAAAGACTTTTAAAGGGGGGATACAGAGCTGCTCAATCAATTTAGCGATACTAAAATGATGTTTTTAAGCATTATTTTTATGGGCCACTCATGGGGGAGAAAAAGAGAGGTCTAAAGAAACTAGAAGTAAGGCAAACTGTGTGAATCTAGCAATTAAGTCTGTGGCCTTCAAATGTTGAAGATATAAATTGTGGGGGGAAGAAGAAAAATGGAGGAGAGGAGAAATGAGAATTTGGCAAGTCCCAACGGCTTATATTATCCTGAACATAGGCATTAGGATCAGGTGGATCCACAGCTATATAGCAATAAAGCTATATATTGGGACAGCCAGTCACCAGCTTGACCTCTTTGGTGCATTATAGCCCAGAGAGGAGAAATTGGATGGTGGACAAGAAAGTGTCCCTTCTCTTTGTCATCCTCCTGAACCACCACCCCCAACCAAACTTTAATCAGCATTTCAAGGGTCCGACTCCAGGCTGGCTAAAAAGGAACACTCCTGTTAGGGGTAGGGATACATTGTGACATTTTGCTCTGGTTTATCATATGTTAAACTCTTGATGCTCAACAGAGACTAGAGATAATTTATTACTAAAGGGCCCAGTGCAGTAATCTTCCGGAGTAAGGCAGCTGCAACATCCTCTTATGTGGAATGGACATAGTTGACAACCACCTCAGGATAAATGCTCCAACCAAACATACTGTATGAACAAAAACCATTAGGATTACAGTCTCCAAGCAAAGAACTTATGCCGTGGCTCTTTTCAGGGTGGTTCTCAGTAGTCAAGACAGGAGGAAGCACCAGGCTCAGCCAGCTATGGAGGTATGCCATCTATCTGTGGGCTGAAATGAATCCCTGATAGTGGTAGGTACATGTCTGAAGCTTCCTGACCCTTAATTTTCACAGACCATCAACCTTCCAGCTATCACCATAGCAATGACTGTTGACTAGAGCATCTGGCCTCAAAGGCAGGGGAGACTGCAATGGCCCAGTTGCCATGGAGATGAAGCTAGCAATGGTTTCCCTGAGGCAAGCATGGGATGCATGCACATCTTGTCTTGTGGAATTGGAGGGTTGGGAAGGAACAGTTAGTGAGGACACATGGTCCCTGAGGACACACAGCCCCTTCGCTGCTGCTGTGGCGAATGCAAGGCAAATCAAGGGTGGTAGAAAAGGTACAAGGGTGGGAAAAGTCTCCCCCTCCAGCACTAAGGCCACAGGAAGCAAAATAAGGGCTAACATGGGAGGTCCCAAATGGAACAGTTGAGTGGCAGATGTCGCCTGCAGGCCTTAAGGACCCTGGCAATCACATCCATAATCATTCCCCTCTCCTGGCCTCACAAAGCTATCATTTGGTATGGATGGGTGGGAAGGAGTGGATAGGGTTGAATTTAGATTGGACTGGAAACTAGCTGAGTCATATCCCAATTTTGGAGAACAAGGGTTAGCTTATTTCAATGACAATTTCACACAAGCCACAGGTGGTTCATCAATTTTGACTTGAAATGTTTTTCCCAACATGTTTTTAACTTGCAAACAAAACCATTCTAGTTAAAGGGGCATAGAAGAAATAACAGAAATGGAAACATTATAAACACCTAGAAATACAAAAGCCCCAAATGCAACCCCTGCTGTAGCCCATGAAGTAATTCCATTAACTTCAGCTGGAAGTCAACTAAATTTTTGGTATTTAGTTCCTATTAAATTCCTATTAAACCTATCAGGAGATTTGCCTCTCATTTCTTAATATCCTGCATGCATTTGTCTCAATTTTTGATTCAGCATTGTGGCAACACTCAGCAGGCCCACCTGAGAACACTGCTGGGTCTCATTAAAAAAGCAACAAACATATTGTGACTGGCATTTAGCAATACATACAATATTCTGACCTATGCTGCTTGAAAGGCTGGATGGATCTAGCACATAGAGGCTGATGTGCATCGAGAGAACCATATGGTATGGTTGAGGTTGCCATCACATTCATCCTCATGTTGTCAGACACTGACAAGAATATTGGCTCTTGCTTGGGGAAACTTGTCACAAAGCTTTTTTCTTTCCCTGCACCCCAAATCCACAGTTGTGAATATGACAAAACACATCTGTCATTTTCCTGGTAAGACACTCTTTCCTTATTTGAATATCAAAGTGTATTTTGGGGACATGGAAAATGATAAACCATAATGTGCCCAGTGATCTCTTAATGAGATCACTACATGAGAAGATGGAATGCTGTACATGAAGAGTTACGAGTTGTCCTCCATGACCACATCATGCAAATCCATATTTTCTTTTTGATGGAAAATTCAACATATATATACTACCTTTCATTAAAAATAATCCCAAGGCAGCTCACAACATATTAAAACAGTACAAACCCTATTAAAAATTAAAAACAGTACAAATACTAAAAGCAAACATATAAAATACAAATGTATTAAGAAATTTAAAAAATACCCAATAAAACAATAAAAAGTAGCACACAAAAGCAGCATCAACAGAAAAGAAAAACAGCACCCTTTACATAAAGGCCTGAGTAAAAAGCCAAATCTTTACCTAGTTTCTAAAAATTGTGAGGAAGATTGAGAAGTAGACACCTCTTGACACAGCATTCCAAAGCCTGGGGGCAATGACTGAGAAGGTCCTGTCCCACATGCACAACAACTGAGCCTCCCCTATCTTTGGCACATAGACCAGTTCCCCCTCTGATCCTCTTGTCTGGAGGGCAGAAACCTTTGGAGCAGGGGTCCTTCAGATATCCAGGATCCAAACCATTAAGGACTATTATTTATTTATTTATTTAAACATTTTTATACCGCCCAAAACTTATGTCTCTGGGCGGCTTACAACAGAATAAAAACAAAGTAAAACATTTGTTAAAACAGAAAGGTGGGGGGACACACACATTACAACAATTTAAAAATTTCAAAACAATACTTTAAAACAGCATTAAAACCATTAAAACATTAATTAAAAGCCTGGGTGAAGAGATGTGTTTTTAAAGACTTTTTAAAAGCTCTCAGAGATGGGGAGGCTCTTATTTCACTAGGGAGCGCATTCCAAAGCCTCGGGGCAGCAACGGAGAAGGCCCGTCCCTGAGTGGCCACCAGACGAGCCGGTGGCAGCTGCAGACGGACCTCTCCAGCAGATCTCAGTGGGCGGTGGGGTTCATGCAGAAGAAGGCATTCCCTTAAATACCCAGGGCCCAAACCATTTAGGGCTTTATGGATTATAACCAGCACCTTGTATTTTGCCTGGAAACATATCGGCAGCCAGTGTAGTTCCTTCAATACAGGAGTTATATGGTCTCTCCGAGATCACCCAGAGACCAGCCTGGCTGCCGCATTCTGGACCAGTTGTAGTTTCCGATCTACATACAAGGACAGCCCCACATAGAGCGCATTAAAGTAATCCAGTCTGGAGGTTACCAGCAGATGTACCACTGTTTTGAGATCATTCACCTCAAGAAACGGACACAGCTGGTGTATCAGCTGAAGCTGATAGAAGGCACTTCAGGCCACCGCCTCAACCTGGGACACCAGGGAGATGCTCGGATCCAGAAGCACCCCTAGACTGCATACCTGTTCCTTCTGGGGAAGTGTGACCCGATCCAGAACAGGCAGATCAAAATCATCTCTCGAGTTCTGACCCTGCACAATGAGTACCTCCGTCTTAGCCGGATTCAGTCTCAGCTTGTTATCCCTCATCCAGCCCATCACCGACTCCAGGCAGGCATTTAGGGAGGTTATGCCCTCTCCCGATGATGCTGACATGGAGAAATAGATTTGGGTGTCATCAGCATACAGGATACCATCTGGAACCTGCCCGAGAGGTAGGAGCAGTACCACTGCAAAGCCGTGCCTCCAACTCCCAACCCCCTGAAATGTTCCAGAAGGATACTATGGTCGATAGTATTGAAAGCTGCCGAGAGATCCAAAAGGACCAACAGAGTCACACTTCCTCTGTCAATTGCCAATTGGAGATCATCCATCAGGCCGACCAAAGCAGTCTCCACCCCATAGCCAGCCCAAAAGCCAGTTTGAAATGGGTCAAGATAATCAGTTTCATCCAAGACTGTCTGGAGCTGGGAGGCCACCACCCTCTCAATTACCTTGCCCAGCCACGGAAGGTTGGAGACAGGCCTGTAGTTGTTCAAGTCCGAGGGATCCAGGGTAGGCTTCTTCAGAAGCAGTCTAATAATTGCCTCCTTAACACAAGGAGGCATTCTATCTTCCCTCAGAGATGCATTTATAATCTCTACCAGGCCTTCTACAACAACCGCCCTGCCAGATAATATAAGCCATGTCGGACAAGGGTCAAGAGAACAGGTGGTAGGCTGCACCATTCCAATCAGCTTGTCCACATCCTCAGGAGTCACAAACTGGAACCAATCCAACCTAATCACACAAGAGGAGTCGCTGGACACCTCCACATCAGACCCTGAGGTAATTGTAGAGACAGAGTCTAAGTTGGCCCGAATACGAGAAATTTCCCCCACAAAGAATTCATTAAACACAGCACAGCGGGTAATCGATTGTTCCAGATTCTGATTCAAGGGAGGAGGGGCACTCACTAGCCCTCTCACAACCCTGAACAACTCCGCCGGACATGAACTTGAGGATGCAATACGGGCAGAAAAGAATCGCTTCTTTGCCGCACGTATCGCCTGAGCATAGGTCTTCAAATGAGCTCTATGTTGCAATCTGTCAGATACAAGCTGAGTCTTTCTCCACTTGCGCTCCAATCGTCTACCTCACTGCTTCAGTCCCCGTAGTTCTTCCGTATACCAAGGGGCCAATTTTGAAGCAGGTCGGGGAGGATGCTTAGGAGCAATCATGTCTACTGCCCCAGTGAGTTTGCTGTTCCAATTATCCACCAGGGCATCAACAGGATCTCCAGCAGAGCCAACACTAAATCTCTCCAAGGCTTCTTGAAATCCTATTGGATCCAATAACCTTCTCAGGTGGATCATCCTAATAGGTCCCTCGCCCTTGTGAAGGTGGGAAGCGATTGTGAGTCCGACCTTAACCAGATGGTGATCCGTCCATGACAATGGGGAAATCACAGGATTCCCCACCCACGGAACACCACCCTGATCAGAGTGAAAGACCAAATCAAGTGTGTGACCAGCAATGTGCGTCGGGCCCAAGACCACTTGGGATAGGCCAATAGTCGTCATGGCCGCTATGAACTCCTGAGCCGCCCCGGAAAAATCGGTCCCAAAGTGAACATTGAAGTCCCCCAGCACCACAAGCCTGAGGGACTCCAACACCAAGTACGAGACCAAGTCCGTCAGCTCAGTTAGGGACCCTGTTGAGCAGCAGAGAGATCAGCACACCAACAGAAGTCTCAGTCTATCCCTGGTCCCCAGTCTTAAGTACACACATTCGATATGGTCCGACACTCTAACAGGGATCCTGGTAAGGGAAAGGTTATTCTTATAGACCACAGCCACTCCACCTCCCCGCCCACGGTCCCTCATCCGCTCCTCAACAGAGTAGCCTGGAGGAAGAAGCTGGGACCACACTGGGCCCCCAGCCTCCCCCATCCAGGTCTCTGTAATACATACCAGGTTGGCACCTTCATCCAGGATCAAATCATGGATGGTTTCTTATTTGTTCTGGACCGACCTGGCATTACAGAGGAGCAAGGTGAGGTTCCAAGGATGATCGGCACTGCTCCCCAAGGTCAAAGAGCTGGCAGGACAGCCGGGAGGGGAAACTGCTATTAGATTTCCAAGTCCCCTTCCCCTGTAACAGCCCGCTGACCTGCCAACATTACTTCTTTTGTTCCCCACCACGACCGGAATGGCCGCCCCACAGTCAGTGGACACATACCCTGTCTCCCCATCTCCAGTTAAGCCCAGGCACATTCTAAGATTGTCTCACCCAAGACAAATTAATACAGAAGCTGCACTATTAAATGCCCCCCCATACAAATACCTAGGCCAAGAGACCTGGCCCTCACCCCCGCTGTCCCCTGAAGTGGCTCCCCCAAAGGGGCAACCCCCTTTGTGTCACCCCTTCAGTGGCAACCCCACCGGTGGTGGACCCACTGCCACTGGCAGAAGCCTATATAGCCCTGAGCAGGCAGCTCTAGGCAGCTGGAATGCAGGAAACTGCCAAGTCACCCTCCTCCCTGGCCCCAATCCTACAAGGCCTCACCTCAGCACAGCAACCAGTACTGGGGGACAGATAACAGACAGGGGGGCAACAGAACAAGCAAACAGGCAAGCATCCAGTCTCACACCCTGGGGTCTACCTGGGAGCAGATGTTGTCTCTCCTCTTCTCTCTCTTGCAAGTAAGTATTACTTACTTACTTACTTATTAGATTTGTATAACACCCTTCCAAAATGGCTCAGGGCGGTTTACAGCACGATAAAAATGATTAAAACAAGTTAACAATTAAAATCAAACTTCATGAAGGAGAGGTCTATCAACGGCTACTAGTCGGAAGGCTATAGGCCACCTCCAGCTTCAAAGGCAGGATGCCTCTGAGTACCAGTTTCAGGGGAATAACAGCAGGAGAGAGGGCGTGCAGGGGCGAAACTATAATAGGGCAGGGGGAGAGAGTTGTCTGGGGGCCCACTGCCTTGGGGGGGGCCCCCAGAGGCAAGTCACATGATTGACTCTCCCAGCCACGCACCCACCTGGGCTTCCTTCAGTTGTATTCCTCCAAAATTGATGTGAGTGTTAAGACCTGGAGCTACCAGAACAGCATGTCTTTCTCTTGTACCATTAAATGACTTGCATCGTCCACAATTTACAAAACCTTTTAAAAAATAATTTAGGATGATGATCTATTGTGGCACATAGGGGTGTGTGTGTGTGTGTGTGTGTGTGTGTGTGTGTGTGTGTGTTGTTACCACCATTTAGCCTCATTTAAGATTTCTTTAGTTCATGAGCTGAGCTTCAGTGAGGTGGGGGGTGGCATTTAAAAATCTTGTATCTGGGCCCACTACAACCTTGCTACGTGCCTGAGGGCATGCCCTCAACTCCTGCCTGTGGCTTCCAGCGGCATCTGGTGGGCCACTGTGCGAAACAGGATGCTGGACTAGATGGGCCTTGGGCCTGATACAGCAGGGCTGTTCTTATGTTCTTGTGTTCTAAAGTAATGGTGCCAAGCAAACCTCACTGGGGAGGCTGTTCTGTAAATGCAGTGCAATCACCAAAAAGGCCCTCGCTCTAGTGGCCACCCGCCTGAATTCCCAGCACTGGAGTGACTCTACCCACCCAGGCTAGCCACTGGCTCTCCTCAACAGGGAAGTCTTTCTGTTCCGGATAGGACTTTATCTTGGCAATAATGATCTGTACTGATGTGGTCTAGGGGTGTGCATGAGCCATTCGTTACTGAACTGGTTTGCCTTGAACCTGTTCAGCAGGTTGATCGCAAACTGAACTGGAAGTGGTTCGGTCCGTGATCAGACTGGGCCAGGCCAAGTTTGGGCAAACCAGTTCGGCAACTAAGGGGCAGCCAGGTGGGCATGGAAAGAGAGGTAGAATATCCTTACCTGGCTGGTGTGGCCCAGCCCCACCCTCCAACCCCAAGTGTGAGTGAAGCTTTGTTTAGGAAGTTGCCCACGTGGAGGCAGCCCAGTTCTGGCCTCCACAGATGCATGGAGGCCATTTGTGTGGCATCTGCACATTCATGGACACCATTTGTGTGACCTCCACAGTGCGGTGACTTCCTAAACAAAGCTCCACAATTGCTTGAGGCCACACTGGGGCGGAGAGAGCGGCGACACTGGCAGCACACCAGCTGGGTAAGGATCTGCTTACCTGTCGTTGCCCCTGCCCAGTTGCCCCATAACATTTTGTGGGCCTCCCCTTTACTTATAAGGAGGAATCCTCACCAGATTCAACTTTACAAGTATTAATGAAACTACAAGTATTAATTTCATTATGGAGAAAATAGAATCATTCAACAGTAAAAAGGCTGAAATCTGGTATGGATTTAAATCTGGGTAGGATACAGCATTTCAACAACAGATATATTTAGAATGCTAAAAAAGATTGATAAGTTTTTATACTACCTTTGCAGATAAACAACCCAAATTTCCATCATTACATGGCCCAACACCAGAGTCAGGTAATAAACATGCATGAGTGTATATATGTGTGTGTGTGTGTGTGTGTGTGTGTGTGTGTGTGTGTGTGTGTGTATTTCTCAATTACTGTAACTCAAAACTCCTAATTTAAATTACCAGCAATTACCTTCCATTAGGCAAACCTTCTTTCAAAATGCATTAAAACAAACCATCCCTATTTATAACGAATTTGCTACAATACCAGCTCCATTGAGGCATAAACAGAACTCAGTAATGGGTATTTGCCCTCATATTGTTGTACAGTTACCATCTCTGCCATCCCATGATTTTGACAGATGTCACACACGGCTTCTGTTGAACCTATACAAATTGCATACAAGTTTTTAAAATGCAGACACTTATTAAATATTTCTGTCTTGGCACTGTTGCATGAGTCAGTGTTATAGTCTCTCTCATTCCACACCAGAATGTATCTTCCTTGTTATGATTTTGGGTAGGCTATGGGTGAAATTCATAGACAAGGTGGACAGGCTTCAGTATGCTGCAGGTTTTAGAGCATCCTATCTTAGAACACAGGTTGGACTAGATGGCTCATTTCTTCAAGCGCTATGCCCACTGATGCAGTCCTTCTGGGAGACGGTGGTATATTATAGATGCTGATGTTCCTCAAGAGCTGCTGTTCCTGAGTTGTGAATTTGAAAATTGCCCACATGGATTACTTAAACACTCACTCTATTATTGGTTCTTGTAAGAACTATTGAATAAGGGGAAGGGAGGCTATTAAATAAGGGGAAGGCTCCTATTAAATCCCAGTGTTCCCCAGGGATCTAATGTGCAGAAAGCATCTGTGAAAATTCTCCAGTGTATCTCCTTGGAAGGAACCTTGAAATTCTTTTTGAATTTCTATTTCTTCTTGGAAATCCTCTCTCAAATTTAACTTTGGGGATATTCCTGCTCCAGTAGAATTTCTCCATCAGGGGAAGTTTAGTATGTTTCTTTGAGATCTGTTCCCTCTCCTTATAATTTGCTGAGCTCAAGAACCTCTCACTGCAGCCTACATTTCAATGCAGATCCATTGTATACTTACTATTTAGAATATTTATATAGTACTTTTAAATGGGGGGGGGAATTCACAAAGTGCTTACATAGCAGAAGGAATGAGAAGAATTTTGTCTTCTGAGAATCTGTCCTTTCCCTTCTATTTTTCTCCATCTCGTTCAGTGATGAGTACATTATTGGATTAATTCTGACTCTAGAAAAGTTCCTATGACCAACATTGTTAAATAAGGAGGATGTACACATGACCATGTGACAGGCAAGGAGTGCAGGCAGGGGTGGGAAGGCAGGGATGAATCTACCTTCCTCCCCCCAGACCAACTCTGAATGCCTCTGTGGTGTGCCAGCATGCACCCTCATAACCCACACTGCTCCACGCAGTACGAATCTCTGGAGGCCAGGACTCATTTTCCTGGCCTCCAGGAATCCCACAATGCACCACATAATGAGAATGTTGCATTAGGAGATTCTCCCAGGAGTCAGGAGCTCTAGGAGCCTGACTCTGTGTATGCTCAGACTACGTGCAGCCCAAGCATACTCACCAGACCCCACTCGTGCCCTTAAACCTTGGCCAGGGTAAAAAGTTGGACTACCTGCGAGGGCAGCACTGGAATCGGGATCCATCCCAGCACTCCACATGAGTAGCCAAACCCAGGCTGAGCTGCCCTAGCCTGGATTGAGCTGCTAGTGGGAATAGCCTTCCGGGCTAAAGACTGGGGTGAAAAATCAAGCTACGTGTGAGGGCAGCGCCAGGATCGGGCTCAGTCCTGGTGCTCCACATGAGCAGCCCAACCCATCCTGGGCTGCTCTAACCTGGGTTGGGCTGTTCATGAGAACAGCATTAATGTTTTGTTACAGAAGATTTTAGGTTATTATCATTCTTGTTTTATTTTAAGTTCATTTTATGGTTAGGAAATGTCATGCTCTATGTCATGCTATAGGAAATGTCATGTATAAGGAACTCTAAACAATTTAAAAAGTGCTTCAATCCTATAAATATAGAGGAGACATTAATTTGGGGAAGGAGATCAAGCATCCCTGATGCCCAGGTTATGCACCATAGAATCCTGAAATCAGGTGTGTTGGGCTTGTCTTGATAGATGGCTTCTTTACTGTTTGGGAGCCCACTTACCCCCTTCATTTGGGGGGCTGTTATTCCCTTTCCATTTGGGAAAGGGAATAACTATTATACTAATTTATACTACTATGATTTGTATAGTATTATACTATGACATAGTTATGTACTAGCTGTGATCTGGAAGAGCATGTATGTGTGTGATTGAATGAGCTGAGTCACATCGAATTTGACATCCCCTTTTGTCCTGCAGAAATTGGAGGGATGCATTAAACTAACTTCCCAAAAAATACCAAGGAAGGTCTGTCTCCCTTGAATCTGCCCTGCTGCTTTTATCAATGATGAGAAACAGAGAATAATCAATGGATCATTGTGTTTCCATTCTCATGCATCTGTTTTTTCCTGGCAGAGCCTTCTCCAATTGGTTCCCATGCCCATGTTTCCTCTAAAGAGTTTAAAAAAACCTAGGCCATTATGGATCATGTGGAGCCGAAAAGCAAAGAGTGTGTGCTCAAGTCCAGATAGCTCAATACTGAATAATCAAATCTATCAGGTGAATAACTGAGAGACAGGAGAATTTCCAACAGCAGCTTTCACAGTATTATGGATCAAATGTATCTGATACATCTTTGTATGTTTATGTGTTCTTGTTGGTGGATTATTCATTTCTCTAAGGGCCAAGCTAGACAAAACTCTGCATTGCATGACTGGGACCGGAAAGTTTGCTTTTCAGAATGTAAAAAGCAGCTGCGCAGGGCTCCAGTTTGGAACAGGGTTGTAGGGGGAGTGTCAGCTTTAACCCTTTGGCCCTGCTGCAGTCCCAGTGTGGATCATGTCCCCCCCCCCACACACACACACACCCCACACAGAGTTGGTATTTGCCCAGGAGGCAAATTGGCGCCAAATGAAAGCTTTGCTCCTGGCATAAGGCAGCTGTAAGAAGGGATGATCCAGACTGAGACCATGGCAGGGGGAAAGGGTTACAACCTCTCCCTGATGTCATCCTGATCTGGATTGCGCCTCAATGCAGCGGCTATCTATGTTTTAAAAATTAATAAATGTAGTCCTCAAACATATAACATCAATATCATTTAATTTGTCCCTATTCATGGGAGTAAGACCCACTTAATTTGTCCCTATTCTTGGGAGTAAGACCCACTGATTATAGAAAGCATCACACTTCAGTAAACAAGCACACATTTGGGCTGTAAATGGAAGAAATCTTCTTTAAAATTGTAAGGGGAGGTCTTCCAAACTGGAACTCTGTTGCAGCAAGCTGAGCACAATTCTCCACAATATTCTCTCATCAAAATGACAAATGCCCTAACTGTCACTGACTCTCTCTGCTGGCTCAATTCAAACCACAGTTCGAATTGAACTGGCCCAGGTGGGCAGTCTGAGTTCAAACCGGACTGACCCCCTAAAGGGGGGTGCTGGTCTGAGTTTGAACCTGACTGGCCCTGGTTTTAAGAACCAGTTTGCAGGCCAGTTCGGGGGTATGCTCCTAAAGGGGAATCCTGTGAGCAGTGTTCCCTGTAACAGAGATTCCCAGATGTTGTTGACTACAACTCCCAGCATCACCAGCTGCAGTGGCCTTTGGCTGGGGATTATGGGAGTTGTAGTCAACAACATCTGTTACAGGGAATGCTGCTGATGAGAATTCCTCTTTACAAGTAAAGAGTATTCTCTATAGTAATGCAGGGGGAGGTGAGAGAAAGGGTACTTTTTACCTTTAATTTTGAGGTAGAAGGGAGAACAGAGATGGTGGAGGCGGCCATGACGGTGGTGGTGGTGGTGGAGAGTTTGGAGACATCAGGGGTGGGGGCTCCTCCAACCCCCCTGCTAGCCTCCTGAAGAGCAACCTGGACTGGCTGCAGCCGCGTATGCTTGGAGGCCATTTTTGTGACCTCCGTGCATGCACAGATGCCATTTTCATCACCATGCGATTTGTGTGGTGAAGCAAATGGTCTTTGCATGTGCGCATAGGCCCGAACTGGGCCACGGCCAGCCCGGGCTGCTCTTTGGGAGGCCAGCAGTGAGGTTGGTGAAGCCCCTGCCGCTGCTGCCAATGTCTCTGCCGCAGCTGATGTTTGAGTGGTCACATAAATTGTGTGGTCACACAAATGGCCTTTGCGCATGCGCGAAAGTTACTAAAATGGTCTCCACACATGCACAGATGCCTGCCCTGGCTATGCCTGGCCGGGCTACTCTGAGGCAGGCCAGTGGGGTGGAGGGGCCACCACCGCCCCCAACTGCTGCCCCCTGTGGCTGCTGTTCCTAATGGGGCTTGTAAGTACTAAATTACTCCCTTTAGGGAAGCCCCTTGCCCCTTTACTGGTAAGGGGAATCTTCATCGGATTCTCCTTTACCAGTAGAGCTCCACACCAGTTCAAACCAGTTTGGTGGTCAAAGAGGGTCCCGTTCAATTGGAACCAAACCTGAGCCCGGCCAGGTCAAGCCAGGCCAGCCAGTTTTGTGCACATCCCTACCTTAATGGGGCCGGTATAGAAGGATCCCATTTGCTGAGCGATTATGCCCCTGTGGCTCAGGACAGATTGAAACTACTGAGCAAGTCCTCCTATTCTGCTCATTTTATAGAGACATTCGTGCTTCTCTCATTCTCCCATTGTTAAACAAGTTCCCGGGATGTAGGAGTCAATTCTACAGCTTCTGGCTACTCTCTGACATGAAGCCTTCCATCACATATAGTGTCGCCAGATACTGTGCGGCTGTGATTGGCATTCGTTGGAGGATGATAGGCTGTGAGCCCTTTTCGCCTTCATCCAACTCCTGATGATGTTGATGTTGGCCTGCCCACTCCTCCTCTCTTATTGTTTTTATTTTTTTAATTTATTTTTTTATCGCTTTTTAATTCTTAAACTGGATTTTACCATTTTATATTCTCTGTGCATTTTCTATAATAGATATAGTATTATTTTATTTTTAGCAGGGTTTTTTTTAGTATTAATATATGTAATTTTTATCTTTTTTAGCTTGTCTCCTTCAAATTGCAATTATTTTTAATTTTAATTTTAAATATCTATTCATGATATTTTGCATTGTACTTGCAATCACCTTTATTTTTAACATATAATTTGTACCTTTTATTAGCCTCCTTAGTATCACTTTCTTTTAACTTGTAATTTTATGCTGGTCTTTTACCGTAATAAAGGTTGATTGATACCTTAATGCAATGCTAATTACATTTTATAAAGGTTTTCAGGCACCAGGGTGGGCTGCATAATAAAGAGACTCCAAGGATCCACTGTGAACTTTATAAAACAATTCTAAAGGCAATAATTAGGATAAATCCTCATCAAAAGACTACATCTAACATCACACATTCATATTAATTAGAACATGGCATACTAATTAATAATTTGAATTAATTAACTGCCTATGGAGAAATTAATTATAGTACAGCATTTATGAACCTTCATAAGTCAAAATCTGTGCATTCTGCTTCAAATTACTCAGATAAGGAAACCTGACTCCTAACGTTTCAAAAAGCTTTGCAAATTGTTATTATGGTTTGACATTTTACAATATTCCATGGTTACATGGAGAATCTGAAACAGCAGTTAGTGATAGATATTAACAATTTGCAGTCCATTTTAAAAAGTCAGTTAAAATAGGTTTTGAAAATTCATTTTAAGACATCGATAAGAGTACAGCTTCCTCATCATATACGCCTTGTAACATCAAATTTACAGAATTTCCACTCATACGCTCTCCAAACCATTTGACAAGTAAAGGCATGCTTTGAAGTGTTTTCTAAAATTTGGCTAGATGTGCAGAAAAGACTCCAGATATTCAGAGGGGAACTTTTCCTCTCCTGCCCCACCCCAAAAAGTCAATAGCTGTCAAGTTCAAATCTTCATCTGAAAAAAAAGAAGAAGAGTCATGTATTGATTTTTACCTTGCCTTATTGTTGATTTGCTACCACTACAAGGGTTGTTATGGATCTCTCTCTCTCTCTCTCTCTCTAGTGTATTGATACCCTCAGGATCAGGGTTCTTGTTTTGGAAAGGGGGCAAAAAAGATCATGTATAGATTCACACACACACACCCCGTTTTATTGTTAGTTTACAGCCAGCATAATAGTTGCTCTGGGCCTTTGGCTCTAACAGTATCAACATCTTTGATCTATCATGGGACTGCCCAACTGGGAAGAGAAAAGAACCTATGGAAAATAACAAGTAAGCAGACACATCTATCAAACAACTAGACAAGTTGCCCCTCCTTGTCCTGAATTTCCCCTCATGGAACCATACAGCTTGGGGAAGGCGATTTGGGGCTGAAAACCCATAGAATCATAGAAAGTTAGAGTTGGAACTAGAAGGTATTTTGGAGGCCTTCTAATCCAACTTCCTGCTCAGAGCAGGAAATTGCTTTAGCATTCCTGACAGATGGCAACCTAGCCTCTGTCTGAAGACCACCAGAGAATGAAAGCCCACCACTGCATGAGGCAGGCTGTTCCACTGCCAAACAGCTCTTACACTTAGGAAATTCCTCCAAATGACTAGGCTGAACCTGCTTCCTTGTAATTCCCCTTGATTCCTGTCTTGCCCTCAGAAACAACAGAGAAGTTCTCATTCTACATGATAGCCCTTCAGACCTTTGAAGATGGCTTTCCTAGCTCTTTTTATTCTTCTTTCTTTCTTTTTTTTAAAGAAAAAGAAGAGAAGCTTCACCCTGGTAGGGATGTGCACAAAACTGGTTTGCCCAGTTCAGTTGAAGTCTGAACTGGACTCGAACTGGACCAGGCATGTTCGGTTTTGGCACTTCAAACTGGCTCAGTTCGAATTCAAACCTGTTTGAGCCAGAGATATTACATTTTGGTATTTTTTTAAAGGGAGACTTACCACTGCCAAGGGCAGCCATGGGGGTGTGTGGCTCTGGTGGTTTCCTTCCCCCAACTGGCCTCCCCCTGGTCTCCCACAGGCTGGTTTAGCCCACTCTGGGGCTGTTTTGGCCCTCTGTAAGCATATGGTGGCCATTTTTTAGGCTGCCACACGTGCATTTTGGCCATTTACATGGCCCATGCACATGCACATGCACAGCGGCCTCAAAAATGGCCACTATGTGCTCACAGAGGGCCAAACTAGCCCATGGGAGATCACGGGGAGGCTGGCAGGGGGAGGGGGAACTGCCAGAGACCCCCCCCCCAGGCCGCCGCAGTAGCAGAACCCCCCCCCACACACACACACACAAAGCGGTCAAAGCCTTTGGCAGCAGTAAGTCCTCCTTAAAAAAAAATTAACATCTCTGGCACCCCTGAACCGGCCCCAAACTGTCATGGGGGGTTGGTTTGACCTCAAGCCAAACTGGGCCCTGTCTGGTTTGAGGTCAAATCCTCAAACTTAGCTGATTTGTATAACTCTAACCGAGTTCTAATGGTTGAGCCAGTTCGTACAGCCCTACACCCTTTTGCCGAGGAGCCTCATCCCCACTCTTCCCATGCTTTCAGCATTTGTCTTCAGAGGCAAATGCTGTAACCATGAACAGATTATTTCTGTGATAGGCAGACTGTGGAACCCATGAAGATTCCTTCATGGAAGGAATCTGTCCAGGATTACAGCATTTGCCTCTGAAGACAAATACTGTACACAGAGGAAGGGTGCATACACATCAGTGCCTGGACACGGCTTCAGGGTGCATTCTCAGAATGTTGTCCATGAGTACAGCATCCCCCTTTTTAACTTCTGGAGAGGGCTTAAATGACAAGAACAAAAAGCCTCTGAAGACAGCCTCTTCACACCCACCCTTCTGCTCTCCAAGTCAGCCTGTCAATGGTTTTAAAAAAATCCATGGAACTGAGAATCACACAACTCTACTTAATGCTTTGCACCTTAACATCTCTGGAACTTGAGAACCAACACAACCCCATTACTATTTCTTCTCTACTAGCTGAACCCACACAGAGCATCTGTTCAGTAGTTCACTTCCTTTTTGGGGTTATTTGGGAGAATTTGTTTGGCTGGTCCTCTCACAGCTCTCTCACTCGCTCTGTCCCCCCCACAACAGCTCTCTCACTCGCTCTGCCCCCCCCCACACCGCCTCTCTCACTCACTCTGTCTCTCCCCCCTCCACGCCTGTCTCGCTCGCTCTGTCTCTCCCCCCACACCTCTCTTGCTTGCTCTGGCTTTCCCCCCACCTCTTTCGCTCGCTCTGTCTCTCCCCCCCGCGCCTCTCTCACTCACTCTGTCTCTTCCCCTGCACCTGTCTCGCTCGCTCTGTCTCTCCCCCTGCGCCTGTCTCGCTTGCTCTGTCTCTCCCCTGCGCACCTCTCTCGCTTGCTCTGTCTCTCCCCCCCCGCGCCTCTCTCGCTCGCTCTGTCTCTCCCCCCGCACCTCTCTCGCTCGCTCTGTCTCTCCCCCCCTGTGCCTCCCTCCCGCCCCACTCTCTCTTGCCCTCCCCCTCCCCGCACTGAGTTATTTACCTCTGCTGCCACAGGCCTTACCGGGAGGTGGGTGGCCGCAAAGGGCCCCGCCGCCGCTGCTCCTCCTCCCAGGTGGCGAACAGGGAAGTTTCGCCGCCCGGTTCTCTCCTGCCCTGGCCTCCCACGGGCGCCTTGCCTCCATGGGCAAGCTGGCCTCCATGGCCCGCTGCCTGGCCTCCATGGCCTGCCGCCTGGCCTCCGGGGCCCGCTGTCTGGCTTCCACGGGCAAGCCAGGCCCACTGCCGCCTGGCCTCCGTGGGCGGAGCGGGACCGCCGCCTGGCAGGCCCAACGCTGGGCCCACCGCTTGCCTCTGCAGTACACTCCCCCCAGCCTTCAGCCCCAATCTGCTCTCCCCCCTGCCTTCAGCCCCAGTCCGCTCTCCCCCCTGCCTTCAGCCCCAGTCCGCTCTCCCCCTAAGCCTTCTGCCCCAGTCCGCTCTCCCCCCAAACCTTCTGCCCCAGCCCGCTCTCCCCCCAAGCCTTCTGCCCCAGTTCCCTCCCCCCAAGCCTTCTGCCCCAGTCCCCTCCCCCCAGCCTTCTGCCCCAGCTTGCTCCCTCCTCCATTTTCCCCTCTTTCTCTCTCATTTTCTCTTTCTCATTCGTGCTTCCGCCCCACCCCACCGCTTTCTAGGCTGCTTGTGTTTTTCCTGCTGGCCGTTGCCGCCACCTCCTTGGGCAGCCAAGCGTTCAGCCGGCTCCTTCCTGC
The DNA here is from genome assembly GCF_027244095.1 of Hemicordylus capensis. Taxonomy (NCBI): domain Eukaryota; kingdom Metazoa; phylum Chordata; class Lepidosauria; order Squamata; family Cordylidae; genus Hemicordylus; species Hemicordylus capensis. Next base: position 33,615,481 of record NC_069661.1, on the reverse strand, counting down.
ATGGCCCTCCCTCTAGTGAGCGTCTTCCGAAGCAGCCAGCCATTTCTGTGTCTCTGCCCAGCCAGGCTCCACCACTTTCTCTCCCCACAGCTTCCCCCCTCCCCCAGCCCAGTCCGTTCAGTTCTCCTCTCCGCTTGCCCGCTTTCCTTCTTTTCCTTTCCTCCCTAAGCGGCCACTTCCCTTGCCCAGCCAATCCGGCGCGTCCGCTGCCCAGCCAATCTGCTGGGTTGCCAGACGCATCCCCACAGAGGCATGTCTACGAGAATTAATATAATAGATGCTGTGTTGCAGTTGCAGTTTGCCCTGCAACTACAACAGTGACAGCCTGGGTTCTCTGTGAGACTGCAGCAAAAGGAGAACTGTGTGTGTCTTTCAGTCTCGTAGGTACTATTTTATCCATAAGTCAAAATCGAGAAAAGCTAGGGATACTCAAACCCATTGAAACCAATAGGCTTAACTTGGCACGTGTAACTCTGTGTTGGACCATGGCCACAGAATGCAATCTTCTTTTTAATTTTATTTCTTAAGATTATGAAACTGAAGATCTGATACATTCTTTCTTAATATGTCCCACTGTGTTCTGAATCTTACTATTACACTGAAGGGAGTACATTATCCATTGTTTTCTGTTTGTATAGAAATATATTTAAGACACATACTTTGCAAAGGTTTTTCTTTCAAAGCTTCCCCCACCCCCGGCATAAGGAATGGATGCCAAGCTGCATAAAAACTAAGGCTTAGTTTCTTTCTCAATTATGTGACTATGTGAGCTTGTCCATTAATAGTGTTTCCCTTGCCAAATTGAAGCACATTTCCGTAACTGGTTCAATAAATTATTTTGTTTTAAAAATGCTTGCTTAATAACAGGAAGTCCTCCCCACAGACAATCCCTCTCCTCTCTCTGCTGCAAGCACAGAAAGTTGGGGGCTTGGTTGTTTCGTCCCAGCCCCCAGAACTCCCATAATGCACTGCACAAGTGCACGGTGCATTATGGGGATTCCCCTGGCACTGGACAGGAGGCTGCTGGTGTCTAGGTGCCGCACTCAGCCGCACAGCACTGACACACGATCAGTTAGTCTGGGCCAAGGGTGCCCTTGCAGATGGCTTTTCTATCTCTTTTTAGTCTTCTAGATTAGGGCTGGTCCCAGAGCTGCCACCTCACCCTACTTCTTAACCCCAGCCTTTTATCCAGGGTTAAGGCTGCAAGCATGCTCTTAACCCCAGCACAGGGGTCGTGTGTATGCTTGGGGTGGTGCATTGTGGGATGAGTCCTGGCCTCCAGAGATCCGTGCTGCACAGAGCAGCACGGATTGTGTGGGTGCATTAGCTGCCTACTGTGCATTGTGGGATCCCACATTGTGCGGTTCACTGTGGTATCCCTGTAGGCTGGGACAACAAGTCCCAGCCTCCAGAGATCAGCACTGCATGGAGCAGTGCAGATCAATAGGTGCACAAACCTCATGCCACACAGAAGACAACTAGTCATCTGTGGGGAAGGTAAACTTTGCCTTGCCTTCCCCCTGTGCCCTCCCCGTCTGCCCTCAGTTGAAATCATATGCACGACTTCATTGTCTCCCTTAACCCTTATAAGGAAGCATGAAAAGGAAAGGTTTGTTTTCTCCCTGTCTGGTGCCTGGAACTCCGTGATCAAGGTGTTAATTAAATTCCAAGTTCCCGTCAATGGCTCGGCCATTGGCCTGATGGTGACAGACCTGCCTAAAACATAAGACAGCCACGTACCGAATGGCTCACAGGTCTGACCATGGAAAACTCATTTGCATGATATCTTGACTCAGGTTGTGTGGGAATATGCCAGTGGGCAGAATCAATGCTATTCACCCTTGCTCATCCCAAAATATAGTCCCTCTTTTAAAAATGTGTCATGAACCAGAGCATTAAGCAAACAAAAATAAACTATTTACTTGATGATATCAAAGGGAAAATGTATCAGTAGATTAGAAAGTGAGAGAAAGAAACAATGTTGCTCTTAACCTTCCCTCTTTCTTTAAGCAGCTCCAATTTCAAAAGCCTAAAGGTGAGTCAAATCAACACATTGCGGGGAGCCCAATAACAGAAAACCTGGTGTAGTCATTCTCCATGTTTCAGGCTGGGAAACAGACCAAGAGAAAGTCCATGAGCACACAGAGCCATGCTGCATTATCTTCTTCCTCTGGAGAATAGTCATTTGACTTGTCATTTATTTAGCCATTCACTTCAGTGCACTGTTGGCACAGGTGTGAGACAATGAATCATGGCTAAGCAGGGTTTGTCATGGTTGCATTTGAATGGGAGACTTGATGTGTGAGCACTGTAAGATATTCCCCTTAGGGGATGGAGCTGCTCTGGGAAGAGCAGAAGGTTTCAAGTTCCCTCCCTGGCAGCATTTCCAAGATAGGGCTGAGAGAGATTCCTGCTTGCAACCTTGGAGAAGCCGCTGCCAGTCTGTGAAGACAATACTGTGCGAGATATACCAATGGTCTGACTCAATATATGGCAGCTTCTTATGTTCCTATGTTCCTATCCAAGTGTCAGAAGCTGCTTTCATTGTTCAGAAGTGAAAAAACATGGCAGAAATTTCAGGGTGGGGGGCTCCCCAAGTAGTGGAGGCAAGGAGAGGAGAGCTGGGCTCGTGGTAAGAAGCATGACTTGTCCCCTTAGCTAAGCACGGTCCACCCTGGTTGCATCTGAATGGGAGACTAGAAGAGTGAGCACTGTAAGATATGCCCCTCAGGGGATGGAGCTGCTCTGGGAAGATCATCTAGGTTTCAAGTTCCCTCCCTGGCTTCTCCAAGATAGGGCTGAGAGAGATTCCTGCCTGCAACCTTGGAGAAGCCACTGCCAGTCTGTGAAGACAATACTGAGCTAGATAGACCAATGGTCTGACTCAGTATATGGCAGCTTCCTATGTTCCTATGTTAGTATAGGAGAGTTCTGCTACTGGCTCACCTTCATTGTGAAAAGCCCAGAGACATGAGTGTGGGGCGGTATAAAAGTGGAATAATAGATAGATAGATAGATAGATAGATAGATAGATAGATAGATGAAATTCCCTTCACTTCCTTCTGAATGCAGAAACAACATGAAGCATCCACTCCACAATGAACCAATATAAGAGTCCTTTTCACATGTTATGTTGAACACTTGCACAAGTGTACATGGGTACAGACCATGTACACACATTATGTTGAACACAGATACAGTAGGCCCACTCGCACATGATGTTCAACACCCATACAATTCACACAAAAACATGTGTGAATGTACAGCCATCTGTACACCCATACAGAAGAATGCCCAAATAAGGCTAAAGTTGAGTGCAAATATACATTAAAACTGGTGCTTATTCCTCTTTTTCTCCCTAGTGCTCAATATGGGCTTCCACACACCCTAGCAATCCATTTGACAGAAGTTCTGGGCCAGTGAATCAAACACTGGTTCAATAATGTGTATTTCCCCTTCCCCTTTTTTCAAGCAATCTTTTCATTTTTCAAAGCACAGCATGAATAGAGCCTTATTTAAAAAAAAAAAATCCAATCAACATTTCAGGCTGCTAGCTGTTTCACAGCCCCCTTATCCAACACAGTCCCTCTCATTTCTCATCACCACCACTGCCTTTCTTGCTAGAGGCCTGCAGGAGAGGTTCTCTGACATCTGTCAGGAGACCATAGGATGGCAACACAAATCACAAGTGTAACTGAAATCACAAGTGTAATCACACAAGTGTAACTGAAATCACAAGTGGAATCACAAGTGTAACTGAAATAACCTATATTTTTGTGCACAAAAGTGAGAATTGCAAAGTTAGATACATCTGGCAGCCTGTTCAGTATTCATGGCTTTTAATGTAACATGTAGTTTGGCTCCCAGAGCACTTTCTGATTGGTGGACACCAAGCAGTCCACCAGCCCTGTTTTTCCAGATTTTATCATCCATAAGAAGGTGGAATGATAAAAGAATGACACCTACCTGGCAACCTCTTCCCTTGGCAAAGGATGACTAATGGAGAGATGATGGAACATTTATTAGCAGCACAATTTAACTTCACAAGTGCTCTACTCCCTGTGTGTGTGTGTGTGTGTGTGTGTGTGTGTGTGTGTTGGTGGGGTAGTCCTTCCAGCATATTTGTTGTCTAAACCGCTCTTGATTTATCTGCTTGCCTTAATGGCATCTCAGTCGTTGTTGTCTTTTAGCATTCACTTCTGCCTTCCTTGTACTGTATGTATGTATGTGTGTGTAGATATAGATATAGATATAGATATAGATATAGATATAGATATAGATATAGATATAGATATAGATATAGATATAGATATAGATATAGATATAGATAGATATAGATATAGATAAGAAAACAACTCATGGCTGAGAACTTCCAACTGCCACATTATCAAAGGAGTTTTCAAATCACCCACAGCCAGTTAAAAGCAAAAACAGCCTTGAAAAGAAAACAATAGTTGTGTCATTTTCCTCGTTAATAATGACACATGTGTTATTTTCCTAGTGAGGCAGGTCTGGACAATGGGTAGTAGGACTTCAACCTCACTGCTAAGGCAGATACACAGCAGCAGCCCTACTGGTCTCCCTAAATGGGAATATATCTCAATTGACTCTAGGTGGCAGCTGTAGAAAAAGGAAAGGAAAGGAAAGGTTGTGTCATCGAGTCGGTGTCAACTCCTGGTGACCACAGAGCCATGTGGTTTTCTTGGTGGGATACAGGAGGGGTTTACCATTGCCATTTCCCTGGCAGTATGAGATGATGCCTTTCAGCATCTTCCTATATCGCTGCTGCCTAGTCTGGGAAACATACCAGCGGGGATTTGAAACAACAGCCTCCTGCTCTCTAGGCAGGTTAGTTCCCCACTGAGCCATTAGGTGGCTCTGGCAGTTGTAGAACCTGGTTGCAAATATTCTAGCAGGGGAGTACTATGTATCTGTAGCTTCAGCTATGGCAAGAAGTATCTTTTCATGAAACACTCCCTTATCAACAGTTACAGCCAGCACATGTTTGCATAGGGCAGCAGGCAGCCTCCCTAGTTCCTATGGACCAAAAATATCCATGCTGCCACACAAGGAAAGGGCCCTGCCCATGGCCCAGTTTTGAATCTATCCCTCTCCCATCTTCCTAACAGCTTTTTAAATATCATTGGTCAACATAATCCAATTGACTTACAATGGGGCAGTGTGCTATCCATGGGAAAGGAGACTGCATTCTCACTTCTCTTGAGCTTGGAGAGGCTCCATCTCTACTACGAGTTGCACAATCACTGCAGCAATGAGACTCCCAGTCATCACTGCAGTGATTGCACAATTCTTAGTAGCAATGACGGAACCTCTTCAAGCTCGGGAGAAGCAAGAACATGGTTTGGAGGTGAACAGAGACAGCGCACACACCTAGCCCTTCCCTGGGAGGTATACTGAGCTGTATATGAGTAACCATGTCCACTCCTAAACATGTTTACTCCAAAAACAAATCCTACTGAGTTTTATGAGGCATTCTAACTAATCAGTGAGTTTAGGAATGTAGCATAAATCTTAGGCATGCAGAAGATCTGGGACATTAAATTGTCCATTGCACCCACACCCAAGAAGACATGAGACACAAGATATGCTGTAAAAAGGGCCTCAGTTTTATTGAACATTTTTAACAGAATAGGGATTAGCTCACCACCCCTGCAATGCAGTAGCTAGAGGCATGCCAACCTCAGTGCAAGCCTCACCTAAATGTCCCATGGGCGATGCACCTTGGCTCCAGGAAGCCCAGAGCCCTAAGGTGAAAGCTGCCCATCTCAGCCAACCTAAGGTCAGGACTCTGACCACAGCATCACCCCCACAGAGCCCTTTCCCGGAGATGCCTCTTGACAAAGCAGAGCAGGTCAGGCCAGGTTCCCTGAGCTGCCAAGGCTCTAGGGTTTGACCATGCCCCTCTATCGCCAAATGCATACTTGAAGGTGCTCAACAATCCTAGCATCTTGATTCCCACTGCATTGTACCTGCCATTGTAACCAAGGAAATAGTAAACAATCAACTGACTAACTAAGAGGTACTGTATGAGGCAGGCAAAAAAAGGTGTGCACCAAGTGTCAATCAGGTGATCACCCAAAAAACTCTTGCCAGGTCCCCCCAAAGGCAACCGGCCAAGCCCAAACTGTATCTAGGGGAGGGAGGGTGCCTAAAAGATGTTGCCATTTGTGGTTGTTTAGCAGAGCACCAAGAGGAAGCTGCCCACTCCAGTTACGAAGTAGTGCAGAGCCTTATTGTTGCAGTTAGTCAAGAAAAAGCATAGAGAATGTAGTGCAGTATGAAGTGAATAAGATTTATTAGGTCAAGTACATTTGAAATAGGAAAGACCTATCCTAACTATGAGCTACATAATGAATAGGAGGGGAGAGAAAGAGATGCTCCCATTTGCTCTCCAAGGAGAAAGGAAGTAGAACTGACTCACTACAGGAAATACCAAAGGAATCAAGGCAGGGGCCATAGAGTAAAGGCAAAGCAGGGACAGGTCAGGGGACCCTCACTAGCTACCTGGTGCCAACAGTTGATGCACTGGAACTCCATCTACAACAAAAGAACTGGGCTGAGGAGGGAGGACACTGACAGGCAGCTGGCCACCTGGCTCCAGCCCGCTCAGCCCATAAGAGCCTGGCGCCTCGTGCTTTCTGCAAAGGGGGCTTGGGCAAACAGGCCACGGTGCCCATTCACATGGCAAGTGGCCAGATTCTATTGAGACTCTTAAGCATCAGGCCTCCAACTGATTATTTTATTAGATTATAGAATCTATCATTGTTTTAATATGTTTTAATGTTTTAAGGACATAAGAACATAAGAACAGCCCTGCTGGATCACGCCCAAGGCCCATCTAGTCCAGCAGCCTGTTTCACACAGTGGCCCACCAGATGCCGCTGGAAGCCACAGGCAGGAGTTGAGGGCATGCCCTCTCTCCTACTGTTACTCCCCTGCAACTGGTACTCAGAGGCATCCTGCCTTTGAGGCTGGAGGTGGCCTTTAGCTCTCCAACTAGTAGCCGTTGATAGACCTCTCCTCCTTGAAGTTATCCAAACCCCTCTTAAAGCCATCCTGGTTGTTGACTGTCACCACATCTTGTGGCAGAGAATTCCACAAGTTGATTATGTGTTGTGTGAAAAAGTACTTCCGTTTGTTGGTCCTAGATTTCCCAGCAATCAATTTCATGGGATGACCCCTGGTTCTAGCGTTATGTGAGAAGGAGAAGAATTTCTTTCTATCCATTTTCTTCACACCATGCATGATTTTATAGACCTCTATCATGTCTCCCCGCAGGCATCTTTTTTCTAAACTGAAAAGCCCCAGGTGTTGTAGTCTTGCCTCATAAGGAAGGTGATCTAGGCCCCTGATCATCTTGGTTGCCCTCTTCTGCACCTTAACATTTTGACTTTGTTTTTAATCTGTGTTGTTTTACTGTAAATCACCCAGAGACACAAGTTTGGGATAGTTTACAAATATTCTAAATAAAATTTAAAAATAAAATAAACAATTGCTTTCAAGTGAATATCACTAGGCCCTGCCTATTTGCATTCATTGACTGACATACCACACAAGGGCACATCAACCTAGTAAAGTTGCATGCATGCAAGTGGAATATGTTGTGCAAATGCAAAAATTATGCATATGACATCACACAAGAATAAGCCCATTATTTCCAATGGGATTACTCCTGAATAGCATCATTTGTGTAATTTGCATTACCTGTACAACTTGTGTGACCATGTTATTGAGCTGATGTACCCTTGTGCAGTAAGGATTCAGATTATCCAAGGGCCATTTCTAGTAATACTTTTCTGGCCACCATAATTAAAAGCCTGTGAACTTCCCAGAGGCATCTGGTGGGCCATTGTGTGAATCAGGATGCTGGAGTAGATGCGCCTTGGGCCTGATCCATCAGGGCTGTTCTTATGTTCTTAAAAGGGGTGTGTGCCAAGTGCATGCCCACCATAGCATCTTTCCTGGACATCCCAATGCCCTCCAGGTGCATTCCTTTATCATGGGTGGGGGCAGGTTGTCCAAACCACCCCTCTATATGCACTTCAAGTACTACCTTAAATTAGCATTTATAATGCATGTAGAGTAGTGGTTTGTTCAATCTGCCGCCCACCCATGATAAAGGAATGAGGGCATTGGGATGTCCATGAAAGATGCTATGATGTGCATGCACTAGGCATATCCCCCTTCTTAATATGTATTGTTCAAACTGGCCCTTGGGTAAAGGAATGAGCTCAGCTAAGAGCCCATTGAGACATCTGCAAAAGATATCATAATGAAAGCTCTCTCGGTGCATCCCCATTTAATTGCATGGGTCGGTTCTGAGGGTGAAAGTACCATCTGAATGAGACTCAAGTGTTCTTTCACAGTTTATGTTGTTTTCCTTGCCAATGATTTCCCCCACTGTTTATGCCATTGCTGTTAGATAGTTCACAGAAGCTTTTGTTCCATGTGTGTGACCTTGATTTCCCCCATTCCATTTGGATGATGTGTTAAGTGCAACGTATGTAAGGCCGTGGGGCTGCCTCTGGCACAGGAAATTTCCACTAAAGTGGAATATGCTTCTGATTCTCCCTTTTAATGCACAATTCAATTGTACTGAAGGGCACAAAACTTGTGAAAGAGCCATTGAATTGAAAATTGACCCACCAACTGCGGGGTCAATCCCCACTTTGGATGATGGCTCCTAAAGCTATGGGAATATGCCTTGATGGCTAAGGTCACTGCTTATTTGTGGAATAATTCAGATGAAACATTTGCGTTAACATGGGAACCTTTCATAAATTACAGTACAGTACAGGGTCAACATTCACACCCAGGATTTCTTTGTTTCCTAATACCAAGGGTTGTCTACTCTATTACTTATAGCTTATACTTTCCTGTAATATCTGTTGTGAGGGTGCAGGAGGGCAAAGGGTGGAAGTGGAATCTTGGATTGTCATTTGTAATATGTTAGATGTGTTGGAAGTTCAAGAGATGTTAATGCAATAATGTTAATTTTTTTGTATCTTCTTAATATATTTTAAAAAATTAAAAGAAAATTGGCTTTTCTAGTACGTTAAGAACAATAGTGCATTAGCATTTCATGTTTTTAACGGAAAAGATCATCATCCATTGAAAAGTCAGTGTCAGTTCTCAGTGTAACATTTTAATCCTTGTTGTTTGTTCTTGCCCAGGAACATTGTGGCTAATTCCTTACCCGAGTCTACAAATACTTAGGGGGGAAATGCCCTGAAAAGATTTCCTGCAGAACAATGTTATTAAATATGAGGAACATTAAAAAAAATAGAACGATATATACATAATGAAAGTATATTCTAGGAAGGAAACCATGTTAGGCAGTTGCAGAAGAAACAACAAAGAGTTTTGTGGCAAAATTGTTTTTCACAATTGTTCGAATCTAAGTTTAATGTGAGTTCCTGGCATTTGTGTGATTGTGTGGATCCACACCAAGGTCGTTGATGGCCCAGGGTGAATCTGAGATTCCTGCCTTGCCATGGGTTCCATACAATCACACTAATGTCAGTAGCCCACATTAAACTTAGATTCCAACTATTGTGTGAACCAGACCATTCTGACATAAATGTTCATGGATTGGAGTCCACTCATCTAATGCATGAAATATTATCCTCAGCTGGCAAGTATATACTATATATATGAGCATAGAGAAGAAAAAAATGTTTTTTAAAATAGGTGAATTGTCAGTGGCTGACATGCTGACTAAATTTAGTTGAGGAAGGTTCATTGAAATTAAAAGGACAAGAAGTTAGGCATGCCTAGCTGCTAGAAGCTCTTTAGAAGTTGAGCATCATGCTTTATGAATCACTTCCCCTGAAGAAGAGTTCCACTTGAAAGGTGTTGGGACCTACTTTTTAATAAACTGCCAGTGCACCGTACCTGTTCTCTTCCTTTGGTCCTGTTGGCGTGCGGCTCCTCCACCCAACCCCCTGAGTGCTTCCTTTTACTTTCAGTGAACGTTCCTCAAGTAAATATAGTCAGAATATCAGCTAGAGCCCTTTAATATCTTTAATTGTACATTATCCCCTGCTAACTGAATAAAGAGGCACCTTTTAAAAGTGGATGAAAAGGCACCTGAATAACTGAATAAAAAGGCACCTTTCTCTTTATTTAGCAGGAGGAGAGCAACTAGGGGTGTGCACAGAACCGTCTGGCCCAGTTCAGTTTGAGGCCGGACCAGCCTCAAATGGAACTGGGCCAGTTTGGTCCAGCCCCCATCGAACCTCCCCCCCGCCCCGGTCCAGTTTGGTTCTGAACCAGTCTGCGAATTTTTAAATTTAAAATAAATGTCTAAAAATACCTTTCGCCCCTTTGGGGGACGTGCTGTGTCCATGAGGGTCCATGAGGTGTCCATGAGGGTCCCCCCCCCCCGCCGGCCTTCCTCACCACCGCAGCCAAGTAAGTGTATCCCTTTAGGCCAAAAAGGATACACTTACCCGGCCGCGGCAGTGATGAGGAAAGCCGGCGTGGGGAGGGGGAACCCTCGTGGACACACACACCCCGTGGCCTACAGCAAGCCCCCCGAAGGGGCGAAAGGTATTTTTAGACATTTATTTTATTTTTATTTTTTAAATTGCAGACTGGTCCCGGCGGTTCAGTTCCGGTCCGGACAGACCGGGGGGGTTCGGTTTGATCTCGAACCCCCGAACCTCCAGACCGAACCATTGGACCATTAGACTGCTGGACCGTTTGCACATCCCTAAGAGCAACTGGCCCGATCTATCTCCAGCACAGCATCCCTCCAGCTGCTGTTGCTGGTCTATCTTATGGGTTTTGTTGTGTGTGTTTTAGATTGTGAGCCCTTCGGGGACAGATAGCCATTTTATTTATTTATTTTTATTTCTCTATTTAACTTCTTTGGGAACTTTTGTTGAAAAGAGGTATATACATATTCATAGTAGTTGTAGCAGAGTTTTCAACAACTGTAACTCTATCCAGACATTATTTTACAAGTGATATTTTACAAGTATACAAGTGTCTGTATGTATCTTCTGCCCTGGAATGACTAAGGAAGCTTAGCCCGCTATCCAGGGATTGTGGGCACCACAGGACTCACAGGCAAGCCCAGTGCTCCCAAGGCGGCTGGCCCGCCTAATTCCCCCTCCCCTTAAATGAGGTTAATGGTGCAAGTGCTCCGTTAACCTCATTTGCTTGCTCGTGTGTCGCCAGGGTGCGCAATGACACATGAGTAGACCCCTGATCGGGAGGCTGCAAGCAGCCTCCCGGGCTCAATGGGGTCTCTCCAGGGCATCCTGGAGAGCTCACACAGGGCATCCTGGAACTCCCGGTGGCTGCACTCCCAGGGCTCACACAGGGCATCCTGGAACTCCCGGTGGCTGCACAGCCCCCAATCCAGCCCCTGCCAACTGCATGATGGAGCCGGCAGCCATGTGGGCAGCCGATCCAGCTGCCCAGCTAAAAGTGGCTGCTCATCTGCAGGGAGAGTGGACTAAGCCCGCTCTCCCCACAGACCACATTGAGGTGCTTTACAGCAATCGTGTGAAGCGCCTCTCTGAATGGGTTCTGAAATGAATAAAATGGAAGCTCCCAAATAGGGTTCAAAACAAAAACAGAAATTGCCATGATCCCAACCTTTCACATTAATGTCCCCCAAATATTAATGCTCCAAACCTGAATTTCCTCTGAAATTAGTCCTATTGATCTAGATGGAGTTAACAATACATTCAAGCCTGCATGCTTAGGATTTCAGTTTTATGTTACTTGTTAGTTTACGATTCAGCAGTGGTCCAATAGTGGAGAGTCGGGAGGTGAACTACCATATGTGCCAACATGTCCCTATTTTCCCATTCACCTGAATGGGAAAATAGGGACATTTTGGCATATGAACTACTTGAAGGGCAATTGCCCTGCCACTCACCCTCTGGAGATGCCTGTGATGGAATGGTGCTCTCCAACAAGAGATGATGGGCGTAGCATTCATTGGACAAGCAGGGATAAATGTCCCTGGGCCAAGAGGATCAGGGGGCCCCAAAGGGGCCCTCAAGCAGGCCACCCACCACCGCCCTGCCCAGCCCTGCTGCCCCTGCCCCGCCACTTCTTATCTTGGCTTCCGTGGGTGGGGGGCTGAGCCAAGCAGGGCAGGCCAACTCCCATGGCAGTGGCAGGCCTCTCCAGCTGAACTGTGTGCCTGACTATGGACATTGCATGCCCGCCAGCTGGAGAGGCAGGCTGGCCAGAGAGGCCTGCCTTCACCGCTATGGGGGGTGGCCTGCCCCGCTCTGCTCACCCCCCCCCCCACAACCTGGAGGGGAGGCCAAGATAAGAAGCAGCCTTTGGGAAGGAGAAGCGGCAGCAACATCACGGGTGCTGAGGAGGAGGTAGAAGCAGCGGCAGGGAGATGCTGGTTTTACGCTCCTTGTGTCTGACATCAGATGCACAGGGTGTGGCTTAGAGCACTGGGGCATGTGCATGTGGGGGCCCTCTCCACAGGTTTTGTGCCCTGGTCCCCGTGGGTCTCACTATGCTCCTACAAGAGATATATCACTTGGAGCTTCTACTCATCTTATTTTAAAACGATGCTGGCTTCACATCTTACGGTGGTGACATCGCTGTGACCGAGAAGGAAAACTTCATGGATATCTTTCTAGCTGCAAAAAAAAACCCCCAAAGCTCAGTGGAAGCTCATCTGATTTCTGAGTGCAGAAAGTCTTATCTTCAATCCCTGGCATCTTCAAGAAGGGCTGGGAAAGACCCACCTGAAACTCTGGAGAGCTTCCCCGGTTTTTTTTTTTTTTAAGGCATCTATGTGGTTTGCCTTTGCCATGGCAACCAACATCACAGTGAGAAACAGTCCTCATTCTTCTGAACTATGAATGAATGTCACATGTAAAGGATTGAGATCTGCGTATTTAGCTTAGATTGACATGTTATGACACAAGGAAGGGTTTGTCCTTATTGCAATTGATCTTGACTGTTATGTTCACATCGGTCTCGGGAGAAAAGACTGAAAATCAATGAAGCATTCAAATTATTTATTTTCTATGCACTTTCTGTCCATTGCCAGAATAGGCAGGTAAATGGGGGAGATGGCTAATAGGAGGGCAATGAGCACTTCAGTCTGCTATTTATAAACTGAAATGCTTGATGAGTCATTATATTCCAATGTCACGTTTCATGAACAGGTATTTGCTGAAGTTTAATTTACTAGTCACAGGAGTGGAAGCTAAAGACCAAGGCTATGATCCAAAGATGTGATTAACATGTAAGCATAGGAATGGCATGTGGCGAAAGAGAGAATAGAGTCATTCACATGACCAAAATCTCTGGGGCTAGGGAGGGCTTAGGGGAAGGCAATATCCTTCCTGCCTTCCCCAACATGACCAGCACCAGTCTTCACAGCACCACGTGCCCACATGGCCAGCATGCGAACACCCCAGGAGTGGTGAGAGTGAGGGGGAAATGCAGGCTAGGTCCTTCTGCATCCCACAATGCATGGCACAGTGAACATTGGGGGATTTCCCCACTGCTGGGTGCTCCTTATGCTTTACATCCAATTTTATGGACACTCAGGCTGCAGACAGCCCAAGCATCCACATAACTGGGAGGAGTGAGTTTGAAGGGTGCACACACACTTCTACCTCACTTTTAGCCTGGGTAAAAAATCTGGGCTACCCAGTTGAAGAGCACCAAGATCGAGATTGATCCCGGCACTCCACACAAGCAGCCCTACCTGGGTAGGGCTGTGCAAACCCGGGTAGCCCTGGTTGTGTTTACATCCTTTGTATTTGGTGTTGCCAAAACAGCTTGTCTTAGGGCTGCAAACAATACGCCTTATGTGATTTGGAGTTGCAGGCTTGCAATCTCCATCTTGGATACCTGAGCTCATGGGATCATGAACTCTGCTCATGCACATATTTGGCAAACTATGCAATTTGGTCACTTAGCACAAACAAACATGGAGCAACACTGCCCAAGGTCGGAATGAGAAATGACTGTAGGGAGTCCCTACCTACCCACCCCATGGCGTCTCATAAAAAGGAGGACGCTAGCAAGAACACCCGGGTCAAAGATACCTTCACAAGAGAAATAGCAAACTCTCTTCACAATGGGATTAGTCTCGCTAATTGCTCCTACAACAATCCAGATAAGCATGGCACACCCTCAATCTTCTATCACAGTTTTAATGAGCTGGCAAGGACCCAGAGGTACAATCAACAGGAAAAGAATACTTATCTCTCTTGTAGGAGGAGATGTCCCAGTCTCAGATAAACCTTTTGGAGTCACCCATTCAGTACTCCACACACACCTCTCGACCAGCCATTCCATCTTTTATTGCTTAAAGATCACACCCACTTGATTGGTTCATGCAAACATGAACTTCTTTGTTACATGTGGATTTCAGCACCTGCAGTCAGGGCGCTTGACTTTGCATTGCCCCAGGGCATGAATTTGCCTATTTGTACCCCATATTCTAGCACATGTTTTGAAAACTCAGAACACACAGAGAACGCTCAGAATCTACCCTGTACCCAAGGAGAAAGGACCCTGCTCCCCCACTTACACAGACCTATACTACACTGCTTCTTCAGCCCACAAGTGCTCATGTTGTGGCACTTGCATCTTCCTTTCCCTGCCTTTCTACTTTGCACCTGCGAGGAAATCTACCTGTGCACTCCAACCTGCAAGTGCACCCAATGCACAAACGGATCGGGACTGGTAATACTAACTTTAAATTTCCTCGCTCCCTTCTCTCTCCTCTTTAGGTCTACATCTGGGTCCTTTTTCAAGTAAAGCCTTAAACTGATCTATTGGCAATTCAGACCTTAAGCTAAAACGTCTCTATGTGAAGTTCTAGTTAATACTCTAACAAGATTTTATTGCCTCCTTACTTTGCCTAATCAATCTTTTTATTTCCTTGTACCCCAATTATCCCTAAATAAATCTGATTGTACAATTTTTCTGTCTTCTTCTCATTTCCAGACCAAAACTTTGCCTAAATTGATACTGTGGTGGACTGTTCCATATAGTCATGCTGATTCTCCACATTAGCCCCAAAGCCCGATTGGAGTGTGTAGCCAGCATTCCAGAGCAGTTTCATTAACATTGGCTGATGCTAAGAGATCATCGAGGGGGTGCACATGCCCCATATTAGAGGTGGCAAGTGACACTTTTAAGGATGTGAACTCCCTCCTGTGATCTCAGTCACCACCCAGCAACAACCACTACAGACACCCAGACTAGCACTGCACTCATGCAGCAGTACCTGATATGCAGACTAGGGTTGTACCATTGCATGAGGGAGGAGGGGTGATTTTCAATAGATACCCCCTTATTGTGAAGTTCACTGTGCCTCCTGAAAATGTGTACTTGAGGGTCACACATCATAACCCTGAGTATCTTGTTCAATGTAAGAGGAGAAATGAAGAAAATGTGGCAAATGTAATCATTGTCATAAAATGTGTAAACCTAGAAAAAGAAAATCTCAAAGCAATTACTCATTTGCACTACCATAGACAAATGGATGCTTTGTTGGTACATGATGCTCCTGTGGCACACTGAATTTGTCATTCCCTCCCAAAAAACTATCACAAAACTGAATTTTAACATTGATGCAGAGATATGAAGTAATATAAATCTTTAAACATGTATGAAGTCTTCCAAGCAAAACCAATTCAAAATTAAAATACCAGATTAGTAACCTACTCTGGGGAAAAACTGCAACTGTTTGGTAAATGTAATCTAAATTGCTACTTTAAAGACAAGGCAATTGAGCTGGAATCCCATTTTTATGTGCAAGCTGTTACTGGGTCTAAGGGTCATAACTAATTTAAATTTGGTACAAAAGAGCTGATTTAATAGAAGCAGGCTCAGAATATCAATGCTGATGCAGATTAAGTTGTTTACCAGAGCAATTTTTAAAAAGTATTTCCACAGGTGCCACTTGCAATGCATGTAACTTGAAAGGTTCCAGTGGCACTAAGGGAAATGTTCAAAAGGAACTGAATTATGGGCAAACTGAAAGTGATCGTCAACATAGAAGAATCTTCAGAGCAGGCCAATCCAGTAGTTCTTGTGACCAAGTGTGGCAAAAACCAGATAGCAATATGTTTGGGTTTAAAAGATATGAACAAAACAATGTTAACAGAACAATTTACATTGATTACTATAGAAGAAATTACCATTAAGTTGGCAGGCGCAGAACTATTTGTAATCCTTGATGCTGAATTTTGGCAAATTCAGCCAAATGGCAAAAAAAATCTTTGTTCACAGAACATCGTCAATTATTTCTTTTGTGCAATGGCATGGCAAAAATAGATATTTAAAAAGCAAAGAGGAGGATGTAGAAGAAAATCTGATGTGAACAACACAGACCAGTATCAAATGCCCAGTTCTAATTGAGTAGTACATCTATGCCTGAACATCAGGCTGCAGATGACAGCTCACATGATGGAATGCTCCTGCCCACTGCAAAAAAGAAATTATGAGGCTATTCACACGAGGTACAAAACCGGGGTAAGGGAGCACAGCCCAGTTTTGCATGTTCATGTGAATCATTGGGATCAAACCCACCTGTGAAGCCTCCCTCTTAAATGAGGTTAAGCGAGCGAGCGCTCCTTCAACCTCATTTTCTTGATCGTTTCCACATCTGGCACACTCAGGTGGGAACCCAATAATGCTCCACACACTCACGCAGTACATTATTGGGGCTCTGGGGCAGGACGGGGCAGCATGTCCTGGCACCCCAATCATGGGAGCTGCAGCAGGAGCCGCTGCTTGTCTGGGCAGGCGATTCTCCCACCCAGGGACTTACAGGAGATTGTCTGCGGGGAAGGTACGTTAAACCCTCCTTTCCCCGCAGACCACCCATGAGCTCTTCTCACTGATTGTGAGAAGAGCTCTTATATCATTCCAGGGGCAGGCTAGGCTAGGACCCTTTTGCCTGGCATTTATTTTTCTGTGTGCAGGAATTTTTTTGTATGGAAGGACGTTCAATCATATGAGTCCCCATATTCATTAGTGCAGCTGAGAGACAGGTTTGCCAGCTTCATGAGAACAAGCCTTATGTCTACCAGAACAGAGAACTAAAGAAGAATTTTATAGGAGATACAGAGTCACCTAAGCCAATTGTGATAGAAGACATTTGAAAACTAGTCTGCTGCTTCTAAAAAGAGTCATACAGGCACATCTGAAATATACACAAGTGGGTGTGGAGGACAATATTTGTTGGAGATGGAGTTCCAGTGCATCGAACTTTCACACCAACCATCCTAATGACCACTAGGGAGCATTGGGAGCAGAGGTAGCTAGTGAGGGTCTCCTTACTTGTCCCTGCTTGCCTCTACTCTAGGGCCCTTGCTTTGACTCCTCAGGTACTTCCTGTAGTGAGCCAGTCCTCTTCCTTTCCTCCTAGAGAGAAGATGGAAACATTTCTCTCTCTCCCTACCTATCGATTATATAGCTGATAGATAGAATAGGTCTCTCCTGTTTCAAATGTACTTCACCAATAAATCAATTTAGTTTAGACTCTACAGTGATTTCCATGCATGTTCCTTAAATAGATGCAACAACTAAACTCTGCACTCTGTAGGTGGAGTGGTAGCTTCCTTGGACTTTGCTAAATAATCACAAAGGAAAGGAAAGGGAAGGGAAGGGAAGGGAAGGGAAGGGGAAGGGAAGATTGTGCCGTTGAGTTGGTGCTGACTCACAGAGCCATGTGGTTTCCTTGGTAGAATACAGGAGAGGTTTACCATTGCCCTCTCCCACACAGTATGAGATGATGCCTTTGCCATTGTCATTGAAGTGAGCGTCTGCCTCCATCACCTTCCTATATTACTGCTGCCTGGTATAGGTGACTACAAATATATATTTACTAGGCACAGTCTGGGAAGCACACTGGGCTCAAACTAACAGCCTCTTGCTCCCTAGGCAAGCTGCTTCCTCGCTGCCAACAATATTATGACAAAGATGTGGAGCCTTTTCCACTTTTGCATTTGGGAGACCCACTTACCGTATATCAAAACAGAGATTTTTTTGCAAAAATGACTGAGCAACCCAATATTATATGTGGTTCATTCTGAAGCTGCAACTGTCTACAGAAAGAACAGGAGAAATCAACAGAGCACTAAAAGTTAATGATGGGTGAAACAATTGAGAATACAGATGTAACTTCATGAGATGTAGTGAAACAGCATTCTCAAGATGGAGCAGGTAGAACTATTGCATTATAGCAGGCCTGCTCAACTCAGCTGTTTTTGGTCTACAACTCCCATAATCCCCAGCCACAGTGGCCAATAGCCAGGGATTATGAGAGTTGTAGGCCAACATCTGCAGGAGGGCCGAAGTTGAGCAGCCCTGCATTACAGAGATTCTGGACTCTCTGAGATGCCATCAAGAGGCAGTTAAGATGAGGAAGTAATATTTTCTAAACAGGAGAGATGCAGTGATAATAGGAACCAAAGTAGGAAACAGTTTTGAACTGGATTTCTGGGATGGAGTCGCTTCCTCAGCACCGGGAGGGGGCCTCCAAATGTACGAGGGGGGGGCTCCCTGCAGCCCACCCCCACCCCTGCTGCTCCCACCACCCACACTACACTGATCTCAGGGTGGGGGCTGAAAGCCAAGCACCAAACAGGCCTCCATGGTGGTGGTGCCAGTTACCGGCTGCTAAGCTATAGGACTGGCCAGGCCTGCTTGAGGCCTGAGAACAGTGGGCATGGCGGGTGCACTGTGTGAAGTGCAAGTCAGTTCAGATTTTTTTTTCTTAAAAAAAAAGTCTCAAGCTTTCCCTAAAGCGGGCAAGGGGAGCCTCCAAAGCCTTTTAGATCCGAGCTGCAAAATTGCCTAGGTGTGCCACTGCTAGTGCACTCACTGGTCGCATTGACTGGTCCTCCACACAGCATAGGAAACATAGGGAACTGCCATATACTGAGTCAGACCATTGGTCTATCTAGCTCAGCATTGTCTTCACAGACTGGCAGCGGCTTCTCCAAGGTTGCAGGCAGGAATTTCTCTCAGCCCTATCTTGGAGATGCCAGAGAAGGAACTTGGAACCTAGATGCTCTTCCCAGAGCGGCTCCATCCCCTGAGGGGAATATCTTCCAGTGCTCACACTTCTATTCTCTCATTCATATGCAACCAGGGCAGACCCTGCTTAGCCAAGGGTGCAAGTCATGCTTGCTTCCACAAGACTAGCTCTCCTGGATCCACTACTTGTCTGCAGAGAGCAGCAATGAACATGAGGAGGGTCCCTGCTCACAATGTCTGCCCTCTTCAGACAAGCATCCAGGGGGCATAGCCAGTGTGTCAGCCAGCTGGGATGTGTGGCTTTCCAGAGCAAACCCACTGCCCCCACCACAAATTCACTATGGGGCTATTCTCACAATCGGGGAAAACTGGGCTAGGAAAGCCTAGCCTGATTTTTCCCGATCATGAGAAAGGGTAACCCACTCAAATACCCCTCTTCTTAGCCCGGGTTTGAGGAGCAAGCGCTCTGCAAACCCGGGCTATCTGGTCATGAGCAGACCTCCAGAGGGGAGGTGAAAAGCCACTTCCCAGCTCCGGGGGTCTCCCCAGTATGCCCTGCGTGCTCACGCAGGGCATACTGGGGCTTCTGGGGCTTCTGGGGCTTCTGGGGTCCACACGACCCTCGAGCTCCCCAGCCCCCACTGGCCCCGTCACGGAGCCGGCAACCGTGTGGGCGGCCGATATGGCTGCCCAGGGCTTCTTCAGAGATTGTCTGCGGGGAGAGCAGGCTTATCTCACTCTCCCCGCAGTTTTGGCAAAAGCGGTTCTCACTGATCTTGAAACCCGCCTCAATATGTGGCAGTCATAGCACCTGCCTAGGGTTCAGCCAAGAACTGAAAGACAGGGCAAAAGCTACTTTGAAATCATTTGCAATAGCAGCTGCCAAATTATTTGTAAAGTTTGTTTTATGTCTTCATACTTTAATCACCTGTTGCATAATTTTATAAAGTTTTGAGCATCCAATATTCTGCTCCACCACTGCGTATAAGATGCACACAGCTTGAATCTCATTTGAAGATTTATCATCTGAAACAGCTTCCACTCCAAATCCAACAGTTTCAAGAATAAAGCGACTTCCTTCTTTGGAAGTGGGAGCCGCTGTAGAGAAGACTTTAATCAGAATTCACTGCATATAGTTTGCTTTCTCATGAGTAAATGATAGGCTATGCCCCCCCCCCACTGGGGGGGTGTCATCAAAGAGACAAATTGCACAAGAACAGCAGCCCATCTCATGACGCAAAGGACTGTACAGGAAGCTTGCATGAACTACAGGAGGGGAGAAGATTTTCAGATGGGTTGGGGCAGTAGGCAGTGGTTCTACATTCGGACATACTGCAGGCTGAGTCCAACCTCATGTTGCGGTGACAAAACTCAGTACAACCCTAGGGATGTTCCGACGTAACGCTCACGGAACTGTTGGCCCCTTCAACTGCAGTTCCACATGACATGTCAATGTGACCCCAGCCTAGCACTGTACTCATGCAGCAGGGCCTGACATCCAGACTGTGGGAGGGGGGTGATATCAATGGGTCTCCCCTTCTTTGAGAAGTCCACTGTGCCTCCCAAAAATATGTCCCTGAGGGTCACGCAGCATAACCCTAAGGGATCTTGTTCAGCAAAAGGGGAGAAATGCCACTGTGGCTTAAGGGCACAGGTACAGCATCCACAAATAAAAGACTGCCTGGACAGATATAAAGTTTTGAGTCAAACTATGCTGTGGTGTAGCATCTGCTTCTCATCACCACTGGATGTTCTGCCAAAAGTAAAAGACTGATGAAGGAAACAGCAACATAATAGCCAAAGCTGATAAGAGAACCCAAGTCCAGAGTTGCCACTGAACCTTTACCTCAATTGATAGTCTCCCTCCCTCCCTCTCTCTCATAGTTTTATTGACTGATTCCTGAAGCATCAAAGCATTCAAGGCTCAAACAAAAATGAAAACTTTAAAATGAAAAATATACTGACAATAAAAACACAACCGCAGCAGATAAAGCCAATCCATAGAAGCAACAATAAAGTCACTTTGTTGTTTTAGATGCCAGTTAAAGACTTTTTCGTTCATTCAGGCCTTTTAAATTTAAATTTAAATTTTTAAATTTTATTTTTAAATTGATTTTAAAAGAGTTTCTAAATTGCTTTGTATTTTATTTTGTATTTTTAATCCCCCACTTTTGGTCTGTTATGATTTAATGTGTTATGTGTTTGTATTTTATATTAATGCTGTGTTGTGAGCCACCCAGAGAACAATTTGTTATGGGGCAGCTAACAAATAAAGTTTATTATTATTTAGTAGTAGTATTAGTCAGGGCATGGCCACTGCGAAGGTTCCTTCCCTAGCAGCAAAGGAGTCCCATTCCCCAGCTCATCCTTGATGACAAAACCAACAAGAGAAGAGTCCTTGAAGACCATTTAAGCTGTCAGGCAGAACCATATTGGAGTAAGTGGTCCTTCAGGTACCCCTTCTCCCAGACTTGGGCCTTGAGGGAAATATTGGAGGAAAGCAAAGAATTCATATGACTAACGACATATTTCAGGGAGCTTCTGCATTTCCCTAATATGTTTTGAGAGTTACTTAAAGAGCAACAAAAAGGAAAAAAGGAAAATGTCATTCTCGACTTAGTCCCGTGAGAGGTTATGTAATTACCATTAATTTTAATTTTAATATAAAGCAGCTTGTAGGAGAGGATTTATACTGATATTATCCTTTGAAAATTTAATCCCATAAAATGTGTATGCAGCAGAGTAGAATTTCTATACAGAAATAAGATTCCAATCTAAAGACATAATAATAAGCAACTTAATAATGAAAGATCAGGATTAAAGAGGTGCAAATAAGAGACATTTCACGGTACAAAATTTGCGGATAACTCCAATTATGCATGAAGGTGATCACTCCATAATCATCTCTGTCTTCATGATCTCCACTCCTAAATAGATACTAGGGAAAGTTTCGTGACTTGTAGAGTGTAGTTCACTGACTTTTCTTCATTTTGTTCCCACAACAGCTCCCGACATGCAAGTCTCAAACACATTTTGAAGAGGATAAGCAAATGCGCAGAAATTGGAAGCATGTGGTGTTTCTTTTATGGCCTTAGATTCCAATTTTCTTTCTCATAAACTACAGCATTGGTAAACCTATAATGAATGATTGCTATATAGACCATGGCTGCATGTTTCAGCTTTTATGTGCACCAACCCTCACTTTATACATACTCTGCTGCTTTCCTTTCATTTCATTTTTTTCATAACTGCAGACTTTGAGTAGGGTGTAGGGGCAACTCCTCTTGCATTGGCTCATGGGACGTTATGAACAAATGTGTTGTTTTATTATGCAAAGGATCTCATTTGTAAAATAAAGCAGGGATTCTCAACATTGGGTCCCCAGATGTTTTTGGACTTCAACTCCCATAATCCCCAACCCAAGGCAATTGGGGCTGGGGGTTATGAGAGTTGAAGCCCAATAACATCTGGGGACTCAATGCTGAGATTCCCTGAAATAAAGAACTAATTTGCTGCTCAGTGTCCCAGATTGTTTTGGTTTTTTAAAAAATTAAGGATCATCGAAATGAATAAATAGGTTAGATGTTGGGGATATGGGCTTAGGGTTTCTGGTGTACAAAGCCAACCCAAGCAGCTCCTCACACAAGCCAAGACACAGCCAAACAAGGGCATGATTTTATGTTCCACCAGCATTTCTCAAACTTGTTTTGCTCAAGAGCCCCCTTCTAGCCTTACTCAGCCTACCAAGCTTCTGCAAACCTAGCAGGCAAAGACATGGAGGCTAGAACACAGTTGTATGTTTGCAGAAATTACCCTACCCAGGCACAGCCAACACACAGAAACATAGGAAGCTGGGACACCTCCTATGTTTATACTGAGGCTCTACATACGATCCACACATGGGCTCTGCAGGGAGCTCGCACGGGCTCTACACACGATCCTAACTGGGCTCTGCAGGGAGCTCGCATGGGCTCTACACATGATCCTAACCAGGATCTGCAGGGAGCTCGCTCTGGGCAGCCGAATTGGCCGCCTTTATGACTACCAGCTCTGTCATGGAGCCGGTAGGGGTGGTGGGGATCAGGGGCTAACCTCCACTAACCTCGTTTAAAGGGGGGCGATTAAGTGGGCTACCGCTGGGAGCCACATGGCTCCCAGTGGTTCACACACATGGGGGAAACTGGGCTGGGCTCCCTTAGCCCAGTTTCCTCTGTGTGTGTGAATAGCCCCACTGAGTCAGGCCATTGGTCCAAGAAGCTCAGTATTGTCTACACCAGGGCTGCACAACTTTGGCTCTCCTGCAGATGTTGACCTACAACTCCCATAACCCCTGGCTATTGGCCATTGTGGCTGGGGATTATGGGAGTTGTAGTCCAAAAACAGCTGGGGGGCCTACGTGGAGCAGGCCTGATCACACTGACAGCAGTGGCTCGCCAAGGTTTAAGTCAGAAGTTTTTCTCAGCCCTTCCTACTACTGAACCTGGGAGCTTGTGCGTGTAAAGCAGATGCTCTACCACTTTAACAAGATGTGGTGACAGCCACCAGACAGGATGGCTTTAAGAGGAGCTTAGACAAATCCATGGTCTATCAATGGCTACAAGTCTGAGGGCTATAGGCCATCTCCAGCCTCAGAGGCAAGATGCCTCTAAATGCCAGTCGTAAGAGCACAGCAGCAGGAGAGAGGCCATGCCCTCGCCTGTTAAGTGACTGTGTGAAACATGATGCTGGACCAGATAGGCCTTGGGCCTGATCCAGCAGGACTGCCTTTATGTTCTTATGCTGTGTTGGATTGCACTGGATACCCACATCCTGTACTGACATGCAGGCTGTCCATGTCTCTAGGCATCCACATGTTCAACACTGGTCTGCAAAGTTAGCACTGAATATGGAGAGGAACTCTGCCCATAGGCGTAGGGTCTATTGGACAAGGGAGTGCACATGTCCCTGGGCCCTGAGGGTCAGGGGCCCACAAGAGGCCCACAAGCAGAGGCCTCCTGCTTCCTGGGGGGGGGCACCACTGCTGCCCCACTGCCGCAGCGGCCCACCACCCCTCCAATATTTCTTACATTAGAGCTGAACAATTAAAGCCCAGGGAACGTGCACATACATGCACTCCTTTTCTCTTCTGCAGTGGCGGGGAGCCAGAGGCTGGTGTGGCCCTCTCTGCTGTGGAGGACACAAAGTGGTGGCTCCACTGGCAACTGGGCTGTGTTTCCCTGCTCCCTTCTGAATGGAAGTGCTGTTTTGTAAAGCACCCTTGGATTTACTGTCTCTGGACATCGCAGCAGAAAGGAGGAAGCAATCAGGTTGCCCCAGCCTCTTGCATCTGATGTCAGATGCTGGAGGCATGGCTTGGGGCACTGGGGCGTGCGTGTGCTTTGCGTGCATGATAGGGGCCCCCTTCCTGCTCTTTGTCCCCAGGCCCCAGGGAAGGTCACTATGCCCCTGACTCTGCCCTTTGCAGACAAGCACTGAACATGAGGATTCCTGGGGGGGGGGGGAGAGCCAGAAGAAAGAAATCTGTGCAGTGGTGTAGCTAGCTAGGTAGCCAGTTCCCACTCCTTCCCCCTACAGATGCAGTTAAAATGGGAGTGTAACTGTCTTGTGCAGAGAGCTACTGACTGCTCCAGAAGGGGGGAAATTAGGATAGGTTTGCTGATGACTGAAGCTATTCCTGGATATTGGTTTCCCCCAATATTTCTTTCCGATATCTTCACAACATCAAGTCATTAGAATCTCCAGGACTGCTTTCAAAAGTCACCTTGGTGTGGTTTCCTGGAGACTTGCGGCAGGGCTGGCTCTTCCGAGGAAGCAAGAGATGCGTTGAATCGGGGCACAGCTTGCTGTGGGCACAGAGCGCCACCCACTGGAGTCTGGGAAGGTGTCGATGGAACTTGAAGAAAAGCAACAGGCTTTTCTGTCTCTTTCTTCTCTGCAGCCAAGTGGATTCCAAAGTGGATTGCAATGCAAAGACAGACAGACTCGCAGAGGTGGGGGTTGTACTCCTCCCAGCTGCCAGTGCCCTCTGCTCAGTCTGAGTCAACAAGTCATCAAGTCAAAACAAAGGGACTCTCTTTGTTTTGCAAAGGGACTCTCAAACAAACTTGACCAGAGCCACGTAGAAAGAGGCGCTCCTCCTCCCCTTGCTTGCTCTCTGGGCTAGACTCTCTGTACATGCACATAGTCACTCCTCACCTCATGTGTGAGGCTCTTCAGATCAGAGTGAGGAGAAAGGAGACATGGGGAGCAAGACCACAGGCACAGTCTCATTTCAAAGAGGAAGCATCCTTTATCATTCATATTTCAAAAACAGTAAGCAAAAATGGAGGGGTGCACATGGGGGATGTTTTGTGAAATGGGGAGATACCAGGCATGAAATCACTCTGTGTCTGTGATTCTGGGGGTGGCAGAGTATTGAATGCAAAACATGCAGTGCCTGTAGAATCCAGGGCAAAAATGCAGTATGTTTTAGTTGCTTAATGCAGTATAATGTTCAATTTAATTTTCAGTATGATTATTTTGAGTTAATTGAGTAGAATTTACAGGCATAGGTAGGGACTATTTTTTAAAGGGTGAAAATAAGGAGCAAGGACTACTTGAGTGTTTTGCCTGCTTAATCATGAATGTCTGCACAAAATTGAGATTAATTGGCACAAAGAAAAAAGCCTGTGTGTGATCTTGTGTAAGTTTCAATGATGAGATAGAGGGGAGTAAGAAGGATTTTGTGAAGGTGGTTGTTCATGCTGGCCAGTGAATTGCTGTGAAATGAATACCTAACTTATATGTTACACCTTAGTTTAAAGAATATACATACGGATATCTCTCTCTCTCTCTCTCTCTCTCTCTCTCTCTCTCTCTCTCTCTCTCTCTCTCTCTCACACACACACACACACACACACACACACTCCTCATTCAGTTCTGGACATGTAAAGGTAAAGTGTGCTATTGAGTTGGTGTCTAATCCTGGTGACCACAGAGCCATGTGGTTGTCTTAGGTAGAATACAGGAGGGGTTTACCATTGCCATCTCCCGCGCAGTATGAGATAATGCCTTTCAGCATCTTCCATGTAGCATGTGTATAAATGTGGTTTAGTGGTTAGAGTGCTGGACTAGGACTGGGGAGACCTTAGTTCAATTCCACATTCAGCCATGAAACTAGCTGGGTAACTCTGGGCCAGTCACTTCTCTCTCAGCCTAACCTATTTCACAGGGTTGTTGTGAAAGAGAAACTTAAGTATGTAGTACACCGCTCTGGGCTCCTTGGAGGAAGAGCAGGATATAAATGTAATAATAATCTGTAAGGGACAGAGGAGCCATGAGATTTCATAACCCCATGAGAAATGAACCTGTTCTTCTATATGCCATAAATAATATAGCTTGAGAGGCAGATACTTATCTCTTCTCAGCTATCCTGGAGACCTTACTTCTTGGAAAGTCAGAGCCAGATGTGAGGGGCTGGAGGTGAGATATAATGTTTTTGTGTGCCACACTGTGCATGGCACATTATTTGCGTGTAGGAACATAGGAAGATAGGAAGCTGCCATATACTGAGTCAGACCATTGGTCTATCTAGCTCAGTATTGTCTTCACAGACTGGCAGCAGCTTCTCCAAGGTTGCAGGCAGGAATCTCTCTCAGCCCTATCTTTGGAGAAGCCAAGGAGGGAACTTGAAACCTTCTGCTGTTCCCAGAGCAGCTTCATCCCCTGAGGGGAATCTCTTCCAGTTCTCACACATCAAGTGCCCCATTCATATGCAACCAGGGCAGAGCTTGCTTAGCTAAGGGGACAAGTCATGCTTGCCAGCACAAGACCAGCTCTCCTCCTATCGTATCAGTTTGAATCTGTAACTGACATTTCCATCATTTCCCCCTAATTGTCCTTTCAAGTGGCAAACAATCACAGAAGCTGATGACAAAGGTGTGCTATCCCTTTAAATGCCACAGGCCTTGGACGGTTCTAAGCCAGGCCTGCCTTCTGACAGCTTGGATGGATTCTTCAGCCTTGAATTTTTCAAACAGGCTTGGCTGCTGTTCCCTGATGGCTTGCTTGAATTCTTGCTGTCCTCAATCTGGTCTCTCTTTATTTTATTTATTTGTTTGTTTGTTAGTTAGATTTATATACCGTCCTTCCAAAATGGCTCAGGGTGGTTCACAACATGATCAACAATTAAAACAAATTAACAATTAAAATCAAACTATTAAAACTGGGTAGCCATCCCCCAGGTCATCAGTATCTAGCCAGCAATGACTCTCTTCCCTGGTAAACTAACTTCCTGAAAGGGAGCAGGCACCTTAGCTCTTTGCCTGCCCTTCCTCCTTCAGCTCTGACTCCATCTTCAGCCTTCTTCCTAAGACTTCCATCCCATGCAGTATCTTCCACCCAATCTGCCTGAAACCCCCATCACAGGCCCTTAAATGTGTGTGTGAGAGAGAAAGATAGTGATGTGCACACACTGCCTTGATAGTGCTGCCCAGAACAAAACTCTTTCTGCTCACTGATGGTAAGAATTAGAGGAAACGCTGGTGGGAGGGCAGATATCTCATGGAAACTGGTGGGGAGAGAGAACATAAAACAGTGCTATTGTAGGACTGAAGGGAAGATTATCAAGTTATTTATAGAGTGAATTAAGATGCCATCCACTTCAGTTTCTAACTATCCTGCAGGATCTGGGCTACAGGAACACATATATCCAAACTATTTTATTAGCATAGAATTGTGCTTTCTTGATAGTTACAAGTGATACTTCATTTTTGAAGTATTTATAGTAACCTATAAGTAACAGAGCCAGCATGGTGTAGTGGTTAGAGTGCTGGACTAGGACTGGGGAGACCCAAGTTCAAATCCCCATTCATCCATGATACTAGCTGGGTGACTCTGGGCCAGTCACTTCGCTCTCAGCCTAACCTACTTCACAGGGTTGTTGTGAGGAGAAACCTAAGTATGTAGTACACCACTCTGGGCTCCTTGGAGGAAGAGCGGGATATAAATGCAAAATAATAATAAAATAATAATAATAATAATAATAATAATAATACATAATTATATTATATACAATGTTATGTACATAATTATATAAAATCTTTGTGTATTAAATTTTGAATACACACTAATTGTATTTCGAATTTTTATTTTTCACGATAACTAAGGGCGCTTATCAGAGTGTTGCATCTGGGCACCAGATCCCCTAGAGCTGGCCCTGCTTGAGGTCAAACTCAGAGGATTAGGAGGAACCCTAGGGAAAGACCCTATTTCCCCCTCCATGATACCAACAGTAGTTTTGGCAGATATTTCAAATGGAGAAAAGGCAGGGCAAATATATCTCTTTGAGTAATCCCCATCTGACACCTAGAAGCTGTTGCGATCCAACCACCAGTGTCCTCTAATGACCTTGGGCCAGCATAAATTTCCAGGAAACCTCACAGCCTAAGAATCCACTGGAACTGCAGTCCAAGACTTCCTAACTGGAACCCATCTACTATGTCAGTTATTGCAGCAGGATTGCTCCGGACACCACTTTGCCATAGATGCCAGCCCAGCTACAACAGGACAATGACATACAAAGTATATGACATACAAAATGTCATACAAAGATGTCTTACACTGCGTCTGACCATTGGTCCATCTAGTTCAGTTTTGTCTATGCTGACCAGCAGCAGTTCTCCATAGTTTCTGAGAAGGGTCTTTCCCAGCCCTACATGGATCTGCAATGACTCAACCTGGGACCTTCTGCATGCAAGGCGGGAGTAAGCTTCATCCCTTCCCCACAAAAATCATCCCAAAGCTGCAAAGCACATTGATCAGAACCTCACAGTGATGGACAGGGGACTGCTGCACAACTTGAGGCAAGCATAACGCTAAACTATAGGAGCTGGAATGTACCACTTGGTTCACCATTATTTCCTACACTGGCCAACAGCAGCAACCTGGCATCCTTTTAAAAGTGAAGATGGTGAAAACTGAACCCAAGACTTTGTGCATGTGATATATGTCGTCTGTCACTAGCTGTAGAATCTCCTACTGAATGTCCATCCAGCCACCTTCCAAGCTTCCTCTTGGATGCAAATTCAGTTCTATGCATTAATACCACTTCAGTTTGAAGCAGGATATGAGCAAGAAGCTGTTTACGTAAGAATATAGCAAGTTGCCTTTACTGAGTCAGACCATTGCTCCATCTAGCTTAGTATCAATTACACTGACTGGTAGCAGCTTCTCCAAGGTTTCAAACAAGAGTCTTTCCCAGCCCTACCTGCCTTAACTTAAAACTGTTTATAGACTGGCTACATTCACATATAACGTGAAATTGGAGGTTGCCGAACCTGCAGTTAATTTTTTCAACCATGAATCGTATTGCAGACATTCATCCAACCACAGGCCAGCATCCTCCGTTTTCAGGGCAGGGGGGGACCTCCCTCTTCCTGGTCTTCCAAATGCACATCCCAGCAAGCTCTGTAGCACTTGCATCACCAGACTGTGGGCAAGTTGTCAGAACATCTGCAGGGCGGCAGCCATTGGCCACGATTTTCAAGAGGGCATGCCAAGCAAAAGATCATGCCTTTTCAACAGGGAAAGGGCATTTAAATCCCTTTAAATGTCATACAAGTCCATCATCTGACAGCAACTGCATCACCACCCTCGTAAAAGTCCCACAATGAAACAGTCTCAAACAAGCACAATTTCTGGCATCGGACGAATGCTGAGGAGCATTATTTTTCAGTTACTCCAGGAAGGGAATATGATTACTTCCTAGGAGGGGATATGCATATGAGGGAGTGCAAAGGATCCTGGGGTCTGGCTTACTGTGACCAAGGATGCCCTTGTGCTCACCCTGGCAAAGCTGTCCATGGAGAACAAACAACACTCCTGCCCCTGTGATGGCTTGCCAACCGGGAATTGCCTCTCTCAGGTCAGTCCACTGGGGAGGACCTTAGGTTTGAAAACCTTTGGTCTTCCATTGGACTGTATGCTCATGAGTTGAGGCATCCAAAAAAAGGGTGGTCCTCCTGTGTGGGGACCCAGTTCTCTCCGGTTAATGATAGATGTCCCAATGGGCAACCGTACTGGCAGAGGAGCCATTTGGATTGCTTCCTCACTGCAGTCACCAAGCCTGGAAGAGGTGATGCTAAGGTACCTGTCCCTACAGCTTGCTTGTATAGAGCAACCAGGCTGGGTGGTATCCGCCATCCAGCCCACATGTGTGCCTCCAGGGCCTGACACTCTCATGAGAGAGTGGTCTGTAGGAGAAGGGCTTTCATTACACATTATTAATGATTCAGCCTGATCCACTCCCCCCACCCCCGCAACTGGGATGGTTCTTCTCATGAGTTGTAAGTGGGTATTCCATGGCCTTCCACTCTCATGGCCTTCCACTCTCATGAGAGATGTGTCGCTCCGGAGCAGCATCCATCATCATCACACATGTAGAATTGCACCTTTCACTGGAGGCAATGTTGCTTTTGCTGGACAATTCTTCTCATGAGTAAGCCTAGGGACCGAATGTGTTAACGCAAGGGGAAGGGGCTGAGCCCCCCCCCCTTCCCCAACATCATTGTACAAAAAATAGACCTGAGCCATTCAAAAATTCCTGGTTGGGGCTGCCTTTTAAACCCAACCCCAGGTATTGCCGTCCTGCCATATGTTTCCTTCCCAGTGATCTAATTGGGTTGCCCAGTTTATGGTGCCACCGTGACTTCATGTGCTTATCACTTCATTTTCAGAGAGCAAGCCACATAGTGTCAGTCTGGTCATCCCGTCCCCTTTCTCTCTTGATTACCAGGAAGGAAGAACAAGGGGTAGAGTGGGAAGAGGGCATGCCCCTATGTGACTTTCTCATTTGACAGGCTTAGAAGATTGGGAAGGGACGTGGCAGCTTAATTAAGGGACTGCTTAATTAGATCAGAGATTGGGGCAGGGGGAATGCTCAGAGAGATGACCAGCAAGAAGTGCCGCAGGCATGGAGTGGGTGCAATCCCAGAGGGTCTGGGCCACCATCTCTATGATTACAGTTCCAGAAACAGAATGAAACTACAGTTATGGCAGCCTCTGTGTTCAGACATAATGCTTCTGCCCCCAAACCTGGGGTGGTGAGACTCACTAAAAACCAAGGGTTCAAATAGGAGTTTGGCAAGGAAAACCACAGGTTACTTTTGCCACAAAACAACGATTTCATGCATTCAGATGTACACAAATTCCAACCTCTGCCCCTTTAACTGCAGATTCACGTTATGTGCGATTGTGGCCTTTATGTTGTTTGCTGGTCTTTGACTGTAATAAAATTCTTCATTCATTCATTCATCCCTACCTGGAGATGCCAGAAATTGAACCTGGAACCTTCCACATGGACAGCAGATACTTTACTATTGAGCTACAGTCTCATGCTTCCTTTATTTCAATGTAGGGAAGTTTTGCAAAGCAAAATATAAGAACTCCATCATGCAAAATGCATTTACTATTCCATTGCAAACTGAACATCTGCAGTCTGCTGCATCGTAGTTTCCCCAGCAAGCCATGAGTCACCTCACGGGCTTTTCTGACTCCTTCCCATTCTTAGTGCTGATTTCTGGAGGTGGAACTGGAATGGAAATTGTCTCCATCCTGGCAATTACGGCCTGAGACAGGACAACTGACAAACAGCTTAAGCTGCCATTTTTTCTGTTTGCCTTCAGCTAGAGAGAACTTGCTGAAGCCTTCAGAAATGTTTATGTGAAAATAACACCGCATTTTCTCACTGGGGAAGTAATAACATACAATAAAACCAGAATACAAGGATAGTTTGTGTGACAAACGACTGGGGAAGTCTTCAGTTACCCATACACTAGGGTTGAATAATAAAATACACTCTAGTGTGCACCAAATAGCAGGTTTATCTGCTGTGCCATTCATTGCCTTGCCGTTATGGTAATAGGTACATTTAAAAAAACAAAACAACCCAGGAATTATTATCTCTTGGTGTGAACAAGCACAATTTCACTGGCTCCTAAAAACTTAAGAATACTTTTAATGCTGTGTGCAATATATTGTTAGACACCTTTGTGGAAAATCACTAAAGCCTTGAATGGGAATCCTACATATATATCTGCCACTTTTGTTACTTTTCATAAGGCTAACCTATGGGAAATGGAAGACACATTCGAAAAACTCATTGATCTAATTCAGTTCTGGGTTAAATATATCTATTCTGGAACTAAGAATGCATCATTGGGATTATCCAAATGATTTAGCTACACTGTGGTAGAGATAGAAGGTGTGCTTATGAAGAGCTTATTTATTATTTATTTATTTAAAATATTTATACCCCGCCCCTCCAGTGCACTCCTGCTCGGGGCAGCTCACAACAAGATAGACACAAATACAGTAAAAGTAATACATTTAACTAAAAAAAATTAAAAAGTCAGATTAAAACCCACAATTATTGGATTTAAATTAAAACTGAAATTTATAAAAAGCTAAAGAACCTACCAGATATAACAAAATAATAATGGAGTATTAAAAAGCCTCCTTAAAAAGGTGTGTTTTAAGATGTTTTTTAAAAACACTGTGGGAGGAAGCATGGCAAAGCTCTTCAGGGAGGGCATTCCAAAGCCAAGGGGCCGCAACTGAAAAGGCCCTGTCTCTATCCCCACCAACTGGATCTCTGTTAGTGGCGGTGTCATGAGCAGAACCTGAGATGATGAGCAGAGGGCCCTGGCAGATTCATATGGGCGAATGCAGTCCGACAGGTACCCCAGCCCCAAGCCATGTAGGTCTTTAAAGGTCAATACCAGCACTTTGAATCTAGCCCAGAAGCAGACCGGTAGCCAGTTAAGCTGACGCAGGATGGGTGTAATACTCGTGAAGCGACTTGCACCCACGAGCATCTTTGCGGCAGCATTCTGAAACAGCTGAAACTTCCAAACAGTCTTCAAGGGCAGCCCCAAATAAAGAGCATTGTAGTAGTCGAATCTAGATGTTACCAATGCATGAGTGACTGAAGTCAGGTCTGACTTCTTCAAGAAAGATCACAGCTGGCGTATCAGCCGTAGTTGGTAAAAGGTGCTTCTGCACACTGCTGCCACCTGCACCTCCAAGGACAGGGTTGGGTCCAGAAGTACCCCCAAGCTGCAGACTTTGTCTTTTAGAGGGAGCATGACCCCTTCCAAGACCAGATTTACCTCATTACTCGGATGCTCAGTTCTACCAACCCAGAGCACATCTGTCTTATCTGGATTGAGTTTCAGCTTGTTTGCCCTCATCCCGTCCAGAACAACCTCCAAGACCCGGTTCAGAGCATTCACTGCCACCCTGGTGTCTGCTAGCTTAAAAGATAGGTAGAGCTGGGTGTCATCAGCATATTGATGGCACTGCAGCCCACACCTATGGATGACCTCTCCCAGGGGCTTCATGTAAATGTTAAACAGCATGGGGGACAGAATCGATCCTTGTGGCACCCCATAGGCCAAAGGCCAAGGGCTGGAGCAGGCATCCCCCAGCACCACCTTCTGTGTACGACCCCCTAGGTAGGAGCAGAGCCACCGCATAACCGTACCCCCAAGTCCCAACCCAGAGAGACATCCCAGAATGATACCATGGTTGATGGTATCAAAAGCAGCTGAGAGGTCCAGGAGGATCAACAGAATCACACTCCTTCTGTCTATCTCCTGATGTAGGTCATCCACCAGGGCGACCAAGGCAGCTTCAGTCCCATATCCAGGTTAGAAGCCAGACTGGAAAGGATCAAAGTAATCAGATTCATCCAGGGCTACCTGGAGCTGAGACGCCACAACGCTCTCCAACACCTTGCCTAAGAAGGGGAGGTTTGATCGGTTGAAAGTTATTTAAGTCATCTGGGTCCAATGAGGGCTTTTTAAGGAGGGGCCTAATGACTGCCTTCTTCAGGCAAGGGGGTACCAGCCCCTGCTCTAAAGAGGCATTCACTACTCACACCACCCACGGAGCCAGTCCCTCCCTACAAGTCTTCACCAACCATGAAGGGCAAGGGTCGAGGACACACATGGTAGGCCTCAACCTTCCAAGCAGACTGTCCACCTCCTCAGGCAACACAGTCTGAAAACCATCCAATATAACAAGATCAGAAGGTGCATCAACAACATCCAGCTCCGGTGCCTCAAAAATCTTAGCATCCTAGTCAGAACGGATATGAGTGATTTTATCTGCAAAATGTAAAGCAAATCAGTCACAGTGGGCTGCCGAGTGTTCTGAGCTTCCTATGTCCCTAGCATATGGCACCTGCCACATAGCTTCTAAAGTAATGTCACTTATATGTTATGTGTAAACTGCCACCTTTGATGTGAATATGACTCTCCAGGTACTTGCAGGTGCATCCAAGATGGCAGAACATACAGGTCACACCGCTATCTGGAGTGTGGGTGGAACTGCACTGCACATATCCAGATGCATCCAAGATGGCAGAGCTGAGATTAGATGTGGCTATATATATGCTTGGAGGCCATAGCCAAGCACACCTGTCAGTATTCAACATCATCACATGCATGCTCTTGTACTTTGCTTAGTTGGTTTAGCTGGATATGTGAAGTTGCTGGAATTCAGAGGGAGATTTTGCAGGCTGAAATAAAAGCCAAGTGTCAGTTCCTGGCTTCAGAACTTGCCAAGTTCTATGTCTTCCACAGGGGCGTATCTATGGTAGGGCAGGCAGGGCACGTGCCCCGGGCGCCACTTGAAGGGAGGCGCCACTTTGTAAAATTAAAAAAAAATTCAAGGCTGCCAGGGGAAAAATGGCCACCGCGCATGGTCAAATGGCCTCTGTGAGGCCCTAGGCCATAGGGGTGTGCACGGAACCGTGGAGCTGTGGTCCGGCACTGGGGTGGGGGGTTCCAATCAAAACAGGGGGGGCTTTACTCACCCCTTCCTTCAAAGTAATGTGTTTTTTGTAGTAATCGGGCGGCAGGGTGCCGCCCGCTTCAATCTCAGCTCGGCGCGGGCTCCTCCATTTGTATCCATAATCGGGCGGCAGGATCGCTCCCAGTTCCTGCCGCCCCCTTCAAGCTAAGCCAAGCTCAGCTGGCGGCCGCCCCCTGCAGCACTCCAAAGGTCCCCTGCCGTCTGCTCTCTTTGCCAGCTGCGCTGCAAATGGCTTCTAGGAAGCCTTTCGCACACACGCACGAAAGGCTTCCTAGAAGCCATTTGCAGCGCAGCCGGCGAAGGGGAAGGGGATGGCAGAGAGTTCTCCTGCCGTCCTCTTGTAATGGGGGAATATTTGGCTAGAGGGGGGTGGCAGGGGACCTTTGGAGTGCTGCAGGGGGCGGCCGCCAGCCGAGCTTGGCTTAGCTTGAAGGGGGCGGCAGGAACTGGGAGCGATCCTGCTGCCCGATTATGGATACAAATGGAGGAGCCCGCGCCAAGCGGAGATTGAAGCGGGCGGCACCCTGCCGCCCGATTACTACAAAAAATATGTTACTTTGAAGGAAGGGGTGAGTAAAGCCCCCCCCTGTTTTGATTGGAACCCCCCACCCGAACCAAAACCACCCCATGTCCGGACCGGTCTGGAGGCCTTTAGAATGGCCTCCAAACCGGTCTGTGCACATGACTGCTAGGCCATGCCAGGCCTTGCAGAGGCCATTTGAGCATGCACGGTGGCCATTTTGTTTTCAGTGGCCATTTTTTTTAAAAAAAAGATTATTTTTAAAAATGGCCACTGCACTTGCTCAAATGGTCCCTGTGAGGCCCTAGAGGCCAGTGGGGGGAGGGGGAACCTTTGCAGACCCCCCCCCACAGCCTTTAGGAAGCCCCCTGAAGGGGCTACAGGAAAAAATATATAAAAAATTAATATAATATAAGACACTGTACACATATTCAGGTTGGCACCATGTACAGGGAATCAGGGCTTGTGAATACTGAGCTGAAGCTTATGAGCTAGGATTGTATTCATTCGCTCTTACTTTGTTTCTTGTGATAAGTGAGTTAAATGTGATGTCTTAATAATATGGCTATTAATGGTAAGGTTGTCTTTGAATCAGTGTGAAATCCTTAGTATTAATGCCCACTGGGAGTTTCTTGCTCTCTTTCTCTCATTTTAACTGTCTTTCTGAAAGACTAGAATATATTCCAAGCAGTGACACAGTTTACTCTGCATATCCTTTAATTATTTTCCAGAGTATCTGGGAAAAGTCTAATTCTCCATTTAATTTTAAAACTTATGTAATAGTGATGCTACAATGCATAGTAGAGAATTAGACAGGCACTTCTGTTTAGTTTTCCAAGTACACCTCCACATAGTATTTGGGTATTTCATGAGCCCCAGCATACTGAAATTTGTAGTTTTCCAGCATTTTTTTGTCTGGCTACGTCCACTGCTAAATAGTTTTTGAAATATTAAGAGATTAACGAGCTTGACTTGTATTTTTCAGCTGATATTATCTTAAAGTTATCTGAAAGATGGGTGTCAGATGTTTGGACAGGGGGCACAATTTCAGTGCTTGCCCTAGGCACTGTTTTCCCTAGATATGCCTCTGGTCTTCCGCAGATACAAAGCAGCTACAGGTAGCCAAATGATAACTTACCATGGCATTCAGGTAGCCACCAGGTAAGCCTGTTGCCTGCATCATCATTCTGTCATAGATTAGATGCTCATCTGTATCCACCTCTTTGGAAAAGTGGTGTGTTCCTAATACCTTGTTTTTCTGCCTGGTGTTGCTTCATGGCATCACTTCCCACTGCATTTCATCCACTCAGCAAATATGATATGTTCCATTTTCTGAACTTTCAGGAGTCAGAAATTATCCCAATTAGAAGCAATACAAACCTGCATTGCAGCAATTGCTGATTCAATTCCCTGTGCTTCTTTTTCTTCCGCTCACATTGCCTCCCATCATCACACCGAAACCAAGAATCTTTTTTAAAAAAATCTTTAATCCCAAGAGAGAATGGTATTCAATTAGACAATCAAGATGGTTCATGGTATGTTTTTGTTTGTCAGATAAGAGAGAGAGAGAGAGGAGACAAATCAAGTTAATCAATGGACTCAGTTTGATTGTTACTGATAGGTTAAATGTGCGTGCTGTCTGGTTTAGTTCAGGGTGGTTTAGAAGTTGCACTCCAACATTCTGATTCATAGCATTGCAGGGCTGAGATGCAGGAAGTGTGCAATTTGCAGAGGAGCCAACAGAATTTTCAGGGCTCAGTTCACCATCCATGGATTGAGCCTTTTGAGCTCCAATTTATTGTGAACTATGGAGTGGTCTGCTGTTCCCCACCAGTAGGGGCTAATGTGGGTGCCGTGTGGGTTAGGGTTAGGTGTAGGTGCCATTAAGCATAAATTAGAAGGTTCTTACCTCCGCCCCAGCAGCACCTGCAAGCTGCTCCAAGCAGCAGCATGCTGCCCAGCGCACCTAGGTAATTCTGGCACCCAGACCTGGAGGGCTTCAGAGGCCCCTGCTTGCAACTCTCATACTTCCACTGAACAGGTGCACTCACAGCTCAGATGGATAGGCACAGCAGCTGCTGTGCCTGCCATTGCTGCCACCATGGGGGAGGCCAAGGCCTGCTTGGCTCACCCCCCACCCCTCAACCACACACATGGCAGCGGCAAACATGGAAAGGAGTGGCACAGCAGGGCAGCCGCAGGCACAGGAAGAGGTGGGCATGGGGTGGCAACAGGAGGCCTCCCAGGACATTTGGAGGCCCACCCAGACTCAGGACGCCACAGGCCGGTTCCCCAAGATCCGGGGGTTTGAGCACCTCTGTGCGGAGCTGATCCCCCACCAGCAGGCAGGTGAGTGATGGTGGATCCCCCACCACAGGGAGTGCTGGATGACAGCTGCTGCTTGGAGCAGCTTGCAGGTGCTGCTAGAGTGGAAGGTAAACACCTTCTAATTTATGCTTAAAGGTGCCTCTCAGTGCTGCTCCCAGCGGCACCCACACCAGCCGCTACTGCTCCCCATCCCAGAATGCAAAGCATACCCTGCAGCTCTCTCTATGTCTGCATTCTATTGCATTCATATCAAAGAAATTTTCCAGTGTTGGTGTCTGGAGGAAGACCCTGCGGGAAGTAACGCCGGTCTTCCCAGCTCCAGCCGAGGCACAGACGCAAAGGAGGATACCACACGATGTTTGGGGCCAGGCATGCTCAGGCAGATGACCGGCTGGGGAGCTAGGAGGGCAGGTGGCTCCAACTGGGTTTCCACCGGTATCAAGAGGAAGTGAGTCACCTCTCAATCATGTCAGAGAGGCAACAGGGAGTGATGAGCAGGGACAGGAGGGAGAAGGAGGGTTGGGGAAGGGAGACCCAGCTGTACATGCTCAGGAGAAGACGAGGCTAAAAAAGCAGGGTGGTGGCTGCCTCACCTGCCAAGGGCTATTTAGGGAGCAAGTTGCCAGTAATGAGGAGGTCTGTGTTGGGAGAGTGGAGCACTCTGGAACAGCCAGAGATCAGACCATGGTGACCCCTGAGCCAGGAGGAGGAGGATCTGGAGGAGGAAACAGAGGAGGACCTGGAGGACCCAGGTGAGAACCAACCCCGCTCCCTTCCTAAACTCTGAGGCCTCGTGACAAAGGGGCAAGATTCCCAGGGGGCGCTGGAACATTTAAACTCTTTACTCTCAATGGCTGACATGCAGAACACAATGCCCTGAAGAAGCTGCTGTATATCAGTTCAGGCCTTTGGTCCATCTAACTCAGTATTTCTTGTCCTTTCACCCCAGGACTGCAGCTCTTCATTGTCCAAAGGCAGAAAGGAAGAACCAAGTGCACTAGCTGTACCTCAAGACAGCTGCTAAGCAATGACAGATGTTCTACTGCCAGTTAGTATGGTTGGGGTTTGTGATTACTTAACAAAGTGTCAAGGAAACTACCACTCCAGTTATAGAGTGCAGAGTTTAGGTGTTGCAGCTAT
The DNA here is from genome assembly GCF_027244095.1 of Hemicordylus capensis. Taxonomy (NCBI): domain Eukaryota; kingdom Metazoa; phylum Chordata; class Lepidosauria; order Squamata; family Cordylidae; genus Hemicordylus; species Hemicordylus capensis. The sequence goes on along the minus strand of NC_069661.1, from coordinate 33,576,618 downwards.
TTAAGGAACACACAAGGAGATCACTGTAGAGTCTAAATGAAATTGATTTATTGGTGAAGTACATTTGAGATAGGAGAGGCCTATCCTATCTGTCAACTACATAATGAATAGGGAGGGAGGGAGAGAAATGTTTCCGTCTTCTCTCTAGGAGGAAAGAAAGAGGACTGGCTCACTACAGGAAGTACCTGAGGAGTCAAAGCAAGGGCCCTAGAGTAGAGGCAAGCAGGGACAGGTAAGGAGACCCTCACTAGCTACCTCTGCTCCCAATGCCCCCTAGTGGTCATTAGGATGGTTGGTGTGAAAGGTCGATGCACTGGAATTCCATCTCCAACAAATATTTCATCTTCTTTATCTTTGCTTTCCTCTCAGTTGTTTCTCCTCTTCCTTTATCACCTGCCCCCATTTCATTGATGCTTTCTTTGACTCTCTTTTCTGAAATTTCCTTCTGCATTTGAGCTCCCAAACCATTTTGTATGGCCATCATCCATTCCCACCAAATACTGCTGTTGCTTCTGATAACAGCCCTGATGCCTAGGATAGCCTCCCCACATCCCCAAAGCTCAGGGTACAACTAGTTTCTGGGAAACAGGAATAATTCCCGGGCCATGGCTGGAATTCACAGAAGGCAGAAAACTGGCAACTCAGACTTCCCCTATGACTGTCAGCCATAAAAGAAAATGTGCACCCTGTTGCTAAACTGATAAAGGAACCTACCATCATCTTAATTAGAAAACTACTTTTTTCATTACATTCACTCAAGGAACCAGGCACAAAAAGCATTCCTTAAATTCTGTGGCAGCATATCAGTAGTACCAAGGATTCATATGATTGCATAGGTATTTCTAATGGGTCAAATGCTCATCCTACATATATCCAGTCCCTGTGCTGGCCTTGATGGGAGTAGGTATGGGAGTGGTGTCATGCAGCATATAAGATCCTGCCAACAAGATGTTCTATGGAGACATGCCTTCCTCAAGGAAGCTGCCTTCAGAAGCGCTCTTACCCCTGGACTTTGGGGATGAAGTCCAAGACCTTCACAACCCTTGGGGGCCCCCAAATCCTCTTTAGTCTGCCCTGGGTGATTGCCATGATCGCAGTGCCATGCTGTGCTGTGATCTTATGAGCACCACACTGCGCTACTGCCCACGCTGTGCCAGGTGGCTGTGTGTGATTGTGACCTGCACCGGGTGCTTTAGAGACAGAGGAAGGAGTAGGAAAAGAAATATGTGGGATGGGAATATGTTAAGTTGCATGTTGAAATGTTTCTGCTAATGCACATTTACATAAATATACCTGTTTTATAGTCTGACATTCTTGTGAATTCAGTTTGCTGTTTGTACCCTCAAGACCCCATGTGTTTAAATTACTGTGTGTGTCACAGCATGTGTGGAGCCAGCCGAGCGGCGGCCTGGGTCCAGCCCCGCTCGGCAGCCCCCTTAAAATGCGCCCATGCACATGACGTCACACGCATGGGGGCATGGATCAGGCTCCAGAGGAACCCAGAGCAAACTCCCCCCTCCCACTCCCAGGTGGCTGAGAGCGCGGGCAAACTCTGCTGCCAGTTATTTCAGGCAGCGGCGACTGCCCAATAGAACGTTTTCCCCTTCCTCTCCCTCTCAGGATGTTTCCCCCTTTCTCTTCCTCCAATCAGGCAGCCAACACTGCCTGAAATGATGAGCTGAGAGCTCATTTGGGCTCTCAGCAGCCCAGGCCATGCCCCCTTTGCGTGTGACATCACGTGCAAAGGAGGCGTGGCCTGGGCTTCCAAGAACTTGAACGAGCTCTCAGCTTGTCATTTCAGGCAGCATCAGCTGCCTGATAGGACGTTTTCCCCTTTCTCTCCTTCCAGAGAGGAAGAGGAAGGAAAAAATGTTCCATTTGGCAGTTGGCGCTGCCTGAAATAACTGGCAGCAGAGTTCACCCGTGCTCTCGGCCACCTGGGCATGGGAAGGGGGAGATCGCTCTGGTCTTCTCTGGAGCCTGAGCCACAGGGCTTCAGCAGCCTTTTCCATTGGTGGCCCGGGTTCTTTGAACCTGATCTCACAATGGTGGCTACACCCCTGTGTCACAGTGTGTGTGTGTAGGGGGATGGTGCTTAACTTGCAGCATGGGGGAAGGGACCTCCAAAGGCCCTTAGGTCCAGGCTCCAAAATTAGCTAGTTGCACCTCTGGCTGCCTTACACAAAAATCACCTAGTGGCTGAAATGTTATTCAAGGGTCATTTTCAATCAGTGGCAGAGACAGACCACCAGCAGCCCATGTCTGGCCATGGCGATGGCACCGCTCACCCCACCCCCCACGTATGATGTCAGACGCGGGGGTTAGCCACACCCCAGCATCACACATCACACATGGGTGTGTGTGGTCTGGCTCCTGAATGGAGCCGTGCTTTCAGATCCTGAGCCACTGTTTAGAGATTAGGGCAGATTCTAAGAATGCAGAAATTGGCTTCCCTTTTCTAGCTCATGCATGGTCAGCCTGCTATACAATTGCCACAGTTGGCAGGCCTACAGAATAGCAAGTGGCCTCATAGGCTTGTTAATGGTAATGGTATAACATCAGAGCTGTATTGCTGCCCACTCCCCAACTAGAGAAAAAATCATAACGGGGGGGGGGGGTTTGCACACGTGCATATGCACTAGAGTGGAACATGTGACTTGTGATACATTTGCCTGAAAGTAGGCACGGCTCGTGAACACGCCTCCTGGGTGGCGGCGGGCGGCTTCTTTAAGGTAAACAGAGCCGGTGCTCCGTGCCACCCAGCAGCCCCCACGGCGGGGACTCGCCTCTGCCACTCACCTGGCTCCCACGGAGGTGAGCCCCCGCCAGCAGCCAGGTGAGTGGGGGAGGCGATTCCCTGCTGCAGGGGCTGCTGGGCGGCACGAAGCACCGGCTCCATGTACCTTAAAGAAGCCGCCCGCCGCCGCCCCAGAGGAGAGTTCATGAGCCGCGCCTTCCTGAAAGGTTGACCACCTCAGCTCTCTAACTCTATGAGGAACTATAGCAAACGCATTATCAACTTGTGACTTCTCAATCAAGATGACTGTGATACAAGATTTTACAGGGTGGCTTTCATCCCAAGTATTTGCTACCTCTAGGAGACAAAACCAAAGGCTTTCCTTGCAAAAAAAAAACCAAAACCCATACACTTTTTTTTATTATTAACATACCTAGATGAAACCTTTGACACCATTCTTCAAAGTTCGTGCTACAATGCATCCCATCTTTGATCTCTACTGCAGCAAGCATTTGTTTGTTCCTTTTGCCATAGAACAGAAAGCTTCGCTTTTAAAGTTCATGGCACATTTTTATTTGATATGGCTCATCGAGAAGATATGAACCCAAGGTTGAACAATTACTTGCTGGAGTCCAATTTTCATGTCTGCTTTATTTTCCTGTCTCTTTGCAATGACCTGTTGGCTTTAGATGATCTGGAAAGTCAAGAGGTTATAAGCATCTTTCAAGAAGCGTCTCCTTTCGACTGGATGCACAGTGATATGCAACCGCTGAAACCCAACTTGGGGTTGCTGTGGGCTCATAAAGCAGCCCCGACACTGTAAAGAACTGGCAGATCTGCAAGCAGCACTACTGCAGTTCCTCCCACTGGCAAAAATGGGCATCCACCCACAATTTATTGTGGCTGGGTATGATGGGAGTTGTAGTCCAATGACAAGAGGACCAAGCTTGCCCACCCCTGTTCTACAGCATCAGGGTTGCCTCGAGAGTCTGTAGAAGTCCTGACATGGTGTACAGCGGCTCCGTACCACTGCATATCATGTGCTAGCCACTGCCTTTTTGTGCTCATGCAAGGAGTCTTGGCCTTCCCCAGGGCCATCCTATGGACTAAGTGGACTAGGCAAGGGCCTAGGGTGCCAAATCCAGAAGGGTACGAGTGCCACCTCCCCTTGCAGTGAATAACTGCAGCAGCTCCCCCAGTGGGAGCTGGGCAGAGGGTGGTGAGGAAGCAGATTATACCTTTAAAAATTCATAAAATGTTCCACCACTGACCCCACCTCCAAGTCACTGCCCCACTGCCCTCCATGTCACTGCCCCACTCCACATGGAATCCACCCCCACTGCCCACTCTGCCCCCATTGCTCATCTCATTGGTACACATGTATGGCGGCTATTTGAGGGCCCAGCATGATGCACAGCAGGGGCGGACTTCACGTGGACCTGGGCAGTGGGGTGGGCTGGCAGCAGCAGGACATCTTATAATCTTTAAAAGGTCTAATCCACTTCCTCATCACCCCTACTGCCCCTGCCAGCACCAGCCACCAAGTATGACTTTGGCGCTCCCCCACATTCAGTTACATTTATATTCTGCTCGGTACAGAATATAATTTTAACAGAATGTGGTGGGGGCACCAAAGGCATACTTCACATAGGGCTCCAAAAACTCTAGAGCCACCCCTGGCCTTTTCCACTCATGCAGGCAAATGTAATGTGTGGTCCATTATTCGCTCATGTTAGCAAATGCAATATGTGGTCCCAGTTCCCCATTTAGCAGCATTCTGGTTCTGAGACTGAAGAATGTGTTGCTGAAGGTGGGTGTTCAGACAGAAGCAGGGTTCTGTTGGTACTGCCCACCCCTCTTTCCAACAGGCTGCCTGCTTGAACTGGCCACAGTGGTCTCAAGGGTGCCTGCTTGGGCCCCTTAAAACTTTCTCGTTCAAGGGAAAATAAAGGGATCAGGTTTCTATCAGTGAGGAACCAAGAATTTAGAATTACAAAGACTATGAAGACAATAAAAATAAAAATAAAAACCTTATAAATCCCTGTTCCAAGATCCTGAACTATGTTCATTGGCTTTGTGTTCATAGTTTACAGCAAGGGCTAAACAAAGGGAAAATCAATAGTGCTATTATTAAAGGTTGCACAGTGTGTGGATACACTACAATAAAGGCCACACAGCATGATGCTCAGGTTAGTGATGCCTTTAATGTCCCTATGGGTTGAATGAAGGAGGAGGCTGCAGTGCTGCCATACCAGCTTGCTTCAGCTGTCTTTGTTGCTGCTGCTCCTTTCATATTCTGCTTTTGCCATGTTTGATGGTGACTAAAGGCTGGTTAACACAAGTACACACAGATCATTAGGAGACACTTAGACATTAGGAAATATGTCTTAAGGATAAGAGAAGATTGACAGTGGAACCAACTACGGGTATGGTAGGTTCTCTACTAAAGGTCTTCAAGTAGAGTCTAAACAACCATCTCTTGGGGATGTCCTAGCTCTGGATTTCCTGCATCAAATGGGTTGGACTGGATGGCTTTCAACTATGTGCAATGGCGGATTAAAGGAGAGGCAGTAGATGCAGGCAATGCAGCGGAGAGGGTGGGTGATACTTCCTAACTCATACTTCCTAAGCTAACGTGTGCAGAAAGGCCAGAAATCAGGTGATCGCTGTCATTTGGGAGGTAGGCGGGCTTGGGTTCGGAGGTATCGCTGCCTTCTCCACTGCTTTGCCTGCTCTCTCTGCCGTCCGCAATGTGTCCCTTGCCGTCCCGTGAGTGATGCACCCACCGCCGTCATAATTTGGGAGGCAGGTGGGCACACGAGGCACTCTTGCTGCCATGCTGCTGCACAGCAGCAGTTTCGAACATTGACAAATATATTAAATTAAACTCCCCCCCCCACCTTCCTCCCATGCCACTGGGGCAGCAAATCTTTGGCAGATCTACGGGCAGGAAAGAGCTTAATCTGCCCCTGACACTGTGATTATGTATACTCGATGATCTCTTGTCTTCATTTCAAGTCTGGTAGGTGACTGCATGAATTCAGTTACTTTCATTGAACAGTCTTCAATGGGGGGGGCGGTGTCTTATGGCTATCTAGGGTTTGGGTTTGTGGCAGCTGTTTCACACATGCAAATAATCACCAAGGACTTGTCCAAACCTTTTTTGAGAAATGTAAGCACTCTTCATTTCTCAAGAATGTGCCAGAAGCAGATCTGGCCCTTTTCATTCAATTCATCTGTAGAAATGAGAGGACTTCCCACATTCTGTTCCTTTATGGGTTTGTTCTGCTCTGCCCTGAGTTCCACATCTCTTGAATCCTGATGAGAAGATTTCTAAAATTAATTCTGGACCTGGAGCATGCTGAGTTAACCTCAGTTTCTTCTACTCATCAGCACACACACACCTTTTTAAAAATTATTATTATTATTATTATTATTATTTTTGCTTCTCGCCATTACTGATGTGCGCATGAGGACTGCTAAAACTGGGGTGGGGGGGTGAGGGAGCCATCGCTTTTGATGTGATGACACATATAATTGTTATCAATTGTATCCTTTTTCTGTGTGGTGTTTTACTGAGACTGAATCCATAGAAGATGGAGTCACTGGAGAGCAAGTTGGAATGAAGGGATTCAACCAGTTCTTGCTGGGTTGGCCTCCCCTTGAAAGACTGAGGGTACTAATGGACTCAGTTCTGCTTTGTATGCCCATGTAGTGGCTAGGGGGTGCCTTTGCACAGCCTAAGCTGGTGCCTGACTCAGCCACAGCTCGTCTTGTGGTAGCAAGCATGACTTGTCCCCTTAGCTAAGCAGGATCTGCCCTGGTTACATATGAATGGGAGACTAGAAAGTGTGAACACTGTAAGATATTCCCCCCCAGGGGATGGACCCACTCTGGGAAGAGCATCTAGGTTCCAGGTTCCCTTCCTGGCTTCTCCAAGATAGGGCTGAGATTCCTGCCTGCAACCTTGGAGAAGCCGCTACCAGTCTGTGAAGTCAATACTGAGCTAGATAGACCAATGGTCTGACTCAGTATATGGCAGCTTCCTATGTTCCATAGCTGAGTTGCTGTACAAACCATGCGGTGGGCCTTGCTTGAGGTGGGTGTGAAGCTCTTGGAAGGGACCCACGAAGTTAAAGGGAGACACAGAATCTCGAGACAGTCAATGTCTTCCTCCCACATCAGCAAGTCCTGATGAGATTCGGTGTCCCCTGGAAAAGAAATCTTGCTGATCAACACTGGATTTGGGGAAGTGACTGAACCCATCATCCAAGTATGATCTAGAGACTGGTGGGTAGGGTTGTGTACAAAACTAGGTTGCCAGGTTTGAGTCCGGACCAGACTCAAACCAGACTGGGCATGTTCAGTTTTGTGCACCCCTGAACACTCCCTGGTTCGGTTCGGGTTTGGGGGGTTTGCAATTTTTTAAAAAAATAATTACTTTTAAAAAAAGAAGAAATATAACTTGCCACCACCACTCTGGGAGCTTGTCCGCAGCTGTGGAGGAGGTCTCCAGAGGTTCCCCCAGCAGCCTCCACTAAGTTCCGAAAGGCCTGGTTTGGGCGGTCTTCAGCCAGTTCTGGGCCTCACCTCTGTGGCGGTGGCCATTTTGGAGGCCACCACACATGCCCAATGGGCCGGGTCATGACCTTTTTCCATTACAGCATACTATGCAGCACTCCCCTGCACTCCTGTAGCCTGCCACAACTTTCCACTTGCTCCGGGTTCTGACCCCGAGGTGGTTGGGAATGAGAGTGCACGTGCACCTTGTGTCATCAGGGTGCAAGCGCACTCTTCATTTCCAGCCCCAGCCCCTCCCAGGGGTCAGAGCCAGCTGGAGCACTAGGAATGTGCTGCTGAGAGGTGGGAGGCTGCTGCCGCCACCATTATCATAAGCATTGTCACTACCACCACTGCTAGAGTAGGCCATACAGCATAGTCGCCACCACTGTAAGAGGAATGCCCCATGGGAACACAGGCCACCAAAGCCCTCACTACTCCACTGTCTGCCAACTCCTGTCACATAAAGGTCAATACACAATTTTCCCCCCTTCAGTTGGCCAGCAGAGCCATAGCCTAGTGAACTGCCTTATCGGCCAGCATTGTTTCCAAAGCAAAATGAAGGGGAAAGTACTTTTAAATAGGGATGTGCGAAATGTTTCGGATACAAAACGTTTTGTACCCAAAACAGCCTGTTTCAGGTGTTTTGTAGACAAAACAAAACACCCATTTTCCAGATCCAAAAGTTTTGTATACAAAACAAAACGCCCCTGTTTCGGCTACAAAACGTTTTGTTGTTTCGGACCTCCATTTTGTGGTGATCTCTGAGTCAGTCTCCATTTTGTGTTTGACATCTCTTTGAATTTCCCACCCTTCCAGCCTTCTGATTAGTGACCTAAATCAAGGGCTGACCTGCTGACAATTCCCTCCTTGTTCCCCATGGGTCTTTTGCTTCTTCCCACTCTTTACTGACCCCACATTGGCCAGGGAAAGTGTTGCTAACCCATGAGGTGCTGGGTTCTGCTGTTTCTGTGGTGTTCTGAGTGCAGATTCTCTGGTAGCATATGAGAGTGGATTCTTGTTTTTCACTGAAAATCTCATATGCTACCAGAGAATCTACAATGAACACCTCAGAAACAACAAAACCCAGTACCCCACAGGCTTGTGGATATGGGGGTGGTTGACACCCTATGTGCACTACACAACCCCTCGCCCCCCCAAGTGGAATTATGGGGCTGCTGAAACCTCCATTATTCCCTATGGGAGAAATCTTAAAGACACATAAACTTCAACAAATCACAAAAGATCAGCCCTTTGCCCAATTCCTTTGAAATAATTCTGGAAGTTTCCTTGCTCCCATTGGGCACTACCACCCACCACACACTGCTCTGGGTCATCCCTTTCCCCTTGATTTGAAGCGATACATTTGCTGGAATCTCCATTATTCCCTATGGGAAAATTCTTAAAGATGTGTAAACTTTAAAAAAAATCACACACAAAAATCAGCCCTTTGCCTAATTCCTTTTAAATTTGGGTGGTAGCTTCCACCCATTGGACACTACCACCACCACCCACTCTTTTTGCCCTGGGACCCTTTTTAAAAATCCAAATTGATTCAGATTCGGAAAATTTGGCTACAAAACAAAACAGGGCTGATTCGGATTCAGAAAATTTGGGTACAAAACAAAACGGGGATGTTTCAATTCAGATACAAATTAAAACAAGAAAATTCCAAAATGCACACCCCTACTTTTAAAAGAATTAAGCTAGTCCCATGTAGAAATAAACCCAAGCAATTACTACTGACTTTTAAACCACTGTTTCATCAAAGTTCCATCAGACATGCCGTGGCTCTGTAGTGCTTAAGACAGTTAGATCACAAGGCACTTTTAAAATAATCCAAGCCAGGAGGGAATCAGAGATGAATAGCTTATTGCTTCTAATAATGGCAAATTGCCATTCTACAGGAAGCCCTGTCACAGAGATCATGAAACTTAGAAATAAAATAGAATGGATATGATAGATACTCACTGATGGACCAATGAGATAATCAGTACATGATTATCTTAATAACAATGACCTTTTTTCAAAATTAGGCTGTAATTGTTGATACTGATGAAGGCTCAGTGCTGGCTGAGATGGCTTTTCACACATCTGTTATAAATCTGCAGGGGGAACTAAAAAGGCTCTTGTCTGAGAAGGGACACATAAGTCAATGCTCATAACATATATATATAAATAATTCTATGATTAGAGCAATCACTGTAAATAAACAAAATGATTTCCTTGATAACATGACAGACGTTCTTTTTAAAGTATGTACAGAATACAAATGATGATGAAATAACAACAACAACAACAACAACTTGGGAAGGACTCGATGTCTGGATAAAACTAACCAGTCAATAAAACCTGTCTGACTGTGTAAATAAATAATAACAATAATAATAATAGAACAGAAAGGAAATTGTCCGAACACCAAAGGCACAAAAGACCAAATGCTGATTGACAAAATGATTTTAGAAAATTGCAAGAGAAGAAAAACAAATCTAAGTGTTGCATGGATTGACTACAAGAAAACCTTTGATTCATTGCCTCACACATGGATACTAAAATGTTTAGAAACAACTGGTGTCAGCAAAAACATTCAGATATTTATCAAAAAAGCAATGAGCATGTGGAGTACACAGTTAACAATCAATGGCGAGACACTTGGACAGGTTAGCATTAGAAGAGGCATTTTCCAAGGGGAATCACTATCCCCTCTGTTGTTTGTAATCGCCATGACCCCACTTTCACAAATAATAAACAAAACAGGCCTCGGATACCAAACATCTAAAAGATCAAGTAAAATAAACCATCTGCTGTACATGGACGATCTGAAGTTGTTTGGAAAGTCCCAGTCAGAAATTGAATCACTGCTAAACACTGTCCGTATATTCAGTAGCAATATAGCAATGGAGTTTGGACTAGACAAGTGTGCTGCATTAATGAAAAATGGAAAAATAAGAAAAACAGAAGGAACAGAACTGCCCAATGGAAGCAAGATCAAGAACCTGGAAGAGAAAGAACATTACAAATACTTTGGCATTCTTCAGGCTGATAACATCGCACACACTAAAGTTAAAAGAAAAGTTGGAAGTGAATACATCAGGAGAGTTAGAAAAATCCTCAAGTCCAAGCTCAATGGCGGGAACACCATAAAAGCCATAAAGACCTGGGCTATACCTGTTATCAGATACACTGCAGGAATAATAGACTGGACCCAGGCAGAGCTAGAGAAGCTAGATCGTAAGACCAGGAAAATAATGACCATCAATCATGCTCTGCACCCCCGCAGTGATGTCGATAGGCTATACCTCCCTCGCAGCTCAGGTGGAAGAGGAATGCTGAAAGTCCATCAAACAGCAGAGGAGAAGAAAAGAGGCCTTGAAGAATATATAAAGGACAGTGAAGAAGATGCACTTCAAATGGTCAATAATGCGAAACTATTCAACACCAATGAAACAAAGCAGGCCTACAAGAAAGAACAAGTCAAGAACCGAGCAGAAAAATGGAGAAATAAGCCCCTGCATGGTCAATACTTGCACAATATAAGTGGAATATCAGACATCACCAAGACCTGGCAATGGCTTAAGAATGGCAACTTGAAGAAAGAAACAGAGGGTTTAATACTGGCTGCACAAGAACAGGCACTAAGAACAAATGCAATAAGAGAAAAAGTCAAAAAGTCAACAACACACAGTAAGTGCAGCCTTGTAAAGAAGCAGATGAAACCGTGGACCACCTAATCAGCTGTTGTAAAAAGATCGCACGGACTGACTACAAACAAAGGCATGACAAGGTAGCAGAGATGATACACTGGAACATCTGCAAAAAATACAAGCTACCTGTAGCCAAACATTGGTGGGACCATAAAATTGAAAAAGTTGAAGAAAATGAAGATGTAAAAATATTATGGGACTTCCGACTACAAACAGACAAACATCTGCCACACAATACACCAGATATAACTGTAGTCGAGAAGAAAGGAAAACAAGTCAAAATAATCAACATAGCAATACCAGGGGATAGCAGAATAGAAGAAAAAGAAATAGAAAAAATCACAAAATACAAAGATCTACAAATTGAAATTGAAAGGCTGTGGCAGAAAAAGACCCAAATAATCCCAGTGGTAATTGGCGCCCTGGGTGCAGTTCCAAGACCTTGAAGAGCACCTCAACACCATAGGGGCCACAGAAATCACCATCAGCCAATTACAAAAAGCAGCTTTACTTGGAACAGCCTATATTCTGCAACGATATCTATAACAGCAACAACATTGACAATAAAATTCTGGCATCCCAGGTCCTTGGGAAGGACTCGATGTCTGGATAAAACAAACCAGTCAATAACACCTGTCTGACTGTGTAAATAAATAAATAAATAAATAATAAACCACCTATGTACAGAGTGCTTTACAAAGTACAAGAGGCCAGGTCCCTGCCCCAAGAAGCTTACAGTCTATAATTCAAGATAGGGAGACAACAAAGGAAGGGATGGGAGACAAAGCTGGGGTAAGGACGGAAAGAATGTATAATTATTTATTATTAATAACTATTATTTGATTTTAATTATTATTAATTATAGACTGTGAGCCTTTTGAGAACCATTTCCTTATTATTCTTTCTGTACATACACTCCTTTGAGAACTTTTTTGTTGAACGGTATTTAAATAATAATGAAAATAACATCATAATTTTTGCAGTTACATTTTCTACAAGACTGTAGAGGGATCCATTCCTGAAGAACAGCTGTGTTAAAGCACACCTGCAGAAGGCAATGGGTGGCATCTGCAGTGACGCTTCTGGAATAAAGTTAGAGAGGAAAGGTTTCTAACTTTCCTCCATGCAGCCCCCAAATCTGCTGGAAAAGCCACCCCTGAGGTCTGAGGGACCCTTGGCTGTGCTGGAAGCTGTAGGGAGAAGCTGTGTGGGATGCTGTGCTGGAAGCTGTAGGGAGAAGTGCCATTTCCAGGATCTCCCCTCTCCCTGCAGCCCCACACCATTGCCAAAGTCCCTTGACCCTCCGGAATGGCTCTTCCAGTTGCAAGGAGGAGGGTGGGAGCTTGGGGAGAATTGCTTCTGTTAATTCTACACTCTGCGCACACACCATTGTGGTAGATGCTCTGCCACTGAGCTACAGCTCTTCAGGCTGCAAGAGGGAGCTCATTTGATTGGTTGGCTGTAAAAGATCCCTGCACTCAGCAGTAGATTGGATTAGAAGACGATCAAGGTGCCTTCCAGCTCTAAAACATTCCCCTCTCATTTTCTGTGTGATCTCATGGTCAGTGGCAGCCCAAAACATCTGTGCACCTGAGGCAGGTCACCCAATGCTGTTCCTGTCTGTTTTCCCAAGCAGCAGGAGGAGGAGGCAGGTGAAGCAGTGAGGGGCAGCGGCGGGGGGGGGGGGGGGGCGGGAGTTGCCACCTCCTGGTGCCCAGTAATCTATCTGCTACTTGAGGCAACCACTTCATCTCGCCTCATGGAAGAGGACTGCTCCTGGATCAACTTTTCTATCTGATGGAGATATTTTTAAATTAGGACCATGAAGTCATGTTAGCCCCATCTGCAATGTGAAGGGGTACAGCCAAGATACAGGTTTACCACTTCCATGACAAGCAGGCCTAAAAGTTCATCCTGGGGACATAGGAATACCATATTTTACGGACTATAAGACGCTACCGACTATAAGACGCACCTTAATTTTAATCCAGTTTTTCAGAGTTTTAACATATTAAACTGTTAAAACATATAAGACGCTCCTGAATTTTGGGGGATATTTTTCGAGGAAAAAAGTGAGTCTTATAGTCCATAAAATACGGTATAGGAAGCTGCCTTATACTGAGTCAGACCATTGGTCCATCTAGCTCAGAATTGTCCTCCAGGGGTGTACCGTCCATTAGGCAAGGGAAGACAGTTGTCTCCCAGCCCGCTGCTTCAAAGGGCCCCCCCAGAGGCAAGTCACATGATCCATCCCGACTCCCCAGCACCCACCCGATTGCAGCGCACTGCCCGGGCTTCCTTCAGTATTCCTTCCTGGCTAAAATCTTTTCACCCATCTTTTCACCCAAGCTTTCTCAGCTTCCTAAATTTTTTATTTTTTAATCTCTGGGTTTTTTTAAAAAATTGTTAAAATTGTTTTAAGTTTTTGTAAATGTTTTTAACTTGTTTTATGCTATTATTAACCACCCAGAGACAAATGTTTGGGGCGGTGTACAAATTAGATAGATAGATAGATAGATAGAACGAACCCCACCCGACCTTATAATTGGCTCCAGGGAGCTGTAGTGACAGAACTGACCACTAGAGAGCTTTGAGAAGACAAACACAAGCAGAACATAATGCTCAGCTTCAACAGGTTCACTAAACGGAGTTTGGGGGAGACCCGGAATGTTCCGCCTTAGCGGAATAAGCTGTGATAAGTCAAGAAGTATGCTAAGCGTGCTCTGATTGGCTAGTTGGCATGGTACTGGGTCCCACCTCTTGCTGAGGGACAGGCCTGACTGTGCGCAGCTGTAGTTTGGCTCAGGGATGGGCCCAGCGAGAGAGCGGACAAGGGTAAGACGAAGGGATGGGGTGTGTGTCTTTGGGAGTTCTGCAGCTGGGAAGGGGTTTAGTTCAGATGCGGGAACGGGTGACTGAGACTGAGGAAGCTCTGGGTAAGGCTGCGTCAGGGTGGCTGAAGAAGAACCCAGGAATCCTGGTATCTAGCACTTGTCTGTCCCCAACCCCCACTCCGCAGAAGTAAGCTTCCTGTCGGTTTGCACATGTAGAAACTCCAGCCGGGGTTGCCTGGATACAAAATTCGTCGGTTGGAAGGTGCCGTTGTCTCCGAGACATTTTGCTAGAAGGATTATAAATCCAATTGAGACTCAGAGTTCCTGGGTTCTGGCTACTACCCCAAACACAGCCGCAACCCCCCTCACCTTGCTTTGCTCTCGCCTCATTCCACCTCCTTGCCCCAGCAGAAGGCAACATGCCACGTGTAGCCAGCATGTATTAGCCGCACCCACCCCACCCAGTTCATCGAGGCGGCCGCTACTCCTGCCTTGCTCACAGACGCATCTGTTTTGTAGGCAGGGAGCCTAGGCCGTGAGGGCGCATTCACACATGTGCCCTCATTTCCAGGAAGCTCCTGCCCCGGCAGCAGCCGAGGTACTTGGAGCAAAGTCGTCTGCAAGCAGCAGAATGTTAAGTATTTGGTTAGAGATGCTGGGTGAAATGGCAGGCCAAGCGTTGCTCTAGTAGCCGCTGACAGGGGTGGGGTAGAAGGACTACTGGCTCACCCCCTAGCAGCCATACCCTCAGCTGCGCAGCAGCTTAAATTTACAAAAAATTACAAAAACAACAACACGGAGGTTCGCGGCAGGGGGAGGCAAGAGGCAAGTAGTGGGAGGTTTGGTGTGGCAGGGTGGCTCTTTCCATCTTTCTTTTTTAAACTCTCTCTCTCTCTCTCTCTCTCTCCCTCCCCTCAAGCCTGCACCATCCCCTTTTCCTATCCCTCTTTTCTCTCTGGTCAAGCCTCCCCTATGCCCTTTCTCTCTCATCTTCCACACTGATGGAGTTTGTGTTGAAGGATCAGAACAGTGTGTGGTGAAGGATCAAGGTGTAATTTTAATCAAAATTTCAGAGCAACTTCTCTTATTTTTTTTCCTTACCAGTGCTCCATGTTAAGTTGGGTGATTTGTATGAATAATAAACTGTGAAACCATGGGGACTTGTATTATTTTTCCTTACAAATGCACTATTTTCAAGTTTGTTTGTGAATGATCAAGAAGGCTGTGAATCCATGGAGGAGCCTCTGCTGTTTTTCTTTTTAACAAGTGTATTTATGTATCTTATTAGAATGAAATTTAATTTTAAATTAATCTGAGCCTGCCAACAAAAGTTAAATTGCAATTAAATTCATTTAAATTTGACTTAGTTAATTAATATTAAGTGTTACTTTAATAATCAGCACCCTAAAGATTGACCTTGGCCCCCACACGCCAAGTCGGGGGGGGGGGCATTTTAAAATCTCATCTCTGGGCCCACTCCAACCTTGGTATACCCCTGGTCCACACTGACTGGCAGCGGCTTCTCCAAGGTTACAGACAGGAGTCTCTCTCAGCCCTATCTTGGGAAATGCCAGGGAGGGAACTTGAAACCTTCTGCTCTTCCCAGAGTGGCCCCATCCCCTAAGGGGAATATGTCACAGTGATCACATGCAGTCTCCCATTCCAACACAAACCAGGGCAGACCCTGCTTAGCAAGGGGGACAATTCATGCTTGCGACCACAAGACCAGCACTCCTAAATCATGCCCAATTTCCTGCAGCTCACACTGTAGGGAAACATTGCTAGTGGCGAGCAAACTCTTTTTTCAACTAAGCTTGTCTACACCATTCCTGATATTCTCACTGTGTTACCCTGGAAAGCTCAAAAGCACCGCAGAGTTCCCAGGAAAACAATTTGAATTTTGAAAACCACCAACCTAAAGACAAATAGCTCAATATGTGATGAATGCAGATGTGCCAGCTGCAAAGTCTCTACCGGCCTTGCTGAGCAGATGATCGATCAGAGGTGATGATGACAGGAGTGATGGAGCTTTTTATCTGTAGGTTGAAGGGAAAGAAAGCGCCTGGCCTGTAAGTTGTCCAACTGTGGATGAACACCAGATGTGCATTCTTAGAGACTGCCTGTGATCTCCCCAACTGTGTCGGGCTGTAGAAATTGCTCAGAGATGTCTGTTTTTAAACAGGAAGCACTTAAACTCAGCACACAATTTGTACACAGAGGTTACCTTATCAAAACTTGTCCATACAGCAGTCATTAGAGCTTCTTGAAAGTCTAGGAGGGGAGCATTGGCATTAGAAAGTAGGAACACCTCCAGAGACAAGAGTCAAGGTAAAGTACAGTGTGCCGTCAAGTCTATTTTGAATCCTGGTGCCCACAATGCCCTGTGGTTTTCTTTGGTAGAATACAGGAGGGGTTTACCATTGCCTCCTCCCACACAGTGTGAGATGATGCTTTTCAGCACCTTCCTATATTGCTGCTGCCGAAACAAGAGTAGTGATAAGATATTTTGGTGTATCGAAATTATCCATGTGTCCTATCATATTAAAAACATTATCCTGAAACACTGACATCTTATTCAACATCTACCAGGCTGTACTCATCCCAATACTGGATTCAGGAGGGGGCTATCTCTCAAGAACCTACTGGTTAGAGCAGACATAGGACATTCTTTAGGTCCGCATCCTCCACAGAGCATGGGTAGTTTTAAGTCTGGTAAATGCTCATCATGAGCATCACAGTTGCGTCCCACTTCTGCAGGGGTGAGGGACCGATTAGAATGGCCTGTCCAAAAAGGTTATTGGATCCAATAGGATACCAAGAAGCCTTGGAAGGATTTAATGTTGGCTCTGCTGGTGATCCGGTTGATGCCCTGGTGGGGAATTGGGATAGTCAGCTCACCAGGGCAGTAGACATGATTGCTCCTAAGCGTCCTCTCTGACCCGCTTCAAAAATGGCTCCTTGGTATACGGAAGATCTGCAGGAGCTGAAGCAGCGAGGTAGATGACTGGAGCGCAAGTGGAGGAAGACTCGACTCGAATCCGACAGATTGTGACATAGAGCGCATTTAAAAATCTGTGCTCAGGCTATATGTGCAGCAAAGAAGTGTTTCTTTGCTGCCTGTATTGCTTCCACAGGCTCTCGTCCAGCTGAGCTATTCAGGATTGTGAGGGGGCTAGTAGGGCCTCCTACTCCCCTGAATCAGAATTTGGAACCATCAGTTGCCCACTGTGATGCTTTTAATGAGTTTTTTGTGGACAAAATCTCTTGTATTCAGGTCGATCTAGATTTAGACTCCACATTTATTGCAGTGTCAGATGCAGAGGTATCCAGCAACTCCTCTTGTGTGGTTAGACTGGATCAATTTCAGTTTGTGACTCCTGAGGATGTGGACAAGCTGCTTGGAACAGTGCGTCCTACCACCTGTCTGCGTGATCCTTGCCCAACATGACTTATACTATCTGGCAAGGGGGTTGTTGTGGAGAGCCTGATGGCAATTATAAATACCTCTCTGAGGGAGGGCAAGATGCCTCCTTGTTTAAGGAGGCAATTATTAGACCTATTCTTAAGAAGCCTGCCTTGGACCCCTCGGAGTTTAATAACTACAGGCCTGTCTCCAACTTCCTATGGTTGGGCAAGGTGATTGAGAGGGTGGTGGCCTCCCAGTTCCAGGCAGTCTTGTAGGAAACTGACTATCTAGACCCATTTCAAACTGGTTTTCGAATGGGCTATGGGGTAGAGACTGCCTTGGTCGGCCTGGTGGATGATCTTCAATTAGGACTTGACAGAGGAAGTGTAACTCTGTTGGTCCTTTTGGATTTCTCGGCCATAGTATCCTTTTGGAACGTCTGAGGGAGTTGGGGGTGGGAGGCACTGCTTTGCACTGTTCTGCTCCTACATATCTGGCAGATTCTAGATGGTGTCGCTTGGAGACTGTTGCTCTTCAAAATCTGAGCTTTTATATGGGGTCCCTCAGGGCTCCATATTGTCTCCAATGCTTTTTAATATCTACATGAAACCGTTGGGAGAGATCATCCGGAGATTTGGCGCTGGGTGCTATCAGTATGCTGATGACACCCAAATCTATTTCTCCATGTCAGCATCATCAGGAGATGGCATATCCTCCCTGAATGCCTGCTTGGAAGCAGTCATGGGCTGGATGAGGGATAACAAACTGAGACTGAATCCAGACAAGATGGAGGTACTTATTGTATGGGGTCGTCACTTGGGAAGCAATATTGATCTACCTGTTCTAGATGGGGTCACACTTCCTCAGAAGGAACAGGTACGCAGTCTAGGAGTGCTTCTGGATCTACACCTTTCCCTGGTTCCCCAGGTTGAGGCAGTGGCCAGAAGCGCTTTCTATCAGCTTCAGTTGAAACACCAGCTGCATCTGTTTCTTGAGGTTCATGATCTCAGAACAGTAGTACACTTGCTGGTAACCTCCAGACTTGATTACTGCAGTGTGCTCTAAGTGGGGCTGCCTTTGTACGTAGTCCGGAAACTACAATTCGTACAAAATGAGGCAGCCAGGTTAGTCTCCGGGTCATCTCGAAGAGACGATATTACTCCTATATTACAGGAGTTGCACTGGCTGCCAATAAGTTTCTGGGCAAAATACAAGGTGCTGGTTGTAACTTATAAAGCCCTAAACAGCTTAGGCCCATGGTACTTGAGAACTTCTTCTTCTGCATGATCCCCATCGTCCACTGCGTACATCAGGGGAGGCTTGTCTGTGGCTACTTTCATGTCGCCTGGTGGCCATCCAGGGACAGGCCTTCTCTGTTGTTGCCCTGAGACTTTGGAATGCGCTTCCTGTGGGAATAAGAGTCTCCCCATCTCTAGCAGCTTTTAAAAAGTGCCTGAAGACTCATCTTTTTACCCAGGCTTTTTAACTTTTAGATTGTTTATTGATTTGTTTTAAACTGTTTTTAGCATGTAATTGATTTTAATGTTTTGTTTGGTGTTTTGTTGTGAGCCAACCTGAGACCTTGGTTTAGGGTGGTATACAAATATGTTAAATAAATAGATAGATAAATAAATGTAGGCATATACAAGGAGGTCCACAATTTTCACATTCAGGCATAGGTAAAACTTTTATTTTTCATATGTTTGGAGCCTGCAATACAAAAAATGTTATCTATATGCTTATATGTCCTTGTGGCTTGTGGTATATACATCAAGGCACTCAGCCTTTGAAAATCAGGATCCAAGAACATAGAAGTACTTTTTAAAACAACACAGAGGATACTGTTCTTGTAATGCATGTTTGTGAATATCATTACTACAGGGATTTCAAAGTTATGATAGTTGGTCAAGCACAACCCTATAGGTTTCAGAAAATCAATATACGAAAATTATATTGATTATAATTTTTATATTATTAAAAATTATATCAACTGTGTTTCCTTCAGGCCTTAATGATAGCTTGGACTTTACTGCATTTCTTTGATGTCTCTTTAAGAAGCAGAAGAACTCTGGTGGCTATTTCAGAGCACAAGATACAGCTGTTGGTTCATTGACCAACTCTTTCAATCCATTTGCAGGGAACAGTCTTATTCTTTACAATAAGAACTTTGGAGTTTTAACCATTCTCTTATGGTGAAATCGTAAGTTAGCTTCTTTGAAGAGACATATAATATTTATATTATGATTAAGGATAGATCAATGTCTTTTTGACACATGAATTGTATCTCTTAGTGTCAGACCAACAATAATTTATAGAAGCACAAAGTAGCATTGAGTCCTGCTCCTTGGAGCAGACAACAAAGTGAGTGCTGATGCAAGAATTTTTGACTTCTCTGTATCTCGATTTGTGATACTTTAGTGGTTATATTCTGTATTTTCACTTTAAGATTCCAATTGAAATTACTTGAAGAGCAAACTGAAGAAGTATCTGAAACTTCAGAGCAGCACTGTGAGTCATCTTCACTTGTACATTCTTATAGAGATACTCCATTATTAGTCATCTGTATATCCTCGCATTTTGTTCTTTATATAATTACTTATTTTCCATATTATTCAGGAATTTGTTATACATAATTTCTGTTATCTTTGATACTGAAATATAATTCTCTGTTTATTAGGTACTTTTGTGTGATATCTTTATCTGTACTTGGTGCCTATCCTTTTAATTTTATTTATTATTTATTTTTTACATTTCTATCCCATTCTTCATCTGAGGAGCTCAGAGTACATGTTTATTTTTATCCTCACAACAACCCCGTGAAGTAGGTTAGGCTGAGAGATACATGACTGGCCTAGAATCACCCAGTGATCTCCCCATCTGTGTTGGGTTGTTACTGGTTTATAGTGGTATGGGCTTAGAAATACAAATTGACTCATACAGATTTACAATCCGAATCCACATGACACAGGGGGGAAATGGAGGAAGAGAGGGAGGCCAACTTTTTGGGAATGCTTTGTAGAACAGTGTAAAACTGCGGGTGGGGGTGGATTCTGAACGAAAGCATCCAGCAGCCAAGACATGGTGCCTGACTTTCTGCCTCCCCATGCTGCAATGCAAGGATGCTACCACACTGTAGGAAGTGTCAGCTGATCTGTAGGAACTGTCAGTTGTCCAATCCCAGTTTAGCTAGACCTATAAAAGTAGGGATGTACACAAAACTGGGTCTTGTGGTTTGATTTTAATTAGAACTGAACTTGAACCAGTTCTACCAGTTTGGGTTCTAAACAGTTTGGGTTCTAAACTCTATGGGTAGCACCCAGGGGTGCCAAAGTGGGGTGTGTGGTAGGCCCTCCTGGGTGCCAACTACCACCCAAGCCCCAAAGCAATTTGTCAAAGGGGTGATTTTTAATGATTTTTAAAAGATTTTTTAAGTTTTATTATTTGTTCCATAGGGAATAATGGGGATTAGATTATTTGATGTCACATAGATTTTACATAACGAATCCCTATGAAGAATCTATGAGCCATCAGAGAATCCACATGTGTTGGATTCTCTGATGGCACGTAGATTCTACATAGGGATTCATTATGTAGAAAAAATGGGCAAAAGGCCTGAAGCTGTCAAATCTGTTAGCTTGGCTAACCCAACAGGATTTACAACTCCTTCAGCTCTCCCCCTGTGAGTTAAACAGAAAGTAGCAGCGAAACTGCATGGAGGAAAATGAAAGACTCACAAAGAAAAATAGTAGTAAACAAATCAAGTCCCCTGAACTAAACTAGGTACCCCCCTCTACGATAACTGAGTAATAACTGAAAAGAAAACACCAGAGCAAGGAATGAATAGAACAAAGGACACCAGAGCAAGGAATTAATGGGACAAGAAACACAGAGCAGGAAAGAACAGAACAAGGACAAACTGGAACTCGAAAAGTTGAGGAATTCTAAATAGGAACATGGTCTGCGGTAAGCAAAAGTTGCTAACAGCATCTGTGCAAGTCACAGACTGCTTAATATATGGCTCAAGAGAACCAGCAGCCAATCAGGCTTCCCTGAGTCAGCCTTTCTACTTCCTCTCCTGTGATATCCTGCACCTGTGTGTCTCCAACTGAGCCTTCCTCTTGAGACGTCTTCTCAAGACAGGTGAAATCCCAGCCTCCTACTGATCAGCCTCCTCCTCAGTCCTCATGTCTGGCAGCTGTTCCGATTCCTCAGCTCCAGAGTCTGGTCTCTCTGCCAAATCCTGTTGCTGTGCCTCTGAGCCCTCCCTACCAACTGAGTCGTCCTGTTCCTCCTCTCTCTTCCGAGTCAGAGGTCTGAGCCATGACAGAAGCCAGGCTAGTAGGCTGGGCAAGCAGGAGGGAGGATTAGGGTCCCACCATGCACTCACTCACTACACACCAAAAATTTAAGCAGGAAATAAAATACTTAAATATTGTTAATTTTTTGTTTTGTTTTGTTTTGTTTTAAAAGAGGCACAGACAGGACTTTTTGACAGTCAAAATGAACAGAAGAAACATAAAGGTGTATAATGAATCCTCATAGGGATTCATTATGAGGAAAAAAATTTATACACCAAAGAATCCAAACACTTGAAAAATAATGACTGCACATTTTGCTCCATAACTCCACTTCTACAAGGGCTAGAGCTTAGTTTTTTTGTTTGTTTGTTTTTTTAATGAAAGCTGGGGATCCGTTTAAGGGTTAGTACATGGCAACTTCGAATCCCCATTGTTTCCTATGGTGGAAATGTTCAAAATCACTAAAAAAAAAAAATCATTAAAAACCAACCAAGTGTCCTGCCTTGAAATTTGGGTGGTAGGTGGCAACCATGAGGACCTAGCCACCACCCAAACTGGTGCTCCTAGGACCTTGTTAAGTGGTCCTAATTGATCTGAATCAAATCAAAGTAAATACAAATCGAATCTGGGGTGATTTGGAGGGGTAGGTTTGGATACAATACAAATCAGGGGTAATTTGTTTTGGGCACAAATCAAATCAAAAAATCAATTTGTGCCCATCCCTACAAGCTACTCTAGAATAGGTCTAGGAACTAGGTCATTCCAGAATCAGGATCCAGAATGACCTATTTGCTAATACACAAGGCAATCTCACTTTTATTTTTCCTCTATTTTGTTATGTTTACTGACCATGTTTTCCTCCCAGCTCTTCAACTGATTAGTGTGAAATGATGGAATCAGATGAGAATGGTTCAAAACTAACATTCAGCTGTTCAGTGCTTGTCTTTGGCTTAACTAGAAACTAGTTTTCAGACCTCACAGTTCTTCCTCAGGCTCATGCTTTTAAAAGTTGGATGACACCTCTCTGCTTTTTTTTACTTGCAAAAAGAAACTAAACAAAAAGGAGCTGCCAATATCATCTTCCAGATTCAACTCTGAACACTCTGGAGTTGGAATGAAAGTACCAATATTCTATCACAATCAACCTAAACACCATCTAAATCCAACAGTATTACCAATTTAGATAATTCCTGCTTAATTTGGATTTTTTGTTGGACACCCACACTCTCATGAATCTAATGCTACCATGAATTGTGAGCTACTTTCTTCATAAATATCTGCTCAGCTGAGCAATTACCAGTCTCCACATGGGTATTTCTTTTGTTTCCATTGTGATACTGCAAATCACTTATTCTGGTAAGCTTAACAGGTGTTTTGTTGCATTACTAAAGCAATAAGACACCAGATAAATCTTACATTAGAAATAGAGGAATGTAATTGCAACAAGCAAATCTCGCATTCTGATAGGCACTTTAACTAGGAAGCTGCCTTATACCAAGCCAGACCGTTGATCCATATAGCTCAGTATTATCTACACAAACTGGCAGCAGCACTACAGGGTTTGAAGTTGCAGTGGGGCAGCAGTGGGGTGGCGGCAGGTAGAAGGACCCCCCTGGACCTTTTGGCACCACGGTTTGCAACAGGTATAACTTTTTAAAAAAAACTTTAATTTTAACTCGGGTGAGGGGCTCCAAAGCCCTTCAAGTCCGGGCACCAAAATTACCTAATAGCACCCTTGGCTAATGCATATTTGCATATATATACCTGTATTATGTTTGTTTTATTTATTAACATATTTTTATACTGCCCAAAACCTACATCTCTGAGCGGTTTACAATAAGATAAAAACAAAAGTAAAACATTAGTTAAAAACAAAAACAAGAAATTTAAAACACAATTTAAATTTTTTTAAAAAATATATATTCAATATTAGCCACCTAATGGCACAGCAGGGAAGTAACTTGCCTAGGGAGCAAGAGGTTGCTGGTTTGAATGCCAGCTGGTATGTTTCCCAGACTAAGGGAAACATCTATATCGGGCAGCAATGATACAGGAAGCTGCTGAAAAGCATCATCTCACACTGTGCGAGAGATGGCAATGGTAAACCCCTCCACAGGGCTCTGTAGTCACCAGGAGTCAACACCCACTCAATGGCACAACTTTACCTTTTTACCTGTTATATACTTGTGAGTTGCTGTTCGTGCTCTCAAAACCCCACATGTTAACAATACTGTGTGTGTTTCACGGTGTGTGTAGCAGGAGGAGGCTTAACTTGCAGCAGTGGGGTGGGGGGTGGGGCTCCAAAGGCCTTTAGGTCCAAGCTCCAAAATTACCTAGGTGCACCTCTGGCCTGGAGATGTCTGGAAGTGAACCTGGGTACTTCTGCACATAGAGAAAATGTTCTTCCATGAGCTACAGTCATTCCCCATTTGCTAGATTTTCAAAAGGGCAAGTGACCATCCTATAGGAAAGGATTAAAAGACATAACGGGATAAGAACTTAAGAACAGCCCTGCTGGATCAGGCCTAAGGACTATCTACTCCAGCATCCTGTTTCACACAGTGGCCCACCAGATGCCTTTGGGATTGGGAAGCCCTCAGACAACAGCTGAGGGGCATGTCCTCTCTCCTGCTGTTGCTCCCCATCAAATGGTATTTAGATACATCTTGCCTCTTAGGTGGGAGATGGCCTATAGCCCTCAGACTAATAGCCATTGATAGACATGTCCTCCATGGATTTATCTAAGCCCTTCTTAAAGCCATCCAGGCTGTTGGCTGTCACCACTTAGTGTGGCAGAGAATTCCACATGTTAATTATGTGTCATGTGAAAAAGTACTTCCTTTTGTCGGTCCTAAATTTTTTGCCAATCAGTTTCATGGGATGACCTCTGGCTCTAGTGTTTCACCAGTGGGAGAAAATTTTCTCTTTATCCACTCTCTCTCTCCACACCATGCATAATTTTATAGACCTCTCATGTTGCCCCTCAGTCCTCCCCTCCCTGAAACTAAAGAAGCCCCAGGTGTTGTAGCCTTGTCTTGTAAGGAAAGTGCTCTAGGCCCTGATCATCTTGGTTGCCCTCTTCTGCACCTTCACCAGTTCTAGAATGTCCTTTGTGAGGTATGGTGACCAGAACTGTACACAGTACTCCAAATGTGGCCACACCATAGATTTGAGTAAGGGAATTAAGATATTAGCAGTTTTATTTTCAGTCCCCTTCCTAATGATTGCAAGCATGGAACTGGCCTTTTTAAAACTGATGAATGTTTAGAACAAAACAGACAAAATGCATTTTGATTTCCGGTCTGCAACTGGCCTCTTATAGGAAAGGAGATATTTGGGAAGGATTATAAATGTTTCTATTTCATTTATATCCCCCCTACTTTTTTCCTATCGTGAAAACCATGATAATCCTAACTGGCAAGAATTTAGTCTCATACCTATAGCACCACGACGCTTGCATTTTAACTTAAACTTAATTAATTTAAGGCTTAATAGGTTAAAAGGAAGGTTTTCAATCTCCAACACACCGAGTGAACACCTCTAATTTGTGCACATGTATGCATCTGTTTTTCCCATGGAGAGAAAACACATCAGAATTGGCCCCGAATATCATGAGACATTTTTCTCCTGACTACCTCTGGCAGCTTATCAAAACAATGTCTTGTACGTACAAAGCAACAAAAGGAACAGGTGGTGCTGTCTGTCTGGATTTCTACATTACTTCTTAAAATAATTATTTGTTTCCCTCCTGGTTTGAAACAATGACCCAGTGACATACGGAAAGTCACCAAAAAGTGATTAATCTGAATAGCCTCCCAGACATTGGACATTTCCTCCATGTCGAATTAAGGCAAGACCAAGGGAAACATTAAAAAAAAATAAGTAAAAGAGCCTGTCAGGACCTACAAGCCAAACAAGAGAGGATTTTCAGATCCTAATTACAGAACATTTCTCTTTTCTCTTCTTTCTGTCATTCTTCTAGATTAATCTTATTTTTTCTGAATAACTAACACAGAAGGCTAATAATACAAATTCTTTGCTATGCCTTCAAAGGTTAATATAGTATAGTATTGATTGGCTCCTTCAAGCACTAATTAAACTGGGCAAAATAAAACTATTTATCTTAGTCAGATCTATAGCCTGCCCTCTCAGGGAGAGAAATAACATTGCTATAATATTCCTTCAGACAAAACCTCCCATGAGAGAGGTCACAGTTATTCTAATTAAGTGTATTTGCTCATATTCATTCCTCCTTCATCCATCTAGAGACATTAGTTTTATTTTTATAACCTCAATTTTAAATTTCCAGGCAGGTCAGATAAGTTGTATACCTCTCTTCTTCTTTCAGACTCCAACATGGAAATTACTCTTAATGTTGAATTTTTTTGCTCCAGGGCCTGTTCCATTAGAAGTCAGATGGTTAAATCTGTAATTTGATTCCCACCCCGGAGAAGTGTTGGTCTCGGAGTATTGATTTAGTGTGTCTGTA
This sequence comes from Hemicordylus capensis, assembly GCF_027244095.1. NCBI lineage: Eukaryota > Metazoa > Chordata > Lepidosauria > Squamata > Cordylidae > Hemicordylus > Hemicordylus capensis. Next base: position 33,550,590 of record NC_069661.1, on the reverse strand, counting down.
ACATTGTAAATGAGTGTGATGTAAGCTGTAAGTTGTATTAGTTTTTCTGTAACTCTGCATTTTTTTCCTTGTTACTATTTGTTTTCTGGTCTCGGACCATAATAAACTTAATCTTCATCCATCTCCTTCCTTCTCCACTATAATCTGCAACTTCCCTAAGACCGTCTTTTTATGCTGAGGCTGTAAAGCATCATTTTAACATTCTTTGTCCATTTGAAGAGTCATGACTTCCCTTCTTACTCTGCCACCCCAAGGGGTAACATGATGAGCTAGATGGCATAGTTGTTTAGTTATTCTAGTTTTACCGTTGGGACTAAATCCACTCGCAACTAAATCCACTCTCAACCAAAATCTGTAATGCCACCACCCATAGCTTTAAAGAGTAGTAAGACTTGTATGTATTATAGAGCAGGGCAGTTGCTTTGGGCGAGGGAGCCAGTTAGTGTACTGAGTGAGACTGGGCGTGTCCAGTAGGGACATGCTGAATTGATATGGCATGGCCCACCAAGTTGTTTGAATTGTTTCCCTACTGGACATGCCCAATCAATTTGTACACATCCACCTAGTGCAGGAAACTGCTACTGCATCCCTGACAAATGACCATCCAGTTTCTGAATCTTGATCACATAACCTCAATCGTGGTTGACAGTATTAGAGTATTGGGTTACATGTACCATGATTGGTTCCTTATAGCCTCATTACTACTAAAATGCAGACTGGTGGATTTTAGAAAATTAAAGAGGCTTTCCTATCCATCCATAGAGAATTATGAAAGTCATAATTACCTTTACAACTTGGAGGTAGGTGGCTGTTGTTTTTTAACCCTACTTACTTTGTCAGATTCTTCAGTAAGGTCCAGTCTGCTAATGTTCACAAACTCAGTCAACATTGTGACAGTGTTGAGTTTATTATATTTCACTCACATGAAGGGGGCAACACACAATTCTCTGCACTGTAGATAGATATGATCTGATTTAAGAAGGTAGACAATTTCCCCAGGGGGGCTGAGAAGGTTTCCTGGAACACAACATAAAACAGGACAAATCTGGCCTTCTCTTACAATACACACTACAACAGTGAGGTGAAATAAAGGTCAACAAATGACAATTGCATGCAACTTTGTCCCACAGAAACTGGCCCAAGTAGGTGCATTCCAATGCAGAATTAGAGAGGACTTTATTGAACTTCTATACTTAACATGTTATTTCTGTAGCGTAGGATTTCTGTAACTTGTTAAAAAAAAATCTTATGCTACAGAAATAATATGTTAAGTAAATTATAGAAGTTAAATAAACTCCTCTCTAATTATGCATTGGAATGCACCTACTTGTGCCAGTTTCTGTAACCATGTATCATCTGCATACATCTACATCTGCAACCATGGATAATACTGCATAGACCTTGACTGTTGAGGAAGGAAGGCAGCACCATCAAGTCCCCTCCTGTGAAAAGAAGAATGACTATCCAGGCAGTCCTCATAGTGCAGTGGCAATGGGGGGGAGGGGGCGGGGACACTAGGTATAGCAGGTGATGGGTGGAGCCACAGGTAGTGGGAGGTGGAGCCAATTGTGGGCAGCTGCAGAGGTAGAGACAGGACTAGGAATAACTGGTGGAAGTGTCCAGCAACTCCTCTTGGGTGGTTAGGATGGATCAGTTCCAGTTTGTGACTCCTGCGGATGTGGACAAGCTGACTGGAAAGGTGCGGCCTACCACCTGTTCTCTTGACCCTTGCCCGACATGGCTTATAATATCTGGCAGGGCGGTTGTTGTAGAAGGCCCAGTAGAGATTATAAATGTATCTCTGAGGGAAGGTAGGATGCCTCCTAGTCTTAAGGAAGAAATTATTAGACCGCTTCTGAAGAAGCCTACCTTGGATCCCTCAGAGTTGGGTAACTACAGGTCTGTCTCCAACCTTCCATGGTTGGGCAAGGTAATTGAGAGGGTGGTGGCCTCCCAGCTCCAGACAGTCTTGGAGGAAACTGATTATCTAGACCCATTTCAAACTGGCTTCCAGGCTGGCTATGGGGTAGAGACTGCCTTGGTCAGCCTGATGGATGATCTTCAACTGGGAATTGACAGAGGAAGTGTGACTCTGTTGGTCCTTTTGGACCTCTCGGCGGCTTTCGATACTATCGACCATAGTATCCTTCTGGAGAGTCTGAGGGGGTTGGGACTGAGAGGCACTGTTCTGCAGTGGTTCCGCTCCTACCTCTCGGACAGGTTCCAGATAGTGTCCCTTGGAGACTGTTGTTCTTCAAAATCTGAACTTTGGTATGGTGTCCCTCGGGGCTCCGTATTGTTTCCGATGTTCTTTAACATCTACATGAAACCGCTGGGAGAGATCATCAGGAGATTTGGTGCAGGGTGTTACCAGTATGCTGATGACACCCAAATCTATTTCTCATGTCAGCATCATCGGGAGAGGGCATAACCTCCCTAAATGCCTGCCTGAAGTCAGTAATGGGCTGGATGAGGGATAACAAACTGAGACTGAATCCAGATAAGACAGAGGTACTCATTGTGCGGGGTTGAAACTCGGGAGACGATTTTGATCTGCCTGTTCTGGATGGGGTCACACTTCCCCAGAAGGAACAGGTACGCAGTCTGGGGGTGCTTCTGGATCCAAGTCTCTCCCTGGTGTCCCAGGTTGAGACAGTGGCCAGAGGTGCCTTCTATCAGCTTCGGCTGATATGCCAGCTGCGTCCGTTTCTTGAGATGAATAACCTCAAAACAGTGGTACATCTGCTGGTAACCTCCAGACTGGATTACTGTAATGCGCTCTATGTGGGGCTGCCCTTGTACGTAGTCCGGAAACTACAGTTGCTTCAGAATGTAGCAGCCAGGCTGGTCTCTGGGTCATCTAGGTGAGACCATATTACTCCTGTATTGAAGGAGTTACACTGGCTGCCGATATGTTTCCGGGCAAAATACAAGGTGTTAGTTATAACCTATAAAGCCCTAAACAGCTTGGGCCCTGAGTATTTAAGAGAATGTCTTCTTCATTATGAACCCCACCGCCCATTGAGATCATCAGGAGAGGTCCGTCTGCATTTGCCACCAGCTTGTCTGGTGGCTACTCAGGGACGGGCCTTCTCCGTTGCTGCCCCGAGGCTTTGGAATGTGCTCCCTTGTGAAATAAGAACCTCCCCATCCCTAATAATTTTTTAAAAGTCTTTAAAGACACATCTGTTCACCCAGGCTTTTAACTGATACCGTTTTGATTGTTTTTAATGCTGCTTTAGAATATTGTTTTTTAAAAATTTAAATTGTTTTTTTTTATTTCTTGTGTTTGTTTTTAATTAATGTTTTAATGTTTTTATCTTGTTGTAAACTGCCCAGAGACGTATGTTTTGGGCGGTATAAAAATATGTTAAATAAATAAACTGGCAAAGTAAAGATTTTTAGCTAACAAGTGATATCAAAACACAAACACACACACAAGCATGCCATGGTTACTTCAAAACAAGCACAAAAACATGCCCTGGTTACTTCAAAACAAGTACAAAAATCTCAATTGCTCATCAGCAGAGATACAGAGAAAAATGGAAAACATCAGTTGCTTTATAGTGCTTAACAGGAATACAGTAATGTGTGAATTTCTAACACTGCAGGATTGAAGCACAAGCGTGCACGCACACACACACACACGAAAAGAACTGCACAGGCCACAAGTAAAGCACAGACCCGCTATAAAACAGGGGAGTGTAGAACTGGTTCAAAACAAACCTGGTTCGATTCAAATGAGCCCTGTTTGACTGGTTTGAACTTGAACTGTACCTGCCCTCCAAAAGGGAGGTGGTGGTCTGAGTTTGAAACTAACCGGTTCTAGTCTGGATTGAACTGGTTCAGCCTAGTTTGACCAGTTTGGGTGGTTCTGCTTGTAAAAGGGAATCCGGTAAAGATTCCCTTTTACAAGCAAAGGGGATCCCTAATACTAAAGGGGTTGAATGGACAGGCAAGAGGGCACCTTACCAGCGGCAGCGCAGGGGCTCCCCCAGGCCACCTCCCAGCGCATATTTGTGTGGTGACACAAATGGCCTCCACACATGCATGGAGGCCAGAACTGGGCTCCCACCAGCCCAAGCTGCTGAGGAGAGCATGGGGGGCTGGGGGAGCTGCCACCATGCTGCTGCTGGTAAGTTGCCCTCTCGTCCATCTGCCCTTTTAACCTGTTTAGCATTAGGGATACCCTTTGCTTGTAAAGGGAAATCCTTTCCAGCTTCCTCTTTATAACTAGAACTCCTTGAACTGGGCCAAACCGTTTTGACCTGGTTCAACTGCACAAACCAAACCACTGACCAGTTCTAACGAACTGGTTTGTGGACCGGCAGTTCGGTTTGAATTCAGTTCAAATTTGAACCAAAACACCCAGAACGGTTCTGTGCAGACTCCGGTTACAAAAGACTGCTTCTGTGGAGAGTAAATGCATTCTGAAGTAACCAGGGAAGCTCTGTCTGCCTAATACTAATAAACAAACAACAACTCTGCATCAGAGTGTTACAGTGGTTAGTGTGCTGTACTGGACTGCGGAAATCCAAGTTCAAATCCTCATTCATCCATGGAACTCACTGGGTGACTTTGAGACAGTCACTTATCTCCCAGCATAACCTTCATCATAGGGCTGTTGGGAGGATAAATGTAACCATGAGCACCACTCTGGGCTTCTTGGAGGAAGCATAGCCTGTTGTGATATGTCAGGACAGGAGCAGCTTTTCCTTTTTCCCTAAAGAGTGAACCCTGCCCTGTCCATCAGGCAGTGACCTCTAGGGATCAGCCACTCAGTACACAGTGACTGGGAACTAGAGGGGCCTTGAGGCAGGAAGTGAAAAGGTTCTTTGTTCTCGTTCAGTGGGAGGCAGGCAGGAGATATGAGAGGTTGAGATATGAGAGGAGATATGAGAGGGTGGAAGGCTTAGTGGGTTGCAATGGAGTTTACGCCTCATGGCAAAAGCTAGCCTGAAGAACTCTCTCATGGAAGAACATTTGCAGATCCTTGGGACACAGGATTGCAGGAAGCTTGAATTCTCTCCTGGAGTTTGGGGTGAGTTTCAAGGGGAAAGGAAGCCAGGGCTTCTGGGTTTCTGAAACGTTTAGCCAGGGAACCGTGTGTTAGGTAGCTGGCATGAGATTTCTTTATTTTAAATCCTTACAGCTGGTCTATTGTGTTTTATTTTGTAACATAACCATCTAAGAAACACTAGCCTGAACCCTGTTTTCCAACTAGGGTTCTGTAGAAGTCTCTGTACCCTATAAAGGTGCTTTCAAAGTTTCCTGGCAACTGGGGTGCTTTTTGATTATCTTTGCAACTGGGTAACCAAGATTTTAAAGTGTACTACTCTAACTATCAACTGGAGTGTTTTTTTGGAAGTATTCTTGCAAGCACAGAGTGTTTCTTTTTCCCGTAACGAAAGCTGCTAGAGCCTCAGACCAAAGCAGTCTGTAGTCTTTTGAATAAAGTTTTCTCTTTTAATTCTTTGTAATTTCACCTGTCTCTGAGTGGTTTTTTCCCCTTCAGGAAAAGGGGTTTTATTCTGGTGCAAACGTGCCTCAAGGTTAATTGTTCAGCAACCTACTATGTGTAGGCTGCACATGGGAGGTTTTTGTGTTTTTCCATTTGGGTAAATGAGGAGGAGAGTTCCCTGGACATTCACCCAAATCCAGGGTGGGGGCAAACTCTGTAATAATTTGGGTTTGGTGGAAGCAATTACCAGAAGGACAGCCTTGTTGAGCAAACACGTTGAGCAAACATGGTGGGAATGAATCAGCATTTTTCTTCCCCCCACGTGGACTTGCCCTGAGACAAAGGCTAGGCTTAAATCTGCCATTCGCCAGTCTCCATTCATTACATGGTGGCATAGCGGTGGGTGGGATGAATGGCCACCAGAAGGCCCCAGAGACCAGTTATACTCTCTGCTTGCCTCTTTATTGAGACAAAGCAGGAGAAGCTTCTGTTTGGGAGGTTTAGATTCCAAACAGGGATTTTCCTTTTGATTTTTTATTTGTTTTTGTGTATTTTTTGAACAGGAAGCCTAAGTGCTTTGGTTGAAAACAAACTTTTCATTTTCTTTTGGTTTTTGATTTTTTGATCATGAAGCCTAAGTTTTGGCTGAGAACAAAAGGGACTGCAAGAACACACTCTTATTTTAATTTCTAGTTGTCGGGATTGATGGAATAGAAAGGTTAATACAGGGGGAGAGAGAAGTGAGCAGAAAAGGCTTAGTGAGGAGCAAGAGAGTTTTGCTCTCTCATGGTCAAAGCTTCCCATTTGCAGGGGAGTAACAGCAGGAGAGAGGGCATGCCCTCCTGCCTGTGGCTTCCAGCGGCATCTGGTGGGCCACTGTGTGAAACAGGATGCTGGGCTAGATGGGCCTTGGGCATGATCCAGCAGGGATGCTCTTATGTTCTAGCTTGGAGATTTCTCTCTCAGAATGACATCTGCAGGTCCTTGAAAGACAGGAGGGCATGAAACTTGGATTATTCTCTCTGGTGTTTTGGGGGGAAATTACACACCAACCCTGCAAGGAAGGCCCCAGAAGCTGGAAGAACAGTAAAAGATGGCCCAAGAAGGGTGGAAAATGCCAGGTCAGGGATTGGAGGAAGAAAGTTGCAGAGTTTCAATAGCAATGGAACCAACCCAGGTTTGTCCAAAGGTGGGAGGAGCCTCAGCATCAGCCCAAGGTGAGCTCAGGGGCCCCAAGTTGAAACTCCACACCGGCACCACAAGGGGGCAGATGGACTAAGCAGGCCAGCCCCACCCAGATGCTTTAGGTGTGGGTAAAAGGGACACTCCAAGAGGGACTGTCCCAAGGCTAAGGCTCAGGTGAACCTAGTTACCACTAGGAGCTCAAAGAGGGCAGCAAACCCAGAGGGGCCACCTCCTTGTTTTGATGTGGAGGTTATTCTACCGAGGTGGCGAGTGAATGTTTGGGTTAATGGCCAGCAAGTCACAGCCTGGAGGAACTCTGGCACTATGATATCAACCATCGACCCCTCACTTGACGAGGCTATCTTCTCCCAACACAAGGCGGAAATGCCCCTGGTGAAGCTACCTGTCCAGTGGGCAGGCTGGGAAGGAGATTGGGAGTTTGCAGTGATGGGAGAACAGCCCTCTGCCATGCTGATTGGAGAAGATTTAGCTGTCCACATTTGGGAAACTCATCACCCGGTAGAAGTGTAGAGAGGCTGAAACGGGGTACTGGGTCCCAGCCAGCACCACCTATCCAAATGGGAGTTACACTGGCAGGCAGCACCAGGGAGAGGCCAGGATCCAGCTCGAGTGCTGAGTGGCCCAGGGACAGAGAAGCCCAGCTACAACCAGGAACAGAGGCTGAGGCCCTCATCCCGGAGAATGTGCAGCAGGCAAGTGACCAGGAGGAAGGCGCTCCAGAGGAGATGCCAAGAGCAGCCATAATCCGCACAGCCGAGGAGTTCCGCAGAAAGCAGGAGGCAGACCCAGGTGTAGCGCAACAGCAGGAGTAAGAAAGCCCAGGTTTACCACCTCTCAGCAAACCGCGGAGCACCCGGATCCAGGATGGGTTGCTGTACCGTGAGTATATCCCAAAAACTCACAAGTTGGGATTTACATAGGAACATGGGAAGCTGCCGTATACTGAGTCAGACCATTGGTCTATCTAGCTCAGTATTGTCTTCACAGACTGGCAGCGGCTTCTACAAGGTTGCAGGCAGGAATCTCACTCAGGCCTATCTTGGAGAAGCCAGGGAGGGAACTTGAAACCTTCTGCTCTTCCCAGAGTGGCTTCATCCCCTGAGGGGAATATCTTACATTGCTCACACTTCTAGTCTCCCATTCATATGCAACCAGGGTAGACCCTACTTAGCTAAGGGGACAAGTCATGCTTGCTACCACAAGACCAGGAGTTGTCAACAAACCCCAGGGGCAACCTATAGTGCCTGAGAGACACCATTTGCGCATGTCCACTCAAATGGACACATGGACATAGAGATGGTGCATGCCCACTCAAATGGACACATGGGGATGGGGAGAACAAAGGACAGAGTGAGGAAGAACTTTTACTGGACTGGGTTGGCCGGGACATGACTAAGTATGTGAAGTCATGTGAGGTTTGCCAGAAACAGGGGATGGGGAGTCAGGGAGAAGGGCAGACACCTGTACAGCCCTTGTCTGGCAGGGACACCCCCATTTCACAGAGTGGCAATAGATATCCTTGGGCCTATCCAACCCAAGACCTCCAGGGGGAAACAGTACATACTGACTGTAGTAGACTGTGCCACTAGGTGGCCAGAAGCAGTTGCCCTGAGCCAGAAAGATACAAAGACTGCCAGCCAGGCCCTGCTGGACATTTTTGCTGGGATTGGTTGGCCAAGGGAAGTCCTGACTACTACAGGTGGCTTCATACATGGGGTGATGGAAAAGCATCGGAGCACCAATGGAGTGGAGCATCTCACCCCTGTGTCTGGCCAGCACTTGACAAGTGGATCAGTGGGAGAGGCCCAAGGAACTTCTGGGGCCACAATCCACAAGTGCATGAAGGAACATTCCAAAGACTGGGACTTGGGGCTGCCATAGCTGTTGGATGCATACAGAGCTGTACTGCACCTGAGCCTAGGGTATTCTCCCTTTGAGCTAGTCCATAGGAGAGATGCCAGAGGGACTGTGGGACAGATGAGACTTCAGTGGAAGGGGAAGGAAACACCCCAGGGACAAAGGGAGTTAAACCTTGGGGACAAGCCCCAGAACACACTGAAAGAGACACTGTCCCTTCTGCAGTACAATCTGCAGGAGGCCCAGACTGAGCAGCAGGCCTGGCATGGCCTGCACACCAGGGAGCGTGTCGTTGACCTTGGAGAACAGGTGTCAGTCGTCAGGCCAGCAGGGACAAACGAACCCAAGGAGATTTTATTGTTTTTTATTTACTTTATTTATTTTTTAAAAATCTGATTTTAAAAATTAAAGAATAAAAGTATAAAAACAATACAAAATACAAAGTACAAGGAACAACAGCAGAGACAATCAAATAAAAGCCTGGGCAAAAAGCCAAGATTTAACATGCCTTCTAAAAGCTGTGATGGAGACCAAGGAGTGAATAAGCACCAGGACAGCATTCCAGAGTCTGGGGGCAGCAACAGAGAAGGCCCTGTCCTGCGTGCACAACAACTGAGCCTCCCTCATTGTCAGAACCCAGAGCAGAGCCCCCTCAGATGACCTCGTCAAGTGGGCAGCAACCCTTGGGAGCAGGCGTTCCCTCAGATATCCAGGGCCCAAACCATTTAGGGCTTTAAAGGTCAAAACCAGCACCTTGAATGGGACCTGGAAACAAACTGGTAGCCAGTGCAGCTCTTTCAAAATGGGTGTGATGTGCTCCCATCGGGCAGCACCAGATAAAACTCTAGTTGCCACATTTTGCACTAGCAGCAGTTTCAGGATATCCTTCAAGAGCAGCCCCATGTAGAGTGCATTATAGTAATCCAGCCACGACGTGACTAAGGCGTGGGTAACTGTGGCCAGATCTGCCTTCTTGAGAAAGGGATGCAGCTGGCGCACTAGCCAAAGCTGTGCAAAGGCACCCCTGGCCACTGCCTCCACCTGAGCTTCCAAAAGCAGAGCCGGGTCCAGTAGTACCCCCAAGCTGCGTACTTGCTGCTTCAGGGGGAGTGCAACCCCATCCAGAACTGGTAAAATCTCCTCATCCTGATTGGCTCTCCTACTGACCAACATTACCTCCATCTTGTCTGGATTCCATTTCAGTTTATTAGCCCACACCCAACCCATCACGGCCTCCAGCCCCCGATTCAGGACATCCACCCTCTCCCTAGGACAAGGAGAGATGGAGCTGAGCATCATCTGCATATTGCTGTCAACTCAGTCCAAGACTCTGGATGACCTCTCCCAGTAGTTTCATGTAGATGTTAAACAGCATGGGGGACAAGACCGAACCCTGCGGGACCCCACAGGCCAATGACCACAGAGCCAAGCAGTAATCCCCCATCACCACCTTCTGGACCATCCCCCCCAAGAAAGGATCGGAACCACCTCAACGCAGTGCCTCCGATTCCCTTACTCGAGAGGCAGCCCAGAAGGATCCCACAGTCGATAGTATCGAAAGCTGCCGAGAGCTCCAGCAGAACCAACAGGGATGCACTCCCACTGTCTAGTTCCCAGCGTAGGTCATCCACTAGAGTGACCAAGGCAGTCTCAGTCCCATATCCGGGGTGGAAGCCAGATTGAAAAGGGTCCAGATAATCTGTATCATCCAAGACCCTCTACAGCTGGGACGCCACCACACACTCTATCACCTTGCCCCAAAAGGGCAGGTTAGAGATCAGTCTATAGTTGTCCGGGTTGGAGGGATCAAAGGAGGGCTTTTTAAATAAGTCTTACCATCACCTCCTTGAGGCATGATGGCATCCTGCCCTCCCTTAATGAGATGTGAGGAAGGGAGGTTCAAACTGCTTTTAAGGCTTTGAAAACAGCCCTCAGTAGAATCCCCATTCTCCAAGACCCAGACTTTGAAAGAATGGACACTCTGACCACAGGTGCTTCAGAGAGGGGAATTGGGGCAGAGATGATGCTACTGGGTCCAGACCAGGCCCCTCATACAGGCGGGTTCCTTAACCAGAACTGGTCAGTGGGGGAGAGCCACTGGCTAAATGGGGCACAACCCAAGAAGAGGAAGAAGAACAAGAGGAGGAGCTTCGTGACAGGTCCCTTGTCACAAGGACACTTTGAAATCTCCAATGGAGCCTAGGGAAACTTGGGGAGGGTGGAGACAAGAGGACAAAAGTTTCAAATGTTATTTTGACATGTTATTGTTTATTACTGTTTTGTAGGTTTAGATAGTTAAGTTAGGAAACTAAACTTGGTGTTCTCAACTTCCTTTTGAGACAGGAGTTGTCAACTCGAGTTTCCAGCCCTCTGTCTCAGTTTAAAAAGGGGGGTGTTGTGATCAGTCAGGAACAGCTTTTCCTTTTCCCCTAAAGAGTGAACTGGAAGTGAACGCTGCCCTGTCCGTCTATCCACCTTGCTCTGAGACAAAGGCTAGGCTTAAATCCGCCATTCACCAGTCTCCATTCCCTAAACAGCCTATACATGTAAAAGTAAATAAATCTATATAAGCCACAGGTAAAGTAGAGATGAGCTACAAAAGTGGAGAACAAATGCATTCTGAAGTTACAAGGGCAACTCTGCCTGCCTGTTTCAAAAATGCATACACAAATAATAGGAAAACCACAGGTTTTTCAATGATACTTGCTGCATCTATGAACCATCTCCTGTAACTTGGAGGACACCATGGGAAGCAAAGACACATGGGGATATGCTCTCCCAACTCCATGCCTGTTGAACAGCTGGGTGCCACTTTCTGCTTGCCTTGGGTGCCCAGTGCCCACCACTTAGCCTCGGTGTCTATCCTAGCAAGCAACAAATGTTTTTGAAAGAGATCATTTCCTCAATCCTTGCCCAATGACTATAACCCCCAGTGGACATATTAATGTTACAGATACTGGCCACAATCCAGAGAAAAATTTCGGTTAGCCCTCTGCATAGCAAATGGGGTTTTTAAATTATTTTCCTTCCAACATAATCCATTCCTTCTCTACACCACACTCACATGGAAAGCCACTTCTTCAATTATTTGAAAAGCAGTTTGGACTCAGAAATCCATGCATATACCCTAAAATAACTTTCTGGCTTCTGCTAAAAAAAAAAGACTTCCCCACCCCCTGGGCACTCTGATTGATTGCCTGAGGAGTCAAACAGCCTAGTCCCTCTCTGATTGGTTTATAGGGTGGTCCTAAGACTGCCCATTTTGCAAAAAACAAAAGTAAACATTCTTATTGGCTCTTGCCTTTTAAATATTTTAGATGATCTGGAGTTTTTCATTTGTTCTTTGAGGCTGGCGCTACTGTCACCCACCTCACAACTCTTAAAGCAGCAGCAGGATGCAGAAAACCACTGGAGGCAGTAGACAGACAAAATGGAGGCAGAGACAACATGGCTGACTGAGAAATTTAAGTTGAGCCCCGCCCACTTTGCCCATAGATAAGATCCACCCCTGTCGTAGCAGAAGGTCTCAGGTTCAATCCCTGGCATACTGTATCTCTCTTGCTTGGCCTGGGAAATACCTCTTTCTGAGATTCTGGAGAGCTGCTGCCAGAATATTAATTTAGATCAACCATTGTTCTAACTCTGTATAAGGCAGCTCAGGGGTGGCCCTTTTATGAGGCAAGGTGAGGCAGTCTCCTCAGGTGGCAGATTACTGTGGTACTACCCAGGCAGCAAAATGTCCCCTGCTGCCATCACAGCAGCTCTTTGGGACTGACGTGATCCTTGCAAGGGGCATCTTTCCTCACACGCCTCACAAAGCTTTCAAGAAAGACAAGGAGAGAAGAGGAGGCTGCAGGCCACCATCCCTCTTTCTCAGCTCCTGTGCTCAGAAGCTTGCAAGGGTCAGTTATGAAAGGAGGCTGGCCCCCACCAGGGGCGTGGGCTTAGGAAGCATTTGATGCCTCACTTCAAGCATCACAAAATACCATGGGCCACCCTTGGGGAAGCTTCCTGTGTATTTACATCCCCTTTGCTGGATCAGTCTGATTGACTTTACTGGGACTGAAGCAACCTGACAGTGCAGGAGTACAGCCTAAGGATCTTCAAACATACTCTGCAGCAGGAGAGTAACAAATTGCAAGGAAGATGAAAAAGCACGTTGCACTGAGGCTAAAGACTTGAAGCCGTCAGTTAACTGGGAAAATCGTGCTGCATGAGCACATCTCAACAATGTGAATGGCTTTGCCATCTTCCAGATCAATAATGATAAACCAAGGGTTGTTTCATTGGTTAAAACCTACAGAAACCTCAAATTCTTAAAATATATTCAATGCATTGTTATTGCCTTTTAGAAGCAGTGAGCACTGATAGTCTGTTCCCCCTCCCTTTCATTTGCCAAATACAAACTAATAAGACAGTTCTTCTCTCTACTTCAACTTTCATGAAAATGAAATCAGCATGTTGGTGGCATGTGGTAAATTAGATAGTTTCCTATGGCTATGTTCTTTTTGAGGTGATGCCTTCATTTTGTTTTTTAAAAAATAGTCTTTAATTAGAAATGCTATATGATGAACGTATCAAGGGCTATGCGTATGCCATGTTTACCCAGAAAAAAATGCAAAATGTGGTCACAGGTATGGAATTTAGCTTGCAGAGAATCTCAGCTTTCATTTTAAGAATTAGATTTCTAGTCCCTATGGCAGTGAAGAAATGATTGAAAGTATGTAGTCAATGCCTAGAATCTCAGAGGGCAGAGAGGTGTTCGGTGAGATTTCCAGTGATTGGGGACATGATTTCTGTGCCTGCATCATTCATGCCTTTTCTCTTGACTGAGAGCAATTGAATAAATTAGGCAGAATCAGATAAACTAGCTGGCCCTGCGCAGAACATCTGCGCACTAGGACTTTATTGCTCTCCTTAAAGTCCTGCCACAGCCCCTGCTTTATTGCTCAGTGTCAGCCACCCCACTTGCTGCCACGCCCACCCCCTCCCCTCCCCTCCCCCACTCTCAGCCACCCAACTTGCAGCCACACCCTTCCTTCCACTCCCTCACTCTCAGTCACCCCACCCACAGCCACCCCCTCTCCACTCTCCTACTGGCATCCACCCCACTTGCAGTCACCCCCTCTCCTCCCTTACACCACTTTCAGCCACCCCACTTGGAGCCAGCCCCTCCACTCCACTCCCTCACTCTCAGCCACCCTCTTTCCTTCACTCCCCTACTCGGGGCCAACCCCTCCCCTCCACTCTCCCACTCAGACACCATCTCCCCTCCACTCCCTCACTCCCCCACTTTCAACCACCCCACTTGCAGCCACCGCCCCCTCCATTCTCCCATTCTTAGACACCCCACTCGCAGCTACCCCCTCCCCTCCACTCCCTCACTCTCAACCACCCCTCACAACCATCCCCTCCCCTCCCCCACTTGCAGCCACCCCAACCACAGCCACTCCTCCCCTCCACTCTCCCACTCTCGGCCACCCCACTCACAGCCACCATCTCTCCTCCACTCCCCCACTCTCTCAGCTCACCCAGCCACCGCTCACTCCCTCAGCTCCACCCACTGGCCTCTGATGCCCTGCCAAGTCTCCTCACGAGGAGGATGGTCATGCCAGGGTGGGAGAAAGTACCAAGGGCCATCTGTGCAGGCTGGATTGGAAACCCTGGCCCAGTCATCCTCCTCATGAAAAGACTCAGCGAGGCATCAGCGGCTGGCGGTTGGAGATGAAGGAGTGAGCTGCAGCTGGCTAAGCTGAGGGAGTGAGTGAGCAATGCCACTGCTCTTTCTTCGGCACTCCTGTTCCTCCTCAGCAGTAGCTGCCCCTCCATCCTCCCCTCAGCCTCTTCCTCTGTGCCTACCCTCTCTTTCTCTCTCACCAGGTGTTGCCAGAACTCTCAGAGATGTGCCACGTATCACAGGATTTGCTACACACCTCCTAAGGCTTTTATATATTAAAAAGATACTGGTTGCAGAAATCTGTTTTCCTTGCGCAGAACTTTGATTGTTTTGAAGTCCCTTTTAATTCCTTTAGAGCAGAATCCATACTTCTCTGAATATATCCCTTCACGAGCAGAAAAGAGTTCATTGGGCACTCCTCCACTAAAAATCTTCAAGTGAAGCAGCTCATAGAAACTGCATTGAAAGGCTGGGAAGTTATACCTACTGTGAGATTCTCTTGAGAAGATACCTTTCCCTAGGGAGAAAGCCTCATTTCTGGACAAAGAACCCTGTTGAAAACTATTTTGCAGGGCTTTTTTTGGTGTCCTGTTTCTTCCCAAGAGGCATTTATAACTGCACTCAGAGGCTGGAGGAGCTCAGATATTAACAAAGCCCTCCAACTATGCGACAGTTAGGACCAGCAATCTCTGAAATATTCACTCTGCCTCATCACCACTGGCTCTTTCCCCTGCATTTTCTAAGACATTCATTGTTCCAGAGGAATGTCACAAACTTTCCTCCCCACCCCTAGAACCTCCTTTCGAAAGAAGTGCTTTTGCATCAATAGAAACATAAAGAGAATTTTAGGTCTCAAATGAGACAAATTAGCCTTGCATGGAAGTGGCAATATTAGTGCATGTATTTTTCTTCTTCTCAATGCCATTAGTTTACTTGATCAGACCTGCCGTTGTTATATTTGCATCATGGCATCCATAGCCAGACAGAGAGTTAGTCTGCATGTCTGTGTGTGCAGACAGAATGGAACATAAGAGATGAACAAGTTGTTCTGGTAAGAACTAATCTGCCTACTTTCCTTTCACTATCCCTACAACTGGACTAAATTTGGTCCAAATCGGTTAGGCAGTTCACAAGTTAGCCCACTTGTGCTTCAAACGTTCATGCGTCTACCATCTTGAATTTGGGTGGATGACATCATCACAAACTATGCGTTTGAGTTGTTGTCCCTATGTGTCCCTACAACAATATCAAATCGGTTTCCACTCGCACTTCAAATGTTCACGTGTCCGCCATCTTGAATCAGAGTGGATTACATCATTACAAACTATGCCCTTGAGGTGTCCTTATCTGTCCCTACACCTCTAATAAATTTTGTTCAAATCAGTAGGCAGTCCACAAGTTGGACCGGCAGTATCAAGGCAGTGTGTGTGCATGTGCATTCAGAATGGGGTCTTCCTGATTCAACCTGAGCGGGATCAAAAATGAACTGAGCGGACATCCAAAAGCTTGTGAGAGTGCGCATGTGTGCACGCCTTAGAGGGAACAGTGCCATTGAGGTGTCTCTGTGTGTCAATCACTACAACTGTAACAAATTTGGTTCAGATCGGTTAGGCAATCCACAAGTTAACCCTCTTGTGCCTCAAATGTTCATGCCATCTTGGATAAAGGTGGATGACATCATTACAAACTACACCATTGAGGTGTCCCTGTGTGTCACTAACAACTGTACCAAATTTGGTTCAAATTGATTAGACGGTCCACAAGTTGACAGACACGCTTCAAACATTTATGCATCTGCTATCTTGAACTAGGGTGGATGACATCATCACAAACTATGCTATTGGGGTATCCCTATGAGTCCCTACAGCTGTCATAAATTTGGTTCATATCAGAGGCAGTTCACAAGTTAGACCACTTGCGCCTCAAAAGTTTACACCATCTTCAACTGGGGTGGCTGACATAATCACAAACTACACCATTGAGATGTCCGTATGTGTCCCTACAACTGTACCCGATTTGATTCATATTGCTCCAGGCATTGCGAAGTTGATGGGGGTATGGGCGGACACACACACACAGAATGCCGGGTGATCTCATAAGCCTACTAGAAAGTAGGCTAAAAAGGGAGGCTTCACACACAAGGGTTGTTCACATGACCCAGGGGCTAAGGCTGGGAGGGTGGAAGGCAGGATCGGTCCTACTTTCTCCCACACACTTGCCACACCACCTGGCCTTCAGGAAGCCCACAATGCACAGCATTGCTTGTGTACTCAATTGCAGCCTTTCTATAGGCTGGGACTTCCCTTCCCTTTGCCTTTGTGGTAGAATGGGCTACTGGCAGCCCAAATGGGGCTGCCAGTAGCCCATGCTGCCAGATGACCAGGTGGTGAGGTAGGAGGGCACATGTGCTACCTGAACGTGCATTGGGTGGGAAACTCAGGCTACCTGGCAGGGGAGTTATGAGACTGGTCCTGATCCCGTTGCTCCACATGACCAGCCCTATCCAGGTAGGGTTTTGCAAGCCCAGGTAGGGGTAGTCATGTGAATGGCCCCATAATGAGGCAAGTAAATACAGGAGAGCCCCTGGTTGCCACCTTAAGTGAAGCCAGAAACAAATCTGTTTCCATGACCTGTGAGGCAAGGGCAGAGCTATAATTGACACTCTGTGAACATGAGCTACTCACTGCCAGGAGTCACTTGCCCACTGTCCCTCCCCTGTTACTTGGCCTCCGCTCCCTCCGAGCTACCACAACAGCTCCTAAGCCTCCAGGGGCCACTGTGGCTGTCTACAGCTTCCCACCCGTTCTACATCACTGCGGGGGTGCAGAGCATGATTGATGGTCATGATTTTCCTGGTCTTACGATCCAGCGTCTCTAGCTCTGCCTGGGTCCAGTCTATTATTCCTGCAGTGTATCTGATAACAGGTATAGCCCAGGTGTTTATGGCTTGTATGGTGTTCCCGCCATTGAGTTTGGACTTGAGGATTTTTCTAAATCTCCTGATGTATTCACTTCCTGTTTTTCTTTTAACTTCAGTGTGTGCAATGTTATCAGCCTGGAGAATGCCCAAGGATTTGTAATGTTCTTTCTCTTCCAGGTTCTTGATCTTGCTTCCATTGGGCAGTTCTATTCCACCTGTTTTTCTTATTTTCCCTCTGTTCATTATTAATGCAGCACACTTGTCTAGTCCAAACTCCATTGCTATATCGCTACTGAATATACGGACAGTGTTTAGCAGTGATTCGATTTCTGACTGGGACTTTCCATACAACTTCAGATCGTCCATGTAGAGCAGATGGTTTATTTTACTTGATCTTTTAGATGTTTGGTATCCAAGGCCTGTTTTGTTTATTATTTGTGAAAGTGGGGTCATGGCGATTACAAACAACAGAGGGGATAGTGATTCCCCTTGGAAAATGCCTCTTCTAATGCTAACCTAATATCTGAATGTTTTTGCTGACACCAGTTGTTTCTAAACATTTTAGTATCCATGTGTGAGGCAATGAATCGAAGGCTTTCTTGTAGTCAATCCATGCAACACTTAGATTGGTTTTTCTTCTCTTGCAATTTTCTAAAATCATTTTGTCAATCTGCAGCTGGTCTTTTGTGCCTCTGGTGTTCGGGCAATTTCCTTTCTGTTCAACTGGAAACTGTTTGTTAGTTAATAAGTGTTGCATCACTTCATCTGCTATTATTCCAGTTAATAATTTCAACATGGTCGGCAGGCAGGTT
Source organism: Hemicordylus capensis (assembly GCF_027244095.1). Lineage (NCBI taxonomy): Eukaryota > Metazoa > Chordata > Lepidosauria > Squamata > Cordylidae > Hemicordylus > Hemicordylus capensis. Next base: position 33,532,657 of record NC_069661.1, on the reverse strand, counting down.
ATTGGTCTATAATTACTTGGAACCTCACCTTTTGCTGGGTCTTTCATTATGAGATGAGTTTTCCCAGTTGTTAGCCATTGTTCAATATCACTTCTTTGCAAAATGTGATTGAACTGTTTTGATAGTTGTTTATGAAGGCTTATTAGGTGTTTAAGCCATAAGCCATGCAGTTCATCATCACCTGGAGCAGTCCAATTTTTAATTTACTTTGCTCTTTCACTTATTAATTCTGGTATTATTATTAGATCTTGCATTTGTTGGTTACATTTTTGGACCTCTTTCATCCAGCCTGCTTTTTTATTATAATCTACTGGATTGTCCCATAATTTCCCCCACTGTTTCTTCTTTATTTGGTGTTTCTATGGTTCTTGCAGTTTCTCCTTCTATGCTTTGGTAGAAACGTCTCTGATTTGACTGGAATTGGAGATTCTGCCTGTGTTGTTTAATTCTGGCTTCATACCTGCTAATCTTCTTTGACACTGCTGTTATTTGCTGCTTTATTATTTCCAGGACTTCTCTAATTTTCCTTGAATCTAGGTGGTATTTTTGGATCAGATACTGTTTGGTGTTTTCATTCTTCAGCTTCTTGTCTTTCACACCTTTCAATATACTATCATCTGATCTAAGCCTGGAGATTTTATTTTCTAATCTAATCTTCCATTTAGGTGATGTACTACTTTCTTTTTTGACAGGTCCATTGATCTTATATCCGAGCTCTTGTGTTGTTATTGTTGCTGCACTGTACATTAGTTGGTTTGTTTCTTGCAAATTATTGGTTGTTATTTCTGCAAGTGCAGCACTGACATCTTTTAATACCTGAGTGAGTTGTTTTTTGGCAACTGTTTTTAGAGCTGGAAGTCGAACCCTGGTGGTTGTTTGGTTCATGTGCTCAGTTATTTTTTGCTTTAGTTCTTGTTGCTTTTCTGTTAAATGGCATTCGGGTTTTTGAGGTGAAGGCAAAGGGGCGGTTGCCTGGTTTTGATTTTGAGCAAATTCTTCAATTGGTGGTAATTCCTCTTCCATATCTTGAGCCTGTGTTGCTCTTTGTAGGTCTTCCAGCTCAACTCCTGTGAATATTTTATTTCTTATTATGTATCTTCTCTGGTTTGCTAGCCTTTGTTCTGTTATTTCTGTATCTGGATGCCTCTCATTCCAAATTTGGTACATTCTTTTTAAATAACCTCTTCTAGTTGGACTAGACTTGTAATAGCAGATCATTATTTCCTTGTTGACATTTTTCGTATTTTTTTCCAGTTAAGCAACGTTTCTTCCAGTAACCTTGCAGTCTCCAGCCCTGGTTGCTCAACTGAAGATCCTGAGTCCTGTTGCCCACTTGCCACCAGATGTCCAGGGACTATAGCACCTGGCATGGTCCTTGTTGATGATGATGATGATGATGATGATGATGATTAATTTGTTTGCCGCCCCATAACAAATTATTCTCAGCTGTAGTCAGCTGTCATGGTTCCTGAAGGAACTGACAGAGGAGGTGGAGGGGAGCATGAAAAGAGACAGCAGATGAACCACTGTGGAGGCAGCCATGGGGCTAGGAGGGGAGAGAAAAGAAGCTGGTGAGTGAGTGGCCTTGCCAAATTTTGTACATGCACCACCATCAAGGTTGTTACACTGCTGACTTGTAGCCGCAAATGTCAGACGAAGAATGTCCAGTGCCAACTTCCACCTGATATTTGAACATTTGGCTTCAAAAGCCAACATTTGAAGTTGACTTGATGAGGTTGAGCTGATTGTGGTTGAGCTGATTGTGGGTAACCAATACTCTCCACCTGATATTTCCAGCTTCACACATCAGGGAAATGGCAGCAATAGTAGTAGTAGTAGTAGTGGGGGTGTGCATGTAATAGCAATGAGCAGCCCTTCAATACTTACTTGCCACCATTACGATGAATACGGTGAATGTTTTTAGACCGCTTTTCAACAAAAATGCCCAAAGTGGTTTACACAGAAAGAAAGAAATAAAATGGCTCCGTCCCCAAAGGACTAACAATCTAATAAAGAAACATAATGTAGAAACCAGCAACAGCCACTGGAGGAATGATGTGCTGGGGATGGATAGGGCCAGTTGTTCTCCCCTTGCTAAATAAAGAGAATCACCACTTTAAAAAAGGTGCCTCTTTGCTCAGTTAGCAGGGGTTATGTATGAAGCTGCCAAAAAGAAAGAACATTTGCATTTTATGCTGCTCTTATTTCCAAATGTACAGATTGAATAGAATGTAAATAGGATGCAGTGACAAACACACTGGCTGACATCGAGACAAACACTGCAGTTGTGCAAATATATGGCACTAATGCAAGGATGTTGTGCTAGCTAGTCAAGAGCTTGTATTCCAGACAAGCATTGCACTGGTGCAGCAAGATATGCTTGCACAACCCATGGCACATCTCCTGCTGTGAAACCCCTTCCTCAGTCCATCAGGGACTGATGCAAAGCTATCTGCTGTCCTTGGCGTGCAAGTGCAATGCTTGCACAAGCAGGCCAAGAGTACAAGAAATTCAGTAACTGAGTCACTCCGCTCAGCTATGTGATCTCCTTGTGTGGGTGCCTTTTGTTTGTCGCATTAGTGCAGTGTTAGTCTCTGTGTCAGCCACTCTTGGTACCACATTCTATGAGTACCACGTTCACACCAACATTTGTTGAAAAGACAGGTCCCTATCTGCTGGATTCACTGTCTAAAGCTGAAAGAAGGGAGGCCACCGAGGAAGGGGTGCAATGTGGACACAGAGAGCAACTAAGGAAGACTATGTGATTGCTTCACATACATGTACCCCAGCTACAGGAATGGGACAACTCACTGCGGGACAACTCAACGCGCCAAGGGAGGCAAAGTGACCCCCCCCTCCGCTGAAACACCCCCCCTCAATCTGGCAGAGAACAGTTGCTGGTTTTGTTTGGGGTGTAGGAAAAGCTGCAGTGGTCAGGATAGCCCCTTTTTCTTTTTTTTTCTTTTAAAATTTTTATTGATTTTTACAATATCTTAACAATCTCGTTACATCCAATTAAACAAATGTTGACTTCCCGCTCACCAATCCGCGCGAATCACTAACTATACAATTCAACCATTGCTATAGTAATTCAAAACATATATCCTATACCTTACAAACTCGATTTTACTCTACTCAACCTGCTAATAGTACTAAATTTCAAACCCTGCTGAAAAATCAATATTAGAAAAATAGTTCTTTAGGTATAATAAGAATGGTTTCCAATCTTCTTTAAAACATTCCAAGTTTTGATCTCTTATCAGTACTGTAGGTTTTGCCATCTCAGCATATTCCAAATTTTTTATCAACCAATCTTCTTTTGAGGGCAATTCATTATCCTTCCATTTCTGCCCATATACTATTCTGGCCGCCGTGGTTGCATACATAAAGAATGTTAAATTTCTTTTGGAAAACTCTCCTTGCATTATTCCCAGCAGGAAGGATTCTGATCTCTTAGGAAATGTCATTTAAAAAATTTTCTTTAACTCATTATATATCATGTCCCAAAAGGCCTTTGCCTTCCTACAGGACCACCACATATGGAAAAAAGTTCCTTCACATTGTCCACATTTCCAACATTTGTTTGAAACATTTTTATACATTAGTGCTAATTTTTTAGGTGTCAAATACCACCTGTACATCATCTTATAATAATTTTCTTTTAAAATATAACATGCAGTGAACTTTAAATCCATTTTGCATAATTTTTCCCAAGCTGCCATATCTATATTATGACCCACATCTTGAGCCCATTTTATCATAGTCATTTTAACCACTTCATCTCTTGTCTCCTCCAAAAGCAACAGCCTATACATCTTAGAAACTAATTTTTCATCATTTTCACACAGCTCCTTCTCAAATCTCGACATTTGATCCTCAAATCCAACTTTAAGATCCTTCTTATAAACTTCATTTAACTGATGATACTGAAACCAATTACTAACCAAATTTCGTACTTCAATTAGGTTTTTTAATTTACAGCCCTTTTCTTGGAAACATAACAAATCCCTATAGGTACCCCATTCCAGTTGCATATTTATCTCTTTACGTGCTAAAGCTTCAATCGGGGCTAGCCATAACGGAGTTTTAGGTTCCAACCATTTTTTATATTTTACCCACACTCTCATTAGACTTCTTCTTACAAAGTGATTAAGGAAATCTTTATGTACTTTACTTTTATCATACCACAAATATGAATGCCATTCAAACCTTCTATCAAATCCTTCCAGATCAAGTATTCCAGGATTTCTTAATGTTATCCATTCTTTTAACCACGTCAAACAAACAGCATCAAAATACAACCTTAAGTCTGGCAGGGTAAGACCACCTCTTTCTTTAGCATCTGTTAAATTTTTAAAATTAATTCTTGGTCTTTTCCCTTGCCAAACAAATTTGGTTATGTCTTTTTGCCATTGCTTAAAACAAGTTAAAATATTAATTATAGGAATAGTCTGGAAAAGAAACAGCATTTTAGGTGAAACATTCATTTTCACAACTGAAATTCTTCCCATTAAAGATAAGTTCATTCTAGACCATCTTTGCAAGTCAGTTTTTACTGTATTCCATATTTTAATATAATTATTTAAAAACAACAAAGCGTTTTTGTTTGTCAACCAGACGCCCAAGTATTTAATTTTCTTCTCCACTTTCAGTTCACTTATTTCAAAAAATCTATCCTTAGATTTCTGATCCATATTTTTTGTCAACACCTTCGTTTTAGTCTTATTTATATAAAACCCAGCCAGTTGGCCAAATTGTTGTATTTTTTCCAAGAGTCTTCCGATCTTCTCTAATGGATTTTCTAGAAAAAACACTACATCATCCGCAAAGGCTCTTAGTTTATACTCCTGTTTCCCAATTTTGGGGCCTTGTATTTGATCATCTTCTCTAATATTTCTAATATTTCTGCAAAGCACTTCTAGTACTAATATAAAAAGTAATGGGGAAAGTGGACATCCTTGTCTAGTTCCTTTTTGTATTTTACAATGGTCTGATAGTTCCCCATTGTCCCCAGACCCCAGCCCAAGAAGACACGGAGACATAATTATGGGTGAAAGGGCCACAATTTTATTAAAACACTACAGGCATAGCGAACTGGAACATCAGGTGATTAATCACCCCCTAAAAACAGTGCGGGCCCCTAGGTATGTGCAAGGACCCAAAGCCCTGCCCATAGCCTGAATGGGCGACACACCCTGGCTCAGGAAAAACGGCAGGTACACCCCACCTAATTCCTTCAAAGCCAACCACCCCCTTTGCAGGAGGTGATCGGATACTTCGTCTTCATCCACCCCGGACCGCACAGCCCAAAGGTTGGTAAAGACCTGAAGCAGGTTTCCTGGCAATCGTTCTCCCCGTGCCGCACAGGCCACAAAGGAGCGATTAACCAATCAACCTTTAAATACCCAAGGGTGCTCACCGAATTCTAACCTCAATTTACCCCTCAGCCCGCACTGTTACTGCCATTGTGACCAACCTAAAACTAACTAACACCTGTGAACAGAACGAAGTAGGCGGAAAAAAACCCAACAGTGGCCAATGAGTTGGGAGCAAAAAATTCCTATTCGGCCCCCGAAGGCGACCAGTCGCTAGACCCGCTCTGCAACAGGGATGGGAGGGAGGGGAGAGCCGGAACTGGACTGAGCGTTTGGGGCATGGATTGGCCAATTGTGGCCGAAGCCACGCCCCCAATTCAAGAAGAGCCAATCGGGCTGCTTCTTGGGCCTCGTGAGGAGCGGGCTGGGACAAACTCCCTCCCCTCCACACGAGGCAAAGGGGAGGGGGATATATAATAATTTTAGCATATTGCTCCGAATAGATTGTCTTGATAGCCCTAATGAAATTGTTACCAACTCCCATTACATCTAATAGCCTCCACATAAACTGCCAGGAGACATTATCAAAAGCTTTCAGCGTCCAGAAAAATCATAGCTATCTGTTTATCATTGTGTTTTTTGTAATACTCCAATACATTCAAAACTATTCTCACATTATCTCTTAATTGCCGTTTTGGCAAAAAAAACCCTGCTTGATCTTCATGAATAAAAAGTCTTAATATAACCTTCATTCTCCTTGCCAAAATGGCGGCAAAAAGTTTATAGTCATTGTTTAAGAGTGAGATTGGCCTGTAGTTCTTGACTTGCATTAAATCTTGATCCGGTTTTGGAATTACTGCGATATTGGCGTATTTCCAAGACTCCGGCATAATCCCTCTTTGCAAAAATATCATTCATCATCCATTGCAAAGGCTGTAATATTTGATCTTTAAATGATTTGTAGTACGAAGCTGGTAGCCCGTCAGGCTCTGGCGCCTTATTAGCCTTGCTTTGATTTATTACTTCTGTTATTTCCATTATTGATATCGGTGCATTCATAATTTCTATATGTACCTTAGAAAGTTTTGGAATATTTTGTGTCTTGAGAAATTTGTCGATTTTTATATCTTCTACTTTGTTTCCTTTATATAATTCAGAATAGTATCTAAAGAATTCCCTTTTTATTTCCCTTTCATCATAGGAAAGCCCATTTTTTGTTAGTATCTTGGATATATACTTATTCTTTTTCTCAGTTCTAATTTTCCAAGCCAACAACTTGCCTGGTTTGTTTGCAAATTCAAATGACTTTTGCTTCACATATTTTAAGTTCCATTCAACTTCATTTAATACTAACATAGAGAGCTGTTGCTGAAGCATTTTAATGACTTGAGTAATCTTCTACTTATCCTTGGCCCATAAAAGTTCTCTTTCTTTTTTAGAAATCTCCATCAATAATGCCTCTTTTTTCAGTCCCCTTTGTTTTTTAAAGTATGCATTTTGTTGTATTAAAAAACCCTCTCATAACCGCTTTTACTGCATCCCAAACAATTTTGTTATCCATTCCTTGGTTTAAATTCAGTTCAAAATAATCCTTTAACTTCCTTTTGGCTTTCTCCACAACATCCGGTTTTTTCAGCAAGTGTTCATTCAGTCTCCAGCGAAAGGAAACCGTTCCCTTCTTTTTCCATGTAAAGCAAATTGCATTATGATCTGAGAAGGTTCTGGGCAAGATATCCATTCTTTTTATACATGGCATAATAGATTTGGATGTCCAGACCATATCTATCCTTGAATGAGATTTATATCTTTCAGAGAAATAAGTATATTCCTTTGCATTTGAGTTTTCTGCTAAATCAAAAAAAGCTTTAGGTAGCTTGCCTTGTAGATTCCTTTCAGACATATCAGATTTTCTATCCAAGGATGTAGAGACAACTCCATTAAAATCTCCCAGTAAAACCAAATTAGCATTCGATAACTCAGCCATCTTCTGTTCTAGATAATTATAGAATTCTACTTTTTTTTTCATTGGGTGCATAAATTCCAATTATCACCGTTTTGATTCCGGAAACTAAAATTTCCAAAGCTAGCATCCTGCCTTCTTCATCTTTAAAAATCAACTTGGGTTCAAGTTGTTGTTTCACATAAAACACTACCCCTCTTTTTTTTTCTTTCTTATCAGAGGAAACAAATTCTTGTCCCAAGGCCTTATTAACCAAATATTTTCTATCTTGTTTTCTAATATGTGTCTCTTGTGAGCATACAATGTCCAAACTTTGTTTTTTAAGAAAATGAAAAACTTTAACCCTTTTGGTTTTGCTATTTAACCCATTAACGTTCCATGAAGCTATTTTGTAATCCATCTTGGCTAGTTAGAATTATGTGTTGAAGGCACTGGGTGCTCAGAGGTTAAAGTTTTTTTGTATTTCCGCCAAAATTCTTGCGCTTTGGGGAGCTCTGTAAATCTGTTCCTCTTTCCCTTGTAGAAAAAGGAGACCCCTTCAGGTAGTTCCCATCTAAAACGTATTCCATTGGCGTTCAAAGCATCTGTCAAAAATTTGTAATCCTTATGTTTCCTTAAAATCCTGGATGGTATTTCTTTCAGAACTTTTACCTGTTGGGCTTCAATAGTAAGGGCTTTGGCAAAATGTGCTTGGAGTATCTGCTCTGTAATTGATTTAGAATTGAATTGAACCATGCAATCCCTAGCTAATTTATTTTTTGTGGCAAATTCAGAATTCAGGCGAAAAGCTGCATCAATCTGCAGATGCATCTCTTCACTTGAAATTCCCAAGAGTGATGCAAGTTCCTCCCTAAGCACTTTTTAAATGTCTTGACCAGTTTTTTCTGGGATTCCTCTAAACCTCAAGAAACGCTCTTTTTGCCTCAATTCCAACAAAGCCATTTGATCTAATAATTTTTCCCTGTCATCTCTTATTGATCCTACGTCTTGCTCCAAAATTTCCACCCTTGTTTTAAATTCTTTGTTATCTTGTGCCAGTTTTTTTCACTGTCTCCTCAGTGTTTGATGTTCTCTTATTAAGTGTTTGTATGTCTTGACTTACATGTTGGAGGGTGCCTGTATTAGCTTCTAGTAACTGTTTCATAGCAACTAGTGTCTCATTTAACTCTGAAGACATTTTCCCTTCACCCAGGCCTGGGTTTGGAACAGAAAATCTCCTAGCTTGTGATTGGGTCTGTGTTTGGCTCTGTTCCTTTACCTTTTGCATTATTTACAACTCCTCCAGCAACACTGCTCTTACAGCAGGATTCAGCCTCCTTGCTCTGCAAGAAAGTACAGGCCTGCAATTATTTTACAAATAAACTCAGCTCCAGACCGCAACTCTTGTATCTTATCACTGCCAGTTTAATTTTTCTCATGGTTCAATAATCCGCCTTCTTCCTCTAATTGGTGGACTTCATGATAGACACATTCAACAGGAAACAGCAAATCACTTATCCCTTAAGTTAAACTCTCTCAAAAGGTACTAAAAGAGAATAATAATAGTTCCCACTGCTTTGCTTTTTTAAAAGTTTTAAAACTTTTAGTCATCAGTTCAGATTTTCAATTCCAGCATTTAGTAAAACAGATTGAATTTCCATCCTTGATTTATAATTAGCAAACTTACGACATCTTCACAACAAGGGCTTGAGCTCTGTCCAATCTTTACAGCAAAAGCAGGTAGAATTCCAGCAATTTATCACTAATCACACTGAGAGGTGAGCTTCTTGAACTTTAAGCATTAATTATAATCCAAACCGAAAGAAGTTAGATGCCAGACCAGCTTCAGTCCATTGGATTTCCGATGGAGGAGTGTAGCTTGATGAATCCCAACCCCCACCACTCGACTTAAATCAAAGCTGTACTTTCCAGCACAGCCCTGAGATAAGAGCAGGCTCCGGGGGAATACAGTGGTCAATCTTGACCCAAACCCTTTAATCCAGGGTGGTGAGGGGGTGTTATGAAGGCTCAAAAACCCCTTAAAATACTCCTCCTCGGTCTCCCCTGTCGGGAAGCATGCAGCCTCATTAGCAGTCCAACCAGAAGTGATAGCCCCTTTTTCATATTTATGAAATTTCTATTGCTATGCAAAATCTGGAAATAACAATGCTACATGGAAAACAAAATGTATGAACTGTCGAGCTGAACTGTCCTAGACCCGTTTCTGCTTGCATATATGTGGTAAAATTGGGTTGGAAAATGTCATAGTAAAACATCAAAAAACATTTTATTAAGCTATTTGATAATTGCGAGCTATGGCACACAAGTATTCTATGCAGCTTCTATTGCCATAATCAGACACAATCTTTGAAATACCCTCATCTGCTTTGCGGTATTTCTTCAACTTGACCGGAGGACTGTGGCCTGAAATGAGCTGTTTGTAATAGGCGTCTCTGCCCTTCTGCACCTTTCTGAGGCCATCATTGAACTTCCAGATTGTAGGATGGCACATTCCAAGATCGGCTCGGAGGCAACAATGAGCAGCTTCAGCATTGTTGTTAGTATGATCATCGACGTTCAGTGTTCTGTAGAACAGATTCCACATTGGGGGAGGAAACAAAGGAGACAGTCTACCATGTCCTCTCCTACCTGGACGACCGATGTAGCTGTCCTCAAACCAGTAGAGAAGAGGTTGAAGCTCTTGCAGATATTCCTCAAGAGTAGCAACATGTTCCCCCAAGTCTGGGACCAGTATGAATGTCATCATGTTACATAATAGAAGAGAAAGTAAGATATAAATATTTAAGACTGCCATGGAGTTATGCTAATTTTGATGCTACCCCCTGGGAATGGGCCAAACCATTTTGGCCTTAAGGGTGAACTCTGTGTTCCTGTCGAATTCTTGAACAGCACCTATCAACGCCAAATGCTTCCTCATATTCTGAACCAGGTGGAAGAAGCAGCCATTTAGACCTGTTTCATGGAAGCTTTCCCTTATGGCATTCATTGCAGCCATTTCGTAGTCACAGTGAATGGACTGCAGCCATATGTTAGGCACCAGTGTTTTAATAAAATCAAACCACCGCTCGTACATTGCACGCTGTTTGTTTGGCAGAAGGGCATACAACACCGGATGCACACTCCCGTACTTCTTTGCCAGGATCACATAGACCTGGACAAAGAGTTTGGGGGCTATTGCAAATGTGCTGTCCACGTGTCAGACGTTTGCAGAATTTGTAGCCAACTTGTTCTGCCAAATATAAGAATCCTTCTGAATCCCTCTCCAACATCACCAAGCAAGAATGATTCCTGCACGCCTGTTGTTGGTGAATAGGCCTTGTATTCCTCAGGTAAAACAAGGTCATCCAGGCTGACTGGGTCTGAAGGTGCTGCCTCTAATTGATTTTGCCTTCGCCGGATTGTTTTCCGTAAAGCTGCAGTTCTCGGAATTACAGCATGAACCTCTGAGCTCACCTTGGACAGGCACGAATGAATAACTTCATTTGTGCCCTGCACCATTTCTTCAGTTCGCCGCTTTATCCCCGTCACAAATCTTGCCACTTCAACATTTGCTGCCGAAGGGAAGTGGGAACGTTCATTGATCTTATTGATCACCTCTCTATTCCTGGTGTGAATTCTGGCCTTGCATCGTCCAATCTGTTCACAACGGCAACATTTAACAGAATCATCAGCTGCGCCGTGTCTATCGAATACATAAAGGTATCCATCACAAGCGAACTTTTCCCTTCCTCTCTGGCTTAGAACTGTCACATCATTCTCACAACTAGCAGCCAAGCAATATGATTTTTGAAAGGAAACGGTGTCTGTATATAAAAGTGAGGATACAAAATTTAAATAATGGCATTGAAATGCTAAGATATATTATTAAAAGAGAGGATGAGATAAAGATAATGGCAACGGAATCGCTAAAGGATACAAAATTTATATAATGGTGATGAAATACTATATTAAAAGAAACGATGAGATAAAGATAAAGGCAACTGAATTGCTAAAGGATACCTAAAGGGTGTTAATTTTACTAACGGCGATGAAATGCTATATTAAAAAGAAAGAAACTATGAGATAAAGATAAAGGCAACGGAATTGCATTGAGTTGTAATGAGGACGGGACGAGATAAGTGATATGGGAAGGATGCAAGGAGATATGCCAGTTTTCAATATGCAGAATGCAGACCAGTTAGAACTGCTTGATTCTCTTGTTCATGTATATGAACACTGGCATATTTAAAATTTTAATCAAGGATTACTAATTCACATATTTGTAAACACGTTATGAATGGGCAAGGAAATATAATCCTTTTGACACGATGGATTTTGAATAGGTTTATGCTGTTAAATTAAGAAAAAATGAGTATATGAAAGACCACATTAGAATGACTGTGCAGATGCCAAAATCATCTTGTGTGTTTCTTTGTGGGCATGATTCAAATAGCAGACATTTTGACCCTGCTTTATTATGAGTACTAATGTCAAGCATCGTAGCTCCATTTCTGTGAATAACTGGAGATCAACCAGAAATTAGTTTCATTGTAGAGGATACATGCTTGTTGTCTACTCCTACGCCCCAAACGAAAATGGCAACTGCCAAACGAAAATGGCAAACTGCCAGATTCGGCGGGGTGGGGGGTGGGGGTTGCTGAGGGGCTTCATCTTCTATTTTGATGTTGTGAAGGAAACTGCTCTTCTTCGGCAACTGCTCTCTGCCAGATCTGGCGGGGGGGAGAGGGTTTGCTGGGAGGTTTCCTCTTCTATTTTGATGTTGCAAAGGAAACATCACTATCGGGAGTATGACGGCAACTGCTCAGCACATTGAGTTGTCCCTGCGGTGAGTTGGCCGCGTTGAGTTGTCCCGTGGTGAGGTTGCCAGGATGAGCTGGCCACGTGGAGCTGGTCGTGTTTAGTTGGCCACGTTGAGTTGTCCTAGACCCCCCTGCTAGTTATTAGTTATTTAGTTATTACTATTTTTCTAGGTTTGAGGACTCTTGTTGAAAAGTGGTATATAAATATTTGTAGTAGTAGTAGTAGTAGTAGTAGTAGTAGTACTAAAAGTAAAGTGTGCCGTCAAGTCAATTTTGACTACTGGCACCCACACAGACATGTGGTTTTCTTTGGTAGAATACAGGACGGGTTTACCATTGCCACCTCCTGTGCAGAATGAGATGATGCCTTTCAGCATCTTCCTACATCGCTGCTGCCCGATATAGGTGTTTCCTATAGTCTGGGAAACACACCAGCAGGGATTCAAACTGGCAACCTCTGGCTTGCTAGTCACATCATTTCCCTGCTAGTACTAAGAAATATAGGAAGCTGCCTTATACTGAGTCAGGCCCTTGGCCCATCTAGCTCAGTACTATCTACACTGACTGGCAGCAGCTCTCCAAAGTTTCATGCAGGAGTCTCTCCCAGTCCTGCTTGGAGATGAGTATCCTCTTCCACTGAGTATGACCCCATCCTTCTAAGGGGAATAATTTACAGCACTCACATGTAGTCACCCACCTAAATTCACACCAAGGTGGAGCCTGCTTAGCAAAGGGGACAATTCATGTTTGCTACCACAAGACCAGCTCTCCTCCCTCATATTTAGACTTCATTACACTACAGTATGGGAGGCAAGGGGTCAAACCACAGGTTTCCCAGCTTTCCAAAGACAGTTGGCTTGATGACAGTTGCAATCCAAATAGGAAGCAGCCTGATGAAGTTGATGTCCTTCTCCTTGTCACTACAGCACCCATCATCCCCTGCTGCAGTGTGCCCCCAAAGCCACATTCATGACATTTGTTGAGAATATAGGCCCTTGTCCTACTGGACTCACAGTCTAAAACTGACAGATCAGAGTGAAGTGGAGTTCAAAGGCCATTGTGGCGGGGTATGATGGGAGCTGTAGTCCAACAACATCTGGAGACCTGGGCTTGGGAACATCTGCTCTAGGCAAATAATAGGCATGGGAAATGCACTAACAAGGTGCAAATAAACAGGGTGGCATGAGATAACGATTGGATTATCTCTACTACGGGTAGAGTCTGCAGCCTTTTCCCCACAGCATCCCATTTTCCTGGTTGTCATGTCTTCCAAACTATTATTTGCCTTACACAGCAAAACATACAGCTATCCCTTCCCCAGTGTCAGGGCCTCACTGAATCACAGGCCCTAGAACAGGGGTAGACAAACTTGGCCCTCCAGCTCTTGTTGAACTACAACTCCAGCCTGCCTGCCTGCTTCCTTCCACAAGGGCTGGTGGGAGACTGGAGACAAGAGGTTAGGGGAGCTCAGCTAGTGTCAAATCAACTGATTTAGAAACATAGGAAGCTGCCATATACTGAATCAGACCATTGGTCCATCTAGCTCAGTACTGTCTACACAGACTGGCAGCGGCTTCTCCAAGGTTTTTAAGGTTTTTCTCCCAGCTTTTAAAAACTGTCTGTTTTTAATTTTACGGCTGTTTTTAAATTGTTGCATTGTTTTAACTTTTATATGTGTTTTAACTGTTTTTATGTTAACCGCCCAGAGATGAAAGTTTGGGCGGTACAGAAGTTTAATAAATGAATGAATGAATGAATAAGGTTGCCGGCAGGAATCTCTCTTAGCCCTTTCTTGAAGAAGCCAGAGTGGGAACTTGAAACCTTCTGCTCTTCCCACAGCAACTCCGTCTCCTGAGGGGAATATCCAGGACAGGCCTCCCACCCTAACCCTTCTACCAGGGATCCCAGTCATGTGTCTGTTCAGGCTGCCTGCAGCCCAAGCAGACAAGAGAGTTGGGTGCCTAGAGTGCCCAGTTTGAGGGGGGATCCCCCAATGCACCATGCTCCTCACACAGTGCATTGTGGGATTTCTGGAGGCCAGGCAGCATTTCCCTGGTCTCCAGAACACCACACCACTCATTGCATAGCACTGCAGCACGGCACAGAGCTAAAGAAGATCATGTGGGGAAAGGTAGGTATACTGCTGCCTTCCCCCCAGCCCTCCCTAGCCACCAGGGATTTTGGTCATGTATACGACCGTACACAAGAAGCGGATCGATTTTTAAGGGCTCTCCTGAGCAATCCAATTGTCTTCTCTTTGTTATATTCAATAAATACAGAATGAGTTACAGCAGAAAAAAACAGATGTCTTGAACAATACTAATTGTTCCCAAAGCACAACCTTAGGACGATACACAGCAGGAAAGCTAATCTGTCTGACTTTCTGCATTTGCTTCTTTGCCCAAGGCACAAAGGACAATGTTTCTCACTCTGAATGATCAAGACTGAAGAGCAGTATAGCTAAGTCGGGTGAATATAATCTAGAATCCATTTTTATTTCAGAACCCTCCTATCCCTCCATTTCCTGTAATAAACCAACTATTTCAGTTCTTACCAGAAATCTTTTAATAACAGGTATTACCTGATTTATATTTCACCATGAAAGAGCAACAAGAAATGTGTGCAATTTGTAAGCATTAAGACTCTAGTAGAGGCATAATTGATGTTAAAGGCAACCATTGCAATCCAAGTTGCCAAGTTTTTTTTTCTTCTGGTAAGGCTCCTACGTCTTAAACATGTGTAGAATGAGCAGAAATCGAGCAGAGAATTCTTTTCCTACCATATAGATTGAGTGCACAAGAATCTCCATAGGTCAAACACCCCATGGCCTGGGACAAAACTAATTTTTAATCTCTATCTCATCCCTTCTGTGAATTCTGGCTTCCTAAATTTACCTTTATCCTATTCAATTTCTTTGAAGCAGCCTCAACAATGGTATTGACAAGTGCCAAGAACTGAGTCTGTTCTATCACACCAAACACTTTGGAACACAGTTCAGGTCCTTTGCAAGTTAAGAAGCATATTTTAAAAACTGCTTTGTTTTGTTCTAGCAAGCTCAATTATTGGATCTCAGTAAGCCTTATTTTTATTTAAATGCGTTGTCAACCTGATTTCTTCCCCTCCACAAGGGCTCAGAGTGAACAACAACATGCAAAAGCACTGATATAAAAATGATGTATGACAATATGCAAAAGGCACAGGATGCTGATCTATTTTTCTCTATGGAGAAATCCAGATGTTCTGTTTGCAACATTCAATAAATGCTGAACGATGTGGCAGGAAAAAAGCAGATGCTTTGAACAATGTTAATTGTTCCCTTTACTGCTCTAGGAATGCAGAACAAAAACACAAAAAGTTAATGAAATACACCCACTACAATGTTTACAATGGAGGGAAATGAAATAACTCCTTTGACTGTCACCACACTAGGGGTTACTCCCACTGGGGCAAAATCTAAGATCCAAGAGAAGCTGAGATGGAGGCTATCATCCCGTTCACTCAAAGGTGAGCTGTACAAGCTGTTCAAAATCATAATGTAAAAAAATTGGTGTGTTCTAGGAAAATAATTCCTGTCTCTCTTCCTTTTCTCAAAGCTGTCCGACCTGGCAGCTCAGTTTTCTTGGCTTAGGGCTGAGAAAAGGAAGCTGATAGAGGGAAAACAACCAGAAAGGAGCATCCATACTGTGACTTCCAGCGGAGTTTTGTTTTGTTTTTAAAGAAGAGCAGCTCCATAAATAAATACAACAAAAATTATCTCTATTCAGAAGCCAGGTAGGCTGGCAGACTCAGGAGAATAGCTGTGCACAGACAAGCTGCCATACAAACAGGATATCACAGGACATTTGTGAATGAAGTAGATGAGCAAGCTGTGAATCTGAAGCAGCCAGAAAGCTCCCCTAGTGTGCAAGAATTTTTTCATCTGTCAAAACACCTGCCGAGAGATGGTTCTTCGGGCTCCTTAGGCTGCCATTTGACTGAAGAATGGAGAGCAAGAGAATTAAAACTGCCTATAATAGAAACTGAACCACCAGGAGCTGATGTCCTGGGACAGAGACTTGAGAGATCCTCAAAGCCACAATAACAAGTCAGGCAGGGGTTCATTTTGGATCACCCCTCAACATGAATAGGAAATGATCATCTTCTCATTCACATCATGAAAAAAGGAAAGGACAGTGTTAAATAAATGAGCAACAAGTTAAAAATGGTAGATAGATCTATTTTTGCATACAAAGCCTTGTGCAATGGGAGGAGAGCCGGTCTTGTGGTAAGTGAAGTACAGTTGTGCTGTCGAGTCGGTGTTGGCTCCTGGTGACCACGGAGCTATGTGGTTTTCTTTGGTAGAATACAGGAGGGGTTTACCATTGCCATCTCTTGTGCAGTGTGAGATGATGCCTTTCAGCATCTTCCTGTATCGCTGCTGCCCAATATAGGTGTTTCCCATAGCCTGGGAAACATACCAGCGGGGATTTGAACCAGCAACCTCTTGCTCGCTTGGCATGAATTGTCCCTTTGCTAAGCAGGGTCTACCCTGGTTTGATTTGAATGGAAGACTACATGTGAACACTGTAAGATATTCCCTTCAAGGGATGGGGCCGCACTAGGAAGAGCACCTGCGTGCAGAAAGTTCCAAGTTCCCGCTGTGGCAAACCTGGGCAATGTATTGTTCCCCCCCACCCCCCAGCCATGTATTGGGGCCATTCACACAGCCTACTAGGCGGGCAGGGGAAGCCTTCGCAAACTTTGCCTTCCTCCCAAGATGATTATTTTTTTGCTGGTGGGAGTGTGGAGCGTGCTCCCACACAATCAGCCCTGCTCTGTGCAGCACAGAGCAGGGTGGATTGCTTCTGAGGCCAGGACTCATTGTCCCGGCCTCCAGGTATCACACAGTCTACTGGGGGACTCCCCCAGGGTACAGTCTCATTCTCTCTTCGGTTATCCCACGGAGGCAAATAAAGGACCTGATTTTCAATTGGTACTAAACAGGCTTGAACACTCAGATTAATGATGACAATTAGTGTTTGTATAATGCTGTTGAATGTTCATAACACTTCACATTAATTATCTTATTTACCTGCAAATTTTACTTTATTTTAGTGTATTATGACCATCTCCTCACAAAGAGTTAATTGCAGTCACTGAGCCCGATACAGAGCAAGATGTGAAGACATAACATTTCCAGGATTTCCCAGCAAATTGCTCTGCTTAAGCAGCATTTAACCACTATCAATAACCAGGATGTGCTCTTGTGGCTACTGTCACTTCAGTCCTGGCCATCAGGTTTCCTAGGGTCACACTTGTAGAGTGGCTGCAGGAGAAATGTTCTGGTACTTGTGACAATTCAGGGAGGAGACTGCCCACACTGCAAGACCTGTTGAGTAACACTGTTGTAAAACATAAAGTACTCCCATTCCCAGTCACACACAATACTTTGTTCTGCCTGGCTTTCTTTCTGAAACTCATCTCCATCCTAAAGGCTAGGACTAATCAGTAATTGTTCTAAGCTAGAACAATTACTGATTAGTCCTAAAGGCCTTCTAATTACTTCTTCATTCCAATCAGTAATCACTTTTTACCCAAAGCCTCTGATTGCTGTTCATTACCTCTGCAGAGTCAATGTGTGGTATTTGTTTAAATTGTCAGATGCCAATGAGGACAGCAGGGGGAGGCTAAAGCTCCATGGCCCCACACCTTCTTTGCACAGAGGATGTCCTTGGTTCAACCCCTGGCATCTAGGAAAGGGAAAGACCGGACCCTTGTTTGCAACCCTAGACAGATGGCACTGTAGACAATACGAAGCTAAATAGATCAATGCTCCAGTTCAGTATAAAGCAGCTTCATATTCATAGGAAGGAAGGAAGGAAGGAAGGAAGGAAGGAAGGAAGGAAGGCCATCGAGTCCTGGGGACCACAGAGCCATGTGGTTTTTTGGTAGAACACAGGAAGGGTTTACCATTGCCTCCTCCTGTGCAGTATGAGATTATGCCTTTCAGCACCTTCCTATATCGCTGCTGCCCAATATAGGAGTCATATTCACAGAGCCAACTTTTTAATCCACTCTGTGGCTTTAGCATCAAGAGATTATGCAGACATTAGCAGGTGCTCATTTATGTTTCTGCCTTTCTACCCAACAGGCCTTCAAGACAGCTGACAATAAGAGAAAACTAAGACACAGGAAATGCTATATGCTTTTTTTTTTTTAACCGTGGTGATTATTAAATGTATTGTGGGGGGGGCGGTGATATAGACTGGCTTCTCCCCAGTTTCTGGGTGTTTGTGCTGCTCTCAGTGTCAAACTAGACATGACATAAAAATTTTGTGACTTCTTTTTCAATGTGCAACCAGTTTGAATCGGGTTTGATGTGATGTGGAGAAGAAGAGTTGAAGTCTTTGCCCTCATGTTTCCCTGCTTTAAATCCTCCCATAGGAACATAGGGAGTTGCCTGCCTCCTACCTAGACAGACCATTGGTCCATCTAGCTCAGTGCTGTCTACAATGACTGGCAGCATCTCTCCAAGCTTTCAGGCAGGAGTCTTTCCAAACAGTTCCCTGGAGATGCCAGGGATTGAGCCTGGGACCTTCTGCATGCAAAGCAGATGCTTTGCTACCTAGCTATGACCCCATCCCCAAGCTGTTATTAGTCCTCCAGTAGAAAAATGATGGATCAGTTTTGTGCCTGTAAGTTTTCCTCTCTGCAGCTAACAGCAGCTTCAGGGAGTGGTTTGGACTGGGGTTGTAACAAGGGGGAAAGCATCAGACATCCTGCTATTTCCAGTCCATGGCCCTGATCCAAATTCCCTGCCACCAGCTGCTTCTTGAAAACCAAAACCGAAGGCAGTGGCTGATATCCAGACTAAGTTATGCAATATTATGGCTAGGGACAGGAGTCATTCTCAAATAGTACTTAATTACAGTAGGAGTAATTTCTAGGGATGTGCACGGAACCTTTTATGGGCCTCCGAACTGGTTCGAACGGCAGGCAGTTCTGCTGGTTTGAAGGTGGGGGTACATCTTTAAGGGTGGAGGAGGGTGCACTTACCCCTCCCCCTGCTTTCCCCCTGCCAGTATTCCGTTTTGTTAAAGTCCATGGGTGGGGGGGCAGCATACTTCCCTGCCACCCCATTGCCCCCTTGAAGTATCCAGCGTGCTTGTGCACGCCGGGCACAGGCGTGTGCTTGTGGGCATGATGTGCATGCACCCTTGCCTGGCACACATAGGCGTGTTGGATACTTCCGGTTAAGGGGGGGAACGGGGTTGCAGAGAGGTACACTGCTGCCCCTGGTGGACTTTGAGAAAACAGAGTGCCAGTGGGGGGGGGGTTAGAGGGAGGGGTAGGTGCACCCTCCCCCACCCTTAAAGATGCATCCTTTCCCCTTCAAACCACTCCTGCCTGGTCCCATGCACATCCCTAGTCATTTTATCTGGATGTCAGACACTGGATGTTCTAGTCAGATAATTCCCATGTCATGTCTGGTTTGGTCTAAACATGCTGCTCTTCAAAGGTCCCATGATTGCCATGGGGGAAATAGCCCACCCGCTGGAAGTGTGCTGCCAGCAATCATGGTCAGGTAGGTTGCACCAGATCTTTTCCTCCTCAAGGGAATCTGGTGAGTGCCTTCTCTGGGTTTCCCCACCTGCTGAGGTCAGGGGAGTATGAGCGATCCACCATCACTCTGGTGGCACTCCGTTTCTGAAACGCCCTCCATAGTTCTATGAACCTACACTTCTGACTAGTGATGTGCCCGGACCGATCCGGAGGCCATTCTACAGGCCTCCGGACTGGTCCAGACACGGGGCGGTTCAGTTCGGAAGAATTGGGGTTGGGGGGTTCCATTAAGGGCAGGGGAGAGTTTACTTACCCCTCCTGCGCTTTCCCAACCCCGGCGCCATATTTACTGTAGAAATCGGGCGGCAGGATACCTCCCTGCCGCCCCTTTCCCTGCTTGGCTGCAGGGAAGACGGGGGGGGGGCAGACTTTTGCAGAGCTACCTAGGAGCAGCAGAGCAGGCTTTTGCGGGGCAGGGCAGAAGAAGCAGCACGCGGTGTGCGCGCGTGGGCTGGGTTTGTGTGTGGGCGCGCAGAGAGAGCTTCTTCCTCCTTGCAACGGCTCTCCAAAGTGCTTTGGCCGCCTCCCCTCCTCCGGCCCCCGATCCCGCCGCCAAGGCATTGCGACCACTCCTCCTCCTCCTGCGCGCCTTCTCCCGACAGGAGATCTCTCGGCACTCTCACAGAGTTCAGCGAGAGATCTCTTGTCAGGGGAAGGTGCGCAGGAGGAGGAGGAGTGGTCGCAATGCCTTGGCGGCGGGATCAGGGGCTGGAGGAGGGGAGGCAGCCAAAGCACTTTGGAGAGCCATTGCAAGGAGGAGGAAGCTCTCTGCGTGCCCACACACAAACCCACCCCACGCGCGCACACCGCACGCTGCTTCTTCTGCCTGCCCTGCAAAAGCCTGCTCTGCCGCTCCTAGGTAGCTCTGCAAAAGTCTCCCCCCCCCCCGTCTTCCCTGCAGCCAAGCAGGGAAAGGGGCGGCAGGGAGGTATCCTGCCGCCCGATTTCTACAGTAAATACGGCGCTGGAGTTGGGAAAGCGTGGGAGGGGTAAGTAAACTCTCCCCCGCCCTTAATGGAACCCCCCACCCCAGTGCCGGACCGCAGCTCCGCGGTTCCGTGCACACCCCTACTTCTGACCTTTCAAAATGAGGTTAAAACATCTTTATTTGCCCAGGCATTTATAAAATGACTTACAAGTATGGACCCACATCAAAATGTTGCAGCACTGTATAAAACTGCTGTGCATGTGTTACCTGAGCCTGGTGAAGGTTTCAGGCACCCTTCTCCCTCAGAAGCAGAATGGTTTGTGACTCTCGTGAAAGAAAAAAACAAGTGGTGAAATTTCATGCTTTTTGTTCAAGCGCTCCTTCCCTTCTCCTCACCACAGGGTTCCATTAGCTCCATCCACCGGCTTGTCTTTAACTGTACTCGGAGTTCATTAACATTCCATCCCATTGATTTACATGGGGGCAGTTTGGCCCACTTAGGGTTTTTTTTCCCCCTTCAAATTTTTTGAACACCAACATATCTGCAAGTCAACCCAAGTCTGCTGGTCCCACTCACCTGCAAGTGCTCTGGTTAAGTATCCACAAGGATCACAACTTTTCAGAGAGTGTGAAAAGTGTGGAAACAGAGTGTGGCTTTTCTTACATTGTACGGTCAAAGGGGCTTTTTATGTCCTGCTGTGTTGTTTTAGCTTTTATGTGGTTTTATTTATTTTTTAATGATCTTGATGTCTCTTTTTTTGTAAGCTGCCTCCGTTTTGAAGTAGAAAGAGATATATTTATTAAATAAATGGGGGTACGCCTTTCCTGGGCAGCTGGATAGTTTATAGCTCCCACTTTGTCCTGGGGATGGTGGTGACTCATGAAGGCACTGGGGAGGAGGACAGTTATGTAAAATATTCCTCCCCGGTCCTAAGAAGCTGATACTGCTACAATTGCTCTTTTTCTTGCCCAGTGTCGTTGTGCAGCATCTTCTTCAACTGCAACCATCGTTCCTTAAGACCCAGGGATTGCACACATAAAATACAACTACAGAAAGAGAAGATGGCAATGACCATGTGCTTCTCTCAATGCTGTGAAAAGCTTCTCTGGCTGCAATGAAATGTGAAACCGCATTCTGACCTTGGGTCAGTTGGCAACCTTCACACCCACACCTGTTCATAATACACACAAGCACCTCCTTCCATGCAAATTATGACACAGCCTACATCAATGAACCTGATGTTCAAGATCACGATGATTGATTGCAAGAGCAATAATGATAGATGAGGCAGGTGTTGTTCAGTAAACAACACAGACAATACTTTCTTTCTCAAAAGAGAGAGAGGACAAGGCTCAGAGCCCAGATACTGTAGCCCTAATTCAAAAGCATACTAAAAAAAAAAAACACCCTACCTTGCTTACTGCTGCAGGATGAGATACACCAATGGAAAACAGAAGCATTATTTAATTCATCTCAGAAAAACATTACTGCTACTTGATCAATATGTTTATCCAGGAAGAATGTAACTTCAAACTTGATAATCACATCACAGCAGGCTGCAAATCAGTCCTATAAAAACCAGTGGGAAATTCCTCCATTTCAAATTGATTTAGACACTATGGAATGAGAATACCATGGCGGGGGGGCGGGCATTTAATTCCAGATGAGTACTGTTGGCCTGAAAACAGCAAAAACCACAAAGTGACTCCTATGCCACCTTAAAAGACTAGGGCTGCAGCAGTAGACACATCTATCCAAGAGTAATTCTCACTGAGCAAGTGGGACTTGGCTCTAAATAGACATGCATTGGAACAGAGTTCTGCATTGGAACATGCATGGCTGCAGTTCTATGAAGATGGGAGGGCAAACTCTGATACTTACTTCCAAACAAACATGCATAATGCCAAGAGTTTTCTTTCACATGAATATGAGGAAGGAGGTTCTTTAAGAACCTATGGGATTTTGACAGGGCCGGATTAAGGGCAACTGATGCCCTAAGCACAGCCCAACAATGGTGCCCCCCGCCCCGCCTCGGCGCCCTTCATTGCTTAACTGACAAGACATTAAGACTCAAGCAAATTATTTACTTATACTTTAATATTTATTTAAATTTTTAAAAGCTTTCTTCTAGATTTTTTAAGGTAAAACAAAACAGTTCCACAGCCTACAATTTCTTATAAAAAGCCGCAACAGAAGGAAAGATTGAGAAAAATATTTCATCTTCAAGGTCAGACATCATAATATACTAACATCTTTTATGTGAAGTTTTATCAATATTTTGTACTGCTCTTTACAGTAATCTTTCATAAATCAATGACTTTTTACTTCAGATACATAGTTTAGTAGTTTCTTGAAACTTTAGTCGCTCACCAAGCCAAAGAAAACTTTTTTTAACAATGCAGAGGACAGTCAAACACGGCAGATAAAAACAATTACAAAAAATTGACTAAAGTTGAGTGTGGCAGTGAAACGCAAGGTGGCAAAAGAAATGCAGGGTGACAATAAGGCAGGCAAAAAGAGAGTTTGAGGAACATTTAGCTAAAAGTATCAAGGAGAATAATAAAAACTTCTTTAAATACATCAGAAGCAGGAAACCTGCCAGGGAGGCTGTTGGACCATGAGACAATGAGGGAATGAAAGGGATTATTAAGGAGGATATGGAGGTTGCAGAGAAGCTAAATGAGTTCTTTGTGTCCATCTTCATGGCAGAGGATACAGAGCATATACCTGTTCCTGAACCATACTTTTCAGGGATGGAGGCTAAAGGACAGAGCCAGATAGAAGCGATGATATCTAAACAGTCTGGAAAAAGTGAAAACTAACAAAACGCCAGGGCCAGATGGCATCCATCTAAGAGTCCTAAAAGAACTCAAATGTGAAATTGCCGACTTCCAAAATCCAAAACCGATTCTGAAGAGCTCCAAAAGGATCTCTCCAAACTGGGTGAGTGGGTGACAAAATGGCAAATGCGCTTCAGTGTTGGCAAGTGTAAGGTGATGCACATTGAGACAAAGAACCTTAACTTCAAGTATACGCTGATGGGATCTGAGCTGTCAGTGACTGACCAGGAGAGGGATCTTGGGGTCATGGTGGACAGCTTGTTGAAAGTGTCAACTCAATTTGTGTCACTTGTGAAAAAGGGCAATTCCAGGCTAGAGGAAGAGGATTGAAAATAAAACTCCTAATATTATAATGCCCTTATATAAAACTACCCCCGTAATACTGCAACACTTTCCTCATATTGCATTTACTGTATAGTATTACTGTTTTACAACTTGTGCTGGTCAACGACCGTAATAAAGATTATTATTATTATATAAAACTACGGTGTGGCCACATCTGGAGTACTGCGTACAATTCTGGTCACCACATCTAAAAAAGGACATTGTAGAACTGGAAAAGGTGCAGAAGAGGGCAACCAAGATGATCAGGGGCATAGAGCACCTTCTTTATGAGGCAAGGCTACAACACCTGGGACTTTTAGTTTAAAAAAAAACTGCGGGGAGACATGATAGAGGTCTATACAATCATGCATGGAGTGGACAAAGTGGATAGAGAGAAATTCTCCCTCTCCCATAACACTAGAACCAGGGGTCATCCCATGAAATTGATTGCCAGGAAATCTAGGATCAACAAACGGAAGTACTTTTTCACACAACACATAATCAACTTGTGTAATTCTCTGCCACAAGATGTGGTGACAGCCAACAACCTAGATGGCTTTAAGAGGGATTTGGATAACTTCATGGAGAAGAGGTCTAGAATCAGCTGCTGGTTGGAGGGCTATAGGCCACCTCCAGCCTCAGAGACAGGATGCCTCTGTGTACCAGTTGTAGGGGAGTCACAGCAGGAGAGAGGGCATGCTGGACTAGATGGGCCTTGGGCCTGATCGAGCAGGGTTGTTCTTATGTTCAGTGAAAGAGTTAAAGGCATGATAGCTAGCGGGGGGAACTCCGTGGTGCCCCCCTTCCCTTGATGCCCTAAGCAGTGCTTGTTTCACTTTATGCTTAATCCAGGGCTGGATTTTGATGAGAAACATGGCATTTGCTTGTCTTGGCTGGGGGCAGGTGGGTCTCAAATCAAAGGACCTGAGCAGGGCATTCTCGGAAATGATTCTGTGCTCAAACAGTGTTGGGAAGTAGAAAGTTGCCTTAGACCAAGTCAGACCATTGCTCCGTCTAGCTCAGTCGGTATTGTCTCCACTGACTGGCAGTGGCTCTCCAAGTTGTCAAGCAAAAGCCTTTCCCAGCCCTTTCTGGAGATGCCAGAGATTGAACGCGGGATTTTCAGCATGGAAAGCAAATGCGCTATCCTTGCACTACTGTTGAACCACCCAAGACAAGCCTGCTCAATAAATAGGCAAGCGGGAGGGTACTCGAGGGAGCATCGGCTAGAGCGTACCATTCCTAAGAGCAGGGGTTCTCCTCGCAAAGGGGTGGACTGGCAAGGAAAGGAAGGAACGTCTCTGCTGTTGCCGGGTCGGTCCGTCCAGGTCCTCGTTGCTGGCCATTCGTGACTCAGTACAGCTTGCCAAAACGGACCAAGGGGAGGGGCAGCGCGAAGGAGGAGGGAGGATCTTGCCAGCCTATGGAGTAGAGCAGGCTTGACGCTGGATTCATCTAAGCATATAAAAGTGGCTCCAGCTCCAGATCGCCCCTTTCTTCAGCATTCCTAAGCAGCAGAGAAGAGTCCGCACGCACGGGGAGAACTGGCGGGCGCCGGGTCTCCCACGTGCGCCGCCTTTCTGGGTTCTTCTTGCGGGCGTGCTCGCCTCCCTACCCGGCTCCAGGGTAGAGGAAGGCAAAGAGAACCGTTTCTTCTTCGCTGGGGAAGGGCTAGGGGTGTGTCTCCCACGTGCACCTCCTTTCTAGGCTCTTGCGGGCGTGCTCGCCTCCCCGGCTCCAGGGTGGAAGAAGGCAAGGAGAACCGTTTCCTCTTCGCTGCGGAAGGGCTGGGGGTGTAAAATGACTTCGATCCCCGCCGCCAACTGGAGCGGCGCCGGGAACGGCGGCTGGGAGGGGAGCCGGGGCGGCCCAGAGGCCACCTGGCCCCCACCGCTCCTCCACCACGCCGCCGGGAACCTGTCTTCGACTTCGCGGGCTCCGGCCGGCAACTTTTCCAACCAGTTCGTGCAGGCGCCGTGGTGCATCGCGCTCTGGTCGCTGGCGTACGGCGCGGTGGTGGCGGTGGCCGTCTTCGGGAACCTCATCGTCATCTGGATCATCCTGGCCCACAAGCGCATGAGGACGGTGACCAACTACTTCCTGGTCAACTTGGCTTTCTCCGACGCCTCTGTGGCCGCCTTCAACACGCTGGTCAACTTCATCTACGCGCTCCATGGCGAGTGGTACTTCGGCGAAGCCTACTGCCGCTTCCAGAACTTCTTCCCCATCACCGCCGTCTTCGCCAGTATCTACTCCATGACCGTGATCGCCGTTGACAGGTGAAGGAGGGAGGCGGCGGGGGCGGGGGGGACTCTCGAGCAGCCCGATCGCCGTCTCGCTTTGGTGCCTCCTCACCTCTGGTCTCCGCCAGCATCTTCTCGCTGCCTCTTGCTCTGAGCGCTACACTTCCCTCTTATCACCCTTTCTATGGCAAAAAAAAGGACACCGGCTGGCAACCAGACTAAATTACTCCTAAGTAGTCCCATTGGAATGAATGGGAGAAGTTAGTCGGGTGACTAACTTGCTCCATTCATTTCAGTGGGATTAGCTTGAAATTAATAATTTAGCCTAGATGTCTGTCTCCTTCTAGAATATTTTTGATCATGATTTAACTGTGTCTTCTGGATTAGATACTAGAGGGTGTGCAGAACCAGTGCAAATCAAACTGGGTTTGATTCAAACCCGACTAGTTCGAACTCAAACCAAACCAGCCTCAAAAAAAGGTCACGGGTCTGGGTTTAAACCCAATTGGGCCTGGTCCCTTACAGATTAGTTTGACCCAGTTCGATGGTCCAAGTGGCTATGCTTGTAAAGGGGAATCTAGTGATGCCTTTAAAAAACGTCTAAGGGTGGCTTGTTGGGGGGGGGGAGGTACAGCGAGAAGGCACCTTACCGTGGCTCCTCTAAACCCTGGTGCTCACCTCAGGCTCGGTTCCAGCCTCTGGACACAGAGGTAATACAAATGGCCTCTGTGCATGTGCGGAGGCCAGAACTGTGTTGCCATCATGTAGGCTGCACTGCTGGGGGGAGTGCTGGGGTTTAGGGAGTTGGCCTAAACCCCAGCGCCAGTAAGGTGTCCTCTTGCTGCCACCCCCACCTGTCCTTAAACACTTTTTAAAGGTAGGATCCCCCTTTGCTTGTAAAGGGGAGCCCTCACCGGATTCCCCTTTCCAAGCATAGCCCATCAAACCGGTTTGACCCAGTTAAGTTGAACGGAAGGAACCACTGGTTGGTTCAGCCGAACCAGTTCACGGACTGGCGGTTCAGTTCGATTTCAAACCGAACTGCAAAAATCGGTTCCAAGCACACCCCTTATTAGATACACTAACTCTGTTTTTAAACCGGCTTGTACGCCACGTTGAGTCTTTGACAATAAGACAGTGATACATTCTTAAATAATAACCTAGTTTAATAATTGCCTTATTAATTAGATCGAGGAACCATGTGGTCTGGTATTATGTGTGTAATTTAGTTGGGTTGTCAGCCAGTGTCTTCCCCCCCCCCCAATACAAAAGGTGATATGAGGGGAGAGGAGAGCACACAGCAAGAGGCAGCATCAACCACAATGCTGGCAGAGACCAGAGGCTTGATCCCAGTGCTTGATATTTGGAGATATACTGCCTCTGTGAATGGAGGTTCCATGCATGGAGTGCACAGGGAGTGTGGCATGCACAGCCACTGATGCACCTATAGGCACAGTCAATTTGTCCAGTCCTTAAAAAGATCCAACTAGAGGCCAGCATCACCTCAGCTATAATCTCTTTGAAAATTTCTAGTAATTTCAGTTCCTCCCTGGCAGCCTTTTCATTAGCTTCCCCGTGCTGCAGGCAGATTGTTGCCACTCTCTTCTGGCCATTAAAGCTTCCGCTCTGATCATGTGTGCGGATAACGCCGTTCAAATTTCCCTCTTCTCGTTCAAATTTCCCCCTTCTCCGTATTATATTTCAGCGGCACTGGGAGGGGAAGATCCATCCTCTGGAAACGGTGGGAGGCCTTTTTTCTTTGTTTCCTCTAAGCTGAATTTCAGAAAGCACTCCCGAGTTCCCTAGCATTCTTTCTGTGGCCTCCCCCATTGCAAATGATTCAGGCCAATTTCATCACCTCCTGCCCCCCCCCATGAAAGAATTGAGGTGTTGGATATGCGGTAAGCCTGGCCACGGCAGGCATGGCATGCAACACGTTTGTGAGCCTCCTATGGATGTATGAAATGTTATAAGGCTTCAGGTCATGAATGCTTGCCTGTTGTACCTTTTGACTTTAATCGGCTACAATTGACTTAGCCTTAACTTTTGTCACTATTCCTGCATCCTGGACTATGACCATGTCTTCTCTTGACACACAAGCATCATGCTGTAGGTTAGGGTTTGTCTGATACTTCTGATGTCTTATTTTTAGCACACATGTCGATGTGCTATTTCGTTTGGTTTTCTGTGCTGTTTTACGGAAGTTTGCTCTAGATGGCTTTATTCAGCTTGTGAGCTGCCTTCTCATTATGGAAAAAGTGAGATAAAAATATTAAAATACAGTAATATACTTACATATAACAACAACTGTAGTTCTAGATTTAGACAAAAGTTGCAATTTTATGCACACTTACCTAAGAATAAGCCCCTAATAAGCAGGACTTGATTCTGAGTAAACATGTATAGGCTTGGGATGTAAAAGCTCTGTCTAGCTTAAAATTCTTGGGATGGTGCCAATACAGTAGGCATCCTCTGTATTAATTGTAGTTAGAGATGGTACTTAATTTCTTTTAAAATGAGAGGTGCTATGGGGTCACTCCTGCCTGGGCAGGTGTGAAAATTGGCCGTGGTAATTCAGTAATGAAGGAATGTATTCTGCACATGCTCAGTGTTAGTCTCTTATTACCCCACATGTTCCAAGGACGATCACTAGCATTGAAATTAGATGCTGTGATTCAAATTAAACCCTAGAATGTTGCAAGTTCTAGACATCAGATAGTGGCATGGAGTGTGCAGAAAATGGAGAGAGAATGCCTTCTAGAAGTGTGCAAACAGGTTCGGAACCAGAGAGGAGAGCTGGTCTTGTGGTAGTAAGCATGACTTGTCCCATTAGCTAAGCAGGTTCCACCCTGGTTGCATTTGAATGGGAGACCACATGTAAGCACTGGAAGATATTCCCCTCACGGGATGGAGCCGCTCTGGGGAGAGCATCTAAGTTCCAAGTTCCCCCCAGCAGCATCTCCAAGACAGGGCTGAGAGAGATTCCCGTCTGTAACTTTGGAGAAGCCACTGCCAGTATGTGTAGACAATACTGAGCTACATGAACCAATGGTCTGACTCAGTATATGGCAGCTTCCTATGTTCCTATGACTTTGAGCCGGTTTGGTTTGACAGTTTGGGGTTGAGCCAAACCCCCTGCCTCCGGTTCGGCTCGATCATGGACTGAACCATTCACGGACCAAAAATAGGCCACGCAAGGGCCATTTGCACATGCGTGGTGACCTCTAAAATGGCTACCATCCTGGGGAAAAGGGCCAAAGACTGCCCAAACTGGGTGATGGGTGCATAACAGAGGACGGCAGGGAAGGGGGAACCTCTGCAGAAGGGGGAACCTCTGCCGCTGCCTATGGGTTGTGGAGGAGAGAATCAGCTGCCTTTCCATTTTTAAAAGCTCCCTTTGCCTGGCTTCCTTTGCTTGGAAGGGACTCTTAACTTCCAAAGAACATAACAGGTGAGTGCCTGTTTACAAGCCTGGCATACATGCTCATGAAGAAGATCAATTGATTGGCATACCTTCCAACATTTCACCAATGAAAATAAGGATATGCCTATGAATGTGTAGTGGGGGGGTGTCCAAGCGACCTAGGAGGCACAGTATACAATTCTGATCATAAATGAGAGAACCTCCTCTGTCATGAAACCTGTCACCTATTATAAAAATCTGGAGAGGTCCTGTTACGGTTGTTGCCGGCTCACTTGATGGCGAATTGGGACCGGGCCTTCTAGTTGTCCTGGGGCCAGAGGTGCACCTAGGTAATTTTGGAGCCTGGACCTAAAGGCCTTTTGAGGGCCTCCACTAGCAGGTTAAGCATCAACACACAACCATGCAGTATTTTTAACACATGGGTTCATGAGGGCACAAACAGCAACTGAACGCACAAGAATGTAAGAATATACAACAGGTATACTTATGCAAATATGCATTAGCAGAAACATTTCAACACGCAACTTAACATATTCCCATCCCACATTTCATTCTCTACTCCCCACTCTGTCTCTAAAGCAGAAGTCATCACACTCTGCCGCCTGGCACAGGTCACGGTCATGCTCAGCCGCCTGTCTCAGTGTGGGCTGGCAGCACAGCAACCACACCACCCAGGACAGACTAAAGAGGATTTGGGGGACCCCAGAGGTTGTGGAGTGGAGGCCATGGACTTCAGCCAGGAAGTCCAGGGGTAAGAGAACCTCTGCCCGGGGCTCTGGAATATACTCCCTGTTGAAATAAGAGCATCTCTGTCTCTGTATGCTATCTAGCTCAGTATTGTCTTCACAGACTGGCAGCGGCATCTCCAAGGTTGCAGGCAGGAATCTCTCTCAGCCCTATCTTGGAGAAGCCAGGGAGGGAACTTGAAACCTTCTGCTCTTCCCAGAGTGGCTTCATCCCCTGAGGGGAATATCTTGCAGTGCTCACACATCAAGTCTCCCATTCATATGCAACCAGGGCAGACCCTGCTTAGCTATGGGGACAAGTCATGCTTGCTACCACAAGACCAGCTCTCCTCTCCTCAAGATCCTCAAGAGGTTCCTGTTTTCCCAGGCTTTTAACTGAAGATTAAATTTTAAATATTTTTACTTGCTGAAATGGTTTTTATCGGTTTTTGAATTCTGTTTTATATGGTTTTTATATTTATGTTTTTAACTTTGTTCACTGCCTAGAGATGTCTATATCAGGTGGTATAGAAATATGATTAAATAAACAAAGAAATACAAAGAAATTGGGTAACAAAATGCGTGCAGAGGATGCAAACTACCATCCAAACCACCAAGTCAGATGAGCCAAATTGTGTTTTTTCCATTAGAAAAGGGTAGTGGTGGACAGTAGATTATAATACAGAACATGCATCCCTTGCAGATTAATAGCACAATGTTGCTGCTTCTACTACTACAAATTTTTATATACCATTTTCAGCAAATGTTCCCAAAGTGGTTTAAACAGAAAAATAAACAATAAATAAGATGGTTCCCTGTCCCCAAAGTACTCACAATTGAAAAAGCACATTGGGACAAAAAACCCCAACTTCAAGTATACGCTGATGGGATCCGAGCTGTCGGTGACGGACCAGGAGAGGGATCTTGGGGTTGTGGTTGACAGCTCGTTGAAAGTGTTGACTCAGTGTGCGGCAGCTGTGAAAAAGGCAAATTTCATGCTAGGGATTATTAGGAAGGGGATTGAAAATAAAACGGCTAACATTATAATGCCCTTATACAAAACTATGGTGCGACCACACTTGGAGTACTGCATACAATTCTGGTCACCACATCTTAAAAAGGACATTGTTGAACTGGAGAAGGTACAGAAGAGGGTAACCAAGATGATCAGGGGCCTAGAGCACCTTTCTTATGAGGCAAGACTACAACACCTGGGGCTTTTTAGTTTAGAAAAAAGACGTTTGCGGGGAGACATGATAGAGGTCTATAAAATCATGCATGGCATGGAGAAAGTGGAGAGAGAGAGATTCTTTTCCCTCTCACACAACACGAGAACCAGGGGTCACTCCATGAAATTGATTGCCAGGAGGTCAAGGACCAACAAACGGAAGTACTTTTTCACACAACATGTGATCCACTTGTGGAACTCTCTGCCACAGGATGTGGTGACAGCCAACAACCTGGATGGCTTTAAGAGGGGTTTGGATGACTTCATGGAGGAGAGGTCTATCAATGGCTACTAGTCAGAGGGCTGTGGGCCACCTCCAGCCTCAAGGGCAGGGTGCCTCTGAGTACCAGTTGCAGGGGAGTAATGGCAGGAGAGAGGGCACACCCTCAATTCTTGTCTGTGGCTTCTAGCAGCATCTGGTGGGCCACTGTGTGAAACAGGATGCTGGACTAGATGGGCCGTGGGCCTGATCCAGCAGGGCTGTTCTTATGTTCTTATGAAGCACCAGCAACAACCACTGTAGGGATGCTAGGATATGCTTGGATAGGGCCAGTTGCTCTCCCCCTGCTAAATATAAGAGAATCGCCACTTTAAAAGGTTCTTCTGTGCTCAGTTAGCATGGAATTCTAAAGATGCAATTCTATGCATGTTTACTTGGAACTGAATTCCTACTGTCCATCAAGGACTTGTATTCAGCAAGGACTGAAGCCTTGTTGTTGTGGCTCACGTTCTGTGTTAAAACTACTTGATGTGGATTAATATCCCCTTGGCACCCAAGCTGACATTTCAGATTTCAGTGGTGGGGAGGAGAATTAACTAGAAAGGGGTTCAAAAGCCTGCTCTTGAGTATATTCAAGATTAAACTGTGATAAAGCAGCGCGTTTTATGCGCATTTGTTTGGGATACTTCTTGTATTTCATGATAAACCTAGCGGTGCGGTCAGCACAGGTGAAAGAGTCCGGCTTCATGGTTCTCAGGCATGGTCTGAAGATACATAATATAGCAACCTTCTTAAAGCTCATCAGGTCAGTGTCTGGTCAGTCCCTGGAAGGGAGACTTCCTGGGAACCCCATGAATGCTGCTTTGATGTTCAGCATGGAAGAAAGGTGGGGTTCTAATGGCCATCAAGCTAGCTACCTATGGGAAGAAGCGTGTGGCAGAAGCAGATTTTGCCTCCTAAACTGGACTTACACATAACTTGCTGGCTCCTTGGAGGAAAAGAGCGATATAAATGCAAATAAGACCCACCTGTGTGTACAATGGGCAGACCATCAACCAGGTGAAGATCAAGCCTGAAATCATCCAGGTATACCTGGTTGAAGGTCTTCCCATTGTACATGCCCACCATCTCTGGAAGGATGAGCATGTCGTGCAGGTGGGTCTGGTTTATTTATTGGCATTTATATCCCACTTTGCCTTCAAGGAGCCAGCAGCGGTGTACATGGTTATGTGTAAGTCCAGTTTACGAGGCAAAATCTGCTTCTGCCACACGCACAAGGTTATGTTTATCCTTGCAACAATCCTCTGAGGTAGTTTAGGCTGCGAGAGAAGTGACTGGCCCAGAGTCACACATGAGTTTCAGGGCTGAGTGGAGTTTTGAACTTGAATCTCCCTGGTCCTAGTTCAACACTCTAACCACTACACCACACTGCTTTAGTCTGGGAGTGGGTGCTTAGGGGCAGGCTTGCTCATTGCCCTGCTGTCATTGCTCAGTTATCACTGGAAGGCAGTTCCAGGGGGTCCTGCCTCTGACCCACTGGGTCAGTAGCAGTTGAGTTGCCTACTCAACCCTGGAGAGTAGGCATCAGGCACATGAGGGAGTGCAGATGAGAGCTGGTCTTGTGGTAGCAAGCATGACTTGTCCCCAGCTAAGCAGGGTCTGCCCTGGGGGCATTTGAATGGGAGACTACATGTGAGCACTGTAAGAGCACTGTAACTACATGTGAGCACTGTGTGCATCCCTTAGGGGATGGAGCTGCTCTGGGAAGAGCAGAAGGCCCTAAGTTCCCTCCCTGGCATTTCCAAGATAGGGCTGAGAGAGATTCCTGCCTGCAACCTTGAAGTAGCTGCTGCCAGTCTGTGTAGACAATACTGAGCTAGATGAACCAATGGTCCGACTCAGTATATGGCAGCTTCCTATGAGTCCACTCTAAAGTGAATGATCTACATGTGGAAGCCCAGCCATGCTAAAGTAGTAACCATCTGAATTAAAACAGGTTTGTAAGCCATGGTAAATACATAAATGGTGGACAGGCAGGATATCAGTTTGTTAAATAAAAATCAGTGTCCAGCAAAGTGCTTGTGGAAGGAATTTGCACTGGCACAAAGCTGTGGTGTTAGCTAGTTGCACAAAGTCTGGAGCTTGCATGCTAGAGTAGTGTTGCACTATTGCAAACATGCTTGCATTTGTGCAGTAGTTGTGCAAGCTGCAACAGCAGGCAGCTTGCCTCATCTGCTTGAAAGAGAGCTGCTGTACAAGAGCGCTGTGCCACAAAAGTGTAAGGACACAATTTTGCATATCATTGCTCTGTAGCACAACTATGTGATCTTCTTGTACTTGTGCACATTTGTTCATCATGCTTTGTTAGTCAGGATGTTGGCCCATAAAATTGAAATAAAATAAATTGTTTTGTTTTTTTAATGAAGGGAAGTGTGCTTTCCCATCCATCGCTAACAATGTAACTGTTATTAATTTATTATTAATGAATAGTAATCATTAATAATTATTAATGTAATTCAGTGTGTAGAAACATATGATGGTCAAAGATATATATGCTCCTGAGGAGTAATCACAGAGGGTCTGGAAAACAAGGGGGCAAACTTCCCCATTAACCCCGAATGGCACCCGTGTTTTGCATGTGAATCCCCCACTCCCATGTGTAGTGTATTACGGTTACTTCCTCTTTCAATGCATGTTTTTATTATTTATTTATTTATTTATCAAACTTCTATACCGCCCAAACTTTCATCTCTGGGCAGTTAACATAAAACAATTAACACATATTAAAAAAATAAAACAATTCAACAATTCATTCATTTATATTTATTTTATTTATTTATCAAATGTGTATACCGCCCCAAACTTTCATCTCTGGGCAGTTTACGATAACATAAAACCAGTTAAAAACATATACAAAAACTTTAAAACAATTTAACAGTTTAAAAATAACCAGAAATTAAAACTCAAAAATATTAGGAAGCTGAGAAAGCTTGGGCAGGGAGCGCATTCCACAATTTAAATCAACCATAAATTAAAACAGACTGAGGCTATTCACACGATGGGAGAAAATCGGGCTAGCGGAGGTTAGCCCGATTTTCTCCCATCGTGTGAACCACCGGGCGTGGCTGCGAGACCAGTGGTTCGCAAGTGGGTCACCCGCTTCTGTAGCCCGGTGCTCAAACCGGGTTTGTGGAGCGAGCGCTCTGCAAACCTGGTTTAAGCAATCATGAGTAGCCGCGGCGTGGCTCTGCACCATGGCTACTCATGAGTAGACCCTCCCATGGGATGCTGAAAAGCAGCCTCCTGGTTTGGGGGTCTCTCCAGTATGCCCTGCACACTCGCACAGGGCATACTGGAGCTTCCGGGGGCTGCACGGCCCCTGATCTTCCCAGCCCCTGCCGGCTCTGTCATGGAGCCAGTAGTCGTGTGGGCGGCCAATCCGGTCTCCCAGGGCTGCCGCCCTGCTCGTCTGCGGGGACGCAGACTCCCTGCAAACCCAGACAAGCTGGGTCTCCTTGATGGTGAGACCTGCTTCACTATTTTTAAAAGCTGGGAAAGCTTGGGTGAAAAGATGGGTTTTCAGATTTATTTTTATTTTTTATTTTTAAATGTCAGAGATGGGAAGGATCGTATCTCAACAGGGAGCGCATTCCACAATCGTGGGGCAGTAACCGAGAAGGCCCGTCTCTGCGTAGCCACCGGATGAGTTGGCGGTAACTGGAGACGGACCTCCTCAGATGACCTCAATGGGCAGTGTGGCTCATAGTGAAGAAGACGCTCTCTTAAATACCCAGGACCTAGGCCGTTTAGGGCTTTATAAGTTATCACTAGCACTTTGTATTTTGCCCGGAAATCAATTGGCAGCCAGTGAAGCTCCGTCAGCAAAGGAGTAATGTGGTCTCTCTGAGATGACCCAGAGACCAACCTGGCTGCTGCATTCTGAACCAACTGAAGTTTCCGGACTACGTACAAAGGCAGCCCCACATAGAGTGCATTACAAAAGTCAAGTCTGGAGGTTACCAGCAAATGTACCACTGTTCTGTGGTCATTGATATTAAGAAACGGGCACAGCTGGCGTATCAGCCGAAGCTGATAGAAAGCACCCCTGGCCACCACCTCAACCTGAGAAACCAAGGAGAGGTGTGGATCCAGAAGTACTCCCAGACTGCGAACCAGCTCCTTTTGGGGAAGTGTGACTCCCATCTAGAAGAGGTAGATCGACATTGTCTCTGGAGTTCTGACCCTGCACAATAAGTACCTCCGTGTTATCTGGATTCAGTTTGTTTATTCTCCCTCATCCAGCCCATTACTGCTTCCAGGCAGGCATTGAGGGAGGTTATGCCAGCTCCTGAAGATGGTGATCCTATTGAGCTTGAATTATCATGAGGGCAGAGCTAAGCACAATGGGCTGGAATGTTGTGACTGCTCCCTTGAACACTGGAATATACTGTTCATAAAAAGGATGCTGTTTTTCTTGTTTCCTTCATAATTTCCCCAAATTATATCTTTAGCTCACCATATTTGCAATGTTTGGCTTCATTTGATACTCCATAAAAGGGGTATCAGTGGTGATTCATTGGGGTGCTATTCTTTGAGGCTGTTCACACAAGCAGCCCTACCCAGGCCTGAACAGCCCCACCTGGGTAGGGCTGCTCATGTAAAGTGCCGGGCCTGGGATCCTGGCTGATTTTGGCACTGCCCTGCGGGGTAGCCCAGGTAAGAGCACACCCTTCTACTGAGGATCCCAGTTGCCTGTCTGCTCAGGCTGCCTAAAGCCTGAGCAGAGACAGAGCTGGGCACCTAGAGCGCCTGGCTTGAGGGGGAATCCCCCAAAGCACCTTGCTCCTCGTAAGAGTTGCCATGCCCCCTGGAATTCCAGGTTTCACCCAGATATTAAGCATCTCACCCAGATTGCTTAGCCTACCCAGATTCGCCTGAATTAAAATAAATAAATAAAAGCTAAGCTCTAGCCCTCTAAGCTCTAGTCACTACTCTGCTCAAAAATTATTTTCAAGCCAGTTTACATAATATGCAAATTAGGCACCCAGATTTGGAAAGCCAGAATATGGCAACCCTACTCCTCGTGCAATGCATTGTGGAATTTCCCACAATGCATTTCCCAGCCTCCAGAATGCTGCGCTGCTTCCTGCAGCAGCAATTGTAGGTGCGGTGTGGCACAGGGCTGAAGACAGGAATATTCCTGTCTTCCCTCCACCCCCAGCCCTCCCCAGTCACCCGGGATTTTGGTCATGTGAACAATCTTTTTTCTCTGTCAGTGAGTCATATCTGAGTCAGTGCTTGAGCACAGAGATCAGACTAAGGTTTGCCACAGTGAAAACTTTCTCTCCTCAAGGGGCCATTATTTTCAGGCAAAACAAAACCTCAGAAAACCCACCTCTCTGTGGGATGCAATAAGTAAAGTCTACTTGGATGGTGTGTAATAATAGCTCTCCAGATAACTACTTAGTCCCCTAAAGGAAATGTCCCAACAGTTCCTTATCCCTTGCTTTTAGGTTAACTGAAAAGAGATTAAGCAGGAAACAAACCATTGGTTAGACTGTAACAAGGCAGATCTCTTTTCCCCAGCGCCATGGAAATAAACCTGGGTTTGCCATAAAGTGTATATTCAGTTGGGAACTGCAGTTAACCCTGGCTTTCTGGTGAATGTAGCTGGATGATGCATGCATTTCCAGTCACATGTTTCTTTCATTCATACTTTACCTGTTTAAGTCAGGCAGACAGTGAGGGCAGGAAAATACTGCTTTCAACAGGGCTTAATATAGCAGGGAAGTAACTTGACTAGCAAGCCAGAGGTTGCTGGTTTGAATCCCTGCTGGTATGTTTCCCATAGCGATATAGGAAGATGCTGAAAGGCATCATTTCATAATGCATGGGAGATGGCAGTGGAAAACCCCTCCTGTATTCTACCAAAGGCAACCACAGAGCTCTGGGGTCGCCAGGAGTCGACAACCACTCGACGGCACACTTTACTTTAATACAGCAGGTTTGTGTCTTCTTAACCATCTCCACTCCATAAAGCATTCCAGGTATGGGCGGTGGGTAAGTCTACTGCTGTTTAAAGTGATATTTTCCCACCCTCACTCCCCCCACCGACCCGGAGCAGTGCTCAGCAGCCGCTACTATTTAAGGGTAAACATTTACTCTTAAGGGTAAACTTTTACCCAGGTATATCTGTGTAGTATGTGATGCAGCCCTTCTGCTGGTTGGTGTCATGACCCCGGATTGAGGGACCCCTTCTCTCCAACTGGGGAATGAGGTGGAAAGTTCCGGGAATTAGAGAGGGTGGGAAGAACTTAAGCTCCAGACCTTGAGTGACCCCTTGTCACTGCAACTCTCAAAACCTTTCTGTTTGGCCTGGCCTTCCAGGGTTTTTACATTGTTGTACATGTTTTTAATCTGCTGTAACCTGGTTTTCCAGGGTTT
This sequence comes from Hemicordylus capensis, assembly GCF_027244095.1. NCBI lineage: Eukaryota > Metazoa > Chordata > Lepidosauria > Squamata > Cordylidae > Hemicordylus > Hemicordylus capensis. The sequence goes on along the minus strand of NC_069661.1, from coordinate 33,494,604 downwards.
TTAAACTGTGTTGAATGTTTTTAATTGCTAATTGTTTTATGGTGTTTTATAGTCTCTGTTTTTAACTGTTAATTGATTTTAATTGTTTTGTTTTAATGTAAACCACCCTGAGCCATTTTTGGAAGGGCGGTATAGAAATTGGAATGAGTGAATCCTATATAATAAAATGCTTGGTGTCTGCGTCCGTGTCTTTTTCGAGTGTTCTGTGCATGCACGGCTGGGCGTGTGTGCAGAACACGCCTAGAGAGACTCGGACGCAGACATCGGCCGCCATGTTGGGTGTCTTGCAGGCGGCGTTGGCCAGGCGAGCGGAGGAGGAAAAGGCCAGGTGAGAGGGGGAGGCCAGGCAAGCAGAGGAGGGGGAGGCCAGGAGAGCGGAGGAGGCAGCGGGGGAAGCCGGAGGAGGCGGCGGGCTGGCAGCCGACATCGCACGCCTGAAGGAGCTCGAGCTGGGCGGCGGCAGCGGCCTCCTCCTCCTTCTGGCCCCACTGGAGGCAGCGGCCAGCCCGAGCTGGCTCCCGCTCCCCCTGCCCCCTCCTAGCACCCGTTATTGTAACAGGCTAAGTGCCTAGTGAATGAATAAACCCCCCACAGGAGAACCAGGGAAACCCAAGCCAGCATCATCCCCACCATGACCGAAGGACATGGCTCTGCCTTCATCTTCTAACTCAAAGAAATCCCCTAAGGACCGACTAGTTTAGCAAAGGTGCCTCAGCATCACTGGAGCCAGCACTTAAAAAATCAGTCAAGGCCCCTTTAAGGAACAGAACTTTTCCACAGAAATCGGTGGGGTGAATTCACCCTGCCTAGGCAGCAGCTAGGCAGCTATAAGACCTGGCAGCCTACTGCAAGATCTTTTTGGAGCAACAGTCCTTTTATTTTGCATTGCTCACCTTTTGTAGCACTGGCTCTCAGAGCTGACTGAGGTCTATTGCACTCCTGGATCCCTTCCTGGGCAGAGATCCTGGCTTGGCCTGGAACATGATATATTGTCATTTCTTATTGTTTATTACCATAGCAGAGAGTTATATGCAAACACTTTATGGATTGAAATATCACAGACTGAACCTCTTGCATTTCATGGCCTTCTGACCCTGCTGTTTACTTCCCTGCCCATAACTGTGTATAGGTCTATATGTATCTGTCAACGAACTGAGTCATATTCTGATGAAATGAGCTCTAGTCCATGAAAAATGAAAGTGAGCTCTGGTCTGTGAGCTCTACCACAATAAATATATTAAGTCATCAAGGTGATGCAAGATTTCTCACTGGTTTTGCTGTAACAGACGATGGCTGCCTTTCTGGAAAGGATTTTGCGGTATATGCCCTGGATTGGTTCCCATCAGTAAAAGATGAAATGAATTGACTACAGATTGACATCTTGGGCATCAGGGGCTGGAATGGGACACTTTCAGTCAGAAAATCATACAGTTTACTACTCAGGCCACGAAAGCCAAAGAAGGAACGGTGTTGCTTTCATAGTCACGAAGGATATAACAATGACAGTACTTGGGTACAATGTGGTCAATGACCGACTAATATCAATTAGATTTCATGGACAACCCTTTAACATGACAGTTCTTCAAGTCTATGCCCCAATGACCGATGCAGAAGAAGAGGAAGTTGATGAGTTTTATGCTCAAGTCCAGTCTGAAATTGACAGAACATGCAAGCAAGATGTGCTCTAGTGGTTGGAGACTGGAATGCCAAAATTGGAAAAGGTAAGGAGGGAAACACAGTCGGCCTATATGGCCTAGGAAACAGAAATGAAGCAGGAGAACAACTTATTAGTTTCTGCCATGCCAATGATCTCTTCATTGCTAACACATTCTTCAAACAACCAAAGCAGAGCCTATACACATGGACATCGCCAGATGGAGTACACAGAAATCAAATTGATTACATTATTGGTGCAAGGAGGTGGAAGAGCTCAGTTATAACAGCAAAGATGTGGCTGGGGGCCGATTGTGGAACAGATCACGAGCTGTTCATGGGCAAGTTCCAAGTCAAGCTAAAGCGGAAAAACAAAGCTATCCAGCTTCCAGTATGATCTTGAGAATGTACCCACCATTTTCAAGGAGAACAGCAGGAACCACTTTGAAGTTCATCGATAGGGAACCAGAGGAACTGTGGAATGAAATCAAAGAAGTTGTTGAGGACGAATGTGAAAAGAGACTGCCAAAGACCAAGAAACAGAAGAAAGCAAAATAGATGTCAGAACAGACAGTGGAAATTGCCAAGAAGAGGAGAGAAGCCAAAGTCAAGAAAGATAAAGACCTCAGGAAGGAACTTAATAGGGAATTTCAGAAAGCTGTTAGAAGAGACAAAGAGCAGTACTACAATGACATCTGTAAATACCTTGAGGGTGGAAATAGACATGGAAAAACAAGGCAAGTTTTCCAAAAGATCTCTGAACTCAGAGGGAGGTTCCAACCTCAAATTGGTATGTTAAGGGATGCCAAAGGACAGATAGTAACTGAGTCAGAGAAGATCAAAGATGGAAGGAGTATACTGAAAATCTGTACAGCAGGGACGTCAACATCCAAGATACTCTAGAAGATATTCCATACATGCAAGAACCTTTAGTACAGGAAGATGAAGTTAGATCAGCACTCCAGTCATTACCAAGTTGGAAGGCTACAGGAATTGATGGAATAGCTACAGAAATATGGCAGGCAGCAGAAGAATAAGTCAAGGCTCTAACCAAACTATGCCAGCAAATTTGGAGAATACCACAGTGGCCAACAGATTGGAAGAAGTCAGTCTACATACCCATACCAAAGAAAGGAGACTTAACAGACTGAGCAAACTATCGTACAATATACTTTATTTAACATGCTAGCAAAATAATGCTCAGGATCATTCAACGCAGATTAGAATCCTACGTGGAAAGGGAAATGCTGGATGTTCAAGCTGGTTTCAGAAAAGGCCGAGGAACAAGAGACATCATTGCTGATGCATGCTGGATAATTGAGAAAGCCAAAGAATATCAGAAAGAAGTCAATATGTGCTTTGACTACAGAAAAGCCTTCGACTGCGTTGACCATGTCAAGTTGTGGAATATCCTTAGGAAAATGGGCATCCTGGAACATCTCATTCTTTTCATGAGAAACCTATATACAGGACAGGAACCCACAGTCCAGACAGGACATGGTGAAACAGACTGTTTCCTGATCAGCAAAGGAGTAAGACAAGGCTGTATACTTTCTCCTTCTTTATTCAATTTATTTGCTGATCATATACTGAGAGAAGCTGGATTGGAAGATAATGAGAGTGGTTTTAAAGTTGGAGGAAGAAACATCAATAACCTATGCTATGCTGATGACACCGCTCTGATAGCTGAGAGTGCAGTTGATCTGCAAGTTCTAGTACTGAAAGTCAAGGAGCACAGTGAAAAAAATGATACTACTATTTAATGTAAAGGAGACTAAACTAATAACGGGTACAGTAACCAGCCTCAGAGTTGGCAGTGAAGACATTGAAGTGGTGGATAGCTTCTGCCTTTTAGGATCGACCGTCAATGGTAAAGGATCCAGCAGCCAAGAAATACATTGCAGACTAACACTTGGTAGGGTTGCAATGAAGGCCTTGGAAAGGATATTTAGATGCCGTGACATGTCTACACCTACAAAGATTAGAATAGTTCAGACAATGGTTTTCCCTGTGACGCTCTACGGATGCGAAAGCTGGACTTTGAAGAAGCAAGATAGAAAAAACATTGATGCTTTTGAACTTTTGAATTGATGCTGGAGAAGGCTTTTGAGGATACCATGGACAGGCAGGAAAACAAATTGATGCTAGAACAAATCAATACAGAATTTTCACTTGAGACACAAATGACCAGGCTCAAACTATCATACTATGGACACATTATGTGAAGATCTAGCTCTTTTGAGAAGTTCATAATGCTGGGGAAAAGTTGAAGGCAAGAGAAGAAGAGGATGACCAGCAGTAAGGTGGATGGACTCGATCACGATAGCAATGAATGCACCACTGAGAGACCTTAAAGGCCAAGTTGAAGACAGATCATCCTGGAGAGAATCTATCTATGTGGTGCTAAGAGTTGACACCGACTTGTTGGCACTTAATCAATCAGTCAATCAATCAACCAGTTTCCCATGTGATATGCAAATTCTACTGGTCACGAACATTGACATATGTAAGACAAGCTGTGGCCATTCAGCTCAAGATGTGATTTTTCTCTCTCTTGGTGATAACAAATCTACCCCGATGCAACATTTGCATTGAAAATGCATTTTTAACATTGTCTTTCAGAGCACTACAGTGGTATATGCCAACTCATCAAATGTTGTATTTTTTACGGTGGGTAGCCTGTATCTGTTTCTGGGGCTACAACTCTATGCAGACTTACAAGGAAGTAAGCCTCCATGAAATCAGTGGAGCTTCCTTCTGAGTAAATATTATGAAGATCAGGTGGCACAGCTGCTATCTGCAGTTGATCAAGCACTTCTGGGCAGCTTCACACAACTACTGGAAAGTAAGTTGGCAGGAGCTGCTGGTTCCTGGCTAGCACTTTCTCCCAGCAGTGCATAAGCAGCATTTCCATGTCCCCAGAATCTCCCAACCTACAGTTCCCAAGTTGCGTTTCCCTTCTCCACCTGATATACTTTTAGCTCTGAAAAGCAAGACCTAAAGTGCGGGGTTCTACAAGGCTCCTTAGTGTCTCCAATGCTTTTTAACAACTACACGAAACCCCGAGAGAGATTGTCAGAAGTTTGGTCTGGGATGCTATCAATATGCTGATGACACCCAGATCTACATCTGCATACCAACATCATCAGGAAATGGCATCACTCCCCTAAGTGCCTGCCTGGAGGCGATATTGAGCTGGATGAGGGATAACAGGCTGAAGTTGAATCCAAACAAAACAGAGGTACTGTCTGTAGGGGGTCAGGATCCAAGAGATGGTTTAGCTCTGCCTGTTCTGGATGGGGTTACACTCCCCCTTAAAGATCAGGGAGTGTCCTTTGAGAGATTGAGTCTTAACTCTTAAAAGCTCTATAGGGAAAGGAAAAGACTACATTTCCCAGCACTCCGTGTGTGCCTTCCAAGATGGTGCAGAGGCTCAAGAGGAGACTGTTCCCTTAAAGAAACCCCCTGGCACTCAACACAGTGAGAATGTTCATCTCTACATGGTGCCAGTGGGACTATGCAGAGTATTCCTCTTAGCTGAAGCTTCACACAGGCCTAATAAAACAGTCGGGGGCACACTTAGAGTCAGTGGAGGTTGCCACGAACCCTCAAGCCTTATAGTTGAGCACATTACAATATAACATCAAAGTCCAAGGGCTCTTTCCTAAAAGATCTTAATGTCCCCAAAGCCAGTTTAGTGCTGAGTGGGTTCAAGCAACCACACTAAAGTAGTTCAGTAACCATACAGGTAGTATGATATCTTTTATAGGTTTCTTGGTGTAGAAATAGGCAATGTTTGGGGTTGCACAGTCTCCTCATCAGGCCAAATGGTAAGGTAGGTAACACTCTCAGCTATGTAGATCAAGGTTGTTGAGCCATGTTTTCTTAGCTATATAGATCAAGGCTATCTGTTAATGCAACTCTTTAGTTGTTTGAAATGAACGATGACATAATGGATTGCCAGCTGACTAGGAATATTCCCTGGGCCACTCCTGGACCTTGAACAGCAACTTGATCTGCAGAAATCAGCAGGCGTCCTTTTCCAAAGCATGGAGATAGCATGCTGTCACCTGCTAATGTTAATGTTAATGATTAAGTTATTGTTAAAGACATAGGTGCAGGGCTGGTTAAAAACAAACAAAAAAACACCCCCCAACAACTTGGCAACCCTATGGCATAATCATCAAACATGTCACATTTCTGATCCATATATAATTGTTAGTGAATTCAGCACAAAATTGGTTCAACAGAATACAATTCTTTTGTAGCTGATATTATTTTGGGCCAACATGGCAAAAATTCTGTAATTTGGCTCTAGCTATAAGCATGTGTACAGGCATACAACATTTAATTGGTAAGCCTGCTATGGAAATGCACACACTGCATTTGCAACACATGCACACTCTTTTTGTCTGGATTTGCTCTGCCAGAAGCCATTTTTCTGGTTTTGAGAAGAAGCCAGATTTACACAGCACAGATTGGCCAACTCATGTGTCAACCACAAAGCTACATCCCCCCCTTCTCAGAGCATAGCTGTGCACAATACAGTACAGAAAGGCTGAACCGTCTGTCAGGCACAAAGCTACTCCCCAACTAAAGCCTTTAGAAATAACATATAACACATGGTGACATATAACAGAGTGAGGTGAGCAGGAAGAGGCAAACAGGATTCAGTCCAAGGCTGTATGTGATCAGTGTAGGAAAAACAGCACTCCCAGCAAGGGAAGGGTGGGGGGGAGAACACCATTCTTGTTTCTCAGGATGTTGGTATGCAGGCTGAGCACTAGGAGCCTTACTGCTGCTTGCATCAGCATTAGATCAATGAGCTCCACTGAGGATTTCCTGTTGTCCTACCACATTGTTGGAATTTGGGTGTTAATGGACATGTTCTGCAGCTCATTGTTTGACACTGAAGTCAGTGATGTATCTTTCAAACACTTGGACATCTCTGCTGAACAATTCCTCACACTGACAGAAGAAACTGGCAAGCTCAATGAAGAAAAAAAATTGTAGTTCAGGTGTTCTCAACCTCTGCTCCCCAGATGTAGTTAGACTGCAGGATGAATCTGTAGTGGACAGGCAGCTGGCACTGATAGAGTTAACTGAAAACAAAACCAGGTGACCTTGATTGTCGAGACCCTAGGTTGTCTGTAGAAATCTTTGAGGGTTAGAGATTTGCAGGGGCTTGGATCTCACCAGGGTTTTGGGGAGACTCAAGAGGGAATGAAGCCAGGCTGTGACTCTGGAAGTTAGAGCAGGATAAAGTATTTTTTAGAAAGTATTTTTTTCATTAAAAGAAATTAATAAAAATATTAAAAATATGTTTAGAAAGTATTTTTGCATTAGAAGTTATTTTCTTTTGTGCGTGTTGCTTTGCGTTCCTAAGTATCTGTTTCCGTAACTAAGTAACTAAATTCCTTAAGCGTCGCCCAAGAAAAGATCTGGGCATTCTGAAGACTCTTGTAACCAACTAAGCGTTTCTAAGTGCAACCCAAAAGCCTAAGCGTAAGACCAACTGGTTTGTAGCAACCTAATAAATTGTTTCTGTTTTTCCAAGTCCACCTTTACCTGACTCTGGGAAAGGGGAGGGGGAAGCCTCTAGTGCAAACCATTATAAAAAAAGATTGCTAAGCCAGCTATCGCTAGCCCTCACTACATACAAGCAGGGCCAACAAGAGTGGGGGGAGCTGGTACAAATTACTGGGACCTGGCAGTCCAGAAGGGGTTCCGGGGCCTGACTGTGTTGCGTATGCTTTTGTCTTTTCTCCTGCCATCATCTTGCACATGCCCTGCTGCCACCACAAGGCGAAACCACAGATCTTTAAAATAATTCTAGTCGCCCTGTGTGCGGCCGGTGGGTGGGGGGGCAGTGAGCCAAGCATGCAAACACACCCCGTGCTGGTGGGTGGAGCGGGAGCGGCTGCTGAGCCTCATCGTCCGGCCCGGTGGCCCTTGAGAACGGGGAGGGGCTCCAGCATCTCTGCACAGTTCGAATAGAGCACCGAAGCTTGATTCAAACTGCACAGGAGCACTGGAGCGCCTCGCCATTCCCAAGGGCTGCTGGGCCAGACAGGCAGGCTCATCGGCTGCTCCCGCTCCGCCCGACACCACAGGGGGGTGCTCAGCCCCTCCCACCCACCCCACACCAGTGTTCCCTCTTAACGGATTCCCAGATGTTGACTACAACTCCCAGCATCCCCAACTGCAATGTCCTGGATTATGGGAATTGTTGTCAACAACTGGGAATCCCTGTTAGAGGGAACACTGCCCCCCTACCCACCCCCGGCTGCATGCATGGCAGCTAGAATTATTTTAAAGATCAGCAGTTCGGCCTTGTGGTGGCAGAGGTGGGTGGGCCCTCATGGCAGAGGCAGCTTCCTGGGAGGGCCCCCAAAAAAATTTTCGCCAGGGCCCAAACCCACTCTTGGTGGCCCTGAGTGCAGGCATACATGTGGGGAGCATTTTATATACATATATTAAAAATAAGGCAAAGAGAAAACCCTGGACTAAAGCTCTCTAGCCTAGGGGGTATAATCTCTAAAAATTGTGAGTGCTTGGTGGCAGCAAAGTAATCTACCAGAAATATAGAATAGTTTTATGATGAGCCCACCCAGGCAGCTCAGCAGGGATGACTCAGCGATCATTCCCCTGAGCTAGTCTGAGTAGAAAGGCTATTGTTCCTTACAGACCCTTCACGAGACAAGGTGAGGCAGCATATTCCTGGCGCAGCAGCAGGGCAGCAAGATGCTGTCACATGGACACCCCACCATTGCCATCAGGACAACTCTTTGAGACCCATCTGACCCTTGCAAGCTTTGCATTTCTGCACACCTTGCAAAGCACAAGAAGCATCAAGAGAGACGAGAGGGCTGGTGGCAACCTTTCCTCCTCTCCATCACTTACACGACTTGATTAGTCCCCTGCTAATTGAACAGAGAGGCAAGTTTTAAAGTGGTGATTTTCTTATATTTACCACGGGAGAGCAACTGGCCTTATCCAACCCCAGCACAGCATCCATCCAGTGGCTATTGCTGGTGTCTATTTTACATTTCTTTTTTAGATTGCGAGTCCTTTGGGGACAGGGAGTCTGTCTGTCTAAACTGCCTTGGGAATTTGTTGAAAAGTGGTATATAAATATGCTTCATATTTGTACTTTCAAAGCTGGCAAGAATTGGTTTTGAAAGGGTGCTGGCCCCCACCAGGGGCATGAAGCAAAGCAGCATTTTGTACCTCCCCTCAGGCACCGCAATACCTTAAGCCATCCCTGGTTGGATTACAACTCCCATCATCCCCAGTCACAATGGGGAACCCCTGATGTTGTGTACTCCATAACATCACCAGCTCTTTGATCATGCTGAGAAGTGCAGTGATGTTTTCTGTGTATGTACTGCAGAGTAATTTTTGTTCTGTTTCTGTACAGATGCAGAGACATATGGTTCATTAAGCCAACAGTCACAGCTTGATCTGTTTTACTACAGCATTGGTGATAACATGGGGCTCCTAGCTCTGGATGTGTAATAGGTCAGACCAGTAGTCTACCTAACACAGCATTTTGTGAACTGCTAATGGCCAGCCAGATGTCAGGGTGATGCTTTTATTCATCCCCTTTTGTTAGTTATGAGCATATGGTAGACAAAGAGATGCTGTCCTTGAAAAAAGAAGTGACTTTTTTGCCACTAAGACTAATAGCTTGCAACAGAACACACCTATTTGGGGGGTAATTACATAACCCGTTTTTTTTTAATGCTGCTGGCCATCCAACATCCAGTGGCAATAAATCTCCCCATACATTAGTTCTTCTTTCCATTTATGTGTCCTCAACATACTGACTAAGAACTTTACTGATCTGTTAAAGACAATTTTATAATTAATTAATTAATTAATTAATACATTTCTATACGGCCCCAAACCCAAGTCTTAGGGCGGTTCACAATCATAAAACAATACAAATAAACAAAACATTAAAATCAATTAAAACTCCAAAAAGCTGCCTAAAATGAAAACAATTTACAATATTTAAAATTACAAAAGCTAAAAGGCCTGGTTAAAAAGATGAGTCTTCAAAGATCTTTTAAACACCGCTAGAGATGGGGAGAGTCTTATGTCAGCAGGAAGCGCATTCCAAAGTCTCAGAGCGACAACTGAGAAGGCCTGTCCCTGAGTGGCCACCAAACGATTTGAAGGTAGCCACAGACGGACCTCCCCTGACGAACACAGTGGACAATGGGGATCATGCAGAAGAAGTCGCTCTCTTAAATACCGTGGGCCTAAGCTGTTTAGGGCTTTATAGGTTATAACCAGGACTTTGTATTTTGCCCGGAAACCTATTGGCAGCCTTGTAACTCTTGTAATATAGGAGTAATAAGGTCTCTTCGAGATGACCCGGAGACCAACCTGGCTGCCACGTTCTGTACTAATTGTAGTTTCCGGACTACATACAAAGGCAGCCCCACATAGAGCTCATTGCAGTAATCAAGTCTGGAGGTTACCAGCAAATGTACTACTGTTCTGAGGTCATGAATCTCAATGTCTCTCCCTTAGCTGTGTTCACTTCTTTTTGAACTACAAAGATCCAACTATAAGTGTGGTGTGATTGTTGAAACGTGTTGGACTAGGACTAGGAAGATCTGAGTTCAAAGGCCCTCTCAGAAACTCACAGGGTTGGGTGATCCTGTGCTGGTCATTCTCAGCCTAATCTACCTCATGTACATTCCTGAGTTTAGGATAAGACAAGGCTGCAGCACCCCGGATAGCTGCTAATGAGCATGCTCCAACAAGGATCAGAGGTGGCATGAGATCTTAAATAATAATAATAATAATAATAATAATAATTATTATTATTATTATTATTTATTACATTTATATCCCGCTCTTCCTCCAAGGAGCTAATTCCTCCAAGGAGCCCAGATACTTGAGTTTCTCTTTCACAACAACCCTGTGAAGTAGGTTAGGCTGAGAGAGAAGTGACTGGCCCAGAGTCACCCAGCTAGTTTCATGGCTGAATGGGGATTTGAACTCGGGTCTCCCTGGTCCTAGTCCAGCACTCTAACCACTACACTACGCTGGCTCAGACTCACCTGCAGGTGCAGACTACCTCCCTGCTTGGCGATAGGGGTCAGTGTTCTCTCTTACTTTTTTCCATTTGTGTGCAGAATGAATTTTGTCCTGGGTGCGCGTGTACATTGCGTGTGCAGTGCGCGTGTACATGCATTCAGAGTTGTGCCTCCCTGATTCAACTTGAGTGCAATCTGAGTGGACATCAAAAAACTTGTGAGTGCGCATACATGCACACGCCTTAGAGGGAACACTGATAGGGGTGTACACGGAACGGGTTTGGCTGGTAAAAGGGCATTCCCTAGGCAGCAGTGGTGAAGGGTGGGGGGAGCTGCCAGCACCGCCACTCACCCTCCTGGTACAGCAAGCGTGCTCCCCGCTCCCTTACTGAGCTGCCATAAAGTCCCTCCTGCCCCATTCCCAGGAGTTCTGGCTTGTAGGAACATGAGATATGTGCATGGAAGAGGCCAGTTGGTTCTAGGGCTCAGACTCCATTTGTGCTGGCTCCAGGGCCTCCTCACTGCAGGGTTTAGGCTCCAGTCTGGTGTCAGGACTTGGGCCTAGGACTGATTTGGGGGCCAGCTGCTTTGTCCCAACTGCTCCCCCCTCCACAGGGTCAGACTCCATGCTATTGCTTAGGGCTGGGGTTGTGACTCCTTTCAGGGTTGTTGTGAGCAGTGTTCCCTCTAACAGGGATTCCCAGGTGTTGTGGACTACAACTCCCAGAATCTCCAGCTGCAATGGCTTTTGCTTGGGATTATGGGAGTTGTAGTCCATAACATCTGGGAATCCCTGCTAGAGGGAACACTGGTTGTGAGGGTAAAATTTGGAGAAGGGAGAGAACCATGTGTACCATCTTGAACTCCTTTGATGAAAGGTGTGCTGTATATTTTCTTCAGCTTACAGTGCTTAGTTCTCACTCGTGCTCTAAAAAGCGTGGAAATTGAAAGTTAAAGTAGTCACTTCCATGCCATTTAAACAGTAAAGTCATGCTTTACAGCTTAAAGTCTTTACTGTTGTCACAGCACTGGTCTCTCCAGGGCCATTCTCTTGTTTACGTCTCCTCCTCACCAACTCCAGGCAGGGCCTCAGAGTTTTTGAAGGGAGGGGGTTTGGGTCACCTGAGTCCTCCTCCTCCAGGCTCCTCGGGGTCACTGTGGCAGTCTCCCTCCAGAGGCCTCCACCACTTGCCCTCCCACTGCCCCTCATCACTGGCCGAGCCTGCCTTAAATCCCTCCTGACAACTGAAGCATCCCACGCCCCCGGCTAATTGGCTCTTTGCCCTACCATATCAGGCTGCTCTCACCCTTAGGGGGGGCCTCAGCTGCTCCTCTGTCTGGTGCTGCCTTCTCCCTCACTCACCCCCGCCTGTCCCATCTAGCACAGCTCCTTGGTCTTGCAGCCGCTCGTTGAGCTGCTTTGCCTGGCCACCCACCCCACCTGGGGCCTCTCTGGCTTTGGCCTCCAAGGGAACATTGCACTGGCGGAGCGGGACCACCACTGCGGCCCCACTGACCCCGCCCCAGCATCTGACATCAGACACAACACCAGCCTTTGTTTAGCTCCCGAAGGGGCTGCGTGGCCCCCACTTGGGAGCTAAACTAGCCTCCCCGTGTCTGATGTCAGACACGGCGGGGCATGTTGGGGCCGTTCTTGCAGCCTCTGATTGGTCAGCGGCCCGGGTTCTTTGAACCCGTTGGCCCAATGGTGGCTCTGCCCCTGGGAGCTGGTAAGGCCGGCAGAGTCCACCCGCCAGATGACTGTACAGTCTTCTGTGTTATGCTGGCTTCACAAATTAGGCCCATGTTTCCAAACTTTGCTTTGGTCTTTCATCTTGACATTGGGCTCGGGATAAATGTATTCAGGCAGAAAGTCAACAGGTTCAGCTTCTCCAGTCACTTGCTAGAGATGTGGTTGATGTGTTTCTGTCTGTTGCATTGCTATAAGGCACGGTGCTGCCTCCAAATGCCACATCCTATAGTAAATGTCCAGGCAGAAACTGAACAGGTGCTGCCTCTATAATCACTTGCTGCATATTCACCAGATAGATTTCTGTCTGATACATTATGACATTTCTGATGCATTGTAGAATGAAAGGTAGCTTGCCCACAAATGAATTCATCTTCTTAGAGATCACCAAATTTTATGTACATCTGTTACTGAAGTGGTGGTGCTTTCCCCCTAATTTCTCTGTGCCAAATTCCAAGTGGATTGGACAGATGATTTGGATTTTATTACCAATAGAATGTTCACAGTTTATAATAGTGGAATGCAGTCTCTAAACCACATGCTAACTATACAGGCTGTAGCATATCTGTATAGTTGGCGATAAGAAGAAATCCAAGGAAATCTTGCTAATCTTGCTCAGATTCTTACAGCTGTTCTCAGCATTTCTCAGTTGTTTTATCTGAAAAGGGACATTCAGCTTAACTTCAAATATAACTTTAACTTATATAACTTTTGTATCTTGTATCTTGTGTCTATCTTATTGTTGTGAGCCTCCCCGAGCAGTAGTCCACTGGAGGGGCGGGGTATAAATATTTTAAATAATAAATAATGAATAAATAATTTTAGCTAAAACCCAGTTACAATCTAGGGATGCACAAACCCCAGTCTGAGAGGTTTTGTCCATCTAGTTGGACACTTCCCTCCAAACTCCTCAGCCGTTTTGCTTGAGGAAGACTGTCCAAACTTGTTCCAAGTGAGCTGTGGGGTGGCAGCTCTACTTTCAAACTCTACAGTTCCCATCATCCCTGGCCAATGGCCATTGTGACTGGGGCTGATGGGAGTTGTAGTCCAGCAGTCCCTGTCTGAGGAAAAGGATATGGCAGGAGAGGAGAAGAGGAAAGGCAACCAAATATGATCAGGAAGATGGATCATCTTCCTTGTGACAGAAGTTTGAAAGTAGAGCTGCCAACAAGAGCCAACAAGAGCTGGTGGGCTGTAGTTTAAGACTCTGTCCTAAGATCTCATATCTCATAAGTAGTCAAGACATTTTGAAAATCCAAACGGCATTTCCTATGGCAGTCAAAATACATTAATAATCTAAATAATGGACAATGAGCTGCCCTTTGATGGCATTTCAAAATGTCCTACTTGAGTCACACTGCCTCATCCTACCTAACAGAGAGGCCAGAGCCAGTTCCACACCTTGCATTTATGTAACAATGGGTTTTTAAAATTGTTGTATGCTGTTAAGCATGAAGTTTCCTACATTACATTAGTAAACGAAGCAAGTTTTCCATTTTCTACTTCACCAAAAGCCTGAAAGCCTTCAGTGAGTGAAAGAAAATAGCACTCTTTGATTTCCACGAGAAATGCTAAGCAAAATGTTTTATGTCTGCTGTTAGCTTACAAGCAGATCACTCCCAAGAAGCTTGGTGTACTGCACACAACATTAAAATTCATAAGCAGTAATTGCCACTTAATTTTTAAAAGCAAATTGGAAAATGGTATCAAGGCTTCAAGTGGCACAGTATCAGGTTTAACAAATAATATAAGGGCATTAGACAACTTCTGCACTTACTTCTGGATGGGAGCTTAATGTTTCTGACAGTAAGCAAAAAGAACATGACAACTAGGAATAAATCTTATATCCATTTCTGAAACAGCTGAAAATGTTACCTTTATGAATGCATAACTGGAGCTCATGTGTGTGAGAGGGAGATACCAGGGGACTTGGGGTAACTTGCAGATATGACTCTCATATAGTTAAGCAAGATGATCTCAATTTACTTACTAACAGCTGTGAACAAGTTATACTACATTAATAAAACAATGCATATCCTGAGGATATGGGCAGGATTCTTGATACTGCAAGATCATTGTCTTGTGCACTCAATCCTTGCTCATCCTGATTGCTTAAATTAACCAGAGGAAGACTGACTGGGTGGACTGGGAGGGAAACCAATTCCTCCCTTTGTGAAGGAGTTATTCCAGCTACTTTAAAAGCTGCAGTGGTTAAGCTGCTGCTGAAAACCTCCCCTCTTGATCTCATCATGCTGGATAATTACTGACTGTTTCCAACCTTCCATTTTTGGGCAAGGCGCTTGGGCATGTGCTAGTGAGTTCACCTGGGAGAAGCTTCGGACATAGTTTCTTCCCACATCATCCCCTTTTTACAATGCTGATATGGGAAGCAACCATGCCATTGACTCCCTTGGACTTTCTACATCATTGAAACACTGCTAGAAGTGACCATGCTACCATGGCTGTTGTGACGACAACAGGAAAAAGCCAGCCTGTGCTGACTTCCAGCTATTGAGAATAGTGAACATTGTAAGACAAAACAAGAGATGCTTCATTGGGGAGAGAAGTCTTGGTTCATTTTCTTTGGGATTTCCCTACTAAACACACTTAACCAAAGTTCAAAATGCTTACATTTTGCTCAGCACCCCACCGATCTAAGAGTGAGGCATGCACGCTGGGCTGTTCCAACAGGCCATCCTTGCTGCTAACAAAGGTGGAGAGACTCCATGGCTACAAAGCTACTCTCCTCCGACTGGGATTGATGGGAGAATCATCACTACACCCAATATCCTTAGTAGCCACAGGGCCTCTATGCTTTCATTAAAAGCAGGGGCAAGTTGTTGAACATCATGGAACAAGTTCAGGTGCCCTACTCTTTGATCGGCAAGGAGCTGCACAGAATATAAGCCACTATTTCTAATTATGGCTGTTTGTATTGCATCCTTTTATTTTTGAAAAAGAATCTTATTATCTTTCTTTCCATCTGATGATTTTATGTATATGGATATGCTGTACTAGGACTGAATCGATATACTTCTGCAGATGTTCTTGATGTAATGTTGTTATATCTGTGGGAAACAAGAGCTGATTATTTCTCTTGGGCTTTTGCAGAAATGCATTTTCTTTCAGAGTTCTCTTAAAATGAGATTTCTAAAGAGATGGCTCTGAAAAGACATTCTTCCAAATGTACCTCTGAAAAATTGTTTCCCTCTCTTCTTTAGGATTTTATAGACAATTCGTTTTTATGGACAATTAAGTTTTATTTTTCTTCAGTGTATACATAGCATATCACAAACTTTTCCTTAGCTGGTCTTTACAGTAATGAGGCTGAACAACATTTGCTTTCTGCTAACTAAAAGAAAAAGGAATTTGAATGTGCTAGTTTAGGTCACTAGCTGCTAGAGGCAAACACCATTTTAAAAAGGATAAAGAATAATTTGTTTAATACCTCAGCAATAGAATGCTGGGATAGCCATCTTATCCGTTAAACATGTGTCCCACATTTGTAGAGTCTGACCAAAGGGAATGCTTGTTCGACAGTTTGCCACAAACACTCAAAGTCATGACATATTTTATGACATACAATTTTATCTGGGCTGACAATGTGCAGACAAGTGGGTATGTTCTGTGAACACACTTGCAGGTCTGCTGCATTGATTCACATGGGAAGGAATGAAATCATTGGCACTTGCCTGTCTGGCTGCTTACACTTCAGTTGTCTCTGTTTGCCTAGATCAGTCCTAATTTTCTGCCACATCCCTCCAAGACTGTCCTGTTTTCTTCTCATTTTAAGAGAAAGCTTTATATTTCATGTTTAACTCAATTTTATTGTATTTGTTCATGCACAATTCATATGTGTTAACTGAGTCCAAGTCCATCTCTGTGGTCTGTGTTGAAAAGGCGGTGGGGTTGAGGTGACCCAACACCTATGTAATTCCAAAAGGGTGGATTACTCCTCCTCTGGCTCCTTATCACCTCTGTATGCTCTTCAGGATCAGTTCGTGATTGGCCAATGAACTGTTGTGGAGCATCCGCTTTGCATGCAGAAGGCCCCAGGTTCAACCCCTGACATCTCCAGGTAGGGCTGAGAACACTGCTGCCTGAAACCTGAGAGAGCCGCTGCAGTCAGCATAGGCAGTACTGAGCTAGATGGGCCAGTGGTCTGACTTGGTATAAGGCAGCTTCCTATTTGCCTTGAATGATAGGAGCCTCAGCTTGGAGCTTGCCCATCCGTTTCTGCTCTCAGTCTCTCCATGGTAATAGAACCTGGGTAATAGAGCCAGCAGGCCACTTAATGGCTCAGCGGGGAAATGCCTGACTAAGAAGCAGAAGGTTGCTGGTTCAAATCCCCGCTGGTATGTTTCCCAGACTAAGGAAAACACCTATATCAGGCAGCAGCGATATAGGAAGATGCTGAAAGACATCATCTCATGCTGCGCAGGAGGAGGCAATCGTAAACCCCTCCTGTATTCTACAAAGACAACCACAGGGCTCTGTGGGTACCAGGAGTAGAAATTGACTTGTCGGCACACTTTATCTTAATAGAGCCAGTACAGTCATCAGCAGGAAAGGCAGCCTCTGAACTTAGCTACTGCCCTACTTATTTCCACCTGGGTAAAAAGGTAAGTTGGAGCCTGGAAGGGAGTGGAGGTTTCCACTTAGTTTCTCAAGTAGGAAGAGTGATAGCAGCAGGCAGCAGTTGTGGACTGGGCAGCAGCAGATGTAGCTGTCTTAGTAAGCCTAGCAGCGAAGCAGCCTAAGTAGGCGCGAGCCGTTCTGTCTTTATATGGTCTATGCCTCCAGTGTTCTGTGTTTCTTTTTTTTTTTTAAGGAAAATTCAGAACTGCACAATACGAGTGTAATTTGCAAGCACAGCATGCATTGCGACAACACACTTTGCATTTGCCTTGTCTGTGTGCACACACACTTTGTTGCCTAGAGTCACATTCCAAAACATCTAGGATTTTAAGAGTTGCAAGGGACTTCAGAGGTCTACTCCAAAAGGACACATCCAAAGCTCCCTTCTTCTCCAACCCCCTGCTCAGCACAGGAGTCTGCTACAGTATATCTGCCCTGTGGCCATCCAGCCTCTGTTTGGAAACTTCTAGCTCAGCGGAGTCCACCACTGCATGAGACAAACTATTCCACTGTTAAACAGCTCTTACAATTAGGCAATTTGTCCTAGTGTCTGGCCCATGTCTCAGCACTATGTCTTGGATAACACAGGGCCAAGGCCAGGGCAGACAGGGAGGCTATTCACACACACGTGCAAAACCAGGCTAAGGGAGCCCAGCCTGCTTTTGCACGTGTGTGTTTGAACCACTGGGATCGGACCCAATCCCAGCAGCACCACAGCAGCAAACCTTCCTACGAAGCCTCCCATCAATAAACCCGTTTTCCCGATCATGTGTCAGCTGTGGTTGCTTACAGCCATGGCTAACAGACGTGGGGAGAGGAGGGGGGATCACAACATGATCATGCATTTTGTATACCTAAGAATTACTGGGAGAAAGATGTTTGCTGCAACACCTAATTCAACCATTTTAGCAATGCCGTCATTGTGTATATTAGTTTAGGATAGGGGTTCCCAACCTGTGGTCCTCCAGATTTATTGTGGCTGGAAATGATGGGAGTTGTAGTTCAGCAACATCTGGAGGAACCCTGGTTGGGAACCACTGCTTTAGGGAAGGTATAGATATCAAAGTGGATGTTAAAGAAAGCCTAATGTGACATTTTGGCTGTTAGAAAAATAATTCTTATTAAGCACACTAAGCCTTATTGAACTCAGTGGGACTTTTTTCTGAATAGAGAAGCAAAGGCTTGCACTCTTAATTTGCCAGAAGATGAAACCGTTTCCATGCAAAAGAGAAGCCGTTTCAGATGCAAATTTTCTGAAACTCGAGGCCAACCCAATACTGCATCTAAACTTATGAAATGCCAAATTTGAGGCAGCAAAGAAATCTCATTCCAAAGATATCAAGGCCCATTACAAGGACGACCTCGACAGACTAGAAGAAACAGACTTTAATCTCTACTTTTGAGTAAAGGTTGCCACTGATTATGGATGCAGCTGAAGGTATTTTCAAACCCACAAAACTGGGAACTGCCAAATCAAAATCAGGTGAGCTAATATTTGAAGTAATTAATCTTTAATTTGCAGTTTTATCAGTTAGAAGAATTACCCAGGGAATGGTCAAGTAGTCACTTTTGAACCAACCATAAAGTGACCTTCCAAGGCACTGTGTCCAAGTTGAACATTATGTCATATCTGATGGATGGATGGATTACAATCATTGGCCTGGCATCGTTGCACTGCATCTAATACAATACAGAACTATACAAAATCATATAAAATAAAATCACCAATAAGCATTAGATCAAGCAGCCATTTAGAAGTTAAAAACATCAATTTGATTGCATTAGATACATTGGTTACCTTAATACTTTAGTTAGTATTGTTTAACTGTTGTCATATGCTACAGGCTGCTTCACAGAACCTAGCCATGTTATACAAGGTCTTTGGGTTCTCTTCAGAAAAAAGGAGCAAAATGTAAAACTCATGTGATCTACCTGAAAACTGCATGAAAAGTGCGAAATTAACTTATCATTCATGTCCCGATAAAATAGTGTAGGAGTACGTATCCCACAGTCTCAACCTCCAGAGCTTTGCAGGCATATATCATATCCTTAGCCAAGTTGATTTGAAATTAAGACATGGCTGAAGAATCAACAGGTCCATCATCTAGCTAGAAGCTTTGTTAGTCTTACTGCTGGCTGACATGTTGCACAATCCTAATGGCCACGGTGGCCTTGTGGCCACTGCTGCAGACCCAGAAGCAGCAGCACTGCTATAGAGAACCAGCAGTTGTGCTTACAGCATTGTTGCAGATTTTTCCCATTTGCAACCAAGGGCAGGCATGCACCCCATTAGAATATACTTGATCCCCCCCAACCTGCCCCCCATTTCTGTTTCGGAAATCTAATTTAAATTCAACGTGCTGGTTTTAACCTAAATGGCTTGGGACCAGGTTACTATTTTGCTTCATATGTCCTGACCCAGACCTTGAGATCTTCTTCAGATGCCCTCCTTTGAGTGCCCCCACTAAATGACATGAGACAGGTGGCTACTAGGGAGAGGGTGTTCTCAGTGGTGGCACCCCATTTATGGAATAGCCTCCCCAGTGAGGCTCACCTGGCATCGTCATGTTCTTTTAAAAATGTTTTTAAAATGTATTTGTATTGTATTTTGTATTTTTATTGTAATTTTTTGTTTTATGGGGTTTTATGGCATCGTCACATTCTTTTAAAAATGTTTTTTAAATGTATTTGTATTGTATTTTGTATTTTTATTGTAATTTTTTGTTTTATGGGGTTTTATGGCATCGTCACATTCTTTTAAAAATGTTTTTTAAATGTATTTGTATTGTATTTTGTATTTTTATTGTAATTTTTTGTTTTATGGGGTACATGTTATTCTATTGTTCTATTGTGAGCCACCCAGAAAACAATTTGTTAGGAACATAGGAAGCTATCATATACCGACCATTGGTTCATCTAACTCACTATTGTCTGCACAGACTGGCAGTGGCTTCTCCAAGGTTGCAGGCAGGAGTCTCTCTCAGCCCGAGCTTGGAGATGCCAGGGAGGAAACTTGGAACCTTCTGCTCTTCCCAGAGCGGCTCCATCCCCTGAGGGGAATGTCTTACAGTGCTCACACATGATTTAGTTTAGAAAAAAGATAACTGCGGGGAAACATGATAGAGGTCTATAAAAACATGCATGGTGTGGAGAAAGTGGATAGAGAGAAATCCTTCTCCCTCTCACATAACCCTAGAACATCCCATGAAATTGATTCCCAGGAAATTTAGGGCCAGCAGCAAACTGGGGTATTTTTTCACACAATGCATAATCAACTTGTGGAATTCTCTCCACGAGATGTGGTGACAGCCAACAACCTGGATGCCTTGAAGAGGGGTTTGGATAACTTCAGGGAGGAGAGGTCTATTAAGGGCTACTAGTTGGAGTGCTATAGCACTTCCAGCCGCAAAGGCAGGATGCTTCTGAGTACGCGTTGCAGGGGAGTAACAGCAGGGGAGAGGGCATGCCCTCAACTACTGCTTGTCGACTTCCAGCAGCATCTTGTGGGCCACAGTGTGAAACAGGATGCTGGACTAGATGGGCCTTGGGCCTGATCCAGCAGGGCTGTTCTTATGTGGTCTCCCATTCATATGCAACCAGGGTGGACCCTGTTTAGCAAAGGAGACAAGTCATGCTTGCTACCACAGGACCAGCTCTCCTCCCAGACCAGATTTCTTGGTTATGGGGCAGTTAACGAATAAAGTTATTATAAATAATATATGTGGGACACAGCTCGCCCACCCAGAAATGCATTTTGCCCCTTCCATGTCCCCTGCTCAAGTTTTATCTGGAGTCATCACTGTTCACAATAATAGAGTAAATACTGTAATGCTACTCGTGTAAGCACTGGTGTTCTACAGCAGCACCCACTCCATCCAAGTCTGCATTAGGGATGTGCACAGAACCAGTTCCGTGCACTCCCGGGAGGGTTGGGGGTTCCTTTAAGGAGCAGGGAGGGTGCCTCTTACCTGCCCATCCCTGCCTCTCTGCTTTCCCCCCACTGGCACTCTCCTAAAAAGCATAGACATGGGGCTGCAGTGTTTCTCCTTGCAGCCCCGTTCAGCATCACCACACAAATAGTCGATGTGTGTGCACATGTACACCATGCAGAGAGTGCTGACGGGGGGGGGGGAGTGGTGGGCCAGGGATGGGCAGGTAAGAGGCACTCTTCCTGCACCTTAAAGGAACCCCCTCCTCGCCAGTCTCTGAACCGGCTTGAACACCGGCATTTCAGACCTGTTCTGTGCACGTCCCTAGTCTGCTGCAGTGGCATCACAAGTCCAACTGTTGCCATTAAGATTGTGCATCATGTCAACCGTTGTCACCAGATTCAGTTAACTTGCCAACAATCTCATGGTGAGACTGATACACCGTGCTTGTTTTGTAGCTTTCTTTTTTAATTGTTACCTGCAAATGGCAATCGGAGGAGAGGGGATGATTCAGGTTAGGATGTGGTGGAAATGGAGGGTTAAACTCTCACCCCACTGTCAGCTCGAGCCAGACCAGTCTTCTGCTAGTTTCTGAGCATGCCCCTGTTTTCCAGAATGCCATATCTTCTGCAACCCCCCAAGCTATATATCAAATCAAGTACTGTATGAAAGTTTTCAACGCTTTATGAAATGAGCAAATGGCAACATTTTAGAGCTGGAAGTGGTTAATTGCAGATACAGTGGTGAGATCGACATGATGATGGCAAGGGAACCTTAACACAAAGGGTCAAACTAGGTGGTACTTGATAGCTGTGATTGGAGCTTTGCTTTTTCCAGTCAACAGCAGCTGGATTAGGCCCTTGAGGATTAGGTCCATGGCTTGAGGGAAGGGAGTCTGAACCCTCTGTCCCCATGATGGTCCTGATCTGGCTCACACATCCCCATGGCTGACATCTGCCCTGGAAAATAAAGCACCCATCCTCAGGCAAAGGGCTGTTGAGGGCCCTACTCTGAATTATCATGGGGGCAGAGGATGAACCCCACACAGACACCGTATGGTGTCTTGCTATCTAGCTGCTTTTTATTGGATAAAAAACTCTAATATTTTATCCCCAATCACACAGTTAAAAGTAAAATTTAGTTAGACCTTCATTGTACTTTACTGTTGCATATGTTTTATCCCTTGAGGACTAGTGTTAGGGTGCCATGGTACCTGCCATGGTACCTGATGGAGGCAGCAGGCGCAGCATCCCTCCTCCGAGGTTCCTCGCTCCCCCAACAAGGCCAGTGATGGGCCGGGGCTGATCTGACCTGTGCCCAACGTGGCCGAAGAGGCCCGACGAAAGGCCAACGCAGCCGGAAATGATGACAGCATCACAAGACATGGAGAGAGAGGAAGCAGGAAGCAAGATTTGGGTGGGGCTTAGAAGGGAATTTGAGTCCTGTCCTCTCTTTACAGGCTTATTGAAGTTGAGGCAGCCAGTGATGAGGGTGGCTCTTGAGAATTGGGGGTCAGATTTCTCCAGAGAGGGAACCAACAGGAGGGGCAGGACAGGAGGAGGACTGGGGTGAAAAGTCAGTCCCCTCCCCCGTACCACTCTGAGGTGCCTCGAAGCCAGACGGGGCAGAGTTGAGGGACTGGAAGAGGCATGGCAACTCCTCCACAGGTCACTACATTTGACAACTAGAAGAAAGTGAAAGTAGGGGTGGATACATTGTGCTTCCTGACAATGGAGGTGAGGACCTGAGTGACACTGAGTATGCACTAGGGAGGCACAGATGAACCAACAGGAAAGTGAAAATGCACAAAAAAGACATCCAGTTCCTGGAGGAACACCCTTGACACCCATCTAGATCTGGTGCTTGTGAACTAGTGAGACCAATTTCCTACAAATGGCCCAGCCCTGGTCCCAGCTCAGATTCTATCTGTTTTGGTTACTCCTATGTGTTTTTCTAAACTGGGGAGGGGCACAAGCTTTGCATGCAAAAGGTTCCAGCTTGAATCCCTGGCAGCATCTCCACATAGGGCTGGTAAAAGCCCCTGCTCGAAACTCTGGAGAGCTACTGCTAGTCATTGTTGAGCTAGGTGGATCATCCAGTAGGAGGGATAGTTGGGCACTTGCCTAGGAAAGCTCCACCCACCATATTCTTCTTATTCTTTGGTGTGCTGGGCCACTCTCTCTTTTACGGATGGAACTGCAGCTCAGCCGTAGAGAATGAGCTTTGCATGCAGAAAATTCTAAGCTCAATTCCTGGCATCTCCAGATCGTTGTCTTATTGTTATTCAGATCCTGCTTTTCAGCAAACAAACAAAAAAGTTCTTAAAGTGGCTTACATAAAAAAAAAAATAAGATGGTTCCCTCTACCCAAAGCACTCATAACTGTCCATCTGAAACCCTGAAGAGCTGCTTCCAGTCGGTGCAGACCAGGGCTGCACAACTTCAGCCCTCTTGCAGATATTAGATGACAACTCCCATCATCCCTGGCCACTGTGGATGATGGGAGTTGTGGTCCACAAGTAGCTGGAAGGCCAAAGCTATGCAGCCCTGGTTCTGAGCTAGATGGACCAATGGTCTGACTCCGTATAAGGCAGCTTCCTATGTGAACTTCACTATGAGGAGAATCTTGATCTCCAATTTTAAATCTGATTTTAAACAAGCAATGGTGGATTCTAGAGTAGCTCCTGAATTATCATTCAGCTCTGTATGAGTTCTATTATAGTAATAGCTAGTCCTTATGAGGTTTTACAATATGTGGCAGTGTATACTCCAGCTGGTCTAATTTCATAGAAAGGCACTCGTGATTGCAAACATATAACCAGTTACCAGCCTATGAATCATAATGATCCACTCTCTATATGTTTTATAAGGTATTATTAATTTATCAGTTTGGAGCAATCAATATTAGAAAAATACAGCTGTTTCACAGCTTGGATTCCATGCTCAAAAGCGTTGCTGTCAACAGAAACGTGAAGGGTAGCTAAAGCAGAAAACAACATTTAAAACTTTATGAACATAATAAAAACAATACATAAAAATGAAGCAAAATGAACGGGAATAAAAACCTGCCTGTTGCTGGAGGGAAATTAATGTTCAAAGACAAGAAAATAGGTACACATCTTGATCTTGGAATATCAAATGGAGACTGACATCCTGACTCAGTAGTACTTCACGGGAATTACTCTAAAGGATGACTAAATTTCAATAGGACTTTCTCTAGTAAATTTAGTCAGGACAGTGGCATAGCCAACCTTGGGCAAGAGAGGACAAATGTCCTGGGGATACCCCTCCCCAGGCACCCCTTTGTCATCCTCCTCCTGTACCCAGCCAGCGAACAAAGCTCTCGCCAGCTAGGAGCATTACGCATGGCCCCTCTCCCACTCCTTATCAGTGTAGACCTAGATGGACCCATGGCCTGATTCAGTATAAGGCAATTTCCTGTGTATATTTGAAGATGGAGCTGTAGCTCAGGGGTACAGCAGCTGCTTTGCATGCAGAAGGCCACAGATTCAATGTCTGGCACCTCCAAATAGGATCTGAAACCCTGGAGTTGGTGTATGAATACGACAGATATTTATATACTGCATTTCAACAAAAGTTCCCAAAGTGGCTTACATAGATGTAATTAAATAAATAAAATGGCTCCCTGTCCCCAGAAGGTTCACAGTCTTATAAATGAACATAAGATAGACACCAGCAACAGCCACTGGAGAGATGCTGTGCTGGGGATGGATAGCCCCAGTTGTTCTCTCCCTGCAAAATGAAGAGGATCCCCACTTTTAAAAGGTGCCTCTTTGCTCTGTTAGCATAGTGTAGTCAATACTGAGCTAGACGGACCAAGGATCTGTCTCTGTATATGGCAGCTTGATACATGTTTCCTAGTCCCTCTAACATACAAATTGGCCCCAGAGTATTAGCGGAAGGGGGAATTGTACTGTTGGTTCTGAGCCATGCTGATCTCCATTGCTTTGGGGGTTTATGGTAAGATAAAGTAGTACAAAAAGTAAGAATGAATTCTAGGTAACTATAATAAGAGTTAGGAAGAAAATGCATGTTGTATGTGTAAGATAAGAACTTAGTGTGGCCAGTTTCTTTGCTGCAAAGTATTGGAGGAGTGAGCTTGCACCAGGAAGCCACTGAAGGGCCAAAAGGTGAGTAGGGTGGTTAGTGAAGAATGAATTAAGCACTCCCTCTCCCCAGCCATTTCTCCACTGAAAATCATCCATCCCAGAGTTGCTTTTCTACAAAGATGCAGACTGTTGGGGATTTTATTCCATGCAATTGCATGTAAGATGAGTTTGGCTCTTGGTATCCTCTGAGGCAGGTGTTCGGCAATTGTGGCTAGGGATGATGGGAGTTGTAGTGCAACCACATCTTGGGATCCAAGGTTGAGAATCCCCAGTGTATACAGTGTAAGCAAAAGCAGTTGCCTCCGAGTTCCCATTTCCCAACCGTTTCTAACATTCTAACATTTTCTGTGGCATTTTGTTTTCACAGATATATGGCCATTATTGATCCCCTGAAGCCAAGACTGTCGGCAACGGCTACCAAAGTGGTGATTGCGAGCATCTGGGTTCTGGCATTTCTGCTGGCCTTTCCTCAGTGTCTCTTTTCCAAGACAAAAGTGATGCCTAGCAGAACTCTATGCTATGTTTCATGGCCGGGTGGAATGAAGCAACGTTTTACGTAAGTCAGAGCTGAAGTAGCAGTGCACTTTGGCAGCATTCATTCTAATAATAAACTAATGCCGATTAGTTTCAAGGGGGAAGCCCTAGGGATTTAGAATCCTATGAGGCTCTACACACGATCGGTAGCTCGTCAGGGAACCCATGAGCCCAGTGGTTCTCACAATGGGGGGAAACTGGGCTGGGCTCCTTTAGCCCAGTTTCCCCCATTGTGAGAATAGCCCCTATATCTCCCAATAATGATTCCTAAAAGGGAGCAAAATTCCCCCATAACCAGTGAAACGAGGACTGCACTTTCATCTGTTCATGGGGTCATGTGCAACCCAGTGAGACAGCTGGCTGAGTCTCAGCCACAATGGCATCTGCAGTGGGCATGATGGCAGCTCTTCAAGGAGCATACGCTCTGTTCTCCTTCCAAGCTAACATGGAATTCAAAAAAAAGCTGCACTTTAGGGAAAGGGGGAGCAGTGGAAGTCAGCCCTCCATAAGACTCCCTCCGGTTAGAGTGTCTGCCCCGGAGAATTGTCTTTCATCCCCTCCTTTTTACAGGGTGCCATGGAGCACCTTTACATTAAATAAGGAGAGAGGGAACCAGCCATTCTTCTCCACTCACATTTCTCCAGCTGAGTGGAGAAAATTCAGGGATTGGTAAAGTTTGCCTCTCCTGGGAGACAGGGTTGAATGATCCCATGAAATTCATTCCTGAGCCTGATTCAGGAGAATTCTGCTGGCATTCCTAGCTCTCATTCTTCCTGTTTGTTTTGAAAGCCATCCATCAGGTCCCATTCGTCCACACATGGCCCATCTTCTCTATACAGGCTCTCCCAAGGTCTGAACAATCAGGACCCTTCCTCCCAATGCTACTGTCTCATCCACACATCCAGACACGGAACTTTTCAGTAATGTATTGAAAAGTTTTCATTATCTCTTATAATAACAATAGGCAAACATTCTACTTCATCAACCAAAAGTCATCAGAGTCCCTGCTGAGGGCAAAGATGCACATACAGAAATAAGGTACACTGAAAATGACCAGAATTATATACTAGTATCTCTAAAACAGGTAACAGCTATCTTCCTCGTTTTTATTCTAAGATTCTTAGCCTCTAGGAAACAATAATAAATGAAATGGAAGAATTATAATTAAAATTAGCAGAAATAGTTAAAGCTTTGAAAAACAGACAGAATGACCCCGTAGCTTCCCAGTTCTTGCTGAGCATCCAGTGGCCTTCCCCCACAGACTCACATCAGGAGAAAAGACAGAAGGAGGAGGTTTTCACAACTACGTTAGTCCTTCTCTTCTCCTCTTGACTCCAGTGACTGCACAGGCTTTCTCCCTCGCAAGGGAGCTTTAGCCATCAGGCATCCTTTGGAATATTCCCCTTGGCCCTTTCCCTGTGCTCCTCAAATAACCATAGGCATCACTGACACTTACGCACCTACTTAAATGGCATCCTGGCTTCCAAGCAGAGGTCTCACAAGATCACCTCAAGTGGCTTCATCAGTTCACACAGCAATCAGCCGCCATTATTAGGAATGTGCACAGAACCGGATTGGAGTGGAGGCCCTATGGGCTACTGAACTGGTTCGAACAGCAGGCGGTTCCGCCAGTTCAAAGGCAGGGGGTGCATCTTTAGGGCAGAGGAGGATGCACTTACCCTTCCCTCCACTTTCCCCCCACCGGCGCTCCATTTTCTTAAAGTCTATAGGGGTGGCAGCATACTTCCCTGCCGCCCCCTTTACCAGAAGTAAACGAAAGTATCTGATGCGCCAGGCATGAGCGCACGCTCGTTGCGGGGGGATGCATGGTGGGTGCGTGACATGTGCATGCCTGGTACATGCAGGCACATCAGATACTTCTGGTTACTTCTGGTAAAGGAGGCAATGGGGCGTCAGGGAGGTACACTGCCACCCTGATGGACTATAAGAAATTGGAGCGCCAGTGGGGGGGAAACGGAGGGAGGGATAAGTGTACCCTCCCCCACCCTTAAAGATGCACACACACATACCGCCTTTGAACCACCCCCTCCTGGTTCCATGCACATCCCTAGCCATTATTCCAGAGCCTTCTCACTGCCTCATACCAGGTCTCATGGATCCTCCCTTATGTTTCCACTTGCTCTGTTGTCAGCAAGTGAGCCAGAAGCTCCTTGAAATCAAAGCATTCCAGAAAGGCATCCCATATGCCATTAATTTTGTGCAAGGTGATCTTTTGTATATGTCACTCACTCTTGAGAGGTCAGTTCTAGAAGAAAATTGGATGAGAGTTTTTTTCATGCATGTTCTTTCATGTTCCCTTCTCAATAAATATAGGCATATTGGGTGAAATGGGGAAAGGATAGTATTTTAATGTCGCTAATTATGAATGGCCATGATTCGCCATCCTTCTTCTAAAGACTATGTATTTTTAACATTGTATCATTGAGAATAAATGATCATTACAAGAAAGATGGGGAAACAGTGTCTGTAGCAGTTTCTGTTCTTCAATGGTTCTTCGCCAATAATGTAGCAGTTCAATGTTCTTCTGTTATAGGTACCAAGTCATTGTGATTGCACTGGTATATTGCTTTCCACTGCTTGTAATGGGCATTACTTATACAATTGTTGGAATCACCCTTTGGGGAGGAGAGATCCCAGGGGATACATCTGACAAATATCATGAGCAACTGAAAGCAAAGAGGAAGGTACAGTACCACTACATCTTGTTTAGTTATGGATAAATGTTGTACCTATCTTTGAAAAGGAGGGAAAAAGAGCTGGGAATCTACCCTACAGAGCTGTCACCTTGGCATAGATATCTGGCAAGATCCTAGAAGAGTCTATTAAGCTGTCTTTTCATACTTAGAAATGAAGCTGGTGATTAATAGGAGCTAGTATGAATTTATCAAGAACAAATCACACCAGACTAATCTCATACCTTAAAAAAAATTAGAATTGCTAGTTTAGTGGATCACAGGGATATTATGGACATTGTATCTTGAAATTGACCCCTGGCTGCTGTTTGCCCTGTGAGGAGGGAAAAACAGAGGTACAATTTTTTTTCCCCATAAGGCAAATGGCAGCTAAAGGGTCAATTTTGTTCAGGAGACTGGTAAAGAAGTGGGGGAGATTACAATTACACCAATGAGAGAAAAAACAGTGCCTCTTCTTTTTCCCTCATGGCATAGCCAGTGGGCAATTTGACCAAGGTGGGAAGGGTTATCTATTTCCCACTCTAGCATTGCTGCTGTGGTCAGATTGGCAGCCCGCCCACCCCTCTGCCAGCTGCAGTTCACGAAAAGGGAAAATATTATATTTGTATCCTGCCTTTTCTATTTAAATAATAATAATCAAGGTGGCTAACGACTTGAATCATAATAAATAAATATGAAGGCATTGTTATAAGGCACCAAGAATAAAAACAAAAACTAGGTAGATGGCTAACCAAATCCTTAAAACAATAGTAGCCTAACACAATATACTGCGGCAGCACCCAAAGAAAGCAGCTGTTAAAGATACACTTTTACCGCCTGCTAACAGAGGAGTGGAGATGGAGCTAGACTGACTTCCTTCAGGGTGGAGGCTGCTCTTCACTGCCTGCTGTATGATCCATTCATATACTCTGCAGCCGCCTGTCCTCAGCTGCCTATAATGCCAAGAGGGTGATTGGTAAAGATGGCGAAGATTTACTAAAGGAAAGGTTGTGCTGTCAAGTCGGTGTCAGCTCCTGGCGACCACCGAGCCCTGTGGTTTTCTTGGCAGAATACAGGAGAGGTTTGCCATTGCCCTCTCCCACACAGTATGAGATGATGCCTTTCAGCATCTTCCTATATTGCTACTGTCCAATATAAGTGTTTCCCATAGTCTGGGAGACATACCAGCGGGGATTCAAAACAACAGCCTCCTGCTCTCTACGCTGATTGCTTCCCTGCTGTGCCATTAGGTGGCTGAAAAGATTTACTAGAAAAGCATTATTTGCTAGGAACGCATTATTATTATCCCCTGCTAACATGGCAAAGATGCTCTTCCCAGAGTGGCCCCTTCCCCTAAGGGGAATATTTTACAGTGCTCACACATCTCCCATTCAAATGGAACCCTGGTTTGCATTTGAATGGGAGAATACATGTGTGAGTGCTGTAAGATATTCCCCTCAGGGGATGGAGCTGCTTGGGGGTGTGGGGGAGCATCTGCATGCACATAGTTCCAAGTTCCCTCCCTGGCTTCTCCAAGATAGGGCTGAGAGAGATTCCTGCCTGCAACCTTGGAGAAGCCACTGCCAGTCTGTGTAGTCAATACTGAGCTAGATGGACCAATAGTCTGACTCAGTAGAAAGCAGCTTCCTATGTTCCTATTTCCTTGTTTATGCTCCACTTCACTTGCTGCTATTTGCAGGAAACTTGGAGCAGAACAATGTCATATCCGGTGCTTTCTAGTACTAGCCATTACCTGGGAAAGGAAGACATACAGAGCTGCAGTTCTGGGCGGCAGATCTTCATGCTCCGTAAAGCTGGATTCCATCCCAAGCAATCCATTCCTCAATTACCCCGTCATTGAACTTACAACCTGACTCATATAAATTCAATTTGATATGGAACCTCCATGTAGAACATTCTCTGCTGCTGTGACTCTGGTTTTGCTTTTGCTTCAAAAGTACTCTAAGCAGTCACAAAAGGGCTCCCAAAGGCTTTGGTTTAAATGACGGTCCCATTTATCACTCTGACTTTTGTCCATGGATTTAATGGAGTCCTATTTCTCCATGATTGAGTATGGCCTACCTTTTGCATAATGCATGGGATGGTTGTTTTGGTGATAGATCTTCTCCTTTCCTCATCCTTTGGTTTCAAAAGCACTAGAGCACCACACAGGCTTATAATGGCTACAAGAATACCGTGTGTGCTTGTTTTGGAAGGATGCTGTTTCAATGCACAGTATATTTCTCTTTCTGCTCTTCTAATTAAAATACTCCATACTCTTAACAGTTGTGAGCTTTTGAGACAGGACACATTATAAGCTTGAATCAAATCAAATATATGGGATAAGTACTGGATATTTTTGAGCTCCTGGCTTCTCTGTAGGGAAAAGTGTTATATTCCACCAGGGTCCTGAGACCGAACTCCGATTGTAGCAGTGAGGTGAAGGGTAGGAGCATTCCACTAACTCCTTGCCTACCCTTGCATAAATGTAGGTAGAGTTAAGTGAGTGGAATGAAGACAAGAAGAATAACTTAGTGACACAAAAAGACAGCTGAGATTGAGAAAAACAAGAGCCAGGAAGTGACTGAGTACAGAGCGAGCGAGCAGGAGAGACACAAGGCCAATGGCCGGCCTTAGGGATGGGCAACTGGGCAGTCATCCAGAGCACCTACCTGAGGGTGAGCTTGGTGGGTGGCTGTTTGTTGAGCATACTGTCTGCAGTGAGCAAAGGAGAAAGAGGGAGGAAGACTGAGGAAGATGAAGGAGGTTTGTGAGATTTCAGTGGGATCCCAGAACTGATGCAGGACAGCACTGGCAACAAAGCCTTGGCAGATTACTGAGAAGTACATAGGAACATAGGAAGCTGCCATGTACTGAGTCAGACCGTTGGTCCATCTGGCTCAGTATTGTCTACACAGACTGGCAGCGGCATCTCCAAGGATGCAGGCAGGAATCTCTCTCAGCCCTAACTTGGAGATGCCAGGGAGGGGACTTGGAACCTAGCTGCTCTTCCCAGAGTGGCCCCATCCCTCTTACAGTGCTCACATGTAGTCTCCCATTCAAATGCAACCAGGGTGGACCCTACTTAGCAAAGGGAGCAATTCATGCTTGCTACCACAAGACCAGCTCTCCTCCCTTTGGTAGCTTTGGGTCCTTTTCACGGGCGTTGCTGGGAAAACCTGGGAGCTGTAGGGTTTGTTACATGATTAGGTTTTGCAGTCCTGCACAAGCTAATCAGTAGCTTACTTTCACACACTTAATGAACTTACACACTGCTAATGAACCTTGGGGTAAAAGGCACTCCTCACCCAGGCCATTATTTATCTTGGGACTGGCCCTGCACAGACCACATCGTTTGCAGTTGAAGGAATGAGTGGTGAGAAGCCCTGGGCTCCTTCCTCTTCTTCCCTGTTCCCTTACAACAAGAATTGGAGATTAGACTTCTACTCTACAGCAAACTGCAATTTGCCATTGTGTCCAAATGCAGCAACTGAGGCTTGTGCAACGTTCGTTCATTCATTCATTATATTTCTGCACCACTCTATCTATCAGCTTTGGGCAATTCACAACAACAGAACAAGAAATGGTCAATTTAAAATAAAATAATCAAAACCCAAAACAAGATAAACAGTTTAAAACAATTCAAGAACAGTTTAAAGCAATTAAAAAAAATTTCTCAAGATAGGATCTGAAACCAGTTTGCTCCTAGTTTCTGATCCTGATTTGAGATTAAAGTATGGTTTGCGCAAACAACAGTTTGCTGCGTTTGGACGCAGTGGCCCCATTCGCATGTAACGGGAAATTGGGGTTGAAGGGGCCAGAGGTTGCACAACCTGAAAGTCTGAATGGATGCAACTCTGTTCCCATACAGAAAGCGACCGGACTCCAGTTTGAAACTCCAGGTTGTAGTGAGTTTCACCACTCACTAGGTTTCCAGACACCTGTAGTACATCCGAATGTGGACCTGAAGGCTGGGCTAGGTGAAAGCGGAGTTGAGGGAGGAAGCTCCTTCCTCTCTCTGGCCATGATTGGCCATACAGGCTGTCCTTTATACAAGAAGGAAGCCCTCACAGTGAGTTCTCCCTCCTCTCTGCAGTCTCCTTCGCTGCAGAGAGCTTTCTGTCCATTTCATCTGAATGTGGACAGGAGAGCAGTTGAGGGGAGCAGAACTGAGGGGGGCTAGGGAGAGGAGAGCTGGTCTTGTAGTAGCAAGCATGACTTGTCCCCCTAGCTAAGCACAGTCTGCCCTGGTTGCATTTGAATGGGAGACTACATGTGAGCACTGTAAGATACTCCCCTTAGGGGATGGAGCCGCTCTGGGAAGAGCAGAAGGTTTTCCTCTCTGGCGTCTCCAAGATAGGGCTGAGAGAGATTCCTGCCTGCAACTTTGGAGAAGCCACTGCCAGTCTGTGTAGACAATACTGAGCTAGATGGACCAATAGTCTGACTCAGTATACAGCACCTTCCTATGTTCCATTGGACCCATGATTCCGCATTACATGTGAATACGGTCAGTGTAAAACTGTGGTTTGCTGCAAGCTACTGACGGGCTTATAATCTCATTCCTTCATGTGCAAAGGGCAGGAAGCCTCAGGCTCATTGCAGCTTCTTCCCATAATGACAAAACATGATTTGTTGTTACATCTGAATGTGACCACATAATAAAACAGGCTAAGCAGGTTTGTCTAGCGGGGGGGGGAAAGCATTTGCTTTCTATAACTCCTCTAATTGGTAGCAAAAATCTCTTACAACAGCCCTGAGCCTTATCCTAGGGATATACCACTGGTTGATAGAAAGCCATGAGATATTTTTATTATATGCTGAAACGACTGAAGACTTTTTATGTATGCAACCACGGCAGCCAGGATAGTATATGCACAGAAATGGAAAGACAATAAAATGCCCTCAAAAGAAGACTGGTTGATAAAAATTTTGGAATATGCTGAGATGGCAAAGCTTACAGCACTTATAAGAGATGAAAATTTGGAATGTTTTAAAGAAGATTGGGAACCATTTTTGCTTTACTTAAAGAATTATTGTTCTAATACGGACTTTTCAGTAGGGTTTGAAATATAGTAACAACAGCAGTTTGGGTTGGGTAAAATCGAGTAGTATTGTGGAGTATGTATGTTTTGAATTATTATAGCAATGGTTTATATGTATAGTTATTGTGAACCGCGCAGATAGGCAAGCAAGAAGTCAATATTTACTTATGTGTAGAATTAGATAAATGAATGTAATTTGAATGTAAAAGCTATTGTAAAATCCAATAAAAATTTAAAATGCAAAAAAAAGAAACCATTGAAGACTGACATGTGTAGATCATTAGAATGGTCATTAAGTAGCTACAAAGGAAATATCATGCATAATGTTATCTATTAAAATGTTCCCTGCTAACTTAGCTTATAAGATAAATACTTCAATGAAACGCAAGCCAGACAAATTATTGACAAAGCAATTTTCTGGGTTATTGCCACCAACTCTTTTTCAGTTAGCTAGGACCTTCTGCTGCTAAGGATTTTCCAGGGCTCTGATTGTAATGATAAAGTGAGAAGTCACTTGATGTGACAGATGCTGTTTGTAGAAAACAAGTAGAGAAGAAAATTTATTCAGAAAAGCCAACTTCGGAACAAAGCAGTCTCATACTCACGTTAGGAAAGGCTGATATTATATTTGATAGCGAAATGAATCTCGTATACATGCCAGGATAGATGGAGAGTAGAGATGTAGATAATATTTTGATGCCAAAATGTTTCAACTCGAAATGGGCCATTTTGAGTGTCTTGAGCTCGAAACAAAACACACTTTAAATAAAGGGCCTGTTCCAAGCTCAGAACAAAAAACTCTGTTTCGAGCGCTATTTTGGAGGACTGTTTTTCCTTGCTGATTGGCTTTCTGGAACTGGCTTCCAATTGGCTTGTGATCTGGACAGTGGGGTGGGTGTGTGTGTGTGTGTGTGTGTGTAAGTAATATTTCTTGGTGATTGCTGCAATGACCTCCATATCTGTCCTTGAGACTAACTTCTGCTTCACTCACTGCTCTGGTCTGTAATCTGCATTGCAAGGTATACTCAGTCAAAATGTGGCTGAAGTTGCTCTAGTTGAGCTTCTGGCTATGTTTGTGGCTAAGTAAGGGTGCTGCTGTAGCAGCTGTTGCAATGCTAAGAACATAAGGAGTCATAATAGTGTGTGAGAGAGCAACTTGTGCCAACGATGTTACTGCATAGCAGGCACTGTGGGAGGCAGTGGATTCTGGGTCAGCTACTTGGGGGCCATTTTGGGCTGTGTTTGAAATGTGTGTTCTGTGCTGGGAGGAACAGATTCCCTTTTACTGCATGCTTCTGTTCTGCTCTGCAGTATTTTTCAAGGCAGGGCTGCAAAATGTGTGCATTCTGCTTGTTCTGACCATAGGGTACAATGGGGAACATGAAACACCCCATTGTTCCCCGTGGGTGGTTCCTAGGGACACCAAGTTGGTTGGATGCACTTTTCCCTCTAAGGCATGCGCACGTGCACATGCTCACAAGTTTTCTGATGTCCACTCAGTTAATTTTAGATCCCGCTCAGTTTGAATTAGGAAGGCCCCACTCTGAATGCATCGGCACACACTGTGCCTTGATAGTGCCGCCCAGAACAAAACTCATTCTGCACAGAGATGGAAAAAAAATAGGAAGACCACTGGTTGGGTGGTAGGGCATGATGGGTGCAATCTACCACCCACCACAAAAAGAAATGGGCAAGCAGGCAACTTTAAAAAAATGTTAAACCTTGCCCCAAACTCCATAGAATCCTAAACGTTTTGAGTTTTGTTCCATTGAGCAACCGGTCGACCTCTGTTTCAACAAAACATTTCAGCCCTCTGTATTTTGCTTCGAGCTCGAAACAAAATGCAAAATCCATTTCATGCATGTCCCTAATGGAGAGCTAAAAGAATGAAAATGAATGAATGCTACTGTCAGTTGCTAAATAAGCCATCCAGATCCCTTCATCCATGTAAAGGGATCTGGATGCCCTGCTAACTGGGCAACGTGGCAACTTTTGAAATGGGTGGCTCTCTTATATTCAGCAGGAGGAGAGCAGCTGTCCCTGTTCAGCACAGAATTGTATCCGACTGAATAGTTTGTTGATTGATGGATGGATTGTTCAGTTTTTACATCGCCCTTCATAAGACACCCCAAGGCAGTTTACAAAAATTATAATACAATAAAGCTCCATAAAAATCACATTTAAAACCTTAAAATTGGTTAATCAGTAAAAATCATAAAGCACCAAAAAAGAAAAAGAAACCCTCAACCATAAAAAAGACAAAGAGAAACAGGAGAGCTGAGAGACCTGGCAGCCCCTAAGGGGTAAAAGCCTGAACAAATAAAATGGTCTTTAGTTTTGTTTTGTTTTAAGCAACCACATATGCTCTTTGATATTCACTGGGAGAGCATTCCAGAGCCTGGGGGCAACAACAGAGAGGCCATGATGTCCCACATGAATGACAGTTTAGACTCTGCCAACGTTGGGACATGGAGCAAAGCCCCCACTGATGACCTTTTGAGGATGACAGAAACCCTTGGGAGCAGGTGGTCATTCAGGTATCCAGGGCCCAAACCATTAAGGGCTTTAAAGGTAATAACCGGCACCTTGAATTGGATCCAGAAACAAATTGGCAACCAGTGCAGCTCTTTCAAAATAGATGTAATATGCTCTGAGCGAGCAGTTCCAGAGAGAATTATGGCAGCTGCATTCTGCACCAACTAAAGTTTCTGGATATTCTACAAGGGCAGCCCCATGTAAAGTGCATTGCAGTAATCCAGCCATGACATGACTAAGGCATGGCTAACCATGGCCAGATCTGTCTTCTGGAGAAAGGGACACAGCTGTCCAAAGCTGTCCAAAACCAAAGCTTTCCAAAGCCACCCCTGGCCACCACCTCCACCTGAGCATTCAAAAGTAGAGCCAGGTCCAGCAACACCCCCAAGCTGCACACTTGTTTTTTCAAGGGGAGTACAACCTCATCCAGAGCTGGCTGAATCACGCTTTCCCGACTGGCTTTCCTACTGACCAGCAGCATCTCTGGATTCGACCTCAGTTTGCTAGCCCATATCCAGTCCCTCACCACCTCCAACCCCTAGTTCAGTACATCCACTGCTTCCCTAGAATCTGATGTCAGAGAAAGGTAGAGCTGAGTGTAGTTTGCTGATTTTTCCATTTGTGTTTCTTTTTAAGTTGTGAGCCCCTTTAGGGCAGGGCACTGTCTTATCATTCATTTTGCTAGGTATCGATTTTCAGAATATTTTTATTGAAAAGCAGTATAGAATCAATAATAATAACTAGCTGGGCCGGACGCAGAGCATCTGCGCCTCGAGTTCTCTGCCCCTGCCGCTGTTTTCTTGCCCACCCATCCGCCGCTGTTTTCTTCCTCTGCCTGCCCACCCACCACTACTGCCATTCTCCCCCCCCTGCCACCATTTTGTTTCCCACCGCACCCGCAAGCCTGTCTACCCACGTTTTCCTCTCCCTCTGCTGGCAGTTCGCTCACAAACTCTCACGAGAGCTGCCACACATGGGATTAGTAAAGGGTACGTCTTACAGAAATATATAGAGAGAGAGAGAGAATTATAATTATAATTATTATCATCATTAATAATAATAAGACAAGTCACATTAAGTGGTGCAGCAGGGAAATGCTTGACAAACAAGCAGAAGGTTGCTGGTTTGAATCCCCGCTGGTATGTTTCCCAAACTATGGGAAACACCTATATCGGGCAGCAGCAATATAGGAAGATGCTGAAAGGCATCATCTCATACTGTGCGAGAGGAGACAATGGTAAACCCCTCCTGTATTCTACCAGAGACAAACACAGGCCTCTGTGGGTGCCAGGAGTCGAAATTGACTTGACAGCACACTTTACTTACAGACAACAAAGGAATGATGACAAATGTGTATAATCCCAAAAGAAAGTAGATGTACAAATGGATCAGCAGCATTAGCCTTGAATTTCATCCACATCTCTCCAAATTGACTTCTCCCATGGAGAAGACTTGGCTGGTATTTGCAGGGAATGGGACATTTGTAGGTGGCCATTGGAACATAAGATGCTGCCTTATACCAAGCCAGACCACTGGTCCATCTAGCTCAGTATTTTCTACCCAGACTGGCAGCAGCTTTCCAGAGTTTCAGATGGGAGTCATTCCATGCCTTATCTGGACATGCCAGGGATTGATGCACCTGCATGCATATTCTTCCACTCAACTATGGCTCCATCCCCTAAGGGGAATATCTTACAGCACTCACATGTAGTCAACCAGCAACCTTCTGCGAACTAAGGAAGACCTTGGACCGGGTCTCACGATCAGTGAGACCCGGTTTAGGGCACTGAGCGGGGAGAGCGGGCTAAGGTCGCTCTCCCCGATAACGAGCAGGCAGGGAGCCCTGGGCGGCTGGATCGGCCGCACACACAATGGCCGGCTCCGTGACGGAGCCAGGGGGGTGGGAGTGGGGGCCGCGTGGCCCCCGCAAGCCCCAGTATGCCCTGCACGAGCGCGCAGGGCATATTGGGGAGACCCCCGGAGCCGGGAGGCAGCTTTTCGCCTCCCGGCCGGGGGTCTACTCATGAGTAGGTGTGACGCAAAGCCATGCCATGGCTACTCACGAGCCTAAAAAGCAGGTTTGCTGGAGCGCTCGCTCTGCAAACCTGCTTTTTAGCAGGGGTTCTCAAGCGGGTTACCCGCTCAAGAACCACCGGGCTCAGCTGCGAGCCCGGTGCTTCTTACGACCAACAAAAACCGAGCTAGGCTCTCCTAGCCCGATTTTTGTTGGTCGTGAGAATCGCCCCCCTGATTAGCAAAGGGGATAATTCATGCTCCATTCCATAAGACAAGCTCTCCTCTTTGCAGGCGGATACCTTAGGAACGTAGGAAGCTGCCTTAAACTGCGTCAGACCACTGATCCAACTAGCTCAGTATTGTCTTCCCAGACTGGCCATGGCTTCTCCAAGGTTACAGGCAGGAGCCTCTCTCGGCCCTATCTTGGCGATGCCAGGGAAGGAGCTTGGAACCTTTTGCATGCAAGCATGTAGGTGCTCTTCCCAGAGCGGCTCCATCCCCTAAGGGGAATATCTTACAGTGCTCACACATGTAGTCTCCCGTTCAAATGCAAACCAGGGTGGCCCTACTTAGCAATTCACACTCCCTACCACAAGACTAGCTCTCCTCACTTTATGGCTTGGGCTTCAGATTAGTTTGTTTCTTCACCCAGTAATAAGCCATGACCTTTTATCTAAACGAATAGCAATCTTGTTCTGCAGCAGGTCCCATATTAATTTTTGCATGCTGTTTGGCCAAACCCGCAGAGGGCTGTATGTGACTGCACCTTTGATTATGAAGGGGAACTTACACAGAAGTGCTACTGGTAAACTGCCATGAGGTTAAGCTGAGGTTGAGCTGGAAGGCACAAGTAACTGAAACAGTGGCTAATCTTTAGTAACCACAAGAAGCCTGTGAGCAATCCACATGGGAGAACCTTTTAAAGCATGGGAAAATTTGCCAAGAATGTGTTAGTTAGGATAAGAGCAGACATGCTGTTGTGAAACTCACAAACCCACCCACATTGCACCAGCAATACTATTTTAGCTGGAGCACAGTAAAGCATAAAACATTTCCTCTGAAAGGGTCTTTGAGCTTAAACAGAGTTAAAAATAGAAAGAAAACTCATAGCTCTTTTGCTGGTATAATTTAAACCCAAACATAATATCATTGTAAATTCTGGGTAAGTTGTATTATTGAGTCAATCTGAGATGTATTATTATTGCTAGTTGTAACTGTTTGGAATGCTGCTATATTGAAGCTGAGTGTGCATCAAATTGGTCAGTGCTTCAGAGATTTACCATGGGGCTTACTATTTAAGCTCCTCTGGACTTTTTAAAATGTGTGGATATCATGATGAAACTCCAGGTAATACCACAATGCAGCAAAGCACCATGGGAAAGCATCAGTGATTGCAAAAAAAAGGGTTCACCAGTATAGGATGTTGGATATCCTTCCCAACTAAAATCAGATTTAACCAGTAAGACACGAAGCTTTGCTTATGGCTCATATGTGTGTCATATAAATGGTGGTGGCCATTTACTTATATGACTTGAAATGGCAATTAGGCAAGTTTATGAAAAGGTCCATCAGTGGCTGTTAGCCAGAGGCAACTAGTTTGGGGAAGCAAAGGAGTAGGCAAAGAATTTTATTTTGCGGGGGAGGGGGGGGTCAGGATTTTGCTATACATAAAATATTTATAGAGATATGTTAATCAATGTTGTTTGTTTGCTTTATTAGGGAAGCTTGCTTACCACTTTCAAATTTATTCAGAATTTGGACCAGATTCCTCGTAGAAAACACTTTGTTTCTGGATTAGGTCAAACCTTCCAGTCTGCTTTTGAGGCTAGTTTTCTCTTCCTGCCCAAGACCATGTGGCAGGAAAGACTGGGGCGGGGGAAGAGGTCAATACCAGGTCAGTTGAAATCTGCAGTGACCCTGTACTCCCCTGCAGGCATAGAGCTTGTTCACACAAGCAACCCTACGCAGGCTTGGGCAGCCCTACAGGGGTAGGGCTGCTCTTGTGAACTGCGGGGATCGAGGCCGATCCTGCTGCTGCCTCACCAGGTAGCCTGGGAATTTCCCCTGGGCTTTTACCTTTTTAAAAGGCGAGTGCACCCCTTTACCCAGGTCTGGGGTCATGCGTGTGCTTGTGCTACAGGCAGCGCAAGCAGACACAGAGCCAGGCACCAAGAGCACCCAGCTTGAGGGGAGATCTCTCAATGCACCATGTTCCTCCCATGGTGCATTTAGGAATGAGTGGAGGCCAGACTCCATTTTCCCGGCATCCAGAGC
The DNA here is from genome assembly GCF_027244095.1 of Hemicordylus capensis. Taxonomy (NCBI): domain Eukaryota; kingdom Metazoa; phylum Chordata; class Lepidosauria; order Squamata; family Cordylidae; genus Hemicordylus; species Hemicordylus capensis. The sequence goes on along the minus strand of NC_069661.1, from coordinate 33,454,355 downwards.
CCCACACTGCTCAGAACAATGCAGATCGTGTGGGTGTGCAAGCCGCGCGCCACACAGAAGAGATCAACTGGAGGGAAGGTAGGTTCAAACTTGCCTCCCCCGCACTCCCGCCCCAGTAACAGATGTGTGAACAACCTCAAAGTCTCACTCAGCCCCTGTCCAGGAAGAAAGCTGAGGGGTTGGCCTGGCTCCTAGGAGGCTGAAGAGTCTCCTACCTACCTACCTGGCTGTGAGTGAGGCTTCTGAGATAACCTGCTCTGAGACAACCAGAGGCCTTTTAAAATAATGAATACAAGCTATAGGGCCATAATATACTATGAGGCTGTCCTTGTGCGCAGACAAGGCCAGGCTAGGGCAGCTTAGCCTGGGCTTGGCAGCCCATTGGAACTGCCGGGCACCTCGGCGGTAAACCCAGCCAAGAAGCCGGGCTCTAAAACAAGGTCAAGGGAGCGAGCATTTCCTTAACCCCATTTACCTGTCTGTGTGTCAGCACCGGCTTCTTTCAGGCATCTGCCCATTGCTGGAGAGATCCCCACAATGCACTGCACACTCATGCAGTGCATTCTGGGATTTCTGGAGGCCACAGTGATGCGTCCCAACCAGCAGCAGTGGACCATCTGTGTGCATGATCTGTGTGTACAGAACCGCCACCTGGATCATCTGCAGGGAAGACAAGCTTCTCCTTCCTTCCCCGTCACCCGTCCTCAAGCCCTTTCATGTGCTCTTTGTCTGTATTGTCTAACACTTTGCTTTAAAGTTCCATTTTGGTGGATGGGGGAACGAAATGGAGAGTGGGAAATCTGGAGGGCAGCACCTGCTCCCCTTTGCTGCCCCCTTGGAGTTATCCCTCCAGTTAGCTATCATAACCAAATGGAGCTTTCCAGCTCAGAGGCAAGAGCACCGTGTTGCCAAAAGCTGTTTGCTGAAGAGCAAACAATAGCTGACATCCCAGTGCTGCACTTCCCTAGGGATATCCCACTAGCACAAGGCTGCACAACTTCAGCCTTCCAGCTGTTGTTGGACTACAACTCCCATCATCCTCAGCCACAGTGGACAGTGTTGATGGATGATGGGTGTCTAACAACAGCTGGAGGGTGAAAGTTGTGCAGCCCTACATGTTTGCGCTTGCGAAACAAGATGCACAACCTGTGGCATACCTCATATGTTTTGCAAGGAACTTTTGCACAAGAGTGCACTTCCAAAAATCCCTGTGATTTAGCACAGCTACATGATCTTCCTACACAAGCACAGCCTTAGGATGTGAAAAAGGGATGTTGTATTCATACCTTGGTTTTAGACTTCCTAGAAGCACCTGACTGGCCAATATAGGAAAAAAGATATTGGACTGATCCAGCAGACCGCTTTTTATAATTCCTCACAGGTGTTCAGCCAGAAAATCTCACTAGAAATTATTGCCATTATCATAACCATTGTTTATAATTAGCTCTTCTGGAATCCCAATTCAACATAGTCAACATAGCATTGTTTACCATGCTTCCTATAGGCTAGATATTCTTTCCAGCTGGCTAGCTTTTATGACATCAACAAATTAGCATGTTAACAGCATAATCAGGCATTATCTTACTGTCCTCCTGAGTGCAGTAGGCAGCCTAGCACCACACATCTAAATAAGCAAGAAGAGATGTATTAAGGGGAAATCATCATAACTGAAGCACATTAGAACATAAGAACAGCCCTGCTGGATCAGGCCCAAGGCCCATCTAGTCCAGCAGCCTGTTTCATACAGTGGCCCACCAGATGCCACTGGAAGCCACAGGCAGGAGTTGGGGGCATGCCCTCTCTCCTGCTGTTTACTCCCCTGAAACTGATACTCAGAGGCATCCTGCCTTTGAGGCTGGAGGTGGCCTATAGCCCTCCCACTAGTAGCCGTTGATAGACCTCTCCTCCATGAAGTGATCCAAACCCCTCTTAAAGCCATCCAGGTTGTTGACTGTCACCACATCTCATGGCAGAGAATTCCACAAGTTGATTATGCATTGTGTGAAAAAGTACTTCCCTTAGTACACATTAGGAATAAAAGAAAAAAGAGTATTATAGCACTGTTCAACACTATGTATTATTGGGATGGAATGAGATTATCAAGTACATTGGAACATAGGAAGCTGCCTTATACTGAGTCAGACCATTGGTCCATCTAGCTCAGCATTGTCTACACCATGAATTATCCACGTTGGGTCCTCAGATGTTATTGGACTTCAACTCCCATAATCCTCAACCAAAGGCCACTGGGGGTGGGCATTATGGGAGTCCAATAACATCTGGAAGTCCAATAACATCTGGGGACCCAACATTAAGAATCCCTGGTCTACACTGTCTGGCAGCAGCTCTTCAAGGTTTCAGGCAGGAGTCTCTCACAGCCCTACCTGGTGATGCCAGGGAATGAATGTGGGACCCTCTGCATGCAAAGCTATTGCCATATCCTCTAAGGGAAATATCTTACACTGATCTCATGTAATCCAAATGCAAACCAGGGCAGGCCCTGCATCGTAAAGGGGACAATACATGCTCATTACCACAAGACCAGCTCTCCTTCCCTTAGAAGATCAGAGAAGATCTATAAGGAGAAACCTGTTTTTGCTGTCATCCCACTGGCTAGATCATGCACTAGTCTGTAATTTTATTTATTGGAATGCATTTTTTAGAAATCTCATTTGTATTCTCCTGGCCATCTCCAATCTAAATTACCTACTCATTTTCTACAAGTGCATGCAACTTGTTTAGCTGTTCCACCACCAGAGGCAATGAATCACATTTCCTGTATTCTGCCATTTGCAACTGCTAACAACATAGCAATTAATTAAATTTACAGAATTTTATTATTTCTAAATCTGTCCAGGGTAAAGCATCACTGATGAACAACTTGGCAATTAATGGGTTCCGAGCACATAAAGGCAGAAATGCTTCCATCCCCTGACATTTCTTAGTGATTGATTCATACTAAATGACTTCTGCCAAATAAGTCATTTCAGGCCAAAGCAGAAGAATCTGAGCTGATCCTAGCTCCATATTTATCCCATATTTCAAACAAGTTTTGTATGCTCATATTCTCTCGTGTCAGATGAGTACAGACTTTTCTGAGTTGAGCTAGAGCAGCTTTGTCAATGAAGCAGATGGATGCTTTTGTTCCCGCAAATGGTATGCTGAACTCTTATCAGGGGCTGGGGGATAATTGAGAGTGTCTTATCAGTATTGATGCCACTTCATACAGCTGCTGGTTCTTATGCAGTAATCTTTGACAGGACACAGTGGGGCTTGCAACAGACAGTCTGCATGGAGGGAGCAATTATTATTATTTTTTATTATTTATTCGATTTCTATACCGACCTTCCAAAAATGGCTCAGGGCGGTTTACACAGAGAAATAACAAACAAATAACAAACAAACAAACAACTGTATGCACCAGCAAATGACACCGGTTCCAGGCCAATCTTTCCTTCTACAACATCATTTTTCATTGAGGATTGGTTCAAGTGGACCAGAATCCTCTGCTCAACCTTTGCTAATCTCCCTGTATATTAGGACGGAACTGCAACTTACTCTCAATAGCTGTATGTTCCCACATGAGGTGGCGGATCTGTTGATGAGAATTGGGAATGGAAAGAGTTAACACTTCCCGCAAGTACCTATTATCACCTACAAACAGGAAGGTTTCTTCCCAGTTGCACTTATTTCCAGCCTTGAAGGCTCAGTGAGGAAGAAACAGGCTAAAATGGCCTGAGGGACATTTACGGTGAAGAACTAGTGGACAGGGGAAGCATTAGGAACCCTCACCCCTGATTAGTGTTATGAGGCAAGTATAGGAATGGGAATTCAGTGTTCGGCCAATATCAATGGGCAGCACTGGGCGCATGGAGACGCTCACACCCCAATAGGGGGCCCACTGACCCGGAGTCCCCATTCCTAGTTAATGCTCCTCTTTGTCATTTCTGCCCGTTCATTTGCCCTCTCCGAGTGTGTAGACAATCCCAGGTGTGAAAAGAAGGAGCAGCAGTTTCCACTTGCATGGCCCCCCTTTTCTGAGGGCAGAGGTGCAGATTGGGTCCACAGGGAGAACGCAATTAGATGGGCTGGAGTGATCAGTGGGGAGGAGAAAATAGACTTACTCAGGAAGGGGAGCACTGGGGGTATCTTATTTAAAGCTTCCACCCCCCCCCAAAAAAAAACAATGAACTGGAGCCAGTGCTGACTCATGTTCATAATTTGTGGCTCCCCACTTTAATTGTAGAACTGGGAAAGGTGCAGAAGAGGGCAACCAAGATGATCTAGGAAGCCTGGAGCACCTTCCTTCAGCATCTGGGGCTTTTTAGTTTGGAAAAGAGGCAACGAAAAGAGAGACCAGGTAGAGGTTTATAAAATTATGCATGGAGTAATGAGAGTGGACCAAAAGAAATTTTTCTCATTCTCTCACAGGACAATTGCCAGGAAATTTAGGATCAACAAAAGGAAGTACTTTTTCACACAGTGCATAATTAATCTATGGAATTCTCTGCCATGGAACATGGTGATGTCTACCTTTTCACTACCTTGTATGGCTTCAAAAAGGGCTTGGACAAATTCACGGTGGATACATCTATCAATGGCTACTAGTCTGATGGCTATAGGCCACCTCCAGCCTCAGACGCAAGATGCCTCTACATACCAGTTGCAGGGGAGCAAAAGCAGGAGAGAGGGTATGTGCTCCCCTCTTGCCTGTTGACTTCTCAGAGGCATACAGGTGAAACTCGGAAAATTAGAATATCGTGCAAAAGTCCATTAATTTCAGTAATGCAAATTAAAAGGTGAAACTGATATATGAGACAGACGCATTACATGCAAAGCGAGATAAGTCAAGCCTTAATTTGTTATAATTGTGATGATCATGGTGTACAGCTCATGAAAACCCCAAATCTACAATCTCAGAAAATTAGAATATTACATGGAACCAATAAGACAAGGATTGAAGAACAGAACAATATCGGACCTCTGAAAAGTATACAGTGTACTGTGCTTGATTGGCCAGCAAACTTGCCTGACCTGACCCCATAGAGAATCTATGGGGCATTGCCAAGAGAAGGATGAGAGACATGAGACCAAACAATGCAGAAGAGCTGAAGGCCGCTAATGAAGCATCCTGGTCTTCCATAACACCTCATCAGTGCCACAGGCTGATAGCATCCATGCCACGCCGCATTGAGGCAGTAATTGCTGCAAAAGGGGCCCAAACCAAGTACTGAATACATATGCCTGCTTATACTTTTCAGAGGTCCGATATTGTACTATTCTTCAATCCTTGTCTTCTTGGTTCCATGTAATATTCTAATTTTCTAAGATTGTGGATTTGGGGTTTTCATGAGCTGTACGCCATGATCATCACAATTATAACAAATTAAGGCTTGACTTATCTCGCTTTGCATGTAATGCGTCTGTCTCATATATCAGTTTCACCTTTTAATTTGCATTACTGAAATTAATGGACTTTTGCACGATATTCTAATTTTCCGAGTTTCACCTGTATGCCAGGCCACCGTTGGAAACAAAAATCTAGGTAAGCATTGGGCCTGATCCAGCAGGGCTGTTCTTATGTTATTAATTTCTGGTCCAAACTTTTTCAGCTATCAGGAATCCAAGTCTCAAGAGCTTCCAGTCCAGCCTCACTGACATCTTCCACTGAAAACTTGCTCCAAACTTGAATATTTTATTTTCATCTATCTTTTGGAGATCAAAACATCCCGACATCTTCCTGAGAAGTTTTCTGGTTCTATTTTACCTGTCATAAGTAGACATTGGGGGCAGGGATACCACAAGGGTAGATTGTGGGGGAAAATATTTCTGGCCATGAATCACTGAAAATCTTTGCATTCAAAAATGACAGCCAGTGTGCTGCAGCTGAACAATGAGTAGGGAAACCTGGGTTCAAATCCCTATGCAGTCCTAAAGTTCACTGGGTGACCAGGGGCTTAGTCACTCTTCCTCGGCTACTTTACTTTACAGGAGTGATGGAAGGATAAGGGGGCAGGGGGCAATGCATAGTGCCTTGAGCTACTTGGGTAAAGTGAGACAAAAATTTACTGAATAAAATCCAGACTTCTGCCTAATCAACATTCCATTGATCCTCTAATGCGTGCACGGCCTAATTTCAGCGGCCAATTTCTTCGATTTTTTAAATTCACAAATCTAATCTCAATTTTCAAATAACTGCAAGGTGAGAGAAAGCTGAATCATCTTCCCTTATCACCACAATCCAGGATGTAATGTTTGCTGCCAATATATACATTTTTTTTCTGGTTCTACAGTTTAATTTCAGAATGCAATTGTGGACAGACTGTAAATGGAAGCATATCTGCCAATATTCTTGCATCAAAAGGAATCATACACTGCATCAACAGGAACTGGGAATTATACATGTTTCTTCATTTTTATCCTTTGCAAGCTTTCTGCATTTATCTGGCCATCAATTCCAATTTCTATATAAAGGTTACTGGGGCTATAAAAAAGACAACAGTTACTTTAAAGGTCAGAGAAATAGTTTATCATCTGAAAGGATGAAACCCTTGTCATTTTGTTACAAGATTTTCTTAAACAGAGAGTGCTTTGTTAACATGATAGTGTTCTCTCTCTCTTGCCAATGACTAGACTAGGAATAGATAATTCTGTCCTTCTGCCTTCTTATTTTCAGAATAGAGGGTTTCGTTCTATTCAGTGTCTTCTCATCCTCATCTGAGCTCCAGCTTTCCCTTCTCCTACACATTTTATGCCAAGAGGGACCAGGTGAATGTTTGGTGGCCTTGTAAAAGTCCCTTCATACAGCCCATGGATCCGAATAAATGACTGAACCTTCTTCAGTAGAGATTGTCACAATGTCCCTAGATCAACTTGGATTTGGGACTCACAATTAGAAACAAATGTTGGGAATGTTTGGAAAGAACATCCCCCCAAGAGTTCCAAATTTGTACTTAATTGCCATTGCCCCCACCCTGCTGCTTCAGCTGCTGGTAGTGCATATGTCTCCATCCTCCCTTCTCTTCCAAGACAGCTTCTGTGACCATGGTGCGGTGGCAAGAGTCTCTCTCTTTCCTCCTCCTCTCTCTATGTATTTGTGTGTTTCTTTATGTATTTAAACTATGCATATTCTGTACCTTCACAAAGTCCCATAGTGGCTTACACAATAAAAAAAATCAAGAAAACCAGAAAAACAAACACAAGATACCTATAAAGCAATCCAAAAGTGCTAGTCAACAATACAAAAGCAAAGAATCCCAAACTCTGAGAGAAACAACTAAGGATGTGTGAAATGATTCGTGACTGAATCAATTCGGCTCAAATCTGGGCTATTCTAGTTATTCGTCCTCAGATCGAATCAGCATTGAGGATACTTACTAGATTCAAGGTCAAATTGAACCACCCTCTATTCAAGCTCAAATTGATTTGGTAATTCAAGCCTCCATTTTGTTCCCAGTGATCTCCATTTTGTTTCCTCTGAGCTTCTGCCATCACTGCCAGGGGTGAATTCTTAGGAATTTTTATGTATGGGTTCTTGGTTATGAAATGATTTCATCATAGGGATGCCCTATGAAGAAGTTATTTCACAACCAAAAATCCACAACACATAAAAATTCCTAAAAATTAACTCCTTTGCCTGATTCCTTTGGGAATTGGGTGGCAGTTGAGAGCCATGGGGCCCTGCCACCCAACCCATGTTGGTGCCCCCTAGCCCTTAAAAATTCTGCAAAACCTATTTGAATTCAAATCATATCTAATAAAATTCAAGTTGAATTGACCCAGATTCTAGGGCAGTAGATTTGAGCTCGAACTGAATCAAGCTGATTCTATTCAAACTCAAATTGAATCGCAAAAATTGATTTGTGCACATCCCTAGAAACAACCACAAAAATCTAACTGATCTAAACACTTGTCTGAACAAAACCATCTTTACCAGCCATCTAAAACAGGGAAGGGAGGGAGCCAATTCAGCCTTCCTAAGGAGATCATTCTAAAGGAAGGGGGCTACAACAGAGAAAGCCCTACCCTTTATTGCTGCCAAACAGACCTCAGCTGGAGGTGGCGCATGCAGGAAACTCTCTCTGTCCAAGGGTGGACATAGGGTGGGCAGATTCATGTGGTAGAAAGCAATCCTTCAGTTTGGACCTCCTAGTGTTAGGAAACCTTGAAGGACCATTTTGGACAATACTTTTCTGGCCCATGCAATTAAAAGGGGGATGTGCCAAGAACATGCCCATCTGAATCACTGTTCTATACATGACCCAAATATTAATTTATACTAGTATTTGGGTTGCACATAGATGAACCAACCCCTCCCCACACACACAAAGAATGTACCAGGAGGATGACCGCAGGACATCTGTGAAAGATATCAGGATGCTACATTCTCAGGATGTCCCCCTTTTAATTGCATAGGCTGGGAAATTATCATAGTCATAGAAATTATCATAGAAAATTATCATTCATTCCGGGCGGGGGGGGAGAAACCATGTGGAAAAATTCTTATTTATGCACTTCATATTTTTCAACTGAAACATCAGAATGTCAGATCAAAAATGATCTGCTTGTTCCTTGGGGGGAAAGTAGACAAGGGGAGTTGCAGGGAAGCCCTCTGACTTATCACTGAAAGCGTGATCATTTTGATTGATGAGGCCATATGTCTGCCAAATCAATGCAGGAAGAAACGCATCCATTGGGAACAGGAGTAATGGAGTGCAGAAATGCAATTTAGTATGAAAATCACTATATGATTTATAACAAAAAAATAATTCCCAGCAGTACTGAGTACTGCTTTTCAGTCCACTAAAGATGTCATGCTGCAGACTGACAAGTCAGCACTTCTGGAACTTATGAAGGATTTTTTTTAAAGAGACTATGTTATGAGGGCTGGGCCTAAAACTAGGCCTGGAGTGTGTATTCTCCAACATCCATGGCCCTGAAGTCTGAAGCTGCGAGCTGGGTTGGAACAGGAACTGGAACTGATGGATAGGATTCAGCAGGCTGGATGATCCATTAGTCAGGCAGGGGTCAGAAGGCTAAACTTCTGGATTTTATACCACGCCTGACCAGTCAAGATGCTTTATACTGCGTGACAATCACAGAGGCCAATATCACTCATCCCTTCTCTTCTGTGCCTCTGGGACTTGAGGTTTGAATGCAGTGCCAGACCACCAGGTTCTTGGTTGAAGCCTCAAAATATCCTGACATTGACTGACTTCCTAATGAACAAAGCATTAACAAGCGCTAACTAACTAACGAAGCACCCGGTACAATGGGAGAAGTACCAGTGCTTCTGAAAAGTTCCGTTAACTCAGTTCCATGGCTGGCTCAGAGAGAGCCCAGTTTTCAATAAATGTACTTTTTGTCTACAGACTTTGAGGCATTCTTGTAAGATCCATTATTCTATTACATATTTTGAAGAGTTTGTTTGTGGCATTGTGTGAAATAAAGTCATACTTTATTTGAGTATGAGACAGAGGAATTGACAGAGGAAGTGTGACTCTGTTGGTCCTTTTGGATCTCTCAGCAGCTTTCGATACTATCGACCATAGTATCTTTCTGGAACGTCTGAGTGTGTTGGGGGTGAGAGGCACTGTCATACAGTGGTTCCGCTTCTACCTCTCAGACAGATTCCAGATGGTATCGATTAGGGACTGTTGCTCTTTGAAATCTGAGCTTATGTATGGTGTCCCTCAGGGCTCCATACTGTCTTCAATGCTCTTTAACATCTACATGAAACCGCCAGGAGAGATCATCAGGAGATTTAGTGCAGTGTATTATCAGTATGCTGATGACACCCAGATCTACTTCTCCATGTCAACATCATCAGGAGATGGCATAGCCTCCCTAAATGCCTGCCTGGAAGCAGTAATGGGCTGGGTGAGGGAGAATAAACTGAGACTGCATCCAGATAAAATGGAGGTACTTATTGTGCGGGGTCAGAACTCCAGAGACAAATTTTGATCTACCTGTTCTGGATGGGGTCACACTTCCCCAAAAGAAACAGGTCCGCAGTCTGGGAGTACTCCTGGATCCACACCTCTTCCTGGTATCTCAGGTTGAGGCGATCGCCAGAGGGGCTTTCTATCAGCTTCGGCTGATACGCCAGATGTGTCTGCTTCTTGAGATGAATGACCTCAGAACAGGTCATTCAGACTTGACTTCTGCAATGCACTCTATGTGGGGCTGCTTTTGTACATAGTCTGGAAACTCCAGTTGGTACAGAATGCAGCAGCCAGGTTTGTCTCTGGGTCATCTCGGAGAGACCACATCACTCCTTTGCTGATAGAGCTACACTGGCTGCCAATAGGTTTCTGGGCAAAACACAGAGTGCTGGTTGTAACCTATAAAGCCCTAAACCGCTTGGGCCCTGAATATTTTAGAGAATGGCTTCTTCATTATGACCCCCACTGCCCATTGAGGTCATCTGGAGAAGTCTGTCTCCAGTTGCCGCCAGTTCGGCTAGTGGCCACACAGGAACGGGCCTTCTTGGTTGCTGCCCCGAGACTGTGGAATGCGCTCCCTACTGAAATATGATCCTCCCCATCTCTGACCATTTTTAAGAAGCATTTGAAAACTCACCTCTTCACCCAAAGCTTTTTCAGCTTTTTAAATTTTTAGATTTTAATCTGTTTTGACTTTTAAATTGTCTAAATTGTTTTAAGTTTTTGTGTATGTTTTTAACTTGTTTTATGTTGTTAACCGCCCAGAGACAAAGGTTTGGGGCAGTGTACAAATTTGATTGATAAATAAATAAATAATAAAATGAAATAAAATGAAATAAAATACTTCCCAATGGCCTATGGATATCAAATTTTGCATGTGCATACCTGCCACTGAAATTAGCTGACCGCACTATTTTTCACACTGGAATATGCTCAGGGAACTGCTTTTTTAAAAAAATTAATAGACAAAATTCTGAATATAATCATATTTTATTATTGTTCTCAACAGATCTTTAACACTCAATAATCAGGTCAATAATTCCAAAATGATAGCATGCCCAAGAGAAGCAGAAGATCTTTCACAGATTCAAATCTACTATGATTTAAATTTAATAAATTTGGTAAAAGGGCTCTCTCTTTCTCAGCCTCCCAGTCCCATTGAATGAATTTTGAATTCAAAATTTCCTCCTTTTGGGTTTCCCCTTCTCTCCTCCCTCCCCCACATCCAATAGGGGTGCAATTGCCCATGACAACACTTGAGCTGTATGATAAAAAGCCAGCCAAGAAGCAAAGAGATTGCAAGCCGATTGGAAGCCAGTGCCAGAAAACCAATCAGCAAGGGAAAATCATACCTCCATAATGGCGCTCAGAACATTGAAACGTTTTGATCAAAACGGGGGTTGTTTTACTCAGAGCTCAAAGCAGCACTTTATTTAAAGAGTGTTTTGAACTTGAAACACTCAAAACGGCTCATTTCAAGTCGAATCCTTTCACCAGTGAAAGATTCTGCACATCCCTACTCTATACCGTCTGCTTTTTGTAAGGAAAGACCCCAACATTTTCACAACCTTGCCAACCTTGCAGCCTCTGGCAGACTTGGCTCCATTCCTTTACATTTTCTAAAGCCGGGCGGTCAGAATCCGCCACCCAAACAAGGATATTGTTAACATGAGTAGACCAACAACAACAAATATTTATATACCGCTTTTTAACAAAAGTGTCCAAAGCGGTTTACATAGATAAATAATTAAATAAATATAAGACAGATCCCTGTCCCCCTAAAAGGCTCACAATCTAAAAAGAAACACAAGATCAACACCAGCAACAGCCACTAGAGGGATGCTGTGCTGGGGGTGGATATGGCCAGTTGCTCTCCTCCTGCTCAATAAAGAGAATCACCACATTTAAAAAGGTGCCTCTTTGCATAGTTAGCAGGGGGCTGGGGCAGTCAAAAGCACACGGATTTAGCTTCCTGTATGGGTGCTGGCTTCCCAATGCTCAGACAGAAATCAGAGAGACAGAGAGGGAAGAAGGCAGGTTGAACTTGTATCACTCAAGCCTGGCATAGGAACTGCCCAGTCTGCTGCTGCCTGTGGAGGCAGTAAGGAAGAGCCATCTGCACTTAGGATTTACTTGGCGGGGGGATCAAGTGAATCAACATTTAATTTGACGAGGGGGTTGGGACATTTTTAACAATTTGGCATTGTCTGCTTCTTGCTTCCTCTTTATCTGTGGCTGGCCTCTCCTGGGGGCTTTTGAGTGGAGTGCACTTTGCCTGGGGAGACCCCCCCCAAATGCCCTCCCCTCCCCTTTTTTGCTTGGGGGGGTGTTCTGTTTTTTATTGATTTTTCTCCACCTTCTCTTCCCTCTCCCACTCTCCATCTAAGTTTCCAATGTCAGCTGATCTGCAGAGCGCCAGCCATTTAAATGCCAGTGGGAACACCTGCCATTTCATTTTTGACAGGTGCCCCTGCTGGCATTTAAGTGTCCAGCACATTCTGCATGCTGGAATGGGTTGGGAAGTAGAAGGAGAGAGGGGAGAGAAAGTTCACCAGAACAGAGCCAAGACCATTGCTGCAGAAGGACTCTGTGCATTGGTATTGCCAAGAAAAGAATAACTGCTACATTTGTATTCTGCATCTGCATATACGCTTATTATTTTTGGTAGAATCTAATCTTGTTAGCCCTAGATAGCATATGCTCTGTCTTCTACATCTGAACCACACTTTGCGTTTGCCTGGGGTGACTGATTTTGGATAGGAACAAAAGCAAAACTGTGACATTTGCTTTATGTTGCAGAATCATGATTTATGGCAGCCAAAGTGTGTGTGTGTGAACATTTTTTATGTTATTGCCTGATACATTTTTCAAACACCATCAAATTATTTTCTTTCTCCAAAGATCTATATTTTTCAAATCTGTCCAGGCTTTTAGCCATCCTCTCCCCTGCAAAGCTTTTTAAGTCACCAGACAAAACATTGCCATCCACTTTTTTCCAAAATGTATTTTGGACATGAAATGTTGAAAGATACACTGAGATCCACACCCCACCCCACACCCCGTGTGTATATGTGTGCATAATATAGAATACATCTTAGATTTTTTGCATCCAGCTACAAAGCCAGTCATGCACAATTTCCAGACATCCATAAGATACAAGCATGCATAGCTCAAACCAGCGGTCCATTCTTAGTAATGTCTACACTGGCTGACAACAGCTCTTCAGGCTTTTTAGTAATGGGGTGTTCATTATGGGGTTTTTTGTGGGGTTGTTTTTAAGAAGGCAGTTCTGGTTATATCACAAAATACTTTGTAAAGCTTGTGAACATTAAATAAATTATAATTAGAAATAATTTGGCACAATGCTATGTATCCCATCTATCCTATTTCTATACTGCCTGACACGTGCATTCCTAGGCGGTATATATGGGATTAATCAGTGGGTTACGTGTAACCCACTTGTCTGTTTTGATATCAGGCCAAGAAATAGTTGGTATCATCTGATATTACTAATGGACCTGCCTGCTCTTAGCTCCACCCACAATTAGCTCCACCCTTTCTTACCCCTTTCTCCACCCATGACTTGCCCTGCATACTGCCCCACCATTTCCAGGAGCCACCAGCTGCCACTGCCTGGAACTTATTAATGCACTGATGTGATTATTTCCATTTGTAGTATGTAGGTCAGAGTTCAAATGCCCCATCACTGTAAAATTATGCTGGCTTGCCTCCAACCCACTCCTGATAAAAGCATTTTCTATTTTTGATGTTGAGTAATGGAGACATTATCAAACATCTTCATGCTTCTGTCAGCCACAAGTCAGCTTGCATCTCCCTCTTCTTATCTACTGATCTTAAAGGCACTTTTCATTTTCAGCCATTTTGGTACTCTTCTGAGCTCCACCATGCAATATAGAGGTTGTTCTCACAACCGGGCAGGCAAGCGGGTGGCAGAGAAGGCTGCAGAAGGCTGCCTTCCCCACAGACAATCTCTGAAGGTCGTCTGGGTGTGGCGCCCAGGGAGTGCAGAGGTGCAGGGTAGGGACTGGCAAACCGGTTCAAATTCGAACCAGCTTGACATTGAACAGGCCCAGTTCGAGGGCTCAGCATTGAGCTGGCCTCTAACCGAACTGGCCCCAAACTGGAACCAAAGTCGAGCCGAACCCCACCCCCTCTAGCCAGTTCGGGGTTCTGACTAAAAAAAAAATTTTAATCAACTCATCGCCACTAGGGGGCACTGTTCACGCATGTTTCCATTGTGCATGCATGGCAGCCTGCAAAACAGCTGCCGCAGTTACACAGAGGTCCAAACTGGGCTGAAAAACCACCTGAACCAGGCCTACAAGACTGGGGGAGGCCAGTGGGGGAGGGGGAACCTCCAAAGACACCCCCATGGCCATGGCAGCATCCCCCCCCGAGACAGTAGATCTAAAAAAAATTAATTCAAGCCGAACCAGGGGGTGTTGGGGAGTGTGCAAAACCGTACGTGCCCAGTCCAGTTCAAGTCCAGTCCCAACTAAAACCAAACCAGGCCAACTGGTTTTGTACACACCCCTAGTGCGGAAGCTGCGATGCGTTGACCCGGCCCCCAGAAATCCCACAATGCACCATGCAAGTACGCAGTGCCTTATGGCAATTGCGGCAGCTGGTAGCCCACTCCTGTGCCATTGCCGGCTGGGAGCAGCCAGCACTTGCAAATGAGCAGCTAGCCCGAGTTAAGGCTGCACTCGCACCCTTAAGCTCAGCTAACCAGCGGGCTCCATAGGCAGGTTTGCTGCCACAGTACCAGTGGAAACTGCTTGGCTCCTGCCAGTTCTCACAGGCCGTCAAAGCCCAGGCTTCGCTGTCCTAGCCTAGTCTTGAGTGCTTATGAGAACAGCCTTATAGTCATATGGCAAGTCCTTCTGCATTGCCTGCAAGCATGACGTGTTATCTGCATAATCTGTGTGTTTTGTGAATACATTCAGTTGTCTGAAAGGCTTCTCCTGAAAATTAATAGTGTTATTTCAACATTTTACCCATACATTTTCCATTGTGAAAGAATTTCAGATAAATTGATAGGTACTATAGTAACACAATTCCCAGTCTTTTTTTCTATGTTCCATTCCAACTTATTTTTGTTGCAGTCACTACACATAAAACTGAAATTTGACAGATTTAGGGCATTTATTTAAGTAATTGGTACCCAACGTATTGACTGCAACACAGTCTGCACAGGGACATACAGGAGTTATTTACATAACAATATCAAGAAACATCAACAGAACTGACTCAGAACAGTAAAAAGAAAATGGAGCTTAGCTGGATCATTGTAGAAAATTGAACATTGAATCACCAACAGTATAAGCCAGTCATAGTGAAACCCAACCATCCTTTGAAATAAAACTAGTTTTGCACAATGCCAGCAAGCTAATAAAGAAGGGGTAAGGTGAGCGTCTTTGGGGAATACGTTCCCCACCCTCAGTGCTACCACAGAAAAGGTTGCACCTCACCACCCTCCACACTTCCAACAGAGGGAGAACAAAGAAGCAGGAACAGGAAGAAAAGGAAGAAGGAAAGATGAGAGGGCACCAAATACAAGCATGTAGTGTAGAAAGGAGACCTGAAAAGCGCACAGATGGCTGTTTATTGGCCTCAAGCTGTTTCAGGCTTGAGGCCAATATTTGTTTATTGGCCTCAAGCTGTTTCAGCCTCTCTGAGGCTGTTCTCACAAGCATCATGAGAACCGCCAGGATCCTGGCAGTGCTGCAGTGCAAAAAACCAACTCCGTAGCCTGGCTCGTAGCCAAGGTTAAGGTCGCAAAAGTGCTCTTAACCTTGGCTCTGGGGCTGTGTGTCAGTGTGAGCTGCTTGCAGAGAAAGGACACAGAGATGGGCACCTAGACTGCCCATGCCCTGGGGGAATCCCCCAGTGCACTGTGGGATTCTTGGAGGATGGGAAAAACTAGCCCTGGACTCGGAGCAATCTGCCCTTCTCCACGCTGCACGGAGTAGGGCTGATTGTGTGGGGGCATAGAGCACGCTCCCACCAAGCAGCAAAGGATTGTTGGGGGGGAGGCAAGGTTTAGGAAGCCTTCCCCCTGCCTGCCTGGCTGCCCAGTATTTCATGTAAATGGCCCCTCTGCCTTTCTAAAGGTAAAGTGTGCCTTCAAGTCAGTGTCGACTCCTGGCGCCCACAGAGCCCTGTGGTTTTCTTTGATAGAATACAGGAGGGGTTTACCATTGCCCCCTCCTGCAGTATGAGATGATGCTTTTCATCATCTTCCTATATCGCTGCTGCCCGATATAGGTGTTTCCCATAGTCTGGGAAACATACCAGCAGAGACTTTTTGACAAACTTGATATTTTATTTTATTTTACAGAGCTCTCTCATTTCGCAGCCTCTCCTCCAAAGCCAAGTGGGAGTTCCCTTAATTTGTTCCTGGTTCCTCACAGAAAACATAACTTAACTAGCTTGCCTCCTGTGGTTCTTTTAATATTGCTACAAAAGCATGTTCAATCTGTTGACTATTCCTCAGATGGAAATGATTAGGCTATTTTTTAAAAAAATGACCCCCAAATATCATCCATGTCATTGCAAAGTAACTTTTAAGACTAAACGCAGAGGAGACTTGTATACCTTCTTTATACAGGCCCTGTCCCATGATGCTCAGCGTTTCTAGTGAACAGGGAACAGTAGGAATAGGGTCTCTGAGGATTACCTGAGTGTTTCAGCACGTTTCGGTTCAGTTTGACCGTTTGGGGTTGAACTGAACCATCCCCGGTTCAGTCCAACCCCAGACCGAACCCCCCCCACACACACACAACTGTTCAGGGGGGGCAGGGTTTGCTCCCTCCAGGGGAGCTGTTGGAGGCGGTGGGGGTATGTCCGTGGAGTTTTCCCCTCCGCCTGCTGGCCCTGGCCGGCTTTTCAGCCCATTCGGGCCTTCCCCCTCTAGCGTGGTGGCAAGTGCACAGGCGTGGCGGCCTCCAAAATGGCCACCGTGCCAGAGGGGGAAGGCCAGAACAGGCCAAAAAGCTGGCCGGTCTGGGCATCAAGGGAGGCCGGCAGGGGAAGGGGGAACCTCTGCTGGAACGCCCCCCCCCCCCGCCCACCAACCCCTCCAACAACTCCCCTGTAGGTAAGTTTAAAAAATTTCTTTTAAAAAGTTTGTGGACTGGACCGGGGAGGTTCAAGGGGGTGCCAGACCGAACTGGCCTGGCTCAGTTTGGGTCCAGTCCAGACTCAAACCAAACCTGACCAGCTGGTTCCGTGCACACCCCTACTGCACATGTTTGTTTTACCTTTTACTTGAGATCTTGTTTAATTCTGTAGCATTTTCTTCCAGGTATACTACCAGCTACTATCTGAATTACATTTAATAATGCAAAACATTGTATTGCATCCTCCTGCCCCTGCCCCCAACAATGGGTAGCCAATGAAAAAAGAAGAGGGTTCGAGAAATCCATAAAGCAGTGATGTCACATTTTTTAATTACTAAACACGACAAGGATAGAATGCAGGAAAACACAATGTTGCGGAATTGCTTTTGACAATAGACACACATCAGCTATAACATCTGGGTCTGGCCTAAGCAAATAACTTGTTTTTAGTCAGTAAGAATCAGGCAATCAAATTCCCTTTACCTCTTTTATGACTTTGCAGCATTAAACTGAGACAAACATCCCTGCTGGAAAATGAAAAGCAGGCTCCCAATGAATACAAGCAAAATATCTTCTCTAGCAATATATTGCCTAATCTTTAGGGGGAAATATAGTTTTCTTGTTGGCAAAAAAATGCGAATAAACAGATAAACTCATGCTGATAACTTTTTAGTGAAAGATAATAGGTAGTGATGATTGCTGGAGCATTTTGGATTATAATTTTCTATGGTTATTTATGGGACGAAGGAAGCACTGAATGAAGCAATTTTTTCATGCTCTAGCTCCCAATTCTCCAAATTCATATCTGAAGCAATAATTTAGCATATATTTTCAGTCATCTTGCATGACAGTGAATTAAAACATATTAAAATGGTAACAGTTACAAGAACAAAGAATTTTAAATCAAAACAACAAAGTCCCTTGTTGCTGGGAAGGACAGAATGAGCAATTGCACTTCCAAAGATATTTAACCATGGCTGTTGCCATATCTGCTTCTTAAGAGGCATATTTTCACTTCACTTCCTCTAGTTTTTCATGTGTCTGTTGACTGTACCATTGCCTAAGCCTGTGTTCAGCAACTATTTCTTGCCTGAAAGCTATGTTGACAGGGAGCAGGGGTGTCATTGAGCAACCCTAGTCCCAAAATTGCCTGTTGCCACGTTCCATTGTCATCATAAATCCACTTGCCACCTTACCAGTGATGAGTACCCCTGGCGAGCAGAATACCCAGCACCACACAGATCTTCTCACCAGAGATCTCATTTTCCATTATTATTTTTTCAGAATGTAAAAAAGAGCAGGAATTCCTTTTGAACAGTAGGAGAGGGATCACACACAAAGCCCTTTCTCACAGTCGGAGAAAGACCTCTAAAGGGATGAGGGGAGGAAGCCACGAAATGCTTACCTCCCCTGCAGACTTCAGTTCTGGCTGGGCAAGTGGATTGCTACTGGCAGCTGGGAGGTTTGGGGGCCAGGAGCACCCCGGAACACCCATAATGCATTGCACGAGTGTGCAGGGCATTATGGGGAGCCTTCTGACACAGGCCAGAAAGCTACTTGTGTGCAGGAGCCATGCAAATCTACACAGCATGGACACACAGGCATTTAATCCACTTTCTGGGCACCCTTGTGCCCCAAACCCAGGCTAAGCGGTGGGCTCCCTAAGCGGGCTTGCCGCCATGCTGCCACCAGGAGCCATGAGGCTCCCAGTGGTACACACGTGCAACCAAAACCAAGCTGGGCCTCCTTAGCCCAGTTTTGGTTGCACGTGTGAATAGCTTCACAGTATGTTACCCTCTTCATATCCTAGTGCAAAATGACAGGAGACCCGCTTCCCTCCTAAGCCCTCTGCCTGTGCGCCAGAAGAGATTTGGGGGAGGAGAGTGGTAAGCATAAATAATGGCTGGCTAATGAGCTAATCCTAAATTTGTGGACCTCTGGTCACCAATAATCATCACTCACATGCCTCTTTCCCAGTTAGGGTTAAGAACTGGTTAATATCCGGAATACTGAATATACTGATGTTTTCATTTCAATGGCAAAATCTGGCCTGCAGTTACTGGTACCTTAGTCAGTTCTTTAAAATTTCCTTGATGGCATCCACGGACTTATGATAAATGCAGTCTTTATTCTTGAATTTCTAAACACTGAGCCAGGTCTCACGATCCGTGAGACCCAGTTTTGCAGGGTGAGCATGGAGAGAGCCCTGGGTGGCCGGATCAGCCACCCACACAATTGCCGGCTCTGCAACAGAGCCGGCAGGGGCTGGGGGGAGTGGGGGCCGATCGGCCCCCGCAAGCTCCAACATGCCCTGCGCGAGTGCACAGGACATGCTGGCGAGACCTCCGGAGCCGGGAGGCGGCTTTTTGCCTCCCTTCCGGGGGTCTCCTCGTGAGTAGGTATGGCGCAGAGCCGCGCCGTGACTACTCACAATTATTAAAACCAGGTTTGCGGAGTGCCCACTCCACAAACCTGGTTTTAGTGCAGGGGCACTTCAGAGGGCGACCCGCTTGCGAACCACTGGGCTTGCAGCTGAGCCCGGTAGTTCTTACGATTGGGAAAAATTGGGCTAGACTTTCCTAGCCCGATTTTTCCCAATCGTGAGAATAGCCCCACTATCTTCAGCACTGGGGATGTTTTGTTCTCAGCTGCTGGGTGAGGACATCTCAGTCATGTGGGTTATCCTTCCCAGCATGCTCCAGTGCAGGACGTCATCAATTCAAATGGAAAGTCTGTAAGTGGCCCGGGAGGATAACCCCTCCCAGTTTAGTTCATCCTGCTATGCTCCAGCACAGTCGATGGAGCAGCGCTCCTCTAGCCTTGCCTTTACCTCTATACCTTACTTCCTCTGCCACTTTGAACTCTTCCAAACGCTCTCCTCTTGCCGTTTCTCTTTTTAAAAAAACAAGCCCCTTTCCCTTTGATGCTTTGCCTTCCCGTTCGTCTCTGCTTTTCTCCCCATCTCCACTCCCTTCGTGGCCCCCGTTTGCTTCCCAGCTCCTTCCTCCTCACGCTTCCTCCTGCCTGCTGCCTCCCTCCATGGATCCCCGGGATCTGGACATTTTACATGCCCTGCTGCCCAAAACAAAGAGGACGATGGAGAGGATAACAGAGCCAGCAGCATAGAGTGGAGCCCAGCGCTACCACATGCTGATCTCCGCCTCTCAAGCCACCCTGCCACAGACCACGGGTCCAAATAGGGAGCTGGCGGGAGCCGCAAGGGCATGGATCCAACTTCGGATCACCATGCCGCAGACTGGGCCACAAGAGAATGCACGAGGAGGCGTGACCTCTCGACCTCGCCCCGTGCCTGCCAAGAGAGCCCCACAGACCATCTGGCACAGGAGGAGACCAATTGGAGTCCATTGCAGCGCACCACAGCTGTTGGCATGCCTGCCAAACCTTGCACCACCGCCGCGCCAGCCAGGAAAAAGGAAATGGCACGTAAAAAATGTGCAGAGGGCTCAGACGAGCATTGGCGGAGGGCTCGGATGAGCAGGACAGCGAGGCCCAGGAGGTGACCCCAGGGGGCGACGAGGGCACAGGAGACTCCACCGTGACCATGCTCCTTCAGCAGCTCAGACAGACAGACGATCCGAGCAAGGAGGGAGTGAGTATGGGCATGTAAGGCTGGCATTACCCATGGGAATACTGCCCCTAGATACCACCCCCCCGACACCAAGGGCCCCTGAAGCACCAAATTCCCCTGCCCCCCCCAACTATACCGGGCACACAGGCATGGATGGACTAGTTTGCTGGCATGCTCCAGAAAACTATGGGCAGCCTCCCACCAGCCAGACCCCACAAGAAACGGGCAAGGCGCAGGTTGGGCCACTCCTCCCCCTCCCTATCGGAGGATCAGAGCCCTCAGTCTCTTCAGGATCTCCATCTAAAAGGAGGAAGAGGAGCCCTAGGGCGAGAAGCCATGGTAGAAAAGGCTGAATAGGAGGCCCGCGGATCCCCTGCCTTCCCAAGACTTAGGCATCCCCACAGAGGAGCCCACCAAGCCAGGGTTGCCCAAGGATCTACCCACTGAGCCAGATCCTGGAGCAGACTCAAAAAAGGAAGAGGAATGGTCGGATGGCCATCAAATAGAACAGGTCCCACATGCACACAAATTGTTTTCCTCAGAGGATTTTTCAAAACTCTTCGTGAAAGGGTTTTTCAAACCCCGGGCCTCACAATTGAACGCTTGAAGGACCACACTACCCCTTCTAGGGAGTCTCTGGTGCTTCCCACCACACCATCTTCTGACCTCCAGTTTCGCCTACCGGAAGCCTTCGCAGAGGTTTTGCACCAGGAGTGGCAGGCTCCAACCATGTAGAGAAAGACCACTACCTTAGCCACTAAGCATTACAGCTTCGTTCCCTCAGCGGCCACCTTATTCCAAGTGCCTCCGGTTGACACTCACGTAGACTCTTACATCGGGAGCCGTGTTACCTAAGGACAGGGAGTTGGTCCTTAAGTACCTCACGGGGGGGGGGGGGAACTAGAGTTTCAGCTGAAAAAGAATAATGAATGCCCTCTCCATAAGGGCATCCATTGCAGCCTCCATCCTGTCCAGGGCCGCCCTCCTCTGGACAGACAAGCTGTTACAGTCTCCAATGCTGGACCTCCATCGGCAGAGACAGATACTCTTAAAGATCCAAAAGGCACAAGCCTTCATAGCAGATACAACGCTCAATGCTGTGCACTTCAGGGCACACGCCACGGCCAACAACGTGGTAGCCAGGCAGGCTCTGTGGCTGAAACTCTGGCAAGTCAACCCCACGTCTCGATCAAACTTGGTGGTAGTCCCCTTCTCCACCACCAAGCTTTTCGGGGACAAGGCTTTAAAGGACATTTTGGAGGAGACCAGGGACAAGAAGAAGGTGCTTTCATCCACCATACGCAAGGAGGAGAAGTGACCAAAGAAGAGGTTCAACCAACCCCTTCGGCCCTTTCACCCTGGCTACCGCCTCACTGAAAGGGACTCCAGGCAATAGCGCACTGGATGGAACAGGCAATGCTTCAACGTCAGACCTAATCCACCTAAGCAGCAATTTGGCCAGCAAAGAAAGTCATGCAGGCTTTCTGGCTCAGGCCAAGTGGGAGGTCACCTAGCTCAGTTCTCTCACGCATTGGAGACCTCCATAACCAACAAATGGGTCCTCGACACCATCAGGGATGGGTGCAGAATAGAGTTAACTTCAATCCCCTGACACAGCTTTATTCCAACGCTCCAAAATCACTCCAAAAACACAGTGCTCTACAACAAGCAATAGATCACCTCCTCAACATCAACACAGTAGAACCTGTCCCACCACTACAGCACCGTCAAGGTATCTACTCCATCTTGTTCACCATGCCCAAAAAAGAAGGAACATCCCAGGTAGTCTTGGACCTCAAGTACTTGAACAGATGGATCAAGCACAGGAGGTTCAGAATGGAGATGCTTCGTTCAATAGTAGAAAACCTGCATCACGGGGATCTACTGGCATCCATCGACCTTACAGAGGCCGTCCAAGAAGCTCGAGACACTATTTGCGCACGGATTCCTAGTAAATGGGTCCAAGAGTCAGCTGACACCCTCCACGCAAATCCAACACCTGGGAGTAATCATAGACACCATACCGGACAGACTATTTATCCCCAGTGACAGAATGGCCAGGATTCTAGACCTCATCGTGGACCCCCTTCGAGTGATAGTGATGACAGACGCCAGCTCCCACGGATGGGGGGCACATTGTCTCTCATGTTCAGCCCAAGGAATGTGGGTTCTTCAAGTGAAACGCCCCAGCATGAACTGGCTGGAGTTGAGGGCCATTCAGCTAGCACTCAAGGCCTTCACTCAACCGGTCAACTCCAAGGATGTGCTCATCAGAACAGACAATATGACCAATAAGGCACACGTAAACCACCAGGGAGGGACCAGATCCCACTCCCTACATGAAGAAGCAACTCTCCCATTGCAGTGGGCAGAAAGACACCTCACCTCCATCATAGTTCACCACATCTGCGGTGCAATGAACACGCAAGTGGACTGGCTGAGCCGTCAGGAGCGCCATCCAGCGGAGTGGAGGCTCAATCCCGAGGTTTTCAGGCTCATCACAGAAGCTCTGGGTTGGGCAGAAGTGGACTTCTTCGCGCCCCAGCACAACTCCCAACTGGCACACTTCTTCTCACGCTTCCCTTGTCCGCGAGCAGAGGAAGTGGATACCATGTCCAGCCCATGGCCCTGAGAGCTCCTGTACGCCTTTCCTCCAGTACTACTACTCACCAGGTTCCTACGTTGGGTCTGGCTGATGGACGCACAGGTGATCCTGGTGGCACCTCATTGGCCACGCCGCCTGTGGTTCCTGGAGATCCTGCATCTAGCGGAAGACAGCCCATGGTTCCTCCCAACAAGAGACGATCTACTCAACCAAGGCCCGATTCTGCACCACGAGCCAACCTGGTTCAGGCTTGCCACCTGGTGACTAAACACAGCCTGCTAGGCTGCCTGGGTTATGGCAAGAGAGTCCTGGACACCCTGTTGGCATTCAGATGACCTTCCACAAACAGAATCTACCAGTCCACATGGAGTGTATTCCTGCACTGGTGTAGACAATGCAAGCTCGTGCCCACTGACTGCGGCCTCCAGGAGCTATTGGCCTTCCTCCAGGATGGTCTGGACTAGGGTCTTCAGGCAAATACCATTAAGTGCCACACAGCGGCACTGGGAACTCTCCTTACACCACCGAAGGGGGAAAGCATATTGTCCCATCCTAGCTTGAAGCGATTCCTGCGTGGAGCGATGCTTATATCACCACTGGTGGTACACAGGTTTCCGTTTTGGGACCTGTACAAAGTCAGAGTCCTGCACACACACCCATTCGAGCCGCTGCACTCTATCTCAGTACGGATACTCTCCATGAAGACGGCGTTCCTGGTAGCCATCACCTCCGCCAGGCGAGTGTCAGAGCTCAGGGCGCTATCCACCAACAGTATATTCTGCATATTCTCAGCGGATTCAGTGACACTGATTCCAGACCCCTCATTCCAACCAAAGGTTGCTTCAGTCTTCCACAGATCCCAGAATCTCGTTCTGCCCTCCTTCTGCCTGAAGCCCTCCCACCCTCGGGAGAAGGAATGGCACAAACTAGACGTCTGCCAGTGCCTAAAGGCCTACCTCAAACGGACATCACGCTTCAGGGCCATGGAAGCCCTCTTCGTATCCTTCCTACCATCCACAGTGGGGCAACCAGTATCATCAGTCACTCTGGCTAGATGGATAAAGGCCTGTGTTGCCCTGACATACGAAGTACAACACCTGCCTACCCCTCTGAGGCTAATGGCTCACTCCATACGCTCAGTGACGACCTTGGCAGCATTCTCTACAAACACCCCCCTTGAGGACATCTGTAGAGCAGCAACATGGTCTGTTCCAACTACTTTTACAAGGCACTACAAGCTAGACCTCTAGCATTCGGCAGAGGCAGCCTTTGGCAGGCATGTTCTCCAACACGTTTTTCCTCCCCAGTAGCCAGCGGTGCCTGCCCTCCTAGGGTCTTTACCTGTGGCATGTCCCACATGACTGAGATGTCCTCACCCAGCAGCTACACTCACCGTGAAGGCTTGGTCACTCACCGTGAAGGCTTCTTCTTGCTGCTGGTGTTGAAGACATCTGGACCCACCCTGGGTGCCCTCAGCTACTGGCTTTTTTCCTATCTGAACTGTACCTACTGAACCATACCTACCTTAACAACTAACCAGCCTTTTGTCTTATACATTCTCTGTCTAGCTTCTAGAGGCTTGGCTGTTCTAACTAAACTGGGAGGGGTTATCCTCCTGGGCCACTTAAAGGCTTTCAATTTGAATTGATGACATCCTGCACTGGAGCATGCTGGGAAGGATAACCCACATGACTGAGATGTCCTCAACACCAGCAGCAAGAAGAAGCCTTCATGGTGAGTGACCAGTGCTCCTTTTTGTCAGTTCTACTACACACACCGAGTATGATAGAAGCATATCACTGAGTTTGCAGGTACCCAGGGCAGGCAGGTCACTGTTCTGAGAAAAGGGCTTTCTAAGAGGCTCAAATCAAGGTGATTAAAAGCTTTCCACCACACAACATTATGTAACATTCAAATAGACAATACCCACAGGAGAAACAAGACATGAGCAAACCTGGTTTTAATGTTGACTGTCTGTGCCGTCAGTCATCATCCAGAAGGAGGGGGGAAATGGAACACAAGAAAAGTAACAATTAAACCCTTTTACATGCACATGGTGTCAAAGACAAATGGAAGAGGTCACTGATCCTCCATTCTTCAGGCACTGCATTCTCCTCCTCTAGAAACATCTCCAAGTGCTGGAGGGACTGGATTACCTCTGCAATCTTCCCACTGCATCATATTTGGGCATTACTTCTGGTGCTCACATCCTTTTTTAAGTTTCACATCTTTCAAAGAATGAAATCATCTTGTCTTTCTATTCATTATCTAACCTGGAGCTTTCCCCTCTTAGCTATTCCCTACTCCCTTGAGAGCCCTGGCAATGATTTGCATTGTCTCTTTATGAGCATTGGTTCTGAGGCAGAGGAGAGGAACGAAGTTAATTTTGTAATCTATTTAACATTCTCAGAATGGGCCGGTTTGTCGTTTCATGATAAACCTGCTGTTTCTTTATTCAATTTGTGCCTGCTTCTCAAACTACAGGTCCCCAAAGTGGCTCAACAATGTGTTTAGAAACAACAGAAATCAACTTGAATTAAAATTAAAACAATGGCATCCTACTGACACATCAGGGTTTTCTACTGCATGGGGGGAGGGGGGACAATTTTCACTGATGTGCAGCCCCAATGGGGATGGAAGGGTGTTTCAGCACTGCTACTGCTGCTGTGGCAGGGTGCAAACTAAAGTTCTTACAGACAGAAGAGCAGGATTCTTGCAATATTATAAAAAGAGAAGAGTCATGTACTGGTGACAGACTGAACAGAGGAAACAAAGGAGATAAGAGTCAAAGATAAAGCCAAGGCTTTGGGCCTGTTCAGCAGAGTGGATGGTCAGGGTGAAGAAATGTTGGCTCAGTTTATCAGCCAGACAAAATATTTTACTCATCAAGCTATGTTGGTACACTGCCCATCAGGACTGTTTTCACTCATCAGGCATCATTTTTTACATGGCGCAGACTAGTAGACTAGTGGATTTCTGCAGCTCTGTGGATGATGATATTCTCAGTGGGCAAGGAGAGCATGAGAACAGGAGGGTGTGGGAGGAAGGATGAGGGATCTAGTCATGAAAGACACTCCCTTTTAAAAATATATATATGCTGATTTGTTTCTTTCCATCATTATCCATATTTCCAGAATGCTGATCCTGAGTTCTTAGTTGGCCCCTGTAACTATCTGGTATTTCCAAGAACAAAAGACCCTTTTGTCTCTATGGTTTTCAACATTGGTACTTCTTTTCCAGGTGGTGAAAATGATGATTGTCGTCGTGCTGACGTTTGCAGTCTGCTGGTTGCCATACCACATTTACTTTGTAGTTACTGGTATCGATGAGAACTTGAACCGGTGGAAATATATTCAGCAGATCTACCTAGCGACCTTTTGGCTTGCCATGAGTTCTACCATGTACAATCCTATTATCTACTGCTGTCTCAATAAGAGGTAAGGATATTGTATAAATCTGATAAGCATGTATGACTGTAATTTAAGAATCTCTCTCTTCATGTGCCTTCTCCAATTGGGGGGTTGGCGGCCAGGAAAAGCCATAGATCACAGTCCCTAGATATTTTCTGTGTCCATTTCTAGACACTTTTAAAGAATAAAAACTGTAAAGATTGTGAATATCCCAAACATTTTATTTTCATTTATTTATGTAGCAAAACAGGAAGATATCTACAACAATGAAAATTTATAGACCGCTTGTCAACAAAAGTTCCCAAAGCATTTTACATAGACATAAATAAATAAATTAAATGGCCCCCTGTCCCCAAAAGGATTGCAATCTAAAGGAGAAATTGAAGAGAGATACCAGCAACAGCCACTGACGGGATGCTGTGCTGTGGTTGGATAGGGCCAGTTGCTCTCCCCATGCTAAATAAAGAGAATCACCACTTTTAAAAGGTGTATCTTATGTAACACTCAACTGTAATGTACATATTCCCTGTAGATCCTTCCTCTGGTTTATCTAAACATCCAAAATTCTTAGGACGGCTTCACACAATCACCAACAAGGCAGTAAATCAGGAACGTGTAGGTAAAATACTGGGAACAGGGAACATGTGCTCCTAATGGGCGTGCCATGTCATGCCACCCAAGTCCAGTTCCCATGCTGCATTAGCGATCTTTTAGGAACTTGGTCATGCTAACTTCAGTCCCCGGTTACAGAAGTCAGCTTGAAGTAGGTAAGATGTTGGTAACACAGTACAGGAATCAGACTTGGGCGGCTTTACATGGCACACCTGTTGGGAGTACATGCTCCCAGTTCCCACTGTTTTACCTCTACGTTCCCAACTGTCTGCCTTGCCAGCAGTCTTAGTGTGTGCTCTCAGGAACATACACTTTTATTGCAGATTCGTCAGTCCCGAACATTATTCACTCTCTGATTATCTTCTTACAACCACTCATGGGGATCAGACCGACCCCCTCAAGGGCCAATGCACTGCAGTGCAGTGAGTGTAACATGGAGAACTGGCAGACTATGTACTAATCTGCTTCAGAAGAATAATGTGGTACAGTATCATTTCATGCTGGTGATGCTGTCAAAGTTATTTTTCCTTGCAAACATTGTGGCATAATTCTTTTCCGGATCAAATTTAAATCCCAAGTCTGAGAAGAAATCAATTTCTTCCTTTCTCACACCCACCATGAGCCCCAACCCCACTCTGATCTTCCCTCTCACCTATTTATATGGCTGTTAATTCAATCAGTGGTGCTAGCACTGGGAGGTCTTTCACCCATCTGGTGCCTGGCATGCTGTGACATAGTGTATCAAGCACAAGTAGATCTGTGAAATGTAGTTGTTGCGTCTGTAGCAGCATTCCCTCTAACTTCAACTCTCAGCATCCCCAGCTGCGATGGCCTTTGGCTGAGAATTATGGGAGTTGTAGTCAAAAACATCTGGGATTCCCTGTTAGAGGGAACACTGGTCTGTAGTAGGCTCCAAGAAAACTAGATTTCCCAGCATGGATTTGGCATTCGGAGTAGCAGCATTTCAGGCACAATCAGATTGGGGAGAAGAGGTCTGCTGCCAGTCCTGCTACTGGAACTAACATCCAGGTAACAGGGGAGATGAAAGGGAAGAGGTTTTGGAGGTTTATAGGGGGCTAGGGAGGGATTAGATCCTAATGCACTATCAGTTTAATGCACTATCATTTTAATATGTTTTAACTTGCTGAGACAGTTCGTATCTGTTCTATGGATTTTTAACTGTTTTATATTGATTTTTTGGTCTTAACTTGTATACCACCTGGAGATTTCTATATCAGACAGTATAGAAATACAATAAACAAACAAACAATTTAGGGGTGTGCATGGACCATTTGGCTCAGTTCAGTTCGAATTCAGCTCAAATTC
This sequence comes from Hemicordylus capensis, assembly GCF_027244095.1. Lineage (NCBI taxonomy): Eukaryota > Metazoa > Chordata > Lepidosauria > Squamata > Cordylidae > Hemicordylus > Hemicordylus capensis. The sequence continues at coordinate 33,425,727 of NC_069661.1, read as the reverse complement.
AGACCAAACCGCACCAAAGTGAACCGGTTCCGTCAAACAGATCAGCTGGTCTGGTCGGTTTGATGAACCAGCTTGAAACAGTTTGAAGCAGTTCACGATCAGACTGCTCAGACCAGACTGGTTTGCAGCAGTCCAGTTCACAAGTGAACCACTTCTGCACATCCCTACTATCAGTGGCATAATTGACTCATAGTTGGGCTCACAACCTTTCTAAACTGAGCTGTTTTCTGGGGTTTGAAAACTACTTTACATTTTCTAAGCTCCAAAATTAGCTTAAATGGGGGATGGGGAAATCATCGCATCACTCCTTCAAACCACAAGTGGAAGGTCACATTTGAATACTTCCCTGTGACAAAAACTCCCTGCACAAGAGAAGTTAGTATGTCAAAGAGAAGGCTAAGCTAGAACTGTTCTCTGTGACAGGCTAGCTGCATGAAGTATTTGGTATGTTCATCACGTAAACAATCCATTGTTCGAAATCCTCATATAGTACTTTATAAGACACAGGGTCACAAATCTTTTTTGCAGACTTACAAGCCAGCCAGGAGGAGAAACCTTCTTCCTAACTTCTGCAGCATCTCAGTTGCCAGGCACAATTTGTTTGTGGCTCCAGTGAGCACCTGCATTTTTGCACCCCTGATAAAATGCATTCATTTTTTGAATGGTTGGCTGCAAACCTGTGTAAAAATTCAGGTTTGAAAGCTAAATCATGGTCCATATCATCCCTGACCCTGAACAGGGCCAGCCAGTCCCACAACTTACCTTCACACAGAATGTTCCAGTGTCCTTTAAATGGAGCCCCAGGAAGCCCCAGTTATATCTTGGAAGATGTGTGGGGAGTGCTGGGAAATGGTCCTTCCCAGTATTTTCTTCTTAGGAGGGAAGGGGTGGGAGCAGCCACCTCCGTGTTGGACCAAAGGCAATGAGCACATGATTTGGCATTGATCTATTGAAGCTACATTTGCACAGGCCAATGAGAGGGAGAATTTGAGAGTTGCTATAAGCCCACCCACTCAGATTGTGGTAGCTGAGCACCCACCCGCTTGTCAATAGTTGCAGCACAGCACCAAGTAGGGAAGCTTTTCCCCCACACTTGGATTGGTAGTGGTTTTGAGGGCCTTTTCACCTAGTCTGTCCTGTTTAACCTAGGAGGGGTAGTTAAGGGCTAGAGCAGGGGTAGGCAATGTGTGGTTCTCCAGATGTGGCTGAACTGCAATTCCCTTCATTCCCAGCTGTAATGAATGGTGGCTGGGCGTGATGGGAGTTGCAGTTCAGCCACATCTGGAGAACTACACATTACCCATCTCTGGGTTGGTGGGTGGTGCCACTGGCCACAGTTAACAGGTCAGTGCAGATAAAGTGAGAAATGGAAAAAGAACAGTGTTGGTGAGTACCCTGGGGCATGGGGAGGGTGAAAGGGCCGTGCATAGGCCAGCTCCTGAGGGATTTGGGTCCCTGAGTTAAGGGAATGGCACTTCCTCTGGGGCTTGACTACTTTGCTCACTCAGAGCTCTGGGGTTTAGGGGGTTGTGACATGGGCGGGCATTCCTCAAGACAGCTAGATATGTAGCCATGATGAGCTGGGAGCTGTTAAGACTGTTCATTGATTCAAGGTTTATTCTAATGTGCAGTTGGAGCCATTTTGTACAGTTCAAAAAATGTGTAGTGGAAACTACATTTTTGTGCAGTTGGGCCTACAGAGTTTAATAGGAAATTTGGTTGTTTCTGAAAAAGAAACAGAGGAGAAAAGAAACAAAATAGAAATGAATACGGTTTCCTTTCAGTCTTCATAACCTTATACAAAAAGTATATTGAGCGAGCCTTTCCTTACTCTCTCTTATTCTTTACGAGCCACTTCTCTTGCTTCTGCTCTTTTTTTCCTTTCTGCTTCCTGCCTTCCTTCCTTCTCTTATTATTTTCCTTCTCTTCCTTTTTCTATTCATTCTTGTTTTCCTTTCCATCTTTCTTTTGGAAAATTCTGCTGTAAAGGGATCCTTATGGATGGGGGTGGGCTACACCCACCACTTTTGCAGAAGGAAACAAAGTATGGAATAAACCTTATCTGAATTCATAGCTGGGGGGATTTATCCAGAGATAGATTCAGGTATCTGCTGTTGATATCTTAATGTGAGGAGTTACCCATACTATAGGTTGCTTTATCTGTAGCATAAATATCTATATATCTATTTTATTTATTTGATTTGATTTATATACCGCCCTTCCAAAAATTGCTCAGGGCGTTTACATCAAAATAAGAACAATTAAAATCAAAACTAAATCAATTAAACGATTAAAATCATTTAAGCATGAAAACCATTAACATTAAAATAATTTAAAACCAACAAAAATTTAAAACCATAAATCTAATTAAAAGCCTGAGTGAATAAATTTCAACAGAGAGAGTGCATTCCAAAGTCCAGGGGCAGCAACGGAGAAGGCCCATTCCCAAGTAGCTGCCAAACTAGACGAACCTCTCCAGATGATCCTAACAGGAGGTAGGGCTCATGGTGAAGAAGATGTTCTCTTAAATACCCAAGGCCTAAGCTATTTAGGGCTTTATAGGTAATAACCAGCACCTTGTATTTTGCCCGGAAACGTATTGGCAGCCAGTATAGTTCTTTCAACAGAGGAGTAATATGGTCTCTCCAAGATGACCCAGAGACCAAACTGGCTGGCGCATTCTGGACCAACTGCAGTTTCCGGACTCCGTACAAAGGCAGCCCCACATAGAGCACACTGCAGTAATCCAGCCTAGAGGTTACCAGCGTATGTACCACCATTTTGAGGTCATTCATCTCAAGAAACGGACGCAGCTGGTGTATCAGCCAAAGCTGATAAAAAACACCTCTGGCCACCACCTCAACCTGGGACACCAGGAAGAAGTTCAGATCTAGAAACACCCCTGGACTGCATACCTGTTCCTTCTGGGAAAGCGTGACCCCATCCAGAACCGGCAGATCAATATAGTCTCCAAAGTTCCAACCCCACACAATAAGTAACTCCATCTTATCTGGATTCAACCTCAGTTTATAATACCCTCATCCAGCCCATTATTGTCTCCAGGCAGGCATTTAGGGAGGTTATGCTTTCTCCAGATGATGTTGACATAGAGAAATAGATTTGGGTGTCATCAGCATATTGATAACACCCTGCACCAAATCTCTTGATGATCTCTCCCAGCTGTTTCATGTAGATGTTAAACAGAATTAGAGACAATATGGAGTCCTAAGGAACACCATCCGAAAGTTCAGATTTTGAAGAACAACAGTCACCAAGAGACACCATCTGGAATCTGCCTGTGAGGTAGGAGTGGAACCACTGCAAAGCAGTGCTTCTCACCCTCGATATGGGATGAAAATAATTGCTTCTTTGCCGCACGTGTCACCTGAGCATAGATCTTCAAATGCGCTCTATGTAGTAATCTGTCAGATTCGAGTCCAGTCTTTCTCCAGTTGCGCTCTAATCGTCTACCTCACCGCTTCAGCCCCCGTAGTTCTTCCATATACCAAGGGGCCAGATTCGAAGCGGGTCGGAGAGGACACTTAGGAGCGATCGTGTCTACTACCCTGGTGAGTTGCTTATTCCAATTCTCCACCAGAGTGTCAGCAGGATCATCAGCAGAGCCAACACTAAATCCCTCCAAGACTTTTTGGAATCCTATTGGATCCAATAACCTTATTGGGTGGATCATCCTAATGGGCCCCCTGACCCTGCAGAGGTGGGATGTGGTTGTGAGTCCAACCTTAACCAGACATTGGTCCGTCCATGACAATGGGGAAATCACAGGAGTCACCACCCTGTTCAGAGTGAAAGACCAGATCAAGCGTGTGACTGGCAATATGCGTTGGTCCCAAGACCACTTGGGATAGGCCCATAGTTGTCATGGCTGCTATGAACTCCTGAGCCACTCCAGACAAATTGGTCCCCAAGTGAACATTGAAATCCCACAGCACCATAAGCCTGGGAGACTCCAACACCAAGCCTGAGTCCACGTCCGTCAGCTTAGTCAGGGACTCCGTCGGGCAGCTGGGCGATTAGTACACCAACAGAAGTCCCAGTCTATCCCTGGTCTCCAAACTTAGGTACACACATTCAGTATGGTCAGACACATCGACAGGGATCCTGGCAAGGGAGATATTGTTCTTATAGACCACAGCCCCTCCACCTCCCCACCCACATCTCCTCACCTGCTGTTCAATAGAGTATCCTGGAGGGAGAAGCTGGGACCAGACTGGGCCACCAGCCTCCCCCAACCAAGTCTCTGTAATACATACCAGATTGGCCCCTTCATCCAGAATCAGATCATGAATGATTTCAGGTTTATTCTGGACTGACCTGGCATTACAAAGGAGCAAGATGAGGCTCTTTGGGTGGTTGGCATTGCTTTCCAAGGTCAAAGAGCTGGTAGGACAGCCAGAAGGGGAAACAGCAATTAAGTTTCTAATTTCCCTTCCCCTACAATGGCCTGCTGACCTGTCAACTATTCCCCACCACCACTGGAATCGCTGCCCCATAATCAGTGGATACACCCCCTGTCTCCCCATCTTCAGACAGACCCAGGCACATTAAAACTCAACTCACCCAGGATTGCAAACAGAAGCTGAATTAAAATAGCCACCCACCCACTTTCCCATGAGGGATCCTGAGCCGAACAGCCTGGCCCTCACCATCCCCTGAAGTGGCTCCACCAAAGGGGTGACCCCCTTTGGTGTCACCCCTTCAGTGGCAACCCCACCAGTGGCGGGCCTGCCGCCACAGGCAACGTCCCTATAAAGGCCCAGAACTGGGCATATGACCCCAGGAACTGCTGAGTCACCCACGCTTGGCCCCAGGCCTGCACACATTTCCCACAGATGTTACCCAGAGGCAGCAGGCTACATTCTCACAGGGGAAGCAGACAGGTAGTAGCAGAAGGAGCCAACAGCACACACTCAGTCTCCCACCCCAAGCAGCACTGAAAGGGCAGTCGATGGGCTCTTCCTCTCCTCTGCTGGGCTTTCTAGGAGACTGAGAGACAAGCAATGTTCCTATAAAGGCCCAGAGCTGGACAGATGACCCTAAGAACTGCTAGTTCACCCACCCCTGGCCCCAGACTTGCAAACACTTCCCACAGAAGTGTGTGGTAATAGTTAATTTGTTAAACAAATAGTTAATTTGTTTAATTAAAATACCATTTTATTTGTATACTATATAAAATATGTACACATGTGTTATAAAACATAAATGTTTAAATATATAAGACTTTATAAGAAGACTTTCAAAAACTCTTGCTGCTTTATTCTCAGGTGTGGGTGCAATGGAACTTACGTCTAAATAAACATGCATAAGAGCAGGCTGCAAATCAACCAAATGTAATAGCATAATTCACAAATGAAATCAGTGCCTAATTCAATATTGAGTAACTATTCCAGAATATTATTTTGAAATCTCTTTGGGAAGAGTGCCAGATAGCATGTGATAATTGCTACAATATGTATGCAAATATTGTAAGATGATTATAGAAACCTAATGAATAAATAAACCACAATTTTAAGCATCTTGATCAAACACCTGTCAGTTGCAATCTCATTGAATATACAAGGACCTAATCCCATTTGGATTTGCATCTGGTATTAAAAGCACAAATCTTTTCCCCTTCCCCAAGCAATAAAATAATATAGACCTAAAATTTCTATCACTTGCCGGTATTTGAAACAATCATAATGGTTTATTTATATAATTTGAACCACAGTGAACTATTTTAATCCTAATGCTTTATATTTCACATTGCTACTTCCATTGGTGCAACTTGGGTTCAACATAATATAATAGGGGTATTTTCATGACATATCCAGGGTGAGTGAACATAAATATTGAAGGAGCAGGATCAAAGTGGCATTCTCTGCTATCAGTTGTCCAGTTGAATATCTGAATAGTGCTCACATGTATCCAGTGTATGTGCATAGAGCTTTCTCCATACAAACTGGAGCCACAAAAAATCAGAGTTCCCACTTCCAGGGAAAGAGCCCTTCGTATGTACAGTTGTATGATACATGCTATACAGACATTCAACTGAAATCATGTAAATGACCCCTCTGCACATTTTCATGTACCCTGGATATATTGTAAGAACAGATTTATGTCCAAATAGTACAACCTCTGCTGAGAAGAGAAGCAACTGACTACTCTCAACATGAAGTTGGCTGAGGGTCAGTTTATACAATCAGTATGATAATGTTTTCCTGGACTGACCATCTTCAAGCTTCAGACAGGGGTGGAGTTGCACATCTCATCTGCATTTGCACATAACGAGGAAGCCCCCCGCCCACTCTCCCATCCGAGCTCAGAAATCATGGACATAAAGGTCTCTCTGCCTCCAGAGAGGAGGGGAACTGGCTGCCTAGGCTTCCTTCTTGACTGAAGGACAGTCCGAGCTGCCAATAGCAGCTGGAATGAGGTTGGAGCTTCCTCCCTCAACTCTGGTTGGGAAAGAGCCTGGTTGCAATGCTGCATTCAGATGTAACACTGGCACCGCAGAACCAGAGGTCCAGGTGGTGAAACTTACTAGAAACTGGAGGTACAATTCAGAGTTTGGGGAGGGAAACCGCGGGTCCCTTTCCCAGCAAAACTGTGGTTTCCCACATACAGATGTACAGAAAATGAAAACGGAGGCCCCTTCACCTCCAGTTTCATGTTATGTGTGAATGTGGACTTCTTGTTGGTAAGAGAGAGAAATTCAGAATAATTTTTTGATATGCTAGTTTTCTGCTTCGGGATGTTTTATCCAGGGAGAAGTATTCAAAAATTCAACTTAAACATCTAGGGAAAATGTTACTACTTGATTCTTTCAGCTGTATAAATTAACCCTGAACTTGCCAAACAGAAGAGATAAAATATCTCATTCACAACATTTCTTACTTGCCATTTGCATTTTACTTTCAATGTCTGAGGTTAACGAATTGTTGATGGACACACCAGTAGCATTGTGTGCCAATTTTAAACTTTTAAATAGAGATATATTATTTTTATATTAATATTTAATATCTGTACATTTTGTATGTTAATTGTGCGTTGTTTTAATTATATTGTATACTGCTTTGGGATTCTTTTAATGAAAAGTGATATAGAAATCGAACAACTTTAAAAAAAATGTCCTTGGAATCACATCCAAGCCCTGTTCTCACAACATATTCAACATATTCAGACTGTATATAGAGAGAGGGTTACCTATAGACACTCACTTGGGATGTATGCATGGTGTGTGTATGTGCATATAACTCCACTGATGTAGGGCTCATTCTGCAATGGGAAACCCTGCGTCTTTGGGGTTCTAGATTGTGTAGAGAAAGCTCTACACATATAGAGGCTATTATTACGATCAGCTGAAACCGGGCTAGGAAAGCCAAGCCCAGTCTTTACTGATCATAAGAACCTCTGGGAGCAGTGCAGCAAATGGTGCTGTGCAGTAGCAAACCTTGCAAAGAGGCCAGCCTCTTAAATTAGGTTAAGAGAGCAAGTCTGGGGCTGGGAGACTGTGGGGCTCCTGGATGGCATCAGGGGGGATCCCCATAATGCACCACGCACTTGCGTGGTACCTTATCAGAGTTCTGGGGGCCTCCCAGCCCCCAAACCTCCGTGCTGCCTGGAGCAGCCAGCAGCTGACTGGGCAGGCGATCCACTGCCCAGCAATGTCAGGGAGATCGTCTGCAGGGGAGGTAAGCATTTCGAGGCTTCCTCTCCGCGCTCCGTTGAGCCCTTTCTCTGATTGTGAGAAAGGGCTCATAGAGTTTGACATGCCCAAACACCATCAACTGAATGTGTATGACTGGAGCAGATCATGCTGCCATGATCCTGCTCCCCTCTGTACATGCATTCATTTGCTCAGGATATCTCATTAGAAAAGGGATATACAATTCAGGTTGCTTTCTTTTCCTTGCAGGGATTCATTGCCTTTAACAACTGTACTTGGGAGCTAAAAATTCAGTATGTGAAGGTTTTCTCCAAACAGGGTTTTTTCTCCTTGGTGAAAACGTTAGGCTTGAACTTGGGAAACATAAGCTCAAATCTATTCTCCACAGTGAAACACACTGAGAGACACTGGGCAAGTCACTAGCCCTCTTCTTATGTCATTTCCCTTCCTGCTGCATTCACTGAAAGGATGAGGGGCAATGCATTCATCTTTCTGTATTCCCCAGCAATGGAAACCCTGATCATCCAGAGTTTCTGCTATGTGGGTCTGGCCCCTTTCCCAAGAAAGCAGAATACATAGTGCTGGAGGGAGCATGACGAGCATCTACAGGTGAAACTCGGAAAATTAGAATATCGTGCAAAAGTCCATTAATTTCAGTAATGCAAATTAAAAGGTGAAACTGATATATGAGACAGACGCATTACATGCAAAGCGAGATAAGTCAAGCCTTAATTTGTTATAATTGTGATGATCATGGCGTACAGCTCATGAAAACCCCAAATCCACAATCCCAGAAAATTAGAATATTACATGGAACCAAGAAGACAAGGATTGTAGAATAGAACAATATCGGACCTCTGAAAAGTATAAGCAGGCATATGTATTCAGTACTTGGTTTGGGCCCCTTTTGCAGCAATTACTGCCTCAATGCGGCGTGGCATGGATGCTATCAGCCTGTGGCACTGATGAGGTGTTATGGAAGACCAGGATGCTTCATTAGCAGCCTTCAGCTCTTCTGCATTGTTTGGTCTCATGTCTCTCATCCTTCTCTTGGCAATGCCCCATAGATTCTCTATGGGGTCAGGTCAGGCAAGTTTGCTGGCCAATCAAGCACAGTACACTGTATACTTTTCAGAGGTCCGATATTGTTCTATTCTTCAATCCTTGTCTTATTGGTTCCATGTAATATTCTAATTTTCTGAGATTGTAGATTTGGGGTTTTCATGAGCTGTACACCATGATCATCACAATTATAACAAATTAAGGCTTGACTTATCTCGCTTTGCATGTAATGCGTCTGTCTCATATATCAGTTTCACCTTTTAATTTGCATTACTGAAATTAATGGACTTTTGCACGATATTCTAATTTTCCGGTTTCACCTGTATATTCTCCACTCTCTGTGAACATGGGAGGAATTACATTAGAAGAGGGCTCCTATCACATAGCCTGAAATACTGCATAGGGTTATTGGGCAGCTAAAATGTTCCTCAAAGTTTCTGGGATGATAGGTGCAATAAATGTTACAAATAACCTGTTGTTGTGGTTGTTTTTTTAAAAAAAAATTGCCGTTGCACATGCACAAATGGCCTCTGCGAGGCCCTGGCCATGCCAAGCCTCATGAAGACCATTTGTGCATGCACGGCAGTGGGGGAAATGGCCACCGCGCCAACTTACAGAGGCCTGAACAGGCCGAAAAAGGGGGTGAACCAGGCTGCGGTGGTGATAAACAAGGCTGGCGGGGGGAGGGGAACCTTCATGGACCACATACACAGACACACATACACATGGCCTAAAGGAAGCCCCCGAAGGGGCTAAAGGTTTTTTAAAAATTGCAACCCCCCCTGGACCGAACTGGGGGGGGGGGTTCGAAGGGGTGCCGGACCAAACTGGGCCAGCCGGTTCCATACACACCACTAGTCAGCACTGGTGGGCAGACATTGGGGGTTTGATGGTGCAGGTGAGGCTGACTCTGTAGTGGACTCAGATTGTCCCTTGCTAACTAAGCAAAGAGTAACCTTTAATAGTGGTCATTCTCTTTGTATTTAACAGGGGGAGAGCAATTGGCCCTATTCAGCCCCAGCACATCCTTCCAGTATCTGTTGCTTATGTCTCCTTTGTGTTTCTTCTTAGACTGAGCACTTTGAGAACTGGGAAATACATGGAGGACAGGTCTATCAATGGCTACTAGTCCGATGGCTATAGGGTGTGTGTGTGTGTGTGTACACACATACACACAGCCTCAAAGGCAGGATGCTTCTAAATACCAGTTGCAGGGGAGCAACAGCAGGAAAGAGGGCAAGCCCTCACCCCGTACCCTGCCTGTGGGCTTCTCAGAGGCATCTGGTGGGCCAGTGTGTGAAACAGGATGCTGAACTAGATAGGCCTGGGGTCTATCTAGTCCAGCATGGGCTATTCTTATGCTCTGTGTTAAGCAGGGCTATTCTTATGCTCTATGTTAACTTCTGTATATTCTCATTATTATTATTATTCTGTGTAAACCGCTTTGACTTTTTTTTTTTTTTTTTTGCTGAAAAGTGGTATACAAATAGTAGTAGTAGATTTCAGGGGTGCCACCCCAGGGAGCCCAAACCCCAAGGAAACCTCCTTAGGGGTCCCCAGCCTTGAGGCTTTCCCAGGCTCCAGTCTGGTGTCATGATCCAGATCTGGGTTCAGTGTTAGTCCTGCCTCTACAGATTCTAGCCTGTTGTCATGGTCCAGGACAGGGGCTAGTGCTTTTCCCACCTCCTCATCTTCCATCCCTACTGTAAGTGGAGGTTATGACAGGCGAGGCCATGGCAGCAGCTAAGGAAATCAGCTTATCAGTCTGATCAATTGTTATGCATCAAACACTTGGTACAAAATGAGTTTCGTACAATATTGGCATATAGTATTAATACATTGTTGCTGGGGTGTCTCTGTTCACAGGTTCAGAGCTGGTTTCAAAAGAGCTTTCCAGTGGTGTCCTTTCATCGAAATGTCTAGTTACGACGAATTGGAGCTCAAGACAACTCGGTTCCATCCCACCAGGCAAAGTAGTTTGTACACAGTTTCTAGAATGGAATCTAGCATGTCCGTAGTATTTGACGCCAGTGATGGAGAAAGCATCAAGTCTAGCCTCAAGAAAAGAGCTCCTTTGCAGGAAGCAAGCTTTAATGGCTGTTCACGCAGGAGTTCCAAAACCACCTCAACAGTGTCAAGTTATGTAAACTCTCCCTATACATCTGTGGATGAGTATTCCTAAAGCTTTAAGTAAGTGTATTCTGGGTGTAAGGGAAAGCAGTATTGCTGACAAATGGACAGTGCTATTCTGCGTTAGATCCCAACATCCAAGTTTCTGGAAGGCAATTCCTGAACATTAATTGAACAATAAGTCAATTACTGAGCATTGATTGCATGTATATTTATATGTATCATCATAAGCCTTCCGTGGTGTAAGTCATTGTACTTTGGAAAAGACACCAACCAATATGACACCTGTTTACATTAGTATAATGACATTGTGCCATGTTGTACAAAAAGAATGTTTGTATATATTATACAAAATGAACCTACCATGTACATTGTTTTTGAATGAGGATAACAAATCACTCATCTGACTTGCTGAATTGTAAATGTTACCATTTAAGGTGACACAAGAGGTTCTACTGGTGTTAGGTTTATTTTAAAAAAACTGTCTTGATGGACAATCAGATTATCCTAATACCCACTGGAGCAGAGATAAAGCTAGTCGTAACTCCAAGTTGAATGCACTTAACCAGGCCTGTGCATTTTTGGATATCAGAACTGATATTGACCATTTTGGAGAATGGAGATAATTCTGATCCAAAATAGGAAAACATATTGGATCAGAATTATCTGATATGGTTTCAGGGATTTCAGGAAATGTTTCAATAAAATTTTGGGATTTCAGCACACAAAATAGCAGCAGAAATACAAAATGAAGTTCTTGGTTTTCCGCCTGAGTGCAGCTGGTGGGACCCATCTTTCGCAACCTATCTGCCTGCCCACTTGTCCATGCATTTGTTTCTTTATTTAGGTGATTATTTATTTACTTCCAAATTTAAAAATAAAGTGATAGATTCTCAGATGTTAAATCACTTCCCCTGTGATTCTGATGTTACATCACTTTTTGCCATGCTTCTCAGATGTGAGTTCAATTTCTGGGTTACTTTAAAAATAATAATAATAAATCAATGGATGGGCCACTTTAATTGAAATTAAATACAAAGAGCACTGCCATCCTCCACTATGTATGTGCCAAATTTCAGAGCTCCCTGTCCAGCCATTTTTTCCACTGATTTTTTTATTTCCCCATAGACACCTATGGGGAATCCAGTAACAAAAATGATATTCAGAAGGATCCTAAGGACCCAAAACTGAAAATCTGCACTGCAGATCAGATTTCAATCTGATCCAAAATTTGTGACTTTGCACAGGCCTAGTCTACTTCCTAACAGAGGAACAGTTAGCCATTCAGCATAAAGGCTCCTTTAAAGGGTTGTCAGGTTTCAGAGATTTTCTATGCCCCTTTAAAACTAGGGGTGTGCACGGAACTGGCTGGCCCGGTTCAGTTCAAGTCCGGACTGGACTCGAACCTGACCAGACCAGTTCGGTCTGGCACCCCCTCGAACCCTCCCCGGTTCAGTTCAGTCCGGGGGGGGTGGTTCAGGACACAGTCTCTTTAAGGCGGAGGAGAGCATGTCTGTACCTGCTCCTCCTCCACTCAGAACCCTTGCTGCCATCCCAGCACTCCCCTCAGCTGCCACATAGTTGCCCCTGTGTGGCACCAGCATGCACATCGCATCAGCACATGCGTGGTCAGCATGGTCTGTCCATGCCTTCTCCCCTGCCTGCCCACCTGGTAATGATTGTGAGTATAGCCTTCTTATCTGGCAATAGAGATTGGTAGCATTCAAGGCCTAGCTAGTACTGAAGAATCAGTGCTGAAATATTGCCTCTGAGCTGCTTTTGACTTAGTTGAGCCTTATACTTTGTGTGGGAGATCAACCAACCATGCTGGGGAGGAAATATACAGGAGAAGTGATGGGTGCTGCATTGCAGTAGTTTTAAATAGGGATGTGCAAACAGGGTCAACCCCGAACCTGTTCGAGGTTGAACCGGTTCGGTTCAACTGTTCAGGGTCAAACCAACCCCCCACCCCAGTTAGGTCCGACCTCGGACCACCACCCCCCCCACTGACAGTTTGAAGGATTCAAAAAAAATACATTTTTTAACAGATTAATTTTTTTATTTATTTGCCTTCTCCCCTTCGGGGGAGTTCGTTGGGGTGGTGGTGGTGGGGACTGCAGAGGTTCCCCCTCCCTGCACCAGCCTCAGTAATCACCCCCTCTGGCCCTTTTGGGTTGGTTTTTTGGCCCGTTCAGGCCTCCGTATATTGGCACAGCGGCCATTTTGGAAGCTGCTGTGCATGCGCAAATGGCATCTGCAAGGCCCTGGGCCATGCCAGGCATGCTGGTGCCACACAGGGGCAGCTGTAGGGGAGCGCTGGGATGGTAGCAATGGTGGCGAGTGGAGGAGGAGCAGGTACAGACCTGCTCTCCTCCACCTTAAAGAGGCTGTGTAATCCCTCGAATTTAAAGGGAGGTGCCAGCGATTCGGACAACCGAATCGCATTTTGGCACATCCCTAACCCATATTCATAGACACACCTGGCCAAATATTACTCTTTCTGTGTGATGCCATACACAGAACCAGTCCACTTGGAGAAGTTCTAGACATCTGAATCAGCCCTAGGTGTGCAATTATATTTATATTTGATGTGAGTGAAAGGCATCAGTTCTGCAGGAGGGAGCAAAGCCCTATTCATATATGATGTGGTACATACATACAGGTGTTTGACCACACGTACATATTGTGTGGTCCGGTTTGGATGATATTATGTCCCACAGCCTAGCACATATGGACATGCATGCACCATGAACGTGTAGTCCTTTCCACCTCCTGGCACACTAGGGGGCACCTTTCCCAGCTCATATTTGTTGTGTGTAGAGAGAACCAGTTTGGATAAACCACTCTCCCACATAGAGAAAGGTTCCCTGACACTCTGGGAAGGAAGTTGGATGTGCATCATGAGCATCTTTACTGCAGTACTAGAATCAGCAGACTGTGCCATCCAAAATGGCCCAGTGTTGTTGATTATACATTTTAACAGAGAACATGTTTACAGGCAGGATATAGATCAGAAGTATACTACTGTACATCCATTGAACATAATGTTTGAATAACCATATGTGCCTATAATCTGTAGGCACATACACTGTACACAGATTGTACATGTGTTGAACATAGCGTGTGAATAGGACTTGTGCAAATAATTGTGCTTATATACACTGTACACAGTTTATATGTGTGATAATCATAACGGCTTACATACAGTGCAGCACCCCACCGATGGAAGAGTGGGGCATCCATGCTGGCTTTGAATGAGTCCAAAGTCCAAACTGCATTGCTTCTGCTAGCAAACATGGAGAGCCTTGGGAATGATGGAAGCAGCGTCACTGCAGCTCTAACTCAATGCCTAGAAACCACAGAGGATTTCCACATTCACTAGCAGTGGTGATCACTGATGCAGTTTGGACTCCCACAGACCAAAGTACAGACAGACTCTCACCAATGCAGGAACCCATCAGTGGGATGCTGCACTGTATCGTAAGCCAACATACAAACAGAGCTGAGGGCTTTTCCAAAATGCTTTTATATTATCAGTCCTCCCCAATTTAAAAGCACACAGCAAAAAAATATTTGTGCCAAAGGAGCTGATCGATACAGACCCTATAATTAACAGGCTTTGAAAAGAAAGGAATTTCAGCCAGCGTTGAGGCAATTTTTCCTAACCAATTTAGGACAACACAGAGGCAACTAACTCAGTGACTGAGGGGCACTACATTTTGGGGGGAAACCCTGTACAGGTTGTCAGTAAATATGAATGTGTGTACATTGTAAAGGCATTTTTTCCACTTATTTTAAGCCAGCTTTGTCTGTACAGGTTTAAAATTGTAATATTTTGTATAGGGTATGTCTTAAATGTGCAATGGTACATGATCAAATGTTTTTAAAAAGAGAGACAAAAAAGTCTGTGTTTGGAAATGTTCTTATTGCTACTGAAATATTCTGAAATCATTAGCTTTTATACGTGTACTGTTCTAACATTTAGTTTTAGAATGTTGCTGCCTTGCTTGGAGAGATCCATAATCTCAGATGTCATGGCAACCACGAAGGTCATTGATTGGACTCTTTTCCTTTATTCTTTTATGCAGTGCATTTTGTCCTACAGTGTTCTACTCTTCGGTTCCTAATATAATAGCTTCAGATATCCATTGTTAAAATGGGGAGAACCATGGAGCACAATTCAGCCCAAGTTAAGCACGCAGTACTGTCAGCATGCTTAACCCTCTCCCACTTCAGGCCAAACCAGAAGCAAGATGGGAGCTCTGTTTATTTTCAGCATCCTTTTCTTTCTCATAAAGCAGCCACAAGGAGGACACTCCAGGACAGCATGGGATTTGATGCAAAGGACTGCAACAGGGAAGGAGAATCATTACCTTCCGCTAGTGCATGAGAGTCCCAGATTGTGCCCTTAAGCTCTCCCATGGCTAAGAGCAGCTTTGAGAGTGATTTGGACTGTGGTTGCTGTGCAGGCAGAAAGGGGTGAAATCTTGCCTTCCCTCACATCCTATTCCCAAACCAAAATGGGGGGAGGGCTCCTTTTTGAAAAAGAAACAGCCATCAAGAGCTCCAAATGTGGTGCTCCCACTAGTTTGACTAGTAGTGCTGAACTTGAGCTGGATTCATTCATTTGCTTGCATGCCACTTTCAACCAGTTACGTCTTTCAGTTACCATCCATCCATCCACCCATCCATCTTATAAAAGTATCTAAAATATATTACTGACAGACTGTGCAGCGTTGTTGCACATGTGTTTTAATGCTGTGTGCACACAGTTGCACGATGGAAGACCATTAGAAATAATGGCCTACCTTTGTGCAAATGTGTTCACGCAACTCCCAGCATTTGCGCAACAGCACTCTTGCGCAACTTCATGCGCACCTCATTAAAATGCACACAAAATGCTGCACAGTATGTCAAATACTGTACAGAAATAAAATAAGCAGGTCCTTGCTCAGACTTACAATCTTAAAAGTACAAGATAAAAGGAGAGGAAACTTCGGGTGGGTGGGAAGGGGGAAATTTGTACAAACTGGGTGAGGCTCAGCAGCTGGGATTTAGGAGCTCCTTTACACCAGCAGAAGGCATAATTTCCTCCTCTAGCTGCCGTCCCTGGGCCACATTCTCCACCATTCTTTTGGGTCCTCACGTCCTCAAGAGAACTTTTGGGAGGTACAAGAGGCTGCAGCAGGAGAAGGGAGACAGGAAAGCCCCATTATTTAGATCCAGTGCATGAAAAGCAAAGAAGTGTTGAAGTAAAAACTGTACAGTAATTAACCCACACATGGGGAAAGAATCAAAGATGTCCAACAGAAACACAAGAGACAAATATGCATTTTTAATCATTTATTTAAGTGGAACAAAGAGGACATCTGATGAATATATTCTAGAAGAAGAGTCCCATGTCCAAAAAGGGGCTATTCAAAGGGAGAATTGCCCCACATATGTGAAAGTTGTATGAAGACTATTCTGTAGTATACTCTCTGTTTCATTTTTCACCCTTTCCACATCAAAACCTACCTTCATTATAAAATGAAATTGCCATGCTCCATTCAATTGTGTTTCATGACATGACCACCATATAAGTTGTGCTGAATGGAATTGGCCCATCCATCACACCTCACAGTAATTAAAGTAAATGAATTACTTTAATTAAAGTAATTAAAGGACTGGAAACCAAGGAACACAACAGAGCAGCAAAGGTCAAACAGCCAGAAGCAGCACTGAGAGCGTCACAATACCCGATAGCTCAAGATCTTGCCAATCAGTCATGCAAAAATAGAACAAGAAGAAAGGAAAATCAAAGTACAATGGATACTGAAATTGTGAGATTCCATTGGAAAGGCCCTTTTTCTTTCAGTCTTTTCTCTGAAGAATAAACCTAACCAATTTTTATGCAGAGTCCTACTTGAGAAGCTTCCCAGAAAATATTTTCAGTAGCAATACAACTATGGATTGGTTTGGAAAATACTTTTCTGGCCCATGCAATTAAAGGGGAGGGATGCGCAAAGAGATGTCCTGATGTTCTTCCAACATGTTCCTTTGTCATGCGGTTGGTTGGTTTTGTTTAATCTTGGATTTGGGTCACATGTAGAGCTGCAATTCAGATGAAAACCCCCACACACACAATAATGAAATGCGCTGAGAAGACATCAGGATATCTAAGAAAGATGTCAGGATGGGCACCTTCTTGACACATCCCCCTTTTAATCACATGGGCTGAAAGAGTATTGTCCGAACCGGCCCAGTATCTCCAATGAGCCATGAATCTGCTCATATAGTAGAACTTTCAGGTTGAGACAGCACAGTAAAAATACACTGTTGAGCAGAAACTCAACACATTTCAAAACTATGGGGTACTACCTCAAGCTGTATGTTCCAAGGATCGCGAGGAAAATGCAGTGTTTTGAAATAAGGAGGTCATCACATTCTAAACCTCTGAACTGAAAGGGGGGAAATCCTGTCAAGTAAAGGTCATGTGACAATCCTAAATGATAATAAACAGGCAAAACCCAGAAGGTAACAGTCTGACAATACTTCAAAGAGTCTGTTGTTATTTCTTGCTGCCCCCACAGTTTATTGGGCCCGCTCAGGTCCCTAGAAAATCACTTTTTATTCAAAGCAGGCAATGTCACAATCTCAAGGAACATCTAGTCCTCTCACAGAAGGGCTGTTCACTTTATGTCCCACAGGATATACTAATGTAGTAATGAATATCAAAGCAGTGAATTATACTGTCTCCACTATTCAGATGAAGCTTCTATATGTTCTTGAAGCACTGGGATTCTCTGAAAATGTGTTGTCAACAATTATTTTCTTGTTCTTGATCCATCCCAGAGAAACATGTTCCACTGAGTTGTGAAGTTGGTAAAAAGTCTGCCTCTCTGTGTTCCTTGCCTGTACCCATTTTTCCCCCTTTTAATTGGAGAGATCACAGATTATATTATAGAACTTAAAATTGTGCTTGAAAATAAAATATACACACAGTTTAATTAAAATATATTTTAACAAGGAAAAAGGGGGTTTGTAGAATGTAGATCCTTTGTCCATAAGCAGGGCAATGGAAAGAAACTAGGGGTGTTATCATGGGAGTTCTGGGACTGTGGATATTTGGAGGTGGACGGGGCAGCTCCAGGGTCTAAAGGACACTTGGCCAAGTACCCTAGTAGATACCCACCCAGCCCAAAAAAACCTAAGGTAAGCCTTAATGCAGGGACTGAAGTAATGGACTGGAGCAGACATGCTGGTAGCCACCATCTCTCCTGAGCCTCTATCCAATGCCTGTGCAGTGCTGGCTTGGCTTTCTCACCTGAGACAACTCCATCACTACCCTCTTGCACCCTCTCTATCCACAAATGGGAGCATTCTCTCATTCTCTCTGTACCTTCCATTTGAGGCTGGAAGAAGCAGGAAGAAAATGTGGCTGAGCTAACTGTTCTGTGCCTCCAAGTGCTTTCTCTGTCACAAATGGGCTTTCTTTAGAGGAGCCTTCCTTCCTTGGGGAAGGACCATAGCTCAATCGGAAAGCATCTGTTTCCCACACAGAAGGTCCCAGGTGTCTCCAGAAGACTGGGAAATACCCATTTAAAACTCCGCAGAGCTGCTGTCAGTCAGTGTAGGCAATACTGAACTAGATGGACCAGTGGGTCAGACGACTCAGTATAAAGCAGCTTTCTATGCATTCCCTGCAACATCACAGATACTAGGCTTGGCTTCAGGTGTTGGTCAATGCTGGCTGATCCATGATGCCAGGCTTGAACTGGAAACAGGCTATGGGAGGAATAGGGAGTTATGCCATTAGAAATGAGAAAGTTGGTCTCTAGATCAGTGTAACTATGGCTGAGCCACCCTCTACTTTGTGAGACTAGAGAAGAAACAAAGAGAAGGTTTTTTAAGAGAAAGGCTCTCCTTTTTAAAAAAAATCTAACTGTAACTTGCAGTCGTCCTTTAAAAAGGGAAGGCCATAGTCATAAGATATTAGAAAAGCCACTAGCCACTGCTGCATTGTGAACAATGATGTACTGTGGGGTTTTATCAGGTTGTCAGAGGGAGTAGACACAGTTGGCCTGACTGAGTGAGCCAGCCATTTCTCCAGGAAGCAACCTTTGGTCACCATTAAAGGGGACCAAATTGGTTGGTTGGTGTGAGTTTTTTTTTTACAGTGGAAAGCACCAACGTGTTATATAGGCCAAGCTTAGGTGTTGCACTGCTAAAGCTCCCACCCTTTGATTCTCCTGGCAAGTCACGTTTCCCCTTTAGAAATGGAGAAACAAGCATAGTAAAGCAGTTTGCATATAATCTGCCTGAGGGACAAGGAATCCATAGGTTAATTAACTCACCCATAACAGGGCTTGGGGAAGATCCAAGGGTAACCAGAATGGTCCCTGAATCTTTCTCCAAAAGGTTATGCTTTTTTAATTTGTTCAACCAAAAATCAAACAAAAAGAGAGTTGGAAGGTTATTCCTCCCACCCTCCCAGCAATTGTCAGCCCATGCATGCTCATTAGGAGCAATTTCTGTAATTACTGACTAGATGAAATGTCACAATAAAATCATCATGCTGCGTACTTGGAAATGTAGTCCCTTGCCACTGTCAAACTGCGTAGCAAGTGATTGATTAAAAAGGCAGGTTTCCAACACAACAAAAGAAAGACATGAACTTTCATTAGGCGCTCCCCAGCAAATATTTTCATTAACAATGAAATAATGTCTCCAGTGAGTCATATCTCAGCTCATCAAGCAAAATATACTCTGATCGAGACACCCAGTGGCAAGACACTACTGAGCAGAAACTCCTATTATCACATCTCCAGATGGGATCCAGTCTTTTGATGATGTGGGCATGCCCAAAAGGCCACCAGAAAGGCAGTGATAGCTTGACAGTAAGATATTAATATTGGCTTACACTGCACAGTGAGCTGCCAGTCCAAGAGAGAAGCGTTTGCTGCTTCCGAGCCACTGGGCGCCCCAACTTGCTTCTGAAAGGGATGCTTCTGAAAGTGGGGAAGCTCTGTGCCAACTAAGGACTGTGATGATGCACTTGCAATGGGAGCAGAGGTTCACCTAGGTAATTTGGGAGCCTGGAACTAAAGGCTTTTGGAGCCCCCATCCCACCCTTGCTGAAAGTTAAGCATCATCCGTCCGCCTATTCTTATCCCACATATTTCTTTCCCCACTCTGTCTCTAAAGCAACCATCACAGGTCACAATCACACTTGGCAGCCCAGAACAGTGTAGGCCAGAACTGACCACACCACCCAGGATAGACTAAAGAGGATTTAGGGGGCCCCAGGGAGTGGGGTCCAGGGGTAAGAGCACCACTGAATGGGAGTTCCAACATTCCCAAGAGGAGTACCAATATGAGTGCATCACCACACTCCTCAGCCATGGAGCTTCCCCTCCTTCCAAAGCAGTGGGGACAACCGTAAGTTACCTTTTCTTTTCTTTTCACATATCCAAAAAATGTATCCAGAAAATGTCCCTGTCTTTGTAAATGTAAAATCGCAGGGGCGAGGGGCCTATTAGAATGGTCCGCCCGAAGAGGTTACTGGATCTGGTAGGATTCCAAGAAGCCTTGGAGGGATTCAATGTCGGCTCTGCTGGTGATCCTGTTGATGCCCTGGTTGAGAATTGGAACAACTTACTCACCAGGGCAATAGACACGATTGCTCCTAAGCGACCCCTCCGACCCACTTCAAAATTGGCCCCTTGGTATACGGAAGATCTACAGGGGCTGAAGCGGCAAGGTAGGAGACTGGAGTGCAAGTGGAGAAAGATTTGACTCAAATCCGACAGATTATGACATGTAGCACATTTAAAGATCTATGCTCAGGCAATACGTGTGGCAAAGAAGCGGTTCTTTTCTGCCCGTATTGCCTCTGCGAGTTCACGTCCAGCAGAGTTGTTCGGGGTTGTGAGGGGACTAGTATCTGCCCCCTCTCCCTTAAACCAAAATTTGGAAGTATCGGTCACCCACTGTGATGTGTTTAATGATTTTTTCTCAGACAAAATCTCTCGGATTTGGGCCGACTTAGATGAAGACTCCACAATTAATCTGATGTCTGAACTGGAGATGTCTAACAACTCTTATACAATTTGACTGGATCAATTTCAGTTTGTGACTCCTGAGGACGTGGACAAGCTGCTTGGAGTGGTGAGGCCTACCACTTGTTCTCTTGACCCTTGTCCAACATGGCTTGTTCGATTTAGCAGGGAGGCTGTTGTAGGGGGCCTGGTGGAAATCATGAATGCTTCTCTGAGGGAGGGCAGGATGCCTCCTTGTCAATTATTAGACGACTTCTAAAGAAGCCTGGGTTAGATCCCTCAGAGTTGAGCAATTATAGGCCAGTTTCCAATCTCCCATGGCTGGGCAAGGTAATTGAGAGGGTGGTGGCCTCTCAGCTCCAGGCGGTCTTGGAGGAAACTGATTATCTAGATCCATTTCAAACTGGTTTTCGGGCGGGCTATGGGGTGGAGACTGCCTTGGTTGGTCTGATGGATGATCTCCAATTGGGAATTGACAGAGGAAGTGTGACTCTGTTGGTCCTCTTGGATCTCTTGGTGGCTTTCAATACTATCGGCCATAGTATCCTTCTGGAACGTCTGAGGGGCTTGAGCATTGGAGGTACTGTTTTACAGTGGTTCCGTTCCAATCTCTCAGAAAGATTCCAGATGGTGTCGATTGGAGATTGTTGCTCCTCAAAATCTGAGCTTAAGTATGGTGTCCCTCAAGGCGCCATACTTTCTCCAGTGCTTTTTAACATCTACATGAAACTGCTGGGAGAGATCATCAGGGGATTTGGAACTGGGTGTTACCAGTATGCTGATGACACTGAGATCTACTTCTCCATGTCAACTTCTTCAGGAGTTGGCATATCCTCCCTAAATGCCTGCCTGAAAGCAGTAATGGGCTGGATGAGGGAGAATAAACTGAAGCTGAATCCAGATAAGACGGAGGTACTTATTGTGAGGGGTCAGAACTCTAGAGATTATTTTGATCTACCTGTTCTAGATGGGGTCACACTTCCCCAAAAGGAACAGGTTCGCAGTCTGGAAGTATTTCTGGATCAATGCCTCTCCTTGGTTTCTCAGGTTGAGGCGGTGGCCAGGGGTGCTTTCTATCAGCTTCAGCTGATACGCCAGCTGTGTCCGTTTCTTGAGATCAATGACCTCAAAACAGTGGTACATTTGTTGGTAACCTCCAGACTTGACTTCTGTAATGTGCTCTACGTGAGGCTGCCTTTGTACGTATTCCAGAAACTTCAGTTGGTTCAGAATGCAGCAGCCAGGTTGGTCTCTGGGTCATCTCGGAGAGACCATATTACTCCTGTGTTGAAAGAACTACACTGGCTGCCGATACATTTCCAGGCAAAATACAAGATGCTGGTTATTACCTATAAAGCCCTAAACGGCTTAGGCCCTTGGTATTTAAGAGAATGTCTTCTTCATTACAAGCCCCACCACCCATTGAGGTCATCTGAGGAGCCTCTCCATCTCTGGCAATTTTTAAAAAACTTCTGAAAACACATCTCTTCAACCAGGCTTTCTCAGTTTTTTAAAACTTGTTTTTAAATTGTTCTATTTAATTGATGTTTTATGATGTTTTTAATTGTTAATCATTGTTTTAATGCCTTTATAATTTTTAACTGATTTTAATGGTGTTTTAATTTAAACCGCCCTGAGCCTTTTGGAAGGGCAGTATTCAAGTTTTAATAATAAATAAATAAATAAATAAATAATGTATCCAAAAATTTAGGTCCATAGAGCCATGTGTGCTTTTGAGGAAAAATGCATGGGATATTTCTTGAAAATCCCATTATTACAGAATGCACATCACAGCACATGTCAAAGGTCTGAATGATTCCTCACAATAGTAAAATTTTCCTTCAATAAATTTATTTCTTTGTTTAACATATTTATATACTGCCCAAAACTTATGTCACTGGGCAGTTTACAATAAAACAATGCAAATTAAAACAAAATTAAAACATTAAAACATTAAAAAAATTAAAATGTAATATAATTAGTAAGTCTAAATAAAAACCTGGCTGTCCAAAGGTGTCTTAACTGTTTTCTTAAAAGTTTTCAGAGATGGGGAGGCTCTTATTTCAACAGGGAGCACATTCTAAAGCCTTGAAGCATCAATGGAGAAGCCCCGTCTCTGAGTAGCCACCATATGAGCTGGTGGCTACTGCAGACAGACCTCCCCAGATGACCTCAATCGGCGGCGGAGTTCATAACGAAGAAGGTCAGGTGT
The DNA here is from genome assembly GCF_027244095.1 of Hemicordylus capensis. Classification (NCBI taxonomy): domain Eukaryota; kingdom Metazoa; phylum Chordata; class Lepidosauria; order Squamata; family Cordylidae; genus Hemicordylus; species Hemicordylus capensis. Next base: position 33,402,614 of record NC_069661.1, on the reverse strand, counting down.
TCTCTTAAATACCCTGGACCTAAGCTGCTTATGGCTATATAGGTTATAGCCAGCACTTCGTATTTTGCCCAGAAATATATTGGCAGCCTGTGAAGTTCTGGTTACCAATTATATGCACTAAGGAGGTGGGCTGCATGTTTTCCATGTTATTACGGAAAACATTCAAGAGAACCAAAAGTCAATCTGGTCCATCAGCCTCCTTCCCTGAGTGGAAAATCAGATGCCTTCAGGAAGCCTTCCTTATGAGTATAGTTGTAAGTATCCCCAACTGTCACAGGGAGCCCAGGGTTTACTGCATTATTGGCCGGGGGTGGGTGGGTGTGACTCAGTGGTAGAGCATCTGTTTTGCATGCAGAAGGTCCTAGGTTAAATAACAAGCATCTCCAGGTAGGGCAAGGAGATAATCCTACCTGAAACTTTTGAGAAGTTGCTGCCTGTCACTGTAAACAATTCTGAGCTAGAAAGACGAATGGTCTGATTCATTATTGGGCAGCTTCCACTGGTACGAAGACGTTTCCTGCCTCTGAACATGGCACAGCCATCATGTCTAATTGATGGCTTTCATTGATAGATCTCTCCTCCATGAATTTGTCTGTTCCCCTTTTAAAGCCATCTAAACCAGCAGCCATCACCTGATCTTGCCACTGCAAATTCTGTAAAGTGCATGATGCATTCTGTGACAAAGTATGTTCTTTAGTCTGTCATGAATTCTACTGCAATCAGTTTCATGGGATTACCCTGAATTCTATAGTAGCTGAAGTTACTAAGCCATTTTCAAAAGCAGCCCAGATAGATGGCTTTTCAGCTTGCTCTCTTTTTGAAGTTAGAAGCGTATTTATGACAGAGGCCAAATCCACAGTTTTCAGAAAAGACTGAAGCCTATAAAGCTTATAGAAATCACTTCTGAAGTTTATAAACTTATAGAAATCATTTCTACCATGGCCTCTACTCCCTGAGACTCTAAGCTAGAAGCTTCACTCCAGAAGAGAGTTCCATTTTCTCCCATTCAGAGGCCCAGGGTGAGAGGCTGGGGTATCTGACTGGTGCCACTTTGTGTGGTGCTGCTGCTGCTTGCTGCTGCTGCTCCACCTGTTGGACAGCTGTTGATGCTCCTGTGGCTGCTGTACCTGTTGTGAGTAGGAAGTGGTTGCAGGACTGGACCCAAGGCAGTGGGGAGCCATTATCCTTTGGGGAGGGGGAGGACCACTCCCTCTGGTTCAGGGACTTGGGATTTTGTGGGTGGGGCTGAATGGGTTGTGGGGTATTAAAATGGTTTAGTTCTGTTTATGGTATATTGAGTCGGAGGGAGGAAATAATGTGCAGGGCAGGGAAGGAGGGGAGGAAATGTTACTTGGGGCACCCATTTCTGTAATGCTGGACAGGGGGAGGTATGGTGTTGGGAGGCAGAGGAGATTAATTGGGAGAAGGGGTGTTAGATGTATTAAAGCTATCACCCTGGCCCGCCTCTCAGCCAGAAGACTTTGGGAGATCCTGTCAACCAGCCCACTTCTCTGGTGCTGCTGCTGATGAATGCAAGAGCAGTCCGGAATAAAACATCGGTCATCCACAACTTGATTGTGGATGAGGGGGAAGATTTGGCGTGTCTTACTAAGACCTGGGCTGATGATTTGGGTGGGCCAAGCCACCTAATGGCACAGTGGGGAAATAACTTGCCTAGCAAGCAAAAGGTTGCCAGTTCGAATCTGAGACCTTTGGGTATAGGGTGGGCTAGAAAATAAAATAAAATAAAATAAAATAAAATAAAATGAGCTACAAAACTACACTATAAGAAATCCCAGACACTGAACCTGGTCTATTAGGGTCAGAAGAAGCCCAGGTGTTATAAAAAGTGGAGGCACAGTGCTGGTGTACAGCATCTCTGAGAACACACTATGAAGGCCCGCCCCTGCACAGACACACTCAGAAGCTCCATTCCCACGGCCCATGATTACAGCATTTTATTACAGAACAAATGTTGTAACCATGGGCATTGGAGGCAGAGGGAGCACATGTCATCTGAGCATGTCAGCACACAGACAGGGCTTCAAGTGCACTCTTGAGGATTTTGTGGATGAGTACACTGTCTCCGCTTTTTATAATTCTTTTTTTAATTGTTAAATTTGTATACTGCCTTTCATTAAAACAATCTCAGTGCCTAAATATTGACACAATATGGATGCTGGGCAATTCTGGCTCCTTCAGTCTTTGGGGATCCCTAGCTAATGGCACTTCCGTCATGCCTAGATTCAGTTGCATGATGTATTAGACACTTTGAAATCAAATGACTTTTCTCAGTATCCAGTGTAAAATGATCAAATGCACAAAGAGCATTTACCGCCCGTGGGGGTAAAAATGAGGTCTCATGGACATGGGCGTAGTGTCCATTATACGAGGGGGGTGCAAATGTCCCTGGGTCCAGAGGGTCAAGGGGCCCACAAGGGCCCCACCCCTACACCACCACTCTGCCCACCAACATTTCCTATCTATTTACCCGTGGTGGCAGTGGCAGCAGGCGGACTGCACATGACACTCGTCCTACTCAAACTGTGCAGGAGTGAGAGAAGTTGACACACCAACCAGGAAATGGGGAGGCCTGTGCACCAGCCATGGAGAAGTCAGCCAGCCCACCCACCCACTGAGAAGCCAGACCGCCCAGACCACCTGCCCATTGAGAAGCCCACCTGCCAGCTGCCACTGCCACAGGTAAATGAAGGGGGAAGCGTGGTCGGGCGGGGCTTGGAAGTAGGGGGCGTGGCTTCAGCGCTGGGGTGCGCATGCGCAAAGCAACTTTGTCCCTGGGAAAGTTGTCTGCTGGGAGCCTCCCTACGCCACTGCTCATGGAGCGGTTTTCCTAGCATTCCCTACAATGCTAATGATTAACATTGTTAATCAGGGCCTCAGTTCAACCAAAACTGTGCATTTCTGCATCCCACCAATTAAGCAATCATTAAATTTTAGCAATCTCATTAAATTTAGCAATAAGATTTTAACAACTTTAAATCAATGTCGTACCCAAGTACTTTACTTTGGCTGGATTGTATCATTTCAAGCCTTCCTATTTCCAGTATTCATCTGTAGTTTCTTAACTTGCCTGAGACCTTGAGCTTCATGAAATATCTGTGTCATTTTAAGATATAAATAATGTCTTGTTCCATTTTGAAATCCATAAGATTGCTAGTATGATTTTGCAGCAATCATTTCCTTGTCAGGGACATTCATGTTTTGTTGGGGTACACTCCAGGGCGGAGTCACTATTGAGTGAACGGGTTCAAAGAACCCAGGCTGCCACCCCTGGGGGGTCATGCCTCACACCCCTGACATGCCCCTTGTATCTGACATCAGATGCAAGGAGAGGCTTTAGGTCCCAAATGGGGCCGTGCAGCTGGAGCAGCTCTCCATAAAGGCAGGGACAGGCACTCCAGCTGCACTGTGAATGCGGCACTGGCTGATTTAGCTCCCAAACGGAGCCTAAACCACGCCCCCATGTCTGATGTCAGATGCAGGGGGCGTGGCTAACCGCTCCCTGCATCAGATGCTGATGCAGGGGGCAGGGCTAGGGGGCCGTAGTGGTGGGCTGAACCCAGGCCACCGCTGGCCTCCCTCCTCGCCTTGTATATTCCCAGCATATGGAATCTTGCATTACATCGATAATAGTGGATTCTTCATGCTTGAGGGGCCACCAAAAGGATAATAATACAGCACTGGAAGGACAAATTTACTCCTGAATTGCAGCTCTGGATAACTGAAATGTGTTCCTTGTCAGCGTTTGAACTGCAGGGGTGGGGGTTCAATGGAAAGGTTAAAAAGAGGAATTCTCAGCAATTTGGTTGCTGAATTTCAATGAATTCAGCAATGTAATCTTACTCGGGAAAAAGGTGGGGGGGATATATAAATAATGTCTACATACACTCTGAAACCTAAATCCTCCCACAGCTCCTCAGACCTTAACCAAGCCACCCAGAACAGAAATAGGGTTTTCAAATGGTAACGAACGCGTACAGAGAAAAATATATACCATAAAACAGTCCATTCTTGGTTGCCTTCCCTCTTTCACCTTCCGTTTTCAATCTTGGAACACAGAAAGCTGTCTTATACCAAGTCAGATCCATCGGTCCATCTAGCTCAGTACTGTCCACACTGACTGGCAGCAGTTTTTCCAAGGACTCTCCCAGCCCTACCTGGAGATGACAGGAACTGAACTGGGGACCTTCTGCATGCAAAGCAGATGCTCTACACTGTCTCATCCCCTTGACAATTCTCACTATCTTCAAACATTACAATTATCTACTCTGTTTTTAAGCTGGTGGTGCCCAAGTACAATCCCTTTAGCCATTCCCCATGCTGGGAAAATAAAAAGCATATGTTTCCATAGTGATTATTTTGATATTTAGCTAATTAACTACAATTCTAAAGAAGTCTATGGATGGTAATACGCTTTTATGCTTAAATGAATACATCTATGTGAATAGATTTATTGGCTCATTTTCCTCCCCACTAGAGTTATATGCTTCAAAAGAAAAAAGAAAAACCTGTTATTTTGCCACTTGAGCAACACATTATTGGCACCTGGACAAAATGTGATATATTTAGTAATGTCTTCATGCTGCCTTACTATGGGGCTAATTACCATGCAATAAACCATACTCTTTTTTCCCCTAATTGAGCATAATCTTACTTAATAAAAACAGCAAGTGTTATATTAAAATAGCAATTATACTATTGCTTAACTATCCTAAACTCACCGAGAAATAAAATCCAGAAAGATGCCTAAACTAGGGATAACAATTCATCTCCTAATAAAGTCTCATTTAGATGCAATTAAGCTACATTTCTAATGTAAGGGCATCTCTCTCTTTCCTCCCTCTTCTCCCCTCTCCTTTCACTTGGTCACTGTCCCACAATACTACGTGAGCAGATAGAGGATTGCACTTGATGTGCCCGCTCCCAGCCTCCACATGTTGACCCTAACTTTGTAAGTGGAGCCTACATTGGATCAGTTTGGATGATACAAGTGCCTACCACGCAATTAGGCACATAGGGAGCCTCCATATACGGTGTCAGACCATTGGTCCATCTAGCTCAGTATTGACTACACAGACCGGCAGTGGCTTCTCCAAGGTTACTGGCAGGAGTTTCTCTCAGCCTTATCTGAAGATGGCGGGGCGGGGTGGGGCAGAGGCGTAACTAGGGAAAACGGCGCCCGGGGCAAGCACTGAAATTGCGCCCCGCCCCACCCCCACCCCCCAACATACATCTGACTGACACACATGTTTCAGAAAACTTTTATTTTAAAAATTTAAAAAATTACAAAAATTTCAAAATGCACTACATACTTGGTTTTTCCTCACAACAAACCTGTGAAGTTGGCTTGTATCTCAAACATAAGAATTATGATGCAATGATGATACATACTACATTATACTTAGGTTTTTCCTCACAACAACCCTTGGAAGTTGCCTTGTATCTCAAACATCAGAATTATGATGCAATGATGATTATTATGATTATGATGCCCCTCCCTCACACCCTGGTTCTGTTCCTGACTTTCCCTTGTGAGTGACTGTATTTTAACAAAACAAAAACAAAGGACTCCAAAGTAATTCGAGGGACTGGGGTGATAGTGCTAAAGACTCCTTATTCTCCCACTGTTAAAGAAAGACTCCCCTTTTCCAAAACTGCACGCTATTTATTTACACCAGAAAAGGTTTCAAATGGAGGAGGAAGCATTTATGCATTTATGCTTTGTTTTATGTTACGATTTCAAAGTTAGAAAAACTATAAAAGGGCCATTTTAGAGAAGATATGCACTGCCTTAGTTGCAAATCCTGCTTTTTTTAGATTCCCTGCAATTGAATAAAGTGATAATATACACCTTTGCTATTTAAATTGGTTGGAGAGTATTTATGACAATAAAAAATGAAATGGCATTTCAGATACAACATTGGTTGCCTAAGACCACTCAGATTTAACTAATCTTCATCACATTGACAAAAAGAGCAATTAAAATTAAAATCCATGACTAAAAACAAACCACTTTGGGGTTGTTTTTAATGAAAGGTGGTATATAAATTGAACAATAAATGTTTAGAAGTATATACTTTCACCCCCTGCCCAACCTACAATTAATTCCAGCTTATTTTCAAAGGGCTTCTAGTTTTATTTACAAATTGCTTGGCAGCACCAATGTTTAAGTAAACGCTAATTGCTCCTAATGATAATTTTACTTATTGTTAAATTTATATACCACCTTTCATTAAAACATTCTCTGTTCATCTGATTTTCAGTCTGGTTAATTGCTCTGCAAAAAATAAAAAATAAAAAATAATTTTTTTTTGTCAAATCGGCAGGGGCACTTTTTGGCGCCCCCTGCCAAGTGGTGCCCGGGGCACGTGCCCCCCCTGCCCCCCTATAGTTACGCCTATGGGGCGGGGGGAAATGCTCTCCCAGAGCAGCCCCATCCTCTAAGGGAAATATTTTACAGTGCTCACACATCTAGTCTCACATTCAAATGCAAACCAGAGCAGATGCTGCTTAGCAAAGGGGACAATTCATGCTTGCTACCAAGCCACCTAATGGTGCAGTGGGGAAATGCTTGACTAACAAACAGAAGGAACCCAGTTCAAATCCCCGCTGGTACTATATCAGGCAGCAGCAATATAGGAAGATGCTGAAAGGCATCATCTCAAACTGAGTGGGAGGAGGCAATGGTAAACCCCTCCTGTATTCTACCAAAAGAAAACCACAGGGCGCCAGGAGTCAAAATTGACTTGACGGCACACTTTTCCTTACCTTACCACAAGACCAGCTCTTCTCCTTCTCAGGAGAAGCCTGTCTACCACATGATTAGGAAAAGGAAGAATGTATGCTGGTAGGGGAAGAAGGACATGCTTATATACATTCCACTCCCCTACCAGCACATGTTCACCTAATCATTTGCTGGGACTTGCCCAAGCCACCCCATACATATGGTCTAGGTACCACATATGGTATTTAGATTGTGTGCAAGGGACAGTTTGGACAAGCCCAAAAGTTGTCCAGTTTAGACCACGTTTAGAAGGAGGAAAGTATGCCAGGAGGCAGAACAGGATATGCTCATTAGGAGTATGCATGAATCCAGTTCTGCTATCTTATTTAAGGTAGAATCGAATCACCGAGTCCTCAAACTGATTTGTCAAAAACAGCTGGCTTGGCTGGCTGGCTGCCTCAGTGAATCACCCTCAGGTCACCTGAATTGAGTGTTTTTGGGGGGAGAGCTGGTCTACCAATCGGGGTCAGCGAATAGACCAGGCCTCCACTCTGGACTTGGTGCATTTGCCTGCTTCAGAGGCCTGGGTAGACCAGTCCTCCAAGGTGGTCTGGTGCACTATGTCTGTAGCAAAGGGCTGTTCTACCTGCTGACCTGAATTGGTAGACCAGCTCTCCCTGAGGGAAAGTGCTATTTTGAGGCCTGTTTTCCCAACAAAACAGGCCCAAAATGATATTTGAATCACCCAAAACTATTTGGGTCAAAACCCCAAATCTACAAATTCTCCATGATTCGACCCAAATTGATTTGAGGTCGAATCAAATTGCACACCCCTAATGCTCATGCACATCTCTAATCACTCAGTAGACAGGCCAGCTTAAATGTATCATCCAAACTGGCCCATAGGCTTCTTTCAAAGGAATGGCCAACCACTATGGCATCACATAGAAAGAGTAATTCCCATAGGTAGATTACCACAGAGGCATAGAGGCAATAGCCTATGGCGGCAAATCCTGGGGGAGTTGCAAATCTTGTGGCAGGGAAAAGTTTTATCTCTCTTTTAAAAAAAAAACTTTTAAAACTGCCGCTGTGTGGTGGCAGCGAGAGATGAAGCCTTTTGCCACCCCACCACCACAGCGAGGAGGGTAGAGGAGGGGAGGAGGAAGTTCCCCCTTCTTTCTTCTAAACATAGCCACAGTGGCAAGATGGGGGGCCAGGAGCAGATTAAGCCTTTTGCCGCCCTTAGGCGGCCAAGGATTTTCCGTCCCCACCGCTGCAGCCAGGAGGGTAGGGGTAGTGAGGAGGAAGTCGCCCCTTTTTTCCCTTCTAAATGCTGCCACAGTGGCAGGATAGAAGGCAGTGCCAGTGAAGGCCGCACAGTGGCTGCTTCAGGGAACGGGGGACAAGGCGGAGGCCCCCCCTTTTACATTAAAACACCACTGCCTGTGTGACAGAATGGGGCAGCAGCAGCTGCAGCAGGAAGAGTTATGTTGGGGGAGGAAGCTCCCCCATTTACCTTAAAGCAGCATCCACTGCCTGCCGGGGCATGGAGAAACAGACAGACAGAGCTCTTTCCAGTTCTCCTCCTCCCTCCCAAATGAGTGCATGCCCCCAATGCACCCCATTTTGGACCTTTCTCTCTACGTGGAGGAAAAAGCTGATAGATAGATAGATAGATAGATAGATAGATAGATAGATAGATAGATAGATAGATAGATAGATATCAGGTGGACCCCAGCATCAGCCACTGGAGGAATGCTGTGCTGGGGCTGGATAGGACCAGTTGCTCTCCCCTTATTAAATATAAGAGAGTCACCACTTTAAAAGGGGCCTCTTTGCTCAGTTAACAGGGTTTAATAAGGGTCTAATCCCTTGGACTGGACCTTCTCTGTGGCTGCCCCAGGGCTCGAGAATGCACTCCAGAGCTTCTGCATCTCTGGCTACTTTTTAAAAAGTCCCATAAGACACATCTGTTTCCTCAAGCTATTAGTTAATTTTTTTTAACTATTAGTTAATGTTTTAATAAGCTATTAGTTAATGTTTACGCTTATTATTTATTATATTAAGCTTAATATTTATTATTAAGTTTATTTTGTAAAATTGTTTTGTTTTATCTTGTTTTAAACTTGTATTTTAAATTATGTACACTGCCTAAGGATGCATATATCAGGCAGTATATAAATATGATTGATAAACCAACAATTAATTAATTAATTAAAACATAATAAGAAGCTCCAATGATATTAATGTCATCTTATTGTATACTTATTTTATAGATAATGGAGAATTACTCAAAGAAAATGGCAAGGATTGATCTGTTGATACAATACTAAGACTCATATAGAATTGGAGGGGACCCTCTAATCCAGACTAAAACCTCCTGCTCAATGCAGGAGATCCAGAGCTACAGCATTCCCAGCAGATGGATGTCCAGCCTCTGCTTGAAGAACTGCAGTGAGGGAGAGGCCCCACCCACCTCCATCTAAGTTATTTTGGTCACTGGCTTGTGGGTCTCTTCAGGAATTTTAGCTATTTCAGCCCCAAACCCAAAATGACAACTACAGATGAATGGGGGGGGGGGATCAAACTTATCAAGTGAATCAGGTATCTCATTCTTGGCAACTGCTACCCTGGAGTCACACTTCAAAGTTTAATAAAGATACTTAGCATAATCACAAAAAGGTATCATGGGGGAGAAGCATCCTTCCACACAATCAGTGTTTTGCACAGTCTTCCATTTGTTTCATGTAATTTTCCAAGATAGTGATTTTTTGATGAGAATATTAAATTATCTGAGCACTCAGAAGTGCACTATTTTGGATCTAGAAAAATGTGATTCTGGTCAACTCCCCTCTCAGGTTTCAGGTCAACTCCCCTCTCTGAACTAATACTTGTCCCATTGTCTAATGTGCCAGAATTGTTGCAGAACTAATTATTAGGGACGTAGTAGTGACCTGGAATTGTCCTCTCAATAGCACTAATATGCCTGTTGCACAAATCAGTTAAGCAATTGTATGTCCCATTAGTGTGACAATACAGTAACTATTACTGTTACTGTAACAGGAAATTAAAAACATCTTGTCCTTATTTGTGTATTTATGTATTTATTTACTCGATTTCTATACTGCCCTTCAAAAAAATGGCTCAGGGCAGTTTACACAGAGAAATAATAAATAAATAACATGGATCCCTGTTCCCAAAGGACTCACAATCTAAAAAGAAGCGTAAGATAGACACCAGCAACAGTCACTGGAGGTACTGTGCTGTGAGTGGATAGGGTCAGTTACTCTCTCCCTGCTAAATAAAGACAATCACCATGTTAAAAGGTGCTTCTTTGCCAAGTTATCAGGGGTAGCACTGGAAGTTGCTCTAGACGAGAGTGGATTAGTTATAAAAGCTTAGAGATATAAAATGGCAGGATTACTTTGAAAAAGAAATTGATCACTACTTTCTTTACAAATATCAAGCACTTTATGTAGGTAACCCTGCTAACTGAGCAAAGAGGTACCTTTTAAAAGTGGTATTTCTCTATATTTAGCAAAGGGAGAGCAACTGGCCCTATCTAACCCCAGCACAGCATCCCTCCAGTGTCTGTTGCTGGTGTCTATCTTACGTTTCTTTTTAAGATTGTGAGCCCTTTGGGGACAGGGAGCCATTTTATTGATTGGTTTATATTTATGTAAACCACTTCAGGAACTTCTGTTGAAAAGCGGTACATAAATATTCACCATATTTGTCGTTATGACCCAATGGCTTGTCAAATGGTCTGTATTCATTCTGTGATGAGGATAACATTTTCATACCTCTAATTCTTGAATTTCTAGTATATTTGCCTTCCAAAAAGTAAGTAGAATCACATAATTATGTAATACTTATGTATCACTAAATGTTAAGATACAGGAGTGTTAACAAATAAGTATTGTTCCAAGAACTTTATTGCACATCTGATTAATGAAAAATTTCCTGACCCATTATCATATTTGTACTTGCATTGCATGCTTGCTCTCTTAATATTATTATTATTTTAATTTTTACATTTTATATCCCGCTCTTCCTCCAAGGAGCCCAGAGCGGTGTACTACATACTTAAGTTTCTCCTCACAACAACCCTGTGAAGTAGGTTAGGCTGAGAGAGAAGTGACTGGCCCAGAGTCACCCAGCAAGTATCATGGCTGAATGGGGTTTTAACTTGGGTCTCCCCGGTCCTAGTCCAGCACTCTAACCACTACACCAAGCTGGGTTTTAACCTTTTATATGTGGAAAGCTACAGCAAGGTTTGCATTTGTAAGTGGCATCTTTAGGAAAGACCCAAATTTTCAGCATTCAGATGCCCTTTGCAGACTTGTTTTTAACTGATGTGTGGCCGTTACGGTTAACTCATCCTACAAGTCCTTTTTGCGGTACTTGCATTTTGTAAATGTATCGGCCTTATCCACTAGGCTGCATATTTTATGGCTAAATTTGGTGCAACTTAAAATTAAATTGAAAGGGGTAAATCATTTATTCATTGCCTTTATTGTATATAAGCAAATAAAATTTTATTTAAACTTCCCCCCAAAAGGTGATTCAGTGCTGCAGTAGTGTGATCATTTAAGTAACAAGACTGGTGGTACTTTTTTATTGCAGAACGTCATCTTTCTATACTTAATATTGTAAACCGAGGAACCATCTTGACTGTTTCTGTTTGCCTAAACTTAAAACCCTAGTGGATAAATTTGTTTCCTTAACTAGATCTGACACTTTCTGAGTCTTCTTCAAATCTCTTTTCAAATTTAGCATATGGCACCTTTCAAATGTAAAAGACGTGCGTCTCATTTTGTTGTTGCTCTTTACAAGAAGAAGTAGCTAAGGAAGTTGAAATTGCCTGAAGTCTGTGCTCAGCTGGCTGGTTGCCGTCAAAATGGTTTGAATGTTAAGCCCTTTAAGTACAGCTGCTTAAGGTCTCAGGAGTAGTAGTTGGACCAGATAATCGCTTCAGAGAGTATCCGCTGAGCTACATCAGTGGATAGACAGGATTTGCCTCCCAGATGTGCAAAACAACTTAAGAAACACCCCTAGTCTTGTAAAAATAAAGCTTATATAAAGCAAATAGCAGGCTTCAACTCAAATACCTGTCAGCTTGCTACCTCTGGACTAGGCTATTGCAGGGGTGCTCTAAATGGCCGAGGGGGCCTCCAGCAGCCATCCTGTGCCTGCCATGCCACGCCAAACCTCCATTTTGTTTTGTTTTTTATTTCAGCCACTGCGCAGCCAGGGGGTGGCTGTCAGGGGTCTGTCATGATCTCTCTCAACTGCGCAGGCACACCTCACAGTTCGAAAGAGACGCTGGGCCAACGGAGAGCCCCAGCATCACTCCAGTGGAAGGGGGGATACAACTGCTGGGCTCACCTCCCACCCCCAGCAGCCACCCCTTGGCCATGCGGCTGCTGAAATAAAAACAAAACAGAATGGAGGTTTGGTGTGGCAAGAGGACCCCAAAAAAGTAGGTTTGGGAGGGGCTTGCAAGGGGGGGTCCTCACATTGGGGGCACTCTGGGTGCCAATATTGCCTGGGTGTGCCCCTGGGCAATGACATGCATTTTATTTGAGACTGTCCTTGCAAACAAAATTATGAATACCTGAATTTTTCTCTCTGGGAGCTACAATACTATTTTTGTATTCACCATTCAGAGTCATAATTCATTGACATTTTCAAGATGAATTATGCTAGCATAGGGACTGGATTAATATCAGATTTTCATGACTTATTGCTTTGTTCATTTCTGGACCGTTCAGGTGCTGCTTCATTCCTTTGAGGGCCCATGCAAAGGGTCCCAGTTGCTGCCTTAATGTCAGTCAGTGCACTGACCAGACCCAGATCTTCTTAGCCTTCCCAGATCCTTGCTCAGTATGAAGTGCCTGAATGGTTTGGTGCAAATCACGGTTTCTCAGCCATACTTGCTCATGAGATCATGAATGATGAGGGATAATGCACTGAACTGTAGACCTTTTGGAAGAAAGACAGGCTGTAAATCAACATTTGCCTTTGGAGTAGTAGTTGTTTATATTTGCTTCTGTTTCGTTTCTGTGGCCCATCTCAGAGCGGAAAATAGATGCATCATCTCTAGTTTCAGCTCATATGCATGGCATGGACAAGTAATATTGGAGGTCAGAGTAACATGTGATAATCCACAAAGTGATAACATTATTGAAGGCAATATTGAAAGCTTTATTGAATCAGACGGCAGTGAAGACATTGTATGAATGAACTTGCTCTAAACAGCTCTCAGTCTCAGGGCAGTAAACAGCATATAAATATTTTCATTTCATATGCAATAAATAAATTTCTTCTTCAGACCTAAAATCTGGATATTGGTTCAGCCTTTGCTATCATTAAAAGAAGGTACACTTTCAATAGAATCAAAGCATCCAAAGACTGTTCCCCCAAACTGAACATATATAGATTTTTTTAAAAAATAGTACTATTTTTATTTCTGCTCAAAGATTAAACTTCAAGTAAAGCAGGGGCTGTTCATCAAATTCTGAATCAGATAGCTAGTTATTATTTTTTTAAAGTCATGGGATCTCACTATGGTGAATGGCAACATTATTATTAATGGCAAGGCAATTAGGAAGTGGCACTGGAAAAGTAAGCAAATGCTACAGCTGTGCAGGTAAGAAGCTCAGAAAGGTTCACAGTATGCCTAACAAAAAACTGAGGTAAATGTGGTAGAGCAAGTGATACTCCTTTTATTAAAAAGGCTCTTAATGTATCTAACTGAGCCAGAATGTTTTTCCTGTTCACTAATGAAATTAAGCCACCTATTGGCAAATCAAGTAATCAGTTTCAATAAAACCCTTTTAAGTAATTATGTAGACTGGGAGATTTTCTAAGGTTGTGCAAAAAAAATGTTTTTCCATTTGGTTATTCCATTCATTTTTCATTATGAAAACCTTTCATTTATTAAAATCATTCATTTATTAAAACCAGATTCATTTCATTTGTTTGCATTATTCCGATTCATTTCTATGTCCCATTACTGAAGGAGACTCTATGATCTGTAGGTTCAGATTTTTCATCCCATTGCCTATAGGGATGTGCACGAATCACGATTTGTAGCACGATTCGGAACACAGCCCCGATCACTTTAAATCAGAGGAGAGCAGGTGCATACCTGATCTCCACCACTATTTGCCACTTCCTGAATTGGCAGCACTCCTCCCAGCTATCTGTGCGCGCCAATGGCACTCTCCCCCATCTGCCCTCATGCAATGCCAGCACGCATATGGCCTCCGCACATGCAAGGTATGTAAGCCATATTTTTTTAATCCATAATTTTTAAGTTTTGTACTGAAAAGCATTTTGAGGATCTTTGATGGAAAGGTGGGATTTTTTAAATTAGCCAGTTAATAAAATCAATACTACCTAGTGATTTTCCCTCTCGTGCACACCTGTTAATGGCCTTGGAGCACTATCCTCGCCTATAGGTATGAGGGACTTCTGTTGCATCCCAGTGCTGCTGTACAGAAGATTTAACAAAGGTAGATGACCTGCCACAAGGTTAGAAGAACCAGATGCAGCAGAAGTGCCACATTATTTATAGATCATTTATATTTTCATTCAGCCCAAAATAGCAGTATCCCTTGTTCCGTCTATAAGGCTGCACTAGCAAACAACTTCTCTTTGTAGGTCTTTGAGACTGATCAGATCTCCAAGACCTAGTTTGGCTGAAACATTCTTTACCATGTCCTTAACTGTCTGTTCTGACCTTCAGCAAGGCTATGTTCCCTGAATGTTCTAAGCACACTAGACCTTTTCAGCTATCAGACCTCTTCAGATGTTATGAGCATCCCAGGCGTTCCCAGTAAGGGCAGGCAAAAGCAGAGAGGAAAACCTGCCACCCTGCTGTCGATTGTCCCCCTCGCACAGACAATCCTGGACAGTTGTGGTGCCATTCCTCCGAAGGGGATATCACCTTAAGCATGATTGCGGCAAATCTGTGAACGGCAACCTGGATTCAACAATCATGCTTACAGCACATGTCCTCTTCAAATGAACGGCACCATAACTGTGATCATGAGTGGAAGGAGGTGATTGACAGCAGGGCAGCAGGACTTCCTCCCCACTGGAGTTATTTCCCATGAGTGACTGGAGTGCTCATAATGTCTGAAGAGGACTATTATGTTCAATGCATGTACAATCTGTGTACAGTGTATACATGTACAGATCAGTAATAGGGCCAGACTGTCCACTAAGCTGACTAGGTGGTCGTCTAGGGCATCAAGCGGGGAAAAGCGTCAATGGTCTGGGTCATGTGCAGTGGCCCAAGCAAGCCAAAAATATCATAGTCCATTGGGGTGCAGGCACTTGCCTGCTACCCCACTGCTGACTGTCACAACAAAGACAATGAGCAGAGCAAGCCAATTCAGCAGGGGCAGAAGGTACCACCACTGGCCACTGGCCCCACACCCACCAACTGCTGGCTTCATCCACCCGCTGGCTGCACAGCTCTCTGTCCCTGAGTTCCTGCCAAGGCAGCCACATGCAACTCCTCTCAGCACATGGGAAACATAGGCGAGCATCCAGATGAGGAGGGAGGGAGGGAGGGTGTGCCTTGCCCCCGACTACTGCAATACAATTCACCGGAGCATAGTGCAGAACAATCCAATCTATTCATTTGGGATTGGAGGTGTTGGAATTCAAAGGACTTTGCGCTGTCTCTTTGCCTCAGACTGTGGAGGACAGACTAGTAAGTCAGAGGGCTAGAGGGTCAAGACATTTGTCATCCCTTCTCCACTGCTCTGATGCTATCCCTTTGATGTGTAGATTGCTAATCTCAGGGACTTACTTCCTCTCTCTCTCTCTCTCTCTCTCTCTCTCTCTCTTCCTACCTGGCCTCCTACCTTGCAACATGGCAAGCCTCTATCCCTGCACCATATGTGCAGAGAGGATGCAGAATCCATCTGCATCCAGCTAGATAGATAGATTAGAGATCCTAACTCCTCACTTTCCTATCTAGAATGGAGTTCCTTAATAAATGCCTTTTATATTGATCTGAAACTATGAATTGGCTCCAAGTTACTTTACTCTCAGCACACACGCATGCCTAACTAAACTACCGCTGTGTTGTGCCTCTGTGCACTCTGCTATAATGAGAAAGGGATTCTCTCACCACAGAGAATTTCCAACAGGAGGGCACTGCCTGCCCCCTTGCCTGCTGTTGTTTTGTTGTGGTGGTTGTTAACATTTTATTGAAAGCTTTTGGGGAGGGGGGGGGTTACAAGCATTCCCAGTTCCCCTTTTCCTCCCCCCCTCTTCCCTATTTACCTCCCCCATCCCACCCCTTGCCATAAACTTATGTATAAACACAGTAAAAAAGAAATATTGAGAAAGAAAAAGAAAGAACAAAAACCATTCAGAAACTGTCACAGAGGAATCATTCCTGCATGTTATCAAAAATGGCCACAACTGGCTTCTGAATCAACAATATAGAAACAGTCCTGAAACCAGTGAAAAGAGGCTAGGTAAATAAATAAATAAATCCTTAATATTCTTTCCTCAATCCTTCTCTATCAAGTGGTTTGATGGCTTGACATTTCCGCTGACCTGTAAAATATGAAATCAAGATCATTTGACAGAGTACCTTTTAAAAACAAAGTAACAACTAGCAGAGGCTAAAAGAGGAATAGCGAGATTTACAAAAATGGGATATTTTTTAAAAAACAACAACATGGTGGTCTCATTATTAGTTTTGAGGGGTTGTTAAACCAATATTGTGTTTTTGCAGCAGAAGCCACAAATGTGTTTCCATTACCCACAATCCCAACTCCTGATATTTGTACTGGACAGGAAATATTGGCATTTTTGTGCTTCAGCATAAAAGGGTTTTAAAATTGTCTGATTGGACAATACCGTCCAGCCCATATGATTAGGAAGAAGACACTCCAAGAACACACCCATCATGAGTTCCACTGTGGACATCCTGATGTCCTCCTAGCATGTCCTTTTATTGCATGAGGGGGAAACTATTTGCTTGAATAAGTATTCAGAGCAAGAACAGAAGAGCCATTCAGACAATCAGAGCCCTCCCACACAATAAAGGCAGGTGGAATATTGTCTGTGGAAAACATCACAGTCCCCTAGCTATCATCCAAACCCGCCCATTTTCTGGATCCAGAGTGTTCATTCCCTAATGTGATGAGGGATGAGACCAGTGGTGGATTAACAGAGAGGCAGAGTAGGCATTTGCCTATGGCGGCAAAATGTGAGGAGCAGCAAATTTTGCCATTCCTCAGATTTTGCCACCCCTTTCTGTGGGCAGCAGCTGCTGTAGCAAGGGCAGAGTGGTGAGGAGAAAGTCCCCCTCCCCCTTTACCTTATTTAAAGAATTGGCAAACCTTTTTTGTTTAAGGTAAAGGGGCAGCAAAAGCCTTTTTGCCTATGGGCAGCGAAAAGCGTAATCAACCCCTGGATGAGACAGCCAGTTCAGAACTGGTGGGTGCAAAAAAATTCCACTCAGAGCCAGCTTGTCTGCTGAACAGAGGGCTTGTATGGTCCAGGCATAGTCATACAGTAGATGCTAAGCAGCGACCCCACAACACTGCAGTGGAACACCTCTAGTTGTCCAGACCTCAAATAAGGCATGAGACATGCTGTATGGGTTGAACTTTGGCCATAACTTTATTAAATAACTATGCAGCTCACACGACTATAAACTGGGTGAGACACTAGTCCTACCTAGTTTTGGAAGCTGGGCGTGCTCCCATTTTGCGATCGTGTATCAGGTAAAAACAAGGGAGGAAGTGGGGAGCTTGATTGTATGTCAAACCCCAGCTGGGTAGGATAAGCTCACCCTGTGCAGATTCCATCCCCAGCCTCTGACAAAGGTAGGCAGAAAAATCATCCTACCCAGCTGGGGCTTGACAGACCATCAAGCTCCCCACTTCTTACCTTGTTTTTATCTGATGCACAATTGCAAAATGAGAGTGCACCCAACTCCCATAGCAGGGCAGGACTTGTCTCCTACCCAGTTGATGGTTATGTGAACTGCAACAATAGAAAGGATACAAACCCTAAGGTAGAGATGGTTTCTGTTGGAGATGGTGTTCCAGTGCATTGACCTTTTGCACAGACTACCCTAATTACCACTAGGGGCATTGGGAGTAGAGGTAGTTAGTGAGGGTCTCCTGATCTCCTTATCTTGCCTCTACTCTATGACCACTGCTTTGACTCCTCAGATACTTCCTGTAGTGAGTCAGTCCTCTTTCTTTCCTCCTAGAGAGAAGATGGAAATCTCTCTCTCTCTTTCTCTCTACCTATTCATTATGTAGCTGAAAGATAAGATAGGTCTTTCCTATCTCAAATGTACTTCACCAATAAATCAGTTTAGTTTAGATACTACAATGATCTCCATGGCACTTTCCAGATTAGACCCTGCAACAGCGTCGCGACATATCTGCGAAGTGTGCTTCTGCACTTCCTGTGTTGTGACACCGCAGTCCTTATGCTGTCAGCAGGGTACCGTTTGCATTTTGGATGCCTTGTTTTGGATTTAATTGCTACGATTTATTGCTATAACATTGTATGTCTGGCGTAAAAAGGTTGCTGTATTTTCTGGTTGTTAGTTTTCACAAGACTGCTCCCCCTGCTGGTAGCTTTGCTATTTACGTTCTGAATGCAGTTTGTCCAAACTGAAGCATTTTGCCGCTGTTGAATGGGTAATCTGGAAAGCGTCCATGCGTGTTCCTTAAATAGCTGCAACAACTAAACTCTGCACTCTGTAACTGGAGTGGTAGCTTCCTTGGCACATTGCTAAAAAATCACCCCAACAGTTTCAGGAAGTGATTATTGCCTCCTGCATTGTTGACTGAGTCAACCAGTCTTTGGGATCAACAACAGTCATGTGACTGCACACAACTCTTCTTCAGAGCCAGACAGTTGATTGCTCCTGAGGGAGGTTTTTCCCAAGTCACCACTCCCGTAAGCCTCAAGCTCTGAGTAGGTGAGGCAAGCAATTCCCCAAAGGGGCTCCTTTCCCAGACATCCCTGGGTCACAAAGTCCTGAGTCAGGGGGGGAACCATCACTATAATATTATCTCCAGTTGAACACCATGATTGTTCTGAAGATATGCCCCTGTGCTTGCACTGACCTGCTGTTGGAGCAATGGACTTCTCTTCTTACACCCAAAACTAAATGATCCAACAGACCAGGAAAACATTGGTGTGAAATAAATGAAAGTCTCTCCCCCCAAACACTAAAAGCTAATCTTAGTGAGGAGTTGTTGTTGTTTTTTAAAAAAAAACTTGGATTCATATAGGTGACCAGCAAATCCCACACTGTGGAATGTGTGGATGGGTAGGTGTGCTGGGTAGGTGTGATGGGTAGGTGTGATGGGTAGGTGTGCAAAGAGGGTCCAGGAGAGGGCATAGTCAGCTTAAGAGGACACAACTGCTGCGTCCTGCCACAAAAGAGGCAGGGCGCACCTCTCCTCTTCTGACACTGTGCTGGGCACTGGGTGGGGTGGGGGGTGGGCAGCTTTAAGGCTAGTGATGACCTTGGAAGTATGAGTGACATTCTGCAAAACTACCGATTCATACAGCCAAACGAGACAATATGCAAAATGCATGGTTAGGGCCAACATATTTGGGGTTTTTTTTAAAAATGTGTACAGTATACAGTATACCCCTGCTAACTTGACAAAGAGGCACCTTTGAACATGGTGATTCTCTTTATTTAGCAGGAGGAGAGTAACTGGCCCTCTCCAGCCGCAGCACAGCATCCCTCCAGTGACTGTTGCTGGTGTCTATCTTGTGTTTCTTTTTAGATTGTGAGCCCTTTGGGGACAGGGATCCATCTTATTTATTTATTATTTCTCTTTGTAAACCACCCTGGGCCATTTTTGGAAGGGCGTATAGAAATTGAATTAATAATAATAATAATAATAATAATAATAATAATAATAATATATGCATGAGTATAGAGAAACTCAGACTAATCAATAAAATAAAATAAACCAAGCAAGCTGAACCACTGTGCACCAAGAAAGAAAAGTTGTGTGTCAGAGAAGGAGAGATGGGCACACACTCAGCACATCTCATTTTTAATCTTGTGGAGAGTTCGACCAAACCAGCCTGTGAGGATAAGTGGGACTGTTCCTTTAAGAACAAAGCCTCTATCTGGAGGATTGGGAACAGGTGGCAGGCCCTGTGAGAACAGGGTAAGCAGTTTATGGGGAAACAGTTTCCTTAAACTAAATAGCCCCTGTTTCTTTACCAGATTCTTGACTCTTGGATGGAAAGCAACATACGGTCCCTTGTGGTTTTATGCAGTAATCAAAATTATTGTAATTTTAATTTTGTTTTGGATCTATTGCCCATGATCAAATAAAAGTAAGTAAAATGGTAAAGTAGTTAATATTGAACAGGATTGCTTTGAAAGGTGGATTGAAGCAAAAGAAGGTTTGAAAATGGAACATCACAGCTGGATCTGAGAGGAAGCTTAAAACACTCAACGCACTCAGAACTGGGAGACTAGATAATCCTTATCCCAAAATATTAAAAGAGCTGGAAGATATATCTGCAAAATGTTCATTTGTCTTGTTTATCCTTACTTGAAGTCACTGGCAATCTTGCTAAAGCTCACCAAGTCAATTTCATCAAGCAGAAAAGGAAAAGAAAGATTGTGCCGAGTCGGTTCAACTCCTAGTGATCACATTCCATGTGACTTTTGTGGTAGGATACAGGAGTGGTTTACCAGTGCCACCTCCTGCACAGTATGAGATGATGCCTTTCATCACCTCCCCATATCACTGCTGCCCAATATAGGAGACTACAAAGGTATTTACTAGGCAATAGGGTTGTGCGTTTTGTTATGTTTCTGTTTTGTTTTTGTCCTGAATCTGAAACACCCCCATTTTGTTCTTTGTTCAAAATCAGCCGATCCAAAATACCCCAATTTTGTTCTTTGTTCGAAATTGCAAAATCCAAATCCAAAATATTTTGGATTTTAAAAAATGGCCCCGGGGCAAAACTAGTGGGTGGTGGTAGTGCCCAATGGGTGGAAGCTACCACCCAAATATCATAGCAATTGGGCAAAGGCCTGATTTTTGGTGAATTTTTGAAGTTTAAGATTTTTCCCATAGGGAATAATGGAGGTTTTAGTAAAAATATAGCTTCACATTGTGGGGAAAGGGGGTGGCCCAGAGCAGAGTAGGGCGGGTGGTAGTGCCCAGTGGGGGCAAGGAAGCTGCCAGAATTATGTCAAAGGAACTGGGCAGAGGGCTGATTTATAAAGATTTAATGGAGTTTATGCGTCCTTAAGTTTCTTCCCCATAGGGAATGATGGAGGTTTCAGCAGCCCCATAACTTCACTTGGGGGGCACTAGGGCACCGGGGTGGCCCAGAAGCCCCGGGGTGGCCCAGAGTGAGTGGTGGTGTAGAGCACATAGGGTGGCAACCACCCCCATGGGTTGCTAACCCATGGGGTACTGGGTTATGTTGTTTCTGAGGTGTTTTGAGTGTAGATTCTTTGGTAGCATATGAGAGTGGATTCATGGCTTGTCATTGAAAATCTCATATGCTACCAGAGAATCTACAGGCTGGGCTTAGGCTGGCAACAAGGCAGGCATAGGCAATGGCATGGCATCTCTCAAGGGGGTGAAAAAAATTCTTCTGGAACAAAAAAGCAATGCAGCAGATAAATCCATTCCCAGGCTGTCATGCAGTAGCCATAGCAGGCTGGCAGGCTGGGCTCAGGCTGGCAGCAAGGCAGGCAGGCATAGGCAATGGCATGGCATCATCATGGCAACTTGAGGCATGCCATGCAATGCAAACTAGTTCTCTCTCTCTCTCTCTTCAATGAGGCAGAAAGGCAGAATGGCGAATGAGTAACTAACTTGTTGAATGAATGGAAAACCCCTCCTTGAACTCCCCCCACCCTTTCCCCTTCTTCGACCCTTCCCCTGGCCAATGTGGGGTCAGTAAGGAGTGGCAAGAAACAAAGAGCCAATGGGGAACAAGGAGGGAATTGTCAGTGGGTCAGCCCATGATTTAGGTCACTGATCAGAAGGCTGGAAGGGTGGGAAATTCAAAGAGATGTCAAACACAAAATGGAGACTGACTCAGAGATCGCCACAAAATGGAGGTCCGAAACAACAAAACATTTTGTAGCCGAAACAGGGATGTTTTGTTTTATGTACAAAACTTTTGGGCGACAGGTGCATGCATGGCGCCAGCTTCTACTACTTGCAAACTCGCAGACAATGTCGGGGGCAGGGGCGGCACGGAGGAACTCTGCCGCCCCAAAAACGTTTTAGCAAAGTCCAGTGCCAGAGGGGGAAGAGCGGCGGGTGCGGGTAAGTACTAGCCCCCCGCCCTTATAGCCACACTCCCCCCAGTGCCGGATCACGCCTCTGTGGTTCCATGCACATCCCTACATTTCACACATTCCTACTAGGCAACTGTCTGGGAAGCACACCAGCGGGGATTTGAACTAACAGCCTCTTGCACTCTAGGTAAGCTGCTTCCTCACTGAGAGGCAGACCTAAAAGCAATGTGAACATAATAACCAACCTATGACATCTGCTGTGTAGCTTTCATTACATTGCTATTTACATTAAAAGAGAAGAATTGGGTAGAAGCTGCCCATGAATTAATTTAGGTTAGAGAGCAGCCATGGGTTTTAATCAGTCAAAGAATGAAATGCTGGGATCATTGCCTAAGAACAATTGTGAGAATGGAAGAAAATGTTTCTTTTTAAAACTGAGCAGGATAAAATAGGAACATAAGAAGCTGCCATATATTGAGTCAGACCATTGGTCTACCTAGCACTCCATCCCCTGAGGGGAATAACTTAGAGTGCTCACATTTCTAGTCTCCCATTCATATGCAACCAGAGTAGACTCTGCTTAGCTAAGAGGACAGGTCATGCTTGCTACCACAAGACCAGCTCTCCTCTCAAATGATTGGAGAGGTGCTATATGATGAGTGTTGTTTTCATTTTCCAGCAAGAATCAAGGAGGCACACTCTTTCCCATGACTCCCATCAAAGCCACAACTAGATTTTCCAATCTGATTCCTTAATTCTATATTGTTAGGCAGGTCAAATACCCTGTTTCCCCGAAAGTAAGACCTACCCCGAAAGTAAGACCTAGCAGTAATTTCTGATGTACTGCTAATTGCCCTAGTGCATTTTTGGGGGCTAAAATTAATATAAGACACTATCTTATTTTCGGGGAAACACGGGTATTCCTTTTTTAGGGAGTGTACTTGTAAATGGTGCAGGATGGTTGGCTGATAGTTCCCTCAGTGGGAACCAATAGCTGGTGGGTGCTCAGACATTTCTTGGGTGTGTTTGGCTGGAAAAGCTATCAGGAACTTGGGGATTGTGGCACATTCAACCCCCAGCTAAGTGAAGAGGCCAGACTTTTCACTTTCCCTGTGAAAGGTCAAGATGTTGAAAGAGGAGGAGGAGGAGGAGGAGGAGGAGGAGAAGAAGAAGAAGAAGAAGAATCTTTATTACATTATTATTCTCTAGGTGCAGGAGAGAATTGAATGGGGGGGGGATTCTCTTGTACTCTGCCTAACAATGCATTTTGAGACACAGCTCTTCTTCAGGAAGGCAAAAAGTATCCTCAAAAATAACATTCCCAAAAATATGTTTCTCATGAGGAGCAATCTTGCTGGATCTGACCCCTCCTAATTCAGCAAACACCTTTTAAAATGGTGATTCTCTTATATTAAGTAGGGGGAGAGTAACTGGCCCTATCCAACCCCAGCACAGCATCCCTCCAGTGGCTATTGCTGGTATCTGCCTTATGTTTCTTTTTAGATTGTGAGCCCTTTGGGGACAGAGGTCCATTTATTTATGTATTCTTTATTTTCCTTGGTAGACTGCATTGAGAACTTTGGCTGAAGAGCAGTGTATAAATATTCATAGTCTTCATCGTCATCGGCGGATGTCTCCGTTCCTTAAAGAATGCGGGCAGGTCCTCAGCATTCTCAGGTCATACTGCTGCCAAGGCAGTGGAGGTGGCCCACGGACATTCTCAGACTATGCCACCAAGCCAGGCAGTGGCGGCAGCGGCGGCATTCCTAACTCACATGGGAGGAAAGTGGGGAAAGAAGAGGCAAACTCCAGCAGGGCAAGAAAGGGGAAAGGAACAGTATGTCCCAATGAGGTGAGGAATGGAGATTGTTGCAGGGAGACCTGTGTGGGGTGCATCCCCCAATGGTGAGAGGCAGAGCTTGCCATTCCCTGCGCCCCTCGTTGCACTTGCACCTGAGGCAGCTCCTCACCCTGCCTCACAGAAGTCACCCTCGCCACTGAGTCTCCCACTTATCTGATGGTTTTGAAGGTAGAGAACAAATCTCAAAATTTAAGTCTGACAACCCTAACCATGAGGGCTCCGAGATGGCTATTACACTGAGCTGCAGATTCAGCGAGTGTTTATTTTGCCTCTGATTATATCGTCTTGGGAGCTTTTTAAACATAACAGGGATAATTACCTCAATTATTCTCAGTTGTTAGGAACCAGATAGAGTCTGGGCACTCAAACATTAACTGAAACAAGAGAGAAAAATAACTGTTCAAACCATTTTGTGAATGGCAGGCTTGTTAAAAGGTTTTCACTGCTTTGACCAGGTGATAGCTGAAAGGGCAGCAATAGCCTCAGGAACAACCTGCACTAAGAACGAGCTCTGACATTTGGCTCTGACAAAATGTAGTGCTAGACTGAAAAACCTTATTGCATGCATGGCCTAAAATGGTGGACATTGTCAGAGTGGTGCAAACGTTCAGTACAAAACATTTGACCAAAACAAGACCAGTTTGTCCTGTGTGTCTGTTGCTACGGCCACAAGTTATTTGGCCCAAATAGTTACAAGAACAATTTTGCTCTGTTGCTACAAATCAAATGAAATCCAAAATAACTCTGATGGTTAGGGTTGCCAGCGCCTTGACTGATCTTCTTCCTCTGCCTTTAATAGCAGACAGAAAGTAAGTAGGCGGAAGCACCACCCCTGCCTTCAAATGATATCTACATCATATAAGTGGTCCAGTAGGGAAGGAAATCTGGAATGTTCAAAAAAACCCTCTGAGAAATTTCACTGGTCTTATTCAGTTTCCCTTCAAAATTCTCAGACATTTTGTCATGGGATGAACCCTGAAGTTTGCTTCAAGGATCACTTTGTGTAAAAGTTGGGTGCCAACTCTAGGGATGTGCAGAAATTCCCTGAAAAATTATACTTGTTTTATATAATGTTTTATAAAAACTTGGTTAGCTTCTCTGTAAAATTCTGAGATATTCCTTCTTAGAAAGAACTGTTAGAAGTTGAGTATCTTCTCCACTTGTTGCTTAGGAGAATAGGGGGCTGCCAAGACCCTCGCTACTCCTATGCAACAGAACATAAGAACAGCCCTGCTGGATCAAGCACAAGGCCCTTCTAGGCCAGCATCCTGTTTCACCACAGAACCCTAGTATTCGTTTCAAACATGGGCATCATTAGGGGGTGGCCCATGGGACTTGGGCCCCCAGAGTGCCGAATCTCATTAGCCATTTGCTTCTTGAATAGGGAGTGGACGGTGGTTGCTGCTGCTGCTGCTGCTTCTCCAACAGCAACAATCACTTCTGGTCTCTCTTTACTCCCTAAAACGTGTTGTGCTAGCAGCAAAACAGATGCTTTAGCACTACAGTACTTGTCTCCTCTTTGGTTTCCCTTTGGGGAGGAGTTAGAGGTATTTATTCTTGAGGGGGCAGGCATGATTGAGTATAATTATCAAAAGGGGGCTGTGGGCCCAGACCCCAGAGCTTTTGAGTACCTAGCAAACCCCCTGGGTTCAAATTTCACTTTCCCAAGATTTCAGTACTGCCTATCATACTTTCAGACTGCACAGTACTCTTCTTCGGGCATAATTCTCTGTATGAATGGGAACTGCACAAATTTACAATTGTATACACAACTGATTCCCACCCCATCCTCTCCAGAACCATTATTATTGAGACCATTCTGGATCCTATTAGAAATGCAGAGCTTGTGGAACCTCACAGGGACTATGAAAGTCAATGGAACAGGGAATGTTCTTTTTTGAGCATCTGGATCCTTAGCAAGTGTAAGTGACATTGCAATGTATTACTTGAGATCAATATTGGATTAGTTCCACTGTTATTGCTCCATTCCCAGAAGATTTGTAACAGGAATTGGCACTACAAAGTCAGTGAAGAAATCTTTTAATCTTCCCCTTTGCCAGCATATGCACCAGCACCTCAGGGATATGATTGTTCACAGTTTTAGATTTGGCTGCCGTAGCTGCTGTGAACATACTTGAGATTTGGCTTCAATTTCTGCAGTCTAAAAAGATGCCAAAACCAATATGTATGTTTGAAAAGAGCAAATAGCTGAAGAATAGCTCATAAAATCAAGTATCTGAAGGTTATATAATGGCACTGAATGAAATGAGACTCAATTTGGTTGTGTGTGCGTTTTTTAAAAAAGGTATTATCTTGATAATAGGAAATACAGACCTGATATAATCCAGGGAGAGTTAGATGCACTTCAATGTCATTGAAATAAATGGGAGTTAATGTTTTGTTATGGTTAAGCCTTATTGAGGCTAATCGGAGTCCATAAGCTGCAATCTTGCTACTGCAAAAGAGCGGGCAGGATTTAATAACATCTAAGACCAACCACCTGAGTCTGGGCATTCTGAAACCAAAGCTGCTCCCCTTTTCCTGGTAGGGTTTCCCTGCCTTCAACATCGACACAATTTTTTTTAAAATTCAACAGGCAAAGCTTTCCCCATCCAATTTCATATTAATATTCTGCTCAGGTGACCTTGTTAAAAACACAGTTTGAAAACATGACCAGAATTAAATCTGAAAGGTTAGTTTGATTCTTCCTCTGCAATATCACTTGATTGTTTTAGCTATTCTTTCTATTGGGTTACTAATGCACTGTCATTTCACCCCAAGACCTGAGATGGAATGTCCATTATCTTTTATTAAATACAAACCATTTCAATTATTATTTTTGGTCCAAAAATTAATGCATTAAGTTTTAAAGCAGGCTTATTTGCCTTACATTATCTCAATCGTCAGCTTCTGCACAGTAAATTGTAAGAGGCTGATAAGGTCTGGATGATGGTGAGTGCTTTCAACCAGGATTTGTTTCCAGAAAGGGAACTCATGGAGGGGACATCTCATTAGCTGCACAAGCAGATGGACTAATGTCCATTAATTTTATCATTGCGGGCTTGATCCTCAGCTCATTGGATCTCTCAGTTTCAATAGTCCTTTTAGTCAAGCTATCATGAACAATCCCTTTTTTCAAATTACATTCAGCGTGAGAACATTTTATGAGAGCATTATTGCTTTCATGAGAACATTATAGAAATAACATGAGAGTAAGGGGTTAACTAATCAAGGCCGAGGAAGCTCAAATCTCAAAATTATCTACAGGAATTGGCCAATTTTAGAGGCAGCACAAAGGCAGAGAGCCCAGATTTTTATTCACAACCAGAAAATAATTTGATAAAATTCAACAAGAATTTGGAATGATTACCTCGCCACCCCACACTTTGAGAGCCACTGAGGCTATTCACACAAGCGTGTAAAACTGGACTAAGGGAGCCCAGCCCAGTTTTGCATGCTTGTGTGAACCACCAGGATTGCACCTGATCCCAGTGGTCACACAGCGGCAAACCCACCTAAGTAGACTCCTCATTAAATGAGGTTAAGAAAGCAAATGCTTAACTGCATTTTGTTGGTCATGTGTCTGCTGCGGCTAGTAATGCACTGTGACTCCGGAGGGGCAGGTGCCGCATGGCAGCGCTTCCCTGCACCCAACACCCAGAGCTGCCAGGCAAGCCACGGGCAGGCTGCAGGCAAGCCACCACTCATCTGGGCGAGCGATCCACCCACCTAGGGAACGGTAGGTGATCATCAGCATGGAGGGTCGGTCGACCTGCAGGGAGCTTTTCTCCATGATCATGAGAAGAACTCCATTGTTTATTATCACACACACACACGAATTTCTAGCAAATTTTTATCCTACGTCACGAGAAAGAGAGAGACAGAGCGAGAGAGCAAGAGAGAGCATTCAGATGTAATGGCTTTTTGATTGATTGATTGATTGATTAATAGCACTTACATTTATATGCCGCTTTATAGCCGGAGCTCTTTAAGCAGTTTACAATGATTAGCATATTGCCCCCAACATTCTGGGTACTCATTTTACCGACCTCGGAAGGATGGAAGGCTGAGTCAACCTTGAGCCCCTGGTCAGGATCGAACTTGTAACCTTCTGGTTACAGGGCGGCAGTTTTACCACTGCGCCACCAGGGGCTCAATTAAGTGCTGTCAAGTTGGTGTCGACTCTTAGCGACCACATAGATAGATTATTTCCAGGATGATCTGTCTTCAACTTGGCCTTTAAGGTCTCTCAGTGGTGCATTCATTGCTGTCGTAATCGAATGACCTTGCTGTTGGTTGTCATAATGGCTAAATGCTGTTAAACCTGGCCAAGGTTGTAACTCCATTACACCCCAACGTGCAAAACCATGGTTACGGCCCCAAAGCCGACTCGAGTTTGCCTCACCAAACTCCAATTGGGACCTTCAGTTATCTCTAAGGTTTGCCACTGACAGCTGAGGCTTTGCCTTTCTTTGAGGCATTACATCCAGCTGCTGATGCAGCTATGACTGTGGTTTTGTCCCGATTTTCAAACCCCAATCATAGAAGCGATGGCACAGACCCACCCAGAGACTCGGCTGCTACATGCTTTCGGTGCTTCTTGCTGGAAGCCTCTCGGAATATCAGCCATGCCCCTTCTGTCAGCTGACTATGGCGTTGCCAGGCTCCAGGGATGCTGCCACGCCCCATCCCGGACAGGCCAACCTGTCAAGCTGCACAGTCGCTCAGGTGCAGCCCTGATGCCCACTCTGTCCCTTGCTCCCCACACCTGGCAAGTGGTCAGGCAAAGGCACGAGATGGCAGGACAGTCACTAAGTGCTTTGCTCCCCAAGAAGGTGGCAACAGTCATGGATACTTACAAGCACAAACACTCAAAGTGGCAACATGAGCAGTGCACCCCATCACAGTGCCAGGAGGGGAGCAAATTCGGGGGCGGGGGCGGGGGCAGGATCCCTGGAGTCGGGTATCAAGGGCAGAGATGCAAAGTTCTACTGTTTTCATATATAAGTTGGGGATATTTGCTCCCTCAGTCTTGCTGATGAGAAGGGCCACCAGTGATGTCCTGTCTCAGACATCATCATGCTGGAGACCTAGCCCATCACCCCACAGAATGCTCTCTCATGAGATTGCCAGACTGAGGAGAGCAAGGGAGGATGTCCTGTCTCAGACATCATCATGCTGGAGACCTAGCCCATCACCCCACAGAATGCTCTCTCATGAGAGTGCCAGACTGAGGAGAGCAAGGGAGGATGCTCTGTGTAGGAAAGCTGCAGGGATGGGCACTTGGGCGAGTGCTATCCTGGTGACTGCTGCCAAGCTGCTGTCAAACTCTGCGCCCTGCCAGCCCGCACGCCCATGTGGGGATGCATGCCACTGACCACAACCCCAAAGGGCAAGCCCATTGTCCTCGGCCAGCTGGAAACTAGGGCTCTCTGCTCCTAGGAATCCGTGCAATGGAAGATCTGCATACAACACCAGGTTAGACCCAGCCTGGGAGCTTTGAATGGGTTTAGAGATCGGCACCCGAGCCTTGTGCCCACACTGTCCACACACAAACAGATATGCCCTGGCCAGTGCCCCCCTCATGGCAAGGATAGCCAGCATGTGCAGGTCATCCCCTCACTGGCCAGGAAGCAAATATTGTGGTGGGCACTCCTGTTCGCCTTTGAGGAGCTGCCACAAGTAGGGATTCAGGAGCAGCAAAGTTCTACTTTTTCCACAAATAGGTTGAGGGAAGGGAGCCCAGCCCCTTGCTCTTTTTGCAGGGGGGGTGTTCTCCCCCCCCCCCCCCGGCTTACTCATGAGCAGGGGCGAGCAGCCATCAGAGTCTGTACCAAAAACCATGGCTTAAAGAGTGCCAGGCCACGGGGACACCCCCAGTCAACTCATGAGAAGGACGATCAGAGGGGAGGGGAGAGAACTGCCAAGCGAAAATCTACTAATGCCTGGCAGCAAAACATCCCCTTCTCCCATGGACAGCCCTCTCACAAGAGTGTGAGGCCATAAGGGCTCTAAATAGTGCACTAATGTTGGCACAGGGAAGGAGGGGGTGTTAGGGGGATCAGTTCTAATTTTTACAAAGAAAGAGTGGGGGAGTGGGGCCCAGGCACTTCCCCGTGTCCCCTGGGGAGTTGGGGGGTTTACAACCCAGGCTTACTCATGAGCAGGGCCAGCAGGATCAAAATCACTCTAGTTTTTGGAGTGATACTTCCTCTGTGATGATGACAGGCCCCAAAGCCCACATAGACAGTGGAGCTATTTTCATGATCAGCAAAAATCGGGCTAGGAGAGCCTAGCCCAATTTTTGCTGATCGTTTAAACCAACGGGCTCACAGGCGAGCCCGGTGGCTTACAAGCGGCTAGCCCACTTTTGTAGCCCTCCCCAAAGCCCGGGTTTGTGGAGCGAGCACTCCGCAAACCCAGGGGGCTTCCTGATCGTGAGTAGCTGCAGTGCAGCTCCACACCGTGGCTACTCACGAGGAGACCCCCAGAGGGAAGGCAGAAAGCCGCCCCCCCCCCCGCTCCAGGGGTCTCCCCAGTATGTCCTGGATGCTCGCACAGAGCATCCTGGAGCTTCTGGGGGCCACGCGGCCCCCAAGCTCCCCAACCTCTGCCGGCTCTGTCACGGAGCCGGCAATTATGTGGGTGGCCGATCCGGCAGCCCGGGGCTCCCTCCCTGCTCGTGTGCGGGGAGAGCGGGCTTAGCTCGCTCTCCCCACGCACTCTCAAGGACCAGGTCTCACTGATCATTAGATCCGACTCACGAGAGTGTCCGGCCATGGGTGCTCTAAATAAAGCGGTGCTATGTTGCTGTCTGTTGGGAAGCTGGGGGCAGGGGTATCCCAGAGACTCTTTTCCTGATCCCGGCGATGGTGGCCAAGGTGCCACACAAACCAGCCCCCTGCCTGGTCACGCACACCTGCGTCTTGTCTGTGGCCCCTGCGGGCAACCCCACTGCCCCAGGGCTGGGGGAGAAGAGGAGAGTACCCTCTCCCACAATTTCCCACGCCCGCTCATCTGTATATGGCACACAGATGGAGCAGACCCAGGATTTAAAAAATTGAGTAAATGTACAGTCCCAGTGGCCCACTCCACGGCCATGCACACGGCCAAGCTATGGCACATGGGGTGTGAGGATCTTCTCTGGGATGAGTGCCAGGCTTCAGAGGAAATGTGGAGGGGGTGGGGTCAGTGGAGGATCTTTTCTAGTTTTTAAAAGAGAAGGTTGGGGGGGGCATTATAGCAGGGGCTCCTTTGGTTCATTGGGGGTTAAGTGGGCAGCTGAACTCCTAAGCTCAGAGTCCGCGGGTGGGGATCACTTGCTGGTGGACAAAGCACAGCCTTCTCCCCAGTAGACTGTCCCTCTCATGAGAGTAGGAACATAGGAACATAGGAAGCTGCCATATACTGAGTCAGACCATTGGTCTATCTAGCTCAGTATTGTCTTCACAGACTGGCAGTGGCTTCTCCAAGGTTGCAGGCAGGAATCTCTCTCAGCCCTGTCTTGGAGAAGCCAGGGAGTGAACTTGAAACCTTCTGCTCTTCCCAGAGCGGCTTCATCCCCTGAGGGGAATATCTTGCAAAGCTCACACATCAAGTCTCCCATTCATATGCAACCAGGGCAGACCCTGCTTAGCTATGGGGACAAGTCATGCTTGCTACCTGACAAGTCATGCTTGCTACCTGACAAGTCATGCTTGCTAGTGTGAGCCCACTGGGAAGCAGGCTGCTTGCAGAGGGATTGTGATGGATCTACCTCGACTGCGGTGACGGGGTTTCTCCTTGTGACATCTTCCCTGGTCATGGTGGGGCAGGACCCCCCCCCAGCATCCTTTGCCCCCCTCCTATCGGCATATCCTAGGCTAGCAAATGTGGATTTTGCCCTCCCCTCCCGCAATGAAAATGCAATTGCCCCCCCGGCCCCCAAACCACCTGAGAATTTGTGTTTGTGTTTTCATGGTGCTTTCAGGGGTCTGGGGCAACTGGAGGTGGGGGCGGTGCCATGGCTGGCAGACAAAGTGCTGGTAGTGCAGGACATTTAAAGGGCTTGGAATGCTCTTTCTCTGCCGGGGGGGGGGCACTCCAAAAATGCATGATCACGTTTGGCACCACCACCACCCTTGGAGATCATGGCCAGTCACAGCCAAGCCGCTGACACGGTGACACTTTGCCCAGTCTGGCCACAGAGCAGGCTGGGATCGTACTCGGAGGCCATGCAGCAGGGAGTGGGGTCCCCTCTCCTGCAACCAGATTTTGGCTGGCCGCGTTTTGGAGAATGTCTGCAATGTGAATTGGAGCAAAGAACTGGAGCCCTGGCCATGATTAACTGTGGTTAGCCGCTACATTTGAATGAGTCCAGAGAGAGAGAAGCTGAGATCTGATTTGGATTCAAAACAATGATATTAAATCCAACTCTCCCCCCTCCCCCGAAATTAAATTTAACCTGAGGCAATAAATGAGCATTCTCTCTCTCTCTCACACACACACACACACACACACACACACACACACACATACACAGGAAATTATGGTCGTGCTTTGAAGTGGCTATTCAAAATTTGTATTACATTTCCATCTGTGACACAGAGGAAATTACTTGGATTGAGCAGTCTAACCAGGTTTGCTTCGTTTCTTGCCCTCACCTCTGAGGCTAATTGAAATTACTGTTTGCAGTGTATCTCTTCTCTCCTTTTCATTCCCCCCTCCCTCTGGGCATCAGTTCAATAATAGCATTCATCAGTGTGATGCAAAAGCACCCATAATAATACAGTATCAGGGGTGGTTACAGTTTGATATCAATCTACATTAAGGTTTAAGGTTTTGTATGTGTGTAGTTTTAATTTCACGATACGGATACGGATACGACTAATATTTATATACCGCTTTTTAACAAAAGTTTCCAAAGCAGTTTACATAGCTATAAGTAAATAAATAAAATGGCTCCGAATCCCTTGAGGGCTCACAATCTAAAAAAAGAGACATAAGATAGACACCAGCAACAACCACTGGAAGGCTGCTGTGCTGGGTAAGGATAGGGCCAGTTGCTCTCCTCCTGCTAAATAAAGAGAACCACCACTTTAAAAGGGTGCCTCTTTGCTCAGCAGGGTGCCAACTCCATGTCATCTACTTAGACATGCCTTAGGTTTTTTCACCATTTCTTTGGTGCATGCGCAAAATGCTGCCAGACTGACAATACACTGGCAGAAGACAGTTTTCCTCCACACAAGCAAGGAGGGCTGACTTTCACCAATCTTCCTTACCTTTTGCAGCCCTTGAGCCATGCTGAAAATATGTCCCCAAGGACTGGAGGACTCTCAGGGACATATTTTCAGGTGACTGAAAAGGAAAGAGGGAATAGCTGGAAATCACCTTACCCCTTGGGGTGGCAGAAAACGCTCTTCTTCCAACACATGACTAGTCTGGATGTCAGCTATTGTTTGTGTTCCAGACTACCTCCTCCAGCAATGTTAAATATATACCCTAAAGAGATGAGGCACAGAGGCTCTTCACACGAGCAGCCCAACCCAGGCTAGGTTGGCCTGCTTCTGTGCTGGTTGTGTGGAGCTGATTGTGTGGAGTGCCGGGATCACTCACAATCCCACCACTTCCATCCCCACCCCCCACCCCACTAGCCCAACTTTTAACCCCAGCACTTAACTGGGGTTAGAAGGCACAAGCAAGCCCTCAACCCCAGGTCCGGGGTCATGTGTAAACCCAGGCTGCAGGCAGCCAGAGCTTATACAGAGCCAGGCACCTAGAGCGCCTGGCTAGAGGGGTAACCCCTGAGTGCACCACACTGCTTGCATGGTGCATCTTGGGATTCCTGGAGGCCAGGACTCTTTCTGAGCAGTGCAGATCATGTGGGCACGTAAGCTGCACGCCACACAGAAAAGGACGGATCGTCTGGGGGGAAGGTAAGCTTTGTCTTGCCTTCCCCCCACCCCACCCTACCCGCCTGCCGAAAATGGTCATGTGCACAACCTCACAGTCGACTAGAAAGTTCTCCTGTGCATGCTCCTGCGGCCATTCCTTTCCCTCCCAGACACATACACACAAGTGCATGGGGTATTTAATATGAACCAGAGCCTATGAATAGAAATACC
The DNA here is from genome assembly GCF_027244095.1 of Hemicordylus capensis. Taxonomy (NCBI): domain Eukaryota; kingdom Metazoa; phylum Chordata; class Lepidosauria; order Squamata; family Cordylidae; genus Hemicordylus; species Hemicordylus capensis. Next base: position 33,368,601 of record NC_069661.1, on the reverse strand, counting down.
TAGTTGGCTCCCATGACAGGAGCCTTCCAATCTTTTCATTCAGAATGGGAGAGCTGCATGAGCAACCTACATTCCATAGTATTTACATGTGCAGGCCCCAGTACATGTAAAAGGTGTTTGTGGAGTTGTCTCTGAAGAGCTCAGAGAGAGTGATAAGTCATAAATGTTAGGGGTGTGCACGGAACCAGCTGGTCCAGTTCGGTTCGAATTTGAACTGGACCCAAACAACCTCGAAAGCCCCACATATATACACACATATATATTCCAACTTACACCCTCTGGGAGGGGTTCTCAGAGGTGGCGGAGGGTTCTGCAGAGGTTCCCCCTCCACCCACCAGTCTCCCATCCATCCAAAACCGGCCAGTTCAGGCCTCTGGTTCAGGCTTCTGTGCATGTGCAGAGACTATTTTTATGACCTCTGTGCATGCGCACAGGCCATTTGCATCACCCCATGATATGCCCTGTGTGCATGCATGGAGGTCACGAAAATAGACTCTGCACAGGTGCAGAGGCCTGACTCGGGATGCAGCTGGCCTGGGCTGTCATTTGGGATGCTGGGGGGGGGAGGGGGGAGGTGCCCCCAGCACTTCCTCCGATGTCTCTGCCACCCTTGATGCCTATATTTTAAAGGTAAAAACTACCTTTTATCTCACCCCCATCCCTACATTTACTCTAGAGAAAGGGAATGCTCTTTACTTGCAAAGGAATCCTCACTGGATTCCCCTTTATTAGTATATGCTCTGAGCCATACCATGAGCCAGTTCAGCCCAGTTCAATGGCCGAACTGGACCCAGTTTGACTGAGCCCGAGCCCATATTGTGCCAGTCTTACAGCTGGCTTGCAGATCCTTAACCCCAAACGACAGCCTTGCCTTAAACGTATGCTGGGTCAAAACTAGCAGTAGTTGGTTGTTGGGCAATCTCAGAGTGATACAGTATATATCAGGGTAAGAACTTGCAGAGCAATCCTAGGCATGTTTACTCAGAAGTAGCCCTGCTGTGTTCAATACATAACTATTAATAAGCATAGGATTGCAGCCTCAGGGTCCTTCATACCACACCTCCAAGGTATCAATTAACTGCATCCCTATCCTGATTTCTCCTGATGGTGCAAGCATGCCAGCTTGGTAAATGGAATCCTTCATATCCAAAGCTCATGCAAATACAAAGGAATGAAAATGGCAACACTTGTTTTATTGAAATGCTACTCAGTAGAAGAAAGCTCATTATAATCATCCATGTGAAGTCCTCTGCAATCAGGCACCATCTCCACACACCATGCAGAGCAATTTGCCTCACCCTTCAGTTTCTGTAAGAGATTGTTTCAACTAGAAACCACTTCAACTAGAGGCAGCATGCTGAAATTTGGGAGGCTGGCGATGGCTGAGGTTATGCAGTAGTAAGGTTTCTAGCTACAGGTTGTGTGGATTCAGTGACACACATTCAACAAAATGTTCTGATAATGCAGGAGAGTGAAAAGAATCATGTCCTGGAAGAATCATGTCCTAGAATTAGAATTTGAGACTTTTGTCCACATTCAGTCCACATTTAGTGCCAAAAATTTGTGCCTCTTTTGCTATAATTCTAGATGGCCCATATTGTGGGGGGGACATATTTTCAGGAGGCACAGGTGCTTGCAGAGGGAAGGGAGGATTGCTAAAAATCACCCCACATGTTATGTATTGTTGCCAGACAGCCCGATTTTGGGGTAGCCCAGAGAGCACTCCTCTATCTATGTTACTTTGGAAGGCTATACAGCCCTAGACTGCAGGATTGTGGTCTCTATGGTGAACCTTTCACCTGCCTGGGTTTGGCAAGACCCACAGCTGGTCACTCAGCATAAGGAAAGTGTGAGGCAATGTGCCTCAAGGTCAGAATAGCAAAGACTGAAGGACGTCCACACCCCTCTTTCAGAACGATGGCAGTAGCTGGCGAGCAGACCCCATTCCAAAAGGAGATTCATTCAGGAAAGGAATCCTCCCTTTCACAAGATATAATAGTAGAGCACTCCGCAGGAGGCACACAGATTGATTGATTGATTGATTGATTGATTAAGTGCCATCAAGTCACACTTAAGGAGGCACACAGATAAGTGGCGCAATTCCTGACCCATTCTAAATTAACAACTTAACTGGCAGGGAAATGAGCACATCAAAATTGGAGATGGGTCATCTTGTACAACTGGAAGGCATCTTGTTCTTCAAATAGTTCTTCAGGCATCTTGTTCTTCTATCCCTGCTAACTTGGCAAAGAGGCACCTTTTAACATGGTGATTCTCTTTATTTAGCAAGGAGAGTAACTAGCCCTATCCACCCACAGCACATTACCTCCAGTTACTGTTGCTGGGGTCTATCTGGTGTTGCTTTTTAGATTGTGAGCCCTTTGGGGACAGGGATCCATTTTATTTATTATTTCTCTGTGTAAACCACCCTGAGCCATTTTTGGAAGGGCGGTATAGAAATCAAATTATTATTATTATTATTATTATTATTATTATTATTATTAATACTGGCTGCACAAGAACAGGCACTAAGAACAAATGCAATAAGAGCAAAACTAGAAAAGTCAACAACAAACAGCAAGTGCCGCCTTTGTCAAGAAGCAGATGAAACCGTGGACCACCTAATCAGCTGTTGTAAAAAGATCGCACAGACTCACTACAAACAAAGGCATGACAAGGTAGCAGGGAGGATACACTGGAACATCTGCAAAAAATACAAGCTACCTGTAGCCAAAAATTGGTGGGACCATACAATTGAAAAAGTTGAAGAAAATGAAGATGCAAAAATATTATGGGACTTCTGATTACAAACAGACAAACATCTGCCACACAATACACCAGATATCACTGTAGTTGAGAAGAAAGAAAAACCAGTTAAAATAATCGACATAGCAATACCAGGGGATAGCAGAATAGAAGAAAAAGAAATAGAAAAAATCACCAAATACAAAGATCTACAAATTGAAACTGAAAGGCTGTGGCAGAAGAAGACCAAAATAATCCCAGTGGTAATTGGCACCCTGGGTGCAGTTCCAAAAGACCTTGAAGAGCACCTCAACACCATAGGGGCCACAGAAATCACCATCAGCCAATTACAAAAAGCAACTTTACTGGGAACAGCCTATATTCTGCAACGATATCTATAACAACAGCAACAACATTGACAATAAAATTCAGCCACCCCAGGTCCTTGGGAAGGACTCAATGTCTGGATAAAACAAACCAGTCAATAACACCTGTCTGACTGTGTAAATAAATAATAATAATAAATAGCCCAGCAGCTCTATTCAACACTTACAACACGTTTACATAACTTTACCCTTGCCTTTGTTGGGCAAGCTATGTCCTGAGTGACTAGACTTGAGTAGCAATGAATTTCTGAACAAGAAACCCCCAGATTTATTCAATTCCCACCTCAGGGCATGATTTTATGTGCCCTTAGCAAGACACATGGCCTCAGAGTCCTCAACCTAGCATCTCACAATCACTATCCTACGGGTTCTTATACAAGTAAGTTGGTGCCTCCTCGCTTCCTTTCCCTGCCTCTCTTCTCTGCCCATTCCTTGTGAGGAAACCTCTGACAACATGTAATGAGTGTATCAACTTAAACCAGGAAAGATAGGTAAATAACCTCTTGCCCTTCTAAGCCTCCTCACCCCCTCTCTCTCTTTTCAGCCTCCCCGCTTTCAAGCACCTTCCACAGCAAGCCCTAAGCCAGGCTCTAGTGTAAGGCCCTTAGCCAAGCCAATCAATCTCTAATTAGGACTCCAAGCTAAATTATCGCCAACCTTACTCTTGCCTAGAATATCAGCTAAGCTTTATTGCCTTGCCTAACTAAACATTTACATTCTTTACCCCCATATTCCCTTAATAAAACTTTTGAACTGTAGTTCTGTCTCCTCATCTTTTCTAAAACACCAAACTTGCTCAAATTTGTTACTGGAACTAAACTGTTCCCTCTAGCCAAGCTAATTTCCCCACACTCAGCCAAAAGCACATTTGGAGCATCTAGTCAGCACTCTCTGGCAGTTCTGGTAACAGTATCATGACATTAGTCTTGATGTTGGTCATGATACATATACAACAAGAGTAATTCCTTATGCAATCCACCCATGTTTGTCTATACATATTCCACAAAAAGCTGGGCTTTATTCAGAGATGATTCTGGAAAATATTCTTGTGTAAAATTATGTGCCAGTTTCCATCACTGTATATGTACAGTATGTCCACTGATTAATACATTTAACTCTGCATGTGGCTCTTGTCTTAGGCTATGACTTTACTTCCAGAACTAAAAGCTCCAAAAGTTACATTACAAAATGTTTTGGTGTCAGGCATACATGAAATTTGAAAATATTTTTTATCTTAAATGATCTTGTAAAGAAATCCCATGTCATTTTAAAAATCTGATTCCAAATTTGGGGTGTGGAAAGGTATCTTGTCCTTTATTCCTTAGGATTCCAGTTCATTGTGGTTTTAAAGGAAAGAGACAATCACTAGCAAATGAGAAGTATTAGAATCCAGATGGAAGAGCCTCCATATAGCTGCATAGGAAAGTAATCATTGCTTGATGGGAGTGGGAGTGGGTTTCACACATTCCAGTGTGAGCTGTGCCTGGTTACTTTGCTCTCAAGTTTCTCCCAAAAAGCAATCAAAGTGTGACTGAAGCAATTTCCTTCTCTTTGCATTTTCTATCAGCCAAGTAATGGACTTCTGAAAATAGCCCTATCAAACGTAAAGATGACTTTAGGGAATCCTCTCAAAATGCTTAAGTGATTCCAGGCATTGGCTTAATTGGACTTATCAATGGTGACTGCTTCAAAGGGCCTTTTTGGATGAGTTAGGTGGAGTTCCTAACTGAATTTCGAGCCAACTAGTTTCTATTACTTCCCTGTCCAAACTACAAATTGTACTCTAACTCTAAATTGTCTGTCTCTCACAAAGACATACATACAGAATGTATATATTATGGGTGTGGGGAAAAGAACCATATCCAGGCTCCACTGTTGCCAGAACCTGAGGGGTATACTCGTGTTTTAAAAAGCCAAATCTGGCAGCTCCTCCCTGAGGTTCTTAACAACCAATATTTTTTTTTAAAGGATAAATCTAACTGAAGTTTTCATTAAAGGCCTAATTTTTTATTTTATTTCCATGCATATGTAACCCAACAAAAAGATTCTGACTACATAAGCCATGCTATTATCCAACATTTCCTACTGGAGTAACAGGAGTACTTCAAACCAATAAAATCACAGGATCCTTTTACTTTATTGTTCTATACTTTAAAAAAAATAAATCCATTCATCCATGCATACATTTGGTAAGTTACTAAAACTGGCCCAGCCAAGTTAGGCGATCATTTTTTTCTCATTTAAAAACATACTGTAGGTCTGGTTCACACAATCAGGGGTGGAGCTACAATTGGGCAGATGCATGCCAAGAACACACACTGCCCTGCCTCCGGAGCTGCCTCGCCCTGCTTCAGGAGCTGCCTCGCTCGTCCCCCAGTCTCCCAGTTGGCCAGCCACTCCTTCTGCTGCCATGCTCCGCCACACTCCTGTAGCCTACTGCCCGCACTCTGTGCTCCTGCAGCCCACTGCTGCTTCCCAGCCGCTCGAGGTTCTGACCCCAAGGCAGCTGGGAATGAAGAGCATGCATGACACAGGATATACACGTGTCCTCATTCCCAGCAGCCTTGGGGTCTGAACCCCGAGCGGCTGGGAAGCAGCAGTGGGCTGCAGGAGCATGGTGCACTGCTGGGGATAAGCAGCATGAGGCACTGAAGGCAGCAGGAGCACGTCGCTGTCACCACTGCTGGGGGAGAAGCTTGCTGCCATCACCATTGTCACCACCGGGGGGAGCTGTATAGGGAGCATGCTGCCACCGCCACCTATGCCACTTGCCACAATAGTTTGAATCTGAGTTTAATGTGGGTCATCGACTTTATTTATTTATTTATTTATTTAATCAATCAAATTTGTACACCACCCCAAGCTTTTGTCTCTGGGCGGTTTACAATAACATAAAACCAGTCAAAAACATATACAAAAACTTAAAAACAATTTAACAATTTAAAAATAACCAGAAATTAAAACCCAAAAATATTAGGAAGTTGAGAAAGCTTGGGCGAAAAGATGGGTTTTCAGGTGTTTTTTGAAAATTGCCAGAGATGGAGAGGATCGTATCTCAGCAGGGAGCGCATTCTACAATCTCGGGGCAGCGACTGACAAGGCCCGTCTCTGTATAGCCACAAAACAAGTTGGTAGTAACTGGAGACGGACCTCCTCAGATGATCTCAATGGGCGATGGGGCTTGTAATGAAGAAGACGCTCTCTTAAATACCCAGGACCCAAGCCATTTAGGGCTTTGTAAACTATAACTAGCACTTTGTATTTTGTCCGGAAACCTACTGGCAGCCAGTGTAACTCCATCAGTAAAGGAGTAACATGGTCTCTCCGAAATGACCCAGAGACCAACCTGGCTGCCGCGTTCTTAACCAATGAAGTTTCCGGGCTACGTACAAAGGCAGCCCCACGTAGAGCGCATTACAAAAATCAAGTCTGGAAGTTACCAACAGATGTACCACTGTTTTGAGGTTGTTGATCTCGAGAAACGGGTGCAGCTGGTATATCAGCCAGTGCTGATAGAAAGCACCCCTGGCCACTGCCTCAACCTGAGAAACCAGGGAGAGGTGTGGATCCAGAAGTACTCCCAGACTGTGAACCTGTTCCTTTTGGGGAAGTGTGACCCCATCTAGAACAGGCAGATCAAAATTGTCTCATTAGCATGATTGTGTAAACCCATGCCAGTTTATGGTCCAAGATGAATCTGAGTTCATCTTAGCATGCTTCACACAATCATGCTAATGTCAGTAACCCACATTAAACCTAGATTCGAATGACTGGGTGAACCAAGACATATAAAGAAGCCATGGGAACTCAGTACATGGGAACTTTGAACATAACAATATGAGTTGCAAACATCCAAATTGTACTTGGCTGGTGCATCCAATGTTGGCATAGCTGTCCCAACACTGGAAGTCAGGCTTACAGGCAGGAACCAGAGCTTTAGTGTTTTCCATGTCAAGCAAACCCACCCTATATATATATAATTATGCTACTTGGGTTGTCCCACTTCCCTGAGTGGTGAGACGTTCCAGGACTTTGTAGCACACCTTGGATTCTGCTTCCATTTGAACAGAGTCACTGCAGGCTGATGGTATCTTCTCAATATTTGCTTTATGTACACCAAGGGTCTCAAATTGCAGTGCCCCAGCTGTTGTTGGACTATGACTCCCATCATCCTCAGCTGCAGAGGCTAGTAGCTAGGGGTGATGGGAGCTACAGGCCAACAGCTAAATGAGGAGCACAGTTTGAGACCCCTGATTTACACAAATATATAGACTGAGATTTGGAGTTCAGAAAAAAACAGATCATTCTCAGAAGTCAGCAGTAGATTACGAGAGAGAGAGAGGTCTGCATCCTGAGATGCTGCAGCTTTCTGCCTTGTCTATCTTGCCCTAGGGTTGCCATATTCTGGCATTCCAAATCCATGGTGCCTAAATGGCATATTATGTAAATTGGCTTGAAACTAATTTTTGAGCAGAATAGTGACTGCACGTTTTGCTCCATAACTCCGCTTCAAAAATTGCATGAGGTTTCTGCTCAGTGTGTGTATGGAGGATCAGATCAAGCTAGGACGAAGCACAGAAGCTTGCAGGACCATCTGTATAGATGTCCATCACATAGATGGACCATCACATATAGATGTGCTGGAACTTGTGCAAAAACTTTGCAGATCCTGCACTTTATTGCCATCTGGAAACTCCATTACACAAGGCAACCAGTACACTGAAAATTCAGAGCAAATATCTTGCTGCTGTATATGTGGTCTTTCCTTTTTTAAGTTTTGGATTTGGTTCTTCCAGGTTAAGCCTGGTCTTGCACTCCCTTGCAGCTTGGGAGTTATACAAACAAGCTAGCAACCACCCAGTCAACAAGCTCCAGATCACCTATTTCTTTTGGAATGGTCTGCCTCTTGTTGTCTGAATATTAGGTCTTTTGGAGGGCAACTTTCTCCCTAAGATGGGCTCTGAACACATCCTGACTGAAACAGGTTGAAAGGCAAACTTGAAGCAGCTTTCCTTATTGTACATGCTCTATGACCCAATTACTCCTTAAATCCAGACTGTTTAGACCCAGTATTCACACATACAACACACACACACACCTCTCAAAGAGACAGCATCATGAATTACATATAGCTAAACTTTCTAATTCCACATTCGGTTGGAACTGCTATTGCTTCAAAGAAGCAAACCAAACATGCCAAAACAACAAAAAAAATCTCTCCACCAGCTGCACTGCAACCTCACCCTACTTTTAATAGCAGCAATGGCAATATTCCCATAGAACACAATAAGCAGAACATGAAATGGGAACTGATGGGCATATTGAAATTCACCGAGAGTGCCTCTGGATGTGATACAACATGACAGAACAAACCAGATAGAATTGAGAAAATAATAAAGAGGACACACATGGAGAGAGAGAGAGAGAGAGAGCATGCTTTTTTTATTTCTTAAATGCAACTGGTAAATATAAATGAAATTGTGTAGAGGTTAGCCAATTGGTTTGATGCAACCTCACTCACCAAGTTGATGTCCACTCAAACCAACTCCCCATCATGGGAATTCAAAACAGAGATGGTCAAATCCTGTTGGCTACAGTCCATCATGGCCCACTGGTGGATAATTTGGGCAGATGTTGTGAAGAAAAGGAAATGAAAAGCACTTTGGCTTCCTCCCTTTGCCATCAAGTTCCCCAATCCCCAAAGTCACGCTTGTCCAGACAAGCTTTGGGAATCCTCTTGATACTTCCAATTGTTTAAATACAAATCTCTGGAAATAAAGGTGACAGGCATACAACAGTAACTGAAATGAAATTTCAACAGCTGTAATTCAACTTTTACCTTTTGCTTTTACTTTCATCGGCCTCTCATCTGAAACCCCAGCTTAAAATTCAAAAAGAGAAACCCCAAGTGGGGGAGACAAATCATTATATTTTGTACAGTGAGAGGAGGTTAGGCATTTTAATTACTTTAACTGATATTCCTGCAGGTTGATTTAATCCTGCCATCATTTGTGATCAATCAAATCTGCTTCCTGTCCCTTTCCCCTGCTTTCTTTCTCTTTTTTTCTTGAGTGGGGGGATATTCCCCTGATTCCCCATGTCTTCTATCTACACTTGGCTAATCAATATTACAAGACAACTGTATTAGTCATGAATTATCAGTACTGACAAAAATCACCCTCTGTACTTCTGCTACTGATTCATGTTTAAGTAATTAATCTCATTTTATTATGTTGTAGGAATCAAAGAGTTTCACAGGGTTGTTATTTCAGTTGGACAATGAAAAATAGATTCTGCCACACATACACAAAAATCAAGGATATCCTCACAGGAAAAAGAGTACAAAATTTGACATTTTGAAGTTTAAAATTAAAATCATCCATCATTGTGTCTATCTGTGCAGCAGTAATGGGTAAACCTCAAGCAGTTGTAATGATGGCACCACATTGATCTTTGCTTGCATATTCTTTGGAGGCTTTTTCTAAATTGCTTTAGCTGATCTTTATGGAAATTTCGCTTCTTACCCTTGTCCAGTGTTTTTATCATTCATTTTTCCATCGCAAAACCTCTTTGACATTTAAACATTAGCTCTATACAACTGTTAAAGTAAGTAGCAGAGCTTTGGGGGACAATGATGGGAGACTAGAGTGCATCAGCAAGCAAGCAAAAAACAGAGAGACAGATATATGAGTAGTTAGTGCATAATGCGAGCAGAGGCACCATATTAACCCTCCATATATAGAGGGGGAAAGGAAGAGGAAAACTCCAAAGAATGTAAGTGATGTAAAATGCATGTAAAATACATTTTGTATCACCTGCATTCTTTGAAATCCATCTTCTCTCTTCTTTTCCTTCTGTTGTTTTGAGTGCCCTCCACTATCTTTTTTCTCTGGAACAAGTGGAAGCAAACTGTACTATTCACAGACACTTTTCAGTTCTTGAAGAATTTCTAGAAGAATTTTGAACAGGTTCTTTGTTAGTTTGCAAAGAGCTCCAGCAGGATCTCTCCTGCCTAAGCGAATGGGCTTTAAAATGGCAAATGCAGTTCAATGTAAATAAGTGTAAAGTGACATTTTTATCCACATTGCCGATAAATATCCAAATTTCACATATATACTTATGGGGCCTGAGTTCGCAGTCACCAACCAAAAAAAGGATCTTGAGGTCATGGTGGATAGCTCACTGAAAAATTGTACCCAGTGCATAGCAGCTACAAAGAAGGTTAATTCCATGCTAGGGATCTTTAGGAAAGAAATTGAATATAAAATGATCAATATAGTAATGCCCTTATATAAATCTGTGGTGCAACCACACTTGGAATACTGTGTACAGTTATGGTCACCACACATTAAAAATGATATTGTAAAGCTAGAAAAGGTGTAGAGAAAGGCAACCAAAATTATCAGGGGGTTGGAGTGACCGACTACAGTGTTTGGGCCTTTTTAGTTTAGAAAGAAGGCAGGAATGTGGGGACATGACAAAGGTATATAAAATTATGCAGGGTGTGGATCAAGTGGAGAGAGAGAAACGATTTTCTAACTCTCTTGCTGTATTAGAACCTGGGTCATCTGTTGAAGCTAAATGTTGGGAGATGAGGACAGACAAAAGGAAGTACTTCTACACACAACATGTAGTTAAACTATGGAATCCATTGCCACTGGATGTGGTGATGGCCACTAATCTAGACCATTTTTTTAAAAGGATTAGACAGATTCATGGAGGATACGGCTATCAATGGCTACTAGAGCTGATAGCTGTCTATTTCATACTAGGGAACACCAAAAGTAAAGGTTGCCCTTTTTCCTCCACTTGCAGGATTCCCAGATATACCTGGTTGGCTATTGTATGAAGCAAGATGCTGGACTAGATGGGCCTTTGGCCTGATCCAGCAGGGTTCTTTTTTAGATTCTTAGTTTGTATTAGTTTATAACCGCTTGAAAAAATACATCTGATAATGCTTCCTTGCCTGGTGCATTTTGTCATGTAAATTATAAGGAGATATGGAGGGAAACTGTATGCAATGCAATACAAAGGAAATATTTATCTACCAGAAAGAAATACTGGCTTGAAAATGAAAAGGCAGAACAGAGAACCACAAGTAATAGAAATTGTGTTTTAGAAAAAGTTGCTGCACACTGAATCATTTATTATTCCAGAAGATACACAGGTTAATTATTGTTAAGCAGAACTGATAAAGCAGGCACTGAATCACAGCAGCACAGTAAACAAGTTATAAAACCTACTATCACTTCTGTTCACGCCAGCATGTGCTGTCTTTGTCTCAGATTAACTTTGCAAGAGGGAGAAGTTTTTGGCACATCAATAATGGTTGCTGTTGCTTCAAAGCACATACAGCAAATTTAAGGTGAGGGTGAGTAAAGCTATTATTCATCACTTAGCAAATTCCCTATATATGATTACTTTGGTCTCAAAATACGTCATTTTATACCATATATTGCACTAAAAGCAACCTTATCATCCATCAAATGCTTATATTATAAATAGCTGTATTAGAAATCTGCTCTTCCCCATGAAAAATTGTTATGATTGGAGAAATCTATGGCTCTGATGAATTTCCTTATGTTTAGAAACTTTCCATTATTGCAAGTGTCTACCCCACTTGCGGGACCTTTGAGCATGGTTATAAAACAAGCAGTTTTTTCCAAGAAGTCACAGCAGCAGGCTTAAAAATGAAATAAAACTAATAGCTTTAATCAAGTAAGAGGCTTGATGAGAATGTTAATGAGAGAATTCCCATGTGACACTGGTGCTCTGATGGAGGTTCACCCAGGCTCAATGTTTGGCCTCTGCTTATGGTCCTAAATGCTAACTGGAAGGAAGTGGGGAAGGGGAAAGGTGGTGGGTAGTCTGCTTAGCAGAGGAAACACTGGGAGGAACCTAGGAAGCGAAGGAAGGAAGTGCCAGTAAAAGCACTGGAGGGAGACTGGGGGCAGAGAAGAAGACAACTTGAAAGAGTTCATGGAGAGGAGGGAAGAGCCGGTAAATGAACCTGTGGAAGAGGAAGAAAAGGTCAGGGGCAGAGCCCAAGCTCCATTTCCTAGTGTCCAGAGGAGGGAAAGGTGAGAGTAGAGGGTGACTGGACAGTCTTGGAAGGTGAGAGGTGGAGGAGAAACATCTTCCTTCCCTTCCTGGGAGAGTGGCTGCTAACTCCCCAATGGAAGGTGGGAAGGCAAGGGCTCCCCAGTGGAAGGGGAAGGCAAGGGCTGAACCCTGCCTTCGCAACTCGGCTTTTGGCAGAGAAGGAAGTCAATGGGTTCACCCGATGCATGGGAAGCTGCTGGGAGTCAGGCAGCTGGATCAAGGCGAAATGAATAACCTTCTAACCTTATCTGGCAGTGACACCAGGGGTGTAGTAGAGGGGGGACATGCAGGGATGGCGTGCCAGTACTTCTTGGCTTCTCTCGCTGTTGGGGTGGGCATGGCCATGGGGGCTGTCATGGAGATAGCCTACACTTCTGAATTTGCAACTACATCACTGAGTGGCATACACACAGAGAGAGACAGATATACACTCCAGAAGTAGGGGGGAGGGATTAGGGAGAGAAGAGGGAGATCCCAGGGGTGGGGGAAGAGGGGAAGCCCCCTATAAGAAGGGAAGCCTGGATCCTCAGTGGAGAAAGTGGGGTGCAATGGTGAAGAAGCAGAGGATAAGTCTCAAGAATGAATCCCAGAGACTGTGAAGTTTGCGGGACTATTTTTATAGGTTGGGAGATGCTTTGTGTAGTTAAGGCTGCATGCTAAATCAATGCCCTTCTGGATTACTAGTGAAAGAGGGTCCTTGCTAGCAGAGAACAATGGGTTTGGGGGCAATTAGATATAAAGATGGGGTGTTTTTTTAAGGGCAGAGGCAAAGTGTTAACTCTAGGGATACTGGCTTGTTGATTCTGGGAATGATCTAAGAAGCATGACTTGATGGCATCAGTGCCCAAGTCGGGAGCGCAGCTAAAACTCTGGGTGAAAGGTGACTATGGCCACCTTGTCCTGAGTTTCTGGAAGGCTAGAGTCTTCATCCTAAAAAGCTGGTTCGGGGTATAAAAGTTTCCAGGTTGAGTCACCCTAGAAGGCGAAGAACAATGTTTAGGCTCCTTCCTCTGCTGGCTTCCCTTTGAAGCTTCTAGTCCAAGGGTCAGACTCTGCCTGTTCCTGGACTTTCTTATGGGCAGGAAGGCCTGGACTACATGTTCCATCTTAGGAATTGGAGGGTTGCCTGGGGGCCCATTTTTTGGACCTCCTAACACCAGCACCAGCAAAGGTAGGTCTCTTTAGCTGGTCAGACCACCAAAGTGACTATCTGGCTACTGATGTAAAGCAGAGGTTCTCAAACTTAGGTCCCTGGATGTTGCTAGACTACAACTCATCATTCCCAAAGGCCATTGTGGCTGGACCTCTGAGGACCCAACTTCTGAGGACCCAGGTTTGATATCCCCTGATATAAATAAACTCCTTGGATGGTAAAACTGCTCCCCCTGCAGTTTTTTCCTTTGACCTAGTATGAATGGTGGGGTGCTACAGACGTTGCAGTTGCCACTTGCAAGCTGTCGTCACCAGCTCAAGACCCATGGCAGTCTTAGGCTGTGATGAGTGGCTAGGAAGAGAGTGCTTTCAGAATATGTGCACTACTCCAATATAGATGTAGCCTGTAATACACAAGACTGCAGTCCTGATTAGGAGGAACTGATGGAATATGTTTTGTTGATTACAACTAGTTATGGAAAAGGAAATGATAAATGGACACTTGAACCATCATGGCAGCAACTTGGATGGAGAACTACCTAGCTTCAAATGATCTTTCTGAAGTTTGTCTCTCTGTGCCCATTCACCTGAATTATAGCAATTAGTTCTGGAGTTACTAATTGCTATAGTATCAATGGCATCAATATAGTATCAACTGGCGGTATCAATATCAATTCCTCCCTTTCATGCTAGCACCAATTAATTGATGTATGGCAGTCTGACCCACACTTAATGAATTTCCAAAAGAGGCTTGGGAATAGTTAAGATTCCTTGAGACCATCCCTCTTTCCATCCCTCTGTTTTTATCTCTTTGAAATACTAGGTGAATCAGACCTTTTTTGGTTCTGATATAGTTTTATTTAGTTCTTTTTCTCCAGTGTCAGCACTAATGTCTGGAGCTCAATAAGAAAATAAAGGTTTTGTTTCTGCCCTCTCCTAGCCTGAACTGGGCAAGGAAGTTGAGAACCCCTTCTCCTGGACCATGTCATTGTTTTAAGGACCATTTCTGCTACCATCTTGAAATCCAAGATGACAGACTTCCTAGAGGAAGAAGAGGAATTTACAAGTAAGCAACAACATTTCTTATTTCTTACAATCAGTGAGGCAGATGCAAGCATACCTTAGGTCAGGGATGTGCAGAGCTGGTTCTGTTGCAAACCAGACTACCACAAACTGGGCCAGTTTGAGCTGTTGGATCATAAACTGCTTTTAACTGGTTTGTGGAACCAACTGGCCCAGCCAATCAGTTCAAACAAACCGGTTCACATACCTGTGGATTGGTCTGAATTCGGTTCAAATTCTGACAAAACCATACTGTATGGTCTGTGCACACTCCTACCTTAGATCCTTTTGTCACCCATGTAGTGGATTACAAGCTAAAGTACAAGTAGAATATTCTAAACAGCAAAGGTTTAAAAAACAACAACTAGGCACCATATTTTGCTGCACTTAGACTGGAAAAGCACAATGTATTCTATACATGTGAGCTTGACAAGGTAGCAGTACGAATGCAGAAGACTGGCATGAGTGTACATATATCACTTTGTTACCACAGGAGTGGAGTTTAAACTAACATACATGGGGAATATCCAAAAATAAAAGATATAATCTTGTATGAATACAAAGATGACTGAACATTCATACATTATAATATGTACAGATCTGTACCTGTGCGTACACCGTCCACTCACAAAAGCATTCAACATAATGTCTGTTTCAGACAACATAATGTTTGAAATACACAAAAAGTGTTTGTGCAAAACACTTGCACAAAATGTGTGTGCAAGTGTTTAGCATAGTGTCTGTACACTCATACATGTTTTTGTGTGAATGATTATGTCTGCATTCATTCTTTAAGTGATAGGAAGCTAGGAAGTTTACTATTGTACCTGTGTTCAACATAATGTGTCAACAACTGTACCTGTGATCAGATCTGTACCTGTGGGATCTGTACCTGTGTACACTGTACACTCGTATTAATGTTAAACATAATATGTGAATAGGGCTACAGACTTTTGTGAAATTGACTTCCATGTTTTTGTTACTCCTGGACTAGAGATGAACAGAGGTCTATGTGTGAGATAGTAGGCTGGTTCTCACAATGGTAAACTGAGTACAACAAATGTCTTACACAGCTTCAGAAGCTTTGTGCCCTCCCAATTCTTGGTCATCTGTCAACAAAATGCTAGGAAGGAGGAGGGGGACATGATCATGTGGGAGGTGCACAAAGTGTGCTGTGCTACCCAGCACTTTTACCCAGCATAGTCTCGAGAGTGGAGGAAATGCCACTGCAGCCTGCACTTGCCTCCCACACAATCACTTCCCCCTCCATCTACCTAGCTTTTGCTGACAGATGAATAAAAATGGAGAGTGTGCACAGCTCTTAAAGTATAGGAAAGCATCCTACCCAGTTTACTATCATGAGAACCAGTAGGCTTGTGCACAGACCTAAAAGATGGAGTTGTGTCTGGCCCAGTCTTTTCTGACACTGCAACTGTCAGTTTGGGGTCCTTTGGACCCCACCAAAAGTTGAGGTCAGAGTCGGAATTGGAGTTCAGGTTACAGGTCAGGATCGAGTTTGGGAAAATATGATTTAAAAAAAAAAAAAGTAATCACAGTACTCTCTCTGAATGAACCCAGAAGGAATGTAACACAACATCAGAGTGTCACAGTGGAAGTGATCTAACAACAGAGAATCCAACAGGAAGTGATATAACATCAGAGAATCTCAGGATAAACCTGGAAATCGGCTGTTTGTGAGTACAAACTTGGCTAAAATACTTTTAGAAATGTTTTTAAAAGAATAGATCTATGCACGGACTGGCAGGCAGGCAGAGAGGGCAGGCTCTGGGTTTCTTCCCCTCCAGCCGCAATCACATGCAAAAAAACCTCTCGCTGCTCTGATTTTTTCTGAAAGGGGTCAAAGAAGTCTGACCCAAACTGGGGTGTTTAAGTTCAGGTTTTTGACTCTCTCCAAACCCCTCCGAACCATGTCCGATTTTTCCGATCCAACTTTGCACAGACCTAAGAACCAGAGGGGAAACACATGCATCTGGAATATTTGTAGCCTTCCTAATTTTGCTATCCCCGCGACAGAGAGAAAGTTGATGCACAGCTCAGTGATCCTGCAAGTAGGGCTTTTTGAGGATGAGCTCTCATCTTCTGCTACAAGTGTACCAAAAAAGTATAGAATGTTTTACGGAGATATAGCAAAATACGTGGTATGAGACTGGCACAAGCACACTCTGTCTAGTTTTGCAACTCCTCATACAGAGAATGTGCTAGTTTACAGCTAGAATAAGACACCCACCCACCCCAAAAAAGGCTATTCACACGAGCAGCCCTATCCAGACTTGGGCAACTCTACCTGGGTAGGGCTGCTTGTATTAAACCCCGGGACCAAGGCCAATCCCAGTGCTGCTTCCCCCTGTAGCCCGGGTTTTTCCACCCAGGCTTGTGCGAGTGTGCCCTTTACCCCAGCTCTGGGGTCAAGGACTTCAAGCAGCCTGAGTAGTCACCGAGCTGGGCATCTAGTGTGCCCAGCAAGAGGGGGAATCCCTCAATGCATCTTGGGTTTCCTGGTGGCTGGGACTCATTTTCCTGGCCTCCAGTGATCCACGCTGCTGGCAGCAGTGTGGATTGTGTAGGTGCACTACCGCACACCGAAGAGGTCATCAATTGTCTGGGGGGAAGGTAGGTTTATCCCTGCCTTCCCCTTGCCCTCCCTTCCCGCCCCTCTCAAGGTCATGTGTATGACCTTAAAGGCTTTTCAAAAGCCATCAATATATTTTTGTTACATCTGCACCAGACAAGTCTCAAGAGGTTTAGGCAGGAAATCTTGACATATGCAACCTCACAATCTGTACAAGTGGAGAACAAATGAAAGCATGGACAAGTCATTTTAACAAGGAGTGATGACATTAGTCCTGTTTGCTGACTGCTGTAGCTTCAACTTGGCAGGATTAGAAAAGGTCACTGCAGAATTCCTCTCCACCAGCTGACTCTGAAGTGCTTACTCCCCAAAAGAAGCTGTTTGTCTTATTTCGAGAGTCAGTCGGCCTCCAAGGGCTTGTTATCCAAGACAAGAGTAGCTTGGGTTTCTTTCACTGAAGCTGTTTTTCAACAGTTATCCTAGTTTGCTCCACCAGGACCAAAGAAGCACAAAATATTCCAGACGTGCAATCCTGGTATGTAACCATTTCTGGCACACCAAGCCTACCCTAGTTAGTTTTGTAATTCTTGGAGTTTAGGAGGAGTTTTACAGGGGCAGAAGGTTTTGACATCTCTGGAACTTTGAAAATCAGCTTCCATATTTTTATGGAAGGACAGGAGATCTGGTCTTGTGGTAGCAAGCATGACTTAGCTAAGCAGGGTCCACCCTGGTTGCATATGAATGGGAGACTACATGTCTGAGCACTGTAAGATAGTCCCCTCAGGGGATGGAGCCACTCTGGGAAGAGCAGAAGGTTTCATGTTCCCTCCATGGCTTCTCCAAGATAGGGCTGAGAGAGATTCCTGCCTGTAACCTCGGAGAAGCCGCTGCCAGTCTGTGTAGACAATACTGAGCTAGATAGACCAATGGTCTGACTCAGTATATGGCAGTTTCCTATGTTCCTATATAAAAGAATGGGGAAAGCCTAAAGGAAATGGAGCTTTCCCCAAAATATTCCATAAATAGCCCCATATAGTCAGTGGCAGCCACCCACTGCTACACATAGGTGACATTTTGTGAAGTTCCTCTAGAGAGGCAGATGGCATACATTCCCTGCAGCTGTTGGTTTTCTTATGAATGAGGAATTGGTCCAACCAAGCCTTTCGGACTCATTTTATAATGGTACAATATCTGTCCTATAATTAGTCTTGCATTCTCCCTTTCAGCTAGTATGATTGATCATCATTGTTTAATGCCCTGACTAGCTGCTTTAATTGTGGTGTAGAGATGTCAGACTGTAATCATGGAGAGAGTCAAATGAGCCAGATTTACAGCTGATCCTAAAGAAGTCTGTCATCCACTAGCAAATGATGAAGATGAGTTGTAGATAATATTTGTTCTTTTGTGGACAACCAAGGCTGAACAGAGTGATGAGCTGGGTCATCATAAAGATACCTGTGGCATTGGAATGAAAGCAGATCCATAAAGAAACATATTCACTACTGATTGTTCTATGAAGGGCCTTTTATTTATGCAAGAAGACCATTAGGCTAATAGTTCTTGCCAGAGTATGGAGCTGCAAAGTATGGAGAGGTCACAAGACGGCCACAAGACGGACAAAGTACCCACCAATAAGGGCTGTGCTGCCATTCTCACTTGGGTTCATAGAGAACCCAAGAAGGTCAGATTCAGTGTCAGAGAATTCTCAGGGTCAGAACGCCAACTTAATCAGAGTGGGCACTTTCTGATTCAGCAACCGAGAACACCACCCCAAAATCCTGGAGCTAGCACTGGTCAGAGATAGTGGATGCCTGGAATTTGGGGTGAATAGTCATAAGCCCAGATAAAATTTGTGAGTGTCTGAAAAATCAAAGGATATACCAGTGAATGTTGTTAGTCTTTTAAGTGTGCTTGTATTCATTAGCTTGTGTATGTCGAAAAAGAGGGGAAATGTATACAGTAGGGATGTGTGAGCCACCTGTTTGGCTGGTTAGGTCACAGGTTTGGCCAAACCGGGTCCAGTATGGTTCGGCCATCGAACCAGGCCAAACCGATTTGTGGGCCGATTCAGAGATACTTGTTAAGGGGAATCCAGTGAGGATTCCCATTTACAAGTAAAGGGGACATTCTCTAATCCCTATCCTAAAGGTCGCTGGGGAGGGTGAGAGAAAGGGTACTCTGTATCTTTAGCAGTGGTCGTGGTGGAGGTGGCAGAAACATCAGAGGTGGTGGGGGTTGCATCAGGGGCTCCTTCAAGCCCCCCACCAGCCTCCCAAATGACAGCCCAAGCCGGGACGCACCCTGCCGCCTCCAATGTCTCCTCCGCCTCCACTGCGGCCACCGCTAAAGGTACAGAGTACCCTTTTTCTTGCCCCCCTCAGTGGCCTTTAGGATAGGGATTAGGGAATGCAACCTTTACATGTTAAGGGGAATCTTTGCCAGATTCCCCTTTACAAGTAACCCCAAACGGGCTCACAAATGGATTCTTAGACCTGGGGCCGGGCTAGTTCAAACTCGGACAATCACCCCCCTTTGGGAGGGCCAGGCCGGTTGGATTTGAGCCGTGGTTTGAATTGAGCAGGTTTACAAACCCTTAGTATACAATTGCAACTAGTGGCTGATCAGTCCTTTGTTTCGCAGATTGCTAATTAATAGCACAGGATAATTAGTTGATTGAAGTAAAAGTTTTTAGAAAGTTGAGAATATCTGTGTGTGTGTGTGTCAGATGCCCATCCATGCTTTGGGAAGGTAATACTCACACACTCCCAGCTAAGGAGAACAAATACTGCCAAAAATGCCTGATAATTTCCCATTATTTCCCATTCAGTAGTCATTACTATGTTAAACAACAGGAAAACAATGGAGTGGGTTCAAGTCAGGAACTCAGACCATACGATCACAATTGTGGCCTCACAATTGTGGGAGAAGCATATGTGAAGCCGGAGTCATTTTGAGCTTCTTTTTTTCCTGCTGCCAATCACTTGGAAATTAAAGGGGAAGTGCCCATTCTGACTGGTTACACTACAAACAGATCCAGTGGTCTACATGCACTTTTCTCCTTGCATGTACTATGACTATACAGGATTGTGATCTAAGGCTGTAAGTAATAGACTTATTAATTGCTTAATAAAATTCCTATTATTTACTTCAGTCCGGAAGAGAGTGAATCACCCAGGATCATTTCATTAATGAGATTTTCTCAGTGCATGTCACAGAGAGAATCACATGACAAGTTAAGAATTGCCAGCATTAATAGGCAAGAGGCTGTTGTGGTGTTCCAACAACCACTAATGCTGTTGTGGTGTTCCATCATGTGAAATGCAGTTGCCTTTAAAAAAAATACTACTGCTAAGAATTGGCTTTCCATGTTTTGCTCATATTTCTAAGCAGATTCAGAAGCAAGGGATGGTGAAAATCATTCTTGTCCTGAGGTTAATGAAATTGTGTGTGTACATGCACACACACTTTGGGGGCGGGGGGGGGGCAGAAAACTGCAGTGCTGAAATATTTCCTGTTCTTCAAATTCTATTTGTAAAGGACTCACCTCCCTCCTGAGTACTACTGTCAAGTGACAACCATGGCGGGCTACTGTAAAAATGGTCAGATGCAGATATATCACTCCTTAACCCTAACTAATGTTAACAGATCAGACTGTGGAATTGCATACTTCTTCCAAACAGCCCATCCACTCTTCATGTGCAGATTCCTCTATTTTCCTCCAATGGTCTTAAGCATGGCTCAAGGTTATATCTGTGCTGACCTTAACCATGACTGGCACTTATATAATGGTCTCTGAACCAGTTTGAGAACCTAGTTTCAAAGCCTGGTTACAGCCCTGGGCCAGTTCCACATGGTAATTTATTCCAACAGAAGGTTCTATGGGACATTTAGCATCCTGTTCAGATGACTTAAAAGGATGCTGCACATGTTCATACACTATTTGCTGGCCATCTGCTGACATGGTTGCAGCCATGGCAGCATCCATTAAAATAATTATGATTCTCACAATCCACTGTTCAAGATATCTTTAAGGACCTTAAGGGCGGGAGCGGGGAGGTCCCTTTTATGACAGAGGCTGCAGCAAGAGGCAAGCAACCACACAGCTGGCTCCATGAGGAGAACTGGTCTTGTGGTAGCAAGCACGAATTGTCCCCTTTGCTAAGCAGGGTCCACTCTCGTTGCATTTGAATGGGAAACCACATGTGTGAGCTCTGTAAGATATTCCCCTTAGGGGATGGGGCCACTCTGGGAAGAGCAGAAGGTTCCAAGTTCCCTCCCTGGTATCTCCAAGATAGGGCTGAGAGAGATTCCTGCCTGCAACCTTGGAGAAGCCGCTGCCAGTCTGGGTAGACAATACTGAACTAGGTGGACCAACAGTCTGACTCAGTAGAAGGCAGCCTCCTATGTTCCTATGTAGTCTCATGAAGAGGACTGCTGTTCTCAGGTCCAGGTAAAGACCTCTAGTCAGAAAGACTAGAGAGAGAAAGCCTTCCCCTCGACATCTTCCTAAGAGTTCAAGATGAAGGAAGAACAGCAAAAAAAGCAGAGAAGCTAAGCAGGAAATGCTGACCCCACCCCACCAGGCAAAGAGAAATAAAAGACAAAGCCTACAGAAGGGAGGGGTCAACTTGTTTGAAAGCTCCTGAAAAAGGAATGTGACTGGCAACTGATCGAGGGTAATACTACCACCTTGTGGCTCTATCTGGTAAGGCACTAAATTCATTATTAATACAGAGCAGATTACAGATTAAGGATTTGGTGGGAGTTGATCCCCCCCCCCCCGTAAATTACTTTTATTGGAGATGGAGTTCCAGGGCATTGAGCTTTTGCACCAACTATCCCAATGACCACTAGGGGCGTTGGGAGTAGAGGTAGTTAGTAAGGTTCTCCTTACATGTCCCTGCTTTGCCTCTACTCTATGATCCCTGTCTTGACTCTCAGATACTTCCTGTAGAGAGTCAGTTCTCTTCCTTTCCTCTTAGAGAGTAAGTGGAAACATCTCTCTCTCCCTACCTATCCATTATGTAGCTAATAGATAGGACTAGGTCTTTCCTATCCAAAATGTACTTCACCAATAAACCTATTTAGTTTAGATTGAACAACAATTTCCATGCGTGTTCTTCAAATAACTACAACAACTAAATTCTGCACTCTACTCTGTAACTGGAGTGGATAGCTTCCTTTTGGCACTTTGCTAAATAATTACAAACCCCAACACCTTTAACACATTGTGTTCACTTCATGGCAGTGCTCACACTTCTATTCTCCCATTCATATGCAACCAGGGTGGACCCTGTTTAGCTAAGGGGACAAGTCATGCTTGCTACCACATGGCCAACTCTTCTCTTATTCATTCATTCATTCATTCAATTTATATATCACCCTTCCAAAAATGGCTCAGGGCGGTTTACATAAAAATAAAAACAATTTATTATTTATTATTATTTGTTATTATTAAAAAATTTATACCACCCTTCCAAAAGGCTCAGGGTGGTTTACATTAAAACACCATTAAAATCAATAAATTAAAATCAAATCTATAAAAACAGCATAGGACTAATTAACAGTTAAAACATTTAAACAGCAGTTAAAACCAATTTACAACAAATTAAAAACCCTGGAAGGCCAGGCCAAACAGACAGGTTTTAAGGGGCTCTCCTGAAGGCCAGCAATGAACTCAGATTACTGATTTCTGCCGGGAGTCCCTTGGGGCAGCTACAAAGAAGGCCCAAGTCACCACCAGATGAACCAGTGGTAACTGGAGACAGACCTCCTCAGAGGACCTTAATGTGCAGTGGGGATTGTTGGGAATTCTCTCTGGTAGAGAAACCCTTTTTCAATTATAGCAGAGGGCACAGAGGCACAACACAGCGGATTTAGTTAGGCATGCGTGTATGATGAGAGTAAAGTAACTTGGAGCCAGTTCATGTTTCAAATCAATATATTAGGCATTTATTAGAGAACTCCATTCTAGATAGGAAAGTGAGGAGTTAGGATCTCTAATCTATCTATCTAGCTGGATGCAGATGGATTCTGCATCTTCTCTGCACACATGGTGCAGGGAGAGGAGCTTGCTTGCATGTTGCAAGGTAGAAGGAACAGGAAGAGAAGAGAGAGGAAGTGTCCCTGAGATTAGCAATCTACATTCCAAAGGGATAGTGTCAGAGCAGTAGAGAAGGGATGACCAATGTCTTGACCCTCTAGCCCTCTGACTCACTAGTCTGTCCTCCACTGTCTTTGAGACAAGAGACAGCGCAAAGTCCTTAACTTCCAACAGGGATGATGTAGAAGAAGGTGCTCTCTGAGATAAGATCTTGATAAAGACCAGGAAGAAGTCACTTGTTAGCAAACTATAGGAGCATATCTTTGCACCAGAGGCTCAAGATAGGTAAACAAACACTAGCCCAACTTCCAAGGTCACATTTGCATAGGTGCTCTTGCCTTTGTTTGGTGAAACACACCTAGAGTGATGGAGTCCTTCCCGTTATAGACACTTTTGTCTTCCATGGATTCACCCACCCTGCAGGGAGGGATAATCGCTTGGTAAATAGTAATATTTGCAGCAGGGCACATTTTGGGGCATAAATCCAAGCCACAGTGGCTTTGGATTCTGGAGGATTCAGTTCAAGTTCCACTTGGACTCTACAGATTCCCACAAGCAAGCTGTGGTCGCTGCTTCCCCCTTCACTCTTTCTCCCCACTTCTACCCTATGCTTTGCTTCAGGAAGAGGCACATTTGCCCAGCCATCATGCATCCAACGCACCCAGGAAGGATAGGTAAACTAACTTCTTGCCTCTCCCTAAACTCTCCCTCCACTTTTCTCTCTGCTCTACCTCCCCCCGCCCACTCTCCAGACACTTTGCACTGCAAGCCTCTAAGCAGGCTCTGATTTGGAACTCTTGCCAAAGTACTACAAGCCCCTACCAAGACTCTAACTTAGAACTTGAACTCAATTATTGAAGTGACTTGCCTAACTAACCTTTTGCCTTCTGTAACTCCCCATTTTTACCCTTAATAAAGTCTTAAAACTGTACCTACATCTCCTCATCTTTCAAAATACACCAAACGTGCTTAAATTGATAACTGGAGCTGAACTACTCCCCAACTCAAGCTAATTTCCCTACTTTAAGCCAAAATCATTGTTGCGGTGTCTAGGGCAGTTTGGTAGCATTCCCTAAAACTAGAGTGGGAGGGAAAGGGAGCAAGAAATTACCTTAAAAGTGCTGCCAGTGGTGGCAGCCATGGGTTGGGGGGAACAGCAGGAGTGGGGGTGGCTCCCCACCCCCACCGGCCTCCCACTGAGTAGCCCAAGCCAATTCAGGCCTGGTTTGGGCACAGGGGTGTACCTATAATTGAGCAGATGGGTTCAAAGAACCCAGGCCCCCCCCCAGCTCCTAAGGGCCCTCCAGATCCACCCCTCCCTATTTTCTTCATTATCTCCCTCATTCTGAGGGTCCCCGCAGGGACAGGGGTGAACACAGGCCTCCTCTCCCCTAGATATGCCCCTGTTTGGGCTTCTGCGCAGGTGTGGAAGTCACTAAAATGGCCTCTGCACATGCATGGAGGCCATTTTAGTGACCTCCACACCTATGCAGAGGCCCAAACTGGGCCTGAACTAGCCTGGGCTACTCGGGGGGTGGGGGAGACAGCAGGAGTGGGGGGGAGTTGCCGCCACCCCCAATGCCCCCCCCCATGGCTGCCACCACAGCTGCCAGCAAAGGCACTGTCAAGGTACTTTCTTACTCCTCTCCCACCCACTCCACTTTTAGGAGGCCCCCCTGCCCCCCCCCCTTATTAATAAAGGGGAATCCTCACCAGATTCCCCTTTACCAGCAGAGTTCCGAGCTGGCTCAGTTCTAACTGAGCCCAGTTCAGTTTGAACTCAGACTGGCCGAGGCGGATCCAGTTCGATCCCAAACCCACTGAGCCAGTCCAAGCTAGCTCAACATTGAGTCTGGATCGAGCTGAGCCAGCTCACACACCCCTATTTCCTACTACCCATGGTTACAGCATTTGTCTGCAGAGACAAACACCATTGCCCGATTCAGACATTATGCTGTACATGTGTATACACTCTATACACTCTTACATGTGTTTGTGTGAATGACTGTACCTGTGTTAGTTTTTAAAGTGAACCTGGACCTGGATACAGGCCCTTGAAATGCATGGTACAGGTAGGAAGTGTATTTCCACACATGTGTTCAACATAACGTGAATGACTGTAGCTGTGCACAAACAGATCTGTACCTGTGTACACTATACACTCATTGTATGAGTGTTGAACATCACATTTGAATGGGCTTCATACTTCTACAATGAATATTTATATACCGCTTTCCAACTAAAGTTTCTAAAGCGGTTTACACAGATATAAATAAATAAAGCAAATGGCTCCCTATCCCCAAAGGGCTCACAATCTAAAAAAGAAACAGAAGACAGACACCAGCAACAGCCACTGGAGGGATGCTGTGCCGGGGATAGATAGGGCCAGTTGTTCTCCCCCTGCTAAATAAAGAGAATCACCACTTTTAAAAGATGCCTCTTTGCTCAGTTAGTAGGGGGTGGAGAAATTATTCCTGTGATTAGAACACTGGAGTGCCCCAGTGTTCTGATAATGACCCCGAGACAAAAGTTCGGGGTGGTG
The DNA here is from genome assembly GCF_027244095.1 of Hemicordylus capensis. Taxonomy (NCBI): domain Eukaryota; kingdom Metazoa; phylum Chordata; class Lepidosauria; order Squamata; family Cordylidae; genus Hemicordylus; species Hemicordylus capensis. The sequence continues at coordinate 33,342,919 of NC_069661.1, read as the reverse complement.
TACAAATTTGATTAAATGAATAGATAGATAGATAGATAGATAGATAGATAGATAGATAGATAGATAGATAGATAGATAGATTCTGTCCATGAGGATAGCATTTGCCTCTGCAGACAATTGCTGTAATTGTGGACAGGGATATGGGGTGGGGCTTCTGAATGTGTCAGCATGGGGACGGGGCTTTGAAGAGCATTTTCAGGAGTGCTGTACACAAGTACAGCATCCCCTCTTGTTATAACACTGAAACCGGTTGTACAGTATTTAGCACTACTTTGTACTGTTTCTCTTCAGATATTCAGAGATGTGTTAATAATTGAATGGATGAGTGTTTTAGTGCTGTATTTTTACTTGTGGGGAGGGTGACTAGATACAATGAACAGGGCTTTTGCAAGTCTGACAGTTGTATGGAGTGGGGCATTTTGGCAGATGCATCTTGTCATGCAGAGATGAGAAAAGGTGCACCTGCTGAGATTCCCTCTTTTCCACAGCTATTAAGAGGTGGGGAAGAGGTGTTGCTTTCCTGACCTGCTGGTGAAGTCCCAGAGACAATAGGCTGTCCGCACTTGAAAACAGGAAGATGAACTAGAAAGACAGTTCTTTAAATTAAGGTGCTTCCAGGGCATAGAATTGTTGTGTATAACAATGTATATGCCCCAGCATTTAGAAACAGATATTCTGGATACTGAGACTGTTATCTAAATATTTTGGCTGGGCTCTGAAGAGCAGTTTAGACAGATGCACAGGGCTTGTGTTGGCTCAATTGAATTGTTAACTTTTTTCCACCCCCAAACTCCCTTCCATTTCAAAACCAATTTGCCACACAGCATAGGGTGCTGTTAGAGTTGCCAACTGTGACTGAGGCTATTCTTGGATATTCCCCCAACACCACCACAAAAAACCACATATTTTAACAACATTTTTCACAATATCAAGCCAATCACATCTCCAGAAGTGCTTTCAATAGTCCTCTGGAGACTGATGCTGATTCCTGGAGACTCCAGGTGAATCATGAAGCATTGGCAACCCTAGGTATTGATACTGCATTTTTCTCAAATCTCCTTGGCTTCACAGAACTAATTTTACTGTTTAGCAGATTAAAGCCTTTGCCTCAGAGCAGGGAAAGAAAAATGCTGAATCATCCCCCACCTGAGCTTTCTGAGCAAGGCTTCTCATTAAACTTTCCTGAAATATTTTAGGTAGATTCTAAAGGCTGTCACCACCACCCACTTATAGACAGAGCTTGACCACACACCCTGCACCCCCAGGCTTGGGTGGAAATCCCAGGGAAATCCCTCTTTCTTTTGCTATTGGAAAAGCATACAAAAAGCTTCCACATGCAAGCCTACGTGTGGTGAGAAAGCTGAACACTGTAGACCAATTGAAGTGTGTTTGCACCAGAGTAAAAAATCCTTCTTAGCCCCCGCTTCTCCTGAGCCAAACACCCACTCAGAGAGGCTTGTAAAGGAAAAGAACAAAAAGAACAAAGAAAAGGTTTTTTATTCAAATGCTACAGACTGCTTTCGTCTGAGGCTTCCTCAGCTTTTAGTTACATGTAAAAATACTCAGAAAGTAACAAGAATACTTCAAAAAGCACCGCAAATGATGTTGGGGTGGCATACTTTAAAAATTCTGGTTACCCAGTTGCAAAGAACATGTATGTATGAAAAAGCAAAAGCACACTTAGAACAGTATCAGGGATATACCAAACACACACACAAAAGAAACTGAGAGTCTAATACACAGTTTGACTAAACAAACTTTTCCCTAGACTAACTTCCTGAAGCCTTTCTTGAACTCACCAAATCCTGGTGGAGAACTCAAGCTTCCTGCCCTCCTGGCTTCCCAGGACGTGCAAAGACATTTTCCCACAGCCAGACTTTATGGCTGCATATCCTCCTCTGCCTCCCAGCCAGCTTCTTCTCTCACAGAGAAGCTCTCCTTCCTCCAATGGCTCTCTAGGTCCCATCCACCTGGTGTGCTGATTGGCTGACCCCTGGAGTTCACCAGCCTGTCAGTCAGAACTGGGTTCACTTCCAGTTAACTCATTAGGGGCGGGGTGGCTGATCACTACATACTGGCTGGCATCTAGAGCAGTATACTGTATGTGGAACAAGCACTGTTACACTAGTGCAAGAGGATGAGGCTGTTCTCATAAGCAGCCAAGCCCAGGCTTAAGCAGCCAAGCATTGGCTTGGCTGCCGTGAGAACCGCTGGGATCAGCACAGATCCTGGCAGTGCTGCGGCACTAAACCCAGCACTGAAGCCCAGCCCTTATCTGAGGTTAACCCAGCTCTGGGGGTCATATGTCAGCTTGAGCATGTCCACACAGGGATGGGTGCCTAGAGCACCCGTCCCCTGGGGGAATTCCCCAGTGCACTGTGCTCAGCATGCAGTGCACTGTGGGATTCATGGAGGCCGGGACAACAAGTCCTGGCCTCTGTTTACCTGTGCAGCCAGGAGCAGCACAGAGAGTCATCCACACTGTTCCTGCCTGCCTCCACACCCCACATCCTGTTTACATGATCACGTGAACAGCCTCAATGTCTTAGTTGCATTAGAAATGGAGCTTGCATATAGACAATAGTGCTCTTGTGCAGAAGTTCTCATTTGTACAAATGAGGCATGCTACAGTTGTTCAATTCTTGCACGACCTCAAGCAGGCTTGTGGGTGCTCAACACTAGTCTGGAACACAAGCTCCAGACACAGCTCAATTCAGACAATAGGCCTATCCACATAATCATTTGAATCTAAGTTAAATGTGCATTACCAACACTGAAGTGATTGTGTGAACCCATGCAGAGGAGGGGATCTCGGGTCATAACCACCTTGGCATCGTAGGCGTAGCATCCATTGGGCAAGGGGGGGGACAAATGTTCCCTGGCTCACAGGGTCTGAGGGGCACCCAAGAGCCCCCAAATCCATTCCCTCTTGCCCTCATGAGTTGCACTCATGACCATGCACTCACTTGCCCTCTTACCACCACTGGCTGCTCCTCCCAGGAAGTGCCACTTCCTCTGCAGCTGCTGCACCCCCCCCCCCCCGGCTTTCCCTCTTTTCTGGTATTGCTCCTTGGTTGCCTTGGCTGTCTCTCAGTTGCTTCCCAAGTTCCTATCCACCCCTTCCACCTCCTCCACTCCCTACCGCTTGGGCTCTTGTTTGGCGATTGGAATCAGCTTGCCTGAGTTGGCTCTTTCCCAGTTCCATTCACTGCCTCCACCTCCACATGGGCTCTGCCAGAGCAAGATCTCCCTGCCATTTGGGAGGATTTGTCTGCGGGGCAGGCTGGGTGTGAAGCAAGAGGGTGCACTGGACCTGCTGCTGTGATGGGGGCATCACTTCCTGCCATTATCACAGCCCTTATAGGCTCCCCCCCGCCCACCTCTCTTGCTCCCTGGCGAGAGCCCATGCCTCCACCTCTCCCCGCCTTTTGAGCTCTTGTCCATTGGAGTTCTTTTTTCTGTGAGAAAAGCACTTGGGGTGCTGGGGCATGCACTCGCTTCACGCACACAATGGAGGCCCCCGGCTACACTTTTTCCCCCGGCCAGCTCACTACACCCCTACTTGGCATAGATTCTCACAATCACATCAGTGTTAGTAAACCCACATGAAACCTAGATTCAAACTATTATGTGAACCAGCTTATTATGTTGTACAAATGTCCCATGCTAACTGAGCAAAGAGGCACCTTTTTAAAGTGGTGATTCTCTTTATTTAGCAGGGGGAGAGCAACTGGCCCTATCCATCCCCAGCACAGTATCCCGGCAGTTGCTGGTGTCTATCTTATGTTTCTTTTTTAGATTGTGAGCCCTTTGGGGACAGGGAGAAATTTTATTTACTCATTCATTTGCTTGTTTGTTTATACAGTATCTATGTAAACTACTTTGGGAATTTTTGTCAAAAAGCACTATATAAATATTCATCATCATCTTCATAAGTGTGCAGATGTCTGTGTACTCATACATATTTTTGTGTGGAAGACTGTACCCACATTCATTTTAAAAGTGGACCTGGGTACAGGCACTTCAAATGCCTGGTGCAGATAAGAAGTGTACTGCTGTGCTTGTGCTCAACATAACATATAAATAACAGTACCTGTGAACAGATCTGCACCTGTGTATACTGTACACTCATACCGTCGTTGAACATAATGCATGAATATGGCTGTTGTCCTCCCATGTGTGGTACATTGCTCTGGATGAAACCACTGTCCTTTGGATCTTAGCTTTTGCCTTTTGAAGATGGTTTAGAAATTATGTTGATAACTTTTGTGTGTATATACTTCAAATGTTCAAAGCACTTCGGATACATTATCTCAATAACCCTTACAGCAGTTCAATAATGGGCAAATATTGTTATTGCATGTTGTAGATTGAAGCAAAAGCAGTGAATATTGCAAGAGAATAATCGTTTAACCTGGAGTATGATGCCATTATGCTGTGGTGTTCTGTCATATTCTCCCAAGGATAGCTTTCAGATTATGCAAGGGTCAATAACTGAGTCAGTTTTCTTTAAACTACTTTCACTTTCTCTTTGGGAGGAAATTAAAGATACTAATATAAAAACAATCTGATATTAAAATATATAATATACAAATACAGAAAACTATACATGGATAAAAACACACAGAAGCAGCAATAAAACAATCATGTAAAGGCCTGGATAAAAAGCCAAGATTTAACCAGCTTTCTAAAAACTGTAATGGAGTCTGAGGAGTGAATGGCCACTGGAAGAGCATTCCAAAGCCTGGGGGCAGCAACAGAGAAGGCTCTGTCCCGGGTACACGACAACCTAGCCTCCCTCATTGTCGGCTTTCCCATAAGCAGATTCCTCTTGGTACCGAGACCCATATTGGGGTTTCCCATAGTCCGAACAGTCCGAATGATAGTCTGTTTGGTAACGTCTATAAGAACCCGAGTCCCCGCGCTAAGCACCATAAGAGGAGGGCTCGTCCTCAACAAAGGGGAAGCATCATGCAGGCATATGGTACCGATCCGCATAAACAGGTTTATGATGGTCCCAGTCCCAACCGGGCCTGTATTCGGAGGAGCGTTCTTCCGAGTTCCAAGACGTGCTCCAATCCCTAGGAGGGAGCACCACAGAGGGGATGAACGATGTCGAGGCAGCCACAATGTATTCCTGGTGGGCTTGACCAGTAAATAAGGTTCCTCATCGGAGGTAGCACATCCACAATTATCTGTTGCTACCGACAGTTCCCTAATCATGTGGGCACGGTCAGGCATCAGGGTAAGAGACCTCTCAGCCAGCGGTGAACTAGGCCGAACAGAGATCAAAGTGCTCTGTATCGGAGGAGCCGGTACCCCGGCCAGGCAACCATGGGATGCTTGGTCCTGTCCTGAAGGCAACTTTGGTTTCTTGGCCTGTGGGGCTTCTGAAGTAGGAACTAGTGTGGGCTTCTTTTTTCTTAGGAATGGGCAGAAAGTGTTGACCCGCCGGCAGACTCAGAGGCAACTTCTTCTTCTTCTTCTTCTTCTTCTTCTTCTTCTTCTTCTTCTTCTTCTTCTTCTTCTTCAGTATCGGTACCGAAGAGACCGGGGAAGGGTCCGGTATCACAGGCACAGGACGCTTGTATAAATCGTCCAATGGCGCCGATGGGACTGATACCATTGAGGGATCCAAGACGGGTGCCACCAGAACCAGTACCAAGGCTGGGAGTTCAAGATCCGTAGGAGCGGAGTCCAATCACTCCGAGTGCATCAAAGAAGCCATCCTGAATGACCTCCAACAAACAGATAGCCAAGTCCCATAGGGCAGTGCACAAGTGAGAAGCCCTATTTCTTCGAGCCTGTTTCTTTAACCTCTGACAGTGAATACAGGTCTCGACAATGTGGGATTCCCCCATGCAGAGAAGAAACTCGGTACAAGTATTGAGGGAAGGGATCATAGATCCAAAATGCACATGTTTCTTCAAACTCTTCATGCCCGGCATAAACACCGCAAACCAGCCGACCACCAAGCTCTGTCCCAGCCGGGACCGGAGCCATGGAGATGGGGGGGGCGGGGTTGAAACAAAAACGCTAAGAAAAAAACGCTACTGTGCAAAAGAAAGAAAGAAAAGAGAAAGAAGCAAGGAGAAAAACAAGAAGAGGATATGGTAACAGTCCTACTCGTTGCCAAACTGCAGATCCCACAACATCTACTGAAGTGCGGACGACAAAGACTAAGGGGATGTAGAGTGGCGCAGTGGTATATAGCGGCTGGGGGTGGCATTTCCGCCAAAAGCAGGAGAATTGAGCTTGTTAGGTTCCGATGAGGTCTCTGAGCAGGCACATAGCCCATTGGTGTAAAAAACAGAGACCATGTCGAAGAACTGGTAAGTTCTTTAGCTTTTTATAATTTTCCATTTTAAACTTTTAAAATAACCATTAATTTGAACCTAATAATGATTGTGGTTTTTAATCTGACAACTTTTTAATTTAATTTAGTTAGTTTTATTCCTTTTATTGTATCTTGTGTCTATCTTATTGTTGTGAGCCGCCCCGAGCAGTAGTGCACTGGAGGGGCGGGGTATAAATATTTTAAATAAACAATAAATAAATAAGATATTTCCCTCAGGGGATGGAGCCATTCTGGGAAGAGCAGAAGGTTCCAAGTTCCCTCCCTGGCTTCTCCAAGATAGGGCTGAGAGAGATTCCTGCCTGCAACCTTGGAGAAGCCGCTGCCAGTCTGTGAAGACAATACTGAGTGAGATAGACCAATGGTCTGACTCAGTATATGGCAGCTTTCTATGATCCCATGTTCCTAAATTATGCTTAAAATATATAATCCCTTATTATTTCAACATTTTAAGGGTATCCACATGCACAGCCTAACTGAGGCTAGGGCAGCCCAGCCTGGGCTAAGCTATGCAGGTGAAGCACTGGGATAGAGCCCAATCCTGGCGCTGCCTCCACACCAAGCCCGTATTTTTAACCTCGGGTGTCGATCCTCTGGGAAACCTCCACCAGGTTAAATGGTCCCTCCCCCAACCCGCCAACATTTCTGGCTGTGAGCCAGGGGAAGGAGCGGCCATGCTTGTTCTTTTACTCCCAGTGCCTCCCTCCGCCACACCTCCGCTGTGTGGGCGCGTGGTGCGGTGCAGGGGAGGATGGCGGCTGCTCATCTATCGGGGATGACAGGTGATCTCTTGCCTTCCCCACAGCCTGCTCGCCCTCCCCTGTGAGGTCGTGTGCATGACCTCTTTGTGTTTTCATGGCTGATTAATATAGATACTAAACTCAGGCATCAAACACCGGAACATTTCCTGTATATAATAAACATGACAAAATAGGTAAATTTCTGTAACTTTTAAAAGAAAAGTGCCCGTGCTCAGGCTTATATCAGAACCCTGCCATCTGTTCTGGGAAGTAAACTCTGTAATTTGATGTAAATTTGGGAAGACAGATTGTGGTTGCTCATACAGATTGTGGTCGCTCATTGCTGAGGAATAGGCACTCTGCCAAGGCTCAGAGGTCGTTTTTATCCATTTAGTTAGAAGGGGACATGACTATATAGGAGATGCATTTAAGAGAGGAAGAATAGGGCAAAAGAAGGACTGAGATTAAAATGTACAGTACATTTAAGAACAGTTGGTATGCTTATACCACTAATGCTTCATTAAAACAAAAAGGGAGGCCACTGGATGTGGAGGAGTTCTCTATGCATCAGACTTCCTGCTCCCGCAAACGCTTTGGCATAGATTCAGGACAAAGTCCTTCTTTGCATAGTACTTAATTACTCTATGGTATGTACTGCTACAGTACAAACTGCTGATGTCCACTAAATCGTTTTAAGAATAGATTAAGCAAATTAATGGAGGATAGACCCATCAGTGCCTCCTAGCCACAATGGCTGTGTGGAACCTCCATGCTCAGAGGCAGCATGCTATTCAATAACCACAGCTGGGAAGCAACAGCCAAACTGCAACAGCATCCAAACCCTGCTTGTGGACTTCATCTGGCTGGCCACTGTGAGAAGCTGGATGCTAAACTAGCTGTAACTTTGGTCTGCTCCAGAAGGACTCTTCTGATATTCTTAAGGACTCAGATACCTAAGTCTCTGAGACTAAGGAAGAAGAGCTGATCTTGTGGTAGCAAGCATGACTTGTCCCCTTAGCTAAGCAGAGTCCACCCTGGTTACATTTGAATGGGAGAACCAAGGTTGCCAGGATCCAAGGGGTATACTCGTGGGTAAAATGGGCTGTAACCCAAAGTTTGGCTAAATATTAGCCAAATCTAGCAACCTAAGATGTTCCCCTCAGGGGATGGAGCCGCTTTGGGAAGAGCAGGAGGTTTCAAGTTCCCTCCCTGGCTTCTCTAAGATAGGGCTGAGAGAGATTCCTGCCTGCAACCTTGGAGAAGCTGCTGCCAGTCTGTGAAGACAATACTGAGCTAGATAGACCAATGGTCTGACTCAGTATATGGCAGCTTCCTATGTTCCTATGACTGATATCCACTGATAATTGTGCAGCAAAGTTATGCGCACACCAGAAGGTAGTGTAGCTCAACATTGTGGGGATGCTCAAAGTTGGACTTGCACAACGATAGCAGGACAAGATGTGGCCATCTGTATCTGTGCCGTGTTGTGCAAGCACTCTCTACAGATATACTCTGTATTGTCCAAAACACAAAACTAGTCCAAAACACAAGCAGGGCTGGCTCTTGCCGGAAGCAGACAATGCGCCACATTGGGGCACAGTCTGCTGGAGGGTGTCGAGATGATGATACCTCCTTAAAAAAAAATATTTTAAATTCCAGCCACTGTGCGGTTGAGGAGATGGCTGCAAGGGTGCATGTGTGTCCTACCCCCTATACACACACCCATGGTGGCAGCTGATACAAGAGCAATGCTGTGGCCTGCTGTTTGGCCCAGCGTCGCTTCCCAAATGAAAGGCATGCCTGCGCAGTCAAGTCTCTTAACTGCACAGGGGTGCCTCGAAGTTGGGAAGCGACACCGGGCCAAGCAGCGGGCCATGGCGTTGCTCTGATATCTTCTGCTGCCACTGGGGGGGTGGGGGTGTAGAAGAACACACACACACCTTGCAGCCATCCCCTTGGTCATGCGGTGGCTTGAATTGGTGGGAGGTGGCAAGAAGAAAATGGCTCCAGACAGTGATGACAGAGGAGGGGGGAGGAGGTGGCGCCAGCAGCCAGCAGGTGAAAATTGTAGGGAGGGAGCCCAGTGGGGAGAGAAAGCTCCCCGGGCAAGGACCTCCGGAATGATGGGGAATGGACACTCTCTCTTTTTCTCACCAAGACTGCTCCATTCTCTCTCTCTCTCTCTCTCTCTCTCTCTCTCTCTCTCTCTCTCTCTCTCTCTCATATTCAAGCCAAGACTGCTCCATTCTCATTCTTTACTCATTCAAGCCAAGACTGCTCCATTATCTTAAATATCCAGGGCCTATGCTGTGTAGGCCACATTGTGTAGCAGAATGTTGCATTGGGGTGCCAGATACACCAGAGCCGGCCCTGAACACAAGCTCCTGATTTAGCATATCAAGCTAGTGCAACGTCCAAACAACATGTTTGCACAAATGCAGCATTGGCCTGGGTGTCAGCCACTGAATCAGGGTGCACAGCAATGCATCCTAAAGGGCTGCCCAGTTGCCCTGATCATCTGTCTCTGGGAGCACAGGAGACAAATTGATAAATGTTATGTGATATAAATACGTATATAAGATATAAAGAGAAACAATACTACTATGAGGCAGCAGATAAGAAAGTCAATTCGAACTAGCTAAACCTGTGCAGAACATCTGCACGCTAGTACTTCATTGCTCCCCTCACCCACTTCCACAGCCCCCCTCACCTCAGAGACCTCTCCACCCTGACCTGAGCCACACTCCTGCTCCTCCTCCTCCATCCCATTGCTTCCATCCCCCTCTTGGTCACTCCTCCATCCCTTTTACTCCATCCCCTTCACCTCTCTTGGTCACGGCTGCAGCGTTGCTGGTGCCTGTTGGCCAAGCTGCAGCCCCCTATCCCCAGAGACCTCCCCTCCCTCATCCGAGCCCCACTACTGCTCCTCCCCACAGGAACAGCAGCAGCAGCAGTTGGCTGGGCCCTTCCTCACTGCCGCCACCACCATGGCTGCTCATTCCTCTCAGGGCACTGATAGGACCGGGCCAATCCCTTGCTTGCCTGCCACCCTCCACCAATGGCCTCAGTAGCCCCAAACAGCAGAAGGGGCTGACTGGGCCCTTCCTTGCTAACAAGAGACACCGCCATGGCCGCTCGTTCCCCTCAGGCTGCTGACAGGCTCGGGCCCATCCCTCACCCTTCCTTCTTTCTCTCTTCCCCTCCCTTTTTCTCTCTTTCTCTCTCCTCCACTCGCTCTTCCCCCCACCATGTTTCTTCCCCCCACTCCGCCTCTCCCTCCCTCCAACAAAATCTGAAGGCCCTGGTCAAGACTTCCAAGTTCATTTTGGAAGATGAATAGATTTGAAGAACTAAAACCTGATTTCATTCCAGGAAAGACAGACATTCTCAGAACATTTCCCTTCATGAAGCAAGAAGGTCATAGTCAAGTGCCCCATGTATACAAAGAGCAATGTTATTATGCTTTGCCATTAACCTCTCTGCCAGGATGTTTTTCACAGAAAGAGCAAGGCGTGGGGTGATACTTGTCTGTAGCAGTTTATTTCCCATTAGCAGCGTCGGTAGAACTGCGGCTTCCCACAGGGGAAACCCCAGCAGCAAAGACATTATACTCTCACAGTCCTAATTTTAAATTAAGCTGATTATTAGGCATGTAAAACAAACCATTAGAATGCAAGGGGCTGAAAAAGTGCAGGGTGCATAGAAGCTAGAAGAAATATATTGTTTCTTATCTTCCAGCACACCTTGCAGACAAGGTTTGGATGTGGGGAAATATGCATGCAAGTGTATTGTCCTCTATGACAGGGATAAACCATGCATACAGATTGTGCATCAAAGTCATAAGAAGAAGCACACATGTAATAAAATGAAGGATCCAGAAGTTGAACCAATGGAGGGGCACTGAAGGACACTCCTCACCGAGGGTGCCATTTGACCTAGGGCCAGAGCTGGCTGTGACTGGAGCCAACAGTTAAAGGGTAGGTAGCCAGAGAGCCTAACTTCAAGAATTTTAGTAGATTTAAGGACAATTCCAGACAGTGTTTGGGTTTTTACTTCTAATATAAAATTACTAGCCGACCCTGCACAGAGAATTTGTGCGCTCTTTGGGGCCGGCGGTTACCTCTCTCCCACCTTCTGCCCCAGTCTCTGCTTCCGGGCCCAGCCGCCTCTCATCCTCATTGCCACTTCTGCCCCCCCTTCTTTCCCCCTTCCTGGGCCTTGCCTCTGCGGCCGGGCCAGGTCTGCTACCTCTGGCTTCCATGGCCAGGCCGCTCCGGCGGCAACCAGTGCTCCTGGGTGTGCCTCAGCCAATCAGGCACATCCACCACCCAGCCAATCAGCTCGGCTCTGGGACACACATTCCAAGGCACACCCAGGAGAATTAATATAATAGATTACTCTGCTATTGTAGGTGGCTTTACAGACAAGGCTTCTACCCCGAATCTCCTTCCGAAGAGAGTGTGTGAGTTCACACACCATTGATATGGTTTAGCACACTTTCATCTCAGCGCCTTTTTCCTTTGGTCATCTTTGCCCACCACCATTTAATCCAATTGGCTCTTAGGATTCACATGATTCTTTTTACAGGCATCCAAGACATCATCACATAATCAACAATATTGTGTGGATCAGGTGTGGACAAATGAGGTCAAGGACAGTGAGGACAAAGCAGAAGAAAAATGGTACCGCTCTCCTCTGTTTCTGCAGACATGAAATATGAAAATTGTCAGCCGTCAAATGTTGTTAATACTAAATGCTGTTAATACCATTATATGTCATCTTTCATATTTGAATATAAAGCAAGAACACATAATTTTTCTCTGGCAAAATCCATGGAAAGTTTTGCACATTAATGAGTAAGTACTGCACAATTATTTTAGTATAATAATTGTTGCCTCTGACATGTTATATGCTGTGAGGCTGCTCTCATGAGCAGCCAAACCCAGGCTTAGGCAGCCAATGGCAGCCAATTTTCAGGTTATAATAAACCAGCAGAAGATCTCAACTGCTATTCACCATTGCAACAGTAAACAATGAGATAGTGAGGTCCACAATTTAAAAAACTGTGTATTACCCAGGTTTGGGAGCTGTGTGAACTTCCAATTTTCAGTTGAGTGGAAGAAAGATAGGAGGAAAACCCGGCTAGAGGTGATTGTATGGAAGCAAGGTAGGAGGAAACCTGGGTAGCTTTTCCTCCTACCTTGCTTACACACAATCGCTGCTACCCAGGTTTTCCTCTTAACTTGCTTCCACACAATCAAAAATTGGGAGCACACACAGCTCCCAAATTAGGGGAATACACACTTTTTGACTGCGGGAATGACCTCAGTAACTCAAACATGTCACAGTAAAACAAAAGTGAGTAGCATTTATAAACAAATGTAGAATAGCGTCCAGAGATATCTACAAACTATAAGAAAAATACTACAGTTGAATCAGCCATTAGGGGTGAGGTCTGTGAAGAAATTCTGTTTTCATCAAGTCTGGGAAGATTGTTTTCGGTTATGTGAAGCAGTGCTGCTGGAACCTGAGCATTTTTCCTCCCTGGGAGGTCAAAGTAGGCAAAATAAAAATAAACCATTTCTCTAAGATACATACTTATCTGTCCACGCTTACTACCTGAGGGTGGCAAAGTGGATTGCATGGAGTTCCAGATGTGATCGCGGTTGGAGATCAAAGTCAGAGCGGAAGCTACGCAGAAGCAAGAAGACAGCGTGGCAGGTTGGAGTGGAAGGGCAGGACAGCACAACAGGAACAGAGGTCTGGGAGGGACAAGAGGCATAATCAGAAGTGGAAGAGCAAGACGGACACCTGAAAGCTGGCTCTAGAGGAGGACTTGGTACAGAGATTTTGCACCAGCAAAGCCTCTAGCTACAAATGCAGAGTTTATATAGAACCTAGGAACCCTGCCTCTTTCAGGAACTTAGTCAGGCCCTGGTCCTGTCAAGAAAGTGCTTAAGCTGACCTCTCTAAGTAGGCCCATTGGGAGAGAGCCCCTAAGCAGCCCAGTGAGCTTTTTGCCATCATTGTTGGAGCTTGGGGTTGCCTTGGCTTGGCAGGACCTCCATTCTGGGGTCCCAGGGATGAGGGAAAGGAGAGCCTAGGAGAGCCCAGCCTGATTTTTGTTGATCATGTAAACCACCGGGCTCGCAGGCGAGCCCAGTGGCCTACAAGCGGGTAACCCGCTCAAGTAGCCCTCCCTAAAGCCTGGGTTTGTGGAGCGAGTGCTCTGCAAACCCGGGCTTTCTGCTCATGAGTAGCCTGTGGCGTGGCTCCGCGCTACAGCTACTCACAAGGAGACCCTTGGAGGGGAGGCGAAAAGCCGCCTCCCGGCTCTGGGGGTCTCACCAGCATGCCCTGCACACTCACGCAGGGCATGCTGGAGCTTGCAGGGGCCGATCGGCCCCCGCTTCCCCCAGCCCCCACCAGCTCCATCACGGAGCCGGCAATCATGTGGGCGGCCAATCCGGCCGCCCAGGGATCCTGCCACGATCGTCTGCAGGGAGAGCGGGCTTAGCCCACTCTCCCTGCAGTATCGGCAAAAGTGGGTCTCACTGATCGTGAGACCTGCCTCTTTGTTTCCCATTCAAATGAAAACCAGGTGGACCCTGATTAACAAAGGGGACAATTAATGCGTGCTACCACAAGACTAGGGGTGTGCACAGACTGAGTGACACAGGTCAGTCTAAATTCAAACCGAATTTGGATCAAACTACCGGTATTTGAACTAGTTCAGTTGGACCGATCAGATGGGTCAGTTGTTTCAACAAAACAGTTCTAACTGTTTCAAAGTGGTTTGCAATCAAACTGTTCAAACTGGCCTGGTTCGCAGCAGTCTGGTTCGCAATTGAACTGATCTGTGCACATCCCTATACAAGATGAACTCTCTTCCCATGACCTGTACCTTAGGCAATCTTCTCACTCTTTCTCGTGGAAGGGCCACCCACTCCTGCGCCACTATATTTAGAGTGGCCACTGTTGTTTTTTTGTCATAAGATAGAATTCCTTAGCCAGCTTCCAGTCCACCTTTCCTTCCAGTTGTCAATTTCTAGTGTCTCAGCCTGCTCACACTGTTGGCTATCACCTCCTTTTTGCTACCTTGGTGGTCCTTGTACTTCCATTCCATCAATATCTATTGCTGTAGCTTCTCAGGGGAAATTACTTTAATAATCTACATCAATAAACTTCACTGCAGCTAACTTTATTAACATAGATTTGGATGGCTTTGAGTATGTTATCTTGACAATATATTTCCCATGCAATGTTAGTTGTCATACCCAGAAAACCAAGGCTTTCTAATATTATTATTTACTGTCTCTGCAGCTTAAAGTTCACACTTATTTCTTTTCTATTATTCTATTTAAAAAGTATTAATAAGTTTTAGAACAAAAAGGTCTTTGAATGAATTGTAGTATACAAATATCTGGCCCTAGAGCTGCACACTATCCAGACAGCCATAGCTTCGTGAGAATCAATGGCCCCATTTGCACGTAATGCGAACCAGCAGCCTAGGGGACAGGGACGGAGACCCCAGCAACAGCTCTCCCTGTCTTGGAGACTGACGTGAAGAAGCTGTCAAAGCATGCCTTCTGCCAGCCTGTGCAGTCATTTGAACATGTCCATCTTTGGTTTTGCCCGAAACAATGACCCCATTCTTCTGAGTTCACTGGAAATCGGGGCTCCACTCTCCTGCAATTCCCTGCATTGGCAGATCTGCATACGGCACAACACCAGTCTGAACCTGGGAAATTTGAATGAGAGTAAAGATTTGTCCCCAGTCCTAGTGTTTCCCCCAGTCTGCCCTCTCGGCTATGCCTGGGCACATGGTACGTCAAAATCTCCTTTGGGTGTGTGAAAGGCATTCCTGGAGAGGAGGGAGTCAATGTGCTAAGGTTCTGTCATTAAAAGAGAGAGTGGCAATGCAAGTGGCAACCACTTTGTTAAGTTAGCTCAACTCATGAGCATGCAATCCACTGGCAGACCAAAAGTTTTGGCAAACCTAAGGTCCTCCCCAGTAGACTGTCCCTCTCATGAGACTTATAGTCCCCTGGCGGAAAGCCACCATGGGGTCAGGGATGTGGTTTGGTCTGCATGGACTGGTTTGCTGGGGTGAGCCCTCACAAGAGCATCCTTGGTCACAGCAGGCCAGACCCCAGGATCCTTTGCCCTCACTCATATACATATCCCTTCCTAGGAACACATCATGTTCCCTTTCCTAAACAACAGGAAAATAGTGCCCCCACAAGAGCATCATCCCCACCAGAACTTGTGCTTGTGTGAGACAGTTTTGCTGCAGGACTCTTATAAGGGTGGCAGTGCAGTCACTGTCAGAAGAAGAGCTTGAATGGCATGGCATGTAAAGGGATTTACTGTAAATGCCCTTTTCCTGCCAAGGGCGGTCAGACCATTCTGAAAAGGCACGATCACACTTGGTACGCATCATGGCCAATGGCTGCTGCTCTGGAGACATGCTGACTCCTTGCCCACAGTCTGGCAATGCTTGCTGGGATGCAGCCTTGGTGGACCAGGAAGAGGAGGAGCTCCCTTGTCCTGAAAACAGAGGTTGCCAGACAAATATCTCCTGTGCAATTCACAGTTTGAAAAATTAACCGCAGGTTCAGCAACCTCCAATTTCACGTTAAATGTGAATGCGGCCAATTTGTTATAGCATAGACCTATAAAGGGCAAGATTTCCGGCCAGTGCAATAGGTGATCCACAAAGGCTTTTAGGGACGTCCAGCAGGAGCTCAGTTAAGCCAACAGTTTTTGCTGCCTACTAGAGGATGAAGCTACACATTACATTTGCCCCCCCCCAAAAAAAAGGTGGGTTTTATCTTTCTCGTCTCCTGTCTGTCACTACTCTTCTACAGCCCTTCCCTTGGGCCATTGTTGCCCTGTTTATACTTCAGCCAGGCCAGGGGCAAAGAACCTGGGTAGGTGGGTTGCAGGGCAAAAAGCATCGAGCAAAGGAGGGAGGTTTAAGCAGTCTTACCCACTGCTTCCGCCTTGAAAATGCTCTGTCCCCCTCCCAAGGGTTCCATTTGCTATACTCCCCCCAGCAACATCTGGGGGTTGTCAACCCACCAGGACTGGCCTGAAGACTTCAGGAATTGGCATTAATCTCAAGATGACTATTGAAAGCAAGCCTGGAGATTTTAATGTGGTGACCTTCACTGTCTTTCCAGCAGGGGCTACTTTGGCAAGAAGCCTTCAACATGAGAGCCATTTCCCACTGGGCTGACCTCTGCACAGTACAGGAAAACCTCAGTATTCATGGGGGTTCTGTTCTCCGCAATGACTATGGATAAGGAAAATGCAAATAGAGAGTAATTGTGTCTATGAGATTGCAGGGGTTAGGTTCCTGGAAGTGTTTAAAAAAGTGCCAAAAATGGTTTACATTTCCCCTAAAATCATGGGGGAAAGTGCCCTACTGTGCTCAGTCTGTCCCCAGCTGCCCAGCAATGCCCCCCAAATGCTGCAATTTGGGGGGGTTGGGGGGGGGAATTGTTTCCTATTTTTTAACAGAAACGAGCCAGAAAATGACTCCCTTCCTTGCACAGAATGGTAGATGGAAAAGAGCTCAGAGGTCATTTCCATGCACCCCTGACCCATGCATATGTGAATATTAACCCATTTTTGCTGTTTCCCCCCACATATAGCGAGGTTGGGTGCTAATCACCTGACCGTGGCTTCACAAAACCATGGATGTCAGGTCCGTGATTAATGAGGTTCTCCTGTACTATGCTTTTCTCAGCGCTGAGAAGGCCGTTTAAGAGAGATAGAGCCTTCTTGTACAAGCTCTAAGAGGAGAAAGCACTGGGAAGGGCTACACTTTGCAGCACTTTGGGCACACCTTCTAAGATGGTGCAGGGGCTCAAGAGGGCTCCATTTCCCTTAAAGGAGCCCCCTGGGCACTGACAAAGCTCAGACTGCACAGTGAGAAATATGCTTCAGTCCTCTCAGGCCCAATTCATAAATAAGCAGTCATGCACATGACTGCTTTAAAGGGGCCCATGTGATTTTGTCTGCCACTTGCCATAAACAGCTGCAACAGCATGTGCCGGGTCTTCCCAGTACAGTATGTTGCTCCAGCTGTTACAGCAATAGTTTGGCCTACCTTCACAACAGCCAGCTTGGACATGAATCAAAAGACAGCATATTAATATTGCCATTCATGGATAGTCCATTGCCTTGCTCCTTTCCATTCTTGAGAAGTGATTAGGATGAGTTGTGCAAAGAGTTTGACTAATTTATTAGCTGAACTCTACAAAGCCAGGAGGAGCCAATTATCTCAGGTACGGCTAATTGGAACTCTTTTGTTAATGATTATTCTGTGCATGCCATTGATGTTCTGCATAATTCATTTTCTCACGCTCCCTCTCTGCACTTAAGGCAAAGCCACCCAGGCAGCCTACTGTGTCAATGAATATTTTCAGAGCTGTCTTACCTGCCATTTCATAAAAAGCCATTCAGCTCAAGAGAAGCTCTGAGTTTCAAGAAATGATGTGTCTCTGATTGGCTGGCTGGCTCCCCAGCTGAGATTAATAAAGCTGCTTCTTAAGAGTAAGCTTTTTACACAGCAAGAAGGCTTCCTGTGTCAAAGCCTGCTGACTCCTTGGGCAGAGAGGAATATCCTTTGGTGAATTCAAGCTAATCTTCTAGCATTAAGTGTTCCTCTATCCTTTCCTTTTAGCACCAGTTGTTTCTGGGATTGCTTTCGGAACAATGAAGAGACTCAAATAAATGCAGCTCATTAGGATGAAGATGGAAACCAGAAGAAGACTCTAGACCAGAGGTTCCCAACCTGCAGTTCTCCAGATGTTGGTGAGCTGCAGCTCCCACCATCTGGAGATGCAATTTGTTCGGAACCCCTGCCCTAGGCCAGGGCTGCATAATTTTGCCCTCCTGCAGATGTTGGCCTACAACTCCCATCATCCTTGACTATTGGTTGTTATAGTTAGGGATTATGGGAGTTGTAGTCCAAAAACAGCTGGAGGGCTGAAATTCTGCAGCTCTGTCCTAAACTAAACAGACTCCCCAGGCAGCCCAAGCTTTTGTGGCGACTGAAGTAAGACTCCAAATTCTGCCTTGCCCCCATGCCCCTGGTGAGGACCAGCATCCTTTTAAAACCAGCCCTTGCAAGCTTTGAAAGTGCATGGGGCAAGGAGGAGGGGAGGTTGCTAGCAGTCTCCTCTCCTGCTTTTTGCAGGCTTTGCAAGGGATGTCTGTAAGATCAGATTGGTCCCAAAGAGCTTCTCTGCTGGTAACAGCAAGGGGGCATCTTGTCACCATGCTGATGCCCCAGCCATCTGCCACCTGAGGTGACTGCCACACCTTGCCTCATAAAAGGGCCACCTCTGCAGATTCCATCGCAAGGACTTGCTATGGAGCCATAGCTCAGTAGTAGAGCATTTGTTTTGCATGCGGAAGGTCCCAGATTCGGTACCTGGCATCTCCAGGTTGGGCTGACAGAGACCCCTGCCTGAAATCTTAGAGAGCCACTGCCTTTTAGTGTAGACAGTAATGAGCTGGACTTATGGTCTAACTCAGTATAAGGTGGCTTCCTATATTCCTATGTGCTTTCTCAAGAACCAGTGAAGTAGCCATATGCTAAACAGACAAATCTACATTTTTCATTACTGGCCACACTGAATAGGTCTACCAAGAAGGAGGGGAGAAGAGAATCTCTTGTACCAGGTCCAAAGCTAGAAGGGGCCTAGCTGAGTATGCTTGACCTTGCCCCCTAGCTTGTCTGCTCTCCTCTCTCCAACCAGCTGCTCAGCTATTATGGGCGGGGGGGGGGGGGACAGAGAGGACACATAATGTTTGGAGCATACTTGCTGCTCCTGTCCCCAGCCACTCAGCTGCTGAGCTGCTGAGCTATCCTGTCCAACATCCATCCAATCCATATACCTAGCCCAGAAAATTAGGTTGGCAGCCCTGACACCGAATGCCAGTGGCCCACCAGTGTTACAGACAGAGGTGTTTCCTAGTCTTACCTGGAGATGCCAGGGATTGAACCTGGGACTTTTTGCAAGCAAAGCATGTGCTCTGCCACTCAGCTACAGCTCCTTCTCCGGCAAGCAATGAACTACAGTCACTTCTGCTGAAAAATAGGACAGCTACCCAAAAAAAAACCTCATTCAATTTTTCCTACAAGCCGCTACCATTAAGTATATCCAGCCTCTTTATACAGTTGAAAATGGAATCTCTGTATGCTGAATGAATCATATTTGAAACTTCAGGTAGTAAAGGGTTGGTTTTTTTTAAATGGAATGATAAAATCAATCATTCGGTTCTTGGACTGGTGGAGGAAAACCCTTAAAGTATCACTGACCATGATCCTCCTTTGGGGGGAAAAGTAGTGCATGTTGTCCTGTACTTCTAGAGTATGTGAGCAATACAGCAGCAGGCAACTTGTTAGTCATGTGCACAAATCTTGCTTGAATCAATTCTAATTCAAATCTAATTCAAATCTATTTGAGTTCAAAACCATTGAATAAGTATTGAACAGAATATTCGCCATTGAATAGAACCGCTGAATAGAATATTCACTCGAATAGATTCAAATTTGCACACAGTCAAATCAAATTGGGTCAAATTTGACCAAATTCTATTCGACTGTGGGCAAATTCGGATTGATCTGAGTGAACCTCCACTCTATTCAATGGTTTTGAACGCCAATCAATTTGAGTTAGATTCAAATTCAAATTTATTCGAGCGAGATTTGCACGCAGCCCTAGAACTTGCTCTTGATTAGTCATACAGAAGTATCTCTCCGTCTTTACTCATTTATCCCTTTGTATTTGTCCTGCTGTGTCTAAAATTGTCATGGAAGATGTTGCTAACAGCTGATACCAGTGCCGAATAATAGCAGAAAATGTTTAAACTTGATTCAGCTTTTCATCTTGACTTCCTATAAATTATCATAAACTGATGTGTCAACTTGCAAAACTTGACAAATAAACTATGGCTTTTTCGGATGGCTCCCTACCCAATGAGAAGGGCCTAGATATTTCCAATATCACACCTCATCTCTGGCATTGTGTGGAAAACATCTATGAATGCAATGATCCCCACAGTGTGGTTTAATAACATGTTACTGGTTTATTGCTAAGGAGATGTACTATGATGCTGAGAACAAGAAGAGCTCCAACTACACATGTTTGCACAGTCCTTCCATAGGGTTTAAAACTCTCCACAATTTCCTTGCAGAAACCTCATCGTATCTGCTATGCTAATATCATCCATCATCCTGGCTTAAAGCAGAAGCATGGGTGCAGCTGGGAAAGATGGGATGGGTCTTCTTCACTCAGTGGAATGTAGGAACATAGGAAACTGCTTTATACCAAGTCAGACCATTGGTCCATCTAGCTCAGTATTATCAACACTGACCAGCAACGGCTTCTCCAAGGTTTCAGGAAGGAGTCTTTCCCAGACTCCATGGAGATGTCTGGGATTGAAACTTGAACCTTCTGCATATAAAGCAGATGTTCTACCACTGAGCTGCTCCCAGACCTGTTCACTTCACCATTTTGGGAGTACTTCGGTGTACTTCATAAACTCAAGCCTCAGCCATTTCCTATATCTATGATTGCTTGGAAACTGACTGCATTCCAGGTATACTGACAAGGGGTTTTCCTAAAAAGTCAATACTCAGGTCCATTTGAAAAAGACTTGCCACAAAACCAGTGTGGTGTAGTGGTTAGAGTGCTGAACTAGGACTGGGGAGACCGGAGTTCAAATCCCCGTTCAGCCATGATACTTGCTGGGTGACTCTGGGCCAGTCAATTCTCTCTCAGCCTAACCTACTTCACAGGGTTGTTGTGAGGAGAAACTTAAGTATGTAGTGCACCACTCTGGGCTCCTTGGAGGAAGAGCGGGATATAAACGTAGTAATAATAATAATAATAACAACAGCAACAAACATCTGCCACACAATACACCAGAAATAACAGTAGACGAGAAGAAAGAAAAAGAAGTTAAAATAATCGACATAGCAATACCATAGCAATACCAATAGCAGAATAGAAGAAAAAGAAATAGAAAAAATCACAAAATACAAAGATCTACAAATTGAAATTGAAAGGCTGTGGCAGAAAAAGACCAAAATAATCCCAGTGGTAATTGGTGCCCTAGGTGCAATTCCAAAACAACTTGAAGAGCACCTCAACACCATAGGGGCCACAGAAATCACCATCAGCCAATTACAAAAAGCTACTTTACTGGGAACAGCCTATATTCTGCGACGATATCTATAATAACAGCAACAACATTGATAATAAAATTCAGCCATCCCAGGTCCTTGGGAAGGACTCGATGTTTGGATAAAACAAACCAGTCAATAACACCTGTCTGACTGTGTAAATAAATAAATAAATAAATAAATAGTAGTAGTAGTAAAAAATAAACAACTAAATAACCAACAAACCAAGGAAATATCCTCACTGATTGCAGTGTGGCATAAGCAGGTGAGATACAGAACAGACCCACCTGAACATTAAATAACAGAAGGGAAAGGAATGCCAGCTCTCTTCTCTCTTTGGTTGGGTAAGACTTCCCAATGTTGAGCCAAGATCTACTCAACTCTTCCTATTGTTATCAGAACTGAGCAAGTCTGTGCCAGAGTGTGGTGCTGTTCCCTCCTCCCTTCTCCTTTGTCCAGGTGATGGCTCTGTGATCTCCCTTGTTGGAACATCCTTTGTCATGGAGCATACAGGAAAACACCACCCAGATATAACCTAATCATAACCCAATATTCATGCCTTATCAGGAGCAGTAATTTCTGAAGTCATCAGGAAAACTCCTGGAGGGGAACACTTACCAGTCTCCTCTTTACCTCAGGACATGTTTTTGCCTAGAAGAACCCCTTCAAACATGGAATCATGTTTTTGCTTTTGGGATCATGCTTTGCTGTTGCCATCACACCTGCCACACCTGTTGCCCACATGCATCTTACCATTGTGTGCTGCCCATGTGTGCCCACCATGAGCTCACTTTGTGCTTGAGCTCCCCAGAGAGAAGGATTCCCACCAGTGTATCTAGGTAGATACGGCTTTCCTCTTCTTTCTCTCTTAGAACTCTATCCCCCTTCCTCATATAGCAACTTGATAAAATGCCTAACCAACCCTTTTTTTCATTTCCACTACCCCGTTACCCCTCAATAAAGCAATTCTTTGTTTTCAAAGTCACGTCTCCACCCCCTTTCTTTCCAGTTTGTCCATGTCACGGCTTCCTGTCCCGCACAATTCTTAAGATATTTTTATTGCTGTTCATGGGTCTACACTATTTGATACTAATTTCCCCCACTTGAGCCAAAACATAGTCATGGAGGGAGGTAGCTGACACGCCTCCTGCAGACCTTATAACCCTACAGCCCCATAACCCTACAGGCTACCATCCATGTGCAATATTCTAATCCCTTCTACCACATATTCACAAAATCCTCTTTTTAAAAAGTGACTTCCTTGGGACTTCATCAAAAATAAAGTATCTGTGTGAGTTTTTCCACCCAACATTGGTATTTCATTTTTAGCTGTTTCTTAACCCTGTTTTTTTGCTTATCCTGACAGGAGAGCTCTGAGGCCCGAGCTTGGCGGTGGTGGTTTTTTTGTGTGTTTTGTTTTTTAAAAAAATGTTATCTGTTGGCTATGATTGATAATGTTATGCTGCTTCACTTGCTTGAGCAGGGAGGTTCAAGAGGTTAGCAGCCAGGGGTGTATCTAGGGGTAGGGCAGGCAGGGCACGTGCCCTGGGCGCCACTTGAAGGGGGGGCGCCATATTGTAAAATTAATTTTTTTTTTAAAAAAAAAAGGCTGCCAAAAACAAAATGGCCACCGTGCATGCTCAAATGGCATCTGTGAGGCCCTAGGTCATGCCAGGCCTTGCAGAGGCCATTTGAGCATGCGCGGTGGCCATTTTGTTTTCAGTGGCCATTAAAAATTTTTTTTTTTAAATGGCCACTGCACATGCTCAAATGGTCCCTTTCAAGGCCCTAGAGGCCAGTGGGGGGAGGAGGAACCTTTGCAAACCCCCCAGTCTTTAGGAAGCCTCCCGAAGGGGCTACAGGTAAAAAAATAATAATATATAATATAAGTCACTGTATAATATTAAGGCCCACTGGGAGTTTCTTGCTCTCTTTCTCTCATTTAAACTGTCTTTCTGAAATACTACAATATATATTCCAAGCAGTGACACAGTTTACTCTGCATATCCTTTAATTATTTACAGAGTATCTGGGAAAAGTCAAATTCTTCATTTATTTTTAAAACTTATGTAATGGTGATGCTACAATACATAGTAAAGAATTAGACAGGCACTTCTGTTCAGTTTTCCAAGTACACCACCACATAGTATTTGGGTATTTCATGAGCTCCAGCATACAGAAATTTGTAGTTTTCCAGCATTTTTTGGTCTGGCTAAGTCCACTGCTGAAATAGTTTTTGAAATATTAAAAGATTAACGAGCCTGACTTGTATTTTTCAGCTGATATTAGGGTAAAGTTATCTCAAAGATGGTGTCAGATGCTTAGACAGGGGGCGCAATTTCAGTGTTTGCCCTAGGCGCTATTTTCCCTAGATACGCCTCTGTTGGCAGCACACCTTTAATTCTGGTTTCCCTTGAAGGAAGGGAGTATTACACATACACCATATGTCACTGCAGGCATGTGGTGTCTTTGTAATAGTTGATTTATTTATACAAATTTACAGATTGAGCCTTGGGATGGATGTTTGGAAGATAGCAGATCACACACAGAAGTCCGCAACACACAAGGCAAAGAGGCACCTTTCCAAGTGGTGATTCTTTTTAAACTAAGCAAGGAGTGAGCAGCTGGCCCTATTCAACCCCAGCACAGCACCCCTCCAGTGGCTGTGGTTGTTGCCTACCTTGTGTTTCTTTTTAGACAGGGACCATCTATTTTTATTCTTTTTCTGTGCAAACTGCTTTGCAAACTTTTCGCTGAAAAGCGATATACAAATAATAGTAGTTGTGGTGATAAGAGCAGCATCAGCAGCAACTGCCTGCATAAGTTTCCCATGGAGTGTCCTTTGCATCTTTATATGCTGCAGCCCCTGCAGGGCCACTTCCATTCCAGAATCCAGACTACAGTCTCTGTGTTCTCTTTGCAGCAGCTTGCCTGCTGCTCCTTTTCACAGTGACATAACACATCACTCCAAGGGAGCAGAGCGAGGGGGATCAGGTAATCTTACATCTTCTCTCTGACACAAGTTGTAAGAGAGACACGACATTTCAAGATTCCCAGTGGTGGCTGCTTTTGAAAGTGGTAGCAGCAGGGTCGTGGGACATCCTCCGAACCTTCAGGCATGTGAGCACTGTAAGGCATTCCCCTTAGAGGATGGGGCCATAGCTCAGTGGTAAAGCATCTGTTTTGTGTGCAGAATGTCCTAGGTTCACTCTCTGACATCTCCAGGTAAAGCTAGGAATGACTCCTGCCTGAAACCTTGGAGAGCTGCTGCCAGTCAGTGTAGAAGATACTGAGCTAGATTGACAAATGGTCTGACTCGCTATAAGGCAACTTCCTATGTGCCTATGATTAACTTACAAAAGAATGGCCATTCAGCTAACACACCATTTCATAACAATAACATCTGACCTCTCATGGTGTGACTAACTGGAATTTTAAAAGTACGGAACTCCATTTGCAAAGCATTCTGTCCTAATGTGTGCCTGTAGTTTGCCCCACTACAATGCGAATGGGTTCTTATACCTTTCCCCCTTCCGGGCCCTATTCAAAGTACTGATATTAACCTTTAAAGCCCTAAATGGCCTCGGACTGGGTTACCTGAGACTGGGTTACCTTTAAAGCCCCATATGGCCCTACCTGGACCTTTCTTCGGAGGCCCTCCTCCGAGTGGCCCTGCCAAACGAGGTGAGGTGGGTGGCTACTAGGGAGAGGACCTTTTCGGTGGTTGCACCCAGTTTATGGAATAACCTCCCCAGTGAGGTTCTCCTGGCTTCATCACTTTGTTCTTGGTTTACACCAAGTAAAGACCTTTTTGTTTACTCAGGCCTTTTAAATTTTGATTTTCAAATTTGATTTTTAACTGATTTTAAAAGAGTTTTTAAACTGCCTTGTATTGTATTTTGTATTTTCTTTCCTCTCCCCACCCCCACCCATGCCTTTGGTCTTTTATGATTTAATGTGTTATGTGTTTTTGTTTCATGTTTTATGCTGTGTTGTGAGCCACCCAGCGAACTATTTGTTACGGGGGAAACAAACAAATAAAGTTGCTTTATTAATTATCATTATCATTATTGCACTTGAAGGGGGATGTTGTACAAGCACAAATTTCTTGTACTATCTATTGCACAAACTCTGGAGCTTGTGTTCCAGACTAGTGTTGTGCTCCCTCAACCATGCTTGTGCAGCATGCAAAACCTGGACTTTGCCTCATCTGTTTTAAAGAGCAGTTTTGAACCAAAGCACTGTCATGCAAGAGCACAATTCTGCAGGTCTCCATTTTTTAGCAGTCTTCTTGCATTTGTGCAACATTGTTCATTCTGCAAGCACTTCATTAGTATGTCAGTCTATAAATTTTTAGACCGGTTTGATAATTCCAGCAAGCCAAGCAGGGAATAAATCCACTTGTTTGTTTGATTAGTTGTTTTTGTTTCGCTATATTTATGCTAAAAGCTAGTATCATGTAGTCACCAAGCGACAGAGCTATGAATCAAGAAATCCCTGGTTCAAATCTCACTTGAAGCACAAATTTGCCTTAGATACTTAAGCTCTGCCCCAAATCTGGGGTCCCCCAGCCAGAAGCACAAGACTTCCTGCAGCCCATCCCTGCTTTCAGCAAAGTTTCATCAGGAAAAAGCAATACTTTAAATGTCACAACTCTCGAGATCAGTCAAGGCTGGGCAAGGACCAGTTGTGCCCCTGAAAATATCCTCTCACACCTCCTCCTAGCCTGGGATTAATGATGCAAAATGGCTAGCACTGCTGTAGCAATATCAAATCAATAAAGTATTAAGGAGGAGGCAAGCCTACAGTACCTTCCAAAGCTGGGGAGAAGCTGGTTAAAATATTAGCAAGCAAGCATGAACTCTGTCAGTCTTTTAAATATGGTGATTTGGAAGAAGTCTAAAAAGAAGTGCAAGCCAAAATAAACCCCACTGGTTGTGTTCGCACAGTTCCAGTCTTCATATTACCAGCTGGAGCAAAAAGATCTAGCTTTAATTCTACCTTTGGCAACCAGTATGCTGCTGTTTTCCATATCTTGTATGTAGCTGTGCTCTTCATTCTTTTTTAACATTGGTGCCCAATGAAAATTTGCATCAAGACTATCATGATCTGCTGTTTGCAGACTGCCTTCCTGTCTGTCTGCTCTATTTCCCCTGGAGGGAATGGCACCAATGACAAGGGGAGAAGTTTTATTTTACATAAGCTAGCTACCCACTGTAAATGAATTTTAATAAAAGATTAGTCTGTGTCCAGATATTTGAAATTTAAAAATGTCTTTTGAAAGACTGGGTGCCAAAACATACAGTTCCTGCATATTTTGTTAAAGGCACTGGCTGACATACCACGCAATGCTCCGTTGGCCTAACTGCATTCACACAGTTGTGCAAGAGTGCTCTTATACAAGATTCAGCAATTACACGACACAGTTGCATAATAAGAGGGCCATTATTTCCAGTGGCCCTCTGTTGCTCAACTGCATCTGTGCATTTGTTGCATCTTACCCATGAGCACTCTTGCACAGCTATGTGAACATTCCATTGCTAGGCAGACAGGATATTGCACGACATGTCAGCCACTGGTCCAAACTTTTCTTAAAAGTCTAAAACCTCCCATCCCAGTAAGCTTAGTGCCACAGGCCAATTAAAGGAGGACAAGTCATGTATGGCTTCTGACAGTTACAGTTACACCTCCTCCAAGTAACAAAGTAGATCCATTTCCACTGAGAATCCCAGCAGGGGGCAAACTAGACAGTAGACATACATGTCCTCAGAAAGACTGCACAGGAGAAAGGTGTGTCTGTGAGAACCCATTCACTGTGTGGGACAAACTAATAACCATACACCCATATTTCTGTGTATGAAAATGAAGTTTGGTACTTTTAAAATGGCACTTAGTCATGTGAGGACTTCTCAGGGAGGTAGTTTTGGGAGGCAGAGGTGGCTGCAGAGGGAAGGGGAATCAATGGAAATTGCTTGTGCAGTAAAAAAAATTCCGGCTCATCCGCAGAAGTTTAGCCTGGATGTGGCTGTTCTTATTCCTCCAGAGATTCAGAATTTAACTGGAAATATGCTTTTATTGTTGCTTTAAGCTTGAATGGGTTTATTAAAACATCGTTGATGTATTACATTTAACAATTGTTTTAGCACATGTAAACTGCCTTGAGGATGTGTGTTAAAAGGAGGCGTAGAAATGTGGTAGATAAATATTAAGAGATGGAAAAGCAACATTTTAATGGTTCTTTTTGAAGCTAACAGCTGGAAAATCAGGACTACATTTGAGTTATGAGTCATTGTTTACCCATTTCTAAAGGTAGCTAATTCTGAATCTAGCAGAAACCCTTTAGTTTCCCATCTAATTACAGAACACAAACTACCAGAGTCTCTGATGAATGGCTATTTATTCTTCCTGTTTGCACTTCTTTTTGCCCTTTTGGCTGGTCTAAAAAACATCCCCTGTGCTGGAACGGTTCTGAATCCCCATGATATCTTGCATTATGTTTGGACAAGTGTAGTAAAACACTGTGCATGCTAAATTATTTAGAGGCTTTTAGTTTCCGTGAGGTGACAGTAACATACATCTTTAATGGAACTTGCAATCTGCCATTTCAAATAAATTCAGAATATTTACCATGACCCAACTATATGCATTTCAAAAAGAATAACTCATATTCAGCACAAAGAACACAAATCTTAGCACCCTCAATGCAAGTTCAGTGTACTGCTCTGTTGAATATTATGATGGAGTCCCAGCACAGCATCCCTCCAGTAGCTGTTGTTGGTGTCTACCTTCTGTTTCTTTTTAGATTCTGAGCCCTGTGAGGACCTGGAACCATCTCTTTCTTATTATTTTCATTGTAAACCCCTTAAGAACCTTTCTGTTAAAAAGCATTGTGTTAAAGATAATGATGACGGATTTCCTGCTTTGCCTAGGCAAGTCCTACTCCCAAGAAGGCCTCTGTTGACTTCCCCCTCCTCCTGAGGAGACCCATTGAGAGGCAAGCCCCAAGCAGCCAATCATCTCCTCCTCCTCCTCAGCTGGAACTCAGCTCAGGCATGAAGCTGTCTTCTCTCCTGGATGCTTGAGGCAGGGGGCGGTTCCCAGATAGGGCACAGCTGCCCCGTGGGAGGCACCTGGTTGCAAGTCTGCAGCCTCTGCAGGTGGCAGTGGAGTCTCCATGGGAGCAGCAGGCTCTGGTGGTCCTGGGGATCTGGTATAAAAAATAGCCCCCTCTGCCAAGTTTTCTCTTCCAGTAGTTTTTCTACTAAAAATCTCCTCCCCCACCCCACAGGATTTATTTATTTATTACCTTGTGGGGAAAATATACAGATACCCATATCTTATACGCTGTGAGACAAAAAGCAGTTGGGAGGGCACTGTTTAGAGAAAAGAATGCCAGAGTTGAAAGGGTTAAGAAGGCCCCTGCTGCTCTTCCACTTCAGATTGCACCAACCACCACGGTGTTTTCTAAAAGAAATTTTTTTGGTGATAAATGATATGCAAATGTGGATCACATATAGCTTGTCCCTCAGTGCAGCCCTGGATTAACCATAAGGCAAAACAAGAACGTGCTTAGGGCATCAAGGGAAGGGGGGCACCACAGAGTTTCCCCCCTAGCTATCATGCCCTTAACTCTTTCACTGAACATAAGAACAACCCTGCTCGATCAGGCCCAAGGCTCATCTAGTCCAGCATCCTGTTTCACACAGTGGCCCACCAGATGCCACTGGGAGCCTACAGGCAGGAGTTGAGGGCATGCCCTCTCTCCTGCTGTTACTCCCCTGCAACTGGAACTCAGAGGCATCCTGCCTTTGAGGATGGAGGTGGCCTATAGCCCTCCAACTAGTAGCCGATGATAGACCTCTCCTCCACGAAGTTATCCAAACCCCTCTTAAAGCCATCCAGGTTGTTGACTGTCACCACATCTTCTGGCAGAGAATTCCACAAGTTGATTATGCGTTGTGTGGAAAAGTACTTCCGTTTGTTGGTCCTAGATTTCCTGGCAATCAATTTCATGGGACAACCCCTGGTTCTAGTGTTATGTGAGAGGGAGAAGAATTTCTCTCTATCCACTTTCTCCACACCATGCATGATTTTATAGACCTCTATCATGTCTCCCCACAGTCATCTTTTTTCTAAACTAAATAGCCCCAGGTGTTGTAGCCTTGCCTCACAAGAAAGGTGCTCTAGGCCCCGATCATCTTGGTTGCCCTCTTCTGTACCTTTTCCAGTTCTACAATGTCCTGTTTGAGATGTGGTGACCAGAATTGTAAGCAGTACTCCAGGTGTGGCCTCACCATCATTTTGTAAAAGGGCATTATAATATTAGCAGTTTTATTTTCAATCCCCTTCCTAATGATCCCTAGCATGGAATAGGCCTTTTTCACAGCTGCCGCACACTGAGTCGACACTTTCAACGAGCGGTCCACCACAACCCCAAGATCCCTCTCCTGGTCAGTCACCAACAGCTCAGATCCCATCAGCGTATACCTGAAGTTAGGGTTTTTTTGGTCCCAATGTGCATCACTTTACACTTGCCAACAATGAAGCACTTTTGCAATTTTGTCACCCACTCCCCCAGTTTGGAGAGATCCTTTTGGAGCTCCTCACAATCTGTTTTGGATTTCACTACCCGAAAGAGTTTGGTCTCATCTGCAAATTTGGCCACCTCACTGCTTACCCCTACTTCTAGATCATTTATGAATAAATTTAAAAGTACCAGTCCCAGTACAGGTCCCTGGGGGACCCCACTTTCCTCCATTGTGAAAACTCTCCACTTATCCCTACCCTCTGTTTCCTGTCCTTCAACCAGCTAGCAATCCACACATGTACTTGTCCCTTTATCCCAAGACTGCTAAGTTTCCTCAGGAGTCTTTGATGAGGAACTTTGTTGAAAGCTTTTTGGAAGTCCAGGTATACTATGTCAACTGGATCACCTTGATCCACACACTTGTTGACACTCTCAAAGAACTCCAAAGGGTTGGTGAGGCAAGATTTCCCTTTGCAGAAGCTATACTGGTTCTCCCCCAGCAGAGCCTGTTGTTCTATGTGTTTTACAATTTTTTCCTTGAGGATGCTTTCCATCAATTTGCCTGGAACGGACATTAAGCTAACCGGCCTGTAATTTCCCAGATCACCCCTGGATCCCTTTTTGAAAATCGGTGTTACATGTGCTACTTTCCAGTCCTCCAGTGATCAGTTCTTCTCAGAAAGCAAGAACTGGCCAGTAGATGCCACTCCGAAATTTGCAAGAGGACCTGGCTGTTTGATTAAGCACAGTATGATTAAGCACACTCATGCCAGGATAGAAGATAGAAACCAGCATTAGTGTGTGTGGGGAGAGTATTTGCACTTGGCTCTTGAGCAAAATTATTGCCATCTGGACAGATCCAGAGACTTCAATTGTATGTACACTGTACTTACATGGGAGTAAGTCTCACTGAGCACAGTAGGATTTACTTAGCATGCATAGATCATGCTGTATGACTCTTGTGCCAAATCCAACCCTGTCTTTTGGGTCCTGCTTCTCACCTGTTTTGAAAAGAATGAAACTTGTATCTTCACAGTCTTATATTTTGTGACTGTGTGACAACAGTACATAATTTAGAATTTGACTGGGTAAAACCAGGATTAAGGGATTAGAAACAGTAGGGCTTACAAGTCAGTGTTTATTCATTTCTACCACAATGGCACTTATCTGGGGTGAAGTACACAGGGGATGCATTTAGTTTTCATCTCTTTTCAAGGAAGTGATAAAATTTTAACAGATGCTTATAGCTTGCAAGTTGGTGTGATCAAAACAAAAAAGGAATCCGCTGTCAATTTCAAAGTCTCATTGAAAGGATGAAGAAAAGATTAGCCCTTCTTCACCTCCATTAAGGGAAGGCAAAGAGGGAAAAGGTTGGGATGGAGGCAGGAATTACACAGAAGGAAAACAAATGATTGAAGACTAAAAAACATTATAAAAATCAATAAGCTTGTTTATGACAAAAAAAGGATTACACCCTAATAAGTGTTTGGATAAAAAGATAGACACAGTGAAATGACCCTGAACATTTGTAAGAGTATCAAATACTGTTGAGGAGTGGAATATAAAAATCAAATCAAATCAAATCAATCAATCAATAATATATCAGTTTGATCTAAATCTGCAGTTAAGTGAGCCACTGAACAAAAACACCTAAATGTGTCCTAGTACACTTTTTAAAATACTGACTCATGTCTGCTAGTCATAATTAGCTATTATATGCATGGAGTTAGGACAATTACTTCATAACTGTCCACTATATAATATGTAAATCAGCCTTGAGAAAATGTAACTGCCATCAGAAAGGGTGAGATAGTCTACTTCAAATGGCAGATTTAGGAATACCATTCGGTGGTAGCAAATTGTCAGCTATTTAATTTATTATTCAACTTAGATTTGGATTTTCTGCCTCAGAACTTGGGCCATCTCTGGCACTGAGACACTGGCCGCATTCACATATAACAGGAAACCAGAGGTAAATGGGACATAGGTTGGATTATCTTGAACATCCGAATGCATGGAACCTCTGCCATGGAAGCAACCAAAGCCTTCCCTTACCAAACTCCAATTTGGACCCTTGGGTTGTTGTGAGTTTCGCTGTTCCTACCTAAGGTTTGCGTTCAGCAGCATTACGTCCGAACGCTAAACTGGAGGCAGCCTTCTCTGACAGTAGAGTTGAGGAAAGGAAGCTCCTCCCTCCCTCTGTTCCAATTGGCTGCTACAGCTGTCCTTCATGTGAAGGAGGAAGCCTGGCAGCCAGTTCCCCCACCTGTGCAGCCAGTTCCCCCTTCTTTCTGCAATCTCCCTGACTTCAGTACGGGTCCTGGCCGTTACATCCAAACACGGACAAGTTAGCACAGAGAGGGCAGAACCACAGGTCCATTGGACCCTCAGTTCCACGTTACATGCAAATGCAGCCACTCACTTTGCCCAGGAGAAGACCTGACTGTGACACCACTTCCTGTCCTCCCCAAGCGGGACATAGAGAGATTGCTAGTGGTGCTGGGACAAGCCAACAAAGCCACCAAGTGTGCTAACCCATGATAGCCACACCCCTCCTCCCTACGTCAGCACGCTGATGCAGGGGGCATAGTCTGCATAGTGGCCCCTCACCCTCTCAATCCAGAGAAACACTTTCTTTGCCAGTTGGATGTTGCTTTTTTCTCTTTTTTCTCCCTGCATCATGCAGGAGGAAAGAGCATGGCCAGCATGGCCAACCTCAGTGGTGGGGGTGGGAAGCACTGTGGGTGCACGGGGGCACCCTGGTGGTTCCCACTTCCCACTCCATTGTCCCTATGTGCATGACTCCAAGACTAACAATAACTAATAAGATCGGGACCAGTTTACAGAATCACAGGGTACAATAGCAGTAAAGTAGTTCTTACATCCGGAGAGAATTCTGCTTCTACAAGACAGTCATCTAAGCCACTTGTCACTAGCACAGATTGCATTTTGGCACAGCACACCACTACTAACCTCCCTAAAGAGGGCAGAATGAAAGTGCTTCAAGCAATCCGTTTGCATGGCAATTAGTTCACATTAGCAATTCATTACATGATTGTTTCAAAACATGAGGAGCTAGCCATGAGCACACTAGCTGAGTGAATTTGCCCTTACTTACGGTTGATTATGCTGCTAGGTTCTCCTCTTTGTAAACCACGTCCATTTATAAGGTAACGCTGATAAGAATGCAGTATGGCATTTATTTGTATCCTACCTGTTTTATAACCACTTCCCTCGTAAACATGAAGCAATCATGTAGACTAAAACTAAGATTTTATTCAGAAAATTCAAATAAATAAATAAATAAATGCACCTAGCCAGCAAACACTGTCTGGGAATGAGCTCTGGAGGACTCTTATGGGCCCTCTAGTGAACAGGCCACACCCCTTTTGTGCATGATATCATGTGCAGGTGGGCATTGCCCAGACTCTGGAGGGCCCTCACAAGCCCTCCAGAGCTCATTCCCAGCCAGTGCTTGCTTGCTGGGTGCATCTATTTACCTTTCCCTCCCTTGCTGGAGGGGGGGAAAGTTAAATAAAAGCACCCAGCAAGCAAATGCTGGCTGGGAATGAACTCTGGAGAGCTTGCGCAGGCCCTCCGGTGATCAGACCACGCTCATGTGTGCATGACATCATGTGCAAGGTGAGTCATTGGTGTGTGTGATGGGGCTGCTGGGGACAGGGGAGAACCCGGGCCTCTGCTCCCTGCCTCACCACTGGCTGCTGGGGAAGCCAAGTCAAGCCTTTCCTCCCTCCCTCTCGTCGCACAAAAAAGTTCGTTAGAATGTGCTTCTCTTTTTCACTCACTCGGCCCTATTTCAGTGCCGTGTCTGACACTAGAGCAATGAGATAACAATAAAGAGAATGAGGCTGTTCTCACAGTCAGTGAGAAAAGCCTGGGAAGGGTTAGTGGAGAGAGTGGGCTTAGCCAGCTCTCCTTGCACATGAGCAGGCAGTATGCTCTGGGTGGCCGAAGCGGCTGCCCACACAACTGCCGGCTCCGTGCGGCCCCCGGAAGCTCCAGCATGCCCTGCTTTTCAGCCTCCCGGTCAGGGGTCTACTTTTGAGTTGCTGCGGGACGGAGCTGCACCGCAGCAACTCACGATTGGAAAGCCTGGGTTAGTGGAGCACTCGCTCCGCTAACCTGGGTTTAGGGGAGGGCTACTTAACCAGGTGACCCACTTTGGCTCAACCAGGCTCGGCTGCGAGCCCGGTGAGTCTCACGATTGGTGGGAAGCGGGCTAAGCACCCTTAGCCCGCTGTCCACTGATCATGAGAATAGCTTCTTTGTCTCTCTGAGCATGAGTCATAGGAACCACAAAGAAGCAACTTAACCGTGTTTATGTGTGTGTAGCATTTATTCCTCATCCAAGCTGTAATGTTAATTTTAGCAGGTGATTTTTTTTGTGGTAGGGGCGGGGGAGAGATGAGGTCAAGTCAGACCTCATATTACTCTGGGGGCACCAGAGCAAAATTCTCCATGTGTCTACTCTTAATAGTTGCAACAACTAAACTCTGCATTCTGCTCTGTAACTTGAGTCAGTACCTGCTTAGTGCTCTAATTAACTTGGGGTAAAAATTACAACCCCCAAGAGAGACAGCATTGATAATAATATTTTTTTTTAATGGTTGCTAGATAGAATTCAACACATCCCTCCCCTTTATAATAACCAGAACTGAACAGATTTAAAACTCTGTCACAACATCTCAAAGTCTTTTTGGCAGTCTCCTGTCATGCACACCGAATGTCTCCGAATGCTTTGGTTCTCTGGTACAGTTGCTGGTAAGGATTTGTTTTTTGGTACAGAGTATTGTCCATCACTTTCATCAGCCTCATCCATGAGGTCAAAACTGGAAGCAAGATCAAATTCCTCTACAGTTCCTCTCTTGAGATCTGACGCCCTTCCTTCTTTTCTCATAGTATGCATGTTTGAAGAAAGTCTCAAACTGTTCCATTTGTTTCCGTCATCCAATATGACAGAATCTCCTCAGATTTTGATTATTTGTTTTGGTCCAGAATACCGGGAACATCCCTTTTTCACTTTATAAGGCAGCCGTACTCCAACAAAGTTCTCCACCTGAAATGTCCGTTGTTTTGCACCCCATTTCTGATCAATTTGTATTTTTGTTGCTTTTCCCTTACCTGATCATGAATCTCTGTATCCTCAGGGTGAGATGGCACGGAAAGCCCTATCAGTTGTTGCCATTTAATAAGTGTGGTGGTAGATTTGCGTCCTCTCAGCAGTTCAAAGAGTGGTTTTCATGTTACTACATGAGGAGTAGTTCAATAAGCAAATAACAAACTGCCTCTTCCAGGGTTGGTTGTTGTTGCATTAGTAGCCAGTTCTAAACTTTCTATCACTAATCTGTTCATTCTTTCCACTAAGCCATTCCCTTGAGGATGGTACAAGGAAATTCATCTTGTGCCTCATGGTTCTGCAAGTATTGCAAATCAGATCCCATAAGAATCCAATGATAATCCTATATTTATTTATTTATTCATTCATTCATTCAGTATTTATACTGCCCTTCCAAAATGGCTCAGGGCGGTTTACAATTAAAACAAAACCATTAAAATCAGTTAACGATTAAAACAGAACTTATAAAAAAGCATAAAACAAAAACAATTAATTAAAACATCATAAAACAGCAATTAAACAATCAGAACAATTTAAAAACCCTGAAGACCAGGTTACAGCATTAAAACCAATTGCAAATATTTAAAAACCCTGGAAAGCCAGGCCATTAAGGGCTCTCCTAAAGACCAATAAAGAATTCAAATTGCGGATTTCTGCAGTCAGTGTATTCCACAGTCCAAGAGCAGCTACAGAGAAGGGCCCGCCTCTGAGTCGCCACCAGACGCACCAGTGGTAGCTGGAGACAGACCTCTTCAGATGACCTGAACATGAGGTGGGGATCACGCAGAAGAAGGGGCTCTCTGAGGTAACCTGGACCTAAGCCGTTCAGGGCTTTAAAGGTAATAACCGGCACTTTGTATTTTGCCTGGAAACACATTGGCATCCAGTGCAGCTGTTTCAAAACAAGCATAATATGGTCTCTCTGGGTTGTCCCAGAGACCAATCTGGCTGCCGCATTTTGAACTAACTGAAGTTTCCGAACTACATACAAAGGCAGCCCCTCATAGAGTGTATTGCAGTAGTCAAGGCTGGAGGTTACCAGCTAGTGCACTACTGTTTTGAGGTCGTTGTCCTCAAGGAATGGATGCAGCCGTCGAATCAGCCAAAGCTGATAGAAAGCATTCCTGGCCATAGCCTCCACCTGAGATACCAGGGTGAGTCCTGGGTCCAGGAGTACTCCCAAGCGGCACACCTGCTCCTTCTGGGGGAGTGTAACCCCATCCAGCACAGGAAGATCTAACTCATACCTCAGATTCTGAGCCCCTACAATGAGCACCTCTGTCTTGCTTGGATTCAGTCTCAAATTGTTATCCCTCATCCAGCCCATTACGGTCTTTAGGAAGGCATTTAGGGAGTGAACACCATTTCCTGATGATGCAGATGAAAAGGAGAAGTAGATTTGGGTGTCATCAGCATATTGATAACACCCAGCACCAAGCCTCCTGATGACCTCATCCAGCGGTTTCATGTAGATATTGAAAAGCATTGGTGACAGAATGGAGCCCCGAGGGACTCCATATAACAGCTCCCATTTTGAGGAGCAACTCTCACCAAGCTCCACCATCTGGAATCTACCCAAGAGATAGGAGGGGAACCACTGCAATGCAGTGCCCCCTATCCCCAACTCCCCAGGTGATTCAGAAGGATACCATGGTCAATGATATTGAACATCGCCGAGAGATCCAAAAGAATCAACAGTCACACTCCTTCCATAGATTATGCAGTAGAGGTCATCCATCAGGCCGACCAAGGCTGTCTCAACCCCATAGCCAGCTCTAAAGCCAGTTTGAAATGGGTGTAGATAATCAGTTTCCTCCCAAACCGCCTGCAGCTGGTTGGCCACCACCTTCTCAATCACCTTGCCCAACCAAGGGAGATTGGAGATTGGCCTATAACTATCCATCTCTAAGGGATCCAGTGAAAGCTTCTTAAGGAGAGGTCTAATCATTGCCTCCTTCAAACATGAAAGCATACTACCCTCCTTCAATGATGCATTTATGATATTAACTATGCCACCTCCAACAATGTCCCTGCTAGACAGAAGCATCCAAGTCAGGAAAGCATCCAGAGAACAA
Source organism: Hemicordylus capensis (assembly GCF_027244095.1). Taxonomy (NCBI): domain Eukaryota; kingdom Metazoa; phylum Chordata; class Lepidosauria; order Squamata; family Cordylidae; genus Hemicordylus; species Hemicordylus capensis. The sequence goes on along the minus strand of NC_069661.1, from coordinate 33,305,879 downwards.
GTGGTAGGCCGCACCGCTTCAAGCAGTTTGTCCACATCCTCAGGAGTCACAGATTGAAACTGATCCAACCTAACACTGCAGAGGGATCACTGGCCACCTCCTTCAAAGACCCTGCCGAAATAGTGGAGTCCCAGTTGGCCTGAATACAGGAGATTTTATCTGCAAAGAACCCATTAAAAGCATCACAGCAGAACACCTCTGGGAACTGTTTTGGAGCAGAAGGAGCAGAAATTAAACTCCTCACGACCCGGGATAGCTCTGCTGAACGCGAACCTGCAGATGCAATGCGAGCTGACCAAAATCCCTTTTTTGCCACACGCACCAGTACTGCATAAGCCTTCAAATGGGTCCTATGCTGCATCCTATCAAATTTGAGCCAAGTTCTCCTCCACTTGCATTCCAGTTGCCTACCCAACCGCTTCAGCCCTCGCAGCTCCTCAGTATACCATGGGGTCATTTTTGAAGCAGGTCAAGAGGGACACTTAGGAGCAATCACGTCTACTGCCCTGGTGAGCTCCCTATTCCAGGTTCCTACTAGGGCATCAGCAGAATCACTGGCCACACCAACTTCAAGACCCTCCAAGGCCTTTTGAAAACCTGCAGGATCCAGCAGCCTTTTTGGGTGGACCATCCTAATAGGTCCATCACCCCTGCAGGGGTGGGTCGTGGCTGTGAAACCAACCTTAACCAGGTAGTGGTCCATCCATGACAATGGGGAAACCACCGGATCCCCCACCCCCCTGATCCGAACAAAAGACCAAATCAGCTGCACTTCATGGCCATTAAGCTTAATTTGACAATGTGGAGAAGCAGGCTCTGAGTCTGTCACACTTAAAACACTGTCAGGAAGTGGTTCATTTGCCTCATCCTTATCATATGGTGAATCACTAATGGAGCAGAGTAGACTTGCAAACCTTAGCAAAGTGTCTTCTTTTCTTGCCCCTGTTGAAAGTGACCTTTCAGGTAGGACAATGAGCAAAATTGGCTTTGTGGGCAGTGTGTCCACATTGGTAGAATGGGTCACTCTTCCTTTCTCGTGCTGCCACTTCCTGACATATGAGAAGATTTGGATTGGAAGAATTTAGTCTGAACAGCCTGGATTTCAAGAAGTTTGGGGGTACCAAAGAGAGCAATTTGGCACAGAGAAGAGCACTTTCCACCCTCCTAGCCAAGGTGAGTTTCTGTTCCAGTAGCAATTTTTAATGCAGTTTGGAGCAGTTTGTTTTCATTTATTTTTTATTTTTTGCAGAGCAATTAACCAGACTGAAAATCAGATGAACAGAGAATGTTTTAATGAAAGGTGGTATATAAATTTAACAATAAGTAAAATTATCATTAGGAGCAATTAGCATTTACTTAAACATTGGTGCTGCCAAGCAATTTGTAAATAAAACTAGAAGCCCTTTGAAAATAAGCTGGAATTAATTGTAGGTTGGGCAGGGGGTGAAAGTATATACTTCTAAACATTTATTGTTAAATTTATATACCACCTTTCATTAAAAACAACCCCAAAGTGGTTTGGTTTTAGTCATGGATTTTAATTTTAATTGCTCTTTTTGTCAATGTGATGAAGATTAGTTAAATCTGAGTGGTCTTAGGCAACCAATGTTGGATCTGAAATGCCATTTCATTTTTTTATTGTCATAAATACTCTCCAACCAATTTAAATGGCAAAGGTGTATATTATCGCTTTATTCAATTGCAGGGAATCTCAAAAAAGCAGGATTTGCAACTAAGGCAGTGCATATCTTCTCTAAAATGGCCCTTTTATAGTTTTTCTAACTTTGAAATCGTAACATAAAACAAAGCATAAATGCATAAATGCTTCCTCCTCCATTTGAAACCTTTTCTGGTGTAAATAGCGTGCAGTTTTGGAAAAGGGGAGTCTTTCTTTAACAGCGGGAGAATAAGGAATCTTTAGCACTATCACCCCAGTCCCTCGAATTACTCTGGAGTCCTTGGTTTTCGTTTTGTTAAAATACAGTCACTCACAAGGGAAAGTCAGGAACAGAACCAGGGCGTGAGGGAGGGGCATCATAATCATAATAATCATCATTGCATCATAATTCTGATGTTTGAGATACAAGCCAACTTCCAAGGGTTGTTGTGAGGAAAAACCTAAGTATAATGTAGTATGTATCATCATTGCATCATAATTCTGATGTTTGAGATACAAGCCAACTTCACAGGTTTGTTGTGAGGAAAAACCTAAGTATGTAGTGCATTTTGAAATTTTTGGTAATTTTTGTAATTTTTTAAATTTTTAAAATAAAAGTTTTCTGAAACATGTGTGTCAGTCAGATGTATGTTGGGGGGTGGGGGGGCGCGGCGGGGGGGGGGGGGGCGCGCAATTTCAGTGCTTGCCCCGGGCGCCGTTTTCCCTAGTTACGCCTCTGGATCTAGAACAGAACTTGTAACATTCAGCAATCATATTCAAAGTAGGGTTGAAATGATCATCTAAGGCTTGAAGAACAGCTTCATAAGGTTTATAGGACCTCCATTGTTTCCACGGAAGAGCAGTTTATCCTGGAGTGCACAAGGAAAAAAGTGGTGGTGGGATTTGAGCCATTCCACAGTGGGCATCCAGTGGACAACAGAGTCCAGAATGGATAAGGAAAAATTACCTTCAGGGCGTGGTGCAGGTCAGGAACCTGGAGAAACAATCAGCATCAGCAAAAGTAAATGCAACTGCAGTTCAGGAATGTAGGCCCAGGAATTTATTCAGAAAACAACTCAATTTCTCCTTCTCCTTTCCCTCCCTTTTCTTTCTGACTCCACCCTCAAACTCTAGAGGGTCCTCACTAGGACAAACTTCTAATTAACAAAACATAACAATTAGCTAGATAGAATACGACACTATCTTTCTTCCACGGATCTTGAGCTGGTGTTGTAGCAGAAATCCCCCGGGTTCTCATAGACAGAGACTGGCACCAACAGTTTGAGAGAAAGCAGATTTTATTGCTAACAATTAGACTCAGCGGAATAATTTCCCAAAGGCTGAGCCCCGTTTACACTGTGGCTTCGCCTTTTGTATACATAGCAATTTACATATTAGCAATAGCAATAGCAATAGCACTTACATTTATATACCGCTCTATAGCCGGAGCTCTCTAAGCGGTTTACAATGATTTTAGCATATTGCCCCCAACATTCTGGGTACTCATTTTACCGACCTCGGAAGGATGGAAGGCTGAGTCAACCTTGAGCCCCTGGTCAGGATCGAATTTGTAACCTTCTGGTTACAGGGCGGCAGTTTTACCACTGCGCCACCATATTGTAGATACAATCCTCATTAATAAGCACCGTCATCTTACAATTATACCAATCAGACACTAAGCTATAATTAAGCATTTCCCCCCTCCTCCTCCCTCCATACAGCCAAACTATTTTTCACTCCCTTCCAGATGTGGCCTTGAAGGTACTGCTGGCCAGCGTCTTGTTATCTAGAGATATCAGAGGGCCCCCTTTGCCTGCATTCCAGTAGGTCAGCAAGAATTATTGTGCTTTTAGCAAGTTGCAATTAGAGCAGTTTGCAGACCCTTTTAACCATTTCTTGACCACCACAAACCTGAGTCTGCCTCAGTGTACATAAAGTTCCTAAATTTATTTTCATCCAGGCACTGACCACACCCAGCAGGTCTGGCTCTAGGTTGAGAGGCCTTCAGCAAACTGCCTTCCATGGGCCCCTTCCTACCTAGGTGGGCCCCAATAAAGGCACTCTGCCACCACCATACAAACACTATGGGCCAGGGATATAACGATAGTTGAACAACGGGGAGAGAAATGTCCCCAGGCCCCTGATGGAGGGGGACTCACCTCCTAGGCAGGAGCTCACACTTTGCTCACTGTTGATATTGTATGAATATATTATGTGATTGTAGCAGGTATATATGTTAAAATTTTGTTTCTGAGCTAGGAGAATGCATGCATGTGTGTGTGTATGTTCATGGAGGGTATGTGTTATTAGTTGCATAAGAATGAGAGAAAGGGCATGCGGGGAATGTTTTGTTTGTGACCATGGCCTTACATTTCTTCTGGCCTTACATTTCTTCTGCAGCTAAAGCACAGTGAGGGGAGGGGGGAAAGGGGCAGGAGCCCATCTTCACTTCCAGGGCCCAGCCTAACCTTGCTATGCCCCTGTCATAGGCCTTGAGCTGGTCTCAAGCATCAGCAGTGGACTCTTCTGAGGGCCGTGGGCCAGGGGTGGTGTTTTCATGAGGCAAAGTGAGGTGGTTGCCTCAGGTAGTGGACTATTGGAGCACTAGCAGGGAGTCAAGATGACCCCCTGTAGCCATTAGAGCACCTCTTTGGGACTGAGCTGACCCTTGCAAGGAGTGTCTCTCCCCACATTCCCGGCAGAGCTTTTAAGAAGCACAAAGGAGAAAAGAGGTGGCTGGCAACCTTCCCTCATTCCCATTTCCCATTCTACTTTCAAAGCTTTAAGGGTGGGTTTAGAAAGGGGGCTGTCCCCCACCAGGCTTGTAAGACAGTGACATTTGGCACTTTGCCTCGGGCACCACAGTATCTTGGACCATGCCTAGCCTGAGCGTTTGCCCAACAAACCCCTGATGCCGGCTCTGACACCCAGACCCATTTAGCTTCAGCAAGGTAGGGCTGTCCTTAAGAGAGCCTTGGCAGGTTGCAGGGCCTGGGGCAAATCAGCCAGTGCAGGACCCTCTTCCAGTTAATTTTAATGGGGGTTAAAAGAGTGAGGCCAGGGCGGTCACTCTGCTTGCCCTGCCCTAAGGACAGCCCTGCAGCAAGTTTCCTGCATCACGTGTCTTCAGACTATGACCTAGTTCTTAATTGGTTGCATTAGCCCTTGAATGCTAAATGGAAAGGCAGTAAAGCACATCCAAGTGAATAAGAGGGGTTATGTCACTAGATGAACCAGAGAAGGGAGAAGCGCAATTTGGGAGAGTTTGTTTCAAAATCAGAGCCGGCTAACAAGAGCCCATAATATGTTATAAGCCTGTTCTTCAAAGGGGATGTGTCTACCTTTGGAGAAAGGTTGGTTATTGCTGTTGTTTTCCTAATTAACTGTAATAGAGCATTCTCCCATTCTGAACAGAGAAGAAAACAAAGGTACATGAAAGTATATCTTTGATGGAGGCCTTCCTGGACACATACTGTCAGCATGAGCAACTTGCTCCAAGAATTAATTGGTTGTGCTTCTATACTATGGGGAAACAAACAGAAATAATTCTGTGTTTGCAAGTAGCAATGAGTGGGTTGAAAGAGCCAATTACCCACTGCCACCTGATGTGAGATTCTGAGGGAGGCATATTATCTGGCTTCACAGACATTTAACAAGTTGTTCTAGTAAGAACTAATCTGCCTACTTCCCTTTCACTGTATCTAAAAGTGGACTAAATTTGGTCCAAATCGGTTAGGAAATTAGCCCACTTGCACCTCAAACATTCACGTGTCTGCCATTTTGAATTAAGGTGGATGGCATCACCATAAAACTATGTGTTTGAGGTATCCCTATGTGTCCCTACAACTGTACCAAATTTGGTCCGAATCGGTTCCCACACACCACAAATTTTCACATGTTCACCTTCTTGAACCAGGGTGGATGACATCATTACAAACTACACCCTTGAGCCATCCCTATTTGTCACTACACCTTTAGCAAATTTGGTTTGAATTGGTTAAGCGGTTCACAAGTTAGTCAAATGTTCATGCATCCACCATCTTTAATTGGGGTGGATGACACGATCACAAACCACACCACTGAAATGTCCCTGTGTGTCACTCACTACAACCATACCTAATTAGGCAGTCCACAAGTTAGCCCTCTTACACCTCAAAAGTTTGTGTGTCCACTATCTTGAACTGTGGTGGATGACATCATCACAAATTACACCATTGGTGCATCCCTGTGTGTCCATACAGCTGTAGCAAATTTGGTTCAAATTGCATAGGTGATTCACAAGTTAGCCCACTTGCACCTCAAAAGTTTATGCGTCTGCCATCTTGAATTCAGATGGATGGCATCATCATGAACTATGCTGTTGAGGTGTCCCTGTGTGTTCCTACAACTGTGCCCAATTTGGTTCATATTGGTCCAGGCATTGAGAAGTTGATGCCGGGGGAGGGGGTTACACAAACACACACACAGAAAGCCGGGTGATCTCACAAGCCTACTGGAAAGTAGGCTTTTAAAAAGCCTAGATGATTTTATTAGGATTAGGACTTCAGAACTAACAAGGTGACAAATGTCCCTCTTTTTAAAAGAGGGGATGAGTGAATAGCAGGTGGGAATTTTTGCTTTGCCTTACACCTACTGCTGAATAATCAGCGTGATGGATGGTGGTTATGATTTTAGTCATAATGATACAGAGTCACTGAGATAATCACCAACTAGCCCCAGTAACTAATAAGTTATGCATTGCTTACAGCACGTAAGCAAGTTCAGCACAACATCTGCTTTGAGAAGCAGGACTCTGAAGTTGGCTTTGGCCATAAAAGCACTATTTATGTTACACTTCAAAAGACTAATAGGATAGTTGTCTAAATTGCACAGAGAGCTGCAAAATACTACCATCAACTGGCCCGCCTTCCCAGGCCAGTGTCCATGATAAAAAAGCTTGTTCACCCCTTGCAATAAAATTATATGAAAAAGCGAAATAAAGTAGATTAGCAGGAGGAAGATGAAATGGTCTATGCAGGAAACAAGAAAGGACAGCTTCAGGCAACACCTGAGATATGTGTGTTTTATTAATGTGAACTCATTTTCCAAGTTGCAGCTTTTGACACTTTTGCTATGAACATGCATGCAAATACATGGTAGAATTATTATATTTAATGCCCATGATCTCGCATATTTTGCAATTTTCTTAGCTGGAAAAGATACTTGTAGAAAATAGCTGGAAAAGGTGCTTGTGTTATTGCAAAACTTTCCATTGGAGAGACAGATAGAGTCAGAGATCCATGCACAGTTAACATCTCATTGTGAGTTTTCCCAATGCCCCACTCTTTTCCTCTGATGCCCCCAATGTATGTCCCTGAACATAGGAAGTTGCCTTATACCGAATCAGACCATTGGTCCATCTAGGTCAGTATTGTCTGACTGGCTGAGGCTCTCCAAGGTTTCAGGCAGGTGGCTTTCCCAGCCTTACCTGGAGTTTCTAGCAAGGATTGAACCTGAGACCTTCTGCATGCAAAGCTGATATTCCACCACTGAGCTACAGTCCCATCTCCTAAGGGGAAATGTCTTACAGCAGACAGCCCTCACCTGTGGTCACTCATCCAAATGCAAATCAAGGCAAACCCTGTCTATTGTCAGGCCTTTGTTCGAGGACTCAGAAGTGGAGTGGGAGGCAATTAATTTACCAGAGGATCCCGAGGGCCAGTTTTATGATCAGAGTGAGGAGGCACTCGAGGAGGGCTTGGTGCAGGAGGCAGAGCAGAGTGACGAATCCCAGGAGGAACTTTCGCTGCTGGGATTCATCACGCTGCTCTGCCTCCTGCACCAAGCCCTCCTTGAGTGCCTCCTCACTCTGATCAAAGTGGGCCCTCGGGATCCTCAGGTAAATTCATTGCCTCCCACTCCTCTTCCGAGTACTTGAACAAAGGCCTGACATCTACCAAAGGGGACAATTCATGCTTGCTACCACAAGTCTGGCTTAATGCAGCAGGGATTAAGGAATGAAGGTCCCCCAGCCCTCAGAGACACACTTGGGGGAAGTTCTTTGGGAGCAGCAGAGGTAATGGGGAAAATCATTGCATGCAAGCAATGTGAGGGCAGTGTTAGTCTGGAAGCTACTTGCTGAATTTTGACTATCATGGAAATACCATAACTGGGTGTTTGGTCCTGCAGTTTTGCAGGCAACCTCCTGTATTGCAGTCAGGGACATAGCCATCATTGGGCGACCAGGTTCAAAGAACCTGGGCTGCTGCCCCACAGGGGCCGCGCCTTGTGGTCCCAACATGCCCCGCGCATCTGACATCAGACCCAAGGGGGCTGGTTTACCTCCTGAGCGGGGTCGTGCGGCCCCATTCGGGAATTAAATGGCCATCGCTGCGTTTGCAGCGTGGCCAGGAGCGGATCTTCCTTGCCTTAAAGGCAAGGAGACCAGTTTCTGGCTGTGCTGAGAACATAGCGCTGGCCTTGATCTAGCTCCCGAATGGGGCTGCATGGCCCCATTCTGGAGTTAGATGGCCAGCCCTGCATTCACAGCGCGGCCAGGAGAGACTCTTTCTGCCTTTAAGCCTCTCCCTGCGAACGCAGCACTGGCCTGAATCTAACTCCCGAACGGGACCACATGGTAGCCAGACCACGCCCCCTGTGTCTGATGTCAGGTGTGGGGGTGTGGCTAACATAGGGGATGGGGCAAGTGGGGCTGCGGCAGTGGCTGGACACAGGCAGCCGCTGGTCTGTCCCCGCTACTGGATGCAGTATGTCATAATCTCAACTATTGGCTACAGATGATGCCACTATTAACCAATTTGCCATTAGAATTTGCTTCTAGCCCAGATAGTTAGTAAACAATCATGTTCCCATTAAATGGGCCAGGTTTTCAAATGCCTCAAAGGCTGGCAAGTTGCTCCCAGTTTATTTTTTATTTAAAGATAGCTTTTTTTGTGCCACGTTTCACATAGTCTCCAAGTGGCATTTAATAAAAAAACTAACATAAAATATTCCCAGCACCAACAACAAAGCAGAAGTTACATACAGTCTTGACCTGTGTGAGGAGAGGCCTAACCCAGAGTAATATTTACCTCTCATGTTACCTGGCAGCACACACCTGGTGTGGGATTCCTTTCCTTGGACTTGCAGAGGCTTTAATTACAGCATCCCTCTTAGCCATCCCAGCTTTTATTGTGTTGTATAATTTACCATAAGCTGCCTTGGGGATGTTTTAGATCAAAAGGTGGGGTGTACAGATTTGAAATGATAATAATAAACAAAACCAGTAAAAACTATAGGTTTGCCCAGTAGTTGCAAACTTCTGCCACCTCTATAAAACATTAGCTCTTCATATGAGAGATGGACAAACTGCTAAGAGCATTCTTGAATTTGCTTGGAATTATCCAAGTTAGGAACATAGGAACATAGGAAGCTGCCATATACTGAGTCAGACCAATGGTCCATCTAGCTCAATATTGTCTACACAGGCTGGTAATGGCTTCTTCAAAGTTGCAGGCAAGAATCTCTCTCAGCCCTATCTTGGAGATGCCAGGGAGGGAACTTGGAACCTAGATGCTCTTTCTAGAGCGGCTCCATCCCCTAAGGGAAATATAGTGCTCACACGTTTCGTCTCCTATTCATAGGCAACCAGGGTGGACCCTGCTTAGCTAAGGGGACAAGTCATGCTTGCTACCACAAGACCAGCTCTCCAAACTCGGGAAGAATTCAGATAACTTGCTAAGCCAATTTGAGATGGCTCTGAGAAGTTCTCCACCCCTTCCTGCCAGTTTTCCACCACCACCTTTCTACCTGTCTCCATGGCAGAGGGACAGCAGAAAAAGCAGCAGCAACAGTCATTCATGCAGGCAAGAGAGAGGCTTTCCTTTCCTTCTCACTCTCCCCCCACCCTCCGTCCCCCTTCACAATTGCAGGTTTCTAAGAGTTCTCTGCCTGAACCCCTGGAGAGCCACTGCCAGCCAGAGTCAAAAATACAGGGCTAGATGGACCAGTAATCTGTCTCAGTATGAGGCCATTTCATAGGTTCGTAAATGAAAGTGTTTTCCTCACCAGCCAAATGCAAGGGCCAGGGGCGGGGTGCTTCATGAAAGAATCAGTAGGTGAGAAGGATGCTGAACCCTTCCTTTATCCACCAATTCCTCTCTTCAAATGCCCCCAACAATTTTAAACCTGGATTAGGAGGAAATAGCACCGGAGGGGGGTAGCATTTCCAGAGGCAAATCAACAGGTAGAGTTAGACGTCCCTCCCTGAGGGCTCCCTTCCACCCACTCTCTCCTACAAATACCCACTCTGCCCCCACAGTCACATTACCTGGACAAACAAAGGTTTGAGGACATGCATTTGCCAAGGTGACATATAGCTCATCCCCTGTTCTTCTAAAAGTACATGCTGGCTATGGATGTAGGAGACACAGGTTCAAGTCTGCCCTCAGTCCCAAAGCTCCCTCAGTGGTCTTAGGCAGCGTATTCTTATCTCAGCCCAATCTGTGATTGCGAAGATAAATGAGATAAAGATGGGGAAGCATTTGGTATGCTGAAAAAGATTATAGAAATGATTCATTGCTAAACACAGTTTATACAGCTCTCAGCTCATTTTGTTTGGAAACTTCTGCAGCTGTTTGGCTTGGTGGCTGTATTTCTTTTTCTAGAACACTTTTTGATTGCTTGTTTGGAGTTTTTATTTCCTTTCAAATGCCCAAGTTATTGCTAAATGTACCTTGGTTAATGATTTGTCATTAGTGTTTCAGAGCAGTAAAATCCTGACAATAAGAATGATGAAGTAAACAATCTGCCTGAAGAAAGAAGCACACATGTGAAGGTAATCAGATAATACTTTGAAGCAGAATTCTAGCAGCCTGCCCCTAGTTTAACCACTTCCCAAAGAGGTGAAGTGATGTTTTGGCCAACTTTGGACATAACGCCAAGCCGCAAGTCCAATGGACTCATGGTTCCACATGCCACGTGTGCACACATACACACACACACATACACACCGCTCTCCCATCTGAATTCATACAAAACAGAGAGCTCCCTCTCTGCAGTCTTGCCTACTGCAATCAGGAGGGGGAACTGCCTGCCAAGGCTTCCTTCTTTACTGAAGGATGGCCCTGGCAGCCAATAGCAGCCAGAGTGAGGGAGGAGCTTCCTCCCTCAACTTCGGTTGCAGAATGGGGAAACTGTGGTGCCAGCATTCAGATATAATGTTGGCACCACAGAGCCAGAGCTCCAGGGGACAGACTTTACTTCAAACTGAAGGTACAAATTATAGGAAAACAAGGGTCCATTTTTTTGGTGAAACTGCGGTTGCCCACATTCAGACGTGCAGTTTCCAAAACTGGAGGTGAAGGGACCTCTGGTTTTGTGTTATGTGCAAATGTGGTCTTTCTGTTGGGTCACAAAAACGTGCAGGTAGCCATAATGGTCCAATAGAAAAAAACCAAAAGAAGCAATTAGGTAATACCTTAATTAGGATCAACCAAAATAACATTGTTGTTAACTGCTGTTTACAGCTTTATGTTATTTGAGTTGATCCTAATATTGCCCAATGTGTCTGTTGAATCTGTTTCTGATTGTGAAAAGGCTCACCTGTCCAGAGTTGAGACAGCTCATCTTCATCAAAGGTATTGTTGCATGTTCCCCACATCCCTGAGCATGGAGAAGTTCCAAAGACCAGCACTAATGGGTTTCATTTCCTTTAGAGGAAGAAGTAACTGGAGACTTTTGACATTTTTGTAATACTTGTTTTATTTGCAAATATACAAGCAGCGCTTAAGTGGAGGCAATAGAAGACACTTCTCCAAGGCAGATCCACTAATGCACATCATATCTTTAGATATATATAGCCCCATAGTGCCTTCATCTCTCTCTGGGCCAGACATAATGCTAAAGTCATCATTGGTGCAACCACCTTTAAAAAACAAACTAACTAAAATAGCATTGGTAGCAATGGAAACTTCCTTCCTGGGACTTATAGCAGGTTAATAGAGACCATTGGGGGAGGGGGCGGCTATGACATTGGAAGAAGGGGTTATATTCCCTTTCCCCATGTGTCATGGTCCTGCTTCTGATTCCCCCATCCCCATGCTTGCTATTTTAATCAAGAAAAAAAGATGGGGACACACCAATGATGCATTTAGAACTGAACTGGTTAGATGCTGTCTACTCTCTCTAAAACTACTGCATACACACCTTTCATCATCCCCTCCCTCCCCTTAGCTATGGGGGGATGGACTCATCTTCACCAAACCCTGGTGGTATCTCATCCAAACACACAAAGAGATTGCCAACTATTTCCCAAACATCAGCTTCCACTGAGGAGAAATCAACCAAGTATTATGGGACTGCTAACTAGCATTCTTCCCTGGCCAACAGAAGTCTCCTTCTGCAACAGAAATCTTTGGCCAGCTGCCATAACAGTATTTTTAAAAAAAAAAATAGAATCTATTTAGGCCCACAGAGCAATTCAGCAGTGATTATCTTGTATTACCCTTTATCCTGTGTCATTGTTTTCACAGCCCCAGAATCCTCTGCAATGCACAAGGATAACCTTGCCAAACAAGTTGTAATGGAAAGAGTTTCTTCAAGGCAGATAGAATAAAAACTGCTTTAAAGGATAGATAATTCTGAAGCTCAGGGTGCCCTCATATATACCATATGTTCCATGGGATCCAATGTCCGTCTGACTGTGTTCATACTAGGGCATGGATAGTCAACCTTGGCTCTCCAGCTGTTGTTGAACTACAAGTCCCATCATCCCCAGCCACAATAAATTGAACTTGTATAGTTTAACAACTGGAGAGCCAAGGTTGCCTATCCCTGCAACCCAGGGCTGCTCAACTTCAGCCCTCCTGCAGATGTTGTCCTACAGTTCCCATAATCCCTGGCTATTGGCCAATGTGGCTGGCGATTATGGGAGCTGTAGTTCAAAAACAGCTGGGGGGCCTAAGCTGAGCAGGCCTGCTGTACCCCATGGCCAGAGCAACATTCTGGGCACAGGACCAGACACATTTTATCTGCCTACTAGAGAGAGAGAGAGAGAGAGAGGGAGAGAGAGAGCTGTGCATGTTTGTGGGTTTCCCACATGTATTATATTCTTATATTTCTGCCCAGTTAAGCACTAGTAGATCAGTAGGAAATGAATATTGTAATTCATACCCAGGATGCTGTTAAATAATGCAAAGAGCATTCTCTGTCGCTGCCCCAAGGATTTGGAATGCTCTCTCTGTTGAAATAAGAGCCTCTCCATCTCTGACAACTTTTAAGAAGACAGTTAAGACAGATTTGTTCACCCAAGCTTTTAATTAGATTTACAGTGGTGCAGCAGGGAAATGACTTGATTAGCAAGCCAGAGGTTGCTGGATTGAATCCCCACTGTTATGTTTCCCAGACTATGGGAAACACCTATATCGGGCAGCAGCGATATAGGAAGATGCTGAAAGGCATCATCTCATACTGTGCGGGAGGAGACAATGGTAAATCCTTCATGTATTCTACCAAAGACAACCACAGGGTTCTGTGATCGCCAGGAGTTGACATCGACTCGATGGCACACTTTACCTTTACAGTTTTTAATCATTTTAACATTGTGCTGAATTTTAAATTGTTTTAATTCTCTTTTAATTTGTACTGTTTTTATTGTAAATCTCCCAGAGACATAAGTTTTGGGTGGTATATACATTTGTTAAATGAATAAAATAAATAAAAGAACTCAAGAAAGGCCTTGATGAAGCTTCTGACCAAATCAGCTTCAGCAAAACCTCCCAGTCCTCAGCCACTTTGGTTTTCATTTTTTGTTTGCTCACCCAGGACTTTTACACACAATAGACTTTACCGCGAGTTTACTGGGAGGTTTTACTGCGAACTCATTTTCCCAAAAAACCAACACAAATAGTGGATTTTTTTTTACCCCGGATATAAATCAGGCTACAGTACACTATAAATCAGTGAAAATCCCGAAATGTGTGTGACCTGCTCACCGCTCACTCGTAGGGACTTCAGGGTAAATCTAGCCGATATGTGAATGCAAAAGCCCCATGTGAAAAACTTTCTGGGGCAGAGCTCCTAGTGTTCAAGGGAGCTCCCAGTATCCATCCACTCCCGCCTCCTGCCTCCAGCTTGTCCATCTCCTCCTCTTTCCCTCTCCTCCTCCTGTGCCCACACAATGCTTGGAAGCATTTCCAAGAGTCGCATGGACATCTGAGTAGGAGAGGGAAAGAGAAGGCTGTAGTCAAGGCGAGGAGAATCTTTCTTTCTTCTTCCTCCTCCTCTGACTGCATCACACTTGGAAGTGCTTCAGATGGAATACATGTACTCATTTCCTCCTCCTCTAATGAATACTGTACATTTGTTCTGTGAGTGTTGAAACATAATGTGTATGAACAGAGCTTATTTCTGTTTTAAAAGCTTGCAGAGATATGAAAGAAACAATTGGGCATAAATTTCATAGTTCACTGTACGGTTCTCTTAGAGAACCAATAGTAAGGAGGAGAGAGAGTATTGTATTTAATTTAATTTTAATTTAATTTAATTTATTTAACACATTTGTATACTGCCCAAAACTTACATCTGTGGACGCTTTACAATAAAATACAAATCTACTATATCTACAGATATTTATATACCGCTCTTCAACCAAAGTTCTCAAAGCGGTTTACATAGAAAAATAAATAATACACAGATGAGATGGTCCCCTGTTCCCAAAGGGCTCACAATCTAAAAAGAAACATAAGACAGATACTAGCAGCAACCAGTGGTGGGCTGCTGTGCTGGGGTTGGATATGGCCAGTTGCTCTCCTCCTGCTAAAATAAAAGAATCACCACTTTAAAAGGTGTCTCTCTGCTCAGTTAGCAGAGGTTTAATTTAATTTAATTATTTGTTTAACACATTTATATGCTGCCCAAAACTTACATATGTGGGTGATTTCTAAACAGAATTAAAATGTTAAAACATTAAAATTTAAAATTTAACACAATATTAAAACTATTAAAAATTGTGGATCTAATTAAAAGCCTGGGTGAACGAATGGGTCTTAACTGCCTTCTTAGAAGTTGTCAGAGATAGGGAGGCTCTTATTTCATCAGGGGCTGCATTCCAAAGCCTCAAGGCAGCAACGGAGAAGGCCTGTCCCTGAGTAGCCACCAGACGAGTTGGTGGCAACTGCAGACGAACCTCTGTAGATGATCTCAATGGGCAGTGGGGCTCATGGCAAAGAAGATGTTATCTTAAATACCCAAGGCCTAAGCTCTTAGACCCTCCCTGACCACATCCCCTCACTTGCTCCTCAACAGAGTACCCTGAAGGCAGAAGCTGGGATCAGACTGAGCCACCAAGTCTCTATGAGACATACCAGGTCAGCCCCTTTATCCAGAATCAGATCATGGAAGGTTTATGATTTATTCTGGACCAGCCTGGCATCACAAAGGAGCAATTTAAGACTCTGTGGGTGTTATAAAGGATGAGCATGCTTCTAATCCAGGCTCTGTTCTCTTTCTTTTCGAGCAGAAAATGAATCTGTAAAGAATCTGACCATCAAACTGTATGCAGTCATGCAACCTGGGTTATATGCTGCGATATTCAGCTCACTTGGGAATCTTGCACAGGCTACACATTTATTTTGTGAAGATAGGATTGAAGTGTGGTGCTATGGACAACAAGCAGAAAGCAAAAGAATAATGAGTATATTATAATGAGTATATTATTAAAGTTATTTTAAAATGCAAAAGAATGACTGTGCTGTGTGACGTTCTGTAGGGACTAGCATTCTCTTTTGAACGTCTTCAGCCTTCTGGAATTGTCTTTTAAGCAAATACACTGATCTCTCTGTATATTCAGGGAATTTGATTCTGTTCTTGTATTATTGGATCTGAAATGATGAGGCAAATCGGTACCTCTGTGGACAAACTGGATTAGAAAGATAACTGAATCTCTGTAAACAAATTCCATTTTATTGGACTTGATTTTGCCAAAGATGTGGGGAAATGTGCAGTTCTACAAAGAAAGGCTATCAAATGGATAGCCTTGGTGGTGCACACAATATCATCTCTGCAAAAGAACGCAGAAGCATACACATTCCTTGCTTGCTGTCCCTGCACTGCCTGCCCTGGTTTGCCTGCCAATTGCACAAAATAAAAAATAATAATTCTAGAAATTTAATTCTAGAATTAAAAATAATTCTAGAAACTAGACACGTTTAAAAGAACTTTAAAAATAATTCTAGAAACTTCATTTTGAAGATGTTAAAAACTAAATTTTTAATGTAAGTAAAAATACATGATTTTACTGCAAGTCTGCACATTTAACATACAGTATTGTGAAGCTAGTGGCTGATATTCGGCCTAGTATTGTGTGGGTACAGCAGTAGTGGAGAGCCAGTCTTGTGATAGTGGGCATGAATTGTCCCCTTTGCAGAGCAGGGTTCATTCTGCCAGTCAATGTAGACAATACTGGGCTAGATGGACCATTGTCTGACTCTTGCAGCAGTGTCTGCGACTCTGCATTGTTGTACCCGCACAGTTCTAGTCTGGATGTTGTCAACTATTGTATTTATTGCACTGGTAGCATATAAGCAAATTGTTACTAAAAAGCCCAAGGTCTAAGGTTGCCAGCTCTGACTAGAGCTCCTCCTGGAGATTTCCCTCCAATATTTCCCCCAGTATAAAATCATTAAAACTCATGAACTAGTTTCAGAACTGGAGATTGATGCTGATTTCTGGAAAGCCTAGGCCAGTCCTGGAGGACTGGCAGCCCCACCAAGGTCTCTTTGCTAGCAGCTTTTCAGACTCTGACACAAAGGCAGGGCCATCCGTTCAGAGGGTCATCTTGAGTCCTGAATCCACTGGACTTGGCGTGGAACTCCCCAAGGACCTCTCCGAAAAGGAGGGTACATTACCTGGCTCCAAGCCAGAGAGGAGTAGCTCAAACTCTATAGAGTTTAGAAAGAGGGAGCATAGTTCGTGTAGAGCACATATTTCTCTGTAGAAAGTTCCAGGTTGAGTCTGCCATCTCCAGGCACTGAAGGGAAAGTCCCTTATTGGCAGCTCTGGAGAGCCCACGCTGCTCACTGCAGACAGCCCTGAGCTAGATGGACCAATAGTATGGTTCAGTATAAGGCAGCTCCATATGATAACAGTCTGTGGAAGCAGCCGACAAATGAGATGGAGAGAGAAAGAACCAAGAGGGGAACAGGTGCTTCCTCTGTGAGAAAACCTCTCTCGGAACCATCTGAGGCTTTATCCTTTCTTCTGAGGGGAAACTGAATGGGATGGGGAGAGAGCCCCCTTTTTTCCTTTAGTTTTTGCTTTAGGTGGAATTCCATAGCCACACACCCCATCTCAGAAAATGGCAAGCACCTGCCTTTGGCCAGTGGTGGCCTGCACAGTTGGGGCAGAGGGTAGAAAACGAGCCCCAGGTGCATCTCGTTCCCACACTTCTCTCCCCGCCCCAGATACCTCTGTCTCCTTTGCCTAGCCTCACCATGGTATTAACCCTGCTTCTGTGCTGTGTTTCATGGTTTCATTGTGTATATGTTTTTTAAACTTTTTAGATAGGTTTGCATTTTTTTCTTATATTCCAGTGTAATATTTGTATTGATCTAACAATAAATCAAGCAAGCAGGCCAGCCCTGGATGTGTGGGCTGGTCATTTGCTCAGTTCCCAAACCAGTGAATGACCAGCCCATGTGCCTGTGGTTAAGGGTGGTGGTGGCACAACTACCGTATTTACCTGAATAAAAGGCGACTCTGAATTTAGGATGATGCCTTAAAAGAGGTTAAATACAGGTTTTACCCGTATTTACCCAAAAGAAAGAGGAATCTGAATTTAAGGTGAAACCCCTCCCCACCCACCCAATATTTAACAGGAAAAAACTGGGGGGGGGACTTCATATTGGGTTTGGGTAAATATGGTAAATGAGGAAGAGTGAGGTAACCGGGGAGGAACATAGGAAGCTGCTATATGCTGAGTCAGACCATTGGTCCATCCAACTCAGTATTGGCTACACAGACTAGCAGCGGCTTCTCCAAGGTTGCAAGCAGGAGTCCCACTCAGCCCTATCTTGGAGATGCCAGGGAGGGAACTTGGAATCTTCTGCATGCAAACATGCAGATGCTCTTCCCAGAGCAGCCCCATTCCCTAAGGGGATTATCTTACAGTGCTCATATATGTAGTCTCTCATTCAAATGCAAGCAGAGCAGACCCTGCTTAGCAAAGGGGACAATTCATGCTTGCTACCACAAGACCAGCTCTCCTCATCAAGGTGAGAAGAATAGGAACAAGATGCAACTGTGGCTTGTTTTCTGTGCGCACCCCACCCCCATGTGGGCCGCCACTGCCTGAGGCTCCTTTCCACCTCCTGTGCTCACAAAGCTCTGCTACAAATAAGTAAATATAATTAGAGGTCGGTTTTTCCCCCTTCAGATGGGCCATCTTTGGTGTTTAGTTCCTGGAGGCCACACCCTTTGAGTTGTAAGCCCAGCTTTCTCATGCCATCATCGAATCATACCTGTCCAAATTATTGCTACAGTCCTGCGACCTCTTGCAGGCCTGCCCACATATGTAAACAATTCTGGCAACGCTTTAATTAGACTTGCGATTTCTATGGCATTATTCCTAAGAAAGCTTGTTTATAGTGATTTATTTCCAACAATGCTTCCTCTGGGTATTTTCAGAAAAGTCTTCACCAATTAAAGGCACAAGAGAGTTATCATAAGCGCGGATGGCAAAATGGCTCTACTGATGCCAATCTTTGAAGAATACAATTGACTCATAAGCTCTGCTCCCTTGTACTGCCAGAATGTTTGAAGCTTATGCTAGGAGCGCTGCCGGGCAATTCCATACTCATATGGGGAAAACAAATGTGTCCCTTTTTAATCTCCCTAAAAAAATAAAAAATAAAAAAGCAAGCAATATTCCTGCACAAAATTTCCTGTCAGTTCATAGCTTTGAGAAAGAAAATTCAGACAGCTTCTGGGTGAGCAGAATTGTAGAATAAATGAGGCTGTGAAGCTTGATAATGAAGGTGATGAAACTCCCTTCTGTTGCTTTTAATTGGGGTTGATTCATTTGTCTCATCTTATCCTCAATACAACTAACTGACTATGCACAGTGTAGGCACAAACAGATCTGTGTGCATGGGCAGCTATTCACACATTACATTCAATGCATGTACATTAGTACACATCCTATCTGTACCATGCATTTGAGAGGGCCTGTACCCAGGTTCACTTCTAAAATGAACACATGTACAAATATGACAACAAATATTTATATACCGCTTGAAAAGTTCCCAAAGCGGTTTACATAGATATAAATAAATAAATAAAATGGCTCCCTGTCCCCAAAGGGCTCACAATCTTAAAAGAAAGAAAGAAAGAAAGAAAGAAAGAAAGAAAGAAAAGATAGGCAACCAATGGACCTGTGGTTTGCGCCCCTTCCCCCCGCTCTCCCGTCTGCATTCAGATGTTCAGGAGAGGGGCCTCTCTGCAGTCAGTGAGACTGCAGAGAGGCAGGGGACCTGGCTGTGTGAGCTTCCTTCTTTCCTGAAGGACAGCTCACACAGCCAATAGCAACCGGAGCAAGAGAAGAGTTTTCTCCCTCAACTCCGGTTGCAGAGAAGGCTAACAGTAGTGCCAGCATTTGAATGTAACATTGGCACTGGCACACTGGAGGTTGGGACTACAAAACCTAGAGAAAACTGAAGGTGACAAATGGAGTTTGGACAGGGAAAATGCAGGTCAATTTTTCCCCTTTAACTGTAGTTCACCGCTTTCATATGATTAGTGAAACCGGAGGTGAAGGGACCTGTGGTTTTGTATTGCATCTGAACCCGGTGTCTATCTCATTCTCAGTTTCCTTTCTGTACAATAAGTGTAATGATGTATTACAGGTAATGGGATAAAGAAATAAGGTAGTCAGTCTATACTCCTAAAAACCTGGTTTGAACAGCATCAGATCTAGTGTAAGCCCACTTTGATTGGTGGAAACCATGATATGCCTCTGCCAGTGCTTTGGGGTAATCTCCCCATCAGTCTGCACTCATGAGCTCAGTTACATCCCTCGGATCATCCTAATTCCAAAAGTCAACATCCCATATCCTTCTTGGGAAATCAGACGCTCAGGGAATGGCTAACAACCTCAGACTAACCACCCCAAAACTCATTGTTCACTGCCAGACCCCCAAGTAATCATTAACCTAGGGAAGCCACACTTCAGCACGTAGCTCACACTGCATGAAACATCTCTCACCCTATAAAAGTAGCTAGTAGAAACCCCTCCAATTGGCAAACCTCTGGGATTCATCTTGGAGACTGTAACCTTCTGCTTCCTCACCATCTCTTCCACCCTCACTGCCAAGGATCCAGGCTCCCCTTCATGCTGCTTTATAACTGTCATGGCCTGTCACCATCTGCTCTCCCTCCAGTAGTGACTCAGAATCAGAAACTGAGGGGATGGAGCTGGTGCTGACTCCCACCCTGAATCCAATCAATGCAGCAATCAATGCAGCAGATCATGGGAAGGTTGACCTTTGTAGACAATGCCACCAAGCTAGAAGCAGAGGAAGCCCCGGGGTTGGAAACCATCAAGGAAGCCACTTCAGAGACACTGTGTTAACATCTGGAGAACCAGAACCCACCACAGAACTGGCCTCTCCACCATCACCACCCCTAACATCAGCACAGCAGTGCCACCAGCAATCTAGGGGAGACCAGCAGGAACAGAGGGAGAGCACCAGACTCTGGGCACTGGCCCCCTTAATGTGGGAACACTCTGGGCATGGAGGTAGGGCCTGGGAGGAATAATCTGAGCTCAGGCAATACTGAGCTCAGTACAGTTTGCCTGCAGGCACTAGTGAGTCCACTTATTCCCTGGATTAAGTGAGTCAAATTATTCTGCAGGGTAATCTAGCCTTGCTCTGCCTTACATCCAGCCTTTCGCCTACGTCATCTTGCTTCGCCTCAGCCCTCACCACAGCCAGATCACCGCAAACCTCATGGGCATAAAGGACAGGTCATAACAGGACAACAACCACGCATAACAATCCCACAAGTAGGTAGATAGTTCCCCACATAACAATTAAGTCTTTTCTTTGCATGTGCAATGTTTGTTTATTGTTCTCTGTGCTATGCGCATGAAATGTTTGTTCTTTAATTATTATTATTTATTAAAAGTTATTAATAAAAATAATAAGATCAAAAAAGGTGTCCCAGGCAATGAAGCAAAAAGCAGAATCATATTGAACTAAGATTTCAGAGTAAATCAAACTCTTATATGTTATATTTAATTCATGCAAGGGGAGGGATCCCAGTGAGGCAGGGAAAGCCTCTTCAGCCATGTTGCGAATGCAGTGCTGGCCAGATTTTACACGCAAATGGGGGGCATGGTCCCATTTGCGAGCAAACCACACCCGACGTCTGATGTTGGGTGCGTGGCTGGGGTGTGAGGCGTGGTCCCTGAAGGACAGCAGCCTGTGTTATTTGGACCCATTCGCACTATGGTGGCTCTGCCAGTGGTTGAGACTTAGTAGAAAGCAGCTTCATATATCCATATGGTGCAACCTCCCTTACTACTATTACTACTGCTACTACTATTTACATACCACTTTTCAATGAAAGAGTTCTGAAAGCAGTTTACAGAGCAAATCATCATCATCATCATCATCTAAAAATAAGATAAAACGGTTCTCTGTCCCCAGAGGGCTCACAATCTAAAAAGAAAGACAGGGAAGACACAAGCAACAGCCTTGGACTGGGACTGTGCCACATCAGATGCAGTACTTAGCCATGTTCGGACCTCTCTGCTAGGGATGTGCATGGAGCTGGTTTTCCCGAACTGGACTGGACTAGGGGTGTGCATAAAACCAATTTTCTTGCTTTGGTTCGAAGTGTCCAAACCAGACTCAAACCAAACTGGGCATGTTCAGTTTTGTGGGGAGGCCCGGACAGACCCCCAGATTCACTTGAATTTGAGCTGGTTCAGGGGTTCTAAGGTTAAAAAAACACTTTCTCCCTCAAAAACACTCACTGTCATGACTGGGGTGCTGCAGCAACCGCGAAGGTGGTCTCTGCCATTTTCCACTCCGGGTCTTACCCTGTTCTTCCATTTCAGCCCATTTTCAGGCCATTCCTTAGAACCCCTGGACCAGCTCCAAGCCAGTCCAGGGGGTTTGGCTCAAGGTTGAGCCGAACTGGGCCCAGTCTAGCTCAAGGGTGAGCCCTCGAGCCAGCCCGGTTTAATGATGAACTGGCTTGACCTCGAGCCAGTTCAGCTGAGCCCAGACCAGGCTGGATTCCCCTTTACAAGTATATCCCTGAGCCAACCCATGACCTGGTTCTTCGAACCAGAGGATGGTTCAGTTCAGACTGGCTCCCTCCTTTGGGGGCCAGTCTGGTTTGAATTCAGAATGCCCAAACCAGGCCAGCATGCACATCCCTACTCCCTGGTCATGGAAAGTTACCATGGCAGAAAAGGATGAAAGTGGAAACCCTCATGTGTATATGTATATACAGGAAGCTCTGTAGTCCAAAAATAAAGGAGAGTGCAGAACAGTGAAAGAATGTGGAATATGGCGTGGGTTGGTATGGATTGTTCCAACTTCTTACATAATTTTCTGTAGCATATTGTTAAAAAAAAAAAATCTAACCTGCCAGTTTGGACACATCCCCAATTAGCAAACCATATTAGAAAACCTTATTTGTTTTTCATTTCCAAGTTTACAATTCCTGGAAGGAACCTCTTATTAATATTATTGTTGTTGTTGTTGCTGGAACTTATACCCTTTTCTTTTGAAGAATAAGCACAAGATGACTAATTAGCTCCATTTGTATTCTTTATTCATTTGATATCATCTTTATAAGTCAGGCTCTCTTAAGAAGTTGGAAGAGTCCTGATGGGTCTGTGAGACACTAGAAAATGGTATGATACCCCCTCTAGAGGAACAATAGAGAAAAGCACCAAATTTAAATCCCACCATACCTGTAACTTCATCAGAACTTTGTGGAAAATAAAGCATTTTTTCCAACAGATCAACTTAAAATTCACAATCCATGAAAAAGCTATTTATTCATCATTCTAAAGTATTCATCATTCTACTGTATGTGGGATAGTTTTTATTTATTTTCAAATTCTGAATAATATTTTTATAAACATGTTATTGGTATTTTCCCAATACATCACATTTTGTTATGATAAACTAGAAACATGTAGATCCCATGATATACATATTTAATTTAGGGACTGATGTAACTGATAGAAGAGTTACATTTTTCTGAACATCATCTGATGAATCATCAACATGTCTAGAGAAAAATGTCTCTTCCATTCCATCCTTGGGGTGGGAATTACCAGATCTAATCCACCTCCCCTCTCTAAATCTGATACAAAACATCAAGTTTTAAAATGCCAGTGCCCACAAAGCAACACAGACAAAAGCATACATCAGGCCATAAAAAAATCACTGGTTTAGCATGCTTAACTCTGCAATGAATTGTAGCTGGTGTATTCCATACCTTCAAATACTTTCATTTTTTTTTTTTTGTATTTTTAGAAGAAATTCTGAACATACCTGCCGATGCCAGAGTTTGACTAGACAATCCTCCCTGCCACTCTCCCCTCTCCCTTGCAGACATTTTGCTAAGTACGTAAAAGATCCAGGGCATGGGCCCACAGGACCTGACTGAGGTCCACAGCCTCCCCACATTTTGATATTTAAACACTTCATGCTCTCTAAAAGTATCCAACACTATCCTCCCCACTAGTTTACTTCACCACTAAAAATTAATCTTTTTCTGCTGCATCAGATTTCTCCTGCAATCAATACCCATACAGTTGAGAACCAGTGTGGTGTAGTGATTAGTGTTTTAAGACTAGGATTGGGGGACTTGCGTTCCCCACTCAGTCATGAAACATGCTGTGGGACTTAATTAAGGTGAGACACACACACTCTTTCTCCTCCAAACCTGCCTCAGAACTGTTGTGAGGATAGAAGTGGGGAGGAAGAACATGTACACTACCCAACTCTTTGGAGGAAGAATAGGATATAACATATACATATTTATGTTGACTTTTAGCCACATGCTCTCCAGTCCTAAGTATGTAAACTCAGAAGCAAATCCAAATAGTTTTGTTTTTTTACAGTGATCATAGCCCAGTTTGATCTCTTCTATGAACCACGTTTCATTTAAGCCAGAAGCATATGCAAACTATAGTGTATGTCTATACACTACAGTGTATGTACAGTGTATAGTGTGTCTACACTACAGAAGAAAAAGCCACCAATCTAGTTTGAAACAGGACAGCAGAAAAAGAAAATATATGAGCTACTGTTACATTTATATATGAGCTACCGTTGCAAACACAAAGCAAATAAAGTAGTAAGTATTATAAGCAGGAACATGTTATGAACCATTTCCTCATATAGTTTGCTATTTAAGCCATTTTGAGAACCTTGTTGCTAATCTTATATATATATATATATATATATATATATATATATATATATATGGAAAAAAACCAAAAAAACCAAAAAAAACCAAAAAAACCCACACGCAGAGAGCAGATTAGAGCTATAAGCATCTCAACAAACAGCAGCACATGTCAAACCAAAGCAGGAACAATAACAAATCCATTTTGTTAGAGCATTTTTTTCTTCCCTTCTTTTAAAAGTTTTAAATACTTTGGCACTAATTTCCTCACAAGAAGGCATATTGTTGTGCGGAAATAGTTTCGCTTGCTTGACCAAACCCAAGCCATTTTGCTAGCTTGATGCAAGAGCTTTTTAAGCAGAAATGCTATGCAAAGAGGAAACAAGCAGGCAGGCAAGAAATGGTGAGCTTGGGGTTTGGCTTGAAATAGATTTCGGGGAAAGGTCCCTAGAAATTGGAATAATCCTTAGCAGACAGTGATGGGAACTGCACTTTGTAAAACCCTGTCTAAGAGCATTCTGATCAGCAGAGTAAATATGGATTGTCACTTGTTTTAATATACACATGTAACCCTCAAGCTAACGGATTGAAATGTTTGAGCAGACTAAGACAAATGATGTAATTTCCTCTTTTGACAAGATAAGACGGTGTTCTGTACTTTGCAAGGGGTCTTTGGTAATCTGAGAGAGCACAGGCTCTCTCTGACCCATTTTCAGCTGAAACTGTCTTTATATCAATAAAGCAATCTACTTGGATTTCCAAACATAGCGTGAAGACCACATTTTCTTCCACAGTTGGGACAGGGAGGGTTTTTCTTACAGAAGTTTGTACTAGTTTTGTACAGCTTTGTACAGAAGTGTGTACAGTTTTGGCTTATACTTTACTTTGAAAATGATTTATTTAAAAGTTTAAAAAAATCTCTCTCTCTCTCTCTCTCACACACACACACACACACACAAAACAAACACAGGCACACAAATGGAGATTTTCAAGTGAGTTTGAGGCTTCTCTCACATGTGCACACATACAGATACAGGTGTTGGGGGAGGGGGGAGAGAAACACAGTGGCTGAAGCAGGAGAAACAAATCCACACAAACAAAACAAACAGTCAAGCGTTTACATAACATTCCATCTCTTTACGTGCCCTTGGCCACCAAAAATCTCTAGAGATTAAATGCAACATGTTATAAAGTCCAAAATGACCAGCAGGGTGACTATCATGACACTGTTTCAGAATCATGGCTCGTAATAAGCCTGAAGGCACGTATTGTCGATCTCTATAACATAAAAGACCATTTTTAAAAGAGAAATCTGACTGCTCATCAGGACCTGCTAAAGCCAATTCATGACGAGTCTGAGCAAATCAATCTTATGTTTGTTGATCCCGTAACTGCTCTTTGATTGCAGGAAACTGAAAAATTGCAGCAAAATTTCCCGGCTGCAGAATTGTGGACATCAACTTCAACACAGGCTCAGCTGCATATTCCGTTTTTTGCAAAAGAGCATCCGTCTGGCGATTGTGGGAGCTAGGTATATACGTGACTTTAAACTCAAAATGAGCATAGAACTGGACCCATCGGATCTGCCACTGATTGAGTTTGCAGGCTGTTTGAAGACATTCCATATTCCTGTGGTCTGTCCATACCTCGATAGAATGCTGCACTCCCTCCAGGGTGTCTCCAAGTCTCAAAAGGAGTCTTTATGGCCAAAAGTTCCTTGTCCCAGATGGTATAATTCTGCTCTGAGGTATTCAGTTTCCTGGAAAAATAGGCGCAAGGTAGCAACACCCCATCAAATTGGCTAGGCTGTAATAAACCCACCCCTATTGTCACACTGGAAGCATCTGTTTTCCACAACAAAGGGAGTTTGGGGATCAGGGTGTTGCAAAATAGGTTCTAATACAAAAAGTCTCTTTAACCCATCAAAGGCCTGTTGTGCTTCCAGTCCCCACTGAGATGAAGTTTTGCTTCTAAGTGAATCTGAAATGGGGGCTGCAAGGTGAATTAAGTCAATAATAAATCTGTGATAGTAGTTCACAAATCCCAGAAAGCGCTGGACATCTTTCACATTTCTGGGAGGTTTCCAGGATACTACTACCTCTATCTTTTCTGGATCCATCTTGATTCCCTTGAGTGAAATCCAGTGTCCTAAAGAGTCTACCACCGGAAGATCGAATGCACATTTTTAAAATTTAGCATACAAATGGTGTTCCCGTAGCCTCTGTAAAACAGCCTGAACATGACCATAACGGGCTTGTGGGGTTGGAGAATGAATCAAGATATCATCCAGATAAACAATAAATAAATCTATCTAGATAATCCCAGAAAATATCATTCATTAGATGTTGGGAAACTGTAGGGGTATTGCATAACCTGAAGGGCATTACAGTATATTCATATTGCCCATTCCAGGTCTGAAATGCGGTTTTCCATTCGTCCCCCATTCTGATGCGCACCAAATTGTAAGCACCTCTCAAACCCAATTTGGTGTAAATGGTGGCACCCTGGAGTCTCTTCAAGAGTTCTAAGCTGAAAGCCAGCGGATAATGATTTTGAATGGTAATTTTATTACGGGTCTGATCATCATTACAAAGTTTCAGTTCCCCACACATTTTCTTTACAAATAACACTGGTGTGGTGACGGGAGAAGAGGAGGATCAGATAAAACCCTTCCTCAGAGTCTTCTCAAGGAAATCTCGCAAAGCAGCCAACTCAGGTTCAGATAGGGAGTAAATTCTCCCCACCAGCAGTATAGCTCTAGGTACAAGATCAATAGCACAATCATATGGTCTATGCGGGGGAAATTGATCGGCTTCCTTCTTATCAAATACATCAGCAAAGTCCTGCTGCTTCTCAGGTAACTTCACTGTAGAATCTGAGGACTTCGATTCCATCCCTGCCTTAGCCGAGACTGTCCAGCAATACTCACAACAATGGTCTGACAAAAAACCCACCTCCCTTCAAGACCATGTAATATGAGGGTTGTGCAAAGAAAGCCAATTCACCCCACAAACCAAAGGATAGGGTGAAATTGATTGATTGATTGAGTGCCATCAAGTCAGTGTTGACTTTTAGCGACCACATAGATAGATTCTCTTCAGGATGATCTGTCTTCCACTTGGCCTTTAAGGTCTCTCAGTGGTGCATTCATTGCAGTTGTAATGAAGTCCATCCACCTTGCTGCTAATCGTCCTCCTCTTCTCTTTTCTTCAACTTTCCCCAGCATTATAGACTTCTCAAGGGAGCTGGGTCTTCGCATAATGTGTCCAAAGTATGGTAGTTTGAGCCTGGTCATTTGTGCCTCAAGTGAAAATTCTGGATTGATTTGTTCTATGAGCCATTTGTTTGTTTTCCTGGCTGTCCATCGTATCTGCAAAAGTCTTCTCCAGCACCAAAGTTCAAAAGCATGAATGCTTTTTCTATCTTGCTTCTTCAAAGTTCAGCTTTCGCATCCATAGAGTGTCACGGGAAAAACCATTGTCCAAATGATTCTAATCTTTGTAGGTGTAGACACATCACGGCATCTCAATATCCTTTCCAAGGCCTTCATTGCAACCATACCAAGTGCTAGTCTGCAGTGTATTTCTTGACTGCTGGATCCTTTACTGTTGATGGTTGATCCTAAAAGGCAGAAGCTATCCACCACTTCAAAGTCTTCATTGTCAATTCTGAGGCTGGTTGCTGTACCCGTTGTCATTAGTTTAGTCTTCTTTGCATTTAATTGTAGTCCCACTGAAATTGTATTCCCAGTGAAATAGTAGTCCCCAAATACTGAATTATCATCATATGTCTCTGGACTTCCAACTGGAGAGGCTCGGTCTGCTCAGTTACAGGCCCCAAAGAAAGAGGTTGCCCATCTATTTTTTCCATGGCCACAGGAGAGTCGAACAGTTTCCACTGGATCAGGTGGGCATTAGCAAAATCACGGTCTATGAAATTAGTGGAAGCTCCAGAGTCGACCATGGCAACAGTCCTCACTGGCTTTTGCCCCAGCTGACAAAATGTGACCTGCAAACAGAGTGAAGAGGAGCGGGATCTAATAGGAGTCTCTATTTGACTCCTACAACCTGGACATAGGATCCCAGCTAAGGCTGAGCAGAGTCATTTCCTGAAGAAGCAGGGCGGGACCACTTTACAGGGCAAGCGTTTGCATAGTGTCCTCCCTGACCACAATACAGACACAGTCCTGCTTGCCTGTGATGATTCTTCTCTTCCACAGTAAGTCGAGGATGAGCTCCTCCCAGCTGCATGGGCTCTTCCCCTGACCTAAGAAACGACATAGCCCCCTTCTTCCTGCAGACGTCTGGTGGGAAAGACGACAACTTTCCAGCCAGCTATCAATCCTTGTGCCTAGTTCTATCAAGGCTATGAGAGTGGGAGGTTGCTCCACCCTTACAAGTTCATCCAGGACTTCATCTGGTAAGCCCACCTGAAATTGGTTCATAAGAGCCGCATCATTCCAATCAAGGTCTTGGCTCAACAGACAAAAGCAGCTGGCATACACAGCAACAGAGTCTTTTCCTTGATGCAAACAGCGAATCTGCCTATTTGCAATCTCTGCCTTTGAAGGATCTTCATAAGCGGCCCACAACTCAGCCACAAAAGTTGCATAATTTACAAGAAGAGGTGCCCCTTGAAGCAAAAAGGGAGTAGCCCATTTGGCTGCAGGCCCAGTCAGGAGGCTTACCACAAAACCCACTTTAAATCTATCATCAGGGAAGTCATTCTGCTCTTAATTGCATGAAGAGTTCACATTGTGCTAAGAAAGCATAAAACCTAAACAGAGATCCATCAAACTTATCTGGAACTGCCACAGGGCACTTACGATTTAAAGCCAGTTGTTGAGCCACTACCTGCATTTGAAGAGCTGAAACTGCAGTAGTTAACTGGTCAACCTGGGTTTGGAGTTGTTCTGCCATCTTGTCCCAGCACCCCAAGAATTAATGGGCTGCAAACAAGCTGTGATGAGCTCACTCTACTGAAGAAGCTGACCAGAGATTTATAACACAATAGCAGAGGCGTATCTAGGGAAAATAGCGCCTAGGGCAAACACTGAAATTGCGCCCCCTGTCCAAGCATCTGACACCCATCTTTCAGATAACTTTACCATCACATCAGCTGAAAAATACAAGTCAAGCTCGTTAATCTTTTAATATTTCAAAAACTATTTAGCAGTGGACTTAGACAGACCAAAAAAGGCTGGAAAACTACAAATTTCAGTATGTGGGGGCTCATGAAATACCCAAATACTATGTGGAGATGTACTTGGAAAACTGAACAGAAGTGCCTGTCTAATTCTCTACTATGCATTGTAGCATCATTATTACATAAGTTTTAAAAATCAATGGAGAATATGACTTTTCCCAGATACTCTGTAAATAATTAAAGGATATGCAGAGTGAACTGTGTCACTGCTTGGAATATATTCTAGTCTTTCAGAAAGACAGTTAAAATGAGAGAAAGAGAGCAAGAAACTCCCAGTGGGCCTTAATATTAAGGGTTTCACACTGATTCAAAGACAAACTCACTATTAATAGCCATATTAGCAAGACATCACATTTAACTCACTTATCACAAGAAGCAAAGTAAGAGCAAATGAATACAATCCTAGCTCTTAAGCATCAGCTCAGTATTCACAAGCCCTGATTCTCTGTGCATAGTGCCATTCTGAATATGTGTACAGTGTCTTATATTATATATTTATTATTATTATTTTTACCCGTAGCCCCTTTGGGGGGCTTCCTAAAGGCTGGGGGGGTTGCAAAGATTCCCCCTCACCCCGCTGGCCTCTAGGGCCTTGCAGGGACCATTTGAGCATGTGCAGTGGCCGTTTTTAAAAATAATCTTTTTTTAAAAAAAAAAAAAAAGGCCACTGAAAACAAAATGGCCACCGCGCATGCTCAAATGGCCTCTGCAAAGCCTGGCATGACCTAGAGCCTCACAGAGGCCATTTGAGCATGCACGGTGGCCATTTTGTTTTTGGCAGCCATTTTTTTTAAAATTAATTTTACAAAATGGCGCCCCCTTCAAGTGGCGCCCGGGGCACGTGCCCTGCCTGCCCTACCCCTAGATATGCCCCTGCACAATAGCCAGTTGGAACTGTAACTAAAGTTGCAGCTTTACTGATAAATGGTAAGTTTTAACAGTCTCACCATGAATACAGAAACGAAGAGTGAAAGCACCATAGACCCAGTACATATCTGATAACCAAGGTTTTCCAGTAAACTTCAGAAGCCCAAACTCTAGCATCACAAAATTCTCTGACCCAAGCTCCAAGCAGATTAGACGTGTTGTTTCCATCAGTTTGTTCAAGGCACAGGCTGCCCGATTTATAGTCAGCAGCCACGTGCACTTAATCAACACTCCACCCGCAACAGCTGCCATAGATTCAATCCGGCTCGCTGTCTTCTTGTCACTCAACTACTTTTCTGTAATTCTTTCACCTACGGTTGCTGTTTTTCCCACCTGCATCCTCGAGGAGATAGTGGCCATTCAATCTCTGGCTCAGATCCTGACCCTTCTCTCCAAAGATCATCCGCCCCTGCTGGCCCCTCCTGCGACAAACACTCACCCTGCCCTGTCTCAACTATCTCCCAATTCAAATCACCGCCCTGCTCCTTCTCAAGCGCCTCCCCACTTTCTAGTAAGTCCCCTGCCCCCCATTCCTCTCCAACAGAGGCGTATCTAGGGAAAATAGCACCTAGGGCAAGCACTGGAATTGCGCCCCCTGCCCAAACATCTGACACCCATCTTTCAGATGACTTTACCATAATATCAGCTCAAAAATACAAGTCAAGCTCGTTATTCTTTTAGTATTTCAAAAACTGTTTAGCTGTGGGTGTAGCCAGACCAAAAAGTGCTGGAAAACTACAAATTTCAGTATGCT
The DNA here is from genome assembly GCF_027244095.1 of Hemicordylus capensis. Taxonomy (NCBI): domain Eukaryota; kingdom Metazoa; phylum Chordata; class Lepidosauria; order Squamata; family Cordylidae; genus Hemicordylus; species Hemicordylus capensis. The sequence goes on along the minus strand of NC_069661.1, from coordinate 33,274,923 downwards.
GGGGCTCATGAAATACCCAAATACTATGTGGAGGTATACTTGGAAAACTGAACAGAAGTGCCTGTCTAATTCTCTACTATGCATTGTAGCATCATTATTACATAAGTTTTAAAAATAAATGGAGAATTAGGCTTTTCCCCGATAATCTGAAAATAATAAAAGGATATGCAGAGTGAACTGTGTCACTGCTTGGAATATATTCTATTTTATATATCTATAATATATTTCAGAAAGACAGTTAAAATGAGAGAAAGAGAGCAAGAAACTCCCAGTGGGCCTTAATACTAAAGATTTCACACTGAATCAAAGACAAACTCACCATTAATAGCCATATTATTAAGACATCACATTTAACTCACTTGTCACAAGAAGCAAAGTAAGAGCAAATGAATACAATCCTAGCTCTTAAGCTTCAGCTCATTATTCACAAGCCCTGATTCTCTGTACATAGTGCCAAACTGAATATGTGTACAGTGACATATTATATTAAATTTTTAAAAATACCTATAGCCCCTTCGGGGGCTTCCTAAAGGCTGTGGGGTGGGTCTGCAAAGGTTCCCCCTCCCCTCGCTGGCCTTTGGGCTTTACAGGGACCATTTGAGCATGTGTGGTGGCCATTTTGTTTTCAGTGGCCATTTTTTTTAAAAAAATTAAATTTTACAAAATGGCGCCCCCCTTCAATTGGCGCCCGGGGCATGTGCCCTGCCTGCCCTACCCTAGATATGCCCCTGCTCTCCAATGTCCTCAGGTGGGGGCATGACATGGCCAGACTTGGCGGTAGTTGCAGGACGCCTCCTCCAATGCCCACCTACCAGTGTCCAGAGCGAGTGGGTTTTGTCCATCACTGAGGATGTGATGACACCCCATCTCTCGTGCCTGGACCCTGCCTTGGTGGAGCAACTGATTTTGATCAAGGTTAACTTCCCCCTGCTGCGCTACCCCGAGCTGGAAGTGGCAGGTAAATGAGTGACTCATGGTCCCCCTCCTCGCCCACCTGCAACACCACTTCAGAGCAGCTCACCCCACCCTCACCCTTGCCAAAACAGCTGTGTCACAGTCTGCCTCTAGTGCTGTCAACACATGCATGCACACACCCCACTGGCACCACCCATTATGCTGACCAACTGGTGCCCCTTTCCAGCAGCACTTGGGGGGCTGTTGTGGAGAACACACAAGGAGCCTGAGTGTATATATTGTAGATCGTTGACAATGTGTAAGAAATGTTGTATATAGTTGCTGTTGCTTTTCTTCTTTCCTAAGTTCTAGCACCCACACTCATACATGCATGCACCATACACACCACCAGTGATGAGTCAGTGGTCTGGTGCCACCACATTTCTGAGAGCCTTGCTATACAGGCTCTCAGCAAAGCGGTGGTGGCCCTGCCAGTCTGAGGCAGAATTTTCTTTCGTTTAGGATGCACGCACAAAGAGAAGAAAGGAAGACTTCTCAGTAAGTGCATAATTTTAAACATTTCTTAAATGTGTTAAATTAAATGTGTGCTGTTAAAATGTTTGCTTTGTTTTTAAATGCTGGTGTTTAATTGCTTTATCAGTAGTCTGTGATGCTTAGTAGTTCGTGATTAGGTTTATGGTTTGCATAGTGGTGTCTCTGTGTGGTTAGGTTTGTCGTGGTGGCTTGCTGGGTCCAGCAGGTTTATGGTCTCTCTTTGTTGTGGTTTCTTGTTAGTTTGGTTTGGGGTTTCTTGTCATCTTGCACAGGTAAGGTTTGTGGTTTGCAGTTAGCTTTGTGGTTTCCTTGATTTGTGGTGTCTGTAGTTGGGTTTGTTGTTTGCTGAGTCTAGGTTTGTAGTTCATTGTGGTTTTTAGTCTGTTCTCTGAAAGCCTTTGTTAGCATAGCAAATTTGCATGCAGTGCTTTTTGGGTTGCAGAACGCCTAGGGGCACCAAAATGGGTTGGGTGGTAGGGCAAGATGGGTGCCAACTACCACCAAACCCACGAAGCAGTCAGGCACTCCGGTAATTTTTAATGAATGTTTACTTTTTTTCTGGTTTCATTTTTCTGGCATAGGGAATAATGGGGATTTGAAGCAGTCCCATTATTTTCTGGGTAGCATCTAGGTGCTCCAAAGGGCACCTAGAATGGTGTCTAGGTGCTCCAAAGTGGGGCACATGGCAGGTCCCCATGGTGTCCAGCCATCACCCAAACCACAAGGCTGTGGGGCACTCTGTTGTTTTTCTGTGGATTTTTATTATTTTATTTATTTTAGATTCTTTGATGTCTCATAACTTTATATGCACCCTCAAAGAGTCTAAACAGTGTGGATTCTTGGTTGCTACATACAACTGAGATTCTCTGATGTTAACTAAGTTTTATGTAGCAACCAAGAATCCACACTGTTTAGACTCTTTGATTTGCATAACAAAGTTATGAGACATGAGAGCATCTAAAATATGGTTCGAGCTCAAGCCAAACCATGGGTCGGCTAGATCAAACCAGTACTTGAGCCTGGGCACCTGGTTTAAGACCGGTTCAAACACGAACCAAACCACTCAAACTGGTTTTGTACACACCCCTAGTACCCTGTTGGTGCTTAATATTAATAGCAACAACAACATTAAGAATGGAAACCGACACCTCTGACATGAAGAACAGATGTGTGTAAATGATCCCTTTGGCACATCTATCAAGTTCTATGAGTGGATTTGCCCTGACATTTTCAAAAGTTATGGAACATAGATATTCTTTATTAAAGCTTCCTACTGAATGGATTAAAGCACACCATATACCAGATTGGAGAGCAGGCATTTTCTTTCATAAAGCAATGCATTGTCAGCAGCAGTCAATCATACGCCTCTAATCTGTGCTGTTTGACCTTTCTTTGTATTACTGAAGTGTCTGCTTCCTTTTCAACTTAGTGCATAATCTAAAATTTCATCACAGGAGGCCATTTGGGTCTCAAGCTTTCTTAATTAGTTAGCAGACTGTCAGTGGATATTTAGAAGTTAAGGTTTCTCATAACAGTTTTTTCATCTTCAGTCAGCCTCTTCATCAAGGCTTTCTATTTATTTATTTTTTAATTTGAATACCTCCCTCATTTCAAAGGGCTTATGGAGTGCAGTATAATGATTTTCCTTCTTCCAAGCAGCACGATGCACCTTTTTAAAGTGGTAACCCATGGGACCCTCCAGCAGAGCTTCTTGTAGGGTTGGTGTTTGGAATATCGATTATAAATTAGCTAGGCATCCCCATGAGGACCCTTATTTCCAAAGATTTCAACCATGAGGGCGGTTGAATTCACCTTCTCCTGTTACCTGGGCTCTTTCCAGGACTGAATGTTTAAGTCTAAATTGGTCTAACTTGTAAGGATTATAATTATCAGTTAAGATTATAGTGAAAGGAAAGTAGGCAAATTAATTCGTGCCAGAATAATTTCTTTTGTTGTTAGTTTCAGACTCAGGTCACAAGGTTAGCCCAGGAAATTGTAACTAAAGGGGAAAATAGAACCTGAAGTCTTTGTGGAACATCAACAAAGAATGTCAAGTCTGTTTTCCTAACTGGCCAAATTTTAGAGTAGGTGGTAAAATTTAGGAAATACAAGGCAGAGTTTTAGGAAGGATTTTAGTTAAAGATAGAGACAGAAGAATCCAAAAGAAGAAAGCCAGAGAGGGAGGATCACAGGCAATCCAGGAAGAAAAGTGAATGAGAAAGCTGCTGGAAAGAATGAAAAAACAGTAAGGCTGTTTGAAAGAAGGATGCAATTTAAAGAGGGCACATTCATCCTTTGGTTTATTATTTTTTAATTCATAGGATTTTTTAAAAGAAGAAATTCATAGAACCATTTTGAAGAATATAAATTGGGTTAATGTTTTGTTTTTCTTTCTAAGTAAAGGCATATTTTTGTTCAGATATCTTGTAGTCTGGGGTTTTTCCCCCTCACCCCATGCTTGCCATCCTGCTCTACCTGAGTTATTTTGATAGATGGGTTGTTTGGTGGAGGTAGCCAAGCAGCCTTCCCTCTAACAGGGAATCCCAGATGTTGTTGCCTACACTCCCAGCATCCCCAGCTGCAATGGCCTTTGGCTGGGAATTATGGGAGTTGTAGTCAAAAACATCTAGGATTTCCTGTTAGAGGGAGTACTGCATCCAAGGAATAAAAGACTTCCACTTGGCAGCAATGGTAAAATCCAAAAAGTAGGAGAGGAAAGAGTATCCAGTGGCTGGCTCTGCTTACCTGCACCCTTTTTCACAGGGCTGGCTTCTCCTGGACTGTGACAGCTGCCTTGAATCCATTGGCAGAAAGGCAGATGTTCTGGGAGGCAGTTCCAGGCATGAAGCAATAACGTCTGGCCAGTGGCTGGCAGTGCAAGAGCTTTCCCCCTCTCCTCAAGCCCTGTTTGAACTCTACATTCTGGAAGTAGAATGGGAAGAGAGGGGAAGGGAAGAGAGCTGGTCTTGTGGTAGCAAGCATGACTTGTCCCCTTAAGCTAAGCAGGATCCACCCTGGTTGCATACAAAAGGGAGACTAGAAGTGTGAGCGCTGTAAGATATTCCCCTTAGGGGATGGAGCCACTCTGGGAAGAGCATCTAGGCTCCAAGTTCCTTCCCTGGCATCTCCAAGATAGGGCTGAGAGATTCCTGCCTGCAACCTTGGAGAAGCCGCTGCCAGTCTGTGCGGGCAATACTGAGCGAGATGGACCTATGGTCTGACTCAGTATATGGCAACTTCCTATGTTCCTATGAAGTGAAGCACTTCAATCTACCAAATTAAGATAACCAAGACAGTCTGAGGCAGAAAAGGCTCATTCACATGCTCAGTTCTACACTTGTGCAACGAGTGTACAGTGTGCACAGGTACAGATCTGTACACAGGTAGAGTTATTCCCACATTACGCTGAACTCAGAGGCAGCAGTACACTTCCTATCTGTACCACACATTTGAACCTGTACCCAGGTTCACTTTGAAAATGAACCCACATACACTCATTCACACACAAACATGTGTACATGTGTACAGACATCTGTACACTTGTACAACGTAATGTCTGAATCAGGCTAAAGTCCAAATAGGACCCCCAAGATAGTAGTAGAAATAGAGCTATACACAATTTGCTGCCCTTTAATGGTACTCCAAGATCTACTGCTTGAGAAAGTTTGCCTCAACCTGATAGGGTCAGCTCTGACTGCTCCTTCCTGTGCTTTGACCAAGAATCAGTCAATCAGCAAACTATTGGACACTGAAAAAGCAGAGCAGGATCTGGGTAGGTCATGTGAATAACTGACTGGTTAAGAATTGTTTATGTGTTTATATGTTGCTTGGCCTGGGAGTTAGTGAGTTAAGCATGGCAACCAGGGGCATCTGGATGGATGGCCAAAATGGCACCAGCCAGGGGCTCAGTAGGTTTATGGGTGCCATTCTCTTGCCACATGGGGGCTGAGAGGGCCAGGGACAATGCAGGAGACAGATCACTGGCCCTGAGGGAAGGACAGTAGCAGGGCGCTTTGCTGTTACAGCAGATGACACAGGAAGAAGCAGCAGCAACCTTCCTTATGTCTCCACCTCCTCCCCCAGTAAAAACAAAACAGGTCAAAAATCTGCTTCGCTGATTGGCTCTGTAGCCAATCAGGGAACTGGATCTTTCACGCTGGTTTTTGATGTGGAGGTAGTGGAGTGGAGGGCTGGGTAGGAAGGTGCTGCTATGGGGGGGGGCTGTTGAGCGAGGAGAAAAGGCTTGTTGTGGGCTGCCTGTGCTTGGGTAGGTGATTGGGGTGTGGGTTGAGCACAGGAGAAAACCAAGTTGCTTCTGCTTGGAGTGCACTGCAGTGAAGGGAGAGACACCAAATGAGGAAGGATCTATGAGGGTAAAATTTGTTACTCTTTGGATGAGTATTTGTTTGTTTGTTTGTTTGTTTAAAGCTGATATCTCTTTAAGTAAAGAAAAAGAGGTGAGCAGCCCAGCTTTGGTGCTGCAGGTTTTTATTTATTTATTTATCATATGTTTGTACCACTGCCTGATATGTAAATCTCTAGGTGGTGTACAGAGGTTTTCCTTCCCCACCGGATCATGAGCAGCTTAGTCATGTCTACTCAGAAGTAAACCCCATTGTACTCAATGGGACTTACTCTGAGGTAAGTGAACCAACACTTGAGAGGCAGTGTGGAGTAGTGATTAGAATGTTGGGTTAGGATTGGGAATGCCTGGGTTCGGGTCCCTCCCTGCTCAGCTGTGAAACTCACTGGGTAATCATAGGCCAGATACTCTCTCATCCTAATCTGCCTCACAGGACTGTTGTCAGAATAAATTGGGAGCGGGTGGGGTGGTACAAGGAGCCCTGAGCTCCTTGGAGAAAGGACAGAATATAGATAGTAAAATCCCCACATACATGTATATTTAGGACCGTCTTTCAATTTTGTGGGTCTACACGTGTTTGGAAATTGGCCCAGTTCTTCAGCCTCCAAGCCTGAGAAGCTCAGTTCTGGAGTGGGTATATGGTCAGTATCCTTGACCCTGAAGACAGATGCAAAGAACTCATTCAGCTTCTCTGCATTCTCCTTATCATCCTTAATAATCCCTTTCACATTTATAAAGGTGCCTCAGATTATTATGCATATTGTGAATTACACAGGCATCATTCTGAAACGTAGTGGGGTTTTTAAAATGCAAAACTAATTTTATTCAGGCACAGATGTACTCAGATTCATTTTTAAAGTGAACACATGTACAAAAACATGTACATGTGTTCACAGCTGTGTAGAAGGACAGTATAGAGGTCCCATGTGAAAGGGCATCTGTACTTTAAGCCCCTCTCCCCAACATAAAGCCACAGCCACATGGGGGCATTACCAGGTAACTTCAGTATGGCTGATGTATCAGGTTTTCACAATTTCTTTTCATTCTACCTACTGGTATGGGAGCTGCGGCAGCTACTTGCTGCTGTTGGAAGTATGGCATGCCTTCTTCCCACACCAGTGCCATTTCTCCAAGGTACTGCAGCAACACTGGCATGGGAAGAAGCTGTGGAATGGACACCTGCTCCTTTGTAATAATGGACTTCTGAACTTATTGTGCAGCATAGGAAGGAACTATGTTGAAGTGGTTCTTTCAGGCCTGCTTTTTCAAATTTGCCCCTGATCTCTACTAGTCCAAACTGAATATGGTCTAAGGACAATGCAAGGGAGTCAGAAATTGTGTCCAACATGCTGCTTGTCTGAGGAAGCAATGGTCCACATTGCTCCTTCTGAACCTGAATCCTGAGGTGGGGTGGTGGTGTCTCGGGGGGGGGGAGTAAACTAGCTGACCTGGTGCAAATCATCTGCGCCCCTAGTTCTCCCCATCTTTCCCCACATCCCTTCAGCCATTCTCCCCCGTCCCTTCAGCCCCAGTTCATTCTCCCCTGACCGCCAGCCTGGCCACAGCTTCCTCTCCCCACCTGGTCTGGCCACAGATTCCTCTGCCCAGCAGCAGGCTGGCCTGGCCGCCACTTCCTCTCACAACCCACTTCCTCTCACCATCCAGCAGACAGCCTGGCAGCCACTTTCTCTCGCTGGCTGCTCGTCTTCCTCTCCCCTTCCCCTCTCTTGTGAAATCTCGCGAGAGCTGCCACACATGGGATTAGCGAGAGATACGCCTTAGAGAAAGAGAGAGAGAGATGGGAGGGGGATGCCAGAGCAAAATTGACCAAGGGCACCACAACCCCTTGAGCTGGCACTGATGGCAACTGTTGCCAGGTGCTTAGACTGACAAGAGGAGTTCTGTAGAAGTGTGTTGTAGAGTCTGCTGGAACTTAACTGCCAAGGAAGAAGCTGGGAGAAAGGGATACAGACTGAAGAAGGGCAAACTGTAACTGGGTGTGCTTTGAACTGTGTATTTCTTGGAAAAGATCAACTTCTCATTTGTCTTTTCACAAAACAATAAATCCTTTTTATGTTTTAGAATTTTGGACTTCCTCATTGGTGTAACACCCCAGCCCATAGCATTCCCCTACTATGAAGGGCAGTAGATATTATAGGAGAGGACTATAGGAGATAAATAGTTGCAGTGGATACAGGAGCCATCACAGAGACTCACACAATAAAAGCAGATGCCTGTGGAAGAATAGTCTCCACAGGAGATATAATGCTGGCAGTTTTATTTGTATGAGTCCAGTACTGTTTCTAAGAGGACTGCAGTTGTGCAGATTTTAGGCAGTGCAGTCACATCACAGGAGCTCTTCCATGAATTAAAAAGTAGTTGATTATAATAACTGCTGGCTGTTCTGCAAAGTACTTTATTTCATGTAAACATTTGTTAAGCTAACCTCATACAAAAGGGTGCAAGTCCCCTTAAATACATATAGTGGGATGTGAATTTGGGCTGCTCTGCCAGAAACAATGGCGACACCAGTTTGCAGCAAAGTACTATATCTCTCTGAGTCATTTGCTTCACACTGTCTGCCCCCTCAGAATGCAGAGAATCTATCAATACTGATTTCTCATTCTCTCCCCCCACCACTTATCTTCTCTCCCTCCCTCTTTTGCTTGTGTTTTCAGAACTGAGAGGGTAAAATTCCCCACCCTCCACCAGGTACGTGGGAAGAGTTCCAATATATTGGCAGCTGTTGAGCCATCTGCTAATGAGACCAGCTGGTTAACACTCACTGTGTTGGCTGTGGAGATGAGAGGAGAGAGAGGAAACTGCATTTGCTGTATCAATATCCCAGCTCTTAAGGGGAGCATGCACTTTAGATTCCAAAGAAAGCCAGTCCTGAATGGAACTGCAGACAGAATGGAGACAGTTGAGTCTGTCCCATTTAGGCGTTGGGTTGAAACTTTGATCACAAGGCTGGAAAAACCTACAAATCTGAAAGAGCAAGTTAATTTTTTCTTGTCTGGGCTCTACTGCTTTATGCTGCTCAGGGGAATATGTAGCCCTATCCAGAAGTTCATCTGAGTACAAATGGAAGTAGCACATTCGATTATATGTCATCGTGGGCACTGCCGAGCAATTGAGACACATGAACTCAGATCTGGGATCATGATATTCTATGAGGGGAAGGCTGGAACCTATAGCTTCACAATGCCCCCACCTCATCCATAAAACTGTACAGACTTTTAATGAGTAGCAAATAAATTATGCAAAAAGCTGAAATCGTACTCCATTGTACATTAAACAAGTGGCCTTTTTGGCTGTAGCCCCTCAGCTTTGGAATGCTGTCCTGGAAGAGCTCCACCATCTTGAATTGGAGTGGATGACATCATCACAAACTACACCATTAGGGCATCCCTATGTGTCCCTACAGCTGTAGCAAATTTGGTTCAAATTGGTTAGGCAATTAGCTTGCTTGCGCCTCAGATGTTCACGTGGGTACCATCTTGAATTGGAGTGGATGACTTCATCACACACCACGCCAATTGTGCCTCCAAAGTTTATGCATCCACCATCTTGGATCAGGGTGGGTGACATCATCACAAACTATGTCATTGAGGTGTCCCTATGTATCCCTACAACTGTACCTGGTTTAGTTCATATTGGTCCATGTGTTGAGAAGTTGATAGGGGGAAACACATGGACAGACACACACATGGACAGACATACACACGGACACACACAGAGAATGCTGGGTGATCTCATAAGCCTACTAGAAAGTAGGCTAAAAATGGTGTTTCAGAAGCTGCAATCACATCAGGACCAAAGAGTGATGATAGTAAATACTTTAGCTGAATAAACTGCCCTGAATAAACTGCCCTTTAGCTGAATAAACTGCCCTCAAATGTTAGCATTTGAGGGTATATCCAACTCAATTCCCAAAGTGTTAATAGATTTAAAAACAGCCTGAGATCTAGTGTAATCATGTTGCGGGAGGCTCAGTTAACCCAATAAAAAGATTTACGAGCAATCTTCAAACAGGGATTCATCCACAACGTAGGCTTTTCATGCTGGAAAGGATCAAAACCATTTCTAGAACCCAAATTTGTCCATATATGCCTTGCAGCTTTAACTCCCGGTAATGACCCAGCTCCACGAACAAATGAAGAACTGAGCACCTGCCAAGATTTCAGTGGGGTCAAATAACTCTCAAGCTGTGCCCAAGGTGTGACGAAGACCTGAAGATAAAATAAATGCCCATTAATAAGCCTGAAAATGTGTAAAATTAAATCCTCCTACTTCAATAGGGTCTTGAACTTTACGAAGTGGAAATCTGGGCAGGTGTCAATGCCATAAGAAGTCATTGGCCTGGGTCATATGTAATCAGGGGCGTTATCTAGGGGAAATAGCTCCTAGGGCAAGCACTGACATTACGCCCCTGTCCAAACAGGGATGATGGGACTTGTAGTCAACAATATCTGGAAATCTCTATTAAAAGGAACACTGTACCATCTAGACTAGAACACTGTACCATCTTGACATGGTTGTTGATCAAAACCTGAAAACATGAGCCATCTCTGTTAAAGACTTAGAACAAAAGTCAGGAGTTATGTGAGGATTCCAAATGTCATTTTCTGTCTCATCTCATGCTTTTTAAAAAAACATGACTTTGTCCTAGAGCAGGGTTTCTCAACGTGTGGGTCCCCAGATGTAATTGGACTTCAACTCCCATAATTCCCAACCAAAGGCCACTGGGGCTGGGGATTATGGGAGTTGGTCCAATAACATCTGGGGACCCACACGTTGAGAGACCCTGTCCTAGAGGATCACCTGCCCAAATAGCCACTAGCAAAATAAGGGAAGAAGAAGGTGGCAGGGGGAGCCTATAAACCAGTGAATGATTCCTGCCATTCTTTGTCTTGTGGTGACTGTTGTCTCATGATGGGGTATATGTGCATTCACCACACTAGTGCTTACTTTGGCACCTGGAGAGAGGAGGATACATTAGTTTGCAACACTAGACAGAGGAATTTGCAACAGGAGCAGATAGCCAAGTTCTGCCAGGGCCAAAACCAGCCCCTGCCAAACTAAGAAATCATTGTCATTTGCCCCTTCCTGTCACAAGCAGTGTGCTGTTCTTTTATTATTGACTCTGACGCTCAGATATCCCAGTCATGGATGGAAAATTCAGGGTCAATTTACAAGAGACACATTTTCTACATGGAAGTTTCTTCTGTGCAGGTGTTGTGCAGAAACCCATGTGTAATGATCAATACATATGTATCTATTCTGCCAGGGGCATAGCAAGGTTGGAATGGGCCCAGATGAGATTTTAAAATGGGTCCCCAGCCCCTCAACGTCCAGGGCCTCCACACACCCCAGGTCCCCAAGGATTTAAGTCTGATATTTCAAAATAAGTATGTTGAATACACACACTTCACAATATATAGTGATATACATTGAGGCTATTCACACGATGGGACGAAATCGGGCTAGCGGAGGCTAGCCTGATTTCATCCCATCGTGTGGACCACTGGGCTCGTCTGCAAGCCCGGTAGTTCCTAAGCGGGTAACCCGCCTAACTACCCCTGCCCTTAAACCAGGTTTGCAAAGCGAGCGCTCTGCAAACCTGGTTTTAAAAATCGTGAGTAGCTGCGGCACTGCTCCACAGCACGGCTACTCACAAGGAGACCCCTGGAGGGGAGGCAAAAAGCCGCCTCCTGGCTCCAGGGGTCTCGGCAGCATGCCCTGCACGCTCATGCAGGGCATGCTGGAGCTTCCAGGGGCCGATCGGCCCTCGCTCCCCCCAGCCCCCGCCGGCTCCATCACAGAGCTGGCAATTGTGTGGGTGGCCGATCCGGAAATGAAATGAAATTTATCCAAAAACTTTCATTAAGTGTGTTAACTGAATCTTATCATATATATGTTTAATAAAATATGTTTTATTATGTATTATTCTTCAATACTAAATTTCTAAGAATTCAGAGAATTTTAATTAGATATTGTTTTAATTGTGTTTTAAATAGTTTTAACATTTTAAATTTTAATTGTTGTAATGTTTTAATCTTTTTATCTGTTTTTATTATTTGGTTGTAAACCACCCAGAGACTTGTGTTTTGGGTGAGCAACAACCAGGACAACATCTTGGAACAGGTGCCCAAATAAGCTTTTTGTTTAGATGACCATTCCACATGCCCTTTCACCATCCACTGAATGAGCAAAGCAAAGCAAAGCAAATACACAATTGCTTTCCTAGAGTCTTCTGTGCTAACGTCAGAAAACAGCAACTCTTCCAATGCCTCACGTCCAACTTAACTTAATGTATTGGATGCAGTTTTAGTGGCTGATAGATTTACAGTTACAGTCAAAAGGGAAATAGGAAGGGGAGATAGTTCAGCATGCTAAGGTGGCCAAAATCCTTTCCGGATGCTATATTTCAGGATGTCAGCCTTTAAATGTGTTATTTTTATGGCTGTGATTTATTCTAAGCCACTGAGTCAAACTGTCCTCTTTTTAAACTTTGAGTACCTATTCAGACCACTGCAACATTCCTTTTTAAATGAAAAGAGAAGTGAACTCAGAAAAATGACTGACCTTAAAGAAGTCTAATATATCCTTGACTGTCTTTGTTTTGCACATTTCAATTATTTCAGTCACAGCTTTGTAGCAGACTGAATTGGAATTTTTGAACATTCAGTCATAGTCAACTTGAATGCTACAAGCCAGGTTCTTCCTGGAGTGGGTGTTCAATCCAAGTCCTCCCAAACGGCCCTGTTCACATTGCTGCTCACTCCCCAAGCCCCAAGCAGTAAAAGGTAGGTTCCAAAGGAAACCGAACCTGAGAAGGTCCAAAGGAAATAGTTGATCCCAAATACTAGATTTCCTTTGGAGGAGAGAATACTAGAAACTTGTGCGGGTTTTTAATAATATTTATTTTTTAAACAAATGTATTAATGCAGAGGTGCAGACAAGCAGCATGTGCATAGTGAGCTCCTACATTCCTACCTGATGAGAGGGAGCAGCAGAGCCGCTTCTTCCCATCAAGATGAGGGAGGAGGGAGAAACTTGTGTACTTCAAGGGCCTTCAGTCAACTCCCAGGCACCTCCCTCCCTCCCTGTTTGTTTTGTTCCTTCACATACAGTACCTTACACCAGTCCTCTCCCCTTATCTGGAAGAGGGTAGGACATGTTCTACCCTCAATGGGGGATGGTGGGCACAGAAGGGGCAACTTGCATTTATGAGTGGGCAAGTTTTGACTCATGTGCTAGACTTCTGAAACAGAAATGGGGGGTGGAGGGGGGCAAACTACTTGTCTGAGGAGATGCTTGCTCACTCAACACACACACCCTACTCAGGAACCACCCTTGATAAATATCCCAGAGAGATATATGTGTCCAAAGACCATCCCCCAACAATTAGGGTTGCCATGTCCCCCGGAATTTAGGGTTGTCCCTGGATTTTGGCTCCTCAGCCCAGCTGCTAAATTCCACCCAGATTTACCAGCGTGGTGTAGTGGTTAGAGGGCTGGACTAGGACCGGGGAGACACGAGTTCAAATCCCCACTCTGCCATGATACTTTCTGGGGAACTCTGGGCCAGTCACTTCTCTCTCAGCCTAACCTACTTCACAGGCTTGTTGTGAAAGAGAAACTGTGAAAGAGTATGTAGTACACCACTCTGGGCTCCTTGGAGGAAGAGCGGGATATAAATGTAAGAATAAGAATAAGAATAAAAGCCACTGCATGGTCAATATTTGCACAATATAACTGGAAAATCAGACATCACCAAGACCTGACAATGGCTTAAGAATGGCAACTTGAAGAAAGAAACAGAGGGTTTAATACTGGCTGCACAAGAACAGGCACTAAGAACAAATGCAATAAAAGCAAAAGTCGAAAAATCAACAACAAACAGCAAATGCTGCCTTTGTAAAGAAGCAGATGAAACAGTGGACCACCTAATCAGCTGTTGTAAAAAGATTGCACAGACTGACTACAAACAAAGGCATGACAAGGTAGCAGGGATGATACACTGGAACATCTGCAAAAAATACAAGCTACCTGTAGCCAAAAATTGGTGGGACCATACAATTGAAAAAGTTGTAGAAAATGAAGATGCAAAAATATTATGGGACTTCCGACTACAAACAGACAAACATCTGCCACACAATACACCAGATATAACTGTAGTCGAGAAGAAAGAAAAACAAGTCAAAATAATCGACATAGCAATACCAGGGGATAGCAGAATAGAAGAAAAAGAAATAGAAAAAATCACAAAATACAAAGATCTACAAATTGAAATTGAAAGGCTGTGGCAGAAAAAGACCAAAATAATCCCAGTGGTAATTGGTGCCCTAGGTGCAATTCCAAAACAACTTGAAGAGCACCTCAACACCATAGGGGCCACAGAAATCACCATCAGCCAATTACAAAAAGCTACTTTACTGGGAACAGCCTATATTCTGCGACGATATCTATGATAACAGCAACAACACTGATAATAAAATTCAGCCATCCCAGGTCCTTGGGAAGGACTTGATGTCTGGATAAAACAAACCAGTCAATAACACCTGTCTGACTTATTATTAATTGAAAAAGTTAAAGAAAATGAAGATGTAAAAATATTATGGGACTTCCGACTACAAACAGACAAACATCTGCCACACAATACACCAGATATAACTGTAGTCAAGAAGAAAGAAGAACAAGTCAAAATAATCGACATAGCAATACCAGGGGATAGCAGAATAGAACAAAAAGAAATAGAAAAAATCACAAAATACAATGATCTACAAATTGAAATTCGAATTTGCACACAGTCGAATCAAATTGGGTCAAATTTGACCTAATTCTATTTGACTGTGGGCAAATTCGGATCGATCTGAGTGAACCTCCACTCTATTCAATGGTTTTGAACGCCAATCAATTTGAGTTAGATTCAAATTCAAATTGATTCGAGCTAGATTTGCACTCATCCCTAGAACTTGCTCTTGATTAGTCATACAGAAGTATCTCTCCGTCTTTACTCATTTATCCCTTTGTATTTGTCCTGCTGTGTCTAAAATTGTCATGGAAGATGTTGCTAACAGCTGATACCGGTGCCGAATAATAGCAGAAAATGTTTAAACTTGATTCAGCTTTTCATCTTGACTTCCTATAAATTATCATAAACTGATCTGTCAACTTGCAAAACTTGACAAATAAACTATGGCTTTTTCAGATGGCTTGCTACCCAATGAGAAGGGCCTAGATTTTTCCAATATCACACCTCATCTCTGGCATTGTGTGGAAAACATCTATGAATGCAATGATCCCCACTGTGTGGTTTAATAACATATATATATATATATATATATATATTTTCCTCCTAGGTGTGCCTGGGGAAAATGCGTCCTGGAAGCCCAGCTGATTGGCTGGGCTGCGGAGGCGCCTGATTGGCTGGCACACCCAGGAGGAGGAGAATTGGCTGGCCCACGCTGGCGGGCCTGGTGGTGGCTGAGAGAGCGACTGAGAGAGGCAGGTGGGGGGGAGACAGGGTGAGCAAGAGAGGCGCGCGGGGGTGAGAAACAGAGCGAGCAAGAGAGGCGCGCGGGGGTGAGAAACAGAGCGAGCGAGAGAGGCGCGTGGGGAAGGGGAGACAGAGCGAGTGATAGAGGCGCGGGGGAGAGACAGAGCGAGTGAGAGAGGCGCGCGGGGAGGGGGAGACAGAACGAGCGAGAGAGGCATGGGGGAGAGAGACAGCGTGAGTGAGAGAGGCGCATAGGGGAGAGAGAGCACGAGCGAGAGAGGCGCGTGGGGGAGAGAGAGCGCAAGCGAGAGAGGCGCGTGGAGGAGAGAGAGAGCGTGAGCACGTGCGGCGCGGGGGGGGAGAGAGAGCGCGCGAGCACGAGCGGCGCGGGGGGGAGAGAGAGCGCGAGCACGAGCGGCGCGGGGGGGGAGAGAGAGCGCGAGCACGAGCGGCGCAGGGGGGAGAGAGAGCGCAAGCACGAGCGGTGCGGGGGGGAGACAGAGCGAGCAAGAGAGGCGCGGGGGGAGACAGAGCGAGCGAGAGAGGCGTGCGGGGAGGGGGAGACAGAACGAGCGAGAGAGGCATGGGGAAGAGAGACAGCGTGAGTGAGAGAGGCGCATAGGGGAGAGAGAGCACGAGCAAGAGAGGCGCGTGGGGGGGGAGAGTGCGAGCACGTGCGGCGCGGGGGGGGAGAGAGCGCGAGCACAAGCGGCGTGGGGGGGAGAGAGAGAGCGCAAGCACGAGTGGCGCGGGGGGAGACAGAGCGAGCAAGAGAGGCGCGGGGTAGACAGAGCGAGCGAGAGAGGCGCGCGGGGGAGACAGAGCGAGCGAGAGAGGCGCGTGGGGGAGAGACAGAGCGAGCGAGAGAGGCGCGCGGGGAGAGACAGAGCGAGCGAGAGAGGCGCGCGGGGGAGAGACAGAGCGAGTGAGAGAGGCAGTGGGGGGGCGGAGCGAGCGAGAAAGGCGTGGGGGGGGCAGAGCGAGCAAGAGAGCTGTTGTGGGGGGGACAGAGCGAGTGAGAGAGCTGCGGGAGGACCAGCCAAACAAACTCTCCCAACTAACCCCCAAAAGGAAGTGAACTACCGCACAGATGCTCTGTGCAGGTTCAGCTAATGTTACTGGTTTATTGCTAAGGAGATGTACTATGATGCTGAGAACAAGAAGAGCTCCAACTACATGTGTTTGCATAGTCCTTCCATAGGGTTTAAAACTGTCCACAATTTCCTTGCAGAAACCTCATCGTATCTGCTATGCTAATATCATCCATCATCTTGGCTTTAAGCAGAAGCATGGGTGCAGCTGGGAAAGATGGGATAGGTCTTCTTCACTCAGTGGAATGTAGGAACATAGGAAACTGCCTTATACCGAGTCAGACCATTGGTCCATCTAGCTCAGTATTATCAACACTGACCAGCAACAGCTTCTCCAAGGTTTCAGGAAGGAGTCTTTCCCAGACTCCATGGAGATGTCTGGGACTGAAACTTCAACCTTCTGCATATAAAGCAGATGTTCTACCACTGAGCTGTTCCCAGACCTGTTCACCTCACCATTTTGGGAGTACTTCAGTGTACTTCCTAAACTCAAGCCTCAGCCATTTCTTATATCTATGATTGCTTGGAAACTGACTGCATTTCAGGTATACTGACAAGGGGTTTTGCTAAAAAGTCAATACTCAGGTCCATTTGAAAAAACTTGCCACAAAACCAGCGTGGTGTAGTGGTTAAAGTGCTGGACTAAGACTGGGGAGACCGGAGTTCAAATCCCCGTTCAGCCATGATACTTGCTGGGTGACTCTGGGCCAGTCACTTCTCTCTCAGCCTAACCTACTTAACAGGGTTGTTGTGAGGAGAGACTTAAGTATGTAGTACACTGCTCTGGGCTCCTTGGAGGAAGAGCAGGATATAAATGTAATAATAATAACAACAACAAACAACAACAAACATCTGACACACAATACACCAGATATAACTGTAGTCGAGAAGAAAGAAAAACTAGTCAAAATAATCGACAAAGCAATACCAGGGGATAACAGAATAGAAGAAAAAGAAATAGAAAAAATCACAAAATACAAAGATCTACAAATTGAAATTGAAAGGCTGTGGCAGAAAGAGACCCAGGTAATCCCAGTGGTAATTGGCGCCCTAGGTGCAATTCCAAAACAACTTGAAGAGCACCTCAACACCATAGGGGCCACAGAAATCACAATCTGCCAATTACAAAAAGCAACTTTACTGGGAACAGCCTGTATTTTGCGACGATATCTATAATAACCAACAGTATTGATGATAAAATTCAGCCATCCTAGGTCCTTGGGAAGGACTCGATGTTTGGATAAAACAAACCAGTCAATAACACCTGTCTGACTGTGTAAACAAGAAATAATAATTTACACGGATTTCAAATGCCCTGCCCAGATTGCCTGGATTTTACTCTGGATGCGATCACATGGAAGAGCAGAGAAGAAGGGGAAAGTATACAAATCTGTCAAATAAATAAATAAATAAAATGCAGATTAGTTGCTGCATAATTTGCATAATGTGCAAATTAGGCCACCTGGGTTTGGGAAGGTTGAATATAGCAACCCTACTAACAACAAACTCCCATAAAAGAAAGCTACTTACCATCAAAGAAAATTAATGTTCTTTTGTCAGATCTCTGACACTGATTAGGCACAGCTTTAAGACAAACCTGTAACAATAAATTGTCTTGAAACACAGAAGCCAAGTCATATGATCTGCTTATGCTGGTACAGAACTGAGGAGAACAGGCCTGTGATAGGTGCAATGACATGGTTGTGTGGAGTCACACAGTCCCAGAGACAGCTCTGAAACAGGAAGTAACCATGGTAGCACACTCATACACTTTGGTTCTTATTTTCATATATTACTGGAGTAATACGGGACTATATGATGTGGAAACAGCACCTAAACACAAAAGTAACATATGAACTGCTTATGTCACATCTACAAGTAGACTGAAGCATCACTCTGTGTTGGAATGCACCATGATCTAAAGGAATGCACCATGAGCTAAAGCAAGAAACAGAAAGGACCCTGACCTGGACGTTTCTCCTTTAGTGAAATTCTCCCTGCACTAGGCTGAAGGATCAGCACTCTATCATCACTTCACAGTTTTGAGCAGTAGACATGTATTATAATGCAACTTTATGCTTTACTAGATATTTTAAGCATCTGCTGTTTATTTCTGTATTATTTAGACAGCTGCTTCTGCATATGTATTTGCATTATTTTTGTTAGGATTATAGGAAGCTGCCGCATACTGAGTCAGACCATTGGTCTATCTAGCTCAGTATTGTCTTCATACTGGCAGTGGCTTCTCCAAAGTTGCAGGCAGGAATCTCTCTCAGCCCTATCTTGGAGAGTTGAAAGCCAGATCTTCTGTCTAGTATGGCACACAGTGTCCTTCCCTTTGGCCTGTGCGGTAGCATTTAAGGAGGTTGAGCAGGGAGGCCTAGCCCTCATATCTCATGGCTTTCTATCAACCAGTGGTATATCCCTAGGATAAGGCTCAGGGCTGTTGTAAGAGATTTTTGCTACCAATTAGAGGAGTTATAGAAAGCAAATGCTTTCCTCCCACCCTGCTAGACAAACCTGCTTAGCATGTTTTATTATGTGGTCACATTCAGATGTAACAACAAATCATGTTTTGTCATTATGGGAAGAAGCTGCAATGAGCCTGAGGCTTCCTGCCCTTTGCACGTGAAGGAATGAGATTATAAGCCCCTGTCAGTAGCTTGCAGCAAACCACAGTTTTACACTGACCGTATTCACATGTAATGCGGAACCATGGATCCAATGGAACATAGGAAGGTGCTGTATACAGAGTCAGACTATTGGTCCATCTAGCTCAGTATTGTCTACACAGACTGGCAGTGGCTTCTCTAAAGTGGCTTCTCCTTGTGTGTAAATCTTGCAGGCAGGAATCTCTCTCAGCCCTATCTTGGAGAGTTGAAAGCCAGATCTTCCGTCTAGTATGGCACACAGTGTCCTTCCCTTTGGCCCGTGCGGTAGCATTTAAGGAGGTTGAATGGGGAGGCCTAGCCCTACCTGCCCTGCAACCCTATTTTGTAACTGAATTCATGTCCTACAATTTTGGAAACTGGATTTTCGTGAATGTCCATGATATGTTCAACCTCCTGCAAAAAACCTGGGTCTCGCTTTTCGCTCTGCGTTGGCGCAAGTCAGCATGGGGCATAGCATGGTGGGGGAAAGGATCTTTCAATGGCAATATCACACAAGTATTAAAAAGAGAACACCCAGACTACTTGAGAGATTTGTTATTCACACTTAAAAAATGGAAGGTTGAACCGGATCTATTTAAAGGATCCTCCTCAATTAAGCAGCTAAGGAAAACAATTTATGGAGAGATTCTAGAAGTGGGTTTCTTAAAACCTGATTTAGAACGTAAACGCTACAAACACCGCACTTCACAGTACTTGTTGCAACCCGATCACCCTATCGCTCTCTTTAAAGAGAAAAAAGTCCCTTTCCATTTATGGGAAACAAGGTGGCGCTTATACCATCAAGTACTACCACTTAATGCGGCTAAGCCATGGCTCCCAGAGGACCAGCAAGAGTGCCCTAAAATCACCTGCAAACAGAAAGCTAGTGAGCTAGGCAAAACATTCAGGGAAACCCACTCACATTTCTTAAAAGAGTGTGTGGTAGCCAAAAGAGTGTGGCAGGGAGTAAGCAAGCTGTTAGAGTGGCCTGATTTGGAAAAACAGACTTGGGAAGAACTAACCTCAGGTTTGAGCGATAGAACCTCCTTTCGAGGTCCCAGAAAGAAACCTTCAAGGAAACGGGAGGGAACGGGTGCCCCCATACTAGGGAATTGGAATGTTCCCCTTCTCGTAATCAGATTAGTAAACTTGTATGTCATTTATGCAATGCTCGTGCATAGGAATAGGGAGGGAAGACGCAACCAAGAGGTTCACGCAGATGAGACAGTAAATCTCTTCTGGAAAAGTTTGTATGGTTATGTGCAAAAAGACAAGAGTATCTCTTCTAAACAGCAATGGGACAAATTATGGAAATGGACGTCGGACGTAACCACCACCACCCCCCCCGATTACCTGATGTGCCTTGTAATCCCCCACCCCTGAGTTACAGTACTACCTGCATATACTTCATAACTTGTGTGTTTCCAAATCCTTGTGTGTAAATCTTTGTAGATATATCATGTACAAACAACCACTTTGTATATAATTGTGCTTTGGCAATGTACTGTGTGCTTTGGTAGTTTGTTGGTTCAATAAAAAAATCTTGTCCTATAAAAAAATCTTGTCCTATCTTGGAGAAGCCATGGAAGGAACTTGAAACCTTCTGCTCTTCCCAGAGCGGCTCCAACCCCTGAAGGGAATATCTTACAGTGCTCACACATCAAGTCTCCCATTCACATGCAACCAGGGCAGACCCTGCTTAGCTAAGGGGACAAGTTATGCTTGCTACCACAAGACCAGCTCTCCCCTAACTAAGTTACCTTAGAGAACCTTTTTAAAATAAATCTATTAATTTTAATGTGTCACAAGTTAGTGTATTAGCTACAGCCTCAGATGAGAGCTAATAAGAGATTGTTCCAAACCAGAGCAAGACTGTGAGATTCCAACTCCTATCATTGGGTTTTGCAAAGTGCTGATGAATGTAATTGACATCTATAGAGCTACTATGATTAACCTCATCCAAAAGTATCATCTTCTGTAAACGAAAGGCTATCATTAGCATGATGAGGCACAATGCAGTCCCCGATCCTTTGATGAACTATATGAACTTAGACTTCACAAGAGACCAAAATGCTGCAGAAAGTAATGAAGGACATTGTCTTCCAGCAATTATTTTGCACTATAGCAAAAAATCAAGTGCTTATAGAGTGAATGACAGTCTGAACTGATTTCCTATATCAGTTACCCAGCTCAAAGGCAATGTTTATCGCAACAGTCCAATAATTTTCTAGTTTTTTGCTCAAGTTCTTCTTAAGAAACTGGATTGTGAAATGGATATCTTGTGTGCTACAGACTACTAAGTGATGCTGAGAAGGGAGAAGGGGTAATGAAAGTTGAAATTAATCAGGATTCATTTGCATTTCAAATAGATTTTCCAATGCTGCCTGAGTGTGCTAAATTCAACTACTGTAGAAGGTCTTGAATAAACTATCAAATGTAGCAAATCCGTATCCTCACAAATGCAGAAATTAAAAGTGCATTAGACTGCTTATCATTAAGTAATTTATTTTTTATACTGCTTCATCAGTGTACATGGCACCTTAAAAGAGTTACACAGGCAATATACACAAGCCCCTGTCCACAAGGAGCTTACAATTTTAATAGACAGTGAGGGAACTACAGAGGGAGGGAGGAAGAGAAGGGAGCGTAGAATGTGGGCAAGCTGCAGTTGGAATGAAGATTAAAACAATAAGCCAAAGGCCATATCCATATTGTGAAAATCCTATTTGCAATACTGTGGTCAAATTTCATACAAAAGATCCAAACCTTAAAATCAGTGGCTGGCATGATAGGCAGCCCTCCATTGATGACAGGGACCATCAGACGCATCTCGCTTCAACAGGTTCACTCATCAAAACATAGGCAGCTGCTCCCCAACAAATAGTCGCCTTAACTCTGCCCAGCCCTATTCTAATGTTCTTGGGGAAAGAATAATGAAGAACTCATCATTTACATCTGCACAGTAATTTGCAGAACTCCCAGTTCTGCATCTGTTCAAAGAAAACTTAACTCTATTGCAATTTCCCAGTCTCTCCAAAGAGACTCTCCAAAGAGGCTGCATTAAAACAAAAACCATACACTATGTATTTATGAAAAGGAAAGCCAGTTTTGTACAATTTCTATAAGAAAGGAAACAAAAATATAACATTATTAAGTAGGGTAGAAGAGATACAGACACCGTTTATTATTACTATGGAACTTAGTTTAAAACTCAAACATTAACAAAGGGTGTCACATTGTAATTATATCTGACCAAAAGAATTAAAAAGCACCTTAAGTGACGCAGTGGGGAAATGCCTGACTAACAAGCAGAAGGTTGCCGGTTCGAATCCCTGCTGGTATGTTTCCCAGACTGTGGGAAACACCTATATTGGGCAACAGCGATATAGGAAGATGCTGAAAGGCATCATCTCATACTGCGTGGGAGGAGGCAATGGTAAACCCCTCCTGTATTCCACCAAAGAAAACCATACAGGGCTCTGTGGGGGCCAGGAGTCGAAATCGACTTGATGGCACACTTTACTTTACTAAAGATGTAGAGAAAGGGAGGGAAACAACAAAAAATGTAATGAAGATAAAGGTGCATTTCTGCAGAAGGTGTTCTCTTTAAAGAGAAGGCTCCCTATGCAATGGATCTCTCGGGAGGGAAAAGGAAATCTACCATCTCCTGCTGCTTCACACTCTGCTTTGTATTCACAGGAACTCAGTCACTGCCACATCAATTTTTAATCCTGCTGTTTCTCTCTGCGTTTCAAGGGTAGAAAAGGATATGTGTGTGAGACTCACCCCCATCAGCTTGCAACCCAGCACGCTGCAGGTCAATGTAAGGGGAGGGGGTCAGAGAGGATTTTTAAAAATGCCTACTGCATTTGCAAATTATTAACAGTGAAGTCTTAACGATCATTAATACTGATCGTCAAGACTATTTCAGACCCTTCTCCACCCTGGGCCTGCAGAAAAGTATTTGACAGATGAAGTATCCTATACCCCGACAAGGGAAGGTGAGAGACAAGGAATGAATAGCACTCGAAAGATCATCCTCACAATCATCCTCACTGGGTAGCTTTTCTTCCTACCTTCCTTCCACACAATCCCTTCTACCCAGGTTTTCCTCTTACCTTGCTTCCACACAACCAAAAATTGGGAGTACACACAGCTCCCAAACCTGGGTAGAACACAGTTTTTGATCGTGTGAATGACCTCATTGTATTGCAAGGTTGTCATAAGTAACTTTCCATCCGCTTCAGCCCATCTTCCCAGTCAGCAGCAGCAACAGTAGCAGCAGCAGTATTCCACTTTTCAGCGAAACAGTTCTCAAAGCCATTTACATAGCAAAAGGAATTTTTAAATGGTTTCCTTTCCCAAAAGGGCTCAAATTCTAAAAAGAAACACAGGTGCAGCATACATGGATATTAGTGGACATTGTTACAATGTAAGCCTCTCTCAGCCATCCATCTATAGAGTGGTGATAATAACACTGGACTATATTACAAAGTTATTATTAAGTTCTTCATCTCAGCACTTCCCCCACCCCCTGGTATATGGAGTAATAGCAGTGGATTATGTTGCATAAGCCATTTGCTCCAGCCTCACTGTCCAACACTACAATCCCTAAGAGAATAACAGAATATCAGCATTGGAAGGGACCTTGGAGATGTTCGAGTCCAGATCTCTGCTAAGAGCAAAAAAAAACCTGCTACAGTTTATTTGCAGAATATGGTGATGGGAGCTGTCGTTCAACAACATCTGGCCTAGCATCTCATACATTTTAGAAATACCTAAATTTGCTTCCTTGTAATTTCAACCCATTGTTGCCCTCAGGTAGTGGTGTGCCCGGACCGGTCCGGAGCCATGGAAAAGGCCTCCGGACCGGTCTGGAATTTGGCCGGTCCGGCGGTCCGGCAGCGGGGGGGAGTGTCACTTTAAGGGTGGGGGGGTAGTACTTACCCCTCCCGCTGCTCTTCCCCCTCTGGCGCTCGTCTTCTAACAAACATTTTTGGGGCGGCAGGGTTCCTCCCTGCTGCCCCTGCCCCCATCATTGGCTGCAAAGTTCTGAAGTAAGTATAAGCTGGTGCTACGCATGCGCCCGGCGCGGCGCACACACACCCATTGTTGCCACCAGCGTGCGCGCATGACATATGCAGTGCGCGTGTGCCGGCGGCAACAATAGGGGTGTGCGCGCCACGCTGGCTGCATACATAGCACCAGCTTATACTTACTTCAGAACTTTGCAGCCAACGATGGGGGCAGCGGTGGCAGGGAGGAACCCTGCCACCCCAAAAACGTTTGTTAAAAGATGAGCGCCAGAGGGGGAAGAGTGGTGGAAGGGGTAAGTACTACCCCCCCGCCGCCGTTAAAGTGACACTCCCCCCAGTGCCGGACCACGCCTCCATGGTTCCGTGCACATCCCTACCCTCAGGAGCAAAAGAGAAGACGTCTACTCCTTCGATGTTATACCCCTTCATATATCTGAAGACGGATATCATATTTCCCCTTAGTCTTTTCCGGGCTAAACATGGTTATTTCCTTCCACTGTTCCTCATAGGATTTGGTTTCCAGAACACTTGTCATCTTTGTTGCCCTTCTCTGAACCCATCCCCATTTACCAATGTCCTTCTAAACATGTGGTGCCCATAACTGGCCTCGGTATTCCAAGTGAGGTCTGACTACTGCAGAATATCTTCTAACCTCAACTCCATCTCTGGCAGAGGTGCACCTAGGTAATTTTGGAGCCTGGACCTAAAGGCCTTTGGAGCCCCCCCCCCAAACTTTCCTGCAAATTTAGCATCATCATGCTCTGCCAGGCGACCACACCCCCTGGGACAGACTAAAGAAGATTTGAGGGGGCCCAGGGCTATGAAGTCCCTGGATTTTGGCCCCGAAGTTGAGGGGTAACAGCACCTCTGATCCCTGCATTCATAATATGGGGGTTTTATTTATTTGTTTTGTTCTGTTCTGTTCTGTTCTGTTCTGTTCTGTTCTGTTCTGTTCTGTTTTGCTTTGTTTATATGATTGATTGACTGACTGATTGATTTATATACTGCCCTTCCACAAATGGCTCAGAGTGGTTTACATCAAAATAAAAACAATTAAAATCAATTAGCCATTAAAATAAAAACTATAAAAACAGCATAAAACTAATTAACAGTTAAAACATTCAAACAGTTAAAAAAACCTGGAGAACCAGGCTGAACATTTACAACAGTTAAAACAGTTTGCATCCATTTAAAAACCCTGGTAGGCCAGGCCAAACAGATAGGTTTTAAGGGCTCCTAAGCCATTCAGGGCTTTAAAGGTAATAACCAGCACTTTGTATTTTGCCTGGAAACATATCGGCAGCCAGTGTAACGTTTTCATAACAGACATAATATGTTCCCTCCAGGTTGTCCCAGAGACCAATCTGGCTGCCGCATTTTGAACTGACTGAAGTTTCCGAACTACGTACAAAGGCAGCCCCCCATGTAGAGCTCATTGCAATAGTCAAGCCTGGAGGTTACCAGCTGATGCACCACTGTTTTGAGGTCATCCTCTTCAAGGAATGGGCGCAGCTGTCAAATCAGCCGAAACTGATAGAAAGCTCTCCTGGCCATGGCCTCCACCTGAGATACAAGGATGAGGCCTTGGTCTAGGAGTACCTGCAAGCTGCACACCTGCTCCTTCCAGGGGAGTGTAACTCCATCCAGAACAGGAAGCTCTAACCCATCCCTCAGATTCTGAGCCCCTCCATCTTGATTGGATTCAATAAGCACCTCCTTCTTGCTTGGATTCAGCTTCAATTCGTTATCCTTCATCTAGCCAATTAATGCCTGCAGGCAGGCATTTAGAGAATGAGTGCCATTACTTGATGATGAAGATGAAAATGAGAAGTAGATTTGGGTGTCATCAGCATACTGATAACACCCAGCAACAAACCTCCTGATGACCTCACCCAGCGGTTTCATAATATTCAGATACTAAAAAGCATTGGTGACAGAATGGAGCCCTTAGGGACTCTATATAACAGCTCCCATTCTGAGGAGCAGCTGTCACCAAGCTCCACCATCTGGAATCTACCTGAGAGATAGGAGCGGAACCACTGCAAAGCAGTGCTCCCTATCCCCAACTCCCCCAGCTGATCCAGAATGATACCATGGTCAATGGTATCGAACACCGCCAAGAGATCCAAAACAACCAACAGAATCATACTCCGTCTGCCAATTCCTCGGTAAAGGTCATCCATCAGGCCAACCAAGGCTCTCAACCCCATAGCCAACTCTAAAGCCAGTTTGAAATGGGTCTACTCTAGACAATCAGTTTCTTCCAAAACTGCCTGGAGCTGGTCGGCCACCACCCTCTCAGTTACCTTGCCCAGCCAAAGGAGATTGGAGATTAGCCTGTAACTATCCATTGCTAAGGGGTCCAAGGAAGGTTTCTTGAGAAGCAGTCTAACCATTGCCTCCTTCAGATAAGGATGCATTTATGATATTAACTAGGCCACTTCCAACAATCTCCCTGCTAGACAGAAGCAGTCACGTCGGGCAAGGATCCAGAGAACAAGTGGTAGGCCACACCACCCCAAGCAGCTTGTCAACATCCTCAAGAGTCACAGATTGAAACTGATCCAACCTAATCCTGCAAGAGGGATCACTGGACACCTCCTTCGTAGACTTTGCAGAAATAGTGGAGTCCAAGTCAGCCCAAATACAGGAGATTTTGTCCATAAAGAACCCATTAAAAGCATAACAGCAGAACGACCCTGGGGACTGATTTAAAACAGAAAGAGCAGAAATTAGACTCCTCACAACGTGGGATAGCTCTGCCAAATGCAAATCTGCAGATGCAATGTGTGCAGACCAAAATCTTTTTTTTACTGCATGTACCACTACCGCATAAGCCTTCTTATGTGGTAGTGGGATAACTTAGCGGTCATGGGATAAGGGGACAAGTACATGTGTGGATTGCTAACTGGTTGAAAGACAGGAAACAGAGGGTAGGTATAAATGGAGAGTTTTCACAATGGAGGGAAGTAAGAAGTGGAGTCCCCCAGGGATCTGTTCTGGGACAGGTGCTTTTTAATTTATTCATAAATGATCTAGAAGCAGGGGTAAGCAGCAATGTGGCCAAATTTGCAGATGATACCAAACTCTTCCGGGTAGTGAAATCCGAAACGGATTGTGAGCAGCTCCAAAAGGATCTCTCCAAACTGGGGGAGTGGGCGACAAAATGGCAAATGCGGTTCAATGTTAGCAAGTGTAAAGTGATGCACATTGGGACAAAAATCCCCAACTTCAAGTATACGCTGATGGGATCCGAGCTGTCGGTGACGGACCAGGAGAGGGATCTTGGGGTTGTGGTTGACAGCTCGTTGAAAGTGTCGACTCAATGTGCGGCAGCTGTGAAAAAGGCAAATTCCATGCTAGGGATCATTAGAAAGGGGATTGAAAATAAAACGGCTAACATTATAATGTCCTTATACAAAACTATGGTGCGACCACACTTGGAGTACTGCGTACAATTCTGGTCACCACATCTTAAAAAGGACATTGTTGAACTGGAGAAGGTACAGAAGAGGGCAACCAAGATGATCAGGGGCCTAGAGCACCTTTCTTATGAGGCAAGACTACAACACCTGGGGCTTTTTAGTTTAGAAAAAAGACGTCTGCGGGGAGACATGATAGAGGTCTATAAAATCATGCATGGCATGGAGAAAGTGGAGAGAGAGAAATTCTTTTCCCTCTCACACAACACTAGAACCAGGGGTCACTCCATTAAATTGATTGCCAGGAGGTCTAGGACCAACAAATGGAAGTACTTTTTCACACAACGCATGATCCACTTGTGGAACTCTCTGCCACAGGATGTGGTGACAGCCAACAACCTGGATGGCTTTAAGAGGGGTTTGGATGACTTCATGGAGGAGAGGTCTATCAATAGCTACTAGTCAGAGGGCTGTGGGCCACCTCCAGCCTCAAGGGCAGGGTGCCTCTGAGTACCAGTTGCAGGGGAGTAATGGCAGGAGAGAGGGCACGCCCTCAACTCCTGTCTGTGGCTTCCAGTGGCATCTGGTGGGCCACTGTGTGAAACAGGATGCTGGACTAGATGGGCCGTGGGCCTGATCCAGCAGGGCTGTTCTTATGTTCTTATGTTCTTCAAATGGGTCACATGCTGCATCCTGTGAGATTTGAACCGAGTTCTCCTCCACTTATGTTCTAGTCGCCTACCCAACCACTTCAGCCCCCGCAACTGTATATACCAAGGGGCCATTTTTGAAACAGGTTGGGATGGACGCTTAGGAGCAATCATGTCTACTGCTCTGGTGAGTTCCCTATTCCAGGTACCCACCAGGGCATCGACAGAAGCACTGGCACCAACATCAAAACCCTCCAAGGCTTTTTGGAATCCTGCTGGGTCCAGCAGCCTTTTTGGATGGACCATCCTAATAGCTCCACCACCCCTGCAGGGGTAGATTGTAGTTTGAAACCAACCTTAACCAGGTAGTGGTCCATCCATGACAATGAAGAATCACTGGATCCCCCCACCCACGGAACACCCCCTGATTAGAACAAAAGACCAAATGGAATGTATGGCCGGCAATATGAATTGTTTCAGAAACTAATTGGGATAGGCCCATAGTTGTCATGGCTACTATGAACTCCTGAGCCACACCAGACAAGCCAGCCCCAAAGTGGATGTTGAAGTCCCCCAACACCAAAAGCCTGGGTGACTCCAGCACCAACTCCAAGACCAGCTCTGTTAGGGAGTCAGTTGAACAGCAGGGTGGATGGTACACCAACAGAATCCCCAATCTATCCCTAGTTCCCAGCCTCAAAAATATGCATAATAATCCTGGACAGATTATTTCTCCCCTCCTAGGGCATGTCTGTGACCCTACACAGTTTACTACACAACTATGATGTGTTATGTGTGAGGGCCCAAAACATGCTTTCCCACCACACACAAAATGAGCGAGTGCAGCATGCCCGCACATGAAAGGCCTACAGTACCCACAACTTGAGGTGCATGGTGGAGAGAGGGACACATGTCTACTTCTCCACATTGGGAAAGGGTTGACCGCCTGAGTGTCTGGCCAGAGACCACGACTTCTATGTACTCTCAACAAATTGGCTAAACACTTGTGATTAGGATTTCCCCTAAAATACATAATTTGGGGTATTTGAATTGCTAATTCACCCAGCTGATGTTCTGAGCTAGCCGGCTAGCTTTTTTCATTCTACCTAGGGAAGAGTTTTGTGAAGCATCTCTCTGTGATTCACAGATGTAATAGGTTGCCTTGGGAACAGCTGATAACATCTGTTGGGGGTAGGGATGTGCACAAATCGATTTTTTTGATTTGATTTGTGCACATAACAAATCACCCGATTTGTTTTGTGTCCAAATCTACCCCCTCCATATCACCCCCAGTTTCTATTTGTATTTGATTCAATTCAATTCAGATTCAGATCGATTGGGACCACTTAACAAGGTCCTAGGGCACCAAATTTGTATGGTGGGTAGGTCCCCATGGGTGCCACCTACCACTCAAATTTTCAAGGTGGTGGAGTGCTTGGTTGATTTTTAATGAATTTTTCAGTTTTTACTGATTTTGTATATTTTCACCATAGGAAATAATGGGGATTCGAAGTCACCCTGTCCTAAGCCTAACATGGATCCCCAGCTTTCATTAAAAAAAAGAAGAAGAAGAAGCTAAGCTCTAGCCCTTGTAGAAGCGGAGTTATGGAGCAAAATGTGCGGTCATTATTTTTCAAGTGTTTGGTTTCTTTGGTGTATGATAACTTTTCCTCATAATGAATCCCTATGAGGATTCATTGCACACCGTCATTTCTTCTGTTCATTTTGACTGTCATTGGACAGTGCCAACTGTCAACTGCCATGTGCCAACTACACACACACCCCACCTGCAAGAAAATGGGGTACTC
This sequence comes from Hemicordylus capensis, assembly GCF_027244095.1. Lineage (NCBI taxonomy): Eukaryota > Metazoa > Chordata > Lepidosauria > Squamata > Cordylidae > Hemicordylus > Hemicordylus capensis. The sequence continues at coordinate 33,244,949 of NC_069661.1, read as the reverse complement.
GTTTTATTTTTTAGGAATTTTTAGGAATATTGAAGTGTTTAGATTATTTTGGTGTCTAACAATTATTTGGTGTCTAATAATATAAGACACCCTATGAGGATTCATTATACGCCTTCGTTTCTTCTGGTCATTTTGACTGTCATTGGACAGTGCCAACTGTCAACTGCCATGTGTCAACTACAACCACACACACACACACACACACACACACACACACACACACTGGGGTACTCAGGGTTTTTTTAATGAATTTTTTAAAGTGTTTAGATTCTTTAATGTCATCATTTCTTCTGTTCATTTTGACCCACTGCTTTGCAGGTGGGGGTGAGGAATTAGTGGCATCCCATGTTCCAACTACCCCCACATCCCACAAGCCACTGGGTACTCAGGTTATATTTTATTTATTAATTTATCACATTTTTATACTGCCTAAAATGCGAATTCTAGGAATTTTTGAGGTATTTATACACTTTTGTGTATAATGAATCCTCATAGGGATTCATTATGAGGGAAGGTTATTAGACACCAACGAACCTAAACACTTGAAAAAATTCCTGGAACATAAACTGAGTAGTACCCCCACTGCCTTGCGGGTGGGAGGGCGGTGTAGTTGGCACATGGCAGTTGACATTTGGCACTGTCCAAAAGACAGTCAAAATGAATAGAAGAAATGAAGGTGTGTAATGAATCCAACACTTGAAAAATAGTGACCACACATTTGCTCCATAACTCCACTTCTACAAGGGCTAGAGCTTAGCTTTAAAAAAAAAAGAAAGCTGGGAATCTGGAGGAATTAATGGGAGGGAGCCGAATCTCAAATCGATTCGAATCGAATCAGGCGTGATTCAATTTGTACCCAAATCTAGCCAAGGGACCACTGGGGTGATTTGTTTTGTCTCCAAATCACCTGGATCAGCCAGATTTGGATACAAATAAATTTGTACCCGAATCAATTCGCACATCCCTAGTTGGGGGTAGTTCCCATTGCCAGGGGCGGAGCCACCATTGGGCCAACGGGTTCAAAGAACCCGGGCCGCTGACCAATCAGGGGCCACGAGAGCGGCCCCGACACACACACACCCACGTCTGACGTCAGACGCGGGGGTGGTAGTTTAGCTCCCGAGCGGGGGCCGCACGGCCCCTTCGGGAGCTAAACTAAGGCTGGCGCTGCATTTGCAATGCTAGCCAGGAGCGGCTCTTCCCTGAAAAGGAAGGGAAGAGTCGCTCCTGGCTGTGCGCTGAGAATTCAGCGCCAGCCTAACTAGCTCCTGAAGGGGCCGCACGGCCTCTTCAGGAGCTAAAAGACTGGCACTGCCTTCTCAACGCAGCCCAGGAGTGGCTCTTCCCTGCATCGAAGAGCTGCTCCTGGGCTGCACTGCGAAAGCAATGCCAGTTTAACTGCCGAAGGGGCCGCGCGGCCCCTTCAGCAGTTAAACTGCAACTCCCGAACGGAGCCTCAAGGCTCCATTCGGGAACCAGACAACGCCCCGCCCCGTGCCTGACATCAGGGGCGGGGGCGGGGCTAGCGGGGGCGCCTGCCGCAGCCACACACGGGCCGCCGGCGGTCTGGCTACGCCCCTGCCCATTGCCTATGAAGCCCATTCATAACATTGCAAGGAAACTGGCAAGAAGAGAGACTCGATTTCATTCTATATTATTTCATTAGTGTATGACTTCTGTAGGAATATTGTCAATTTATCCAGTATTTACAGAAAGAGATGATCCAGTGAGAGATAGCTGCTACCTAATCTAGTCAATAGGGTGATTCATAGGTCATGCATGCCTGTAGTAACAACCTGATTGGACTACTGTAATATACTCTCTGTGGGACTGCTCAGTTGGTTCAAAATGCAGCAGTGGTTTCTAGGTTAGGGAGCCTGGACTGATTGAGGAGAAACTGTATACATTAAGGTTGTCTAGATAACATTAGAAAATGCTATAAACAGAGTTTGTGAATATATATAAACCAAGAGTATACAGAGAATCCAGATCCTTCCACAGATTCCCACTCTCTTTTTTCTGGGATCTGACAAGAAGGTGACATTGGAAGAAGGCTCTTGGTGTGATTTAGGCTGTGCCCCCTGCTGGCCAGCTATTGCTTATCATCATCATCTATATATATATTTCTCTAAGGCGTACCCGTAGATAATCCCATGCATGGCAGCTCTCGCGAAATTTCACAAGCAAGAGGGGGGGAGGAGAGCAGCCAGTGAGAAGAAATTGCAGCCAGGCCTGGTGGGCGGGTGGTGAGAGGGAGTGGCAGTCAGGGCAGCCGCCAGGGGAGAATGAACTGGGGCTGAAGGGAGGGGGAGAGAACAGCTAAAGGGATGGGCGGAGAGAGCCAGGGAGAACTAGAGGCACAGATGTTCTGCACCAGATCAGCTAGTTATTAACTAATTCACCAGAAGAGAAGTTTGAAAGGCGTTTAGTTTATTACAAAAAGCCAGCAGGGAAGTGCAGTGGAAATCACATCAGAAGCCTTCTTCCAATGTGACCTCCCTATCAGAGGCATCATTAGTGGGTGGCCAATGGAGCTCAGAGCCTCAGATCTCATCAGCTACGTCCGTCCTCCATTACCGCTTCCAGAAAGGATGTGCAGCAGTGGAGGCACCTGCACAGAGCATGGGAGAGAGCTTGTCAGCTAGCTCTACTCTGCTTCCACCTTCATAGAGCTTGCTTGCTTGCACATACTTATAAACCACCCAAAACCAGTGTCTCTGGATGGTGTACAACAAAAAAACACAAAGTTTAAAAAAGGGAAAAAATGATTAAAACATTAAAATCATTTAAAACCCAACATAAAAATCTATTAAAACTATAAATCTAATTGAAAGCAAGTCTGGGTGAACAAATGTGTCTTCAGTGCCTTTTTAAAAGTTGCCAGAGATGGGGAGGCCCTTTTCTCAACAGGGAGTGCATTCCAAAGCCCAAGGGTAGCAATGGAGAAGGCCCATCCTTGAGGATTAGAGACTTTAAAAAACATTTGTAGTTATTCTTGGGGATGAAGTATGATTATCAGAAGGAGAGTTGTGGGCCCAAGCCCCTGACCTTTCAAGTACCTAGCAACGCCCCTGCTCCCCATCAATCCTGGAAGAAAAGACAGCAGGAATCTGCAGAAGGATCTGGATTCTCTGTAAGATCTTGGTTTATATTTATTTGCAAGCTCTGTTTATAGCGTCTTTTAATGCCATCTGGAAAACTTCTGAATGGCTTCTTTCCTCTGATCAGTAGCATCAGAAAGCCTATCTGAATATAGATTGTTGTGGGCTGATGCAATCTTGCATCCCACTGAGTTAGTTATGATTAAACATCGTTGAAGTCAATGAGAAAAGTTGGTCATGACTAACAAAAGTCCCATTAACTTCAATTTGACGTCACCTGAATGTGCCCATATATTTTAAATTTCACTTCTTTGGGGATGTTGCTGAACAAATTTGCAGCCTACACAATATTAAATTAAATTAAATTAAAAATGGCTGACATGAGGAAAATTACTCAAAGTAATTGACAACTTGTCCTTTAAATTTTGATGAGAGTATTCTGAGCAATTTTCCTCATCATGTCAGCCAATGACTCTGATTATTGGTTTCCCCCAAGAGATTGTGACTTGAATTCTGCCCTTTGGAAAACCCAGCATTTGCAATCAGAACGTTTTCAAAACATTATCTATATATTTATTTCTCCTGAGTGTGCCATGGAATGTGCGTCCCGGCAATCCATCTGATTGGCTGGGGCTCAGGCCAATGGCAGCGGCGGGCCGGCCTGTTGGCCCTGGGACTGGCTGGCACTGGGGGAGGCAAGCGGCAGATGCGGAGGCCAGCGGCGGGCCACCGAACTGGTACTTGGCCCCCGGCCCGGCAACGGTGGCCGCGAGCCTGGTTGCGGCAAAGCGGCGGTGGGCCTGGCCGAGGTGGTGAGGCGGGCCTGGATACTGGGCCGGAAGGTGGGGTTGGGGGAAGAGGTGGCTGGCCCCAAAGAGACCAGCCACAAAGAGGCCGGGCGCAGAGACTGGCAAGAGGTGGCAGCGGGCCCAGCAGGCTGCGGAGGCGGTACTTGGCATGGTGGGCCCGGCCGCAAAGGGAGCACTCGGCCCGGCGGCGGGCCAGGCCGTGGAGGCGCTGGGCCCGGCGCGGAGGCAGCTCTCAGCCAGTCAGCGCCGGGACCAGCTGCCGAGGCCAGGAGCCCGTGGGAGGCTGGGGTGGGAGGGAACCGGGCGGCGGGACTTTCCTGTTCGTCGCCTGGGTTCGTCGCCTGGCGGCCTGGTAAGTAGAACTTTAAAAAATCCAGAGGGAGGAGAGAGTGGAGGAGGGGGGAGGGGAAGAGGGAGTGGGGCAGGGGGGAGGGGGGAGGGGAGGGCAGGGGAGGGCAAGAGAGCATGGGGGTGGGGGGAGAGTAAGAGAGTGGGGGAGTGCAAGAGAGAATGGGGCAGGGGGAGAGGGGGAGGGCAGGAGAGAGGATCAGGGGGGAGAGGAGGGAGGGCAAGAGAGGGTGGGGCAGAGGGGAGAAGGGGAGGGCAGGAGCAGGGGGAGGGGAGGAGAGAGTGGGGCAGGAGCAGGGGGAGGGGAGGAGAGACTGGGGCAGGAGGGTGAGAGAGAGAGGAGGGAGGGCAAGAGAGAGTGGGGTGGGAGGGAGGGGAAGAGGGGCAAGAGTGTGGGGCAGAAGGGAGGGAGGGGGAGGGGGAGTGGGGCAGGAGGGAGAGGGGAACAGCTGGCCCCAAAGAGCGCACAGATGCTCTGTGCGGGTTGGCTAGTTTATTGCATAATTCACATAAGTCTTGCTTCCAGATGCTGCATTTGTGGCAGCAAACAAAGTATAGCCAGAGTTTAGCTATGACCAGCTGCTGTAGAAATCATATGTTACAGTGTCCCAAACTAAAGTTGTGCAATTAAAAACACAACCGTATCATTCTGCTAACATGGGAGGCAGTCCAGCCAAAGCAAGCCTGCCCATTTCAAGTCCTCTTGGTTTCAGCTAGAAAGTGTTACACATGTGTTTCATTCTTCCATTGAAGTTAATTGGATCTAGAAGTACTTAGTTTTGGCTAAATAATATCCAATAGTATTATGTAGCCTCTATGACCCATTTTCTCCTTCTTCACTAAAATATTAATGCTGCTATGTCGGTCATATGCCAGTCTGTACCCAGGCTAGCTCAACTAGTGAATTTGCATGGAAATCGGGTTATTGAGCAACAACATGCTAATGATCTCTTCTAGTGCCCTCTCTTGATGGCAAAGCATCCATTTGCTCTCATCAGTTCACGGACTACCCTAAGAGCTCCACAAATGTATTCTTCTCCTCTAAGCAACAGCTGGGCTGCCTATCAGCCCCCTGCAGAGTCGTGGCCTCCTCATAGTTTCCTAATAGCATTTCCACGTAGGGAACAGCCCTTGAGTGCCTTCACTAATCTTTCTGGCTTGGCCCACAGCAGGGCTGCCGTTTAGCCTAGTCAGCCAGAGCGGGGTGGGGGCTGATCCGGGTGGTGTCATACCAAAATGTGTGTCACATTTAAAGAGTGATGAGTTAATGGCATCATTATAATTTGTTGTAATTAAATTTTAACATCCTAATTGTGTGATCAAGGGCTCTTTGAATCTCATCAACTTTGTTTGACTGTAGCCAGCATTCTGGAGCGATATTCATATAGCACCCAGTTTATCTGTGTTTGTTGACAGAAATCCATGCATTTGAATGATAAATAAATCCTTCCAGTGTGGGGTCGCCAAGCTTGTCCTGCAAATGAGAAACAAGGCAGGGGAGATAATTTTTGTTTTAAAATCTTTGAAAGGTTTTTAATCCATATAAAGTTCTTTGTGAAATGTTAGGTATTCAGAGCAAAGATGAAATAAAAATTGATTGGGGTTTATTTTCCATTTCTAGATTTTGTGGCTTGATGAAAGCAAGTCATGAGCAGACTACGTTAATTGTTTTACATTTGATCTGCCCAGAGAAAAACTGAAGCAAGTCTCAAGTTTCAAATCTTTTAAACTTCGCAATATGCTTTGTGGGTTGTACAGAACCTGTGTAAGGCAGGGTCCAGTGAGGACTGAAACACTGTTCACAGAGGGCATTGTCACCATTCTTGCATCAGCAGGAAGAATGAGTCAGATGGGAAGTATAAATAGCATTTTGCAGAGAAAGCAACTAAATAAGGTACATTGAATCGGTAAATGAAGAGGATCCTTGCAACCAGGGAGTGGTTTGTGCATGCTACAGCCTCATCAAATGTCCTCCATGTGACACGTGTTGGATACACATGCAGCTGTGAGAGAAGCACCCTGCGAAGAGGTTGTTCACAGTGTCAGGAGGAACTGCCAGGCCTAAACTGGGACCCCCCAGCTCTGTGCACAGATGCCCAGGCCCAAGGACAGACAGTAAAGGCAGTAGAGTTTTCCAGACATTAGAGACCTGCTACCCCTACAGACCAAATATCGGTTGTATAGGAAGAGCTAGAACGGCTTATGTTCAAGCTAGGAATTTGCCAGGGCTACGATAGTATTTCCTGGCACTGGTTGGTTCCAGCTCCCCACGCCCATCCTGGCTGTGTCTCCTGGCTGCAGCTCCTGGTTCCCAGCTCCCATCCTACGACTGCCTAGAGATTAGCTCTGACGCTCTGATACCAAGATCTGCAATAATTTTTGCCATCACAGCAGTAGCTTGGAGCTTCCAAGTGCCACTTATGTTTGTTATTTTTTATTTATTTATCATATTTATATACTGCCTGATATATGCATCTCTATGTTCTAGTTCGTCACCTTAAGTGGTGCAGTGGAGAAATGCTTGACTAACAAGCAGAAGGTTGCCGGTTTGAATCCCCACTGGTACTATATTGGGCAGCAGCGATATAGGAAGCTGCTGGCATCATCTCATAATGCATGGGAGAGGCAATGGCAAACCCCTCCTGTATTCTACCAAAGAAAACCATAGGACTCTGTGGGCGCCAGGAGTCGAAATCGACTTGACAGCACACTTTACCTTTATGTTCCAGTTCACACTATGCTTCCAGGTCACAAAGTAATTACTGGTGTAATCACAGGTATGTGAACTCAAGGATAGACATGAGTCAATCCCAAATAATCCCCCAGAGCCAAAGTACTGGTGCATGAAAACAGCCCCATCATGCCATCTATGCCCCAGGCTTTTTTGCGCAGCAAGGGCACACAGGCATTCATCGTAGCATCTTCTATGTAGACTATCTGTTGGGGGAAGTATGGGAGCAGAGCTGGTCTTGTGGTAGCAAGAATGAGTTGTCCTCTTTGCTAAGCAGGGTCTGCCCTGCTTTGCATTTGAATGGGAGACTACCTGTGTGAGCCCTGTAAGAAATTCCCCTTAGGAGATGGGGCTGCTCTGGGAAGAGCACCTGCATGCTTGCATGCAGAAGGTTCCATGTCCCCTCCCTAGCATCTCCAGAGAGGGTTGAGATAAACTCCTGCCTATAAACTTGGAAAAGTCACTGCAAGTCTGGATAGACAATACTGAGCTAGATGGACCACTGGTCTGACTCAATATAAACCAGTTTCCTATGTTCCTAAGTAGCTTAGAATCATGCAGTTGAAATGAACACAAAGGTCATTCCATTCCATTTCTTCCTGTCCACAAGAGAGTATCCATACATTTATTATTATTATTATTATTATTATTATTATTATTTCTTGTTTACACAGTCAGACAGGTGTTACTGACTGCTTTGTTTTATCCAGACATCGAGTCCTTCCCAAGGACCTGGGACGGCTGAATTTTATTGTCAATGTTATTGCTGTTATTATAGATATCGTCGCAGAATATAGGCTGTTCCCAGTAAAGCTACTTTTTGTAATTGGCTGATGGTGATTTCTGTGGCCCCTATGGTGTTGAGGTGCTCTTCAAGGTCTTTTGGAACTGCACCCAGGGCGCCAATTACCACTGGGATTATTTTGGACTTTTTCTGCCACAGCCTTTCAATTTCAATCTGTAGATCTTTGTATTATGTGATTTTTTCTATTTCTTTTTCTTCTATTCTGCTATCCCCTGTATTGCTATGTCGATTATTTTGACTTGTTTTTCTTTCTTCTCGACTACAGTTATATCTGGTGTATTGTGTGGCAGATGTTTGTCTGTTTGTAGTCGGAAGTCCCATAATATTTTTACATCTTGTGGGGCTCATGTGCTCTGAGGAAGGTGAGAGCTATGCCAGAGGTCCAACCATACTGGACAGGTCTCACCAGAGGAGCCAGACAAAGAGTGCCTCTCCCATCAACAATATGGTGAGACGTAACTTTAATAAATCTATACCGGATCGGTCGTCGCCCGGGTCAAACAAGGACCGCGCCAGGTGCTATAGTCCCCGGACATCTGATGGCAAGTGGGGAACAGGACTCAGGATCTTCAGTTGAGCAACCAGGGCTGGAGACCGCAAGGTTACTGGAAGAAACGTCGCTTAACCGAAAAAATATACGAAAAATGCCAACAAGGAAATAATGATCTGCTATTACAACTCTAGTCCAACTAGAAGAGGTTATTTTAAAAGAATGTACCAAATTTGGAAAGAGAAGCATCCAGACACAGAAATAACAGAACAAAGGCTAGCAGACCAGAGAAGATTCATAATAAGAAATAAAGTATTCACAGAAGTTGAGCTGGAAGAACTGCAAAGAGCAACACAGGCTCAAGATATGGAAGAAGAATTGCCACCAACTGAAGAAGTTGCTCAGGCGCAGGTGGAGGAGGAGGTGTTGGAAATAGAGGGTGCCACTGTTGCTGAACTGTTTCAAAATCAAAACCAGGCAACCTCCCCTTTGCCTTCACCTCAAAAACCTGAATGCCGTTTAACAGAAAAGCAACAAGAACTAAAGCAAAAAATAACTGAGCACATGAACCAAACAACTACCAGGGTTCGACTTCCAGCTCTAAAAACAGTTGCCAAAAAACAACTTGCTCAGGCATTAAAAGATGTCAATGCTGCACTTGCAGAAATAGCAACCAATAATTTGCAAGAAACAAACCAACGAATGTACAGTGCAGCAACAATAACAACACAAGAGCTCGGATATAAGATCAGTGGACCTGTCAAAAAAGAAAGCAGTACATCACCTAAATGGAAGATTAGATTAGAAAATAAAATCTCCAGGCTTAGATCAGATGCTAGTAAATTGAAAGATATGAAAGACAAGAAGCTGAAGAATGAAAACACCAAACAGTATCTGATCCAAAAATACCACCTAGATTCAAGGAAAATTAGAGAAGTCCTGGAAATAATAAAGCAGCAAATAACAGCAGTGTCAAAGAATATTAGTAGATATGAAGCCAGAATTACACAACACAGGCAGAATCTCCAATTCCAGTCAAATCAGAGACGTTTCTACCAAAGCATAGAAGGAGAAACTGCAAGAAATGTAGAAACACCAAATAAAGAAGAAACAGTGCAATTCTGGGGGAAATTATGAGACAATCCAATAGATTATAATAAAAAAGCAGGCTGGATGAAAGAGGTCAAAAAATGTAACCAACAAATGCAAGATCTAATAATAATACCAGAATTAATAAGTGAAAGAGCAAAGTGGTAAGTGGCGCCCTAGGTGCAGTTCCAAAAGACCTTGAAGAGCACCTCAACACCATAGGGGCCACAGAAATCACCATCAGCCAATTACAAAAAGCAGCTTTACTGGGAACAGCCTATATTCTGTGATGATATCTATAACAATTGACAATAAAATTCAGCCATCCCAGGTCCTTGGGAAGGACTCGATGTCTGGATAAAACAAACCAGTCAATAACACCTGTCTGACAGTGTAAACAAGAAATTATTTATTATTATTATTATTATTATTATTATTATTATTATTATTATTATTTCTTATTTACACAGTCAGAGGTAGTGCCTCACTGGGGGATGATGATGATGATGATGATGATGATGATGATGATATAGTATACCCCATTTACTAGTGTACCACAAATAGAACCCAAATGAACAAAGGACACTCTGCCCAAGAGCCCAGGATGATTCAGACAAGTAAGCCAAGGTGCGTTCTGCAGAAGGAAAAATATCTTTGGGCCACTAGCCAATCTGAACTGTGGATCCGTGCTGGATTTATCCATTTTTAAACCTGAAGTCAAACATCAACTTGCCTGCTAGTTTTCAGAGATATCTAGAAAATAAGATGGGAGAAAGGAAACAGTTCCTGCTGAAAACATCTATTTGTCACTTCATTATCATGCTGGCTCTGTTAGGAGGAAAATAGGCTTTCAGCCTCACTTGCATTGAGCAACTGGATCATAGAAATTAAGGTAATTCTACGGATATTTACTCCTCCAGTTAGATCTGTTTTGAGTCTCCTGCAAACAAAGGCACTCTTGCCCCTGGACTTCTAGGCTCCCAAATCCTCTTTAGTCTGTCCCGGGTGGTGTGGCGACCAGCCCACACTGCACCAGGTGGCCAAGAGTTATTGTGACCTACGCCAGCCACCAAGCATGACCTCTGCTTTAGAGACAGAGGGGGGAGTGGGGAAAGAAATATGTGGGATGGGAATATGTTAAGTTGTGTGTTTAAATGTTTCTGCTAATGCCTATTTGCATAAATATACCTGTTTTATATTCTTACATTCTTGTGAGTTCATTTGCTGTTCGTGCCCTCAAGAACCCATGAGCTAAAAATATTTTGTGTGTCTAACTGTGTGTGTGTGTGTGTGTGTGTGTGTGTGTGTGTGTGTGTGTGTAGGAGGAGGAGGATGCTTAACCTCCTCCTAGACACACCTGTGGGGTGGAAGGAGGCCTCCAAAGACCTTTAGGTCCAGGCTCCAAAATTACCTAGGTGCACCTCTGTCCGCATATAAAATATTATGTTTTCTGGCACAAGCCTACCTCATCCAACATCCCATTTCTGGGAGGGAGAGAGGGAGGGAGAGAAAGAAAGATTTATATAGCACTTTTCAAAGTTCTCAGAGCAGTTTTCATAGCAAAAGAAATGAGAAAATAGTTCCCTGCCCCCAAAGGACTCATAATCAAAAATAAACACAAGAAAGCACCAGCAACACCCACTGGAAGGGATGCTATGTTGTGCTGGGATGAACAGGGGCAAAATGTTATTTTGGTACATACGTTTCACAGCAACCAAGAATCAGACTCACTTCTTCAGTGTACAGTCGCCACCTGCTGGGCAAATGCCTTCCTGCATCCACTGTCTGTTTCCAGCCATAGTACGGTAATTCCCCAAGTTTTATTCATGGTTGTCCATAAGGAATGGCTTGAGGTTGCAAAGATTTTATATACATACAGACAGCATGACTTGTCCCCTTAGCTAAGCAGGGTCCACCCTGGTTGCATATGAATAGGACACTAGAAGTGTGAGCACTGTAAGATATTCTCCTCAGGGGATGGAGCCGCTCTGGGAAGAGCAGAAAGTTCCAAGTTCCCTCCCTTGCATCTCCAAGATAGGACAAGATTTATTTATTTTTTAATAGGACAAGATTTTTTTATTGAACCAACAAACTACCAAAGCATACAGTACATTGCCAAAGCACAATTATATACAAAGTGGTTGTTTGTACATGATATATCTACAAAGATTTACACACAAGGATTTGGAAACCCACAAGGTTATGAAGTATATGCAGGTAGTACTGTAACTCGGGGGTGGGGGATTACAAGGCACATCAGGTAATCTGGGGGGGGGGGTTTACGTCCAACGTCCATTTCACTGCAAGATATTCTCCTCAGAGGATGGAGCCGCCAAGATAGGGCTGAGAGAGATTCCTGCCTGCAACCTTGGAGAAGCTGTGTAGACTCAGTATATGGCCGCTTCCTATGTTCCATACATTCATACCATGAAATGTGCATTTATAAATCTAAATCTAGTGCTACTTGTTATGCTAGCAGGTAGGTAGTCAGCTCTAGTTTTAAAATCTGTTCACATGTTATAGTATTATTAATTTAATTAATATATTTATTATTATTATTATTACCTCCTTCTTCCATTTTTTTCTGCCCTGCTTTTACAAATATAATCAAGGTGGCATACAATCCAAAAAGGGAAAAAAATGCCATACAATCTAAAAAGATTTTTAAAAATAACATTAGAACGTAGTGCACCTGTGTACAATGTACACAGGTTCATGCCCTGTCCATGTGAACAGGGAATGCTGATTGTCTCTTGGGGGCAGCTTTGTTATAGCCTGTTCTTCTGGAATTTACCATGATTCCTCCTCCTTTTTCTTGAGTTCAATGCCTAGCCAGCTGCATGCCTTATTGTGCTGAATCTGATTATCTGATCCAGTAGTTAATTAATTAATCTCATTACAAACTTGTGAGTATTCAAGCAGTGTCACTCCCAAGCACCAATGGAAAACCTGATTTAGTTACTGCATAGGCAGAGAATTATCGTGCTTCTGCCAGCTTTCATGCTCTTCCAAGCAAGTGTGCGATACGATTGCCTAAAGAATACGCAGTCAAATTACCCAGCAACTGCAAAGGATACAAAGGCCTTGTCCCGAGTTAGCCCTTGCAGGGAAATCAGGGGCCTTAACTGAGCATATTCCTACCACCCAAGGAGTCAGGCAAGGTTCTCTGCTGGCACCTGCACTGTTTAATTTATTTATTAATGACCTGGTCCAGGTTTTGGGAAAGGTGGATGCCCATTCTCCTAAACTGGCAGATGTACAAGTACTGGCGTTGCTATACGCTGATGACACAGTGCTTTTATCTCAGTCTCAGCTTGGTTTAATGAGACTTTTGGAGGCATTTGCCTAGTACTGTAACACAAACAAACTTTCTATTAACTTTGATAAATCAAAGGTATTTTTGAATTCTTCGAATTAGACGCAGTCAAATTACCCAGCGGCTGCAATGGATACAAAGGCATTGTCCCAAGTTAGCCCTTGCAGGGAAATCAGTTTCTCGGTAGATCACCAGATGAATCGGCTGCGTGTCTAGCTTGGATGTAGACTTTGTAGGTCATGTGACGAAGCACTATTTAAATAAAGGGTGCACATTAGTCATGACTAACTTAAGTCCTATACCTTTCAATCGGATTTAGACATAACTTTGTGCGGGGTTGGGGATTTAAATCGATATTGCTGGATCATAAAGTTGCTTCGCTCTCATAGATGTCTTTGTGACGGATCGCTCACTGCAGAAGCGGTCAAAACATTTTAACACACAGCTTCCCGCAACCCATACTCCACACCTGCTTGGGAGCAGGAAGAGAGAATAGATCCCAGTATTGGTGGATCAGATGGCACAAAAGAGGGGAAAGAGGCTACTGTCAAAAATATTTGGCTGTCAAGATACCCTGGGTGCTGTTCCCGTTGCCATGGCAACGACAATCCTAATGGTGGTGCTGGGGCGTCTCCTTATGTAGCCGGAAATCTCCGCAAGAATGGCAGCCGGAAACAAGAAGTTCGAGAGAGAGAATGCAAAATATTGCTGAAGGTGCACGTTGTGCACGATCCACCCCAAGCCAAGAAAGCTCTTTTGGTCCTCGTCAAATTACATGTGAGACTTACCGCCCAGTCCTGTGTGCGTTTATGCGAAAGTCCCACTATGTGTCCAATGAGCTTTACTCACAGGTAAGTGTGCATCTAGGACTGCAGACTTAAATGTGCCAAAGGTTGCAATCCTATGCATACTTAACTGGAATTAAACTCAAGGGCAGCGCCGGAGGGAGGTGTGCGAAGGCAAGCGCCTCCCACCTGTTTCTGTCCCAGAAATCTAGTATCTACATAAATGCACTTTGCCCCTTCTGTGCCCCTCTAGCAAAAGGAGGAGGAAGTAGTGAAATCTGATGTGGTAGGGGAGAATAAGGCACTAGCGTGTCAGAAAAACCCTACAGTGTATGACTCGTTGATGGACAGGGGAAAGTGGTGCTACAACTCCACTCAATTTTTTTCTCTGGTGCCGCCCGCCGCTGATCAAACCATACTGAACACAATGAATGAGACTTACTTGCGACCATATTACGACGGTTACACAAAGGATTGCTCTGCAAGGCTGCAGTGCTATCGACCTTGAATTTAGGAGGATTTATTTCTGAGTTGGCGCAAAAGGCTGGAGGGGGCTCATACCCTCTCAAACATGTATTCTTGGAGAAGCGGGGGCGCGGAGAGCGGAATATTTGTTTATTGTTGGTTTTGTTTACAACAGCTCCTTCTGGCTTGTCTCTCACAAACGTTAAAGCAGGGGTGGCCATAACCTGCGGCTGCTGTACTACAACTCCCATCATCACCACCGGAGCGCCTCGGGTTGGCCATCCCTAAAGCAGGAGGAAGCGGTAGGATATTGGATTTGGAAGGGCGGGATAAAAGAAAGAATCCGCCACAAACTTTCTCCTTCGAGTTGTTGCCTTAGGTGCACATTTGATTGACACAGCACAGCAGCACCTTCTGGAAAGGGTGGAACATAGGAAACTGCCATATACTGAGTCAGACCACTGGTCTATCTAGCTCAGTATTGTCTACATAGACTGGCAGCAGCTTCTCCAAGGTTGCAGGCAGGAATGTCTCTCAGCCCTATCTTGGAGAAGCCAGGGAGTGAACTTGAAACCTTCTGCTCTTCCCAGAGCGGCTTCATCCCCTGAGGGGAATATCTTGCAGTGCTCACCCATCAAGTCTCCCATTCATATGCAACCAGGGCAGACCCTGCTTAGCTATGGGGACAAGTCATACTTGCTACCACAAGACCAGCTCTGCTCTCCTCCTTACTAGGGTGGGCCTATTAAGCGGCAGGAGGCAATAAACCCCTTCCCTCCTCGTATGCTGCAGAGCCGGGGGGCGCCTCCCCCCCGCCCCCTTCCTGCTCCTGCTCCCCGTTCTTTTTGCAGCCGCCGCGAGCTGCCCCTCCTGGCCTCAGCCCGGTTCCTCCTTGCCTGGGCCGAGCTTAGGAGCGTCGCCGCCAATCCGCTCGCCCTAGCAACGGTGTCAGGTTTACCTTAGCAACGCCCCTGCTGCTGCTGCTGCTGCTGCTGGCGCTGAGAGCCGTTGCTGCAGCGACCGGCGAGGCTCGGCGAAGAAGAGCGAGTCCCCACACAGTACACCACCCACTCTAGCCCCATGGCAGAGCCTCCTGGAGGACCCCCTGAGCCTGGGGAGAACCCCGAGCAGCCCAGCCAGGGCCCCGCTCGGCAGCCCAGCCAGGGCCCCGCTCGGCAGGGCAGCGGCCAGCAGCCGGAACCTGGAGAAGGCCCAGCGCCCCCTGATGAGCCGAGCTACATTCCCTATCAAGAGCAGCAGCCAGCCTTCCAGCCCCAGCGAAGCATCTACCCGCCCCAGGAGCCAAGGCTGAATGTCTACGATCAAGAACCCAGAGGTGCCCTCTACCAGCTTCAACAGGCACGAGGCCAGCTTTTCCAGGAGAGGGGTGGCATTCAACAGGAGCCAAGAGGAGGCATCCCTTGGCAGCCTGTGGGGAGAGACAACTTTCCTCAGCCTCAAGACCCAGCCATGTATCAGCAGCAACCAGATGCCAGAAGGAGCTTCAATGGGACCACGGCAAGGGGCAGCCAGGTTCAGCTGTCTGAAGCCGAGCATGGCCCTTATCAAACACATGAGCCCGGATATGGGCTTTATCAGCTCGGGGCCAACTTATACGAAGACCAGGTTGCTGATCCGGGGCCCAGAGCACTGGCAATAAAGAATGCTAAGGCCTACCTGCTGAAAACGAGCGTCAAGTCTGGCGTGAGCTTGTGAGTAGGCTTTGAAAGAGTTTTATTGCGGTTGTTTCAGGAGAGAGAGAAGTTTTCATGGTGGTTTACATAGCAAACGGAATGAGAAAATGGTTCCCTCTCCCAAAAGGACACACAGTCTACAAAGAAATACAAGGGTGGTATAGTCGAGAGCCACTGTGGTGTAGTGGTTAGACTGTTGGGCGACAACTCAAGGGACCCGAGTTCAAATCCCTGCTTAGCCATGAAGCTCAGTGGGTGACTCTGAGCTTCATCTCTCACATCTCTCAGCCTCACCAACCTACCTCACAGGGTTGTCCTGAGAATAAATATATCATGTACAGCATTCTGGGCTCATCAGAAGAAAGGAGACCAGGATATAAATGTAAAAATAAACAGCAACAGCAGCTAGAAAGACACTGTGCTGGGGTTGGTATAAAGTGGAATGGAAGGAAAGATAGGAACAGAATTGGCAAGGAATGAGTGACCTGAAGGGACTCTGCCATGATTTAATTTCATACACTACGTTGAGGATTATATGTAATTTAATGCACAGGGTAGGGTGAAAATAGCTTATTTAGCTGTAGCCAGTGACCTTTCATATTTCAGCCTTTTTGGAATGGCCCTTCAGGAGCAATATTTGGTCCATATGTTTTTATTTATTCATCATATTTTCACTCTGCTTTTCTGTATACTCTGCAAGATTGGCTCCTGGGGGAGCTTACAAATTATTTAATTAGCTCACAAACATACAATACTGTATAAGAAGAGATGTGTTAGTGCAGGGGTCCCAACCTTGGTTGCCCAGATGTTGTTGGACTACAACTCCCATCAGCCCCAACTCCAACTCAATTGCACTTAAATGCAGTGCTTTTATTTACTTATTCATACTAGTAAAACAGGTTTGCGTTTGCAAGTATTCTTCTGGTGACGGCAATTCCAGGGAGGCAGTGAGAGCAGGGGGTAAACAAGTTACCATCTCCACAGCAATGTTCTGCCATTTTGAGAAGTCTTTTTATTTTTTATATGCATGGACAAAGGAAGCAGCCTTATATCAAGTCAGACCATTGGTCCATCTAGCTCAGTATTGTCTACACAGACTGGCAATGGCTTCTCCAAGGTTTCAGGCAAAAGTTTCTCTCAGCTTTATCACCAGGGAGAGAACTTGGAACCTTCTCTTCCCAGAGCAGCCCCATCCCCTCAGAAGGAATATCTTACAGTGCTTACACATGTAGTCTCCCATTCAAATGCAAACCAGGGTTTAGCAAAGGGGACAGTTCACGCTAGCACAAGACCAGCTCTCCTCCCTTTCTCCTCATGAAAGGATCACCCCTGGAAACCAGTTCCTTAGAAAATTTACTGTAGCAAGCCACTAATGCATCTCCTTTTGGGAGGGGGGTCTCTTTCTTTAATTTGACAGGTATGATCATCTTGCTGAAATGTTGACCAAGATCCTGGATGAGCGGCCTGAAAACCCAGCCGATATAATTGAGAACATCAGTAAGGATGTGAAGTGTGCTCGGTTCCAGAAGAAATTAGATACCCTTCGAGATGAATATGAGAAACATCCTACCTTTGAGCTGGCTGAAATGTATAAGACTCTCTTCCAGAAGACTAGTGGAGAGGGAACAGATCAAGAAATTGAAGAGGAAATGGTGAGTCACTGTGTAGCATGTGTTCACTGGAAAATGCCTCCTGAAAAGGAAATTGTCTCCTTTTCAAGACCTATTGTTTTCTCTCCTACAGTATGTGTATTTTTTCATATACCTGGCTTGGCTTGCCCTGTGTCCTTGAGCCTTGGCATTGCTCTGTAGCAGAGACATACATATAGAACCATAGGGGAATATACTGCTTTAAATGTAGAAGCAGCCAGCCCAGATTCAAAGGCTTTAAATTGTTTTCAAAAGATTCTCAGGCTTTAGTTAGTTTCTAGAAGAAGCAGGTCCCTGCTAGACAGACATGTCACACATAATACATTCACAAAAGAAAAACTAGTTGAGATTGAGACAGGCCATAGGGAAAAAAAACCCTGGTCTTTTCATTTTATCTTAATTTCCAATTCTTTGTGAATCATTTAAAAATCCAATTTCTATTGCAATTTCATCCCATTCATGTTTCTTGTTGACTGGGTTTTTTTAATACTCTTATTGGCTCTGAAACTATCTGTTTTGTATTGATTTTGAAATGTGCATTATACTGTTTTTTGTGTACTGAAACGAAGCCCATTGTTGAATTAACTGTTGTTGAACTGGCTTTTAGGAGTATAGTAGATTTTTGTATCATTGATTTTGCTTTGCTGTGAATTTGTTTATATCCAATTTTGATATATTGCCCTGACATTGTTGCATGAATTGTCTTCTGCTTGCTTATTTTACTTATTTACTGTTTACTTATTTGTAAAGTAAGCCGTTTACTTATTTGGAATTCCTTTGGGAAGGAAAAGCAGATTGCAAATATGAAGTGGAATGTCCCATAGTTGAGTTCCCAACTATGGGTCAGATGTTGTTGGACTGCAACTCCCATCATCCCCAGCCACAATGGCCAATTTATAATTTTACTTGTCTAATCCATGCATATTTTTCTCCCTTAGCCAGAAACGCCTTTGCCCAACGTAATGGAGACAGCCTATTATTTTGAACAGACTGGAATTGGGTTGAGCTTGGAAGAATATTACCATATATTCCTTGCCCTCAAACAACTGGTCACCACACATCCAATACAAACCTGTCGCTTCTGGGGCAAAATTTTTGGTATTGAAGCAAACTACATTGTAGCTGAAGTTGAGTTCCGTGAGGGAGAGGAAGAGGAAGAGGCAGAGGAGGAAGAAATGCCTGAGGAGGGTATAAAAGAAGGGAGTGAGATTAGAGAAGATGAAGAGGATGAAGAGGAAGAAAAAGATGAGCCACCAAAGCCCAACTTCAAGCCACCGCCGGTAATTCCAAAAGAAGAAAACCGGACTGGCACTAATAAATACACTTATTTTGTGTGCAATGAGCCTGGCAAGCCCTGGGCGAGATTACCCCAGGTGACCCCTGCACACATCGTGAATGCCAGGAAAATCAAGAAGTTTTTCACAGGGAAACTAGATGCCCCCATTGTGAGCTACCCGCCATTCCCAGGCAATGAGTCTAATTACTTACGGGCTCAGATTGCTCGCATATCAGCAGCAACCCAGATCAGTCCACTGGGGTTTTATCAGTTTGGAGAGGAGGAAGGGGATGAAGAAGAAGAGGGTGGAGCTGGAAGAGACAATTATGAAGAAAATCCTGACTTCGAACCCATATCTGTGATGGAGATGGTGGAGTCTTTTTCCAACTGGGTGCACCATGTACAGAATATTCTAATGCAGGTATGTGTAGAAATCTAAGTTGATCTCACAGTAGTACTGATGGTATCGCAGGGTGAAAACAGTGGCTGACATCCTAACTAATAGTGCACTTGCACAAGGACATTGTGTTTGCCCAGGGACCAATTGTATACTGTTTGCACTACTGCAGCATTAAACTGGTACTCAACTAATTCTGGAGCATGTATTCCAACTTCATTCCACTGTTGCGCTTGTGCAAACATTTTTGCACTTAGGAACATAGGAAGCTGCCTTATACTGAATCAGACCATTGATCCATCTAGCTCAGTATTGTCCACACAGACTGGCAGCGGCTTCTCCAAGGTTACAGGCAGGAGTTTCTCCCAGCCCTATCTTGGAGATGCTAATGAAGGAATTTGGGACCTTTTGCTCTTCCCAGAGTTGCCCCATCCCCTCTTATACTGCTCACATGGAGTCACCCATTCAAATGCAAACCAAGGCAGACCCTGCTTAGCAAAGGGGACAATTCCTCCTACCACAAGACCAGCTCTCCTGCCACGTCCAACAGGTGCACAATTTGTGATACACCTCAACTGTTTTAAAGGGAACTTTTGCAAAATAGCAAACGTTATAACTAACACTATAACTAATTGATAACTTTATAATAAATAACACATTGCTGAAAATGTCAATAATTTAGTACAGCTACATGATCTTCTTGCATTAGCACAACTGTGTTAATTGCACAAGCATACCAATAGTCAGGATGTCAGCCAGTATTTATTTGCATTGCTGGCTGAAACAGAGCTGTACAGTCCATCCATTTCAACTGTACTTTTTTCTAGTAGTTCCACTGAAATCTTCTCTGTGATTGGAAGGAACGGTCAAGATTGGAGAGGCTTATTGCTTTTGCTCTCCTTATTCATAGCATTGTGTTAGCCCAACTGCATAAGGAACTTAGCATAGCAATACAAATATTTACTTAGACTGCCATCCTGCCCATGTGAAAGCAGAGCTGGGCACAGAACAGCCTCTCATAAAAAGCCTGCGTAGCTCCTCTTCTCCAAATAGGGCATCTCTGCACAATGTTCTTCTCTTGCATTTTGTTACACCACTCAGAAGGCCCATGTCTCTAAATGGCTGGATTGTGGTTTTATTGCACGCTGATTTTTAATCTGATATTTTATGACTGCAACAAAAGATTTGTCTGACTTTATTTAGTTATCATATTTCTATACTGCCTGATATTTACATCTCTAGGCACTGTACAAATTAGAAAACACAACAAATGTAGACAATAAAAGAGTTAAAATTCACAAAACAAAACAATCTCCCAAGATAAAAACACATTAAATAGTTTTAAATTTTTCAGTTAAAAGCCTGGGAAAACAGGTATGTCTTGAGGGTCTTCCTAAAAGCAAGCAGAGAAGGAGATACTCTTATTTCAACAAGCAGTCTATTCCAAAGCCCCGGGGCAGCTACAGAGAAGGCCTGGTCCCGAGTCGCCACCAAATGAGCCAGCGGCAACTCTAACCGGACCTCTACAGATGATCTCAATAGGTGACAGGGTTCATGACAACTTATTATTTGTAAGCTGCCTTGAGTTATTATGAAGTGGAATGAAACATTATTGTTATTTCTTAATCACATTTATATCCCACCTTTCCTCCAAGGAGCCCTGGGTGGTATATATAGGTCCTGGCCCTCCATGCTGCACCCTCAGACTTCTAACAGTCTGCTCATCTCCAAAGCACTTGTGGCTTCCCTCAGTAGAAGCAAGAC
The DNA here is from genome assembly GCF_027244095.1 of Hemicordylus capensis. Classification (NCBI taxonomy): domain Eukaryota; kingdom Metazoa; phylum Chordata; class Lepidosauria; order Squamata; family Cordylidae; genus Hemicordylus; species Hemicordylus capensis. The sequence continues at coordinate 33,224,230 of NC_069661.1, read as the reverse complement.
CAGAGCCAAAAATGGCAACCTGTGCATGGTAGCCAGTACCAGAAGCAGAGCCTGAAGCCAAATCCACATCCTGCTCCATTCAGCCAGAGTGCAGGCGGCCTACAGCCAAAGAAGATTGTTTAGGGTCAAGAGCCGTCATAAACGATGGAAGTAAAAATATGCAACAAACATTCAAGAAGACAAACAGTGCCAGATGTAGAGTAAAGGAAAGGGGAAATCTGCTAGCCAATTTTAAGGGTTATTATAAAACAACCTGATGAAACTGTACTCCTGTTTTGGCTGCAACCAGGACAAAAAGCTGTATGCTCTATTCTATAGGAGGTACTCTTAAATGTATAGGATTGCAACTCTGCTCTCTCCAGTGGAAAAGTAAGTAAATCCACCTCTCTGTCATCAATGCAAAATGGCTTGGTGAGCTGGCCACATACCAATACAGAGCTGTGTGGGGACTTGGTGTGCTAGAGAAAGTGTTTAAATGCTTGTTTACATGAATGGCTGTCCTCAGATAACCCCTGAATTTACTTTTAAGTGCTGAAGATCATTTAGGAGTTGAAGGATTTATTTCTTCAGATATTGGATATAGGATGGGGGGCAGCCACATGGGGCATATCTTGGCAGGTTCCAGGGAACTGACATTTGGCAGCCACAGCTCTCCCTAAGTTATCATGGGCTGTGGCTCCCCTCCAGTCTTAGTGGCATTGTTGTGCTTGCTCCTTTCTCGCAACACCATAAGCAAGTCACAAAAGTGATGTGTCTTGTTCTGAGTCACAAGTTGCCACCTCAGCTTGAAGTTTCAGGACAAAGGCTAAGCAGTCTGCCCAATGACTGGACTACATGCATCTCTTGTGAAGTATTCTCTTCTGATAAACAGAATGACAAAGCAGCATAGATGGAGCTAGCACTGCTACTTACACCATTGACTTATCTGTGGGATCTGGCCTGTACTGAATTATAGTGGTTTGAATTATAGTGGTTTCCATTATATTGGTCATCACATTACCATCATCACATTACCAATAATTAGCATGGTCTCGGTCCTCTTTAAGGGCTATTATAAAGGTCCTTATGGAGTTGTATGGGAAAGAAGAATTTTGCCTAATATTGCTATGCATTTGGCGTAGCCTTTGGGATCTGATCTGCAGTAGAATAGCCTCTGCTTTTATGAAGCAATTAACTCTACACTACTTCAGAGCAGTAGAACAAGAAACATAAAATATTACCAGAATTCTAATGCAGGAAGACATATTTAAGTAATCAGCTGTGAATTATAGACAGATTTTTTTCCTAAAGGACACTCTCCCTGAATGATGATAGTATTTAGATTTAACACTGTTCATCAGGTCTCAGTTTATATGCAGAAGAATGTTAAGTATGAAAGAGCTGATCAAGCGAGGAATGAAACAGTTTAAAATACCAGCAGTTTACCCACAGCACTTTGGGAATTTTGTGGGGTAAATGTTAGCTTCTTGTTTTCTCTTTTGCTTCTTTAAGATCATTATCTACAGGTGAAACTCGGAAAATTAGAATATCGTGCAAAAGTCCATTAATTTCAGTAATGCAAATTAAAAGGTGAAACTGATATATGAGACAGACGCATTACATGCAAAGCGAGATAAGTCAAGCCTTAATTTGTTATAATTGTGATGATCATGGCGTACAGCTCATGAAAACCCCAAATCCACAATCTCAGAAAATTAGAATATTACATGGAACCAAGAAGACAAGGATTGAAGAATAGAACAATATCGGACCTCTGAAAAGTATAAGCATGCATATGTATTCAGTACTTGGTTTGGGCCCCTTTTGCAGCAATTACTGCCTCAATGCAGCGTGGCATGGATGCTATCAGCCTGTGGCACTGATGAGGTATTATGGAAGACCAGGATGCTTCATTAGCGGCCTTCAGCAATTCCGCATTGTTTGGCCTCATGTCTCTCATCCTTCTCTTGGCAATGCCCCATAGATTCTCTATGGGGTCAGGTCAGGCGAGTTTGCTGGCCAGTCAAGCACAGTACACTGTATACTTTTCAGAGGTCCGATATTGTTCTATTCTTCAATCCTTGTCTTATTGGTTCCATGTAATATTCTAATTTTCTGAGATTGTGGATTTGGGGTTTTCATGAGCTGTACGTCATGATCATCACAATTATAACAAATTAAGGCTTGACTTATCTCGCTTTGCATGTAATGCGTCTATCTCATATATCAGTTTCACCTTTTAATTTGCATTACTGAAATTAATGGACTTTTGCACGATATTCTAATTTTCCGAGTTTCACCTGTACTATACTGAGTGAGTTCCCACCAATCTTGCTTTGTATCCTTGGTCCCTTGAATATAGGGACGCTGTACCTGGATTAATCCCTATCAAAAATCAGAAGAAGAAGAAGAAGAGGATGAGGAAGAGGAGAAACCAGAGGATCAAGAAGAGTCACAGCAAGAAGTAGGACCCCCACTTCTCACTCCACTCTCTGAAGATGCAGGTAGAGGACACACATAGCTAATCCATTACTCTTTGCAGGTATAGTGAAGATGCAGTTTGGGGCCAGTACAGTGGGGAAAGCAGGTGCTGGCTTGGGACTGCAGATAACCGAGCACATGGTTTTGCTAACATAAAGTGACATGCTAATTTTAATTGTTATAGTGAACCTTCTGGTGGAGCAAAAGGGCTATATTTTTCATTTCTCATTACTCCAGTTGCAAGATGTACATTTTATGTACAGCTACAAATTTTGCCATTGAACCAAATCTAATAACTCAGTGATTAGCTTTACTAATCTATACTAGCTTTTTCTAGGACATCTATAAAAGTCATTAGCTCACTTGACCAAAGCTTAATGGTAGAGCATCTGCAGAATGTCCCAGTTTCAGTTTCTGGTATCTCTAGGCAGGTTCAGTAAAGACTCCTGCCTGAAATTTTGGAGAAGCTACTGTCAGTCAGTGTAGATGATAATGAGCTAGACGGACCAATGGTTTGACTCAGTATAAAGCAGCTTCTTATATTCCTATGTTCTTTGCATAAAACCTACATCACAGGATTGCTTCCCAATGTACATTTGACGGATGTAGATAGATTCTCTCAAGTGTGAAAATCAATGAAATTCTCAGGTCTTAACACATTTATATCAGACAGACAACATCACCAAATGCAACATCACCAGATGCAGCCCTGGGGACACCTTTTTTCTCTCCACAGAGAATGTCAGTATTATCTCACTGTATTTTCACAGATGTTTCAAGAAAGTTCAGAAACCACTCCAGAGATTGTTCCCATATGCATTTCAACATTATGAGAAAAACCTTTTGTTAAATATCAGCTGTGGAATGTTTGAGTGAGAGCAGGATTGACACCATGAGGAGGGGATGTAGGGAAGTGTTAAAACCTCCCTCCTCTCCCACCACAGTCCTGATTTTGATCACCCCACCCTCCAACTGATAGTTAACAACAACAGCAACAAAAACAGAAGGACAAATGATATGATTAACGTCACATGTAGTCTGGCACATGGACAAACTGTTTCATATTTGCCAACCAAATAGTTCTCAGACAGCCAAGAACCAGTTTGGTTAAATTAAGTATATTTTTTAACAGACATCCAGACCACCCCTCCATGGACGGCGGAGACATCAACAAACTTGGTTCCTCAATATGCCCTCGCAGTTCTTTATGCCAACTTGTGGCTTGGAGCATATTCCTTTGCTATTGGCAGGTGGGTAGCAGAGACTGACTTAGGTTCTTTGATGAACAGGATAAATACATAATTTGTTACTTCTTCCTGTTATTGTAACATTTCTTTTTTAGAGTTTTCCAAATCAACTTTTAAAATCAGGTTGGCTTTCATACTCTTTTACGTGTTTGCAGAAATCCCTATTAATGCTAAATTATGCACACTTATCAAGGAGTAAGTCCCACTGCAGTCAAAGTCCATAGGGCTTACTTCTGAGAAAACACGTATAGGTTCATTTAATACACATAATTATCATGGCTCAGCCAGATTCACATAATATACTTTAACATAATGCAATACATATTCTAACTCTCCCTCTTCTTATAAGTAGCCACAGCACATGCGTCAAGGTAGTCCTAAGAAGGATAGGGTCCCTCCCATCTGTGGCTGTAGCAAAAATGCTACCGTGGCAAGGATGGTCCTGGATGCTGCATTTAACACCCCAGAGTGATGGCAGGTCAACCTGAACTGAGTTATATGCACAGATCTGGGGATCTGCCAATTGAAATAGATCATGGATTATAGATTAACAAATCATTAATTTAGGGTTCTAAAAAAACCAATATTTAATGAAGGGTGTTTAAAAAATGTGTTTGCTAACATTAAAATGGAACAACTAAGAACTGTATGGGCTGCTACTACCTTATGCATCCCATTTTTTTTTCTTTCAGAAAAAAAAATTATGAAAAGAAAACCATGGCTAATATGCAGGAAATTAGTCAAAATAGTATCACTGAAATTAGGACTAACTTGTCCTTTTAATTTCAATGGGACTATTTTGAGTAATTTTCCTCATCACATCCCCCATTAAGTATAACAATTAATAAACTATAATGGATTTCAAATGAGTGATGTTAGTTTCAGCTATATTAGAGGCAAAGCCATAAATAATTATATTAAAAAGTCATGTCGAGCAGTTTCTTTTTCACCAAATATGGGAGAAGGAGGAGGTGGCAGCCAGCATATCTGTGTCACCTAGGCTGCAATGTGCCATCCCATTATCTCAGTCTCATCAATTAATTGGGAGAAGCTTGCATCACATTATGCTATCACCTTGTGAGCTACTCTGTCTTTACTTAATTTAATTGGCTTCCTCTTCTGGGGGTAGAGAAATGCACTGTCACATCATGTTTTGCTTTAGTTAAACTTGTGGGAGGGAGATGAGAAGGAATCATGGGAGGTTTAATTTTCAGCAACTGCCATGCATCAGGCGTAGTGTACTCACCTTAAACCTTGAAAAAAAGCAATTTTTATTGTCTCTTTCCTTTAGGAGATTTGATAATATCTACATTGGCTGGGGTCACAAATACAGTCCAGATAATTACACTCCTCCATTGCCACCTCCAGTGCAGAATGAGTACCTTAGTGGACCTGAAATCACAGAAACAACTGATCCAACTGTTGAAGAAGAGCAGGCACTCAAGGCTGCACAAGAGGAGGCTTTGGCAGCTGAAGAAATGGAAGAGCTGGAGGAGGATGAGGATGAAGATGAGGATGATTAAACTCCAAAGTGCTAGATTTGTTGTATTTTTTTAAAGACTCTGTACACTTTTCTACTAATGTATTAGAATAAGCACAGTTTCATAAGAACATATAGATACCATTGAGTTCAGTACAAAGAAGTGTTTTCTGATGTTTTTGTTCTGGACTGATACTTTAACTTTAGAAAATAATATCTGTTGAGGCTGTTCTCATGCACAGCCTAACCCAGGCTAGAGAAACCCAGCCTGGGTTAGGCTGCATGTGAGAATCACTGGGAGTGAGCCAGATTCCAGTTGGGCAGCACTGCCTAGGCTGTGTAGCTTTGTAGCTTTTAGCTTGGGTTAAGGCAGAGTATTCCCGTAACCCAGGCTCCATGATCACAGAGACAGGCGCCTAGAGTGCACGCCCGTCTCCTGGGGGAATCCCCCAATGTACCATGCTTAGCACACAATGCACTGTGGGATACATGAAGGCCAGGACATATTGTCCTGGCTCTCCAGTGATCACTTGTCTGGGAGCACAGTTTGCGCTCCCAGCAACATTCTTGCAATGTTCTGGGTGGGGGGTGGTGATCGAAGCCAACCACTCCACTTCTATCACTGCCAGAAAATGACAGGTGCTTCAGTCAGTTTCTGAAGTGGAGTCATGCTCTCCATACTAATCAGCTGCAGGAAAAGAAGGGTGGACAGAAAAGAAGAAATGGCCGGTGAGAAATAGTATCTATCCAGTTTTTTTCTAATGTTCTTTGCTGGGGGACAGCAAGGGTAACACTCAGAAGAATTATTTCCCATTGACCATCTGTCACTTCTCAGATTCTACATACAGGAATAATTAATGTATCCATAGATGGCTCTTTGCAGGCATGGCTAACAAAGGAAGCAGATGCTGCAGAATACGTTAAAGAGGTAGAGGGGCGGGGGGATATGAATTGAGACTTCTGTTTTTTTAAAAAAAGACTCTACCTGCAGTGAATAGATTCTATTTTATTTTATACAGCAATTTATGAACAGCTCACATTTTTCCAGAGCAGAGAAACAAAGCACAAATTCTTTCTTGTTTCTAGAGAAATTTTGTCTGTAGTCACAGTAATTTTATTGGCAATCCAAAGGAGTGTCCCTAGCACTCTGCACCTTAAGAGCCAATTTTACAAAACAAATACTGGTTAAAAGCTATGTAGTACCACCCCCAACCAGCCCTGTGTCCCTCCCTTAGTCAGAATCCCCTCTTACCATACCATTGCCCCAGTGACTCAAGAGGAGGAAGGCACAGAGATGAGGGCAGGAGATGGGGTGGCAGCCGCAGGCAAGCAAGTGTAGTGATGCCCATGGTTTACAGAGCCAGCAAGGAAGTAGAGTGGTACCAATGCCAGTTCTGACTCTGGGTGGGGCAAGGCTGTTTGTTGCCAAGCTTAAGTGGTGAACAGCCATAAGATGGCACTGAATGGAATTCCCCAGTGACTGCCCATCCAAGCACTGGCCAGACCTAGAACTGCATAGCTTCAGCAAAGCTACTGCATCATGTGCCTTCAGACCATGCCTTGGAAGATGTAACATCAGAATATTGTGGAGGCAAGAGGGGGGTAATTTGGATCAACAGCAGCACAGTGCAGGAGAGCGGGTTAACTCTCCCACACCAATGCAAATCACACCCTGACCTTGGGTGTGGAGGGAGGCCAGTGGCGGACTGGGCTCAGCCCGCCGCCACAGCCCCCGCAGCCCTGCCCCCTGTATCAGTGTCTGACGTCAGACTCGGGGAGCGGTTAGCGCCCCCTGCATCTGATGTCAGACGCGGCGCGTGGTTTAGCTCCCAAACAGGACTGTGGGGCCCATTTGGGAGCTAAGCCATGCCCCCCACATCTGCCGTCAGATGCGGGGGCATGTCTGGGGTGGGAGTTGTAGCCCAAGGGCTGGCGGCCTGGGTTCTTTGAACCCGTTCGCTCAGTGGTGGCCCCGCCCCTGCCTGACCTGATTAGCTAGAAAGGAAGACATACAGGCACACAGATTGGCCCGGTTCATACATTACAAGAAACTGGGAGTCCTTTCAGTTTCCAAACCCAAACGTCCAAACCAGGGGAAATGGAGTTTGCGGGGGAAAGCGACCCGCGTTTTCCCTCGCCAAACTCCACTCTGAACTTTCGATCAGAGTGAGTGGAGTTCCGCCACCGCAAATTCCATTCCTGTTGTGCCAGCATTATGTAAAAAGGCTGGTACCACTGTTTGGGTCCCTTGGAGCTGGAATCGAGAGAGGAATCTCCTCCTTCACTCCAACCCCATTGGCTGTGCAGGCTGTCCTTCTGTGAAGAAGGACATCCACACAGCCAGCTCCCCCGTCTCTTGGCAGTAAATTTTTTATTACAGTCATCGACCATAATCAACATATGATTTATAGGAAACCAAAAGAAGCTACATCAAGGTAGACATCACTGGCCTCTCTTGACTGCAAAGAGACGCTCCCCCCCAATGTCTGAACATGGATAAGAGAGTGGAGGAGGGCACAGAACGGTAGATCCATTGGACCCGTGGTTCCATGTTATGTAACCGAGCATAAACTACATTTCTTACTCAGCCCCCTCCCACACTGCAATATGGGAATAACCATATTGGACATAAGGTTGTTGTAAATCTCCTGTTCTCTGCCGACCTTCAGTCCAAGCTATTGAGAGCAAAGGAAACCACATGGCTCTGTGGTCACCAGGAGTCGACACTGCTTGACAGCCAACTTTACCGTTACATTACAGGGGTGTCAGCGGCCACTAGCTTAGCAATTGCTGTCCCCAATTTTCCATGTGAGCCTCATAACTATAATCTATTTTCTTTTGCAGAACAATCTTCCAAGCGTTTTAAACCTGAAATCCACTTTTCCCCACACAAAATAAGGCTTGTGCTATGTGCCGAAAGAGCACGAGCTCCTTCCTGTCTTTGCTTCGATCTTTTCGGGGTGCAAAATTGACTGCTCCTCCCAGTCCCAGTCCCAACCATGCTGATATCTCCCGAGTTTCTCCACGGTTTCCTATGGGCAGCTGACAATTTACTATGCAAGCAAAGAGGGGGGGGACATCAAAAATAGCAGGGCAGTCTGGGTAGCCTTTCATTTATATAAGTCTGTGTGTACCGATGACAATACCAACCACAAAGCCTTCCTCTTGCGTAACAGTTGCACCAAAAACTTCTTTCACAGCGCCCAGCTCTTTAAACGCGGCACATTTTTAAAGCAACGCGGCTGTGGCTCCATTCAGCGAATCAGCGTGTTCTTGCCTGTCCAGTCAGATAAGAGAGCTGACGTAAAAGACCCGCCTTTTTAACCCTTTCACTCCCTCGCTCTCTTACCTGAAAGAAAGAAGGAAACAAGGAAAACTTTGCCTGCTCCTTTTCTTTGAGCAGTGGGAGGGAGGGAGAAAAGAAACGCTTCGGGGGAAACGCGCTGCCTTTCACGACTGAACACTGTCTTCCTCGATCTCCCTTTAATGCCGAGGTCGACCCGTCCATCACCCCTACACACCATAATAGTACGGTCCATCGGTGGGCGGGGAAGCGCGATGACACCTCTGCTGCAAACGTAACCAACGGACCAATATAAAGCGACCTCGGTCGAAATTCAAACTCAAGAGCGGAAAGACTAGGGCAAGATGGCGGAGGAGGGAGCGGTAACTGTTTGCGTTAGAGTGCGGCCTCTTATTGCAAGGTGACGATGTGATTGTCGTGGAGAATGGGGTCTTGTCTGTTGCATGTGTGTTTTAAATAAAGTATATTGTTCTCTCTTGGGGAAACTGAGAATCCTATGCATGTTACTGCCTAAGTTCTACTGATCCCATAGCAATAGCAATAGCAATAGCACTTACATTTATATACCGCTCTATAGCCGGAGCTCTCTAAGCGGTTTACAATGATTTAGCATATTGCCCCCAACATTCTGGGTACTCATTTTGCCTGAACTTTGCGTACATTTATTTATTATACATACTTATACGCTGCTTTACCGTCTTCAATAAAGTGATAGAGCAATGCAATAGATGCAATGCAATAGATGCAATGCAATAGATGCAATGCAATAGATGCAATGCAATAAACAAGTAACTCATGATCGTTTCATTGCACGTCTGTGCTCTTAACCCTTCTCTAAAACGTCTTAAATTGTGATTCCTTAAATTGTGTAGACTGCCTTGCAGCATTTTAGTTTCTTAAAATGATATACAATGTGATCATAAATAAATGCAGAATAGGATAGGGCTGGTTAGTGTTTAGGGGGCTTCTTGAGTGGGAGAGATAATCTTTCTCTCCTCCCCTGCCCTGCCTTGTCTCATTTATAAGCATCAGCTTTTTCCTGCCCTTGAGAATGTTTCTTTATAAACATGACTAGCATACTTTCCCCATCCTCAGCAACAGTACTCCTAAATTATCTGCTAATTATTAGAAAATTTAAAAGTATCTCTGCTTCTTGCAAAAACTTTCCTAGCTTCTGCCACCATATTTATGATTTGCTGAATGATTTACTTGGCAAGCTAAAGGAGCTTGTATAAACATTTTTTTCAAAGTGTATGTCTTGCAAATGTGTGCCAAAAAGGGTCTCTGTATACACTACAGCAGGGCTGACAAACCGGAAGCTCTTCAGCTGTTGGGCTAAAGGTTCCATCATCCCAAGCTTCAATAAATTGTGGCTGGGTATGATGGGACTTGTAGTCCAACAACTGGAGAGCTTCAGGTTGGCTACCCTAGTTTAGATCCGTGTTAAGAGTAGGGATACTTCTAAATGGCATTTGACTAAATGGGAATAAATTTTGTTGAAGGCTGTTCTCAAAGCTGTTTGCACATGTACATGGTAGTAGCGGCCGATGAGGGTGCCGGTGGAGGGGTGGTGAGAGGCACTTTTAAGAGTAAATGAATTGGTGCTTACCTCCGCTCTCCAAGCAGTGTTCAGGTGCTGTGAGAGCAGAGGTAAGCACCAATTCATTTAAACTTAAAGGTGCCTTTTGCTGCCCCTCCACCGGTGCCCTCACCAGCTGCTACTGGTACATAGTAGGATCTCCAGTCTTTGGGTAAGGGAGGGTTGCTGGTCTTGTGGTAGCAAGCATGAATTATTTGCTTGGATAAACAGAGTCTGCCCTGTGCATTTGACTGGGGAACTGCATGGGAGCACTGTAAAATGTCCCCCTTAGGAGACTGGGTTGCTCTGGAAGAGCATGCTTGCAGAAGGTCCCAAGTTCGCTCCTTGGCATCTCCAAGATGGGGCTGAGAGAGACTTCTGCCTGTGACCTTGGGGAAGCTGCTGCCAGTCTGTAGACAATACTGAGTTAGATGGACCAGTGGTCTAACTCAGTATATGGCAGCTTCCTATGTTCCTATTTAGCTTTTTAAAACGCTGCCACCACCCTCAGAAATGCATTCTGCATGTAGGAACAGGCATAGGAAGCTGCCATATACTGAATCAGACCATAGGTCCCTCTAGCTCAGTTTTGTCTACACAAACTAGCAGCAGCTTCTCCAAGGTTGCAGGCAGGAATCTCTCTCAGTGCTATATGATTTGAGCTTTGCAAAACAAGATACATCCTAACAATTAAGGTGAACATTCAGAAGCTGTCAATGGTAGGACAACTACCATTGGGACAACTTTCAGGACTGAGAAACCTTAGAATTATTGTGGGGCCGAATATCTCCTTTAAACATGAGATCTATCTATAATTCTAAAATAATTTAATGACCAGGAAACCTCTTCTGTTTCTTCAGAGAGAATGCAGACAATGATAAGGGGACTATTTCATGGAGAAGTGAGAACTGTAACATCTCTCAAGTTGATGGGACCAAGTCCTTTACTTTTGGTAAGTTCTGGCTGTGCACTTGAGTACATATTGAATGACTTTTAACATAGCCATTGGAAGTGGAGAAAGGCACATATAGCATCTTCTCTTGAATTACTAATTTTTCTGATTCTAGCATGTTTAAACTGATTAGCTGGAGATTCGGGGCTGCTGATGGAAACTACCTCGAGGGTGATTGGTCTGCACCCCCAGTTCGGTCGAATGTGGAGAATTTAGCTCAAAAGGAGAGAGAGTTCCAAACGGCCTTAATTTGTGCAAACATATGAACTCAAGAAAATCAGCTTGAGAGAGAGATTTTAATTAACAAAAAGGAGTTTATTGAAAGAATATAATTTACTAGGTGGTTCTAATGTAAAAGCATTGCAAATATGTTTAAAAATAGAATATTGTAAGGCACATTTAGCTTAGTTTCAAATTATGAGTAAATTTCTGGGCAGGCTAGAGAGGTACTTCAAGATAGAGGGGCAAGATTTCAGAAATAAGAGAAAGGGATAGATTCAGCCCTGGAGGAGCTGGGCAAGAGGCTATGCCACCTGTCCTGAAGAGAAGAACACCAAGGTGGTCTGCTGGAGTTTCTTGTTGCAGTCTGATGGAGTCTCAAGCGAGAGGCATTGAGATGTTTTGCAGTGTACACTGGGTCGTGGAGTTAGGGATATTTATATCTCAAAATGTGCCTTGAGGGCACATTTCTTTTGTCCTGCTCTGCTAAATAGGGGAACCCCCCAGACAACCTGTTTTGTGTGATGTTGGGGAGGGATTGCATTGTGCTTCCTGGTTAGGAAGGAGTGTGAATCGCCTATGGTATTTAAGGCTGGTTGTAATGAAAACTAGGGGTGTGCACGGAACCGCGGAGCTGTGGTCCAGCACTGGGGTGGGGGGTTCCTTTAAGGGCAGGAGAGGGTTTACTTACCCCTCCCACCTCTTTCTCCCCTCTGGCTCACGTATTTTCTGTAGTGATACCTTCCTGCCGCCCCCCTGCCTTGGCTGCAAAAGGCTTTTAGAAGCCTTTTGCGCGTGCTCCTTAAAGCCTTTTGCAGCCAAGCAGGGGAAGGGGCGGCAGGAAGGTATCCTGCCGCCCCAATTACTACAGAAAATGTGTGCATGCGTGCGCAAAAGGCTTCTCAAAGGCTTTTGCTGCCAAGCGGGGGGAAGGGGTGGCAGGGAGTTATCCTGCCACCCTTTTACTACAGAAAATACATGAGCTGGAGGGGGCAACATGAGCTGGAGGGGTAAACCCTCTCCCACCCTTAAAGGAACCCCCCACCCCAATGAACTCGAACTGCCCATGTCCGGACCAGTCTGGAGGCTTTTAGAATGGCCTCCGGATCGGTCCGGGCACATCACTAAGGAAAAGTCACTATGCAGATGCATCAAAAGAGTTCCCAGTGCTGAGACTGACTCTCCCAATAATTCTGTCAACAGTTTTGATAGGCACACTTTCAAAATTGCATCACTAACTTATCCCTTTTGTAATGTGGGCTGCAATTGCACTTGTCTTATCTGTCTTTTCTGCCTTCACTTCCTGGCCTAAGTGCTTTGTTAACAACAGGTGTTACCTTTCTTGCAAGAGGAAGAGGGGAGTTTAGATTTCATTCCAAGTCTGAAATGATCTTGAATGCCAGACCCTTGCAGTAGCTAGTTTTGGACCCTGCTTAGCCAGGGCCCCCTCACAGAAAGAGGGAGTGTCAATCTAGCAATAGCACTTAGCAATAGCACTTACATTTATATACCGCTCTATAGCCGAAGCTCTCTAAGCGGTTTACAATGATTTAGCATATTGCCCCCAACATTCTGGGTACTCATTTTACCGACCTCGGAAGGATGGAAGGCTGAGTCAACCTTGAGCCCCTGGTCAGGATTGAACTTGTAACCTTCTGGTTACAGGGCGGCAGTTTTACCACTGCGCCACCAGGGGCTCATCTAATCCCCTTTCTAATCAATCTAATCCCCTTTCCAATTTATGGGGCTTGCAGCCAAATCTAGGGGCAACCAGTCCACTGCCAACTAAGCGACTTGTCCCCGTGTATAACATAGACTGGGAGCTCACATTGCAGTGCAGCTCCTGAACATAACAAAAGTGCAGTCTCCAAGCCTGGAGATGCAGTTGCAACCAGGAAGGCTTCTGGTAATGGGCTGAATAAGCTCAGCTGGTACCAGAGTAGAAAAAAGGAAATTTTTTTCACATAGCATATATATTTGTGGAACTGGCTACCTTAAGATGTGCTAATGGCCATTAGCCCAGATGGCTGCAAAAAGGGTTTAGATCAGGGCTGCACAACTTCCTTCCTCTAGCTGCTTTGAGCTAAAGCTCCCATAATCCCCAGACACAGTGGACAACACTCGGGAATTAGTCTAGCAACAGCTTAAGGGCCAAAGTTGTGCAGCCCTGGCTTAGATAAATTAATAGAGTTCTGTGGAGAATCTGAACCATATTTGTGTAAGTGTGGTCAGCCAGGTTATGAGACCAAGCCTCATTGCAAATAACTTTCACTGAGAGTGTGAATTTGTATTCACACAGAAAACTGCCTTATACTGTGTCAGCCCATTGGTCTATCTAGCTCAGCATGGTCTTCACAGACTGGCAGCGGCTTCTCCAAGGTTGCAGGCAGGAGTCTCTCTCAGCCCTATCTTGGAGATGCTGCCAGGAAGGGAACTTGGAACTTTCTGCAAGCATGCTCTTCCAGAGCGGCCCCATCCCCTAAGAGGAATATCTTAGTGTTCACGCGTAATCTCCCATTCAAATACAAGCATACAGATGCTCTTCTGTTAAGCATTCTGATTCAAAGCTTCCCTTGATTATCAGACTGTCTTCCTGGCCATTTCGGACAAAATATCCAACCAGCTTTATCCAGCATACAGTTAGAGTTGTGAGCATACACATCCTGTTCCCTCCTCTCGGCATGCCTTTCTATACACTTGTGAGAGTGGGCAGTTTTGAACCATTCTCACACAATTATTTTTTTTTAATATTTGAATTGCTTGAAGAGAGTGGTTCCACGCAAAAAGTGGCATGGCACCCTGGGAGGGGAGTGGTGAAGATGCACTCACACACTTAACTGGTCAGCTCTATAATGGCTCTCCATAACGCTCATGTGTTAGCCTGATGCATCACATTATGTGCCTGAAGGCCTTGGAGAGCTGCTACCGGTCAGAAGAGCTTGTGCCGGGCTTGAAAGATCAATGGTCTGACTCTGTATAAGGCAGCTTCTAGACTCGACTGCTTTTCAGCAAATACTCTCGGAATGGTACACAATAAAACAACCTATAAGCACATATCAAACAGTGGATGGCCAACAAAATGAGGATTACCACTTAAAAGCAAGATGCGGAGTAGAAAGGGTAGTTTTGACCTCTCTGTGGGATACCATAAGAGGGAGCCAAATGAACAGCCTACAGAAACCTGGCACATATAACAGTTCAGTTGGGGGAGGAACTATTTTGACTTCCCTGTCCAGCATCTTGGATTTTGTTGCATCTTGGATTCATCTTGGGAGAGTCCTGCAAGTTAGTTCCAGTTAACTCTGAGATATTACTATTTCCTGCTTGCTTTAATAAAATTTTGGTTCAAACAATTGTCATTGGCATACTATAAAATCGATAATACCCTTTTGCTGTGTTAAAGGTACTAATCAGTTTAATGTCCAAGCTGTCAAGCTGACAGATCTTGGTGGTAGAGGATGATATCTACGTGCTTACCCTTCTTTCTTCTCTTAAAGATCGGGTGTTTCATTCCGAAGACAGTACTGCAGAAGTCTACAAAGGAGTGGCTGGTCCTATTATCAACTCTGCTGTTCAGGGATATAATGGTATATGGATGTTCATTTGCATGCTTGCGGTAAATCTAGGTATTGAGCCGAGCTAACTATTGTCTTTTCTCTTTAGGCACTATTTTTGCTTATGGTCAAACTGCTTCAGGCAAAACCTATACTATGTTAGGAACAAAAGATTCTCCTGGTATCTTGCCTATGGCAATTGATGATGTCTTCAGGACTATCTATAGTGTAAGTAATTTAGCTTAATTTTATCTTCCAGATGCCAAGCCTTTGTTGCAAAGCTAGGTCATCGTAGTATCGAACCTGCTCTGAGAGGTACTAACCTTCACATAGAACAGGGCTGCACAGTGTCCTATTAGGGCTCTTGGCCACAGTGGCCAATAGTCAGGGATGATGGGAGTTGTAGTACAACAGCTGGATGGTTAAGGTTGTGTGGCCCTGACTTAGAAGGAAAGGCTGGTACACTCGGCCTCATGTCTTCACCTTACTCGTTTGTGCAAGATGGTAGGCTTCTGACCTCCTCTTGGCTTTAGGAGCATAGGAAGCTGCCATATGCTGAATCAGAACTTTGGTCCACATAGCTCAGCATTATAAGAGCTGGCAGTGGTTCTCCAACACTCCAGACAAAAGCTATTTCCTGCCCTACCTGGAGATGCCAGGGATTGAACCTGGGGTCTTCTGTATACATAGCAGGTTCTCTACCACTGAGTGACAGCCCCCATCCCTGCTTTGTTTCTGAAGTCAGGGTTTCTCAGACTTCGGTTCCCAGATGCTGTTGTACTGCAACTCCCATCATCTCCAGTCACAATGGCCTTTGACTATTGTAGTCCAACAGCATCTAAAGATTCAAGTTTGGACTCCTTGGAAGCAAGGAGATGGAGCCAGGATCCCAGTACAATTGGAAGGTTTTGGTGTGGGCATCAGTCTTGATTCTGCATTTGTAGGGAAAAGTTCTATTGTATCACTTCTCAATCTCCAGGCTTTCTAATACATGCTGCTCCTTCTGTTTAGATTCCAGACAGGGAGTTTCTACTCCGTATATCCTATATGGAAATTCATAATGAGACCATACAAGACCTCCTCTGTAGTAATATTAGGAAAAAGAAACCATTGATGGTTCGTGAAGACATAAATGTAAGTAACTCAAGGCTGGAAGAGCTCTGTCCCCTGGGAATGTGTTCCAGCAAGTGCTTGTAATCTGGAGACCCACCCGTATAGTCAACTGCCTGCTTCTCCTGATGCTGAGCCCTGGTTAATATCTTTGCATTGATTTCTTGTTCTTAAAAAATGGACAGGGTTGTGCATTGGATTATAAACTGTTTAGAGAACTTAATGTTGCTTTGTGTGCAAGTGATACAGAATCTAGAAGAAGTGTAGAAAGCTGAATACAGGTTGAGTATCCCTTATCCGGACATCCGAAATCCAGGCACCACACCGTAACTAAAAGAAAAAACAAAACGCCTCGGCTCACTCACTCGCAGATTCCCAATTTTGCTGCTTTTAAACATGCAGTCAAAACTTACTTATTTCAGAAGGCTGTTACTGGCAGGTTTTGTTTGTAATTCTCTCTAGTTGCAGCTCTGTGTTTATTGTGAAGCTTTTTAATGTGTTTGATGTTCTCACTTTGGCACTAGAGGGAAGAGGGAAAGCCCCCCTCCTCCACTCCCTGCTCAGTTTGGTGCCTGCTCTGTTGGAGTCTGTTTTAGAGCTCTGGGTCCCATGCCCAAGATATATCATTATGCAAATATTCCAAAATCCAGAACACTTCTGGTCCCAAGCAGTCTAGATAAGGGATACTCAACCTGTACTAATATATATACAAATATATATCTGCTCTCTTGTAGAGGACCATATATGTGGAAGACCTGAGTGAGGAGGTGGTGGTTGCTCCAGAACAAGTGCTGAGCTGGCTCCAGAAAGGCGAAAGTAAGGTTTCACATCCAACAATGGATATTTATATACCACTTTTCAACAAAATGCTCCCATAGCAGTTTACATAGAGAAATAAAAAATAAAGATGGATCTCTGTCCTCAAAGGGCTCTCAATCTAAAAATAAAAATAAAAATAACACCAGCAACAGCCATTGGAGGGATGCTGTGCTGGGGCTGGATACGGCCAGTTGCTCTCCCCCTGCTCCCAATATAAGCAAATCACCCCTTTTAAATGGTGCCTCTTTGCTCTGTTAGCAGGGGATGTGTTAACATATCCAGTGTGGCTTAACACATGGGGAACTACTTCATGCACTTCTGAGACTTCTAAACAATTAATTCTGTGTATTAAGCCCTCTACTTTGCTGTGGCTTCTTCTGTACAGAAAACCGGCACTATGGCGAGACAAAAATGAATGAGAGAAGCAGCCGTTCTCATACTATTTTTAGAATGGTAAGTGATTGTGGATGGTTTTCAGGCTAAGTGCTTTTCAGCACCCGGCATACTACTGCTGCTCAAACACACATGACGTAAAATACCAGTTTCTAACGTTCTGCCACACAATTGCACCAAATGAGATGACTCAAGTTGGAGACTGGGGTAGCTCAGTTCTTGGTGTTGGGTTCAGAGCTTAACGGGCTGCAGGGTGGAGTGTGGAAGAGAGAGAAGATGCAGTTCTAACCTTCACTACCGATAATGGAGTGGGTTTAGCTTCTCTCCCACTGGTGAGTCTGTATTGCTCAGGCACAGGAATGCCTGTATATAGAAAAGTAAAACAGCTTCATGTCTTAGAGAAGTATGTAGCTAGCTTTAGTTCACATACGTTATGTGGAGCTGGTGGAATAAAACTTGTGCGCTAACATTGCAGAGGGTGTCTCTCCCTTCACCACCAAGGAGTGTCTGTTGGATGGAAAACGTTCTGGTGAAATGCAGCTCTCCTCTCCCCAGTGACTCCTGCAGCAGATTCTTCTTCCCTCTGAGCTCTGACTCTCACAACAATGAGTGGTTCTGCTGCTGTATATATGTGCATTGTTCTAAAACTGTTTTGTGATTTGTGACTTTGCTTACTGTTTTGAAGATTATTGAAAGTAAGGAAAAGACTGATGCTTCCAGCTCGAGCTGTGAGGGGGCTGTCATGGTCTCTCACTTGGTGAGTTTTGAAATGTAGCATGGGAGTGTCAAATGTGGTCTGAGATGGCAATAGGTAGCTTGGGGGTGTTAAATCTCACTGAATGGAATTGTAGCTTGACTACGTATGTGCAGCTTGGGTGTAAGTCCAGCATCTGATTCAGAACGTAATTCTTGGAAAGCAAAGATTACAAAAAGTCAAAAGTCATACATCAGTATGTTTCTATCTTGAAAAGAACTTCAGGGTTTAATAGCAATGTGGTATTTGCATGTGAGCATTCTGAATCTCACTCAGTTCAACAAGCCATTCCTAATGTCTGTTCAAAAGAAAATCCCATTTGCATAACTGCCGTATGCTTGGGATTTAGCTGGCGTCCCTATGTATACTTCAGTATTTGGCAATGCAGAAAATACCAGGGTGGGGAGGATTCTCAAACTGGTCACAACATCAAAATAAATGCCATACAGATTTCATCCCCCTCTTCAATTTCTTTTCCAAAACCAGGCTCTTTTTGCAGACCCATCCTAGTTCTGAGAAAGCTGGAAACTTCCGTGTTCCCTTTCATTTGATGCTTGCTTTGTTTGATGTTATATGTCAAGGTTTGACTAAAATACACATGCTTCCTTCTCCCAAATGTGACACACACTTTCACTGACCTGCATTTTAAACTTCTAGAAAGGGGCTCATATCTGATAACTTATTTAATAAATAAATTTGATTCTCTGCTGCTGCTCTTTATAGTCTGTATTGCTTTTATGCTTTTGTTTTAAATTTTTAATCAGGTTTGTTTAATTTTTTTTTCACTTAATATTTTAAGTGTCTTTTTTACCATCTTGTGTTTAATTTTTTATTTTATTTATTTATTTATTTATTTTTTGCTGTAAACCACCTTGGGATTGCTTTAATGAAAGGCGGTATATAAATTTAACAATAAATAAGAACAATAAATAAATAAACTTCTACCTCTATCACTGTTTCCCAGAATTTCTAGTGCCATTGTCACTAGAATCAAACATCACTTGCAATTCTAATAAAAGCTTTAATTAAATTTGCAGAATCTGGTGGATCTGGCAGGAAGTGAGAGAGCTAGCCAAACAGGCACTGAAGGTATGTAGCCACTATAAAAATCCCAGTTCAATAAGTCTGCTTCTGACTTGCGCCCAGCCCTTCTTCCAAAGAGCTCAGGATGTAGAAGGTCTTTGCACTCTATCTTTACTACAACAACCCTGTAGCAAGTTGGGCTGGAAGATTGGCACCAAGTCACCCATTACGCTTCGTGACTGAGCTGGTAATGGTGCTATTGCCCTTTACAATGTCATTTACTAAATGAATGCCTGTTGCTAAGCAGATGAGGGCTGCATTTGCACATAACACGAAACTGAAACGAAGGGGCCTCCGGTTTCCATTTCTGTAAGTCTGAATGCAGGCAACTGCAGTTAAGACACAAAATCGACCCGCAGTTTCCCTTCCCCAGACTCTGATTTATACCTTCGCTTTGTAGTGAGATGTGCTTCCTGGACCTCCCAGTATAGTAGTACCAGCACTGGATCCGAACACAGTACTGTAGTCTGGCAGTTTTGCAACTGGAGTTGAGGGAGGAAGCTCCTCCCTCGCTTTGGCTGCTGGGGCTGTCCTTCAATCAAGAAGGAAGCCCAGGCAGCCAGTTCCCCCTCCTCCCTGCAGTCTCGCTGACTGCAGAGAGGGAGCTCTCCATGATGTCTGAATTTGTCTGGGGGGTGGGGGAGCAGAACCGCAGGTCCATTGAAACTGTGGCTCTATGTTACGTACAAAGGCAGCCATTGAGTCCTGATCTTAACCATGGTTGGAAGTGTTCTTATTTACTGCTGTGCCTTTGTGGTACTCGTGGTGGCATCTCTAGGATTCTAGGTGGTCACCCACGTAATCATTCACTAGACCTAGTTCTGCCTACCTTCACAGCAAGGTGGCTTCACTATGCACCCTCAGGCCATGCTCTAGGAAGATGAGAAGGTTACATCTGCACCAAGCTCAGCTGGCAACTGCTAGGCAGAAAAGTAGCTCCTCTCATAAACAATCCAATAACCAGCCTCTTTAGAGTGAATTCTGCCTCACTTGCTGTAATCCTGGAGAATTTTAAACAACCGATTTACTCCATCATGCCACTAACATGCTGAAGATCTGACTTCTGTTCTGTTGCAGTCAAGAAACAAATGAGTTTGAAAGAGTTACACTACTCAGATTAAGATGGTGTTAATATTTACTCCCTAGGACTTCGACTTAAAGAAGGCTGCAACATAAACCGGAGCCTTTTCATCTTGGGCCAGGTTATCAAAAAACTTTGTGATGACCAATCTGGGTAAGGATGGTCTCATTAATGAGGGCTTTTATTTTGAACTATAGTCAAATGCTCTCACTTTGTTCTGGATGTAACTGGTTGGCTTTTGGAACAATTCTGCCTTTTCTAATGAGGACAGGTTCACACTGTCATTCTCTTTTTGCCAGTGGTTTTATAAACTACAGAGACAGCAAGCTGACACGAATTCTGCAAAACTCGCTGGGTGGCAATGCCAAAACTGTTATAATCTGCACAGTTACTCCAGTGTCGCTGGAGGAAACACTCAGTACCCTCCAGGTAAAACTAGTTCTTTTTTCTTTTCCTTAAAGAGTTCTGTGCAATTACTCCTAGAACCAGAAGAGTCATAAAGGGGTTTTTGCTTCAGTATGGGATGCCCATCTGTATGAACCATGAAGTTCATTAATTTATTTCTAGGTAACACAGTAGTTGCAAGGAGAGGAGGGTGGGGATTTAAGTACATATCTTCTACTTGAGTGTTCCCTCTTTGGTCTCTCGAGCTGTGGTGTTCCCAGACATGACAGCTGTGCTCCGACTTAAGCCTAGTGTTGGTTGGCAGCAGTCTACATCTTGGAGTTCTGTGCTATGAAGAGCAAGACATAAAATCTAAAAAGAATAAAACAAAACAATTGCTTCCCAAAGGCTGCAAAAACCATAAGTTGATCACCTTTTCTGTCTTGGTGTAGGTTATTCTGCGATCCTAGTCCACTGGTTTATATGGGAAGGGCTCAGTGGTGGCAAAGCCACACCTGCAGTTCATCAGCATAATAACTAGAATAGCAATTGGGTCTTCGTGAAAGTGGATTTTAGGCAGAAGGATCTCACTTTGACTCGTTCTAATACAGAGATTTCTTGGTCTTGACTCGCATGCTTTTCTCTTCTAGTTTGCAAGTACAGCTAAGAAGATGAAAAATAGCCCCAAAGTGAATGAAGTGCTAGACGACAATGCCCTTCTCAAGAGGTACCGTAAAGAAATAGAAGACTTGAAACGGCACCTCGAAGAAGTAAGTTTGGTATCTAGTTAGATTTCTGAATAAAATTCAAAAAGCATTCAAGGGTGATGCTCCCTGCTCCAAAAGACACTAAAGTTGTCCACGCGAACATAATACCGAGGTTGGGGAGGACTGGAGGGAAGACAGGTTCGCACCTTCCTTTCCCCCACATGACCGCTTGTTCTCTACAGGCGCTGCCACTCATGCATCCACACAATCAGTGCCATAGCAAGCAGTGTCCTGATTCCCAGGCCAGGGGAAGGATGCCCAGCCTCTGGATATCCCATATTGCACCACACTAGCATTGTGGTACATTAGGGTATACGCTAGAGGCTGGGATGCTCCTTCCCCTGGTCTCTATGGTAGAATAGGCTGCCGGTAGCCCAAATGTGGCTGCATGCAGTCTGTGCTGCCACACAGCCGGGGACTGAGGTAAGGGGATGCCTGTGCCCACCTTCTTACCTCTTCAAAAGCCGGGTGGGAAACCCAGGATACCCACCGTGGCACACCAGGATCGGCCAGAATCCCTACGCTTCACACAAGCAGCTGCACAAGTACCCCGGTAGGGCTGTGTGTGTGTGACTAGCCTTATTCTCCCCTCTCCCCCTCTCTCACTGCTTGCATGCAATGCTGCCCTTCCTCGTGACATAAAACTTGCACTTAGCGTGTTATCTCAAGAGCTGAGTGCTGGTTACAGAATTGTATTGGAGTTCCCATCTTAAATGTTTACCAAGCACCTATCAGCAGTGATCCCTCTAAGGCGTGTGTGCGTGCATGTGCTCGCATACCTTTTGATGTCCACTTAGTTAATTTTAGACTCCACTCAGGTTGAATCAGGAAGGTCCCACTCTGAATGCACGTGCACACATACTGCCTTGGTACTGCCACCCAGAACAAAATTCATTCCGCACCCAGATAAGAAAAAATTAGAGAGAACACTGCCTGCCAGTTATTTCGCTGGAAATCTTTTGAACTGGAAGAGTGAAGGAGGCAATAATCAACTGGAATTTTTGAGCATATTCTGGATCAAAATGGCTCCTAGGTGAGCCAACTGCACTCTCCCTAGCTCGTCTCCATTTTAATCCAGTTCTAAGTGAATGGTATGGCAATTCCATACATAGCCACATCCCCTTTAGGGGGCAGTGTGGCAGTGATTTATTGTTAAAAACACTTCTGTAATTGACTGATTTCCTTAATAAATCGAACATGGTTTTCCATGAAAGTGTGTTGCTGCTTCAGTTTACAGTTTGTGTTTGTTTTCAGCTTTCTTCACATTTTCACACCAGAGAAGTAGAAAAAGATCACCTTGCACAGCTCCTAGAAGAGAAGGACCTGCTTCAAAAGCAGCAACAGGACAGCATAAGAGCTCTGACAGAGATGCTTGTCACATCATCCTCTTGCTTACAGCAAGAGTTCAAAGTAAGCTGGAAAGGAAGATATTGGGAGAAGCTGTTGAATCTCTGGGGAAAGTTAATGGTTTACTGCATCTTCTCTAGCAGATGTACTGCTTTCATTCTTGAGCAAATGGTGCCTTTTTAGAGAAAAGGTAGTCTGGAGGGTTGCCAAAAGTGCTATTTGATCAGTTTTCCTGCAACTCTTCTGTATTTCACCATAAGCTATATGTATACATCTTCCTGAGTGCATCTCTTAACTGTACATTTTGTTCTCATTTCATAGTTTATCCTTTTGTAAGAAAGGCTGGATCACTGTATAGATGTATGCTAGCTTTTTACTTAGCAAATTCCTTTCTGATATTCAGAAGGCTTCCCAGTTTTAGGAAAGCCCTTGAAACTTAGAAGTGGCAAAAAGGCTGACTTATTACTGCTAGCTTATATTGCTGTCAGAGGGTTTTTTCAACTTTGCTTTGATTTTGATGTATGTTGTGAAAAGAACCCAAGAGTGACTGAGGAGCCTCCAACTTATGTTTAGTCTTAAACCTATTTGTGAACTGCAAGTACAGGTGGACCTTGTTATGCATTGGCAATCCTGCTGATTTCCATGGATAACAACTGCAGATAACGAGACACTAAGTTTATGGCAATGCGGGGAGTGGGGGTTAGGTTTCTGGAGGGTACAAAGAGGCTTAAAACTGCTAAAATAAAATGAATAAATCAGATAAAATGTTGTACCTTCCAGGTTTCCAGCCCCCGCCCCCCCACAAATGCCAAATTTTGCTGATTTTCTGCAAAAAGTCACAGGAATTTTTTTTTTTATAAAAGAGCCACAAAATGGCTCCATTCAACAAAATGGTAATTGGAGGTTATTTCCGGCCACCTAGGAACTGCAGATACATGGGTATCAACCCTAATGTTTAGCCTAAATCTGTTTCTCTGTGTTCTGTAATTGTTGGTTCTCATCCTCTTGGGAGCAACAGAGAAAAAGTTTGCTCCTTCTGTGTGATAGCCCATATATCTGAAGCCAGGTATTGTCTCCCAGCTAAATATACCCAGCTCCTTCAATGTGTTTAGGTAAAGGTTCTTTCCAGAGTTGCACTTCATTGTAGGTTTTGCCAAACGATTTTGATAGAAACTAGTGTTTGACCGTCTACTGGAGTTACCTCTGCAAAATGGATAAATTGAGGTGGAAGAGAGCCTTATGCTGAACTCTTTGCAGGAAGGTCAAGAGTCTGATGTAACTAATGAGAACTTCATGTCGGCACATTCAATTAAGATCAAACAAGATTTAGCTTGCTTCTAGTTCTCCTATGTGTCTTGACTATTGTACAATTTTACATTTTTAAGGCACGAAAGAAGAGGAGAGTTACCTGGGCTCCTGGTGGAGTATCTTTCCTGCAAGACTTGCCTGGCAGAGCCAAAAAATTTAAAACATCTTTGTCTGTCCTGCCAGATATGGAAGAATGTAAGTGTGTTTTAAGTGTGGTTTTTTTCGGGGAAAAGATTAACAATACATGATACAGCCAGTGTGGTGTAGTTAGAGTGCCCAAGAGCTGCAAGAAACGAATCATTGTTTGACGATGAAATTTGCTAGGCACCCTTGGGCCAAGTGATACCTTTCCACATAATCTGAAACCAGGAGCTGGAACTGTACCCCAATAGTAGAGCCTATGCTTTGCACGCAGAAGGTCCCAGGTTCAATCCTGGCTTCTCCATTTTGACTGGAGATGATGGGGGGGTGGACAGAGGGCCAACTGCACCCTTTTCTGGAAGGGAGTGACCTTAAGACAGTGGTGCCCATGCTGGTAACTTCCAGGCTTGACTACTGCAGTGCTCTCTACATGGGGCTGGCTTTGTACATTGTTTGGAAAATGCAATTGGTGCAGATTGGTCTCTGGGACGTCCCAAAGAGGCAATATTAGTCTGGTTTTAAAACCTACACTGCCAGCAATAGGCTTCTAGGCAAAATGCAAAGTTCTGGTTATTCTCTAGAAATCCCTTAATGGCTTGGGCCCAGGGAATTTAAGAGAGCACCTTCTTGGTTATGAACCCTGCCGTCTATTATGATCTTCAGGGGAGGTTCGTCCGAGGTTGCTGCCAGCCTGTCTGGTGACAACTCAAAGGAGAGCCTTCTCGGTAGATGTCCCAGAGCTGTGGAATACACTTCCTGCTGAGATTAGAGCTGCTCTGTCCCTGTTGGCCTTTTAGTGTGCCTTTGAGTTGGTGTTGACTCCTGGAGGCCACAGAGCCCGGTGGGTTTTTTTGGTAGAATACAGGAGGGGTTTACCATTGCCTCCTCCCATGTAGCATGAGATGATGCCTTTCAACTTCTCGGCTGGTGTAGGAGGTCACCCAACGTGGGATTACATCCCTCCACATGCTCCAGAAGGCAGGAAGTAGAAAGAACTGAAGACTTAACCCCGTGCATGTGGGCGTATACCTTCAGTTCTACTTCCTGCCTTTGCTCCAGGAGGTTCTCCTACTCAGCTCGCTTCGTGATTGTCCCTGTTTTTTCTTCTATTCTTCTAAGTACCCTACCTTTCAGCTTCTTCTTTGTCTTCTGCCTGGTACTGTTTCTACTACTGTCCTAAACCTTAAAAAAAAAAAAAAAAAAGTTCTCTTTTACTTTCCATCCTCGCTTCCCTACTTCTTTGCTGCTACCTTTTCAACCTCCCCTAATTCTCTCACCTCTGGTCGGTCCTCTGTTCGATGGCCGCGAGGAAGGTGGTAGGAATTTTGGCATTGAGGGAACAAGCGGCCCGCCAACGGTCTTTCCCGCCTAAGGCCCGAGCGGGTGAAAAGGACGCAACTAAAATGCCGGCCACTAGGGGGAGTCTTGCTGGCGCCTCCAGGCCACAGCGACTATCCCCTCAGCCTGAAGGCCAGGGTGTGGATGCCAGGTCCGTGACCGGGCACGATCACCTCCGCTCGGCGTCGCCTCCAAGGAAAAGGCACAAGAAAAAGAGTAAGCACGCCGAGCGGGAACGATTGCCAATCGCGCGCAACCATCGGTCGGCCTCGCCTGAGCTGCTGCCGAAGCGCACTGTGGAGGAAGCGGCCTTTCGATCCCCGCCCCCCCTATCGCCGGCGGCCGCGCGCCCAGCACAGGACCCAGCGGGCGGGACATCGGAGGAGCGGCAGCCAGATCAGCTCAGCAGCCCCAGCCCAGCGGAGCATCAGGGCGAGGGGGATCAAGCCGCAGGGCAGCAGATCGAGGACGAGTCTTCTCTGGTGAGACCAGGGCCCTCGCGAGGGAGCGGGGAGGCGCCCTCTCAGCCATTGGGTTTGGGCTCCCCTGGCCGTTCAGCTCCGGGTGGTGGCGCCTCTGCGGGCAGGTCCGGGAACGCAGTAGACCAAGAGGCCTTAAGGAGCTGGATCGAGGAGGCAGTACAACGCTCCCTGGCGGCTGCGCTGCAGGGGCGGCCTAAGGAAAGAGCACCTAGGCGTCGGGAGGAGGAGTCCGCATCCTCGGACTCCCAGGACCGTTCCCCGGTCAGAAAGAGACTAAGAAAATCCATGAGGGTCCCCTCTTACCATCGTTCTCGGGGACTCCGCTCTTCGGAGGAGTCGGGAGAGGAGTCTCCTGATATTATTTACCACGGAGAGGAGGGGGCCGCTACAGGGAGTGGGGATCCTGAGTTTTACTCTTCTTCTGATGAGGAGAGTGAGGCCCCCGAAGAGCAGGGGCCTGATGCTCTCAGTCAACGTCTCTCTCTGAAGGAGGATGCCCAATCTATTATCAACCGATCTCTGCTTGCTCTGGGCCTTAAGCCGGTGTCCCCTGAGGAGGATAACCCCATCTCCAAGGGCTCCCTCGTTCTACCCAGTGCGAAGCCTGTGCAGTCTAAGGCAGTCATGCCTGAGGGCTTCTTGGCCACTATAAAGGAGGAATGGGCCGCCATCGCCACCGCTAAGCGTGCGCCAGCGGCTGCCTCTAAGCTTTATGACTTTGATGAGGAAACTCTGAATCTTCTGAAGACCCCCCTCACGGATGCCCCCTTTGGAGCCCTCCTTAGCGGAGTAGTGGTTCCCAAGGATGGGGATTCCACCTTTAAGGACCCCGCAGACAGAAAAGCGGAAGCTGCTCTACGCAGGCTTCATGATTTGTCTGCTATGGCTATCAGGGCCGACACTACAGCCTCTTTGGTGTCGAGGGCTTCAGTGTTATGGATTGATGAGCTGCTCAATGACCCTCCGTCTGATGAGTCGCAAATGCGCCGCAAGCTAGTACGTTTACAAAAAGCGGCCGCCCTCGCAGCAGATGCCACTTTCGACAGCGTGCGCTTTTCAGCTCGTGCTTTGGGCGCAGGTGTGCTAGCCAGGCGCAACATTTGGCTCAAATATTGGAAAGTTGACAACACCTCTAAGGCAAACCTGGCATCAGTTCCCTATGCTGGGGGTAAGCTCTTTGGGGACGAAGCTCTCAAGGAGGTGCTCATTGAGACCCAGGACAAGCGTAAGGCATTGCCATCTGTCTCACGCAAGGAGGATAAGACCTTTCCTCGCAGATCTAATCAAACTTTTAGAGCCTTCAGACCGCAATTCAGACAGAGGGACTCCTTCCGCTCCTTTCGGCCCCAGTGGAATAGATCTAGGGCACAGGGCAGGCAATCGTTTCCTGCACAGAATCGTCAGTCCTTCACCTCCCAGTCTCGGGGCCCCAAACAGCATTCCTGACTCGCCGACCGACAGGGTAGGGGCTCGACTATTGGACTTCTGGCACGTCTGGAAAGAGTCCATTGCAGACAATTGGGTCCTATCTATCGTGAAGCAGGGTTACAGAGTGGAACTCTCCAGTCGCCCTGGCAACAGGTTCCTTCTCACTCCAAGATCAAAGAAAGTCGCGAAGCACAAGGGCCTACTGCTAGCCATCCAACATCTGAGGGAAATAGGAGCCATAGAGGAGGTCCCATTGCGCCAGAGAGGCCGGGGCGTATACTCTGTAATTTTCACCGTGCCGAAGAAGGACGGCTCAGCAAGGGCGGTGCTGAACTTGCGCCCCGTCAACAGATTTGTGATAAAGAGGCACTTCAAGATGGAAACTCTACGCACCATATCAGAGACTCTGCAGGCAGGGGACTTTTTGGTCTCCATAGACCTTCAGGATGCTTATCTTCATGTTCCCATCCATCCACTCAGTCGCCCTCTTCTGCGCTTCTGTTACATGGGAAGGCATTTTCAGTACCGAGCTCTGCCATTCGGTCTGTCATCGGCCCCCAGGGTCTTCACAAAGATTCTGAGCCCCCTGGTAGCCGTCCTTCGCATGGAGGGCATTCATCTTTACTTTTATTTAGACGATCTGTTGATTTGAGCAAGCTCGGCCGAAGCCGTGAGCTCCGCCCTGTCCAGGACCCTCTCTCTGCTGAAACAACACGGCTTCCTGGTGAACTTAGCCAAAAGCCACCTGACACCATCCCGACGCCTGCGTCATCTGGGAGTCATCATGGACACAGCGGTCTGCAAACTGTTTCTGCCAGAGGACAGGATGGAAGTGCTGTCATCCCTTGCCAGCAGAGTGTTGAGGAAAGACCAGGCCAGACTCCTAAAGCTAGCAAGACTGCTTGGACTAATGGTGGCGGCCATGGATTCGGTTCCCTGGGCAAGGCTCCATCTTCGCAGATTGCAGTGGGCTCTTCTTCCCCATCAGAGCAGGATTGCTCTGCGGCGAGACAAGAAAATCCCCCTAGGCTGGGATCTGAGGGAGGCGATCAGGTGGTGGACTGTGAAGGAAAACCTCGTCATGGGGAAACCATTTCTGGAGCCAGAAAGGATTTTGGTCACGACAGATGCCAGCCTGTGGGGCTGGGGGGCGCACTGCCGGAACCAATCTGCTCAAGGCCAGTGGTCCAGGGAAGAATCGCGTCACAGTATCAATTGGCTCGAGCTACGGGCAGTGTTTCTGGCCTTAAGATCCTTCCGGCCGCTCGTCGAGGGACGAAACGTGTTGGTTCGCACGGACAACACTGCTACCAAAGCCCACATCAACAGGCAAGGGGGGACGAGGTCGAGGTCCCTCCATATTCAGGCAGTGGCCCTGCTGGAGTGGGCGGAACAGAACTTGTCGTCCATCCTGGCGCATCACGTAAGTGGGGCCTCCAATGTGCAGGCGGATTGGCTCAGCCGGCAGCGGATTCAGCCAGCGGAGTGGGGCCTCCACCCCTCCGTATTCCACTGGGTGACAGAGAGGCTGGGAGAGCCATGCGTGGACCTTTTTGCGTCCAGGGAGAACGCCAAGCTGCGGAGGTTCTACTCGCGCTTCCCGTCGGAGGGAGCGGAAGCAGTGGACGCCCTGTCGACACCGTGGCCTCCTTCGCTGCTGTACGCTTTTCCTCCGATTCCCTTACTATCTTGGTGCCTACGGAAGCTTCGGGGGTCCCGGTCCTCCATGATTTTGATCGCGCCCTTCTGGCCCAGGAGACCCTGGTTCTCCGAAATTGTGGCGCTGGCTGTGGAAAGGCCCCTCAGACTACCTTGCCGTCCGGATCTACTACAGCAAGGCCCAGTTCTCCATCCAGAACCAGAATGGTTGCAGCTGACCGCGTGGAAGCTGAGCGGGCTCTCCTAGGCCGGGAAAGTCTATCGGAGCAGGTTATTGAGACTATCCTCGCTTCCAGGAAGGCTTCCACTAACAGGATCTATCAGTCAACTTGGAGGAGTTTTCTTCGCTGGGCGGCTAGACGTGGCCTGCAGCCCGACAACTGTAAGTTGCGGGAGCTGTTAGACTTCCTCCAGGAGGGTCTCTCCATGGGCCTAAAAGCAAACACCCTCAAGCGACAAGCGGCGTGTTTGGTTCAGATGCTGTTTCCGCGTCAGCAGGCCTTCCAAGCTAAACACCCTCTATTGCAGAAATTCCTGAGAGGAGCAGCACACCTGTCTCCACCTATCTGCCATCGTTTTCCATCCTGGGACTTGCATGTGGTTCTCAGAGGACTTCAGTTTCGCCCGTTTGAACCGATTCACTCCATCTCTCTCCAGCTTCTTTCATGGAAGGTGGCCTTTCTCGTGGCCATTACATCAGCCAGAAGGGTCTCAGAGCTGCAGGCCTTGTCTGTTAAGAGTGGCCTGTGTGTCTTCTCTAAGGACGCAGTTCGTCTCATTCCTGATCCTTCCTTCACGCCAAAAGTAAATTCGATCTTCCATAGGGCTGCGGACATATTTCTTCCCTCATTCTGTCCGGATCCTAGACATCCTGCCGAGAAAGAATGGCATCGATTGGATGTCCGTCGAGCACTAAAGGTCTACCTGCGCAGGACGGAGCCGTTTAGAAAATCCGATGCCCTGTTTGTGGCCTTCAAGTCATCCAAATTGGGTTTGAAGGTTTCGAAGGCGATCATAGCCAGATGGGTGAAGTCCTGTATTGGAGAGTCGTATAGATCACAGGGCCTACCAGTTCCCGATCAAATTACAGCACATTCTACGAGATCAGCGGCTACGTCGGCGGCGCTGTCTTCCGCGGCGTCACTGGAGGAAATCTGCAAGGCAGCTACGTGGTCGTCTCCTTTCACGTTTTCAAGACATTATAAGTTGGACGAGCATGCCTCGGCAAGGGCGGCCTTTGGTCGGAGGGTCCTTCAGAGGGTCCTTCCGGCTCAGTAGATCCAGTGTTTGGGGACTCTGTTTCCCTCCCGTGGTTGGTGCTGTGGTATCTCCCACGTTGGGTGACCTCCTACACCAGCCGAGAAAGGTACATTGGTACTCACCGTGAAGGTGTCTTCTGGCTGGTGTAGAAGAGGTCACCCAAGGCCCACCCGGGGTTTGTTTCTTTTCCTTGGCTGGATCTCTGACCCGGGAGGGAGGGCTACTCTGTTCTGCTCTTCATCTTCTCGTCCTGGGTTATGTTATGCTATTTTCCTGTTCATGTTGTGGTTATGTTATTTCTTCTGGAGCTTGAGCTGTTTTAGGTACTGAAGGTATACGCCCACATGCACGGGGTTAAGTCTTCAGTTCTTTCTACTTCCTGCCTTCTGGAGCATGTGGAGGGATGTAATCCCACGTTGGGTGACCTCTTCTACACCAGCCAGAAGACACCTTCACGGTGAGTACCAATGTACCTATCTTCCTATATCGCTGCTGCCCAGTATAGGTGTTTCCCATAGTCTGGGAAACACACCAGTGGGGATTCAAACTGGCAACCTTTGGCTTGCTAGTCAAGTCATTTCCCGCTGCGCCATTAGGTGGCTTTCTGTTGGCCTTTTAGGAAACTGCTAAAGACACATCTCTTCAGCCAAGTTTAAGCTACTTAGCGGTCCTTATGGTTTAGTTTTAATTTGAATGTTTATTTGTTAATTATTTTTACATTTCTTGGTTTGGTTTGTTAACCACCCAGAGACATCAGTAGTGGGCACTATACAAATATGTTAAATAAAATAAACAAGTTTGAAAGTCCCTGCTTGGCATCTTGAGGGGAACTTCTTACTCACTCACTTTCGAGCTCAGAGCCCTTTTGTCCTGTCTTGAGTGCCAGTCCTGCTGCTGCTAGTTTTGCATAACTTGTTTGCTTTCTCTAATAAAACATTTTATTTTTAGCTGTGTCTTCGTTGTTCTCAGAAAGTGATGATCTAGGCATGGCAGCCTGTGCTCTAATACCAGAGGATGAGTGGATTCCAGGGGCTGATATTAGCATAGTAAGTCACCAGAAAGCTACATATCAGTGTTTTGGCTAGTGGGCCTCCAGTATGAATGGCTTTAGGGCAGGGGTGGACAACCTTGGTGCTCCAGCTGTTTTTTGAACTACAGTTCCCATCATTCTCATCCACAGTTTATCTTGGCCAGGACTGGTGGGAATTCTAGTTCAACAGCTGGAGCGTCAAGGTTGCCTACCCCTGCTTTAGGGTAAAACTAAGCCTGACATCTAAATGTTATCCCAGCTGACTACCTATTTCTCTAGTTAATAGGCAGATTGGGACCTCATGCAGATTGGGGGTGGGGTGGGCGCTTTGACCCTACTTTGTCCCCTGCCACTGTATTGATGTGTTGGCTTCCATTGGGTTGGAGGGGGTTTGACCTATGGATCAGGGCTGTAGACCTAAAGCTCCCCTATCCTCCCCTCCACCCATGGTGTCAAATCTGTGGGTATACCCAGTATGTCTACTACTTAACGAAAAGAAAACCAAGCTCTTCAGGGCTAATTATACTTGACATTTAGAGTATTGTTTGGCCTCTAGATAATTGCCTTTATTCTAGCAACATATTTCTGTGAGAACATACAATGTCTTGGCAGAAAAAAAGGAGCTTTGAGGGGAAGGAACAAAG
The DNA here is from genome assembly GCF_027244095.1 of Hemicordylus capensis. Classification (NCBI taxonomy): domain Eukaryota; kingdom Metazoa; phylum Chordata; class Lepidosauria; order Squamata; family Cordylidae; genus Hemicordylus; species Hemicordylus capensis. Next base: position 33,192,407 of record NC_069661.1, on the reverse strand, counting down.
GAAGAATTGTGTATCTCACTTAGGTATTCTCTCTGTTCTAGGTTCATAAAGGTTTTGCAGATTCTGTCCAGCTTTGTGAAACTCTTGTAGAAGAGAGGGTAAGCCGGTTCATTGTGTTCTAAGAATTGGTCTGAAATGCAAGTATAAATCTCTGATTCTTGGCTGGTGTAGGAGGTCACCCAACGTGGGATTACATCCCTCCACATGCTCCAGAAGGCAGGAAGTAGTAATACTTGAAGATCCGTAACCCAACACATGTGGGCGGATCCCTTCAGTTCTACTTCCTGCCTTAGCTCCAGAGGACTCGTTTGCTGTAGCTTGCTTCATCTCTCTATTCCTTCTTATTTAATCTTTGACTCCCCTTTCTGAAATTATTCACTGTATTCTCACTTCTCGTGTAGCCTTTTCTTCTACTGTTTAAAAAAAAAAAAAAATTTGTGATTTCTCTGTCCCCTGTGGTTCTTCTTCTCCCTCTGCTGTCACCCCTGTTGCCCGCTCCCCTCCCCCCCAACCGCTCTGAGTTGGCAATTGATGGCCACCAAGAAGGGCCTGGGCCTCCTCGCAAGAAGGGAGCAATCGGCCCGCCAATGGCTTTTCCTGCCAAATCAGCGGGACGCCACGAAGGGTGGAGACAAGATGGCGGCCACTAGGGGGAGCCTTGCTGGCGCCCTCAAGTCTCAGCGGCCATACCCCCGTTCGGACGGATGGGATTTGGATGCTCACAAACTGGTTGGGCACGATAATCTTCTTCAGGCTGTGCCCCCCATCAAGAAGAAGAAGAAGCACACCGACAAGGAGCGCTCACCAGTTGCTGTTGAGCGGCGCGCGGTTCCGCCGCCCCACCCTTCCATGGTGCTGGAGCAGGAGGTGGTCTTTCACTCGCTGCCCCTTCTCTCCCCGGCGGCCGCTCGACCCGCCACAGAGGCCGTGGGTGGGCTGCAGCAAGAACTCCCAAGGTCCTCGAGCCTTCTCGGGGATGAGGCTGGGGCGGAGAGGCCATCAAGCCGCAAAGCAGCAGAGGCGATTATGCCGCGGAGGCAGTCCGGCCAGACCAGTCTTGGTGAGAGCTGGGCCTGCTAGGGGGAGTGGGGATGAGGCCAGCCAAAACCCCATAGGGAACCACCCTGGCACCCCACAGATAATGGGGGAGCACTCCGTGGGCAATTCTGGGGGCACTTTGAACTCAGCAGTCTTGAAGGGCTGGATTGAGGAGGCAGTGCTTAAAACTGTTAATGCAGCTCTCAAGGGGCGCTCCTCGACTAGGGCATGCAGGAGACGGGAGGACAGCCCTTCATCGTCAGACTCACATGAGGAGTCTCCACTGCATAAGCGCCTCAAGCACACTATGCGGGTCACCCCCTATGCAGGGTCCAGGGGACTGCATTCTTCCGCAGAATCGGGGGAGGAGTCACCGGATGTTTTCCAGCCTAGAGGCTCCCAAGCAGGCTCAAGGCTCGGGGACACGGATGCGGAATCATCCTCTTGTGAAGAGGGGGAGATTCCTCAGGATCAGGATTTGGGCACTAACAGCCAGAGACTTTCCCTTATGGAGGATGCTCAACCGGTCATCAACCAGTCTTTGCTGGCTTTGGGCCTTAGACCAGTTACACGTGAGGAGTCTTAACACGGTTACAAAGGGTTCCCTGGTACTCCCACAATCTAAAGCCCCTCAGTACAGAGCAGTCATGCCAGAGGGGTTTACCTCTTCTATTAAAGAGGAATGGGAGGTCTTGTCTGCTGCTAAGCGTGCAACAGCATCCGCCGCCAGATTATACAATTTTGAGGAGGACATGCTGCAGCTGCTAAAGGTCCCTTTTACGGATGCCCCTTTCGGGGCCCTTCTCAGTGGGGTGGTGGTCCCAAAAGATGGGGACTCCATGTTCAAGGATCCAGCCGATAAGAAGGCTGAAGTGGCCCTTCGCAGAGCCCATGAGTCATCTGCCATGGCAATTCGGGCTGACACTACTGCTTCCCTTGTCTCCAGGGCATCAGTACTGTGGATAGATGAGTTGCTTAATGATCCACCTGCAGATTAGACCAAGATGCATAAGAAGCTTCTTCGCTTGCAAAGGGCTGCCGCCCTTGCGGCAGACATTACCTTTGATAGAGTGCGGTTTTCAGCTAGAGCCATAGGTGCAGGCGTTTCAGCCAGGTGTAATATTTAGTTAAAATATTGGAAAGTGGACAACACGTCCAAGGCTAACCTGGCAGCTGTCCCTTATGTGGGGGGGGGGAGCTGTTTGGGGATGATGCCCTGAAGGAGGTCTTGGTAGAGACCAAGGATAAGAAAAAGGCACTCCCTGCAGCACCACGTAAGGAAGAAGGGCTCATCTCGTAGGTTCCTTCAGGCACCTAGAGCATTCCGACCCCAGTACAGGCAGAGTAACTCCTTTAGGCCCTATAGGCCACAGTGGGGTAGGCCTAGAGGCCAGGGCAGGCAATTTTTCTCTCACCAGAGTCGGCAGTCCTTCCCCGCCCAGGGTAGGGGGGCCAAACAGCAATCCTGACTATCCAAGCGTCAAGGTGGGGGCTCGACTTTTGGAATTCTGGCCCGTTTGGAAGGAATCCATCACAGATTGATGGGTCCTGTCCATAATAAGTCTAGGCTACAAAACAGAGTTCCTCAGATCGCCTGGAAACAGGTTCCTCCTCACTCCCACGTCTTGGAGCGTGGCGAAACACAGAGGCCTCGTCTTAGCCATTCAGCACCTGCTGGTCATAGGGGCCATAGAGCGGGTCCCCCGGCACCAAAGGGGATCAGGAGTGTACTCTGTCATCTTTACAGTTCCAAAGAAGGACGGTTCTGCAAGGGCAGTATTAAACCTTCACCCCGTCAACAAATTTGTAATAAAGAAGCGCTTTCGAATGGAGACCTTGCGTACAGTCGCGGAGGCGCTGCAAGCAGGGGACTTCATGGCGTCCATAGACCTTCAGGACATGTATCTACATGTCCCTATCCATCCTCTAAGCTGACCCCTTCTTTGGTTCTGCTACAGGGGCAGGCACTTTCAGTATTGGGCTCTGCCTTTCGGTCTGTCCTCTGCGCCCAGAGTCTTTACAAAGGTGCTGAGCCCCCTGGTGGCCATTCTTCACACAGAAGGCGTCCATCTTTATTGTTACCTGGACGATCTTTTGATTCGAGCAAGATCAGCAGAGGCTGTGGAAGTGGCACGGACCAGGACCATGTCCCTCTCGAGGGAACATGGGTTCTTGGTAAATGTGGGCAAGAGTTACCTCGTCCCGTCTCTATGTCTCCGTCATCTGGGAGTGGTTATAGACACCACAGTCTGCAGACTTTTTCTACCACAGGACAGGAGGGAGGTCCTTGTTTCCCTGGTTCGAGAGGTCTTGAGTCACCCGTCCATCAGCATCCTAAAGTTAGCACATCTACTGGGTCTCATGGTGGCTGCCATGGACTCGGTGCCTTGGGCAAGATTTCATCTACGTCAGCTACAGTGGACGCTCCTTCCTTTTCAACCAGGATTGCCCTCAAACGCGACAAGTGGATCCACCTGTCCAGGCGTTTACAGGAGTCTCTTGTTTGGTGGACTCAAGGGGAGAACCTGGTCAGAGGGAAGCTGTTTGTGGAACCAGATCGAGTTCTAGTGACGACAGACGCCAGCCTTTCAGGCTGGGGGGCACATTGCCTGAACAGGACCATGCAGGGCCTATGGTCAGCGGAGGAAGCCCGCCATAGTATCAGTTGGCTGGAGCTGCGGGCGGTCTTTCTGGCGTTGCAGGCATTCCAGCCAGCAGTATCGGGAAAGAACATATTGGTGTGCATGGACAACATGTCCACAAAGGCTCACATAAACAGACAAGGGGGAACGAGATCCAAGTCTCTTCACCTACAGGCCGTGGAACTTCTATCTTGGGCAGAGCAACACCTCCTGTCCATTCTTGCTCATCACGTTAGTGGAGCATCCAACATCGAGGCGGATTGGCTGAGCAGGCAGGAGATCCAACCGGCGGAGTGGAGCCTGCACACTTCAGTATTCCACTGGGTGACCCAGAGATTAGGCACGCCGCAGATAGACCTCTTTGCTTTGCCTCAGAACTCCAAGCTGCGCAGGTTTTACTCTCGTTTTCCAACCAGGGGAGCAGAGGCGACAGATGCACTCATTTCGGTGCAATGGCCTCCATGTCTTCTGTATGCCTTTCCTCCTGTGCCGTTGCTCTCCTGGTGTCTCAGAAAGCTGCGAGGGTCGGGAGCTTCGGTGATTCTCATCGCACCCTATTGGCCCAGGAGACTATGGTTTTCCGAGATTGTCGATCTCGCAGTGGGAAAACCTCTCAGACTTCCGGCGCGTCCAGATTTGCTGAAGCAGGGGCCCGGACCCGCAGTGGTTGCAGCTGACCGCTTGGAAGCGGAGAAGTCATTGTTAAAGAAGGAACGGTTGTCGGACGGCGTTATCCAGACCATCCATGCCTCCCGGAAGACGTCTACTAACAAGATTTACCAGTCGACGTGGCGGTCGTTCTTGCGTTGAGCTTCTAGGCATTCTGTGCAGATAAAGGATTGCTGGCTTAGGGAATTGTTGGATTTCCTTCAAGATGGCCTGTCGTTGGGTTTGAAACCCAACACCCTCAAAAGGCAGGCAGTCTGTTTGGTGCAGATGCTGTTCCCTCAACGCAGTTCGTTCCAGGCTAGGCATCCCCTGCTACAGAAATTTCTGAGGGGGGCGGTTCATCTTTCACCGCCAGTCTGCCATGGTTTCCCTTCATGGGATCTACGTGTGGTCTTTAGGGGGCTGCAGTTCCCCCCGTTCGAACCCCTCCGGTCCATATCTCTGCAGTTACTGTCCTGGAAGGTGGCCTTCCTGGTCGCGATTACGTCCGCTAGAAGGGTGTCTGAGCTGCAGGCCCTATCAGTGAAGAACAACTTGTGCATCTTTTCCAGGGATTCGGTGAGACTTATTCCAGATCCTTCGTTTGTCTCTAAAGTGAATTCGTTCTTTCATAGGGCTGCGGATATCTACCTTCCCTCGTTTTGTCCTGATCCTAAACATCAGTCGGAAAAGGAGTGGCATTGTTTGGATGTTCGTCGGGCATTGAGGATTTACCTGGATAGGACGGAGCTCTTCCGGAAATCCGATGTGCTGTTAGTGGCCTTTAAGGAGTCCAAGCGGGGGTCCAAGGTGTCGGCTGCAATCATCACCAGATGGGTACGATCTTGTATTTCAGAATCATACAAGGCCCAGAGTCTTCCAATGCCTAGTCAGATCACAGCTCATTCAACCAGGTCGGCGGCGACATCTGCTGCCTTATCGTCCGCTGTGTCCCTCGAGGAGATTTGTAAGGCGGCAACTTGGTCTTCTCCGTTCACGTTCTCAAGCTACAAGCTAGATGACTACAAGCTAGATGACCACTATGCGGCCAGAGCTGCTTTCGGTCGGAGGGTCCTGCAGAAGGTCCTTCCGGATCAATAGATTTTCTCTGTCTTTGTGTCCCCCCCCCCCCCCGTGGTTGGTGCTGTGGTATCTCCCACGTTGGGTGACCTCCCACACCAGCCGAGAAAGGTACATTGGTACTCACCGTGAAGGTGTCTTCTGGCTGGTGTAGAAGAGGTCACCCAAGGCCCACCCAGGTTGTTTTTTCTGGATCTTTGTTTGGTGTTGGAGAGGTCTTCGGACTTCTCTGTGTCTCTGCCTGTTTCTGAGGTTTGTTTCCTACAACATGGTGTTGCGCTGGTTGTGGTTGATGATTTTTCATGTTATTGATGTTTATTCTGAAGCTTGAGCTGTTTTAGGTACTGAAGGGATCCGCCCACATGCGTTGGGTTAAGGATCTTCAAGTATTACTACTTCCTGCCTTCTGGAGCATGTGGAGGGATGTAATCCCACGTTGGGTGACCTCTTCTACACCAGCCAGAAGACACCTTCACGGTGAGTACCAATGTACCTATCTTTTTCATTTTCCCCTGCCTAGGACACAGCTGTCACTGAATGGCAAACCGTGAAAGCAAAACTAGACAGTGAGCAGTTGGAGAAAGAACAGCTAGCTTATGAGCTCAGGGAACTGAAGGAGAAAATATCAACTGATGAGTTCCTGACTCTTGAAAAAGAGACCAAACAAGAACAGGAGGTAAGAAAATGCCATAATGAGATTCCTCCACTTAATTATTTTCATCTAGAAATAGCTTATCCCAAAAGACAACACAGACGTTCAGAAACAGCGTCTGAATCCAGGGTATGGTCTCAAGTCACATAATGCAGCAACCAATCATGGATGGGACCATAGCTCAGTGGCAGGGCATCTGCCTTGCATACAGAAGGTCCCAGGTCCAATCTCTGGCATCTCCAGGCAGTGGAAGATCCTTGTCTGAAATCTCAAAATTGGCTGTCAATTGGTGTAGACAACACTGAGTTAGATGGACCCAATGTTCTGAGTGGTATAAGGCAGCTTGCTGTTCCTAACCTTGCTGAATTTCAGCGGGTTTGGCCAGTGCTGGGTGGGCGGGGGCCCCTCTGTTGACCATCGGGGGGTGGGCATGAAAGGCAGGTTATAAATGTTGCAAACAAACCCCTAAAAGAGATCAGAATTGTACTTTGTGAGCAACACTTGGCACACATCCATCCTTCTATTCAAAGGGCTAAAAAGTAATGAACTGTGTGTATATTGCCATGCTGAGACTTTTTCCTAAGGTTTCTCACCAGAAATGGAAGACTACAATATTTTCTATGATAACCACTGGAGCCCTACATCTTTTGAGTTACTGCAAGAAAATTCTTGCTTGCTGTGGGTGATGGGCAAACTACACTGAAGGGTGCTTCCTAACAACCTAAGCAATTCTGCTTCAATTGCTCCACAGATGCAACTAATGCATGAAATTTCCAGCTTAAAGGCTATCATTGCAAATGCTGAAGTTTACAATCAAGATCTTCAGGTGAGCTGGTGGTGGTAGTGGTGGCCTTGCATGTAACAAAGCTGAACCCCTGTATGGACCTAAGCTGAATATTTACTCTTTTGACCAACCGTCAGCCATCTAAGGCTCCAGGATGCTCCAGTCACTTCTGCAGTTCTACTTTACCTAAAACCCTGCTAAGGTGGGGACTGGAGCAGGGTACCTAAAATCCCTTTACATTTATTGAATCCTTTTCTTAATAGGAGGACATAAAAGGAAAAGACATGCAGCTCAAGGAGCAAGAGGATAAAATAAAAGCATTGGAAGAGCATGTCAGTGAGCTAAAAAACTTTGTGGAAGAGTTGAAGACAGAAACTGGGAAAACGGATGCATCCTTCTCAATGGTAAGCTTGAGTTTGTTGGTAGCTGAATGGGCTGGATAGTGTGCTTGGAGATCTCAGACACTGGTTGTGTGTAAAGCTGTTTGTTTTTTAAAATAAATGTGCTGCTTTCTGCAGCAGCGTTGCAGGGTTTTAGACAGAGGACTCTTCCAGCCTCGCCTCTGGCTACAAAGGACTGAAACTGGTAGTCTCTCTCTCTATATATATATATACACACACACACACACAGCATGTTCTCTGCTACTGAGTAGGGTTCCCCCTCGCAAGTCTGAGTTGGTATCAAGCAAACACATTTTAAATCTTCTACATCTGGAAGCCGCATCCACATTGCAAAGAAGTCAAAGTAATCCCTGCCTGTCTGCAGTGCAAAGTAGAGCCCATAAAGAAACCCCTGGAGTGGGCTCTAGGGGGCTCACTAAACACACATGGAACTCTGGTGGCACCTGTTTGTCTATGTGAACTGAGACTACTCGGGAGACCCCTGTGGCTGTGCATTCCTGGACAAGCGGAGTAGTGGTGGGCATACTGAAAAGGTGAGACATAATGTGAAAGATTGCTGTCTCCTCATTCGAAGAGGGAAGGACAGTAACTCGATAGATGAGCTTCTCTGTTGCTGGATGAGGACCTCTCGTGCGGGTGATCCTTCCCACGTGCTCCAGAGGCAGGACTTCAGTAAATCAAGTGAAAGCTTTAAGAGCCTGGAAAGGATGACCCCACCCAGTTCTCTCATTCTTGTTATCCAGCTCCAGAGATGGCTCCACTCCTTACCAATCCAGTCATCTACAGGTGAAACTCAGAAAATTAGAATATCATGCAAAAGTCCATTAATTTCAGTAATGCAAATTAAAAGGTGAAACTGATATATGAGACAGACGCATTACATGCAAAGCGAGATAAGTCAAGCCTTAATTTGTTATAATTGTGATGATCATGGCGTACAGCTCATGAAAACCCCAAATCCACAATCTCAGAAAATTAGAATATTACATGGAACCAAGAAGACAAGGATTGAAGAATAGAACAATATCGGACCTCTGAAAAGTATAAGCATGCATATGTATTCAGTACTTGGTTTGGGCCCCTTTTGCAGCAATTACTGCCTCAACGCGGCGTGGCATGGATGCTATCAGCCTGTGGCACTGATGAGGTGTTATGGAAGACCAGGATGCTTCATTAGGGGCCTTCAGCTCTTCTGCATTGTTTGGTCTCATGTCTCTCATCCTTCTCTTGGCAATGCCCCATAGATTCTCTATGGGGTCAGGTCAGGCGAGTTTGTTGGTCAATCAAGCACAGTACACTGTATACTTTTCAGAGGTCTGATATTGTTCTATTCTACAATCCTTGTCTTCTTGGTTCCATGTAATATTCTAATTTTCTGGGATTGTGGATTTGGGGTTTTCATGAGCTGTACGCCATGATCATCACAATTATAACAAATTAAGGCTTGACTTATCTCGCTTTGCATGTAATGCGTCTGTCTCATATATCAGTTTCACCTTTTAATTTGCATTACTGAAATTAATGGACTTTTGCACGATATTCTAATTTTCCGAGTTTCACCTGTACATTCTCTTTTCTCCTTACCAATCTGGGTTTTTCTTGCCAACATTCTTCTGATGCTTTCATCTATTATAAAAGACAAACTTTTTCTTCTATTCTGAAGCATTGCTCCCTTCTCCCCTCCCTGCCCCTTTACCAATCTCAGGGTGTCGATGGGGTTCTGTGGGGTGTGGGGAGCATCAGGAACATCTTTGTTATAAAAAGGACAAACTCCTGCTCGGCATGCAGAAGGTCCCATGTTCAGTCCCTGGTATCTCCAGGTGCTGGTGGGAAATGTCCACCTAAAGCCCTGGAGAACCACTACCAAGTCAGGGTAGTCAACACTGAGCTAGATGGACCAATAGTCTGACATGGTGTAAGGCAGCGTCCTCTATATAAGCTATGACAAACTGCTGAGAAGCACAAAAGTTGCCCAAAACAGTTAAGTACAAGTACTCGTAGCTGCCTTGGTAAACTTATTGACTGATTCTTGCCCCTCGTAGAAAACTTGAATGTGTGATGTTCATCACATAAACCAAGCTTACAGGAACACATTGCTCTTGGATGATTGTTAGTTGGGAGGCCTGCCAAACTTAACCAGTTCTTGTATATTAACAATGAATGCAAATGTTTAGTCCTTCCAGGAGACGTCAAATAAAGTGACAGATGAAATCCAGCAAATGAAACGCTCTCTAGCGGATGCTGAAGCAGTGGCCTTGGATGCCAAGAGGGAATCTTCATTCCTCAGGAGTGAAAATCTAGTGCTAAAGGAGAAAATGGTAACCGTGTTCTGTAGCATTTGATGATTGTGCATGGATCAGTAATAAAATAATGTAAGATAATGTCCTTGTTGTACATTAGGACAACAAACCTCAGTAGTCTGGGAACCGGAAAAGAGTGGATATTAAGTCTCCTTTTGGTTCTTCATGTAGACTCTGAATGAACGGATATGACTTCTGTGGCCTCCCACGGAATATTTAGGATACCTTTGACTTTTCAACAAAGTTTTCAAGTAGTTTGCATAGCAAAAGGAATGAGAAGACGAATTCCCTGTCTCAAAGAGGTGCACAAGCTAAAAAGAAACACCCCTCTAACAGCTCAGGGAGGCATACTGGCCTAAAGTTAGGAGTGGTAGCTCTTCTCCTTGTTAGTAAACGAGAGCCACCACTTTACAAGCTGCTTCTTTGCCAGATAGCAGGTGTGTTTTCCTAACAAGCGTGGAGGCAGACTAGACGTAAGCCTTTTGGGTGTGTACATTTGGGACCTTGCTTTGTAAGTTGTGCTGGTTTCCTAACATAATCTTGATGACAGTTCTGAGGTAAAGGTGGGTGGGGTGGCATTAAAGGAAGCTTGAAGATACTGCTGTGAATCCTGCATACAGGGTGTTAAGCATCTTCCCCGCAAAAGGTAACAATAAATTGTTTCCATGTAGAAAGAACTCTTGGATACTTACAATCAAATGGAAAAAGATGTTCTGTGTTATCGGAGCCAGTTAGAAGCTGGGAAAACTAGCAACAAAAACATGCAATCTGACTTGCAGAAAGAACTGCAATACTACCTGCAAGAAAATGCAAAGTTAATTTCGCTCCTGGAGGGTAAAGTTCCCAAAGGTACTGTAAACGAGGATGCCTTGGAAATGTGCTTGCTCTATCTTTTACTTAGTCCCATGTTTCCCAAATATCTGGTGGCTGAGGCATGACTTTCCTGCATTAAAACTGGTCTTGTAAGAGCTCTTGTTCAGTCTTGTAAGAGGAGATTATTTATTTATTGAGTTTGAGAGTCACCATTTTGAGTGCAGCTCCTTTTGAGGGCAGGTAACTTGGCGCAGTGGGAAAATGCTTGACTAACAAGCAGAAGGTTGCCGGTTCGAATCTGCTGATATGTTTCCCAGACTATGAGAAACACCTATATCTAGCAGCAGCAATATAGGAAGATGCTGAAAGGCATCATCTCAGACTGCGCTGGACGAGGCAATGGTAAGCCCCTCCTGTATTCTACCAAAGAAAACCACAGGGCTCTGTGGTCACCAGGAGTCAAAATTGACTCGACGGCACACTTTACTTTTTAACTTTGCTGGAGCTATTAAGTTGGGATTGGTGGGATAATTCAATCTGTCTTAATAGAAACACAGCAGAATAACCTGCACCCAGCAGAGGCTGCTCAGGCCAGAGCAGTAGCTCATCAGACTTGGTGGGCAGCTGCCTCCTATTTATTTTGTTTTTCAACAGAAATCTGCTTTTCAACAAAAGTTCTGAAAGCAGTTTACATAGTAATGGGATAAAAAGAGAGGGTTACCTGTCCCTGAACATCTTGCAATATTAAAATACACACATATTGTTATCTATATTGTTATCTATATTGTTATCTATATTGTTATCTATATTGTTGTTGTTTGTTCTATGTACGTACACACACACACACACACACACACACACCAGCAACAGACTACTGTCTATGCACTGACATCTTTAATGGTGTGGGTTTTTCCTAGACTTGCTGTCCTGTGTGGAATTGGAAGGGAAAATCAAAGACCTGACAAATGAATTGAATAAAACCCTGGAAGAGAACACAGCTTTAAGGAAGGAAGTGACTACATTGTCGGCAGCTGGCTTGGAATCTGACCTTGAAACCTTACAGAAGGAGGTAAACGGTACAGGTTGGGGGTTGTTCCAAGGCTGCTTCTCACGCCAGGGCTTTCTAGAATAGGGTTAAGGTTCTGGAAAACCTTTTCAAGAACATCAGCATTCACCTGTACAATTCAGGAAGACAGCTGGTAGACTGGAAATCTTCCCTTACAGATGTAGTAAGTGGCACAGGCAACACTAGTGATTGTGTCCTAGTAATTTAATGGATGTGCATTTCTTGGTGTAACTCTTGGAAGGTTACTTTACTCTAGTTCTAGTATGTAGTGTCCAAACTGAATCATGGCTTGTTAGTGCCTTGGTATCTGGGATTCGGGTGACTGAATCTGCTAATGATTTTTTAAAAACTTTATTAAAACAAATGTACAATGCTAAACAATATTAATCTGAACACAAACAGCAAAACCTAATATGACACACCCCAATTCATCAATCCATCCACACTCTAATATTGTCTGGGGTAAGAAAGGGACTTGCTTCAAAGAGCTGTGAAGAAAAGGCTTCACTTCTTAGGCCTGGACTACGTCTGCTCCTCTGCTTAGACTCCATAACAACCATATGAGCAGATAGTATCTGGTTTTCTTGTATATTTTCCTGTTTTCATTTGCAAACTTTATTGCTTGGAAAGTGTTATCCTCTTCCCCACCCGCACCCCTTTCTTGTTTTAAACAAACTTATCACTTTACTATGCTGGGTTTTGTACTTACCACTCCAAGTTAAGCGCACATAAAGGATTCTTTGTTTTGGAATCTTTCTTTGGCTCCAGGAGATTCCCAGTTAAGTGGCTGAACACCCCACATCTACTTTGGAGGTTCAGGACCGTGTCCTGCCCTTCTATAAAGGACAGGTAGTGACTGTAATAAGCATTGAAAAAAGTGTTAGATTACACCTGAGGTTTGGGACCAAGGTGTGACTTAGGCATTCGGATGCCTTAGGAGAGGAAAGCTGGTCTTGCGGTAGCAAGCATGACTTGTCCCCTTAAGCTAAGCAGGGTCTGCCTTGGTTCCATATGAATGGGAAACTAGAAGTGTGAGCACTGCAAGATATTCCCCTCAGTGGGGATGGAGCCGCTCTGGGAAGAGCAGAAGGTTCCAAGTTCTCTCCCAGGCTTCTCCAAGATAGGGTTGAGAGAGATTCCTGCCTGCAACCTTGGAGAAGCCGCTGCCAGTCTGTGAAGACAATACTGAGCTAGATAGACCAATGGTCCTACTCAGTATATGGCAACTTTTTATGTTCCTCTGTTGGTGCATACACCAGTCCTCAACCACAGCATGGTTACCATATAGGATATGAAAAGATTAGATGGTTAGTGATTGTGATGTAGAGGGAAGAGTGTTGAATTTGACTCAAGGTTTAGATGCCTACTCAGTCATGCTGCTTTCTGGGCCAGTGGGTATATTTGTCTGATCTACCTCACAAGTAGATATTTCAAAATAAAATGAGATGCCATTTAATCTTTGGCAATGTGCTCTTTGGAGAAGAATGTTAGAAATATGAGAGTATTCTGGACTGCAACTTCCAGTCTTGAGGAAAGAAGCTTAAAAACACACACCCCTCTCTTTTCTCATTCAGCTAGAATTAATCTTATCAAAAAGGGTAGCCGAGAATCTGTCCCTCATGCTTGTACTCCTATTTAAAATATGCAGTGATTGTTCCTCTTAACAGATCCTTGAAAAATCTGAGATGATTGCTTCTCTAACGTCGGAAAGAGAGACCTTGCTTTCTCAAGTGTCTGAAAAGGAGGGACTACTCAATGAAATGACCGAAGCACTAACATCAAAAGAGGAAGCACTGAGAGAGAACGATGCAGCTTCTCAAGAGCTGAAACATCAGTTTGATGAACTAGAGCAGAAATTCTTGATGGATTCAGAAGAAAATATGCAGAGGAAAAGCCAGATAGATCTTTTGTTGGATGAGAATGTCAAACTAAATGCAACCATTGGCATTTTGAGAGAAGAGGTGAGTCCCTCCTGGTTCTAATAGAGCCCCTTTTTTATATAGTTGTTAAGGACTTGGTCTTAGAAGTAACCTGGCAAACAGCTTTGCACTTCAGTGGCAGTATAGTGAGATGCTTCCTCTGAGCCCTCGTGGTCTTTCGCATATGCCTCTCGGTTCATCTTACAGCAAAGTCTGACCTTTTGTGCAACCGCACAGCAGCATGTTCTCAAACTCTCCATCTGCTTAAAAGATGCAAGTGTTCATGCCTTTGCTATGCAAGGACTCAAAAGGGGAAGATGAACTACCTGTTAGCCCTTGTAACCTGGGACATTACATAGTTCGCACTGCAGGAGGCACGTTTGGTCAAGCAGTTCTGTGAGGGCATGCCTCTGCCAATAAACATGGAACTTGCTTCACTTTTTCCTCTGACCTGGCTTGATTATGTCTTGTATCTGCAGCTGATGGTGTTCTAGTCATGTGGATTTTTAGATTAGGTGCCTTGGAGTGTCCACCGTGTAGTACAGGATGACAATCTTTTTATGGGCAAATGATGGATCGGTCTGTGCGCAACTCATTTGTGGTTAAAAGTTCTTGGACAAAAAGGGACCCACAAAACTCTATGGGAGAAAAGCTGGTCTTGTGGTAGCAAGCATGAATGTTCCCTTCTGCTAAGAAGGATCTGTCTTGGTTTGCATTTGAATGGGGGCTACATGTGTGAGCACTATAAGATATTCCCCTTAGGGGATGGGGCCATTCTGGGAAGATCATCTGCATGCTTGCATGCAGAAGCTTCCAAGTTTCCTCCATGGGATCTCCAAGATAAGACTGAGAGAGCTTCCTGCCTGCAACTTTGGAGAAGCTGCTGCTAATCTGTGTCAACAATACTGAGCAAGATGGATAATCGTTTGATTATCCATCAAACTATGCAGCTCATCAACCATGTAATGGTTGTCATGCCATGTGCTTGAAAACTGTTGGTGGGTATGTGTGAGTAAGTGTGTGGAGGGGGGGGGGAGAAATGCAGGCCCTGGAAAGCAGCAAAACAGGAGGTTTATTAAACTCCAAGTGGGCTGTATTTGGGTTGGAATGTTCCAGGTTGATGCAGGCCTGAGTTGTATGACACGTCTTGATAGGATTTGGATAAGCATACACTAGAACTGGGCTAATGCACTTTGTCTGCAAATAGATGCAAGAGAAGGACCTGGAGCAAGAAAGGTTTCTTAATATGGAAGAACAACTCGGCCAAGCACACCAGAAACTGAGCGAAATGGAAAAACTGAAAGATGAACTGAAGGCCTTGGAGTTGAAAATGGAGGCTGGGGAAACTGAGAACCTGGCCCTAGCTCAGAGGCTTCAGGATGGCAAAGAAGAAATAAGAGCACTGACAGAGGAAAGGGATGACCTGAAGTGGAAGCAGGAGGCTCTTGAACGTGAAAAAGAGCAGATGAAAGAAGATATACAAGAGACAGTGTCGCTGGTAAGCAGAATTAGCCAGTGTAAAATGAGAGCATCTTTTGTTTGTAGCACCTCTGCAAGGAAACTCCAATGTCACATTAATGCTAATGCACACACTTTGCTTTTTTTGTTTTGAAACACAAGAACATTGAAGCACAGGAAGAACTTCGAAATGCCCAAAACTCCCTGCAGCAGTACCTAAATCATATTGAAGAACTAAAACAAGCCATTTTGGAGAGAGAGGCTCAGATTTCAAGTGCGAAAGAAAGTCTGGGGATCATCGAGGAGCAAAAACTACAGGTAAGACCCCAGTTTAGCAACGGAAAGTTCTGGGTCAGACTTAGTGTGCTTTTTCAATGCCCAAGCAAGGTCATGTACCGGGAGAAAGAAGCCAAACCTTTTGGGCGGAGGGGGGACTTGGAAGTAGTGCACAGAGCTGGTTTGGTGCTGCTTTTCGAACCGGTTCGAAATGCTGGTGTTTGAGCCAGTTTGGAGGCCAAAAGGGTTACTTTTAAGGGGCAGGGGGGTGCCTCTTACCTGCCCATCCCTGCCCTGCCGCTTGCCTTCCGCCAGTGCTCTCCCAAAAGGTGTGGGCGTGGGGCTGCAGCATTCCTCCTTGCTGCACCGTTCAGCATCACGCCACACAAATGGCCACCGTGCATCAAATAATGTTAGAAATACAGGACCATGGAGGTCTTGTACTCCAACGCTCTGCTCAGTGCAGAAAACTGCCCAGCACCCCTGACACATGGTGGGGAAGGAACAGCTCTCTATTTCTCCTAACCTTTTGCCACTGCCACCAAGTAGCCTTTTTTGTATGGCTGAGTCCACTCAGAACAGCCCTTCAGAAATACCAGAACATTAGTAGTGTGGAAAGCCTTTATAGGTGTGGGGTGGAGATAAATCCACCAGCCTGATTTTTATATAAGAAGTTTAGATTTAGGGGGAAAATTGGTTCAATTGAAACACTACTCCAGTTACTTGCAGAGCAGGTCAAGGAAAACAAAAAAGCTGGAAAAACACAATCACTACCTAGCTCTATACTGGTCCCTACTCAGTCCTCGGTACTTTCTTTCTTCTCAGCTTCTGGCTTGCTGGTTACAGCACAGCTCTGGGGCACAATCCAGCCTGGCTCTTCCTTTTCTTCTAGTGATTTCAGCTAGGTTCCACTTCTTGCTGGCTGCTCACTTTCTGCTTTCCTGGGCTCACTTTAGCATAATTCCAGACTCTCTTCCTTCTTCTGCAAACTCCAGCGGGGATCCAAATTTATCAAAAAAAAATTTTTATGTAAAGTACTTCTGGAACTCTGAAAAACACAAGTCTGGATGTCAACCTGTGCCTGTGAGTGTCTCCTTTGGGGAAGCATTCAGACATATGGTTCCCCACCTGTAGACTTCAGGATACTTGCAAAACTGTGACCATGTGCAAAGGTTGTTAAAAGACAGTAGTGAAACTGATGGTCTCTCCCCACTCCACCCAACTTCTGATGCAGAAATCTCATCACTGTAGAGGCAAAATTGACAAGTGCTTCAAATAGTATTTGGTTTCCCAGGGCCAGCAGCTAGAGGCACAATGATTGTGTCTCAAGCGGGGGAGAACACGTGCCTAAAAGCTGTTTGAAAATCTTAGATATTCAGTAGTGTTGGGAGAGTGGAACTGTGGGGAAACTACATGGAACATAAGGAAGCTGTCTTATACCAGGTCAGACCACTGGACTGGCTAAAAAGCCTCTTCTATTCTAAAAACAGAAACAAGACTCAATAAACAACTCTTAATTTTTTGTTTAAAATTCAAGTTCTAGCTTCTCCGTCTTCTATCTTTAAAATAGAAGCTCTTTTAACTAGCTAGCTTAAATGAATTCAGAGACTGATCAGTGTGAAGTGAAGAGCTAACGTATCCTTGTAGTAATCTCAGAATAGAGCAGAAAATGTGAGCTTACAATCTAAGAACATCAGTGACTTAAATCCTGTGTCCATTTCCTCCTTTAAAAAGTTAGCCAGCAAGATCCAAGAATTGCAAATGCAAATTACGGAAGAGGATGAGCTTAATAGGAGAAAACTCAGCCAAGTACAGGAAAATCTGGGTGAAATAGAGCAACTGAGAGAGCAACTCCAAGCCAGCAAGACTCAAATTGAAGCAGAAATGATGGACAAAAAGGCTATTGCTCAGAAACTTCATGAGCACGAAGAAGTAATTAAAACTCTAATCCAGGAAAAAAATGACTTGAAGCACAGGCAGGAAGTTCTCCAAAAAGAGAAGGATCACATCAAAGAAGAGATGCAAGTGGCCCAATCAATGGTAAAGTAGGACTGGTTTCTGTTAAACTTATTACTCTGCAGACTTTGAAAAAAAGGTGGTGTTCGTTATGTAGCTGGAGTAGACATGCATTTGTGAGTGTGGCAAAAGGAAAAACTGAAATGTGCAGAGCTCTTCTTCAGTTGAGGATTGTAAGCTGCCATTGCTTAGACCTATAAGCAGGTCTAAGCGAAATGATCAGCTATATTCCCATCCATCAAAAGGGAGCCTTTCCTCACCCAAACTCTGGTTCTGCAGCTGCAGGGCTTCTGCAGTGCAGGGAGCTTTTCAATCTGGTTTCTGATTGGCATTCAAGCAGGGTGGATAAAAATCAATGGTTTTTTATTTAAATCTGATTTTTTTAAATAAAATGCTTTGAAGAAAAAATCTATCTAAAGATAGTTTTCTGTTTAAGATACATTATAGTCCAAAGGTTATTCATCGTGAAATAAGGATTAGTTTTTAATTATGTAGCATGAGGCTGTATATATTCAATGTGTAAATTTTTTGGTAAATGAATTCCATTAATCCATTCACAATGTCATTCTTTTCCAGAGGCTTCTGTAAGATTATTTTGAGCAATATTTCTATCTACAAGATATTATCACAGATGCTTGGTTTTTCAGTTCTCAAAACTGTGATTTTGTGTCTGCAGAGATAACATGCCGCCTCTTCACAGCAAAAATGTTGTAAAATAGTTGAGTTGAGAAAGACCTCTTAATCCCATTGTTCCTTTGCAAATCTATGTACATAGAATCAAGTTGATTAACCGATTAAACTGGAGATAGTTCACCTTGCAATAATTTCATAATTATCTATATATTTCTAATAGTATAACCAAATGAGTAATTTTTGATATAACTGTAACTAATCTGAAAAGTTGTTATTCCAAAAATGAAACCTTCATCTGGTTGTAAATATTAAGATTATACCAGCAAGAATGACTTTACCATGATTTAAATCTAGTCTTACTGACTAGTGATTTAAATCGAATCCACCCTGCATTCAAGGTTTCAGTGTCAGTCCTGACCAGTTTCTGTCATTAGTGGGGAAGAGCCTGAAGTAAAAAATAGTGGTATTTTTTAGCGAGTTTATTTTAATGATAGAGTTCTTGCTCTTTATAAATAGAGCCCCAAACCACAGAGCAGCTTTCTCTAACCTTGCATTTGGCAGAGTTTGCAAACAGGGTCCTCAGACTTGTGGACTCCTGGATAAAAGCTATTGACTTCATTCTCTCTTCAGTACTAGAAATAAGCCATGATCACACGTTGGGTTCAACACATGGAAATCTGTGTATAGCCTGTACACATACAGATCGGTATGCCCATACAGTTTCATAAGTTGAATTGCACTTCCGATCTGTACTTGTATTTAAGAAAGTCTGTGCCAGGTTCACTTTTTAAAATGAAGGCATGGTACAGTCACTCACACTAAAGCATGTGCGTGTGTACAGACACTTGAATGCATAATTATACATTATCCTAGCTGGAATCCTAGCATGAAGTAAGGCCAGACATGTGCACGCTCCCTCCCTCTCTCTGTTATGGGCATCGAAATGAGACTGATCTTGAGCACACGGGAGTCCATAACTGACTGCAAATACCCTTTAATATGTTTAAAGTATTAAAGTTCTGTCTCAAGATGCAGGACCAAGGCGGGGATCAAGAGGAACTGCTGCTCAAGATAAAGGAACAGTTCCGTGAAGCCCAAGAGAAATTGAGTTCATTGGAACACCTGGAAGGACAATTAAAGGATAGAGAATCTGAGCTTGAGGCTGAAAAGCGAGAGAAGTTGGAAATGACTCAAAGACTTCATGAAAGTGAAGAAGAGAGGAAATCTCTAACCCAGGGGAAAAATGACCTGGAGCAAGAGCGTGACTCTCTCCATTTGGAGAGAGAGGCACTCAAAAAAGAGGTGGAAAAGATCACCTCCAAGGTAAGCAGGAACGAGCCACAAAAAGGGCTGCTTCCTCTGTCTGAAGCAAGCCTGACTTTGAAGATGGGGAGATACAGGAGAGGGGACATCTTGGCTAAGGGACGTCCCCTCTCTTCAGTCCAACAGCTGGACTGAAGCTCTAGGCAAGTGTTATGTGCCAAGGGCAGGCAATGGGGGAGGGTGGTTTGCTAACAGGGATGGGAATGATTTTGAGCAGACATTCTTGCCACACTTGCTCGGGTACCTGTCCACTGTCACCTGTTAACTACACTGTTAGTCAAGTTGGAGGAACTGGCTGAGTTAAATCTTACAAGTGTGTAGAACGGGTCTGCAGTGTGCGCACAGGCAAATGGCAGAGAAATGAGGAAATGACACATAGAAATAACAGTAGCACAGTTCAAATTGAGGTAGTTGGCAAACTTGGTGATCCCGGGAATTTAAACAATCTGAGCAAAATGTGTACAGGGGAGAGGAGAGCAGGGCAAGGGAGTAATGGGTAGGAAGGAGAAAGAGGTAAAAAGCATAGATTTGGGAGAGGCGGGGTGAGGGGAAGTCCTGTTACCTTTCCTGAATTTGCTGTTTTGTGTGCGTGAAGGAACAAGGCCTAGACCTCTCGGGTTTCTGTAAATAAGCCCTGCTAAATGAATTGTATTATATTCCCAAACCTTCATTATTGTAAATAGGATTCTTGGGCTGCAAATCCCGATGCATGGAGAAGGCTTGCAGGGACAAAAGTTCATTTGTGTTTCACTTTTGGTTTAGCATTTTGACAGTTGATTTTTTGGAGGGGAAAGGGTTTTCTCTGTTTTGTTTTTTTAATGAAGAGGGAATTTTTGTTCTGATTGGCTGGATTAAGGAACTGTTGGGCCAGAAAAACTGTATATATTGATAGGGTTTAGAGTGGTCAGAGTCCTGGAAGGAGAAGTCAAGGGTTTGCACCCTCGAAGGGAGCTGTGGGCCCACTGCCGCCGCTGCTGCCACCTCCTCCAAAAGGGAAACTTCCTTGTTAAAATAAAAAATAGAAGTTTGTGGATCTGTCTCCACCCCACGACTACAAACCTTTCCACATTACTAGAGTTTTGGAGTTCTGGTAATTTTTGAAGGGCTGTTGCAGTAGACTCAGCCACTCAAAAAAGTCTACTTGGTGGCAGCAGTAAATAGGTTAGGAGTAATAGAGAGCTGTTCCTCAGTGTGCAACGCCAAAGGAGTGCTTCCTACCTGTTGGGAGGGTGGAAGCTGGAGTGAGTCTTCCTGGGGTCACGCTAAGACTGCAATGGGGTGCAAACACAGTACCCAAGCTGTGTTTACATGAGCCTACAGCATCCGGGGGTGTGTGTGTGGGGGGGTGACACTGAGACTCCCAGGCAATCGGGCACAAGAGGTTAGCTTGTGACAAGCTCATCCTGAGAAGGATTGGGCCTCAGAGCAAGCCAGGGAGGGAACTTGGAACCTTCTGCTCTTCCCAGAGCGGCTTCATCCCCTGAGGGGAATATCTTGCAGTGCTCACACTTCTAGTCTCCCATTCATATGCAACCAGGGCAGACCCTGCTTAGCTAAGGGGACAAGTCATGCTTGCTACCACAAGACCAGCTTTCCTCTCCTCCAAGATAATCTCCAATGATTGTGTGGAAACCCAACTCTGAGTCTTCCAAAAGCTCTGGTGGTTGAGAATGGCCAGGGCAGTACTCTTGGTCTGGAGTACTCAAAGCTACTGATTGCAGTCCAGTCTTCTCAAGGGGCTTAGCAGCCCAAATGATTCAGCCTAAGGAGAGGGTTTGGTGCAGTGCAGGTGCTCAGCTTTGGCCTACCTTCTGGAACAGTGAAGTGGCACAAAAGCAGCAGGCCTTGACAGCCTCTCGCGGGAAGCATCTTTTCCCAGGAACAAAGTACTGAGAGAACCACTGATTGGGGGAAAGGCAGGGTTTTTATCGGACTGGTTCACCTTAAATCCCCTCAAAGGCAGGAAAACATGTAGGCTATTCCTTATTCAGGTGACAGACATGGCGATTTGGACAGGAGGAGCATGCCTATGTGGCTGATGATTGGGACAAAAGGACACTATTGTCTCAATCTACATACTTAATTGTATGTTCCTGGATATGACTGCATTCTCAATAGTGATGTGCACGGTCCGGAGAAGTCCGGACCGGCACCGAAGGGGGGCCTTGTTTCTAGGGCGGGGAGGGCTTGCTTAGCCCTCCCGCCTCCTTGCCCCCGCCAGCGCCCGTATTGAACAGTATAGGGGCGCTGGAAACCAGCCGCCCCGCCGCCGCCGCCGCCGCGGCGAAATAACCCCCAAAGCCAGCCAGCCAGCCCTCCCTCCCTCCCAGCTAGCTGCCCACCCACCCACCCGCTCGCTCACCCGCTCGCACACTGGATAAAAAACGAGAGGAGCTCTGGCACAGAGCTCCTCTCGTTCGGAAGGCCTCCTGCAGAATGGCGGCTTGCGCATGCGCGCACCGCAAAGCACGCCGTTCTCCGGAGGCCCGGTCTACCCGGCGGGAAAGGGCCGGGTAGACCGGGCCTCCAATCGCTGAGTAGACCGGGCCTCCGATCGCCGGAGGCCCGGTCTACCCAGCGATCGGAGGCCCAGTCTACCCGGCCCTTTCCCGCCGGGTAGACCGGGCCTCCGATCGCTGAGTAGACCGGGCCTCCGATCTCCGGAGGCCCGGTCTACCCAGCGATCGGAGGCCCGGTCTACACGGCGGGAAAGAGCCGGGTAGACCGGGCCTCCGATCGCTGGGTAGACCGGGCCTCCGGAGAACGGCGTGCTTTGCGGCGCGCGCAAGCAACCATTCTGCAGGAGGCCTTCCGAACGAGAGGAGCTCTGTGCCGGAGCTCCTCTCGTTTTTTATCCAGTGTGTGAGCGGTGTGAGCGAGCGGGTGGGTGGGAGGGCAGCTAGCTGGGAGGGAGGGAGGGCTGGCTGGCTGGCTGGCTTTGGGGGTTATTTCGCCGCGGCGGTGGCGGGGGGGGGCGGCTGGTTTCCAGTGCCCCTATACTGTTCAATACGGGCGCTGGCGGGGGCAAGGAGGCGGGAGGGCTAAGCAAGCCCTCCCGCCCTTAAAGGCATACCCCCCACCCAGACCCGAACCAGGCAGGGCCGGACCGGTCCGGCAGTTCGGCCATTCTTTGGAATGGCCGCCGGACCGGTTCGGGCACACTGCTAATTCTCAAGGTAACCAAATAGTACCTTGAGAATGCAGTCACATGTGAAGCTCCTTGCAGCTTCAAGACACTTCCATTTCCTTGGTCCACCAAGAACTCATGCTTCCTCTGAAGCATGCTTAATTCAGCCTGGAGCAAATCTTTCTGCTGCAGCCAACTATCCTACCAATCAAACTCTTTACCTGGCAGAACCCTCTGGTCCACCGCAAAGTCTAATCCCCTCTCTGTTGCACCAGATGCCTCCCTGGGCTTAGGCTACTGAAAGGCAAGGCTTTGGTTCTGGACACGGATAATATGAAAATGGAATTGTGTTTTAATAGTTTGATTTTAAGTGTTAATTTGTTTTAATTGTTTTTATCATGTTGTGAACTGCCCTGAGCAATTTTGGAAGGGCAGTATATAAATCTAATAAATAAACAAATAATATGGGAAACACTGTTCCTTCTAAAACATGTGCATGTATGCGCACTCACACATTTTCTGATATCCACTCAGCTACTTTTAGATCCTGCTCAGGTTGAATCAGGAAGGTCCCACTCTGAATATGTGGGCGCACACACTGCCTTGATACTGCCACCCAGAACAAAACTCATTCCGCACACAGATTAAAAAAATTAGAACACTAATGGGAAAGCAGGCTGTCTAACGATGTACAACTCCACAACAGACTACTAACTAACAATCTTTAATATGTTAAAACTTTGTCTCGAGATGCAGGGCCAAGATGGGGAGCAAGAGGAATTGCTGCTCAAGATGAAGGAGCAGCTCCACAAAGCCCAAGAGAAACTGAGTTCATTGGAACACCTGGAAGGACAATTAAAGGATAGAGAATCTGAGCTTGAGGCTGAGAAACGAGAGAAGCTGGAAATGACTCAAAGACTGCATGAGAGTGAAGAAGAGAGGAAATCCCTAACGCAGGAAAGAAATGACCTGGAGCAAGCACGTGACTCTCTCCAATCGGAGAGAGAGGCACACAAGAAAGAGGTGGAAGAGATCACCTCCAAGGTAAGCAGGAATGGGCCAAGAAATGGGCTGCTTCCTCTCTCTGAAGCAAACCTGACTTCAAAGATGGGAGGTACAGGAGAGGGGATGAGCTGGCTAAGAGTAAGAGTTGGTGGATTGAAAGTGCAGTTTCAGGACTAAAGCTCTAGGCAGGTGATATGCCTAAGGGGGCTAATGGGAGTGTGCTGATCAAATGCTCTCCTGCTGGACCATTGTGTGTCCAGCTCTGTAGACACTCAGGCTGTGGCTGGCTAGTGAATCTGGTTCTGCTGCCCCACCATGCATTCACTATCAACTGGCCCCAGTTTGGGAGCTGGAGGATGTGTAAGCCCTTGAGGCAAAGACCCCACTGACATGAACAGGGCCTGCATGCTCCAGCATGGGGAATTCTTGGAGATGGGCTTGCACCATGGCAACCTGGAGCTGGGTTTGCACCCCCGAAGGGAGCTGTGGGCCCATGGCCGCTACCTCCTCCTCCAAAATGGAAACTCTTTCTAAATTGAGTAAAAGAGCAGGAATAAGTGCAGAACTGCTTGGCCCATCTCAGGTCAAACAACTAGAAGAAAAGTCCCTTGACCTGCAGCAGCTGCTTGAGCTGAGAGAACAGCAGAGTCTGCAGGCTGCAGAAAGGCAGAATGAAGTGGAGCAACGGATAGTCAAGAATGAATCCAAAATGGAAGCTATGCAGAAGGAACAAGAAGAATTGCTTCAGAAGCTCCATAGCACTGAAGAAGACTTCAGAGCTGTAACCCAAGAAAGAGAGAAGTTGGAAACCACGGTAGAAGTTCTTCAGGCTGAGAGGAGTAACATGAGCCAAACTCTACATCGTCTTGGCGAGACTGTGGAGAAGGCAGTTGCAGCGGTAAGAACTCTCTCTTTTAGGAGAAATGCTCTGTCTTGGTGTTTATTACCATTAATATAAACATTCTTGCTGACTTAACTGTGTGTGGTATTCTTATGTATTTAAAGAACTTGCAGCTCCAAACACAACTCCAAAATGCTAATTGTTCTCTTGGAGAACGTAACAAAATGGTAGAAGAACTGAAACAACAAATTGCAGACAAGGATTCCCAGGCTTCAAAACTGGAGGAGAAACTGGGCCAGACAGCTGTTCAGCGGAAGCAAGAAGTAAGAATGCTTTAGTATTTGAAGAGCACTTGAGTATTCAAAGTGTTTCACCTACATTCTCAGTAATTCTTAAACCAAAGCACTTGTGGTGAGCAAGTCCTTTAACAATTCTGTTTGCCTGACATTTTTGCAACATTTTGGATTGGCTTCTGGAAATGCAGCTAATGTCCTAGCTCGCTCCATTTTGGAGGTACTAGTTGATGAGCCTGACTCCATATTTGTTTTGTTTATTAAGGCTGAGGACAGTCAAGAAGAGAGACAGAAATTACTAGCAACACTGAAACATCATGAAGAGCAGGCTGACAGACAGAAGGACTTGATTGCTGAGAAAGACGAGCTGCTTCAGAAACTGGAAGCAAAACTTGTAGAAGAGACAATGCAGCTAAGAGATAAGGTAAGGAAATGACACAGTACACAGCTGAGGAATGTGGAAATGTGCAACATAGAAAGAAACAAGATCCTCTCATCAACCATGTTTTATATTCTAAAATCTTATAAGGCTTTCAAACTTTGTGTGGACTTTAAAATGATTTTTAATGATAGTTTTGCTTCTACCTCTTTTGCTACTTTTTAAAATAATCTTAAATAGTGTTTGATTTTGATATTGTTTGATTATTTCAAGTCTCTTTGCCCTGGGCAAAACTTGCATCTCTAACTTGGGAGTGGGGTGGAACATAGACTTAAAACACATTTTACTGCTCTTGCATTTTTGAAAAACTTTGAGTAACACTAAACCTTAAAAATAGTAATGTAATGGGGGGGCAACGACGGTGTGCAAGTGGGGAGAGGCTGGGTGAGAATCAATGACAGCAGAGGAGGGAAAGAAGGGAAGAGGACGAGAGAAAGGAAGAAACAAGGAGAGAGCAGCAAGAAGCAGGGTGAGGGTGGGGCAGTATCTGGGGTGAGGGGGCTGTGGCGGGTGCCAAAGGGAACAAACAAGCCCTAGGGCACAGATGCTCTGCATGAGTCACGCCAGGTTTTTTAAGATAAAAGGATTCACTTTGTTCATAGGAGAACTTCTTATTCTCGGGTGCTGGAAGCCAGGGGCATCTCATTAGGGTTATCCCTCTCAGGAGCTCCAAAGCAGGACAGAATTTGATTGGATAAAAAACAAGTCCCGCCTACCCGAGCCCGAGGGGGATAACTCCTCCCCAGTTCTTTCTGTCCTCGGCAGCTCCAAGCAGTTTCTTTTCCTCTCTCTGCACCTTTAGCGTGTTTGTTTGTTTGTTTGTTTTTGTTTTGGCTTTTCCTTGCTCTCCTTTGCCTTCTTTATCCATTCCTTTCCAATATCAATTGCTTCACTCCTCTGCCTATATATATTTTTTAAAAAGAAGGAAGAAAAATCTTTAAAGCTTTTCGCTCGTCTGTCCTTCCCCCCCCCCCTCCCCTTCTATCTCTTGCGACTCCTTTAGAGGGCAATGGTTCCTCGGGAAACCACTCAGGTCAACTTCGGCCCGGCCGCTCTCAGCCTTTCCAGGGCCCGCCCCTCGCGTCACACGCCCTGCAGGCTGCAGCGGAACTCTCCAGGCGGGAGCTACATCACCCTCCCGCCGGGCAGCCGTTCCGGCTGCTCCACAAAAGCAGCACTCTCAGACACCCCTGACCCGCCCGAGCTCCCTGCCCGGATTGCGTGGGCGTCGGCTGCTCTGCAGCCTCCTTCGCCTCACACCTGAAACCCGCTGAGCGTCTCCCGCCCTTGGGCCACGAGATGCACTCGGTGGCAGTGGCCTGCAGACGAGCAGGGGCTGAGTCCCCTAAAGAGCTAGAAGAGCTCCGTTTTAGGAGACGCCTGTCCACCTACCCACCACTGACCGTGGAGGAGATACGGGCTATCTTGCTGCGGGCCCAAGAGCTGAGAACGGCAACCAGCACACAGGAACGAACCGCAAGTACCGCCAGTGGGGCAACGGGGGATGGGGGCGGACAGTCCTTCCCGTCTTCATCAAAGGATCGGGGGCAAAAAAGTGAAAAATCTGCTGCTGCACGCCCGAGCCCATCCCCTATAGTTGCAGCTGCCAGCCAGAGTCCAACCTTGTCTCTGCCAAAACAATTCCCCCTGAGTGGCAGGCCTGGTTCAAAAATGCCATGGTGGATACAGGGTTTCAGGTCAGACCACCCAAGAAACCTAAGTCAAAGAAAAATAGGCGTAAATCTAGACACAGGTCTTCCAATCCTGCGTCCTCTCGGTCACCACTATCCCCGCTGGTACAGACCCCCTCTCTTCTGAGGCTTCTGACCATGAAGGGGAACCCCCACTGGAACCCCAACACCCTGTCCCTGACTTGGACACTGTCCCAGATAAACAGGAGAGCAAAGGGTCAGATGGGGATGGAGGAGAACCATCAGCAGTATCTCAACACCTGTTTGGGCAGAGGACTATCCCTCTCTTATGACAAAAATTAGTGAGACCATTGGTCTACAGCAGGCCTGTTCAACTTCGGCCCTCCTGCAGATGTTGGCCTACAACTCCCATAATCCCTGGCTATTGGCCACTGTGGCTGGGGATTATGGGAGTTGTAGTCCAAAAACAGCTGGGGGGCCTAAGTTGAGCAGGCCTGGTCTACAGTCTAAGGCTACACCAGAACAGGAGACAACTAAGGGTGATTTGGTCTTCCCCAGAGCAAAGCAAAAGACTTCGTGTTGCCTATGCCTGAACTCTTTGCTAATGTGGTGAAAGAAGAATGGCTTCTGCCAGCTAAAAATCGTAAACCCATGGTTGTAACTAACAAATTTTACTCTTTTCCAGCAGAAGCCTTTAGATATAGGCGAGAGCCAGCGTGGTGTAGTGGTTGGAGTGCTGGGCTGGGACCAGGGAGGCCCGAGTTCAGGTCCCCATTCGGCCATGGTGCTGGCTGGGTGACTCTGGGCCAGTCGCACTCTCTCGGCCTGGCCTGCTCCGCAGGATTGTTGCGAAGGAGAGACTTGAGTATGTGGTGCACCGCTCTGGGCTCCTCGGCGGAGGAGCAGGTTATGAATGTAAAATAATAATACTATGCTTAGGACACCCAGTACCAATGCCCCCTTTGCCCAGCTGGTGTCAAGTTCACTGGTGCCAAAGGATGGCGCAGCATCCCTCTAAGATCTGGGAGACAGGAAAGCAAAACTCTCATCTAAGAGGGCCCAAGACAACTCAGCACTGGTGACATGTGCCACATCAACGGCTTCTATGGCAGCCGGGGCCTCCCTCTTATGGGTAGTCGAGTTACTCAGTAACCTCCCATCTGACCCAGTGCGCATGCGCCGGCAGCTATTAAACATTCAGAAGCCTCAAGCCTTTATGGCTGACACTACCCTAGACGCCATCCACTTCTCAGCTAGGGTCTCCACAGCCGCAGTGGTCGGCAGACACCATTTATGGCTCAAGAACTGGCAAGTGGATCCTTCATCTAGGGTCAGTCTTACCTCTGTAACATATGACTCCACTAAACTATTGGGGAATCTGACCTACAGGACGTGCTCATAGAGTCCAAGGCAGAAAAAAGATCATTCTGACCTCTGTACGCAAAAGGACCGACAAGCTCTCCTTTCGTAGGCCAGTCCAGAGAACATGTCATTCCTTCAGAGGTGCAAGGACCTTCAGGTCTACTTCACCCTCTAAGCCCAGACAACAGCAACAACAATGTCGCCAGGCCTACCTGGCATGGGGGGCGTTTGCCACTCCTCCTCCATCCTACAGGTTCCTCCCGACGCCAAGGCTTTGGTCCTTCGAGAAGCACCCCAGAATGCTCCAGGTCATTCATCATCTCATAGAGATCAAGGCAATCAAACCTCGAACCAGTTCCCTCAGAAACCCTACGATCAATAGCGGAGGCACTGCACCGCTACAACCGTCTGGCGTCAATCGACCTGAAGGAAGCATACCTCCATGTTACAATACACCCGGACAGCAGGAGGTACCTTCGCTTAAAATATGCGGGTCGCCACTTCCAGTATAGAGCTCTGACATTCGGCCTGTCATCTGCCTCCAACGTATTCACGAAGGTTCTTGCACCACTAATGGCATGGCTATGCATACAAGGGATCCAGGCCTTTGCGTACCTCGACGGCTTGCTTCTGCAATCTTACTCCACTCAAGAATCCCAGAGGGATCTCGAGGCCACTTTCTATGTCCTGGATCTCCACGGGTTCACAATCAATGTGGGGGGACAGACTATCTGACCTTCTCTACAAAGTCACCTTATAAGAGTCGTCATAGACACAACAGCAGCCACTCTCTATACAGCCAGACCGTTGCATATCTCTCCAATCCGAGGTCAGACATGCGTTAGTAGTCCCAAAGGCCTATCTTAGCGTTCTACCGAAGTTCCTGGGCCTCATGGTGGCCACAATAGATGCAGTACCTCGGGCTCGCTTCCATCGCCGCGACCTACAATGGTTCCTCCTTCCACACCAGAAGGCGATCGCCAATGATCCAAGATCCTGCTGGTTATTCCATCTCCAATCCGGTCATCTCTCCAATGCTGGCTGATACCAACAATCTTATAAGCGGCAAGCCCTTCTTGGTTCCTCCCTGGGTCATCGCCTGCACAGCTGCAAGCGACCAAGGATGGGGAGCTCCCCCCAAAACATATCCGCCCAGGGTCTCTGGTCCCCCCAAGAAAGGGATCACAGCATCAACTGGAGGGAACTCAGCCATCAGGCTAGCCCTCTTAACCTTCCAGTATTCCACACAAGCGAGCCATGTCCTGGTAAGACGGACAATATAGTGGCCCAGGCTTATATCAACAAGCAAAGAGGGACCCGATCTCGGTCCATGCACCAAGAGCCAACACTTCTCCTATCCGGGGCAGAGCACCACCTAGAGTCCATAATGCTCATCATGTGAAGGGGAAACTCAGCGTAACAGCAGACTGACTTAGTCACACTGTCATCGCACCAGGGGAGTGGAGTCTACATCCCACGATCTCCAAACAAATCACAGAACGGTTGGGCATGCCAGTCCTAGACCTCTTCGCAGCCCTGTTCAACAGGAAACTGACCAACTTCATGTCCAGATTCCCATGCCCAGGCGTGACTGCAACCGACGCCATGTCAGCACCCTGGCCAGAAGGGCTGCGGTATTCATTTCCACCAACTCTGCTGCTAGCAAGAGTGTTCCGCAGAATCCGACTGCTCCGGGTGGTAGTCATCCTCTAGTCACATTCTGGCCCAGGCACCCCTGGTGTTCCGGAGCTACATCCCATGGAGGCGTGGACGCTAGATGAACACCCTCAAAATCAAGACCTGCTGTCACATAGACCCATTCTACATCCCGATCCAGCCTGGTTGCGCCTTGCCGCTTGGAGACTGTGCGGCGCCTCCTCAGGCGGAAAGGCTTCTCTGGCACACTCCTGAACACTATGCTGGCCTCTCGCCGACCCTCAGCTGAGAGAGTATATCAGTACACGTAGAGGATGTTCCTGCGTTGGAGCTCTAGACACTCCATTCCACAAGGCTCGGAATCCATCCGACACCCTCTTCAATTCCTTCACCATGGCCTAGAGAAAGGCTTCTGTCCTAACACCTTAAAGCGACAGACAGCGTCCCTGCTTCCTATGCTGCCCAGCACGGACTCCCAGATTTCTCAGGCTCACGCTGACCTTTGTCGGTTCCTAAGAGGCGCTTCCCTCCTGTCGCCACCTACAATGCATAGGTTCCCCACCTGGGAGCTACACATAGTCCTGCGAGCTCTTCTATCATAACCCTCTGAGCCACTTTGAACCATTCCTATTCGGATTCTCACGTTTAAGTTGGTTTTCCTGGTGGCCGTTATCTCAGCAAGGAGAGTCTCTGAGCTTCGGGCTCTGTCTGTAAATAAATCCTTCTGCATCTTTCTCGAGGACGCGGTGCGCTTGATACGGACCCTTTCCTGCTACCAAGGGTGTCATCAGCACTCCATCTCTCCCTCACTCTGCTAAAAAGAAGTGGCACAGGCTAGACGTGCCCCATTGTCTCAAGGTGTACATCACACGCTCTGCCTCGTCCCAGACCTCGGACGCGATGTCCGTCTCCTTCCATCCACTCCCTAAGGGGTCAGCGGTGTCGTCAACTGCCATTGCAAGGTGGATCAGAGCCTGCATCTCGATGGCATACGAGTCCCAACGCCTCAGACCACCAGCCTCTATTGTAGCCCATTCCATGAGGTCAGCAGCTGCATCGGCGGCTTTCTCTACTGCTGCTTCGGTCGAAGTAATTGGCAGGGTGGCCACATGGGCTTTTTTCATCTACATTCATCAAGCATTACAAAATCGTTGAATTTGCATCTGCCAGAGCCTCCTTCAGGAGACGGGTGCTGCAACAGGTCCTTCCTCAATAATGTCAGACCGCCCCTGCCCGCGTTGGTCAGCTGTGGTATGTCCCAATGAGATGCCCCTGGCTTCCAGCAACCAAGAAAGGAGCATTGGTTTCATTTACCGTGAAGGCTTCTTCTGGTTGCTGAAGCCAGGGGCATCTCGGCCTACCCAGCTACGGCGCTCTGACCTACTCGCTATCAAGGAATGGGATTCATAGGGCCCAGGCCTGGGGTTTCCTCCTGGTTTCCCCTTCCTGTTGTTTCCTGTTCCTTCTCATTCTTCTCTATCGGGTGCAAGCCTAGTTCGCCTATCGGCCCGAAAGAACTGGGGAGGAGTTATCCCCCTCGGGCTCGGGTAGGCGGGACTTGTTTTTTATCCAATCAAATTCTGCCCTGCTTTGGAGCTCCTGAGAGGGATAACCCTAATGAGATGCCCCTAGCTTCAGCAACCAGAAGAAGCCTTCACAGTAAGTGAAACCAATGCTCCTTTCACACCCATTCATATGAATGCAGTGAATCCTCCCCCCCTTTTTTAAAAAAAAATCTGTTTGGAATTTTTAAAAATTGTCTTAAGTTCCCTACTGTTTCCTCTACTAGATAGACAAAATAAAATGTCACTGATGGCAATGAATACCAGAAGTCTGATCAGATAGGCTCGGGAAGCATCCATGATATTTGTATTCCATGTACCTTCTTATCTTCCTAGTTAGAAAAGTTGACGGAAGAATTAAGCGTACAGGCTAGTGAAAAGAATCTGTTGCTAGCCGAGCAGAGAGCACAAGCACTGAACCTGCAACAGCTGGCAAAGGAAAAAGCCTTGCTTCAAAAGGAGAAAGATGACCTCCAGCTGACAGTGGAGAGCATTAGAGCAGAAAATGACCAACTTCGGGATAACTTGGATGAAAACACTGAGAAGGTATAGGAAGCTGTTCAGCACATGGAATCCTGGTCCTGTGTGTTGCCCTTTTGGAGTCAGATGTTCAGATCCAGCACCTGCCTTTAGACTGAACCCCCACAGTGTGACTGTCAAAATGCTGCATATAGTTTAATGTGCTCCTGGGAAACTTCCTAAAAGTACCGCATCACAGTGGTGAGGCAGGGTGGTTACAAAGCTGTATCAGGGCCTTAATCTTGATTGTGTATTAACTTGTAAATGTATGGGTTGGATCCAAAGCTTCTGTTACTTTTACAGAAGTGCTCCTTGCACTGTGGGTGCTGCCCATTATACAGGGCAGTCAAGGAACTTGGGCATATGCCCACATCTTCTAGATTAAAATGCTTACGTTGGAAGAATCTTGCAGTGTTAGAGTAAGAAGAAGAGGAATTGCGGTTTGTAACCCCAGGGTTTAGATACTTCTGATAGTTGCTCTGGTTTGAATGTGTTTAAGAGATGGAGACGCTAAAACTGATGGAAACTCCTATTTCCTTTCCAAGGTCAGCTTGCTTGGTAGATAGAGCCCTAAGCATAATGGGGCTTACCTAGAAGAAACAAAGCTGTTAAGCCATAGGTTCTCAAACTTGGATCCACAGATGCTGGTGGACCACAAATCTCCAGAACTTGGCACCCCAGTTGCTGGTGGACTACAGCTTCCATTGATGACAGGAGTTGCATTGTTGGATAGGCTAGGTTTGTCTTCAGCTGAGTTTGATCACCTAGGTATTAGAAGGACAATATCAGTTTCATCTTGGAGGTGACATTTAGTGATGTGCCTGGACCGGTCCTGAGGCCATTCTGCAGGCCTCCGGACCTGTCCAGACATGGGCAGTTTGGGGTTCGGATGGATTGGGGTGGGAGGTTCCTTTAAGGGCGGGGGAGCATGCACGCACGTCACAGAGATGTGAAGCACGCGTGTGACATACACACGCTCAAACGGCTTCTTGAAGCCTTTTGCAGCCAAGCGGGGAAAGGGGCGGCAGGGAGGTATCCTGCCACCCCGATTACTAACGAGAATATGCGTGCCGGAGGGGGGGAAATGGCGGGAGGGGTAAGTAAACCCTCCCCTGCCCTTAAAGGAACCCCCCCACCCCAGTGCCGGACCGCAGCTCCGCGGTTCTGTGCACACCCCTAGTGACATTATCATATGCATCACTGCTTAATCCATAGTCCATGTCTTCCAGTTCTCCGAAACTAATGCCAAGCAGGAGTGTGCTTTAGATGAACTGAGAGAGCAACTAAAAGCCATCCAAGAAAAACTGCCAGAGGGTAAAGATGACCACCACAGGGAACGTTTGGAAGGCAAAGTGTTAAAAATAAAGGTAAAATAGAATTCCACAACTTTTTAATGTGCACATAATACTGTGTCCTTTTCCTGTACTGATGTGCTTAAATTATCCTGTTTTGCATGCCTTGTTCATCAAATTCCCATTATAGGAGGACACACTGTCTTTATATGATCTTGTAATTAAATGCGGGGGGGGGGGGGTGTGATATGATAAACTTAGTTTGTTAGCCGCTCCTTAACAAATTATTCTCTGGGTGGCTCACAACAGAGGAGTGTCCCTATAATACAAAGCTGCTTGGGCCTCACTGACAGACATGCAACACCCAGATCAAACCACAAGAGATAGAAACATGCCATTCTTGCAAGTAGGTTCCAGACCTTGCCCAGACTACCAAAAATACCCCAGAAAAACACATTAATACCCCAGGAAATTAGCATGGCTCATGGCCAGTGTGCCCTCTAAGGTGTGCGTGCGCATGTGCCTGCGCTCACAAGTTTTCTGATGTCTGCTCAGTTAACTTTAGATCCTGCTCAGGTTGAATCGGGAAGGCCCCACTCTGAATGTATGTATGCACACACTGCCTTGATACTCCCGCCTGGAACAAATCTCATTCCACACACAGATGAGAAAAATTAGAGAATACTGCTCATGGCCTCATAGAGCTAGGAAAAGACAAGAGGCATGGCAACATAAGGCATATGTTTGCAAACTGCAAGGCATATGTGTCTTTCTGCCTGTTACTAATTCCATGGCCACAGAAGGCACTATGGCTTGGATTCAATGTGCCCTTCTGCTAGCTAGAAGCCCTTTCTATTCACAGAAGGGCTGTTCCTGACATAGTGTGGAAAAAGCAAGCGTGACTTGTCCCCTTAGCTAAGCAGGGTCCACCCGGGTTGCATATGAATGGGAAACCTGATGTATGAGCACTGTGAGATATTCACCTTAAGGGGTGGAGCCACTCTACGAAGAACAGAAGCTTCCAAGTTCCCTCCCTGGCATCTCCAAGACAGGACTGAGAGAGATTCCTGCCTATAACCTTGGAGAAGCCTCTGCCAGTCTGTGTAGACGATAGGGATGTGCAAATTGATTCAGGCACAAATCAATTTGAACCCGAATCTAGCTGATTCAGGTGATTTGGAGATAAAACAAATCACCCCTGTGGTCCATTGGCTAGATTCGGATCCAAATAGAATCGTGCCTGATTCGGATCGATTTGAGATTCGAATCCCTCCTATTAATTTCCACAGATTCCCGGCTTTCATTTTTTAAACAAACGCTAAGCTCTAGCCCTTTTGTAGAAGTGGAGTTAAGGAGCAAAATGTGTGATCACTATTTTTCCAGTGTTTAGATTCTTTGGTGTATAATAACTTTCCCTCAATGAATCCTTACGAGGATTCATTACACACTTTCATTTCTTCTATTCATTTTGACCATCTTTTGGACAGTGGGACACTAGAACCTAGGAAGCTGTCGTATACTGAGTCAGACCATTTGTCTATCTAAATCAGTACTGTCTTCACAGAATGGCAGCAGCTTCTCCAAGGTTGCAGGCAGGAATCTCTCTCAGCCCTATCTTGGAGATGCCAGGGAGGGAACTTGGAACCTTCTGATGCTCTTCCCAGAGCGGCTCCATCCCCTGAAGGGAATATCTTACAGTGCTCACGCTTCTAGTCTCCCATTCATTTGTAACCAGGGCAGACCCTGCTTAGCTAAGGGGACATGTCATGCTTGCTGCCACAAGACCCGCTCTCCTTCCATGACACTGCCAACTATACCCCCCTCCCACCCACAAGGCAGTGGGGTACTACTCAGTTTATGTTTTAGGGATTTTTTCAAGTGTTTAGGCTCTTTGGTGTATAATAACCTTTCCTCATAATGAATCCTCATAATGAGGATTCATTACACACCAAAGAGTCTAAACATCTCAAAAATTCCTAAAATATAAACTGAGTACCCAGTGGCTTGTGGGTTATGGAGTAGCTGGAACATGGGATGCCACTAATTCCCCACCCCCACCTGCAAAGCAGTGGGGTCAAAATGAGCAGAAGAAATGAAAGTGCATAATGAAGACACAAAAGACTCTAAAGACTCCAAAATATCTAAAAATAAACTGAGTACCCCAGTGTGGGTGGAGGAGGGGGTGTAGTTGACACATGGCAGTTGACAGTTGGCACTGTTCAGTGATAGTCAAAATGAACAGAAGAAATGAAGGTGTGAATGAATCGTAGGGATTCATTATGAGGAAAAGTTATTATACACCAAAGAATCCAAACACTTGAAAAATAATAACCACACCTTTTGCTCCATAACTCCACTTCTACAAGGGCTAGATCTTAGCTTTTTAAAAAATGAAAGCTGGGGACCCATGTTAGGGTTATGGTTGTTGTTGTTTTATAAATCAAATTAATAAAATAATAATATGATGATGTCGAATCCCCATTATTTCCTATGGCGGAAATGTTCAAAATGTTCATGGGGAACTACCTACCATTCAAATTCGGTGCCCCTAGGACTTTAAGTGGTCCAAATTGATCTGAATCTAATCAAAGCAAATACAAATCAAATTGGATGCTTTGGGGGCGGGGGTAGATTTGGACACAAAACAAATCAGGGGTGATTTGTTTGGGGCACAAATTGAATTTTAAAAATCAATTTATGCGCATCCCTAGTAGACAATACTGAGCTAGATGGACCTATGGTCTGACTCATTATATGGCAGCTTCCTATGTTCCTATGACTTTGCACAAACTCTTTCACATGTCCTTTTTATGTTCCTCTAGGCTGTACGTGCTGCTATATGTCTCTCCCTTATTCAGCGCTACTCATATAACCCCAATGCATTGTGCCATTGTACTGCAAGAAGTTTGCTACTAGCACTTCTGCAAGAGAGCACTAATACCCTTTCTCCTGTCCATGCTTCTGTGGATTCTAACCATTATCTCAAGTGAGTCCGGTCTTTGAATCCTGGGTCAGAGAGAAAGGGGTCATCCCTCGGACTGATATAACATTCATTAATTAGACAAAATAACTTTGTCCTACAAATTCATTCTGTAGCAGGCCGAGTTACTTCAGTTGCTTATGATCAAGCACTACTGTTGTGGTTATCTGGACTCTTGCATTTTGGTCGTGCAGTACTTAAAATTCTCCCGTTGGAATAGGTAGGAGTTAAATGATTTACTTTGGCTGAGTTGTGCCCTATGAGCAGTGAGGTATATTTAAATGGTTGATTGGCCCCCCAGAAAGCCCACAAAAATGGAATTTCCTGATATAAAAATATCAAGTTTTTCCCAGCATGCCCAGCAGATCCCCAGCAACTTCCAGTTTAAAGAAATTTGTGTGGTTAACTACTTCCTAACACCATTATTCCTCAACAGCTTGAACTGAAGCTTGTTTGAACAAATAAGTGTGCATGCTCCCTCCATCTAGTTCTGTGACAGGAAATTAGTTAAATATTTTGACAGTATGGGAAACTATAGGATGTAGATGGTGGACTTCTGTGGGCAAAGACCTGTTGCTTTTATTTCTATATAGCACCTAAAGTGTAGTAGTAATTTTGTTGATGGGTTAGAACTATAGATGTTGAACTATAACTCTCATCACCCACCCACCCATCCACAATGGCCCATTGTGGTTGGGGTTGATGGGAGTTGTAGTCCAACATAATCTGGGGTCACAGGGTTGTGGAACTCCTGGGTTAGAAAGATTCGCTTCTGTCAGTAATCCTCTCTAATAAAACGCTTGGTGTCCGTCCGTGGACGGACACCAAGCGTGCGTTCGTGCCTTGACTGTTTTGAGCATGCGCAGAGCGCATGCTCAGAACAGTCCAAGAGAGACATGACCGCCAGCACCCGGCGGCGATGTTGAGCGGCCACAAACGGCCACCCCGAAGAAGCCGGGACTGCGGAGGAGGAAGAGACTGGCTGAGGCGGCGGCTCTGCCGCCGCCTCGGCCATTAGCGGCGGCAAAGGACCAAGCGCCAGGAGCCGCCAAACATCTTGGGTGGCCAGAAAGAGCCGCCCCAGGAAGACAGGAATGGGCCCGGGCAGCGGAGGGCCCGGCCGGAGCCGCGGCGGGTGGCGGGCCCGCCGGAGCCCTGGATGGCCGGCCCGGCCGGAGACGCAGGCCGTGGTGGGTGGCGGGAGGGGGAATGGCGGCGGGGGTCCAGACCGGCCCAGGGAGACAAAAATGCTGCCGCCGCCGAAGTCCCACCCTTCCTCCCTCCCAACTTCCGAAACCACCTTACCCCGGCCCGTGACAGTTGAGGAAAGGAAGAGCTCAATTGAAGAGGGAAAGAGGAGCTCGCAAGCAGTGTTCCTCCCTCTACAAAGGCTCTGCCCGAACTGGCGCTTTAGGCAGAAAGGACGTAAGAGGCGTCCTTTCCGCCCCAAGCGCCAGTTCGGAAAGAGGCTTTGCAGAGGGAGGAGCACTGCTTGCGAGCTCCTCTTTCCCTCTTCAATTGAGCTCTTCCTTTCCTCAACTGTCACGGGCCGGGGTAAGGTGGTTTCGGAAGTTGGGAGGGAGGGTGGGACTTCGGCGGCAACGGCGGCAGCAGTACTTTAAAAAAAAGGGGGGGGGAGGAAAAGGCTAGCGCCCGTTATTATAACGGGCTTCAAAATACTAGTATATTTATAAATTCGTCGACTGACTTGCAGCTAAATGTTCATTGTCTTTCCTTTTCAGGAGATTCTGAAGAAATTTCCTGTGCTGGAGAAGAGGTCTGAATATCTTGAAAGAGTCTCTCTCAATGTAAAGTCTGATCTCAATGGTCCAAAAGAACTTGTAGCCAAGGGACTTGTAGATCTTTGCCGTGAGGAAGCAAAAACCATCAGAAGGCTTCAAATGGAGCATGAACTCATCAGTAACCGTCTTCACAGGTTGCTGAACAAACTTCAGGTATTGTATGCTACTGGTTAAACAATTGCTTGTTACTTCTGAAGCACCTCACTTATACCTATACAGTTGCTTATATGAAACATATAAAAACATCTCTTGTGGGATGCCTTCACTTAGGAGTGTGCATGGACCAATTTTGGCAGTTCGGCCCAAATTTCGAGGGTTCGCGCTTATGTTTTGTGCATTTTTGAACCGCAAGCTGGTTGTCAAACAGACCATCCAGTCCATCCAACCAAACCAGCTCAACCCAGTCTGAGGGGCTGTGCTTGTAAAGGGAGTCCTGGCTTGAAAGGGCTTCTAAAGGGCAATGGAGGGATTGGCAGTGAGAGGGCAACCTTTGAAAGTAGATGTAAGCCGCTTATTGGGGCAGCTGTCACTCCTCAAATCTCCTCTGGCGCAGACCCAGTGCAGAGCTCTTCCTGCCCCCCGCCAGCAGACCACCCACATAGTTGCAGCACGGTTCCGTGACTACCTGGAATGCATGGAGGCCAGTCGGTTATGGAACCACGCCACTGTGTGGGTGCGCTTCTGGGAGGAGCCTTGTGCTTGGGGCTGTGCTAGGAGGGTTTTGAGGAGTGGCAGCAGCCATCCCAGTAAGCACCTTACATCTACTTTCAAAGATGTCCTTGCACAGCCCCACCCCCTGCCATCCTTTGGAAGCCCTTTCAAGCCTGGATTCCCCTTTGCTTGTAAAAGGGAAATCTCCCCAGATTCCCCTTTTTACAAGCATAAGCCCTTGAACCGGTCCACCACAAAATGGTGGGCCAGTTTGATCTCTGACCAGACCGCCTTTCCTGAAGGCCAGTCTGGTTCACGACTGAACTGGACCAGTCTGCAGCTCACTGACTTGTGGTTGAACCATTTGTACACACCCCTCTCTTCAATGGCTTCGCCACTTCTATAAATTTTGTGCTTCAGAGAAGTGCAATTTGGATAGTGACGGAAGTGCTTCCCTCTCATAGTTGGACTACTGTGTTGAGTTCGCTTGAAAGCCAGCATATAAGGGTTCCTTCATAAAAGGTTGTGTAACTGAGTGGTAGAGCACATGCACTGCATGCAAGAGGCCATTCTCTGGTATCTCCCCAGAGCCGAAAAGGCCCCCTGCCTGAACTCTGGAGAGCTGCTGCCAGTCAGTGTTGACAGGGCTGGCCTAGATGAACAAGTAGTCTGACTCTGCCCCATACTGCTTCATGTGTTAATATAATTCTGTCTTCCAGTCCCACACAGGCTTGTCTGCCAAAGTGTCCTTTTTGCATCTCCCCAGAATTCCTGCTGCTGTTACAGTGGAGACTGCTTCTGAATTGGGGCATCTCTACTATGGACATAGGCCAATTCTTTGGCTTCATACCCATACCAATGACTGGCAGTGGCTCTCCCAAGGTTTTAGGCTGGAGTCTTTCCTAGCCCTAACTGGAGATACTGAGAATTGAACCTGGGACCTTCTGCATCCCAAACATGTGCTGTAATGCTGAGCTATGGCCCCTTGATATACTGTCACGCCCAGGACTACCTGCAGCATCTCCTGCCCCTCTCCTTCTGCAGGCAAGAGCCTGGAGCCTCATCAGAATCCCCAGTGGTCAGGGCCCAGAAAAGACCCATCAATACTTCATGTATCCCTATTACATTGTACCTTTCAAAATCTAAACTATAAAGTCAGGAGCTAATCTTAGCTGGAAAGCGGGGTGCCATTTGGCTTGGGATGATGGGAGTTGTAGTCCAGCTTCTGGAGACTCAAGGTTGGGAACCCTGATGCAGAGTTCTTTAGCTCCTTTTTTAACCTCATACCTTTTTTCTAGAATGCTTTCAAGAAACCTATTCAAATGGTTGGTTGGTCTTTTCTCCCACCCCCTGAACTGACATGGAGGATAAAATTCAGGCAGACATCTTAGATTTCTCACTATATGTTATTTAAAATGCTACATTCTCCCTCCGAAGAGGGTTGTATCCGCCATTAGTATGGGTTGTCTCGACCTCCTGCTCCTAGATAGGGCCAATCGCTGAGTTTTCATGTGACCAGGAAGGAGGAGCAATCCCTCAACCTCAGTTTTTCACCTTGTCTTGCTCCTACAGGTTCTACCCATCTGCTTCAATAAGCCAGTTCCTGGGGGTTTTGCAGAAGGGCTTGGTTGAGGGGCTCCAGCCTAATACCCTCCTATGTCAAGTCTTTGCCCTGTCCTTGGTAATGGAAGGGCGAGGAGGCTCTTCCCTGACCAGACACCCACAAGTACAGAGGTTCCTAAAAATGGCAGCCATTCTTAAAAAAAACCCCGCAGTACACAGGTTCCCCACGCGGGACCTGAACTTGATGTTGCAGGCTCTTGCCAAGCCTCCCTTCGAGTCTCTGAGGTCTGTTTCACTTAAGCTCCTGTCCTTAAAGGTCTTCTTATTATAACATCATCTGCAAGGACGGTATCTGATCTGGGACCACTTTCCGTGCGGAAGGACTTGGGTTTAGAAGAAGAATATGATCTTCTTCAAACTGACCCTACCTTCTTACCCAAAGTTAACCCTGTCTTTCACAGCTCTCAGGAGTTAATGCTGCCTTCCTTTTGCCTCAGGCCTGCTTCCCTGAAGGAAGAGCAGTGGCGTACCTTGGGTGTGTATAGGGCCCTAAGGGTCTATTTAAAGAGCACAAAGACCTTCAGGGTCTCAGTCTCTTATTTCTTTTCAAGATTGCTCTCTGGGAAGGAAGGTGTCTACTTCCACCCTTGCTAGCTGGATCTGCCAATGTATTGAACAGGCTTACGCAGCAAATGGGGTGCCTTCTCCACGGGGTACTACGGACCACTCCACTAAGAGTTTAGTAGCTTCGGCCACTTTCTCCACCTCTGCCCCATTGGTAGACATTTGCCGGGTCGCCACCTGGTCGTGTTTGTCTACCTTCTTGAAACATTATAAAATACTGGGCCTCAGCCGCTTCTGCTTTTGGCAGGAGGGTTCTGCAGCAAATGGCTCCATCTTAGGGACCAGACTCTCCAAGGCCCACCCAGTATCTTTCAAGGGGCTCTAGAAGATCCCGTACTACTGGTATATACAACCCTCTTCTGAAGGAGAACGAATCGTTGGCACTTACCTAAAAGGTTATTCTCCTCAGAAGTATGGGTTGTATCCACCCAACCCGGGTTCATCTGGGTCTTATTCTTCTGTCCTTTTGACTGTGAGCAGTGTTCCTTTCTGGGTGGACTGTTCTCCCTGGAGGGTATTGTGTTATTGTTAAGCAATATTCCGTGTGGTACTCTCTTCCTTTTGCATGTATTGTGGCTTGTCACAGTGGGAAGTTTATTAATGGTTTCTGGCAACAGAGCATAGAGAGCTGGCTACATACCGAGGTTGAGGGGATTGCTCCTCCCTCCTGGTCATGTTGAAGCTCTGTGATTGGCCCTTGTCTTGATTGGAACAGGATGTCAAGACAACCCATACGATTGTCGGATACAACCCACACTTCTGAGGAGAATGATCTTCCAGTTAAGTGCCAATGATTCATTCTTGAGTTATGTAATCCTACAAAATAATGCCTGGTGTGCTCATGAAATGATCTTTCCATTTCAACAGTACTATTATAGCCGCTTGTACAAAAAGAAAAGTGAATACTATGTTAATATCAGCAACTACACCATGGAGCTGCTTGATGAGAGGAAAAAACAAGAGGAGCTGCTAACTCAGATTCAAAGCCTGAAAAAGCCTGATTTGGAGCAACATGGTGCTGTTTCTGAACAGCTCGATATCCTTGAAATGAGCCAGAACTTGGATTCCTACATAGAGGTAGCACTCTGTCAAAAATCTCCTGTGGGGAGCTAGCCTGTCTTAAGCTGCTGTTAAATTTGAGATGTCAAATCCTTTTCCTTAATGCTTCTTTCTAGACATTAAAGAAAACGAAACCACCAGTCTTTCTAGAATATCCAGTATAAACTTCGGCCAGTACTCTTATTTCTAGTAGATGTATTCCATGCTAGGGGTGCGCGAAAAACTGGAAAACCTGGTTCAGTTCAAGTAGAACAAAACTCGAATGAAACCAGGTCCAGCCCGCTTTTGTGCACACTGGGAGCCAGGCCCAGTCTGGCTCAAGTTCAGGCCTGGGGGGTGGGAGAGGAGAAAAAATATTTGTCCCCCCCCCCCAAATGGCCAACTTACTGCCATTGTGGGGCTTTGGGGAGTGCTGCCATGGGGGGGGGTCTCCTGAGGTTCCCACCCCCCATGGCAGCACAGCTTTTTTACTGGAAAAATCTCCCCCCCCCCCCCACCAGTGCAACAGGTTGCAATGCACTGATGGCCAGTGGCTGGGTCATAGATGGCCAGTGGGCATGCGTGGCAGTCTCCAGATTGGCCACCGCCAACACTGAGAGGCCAGAAATGGGCTGTTTGAGACCCGGAGGGAGGGGGAACCTCAGGACACACACACACATAGCCACAGCAGCACACACACCCAGAAGCCCCGCAATGGTCGTAAGTCCGCCATTTTTTGTGTGAATTTAAAAAAAAAAACCAAGCCCCTGGACCGAACCGGTTAGTTTGGCTCAACCTCGAGCCACATTCTGAGTGCAAGCTGGCTTGCATACCCCTAATCTATGCCTATCAGTGATAGGGCAGGATTGATTGTACTCTGTACTTCAAAAAAGGAAAAGCAATATTGCTGCTGTCGCTGCCACCTCCACTCGCCAAGTGAAAGAAGCTTCTAGAAATCTTATTGCAAAGGTGGAGCCTAGGGAGGTGGACAATAAATAAGGCAACTTTACGCGCTATGGGGACAGGAAGTAAATGTTTGAGATGCAGCAGAGGCAGACCCAGGCACATGCTACTTGAAAGCATTTTCTGTCAGAACTCTCATTTTCCTGAAAATGAAGACTGAGAAACTTATTTCTGTTGCTTCCTAACTTCTCCCCCGCCCCAAAGCTGATATTCAAGTTACTTGCCTGATTCGATGCTACACAGAATGCAAAGTCTACCCAAGGCACAGCATTGGTGTCTAAACTAGCTCAATACACTAATCATATGTTTGTATCTTTTGATGCAGCAAGTTCTGAAAGATGCCTCAGAAGCTGAGGAAGAATTACTTGGTATTGAGATGACGTTGCAACAAATGGAAAGTGATGGTAAAGAAGCAAAGCAGTATTTCGACCAGTGTTCAGTTCGTTTTGATTTACAAGCCTTTGAGGCAGGAATAAAGCAAGACAATGAAAGACTTTTGTCCGTGGGCCGGCTTTTGAAACCTAAATCTCAGGTACAAGGGACACTTTGATATATAGCTGTAAAAATATTGTGGTGTATGTGTGTCTGTTTAAACCCACTTGCATATGTGCAATTGGAATAATGTTCGTATTCAGAATATTGTTTGAATTTGTGTTTTTTAGAATGTCTTTTGTCTATGGCAGCTTACAAAAAAAAACAGCAAAGCCTAAGGCAGTGATGATGGATAGTGAGTGCTGAGTGGAAAAGATTCTTGGGAGCTTCAGTCCTATTGTAGTCTGGAAGTGTAACTTAGATCCAGGAAGTAATGTTTGAGACGAAGGGATGTGTGCGTGTTATCAGGCTTGCGCACGCGCCCTCTCTCTCTCTCTCTCTCTTATTTTTTTTATATATATATATATATATATATATATATATATATATATATATATATATATATAATATCTCCATATGGCTGCTGTGGGGGAGGATATGATGAATGGGACTGATAAGTTGTCAACCCACAGTGCGTGCATTTGTGTACACACACACACTCTCTCTGTACATTTTACACCTACTTTCTGGGGGCATTTTTAAAAGGCCAGGCCAGGACTGGTGAAAGGGAATGGAATGGTAGATCTAAGGCATGAGATGAAAAAGTAGTATTTACAGAC
The DNA here is from genome assembly GCF_027244095.1 of Hemicordylus capensis. Lineage (NCBI taxonomy): Eukaryota > Metazoa > Chordata > Lepidosauria > Squamata > Cordylidae > Hemicordylus > Hemicordylus capensis. The sequence goes on along the minus strand of NC_069661.1, from coordinate 33,148,838 downwards.
TACAGAATGAGACATTCATAGAGTAGGAAACTATTTATTCTATATTCTGCTCCTCCAGTGCAATACTGCTCAAGGTGGCTCACAAATAATAAACACGATAAAACAATATATAACATTAAAATTAGTAAAAATAGACTTTGCAGTCCCCCAACTTGGGAAGAGGAGAAAGGACTATGGTCAGAAAAAGATGTGGAATATTCTACATCTCTCTTTTGACAGCAGGTAAAAGAACTGGATAGATCTGAAGTATATCTAGCTTTCCATGTGCATGTGCACATGTGTGCCTCAACTGCATGATTGATGTTGCATTCTAGGTTTTCATTCAAGCTAAATCAGAGCTAGAAAGCAAAAATGCTGACTACTGCAGAGAGACTGAAGCTGCACTGAAAACATGTAAGGAAAGAACTAGAGAACTTCTTCAGAAACTGAATTCACTTAAGGAACAACAAACACCTTGTGGCATTGCTAACCTTGCACTAGAAGAAGAAAACTATAAACTTGGAAACGAACTGAAAGCCTCTCAACAAGGTATTAAGGTATGCATTTGTTGAAAGGCCTCTTTTATTCTGAACATGTGTGCTCTCTTTCAATCAAGTCAAGAACATGAATGTTAAACAATGTAAGCACATCTATTCTATTGATCCATGTTTTGTGAGGCTTTGCCTAGTGGATCTTTCCGGGATTACTTTTATGTGAAATAACAGCAAAACCTATTGGACATTTGGCCTCTGCCAATTCTTAGATGTTGATGTGTGAAGACCAGCAGTTCTGCTTTTGCCTACCTGGTAGTGTAATGTTAAACGTGTGTGATAACTAGTTTAGTTTCCCTGCCCCACTCCACCTCATTCACTACTGCTTATGTGGGTGCAGAAATGTGAATGCAGTGTCATTCTTGCATTTTCTCTTAGGAAGAGAGGACAAAGGGCACACAAATATAAACAATAGCAGGTACAATACAAAAAAACCCTTAAAAATGGATCTTGCCCTTAAGCTTATTTTAAGACAAGGCACATTAGGGAATAAAGACAGAATTCGTCAGAAAATCATGAGGCTGCTTTCCTGAGCTGTAGGTAGATTCCCCCGCACCGCCCGCCCCCCCCCCCCCGAGCAAGCAACAGGTGTCAGCCAAGATCCATCCAGGGGAAATAACTGGGTCCACTGGTACTTTATATATTGCTAAATACATACTGGTTTCTCCTAACTGGAGTCCTAGAACTTGTTCGATCAGGGCCAATTCACTTACTCGGGTTATAGACTTTTGGGCTATAACTGTAACATTTTGTGTTCCAAAGTGAGTATTTAAAAGAAGTGCAACAGGCAAATGCTGAAGGAAAGTCTGGACTGATGGCAGCTCCCTGCTAGGTAGACCCATATGAGAAGAGAGTGCTTTTTACACACAACATGTAAACTGGCATCTGATGAGGCATGCTGATCTAAATGGGTTGTTTTTAATCCATTCTCTTGCTCGATATTTTACCATTCTTTCCCACTCCAGTGGACAACGGGGGGAGGGCGCGGCACTGGTATAGCTTTCTGAGCACCTGCACCAAGCATTTGGGTCACACTTCTCTAAAGCGTCCAGAATTCTGACAGTACTTGAGTTGCCATGATTGTCCTTGAGATTCTATACCAGATACTCAAAACCAGCTGTCACTAACACTTTGTTACATTGGACTGGTGTTTCCGATTGCCGAACGTTGATGGTATTGGGTTGTCCACAGTTTAGAGCTGCTTGTCAAATATTCAAATAACTGGTGTGTTTGCTTGTTCAAAGGCTCTGAAGCTGAAAATTCAAGAGCTGGAAAATGTAGCAAATGAAGCCCTAAGGAATCTCCAGGAAAAGGAGAAAAGAATAGCCATGTTAGAAAATGAACTTAAAGTGAGAGCTTCCAAGAGTGAGATTGTCCAACTGAAAACTACATTAGAGGAGAAAGAAAACTGTCTAAGAAGTGCACTAGTGGAGAAACAAACTCTTAAGGTATGTGCGAACCTATTAGCAAAGCTGTTCTCCAATTTTGTGTTTCCCATTTCACATGAGTGACAACTCTCTTGAACCTACAGTTTGCAAATCAATATGTTGCAATGGGGGGTTGTAGCTCAGTAGCAGGCTGTATGCTTTGCACTCAGAAGTCTGCAGGTTCAGTCCCTGGTATCTCCATGTACGGCTTGGAAACACTCCTCTCTAAAGTCCTGGAGAGCTCCTGCCAGGTAGCATATACAAGATTACAAATTCAAGATTGGATTGACCGATGGCTTGATTCAGAAGGCCGCTTAATGTCGCAGACAAGACGTCTTATCCAGAGCTATTGCTCAGCTTTACAGAGTGATGTATTGCCCCCCCCAAAAGACATCCAGACCAAAGTGCAGTAGTAGTAAGTGACCAACATTTCCTGCTAAGAGGAGCATTGTGCTACAGTTCAGTCCTCCTTGCATATTCTCAACAGTACTTGAAAAAGAGAAATATTTCTAAGTATTGCCTGTAATCCTTTAAATCTGTACGCAAGAATAAATAGCACACTTTTCCTTTCTCATTGCACATATTCCTTTCTCCCTCCTCAATCTAGGCACATCTAGAAAAAGGAGCTGAATTATTTAAGGAAGAAATTGAGGACCTCAAAACTCAGCTTGCGAAAGCTGATATGGCAAGAATGAAACAGTCCAAATATTTCGATCAGGAGTAAGTCTCATTTTGCTTAGTGGCAGTTGTATATAGTCTTTATTTTCAATGTATTTCCTGGTTTACAATTCCAAGAGCAGGTTCAATAAAATGCTGTCTTGGAATATTGGAGGTTCTCAAATGCTTCCTTCTGGCAACAACCCATGGAGCATCTTGCAGCAGAGAATGGCAACACTCCTAACCTCCCTTTGTTTTGCTTGTGCTGTATACGTTTGCATCTCAAAACATGGCCGGAGGTGGGGGGAGCTATACCTTACTCCCTGGGTCCTTGAAGTCTTCTAAAAGTGCCAAATGCCTCCATTTTGAGAGAGTTTCTATTAAATATAGAGTACTCTTTAGTCTACATACTAGAGGCATCAGAAATTGGTTGGTATGGAATATGCGTTAGAAGGGCTTGGGACAAAATAAAACTTAAGACGTGTGGCAATGCCTCATCTGTTGTGGAGTCATATGCCTGGAGATGTCTCAGGCTGCCTCTGGCTTCTGCTGGCAAGTAAAGACTACCTTATTTTTGCAGAGATTTTTCATTATGGATGATATTTGGACTGTGGTTTGACAATAAATACGGTACTGCAGGCCACAGTCCTCTGCTGCTTTAAAATTTGTTGTGTTGAAAGCTTTCATAGGCCAGAGCCCACTTCGTCAGATGTATGACCTATAGGGCCATGAAACTTTGTGCCACAATAGCCTTGAAGATGTCACTCAGGATTCTTCTGTTGGTTTTTGCCACAATAAACTAACATGGCTACCCCCCACTGGAATCTGTCACAATAAATACTTCTCAGGGTGTCTGCTCTGTGTTGGAACATACCATGTATTGAATAGTTTCCGAAAGGGGGAATGTATTAATATATTTGTGTAAGTTGCTTTTGAGTACATTTTTAGATTATCTATAAGCAAAATGTAGGACAGCAACCTTGACAAGACAGTCTAAAACTGTGGTCTCTTTATTAGAATGGCAAATGCAAATGCTGTTGCAGAACACAGAGAGGAACAATTAAGAAAACTAAGAGAAGAACTCCGTAGAATGCAGCAAGAACAAGATGTAACTGGTAAGAACAAAAAAAAATGTCCAAGACTGGTTCTGTTTCAAATGTTCTGAAGGTGTAATTGCAACAAAGAACAAAATGTAGCAATCAAGCAGCCAGTTATAGACCCATGCAGTGGGAAACGGAGACTGTTATGTGCTACAAATATCAAAGCATCCTACATAAGAAATGAACTTTGCATCTTTGCGTTAAGGCTAGCATTCACAAATCCCTTTATCTGCACCCAACATGCTGATGAGCATCATAAACTCATTTCAATAATGTTCCACTTGAGACTATGGTATGTAATGCCTGTGGTTGGACTGCATAATCAACATTTGTGTGCATTAGATCTTAATTTGCAGTTTTTGTTTTTTGTTTGGCAGGTTTGTTTTGTTGTTGTTTGGAAGGTTTGTTTTGTAAACTGCCCAGAGAACTTGTATTTGGGGCAGTATAAAAATATGTTAAATAAATAAACATCCAACCCTTTTCTAGCCTTCACGGCAGCTTACAAACATTCAAATAAAACCTAGTTTCAGCAAGGCAGGCTCCCATATGTAGATCCTCCACCTAGAACAAACCAATAGACTCCCATTTTACTTGGTGGAGGGTTATGCTTGGTGTTGCCTTCCACCCTTGCCAATGTGAATGACGGTTCTGGCTGTCCCAGTAGTGGAGGAGAGAAGAACAGGTCCTTCCTAGAAGCATCCACCCTAACTCCCAACCAAATCTGGAAGCAAAATATGACGTCTATGTCAGGTCTGCTCCTGTTGCATAGTTCTTCCCACAAAAGGTTGGCTTCATAGCAGTTAAAATCACTGCAGGCAGATTTGGGATGGAGTTGCTTCTGCCGTTACCAATGTCCATGGTAGTCCTGGGCATCTTGGTCTTAGCAGCATGGCAAAGAACAAGCACACCTCAGGCCAAATCCTGAAGCAGAGAAGATAACACTTTAATGTCTGATGCTTGAAACTGTGCTAAAATCTGCAGCTGGGACAGATCTACATGCTTTGAAATGTTTTTTGATGAGATTCTTTTCCACTACAGTTCTTCAGGTTGGGGGAGTAATACTTGCAGGCAAAGCAGTGCTGGTACATGATACCCTCACTACCCACTATTCTCTGTGTTTATCCAGAGTGCCTTTTTTTATTTTTGAGCTTCTAATACACTCCTCTGCACTGTTTTCAGTAATAACAACAGACAAAGATATTTCTCGGCCATCCCTACCAATTACTTGTGGTGGTGGAAGTGGAATTGTCCAGAATACTCAAATACTTATGCTAAAATCTGAGCAAGCAAAATTGGAAAAGGAACTCTGTCAGCTAAAGAAACAATATGAACTTGTGTTGAAGTAAGTCTTAAGAACAGGTTTGAATTTTTTGTTTCCAGTTACCTTCATCCCATGTCTACTCTTTGAGCCTTGATGTTTTTACAAATGAGTCTTCTGATCTTGGATTTTCAAGAAAATTAACTTTTCATTCATGGTCAGGTCATGCAACTTGTGAACCACCAACAAGGGACTCAATGAGCCACCCTTTGTGGCTGCTTGCCTGTCTAGGACTACAAAGCAGATGGCTAGTCAGCCAATCAACAGGCCACATAGGCTGCACTTAACTTGGTCACAAGTTGCATAACCGGGCTTATTGAAACATCCTATGACCTGGCACTTATTCTCTTCACAAGAAGTCACTTCAGTCTCCTTTTTAAAAGATAGCTTTTTCCATTAACCTGGGGAAAAGTCAGTTTTTACCTCCGCAGTCTCATTTCATTTGTGTGTTTATAAAGTCATTTCATGACATCCCACTTCCAGTAGACAAAAGCCCTGGGCAGCTTGAATGGAGGCATGCTGGGGCATATGAAGCTACCTTATCTCGCTTTCTCGCTGACATGAAACTCCCAGACCAAACCATAAAAGATAGAAAATGCCAGCCTGTGAAGACAATACTGAGCTAGATCTGACTCGGTATATGGTAGCTTCCTATGTTCCTATACAGTTTTCACAGTTGGGTTCCAAGCCTCTCCCAGCACACAAACAAAAAAGAAAACCCTGGGCTAATTAAGCTCCCCCCAAATGCAGGAAAACAATCACTTTGAGAAAGTATGGGTTAGGGTCAGTGTAAGCATGAGAGATGGCATAAGTGTTGGGGCTGGGGTTGTGGTTCAAACAAATTCTGGCAGTTTTCTTGGATACTTCTACACAAGTCCCAACTTTGATACAGGATGCATTCTTGCAAACTGCAAGCCATTTTACTAGCACTACATAAGACCATTGGTCCATATTGGTCAATGTTGTCCACTGGCTAGTAGTGGGATCCCAGGGTCTCAGACAAGGGTCTTTCTTGGCTCTACCTGGAAATATCAGGAATTGAACTTGGGACCTTTTGCATGAAAGGCATGTCCTCCATCATGGAGGTACAACCTCCCCAACATTTCCCCCCCCCCCTTAAAGCTAGTGATGGTGCTGAAATACCGAACAAGGAATGTATTGATCAAAAATGGATTTACCTCTGATTAGAGAATGAAACAGTACATGCAAGGCTCAAAAGGTCAGGCCTATCTCATTGGGATGTGCACGAATATCTTCGGCGCTGGCGGGGGTAGTACTTTAAGGGTGGGGGAGGGTGTACTCACCCCTCCCGCCACATTTCCCCCATCTGGCGCTCTTATTTTTCAGCCCCTCGGGGCGGCAGCATTCCTCCCTGCCGCCCCGTTTCCCCTATTGGCCGGAAGTGGCCAGAATTGGCGAGCGCGCATGCACCTGATGTGTGCACGCGCGCTCACTACTTCTGGCCACTTCCGGCCGACGGGGAAACGGGGCGGCAGGGAGTAACGCTGCCACCCCGAGGGGCTGAAAAATAAGAGCGCCAGTGGGGGAAATGCGGCGGGAGGGGTGAGTACACCCTCCCCTGCCCTTAAAGTACTACCGGCACCAGAAACCCTCCCACAGCGCCAAAACGTTTCAGAGGCCTTTACAATGGCCTCCGAAACATTTTGGGCACATGCCTACTACTCCTAAGACCAGTCCTCCCTACTACCTAGTCACACATTTTTCCACAGTAGGAAGTAGTAGTACAAATCATAGGCCAAGAACACATGCCTTAAAGCAGATACAACTCATCTTGGCCATAGCAGCACAAATTCCTTCACAGAGCTATGAGCAAAAATTTCTGTGCAAACATGAAAATACTTGGAATAGCAACCAAATATCTTTCCCTAGCTAAACAAGAAGTCATACCTTGTTTGCAAGACACGAACTTCTAGGGCAGGCATCCCCAAACTGCGGCCCTCCAGATGTTGCTGAACTACAACTTCCAGCATACCCAGCCACAAAAAATTGCGTCTAGGCATGCTGGGAGTTGTAGTTCAGCAACATCTGGAGGGCCGCAGTTTGAGGATGCCTGTTCTAGGGTGTGATCTCTAAGCATTCTGTGTTCAATCGTACATTTTTAACATGTCTCATTCATTTTCTTAAGAAATGAGCACATCTTGAAAGAGGAAGTTAAGAAGTGGAAGGAACGAGCTTTGAAGAGGAGAGAGCAATCCTCTACTGATGACCAAAGACTAAAATCTCCAAGAAAGACTGCACCTCCCACCCTCGCAGTGGCACCATCCTCCCCCTCAAAAGGATGCTATTTACAACCAGCCTTACCATTGGAAACTCCTCCTCCTTTGGCACTGAATTATCCAACAAATTTCTTTGATAACTCACATTTAGGAACCTTTCCAGGTAGGTAATGGAGGTATGGTTTTAGGGCCCACTTCTTAAAGAAGGGCTTAGAACCCAACGTTGGTTCCCCAGAAGTTATTGGACTTCAACTCCCATAATCCCCAACCAAAGGCCGCTTGGGCTAGGGTTTATGGGAGTTGAAGTCCAATAACTTCTGGGGATCCAACGTTGAGAATCCCTGGTTTAGAGTAATAAATTAGATTACTGCCTTCTAACTATAAAACACACAAGAGTCGCATAAAGTACCACATACATGATTGGCCTGCTAAAGAAATTAGGTCAGGTGGTGGTTTGCCCACCACCCCCAAGTCATCTAGTGGGTTTGGCATATGCCAGCCTACACCCCCCCCTCCTGTCCATCCCACTCTACCTCTTTCTGAAGGCAGAGAGTGGCAGACAGTGTCTTTGCATCACTTCCTGCTGCTCTATTCCTTGTCCTCAGCCTCTTGAAAAGTGGAGCAAGACAAGGAGTCGCATCAGCTGCCACTGCCACCAGATAAAGCAAAGTTGGAGGAGAGATTGAGTCGGTTGGGGGATAGGTGTGCGCCAAGAAGAGACGGAGGCAGAGCAGCTTGCCATGCTGCCTCCGGTACTGGTGCGAGGAGCAGCAGGCCTGGCTATAAAGTTGACTGTGTGAAATCTTCTGAGCTGTCGTTCCCTCCCCCGCCTCCAAAAAAAAACGCCCTCTGCTATAGGTTACTTGAATGTTTCAGTTCCTAAGGTGCTATTAGACTTCCCGAATCTAGATCTAAAGACTAACTTTGAATGCTTCAGAGCAACAAGGTGGCAGCACCAGCGAAACTTCCCTGCTTATTGCTCAGTAGGTCTTTTGGCTCGAAAATCTCTCATACCTTCTTCAGGAGGATGTCCAATTCTAATTGAACAAGAAGGAAGAATAACAGTGCAAGAACAGCCTTTTGAATACCAGGTTCTAGAACTCCAAGGAGACCTGACATGCGTGCTTCCCTAGAAGTACTAATAGCACCTGTGGCTGATGTGCATGTCTAGGACTGTGTTCTTAGAATTCTACAATATGCTTCAGAGTAAATGGTCCATTCATGGATATTGGTAGATCAAGGCTCTTTGCACTGTCTGAATCGGATTTGATTTTTCTTGTTGGGATAGGTTGGCTTTTTCTTAACACCTTGCAGGAAATGCCATCCTTGGCAATAAACTGAGGGAGTAAATTCTGTCATCCCCATGGGATCACACAGCTTCCCCTCTGCATTGTATTTAACTCTTTGCAGCCATCTTGATTTGATGTGGAACCATGGCACAGAGCTGGTTACAAATTGTATTTGTCCCCTTTTAATCTCAAGGCATATAGAAGCTTTAAATTTTATATTTGGAAGTTAGGATATAGTAGGGTTGTCACAACCAAAAAAACTCAAATCCAGGAAACCAACACTGTGAAACACTTCCTGCCTGTCACTTAGACACTTCCTGTAACATAATTTCAGTACATTCCATCTTTCATTGTCTAAGAGCTTTGGCTGTGTAGATCCCTTAACAATCTCTCCCTTTGGTACAAGTCTTTATCTTGTGTACAAATGAAGCTTGCTTGCAGCTGTATGCAAGTCATGGTTTAATTGCAAAACATCAGACACCCAGTACACTGACAGCTGCGGCAACAAATTGCAGTGATACAGCTGAACTCACTGTCTTCTACTCACTCGCTTACCTGGAAGCAAGCACCATTGAATTCAATGGGATCAGCTCGATTCAGGGGCAACTGCCCCCATTTGCCCATGCAAGTAGACTGTGCACCTCTGTCCTCAAGTGCCATACTTTCTCTGTTTTTGGATGAGGATATCTCCTGTGAGTTATCCTTCCCGTGTGCTCCAGAGGCAGGGTTTATGTAAATTAGCTGTAAGAGGCTGGGAAGGATGATCCTACCGAGTTCTTTCTAGTCCAGCTTCTAGCTCCAGAGACAACCCTTCCTTTACAATTCGGGCCTTTTCTCTATAGTTATTGCTTGCCCTTTTTTTCTCCGACCTTTCTTTCTCTGTGTATTTACATTTGTTTTTCTTATGTCGTTGGTTTCTAAAAAAAAAAAAAGCCTTTGCCCTCTATCCCTTCCCTTCTTTGCAATCTCTATCCCGCCATTTCTCTTTGCGGAATGCAATCCTCTGGGAAGCGGACCAGGCATGTCCTTGTTCCTAAAAGAAAAACAGCATTTTGCAACATGCCTCGCAAGCCGCCTGGGGAAATGCTGAACAGCACACCAAGCTTCACTGGGCCTTCATCTCTGCCTCTCTCCCAGGCCACCAAAACCTACATCAGGAACTCCCGACAGAGGGCCCCTCAGGTCTGCCACCCAGCACAGAGTGAGGAGACCACACTTCAACAGGCCCCAGATGCCGACCTGTAACCACGGTCCAAAAAACAGCCTTGTGGCATCTTACTAGGCATTTCTGGCCCAACCTACCATCTCAGAGTTCCAAATGCCATGTTTTCTTCCCAGGCAGTTCACAGGGCTCAGCAGGTCCAGCCACCCCCACAGATATTGGCTGCGCCACCTGGAGTAACAGGACCATCAGGACGAGCGCACACCAGGATATCTCAAAGAGTAGTCCCAGGCAGCTGCCGCCAGAGGGCCCTGGCCACAACACCACTATCATTATTACCAACTCTGGTCCTGACACCAGTCTGGTGAGGCCTCCACATCCCCCACACTCCCCCTTCACAGGAGCCCCCACCACCTTCTCTTCTTCCTCCCTCCCATCCTCTTCCTTGATGGACAAGTTTCTTCCTGCTTGGTGGGACTAGTTTCAATCTGTGCTGTCCCAATCCCTTAGCCAGAACAAAAAATCCAGAAGAGAGAAGCACAAAAACAAAAGGAAATCTGCTGCTGCTGCTTTTTCTTCCTCTGCATCACCAAGTCCTCCACCTAAAAAGCAGAAGAATAAGCATAAACCTGCAAACAAGTCCTCCAAGTCTCATTCTGCTGCCAAAAATAGCAAAGAACAACCCTATTCATCAGAACATAGGAAGCTGCCATATACTGAGTCAGACCATAGGTCCATCTTGCTTAGTATTGCCTACACAGACTGGCAGCAGCTTCTCCAAGGCTGCAGGCAGGAACCTCTCTCAGCCCTATCTTGGAGATGCCAGGAAAGGTCCCAGAGCGGCTCTATCCCCTAAGGGGAATATCTTACAGCGCGCACACTTCTAGTCTCCCTTTGTATGCAACCAGGGCTGATCCTGCTTAGCTTAAGGGGACAAGTCATGCTTGCTACCACAAGACCAGCTCTCTTCATGGCTAATCCCTCACTTGACTCTTAGATTTTTCAGCTCATTCTGCAGTTGTAGCCCAGCATAGTTTATGGCTTAAATGCTAGCAAGTGGACACGGCATCCTGTTCCAACTTAGCTGCAGTGCCAGATGATGCGGCCAAACCTCTTGATGATGACTGACTTCAGGCAATACTGGTTGGAACTAAAGACATGCGGAAGGCCTTATCCTCAGCTCCTTGTAGAGATGAGCACAGACAAAATAGGAAATCTTTTCAGTCCTTTCATCCATTTTAGAACTACATTTAGACCCAGGGGTAGTGACCAGCACCCACAGTTGCTCTCCTGGTGCCACAAACAAGCCCAATACTCAATCCCACTCAGATTTCTCCAGCCGGCCCATAACGGCCCTGTCCAGTAGAGGGTTGTCTCACTGGTGCCATCACCATGACATCCCTGAGGGCTCAGCCAACATTAGAAGACTTGTTATTCCTTCAAGACTGACTTTAATGGTTTTGTTTTAATTGCAAACCGCCCTGAGGCATTTTGGAAGGGCAGTATAAAAATCGAATGAATAAATAAATAAACAATAAATTAATAAATAAGACGGCTTTGACAAAGAACTGAAGGCCAACACTCTTGAACATCAAGTGGCATCTCTATGGGGTCTCATCTCGGGTATTAAAAAAACTCCTTACCCACCATTCACATCTTAAACACTTCAGGGGAGCCACTCTACTATCACCAACTACAATGCACTGCTTTCCCACTTGGAATCTTCACACTATCTTATGTTCCTTCACGTTGCTCCATTTGAGCCTATCCACTCCATTTCACTTCAGCTACTTTCCTTCGAAACTGCTTTTCTCAAAGCCATAACCTCTATGAGACACATTTCTGAACTTAAAGCCCTGTTGGAGAATAAAAAAACTCTGTATTTTCTCATGGGACTCAGTCCGCCTCATTCCTGACCCCTCATTTTGGCTAAGGTTTGCATCTGTAGCAAATTAAAGCCTTTGTCTCAGAGCAAGCACACGTGAGGGAAAGAAATGCTGAATCATCTCTGCTGAGCTGCCTGGCTAGGCTTCTAAAACTATTCTGTATTATCGGTAGGTTCAAAATGCTGTCACCACCACCACCCCTTATCAATGGAATGTGAAACTCACTGGGCTTGGGGTGGAATCCCAGGGGAAACTCTGGGATTTATTTTGTTTTTTAATTTATTTTTTTTGCTATTGGAGAAGTACAAAAATCTTCCACGTGCAAGCCTACATGGTGAGAAAACTGATAGCTGCTGGATGTGTTTGCACCAGAGACATCCTCCTGTGTTCCCGCCCCCGTTTTTTCCCTGAGTTAAAAACCAACTTGGAGAAGCTTGTAAAAAAGATTGCTTCCATCTGAGGTTTTCTTGCATTTAGATGCAGTTAAGAATACTTAGTAGGTTACAAAAATAGGTTGTCTTAGGCACACTTAAATGCTTATAGAGTCTTTTGCAATGCCCTAGATAGGGTGAGTGTAGGCTTGTGTTCTTTATTTTAATTACGTTACAGGTAAACAATAATGGCGTGGGGGGAAGTGACTTGACTAGCAAGCCAGAGGTTGCTGGTTCAAATCCCCACTGGTATGTTTCCCAGACTATGGGAAACATCTATATTGGGCAGCAGTGATATAGGAAGATGCTGAAAGGCATCTCATACTGTGTGGGAGATGGCAATGGTAAATCCCTCCTGTATTCTGCCAAGGACAACCACAAGGCTCTGTGGTCACCAGGAGCTGACACCGACTCGATGGCACACTTTACCTATATCAGGAGGTAAAAGAGAGGAGAGCTGGTCTTGTGCTAGCAAACATGACTTGTCCCCTTAGCTAAGCAGGCTCCACCCTGGTTGCATATGAATGGGAGACTAGACGTGTGAGCACTGTAAAATTTTCCCCTTAGGGGATGGAGTTGCTCTGGGAAGAGCAGAAAGTTCCAAGTTCCCTCTCTGGCTTCTTCAAGATAGGGCTGAGAGAGATTCCTGCCTGCAACCTTGGAGAAGTCACTGCCAGTCTGAAGACAGTACTGAGCTCGATAGACCAATGGTCTGACTCAGTATATGGCAGCTTCCTATGTTCCTATCAGGAATATGCAAAATACACACACGAAAGAAATATAACATCTGTAATGCAAAGCCTGACTAAACAGACTTTCCCCTAGATTAAACTTCCTGAAGCCGTAAGCCCTGGTTCCTTGCACTGAACTCACCAAACACCTGATGAGAGTTCAAGCTTCCTGCCCTAATTTTCAAGGATCTGCAGAGTTATTCTCCTGCAGCCAACCTCCATGGCAACATGTCCTCCTCAGCACCTCCAGCCTAGCTTCTCTACAAAAAACTCTTTCTCCTTGCAACTGCTCTCTAGGTCCCACCCACCTGGTGTGCTGATTGGCCGGCCCCTGGAGTTCACCAGCCTGTCAAACAAGATGGGGCTCAGTTCCTGTTAACCCTTTAGGGGAAGCGGAGGCTGATCACTACACCATCAGTCGCAGGATGTTTTCCTTCTGCCCATGTCCTGTCAAACCTGATGAAAAAGCATGGCACAAATTACACATCTGTAGATGCCTCAAGGTTTATATTCAATGTACTGTGCCTCACCGTCTGTCAGAGTTGGTGTTTGTGTCCTTTCTGCCTACTTCTATGGGACAAAATGTTTCTGCTCTGACCATCAGCAGATGAATTAAGGCATAGCTTATGAGATACACAATCTTCAACCTCCTACTCATATTATGGCTCATTCCACTAGATCCACATCATCTGCCATGCTTTCCAACAAAGCTCCTCTCTGAATTCTACAGAGCATCCACTTGGAAATGCCCCTCTGAGTTCACCAGACCCTACAAACTAGACGCCTAATTGTCGACACAGGCAGTATTTGAAGGAGGGCAGGATGCCTCCTTGTCTTAAGGAGGCAATCATTAGACTGCTTCAAACTGGCTTTTGGGCGGGCTATGGGGTGGAGACTGCCTTAGTTGATCTGATGGATGATCTCCAATTGGGAATTGACAGAAGGAATGTGACACTGTTGATCCTTTTGGATCTCTTGGTGGCTTTTGATACTATTGATCATAGTATCCTTCTGGAACGTCTGAGTGGAAGGCACTGCTTTGCAGTGGTTCCGCTCCTACTTCACAGGCAGATTCCAGATGGTGTCTCTAGGAGACGATCATTCTTCAAAATCTGAGCTTTCCTATGGTGTCCCTCAGGGTTCCATATTGTCTCCGATGTTTAACACCTACATGAAACCGCCGGGAGAGATTATCAGGAGATTTGGTGCAGGGTGTTATCAATATGCTGATGACACCCAAATCTATTTCTCCATGTCAGCAACATCAGGAGAATGCATAATCTCTCTAATTTCCTGCCTGAAGGCAGTAATGGGCTGGATAAGGGATAACAAAATGAGGCTGAATCCAGATAAGACGGAGGTACTTATTGCGCGGGGTAGGAACTTGGGAGATGATTTTGATCTGCTGGTTCTGGATAGGGTCACAGTCCCCCAGAAGGAACAGGTATGCAGTCTGGGGGTGTTTCTGGCTCTGAACTTCTCCCTGGTGTCCCAGGTTGAGGCAGTGGCCAGAAGTGCTTTTTATGAGCTTTGGCTGATATGCCAGCTATGTCCTTTCTTGTGATGAACGACCTCAAAACGGTGGTACATATGCTGGTAAGCTCTGGGCTGGATTACTGTAATGCAGTCTATGTGGGGCTGCCTTTGTACGTAGTCCATAAACTGCAGTTGGTCCAGAATGCAGCAGCCAGGTTGGTCTCTGAGTCATCTTGTAGAGACCATATTACTCCTGTGTTGAAAGAACTACACTGGCTGCCGATACGTTTCCGGGCAAAATACAAGATGCTGGTTATTACCTAGCCCTAAGCACCTTAGGTCCTGGCTATTTAAGAGAACGTCTTCTTCACCATCAGCCTCATAGCCTGTTAAGATCATCTGGAAAGGTTCATCTGCAGTTGCTGCCAACCCGTCTGGCGGCCACTTGGGAACGGTCCTTCTCCATTGCTGCCCTTGGGCTTTGGAATACGCTTCCTGTTGAAATAAGAACCTTCCCATCTCCGACAACTTTTTAAAAGGCATTAAAGACACACTTATTCATCCAGGCTTTTAATTAGATTTATTATAGTCTTAATTGTAATGTTGTGTTTTAACTGATTTAAATGTTAGTGATTTTAATTGTTTGACTTATTGTTTAAATAGTTTTAATTGTAAACCGCCCAGCTATGCAGGTTCCAGGCAGTATAGAAATGTGTTATAGATAGATAGATAGATAAAATTTGGCAAGCAAGCACTTACCCCTGAGCACATGGGAATGATAACCCACAATGCTCCTTTATGAACAAACCCTTATGTTCTGATTGTATCTAATGTTACAGGCATTTTTCAAGCCAGTACTTTTAATACATGCCCACTGTTCTTATCTCCAACAGACACAAGGACTGCACAACCAACCTCTTCAGAACAAGGTCTTAAGCACTGGATTGAAACCACTGGGACGGCAGATAAAGATGTGTCTCAGTGCAAGCCACAATAATCTTGCTCTTTTATTTTATTCAAGTGTTCTTTTTGTATCTTTTGTAAAACTTCTAAATAAAGGCTAAATATCCCAAAGCCTAGATTGTTCACCTGAAGTCATCTTTCTAAAGTGGTGCCTTAAAATGAAAACTCTATTTTAGTGTGTGTTCCTCCTTTCAGTTTGCTGCCTCTGTCTTTCTTTTGTCCTCACAAAGAAATGATAAATGTGTAGAGAAGTCTCCTGAATATAGTGGGCACAATGTTTTTCCCATGACATTCTATGGATGTGAAAGCTGGACTTTGAAGAAGCAAGATAGAAAAAGTATTGAAGCTTTTGAACTTTGGTGCTGGAGAAGACTTTTGAGGATACCATGGACAGCCAGGAAAAAACAAACAAATGGATCACAGAACAAATCAATTCAGAATTTTCACTCGAGGCACAAAAGACCAGGCACAAACTATCATACTCCGGACACATTATGCAAAGACCCAGCTCCCTTGAGAAGTCCATAGTGCTGGGAAAAGTTGAAGGAAAGAGAAGAGGACGACCAGCAGCAAGGTGGACGGACTTGATTATGACAGCAATGAATGCACCACTGAGGGACATTAAAAGCCAAGCTGAAGACAGATAATCCTGGAGAGAATCTATCTATGTGTCCCACAGAAAGTCAGCCACAGTTGAGTGTCCCAGACCTGAGTCGCAGTGGGAAGTCGGCAGGACCTTCCAGGTCCTGGAAGTGCACAGTGTGCACTGAAGCACGGTTGAGAAAGACTGAGGAGATGAGGAGTGGTGCAGCCGCATATAGCAGCTGGGGGTGGGGTTCCCGCCCAAAGCAAGGAATTGAGCTTATTAGGTTCCAATGAGATCTCTGTGCAGGCGCATAGCCCATTGGTGTAAAAAACAGAGACCACGTCAAAGAAGCAACAAGATACTAGATATTTTATTTAGTATACTCAAAATCTAAGTCTCTGGGTAGTTTACAATAAAACAGCACCAATTAAAACAAAATTAAAATGTTAAAACTTTTAACACAATTTAAAATTTAACACAATATTTAAACTTCAAGCCTCCTGGAGCAGCCCAGGTGCTGCTTTGTGGAAACCTAACCTCATCTTTTTGTATTCAAATATCAGTTTTAACATTCACAGACTTTTCTGGTAATGTTAATCTTAATCTATGGAATTCTCTGCTATGGGATGTGGTGATGGCCACTCACTTGGATGGCTTTAAAAGGGCATAGACAAATTCACAGGAAATCGGTCTATCAATGGCTACTAGTTGGTGGATATAGGCCATCTCCAGCCTCAGAGGCATGATTCAGCTAAATACCAGTTGCAGGGGAGCAACAGCAAGAGAGAGGGCATGCCCTTCCCACTTGTCTGTGGGATTCGCAGGAGGTATCCGGTTGGCCACTGTGTGAAATGGGGTGCTGGACCAGATAGGCCTTGTGCCTGATTCAGCTGGGCTGTTCTTTGTCAACATTTTATTGATTGATTAAGTGCCATCAAGTTGGTGTTGACTCTTAGCAACCACATAGATTTAAGGTCCCTCAGTGGTGCATTCATTGCTGTCATGATCAAGTCCGTCCACCTTGCTACTGGTCATCCTCTTCTCTTTCCTTCAACTTCTCCCAGCATTATGGACTTCTCAAGGGAGCTGGGTCTTTGTGTAATGTGTCCGGAGTATGATAGTTTGTGCCTGGTCAGTTGTGCCTTGAGTGAAAATTCTGAATTGATTTATTCTGTGATCCATTTGTCTGTTTTTTCCTGGCTGTCCATGGTATCCTCAAAAGTCTTCTCCAGCACCAAAGTTCAAAAGCATCAATCAATACTTTTTTATTTTGCTTCTTCAAAGTCCAGCTTTTGCATCCGTAGTGTCATAGGAGAAACCATTGTCCGAGCAATTTTAATATTTATAGGTATAGACATATCATGGCATCTAAATATCCTTTCCAAGGCCTTCATTGCAACCCTACCAAGTGCTAGTCTGCGGCGTATTTCTTGACTGTTGGATCCTTTACTGTTGATGGTCGATCCTAAAAGGCAGAAGCTATCCTCCACTTCAATGTCTTCATTATCAATTCTGAGGCTGATTGCTGTACCCATTGTCATTAGTTTAGTCTTCTTTACATTTAGTTGTAGTCCCATTTTTTCACTGTGCTCCTTGACTTTCATTACTAGAGCTTGCAGATCATCCACATTCTCATCTATCAGAGTGGTGTCATCAGTGTAGTGCAGGTTATTGATATATCTTTCTCCAACTTTAAAATCACACTCATCTCCTTCCAATCAAGCTTCCCTCAGTATATGTTTAGCATATAAGTTGAATCAATAAGAAAGTATACAGCCTTGTCTTGCTCTTTTGGCTATCTGGAACCAACCTGTTTCACCATGTTCCATCTGGACTGTGGCTTCCTGTCCTGTGTATAGGTTTCTCATGAAAACGACGAGATGTTCTGGGACACCCATTTTCCAACTTGATATGGTCAACACAATCAAAGGCTTTTCTGTAGTCAATGAAGCACATATTGACCCCTTTTTGGTATTCTTTGGCTTTCTCAATTATTCAGCATACATCAGCAACGTCTCTTGTTCCTCAGTCTTTTCTGAAACCAGCTTGAACGTCCGGCATTTCCCTTTCCATGTAGGGCTCTAATTTGCATTGGATGATCCTGAGCATTATTTTGCTAGCTTGTGAAATTAAGGATATTGTGTTATGTTATTGTTTGCACAATCTGTTAAGTCTCTCCTTTCTTTGGTATGGGTAGACTGACCTACATACATCCTCTAATTAATGCCTGCCATTAATTAAGGAGCAGATTTCTATTTAACTGCACAGTGCACAGCATTCACAGTACATGCACTGCATTATCTTATAAATGAAGCGTGTCCCCACCTGCACAGAATGTCTTGATGTGCATATGTGTGCTTTGACAGCTCATGTTCAATGTGCATAACAAATATAGCTTGACCAGACCATTGTTCTAGATTGTGTCTTCCAGTTCTGTCAACTGCCTAAGAAGAATAAAAATTTGGCTTCTTGACAATCTTAATCCTAGCATATTGGTAAATCTATTCTTGTTAGCAACAGATACGTGTATCTTGGATAACCTGCACACATTAGCCCTATTCAGTCTGTCTTATATGAGTGTGTAGATGTCTGTACACTCATACATGTGTTTGTGTGAATGACTGTACTTGTATTCATTTTACAAGTGAACCTAGGTATAGGCCCTTCAAATGCATGGTGCAGATAAGTGTATTGCTGTACTTTTGTTCAACATAACATGTGAATAACTGTATCTATGCACAGATCTGTACCTGTGTACACCATAAACTTGTATGAGTGTTCAACATAATGTTGGAATATTCCTATTCAGATGTTATGCTAAAAGACACTATACTCACAGTGTCTAAAGCAAGGTCAGAAGTCGTGGCCCCATCACTCACCCCTGCAGTGTGGTGTTCATAATTACAGTGGCATTTTGTCTGAAAGGGTAAACACTGTATCTGTGAAATGGCAGACACTCCCAATTATGGAAGTGCCCCGCCCACCCATCTTAGATGCGACATTGGTATCTCCAGATGAGCGGTGCGCTGTAGGGGTGAGTGATGGGGCCAGGGCAGGCTTCCAGCCCCACTTTAGACGCAGTCTTTTAGTATAACATCTGAATAGGGCTTGTGTTGTACAAGTACTCTGTGTGTGTGTGTGTGTGTGTGTGTGTGTGTGTGTGTGTGTGTGTGTGTATCTATCTATCTACACACACACCCCACTTTGGGTATTCTTGTTTAAAAGATATATAAATATTCATCCTTGTAAGTGTACAGATGTCTGTACTTGCACACATGTTTTGTGTAAAACTGAATGTATCTGCATTCAGTTTAAAAGAGAACCTGAGTACAGTCCCTCCCTGAAGAGCAGGATACAGATAAGAAGCGTACTGTTGTACCTGTGTTCAAAATAATGTGTGGATAGCTGTGCCTGTGTAAACTGCACACAGATTGTGCAAGTGTTGAACATAACATATGAACAATTAATTAAAAACTGTCCAAATGGATACTAGGTTACCTTTTTCACTTGTAGCTGTCTTGATGCCAGAAACACTGTTGCAACATTGTTCCTCCTTGTTGCAATAAACCTATAACTGTAAATCTCACTAGATGGCAGCAGATACACTTCTACATCTGTAAATGGAGTCTTGACTTGGAAGTAAATTTTGCCAGTTCACTCAACTACAAATCCCAGCATCCTTTCAGAAAAACATGAAACCGCCTCCTGGGCAAAGGTCTTAAACCACTGGTTGCTGAACTTCCGAGGTAAGTCATGTTTGCTCCGCTGGCAAATCTTATTAATACAATCCCCAAAATACAATTGGGGACAAACTGGTTTGCAATCATGCACATCTTTTTGAGTCTTTTGCATACAGAAGCTGTTAGGAAGTATTTCCAGACTTAAGGTTTTTGCTATGTGAGCTGTAAAGGAGACAAAACTTCTCCATGTAGAACCGTCTGCATGCTTGATCAGTATCCTGTGTGTGTTAGAAGGGTACACGTATTGAGTGCCTCTTATTTACACTTCATAAGATATGATCAATGTCAAAGCTATAGGCTTGACTACTGCAATGCACTCTATGTAGGGCTTAGTTCAGAAACTACAATTGGTACATAATGTGACTGCCAGATTGCTCTCTGGGTTTACCCTGAGGGACCATATAACACTGATTTTGAAAGAAATTGCACTGGCTGCCAATATGTTTTCAAATGAAATACAAAATGCTGCTTATTACCTATAAAGCCCTAAATGTCTTGGGTTCAGGGTACTTACGAGAGTGCCTGCTCTGTCATGATCCCTGTCACCTATTAAGATCAAATGGAGAGGTCTAGTTACGGTTGCTGCTGACTTGGGACTGGACCGTCTCTGTGGCAGCCCCGGGGCTATGGAATACATTCCCTGCTGAAATAAGAGCATCTCCTTTTTCTTCATTTTTTAGGAAGGCCCTGGAGGCATACCTGTTTTCCCAAGCTTTTACCTGAAATTAAAATTTCAATGTTTTTTATTCATTGAGATTGTTTTTACCTGTGTTATGAATTTTAACTGTTTTATATTGTTCTTATATTATGTTTTAGCTTGTACACCATCTGGAGAGTAATATATCAGGCACTATAGAAATAGGATAAATGAATAGTAAATAAATAATAAATGTGGAGGTTAGGAATGGGACATTCCGCTGTGATACTGATTTCCCCCATCATGCACTGACGGTACCCGCTTTAAGAAAGTCCACACAGGTTTGCTAATTTTCTCATGAGGCTCTTAATGATGTCTGGACAGGCTGTGGTAGAAATACTGTACCCAAAGCTTCAAAGGGCACTTCTAGACCTACCTGTGAATAAATGTATTTGCAAGAAGGCACTTCTTTGGTGCATTTTGTTTCAGTGTAGTTCCTTTTGTTGTTGCGCATGCATAAGTAATGCGCATGCATAAGTAAAAATAAATAACTAGCTGGGCCGGGCGCAGAGCATCTGTGCCCCCAGCCTGCCAGCCGCCACTGTCTTCCCCTGCTGGCCTGCACACTGCCTTTTTCTACACACACACACACACACACACACACCGCTTTCTAGCTGTCCGCGCACGTCTTCTTCTCCCTCCCACTGCCCTCCTCGTTTCTGGTCAGCTGAGCACCAGCTTCTCTCCCCCTGCCTGCCACTTTCTGGCAGGCTTTTTCTCCCTCCCCCTGCCCCCATTTCTGGTTGGCTGGCCCGCCTCCTGTTTTCTGGCTGGCAGGTGGGTGAGCCGACTTCTCCCACCCCAATTTCTCGCCACCACTACCCGCTTCTGGCCAGCCTGCCGGCATTTTCTTCGCCGGCCACAACCACCATTTTCCTCCCTCTCACCTGTCCCATGGCTATCCGTCCACTCTCCGAATTCTTGCGAGAGCTGCCACACATGGGATTCGCCACATGTATGCTTTAGAGAATTAAATATATAGATAATAATACACTTTATTTGTTAGCTGCCCCATAACAAATTATTCTCTGGGCAGCTTACAACAGGGAATTAAAACATACAATAAAAACACATATCATGTTAAATCATGAGACTAAAAAAAAGTGAAAAGCAAATATACAATACAAAGCAGCTTGAAAACTTATTTAAAAATTAGTTAAAAATCAGAATCAAATCTGAAAAACCCAAGTTTAAAAGTCCTGGTTGAACAAAAAAAGTCTTTATCAGGCATCTAAAAGAGCAAAGTGATGAAGCCAGGTGAACCTCACTGGAGAGACTATTCCATAAATGGGGTGCAGCCTCCCAAAAGGCCCTCTCCCTGGTAGCCACCCGCTTCACCTCATTTGGCAGGGGCACCCGGAGGAGGGCTTCCGAAGAACTTAAAGTACAGGTAGGGGCAAGTAAAGTGCATATGAGGCAAGGCACTCCCTCAAGTAACACGATCCCAAGCCATTTAGGGCTTTAAAGGTTAAAACCAGGACTTTGAATTTGGCCTGGAAACAGACTGGGCCCTATTTTGTACCAGGTCCAGTTTCAGGACCATTTTCAAAGGCAGCCCCAAATACAATGCATTGCAGTAATCCAAGCAAAAGGTTACCAGAGCATGAGTAACTGTGGCCAAGCTATCTCACTCCAGGTAAGGTCGCAGTTGGCGTATCCGCTGAAGCTGATAAAAGGTGTTCTGAGCCACAGAGGCCACTTGAGTCTCTAGTGACAGTGCTGGATTGATGAGCATTCCCAAACTGTGAACCTGGTCCTTCAGGGAGAGTGCAACCCCATCTAGAACAGAAGTGATTCTTCAGGAGTAAACTACAAAGTAAAGAAATAGTATTTATTATTTATCTTTTTAAAAAAAAATCTATAGCACCCAAAACTTGCATCTCTGGGCAGTTTACAATTAAAATCATTTAAAAGATTAAAAACATTTAAAACACAGTATTAAAATTATTAAAAACTATACATCTAATTAAAAGCCTGGGTGAATAAATGTGTCTTCAGTGACTTTTTAAAAGTTGCCAGAGATGGGGAGGCTTTTATTTCAACAGGGAGCGCATTCCAAAAGGGGCAGCAGCCTCAGGCGAATCTCTCCAGATGATCTTAGCAGGTGGTGGGGCTCATGGCAAAGAAGATGTTATCTTAATGACATCTATTAAGCATTTCTTTTAAATACATAAACTACACTTTCTCATCAGAATTCAGTCAGTCATGTTACATCTAATTGATCTTTAAAAGATCTATTAAAATCAGCTGATCACATTTATAGATACAAAGTACAGAGCATTCAAATATATTTTAGGTATTTACATAAACAGTTCCTGCAACTAGTTTGTTCCTTTCATTGGCACCAGTGAATAAGATTCCACAACTTATTTGAACCCACAGGGTGTGTACGATGGGTCGGCTTGAAGGGAAGGTGGTATTGCTCTCTGCTGCAGCACAAGGAATTGGCCGAGCAGTCGCTATTGTAAGTCTGGAAGGCATATTCCTTGGTTTTCTCCTTTTAATGTATTAGGTTATGGCTTCCATAAACAGCTGTTACAAAAGTACTGGTACTTGTGCTTTATGGCATTAGATCAAAAAATGGAATGAAAGAGAGAAAGAAATGCTTAGAAGAATGATCACAACACTGGGAAGAGTGCTCTGTCTTTTTGTAGTGATCAGCCACCCTTCCTTCTATAGCAGGACTTCTCAATGTTTTGGTCCCCAGATGTTACTGGACTTCAACTCCCATAATCCTCAGCCCCAGTGGTCTTTGGTTGGGAATTATGGGAGTTGAAGTCCAGTTACATCTGGGGATCCACAGGTTGAGAAGCCCTGCTCTATAGCGTTAACAGGGAGTCAACCCTTGTCTTGACTGACACTCTGGTGAACTCCAGGGCAGCCAATCAGTACATCAGGTGGGTGGGACCTAGAGGGTGGTTGTAATTTGTGGGGAATTCTGTGTACAAGAAGGGCAGTCTTTGTTGGAGAGAAGTGGGTGCAGAAAGGCTTAGTGAGAGGCAATGGAGGTTTGTTCCCTTGTTGGTCAAAGCCAGCATGGAGGTTTCTCTCATGGGATAACTCTGTAAATCCTTGAAAGAAAGGATTACAGGAAGCTTGTTTCTCATCAGGAATTTGGTGAGTTCAAGGGAAAAGGGAAGTTTAGTCTAGGGAAAATTTGTTTAGACAGACTTTGCATCAGGGAAGGTATGTCTTTGGTGTGCGTGTTTTGCATATTCCTCATACTGTTCTATTATTGTTTACCTGTAATGTAATTGAAATCAGAAACAATAGCCTACACCCATCCTACCTAGGGTGTTGCAAAAGTGCATTAAGACAACCTATTTTTGTAACCCGCTAAGTCTTTTTAACTTTATTTAAAAGCTGAGAAAGCCTTAGATGGAAGCAGTCTGTAGTAATTGAATAAGTCTGGGTTCTTTTCTTTTAAAAAAGACACAAAAAACTCTCCCAGTTGGTTTTTAACTTGGGGGAAAGTGGGGGCAGAGGGGGATTTTTCTCTAGTGCAAACAGGTCCTCAGATATTCAGCAGTTATCAGTTTTCTCATCCCGTGTAAGTTTACACATGGATGGTTTTATTGGATTTGCCCAATATCCTGTTAGCGAGGAGCCTGGATTACAGCACCCAGTCCACTGAACCAGTTCCCTGCATGTTTTAGGGTGACTGGTGGCAGTATTTTGAACCTACCGATAATTACAGAATAGTTTTATGAGAAGCCTAGGCAGGCAGCTCAGCAGGAATGATTCAGCATTTTCCCTCATGAGCTTGTTCTAAGACAAAGGCTTTAATCTGCTACACATGTAAACCTAAATTCTTCATGAAAGCATCTTTAGAGATAAGCTGCATCTTTGTAAGTGTGCCTCCACTGATTTTACCAAATGCACTGCTGTGGACTTGCTTTGTTCCATACAAGAGGTGGTCGGTATGAATGGTCATGTTGGATCACTGCCATCTAAAAGTGAGCACTCTTGAATGTGAAAATCAGGGCAGATGCTGTAGGGCAAAGGTTCCCAAATTTGAGCCCCTAGATTCATGTTTGACTACAACTCCCAGCTTCTCCAGCCACAATGTCCTTGTGGCTGGGCATGTTGGGAGCTGTAGTCCAACAACATCTGAAGACCCCTGCTGTAGGAGAAACTTCTTGTCTTTGTTCCATGCTGCCCTCCTCTCCAGAAGAGAGATCTAACGTTACTGTTAAAGCAGATTCTTAGCAAGCTCCCTACCAGAAGAAAATGTTTTACATTGGGGAGCGACCAAAAATTATATCCCCCACCTGATGCCTGAAGTTGTACATCCCATTCTCCCACCTCATTAGGCACTGCAGCAAAGCCCTAGCACGCACAAGCTTTTAGCATTAAGAAAAGTTTTGTGTGTTTTTAAAAAAGCTGGTGCGAAAATGCTATTGTATTAGAAATATGTTTCAGAAACAGAAGTTTAGTTTGTCTGACACTTCTGAGAACTGTAAATTGTAATGGGGCAGCACACAACCCACAGGGTTTTCTTTTGAAGATTCCGTGGGTATGAAACCCAACTTCTTAGTCTTGTCCCTTCTTCCCTCTGTCTACCTCCTGTTCCTAAGGCTCTTTAGGGAGGGGCTGGAGGCTAGTCAAGATTGTTCAAAAATACTTTCCCCTGAGCTAGGGCCAGCTGCTTCAAGCTGCCCCATAAGGGCAAAGGGCACAGAGATGGTCTTGGGCCTTGCTAATGGGCTCAATAATGCTAGCCCTGCCTTAACTCCATTCTAGGACATGTTGCTTCTTAGTCGAGTATGTGCAAAGATGCATGGTGATTAATTACAAAAAGGAGGCTGAGTAGGCCAAGAAGACAATCCTGCTCACAGGAAGTAGATTCCCATTTTATTTATTTTTTGGCTAGCTCTAGGAGCTGATGGAAGCCCTCCCCTCTTGGTGTCATTTGCAAAAGGACCCTGCCTGTTATCCAGAGGAAGTGCTTTGCCCAAAGTAAAGATTGCCCAACTCTTTCTCAAAGTATAGAATTAATATCCCCCACTGATATTGGGGATTTACAGTAAGGTGAAGTTTCCCTTCTCAAATTTTGTTTTCATTTTGTTTGCTTGCTTGCTTGTTTGCTTGCTTGCTTGCTTGCTTGCTTGAGTGAGTGAGTGAGTGAGTGATTTATAAACCTCCCCATCCAAGGGCTCTGGGCAGTGTGTGGGGGACAATACTCTTTGCCAAAAGAGAAAATGATCAAACCAGCCAACCCTCAGTTTTGACCAACAAGTTGGAGGCAGCCTATGATTTAATGTCTAGCCAGCGTGGTGTAGTGGTTAGAGTGCTGGACTAGGACCAGGGAAACCAGAGTTCAAATCCCTATTCAGACATGATGTGAGGAGTTATCTTGAGGAGAAACCTAAGTGTGTAGTACACCGCTCTGGGCTCCTTGGAAGAAGAGCGGGATATAAAATGTAATAAATAAATAAACAATTGATACTTGCTGAATGACTCTGGGCCAGTCACTTCTCTCTCAGCCTAACCTACTTCACAGGATTGTTGTGAGGAGAAACTTAAGTATGTAGTACATTGCTCTGGGCTCCTTGGAGGAAGAGCGGGATATAAATGTAATAAATAAATAAATAAATAAATATTAACTGTTGGTGGTTTTGTTTTCTAAGGCTTTTGCAAAGGAGGGAGCAAAGGTCATCGCAACAGACATCAATGAGTCCAAACTCCGAGAACTGGAAGCTTGTCCAGGTACTTCTTTATCTGGAACCTAGATCTCCTAGGTTCAAGATAAATGTCTTAATCTCTATGCCAGGGGTTCCCAACCTTGGGTTCACAGATGTTGTTGGACTACAACCCCCATCATCACCAGCCAAAGTACCAAGAGGATGATGGAAGTTATAGACCAGGGCTGCTCAACTTCAGCCCTCCTGCAGATGTTGGCCCACAACTCCCATAATCCCTGGTTATTGGCCACTGTTGCTGGGGATTATGAGTGTTGTAGTCCAAAAACAGCTGGGGGGCCTACGTTGAGCAGGCCTGTTATAGACCAACATCTAGGGACCCAAGGTTGGGAACCCCTACACAATGCTACTCTGATGCAAGGTGAAATCCTATGCTTGCTTACTTGGGAGTATGTGTAAATTGACTCTGGGAGAAATGCTTCGAAGTGAGCATGTATCAGATCTAGCTGTAGAATCGGTCTTTAACATTGCTTGCCAGCAAATTCCCTAGCAATTCCTCTTCCCTTTCACCAAACCCCTCAAAAGTTCAAAAGCTGTTAACTGAACCCTTTTTCAGAGTTTAGTCTGGCTTCAGATGAATCAGGAGCTTGAAGCAAAAAAAAAAAACACCCAGTGCCAATTTAATAGCACATTCTGTCATCGGTGTTCAGTCATGATGGCTTGATTGCAGTTAATAAGCTGCAGGCAGCTGGGGATGAACAATTTTGACTTGAGGTGCAACACAACAGGGAAATTATTCATGATGATTCAGTGGGAGGTGCATGTGTGAGGCCTTTGTCTTTGTGTCATAATTGCTGGAGTCTGGTGCTTGAGGCATGATTTACTAAGGTGGCGGGGGGGGAGCCACAATTTATAGACTTGTCAGAGTCTCTTGCAATAGTTCTAAAGTTCAGTCAGAGGATAATGGTGTTCCATTCAAATGACAATATGACAGTTTCATTGCTGACTTTAGTTGTTCCTCTCTTGTCATTGTAGTCATTGGGCTGCAATACAAGCACAGTTCTTGACAAATAGTTAGCATTTGTCTTGTGGGTGTATGACACACTGCCTACCAGTAATACAAAAACATTCCAGTGCTAAACATGAGGACATCTAGACATCCCTTAAAGCTAGTGGAGACGTGGCAACATAGCTTGGTGGCAGAGCACATGCCTTGCATCCAAAAGGTGCCAGGTTTGATCACTGGCATCTCCAGTGGTGAGCAGATTATGTGGGTGACCCCAGAGAGCTGCTACCAGCCAGGGTAGATCAGGAGTTCCCTTCCCAACACTGAGTCTCCATAAGTTATTGGACTACAAATCCAAAATCCATTGTGGCTAGGGGTGATGGGAGTTGGAGTCCAACAGCATCTGGGACCCAGAGTTGGGAACCCCTGGAGAAGACAATACCAGGATAGATGGAACAATACATAATCTGATCCAGTGTTTTTGTTCTAGTTTTAAAAATTGTGGGTGGCTTTTCATATAACACAAGTGCAAAGGAGAAGTAGGGACCTTTCCAGACATGAGTAAAATGTAGGCTTTGTAAAGCTTCTGCCAATTTTTTTAAGATGACATCTCGCTCACAATCCAGATTGTCTTCTAGAAAGCCAGAGGTCCTTGTTCTCCTTTGCAGCATGATATTTATTATTTTATTTATTTATTTATTGGATTTCTATACCACCTAATATACAATCTCAAGGCGCTGTATAAAACGAAAAACATAATAGAAAATATAAATATTTAAAATTCATAAAAAGAGAAAAATTATAATAAAATTATAATAAAATTATAATAAAAACCCACACAGTATGAGATGATGCCTTTCAGCATCTTCCTATATCGCTGCTGCCTGATATAGGTGTTTGGGAAACATACCAGCTAGGATTCAAGCCAACAACCTCTTGCTCCCTAGGCAAGATACTTCCCCACTGCACCACCTTTTAATTAACCAAATGATGATGCTTCAAAAATCCCAGGAGCTCTTAGGCTCTAGCCATAGAGTCATGATCCCTGCTAACTTGGCAAAGAGGCACCTTTTAACATGATGATTCTCTTTATTTAGCAGGGGGAGAGTAACTGGCCCTATCCACCCCCAGCATAGTACCTCCAGTGACTTTTGCTGGTGTATAGCTTATGTTTCTTTTTAGATTGTGAGCCCTTTGGGGACAGGGATCCATCTTATTTATTTGTTATTTCTCTGTGTAATAACTGAGCCATTTTTGGAAGGGTGGTATAGAAATTGAATTTATATTGTACTGCAAAAGAGAATGTGTGTACTGCTTTCACAAGAGTCATATTATGAATGAGACACAGTTAGAAACTTGTGTTGAAGCATTAAAAATCCCACACTTTATATGAAAAGGTTCCTATTCAGGAGCTTGCCATACTTTTTTCTCGAGTAATATTCAAAGAGGGTTTGTGCATGTAGGGAGATGTGTTCCAGATGTGGCAGCAGAAAGAATGAGAACTCAAATGTATACAGGAGACTAATGTACTGCCTAGCACATTTCAAGTATTAATTCTCTTCCTCAAGGGTGTTTCTAATGCAATTCTTACAAACAGAAACCAAAACTGTCTTCCATACCAGCTGTACATTGTGCAAATGCCAGACTGACTGCTAACAACAAATAGGGTTGTATTGCTAAGTAATATTGAAATGGAATAAAATGTAATAGTTGGAGATATGAATTAGAATATGAGAAACTATGACCATTCTTCTGGTAAAGGCTGGACATAGGAAGCTGCCTAATTTGGAGTCAGACAATTGGTGGTTGCCTCCTCTTTCATTCCTGTAGTTGGAGGAATGTAGAGACAAATAAGTTACACAGAAATATGTATTCTTCAGCTAAACTCCAATAACAAGAGGAAAAATTTCTGGCATAGACAAACATACACAACAGCAGTGTGTTTTCTCTACATGAACTTTGTGGAAAGTGAATCATTTGGAAATAATGGAAGAATAACTGGTTCATGTGGTTATTATTCACTGGATTTATTACTGTGATTTTATGTAGTTCTTGGATCAGAATTGATATAATTTTAGATTATTTGTTTTTATTAAAGTTATTGGATATATAGTGGAAAATAAAATACCTGGTTTTCACATTTAAAATATACTACGATTTATGTCATAGCATAAAGAGGGTGGGTTGTTTTGATACTCCAGTTGGTTTCTTTACCTACAATTCCTTATTGAATGGTTTAATTATGAGTCAGACCATTGGCGCTTGCCTCCTCTTCCATTCCTGTAGTTGGTTCCTTCCTTTCTTTCCTCTGGAGGGGAAGTGAGCAAACTTCTTTGCATTTTACATGGGAAGTCTGCGAAGAATGACCAGAGGCACGCTGGGGTCATGTACTAAGGCAGACAAGCAATTGCTTGGTCGAGTAGCACAATTTGGCTGGAGAATCAAGTCTGAAGCAACCTATTAGGCCCTCATTGGTTCCTAGGGTCACCTGACCTGGGTGGAGGAGCTGCAGTACCAGTTCCAACCATTATATGGGTGGCGCTGCTCTGCAGGCTGATTACTCCCTCTGCCTGGGAGCTGCTATGTTACACAAGGAGTAAGGCACCTGAGCCCTTACTCCTTAGTTCATGACCCCCAGCACTTAACACCTTTACATGCCATTTCTGCAGAACATGCACAACCACTTTGCAGTCTCAGTGAAAACAATAGTAGCATTGTCTGAATCATGGCCCAATGATTTCTGGGTGTGTTAAATATTTATTATTTGTCACATGCAAGCTAATCCTCTATCTCAAGATAATCCTTTTTAATATCACAGCATATATGTTCACATCTTTAATAGGCATTCAAGTTCGAGTACTGGATGTCACCAGTAAAGAACAAATTGAAAATCTGGCCAAGGAACTGAAGAGAATTGATGTTCTTTGTAATATTGCAGGGTAAATATTGTGATGCTTTCACTGCCTTTCCTTTGCAATAGCCTTTATAAAATCATTCTGGTTCTGCTTTTTATTTCCACAGAAATATTAATACGGCAATCTTGGTTACTTAGTTTCAGCAATACTGCAACATCTGATCTCCCAGACCGTTCATTGGGCTCCATTTTCTTATGCTCCTAACCACTGAGTTCTTGCAACACTCTTATTTTACTAATGTTTGAACCTAAGACTGCCCATAAACTTCAGTTTGTTTGGAGCCCACAAACCAGGATCTGAAACCACAGTTTGGAATTAATTTGTAAATTATAGTTTGTGCTAACTGTGTTTTCCTGTTATATCTCTACTTGCTGGTCATTGACTAATCACAATTTGGACTACTGCTCCATCTCAGGAGGTTGCTGTGCTATGGAGACAGTAGTGAACTAAAGAGACTGACTCCTGAGCAAATGGGAAACAAATGCAGACAAGCAACTCTAAACCAAGGTTTGCTTGTACATCTGGGATAGCAAACCACGGTTTGTATTCTTTAATTATGGTTAGTGCAAACCATAGTTTAGATCAGCTTATCTGCTTTTGTTTCCCATCTGGTCAGAACTCGGCTCTGTATATTCAGTCATGTCTATGGCCCTCACTGTGGTTTGTCAATGGTCTATGAATTCAAACACAATGGGAAATAGCACAAATTAGCAGGCAAACCATCTTCATCATCTCAAATCCTGGTTTGTCCATTCCACACAAGCCATGGATTGTGGGAAAGTAGGGTTCAGGCATAATGCAAAGCCATGGATTAGCTAAACAAATGGCTAACTACAGTTCCAGGGTTCTCTTTGAGGATGTGCCATGTCTGTTAAGTTTCTATAAAATCCAAGTGGGTTTGTAGTGTAGAAATACCATGAGTGCTACAAAACAAAAAAATACCATGAGTTATATGAAATTGCTGTATGGCTTTGTAGTTGGAAGCTACACCTTGTCACCCAGCTATTTAATATTCAGGATCCTTATTGTGATACAGAGTTAAGTCCTGTATTCCTAGAAAATAATCAATTGTTTGTTTTTATCATTTATACCAGAACTGTCCATCATGGAACCATTTTGGATTGTGAGGAAAAAGACTGGGATGTCACAATGAATGTCAATGTTCGCAGCATGTATTTGATGATTAAAACATTCCTTCCTAAGGTAAGGCCAACCTGCCTTCCTCGTCAGACTAGATACATTGTTCAATCAATTTAATACAAGGCTGGTTTAGGTGAGGGAGCAGGGAGCAGAAAAACTACAAGAAGGGAAGACACATATTTATCCCACTTAATCTAAGCAGAGGAGCCTATGAAGAACTGACACCATCTTTTTAAAAAGTTGAGTTACAAATTGTGTTTATATATGTTGCTTGGGTTGGGAATTTAGTGAGGTAAGTATGGAAACTGTTGCCAGGTACCTGAATTGACAGGAGTTCTATAGATGTCAGAAAATATGCTGTAGAGTCAGTTGGACGTTAACTGCCAAGTAAGAGACTGGCAGAAAGGAACAAATGAAGGACAGAAAACGGTAACTGGTTGTGCTTTGAACTGTGTTTCTTGGAAAGGATCAACTTTTGTTTCATTTTTTTTTTCTTTGTGAAACAATAAATCCTCTCTATTTTAAAAATATTTGGACTTCTTCTGCTGGTGTCACACCCTGTGCCCATAGCATTCCTCTTCTATCAAGGGCAATAGCTATTATGAGAGAGGACTGCTGAAGAGAAATGATAGCAGTGGATACAGGAACCATCACAGTGCCAAATTAAAAAATAATCTTTTGATCACCTTTTCAAAAATAATTAAAGTCTGATTACACTGCTGTTCTAGGAAGACCATTGCAAAACACGTGTATAGCATTAACAGCAGGGGTTGCTGTATTAATTTTGGTACAAGTTTTAAAGTTTAGTATTGTCTTACCACTTGACTAGCAGCCATTTAAAATCCTCCAGCTATTTTATTGCATTAGGCCCACCAACATAAACTTTGAAGCAGGAATTTGCTTTAAAAATTTTTATTGTTTTTTACAATAGCTTAACAATCCCATTACATCTAATTAAGTAAATATTGACTTCCCACTCACCAATCTGTGCAATTCATTAACTATACAAATCAACCATTGCTATAATAATTAAAAGCATATATCCTACACATTACAAACTCGATTTTACTCTACCCAACCTGCTATTATTACTAAATTTCAAACCCTGCTGAAAAATTGATATTAAAAAAGTAGTTCTTTAAGTATAGTAAGAATGGTTTCCAATCTTCTTTAAAACATTCCAAATTTTCATCCCTTATCAGTACTGTAAGTTTTGCCATCTCAGCATATTCCAAATTTTTTATCAGCCAATCTTCTTTTGAGGGCATTTCATTGTCCTTCCATTTCTGCGCATATACTATTCTGGCTGCTGTGGTTGCATACATAAAAAATGTTAAATTTCTTCTGGAAAACTCTCCTTGCATTATTCCCAGCAGGAAGGATTCTGGTTTCTTAGGAAATGTCATTTAAAAAAATTTCTTCAACTCATTATATATCATATCCCAAAAGGTCTTTGCCTCCCCGCAAGACCACCACATATGAAAAAAAGTTCCTTCACAGTGTCCACATTTCCAACATTTGTTTAGAACATTTTTATACATTAATGTTAATTTTTTGGGTGTCAAATACCACCTGTACATCATCTTATAATAATTTTCTTTTAAAGTATAACATGCAGTAAACTTTAAATCCATTTTCCATAATTTTTCCCAAGCTGCGATATCTATATTATGACCCACATCTTGAGCCCATTTTATCATAGCCACTTCATCTCTTGTCTCCTCCAGAAGCAGCAGCTTATACATCTTAGAAACTAATTTTTCATCATTTTCACACCTAATTGAAGTACAAAACTTGGTTAGTAACTGGTTTCAGTACCATCAGTTAAATGAAATCTATAAGAAGGATCTTAAAGTTGGATTTGAGGATCAAATGTTGAGATTTGAGAAGGACCTGTGTGAAGCAGGAATTTTAGACAACCACCTTTTCAATGCTAGCATAGCTGGCAACCATGCTCAGGGACACGACATCTAGTCTAGTTCCTCTTTGCATCAGAAGTTTAATGTATTTGAATGCTCCAGATTCAATAGCAGCTTTTAATATATGCTTGTGAATCAAAAGTTCTGCTCTGTTTGAAACTGATACTACTTACTACATCACAACATTCTGTTTGGTTTTGGTAAACAGATGCTTGAGCAGAAATCTGGTAACATTATTAACATGGCTTCTGTGGTATCCAGCATCAAAGGTCAGTAGCTTCTTGAGCCTGGTTCTAGTATTACATTGTTCACATGATACTGATATACCTAAACAGGAGCTGAACTTGAATTTATAATGGTTCAACTTCCTGGAAGGGGACTGTTGGTATGTGCAAACACATGTTTTAGTAGAGATAAATGAACTGAAGTTCAGAGTATCTCAAGATTATTCAGAGAGCCAATGAGAAAGCAGAAAAAGGACCTATAGTCAGATGCATGCAACATGATCATTTTCTTGCTTTTAACATGATTGGGTTTCCTTCTCTCTCTCTCTCTCTCTCTCTCTCTCTCAGGAACTACTAACAGGTGTGCTTATGCTGCCTCAAAGGGAGCAGTTATTGGTCTCACCAAGTCCATAGCTGCTGACTTTGTTGACAAAGGCATCAGATGCAACTGTGTTTGTCCTGGTAAGTACTGTTGCATAATCTCTGTTCTGTCTGCACTTTTGAACAACTTGAAGGAGTCCAAGCTTTTCAGATCAGCCATGAAGACCATCCAGCCGATTTTATTTCAGTCTCTTAAGCCAGGATTTTGATACTGCAAAAATTACTCTCTAGCTGTTTGGAAGCAAATCTAGGATTGCAAACAGCAAGATTGGAGGCCTTCAGGAGAGCCTTAAAGACCCATCTTTGTAGCCTTTAAATGTGTTTGGATTTTAATGTAAACCACCCCGAGCCACTTTAGGAAAGGTGGTATATGCACTGAATGAGTGAGTGAGTGAGTGAGATTGGAGGCCTAGGACAAAAGCTGGACCCCTGTCCCCAACTCTTCTTCAGAGAGGCAGGAGGGGGAGAGTGAAGATGAAGCTGTTACTCAGCTCAAAGGCTCCCTCTTCCTTAAGGGCCCAGTGACATTTCACCGCACGCACACACACCTTGTTGAAGTATAGCTATGCCGCTGACTGCAAACAATTATTAAGGTATCTTTAACACTTGTATGGAGAAGGGAATTTTAGCAGCAGGGCCACTTTACCATTACAGAGTACTGCAGATGCTTAAAAAGACATGCCTTGCCAGAATCCCTGTGTGTGTAATCTCATTGGTTAGCCTTTCTTTCTCCCAAAGACAAGCAAACACTCTCCACTGTGTCGCAGGCAGCAGGGCTGGCCCTAGGATAAATGGCCCTCGAGGTGAGGAGTGCTTTCAGTGCCTCTCCCATGGATAGTTTATCTGTGTTGCCAAGTTGTGTGGCTTGCAAGCTCATCTCAATGCTCCCTTTAGATAGGTGCCCTGGGCAGCTGACCAGCTCTCACAAACCCCTAAGCCTAGTGGGATCTTCTAGAAAACTCATTCTAAGAAGAGCAGCTTGAGCCAAAGAGCCTAGATTGAATGGAAACTTTCCACATCTTTTAGCCATCTAAACCAAGATTTTGAGGATGAAACCAGAGGATGAGTGAAGAGCCAAGAAAAGGTGCTAGCCCAAACAGGAAATAAGCCTTTATATGCCATCCTGTTTAGGAGGGTCCAATGGCTAATCCAGGTGGGCAGAGCCAACCCAGAACTTGAAAATCTGTAGTGCTAAAAATGTACTCCTGGTGGCTAAACCCATGGGATAGATGTGCACAAAGCTGAAGGTTCCTAGTCCTAGTTTCAGGGGCTCCTGACATTCTGCCTGAATTATGCACTAATCAGACCTCATCTGGAATACTATGTCTAGTTCTGAGTGATGTCCTTGAAGACAAATCGGAATGAGTTCAGAATGGGCAATGAAGATGGTCAGGAGTCTGGAAAACATGTTAGGAGCAAACATTAAAGGAGCTATTTAGCCTCAAAGAGAAGACTGAGGGAGACAAGATAAGAATACCTGAAGGACTGTTACATAGATTAGATATCAAAGACTTATTCCCTGCTGCCCTAGACAGGGCTACATCTAATGGGTTCAAGTTACACAATTCGAGGATAGTTCTGCCTGTACTTTAGGAGAAACATAATGGTAAGGCAGTTTGGCAAAGGAACCAATTACCTAGAGGGGTGGTAAGTTGTCCTTCACTGGAGATCTTCAAACAGAGGCTGGACAGCCGTCTGTTGGAGATGCTCTAGTTCTGGATTTCTTGCATCAAGCAGAGGTTGAACTAGATAGACTACTAGGTCCTCTTCAACTGATTCTGTGAAACACATTCTTCTGTAGGCCCTATTCAGGCATTAAATAAAACAAACAAACCAGGGATCACCCCAGGTTGCCTATCATGGATGCAGCTGCCATCACGTTTAAGGCACTTCCCTCTTCACACAAATGCTGCCCTGTCCATGAGCAGTGAGGGGAGCAAAATGATTGACATGCAGAAGTGGGACTTCCAATCCCCTCTAGGCAGCCATAATTGTGTTTGGGGCTTAAAAAAAATAAAATAAAGCCTGGA
This sequence comes from Hemicordylus capensis, assembly GCF_027244095.1. Taxonomy (NCBI): domain Eukaryota; kingdom Metazoa; phylum Chordata; class Lepidosauria; order Squamata; family Cordylidae; genus Hemicordylus; species Hemicordylus capensis. The sequence continues at coordinate 33,113,351 of NC_069661.1, read as the reverse complement.
CAGGGCTAATGAGGTCATTGAAGCCTACCTTCTGAGGGGGGTTTCTGGAACATATGGAGGCAGTATAACTATGAGAGCAGGGAGGTGGTTGAATGGCAAACCCCTTAGATTGGGAGTGGGAAGTAAAGTGGCCTTTCCCCTCAGAATAAACCCCTGGGAATTCCAATGATGGGGATTTCTTCCTGACATTACTTCTAGGACACAGTGGGCACTTGTGCTCACCATACCTAAACTGATGTAAATAGTCTGTGATTATCCAGTTGCTAGGGATGGACCTGGACCGGTCCGGAGGCCATTGAAAAAGCCTCCGGACCAGTCCGGACCTGGGCGGTTCGGTTCAGGTGGGGGGGTAGCTTTAAGAGCAGCGGGAGGGTTTACTTACCCCTCACACCGCTTTCCCGCTCTGGCGCCGTAATTCTAGGAGTAATTGGGGTGGCAGGATACCTCCCTGCTGCCCCTTCCCCGCCGTTGCTGGAAAAAACTCCCAGGAGTCCTTTGCGCACGCGCATGCACGTCTCAGAGACGTGAAGCACGCGCACGATGTCTCTGTGACGTGCGCGCGCGCAAAGGACTCCTGGGAGTTTTTTCCAGCAACAGCAGGGAAGGGCGGTAGGGAGGTATCCTGCCGCCCCAATTACTCCTAGAATTACGGTGCCAGAGCTGGAAAGCGGCGGGAGGGCAGGAAGTAAACCCTCCCGCCGCTCTTAAAGCTACCCCCCACCCCAGTGCCGGACTGCAGTTGGCGGTTCCATGCACACCCTTACCAGTTGCTCCTGGACTGTTTCATAGGTTACAGATTTGCTGAATGCAAATATACTCAAAAGTCAGGAAATGCACTTGCCTGCAATGAGGGTCCCATATAAGTGTCAGCTCTTCCACATCTGAACACTTTTTGCTGCCCACATTCCTGCTGGATATGTGAATTGGAGCAGAGGGGACTGTCGCACATAAGGACTACTTACACTAACAATAAGGACATTTCCCAATGGGCAGATGTACTTGCATACTTGCAGTTATGGAAACTGCATCATATACAGCCACTGTTCGAATAATAGAATTGTATTTATGTTTTTATTACTTACACACACAGACACACCTGATTCTTCTTCCAAATATTTCAAAGGGGCTTGTATGGGTATCCCAGGCTTTCCCCTTTGCTCCAGCCAGTTTACAGAGCGAGCTCTCCCACCAGTCAAACTTCATCCTATGCCTTTTCACCATGCTCTCTGGCATTCTCATGTGCCTTCACCATTCTTATACATACAGAAGTTGGGTCGACCAGACTAGCTCTTCCTTGCACGTCAGAGAGGATCCTTATTTATTTATACATACATACATACATACATATCCCTCCAGTACACTACTGCTTGGGGCAGCTCACAATAAAATAGATACAATATATAATAAAATATATTTTATGCCCGATCATTTTAAAATATGCACATCAGAGAGGAACCTCCATGCCTGATCATTTCAGAATCGCTAACCATTCAGTTCATATTGTGGTGCAGGCAGAGTTCAAGAAGGACTCGGGTGTCTGTAGGAAGCCAACTCAGAAAGACTGCTTCAAGGGCTTGTGCAGTTGAGTTATGTTTGCCACATACCCCACATTCACATTAGTGGGTTAGAACAGGGAGACCCAGGTTCAAATCCCCACTCAACCCTGAAATTCATTGGGCCAGTCATATTCTCTAAGCTTTCCCTACCTCACAGGGTTGTTATGAGGATAAAGGGGTGGAAGAACCATGTGAACCCTAAGCTCCTTCAACGAGCAAACAAGTAACAAATGTTATCAAGACTTTTTTTGTCAGGGAGTGTATTTGTCTTCATGTTCAGTGCTGTAGCATTCTGTTGATATTGATATTTGAATATTTTCCTAGGCACTATTGACACTCCTTCTCTACGTGAGAGAATGCAAGCCAGCTCTAATCCAGATCAGGTGAGCAAGCTATTTAATATTTCACACACAATGACACAATAGGGACCTTCAATAGGACCTAGTTTTCTAAGGGGCACTTCAAATGTTCTTTTTTTTTAAAATGGAAAGTACTTTTGTATGGAGGAATACCTGTGAACACTGAGAAATGTAGATCACCAATTCATGCATCTCTTAAATGTCTCAAAGTCTTAATGTGTTCCTTATTTTGAAGCCCTTTAGGTGGCAAGCCTAGTCTGAATTTGCATTTTAAGGTTTTTCTTTGTTTTATATGTGTGTTTCTTTCTTTAGAACAGGGCTGTACTCCAGCCCTTCTGCAGATGTTGTATTATAATTCATATAATCCCCAACTATTGGCCACTGTGGCTGGGGGTGATTCAGCAGTCCCTGAACAGCTGGAGGACTGAAGTTGTGCTGCCCTGCTTAAGAAACTTATAGAGCCAGTTCTCATGACCAGACATTCCTCGGAATCTTCTTCTACTACTACAAATATTTATATATCACTTTTCAACAAAAGTCCCCACAGTGGTTTACATAGATATACACAAATAAACAAACAAAGATGGCTCCCTGTCACCAAAGGGCTCACAATCTAAAAGAGAAACAGGATAGCTACCAGCAACAGCCACTGTGCTGGGGATAGATAGGGCCAGTTGCTCTCCCCCTGCTAAATAAAGAGGACCACCGCTTTAAAAAGGTGCCTCTTTGCCCAGTTAGCGGTGGTCTGTGGTCATCGGGGGCACCAGGAATCCTCCTGACCCAGCAGCCCAGATCCACTACCCAAGTTAAAAGTGAGGCAGGACAAAAACGAAGTCCATCCTACCATTTTGTTTTGGTCATCTCTGCTGCTGTGCCTTTTCAAACTGTTCCCAGGCAGCAGCCAGCCATGTTTATCATAGAGTCCTGTGACTTGCGGGGCCAGGCAGAGAAGAGCTGCTGCAGTACTGAGGATGGCTTCCCTGCTGCTTGTGCAGACTGTTGTGGGGTAGCTGGCAGCCCCAGCGCCTGATGTTGGCAATGGCGATCCCCTCTGTAGCATTCATGTGACTGTGCAAACTGCAGAGCCAAAAAGGAGGCTCTGGTTGTCTGGGAGGCACAAGGCAGGAGCGTGTCTTCCCTCCAGCCCATCCCCATAGGGTTGTGAGAACAGGCCTATAGCCCAAAGTGGCATTCAAAGCCACTTACAAATCATCCTCAGCATAAAATCCCATTAAAGCATAGGTATAGAAATCATGTGGTTTTCACATAAAAGGTAAGAGTGTCGTCGAGTCGGTGTTGAGGCACCCACAGAGCCCTGTGGTTTGCTTTTGGTAGAATACAGGAGGGGTTTACCATTGCCATCTCCCGCACAGTTTGAGATGATGCCTTTCAGCATCTTCCTGTATCGCTACTGCCTGACATAGGTGATTCCCATGTCTGGGAAACAAACCAGCAGGGATTCGAACCGGCAACCTCTTGCTCGCTAGTCAGGTCATTTCCCTGCTGCACCATTATCATAAAGTTATTTGGGCAGATTTCCCCGCTTCCATCCTGACACTTCATCTGCTGGAGGCGTTTCTGGGAACTGAGGCTGAGCAGCTGGAACTCAGTCAGCTCTTCACGAAGGCCAGTCTGTGTTTTGCCGGCAGCAAGCCTGCTGGCAGGTGCGAACCAGCAGCAGCTTCTGAGGAAACAGAGTGGAGTTGAGGAGCTGGAACTCGCTACCTGCAAGGATGGACTGAGATTTGTGTCCGACCATGAAGGGCTGAGCAAGTTCCAGCCATCGGCCCCACCCCGTTGCCTCAGGAGGAGCTGCTGTCTAGCGAGCGCCAACAAGGGAAGACTTGTTGCCAGCAAGAGGAGACTCCCCCCCCCCCGCCGCCATGAAGGGGGACTGATCACACCCTATACACACGTTATGTTCGTCAGACCTCCAGTTGATGTGCGGTGTACACATGGACCAGTACACATGTAGCTATTCACATGTGATGTTGAACACACACGTACAGTATCACTTCCCATCTGTTCTCTGCATTTGAGGAGACCTGTACTCAGGCTCACTTTTAAAGTGTCCACAATCATTTGCATATATGTACCTGTGTACAGACATCTGTACGCAAGTCTGAACAGGGCTTCTGTCTTCTCTTGCTGGCCGTTGGCCGTTGCTAAGCGACAGCTCCGACTGAGGCCCTCGGCAGCAAGGCAATAGGACTGAGTAGCTAAAACTCACCCAGCCTGTGAGGGAGGCTAGTCTGCCCTTGCTGACTATTGCTGAATGGTGTCTTGGGAGTGACACGGATATGGAATTTTAGCCCTGTTCAGGTGCTCTTCTGCTTGTGGATGCTGTACCTCTGAACCCAACCCTGCATCTCTGGGATTACAACATTGGTCTAAAGAGACAAATGCTGGACTTGTGGAGAGATTCTTCCCATGATTAGACTGTTGGAGTGCATAGCGTTCCACATCACAGGGAGGATCTCTCCACATGTACAGTACTTGCCTCTTCAGACAAATGTTGTAATCCTGGAGAGGGGATGGGGTTTCAGAGCAGGGACAGAGCTTCTAAGCACACACTCATGGATGCTGTAAGCGAATACAACACCCCCACTTTCCAAAAACAGCACTTTTGAAGCAGTTCAAACTACTCCTACTATGAATATTTATATACTGCTCTTCAACCAAAGTTCTCAAAGCGGTTTACAAAGAAAAATAAATAATACATAAATAAGATGGTCCCCTGTCCCCAAAGGGCTGAAAATCTAAAAAGAAACAAGGTTGACCCCAGCAACAGCCACTGGAGGGATTGCTCTCCCCCTGCTAAATAAAGAGAACCTCCACTTTAAAAATATGATTCTTTTTTCAGTTAACAGGGGGAGAAACCATCCTAAAGTAGTCTAGGTGTGACTCTTAAGGCTGTGATGGTGCAAAATAGTTGGAGGTAGCTGTGGTGAGGACTGATAACAGAGAATGTTTTTCATCTCCAGGCACTGAAAGACTTCATAGCCAGGCAAAGGTTGGGTAGGCTTGGGACACCTGAAGAAGTAGCCCACCTCTTTGTATTTCTGGCTTCTGATGAAGTAAGTTCTTGGGACAGCTACCATGTCATGTGAAATGGTTCTTTCAACCACTCAAGTTATGGCTGCTTATACAGATTTTTTTAATTTGCTTATTTTCCTATTATATTTCTGCAATCATTTTGTAAGATGATAATTCATGTTTATACTGGGAAGTTTGTTCTTAAACTCCTCTCCATGCTGCTCTTTCCTATCAGAAAGTAAAGGGTATGTGATATCAAGCAATGGCTTGTGGATAAATCTTTGTAATAATAATTTTTCTGATCATATAAATTAAATATTTATATACTGCTTTTCAACAACAAAAATGTTATTTGGACAGCTACCAATCTCAAAGCAGTTAACACAGAAAAATAAGATGGCTCCCTATCTTAAAACAGCTCACAATCTAAAAAGAAAATAAAGTAGACACAAGCAACAGCCACCAAAAGGATATTGTGCTCTCTCCCTGCTAAAAAGAAGAGAATCACCATTTTAAAGGTGCCTCTTCGCTCAATTAGAGTTTATTATCATATGATTAAATAATAAACATGTTGTGAATGTAATGTTGTTTCCCTTACAAACTGCTTCAGCGCAATGCAAACAGCACATGGTAAACATTGTAGCACATGAAAAATATGCTACATATGTAAACTCATTTACCTTAATGCATACAGTGGAAAAGATAATGGTGAGCTTGGATAGAGTAGATTAACTCCAATAGTCAATTTTATTTAGGACTTTTTTGCTCTGCCCTTCTCACTAATATTTAATGTGGCTTACAATCAATTTTAAAAACACATACAATCTTAATAAAAACTACGCCAGAATATTAAAACCGAGACAGAAATAAATCCAGACAAAAACATTATCCAGAAGCAGCTTAAACAAGACAGACTTTAACTGGTCCTAAAGACAAGCAGAGGGAACTACACAAATCTCTTATTGGGAAGGGAATTCTAAAGTGTGATGAAAACTACAGAAATGATGAAAACTACAGAAAAAGACCTCTCCCATGTAACCTTGGGGTGATTCTCCAATGGAGCTGAAATATACAGGCTGGCCTCTCAATCTTCTCATAATGGGAGCAGAATCATTGGAGGAAGGAAGTCCTTCAAGTTTGGCCCAATCTGTTTAGGGCTTTAGGGGTAATAATCAACACTTTGAATCATGCTTGGAAGCAAACCAGCATCTATTGTGCGCACACACTAAAACATGCATTACGTGTTCCTAGAATCATATACTAGTTAGAATGCTTGCAGCCACATTGTGTATTACACATGTATTATAGGTTTTTGAAACAGGGTGAAAAACATGTTATTGAATTTGGCATGCAAAATTTTTAAATCTTTAATCAGCTATATAGTCTGCATAGTGTTTGCTTTTTCATTCCACTTGATGAGGAACCTGATGCAATTCAAAAGTTTGCATACTCTTGTACCCTGTTTTCCCCCACTGAATCTGGCATGTGGCCCTATCCCTCCATGTATGGTTAAAAACTCTGCACACGTTTTTATTTGTTTGATTTTTATACTGCCTTTCATTAAAATAATTTCAAGGAGGTTTATAACACATTTAAAATATTGAACTATTAAACAGTTAGATACAATTATTAATTTGGAATATAAAATACAAATCTAATTAAATATTTTTTAAAATACACAATAAGACCATAGAATACAGAGCAGCAGCAACAAAAACACTCAGTGAGAGATAGGAACATAGGAAGCTGCTGTATACTGAGTCAGATCATAGGTCCATCTAGCTCAGTATTGTCGACACAGACTGGCAGTGGCTTCTCCAAGGTTGCAGGCAGGAATCTCTCTCAGCCCTATCTTGGAGTTGCCAGGGAGGGAACATGGAGCCTTCTGCTCTTCCCAGAGCAGCTCCATCCCCTGAGGGGAATATCTTATGGTGCTCACACTTCTAGTCTCCCATTCATATGCAACTAGGGTAGACCCTGCTTAGCTAAGGGGACAAGTCATGCTTGCTACCACAAGACCAGCTCTTCTCTCCAAGAGGAGAGGAGAGCTGGAAAAATAAACGGGCCTCAATTGCCTGGACAGTTTCCCTCTGCAAAGGCCTGCCCAACTCCCACCACCATATCTCCCTCTGCCCACTATCCGGTGAAATCACCACTCCTAAACCTATCTCCTCAGCCGAACCACCCCCAGCTCCTGTGTTTCAGTAACGCCAGGCAGAAGAGCAGCAACTATATGGCAAACCCACCCACAGCCAGGAATGCTCACACAAATCCTGGGCTGAGTGATTCCTGCCCTGCCCCACTCCCACTCCCATAACAAACACTCCAATCTATGTTACCTTCACTCATAATAAAATACCATTCCCTAGAGTTGAAAGGGGGAAGATTTTTAAACTAAGGCCTCCGACATGGGGCAAGTCCAGAACAAGAGCTGCTTTCACCAGTCCCCATCCAGCCCTCTCCCCACTCCAGAAGCAATCAAATACTTGTCGTCCCCCACAATTCCCTAAAAAGAAAATAGCCCCTCAACCATAAGACAAACCTCCACCAGCAACTTGCTGGCACAGAGTTAGCCAATACTGAGGAGGTGCTACCGTTACCTTCCAACGCCTCCACATCTCCATTGGAGGCAGATGATAAACAATGGCCCTGGGCCAATATCTCTTGATGCTCTGTTGAACTTGCTAACTCTTTGTTGAAAGCCAGGGATGTTCCATTTGTTCTTTCTGCTTCCGAGGCCCCAGTCTGCTCACCCTCAAGGCTGAGAGCTGAAAGGGTTAGAGCCCTTGGGCTCTTGCTCTCCGGCTCTCGCCAAGAGGCTTTTGCCCCTGGTGCAGTCTGTTCTTAAGTAGCAATCGATCACCTGGAGGGGTTGGAGCAAAAGCAAAGGTTCCGAACATGAATGTTCAGAGGCACCTTTTATTCACCTAGGCAGCTCCTGGATGGCAGTCTGTGCTCAAAGTATTGCATCATTTTAAAACGTTTGCCATTTAATGCATTTAGTTTAAACAAACCTGAAATGCTTAGTGTTCAGTTTATTTTGCTCTTGTGATGTGAGTATTTTGTCCATGGTTATTTCAGTCTTCATTTGTGACTGGCAATGAATGCATCGTTGATGGTGGCTGGAGACTGTGACTTTGTGCCAGAGGCGTCCATGTGCAAGTGGCAAAGAGTTTCCTGGAGAACGGGAAGAAGCTGCTGCTTACATTCCAACAACCATGGCCTGCATCACTATCTAATGGGTATAAAATGACTGTTCCCCTGGGCTTATCCATATTCTTGTTCTATCTAACCATGTAGCTTTGTAAGCTGGTTCACAGACAGAATTTATTTCATTTCATGAAATAAATATGAAATAAATTAAGAATAAAAATTAAATAATGAATTGACTGAAAGTAACAATGAATGAAAAAATGAATGAATGAAAGAAACGATAAGTCAAAACAATGAAATAAATGGCACCTGCTGCTCTGCTGTCTTATGTAACTTTCAAAAGCATGGGAGTCCTACTGAGACAAGAAGGTTGCTCACCATATTCACCTATGCTGCTTCCAGAAGAATTCCACTGCTAAAGCTCTTCAGTTGTTTTTTTTTTTAAATTAACTTTGTCACAGCTGTTATCTCTTTGTTATTGGGGATTGACAGCTGGAGATTCCTCTCCACCCTTGTTCTATCATATCCTTAGCTTACTTTCAGAGGGGGACCCCAAACACTGTCACCAGGGCCCAGGATTTGCCCTTTATTCACCCTCTAGCTATCATAGGTCCTTGTTGCCGTTTGGTTTATAAACCATGCAAAAAGTGGGCATGAGTTACAGATAAGAAGGTCTGCCATCCTAAGAACTTACAATTACCAGTAATTTCAGACACTCAAGCAAAATATGTGTGTGGGCATATGTGATTATATGAGAAGGCAGAACCCAGCAATGCAAAAGGCAACAGGAGTCACAGAAGATCTAGGCCATTGGCCAATGCAGTGCTGTCTTGCTTGGATCTTGCACTCTCTCAAGCATGCCTTTGTGTGGGGACTCCTCTCAGCCTTTTTGAGTGGAAGATCACCGCTGCCACAGTTTGAACCAGGAACCCTCCCTCCGGCATGTAAAGTGCTGCTATTCTCCAAATCTAGCACTCTTGATGAAGTCCTCTTGGTCCTGATATATATTTTTAAATTTATATCCCATTCTCCTTCCAAAGATCCCAGAGCAGTCTACATGATTTATCCTCACAACAAGCCTGTGAGGGAGGTTAGGCTAAGAGATAAGTAACTGGCCCAGAGTCACCCAGCGAGTTTCATGGCCAAAATGGGATTTAAACTTGGGTCTCCCTAGTCCTAGTCCGGCACGCTAACCACTACACCATGGTGGGCCTGTGATCCAGTGACTGAAGGATGATAGGTATCCTCCTCTTGCCTACTGCTTTGGGTTGATTAGATAGAGAAGTGGTCTGTGAAGGGTGTGATGTGAGTTCTATTCCTGCCTGGTCCCTCTCTGACATGACTGTTGCTGACTAGGCATGCAAGAAAGCAGTCTGACCTTAATTCTCCTGTTCCTCCTACCTCGCCCATTTTCTATCTTTGTTTTCTATGCCGTGAGCTAATGGGATGGCTCTTGTAAGTTTGCAGGTATGACTTCTCTTGTTCACATTTACCGTGTTTACATGAATCAAAGATGATTCTGAATTTAAAATAACCCCCTTAAAAAATACAGGTTATATTGTATTTACCCAAAAGGAAATGGACTCTGAATTTAAGACAACCCCCTGATTGGAACTTGGAAAAAACCTAATCTTGGATTCAGGTAAATACAGTACTTGTTAGGGATGTGCATGGAATGAAATTCACATTCCATTCTGAGCTCGAAACAGAATGTGAATGCCCGGAATGTTCCATTGGAACAACTGGGCAAGCCGGTTGTTCTGACAGAATGAGCTTGGAACATTTCAGGGATTTCGAGTGCCATTTTGGAGGTCTGTTTTTCCCCTTGCTGACTGGTTTTGGCACTGGCTTCCGATTGGCTTGCGATCTCCTTGCTTCTTGGTTGGCTTATTTGCATACGAATCAACCATTCGTAAAACTATATTGTTGCATGGGTATGAGTGACATTATATTCCTTCCTTCATGTTTCTGTACTGGTCAAAGACTGTAATAAAGTGTATCTATCGATGATGTCATGCTGCCATCAACATCTAAGGCAGGACTACCAGCATGGCAGGACAAGAAAATTGCCCAGCTCGCCCCCTCGACAGTAAACGGATAATTTTACTACTACTGGATGAGTAAGTGTGCAGGTTCTGTTCAGGTTTCCCAAGGCCAGAAAAACAGCTGCTCTCTACAACTGGCTCAAATAGACTGTGAGTGGCTGTCTGGCAGTGGGTGGTTTTCCTGTCATATTTCCTATTCTACAACAATTTATTTAAAATATTTCTGTTGGTTAGCAGAACACATTTTTACACACTAAAAAATATGGGACAGGCACAAGCAGAACATCACAATAACTCAATAACTAGGTATACTTTGTAAAAGTCTGAAGTGAGTAGTGGTGTGTGTGTGAATGGAGGGGCAGGGAGAACAGGGACACTGACACCTCTTCCTAATCACGTGACAGGATTTTGCCGTGCTCCTAATAACTTCTATGTTTACAATCAGATACAAACCAGATTCACAGCACACAGGAAGGGGGCCTAGGCTATTCTGGCAATGGCATTTTCTCCTCTCATCCGCCATGTTGAAACACAGAAGCAGTCAGTCACTTTATAAACAGCGCTCTTTGAAATCTGTTTTGGAGAAGAAGAAAAAGGGGACAAACAAGTCAATTTCCAAGAATAGTAATCATACTATCAAATGGATTTCATTCTAGAGCTGTACTGCCATGTGGATGTTGAAGGGGAAGTAGAAAGGCTTGTTCTACTTAGAACTACTGAATGCTCCCTCCTGTAATAAATAAACAAAAATCACCCCCTCTTTAGCTATAATACTAGCACTGTAGGAGGGAGGGGAGAGATTCTGTTTGCAGAGGGTCACTCACAAAGGGGACCATTAAATATGTGATTCCAATGGCTGCAGTCTGATGAGTAGTTAATTGTATCACCTCATTCTGTGACAGGTGTAGACCAAGCCTGTATTGACCAGTGTAGCCCTTTCCCATGCTTTCCTCTTACAGCTCTTAAGAGGAGGGTTCCCTCTCACCTAAATGGCCGGGATGTGCACGAATCATGATTTGCTCACCGATTCGAAGCACAGCCCAGGGACCTTTAAACGGGAGGAGGGCAGGTCTGTACTTGCTCTGCCACTCGCTGCAGCTTCCTGTGCTGGCACATCCCCCAGCGGCCCTCGCACGGCAGCACACACATGGCTTCTGCACATGTGCAGCAGCCATTTGCGTCATCAGCAACTGACCACGCAAATGGCCAGCAACCACGCTGACGATGCAAATGGCCACCATGCATGTGTGGAGGCCATGTGCATGCCACCGGCATGTGAGGGCAGCTGGGGTGGGGGGCACCAATGCAGCAGAAGCTGCAGCAGGGCTGGACTGGGGGCACTGAGAGGGCAGTGGAATGTCTGTGGGGAGGGCACTGGGTTTTGATCAGAATAGGAAATTGAGGGTGGGAGTTGGGGCGCAGGGGCACCACATGGCCGGGGCGCACCAGGAATATGCCGTGTGGGCCAGTAGGAGCCTGAGCTGCAGTGAGCGGTGGAAGAGCAGGTACAGACCTGCTCTCTTTCCTTTTAAAGGTGCTTGGCTGTGCTTTGCATTGGTGTGAGAATCACGATTTGTGCTCATACCTACTAAAGGGCTCTCCCAGCACAAAGAAAAGTGCAGTACTGTGCAGGTCAGCACAGTGGGAAACAGTTCTCACATTGAAGGGCTTTTCCATCCTTAATGGTTGCCACTTCAAAAATAGTGCAGATCCCTGGTATGTATTTGGTGAGGGAGAGTTAGCAGAGAATTATTTTACAAATGAGGGGACATTCAAAAAAAGCCCTATCCCTAGTGGTACAGTCCAGTAGGATTGTTCAACTAGGAGGACTCTACCATCATTGGTAGTCTGCACGCTGGTAGGACCATATTTGCTACCCTCCTCCTCCTGCTTCTGAAAATACGATTCTCTCTTCCTCCCTTTAACAGCTTTTCCCCAGGCGTGGGAAATTTCTCGCCATTGACGTCCGCTGCTGCTTTGGCAATTAATCTCTTGCTCCGGGTACCGGCGGCTCTCTCCTTCCAGGCAGGCACTCCTCTCATGGCGGGGAGAAGGGGGGGCCCGTTACTCACACCGGCGCGGCAGAGGAGGAGGAGGAAGAAGAAGAAGAAGAACTGGGAAAGGCTCCGGAGCGAAAAGGACAGCTCTGAGCCATCGGCTCTATGTTTTACCACAGCGCGTTGAGTTACTCGGTAGGAAGAAGGAGGACTCTCCGTCTCCCACCGCGAGCAACAGCAGTGATCTCAGCCGGGGATCCTGATTGATCAGCTGCCGCTGCCTCGTTGTGGTCACTAGGGAGGTCCTCCCCACCATCAGCCGTCCCTGAAAGCCGCCTGCCGCTGCTTGGTAGGGTTTTGTTCCTCCTTCCTTTTTTCTCCCACGGCCTAAACGCGGAGGCACGCCCTAACATGCCGTCTGCGTAATTAAACCTCCTGGTTCAGTCCAGGACTGTACTTGGGGTTTGGGTTTGAGCCGACTTAGCAATCTTATGCACCCTTACGCGCGAGGGAGTCAGGCTTTCTCCTGTGCCTAAATCGGCGCAGTGGGACTTGTTTTTTCCCCGAGTGTCCGTGCGTGGCGTGTCTTAGTCCAAGTAAATGAAGCCGAGCTGGGAGGATGCATTTGTCAGGGGGCGTCTTGGCATCGCCTTTTGCAAGAAGAATGGGTTTGCCCAGTGCTCCACCGTCTGGCTTCAGTGGAAGCGTTGGCTCTTCTTGTCCTGCTGTTGCACCTGCAGATTTAACCAATGTATTATTATTAATAATTATTATTATGTGCTGTTTTTCAACCTGTGAGAGCAGTTTTACGTAGAAAAAAGGATGAGAAAATTGCGCCTTGTCCCAAAAAAGGCTCGCCATCTAAACACAACGGAGGCAGTGGAGCTGGAGGCACACTTGGCTGGGCTGAATAGAGACAGTTGCTTCCCCCCACCCCCTGTTAAATACAGGAGATTCTCCACGAGTTTACGCTTTGCCCAGATAGTAGGGCACACACTAGTACTGTACCTTTAAAACTCTCTAGGATGTGCATCACACACCAGAGATCTGGGATTGCCCACATGTCCTTGGCAAGTCGGGATGTCTGCACAGAGTGAGCTTATTATCAGTACAACTAAACAAAGATGCCTTGTGCTTAAAGAACAGAATGATCCTTACAGTACACAGATAGGAAGGAGCAAAGTTTCTGACTTTGAAGGGTGCTCCTTCATATTTGCATAAGGTCTGTGGTGGCAGCAATTCTGGCACATGAACTAAATAAGGTACTTGCAAGTTTCGAAAAGTCCTTTTGTTCATATTTTAAAACAAAGCAAAAATATCAAAATAATCAGGGAAGAATATTCAGTTTTGAACGTGTTAAAAAAAAGGCTGATTTATATATCATATTTATATACCGTCTGATATATACATCTCTAGGCTGTGTACACAATCCAAATTAATATATATATATATATATAAAACATTTGCACAGAATAAAAACAACGAAAAAAAATTCACAGAGTGAAACAATTAAAAATAATAATTTGACAGGGTTATGTGGCTGCCCCAGGGCTTGGGAATATGCTCCTTGTTGAAGTAAGAGCATCCCCTTCTTTGTTTTTAGGAAGATGCTCAATATGTACCTGTTTTCCCAGGCTTTTAACTGAATTTTTAAAAATTTAATGTGTGTTTATCTGTGATTTCATTTTTAGTAGTTTTATGAATTTTAGTTTTAACTGTTTTAATATTTGATGTGTTTTATTTGTACACCTAGAGCTGTTTGAGGTGCTTGTAACGTTTGCCTAGAGTTGTTTGTATCAGGTGGTATAGAAATATGATAAATTATGTGTTCCCAGCCACACCCTCGGATATGCATGTAGATCAGGCCTGCACAAATTAGGCACCCCCGCCCTGCTGCTTTTGGACTACAACTCCCATAATCCCCAGCCACAATAGCCAGTAGCCAGGGATTATGGGAGTTGTAGGCCAACATCTTCAGGAGGGCCAAAGCTGAGCAGCCCTGATGTAGATGCATGTAGTTCCTGGCTTTGAAACTGAAAATCTCTGTTACCAAAACACTGAACAAATTATTGAGAGCAGATAGCAACTGCTGAGGCCCAGGTAAGGTAGTGCCACTCTGTTTACCTCCCTATTTAGAGAGGTCAGTGTTTGAATATGATTTGATACCAAAAAGTCCTAATGCAGGTGAAAAATATCTGAATATATGGCACCTGAAAAATCAGTTTCACATGGTCTTTTGTGTGTGTTTAAATCTTAGGTTGGTCAACATGGGAGAGGACACGGCAGCTGGGAGAGAGGATGTAGTCTCATCTGTAGCTATGAGCAATCATGATGTTCTCATGCATCAAACAACTCAGGTATTTGTTGGTCTCTTGTATATCTATAGTGATGATGTAAATTAAAAACAAAACAAAAAGCCACAGACATAGGAAAGTATTGAACTCAGTGGGCTTCAGGATGAGAAGAATTACTCAAAGTAGTCCCATTGAAATTAAAAGGACAAGTTAGAAAGACTCCTACCTGAAACCTTGGAGATGCTGTCAGTCAATGTAGACAGTACTGAGCTAGATGGACCAATGGTCTGCAGTCAGTTTGGACTGTATCCTCAGTTGTCTGGTATCTCAGTGGAAACCTACAGATTACTGTTTGTATGAATGTTTCTTTGTTTTGATTCAGGGGAGCAATCGTTTAGACTCCAAAGCTGCCAATGGTAATAGACAGACAGAAGAAACTGCTCTGCTGAACAACAGTGGACAACAGCCTCCAAAACTGGCTGAGTCAAAGACATCAGGGAAACTGAGGCAAATATGGGCTTGTCCTCCACAAGGCATAGCTGCCAGAACAGTAACACATGGTAGGTAAAATAAAGGGGGAAGGCTACTTTTCTGTGGACTAATTTTTTTTATGTATTTAGATGTTTAACCTGATCTTTCTGCAAACATTAAGGGTAGGGAACTTCTGCAGATGGTCATTCATCCACAGTTATCTTTGCCTGCCTGGTACATGGCAACCTCAAGTTTTCTCTTCCAGCACAAGCAGAAGGTGCATGGAGTTTCAGAATATTTCATTTCAGTGTATTTCTCCCACACCCACTTACACTCTGCCTTATCAGCTCTGTTAGCTATCTTGAATTACTCATAGGCTACTGTTTTCCCACTATAAATTCCACCCAGTGCAAGAACTAACAGCACTGGCATTGTTATGCGATTTCTCATTCTGGGGTGAAAAGACCCCCTGATTTCTCAAAAACTGTTGACTCCTTCAGCCTCTGATTCCCTTCTACCATGTGGAAGAAAATCAGTGGTTCTAAGCAAACCAGATGGTGATTATTCCAGGGGGATGATGTAAATTGGACCTTAGCATCACTGAAAAATATGTGCCACTTTTCATGGCTAGAGAATGGTATGAGGGCACATATGCAGTTCTGCTGCAGAAGCCAAACTAAGTGTGGGTTCATAATGCAGAACCTGGTTCCACCAACCTGAAACATGGAGGGAATCTCCATATTTTGTGCTGCAAAATTCATATTTTGCACTGCAAAAGATCACCTATCTTGGCTACTTCCAACAAACCAAGATATGTAATCCAAGATATGTGATCTTGGTTTGTTGGCTACTTACAACAAACCAAGTTTGAGCCAAGGGTATGCTCCCTGGCTGGGCCTTCCAGCAAGGCCTGGATATTATCCCAGCCTGTCTTGCACTGTTTCACAGCCATTGGTGCTGATTACAAAGGGGGTAGGTTCACCTGAAACAAAGCAGAGGTTCATGAAGAGCATAGGTTCAGACATAACACACACACTTTAGTGGGAGCAGCACTTGGTTTGGCATTGGCAAGCCAACTTCAGATCTTGGTTACACATCTTGATTTGATGCTCCGCCCCCAAGGGACCCTCAGGTTCCTGTCTTGATGTGGGTTCAGAGAGTTGCAGACAAGTTGGTTACTGACTTTGCAAGTAAGTTCCACTTTATTTATTTATTTATTTTATTATATTTATATCCCGCTCGTCCTCCAAGGAGCTCAGAGCAGTATACATGGTTATTTTTTATTCTCACTGCAACCTTGTGAGGTAGGTTAGACTAAGAGATACATGATTGTCCTAGAGTCACCCAGTGAGCTTCATGGTTGAATGGGGATTCAAACTCAGGTCTTCCTGGTCCTAGTCCAACACTCTAACCACTGTGCTATGCTGGCTGTGTGTGAACCCTCCCTAAATGTGATGATGTTGCACAGATTTAGTCCCATAACCTGATAGTAACAGATAAGAGACTGCCTGAGAACTAGATGTCTGCTGCTCTGAGCTCTTTGAAAGGAAAATGGAGCATGTGTGTATGGTAAATAACATTTTAGGGTCCTGAACCAAACTCCACAAATATCCACTGCATTTTTTTTGCCTCAAATAAAACATGCCCTCCATTTTGTTCCATTAGTTTTGCAGTTCATTGGTTTTTGCTCATACTCTCTGTTGTTTTAATCTTATTGTAAGCCTTTCATATGCCAGTTCTTTGTGTTCTCACCCATAAGTGAACTGCCAGAAAGACTACAGTGAGACTTCATTTCTTTTGATGTGTTGAAACTGGTCATGATCAGGGACGCTTCTTGAGATGCCTTGCTTTCTCACGCAAGCAAAGTGTAGTCCAAGAACTTAATGCACTGATATCAGTAGGACCGATGCCTAAAGCACAGAGTTGGTTGTCTACAGATCCTGGCTTAAATGCACTCTGGCCTACATAGGAAAAAGTTCCAAGCAAAATCATTGCATAGTCAGCATTGATTACTCTTTCCCCAAGTTTGACAGATATCCTAGACATTCCCAGCTTTATCTTTTGTCAGCCCAGATATTATTCTTGAGCAATTTTAAAATTTGCTTCTCTCCCCTAATCCTGTCTGGATAATTTATTAACATTGCAGTGAGTGTTCTAGAATGCTTGTTAGTGCAGTCTTGCTGAATCTGATCAGTAATCTTAAGGGAGACCACAAGGATCCCCAGTTGTTAAAACTAAATTTAATTTAACTAAATTTAATGCAAACCTGTTCACACAGTGGCCTCCAAAGGCAGTCTCTGAGGAACTGCATTGCTCCACCATCAAGGAGCATCAGGAGGTGCTCTGGGGGCATCCTGAAACAAGATGCTTCAAAAGGGATCTGCATTATAAGTTGCTACACTGCAGTCATCAGAAACGTATAATGTAAACAGGAATAGAGCAATGTGCAAAGGAAATATTTATTGCACAATAAAAGAAAAGAATAAGTATGTGATAACATACTTGTTAGCCTCCTTTCCAAAGGGAAGAAGGCATATGAAATCGCCATGCCTGTATGTGTCTGTTTCTATCCTACCCCTAATAACATTTGTTGTTAGTTCATTATAAACCAGATTAACAATACATGGGATGGGGTGCTAGGAGATTGTGATGGGGATACACTGAATTGCAGCTCACATATTGAAACAAGATGGCAGCCACTCAACTTATAAGCACCACCCCTTTAGAACTCATGTGTTTATGCTCCGATACAAATCCATCTTTGATGTTTAAAGAAGTGGAAGGTAGGCTCTGTTAATTCTACTTGGAACCAAGCGTACTAGGCCCAGTGACATCCTTAAAATAACATCTAGTTTGACTCCTAAAGTAATGCTTATGAAGCTAATTCATGCTTGTAGAGTTCTATGCCTGGAGTATTCCCCACTCAAACCTATGTTTTCTCAAGCTGTTTCTGCACTTTCCAGTACCGTCCCCTGGCTTGGCAGGAAGCAATAGGAGAGTTTGCAAAGCAATTGGTACCCATGAACAGTTTATGATATGGGAAGGCATGGCACTTGCATCTCGCTAAACCTCATTGAGATGCTAGCACAGCAACTACATCAGCAGTCGTACCAGTCTACGTCCCATAGCTTGGTTGCACATCAGTGCATAGTTGGTTTTCAAGTGACTTATTGCATGGTGCAGTACAGCGTGGAAACAAGCTGTAGTAATTGGCAAAAGCCATAAATAATATATAGGAACAAGGCATAGTATTTAAAACGACACTGAAAATCCTGGCATGAGAATTACAATTTTTGTTTCTTGCAGCACTTGAATTACAATTCACTTTCCCCTATGAAGTTTTTATAAACTTATTGTCCATTACTTAGAAATTTTCTAAGGAATTAGCATTAAGCATTTGTTTTCCATTTTCTTCCAGTGGCAGCAGCTGCCCTGGTTTGGGCTGTGGGCTGGTCCATTACAGGCCGTGAGTGTCTTCCTGGTGGGAATCTCTTTGGAATTTTGTTTCTTTTCTTTTTTGCTGTGATTGGTGGTAAAATCATGGGGCTAATTAAACTACCTGGCCTGCCTCCTCCACTCCCTCCCCTTCTTGGTGAGTATATTATTGTAAGGATGCATCATTTTATTGTTATACATAAACTTGATTTGTTCAAAGAACAAAGGGCTTAATCTATAATCAGATTATAATCTGTTGATGTGAGCTAGGAATGCAAGTTTAATTGGCAGAGTAATCAGCTAAAGCTTTAACTGATTAATTGATGAGAAATAGGTTTCATTGGTGCAGGCAAACTTTAATTGCTGAGGCTGTAAGTAACAGAGTGTGTGTGTGGGTGGGTGGGTGGGTGGGGAGGGAGGTTACCCTATATTGTTTCTGGTATTTCTGTAATAAGGAATGAAAATAAAATATTAAAAATGGCCTTACCTTCTAACCAATGTCAGCTTTGTCCTATTACTGTAAGTTAGCTGATGAAGATCCTTCAATATTTCAAATGTCACCTTTGCTGAGGCACCTCTGTACATATTTGATTAATCAACTAGAAATTCTTTTTTACTAGTTGCTTTTTCTGATGTGAATGTATTTTGTTAACAAAGGTTCCCATTGGGGATTGGCCATAGATTTGCTTCCTGCAGGTCACTAAAATGTTTCACAACACGTTCTTGGCTCTTAAGAATGTATTTTTGGTCATCTCCCCGCCTCATTTTGTGTGTCTTGAATCAAGCTGATCCTTCTACTTTGAATATTATATTTGAATGGCCCACTGCATGGTCGCTGGATTACCTTCTCCCTGTTAAGCTTTTGGTACAAGTTGCATTTTTGACATGGTAGAAAGGTTGCCGCTGTAGGCATCTGACTTTCTTCAGAGCTCTCTAAATATTATCACTGCCTACCTGTGATATAGATAGTCAACAAGATGCTTTTCTCCATTCCTTTTAGGAATGTTGCTTGTTGGGTTTCTCCTCAGAAATGTCCCAGGATTCAGCGATATAGTCCGGATCGATGTGAAATGGTCAGCTTCCCTGAGGAATATTGCTCTCTCCATCATCTTGGCCCGTTCTGGTCTTGCACTTGACCCAAAGGTGGAGTACGAAACTGTCCTTGCTTAACAACTGCAAAACCTCATGCTAGAGCACAGAGGAACTCATAGGAACATAGGAAGCTGCCATATACTGAGTCAGACCATAGGTCAGTCTAGCTCAGTATGGTCTACACAGACTGGCAGCGGCTTCTTCAAGGTTGCAGGCAGGAATCTCTCTCAGCCCTATCTTGGAGAAGCCAGGGAGGGAACTTGGAACCTTCTGCTCTTCCCAGAGCGGCTCCATCCTCTGAGGGGAATATCTTACAGTGCTCATACTTCTAGTATCCCATTCTTATTTAACCAGGGCAGACCCTGCTTAGCTAAGGGGACATGTCATGCTTGCTATCACAATACCAGCTCTCTTCTGAATGGACTCTCAGATGGAGCAGACTTGGGTCTGGTTCCTTCTAAAATGGAAAATATGTCTGGACTGTAAAATCTCAGACTGCAAGTGAGGACTCATACATTGATTTTTCCTTCATTAAAAATAAATAAATCACACAACACAGAAAACTAGCATGTTAAGAAGAAGGCTTAACATGTTTGAAGCCTACTCTAAGAAGGACTCAGGAGGTAAGCAAGCTTTTCTAAACAAAACAATATTAAGCCTTGTTCCTTCAAACTAACAGGAAAAGGGGAGATTTTGAGGGGCTGCTTTCTCTTTAAGGGAGAAGTTCTAGTGTGTCTGTGTTTCTTTCTTGCCAGGGCTAGCATTGGGGGGTTGTCTGGCATTTAGTTGTTGTTTCTCCCTGCCTGGAGGGGGACAGAGGCAGGAGTCAGCTAGGGCTGTAGTGAGTCACATCTGGTGGCCACATTCCTGTGAGCCACATTACTATATCTCAGTTTGAAGCCTCTCTCTATATAAGAGGTGAAGACCTGAGAGCATAGTGAACAGTGATAGCAAACAGAGCATTGGAATTTTGCATGGGGTTTAGCGGGGAAGTGTGCGGGGGAGCCTGAAACAAGTACCCTTGTCACAAGGAGCCCAGTGGGAAGAGAAGGTAAGTACTACTCCCTCCTTCATATTCTTGAGAAAGGAAGTTTGAACGGTTAAATAGCTGACCAATACAGCTAAGACCTAACTTTCTAATAAACTATCTCGAAGTATAACAAAACCAGTTATGCAGATAGAAATCTGGCAGGGGAGGGGACACTTCCCAGTGTATTGCACAGAGTGTCGCATGTATGACTATTTGCTCCGTGGGCAGAAGTCATGGGTTTTTGCTCGGTGCAAGGAGCTCCTGGCTCTCAGGGAACAAGTTCATTCCCTTGAGACCAAGGTGGCAGATCTAGAGAAGCTCAGAGAACAAGGCATGCGGATGAGACCTTCAGGGACATGGTTGAGGCATCCCACTCCAAGGCCAGTAGCTCATCTGCTGTGAGGGAAAATGAAGGTCTTGGGGAAGGAGGACATTGGTTTGAGGAAGAGGGAAATGCTCCTTTAGTAGGGACCCCTTCTGTGGATGATGAGCCCATATCCTCTCACACAGAGGATACTCCTCCAGGGAGTGGGGGGCCTCCTTGTAGTGGGCGATTCAGTCATTAGAGGTATAGAGAGATGGGTTTGTGTCCCACATGTTGACCGCACAGTGACTTGCCTGCCTGGTGTGAAGGTTGCGGACATCACGCAGCACCTAGATAGGCTGTTAGGCAGTACTGAGGAGGAGATAGCTGTCGTGGTGCACCTCAGCACCAACAATGTGGGGAAATGTAGCCGACCGGTCTGGGAAGCCAAATTTAGGCTGATAGGTAGTAGATTGAAGTCCAGAACCCCCAAGGTAGCATTCTCAGAAATGCTACATGTTCCACATGCAGGTTCAGCGAGACAAGCAGAGCTGATGGGTCTCAATGCGTGGATGAGACATTGGTGCCGGGAGGAGGGGTTTAGATTTGTTAGGCACTGGGATACATTTTGGTGTTGGGAATTCTCTCTGGTAAGAGCAACCCTTTTTCATTATAGCAGAGGGCACAGAGGCACAACACAGTGGAATTTAGTTAGGCATGTGTGTATGCTGAGAGTAAAGTAACTTGGAGCCAGTTCATAGTTTCAAATCAATATACATGGCATTTATTAGAGAACTCCATTCTTGTAAAAGAGATCAAAGGGTCAAAAGAAAGATAGCATGCACCAGGTAAGAGATTCAGTGTATAGGTTTATATGCCAATGCCAGAAGCCTCTGAGCCAAGATGGGAGAGCTGGAGTGCTTGGTTGCTAGTGAAAAATTAGATATAGTTGGCATAACAGAAACATGGTGGAACAGTGAGAACCAATGGGATACTGTTATCCCTGGATATAAACTCTATAGAAAGGACAGGGAGGGGTGCCTTGGAGTAGCACTGTACATTACAGTGGAGTAGCACTGTACATTAAAGAAGGTATAGAATCTAACAAGCTAGAAAACCTAGGAGGACCAGAGTCCTCCACAGAAACCCTGTGGGTGACAATACAAGGCCTGTTCTTATGATGTAATGTTATGGCTAGGCTAGAACATTTCTCCCCAAAACTTGTTTTTCATGCGGAAGGGATGTTTTATATGAATGTGAATCCTTACCTGCAGTCTGAAATGGTGCAGCCCAGAGAGAGGTTTACCACTTTGGGAACTTTTCTTGAAAAGCGGTATATAAATATTCATTGTATTCGTACTTCAGTGAGAACGAGCCCTGTGACAGAATGCACTGTTGTAGGATCTATTTAGTGCCCCATTCAACATTGATGAATGTGTGATGCTCTTCTTTATGGTGCATGTTTAAGAGGCATGGTTTAAGTTCTTGCACAAGTTCCATTAGGAAAATAGTTGCTCTGTGTATGGAAGCCTTTCTCTCCTACCCTCTTTGCAGAAGTGATTCTCTACATCACTGCCTTTTGGGCCCGTAGTTAGTTTCAGTCTATTTCTCAACCAGATTCAGGTGGCAGTGAGTCAATTCGGATGATACTTTTCCAGCCTGTACAATTTGAAAGGGAATGTGTTGAGAGCACACCCTTCAAAATGTCTTCCATGGATATCCCAATGTCCTCCCATCATGGAGAGCTGGTCTTGTGGTAGCAAGCATGACTTGTCCCCTTACCTAAGCAGGGTCCACCCTGGTTGCACATGAATGGGAGACTAGAAGTGTGAGCACTGTAAGATATTCCCCTTAGGGGATGGAGCTGCTCTGGGAAGAGCAGAAAGTTTCAAGTTCCCTCCCTGGCTTCTCCAAGATAGGGCTGAGAGAGATTCCTGCCTGCAACCTTGGAGAAGCCACTGCCAGTCTGTGAAGACAATACTGAGCTAGATAGACCAATGGTCTGACTCACTATATGGCAGCTTCCTGTGTCCCTGTGTCCCTTGTTCGCATGGGGGTGGGCTATACACCCAAAGGCTTGGCAAACATTGAACAGCCCATCCCCATGCAATAAAGGGGTATGCCAGGAGGGCACTGGGTGCTCCCAGAAGATGTTCCAACAGGTGTGCTCTTGGTGCATCTGCTTTGTAATCATGTGGGTCAGTAAGATATCATCCAAATTCGCCGTGTTACTAAGCTGTCATAACTTCAGATCAAAGGGAAATCCTCTCTTCCACTACCGTTTCCAACCTGTATGTTTACTTGACAAGATTCTGACTTTAATTCCATATCCCAATTTTGTCCCCGTAGTGGGAACATTTGCTGAACCCAGAGCAAATGACATGACATCCCATAGATTCAAGCTCCCTCCTTCTCCATTGTGTTACGGAAATTGTGTAGAGCTAAGCAAATCTCAAAGGGTGTTTTGTCTGCTTGGCATTTAAGAAGTGTCATGTGAATGTGTTTCATCTCTCGCTGTCAATGTGTTTTATCTTTCAGGCGCTGAAAAAATTAAAGGCTGTCTGCTTAAGATTAAGCTTGGGGCCGTGTGTCATTGAAGCCTGTGCGGCAGCTGTCCTGGCTCACTTTCTCATGCACCTACCTTGGCCATGGGGATTTATGTTAGGGTAAGAGATGACTCTGTTTCACCTGCTTACAAACTCTGTGTTGCCTTTTCTTGAGCTGAAGGTACTTTCCCTCTTTTATGAAAACATTGATTGCAAGTCAGTCTCTCTCTCACACACACACACACACACTCACACTCACACTCTCTCTCTCTCACACACACACACACTTCTAAAGTAGTGGACATGAGTTCTAGTGGTATTTGCATCCCAGTCTTAAAGCACAACAGCCCCTTCAAGGTACGTACAGGCATAATATTATCTGAATGGTAGAGCCGCTCACTTGCTGTGTTCTGTTCAAATTGGGCCACAGTGATTAGTGAACTGACTGATTTAAGACATTTTGACGGACTGAAAATAAATCAGCCAGCGGATTAAAAAGGCAACAAATTATTTTTAATACAAGGAGTTAGGGAAACTGCAGGTGACAGGCACCGTCTTAGAACAGGCTTCCCTCCTGCATGAAAGAGAGCCGAGAATGCTGTTGTGAGATGATGCCTCCTGCAATGAATGTGTGCAACATCTAAAAACAAGATGAAGCTATTCTCACGATTGTTCAAAACTGGGCTAACGGAGTCCAGCCCAGCCTAGTTCTGATCAGTCATGGGAACCACCAGGCTCATGGGCAAGCCCAGTGGTTCTCTGGCAGCTAGCCCGCCTTACAACCCCTCCCCTTAAACGAGGTTAGCAGAGCAAGTGCTCTGTTAACCTTATTTTTTGGGTCGTGGGTCAGCTGCGGCTGCTTGCAGCCATGGCTAGCACACTCGGGGTGGTGGGGAGTGGGGGGGCCCCCTGGAAGGCACTGGACACTTGTACATTGCCTTCCTGAGATTCGGGGGCCAGGGCGCTGCACAGCGGCATTCCCTTTCCCCCGACCCCTGGAGCTCCCAATGGAGCCACGGCCGGGCACAGGAGCGCCCGACCCGAGCAGCTGCTCATCTGGGCGGCTGGTTCGCCCACCCAGCAATGAGCGACTGCTCTAAGTCCGCTCTCCCCGCCAAACCCCGTCTGGTGCTTCACACGGATCACGTGAAGTGCCTCAATGTGGTTTTTTTTCTTTTTATGGTGTACAAATGTATGCAGTTTTAATAATCTACCACTACCACAATCCTATGCATGCTTACTCGGAGGTAAGTCTCCCTGGCTGACATCCTGACCCATGCTGTAAACTTGTACTAGTTAACCCAGGAATCTCTGGTTGTCTGGGGCAGTGGGACCCCTCCCATCCCAGCTGTACTGAACCTTACTAGCCCAGATTCGCTACCCACTTTAAAAGTGAGGTAGGAGGACAACCAAGCCTGTCCTACCTTCTTTGGTTGTATGTCTAGCCATATTGTTTAAAGCTGCTCTCGGGCTGCCAGCGGCCATTTTAACCACAGAGACAGATGGAACGAGAGGCCAGGCAGGGTGGAGCTGCTGCAATAATGCAGGCTGCCTCTCTGCTGCTCCAGCACTGGAGTATGATATTGTTGGAGGTCCCAGCTCCCGATCACAGCTCCGGAAATAGAACTGCCCTGTGGTGTTCGTGTGGGGTGTATCCAGCAGAGCCAAGAGCAGGCTCCGGTCATCTGGAAGCAGGAAGGCCGGATCCTTGTTATCCAGGCACAAACACGTTTGTGATAGAACAACACTGGTCTGGAACACAAGCTCCAGAGTGAGCACGACTAGTTACCACAATAACCTTGTGTTAGTCATCATGTTGGCTACTGTTCTTAGTGGCCGTTTGCTCCCTGCTGTGTTTAGGACTTCTTAAAACTCAGTAATCAAGTAAGATTTCTTGAATGTTTGACAGCTTTGATTCAAACGAACCGCCTCTGGCTGATGTCTCCTTAATCACTTTTATGAAGCTGTTGATTGGATGCGTGGGCCACAACCCAGTGTGATCCTTTGGGTTGTGCTTGTTTCTTTGTTTTTGTTTTTTGCACAGTCAGAATTTATATCTGCTATATTTATATTCTATTACATGCAAATCCAAAGCACAGGGGGCAGCTTGGCACATGCTGAGCCGTCTTGTTCACATACTTTATGTTCTTAAGTGTTAGCAATGCATAGTTGAGTGTGGGGAACTAACTAGCTTGCACTGCTGCAACTGGAATCTTTTTTTTTTATTTTTTGCCTCCTTCAACCAATGCAGAGAACAAAAATGTTCACAATGTTGCATAGAAGGTTGTCCAGTAAATGCAACACTGAGAATGGAAATGCAGGGAAGACATGATGTGCTCCTCCGTCCATCAAAGGCCTGATATTGTGTGCTCTTAGATTTGTTCTAGGTGCTGTGTCTCCTGCTGTTGTGGTCCCCTCGATGCTCATTTTACAAGCGGGAGGATACGGTGTTGACAAGGGCGTCCCGACTTTGCTCATGGCTTCTGGCAGCTTTGATGACATCCTGGCCATCACAGGCTTCAACACTTGCTTAGGAATGGCCTTCTCCTCGGGTACCGTAACTGGCTGCTCTGTAGAACAGATGAGCCCCTTCGCATGCTTCTCTCCCTCATGTGCTGACTTACCATCTGCACGTTATCTTTTATATGCAGGGACGTTCAAAAATATGACCCACCCTACTTGTACTCTGAAGTGGTACAGAAGCCTTTGTTGCTGAGGTTTAGAGCAGGATAGAAGCTGATCGTGCCTTGTCACAGGGCCTCTTGACTCCTTCCCATGCTTTGTGATCTTGCTATGTGCAAATTGTTGACTAGTATTGTTGATATTTTTTCTGGCAGCAGAGACTATGCAGAGCCAGCGTGGTGTAGTGGTTAGAGTGCTGGACTAGGACCGGGGAGACCTGAGTTCAAATTCCCATTCAGCCATAATACTAGCTGGGTGACTCTGGGCCAGTCACTTCTCTCTCAGCTTAACCTACTTCACAGGGTTGTTGTGAGGAGAAACTCAAGTATGTAGTACACCACTCTGGGCTCCTTGGAGGAAGAGCGGGATATAAATGTAGTGGTAGTGGTAGTGGTAGTGATGGTAGTAGTAGTAGTAGTAGTAGTAGTAGTAATAATAATAATAATAATAATAAATAAAATACTAGTGTAGAGAAATAGCATAGAAACCCAATTGAAGCTTCTTCCCCTGCCTTATACAATGTCAGACCATCTAGCTCAGTACTCTCTACTCAGTGGCTTTCCAGGGTTTCAGTTGGGTCTTTCCCAGCCCTACCTGGAGATGCCAGGGATTGAACCTGGGACCTTTTGCACACAAAGCATATGCTCTTCCATTGAGCTACAGTCCTTCCTCTGTTTGCTTTGCCCAGACAGGCTCCACCCTTGACAATATCCTCCGTGGTTTTCTGGAAGTTGCAATTGGTATAACAACTGGTGGTCTTCTAGGAATTTTCGTTCATTACTTCCCAAGCAAGGATCAGGTAAAGAAAGACATATTTTTTAACTATCAGTCTCTCATCTCCAAGTGTGAAAGCAGAGAATTCTTAAAATTAAACTACATGCTATGACTGAGACTAGTAAAACATAGTAGATGAAGTCCAGAGAGGTTGCTCTGAACTCAGCCTGAGCGTTGCCAAGTAGCAGAGCATGATTTTTCTGCCCGCCTGCCCCTGTAAGTGCTCTGTGCCTTCCAAACATATGGCCTTGAAGGCTGTGCGACCTTCAAGGACATATGTTTGTGGAAAGCAAAGACCACTTACAGGGGCAGGGGAGAGCAACAAAAATCACTCCCCGCACATGCTCTTTGGCAACACCCTGGCTTAGTTCAGTGCAGCCTTTCTGTGTGGGGACACAGCTTGGTTGCACCCCAAATGGCTGCTTGAATAAATAATGTTTTCTTATCTCTTGAGAGTAGCAAATTACATTTCTAGCACATTCGTTATTTGGGAGGCAAATCCATTGAATTTTTTATCCTCTAATCTTTCTTCTTATCTATGTTACATCATTTGTGGAGATCTTGCTTTCCCTCCATCTTTATTTCCTGGTCCCAGGCATCTCTTGTGTGGATAAGAGCATTCTTTGTGGTGGGCCTATCCGTGCTTGCTGTTTTCAGCAGTACATACTTTGGCTTCCCTGGAACTGGAGGGCTGTGCACTATTGTCATGGCATTTCTGGCTGGTATGGCATGGTCTGAGGAAAAGGTAAGCATTCGCACAAGAGAATTCACTTGGATTCTAAAGCATTGGTTTGTGTGAAATAGACTGCATGCCAGTAAGCCTGCTTTACAGTAGTACTGGCCACACTTAGCTTATGACCAGAGTCAATTGCCCAGGGTAGCAAAGGAAATCCTTGTACGGAAGTAAGCTTCTGTGCATGCACCTGATACAGATGCACTCCCGAATCTGCCTTGTGATGATCATTCAGGCTCCATTGAACTGGATGGATGCTGCTCTTGATGCGAAAGGAGATGTGTGTTGTTGTCCAAGAGGACCACTATTTCTTGCATCTATATCCAGGCTAGTGAGTTCCAGTGAATAGAGGCTGAAAATTGGGCAAACAGGCAACTACATTTTAGAACAACCTGTTTGAAAACTTTGCTTGTGAAAAAAAGTTTCAGCTTGGCCAATTAAGATCTTATCTAATCCATGTTAATGGTTGATGTTATCAGAATGATCCCTTCTGCCCTTCTTATATTTGACGGCTGATGATGTCCTCTTTATTAATAATGGTAGAATCAAGCTTCTAGGGTGAGATCAAACAACTTAATAGTTCATTTGGGCCAACTAATGTTCAAAATTAGTTGTGCAGTGCTAGGAAAGGAGTTAATGCCACACATGCCTTCTTTTTTTTAAACATTAAATAAAACCTTTCTTACAGTGCTGTGCATTTTTGCTCCTTTGTTACAGAGGAAGATAGAAGAAATTGTTGGGGTTGCCTGGGAGATTTTTCAACCTTTTCTTTTTGGTTTAATTGGAGCTGAAATATCCATTACCTCTCTCGTACCTGAAACAGTTGGTAAGTCTGTTAGAATTGCTGTAGCACTTCACTCTGGCTATTTTACGAGGGGCACTAAATAAGTGCCTCTCCCAAACTGGAAATGCCTGTATTTCTCTAAGCAAAGTTAAAAGAAAGTAGCCCTAATAATAATAGTACTTATTTTGTGCCTTACAGTGTTCCGGGCACTTCACATACATTTTCTCGCTGTAGTCCTTACTGCAACCCACATTGCAATTTGGGATCTGGTAGTAATTAGTATGGCTTGCCCAAGGCCTCCTAGTGAGTTCATGGCAGAGATAAGACTCAAAGCAGGGAGGGACCTTCTGATTTTGACCTGAGTGGGCTGAGACAGGACCTGCATCCCTCTGTCAACACTGAGGATGGTTGTGTCCCTCACCTGTTTTCCTTTGAATAACATCACAAAGGTGGAAATCCGTAGAGGTTATGTCTCAGAAAGGTGTGTGAATTGGACCCTAGGTGTTTTAGTTTATTTTCTAGCTACTATGAATAAAACACACCTGCCTTGAGTTCTTTGGCTCATCCAGACAGTGGTACAGTATATTCCACCTTGAGTGCAAAAAATTAAAATGGGAAATTAACGTAATGTACAAGGATGCCATGTGGTAGTGGTAGTGCAGTCTGTGGCAATCCATGAAGCGACTGTATTTTTCCCAAGCTCCTTTTATTTTCTTGGAAAAGAAAACCCAGTTCCCTGTTTTGTTTTGTTTTTTGTTGTAATTTGTACTCAGGTTGGAATATATCAATATCTGGAATCACTATCTCTTTAAAAAAAATAGAAATATTTAAGAAATATAAGGCAGGGTTTGCCTATATACTAGTAACCAAACGAGTATTTCTGGTTCCACTAACGGATCACTTATGTCATGAGGGCCTGGTTTGCAAAAATAGGTGCAAACATGTTCAATAGGTTTTAAACTGCAGTTGTTCTACAGCTGTTGGTCTCCTCTGACCACAGCCATTGTTGCCTGACTCAAGACATCTTTACTCTCCCCATTAAATATAAGAAAGTCCCCACTTTATAAGGTATCTCTTTGCCTACAAATGGCTCAAATATTCATCTCATTAGAAAGCACAACTGAAGAAAAGTGCTTCCCTTGTGAGTCTTTTGAGGTCCCCCTCCCCACATTTCTTTAGCTATGTAAACCACTTTGAGCACTTTGTTTTGTTTAGAAGTGGTATATAAATGTTTGTTGATGATGATGATGATGAATTTCTCGGCTGCAGGGCTGTGTGTGGCCACATTGAGTATTGCATTATTAGTACGAATTATTGCCACATTCCTGATGGTGTGTTGTGCTGGATTTGACATCAAGGAGAAAGTATTTATTTCATTGGCATGGATCCCCAAAGCAACTGTCCAGGTGGAGTATTCCTTTATAGCACTTGGTGTTTTTCACATAGAGCTTTTAAATGCCTTTAGCTTGCATCTCCTCCAAAATGGAGGTACCCAAAGTCCCTATGAGCTATCGAGGAGCACTTCACACATGATTCGGGTTTTTCACTACCCGTTAGAGTGTAGCCCGATTTATATCCAGGGTTAAAAAATCCACTTTTTACATCGCTTTTTGTGGGGACAACTTCGAGTTCACAGTAAAGCCTGCTGTCTGGGAAAGCTCCTGGTGTTGGTCCCGAGTGTCAGTACTTAATTATTAATTTCAAAGTATACTCCACATTTCTTACGAAACAACCCAAAGTAATAGTAAAAGTGATGTTATTTATTAGGCTCACCTTTGGTTGGTATTATTTTTGCTCCTCATGCACTTAATGAGTTTTAGTGGGTCAGTGCAGCTAGTAGCAACCTGTTATGATGTCAGAGGACGTTCCAACGTACTCTCAGTGCATCCCTTTATTGAGTGGGCAGGCTCTTCATCTGAGTTGACCTTCTATTCATGCTCCTGCCTTCCTTCCATCATGCAACTCAAGGTGGCATACATAGGTTGCCCAGGAGATCACCAACCAGGCACTGCCTAGACCTAGATCTGCTTAACTTCAGCAATGATGCTGCATCACACATGCTCTGGATTGTGCTGGTAAGGCTCTGTAAGAGCCAATGCAGATTGTGAACCATTATTGTAATGTGTGAAGAGGCAAGTTACTAAGTTCTATACCCCTTGTAGCCTCCAACTGAAGTCCATTATGGTTCTCGGGCTTTGAAGGTAGTATAAAAGGAAGGAGCTGTTGACCCCCTGTGAGACAAGGAATTGTGCTTCCTTGAACCTCTCCCTGAAACTTCAATACTGGGAGACTCTGAACTGGCCAGGTTTTTAAAAAAGTTTTCTTAACGACAGTTGTTCTTTTTTTGTTTTTTGTCCCCCTGCAGGCTGCAATTGGTTCTGTTGCCTTAGATACAGCACGAGTGCAAGAAGATCAAAAGCTAGAACAATATGGCATGAATGTCTTGACGGTTGCTTTCCTATCAATCTTGATCACAGCTCCAGTTGGAGCTCTGATCATTGGCCTGGCCGGGCCCAAGCTGCTCCACAAGGCTGCTGATGTAGGCAGTAAAGATCCTAAACATGGGAGAAGAAGAGAAGAAGAAGAAGAAATTGAAACATCTGGATGGGTATAGGGAAATGAATGAGCCGAAGAACACCCAGTTGGCATTCCAAGCTGCCTAGGAATCATGACTGCAGAAGTTATGAAGGCCTATGGAATGCATCGCATTCTGGCTAAAACAGCAGAAGTACTGATAGAAAAACAGACTGTATTAAACCAGCATCCAGATTTCTTTTCAACCTAACCCAGGTATTTAAGGAAAGAAGTCACAAGCCAAATAGTATTTGGCCAAACCATTGACTGGTGAAAATATACCAGTGGCCCAATTTGGAGACATGAATGCCAGCAAGACAGAAGAAATCACTTGAGATGGTGCCTAAAAATATAACTTAGTCAGTAAGGTGGTCTTGAAGTAGAAAGAAATATAGGATCCAGAACTGACAGTAAATTACTGATTGAGATCATGGGTTTGGAAATTAAATGGTAAGTTAATATTTTCAGAGGTAGTATGTGCTGACAGTGGGTGTACAGTCTTTAGAACAACCCAGTACCCTTCTAGGAGATGGATATTTCTTTTCCCTTCTTGTACCTTTAAAACCTAAAGTGACAAAAAACACAAGTACTTGTAATTAGGGCTGTCACTCAATTAAAGAAATCTTCATTAATCAACCGATTAATCTGCATATATTTGCGTATTTTAAAAATGGTTTTAAAGGGAAAAAGTACTTTCTTAGTCTTTAGATCTTCATGCCCATGTTGTAGCAAGCATCATCTTTGAAGAGGCATTTACCGTTCTCTCACACAGGACAAAATGCTTCTTGTCATCTGGAATTTTTAGAAGTACTTCTAAACATAATACACTTAAAATTAAAAGCAGATGCCCAATTAATTGGGGGTATCTTTTTAGATTCACCAAAGTGTTTTAATCTTTTTTAAAATCTCCATTTTAATTTCCATTTCCAATGTAATCTCCATTTCAAGTTGGAGATGCTTTGGAATGCACTCCAAATACTGTATAGCTCAAAATAAGAGCTGCTCCATCTCTGATTGCTTTTTAAAAGACTCTTAAGAAACAACTCTTTTCTCAAGCTTTTAAAATTAGTTTTAAATTGTTTTTATCCTGTGAAATTATTTTAATTGTTGCACTCTGTGAATTGTTTTTAACTGGTTTTTATTCTGTGAAAGGGTTTTGTTTTTATATTGTAATTTGAATTGTGTACACTGCCTAGAGATGTATATATCAGGCGGCATATAAATATGACAAACAAATAAATTTTGAAGCAATGAAGATCTGTGCTGCCAGTAACCTATTATAAACTATTATTGTAGCCTCACTTGTAATGGTGATGGGATCTAGATCCCTCACATGAAGCTGATAAAGCTCCTTAAAGTTTTCTCCCTAGTTCCATGCATCATACCTGCATTTAACTGCTGATACCTTTTGTAAAGCTTGACCTTATAGAAGAAGATTATGTTTGGACTGAATGCAGTGAGGGCTCTTCCAGAATAATCTCCTTCTCTAAAAAATTGATATGTCTTTTCACTAAATGTATGAGCACCTCTACGTTTTATGAAGGTGCATCAAGTATGTTTTTGCATCTGTGAAGCAGAAAATAGACAAATGTCCATGTCTACAGTGGAAATTATACAAGTTGGTCTGTTACTCCTACAAAGGAGCATGGGAATTATAGTTTTTTCAGAGATTATGAAACCATGCACACTGATACAACTGGCTATAAGAATCAGCAGTGAAAATATCTTCAACTGCCTGAATTATCCAGTATTGGGCATTTCACAAAAGGTCTAGGTTCAATAGCCATCTACAGACTCATAAAACCTATTAAGGTGTAGGCCACAGCTGTCTTTGCTTGTGAACAGATCATGATAATTGCTAACTCAAATTGCTACGACATGGAGCACATTTAAAGATCTATGCTCAGGCGATACGTGCGGCAAAGAAGCGGTTCTTTTCTGCCCGTATTGCCTCTGTGAGTTCACGTCCGGCAGAGTTGTTCAGGGTTGTGAGGGGACTAGTATCTTCTCCCTCTCCCTTGAACCAGAATTTGGAGGCATCAGTTACCCGCTGTGGTGTGTTTAATGAATTTTTCGCAGAAAAAATCTCTCGGATTCGGGCCGACCTAGATGGAGACTCCACAATTAATTTCATGTCTGAACTGGAGGTGTCCGACAACTCCTCTTATACAATTCGACTGGATCAATTTCAGTTTGTGACTCCTGATGATGTGGACAAGCTGCTTGGAGCGGTGAGGCCTATCACTTGTCCTCTTGATCCTTGTCCAACATGGCTTGTTCTATCTAAAAGGGAGGCTGTTGTAAGTGGCCTGGTAAAAATCATAAATGCTTCTCTGAGGGAGGGCAGGATGCCTCCTTGTCTTAAGGAGGCAATTATTAGACCTCTTCTAAAGAAGCCTGCGTTAGATCCCTCAGAGTTGAGCAATTATAGGCCAGTTTCGAACCTCCCATGGCTGGGCAAGGTAATTGAGAGGGTGATGGCCTCTCAGCTCCAGGCGGTCTTGGAGGAAACTGATTATCTAGACCCATTTCAAACTGGTTTTCGGGCAGGCTATGGGGTGGAGACTGCCTTGGTCGGCCTGATGAATGATCTCCAATTGGCAATTGACAGAGGAAGTGTGACTCTGTTGGTCCTCTTGGATCTCTCGGCGGCTTTCAATACTATCGACCATAGTATCCTTCTGGAATGTCTGAGGGGGTTGGGGATGGGAGGCACTGTTTTACAGTGGTTCCGCTTCTACCTCTCGGACAGATTCCAGATGGTGTTGATTGGAGATTGTTGCTCTTCAAAGTCTGAGCTTAAGTATGGTGTCCCTCAAGGCTCCATACTCTCTCCAATGCTTTTTAACATCTACATGAAACCGCTGGGAGAGATCATCAGGGGATTTGGAGCTGGGTGTTACCAGTATGCTGATGACACCCAGATCTACTTCTCCATGTCAACTTCTTCAGGAGCTGGCATATCCTCCCTAAATGCCTGCCTGGAAGCAGTAATGGGCTGGATGAGGGAGAATAAACTGAAGCTGAATCCAGATAAGACGGAGGTACTTATTGTGCGGGGTCGGAACTCTAGATACGATGTTGATCTGCCTGTTCTAGATGGGGTCACACTTCCCCAAAAGGAACAGGTTCACAGTCTGGGAGTACTTCTGGATCAACGTCTCTCCTTGGTTTCTCAGGTTGAAGCAGTGGCCAGGGGTGCTTTCTATCAGCTCCGGCTGATACGCCAGCTGCGCCCGTTTCTTGAGATCAATGACCACAAAACAGTGGTACATTTGTTGATAACCTCCAGACTAGACTTCTGTAATGCACTCTATGTGGGGCTGCCTTTGTACGTAGTCCGGAAACTTCAGTTGGTTCAGAATGCGGCAGCCAGGTTGGTCTCTGGGTCACCTCGGAGAGACCACATTACTCCTTTGTTGATGGAGTTACACTGGCTGCCAATAGGTTTCCGGGCAAAATACAGAGTGCTAGTTATAACTTATAAAGCCCTAAACGGCTTAGGCCCTGGGTATTTAAGAGAACGTCTTCTTCGCTATGAGCCCCACCGACCGTTGAGGTCACTTGAGGAGGTCCGTCTCCAGTTGCCACCAACTCGTTTGGTGGCTACACAGAGACGGGCCTTCTCGGCTGCTGCCCCGAGATTGTGGAATGCGCTCCCTGCTGAGATATGATCCTCCCCATCTCTCGCAATTTTCAGAAAACACCTGAAAACACACCTCTTCAACCAGGCTTTTTCAGCTTTTTAAAAACTTGTTTTTAAATAGTTCTGAATATTTAATTGTTGTTTTATGATGTTTTTAATTGTTAATTATTGTTTTATGTTTTATAATTTTTGTTTTAATGATTAATTGATTTTAATGGTGTTTTAATGTAAACTGCCCTGAGCCTTTTGGAAGGGCGGTATAAAAGTTTTAATAATAATAATAATAATAATAATAATAACAACTACTACTACTGTGAATTCTCAACAGCCCCCCAAAATTACAGGCTCACATAACTGCACAGCATCCTGCTGACAGAAGAGCAGTGTGCAAACGCTCCTTCTGTCCTGTCCTCCAAACCCCATGGATGCTGCTTGCAAACACATCCAGTCGCTGCAGTAGTAGTATTTCTATATAGCTTTTCAATATTTCCAAAGTGGTTTACAGAGAAAAATAAATAAATAAAGTCTGTCCCGTCCCGAAAGGACTCTCAAACTAAAAGAAACATAAGGTAGACATCAGCAACATCCACTGAAGGGATGCTATGCTGAGTTTAGATAGCGCCAGTTGCTCTTCCCTGCTAAATATAAGAGAATCATAACTTTAAAAGGTGCCTCTTTGCTCAGTTGGCAGGATGACAAAATCCTTAAGAGCCATGGAGGCTCTGCGCATTTGCAAGCAGCGTCCGTTGAGTTTGGAGAAGGACAGAGTGAGTGTGTGTGCCCCGTTCTTCCATCAGCAGGACACCGTGCAGTTATGTGAGCCATTGTTCCCAGAGTTCTTTGGTGGAAGTCATGCCAGTTAAACTGGTTCTGAACCTATTTAAACTGGTAGTGCAAATGTGCCTAAAAGCCTACATAGTCACCCATATATACAAAAAGCGGGCTAATTTCTTCTTATAGGATGTTAAACTGCCAAGACTGGGAGCTTCAATGGAACAGCATGTCTAGCACAGTTTATACATCTAAAGGAACCTGAAAATATTTAAAAACTCAAGTCTGCTATTACAGTTGTTGGACTGAAACTATCCCATGTGAGTACTGGACCCTTGTCTCCTGTTGTTGACTCATTGTGCTTCTTGTGAGAGCCATCAAAGACTGATAGAGAATGCCAAACTATATATTATATTAAAAGTGTAGTTTGGTTGGGGTGTGTGTGTGTGTGTGTGTGTGTGTGTGTGTTATAAATAAAATTATAATTACCAGCAATAAATTCACAAAGTGGCTTACAGTGAAAAAGGAATAAGATGGTTCCCTGTCCCACAAAGACTCACAATAGAGAGTGCAAATTAAGTGTAAATAGCACTGTACTCTAAAACAAATGTAATTATGATGCTAATTTATGTAGTATTACATGCTTATTTCATTTGGCATACATGACTGGTACTAAACTCATCACTGACAGTTGGAGCCTGTAATTTTGCCAATTTCAGATGGGTTCTTTCAGCACAAAGTGTTCTCCGGAGGACAGAAAGAAGCTGCTTGCACTCTTAACAATCATAACTTGCATAATTTCTAATAACTAAAATGATAGATTCCCTGGGCTTACCACAGCTGTTTGCTAAGTGCTAGTACTCTTCCTGAAGGTCTTGCTGTGTACACATTTATTGTACAATGTGTATTTATTTCTCATTTTTTTACACCCAGTCTGTGAGTCTCGCTCTCAAGGCTGTTGCAAAGATATTGCATTTTCCAAGTAAAGCACAATCTTTTGAAAATAAGACGCTACATCTCCGACACTAATATTCATTTCTCTTGTGACTTCTGCTATGAACAGCATGTAGTTGACTGAGGAATTGTACTGCTAAACCAAAGGGAACACACAAACCCACTCACATCTTGTACCATATTAAAGGCAAACAGGTTTATTATGGCATAAGCTTTTATGGGCTATAATCCATTTCCAGTGATATAATCTCTTTAAAAACTATGCCAAGAAAAATGTTGACTTTCAGATGCCACAGGCCTTCATGTCTGTTGTAACATAGTTTTCCCCTTAAGAATTTGAAAACCAGGGGAGTATTTTGAGTGGAATGAAAAGTAATAGGTAAAACGTGGTGTTCAATAATCACTGTTTGAGAATCAAAGGCAGGCTTGAGCTGTTGGAAGTGTAAAACCCAGAAATAATCTCCAGGTCTCCTTTCCTCCTGACTCAACAGTTATCTTCAGGCTCACTTCTGTTCATATAATCAAACTGAACCTTTATGTACACTTTTCTATAGGTGGTTTGCTGGCCTCTGCCAGAATTGTGCCCAGTATGGGTGTATATTTTCTGTATGAACCTGTTCATTATAGCTTTTTGGGGTTGGATCACACCTCCAACAACTAGTGTATATTTTGCGAGGCTCAAGACATTAAGCATCTACAAAGAGCCCTGCTGCATCCATTCAAAGGTTCATCTAGTATAGCATCCTGTTTCCCACAGTGGCCAACCAGATGCCAACAGAAAGCCCACAAACAGCATAAGGGCAAAAGCCCTCTCCTGCTGTTCCCCAGAAATACTGCCTCTGAACATGGAAGTTCCACATAGCCATCATGACTAATAGTTATCAGCAGGTGCATTTGGGTTTGAGGGAGAAACTTCAAATGGAGTCTACGTTGATTTTTTTAAAATGCCACAAAAGTATATGTATATTTAATATAGTAATATTTTAGATTGCACTTGGTGTGTAGATGCTGGGAAGGTGCACCCAACTGCACCATCCTTGTGCCTACACAGAGTTGAAAAGCTACAATTATCCTTGTTGCCAACAAAGGATTACACAGGGGCTTTATACTAATTTCTGCAAGGATACACTTTGTGTGTAGGAAAGTTATCCTATACAGTTTGTATAGGGTTTCTACTATTATCTGTGCTTCTGGTTTCCCTCTAAGCCTAGGCAGGCATTGTGGAGTATGGATGCTTGACTGTCAGCAGTTGCAAGGTACTGATTTGGCCAAATGTTATGTTTATTTTTAGATGCAATTCTAAAAATTCTGCCATTTTGGATTTTAAATATACTCTAGCGGCTATATCTCTCCACTTACAAGATTTTATTTTACCTTCCAGGAACAAATTGCCTTCCAGACCCAACTTACATTAAGTTCTTACACACAATTTTTTTAAAAATAAAAAATAAGCACAAAGACTGTGACCAGTATGCAGTCCTCACTCACTACAGATCAAATAATTGTTGGGGGTGGTTAGTTTTACCCCCAGTAGGTAAACAGCAGAGCACTAACGAATGAGCACACACTCCAGTTACAGAGTAGGTAGCAGAGGGTTGTTGCGTTGTTGCAGTTATTTAGAGAAAACACATGGGAATTCTTCTAGAACTAAACACTATTTATTGATTAAGTACACTTGGATAGGAAAGTCATAATCTAAAAGACCACATAATGAAAAGGTGAAGAGAGAGAGATGTTTCCGTCCGCTCTCTAAGAGGAAAGGCAGGATTGTGACTCAGCACAGGAAGGGCTGAAGAGTCCGATCAGGGGTCATAGATTAGGGGCAGATAGGGAGACCCTGACTCACTGTCTCTACTCCCAATGTGGTCATTAGGACAGTTGGTGCAAAAGGTCGAGGCACCGGAACTCCATCTCCAGCAATAATAAACCCCGACTGCTCATCTAGCAGAAGGAACCCTCTCAGTAGATCCCTCTCTCAGTCTGTAACGGCACGATCATCAGGATCTCCAGCCCCGTGGTATTAAAAGAAACAGCACCCAAGAAGCCGAGGAAGCGAAATTCGAATCGGGGCTACTACAGTCGTTTCGGAAGAGACGGCCAACACCCCCACCCCGGTCCATTTGCCCGATTAAAATCGTCCTCCACTCACAATTGCTCCGTGGCAAACAGAGAGAGGAGAAGGATGGAAAGAAGGATGGAGCATCGCGCGTGTGAGTGGAAGAAGCAGCTTCCCCCCCCCCCCCCGCAGAGCACACCGAGAGCGCTGCTGCTGCTGCACACTGTGCACGTTTCGAGCCACAGTCGAATCAGGAGTCGCCGCCGCCGCCGTTCTGCAGCGGCCACAAGCCAAGGGACGTTTCCGGAGAGAACTCTCTCTCTCTTAAGGGAAAGAAAGCTGGATCCCATCTCCCTCTGGAGCTCAAACGCCCGGCGACCTTTCCCTCTACGCCCTCCTCGCACCAGCGGGCTCCCTCTTTTCAGCCGCGCTGCCTCCCAGGGCAGGGAGAAGCCGTTACGTGCCCCCGCGCGGTCTTGGAACTAGGCGGGCGTGCTTCGGGAAGGAGGAGGAGTAGGGCGCCTCCGGGTGGCGAGCCACCTACTCCAGCCGTTTGAGTTAAATTGGCCGGCAGAAGGGATCCTCCTCCGGCAGTCAGCGGCAAGAGGTAGCAGGGAGAATTTAGTAAATCAGCCGGGCTGAGTCGCAAGCGGTGGTCGGTCCGCCAGCGCCAGCCAGACCCCTTTTCTCCCCCTGGCTGGCTGGCTCCGACTAGCCACTAAACGGCCTCTGCAGCCTTTCGACGATTGGTAGGCGCGGCGGTTGCTTTTAAATGAAATCACATTACGAAATAGAATTAAAAGAGGAGGCGTGTGTAGAGCTCAGGTCAAGGGATAAAAATATAGAGAAACCAAAAAAAGCTGGGTGTGGGGGAGGAGAGAGATCCGCCCCTTTAAAAGCTGCCTCTTTGATCATTTAGTAGCCATAAGCTACTTTCAGCACATCTCATCTTTCATAATTATTATGCCTATTTCAGGAATTGTTACCAGAGATCAACTCTCCCAAGAAATCCTTGCTAGGTTTTCTTCCTATCAGCACACACAGATGACAATATACAAAATGAGGATTTGTTTTCACATGGACCATTTAACTGATCCTGCAGGTTCAGTTAATCAAGTTGCTTGGGATTAAAACTTATATTCAGACATTACGCTGTACAGGTGCCTGTACACATATACTTTGTGTGAATGATAGTCCATGAGTTCATTTTAAAAGTGAACTGGGCACAGGCACCCTCAAAGGCAGGGTGCAGGTAGGTAGTATACTACTTGTATGTGCATTGAATATAATGTGTGAATAACTTACATGTGTACAAATCTGTATGTGCGTACCCTGTTTGTAGATTGTATGTGCACTGAATGTAATGTATGAATAGGGCTCAATTTACAGCTCTATTTTACTTAAGGAATTTTTATCCCACCTTTTGGCTTTAAAAAGGTCCCTAAGGCGGCTTACAAAATTAAAAATACTAATTTAACTTAATTGAACATAATACAGTTTTAAAAAATAAAATAAAAAATCTAAAGCATTGCAAACCCATTAAGCAGCAAATTAACACTAAAAGGATTGAAAACAACAGGCTATGTATTTATGCTTATACAGAAATAAGTTTCCCACTGAGTTCAGTTGTGGTGTCTGTCTGTAGTAAGGAATGTAATCTATAGTTATAGTGAAATTGTCACAATCTGATGTAAAATCATGCAAATTCACAAGGATTGGTTTAGATTCAACTAGATCCAAGTTTTCCTTTTCTTCGGTTGGGCTTACTGCCAAGTAACTGTGGATTAGATTGAGCTGTGCAGCCCAATCCTTTTTCTGTTTGGAAGTAAATTTCACTGAGTTCAATGGAACTTACAGGTAAACAATTACGTTTGACAGAGAGTAATGAATTCAGTGGCATTGAGTTCCAAGTAAATATGTATAGGATTGGGCTATTGGTTTCATAAAATATTAATTGGGACACATGTTAGATATCTTGGCACTAAATTTAATGTTTTAAAGGGAAAGTGTTTTGGTATCAGTTTGCATGCAGATCTGCTAATTATCAGGGAGAATAATCGGATGCAGAAGTGCTCCTGTTTTAAGGAGCCAAGGAATCCCAATAGCCTTCCAATTTAGCAATGCCTGGCTGGTTGTTTTTAGCATTTAAAATATATTTTGTGTATTTTCAGAATCCTTCCCAAAGCAGTTTGAAATCAAACCTTCAGGATTTTAATTCTTACCAGTGAGATACCAGTGGTATATTATAGGGCAGTGGTCAGGCATACCTTGAGGTACTAAAAGTCCTGCCTCTGTTTCCAAGCTACTCCTATCATGTCTTCCCTTGAATCCAGCCTTCCCAAAGTTCCTTTTATATGCTTCATCCAAACTCTACATATGAAAGTTCTTCAAAGAGATAGTGCCTCTGAAAATGGAGGTTCCACTTAGGCAACACAACTTATAGGAATATGCTGGAGACAGGGAGGGTTATTGCCTTCATACTCTGCTTATGGATTGCCCGGAGGCAACTTCTGGGAACAGAGTACTGGACTTGATAGAAATGAATGACTTGTCTAAGACCACAAACGGAGTACAAGGCAGAGGTGATGTCTGAGACCACGCCTTTGATCTTAGATCTGATGCTGCAATGTCCGTTTCCAAGAAGCCACACTAGTGAGGCAGAGGGTAAAAGTAGATGTTGTTACATTCCTGATCTGGATGGGTTTACACCACAGAGGTTGGAGTATTTAACCCTTTCTTCCCATGCTGTTTCATGCTGAAATTGATAGTTATTAAGGCTGTCACCTTAAAGAAAAGAGATCTAATCAACTAGATTGGCATAAATTGGCATATTGCTAGAACAATCTGCCAAGTACTTAAACATGGTTAATAAGACTTGTCTGAATTCTGCTGGAAAGTATCTTAAGCAGGTAGGATATACAGCATCTGAAAAGTCAGTTTGTTAATTAGAAACCACATTTTTTAAAATCTTAGGTCGGTCAATATGCCAGAGGATGTGGTGGTGAACCGTGAGGAAAACACATTATCTGGAAATATGAGCAATAAGGTTATGCCCATGCAGAACACTACTAAGGTATATGTTGTTAAGATCTTATAGAACTCTCTTGATGGTGTGCAGGGAGAATTGGCAAACTTTCAGAAGTGCCAAGTGCGGGATGGGAACTCAAGGCATGCCCCCTTCTGAAGCATGCGTGCACAAGGCCGGGGGGGTCAATTGCAGCAGTGGCTTCAGCTTCTGCCATGGGAAGGGTCTCTGTCCTTTGCTGCTGCCTCCTGTGCTGCCTCCGCTAACACCTCCTCGGTCTACCCCTCTGCCGCGACTGCAGTGCACTCTAACTCCCCGATAGCAGCAACAGAACTGGTAGCAGCATTGAAGCCCTGCTCTGCTCTGTTTTCCCTTCCTGCTTCCTGTTGACAAAAGGAAGGGAGGCTGTATGGAGCAGAGCAGGAGGTCGATGCTGCTGGCACTGCTGTTACTACTATTGGAGAATTAGACAGTGATAGAGGCAAAATGGAGAGCTCTCCACTTTTGGCACACATGCCATAGGTTGCTGACCCTGGATTAGTAATTTAAAGAAAAAAGAAAGCAGGTATAGAGGACTGTGGTACATTTGCTTAGGATGAAGTTCCATTGAACTACATAGGATTGGGCTATAGAAGTATGACAAATATCATGATGCTCCTTTTGCTCTCCCCACATTTCAGCCACATCAGACAAATTGAGATGAATGTTTCAATATGGAGTTTGAATTTAGATTTTTTAATTTGCCTTATTCCATACAGTTAAATATGTATGGCAGTGTCAGTTTGTTTTGCCGTGTAAGTATTGTTTTGCCATAACGTGTTTATACCTACAAAGATTAGAATCGTTCGGACAGCGGTTTTTCCCGCGACACTCTATGGATGCAAAAGCTGGACACTGAAAAAGCAAGATAGAAAAAGCATTGATACTTTTGAACTTTGGTGCTGGAGAAGATTTTTGAGGATACCACGGACAGCCAGGAAAACAAACAAATGAATCATAGAACAAATCAATCCAGAATTTCCACTTGAGGCACAAATGACCAGGCTCAAACTATCATACTTTGGACATATTATGCAAAGACCCAGCTCCCTTGAGAGGTCCATAATGCTGGGGAAAGTTGAAGGAAAAAGAAGAGGAGGATGACCAGCAGCAAGGTAGATGGACTTGATTACAACAACAATGAATGCACCATTGAGAGACCTTAAAGTCCAAGTTAAAGACAGGTCATCCAGGAGAGAATCTATCTATGTGGTCGCTATGAGTCGACACTGACTTGATGGCACTTAATCAGTCAGTCAGTTTGTTTTAATTAAAAGTGTCAGAGCTGACTGTACAAAACTATCCATCTAGTTTTGTACAGTCATACAAAGTCATACAGTCATAGTTTTGTACATATCTACCAAAGCTGGCAACAGCTCTCCAACATCTCGATTTTTCTCGACCCTGCTACTTAAGATCACTTTTTAACTGGAGGTTATTTGGAAGATGTTTGTTGTGCCCATGCTACCTTTTGAAATTTCTTCATATAATAAAAGCTCTAGCATATAGTAGAATATCCTCATTGTAAACATTTATTTGCTATCGATAAAATCATTACTCTAGTAATTGCCCAGTTTCATTGAACTAAGATGGTCTTAATCATTTCTGTCTACTAGCTGAACTATTAAAATGGTTCTCCCCTCCTGCAGTGGAGCCTTCATATTTTTCGCAGGGCAGCTCCTGGACAAATGTAGCATAATAGTGAAGAGTGTGAGCCCCTCTGTTCAAATCCAACTAAAGCCACGTACCATTCAGTTTAAGCCCACCCCATCTGAAATACAGGAATACTAAAACGGGTTTACTGGTATAAGGTAAGCTGGTGTAAGGATGGCTGAGGGCCTGTTCTGACAATACCAGCACAGCGGCACTCACCACACATAAAGAGGGTGGGAATGCGCTGACATCAACGGAAGGATGAGGGGACCCATCTAGAGGGGTGTTTCAGATGAACACCCCTCTAGTCTCACGCTGTTGTGCAGGGGCATAAGAAGTGGCCGGTGCCTGGGAGACAAGGTCTGGCTGGTGGCCCCACCACTCTGGGAAACTTGCACATGCAATGCGCATGTGTCCTGACCACACCTCCTGCATCAACATGAGCTGCAGGGGGCTCAGCCAGTATCAGGAATGGGGTGCTTGGCCTCGCTCCCATTTCTCCCTAGTAAACGCTGTATTCTGACCAGGGAGAAATAGGAGCGAAGCTGAATGCCCGTTCCCACCACGCCCCCTAGTATGTCTGATGTTGACTCAGAAGGTGTGGACAACTACCTAGAAGAGGGTCCCCTGCTCTGATACTCCTCAGTCAGCATTTTGTTCCAGTGCTGACTTGCAGGGGTTTGTTGTTGTTTTGTTTTTGCCTTGCTGGGAGCAAGGCAGGGAAAGAAGCTGCCAGCCAGCAGACACTGGAACTTTGTTTGCCAGGTGCAAGAGGAGGCAAGGGGGTGCCCAGGGTGGGAGGGTTGCCTTGACACACCCCCAACCCCAGCAGCCTGGGAATTCTTGCCCTTCCTTGCTCCATTGTCCCCATGCCCCTGAGGACACCTGGCCTCCTTCACTTTCTTATTCCTATTTCCCAAAACACGCTTAGCTAACCAGTTCCCTTTGCTCCACAAAACGTGTCCTGGTCTATTCAAGCTGTAGCATGAGGTGGTTCAACCTGAGATGGTAGAAATGGACTGTATCACTTAACACTGAAGGTAGAAGAGACACTTTTTGAATACTCCCTCATGAAAGAAAGAAAAAGAAAGAAAGAAAAACACACAGCACAACAGGAAATAAATTCGAGGCCACCCTCCTTCCTGATATATTAGGTTTATACTTGGATTGAGTCTTCTGTGTTGGACAGCATTCACATACTATGAGCCCCCATATGGTACAAATGATACAATTCTACCATGTGTCTACCACCTCCTTCTGCTGCATATGTGGACCAGGCTTCAGTGAGTTCTAGGAACATAGGAAGCTGCCATATACTGAGCCAAGCCATTGGTCTATCTAGCTCAGTATTGACTACACAGACTGGCAGCGGCTTCTCCAAGGTTGCAGGCAGGAATCTCTCTCAGCCCTGTCTTGGCGAAGGAAGTCAAGGAGGGAACTTGAAACCTTCTGCTCTTCCCAGAGTGGCTCCATCCCCTGAGGGGAATATCTTACAGTGCTCACACTTCTAATCTCCCTTTCAAATGCAACCAGGGTGGACCCTG
This sequence comes from Hemicordylus capensis, assembly GCF_027244095.1. NCBI lineage: Eukaryota > Metazoa > Chordata > Lepidosauria > Squamata > Cordylidae > Hemicordylus > Hemicordylus capensis. The sequence goes on along the minus strand of NC_069661.1, from coordinate 33,068,798 downwards.
CTTAGCTAATGGGGCAAGTCAGGCTTGCTACCACCAGACCAGTCTCCTCTGGTTCTTGCTGACTGGCTGTGACTTCTCCCACCACGGACTCACAAGCAATCCTGGGTTTACTGGGCCCCTTAACTGCAAGCCTGTTAATAACACTCCTTTAGAGATTTAATTAACTGCTTTGCATACATGGTAGCTACTGAGCACTGAGCTGTGAAACAGGAAGTCCTTGATTTAAATCTAAACTGCAGCTCTGAGTTCAAAAGAGGGTATCAAACAGCCCGAGCCTCTTCCTCCTCCTTCAAAACAAAGGCATAATAATACTAGGCAACTTTACGTGGTTCTTCTGAGGTAATGCAGGTGAACATTTGAAATGTGCTCTTACGATTGCTAACAAGTGCTATCTCTCAGTAGTGCCTGTTTCTGCAGCTTGTCAGGCCTGTAAGTAAGATTGCTGTCACCTCTCCATCCCTACAGGCATGCCACCTAGCTTACCCCTCTAGGTTTTTCAGCTCAACCTCTTGCCTCCGGGTTCTAGTTCCTGCTGGTTGCTACTTTCTCTATTTCTAGCCATCGACCCATTGGACATTCTGCCTCCTACTTTTGGTAATAAGATGTTTCACCTGTTTCCTGGAGTTCCCATTCCCCATAATAATAATTAACAACATGTATATGTCCCTTTAGAGTTTTTTAATTGCTTTACCTACATTATCACCCAAGTCCTTACAACAACCCTAGAAGAACAGAAACTTGTGCACCACAGTGTGGGAGAGTAAGGGACAGGAGGGTGTTTTCTCTGATGCGTAAACACTGATGCACGCACACACACAAAGTGCAGCAAAGACCCCTATTTCTTTCCCAAAGCAACACGCTAAAGTTGCTTAGTGGTAAGGCCAACTTTGTATGCTGCCTGACATGACATGAACATCTCTGAATGTTAGCGCCGTCTTCTTTTAAAATCTTATTCATTTGAATACTGGTTTCTTTTTACATTTCAGAGACATCACCCACAATACTGTTTGTCTTGATGCAAAAATGTATTTTTTTAAAAATCAAATGAGGGGTTTGGGGGGGGGGGCTTGTCACTCCAGAATCAATATACTGGATTACTTGTTTGTAAGCACCCCTCAAAGCAAAATCTCTCTGTATGTTGACAGTTTATACTTCAGGGGGCAGTTCTTACTTTTTATTATCCCGTTGTTCCTTTACAACTCTTATCTGATATCTTCTGTATTAGCTACTTCTCTTGGCTTTGTTAGTCTAGTTGTCTTCTGCTACACCAATGGGGCACAGCACCCTTTTAATGGGACAGATGGGAAGCTAAATGCAGAATAGAATCTGTTCTCTCTGGTCACTGGAAGAAGCTGCATGTTTGAATAGCATTTATTAGATGCTGCCCACACATTTTTAAAAAACAAACTTTTCTACCCCCATGAGGACTAGAACTTTTTCCTATTTGTTGAGGTTGTTAAATAAGACTGATAACTAGTTTTACTGGTAATTAGAGTCCCACATATTCCATTGCTCTTGAATTTCTAGGATAAGACTGTAAAACTTTGCAGCATTGTTCACTGCTTGTAGAACTCTTATTCATCTTGATGTATGATCACTTACACTTAATTTTTAATTTAAGTAAGAGCCCAAACTGAAACCTATTTACCTACCTTATTGGCAGCCAGACACCACTGGCTGCTGATAAGTTTCCGGACAAAGTACAAAGTTTGGGTTATAACCTATAAAGCCCTAAACAGCTTGGGCCCTCGGTATTTAAGAGAATGCCTTCTTTGCTATGAACCACACCGCCCATTGAGATCATCTGGAGAGGTTTGTCTGCCCTTGCCACCGGCTCATCTGGTGGCTACTCGGGGACGGGCCTTCTCCATTGCTGCCCCGAGGCTTTGGAATGCGCTCCCTGCTGAAATAAGAGCCTCCCCATCTCTTACAACTTTTAAAAAGGCAGTCAAGACACATTTGTTCACCCAGGCTTTTAAATAGACATTGTTTTAACTGTGTTTTAATTGTGTTTTAATAGTTTTAACATTTAAAATTTTAATGTGTTGAGCTTTTTATTGGTTTTTATTGTCTTGTAAACCACCCAGAGAACTCGCGTTTTGGGCGGTATAAAAATGTGACAATTAATTAATTAATATTTTATCAGAAGCAAGTCCCCATGGAATTCAGTAGGATTTACTTATTATTATTATTATTATTATTATTATTATTATTATTATTAATAATAATTTATTCAATTTCTATACCGCCCTTCCAAAAATGGCTCAGGGCGGTTTAGGAAATAAAATAAATAAATAAATAAATAAATAAATAAATAAATAAATAAGATGGCTTCCTGTCCCCAAAGGGCTCACATTCTAAAAACAAGATAGACACCACTAACAGCCAGTGGAAGGTTGCTGTGTTGTGGGTGGATAGGGCCAGTTACTCTCCCCCTGCTAAATAAAGAGAATCACCACGGTAAAAGGTGCCTCTTTGCCCAGTTAGCAGGGGCAAAGAGGCACCTAGGGGCAAAGAGGCATTTACTTCCCAGTAAGAAATAAAGCATAGATGACAGGCTTAAAGTAGCTGCAGCAGTGTGCAGCCAATTTGGTGTGGAAGTCTAGTGTGTTGTGATGGTTTCAAAAACATTTTTCTGCTTCACTGTTTTTGTGCTGAGCCTGCCCTGCCCCCTCCACATCAATTTGCTCCAAAGAGTCGATTTACAGAAATAAGCACTTTGGGGGCAAATAGTCACTTCAGAGAAATTCTCAATGCAAAAACAAATGGGGAGGAACATGTTAATCTCCCCCTTTCTGGGCACCATGCTTCTGCACCAAATCAGCTCCCCACACCCTGCAAGGCTGTTTAAGGGCTTAATAAGACTATATTCTTGATCCACTTCCTAATTTAAGCCCATCTGTTACAGACAGGTTTAAGGTAATGTACGGTTTGGCCCTCAGTTATCTGATATAGGAGGTCCTCAGATTTATGATACAATTGGTTCCTGAAAACTATTTTTGGAAGCTGAGCCTAGAGTAGGAGGAGCTGAAGTGGCAGAGGTGGGAGCATCTTAGGCAATCAGTCAATCAGTAAGTCAGCCAATCCCTGCATAGCTTAGACACTGCAGCAGCTGCCACCAGGACCACCAATTTCAATGACAATGTCGCCTCCTCTTCTATTCGAGCCTCCCCTCCCGCAACAACTGTTGCAAAGTTGAAATGCATTGTGAAGTTGAACCAAGGTGTCAATTTACAAATGTCTAAAGTGCCATTCATCTTAATTCAGAGTGTCAAGTCAAGGACTTCCTGTATCTTGTTGGAAAGCTGTGTTTTACTGTTATTGAGAATATTTCTTTGTTTTAATGTAGGAACCCAGTCCCTTAGAATCCAATGATGCCGATGGAAAGCAATTTCAGGAACCTGTGGCTGAGTCAAAGAAACCAGGGAAACTAAGGCACCTATGTGTTTGTCCCCCACAAGGCATAATTGCCATAACAATAACAAATGGTATGTAAGAGAAAGGAGACAGGCAGGAATGCTAAAGTAAGAGCAAATATAGCCCTCCCCCTTTAGTTCTCTGTGGATTGCCTGCTTTTTATGGATTGTTCATCTGAACAAAAGAACAGCCCCGCTGGATCAGGCCCAAGGCCTATCTAGTCTGACATCCTGTTTCATACAGTGGCCCACCAGATGCCTCTAGGAAGCCCACAGTCAAGAGCTAAGGGCATTTCCTCTCTCTTGCTGTTGCTCCCCTGCAACTGGTTTTTAGAGGCATCTTGCCTCTTAGGCTGGAGGTGGCCTATAGACTTGATAGACTTGTCCTTCATGAATTTGTCTAAACCCTTCTTAAAGCCATTCATGATGTTGGCTGTCACCACATCTTGAGATAATTCCATAGGTTAATTTAATTATGCATTGTATGAAAAAGTACTTCCTTTTGTCGGTCCTGAATTTCTTGGCAATCAGTTTCATGGGATGACCCCTGGTTCAAGTGTAATGAGAGAGGGAGAAAAATTTCTTTTTATCCACTCTGTCCACACCATGTATAATTGTATAGACCTCTATCATGTCTCCCCTCAGTCCTCTTTTTTTCTAAACTAAAAAGCCCCAGGTGTTGTAGCCTATAATTGTAGGCTGCAGTTGTATAATTCTTGTAGCTTACATTCAGGATGGGTAACTCTTAAAAACAACAAATGTCTATAAACACACATATTATCTTAAGAAATACACTTGATAGTTAAAGAACGTTCTGTTTAGATGTGAAATACTTGCTCAGTGAAAAGCTTTGGGGGGATCCTTAAGATCGGTTCAAACTATTAGTGCCTGACACTGCACAGTTCTCTCACAGCTGTAATACGATTTTGTGTATGTGTGGAGTGGGGTGGGAGTGGGTAGGAGGGAGACTAGTTTGCGACTGCCTTCATGTCATAGTTGTGCTCCATATGGAAAATTTCCATGTTGGAGAGGAGAGAGGCACCCCAGCTCAGTGAAAGAGTACTTGCTCTTGCATGCAGAAGTCCCAGGTTCAGTTCCTGGACTGGCACCTCCAGTTAAAAGGATCTTAGACAGCAGAGCTGGCAAAGACTTCAGCCACTCCCATGTGAAATCATCTCCACCTACTCTGTGACTGCTATTCACCATTGAAGGGAAACTACCATTGGCACCAATAGCAACTCTTAGGGGTGTCCAGTCTCGATTACAATCATGGTGGGCGCCAAGGGTTAACGGTCCTTTCCCCTATCTGGATTCCGCACACCCAACCTAGCCCACCCCACCCCACCCCACCCACATTCAGCAAACAAATCAAAGCACATCAGCTTTAATGACACACTTAACTAAACACAACATGTAGTTTGGCCTGAAGGACAATAAAAAATTCAATCAGCAAAACTCAATAGGATTCAAACCTAAGCAATGAGTGAAATATCTACTAAGCATCCTGCCTCAAAGGCATTTGCTGGGGAAAGTTTTGCTGCTCAAGCAAAATTATGGCACAGCTAAAGTTGATAGTTCTTCTTCCAAGAACAAGACTGCCTTCTGAAGGTTCTCAACCATTTTGTCAACTCAGTCATACCTCTGCTTCAGCAGTGTGTGCATAAATAAATAAATAAATAAATAAAAACAAAGAATATTGCGTGTGTGTATGTATACAGTATGTGTGTTTGTGTGTATACACACACACAATATTCTTTGTTGCATTTATTTATTTATTTATTTATTGGGGGTGGGGTGATGTCTTGTATCTAAAGGGTCTTTCCTCCAGAGGAAGATGCCCTTCCATTGGAGAAACCCTGCCTCTAGAGAAAGGGAACCTTTGGATCCATCCCATTATTTATGACATAGTATAGAAGAGTAAGTGTGAACATTCCCTTATGCTAATAAAACTTTATAACCTAAAATATGACAGACTGCAAAGGCTATTTCCGCTCTGAAATGAGGAACAGTGTGTTGTGGGAAGATATGGTACTTAAATCTCTCTAAACCCCATTCAGATTCTAGGGCAGCAGTCCCATGAGCATTCACACTGGTCTATGGTCTCAGTTGCATGGCATGGGTTGTACATCAGCCAACTTGCAGGTAATCCAGTGGATGGTGCAGATTACCTAGGAACAAGCCTTAGCATTTGGTGAAAGCCATAGATGAAAAAACAGATAAGGAAATTTAAAATGGCACTGAAAAGAATTGGCATTACAAGCACCATTTTTGTTTCTTCCACTAGAGATCACCTTCTATTCTAGATGCTTTATGAATGTATCAACAAAAGCTAAAAAGTATTCTGAGGAACGTTTAAACTCACCTCCCGCCCTCCATTTCTTCCAGTGGCAGCAGTAGCCGTGGTTTGGGCTGTGGTTTGGTCTGTTTCAGGCAAGGAGAGTCTTCCTGGTGGGAACCTCTTTGGACTTTTGTTCCTCTTCTTTTGTTCTTTAATTGGTGGTAATCTTATGCTGCTAATTAAATTACCTGGTCTGCCTCCATTCCCTCGCCTTCTTGGTAAGTATTACATCGTCGATGGCTACTGAAATAAAATGTCCTTAGCTCTTAAACATTTCTTTGCCTTTCCCCTTCTTAAAGAATAAGAATGCCTTGACACAAGCTCTTAACAGCTTCTTTATGACTGATATTTATTTGTTAACTACACAGAGGTGTTTTGCACTTGATCCCTTGAGCAATCCGTAACTGGGATTATAATGTGAGCCAAACAACAAGGGGTACCTCTTAGTGCACCTTAAGTATAAATGGGCTTGGTTCATAAAGCTGCCAATGAAACTGGTGTGGCCTGAACCGGAGCATACGATTGACTTGTTGTGAGCAATATCTTTAGAGTCGTTCATATGACCTTCTTTGCCGGGCTGGTGGGGAAGGCATGAGCACCTTCCCCTAGACCCGGGTTTCTTAACCTTGGGCCCCCAGATGTGGATGGACTACAACTCCTACAATCCCCAGCCACAATGGACATGGCTGGGGATGATGGGAGTTGTAGTCCATCCACATCTGGGGGCCCAAGGTTAAGAAACAGTGCCCTAGACTGTCTTTTCTTTGTGGGCTGCACGGCTTGTGCGCCCACACAATCTGTGCAGCATTCTGAAGGTTGGGAAAACACAGCCCAGCTTTCAGATATCCCTAAATGCACCACACGAGGAGTGCAGTGCATTGAGAGATTCCCCCTCAGCCAGGTGCTCTAAGCACCCAAGTCTGTGTCTGTGTCTATCTCTAAGCAGCCCAAGCAGACACACGACCGGGGATCTGGGTAGAAGGGTGCACCTTCACCCTTTTACCCAGGTAAATGTCTGGGTAAAAAACCCTGGACTACCCAGTGAGGCAGAGCTGGAATTGGCTACAATCCCAATGGTTCACACAAGCAGCCCTACCCCTGTAGGGCTACTCATGTGAACAGCTTCATATGTATCACCACACCTCGAGGCATTAATCCACTACCTGTGCAGGTGAGTAATGCAGGAAACTAAGGTGGGTAGTATGTTCCACAATGAGATAGTTATGGCCATATTCACATTTACAATTACTTTGCACATGACCCATAAAGTTTTTATTTTGTTGTAAACAAAATTTAAAAAAAATTGTTGTAAACCACCAGACACTTGCGTTTTGGGCAGTATACAAATATGTTAAATAAATAAAATAATAAAATCAAGTTAAGCACATTTACTCAAATTCAGACCAAAGTAGAACAAAGGGGAAAATCCATGCTTGCTACAAAGCTAACTCTCCATCCAGGGAGGAACAAAAATTTGCTGACCAAAATTGACTGAAACCAAAAGCACGCACAAATCAACCCCTCTATTTCTGCTGTCCTGTGGGATGAACAGAAACACTTCTTCTGCTCAGCCAGCTTGCCTACCAAGCGGCAGTCATGATTCCATATGCTTGATGGAAAACTTGGGTGTGTTTGCACAGAGTGCAAAGTCCAGCATTGGAGAAGACAGAAATATTGTCAACTTACCCCTGCCATGCCTAAAAATAAAATAAAATGAACAAACAAAAGCTGAGTGTGGCGGTGGTGGTGGGGCGGGGGAAAGAATTGAAAACTTACAGTTTTGCAGGAGGATTGATGCCGCGCCACAGATTCCACCCCCTCACTGGGGCTGGCCTGTTCCTACTACCACTGTTTTAGTTCTCCCAACTCCGCCTGTGTGCCTGCTGCAATTTTTAGAAGCCAGAGGCATGGTCATGCGGTGCGACTCTCAAGTCCTGGCATGGCATAGTATGGTCCTGCCAGCAGGCCAGAGGCAGCGCCGCACTGCATGGCCCACCACTCCTCCGCACCCAACCAGGGAGGGAATTTGGGAGCCCCCAAGGTGGGGGTCCGGACTTCCACCTGGAAGCCCAATGGAAAGGATGCCTCTGTGTAAATTGCATTGATTACATCTACTTAACTCTCATGGAAACTTATGGAATATAAACTTGCTTGATCTTGACTGGACTGGACTGAATAACTCTCACAATCAAATGGAACCCCCCATTTTTCACCCCAATCCAGTATTCCTGCCCACTCCACGTAAAGGAATGTATCAGTACTGAACTGATTCACTGAACTAAAAATAACTCCTGCAATCAGCTTCTATTTGATTGTAGAGTCCATGAGGTAGAATACTCATTATTCTGCTGACATGCTCTTTCTCTCTCTCAAGCTTTTGGGACATATTGAGGCCATGCACACAACCTCTGGCTGCCGCTCCCAAGGACTGCAGAGAAGTCAGGCATTCCCTGGCAGATGAGTGGTGGCCATCTGTGCCTTTGCCGTGCCACACGCTCACATGAGCGGTGGTGTGGCAAATGCTGTAGCCGGGAGTGGAAGAACTTCCCCCTCCCTGCATCCCAGGATGTATTGCGTCCGGCATGGCCACTCCTTCCCCCTGGCTTGCTTCTGGCCTGGCAGGCCAGGGAAAAGCCTTTTAACCCAGCGGCAATTGTTCTTATGATCACTTGCCAAGGTTAAATGAACCTCAGGTTAGTATAACCGCAGGTTTGTTTAACCCCAGCTAAAGGCTAGGGTTAAAAGTTGGATTGGGCAGGAGGGCAGTGCCGGGATTGGGCTCAATCCCGGCGCTGCACACGAGCAGCCCAACCCAGGCTGGGCTGCCCTAGCCTGGGTTCGACTGCTTGTGTGAATAGGCTTCATATGTTGCTTCCCCATTTGCAGGTGGGTGCTCAGCATTCTCTGGCTGTGCTGCAGAGGCAGCGGCAGTGGCAAGATGTGAGTACCCTCAGATCGTCCCACCATATAAGGCAGGGGTGATTCTGACTCCTGACGGCCGGGGATGAGAAAAACAAAGAGTCACAGGATAGCGGGACAAGGAGAGGAAATGAACAGTATGCTCCAGTGGAGAGGACAGGGAGGCCTGTGGGGTGGTACCCATGGTGGCAGGGGGCAGGGGCGTAACTACCATTAGGCAAGGGGAGGCGGCTGCCTGGGGGCCCCCACGCCTCAAGGGGGCCCCCAAAGGCAAGTCAAATGTGAAGTGAGTGTGTGTGTATCAGCGAGGAGCCCATTTTAAAATTTTGTCTCTGGGCCCACTCCAGCCTCGTTACGCCCCTGGCAGGGGGGTCTGAGCTTGCCTCTCCTCACGCCTACATCTGAGGCAGCTGCCTCATCTTGCCCCATGGAAAAGCCACTCCTGGTCTAAACAATCTCACAGGTTTGGGGTGAGAATAAAGGGTAGAGAGAACCATGTATGCTTGTGCTCTTTGGAGGAGAAAGAAAACAATCAGATAAATGGAACTTTCCAGATACTGTTGCCACCTGTGATGGAAAGTCAATAATATTGCCTTTCTTTGTTCCATTTAGGGATGTTGCTTGCTGGATTTCTCATTAGAAACATCCCATTCACCAGTAAGATAGTCCAAATCAACGTGAAATGGGCAGCTGCCCTGAGAAATATGGCCCTCGCCATTATCTTGGCCCTTGCTGGACTTGGCCTTGACCCAAAGGTGCAGTATCAACTGGTCTTTAACAAATACAAAACCGTATGCTACAACTCTTTCAGAAACTGAGGATAATTAAACCCTAGTGAGGCTTGACCAACTTGATCAGAGCTCTACTCAACAGTTCTAAATGTGAAATGTTGCCCATTATGAAGGCCATCAAGAAAACTGGTGCAGTGATTTTTTTCAATAACCGCATAGAAGCAAAGTGAAAACTACAACTAAGAGTAATGTCCTGTATTCCAGAACCATTCCCTATCTCATATATCCCTTAGATAATATCCTGGTCTTAATTTCCCATCCCACTCCTCTCTAAACACTGGAAACATTTGCTGAATACAGGGAATGAGAGGAATATATGTAGAAGTCAAACCAGCTTCCTTTGGATTCAGACACTGTCCATAAATGTTGCAGTCTTAGTTAAGCATGAAAACAGGCGCAACATTTTTTAAAAGGATGGAGTGCTGTGAAAGCATCCCTACCTCATTCAGTACAATTGTATCATTTTTTCTTCTGAGTCAAGTTCTGAAAAACCTGTTCTGCACATTTCCACCATATGTTTGAAATGGACAAATGATAGCTGTGGAAGGTGTCTATTGGCTAGCACCAATGATATCACAAACACATACCTTAATCTCTGAAGCAACTTTACCACTGTTTTTTTCTTTCTCCAAATGTTTGTGGGGGCTATTTTTGGTAGAAAATGAGCATATAAGAAAATGTATTGTTACAGCTGCTGGCCAGCCATTCCTTTGTTTGGTAGGTTCATAGTCCATGATAGTCAGTTAATGTTTTATTAATGAGAGCTAATGGTGAAAAGATAGTTTCCTGATATGGGGATTTCCTTTGAAAGAGATACCCATCAGAGTTGGGAGCAAGTGATGCTGTCTAGCTGAAGGGAGGGGGCAGAAGTGTGTGGGAGAAACAGGAGTTCACAGTTTGGAAGAGAGAGAACTGTTTCTAGCTTGAGTTTCTAGCTTGAGTTAGATGCAACTGGAGGTTCAGTATGGAAGTCTGCCCAAGTTATGCACGTATGCATGAGTGCGTCTCATTTTATGCAAAAGATACAAAGGATCTTCAGCCTTATAGGAATGCCTGTTGTTTGTCTCCACTTATGCTCGCTTGTAAATAGAGCAAATATTACCAAAACACTGCTAAGGCTCCAGTGAAGTCATTAGAAGAGAACTAAGCCTGTTAGCAAAGCCTGTGGAACTCTATACTGCTGAGGGAAGCAGTGTTCTCTCTGTGTTTTCATCTGTGTGCGGAATGAATTGTTCTGGGCAGCAATATCAAGGCAGTGTGTGAGCAGGGATATTCAGAGTGGGACCTTCCTGATTCAATCTGAATGGGATCTAAAATTAACTGAGTGGACATCAGAAAGCCTGTGCATGTGCGCATGCCTTAGAGCAGGGATTCTCAACGTGTGGGTCCCCAGATGTAATTGGACTTCAACTCCCATAATTCCCTATGGGAGTTGAAGTCCAATAACATCTGGGGACCCACACGTTGAGAAACCCTGCCTTAGAGGAAACACTCAAAGGCTTGGGGAAGTGGGGCGTGGGGAAGTGGGCAGAGTATAGCAATATGTACACATGAAGCTGGAGAGAGGAGGGGGGCACCTAATGCATGAGGGTAGGGGCAAGTCTTACTGCTGATCCAGTAAGCGATTTGCTGGAATGTGTTTGTCTGGAATGTAAGCTGAGAAGCTGAGCTCACACTGCAGAGAAAGACTAAAAATCTTACATCTGTCTTCACCCTAAACAGCTGGAACCAGCTCTGATTCTCTATTAATCCTGCCTAATAATACTACTATATAGTAGAAGCTGTGTCCAACAGAGCATATCTCAAAGGGTTTTGTTTCTGACGGACACGAACATTCTTCTGAATTGTCAATGTGTTTTATCTTTCAGGCTCTGAATAAGTTAAAAGCTGTCTGCTTCAGATTGAGCTTGGGGCCCTGCATCATTGAATCCTGTGCGGCAGCTGTCCTATCTCACTTTCTCTTGAAACTTCCATGGGAATGGGCGTTTATGTTAGGGTAAGGGGCAACTCGGGATTATCCTGCTTGCAAACAATATGTTTCTTCTAGTAATGCTTCCATCCTAATCTTAAACACAGAAGGCAACATCCAGAGTCCTGTATATTTAGGGCCTTCCTGTTTACTTGTTTGGGTTCTTTGAGTGTTGATAATATAATAATGGGAAGGATAACTAGTTTGCTGTAGTGTAACTAGAACCTCATATTGGTTTGCATTCTCCAACCAATGTGATTGACAGTGCTTGGAATGCTGCATAGTGGATTGATTCGGAAATGGCAGTTATGAGAATCAAAATGCAGAAAAGATAACACACTTTTTTCTTTCTTTTTATAATTTGGAGAGCAAGATTGTGACTGTGGGGAGAGGAGGAGGAAAGAAGTGTCTTTCCACAAATGCACTCTTAATTATTGGGCAGTATCCAGACTAAGTACTGACTTAGTCCCATTAACATTTATGGGAGTTAAGTTAGTCTTGACTAACTTGTTTCATTGATTGAAAGGTGCTGGGTCAGGATTAATTAGTCTGGATGCTGTTCTTTTTTTATTTTTATGTTTACAAAGGGCTGATATTGTCTACTTTCAGATTTGTTTTAGGTGCTGTGTCTCCTGCCATTGTTGTTCTTTCAATGCTAAGCTTAAAAGTGAGAGGATATGGTGTTGACAAAGGCATCCCAACCTTGCTAATAGCTGCTGCCAGTTTGGATGATATCGTGGCCATCACAGGCTTCAACACCTTCTTAGCCATGGGCTTCTCCCAAGGTACGGTACATGATTATTTAGCAAAGCACTAAGGAAGCTACCACACCAGTTACAGATTGCAGAGTTTAGTTGTTGCAGCTATTTCAGTAACACACATGGAGATCACTGTAGAGTCCAAACTAAATTGATCTATTGGTGAAGTACATTTGAGATAGGAAAGACCTATTCTATCTATCAGCTACATAATGACTAGGTAGGGAGAGAGAGAGAGATGTTTCCATCTTCTCTCTAGGTGGAAACGAAGAGGACTGACTCACTACAGGAAGTACTTGAGGAGTCAAAGCAGGGGTCCTAGAGTAGAGGCAAGCAGGGACAGGTAAAGAGAGGGCCAGTCTACCGGGAATATGGCTGTGCTGTGCCGTGCCCATAGAAGGGTAATTCCTAACCCATGGAATGCGAGCTCATGAGTATAGCCAGCCCATTTACCCACCAGTGAACCCAAGGGGTAAAGGTAAGGTCAAGGAAAAGAACTGTTGTTCTCTGCAGCAGGTGACACTTTCTTGAGCCCATTCACACTAAGTCTTGTGCAAATACCTTTCCATACTGCATTTTTTCTTTGTGATGCACTGGCATTTAAAGATTGGTTGATCTCCAGGAAGGCTGATACTGTCTTGGAAGAGGGGCTTGGACCTGAAGACCTTTTGTTTCTAGTCCTACCCATTTTCTGCCACCTCACCTTTTGCCACACGAGTCAATATTTTGGACTATTCTTATAAAGTGCGAGCACAGCTATTATATTACAAGCAGTTTGAACCTTTTTTCCTCTGCTGTGTTTGGACAGGCTCCACAATGTACTCTCTCCTCCAAGGTCTGATGGAAGTTGGACTTGGTATAGCAGCTGGTGGCTTTCTAGGGATTTTTATTTGTTACTTTCCAAGTAAGGATCAGGTAAAAAAAAAAAAAAAGCTGTTGAAAAGTGGAATGGAAGAGAAGTGTTAAAACTACCCATGATCTGATTTGTAATAGTCAAGACTGCTTGACTTTTAGAGTAGACTGCTTCCCCCTAAGCTCTTTCTCTCCCTTTTTTCACTCATGGTGACAGTGTCAGATCAATGGCTTGGGCCCCCAGGTACCTTAGGGGCCACCTGCTCCCAGCTGCATCTAACCACCTGACTAAATCGGCTGGGAGGGCTTTGCTCCACATAGTAACACCTGCTGAGGCCTGTTTGTCGAGTACACGGGACAGGGCCTTCTCAGTTATTGCCCCCAGGCTGTGGAACTTGCTCATGGATGAGATCTGTATGGCTCGCTCTCAGGCTTTTGGCCAATGTGCTGTCCCTGTTCTTTTTAAATTTTTGGCTACATTTTGTTCTGCGTTCATGTTTTTAATTGAGTTTTATTGTTTTATCTTGTTGTTAACTGCCCTGAGGTCTTAGGATGAAGGGCAATATAAACATATAAATCAAAAATTACAGTCCAGTATTTTGTTTGTGGTCTTCCCATATTTTTGGCAAGACTCATTTCTGTGATTTTATTTTCCTTTCTTTTGTGTGTGTGTGTGGAGGGGGGCAATAAAACACAACTGCAGCATCAGCCTGTCCAATGTGTAAAGGTAAAATCCTGTTGAAGCTTTCCAGGGTTCATGTGCTTAAAGTTGTTAAAGACTTTGGAATGTGCTTCCCGCTGACATAAAACTCTCCCCATCCCTAGTGGTTTTTAAAAGGGCTCTGAAGACTCATCTTTTTAACCAGGCCCTTTAACCTTTTAACTTTTAAAATTTCAAATACTGTAAATTGTTTTTGTTTTTAGGCTGCTTTTTGGCGTTGTAATTGATTTTAATGTTTCGTGTTTTTGTATTGTTTTATTATTGTGAACCGCCCCGAGACTTTGGTTTGGGGCAGTATAGAAATGTATGTAATAAATAAATAAATAAATAAATAATCTGCTGTTTGCAAGCCATGGCTATTTTATTGTTTCTTGTTGCATGAGTTTGAGGATTAGTGATGAATTGTCCAGGAGTGTCTGTTTTTGTTCCTGAAGGATTGGGTTTTAAATACTTTTTTCCTCCATTATTCCTTTATTTTCATTTTTAAATAGTGAAATAGTGCTATTTCACTTTTAAAAAGTGAAAAGAAAGCAAATAATGCAATAATTTGCAATATTTTAAATGGGGCCTTCCCACTTTGCACTCTTCCACTACACTAGATCATTTCTAATGTATTGGTATAATAAAGTTCCTCATGCATAAAAGGTTGCTAATGGACATGGGAAAATGCTGTGTTTGACCTCAAAAATTTTTAATGTCAGCATCTGATTTAACACATTCCTTTCATAGGCCTTTCCTTTCCTGATTTAACACATTCCTTTCATAGTTTAAGACTGAAATTCTTGGAAACAAATCCAACTGAATTATTGAGGCTTACTTCTGCATCATTATGGTGAGGGCTGCAGATATGTAGATAAATAAGATTAGGATTGAGCTTCAAGTCTGCAAGTGCTTAAAATTTGGACTCAATGGACTCAATGTTACCTTGACACCATGAGTCCATCAATTTGGGGCAGCTTCCTAGTAACATTGTAGTAGGTTTTCTTTTCTTCAAACAAATTTAAATGTAAAGAAATGTTTTAATATTCCTTTCCTTTTTCTTCCCTGATCCCAGGCATTTCTTGTATGGAAGAGAGCATTCTTTGTAATAGGTCTATCTATGGGTGCTGTTTTGGGCAGCAAATATTTTGGTTTCCCTGGATCTGGGGGGCTATGCACAGTTGTCTTGGCCTTTCTGGCTGGGATGGCATGGTCTGAAGAGAAGGTGAGCAATTAGCATACAGCAGAGAAATCATGGAATTTTTTAAAAATGTGAGAAATAAACTAGATTGACTGCTTTACAGCAGCACCGGTCATTCGTAAGTTCTCAGACTCAATTGCCCTGATTTGTCAAGGGAGGTCCTTGTACAGGAGAAGGTTCAGCATCTGCATTTTGACATTCATTCAAGCTCCACTGAACTGACTGGTTGCATCTTTTGAGCTTGATGAAGAGATGAAAAAATCCCCACTGTGACTGCTATTTGTGCCTGTGACTAGAGTTGGAATGAGTTCCAGTGAATAGAGTTTGACAGTTTACGGGAATTTATACAAATGGAAAATCAGGCTGTAGAATGTCCTAAGTAAAATAAAAGTTGGACAAATAATTATATACTGGGACAACCTACTGAAATTCACTTTAAAAAAAAAAAGCAACCTAGTTTCAGCTCAGCCAGTACATGCAATGGTGTTATAAAGTTTTCTAATTGGTGTACTTTAATCCATGTTCTTGTAATTCTTCTAGCCTTGAAATTTCTCAAGGGTATGATGCACTCTTGTAAATAATGATCAAATGAAGCATCTAGAGTTGAAGCAAGTTAATTATTCAATTTGGACTAACTACCTTTCAAAATCCACATGTAACATCATGAAAGGATGTGCTACTATGTCACATGTGCCACATCAAAACACTTCTTGTAATGCTCCACTCTTTGTCCTGCAGAGGGAGGTAGAAGAAATTGTTACAATGGCCTGGCAGGTTTTCCAACCCTTTCTTTTTGGTTTAATTGGAGCTGAAGTATCAATTGTCACTGTTGGAGCTAGAACGGTTGGTAAGTCTTGTTTAGAAGAGCAGTAGCATTGAATGATGTGATAGCTCGCTTCCCTTTGGCATAAGCTAATGGACTGGCTCATCCAACACTGAAAATACTTGTAGTTCCTGAAGCAAAAGCAAAGTTAATGTTAAAGATATCGGTTAAGATCATACAACTTTGTCTTGGTGTAAGGTTCTTAGTGTATGTGGTAGGCTTCAGAAGGAGGTTTAAGCAATTGTTAGAGAGGGCACACGCGATTACTTGGCACTATGATACCCTAGTCTTATATTTTTGTTTGTCTTGAGTGGATCGGAGGGATTACCTGTGAGAAAGATATGTGAATTTTGGGTAATATTTTAACTATTATGAACAAACATACCCACTTTGAGTTCCTGTTTTAAAGCACAAAGGAGGTATATAAATTTTAAAATAAGTATGAATAACTAAATTAGTGTATTATTCCATCAACAGATAGCTTATATCAATGAGGATGTGGATTGCAAAAAGACGTGCAATCGTAATTAATTAGTTTCAAGCTGCACTTAAAAGAACCATTTATATTCTGCTCTTCCTCCAAGGATCCTACATTTATATTCCGTTCTTCCTCCAAGGAGCCCTAGAGCAGTGTACATGGTTATGTTTATCCTCACAGCAACCCTGTGAGGTAGGTTAGGCTGAGGGTTAAATGACTGGCCCAGTCACCCAGCAAGTATCATGGCTAAATGGGGATTTGAACTCGGGTCTCCCTGCTCCTAGTCCAGCACTCCAATCACTGCACTACAGCACTGTCCCCTAACCTTGCTCCATCGGATTTTTTTTTTAATCACTTGTTCCATCTCAATATTTGTTTACTGTCACTGTTTACCAGGACCATGGTCACTTGCCTGACAAATGATCCATGCTTTTGATGGAACCTACTAATGAAGATCAGGGTGGGTTTGGTTTGGTTTGGTTTTTTTAAAGGGATAATCAAGTATATTTCTCTACTGCAGGGCTCTGTCTGGGCACAGTGGGTTTGTCTTTAATTATACGCATTACTGTCACATTCCTGTTGGTGACTCACACTGGCTTTAATTTCAAGGAGAAAGTATTTGTTGCACTGGCATGGATCCCCAAAGCAACTGTCCAGGTAGAGTATACCCTTTGTAGCAAACCTGTGATTTGGCAAAAAAGCGAATTAGCTGTTGTTAGTGGGAAGGACATTATTTTGATCCTTGCAAGCTACTTGAAAAATAATTACCTTACACTCCACTCATCTGTTCCTGGATCTGAAGCATCTTCCATCTTCTTCTAGGACCTTCTCACTGACGACTGTCACTCCTGACTAAGTAGCAGAAGTACTGACTAATCTTCTAATCATGACTAGAAGGCCAAGACCGTATCTGGGGCTCATAAACTTCTTCCCCTCCTTCCTATACAAACCTTCACCTCCCTTTGTGTTGCCCTTTTACCATGGTCAGCACAAACTGGGTTCCTTCATATGTTTGCAAACCCACTTTAAAGCCTGGTTTCAAAGTCCAATTCTGAAGATAATCCTGGTTAGTATTAACCATGGTTAGCACCAATACAGAGGTAATTCTGCGCAGTGGTTAAAGCAGACTGTGGATGGGTGAGGGAATTCACACAGGTGGGAGAAGATGGGAATGTGTGAGCCAGTGACATGCTCCTGATCTCTTAACCATGGTTAGGAGATTACATTTGCACTAGGCTGGTTAGTGGAGCATAGGCAGCCACTTTCTTAAAAATTAGAAAGCATGGTCTTCCTCATCATAGAATGTTAGCGTTAGAAGAGACCTTCAAGTTTTCTAGTCCAACCCCATTCTCAGTGCAAAAAAGTGCCTTCCCAGAAGCAGCAGGAAAGTGCAAGTCTGAAAATCCTGACTGTGGCCAGGAATAAGACCAGCTCTCTATCAGACCATACTGACTGTTAAAAGATTCATCAGTTTATGTAGCTAGGTTCACTAAGAGAGCTAAGCCAGCTCTCCCTGCAGACGATCAGCAAGCCTTGCCTGGGCAGCCACATCGGCCGCCCACACGACTGCCAGCTCTGTCACGGAGCCGGCGGGGGCTTGGGAGTTCGGGGGCTGCAGGGCCCCGTAAGTTTTTTAGCCTCCCGGTCGGGTGTGTGTGTGTCTCCTCATGAGTTGCCGTAGTGCGGCAGCACATGATACGTTAACCCTGGTTAGCAGAGCGCTTGCTCCACTAACCTGGGCTAAGGGGAGGGCTTCTCAAGCAGGTTAGCCACTTGTAAACCACCGGGCTTGCCTGCAAGCCCGGTGGTTTACATGAGCAGCAAAAATGAACTCAGAGGTATTAAAAGCTCAGTCTGTCCCTGACTGTTGTTGGGTCAGTGTATGCCATAGATCTGTTCATGGTGCTGTCCTGACCAACCCTGCTTTGCCTTATTTATTAGCTGCAAGACCTCATGGGCTCTGCACTGGCCACTGAGCCCCACTGAAATTATTAAGCCGTGTAACTGAAACACTGGCCACATTTCAGATGTTCCTATGGGGGAAGTCAAAGTGATAGGACAGGGTTGAGACTAGGGACAAGATTCATCGCTAGGTTCAGAGGCTGATTCTTCCATTTATTAAGTTACAAACAACCAAACCCAAAACATTTTAATAAGAGCAGTTGCTTTAGTTAAACTATCATCACTGTAACAATGTTATCTAGAAAGATCAATGTCACACCCATTTTAAGCAAAGGGATTCCTACCTTTGGCGTGCAAAGGCTCACTTAATTTATCTATAACAATAGTTGCACTTCATGTGTAGAAGCTGTGAGCTGGCCAGATAAAAAGTGGTCCTGAGGAATAAAGATATCATGTCTGAAATCTAATTGGGAAGAGAATAAATTTTTTCCTTCCACCACCTACTGTGGATGAATAGCTACTGTGGAGATGCTCCCAAGCATCAGAATATTAATTTGGGGCACAATCCAGGCAAAATTGTGCAGATTTAGGTGCCATGGGAGAGTTAAAATAATAGATAGATCTCGCCCATTGAAATAAATGCATGTTAACTGCAGCTAGTTTGTGTGTGTATCTATCTGTCTGTCTGTCTGTCTAGCTATCTCTCCTTCCCTCCATCTTACAAAGAATCCAAAGCAATTATAGTAGTACTTAAGGTGATTGGGACAGCTTTTGTTGATGAGATTGTTGGTGGTTTTCCCATTTTAGCACTTGGTGGTAAAATATGGCCAACAGAGTTTAGGGAAAGCTAAAAAGATTCATTTAGCTAGACTTTATTAGGCCTCATATATATACAAATGCCCACTGAATCTCCTGTCACACACAGCGAATACACTGTATTGCAAAGGACAAGAAGGCCTGATGAACATATTCTATATAAAAAGTTTTAATTGGCACTCTAAAAGCTTAAGGCATGTAAAGGTAAATTGGCGACCACAGAGCCCTGTGGTTTTCTTCGGTAGCCCAGAGCGGTTTGCAGCTCAGCAACTAATTTCTATTTGCCTGTGAGCCAGTTTGAACCCCAGGGCTTGACTATCCCTACTAGGTGAAAATGGTTAGCTTGAATTGGACTCAAAATGGTGTTTAAGAGGACAGATCATGGGGCACATTAGAATAATGTATTCCCGTGATCTACACCAATTGAGAGGTGAATAGCTATGTTCTGTACCCATTGTGTAATCAGGCTTCAGCAAGGGATGAGCTGTTGGCCTTGCAAACCCCTACATCAGCTCTAAACAATGGCTTTGGTGGAGCCTGCTGGTTGCCACAAGGTTGATATTGAGGCTGTGGAAATCTCCCAATCCCCCTCGGTGCGAGGATTGGGTACAGGACCTGCTTAAGCTTGCGGCACATGAAAAATGGGCCCTCTTAAAAGTAAATAAATTGGATAAATGGTCTGAAATTGGGGATAACTTTCTTAATCTTTTCTTAGAATAAGAATCCTTCTGACCTATCCACATCTTCTAGTGCAATGGTGATTCTCCCTTCTTCTCTTCCTTTTTTCTTCTGTTTTTCTTTCTTTCTTTCTTTCCCCTTCCTCTTCTTTCTTGGGGGGGGGGTATGGGGGCGGGGTAGAGGGCAATTTGGGCATGTTGTTGCAAAATATAAAATGTTATAAAATGTTTTAAAACATTAAAAAAATTTAAACCCTGCATGTGACAAGGACTTGCACTTAAATGCCCCCTCCCATCCTCTACACACCACAATGGGAGTCCCTCAACTGGCCACTTAGGATTCTTTTAATCAATTTTCTAAACCATATTACTTTTCCTTTCTTGCAGGCTGCAGTTGGTTCTCTTGCCTTAGATACTGCACGAATCATAAAAAATAAAAAATTTGAAGAATATGGCCTGGATATCTTGACAGTAGCTTTCATGGCAATCCTCACCACAGCTCCAACTGGAGCTCTGATAATAGGCCTGGCGGGACCCAAACTTCTCCATCAGACCGATAAAGGCAGTGAACAAGAGAATGGAAAACAAATTAAAATACACTCGCCAATATAGAGAAGTATAAGTGAATGGCCAAAGACAGCCTAGTATTTATTCCAGGCTGTCTATGAATCATTGTGTCCTGTACTAGTCTGAAGAAGCCTGACGGTCTATAGATTGCATTGGCGATACTGCTAAAACAGCAGCCCAAATACTGATCGAAAAATATTATTATATGAAACCAGCATCAAGGATTTCTCTCCATCTGTGGCTTAGAGGTTTTGGAGGAAAGCATTCACAAGCAAGATTTGTAATTTGGTCACTGGAATATATCAGTGGTCTGATTTGGAAATACGAGTGCTAACAGGAAAGGAGGAAGCATTCCAGATCGGGAGTTTACAAGGAGGTCTTGAAGCAAGAAGAAAGGCAAGACCAGTACTAGATAAACAACTAAGAAGGTGATCATGGATTTTGGAACAGATATGAAAATCAACTTCCTGATTTTCAGTAGATACGGATAGTATATGCCCAGTCTTTGGAACTACCATAAACTGTGTGAAGAGACTGATGCTTTGTTTCCCTTCTTGCGTCTTTAAAACAAAAATACCCCCCAAAACCCAGGCAAGTGCTGTAATGGTGGAATAAATATAGATCTCATACATGGAGCTGACAAAGCTCAAAACTGATCTTCTAATCCTGTGTATCAGATATGCATTGAAATGTGACATTGCAAATTTGTCTTATTCCCAATTTCCTACATACATTATACAAACACAAACAGTGAAAGTTGCATTGAAGCCATCTGCAACAATATATCTCACCTTTATAATGGTATCTTTGATCCCAAAGGACTAATGATTGATCCCGATCATAGTGAAGAACTGATGTTTTAGTTTCTTAAGTTTGTAGGTGCAGACATGAGAAAAATGAGGGCAAGGGAAACTTCTGTGTCTCAAGCAACACATCTTAGTAAAACTCCAGTCAAGAGCCACACTTAGACCTTATAATTCTGCCTTCTTCACCACAGTTGTGATAAAGTGCTGTTTTAAGAATTTGTAGTTTCATATCTGCAAAAAATATTTTCCATACTCCAAAGCTGAGCATTTAATGGATAAAAGAAAAGTGGTATCAGGCATTGTATAGAAACAAATTCACATTTTCTATGCTTTCCCAGCCCACTGTGCCCCAGTAGATATGAAATCTGCTGTTTAATGGCAAGTAGTTGCCATTCCCCTCAGAACCATTAGAAATTGTAGCTATTAGAACATTTCCCTCATCCCTGCTCTTTAATTCTTTTCCCCTAATAGCAATACCTGCTAATGTTGCTGTCATAGGTGCGACACAGATCTACTTAGATACCAGCTCTTAAGGAATACAGAGAACAAATGCTAAAAATGTGCATTTTGTATTCTTTTCAGAAATATTTCACCAGGGGGAGCAAAAGGCTCAGATATAGTTTATTTTCCTCCATTTTGGTTACAATGGATGTATTAGTCTTTCCAGACCTAGTCTTTATTCAGACCACATTTCCACAATTCTTTAAGGATGCTCTTGTAGATTCTTTTTCTCTTAAGTGGAGACAGACCTTTAGAAACCATCTTCATACATCAAGGCCAAAATCAACCTTCCTGCAACTTCAACCCTCCTGAGGTGTGAAAGTGCAATAGAATCCGACTGCTGTCTCCTGCTGAGGGTTCAGTTGTCAGTCAACAGAAGTGCACCATGTTACTGCAGCAGGCTGTGCTAGCTCAGTCCTTGAACTACCTCCCAGGTAAGGATTCTGTAAAAGGTGAAGTTGCATTCATTTGCTTTATTTATTATTAGCTCCCCGCCCCCCATAATTCTATGAACTGAATTTCATTTCCCAGATAACCAGTACCAGTAAATCAATTGTATTTTCCTCTTGTTTTATTTCTAGTTCATGACAAATTTGATATTGAAAATATATAGAGAGAAATAAATGAAAATGTTTTTATAAAAGATGCAAAGTGGTGTATTATGTCCAACTGCATCATGTGCAAAATTATTATTTATAATTTAGAGTGCCAAAGTGCCTTATTGTCGGCTGTGGAACCACAAGTGTTTCCAAATTACATGAAACATTCACAGGTAAAAGATTGTATGTACTGAATGAACATATGTGCAGAACATGGCTTAGGTACTATGTACAGAAAAGCAAAACATTAGATATTGCATGGGAACGCCACACAGCTATTGGCCCAGAACTGAGCAGAGTCTCAGGAGTGTCCATACACCGAACACCCAGATCTCAAGGTGGTATATTAGCTAGATCAACTTTTACTTAAAATTTGGGTACAAGCTTTCAAGTCATCCTGACCCTTTTCCAGGCTAGGTGTTTTGTGGAAAGTTGTTGCAGATCAGGTAGTGGCCTACATCGAGTTATGCAATGTGCTTTTCAGTCCAAAAATGGTGGACTGAAGTTGAGACATTTCTGAAAGAGCAGGTGTGCAGTCTGGGAGTCCTTTTGAGCTCGGCTGTCAGATGAGTTGTGGCCAGGAGCCCCTTTGTGCAGCTTAGGCTTGTACACTAGCTTGTGACTCTTCCTGGAGAAAGCAGATCTTGCCACCATCACCCATGGTCTTGTCATATCCTGGTTAGACTACTGTAGCCTTCTGTGTAGGGCTGCTTTTAAGGAGCGCTTGGAAACTGCAGCTGGTATAAAACGTTGTAACCAGGATACTGGAGGCTTCTCAAGTGGAACATGCCACTCCTTTGTTGTATGAGTTGTATTGGCTCCCCGTTTGTTTCCCATATGTTTGCAATTCTGAGTTATTACCTGTAAAAGTCTAAACGGCTTGGGCACTAAATATTCAAAGGACCACCTGTTCCGACATGATTCTGCTTGTGCAAAAGCCACTGGCAAGGATGCTCTGCTAGGATGAATAGGGACAGTTCTCCCCCTGCTAAATAGAAGAGAGCTCCCCTAGAGGACATGGCCTTCTGTATGGGAGCCTCTAGAACTCCCTCTCTCAGTTGGTTGGTTCTGCTCCTGGCCTTCGGGCAGCTCAAGCAAACAGACTTGCTCAGCTGTGCCTTTCGATTAAATTGGGTATGGAGTGCTCTCGCTCTCTCCCCCTTTCATTTTTACTCTGTTCTTTTAACTAATTTTGATTGTGCATCATGATTGTATTGTATGGACATTGTCAGCTGTTTAGAGGCCAACACTCCTGCAGAAAGTATTACTCTTGTATTGTTGTGCTAGTGCAAACAACTCTGTGCACCATCATAGCTGTGCTTATGTGTAGGAGAAAGGTGATTTAACATGATGTGCAAGTGCTCTGTTGCTCCATGAGCCTGAAATGAGACTGGGCTTATATATGGCAGCTTCCTATCTCCAGACAATTATGTATTTATTTATTTTAATACATTTATTTATAGCAGCAATAGAGTATAATGTTTATCTTCTGTGAAACCTTTAACCCTTGCCTGCAATATGGGGTCCCCTTTTTCTATTTAACTATAAAAGTCCCAGAATTTTTCTTTCTCTGTCACCTTCACCTAAAAAAATGCACCAGTTGTGACGCAATACAACTTCTGGCATGATCCTCATTAAGTCAGTCCATAACCCAGTTTTGAGTCATGATCCACCAGCTAAAGAGAGATGGTTTATGTAAAATTCCTAAAGGTCTGAGGCCATAGAAATATGTTGTCAAGTACTAAAAATAAATAAATAAAAGCAATAGATTGGCTTAATGATGAGCCAGATCTCTCTCTCTTCCACATACACCCTTTAAAATCATTCAGTTGCTCATCATAACACCTTTTGTAATGCCTGTGTATAAAAATATCAGTCCCAACAAGAGAGAGACATGCATGTGGCTGATGCACATACAAATGCATACATCTGGTTCCTTTTAACTTAATGAAGGCATCTGATGCAGACAGGGATGCATATTCCCTATGTGGATCCACTAGCCATAGACAAACAGTACAACTAGAACTACATTAGGGCCATTGTTTGTATATACAATGAGCAAGCATTGCAAAATTAAAATCCTATCCAACAAAGTTTGGATACAACACCAAGTCAGCAACCTGTCCAAGCATATAAGATACCAAAGGATCAGGCTAGGTGTGTGTAGGTGACATGCTAGAAATCCTCTTAAACTGAAATCTGAGCCTGCACCTCAGGCTGGCAGCACTTCATCCTTAGGAAAGGAAAAGTCTGTTCTGGCTTTCTTCAGATCAGATTTCAAAAATAGCACTGCTGGAGGACACGAAGCTCCTTCATTCTGATGGTGAGGACACAAATTATATGCAAAGTCCAAATACAATGTGCATCTGCTCTACTTGCTTATGGAAGGCCCAAATACTGTGAATTTTGATTGATGCGCTTGGAATTATATTGTCAAATAATGATAAAAATTTGAAAGCTAACGCCCAACCAGTTGGGATTTTAGGAAAGGTGAGCAAGTTCAATACCCAGGTTTGATCCTCATTTGCAAGCAAACTATTGTTTATGTAAA
This sequence comes from Hemicordylus capensis, assembly GCF_027244095.1. NCBI lineage: Eukaryota > Metazoa > Chordata > Lepidosauria > Squamata > Cordylidae > Hemicordylus > Hemicordylus capensis. The sequence continues at coordinate 33,044,134 of NC_069661.1, read as the reverse complement.
ACATTATTTGTTGGGTTCAGACAAAATGACAAAGTATAGTATGTTGCAAACCACAACCAGAAGCTTCTATTCTCCTCTCATCACACGTGGAGGAAGGAGCATGCAAGCATGAGCATGCAACCATGATTTGGAACCACAACATCTGAATGCAGTCCATGGTTTGATATCCCAGTTTGTTGGAATTGCTTAAACCAGACTTGCCTGGTGTGGACACTATGGAAAACATTGATCTAACAAATCAGGAAGTTTATGTTTAGCTGGGAGTGCAGAGAGAGAGGACAATTGAGCACATGAGCTCATCACAATCCAACACTATGATTTGTTGGATCATGTGAACTGGGGCTAGTTCACAAACAACTCTTTCACCTGGTAGAAGTGAAGTAACAGAGCAAGTTGTTTCAGTAGAAACCTGGGTTTTATCTGCAGTGGGAATGTTTGGGGAAAAGGAACTGGGGCAAGTCTTTGGCATTTGCTTTAATGACATACTGGCAAAAGACACTTTAATCAGAGCCCTGAGCCCCCAGGGGACAAAAACCACTTGAGATTTAGCTGAGTCAAGAGTCTCTTCCTATCATTAATACTGGTCTGACTATCATTAATAGGGCACTGAATGTTTTCCATACCATAAGAAGGGAAGCAATCAAATACTGTCAGTAGAATTCAGATTGTGACTTGTCTAATATTGTAAAGCTTATGGATGGAGTTTGGGACTAGTTGGGTATATGCTGGTACATATAGGAAGGAATTAAATTACAGACCCAAGGAGATCAGAATATGATGGGAAGTGTACACAAAAATGAGACGCTGGGCGAAGAGGTCCAGAGGGTACATAAGTAGAATGATATAAATTTAAATTCATTGTTGTCCTCTTGTTTCACACACATTGGTGTAAACTTATTTTCATTGGTATGAACAGCAGTGTTAGTAGTTATTGCCTATGGAATAATAATAATTAACAATAAAGCAAATCATTATCACATTTTATCCAATATAGGCAGCAGCTTTGTAGCAATATGGACTATATAAGCAGATTGTGCTGTTTTACAGAATTGGGGCACATGTTCATTCCATTGCTGAGATCCAGAAGTTCCCTTGTATGAGTGGAAGGAACGAGTGGGATTTCACATGAGAGCCTCTGATTTCTGCCCATTTCCACTACTGCCATAGCCCCTTACACTACATCCCACACCATTCTGGAGGGTCCCTTGACAAAGGGTGAGGGTAAGGGCCTCCAGCGTGAGAGGCAGGAACGCCCCACTACTTTAGCAGAGTTATACTTGCACTTTTCTGGTGTCCCAGCACCACAACACAAATGTTTCACGTGAAAGTCCCACAAATAAAAGGGCAGCCATTAATATTAGGAAGGTGCAATCTCTAATGCTCCTGAAAAGCAGCGAAGTGGCACCAAAGTCATGTCTACTGTAGAAATGTAAATCAATTTGTAAGCCAACAGTTAATCACTCCCCGTCACGGAGCCTAAATACTGCAGTTCTTTATGGGGCTATGAAACCATGCACGCTCAGCCTTCCACTGGTCCAAACAGTAATCTGACATTGCAGGCCAGGACTGGGTTTATTAGCTGCTATCTCCAGAATCATAAAGCCAAGGCTGACTTCACTCATGAGATGAGCATGATGGCAGAAGAAAAGGAATTCTCAACAGTCCCAGAAAGCGACAGTGCCCAAAGTTCTTTGGAAGAAGACATGGCAGTTAAGTTGGCTCTAAACCCATTTAAATTTGTAGCATAAATGTGCCCATAAGTAATGTAGTGGCACATATATGCTCTTTAAGAGTGGTCTAAGTTTTGTTTTTTGTATTAGAGGATGCTCACACTGAACAGGTTAAACTGCAACTCTGGGAACAGTGATTTTGTTATGGCAGTAAAACACACTTCTTTTACACAGAAGTTTATACAGCCTTTTTATGTTAGACATGATTTTTCAGACCATACAAACTATCACAACATGTCTAGCACAGTCTATAAATCTAAATGACCTAAAAAGATATCAAAAAGTCTACGGCAATTATTAGACTGAAAGCACTACCCCACGTGGGTATAAGTGAAACTTCCCTTCAGTCGTGGTTTAATTAGGAGTTTGCTAGACTTCTTTCTTCTTGAGTATTAATGGACCCACATTATCTCCTGTTGACTCATTGTGCTTGTTGTGAGAACCATCACAGACAGGGAACTGAAAAAGGAAAAAAAAAAGATGAGATAAATTTGTGTCCTGAAAGCAGGGCTGTACTATTGTTTGAGAAGGGCTTTGCGCACATGAAGCACAGGCTACTTATAATCAGAACTGAATACAATCTACACAGCTAGAATGGGATGGCAATCTCTTGTTGAATCAATGAGACAGAAAAAGACTCAGGCTGAGAGATGCCCCTCTTCTATCTGAGAAACCAGATGAGTCACTGTATGCCTTAAAATATCACCTGTACTTGTTCCATCTGCATTACTGGCTGTGTCCTGACAAGGCAACCACCTAACGTGCCCCTGTAGCCCAAAACCTATAGGAACTTGGGACTCCTCTGGGCCTTTAGATTATTTGCTCTTCTCAAAAGGAGTTTAGATTAAGAATTGCCAGTGGGACTCTCCCCAAAGTCTTGTTGCCATTCAGTGCCTATTATCCAGTTGTCTGGATTTTGTGGCACCATCTTTTTGGGGGGCTTTGCTGCCCCATTATATGAGCTGGCATGTGGTGGGGCTGGGTGACCCCTGCCCTCAGCATGGAAGAGGAGTCAGAGCCCTAATCAGTTGCCACCTCCACTCCACCACGCTAGACACAGAGTGGGCAGCCTGACCTGAGCTAGGCCATCACTCTATAGGTGTCACTTCATGTGGGAACAGTGGGTGGAGTCCATCCCTGCCCCCTCTCTGTCCAACTCTTAAAGGGGCAAGCACAGCAAACCCATATGGGCCTGGTAGCAAGAACCAGGGGTATGCCCTCCAACAAGCAATAGCCAGAAGGAAGTGGGGAAGAGCTAATGTAACCCCAGGGGCCACTGGCACCACTCCCTATCGTCTGAGGCCCAAAGGGGACGTTGTAACATCTGTCCACATGGTGACCCCAAAGCCATGACGGAACACATTCTGTATTTCTGTGCAGGTGTAGTGTTGTGCAGTCAACCACCACCTACTGGCTTGCAATGAAACCCTTTTTAGGAGCAATCTTAGCTGTTGGCTCTTTTTCAGGGCATGGACATGCATAATTCCCCTGGGACTTTTCACAAGGAACTGCTATGGTTTGTTCTGATGTCTGAATGAGCTATAGTAAATGCTCTTGACGTTCATACAACTGACCTCTTCTACAAAATGCATCAATGGTATATTTCCTTCCTCCAACTGTCTTGGAACTATTTCCAGAATTATAAGGACAGTGATACACAGTTCACATGATTGGAAACAGGGTAGGAGACGCATCCTACCCAAGTCTGGGAGCTGTGTGGTCTCCTATTTTCTGCTTGCGTGAGTTAAAAATAGGGGTGTGCACAGAACCGCAGAGCACTGGGGTGGGGGGTTCCTTTAAGAGTGCTCAGTAGAGGGCACTGCTCTACAGAGAAAGAAGGGCAAAGTTGAACCTGGCATGAAAATTAAGTGCGGGGGCCGCCCCTTCCCCTCGCTTGGCTGCAAAAGGCTTTAAGAAGCCTTTTGCACGTGCACATGTCGCTTTCCCAACATCACTTTCCCAACTCCGGCAGACTTTCCTCTAGTAATTGGGGCGGCAGGATACCTCCCTGCCACCCCTTCCCCCGCTTGGCCGCAAAAGGCTTTCTTAAAGCCAAGGGGGGGAAGGGGCGGCAGGGAGGTATCCTGCTGCCCCAATTACTAGAGGAAATGCATGCACCGGGGTTGGGAAAGCAGCGGGAGGGGTAAGTAAACCCTCCCCCACCCTTAAAGGAACCCCCCACCCCAATCCACCTGAACCCGAACTGCCCATGTCTGGACCGGTCCGGGCACATCACTAGTTAAAAACAAGCTAGGAGGTGCTGGCAGTGATCATCACCTAGTCTCCTGCTGGGTAGGAGGGCTTTTCCTCCTCCATTGTTAAAGTCCTGGGTACAGCTGCTGGGTTGGACGGAGCTCTTCTTCCCAGCAGGGGACTAGCTGATTATCACTGCTGGCACCTCCTACCTTATCTATCTATCACATTTCTATACCGCCTCTTACCAAAGTCTCATTGCGGTTTCCAAAATAAATGGCAAAACCAGAGTTAAAACCAAATAAAAATAATAAAAATTCAAAACAGCAGCAGAACAATAATAAAAGCCAACTTACAGCTGATCAAAGGCTCGGTGAAATAAATGCGTCTTGAGCGCTCTTTTAAAAACCTTGTTTCAGTGTGATGTAGTAGTTAGAGTGTTGGACTAGGAGTTCAGCTCCCCATTCAGCCATAAAGTTCACTGGGCCAGTAACATATCACTCAACTTAACCTACCTCAAAGGGTTGTTGTGAGGACAAACAACCATGTGCACCACTCCTGGGAGTAAGAGTGGGATATAAATGTAAAATAATAATTATTATAATAAATCTGCTAGAGATGGGGAAGCTCTTACATCAACAGGGAGTTAGTTCCAAGCCTTGGGGTGGCTACAGAAAAGGTGCAGGCCCTGAGCGGCCACCAGATGAGCTGGAGGCAGCCACAGGCGGACCTTGTTTTTAGCTCACACACAAGCAGAAATTGGGTGTGCGCACAGCTCCCAAACTTGCTGGGTAGGACGCGTCTCCTACCCAATTTCCATTTGTGTAAACTAGCCTAGTGTTTTATGGGAGGGACTTGTGAGTTGTGCCATAAAAAGTTGTGCAGCAATAGTGATATGGAAACTGATATCTCATAAGAGAAAATGACAAACGGCAAAACCCTGTGGAAAAATCCCACTACATGATTATGACAATTAAGAGAAACAAGCTACTCTATAGCATGCAAGGTAGGAACCACAGCAACAAAAGGAGAACCTTACACACTGGAGCAATATGACTCACCGTTTTTGAGCGCCAACACCTGCAATACACCGCCTTCGTGTGACATAGGTCCTCAATGTTGATTTCATTCACTACTTTGGGATTCTCCTTCTGGATCTTGAGATTGATCAAGCTGTCTTTCTGCTGCTTCTTCTTGGGAAGGAATGGACGAATAGCGAGGTATCCAAGCAGAGCCAGGACACCCAGGAAAGGCAATAACCGCAGCCATTCTGAAACTGAGCACATATCAGACATTTTTTTAAGAAAGGTATTCAGTACCATAAAGTTTAGTCTTTGGAGCTAGAACACAACTTAGAAATATTATATAAAAATAACTGGTTGTGCCTTCTGCAGGATGACTTACTCTTGTGGCAGCCACAATGTGTTGTGCTGAACAGCACAACATTTTGGCATCTGGAGTGAAAAGCATTAACCACTCCTGGAGCTAGCAGCACTGTGTAAACTCTTTAAGGTATAACACTGTAAACTCTCCATACCAAGTGCTATACCTTACCACTCAGGGAAAAGTCAGTTGTCATGTGAAAGCCATTTTGAGCTACATGTGTGTGATGCTTGTAAAGTTGTAAAGGATATAAAATTACATACCTGCCAACATGTCCCTATTTTCCTATTCAGGTGAATGGGAAAATAGGGACATGTTGACAGGTATGAAATTATGCACAGCATGGATCAAGTGGACAGAGAGAGATGTTTTTCTCCTTCTCTCACTATAAGAACCCAGGGTCATCCACTGAAGCTAAATGCTGGGAGATTCAGGACAGTCAAAAGGAAGTACAGTACTTCTTTACACAGTGTGTAGTTAAATTACAGATGTGGTGATGGTTAACAATCTAGATGGTTTTAAAAAGGAATTGGACCAATTCATGGAAGATAGGGCTATCAATGGCTACTAGCCCGGATAGCTGTGTATTTTCATCAGGATCAGAGGGGGCTTGCACCAGGTGCTAGGAAATATCAACAGGAGGGGCAGTTGCCCTTTTGCACTACTTGTGGGCTTCCCAGATACACCTGGTTGGCAACTACATGCTGGACTAGATGGGCCTTTAGCACGATCCAGCAGGGCTTTCTGTAAAGTGGATTCCCACTCTTGTTTCAGTACTGGCAACATTCTAGATCAGCAATAGTGACAGTATGAAGTGGGCAACGGTGGTGTTGTTTGACTTCCAAAGCTGATATATTTTATGTAAGCTTTTGGCTTCCTAGGGAATTTTACAGCAGTTTGATCTGCTTGTGCACAGGTCAAGGACAAAAATGAGCACTGCCAGCTCAAAGGATATCAAACCGGTTTTCTTAAGTGAGGCTCTCAACAGATTCCAAGAGCACCAGAGCCACAGAACTGCTTTGTGCACTGACATTTCTGAACGTTATTTAAAAGAGTACATTCTATAAATGTTAACCGTCCTGAGCCGTTTTGGAAGGGCGGTATATAAATCTAACAAACAAACAAACAAACCAAACAAACTAGTTTGTGCCTTACCAGCACCAAGCAAAGTTTCTCAAGATTTTTTTAAGATGTAGCATATACCAGAAAACCAGGAAAACCATGCGTATTCTGTATCAGTCTCTGAAAGTGATGTGCATTAAATTCTCTCAAAATTGTGATTTTAGATATGGGAGAACCCACAGCATCTCTTATCTCTATATGAAATTCCAAGAACTGAAATTCCAAGAAATTCCAAGAACTTCCAATGAACTGAACTTTAAGAATGTAGAGCAATAGTTCAAGAAGCAGAATGTTAATTCTGCATTGCTATTTAGATCATAAAACTTTATTCTCACTCCCCGAGCATGTTTCCTGGTTATTTGGATGAGTGTGTATATATGATGAAGTCATAAAAGAAAAAAAGCAGTTTGCAATTTATGTGAGTAAATAGCCATGAAGCTCAAACTTAGTGTATATTTGCCTAGTACAAAAAGATAACATTAACCCAGTTGTCTGTCTTTGCCGTTCAACAAAATTCCTTTTTAAACTGGCTTTCGTCCAAAATTAAATAAAGACACTTGATTTATTTTATTGTCAAATATGAAAACAGAAAAGCATATCTGCAAAATGATATAGCAGAAGGCAAGGAGGATATGCCCCCCAATAGCTGAGAATAATTAAAAAGACAGCAGATTTTATTAAAAGTGAACAGCAGAGTACATATGGCAATAAACAGATCACCTTTTCAGTCCTACTTCAGAATGTATAGGTCTCTCCTGGAACAAGTTATGAGAACATATATCATCATGAAAGTTTTGCCTAATGACAGATTTATTCACTGGCTACTCTTTCATTAGCCTTTGGAGTTAAAGACATGCCTTCTGTCTCACAAAACAACAACAAAAGAATTTAAAAAAATACTATGGCAAATCTAGTGATGATATTTCATTTCAGAATACAACTATCAATGTTTAAATATTCCTTTTCTAATATTGACGTACCTTCCACAGTGAAAAGAACAAACACCCAAACCATGAAATTGCTCATAGGAAGAAATAATTATTGGGACAATAAGGTATTCTATCCGTTTACAAGGCCTAATGTGGTTCTCACACAATATACCAAATTAGCAATAGCTTACTGATTCTTGTATGCAACCCTTTATTTACATTCATATCCCTTCCCTGCTCCCCCATCACTCAAAGCATATGGTTTCCAAGTGATCTCCCACCCACTTACAGTCCAAACTGAGTCCTGCTTAGCTTCAGCAAGGTTGCTACTTCATCTGCCTTCAGACCATGCCCTGGTCTACTTTACAGGCTGCAAGGCAAGGATAACATACAGTTGCCCTGGACAGTCCATCTGGTATGTATTTTCTCCTCCTTGGTTAAATAACCTAACAAAGACTCTTGTCAGAAGGGTGCTAGATAAAGCAGGGTGCTGTATTGCACAGACTTCCTTTATCTTGGCTAGGCTGCATTGTTAATAGAGACCCTGAGTTAGGGGACACTGGTTTTACCTTGAGGTGATGGAAACATTAACCACTGTTGCTTAGTGCAGATAAGCAAGCCCTTAAAACATACAAGAATAAACCTGTGCAAAAAAAACTCTCTCTTTGAAATACCTTTTTTAAAAATCACATATAGAGATAACCACAAATATATGTAAAGTTATCTAAACAAACAGCAGCACTAGACACTAATAGAATTTGGATTGCTTAAGATAGCCACATAAACTACACTATAAGATAAGATGAACTTCAAGGAAGGATCAGAACTGAACCAACAGGGTATTAAAAGGGAAAAACTACTGAACGACGGCAAACATGGAAACTTTCAAGCGAAGAGTAGAACAGGGAGCACAGCAAACAAAGGAAACCCTTGTCAAGTAAGTTTATCTATCAGTCATATTTATATGCCACCATATATCTCTATCTCTAGACGGTGTCTCTGATATATGTTCAGTTTAGTGGTAAAAATGAAGTCCTTCCTAGGTAGGTTCATAGAAGTGCATAATTACTACAACTACTCACAACAGACTGAAATAAAAAGCCATCCTATTTTCAAATCTAGGAGGCTGCTCACACGAGCAGCAAAGACTGGGCTTGGGAAGACAAGCCTGGTCTTTGCTGCCAATGTGACCCGCCAGGAGGCATGCAGCTCCCAGCACTGGCGTGGTGGCAAACCCTGTATGGAGCCCCAGCAGTTAGCCAGGGTTAAGGGTGCAAGCACACTCTTACCCCAGGCTAACTGATCGTCACTGTTTCCTCTAACAGGGATTCCCAGATGTTGTCGACCACATAGGAACTTAGGAACATAGGAAGCTGCCATATATTGAGTCAGACCATTGGTCTATCTAGCTCAGTATTGTCTTCACAGACTGGCAGCGGCTTCTCCAAGGTTGCAGGCAGGAATCTCTCTCAGCCCTATCTTGGAGAAACCAGGGAGGGAACTTGAAACCTTCTGCTCTTCCCAGAGCAGCTTCATCCCCTGAGGGGAATATCTTGCAGTGCTCACACATCAAGTCTCCCATTCAGATGCAACCAGGGCAGACCCTGTTTAGCTAAGGGGACAAGTCATGCTTGCTACCACAAGACCAGCTCTCCTCTCCTTAAATGGAACTCTAGATGGTCGTGCACACAACCATAAGCTGCCCATAAAGGTAAAGTGGGCCGTCGAGTTGGTGTCGACTCCTGGCGACCACGGAGCCCTGTGGTTGTCTTTGGTAGAATGCAGGAGGGATTTACCATTGTCATCTCCTGCGCAGTATGAAATGCTCTTCCTATATCGCTGCTGCCTGATATAGGCGTTTCCCATAGTTTCCCATACCAGTGGGGATTCGAACTGGCAACCTCTGGCTTGCTAGTCAAGTCATTTCCCCGCTGTGTCATTAGGTGGCTGCCCATCATAATGTTTATATTCCTAACTCAGCTGTTCCCCTTAACTTCTAAGGAGATGCAGATTAGAATTGTTGAAGGAATCTACACTATTCAGAGGCTGCCATCCAAAATTAATATCACCAGGACATCTCCCATAATCCCCAAGCATAAGCCATTGCAGCTGGGGATTCTGGGAGCTGTAGCCAACAACATCTGGGAATCCGTTAGAGGGAACACTGCTGATCATGTGTCGGTTCCATGTGGTTCCATGCGGTGCCAACACACAAGTAGCCTCCCAGCCTGTGTCAGGAGGCTCCCCATAATGCACTGCACACTCCCATGGTGCAATATATTATGGGAGTTCCAGGGGCCTCCTGGCCTCCAAACCTCCTTGCTGCCGGGAGCAGCCAGCAATCATCCGGGTGGGCGATCCGCCACCCAGCAAAGTCAGGGAGATCGTCTGCGGGGGATGTAAGCATTTCAAGGCTTCCTCCCCTTAAGCCCTTTCTTCCAATTGTAAGGAAGGGCTCTAGGTCTTATGCCAATTCTAAGATCACTCCCTGAATTACTTTCTCCCCAAATTAACAGAGAGAGGGGCGAGTCTCACAATCAGTGAGACTCACCTCTAGGGGGTTTGTGGGGGGAAAGTAATTCAGGGAGTGATTTTAGAATTGGCATAATTCTAACATAACTCACTCCGCTAACCTGGGCTAAGGGGAGGGAGAATTAGCGGGGTTTGCTTCCGGGAGCCACGCAGCTCCCGTTGCAGCACATGACCGCCAAAAAGCGGGCTAGGCTCCCTTCTCAGAATTCCATTCTAAGAATAGCCTCAGAATGTTCTCTCTTCCAATTTCAGATTATTTATTAGTTAGTTGTTAGTTCAGACAATCCTCAAGTTAGCTTGCCAACGTAGTCCTGTGAACCTCAACAACATTGCTGCAGAGTAAGCTAAGTGGTCTGCAGACGGCAGGCAACTTCAAAAGATGGGAAGAAGTAGAAATAACAAGGTAGTGGCTCTTTCGGTTTGCTGGTTTAGTGCCAAGAATAAATCAAAAGCCTCTCACAGATTCACAAGATGAACATGTGTTTTTAATATGGAGACTTCAGTGATGATACCCATAAATGGAATTTCATTTTAGGTAAGGGGATGCACTAGTTGGTCCCATCCTGTAACCCATAAGTGAAACCTTAGACATTGCTACCATTCCTTAACCCATAAGTGAATCAGACATTGCTAGTATCCCAAGTCTTCTGTGAACCACCATTTGGGAAGTTAAGCACTATGAGCCAGTGCAGAAACTGAACTGAAACCATACACATCTGAGAGGCACCAAAAGGATGCATGAATAGAGAAAGCTGCAGGGGTGAGGCATGCAGAAGGCTCCTGGCTCAATCCCTAGCATCTCCAGGTAGGGCTGGGAACAGACCCTGTCTGAAACCGAAGAGTCACTGAAGACAATACTGACCTGACCTAGATGATCTGACTCAGTAGAAGGCAGCTTCATATCTACTGAAGAATCACTTAGAACACAGCCTTGTAAGATATTAAGAATGTGAACGAGCAAATTCACAAATATGAATTAAATGAAATACTCACAGGAGAAGAATTAAATATATAGGAGACTAAAAATGGTTGACAGTGTGATTCAGCACAAACGCAACAAAGTATTTCAGTTAATGAATATTTAACTTATTGGATTCATTACCATAAAGCACAGGTGTCCAACTTGAAGACTTCTAGCTGTTGTTGGACTACAATTCCCATTATCCCCAGCGACAATAAACTGCAGCTGGAGATGATGGAAGTTGCTAGAGAGCCTCAGAGTGGCTACCTTCACCATAGGGTGTTGTGGTGGCCACTGACATGGGATAAGACCTATTGAAGGATACCATATCAATGGCAATTGGCCATTTAAGTTAAAAGTAGACCTTCTGTTATAAGAAGCCATCTCCAGTTCCTAAGGTCAAGGGTTAAGGGTCAAACAACAACTATCACTGATTTGCCCTGTTTGGGAATGTCCTAGGCCAGGGATTCTCAACGCTGGGTCCCCAGATGTTATTGGACTTCAACTCCCATAATTCCCAACCAAAGGCCACTGGGGCTTGGGATTCTGGGAGTTGAAGTCCAATACCATCTGGGAACTCAACATTGAGAATCCCTGTCCTAGGCTACCAGTGCTGGAGTCAGAATACTAGGCTAACCTTTTCCCTGGTTTAGCAAGGCAACTCTTGTGTTCTTGGTATCTTTTGCATGAACAGAGAACAAGGAGGAAAGCCTATGATCAATCTCTATATTTTCCCTAGAAATTGTCAGTACTTTCAGTGCAATATTCAAAGAGAGCTAGTCACATTACTTTGACTTAATCACAAACACTGTGCAGAAAACAGATCAAAGCAGTCTAATGGAAAGAGATCTCCAGTTTATTATTATTATTTCTTGTTTACACAGTCAGACAGGTGTTATTGACTGGTTTGGTTTATCCAGAAATTGAGTCCTTCCCAAGGACCTGGGATGGCTGAATTTTATGGTCAATGTTGTTGCTGTTGTTATAGATATCGTCGGCATAATATAGGCTGTTCCCAGTAAAGCTGCTTTTTGTAATTGGCTGATGGTGATTTCTGTGGCCCCTATGGTGTTGAGGTGCTCTTCAAGGTCTTTTGGAACTGCACCCAGGGCACATAAGAACATAAGAACAGCCCTGCTGCATCAGGCCCAAGGCCCATCTAGTCCAGCATCCTGTTTCGCACAGTGGCCCACCAGATGCCGCTGGAAGCCACTAGGGGTGTGCATGGACCCGCCAACTGCGGTCCGGCACTGGGTGGAGGGGTACCTTTAAGAGCGGCGGGAGGGTTTACTTACCCCTCCCACCGCTTTCCTGCTTGCCGCCGTAATCTTTAGATTAATTGTGGTGGCAGGACACCAGCCGCACCCACCGCCCCCGGTTTAGCGGCCAAATCGGGCCAAATCGGCCCAAACTACTGCCGCTGCTGCCGACCACCCACCCAACCGCCCAACACAAGGCCCGATTTTGGGCCAAGGCAGCCAGTGGTTACTAGACCGGATTAGGGCCGAGACTTTGCAGAGAGAGGAGCTCTGTTTGCGAGCTCCTCTCCTTTTCGAATTGTGGGGCCCTGATCGGCCCGACTGATGCGGGCCTTCTTGCAGTGAGGACTCGGGCGGCTGGGAGGGCGGGGGGCGGCGGCAGGGGGCGGGCGGCGGCTGTAGTTTGGGCCGATTTGGCCCCTAATCCGGTCTAGTAGCCACTGGCTACCTTGGCCCGAAATCGGGCCTTGTGTTGGGCGGTTGGGTGGGTGGTCGGCAGCGGCGGCAGTAGTTTGGGCCGATTTGGCCCCTAATCCAGTCGTGGGGGGGCGGCGGGGGCGGCTGGTGTCCTGCCGCCACAATTAATCTAAAGATTACGGCGGCAAGCAGGAAAGCGGTGGGAGGGGTAAGTAAACCCTCCCGCTGCTCTTAAAGGTACCCCCCCAGCCGAACTGGACCGCCCAGGTCCAGACCGGTCCGGAGGCTTTTTTAATGGCCTCCGGACCAGTCCGGGCCCATCCCTAGAAGCCACAGGCAGGAGTTGAGGGCATGCCCTCTCTCCTGCTGTAACTCCCCTGCAACTGGTACTCAGAGGCATCCTGCCTTTGAGGATGGAGGTGGCCCACAGCCCTCCGACTAGTAGCCGATGATAGACCTCTCCTCCATGAAGTTATCCAAACCCTTCTTAAAGCCATCCAGGTTGTTGGCTGTCACCACATCTCGTGGAAGAGAATTCCACAAGTTGATTATGCGTTGTGTGAAAAAGTACTTCCGTTTGTTGGTCCTAGATTTCCTGGCAATCAATTTCATGGGATGACCCTTAGTTCTAGTGTTATGGGAGAGGGAGAAGAATCTCTCTATCCACTTTCTCCACACCATGCATGATTTTATAGACCTCTATCATGTCTCCCAGCAGTTGTCTTTTTTCTAAACTAAGAAGCCCCAAGTGTTGTAGCCTTGCCTCGTAAGAAAGGTGCTCTAGGCCCCTGATCATCTTGGTTGCCCTCTTCTGCACCTTTCCCAGTTCTATACTGTCCTTTTTTAGATGTGGTGACCAGAACTGTACGCAGTACTCCAGGTGTGGCCGCACCATCGTTTTGTATAACGGCATTTTAATATTAGCAGTTTTATTTTCAATCCCCTTCCTAATGATCTCTAGCATGGAATTGGCCTTTTCCACAGCTGCCACACATTGAGTTGACACTTTCAACGAGCTGTCCATCATGACCCCAAGATCCCTCTCCTGGTCAGTCAACGACAGCTCAGATCTCATCAGCATATACTTGAAGTTGGGGTTCTTTGTCCCAATGTGCATTACTTTACACTTGCCAACGCTGAACCACATTTGCCACTTTGTCGGCCACTCACCCAGTTTGGAGAGATCTTTTTGGAGCTCCTCACAATCCATTTTAGATTTAACTACCTGAAAGAGTTTGGTATCATCTGCAAATCTGGCTACCTCGCTGCTTACCCCTACTTCTAGATCATTTATGAATAAATTAAAATTTATGAATAATTAGTAGTAGTAAGTTCAGAACAGAGTTTATGCATGCAGCACTCCAGCCAAGCCAAGCACTCCCTCTCACTCGCCCTGCTACCTGTCGCGTGTGTGTGTGTGTGTGTTTGTGTGTGTGTGTGTGTGTTTTCCCCACTGGCTGCATACCAGTGAAATTACTTGCTCTCAGTATCTCCTCTCATCAAGTGAGAGACTGGAGAGATTAGCTGGGAGTGGCAAAAGGCTGCCTGGGATTCCAGAGGAAGGCAGAGTCCTGCAGCAAAGGCTGCCTGGTTAAAGATTAGCTCAAGAGAGCTCCCGGTGGCGGCGACCCCCACCAGCTCGAAAGGGGGTGTGTTCAAGGACTGGCACGGACCAGCACTCAACCCCCTGAAGAGTTAAGAAACAAGACAAAGTGCGGGGCCCTAGGTTAATCCGGCACTGCCTCTTCCATTGTTGGTGGGCAGGGGAGATTTACCTCTCAGCCACGGACCACCACTCAAGTCTGCGCAGACCTGCAGTGGTCCCTGGACCACTGGTTGAGAAACAGTGGGCTACAGCACTGGGATTGCCTTTTAACTTGTACAACCCCTAATGGGTCTAGCATTCCCAACAGTCCCATATTACGCAGGAAGTCCCATATCTGAGGCAAAAATCTTTTGTCCCATAGGGGAAGCTGCCCCCCCCCCAATTACCACTGGGATTATTTTGGTCTTTTTCTGCCACAGCCTTTCAATTTCAATTTGTAGATCTTTGTATTTGGTGATTTTTTCTATTTCTTTTTCTTCTATTCTGCTATCCCCTGGTATTGCTATGTCGATTATTTTAACTGGTTTTTCTTTCTTCTCAACTACAGTTATATCTGGTGTATTGTGTGGCAGATGTTTGTCTGTTTGTAGTCAGAAGTCCCATAATATTTTTACATCTTCATTTTCTTCAACTTTTTCAATTGTATGGTCCCACCAATTTTTGGCTACAGGTAGCTTGTATTTTTTGCAGATGTTCCAGTGTATCATCCCTGCTACCTTGTCATGCCTTTGTTTGTAGTCAGTCTGTGCAATCTTTTTACAACAGCTGATTAGGTGGTCCACGGTTTCATCTGCTTCTTTACAAAGGCGGCACTTGCTGTTTGTGGTGGATTTTTCGACTTTTGCTCTTATTGCATTTGTTCTTAATGCCTGTTCTTGCGCAGCCAGTATTAAACCCTCTGTTTCTTTCTTCAAGTTGCCATTCTTCAGCCATTGCCAGGTCTTGGTGATGTCTGATTTTCCACTTATTTTGTGCAAATATTGACCATGAAGGGGCTTATTTCTCCATTTTTCTGCTCGGTTCTTGACTTGTTCTTTCTTGTAGGCCGGCTTTGTTTCATTGGTGTTGAATAGTTTCGCATTATTGACCATTTTAAGTGCATCTTCTTCACTGTCCCTTAGATATTCTTCAAGGCCTCTTTTCTCCTCCTCAACTGATGGACTTGCAGCATTCCTCTTCCACCTGAGCTGCGAGGGAGGTATAGCCTATCTACATCACTGCGGGGGTGCAGTTATTAATTAATTATTAATTATTAATTATTAATATTATCATACCACCACATTTATATCCCTCTCTTCCTGCAAGGAGCCCAGAGCTGTGTACATGGTTATGTTTACCCTCACAACAACCGTGTGAGATGGGTTAGGCTGAGAGATACATGACTGGCCCAGTGAGTTTCATGGGTGAATGGGGATTTGAACTCAGGTCTCCCCAGTCCGATCCAACATTCTAACCACTACACCACAATCAATAACACCCAGTGTCATCCCTATGATATGGCAAGCCAGGGTGATTGCCCGGGACACCATGCTTAGGGAGGTGCCTCACCAGCTCCAGCCACTTGGGGTCAGTTTCCATATGCCACTGCCGACAACCCGCTTACCCATCCCTCCACCCCAGCACCACACATGTATGGCTTGTTTCTAACTTTCAAGCACCCATGAGCCTTTCTTCTGTGGGATGCTTGAATGGAGGAAACAAAGCAGTACAAGTGCTGTATTGGAGCGAGTGACAGAAGGATGGATGAGCAAGTCCGCAGTGAGCAGAGACAGATAGATAGAGCAGCTGTGGTGGGCACAACATGTGCTGGGAGAGGGAGGGTGTTGAGAGGGAAGAGGGGTGGCATCAAGGAGCAAGGTAAGAGGGATGGCCAGCATGTTCAATCATTTGCTCTGAGCCATGCACTCTGCCAAGGACATTCCTGAGATAGATAGATAGATAGATAGATAGATAGATAGATAGATAGACAGACAGACAGACAGACAGAAAAAAATGATTTATTGCATTTCTATACCGCCTAGTATAGAAATCTCTAGGTGGTGTACAAATTAAAACATAATATAAAAACATTTAAAACTTCATAAAAACAGATAAAAATCACAGTAGATAAAAACACACATTAAAATTTAAAATTGAATGTCTGTTCCCTATACATTCCCACACTCTTTGAGCTACTGGGACCAAACTTTGCAAAGTCGCTTCCTATGATCCTACGAGTAACATAGGGTACCCAGGAATCCCGACAACCACCCCGCACAGACAGACAGATAGATGGATATATAGTGGGTTTGGGTTATGGCTGAAGGAGAGTTGTCCATCGATATGCTCTAAGTTTCTATACCCAAGCAATGCCAGAGACTTAAAGCTAGTATCAGTATAAAAAGCACAGTCATCATGAGACCATAGCATATATTTGTGCAGAATTACTGAGAACATGAACAGGAACTGAAAGAAGGAAGAGCTCCTAACTAGAAGACGGTGCAATGCTGAACTATCTGCACATTGTTCTGTATTTCCTGACTTTTCACCTTTAACCCCAGACTTTGGAATGCTCTCCCAGTGGCCATTTGCTCCTCAGACTCCATCACAGTTTTTAGAAAGCTTCTTAAATCTTGGTTTTTTACCCAGGCTTTTATATGACTGTTTCTACTGCTGCTTCAATGTGTTTTTACTCATTTATAGTTTTTATGCTTGTATTTTATAGTTTTTTAGATTTGTTTTATATTTTTAGTTTAATATTTTAATTGTCATTTTTATTGTATGTTTTTAACTTTTGTAAACCGCCTTGGGGTTGTTTTTAATGAAAGGCAGTATAGAAATTCAACAATAAACAAACAAACAAACATTCTGGGTCAACTAGGTTCTCTTGTAGATATCAAAGCTCTGCGAAAGTTAGTACCAACATCCAACCACATTCACATTTGATGTGTGTGTCCAAATTCATTCTCGGATCAAAACCCACGTTTATTTTTTTGAGAGCTCATGCAGTTCATGTGCAGTCAAGTCAGCCCTGAACTTTATCAAATGACCTCAAACAGCTGGACAGAATTCAGCCTACCCAAGGGGTTATTTTGTGAAGACTAATTGATTATTTTTCATTGAAGGGAAACTTTTAACTATCAAAGCAGTAGGTACTAAGAACACAGAATAAGGGCAGAGAGACCCATATTAATTATATGCAAAATCTCATGCCAAGTAATCCCCTTGCATGATGTTTAGGTATTTGAGGCTCACATTCACATAAGTTCTTCAAATGAATGCTTGCCCTTTGAACTGGGACTGCAGTAACTTGTCTTGCAAGTTTCAAGACCATGTCATAAATCTTGGTTGCAAACCATATTGCAATCTACAAAAAAGGAGCTCACACCCTACTTCCCAAGCACGCATGCACACTGAGTGAAATAACCGTATGTTTCACTTAGAATCTATTCTCTTCCAGAGTCTCTCTCAGCTAATGCCCACTATAGAGGTCACAGGCAAGAACTTTAGCTTATCCTGCTCCTGAATCATAGAGTGTAGGTAGCAGCAGAAAACTTATTTATTACATTTTTATGCTGCCTAACCCAGATAGCTCTAGGCAGGTTACATAAACCAACAGCCTGATCCTATGAGATGTTGCACTGACAAGTTGTGCATAAGACTAGGCACATGCACTTGTGGCATTGCATTTATGGAGCTGACCCAGGATCAAAATGACAGAGCTGGCAACAAGCACTACTGACAGATAAGGCATACAGTGATAGGCAAAGCTGCTGTGTGTCACAGAAAACGAGAGAAGGAGCTTGGCAATTCTGAGTCAGAGAAGATGCATGTAACTATGCATGCATCAGTGCACTCTTATGCACCTGAAATACTGGGATGTCAGGCCTGGTTGAATATAATGTGAGCCGTAGGCAAAGCACTTCCCTGTGTAGGGCTTCCATGAGGCGCCTGTCTTCTTTAAAAGGGCTTATCACACATGCTTTGTCACACATGTGCAGCATTAGCAGGCCAATGGCACATCAAACTGGCAGACATGCCACTGGCATGCTAACACTGCATATGGCTAGCACATGTAGAAAGCACATTTCAGTGAGATGGGAGCCATGGGAAACTCTTACATGGGGAATTGCTTTACCAGCGTTTCTTCACAAAATGCATAATTAATTAATGGAATGTACTGGCACAGGATGTGGTGATGGCCACTAACTTAGGTGGCTTAAAAGGGGGATTAGACCAATTCATGAAGGGCAGCTTTATCAGGGGCTGTTAGTCACAATGGCTCAGTGGAACCAGTAGGTTCAGGGACATACACCTCTGAACACTTCTTGTTGGTGAATAGCAGCAGGAAAGGGCTCTTGTCTTCATGTCCTGCTGTGGACTTCCTAGAGGCGTCTGATTGGTTACTGTGGAAAGCAAACTGTTGGACTGGATTTGCCTTTGGTCTGATCTCAAATAACTCTTAAATAACCCCTGCTAACTTGGCAAAGAGGCACCTTTTAACATGGTGATTCTCTTGATTTAGCAGGGGGAAACTGGCCCTATCCACTCCCAGCACAGTACCTTCAGTGACTGTTGCTGGTGTCTATCTTATGTTTCTTTTTAGATTGTGAGCCCTTTGGGGACAGGGATCCATCTTATTTATTTATTATTTCTCTGTTTAAACTGCTCTGAGCCATTTTTGGAAGGGCGGTATAGAAATCAATCAATCAATCAATCAAAATTATGTTGTATGACTCACATAATGACTAAATCGAGTCATACAGCAGGGCAGATTTGCCTTTGGCAGGATACTGCTTTAGCCATATCTGCTCCAGCCACTCTTTCCATCACCACACCGTCCTTAAGGGTGGCACACGAATGGATCTAGAATTTTCCTGTCTCCCCTGAGAAAAGGACTGTGGGTAGCTGTTTGCAGACTGTTTTTGGAAAGGAATATGGAACTAATTCAGAGTCAGAATACAGGTTATGTTGGCCATTCTGGTGCAGCACCAGAAATAAGTTCTGTAAGGCAGGGGTTCTCACTTTTGGGCCCCCAGATGTTGCTGGACTGCAATTCCCATCATCCCTGGTCACAATGGCTGTAAGATACAGCCACTGGGATCAGTGCAGTGCCAAATACTGGCTTCATGGCTGGGACACAGTGGAAGTGCTCTGGCACAGCTGTGGGTTCAGGCAGTACAACAGCCCAGTGATGAGAATACTTGCCCAAGAGGGACATCTTGCAAGGCTTTGGAGGTGTCTGGATTACAGTGTTTGAATTACAAAGGGGAAGCCTTTCAATGGGCCTCTAAGATACTGTTTTTAGAAGGCTACAGGTGGAGGAAGCAGCCACCTAATGGTGCAGCAGGAAAATGACTTGATTAGCAAGCCAGAGGTTGCCGGTTCGAATCCCCACTGGTATGTTTCCCAGACTATGGGAAACACCTATATCGGGCAGCAGTCATATAGGAAGATGCTGAAAGGCATCATCTCATGCTGCGTGGGAGATGGCAAAGGTCACCCACTCTTGTATTCTACCAAGGACAACCACAGAGATCTGTGGTCGCCAGGAATCGACACCAACTCGACGGCACACTTTACCTTTACAGGTGGAGGTCTAAAACTGGGAGAATTTGAAGCTTGCGGATTTCATGAAGCCCCACCTTCCCACCTATAATACAAGTACTTGTCTGGACCTGGATGTCATGCTTGGATGCCATGGGACTGTGATCATTAGACCTGAGGCACAAATACATGAGCTGGAGTGGCTCTTCTCCAGGCTGGGCATCAGCAGTTGATTTCAGGGGCTCCAGCTGGCAACAGGGACCCCCTTGCTGGCATGTAGGAACATAGGAAGTTGCTTTATACCAAGTGAGACCACTGGTCCCTTTAGCTCTGTCTTGTCTACACTGACTGGCAGTGGCTTCTCCAAGCTTTCAGGCTGGAGTCAGTCTTTCCCACTCCTACCTGGAGATGCTGCCAGGGAGTGAACCTGGGACCCTTCTGCATGCAAGCAGGTGCTTTACCACTGAGCTACAGCCCCATCCCCGAAGTGGAGCATCATACACAGTGTCAGGGCTCACATGTAGTCACTTATCCAAATGCAAACCAGGGCAGACACTGCTTGGCAAGGCGACAATTCGTGCTCGGTACCACAAGACCAGCCTCAGCAGCTGTCCAACCACACTAGCCACTGCTGCTGAGCCTGACACAGAGGCCAGCTCTAGTGCTGAAAGGTGTTTAGGCAAGGAAACAAGTGAGGAGCATAGAAGGAAAAGGCAGAGCTGAAGAAACTGGCCCCTTAAATTTGTTAGCATGAAGCTGTACTGTGCTTGAAAACTGATGAATGAGATGAAGCAAGAGTGAGTAACTCTATGGTTGCAGTCAGCAAAGGTCACTAAACACTTCTGCTCAAGACCTTTTCTCCCTGCAGCCTTCAAATTCTGCTGAGCCCGATTAACTGGTTTTCAACCCCACTAGGCACGAAGAACCCACACAGCTGTTTGCAAAAGCTAAAGCCTATTTATCCTCCAGTGGCTTTAGATTTATTAGCTGGTTCAGCCTGCAAATTGTTCATAGCTGGAGGCGAGATGTAAAGAACAGAGATAGCAAAGACCAAAATGCTGAGTTGGTCTAAAAAAATTGCTACAATTTATAAAAGTGTGCTTCTTTGGTGGGAAAATTTTAGTGAACAACAACAACAAAAATCAAAACACACAATTCTAGGTAGTTGCATTCCTAAATTTGTACAAACAGGTCACTGTTCTCTGGCTGCATCAATAAAAACCTCTCACGAGAAATCAATGTGCTGAAGGCATTGGGAATCCTCTTTTGTGTCTCCCTGGTGACACGAAAATGATAAAGCAGTAGAGATTGCACAAGGAATCCATCTTCACTGCTAAGAAAGAAGTGGAATAAGTGGTGACTTTTTTTATTGGATCACAATAACCACAAGTTCTTCATGAAGCACAGGCCTCTGAGGGTGGGAGGAAGGACAACAATATAACACAGGGAGCTGCCTTATAGCAGAACAAAGCATTGATCTGTGTAGCCTAAAACTGGAGTCAGTGTGGTGTAGTGGTTAGAGTGTTGGACTGGGAGAATCCTTGTTCAGCCATGAAATTCACTGGGTGACTGTAGGCCAGTTACTTATCTCTCAGCCTAACCTACCTCACAGGGTTGTTGTGGGGATAAACATAACCATGTACACCACACTCTGGGCTCCTTGGAGGAAGAATGGTATATAAATGTAAACAAAGAAACATTACTCCAAAATCTATTATCATAACCTCTCAAGCAACAGCTCTCCAAACAAGAGGAGAACTTTTTCAGTGCTGCTGCCTGAAATCCTTAGCTACATAACACATGAACATTGGTAACTACTAGCTATGACCCTTCCTTCCTGTTCGGCCAATGGAAAGTATACAGGTGAAACTCGGAAAATTAGAATATCGTGCAAAAGTCCATTAATTTCAGTAATGCAAATTAAAAGGTGAAACTGATATATGAGACAGACGCATTACATGCAAAGCGAGATAAGTCAAGCCTTAATTTGTTATAATTGTGATGATCATGGCGTACAGCTCATGAAAACCCCAAATCCACAATCCCAGAAAATTAGAATATTACATGGAACCAAGAAGACAAGGATTGTAGAATAGAACAATATCGGACCTCTGAAAAGTATAAGCATGCATATGTATTCAGTACTTGGTTTGGGCCCCTTTTGCAGCAATTACTGCCTCAATGCGGCGTGGCATGGATGCTATCAGCCTGTGGCACTGATGAGGTGTTATGGAAGACCAGGATGCTTCATTAGCGGCCTTCAGCAATTCTGCATTGTTTGGTCTCATGTCTCTCATCCTTCTCTTGGCAATGCCCCATAGATTCTCTATGGGGTCAGGTCAGGCGGGTTTGCTGGCCAATCAAGCACAGTACACTGTATACTTTTCAGAGGTCCGATATTGTTCTATTCTACAATCCTTGTCTTCTTGGTTCCATGTAATATTCTAATTTTCTGGGATTGAGGATTTGGGGTTTTCATGAGCTGTACGCCATGATCATCACAATTATAACAAATTAAGGCTTGACTTATCTCGCTTTGCATGTAATGCGTCTGTCTCATATATCAGTTTCACCTTTTAATTTGCATTACTGAAATTAATTGACTTTTGCACGATATTCTAATTTTCCAAGTTTCACCTGTACTTTATTTTGCTCAGTTAACACTCCTATAATATTGATGTTCTGCCAAGAGAATTACTAGACTCACTTCCTTTTCACACATCACTTAGGGACAGTTCAAGTATGTGACAATTGCACGTGTGTGCTTCTACTGCATGTACACAAGCATGCTTCATGGCTTTTCAAAGTGCAGACATGCAGCAAAATACAGGTATAATGAATAATTGTCACAATTAATTACTTGCACTTTCTGCATTTTACTGTGCAGACATGCATTCCATATAGGAAAATCCTAACAAATTATGTTGTCCTTTGCCCAACAACACTGGAGAAGACAGCCAATAGCATGTAAAGTCAGCTGTAAAGAATTAAAGCACAAATACAGAATAATTCAGCAAGAAAAAAAGGAATTACAAAACAATTGCCACCACTACTATGTACTGACAACTGATATGGGTTAGAATGATCACGCTACACAGTCAGACACAGAAAGGGAATAAGGACAAATATCCATCCATCCCAAGTCACACCATTGAAAGAATGGAAGAGTAGTTAGAGCATATTATAGACAAACTAATATTCATTAAGTACTAGACTTGGATGTCTGTTGAAAATCAATTGTGCAAAGTACACAAGGTGAAACAATTTACAACATGTTAATTAATGGGGGGGATCACATATGCAAATATATATGTTTCCATATACTCAGCTACCAACAACATAGATCAAGAGCCACTTTACTTATAAAGAATACATTGAAAGTAAGGGGGAGAGGGGGAAACCAGTCTTCTGATTTATTGTAAGGACAAGATAGTTAGAAGGCTCAAGGAGATACTGGGTTACATTAAAATGATCCTATATATGCACATATAGTTGGCATTTTCATACATAATACAAAGGCTGCAATGCAAGGCTGTGTAGCCCAATCCTCTATGGGGGTTAAATGTCCCTAAGTCTATTTATATTAAACAGCAGGAGAGCAACTGACCCTATTCAGTCCCAGCATAGCATCCTGCAGTGGCTGCTGGTGTGTCAGGGGCGGATTAAGCTTTTTGCCACCCATAGGCAATAAGGCTTTTGCCGCTTTCACCTTCTTAAAAAACCACTGCTGTGGGGCGGGGTGAGGTGTGGTGGTGGTCACAGTGGCTGTGGGGAGAGGGGAAAGTTCCCCCTTTTACCCTCTAAAAACAGGATGGGGCATGGCAGTGGCTGCGGGGAGCGTGGGGCAGGGAACAAGGAGGGGAGAGTTCCCAATTTTACCATTTTTAACATCACCGCTGCCAACCCCAGAAAGGGGCAGCAAAATTTGAGGAGCACAAGATTTGCCGCTCCTCAAATTTTGCCGCCCTAGGCAAATGCCTACTCTGCCTCTCCATTAATCTGCCACTGGGTGGTGTCTACCTTATGTTTCTTTAGACTGTAAGCCCTTTGGGGTCAGGGAACCATTTTGTTGTTGTTCTTTTTCTATGTAAACCACTCTGAGAACTTTTTTTTTTTTTTGCTGAAAAGTGGTATATAAATTGGAGAAGCAAGCAGTATGTAAAGAGGAGGAGGAGTCAATGCACTAAAATTAATGAGTTTAGGTGCATCTAATCACATAGGAGTGCAGCCTCACCTCGAAGCAAGTCCTACTGAACTCAGTAGGGCTTACTTTCAAGTAAACAATCCTTCTGCAACTCTTGCGATTTCTATAATTCAGCAAAACAGTAAACATGAGTTAGAAATCACTCTCCTCTGCTCTCTGTCCATGGACATCATTTACAAGGGCACACAGCCAGCAGGAAAGTGTGACAAAGGTCCTCGGTTAACTCGGGAATAGCTGAGCGGAAAGGAGCAGAGCCAGCGAGGAAGAGTCTGACCAGGAAAGAACTGAGTGGGCCTAGAAGAATGAGGAAACGGAATCCAGCGGAAACCAGGATGAGAGGGGAAAAATGAATCGAGGGGAGTGTTTATGCGCGATTAAGAGGTGCTCTTTTAAGATCTCTCTGTGGAACTACTCCGCAATCTTTTCCCTGGAGTTGGCGAAAGTTTTACAATGAAGAGCCTTGCCGTTGTTCTAAGGAAGGGTGCTTTATTTTCCCCAGGGAAGGAGGACCTGCCCACAAGGAAGTTGCAGAGGAGGGCGCTTTCCGCGCATATACTCGCCCTTCCTCCCACATACCTCCCACCCCTCCCCAAAATCATAATCCTGTGCCCCCTAACCTGTCAGTCTGAGGAAGCCGCTGATGCTCTCTGGCAGCGGCAGGCGCTTGAGGTAGGCAGGCAGCTGCACTTTAATGATACGGGCCAAGCTGTCCAGCACCATGGCGCTGGGTGCTGCAACTGCTGCTGGTGGGGAGGAGAAGGAAAGGAGATATGGGGTGCAAAAGGAAAGTAGAGGGGCACTGCTCGGCTACCGCCCGCCTGCGCGCTTAATTTTCATGCCAGGTGCGACTTTGCCCTTCTTCCTCTGTAGAGCAGTGCCCTCTACTGAGCATGCGCGCGGCGCTGCCGACGATGCGATGGATCGTACGTTGCCCGGAAGGAGGAGGCGAGGATGGCGCCGGCCTCTGAGTCCGGCCTCCTGCACTCTCGTAACCTCAGGGGGCGTTTTTAGCGCCGCTTTCCACGCCCCGCGTGAAGGAGGGGCGAACGGTGGAGAAAATCCTGCTGCTGCTGCTTCGTCTTCTTCTCCAGACCAGCTGCCAGCATCATTTTGCAAGAGGATGTGCAAGCTCCAAACCCTGCTATAGTAGAGAAGAAGAGTTGCTTTGTAAAAGTTGAGCCTCGCCATCTTTCTTTTCTACCCGCAAAATGTACGAGCCTGGCGCTGAATCAGCGCCGCTGATAAGAAAACTAGCTGCCTTTGTAGATAGCGGGAAGAAGCACTTCTCCGCCTCCCGGGGAAGTTTCTGCACTTGCAAGCGCTCCTGGGTGCATCCCGGGGTTGCTGCAGTGCTGATGTTTTCTTGTGGGTTGGTTTGCTTCTGCTGTTCTTTGCAGATTTAGAGGCGCTCTTGTCCCTCGACTTCCGGACCTCCAAATCCCTTTTAGTCTGTCCCAGGTGGTGTGGTCACGTTAAAAATACGGGGTGGGGCTCCAAAAACCTTTAGGTCCGGGCTCCAGAATTACTTAGGTTAAGTGTACCCTCATGACGTCCAGAACGTCATCGAAGAAAGCTCAGCCTTTCCAAAATGGAAAGGTACCTCTCAAGCGCAGTGAAGTCTGTTCTGTGTAGTCTCTGTAGGGAACAAAAGGGAGGGAGCTACTGCGCACCCTTCCTACATTGCTCCAACTGGCCCTGTTTGCCAAGGGCTCGTTCACTAGTATCCGTCCCTATTTTGTCTTCTGAAAAGATGTTTTGTAAAGTGTGATTAGGATTCATATTCACATGCTAAAGTTTTAATTCAGTTTTATTAGCTGGCTAAACTTACTAGAGGAAGTCCTGTTGACATTTAGTACTCCTTTTGGAGTAACTCCTGATTTATTCACCTACTCTGAGGTGAATAAACTAGGATGTCATTTTATTTGAAGAATCTCTGTGCTGCCTTTCAACTTTAAAAAGTTTTCAAGGCAGAGCTCTTTAGGTCTTGGCCCCTCCACGTATTTAGTTTTTTAAAATTATAAATCCCTTTCTGGAGGACAATTCAAGGTGGCTTACAATGATCAGTTGCAATACATACATGCAGTTAAAATTATGAGTAGTGAGCAGGTGCAACTTGACATGCTTGGAAATGTGCACACACAGAGATAAAATACTAGTCTACTGTTTCTTTTTGGGCTTCCTCACCCTCTTACCCAGGTAGTAGATGTTCCTCCTGACTCTGTTTTTTAAATTACAGATTGCAACAGTTCCATATGACCTATTATTTCATTTAACATGCTATATAGGACAGAACATGTCAAAGGAAGGTAGGTAACCTGCCTCTAATGAAAGTTTAAAAATACCCTTGATATAAAGCAGTCACTTGACACTCATTAGATGTATTTCAAAAAATAAATATTGTTCATTCCATCTTTAGATCCTCCCCCCTCCCTTATTTCTTCAGAAATTTAGTAAGCGCACAGTAAATTACAGCCATATTAAGTTACTACTCAGGAGTTACTCTAAATAATTACTAAATTTCAGTAGGACTTTCTCTAGTAAATTTAGCCAAGATGTCAGCCAGTATTGCAGAGAAAATGAATGCAACAAAGCACAGGAAGAAAAGAGCTTTTAGTAATGGGGAAAAGAGTGGCCATGCCTGAGGGAGTGATCCTTAGTGTCTGAATCAGTGTTTCCTCTAACAGAGATTCCCAGATGTAGTTGGCTACAACTCCCAGCATCCCCAGCTGTAATGGCCTTTGGCTGGGGATTATGGGAGATGTAGTCCACAACATCTGAGAATCCCTCTTGGAACACTGGTCGGAATAGGGGTGTGTTACAAAAGTGTCCCTATTTTCATATGTGAAATGTTAGGGATGAAAGTATGTCACTATTTTAAGTCCTATTTAACTTCCATTCCTATTTTCCAGTTTATGTGCCATAGGATATAAGTCGGTGCTACGGTGGACATCTGGGACCAACCAGTTGATTGATTGATTGATTGATTGATAAATTTATATACCGGCTTTCATTAAAATAATCCCATGGTGATTTACACAAAAAGTAAAAACAAGGCTATAAAAATGACACAATTAAAATATTAAGCTAAAATATAAAACAAATCTGACTAAAAAGATTTAAAATGCAAGCATAAAAATTGTACAAAATACAAAGAAGCAGCAGTAGAGACAATTATATACAAGCCTGGGTAAAAAGCCAAGATTTAACACGCTTTCTAAAAACTGTGATGGAGACCAAGGAGCGAATAACTACCAGGAGAGCATTCCAGAGTCTGGGGGAAGCAACAGAGAAGGCCATGTCCCACATGCATGACAACTGAGCCTCCTTTATTGTCAGTACCCGGAGCAGAGCCCCCTCAGATGACCTTGTCAAGCGGGCAGCAAACCTTGGGAGCAGGCGGTCCCTCAGGTATCCTGGGCCTAAAAGGTTAAGGGCTTTAAAGGTCAAAACTAGCACCTTGAATTGGACCCAGAAACAAACTGGGAGCCAGTGAAGCTCTTTCAAAATGGGTGTGATCACTGTGATGTGATCTCAACAGGCAGCTCCAGATAGAACCCTAGCTGCTGCATTTTGCACTAGCTGCAGTTTCCGGATATTCTTCAAGGGCAGCCCCATGTAAAGTGTGTTACAGTCATCCAGCCGTGATGTGACTAAGGCATGGGTTACTGTGGCCAGATCTACCTTCTCAAGAAAGGCGCACTAGCCAAAGCCATGCAAAGGCACCCCTGGCCACCGCCTCCACCTGAGCTTCCAGAAGCAGAGCTGGGTCCAGTAATAGCAATAGCAATAGCACTTACATTTATATACCGCTCTATAGCTGGAAGCTCTCTAAGCGGTTTACAATGATTTAGCATATTGCCCCCCAACATTCTGGGTACTCATTTTACTGACCTCGGAAGGATGGAAGGCTGAGTCAACCTTGAGCCCCTTGGTCAGGATCGAACTTGCAACCTTCTGGTTACAGGGCGGCAGTTTTACCACTGAGCCACCAGGGTCTCCACTGGGGGGCACCAGTAATGCCCCCAAGCTGCATACTTGCTCCTTTAAGGGAAGTGCAACCCCATCCAGAACTGGTTGAATCCCCTCATCCCGATTGGCTCTCCTACTGACCAGCATTACCTCCATCTTGTCCGGATTCAGTCTCAGTTTATTAGCCCACATCCAACCCATCACGGCCTATAGTCCCTGATTTAGGACATCCACTGCCTCCCTAGGATCAGGTGACAAGGAGAGATAGAGCTGAGTGTCATCTGCATATTGCTGACAACTCAGTCTAAGTCCCCAGATGACCTCTCCCAGCGGTTTCATGTAGATGTTAAACAGCATGGGGGACAAAACCGAACCCTGCTGGACCCCACAGGCCAATGGCCATGGAGCCAAGCAATAGTCCTCCAGCACCACCTTCTGGACCTTCCCCCCAAGAAAGGACTGGAGCCGCTCCAACGCAGTACCTCCAATTCCCATACTCAAAGAGGTGATCCAGAAGGATACCATGGTCGATGGTATCAAACGCCGCTGAGAGGTCCAGCAGAACCAACAGGGATGCACTCCCCCTATCTAGTTCCCGGCGTAGGTCATCCACTAGAGCAACCAAGGCAGTTTCAGTCCCATATCCGGGACTGAAAAGTTATTCTTATTCAGCATTGGTATACCATGCTTGTTGGGGTTTAAAAAATGTATATATTTCTATCCCACTTTTCTGCCTAACAAGAGGCATCCAAGGTCGCTGACAGTGAGCCACAATTAAAATACAGAATTAAAAAACAAGGAGAGCTGGTCTTGTGGTAGTAGTTGTGCTGTCGAGTCACTGTCGATTCCAAGCGACCACAGAGCCATGTGGTTTTCTTTGGTGGAATACAGGAGGAGTTTACCATTGCCATCTCTTGCACAGTATGAGACGATGCCTTTCAGCATTTTCCTATATCGCTGCTGCCCAATATAGGTGGGTCTTGTGGTAGCAAGCATGGATTGTCCCCTTTGCTAAGCAAGGTCTGTCTTGATTGCAGAAGGCCCCAGGTTAATTCCCTGGCATCTCCCGGTGGTAGGTCTGGGGAAACTCCTGCCTGTAACCTTGGAACACTGCTGCTGGTCAGTGTAAACAAAACAGTACTGAGCTAGATGGACTATTGGTCTGACTTGGTATAAAGCAATTTCCTATGTAACAAGAAAAAGCAAAGGTGAGTAATAACAGTCTCTGGGAGGAAGGTGATGGCAAATGTCCACTCCTCGGATCTCGGGTGCTGCTGCAGATCTTCCAGCTGATGCTCTTCAAACATTCTGTGGTGACTATAAGAGGCCACACACACACACACACTGAATTGTGCTACTTAGCAAGGGCCAGGTAGCACCAGATGTTTTTGTCCCTGAGGAGCACTGGATCTTCTCACCCAGGCAGCTTGTGGCTCCTGGCTGTTATTTCGGGAATCCCACCCTCCTGGTGGTAGGGTGGAACTTATGAAGGCTCAATGGATGATGATGATGATTGTTGATGGGAAACATCCGCTCTCTAGGCCTTAGGTGTTATATCTGCTTTAATGTTGTTATGTAGGATGTCACTCAAAATCACTTAATAAAAATCTATATATACTAGCCGACCCTGCGTGCTCTTTGGAGCTGGCGGTTACCTCTTCCCCCTACCTTCTGCCCCAGTGTTCACTTCCAGGCCCAGCAGCCTCTCCTCCCCACCTCCACTTCTGCCCCCCCTTTCTCCCCCCCCCCCACTCCTGGGCCTTGCCTCTGCGGCCAGGCCTGCCGCCGCCATGGCAACCTATTCTCCTGGGAGCACCTCAGCCAATCAGGCCTGTCTGCCGCCCAGCCAATCAGCTAGGCGCTGGGATGCACATTCCAAGGCACACCCAGGAGAATTAATATCTATATATATAATTCTCCTGGGTGTGCCTTTCGAATGTGCGTCCTGGCAGCCCAGCTGATTGGCTGGGCTGCGGGAGCGCCTGATTGGTCCTGGCGCACCCAGGAGAATTGGCTGGCTGGGCGGCTGCAGAGGCAAGGTGGCGGGCCAGGCTGCGGCGGAGGCAAGGTGGCGGCGGCGGGCCCCAGCCCGGCCGCATATGTGAGGCGGTGGGAGCAGCCCGGCCCGACAGCGCGGTGGTGGTGGTGCGGCGTGGGCGGCCCGGCCCGGCAGCACGGTGGTGGCGGCGGCAGGCCCGGCCCGGCTGCGGGTAGTAGGCGGGACTCGGCCCAGCAGCGGCACTCAGCCCAGCACTCTGCCTGGAGACGCAGATGTTCTGCGCCCGGGCCCACTAGTAATAGATAATTCTCCTGGGTGTGCCTTGGAATGTGCACAGCGCCCCCTGATTGGCTGGACAGCAGACGTGCCTGATTGGCTGAGGCATACCCAGGAGGATTGGTTGCCGCTGCTGCGGCCCAGCTGTGGAGGCCAGAGGCAGTAGGCCCGGCGCGGCCACGGAGGCAAGGCCCAGGAGTGGGGAAAGACAGTTGTGGGGGCAGAAGTGGCAGTGGGGAGGAGATGCGGCTGGGCCCGGAAGCAGAGACTGGGGCAGAAGGTGGGGGGAGAGGTAACCGCTGGCCCCAAAGAGCGCACAGATGCTCTGTGCAAGATCGGCTAGTATGTAATAATATAATCTGCGCATCTGCGCCCCTTGTTCTCCCTGGCTACCCCGCCTTCAGCCCCTTCTCCCTAACTCTTCCCCCAGGTGTCTCTAGCCACCGCCCACCCTCTCGCTTCTCTCCCCCCCCCCCCCGCTTGTGGTTTCTGTCCGGCTTGCTGGCCCTGCTGCCGCTTCCTCACACTGGCAGCGCGCAGTGCCCGCCACGGCTGGTCCCACCACCGTCTGCCCACCCATCTGCTATTTCCCTGGGCAGCAGCTCAACAGTGAGTCTCATGAATCCTGCCGCACGTGAGCTCCACCGCCCAGCCCATCCGGTGCCTCGGCTTCTCAGCCAATCCGCTGGGTTGCCGGGACGCATCCCCACAGAGGCACGTCTACGGGGATTAATAATATAGATGATGGTGATGATGATGATGTCTGAAAGCATTCCCTCAGCCCCTTCAGCTCTTGAATTTATTATTCTGTTTTGTTTAGCGTATTTGTATACCGCCCAAAACTTCTGTCTCTGGGTAGTTTACACTAAAACAATACAAATTACAACAGAATAAAAAGGTTAAAACACTACAACAATTTAATTTTTTTTAAATGTTAAAAACTATTAAAACAGTATTTAATTAAAAGCAAGGGTGAACAGATGCATATTTAAGGATTTTTTAAAGGTTGCTAGAGATGGGGAGACTCTTATTTCAGCAGGGAGTGCATTTGAAGTGTATTTAGGCATTTACAACCACATACTTTCTAAGGAACTCAGGGTGGTTTACAGAAATTACAGTCATACAAAAAATAATTATTCACCATCAACTGAGCCTCAGATGATAGTGGGACACAGAGCAGAGTCTCTTTAAAAGATCTTAGGAGTTTTGTTTTCCTGTTTCACATTGGCTGGGTTAACATGAATGGCAGTGCATGAAGCTCACTCCACTCCCACTTGAGTCTGTACTTCTGATATACTGAGATTGGTTGTGTTGTCCATACCCATCCATCTCAGCGTATCCTGCCCTACTTCCATCAGGGAACCTGACATCTGTACCTTAGATCTGAAGCAAGTGGCAGATATTGGGTTCCTGACAGAAACAGGACAGGATATGCCAAGACTGGTGGTTTCAGATGACATGACCAGTCTCAGCATATTGGAAGCTGTAATGGGACTGCACGAATCTTAGGTCCCAGTGAATCTTAATATCTAATCACTGAATGGAAATGTCCAAATACTTTAGTTGAGGATCAGATCCTCTCCACTAGAACTCATCTACAGCCTTGCTTTTGTAGTTTCCTGGGGAAGGGCAACACAGAAGACCTGAAGGTGCAGCTTGAAATCGAGCAGTGCCCCATTCAGATCAAAGTTATTCTGTATCTGTCCTGTCTGCTTTCCCATGTTGCTTGCCCCTTCTTGATTCTGCCTGTGACTGAAAGCACGAAATGTATATCTGAAGCAGCTGAATCTTGCTGAGCTGCCTTTGATCTGGGCTCTTTTTAGCACAGGGACACACACGGAACATGCTGAGCAGAGGAAGAAGGTTTTTATTGCTTTTCCATTCACTGCATGAATGTCAATAGTCAGTGACAAAATCCCTGGCTGTATTAAACTAAAGGGCTTATTGAGGGAAAGAGATAGAGTAAGTTAATGGAATGTTGCTCCAAGTTCCCTCCCTGACATCTCCAAGATAGGGCTGAGAGAGATTCCTGCCTGCAACCTTGGAGAAGCCACTGCCAGTCTGTGTAGACAATACTGAGCTAGATGGACCTATGGTCTGACTCATTATACGGCAGCTTCCTATGTTCCTATGTAATGTCAGTCAATTTTTTATATTGGATGAAAAATGCACTGGTCTGAGATTCTGAAGAGCAGGGTTGCATTCCTAGTTCTGACCCCTCTAGAATTTTGGGTAATTGAAGGAAAATTCACATAATTGCTTGTGGGTATTACACACTGGGGTACTGCGAAGCCTATGCAACTCATCTCTTGAGGCTTTTTGGGCTATCCTTAATGTATAACATGCTATCAAAGTCGCTATGGTCTATTATGCTTTGTCACAACTTTGCAACCCACTCTTACCCTTGAGAAAGTGACATACTTTCTGGTTGATTGTATGTGTACTGGGTGAGATGATGCTTTACTATAAGCAAGACGTGAGGAGCTAAAGCTGAGTAGTAGCACATTTACATGCAAAAGGTCCAAGGTTTAATGTCTAAATAGAATCTTCTTTAGTTAAAAGGATATTAGGGCTAGAAAAGAGAGCTGCCGTAACTTGAGCAGATGGTACTGGTGCAAGAGTCCAATTCAGTATAAAGCAGCTTCATATTGTTATGAGACTGGGATTAGGATTACAAATACTGGCTGGACAACTGTTGTGGGGGGCAGATAGTTTAGGAGGTGAACCTGAAGGGGGTGATAATGGATGAGGGTTCTGCAGAGATTTTTCTGAAAGGGTGAAGCCACCAAAAGCTTCTTTTTCCAGTCATGGAGGGGGCTGGGAAATATATTCTTATTAGCCTACTTTTCAGGTGAAGCACAAGTGGGCTAACTTGTGAACCGCCTAACTGATTTGAACCAAATTTGCTACAGATGTAGAGACACATAGGGATGCCCAAAAGGTGTGGTTTGTGATGATTTTATCCACTCCAGTTCAAGAAGGCGGCTGCGTGAACATCTGAGGCACAAGCAAACTAATTTGTGGACTGTCTAACCAATTTAAACCAAATTAGGTACAGTTGCAGTGAGTGACACATAGGGACACCTCAGTGGCATAATTTGTGATGATGTCATCCACCCCAATCCAAGATGGCAGACATGTAAACTTTTGAGGCGCAAGTGGGCTAACTTGTGAACTGCCTAACCAATTTGAACCAAATTTGCTGCAGCTGTAGGGACACATAGGGATGCCCAAATGGCATGGTGTCTGATGATATCATTCACTCCAATTCGAGATGGTGGTTGCATGAACATCTGAGGTGCAAGTGGGCTTATTTGTGGAGTGCCTAAGCTATTTGAACCAAATTGGGTACAGTTGCAGTGAGTGACACACATGAACACCTCAATGGCATACTGTAGCTTATGATGATGTCGTCCATGCCGATTCAAGATGGTGGACACAAATTTTGAGGCTCGTGGGCTAACTTGTGAACCATTTAACCAATTTGAACCACATTTGCTGCAGCTGTAAGGCCACACAGGGGCACCTCAATGGCGAAGATTGTGACGATGTCATCCACCTCAATTCAAGATGGTGGGTGTACAA
This sequence comes from Hemicordylus capensis, assembly GCF_027244095.1. Lineage (NCBI taxonomy): Eukaryota > Metazoa > Chordata > Lepidosauria > Squamata > Cordylidae > Hemicordylus > Hemicordylus capensis. The sequence continues at coordinate 33,010,443 of NC_069661.1, read as the reverse complement.
ACTTTGGAGGCGCAAGTGCACTAACTTGTGGACAGTTTAACCGATTTGAACCATATTTGCTACAGCTGAATGGACACATAGGAATGCCCCAGTGGTATAGTTTGTGATTATTTCACCCACTCCGATAAAACATGGTGGATGCACAAACTTTTGAGACACAAGTGCACTAACTTGACGACTGTCTAACCGATTTGAATCAAATTTGGAACAGCTGTAGTGAATTACACACAGGGGTACTTCAATGGTGCAGTTTGTAATGATGACATCCACCCTGATCCAAGATAGCAGACACATGAACATTTGAGACGCAAGAGATCTAACTTGTGGACCTTGATTTTCACCAAATTTAGTCCAGATGTAGAGACAGTAAAAGGAAAGTAGGCTGATTAGTTCTTACTAGAACAACTTGTATTTCTTATATTATTATGAAGAAAAGCCTTGCTGGATCAAGCCCACCTAAGCCCTCTCTCATCCAGGATCATGTTTCCCACAGTGGCCCATCAGATGCCTCTGGAAAACCCACAGTGAGGCTCTCCACACGAGCAGTGTGGAGAGCCCAACCGGGCACGGAGTTAGGGACAAGCAGGGAGGATCTGCCACCCACACAATTACCAGCTCTGTCATGGAGCTGGTAGGAGCAGCGGGGATTGGGGGCCGCTTGAGTGCGCAGGGCATCCTAGGGAGAGCCCCAAGGTCAAGAAGCTTGTTTTAGCCTCCCAGCAGGGGTCTCCTCGTGAGTCACTGTGCTGCATCTCACGATCGGGTAAATGGGGTTCACTAACCTCATTTAAGGGGAGGGGTATTTTCAGAGGCTTGCTGTCGGGAGCCGCACAGCTCCCTTAGCCCGATTTTTCCTGGTCGTGGGAATAGCTTCATTGTTCCCACATTAAGAAAATGTAGGCTTGCCCCTTCTCCTGCCATTGCTCCCTTGCAACTGGTATTCAGAGGCTTGCTGCCTCTGGTCTTGGAAGTAGCATATAGCCATCAAGACTAGTAGCCATGGCTAGACTTGTCCTCTATTGGTAGACTTGCCCTCCAGTTAAGGGGTGTGTGTGTGTGTGTGTGTGTGTGTATAGAATAAAATAACAGGCTGAGAGAGACTGGGATACTGAGGGAATAGAGAACAAGAGAGACAGATCTGAAAGCTGATTGAAGGCACCTTTCAAGTGCAGGGGTGTCTCTCTAGATATCTGCTGTGATCTGTTGTTTCTATGAGTACACTGCTACTTAACTCCACTTGGTGCTCAGCATGTATATTTGTAAACAAAATGTTGCAAAGACACTGTAAACCTCCAGCAATTTCTCCTCCAAAGGAAACCCAACCTGGGTAGCACTACCCCTAGAACTTTCCACCACTTGGTGAAGTGGGGAGCAGGGATAACAATATATTCTGAGAGACAAGATTGATAGTATTCATGATCACCACATGCTTACAAGCCTTCTAGAAGGGGAAACATAGCGAGGTCATTCACATAATCAAAAGCTGTGTTCTACCTGGGTTTGAGAGCTGTGTGTGCTCTCAGTGTTTTGGTTGTGTGGAAGCAAAATAGGAGGAAAACCTGGGTCGCTTTTCCTCCTATCTTGCTCCCACACAATCACTTCTACCCAGGATTTCCTCTTACCTTGCTTTCACACAACCAAAAAATTAGGAGCACACACAGCTCCCAAATCTGGGGAGAACACGGTTTTTGATTGTGTGAATGACCTCAGTGTATCTTATAAGTCAGGTGTGTGATAAGGCAGGTGCATAAACTGCTTCACCATGATTTCTGCAAGCATGCGCAACTGCATAATTAGCCCTTACTTAGGAGTTAGGTTTGTGCTGTGGTGGTGGGATTTCATATGGTTTTACTTAGGGTCAGAACTCTTTGCTAACTGAAGGTTGCCAGGTTGAAATATTTAAAACTCAAGTGTGTGAGGGAGTGAAGAGAGATTGAGAGAGTGAGAGAGAGAAGAGAGTGAGAGACAGAGAATCCAGGAGAGAGCAGGAAGAAGAGATTGGGTGCAATAATTTGAGTGTGTTTTCTCTTCCTCCCTCTCACACTAGGAATATCTCCAAACATTTGTAGGCATCCTAAGAATTGTCATGCTGGGCCATACCAAAACCCTTTCATCTCATCTCTGACTACAGCCAGCCAGAATCTCTGCAGATGTTGAGAACAGAATGTCAGTGCAATAAATCCTGCTCCTGGCCTTTCACTTTTAACCTCCACTAGAAGCACAGCAAGTAAGACAAAGCAATTAGTTACCTTTTCTTTCTATACTGAAGCCAAGATTGTCACAATGTATCAGTCAAGTACTACCAGCAGGTGGTGTGATTATAAATATCATAGAAACTCTTATATGAAATTGTGTCTATTACCATTTCATTTTTAAACTTTAGTAAGAGAACAAAAACATAACTGGCTACAAATTTAAAATACATTTGGAGATAAAATGCCAACAAGTGCAAAAGCAACGGATGTCCTTCTTCCTTCTAAAAGTTTGCATTTAACTTTACATTCAGTTTACATCTCAGTCCTAAAGACATTAATTATTAATATTTAATAATTTGTACTCTGCCTTTCTACACAGAAGTGCACTCAAGGTGGCTTACATTCAGAATCATGTGACATTTATATATTAATATAAATTGGCAATATAATACACACACATTGCAAAACAGAAGAATTATAGTGAGACCGCTTTAAAAGGCAGACAGTGAAGCTATTCACACTCAGGCAAAGCCACCTAAACAAGGTTAGGAGAATAAGCACTCTCCAAACCCCTTTTTTCTGATCATCTGCCCGCCCTGCTGCTTGGGCATCCTAGGGAGACCCCCGAGACCGGGAGGCTTATTTTAACTTCCCGGTGGGGGTCTCCCTGAAATTCACCAGAGCAACTCATGATCGCCAAAATGGGCCGGGGGGGGGGGGGGCTTAAGTGGGCTAACTGCTGGGAGCCGCACAGCTCCAGTTCCCATGACTGCAGGAAAGTGGGCTGGGCTCCCTTAGCCCACTTTCCTGTGGTCATGAGAATAGTCTCTGGGTCATGGAATTAGGGATACTTATCTCCCCAAACATGCCTTGGAGGCATATTTCTTTTGTCATATTTTGCTGAATAGAGGAGTCCAGACAGGCTTTTCCAGAATGCATTGTGTCTGATCCTCTTTCCTGAGTAGGAAGATGTGTGAATCACCGATTGTATGCAAGGCTGATTCTAATGAAAATCAGAGTGTGCAGGTGCATCAAAGAACATCCTGTGTTGGGACTGACTCTCCCAATAATTCTATCAAAAGTTTTGATGGGCACCTTTTCGAAGTTACATCACTGACTCATCCCTATTGTGAGGGAGTCTGCTGCTGCACGTCTTATCTGCCTTCCCTTCCTGGCCTAATTGCTTCATTAGCATAAGGTGTTATCTCTCTTGTGAGAGGATGAGGCGAATTTAGAGTTCATCCCAAATCCAAAATGACCTCAGATGCCAGATAACTCGCAATAGCTAGTTCTGGAGTCTGCTTAGCCAGACCCCCACGTAGGGAGAGGGCGTGTGAACCTAATCTCCTTTGAAATTTGTGTTGCAGCCCAAATCTAGGGGCGACCAGTCCACTGCCAACTAAGCAACTTGTCCCCATGTATAACATAAACTGGGTGTTCACATTGCGGCGCAGCTCCTGAGCATAGCAAAAGTGCAATCTACAAGTCTGGAGATGCAGCTGTAAACAGGGAGGCTTCTGGGAGCCGGGCAGGATAAGTTTAATTAGTAACAGGTGATCCACCTGCCGAAGAAGGAGGAGCCACCTGCCAGAAAAGGAGTAGTTTGTGGGGAGGTAAGCTTTTAAGGCATTCTCCCCACTAGCCCTTTCTCACTGGTCGTGAGAAAGGGCTCAGTATGTAACTGTTTAGGGAGGACATTTCAAAGATGGGTGCCAGAGCTGAGAAGGCCTTATCTCTCATGGACCTCCTCTGTGCCTTGGTTGGAGGAATGCCAAAGGAGGGAAGGTCAAAGGTAATTTCATACAGGCAGTTCTTGAATTCCCCGTACCCAGGTGCTACAGGGCTTTAAAGGTTAAAACCAGCGCTTTGAATTGAACCAGGAAACAAACTGGCAGCCAATAAGGATTGCTGTGATACAATCCAATCTTCTGACCCCAAATAAAACCCTGGTGGCCGAGGCCTGGATCAGCTGAAGTTTTCCAGGCTGTCATCAAAGGCATACTGGTATAGACATACGAGATGCGGAAGAGGTGATAGGATACTACTGAGTAGGCAGCAGTGTTCCCTCTAATAGGGATTCACAGATGTTATTGACTACATCTCCCATAATCCCCAGCCAAAGGGCATTGCAGTTGGGAATGCTGGGAGTTGTAGTGAACAACACCTGGGAATCCCTGTTAGAGGGAACACTGGTAGGCAGTATATGGTGTGCCACTTCAGATTGTGGGCAGGGATCAAAATAAATAAATAAATAAATAAATAAATAAATAAAATTCTAGTTTTGCATTTTCCTCCATTTTTCCCCTGAAAAGCAACAATACCCCCACCATTTGAGGATATAAGATTTGCACAACAGGATGAAAAGTTCTATCTAAGTTATTTATGCTCATTTTCTGTTTGCAAGGGGGTTTTGATGTAGGGGAGCATTCAGACAGGTTACCTATCTCTGTCATCTAATTATGCTGCATTGGTAGACCAGGTCTCAGTTGGGCAGTCATTTGAAAAAGTGACTGCAATTGTATAACAAAATGTGATGCCCTGCAAATTATTATTATTATTATTACATTTATATCCCGTTCTTCCTCCAAGGAGCCCAAAGCGGTGTACTACATACTTGAGTTTCTCTTTCACAACAACCCTGTGAAGTAGGTTAGGCTGAGAGAGAAGTGACTGGCCTAGAGTCACCCAGCTAGTTTTATGGCTGAATGGGGATTTGAACTCGTGTCTCCCCGGTCCTAGTCCAGCACTCTAACCACTACACCACGCTGGCTTTCTAGCAGACAAACCCAAAATAATGGTTCATGACAAAGTTTAAGAATAGCTCGGAAAACATATCAAATGGAGAGGTAATTACATTCTTGAAGGTTTGCTAAAGAAGAACAAGGCTTGAAGTGTGGGCACTTCTAAAAGGTGGGCTCCACATAGCCTCTCTCCATGAGGAATCGGTCCAAATTTTTGCAGGTAAGTTGGAGAGCTGGCAGAAGAGAATGCACATTATATCCCCATGGAATGGGATTGGGGACACATCCCAAAGAACTTGAAATGTTAAGTGATTAGAAAGAGCCTTGCATAAGGAAGAGTTTACCAAGATATAAGGTGAGTGTCTGTAGAAATCAATGCTGTCCTCTGCAAATATGATTTGAGATTTATTTCCTTTCTGGTCTCTTATTTTATGGCACACTGTTGTCAAGTGCTCAGTTTTCTTTTGAGAACAGAAATGTACTTAATTTAGGGCTGCACAACTTTGTCCCTCCTGCAGACATTGAACTACAACTTGGCTGACCCCTGCTAACTGGGCAAGGAGGCACATTTTAACGTGGTGATTCTCTTTATTTAGCAGGGGGAAAGTAACGGCCCTATCCACCCGCAGCACATTACCTCCAGTGACTGTTGCTGGTGTCTATCTTATGCTTCTTTTTAGATTGTGAGCCCTTTGGGGACAGGGTTCCATCTTATTAATTTATTATTTCTCTGTGTAAACCACCCTGAGCCATTTTTGGAAGGGTGGTATAGAAATCTAATAAATAAATATAAATATAACCACCATCATCTGACTATTGATCATGTGGTTAAAGAGTTGTAGTCCAACACAGCACCTAGAGAGCTGAAGTTGTACAGCCCGGATAAATGTAAAGCCATTAGGATTCTAACATGTCTAAAGCCAGTACCAAAATGTCCACTTTATATTGTGCATCCCTTACAACACAATGAAGTTCTCCATATATGCATGTATGCATTTCTTTCTCAACTGGGGCACTGGTTATTTATAAGATAAATTATATTATCCCCTGATGAGTGGAACTACAAATGTTTGGTTTTTTATATGCAAAGTGAAAGGAATGTTATAAATAAAAAGTAAGGGAGTACAAGACTTGAGTATAAGACAGATCTAGTATTTAGATCTGAGTGCATCAACAGATCATGCCATTTAATAAATTAAGGACCTGACCCTGCAGGTAAAAGTGAAGCACATTCTGCTTTGGGAAGCTATAGTTAGCTGAGGTCAGTTTGGAATTGTTGTTGCTCCCTTAGTATTGTCATCTCCCCAGTCTCTTGACCCTCCCATTATTCTCAAATAGCAGGTGTGTTCTTCTCTTTATTGCTGTAGATCAGCAATAAAGCACAGAGCTAAAACAGGCACAAGGGATGAAAAAGACAACCACGATAAGAATAGAATTTTCACCCAAAGGCCAGTCCAAAGGAGAGTTTGCTGATGAAAGAAAACTAGCAACAGAGAGGCAGTCGGAAGAGCCTGTGGAGAAGCCTTTCCTTCATCCATTGGGAATGGAACTAGTGGTGGTGGTGGTGAATACGCAAACAATTTAAAAATACATACCTATTTGGCAGCTAGATGTGTACTATCACTGCCATAAAATTCAGGCAACAACACTGGTACTGAAAATGTTCAAAATTCTAAAAGCCAAATTCTGAAATGTTCAAATGCATGCATTTTGTTTCAGTGCTAAACTTAACTCATAGGATGAATGATGGAGAATTGAGAAGACAAAAACAAAGCACTGGAGGGCTTGGTCTCAGATTCTTATTAATTTTTTAAAATCATAATTTGACCTCAATTCATTGTATTCTCAGGCTCTCTCTTAATGCTTTGACATTGCAAGGTGTGATTGTTACACAGATCCCTATGGTATTTTGGGGACATATGGTAGTCAAGCAGTTAAGGTAATGGGCCATGTTCCTGCAATGTGACATTTCAAGTCACACCTGCAAGTCACCTACACATGTAAATTATTACTTGATTAACTGGGTGGGAATGTCCAAGTCTGGTGGATTTATAATAGGCCACATTATTCCCTTGTGTATCATGTGGTGGTGACTGGGGTGCTTTAATTATGCCATATGCAATAGGCAGAGTGGCCTTTGACAGTCAGCACAACTGTCACTATTGACTTTGCTCAGCTGCTATGCTATTGAATGATGAGGAAATGGCAGTCTGTGGGCATAATCCCTCATTTCCAGTCTGCCCTTCTATGCAGTACAGCCAGGGACTTAGCTATAATTGAGCTCCACCCCTCCCTATTTTCCCCATTATCTTCCTAGGAGCTGCTGGGGAGAGTGGCGAACACGGGTCCCCTCTCCCCTAGCTATGCCCCTGAGTACAGCATAGTACACTGGTTAAACAGTGAGAACATATGACAAATGTTGAATTTATCATATAGGTGGCTGCTGTCACACCGCTACTGGATGTTTCTGGTTGCTGCTAGTAAGGAGATGTTTGACATGAGGATGGTAAAGTATATGTAAGCATCACGAGCCATTAAAATCAGGGCAGGGATTGCTTGCAACAGGAAGACATTGTAAGTGGCATCCCTGAGTTAGGTGTCATGTGTGTGCCATTCTGTTTCCATCTTGGCTACAAAATTCCATGGTGCCTCCTGAGTAGAGAGGAGAGCTGGTCTTGTGGCAGCAAGCATGACTTGTCTCCTTAACTAAGCAGGGCCTACCCTGGTTGCATATTAAAGGGAGACCTGATGTGTGAGCACTGTAAGATATTCCCCTCAGGGGATGGAGCCACTCTGGGAAGAGCAGAAGGTTCCAGGTTCCCTTCCTGGTATCTCCAAGATATGGCTGAGAGAAGCTTGGAGAAGCTGCTGCCAGTCTGTGAAGACAATACAGAGCTAGACAGACCAATGGTCTGACTCAGTATATGGCAGCTTCCTATGTTCTTAATTAGTACTATGGCCATGGAACTATCATTCCAGAAAATGGTATGAGCCATTTTGCACAAGTCATTTCATCTTGTAAAGCAGGTGTGCAAATACTTCCTGCAAATTCTAACATGTGTAAATTATCAACTGATAACCTCTCCCTTTCACTCCATATGACTCAGATCTGAGTCTTTTGTGTAATTTTCAATATAACCAAAACAATCCTTTATTGTTCAAGCACATATGCACCTGTGATGTTATAAAAGACTCAGTCTCTCAAGGTGTGTACACATGTACATAGCCTGTGATGGGGAAGCACACTCACTGCAGATATATACATTTCTCTGCAGGTCAGAGCTGAGAAAATAAGGCTTCCATGTTTACAGCAGATGGTTAACATACATAGTGCTAAATGGCTGGAATTGATTATGCCATTACTAGCTTTCCTCCTCCCTCTCCAGAGCAATTTTTGATCTATTTTAAAGCTTATTTGGTTTTATTTTAAATATAAGGTGACATATATATTCAATTGTTTACATGTACACAAGGTGTTTGAAAAATAATTTTTAAAAACCTGCTTGCTTGAAACAGGGAGGTGCAGGATAGACTACAGAACTGTTGAGAATCAGTATGGTATAGTGCTTAGGACAGGACTAGGATTGGAGAAGCCTATGTCCAAATCTCTACTCAACCATAATGTTCACTGGGTGACTTTGGGCCAGTTGCTATCTCTCAACCTAACTTACCTCACATGTTGGTTCTGAGAATTTAAAAGGTGGGTTGTATGTTGCCTTGAGCTCCTTGGAGAAAAGCTGGAATATAAATGTAATAAAGAAATAAAACTAGAATTTGTATCGCTAGCCAGTACATTTACCACATGCACTGAGTGGGAAGTCAGGCCAGGGTCAATCCAGGAGAGGAAAAACTGCAGTGACTCCTATGGTGTGTTTGCTTGTATACAGCCTTTGAGTTCCTTAGCTATCTTGGTTTCATTTGTTCTTCTATAGTCCTATATACCTTGTTGGTATACCAACACAGAAAACAGAAAAATGGCTTAAAATACTTCCATACTGAATAAACCATACAATTCAATGTGACATGGAATTAACCATAGTGTATATACTTTCTTTACATGTATCCCAGAAATCAGACACAAGTGTTAACCTAGCCAGATGACTAGAGTGCTTTAGTTTACACAGTTGACTGCAAACCACAAACCTCTTAAAGGTATTTATCTGCATCTGAATGTTTTAATGCACTGATTGAATCCACTAACTATAGTGCTGAGCTGGCACTACAAAGGAGGGGTGATTTTTTCCAGTCTTCCCTCCCCTCTGAAGCCCATTGTGGTTCCCAACAATATTCCCTGAGGGTCACGTGAAAAATCTGTTGCTTCATAAATTTAAATGTTTAGCCTTTTTCTGGGGAGTACTTAAAGAGGGAAACAATATTTTGTTTTGTTTTGGAAGCAGGCCATTGTGTGTTGATCCCCAGAGTATAGGGATGGAGAGGAAGTGATTCATGCTTCTTCTTCCATTCTTGACAATGACGGAACCAAAATGCACATCTCTCTCCACATCTGGAGCTCACACTTCTCACTATGGTGGGAAATCCATGAAGTCTTCAGAGGTACAGCTGAAATTTGCTCCTCCTGTCAGCTACCATAAAAAATGACATGTAACAGGAAAAATGCTAACTTTTATAGAAGCAACTGATTTTAGAGTATGCAATATAAAAATGAGGGAGATAACGTTTTGCATAAAGTGGGAATTAGCAGCTAGCAGACTGGAAAGCAAAGTAGAAAATGAGAATAATAGAATTCATTTTGATACTATCAAATTATAGGATTTTTAAAAACTGACTTTAGATCTAGTGCCGACGTGGCCATCCTTTATGCTAAACCACTACCATTTTCCTTCACATCAAGCAAGAAGAACATAGTGATCAAAAACAGTCTATTTTATCCCCCCGCCCTCAACAGAGTTTGAACTCTGTGTTTGTGATCATACTTATACTTTTTTTAAACCTTGCTTTTCGACCTACAGGCCTCAAAGTGTCTAGCAGAAATACAAACACAAGTAAAAGACAACTTGCGATTCAACCCTACACCTGCAAGTTAGGAAATAAGCTCCATTAAACACAGCGGGGCTTATTTCCGAGAAAGCACACATACACAGGATTGTACTGTTCAGGTTGCCAGCCTTATGTACCTGCCCGTCCCAATCTTATACGCGTTTATTCGCAAGAATATCCCAGGGAGTTCAACGGTGGGATCCACTTCCAAGTTCAGAAAAGCTGAGAAGGGGGCTAAGAAGCCGACAGGCCTATCCCCTTGGAAGACCTTGTGGCAAACCTGAACTCGCTTACAAAAGAGTCAGTCCCATCGGGCTCCGTGGAATTTACTTTTAAGGAAACGTGTTCAGGATCCTCCAAACTCGGGGGTGGGGAGACAGAAGGCTCCCCCCTCCCACCCCCAGCTGAGCGGAGGGATACGGAGCAGGCGCCTTCTTGATAAATAGATCTGGCTGGCCGCGACGGCCATTTGGTGAATGCGCGATCCCGGAAGCGGGGCGCGGAAGGCTGAGCGGAGAAGCGCTGGCAGCGGCAGTCCTGAACGGGAGAGCGCGCCGCATCCAGGACTCGAACAGCAGCATCGCCGGCTGGCTCGTAAGTGTCCCTCGGAGCCCTTCGGGACAGGCCTTTCCTGTACGGAGGGAAGGGGGGAAGCAAGGGCTGCTTCCTGCCTGAGGAATGCGCCGCGGTAGGTCTTATTTTCTTTTAAAACCCCTTCGCTAGGCAAGAGCGAGCGCTCGAGGACGCGCACACTCACTCGCGCGCACTCATCCTCTCGTGATAGGTGAAGACGAGCACGAGTCCCCCCACCCCCGCTTTGGCAGCGACCGATGCACGCGCGCTTCTCCTCTCGCGAGAGGAGGAACCGCGAAATATCGTTGTTTCCCCCTTCACTTAATTTTGGGGAGGGGGGGAACCCAAACATAAGGAAACGCGCCTGCGCCGATCCTATGGCTTTGCCTTACTACTCTCTCCGGCCTTTTCTCCCTGAACGCGGCGCCTGTTTCCCACTTTACGGCGGCAGTTGAGCGTTGCTGGCCTCAGCCAATCGGAAGCGCCTTTGGGCGGGGCCTCACGCGGCTCGCTATTCTGAGCCCGCCTTCGCCCCAGGAGGGAGGGCGGTGGCGGAGGGCGAGGAGGTGGAGCCTATATCTAGCGCCGCCCTCTCCTTCGTCGGCCTCGCCTTCGGCGGCGGCGGAGGCTGCGCCCGAGTTTAACTGCGCCCTTCCTTCTCCCGTGTCTGTTCCTCCACATCAGCTCCCCGCGGCCCTCTCGAGTTCTCTTGCCGTGGAAGCCAGGCCGGACCCACCCGCTGAGGAAGAGAGGGCAGAGGAGGCGGCGCCGGTGACGTCGCGGTTGGCGTTCGGTGCGGGCGGGCGCCCCCGGCTGTTTCCGGAGGAAGGAGAAACGCAGGCAGCGAGTGAGCGAGAGCGGCTCCATCCCCCACCCGCAGGGAGGGAGTGCGGCAGCGGCGGCGGCGCAGACAGGCCCGACCAGGAGGCGGCGGCGGCGGCGGAAGAGGAGCAGCAGTAGCAGCAGCAACAACCCCCGGCCGCGGCGGCCACCGCTAGAGCAACCCTCGCCCACCCCTCGCAGAACAAAGGATGGCGCTGAAACGCATCAACAAGGTGAGGGGCCAGTCTCGGGGGTGCTGTGAAGCCGGCGTCGCGGGGAGCGGGGAAGGAGGCGCAGGGGGCGCTGCTGCCGGAGCTTCCCCTCCGGACTTCCGCCTAGGGCTCTCCGGGAGACTGGGCGGAGGCCTGTGTTGCGTTTACCCCGCGGTGGCCCTCGGCGGGGGGCTGGGACGAGGCGCAAGTGCCGGGGATGGGACGCTGGACAGTCGGGGGCCGCCGTGGGGGCGTTCTCCCCGAGCCGCCTTGTCTCCATCGGGCCCTGGCGAGGCAAGAGAGGGGGCAGCCTGCCCCTGTCCTGCCTCGGCCCTCGAGCAGGCGGTGGAGGGGGGCGCCCTCCCGGCGGGAGCGGGGCCCTGGCAGCCTGGAGTGTCTCCGGGGCCGCTTCCTCGTGTCGGCTTGGCCCTCGCCACGGTGGAGGGCGCTCCGTCCTGGGCTGCCGTATTGTTGTCAAGCTGGAGCCTGCTCTGGCCGTCGCGGTTCCGTCAAGCGGGACGGGAGTCAAAGTGGGGGTGGGAAGGGCCAAGACCCCGGCCCCGTCTCGGCGCGGAATCCGCCTCCCGCTCTCGCAGGCAGTCGGTTTCTCTGTTCTGGCCGGGAACTTCTTTCCCGCATTGTAAGATGGCGGCGGGTTTGCCTAGCCCGGGCGCTTCCCTGGGATCTCTTTCACTCTCTCTTTCTCTCTCGCCTGCTCTCGGCGGTAACATATGACTGACACATACGCGCCCCCATGCTCGGCTCCCTCGATCGCAGCTGCCGATCGCCCTCGATCCCTGTCTCCTTTAAATATCCCGGCCCTTTTTGTTAATGCGGAATCGAGGGCTTTTGCCTCCGTTCTTGACAAGGGGCGGAAGTATGTGGCGGCGGCCGTGTGTGATGCATCGAGAATTTCGTTCTTGCACAATCTAGAAGGAGGGTGGAGTAACCAGCTAATGGCCGTGGTGAGGGAAGTCGGGCCGTGTTCCGAGTGGAAGCCTCGCTTGTGGTGGCGGAGGGTGCGGTTTAGGCAACTCCGTCACTCTCCTAGTTTCACTGGTGACGTTCTTGGAATCCGAGGGGTCAGTGGTGAAGGAAGCGCTGTTTCTAAACGGTTTGGATCCTGGAAACATGATACAGGATTTTTTCCTGCTAAATGTTTTGGACCTCCTGCCAAGCAGATGTGAATTTTAAGCTATTAATAACCAGAACTGGGTTTCTGTGTGGTTATGGCCACTGATCACATTGGTGGGCCACTGTGTGAAACAGGATGCTGGACTAGATGGGCCTTGGGTCTGACCCAGCAGGGCTGTTCTTATGTTCATGGAGTTAATAGTGTCACACAGTTTCTAGAAGTATCTGAGATCCTGGTGCCTGTGCTAAATAAAAAATGCAGCCCTTAACTTCCTATTCCCACTACTAGTGTGCTTAGATGGAATTACTATTAAATCAGATCGTAATAATAGCTTCTGGTGAACTTGCTTTCAAACTTGTTTCCCCTGCAGTAGAGAATAACAACTCTTAAGGGAGTTGCCCAACTTTAATTAGTTTTGTCAACGTATACAAGCAAATGTTTAGCAACCTGACCCTTAAGTGCTTTGTTGATTAGTAATGTATGAGGAAATGCCTTTGAATTTTGAGAATTAGATGTTTAGAATAGTCACTGAAGTTGGTGACAGCAGATACTGATTTGACTGGTATTTTGTTAATTGGGAAGATCTGATATAAGCTGTTACACTTTGTGGAGTAGGAGCTCAGATAATATTATCTGATATCAGATATTTGTGGAGTTAAGTTATATTATGCAACCCTGTAGGGTAGGTATTCTCAATTCACCAGCTACAATATGGGGATGAAGTAGAGAGGCCTGATGCCGCTTAGTGAGTTCATGAACTAGGCAAGATTCAAAATGGGGAAATCTAGAGACTGAACTGCAAATCAAGAACTAGTGCAATCTAGAGACTGAATCAAGAACTAGTACTGAAACAATTTTCCCATTTGTATCTAGTCTGCCAGGGTATGATAAATGTAAAAGAGCATTTTGATCAAAATTGTCATGACTTGACATATCATGAGGTTAGGCAAAATTACAGTTGAATCTTGTAGTCCAATTTATTTATTTATTTATTTATTTATTTATTTGATTTCTGATGAATGATGTACATCCAGAAGTGTGGAGGCTCTCCATAACAGTCCCATAGCTACACCTACCCTGATAGCCATGCCCATCCCAATATCCACAACCCCCACTTAGATACAATAATTTGGGAGTTCTGTTACAAGAAGTCAAGAATCATGTAGACTAGAATGAATAAGAATTAGCCCTGCTGGATCTGGCCCAAGGTCTATCTAGTCCAGCATCCTGTTTCACACAGTGGTCCACCAAATGCCTCTGGGGAGCCCACAAGCAAGAGATGAAGGTATGCCCTCTCTCCTGCTGTTGCTCCCCTGCAACTGGTGTTGAGGCAGGTGGCCCACTGGTATTGAGGCAGGTGGCCCACAGCCACCAAACTAGTAGCCATTGATACACCTGGTCTCCATGAACTTGTCTAAGCCCCTTACAAAGCCATCGCCACATCCCATGGCAAAGAATTCCATAGATTAATTGTGTTATGTTGAAAAAGTAATTTCTCCTGTTGGTCTTAAATTTCCCAACCTTCAGTTTCTTGGCATGACCTCTGGCTCTGCTGTTGTGAGAGAGGGAGAAAAACGTTTCTCTGCCTACTCCTGCTAACTCCTAACCCCTGCTAACTTGGCAAAGAGGCACCTTTTAACATGGTGAGTCTCTTTATTTACCAGGGGGAGAGTAACTGGCCCTCTCCACCCCCAGCACAGTAGCTCCAGTGACTGTTGCTGGTGTCTGTCTTGTGTTTCTTTTTAGATTGTGAGCCCTTTGGGGACAGGGATCCATCTTATTTATTTATTATTTCTCTTTGTAAACTGCTCTGAGCCATTTTTGGAAGGGCGATATAGAAATCTAATAAATAAATACTCTCTTCATTCCATGCATAATTTGATACACCTCAATCATGTTCCCCTTAGTTGCCTTTTTTCAAAGTAAAGAGCCCCAGATGCTGTAGCTCAGCCTCATAAGGAAGGTGCTCCAGGCCCCTGATCATCTTGGTTGCCCTCTTCTGCACCTTTTCCAGTTCTGCAATATCCTTCTTAAGATACGGTGACATAGCTGTACGCAGTGCTCCAGATGTGGCTGCACCATAGATTTGTATAAGGGCATTATAATATAAGCATTTTTATTTTCAGTCACCTTCCTAATCCTTCTATAGCATGGAATTGGTCTTTTCTGCAGCTGTCGTGCATTGAATTGATACTTACAATGAGCTGTCCACCACGACCCCAAGATCACTCTCCTGCTCAGTCACCGACAGCTCAGATTCCATCAGCATATATTTGAAGTTGGGGTTCTTTGCCCCAATATGCATCACTCTACACTTGCTTATATTGAACTGCATTTGCCATTTTTGTTACCCACTCGCCCAGTTTGGAGAGAGCTTTTTGGAGCTCTTCACAATCTGTTGCGGATTTCACTACCCTAAATAATTTAGTATAATCTGCAAATTCAGGCACTAGCTATTCACTCCAACTTCTAGATCATTTTATGAACAAGTTAAAGAGCTCAGATCCTAGTACCAATCCCTAGGGGACCCCACTTCCTACTTCCCTCCATTGTGAAAAGAGTCCATTTATTCCTACCCTCTGTTTCCTGTCGTTTATCCAGTTACTGATCCATGCATGAACCTGTCCCCTTATCCCATGTCTTGAGTTCACTCAAGAGCCTTTGGTGGGGAGCTTTGTCAAAAGCTTTTTGTAAGCCCAAGTATACTGTGTCAACTGGATCACCTTTATCCACATGCCTGACACTCTCAAAGAATTCTAAAAGGTTAGTGAGGCAAGACTTGCCCTTGCAGAAGCTGTGCTGGTTCTCCTTGCAGAAGCCATGTTGGTTTCAGGCATGAGTCTTTGCCTTCCTGGGGATGCCGTTGACTGTCATCATGGAACATAGGAAGCTGCCATATACCAAGTCAGACCATTGGTCTATCTAGCTCAGTATTGTCTTCACAGACTGGCAGTGGCTTCTCCAAGGTTGCAGGCAGAAATCTCTCTCAGCCTTATCTTGGAGAAGCCAGGGAGGGAACTTGAAACCTTCTGCTCTTCCCAGAGCGGCTGCATCCCCTAAGGGGAATATCTTACAGTGCTCACACATCAAGTCTCCCATTCATATGCAACCAGGGTGGACCCTGCTTAGCTAAGGGGACAAGTCATGCTTGCTACCACAAGACCAGCTCTCCTCTCCAAAAAAGGTGCCTCTCTGCTAAGTTAGCAGGGGTTGCAGGCAGAAGTCTCTCTCAGTCCTATCTTGGAGAAGTTAGGGAGGGAACTTGGAACCTTCTGCTCTTCCCAGAGCGGCCCCATCCCCTGAGGGGGATATCTTGCAGTGCTCACACTTCTAGTCTCCCATTCATATACAGCCAGGGCAGACCCTGCTTAGCTAAGGAGACAAGTCATGCTTGCTGCCACAAGACCAAGTCCTATGGTGGTCTAGTGTCAGGACATTCTACAAAGAATGACAGGGTATGCCTACTGAAATGCATTTGTTCTTTCTAAATGGCCATAGGAATGCATGGAATTTCCAAATGGCAAATTCAATGCAATCCATGGCCATTTGGAAGGAACCAATGCATTTCAGTAGGCATACCCTGTCATTCATTGTATAATGTCCTGTTACTAGTCCACTATAGGACTTGCGTGCTGGCGGTCCCGTGTTCAATCCATGGCAGCATCTCCAGGAAGGGAAAGACTTGTGCCAGAAACCATTGAGCGCTGCTGCCAGTAAGTGTAGACAGTAGGGATGTGCAAACAGGTTTGATGTTCAACGTGTTCGGTTCGGTTGGGGGTCGAACTGAACCACCCCCTGTTCAGTCCAACCTGGACCAAACCTTCTCCGGCCCATTCACAGAGGTGTTCATGAGTGTGTCCCCGCCCCCCAAAAATCTTTAACATTTTTAAAAACTTAACACCTCTGGGGGTGTTCTCTGACGTGGTGGGGTGTGTGTCTGCAGAGGTTCCCCCTCCCCCCGCTGGCTTCCCTTAGATTTAAAATAAGCCTGTTCAGGCATTTCTCCCCAGCGCGGCAGCAATTTTGGAGGCCGCTGTGCCTGCACAATGGACCTCTGCATGGCCTGGGTCATCCTAGGCCACACAGAGGCTCATTGCACAGGGGCAGCAGCCTCCAAAATTGCTGCTGCTGCTCCGGGGGGAATGCCCGATCGGGCCAAAGAATGGCTGAACAGGCTGGTTTTAGACCTAAGGGAGGCCAGTGCGGGAACCTCTGTGGACACACACACACACACCCGCCACCTCGGAGAACACCTCCAGAGGGGGTAAGGGTAAATTAAAAAGTTTGCAGGGGGGCTCCCCCCCCACTGAACTGGCTGGTTTGAACTCGGGCCGGACCAGCCGGTTCCGTGCACACCCCTAGTAGATAGTACTGAACTTGATGAATCAAGGATGTGACTCAATATAAGGTGGCTTCCTATGTTCCTAAGATGGAGAGAATGGTAATAAACAGTTGGAATAGCAAGACTAGAACATTATTTCCATGTAGAAAGCCAAAGGCTTTCCATCCCTGCTGAGACACTGGAGGAAAAAAGTACCAGGACTACATCCCTGCCTGTCCCTGCCCACCGTTGTTCATGAGTAAACATTTTAGTTCTATTTTAGAGCAATTAAAGTATTGTTTCTAATGGAAGTATTTGAATCCACAGTAGACAAAATAATTCTTAAACTGCTTTTCAGTAGCTAGTTTATTTGGTACATCTGTACCTTCAGCTACATGCTCAGGCCAAAACACTTCTCTAAAACAGTTAACTTCACCATTGACATAAATCATTACCCTGTTTAAGGTATAAGTTATATGGGAACAAAACAATTGGTATGTTGAAGTAACAGATAACGGTTAGGTTTTCATTACGTAGAGGAATCTTGGACATAATCTACAAACTGAAAGGTTGAAGATATATAAATTATTCCTTGTGTAAATTCTATACTGACTTTCAGCATCTATCCAAACTTCTTCAGATAATCTTGGTTTGAGTTAATTGAACTACTCATGTGGGATTTGCCTCCCTCATACCATATGGAACTTTTAGTGTAGAAGAAAATTGAATCTTTCAAGCATAGATCATGGTGTACATTTGATGGGTGGCTTATCACCTCATTAACCCAGTTCAAGTGAGTTACATAGAGTTGGTCAGTCTTATGAGACTATAAGTTATAGAATTCCAATTTATGTGGATTTACCTGTGCTTGCCATAAAGGGCTTGTCTTATGTTAAAAACAAAATAGTAATTGAAAGCAGAAATCTAAAATTAGAATCTAAACTAATCCTAGGTCGATTTGTGTAATTAGAATAAAATATAGTTGGGCTGATATTAAACTTGATTGAATTTAATTTCTGAGAACATGGAGCTAGTTGATCAGCTTGCCAACCCTGGTTCTGCTTGCTTGTTACTGATGCTACTACGAAAATGTTTAACAGCTATATGTATTCCTAGTAATGTTATACTTTCACCATACTTGTCTTACTGAATTGAATAGCTTTTAAAAAATTGTAATCCAGTTCTTTTGTATTTTGTCTCGAAGTGCCTTACTTCTTGCTCTAGATCTCTTGTTGTTCATGTCTTCATTCTGTGAATGATGTCTGCAGAACCACTTCAGGTTCCGTAGATCATGTTGACACACACTTTAAATGTCTTTAAAACAAGAAATCTCAGGTCCTTGTTTCCTTTGCGGGGCGGGGGGACTATCCCAGAATCCCAAACCTTCAGATAGCATTCAACAGTTAAAATGTTTTTTGTAAGATGCTAAATCATCATGAATCTTTCTGAACTACATATCCATATTAATAGATTTTCTAATTTTTATTTATTTTTTGGATGAAATTGAGTTTCCTAGAAGTTGTGTTGACTGTTCTCCCTGGCAGATTGGTTTGATCATCGAGAAAGGAAAGTAGACTGAAAGCTTAGCACAGTATTTCCCAACTTTTTGAGTCTGAGGCACACAGCACACACCCCCAAGTACAGACATAAACCCTTTTGCCTCCCAACCCACCCCCCTTTCTTCTTCTTTTTTGCACTGGCAAAGCCACCACCAATAGTCCCTCTAATTTTTTTCATCTCTGTGCGGAATGAGTTTTGTTCTGGGCGGCAATATCAAGGCACTGTGTGCTCACATGCATTCAGAGTGGGGGCTTCCTAATTCAATGTGAGCTAGATCTAAGATTAGCTGAGCAGACATCAGAAAACTTGTTAGCGCGTGCACTCCTTAGAGGGAACAGTGGCCACCACACATTTGTTATAGACTGGGAGGGGCAGAGCCTCCCAGTGCATTACAGGACTACACTTGTGCAAAAGCAGGGAATTTAAATTCCCTCCTTTTGGTGCTGACTCTGAAGGCAGTGCACCAACCAGTGTTTCACAGCATACTGGTTAGGAAATGCTGATTTAGCATACATCTGTCATTACCCTCTTCACCGTCTTCTTTCTCAACAGTGTTAAAAGCAAATGGATGGTGGTTATTTTTATGAATAGCCTTCCTTTTTAAATGCCACTATATTCATATTTCATGGTGGCAGGAGGGACACCTCTTAAATCATTTCTGTGATCACCACCAGCAAAGAGCAATGGTCATATTGCCTGAATTTGTCTCCAAGCATGCTTTGTGACCTTGATTTGTTGTCTTGCATGCTGTTCCACCACCTGTTTTTCTTTCAGTTTGGATTGCATGATCTATCGGGTTCACTGTCTATTGCCTTTGTCTTCAGACCCATCCATCAAAAAAATGCCACAAAGCATGTTCATCTTCTATGAACGTTTTGATTTGACATGTTCTGTTCACTATTTGGCACCACTTAGTCTGCTGTCCCACACAACACAGACCTCCACTGATGTTAGTGTGAAGTTTAATCTACACATTTGGCATTGCATATGAAGGCTTCTTAACACTGCAATAAATTAGTTTGCATTGCAGGTGGGTACTGCATGTTTGAATGCTTGTCTCACTCACATCAAAATCTCCTTGCTGATAGAAAACTATTATGTTGGGGTAAATGGTGTTGCCTGCTGTTTTCTGTCTACATGGAAATATTTTGTATGGGAGAGCATTCAGACATGCTGTCTCTTGTATGGATGGTAATGCTTTAACTGCATATGTTCTATATTTATAGCTTACCTTTAACTCTTTGCTGCTTCTTGGACATTTTTGCTTCTTTTTTAAAAGTTAAAGCTTCTCACGTCTACTTAAACACTTACAAAACTATCACTGGCTGACATGATGAATTAGTCTAACTTGTCATTTCAATGAGACTATTTTGAATAATTTGTCCTTTTAATTTCAATGGGGCAATCCTTTTAGTAGCTTTTCTCGTGTCAGCCAGTGATGGCAAAATAATTTGGCTTTTGACTGTGGTCTTATTATTGTGCTTTGCTTTCTTGGTTGTGCAGTAATATATCATGGTCCAAAACTGTAAGCAACCTTTGTGGACTGTTGCAGTTTGCCTAGCAGTTGACTTCCTCCTGAGTTGTTTTACTTTGCTTAGTTTTATTAAGTTTAATAAATTGCAGCCAAGAATTGGAAAATGTTTTGAGTGAGAAAAACTGAGCCCAACTGTACAAACTGTCGAGTTTGACAAAACATTTATCCAGAGAACATTAGAATTCTTAAATTGACCAGTCTGAAAATAAATGGTCACATGATAACTTATTGACAGCTATAAACTAATATTTTGGATCTTGATACTGGATTTCTTGGTTAAAAATGAAGCTGTCTTGTAGATTTAAGACTAGTCCACACATTTGCATTGTCTACATGTTTAAAAACAATGATACCTTCCCTGCCCAGTTGCTTGAATGGGTTCCTAACTTGTTCATTGATCGATCAAGTGATTAGTTAAATACCTAGGAAAACTACTTAATATAGATTCTGAAAACAGATTGGGTTTGAAATTAGGAGAGCTGCAAGTGACTGTTCTAACAGAGAAAACTGCCTCTAGCACTGAGGTATGTTTGCTTTAATTAGAAAAACGGATCTTGCTTATTCATCATGACAGTTGGGTCTAAGAATCTTTCCAGATGGCCCTGTGGTAGTGGGTTCATACTTGCCTTTAAAAGAGGCCTATCCCTTAAATGTTCTTTTCTGAAGTGCAAATTAGCACACCAAGAAACAAGGGTCCCTAAACGCTGCTGTCCTCGGTAACTTGTGTTTTAGGCTCTCCCTTGCTCTCTCTCACCTGAGGTGCTCAGAGGAAAGCTGGAGCTAATCTGGATTCTGAAGTGACCAGAGTACCTCCAGCGTATAACCTGACAAAGGAAGGCCATGACTCCATGCATGGGACAAAGAGGTACTGATTATGGCAGCCAAACCTGTCCTTGCTAGAATATCGCAGAAAAAATATTTTAATGATAGTAGTGAAAATATGTCTAATTTTGAAGCCTATGCAGAGTTATGAGAAAAAATATTTAAGCCTAGGTATGCCAGGATGATTTTTAAAAAATATCCCATTCAATGCCAACTTGAAGTGTCCCACAAACACTTCCTTGGTCAACTTTCAAAATCAAGGAGACTTCATTCTACATGTGCTTCTGTAGTTAAAGCTCCCAAGTCATACCCTTTCATACTGGAAATTCAGTTTACAGTTTAACAGCTTCTCAACTGTATAGGTATCTCACATTCATACAGACACAGAATATAAGTATTTACTGTAGGAGTTTAAGTACATGCTGCAGATGCCACAGTAGACTAGACTGTCATTTTTAAGCCTTATGTTCTCATGCAAACCAAATTTTAAGTAAAAAGACTTTCACTGCTGCTATTCAGTACCCATTAAATCTTTAGATTGGCAATAGTCCCATTAATTTAAAAACAGTTCTTGGAAAATGTTGTTCCTTAGCAGTCTTGTTCAGCTGAATTTATTGCTCTTACAGTGGAAAAATAATCTCAATTGTATCAGTCTTCAGGTTGAGGCCAGTGGTAATGGGCTTCAGCACTGTACTCGCATACAACAGGGAATCCCCTTTGAAATGTTCTTCCATCACATGCCAAGTGGCTTCTTCCGCAGGTGGACATGCTGAGAACCTTGCTGTGTGCATACAGCCTGTCACTGCATGCAAGGATCTGTACATTGGGATACTAATCCGAACACTGGATTTAGAAGAGGGTATCTGACCCCCTCCTAAAACCATACAGGGAAAATTTCATATGAACAAAGCAGCAACTCTTCTTGGAACAGTCACCCCTTGCGCATCTAGCTGGGATCCGTGAGTTTCTTCCAGAGTGTTTTCTCTCCTCAGTCTTTGGTGCAGAAAATATCATCTTTCTCTGTCTCTCCCGGAGCACTCTGGCCTCCACCCCAGACTACTTTGGAAGCAAGGGAGACCTGATGTCTGAATTAGGGGGAATGGAGTGAATTACTCCAAGATGGCTAGAGATACAACTGTTCTTGTGGCTGTGCAGGATAGCTAGTCTCCCCGATCAGAAAAGCCTTCTGTGAAACTAGTTTTATTGACCAACTGATGGAACTCTTTCATACTGTTCATTCTGTACACCAACTGGAAATCTATTTATGGGTTAAAACTTGTTACCTAGCTACCAAGTTCTAAAAGGTATTTTGGACTGTAGCCATAATGCCAATTTCATCTCTGAACTGATTTTGCAAAGGTCAGTAGTAATATGGCAATAAGTATGTCTTCCTGTTTCTTAGACACCAGGGAGCCATGCTGCCTAGAAATCTAGCTCTGGTGCTTAGTCTAGAATATTCAGAGGTGGAGTTGTTGCTTTTCGAAGAGTGTTATTTGTAAAGGGGACATAGAGAAGTCAGTTCACCTTCCTGCCCCACAATGTCTGTCATGGGTAATATCCAACCAAATTTTCTAAATCTAGTTCCTAGATTTGGTCTGGCTCCTAGTTTCAAAGAAAATTCATCAAGGCCTGCTGAATTAAACTTATTTTTCCTTGAAAGCTGCACTCTGGCAGGTCATGGCCATTTTTGCATTGGATGTCTTTGCCCTTAAAGTCTGGGTACTACAGTACGAATCTTCAATATAAATTAACTGCAATAAACCTATTAAACTAATATAGGATAATGATGTTTGGGCATGAGGTACAGTTGGGGGTCCAAATCTCCACACAACCCATGCCACCTAATTGGCTTTATGACCAAATCACCTAGCTCAGAGTGGAGACTGAAATACTGTTTTGAGCTGCTTAGACCAGATTATAAACAATATAAAGTTGTAATCATGGGTTGTAACAAAGTGAGCTAAAAGCACTAGTCCCAAGTCCTGTGAAATTTTATTAAGCATATCTTAAAAACCCTGCTCTCGGTACAGAGTCTTCACATGGTGTTCTTTTGATATCTTTAACATGGCTTAAAGTACTATTCTGCTTTGACAAAACATGTCATAGTATGTGTGACCAGTGTTTGGTATGCGTTTTTAAATGAAATGTGGTGTTTACTTTTGTAGCACTCAGAGAAGCCATGCTTTAGTATGAGCACATACTTTGTGTAAGGTCCCAGGTTCAGTCTTGATCATGTAATCAAAGATCTCTTAATCAGAGATCTTTGATTAAAAGGATCTCTGATAACAGGACTGATAAAAGCCACTATCTGGATACAGTGTTGGGCTATATAGACAAAAGTTACAAAAAGACCTATTTAATGCACAAACACAAGACGTTAAAATAAACTTAGACATTAAGCAAAGCAAATGTTATGGTGTAAAACGCCATCATTGGTTCTCATTTTGGCATACCAGCTGGTAACACTTCAGATGTTAAATACAGTACTAAAAACCATGAGAGTTGGTCACTGAAGAGTTTAAAAGGTTTGCTTA
The DNA here is from genome assembly GCF_027244095.1 of Hemicordylus capensis. Classification (NCBI taxonomy): domain Eukaryota; kingdom Metazoa; phylum Chordata; class Lepidosauria; order Squamata; family Cordylidae; genus Hemicordylus; species Hemicordylus capensis. Next base: position 32,986,996 of record NC_069661.1, on the reverse strand, counting down.
TCAGTTTTGTCTTTTGGTTTGGCTACTCTATTTCAAGCTTGAGGTTCTACCAGCTGGTATGCTGAAACACACTGATGGTGTGTTATACCGAAACGTTTGCTTTGCTTACTTTCTGTAAGTTTATTTTAACATCTTGTGTCTGCACATTAGAGGTTGTTTTGTAACTTTTGTGAAGTGTTGTCATGCACATTTCATCGCTGTTATATCATTTTATATAGACAAATCCATTATCTGACTTCATATAAGGCAGCTTTCTATGTTTATATTCTTATGCACGTCTCCATTGTTTACTGCTTTGAGGCTTAGATAATGCAGGCTTGTCCATGTCCAGTTATTCCTGCTCCTGACTTGTCTTGCAATGCAAACAGCACTAATTAAGCTCAGTTACTGTTTAGACAGAGAGCAGAAATACAACACTCTTTTTCTCTTCCTTCGTCTGTCACTTGGACAAAAACTATACTGAGATCACTCTTCTTCAGAAGCTCAGCATGTGAGTAAATCATGGAGCACAGTTTTTAATGGAATGGTATTATGTAGAAGTATGTCCTGAGATTGCTAACAGTAATTACTGTTGGAAAAGAAAAGTGCTGATACATCCAAAGTTGTTGTCATTATTGGCTGTTATAAAGATTAGCACATATAGGTTGCAACAGGAGCTGAATTTTATAGTTGACAGCTACAAGATGGCTGTGTGTGCTGAACAAAGTGATGAAGTAGCTCAGTTGCCTATGGCAGTGGCTCTCAATCTGTGGGCCCCTGAAATCTCATGGGGAGGGGGATCTGGAAGCAGGTGCTGCTGCTGCCTTTGCTCAAGCTAAAATCTGAGTGGATTGAATGTCTCCTGGCAGAGGACCTTCAACTAGTCCACACTGGGTATATGTGTGTGTGGGGGTACAACTTACTGCCTCACCTTCCCAGAAACACCTCCCTTGTTCTTGAGGGAGTAGATGGGCGGGGAGGGTCACAGGTTGAAAAACTGACACAATGCCCTATCACTCTAAGGAAAAGAGAACCCTTCAGTAAGGTGGTGGTGGATGGGCAGTGTTGCTGTTGCTCACATGTAAAATATGTCTTGGAAGGCATCCTGTGTAGAAGTTCATGGGTAAGTTTTAATGCAGGTTGTAGGGAATGTAGAATCTTGATGTAAGTGTGGGGGCAATTTTTTTGAACACAGTTCAGGCACGTATGATTTTTTAAATCATTACACTTTTATACTGTCTCAGTTATCTCTTGGGAGTAAACAGATGTGCATCATATGGATTTGGCATTGTTTTGGGCTTGAAATGAAACAAAATGGCTGGAATGTTTCACCAAAACAGTGGTTGAACTGGCTGTTTCAGTAAAACAACTTAAAACATTTTGAGTTTGGCCCATAGGGAACAGCTGGGAAACCTGAAACACCTAATTGTTCCCCATGGGTAACTCCTAGTGGGTTGGGTGGTAGGGCATGATGGATGCTACCTACCACCCAACCCACAAAAGAAATGTGTTTTTACACATTTTTAACCTTTCCCCATGGCGGTTTCAGAGAAAGGTTAAAAATTGCCTGCTTGTGTGTTCTTTTGTGGATTGAGTCACTGTAGGTAGCATCCATCATGCCCTACCACCCAACCCACTTTGACATAGCTAGGAGCTACCCATGGGGGACAATGGGGTATTTCGTGTTTCCCCATTGTTCCCTATGGCTGGAACAAGCGGGACTCAAGAGTGCACACAATTTGCAATGCATTTTGCAACCTTGCCTTGAAAAACACTGCAGAAGCACACAGTAAAAGAGAATCTGTCCCTTTCAAATAGTCAAAAAATGACCAAAAAAGAATCTCAAACCCAGAATCCACTGCCAGCCACAGTGCCTGCACTGCAGTAACAACGTTGGCACATTGTGCGTTCACACAATTATGACTCCTTATGTTACTTTCTATCATTGCCACAGCAGCACCCTTACTTCGCAGCAAGCACAGCCATAACCTCAACTAGAGTAACTTCAGCCACATTTTGACTGATTACATCTTGCAATGCAGATTGCTGAGCAGTGAGTGAAGCACAACAAGTTAGTCTCAAGGGTGCACATGAAGCTCATCACAGCAATCTCCAAGAAATATCTCACACACCTCTACCTGTCACTGTCCATATCGCACCTCACCACAACACTATCTCACAAACTAAACCTCAACTCAAGGCAGGCATGCACCCAAATTCTGCCTTGGTCAATCTGAGATCCAGCAAAACCATAGCAGCAATACACAGCATATTATATTCGGTGCTGAGAAAAGAGAACCACAGAACCAAACCTTTTATGATTCCTTCCTCCTCTCTTGATGCTGCATCCTCTTCAAGAGAGGCAGAAAGGCACTCCCTGCCTCCCAGTTACTTAGCATTTTTGAATTCCCTCTTATGTCCTCCCTCCCAGCCAGTGGGGACACAGTTGCCCATAACAAACCAAGCAAGGAGATTGAAAACCAGTGCCAGAAAACCAATTGGCAAGAGAAAAACCGGCCTCCAAAATGGTGCTCAATGTTGAAACATTTTGATTGAAACAGGGTTGTTCTTCTTCAAGCTCGAAACAGGCCCTCTTTTAGAGGATGTTCTGTTTCGAGCTCAAAACAGCCCATTTCATGGTTGAAATGGTCTGTACTTCCCTAGTAAACAATGGTGATCCTCATGGAGAAACTTGTAGAATGGTCATAGAGTAATAGCAGAGCAGCTGTGCTGGCTGCTTCCACTCTGGGATGGAGTTGGAATGGGACCAGTTGTTGAGCAAGAGGGGAAACAACTTTCTCGATGCCTGCAGGCCAAAAAAATACATTCAGTGGGTGACATACACACACCATGCACACAGAAGACTATTTCACATGCAAGGAGAAGGGCCATTTTCACAGATTCATCCTTTCCTTCGGTTGCCCCTTAGTGTGTCCCTGGATGTCAAAGGACATTGTTGAGGGCAGCAGAGGGAATGAGAATAGTGACAGCCACTCTTTCCCCCTTCATGTGCACAACATTCTGTGCTTGCAATGTTAGTATGTTGCTGGGGAGCCACAAATTTGGTCTTTGCTCACTAGCCAGTCATTTGTGGTTGCCACCAATCCTCTTTTTCTTCAGATCATTTTCAGACATACAGGTGGTCTTTTGTCATTTGTACTGTGGTATGGAAATAGTAGGAAACAATGAGTCTCTGCTACTGCTCAAAAAGAATTCCTGCTCCTCCTTTACTTACATTTTAAAAGGCAGTGGAGATGAGACTTCTGGTGAGAAGATCTGTGTGGTGCTGGGCGCCCTGCTCACCAGAGGGCTGGCGGCATTTGCCACTGGTGAGCTGGCAAGTGGATTTGTAGCTGCTTGCCTGCCTGTATGTCATCATCTGAGTTAAGATTTCTTTTCAAACAGTGGCTTCCTACCTCAGCACTGCAAGTCCACATAGCCAGGAATATTGCTTTATTTTTTGTGATTGTCACTGAACTCCTTGTATATTTTTAACACTAATTGTGCCTGTTTTTCCCCATCCCATAGCCCTTTGACCCCACCTTTGCAGGTTTTTTGTCTTTCTCTATCTCCATGTGCACATACATATACACTTTACTGAGGATATTGTGCATTTTATTGAGTGGGCTCTGGTTCATGAATACATCTGCTGAAATTTGTCTTGTAAGTTGCTGCAAGGCTCTATGGTATTAGGATCATCTGCTGATGATGCAAAACATTGAAATCTTAAAACTATATACAAAATGCATGCTTCTAATACAACATTGTAAAGAGCAGCCTAAGACCTGACAGCCAATTCCCACCATTGCTTTACTGCTGCTGGTTTAAACATTATGTTCATGAGCACACTTTGTGGGGCAGGATTGACCATCCAAGTACTTGCTTAGCCATGGCAGTGGGGTTAGGAGTATACTATGAAGATGGCCCACACAGGAACAGGGATCCACAAATTTAGTCTTGGCTCATTAGCCAGCCATTACTTGTGGTCACCAGCAATCCCCTCTTTTCCCCTCTGATTCTTTTCTGGCACACAGGCAGCGGGGTTGGGAGAGAATAAGATCTTACGTTGGTTGTGCTGGGAGATGGGGATGGTAAGAGATAGTGGGAGCCCTCTTCTACAGTTCAGTAAGAATTCCTGCTGTTAACTCCTAGCGGGTGTGGAGATCTGTGTGGTGCTGCATGTCCTGCTCGCCAGAGGGCTGTGGCACTTGCTGCTGGCAAGCACATTTGTAGATGTCTGCAAGCGAATATACTGGTTGACTTCAAAGCAATTGTTGACTTTCTATACACAATTAAACAAGTGTTAAATTAATGTCTGCATTTTTATGTGAACAGACAAATACATTTGTATTTGATATTTATGTGAAAAGATGTATTTTCCAGACACTATGTTTGAATGCTCTCCCTAGAACTACACATGTGTGTTCCTCGCCTATACTGGCAAGCATGGGGTAGTAAAATACATTATTATACTAAAATATTTTTTAAAATCTTATCTACCTTGGAAGCGTATCTAATATGGAAAATTGTATACAGGCTAGAGCTTATGGCTGCCTGTTGCGTACAAAATAAGCAGGAATTTAATGTCACCAGTTTCGGCTGTCATCAGTAAAGAATGTTGGTGAGTAAGACTGATGACACTAGTTGTAGGGGCGACATAGTTTCAGCTGGTGGCTTGGGCTGATGTTTAGGTATGACTTCCTGCCTACAGCTAACTACACAGTAATTGGCAATCTTCAGAATGTGCATGCTATGACCAGGGTCCAAATATTGTTGGTTTGGTGGACCAAAAAGCCAGACTAAGAGCAACTCACTTCTTGTCTCCACTTCATCCTTCTTTGTGATGAATAACCTTTGAAAACTGAGGAGTCACAGAAAGTTATAACATGGAAGAATGTTTTTCAAGAGAACTTTCTTAAAGTTACTGAGTACAAACACTTGTACTAGCCTAGAGTAACTTATCTGTCTCCTAGCGGAAATAGCCTGCATAAATGTATATAGATTTTCAGAATCCTTATGTGGGTGCTAATTTACCAAAGCAGTAAGTATTTGCTTCTTAGCTTCACTACTGGAAGTAGCTTGAACAGAGACTAGTTTTCAGGTTAACATAGTCACCTTCTTGAACCTTGAGTGCTTTTAGTGCAGAGTATGCCATGATCCTTTTCTGCCTGCTGTTTTGTGAACTTCAGGAGGTGGAAATCGGTGGCTTGGAAATGTACTTTAACTGCTCCTGTTGCTTGTTTTGAACTGAAACAAGCAGATAACCCATTAATACTATGTTTAGTGACTGATGTATAGGTTCTGAAGTGATAGTTAAAATAAGCTAGTTTAAAGATACTAACTGAAATATAATTATAATTTAGTTTCATATCTGCTAAAAGGGGCTTGTAAACTGTCCTCCTATGGCAAGTAAGTGTATCTTGGAAGCTTTATAAAAACTGTTTTTTCGACGTGGTATCTGTCTTCTACACAAATGGGCTGTGTGCCTGCACAGAGACCTTGTTGGAATCTAACAAGCTCAATTCTCCTGCTTTGGGTGGGAACCCTGCCCCAGGTGCTATATGCGGCTGCGCCACTCCTCATCCCCTCAGTCTGTCTTCGTCTGTGCTTCAGTGAACATCATGGAGTCTGCAGCTTGGCAAAGAGTGGGATCTTGCTATCCCCTTGTTGTTTTCTCCCTGCTTCTTTACAAATTTTGTTTCTTCCTTTATTTATTTATTTCCTTAATCTTTGTGTGTTTTCCTTTGGGGTTCTGTTTTTTGTGGGTTCCCCTCCTTTCTTGGAGCTCCGATCCCGGCCGGGACAGAGTGTGGTGGCTGGCTGGCCTTCGGCTTTTATGCTGGGCATGACAAACTTTAAAAAATGTACTCGATGCAGATCTAAGATCCCTTCCCCCGATACTCATACTCAGTGTCTCTTGTGCTTGGGGAAATGCCACATAGTTGAGACCTGTCTTCACTGCCAGAAGTTCATGAAGCAGGCTCACAAGAATAGGGCTTCTCGTCTGTGAGCAGCCCTGTGAGATCTGGCTCTCTGTTCTTCGGAAGCCTTATTGAAGTGGTCTGTAAAAATGGCTTCATCAGTACAATCAGAGCGTGTGGCATCTGCTTCTGTGGAGACAGAAAATCTGTCCCTGATACTGGTATCGGCAACCTCTGCCGCCTTTGACAGAGTCTAGTGAGCCAGTCCACTTGGAAGACCTCCCTCACCATCAGGCGCCTGTGGTACCAAAGTCCTCCCCAAATTCCTCGGGATCGGTACTGAAGATAAAAAAGAAGCTGAAGCTGCATTGTGACTTGCCAGCAAGTTGACACCTCCCTCCTATACCCAAGAAGAAGAAAACAGCGGAGGTTCCTGTGTCGGAGGCCCCGGTGGCCAGGAAGGCTAGGGTGGCCTCAGATCACCCTGTACAGAAGTCATTGGTGTTGACAAGGCCTAGCTTGCCTGTGGTGGCTGAGTCAGTGGATTTGGCCCACAATCAAACTAGATCGATTAGGGAATGCTTGGTGGCATTGGATGAACCAGGTTATGCATCATCAGAAGAACAGACCTATTCTCCAACCAAGCCCGCAGAAGACACATCATGGCTGCCTAGGTGCCGGACGCCCCCTCGGAAGCACCAGGAGAATGTCCCTCTTAGAGAACGTGGTGCCTGTCTCCCCGTCGAAGGACTTCAAGCTGTACTCCACTTATGTGACCCGAATGGCTTTGGCCTTGGGCGTGAGCCTCGGTGCCAAACAGAAGGGACAACTGGACCTTTTATTTAGCCTCGTTGATTCGGAGGCCAAGATACCAGCTGCTTTGCCCCTGAGTTCAGCATTGTTAAAGTTTATGTGGGCTCACTGGAAGAAGCTAGCTACACTTTCTTAGCCAAACAGGCGTTTGGAGAATTTCTATCGGGTGCAACTGCAGGAGGATACGACCTTTTTGAAAAATAATCTCACACTGAATTCTATTGTCATGGAGGCGTCCTTACAAAGGACCAGAGGTCATGGACAGTCGGCACCAAGCGATAAAGAAGGAAGGAAATTGGATTCCTTCAGGAGGAGGCTTTGCTCTGCCTCAGCCCTTCACTTATGGGTAGCCAATTATCAGGCTTATAACGCCTGATAAAACCACTTTTTGTGGGGAAAAGTGGGTCCCTTTCTGGATCTTCTCCCACAGGACGAGAGAGATCCGGCAAAAGCATTTTTCTGTGGGGGCATTCAGGTGGAAAAACAGGAACTCTACTCGGCCCAGCATTTGTAGAATGTGCGGCTAAGGTAGTGGCCACATCAGTGGTGCTCAGATGACATGCCTGGTTGTGTTCATCAGGACTGCACTATGAGGCCCAGGCTAGGGTCGAGGACCTGCCCTTTGAAGGCTCTAGCCTCTTCTCTGAATAGACTGATGATACGCTCCAGAAGGTTCAGAAGTTGAGGAGCATGGCGTGCTCCATGTCATATGCTTCGCTGGCTAGCAAAATGTAGGGAACTGCCAAGTGATCACCTTATCAACCACGGAAGGCCCCTTCCCAGCAACAGTTGCCTTCGGGGACAGTCCTTTCATGGCAACAAATGCCAATCAAGATACAAGTCGGGTGGCCAGCCCAGTAAGCTGGCATTTCAGAAACAGCGCCTAACTATCTCCCAGAAGAAGCAATGACTCGGGGCGCTTCGGGCCTGGCCCCATTCTCAGTGAGCTGGGACAAGGTGACTATGGACCAATGGTTCCTCACAATTATACTTTTGGGCTATGCCCTGGAGTTTTGTGGGACACAGCTGTTGTCCAGGATTGTGGTGACTCATTGCACCCCAGAGTTGGATCAAGAGGTCGCTGCTCTCCTGGAAAAGGGTGCGATCGAGAAAGTCGCTAACCCAAACAGCCTCGGGTTCAATTCCCGGTACTTTCTTGTGCTGAAGCCATATGGTAGTCAGCGCCCTATACTAGACCTCAGGTCCCTGAACAAACATTTGTTCTACAAAAGGTTCCAAATTCATTCAGTACCAACCATTATGACCATCCTGGATGTCTGCAGGAGCTGGATTTCCAAATTGACTTCAGAAAATCTCAGTTGGAACCCACCCATCAAATTGAGTTCATTGGACTGATCTTCGACACAACCTTGGAAAAGGCCTTCTTTCCGATGGGCCGCATAGTTACTCTCCAGAGGCTGGCGGCCGTTTTTCTAGCCGGTGGCCCACAGACTATGCGATCCATACAGCGCCTGTTGGGTCACATGGCGTTGAGTACATACAAACTACCTCAAGCATGTATTTGAATGCACATCATTCAGAGATGGTTTTTAGACATGTCTAATCCTCTTCGGGATCTGGGCCATCTAGAGCACACGCCCCCTTGATGGGTACGGGTGGCAACGGAGTGGTGGATGGAGTTTTGGCACTTTGAGTATTGGTACTCCCTTTCAGGGCCCTCAAGCCCGATGGGTGGTCACATCGGAGCTCGGTTGGGGGGCACACTTGGAAGGACTTCGTCTGAGAAGGCTTGACACAGAAGAAGACTTGAGAAGACATTATCTGGAGCTGTTCACCATTTTCAACACACTCAAAGGCTTCTTGCTGCTGATTGGGGGTCATTCAGTGATAATACAAAGAGACGATATGACGGTGAAAGCCTATGTCAATCGACAGGGCGGCACATCCTCAAGGAACCTTCTGTTCCTGGCTCTGGACCTTTGGCATTGGTGTGTGCCACATGCGGTAATGCCTCAGGCGGTTCACATACAAGGTTCCCTGAATGTTCAGGCAGACACTCTGAGCAGGATGACGGTGGTCTCCCACAAGTGGGCATTGCATCAGGGTGTTTTGTATCTTGGGGGTGGGGGTCCCAACTCTGGACCTATTTGCATCCAGGGACAATGCATAATGTGCCTCCTCCAGCGCGGGAGTGGGAGGGTGTGAGGGTTCTCTGGGCGATGCCTTTGTCTTGTCTTGGACTGTATGTGTTCCCCCGTTTCCCCTCATTCAGAGGGTCCTGTGCAAACTGAGGGTGGATCGGGCCTGGGCAATCCTGATAGCCTCATGTTGGCCCAGGAGGCCTTGGTTTCTGACCCTGAGGCGCTTGGTGATGGAATGGAAACACCTACCTGTCCTACTGGACCTCCTGTCTCAGGAACAGGAATGGGTGCTCCACCCAAAGGTTCGGTCCCTCCATCTGATGACAGCATGGAAGGTCCTGCCAACTTCCTGTTGAGACTTAAGGAAGTTTTTGTTGCTGCTAGAAAGTAGTCCACACAGAAGTCCTACTATCACAAGGGGACTCGTTTCACTTCCTTTGCCTCCCTACATGGGTTTGATGCATTTAATCCATCTGTACAGGATATATGTAACTATCTATTGTTCCTTAAGGAATCTGGTTTAAAGCTTTCATCCCTTAAGGTGTATTTGGCTGCCATTGTAGCACGTTCCCCCTCTGATTGGGCCTCAGGGTTTAAAGATCCAGTGATAAAAAGTTTACTATGGCTGCCATTTGAGCCTTTGGCTTCAATTGATCCCCATCATCTGACCTGGAAAGCCACCTTTTTGGTGGCCATTACCTCCGCTAGGAGGGTGAGTGAGTTAAGGGCCCTGAGGGCTGACCAGTTGTACCTTCAGTTCCATAAGGAAAAGGTCGTACTCAGGACAGATGTCAAGCTCCTGCCCAAAGTGGTGTCTGCTTCGTCCACGCTCACTTTGTCCATGTTTTTTTTAAATCCTTCATCTGATATGGAAAGGAGGTTACACCATTTAGACGTTTGAAGGGCATTGTCCTTCTATGTTCAGAGGTCTGCTGAGTGAAGAAAATATCCTTCCTTATTCGTTCTGTACCATGGGCCATGTAAAGGTCTCCAAGTCTCGGCCCAATCCATGTCTAGCTGGATAATGTCCAGAACTGAATTTTATCAGTTGACTCATAAGCAGTTGCCTGAAACAGTTAAGGCACACTATTAGGTCCGTGGCGGCCTCTGTGGCCTTTGATCGGGCGGTCCCATTGGACCCTAAGTCCGGTAACTACTTGGGCTTTGCCCCATTCTTTTATCTGTCATTATGCAATTGATACCAGGGCATGGAATGATGCCGCGTTTGGCATGAGTGTCCTGAAATCTATTTTCAGTTGATGTACTTGTTTCTGAAATAAAAATTTTGGCAGATTATATTCGCTTCTATTCTTCTCTTCTCCTTGGGTGCTAGCTTGTTATGCACCTATTTGTGTAGAAGACAGACTACGTTGAAGAACAGGTTACTCACCTGTAACTTTGGTTCTTCTAGTGGTTATCTGTACTTCTACACACCCTCCCTGTGCGGTTCACTGAAGCTTGGCTCTGTGACTGAGGGGATGAAGAGAAATGTGGAGTTCCCGCCCAAAGCAGGAAAATTGAGCTTGTTAGATTCCGATGAGGTCTCTGCGCAGGCGCATAGCCCATTTGTGTAGAAGTACAGGTGACCACTATAAGAACCGAAGTTACAGGTGAGTAACCAGTTGTTTTTTAGGGTATAGTGACCCGTGTAGATATTTTACAGCAGATGAATTGTACATTTTTGTCACTTCTGTAGCATGGATGGTAGACCTATGAAGAATTTTGGAAATTTGCTGTTATGGACCAAGCATCAAGATACTATGGACCAATTAATTGGGTTATTTGATTTGTATCACTATAATCGACAAGTATATTGCATTATAAGCTTTCAGAGTTTTACCTGTAACAAGACTTCAATTAGCATAACGTTGCTACTTTGTTATGCTATGTTAGCATTCCAAGAAAGAAAATAAGTATTCGGGATGTTGCGGGATAGTTCACAAATGCTAACTTTACCCTGAAAAACTACCATCTGATAAAAATGGACATTCTGCCATCAAGTCAGTATTTTGACTTTCCAGGCAGAGGCTGTGCCCATGTAGGGTAGAATAGACTTTGCGTTTCTCCTAGCCAGTTTTCTGTAAGCAAATATAAACTCCTTGCCTTTCAGAGACACTACTGGTAACACATACAACTTGCTGAAGCAATTCTAGGGCATGAATACAGTGACTACTTAAATATTGTAGCTATAAGCATTAAAACATGAGCAAGTAATTGCATGAGAATATTCTTATTTTGCTCTTCCGCCAAGAGCTCAGGATAATGTACGACAAATATTTATATACCACTCTTCAATGAAAAGTTTGCCAAAGCTGTTTACATAGAAATTAAATAAATAAATAAAATGGCTCCCTGTTGCCAAAGGGCTTACAATCTAAAAAAGAAACATAAGGTAGACATCAGCAAAAGCCACTGGAGGGATGCTGTGCTGGGGATGGTTAGGGCTAGTTGCTCTCCACCTGCTAAATAGAATCACCACTAAAAAGGTGCCTCTCTGTTCAGTTAGCTCGGAGAATATCTGTTTTTGCAACACACCTGTTTTTACACTCATGTTTCTCCCCTTCTTCAATTCTGTTTTTGCAACAATGCTGTTGTTGCAATCCTGTCCTTGCAAGGGATGGAGTAGATTGAGAGGTGGTAGCTCTGACCGGTCATTGGGTGTGTGAGGATTCGAACCTGGACCTTCCTGCCTCTAGTCACTCTAAGCACTGCTTTTACATTAATACAGCAATTTTGGTTTGCATTGGCAAATTCAGCCGGCCAGAAATTCTGTATAGTTCTGTGGTTCGCTTGTGTCTTCTCTTTTTTGAATCTCTGTCGTCTTGTAGTCACCTATATCGGGCAGGTGCTGAAAGGTATCTCATACTGAGTGGGGGGGAGGCAATGGTAAATCCCTCCTGTATTCTACCAAAGAAAACCACAGGGCTCTGTGGGTGCCAGGAGTTGACATCGACTCAAGGGCACAACTTTACATTTATTCTTGAAGTACAGCCATCAACTGAGGTGACTTGAAAGACTTGGCAAACAGGCTCAACTCCTTGCACTCCAGTACAGCTTTGCACGGCCTTGCTAGATGGCAGGTGGGTGTTACTTACTAGGATTGTAAACAGGTCCTGAAGTGTTTGTTACCCTCTTGACTGACACATCCTGGTGACTTGATGGCAAAAGGAAGGGGTTTGCCTTGTCTTGCTTGACTCGTATTTACTTGGTAGTCTAGGTGCACAGGTTTACAATCTGTTGCAGGATTAATTGAGGTAGTGTATATGAACATGATGAAATAATCTCTCTGAACAAACAGTTGTTTGGGAATGAGTTAAACTTGAAACAGTTGTCAATATGCCTTGCACAGAAGTGGGGGCAATGAACAAAGGTGATCCATGGCATTCTCTGAAGATAGCTTTTATTGTTTTAGGAACTTAGTGACTTGGCCCGTGACCCACCAGCGCAGTGTTCTGCAGGTCCTGTTGGAGATGACAGTAAGTAGTAGCTGGGCAGTCATTATCATGCAGCCCAAACCACCAATTTTATGTTTTCTGGATGGAAACGTATAGAAATACTGACTTCTTCTTTCTTCCCCCCTGCCCAGTGTTTCATTGGCAAGCCACAATTATGGGTCCTGTAAGTATTGCATCTATTTATGAATGTTGTTTCTAAACCATTAGAAATATTTACTCTTCTTAGAAGACCATTTCTTCTCTATTCTTGAAGTCAAAGCAGGGGCTCTTGACTTTTTTGCACCTGTGGGACCTCGCAGACCCTGAAGTATTACTCAGGGACCCATTTATATATTAATATAAATATATAAATGGGTTCACTTATATATTTACTCCATTTATATATTTCATAACGCTCCAGTTAAAAAAGGGGGGGAGGATTTTCAGAATAGTCGTCCCTCGCCAACTGCAGGCTTCCCAATCATGGATTTGAGTATCCGTGAAGACGAAATTGTGATCAGTCTCGCCAACTGTGACTCAAGTATCTGTGGTTTGGTGGGTTTTTTTAATTTCGGGGGGTGGATTTTTTCTTTTTTACTGTATTTTTAGATTGTTTTGCGACCGCGATTCCCTTAACCTATTGCTTCCCAACCACAAATTTGCCAGCTGCAAGGGTTTCCTGGAACGGTGCCCTCGCGGTTGCCAAGGGATTGTAGTTCGCTACAAGGACTGACTCGTCAGGAAGCAAATTAAAGTCAGTGCAGCAAAGATTTTCCATGGGCCACCTGAAATCTACCCAATAGACCAGGCTTCCTCAAACTGCGGCCCTCCAGATGTTGCTGAACTACAACTCCCAGCATCCCTAGACACAATTTTATGTGGCTGGGTATGCTGGAAGTTGTAGTTCAGCAACATCTGGAGGGCTGCAGTTTGGGGAAGCCTGCAATAGACCCTGGGTTAAAATAAGAAAGCTGTAGTTTGGTTTGTCTGGAAATCTTTACTACTACAAATATGTACTGCTCTTCAACCAAAGTTCTCAAAGCAGTTTATATAGAAAAAGTAAGTAATTGTTCATTGGGCCAGTTAAATTTGACCAGTGAAGGTGTACTGTGCTTCTCATCCTGGAAAGCTATCAATATTTCTATCTTCTATTGAGTATTCTTGCATCTCTCTTGAAAGCACAGAATTCATACATCACTCTCTCCCTCTCCCAGATTGTATCCAGTAGACAAGATTATTTTTGGAAACCTGCAGATCTGCTTGTGCCAGGGGGACGTTTAAACTATATTGTCATATGCACTCCATGTTAAACTTGGTGAAATGAAGTGCATAAGTGTTTCATTTTGACATGACTTGCCTTGGAATTGACTGATATTTAGTCTTTGAGCTGAAACTAGTGCAGCTATGCTTAACTGTTTATAGCACCTGATGAAATTATTGTAATCATAGTAAATACAGACAATCTGTAATCATAATCTGTTTGATTTTTAATTCCCTTGTTCAACAGAATGACAGTCCATATCAAGGTGGTGTGTTCTTCCTGACAATTCACTTTCCTACAGACTACCCTTTCAAACCACCTAAGGCAAGTATAACTTCGGAGGAAGAGATTGTTTCTACTTTAAGTATTGAACCTCTCTCTGCTCAGGCAGGTGGATAATGGGCCATGAGCTGTAGAAAGGGGCATTCAGCACTACTTGCTGCTAAAGAGGCAGGCCTCTCTGGCAAAACTATCAAATAAAACTCTGACTGTGCATGTACATCTTGTCTGTACCTATTCTAAATTGCAGTTCTAATGCACAAATTATGCTTAATGGATTCTTTAGTGCTGTTAACGGCAGACAGAAAATGTCATTTCTTAAGTGTCTCTAACAGTCCTGTTTTAGAATTGGGTAGTCGTTATGAATCTCTGTTTGTATAGCAGTCATGGTAGTTTTAAGAAATTTTCAGTGATGACTGGGTTTGTGAAATTATCACAAAAGTCTAAATCCTGTGTGAACCAAAGATGTTTGGACTTGTCTTTTCAAAGCAAGTCCCCACATTGTACAGCAGGCCACTCTTGAAACTCAAGAAAATTCTAAAACTAGTCCATGGATGTCTGCTGTTCCAGAGGAGAAATAGTTCTATTGGCTTGCCTTTTGATAATGCTCAAGCTTTGTGATTTGTGAAAATTCAGCCACGATGCTGAATGTATTCTCCATTTTGTTCCTTGCAAGAGAGGAGACTCCACACAGCATTATCTAGAAGCAGTATAGATGTATCTGAATTTCCTGATAGTGCTCATACTTCTTTGACTTCACCTATTTCATTATTGCCCTAGAAAGCACTGAGTAAAAGGGAAGGTGAGATGAAGGCTTGATGACAATATTAAGTGGACTATCTTGTTGCAGGAAAACCATCTTCCCATTGTTCTAGGAGCTGAATAAGATGCATTTTTAGTGCTGTGTGATGTGCTTAAAAAAAAAAAATCCTGGGGAGAAAACCTCTTGTTCCTCGGGTGTCAAAAACCTGAGAAATGCTGGCTTAAGGATTGCAGGTAGTTCAAACCAAAATACAGGAGTGAGGTGGGGAGATGAAGCAACATAATTCTTGTGGTTGTCAAATTTGAAACTGAGTGCTATTTAAGAGACTAAAACTGGTTTATTGCTAGGTTCTCTAGTAGCAGGTTATACCTCCTCTGAGCATATATCTCACTGACCTGTGCTCAGGAGATAACTTTACACAACTGAAATTCAGGCTCTTAACCCTAGAAATTATAGTTGAGTTCATAGATCAAGACTCAACATGTCCATTCTTATAGCACCAGGTAGAGATGTGCAAATCTATTCAAGTTGAAAAGATTTTAGCTCGAATCTGGGTGGTTCAAAATCTAATCACCCCTGATTTGACTCTAATAGATCCAAGCACAGTTTTGAGGCCATTATTTCCAGGGAGAGCTGGACTACCGATTGGGATCAGGGGGTAGATCAGCCCTCTGCCCCAAACTTAGTGCATCAACAGGAGCTGACCCAATTGGTAGACCAGCTCTCCCCAGAAATAATGGTGCTCAAATCACTCAAATTGATTTGAGTGATTCAAGGTTAAGTCATCAAAACAGCCAGCCAAGCCAGGTGTTCTGATGAATTTATTTGATGATTTTGCAATTCAATTTGAGCTTGAATCACAATCAGATTCGTGCAGATATCTAGCACCAGCTGGGAATACTGTATGTGTATGCACTCTGACAACCAGATCAAAAAGGCATGTGTGCTAACTTGGATGTAAATTTATCCTAGGTTGCATTTACAACAAGAATTTATCATCCAAATATTAACAGTAATGGCAGCATTTGTCTCGACATTCTAAGATCACAGTGGTCTCCTGCTTTAACTATTTCTAAAGGTAGGTCAAGTATTTGGGCAAAAATACCACAACGGGGTTAATGTCTTTTTCATCTTAAATGTATGTTGATTTTCTCTTCTCCTCCATGTGTTATCATATTTGAGTTCTGTTTTGGTTTAGCATACTGGCCATGGCTACTAAAACTCCATTGTATTTGTAAAAATTTTGCTGTTCTGGATACTGGCTTTTAATTCGAGAAAATAACCTAGCTTAAGTTTTTTAGTATGCTGAATAAATGCATTCTTTAAGCTTTCTTAGTATACTGATGATGCAGTTGATGGGCACTTAATGTGGGCTATAACTACAACTGAATTTATAACCCTATGCTGGGTCAGTTGCAAGCGTTCCACTATCGAAACTTTCGAAAGCTCTTGGCTATTGATTTTTGCTTCACTGAGCTGTATCCTTGTGGTACTGACAAGTGGAATTGCCTAGATTTACAGATTATGATCTTAGTCAGGAGCAGCAGGCTTTATATTTGAACTTGGACGAATCACTTGAGCACACTGAACTTTAAGCTTTATGAACAGGCTGAGAAGAAAGTGGACAATATGGCGATTTGAGGGGGAAATCTGCTGAATTAACATTGGTGGTTATAAATTTAATTATTGTCAAAGGAAAAATCCATCTGTGTGAGACACTGGCTTTGAAAGAGCATGTAGCTATCATTATGAGCCCATTTGGTCAAGTCCTCTCTATTCTAAAAATGTTGACTGTAGATTGGAATAAAATTTGTGTGCTCGTGTTGCTAAACAGCCATGCTGGGGAGAATGTTAACTCTAAACTACTTGACAGTCGTTCAGATTTCCACATAAATGTTACTCTTGCTGTTGCAGTTCTCTTATCCATTTGTTCACTGCTATGTGACCCAAATCCAGATGATCCCTTAGTGCCAGAGATTGCACGTATCTATAAAACAGACAGAGACAAGTAAGTATAACTTGTTTGGAAAGACTGAGTTAATGGAGAGTTGTGGTCAGTAAACAGTTGAGTCACATTTGCTCATTCTGAATTGGATAGTGACTTGGGTAAAGTGTTCCACTTCTATATCCTGAAGGTTCTGGGAGAATGCTAGTATGGAAGTGTTAATTTCCACTGACCAAATTAAGTTCCCTTTTTTGGACTCGCTCATGAGCCAGTTTTTAAAAACCAAAGCAGATTTAGAGTTTGGGGGCAGGTGTTCAAGTTATCTACTATTCTTATGACTTAACTACTGCCTTTATATTTTGGACTTACCTGTGGCTGCATCAATACCTATTGGTGTTGTAACTGCTTTCTGCTTCAAGTTTGCAATCAGATCTTGCCCAGGTAGACTTAAGAGGGATCCATTGGCTTGGTTTTTTCTTACTAAATATACTTATCCAATTAGGTACAATAGGTTAGCAAGAGAGTGGACAGAGAAATACGCTATGCTGTAGGGTAAGACTGTCTGCACTTCATGGTGCGTTAATGATGTGGGGACTTCAGCACTTGAGTGCAGCATGCGTTAAGACACTGGATTAACTAACAAGAAAACAAGTGCACCACTGAACTGAAATACAAAATTTAACTGCCTGATTGGAATTCGGTGTGAGCACTGAACTATTTTTTGCATGGCGCAGCAAATACAGCCAAATGTAAGAATAGGTTTTCTAAACTTGTTGCTTCTGCGGCTACCTATTCATCTGATAAGTTGGATTTTGTTGCAAATTTAAACCAAATTGTTGAGCAGATGAAATTCCAAGTTCATGAACTACAAGAACCTACTAGGCATGTATAGATACACTAATGTCATAACTGATGAGCATGTAACTATGGCACAACTCTTACTGTGGAGTGCTGCACAAGTCTGTCTCTGTTTTTGCAAATGGTTGGCTGCATTTAGTATTAAAGGGCTTCATGACTTGTTTGTAATGTTTGCAAAGTGTGGAGTTCTGCATTATTTGACACAATGTAACTGAACATCCACTTGTACTTGCACATTGACTTACAGTATGCAGTATTTAATATATTTTGGACAAAAATGCAACGTGTGCCTTGTCATAGGGTTTTACAGATCTAGTTAGCTTGGCAATTTTAAGAGGAAATGCCGACAGTAGAAGAATGTCTGGGTGGGGATATTTTAAGGCAGGCAGAATGACTCTTCTCCCCCACAATCATAGCAATTCACAGGGCCAGGTTTGTAGAACACTGGAGTTAATGCCAGCATTGCTTCCCACTATATGCTAATTTGGAGTGCTTTGCTTGAGTCAGTTAAGGCAAATAGAAGTGTAGGGACACTGTAGGTCAGAGATTCTCATTGGTTAGATTGCTGCAAAAAAACTGTTTTGTTTAAAGCTGTGAACTTAAAGAGATGAAACTAGGATAAACTGCTCCTGTATCAAGAAGTGTATAATAGATTTTCAAGTTTCTACCTGAAATCAGCAACTACTTGGCTTCACTGTGTTATGAGTTTGCCTATTTGAGTGAAATGTGGCTTCCAGTTAGTAAGGGTTATTTTTCTAGGATTCTTAGGAATACATAGGTAGCATATAAATGAGCATGTTCCTAGGGAGTGGAAAGCATATTTCAATGTGTGTAAATACCTTAACCTTGTATTGCTGATAGATTCGGGTTTCACTGATTTGCTTAACATATTCTCTTTTTACAGGTACAACAGAATATCTCGGGAATGGACTCAGAAGTATGCCATGTGATGCTACCTTAAAAGTCAGAATAACCTGCATTATAGCTGGAATAAACTTTAAATTACTGTTCCTTTTTGATTTTCTTATCCGGCTGCTCCCCTATCAGACCTCATCTTTTTTTTTTTTTATTTACCTCTATCCATTCATGCACATGCTCATCTGAGAAGACTTTAGCTCTTCCAGCTTTGGACAATAACTGCTTTTTAGAATCTGTAAAGTAGTTATACAAGAACAATTGCCCAAGATTCAGAATTCTTTAAATGGAGCATGTGTGTTGTGGCCAATGTCTTCACTCTAACTTGGTTATGAGATTGAAATCATTCCTCACTGCTCTAACAGTTCTACTGAAGATATCACCCAAAGGGAGGGGAGATGGATGTTTCAGATTGCTCACATCACAAGGAAATAACATTGCTGTAGCATCATCCATCTTGTTTTAAAACCTTCCAGTGTTAGAGACTGAGGTTTCATGACATACTTGTGCTCATAACTGGTGTGGCTGGAGAATTGGTACAGAACTTGTAGCATCAGCAGAACAGAACACGTGATGTATCTTATGCATGTCAATAAAGGAATGACCAGTTCTTGTTCTACAGAGAATGGAAATTGGAAGTCCAACATCCCTTGTATTCCAAAATAGGGTCTCGGAACATTTTTGTAACTCATTTAAATTTTGTTAGGATGCTTGGAGCTATTAGTTAATCTATCTTCCACAACAGTTTAATATAGCACTGAATAAATGATGCAAGTTGTCAATGGATGAGTGATCAACTAATAGCTCTCCTAGTAATTGATTTTATTTTCTTCAATAAAGTTACATAAACCAATGAGTTAGCTGCCTGGATTAATCAATATGGGAAACAATCTTTTGTAAAAGCAGAGGTGGTTTTTGTATATACTTGTTGGGATTTGCCTCATTGTTTGACATCAAATAATGATGTGAAGTTAGTAGAGTGAACCTTTTGCCATGTTCAGTTATAATACTTGGTCTGTTTTCAGGTTGACACATTGATCAGCCCTGGAGTATGCACAACTAATAAGCTAATCTAGTAGTGTAGACTTTAGTGTGCTACACAAGATACTGGGAGCCAAGAGTTCAAATGTGGACTTGGAGCCCAGTTGATATATGTACTGGTGTATTTTGGAGAAACTTCCATGTGCACCCAGCTTGTTGACTGAGAAGCTTTTCTTCACAGTGTACATTTGACAGCTGAAAGATCATTATGTGGGAGTAATGAGGCAAAAATTTCAAAATAAAGTACTGTTTTGATGTGGGAATTGTCATGAGGTTGTGTTGAAGTGACTTTTCAATGTGGGATGTTTACTATCAATTGAAGGACTACCTACCATGCTGCCACTTACATTATGAACATTTTTGTTGCAGTGGTCACTCTTATTTCTGGTGACTAAAATGAATGAATAAAATCATTGCTATTAGGTTTTTGTTTGGAGAAGCACAGTCCTGTGCCACTCATTCTTTTTAGTAATTAAGGTATTGGTTATCTTTCTCCTCTCCTACACTCATGATTTTGTGTCCATCCTCGTCTATAGCTCAGCATTTTCTAGTCCTGTACTCAATTTGTGCTTCTGTGACTTTCTAGCTCCACTTCTGGCACTGCTTATAGTTCTGTGCATCCTAATTCCTTGTCTCCACATAATTGTGGGAACCTAGATGTAAAATAAATGTTAAACTGTAACTTTTATAAAAGTGAAATATGTAGTTTGACCATGGTTTGTTTCAATTTTAAAGCATGGTGAAAACCTACCTTTGGGAGCATTCAGTTGCCTATTCAAGATAAGCTCATCACAGCTGAGCATATTTTGCCGTGGGAACCCAAAACGTGCTTTCAAGCATATTTTCCCTGCTGCTATTACAAGACAACTTTAGGAGACAAAGAAGTATTACTTGCAAAATGGGACTAGTTTCTAGAGTGAGGCTTTTCTGTTCAATTTGCAATACACAATTTGTACTAGGTAGAGTGACACCTTTGTAAAAAATGTTGAATATTTTTGGGAAACAAAAAAGATCTAAGCAAAGCATTGCATTTGCCTTATTTCAAGGGTGAAATTTTGATATGTGATGCTTTTCCTATAGAGGTCAATAGGACTTTGACTGGATTGTGGCTGCAGTTCTAAGCACACCTGGAAATAAATTCCATAGAAAGAAACACTCATAGAAACATGTTTTGGATTGAGGAGTAAAGTTAAACAGACTGTTTTGGGCTCAGACAACACTATGTAAAAAAGTTAAGCTTTTAATTACTACCTTATAATCAAATACATTTCCTCATCATGCTTCTAAAAGTCTAGATTGCTGCTCTTTTGAGAGACTGACTGCTGAAACTGTGCTTAGCAAATATTGTCATGTATAATCTGTGGACAAATTTGAACAAAGCTATTAACATGACCAGTGTTGAAGGAATAATTCTTCTGTTCTGTAGTGTCTGCTTGCTGAAGCTCCAAATATCCTATCAATCTGAAGTCTCTAGACATCTGCATATAGAAAACATAAATGAGCAGTCATTGTAGGAGAGGAACCACTACCAACCTTTGTTCATATAGTGCAGTTTCTTACTGAAGAGGGCGAAAATATCAGGCCGTATGTTGTGCACAATTTACTACCTCATAGTAGCAGTGAATTAAGCTATTGCTCTACCTTAAGTCAAGCAAAGGTTTACACGCATGTAGGTTTTGATGTTTGAAAGTTGCAATTTCAGAAATTTCCTGACTTAGTCGAAGTAGCTTATTGCTGCCAGTTTTAATACATTCTCCCTCCAGGAGGAGGTATTGCCCATCAGTAGGCACTTTCTCTTCACACATGGCTAGCTGATAAAAAATATCTGTATATATTGAGATCTTAACCTGTATTCAAATAACTTGATTGCTGCTCAAAACCATGTTTGTCTTAAAGTCAAAGTCTATACCTACTGACCTCTTTCGAATAGCTAAGATACACTTGATTCCATCAGGTACCTCAGCCTTTGATTGCTTTTCAGATATTAGTTAGCAATATCTGCTACTTTAATTGTAGCAGAATAAGAAATCGAATGAGATTATCCTTCCACTTGAGCGATTCCAAGTAACTGTGCTACTGTGACTTCCCCGAAAAAAGAATTACTTGGTATTATGGGCCTAACCAATATAGGGACCACTTACAGGTGAAACTTGGAAAATTAGAATATCGTGCAAAAGTCCATTAATTTCAGTAATGCAAATTAAAAGGTGAAACTGATATATGAGACAGACGCATTACATGCAAAGCAAGATAAGTCAAGCCTTAATTTGTTATAATTGTGATGATCATGGCATACAGCTCATGAAAACCCCAAATCCACAATCTCAGAAAATTAGAATATTACATGGAACCAAGAAGACAAGGATTGAAGAATAGAACAATATCGGACCTCTGAAGAGTATACAGTGTACTGTGCTTGACTGGCCAGCAAACTCGCCTGACCCCGACCCCGACCCCATAGAGAATCTATGGGGCATTGCCGAGAGAAGGATGAGAGACATGAGACCAAACAATGCAGAATTGCTGAAGGCCGCTAATGAAGCATCCTGGTCTTCCATAACACCTCATCAGTGCCACAGGCTGATAGCATCCATGCCACGCCGCATTGAGGCAGTAATTGCTGCAAAAGGGGCCCAAACCAAGTACTGAATATATATGCATGCTTATACATTTCAGAGGTCCGATATTGTTCTATTCTTCAATCCTCGTCTTCTTGGTTCCATGTAATATTCTAATTTTCTGAGATTGTGGATTTAGGGTTTTCATGAGCTGTACGCCATGATCATCACAATTATAACAAATTAAGGCTTGACTTATCTCGCTTTGCATGTAATGCGTCTGTCTCATATCAGTTTCACCTTTTAATTTGCATTACTGAAATTAATGGACTTTTGCACGATATTCTAATTTTCCAAGTTTCACCTGTAAGTCTTATCTATGTTCTATTGGACTGAGGTGACATGAAATGGTAAGTAAATCCTTACGTTTGAATGCTCCTTAGACTCTGGCTTAAGCATCTGCAGAGAGGAAACTGTTGGATATTGTTCCCTTGATATGCTAATTTGTAGGTAGCTGCTTATGTGGGACAGCATTAAAGACATTCCCCACTTGTAGCTTGAAATGAGAGAATGAACTCGTCTCATTCTACATATGTATACCAGCCATCCAGCTTATAAATGGAAATGCTAAAAGCAATAACAGTTTGCTCATGTTGAGATGAGCATCACCATCCTGCTTGTCTTGCACTTCTACCCTCCAAGGAGCTCCAAGTGGTAATGTATATGGAAACTGTCTCTTGAGTCATGCACCAGCCTTGTGACTTGCTTAAGGCTACCTGGGGGGGCATGAGTGTGGATGTAGAGTCCAGGTCTACAGAACCACTCTGATTCACTAGCTTCATAGGCTGATTTCTTCAGCTATATTAAGGTACATCCAGTGGCATGCTGCTCTAAACACTACAATATATCTGCTTGCTTCCCGTTTACAATGCTGATAAACATTTATTTTGTTCTGTACTAAAATATTTATTGGCTAGTATGCCAAGATTTTTCATGCAGTTATCAATCCTGTTTTCCTTTTGGGTTCTGTTAATGTAACTCTACGGCAATCGTTCTTACTCTACTGCCTAAACACTCGGAAAAGCAAGAGAACAATTTCTACAGCTGCATAGGAATTATAGGGTATTATTGCCTTCACACCAATCCTGGAGACTGCCAATTCATTCTCTTTACCTTTAGAATACTGGTCTTCACAGGAAGATGTAGTCGATACTTTGCTAAAGAATATTCACTTACTGTAGTCTTAAGGCATAAACTGCAGTTCAACATTTGGGTGGAAGAAATGAGATTTGAATGTTACTATTTAACACATACTTTAAACTATTGAATCTTAGATTCAAAATGAGAAAAACACTTTGAGAGTCCTTTCACTTGCATAAGTGAAAACTATTAGCACAATAAAAGGTGTAGCTGTTGGAAAGTGCCACACTAGAAAATTCTTAGTTCTGTGCCATTCCAGTATACCAGAGCCTATATGAGATCTAGCCTTTGAGACCAAATGTTTTTAGTGGGTGTTTATCCCTAGTCAGCAACTAGCATTATTGACCACTTGAAGTAGATGGATGGTAGGTCTGGGTTTTGTTATGTATTTTCCCACAACTTGCTGTTAATAGTGGTGGTTGCTTTAGCCACTGCTGCTTCCACACATCCCCCTTGCTTCTGAATTGGCAGATGAGTGAGCCAACTGATGCTTGGCTGGATTTTGTCATGAAGCCTCCAGTTGCTGATTCCTAAGATATTCAGTTGGCTGTTGGAGATGGCATCTGCAGCCCTAAGCATAATTCATGGCAATACAGTGGCTTATGGATCAGGGTTGTTACCTTGGGAGGAGAATTGGATGCCTTTTAACAGTTGCATGATAGGCAGAACTTCAACTGATGGACTGTATCTTCATTTGAGGGAATAGCCATGGAATTGACCTGCAGGCAGATGGCCCTACCCTCTACTTACAAAAGTATCAATGCTTTTGTTGAGACCTCGGAGGTCTTGGTTTGTTCTCTGTGTTGCCTGGTCTCCTGTTTCCTGGAAATAACTTGGCAGAGTCCAATATCCTTTTTATAGATCTAGTTAAATCACCCTGCAAAGACATGCTGCTACTACTCATGGGCAGGGGTGCCTTTTTACAGTAGTGTATAAAAGGGAATCAGCCTGTCATGTTCCTATAATGCTGGAAAAATTGTATTGCTCGGAGCTATACTTTAAAGTTAACCCCTGTGGTTTTCACTATTGTCTACTAACTGGTTCATAAGCACTTATCAATCCTTGCTCTTCTCTTGGTGAGGAGTTGCTGTATTATATAGAGTTGCTCCCTGTTACGCAACTGCTCTCTAGTGTTGCTTTCCGCTGCTTGAGATTATTTTTATAGAAGGGATAGCACTGGTTTCCTTTTAGAAGTTAAAATGAAATATGGCAGAGGAAGTATGTGACTTCCTAGTGCACCTGTTATTACCACTTCTGTGTAACATCGGGAGCAGTTGTGAAAGTTTGAAGTTTATATTACACCTTCTTTAGGACACCCTAAAACTTTGCTATTAGTAGACAGTGAGTTTTGATGAGCCCATACACACTTCTAGAAAAGGACCCATGAATGGCTTTTGATTCACATTTGGCGTCTAGCTAGTTGTTTAGAGATTGAAATAAATTTACCCTTCAGCCAGTTTGAATGATTCTTGTTTTTAGAGTTTTATCCTTGCTGTGTTCTGCTTTCCCCTATGGTATGTAGCTTAGCTTGTTTGTGTAAGAGCTGGATTGTGGCGGTGAACTGTTTTGGCATGGGATGTTTGGTGTCCCACTAGTGATTAGAATATCTAAAAATGGGTTGAGTTGTGTCGCTTGCCCCCTCTTTTTTTTTCTGGCAGGGCATAACTAGAAACTTGTAACAGTCAACACCTTTTTCTCATATGGAAACGAGATGATAAATGCTTTATTTCTGAATTTGTCACAGAACCAGTGTCTGTCATGCAGTCTTTGTTGTGTATGCGGCTTAGGGCACACCATAACATTTAGGTTAAAACCTAGGATTTGTATGCATAGGTTAGTTTTTTAATTATAGAAGAAAAGGTAAGCAGGAGGAGCTTCATGACATCCACACAGCTACCCCTGATGTTTTCTATCTCAATTGAGCCAGATCATTACTTCCTCCATAATGTGCTTCAAAATCATAGATAAAGGGACTGGACCTTTCAAGTACGGAGACTAAACATAACATGTGAACGTGGCAGCAGGTAGCTGACTGTATTATGCAGATTCACCCATCAAACGGTTAGGATTGGATATGGTTTCTGTGTTGCTGCGTTCACATGTTCATTGCATATAAAGTAGTACACTTCCTCTCTGTACATTTCCCTCTCATTTGAGGGAACTTGTACCCAGGTTCACTTTTAAAATGAACACATGTACATGTGTACACATGTAATGCCTGAATAGGGTTTTGAATATGTGAAAAGGCCCCTCATAGGTGAGCAATCCTGACACTAAGAAAGAGCTAGATTAGGTGACTTGCAGGTACTTCAGAACCCTACACATTTCTTACCTGTGATGGTGGCGCTGGCTCTTTAAAATTTATTTGGTATATGTATATCTTGTTTTTACATGGTGTTCTCAGTAATTTACCATTTAGCTAGCTGAGTACTTGCTTAGCTTCAGTCAAACACATCTGTTCTCAAACTGGGCCCCCTGCTACCTTAATTTATCTTTGTGAAATTACTCTTTTGGGAAACAGCACAAACCACTTCCTGTGTAAGATTCTTCCTGTTTCAAAATCAAGTGAGGCAGATTGTAGTTATTAACCACTTGTATTTCAGTAAATTGGGAAGGTTTTTTTGTGTTAAAAGCATAGCAATGGGACTGGGAAACTGATACTGTTCTCAGTTCTTTTTGCTCTTGGATTATTTTTGTTGGAATAAAATGGGAAAGAAGCAATGCTCTGCTAAATTACGACCACACTTACCAATGTGGGGGAAGAGTATAAGCGTGAGAACTGAAATGGCTGTGAGCTACACAGACTCAGCGTAGCAATATGCAAATGATTAGTGAAGCTTGTCCTGTGTTCCTCTTGTGGAAGATTGCATCTAAGCAGAATTGCAAGAGGAGTTGGAGTGACGAGGTGCGAGTGAGCAGTTTAATAGGCTGGATTGAATGCGGATATTAACCCTGTAACTCTTAAAAGGATAAAAGTTGCAAGGATGTGATATGCTGATCCTTATCTTATTAGCCTTGCAGCTGGCTGCTGTTGTTAACCAGTTTGTGTCAGGGTTGTGTGATTGCTACACCTTCATAATAGTTTATTTCAAGAGATCTGGCCGTAAGGTTTTTTAAAAAACAACAAAACCCAAACTTTTTGTTCTGTTGTACACTTCTTATTTTTTGTGCTGTTGAATTACTTCTCATAATCAACATTCCAACAGACAGCAATAAATTTCATACAAATGATGAATTTTGCTTTGGATAAGCTACATGTTAAATTGGGATTTTTTGCCTTGAGTCCCCAGATGATGGAAGGGGAGGGACTTTGGGAGGGGAGGGTCAACCCTTTGTTTCCATCTGCATTCTTCCCACAGCTGCTATTTGCTTATGTTTGTTGGTTTGCTGATTTCTAACCCTCTTGATTTCCTGTTCATTTTACCTGCTGGCATGCTAAATTGAAAGTTCCTTTACTTTTTTTTTTTTTAGTATGATTCTCTATTTTGAACTAGGCAACAGTTGAAGGGCCACAGTGTTGGTTCTGCCCACTAATCAAGCAAAGATTTGGCCAAAGGTTCCTTATCAATCCCATTTCTACAGCAACCAGGGCTTTGGAAGAGACTTTCCCATATTATGTGCCTTGGCTGCCTACTCCCCTGGGTGAGAAGAACCAGGCAAATGGCTCTGCTCAGATGTATAAGGGAAGAGCTCTGCCAAGGGCACTGTTGCTTGTCATGTAGTATAGGGAAGAGCTACTTTGCACATCCATTGCAAGAGCATTTTAGGTGCATAACAGGGTTGGCCTCAGAAGCCATTAGGGGGCCAGATGGCCTCTAATTGCTTAGCCTTAGGTAGGACTGTCCATGATTTGCCAGTTTTAAAAGTAGCAATTCTGGTTGAACATTTGGTGACTCTACTGGTCTCCCTCTCCCTCTCCCTGAAATGTGAATGTCTGCAGAAGCTCATGAACAACGTGATGATGGTTATAAAGCAAGTTTACTTTGAGAACACAAGACCAAAGGTTCATCTGGTCTAGTATCTCCCCCTCATCATGGCCAGCCAGACACTTAGGGGAAGCGCAAAGCAGTATTCAAAGCTCCTCAATATTTTACACCCAGCCACTAAACATGGAAGTTCCGTTAAGCTACCAGGGCTAATAGCTGCTGAGGGACCTATTCATGTTGTTGCATAATGCCCCTTTAAAGCCATCTTATTTATTTATTGTTTCTCTGTGTAAACCGCCCTGAGCCATTTTTGGAGGGGCAGTATAGAAATTGAATGAATCTATGAATCTATGCAGTGGCCATTACTGCATCAAGTGACAGTGAATTTCATATGGATTATCTGAAGTGCTTTGTTTGTCCTGAGTCTACTGCATGTCAATCATATTGGGCAAAGCTGAGTTCTAATGGTGTCCTAGTATTTTAGTAGCTATTTTGTTTGGCTGAATTTAGATTTTAATGCTTGTCACTCCAAACTCTTGGGAGGGGTGGATTGGAAATAGAAATAGTGAAATAAACAAGTACGTCACATATTGAAGTACTGTACGAATATTCATACAAATTAAATATTTAAGTGATAGTTCTGATGCTGCTAGCATCTACCTAACCTTACCAACAAATTAAGGAGTTAAATTATTGGCCATATTAAACTCTTATCTGTTCTATGGATAAACAGCAGGCAGGAAGAAAGCAGCTGCCTTCTGCTCAAGCTGCTGGCATGAGATAAGCAAAGCTAGTTTTTCTGCTAGAAGGAAACTGGCCTAGGCTGAAGTTTGCTTTCATGAGAGGATAAGCAAGGATTTCAGTGTGTGTTGTGGAGGTGGTGGGGGGAGGTCTCACACCCAATAGTAATTAGATGTTTTGTTGAGCTGTTCTTGAGTAACAGCACTGACTCTGTTATTAATAGTGACAATATTTGTTTCCAAGGAGTTCAGGGAGGAATACATAGGATTATCCCATTTTTATTGGGGTTGGGTGCATTTTACCAGGAACTTGTAGGCCCTAGCCTGAGCTGTATGGCTGCTGTCATGAGGAAAACATGAAGCTAAATTGTAGATCACCTTCGAAGATGCTTATGTGAACTGATTTTCCTGTATCTCTATGGGGCTTCCACATCATCTGACAGATCTGATAGAGCCAATCAAAAGCAGTGTGGTAGCAAGCAACATGCTGAATAGTGAGTTTTTGGTTGGTCCAGGTAAGGCCCTCCTGTAGATGCAGAGAGGGCAGGGTCAGGGGCGTAACTCCCATTAGGCAAGGGGAGACAGTCATCTTGGGGCCCCATGCCTCGAGGGGCCCCCCAGAGGCACATCACATGACTCCCCGCCCACCCATGTTGCACCCCCTATGAATTATGTTGAGTCTCTTGGAGATCGACAGTAGCAGAGAGTAGAAGAGAGTAAAAAACCTAGATTCAATGTGAACTAGATATTCACCGTATTCAAAATGGGGATGTGAGTGTGAGTGCACTATATATTGTGAAGTGTGTTTGTGTGTGTATATCAGTGAGGGGCCCATTTTAAAATCTTGTCTCTGGGCCCACTCCAACCTTGCTGTGCCCCTGGGCAGGGTGGTGATGCCAAGAAATACTAGCACTTCTAGGCATGTCCTCTCAAAAACTACAAGTCCCAGAGTTCCTTAGTTCCTGCTAGTATTTCCTATATATAGCCAGGAGGACCAACAGGAGCTGGTATCCAAAGGGCAGCTGGACAGTCAGAGGCATAACATTCAGGAACATTTAGAGGATGGAGGAAGCCACAGCTGATGGTAGGATTCACAGGCCTTAGAAAATGTGTGAGTAAATGAGTTTGGCTAAGGGCACAGAATTGGCGGTAGGT
Source organism: Hemicordylus capensis (assembly GCF_027244095.1). Classification (NCBI taxonomy): domain Eukaryota; kingdom Metazoa; phylum Chordata; class Lepidosauria; order Squamata; family Cordylidae; genus Hemicordylus; species Hemicordylus capensis. The sequence goes on along the minus strand of NC_069661.1, from coordinate 32,958,106 downwards.
ACCAGGAACAGAGGATTGATAATATCCACCAGCCCCACTGATCACACTACGAAGGTGTGAGCACACACATTCCACCTACCCCTTTCTGGGGTGCTGTTGCATGCTGCATAATCATAGGATGGGGTGGAGTGTCTGAACGCAATCATTGTGGGATTTAAGTAGGTTAAAGCAGCATTTACACTGTGTGATAAGGGGCATCTAGGACATCTCCCCCCCCCATGTGATTATGTTGTGGCAGGATGTGGAGAGGAGAGCTGGTCTTGTGGTAGCAGGCATGACTTGTCCCCTTAGCTAAGCAGGGTTTGCCCTGGTTGTATATGAATGGGAGACTAGAAGTGTGAGCACTGTAAGATATTCCCTTTAGGGGATGGATCCGCTCTGGAAAGAGCAGAAGGTTCCAGGTTTCCTCCTTGGCATCTCCAAGATAGGGCTGAGGGAGATTCCTGCCTGCAACTTTGGAGAAGCCATTGTCAATCTGTGAAGACAATACTGAGCTAGATAGGCCAATGGTCTGACTTGGTATATGGCAGATTCCTATGTTTCTATGGATGCTCTGGCCCACTACATGATTTGCCAGGGCTGGTGGATGCTATCGTTCTAGCCATCACTCTCTCTAAAGGGCAGAATGCCATACTGCCATGCCTGCCTATAGGTACAAACTGGGAGCTTAAACACCAAGCAATCCGCCCAGTTTTTCAAAATAAAAAAGGTTGTGCAGGAAGTGTCACAAACTTGTACTGGGCCCACAGTGATGAAGTTTAGGTTCTGTCCCGCATGACTGGTTGCTCTTGAAGACTAGAACCAAGGAAGCAGATTTAGACTAGATCTTAGGAACAATTTCCTCACTGTAAGAACTGTTCAACCATGGAACGGTCTGCCTTGTGCAGCTGGAGGCTCTTTGCTGGAAGCTTTCCAATGGAGGCTGGACAACACTCTCTCGGGGATGCTGTGGTAGTTTCCTGCATGGAGCAAGGGATTGGACCAGAACCTCTGGGGAATACCTGTGCACAATAACTGGGTGAGGAGGAGTCAGTCACAAAATGGCAGCTTGTATGCAAATTAACATCAACATAAGTGATTTTAACATCAAAATACCTGAATTACAGGATAATTTTGGTGCAGGACATAGGAACATAGGAAGCTGCCATATACTGAGTCAGACCATTGTTTGGTCTAGCTCAGTATTGTCTTCAAGACGGGCAGTGGCTTCTCCAAGGTTGCAGGCAGGAATCTCTCTCAGCCCTATCTTGGAAATGCTGCCAGGGAGGGAACTTGGAACCTTCTGCTCTTCCCAGAGTGGCTCCATCTCCTAAGGGGAATATCTTACAGTGCTCACACTTCTAGTCTCCCATTCATATACAACCAGGGCAGACCCTGCTTAGCTAAGGGGACAAGTCATGCTTGCTACCACAAGACCAGGACAGTAGGGGAGCAAGAGAAGCTGCTTTCTGGGAGAAGACACTGGAGAGGAATTAATGAGAAAATAAAAGAAACCTGAAGGGCTGGGGAGGGCGGGGGGAGAGAGAGAAACTGGAGAGCTGCTTCAGATAAACTCAGGAACTGCCAGTAGCTTCTGAGCTATCTAATACCTACCCCTAGATAGCCATGTCTTTGCATAAAGTGTCTTTATGCCTTTTTTAAAAAAGGAAATCCAAGGTTTTTTTAGCCTGTGCACATGCTGGAGGAGTCTTTTCTCCCGAAATAATTCACTTTTTAATTGAGGCTACCACAATCAGAGTTGGTAACTACAAATGTTGACTTTGAAGCCTTTTAAGTGTGTCTTTTTCAAATGGATTGGTTTGATTTTAATACCCTTTAACATTCATAAGGCCCCTCAAGGAGTATTTGCCACAGGCAGTCAGGATTCAAAGTATAAGGGATTTTCTTCCTGATAAGGTTGTGCTGGGATAAGAGTTTTCTGAAGTGATGACATATTCCACCTCCTCTGCAGGATAATAAATGATAAAGAGCAGGGCATGTTTTGAAAGTCTGTAATAGAATATGGAATGTGAATACATATACTGAAAAATACTCTGTAAAGTTGAATGAAGTGTGGCTATTGCCCCATAAATGGGAAGTGAAATATATGCTACTTCCTCTTCTGCTTTTTAGCTCTTGCACCAACTTTCAGAGGTCCTTCTACAAGCTCCAGTCCAGTCTCCCTACTGGAATTTTTCTCCCACAGTGCTTGAAGCAGTGTAGCAAGCTGCTGTTTCTATTCTGGTGTGCAGTGTGCCACACACCAATCACCTTCAACATCCCTGGTCTCAGCTCCCCACAGTGGTGGAGCACACCTCAATATCTCTCTCAACATCCACCCACTGATCTGCCCTCCAACCCCAATTTCGCACTTTATCGTTGCAGAGGCTAGTCTGATCATCTGGATGGTGAGGCAGGAAAAGGTATCTACTGCTGGAGGCAGCGGCTTCACCATGCCTCATGTGCTGTCAGTTCCAGAAAACTCAAGGGGATGGATCTTGAAGCTCATCACTCACACATGTTCTGTGGCCAATGTATGGCTGTATTTAGTTGCTTAGTTAAGCTGCTCCTACAGAGCTCTGTCAGATGAATTGGAAATTAGGAGCTAACTTCAGCCTTGTGAGGATAAGAAGTACCTCACTCAGCTACACAAACTGATACTGCTGCGTAGTTTCACCCTAGTGTGTATCTTCCCTACCAATCACCTTTTAGCTCAGATCCATGCTAGGCAATGTGGATTTCTAAATGGGATGGGTACCATGTGCGAATAACCACTGCACAACTGCAGGCTGTGTGGATCGCAAAGCAAAACAAAACAAAGCACTCCTGAAAACAGAAAGGTAGCATGTCAGGGAGTAGTCTGTATTGGTATGTTCTGCTTGTGGAGAATACTCTGTTTGTAATCCCTGCTAACTGGGCAAAGAGGCACATTTTTAACATGGTGATTCTCTTTATTTAGCAGGGGGAGAGTAACTGGCCCTATTGATCCCCAGCACAGTACCTCCAGTGACTGTTGCTGGTGTCTATCTTGTGTTGCTTTTTAGACTGTGAGCCCTTTGGGGACATGGATCCAATTAATTAATTTAATTAATTCTCTATGTAAACCGCTTTGGAAACGTTTGTTGAAAAGTGATATATAAATATTTGTTGTTGTGCAGGGAATTTGTTTTTAATATAGGGGGGCATTCAAACATGAAACCTCTCACCTTTCAGCAGCTTGAACTGTCAGTCTAGAAACAAACAACAAACCTGGCCTTTGGAGAGAATGGCTGAGGTGCACTATCAAACCCTGTGTTGCTATCCATGCTTGGGATGACAGAACTAAAGGTAGATCTAAAGCTGCTGACCAGTCAGCCCTTGCTTAGTGCAGAATTGAGCTTTTGTTAGAAATTTAGAAGGGTGGCTATATTATTCTGTTACAGCAAACACACACACGAAGAGCCAGCTTTTGGGCACATTACAGACTGCCGGATTTTCTGCAACAAACTTTCATGGGCTAAAGTCCATGCCATCATACACATGAAGTGTTAGCCTCAGTTGGCATAATTATATATAAACACACACATGCAAAAGTGCAGAGAAAAAATTGTTAAAAGTGGCTGACAGCCTGACTAATGTACATGCCAAATCAATATGCATAAGGAGAGAAACTCACTGGGTGAATCGGGGCTGATGACCTTTCTCTCTCAGCCTAACCTACCTCACAGGCTTGTTGTGAGGATAAATATAACCATGTATACTATTCTGGACTCCTTGGAGGAAGAACAAGATTTAATGTAATAAAATTTTCACTGATCCCCATAATTTCTTCGGCAGCCCTCTGTGCCTCCCAAAAATATGTCTATGAGTATTGCAGGATCCTTGGGGACATATTTTTGGGAGGCACAGAGGGAAGAGGAGATGGTCAAAAATCACCTTTCCCCGGTTGTGTGCATGAAATTTTATTTGGCACGGTCAATGTTCATCTGGATGGTGCCAGTGAGGCCAAGCATCCAAGGAATTCAAGTAGTGCAGTCTGTGACATGTTGCAAAGCCGTTGTATAGTGGTTAAGAGACTGAATGGTGTATTTGGAAGTGTCTAGTTTGTATCACCCTTGCAAATCAATAGGTGGCCTTAGGCAAGGCATTTCCTTTCAGCTTCAGCACCCTCCATCTGTAAAACAGAGATAACATCTTATAGGGCAATTATATGAATTACAATAAATGGACAGTTTTCACAATGGAGGGAAGTAAGAAGTGAGGTCCCCCGGGATCTCTCCTGGGACTAATGCTCTTTAACTTGTTTGTATATGATCTATAAGTTGGGGTAAACAGTGAAATGGCCAGATTTGCATATGACACTAAACTGTTTAGGGCAGTGAAATCCAAGACAGATTGTGAGGAGCTCCAAAAGGATCTCTCCAAACTGGATGACTGGGTGACAAAATGGCAAATGCAGTTCAAAGTAAGCAAGTGTAAAGTGATGCATATTGGGGCAAAAACCCCAACTTCACATATATGCTGATGGGGTCTGAGCTGTTGTTGACTGACCAGGAGAGATCTTGGGGTTGTGGTGGACAGCTTGTTGAAAGTGTTGACTTGGTGCACAACACCTGTGAAAAAGGCAAATTCCATGATAGGGATCATTGGAACAGCACAAAATATTTATATACACTGCTTTTCAACAAAAGTTTCCAAAGCGGTTTACATAGAGAAATAATAAATAAAAACTAGCTTAACACATGCAGAGCATCTGTGTGCTAGTACTTGATTGCTCCCCTCACCTCAGCGATCTCTCCACCCTCACCTGAGCTGTACCCCTCCTCTTCCACCCAGTTGCTTCCATCCCCTTCACCCCTCTTAGTCACTCCTCCATCTCTTTACTCCACCCCCTCACCCCTTTTTGTGGAGGCTGCAGTATTGCTGGCCAAGCTGCAGCCCCCCATCCCCAGAGACCACCTCAGCCTCACCCTGCTCCTGCTCCTACCAGAAGCAGCATTAGCATTGACCGAGGCCCTTGACCGTGCTCTTCCTTGCTGCCAATAGGTGCTGCTGTGGCTGCTCGTTTCCCTCAGGCCGCTGACAGGCTCAGGCCCATCCCTCGCCCTCCCTTCTTTCTCCCTCTTTCCTCCACTCGCTCTTCCCCATTGTCTTTCTCCCCTCCCACCCCCAAATTAACAGATCTTGTTTCCTCATCTAATTCACACAATGGCAGTCTCCTTCACCTGAAGGGACTCTTTCCTAGCTCACAACCCCTCTCTTCACAGACCCCTGCCCACTGTCCTTTTATTTATTTGCATAGATTCCTCTCTCCTACAATCAAGAACATCTTCCAACCAGTAACAGTTGCATTCCAACTGACTTTAACCATCACAGGCTCCTCCCCCCAATCTGCATATGGAATCTCCACTTCCCAATCACCATGGGGCTTCTGTTTGCGAACTCTCGCAAGAGCCACCACACATGGGATTAGCCACGGGAATGCCTTAGAGAATTCTATATATTTTTGTGTATATGATGGCTCCCTAGCCCCAAAGGGCTCACAATCTAAAAAGAAACATTAGAAATATTAGACACAAGCAACAGTAACTGGAGGTATTGTGTGGGTGGGTGGATATGGCCAGTTACTCTCCCCTTGCTAAATAAAGAGAATCACTATGTTAAAAAGGTGCCTCTTTTCCAAGTTAGCAGTGGTTAGAAAGGGGATTGAAAATAATAATACTAATATTATAATGTCCTTATACAAACCTATGGTGCAGCCACATTTGAAGTACTGTATAGGGTTCTGGTCATTGTATCCTAAGGAGATCATTTATAGAACTGGTAAAGGTGCAGAAGAAGGCAACCAAGATGATCAGGGGCCTGGAGCAACTTCTTTATGAGGCTAGGCTACAGCATCTGGGGCTTTTTAATTTGGAAAAGAGGTGACTACAGGGAGTCATGATAGAGGTGTAAAACATTATGCAGGGAGTAGATAGTGTGGACAGAGAAATGTTTTCTCCCCCTCTCACAACACTAGAACCAGGGGTCATCCCATGAAACTGAAAGCAAGGAAATTTAGGACCAATAAAAGGAAGTACTTTTTCACACAGAGCATAATTAATCCATGGATTACTCTGCCACTGGATGTTGGGGATGTGCATGAACCTGTTTGGGCCTACAAACAGGTTCGAACACCGGGGGTGGTGGTTGTTTTGAAGTTGAAAGTCGAGGGGTGCCACTTTAAGGGCAGGGGAGGGTGCACTTAGTCCTCCCCCCACTTTCTGCCCGCCAATGCTCATTTTCCAGAAAAGCCTTTGGGCCTCAGGCAGGGGCGGAGCCACCATTGGGCCAACAGGTTCAAAGAACCCGGGCCGCTGACCAATCAGGGGGCGTGAGAGCGGCCTCGACACGCCCCCCGCGTCTGACATCAGACGCGGGGGCTGTAGTTTAGCTCCTGAGCGGGGACCGCGAGGCCCCTTCGGGAGCTAAACTAAGGCTGGCGCTGCATTCACAGCTCCAGCCGGGAGTGGCTGTTCCCTGCAAAGGCAGGGAAGAGTCGCTCCTGGCTGCATGCTGCAAATGCAGCGCCAACCTAACTTGCTCCTGTAGCGGCCGTTCGGCCCCTTCAGGAGCTAAAAGACTGGCGCTGCCTTCACAACGCAGCCCAGGAGCGGCTCTTCCCTACAGGGAAGAGCCGCTCCTGGGCTGCGCTGCGAACGCAGTGCCAGCCTTCATTTAACTGCCGAAGGGGCTGCGTGGCCCCTTCAGCAGTTAAAGTGCAACTGAACTGAGTCGGCCAAATGGAGCCTCAAGGCTCCGTTCAGCCAGACCATGCCCCCGCGTCTGACGTCAGATGGGGTGGCGTGGCTAGCCCCAGCGTCTGATGTCAGATGTGGGGGTGGGGTCAGCGGGGCCGCGGTGGCCGCCGCACACAGGCCACCGGTGGTCCCGCTCCACCACTGGCCTCAGTGTAACTCCTTGCTGCCCCTTCCCCCTCTTCGGCCGGGAGTACCCCGTGCGCATGCGCGATGTGCGCACACGCACCCAGTACTTCTGGCCGAAGAGGGGGAAGGGGCGGCAGAGAGGTGCTCTGAGACCTGAAGGCTTTTCTGGAAAACGAGCACCCTTTGAGCCACCCCTGCCTGGTTCTGTGCACATCTACTGGATATGGTGGTAGCCACTAGCTTGGATAGCTTTAAAGGGGGCTTAGACACATTCATGAAGGACAGGTCTATCAGTGGCTACTAGTCTGTTGACTAAAAGCCATCTCCAGTCTCAGAGTCATGATAACTCTGAATACCATTTGCAGGGGAGCAACAGCAAGAGAGAGGGTGTGCTTTCACCTCTTACCTGTGGGTTCCCCAGAGGCATCTGATGGGCCACTGTGTGAAAGAGGATGCTGGACCAGATAGATCTTGAGTCTGTTCCCCCAGAGTTGTTCTTATGAATGCATTATTTTAATTGAGAATCTATCATCTTCCATGCAGCTCCAACATGTGTCACACATCCAGTAGGGCTGTTCTTATATACACAATAATACAAGAGCCAGCATGGTGTAGTGGTTAGAGTGCTGGACTAGGACTGGGGAGACCTGAGTTCAAATCCCCATTCAGCTATGTAACTAGCTGGGTGACTCTGGGCCAGTCACTTCTCTCTCAGCCTAACCTACTTCACAGGGTTGTTGTGAAAGAGAAACTCAAGTATGTAGTACACAGCTCTGGGCTACTTGGAGGAAGAGCAGGATATAAATGTAATAATAATAATAATAATTTTGTACACCGCTTAGATATGCACATAACAGGTGATATAGAAATATGATAAATAAATACATCTGAAGTGCTGTGAACTCTCAAAAGTGCTATGTAATTATTTCTTTGCAAAGCTAAAAGGTATAACAGCAGCACAGGAGCCATTCACAACAGCAGTAATTGCTAATACCATATCTTTCTAGCTGTGCTATATTAATATTTCTAGTGGGAGAGAAAATCCTCCCCTCTGTTGAGTCCTTAACAGAATCAAACTTGACGATCAGGGACCTATTCCCAGGGATGCAGATTCCCCACCCCATTTACTGAACTTCCTCCAAACTTAATAACTCCTCTTTAATCCCCACCCCAAAACCTTTGTTTCCTCAACCCCAAAGTGCCATTCCTCTCACTCCAAACGAGTTGCTCCTCAAGTTTTCCCACTGTCTACACCCTCGCTATTTGTTTGTTATTTCTCTTGTAAACCGCCCTGAGCCATTTTTGGAAGGGCAGTATATTAATCGAATAAATAAATAAAATAAATAAATGTTCCCATCTGTAAGAAAATGGGAGGACTACAGCCAGGGAGCAGAAGATAAATTCTAGAGGCAAGTCCCAAAACGTACTGCGCTCTGATACTATTTAATAAGAATAATTAAGAATAAAATATTTATATTTATTAAGGGTAACTTCATGCCGACTGACTGCTAAAGACAAGCAAGCAAAACACAGAACTGTTTCAGGCAAGAACAGGCTGTGAATCCAAAACTGATTAATTGCGATGAGTAGCCAGGGCCGTGAAGTAATGGCCAGCCATGTGTGTGCTAGAGCCGTTGACGAGATGAGGCTAGTACTGGCCTTAGGCTGGGTGGGGTGGCTGATGCTGGAGGAGACCGAAAGGGGCTGCGCAGGTCGCGCGCTGCAACAGGGTTTAAGAGCGCACCCAACCACCCCTGCCCTGTCAAGAAAGGATGGGCTCGTCCAACTCCCCTCCCTCCCCGCACAGGATGGAGGAGGCAGGTCAAGCTGCTCCTTCGCCTACTACGGTACAGCAAACGCTTGAGAACAGCTTCTCCTTGTTCCTCCCCCACCTCCGAGACCATGAGATGCCGCAGCCGGAGGGAGGAGGCGGAGAAGAGTACGCAGGCGCGTTTTTTCTCTGCGCAGAGACCAAAGGCGCAGGATAGTCCCCACCTTCCCGGAGGCGCTCAGCTGATCTGGGCCAACTCGTGGTTGCTTTGGCAGGGAAGCTCAGCAGAAGTTGTGGAGGTGCCTGGAGGGAATTTTGCTGCTGCTTCCTTCTCGACCTCCTCCATCGCCACCATCCCCGCCCACCCATGGGGCTGTAACTGCCATATATCTCGCCCGGTTAGGCTTCGCTGCAGAGAGATCCAGCCAGGATGCAGCAGGAGGGAAGAAGACGCGACTGGTACTGGTTTGTGATCGTGCTCTTAGTTGCCTGGAGAAAGAGCGGCTCGACGGAGCCTCCAGCCCCGCCGAGCCCGGCAGTGCAAAGTCTGCAAGGAAGCTGGCGGTTGAGCAATGGGAACGGCTCGCTGGTGCTGAGAGGGGATGTCCCGGGCTGTGCGCACACCGCTTTGTACCAGCGGGGTTACATCCAGGTACGGTATTATGCCAGTCTGCCTGCAGGTCATCCCGACGAGATTAGCCTGAACTGCCGTGGTTTGGGTGTCGGATTGAGAGTGACTAAATGGCCGGGCAAACGCACAGTTTGTGGCGACAGCCCGTCGTCTCCAGGGGTGGTGGGTGTGTCTCTGCTTCATGTGTGGCTGATTTGACAGCCTCTACAGACTGTCAGAGGAAACCCGTAATGCTAAGAAAACCATTCCGTCGTTCTCACACGTGATGCTTAAGAAGTGTCTTTCTGCAAGTGGATTTCTTCTCCGGACCAGTCGAACAGTGCGCTTCTCTGGGCCCAAACAGATGTGATAGCAGCAACAGGAAACGTGCTTGCCTGTGTCACACGTAAATAGCAACTCATTTACACATGAGTTGGCCCATTCGGTTGGTGGCCTGGGTGGGTGTGCTGCTGGTATGCTGACTTGATGGTGTGTGAATGGGCCAATTTACACCACTTTTGTCTAATACAAGATGCATGGGGAATGTTTACATATAGCCGCTTCTAAGTCAGTTTCACATCAACATGACCAGATGCAAGCAGAACACTTACATTGGCACACGCTTTACCCACAGCTGCCATTATATCTGTTTTGGTTCTATGTGGTGGCATCCCACTCCATCTCAGTAACACCTGAAAAAAAGCAGAAGTTATGTGCGAGGGACATATTTTGTGGTTACTCCCACACCACCCTAGTAACATCTGAAATTCAGAAGCTGTGTGGGAGAGAAATGTTGCGTGTTTACTCTAAGCTACTTTTCTGTCCAAAAAAAGGAGCTAATTCACACTCATCGTCTGATGTTGTGGCATCAAGTAGCAAATGCATGTATGAATGAATAGTCGTAGATCAAAACTGTTTCATTTGCATTACCCATCCACCTCCACTGAAAACTTGCTCCAATCACCTCTACTTGTTCCATCCATCCACCTCCACTGAAAATGTTCCTTATACACTAGGCTACATAGTTGGTTACCTGCCATAGTATAGTAAAAAATCAACCACCAAACCCATCCCTGTTCTTCTTAGCCATATTGAAATGAGTAGGAGCAGCTCAGCAGTACAAAATTGCTATCATCTTTTTGCACTGCTCCCATTCCTTTGGGTGGAACATATGCAAGAGAGCATCCTGGCATGTGTGCTGCAACCAGAAGTTACCAGGAACCAACAAAAAGACAATTTTATTCATTTATTTATATCTATGTAAATCGCTTTGGGAACTTTTGTTGAAAAGCGGTATATAAATATTCATCATATTTGTATTTGTACAAAGGCAGCCCCACGTAGAGTGCATTATAGTGGTCAAGCCTGAAGGTTACCAGCGTATGCACCACTGTTTAATGTCATTTACCTCCAGAAATAAGCCACCTAATGGCGCAGTGGGAAATGACTTGCCTAGCAAGCAGGAGGTTTCTGGTTTGAATCTCCGCTAGTTTGGCATAGTTTCCAGGAATCAGAAGACAGAGCTTCAGTGCCCTGAATACTGCAAAGTATTAGCCACCTAATGGTGCAGTGGAGAAGTAATGTGCCTAAGGAGCAAAAGGTTGCTGGTTCGAATCTCCGCTGGTATGTTTCCCAGACTATAGGAAGCACCTGTATCGGGCAGCAGTGATATAGGAAGGTGCTGAAAGGCATCATCTCATACTGCACGGGAGATGGCAATGGTAAACCCCTCCTGTATTCTGCCAGAGAAAAACCACAGGGCTCTGTGGTTGCCAGGAGTTGACACCGACTTAAGGGCACACTTTATCTTTACCTCCAGAAATGGGTGTAGCTGACATGTCCCACTGACACACTCATTGAGATCATCTGGAGAGATCCGTCTGCAGTTGCCACCGGCTCATCTGGTGACTACTCAGTGACAGGCCTTCTCCATTGCTGTCCCGAGGCTTTGGAACACACTTCCTGTTGAGCCTCCCCATCTCTTCCAACTTTTAAAAGGGCAGTCAGGATGCATTTGTTCACCCAGGCTTTTAATTAGATACTGTTTTAATTGTGTTTTAATAGTTTTAACTTTTTAAATTTTAATTGTTGAAATGTGTCAATCTTTTTATTGGTTGTTATTTAAACCACCCAGAGAACTTGTGCTTTGGACGGTATAAAAATGTGTTAATAAATAAATAAATAAATAAATAAATAATAAAAAAATATCAGCTGACACTGATAAAAAGCACTTCTGGCCACTGCCTCAACCTAAGGAACCAGAGAGAGTTGGAGAACCAGGAGCACTCCCAAGCTATGTATCTGATCTTTCAGGCAGAGTGTAACTACATCCAGAACAGGCAGATCCAAACCAGATCTTGGGTCCCAACCTGCGCCCCCATCAGTAAAGTAAAGGTAAAGTGTGCTGTCAAGTCACTTTTGACTCCTGGCGCCCACAGAGCCCTGTGGTTTTCTTTGGTAGGAGGAGTTTACCATTGTCTCCTCCTGTGCAGTATGAGATGATGCCTTTCAGCATCTTCCTATATCGCTGCTGCCCGATATAGTACCAGCGGGGATTTGAACCGGCAACCTTCTGCTTGTTAGTCAAGCATTTCCTGGCTGCACCACTTAAGGTGGGGACGTAAAGTCAGTACCGCCATCTTATTTAGATCCAACTTCCGTTTGTTATCCCTCATCTAGCCCAGATTAGATGTTAATAAATGAATACTAAATCCTGAAATGAGCAAGGTAGTAGGATTAGGATGAAAACACAAACTCAGTAATATGTGGTGATGGCCACCAATCTGGATGGTTTTAAAAGGGATTAGACAAATTCATGGAGGTTAGGGCTATCAATGGCTACTAGCCATTATATTGGTGAGGTGCACACCCCTGAACACCAGGTGCTAAGGAACACCAATGGGAGAGGAAGGTTCTCCTGTTTCCCTTGGTTGTGGGTTTCCCAGTTGTACCTGGTTGGCTGCTTTGTGAGATTGTTGGACAGAATGGGCCTTGGGCTTGATCTGGCAGGGCTTTTTTATGTTCTTTCTCAGATGTATAGAGAGATTTTAACAATCGAGCATTTATTTTTCGTTTGAAAAAAGGCACTTCAAGAACACTGAAGAAAGTGTTGTTAAGCTTGTGCAGTGCATAAGCTTTAATGCTTTGCCAACACTTTTTAAATTGCGTAGGTCTTGTGGCCATTTTTAATGACTGTAATATCAAACACCTATTTATACAAGTGTACGGCAGTGCTGTTTTCCAGGTGCTGCTGCGTTTTGTACTAACCCTGTTATTAAACTGTTCAAGGCTAATGGAAGGAATGACTCACTGGTCGATGCTTCTGTTGTAAATGAAGGCTCCAGTGTTTAAATGCTGTTTTTTGAAGTGGCCTGTGATTTCATTAGGCTGTTGTGGTTTTGACACTTAGATTAAAAGTCCCAGTCCAGCAGCAGCAAATCTGCATGCAGACATGAGCTTCTACGGGCTAGATTACATGCTCTGGCAAGCCCATGCTTGGGGTAGACTTGCTTGCTTTTTACAGCTATGAAGTGGGGTCGTAGGAGCCCTGATCAGAATTGGGACCATGGCATGGGTCGGAGGAGGGCTCTTTGCTCCCATTAAGATCTCGGTTCAGATTGGCCTTGCCCCTTGATTGCTCTTTCCCCTGGGAAGTTACCCCCATTGGTGCCAAATAGGAGCCATGGAGGGGGAGTCCTAATCTGGATCTGGACCATGGTGGGGCAAAGGGTTAATGTCCCCCATGCTGTGGCCCCAATCCTGTTTAGGGCCCTCCACAACTGTGATTTAAGCTGTAAAAATTGAGCAAGTCAGCCCCAGCCAGGAGCATCAAGTAGCATGCAGTTTGGCCCTTTAGCGCAGCCCTGATGTAATAAGGGTTCAGCAGGCTACTGTGCAAAGCGGGGGGAGGCCAACATCCTGCCATGGGGTGATGCATGCAGAGCCCCATTCAGCTCCCTGTGCCACAGCCTTGTTCTGGTCTGCTGTGACAGAAGGCCCAGGCATGCACTTTCTCATAGCCCTGGATTGGGGCTGTAGTTGGAGGAGGAGTAGTAAGAACCATTATTTACTTACTTATTTATTCCATGTAAACTGCTTTGAGAACTTCTGTAGAAAAACAGTATATAAATATTCATAGTTATAATAATCATGCTTAGCATTACATTCTGAGTGTACAAAGCATTTCTTGTGTATTAACTTGATGTAAGGTGTATAAAGGTAAAGTTGCACTGTCGGCTCCTGGAGATCACAGCGCCCTGTGGTTGTCTTTGGTAAAATACAGGAGGGGTTTGCCATTGCCATCTCCCATGCAGTATGAGATGATGCCTTTCAGCACCTTCCTATATCGCTGCTGCCCAATATAGGTGTTTTCCTTAGTCTGGGAAACGTACCAGTGGGGATTCGAACCGGCAACCTCTTGTTCGCTTGGCAAGTTATTTCCCTGCTGCGCCATTAGGTGGCTGCCTGTAAGGCCTAGAGTAACCCTTTAAAGTAAGTAAGAATTCCCATATTGCATGGCTAAGGCCACCTAGTGAATTCATGGCAGAGGGGGGATTTGAAAGGGGGCTGTTCTGATTTGCCGCTTGGTCTCTTGCCTGCTGCAGTATATCAGCTCTATGTGCTCAACATGTAATGATGCATCAACATTCTGGGCCAATTTTGTGACCTGTAGACATTCAGTGAATTAATTCTGTTGAGATTTCACCTGCTTAAAGAAATCTTTCTTGAGTTTTAATTACTGGTAATTAAACACTTGATTAAATCTGCATATAAGAAAAAATCTTTTAAAGAAGAAAAACATGCTTTATTTTTAGGTGATGCACAGATGTCTCATACCAGGCATGTTTTGTAAGAGGCATTCCCTGTTTTCTCCTGCACAAGAGGGAATGCCTCTTCTCTAAGACAGTGCTTTAAACTGGCAGTATTTGTAAGTACACATAAACATAATTGAAACCTGCTGTTCAGTTAATTGGTAGTACGGTGGCACTTTTTTAGTAGATCAAAATGTTTTAAAATGATTAATCTAGCCGTTAGGCTGTGGAAGAGTCTGCTTTGTGCAGTGATGGGCTCTCCTCCTTTAGAAGTTTTCAAACTGAGATTGGGGAGCCATCTGTCAGGGATGCGGAGGCCGTGTTTCATGCTGAGTAGGGGACTGGACTAGAAGGCCTCCAAGAGCTCTTCCAACTCTAATTCTGTGGATGCTTTGACTAATGTTACAGCCCTAATAATTCGCATAACGAATCCTTCTCTTGTTAGTAATGGGAATGCATAAGGTAAAGTTGTGCCGTTGAGTTGGTGTCAACTCCTGGTGATCACAGAGCCCTGTGGTTGTCGTTTGGTAGAATACAGGAGGGGTTTACCATTGCCATCTCCCGCACAGTATGAGATGATGCCTTTCAGCACCTCCCTGTATCTCTGCTGCCCAATATAGGTGTTTCCCATAGTCTGGAGGGCCTATGTTTCCCATAGGTGTTTCCCATAGTCTGGGAAACATACCAGCAGGGATTCGAACCAGCAACCTTTTGCTCCTTAGGCACGTTACTTCTCTGCTGCACCATTAGGTGGCTAATACTTTGCAGTATTCAGGGCACTAGCTCTGTCTTCTGATTCCTGGAAACTATGCCAAACTACATGTTATGGGGCCAATATATTTTAATTAATCACACATAAAATGATTCTACCAGTATATTTTGTATGACTGACCAAGTAATAGCATTCTGTTTATAGCTGCTTTGGGGACATACAATAGTTTGGGAGCTAATTTCAGCAGGGAAGTAGCACAGGGAGGAAGGACTCTGTGGTCCTCATCCTCTCATGCTGTGATCTTGATCGGGATTGGGCTTCTCTGCTGCAGCTGCTTTTGGCTAAACAAATGACACTTGCAGATTTTAGTGTGTCTTTTAATTATTTATTTGTTATAACATGTTGTTTAGCTCTCGTTCTTTTTCTGTGAATTCCTTTAGATGTGGCGTTTAAAGGTGAAGTCAGATGAGAAGGCTAAGTGTTGTTTTCTGTGCCTTCACTTTTAAACGAAGTCACTGCCTTAAAGCTGTCACTTCATTTAAATGCTAAACCTGATTTGAGATGAGCTCAGGGTGCTGTGCACTTGGCAGCAGGGTTTAGCAAATAACTATTTTTGAACTTATGGCATTGTGGAGCGGGGCGTGATTCTTCTTTGTCTAGTGAAAACTGTAGCTATGATGGGGCCCAAAAGTCTTATGAAAGAACCCTCACTCCCTCTTTTATTTGAAATAGAATGTTGGCTTTTAAAGCTGTATATTTTACGCATATTTTTGGGGTGGAGGGGGGACAGGGAGGAGATCATATATCTCAAATAACATTTTTTATAATGAAAAAGACATACTTTCAACCAAAATTTGATAATTTGCCCTACAAGAAAACCAAGGAAAATTTTACCATCCAGTTACCAACTCCTGTTTCATGTTGCAAGTTGTTCTGAGAAGGAATAGGATAACATATCTTAGGAATCAACACAAACCGCATGTATGGCACTGATTATTCCACAGCTTTGTCCAGTTAAGGGAGAAAAAGAGCACAATTTCTCTTCAACTATACTTTTCATTTCTATGAATGCAAATCTCGTAAGACAGCTAGCTGAACAAGAATATTTCCCTTCTGCAATTCTTCAAAATTAAACTAGTTTTCTTTGCCATTTTCTGCATGTTAAAGCATAATTTCCTAGTTATTTTGGTTAAATCTTGATTACTTTACATATTCATGGAAATAAAGGCAAGGGAATGTACCCTCTCAAGCTAGAAATCAATGGCTTGGAAGCAGAAAGGATTAATTATTTTTGAGCTTTTTTCCAAGAAGTGGTAACTTGCAATCTTACCACTTTGAGGAACTTTGACAGGATTCACATGAATATTTAGGAGGTAAGCTACAGTCACTCGTGTGACTCCTCCATCTACAATATGAACTGGTATACAGTTGGACCTTGATATTCATGCAGGTTCCATTCCCGGCTGCAGCTGTGGATATCGAAACCGCGAATATTTCATTTATTTATTTGTTTGTTTGTTTGTTTGTTTGTTTATTTATAGGTTTCTGGCCAGCTGCAAATGGCCAAAAATTGGCTGATTTGGGGGAGGGGAAACATGTGGGGGTGGGAGCTCCTTACCCTGCTTTGCTGCTCCCCCCGAGTTGTGCTGTGTTTTGGAATGCCCCCAAATTGCCGATTTCCCCTCTTAAATTGAGCCATTTTGTGGCTCCGAACAAAATGGTGGCCAGAAATAAATAAATAATAATAAATAAATTATCTCTGTGGTCATTTCCGGTCACCCTGATCTGCAGATATGCAAGGTCAACCTGTCTTTCTCTCTCCCACCCCCACCCCGCATATGCCAAGGTCAGGTGTATCTGAATCCGTGGATAACGAGGTTCTCTTGAACTGTAGTGTCTCAACTGAATCACCTGGCCCTGACTAGAATTTATACCCTGCTATTCAGTTTCCTCAGCCATGGTCAAGGTGTGACTCGAACAATCTGTGGCAGAGTCAACTGGTTAATGGTTTTCCCAGACTGCTGAAGGCAGGGTTGTGTATATGTATATTACATTTATATTCTACCATTCTTTGATGTAGCTCAGGACTGACTGCAGGTTTCATTGTCCATTTTATCCTCACAACAACTCTGGGAGGTAAGATAGGCAGAAAGTGAGAGTGATTGGTTCAAGATCACCCAATGAGTTTCCTGGCTGAGTGGGGATTTTTATTCAGGTTTTATCATCTGCTTTCTAACCACTACACCACACTCGCGTGCGTGCGTGCGTGTGCGCTACTACAGAAGCAGTAGCACAGAAAAGCTGCAATATATGTTGATCAGCTGCAGAATTCAGTTTTTTAAGAATATCAATGTTCTCTCTTCCTCTTTCTTTCTTTTGCAAGCGTCTAGTATTTCTGGTTGCAAAGATATGCCTGAAAATGTGCAGGTAGATTCTTAGAAGTCAGAACAGTTACTGAATCCAGTGTTTGTAGAAGAGAGGCATCAGTGCCCTTGTGTAATTCCTTACCTCACCCCTTGACTAACAAAAGGGGGATAAATTATGCAAAATAGTACAAACTGCAAAGCAAATTATGCAAATGAAGTCATGCAGGTTGGCCTGATTTGCATCATTTATATTTTATAGATCACATGCACAGCTCTGGCTACAGGGTACAAAGAAACAGACAGGGCCAGTTTGGACAATACTACCCGACTGGCCCATCTAAATGGATGCAGAAGTATGTGTGCGTATGTACATTCCTGCCTCTGCATAATGACTTGTGGACCAGAAAATCCAAGCTTCCCCTTGCACAAAATGTAAATAATGTTTAGTATTTTATTACTAAATACATAGAATTGCTTTCCCATTTCAACCTGAGTGGGATATAAAATTAACTGAGCGGATATTTAAAAAGTGTGAGCGCGTGCACATGCACACGCCTTAGAGGGAACACTGGTAGTGTTTAAATTATTGTGTGGGGATGGTTTGAATATCTGTTCCCTTGCATGATTATGCAGTGGTGGAACAGTGCACTGGCGTGTGGCAAGACACATGTGTACATGTGCCTTACTACACATTTGGGTGGGCTGGTAGCATGATATCTAGACTGGGCCGCTGCTGATAGTCTTCCATATCATATGTACTAATCTTTTTTGGCTTCAGGAGTCAACCTGTCAGATGTGCACTCCCATCCACCAGCATAAAGAGAGAACCAGAACTCAGAATGATGGAGACAGGAGAAGAAGAAAAAAGAATATACTGACTGCTCAATTCCTTAAACCCCAAAATTGATAGGAACATTCTTGGGCCTTTAAAATTTCATCCCATGGCTAATAGGCTTATGAGACAGGAAATTGTCTTCTCCATCTCAATCTAGATCAAAACAATTCTGGCCAGAACTCAGAAAGTTGGACATGCCCTGTGAAAACCTGAGGAAAGAGCTTACCCTTTCCAGTTTGAGTTATGGGGTGGAAGAGCAGGCAGTTCCAAGCTTTGACATAATCTTAAACCTGAGGGCCAAACTAGAGGAATATGGGGTTTATTTAGAGTATAACTAGCAGCTGTGTGTTGGCCTGAATTGAATGAGGTGTTTATCCTGTTACTTCCTGTGAGGGGTCACCCTACTTCAGAGTACCTTTGCTGCCATCATTCACATCTTATTAGGCAGGATCTGAGACCAACTTTCACTTCTTCCCCCTCTTGTTTGTGTAGTAGTGTGTGGGGTCTCTCTTCAGGTGAGGTGGGAGAGGAAACAAAATGCACGTGATGAAACTAAATAACAGGATTTTATTCTTTAACAAATGTTTCTTAAGCATGATGGTTACAAGTTACAAGAGGTACATAAGTGTAGTGGTTTCAAAGAGCTTTCAGAGATGTTACATAGGAAGCTGCCATATACCTAGTGAGATCACTGGTCCATCTAGCTCAGTATTGTCTACCCAGACTGGCAGCGGCTTCTCCAAGGTTGCAGGCAGGAATGTCTCTCAGCCCTATCTTGGAAATGCTGCCAGGGAGGGAACTTGGAACCATCTGCTCTTCCCAGAGTGGCTCCATCACCTAAGGGAAATATCTTACAGTGTTCATGCATGTAGTCCTGCTTGCCCTGCCCTAAGTAAGGACTGCCCTGTGCCCCAATTAATAAGGCAGCAGATTTTTATTTTTATTTTTGTCATTTGGACTAGGTGGCCCTATCGATGATTCTACAGTATTGTCTAGAGCAGAGGCGTAACTAGGGAAAACGGCGCCCGGGGCAAGCACTGAAATGTCGCCCCCCCACCGCGCCCCCCCAACATACTACATTATACTTAGGTTTTTCCTCACAAGCGCCCGCCGCCAAGCCAGGCCACTGACTGGCCGCCAGGCGCCAGCAAAGCAATGGGGGGGCGCAGGCAGCGCGGAAGGGACCGCTCGTGGGGAAGGGGGCACCGACGCGCTCCCTTGACTGCTGCAGCACTGCTGCACTGAGCAGGAAACATTTGTATTAACAATTTTTTTAAAAAAATTTTAAAAAAATTTGGTCATGACGGCGCCCCCCATGTGACCAGAAAAGATGGCGCCCGGGGCACGTGCCCCCCCTTCCCCCCCTATAGTTACGCCTCTGGTCTAGAGTCCTAGAATATTGCTGAGGCACACTCATTTTCTGAATTAAAATGACAGAAACACTTCATTCTGAACACACAGAAACAATGGAAGGTGGCACACCCAGAAACAGCAGGTGTTCCCCTCAGAGGGAAGGTAATTCTGGTGCTTCTTTGCATTGTGTGCTGATTGGAACAGTTGGTCACTTCTGATACAGAGGAACAGTGGAATTTACCTTTCCTCATGGGAGGCACTTCTCACAGGAGCCTTTACTTTTAATTCATGTATTTCTCATGGCATGCTAGCAGTTCTCTCAAATTGCACTAAGGTTTTACAGCACATGCTTTGGGGATAAACAGTCTAAAAGCTTTCTCTGCCTTAAAATATCAATTGGTATACAGAATTCTCTGCCTCTCCCCCAGATGAATTGAGCAAAACCAGTAGGAAGGAAACTGCACGAGATGCAATTAATTATTGCTTTGCAAATGACACCTCTGTCACTGAAAATGCCTCTAATAAAAAACACACACACACACACTCTGCAAGGTGTGATCTCTGCTTCTTCATTTCCTACAGTTGTGCTAAATATTCCTTTCAGGGCTTATATTTAGCACTGGCTCACTAAAATATGCATTGCGCTCCCACATACATAGATTGGATCATGTTGTCTTTTTAAAAAACAACCACCCTTTTATTTAAATGGCAGGTTATCTTCATGAAATGCTGCCAGGGAAAAATTGTACCAGGCTGCCTGCAAAGGACCTCACTCCTCCTCTCAAACACTGACTTAATGAGGATAAAAACTCGGGGTCTATCAAGTGTATATTCCCCTGGGGTTGCCTAATTAATGCCTCGCCTAGGCTTTGATAAGGGAATTAATTCTTGATTATTTAATGCTTGTTTTCTTGATTCCTCTTTTAAGAGGCATCAGAGAGAATGCGAGTGGGGAGGGGGGCAGTGAAGAGAAATAAGGGTAGGAGACATTCCACAGACTTGCAGTACCATTTCACAGGCATGATTCAACAAGCTGTATACAAGCCTGCTTAAGCCTATTGCTAATAATAGATAGAGACTCTGCTTTTGAATCACATTTTAGTGCTAGGAAGAATTTATTGCTAGAATTGGCAGCCATAGGTGTCATGATACAGACGTCATTGAACCAACTAATATAAGCAAATAGCTTATTTGTGAAAGGGTTCATACTGGCACTGAAAATTCTAGGGCCCTGGCGAGTGTCAATGGCAGCCATGTTGAATTAAGCAAGGTCTGGAGGGCAAACAACATTGGTGCAGTTTATTACTTAGCACCCATTTGAGTCAAGGCAAAGGACTTTGCCATTCCTTATACCACTGTGTGAACAGCAGCAGCAGCATTATGTGAGGTCTGGTAACCCCCATTTGTCTGAGTTCATGTTACAGCCGCTGATAGCTAAGGTGCCTAGTGGAAGAAGACTGCCTGAACTGCTCATGTTCAAAGGAGAAGGACTAAACTGCAGGGATCCTCAACGTTGGGCCCCCAGATGTTCTTGAACTTCAACTCCCATAATCCCCAGCCAAAGGCCACTGGGCCTGGGGTTATGGGAGTTGAAGTCCAAGAACATCTGGGGGCCCAACGCTGAAGATCCCTGGACTAAAGAACCCTTTTACTAGCCTTTTCCATGGCAGACTATAGGGTTGAGCCATTAGAAATGGCTCAATCAAGACTGCTTTCTACAGTGAGCACTGATGTAAGCAAAAACCAAGGTCTCTGCCCCTAGGAACTTACAATTTGAATTTCAACTGGGGGAGGGCTCAAAAAGGGAGGAAGGGAAAGGGGGGAAAGGACAATGGTAGTGGGAGAGAAATGCGACTCTTCCCAGTAGAAATTATTCACAACTTTATGGTCCTCAACATACCCAATAATAACATGTCACTGTGTTTCTTTTGGCTTAATAGAGTAACAAGAATTTTATAGCATTGTTAGGAATTGAAGGCAGCAAGCAAAGAATATTCAGATGTGGTGCTTGACCTTGTGCTTCTGATCATACCAGAAAATAGTGGTTGTAAAAAGAAATAACACCTGTAATGAAATCCTTGAGAGAGTAGTGTTAATATGCTCAAAACCTATTTAATTAATGGCCCACATAATGTGCAATGCCATGCCGATGTTCCCAATTGGCTGGCACTGCTGCACATGTGGAAGCCAGCCCTGGCAGGATTGTGTAAGAGTGCCGTTGTGCAGCGACTTAAAACAGTGCATCTGTACTTGCTAAGTGCGACTTGCATTGTAAACAATGTAAGTTTGACTGTGCACATGCAGGCATGCTATTTTAAGTAGTTGTGCAACCTCACCCTTTCATAGTGTTGCCAGGGCTGACATCCATGTATGCAAAAGTGCTGGCTGATTGGGAACGCTGGTGTTGGCATCATGTGGGCTATTTATGTAGGTAAATACGTAAGGGGAGAAGAATTGAACATAAATTGCATACTACTACTACTTATATAGAGCAACCTAATGGCGTAGTGGGAAATGACTTGCCTAGCAAGCCAGACGTTGCTGGTTTGAGTCCCCGCTGGTGTGTTCCCCAGACTATGGGAAACACCTATAGTGGGCAGCAGCAATATAAGAAGATGCTGAAAGGCATCATCTCACACTGCGCGGGAGGAGGCAATGATAAACTCCACCTATATTCTACCAAAGAAAACCACAGGGCTCTGTGGTTGCCAGGAGCCGACACCGACTCGACGGCACACTTTACCGTTACTTAACTATTTGTATACTGTCTTTTAACAAAGAGAAGTTCTCAAAGTGGTTCAAGTAGAAATAGGATAATGTTCCTTCTTTTTATACAGGGCTCACTGTCTAAAAAGAAACACAAGGTAGACTCCAGCGACAGCCACTGTGGGGATGCTGTGCTGGGGTTGAATAGGGCCAGTTGCTTTCCTCCTGTTAATATAAAGAGAATCACCATTTTGAAATGTGCCTCTTTGTCCAGTTAGCACACTTTTAAATATTGGATATTTGCTTTGGAAAAGTAGTGGATAAACATGAATATGAATCAATAATTGTTAATTTGTTAACCTTGACTATATTATCCAATGAGTCCTTAATTGGGACCAGATGTAGTAACTTCTCTCCTGTTTACCAGTTGAAGTGGCATTGCAGATGCAAGGCAGCCGTATTAGCTACTAAGGTCATCCACACCGTCCTTAACCCAATAACTCCACAATTGGAATGTGTTACAAAGTTCAGTTCAGTTTTATTTTGGTCTGTGACCAGCAATACAAAGTAGTCAATGTGTTATATATTTGTTTCCTTGCTGCCTTTCAACAAGCAGTTTTTTTGTTTCTTTTGTGTGGTCCATGAATAGGATCCGTATTATAGGTTTAACGACCTGGCCTACAGATGGATCTCCCTGGATAACTGGACATATAGCAGAACATTCAAAACTCCTTTTGCTGTAAGGTATGAGAATAAAATGTTATAATATAGAGCTTACTGGCACCTCTCTAATTATGTGTATTAAGCATGAGGATCTCTCTGTGTTTCAGTGCAGATGCATCACTTCTCAATCTCTTCTCCTATGGTTATGAGATCAAGAGCACCCTCTACTAACACATTCCTTCTTCCTGCTGCCTCTTCTATTGTGCAAATTCCTCTCTAACAGCTAAGCATTATGCAATTTTATGTCTGCACTGGTGTTTTTCCTAACCATGGTTACCTCAACCACTTCCAAAATGATTTCTAACCATGGTCTCAAAAACCTTAACCTGCTAACAAAAGGCAGTCAACAAAGGAGAGTCAGGCTTTACTGGAAAAGAATGCTCTATAAAGTATGTGCTACTATGGAAAGTGATATTTTTTTTGTGGATTGCAGCCACACTGGCAGAAGGCCTTGTGGTGCTTTGGGAAGTTGCACTATTGCTAGCAGAAGAGGAATTGCTTGAATGCATGTTGCACAAGGAGTTCCCCATTTGCACATATATTGACTTGCTCAAGAGGTTGAGCAAGGAGTTCTCTATTTGCGTATATAAGGAGCTGCGTAAGAGGTTCCATTAACTCAAGAACTAGTCTGGACCAGAGGTAAATTTCTTGATGCAACGACTGTGTGCTACATTCTTATGATAGCGCAAGACTAGTCTGGGTGCTACCCGGTTTCATTTCTTATCAAATATATGAGGCTTGTTAGGCTTGTATGTTTGATTCTCGCATTGCACAGAGAAAGTAGAGTGAGTGGCAGAGGTCTGGAAACAGAGGAAAGCAAAAAGGAACAGAAAATCACCAGGGCATGGAGAGGTGAAGTAGAACTGGCAAAGACTGAATGAAATGGGAAGTCATGTGGAAAGAGACTGAACAAGGAACCTGAGACCCTATGTCATCCCAGTAAAGTGTGAATGAGAAGATCACACGGAAGGGGGTGGATCACATAGAAGGTTCCCACCTTGGCACCTAACCAGCTGGTTTAGTCACAATACTAATCGGAATGCATGTGGGAGCCTCCCATGTGAACATTTTATATGTTATCAGCATAGCATGGGATGCAGTAACAAAGAAGGGGCACTTATGGAAATGTATGCCCTAACCAAGCCTTATGCTTCTCACACCTTTGTACTGCAGAGATTCCTATGGTACACCAATTTGAATCTACATTGGAGAAACCAAATTTGACTGCCTCACAAATTTTAATAAAATGCTTTCAAGTCTCTCTTCCATTATAATTATGTCTTCCAAATTGCCTACTCTTGAAACACCGTAATAAAACCAATGTGAGGTGTGTAAACAGATGTCTGATACCTGTTTGAAAATCTGATCTGAACCTTCTTCCTGACCTATGTTGGCTGTCTCTTCGGAAGCAATATGATAACATAATTTGGAACAGTACAATTAATAATTTGGGGATGTGGCTTTTGGTGACCTGCTGGGTCCCTGGAAACCATGGTTTACCAATCAGGAGTCCTCCTCAAAAGCATGTGCTCTCTTTCTTGCCTTCTACCCTTTCCGGTGCAAATTTCTCTTCCCTTCCCCTGAATGTTTTAACCCATGGCTTAGTGCACTGATTCGCCAAATAGTGGTGATTAACACTAACTAGAGTTCCCGTTTTGACCAGAGTTCACAAACCTACATCAGATCCTGGTTTCAAATGCAGATCAATCTGAGGATCTTGGTTACTGTTAATCATAGTTAGCATCAGTGTATATGTAATATTAAGATAGGGAAGGGAGGAGGTCATATGTGCCAGAGACAGCATGAGGGTGGCGCTGGCGATGTACCTTCTAATTTTGGCTTTGGATTTGCAAACCATAGTTTGTGGGCAGTTATCATTATATCTGCAAAGGCTCCCTAGCCTTTATTGAGGGTACCTCAATAAATCTGTGTGTTTTGTTCTCTTCCTGTAGCACATGGCAGAAAGTAAATTTGACTTTCGAGGGAGTAGATACGGTAGCAGAGGTTGTCATTAATAATGTTACTGTTGGAAGGACGGACAACATGTTCAACAGATATGTGAGTGTTGTTTGTTTATTTATTTAATACATTTCTATACCGCCCAAAACGCAATTTCTCTGGGCGGTTTACAAAACAATAAAAACAGCCAATAAAAGATTAAAACACGTCAACAATCAAAATTAAGAAGTTAAAACTATTAAAATGCAATTAAAACAAAATTAACAGTATCTAATTAAGAGCCTGGGTGAACAGATGCGTCTTGACTGCCTTTTTAAAAGTTGTAAGAGATGGGGAGGCTCTTCTTTCAGCAGGAAGTGTGTTCCAAAGCCTCGGGGCAGCAATGTAGATGGCCTGTCCCTGAGTAGCGACCATACAAGCCGGTGGCAACTGCAGACGAGTGCTGTGATTCAAGTTCTAAGGGGATTTCTGTGATTAGGCCCTAGGTCTATCTTCTGCTCCCAGTTTTTCTGTTATTTCTTTTGTCAGCAGCTGGGTAATCCTGCATATTTATCCGTAAATCTTGTCACATACTTTGTATAATTTATCTGAGTAGCCTGCAATCTTTTCTCTATGAGAGATGTATGTAGCACATACACTTTTTGGGGAAACTGAAAGTAATAGATAAATATATTGCACAATAATGCCATTTGCATAAGAAGACAGTGACAATGGGAGGGGGACAAAACAGGGAGTTTAAATAGCCCTGGCCTAAGCAGTGATGCATGTTGTAATGGTTAACTATCAAGGTCCCACCACAGGTGAGGAAGATCCTTTGAATGCAGTGTCTATTGTACTGGATGGTGGCCAGGAAGAAGTGTCCTGTGTTGCCTGCACAAAGACCTCTAATGGCCTAGAATGGTAAAAAAACCCACTGGATCAGGCCTTCTGCATAGTTGTCATCCAGATGTGGGTGCTAGTGTATGGACAAGGCTTCCTCTCTGTTCCTGCCTACTTAGGTGCTGCTTGGTGGGGTTGGTCAGGTATTGCAGTATGCATCACTGCACAAAAAACTTCAAAGCTGAGATCAGGCCTGCACAACTTGAAATCCACAAAGCCAAATGAGGCAGGCCACCAGCCTTGCATTGTGGCTTGTCAAGTGCTTGTCAAGAAGTCTGTTTTTTGCCAGATCCAGGTAGGAAGCAAAAACCTAAATACTTGCCTGGAGGGCTGCATTTGTCTTAGTAGGTTGCAAGTTGTACAGACCTAGTTTAGATAAGGGTTGGCTTATATGTTAGTCTCACTGGCGTTCTTCACTCACAGGAATAAGTTAGTTGCATGAACAATGCCATGTGACCAGCCTCCTGGATCTCTCTGCTTTGGTAGCTTCCACAGTCTCTGCCTTCAAGAGTGCCTCCTTCCACATGAACATGCCGATGCATTTAACAAGTAGATTTGAGCCCCTTCTCCAGGTTCCCCTGCCATCAGAGGTCAAGGTGTGGCAACAGAGGGAAGGCCTTTTTATTGATGATACCATGGAATGCTCTTCCCAGGACTGCTTGTCTGGTGCCTAGTTTGAATAGTTTTGGGCACCTGGCTAATTATAAAGATATAGATATAAATTCATATGCATGCCTAGGTCTCCAGTTCATGTTAGAGCTGTTGCTTTTATGGTGTTTTCGTGTTTCACCACTGTTTGCATTTGTAACATGATTATCTGTCTTAATATGGTAGCTGACATGCTGCACAGTCTAACGTTCATAAGCAAGATGCCCCCATGCTGCTCCATTCCACTCAAAAGGACTCCACTGCTACTTGCAAACAAGCAGTGTCTCCATGGCTGCTAAGCACAGCATCACTGTAGCAGTGCAGCTCCCATGATTCCCAGTGGAAGCTGCGTCTCTACAGTGATGATGCTGTGCTTAGAAGCCACAGAGGCCCTGTGTGTTTACAAGCTGGGGGAGTGCTTCTGAGTGGAATGGAGCAGCGTGGAGGAATCTCACTTAGAAGGTTAGACTGTGCAGCATGTCAGCCAATATTATTTTAATTTACAAGCTGCTTTGGAAAATCTTTATTAAAAAAATCAAATATTAAAGGATAAAAGTGTGTGTGTGTATTTTTGCACATCTCTGAAGCATATAGATTCAAAAATATATGCTTCAAAGATGTGCAAAAATGGATGTTTGGGCATATGGAGATTGATCACTCCTATAAATGAAGAAAGAAATGTCTGAACCAGACCTCTGATAATGGGATCAATCAGCAGATGCTATATGTCAGAATGATTGAGTCTATCATTTTTACCTTTTCTGTCCCTTACACAGAGCTTTGATATTACTAATGTGATTGAAGAGGTCAATTCAATTGAAGTTCGTTTCTTCTCCGCTGTTTGGTTTGCTGCTGAGCAGAGTAAAATTCACCAAGCATACAGGGTGCCTCCAGAATGCCCTCCACCTGTGCAGAAAGGACAATGCCATGTTAATTTCATCAGAAAGGTAAGATCTGGGTGTATGTGTGCACGACACTTCAGCTGGTTCAGACACTTTGGCTGGTTCAGAAACTCAGAAATAATGAAGATAAAATCTGGATAGTGAATACACGACATATATAAATATGGGTTCTGCGCCTGCGCAGACCTGCTTCGGGTAGTCATCATTAGCTCCTCACGACGCCTTCAACCGCCACTGCACGAGCCTGCAGTACCTTCTATTGGTGGTTAGGCGTCTCATGTGAATCCTGAAGTTTCTGACATTATTTGGCAAAAATCAATACAAAGATGTGCAATAATTTTTTTTCATTGATTTGGTATCTTCTGTCTTCTACAGCCCTATATCTCTTGGTGGTGATGGCCCCTATCAGGCAAGGAAAAAGAACTCCATAGTTAAAAATAAAATTGAAATGAACATCGGTTGTGAATGTTACCTTATAATGTAATGACTGCACTTGAATTAGATATTTAGCTGTGAAAAAGGAGTTATTTTTCTTACAACAGTTAATTAAAACAAGGTGGGTCATCTTTCTGCTCTAGAATCCTTACGTTGTTTCTCCTGTGTTGATAGAAATGAGTGTGGGGGTGAAAACAACTTGGAACAGCTGTAGTCCTATTTTTAGAGCAGAAGATGCAAGGAGAGCAACTTTTGCATAGAGCTGGACTGTGTATTTTCAGTGTGTAGAAAGTATTGCTTTTGGGTAGAGCTTGAGCTTTGAAGCAATGATGTGATCATGTTAGAATACTGATATGGAGTGAATTTCTTTTCTATATCCCCAACCCCATCCCATTTGCATCTCACCTTTGGTGCAAGGAACTCAGGACAGCACTCATGGGGCTGAGGGACAACGAAGGATGGCATTAAGCAGCAAATGTGATCTGATGTGTGGGTACATGTGCTTGATTCAGTGGTCTCGAGCAGTAGAGCGGACCTCTCTTGTGGGCTGCAAGACTGCTGAAAGGGATTCAGAAGAAGGATACCCTTAATGGCTTGGGCCCAGGGTATTTAAGAGAACGCCTTCGCCTATTAAGGCGATGAACCCCGTCAACTATTAAGAACTTCAGGGGAGCTTCAGCTAAGGGTACCACTGGCTCGTCTGGTGACAACTCAGAGGCGAGTCTTCTTTGTAGTTGCCCCAGAGCTGTGTAACACACTTCCTGCTGAGATTAGAGCTGCTTCATCCCTGTTGACCTTTAGGAATCAACTCAAGACACATCTCTTCAGCCAAGCTTTTTAGCTATTTAGTGGTTTTTAGCTATTTTAATTTGAACTTTTTTTGTTTTGAATTGGTTTTTTTTTTAAAATTGTGTTTTAATGTTGTAAACTACCTAGAGACTTTGGTAGTGGGCCGCATCAAAATATGTTAAATAAATAAATGAAATTAAAGGAAGAGATAGGATCTTGAGGTAGCTAGAACCTTCCTCTACTACCAGCCAAGGCCTGGATGGTTGAGTTACCTCTGGGAAAGGACTCTTATTGATCCCTGTTGATTTGTAACACTCCATAATCCTAAACTGATTTGGGAAGAAGGAAGCACAGGAGGAGCTGCTGCTTTGTACTAATGAGAGGTCCCTGTGTCTAGCTTTAAGAGTGGGTTAGGTACTTTTGAAAAGTTATAGGTACAATAGAGGAAATGTCTTCTTTGTAGGTTCATCCCATGGTACTACAGTGATGTTTAAAGGCCTACAACTGTGTGGATGGGGCCAGTTTTGAAGGCCTGAGTCATCTTCCTTCCCAGTGATGTACTCATTTCATGTTAAACTTTTAAACATGACTTTAATGCTGTCATGGTGCTCCAGTGATGTGTAAGTGTTTTATTCCTTGCCAGAATTGAACTAATACTCTAATCCACATATGATGGTAACATGTGTTTCCCAGTTTTCAACTGAAATGTTCTCAAAATGGTTTGCATCATAAAAAGAATAAAAAAAGAAATGGTTACCTGTCCCCAAAAGGCGCATAATATAACAAGAAACACAAGGTAGACAACAGCCACAGGAGGGATACTCTGCTGCAGTTGAATAGTGTTAGTTGCTTCCACCCTGCTAAATATAAGAGAACCACTGCTTTAAAAGGTGCCTGTTCTCCCAGTTAATGGGGTAATTCTTGCATGCAGCAGTAGGAGGTTATATACAACTAAACCTGAAAATCTCTCTATGCTCACCTGTGGAATACATCATTTGTGTTGAGATGGGACACACACACAAGGTTGACATTGACCTTGTGTGTGTGTCCCATCTCAACACAAATGATGTATTCCATAGGTGAGCATAAGGAGATTTTCATGTTTAGATCCAGATTTTCATGTTTAGATCCACTTGGGGGATAAGGTGGGAAGATCCTATGACCCAGACCCCAGGTGACTTCACACTGTTGGGACTCCCCTCAGCAGGAGAAACAGTAACACCACTGTGACCTGAGGACACAGCCCAGTCTTCATCCTTTGACTCAGAGGAATCTGCTCAAGGACCTGCCAGCCCAGGTAGAGGCCCCTAAAGCTCTTGGAACCAGCATCTGGGAAATTTGGCAAGATCTATTTAAACAGAGCCTTCCCCAGGGAAGTGGGGGAGGCATAATCTACTCTTCCTGAGTAACAGCTATAAAAACCAGCAGTCAGCTCTAGTATCTGCTGGAGCAACATCCATTTCATGCTTATTGTACCCAGCTCTCTTGATTGCCTGCTTGGAGCTGTCTGAGGTCCTGATCTCCAGAGTTACTGCACACAATGCATACATTAACTTGTGCTTAGGACCGCGTTACCTGGCAGAGCGCCGTCTTCAGAATGATCTCCACCACACATTAAGGTCCTCGAGAGGTCCGTCTCTGGCTTCCGCCAACTTGCCTGATGACCACTCAGGATCAAGCCTTCTCTGTAGCTGCTCCTGGGCTCTGGAATGCACTCCCTATGGATAATAGAGGCTTGAGATCTTTAGCAGCCTTTAAAAGATCCCTAAAAACATTTTTTTAACCTGGCCTGTAGTGATTATTGAAATGATTTTAAACTGGTTTTAATCTCGTTTGTTTTTAATGAGTTATTTATTTTGTTTTGGTATTATATATGTGAGCCATCTGGGTGAGGCAGTATAAAAATCCAATAAATAAATGAATTAAGTAAAACAAGCTTATGGCATCCACTACCACAAGATGTGGTGGCCACTAGCTTAGAGCCCCACTAGATGTGTGGGGCAACCAAATAAGAACATAAGAATAGCCCTGCTGGATCAGGCCAGGCCCATCGAGTCCAGCATCCTGTTTCACACCAGTGGCTTGCTGGAAGCCTCCAGGCAGGTGTTGGGGGCATGCCACGGAATGGGTACAATGCGAGTGTATGTTGAACCACATGTTTATCCAGTTCGCATACCAAGCAATGATAGGGTGGGGCTACTCCTTATAAGAAAAAAAAAATGAGCACATGGAGGAGGAGAGTGAAACCTGCCCCCTCTCTGCCTTGCCTCACTGTGCTTAGCATAATTAAGCAATTTTCTCTCTGCCTGGCTTGCTCCTGATATCAGAGTTGGTCTGGGGAAAAACTGCTTAAAAGCCGCAGAGTACAGTGAGGTAAGGCAGGGAAATGGACAAAGAGGGACATTTTCAGGTAGTGGCTATCTTATATTTAGCAGTGGGAGAGCAACTGTCCCTATTTAACCCCAGCAGAGCATCTCTCCAGTACCTATTACTGAGGTCTACCTTGTGTCTTTTTAGACTGTTCCCTGACCCTTTTGGGACAGGGAACCATCTTATTCCTTTTTCTGTGTAAACCTCTTTGAGAACTTTTTGTTGTTGAGAAGTGACCTATAAATATTCTTAATATTAACAACGAAGGAGGCGGGCTTTGCTTCTCTCCTGGCTTTTCCTTTTTCTTCTCTTTTAAAAATATAATATAGATCTCATACCCACTCCCACTTTACATGTGAATGTGGCAAACACATTCACCAGCAGGGCTGGCCCTAGGGTAATTAGCCTTTGGCACCCCTCCTGGTTAGTTTCAGGGTAGATAAAAATCAATGACTTTTTTAAAAAATTGATTTTTTTAAAATTTAAATTGGATTTTTAAAAATAAAATACTTTTTGAGAAAAAAAATCTATCTAAAGATAGTTTTCTATTTAAGATACATTATAGTCCAAAGGTACTCATCATGAAATAACATTAGTTTTTAATTATGTAGCATGAGGCTGTATATATGCAATGTTTAAATTTTTTGGTAAATGAATTCCGTTAATCCATTCACAATGTCATTGCTCTTCCAGAGGTTTCAGTAAGATTATTTTGGGCAATTTTTCTATCTAGAAGAGGACCAAAAATGAAAACTTCATCTGGTTGTAAATATTAAAATTATGATTTCAATCTAGCCTTACTGACTAATGATTTAAATTGTGATTTAAATTGATTTGATATAAATCAAATTCACCCTGGTTAGTTTATTAACTTAATGCTCTCTGTAAGTTGGTGCCCTGGTTGACCCACCTGAGTCATCCCTTGATAGTCACTGCTAGTCAGAGTAGGCGGTACTGAGCTAGATGGACCCATGGTTTAAAAACAACAACAATAGCTGAAACCCTACATTTCTATATAATAGCATCCACTAATGCTATTATTGGACCACACTGGGTGCTGTTGGTTGAATGATGAATATAAGAACAGCTCTGCTGGATCAGGCCTGAGGCTTATCTAGTCCAGCACACTGTTTCACACAGTGGCCCACCAGATGCCTCTGGGAATCCCACAGGCAAGAGATGAAAGCATGTCCCCCTTCTGCTGTTGCTGCCCTGCAACTGGTATTTAGAGACATCCTGTCTCTGAGCCTGGAAGCAGCCTATAGCCATCAAGACTAGTAGCCATTGATAGACCTGCCCTCCATGAATTTGTCTAAGCCCTTTTGAAGCAACTTAAGCTGGTGGCCATCACCACATTCCGTGGCAGATAACTGCACAGATTAATTATGTGCTGTGTGAAAAAGTACTTCCTTTTGTTGGTGCCCATACCATGTATGAAGTGGAGGCCAAGAGATACTTTCTTTGCCCCCTTTACAGACACCACTAATATGGAGATATATATATATATATATATATATATATAGAGAGAGAGAGAGAGAGAGAGAGAGAGTGAGAGTGTGTGTGTGTGTGTGTGTGTACACACACATACACACACACTCACTCACTCACTCACTCTCAAATCCTAGGTTTGCAGTTCTGAAACAAGGATGTGCAAATATATGAGAAATATACCAAGTTTACTTCCAGTGGCAGTGAGTATCAAAAGTGCAGTTAAATGAAAATGAGTTATTTTTTTTTATCAATCATATTTCTATACCGCCTGATATGTACATCTCCATAAATTTAATATTTTAAATTTAAAATATTTAAAAGTTACAAATTAAAATACATGACAATAGAATACAATAGATATTAAAACAAGGTTTAAAAATTATTAAAATTAATTCTGATTAAAAGCCTGAGAAAATATGAGAGTCTTGAGTTTCTTCCTGAAAAAAACAGAGAAGGAGATGCTCTTATTTCAATAGGGAGCATATTCCAAAGCCCTGGGGCAGCCACAGAGAAAGCCCAGTCATGGGTCTCCAGCAAACGAGCCGGTGGCATCCGTAACTGGACCTCTCCAGAAGATCGTAACCGACAGCAGAGTTTATGACAAAGGACGCGCTTTCTTAAATAGCCTGGACCTAAGCCATTAAGGGCTTTATAGGTAAGAACCAGCACTTTGTTTTTCACCTGGAAACATCAGCAGCCAGTGCAGTTCTTTCCAAACTGGTGTCATGTGGTCCCTTCATGTTGTCTCAGAGACCAATCTGGCTGCCGCATTCTGTACCAATTGTAGTTTCTGGACTATGTACAAAGGCAGCCCCATGTAGAGCACATTACAGTAGTCAAGCCTGGAGGTTACCAGCATATGTACCACTGTTTTAAGGTCATTCACCTCTAGAAATGGATGTAGCTGACGTATCAGCCGTAGCTGATAAAAAGCACTCCTGGCCACAGCCTCAACCTGAGAAACTAGGGAGAGCTTTGGGTCCAGGAGCACTCCCAGCTACTTACCTGATCTTTCAGGGGGTTGCTTGGACTCGTGAACAAAATGGACTTGTGCTGGAATCTCATGAACAAATTTCTAAGGGTTTGTGCTGGAAATTGTTCCTTGTAGTTCTTCAAGTCACAAATCGCACATTTATTTTTGAAGTTGTAAAGCCTGCACATGGTGACTTTATCACCTAATTTTCCCATGGGGAACATGGCTGTATCACTGTGAACAGACTTAATACTCTGAAATTATATGAATCAGTTCTAAGATGAATACCCTTGTGTCCTCTTCACAATAACTTGTATAAATCCTGTCACTCAGCAATCCATAGCTGGTAAAGAAAAAAAAGATCTTTCCCTTGCAGGGCCTGTTTTCTAAGAAACGGTTGCCTCTAGTATTAATAAACTAGAAATAGTCCCGCTGCCTGCTCCTTCGTCTTTGCAACTTGATACGTTGGCAGACACACTGATTCCCTGAGTACAGGGAACAAGCTAGGCGAGCACAGTGCGGGTTGCCAAAATTAGTATGGCTCAGCTGCCAGTTATTAAGATTATAAATTTAGATCTGTAGGTCACTACGCAAGACTTTAACAAGATCTATTGTATATGTGCTCCAGGGTGGGGCGTTTTGAGGTCAAGTCAAGACACATCTTCAAATTGTGGTCAACAACATTTTTTTCTCCTAGGGGACTGCACTGGAAATCTAGCACCAACTTAAGCTGCATGCTATGGCCATCATCTGCATACTATGTTAATCAATTTTGTGACAGTCAAGCTACTGCTGGTGGTGGATATGTTGCACTTAACTGTGTTATAATCTGATTCTGGGTTTTATATGATGCTTTCCCATGATGTTTTGGAAGCTGGAACTGTGGGTGGGTGGGGCCAGTGTTGTGGGCCCCCTCCCTTCCAGGAGTGACTCTATGAGGCTGGTTTAGGTGGTCACTGTCAGAGGTGCAGCTAGGTAATTTTGGAGCCTGAACCTAAAGGCCTTTTGCCCCATCCCCCTGCCGCCACAAGATAAGCATTACCTCCCACTGCAACATAAACACTAATATGTGGGTTATTGAGGACCCAGACAATGGGACTCACAAGAATGTAAGGATTTAAAACAAGTATGATTTATGTAAATATGCATTAGCAGAAACATTTCAACACACAACTTAACATATTCCTATCCCACATGTTTTCCCCACTCTCCACTCTTCCTCTAAGGAGCCCAGTTTTTAAGAGATCCAAACAGGTTTTGAATCTCTCCCTTTCCCTCACCCACTCCAAGGCCAACTCATAGCATAACATAAGAACTCAGTTGACTCAGTGCACACAGAACTCAGTTTACCAGTTGTTCTCTCTCACATTGCATTGGTGGCCTGGGGTGTGTGTATATGTGTAGCGCTGTGCAAGTTGGCCCAGCAAAGGAGGCACACACTGGCTCACTGCACTGCAGCCGTGCCTGCTGGGCTGCTGCCTCTCCCCTCACTCCAGAGGCCAGTAGGTCTCCTGCTGCCCCTGTAGCCGTGGTGGCCCCCAGTGCCTTTTGGCTGGGCACTCCTGCTCCTCCGGTCCTCCTTGAGACAGGAGAGTCAGTGGCTGGCTGGCTGCCTGGCTGGCTGCCTGCCTCTTGCCAGTCCTGCAGAGCACCCATGGACTCACCTCTCCTGGTTGCACTTCACTCTGTGCCTCCCTCGCGTGTGGCTTGTGCAACGACACCATGTGTGCAGGTACGCAGGCACATGCTGCTATGGCCAGGCGGAACTGGCTCGGCGGGCTGCATACAGCCCAACCTGGCCCGGCCCGGCCCGGCCCTGCACAGCCACACACACAAGTAGTTCAGGCAGGCTGTGGCCGTACATGTGCTCAGCCCTCGTCCACGCACGATGGGAGGAGATCAGGCAGGCCATGCATGGCCACCGCCCTCACCACAGTCATGCTCGGCTGCCCGGCAGTGGCCCCTCTAATTTTTTTCATCTCTGTGCGGAATGAGTTTTGTTCTGGGCGGTAGTATCAGGCAGTGTGTGCGCAGCTGCATTCAGAATGGGGCCTTCCTGATTCAACCTGAGTGGGTTCTAAAATGAACTGAGCAGACATCCAAAAACTTGTGAGCATACACACAAGCGCACGCCTTAGAGGGAACAGGGCCACCCGACCCAGAGCGGGCTGGTGGTGCAGCTCGGCCACGACTCAGGACATTTCAAAGAGGATTTGTGGCCCCCTAGGGGGTGTGGAGACCCCGGACCTGCCCAGAGGTCCACAGGGAGGAGCGCCTCTGGTCACTGCAGATGTCAGGAGGGGTGGCAAGTGCTGGGTCTCCACCACCACAAGCATGATCCTGCAGTCCATGTCACTGTCCTTCCACACCCCGCTGGCATGCTGTTCATTTTCTCCTTCCCACCCTGCCGGGGTGCCTCTCCTCACCTGACTAGAACTAGGAAGACCTCTGCCGCCACTGCCTGGATTGGTGATAGTCTGAGAGTGCTCGCATGTTGCTGCTGCTTCTGAGTACCCATCTGTCGATGGGAGGGTGTCATATTGACCACTCCTGCTCCCTTTCATGTGGGCACCAGCTGACTAGAATGGAAATAGGCCATTAGTTCCATCCACACGATTCTGACTTCCAAACATGACTGTAGTCACGTCGGATAAGGCCATAGAAATGCATTTCAGGAGTTCTACATCCGATGTAACCACCTGAACATATGGGGCCTGGAATTGTTTAAGGAAGTGTGGCTGAAAGAACATCTGAACTGGTCCCTGAGGGTGAATTTGGATATCTCCTCTTGTTCCATTGCATAGTGACTTTTGTGGTCACCACATGATGGCTGGAAAATCAAAGATGTGATAGGCTCTGATCCCATTGAACATTTGGCAAGCCTTGTCGGCATTCTTGTCGATAAATCACATCACTGTGTATGTCCAAAGTCTTGGATCGTGTTTTGGTGACATTCTCTTTTCAGTGCTACAATGTGCTCTTTGTGGAATTGTTCTTAAAAACGGCTTGGAAACTTCAGCTGTTAATTAGCTATGAAAACACAGCAACTAGTGTGTACTATTGTGATTGTGCCATGCTGTTGCCATTCCTGCTGTACTGGTTGCCAGTTTGTTTTGGGGTACAAATCAAGGAGCTGGTTATTACCTGTCAAGCCCTGAATGGATTAGGGGCAAGGTGCCTGAAGGGCTGCCTCCTCTTTGATGACTCTGCCTGTCCCCGAGATCTTCTGGGAAGACTCAAAAGTCCCCCTTCTTTCTGAAGCTCATTTGGTGCTGTCACACAAGAGGACCCTTTTTCTTTTGGCACCCACCCTATGCAATTCCCTTCCTTGGCAGCTGAGATGGGCTCCCTGCTTGTTGGTGCTTCTGAGACTGAAAACTCAATTGATAGTTATTTATTTTTGAAGAAATTTGTTCTCACCTTGATTTTGTTTTTTGGCTACAATGTTTAGTAGTCCTTTGTTTTTGTTGTTCTTTCATTATATTGAATTGTTGCAAGCTGCTTCAGATACGCTTTAAGGGGAAAGCAAGATGGTTGGTTTTTTGTTTTTGTTTTTTTGTGAATCAACAAACCTATCTGATGCTTGTGTCTAATTACAGGAGCAGTGCTCATTTAGTTGGGACTGGGGCCCCTCTTTCCCCACTCAGGGAATTTGGAAGGACATTAGGATTGAAGCATATAATCTTTGCCACCTGCTCTATTTCTCTGTGACTCCTCACTATGGTAAGTCTTTCCCCCCTAACTCTAGAGTGGATTGGAAAAATGGAATTTTGTCCTATGGGAAATTTAGTACTTCAGTATTAACTAGTCCAAGGCTCTTATTTTTAATGACCCAGCCACAGATAAATGATATCCTGAAATAACCTTTGACAAATGTCAGAGGAAAATTATCCGTACTCTTTAGTTAGCCCAGAAATCATTTGCAAAACTTACTGTTACCTAGAATTACAGGAGGCTGCTTATACTGAGTCAGACCATTGATCCATCTAACTTAATACTAGAATGGCAATGGCTCTTCAGGGTCTCAGGTTAGTCTTTCCCAGTCCTTCTTGGAGATGCCAGGGATTGAACCTGACTACAGCGCCATCACCTCAGCCCCATGCCTTTTAAATGGAGACATATTGTTTTCTCCCACTACTGTGATCACATCACCCCTCTTCTTGAATACCTAACTGGGCTCCCTGCCATGAATATCATCAGTTTCATGCTTTGAGTACTCTTGTTTAAAGCTCTGCACTACGCTCTCTCAATATAGCTGTTAAACTGCATTTTTATTTATTATATCCTCTTCTTGCATTAGGGTCCTAGTGGTCTGTTGAGGTTATTGATCAAGTCTGTACCTGCTTAGGCTGTGTGGCAATATTGCCACATTAAGTGCTCTCAAATCATTCACTGGGCTTTGTTCTCTCCATGTACACCCCTCCTCATTCCTTCTATTTATACAAAAGTTGATCTACCATCTCCCTACTTTTCTTGTTCTTTTACTCTTTGTACTTTCTTTCCTGTTGCTCCTTATGTTTGAAATAGATTCTTCCTCTCAGTTTGTTACTCCATCTCTTTACCTTCATTAAAGTTTCTTCACAAACCCTGTTTGTTCAGTGGAAGCTTTATTAGGCTGCTTTCACAATAAACCGCTGATAAGACTGGTCTCCATTAATATTTTTTAAACTCAGATTGAAACATCATTCACATCAACATTCAGACTAATGCTGGTCTGGTGCTACTGGGAGGGGTGATTTTTGTCAGTCCCTCCTTCCTTCTTCTGCTCACTGTGACTCCTGAGAATATTTTGGGGCATATTTTGCGGAGACAGTCTGCTTCAGGGGACGGGGAGATGGTTGAAAATTGTCCTTCCCTTTTAGTACCAGCACAGTGTCACTCCACTAATGCTTTGTTTGTCTGGATGTTGGCCATGGCAAGCGTAAGGGTCACTTGAATCGGCTTTTAGCAAATATGAAGAGAACCAGCATCATGTAGAGGTTAGTGTTAACTAAGATGGAAAAGACCTGGATTCAAATTCCTCTCAGTCCTGAAGCTTGCTGGATGGGCCAGTCACCCTCCTGCCACCTAACCTGCCGTGGGGGATGGGGAGTGGTAGTGGTGGTAGTTGTTGTTAGGTGGGATGTACACTGCCCTGAGCTCGTTAGAGAAAAGGTGGGGTAAACATGTCATAAATAAATATGGAATCGGGGAATAATAGTCTTGAGTAACTGAAGCAAAAGCATTTAATCCTGTGTAACAACTTCCCAGAAGGACAGTAGTGTTAGTGTGTTGCAGCAAATACAACAAAGAGTTTTGTGGTTCCTTAAGGGCGAACACATTTCTTCTAGCATCAGCTTTCACAGAATACAGCCTATTTCATCACTTGAATGTAAATAAGAGAAGCACAAGGACTGATCTCTGTGAGTGTCCTGTTTAGCTGCCCTCCCCCATAGTACAGAGACACAGAGTCTTGTGTAGGTGCCTCAAATGCCCATGTGATTAGGATTTAACCAATGAAAAATGGGTTCCTCTGATAAAATTGCAGGAGCTGAAATTGTGGAAAGATCTTTAGCTTAGCTATATTTTGAACTGGTTGGGAGATATGCACCCTTTCTGCTTAGTTGATTCCTGTGCAGCATGGGCGTTAACAGGGCTTTTTTTCAGGGGTGGTGGTGGGTGGGAAGCAAACGATGCAATCCTGTACCCACTTACCTTAGAGCAAGCCCCACTGAATTCAGTAGGACTGGCTCAATCCTGGGCAAGAGACAGCTGCCCTCTCTTCTTCCCCCATCCGGATGCCCATGCTGTGCAGGGAAGCAAACTGGAGGGTGTGCTGGGGGTGGAAGTCTCACTCTCTGGACATTCCTCTGTAGCTCTGAAGTTCTTCCAGTATTGCATTTTAGGAGGTTTGTGGTAAAAGCAGAGGCACGAAAGCAGCTGCATGAGGATGGTTTGATCTTCAACTGTAACTTGAGAGGAGTTCCTGTTCTGTGTTTGCCCAAAAGCCACCTAACTGGTTCTTGTGGCTAGTAATCACTTGTTTGTCTTCTGGCTTATGCTTAGAGTGACTGAAGCAAAACTGAAACAAAGGCCAGGTGGTTTCTTGTAATGTAATTTATGTAAATCGTAATGGAACCAAGGTCAGAAAGTCAACCTGGTGCCCTCCATGCTGTGATAAGAAAGTAACAGTTAATGGTGTTTTTTTTTTTTTTTTAATTTTCCAGTGGGAAACCAGCATAGCATAACTTTACGAATGTGAGCTAAGAACTTGGAGGTTCCTGGTTCAAAAACCACTTAAACCATAAACCTTATTGGCTGGCCTTTGAAAGGTTGTAATCCATAATCTTAGCCCCTTCTCCTTTTGTAATATGAGATCATTTTGAATGGATTATTAAGCGAATGTGTGTAAAGTGCTTTGAGGAAAATCCACCATATGAATACTGAGGTTACAATCAAGCCAAAGTTAAGCACTTTTGAGTCTCTCTCTCTCTCTCTTCTTTAAAAAAAAAAAAAAAAAGCTAAGCGTGCTCACATTTCTCCCACTGAAATCAATGGGACCTAAAAGTGCTAAATTTGGATCCTGCCCCAAATATTACCAAATTAGGTACCTTGCGCAGGGATCATACTGGAAAGAAGTCAGCCTTTAAAGCTTCTGGAAATAGCTCCAGGCCTCTGCCAGAGTTAATGGAAATTGAATTCCCATGGAATGCCACTGCAGATTTATGAGGCGCCCAGTTTTTGGCCTTCCATCTCCACCTATTGGTAACCAGGTATGCAGCCAGATATGGTTTCTTTTCAGTTAGCTGAGCTGGCAGAGTTTTTGGAGGCTGCATTCATGCATTCATTCATTCATTCATTCATTCATTCATTCATTCATTTATTTATAACTTGGAATAATGAATAACTCTGTCTTTTAATTAGTGATGCGAATCCATATCATTTTTAATGGTACTAAGCTTTTATCCAGGTGACCCAATATATCTGTTGAAATAATCAGTGCTTGCTGGGATAATCACATAATGTGCGTGCGTGCGCGCACGCAAACACACACGCGTGTGCGAAAGAGAGCTGGTCTTTTGGTAGCAAGCATGAATTGCCCCTTTTGTTAAGCAGGGTCCACCCAGGTTTGCATTTGAATGAAAGATTACATGTGAGCAGTGTAAGATATTCCCCGTAAGATATTCCCCTTAGGGGATGGGGCTGTTCTGGGAAGAGCATTTCCATGCTTGCATTCAGAAGGTTCCAAGTTCCCTCCCTGGCATCTCCATGATAGGGATGGGAGAGATTCCTGCCTGTAACCTTGGGGAAGCTGCTGCCAATCTGTGTAGATGACACTGAGATAGTTCGACCAATGGTCTGACTGGATTAGAAGGCAGCTTCCACCTATGTTCCTATCTATAAAAACATGAGAAAACCTTTTGTTTGTCTTTTCCATGGCTCCTACTTCCAAAGCCATGGATATTGAGGAAGATAATGGGAGGCTAGCTGAGCTTTGAGAAAGATGATGGGGTACTTGTGGGTTTGTTTGTTTATTTAGAAAATGTAAATACTGCTCATTCATAGACAAAGGAGCAGACAAAGTCCCAGGGCAGTCAACAATATCCAATACCAATAAAACAATAGCTAAATCAAATATTTATATAAAACCTAAAAATGCTGGTCAAAAATACTAAGATAAAGTTTCAGAAAGTGCTTGAGAGAGAAAAACAAACAGTCAACCCACCAGATTAAAAGGTTGTCTGAACAGGATCATTTTCACGAGGCCAACCTCACCTCGCCTTGTTAGGGAGTTCCTGATTGAGAGGACCACTGTGGAGAAGGCCCTGCCCCACATGGCCATCAAATAAACCTCCCCAGAAGGCAGCACACACAGTATTCCCCCTGTTCAAAGGAGAGGACAGTACAAGGAGGCACACCTCTACATTTCCCCCAAAGCTCCAGCAGCACAAAACACTTCTAGAATTCCAGAAGAGGAGGGGCACCTCTCTATGGTTTCCTCCCACTGTCCATATTCCAGCCTAAAGCTTTCTCTTCTAAGTGTTGCAGCACCTGAACTTGGACCAGTATAGCATACCATGTGAGAGCCCCAAGGTGGTGAAGGCCACTGTGCTGAAGGGACAAGAGGCTGGGCAGCTCCCTTGGCTGGGTGGGCAGTATGGACCCTGCTCCAGCTTGCTTGATGTTGTATATATTTGGTTATTCCTAATGTATTTTCTTGCCCTCGCTCTCAAAGGGCTTTACAAGGACTCAAAGGGAGGGATGTGCATGAATGTTTCAGCAGGGTGGGGAGTGGTACCTTAAAGCATGAGTAAAGCAAATCCTTCTCTACTCTGCTGCCCACACGCTCCTTTTCCAGGTGTGGTGCTGTGCCACTCAGAAGTCTGTGTGCGGCTGTGTGCGGTAGTGGGACGCACATGGCCACTGTACACGCATGGTGGCATGTATGCCCCACAGCCACATGCGGACCTCTGAGTGGTGCAGCAGCGTGCCTGGAAAAGCAGTAGGGTGGTGGAGGATCAGCTAAGGACCTTCTTTACTCATGTTCAAAGGGTAAAGGGTAAAATCATCCCCGCTCTGCTGAAATGATTCGGCGGGCTGCGCCAAATCGATTCGTGCACATCCCTACTGCAAGGTGCCAGTAATGTGACATCTGAATAATAGATTGGGGTGTGATGGGGGAGTATGTAAGACATGAGCTATATGTTATATACGATATGAAGTGAAGTGTGCCGTCGAGTTGGTGTTGACTCCTGGCGACCACAGAGCCATGTGGATTTCTTTGGTAGAATACAGGAGGGGTTTACCATTGCCTCCTCCCACTCAGTGAGAGATGATGCCTTTCAGCATCTTCCTGTATCGCTGCTGCCCGATATAGTACCAGTGGGGATTCAAACCGGCAACCTTCTGCTTGTTAGTCAAGCACTTTCC
The DNA here is from genome assembly GCF_027244095.1 of Hemicordylus capensis. Taxonomy (NCBI): domain Eukaryota; kingdom Metazoa; phylum Chordata; class Lepidosauria; order Squamata; family Cordylidae; genus Hemicordylus; species Hemicordylus capensis. The sequence goes on along the minus strand of NC_069661.1, from coordinate 32,915,979 downwards.
CCCTGCGCCACTTAAGGTGGCGAGCGATATCTAGGGAGAGATATTTTCTAGTTACCAGTTCAGAGAAGCCAAAGACTTTTAGATGTTTGTTTTCTCTCTTGTTACATTTACACTGAAGGAGAGGGCAAAGGGAAGCACCGCAGCTACCTTATTTCTGAGACCAGGGCAGCTACCCAGGCCATTAAAAAGGCATCTGGCTTCTTGTGTTTTCTGATACACAGGATTTGTCTATTGCATGCCAAGGAGATGATTAGCAGAGCTTTGGCAAGGAACAGGTAGCTTATTCAAGCCTAGAAAGAGGGCTGAATACACACTTGCTGAGAAGGTGGTGTGAGTGAGTCATGCTTTAAGCTGAAGACTCTTTGAGTCACTTCAGGGGGCCTTCCCTGACCAGTCATTAGCATGCTGATGTGTCCCGCACACTTGTGTGTCCAAAAGAGATAGGTGTGGCCAAATCCAGACACAATGGGCTCAATTCATTCCCTCAAGTCTCATTCCACTCACTTCATAGGCCTACAGGGGAGAAGAATTTCATGCCTTTTCTTTGAATACAATATTTGTTTGGCATATAGAAGTGGTTACATTGCCCAGAAATTGTGATGATGTTTTCTGAAAGCAGCTGTTCCTATGAAAACTGAATAAACATAAAGCTGGGGAAAGCTTTCTTCCTAACTTATCATAGCTCTCTTTGTTCTCCTGAAGCCATGTGGATGAAAAATGGCTGCTGCCTTATTCTGAGTTCTCTTCTGTAATCTGGACAAATGGCTATTCAAAACCTGCTTTACCAAAGTTTACTATGTCGGTGGTTCTAGATTTAAATGGCATTTATATACCTATACCTGTTTCTGGTAAATAGGATGGGTTCTTCCAGATGGCAATCCATTGCACAATGTTGAAAGCTACTGCTCAAACTCAAAACACCATCTTAGTGACCATACGCTCACTCCCGTAGGCTTCTGTGCTGCTTCCTGTTGGGATCTTACTCTCTGGCCACATGCTGATTAGAGACCTCGCATGATTTTTGCAGTGCCACTTGCTAGCCATTGCTTGCATAATGAGAAGTGCCTGTTTCCTTTTCAACTTTTGTGTTGACTGCTGGTTCTTTTCAGAATGCAGGCACTGACCAGCAGATTAAGCTGCGAAAATTGCACAAGGACTCTGATTTGATCCTGGGTCTCCCTAGTCCTAGTCAATCAGTCTGTCCACTGCTCCACTCTGACGTAACAATCTCCTTTACAGGTGAATGAAGTTCTATATAAAATAAACATAATTTGTTTTGTTTTTCTGTGTTTTGTTTCAGCTCAAAATGCACAGCAGTGGAGTCTCGAAATAGAGTTGGATTTTGATGTGGTCAGCTCAAAACCAGTTGCTGGTCTTGTGACTGTGAGCATTCCGGAGCTGCAAACACAGCAGACACATGGTATAAAACTTCGCCCTGAAGAAGGCAGCATTGTATTGTTCGTAAACATAAGTAAGGTAAGAGTCGCTGACAGTTCTGCTGAATGTAAAAGATTTCTTCCTGCACAAACTTTGCTGCACTAAGACCCATAAAGGGTTACTAGACCACAGCAAGTTTTACACCTTGCATGTCCATGTGTGACTATGGACACAAAGCATGCAGTTAAACAATTTTAAGTCCCTTGGCTTTCAGTGGGAGAGTTAAGCACATGCTTAAATTCCTCCTGTTGGATTCAGAGTCTTTCATTTGGATATGATCATGCTCTGTATAGTTTGTTTATGGCACATCAGTGACCTCAAAGAGAGAGGGGGAAATGGAAGAGAACTAGACCTCTTCCAGTTTATTAAAGCCCGCTTGTTTGGTTACCTGAAAGTGATTCTCAGTCTAGCTGATCAGGCAAGTAGCTATTTGCAAGCCTGAGCATATGCTGAGTTCTGTTTATACTTTTCCGTCTCTTTCATTAGCCTATTTTCCTTAAAGAAAGTAAACCTATGAGATCACCCAGTATAGCATGTGTGTGTGTGTGTATCCCCTTTGTCAACATCACAATAGGGATGTGCACAGAAATCTTCGGCGCCGGCGGGGGTAGCGCTTTAAGGGCGGGGGAGGGTGTACTCACCCCTTCTGCCGCATTTCCCCCACCGGCGTGCTGTTTTTTTAAAGCCCCTCGGGGCAGCAGCGTTCCTCCCTGCCGCCCCGTTTGCCCCGTCGGCCGGAAGAGGCGAGTGCGCGTGCGCCCGTCGTGCGCGTGTGCACACACGGCAGAAGGGCGCGCATGCACGCAACAGGCGCACGCGAACTAGCCACTTCCCGCCACTTCCGGCCGACGGGGCAAACGGGGCGGCAGGGAGGAACGCTGCTGCCCTGAGGGGCTTAAAAAAAACAGCGCGCAGGTGGGGGAAATGCGGCGGGAGGGGTGAGTACACCCTCCCCCGCCCTTAAAGCGCTACCCCTGCCGGTGCCGAAACCGCCCCCAGTGCCGAAACGTTTCGGGCACATGCCTACATCACAATGTCTGGACCAATTTGAACCAAATTTGGTAGTGCTGTAGGGACACATAGGTATATCTGAATGGCTTAGATTGTGATGTCATCCATGCCAATTTAAGATGATGGATATGTGAAAATTTGAGGAGCAAGTGTGCTAACTTATGAACTGCCTGATTTGAACCAAATTTGCTACAGCTGTAGGGACACCTCAAAGGTATAGTTTGTGATGCCATCCACCCCAATTCAAGATGGTGGATGTGTGAACGTTTGAGATAGAAATGGGAACTGTTTTGAACCAAATTTAGTACAGTTGTAGGGACACATAGGGACCCCTCAACAGCATAGTTTGTGATGATGTCAGCCACCCCAATTCAATATGGTAGATGCATGAACGTTTGAAGCTGAAGTGGGCTAACTTGTGAAGATGGTAATTATCTATTAAGAGTTTAGTGAAAGGAGATGTGGTGACAGCCAACAACCTGGATGGCTTTAAGAGGGGCTTGGATAACCATGGAGGAGAGGTCTATCAACAGCTACTAGTCGGAAGGCTATAGGCCACCTCCAGCCTCAAAGGCAGGATGCCTCTGAGTACCAGTTTCAGGGGAGTAACAGCAGGAGAGAGGGCATGCCCTCAACTCCTGCTGTAGGCTTCGAGAGGCTTCTGGTGGGCCACTGTGTGAAACAGGATGCTGGACTAGATGGGCCTTGGACCTGATCCAGCAGGGCTGTTCTTATGAGAGTAAGTAGATTATTTCTTACTAGAACTTATTATTTATATTGCACTGTCAATGTGTATTATGCTTTGCAGAATATAAGGGGATGAGTCCCTGCAATCTAGAATTTTAGAATTCAACAGAGGGAAGACAATAGAGGAAGGGGTGGGAAATAGGGAAGCGGGGGAGGACTATGCGATTATTTCATTTGCATGCCCTGTGGCTTTGTTATAGTGAGGTATGGTGACTATGCTAAGGGCTTCATGGACAAGGTTAATTCTATGCTTCTGTGTGCTCATTAGCTCTTGTGTGTCAGTGAGTTTTGGAAAGATGCAGAAATATCACATGTTTGCTTGATGATATTAAAGACTTCTGTTCATATAGAAGTATTTTTTAAAAATACAATTACCCCCAGAAAAAGACTCTAGATGTTTCACTTGCAATAACCATGAACTTGTTCAAGATTGGGTCCGACCAGTCAGAAAGTACACTGATGGGATTGTATGAGCTAAAGAAATAGGTTCATTCAAATGTAGAGAACTGTTTTCCTTGTTAGACACCTTGACAGGGCTGCCTATAATGGTGGCACAGGTGGGACAGGTATATAGCCAGGGACCCCACTCCCAGGAGAGGGGCTTAAATACAAATAGCTTGTTGGCCTCAGAAGATCCTATCAGCAGCCCTTTCCTTGACCACAATATTCAGAAGCATACAAACATTCTCATTTGTGAGAAATGCACGTCCTCCACGTCACTTATGAAAACATCCTTAGAACTGATACTAGTATACAAAGCAAAGATATGTGGTGGTGAAATGCCTCCCTCCATTGCTTTTTGTTTCTGTTGGCAGAGAAAATTTTGTCTCCTAATTCATTTCTGAGCTTGCTGTAATGACTCCAAGTCTTTCCTGTCCAAATTTCCTGTCCAGTGTACTTGGCCAACAGGATTGGAGATTACTCCAGTTGCCTTCTAATCTTTCTGTGTAACCTTGTGATAATCTGCATTGATTATTGTGTGCAATCTTGTGCGAAGGGACTACCAGCTGTCTGAGATGTGTTTGTTTATCCATGAGGAGGACTTAAATCTGTAATAAGTTTTGAATGTAAATCCTGAGAGTTGTTGGGCAAGGTCAAAGCAATAAAAGGGCTCTTCTCTTGGCCCCAAGTCTGCCTCTCATTGATCTTGGCACGTCCAGCTTGGCCTTCTTCCAAGGACTGAGTTATTGAATATAGAAGTGATACTAGTCCTTTTATGAGGGTTCCTTGATGATATAATGTTTTTATACTTAAAGGGTATGATAAAAGGGTCTTGGATGCACAAGTTGATCTCTACATTCTTAGGGATTTACCTCCCCGCCCCGCCTCTCAGAAATGTACTAGGCAGTCAATATGGAACATAGGAAGCTGCCTTATTCCATGTCAGACCATTGGTCCATGTAGCTCAGAACTGCGGACTTCACTCATCTTGCAGCAGGGGCCAATGGCGGCACCACTGTCTGCTGCAGGTCTGTGCTTGGCCCAGTGGCCACCCCCCCAGTGCTGTGTGACCCAGCGGCAATGGTGGAGGGTGGGTACATGCACTCAAGGTGCTGGCCAGGCAACTTCCTGTCTTCACCGCTGCCACCGCTTCTCCTGTGGGCTGCTGCCACTTGCAGAATGCGCAGGGGAGGGTGTGCACCCCATGGGCGGCGGAGAGGCAAGTCAGGGGCCGCTAGCAGTGTCTGCATGGGCCGCCAATGGGCCATGCAATGAAGAACCCTGGTCTACATTGACTGGCAGTGGCTCTACAAAGTTTCAGGCAAGAGTCTCTCCCAGCTCTACCTGGAGATGCCTGGGTGTGAGCCTGGGACCCCTATGCTATTCCACTGAGCTATGGCCCTATCCCTTACAGCACTCCCATGTAGTCTCCTATCCAAATGCAAACCAAGGCAGACCCTGCTTAACAAAGGAGAACAAGTCATACTCTCTACCAGAAGATCAGTTTTCCTCCCCTAATATACATGACCTATATGCAGGAATTCCCTGTTATACAAACATGATATTCCCTGATTTTTCGAATGGAATGAAGTAGTCTTTGCACTTGTGAGATGTACATATGCATATGAGCCCCCAATCCACACCTAAATTTCCAGATCATGGGAGATGTGAGTCAGCTGCAGCTGAGTCTCTTGTGGTTGACAACATTTGACTTGTTCCTTTCTGACATCCCTTCTGTGCCAGGCAGCAACCTCTTCAATTATTTATTTATTTATTCATACATTCATTCAATTTCTATACTGCCCTTCCAAAAAAATAATAAATAAGTAAGATGGATCCCTGTCCCCAAAGGACTCACAATCTAAAAAGAAACATAAGATAGACACCAGCAACAATCACTGGAGGTACTGTGCTGGGGTTGGATAGGGCCAGTTATTCTCCCCCTGCTTAATAAAGAGAATCACTACGTTAAAAGATGCCTCTTTGCCAAGTTAGCAGGGATTAACTTGTGCTTCTTATCAACTGTAGCCCAATTGATAGGGTTAGTTATAGCTGGAAGATGCAAATTCAGTCCTCTTTCTGGCATATGATGTTGTCATCTCTGGCCACACTGACCTTAACACCATCAATGTTTTCCATACAGAATATAAAGATCATTATCCACAGATTGGGAATAAATTAAGAGTAGGTCTGACTTGGTAGAAGCTGTCATGAGCTTTGAGCTTGTGTACCTCCCTCCATTTCCCTTTTCTTTTGTGTGCAACAGAAAGGGATTGGAAGCTACAGTTGGTGGTTTGTTACAAACTGCAGTTTCCTATTACCTCTGAACACAGGAAACTGGTTTGCACAAGAAGTCAGGATATCAAACCAGGCTCTGGTCCAGTTTCCCCAGTTCTAACAAGTGTGTTCAGGCCATAAAAGGAAGCTTAATCTCCTCTTGTGTGCAAGCCTGAGGCTCATGCTCATTCATAACAGCAAACCATGATCTCCCCCGCTCGCCCAATCTGAACTGGGCCACTGAAGGCTAAAGGCTAAAGATTAAAGCAGGCAGCCTCTTACCTGCTGCAAAAGTGAATTCAGGAATGATGCATTAAGGATTGTCACGGATCCACCCATGCTACAGCCACTTGTCACAGCCCAGTCTCAATCAGCCCTGTGATTTTTTAGTTTTACCACTGCCACCAAGTAAACTTTTTAGACTTTTCTCTGGCTGAGTACCACAACAGCCTTCCAAACCTCTGTTGTATCAAAACAAACTTTAGTAGAGTGGTAAAGGCTTTAGGCATGCGGTGGATAAAATGGACAGAAGCTACTATTTTTAAATATAAATAAACAAAAAGAATTCAGTTTAAAAATAGTTCCATTTAAACCAATAGTTACTTTGAAAAGTTAGTACAAAAACAGCAACCAAATGAACATAAGGAAAAATGAAATGTGATCAAAGTGTAACCAAACTGGCCTAACATTGGGCACTAACTCAAGAGTCCTTTGCAGTCACCTCTTTTTCCAGCAACCCAGCTTGTCCCTTGTTTAGCCTCAGGTCCTACTCTCCTTCACAGTCGAGAGGTTTTCAGCCCCAGAACAGGTCTTCTTGCTGTTAAGTGATTTTAACTCTCCAGAGAATTTCCACACTCTGCCAGTGATTTCACAGCTCTTTCCAGCCCCATCTCTGATTCTCTCTGACCTTGCCAGCAGCTCCTACACTTGGACTTGTTGGTTCTTTACTTTCTTCTTCCCACTCGGATTGCACTCACTCATTTTTTTCTGACTCTGAACTAAAACTCTGCTGAAAGCAGCCCCCTTATTTACACAAACTTCCTTCCCCTTTTCTCCAAACAAACCAATTAACTCAACTTAGGTCCCCTCCATTTTTCAAAACATAACCAATAAAATCAAACCTCCCTTTCCCTCCAAACTTCTAACTGTCAAACTGTTCTCCCTCAAAAATGAAACTACAGAGCAGGAGTCGTGAACTCTGGAATCCAGCTCAGTCTTTCTTAGTACAATAAATAGCAAGGCATTTTACAACATAATGAGGTGGGTCTCACAATCCGTGAGACCCGCTTTCTGCCAAACTGCGGGGAGAGCGGGCTAAGCTCGCTCTCCCTGCAGACAACCGGGCAGGCAGCCCTGGGCGGCCGGATTGGCTGCCCACACGGTTGCCGGCTCTGTGACGGAGCTGGCGGGGTCTGGGAATCTCAGGGGCTGCGTGGCCCCTGGAAGCCCCTGTATGCCCTGCGCAAGTGCGCAGGGCATACTGGGGAGACCCCCAGAGCCGGGAGGCGGCTTTTCGCCTCCCGGTCGGGGGGTCTACTCGCGAGTAGCCATGGTGCGGAGCTGCGCTGTGGCTACTCATGAGCAGATAGCCCGGGTTTGCGGAGCACTCGCTCCACAAACCTGGGCTAAGGGCAGGGGTTCTTGAGCGGGTTACCCGCTCTAGAACCACTGGGCTCGCAGCCGAGCTCATTGGTTCTGACGATTGACAAAAATCGGGTTAGGCTATTCTAGCCTGATTTTTGTGATCATCAGAATAGCCCCAATATCTTAATTACAAAAAGAAGAGGTTTAGGCCTTGTTCCTTCACAGGGAGCAAAAGGATGAGTTGACATTCTGCTCCTGCGGATGCTGCCCTTTCCCCTCTCACAGCTCCAAATCTAATCCCATGGGTGGGGGAAAAACGGTTTTGTGTTGATTGCCATTCACTAAATACTAGTTTTGAGGGAAGAAGTGTGAAGGCAATAAGAGAAACCAAATAACTCAGGATGCAGTAGGACTACAAACTTGGCATCACATTCGAGAGAGCAACCTCAGAACTACTTGCTGGCAGTGGCAGATGTGCTAAATGAACATAGTAATACCCCTTGTTTCGAGGATGCTTGGCTATTTCCCTAATCATTTCCTTACAAAAGCACTTGGAGATGTGTTTTTGTATATTGAAGGCAATCTATGTCTGTAATTTTTGATGCTGGCTTACATTCTATATGCAGAACAATAGGAAATATACAAAACCAGAACTTATAGCTCTAGGTAGTGTTCAAAAACTGAGAGTGCTTGAGCTGTCTGCAGCTCTCTAAAAATGTGTAATTCTCACCCTGCCCCCTACCAAAATTGAGAGCACATTGTGTTTTCCAGTGAAGTAGCAGCAGCAAATGGGTATGCAGGGATATGACCTCACTAACAGCCAATGAATAAACTCCAGCAGTTTTTGCTTCTAAAGCTGTTCTCCGTTTTATATAGCACAGTGGAAGATACATATAAATAATGCTTCATAACAGGAATTCATGAGCATTTGCATGCTACTGCTTGAAATAATTCCTGATAAAAGATGAAGCATTAGTGACTAAACTGTATAATCATGCCTTGGTTAACAGGCATGACAAATCAAATTGTTAAAACGGGTTTCTCTCCTTGTTGTTTGAAATACTCAGGGACTTGATGCTTTTGTATGTTCAACACTGATCCATCCATTTTGTGGTCTGTGCATCCTTTTTATCCTTTCACACAAGCACAGCTACCACTGCAGTTAAAAAAATGAATTTTTTGTTTTATTTGCAAGACATAACTAAATGGCAACACAATTATAAACAAAGAAGTGTCACATATGCCAAAAAAATTGGGATTGGGGAAGTTTGATTCTCTTGTAATGCTCAGATATATGTAAGGGCTTACGCGTGCACACATGCACACAGGGCATGATCCACTGAGAGCTTCTCTTCACAAGAGTACATCTTTTGTGTAATATATCAAGATAAGCCATATAAAGAACATAATGAACTTTGCATGTCGAGATGCCATATGAACAATTTCTGATTATAATAATTCTAATATGGATAAAAGTGAGCACATATTGTGTGATGCCAAATTAACTTAGCTTACTTTTCCAGTAAGCATGGGAAACGAAAACTGAATATGTTGTGCCTAAGAAAATCTGCATTATAGGCAAGTTCTTCCATTCTTAATGTCACACTTTGGTTATCACTTTCTGGCATATTGGAGTATAATTGGGTTGGGTTTTTTTGTTTGTTTGTTTCCCCTTTCAAAATAGTGGGTCCTGCTGAAGAAATCTCAGGTGTGAGGAACCCTCTTGATCCCATATTTTGTTGGCTGCTTATCAGTAACCCTTCTCAAACATGTCTTGAGTGACTTCATGGTCTAATTACCAGGAATGTGTTTGTTCCAATGTCTCTGTGAACCTCTGCTATTATCTCCCCTTCTAGTGTGAAGCCTCAGCCAGCTTTGGTGATTGGCACTGAGGTTTAGGTCAGCTTAGGCAGACAGGGATCATGTTGTTTGGGGAAATAATGGCATTGGATCAGGAAGCAGTTGAGGGTCAATGCAGCTAACAGGGATCGGTGGTCCAGGCAGGTAGACAGGCAAGCTTAGGAAAATGGTTGGGTTCCCAAAGATGATGGTCTCACAGGAAAAGAAGTGATGCAATGGAGTCTGTTTATGGCTATTTATAAATGTTAATACGACAGCAATGAATGCACCACTGAGAGGCCTAAAAGGCCAAGTTGAAGACAGATTGTCCTGGAGAGAATCTACGTGGTTGCTAAGAGTTGACACTGCCTTGACAGCACTTAATCAAATAAAGGCTAAGCAACAGTTATAGAGACCCAGATAGGTAACCCAAGTTACCTGGCTGGTGAGTAGCTCCCAAGGCTAGGGGGTGTTGCACAAAGTCAGGAGCTAATCCTGGCTCGATGTTATGTCTGAACTGTATTGAGCTAAATGGACTAATATTCTGATACAATATAAGGCAGTTTCCTATGCCAAAAAGTGAAACTCTTGTATTCCTAACACACAGTACAGGTAATCTGAGGGGTATCCAAAAGGGCTCCTGCCACATGCTGGTTATGCTAGAAACATTTATAGTACATTAACCTTGTTAGTTTTTAAGTTGCCACAAAATTCTTCATTGTGTTTACTCTGGTGGGCATTGGTCCATTGTTTGAGAGAAACTCATTTCAGGTCTTCATGTGTGATGAATGTTTATCTTTTAACTTCTCTTTCATTTCCTTTTCTTTTAAAGAGCGTAGCAGTGGAGACTTGGTGGCCAAGAGGACATGGAAACCAGACTGGATACAACATGACGACAACATTCATTCTTGAGGGAGGATACAAGATTGAGAAGTTTTCTAAGGTGTGCCAATGCTCCAACTTAACAGAACACATAAGAAACTAAGGCTGCCTCTCTGCTGCATACCCTGTGTGAGACTACTTAGGATGGTAGTCCAGTCTTTAAATCCTGAAGTTCTATGTTCAGTCAGGCTGCTTAAATATCACAGAGTTCAGTTGAGTTCACGATTGCCTAACATGATAGCCTTCCCAGGCACTGATGATCAACCCAAGTGTTGTCACATGTGCCTGTATAGACGATCTATTCAGGAATGTGGAAAAAAGCTGGAGTCTCCCTTGGCATTTGGCTATGCCTCCTCAGGGATGACTAATTTATACTTTGAGAGCCAGTTACTCAATGCCAAATTCAATGCTGTGGTCCCCACACATTACTAGGGGTCATTGGAGTCACTGAAGAGTGTCTCTCTGGGTGATCATGCCAATTCATGTGATAAGCAGCTTAAAATCATGATGGCCCTCAGATGGAAGTGGTTTTTAGCAGGCTTCTGCATGAGGGATTGCATTGGCTTCTTGCATTGGCTTCTAGAATATTGCATTGGCTTCTAGAAGTTGGAAGGTGGCTGGAATACAGAGAGTCAGTTTTTACCTCTGCTTAACACCTGCACTACCAGTCAGACTGGGAGACAAATTGCTGCAAGGCTCAAATTCACAAAAGGGAAAGGAGTTTAATTAAAACATTTGCAGCTTTGTTTTCCAAATTCTCAAATGGGCACCCTTTCTAAGTAATTGCTAGGCATAGGTATCTCTAGCATAGATATGAAAATAAAAATATAATGACTTGGAACTTTCCGCTAATGTTTAGGAAATAAGATGTGTTCAAAGAACTCTCTTACTTTCTGTCTCTTTATCTGTATAAGACTCCTGGCTCCTCATGTCAACGTTAGCATAAAAAAGAAAGAAAGATATTCACGGATTTTCGGTAAAGCACTTTGCTTAGTAACTGTGCACCATACAAGAACACATTTGGCACTTGGTGTAGACATGATTCAGACTGTGGAGGAAGACTGTGATCTACTCATGGGCACAGTTCATTTCAGGTAGCAGAGCATATTAATAATTGTATGACTTCACTAAGCGGGAACGAGGAACAGTGAGGATTGAATGTTGGCTTTTCTCCCCTCTAATACAGGGAATTCTGTGCTCTCCTCGTCAGCAGGGTTGATAAGATATAAGCTTGTTCACTATACAATGAAGTTGGGGTTTAGTTAATGATTTCCTAAATGACTAGACTTCTTTGTTATGTGGAGTTAAAATAAACAGCTGTTCTCCTCAGCTGCTAGGAATAGCAATTTGGTTTTAGATTTTGGTTGTATCCCTTTGCCCAATTCCAAAGGCTTCTGAATGCAGTTAATATTTTCTTAAGTAGAAAAGACTGTCAAATATGAAGGTCCATTAATATAGGGAATATTATATATCCAGATTTTTTTAAAAAAGCAGATTGGAAACCTGCCATCTGAGCAGATCATGTTTTAACTATATAGTTATTACTGGGGTTTTTTTGTTTGGTCTTTTTCCTATGCTAGCATTGTATTGTTTGTTTCTTAGTAAAGAAACACCTAAGTGTTTTGCCTTGGGATTCTAAGAAATGTTACCATCCCCTGAAGGAGACTGCTTGGTTTCATGCATATAGTGCTTATGAGAAAACTTGATTTTATAAAGCTCATGAGTTGGACAGGAAACACTGAAGAAAAACTGGGTAGTTAGGCTTATATGATCCAGGGATAACTTGTGATTCACACAACCAAACAAAGCTGACCAATGCTTTATTGTTACCTGCCACAGCCTTAACAAACAGCTTGTTTTTGCAATCTAGGCAGTCAGCAAAAGCAAAAGTTTATCCAGTTCCTGGTGGGCTGCATTTGGCTTGACAAGCTGCAAGGTGTGCACACCTGAGATCAGCCCTACACATTGCATACTTTCATGGTCTTATTCAGACATTATTAATGGAGGCTGTAGTTGCAAACAGCCTCCAAAGGTTTGTTGGAAATCCTGCCCATTGTTGTCACTCATTCAGTTCCCCTGATGCTGTAGTTCACGCTTACAGCATTTGTCTGAGGAGACGGATATTTTAAGTGTGATTGCACGCCTTCCTGTAACAGGGAGAGTGGGGCACCCCAGTCTCTCAATCACAAGAAGGTACACAATCATGCTTACAGCCTTTGCTTCTTCAGATGAAGCCTGTCAGTGTGACTGACCTGCCTGGCAGGGGAGAGCACTTGACATGCTGGGCGGGACTTCTACCTCGTTTTCGAAGGCTATACGTAAGTACAGCCTCCTCTGGTAATGTCTGAATGAGGCTAGAGTCTCCTTGTAAAGAAAGGCTTTTGGGGTAGCAGCACAAGTCTCAGCTCAACTTCCAGATGAAGACTGTCAGTTTAGGCGGTGTGTCTAACTTATTGAGAATGCTCTCATGATAGTCTCCTTCTGTGACAGGCAGGGAGATGTGCTTAAAAGGGCATATTTTTGCAAGCAGGTCAATATTGCCTTAGCTACACAACAGCTCATCTCAGTGTCTTGGCCCTAATTTGTTTTGTATTGATTTCACAGAGACCGGGACAGAAAGAGTTGTCTTTAGTAAGGTGTACTGGTTTAGTCTTAATATATGCAGTCCAAGTACATCATTCCTGAGGCCTGCTTTTATGGCCTCCCCTCAAATAGACTAAGTTTTCTGGTATTCTGTAGGAGGAATTCTGTCCTTTGTTGAGAACAACTAGGTAGGAACAACTACCACTTTTTTGTTAGGTTGTGGTTGATAGGACCCTGTCGTCATGGAATGGTTCAGTTCTTCAATTCCTGTTTAAAGAAATCCTATTAAATGCCTTCTTTTCTCGCACAGTGTAGGAGGGTTGTGGTTCCCCCTGTTCCATGTTGGCAGGCCTTATGTAAATTAGCTTTCTTCCCAGGATGCAGTGGAAGCAAGACCCAATTTTGGTCCTGCCTTGCTCTGGTTTAACAGGACTGCAAGAGGCTCTTGCTTTTCCAGTGACAACTAGCTGTGCTTGGCTTTTTTGCCTCTCATCCTTACTCCTGAGAAACCTTGGAAAGGAATGCCCTGCCCTACTATAGGTTCCTATACTGAAATCATTTCTTACTAGGTTGGTTTTGCCTTGAATGTTCTGGAGAAAAGGTTTCTACACTTTAGGTAGGTAGGTAGCTTGTTCTAGTAGTTGAGCTGTTATTTTAAATTAATAAAATATCGCTCTTTTCCCACCTTGGGTCTTCCACTCTGATCAGAAATGGCATTTGTGAAAAGATTTGAGCTCTTTTGCAATCTGACTTTGGGTTTCTGTAACCTTAAATGTGGTTTGATTACAATTACTGTTCAGTAGTTCCATTAAATCTCTCTCTCTATAATCGCAAGCAGGCTGTGTGGGTATGTGCAGCACTGATACATGTTATCTGTTGGAGGTAGGGGTGTGTGTGTGTGTGTGTGTGTGTGTGGTGTGAAAACACTACAATCTTCCAGCAATTTCCAGTTTTAAACTCTGTCTCAGGATGAAATTTAATTTATTCCATACTGTACATGAGAGTGAAGTAAGCAAGTCTTGCAGTAAGACAGAGTTCTTTCTTTTTATTTTATACATAGAAAAATAAATATATACATTGTTTTTTGCAGAAGGTGCTCTGATTGTTTCTGAAGGTGCTCTCCTCTGTTATGTTCATATATGCAACTGCTGTAAACCTGCCTACATTTTAATCTTCTACAGGTTTATTTCCGAACAGTAGAGCTTGTAGAGGAGCCAATTTCCAGGTCACCTGGTCTGAGTTTCTATTTCAGAATTAATGGACTTCCAGTTTTTATGAAGGGATCCAATTGGATTCCAGCTGATTCCTTTCAAGACAGAGTGACCTCTAAAATGTGAGTTTGACTGAATGGTTTTTAACCATTCTGTGTGGAATTTGCCTTTGCCCATTTATATTGTGTAGATCTTCTCTCAGAACTGATTCAACCCTGTGCATACAGTTCTTTTGTAGGACTATACCAACTGAGAATTCATGTGGGGATTTCTTGTTTGAAAGAGCCACTGTGTCAAAAGCTCTTTGTATGTGGAAAGCTAGCAGTTCAGGACAAAGGCTTCTAGTCTAGCTATTGGCCTTGAATGCTAGCTTTCTGCATACAGGGAGATTTTGACATGGGCCTACTTCCAAACAAGGATTTCCCCATGTGCTTTATGGAATATGCCTATGTGGGGGCTGTACCACATGCCTCCTTGTGAGTCCCTTCACAACTGTAGGATATCTACACTTACAAAGCAATGCTGCTTCACAACTTCCTTCAGTTCAGTGTGGCTTACAGGGCAATCCAGTGCAAGCCCCATTGAAATGTAGAAAGGTTAGGCATGCACAGTGCTTAGTAAACTGCACAGTTCAAGTGAATTTCTTGTACTTTTCCTTAAGCCTTTGTACAACTGATGCAATTTTCCTCCAAACCACATCTCTACTCAACTGCAGTTTTGCTTCTTTCTGACAGGCTAAGGCTCCTCTTGCAGTCAACAGTCGATGCCAACATGAATATACTTCGGGTGTGGGGAGGAGGCATATATGAACAAGAGGAGTTTTATGATATTTGTGATGAACTAGGAATCATGGTAAGAACACACACAAGCTCTTTTATCTAAAAGTAGTAAGTAAATCAGAAATAGGCAGCCAGTTTGTGCCACAAGGGGTGTAACAAGATTGTGTGGGTGTAAATCTGGGCTTGAGGCCTTGCTGTTGCAGAATCAGGCCTGTGCTGTTTTCTGCTGTCTGGGGCGCACTCCTCTAATCCTGAACGGGCCATGGGAGGATCCTACAGCAGTGTGGGAGTCAGCAGGGCTTCCCCCACCCACTTCATCAGGCGGCATGAGGCTAAGCAGGCAGGGGTGCACCTGCCCACTGATCAACTGTGGGTCGAGGAGGTGGGGCTGGCTGGGAACAGAGCAACACCAGCACAGGGAGGTGGGCTCAGCCTGTAAGCAACCACCCCATTTGAGAGGGGAGGAGAACGAGGTACTCCAGGCACCACTAACCCCCAGGGATTCAGAGGCAAGGAAGGAGTGAAGCTCAGCACTACTGACCACTGGGGATAAGGCAGCCTTCTAGGAAGGGAAAAAAAGGCATGAGTAGGAAGGGTGGGGGCTTAAGGGCTGTAACACTTGTACTGGGCTATGTAAGGGAGGCTGTGCCATGGCAGTTCTTGTGCACTCCAGGGAGGACTCAGGGCCTCTGGAGAGGGACTGGATTCAGGCACTGACTGTGGCTTGGAGGAGGAAAAGCGGGGCTTAACCCCCTAAGCAAGACTTGGAGGTGCATGGGTACCAACAAGTAGACTATAAGTCTCAAAAGCTTTACACCTGCCTTCCTCTGCACTCTTGTCCACCTCTAGTGCTGTCTCCGCTCTGAAGAACCATACCAAGGCATGCACAGGAGCTGCATAAATCCATTGCTGTGTGTGCTACAGTGGCACTCTCTTGGGACTTGACCCTTACATAGTTACACAAAGATTGGACATCATCATAATAAGGCTTGAAGAACACAATAAAATAAAATAATCGGGTTAAGCCCGACAAGTAAGCATTGTCTGTCCGTCCATCTATATGTACGTACATACATGCTTTTGTTCAGATCTTAAAAATCACACCATATCCTATAAACTTCACTAGCAAGGCTACCTCTTGACGTCTTCCTTGCGGTGTCTTGACACTCTCTGCCCTATAAATCTTTAAATTGATTCCCTGGCACGGTTCTGCCTGACCAAGAACTATCACTTTCACTCCCCCCTCCCGCCCCCACTTCCTTACAACTCTGCATGTAGCTGGCTGGCTGAACTGCTGGGTGATAATAGCAGCCCTGATACTATTTATCTGTCTGGCACAACCTGAATTTCACAACCAATGGTTCCTCCCTTGGTCCCTGCTGCTCATAAGGCAATTTCTAGCTAACAGAAGGCTTCCCAAGCCAAGGCTTCTAATCCTTTAGTAGTCTATTTCAGTTTCCAGAACATGATCCCAAAGTTAGCAGGCCTAAAAAAAATTTCATGCTAGTTCACTAATTTTTAAACCTCTCATCCATCCTTCATTTCTTGATTTCTTGTGTCATGCCATCCTGGTGTGGGCTTCTCAGAGGCATCTGGCTAGCAAATTGCAGAAGGCAGGACCTTAGACCTGATCCAGCTCAGCTCTTCTATGTTACTTAGCTATAGACCGTAGCAAGTTAAGGTTATGCCGGACGTTCTTGGCTTTTGTCTCAGTTTTAGGGTGGAGTGGAGGAGCCCTCCCTTCCAGCTCACTTTCTCTTTTCTTTTTCTTTTGCCATCTCCATGTTTTGCAGTGGCAGTGTTCCTCTGGATGACTGACAGCTGTCTTTTTTTTAAAAAAAATATCTTGGCCTATCAGTTTCCTAGAAATGGTGCAACTTCATTGCACTGTGTCATTCTCATGACACTTATGGATAATAAAAATGTCAGCCTCTGGGAAGATCACTGCTGACACAGATAAGGTCCCTCCTTTCACCCACTGCCAATTGCTTAGCTCTCTATTTTAGCTACCTGCAAATGGGGTGGTGAAAACAGAGATCATGTGGAGCAGCCCTAAGAACTGTATTCTTATAAAGCTGAGTCTAAATGGAAGTTATCGGAGTATCATAAACAGAGAGTTAGATAAGGTGTCCACATCTTATTTGCTTCGCCCAAATGAATCTTGGCATGACCTTTTCTCCCCTACATATGCAGTGAGATTTTAACTCACTTTGATAACTTAGAGCAGCTTCAAACTTTGCAAAGATGTCCAAGTACTTTTGATCTTTCCCCTTTCATGAGACAGTTTGATGTCTCCCTACTATGGGGAAGTGCAAAAGATCTAGGGGGAGGATTTGGGGGAGCGAGAAGTAAAAGACACTTGCACTTCCCTTTCTGTCATACGTAGCTTTGTCTGTGCTCTTAAGATCTTGGGATATTCTATTAAAACCAATGGTCAATCATGACTAAGCAATCATGACTAAGCAATGGGCCAGTCATGGGTGGTGATGGTGATGAACATGAACATGAACTACATTTTATACTGCCTTTCTGCCTTGACAAAGGCACCCAAAGCTGTTTACAATATTAAAAGAAGCAAATTACAGAAGATTAAAAAAAGTTGTCTCAGGCTGTTGGTCTTTTCAAGAGCTGAGGACAAGAGCTCCATGACCTGGGTGCCTCCTTTCTTGCCTTCCTCTGAGGGCACACTGGTCTTTCCGTACTCCTGGGTGGGGGCTGCCCCAACATTCCTCGCAGGCCAGAGCTGGTCTCTATGGGGGCTGATGTGATGCTCTCCCCTGGCCTGTGTGCCTTCTTTCATGCCTTCCTCTCAGGGCACACTGGTCTTTCCATACTAGTCATGACTAAGCACTATTGAAATCAAGGAGACAAAGTAGTCAAGACTAATTTAAATCCCATTAATCACCATTAATTGAGATTGGATGTTGCTCAATATGATTATTTAGATCAGAGGTAATAAATGCTAATTGTGGCTGTTCTTTCTAGCTTCCAGTGGGGTGCCCTTCAAGTGATACAGGCTCAAACACAAATGTCTGTACTACTGCCAAAGAGGTCCATGATATTTTTTATCATTTCAACAATTCTTGCTTAGAAGGCAGATGACTCTTTTAAAAAAAAATCAGTTTTGGCTTGAGAAGAGACACAGAAAGTTCCAACCCCAGAGGAACACTTCTAAGAATGCTACCTGCAAGCATAAGCATGGCTTGGAGGGGGGCACATGTTGCAAACCGTAGAGCAATAATACCTGCCTAACCTTGAGTTATAGCCCATATGCATATGTTCCTGAGCATATTATTAAACATGTAGGCAGGTGAAACTTGAGTTTTGCTTTGGATACTATCCAAAGCAAATGATTCTACTTGCTTTCACACCCCCACTTCCTAAACCACAAAAACAAAATGTAGCTGCAATTAGAGAATGAAATATATACCCTTTTGGGGGGTGGAGGGGAGAGGAGGCTCATGTTCTTGTAACAGAACAGGCAGAAATCCAGCAGGGAAAGATATTTCCTTACTGCATAGATGCAGGGATCCCTGTGTTGGAAAAGAGCTACATGGTTGGATGTCTGCCTGTCATTTAGCTGTTAAAGGCATAGAAACTCAACATTTCCAGATTTGAACAACACAGAATGTCCAACGCCTATGACTCATGCCAGGAGCATGCACCCTCTGGGAACCGAGGTTCACACCAACTTCGTTAGTGCTATTGTGTATGAAGCTGCCCATAGGCCCTCATTGTTCATCGCTGATTTACCATCCTCTACCTTGTGTACTCTTTATGCCCCCTAGCCAGAGAATTCCTGGCTATGGGCCTGGTCCTTCTCTCAAGCCACTTCTTCCTCATGGCATAATTGGAACTAAAACTTCATCAGAGATGGGCATGGTAGTTGAACAAACAAGAATTTTCAACCCTTTTAAACAAGCTTGGTGTGAGATGGTTATTTGGGATAGCAACTCTGTTTAAAAAATAAATAAATACTAAAATCCATCTGTTTCTCCATGACAGTTTCATAGGAAATGGTATAGCTTCCTCAGCTGCCTGCCTAGAGGCAGTAATGGGTTGGATGAGGGATAATCAATTAAGTAGAATCCAAACAAGACAGAGGTGCTCATTGTGGGGTGTCATAATTCAGGATATGGATAGATCTGCCTGTTCTGGATGGGTTTATACTGCCTCAGAAAGAGCAGGTATTCAGTCTGGGAGTACTCTTGGATCTGGTCCTCTCTGCTACCTGAGTCTGTGGCCAGGGGTGCTTTTTATGTGGCTGATATGTTAGCTGTGTCTATTTCTGGAAGAGAGAGACCTTAAAACAGATTCTGGTAACCTTTAGGCCAGGGATAGCTAACTTTGACTCTCCAGTTATTGTTGAAGTAAATTTCTTATCATCCTCAGCCACTGATTATTGTGGCTGGGGAAGACAGGAATTGTACTTCAGCAACAACTGGAGAGGAGCCAAAGTTGGCTATCTTTGCTTTAGGCTCAACTACTGTAATGTGCTATATGTAGAGCTGTCTTGGTACAAAGTCCGAAACTTCAGTTTAAAATTCAATGCCAAAGTGCTCTTTGGGAAAACTTGGAGAGGGCACATTACTCCTGTTTTTAAAATATTGCTGCTGATATGTTTTAGGGCAAATCCAAAGTGCTGGTTATTACCTATAAAGCCCTAAGATGGCTTAGGTCTGGAACATTTATGAGAACATTTTCTTTGGTATGGGCCCCCGCTTACTGAGGTCCTCTGGATAGGTACACCCAAAATTGCAACCAGCTCATCTGGTGGCAACTTGGGGTCGAACCTTCTCTGTAACCACCCTTGAGCTTTGGAACACAGTCTCTGCTGGAATAAGAGGTTTAACATCTCTGGTGGTTTTTAGGAAGGCCTTAGAAACATATCTATTTAACCAGGATTTTGGCTGAAATTTTAATTGTTCTAGCTGTTTTAATTATTTTAATTAGTTTTAATTATCTGTGAATTTGTTTTGTTGTAAACCACCATGAAATTTTATGACCTGGAGGTATGGAAATACAATTAAAAATAAATAAATACTTGGGTACCATTTGCTTGTGTAAGCAATGCCTAGTTTTTGTGAGTTATTTTTTTTCTTTTGACCAATTACATTATATATAGAGATTGTGTTTTGAAGGGGAAACTTTTTCAATTTTGTTTCCCCCCAAAACAGCCCCTGTGATATGTGAGCTGGAAAATATGTGCTCTGTTTACATGGAAAAATTCCTTATTCATGGACTTCTTTCATTTTTCTCCTCACTTTCTAGATTTGGCAGGATTTTATGTTTGCCTGTGCCCTTTACCCAACTGACCAGAGCCACTTAGACTCAGTAAGAGCAGAAATTACTCATCAGGTATGGTATTCCGTCTGGTAGGTTTGAGGATCTATATTTATACAAACTAGTGTTGACTAATCGCACAATCTTTCTGCTTTTACAGAAGTAAGCATGTTAGTCATTTGTAGCAAAAACAAACACAGATTCTTGTGGCACTTTGATAATAAGTTTATTGTAGCGTAAGCTTTCATGAACTACAGTCACTAGACTTAAATATCTATATGTGTCTATTTTATCTGCCAACTCACGGTAACTCTTCATGCATTGGATGAAGTGGCCTAGAAGTTTGAGGTGCCACAAGACTCTTAATCTCTCTGCTTTCTCTGTTGGATATTTCACACTTGTGCAAGAGTTGGTGCTTTGGTAACCATTCCCGGATGAAAAACCAAGGATATAGAGACTGCCACCTGTAGTGATTTTAAGGCTGGTTTACACATTACCTTGTCCCCCTGAGACAGGCTGTTTCTGCCTGGTGATTCTTCTCACTTGCCAAATGGATACTTTCTCCCAGAATGCTCTGGGAAATGTCCATAGAGTTTTGTGTGGAAACTCTCCATCCCATGGGAAATCCATGTGACAAGGTATTCTAGATGTTACAGTGAATAAGGACGATTACTTGCCTGGTTGCTAAAGAGATATAGCAGTATGCATGGAACTCCTTCCCAGAATGTCTGGTGCTGCTTCTCTCCTTCCTGTTCTCCCCCCCGCCCCCACCGCTTCAAAACCCAGCTAAAAGCCTACCTCTTTTGTGAAATCTTCAGTTTACCCCCTTAATTCTCTTGCTGATCTGAAGCAATAACTGTATTTGTATTTGACATATTCTTGCCCAGAGACTCTTGATTTTTCTCTCTCTTCTCCCTTCCTCCCCATCCTTGATTTTATGTCTGTCAAGATATATATGGTAAGCTCCTTTGGGGCAGAGATTAGTGTTTGATCTTTGCTTGTATGACTCTGTGATATGCCATTGCACATTGATTGTGCAATATACATGTATCTGCAGCCTGCTCCTAGTAAATATGGCAGAAAAATATTTGTGGATTAATTTGCATGAATGAACATTGAATGCTTTGATCATAGATGGCAAAACGATGTCAATATGATTTTTGCTGGCTGCATTGGCCTGTTCATTGCCATCTCTCATATTTGGCCAGATCTTTTGCTGCTTGCTTCTTTCCCTTTCAGTTCTCTCCCTCCTTCCTTCCCGCTTGCACCGTCTGCCAAGGAATGAGCCTGCAGTGATTCCAGTGGAACCTTTGGTGCCACATAGTCACTAGGATGCATGGTGCTTTAGAAACATAGGCGCATAGGAAGCTGCCCTATACCAAGTCAGACCATTCGTCTATCTAGCTCAGTCTTGTCTACCCTGACCGGAAGCAGCACCTCTAGGTTTCAAGCAGGACTCTTTCCCAGCTCTACCTGGAGATGTCAGGAACTGGCAGATGCTTTGCCACTGAGCTAGGGCTCATTGTGGAGAGGGGAAAACCCTGTTCACCTGGCCTCTCCTACCTTGCTGGTTCCATGAGCACTACTGTTGCAATCCCATCCAGCAAAAGCTGGCCCTGTCAAAGGAACAGGAATGATTGTTCTTATGCAACAACCACAAATATTTATATACTGCTTTTCAACAAACATTTCCAAAGCGGTTTACATAGAGAAACAAACAACAAACAAACAGGAGATGGATGCAGAAGATGGACTTGGGCTTTTCAGATCAGACCCTATGAGCTGCCTCCACAGCATGGCAGTTCATAGAATTAGGTCGTATGTTATCTTTATGCTTGAGGTCTGTGTTCTTAATTCCTTCAGAACAAGGAGGAGTCCATGTTTGTTTCCAATAAGCCTAGCCCTAAAATCTGGAGTTAATGTCAAGTTAGGCTTCATGGAAAGGAGGTTTAATTCTCCCTCCTCTTTCTAACTCGAATGAGTCATATCCTCCTCTTCAGCTGGTGCAGTGAGAGCTCCCCCTCCTGTTTTCTCCTACAAATGTGGAGCTAAGTGATGCAGTTTTGCCAATCCCAGCGTCGCTTTGCACATGATGTTTTTTAGGTGTAAACCTATGAAGTTTTAAGTGTGTACCTAAGAAAGTGAAGTATTAATGCTATAAGAGATCAGGATTGGCTGAGACTCCCTAGGCTGTGTAGACTTGTGGGCTTGCAGCTGTGTAGAGGTCTGTAAAGGCAAAACATGGTTTTGTGTATATGCAGGGCGTTTCAAAAAATGCCCTCCCTCCCATCCCCATGGGGACCCTGGGGAGAAGAAAATGTTTCTTATCAGAGCCTTGTGCAGTGTGTTTGATAGGACGTTAATTTGTTAGAGGCTGAACATTTCCATTCTCTTGATGAAAATTTCAGTGTAAACATATTATTTATTTGCTTTAACAAAGATGAGTGTAAGTGGCAGGTTTAAAAAAAAAAAGTGCAAATACTGCTAATGATAGATACTGCCAAGATCTGGGTTGAGCAAAGTAGCTGATTTGCATCTCTGTAAGGCTAGCTTCTTGGATTTTTCTGAAAACAGAAGCCACTTCAAATGCTGAAAAGCCAGCACCAGTTAGTAATGTCCAACTTGCAGATGTGTGAAGGCATTTGGTAAAATCCTGTCCCCACTTATATCAGTGTAACTAATCCATTATCATTTCTGACTTTACCCACATATCTTTTTTCTTTTAATATGTAAGTATTAATGTTTGAAGTTGAAAGCTTTGCCTTTCTTTTCAGATAAAGAGACTAAAATCTCACCCATCTATCATTTTATGGAGTGGGAACAATGAAAATGAAGCAGCGATTGCAAGTAACTGGTTCTCCATTCCACATGCAAAGTTGGACATTTATAGGAAAGATTATGTGACGCTTTATGTAGAGAACATCCGACAAATTGTTCTTGCTGTAAGTACTGTTATTCAGAAGAGTGAGAAAGAGTGTGTGTGTTAGAAGGTTTAAGCTTTGCTGAATTGCAGTTTGGCAAACTAAATTCTTTAGTTTGGAAATGAATGGATAGTTTGCATATGTTGTAGGCAAATTCTTAACCTTAAAAATGCAGCAGGCGAGATCTAGAAACATCTGTTCTCTTTGAGCATTCACTGATGTACTCAAATCAGTCCTGACAGCCATTTTATCTTCTCCTCTGCCCTGCATTTATCAAAAAATGCTCAAGGTTTGTGCTTCTTTTGTAACATATATATTAAAATATGCTCTCTGTTTTATTGCCCATTTTATAGTTAAAAGGAGCTTGCTTTGGGGAAACTGAAGTTGGTGAATAGCCAAGCTTGCTTAATGTATGCCAGTGTTTCTTGCACTAAATGCAGATCAGGGGAGGTGCACTTCTCCAAATGGTTAAGAAAAGTGGTGGACATGCACCAGAGAACTGCAGTTAGCCTTGTAACTCTTAGCATGTGGCCTCCACAAGTCTCTGCACTTGGAAAGTATGTCTCCTCTGCACACTTTATGGCGTTTAGCTCCATAAACACCAATGAACCAGTTGCAGGCATACTTGCTGTGTAAAAGGTTAATTGGCCTTTAATGAGCAGAAATAAATGTAGAAAACAAGAGATGTTTATACACACACATGTGCACGTAGCCATAAACAATTCCTCGAAATTGTGATTGCAGTGTTCTGTATTCAAGGCATAGTTTATCCAGCCAAGTGCTGGGCTGCAGATCACTCTTATAAGTTATACTCACAGATAAATTATAGTACATCGTTTCTCACACGCATGATCTCTTGATCTCACTCACACTCGCCCCTCTGCCAAACTAGACAGCAAGGGCACTATTATTCCTTCAGGGACTCAGCTCCTGCTGCTTTATGTAATGCAACCTTCAGTCACTGAAGCTGAGTTCACCACATCTCTGCTCTCTCTTTGTTGTTCAGAGTCCCTTTCTTCTCACCTTTTGAAATATTCTGAGTATGACTATAAGAATGGATTAGCTGGCGCAAAGAGGTATTTAGGGAAGGTCGCTTGCTGTGGAGAAAGAATCAGAAGGGGCTATGGTAGGGAATTTTGGGAGGGCGGGTTGGAGGAAGAAGCATGGCAGCTGAGGACTGGTTTTTGGCCCTATGCATGTTCGGGAATGCCACTCCCAGGGAAGCCAGATCCAGCCATCCCTATCATAGACTATCACAATGATGTAATTAGCTATTGCTCTGTCATTGTTGCAAAGTGACTGGGTTGCAAGGAGACTGCAGAGCTTATCTATTTCATGAGTCCCTGAAGACCAGAAAACAAAATTGCTGGAAGAAAGTAGAGATAATGCAGTGAATCTCTGGGTACATCCAGCTTTACTTTCATAACTCTGATTTCCTGTTTCAGCACTTCCACTTCCTGTGTGGACCAGAAAGCAGGGGCTTCAGTTCACACTGGTCCCACACTGGTCCATGTAGATAGCAAGACCAGCATGGAAGCATTGTGCTGGATGTCTGCATAGCTGGCTTCCCACAATGAAAATGGGAGATCTCCAGTGAAAAAATGCAGCTACATTCCACTGGAACATTTCAGACACTCCTTCTTGAGTGTAGGAAGCTGCCATCTTGATATGTTCTTAGATGAATTTGGTTAAAGTGGTTTGCCTGTCTGGTTTCCATATTAATGTTGAAAATTAGATTTCTGAACATGGCTTCAGAAAAACGTGTTCCTGAAGGGTATCTCCTTGCAACTCATTAACTGCTGCTGTTAAGATTGTGAATGATTATGTAATATTAATATTGAGGATTTAATTAATATAATTGATATTTAATTAATATAATTGAGATTCTTCATGAAAATGTGTAAGAGATGAAGTCATTCTCTGAAGAGTTTTTGATCTCTCACGGAAATGGTATTGCATTGGTAATGATGTTATTTTTATTTGGCTTAGTTCAGTCTAGCAAATGATGATGGAGTGCTTCCACTATGAGAAATCCACCCTCTTTTATAAATCTAAGGAATTAGCTGCTAATTGGAAAAGAAGAATTTGTTCTGAACTTGTCACATCCTTGTGTCCCAACCTGATAACCTTGTCACAACGTTCACTAGGATGCAACTTTTTCTTTTTGTGGGGCGGCGGGCTGTTTTTAATTTGAATATGCATTTACATTTTCCTCCTAAATCAGGCCTACACCTCTTGTGAGCCACCAAGCTGAATGCAGCCCAACTGTCTCACGTTGCGGGCTTCTTTTTGCAGTCCCAACTAGGCAGAAAACATGGGTTTGGTGAGCACACGTTGGGCTCCCATATTTGGATAGTGAAAACTGCATTTGGTTTGGTCAGTCCCAAGTTGGGTGGGCCTGTTCTGAATGGCTATTGGTGGGTTTTTGGCATTTGAGCCTGCACAAACCTTTTGAGGGGAGCAGATATATAAAGCTGATTAAGCCAGAGGCACTGTTTTGGATACAAACATTGCTAATTCTCTTGGATGCAGACAACTTAGCGCAGTTCTTTTAACCAGTGGTTGGTGGAATAGCAAAAGATTGCAGATTGTATTGCTTTTTTGGCGGGGTGGTGGTGGTGCGGGAGTTCTGTTCCTTACCATCTTATTCTTTTTTCTGTGTAAACCACCTTGAGAACTTGTTTGTTGAAAAGCAATATGTAAATATTCTAAATAATAATTAATAATACCATCTTCACAAAGGGATATGTGAGCGTGTGTGCATGTGAACACACCAGGGGGAAAAAATCCCCAACAAGCTTGTGTGCTTCATCTAGAGTGCAAGGACAGTGCTCTGCCCCTCCTAAGAGATGCTCAGCCTTGCTCATTTATAGAGGGAGGGAAGTGAGCATCCAACTTGGTCTGAGTGCCCCTCCTCTCACCACCATTGTCTGATAGATAATGAGTGTTGATATATCTGCTATGCAGAAGCTCAGTGGATGTGCAGCTCCCTGTTTCTCTCTGTCCTCACAATTAGTTCCTATTTTAATACTTTCTCCCCTCTTCTGCTAATGCTCCTTACCTGCCTGAGGCAAGGGATCTGATGAAGGCATAGTGTTACCATGGTGGCATGATTGCTGCTGAAAAAGAAAAAGAAAAGATCTCCCCATTCCCTTGTGGACAGGTTCTTCATTGCCTGGGTAGTATATGGAAGCTCAGGACTCATTGGCACCAGTGATTGCTTCCTATTGCAGGCAAATGCAGGGGTGGGGGAGAGATTTTTATACTAGGCGGTATATAAATAAAATAAAATAAAATAAAATTAGCTTGCATGCTGGGGATGGCTTGATCCAGATTGGGACCATGGTGGGGAGAAAGAGTTAAAGCTCCTCTTCCCTGGGTGCCTGGTCCAGATCAGAACCACATCTGTATTGCTTCCTTGGGCTGACATGATGCTCAGTGAAACAGGGTGAAGGATGTTTGTTTCCAATGGAAGTAGCTCTGTGCAACTGTGTGGATGCTGTTTTAAGTTGTTATGCAACTGCCCTGTTGTGCAATACCATTGCGGCTGTCTGCCATGTTTGCAGCAGCCTCAGTAGATCCCTAATGTTAACATTTCACTTTGCATCATGTAGGCCGCTAAAAAAGAAGCAGCATTGAATATTCCTACTACACATTTAAATTAACATGTAGGTTGACCGCACTGCACCAGCACAGTGGGGACCTCTCTGCCATGTTTGTGTGGGAAGTAGCAATGTAATTGGGGCGACCCCCTATGATCTGAACTTCCATCCGTTACACAGGGGACTACTACTCTTTTCAGTGACCATCGTACCATTGTAATCGCCTTTTTGTATTTTGCTGGTAGAGCGAAATCTCTGCTCTCTGCTTTCTTCAGAAGGGAAGAAATGCCTTTCTCCCTGCAGGTAGATGAAAAGCCAACTTTCTATTGCTGACCTGGAGAATAGTCTCCAAGATTCAGCCTAATAGCAAGGAATATGCCAGCCAGGGGTGCTGGCAGGGGGAAGAATCACACATTTTCTCTCTCTCCAGCAGTGTATCGACTGACATACTACACAAGGAAACGCAGGTGGCTTGAGCACAGTCCACGCCCCTGTGTGGTCATAAATGCCGCCGATAGGGCTGCGCTGCAGGGCAGTCTTACTCCATCCAATGGGTGTTGCGTTGCGTAACTGCGTCCACGGAGCCTTTATGACAGAGTGAAGCAGCCCTTCAGTGCAGCTCCATCAGTGATGCTTATGAGTGTGCAGCACTGTGGTCGGTGCTCAAACTGTCCACTTTCCATGATGCTATATGTGAGGCATTGTGAACTGAATGCTGGGGAAATGCAATGTTTTGAATACAGCTGGAGAGAAGGCATCTGGACTTGACAGTATGGTATGGTGTGCAGCCGTGAGTTTTTTAAGCAATAATAATTCCCTGGAAAGACCTTAATGTTCTTTCTACCTAATCAGCTTTTGGGAGTTTTTTTTGGCTGACAAAGCTGAACAGAGTTATCCTAAACTGTGCAATCTTTTCCCTTTTAAATGTAAATACATTGGCCATGACAAATGTTTTCCTTAGCACTAGTCTCGCGATCTGAAGGTAGTCTTCTTCCTGAGCAGATTGTTTTCTTTTGAATGCTGAAATGCATTGAATTGTTTCTCACAGCTGAACATTTGATTCCAGGAAACCGATATTTATTTGTGTGTTAGCAAGTGATGTGGCAGAATGTGAGAAAAGAGGTATGACTCAGCAATTTCAGATTTGGGGTGGCTTTCTTTGGCTTTCCAAATTACTGCTTGTCTAGCTTGTCCTTTATTATCTCCCAGCCCCACTTATTCTGTTGTGTTTTGTTTAAACCCAGGAGGATAAGAGCCGTCCTTATATTACCTCAAGTCCTACAAATGGGTTAGAATCAGCTAAGGAAGGTTGGCTGGCCCATAAGCCTTATGACACCCATTATGGAGATACTCATTACTACAATTACATTGGTGACTGCTGGGATTGGACCACATACCCTAGAGCACGGTTTGCCTCGGAGTATGGCTTTCAGTCCTGGCCTTCCTTCAACACCCTGGCAAAGGTAAGGAACTGCTGTGTTTTGCTCCTCTCTCAAGTTCTGAGAACATAAAAAGAGGCTTGCTGGATCAGACCCCAAATCCATCTAAGGCTGATACTGTCCCAGCACACGTGATAAGGAAGGTGTCACACAGAGAGCGCACCCATTAGGATGCCGACAGCAGAAGTCCTTATCATGTCAGTGGGCTAATCATCTAAATGACCCACTAAATGTGCTCCAAGTGCCTGTTTAAACAGGCATTTGGAATGTGTAGAGAAGAGACATTCAGATGAACAGCCCTCCACATGAAACATAGAAAGCTGCCTCATACTGAATCAGACCATTAGGAACATAGGAAGCTGCCATATACTGAGTCAGAACATTGGTCTATCTAGCTCAGTATTGTCTTCACAGATTGGCAGCGGCTTCTCCAAGTTTGCAGGCAGGAGTCCCTTTCAGCCCTATCTTGGAGATGCCAGGGAGGGAACTTGGAACCTTCTGATGCTCTTACCAGAGCAGCTCCATCCCCTGAGGGGAATATCTTACAGTGCTCACAGTTCTAGTCTCCCATTCATTTGTAACCAGGGTGGACCCTGCTTAGCTAAGGGGACAAGTCATGCCTGCTACCATAAGACCATTGTTCCATCTAGCCCAGTTTTGTCTACTCTGGCTGGCAGCAGCTCTCAAAGATTTCAGGCAGAATCTCTCCTAGCCCTACCTTGAGGTGCAAGAGATTGAATTTGGAATTTTCTGCATGCAGAGCAGATGCTCTACCACTGAGTTATGGGCCCCATGGTAAAGGGACACACTGCGAGCATGTTGGGATATCTGCTAACATCACCTCTTCCATGTAACTTTTGTCAGGATGGTATTGGCATTGCCAGCCTCATGTGCATCATCCTGTTTCCCACAATGGCCAGTCAGATACTGCCAGAAAGCCCTTAAGGAGGGCAAGAAGTCTATCTCCCTCTCCTGCTTTTGCCCTCCCACCAGTTGGTATTCAAAGATATTCTGCTCCTGAACATGAAGGTTCCTTTTAACGATTATGGCTGGTAGCTGTTGATATACCTACCCTTCATTAATATGTCTAGCCCTCTTTTGAAGCCAGTCAACAGTGGAACTAGTTACATGAGGTGGCGGGGGCAGGGATCTCCAAACCGAGGCTGGATAGACATCTGTTTGGGAGGCTCTAGCTCTGGATTTCTAGTATTGTGCTTGAGGTTGGAATAGATGTCCTACAAGCAGACTTGTAGCTGGGGGGTATTGGGTGGCCCGGGCAGGCCCCCACCCCCAACCTTTTGCAAATAAGTGTTCCAGGTCAGGAGCTGTCAGCCTCCCACCCAACTTCTTTGTGTGTCTCTCCCACTGTCCCCACTCCAGAAATTGTAGGCTGGCTATGGGCTTGCCTACAAGGCTACCTCCGGCTCTTTGATTCTGTGTTTCTAAGCTGATAGCCATTGCCATATCTTCTGGCAGTGCTTCCATCAGTTAGAAACATAGGAAGCTGCCGTATACTGAGTCAGACCACTGGTCTATCTGTAAGCTCAGTATTGTCTTCACAGACTGGCAGCAGCTTCTCCAAGGTTGCAGGCAGGAATCTCTCTCAGCCCTATCTTGGAGAAGCCAGGGAGGGAACTTGAAACCTTCTGCTCTTCCCAGAGTGGCTCCATCTCCTAAGGGGAATATCTTACAGTGCTCACAATTCTGGCCTCCCATTCATATGCAGCTAGGGGGACATGTTTGCTACCACAAGACCAGCTCCCTTCTCCAGTTAGTTATGCACTGTATGAAGTACTTTCTTTTGTGTGCCCTGAATTTTCTACTACTACTAGGAATATCTATATACTGATTTTCAATTTTAAAAAGCAGGTTAACTTAAAAAATAATAAATAAATAAGATGGTTCCCTGTCTCAAAAGGGCTCCCTGTCTAAAAAGAAACATGGGGTAGATACCAGCAACCACCACCAGAGGGATGCTGTGCTGGAGATGGATAGGGGCAGTTGCTGTCTCTCTGATAAATAAGAGAGAATCGCCGCCCTAGAAGGTGCTCAATTAGCAGGGAATTTACAATCAGTCAGAATAATGGGATGACCCTCACATTCCGGTTTATGAGGGGGAGATGTTAAACACATTGGCCCATATGTTGGGCAGGACTCCAACACTGTAGACCTGCCAGGACTTGCATCTTCCTTCCAAGTTGCACAGCAGCCCCGGCAGGTCCCCAGTGTCAATGTACGGCTGCCCATCATGCAAGCCCTTTTGTCGCTTTCAACCTTGTAGCTGGATTTCAAATCCTTGCTAACTAGATATTCAGCCAGCTTTCAACCAGCAAAATTCCAGTACAAAACATAACCCCCACCCCCCACCCTCCCCAAATTGCTGTGGTTTTTCTTGCTTTTAAAACTTCCTATAGGCTCTACCCCCAGGGTAGTATGCAGTAAGGGGGTGAATAAGAGGAACTAGGCAATAGAAGAATTCTGTGCATGCAAAGAACAAGTTCTGCAAAAATACTCAAGTGCATAAACTCTGGTTTGTGCTGTTTTCTGTGGTCTTGATACTTTTTTATAAGTTCTCAGTCATTTCTGTGTGTGATTGTGTGTTGGTTTTGCTTTTTAAAAACAGGTGTCTTCTGAGGAGGACTGGTCTTACACAAGCAATTTCTCACTACATCGACAGCACCATGCAGAAGGCAATGAGCTAATGCTTCAGCAGGCTGGGTTTCATTTTAAGCTGCCTCAAGGAAAAGACTCACTCAAGAAATTCAAAGATACAATCTACCTCACTCAGGTAATTAGATATCAGACTTTTAAAGGTGACTTTTTTGGGTATTTTTTCTGTTAAAAACTGTACAATGTGGTATATTCAACACGTACTGCAGAAAGTCTGGAGCAAAATCTCACTTCGATACGCTTTGTGTTAAGTGTTTGAATTGGGGATGTGCATGAACCTCTGTCTGTGCACGGGTTCGAAGTCAAAGCGGTTCAGCAGGTTGTGTGCAGAGCGGGGTGGTGGTAGCAGCGGTAAGCAGCACCTTTAAAAGTGAGGACAGCAGGTCCTTACCTGCTCCACTGCTGATCCACGCAGCTTCCTGCTGCGGCGTTGCACCCCGTATCACCCTGTATCACCACTGTCGTGTACGGGCTGATGGGGGAGGGGCGCGTGATGCTGCAGCAGGAAGCTGCGTGGAGTGGCAGCGGAGCGGGTGAGGACCTACTATCTCACTTTTAAAGGTGCCACTCACCCCACACGACCACCTCGCACCACACTTAACCCACCGAACTGGTTCGGCTTCGAACCAGTGCATGAACCGAGGTTCATGTACATCCCTAGTTTGAATTATAGTGATTAATTCTTGGGTCCAACAAGAAAAAGCCAAGTTGTCTAGGGGTTTCTTCATCTTCGACATTTTTGCTACAGTGACAAAAGTGCTGTACAGAAAATTCATACCTACCATCATGTATGAAGTGTGGGAAGAGGTTATTCTGCTGTTTCTATATAATTGTGCACGTTGGTTGTCCAGTTCATGCACTTGCTGTGAACCAAACTTTCACGCTATGCTGCACGGCAGTATCTGATAGCAAAGATTTTTCTCCTAATAGGGAGATCATGCTGGGAAAATATCACATATGACATAATCCTGCTGTATGTGTGAAAAGAGGCAAACTTTAGCAAAGCTTTAGCCTCCTTCGATAACAGAGAAGCTGAGAAGAGTTCTGGTTGGTTTTTGCTTGCAATGTCCTAGAGGTGGTGGGGTTTTGGTGAGTGATTTCCTGCTTGCACAAGTCTGTCAGGTTTACTGACAAGGACTGACTTTCTCACCTTACTATAAAGTGTTTTGCTCCCACACAGTTTTCAGCATGTTGGCTGAATGATAAATAAGCCCTAAGTACCTTCTTAAGGTGTGCCTCCTACCATGTAAACCTGTCCAGGTCCTGTGCTCATCACTCCAAGCCCTTCTCCATCAGGTGTTAGGTGGATGGTGACGAGAGAGGGGGCCTTTTTGGTCATGGCTCCTTGATTGTGAAATTCCCTCCCCAGAGAAGCTTACCTGGCCTGATCTGTGGATGTTTTCCTGTCACCAGATGAAGATGTTTTTATTTGCTCAGGCATTTGTTTCATCATTGTTTCATACACACATGTGGCCCCTCCCTCCCTCCCTCCCTCTCACACACACTTTCACATACACTCCCACACGCACAGCCCTACCTCTCTATTGCTCGCTGCTGGTTTTGTTCTGCTTTTTTTATTTGTATTTTGCTGTATTTATTGGTTGAAATTCTCCTCAGGGCCAGGATTTTCCTGAGGTAAAGTGTAAAATAAAGATTCCCAGAAGTATAAAACAAAGTAATCCACCCAAACAGCAGATTATGTGGTAAGACTGTTCCTGCAGGAGGTGGAACTCTACCACTTGAGACTGCAAGGATGTGTGGAGGGGGTTACATGAATACTCCTCCTACATAAGTACAACATTTTGCACATAGAAAACGAGGATCTCAAGGAGAAGCAGCCTCACCTTGACTGTGGAACACCTTCCCCAGAAATATTGTTTTTAGCACCCATCCTTTCATCCTTTACGTGCCAAATGAAAGCTCTTTTCTTTTCCCTAAGCTTTTTACTGAGTAATATAACGATCTACTGTATTGTTACCACTGCTAGTATTTGCTTAACTTGTATTCTGTCTTTTGGTAGGGTTGAGTTGAAAAGTCTCCCTCACTCATAGGTGGCAAATGGGGGTGAGCTGGGGAGGAGAGCTTTCAGTTCTAATGAGGGAGGGGGATTTTGAAAAGTTTCAAGGATTGAAAGCGGGGTTTGTGTGCACATGCGCATGTTTCCTGGTGGTAGAAAATTGTTTTTCCTGAATCTGCCCCCTCCCTGTGACTAACTCTCTAAGTCATCGTGTAGTGTTATTACTGTTACACACTGGAACCACTGCTGCTGTGAAACTGGAGGCAGTGGGAAAGGTGTGCCTGTTATAATTATAAGCTGCCTGGGGAACCTCCTGGTAGAAAGGCAGGGCACAACTTTTGAGATAAAATAATAGTTTTGTTCCTGATGCCCTAGTTTTGGATGAATAAGGAATGTTTTTACAAGAATGTTCAAACCTTTCCGCCTGCCACTTCCAAAGTCAACTGGTAGTCTCCAGGAAGAGTTTTACCATATGATTAGTTGCTTTTGTAAACTGGTCTGATAGGGTTGCCAACTGTCCCGCATTGTGTGGGATGTCCCTTTTTCCTGGGGCGGGGGGAATGCTCATCCCATTCGGGACTCAATTGACTTTATAATTTTACTTTGTTGTACTTTTAATGCTGCTGCTGCTGCGTGGCGGCATCGCAGCAGGGATAGTGGCAAGAACTCCGTGCCCGCCTCCCAAACCATGGCAGGTGAGGTTGCGGCGGGAGGCAGGCAGGCGAGCGAGCGTGCTGGAAGCAGGTGGAGAGAGAGCGGCAAAGGAGCTCCTCGCTCGTGCCCGCCTTCCTCCCAAACAAGGCAGATGGGGCCGATTTCAGGCCTCTGCGCACATGCACAGAGGCCTGAAATCAGCCTGATCTGCCTCATTTGGGAGGAAGGCAGGCCAAGGGAGGAGCTTCTTTGCCGCTGTCTCTCCACCTGCTTCCAGCTCGCTTGCCCACCCGCGCCCTCCACGACCTCACCTGCCATGGTTAGGGAGGCGGGCACAGAGCTCTCGCTGCTATCCCCACTGTGCTGTCACTATGCAGCAGCAGCCCACTATGACCACCAGTAAGCACATGCCCTTGCCACCGGGGGCCAAGTCCCGCCCCTAGGTTTCCCCGCCCCCTGACTCCCCCCCGCCCTTGTGCCCCATTTTTGGCCAACATAATGTTGGCAACCCTGTCTGAGAGACATACTGCTCATAACGGTACATAAAGGTGTTAGTTAAATAAATAAATAAGTTTCGAGCCATAGTTTGCTCTTCTGTGCCTATTTTTTTCCTTTTAAAATTGCAGCTTTGGGGTGGCAAGCAGAACTGGGAACACAATATGCAGGCAGGTGGAGGGAGTGGGTTAACCCTTTACCCCTTCGCTGTGTGTGTCCTAGGGAAAAATGTCCCCCACCCCCTCAAATAGGAGCTTCAGGGGGCACCAGATAGTGCTGTGGGGACTCCCGCTCCCTGAGAGTCCTGGCTCTGACCCTTATTGCTCTCCTCTGCAGTTGATTCTGTAGAGGGGGAAATGCATGCTGCCAGGGCAAACTACTCAAACGACATATAAAGAAAAGTTGAGTTTGGCCCGCAGATACCCATAGTCTCAAGATCTTTAAGTAACTCCATGATTATTCAAAAACTTAATACTGAGATTTCTCTCTCTCTCTCTCTCTCTCTCTCTCTCTCTCTCTCTCTCTCTCTCTCTCTCTCTCTCTGCCTTTGCTGAATTAG
The DNA here is from genome assembly GCF_027244095.1 of Hemicordylus capensis. NCBI lineage: Eukaryota > Metazoa > Chordata > Lepidosauria > Squamata > Cordylidae > Hemicordylus > Hemicordylus capensis. The sequence goes on along the minus strand of NC_069661.1, from coordinate 32,881,548 downwards.
ATTATGCAGGCCCAGTGTATAAAGATTGAAACTGAATTCTATCGCCGCAGCCAAAGTGAGATAATTGATGGGGAGGGAGAAACAATGGGGGCCCTGTATTGGCAGCTCAATGATATCTGGCAAGCTCCTTCGTGGTCGTCTTTGGGTAAGTCTTGTTGGGCCCTAACCTAACTTAAATTAGTAATTGTGCTTCCTTAGAAACTTAGATGGGTTCTGTGGCTGCGGTCTTCAAGCGGGGTGGAGTGGCTGAAGCCATGGGACTAGCCGCAAGCAACGTCATCAGCACTGATTCTTTATTTGCTATGTTTATATACTGCTTTTTTTTTGCCAATGCACTCAAAGCAATCAGATGTTACTCACCCCTGCGGTGCTCATGCTTACAGCTGCAAAACTAGGGAGGAACTCCCGCCCTCGAGCTGTCACTCAACCCCTCCTGCCAGGCGCTCATGGTTACAGAGCTGTTTGTGTGAAAAAAGAAGCGCTGTAACTGTGATGGTTGGCACTTCTGCGAGTAGCAACCCCAGGCAGCCCAGGTTGCTGCTCACAGAAGTGGGTTGCAGTGCTGCTTTCATCACACAAATAGTTCTGTAGCCATGAGAGCCTGGCAGGAGGGGTTGAGTGACAGCTCCTGGGTGGGACTTCCTCCCCGCTTTTGCAGCTGTAAGTTTTGAGTGCCACAAAGGTGAGCAATGTCTGAAGAAGGCTTAATATGAAAGTGGGGAAGGGACAGGAAAGGAAGAGGGATACATGTGAAGATTAGGTGAAACAGCCAGTGGAGAAGAGTCTTGGGAGGAGAAGAGCAAAGTGGCAGTTATTTATGAAATTAGGAAGCTGCCTTATACCAGGTCAGACCATTGGTCTATATAACTCAGTACTGTCTACACTGACTTGTAGCAGCTCTCCAAGGTTTCAAGCGGGAGTCTTTCCCAGCCCGACCTAGAGATGCCAGGGATCGAACCTGGGACCTTCTGCATGCTAAGCAGATGCGCTACCACTGAACTGTGGTCCCAGTCAAGCTCTCTCTAGCTTGCTCGCAATCTTGCTTTCCTGCTCTCAAGCACCCTGCTTAGCGAATTCCCTAATATCTGGAGCTTCAGGCCGTAGCTTTTGTGTCAGCTGCCCATACAGGATTTCTTTAGCCACTGAGTAGCATGTATTAGGGAAGCTGAATTGCAACCAGCATTTTCTCAGCCTCTTCCTACACCAATGTCACCTTGACATCCTTGATTCATACCACACATTGTGCTTGAACAGATGACTCAGTTTCACTCGCATCCAACACTTACACCATGCAGTGAGCTGAAACCAGTGGTTGCCAGAGAGAATAAAGATGTGTGAATGTATGAGTGTGAGACGGACACAAGGAAATTGTGCCTTGGTGGTGTGGCACAAGGAACACAGTCCCAGTAAGGAGAGAGCTACCTGCTCTAATTCTGGCTGTTGATGAGGAGAGCTTCAGGGAATACTGCAAAAACTGGAAATGTGGGGCTTCCTGTCTTTATCCTTATTGTATCCTGAAGTACAGCTGATTGAAATATAGCACTGCCTTTTGCTTTAAATAGGAGAAATCTTGAGCAAGACTAAAATGTGACCATCACTACTGTATTAGTGGCATTACTGTTGTATTACAAACTGCTGTATTCCTGGCAGCCACCTAGGAACACAGGAAGCTGCCTTATTTAGACCATTGGTTCATCTAGCTCAGTATTCGTCTCCACTGACTGGCAGCAGCTCTCCAAGGTTTCAGGCAGGAGTCTCTCCCAGCTCTCCCTGGAGATGGCAGGGATTGAACCTGGGGCCTTCTGCAAGCAAAGCAGATGCTCTGCCATTGAGCTATGGCCTCACCCATTAGATCTGATTCTCCCATGGTTGGCGCATTCTCCCATCCTGTGTGCAAAATCTGTTGACATCTGTTTTGAAGTGTTCATTCAAACTGTGCCTATTGTGGGACTAGAGAGTGGTCTATGTAGAAGGCACGGGTACTGTAGGATTTTGGCCAGTACATATGCTCGGTAGCATGGTTGCTGCTAGTGATGTTGCCAAAATGTATAATGCTTTGGTTTGGAACACGAACTTCAGTAGCTCTTAATTCTTGCCTTCCATATGAAGGCAAGCAGTATGCCTCCTGAATTCTTACCCACCCAAGAACTCTTCCCTCTTCCGACCACCTGGTGGCAGCAGGCAGAGAAAGAGGGATGTATTTTCCTTCTCTTTGGCACCTGGAGCTCTGCTGCTGCAGAGACTCATGGACCAGGGGGATGAGGAGGAGAGAGATGGACACCCATTCCTTTGGTGTTGAAGGAGCAGCCATCATTATTAAGGGGCTTGGGGAACTATGTGAGGATTTCGGGGGAGGGTGAGATTGTGCTCCTGATGATGCCTGATTTTTGCTCATAATTGGCTGAGAAGAAATGAAGCTAATTTGCTATTTTTAAGGAAAGTAGTTCAATTTCCCATTATTAATTATGAATTGAACGGGCTCATCATTAGCTGTGGCTCCTCATGACTGCTGCTTATGGGGGAGACAGTTTATGGCAGGGGTTAATTCCCCACCCTGTTGGTTCTTAGGGAGGTGCAGTGCTTATGTGGGAATAACAACAACATCACACACACCTCACTCATGTCTCTCAATCACATATATTATTGGAATAGTGTGGGAAGCAGCTATGTGTAATTAACAGCCACACCTCTAAGGTAATATATTACTCAGCCTTTGATCTTCTTCAGGCTCTAGAAAAGAGAAGAGGCCTCATTATTTGAATGCTTGTATAGCATTGTCCAACCATAGGTCATTACGGAGTATGGCTAAAATTTCTCTTTTTGAAAACTTTTAGAATATGGTGGCAGATGGAAAATGCTCCATTATTTTGCTCAGCATTTCTTCGCTCCTTTATTGCCTGTGGCACATGAGGCTGAAGATGTGCTGTATATATACAGTGTCTCAGATCTTCACTCAGACTACATGATGACACTCACCGTAAGTGCAAACTTGCCATGTGCTGGTGCTAGAATTGGAAAGGATTTTTTTTTTTAGGAAACGTTTATATAATGGCGGACATGATGCACAGTGTTATGGAGCCATAATGCTGTGACCCCCACAGGCTGCTGTGGGTTTCAAAGGAAGCCCCAGCACTCTGCTGCGCTGCTTCAGCTTTCCCTACTTGCAGAGATGGGGAAAGTAGTGGCAATGCTGCGTCTACACTTGCTGCTTCAGAACAGTGTCAGGGCTTTCTTTGAAGTCTGCAGCAGCCCTGTGGTGCAGTGTTTCTGTCCCATAATGCTGCTTATCAGCAGAGGCGTATCTAGGGAAAATAACGCCTAGGGCAAGCACTAAAATTGCGCCCCCTGTCCAAACATCTGACACGCATCTTTCAGATAACTTTACCATAATATCAACTGAAAAATACAAGTCAAGCTCGTTAATCTTTTAATATTTCAAAAACTATTTAGCAGTGGACGTAGCCAGACAAAAAAATGCTGGAAAACTACAAATTTCAGTATGCTGGGGCTCATAAAATACCCAAATACTATGTGGAGGCGTACTTGGAAAACTAAACAGAAGTGCCTGTCTAATTCTCTACTATGTATTGTAGCATCACTATTACATAAGCTTTAAAAATCAATGGAGAATTTGACTTTTCCCACATACTCTGAAAATAATTAAAGGATATGCAGAGTAAACTATGTCACTGCTTGGAATAGATTCTAGTATTTCAGAAAGACAGTTAAAATGAGAGAAAGAGAGCAAGAAACTCGCAGTGGGCCTTAATACTAAGGATTTCACACTGATTCAAAGACAAATTCACCATTAATAGCCATATTATTAAGACAACATATTTAACTCACTTATCACAAGAAGCAAAGTAAGAGCAAATGAATACAATCCTAGCTCATAAGCTTCAGCTCAGTATTCACAAGCCCTGATTATCTGTACATAGTGCCAAACTAAATATGTGTAGTGACTTATATTAATTTTTTTTAAAAAAGTTTTTACCTGTAGCCCCTTGGGGGGGATTCCTAAAGGCTGGGGGGTATCTGAAAAGGTTCCTCCTCCCCCCACTGGCCTCTAGGGCCTTGAGAGGGACCATTTGAGCATGTGCGGTGGCCATTTTTTAAAATAAATTTTGTTTAAAAAATGGCCTCTGAAACCAAAATGGCTGCTGCACATGCTCAAATGGCCTCTGTGAGGCCTGGCATGGCCTAGGGCCTCACAGAGGTCATTTGAGCAAGCACAGTGGCCATTTTGTTTTCAGCAGCCATTTTTTATTTTTTTTTTATTTTAAAAAATGGCATCCTCCTTCAAGTGGCGTCCGGGGCACATGCCCTGCCTGCCCCACCCTAGATACACACCTGCTTATCAGGCCGCCCAATATACATACATAAGATTAATCTCTATCCCACCTAAGCGTTGCATGAAAGGAACCCTTCTGCACATATATGGGCTGGGGTGGAGTGGGGTGATACTGGCAACTTCCCCCTTCCCTCTTTAGCTTCTTTGCCTCCTAAAAATATGTCCCTGAGGGTTGCAAGACATGGGGGAGGCATGGGTGGCTGTGGGTCAGGCTTGCTCAACTTGGGCCCTCTAGCTGTGTTTGAACTACAACTTCCATAATCCTCAGACACAGTGGCCAGTAACCAGGGGTTATGGGAATTGTAGGCCAACATCTGCAGGAGGGCTGGGTTGAGCAGCCCTGCAGTGGGTGGATGGAGGTGGGGATATCCTCAAAAATAACCCTTCCAGCTGTGCATGTGCAGAACTTTCTGTTCACAACTCTTGGTTGGGATGTCGGCCATTATATAATTTTGATGATATATTTAACGCTTCCAGCAATGGATGTTGTAGTTTGAGGTTTTTCAATGCAGGGTGTCAAATGAATTTTCCAAGCTAATGTGTAGCATTATTGCCTCGGCACGGCACAGCCATCATTAACCTCTTTTAAATGCCATTGATTTAAATGGGGGGGGGGAGGGATTTAAGCATGTGTTTGAGCTGAGCATAGGGCTTGTTGGAAAGCAAGCATCAGTCTGTTTTTGTCACCTTGATTTCTTAATGTACTCCACAGGTCAGTCTGTACCACTGGAGTTCACTGGAGCCGGTGTGTACCTTGGCTAAAGCGAATGTGATTGTTAAAGCAGGGAGTGCTGTCCCCATCTACAAGAAGCCAATTGGTGATCTTTTGAAAAGATGTGGAAACTGTACCAGGGAAAGGTGTGTTGTCACCTTTTACCTTGCAGCTGAAGGCAAGTTCTCCAGTCCAGTCAATTACCACTTCCTGTCCTCACTGAAGGATGCAGTTGGACTGCAGAAGCCACAGCTTACCGTAAGCAGCAGAATTACTCTTTTATTGTTCCAGTAATACTTTCTTTTCTTGGTAAGATAGGCTGTTATGAGTAGATGATTCTTGTTTATAAACAATAGAGCTGGAAGGAACTTAACGAGCTGCCTTGTTCCTGACAAATATTCAAGGATGTGTATGAAATTTAGTAGTGGGCACATAATTCAGCATCTTAAATTTCCACTTGCTTGCTCTTTCTTTCTTAACGAATTTCTAGTCCTTTTAGCTATGAAAATAAGCTTGAAATCTCATCTAGAAATGGTGCTCATTAAGTTCTCCAGTGTCTAGGTATGTGCCAATAGTTGCCCCCCATAGTTTTGGCTCCTTCAGCTCCTCTGATGCTATAGGTGAAGGTCAGAACAGCTGAAGAAGGTGGAAATCAAAATGTCTTCCCCATTATATTTCTGTTTTGTTAATCATGTACAGTATAGTATTCTTTTTGATTAATTGTATCCGTATGGTATCCATATGATACTTGTACCAGTTTGCAGCCTTTCTGCAGTCTTTCTCTCTTTTTCATTTTGTGTAGTGTAAATAAGGCCTTAGTATAAAATGGTACTTTATATCATATGCTATTTTGTTTTCTGCAAGCAAGTTTGTTGTGTGGACGAATATTATACAGCACATCATATACTTAAAAAAATCAATTGAAATTATAAATAGGAGCAAAGATAACCACCAGGACAATGTTTCAAAACCTTTCCCCCTTTTTTAGGTTTCTATTTCCCAAGACAGAGATCAGTTCCAGCTTGTCCTGGAAACCACGGCAGTTGCTCCTTTTGTTTGGCTGGATGCTGGGGACATCCCAGGGCGATTCAGCGACAATGGTTTTCTTCTCACAGAGAAGCGAAAAGTCATATTGTTTTATCCCTGGGAGACCACCAGCATCAAGGAGCTGGAAGAGTCACTCAGATTAACATCGCTGACAGACGTTTCCTGAGGAAAACCCTGAAGAAATGGAAGCCAAAGGGGAAACCGGAAACAGAAACATGACTCGCCTTCTAGAGATGCACAGAATGGGACCATTAAATGTTGTTCTTCTGCCAGCTTCTTTCACACTCAGGACTCTTTGTTCAGTGGACTGCTGCCAAGAGCAAATTATGCACATCTTTAGAGGGAGGCTGCTCTCAAAGTCAGAGGAACGTGCATGTTAAGAGAGTTTGATGGGAACAGGAAATGAAGTCTGTAGAATATTGAAGCCGCTTACAATGGCTTCACTTCCATGCCACTCCCTGCATTTCATAACTAAAAGTTTTCTATTTCAGAGAGAGAGGAGGAAAGATGTGCTGCTCCAGGAATAGGTTGGGGCTTCATATTACTGAAACCTCCCCTGCCCCACTCCAAGCTGCAGTGGAAGTTCTAACACCGGAAGGCTGATAGACATTGGTGTAAAAATACCAGCACTACTTTCACTGGGCAAATCTAGATTGGCAAAGAGGACAGGAAGCAGATAACCAGAGCAGCCTGTGGGCTTCCCTATCCTTCACTACCAAGTTGTCACAATCAACAGCCACTCAGCAGGAGGGCTCTTGAGTCAGGGGCTATGGTTATTGTAGGGGCTTCCTAAATGCACAAGTCTTGCCTCAAGAGTTTTAGCTACATTGTGCATTTCAGGTAGGCTTGAACTGCGTGGGAAAAGGCAAGGAGGAGGAGTGAGGAGGGATGGGGGTGGCAGCAGTGAAAAGAGTACACCCAATTGATTTTATTGACCATTTGTGAGTGGTGAAATGGGGCAGAGAATGAAACAGGCAGTCTTACTAATGCTGACAGCTGACACCCCACTCCCCCACCACCCCGATTCCAATTGGGGCTTCTCTAGGCAGGGGGTGGGGGGGAAATGACAGCTGCTGGTCACAATTCTCCCACCCCACCCCAGGAGTCTCCATAATGCTATGTTATGATAGTATTATTTCAGATGCTTTGTTGGGTAGAAAGGTAGGGAAATGGTGGATGCTGGGATAAGCACTACCATGAAACGGGCAATGAAGAAGGGTGGACCAGGAGATCTGGTTTTGGTCCCTCTTTCACCTTCCCAGCCCCTCCTCAAATTCTCAGCCTTAGTGAGAACAGAATCCCTCCTCTCACGGCTAAAAGGAAGTGTACCATTTTGTCCCTCCCTCCAAGGTGCTTATTAAGTTTTGCAAAATGTTTGTATCACTGTCCCACCATATGCTTGCCCATCAGAGTATACATGAGTATTCAGGACAGATGTATCATGCCTGTCTTACTCCACAAGTAGAAACAAGTATAAATGTTTCTCCCATTAGTTATTATGATGAGTTCATGCCGTTATACTAGCTACCATACTGTACAACGTTCAGTGAGTGTGCAATGTTTATTGCACAGCTACAAATACACTCTTGCACAGCTGTGCATATGTTCCATTAAAATGCACCCTGAACACTGTGCAATCTGCCAGCCACTGCCATGAATACATATATTGGTATCTGGCTTTCACCACCTCTAAAGAGTTAGGCGGTAGGCCAGCCCAGCCGAGCCGTGGGTGCAGCACAGATAACCTCTCTGTCACTCTCCAGTTGGCGTGTTGAAGAAAAATATTGTAAAAACATTTGAACTAGACCTTAGGTCTTGCTCAGGTGTGATATTGGGGGGAGATACCTCATTTCACAACTGGTGCACTTTAAAAACTATTCTCATAATAAACTCTGGTCCATGGAGCCAATTCACCACTAGTTGCTTGGTAGCACCCATGTAAGCTGCAGAACATAGACACTAAAAATGATCTCAATTTTGCTTTTTATTATAAAAGTAAAATAAAAAAGCATTTAAAAAGCACAAATTTCTCCTTAAGAATAGTTCATGCAAAACCAAAATATTTACAGTAGAAATATGCTGAGATAGTATGGGGGGAAACTGGTTTGAGGCTTGAATGAGTGCATAGGTACCACATGGGGAAAAAAATTAAATACATTCACTGAAATATACATTATCCGTATTGGCATAAGTATCTACTTTGATCAGAGTTTGACTAGTTTTTGTGCTTCACAGCTTTGGGCCATAGTTGATGTCTTATGTACCTTTCTCTGAACATGAAGAGGGCACTTAATTTCCATGATCTTAGGCAAAAAGAAAATTCACCCGATCCTCCTGTTGTCCTGAGCCTCCCACTTTACTGGGATCTGGTCGCTGTTGAAAGGCCCTGCTGATGTACGTTTTAAAGAGCTTTTTTCTTCTAGTGCACTTTGGATCCTTAACAACTCTGCACAATCATTCCGCATGACTAGGTGGCTTCAATTTTGCCTTGTAGCGAGTTGTCCTGTACGTATCCTGTGCCCAGTTTCTTAACTGTTACTGGTGAGCTGCTGGTGAAAGGCTCAGAATATGTGAAGCTGAGTTTGCGGAGGGAGATCTCTACACCACTGTCACACATGCTTTCAACATCTTGGAATTTGAGACTGCACACTTCACCTGATTGGGTGGGGGGAGGGAAAGGAACACATTATGTCGTTTAAAATATAGATAGTACAGAACTATACAGTCCAATAAACAACAGAGCAATACAAAGGCCCTTTTGCCTTCTCTCTGACCCTTACCTGTACTTTCACTTGGAGTAAAGGGCTGACATGATGCACAGTGTTAGGGAGTAAGCAGTGCAGCCCAGGGCATCTGCAAAGCTAGAAGGCAGCCTTGATGCAGTATAAAAGGGCTGTTTGCATCAATGGGGAAAACTGCTATTGCACTGCTTGTGCAAGCACCTGTTCATAACAGTATCGAGGAGCATTACGAGTCCGCAGCAGCCTTGAGGCACAATGTTATGGCTCCACAGTGCTGCACATCATGTTGGCCAACTTGCAATTCCTGACAGGTGCAAAAGGGACAATCAGGGTAGAGCTGCCCCTCAGGCTCTTGGAGAGGGACAGTAGTAGAGAATAAGCTTTGAGTGTACAAGGCCAGTAGTTCAGGACAGAACCTGGAGACCATCCTGGCTGCCAAATTTTGTACTAATAGAAGTGTCTGGACTACATTCAAAGGCAGCCCTATGTAGAGTGCCTTGCAAGAGTGAAGTCTAGAAGTTACCAGCATACACACCACTATTTTAAGATCAGTGGCTTAAGAGCCAAAGCCCTCTTGTGACAGAAGGAGAGCTGCAAGTCCATAAGGAGCTTTCAGCATCCCTGCACTGAAGGCTTCTTTGTGCAGAGGGGGAGCGATTTCCACATCTCTCCTGATGATGAGGATTGCCCAGCTCTCAGCAACATATTTATACAAGTACATAGGGCTTTGTGGGGGAGGGGAGAGAGGTAGAAATAGTTCTGTCTGTGCCCAGTGTGCTGTGCAAAAAAGCATTCAGCGCAGAGACACTGAAGGCTTCTTGCGAATCCTCAGACCTCCTTCCATCACTGGAGGGCTGAGCATCATGTATGCCATTCTCTTCTAGAAATAGGTGCAGCTGGTGTATCAGCCACAGCAGATAAAAACACACAACCCGTGCACAATAGCACAAGAGTGCATCTTTTTGAACTAGCACAAACAGTCCTGCTATGCTACTCTGGAAGCCAGCTCCAGATTTAGTGCAACATGTTTACACAAGTATTTTGTTAATCTGCAGGCCAGCCATTAGTTTCCCAAGACCACCCAGTTGGGCAGGGATTTGAAGTGGGCTTCCCACATCCAAAGCAAACACTCTTGCAACCATCCACTGCCATGGCTTTGCCACCACCTCTGCCACAAGAACTACAAGTTGCTTACCTGTAACTTTGGTTCTTCTAGTGGTCATCTGTCCTTTTACAACAATGGGCTATGCACCTGCACAGAGATCTCATCGGAATCTAACAAGCTAAATTCTCCCGATTTAGGCGGGAACCCTGCCCCCAGCCACTATATGCGGCTGTGCCACTCCATATCCCCTCAGTCACAGAGTCCGGCTTCAGTAGACCCAGCGGGAAGGATGGGAGGGCGTGTAAAAGGACAGATGACCACTAGAAGAACCAAAGTTACAGGTAAGCAACCTGTAGTTCTTTGACGTGGTCTCTGTCTTTTACACCAATGGGCGCATAACAAGCTAGCACCCAAGGCGGAAGGAACAACCAGAAACAGGGATGCACTCTGCAAGAAGTATTTATTTCAAAGAAACAAAGTATATCATCTGAAAATAGATAGCAGGACAGTCCTGCCAAACTTATCATCATTCTGTGCCCTGGCATCAATAGCATAATGACGAATAAAGGAACAGAGCGAAGCCCAAGTAGCCACTTGACTGATAATGTCCAAAGGGACCGCACGATCAAAGGCAACAGAGGCCGCCATGGACCTAACTGAGTGCGCCTTAATCGTTGCAGGCAATTGTTTATTTGCCAAGTTGTAGCAAAGTTCAATAATAGAAACAATCCATCTAGACAAGGACTGAGAAGAAACTTGCAAGCCTTTGCAAGGCCCATCATACAGAACAAACAGAAGCATTTTCCTCCACTCTGCCGACCTTTGAACATAGGACAATGCCCTCCGAACATCCAAGCGATGCAACCTGTGTTCTGCATCAGATGAAGGGTTCTGAAAAAATACAGGCAAGGTGAGTGGCAGGGAACGATGAAAGGTAGAAACTACCTTTGGAAGGAACTGAACATCCAGTTGGAGTACAACCTTATCTTTATAAAACTGGAGGTACAGCAAATCAACCCTCAGGGCCCACAGTTCACTAACCCTCCTAACGGAGGTGATTGCCACTAAGAAGGCAACCTTCCACGTTAGAAGATGAGGATCAATCAAAGCCAAAGGTTCAAAGGGCGGGCGTAGCAAACCAGCCAGTACCACAGACAAATCCCAAGCCGGTGACATGACAGGGTCATCTGGTAAAACATGCGACAAACCCTTCAGAAAACTCTTTACCAGTGGGTCCTTGATCCAGGAAACCCGAGTGATGGTTGAATGCGCCACAATGGCCGCCAAATGTACCCTGAGAGAGGAGAGCTTCAAACCAGACTCTTTTAAATACAAAAGATAGGTACAAACATTCTGAACGAATAGGTTAAGAACATTAAACCCATTTTGAGTAGCAAATGTATGGAAACGAGTCAATTTATGTCCATATGACTTTCTCGTCGAGGGCTTTCTAGCCACAAGCAAAATGTCTCTGAGTCTCACCGGGAAGGCAGAAGGATCTTCTAGGCAGAGATGGATGTTCGGATGGATCACCAGACCCTTTTCCTGTGACAGCTGGTGAGGTAGAGTGGGAAGGCGCACGCAAGTCACAGCCATCCATCTCAGAGCTGCAAACCAAGGCCTCCTGGGCCACCAAGGGATTATCAGGATGGCCCTGGAGCGGCCCTCCCTCAGTTTGTGAAGAACCTTTGGTATGAGGGGGAATGACAGAAACAGGTAAAGGAAGGGGCCTTTCTAGGACAGGACGAAAGCATCGCCCAGAGATCTCCTCTTCCCCTCCCCTTGAACAATAGAGGGCACACTGAGCATTGTCCTGAGATGCAAAGACATCCAGAACCGGAGCATCCCACATTGTGAATAGGTCCTGGAGTACACCCCGATCCAACATCCACTTGTGGGAAACCATTTTTCATCTGCTCAGTGTGTCCGCCTGGACATTCAGGTTCCCTTGGATGTAGACTGCATGTGGCATCACTGCATGTGCTTTACACCAGTGCCATAGGTTGACTGAAAGAAACAAGAGGCTCCTTGAGGTTGTGCCTCCCTGCCAATTTATCTAGGCTTTCACTGTCGTATTGTCGGTTTGAACTGTCACCAAACAACCCACAATTACGGGTAAGAACCCCTTGAGGGCATTGAATACGGCCAACAGTTCCAAGTAACTGATATGCCGACCCATCTCTGTTATCGTCCAATGGCTGCTCAGACAATAATTGCTCATATGAGTGCCCCATCCTAGCTCCGATGCGTCTGTTGTAATCACCCAGCATGGAGGAGACACCTGGAAGGGAGAACCGAAATCCAGATGACAGGGCTCAACCCACTAAGCCGCGGCTTCCCGCACCATTTGAGGAGGCGTGCGCTCCAGCTGAGCGGAGTCCCAAAGTGGGTCGAACACATTCAGGAACCACATCTGAATGATGCGCATCCAAAGATGCGCAAGCGGAAGCACGTATGTGGTGGCAGCCATATGGCCTAACAGGCGCTGCACCGAGTGGTCTGTGGACCTCTGGCTAGGAAAGTGGTAGCCAACTGCCCAAGTGTCTCTAAGCTGGCCTCCGGGAGGAAAACCTCTCCAAGTGGGTGTCGAAGATCAGCCCTATAAATTGTATCATGCAGACCGGATCCAGCTGGGACTTCTCAAAGTTGACCTGCAAGCCCAGGCTCTGCAGAGTGTCTATGACTGTGTTGAGAGAGCCCCAAGCAGCCTGCTTTGAACCTGCTAGGATGAGCCAATCATCCAGCTATGCCAGTATTTGTATCCCCTACTCTTGTAGAAATGCCACCACAGGGCCCAGACATTTTGTAAAGATGCTTGGGGCTGTCGTCAGGCCAAACAGTAAGGCCTTGAACTTATAGGCGATTCCCCCATCTGGAAACGCAGAAAACAGCGATATTGAGGGCATATGGAGATATGATAATACGATCTTTCAGGTCTAAGGAAGCCACCCACATTTATTTATTTATTTTATTTGTCTACTGCCCTTCCAAAATGGCTCAGGGTGGTTTACGTGTCCCTCTCCAACAGGCACTGATAACATCCAGAAACATTTGTACATAAGGTGTTTGTTTAGGCCTATGAGGTCCAATATAGAGCGCTGACCACCATCTGGTATCGGAACGATAAAGTAATGGGAGTAGAAACTGGGGCACTGGTGACCTTTTTGATTGCATCCTTCAAGAGGAGAGTGGAGACCTGTTACAACTCTGGGGTCAACGGTGTAGTCATGACCTGGACAACGGTGGTGTCTGGCAAAACTCGAGGACATAACTCGTGCGTATGACACTGAGGACCCACTGATCCATAGTCACCTTGTCCCAATTCGCCGCAAAGGGAGCCAGGCAGGTCAGAAAGTCCCAATAGTCATTGCTTTTTCTGAAAGGTATTTGGACGCTGCTACTGAAAAGCAGGCTTACTGGCCTGGAAACCAGACTTCTATCAAGGCTGGAACTTGTTAACTAGAAAGGAATGCTCTGATGAGGATTGTTGCTGTGAAGGAGCTTTAGCCTGCTGGTAAGGAAACCACTGGGCTGCCTCTGTGGCTTAGGAGCAGAAGAAGAGTAGGACACAGATTTTGCCATGCTCCTTAGCTTCTGCACCTTCTGTAAGGTGTCATCAGTCTGTTCCGTGAAGAGGCTTGAACCTTCAAAGGGAAGATCCTCAATCCTAGCGCGGGCCTCATAGGTCAACCTGGAGGAACGCAGCCAGGCATATCTCCTGAGAGCCACAGATGTGGCCATCACCTTTGCTGCACACACCAGAATGTCTCGCTAAGTAAAGTTCTTGCTTTTCCACCTGCATAGCTTCACGCAGAAAAGCCTTCACCAGATCTTGCTTATCCTGGAGCAGGAGGTCCAAAAAGGGGGGCACCTTTCCCCACAAAAAAATGGTTATACCTGGTATTCTAGGCCTGGTGGTTGGCAACCCGCAAATGAAGAGCTGACGCCGAGTAGAGCCTCCTCCCAAAGGAGTCCAACTTCCTCCCCTCCTTACCTGGCGCAGAGTGACTGCGACCTTTGGACTTTTGCAGGGAGGCCTCCACCACAATGGAATTAGGCGTAGGGTAATTCAAGAAGGCTGTATCCCCCTGTATCTGCACCCTGTAGAAATTCTCCGAATGTCTGTTGGGTTGTGAAAGGGTTGCTGGCTTCTTCCAATGCCCACGCATGACTCCCAATAAAGCAGTGTTCAGTGGTAGAGAGACTGGTACTTTAGCCTCGGCATCAATGAGACTGAATAAAGGGTCCAATCCCCCTTTTTGTTGTGTATCAAGGCTCACACCGCGAGCTGAGGCCATGTTGGCCACATAGGCACAGTATTGCTTCAGATCTTCAGAGCCAGCATGGTGTAGTGGTTAGAGTGCTGGACTAGGACCAGGGAGACCCGAGTTCAAACCCCCATTCAGCCATAATACTAGCTGGATGACTCTGGGCCAGTCACTTCTCTCTCAGTCTAGCCTACTTCACAGGGTTGTTGTGAAAGAGAAACAAGTATGTAGTACACCACACTGGGCTCCTTGGAGGAAGAGCGGGATATAAATGTAATCATCATCATCATCATCATCATCATCTTCCGACGGAGACAGAGGTTTAGATTCTGATTGATTGTCCAAAAGGGATGACCCCAGAGAGACTACGTCTGAGTCTAGAGACTCAGGTATACTTTCACTTTCCGTCTTAAGAGGGCAACTGGATCCGGAGCTAAGTCCAGAGGAACAGCTGTAAGCTCCGGATGGTTACCCAATGGGTTTGGTACTGACCCATCTGCTGCTGCAGTTGGTACCGAGAAAGGTTGCGGCACCAGATGCCGAACTGGAACCGCCAATGGCGATCCGCACCTACTAGTGCGGTTGCGAAGGTCTCATTGAGGAGAGTGAGGCCTCCCTTTTGAATGCTTAGAGGCCCTACGCAAATCACGATTAGTCCCAGAGTTTCCATAAGCAGGTTCCTCCTGGTACCGAGATCTGTACCGGGGCTTCCCATAGTTAGAACAATCCAATCAATAACCAGAGGGATACTGTCTATAAACGACAGCTTCCTGGTGCCAATCTCCTTAGGAGAAGGGTTCATTATCTACATCTGTGGAACCCCGCACAGAGTCACGGTATCAACCAATGTATGACGGTCCACGTTGATTCCAATCTCTCCATCATCTGTATTCGGAGGAGCGATCCTCTGAGTCCCAACGTGCTCTCCAATCCCCATGGAGAGGCTGTTCCACGCGGCAAATGGGAGACGAATGATGTCTAGGCAGCCACATCGAATTCGTGGCAGGCTTGTCCGGTGAATAGGGTTCATATTTCCTGTCCTAGAAAGATATGGTCAGGTATCTGGCTCAGACATCGAAGCCATCGGAGAACTAGTACGAAGGCGAGGATCAGTAGAACTTGGTATCAAAGGAACTGTTTACATGGATGGCAGACCTTCTGACGCCTGATCAACAACTACTGAACCATGCTCCAAAAGAGATCAATTTTGGCTTCTTAGCCAGTGGCGCCTCTGAAGAGACTGGCGGGGGCTTCTTCTTCTTGGGAATAGGCAGTAGATGTTGTCATGCTGGTAGATGCGGAACTAGTGCCAGCTTCTTCTTCTTTGGTACCGAAGGGATCGAAGAGGGGTTTGGTACCTAAGGTAAAGTGCGCTTAGGCAAGGCATCCGGCAGTACAGAAGGGGCTGAAACCATGGGCAGGTCCAAGGCAGGCGCCAACAGCACTGGTACTGAGGCCGGGTGTTCTAGCGCCTGAGGAGTGGAGTCAGAATGCTCTGAGTGTATTGAAGAAGCCATTTTAAACAATTGCTTCAACGACAAGGCCTCTGAAGAATGAAGGGCAAGTCCCACAGGGCAGCGCGCAAGCGAGAAGCCCTGTTCTTTCAAGCCTGCTTCATAAACCTCTGAATGAATGTAGGTCTCAACAGTGTGGAATTCCCCCAGGCACAGAAGACACTTGGTATGAGTATTGGGGGAAGGGATCTTAGATCCACAACGAACACATTTTTAAAAGTTGTTTGTGCCTGGCGTAGAAACTTTTGGCCAGCCGGCCACAAAGCCCCGTCCCGGCCAGGATCGGAGCCAACGAAGATGGCGGGGGTGGGGGGGAGAGACACCATGAAAATAAACACCAAGAAAAAGTCGCTACTGTGCATAGAAAGAAACACAACAGGCGTGAAACAGGGAAAACAGGAGAAAAAAGAGGATCCAAATCACAGTCCTACTTGTTGCCGAACCGAAGATTCCACGACGTCTACTGAAGTGCGGACGACAAAGACTGAGGGGATATGGAGTGGGGCAGCCACATATAGGGGTGGGGTTCCCACCTAAATCAGGAGAATTGAGCTTCTTAGATTCCGATGAGATCTCTGCGCAGGCACATAGCCCATTGGTGTAAAAGACAGAGACCACATCGAAGAAACAAACCTACTGGCAAAATGGTACTGCAAATGCATGGATCAGCAAATGTTAGTTACCTAGTTGTGTTTTCACAGGGGAGGAAGGTGGTTCACATGATGGAGATCTGTCATCTTTCACCTTCTCTTGGTTGGACTGGCTTGATGAGATGGATAATGCCTTTTGAATTATTTCAGCAGCCTCTGGATAATCCATTTCTCTCAAGGCATCAAGCAGCTCTCTTATTGTACCACCAGAAACCTGTATGGTAGGACAAACAAAGGGAATGTCATTGAGGTAGGCTTGCTTCCCAATAAAGACTAGGGATGTGCATGGAACCGGTTTGAAGGCCCTTTTATGGACCTCCAAACCAGTTTGAATGTCTTGCTCCACCAGTTCGAAGGTGGGGGGTGGGGATACTTTTTAAGGACTGGAGAGGATGCTCTTACCCCCCCACTGGTGATGTCATTAAAATCGGTCCTGTGGGGCAGCAGCATACCTCTTTGCCGCCCCAGAATGTCGTAGACCAGAAGTGGCCGGAAGTGTCTGCTGCATGTGTGCACACACAGTGGCCACTTCTGGTCCGTGACATACTGGGGCAGCAAGGAGGTACACTGCCGCCCCGTGGGACTGATTTTAATGACCACGTCAGCGAAGGAAATGCGGTGGAAGGAGAATAAGAGCACCTTCACCAGTCCTTTAAAGGTATCCCCCCACCTTTGAATCGGCAGTCACCGGTTCCGTGCACACCACTAATAGACTATTATCAGCTTTTTGTGCAGAGGTTTGTTCTCCAGCATGGATGGTGGCAGGTACAGGCAAACCTCGCCATTTGCGGATCTGACACCCACAGCTTTGTATATCTGTGGCTGGGTGACACCCAACCTCAGCATATGCGGGGGAAGGGGGGATGTTCACAAAGGGTTAGTTTCACGTATCCATGGGTTCGGGGTGGCCGGAAATGACTTTTGAGGTAATTCCCAGCCACCAGTTTGAGGAGAGGAGCAATTTTGTGGATCTTTTGTTTAAAAAAAATTCAGTGCAAAAGATCACAGAAAAATGGCAATTTTGACATTTGTGGGGGCACTGCAGGATAGATGCAGACCCACAAAGCATGGTAGGGCACTTTGCATTATTTCTGCCAATTTTCACTGGTCCCCCCTGCCATTTTGAATCCTCTGGGAACATGACCCCCTCAATCCCATTGACTTAATGCCGTGTTATCTGAGGTTCCAGCGGAGAACGGAACCCCCACTGATAATGGGATTTGCTGGCACGTCACAGGTCACTGGAATTACTTCTCATGGAAACCAGGAATACCAACACTTATTAACTAGCTCTCTCTCTCTCTCTCTCTGTGTGTGTGTGTGTGTGTGTGTTTAAATGTTTTTAAAATGGAGGTCTCACCATTACAGAAATTGTATCACCCAATAGTTCCCTGTTCATTCTGATAAGCATTCACATGGTGAAGTAAAAGATATAACAATGTTTGGATGTGAGATGCACTGTTTCATTTCCAAATGAGAGACATCTATGGTTGTTTCTTGTTAACTGTGTGAAGCGTATGGTAACACATTCAGAGATTACAGAATATAGAGGATCTTTCACCATACAAGTTCTCTGGCTGATATTTCTGCATAGCAAGTCACTCATCTAAGAGGGATGTGGAATCACTGTTCCTGTGGCACTAACCAGCCCATTAGTGCTCCTAGCGAAGGTGGGGGAGGCTCCAAGCAAATGACACTGTGTCATCGCTGCTACAACCTACTGCTACTGGGAACAATGGGAGTAGGTTGCAGCAGTGATGATGCACAGTGTCCTTCACACAGATGGGCTGGTGATTGGCCCAGAAGCAGCAATTCCACATCCTGCTTGGATGCATGGCTTCTGCACAGAATGTCAGCCTCTGAAAATAAATGACAGTATTAAATCCTAAAATGCATAGGATTATCCTCTTAAGTACAGAACTTCCAAGGGGAGTACACTTAATAACAGACTGCTGGAAATAACTGACAAGGACATAGGAAGCTGCCATATACTGAGTCAGACCACTGGTCTATCTAGCTCAGTATTGTCTTTACAGACTGGCAGCGGCTTCTCCAAGGTTGCAGACAGGAATTTCTCTCAGTCCTATCTTGGAGAAGCCAGGGAGGGAACTTGGAACCTTCTGCTCTTCCCAGAGTGGCTCCATCCCCTGAGGGGAATATCTTACAGTGCTCACACTTCTAGTCTCCCAATCATATGCAGCCAGGGCAGACCCTGCTTAGCTAAGGTGACAAGTCATGCCTGCTACCACAAGACCAGCTCTCCTCTCCTGACCAAAATTCTTGATTGCACGAATCTAATCACACCCATCTAAATCCATAAATCCAATCACAATCAAACCAAGTACACACCCTGTGTGCACAGAACTTCTGAACATGCAGCCCTCCCATTCATCAGTGGAGGGACCAGCTCAGCACGCCTAAAGGAGTGCGGGCAGAGGCTCCGTCAGAACCCATGTGATGGCTGAAATTGTTGGACTGAAGTACTTTGCGGCCTGGTGCTCCAGCATGCCTCATGTCATGGCAGCCCTGACATATTTTCTAGCACAGAGATGGCTAGATTAGTCATTGGCCTGATCCAGTGAGAATGTTTGTAGGGTTACCTCATAATTATCCAGAAGAGTTTTTGGTGGAGATGGACTCAACCGGAAGGCATTGTTGAGTATTCCTAGACCCAGCTTTTGTGCCAATCTGGACCAATTTTTATTCAGATCAGGCACCTCAAGTAACTTGTACAGCTGTAACCTGACATCCTCGTTCAGGTCTTTCATATTTCCTGGGGAAAGTGAAACAAACAAAAAAGACAAAACCACAAACCATTCAATAGCCATAATTATGGATGTTACTACTGTGAATTTACTTGCCATTGGCAATATTCTCTTTCCCTCACATCGCAAGTGGAAGCAAACACCTGGGCATTGTCTAAACATTACAGAGTGAGGCAGCAGAATTCTGAGGGCGATAGAACAGATTGTACCACTTCAGACTGTAGGGGGGAATGGGGTCACACATTTTAGTATACAACTAGCACGGGGGGGAAGGTTGTAGCTCAGTCAATTTCTTATTAGCTTGGTTGCCCACTATATATATAATATTTATTTTTCATTACACACACACACACACACACACACACACACACACACACACACACACACGAATTGTATCTATACATTTTAAAAAATGGTATCTTTACCAGCAGTATGAAGTCGTACAATCCATCTTACCAGCCCAGAACACATCCTGAACAATTAAGTAAAATAGCATGAAAAGCAGACTGTTTACCACAACTAGCAGCCGTAAGTGAGCATGCAGTTCAGTGCTCCCCAAACCCTTTGTATAGATTTGGATGCCAGATATGAGAGGGTTTTTTCTTCAAAAGGCATGTCATGTTGGTCTATTTCTGTTCAACTGAAAATAGCAATTAAATTCCACTGACCACTGTGCTTAAAGTGAGGTCATATTATGTTGATCATAATAAATGATTCCTTTTAAAGGAGAAAAATGCAAAAGTAAATCTTCCAAAGGACTATAGCTTCATAAGGTGAACATTTTGTTTAAAAAATCCACCTTCTGTTCACAGCTCTAGTGAAGTTCATCTACTGCCTAGCCTATACATGTGAGTAACGAGTTGCTGCTAAGCAGCTGTCTCTGTTGTGAGGGCCAGCGTAGGACTATAGCTCAGGCCTGAATGCAGAATATGAACCCTACAGGGTTCATATCACTTCTCATCCATTCAGCTCATGGAAAAATTATTCTCCAAGCCTAAACACCTTCACGGGACGGTTGAAAAGATGCTCAGGGAAAGGTGCTACAGAAATACTTAAAATTAATAGCAATATTTATACGCACTATTAATTATGGCTGTGTCATCATTAAACAAATCTTAGTTGATCATATGAGTTTCAGCACATTATTTATTGCATACATTTTCAAATACTGTTCCAAAGCAAGGAACATACCGCCTTTGTTCTTAAATTATGCACATGCGTATCATTATTATTATTATTATTACTATTATTATTATTACAATCACTGAAGTGGTTTATCCTCCTATGTGAGAGAAAAGGGGAAATGCCCTTTTAAGATGCCATCTGTAGTTTTTATAAATGCGTGTATTAAAAACGGCTGACATGATGTGCAGCCTCCTCCTATCTCCATAATGGTCTTTCCCGGGGCTGATGCAGACCTCAAAGGCAGTCCCAACACTATTCTGAAGGAGTGCTTGAGGAAGCTGCACTTTCAGAGGCCCCCCCCCCGCTTATTGCAAAGGGGGAAACTTCCAGAAATTAAGCTTTCACACTCGCTGCTCCAAAACAGCATTAGGAACTGTTTTCTGCAGCAGCCCCAGGGCAGACCATTAGGCTGTACATCATGTCAGCCAACATTTTACCAAAAAAATCTGCCTAATCATGGGGGCACGTGTTTAGTGAGTTAAAAGTTTAAAAAAATCAAACTGATGAATCTATTAAATGTTTCAGCCCTATAAAGGTGCTTTTTGTGTCACATAAAGTGCAGGTGTGACACAAACAGGCTCGGCATTGGTACACAGCAAAAGTTAATTTGTAGTTCAGGGGTTCCCAACCAGAGGTATTCCAGAAGTTGTGGAACTACAACTCCCATCATCCCCAGCCACATTAAACAAACACCGGTTGGGAATCCCTGTTCTAGACCAACCTGCCTGCCTAAGGCAGGTACCTTCAACCAAAGTGCTCAATCAAGGTGTCTTTAGCAAATGCTCTCTAGTAAAGTACCTGAGGAGTAATAGCAAGCCTTAGCCAAGTAAAATGTTAGAGAAAAAGACAAGATCACAGTCAGGTTTTTTTGCCCTTACCTCGTGTCAATAGGACATCAGAAGCCACCTCCAATTCAGTGGGTTTCCCATTCAGGATATCATATACCTGTTGGGAAAGCGCAGAGTGAGCTACCTGTCTGCACATCATGAGAAATCATGATCTTATGCTTTTAGGGTTCATTTCAAGCTAACAGTTATATAAACACTGCTAGTAGTTATACTGCATTTTTCTTACAGATTCTGTAATAATCTGTAAAAAAACTTATTTTAAACGTACTGGACAGCATCCAATTGAAATTATGTGATGACTAATTTATATTAATTTCTGTGGTGCTTAGTCATTGAAAACTAGATGGGGTGGTGCCCATTATGTACCTCCTTATTTAAAGAGTGCACAAATTTTTAAAAATATAGGAGAGAACCAGAATTGATCTTCCGAGTACACTCTGTTTTCCCTCCTCATTTCATGTGCAGTGATAAGAAATGAAAACAGAGGTCTCCAAGCTTGCTGAGAAACTTTAACAAGAGATGCTGGTTATTTTATGCAGTCTGTTGCTCTACTTACATTTCTGTAGAATTCAAAGTATTTTAGCAAGGATGGGACAAATGTACAGGGCAAGGAAGATCAGGCTAGGGAGGCATCGGCAGGGCTGTGTGCGTATTCTGCCATTCTTTGAAATCCTGATCCATGCGCACTGGCCAGAGAGGATTAGCACAGGGCCCAGTGTAGCCCCCTTTCCTCTCTTTAGGGTATGATTCACAAGGCTCCAGCTATCACATATAACCAGAGGCCGGGATGAGATTCATACTCATCTAGGCATCCCGCTCCTCCACCAAGGCCCTGGCCTCCAAGGAGAGCTCTGGGAATGAATAATGAATTGTAGGGACCTCTGGAGGAGAGGGACATCCGGGTGAGTATATGCAGCAAGGCATACACGAGCCAGCAGTATTAGCTGGAATGCTGTGGTGCACATCTAAGGGGCAGCCAGGGAGAGAAGGTGCCTCCTAAGACCCCTCCTGTTTGCACACCTGCACCTACAAGGGGATGGACTGTACCCTCTGTCTATCAAATCCCCCTAAACTAACTTCCATTATGATGACACTATTACCTCCCTTCATTCAGCCATACTTGAGGATGGAGTCGCGGCTCAGTGGTAGAGCATCTGCTTTTTGTATGTAGAAAGTCCAAGGTTCAGTCCTTGGCATCTCCAAGTAAGGCTGGGAAAGACGTCTGCCTGAAACCAAGTCAGGGTAAATGGGCCTGACTCCATATAAGGCAACTTTCTAAGCTCTCATGTTCTCTATGACACAAAGATTCCTAAAAATTATGGATCCAACCCATATGCAAACGTGTGCTCACACACACACACACACACACACACCACACAATATCCCTTTGGTGACTGTTGCGGGTGTCTGCCTTGTGTTTCTTTTTAGACTGTGAGCCCTTTGGGCAGAGGCGTAACTAGGGAAAACGGCGCCCGGGGCAAGCACTGAAATTGCACACACACACCCCCCGCCGCGCCCCACTCTCCCTCCATATTGCCCAGAGTGGTGCACTACATACTTAGGTTCTTCCTCACAAGCAACAACCCTGTGAAGTTGGCCTGTATCTCAAACATCAGAATTATGATGCAATGATGACACTAGAGTAATTGGCTCTTGACTGTGGGTTCTCCTTTGGAGTTATTTTCACATGGAGAAAGGGGGTGGGGAACAAAACTCTGAATGTATAAATTAAAAGGTTCTCAGAAATTCTGTACTTTGAGAAATCTGAACCTATTAGCAATTTTGGCACACAACAGTGGATGTTTGATTCCAATGTGTGCAGATCATATTGGACCCCAGCAGCCATCACATTAAAAGGGCCATTTGACAAATAATATTAAGAATATGTTTAGCCTCTTGTGCAAGCCTGACAGGAAGGCGGATTTATATTAATTAAAAATACTTGGTGCACTGCAAATGAATGTGATTATGATGAGGTGCATTAGCACCTTCTGTGCAAAAGAAGTATCCAAATGACAATCTTTTGGCAGGAGGCACAGCCTCTTTTAATCTAAATTACACTAACATGCTTAATATAGGAAGAATGATTAGAAGCAGGGAAAGGATTGCAAGTGAACATTCATTGTGAAGTTGTGGCATTACCGAGGAGTGTGACATTTAAGTTAGCAATTGCTAACACACATCCTCACCATCCCATTAAATGATTTTAGCAAATGCTTCATTTTGTACCTGCTGGCACTGACACACATCCACTTTTGTACTTTTTTGATCTTTACACACACATGGTAAAGCATCCTACAGGAAGGAACCAAAAACATCACAACACAATAGTTATGCACTTACACCACTACCCACAAAAGGAGGAAATGCACAAATCATTCACAGTGCAATCCTAAGCATGTTTACTCAGAAGTAAGTCCCACTGAGCCTTACTCTCTAGTAAGTGTGTTTAGGATTGCAGCCTGTTTATCTTTGGACAATTTCCACAGGCATGGCAATGTAAAGCTAATGAAGTTGCCAACGCACCAGTAGTTCTATCTAGAGGAGAGTAAAGGAGCTCCCCTTAAATTTGGTAGTTCCTTGAAAAACAACAGCACTAGATACCAAATGAGCATATACGTGACCTTGTCCCAAAACACAATACCATA
The DNA here is from genome assembly GCF_027244095.1 of Hemicordylus capensis. NCBI lineage: Eukaryota > Metazoa > Chordata > Lepidosauria > Squamata > Cordylidae > Hemicordylus > Hemicordylus capensis. The sequence goes on along the minus strand of NC_069661.1, from coordinate 32,857,714 downwards.
ATAATCTCCTTCCAAGCTCCCTTCGATCATCGATCCACTAAACTGTGTGAGAGACTTCTCTTGCCGCGTTCGAGCTACTTCCGGCTTTCTTTTTCCTCTTAAAGGTACACTGCTTTTATTTATTTTGCTCTCACTCTCTTGTGTGTTTTTAAAAACTTTTAAAGTTTGCTCAAAGAAGGACCAGCTCTCTGGCAATTAAGTTATCTTTATTATAGGATAAATAAACGGGGTAGAGTCTGAAGGTGAGACCCCTTTGCAAAAAGCTGTCTGTTATGTTCTTACTACTCCCTCCCGGTGCTGCTTAACAATACTTTGCAATCTGGATAAGGTTTTATCCAAGGGAGGCAGCGATGGACAATCTCTCCCCCCCCCCATTTTTGATGAGCTACTTGGAGAGGGGGCCAGCACTCTTTAGTTGCTGGTAAAGAAGAGGAGGAGGTGGGAGGCATATAAAAGGGAAGACAAGCAGCACGATTCTTGGGGGAGGAAATGGCGCTATCCCTTGATTGCTCAGGGTTTGATTTTCGCTGCAGATTTTCCTTCCTGCCCCCAATATAGGCACAATTCAGCCTCCTTCCCACCCACATATCTCCTGTAGCTATCTGAGTAGGGAGGGAGAGCTGCCGTGACTCGCGGAATCCAAGCACTTGAATTAAACAAAAAACCCAGCCCTGGGAAAGGAGGTGGCAGGGAAAGAAAGGGTAGGGTTGTTTTTGAGGGACACACAGCTCTAGGAGAACCATACAAAAGGGTGGGGGATGGCAGGGGCTTTAGGGGAAGGATCGTGGACGGCGAGATTCCTGTGCAGAGAAGAAAGCGAAAGCAATATCTTTAGCAATGGAATCAGCCTTCTCCAGGAACTTCTCCCGCCCAGCTGCCCTTTAAAGCTGGTTCGCTCTTGCTGTTGCAGGGGTGGGATGGAGAGGTGCATACATTACACCCTCCAACTGCAGCTTGTGCGGAAAAAGGTTCTCCTCCCACCCGCACTCTGCTGTGCTTTAAATCAATGTGCTTCTCATACCAAAAGGCAGTCCCCGTCCCCTGGCAGCACTTTGCTCCCCACCAGGCTCCCTGCCATTTTCGACTGCCAGAGCCTGTCGTCGCCGCCGAGCTCCCTCGTGGGGCTGCTTTTGCCGCCGCCTCCTCCCCCTCCCCCCCCATACCACTGCCGACTGCCTTACTTTTCTCACTTTTGCTGCCCGCCGGGCTCCCTGCCATTTTTAGCTGCTCCCTCTCTGCCAGGGCCCGCCGCTGCCGAGCTCCCTTGTGGGGCGGCTCGCCGCCGCTGCCTCCTGTTCCCACCAGCCTCACAGCCCCCAGGCAACACAAACGCTCTGAGTCCGACTCCCCTGCCGACGCACGCGAAGTCCATGCCACCTGCTGGTGAGCTGGGAGGAGGACACACATGCGCGCGGCGGCGGGACGGGGAGTGAGCGGACTAGTGCTGCTGATCATGTGACTGACGAAGAAGACAAGAGTAGACGAAGAGGTCCGGAACTTGCCGACGCTGAAGCAGCAAGCACTGAGCAGGCAGGCACTGGCACACTGCAAACTTTAGGGGGCCCGCGCTGGGCGCCGGAGCTGAGCAATGGGGGGGTGGCGCCGGGACCAGGGGTCCGGGAGAGGGGGCGCCACCACGGACTGTGCGGAGCGGACTGCTCTTTGCAGACTCGACTGTTGCTGCATTTTTAAAAAAAATTTTTTTGGGAAAGGGGATCGGCGGGCGGGGGCACTTTTTGGCGCCCTCCCACGTGATCTGCCAGAGTGGCGCCCAGGGCACGTGCCCCCCCTGCCCCCCCTATCGTTACGCCCCTGCCTTTGGGGGACAAGAGGGCATATTATTATTATTCTTCTTTTTCTAGGCCACCTACTTTGAGAATTTTTCTGTTGAGAAGTGGTATACAAAAGTAGTAGAACAGCTGTGAATTTCATTTTCACAGCAAAAATCAAATTTTAACAAAAGCCCACAGACCTTCAGTTTCAACAAATTACAAACAAATGTATTTGACTTGGCAAACAAGGCATTCTGGATCCTTTTGTAGTTTCCACATTGGCCGTATTTTTCTTTTACACTACAGACTAGCTCACATGAGAACTAGCTTCATTTTTTATCCTCCATGCAATCCCATTCATGGAAGGAAAAAGAAGAACCTAGTCCATGTGTGAAAATTGTCCCTAAACAAAATATTTACTGCCTTTTGGGATATGGGGTCCATGACCACTTGCCTCCCAGCTGGTTGCCATATCCAAAGGTGTTGTTCCAGGTATGATGCCTTCATCTTCACCATCGTCATCTTTCACATCTTCTAGTTCAAACAATGGCTCAAAGTTCTCAATGTGGGGATCTGCACCTTGAGGGTTAAAAAAAACAGGTTGATGAAATGTGCTAAGCAGATGGGGGCAATTTGGATGATCACTGGCCACACTGTCGAGACATCCTTTAATCACATGAGGGGGGCTTCATCTGAAACGCCCCTGTACATGTTCTTCAAACTCTGTTTAGGGTTTTGAAGGGTGTGTAGAGGGGCAAGTTAGATAAATGTCCCCTAATGCAATTAAGGGGTGCCTCAACTAAGCATTAAGACCTCCTCCAGCAATATCAGGGTAGGCACACTTTTGGCACAGCCCTGTCCTCACTGCATGTTGCGGCCACTGTTTGTATGAACTGGCTCTTCTACTGCAGTTTACTCTTATAGTCTAATCTTCAATCAAGTAAGAAAGTCCCAAAGGAACCCAGGAGTTACTGGTGTGGCTTTGTGTTATGTAGATCTCTCTGCCAGGGCACAATCCACGAAATAATTCTTCTGGGAAGTTGAAACGAATGGGAGCTCCACAAGACCACATGCTGGTGGATTGGGCTGTGAGTACAGGCTGAATATCCCTCATCCGAACTGCTTGGGACCAGAAGTGTTCCGGATTTCGGAATATTTGCATGCTGGAATGAGTAATCTTGGGCATGGGATCCAAGTCTAAACACGAAGAGTTACTGTACACTGTATTTTATTTTTTTTAGGTTTTATTTAAAGTATAAAAACAAATAAGCATTGCATTTATGATAACTAAAGGTAGCTGTAAATGTAATGAAAACGAATTGCAAGGAAATTTTCAACACAATGTTGCTGATCATGTTAGACTCAAACATGGCAATTTAGGTGGAGATGAAATTCAGATTTCATGTGAAAATAATGTTGAGTTGGTGCTGCAGGCGCATGCCATGGTGGTTTCTGGATTTTGGAGCATTCCGGATGTCCAGATTAGGGATACTCAACCTATACTCTCTCTTTTCAAGCTTGGGGCATAGCTTGAGTCAAGGGCCCATTATAATAGTCTGTAAATATTTTTACCCAAGCAAGCAAGATGAAGAGGTGCCATCGTTTAGTGGAAGATCACATACTCTGTATGCAGAAAGACAATCTCCAGATAGGGCTGGGAAAGACCCCTACCTGAAACCAGTTTTGCTTCTACCTGCACAGCAGCTTTGAAGAGCCACTTCCAGTCAATGTAGGATATACACTGAGTGAAATGGACCAAATGGTATATGGCAGCTCCCTATGTACCTGTTAATATATTATGCTGGATCTAAAGAGAAGTGACTTCTACTCAGACACATATGAACTTAGAGACAGAATCCCAAGTCTACCCTAGCTGGTTCATTCCCACCAAAAAGAGCAACTTTCTGTTTAGGACCCCCACACACCGCTTTATCACTTTATCTATTAAAAAAAGAATTCCATTTGTTAAAAGATGTCATGCTATATTAAAAAACCATGTTAAGATTTTATTACACACACACACAAAATCTTTTTCAAATGCTAGAACCAGAGTCAACCAGTAGGGGGAGCTCAAGTGCCATATGGTGATAAACATTTCTAACTCTATTCCCATTGTGTATAATTAATCTGTATTGCACTATGCTTATGGTTGCAAAGCTCCTATGAAGGCTTGGAATGTTCAATTGGTCAGGGAAAGCTGTGTGCAGTCCAGCTTCTATGAGGCAAAGGAAAGTTGTCAATTTGGCTGCAATTAAAACCTCACACATGATGGCAGAGGACTGGGAAGAGATCCTGAGATAAAGGAAAGCTAAATACAAGGAGTCTGAAAGGAAGGTGCAGATTAGCAATATTATTTATTTATTTATTATTTGTCTGGTTTATATACCACCCTTCCAAAAATGGCTCAGGGCAGTTTACATCAAAATAAAAACAAAACAATTAAAATCAAAACTATGAAAACAGCATAAAACCAATTAACAGTTAAAACATATATTTATTATTTATTATTTATTATTACATTTATATCCCGCTCTTCCTCCAAGGAGCCCAGAGCGGTGTACTACATACTTAAGTTTCTCCTCACAACAACCCTGTGAAGTAGGTTAGGCTGAGAGAGAAGTGACTGGCCCAGAGTCACCCAGCTAGTTTCATGGCTGAATGGGGATTTGAACTTGGGTCTCCCCGGTCCTAGTCCAGCACTCTAACCACTACACCACGCTGGCTCCCATATAGACAGTTAAAAACCCTGGAGAACCAGCTCAAACATTTACAGCAGTTAAAAACCATTTATAACAAATTAAAAACCCTGGAAGGCCAGGCCAAACAGATTCAACATCTGGGAGTTGTTATAGACACGGAACATGATTGGCTTTTTCTACCATAGGACAGGTTCTGGACACTGTCCACAGAGGTCAATATGGAGCATGCAGCCCTGGCGGTACATCTCTTAACCTTAGCAAGACTCTTGGGCCTGATGGTGGCAACACTGGAGGCAATTCCCCGGGCAGGATTCCACCTCAGGAAACTTCAGTGGTTCCTCCTCCCATATCAGACAGCCATTGCCACCAAGAAACGTCTGCTCCTTACCCTGCTTACTCCTGTATGCCACTCACTTCTGTGGTGGCTTTCACCACAGAACCTGCTGGGAGGGAAGAGATTCCTGGATCCTCCAAAAATTATTGTGACAACCAATGCCAGCAATAGAGGCTGGGGGGCACATTGCAAGGACAAGACGTTCTGATCAAGACCGACAATACAGCAGCAAATGCCCATGTAAACAGGCAGAGGTGAATTTTGCTGGCCAATGGCTGTAATAAAATTGATGATGATGACGATGACAGAGGTGAATGAGATCAAGATCACAAGGAAGCAACCCTTCTGATGACACGGGAGGAACTACACCTGACCTCCCTCTCGGCACATCACGTGAAGGGAGATCTGAATTATCTGGCCAATTGGCTCAGCAGAGACGACCTGTTGCCAGGAGAATGGTCTCTAAACACAGACGTCTTCAACCAGTTATCTTGCACGTGGGAAATACCAGTAATCAACCTGTTCGCAACACCGCAGAACACAAAAATACCAAGGTTCCTGTCCAGGTTCCCATGGAGGGCAGCAGAAGACACAGATGCACTGTCGGCCCCCTGGCCAACAGGGGTGCTATATGCCTCCCCCCTGACCCGGCTACTAACGTGCGTGCTGAGGTGCATCAGAATCCTACAGGCAGAGGTCATACTAGTGGCTCCCTTCTGGCTAAGGAGAACTTGGTTCGCAGAGCTACTGCATCTCAACACATCAGAGTCGTGGTTCCTTCCACTTATTCCAGACCCACTGCTGTAGGGACCAGTGAGACATTCCAACCCGGGCTGGTTACAGCTAGCCGGATGGAGACTGAGCGGCGGATCCTAAGGAGTCAAGGTGTCTCTGATAATGTCTCCAACACAATTCTCACTTCCCGTAGAGCCTCCACGAATAGAGTGTACCAATGTACCTGGAGAGCATTTTTACAATGGTCAGCACATCACAACGTCCCCAGAGGTCAAGCTACCATTCACCACCTTTTGCAATTTCTGCAGGAGGGCCTTGATAAGTTTGGGTTTGAAACCTAACATGTTGAAAAGGCAGGCAGTGTCACTGGTGGGCCTTGTTTCTGGCATATCTACAAGGTTGAATCTTTCGCATCCCCTCCTTAGACTTTTCCTGAGAGGAGCAACATTGTTATCTCCACCTACGTCACACAATTTTCCATCTTGGAGCCTGAAAACCATTTTGAGGGCGCTTCAATAGGCACCATTCAAGCCCATAAAACCAATTCCATTAGGATTATTGTTTTGAGGGCACTTCAAGCCCATAAAACCAATTCCATTAAGATTATTGTCTCTTAAGCTGACATTCCTAATTGCTATTACTTCAGCTAGACGTGTGTCGGAACTGAGAGCCTTATCTATACACAAGGCCTACTGCATATTTACAATGGACTCAGTTTGTCTGATACCGGACTCTTTTGTCTGTGCTAAGGTGATATCACAATTCCATCAGTCACAAGATGTTTTTCTTTCATCTTTCTGTCCACATCCGACACATCCTCAAGAGAAATTGTGGCACAAATTGGATGTTCGACAGTGCCTTAAAATGTATATCAACAGATCAACGTCCTTCTGTAATACTGACTCTCTGTGTCATTTCTACCAGGAACTATGGGCGAGGCGGTAACTTCTCCAACTATTGCCAGATGGATTAGAGCATATATTGCTCTGGCATATGAAACACAGAATCCCTAAAATGTAACGGCTCATTCTACAAGGGCGGCGGCTACATCAGCTGCATTTTCAACCAATGCACCAGTCCAGGAAATCTGCACGGCTGCAACCTGGAAGAATCCGTCCACTTTCACATGGCATTATAAGATGGACATTTATGCCTCTGCTCAGGCGACTTTTGGTAGACGGGTGCTGCAGGGGGTGCTTCGCCAGGAGTAGTCAAGAGTGTATCCCTCCCTTGCAACGTACAGGCTTTGGTATGTCCCATCAAGATGTCCTTGACTACAGCAACCGAGAACATAGCATTGGTTCACTTACTGTGAAGGCTTCTTCTGGTTGCTGGAGTCAAGGACATCTCGGCCCACCCGGCTCAGAGCTTCTTGGCTTACACCTGGGAGATCATTCCCTTAGTTGACTTCGATTAGTGCAAGTACGGAACCTAGATCATACCTCAACTTGCAGGGGATGTTCAATATTGGTTGCTTACGCAACTTACGTTTTTATTCTAATTTTATTCACATATATTCTGTGTTGCTTGTTCTAATCGTTTGGAACATATGGCAGTCTTTATTTGCTAACTTGGCTTGTAAGAACTGGGCAGAGTCATCTCCTTCAGGCTCTCTAGAGGCTTCTTTTTTCAGCTAATTAACATAGCGAGATGTCCTTGACTCCAGCAACCAGAAGAAGCCTCCATGGTTAAGTGAACTGATGCTCCATTTCTGCCGATGTAGGCGTTTAGATATATTTGTAGTTCATCAGAATTTTATGTCAGAAGCTTGGGAACAATGACGACTGGACTATTTAATGGCTCCCTGTCCCCTGCTAACTGGGCAGAGAGGCACCTTTTTAACGTGGTGATTCTCTTTATTTAGCAAGGGGAGAGTAACTGGCCCCATCCACCCCCCGCACAGTACTTCCAGTTACTGTTGCTGGTGTCTGTCTTATGTTTCTTTTTAGATTGTGAGCCCTTTGGGGACAGGGAACCATCTTATTTATTTATTATTTCTCTACATAAACCATTTTGGAAACTTTTGTTGAAAAGTGGTATATAAATATTTTTTGTGGTTGTTAAAGGTGAATTTTTTTTTGTTCATGAGAAACTCATGTTTCCTTAGCCAGTCATGTGCTGACCACTTCCTTACCTGCTGCTTTGAGAAGAGTTGTCAGTTTTGAAGAGCCCCTTCCAGCTGCTATGTGAAGTGGAGTGGTTCCATCATATGTAGTGCTGTCAACAAATGCATCGCCCTAATTTTTTTGGAGGGGGGAAAAAGGCCTGGTTCAGCCACTTGCATCATGCTAAGTTTAGCTGAATTTCAGTAAACATTAAGTAAAAAAGGAGACAACACATCAGAAACTAAAACTTGGGACTGAGCTACATGTTATATTGAAGTTCTGGGATTAAATCCTCACAATGTAATTTTCTTCTTGTAAAAATGGTGCAGCGGTGGTGGGGTGGGGGCAAGGTCATAGGTATAATATCACAAGGGGAGGAGAAAAGTTCCAGTTCCCTGGGACCCCAAGTTGCTCAGCTAGTGGGCCCCCTCCCCGCCAGGCTTCCTGGGAACTGGTGTGTGTGTTGGGGGGAAGGGTTGGACCTCCCCTTTGCCAAGGCCTTGATCCAAAATGGTTGCTATTCAAAGAAGAAAATTACATTAGAAGTTCCAGTAGTAGTGGGGATGGGGCAGTATTATTTATTTAAAATATTTATACCCTGGCTCCTCTAGTAACTACTGCTCAGGGCGGCTTACAACAATAAAATAGATACAATATGCAATAAAAGTAACACAATTAACCCAATTAAGTTAACGTTAAAAGTCAGGGTAAAAACCACAAACAGCATTAAATTTCAAATTGAAAGTTACTTTAAAAGCTAAAAATTGAGAATTATAAAAACTAAAGAACCTACCAGAAATAACCAAAGATGGAGCATTAAAAAGCCTATTTTAAAAGATGCATTTTTAGTTGTTTTTAAAACACTGAGGGAGGGGGCATGGCGAAGCTCTTCAGGGAGGGCATTCCAAAGCTGAGGGGCCACAACTGGAAAGGCCCTGTCTCTAGTCCCCACCAACTGGATCTCTTTAGTGGCAGGGCCATGAGCAGGACCTGAGATGATGAGCAGAGGGCCCTGGCAGGTTCATATGGGCAAATGAAGTCTGACAGGTACCCTGGCCCCAAGCTGTTTAGAGCTTTAAAGGTCAAGACCAACACCTTGAATCTAAACCAGAAGCAGACAGGTAACCAGTGAAGCTGCTGCAGGATGGGTGAGATACTCATGAAGCGATTTGTGCCCACAAGCATACTTACAACAACATTCTGGACCACCTGAAGTTTCTGAACAGTCTTCAAGGGCAGCCCCATGGAGAGCGAATTACAGTAGTCCAATCTGGCTGTTACCAACACATGAGTGACTGAGGTCAGAGCCGACTTCTCCAAGTAGGGTTGCAGTACTGTAGCTCAGTGGTAGAGCATCTGCTTTGCATGTAGAAGGTCCCAGGTTCAATTTTTGGCGCCTCCCTGTAGGGCTGGGAAAACCTCCTGCCTGAAGCCTTGGTGAAGCTGCTTCCAGTCAGTGCAGACAATACTGAGTTAGATGGACCAATGACCTGGCTTGGAATAAGGCAGCTTCCTATGCAGTGTTCTCTCTAACTATTTTCATTGTGTGCGGAATGAGTTTTGGTCTGGGCGGCAGTATCAAGGCAGTGTGCGCGCACATATAATCTGAGTGGGACCTTCCTAATCAAATCTGAGCGGGATCTAAAATCTGAGTGGACATCCAAAACCGTGTGAGCGTGCGCATGTGCGCACAGCTTAGAACGAACACTATTCCTACGGCCCTATCCTCAAGTATTCATAGGAACTAGCTCCAGTATAACAGATCATCTGGCCCTCAGCTTTGCACCATAATACTTGAAAGGTTTAGCTGCTTGGCAGTTCTGCTGGCTGTGTTAATTGGCATCACAGCTTCTCAGCCAAAGGCCATTTGATAATCCTAGATCAAAGGCAGGCATTTTACTAACCGTGGGCGAAATCTACACTCCTGGGCCCTAAAGACAGGTCAGGTGAAAGGGATGTTATTGTTTAAACAAAAGGTCTGTGTTGTTTATACTTTAACACCGAAACAGGCCCTTTGCAAAGCAGTTTGAAATATGATCTTGTTTTCACAGTGCTGAAAATTAAAAGCAGTCAACAAATACTTGGAAATTTTGGATGGCGGAAAACATCTCAGTGACTTTACTGTTGGGCGTGGCTGTGGGTTGTATGTTGCCAAATTTGACCTAGGTGGGAGGATTACAGTGAAAAGCACAGCTTCTCCTTTCAAGAAAGGAACTGAACTAGAGAACAAGTTTTTGCCCCCATGAAGCTCACCTCAAGCAAAAGGCAACCTGCCAAGGAAATATTCCCTTGTTCAACAGCCAAGTGCAAGGCAGTTCTCCCAGATTTTTGTTCCTGAGCATTGACATCAGCCCCAGCAGCAATGAGCTGTCGGAGGCAAGACACACTGTTTGCCATCACAGCCAGGTGAATGACATTCAAACCTGCAATACAAAAAAGAGCAAACACAGTACTGTAAGGATGAGGTTTCAGGCTAAGAGAAGGGTCAGATCAGTTTTGAAAATAGATAGGCAGTACAGCAGAGGAGGAGGAGGAGCAGAACTGGACCAAGGGAGGAGGCAAAGCTGTCCTACCCAGCTCCTGCCTTCCACACAATCACTTCTCCCTCCTCCTACCTAGTTGTTTGCTTCCACACAACCAAATATTGGGAGTGTACACAGCTCCCAAACCTGTGTAGGACACTTGTTTTCAGTTGTGTGAGCAGCCTCAGTAATTCCCCTTGAGGCAATACTACACAAGAGGTTAAATGCATCACTGGCCCTGGTGTGCTTTAATTTTCTTGGTAAACAAGAGCCAGATTGCACCCCCATGCACATTCATGCTGCAGAACAGAGTTAGTGGGGATTTAACCCATCATAGTCTTGTGCATAAATACAAACAGCAACCAACAAAACGACAATTCTTTGAATGAAACTAGATGTGACGTTGAATGAGTCACTGGCCTTGACATGTTTAGATTTTCTTTGGCAAATAGCAGCAGGGAGTTATGGGGGAGTTTAACCCTGCCTGTGCATTTAATTTATGTACAAGACCTGATTGCGCTTCTGCAGCTGCTATTTGTCAAGGAAAAAATCTTCAGTTGGCACCAATGAGAGTTTTTCCCTTTGACAAATAGCAGATAGCATTTGGAACAGAAGGATCCAGATCACGACCTGAACAAGTGGGTCAGGGTTAAATTCCCCCATAATTCCCTGCTATTTGCCAAAGAAAACCGAAACCTGTCAGGGCCAGGTTTCATTCAACATCACAGCTAGTTTCACTCAAAGAGTCAAATTGTTGTTGTTTTATTTGTTACTGTTTGTTTTTATTTATGCACAAGACTCTGTAAAGCAGCCTGTCCGACATTCCCTGCAGTGCTCTGACAATGGAAAAAACCCTGTGGGTATGCAAAGAACTTGGAAAGTAGCAGCATGTTGTCCTTCTTCCACAACCCAAGTGGGTAGAAAGGGAGGGGATGTGATTTCACTGCTTTCTACTCCCTCCTAAAGGGCTATTCATTTGCAGGAATGTGCTCTTGAGGGCTACATTACCCTCAAGGACACATTCCTGCAAGTGAATAGTCCTCCTGTGGGGAGGAGAGTGCAACAGAATTTGTGTCCCCTCCTCTGCCCATGCTAGGCTGAGGAAGAAGGACGACCCACTGCTAGTTTCCAGCCTCTTTGCCTCCCAGCAATGGACTTCTTCCATTGTCGGAGCACAGCAGGGAATGCCAGCCACTGTGCATTGATGGTACTGTATAACATGACAACTCATTAATCTGGAGGCAAATCTCATATGCCAAAACATCGGGACAAGGACTATTCTGAGACTGACTCAGGAGGAATCTACATGGTATGGAAATGACTAATAACCCATGATCGAAAGGATACCACAACCCCGTATGTTCTGCATAAGCTACAAAACAGTACAGAATTAGAGAAACATTCTGCAGAATTTCTAGTTTTTGCTTACCTTCCCCATTAGGAAGGTCTTTCATCACAGATGTCTCTTTGTGGTTAAGCAGCACATTTAACACTTTCTCATCTCCCTGTTGGGCCGCCAGATGCAAGACTGAATTGCCGTGGCGATCCAAAAGGCTCACATCTGCCCCAGCTCTCAACAAGTCTTTCACCACTCCTGTCTGCTTTGTGATAACAGCCAAGTGTAAAGGGGTCTGTTTAACAAAAGGGAAAAGGGGAAGAAATAACTAGCAGAATGTGATTGTAAACCTCATATAAATACATGTTAAAAAATAAATACTGTAATAATTGATAGGTAAATGTACAATACAAATGATAGAAGTTTGGATTTCAAACTAATGAGCATGAGATGCTTGCGAAATGAGTGTGCTTAAGATAAACCTTGCTAGCTGAGCAAAGAAGCATAATTTAAAGTGGTTAAATCTCTTATACAGTATTTAACAAGAAAGAGCAACTGTTCATATGACACCTCAGCACAGCATCCCTTCAGTGGTTGTTTCTTATGTTTCTTTTAAAATGGTAACCCCTTTGGGGTCAGCAAACCATCAAATTTCTTTTTCTATGTAAACCACTGAATTTTTTTTTAAAAATCAGCACATACATATTTGTAATAAGAAATAAAAAAGGAAACATAGGATGTCTTACATGTGCTTCTACTTCTTCCTAGCAAAGTGCATATATTCCTTCTGACAAGCTTCCAGACTTCTGCCACCTGCAAGTGCTACCTTTACTAGGTTGTAGATAAAAGTGAAGCCTATTCTCCCATGTGATTTGCATTCCTATTAAGATGGAAATGCACATCCCAGAAGGCAGTAATGGAAGAAGCTCTTGTTTAAGGTCTCCAGTTCTTTCAAACATAAATATTAGTTGCTTTCAGAATAATACTGGAAGTGGTCTTGGAGCCTGATCTCTTTATGGCTCTGGATCATGGGCGTAACGATAGGGGGGGCAGGGGGGGCACGTGCCCCAGGCGCCACTTAGTAAGGGGTGCCAAAAAGTGCCCCCACCAATCCCCTTCCTTTCCCCATTTTTTTTTTTTTTTTTGTTTTTGCAAAAAAAAATTTGGGGGGTAAAATTTTTTGAGTCCGGGTCAGCGGCAGCGCCCCTCCCCCCCCTCGGCGCAGGCGCAACTTGCTAGTCACTCTGCTTCGTTTCCTGAGCAGCAGCAAGGAATCTCTTTTTCTCTAGACAAGCAGGCGCCGTGCTAATGGGACTACCACTACTTCTCTTCGGCTTGCCTCCGCCTCCTCTAGCCTCCGCAGCAGCTTGCGCGCCCTTTGCTCCCGCTTACTAGCAAGGCACCTGGTGTCTTTGAGACGCCAACCGCTTTTAGTAACCTGAACTAAGGCGTTAGTGCAGCAGTGCGCCGGACTTCCTCTCTGCTGCTTTCCTATCACTAGGCGGGATGGCGGTAAACACACGGTACTTTCTGGCAGCAGCCGTGACTTTTAGCCGAGCCTTGCTCCTCTGCGTGCTCTTCTCCTTGGTACGGCCCAGCTCAGGTGAGTGAGCAGACGATGCGCGTGAGAGCAGCAACTCCTGCGCGCTCTTGACTCCCCTTGGAAGCCTTCCCCTCTCTGTGAAGCTGCGGTCCTCCTAGGCACGCTTGAGCGGGACTCGGGACAGGGAGTCACTAAGACTTCTTTTTCCTGCGTAGAAGAGCATAAAATTGCGCCGTGGGTGCAGCCTTTCCCGCGCAATCTGCCTGTAGCAGTGGTAGAGTAGAGATTGTTCCCATCGTTTCCTAGGATTTGCTTGTTCATTCTTTCATTAGATTTTTTTTTTTTTTGCAATGCCGCAGTAAATTTGTTAAACTTTAGAGCTTCTCAAGGGCAGCTCTGGGGTGGGGGACAAGAGGGCAATGCGTGGGGTTGTTGTGTTTCCCCCTCCCGCAAAGCGCGCTCCCGCAAGTAACTGGCGGAGGCTTCTGAGGAGCCTTCGCTTTGGCTTCAGTAAATGCTGCTAAGGACTGAGATGCCTGTGGCGGGGCGGGGGCGGTGTGGAGACGAATACCTTTGCAATTGTTTATCTTGCAAATCAGATGGAACAGATTGGGTTGGGGGAGGCGAAATGTGGAAGAAATCAGTCCCTCAACCTGGGCGGGCACATTTGGAAAATCTATTGCGCTAGGTTTAGTCTTGCAGTGGTTTCCTTTATTGTTTTCATTAGGGGATCTGAAGCACAGCAGAATTAATCTAACTCTCGACCTTCCCAATGGTGGAAAAGGCTTTGTGGTGGAGTAGGAATATTATTTGCCTCGGATTTTATTGAGGATTTAATGCTTGCTGCCTGGGAAGGCTCCGTGGCGGGCGCACTTTCCCCCAGGGTGGAGGAGCCTGCCTCGCCTTTCCCCCAGTTTGCTTTTCCGGTGCGTGTCCCCTGGCTTAGGGAGCGGGCGCGCGCGCACACACACACCCCTTCGCTCAAACAGAAGCTGAAGTTGGGAGGGGTTTCTTCTCTTCCACCACACTCCCCGCCAGCAAGCAAGTCTTCCCTGCCTTCTTGGGTATGTTTTGGTGTTGGTGATCCTTTTTAGTGGCCACCTTTGACTTCCAGTCTCTGGGATTTGGCATGTTTGGACCTCTTCTTCTTCCTCTGCTGTGAGTTTTACAGTTATTTCAAACAGATGAAATGCATTCCACTTACTGACCATTCTTCTGCAAATCAGTTTCTTTCCACTGAAAGATTAGCTAGAAAACCAGCTAGAATTTCAAATGGGATTGTTTAGGCACTGAAGAATAAGTATTAATAGCAAAAATGTATTCATAGTATGATTGTTTTCTGCTGATGAAAATGAATTGCTACTTTAAAAATAAGAAAGAAAGCAGCCTATTCATTATAGAATATTTGTTCTGATCCTCTGCAATCACATTCCCAATTTATAAATAAATATGTATGTATAGGTCATTATAGAGTCTAGAGCAGTAAGCCCCAGTTATCCAACTTCTTGCAAAACAGTACGGCTTTCAATCAAAGTTATTGATTATTGTTCCACTTTATCCAACTTTTTTGCTTTTTCAAAGAGAACTTTGGTTGGGGTGGAAATAAAGAGAGAGTGTTTTCATTCTTATTTACATTCAAACATAATCAACAAATTGAATTAATTGCCAGAAGATGTAAGCCCCTTTCATTATTTATAATAATATAGTATCATTGCATCATAATTCTGATGTTTGAGATACAAGCCAACTCCACAGGGCTGTTGTGAGGAAAAACCTGTCTTGGAGATGCTGCCAGGGAGGGAACCTGGAACCTCCTGATGCTCTTCCCAGAGCAGCTCCATCCCCTGAGGGGAATATCTTCCAGTGCTCACACTTCTAGTCTCCCATTCAAATGCAAACCAGGGTGGACCCTGCTTAGCTAAGGGGACCAGTCATGCTTGCTACCACAAGACCAGCTCTCCTCCTCCACAACATAGGAGTATATACTGCATGTTGGCATCTGATGTAGGAATCTGCTTATGGTGGGCAAACATGTGTTATGTATGCACAGTATGTTGGGGGTGGGCGGGAGTGGCACAGCGGGGGGGGGGGGGCAATTTCAGTGCTTGCCCCGGGCGCCGTTTCCCCTAGTTACGCCTCTGCTCTGGATTACATACACCTGGGTCTCTCTTGATACAATTCCTGAAGAGAAGCATCACCATGGGCAGGCAATGTCTTCTTTTCAATGCCATCCAATCAGAACAGAGTTTCATGCTACAGAGAAGGCACAGATGTAGCTCAAATCTCAACCTCTCAGTATGTAAATGGACCACATTAATAATCCCATTCTTGTGTGCCCACAACCACAGTAATACCAGAAAGTCATTAAAAATGACTAAATAAAATAAAATGCTGACTCAAGAACTATAGACTGAAAGGCACAACAAGAGATTATCATAAATAGCCAATCTCATATATATGCATTCACCTGTATTTCCTCTCAGTTTCTCTGGGTGCCCCAATGTATAAATAACATAACTTCACACAATTTGATTGGATTTTAATAAACAATGGCCAATATCTTCACTAACCATGCAGAGGCATTGTGTGCAAAGTGCCTCTACAGCATTAAGTAATCCAGAATCCCACTGCACACATGGGGGGCATTTTGTAATCTGTCCTTCCCCCAGAAGTTAACATATGGAAATATGTCCCCGAATGCTGCATGGCTGTCAGGGACATGTTTACGGGTGTTAAAGAGTGCTTCTGGGGGAAGAAAAGAGAGATGAAAACTGCCTCTTCTGCCCATGCAGTGGGTCTCTAGATTATGAAATGCTGTAGAAGCACTTTCCACACAATGCCTCCACACAGTTAGTGAGGATGTTGGTTAATAATTGGGACAGTCATCAGTAAGAGCAAAGTTACCATGGAAGGATCCTCCTCTCCTTTGCGTCCATACCTGATAAATGTCATTCCTCACATTGAGAACATCATCAGCATGCAAATCTGCTACCACTTCTAAAAGGTTCCTCACCAGTTCCATGTGAAGATGAATAATTGCCAAGTGAAGGACACTGCCATTAATCAAGAGAGAGAAAATAATTTTAAGCTAGAGAAAGCAAACATATACAGAAAGAGATTTTGGTTTAAGTTCTGCTAACTAGCCAAAGAGGCGCATTTTAAAGTGCTGGTACTAGACATAGGACAAATGTGCCCACAAAATATTCTTTGAAGATTCTCTGGGGTAGAACATGAGGTGGGAAATTCTGAGAATTATCTGCTGAGTTCTAAAACATTCTTTCAATATCCACTGAGTAATTCTCATGGTATCATTTCCAGAAATGGTGTTCTCTGAAATAAGAAAAAAGCCCCAAATAGGCTTATTTTCAAATTCCTTAGAAAAAAAGGAAGATAATTAATGGACTTAATTGGAACCAATTAAGGTAGAGAGCTTTGGATTAGCCTTTATAATATATGAATCTTTCTTTATATACTACCAAAGCATATCCTTCAAAGAAGTTGAGAGATTTGGTCATTCTAATAATATCTCTCTGTCTCCACAGCACCGAAACAGAAACTCCTAAGGAGCCCTTTTGTTTTGCTAAAAGCAGGCATTTTTTGTTTTGGTAAAAGTAGGTGCCTGGAACAACTTGAAATTGCAAATTAACAAAGACCTGAGTCTAGGCCTCCAGGCTTAGGAAGTCCAGACTTCCTAATTTTCTTTGCTCTTCCCAAAATGTTATTTTGTTCATTAAATAGACTATCAGCTATTTATGAAGCTTTTTTTTTTTTAAAGAAGTCTTCCCCCCCCCCCGCAAAGTATGCTCTTTAAGTACTTTGGAGCTCTGAATTCTTTGTTAAAATGCCCCCAAGGAGCCATCTATGAATAGATATGCAACTTCAAATTATTCCTGTGTGAAAAAAATCTAAGAGGTGAGAATTTGGGGATTTGGAGAATAATTCTTCAAAATAACCCCCATATTCCCCCCCTCCCCCACCGATGAAGAATAATAAAATAAATTCAAATTGGACACTATTCTTTTCCAAGTCTAGCTGGTTCTCATTTAGTGGGGGGAGAGCAACAGCCCCTATTCAACCTAGCACTGCGTCTCTTGATGGTGTTTCCCTTGTGTTTCCCTTTTAGATTGTAAGGCCCCCCCCCATTCTATTTCTCACTCCTTTTACTCTGCAAACTGCTTTGTGATTTTTTTGTTTGTTGAAAGGCGGTATTTAATATTCTTTCCCGCTCACATACTGTGCAAGGCAATGTGGGCGATAGATGCCTTGCCTGCGCTGCTGCTTCACACAAGTACACACAAGAGTTGTGCTGCAGAGCAGCTCTGTTGCTGTGTAAAATTGCACAACAGGACACGCACTGGAAATAACAGGCATCCTATTGTGCACAGCTATATCCCTGCAACTTTATGTTGCAGCAGGGCTGCCCTGCAACGCAACTCTCCCTAACACTGTTTACATGTGTGCAGCAGTGAGGGCAGGGGCTTGCACAACCAATAACAGCAGCAGCAACACTTTGCAATACTTTTCAAACACGTTTGTTGATATGCGATGTGTAGTCGTTAAACAGATTGTGTCAGAACAGTTAAAAAGATAGATCTATCTCTATCTCTATCTGTATAACTACTGAAGCTCAGTTTCTAAATCTACTGTTTTAATGACTGTAGTAACAATATTTTGCAACCCAAATTTGTGCTCCAGCACATCATGGCTTCAGAATGAAACATGGCTAACAAGTTTCGTGAGTCCAAGAGCTGTCCTTGAAACTGCTGGAGGAATTGGTCTTTTCTCTGGGGATTTCCCTAGCATTTGGCTGACCATGACTGTTCTTCATTTTAATACAAAATCTGACTCAGGATCACAAGATTCAGATAAGTAGTTGGCATGTAAATTGAAACATAGTACAAAATCTAACCAAAACATTTGGAACAGATCAGTGGCTGTTGTGGATTCTTTTTAGCCTTTGGGGTCATTTTTAGCCTTTGGGGTCCAAGGAACCATCTTTTTTCTAGTATTCTTTTTCCTGTGTAAACCACTTTGAGAACTTTTCTGTTGATAAAGCAGTGCAACAATAACAACAGTGGCTGACATTCTCCACAGTGCTATGGCAGCGGAGGAAGTCTTGAGATGTTGCAAAGAGTCTGGAATCTAGCTGCGGTTCTTCCTTCTTTCACAGAGCCTGGAGCCTATTTTTACTGCTCTCCCCTCCCTCCTAAAGGACTATTCACTTTCAAGGATATATCCCTGAAGGCTGCACAACCCTAGGAAAACATGCAAGTTCTACTGCACAGGCACACTGTATTAAGTAGTTGCCTAACTGCACTCTTGCACAACATCACCAGGGCTGGCTTCTATGTGAGCAGCACAACCACCAGGTGATGGGAATACTGGTATTGCCTTGTGCATCATAAGGGTCAACAACAACAATAATGGATGCTGGGATGGGAATTAACCACATTATTTGCCTCCCTGGCACAATCACTTCCTTTTAAATGTTTACCAGAGCAGCATTGCAAATAACTACCAATATTTGGGAAATAGCTACCTGTGATGGCTCAAGACCTCAGGCAGGGCACCAAATGCCTTTCCCTTTAAGCACACCCTCCTCCTGATGATCTTCTTCTTCTTCTTCTCCTTCTTCCAGCAGGGGGCAGCATCTTGCTGCCTTACTGGTGCCCCAATAATCTGCCACCTGAAGCAACCACCTCACATTGCCTCATGGAAGGGTTGCTCCTAACAGATACACAATGGCAGCTGCTCCCATGCCATTCAGTTAATGAATGAACTGGAGTTTGTATCATTTACCAGCATTTAACTTCCACATTTGAAAGAGAACAAACATCCATTCTTTGCTCAGCACCCTATTTGCCTTTCACTATTTGAAATAGTGAAGTATTTCCTTCACTAGAACATCCTGGGGTTTCTCTCTCTCCCAGAAGTATAACCAGTTGTCTAAGAAGTGCACAGTTCATCTGGAGACTCTACATTTCATAGGGCACTGGGTGACTGGAACAAACAAAAATGTGACGTAAAAACGTTCCCCATAGTTACTACTTTATCACTGGCTATGTTAACTAGACCTCATGTTGCAACATTATTTTGAGGACACATATTACAGCTGCTAGAACTGAATACATTGACATTACAAATCTGCAAAAACCGATTTGTTAAAGACAGTTAGTAGCTGTAAAGCAATGCACTTAATTTTGGATGGCAGTCATTTGACTAATATAAACATGTTAATAAGCTGCATATTCATGGGACTGCATCCTGCCTGCATCAAATTATTTTACAGCCTATAGGGCTACCTACCAGTGTATACCAGAAAGCCTGCCATGTTAGTGCGGTCTTAATTGCTAACAAAATTATCTGAAGAGCATGGAAATAGAGGACTTCATCCAGCTATAAAATGTGGCTACAGAAGCTAATCATACGTGCAGAATGTTTCGGTGGTGAAATGTTTCGACTCAAAACAGGCCGTTTCAAGGGTTTCGAGCTTGAAACAGAACACCCTTTAAATAAAGGGCCTGCTTCAAGCTCAGAGTAGAACAACCCCATGGAGACACTTTGTTCCAGTTCTAGGTCTCTTTTTTAAAGCACTGCACCTTCAAAATGGAGGGATGGAAGGGCCAAGCTAACACTGGCCCAGTGGGTGCTTGCGGGGCGGGGCGGGCTACCTTGTAGGGATGTGCACGAACCTGTCCGGAGGCCCTTTTATGTGCCTCTGAACAGGTGCGAACACTTGGCAGTTTGGGAGGTTCGAAGGCCGGGGGAGGGGGATAACTTTAAGAGCGGGGGAAGGTACACTTACCTCCCCCACACATTTCCCCCACCTGTGCTCACTTAAAAACCAGTCCGGCAGAGCGGCAGAGTACCTCCCTGCTGCCCTGTCCACTCCTCGGACCGGAAGTAACCCATGCACACGTGGGGCACACGCGCAACGTTCTTTTTATAACATCGTGAATTAATTAAATAGTTAAAAGGGGGCATGGTCATCCCAAATAAAAATGTGTTGCAGTACTTCTGGAAATGGTTTAGGCTTATACCTTGTTGCATCTCCAAGAGAAGCAGATTTCATAATAGTAGAACAATCTGCTTCAATAATGTCCCTTCTTGTGTAGATTTAACAAGCAGAGGGCACGGTCAAGAGTGAACATTCTTCATTCAGCTTAAAGACTGGTAAGCCTATTCTGTACCTAACTGGAAGCTGGCATGTTACCTGTCTCCAAATATCTTCTTCTTAGTGCAGACAGAAGCAACTGGGTTATCTCACTGTAAAGATCTAATTATGTTGCAACATATGCCTTGAAGAAGGTATACCATGACTAATACCAAGGACAATCCTCTCTCAAAGGGAATTTCCTGTTTAAGTGTACTTTCCTGAGAGGAAAATGCATCCAAACCTTGTCCCAGCTAACTCTGCACAGAACAAGGAGGAGCTCAAATTGCAAATGGTGAATTCACAGGAACCCTAACCCTAATTAGCCAAGAATAGATAGAATCATCTAAGGGAACCCAGTAAGTTAAGCATTCCAAGATGGCAGCCAGCCAAAGAGTTGTGCAGACTCCAGTGTTCCAGCAGGGAAAGTTTTAACCAGATTAAAAAAAAAAAAAAGGCCGACAAGAACCAAGGGATGGGCTCCCAAAGGATGCAGATTAGACACTTCTTCCTGCTGCTTTAGAGGAGGATTTCTGGCATAACTCCCAAAGACTGTTCCAATACCAGCACCAGAATCAACCACTCCTACTGTAGCAGCACCAGCACCAATAAATTTGGCAGCTGTGTCAATGTCCCTGTTGAGAGCACTAGTCTGAAACTTCCTTTGTGACAATTGACTGCCAGTATTGTGAGACTGCCTTCAGTTTCTAGCTTTTTAAACACATTTATAGTTTTCAGCTTTTTAAATAACTTTTAATTTTGAAACTTTTTTAAAAATTGTAATTTTAAATGTGGTTTTAGCTTGATATTTTAACTTAACTTATTGGTCTTATTTTTATTAATGTTGTGAGCTGCCCCGAGCAGTAATGTACTGGAGGGGCGGGGTATATATATTTTAAATAAATAATCAATCAATCAATATGAAACATCAATTGACTCAGTCAGCCCAATACTGTCTATTCTAATTAGCAGTAGTTCTCTCACACATTTCCAGCCTTGCTATCTGAAACCCTTTACCTGGAGATACTCAGGAATGAACCTGGGATCTTACAAACACAGGGCATGTGCTCTGCCACTGAGCTACGGACCTTCCTCATCAATGAGCAAAGGATTTGATCCAGCAACCTCTCCCACTCAATAAATAGACTGGTGGTTTTCGGACTGTATTTTAGGGTTCCTTAGGAGCTTGTTAGAGCTCCATCAGAGCTTCCGGCGGTCAAGGGTAATTTCCGGGGGTCAGGGGGTGATTCTTTCAATTTTTTTACCTTGTTTTCAGTCGTCATGACTACGATTCCCCTAACCACCTGTTTGCCATTGAAACCAATGGCTCGTCTACTGCGAATTCGCCAGCCGCAAGGGTTTCCAGGAACAGAACCCTTGTAGTTGGCGAGGGACAACTGTATAGTGATGGAATACAAGCCCCCATGACTGTATCTGTGAAATGAGCTGTATTGTTTTGTTTCTGTTATACCCATAACAGAAACAAAACAATACAGCTCATTTCACAGATACAGTCATGGGGGCTTGTATTCCATCACCATTGACCATCATAAAGATTCATTCATTCATTCATTCAAGCCCCCATGAAAGTTGGCTTGCTTGCCTGTGGCTAGCATTACCATGTGCAGTCACAGAGCAGTGGGACGTGTATTCTAGAGCACACACTCGGTTCACGTGGGATAATGCAGAGGCCCAGCAGACCTGCCAGCACTCCACATGAAGTGCACATCCTAGAACATGTTGGATTCCAACTCCCATCACCCCTGACTATTGGCCACTGTGGCTGGGGCTGATGGGAGTTGTAGTCTAAGGTTGGGAGGCCAAAGTTGTGCAGCCCTGCCGTTAAATATTTCCCTGTCCTTAGAACCTTTTGCCACACACAGGGGTTCCTTGGTACAGATAAGGGCTCCTTGAAGATAGATGTTTAAAAACAAGGTTTTTGCCTCATTTGGATTACTTCCCACTGGATCTTCTGGTGGTGCCTCAGGAGGATGTAAGAAACTGGAGGACTCTTGAACCACAGCAAGGTTAAAAGTGGGAGTCCTTGGGAATGGGAGGGAGTCACTGCACAAGGAGTTGGGTTGTGGTTGTAGCTTAGCGGGAGAGGATCTACTTTGCATGCAGATGCTCCCAGATTCAATCCTTTGGCATCTCCAGATAGGGCTTTCAAAGACCCCTGCCTGAAACCTTGGGAAGCCACTGCCAGGCAGTGTAGCCAATACTAAGCTAGATGGACTCAGTGGTCTGACTTGGTACAGTATAAGGCAGCTTCTTATACTGGAAGTGCAGACAAGGAATTATGTGGCAAGGCCACGACACTTGGAATTTGCTATCAGGTGTCCTCTGTCACCCCATTCTATGAAGACTTTCACAGAATACCCTGGGAAGCTGAGGCTCACCAGTATAAGAGTCAGGCAGACCTTTTGTAGAGAGATTATCTCTAACCTTCTGAAGAAGATGATCCCCCCCCCCCACTTTGGAAGCTTGGGCTAGCTCATCTTAATCCCAGTCAATCTTTCAACAGCTTCTTGAGCTATTTCCCTGGTCCTCTTTCCCCTGCAAGTGGGTCTTCCAAAAAATAAATCCATTTTTGAAAGGGAAGCTGATTGGAATAACTATAAGGGAAGTAGACTATGGTTTGAAGCCTCAGGCTTGCTGGAAAAGGCCTGGGATTAATTGTATCAGATCTAGAACAACTAAAGGGGCTCAGGTGTCAATAGATACATCATGTTTTGGAATGCTACACTAGATGAGTCAAATCATTTTGTCCCTTTCTCTAAATAAAAAGCACTGACGTCTGAATCACTGTGGTGCAACCTCATTCTGGAAATGCTACTTTCCCTTCCTGCATCATCTCAGAAGCGATGAGCTCGATGTATGTAAGAGGATATGACATTTATCACTCACCCAGCAAAAGTGGTGGGAGGAGAAGCAAAAAATAGTAAAACAAAGAAAAGAACATGAAACAGAGGAATACACATATCTATTCCCTGGTGTCCTAGGTTGAGGGAGTTGCCAGAGGTGCCTTTTATGAGCTTTGGCTGCTACTCCAGCTGCGTCCATTTCTTGAGATAAATGACCTCAGAACAGTAGTACACCTGCTGATCACCTCCAGACTTGATTACTGCAAGGCGCTCTATGTGGGGCTGCCTTTGTACGTAGTCTGGAAACTGCAGTTGGGCCAGAATGAGGCAGCCAGGTTGGTCTCTGGGTCACCCCAGAGAGACTATATCACTCCTATCTTAAAAGATCTACACTGGTTGCCAATAGGTTTCTGGGCAAAATACAAGGTTTTGGTTATAACCTATAAAGCTCTAAACAGCTTGGGCCCTGGGTATTTAAAAGAATGCCTTCTTTGCTATGAACCACACTGGAGAGGTTGGTCTGCAGTTGCCACCGGCTCTTCTGGTGGCTACTCAGGGATGGGCCTTCTCCATTGCTGCCCTGAGGCTTTAGATTAGAACACACTTCCTGCAAAAATAAGAGCCTCCCCATCTCTTGCAAGTTTTAAAAAGGCAGTCAAGACGCATTTGTTCACTCAGGCTTTTAATTAGATATTGTTTTAATTGCATTTTTAATAGTTTTAACATTTTAAATTTTAATTGTTGTAATCTGTTGTGTTTATTATTTTGTTGTAAACCACCCAGACACTTGCATTTTGGGCGGTATATAAATGTGTTAAATAAATAAATAAATAAATAAATAAATAATTATGAAAGAGCTGAAAGCATGATCCTTATGGACGCATAACCAGAGCACCTGCAAGTGAGTGGGAGGTACCGGCAGTCTAGAGGTGATCTGCAGATGTGTTGGTATTAAAAAGAATCTGACGGGGGAGGGGGAGACACGTAAAGGGGCCAAAACCCCTCAAAATTGCCCCCATGTAAGCCAATGGGGCAGAATGTTTGTGTCCTCAGAGTGCAGTTAAAAGACAAGCAGATATGTGGAGCTAATGGAACTCTATCGTGAGGGTGGTGGGAAGGAGGGTTCGAACAAAAAGGTGGAACATTTCTCAGCTTGAAAAATACTCCCTCAAGACAGTCTTCTGCTTCTGAGGGGGAAAGCTGCATAAAACCTTCACCATGCTCAGGTACAGGCAACACATTCCCACCAGGGATATACCACAACATTTTTCAGTGGGTCTGTATTTGTTTCCTATTACATCCTCTGAATGAAAGAACTACTCTCAGGACCTTGAAAAAGGGTATTGGATACAAAATGGTCACCCATCACTTTACAGAAGCTCATGATATGAATGCTACAGCAGACTTACTTGTCACCATTTTCATCTTGGACAGTTGTAAGATGGCGCTGAACAGATAGTAGCATCTTCACGTCTCCAGTTACCGCATAGTCAAAAAGGGCATTGGCATGACGCTTAGCAAGCTCCAGGGCCTTCTTCCAAAATAAACCATCTGCAGGGGGTGGGGGCAATATCAATCTTCAGTATAAACAAATATACAAATAATATCTCAGATGCAATACAACTGTGGTATATATGACCGTTACCACCAACCGATATCTCAGTGCTAAAGAACACAAAACATTGCCGTTCTGCTGAGCAAACCACTTAAGCTGGTGCTGTCTCAATGAACAAGTCACTCTATTAAGCAATGAGAGCGGGTAAACAGGAATTATCTTGCTAAAGAGGTCACTCTTGCTACAGGGGCTTTGAATTATCGCAGTTCTGGCACGCCAGCAGTGTTGTTATCCTGCATGCTGATTTTGCTAATCTTGGTGGTCCAGCAGTGATAAACAGGGGAATGACCCTGTTTATGGTTGATGATTCAGGATACCGATCATCCACAAACTCTTAATGAGGCAGGACCTTCAGGATGGAATCAGACAGACAATGAGCCGATGGCTTATACAGGTAGCAGCTCAATTGACAGTGGATAATCTGGGCTCTCATTTCTTGCCACCTAATGGTGCTGCAGGGAAATGACTTGACTAGCAGAGGTTGCCGGTTTGAATCCCTGCTGGTATGTTTCCCAGACTATGGGATACACCTATATCGGGCAGCAGCAATATAGGAAGATGCTGAAAAGCATCATCTCGTACTGCATGGGAGATGGCAATGGTAAACCCCTCCTGTATTCTACCAAAGACAACCACAGGGCTCTGCGGTCACCAGGAGTTGAAACCGACCCGACGGCACACATTACCTTTACAAGAAGGTTATTAAAGAGCCGATGATGATCAAGTAATGTTATTTATAATATAAAAAGCACCTAAGATTTTCTATGTGCCATAAAGTTGTGCCTCTTACTCCCTAGGCAAATTACTTCCCCATAGGCCCTGCCCACAGGCTTACAGTGGATGGGGAGAGAAATGGAAAACAAGCCAATTCAGGCACAAGTGCTTTCATGTTACATAACAATCAGGTGGAATGGGCACTGAGGGGAAAGTTTTAGAAGGGGAAGAGCCAAGTGTCATGTGGCCCCAACTGAGCCAATGGAGTGGGTCACATTGCCTCACCTCTCCCTCTGCTGCATCATAGTGAATGGCTACTAATAATAAGCACAGGAACAAAGGAAGCTGCCTTATATTGAGTCAGACCACTGGTCCATTTAGCTCAGTATTAACTACACAGACTGGCAGTGGCTTCTCCAAGGTTTCAGGCCAGAGTCTCTCCCAGCCCTATCTAGAGATGCCAGGGATTGAACCTCGGACCTTCTACATGCCAAGCAGATGCTCTGCCACTGAGCTATGGCCCCATCCTTCTCAGAGAGGAGAAGCCAACGGCAGTTGGTCCCAGTTGAGCTGATGAAGTAGCCTCTGCAGACCACTCCCTCAGCTGCAGCCAAATGGAAACGTGCAACGGAACTTTAAAAAGGAAGGAAAGAAGGAAGAAACCTCTTAGTTTCTTTCATTTTAATGCCACTGGACTAGCCCAAGTCCATTGCATGAACCGAAGAGGCTCTTTGGATCATTGCCTAGGAAAACATTTTTAGGAAAGAATGATCTTTTTACTTGTTGAAGAAACCTTTTTACTTGTTGTTTTTATTGTTTTGTTGTAAACCGCCCAGAGACTTGTGTTTGGGGAGCTTTCAACCCTTAAAAAAACCACAACCTCCACAGACTCAAATCTAAGGCAAAAATGGCCAACACTTCTCCCAATTTATCCTTGGTTTCTTTGATGGAACCTTTGATCAAAAAATTTCAAAACTGATTCACTATTCACCCATGAGATGTATGTCATGCCATAATATTTCATGATTAGGGACGTTCATTAAATATAAAGCCACAAAACTTTAGCAAGGTTTCAGATTTAATAAACTTCCTTAATCATGAAATATTATGAAAAGACACAAAACTAAGTTACCGTACACATAATTCTCCCATGTCGAATTATCAGTTATTCCTTCCAGTACACACTCTAAAGAGTCAGTTTACTTTAACAGAACTACAGAGGAAGTAAAAATGCTACTATAGTTCAAGAGAGAAGATGTGTCAAAGACTACTTTCTCCCACATGAAATCTGAAGGCCCTTTTTAGGGTGCAAGGTCAGTGCCACTGGTGGGACGAGCTCAACACTGGCCCAAAGGCACACGAGGACTCAAGAGACAGAAGTCCCACGGTGCTGTAAACTTCTTTATTTTGAGCCCAACACGTTTCGGCTGAAGGCTTTCATATTTTACCAAAAATGCATAAAAATATTCTTCCTGCTCCAGGTGACCCTATAATCTCAGGATGTAATTATTATCTTTATTTTCCTGTCTTTATTCTCTTTTATGAAGCTATACTTCATATTACATTCATATTACATTGTATCTAAATTGTTATTATACTGGTACTCATTGTTACTTGTTCTTGTATCACATTTTTGTTTGGAATACTTCTTTTGTATTCCTTACAGAGCAGATCACACACTACTTCCAAGACCAATCAAACATTGCCATTCTGGACGTGAATGCTGCATGCAAGCCTTTGATCTGAGGTTCTCCTTTCTAGATGAACACTATAACGGCAACCCAATCCTATGCATGTTTACTCAGAAGTAAGTCCCAGTGTGTTCAGTGCTGCCTACTCCCACTCGCCCGCCTACTTGCATAAAACAGCAATCTAAAGTAGCAATTCTAAACACATTTACTAGGTCAGTGTTTGTCACTGTAAGGTCTGGGGGATCGTCACTGTAAGGCTTGGGGGTCAGTGACGGCCCCCATCAACCCTAAGTGTGGCTCTCCGACTAATTGTTTATTGGGGCTGTGCGATGCTTCAGCTAAAGCTGAACACTCCGCACGGTCGCCTGGCCTGGCACCATCTGGAGATGACCATTCCTGTGATGCAATGCTACACTTTACTTAAAGCCAGGGGGCATGGAGCAATCTTGAGCCCCTACACTGTCTTGGAAGGAATGCACAGAGTCCTGGGAAGTGTAGTCCTTCCCAAGGCCTTCCTCCTAAGAGAGGGCTCTCTCTCTCTCTTAGGGCCCTCCTAGCACTGAGAAAAGTGCAGTACTGCGTGGAGGCCAGCACTGTGGGAAATGGCTCTTGCAAAGAAGTTGCTGGGTTTTTTTGCCAATGCGGTCCCTGCTTGAAGAATAGTGTAGACCACTGTACTAGGGAGTGAGCTCCATGAGGTCTTACTTCCAAACACACACGCATAAGATTGTGCTGAAAGTTAAGCTGTTTGTCCACCTACCTTGTAAACTAACATCTGTGTCAGCACATGACAAAGTAGCTTCTTCTGCTTTCACGTCAGGGGCAGCACCAGTTCCAGTGTTGCCTGGCTCTTCAACCTTTACTTTCTCCTTGAATTTCACACTGTGTTTTTTGTTGCAGTGGCTTTCACCATCCTTCTCAGGCTTGTCATCTGAGAATCCTTAAAAACAGAAGTGACATTAATTTCCTCATGCTGATTAGGCATTACAGGTAAAACAAATTTAAAGGACGTGGAGCATCAGCGTCTGCACTTGTCTTTCCTATTGCCAATGTCAATTCAAACAGCAGCAAAAGGCAACTGGCAACATTCCCCATCTCTAGAGATTAATGCTAAAGATAGGAATCATTTGATAAACCCAGTTTATATTGTTTATGTAGTATACAAAAGTAACACTGATTGTGATGATATTCCCCTCTTGTAAAGCACACCAAAGATGGAAAACACCTTAGATACTTACCATGTTTCATTCCTGCACCACCAGCCTTGTTTGTGCTCGAATGGAAGTGCATTGCTCCATAACTAGAAAACCCATATGGTGGGTACCCATACCCTAAAACCAGAAGAAGAAGAAAAGATATATCAGTAAGTTATACTTGTTATATATTGTGTTTGGGTGAGGTTCCCAAACACAAACACAGTAGGTTATACTTCATTCATTCATCTTTGTACACCTCCCCAAATTTCCTTCTCTGGGCTGTTTACAGCAAAACAAAACAGAAATTAAAACCTTAAAACAATTTAAAACCACAAATCTAGTTAAAAAGCTTAGGTGAATAAATATGTCTTTAGAGACCTTTTAAAAATTGTCAGAGACAGGGAGGCTCTTATTTCAGCAGGGAGTGCATTCCAGAGTCTCATGGCAGCAATGGAGAAGGCCTGTCCCTGTGCAACCCACCAGACGAGCCGGTGGCAACTGCAGACGAACCTCTCCTGAAGATCTCAATGGGCGATGGGGATCATAGTGAAGAAGACGTTCTCTTAAATACCCTAGGCCTAAGGTGTTTAGGGCTTTATATGTTATAACCAGTACCTTGTATTTTGCAAGGAAACTTCTTAGTAGCCAGTACAGGTGAAACTCGGAAAATTAGAATATTGTGCAAAAGTCCATTAATTTCAGTAATGCAAATTAAAAGGTGAAACTGATATATGAGACAGACGCATTACATGCAAAGCGAGATAAGTCAAGCCTTAATTTGTTATAATTGTGATGATCATGGTGTACAGCTCATGAAAACCCCAAATCCTCAATCCCAGAAAATTAGAATATTACATGGAACCAAGAAGACGAGGATTGAAGAATAGAACAATATCGGACCTCTGAAAAGTATACAGTACACTGTGCTTGATTGGCCAGCAAACTCGCCTGACCTGACCCCATAGAGAATCTATGGGGCATTGCCAAGAGAAGGATGAGAGACATGAGACCAAACAATGCAGAAGAGCTGAACGCCGCTAATGAAGCATTCTGGTCTTCCATAACACCTCATCAGTGCCACAGGCTGATAGCATCCATGCCATGCCGCATTGAGGCAGTAATTGCTGCAAAAGGGGCCCAAACCAAGTACTGAATACATATGCCTGCTTATACTTTTCAGAGGTCCGATACTGTTCTATTCTACAATCCTTGTCTCCTTGGTTCCATGTAATATTCTAATTTTCTGGGATTGTGGATTTGGGGTTTTCATGAGCTGTACGCCATGATCATCACAATTGTAACAAATTAAGGCTTGACTTATCTCGCTTTGCATGTAATGCGTCTGTCTCATATATCAGTTTCACCTTTTAATTTGCATTACTGAAATTAATGGACTTTTGCACGATATTCTAATTTTCCGAGTTTCACCTGTATAGCTCTTTTAGTATAGGAGTAATATGGTCTCTTCGAGGTGACCTGGAGACCAACCTGGCTACCACATTCTGTACAAACTGCAGTTTCTGGACTATGTACAGAGGCAGCCCCACAGAGAGTCCATTGCAATAGTTAAGTCTAGAAGTTACCAACATATGTACTACTGTTCTGAGGTCGTTTATCTCAAGAAACAGACGCAGCTGGCGTATCAGCCAAAGCAGATAGAAAGCACCTCTGGCCACTGCCTCAACTGAGACATCAGGGAGAGGTTTGAGTCCAAAAGCACTCCCAGACTGCGTACCTGTTCCTTCAGGGGAAGTGAGACCCCATCCAGAACTGGCAGATCAAAATTGTCTCCTGAGTTCCGACCCCGCACAATAAGTACCTCTGTCTTATTTGGATTCGGTCTCAGTTTGTTATCCCTCATCCAGCCCATCACTGCCTCCAGGCAGGCATTTAGGGAGGTTATGCCTTCTCCTGATGATGTTGACATGAAGAAATAGATTTGGGTGTCATCAGCGCATTTGTATTTTGTACTTACCAAATACAAAGCAAAATGCCTGTAATTTGACATTCAGATATTTAAAAACACTTTTAACACAAGTGGCTCTGATACTTTTTTTTGTCTTTTTAGGTGTGTTCTAATGTGACCAGTTCTAGACTCTGTTATAGTTTTCCTCATTCCTTACTATAAGGACACCTGTGGCACCTCTAAATGCCCAAGGAATGGCGGAGCACATGCTTTGCATGCAGAAGGTTCCAGGTTCAACCCCCAACATCTCCAGTAGGGCTGAGAAAGAGACTGTCTAAAAATGTAGCGGAGTGCTCTTGGTCAGCGAAGAGAATACTGACCTAGATGGACAAATGGTCTGACTCAATACAAAGCAGCTCCTTATTTTCTACAGTGAGCAAAGGAAGAGAGGAAGCTGTCTTATACCGAGTCAGACCATTGGTTCATCTAGCTCAGTATTGTTTACACTAACTGCCAGCAGTTTCTCCAAAGTTTTAGACAGGAGTTATTCTCAGCCCTACTTGGAGATGCTGCCAGGGAGTAAACCTGGGACCTTCTGCATGCAAAGCAGATGCTCTGCCACTAAGCTACTGTCCTATCCCCACAGTGCATGGAGAGGCAGTACAATCTGTTTCTCTGTACAGAAACACAGACCAATTGCATGCCCCTGCAAGGGCCCTTGCCATCTACATCCTCTCTCCAAACATACCCCACCCATGATGCTGATGAGCAATTCACTGGTCTAGAATAAAAGGGGACTATATCATACCAGCTGCCATTTCTCTTTACCTGATCCGGCACCACTACCGCCGCCTCCACCTCCTCCTCCGTACATGCCACCTCCGCTGGCACCTGCACCGCTTCCACCGTAACTATCAGAGAAGCTGGGCATGAGTTTCTGACGTTTTCTTTGTACTTCTTCTTTATCTGCAGTTTTTAAGCAAAGAGGAGGGATGAAAGAAAGATGCCCCCAAAG
The DNA here is from genome assembly GCF_027244095.1 of Hemicordylus capensis. NCBI lineage: Eukaryota > Metazoa > Chordata > Lepidosauria > Squamata > Cordylidae > Hemicordylus > Hemicordylus capensis. The sequence continues at coordinate 32,826,514 of NC_069661.1, read as the reverse complement.
ATGAAGATGCCCCCATTCTATCTACAAGGCCATTGGCTCTGAATGAATTCTAACACACACACAAGGAACAAATCAGGTCTTCCATATCCAGAGAGCCAGCGTGGTGTAATGCTTAGAGTGCTGGACTAGGACTGGGGAGACCCGAGTTCAAATCCCCATTCAGCCATGATACTAGCTGGGTGACTCTGGGCCAGTCACTTCTCTCTCAGCCTAACCTACTTCACAGGGTTGTTGTGAGGAGAAACCTAAGTATGTAGTACACTGCTCTGGGCTCCTTGGAGGAAGAGTGGGATATAAATGTAAATAAATAATAATAATAATATCACAGACACTAGTAAAGCTTCTTCACAGTGCAACTCTCCTTAGTGAGAGTTTTTTTTTTAAAGCTATGCCTTTTACCAAGAAAGAAAGAAATCCAATGTGCCACCATGGGAAGTCTTCACTTGCCATGGGTAATGGAAGCATAGCGGCAGTCAAGCTGTTTGTGGCAACTCATGGGAATTCTGGGCACAACCCCCAATGCACTACGGACAGTTGTGGCCAGGGCAAAAAAAATAACCACAGGGAAGCCCCAGTGAGTATGTGGAAGTGCTTGAATGTGCCTAGAAGATCCCAGATCAAGGCAGAAACCTTATTACATATGTAGATGGAAGCAAGCTCTTGTGAAATCTGTGGAGTTCATTTAATGCATTTGATGCTGGGCGTGAGTAATGAAAATCTTAAGGTCCCCCGCTGCCTTATAACAAGGCATTTCTTGGCTGGATGTATTTTGCAGGTACAGAAGCAATAAAGGCTATGCAGATACATAGGAATATAGTAAGGTAAAGTGCGCCATCGAGTCGGTGTCGACTCCTGGCGACCACAGAGCTCTGTGGTTGTCTTTGGTAGAATACAGGGTGGGTTTACCATTGCCATCTCCCACGCAGTATGAGATGATGCCTTTCAGCACCTTCCTATATCACTGCTGCCCGATATAGGTGTTTCCCATTGTCAGATGTGTTTCCATTGTCTGGTATGTTTCCACTGTCTGGGAAACATACCAGCGGGGATTCGAACCGGCAACCTCTGGCTTGCTAATCAAGTCATTTCCCCACTGTCCCATTAGGTGGCTTGCAGGAATATAGTAGAAAAGTTGAATGTAGCGAGAAGTAACAGATAAGAGAGCGAGCACTCTGTTACACAGCTGAGCCTCCTCCAGTAAAGAAAAAGAAGGAAGTAAAAGCCTTCTAACTTTGAGAACTTCCTATTAATCAAAGGCAAATAAAAAGCCTAACTGTAGTTGGCCTCAGACTACAACAGGAGCAAGACACAAGGTAAGACAGGTAATCGCTTTCTTTCACTGGCAGCTGAGGCAAACTTCAAACAAATTCAAAAGCTAATCTTATCTATCAACCAACATGAGGCTAATAAAAAGAAATTACCTAATCCACTCTAGTTTTTCTCATCTGAAGCATGTAACACATTCAGTCAAAACACGAAGTATAACCCAAATCATACAATACATACTGCTATGACAGATGTCATCTGTATCAATCTAAATTCTATGGAACAAAAGGTTTTTATGGAACAAGAAGTCAGTGATTGGCAATGTCACAGAAGAGGGAAAGGGTAGGCAGTAGGATTTCTGGCTATCACTGGCTCAGATATTTATTTATTTAAGAGATTTGTATGCTACCATTCTTCATGCATGAATTAATGGCAGTTTACAACAATCTTATTTTAAAAACCTCAATATAATACAATAACTTCTTAAGTCATAAGAAGAGCAGATGCTCTAATATTACAAAGGGGCACAGCAAGAAAGACGGGCCAATGAATGAAGGAGAGGAGAGGAAGGAGAGAAGGCATAGGCTGGAGAGGCAGCACACCACGGGAAGCTGATAGGAAAGTCAGTGGTCCATAGGAATTAGGGGGAAAGGTGGCCAGGAAAAGGAGTCTAAGAGGCAAAGACAAAGTGGGAGAGGAAACAGACAGAGAGATATACAAGGCCAATTGCTACAGGGATGCGGAAGGCTAAAGATCACCCCTGCTAACTACCCCTGTTAACTGAGCAAAGGGGCACCTTTCTAAAGTGGTAATTCTCTTTATTTAGCAGGGGGAGAGCAACTGGCCCTTATCCATCCCTAGCACAGCATCCTTCTAGAGGCTGTTGCTGGTGTCTATCATATGTTTCTTTTTTAGATTGTGAGCACTTTGGGACAGGGAGCAATTTTATTTATTTATTTGTATCTATGTAAACTGCTTCTGAGAACTTTTGTTGAAAAGCAATATATAAATATTTGTCGTATTTGTAAGATCACACCAGATCTGCAGTAGCATGCCAAATCCTTGGCTTCTAGAACCCATTACAACAGGTTAGCAAAAAGCATGCTAAGACATTATGAGAATAAAAGTGAACATTATTAGCTTGCAATTACTCTTCCTGAAGCTTCCTTAGAGGAATATCCAAGCATGTAAGGTCTCTGACTTTGATCAACCAAAACAAAAACAAAAATACAACCTACACACAAGTGTTGAATTTACACAATGGTTTCTATATTTAGATATAAAAATATGCTCACATATTAAGAAGCAAGAACCCTATACGAGAAATAGGTATTCCCAATTTTGGACAAAATCCAATGTTACAGTTAACAGAATAGTGGATTAATATTTATACCGGATGAATAAAATATATGCCTATAAGAATAAATCATCTTCTGTTATTGGGGCATTTCCACACCCACCTCCCAAAGTACACATACAGTCAGCCACCCCAGGATAGATCTGGAGGTGCTGAGGGAGTTTTTGAAAGTTTCTGTAAAGTTCATAGCATACCACAAAGTTTTCGGTATCCTAAAAGCAAAAAAAGAAAGAAAGAAAAAAGAAGTGCAGAAGGTTCATCAATTCAGTGCTAAATCTGGAAATTCCCTGGTACACATCACTTCCTGCCAGTTATGATAACAAGTCATCAGCTATGAACATAATTCTTCCCCTGTTTGTCCACTCGATCTACGTGCTGTTGCTTGTTACATGCCACATTTTCAGTTCTTTAAATGCTTATTGTGGGTTTGATACATTTCAAACCCTCACATTGTCCTAAAATCAACTCTGTATGTCAGTGTGTGTAAGAACAGGATTTAAGCTGAGGTTTTGGCTATGGAAATGGTTCTGCTTCATTTCATGGTTTCATGCATGGTTGAAGCTAAGCTCAGTGAAAACATGCCTCCTTTACTACTATATATAGCCCCAAGGGCTCATCCAGTTAGCAGAGACATCCCCAAACTGTGTACCAGGGCACACTAGCACAACTTGGAAGCACTAATTTGCCACCAGAAATACACTAAATTAAAGAACAAAAAGGTATTTCTGAGGCTGCTGACATGCCTTTTCCCATTCAGTAACTAATATAAGAACAGCTAAGTCTTTCCCCCCATCTTTATTTCAACTAAACAAAAAAAATTTAATAATGATCCATATGAATAATTACATAATAGAAGAAAAGAAGGAGGGGGAAAACCCATAGCTATTTACATAGTACGTGCTAATTTTAATCCTAGTGGGGGGGGGGGCGGGAAAGGGAAAGGGCAGCTAAGTCTGCCTTGTGTCTTCATGAGGAATCTCCGAAGGACCCAGTCACTGCTCACAAGGCAGATGTACCAGAACAACCTGCCCCCATAGAAGGTGCACTACTGCTTCTCTGAATGCTATGTCCAGAGCTTTATAGAAGGTTCAAAAAACAAATGTTAGGATTGATTCTGTTCCACCCATTAAAATAGTTGAGGATATCACAATGTTCTGTTTTATGACTATACTTTGTTTTTGAAAGCTGCCTTGAACTGCTCCAGCAAGAGGGGCAGGATATAAATATTTGAAATAATCACACCCTCTTTACAGTAATGCACAATAATGTGTCATCATAAAAGTTGTCAGTGAGGAGTCATTATAAAAGTTGGATTTAACCAACACATGGAAGATTTCTCTTTCCCCCCCAGGGCTAAGAGGTATGAAACACTCTTACACCAAGCCCACACCAATTGCTTTTTGAATTCATTCTGTGCAGTGGACAGAGCTTTGCTTGAGTGCAGCTATTTTTCTACTATGCTATTATCTACTATGCTCGCTACACCATATTTTGAAATATGTGAGCATTCCAATGCTGGTGACATTCTAAAAGCTGAATGGGCAACCCATACAATGTTGATAAATTACCTTTGATTTCAGGATAGTACAGAAAAGGCTTTGGTTCACTTGTCTCTAGGTCAGATTTCCGCCGCAGCTGGACAAAAACGGATGCTGGTTTTGTGATATTGACGTCTCGGTATTTTGGTGTTTTGAATACAATGGCAAACTGTAGGTGAACATGAATTAGGCATGTCAGTCAGGGACAACACATTTATTTCTATATTAGTCACATTTCCATCCTGTCCATTTTTCAAGGAGCTCAGAGCAGCGTATTTGCCCGGATATGACTTATCGCATAAGTGTGGTGGCTGATCTCGCTGAGCAGCTGCCGCACTCAGCACAGCCGCTACTTCTCCCTAGCTGACTGCTGGAAATGCTAGCGGGCTGGGGGGATGCTGGGCGGTGGCCTCTGCCCAGACAAGTGCTGGCTGAGGTTAAGTGAATGATAGGTTTGCCTAACCTCATCTAAATGGCAGGCTGAAAACTCAGGCTTGGCGTGGGAGCAGTGCCAGGATCGGGCTTGATCCCGGTGCTTCACATTCGCAGCCTAACCCTGCCTGGGTTAGGCTGTGCATGTGAAAAGAGTTTTCACATTATTTCTCTGGAGCAATGGGAGGGATTTCCTCGTTATTGCTAACATGGCAACAGCCCTGATCAAACACTGGTGACTTAATAGCTGTTTAAGCATCATGGGAGTCTTGCTGCTCTGGGAAAAACCCCAACCGCCTCTGCTTTCCTAACTGAAGTCCTCCTCTTACTCCCATTCAAATCAATGAAATATGAAATTGATTATATCTGATTGATGCCAGATTCACACAATAACAGAATTGCATCTTGCAAATATGGCTTACTTGTCTGTGCACATCAGTAGGTGAAAAGTCACCGAACCCTTCCCAGAAGCCACCATTTTCATCTTCTTCATAAAAACGGATCTGAATATCATCTGCATTGAGGACACAAGTTAGTAACTGGTTAAGATTTATATTCCTCTCTCTTAATCTGGTAGGGAGCTTTGGTCTAGAATGTGGCAAGCGAGAGTGCTAAACGGAGCAGGTATCATAGAGCACATTATATAGAACACAAAGAGCCAGTGTGGTATAGTGATTAGAGTGTTGGATGAGCACCCAGGAGACCCGAGTTCAAATCCCCATTCAGCCATGAAGCTCGCTGGGTGACTCTGGGCCAGTCACTTCTCTCTCAGTCAAATCAAATCAAATCAATCTTTATTTCGGTCATAGACTAGCACAGGTTATAAAACAGTAATACTATATAATACATGCTACATAAAAGGGGAAAAATGTTACAGTATTACGGAGATTAAGATTGATATAGCAGATAAGGCTGAGATGGGAGGAATCTAAAAAATACAAAATGTTTAAAATATGCTATAAAGCACAAACAGAGTAGCTAACAGTCTGAGTAGTCTCTCAGTCTAACTTAGCTCACAGGTCTGTTGTGAAGGATCATAACCATGTATACTGCTGTGGGCTCCCTGAAGGAAGAGCACAATATAAATGTAAATAAATAAATGCAATTTTAAGTCAACTCTACTGGCTTACAGTTGGTTTCTGGTATCAAATCAAAGTGCTAGTTTCAGCTTTCAAAGCCTTAAGTGGTCTATAGCCAGGATATCTTAAGGAGTGCCTCCTCCTGTACAACTTACCAGCTTTCTCAGATCATCTGCTGAAGCCCCACTGTATATCTCTCCACTATATCTAATGAGCAGTAGGTGGCTATGAATGACAGGTATCTCTCAGTGGTGGTGCCTAAACTGTGGAATACCTTTCCAAGGGAGGCTTGCATTCATTAATATGGTTTAGATGGCAGCCTGTTCCATGAAGCTTGGCAGCAATTAGATAATTAGTTCCTCCTATGCCTGATCTGGTTCTCATTGTGCTGCATACTACACTTGGCTTTTAAGATATGTGTTGTTTCTCTATTGCATTTTTAAGCGATTTTTTCATTTAAAAAAAAATCTTAAGCTACCTTGTGCATGGACAGAAAGGTGAGGTATTACTATTTTAAATAGATAAGATTAATAGATGCAGCAGCATCAGACTGGTGATATAGCTGACAGCAGTTTGCTTGACAAGGCAGTGAGATAACATTGCTCTGCCATCGCACTTCCTAGAACCGGTGGGGATGGTGCTGTAACTCAGTGGTAGAGCATCTGCTTTGCAGGCAGAAGGTCCCAGGTTCAGTCCCTGGCATCCCCAGATAGACTTGGGAGAGACTCCTGCCTGAAACCTTGGAGAGCCGCTTCCAGTCCACATAGACAGTACTGAGCTAGATGGACCAATGGTCTGACTCAGTATAAAGCAGCTTCCTATGTTCCTTTGCCTAGTGCAGTACGTATCTGCCTTTTTGGCTAAGTGAAGAAAGACTGCAATCCTGTGTGCAGTTTCCAAGAAGTAACACAACGGGATTTACTTCTTTATAAACAGGCACAGGACTGGGCTGTGTACCACAATTCTACCAATATTTATTTTATGTCCTGCTCTACCACATGGACTCTGAGCAGCTTACAGTATTCTTTTCTAAATTATATTCTTTTCTGTTCCAAAGGGGCTCACAATCTTTAAAAAACAACAACAAACCTATCATGCCCATTGTCTTGGCATACAACAGTTTTGCATGATGCTGCCACTGCTAATAGTGGTAGCTGCCAATGCAGCAGTGTGGATACTATGTCGCAAAGGCAGGGAGCATCATGTAGTAGCAGAGGCTATGAGCATGTAGTATCATAGGCACTGATGACAGCAGTGGTTGCACCGAGAACTTTATTCGTTTTTGCTTCAGTTCATAAGACTGGCTTATGACTTGGGTGTATTTGTATGCAAATTCGGCAGGAAGCAAATTCGGCAGTCAAGTATGGATGTACAAAAGTGGGATGAAAAACAACTCCAAATCACTTTATTCCAGTTTATCCAGGCTACAGACTGGAATTGTCCTTACTATATTGAAGAAAAATAGACAGAGGAAGAAAAGTTCCTCCTTGGCCCTGAGAACTTACATGCCTTTAAACCCGCACCTACAATTCCACTCGCAACTCTGTTCATTTAGTAGAAGCTCTGTACACAGGGTGGGGATACAGACTCATGTAGGAGCTCCAGGTGGACAGTGAGATACCCTCAGAGCTCTGGAACAGGATATTACCTTGAGGCTGCCACTTCTGTAAAAGAGGACCATGATTTTCATCTTTGGGTGTGGGCCAGATAGGTTTTCCCCCTTTAAAATTACTGGGACCGCTTTTGATTAAGGTGGATAGAAGATCTCCTGCTAGCTTTTACTGAGAAACACCTCATTAACTTTTTCATCATACATTTCAATTATCTGAGACTGAACAACAGATGATGTCACAAGGGAAAACCTTAATTCAAGTTAAGGGAAAACCCCACTTTGGGGTTTCCATTTACTCAGAGGTCTTTTTATTTTTTAAGAAATCTGTTAACACGTATCTTTCACTTCCCTTTTTTGGATCAGGAAGGACTTTCTCAGGCTTCAAGGAAGTTATGTACACAAAGTCATAACAAGGGAGTAAACTGTCCCAATTTAGGTCCTTTTATCACCTTTTGGATGAGCACCAAAGAAAAAGAAAAAGAAAAAAAGGTCTGATTGTTTATTTTTATAGAATGCCTAGGCTGCCTAATTGGACCCGATACACATTATTAGCATTTAAAGCAGACATATACATAATTAAACATTCCACGATCGACATGATCAAGTTTCACAATAAAACACCCAGAAAACAGAATGAAGGCTATAATCCTATACACACTTACATGAGAGTAAATCCTACTTAACACAGTAGAACTTACTTCTGAATAAACATACATAGGATTGCACTGCACAAATAACAAAATAAATCATAATAATAATAACAACAAATAAATCAAAATTAAAAATACTGGCCCACATCTTTTACAATGCCATGAGGACAAAAGGAGGACTCTGTCCTCGCAGAGCAGCTGGAGAACAGTTGAAGCTTTGCACTACAGTCCAGCGTGGGCTGAGGGGAGGGGGAAGTGATCTTCGCTTTTCTCCTCTCCCTGCAGAAGCCCTTTTTGCTGCCAGGAATATGCCCCTGAGGTCTGCATGACCCTCAGGGACATATTCCTGGCAGCAAAAAGGACTTTTGGAGGGCGGAGAAGAAGCAAAATATAAATATTCACAATAGTAATCGCAGTTACTCAGGCATCAGCCTGTTCTTATAGCAGTAAACAATATCATGGATCTTTCAACAGAATTGCAGAGTCACGCTGTACAGAATGAACCATGAATATTTGATCTTGCTTTCTATTTGCATCACTATTTATTGAAAAAATCTTGAACATTAATGTGAAAGTTTCTAAGATCACACATGTCCAAACATGTCTATGGGCCAGTCTTGCCATATTTAACCTAAGACATGTGAGCAAGATCCAGATCACTTAGTCATGACTGAGCATCATTGAAATCAACAGGACAAGTAGTAATGACTAACTTAAATGCCATTAATTTCAAAACAACTTAATACATAGTTCTCTTCCCCACCCCTCTGAGGTTGGTTAGGCTGTGTGTGTGTGTGTGTGTGTGTGTGTGTGTGATTGGCCCAAAGTCACCCAGGGAGCTTTCATAAGAACAGCCCTGCTGGATCAGGCACAAGGCCCATCTAGTGCAGCATCCTGTTTCACCCAGTGGCCCACCAGATGCCTCTGGGGAGCCCACAGGCAAGAGGTATATGCATGCCCTCTCTCCTGCTGCCCTCTCTCCTGCTGTTGCTTCCCTGCAACTGGTATTGAGAGGCATCGCGCCTCTGAGGCTGGAGGTAGCCCACAGCCACCAGACTAGTAGCCATTGATAGACCTGTCCGCAATGAATCTGTCTAAGCCCCTTTTAAAGCCATCCAAACCGGTGGCCATCACCACATCCCATGGCAAAGAATTCCATAGATAAATTATGCGCTGTGTGAAAAAGTACTTCCTCTTGTCGGTCCTAAATTTCCCGACTTTCAGTTTCATGGGATGACCCCTGGTTCTAGTGTTGGATGTGTGAGAGAGAAATTTCTCACTGTCTACCCTCTCCACTCCATGCATTATTTTATACACCTTGATCGTGTCTCCCCTTAGTTGCCTCTTTTCCAAGGTAAAGAGCCCCAGATGCTGTAGCCTAGCTTTCATGGGGATTTGAACTCCGGTCATCCCAATCCTAGTCTAACCACCTCACCACTCTGGCTTCCCATGCTCAAACGTGATAGCTGAAACATCCAGGGTTCTCACCTTTCTGAACCTTGTCACAAAGAAGGTAAATCTCTTCTCCTCCTGTCACGCAGCCTGCTGTCCGGTCCATCCGTACAATTTTTAAATTGGATGCATTGGGGGCTTCTGTTGAGCGTAAGCAAGAATTGTTAAGCCAAGAAGTCATGACTATTCTAGCAAGAGGGGGTGAAGCAGGTCACGGCTGACAAGCATGAAATGGAATGCACTCGCAAAATAAAGACACACTCCCTAACATTGCAATTTGAGAAGTGACTAGCCAAAGAGGTCCCTGTTAAATCATTCTTCAAAGCCTCTAAAAGGCATGGGCGGGTGAGTCTTGAACCAGGGCACTGGTCAGGACCCAGACCCTTACTTCCTGTACCACCCCCAACTCTCTACCTCACCTGCAAGTCCAACTAGGCATTACCGTGCATGGGAGTCACCCAGGTGGCAGTACTTGTCAGCTGGGTCCACAGGCCAGAGATAAATGCATTTCTGATTGAGATTTGGCCATGGCAGAATGAAGAAAGGACAAGACACTCACTGCTATCATATATAGGATCCGATAAGACAGGCTGAAGTCTTCTTGTAAAGCAGCCAGTGCTGTCAGGAAGGAAAGCGGTGAACATGAGCCGCACCACACTTAGGTCCATTTCTTTAGTCTGTTGAATTGCGGCCTGGTGTATAATTTCTTTTTCACGTTCTGCAACCAATGAAGAAAGCAGGTGACCTGATACAGCCGTGTGTCAATGGTGTTGGTAGAGAAGGATGGTGACAGGTAGTCAGAATTAGGAGGAGTTCTATCCATTTGCTCATCAGAAGCAAGGGCATTGTGCAAAGTAACATCAGGGCTGACATCTTGACTAACAAATCACTGATGCGATTGCAGAACATAAGAACAGCCCTGCTGGATCAGGCACAAGGCCCATCTAGTCCAGCATCCTGTTTCACTAGATGCCTCTGGGGAGCCCACAGGCAAGAGGTATGTGCATGCCCTCTCTCCTGCTGTTGCTCCCCTGAAACTGGTATTGAAAGGCATCATGCCTCTGATGCTGGAGATGGCCTACAGCCACCAGACGGGTTGCCACTGAGAGACCTGCCCACCATGAATCTGTCTAAGCCCCCTGTGTGAAAAAATACTTCCTCTTGCCGGTCCAGAAGCATCGGCATAGTACCAGTGCTTGTTAAGAGTTACAGAGAAACGCTGCACCGGTGTGTGTGTGTGTGTGTGTGTGCGAGAGAGAGAGAGAGAGAGAGAGAGAGAGAGAGAGAGTGAATGAGAATTTCAATTACCTCCCCTTCCTCCATAATCCCTCTGTATCACCCAAAAGCATGTCCCTACAGGCTGTGGAACTCTCAGGGACATATTTCCAGGTGGCACACAGAGCGCTTCCTGGGGAAGAGGCAGTTGTTGGATTTGCCCCCACTACTGGGCCAGCAGTGGAGCTGAATTAGTTGAACTTTTTAGAAGCACTGGTGCTTCTCCCATTGCACCAGTACTTTCTTAGTCAGGATGTCAGGCAGCATATTGAAGCCAAGGCTTTTAGGCAACATAACTGGCATTAGACTGACACATTATGGCAGTTCTATTATTCTCACCCCCGACCCTGCTTGTGTTTATTAAGTAACCTGGCTGCATACAGTTTCAGGATGCGTGGAGGACTGGGGAGGAATCCTATAATGGCAAGGGTTCCCAACCTGTGGTACTTCCAGATGCTGCTGAACTACAATTCCTATCATCCCCAGCTACAATCCCCAGCTGAAAATCAGGTAATAAATATTCTAAACAAACAAATCCTATCTTTCCCAGCTCTCTGTCTTCCCCAAACCGTCCTCTCCAGCTCCTTTCCCCCACAGATATACAAGATATAGCATCATGGAATTACATGCAGTAGTCTGCCCTAACTCTCAAGCCACCCACATTATAATAAAAAAAAGAAGATTAAAGAGACCAATGCTATTTTATTATCAGTTCAAAAGAATTCTGATGGATGTTGGTCAAGATTATGAGACCTTTTAAACATATATATATACAAATTATTATTTTCAAGAAAAGTACTTTGAACATAGGATTAAGAAATATCATCATTTCAATTAATACATTACAACAAACCAAATAAATGTAACATATAAGAGGAAGTGTATGCCTCCAGTTTTGAGCAAATTAGTTATATTTCTTGCCGTCTTCTTTTGCTTTATTATAAGAATTCAATTTAGCAATTTTAGTGATATAATTTGGTTTCCCATTCAGAAACTGGAGGGATTTATCTAAATTCCCACAATTTAGAGTAACATATTCCAGCAGCTGTTAACATTTCTGAAAACAGTTCAATGAGTTTCTTTGGTAATTTTTTGTGTAAGACAATATAAAAAGAAGTGGCTCTAGATCCAGTTTAATATGAATTATATTTCCAATTGCAATCCAAGCCTAATACTATATAGCAGACTAAAAGGTCCAACACATATGAAAGAAACTTCTAAATCAGTTTGACATTTCCAGCACTTTTCATATGTTCCTCTGGTCTCATATAAGTTTCTCAAGAATATATCATGTGGTCATAAATTTGATACGATTGTCCTATATGTTTGAACATAATGAGAAAATTACTCCCATATATACTCCCAGATGTCAAATATTCCTATATCTTGCCTTCTTAAGGCTGTTTCTTATGGCAGAGATATTGTCGACTGAGTAGTAATGTGCAGCACAACAGAGAAAACTATTTTCTTCTTTCCCAATTCTATCTTATTTATGTTAGGAACCTCACAAGACATTGTTCTCCTTTGAAAACATTCAGTGCATGGACACAAGGAAGGGGACAGTCTACTTATTTTAGAAATCAGTAAAACTACAGTTGAAATAAACTATAAAAAATTATTTTGTGTGCCAGAGAGATCAGAGCTGTTTGTTTAATCAATTAAATTCTCACCCACCTGTTAGCTGCCTCTCCCCGCCACCTTCCACTTGTATATAGCTGAGTTCAGGGTGTACCAGAAGACCTGGATTATAACCTTTTTTACATGCATCCATCATGCGTGCTTCCAGTGTATCGAATACTCTCTTCTTTGTAACGTGAAGTATACCCAAATTTGGAAAACTACACAGAAATAGGAAATATTTGAAAAAGTTCTCTGAAATACAGGTGGCCCTCATTACCTGTGGTTTCAACAACCATGGTTTTGTATATCCGCGAATGGGTTTTAGAGACCTGGTTTCTTTATCTACAGTATACAGACAGACTAGAATTTGCCTATCTGTGGGTTTGGGTGGCTGGAAATAACTGGAAATGACTTCTGATATCTTTTCTGGTTGCCACTGTACAGTGCAGAGCCATTTTGTGGCTCTTTAAAAAAATTTCCTTCCCCCACCCCCGGCAATTATTTGTGGAAAATCAAAGGAACTGGGGTTTTGGGGGAAGGTATTGCTGGAGACCAGGAGAGCAAGATATAGTACTTTCTTTCTATTATTTCTGCCTCCTCCCTGCTTTTTTTTTTAGTCCCCACCTTTTTGTTAGGACCCCAATTATGAGGGCCACCTGTATTTTATATTACAGGAATATGCAGTTTTCATCACCATTTCTAAAAAAAATGCTTCCCTGGCTCCAGTTAATGCAATTTAGACAATGGGATTAAAACATTTATTCTGTCTGTGCTCACTCATTCAAGACTGAGAACAGCAACAAACTCCAGTCTGTATTCACAAAATTCACCCAATGCTTCCCCCCCACACTTTTGTAACTGCCCTGAGATTTATATAAGGTGGTATAAAAACACAATATAGATAGACAGATAGATAGACAGACTAAAAGGTCAGGGAAAGTGTTAAGGACTTTAGTTTTAATAGTAAGAGGTCATCAAACAAGATGCACTGAGGCAGCACAATGTTATAAAAATTTATTCAGAAATAAGTCCTACTTAGCTGAATGGGACTTACTCCTAAGTAAATGTATAAAGGACTGAAGCATTAGACAAGTAATTGCAAGTTATACATCCTGAACTCAGGGGGAAGTTGCAGGCATTTTTAAAACTCTATTATCACTAATGAAAGCAAGAAAGATGCCTACATTCCAACATTTATTTATTTTTTTGGCTCCTGGGGCAGGTCTATTATTTCAGAGTGTTTGGGGTGGGGGGCACCAATGGAAATACTTCACAGAAAACATGACATATCTTTCAAGATTAGAAGCAGAATCTCAGAGTAAATTTGAATTCTTGCAATCACTTGCTGGCATGTTGAGTCTTAACATCAAAAGTAAGAGCCTTTCAAGTGAAAAGAAGCCTTTGTCTCGCCATGATTTTCAAGACTGGCATATATGCTCCAAAAGCTTAGGCATAAGACATCAAACTAGAACTTATCTGAAACCCGATCCGCTCCTGGAACTAATCTCATATGTACTTATTTGAACAATCTCTTTAGATTAAATGGGATTTAGTATACCCTTTGTTGATTTGCACATACAGCCTAAAGTTTCCAATGTTTATACAAACATCACATTGATTTTGATGTTGCTGAAATGCAGTGACAATTTGACCTAGGAGTGAGTGAATGGCCCAGCGAATGCAACAATCTAGGCTGGACCTGAGAAACTGTAGTGGGAGGGAACATTTAAGGAGAGTTCAAAGGGACCCATGCAGAATTTCTCAAACACCTCTCCTACTACAGCCCCACTCCCCAACGTTGCACCTGAAAGTTAGGGAAGCATCTCCAACATGGTGCAAAGAGTTCAAGCTAATGTGCTTGGACACATGGAAATCTTTGAATCTCAGTCGTTGATCGGGCAATGATGGACTGGATAACCTTGGGCAATGTGCAACGTAGCAGATATTCAGGGTAACCAGCATGTGCTTATTAAACACAAGCTTACTCTTTACATAAAGTGGAAGTAGGGGGAGGAATGCATACAGGGGGTGAGAAATGAAAACCCACACCTATCCCATTTTACCTTGCTGTATGAAGCTATTTTAGTCATTTCTCCCTGCTTGGTTCATAATGGATCCAAGCTGTGGGGCAACTGCTTAAAAGCAGCAGTGTGGCAAAGTAACATGGGGTGGGCTTGCGGGATTGTTCCATTTCCCATATGCTTCCAACAAAAGGAGCACTGTGTGGCTGTTGTTCTGCAGCTGTTCTGTCACATCACACCATCAGGGCTCCTTTCAAATTACGTAGCAGCCTTGATATAGGGCTGACACTGACATAGGGCTGCCCATCATGTCAGTCAAGGAGGCTCTTCACACGATCAGTATGAAGAGCCGTAAGGGGGTTTGCGGGGAAAGCGGGATTAGCCCGCTCTCCCCGCAGATGATCAAGAAGCTTCCCTGGGCGGCTGGATCAGCCACCGACACAACTGCCGGCTCCGTCACGGAGCCGGCGGGGGCTGTGGGGATCAGGGGCTGTGTGGCTCCCGGAAGTTCCAGGATGCCCTGCACAAGCGCATGGGGCATCCTGGAGAGACCCCCCGAGCCCAGGAGGCTGCTGGCAGCCTCTCGTGGGGGGGGTCTACTTGTGTGTCGCTGCGCACTGCGGCGACACACGAGCCAAAAGATGAGGTTTAATGGAGCGTTCGCTCTGTTAACCTCATCTAAGAGGAGGGGTACTTTGGGATCTTTTCTGCCAGGAGCCGTGAAGCTCCCATTGCAGCACATGATTGCCCCAAAGTGGCCTAGGGTCCCTTAGCCCACTTTTGGCCAATCATGAGAATAGCCTCAGTGTTTGCAATTATGCAAACATAATTATGCAATTATGCCTAATATATTATTTCAATAAAATCAAATATCAGTTTCCTCAGCTAGCTCAAATGATCTCTCTCTTTTGGATATGGAAAATACCAAAATTCCTAATGAAGTTTATAGCATAATGTCAAACATTTATTTCAACCTCTCTCTATTACACATGTTTTTTGGAATGACAAAAATAACCAACTCCACAAGTTGCTAGTAAGTAAAAGCAAAGAATGTTAAAGGCTTCTTCACATATTTAGCAAAGAGTGGTCCCCATCTGAAGAAAGAGATTCATATCAAAGACATCTGGAGATATCCGCCTCTGGTGGTGGCTTGTCTGGTGGTGACTTGGGACTGGGTATTCTCTGCAGCTGCTCCTAAGCTGTGGAATCCACTCTCCGCAGAAATCTGAGGTTTAACTATATCACTGGCCTTCAAGAGAGCCCTTATGTTTCTGGTCTGGACTTCCAAGTTTTAAAAACTATTTTAAAATTGTTTATATTGTTTTAATTTTTGATTGTTTTGTGGGTTTTAATTATGTCTCTATTTTGCTTGTTGTGATCTGCCCAGAGCTGACAGATGGGGTGGTATATAAATATAAATATAAATAAAAGACTTTTAAAAAGTCTTTAAAAACACATCTCTTCACCCAGGCTTTTAATTAATGTTGTTTTAATGGTTTTAATGCTGTTTTAAAATATTATTTTAAATTTTTTAAATTGTTGAAATGTGTGTGTCCCCCCCTCCCCCCATTTTTGTCTTAACGAATGTTTTACTTTGTTTTTATTCTGTTGTAAACTGCCCAGAGACGTAAGTTTTGGGCGGTATAAAAATGTTTTTAAAAATATATATAAAAATATAATAAATAGTTTGAAAAACATGATAAACTCTCTGAAGCCACAATAGATCAAGGTAAAGGGCCCATATGATGTAGTGCTAAATGAATGGCGAGTGTTCAATTTACACTTTTGTTTTTATGATTTCTGTCTCCCCATTTATATACACTATTCAGTTCAGATGCAACACCAAACCATGGTTCGACACAATGTGAACAACTCATATGCTAATACTTTCCCTTCCATTACCTCCCCTTCCACACTCCAATTTCTCCTCTCATTTCCAATTTAGTTCCAAAGTTAGAGTAACCTCATGCCTGAAAAATAGGACTGGATGCCCGTAAACTGGAAGGAAGAGAGGAAAATGGAGCACACAAATACTGGCTTCATTGACATGTGCTAAAACATATTTTTGATATTATGTCTGAACCATCCTAACACATCTGCACATAAATCATATTGCAAAAATACATTGGTGCACTTACCCTACGACCATATCTTTTGGTCCTGCATTAGCTGTGCATACTCCATTCTCGCAGTGCTTCCCCACCAAGCTGTGAGCATGCAGATGGGCATGTTTTCCATTTGTGACTAACTGTACAATGACTTTTGCAGGCCCAACATAATTACAGATCTATAAGAAGCAGAACAACCACTTTAATACTGAGCAATTATTTATTGGTTGATTATCCAGTTTTGATATAGTTATATTTATTTATTTATTTATTTCTATACCAATTACAATTTACAATTAAAATCATTTAAAACATTAAATCAATTAACAATTAAAATCATTTAAAACATTATAACCCACCCCAATATATGCATATTTCATATTGGGGTGGTTAGGAATTAATGTAGGTCTTCTAAGTGCAAAGATGTAATAAGGTATCATATTAATTTATATTACAAAAATTACAAAGAAATATAACCATGGCATGAGTCACACAGACACAGGTTCTTCACCCCCACCTGAAAGAAAATCCTTTGAGGATTTTTGATGATGCCTGTGAAAACAGTTTCCAGTTCTGGAGATGGCACATATAAGTTCTTTCAGAAATCTCAGTGGCAGTAAATGATAAGAATTCCAACATTTCCCCAGACAATTATTTAGATGAGGCAATCAGCTGTACCTGGTAGAATCTTGCATCCAGAAGATAACTTCTTTAGGCCATTGACGAAGTACAAAAAATGGGGAAATGCTATTTTCTGCCAGTGCTTAAGTAATATAGTTATGAAAAGTAAACATGAAGGATTCATGCCTAACTTATATAAATAGTTTAGGGCATACCATATTTCTATCAGAGAGACAGACAGCAAGTGAACCTTAACTTTTTCAGACAGAAGATTCACTTGCCACATATGCCTAAATTAATTCAGTCTCTGATGCTGAATGAGGGCATAACCTATGGCTGTTTACAGAGACTGGATATGTTGTTTCATCAAAGGGCTGCCCACTTTCCCCAGTCCATGCCTAAAAACCAGTAGCTGGAGACTAAACAACGTACTGTGAACTTTTTGAGGTAAGAATACTCAGAATGACCCAACTCAGAACATCACAATTGTTTGTAATAAAACAAGACCTTTTATATATGGAAATAAGAACAAGCATAACCATCAGACACTGGGCTACATTCTGTGCAGCTCTCCTTTAAGGTAAGGGACTCTTTGCGGCTGTTGAACAACTTCAAAGCTGCCCCCAATGGTATAGCAATGAGGCAGCTGTGCAAATACTGTAAAGTAGGGATGTGCGAACTGGTTTGGGGGTTCAATTCAATGTTTCGTGGTTGAATTGAAACCCGCCCCCCCGTTCCATCCAGACCGGGACTGAAACCTGGTCCCATCCAGACCGGGACCGCCAGTCCGCGATTTTTTAATTTATTTTTTTACTTATAGCCCCTTCAGGCTAGAGGTAAATGTAATTGAATTGTAATCAAATTTGCTAGCAATGTAATCGAATTTGCTAGGTTGTGGTCCATACCAAGGCTCAAATTACTGGAGCCCTTAATGAAATCCACATGCTTCCCATGAATCTTTGCAATTTTAGCCAAATAATGGGTTCCCTCTAGCACATGGGTTCACAACCTCGGGCCCCACCAGGCATTTTTTGATGACAACTCCCAGAATCACCAGCCACAGCAATTCCTATCTTCTGCAGTCACAATGGCCATTGTGAATGGGGATGATGGGAATTACAGTACAAGCACATCTGGGGACCCAAACTTGTGAACTTCTGGGTCAACCTCCTAAAAAATAGTAGGTAAGGGTACAAAAGTTTAAGAGGGCCAGGCTCCCTATGCAAACCAAGCACCATCCCATCTATTTTCTTAACCAAAAATGAACATCACCACCATCACCACTGGAAACAAAAAAATAAAACAGTCCCTAGCTTGAGAGCAGGAGGCACTTGGTTTGAATCCCGGCTGGTATGTTTCCCAGAATATGGGGGGAAAGCGATATGGGAAGGTACTGAAAGGCATCATCTTACACTGCGCAGGAGAAGGCAATGGTAAACCACTCCTGTATTCTACCAAGAAAACCACATGGCTCTGTGGTCGCCAGGAGTCAACACTGACTTGAGGGCACAACAAACCCAGCATGGTAATTCTTACATCACTCACAGTCAAGAGTGTGAAGCACCATTCAGAGGATCTAAACTGATCATCCTTTAACTCTACATAGCTAATTTAATTCATTCTGGTTGAGAGAAAGTTTTGTTGTACAGATTAGAGGGGTAGTGTCAATTTGAATCATATTGAGAGAACTTTGAAATATCAGTTTCGGGCAGCATGGCAGCCCAATTCATGCATTAAGCTTGGCTTCAAATACCCAGTTGTTTTTCTGTTTACTTGTAAAAGCAGTAAAATCGAAACCCACAGAAGAAGAAGGAAACAAAATAAAAACAAACAATCTGCAGGTGATAAAATAAACCAGCTGCACACAATGGGCACGATCCACTCATATCATGGGCACAGCACACACACACACAGAGGACTCTAACAGGGCTCAACAGAACTCTGTTCCCTCTTCTCTCACCTATATATGCAGAGGGACACACATTCGGGCAGCACAATGTCTTATGCAAAATCAAAGGAATCCAGCCCTTCCCTCTCAGTGCCTTGCAAGTTATTTATGTGCCAAGCTACTTCAGTGTTGCTCCAATAGCCCGATGCCTACTTGGAAGCAAGTTGCCCTGTTCAAGTGGGCCTACTCCACATTTGAACAGGGAGTATGCATAGGATTGCTGTTTCAGGATTACCAGTCACAATGCTGCAATGACAGCAGTGGCTACAGTGGCCACAGCTGGGAGAATTCCTCTGACAATGTCTCCATCCAGCAACCTCTGCATCCTCGCATGCCTACTTTATTCTGGATATTATTTCAACAGAGTATAGACCCTGGAGGGAATCTAAATGTGGGTTGGAGACAATCACATTACTTGGTGTGTTGGAAGTAGCCAAGTTGAGCCAGAGGTATGTCCCCTGCCCATGCTTCCCAAGGAGGACCTGGATGCTATCCCTGTGCTGCCTTTTGACTAGCAAGCCTTCTCTATGTCAGGCGTTGTGCAGCCATTGGTCCTATTAGCAAAGGGGTAGGCTCACCTGGAATGAACCAGAGGTTCATGAGAGTATGAGTTCAGACATAATGTGCCCCTCAGTGGGAGCAGCACTTGGTTTGGCAAGCCAAATCTTGGTTACACATCTTTGTTTGAGGCCCTGAGTGAACCTCAAGTTCCTGCCTTGATCTGGGTCAAGGCAAATCAGTTATCTACCTTGCAAATAGGTTCAGCATTATTTATGTGAACCCCACCACCCTTTAAACATCTAGCCTTCTTTCACATTTTTTTCTCATGCATACTATTGACCTTCCATCAGCTTCCCTGCCTTTGGATTCCCTGTCTATCATCCTCCTTACCTCCCAGCCCTCTTCCTAATCCTCACTCACTTCTTGTGTGAGGTTAGTCTCAGCCAAAATGACAACCTTGCCTTCCCTCACAGATACTGCACTGCAAACTGCTTTGTTCCCTAAACAGCTCAACAGCTCATTCCATCTTACCAGATCAGTCAATCAGTATTAAATAGTTCACTACCACAAGCACAAGAACTTTACCAAAGCATAGAAAACACACCCCCAGAAGGGCTTACCAGCATTGGTCCTATTGCAAGAGCAATAAAAAGGCTATTTTGTGACTAACCAACATTCCACTGAAATTAATGGCCCTTTGAACTGAGTAGTTTTGGATTGTACCCATAGAATGCAACTTTTCTTGTGAATGCCTTGTGATTGCACTAAGCATATACAAGGCAATCACACACCAACATTATGAATAAGGCTATTCAGATGCCTCAGGGTATTCATAACAGATCAATTAAGTTTCATAATCTGGCCAATGACCCCTGGACTAGTCAAAGAACAGGATGTTGCCAGACACCTTGTTAGGCAAGGATAAAGGCTTGCAGATAATAGGCATGGCTGTAAAAAAATTGAAGGTGTAATTTCAGAGCTGTTATTAAACATAAATAAGTTAAACCACCATACACTCTCACTGACTATTGTAGATTATTCAGAGATAAATGTGTTTCTTTATGGAAGTGTGAACCACCAATAAAAAGGCTATGTAGGATTTCCAGTATTATGCAGAATTCTTGGCTTCCCATGCTCCATTATCAATGTTTACATTTCCTTCTTTTGAGTTCAACATTAAGCTACAGTTTGGAAGGCCATAACATAAGAACATCGTAAGGACCTTGCTGAGTCAGGCCCAAGGCCTATCTAGTCCAGCATCCTGTTTCCTACAGTGGCCCACCAGATGCCTCTGGGAAACTCAGAAGCAGGAGATGAAGGCATGCCCTGTCTCCTGCCCTTGCTTCACTGAAACTGACATTTAGAGGCATAATACCTCTGGAGGTAGTATATAGTCATCAAGAGACTTGCCTTCCAAGGCCATATTGACTAGCAATGATTTAGAACAGGGATTCTCAACGTTGGGTCCCCAGATGTTATTGGAGTTCAACTCCCATAATCCCCATCCAAAGGCCACTGTAGCTGGGAATTATGAGAGTTGAAATTCAATAACATCTGGGGACCCAACGTTGGGAATCCCTGATTTAGAATATTGTGTTGAACATACTGGAGGAACAATGCCAGGTTTTGTATCTTCTGTGATCTCTGCAGAGTTCTTGTCATTCATGAAAATGAAGCACCTGGGGCAGAGGACAGACAGAAAGAAACCAATATGCAAAGTATTTCTCTCTCCTACTGGCTAAACTTGAAACAAAAACAGGCACTAACAAGCCAGTAAGTAGCCTTGAGGAACTTCCGTGTATTTCTTTTCCAAAAGGAGTTGCAACGGGAGAATTTATACACGCAAAAAATAAGACGACAAAAAAGGAGAAGCTTTAGATAAACTTTAAAAGGCAAGTCAAGGAACAAAGCTATAATAAAGAGGAAACACAATGCAAGGAGAAGTATCCGTACAACAAAAAGGAGAAAAAAAACACTCACACACAAACAAAATCCCTTTCCATAGGTCTCATGACAATATTCAGGAATGGCTGCATGGGCTGGGTCCAGGGGCCCATGGCTATCAGAGGGTACACTCAGCTGAACTCTGGAAGTCCAATACTCACAATTTTTGTGATGGAAGTGGCAGCATGTGACTCTCTCAGTTGAGAGAGTAACTCTGCCACTACCTCCTACTGCACTCTCCATCAGCAAATAGACGTCCTCCAGAAATGCCTGTGCAGGTAGGGACAGAGGATCTAGAGAAAGCCCATTTGCAGATGCAGAAATTGGAAGGAGATGACAACAGATGAAACTCTTTTGGGTAGTGAAATCCAAAACGGATTGTGAGGAGCTCCAAAAGGATCTCTTCAAACTGGGGGAGTGGGTGACAAAATGGCAAATGCAGTTCAATGTTGACAAGTGTAAAGTGATGCACATTGGGACAAAACCCCCAACTTCAAGTATACGCTAATGGAATCTGAGCTGTTGGTGAGTGACCAGGAGAGGAATCTTGGGGTCGTGGTGGGCAGCTTGTTGAAAGTATTGACTCAATGTGTGGCAGCTGTGAAAAAAGGCCAATTCCATGCTGGGGCTCATTGGGAAGGGGATTGAAAACAAAATTGTTGATATTATAATGCCCTTATACAAAACTATGGTGCAGCCACACCTGGAGTACTGCGTACAATTCTGGTCACCACATCTAAAAAAGAATATTGTAGAACTGGAAAAGGTACAGAAGAGGGCAACCAAGATGATCAGGGGCCTAGAGCACTTTTCTTATGAGGCAAGGCTACAACACCTGGGGCTATTTAGTTAAGAAAAAAGACAACTGTGGGGAGACATTATAGAGGTCTATAAAATCATACATGGTGTGGAGAAAGTGGATAGAGAGAAATTCTTCTCCCTCTCACATAACACTAGAACCAGGGATCATCCCATGAAATTGATTGCCAAGGAATCTAGGACCAACAAACGGAAGTACTTTTTCACACAACGCATAATCAACTTGTGGAATTAAGAAGGGTTTGGATAACTTCATGGAGGAGAGGTCTATCAAAGGCTACTAGTGGGAGGGCTGAGGACCACCTCCAGCCTCAGGGGCAGGATGCCTCTGAGTACCAGTTGCAGGGGAGTAACAACAGGAGAGAGGGCATGCCCTCAACTCCTGCCTGTGGCTTCCAGCGGCATCTGGTGGGCCACTGTGTGAAACAGGATGCTGGACTAGATGGGCCTTGGGTCTGATCCAGCAGGGCTGTTCTTATGTTGTTAACAGCAGTGCTCTCTTGTTGCTCCTCTGGTACGGCAGTGATGATGTCACTGAAAAAGGAGCATTCACTGTTGCCATTGGTGAGCTTTCCCAGACAGCAGGCTTTACTGCGAGTTTGAATTTGCCCCCCCCCAACTGACACAAAACTGGATTTTTTTAAAACGCCGGGCATATATTGGGCCATGCTTTGATGCGTAAGGAAAAAGCTGAATCATGTGAGTGATGTGCAAACACACTCCCTTCATTCCTGTGGAGAAGCGAGCTAAAAGCCCCATCTGGGAATGCTCCTGGTAAGCACCCCCATTAGGCCCTGGAAAGTTTACCAGGGCATTTTCCACACTACAAGATTTGCAATGCTTAAAGTGTTGCAAAGTGTAACGGAGTGAGGCAGTGGTAGTTTGAAACCGGGAGCACAGCGATTTTCAGGAAGTAATCTGTCTGATTACTGCAGTGGTTTTCCTAGGCAGGGAGCTTCCATACTCCACCTCTAGAACGCATCCACTGGCCCCTCCTCCTCCTCTGTCTCGGCCAATGGGGTTTTGTAGGGAGAGGGGGCTCGCTGACCTGGCGGGACTCTTTTTTAAATAAACAATTTCTTGGTGTACTTGCGCAAATCCAACAGGAGGGGAAAGAACCTTTCCAAAAAAATTCCTTTTGTCAATGCAGGCTAGCGCAAGACAAACAAACATAATTTTTTATTTTAAAATTCCAATGGTGGAGAGGGAGGGAAGAGGCAAAGAGGAGGCGAGCAGTCTGAAGACGCAGGTGGGGGTTCTGCTTAAAACGTTCTGCCTGCTCATGTTGGTATGTTGGAGCGATAGAAGGCTGAAATGGGGGTTGGGGAGAGAGGTGAGGGACGTTTACAGCCATTTCTCTTCCATGCCTTCCACCACCCCATCTCTGCCCCCCCCCATTTCCCCTCGGACCGAGTTCATTCACGGGGATTAGTTTCAAATGCTTCAAATTAGTTTATTTTTTACAACAATGTCCTTATCCCAGCAGCTGCTTGCAAGTTTACTGACCAGCAAAAACTCTTTTCTCTCTCCTCCTCCTGGCTTGTTTTGTTCCCTTCCAATTATTCAATGTGTTTGCTGCTCTCTTTATTTACACTGCAGCTTTTGCAATCTCTCTGTAGAATATTTCCCCCCAGGTCCTTCATTTCTCTCAGCTCCCATCAGGGGCATAACAAGGCTGGAGTGGACCCAGAGACAAAATTTTATAATGGGCCCCTCGCTGATACACACACACACACACACACACACACACACACACACACACTTACTTCACATGTGACTTGCCTCTGGGGGCCCCCTCGAGGCATGGGGCCCCCCAGGCAGCCGCCTCCCCTTGCCTAATAGTAGTTACGTCCCTGGCTCCCATCAAGTCATCTTCAGGGAGGAAGAAAAAGCTTGAGACATTTCCTCTCGCTCTGATTTCTCCGAAACACCAAGAAACACCCTCCCCCGTCCGCTAAGTGGAGACTATATTATCCGAGCTGATTTGAAAAAGGGAGATGTGAGCACTGGCTGGCGGGAGCTCCTAGTCCTTGGAGGGGTTGCAGTGGGTTAGGAGAAGGGCTGCAAGAACAAAAAATCGGGAGGTTGAAGAAGGGAGACTATTCCCCTGTGCCGCCTTAAGCAGCTTCCAGTAGGGTTGGAAGGGGAGGGAGACTGCTGTTGCCCTTCCCTCCATATGTTGCCGCCCCCACCCATGAGAGCTAAACATTTAAAGAGGCAGGAGGAAGCAGAAGATGTCATTTTCAGAGTAAATATAAAAATCTATCCAGACTGTCACACGTTGCAGTGCGTTAAGTACACTTATAGCCTCCCTAATATGGAACAATACAGCTAGTTTCCTGAGACGCATTAAGAGTGTTGTAGGGCAAAAATCACATCATTTTGATTCGAATCCAGGTGTGGGGAATGTGGACGGCACCCTTCTTACAATGCGGTGACACCGAGGGCAATCTGGAGAGGCACTCAATAGAAACGTTTTTAATACGTTGCAGCGTCCAGTGTGGAAAACACCCAGGTAACAGTAGACAGCTATTGATGTTTCTTCTTCAGAGCCACAGTTTCCACAACCAAGAAGATCATGTTGAAACATACAGTGGATGACACCTAGACTAACTTACTGAATAGTACTACTCAGGCAAGAAGTCTAAAGGACTACTAAATTTCAATAGTACTTCCTCTAGTAAATTTAGTCAGGAAGTGAGCCACTGAACCTTAAGTGAAGCCATTTCAGACTTAAGTCAAATATGGTTGATGGCAACTAAAATAATAAACTTACTTTAACTTGTGGATATGACTTTTTGTTCTTTTCACTAGATGCTCCAGGAAGTCCACCATGGGATGGTCCTTCACAAACATAGCGGAAACGAAACCCCCTCTACGGAGAATATTTTTTAAAAGGTTAATAAATCAACTTAAAACAGAAATACAGCTTTTTAAAAAACATTGGACAAATTAATAGACAAGTTCACCCATCTTCCTTCTTCATTTATTTTCTTTCTATTCTTATACAAATATTCTCATATATATGCAGCACTACTGATGTACAGTTATATAATGTAACGGTAGAAAAGTACATGTCAAGTTGAATTGTGTTTTGTTACCATGTTGCATGGTCATCATTTTATAATGATAAATGAAATTATTATTATTATTATTATTATTAATAAAGTTTTTAATGGGGTTATTAAAGGTTAAATTTTAAATGATTTTTTTTTTAATTGTGAACCGCCCTGAGCCATTTTTGGATGGGTGGTATATAAATGAAAAAATAAAACCTTAAAATTCCACACACACCCTCTAGATAAAAAATAATAATCTTGGAACCCCTTGTATATATTTGGTAAATAAATTCACAGCATGCTAGATAAATAATGCTTGAATATTCTGCAAAAATATTTTGTCTCATCACACTGTAAAAAGACATATTAACTGCTACAACATTCTCAGAAGAAAATATTTGTAACTAGTTGGTTAAAGAAATGCCAACTGATCTATGAAAGAGAAAAATGCTTAAATGTTTGTTTTACAAACTCAGCTTACAGATAAGTCAGTTGCATGACCTTAGTATCAGAATAATGCAGTAAGAAATTAATGAATGTATATTTTATACAACTCTTAGCTGAGTGCAGTACTGAAGCCAATCAACAAATGCAACATTTTAATCAAAAAGGCTTTCACCTTTTTGTTCAGAACTATCCTTACTAACCATCCTTGTATGTTCACTGATTAGATAGAAGTAATGCTGTATTTCAGACACATGGGATAGACTGGGAAGCTATCAGAGATAAGAAATCAAAGTTTCTGGACCACATGACTTTTGTAACAGGAAAAACAGCAAAATCTTTAACTGCATGCACCAAATCCTGACATACGGCACATCTACCTTAGACATTATCTTAAAAAGATGTTATGATATACTCAGGTTAAAGGAATGAAGAAATATTCCAGTGGTTTCCTTTTCTTTATATTATTCCAGTTTCCCCTTAAAATGGGATGGAGGATAGGATACAAAGTAGAACTTCAAATTCATAAAACTGCAAGAATTTCTTAAATGTCCTAAACATATATTCAGATGCACACAGACATGCAACCTTCGTCTTATGATGTACATATTTTGTAAGAATATAAGACCACCCTGCTGGATGAGGCCAAGGCCTATCTAGTCCAGCATTATGTTCCCTACAGGGACCAACTGTGGGAAGCAGGCAGGAGAATAAAGCCCCTTGCCATTGCTCCTTTGCAGCCGATATTCACAGGCGTACTGCCTCTGAACCTGGAGGTAACCACTGAAAACCTGTCCTCCATGAATTTGTCTAATCCCCTTTTTAAGCCATCCAAGCTAGTGGCCATCACCACATCTTGTGGCAGCAATTTCCATATACTGTGTATGCGTTGTCTGATGAATTACCTCCTTTTGCTTGTCAATCTCTTGCCTGGGTTTTAGCGTTACGGGAGGAAAAAAGTCTCTCTATCCACCGTCTCCACACCATGCATAATTTCATTAGCCTCAACCATGTCCTCACCATTCACCTTTATTCTAAATTTAAAAGCTCCAAATGATGTAGCTTTTCCACATTAAGGTAGCTGCTCCAGTTATTTTGGATGCTCTCATCTGCACCTTTTCTAGCTCTGTAATATCCTTTGTGAGATGCAGGAACCAGAACTGCACAGAGTATTTCAAATGTGGCTGCACAATAGATTTTTGTAAATAAGGGCATTATAATACTCATGGTTTTAATTTTCAGAGCCTTTCCTAATATCTCAAGGTCTTTTCATAGTTGCCACATACTGGATCTACATTTTCATTCAGTGATCCAACACAATCTTTTTCTGGTTAGTTACTAACAGCTCAGATTCCATCAGTGAATATGTGAAGTTGAGGGTTGGTTTTTTTTGTCCCAATGTGCATCACTTTACACTTACTTAAACTGAACTGCATTTGCCATTTTGTTGCCCACTCACACAGTTTGGAAAGATCCTTTTGGAACTTTTTGCAATCCATTTTGGGTTTCACCACCCCAAATAGCTTTTACACACTTGATCATCCAGATTGTTTATGAACAAAGAACAAACTGAGCAACTAAATTAATCAAATTATAATGAATGAATATAGGGATGTGTCAAAATGTGATTTGGCAGCCGAATTGCGTGGCACCTCCCTTTAAAAATGAGGGTTTCCCCAGCCCCTTTAAAGTGGAGGAGATCAGGTCCATGCCTGCTCCCCCTCTGATCACTGCCATCACTGTTACCCCCGGCATTCTCCCCAGGATTAACTGTGTACTGGTGGGGCACCCGTTGCCAGCAAGCACATGGTCTCTGTGCACGCGCATCAGCCATTTGCATGATCAGCAGCAGCATCCCAACTGTATACTCGAATATACATGGAAGTAAAATAAAATGTATCATATTTCATTTTTATTTTTTTACATTTATATCCCGCTTTTCCTCTGAGGAGCTCAGAGCAGTGTACATGGTTATTTTTTATCATCACAACAACCCTGTGAGGTAGGTTAGGCTGAAAGATACATGACTGGCCCAGAGTCACCCAGTGAGTTTCATGGTTGAAAGGGGCTTCGAACTCACGTCTTCCAGGTCCTAGTCCAACACTCTAACCACTACTCCATGCTGGCTTCATGAAACAGTTGCATATGGACATGTGCTAAAATTTATTTTACACACTGAAATTTGTTTTTGGGATGGTTCATGCATTTTTACTGCGACTGTTAGCAGTCAACAGAGCCTATTTTTGGCTTAGCCCGACAGATATTCATTTTAGGATAAAGATATGCATTATTGTTCCATACCAGACTTCTGTAGCATATGAAGCAGTTCTCCACTATGAAGCTGGCATTGAGCAAATAACATTTCCTCATCCTAATGCCTTTCAAAGTTATTGTAGTGATTACATGAGGTATAGCTATATTATAACCTCCCCTAAATCCTTGATAGGAAAAAGACCAAATAAATAACCAGGCTCCAGGCATCCATCATATAGGTTCTCCAAACTGAAATCATTGACCAATCTACAGCTTGGCATACGACTCATACAGTAGCTCTCAAAATGAGTAATCAACCTCAAAACCTAGGCACTAGCTATCCTGTTCAAATCTTTTTTCCGTTTTAGCACTACAACGGATGTTTGGCTTTCACTCAAAATGTGCTGCAAACATCTCAGCAATTTAAAGGGTGGAAATCATACTTGGTGAATGTAGGTAAAAGGACTGGGGAAATCCTTTCCCCCAGTTTGATCCAATTTCAAACTGAGGCTACCACGAGGCAGGCTACACAGGCCATAGTCTATTAGTTGCTTCAGGGCTAGATTCATTCAAGCAGCGTGTCTCTCTCTCTCAGCTGAATCATGCCATCCTCAACCACTGGCATTTGTAGCAGCCTATGAAAGGTGGGCTGAAACAGACACGGTGGAGGAGATCTTGTGGCTAGATCTCCCAAAGTTTTTTCTTTGAAAAATTGATAAAGTGGGATTGGGGGTTGATTTGATCAGAACGGTAGAATTGGGGGCGGGGGGGGATGTTTGCCGATTTCCAATCTAAACTGCCCCTTCCAAAGCTGCTTATTAGCCCAATGGGAGGAAAAACACAAGAACAATATAGGTGCCTGCAGCTAACTGTACATCAACTTGCACCCAAGCTATTAGGGTGACCTTGAACACTGCAAATTCTCCTCAGTTTTACAAGCCAAAGTTAGAGGCTGTTGCTTTAATAATGTTTACTCATGTCAGGACTGTAGAACGCAGAAGGGCTAGAGGAAACCAAATGTGAGTAAACGTTATTGTGGTAACAACCCCTAATAACTCTGGCCTGTTAACTGGTCAAAGAGGGATCTTTTTGAGGTGACTCTCTTATCTTAGTAAGGGGATAGCAATTGTCCTTGCT
Organism: Hemicordylus capensis; assembly: GCF_027244095.1. Taxonomy (NCBI): domain Eukaryota; kingdom Metazoa; phylum Chordata; class Lepidosauria; order Squamata; family Cordylidae; genus Hemicordylus; species Hemicordylus capensis. The sequence goes on along the minus strand of NC_069661.1, from coordinate 32,797,378 downwards.
ACTCAACCCCAACACAGTGTCCCTACAGTGGCTGATGCTGGTGACTGCCTTGCATTTCTTTTGCGTGGCCCTTTGGGGACAAGAAGACAACTTATTTTTGTTATTCTTTTTCGATCTAAACCACTTAGAGAATTTTTCATTGCAACATGGTATCATCATCATCATCCATCCCAGCATAGCATCTTAACCACTGGCTGTGGGTTGGTGTCTCTTGTGTTTCTTTTTAAAGTGCCTTTGGGACTCTTTTTAAAAATTCCTTTGCTATGAGAAGTTTTGTTGTTGAAAAGCAGTATATAAATAGTAATGATAATAATCTAGATCAGGGATTTTCAACATTGAGTCCCCAGATGTTATTGGACTTCAACTCCCATAATCCCTAGCCCCAGTGGCCTTTAGTTGGGGATTACGGGAGTTGAAGTTCAATAACATCTGGGGACCCAACGTTGAGAATCCCTGGTCTAGATTACTCAGATTTATTTACCCCCTTAAATCAGTGTTGGTCATTGCAAACAAGCTGGGAAACAGGACCATCAGGCACCACATCTGTGGCTAATTTTCAACCCCCCTCAGCTTGTTTTCAGTAGCTGACTGAAATCAGTTACCTTCTCAGCCATGTGTATAGTGGATGGCCACAGCTATGTCAACTGTACCTCAAGATTAATTTACCATCCATAAAACAGGAATTATAGCAACCTACTTTCAGAGAGCTGCTGTGATAATGAGCAAAGAGAATTATTTTCAAATCAAAACACTAGGTTAACCAAAAAGAACCAAGAATAATCTAGAAACGATCTGGTAAGGGGGGGAAATGAGTCCAAGAATATTTAGGGGCTCTTGATTTGCCTTTTGACTTTGAACCCATAAATATTTGTGCATTGCATTTTCCCTAAACTCTACTTCAGGAAAGTGCACATTCTGTATAGCAGGGATGCATACAAGTGGGGGGCGGGGTGTTATTTAAATCAGGGGGATTTAAATCACCAAGAAAAAAACCTCAGTTTAAATCATTGATTTAAATCAAGTTTCCCAATGATATTTCTTCACACATTTCTTTAAAAATGGTGCAAAGCTGATTACTAAAACACATGGAGCCCTTTCTCACGATCAGTGAGAAAGGGCTTGAGGGAAGATGATCCCTGGTATGGGTGCAGAGATTGCACACCCAGATATGTAGCTGCCTCACTGGCGGTGCAGAGGGACAAGTCGGGGGACAAGACACCGTGAGTGCACGGTGCATTAGGGGGATTCCCCCAGGACTGGCTGGGAGGCTACTGCTGTGTCCGAGCCACGCAGCACTGCCACACAATCATTGAGTCCGGGTTAAGGGTGAGCTCACGTCCTTAACCCTGACTAAGTAACAGGCCTCTTTGGGGGTTTGCTGCCATGCCACCACCGGGAGCCATGCAGTTCCCGGAGGTTCTTGCAAACCACCAGGAACAGGCTTGGTTTCCTTATGCTGGTTTTGGCTGATCGTAGGAACAGCCTCATTATGTTATAGTTCAATAGATCATTTACAACATCGAGGAGGATACACCGCATGCCATTTTTTAGATAATTTGAATTTTACTTTTTAATGTAATACTATGACAGTTTTTTGGTGGCAAATGTGGAGCAATACAGGAAGCTGTGTACTGAATCATGCCTTCCCCTTCCCCCATCCCCCACTGTTTTTCTACTTCAACTCTTTCCCTATATTGTATCTCTCTCTTAATTCCTCTGCTTTGGCTCGGCCCCACCACAACCACCAGCCTACTAGCCAGTCTGTGTCTTTGCACGTGAAAAACAGGGTTAGAAACGGAAACCAAAAGCCCAGAAATTTTCAGCATCAAAAGCTGGTAGTTTCTGGGTGCTGCTGGGCAGACTAGAGTCATTTTCATGAGATGACACTGAAATGAATTCCTATTTTAATTGGTAGTTAACTCAATGTGTGCAATACATAGTCAATTCATTTTTAGGAAACTTTAATTGTTGATGTAGCATATCTGCATCTTATTTATTTATTTATTTCTCTGTGTAAACTGCCCTGAGCCATTTTTGGAAGGGCAGGACAGCAATCAGATAAATACATACACACATGAGAATTGGAAATTTGGTATTTTAATTACTTTTTTAAAATCTGATTTAATTTTTTTTAAGCATTAATTTTTTTATCCCCCCTTCATACAAGTGTAGGCTCCCTTACCTCAGATTAGCATACAGCTGCCTTGTCAAGAACATGGTATGCTTATTAAGAATCTTTTTTGGGGAAAAGTTCTACAATATCTTTAGATTTCTATCAAAATGCCAATAAAACACCTCTTTGTCAACAAAAGCAACATTAATCACCCATAATAGGATGTGCTTTGTATGAAGCAGGATGACAACATATTATTCAACATTTCTACATCAGAAGAAGAATTCTTCTGATACACAGCAGAATTCAGATCTTGATATGCTAATTTTAAAAGTCTTTAGTTGCTTCAAAAAATGATAGATCTTCTCTTACCTGCTTAGGTTGTTCAACAATTTGAATGTATGGTCCATCAGCTAGTTAAAATAGAAATAAAGAGAAAATAACTCAGAGGGATTAAGAGTTTTAAAGTATTACAGTACATTTCATTTACAAAACCACAATTTTGCATATGATGCCTTAAGAAAATGAGGACAGATATACTCCCTTGATTTGTTTATATTATACTCGTATGATCTTTATCCTGCTCCACTAACAATTAAAATACGCAAGAGGCACCAAAATTATCTGAGCAGCCATATTTCCATAATAAGCACACACACACACGCACACACACAGGATTTCTGCAATAGTTATCAAGAATTCTCCATAGAAAAATGGCTCGAGTAAATTTATTTGTTTCAGGTGGCTTTTTAACCAGTTGTAGACTGAGGTTGTATGATGGCGCTCAGTTTATTGACAGAAAACCATTTATAGTTGTTTTATATTGCTTTCTGATAAAGCTTCTTTGAGCTTTAAGGAAAAGTGGTATAAATATATGGGTCCGTGTACAATGGGTCATATTATGGTGATTTACACATGCAAGGAAGATTCTCAGCTGCCCCCTATTGCAGACTCCTGTGCCCCACAAAAAGCTGCCCCCAAACATCAGCAGATCCACCAGAGTAAATGTTCTCAGAGGGGGTAACCGAGATGTAGAAGCACTTTGTGTGCACTCTTGGGCCTACCTGGATCCCAGCCTGGATCCCTCATTAAATAAAGCTTAATGAGTAATTATTAGCATGCAAATATGTGACCTTCAGCAGCATGAATGGATCGATACACCACTCACATTAGGCTGCATTGGACATTGGCCAGTATGTGTGTGGAGTTCATACATATCACAGTAGGGGGGGAAAAATGAGCAGAACCATTTCCTCCCCACGTCCACTTTCCACACTACACAAGAAGCCATAGCTGATATTCTGTGCAGCGATTCACTGGGGCGCTTTCCAGACTAGCTGCGCAACAGCAGCAAAATGAGTCCGTTCAGGCAAATCGCATTCAAAATGTAAACAGCAGCGCGGGGGTGGGGGGGGACAGTCTCACAAAACCTTGGAACCCGAAAAAACAGCAACTTTTTAACGCCGGATATACGACGTCATAGCACTATATCACAGCGATTAAATTAGAAACAAGGCACTGGAAATATGAATGGCACCTTGCTATCAGCGTAGAGACTGCAGTGTCACAACACAGGAAGTGTGGAAGCACACTTCAGAGATATGTCCTAACCCCATTGCAGGGTCTAATCTGGAAACAACAACTATTTATATACTGCTTTCCAATAAAAGTTTCCAAAGTGGTTTACACAGAGAAATAATAAATAAATAAATAATATGGCTCCCTGTCCCCAAATAGCTCACAATCTAAAAAGAAACAGACAGACACCAGCAACAGTCACTGTAAGTACTATGATGTGGGTGGATAGGGCCAGTTACTCTCCCCCTGCTAAATAAAGAGAACCACCACGTTAAAAAGGTGCCTCTTTGCCCAGTTAGCAGAGGTTAAAGAGCTCAGCATGAGGGACCCACTTGGGCAGCTGTGCAATATGAAAGGCAGTGCAGCTCGTGTTGCAAAACAGAGCATCTGCGCAATGACCACACTATTGTGTAGCACTACTTCCATTGTTTCCAATGGAAGCAGCACTGTGCAATGTCCTAGATAGTGCTTTTGGTCATTGTACAACTGCCCTATTGAGCAACACCATCAGGGCTGCCTTTCACTGCTGCAGCCTCAGTGGGTTCCTATCCTAATGCCAAGGTATCACTGCACAGGATGTCAGCCAGCATGAGCAAGTCATTCTCTCCTCCTATGTTTCTGATGGGCAAAGCTGCTCCAAGTCACTCATGGCATTTTACTTAGGTCGACTCAGAAAACAAAATGCAGCTAAATCCACTTATAGGACTGTGTCAACAAAAAATGTTTGGACTTTCACCTTTGGGAAGCTATAAGAAAACAGGGCATTTATGGCCAGAAAGTCCCCAAACTTCCCAAGCATATCTATATACAAAGAATTAACTGTGTAGCACTAATCCTTTTAATGTTAACATGTTCCTTGGCAACATAATTATTGATTGACAAAACACTGTGTCAGCTGGCATTTCCTAGTTTAATATGGGACAATGGTCCTGTGCCATTAAGTTGGTCTTATGGTAGCAGGCATGACTTGTCTGCTACCTTTGCTGAGCAGGGGACAGGTCTGCTACGGAGACTACATGTGTGAACACTGTAAAATATTCCCCTTAGGGGACGGGGTTGCTCTGGAAAGAGGAACTACATGCTTGCAATCAGAAAGTTCCAAGTTCCCTCCTTGGCATCTCCAAGACAGGGCTGGGAGAGACTCCTGCTACAGCCTTGGAGAAGCCACTGCTTGCCTGTCTGTGTAGACAATACTGAGCTAGATGGACCAATGGTCTGACCCGATATATAAGGCAGCTTCCTGTGTTCCTATTGAGAGTTCACAATTATGCTAGTTAATCGCACAGAATTCCTTGCTGTTTTAAGTCCAGCAACCTTAGAGATTGCTCAAATCTTTTTGTATGAAATAGGATCAGTGCGTCTCTCTGCTGCAGGCAAGCCTACGTTTACTCTCTATCCCCCTTCTAATTTTTTTCAAACAAACCAATCAGGACAACTCAAGTTCCCTCCATTATTTTAAAATATACTCAATCAAATCAAACTCTCTCTTCCCTCCAAAGGTTAACCAGTACAGGTCGAGTACCCCTTGTCCGGACATCCAAAATCCGGAATGCTCTAAAATCCAGACACCACGCTGTAAAACAAACAAACAAACAAAAACCTCAGCTTACTTTTAAAATGCAGTCAAGCCGCCTTCCTCAGGGCCAGGGCCATCCCGTTGCCCGCCCACCCACCCCCTCCCCGCTGCCACCACCACCACCTCCTCCACTAGCCTCCACCGCTTGCCCACGTCCGCACTACCACCGGTGCCTCCTGCCTCCTCCGCTACCCTCCTCCACTCACCCACCTCCTCGCCATCATTGTTTTTCCGTGCTGGAACTCTCGCACGCTCTCACGAGAGTTCCACCTCAGTGTACTTTAGATGGACGATTCCAAAATCTGGAAAAGTCCAAAATCCGGAACACTGCTGGTCCCAAGCAGTCCGGATTAGCGATACTCGACCTGTAAAACTCTTTCCCCTCCCAAACCAAACTGCAGAATGGGGCTGTGAACTTTTGACCCCTGCACAGCTTTTTAACATAGAGAGCAAGCAAATACATATGCAGTATAGAAATCCCTAACACAAAAAGGGGAGGTTCAGACCTCATTCCTTCACAACAGCATATTAAATTATTTTGCAATTAAAATATTTAAGTAGTAGTGTTGCCATTGTTGCCATTACATAATAAAATCAGTCCCAAATTTGCTCAAGAAGGAGATTTTCAGAAATGAAAGGCATGAAAATATTGACTAACCGCTGTACAGATTTTGCACACAGGCAACATTCCTTCCCATTTTATTTTAGTTTTTTTTTTTTAAAGTACAACAAATTTTAAAAAAATAAAATATGTTTGTTCATAAAGTATAACAATATTTGTATTAGTGTATAAAACTGAAGTACATCCTAAAAGGTACATGGGTCCACTGATCTCTCTTTCCATATGCACTATGGAAGACTGATCATCAGAGCAGAGTGAATCCACATTATTTTAGTGGATATGATGTATGCCAATTTGTGTGACAATCAGAAAAAAATCCAGAATAAGGCTTGCATTTTCACTTCTTAGGGTGATAACAGACGTAGAGGGTTTCATGATTTGACATCTGACAGGAAATACACAATTAACCAATATGGAAAGATATTTAAAAGATACAGGAAGCTAGCTTTACTGTAGACCACATTAGAAAGCATAATAGGATTAACAATTACTCCAGTAGATAAATGCCATCCAAAAACTGCATATGGTATCTGGGCTGGGATTTTTTTGTTTTCCTGCCACTCTGGAGGTGGTTGTGATTTTTGTGCAGACATACAGAAAATGGTCTATGTCCCTGTTTATATATATTCCATGTTCATGGAAATTGAACAGACAGAGAGGGTTTCTTGGATTCAGATCAAGCCCTAGCTTTGCCATTAACTCATTGGCAAGTACCCTTCTCTCAACCGCAGTTTTCCATATGTAAAATGAGAGCACCAACCACCTTGTGGTGAAGGACAATTGTAAAGCATACTGTAACTCTGTATATACAACATACTGTGCAGAGTACACAACGGTACAGCACCTTCGGAAGTAATAGATATAGCATTGCGTGAAATCACAGTTGCAGTTTTACGTTTCAGTAGAACAGCCCTGTTCTGCAACACCATGGGCAGTGATTTAGACAAGCATGCACTTGCAGCTGCATGGGTGGTGCTGTACCATCGGCATTACCTTGTGCAGCATAAGAAGGAGAAATGAATGATGCTTTATGTTTAACGGCTGTTCCGTATTACTATATTACATTACATTACATTATATTATATTACACATAACCATGGAACATAAATGCCCTGTATTTCAGAATGGAACTGCACAGTGCTCCTTATGTTATGAACTTTGATCCAGCAATCCTGAACACAAAGCACCATTTCAGAAATAAAGAACCAAACAGATTAGAGTATTGTGTACTTAAGCACGACACCCAACTCCAGACTTTGACACTTGCCACTATGCATTTTTCTCTTTAAAAAAAAAAGAAAGAAAGAAAAATAATAATCATGGAACATCTTTAGAGATGTTTGGTTAAACAGACTGTGGAACAATTATTGTAGTCTGTAAGATTTTTTTGGACAACAAAATGGTCATGCAAGATCAAGGCCCTTAAAATCAGTTTTCCTGATATTTTAAAATAATAATGGTTAAAGGTGCTGTAAATGTTGACTGGCATACCGTGCAACTTTATGGTCACCTTCTAATGTTGCTTTTGCACAACTGCGCAGGAGCACAATTTGCACAACCAGAGCTGTGCAATGTTATGGCCAATATTTCCAATGGTTATATCATTGCACAACTCCAGTTGTGCCACTTTTGTGATTGTGCAAATTGGGCTTTTCCACAACTGTGCAATTGTTTTAGAAGAAAACAGGCCTCTCAAAATCTGATAATCAAATCATCTTTCAAATAATCACCAACAAACCATTTTAATCAAGCAGCAGTGGTACTTACCTGTGCGAAGTGGTAGTTCTGACGTAATCATGCCCGTGTTATTATACAGCTGATTCATCCCCATGAAGTCCACTGCAAACATCTGCGTTGATAACATTTTCACTCAATAAATCAAGTTATTTCAGACTCCAGCAAGATTCAGTTAGCAGTGCTTAAACTCTACACAAATATTAACTAGCACAGTAATCCTAGACATGTTTACTAGGAAGGAAGTTCTACTGTGTAAGATGCTTACGCCCTAATAAGTGTGTTTTATTAAGGAAGCCTAAGCTTCCCAATATCCCTAAAAAATTGATATCACTCACAAAAATCTTTCCCCATAGGAATGCTTCTTGACCAAATTTTGCTCCATACTGTATCAACTCACTATTCAGCTTTTCATAGTACTTGGGGTGAATTACAGTGCATCCCGGTGAGGTTCACCTGGCTTCAGAGGCGTAACGATAGGGGGGCAGGGGGGCACGTGCCCCGGGCGCCATCTTTGCAGGTCACGTGGGGGGTGCCGCCATCCAAATTTTTTTAAATTAAAAAAAAATAAATTTCTCTGGCTCAGCAGTGGCACTAGCAGCAGTCAAGGGAGCGCGTCGGCGCCCCCTCCCCCACGAGCGGCCCCTTCTGCACCCGCCCACCCCATGGCTTGGAGGCGGCCCGGCAGGCGCCGCGGCGGGTGCCTAGTTTCCTGCTGCTTGCCTTGCTTCGACCGAACTTCGCCAATCACCAGCAAAGAGGCCCTCTAGTGGCTTGCAAGCCAGGGTGTGGGTATAGAGAGAGACTAGCCGTAGCAGCATTCGGTATACTACTTCCTTGTGTGGTGCTGCTGTTCGTTCCTTTTCTTGCCCACCATTGCTGACTGCATTCTCTTTCTGCTGCATACGAGTCCGACCATCCCACTGAGTCAAAAGTACAGTTCTCAAAAAGAAATATCTCAGTCTCAGTCTCTCTCTCTCTGTCCTGTAAGTCGCGCCCCGCCCGCTATGGGAGGGAGGAGGAGGAGGAAGTTTTTATTTTTTATTCTATTTGTCCTTGTGGAGGAGGGAAACCTCTCGCCTCCTCCCCCTGCATCCTTTTTTTAATGGCAATGTTGCTCCTCTCCTTCCCCCACCCTCGTGTTTTTGTTCCTCGGGGAGCCTCCGTTCCCTGGGGAGCTTTTAAATTCAAAAACCAAAGTTGGGGGGGGGATGCAGAGAGATAATTTTCTCTTTCTCCTTTTACTAAATGACTTCAATTAACAATATAGCCGGCTGCTCTGAAACGGGAGACTAGCCGTTTCCAGAGAAGCCTGGCAGGCTTTCCCATTTTTAAATGTTAAAAAAACCAACTCATTCGCTGTGAATTCACTTGGCAGGCTGATTTGGTGAATGAAAAGTGGAACTTTTTTGTTAACTAATGAACCACTTTAGACCATCCAAGGTTGGTAGATATTGATAATTGAAAGGTTTTATTCTTTAACATGCATTCTCTCTTTTAGTAAACTTTATATTTGGGACAACAATCCATTAACAATCCTCTATTGTTTCTCATATCATATCCTTGTTGCTTTTTCAAAAGTTCCTAGCATTGCTAAACTTGCTTCTTTGCTTGAGGTGGGCAGAAATGCAAATCTCTTATGCAGATTCTGCAGGTAGAGTCTGAAAGGGCTTAGAGTGGGAAGAGTATCAAAACACAGGAGTGGCTTTTACATATATATAGCTCCCCTTCCCCCCTGCATCTCTGCTAGTACCCGAATGACTAAACTTGCACTGAAGTCTTTGCTCTCCGCTTAGGTATGTTTGTCAGCCACAAGTAAAGAGCATATTTCTAGATAACTCTGCAATTTTGTCGTGTGGAAGGTTTCATTTGTCAAGTGCACAATACACCACAGTTCTTCTAGGCTCTCTCTCGCGCGTGCTCTCTCTCTCTGTGAGATGTGCTTGAAGCACATATGTATAGCTATAAATTATATACAGTAATTGCATTAAAAAAACAACAAAAATTCCAAGGTCTCCCCCATCCTCCCTAAAAAAACAAACCCCATTACCTTGTGTGTTTTCTTTTTACATCTTTATATTTTTGGAAATTCAGTTGTTTAAATATTGGCTGCTTTAGAGATAGAGAGGGGAGTGGATAAAGAATTGTGCAGGATGTGGGAATATGTTAAGTTGTGTGTTGAAATATTTCTGCTAATCCATATTTGCATGAATATGCTTGTTTTATATTATTACATTACTGTGAGTTCAGTTGCTGTTTGTGCCCTCAAGAACCCATGAGTGCCATGTTGTGTATGTATGCAGGGGGGCGATTACTTAAACATTGGTGCTGCCAAGCCCTTTGAAAATAAGCCCTTTGAAAATAAGCTGGAATTAATTGTAGGTTGGGCAGGGGGTGAAAGTATATACTTCTAAACATTTATTGTTAAATTTATATACCACCTTTCATTAAAAACAACCCCAAAGTGGTTTGGTTTTAGTCATGGATTTTAATTTTAATTGCTCTTTTTGTCAATGTGATGAAGATTAGTTAAATCTGAGTGGTCTTAGGCAACCAATGTTGCATCTGAAATGCCATTTCATTTTTTATTGTCATAAATACTCTCCAACCAATTTAAATAGGAAAGGTGTATATTATCGCTTTATTCAATTGCAGGGAATCTCAAAAAAGCAGGATTTGCAACTAAGGCAGTGCATATCTTCTCTAAAATGGCCCTTTTATAGTTTTTCTAACTTTGAAATCGTAACATAAAACAAAGCATAAATGCATAAATGCTTCCCCCTCCATTTGAAACCTTTTCTGGTGTAAATAGCGTGTGGTTTTGGAAAAGGGGAGTCTTTCTTTAACAGTGGGAGAATAAGGAGTCTTTAGCACTATCACCCTAGTCCCTCGAATTACTCTGGAGTCCTTGGTTTTCATTTTGTTAAAATACAGTCACTCACAAGGGAAAGTCAGGAACAGAACCAGGGCGTGAGGGAGGGGCATCATAATCATAATCATCATCATTGCATCATAATTCTGATGTTTGAGATACAAGCAAACTTCACAGGGTTGTTGTGAGGAAAAACCTAAGTATGTAGTGCATTTTGAAATTGTTGGTAATTTTTGTAATTTTTAAAATAAAAGTTTTCTGAAACATGTGTGTCAGTCAGATGTATGTTGGGGGGGCGGCGGGGGGGGCGCGGCGGGGGAGCGCAATTTCAGTGCTTGCCCCGGGCGCCGTTTTCCCTAGTTATGCCTCTGCCTGGCTTCATCACTTTGTTCTTTTAGATGCCAGGTAAAGACCTTTTTGTTCACAGTGAATAGCCTCCCCGGTGAGGTTCACCTGGCTTCATCACTTTGTTCTTTTAGATGCCAGGTAAAGACCTTTTTGTTCACACAGGCCTTTTAAATTCAGGTTTTCAGATTTGTTCTGATTTTTAAGTAATGAGTTTTTAAGCTATTTTGTATTGCATTTTGTATTTTATTTTTATCTTTTTTTCGTCTGTTATGATTTAATGTGTTATGCGTTTTTATTGTATGCTTTAATCCTCTGTTGTGAGCTGCCCAGAGAACAATTTGTTATGGGGCAGCTAACAAATAAAGTGTTGTTGTTGTTACCATTATTATTACCACCAAACTGATAAAAATATTAGTCAAAGCAATGACTAATAAAAAAGCAATGTATTTTTTCCCTCTTTATGGTACCCAGTGCCTCCAGCCTAGCATCAGCAATAAGACTTCCCTACTGCTAGCCTTGCAAAGGGAAAAGAGCTCCATGCACTGTAGCCAACAATGAGAGACCCACATGCACAGCGGGCTCAGGATTAGTGGAAATTCTGAGTTCTGTTATATGTGTACTTGAGCCCACAGATTTTAATGGTAATGGAGATGCACAGCTGAGCCTAGGACTATAGTCTATGGAAGAAATATACCAAAATATTGATAACACATTAAGTCTTTGTAATTGTATAAGAGTTTGACTATGGAAATTAACCCTCATCCTGAGTAACGGGGTACATTTCTTCCACCAGTTAAATGTGAGTAAACATACAAACCACTACACTCCCAGCTATGGCCTTGTTACATTAGCTTGTACAGAGGTCTGTACACTTGCAATGTGTTTGTGTGAATGATTATACCTGTATTTCATTTTTAAAGTGAACTTGGATACAGGACCTTCAAATGTGTATACTTCTGTAGCTGTATTCAGCATAACATTTGAATGATACAGATCTGTATCTGTGGTCATTGTACACTCGTACGAGTGTTGAACATAACATGTGAATGGGCCTACTGTTACCGGCACTTTGGTATATAACATATCCATAAGTATGGTCTCCGTTATTAATAAAAATATGACATAGGGTAGAAAACCACCCCAAAATGCATAGATACCTTATAGTGGGGTAGTTTCTATCCCAGCCCCATGTTAAATAGTTGAGAAGAAAACCATCCCAAAATGCAAGGACTATCTCCATTGGGTAATTTCTAATATACAGGTGAAACTCAGAAAATTAGAATATCGTGCAAAAGTCCATTAATTTCAGTAATGCAAATTAAAAGGTGAAACTGATATATGAGACAGATGCATTACATGCAAAGTGAGATAAGTCAAGCCTTAATTTGTTATAATTGTGATGATCATGGTGTACAGCTCATGAAAACCCCAAATCCACAATCTCAGAAAATTAGAATATTACATGGAACCAAGAAGACAAGGATTGAAGAATAGAACAAAATCGGACCTCTGAAAAGTATAAGCATGCATATGTATTCAGTACTTGGTTTGGGCCCCCTTTGCAGCAATTACTGCCTCAATGCGGCGTGGCATTGATGCTATCAGCCTGTGGCACTGATGAGGTATTATGGAAGACCAGGATGCTTCATTAGCGGCCTTCTGCTCTTCTGCATTGTTTGGTCTCATGTTTCTCATCCTTCTCTTGGCAATGCCCCATAGATTCTCTATGGGGTCAGGTCAGGCGAGTTTGCTGGCCAATCAAGCACAGTACACTGTATACTTTTCAGAGGTCCGATATTGTTCTATTCTTCAATCCTTCTCTTCTTGGTTCCATGTAATATTCTAATTTTCTGAGATTGTGGATTTGGGGTTTTCATGAGCTATACGCCATGATCATCACAATTATAACAAATTAAGGCTTGACTTATCTCGCTTTGCATGTAATGCGTCTGTCTCATATATCAGTTTCACCTTTTAATTTGCATTACTGAAATTAATGGACTTTTGCACGATATTCTAATTTTCCAAGTTTCTGTATAGCTGGCAGAAGCTCTTCTAATCAAGGAGTTTATCTGTGTAGGCACTATGAGACACAACAAACCAGATATACCCCCAGAAATGCAACCACATTCACAAAACGAACCACTGTCATCTGTGTTTGGCTTGGATGGACAGAGGTTGTTGGTAATGTATGAACCCAAAAAGGGTGTGCCCAAGGACAGCTGACAGGAAGCAAAAAACCAGATGTGACGATTGTGGGGACTAGCCTGTAGAATGCACTTGACTAGCAACCAGATCAGTGATGATTGCCTTTAGGTCAGTCATAGTGTGTACTTTCAGCTAAAATGCTGAGAACTGAGATGTTGAAGTTTAGATCCTCATTAGTGCTGGATTTAAAATATTTATTTTTCTTAGCTAGCAACTAACGTTTTCAGTGAGTTCTGCAGCTGCACAGGACACCATGCTTGCTTGGGTGGTAGGTTCACTGCTGCCCAAGCAAAATATACAATTATTATAGGCTCCATGGTCTGGAAAAGTGTGTGGCGGGGGTGGGATCCAATGTAATCAACTTGAGAGTATGAAGTCCTACTCGTGACTAAAATTTCACATTGGTTAAGTAACTGAAGTAATTCCCAGTAAGTGCATAGAGATCTTGCAGCAGTAATGTTTGGTGAACTGCAACTCCAACTTGGCCAGGATGTCAAGAAAAATTCAACATGAGGTTGGTAGCACTTCACAGTTTATAGTGGGTGGACGCTGTGTATTTGGAAAGTTTGCCTTTCACTAATTGGCGAATGTCAAAACGCTGCAGCTCCCACTCATTACAGAGCGAATGAAACAATTTCTAAACTATAACTATGACTCATACAGGATACATTAACCTAAAAATGCAATACTGAGCAAACATTTTTATAAGTCTGTCTCTCAAAAAGCTTGCTTTGCATTTAAAAAAATTATGAATATGAACAGGTGGTTGTTATTTGTGGCCAAAATCTGATCCCCTATAATTTTAGTGTGCCAGAGAGATGCAGTTATTTTGAAAACAAAATATTATAAGTCACTAGTATTTTTAAGCCCGTTATAATAACGGGCGCTAGATTCCCCCCCCTTTATTCCTTCTTCCTTTTCTCTTGCCTTTTTTTTTTTGTTTCTTTTTTATTTCTTTCTCTCTTCCTTTCTTTCCTTTCCTCTGCAGTTACCTCTTTGAAACTATGGTTTACTTTACATTGGCTGTGTAGGAAGTTGTATATCAAGTCAGAGACCCTTGATCCGTTCATCAACCTCACTATTGCCTACTACACTGACTGGCAGCATCTCCCCAAAGTTCCAGGCAGGAGTCTTTCCCAGCCCTCCCTGGAGATGCTGCCAGGGCTTGAACCTGGGGTCTTCTGCATGCAATAACTTACTATGGAGTAAGCCTTGTTGAAATCGGTAGGGCTTACTTCCGAGTAAATGTGCACACTGCAGACTCAGGCTGGAAGTATTCTACACACACCACCACCCATCTCCTTTGCAAGCTGCGGTGCGGGCAGCGACGTGACACAGACACACACTAAGCAAGCCAGCCTTGCCTGGTATATGCTTGCTGTAGTGTAGTAGAGAGAGGCTTGGGTTCGCGGGGAGAAAAAGTGCTGGTGTTTCTCTCCAGTGGGGGAAACAGCACAGAGAGCCTGACTGAGCTTCGCCCTTGCTGGAGTGAGAGAAGTGCAAAGAGGAAAGAGTTACCTCCTTCAGTTACCTCCTTGTTCTCTCACCTGCTGGCAAACAAATTGAGGAGGCTGGGAGCAGAAAAGCCTTTTTAGAGGAACCCCCACCCGGAAAAGGAGGCATAGGAAGAAGCCGGGCAGAGGCGCCGCTGCAGCCGCCGGCGCCGGACGGGGTGAGGAGGCGGAGGCAAGAGGACCGCCTCCCGCGCCTTCCTCCCCGCTGAATTGCCTCCCTGCGGCCGGGTAGGGTGCGCCGTCGCTGCCTCTGTGCTTCTGGTCGGATGGTGAGTGCCGGCCCTGCCGCCATCAGTGCCGCCCGCAACCGCCGTCTTCCCCTTGGCCCTGCCGCCCAGAGTGCCGCCCCGATTGCTGGCCGCCCCCGCCGTCTTTCCCTTCCCGGTGTCCTTTCCTCCGGGCGGACAGATGCGGCAGCAATAGAACCGGCCAGCATGGCTGCCTGGTGTTGGTGGTCCTGTCTCCCTTGGGCTGTTCTGGGCCTGCGCTTCGCGCAGGCCCAGAACAGCCCAGGGAGGCAGGGATGCAGATCCCCAACGTTCCAAGGCCACGGCCACTCACTTAGCCTTTTATTATATAGGATAAGCGTTCTTCATTGAAAGAAATACTTAAAATGATTAAATTTTATGTCGTTTACTGCTGAGAAAAATTTTAAACTAGAAATTAGTTTACATATTTACATAATACCTATTCACATTGTGCTTTGCTTTTAAGCTACTGCTTATCAGTAGCTTAAAAGCAAAGCACAATGTGAATAGGGATAGCAGTGTTACTCTGCCCTTAAATAACAGATATTCAACAGTTAGAATAAAGAACAGCTAAACAGTTACCAGGCATATAGTAACTGAAATATTGCAAGATGCAACGTTTTGTCATCCCCATAGTCAGAGTCCTCATTTATTTAGAAGTAAGCTCACTGAATTAAATGGGACTTCCAGGTAAGAATGTGGGGTATTGCCTCTTAAGAATATTTGACCATTCTAGCTTGCAAAGACAAGTTTGCATAGCCATGCATAGGCTTTCACTGTTAACTTTGCAAAAAGGTAATCTAACTTCACACATTAAAAATGATTGTAAGCAACATGACAATCACTGGGTACAGATACTCACCGGATGATCTCCCAAGAGATATGCATTCTCATCTGCCATTCTGAGAGCTGAAATGATTAACCAGATACTTTAAGTCAATGCATAGTTTAAAAAGCACCTGTCCTGCATCAATAAAATTGTTAGGTTAAACCAAGATGATCACTACCCTTTGTTTCAAAGAAATAATCCGACTATATGAGAAAATACTATTTAAAACTGTAGTACATGGAAAGCCTACAAAAGAAATGCATTTGGAGGCCGAAACCATTCCTTCATTGTTATCCAAGTGATATCAGAAATGAATTTGGTCTTCTACGTTTTTGGGAAAATAGCACAGAAATGCCTCCAAATGAATAAGGTCAGAGCTGATTCACACAACCATTCTGGCAAGTTAGAAATTCAGATGCTACCCTCAAGATCTGCTGAATTTATTTTGTTTTATTTTTAATTTCTGTGAAGTTGGTTAGGTTCAGAGATAGCACTTGGCCCACAGTCATCCAGTGAGTTTCATGGCTGAATAGGGACTTGAACTCAGGTCTCCCTGGTCCTAGTCCAACACTCTAACCACTACACCATGCTGGCTCTCATGGCTGTCCTGCTGCTTTATAATGAACATAAACATATTTTACTAATAAAATGTTTTGCTTGCCATTCTGTTAAAGAAAAAAGGACTCAAGGTACTATTACATAGTCAATAAAATATGGTGGCCTATTATATCCTTCCTTGCTTTCAGACACATGAGTTAAGAGAGATGGTAAGTGGGTGGAAATGCTGCACTTGTGATGAAGCAATCGGATAAGACCATCTCCCTCGTGGCATAATCCAGCAATAACCCTCCCTAAGCACAGCAGCCCAAAACACAATTTCTAATAACAGGGAGCGTTGCAACTGCACACTAATGCTCCTGCATTGCTCCCATGTCTTTCTAGCAAAGACTTCATGTGACAGTTAGGGTTTCAATGGAGCCCACAGAAAAACTTCCTGATAGATTGTGCCCTGAAACTGCAACTCACTGGTATCGTCGTATGAATCAGACCTAATTTCCAGATGATTCGACAATTGAGCAATGGATGAATATAAAAAACACACACAGTTGTCTAAGTTCTGATGGGAGGGCGGGAAGCAGATGGAGACAAACCAAACTGTAAACATTCAGATCCCAAAAGCAGATATATTTCCATATCATCTTTTAGAATCAATATCCAGTAGCTTCACCGATCAGGCCAATACATTGCAAACATTAGAACTCACATGAAGAATTATCCTGTTCTTATCCAATAAACTATCTGCTTAGGATTCAGTCCCTAAAGCATATGTACTAGGCCCACTGAACAGAGTGGCTGGCATCCTAATGAAATGCGCATTTCAAGGGACTGTGGGGACATGCTAAGAGTACTCATGCAACTCCCCTAATCCCCCTAAGTATGCACGGTTGTGCAAGAGCCCTTAGAGCTCTGAACTCTAAGGGCTCTTGCACAATAGTGTGCATGCAGGGGCAAGGCCTCCTGGCATGTCCCAGCAGTTCCTCAAAATGAAAACTTCATTAGGTGGATGTCAGCCACTGGCATTTACTTCTAAGTAAGCATGCACTGCACTATTAGTTTATCAAGTAAGGTAAGGATTTAGAACAATGACCATCACTACTTTTCAAGCAAAAAAACCTTCTGTGCCATTTCCCACTGAGAGCCATTTCCCACTGTGCTGACCTCTGCACAGTACTGCACTTTTCTCAGTGCTGGGAGGGCCCTTTAGGAGAGATGGCAGCCTTCCTTAAGAGCTCTAGGAGGAGAGCTCTAGGAAGGGCTACTCTTCCCTGTACACTGTGTACGCCTTCCAACATGGTGCAGGGTTCAAGAGGCCTATGTTTACCTTAAAGGAGCCCCCGGTGCTGGCCAAAGCACAGCACTGCATGGTGGGAATGGTCACTCCCACACCAGGTGGACTGTGCAGAGTATTTATCTTTGGCTAAAGTGAGGCACAAAGAACAGTTAGTCAGGGAATAGCATTTAGGGCTGACTGGGGCCACCACTGGCTCCTGGGCCTTACAATGAAGAACACTGATTTAGGGGAACACAGGCTTGGACTGGCCCACAGGGCAAGAGGGCATATTCCCGCTGCACCCTACCCGCGGGGCACCCCTGTGCCCCGCCGCACTTGAACTCCCACCCTTAGGTACCTACTCTGCCCAAAACACGATACCCTCCCCACATACATTCCACCACCAACTCAGTGCCCCCAGTCCGGCCCTGGGGGAACATGGAGGTTATACAAACCACTGGCAGCTGGTGCGGGCACTGCTGGGGGCGGGGTGGTGGGAGGCAAGTTTATGTGTAAATTAGTAGGTGCTTACCTCCCATGCCACTGCACCTCAAAGCTCTTCCCGGCAGCACCACCCAGCACCTGCTTCGGCAGAGGATCGGCTCCGCCACCTGGCTGGTGGAGGCCATTTGTGTGGCCAGCACATGGCTCTCACGCATGTGCAGAGGCCAGCTGAGTGGCGGAGTCAGTTCTCTGCCACAGAGGGTGCTGGGCAGTGTGCCATTGCTGGAAAGAGCTTTCAGGAGCGGCGGTAAAAGAGGTGAGCACCTACTAATTTACACTTAAGGGTGCCTCCTGCTCCCCCACCCCTGCCAGCGCTGATAAAGACCTATATTAATTAGATTGCAGATAGCCAGGCTTCCCCGCCAAAAAATTACTGGGAATTCAAGTTTCTTGAACCATTTGAGGCAACATATCAAATAAAAAAATACATAGCAGGTGAACATTATACAGTTTAAAGAGCAAGATGTTTTTCAGTCTTCCGTTCTCTCTTTCTATCCCAAATTAAATTTCAGATGCAACCTACAGGACTCATACACTAAAGTGGTTAAAGTCATTTGTTAGGACTAGTGTAGAATAAGGAGGCAAGGCACTTTAAGAAGAAACATTACAAGCAGCTTCACATGTGCATTAGCTGCAGGCGACTTCTTTTGTAGCGTGAATGGAGAAAAGCAAGTTGCCAAAAAATAAATAAATCAAAAAATCAAGAACAAGTTTGTTGTGTGCTGCCAAGTCCTCAAAACTTCATAGTTTGCAAAATGGTTAGGAGCACATGCAAAGCCAACCACAATGTTATGTAGGAGTCAGTAGTTCTTATCTTTCTTCAGACTGTAGTTTTAAACCATTTACAGTAAATAGGAAAAAAGCATAAATCAAGCATCTATTCTATTGTCATGCAAAAATATCTGGAAGTTACTACTTAGTTGGGAAGAATGAATCATCAGAACCTTCTATGTAATTTGTAGCCCAATCCCATTTCTACCTGAAAATAAGCTGCAGCAGGACCTACTTTTTGATAACTGTGCATAGGACTGAAATCATAGGCAAGAAGTGGTGGTCAACATATATCTTTGTACCTAACACCTTAAGTGGCACAGCAGGGAAATGCTTGACTAATAAGCAGAAGGTTGCCGGTTTGAATCCCCGCTGGTACTATATCAGGCAGCAGTGATATAGGAAGATCCTGAAAGGCATCACCTCATACTATGTGGGAAGAGGCAATGGTAAACCCCTCCTGTATTCTACCAAAGAAAACCACAGGGCTCGCTGGGCACCAGGAGTAGAAATTGACTTGACGGCACACTTTACTTTACCTTTACCTAACACTACAGCTGATACGTTGAAGGTTTTAAGGAGAACTGTTAATGCAATCCATGCGGGAAAGACGAGAGAACAGCAAGAGTAATAAATGAAGGACTTACTTCCAGAAACAACACTAGGAAAATGGGTTTCCTTAAGCATACATTACTTGGAAGCAAGAAATCAGAGCAGCTTACTTTAGGTAAGTGTGTTTATGGTTGGCATGTGCTTTTGTTTTTAACTTCAAAAACTACTTTTTAAAAAACAGATGGAAAAACAAAGATGAATAAGAATCTATAATAATATATTACAACCAAGAGCCGTCCCCAGCTTATTCGTAGCTGCAGGGTAGGAAAAAAGGTTCTTCTGCAACCACATTAGCTGCATGATACAAACTCTTAGTCAAACATGGATCTTCCCTGGGAAAGATCACCTTACATTTGGCTACAGAAACGTGAATTTATGTGCAAATGCCTTTGGTTCATTTAAAAAAGAATGGTAAATTGTTTAGAAGGGGACAGAGACATGAAAGAAGAAGGTGTTGTGGGGTGAATCAGCTCACCTACAAACTTTAGCCCTCAGCCAAAATGCCCATAGATTGAAAGCCCACCCATGTTTCAGGTGGGCTGCCTGCTCTCCCACACAGCGTCTTCCTCCTCAACATTATCCACTTAAGTCTGTTCAATGCTTTATTTTCTTCTTTAGATCTTTTTTTTAACTTGGCTTAAATACTGAAATCAGATCCATCAGGGGAAGGAAGTTGCTTCATGACTGACACAAGGGGCAGCCTGTCAGCACTCTATAAATCCGGGTCCTGTTATAAACTAGAACAACAGGTTCCCTCAGACCCTATCCTGGCTGTAGCACGTACTGGATATCCGGGCAGTGTGCTCCAACAGCAGACACACCACAATATACATCCGTTTTCAGCCTAAGACTTTAAAGCTTGTATTTTCACCATGTTACTGTCTTCTGAGCCAATGCTGTCTGAGCAAGGAACCATAGAACACTGGTGAAATATTGGAATACAGGGTTTAAGTATGAGTCAATCCAATCTTTTTTGTAGGACTGAAACTACAGCATTCCTTATTAGTACTGTAAATCCACCAGTCTGTTTAAATCTGAGAAGGTGATGCAGTACTTGAATAGCTCTATCTATGGCTTTCCACCTCAACATTTCCTGCTTTCCTCTCCCTTTGCCATTGGTTGGCCTAATAGTGGTTAGAGTGCTGGACTAGGACCGGAGAGACCCGAGTTCAAATCCCCATTCAGCCATAATAATTGCTGGGTGACTCTGGGCCAGTCACTTCTCTCTCAGCCTAACCTACATCACAGGGTTGTTGTGAGGACAAACTTAAGTATGTAGTACACTGCTCTGGGTGGAAGAGTGGGATATAAAATGTAAGTAAGTAAGTAAATAAATAAATAAATATAGTCCTTCCAATGCAATTTCCCAGGTTGGAATGACTGGTGCAGCAGTTTGCTTTCTGCAACCCTTTGCGACCCTGAGAGGGAGTGTGATGATATGGTGAAGTCATTCACACAATCAAAAACTGTGTTCTACATGGGCTATGTGTGCTTCCAATTTGTACTTCCACACAATCACTTCTACCCAGCTTTTCCTCTTATCTTGCTTCCACACAACCAAAACTTGGGAGCATACACAGCTCCCATACTCAGATAGAACACAGTAGGGATGTGCACGGAACCGGTTCCGTGCACTCCCGGGAGGGCGGGAGGGGGGCTCCTTTAAGAGGCAGGGAAGGCGCTGCCTACCTGCCAGCCTCCGCCCTGCCGCACTCCCCCCGCCGGCACTCTTCAAAGGCAGGTATGTGGGACAGCAGCATCCCTCTCTGCGCCATATTCTGCGTCACCATGCAAATGGCTTTTCCTCCTATGTTGCTTCCATACAATCACTTCTACCCAGTTTTTCCTCTTACCTTGCTTCCACACAACCGAGAATTGGGAGCACACATAGCTCCCAAACCTGGGTAGAACACAGTGTTTGATTGTGTGAATGGCCTCTATAAGTCCATGTGGGAGAGGGAACCACTTTATCACTCCTTTCGCTATGTAAACTGCTTTGAGGATTTCTTCTTGAATGCTTATACATAGAGCTGCCATGCCCCCCGAAATTCTGGGTTTCACCCAGATTTCAAGCATCTCACCCAGATTGCTTAGCCCACACAGATTTCAGATTTCTTTCTTTCTTTAAAGCTAAACTCTAGGACGTGTAGAAGCAGAGTTATGGAGCAAAACATGCAGCCACTATTCTGCTCAAAAATTATTTTCAAGCCAATTTACATAATATGCAAATTAGGCACCCGGATTTGGAAAGCCAGAATATGGCAATCCTACTTATATACCAATATTTTAAATAAGTATTGTCCTCCCCACCACATCTGTTTCTCCATCTGCTTTATTAATATATTCTGCAGTAGTCTATCCTGCAACAGCTTCTGAAATGGGTTTCATAGTAAACTGCCTATAACCTTTTTCTTTAAAACAAAACAAAACAAAACAGAAAAATAAGTCGCAGCTCCATCCAACATTCAGTGACTATTTGTATGATGTAGCGATGGAAGCAAAACAATGCACTGAAATTATGTTTTATGTGTTTGCACTTATACGCATGAACCCCAGAGCCAAGATGCATCCCACCCACCCACTCTTTCATTTTTAATATCTAGAAACCCAGGGGAAGGGGCTGAAACCTGAAGAACTCTAGTGCATGCTTGCAACTGCATACTAACATTTTAAAAAGACATCACTCCCAACCTTTCCCCAAAAGGCAAAATGACTTATTGCCCATAATAACAGTGCTTTAGCAAGAAAAGGTATTAGAAAACATGCCCGCTAAAGAGAGGCTTTTGGAGCATATGAAATACAGCACCTTATGGCTGAAGTAGATCTTCTATTAGAATTACAATTTCACATTTAGTTGCTTGGAAAAGATATAACTTGAGAAGTCAATGTCCAAATTGCTTCCTTCATTTCAGGATGATGTGCCACATCCAGAAGTAGAAATGAAAATTGATTACTAAGGCTAATAATTGCCTCCCATCGGGCTAGTATTTGTACCATTCACATATCAAAGCCATGATCAAAATACCACCTAAAGTGCTAGGGTAGAAACAGATAATCCATTAAGAGGAAGCTGCAGCAGCAAAGGTATGAAAATAAGGAAAGGTCTGCCATGTTTGTAATCGCCACTACACCACGATGCTTAGAAATTTATTTATTTAACATATTTGTATACCGCTAAATCCCAAGTCTCTGGGTGGTTTACAGTCTATGGGCGGTTTGGTGTGTTTAAAACTCCTTCTAGAAACATCCCTAGTAAAATCCCTTAATTGTTAGATAAGAGTCACATTCCTTTTTCAGCAGAATTCTTAGTTAGCCAGGAATCCACAAATGCAAATTTGTAACACAGAATAAGGATACACAGAGTTACTAAAATGTCTCTGCTTTCGCAGTAAGTCTTATGGGCTAGCAGACTTTCTAGTTTTCAGTTAGAAGTTCTAGAGAAACCTGTTAAGCCAGGTTCACAGCTCCTTTGCAATTCAGATTTACCAATGAACTACATATCATTTTACTTTTCTGGAGAATGTGTGGTCATTTCATAGTCCTTTTTGTTTCAATTAAGCAGAGATAATATGAAGAATCTGAATGTATCACATGTGACTCAAAAAAGGGAAGCATTGGCTATAACTGGATTTTCCAATTGTAGTCATTTATAAAAGAATTTTGGTTTCCATAGGAAAATTGACCTGAAACACATAAATGGAGACTGCATTGTTTTATTTATATAGATTGATGCGAAATAGAACTTTAGAAAAATATCTGAAATATTACTGAAATATCAAGTATGAAGAAATTAGAATGCCCAACAGCATAATATGTTGCCCGAAGAAATAAAGACTTGTTATATAAATAAGCATCAATTCCTGTACATAATTACTCTAAAGTAACCGTAACTAATTTCAGTGGCACATCTTTTTCAATATGTAGGATCACACGAAGGGCTTTCAATAAATTAAAGAATGTTGGTTGATTAATTTCCTGTCCTTGAACATATTAGTCAAGCCATTAATATCACAAAAGCAATCAATACTGAAGTTAGGATGTTGAAAGTAGCAAAAGATAACTTACAGTTTAATAAGCTAACAACTTCTTAGGAAAGGGATATGCTTAAAAAAAAAAATTCTTTCATTATTTTCAGCCTTTTCTCATCTTTTGCAACCATGGTCTTTCTTGTATAGGTCTGATCTTCGGTTATCCATGCCATCCATACCTTTCCTGTATAGGTCTGATCTTCAGATTAGACTACTGAAATGTGCTCTAGGTGGGGCTTCCCTCTGGAAACTTCAGTTGGCACTGCAGCTCAGCTGTGTTAGCAGGAATTGCCTATTAGGAGCACAGTATCTCAGCTTTGTGAAACATTATGGAATGCCCTTCCACTGGAGGTGCATATGCTCTCTATATTGCTTTGGGTACAAAGTTAAAATGTGGTTTTTTCCATTATGCTTTTGGAGTGCACTAGAATGCTCTAGTGCAGGGTTCACTCAACTTTGGGTCCCCAGATGGGCCAAAGGCCATTGTGGCTGGGGAGGATGGAAGTTGTCATCCAACAAAATCGGGGGACTCAAGGTGAGAATCTGCTGTAATGTGTTCTTTTTGGCTGTCTTTGCTGCCAGTTTTTCTGGATTTGGGGGGCTATTGCTGGGTTTGTATTTTATTGTATTGACTATATTCATTAAATATTATGTTTAATTGTTTTGTAAATCACCTTGGTGTTTGCCTTGGCAAGTGAGGAAGGATGTCAATGTTTTAAAATAAATAAGTCCCACCACACCAGAATGAAAACAAACCTCAAATACACCTTAAACTCACAACAAGATTCATAGTTCCAGTCACCAAGTAATCAGCTAAAGATAATTGGCTCATTAAAGCTTGCAGGCTTAATGGCAGTGCCCATCTCGAGACCTATCTGTCCACAGGTCACAATCTAGAGAAGGGCATGACTAATTTTGCATGCTTATTGGGGCTTTTATTCTGCTGCCCTCCCCCCATCATCAAATTTAAAAATTGCTATTAAACCTGAAGGTGCATCACAAACTATTTACATTGCAGTACCAGAGGGCAGTTAATGTTGGGGGAGGGATGCGCTGGATACTTCCACTGAGAATATGCAAGCCCCCATCATATATCTATCAAGTATTATATTAATATTATATTAAATATTAACAGTATTATAGCCCCAGTGTATTTGCATACAGAAATGGATAAGACTCATAAGTAAATATATGTGTGTAAATAACAAGTTGCAACTTCATGTACTTGCCGATGATTCACACCACCAGATTACTAAAATAGTCTCCATTTCCAGATAAGAATGCTTCAAAGTGCAACATAAAACACATCCATTCTTTGCAACACCTTGTAGGTTTTATATGAATACATAATCAAGTCTTTTCAGCCTTCTAGTTGGATCATTTCAAAACTGTCAGACTGACTGAAGAAAAAGAAGGAAAGCCTAGTATGAAGCATGCATATTGGCTTGCTACTATCCAGAGCTATTTGTTTTGCAGGCATCTTAATAAAATGTTCATGGCAAAACCATGGCCTCAGAGTAGACAGTCTTACCTTTCCCCTGCCTTCCCTGATGCTATGATTCTCTCAACACTTAACTCATGTACTAATTAATCCTGAATGCTCTCCTCTGCAGTCCTGGTTTGCCCTGTATTGTGAATCCTTGAAAAGTGATTCTCTGTACTACTCTTTGATGATATAATTCCCAAACACTACTTTCAGCAGGGAAATGCTTGACTATCAAGCAAGAGGTTGCCAGTTTGAATCTCTGCTGATACAGGGATATATCGGAGCAGCGATATAGGAAGGGATACGGGCAGCAGCGCTATAGGAAGATGCTGAAAGGCATCGTCTCATAGTGCACGGGAGATGGCAATGGCAACCCCCTTCTGTATTCTACCAAAGACAGCCACAGGGCTCTGTGGTTGCCAGGAGTTGAAACCGACTTGACAGCACACTTTACCTTTACTTTTAGTTAACTGGTCAGATGGAAGCTCAATATGCTCACAAACCTTAAGGGCTAAGCCATCTATGGTCTAATGAAGTGCAGTGCATGTTATTCAGAAGTAAGCTCCATTGTATTCAATCATGAGATTTATTCCCATGTAAGCAGGCATATAATTGCAGCCTTAGAGGTTCCATTCCTAAATCATTAAGGAAGCCACAGATGGACTATCTTTTATGCAATGTCTGTTGTGCCTGAGCTTTTGTAAGAAGATGCTTTTATCTACAATGCATTTTTTCCCCATGAGGGAAAATACTGCACTATCGATTTTACGTATCTTGCTTTTTCCAAAACCACTGCAGCAAGAGCAGAACATGAGACAAATGTCTTGATATGCTGAGTGACTGCAAAAATGCATCCTTCTTCCTCAACACAGCATGCATAATTGCCAACTGTGGCATTCAATGCTTTTAAATGTAATCTCTATCTTTTAATCCCTATAATTCTTCAACATTGTTAGAATTAACTGAAAATAAATCAGCATATATAGCATATAAACCAGCATATAAACAGGTAAACATTAGGGTCAAATTTGGCCCCCAATTGTAAGGCTCCCTAATGCTATTCTAATCAATATTTAAATCTTAAAACAAGAAACATCACCTAAATTATTATTTTACAGACATGCACTTTAAAATCAGGGCTGCCTATATGTATCAGATCAAAATTCCCCTACCATTTGCTGCTTTTTAGAAGGAGCACTTTTTATTTGATTGTATTTTATGGTTTTAAACTATGTTCTAAGCTACTCTGAACCTATTGAGAAATATATATTTTAAAATTTAAAAATATCTAACAAAATTCTGCATAGCCAAAATTCTTCTGCACAACAAAATTCTGCAGTATGAATAAATTATTGTTCTGGCCAGCAGTTGCTGTCCATTATAGAGGCGGGAACCTCCCAATTAGAAGTATACATTTAAAAACCTAACTAGTGGACATATTGTTCATACATTACTTATTTGCATAATTTATTTTTCTTCTGTTAGTCATGATGAAGAATCAAGAGTCGTGTTAGTCATGGGGAGGGGTGTCCAGGGTGATATGCAGCTTTTAAAAAGCACCGCAAGACAAGGCCAGCTGCACAGACTGGTACTGTTCATAATCCATTTAAAAAATATTTCTTCATCAAAGAAAAATTTGTTTATACTACTTAGTAAAGATTGCTTGGAAAAACTATTATGTTGGAACTCTCTCAAGCAGAATGCTTAAAAAAAAAGTATACATATTTTTGCACTTGATAAACATTTTAAAAAATTCATTGGGAATACTACCAAACAGTGAAGAGTTGCTTAAACCTGGTCCACTGAAATCTTGTCCATATCCACCCACTTATGACACCCCATCTTTATCTTAAGCTTCTATCAGGCTCCTGCCTGAAAAACCTTTGGAGAGTTGCTGCCAGTCAGTGTAGACCAGTGGTTCCTAACCAGAGTTTCTCCAAATGTTGATGAACTACAACTCCCATCATCCCTAGTTACAATTTATTGTGGCTAGGGGTGCTGGGAGTTGTAATTCAGCAGCATCTGGAGGAATTGTGGTTGGGAACCAGTTGTGTAGACAATACGGAGCTTGACAGACCAATGGTCTGACTAAGTATAAGGTGCCTTTCTATGTAACCATTTTAAAAACAGTATCATTTCAGAGATGCTGACATTTGCATCCAGAACCAACTTAAATTATTATTGCACTGCCTTTTCAATGAAAAAATTTCAAAGTAGTTTATGTAGAAAAAAAATAAGGTGATTTCCTGTCCTCAAAGAAAAACAAAAGGCAGACACTGCAACAGCCACTTGCATAGTACAGTCACACAGAGTTATTTGACATGTGCAGAAAGATAACTTAAGAATGTTTAGAAGTATGCCTGTTTCAATGATGAAAATTGCTTTCCTGAAGATGGTATTTGATGCACGTGAACATACATTGGCAACAGTGTTCCCTGTAACAGGGATGCCCAGATGTTGTTGACTACAATTCCCAGCATCCCCAGCTGCAGGGGCTGGGGATGCTGGGAATTGTAGTCAACAACATCTGGGAATCCCTGTTAGAAGGAACAGTGATTGGCAATGAAACATGAGATGTAAGCAGCAATTGGAAGGAACTCTAAAGAATTAGAGCCTCTTTTGCCTAGAAACTTAATTCATTAACATCATTGCAATAATTATCTGTCTAAGGGAGCAAGCAAAAGGAATGACGATACAAACACCACCACTGAACAGTCATCCCCAGCTCAGCCTGTGACACATGCTAGCATAAATGTTGGTACACCTTATTCTAAACACTTGGTGCAGAAATTTTATAAAAATCTGAATGTATGTAAACTTTTAAAATCTGAATGTCTGGATGCCATTTGCCATACAAATGGCAAGTAAAATAAGCGATTCAACATATATTTTCTTGGCATGTCTTTAAACATTAGAATGAAAACTTATAAATCAAGAAAGTCATTAAATGTTCAGATGTTTTCACAAAACAAAATAAGGCTCTATCTAATGCAGGCCTGCACAACATAAGGCCCGGGGGTCGGATTTGGCCTGCAGGGACTATTTTACTGGGCCCCAGGTATCTTGCAGCAAGACAGGAGATGGAGACTGCCTTATAGCACCATCCTGTGCATGCTTTCTCAGAAATATGCTCTATGGTATGCCCAGTGAGGTTTACTCCCGTGTAAGCATGCCTAGCATTGCAGCCTGAAAGCAACAATTTAGGGAGAGGAGAGGACTTGGCATTTGTTTGGGGCTGGCATGCATTCCAGGGCCCCACTGATTGAGCAGGGACGGGATCCATTTTCTGGCCACTACCCTTGGTTGAAACTATGGGTCCACTGACAGGGGGAAGGGATCCACAAGTAACTAATAATATTTTTAATTTGAACATAATAATGTGCTAAAAATTTGACCTTGGCCCCTGCACGCCAAGTTGTGGATGGTTCCGGTCCACCAGGGCATTTGAGTTGTGCAGCCCTGATCTAATGTCTGCAGAGGTTCAGATATTTAGATACTAATGAGTCTTAACTCTTACTCTGAAAACCCAAATAAAGGTTCAGGTGCACATTACACACAGTAACTGGTACTGATACTTAAAACGTTTCATGATTTGCAAATGAGACGTATATACACTGTCAAAGGAAGTGAAGAGAACAAAAGTGCACACAAAGAGGAACTTGAGTTTGAGAACGTTGATTTACCAGCTGTAACAGGGAACACACACAGTCTCCAATTTTTAAAAATCATAATATTAGAATAATGTTGCCTATTAAAATTAGAAGGTAGCGAAGGTTTTAGAAATACGTTTCTCAGTCAAATCATTCACACCTGAGACTTAATTCCTCCCTGACCTTTCACTTTCGTACTCCACTATGTTTCACAAAACTTGCTGAAAGATTCATATGGTACTAGATTTGCTGTAAGTCATGGAGCTACATCCACTAAGCTAAAAATGGATCAAAATCCATACAGTACAAAAACAAGCAATCTGAATTTATATATAAACCACAGTCTATATAACACTTCTTGTGATATAAAGCAAAACAAATTTTACTCAACAGCTCTGCATTGCTCTTACTATATATGGAGAAAGAGGGAAACAACCACATATTGCAAAATACTGTTTGTACTTTCAAAGTATTTTGAGTTAGGAACAATCCAGCAACTTATTTATCAATTGATGTGGCAGGGTTAGCCTTGTCAAAGTCTCTTCCAATAAAACTAAATAAGAAATCTTCATTATATTATATTGCTCAAGTGTTCAAAATTTTCACATATATTATGTCTATGATCATTACAGTCTGTAAATAAGGACAGTATTATTATTGCCATATCACACAGATAAGGGATTTATGCTAAGAGACCAGCGGCCAGCATCCAGACTATTGTTGCATTAATACAAACGTGTGCTAGAGAAAGGACGTGGCACAAGGTAGCTCCATAAAAATGAGAGCTTCTGTACCAACCTAGTGTTGCGCATGCACAATATGTTGCACATCCTGTTTCACAACCTTCTTTGCCTAAGCATTCTGATGGCACCACCAGTTGTGAAACTTCCTACAGTACCATAACATTGTACAGATTTGCGAACTTCTTAAGTGAGTGAAATTTTACTTGCTGCACAAGTGCAAGAGACATGAGTTTGGGGAGGTATATAAATGTGCTAAATAAATAAATATGGGGCTGGGTGGAAGTGACACACAAAAAGAGATGGTTACTGATGCTAATAATAATAATAATAATAATAATAATAATAATCCCCCAGTGAGGCACTACCTTGACGTGGTTGTGGGGCTTGCGTGCTCTGAGGAAGGTGAGAGCTATGCCAGAGGTCCAACCATACTGGACAGGTATCATCAGAGGATCCAGACAAAGAGTGCCTCTCCCATCAACAATATGGTGAGACGTAACTTTAATAAATCTATACCGGATTGGTCGTTGCCCGGGTCAACAAGGACCGTGCCAGGTGCTGGAGTTCCTGGACATCTGGTGGCAAGTGGGCTACAGGACTCAGGATCTTCAGTTGAGCAACCAGGGCTGGAGACTGAAAAGTTACTGGAAGAAACGTCACTTAACCAGAAAAAATATACAAAAAATGCCAACAAGGAAATAATGATCTGCTATTACAAGTCTAGTCCAACTAGAAGAGGTTATTTAAAAAGAATGTACCAAATTTGGAAAGAGAAGCATTCAGATACATAAATAACAGAACAAAGGCTAGCAGACCAGAGAAGATTCATTAATAAATGAAGTATTCACAGACGTTGAGCTGGAAGAACTGCAAAGAGCAACACAGGCTCAAGACATGGAAGAAGAATTACCACCAAATGAAGAAGTTGCTCAGGCGCAGGTGGAGGAGGAGGTGTGGGAAATAGAGGATGCCACTGTTGCTGAACTGTTTCAAAATCAAAACCAGGCAACCTCCCCTTTGCCTTCACCTCAAAAATCCAAATGCTGTTTAACAGAAAAGCAACAAGAACTAAAGCAAAAAATAACTGAGCACATGAACCAAACAACCACCAGGGTTCGACTTCCAGCTCTAAAAACAGTTGCCAAAAAACAACTTGCTCAGGCATTAAAAGATGTCAATGCTGCACTTGCAGAAATAACAACCAATAATTTGCAAGAAACAAACAAACTAATGTACAATGCAGCAACAATAACAACACGACCTGTAAAAAAGGAAACTAGTACATCATCTAAATAGAAGATTAGATTAGAAAATAAAATCTCCAGACTTAGATCAGATGCTAGTAAATTGAAAGATATGAAAGACAAGAAGCTGAAGAATGAAAACGCTAAACAATATCTGATCCAAAAATACTACCTAGATTCAACGAAAATTAGAGAAGTCATGGAAATAATAAAGCAGCAAATAACAGCCGTGTCAAAGAAGATTAGCAGACACGAAGCCACAACACAGGCAGATTCTCCAATTCCAATCGAATCAGAGATGTTTCTACCAAAGCATAGAAGGAGAAACTGCAAGAAACCTAGAAACACCAAATAAAGAAGAAACACTGCAATTCTGGGGAAATTATGGGACAATCCAATAGATTATAATTAAAAAGCAGGCTGGATGAAAGAGGTCAAAAAATGTAACCAACAAATGCAAGATCTAATAATAACACCAGAATTAATAAGCGAAAGAGCAAAGAAAATTAAAAATTGGACTGCTCCAGGTGATGATGAACTGCATGGCTTTTGGCTTAAGCACTTAACAAGCCTTCATAAACAACTATCAAAACAGTTCAATCACATTTTGCAAGGAGGTGATATTGAACAATGGCTAACAACTGGGAAAACTCATCTCATCATGAAAGACCCAGCAAAAGGTGCAGTTCCAAGGAATTATAGACCGATAACCTGCCTGCCAACCATGTTCAAATTATTAACTGGAATAATAGCACATGAAGTGATGCAAAACTTATTAACTAACAAACAGCTCCCAGTTGAACAGAAAGGAAATTGGCCAAACACCAGAGGCACAAAAGACCAGCTGCTGATTGACAAAATGATTTTAGAAAATTGCAAGAGAAGAAAAACCAATCTAAGTGTGCATGGATTGACTACAAGAAAGCCTTCAATTCATTGCCTCACACATGGATACTAAAATGTTTAGAAACAACTGGTGTCAGCAAAAAATTCAGATATTTATTTAAAAAGCAATGAGCATGTGGAGTACACAGTTAACAATCAATGGCGAGACACTTGGACAGGTTAGCATTAGAAGAGGCATTTTCCAAGGGGACTCACTATCCCCTCTGTTGTTTGTAATCGCCATGACCCCACTTTCACAAATTCAGATATTTATTTTAAAAGCAATGAGCATGTGGAGTACACAGTTAACAATCAATGGCGAGACACTTGGACAGGTTAGCATTAGAAGAGGCATTTTCCAAGGGGACACACTATCCCCTCTGTTGTTTGTAATCGCCATGACCCCACTTTCACAAATACTAAACAAAACAGGCCTCGGATACCAAACATCTAAAACATCAAGTAAAATCAACCATCTGCTGTACATGGACGATCTGAAGTTGTATGGAAAGTCCCAGTCAGAAATCGAATCACTGCTAAACACTGTCCGTATATTCAGTACCGATATAGCAATGGAGTTTGGACTAGACAAGTGTGCTGCATTAATAATGAACAGAGGGAAAATAATAAAAACAGAAGGAATAGAACTGCCCAATGGAAGCAACATCAAGAACCTGGAAGAGAAAGAACATTACAAATCTTTGGGCATTCTCCAGGCTGATAACATTGCACACACTGAAGTTAAAAGAAAAATGGGAAGTGAATACATCAGGAGAGTTAGAAAAGTCCAAACTCAATGGCGGGAACACCATACAAGCCATAAACACCTGGGCTATACCTGTTATCAGATACAATGCAGGAATAATAGACTGGACCCAGGCAGAGCTAGAGACGCTGGATCATAAGACCAGGAAAATCATGACCATCAATCATGCTCTGCACCCCCGCAGTGATGTAGATAGGCTATACCTCCCTTGCAGCTCAAGTGGAAGAGGAATACTGCAAGTCCATCAAACAGTTGAGGGGGAGAAAAGAGGCCTTGAAGAATATATCAAGGACAGTGAAGAAGATGCACTTCAAATGGTCAATAACGTGAAACTATTCAACACCAATGAAACAAAGCAGGCCTACAAGAAAGAACAAGTCAAGAACCGAGCAGAAAAATCGAAAAATAAGCAACTGCATGGTCAATATTTGCACAATATAAGTGGAAAATCAGACATCACCAAGACCTGGCAATGGCTTAAGAATGGCAACTTGAAGAAAGAATCAGAGGGTTTAATACTGGCTGCACAATAACAGGCACTAAGAACAAATACAATAAGAGCCAAAGTAGAACAGTCAACAACAAACAGTAAGTGCCGCCTTTGTAAAGAAGCAGATGAAACAGTGGACCACCTAATCAGCTGTTGTCAAAAGATTGCACAGACTGACTACAAACAAAGGCATGACAAGGTAGCAGGGATGATTCACTGGAACATCTGCAAAAAATACAAGCTACCTGTAGCCAAACATTGGTGGGACCATACAATTGAAAAAGCTGAAGAATATGAAGATGTAAAAATATTATGGGACTTCCAACTACAAACAGACAAATATCTGCCACACAATACACCAGATATAACTGTAGTCGAGAAGAAAGAAAAAGAAGTTAAAATAATCAACATAGCAATACCAGGGGATAGCAGAATAGTAGAAAAAGAAATAGAAAAAATCACAAAATACAAAGATCTACAAACTGAAATTGAAAGGCTATGGCACAAAAAGACCAAAGTAATCCCAGTGGTAACTGGCGCCCTGGGTGCAATTCCAAAACAACTTGAAGAGCACCTCAACACCATAGGGGCCACAGAAATCGCCATCAGCCAATTACAAAAAGCAGCTTTACTGGGAACAGCCTATATTATGCCGACGATATCTATAACAACAGCAACAACATTGACAATAAAATTCAGCCATCCCAGGTCCTTGGGAAGGACTCGATGTCTGGATAAAACAAACCAGTCAATAACACCTGCCTGGCTGTGTAAACAGATAATAATAATAAATAATAATAATAAATAAGTAGATCAGGAAGAAGGCAGAACACGGAAGCATATCTGAGGAATCTGCATAACAAAAGAAGGGAGTGGCTCATCATGGTGGTAGACAGTGAGGTTGTTCTTCTCTAACTTGGTAGGGCATGCTAGGCCATAGGGATGTGCACGAAATGCAATTCACAGACCAAATCATGGCACATCCCTTTAAAGAGCAGAGATTATTACACATCCCCTTTATCATGGAGGAGAGCAGGTCCATATCTGCTCCTCCACAGCATACTGCCACTTCCATAATCATATTGCTTAGCCCAACTATCAGAGCCTGCATGGTAGCCATGTGGTGCCAGCGTCTCACAGGGGCATCTGAGGGAGAGCGCTGCAAGCACGCGCTGATAGCTGGGGCGAACACCATGAGTGGCAGCATGCAGCAGAGGAGCAGGTATGGACTTGCTCCCTTTCGTGTTAAAGGGGATGTGTAATCCCTCTGTTTTAAAGGGAAGTGCCATGATTGGGACTCCAAATAATGTTTCGTGCACATCCCTACTAGGCTGGGTAGGGCTGGTCGTGGGAACTGCCGGGATTGCTCCTGATCTAAGTCTGCCAGGTAAAAGTGAGGTAGGAGGACATGAGTGTGCCTTCTACCTCACTGCCTGGGTGAGCAGGCTGCCAGCAGCTCCTTTCTGGCTGCCAGCAGCCATACTCACCATAGAGCCAGGGGAAGGAGTGGCCCAGCAGCCAGGCAATATCCCAATCCTGCTCACATGGTATATTGTAGGATATTTGGTGGCTGGGGTTTGCTCTCCCTGCTGCTCATCCACCCTGCTGCTCGTGTGGGCGCATGAGTGGCAGAACCCTGGTCAGGCTCTGGATCACATGGGGGAAAGTAGGTAGTATCCTGCCTCCCAGCCCCAGCGGCCATGTGACCAACCTTAGTGAGAAGATTCGAATGAGTCTCACAGCCTAATCCTTCCTTGCTTGGAAATAAGTTCCACTGATAAATATAAGCTGTTAACAAGAGATTGTAAAAGACTAACGTGAGCACTCAGTCACTCAAACATCTTATTGTAGGGGTTCCCAACCTTGAGTTTCCAAATGTTGCTGGACTACAAGCCTCATCATTCCCATCCACACTGGCCTTTGTGGCTGCAAATAATGGGTTTTGTAGTCCCATATCATCTGTTATGAACCCCTGTCTTATTGCATCAAAGATCACTACAAGTCCCTCCTAGTACAAAACTGTATATACAAAATAAATTTAAATGGACTTTGATTGTAAACATTGATTCCCAGGGAACAGCAGTCACCGCAGAGTTAGCAAAGTTGTCCTATATGCCACATACACACCTATAGCTGTGAGAAGATAGCAAATTTTCTGGGCCTCTGTAAAATGTGTTAATTTGGTTGCAAGATCTTAAACAAATCCCTCTCTTGGTTCTTTGTATAGCGGACATAAAAGTATACAGTATAGTGTGTTGGAACTTTCATTCCATTCTATCAGCATTCTAACATAATTTATTTTCACACCAAGGGTGGCTCCAGGGGGTGGGGGGTAAGGGGGGGCAAGCCCCTCCCCAGACAAATAGTCTGCTCCCATGCCCCATTTCTGTTTCTAAGATGTGGAATAGTGCTCACTCACCCAGAAATGCACTTTGCCCTTTCTGTGTCCCCTTCATTTTTTCCACTAGTGCTGTCACTTTTTTCACACATGACACTAAAAATATGCTTGAGCCTCTGTGCTTCTATTTGTGTGCATGTGTGAATGTTGTTACAGAGCTCAGTTTCTGAGTTTAACTTAAAACCTAAATTAACTAGAATACATCATTTCAGAAGGTCATCAAACTTTCCCTTCCAAGTAGAATTACCAGCAGATCCACCTTCCATCATCTTCTCACTGCAGATCATTACAGGTATGTGATAAGCAAATAACTCGTTTAGTGTCATGATCAAGAATGCCCTGAGACCCTTTGGGGGAAAGAGGAACTGTGAGTAAGACTTATTTCTATGATCCCAGAAAAGATGCCTGAGGGGAAAAAGAGAAAACCCATTGGAGATTTCATAGTCTCCAGTTGTAAGGATAGAGGCAACAAGTGTCTGGCTAGCAAGTGTATGGTCATGCCTCTAAGAACATATGCTCTAAATTGAGAAATGTATTGTCTAGACACTTCTTGTACTAGCTCCAGATAAAAGTATGCTAACTGCAATTAGTCAGAGGTGAAGGAAAAATATTTTGTACATGTGGAATGGTGCTTTCCTCCATTATTACTTTATATGTCTCGTAACTAAAGTTTTGAAAACAAGTTCAAAAGCCGAGGCTTGAAGACCGCTCATTCAAATTAAATCCTAAATTCTCGTTCTCCTCTGCCACTACTATATCCCTAACTGAAGTCACCCGATGACACATGGCAAGTGAACAAAACATTAATATTCCCTGTGCAGCACTAATAATATATGTGCATGTTTAACAAAGATAAGCGCAGGAGATATGCCTAATCTAAGATGTCACCATCTCAAACTTTCCCCTTTGTGTAAAGTAAGGTTGTGCCGTTGAGTTGGTGCGGACTCCTGGTGACCACAGAACCATGTGGTTTTCTTTGGTAGAATACAGGAGGGGTTTACCATTGCCATTTCCCATGCAGTATGAGATGATGCCTTTCAGCATCTTCCTACATTGCTGCTGCCCGATATAGGTGTTTCCCATAGTCTGGGAAACATACCAGCGGGGATTCGAACCAGCAACCTCTTGCTCCTTAGGGATGTTACTTCCTTGCTGCGTGCCTCTATCCTCATGACAAGATCATTCACTCCCAATCTGAAGCAATTATTCCTAATGCAGTTATTCCTGGTAGCTGTAGGCAACTGGAGAATGATGACGACGACTGGATGTGATTCCATTCATGCATCTCCTGGGGATGTTTGAAGTTATTGCAAGGAAGTGCATGGCAAGGATCTCAATCACTGGGATCTATTGCACTGAGCTATGGCCCCATCCCTTAAGAGCACTGTAAGATATTCCCTTACGGGGTGGGGCCACAGATCAGTGTAAAAGCACCTGCTTGCATGCAGAATATCCCTGGCATCTCCAGGGAGGGCTGGGAAAGACCCCTGCCTGAAATCTTGGAGGGCCACTGCCAGTCAGTGTAGACAATACAGAGCTAGATGGACTGATGACCTGACTCGGTATAAGGCAGCTTCCTGTGTTCCTACCCAACATTTATACACGCACGCACCCACCCACCCACCCACACTTTCAGAAGTTCACTCCAGCTGACGTGAAACAGCTGATGTGAAATTTTGATGAAAAAATAAAATAAGTTTTTGGAACAAAAAATGACTCCTTGGATTGTACCCCAACTGATTCCCATCATCAATGTCAATGTTATTAAATTTAAAAGGGGAGAGAATAATCTTCCCAGTTACAGGACCTAGTGTAAGCAAACAGTTTATTTTATTTATTTAAACCATTTCTAGCCTGCATTTTCACAGTGCTGTAAGTAGCCTGGCAGAAAACAACAAGCAAGCAGCAAATAAAATCAGGAACCAGAAAAGTAAAATGAGCTAATAAAAATAACCACTATGCATACCAGAACATCTACCAAATTCAAGTTTTGTAACCCATTTGAAAGATGGATTAAAAAACACAGCACCTCACCCTTGCAGAGCCTAAGGGCTACAGCAATAAAGGCCCTACTCCTGGTGTTAATGAGATTTACAGTATTTTGGACCAGAAGCAGCTTTACAGATATTTTTTACAGCTTTTAAATATCTAACACTTAGAGCGCCAAACTGTCAAAAATATTAGCTGCATCAGCATTTTGCAAGAGTGCTCTCTTCAAACGCAGAAATTAACATGGGTGTGAAACAGTAAAAGGCAGGACAATAACGCCAATAGCTAGCAAGGTACCAAAATCCCACCCTGTGGTGGGGGCAGATTCATTGGTGGGACTGGAGATATTTGCCTGCAACTGATTTATCATGCTAAACCAGAAATCAGTCTACGAAGGTGGTGGAGAGAGCAACTACCATATGGCGTAGGAGAATCCTGTGATCACATATCAACTCAGGGAATCTCACAGTAAAGATGCTGAAGACCCTGGCCTAAATCTGGATACCGTATTTACCTAGTGTGTGTGTGTGTGTGTGTGTGTGTGTGTGTGTGTGTATGTGTGTGTGTAAATACAGGTATACGGTGTATTCTTTTTAAAAAAAGAAATTGTCTTAAATCCAGAGTACATTTATTTATTTAATATATGTATACACTGCCCTTCCAGTACACTACTGCTCAGGGCCAGTGTTTCCTCTAAGGCGTGTGCATGTGCTCACACTTTTTTGATGTCCACTCAGTACATTTTAGATCCTATTCAAGTTGAATCAGGAAGGCCTCATTCTGAATGCAAGTGCATACGCACTGCCTTGATCCTGCTGCCCAGAACAAAACTCATTCTGCACGCAGATAAAAAAAATTAGAGAGAACACTGCTCAGGGCAGCTCACAACTTTAATAACATAGATACAATGTAACATAAAAGACTAATAAAGCTAAACAAGTTTAAAAACCAGGCTAAAACCACATTTAATTTTTTTTAAAAGTAATTTTCAATGTGGTTTTAAAAGAAAAAAGTTTCAAATTAAGAGTTATTAATAAAAAACTAAAAACTGAGAACTATAAAAACTAAACTATCTACCAGATATAAGCAGCAGATAATACATTTAAAAGCCTCTTTTAAAAGATGTGTTTTAATTGTTTTTTAAAAACATTGAGGGAGGGAACATGTTGAAGCTTTTCAGGGAGAGCGTTCCAAAACTGAGGGGCCACACCCAAAAAGGTCCTGTCTCTAGTCCACACCAACTGGATCTCTGTTAGTGGCAAGGCCATGGACAGGGCCTGAGATGCCGAGTGGAGGGCCCTGGCAGGTTCTTAAGGGTGAATGCAGTCTGACAGGTACCCTGGCTCTAAGCCTTGTAGAGTTTTAAGGGTCAAGACCAACACTTTGAATCTAGCCCGGAAGTGGACTGGTAACCAATGAAGCTACGGCAGAAAGGCTGTGACACTCTTAAAGTAATTTGCGTCCATTAAAATCCTTGCAGCAGCATGCTCGACCAGCTGAAGCTTCCAAACCATCTTCAAGGGCAGTCACACATAGAATGCATTGCAGTAGTCCAATTGTCTTCTATTCAGGTAAATACGGTAATGTACGTGACACTCTCAGAAACTTCAGTGCAGAGAAGCTCTCAAGACTACTTCTCATATAACAAAATTCATACAATGAATGAATATCAGTTCATTTAGGAAACTGTAAGAGACCTTCTGGATCCATCCAGTCTAGTAAACGGTTTCCTACAGTGGCAAGCTAAATATTTCAAAGAAGCCTACCAGCAAAGCATGCAAGCAAGCATACAGTCGTCCTTACTTGCTTATCCCACACCAACCATGTGCAGAGATCTGCTGCCTCTGAACATCCACCTTATTTTATTTTAAAATGTATACCCTGCTTCTCTTCAAAGAAACCAAAGCAGCTTACAAATTCATACACAAATTCACACACACACGTAGCAAAATTACCTAAAACCAATCAAAACTGTGGCAACATAAAATCTCCAACAGCATCCATTAACAAAAGTTCAATCTCTTGAAAGAGACACATCTTTGCACCTGAAAGCATATAATGTGGGGGCCTGAAAAATCTTGACAGGGAGAGTATTTCAGAAAGACAACACCATCACTAAGAAGGCGCTGCTCCTAGAGTCCGTCTTCGGCACTTCATACAGCAGAGGAAGCATGGCCTCAGATTATCAGCTAAATGTACAGGGAGGCGAATATGGGAGGAGGTGGTCCTTCAGGTATCCAGGATTCAAGGCATTTAGAGTTCTGAAGGTAAAAACCTGAATTACCTTGAATTGACCTCAGAATGTTGGCAGCATGTTCCCGATGGGCAGTCCCAGTCAACAACTACACTGCCACATTCTGCATCAGCCAAACATTCTGAGGTCAATTCATTTCAGCACTGAAAGAGATGTTGGGCCTTCTGCCTGATGAAGGCGTGGTCCAAGTTTCTCATGGTCCAAGTTACACCTCCATGAGATAGAGGACACCCCACATTCCTCTGATACCCTATCCCATCCATCCTTTGGGGGCAGGGGTACATATACATGAAAGCATGTTATACTGAGTAAGAGCAATTGCTTAACTAGCCAAGGGGTTCTCAGCTTTGGGTCTCCAGATGTGTCAGACTACAGCAGGGCTGCTCAACTTTGTCCCTTCTGCAGATTAATTAATTGATTACGATTAATTTTTAATTGTTAATTGATTACAAATGCTTTTCAAGGACAGCCCTTGAAAATGTGATGTAGAGTGTATCACAGTAATCCAATCTGGAGGCAATGAGCATGGATACATGTGGCCAGATCAGATTCTTCCAGGAATGCCCACAGCTAGCAAACTAGCCCAAATTGGTGAAAGGTACTCTTCATCATTTAGTTTCCAAAATAAGTCCCAAAGGAAGGACCAACAGCAAACTGTGAACCCAATTCTTCAAGGGGAGTGCAACCACATCCAGAACAAGCTGCAAACCCATCCCTGGACTAGCAGATTCCCTAACCAACAGTACCTCCATCTCAACAGGATTAAGTACCTAATGGCACAGGGGCGAAATGACTTGACTAGCAAGCCAGAGATCGCCGGTTCGGATCTCCGCTAGTGTGTTTCCCAGACAATGGGAAACACCTATATCAGGCAGCAGAGATATAGGAAGGTGCTGAAAGGGATCATCTCACACTGTGCAGAAGATGGCAATGGTAAACCCCTCCTGTATTCTACCAAAAACAACCGCAGGGCTCTGTGGTCACCAGGAGTTGACACCGATGACACACTTTACCTCTAACTCATGTGCATGTTAAACAAAAGAAAGGATTAACCAGATTCATATGGGTCTATCAACAACAATTAGCCATGACAGCTAAGGTAAGGAGACAGAATACATTTGAAAACCAGACACCAGGACAACTTAGATGATATGTTCCCCAGCCTATCCTAATCACAGGGGGAACAAGCATGAGTGTGCATGACTCTCTCTATCTGGCACAATGTCCTGCCATTGTCTAATAACTACTGCCTCTTCAATTACTACTACTACACCACCACTATGGATATTTAGATTAAATAAATAAATAAATAACATGGGTGGGGGTGTGTTCTAACCACCCTGCAGTAAGCGGATTAAATATTACTTTGAAGTAATATTTTAATCTGTGTATTAAGTGTTGTTCCAACAAACTACCTCCATGCAATTAGGCAAAGGGCAGGGGAAAAGGCATGGTGGATGGAGAGGCGGGGAAAATGAGCACTCCAACGCTCCTCTCTCATGGCACTGGGAGGGCTTGTTGGAGTATCACCCAAAGAGGCCCGTTGAGGACTAGCAACAGGGGAAAGCCATCACTCCCACACCTTGCTTGAGTGTATACAGAGCCGTCTGGCTGGCGACTGTTTTCAGAATAAAAACTTGGATTAGACAGATGCGAGTCTGACCCTGCAAGGCAATACTAATATTGTCACAGACAAAGATTACACCTTTTAAAAAAAAAAAATCACTGGGCATACATATAGCAGGAAGCTCCCAACTAGGAGAAAGTCACTGAAGCAGGTAGGTCATGAGTGTGCACACTCAGGGTGCTATGCACAATTGTCTGCATGGAAAAGAGCCAGCATGGTGTAGTGGCTAGAGTGCTGGACTAGGACCAGGGAGACCTGAGTTCAAATCCCCATTCAGCCATGATACTAGCTGGGTGACTCTGGGCCAGTCACTTCTCTCTCAGCCTAACCTACTTCATAGGGTTGTTGTGAGGAGAAACCTAATATGTAGTACACCGCTCTGGGCTCCTTGGAGGAAGCGCGGGATGTAAAAATGTAAAAATAAATAAATATTTTTTATTTTTAAAAAACTGTCATGTGTAAATGGTCCTTAGATAAAGTTGTTTTCCTGCTTTCCCCACATGTTTCTGAAAATTAGGCTTGCAAAAGACAAATTATTCTGCACACCAAGTCAAAGAAAAACGATTACATCATGGCTGATAGACCAACAGTTGTTAGTCCAATTCTTCCAAACATACACATATTTGCAATAGCTCTATAGTGTTTGTGTTGCTAAAGCTCTATTTTAGAATTAGCCTGTTTATTTCTTTTTTAGGAAGGACAGAGAAGTGTTCATTTAAAAACCATATTTTACTGAAAGTATCTATGATGACTCTAATCAATGTAAGCATTCTTGATCACTGAGAAAACTCTATAGCAGGCTTACTGTCATTAACCACTAACCTGTTTGCGAGTGGTGACCTGGAATGGCTCATATTGGTCGCCATGTTTTCCTCTCTAGCATGTGCCAGGAAATGACCCTACAGCATGATGTAAGATTATTTCCTGGCACATTCTAGAGAGGAAAAAAATGGTGACTGGCATAAATGGTGACTGGCCAGGAATGTGATCAGTGCTTCATTCATTGTTGAAACCACTGCTGCTCTCAGAGGTGAAGCCAAAGATACTTTTTAAAAAGGATATAGCTCCCTCGAGGACCCTTGAAGCAAGCAAGCAAAATATTTGGTGGGAAGGTACCTTTGAAGGAAGCTACCTAATGGTGCAACAGGGAACTAACTTGCTTAGGGAGCAAGAGGTTGCTGGTTCTAATCCCCGCTGGTATGTTTCCCAGACTTTGGGAAACACCTATATTGGGCAGTAGCGATATAGGAAGATGCTGAAAGGCATCATCTCATACTGTGTGGGA
The DNA here is from genome assembly GCF_027244095.1 of Hemicordylus capensis. Lineage (NCBI taxonomy): Eukaryota > Metazoa > Chordata > Lepidosauria > Squamata > Cordylidae > Hemicordylus > Hemicordylus capensis. The sequence continues at coordinate 32,755,173 of NC_069661.1, read as the reverse complement.
GATGGCAATGGTAAACCCCTCCTGTGTTCTACCAAATAAAACCACATGGCTCTGTGGTCGCCAGGGAGTTATTTGCACAAGAATTCATGCTTCGGAGTAAATGTTGAGCGAAGCCACTTCAAACTATATTGGCAGCATTGAAAGAAGCAGCCCCTCCCCTCTGCTCTCAGGTTTTGTTATGAAACAAGTTCACATGGCATGTATTTGTGTTTTCCTTCTAGCCAATGCGGGGTGGGGAGAGCTTCCTAAAGAGCAATATCTGCATTTCTAAAGAGAACATCCATCTTATCATGCTAATTGTCAGTGCCTCTCCCTATTTAATCTGGGGTCTCAGAAAAAGTAGCTTAAAACCAGCATTTTAAAAATCCAGAAATATGTCGAGATAAGCTAGAATTGGCATCACACAGACCGATTTGTGTGTGGAGTGGGTCCAAGAATAGGAATATAGGAAGCTGCCACATACTGACCATTGGTCTATCTAGCTTAGTATCGTCTTCACAGACTGGCAGCAGCTTCTCCAAGGTTGCAGGTAGGAATCTCTCTCAGCTTGAAGGAATCTCTCTCTCTATCTTGAAGAAGTCAGGGAGGGAACTTGAAACCTTCTGCTCTTCCTGGTGCAGCTCACACTTCTGGTCTCCCTTTCATATGCAACCAGGGCGGACTCTGCTTAGCTAAGGGGACAAGTCATGCTTGCTACCACAAGACCAGCTCTCCTTGAAGGGATTTCAGGGTAAGTTTGGCTGGTGTGTGAACGCACACACTGTCTTCTGAAGGAGATTCGGGGTAGAAGCCCTGTGTGTAAAGCCTCCAGGAGTCAATACCAACTTGATGCACAACTTTACCTTTACCTTTGGAGGACTTAGTTACAAGGCTGCCCAAAAGGTATCAACAGAAACAAGAGAGCCTCATGCAACTGTGTGGGAAATTTGTCAGCAGGGCATTAGTAACAAATATTGCATGCTAATAGTGAATGAAAGCAAACTAGGGAATTCTAAAATTGCTTAACATTGCAAATCTTAGTTAACGGACTCTGTCAAACAAAAGGCAAAGCCACTGAGTGTTTTCCTCAGCAACCTTATGAATTAATAAGGCAAATTAATTAGGTAACTTTGCCTTGCAATCCTTGTAAACTCTGCATAAGGACTAGACAGGAAGGAAAGGTAAGTATACAGACTGGATTGATAAACTTCTAAATATATAAAAAATCAGTCTGCTAAAAGCAACTGATCTCAGAACAAGCAAGGGTATACACATCATACTTCAACTTCATTTCATAAACCTATTCCACATGTTGAACCATACTAATTCTAATGAGAAGTTGAACCAAACCTGAACCCCTACCCAAAAATAAGTGAACTGGAATTAAACTTGAATATAAATCTAAGATCTCCTGGTTGCTTTGTACCTGGTCTGAACGCCTACATACAAAAAGTGGAAACAGGTTCAAAATAAAAAGTTCAATAATTGGGCACACAGCTCTCAGTTGTATTTTACTTTCTGGGTTTTTATCTTGTTATGTGTATTTAGCATCTAAAAAATGTTTTCTAATTCAAAAATAAAGAGTTCAAAAACATTTTTCTCAAATTTAATGACTATCCATGTACTCACAATTATAGAGTGACATTGCAAGCAAAAGCGATTTATTTATTTATTTATTTTTACATTTATATACTGCCTTTCGTTAAAAGACAACCCCAAGGCGGTTTACAAAAGTTAAAACATACAATAAAAAGGCAATTAAAAATCAAGCTAAAAAATATAAAAACATATTAAAACTGGCATTAAAACAATACAACAGGTAAAAACACACAGAAGCCGCAGTAAAAACGATTATGTAAAAGCCTGGGTAAAAAGCCAAGTCTTTACAAGCTTTCTAAAAGCCGTGATGGAGTCCGAGGAACGAATGGCCACTGGGAGAGCATTCCAGAGTCTAGGAGCAGCAACAGAGAAGGCCCTGTCCCGAGTGCACGACAGCTGGGCCTCTCTCATTGTCGGCACCCAGAGCAGGGACCCCTCAGATGTCCTCGTCAAGCGGGCAGCAACCCTTGGGAGCAGGCGGTCCCTCAAATACCCCGGGCCCAAATCGTTTAGGGCTTTAAAGGTCAAAACCAGCACCTTGAATTGGACCTGGAAACGAACCGGCAGCCAGTGCAACTCTTTCAAAATGGGGGTGATGTGTTCCCAATGGGCAGCTCCGGATAAAACCCTCGCTGCCGCGTTTTGCACTAGCTGCAGTTTCCAGATATTCTTCAAGGGCAGCCCCACATAGAGCGTGTTACAGTAATCCAGCCGCAACGTGACTAAGGCATGGGTAACCATGGCCAGATCTGCCTGCTGGCGCACTAGACGCAGCTGGCGCACTAGCCGAAGTCGTGCAAAGGCACCCCTGGCCACCGCCTCCACCTAAGCTTCCAAAAGCAGAGCCGGGTCCAGTAGTACCCCCAAGCTGCGTACTTGCTCCTTTAAGGGGAGTGCAACCCCATCCAGAACCGGTAAAATCTCCTCATCCCGATTGGCTCTCCTACTGACCAACAGTACCTCCGTCTTATCCGGATTCAATTTCATTTTGTTAGCCCACATCCATCCCATCACGGCCTCCAGCCCCCGATTCAGGACATCCACCGCCTCCCTAGGATCAGATGACAAGGAGAGATAGAGCTGAGTGTCATCCGCATATTGCTGACAACTCAGTCCAAATCCCTGGATGACCTCTCCCAGCGGCTTCATGTAGATGTTAAACAGCATGGGGGACAAGACCAATCCCTGCGGGACCCCACAGGCCAACGGCCAGCGTCGTTCCAGCTGTCGCCCGAGTTGCTTCATCGCCCTAATCTCCGAGCCAAACCAAGGAGCAGATCGGGCTCCACCAAGCCGGAGAGGGCGTTTAGGAGCAACCGTGTCAACAGCCCGGGCCAGCTCTCCATTCCACAGATCAACCAGGGCCTCGACAGGGTCACCAGCTCTGGACACTGGAAACTCCCCGAGGGCCGTCTGGAATCCAAGCAGATCCATAAGCCTCCGGGGGCACACCATCTTAATCAGCCCACCACCCCTGCAGAGGGCAGACAGAGCAGTCAAACTAAACACCACCAGATGATGATCTGTCCATGACAAGGGAGTGATCTCAAATTCCCCCACCTCCAGATCATTTATTTCCCGGTCGGCAAAAACCAGATCCAGAGTGTGTTCCGCCACGTGGGTAGGGCCCGATACCAATTGAGACAGGGCCATGGTTGCCATGGAAGCCATGAAATCCTGAGCCGCACCCACTAGGGGGGCCTCAGCGTGGACATTGAAATCCCCCAAAACAATAAGCCTGGGGGAACCCAAGGCCACCTCCGAGACCACCCCCGCCAGCTCAGGTAGGGAGACTGAAGTGCAGTGGGGTGGTCAGTACACCAGCAGAATCCCCAGCCTATCTCGGAGGCCCACCCTCAAGGACAAACACTCGAAATTCTGAGATCGCCTGACCAGGCACCTGGAAACGGGGAGGGTCTCTCGAAAGATGACTGCAACGCCTCCTCCCTGACCCTCGAGGCGGGGCTGTTGCACGATCTGGAAACCTGGAGGGCAGAGCTGAGAGAGACCAACCCCGCCCAGCGCATCCAACCAGGTCTCCGTCACACATACCAGGTCAGCACGCTCATCCACAATCAAATCGTGGATGAGAGAGGTTTTTGCATTAACTGACCTGGCATTCAGCAGCAGCACCCTAATCCTCGAGGGAGTGTTCTCAGAGCTCCCTGGGGTCAGAGGGTTGGGAGAAGGGCCGGAAAAAGGAACAGGCCTCAATTGCCTGGACCAATTTCCTCTGTAACGGCGTGCCCAACTCCCACCGCCATACCTCCCTCTGCCCGCTACCTGTGATATTGCTGCTCCCACTCCATACCCACTTTTTCGCTCTCCCAGACACATCTCCCCCAGACTAACCCACTACGGCTTCTTGGCTTAATAAAAACCAGAACCAGACTTGTGCAATCTCTTGCTGGCTTCTTGATTGCAGGAAGAAGGATCTTCAGGGCAGAAGGAGAAAAATCTTCTGGGCCCCAGGCAGCTCGCCCCACAGCTGAGAGCCACAAGGACGAGAGCCCTTGTGCTCTCACCCTTTGGCTCATGCCAAGAGGCTTGTGCCCTTGGGCCAGCCTGCCCTATATAGCAGCAGAAAAGCTACTATATAGCACGCGTTTGATATTATTATGCATGAAATGTTTTCTAAACTGGTTTAAACTGGTTACCAGAACAGTTTTTAAAGTGAGACTGCAATCTTAGATTCATTTACATGGACGTAAGCCCCACTGGTACACAGTGGGATTTACTTCAGAGTAAACATGCACAGGATTGCACTGTCAGTGTCTGAACCAGAACTGAACCAGAACAATAAGAACTACCAATGAACCTGATCTGGAACTGAAGAACCCAGATATTTAACTCCCTGCTATCTAGGGCGATAAAACACTAAAACATTTTACTAAGGAGGACATGCACCAATCAAATGGAGGTCTCAGTTCTCCCAGTATCAGCAACTCTTGGAGGCTACCTCTCTTCCCCTGTGAGATGCTGAATCCAAACAAAACATCCAGGAATTACTTTTTCCAGGCTTCCTTATTTTAAGGAAATGCAACATTTCAGACAGGGGTGGCCCTTCGGTGAGGTGAAGTGAGGTGAGGTAGTTGCCTCAGGCAGAAGATTATTGGGGCACTAACGAGGGGGGGAAAGGAGGAGAAGGGTGCATGGGGGCAGCAGCGTTTGGCACTCTGCCTCAGACACACTGAGGCCTTCAGCTGCCACTGATTTCAGAATACATATGCAAGCATTTGTGGTTTTTACAACACCTCATATCTCAAACCCAAATCTAACACATCTCTGTTCTGATAGTTATGTACCATGTTTAACCCCTTTTATCCCACAGTCTCCAACTTCTGTTGCTGATGACCCATCCACAAAATTCTCATATTCCTACAGTGCATCTCAAGGAAGCCTTTGGGCATCTTCTAATAGTCAATATGTAATCACAATCACACTCCCGTACTGTTCCATCTTGGTTTTCAGCTGCCTAGCGATTATCCATCTTGCTCCACGAATACAGCACATAGGAAGCTAACAGCAGCCAAGTCCCTGCTAACTTGGCAAAGAGGCACCTTTTAACATGGTGATTCTCTTTATTTAGCAGCGGGAGAGTAACTGGCCCTATCCACCCCCTCCACCTCCAGTGACTGTTGCTGGTGTCCATCTTACGTTTCTTTTTAGTTTGTGAGCCCTTTGGGGACAGGAGTCCATCTTACTTATTTGTTGTTTTTCTGTGTAAACCATCCTGAGCCATTTTTGGAAGGGCAGTATAGAAATCAAATGAATGAATGAATGAAGCTGCCATATACAGAGTCAGACCATAGGTCCATCTAGCTCAGTATTGTCTACCCAGACTGGCAGCGGCTTCTCCAAGGTTGCAGGCAGGAATCTCTCTCAGCCCTAACTTGGAGATGCCAGGGAGGGAACTTGGAACCTTCTGCTCAGCCGCGGAGCCAGCTGAATGGCTGCCTGGGTCTGGCCCCGCTCATCGGCCCCCTCTAGATATGCCCATGTGTGTGACATCACACGCATCCGCGAGTGGCTCGGGCTCCAGAGGAGCCCAGAGCGAACTCTCCCCTCCCGCCCAGGCTACCGACAGCCCAAGCGAACTCTCCGTCTGTTATTTCAGGCAGCGCCGGCTGCCCGATAGGACATTTCCCCCTTTCTCTCCCTTTTCCTTGGCGGCCCAGGTTCTTTGAACCCGTTGGCACAATGACGGCTATGCCCCTGCTTCTGCTCTCACCAGAGCGGCTCCATCCCCTGAGGGGAATATCTTACAGTGCTCACACATCTAGTCTCCCATTCATATGCAACCAGGGCAGACCCTGCTTAGCTAAGAAAAACACAATCTAGCTACCAAAACATACAAAAGGCTATACAACTCAAAGTGTTTCTGTTTTATAGAAAACCTCCCAATGTGTGCTGCTTTACATACAGTGTTGGCTTAGAAGAACACAATGGCCCTTTTTGGGAAATGTCAAATGGGTCTTGAATGCTTTACCAGTCACTAACCCTGACAGCCGCATCACAAGCTCCCCTCCCTATAGTGCGGTAATTTCGAACATCAGAGATGATGGGAGTCAAATCTGTTCAGATGTCATACCCATGAACATGAAATCCTTTCCTCTTAATTCCAGATATGTAAGCACACTTTACCCATGCTTATAAGAACTGTTTTCTTAATTGCTCCTCTGATGTACTCCAGAGTTGAATTTCAGCTTTGAAAGAGATGTTGAGCCTTCCACCTGATGAGCTCTGCTACCCTATCCCATCCATCCTTTGGGGGGGTGGGGGGGACATATACATGAAACCATGTTATACTGAGTCAAAGCAATTGTTTAACTAATCCAAGGGTTCTCCGCTTTGAGTCTCCAGATGTGTTGGTCTACAGCAGAGCTGCTTAACTTTGGCCCTCCTGCAGATGTTGGCCAAATGATTGCAGATGATGTTTTAATGTTATCTAGTTTTAATTGTAATTTTAATCTGCTTTTAATTGGTTTTTGATTGTTAATTGATTTCAATTGTTTTTTAAAATTTTAATGTAAACCACCCTGAGCCACCTTTGGAAGGGCGGTATATAAATCAAAACAAACAAAAACAAACACAAACAAACAAACAATCCCTGGCTAATGGCCACTGTGGTTGGGGATTTTGGGGGTTGCAGTCCAAAAATAGCTGGGGGGCCAAAGTTGAGCAGGCTTGGACTACAGCCTTCCATTATCCCCAGGCACAATGGTTGAAGACCGTCATGGCTGGGGATGATATTAGCTGTAGTCCAATAGCTGGAGATCCAAGTCCAGAAACTCCTGGCTTAGACCATACTGTCTACTGTGGCGGGCAATGGATCTTCATTATCTCAGGTCAGCGTCTTTCCCACCCTTTAACTGGAGATACGAGAGAACTGAGTCTTGCCACCTATTATGGCAAGTATGTGCTCTGTCACTGAGCTACAAGCTCAGATATGTCTAGAAGCCACAGTTTTGATGGGCAGATCCTGCTCCCTAATCCCAGACAACTCGTGGTCTAGGCTAATAGTGTGGGAAATTCACTCTACATAAGTTAGATCTACTGATTATAGGATTTCACTATGGCTGAGCCTTGGCATAGCAAATAGGCACAGGCTTCACCACAGGGCATGTTATTGATCACACTGAAAGATACACATCAGTAGGCCTAACCTACCTTACATGGTGGTTGTGAGGATAAACACAACCCTATACACCACTCTGGAAGAGCGGGATATAAATGTAAAAATGAAATGAAATAAATAAAAACATCTGGCCCACTCAAACACCATACAGCCATTCAGAATGGAGGGCAATAGGAATCCACCAGCCTGGATGGCTTTAAGACAGGTTTAGATAAATTCATGGAGGACAGGTCTATCACTGGGTACTAGTCTGAGGGCTATAGGCCTCCTCCAGCCTCAAAGGCAGGATGCCTCTAAATACCAGATGCAAGGGGGAGGATAATAGCAGGAGAGAGGGCATGCCATCAGCTCCTATCTGTGGGCTTGAGGGGGGCATCCGGTGGGCGATTGTGTGAAACAGGGTGTTGTACTAGATGGGCTTGATCTAGCGGAGCTATTCTTATGTTCTTATAAAGAATGCTTCCGCCTTTTTGACACTCATTTTTAAAATGACCTTTTCTTTCTCTTTCCTCTCCAAAGGTAAGGATCTGCTCTGTTCCCACCTCCAGTGTAAACTGTGGCCGTTCACTAGGTGTTGGTGGGGAGCTCCTGTGTGTTTTTAACAACTGCATGACAACCTAGCATTGAGGTGAAGCTCTTCCTGGAACTGAGATGAAGTGAAATGGGTGGGAACAGGCTTCACTGCTTGAGTGTCAGCCATTTGCACCACTGTAAAAAGGGGCAGGAGGTCTGCCAAAAAGAAAAAGAACAACATCCCCCCCCCCCTGCACTGCTTAGGAAAGGCCTCGCCATGTGCGCCCTTCTAAGTTCAGGCCCTAGCCCAGCTTTCCTATTTACAAGGAGTGCCTTGCTACCCTTGCACAGGAATGAGGAAGTCAGAAGAGCTGTTTAAACACAATAGACGGGGGGAAAAGTAGAAGAGCAAGGCAGGAAGAGAAAATGCAGAAGTCAACAACCCGGCACTGTGATTTCCCAAAAATTAGCCTAGTGAACGCCATGGCTACCATCTACCTAGCGCCAACTGCGGCAGTTTTCACACCTGAAGTTCAAACCCACTTCCCCCCTTTCTTAAATCAGTTTCTAATGCAAATAATGTAAGATCTGCCTAGGAAGATGGGGGTGGGGGGGAAATCACATTGCAAATGTAAGTTGACAGCTTCGAGACTTGACAGATTCATTGTGGCGCAAGTTTTTGGAGGCTAGCAGGACCCATTTCATCATTTCTCGAACGCTTCCGCCACAATCCATCGGTCTAGAAGGTGCCACACAAGCCTCTGCTTGTGCGTTTGCTCAAACGGTCTAACAAAAGCGGCGAAAACAACACCCGGCGCGGTCACTGCGCCCCGCATCCTTAAACATTCACATGCGGCACCAGCAGCGCGCGCGCGCAGGACAGCCGCTGCTTAGCCGGGTTGTCATGTCACGTGTGAACGCGGCGCTTTCTCCCCAACTGGCTCACCTCAGCGCCGGGAGCGTCGTTATTCCTTGTGTGGCTGTCCTCCTGGAGCACGTCTCGCTGAGGGAAAGGAACCCCGAAGAGTCGGTGCGAGAGCGCAACAGAAACACCCAAAGCCCGGAGGAGGGCTCCCAGTCAGAACAAGAGCGCCATGTCAAACGCCGCGGCTGGGAAAGGGCAAGGCGTTAGCAGCGTCGCCGCCGCAGGAGGAGTGACTGCCGCCGCGCGAGGCTCTAGCTGGGCTCCCCTTCGCGCCTCGCGGGGCGAAAAAAGGAAACAAAAAGGACGCTCCTGGCGCGCGCTGCTGTCACTAGCAAGGCTGGCGTGTGTGGACTCTGTTGCCCTCCAGCTGCCCCGCGCGCGCGCGCACACACAGGCACACACGCTCTCCTCCGCCCCCCCCCCCCGGCAGCTTCGCCTTCCTCTCACTTCCTAGCTGGAAATTCCCACTGACGTTGTGAGAGCGAGAAAGAAACACCCGCCCGAGGGAGGGGTGGAAACGGAGGCGGCGGCGGCACCGGCAAGCTCGGCTGGGTGTCTGCAGGGCAGGCACGCACTCGGACGTGCGAGCGGAGCCCAGTGCGTGTTTAAACTGGGAAGTTCTTCGCCTCCCCGCTGCAGACCGTGTGTGGAGTTAGTCCCATGTGAAAGGCGCTTAGCGGACGGGGAGTGCAGCCCCGGGGGAAACAGCAAATAAATATGGAGGAGGCAGAGGAGCCCCGGGAACAAGAAAGAGTTTATTTTAACATTTTATTGCTGTACTTTGCGTTGCTCAGGACTAGGCCGGACCGGAGGGAATCCCTTGCAGAACTGCCAGTTCTGAACTGCGGCTGGTCTTAGGTGCTCCCCTTCTTTAACCACGCCCTCCCCTCTGTGACCGCGCTGCTTCTTTTAAGAAACAAATAGGGAAGTACAGTATAATCAGGCATACGAGCATGTGCAGAGCGCCTTCCCCTCCTCTGCAATGACCAACGCCAGCCTGCCCACGCACATTTAACATTGAGGTCCTGCACTTTGTCTCTGGCAGCTCCTGTCTTTGAAAAAATATTAATTAGGATGCCGAAGATTCGCTTGGACAGAAATCTGACAGATTCCCCCCCCCCCTTTAAAAAGTGAACATTAGCGTCGACTTCTGTAACAACAATATTTTATATGGGGCAGTATATAAATGTGATAGGTAGGTAGATAGATAAATAAATAAAATTAGGGCTGAAACAATAGATTGCTTGGTTAGACTAATTGGTTTAAAACACATTTAAATCAACTCCAAAGGTGGCCCTGGTTAATTGGGCATATGATACATATGTATATGCCAACACAGTGTAATGGTTAGAGTGTTGGACTAGAACTGGGAAGACCTGAGTTCGAATTTCCATTCAACCATGAAATTCACTGGGAGACTCTGGGCCAGTCATGTATCTCTCAGCCTAACCTACCTCACAGGGTTGTTGTGAGGATAAAAATAAGCATGTACTCTGAGCTCCTTGGAGGAAGAGCGGGATATAAATATCATACATACATACATACATATAAACTGCAGTTGGCAGGTACCATCTTTAGAAAAAGTGATATTTTCTCTCACTTAGGAGAGAATGCCTCTTCCCCTTCCTATTATGCCTGCTACATCATGTGTCTATAACCTAAAACAAAGTACGCTCTTTTGTTTCAACACTATCATGTCTCCATATTTATTTTGAATATTTATATATCACTTTCCAACAAAAAGTTCACAAAGCAGTATACATACTAGAAAAATGGTGGGGGGGATTGTTTCTTGTCTGAAAGGGGCTCATAGACTTTAAACAATAAAATAAAAGACTGGCAAACAGCCACTGAGAGAGATGCTATGCTGGAATGAACACGGTTAAGTTGCTCTCCCCTGCTAGAGATTTCTATATTAGGTGGTATATAAATCCAATAAATAAATAAACATAGGAGAGCCACCATTTTAAAATGTGCTTCTTTGCCCAGTTAGCAGAGATTATTTATGGAAATTTATACTAATTTAATCAAGCAATTAATCAATTCCCTAATACGATTAATCGGCTAAGATGCATTTCATTAAGGGACAGCCTTAGTAACAATGCTAAACTTTATGCTGATAATTTTGTATTTGACACTCACTCATTCACTTTCACAGTTGTGTACAGCAGCAAAAATGTGTGTACACCAGTATACACTCACTTTCACAACTGCTTATGAGTTTCCTTGATACAGTTTTAATGCATTATTGCAGGAATTCCGCTAAACGTGTAATCTTCACTTTCGAGACTATTCTGGAGACCTGCAGGAAGCTGTGAAGAGAGCAACCGTAGTGCTTCAACATCTGTGTTCTTATTTTCTGGGAGAGTGTTCAGACATAACAGGTGTCTGGAGCAAGCTGCAGGGGATGGACATGACCTTATGGCTCTACTTGTGATTTTCCCAAGGCATCTTGGTATTCCCAAGGCATCTTGGCTTTTGGAAACAGAATGCTGAGCTATATTATCATTCATTCATTCATTCATTTTCATATTACATTTTATCCCACCCATCTTCTAAGGAACTTCTCCCATTTTATCCTTGCAACAACCAGTGGTGTTCTTACCCCTGGACTTTGGGGCCAAAGTCCAGACCCTCCACACCTCCTGGGGGCCCCCCAAATCCTCTTTAGGCTGTCCCGGATGGTGTGGTCACTGCTGACCTGCACTGTGCCAGGTGATCGAGTGTGATTATGACCTGTGCCGGATGCTCTAGAGACAGAGAGGAGAGTGGGGAAATAAAAATGTGGGATGGGAATATGTTAAGTTGTGTGTTGAAATGTTTCTGCTACTACATATTTGCCTAAATATACCCCGTGTGTTAAAAATACTGTGTTTGTCACGGTGTGTGTGTATGTGTGTGTAGGTGGATGGTGATTAACTTGCAGCGAGAGGGGGGCCTCCAGTGGAGGGGGTCCTCCAAAGGCCTTTAGGTCCAGGCTCCAAAATTACCTAAGTTCACCTCTGGCAACCACCTTGTGGGGTATGTTAGGCTGAAAGATAGAACTCGTAAGATTAAACCAACAAGATGATGTTCAACAGACACAAATGTAAAGTCCTGCATTTGGGCAAGAAAACTCAAACACACAAGAACAGTATGGGGGACAGATGGCTTAACAGCAGTAGATGTGAAAGGGACCTAGGTGACTCAGTGGACAACAGGTTGAACATGAGCCAGCAGTGTGATGCAGCTGCTAAAAAAAGCCAATGCAGTCTTAAGTTGCATTAATAGAAGCATCGCGCACAGATCACGAAAAGTAAATCATTCCACTCTAATTTGTGTTGGTCAGACCCCACATGTTTAGTCTGGAGCAGAGAAGATCCTGGGGAGATCCTGTACAATAGCTGTCTTCAAATATCTGCAGGGCTGTCACAGAAGGAGGAGGAGTCGACTTGTTCTCTGTTGATCCTGAAGGCTGGTCTAGAACTAATAGCTTGAAATCACAAGGGGACAGATTTAGGCTAGACATTAGGAAGATAGATTTCCCTAACTGTAAGAGCTGTTTGACAGTGGAACAGCCTGCCTCATGCAGTAGTAGGCTGTCCTTGCCTGGAGGCTTTCAAAAAGTCTGGACAGCCATCTGCCATGGATGCTACACTCAGCAGGGGGCTGAACTAGAAGATCTCCAAGGTCCTTTCCCTTCTGTGATAGCAACTGGCTCAAAGTCACCACCCAGTGCACATCATGGCTGAGGACAGATGGACCTGTGTCTTCCTGGTCATAGTCAGTGCTCTCTCATCACTATCCCACACAGGCTTTCACTGGACTAAATGGGCTTTGGTCTGATACTGGAAAGCAGATATTGAGGCTGTTCTCATCGCACGCGCACCGCAACCCAGCCTAGGGAAGCCCAACCTGGGTTAGGCTGTGCATGAGATTCGCCGGGATCGGGCCTGATCCTGGCAGGGCAGTGCTGCCTAGCCCAGCTTCTAAACCCTGCTCGTAGCTAGGGTTAAGGGCTCGAGTGAGCCATTAACCCGGGCTCCAGGATTGTCTGTTCGCTGAGGCTGCGTTGAGCTCATCAGACACACAGATGGGTGCCTAGGGTGCCCATCTCCCGGAGGAATCCCCCATTACACTGCACATGTCACACAGTGCACTGTGGGATATCCGGGGGACATGCACGGATCGTCTGGGAGGACTGTCCGCACTCCCAGCAGCATCTCCTTGCTCATCTGTGGGGAAGAAGCAGCCTCCCCGCCCCACCCTCCCTTTTTGAGATGACTAAGATGTGTTCAATGAATGTGTGGGGTGGGAGGGCAGGATAGTACCCACTGGCTCCAACTCAGTCTCTAGCTGAGGTGGCAGGGGGAACAAGTATGATCCTGTTCCCCCTTCCACATGTTTATTGGACGTGGTTTCATCATCTGAAGAGGCCTATAATGAATGCACCTTTGTTTCATTTGTTTCACATTTCACTATGCGAAAAGTCACGCACAGCAAAAAGTCCCACCAGTTGTCGGTTCCTGCAGCAGGTACTGTATGTCCTGGCAGAAGCAGCAGTGCTCAGTTTATAAGTACAGGAGAGGTGTCAGGATTCAAGCCTACCTTGAAGTTATGCCTTCTGGTTCAGAAGTCATGCCCTCAGTCCACAAGCTTGAAAGGTGTTCTATGCATTCTCTGTACACACTTTTATAAAAAGTTATTTTTTTACATACTCCCATGCTGATCTTTGGTGTAGAAAGTCACATTTCTAGCTCTCAAATTAAGCTGAGAGCTGTAGTTTAAAAACGCATGCATTTTTAGCTGCATGTGCACAAAACGCATTTATAACTGATGTTGATTTGCACGTAAATTGGTTAACTGTCTGTAGTGCAGGAAATCCTGGTTATATTTTGTGCAATTTTGATTCAGAGCAAAGAAATGTCTTTGCCTTTTATCTGTTAGAGGTTGTTGATTTTTACCCACAATAGGTAAAACAGCAGAGCACTAAGGAATGAGCACACACTCCAGTTACAGAGTAGGTAGCAGAGGATGGTTTGGATATTACAGCTGTTTAGAGAAAACACATGGAGATCCTTGTATGACTAAACACTAAATATTTATTGGTTAAATACACTTAGATAGGAAAGACCTATCTCTAATCTAAAGGACTACATAGTGGAAAGGTAAGGAGAGAGAGAGATGTTTCCATCTGCTCTCTAGGAGGATAGGAAGGATTGTGACTCAGCACAGGAAGTGCTGCAGAGTCAGGTTGGGGTCATTGAGTAGGGACAGATAGGGAGACCCTGACTCATTGTCTCTACTCCCAATGCCCCTAGTGGTCATTGGGACAGTTGGTGCAAAAGGTCGATGCACTGGAAGTGCATCTCCAACATTATCATTAGCTTGATTTTTGTCCTCCTTTTTAAATCCTGTAGCTCAGTGGTAGAGCACACCTGCTTTGCAGGTAGAAGGTCTCAGATTCAATCTATGGCATCCCCAAGGAGGGCTGCGGGAAAACTCTGTATGACATCCTGGAGAACCACCACCAGTAAACAATACTGAGCTAAAGGTTTCATAACCTGAGAGTGGGTATAAGGAAGCTTCATATTTATTAACTGTGTTGGCTAGATCTGCATAAGGGTATATCACCAGATCATGCTGGAAAAACAAACAGAGATTTCAACCTGTCTTCTCTGGATTCAGAGACAGGATGCCTCTAAATACTAGGTACAGGGGAGCTATGATAGGAGAGGGGGGCGTGAATGCACTTCCTAATTATGGGCCTCCAAGAAACATTCAGTTGGTCACTGTGAGGAACAGGATGCTGGACTAGATTGGTTTTTGGTCTGTTCCTTTTATCTCACAGTTTCCCCTGCAGTCTGAGGATATTGTGGGTTACAGTGAGGTCACCAAAATATTCTTCAAGAAATGCATTGCAGTTTGACCTGCTTACATTATGATGCTTAAGTCTTTCACAGAAGCTGAGAAATTTAAAATTGCAAGTGCCCCATATCATAAAAGTGCAAGCAATGAAAAATAAAATGAGAGAGAGAGAGAAGTTCAGATAATACCATCTGAGTAGCCACTCATTGCATGGGTGTGTGTGTGTGCTCATCTCTCCCTATCCACCTGGTGTGCTATCCTCACCCCTGTATAATCACAGGGTGTGTGCAGAACCACCCCAATGATGCTGTTAATAAAAATAATGTAGTAATATTGGCCCATGTGATGCGCAGCATTACAGGGCGTAATGCTGCGATGTGGGGCTGTTGCAGACTTTAAAGGTAGCCTTGGGCTGCTCAGAATGGGCAGTAATGCAAGGAGCATTTCCACTGGTCTCCCTGTTTGGGACCCTGTGAAAAACCGCAAAAGCTCAGATTGCACAGCCACCCACTCATATGAACCAGTATGTCTAAAATTTCTCAAAATAGGCGGGAAATATACAATTATGAGTGTCCAGTACCAGAAAATTTCAGAGAACAAAATGTATCCAGTAGATAAAATAAAATATTGACCATAGATCTAGAGGTTTTATGTCCAAAGTATGTTTTATGCATAGGGTAGCCTTGGGAAAGTAGCTATCTCATAGGCTCGAACTGCATGCAATGCTCATCCATGCCCATTTTTTCCTCCTATATTTTCTTTTTTTGCCAAACGCAGCCAAAAAATCTGTATCTGTATCTTTTCCAGTATAGGGAAAAGCAGCTTATGGCTGAGTGCTGGGCAGCAGCCACTGTGGAGCCAGGAACCAGATGAGCTGAACGTCAGGAGTCAGAGGACAAGCCAAGCGTCAAGACCCAAGTGGCATCTGCTTCCCAGGTGAGGTCCTAAACCAGAGAGGAAACCTTTATAGGACTTCCTATTTAGGAGGACTCGGTAGCCAGCCTTGGGGTGTAGACAGGATGGATTCCAGAATCTGCAAACCTTTGTTGCTTCCAAAGACACATCAGGCTGCAGTCTAAAGTCTCACCAGACAGGACAGGCCAAAACTGTTCCAGTCCATGGATTATAACTAATTTAGTTCCACAGAGCTGTACACATGGGCAAATTTTGCCCATCACACACACACACACACACACACACACACACACACACACACACACACACACACACACACTTTAGCTTCTTCTTTCTGCATGGACCTCTCATTGGTCACTATTAGCCACCACCACCCCTTACCTTATTTCTCCTCCTTTACCATGACCATAAGCATCTTTGTCAGGGTAATTTTCTTCATCCCACCCCTTTAGTGAAACTCACAAGGTTGGGGGAAATCCTTGTCACTTTCACTAACATGTCAAAAAGGGGTATATACTGTATCTATGCATCAGTGCTGGTGCACTTTAATTCAAGGGTTCTCAAACTTGGGTCCCCAGATTTGGTGGCACTGCAACTCCCACCATCCCTGCCACAATGGCCTGTGGCCATTGTGTACTCCAACAACATCTGGGGACCCACATTTGAGAATCTCTGCTTTAATTAAGTAAAAACTGAGTTGGCACTGAAACGGTTATGATATTCCTCAATGTTTGTCAGTTTCATTAGAGACCAGGGATGAAAGGGTGAAGAAAATCAACATCTATGAACATTAAAGTGCTTCAAAATGTGTCTGTGACTGATTTCTGCCTTATTTTGAACTAAGCCTCTGTTTAAGGAAGTGCTCATACACCCACACAGAATAAAGTCCTTCTACCAGAGGAAATGGGGAAAATAAGCAAAGAGTATCTTCCACTGCAAAGACTGTTACTTGAAACTTTTATATATTGAAACCTCAGCCTAAATGAAGGAACTTTACAGTAAAAGGAAAGTCTGTCCTTACTGGTACTGATATATCTGCACAGGTATTAGTATTCTGCAAATGGGGAAACCAATATAGTACTGAAAAATTACAAGAAGAAATCGATAAGCATCAAAGTTCTTAGAAGTATGCACTTAGAAGTATGTGGGAGCACAGAATAAGGTAGTGGGGTGTAGAATTTAGTTTCTTGGGATTTCCAGCTTTCATTTATTAAAAAAACACAACAAAAAACCCTAAAGTTTCTGGCTTGTGATGATGTGCTTGAACTACTGTATGTGAGCAGTGCCTGCTGAAATCTCAGAAGCTACAGAGGTGGCCAAGTGAGACTGCAACCTTAAATGTGCTTCCTTCCAAGTAATACCTCTATTTCTGAATACGTGGAATAAGGCAGCAATGACCAGGAAAACCTTTGTTCAACTTTGGCTGGGGTGCCAGCCGCAACCCTTCTTCGAGAAGGCTGATCTGGCCTCCGTCATCCATGCCTAAATCATGCCACATTGGGATTGTTGCAATGCGCTCTAGATAGAGCTGCCCTTGAAAAGTATTCAGAAACTATAGATGGTGCAGAATGCAGCTGCCAGATTGATTCCTCAGACTGCTCGCAGTGCACAGATTACTCCAATCTTGAAGGCACTGTACTGTTTGCTAATCTGTTTCCAGATACAATTCAGGGTGCTGGATATTACCTTTAAAGTCCTAAATGGCTTGGGCCCTGGGTACTGTAGGGACCATCCTGCTTCCAGCGAAATCTGCCCTCTTGACTAAATTGGCCAGGAGGCTCTGCTCTGCATACCGACACTTGCATTTATCCAGCACGCAGGACAGGGCCTTCTCAGTTGTTGCCCCCAGGCTGTGGAGCTCACTTGCGACTGAGATACACATGGCTCCTTCTCTCCCAGCTTTTAGGAGGAAATTGAAGACCACCCTTTTTATTCAGGCTTTTGGCCAATGAGCTGCCTCCTGTTCTCTTTTTAAATTGTAGCCGTATTTGCTTTATTTTTAGAATTTTTTATTGAAATTTTAGTATTGTTTTTGTCCTATTGTTAGCTGCCCTGGGGTCTTAGGACAAAGGGTGGCATAAAATTATAAATATTAAATAAACAGACAAATAAATAAATAAAGCATGGGTAAGATTGTGCCACAATATTTTCAAAGGTTGAGGGAGGAGCTTCAGGTCCATAAATATTGTTAAATTTATTGTTAAATTTCTGTACTGCCATTCATTAAAACAATCTGAAGAAAGTTCACACAAAAGTTAAAACAAGACTATAAAAATTACACAATTAAACTATTAAGCTAAAATATAAAAATACACATCTGATTAAAGATTAAAAACAAGCACAACATAACCATAAAAAATAGAAAGCAGCAGTAATAGAATAGAAATAGCTCCTTGGCATCCTCCATGACTAGCAGAATTATGCAACTCTATATTGTGCAACATAGGAAAAATGCACTGTACAAAATAAGAGAAATGATACACTTTTACAGAATTTATAAAGATCACAGAATTTGGATTTACCTGGGTTTTAATTAAGTCATAAACGTATACACTGCCTTTTAAAATAAAGAAATTCACAAGGCTGTGTACAAGCAAATAAGACAATAAAATACTGAAAAGGGGGCGGGGGGGGAAGATAACATAGACTCAAGCACTAGCAGCAGAATCAACCCAGGATATTCTTATTCTTAAGAATAAGTTATATATGATAACCTAGGATTATATTAGTTTTTCCTGATCTTTTGTATTGTTTTGGTTCATCTTTTGGATCAGGTTTATACCCTGCTTTGTGTTTTCTATCACATCAACCCAGGATAAAACCATAGAGGTCAACACAGTCATCAGTAAAAGTTTTGGTGAAATAAAAACATTTTCACAGCTTGCTTGAAATTAGTCAATATGAGGGCTTGAGGGGAAGTAAGCTTCATACGTGCAGAGCCACTGCTGAAAAGACCCTGACTGACATCCTGTGTGTGCACTTCAAGCATCAGTAGGGTTGCCAACTGTCCCTCATTATGAAGGATGTCCCTCATTTCAAGGATGAAATGTTCCCTGTAGGGACAGTATTTGTCCCTCATTTATTCAATAGCATATAATTCAATTACATTTACATCAATGATACTCAGGCTCTTGATTACCACTGCATACACCTCCCAGCCACCCGACCCCAGCCAGCCCCCACAAACTTCTGTCCCTCATTCTGGAACTTGTGTCCCTCATTCTGGCAATGAAATATTGGCAACCCTCAGCATCAGCCCCACACTTTTGAAGTATGGGTGCTCCTATGTAAGAGTACAAATACTTCTTGCCCACGCTCTGGAAGCACTCTGTTAAAGCAGAAACACAACACACTTGGAGATGTCTTTCGGCTTTAACAGAGCATTTTGGGAAGATAAAGAAGAGCTCTGAAGTAGTTGCACTCTTGCACAAGAGCGCTAAAGCTTTGGAAGCATAGGAACTAGAACAGGGGCTTCCCATACATGCGCACTGATGTTTGCACACTGATGTTTGAAGCGCACACACACAGCAGACAGAAAGGAGATCTCTCTCCATCTTCATTTCTTGTTGTATGGTATTGCTTACACATTTATTTAGTTCTGAGTTCTGAGGATGTTTCCATGTGGCTACAGACCTAAGGAACTCCAGTTGTTTCAAGAAACCCGATGCCCTGCTTGAGACAGCACGAATGGTCTGTTCCTTTGAGCTGTTCCTTTGAGCTGCTTTCAGGGCTGGCCCTGAGGTTTCTCACCCTCTAGGAGAAGTTTGATTTTGATTTTGGAAGGAGGAGAGCTGGTCTCGTGGTTGCAAGCATGACTTGTCCCCTTGGCTAAGCAGGGTCCACCAAGGCTTGCATCTGAATGGGAGACTACATGTATGAGCACTGCAAGATATTCCCCTTAGGGGATGGGTTCGCTTTGGGAAGAGCACCTGCATGCTTGCATGAAGACAACTCCTGCCTTTAACCTTGGAGAAGCCGCTGCCTGTCTGGGTAGACAATACTGAGCTAGATGGACCTGTGGTCTGACTCAGCATATGGCAGCTTCCTATGTTCCAATGTTCCTATGTTCCACACCCCCTCAAGCCGAGAAGTGCAGAGCTCCAGCTTTAACTTGAGCTGCACAGGCTGCTCATTTGCAAGGCTGAATGACCAGTCCACGGAGATGGCCAGTGAATGACACTAGCTCATCCTGATTTGAGGATACAGTGGGAGAGAGTTTATTTATTTATTTATTTATTCAATGTTTATACCACCCTTCTGAATTTGGCTCAGGGCGGGTCAAAACTCTAAAATCAGGGTCAAAACTCTAAAACGTCAGAGATGAAAATATGCTGCTGTTAATCTGGAAATCCAGACTGAGACCCTTTGTATGTGGAAATGAAAGCTGACGAAGGCAATTCATATCCAAGAGAAGGAGTGTAGCGTAATGAGGCTGGCTGTTTGTCAGAGGCTGAGGTGCAACGAGCAAAGAAGACTCTGTATTTTGGGGTACAGAAGGTGCAGACCCTTTGGGGAGCGGGGTGAAGTATTATGCCTTACATCACCATGCAGTACTTCAGGGATGCAATACAAGAGGGAGAGAAAGAATAATTGGCAGTGCTATGTTCTGGCACAGTTTATGCATCCCACCCCCAAGAACTGGTGCCCCAGGCAACTCCCTAGGTCTGCCTAGTGGATGGGCTGACCCTGGCTGCTGTGAGGGTGCAGCAGGACCAGCAGATTTTGCTTCTGATGTAGATATTTGTTTTATAGCTGCTTCCCTCATACACACAAAGAAAACTAGATAGATTTAGGAAAGGAAAGGAAAGGAAAGATTGTGCCGTCGAGTTGGTGTTGACTCCTGGCGACCACAGAGCCATGTGGTTCTCTTAGTAGAATACAGGAGGGGTTTACCATTGCCTTCACTTGCACAGTATGAGATGATGCCTTTCAGCACCTTCTTATATTGCTGCTGCCTGATACAGAAGTTCCCCATATTCTGAGAAACCGCGGGGATTCAAACCAACAGCCTCTTGCTCTCTAGGCAGGTTGCTGCCCCATTGCGCCATTAGATTTATTCAGCAACAACTCCATTTTCTCCTCCTCCTTTCCCTCCCTTTTCCCACACTCTCTACAGGATCCTCACTGGGACAAACATCCAAACAACAAAACACAAAGGATAAGTAGATAGAATACAACGATACTGTATTTACCCGAATCCAAGACAAGAGTTTTCCCCAGTTCTTTCCTGTTAAATATTGAGGGGATGGGGGTAGGGTGTCACCTTGAATTTGAGTCCTCTTTCTTTTAGGAAAATACAGGAATCACCTGAATTTAACATCCATCTTTTAAGGCATTGTCTGAAATTCAGAGCCGCCTTCCATTCTGTAAATATGGTAACTGCACAGGAAAACTGTAAAGTCTGGGGCAGGCAATTGCCTCAGGCAGTGGATTACCCAGGCACCTGCAAAGTGGTAAGACGCCCCCCCCACTGCAATCAGAGCTAGGTTTGCCAACTGTCTCTCATTATGCAGGATGTCCCTCATTTCAGGGATGAAATGTTGGTCCCTATAGGGACAGCATTTCCCCCCATGTATTCAATAACATATAATTCAGTTATATATGAGCCAATGATACTCAGGCTCTCGATTACCACTGCATACACCTCCCAGCCCTGCCCCCCCAGCCAGCCCCCACAAACATGTCTCCCTCATTCTGGAACTTGTGTCACTCATTCTGGCAATGAAAAGTTGGCAACCCTAATCAGAGCTGAGACAAGGCAGCCTCATGTCAGGTGCTGCAGCACCTTGGGCCACCCTCAGGTCATGATCAAAACTGTTCTCTGGTTTAATCTTCTTCTTATCCGTTCAGTCTTGTCCGACTCTCGGTCACTCTATGGATCAATGCACTCCATGCCCTCCTATCTTGTACAGCTTTCTTTAATTCCACCATGGTCATTCCGGTGTCATTTTTAATAACATCCAGCCACCGAGTACAAGGTCGTCCCCGTCTCCTTCTTCCACTGATCATTCCGAGCATAATTGTCTTTTCGAGTGAATCAGCTCGCACAACATGACCAAAATATGTCAGTCTTTGTTTAGTAATCTTGGCTTCTAGCAATATTATTGGTTTAACTCTATCTAAAACTTCCTTATTCATGATTCTCACTGTCCATGGGATACACAACAGTTGCCTCCAACAACACATCTCAAAAGCCTCCATCCTTCTCCTATTTGCCTTCTTCAAAGTCCATGTTTCACAGCCATATGTAGCTACTGGAAATATTATTGCATTGACTAGTCTGCATTTGATTGGAAGACTAATATCTTTGCTCTTCCAAATTTTGCTCATGCTGATCATTGCAGTTCTTCCAAGTGCTATACACCTTCTGATCTCAGGACTGCAGTCACCACATTGATCGATTTTAGAGCCAAGATTTTAGAGCCTGGTTTAACAGGGGCAGATACATGCTAGTTCTCTGTTGCCATTGGAATTAACAGGAGCACAAACACTTGTTGAAATGGATATTTTCAGTTGTGCGGAAGCAAGGGAGGAGGAAGCTTTTCCTCCTACCCTGCTTTCCACACAACTCAAAATTGGGAGAACACACAGCTCCCAAACGTGGGTAGAACATAGTTTTTGATTGTGTGAATGACCTCAGGGCCTGTGCCTGTTCTGCATCTTATGGGATAATATTTCCAACTTGGGTGGATTTAGCTGAGATGCTTTCTATTTTGTGGTTCTTTTCCCATTCAGAAACAGTGGGAGTAGTTTAGAAACCTGTCACATGAAGGGACATCTCTGAAGTGTTTTGCTTCAATAGAATGAGCATCTCAACTGCACTTGCTATGAGGAAAGGAACCATCACAGTTATAAAATAGCTGCCCTAAAATATAGCACTTGGTTGCTCTCTTGGAATCCATCTTTCCCCACACCATCTCTTTTTCTCCTACTGCCAAACTACTAGAAAGGGCTTGTATTGCCATTCAAACAGAGAGTTCTGATTTCCAAAATCACACAGGTAATCTTAAACATCAACCACCTTCTATAAGGAAATATTGGTCTTAAATTATTACTGTTGGTAGAGGTCTGCAATATTTCTTTCCAAGCCTTTATACTCCATCTGCTGGTAATTACAAAACATAACACCAATAAGGGTGCACAGATCCCCCCAATTTAGCTCAATTTCTAGCTCATCGAGCTGTCAGCATTCAAAAGCTATTCTTTGTTTCCCTCTTCTCCCTACCCCAAAATATTAGGAACCCAGTGCTTTACACTTCCTTCCTAACCATCATCCCAACAAATCTCCATGAATTTACTTTCTCCTCCCCATTACTTCATCTCCTTCCTCTTCTCTTCCCTAATGCATTGCTGTTTTCTTCCTTCTTTCCAATCTTCCCCACACCCTGCTCCTGCCTCCTTGCCTCATGTGCTGTTGGCATGAGTCTACAAGCACAATCCAATCCAATATTGGCCTATTAAATCTTATAATGAATGCATTTTCTCATTGTAGGTACATTCCAAAGCACAAAAACAGGAACAGGTCACAGGATAAGAAGCATATTCAACAGGCAAAGAAGAAAGCGGGGATTCCTCAAATACTTCCAGATTGGTCTTTATTAATATCCCAAAGCCAAAAGCCTTTATCAAGGGCTCTTACTCAAATATGTCTCGGCAAATGAAAGAGGCTAGAAAAAGACATGCTGTGTTCCTTGTGGCCAAACTCCATTACTGTAATGCAGTTAAGCAAGATGATTTGAGGAATCCCCTCTTCTTTGCCTCTTTTGGTGCCCCTCTCCCCCACTTTTTTTTTGAATGGCAAGCACATTCAGCAGTTAGCAGACTTTTAGTTTCTTCTCCCTTTGCACAAGTTGGGCATCTAGTTCTCACAGGTGCTGTAAGAGCATCAACCATGACAAGAATGAGTTCCAATGTTTACACTGAGAATATGTGGTGATGCTGTTTGTTTGCTGTTCTTTCTATTAATAGCAGGAGAGGCTGCAAAGGAGATAACCAGTGTCAGCCCTTGAGGTATCCTGCCTCCTGGAAAACTCTTGGTTCCACATTGCATCACTCCCTCTCTTCTGGTTCTCCATATTTCTTCCCCAACAAGAAATATTATGACACATCTTCTGCTTCCTTGTTTCTGTTTGGCATCAGTTCGCAGAAAGTGATTGTCTTTCTTGCAGCTGGAGGAGATGAAAAGCTGTCTGCACTGGCTGGCTTTGGAGAAGAGACAGAAATTAAACATGTTGTTGCCAGGCAACTGTGAGAAGTCATCCTTATTTCCTCCAAGTCAATAAGCAGAAGGAAAGCTTTTACAGATTTCTGAACTTAAAGAAGGGGGAAGCATAATTCTGCCAATCCCAGAAACTGTTAATTATAATGGAGATTATCTCCATCTGAAGCCAGCCTTGAACAATTATTCTGCATTATTCTGTTGCATGCATTTGTGTAGTAGTGCAGGAATGCATCACACATCCCACTTCTTAGTCAGCAGTCAGCAGTCAAAAAGCTGTTAGAAAACACAGCTCTAATTACTGGAGTTCACAGGAACAAATGAAAAAGGCCATCAATCCTGCTTTGGTACTTGTATGAATTAGATAATGAGAGTGTGGTGCAGTGGCCAGAGTGTCAAATGAGGAGGCCTGGATTCAAATTCACTCAGTTGTGAAGCTCACTAGGAGACCTTGGGTGAGTCTGTTTGTTTACATTTATATCCCACTTCCTCCAAGGAGCACAGAATGGTGCACACTGTTATGTTTATCTTCACAAGAACTCTGTTAGGCTGAGAGAGAAGTGATTAGCCCAGAGAACCTGTGAACTTCTTAGAGGCATCTGGTAGTCTACGGCATCAAACAGGATACTGAAATCATCATCACCATCAGAAGAAGAAGAAGAAGAAGAAGAAGAAGGAAGACAGGAATGTTGAAAATAAAGGAATCAAAGGATGAATACAAAAAAACAGCAGATGAGGAATCAATGAGAAAAATGGCACAACAAACAATTGCACATTCAGTTCTTAAATGACATACAGTCTAAAGTTAATAATAGCACAACATGGCAGTGGTTAAAGAAGGAGATACTGAAGAAAGAAATGAGAGGTCTCATTTTTGCAGCCCAGGAACAATCACTACGAACAAATGCTATAAAAGCAAAAATTGATAAGACCCAGAAAGACAGTAAGTGTCAGTTATGCAAGGAAGCAGATGAGACAGTTGAGCACCTTGTATGTTGTTGTAAAAAAATCGTGCAGACTGCGTATAAGGAAAGACACAATAACGTTGCTGCAATGTTCCACTGGAACGATGGGCAAGAACTACAAATTGCCAGCAAGCAAGAACTGGTGGAAACATCCAACTGAGAAGGTCACAAAAAATGAGGAGGTAAAAATCCTTTGGGCTTTTCGAATACAAACTGAGAGGCATTTAGTGAACAATAAACCGGATCTGACAGTCATCAAGAAGAATCCGATTCTGATAATTGATATTGCAATCCCAGGGGATAGACTTGTCGATGAAAAACAATTGGAGAAAAGAACTAAATACAAGGACCTTCCGATTCAAATTGAGCAGCTCTGGAAAAAGAAAACAATAGTGGTACCAATAGTTGTTGGTGACCTTGGTGCAGTACCAAAGAACTTGAACACCATCTTGACAACTTGGGCATCGATAAAATTACAACACATCAACTACAGAAGGCCACACTACTCGGGACAGCTCAAATACTACAACGCTATCTTTATTTTTTCTTTAGTTATCCTAGACCCTTGGAAAGGCCCGATAATTAAGGTACCAAATCTAGTCAATAACATCTAGCAGACTATGTGTAAATAGCATAACAACAACAACAACAACAAAATAAATACACTTTATTTGTTAGCCGCCCCATCACAAATTGTTCTCTGGGCAGCTTACAACACACCATTAAAAAATCAAATAAAAACACATAACACATAAAATCACAACAGAGAGAGAGAGAGAGACAGACAGACAGACAGACACAGATGCGTGCGTGTGCACACACACAAACACACACACACACACACACACACACACACACACACACACACACTATGATATCAAACAATTTAAACCCTTTTTTAAAAAGTCAGTTTTAAGAATCAAATTTAAAAAACAAAATGAGATGTACCTCTTGGTCTTACCCAGTAAGACTCTTTCTACACTTCTTTTAAATATATTCTTACATGCTTTGGGTGTAAATGTGAAAGCGCATTTGATTTTTAGAACAGAAAAAATATGTGCCTGTGTTGTGCTTGTCTCCAACGGAGCTAATGAAATAGCTCTGTTGTGAAATAAGAGCCTCCCCATCTCTGACAATTTTAAAAAAGTCTTTAAAGATGCATCTGTTCACCCAGGCTTTTAACTGATACTGCTTTGATTGTTTTTAATGTTGTGTTAGAATATTTTTAAAAAAAATTTTAATGGTTGTTTTTTCAATTTCTTGTTTTTGTTTTTAACTAATGTTTTACTTTTGTTTTTATCTTGTTGTAAACCGCCCAGAGATGTAAGTTTTCAGCGGTATAAAAATATGTCAAATAAATAAATAAATAAATAAATAAATAAATAAATAAATAAATAATAGTAGCTTTGGTGTGTGCGTGATTTCAATAGGAGAAATGGCACACGGAGAAAGGATTAAACTTCTCCCCAATACTGCCCCTACAGCTGTTCCCTAAGTTTTAAAAAAGATGATGGCTGACATTCTGTACAGCAGCATATCAGCATTATGGATCCACGGGGCTGCTCTGCCACCCAACATGAATAGAAGCCCTGATGGTGTTTCTCGATGTGGCAACCGCGGAAAAACTTAAAACAGCTTCTGGGCAGCTGCACAGTGCTACTTCTATTTTTTCCAATGGAATTAGCACTGCACAACTTCTCGGAAACTGTTTCAAGTCACTCTGTGACTTGCTGTACCACACAACACCATCAGGGCTGCCTTTCACATTGTATAGCGGCCCCAAAGGGTCCCCAACGCCAACGTTCTGCTGTGCAGAATATTGGCCGGTGTGCTGTAATCAGGCACTGCGAATTAAGCATTCACTGTCCCTTTAAGTATAGCCCAGCATCTTCCTACTTTCCCTTGACCTATGAGAAACCTGCTGCAGGGCTGTGCTAGGAAGCTGTATATAACCCTGTTTAATAAACCTAACTTACATTACCAACACCTGTGTGAAAGCCTATTGAGAAACACTGGTGTAGAAATTGCTAGTGTTAAGCATTCAGGGCTGAGTTCAGACACCCTTGCTAAAAATGTCCAGGTGAGTCATACAGTTCAGTGACGCATAACTCATCCCTGAATTTGTTCAGACTCTTCTCTGACAAAACAAGAACATCAGAGGCAGAAGAAGAAAGTGCTCCGGCAGCTTGAGTGAAGGACTGTCTGTTCCGTGCTTTAAAGGAAATGTGCAGCCTTTAAATCATTCAAGCTGAAACAGAAATGCTAAGCAGAAGAGAATAACCCCGGAAGTGGCGGTGAAGGGTAGGGGACCGACATAAAACATGCCTTTCATCATCTGAACTCAGATAAGCATATCCTCTGCAACCCACCCATGCCAACTTGATCTAACACTGCAAGGCTCTTACTATTCTGGAAGTTCCTTTGCAGTATTGAGATTGAAGTATTTTTAGTCTCTTGACTGAATAGTGAAAAATGCTCTGATGTTATCTCTGCCTTTCTCATATGAGTGCTGCCATAAATATAGTATTCTTGAATAATGTATTTGGGGCGAAATATCTCAGGCAGCAATTATGAGACAGTGTATATGCACTTACATCCCATTCATTTCAATGAGATGTATTGTGTTTAATGGGCACAGTCTGATGCTCTGTCAAGAAGTCAAAAGAAAAGTGGATTGAACCCAACTGCAGCTCTATTCACACATCATGTCTAACACATATACAATCTGTGTACAGTGTGCACAGGTACAGATCTGTACTGTATACAGGTACAGTTATTCACATGTTCTGTTAAACATAGGTGCAGCAGTAAACTTCCTATCTGACCCATGCATTTGAGGAGCCTGTACCCAGGAATGCAGGTACAATCATTCACACAAAAACATGTACATGTGTTCAAGATATCTGTACTTTTGTACAACATAATGTTTGAATAGGGTTTGATGGGTGGCATTCATGTTCTTTTGTTTAATGGGGTTGTGAGTTGGACTGCTAGTCTTTAAACAAGATATATGGAGTTGCATTCAGCTCTTTTCAATCCAGGATTTAATTCATGACCGACACCAGTGTTCCAGAATCTCTCGGGAAAAGGACTTTGCCAACTTTGCACCAGCTTTTCAGTGCAGATGCCAGAGACCAAACATGGCAACTCATGCTTGCAAGGCATGAAGCAGAGTCCTTCTCCTCAAAGCTATGGATTTCTTGCCTTCTTTGATACCAGGTCACAGCACAAGGCTTGAAACAGCTTCCAAAAAAACTGCCAACAAACCCACAGACCACTAAACCAGAGGAGAGGACAGAAAGCCCAAACCACAACTATTCTTTCTCGACCTGTACATAATTGCGTGCAAATGCCTCTAAAGCAATGCATATTAACCCTATTCAAATATTATGTTCAATGCTCATAGCCACATTTGCACGTAACATGGAACCAGAGTTGCAGGGACCAGAAGTTTCCCTACCGTTAGGTCCAAATGCGTGCAACTTTGGTTCCATTCGTCCAGTGACCCGAGTTTGTTTTTGTGGACTCCAGTTTGAACCCTTAGTTTGTAGTGAACTTTGCTGCTCCTAACCAGGGTTCCAGTTGTGGAGCATTATGTGCAAATGCAGCACTGGAGGCTGCATTAGCTCCAACTGGAATTGAGGGAGGTAGCGCCTCTCTCTCTCCAGGTGTGATTGGCTGTGCAGGCTGTCCTTCAAGCAAAAAGGAAGCCCATAAAGCCAGTTCCCTCTCCTCTCTGCAGTCTCGCTGACTGCAGAGAGCCTGCTGTGTGTTTTGTTTGAATGTGGACTGGGGGCGGGGAGGCAAAACCACAGGTCCATTGGACCCATGGTTCTGCATTACATGTGATTGTGGCCAGTGAGTGTACACAGGTACAGATTTTTATGCAAGTGCCGTTATTCACATATTGTTATACTGAATGCAGATACAGCCGTACACTTCCTATTTGTACTATTATTTAAGGCACCTGTACCCAGGTTCACTTTTTAAATGAATGCAGGTGCATTCATTCACACAAAAACATATTTGAGCATACAGACAGCTGTATACTCAAACAGCATAATGTCAGAATGTGGCTACTATATTTATGAATATTTAGTTCATTAGATCTGTGGCAATCTCTGCATACATATTAACTGACACATTATTTACTCATGAATAAGATGAATTGTATTATTTATTATTGTTGTTTAAACCAGGTTTTCTTAACCTTGGGCCCCCAAATGTTGATGGACTACAACTCTCATCATCCCCAGACATGGCCTCTGTGGCTGAGGATGATGGGAGTTGTAGTCCAACAACATCTGGGGACCCGGGGTTAAGAAACCCTGGTTTAAACCAATAATTTTCAAAAATTATTTTGCTTTTCAAAAATACACAAAAACCTGGACAATAAAATCAAATGCAAACAGCAGGGGAAAATCAAAACCATATGACCAGAAAAATGTATCAGTAGCAGCAGTAAAACAGAAAGAAACCTGGCTAGCCAGCCCAGGGAAAGCTCTCTCACACAGCCAGATTGTTATTATATGGCAAAATGCATGTCCAGATGTTGTAAGGCAATCTTCCCTGGGCAGGAATCCAGGAAACTCTGATTTGATTCCCCACCAATCCCACCTTTGACAAGAAGGGCATCTGCTGACCTCAGAGGATGGCAATAGTGGCCCTAGGGGGGAAAAACTGAGGGAGGGACACAGAAGGGGTAACATGCATTTCTGGGTGGCCAATATATGTGCCACATGTTATATTTCTGAAACAGAAATTGGGAGGGGAGCAGATGGGAGGGCAAACTCAGGGGCGTAGCTATAATAGGGCAAGGGGAGAAGTTGTCTGGGGGTCCACTGAGGCAAGTCACATGACTGACTCCCCCAGCCGTGCACCCCCTGGGCTTCCTTTGGTTGTATTCATCCTCCGAAATGGATGTGAGTGTTAAGACCTGGAACTACCAGAACAGCATGTCTTTCTCTAGTACCATTAAATGACTGGCATCGTCCCCAATTTACAAAACCTTTTAAAAAATAATTGTCTGGACCCACTCCAACCTTGCTACACCCCTGGGCAAACTACTTGCTTGAGGGGGTGCTTGCCTCCTCGTCCCCTCTCTGGAGTCTCTTGGAGGATGGGGAGGGGTATGTGGGAGAAGGCACACCTTAGGATACACAAGGCCCATGCTTTTTAAGACTTCAAAGGTTATTTAGGGGCAGTCCTTTCATGAGACAAGGTGAGGGGGTCACCTCAAGCCCTGGATTACTGGAGGAGTGCCAGCAGAGTGGCATGATGCCCCCTGCTGTTGCCATCGGAGCCTCTCCTCAGGACCAATCTGACTCTGACAAGCTTTGCAAGGAGCATCTCTCCTCACACTCCTTTGCAAAGCTTGCAAGAAGTGTGAGGAGAGGAGGCTGCTGCCAACCACTCCCCACCTCCTGGCCCCCGTGTCACTTTCAAAGCCTGTAAGGGTCAGTTTTTAAAAGGGCTGAAAAGGGTCCCCGCCAGGGTTGTGGGGCAGGGCAGCATTTGCCCTGAGGCAGGTGCCTTGCCTCAGGTGCCACAAGATCTTAGGCCACCCCTGAAGTCATAGCCAGGGCTTTGAATTGGGTTCAAAAGTCTGGGCAGTGAGGAGACTGAAGGTTCCTTAGCCTTGAGAGAGCCACTATACCTGGGTCTCCAGATTGGCATGTTAGACTAGGCCCAGGAAAACTGAGGTTCATAGGAACATGGGAAGCTGCCATATACTGAGTCAGACCATTGGTCTATCTAGCTCAGTATTGTCATCACAGACTGGCAGCGGCTTCTCCAAGGTTGCAGGCAGCAATCTCTCTAAGCCATATCTTGAAGAAGCCAGGGAGGGAACTTGATACCTTCTGCTCTTCTCATCTTGTTGCCTTGCTAGTACTCCAACAATCTGTGCCTGAGGCAACTGCCTCACTCTGCCTCATGGAAGGGTCTCCCCTGTTGCTGACCAAAGACTCTGGGCTCCATCCTGAGTTTTGGGCCTACAGGAATTGATTCACCTACAGCTACTTATTAGCGTACTTGGTTCTCACTAGATTTGCCAACTCTGATTGATGCTATTCCTGGACATCCGCCCTGCCCTATATTTTTCATAATGTCAGTCCATCACCCCCAGGATTGCTTTCAAATAGTCACCTGGAAATTGTTGACAATTCCTGGAGATTCTTGGCCAGTTCTGGAGGGCTGGCAACTCTAGTTCCCACTGAAATAAGTGGTGATTGTGAACATACTGGCAGAAGTCAGAGCCGGTAGATCTGGCCTACCCTGCCAAACCTAGGATGCTCAAGATGTTCTTGGTATAACACCTGCTCCGAAGATCTGTAGAACCGAGGTACCCATGATTTAAGTGCAGTGCTACTTGTATTTTGTCTTTCCTCTTGGGCCTTGATGGAGTATATCTAACCTTTTTTTCCCCTTTAGCAGATGTATCCTATATTTGCTGTAGCTGACATTTGCTGTAAATCTCAAAATGTATCCCCCCACCCCTGCCACCGCCACCATTTCAAGCCCCAGGGAACTTTGCATCTAGGAACTTCCAGACAGCTGGATTTATACAGCTTTTAAACACTGACATTTACTGCAAATCTTAAACTCCACCTAGAGCACTTAGTACTTTCACAAAGCATGCTCTTATGTGGGTGCTGTGATAGACAGTTTATTTCAACTTTTCCAGAGCTCTTTAGAGCCCTAAACTTTCTCCCCAACATCTTGTTGAGAAACCAGTCCACATTTTTCAGTGTAACTGCCCAGAGGCTATTAAGCTGCTAGTATGCAGGGGTATCAAATAGCAAGAACCAAAGAAAGTACACAGAAGCTAGTGTTTGTCTCTGAAGCTATGCTGACCACATGTGTATGCAGGGATAGGTGATGGGTGGGTTATACTGTACTCATACTGTCGCTAGGGGATACCACTTCTGAATGGTTCCACACTGTTGTTTTTTTAAACCACAGCTCCTTGCAAGTAGAAAATTAGCATATCAGGAGGATATCTTTGCTGTGCTGGTTTTCTGCTTGCAAGGAATTATTTATTTATTTATTTATTATTTCTTGTTTACACAGTCAGACAGGTGTTATTGACTGGTTTGTTTTATCCAGTCATCGAGTCCTTCTCAAGGACCTGGGATGGCTGAATTTTATCATCAATACTGTTGGTTATTATAGATATCGTCGCAAAATATAGGCTGTTCCCAGTAAAGCTGCTTTTTGTAATTGGCTGATGGTGATTTCTGTGGCCCCTATGGTGTTGAGGTGCTCTTCAAGGTCTTTTGGAACTGCACCCAGGGCGCCAATTACCACTGGGATATACACTGTCTCATAATTGCTGCCTGAGATATTTTGCCCCAAATACATTATTCAAGGATACTATATTTATGGCAGCACTCATACGAGAAAGGCAGAGATAACATCTGCAAAAAATACAAGCTACCTGTAGCCAAACATTGGTGGGACCATAAAACTGAAAAAGCTATAGAAAATGAAGATGCAAAAATATTATGGGACTTCCGACTACAAACAGACAAACATCTGCCACACAATACACCAGATATAACTGCAGTCGAGAAGAAAGAAAAACAAGTTAAAATAATCGACATAGCAATACTAGGGGATAGCAGAATAGAAGAAAAAGAAATAGAAAAAAATCACAAAATACAAAGATCTACAAATTGAAATTGAAAGGCTGTGGCAGAAAAAGAACAAAATAATCCCAGTGGTAATTGGTGCCCTGGGTGCAGTTCCAAAAGACCTTGAAGAGCACCTCAACACCATAGGGGCCACAGAAATCACCACCAGCCAATTACAAAGAGCAACTTTACTGGGAACAGCCTATATTTTGCAACGATATCTATAATAACCAACAGTATTGATGATAAAATTCAGCCATCCCAGGTCCTTGGGAAGGACTCGATGTCTGGATAAAACAAACCAGTCAATAACACCTGCCTGACTGTGTAAACAAGAAATAATAAATAAATAAATAAATAATTCCTTGCAAGCAGAAAACCAGCACAGCAAAGATATCCTCCTGATATGCTAATTTTCTACTTGCAAGGAGCTGTGGTTTAAAAAAACAACAATGTGGAAACATTCAGAAGTGGTATCCCCTAGCGACAGTATAATAAAATTATACTGTATGACAGTATGACAGTATGATAAAATTCAGCCATCCCAGGTCCTTGGGAAGGACTCAGTGTCTGGATAAAACAAACCAGTCAATAACACCTGTCTGACTGTGTAAATAGATAATAATAATAAATAATAATAATAAATAAGTAGATCAGGAAGAAGGCAGAACAAGGAAGCATATCTGAGGAATCTGCATAACAAAAGAAGGGAGTGGCTCATCATTGATATCTATAATAACAGCAACTACACTGATAATAAAATTCAGTCATCCCAGGTCCTTGGGAAGGAGTCGATGTCTGGATAAAACAAACCAGTCAATAACACCTGTCTGACTGTGTAAATAAATAAATAATATTATTATTTTGAAGAGTTTGTTGTGGATTTGTTTGTTCAGAATAACTTCGCAATTACCTGCAGTTACCAAATATTGCATACATGATCTTGCCACTTAAATTAGCTGAACGCACAACTTTTTACACCAGAATGTTTATGCTGGGTGAAAGGTTTACAATTTTTTTTGTATTTTTGTAGAAGAAATGCTGAATATATAATGATCACAACTGTTATTGTTCTCATTAGATTTTTAACATTCAGTAATCAAATCAATAATTCAAAAACGACATCATGCCCCACAGCAGGTCTTTTTTTCAGATTCAAACTTACGATGATTCAAACTTACTATATATAGGGATGTATGGTAATTATTCAGTAAAATGAATATGACTGAAGGTGAAATCCTACACATTTAAAACTCTTCGAGACCCCTTTTGCAAGCACATTAATAAAAAATTCTATGACATATATATTTCATTTCTTGAACTTTCCTATACGTGTAATCTATGCAAAATGACTTTGCCAGGTCAATGATGGGCCTCATCTGCTAGTTTAAAATATTTAATATCCTGCCTTTCCAGCACCAAGGCCTCATATGAAATGACAGGCTGCACACTGCATTTTGTCGGAGTGTTTACGCGCATGCATTGATCTTCAGGTGGACTAGTGCCGATGCATCCAGGAACTCAGAGATTCTAGAGACCTGGGATTGGGAGCTGAACCCTAATGTGTGATGACTTAAACACAGGGGTGTGGCTATAATTGAGAGGATGGGTTCAAAGAGCCCAGCCCTCCCAGATCCTGAGGGCCCCCAATCTCCAGCCCTCCCTATTTTCTTCATTATCTTCTTCACTCCGAGGGTCCACCTGGGAGAGGGGCGAACATAGGCCCCCTCTCCCCTAGCTATACCCGTGCTTAAACAACTTGCTCAGTTTTAATAATAATAATTTTTTTAAAAAGACAAAAATAGGAAGGAAAGGAGCAGTAATTTCCAGGGGCAAGGGACAGAAAATAGGGAATCTCCCTAGTAAATAGGGACTGTTGATAACAGTGCAGACTCTGTTTCCCCCCTCAAATATATTCTTCATATGAACACTCTCATTCTTTGAGATCATAGAATCATGGGGCTTGCAGACCATCTAATTCAGCCCCCTGCAGGAAACCAAGGGCTAGAGAGCATGGCCAACAGATGCCAGGTCAGCTTCTACCTGAGCGAGGGCCTTCCACCCTCCTAGGTCACTGGCCGTGGAACTGCTCTTCTGCTTACCATTAAGAAGCTTCTGTTAACGTTCAACTGAAATCTACCCCACCCTATCCCCGCTATTAAGTCAATTAGAGCTAGTCCTTCTCTTTGGGACAACAGAGAACAAGTCTTTGCCCTCTCCTGGGCAACCCTTCAGGTACTCAAGGAATGCCATCATCTCCCTCTCTAGTTTTCTCTTCTGCAGACAAAACACACACAGTTTCTTCAACCTTTCCTCAGATGACTTGTTTTCTAGGATTCGGCCATCTTTGTTGCTCTCCTCTGAAACCTTTCTAATTTGTCTAAATGAAGTGCCGAGAACTGGACACAATATTCCAGATGATGTCTAGCTAGCGCAGAATCAAGTGGAAGAACTTTTAAAGTAGAGAAAGGGCATTAGGTAGCAGTTGCCCCTGCTAACTGAGCAAAGAGTCACCTTGTAAAGTGATGATTCTCTTATATTTAGCAGGAGGAGAGCAACTGGCCCTATCCAACTTCAGCAGCATCCCTCCAGTGGCTGTTGCTGGTGACTGCCTTATGTTTCTTTTTAGATGGTGAGCCCTTTGGGGACAGGGGGGGCATCTTATTTATGTATCATTTATTTTTCTGTGTAAACTGCTTTGAGAACTTTGGTTGAAGAGAGGTTTATCAATATTGGTAGTAGTAATCGTTGTCATCATTGTAGTAACATCGTTGTTACATCGTTGGAGAGGGGAGCTGGTCTTGTGGTAGCAAGCATGATGTGTCCCCTTAGCTAAGCAGAGTGCGCCCTGGTTGCATTTGAAAGGGAGACTAGAAGTGTGAGCACTGTGAGATATTCCCCTCAGGGGATGGAGCCGCTCTGGGAAGAGCAGAAGGTTCTAAGTTCCCTCCCTGGCTTCTCCAAGATAGGGCTGAAAGAGATTCCCGCCTGCAACCTTGGAGAAGCCACTGCCAATCTGTGAAGACAATGCTGAGCTAGATAGACCAATGGTCTGACTCAGAATATGGAAGCTTCCTATGTTAACATAAGAGCCTTGCTGGAACACAAGAGCCTTGATGGATCAGGCCCAAGGCCTATCTAGTCCATTATCTTGCCTCTCAACAGTGGCCCACCATATGTCTCTGGGAAGCCCACAAGCAGGAGATAAAGGTGGATGCCTTTCATGCCATTGCTCCCCTGCAACTGGCATTCAGAGGCATCTTATCGCTGAGCCTGGAGGCAGCCTATCACCATCAAGACAAGTAGCCATTGATAGACTGGCCCTCCATGAATTGGTCTAAGCCTGTTTTAATAGGGGTAAAGCCCTGTTCAGGATTTCCCTTTATATGGCATGATATTAAATATATTTACTCATAAGTGAATCTCACTGAGTTGAATGGGACATCTCCTAGCAAGTATGTTTAGGAACACAGCCCTAGGAAGGCAGGTACGACTAGCAGAAGAAGCAGGCCCTTTGGTGATAATGCCCGGAAGCCCTGAATTGGCGCCCTGCCAGTATTTGGACTTGTGATTTCTTGACGCTGTTCAGAACAAAGTGTAAGGCTTGCTTGTT
The DNA here is from genome assembly GCF_027244095.1 of Hemicordylus capensis. Lineage (NCBI taxonomy): Eukaryota > Metazoa > Chordata > Lepidosauria > Squamata > Cordylidae > Hemicordylus > Hemicordylus capensis. Next base: position 32,719,327 of record NC_069661.1, on the reverse strand, counting down.
TCAACAAGCACTTGAATGGTACAACTGTGACTCTGTTGCTTTAAATTTATGACTGCTGCAGATGTTTTGAAATGTTTACTTCCTATATATTTTTTTAAAATAATGATTTATTAATGTTTTATGTTGTTGAACGCTCCTCCTTCTTCAAACAGCAGGAAGATCCAGAGGTTGTGCTACTCAGGTTTGGGTTCCTTTGGGTGAGAGAAAGAGCACAGGAGACTTGTGTGGTTGGCATAGTTGCTTCTTTATAAATAAACATAGGAATATAGAAGCTGCCTTACACTGAGTCCATCTAGCTCAGCATTGTCTACACAGACTGGCAGCGGCTTCTCCAAGGTTGCAGGCAGGAATCTTTCTCAGCCCTATCTTGGAGATGCCAGGGATGGAACTTGGAACCTTCTGCTCTTCCCAGAGCGGCCCTATCCCCTAAGGGGAATATCTTACAGTGCTCACATGTGGTCTCCCATTTATATGCAACCAGGGTGGACCCTGCTTAGCTAAGTGGGCAATTCAGGCTTGCTACCACAAGACCAGCTCTCCTCCACAAATGGAGCTGGGGCAGCCCATTAATGTGGCCTCATCACCTCAGGCTGCAGATGACTGGGGTGTCAGCTGGTCAGCAAGATGCTCCCACCCCCACTGCCACTGGAGTCGATTTTCAGGATCAATCTGACCTCAAGAGAAAAGGCTGCCTGCCTTTCCTCACTTTTCTTGCAAAGCTTGTAAGAAGCATGATGAGAGAAGAAGAGGCTGCTGGCAATCGCTCCTCTTCCCCACCCCATCCCCCAATGCCACATTCAAAGCTTGCAAGGGTTGGTTTTGAAAAGGGGCTGGCCCCCAGCAGGGATGTGGGGCAAGGCATTTGGCACCTCACCTTAGGCACCACAATCCCCTCAACCTCCCCGGAAATGGAGATGAACAACCCCGGCACTCCTACACTCCCACAAAGCAGGAGATTTGCTACTCCACATCAGATGCCTAGGGAGAGGCCTTGTATGGCTGAGGGGCTGTCTTAGCAGCCTGCAGCAACCCCCAGCTCTTTCTCTGACTCGGTCCCTTCCGAACAGTAAATCGCTGATTCTACACACACACACACACACACACAAACACACACACACACACACACTCCTGCCCAGCAGCGTAAGGAGGCTAGCAGCAGCCCGTGTGTAGCCGCCACTGTGGCCCCCTGGCCCCGCCCCCTGTGTCTGATGTTAGATGTGGGGGCCCGACTAGCCATGCCCCTGCATCTGATATCAGACGCGGGGGATGTGGTCTCCCTCCCAAACGGGGTCGTGCGGCACCATTTGGAAGGGAGATCAGCCCACACTGCATTGGGCAGCATGGGCCAATGCAGCGCAGGCCAATCTGTCTCTTGGGAGGGAGATCGATCGGCCCCGCTGCATTGGCAGGGAGACTAGGAGTGGCTCTCCCTGCCTTTAAGCCAGGGAGAGTCGCTCTGGCCGCGCTGCCAACGTAGTGCGGGCCGATTTCAGCTCCAAACAGGGTCGCGCTGCCCCGTTTGGGACTGAAATAACATCAGACGCGGGGGGGGGAGTGTCTGGGGCCACACTTGCGGCCCCTGATTGGTGGCGGCCCGGGTTCTTTTTACCCGTTCACCCCATGGTGGCTCTGCCCCCACTCCTACCTTGTGTCAAAGGTCGGCATAATTGGGCAGCTGATGAGGGCCCAGAGAACCTCCAGCAGGGCCCACTGAGACCACCTTTGTGCCCACAGCATTCGTGTGGTGGCCACAAAATACTCTCTCAGGACCCACCCCAGGCAGGAGGGGCCTATGGAGGAGGGCAGTTTCTTGGGCTGCTCTTCGGTAGCTCAGAGGTGATATAAGAGCACCAAGCAGCATTGGGGAGAAACAATGAATCTTTATTTATTTATTTATTTATTTGTGTAGCATATTTGTATACCACCCACTACCAAAGTCTCTAGGTGGTTTACAACATTAAAACAAACAATTCCCCCCACCCCCCCAAAAACAATTTAAAACATAGAAAAGTACACATTAAAATAACTACCCATAAAAACCACTAAGTAGCTCCAAAGCTTGGCTGAAGAGATGTGTCTTCAGCTGTTTCTTCAAAGTCAACAGGGATGGAGCAGCTCTAATCTCAGCAGGAAGTGCGTTCCACAGCTCCGGGGCAACTACAGAGAAGGCTCGCTTCCGAATCGTCACCCACCAGGTGCCACCATGTTTACAGAGCAACAGGGTGAGGAATAAAGGCAGAATGGTGTTTGATCTCGACATCATTCCCATGGTTCAACAGCCTGAATTGTATTTGTAGATTTTACCCGCCCCAAATGTCTAGATTCGATCCAAGAATTTTAAGTGTGGAACATTGGGCACAGCTCTAATTTGAACTTTACACATACTTTAAGGAAGGGGTTCTCAAACCTGGCCCCCCTGATGCTATAGGATTACAACATCCATCATCCATTGCCAGAAAGGCCAAAAACCACTGTGGCTGAGAACGATGATGGGGGTTGCTGTCTACAAAACTGGGGGTGGTTGATGGGTGGGGGCAGGTCTGAGAACCCCTGCCTTAATGTATTCCCATATTTGAAACAGCTGACCACCAGGATAGAAAGAACTATGTTGATATTCAAATCCAAAATAATTTTGATTGAAAACGAACGCCTCACTGAAAGATGGCTGGCAAGTTCTACCACCCAGCATTGCCTTGTTGTTAGCACAACAAAGCTAAACAGTCCTTGTAATCTGCCTATCAGCAATATCCGGAGAGCATGGGAGTTGCCAAAAGCTGTACCCAGATCTCTGGCATGTCGTTGCTTTTCTCCACAGTAATCCCCTTCCCACGTGAAAGCCAATTCAGGCTGTTGAAGCATGGAAATGATTTCAAGATCAAACACAGTTCTGCCTTTATTCCTCACCCTGTTGCTCTGTCAGCATCTCTGGTATTATAGCTAACAGCACTCACCGCCTCCTTTCAAGTCCCTTGCTGAAAGATTCATATCTAGGTCACATTAACCAGTGAGCAACATGCTGAGATTATTGCTTTACCTCTTACCTGGGAAATGACTGCCATCTAGTGTTCAGCTCGGAGAAATGTGTAGTTATGAGATGTCAGGTTGAAATGAGGATGTATTGAAACCGCTGGTGAGACTTTGGATCATTTTCAGCTTCTCTGAATAAGAATGTATTGAAATTGCCTCTGGTGCTTTGGATCACTTTCAACTTTTCTGAAAACAGCGCCCATTTTTCATCTGATATGCAGTCACTTTAAAAAAAAAGAAATGTTCAGGAGCACTGGCAAGCCCGGAAACTACACAGCTGCTGCTGACTTCAGCACACTCCCACAGCATGTGCTGGCATCATCTTATGTTGATGGAGGGGCATGGAGAGGTGATATGCAAGTTTCAGAACCGGTGTGTCTGCAGCAGCAGAGTACGGCGGGAATGAGGAATTGGGGTTGCTGGTGAGACTGAAAGATGCACTTAACATGAGGGGAACCCCCCCCCCTCTATGGATCTTAAAAACCAAAAGCCAAAAACCAGCACTTGCATAAAGATATTGGGGTTGTGCACACGGCCTTACTGGGGAGGTGGGGAGGGCTTCGGGCCATGCCACCCTCCCTCTACCACACCACACCCCTACACGAGCAGTGGTGTGGTCAGAAGAAGATGCTGGGAGCAGGAGAATGTCCCCCCCCCCGAATCCCAGGGTTCCCCAGGGCACAAAGTGGAGGGAGATGCTGGGAGTGGGAGGACTGCCCCACTTTTAGGGATATTAAACTGCAATCAACGAGAGCCAGGGCCTTCTCAGTGGTGGCCCTGACTCTATGGAACGGTCTCCTGGATAATATCGGAGCTCTCTATGATTTGTTGGCTTTCTGTAAGGCATATAAGACTGAAATGTTCCGCCGGGTGTCCGGTCGCTGAGATAGCTGGTCGCAGAGTGACTTGGTAATCCATGCTTATTAGGTCATGTGGAATGAGTACTGTATGGGGTTGTGGTTATGATGTCATGTAAGATGTATTTTACAGAATTGTGTTGCTGTGTATGTTATTGCTTGTAAGCCACCCTGAGTCCTATGGGAGTAGGGCGACATATAAATCTAACTAAATAAAATAAAATAAAATAAAATAAAATAAAATAAATAAAACTTTTGCAACCCAGGGTGCCCTGGAGCATGTGGACGATGGTCAAAGGGGCAAAGGCAGAAGAGATGGTCGAGGCTGAACTGATGATCAGTTACAATATGGATTGCTGAGACTGAGGAACCAAGCCTGAAGCAACTGTTATATAAAACCACTCAGGCTTTCTATTGCTTCTTCAGGTCACCTGGGTTGAAGAGCTGCAGTACCACTTCTGGCCATTATAAGAAGGGCAGCACTGTGGCACGAAGAAAAGCAGGCTAGTAACCCCACTTGATGGCACTTAATCAATCCATCGACCCCACCCTGAAGCCGCTGTGGAGGTACAAGGGGTAAGGTGCTTAGTCTTGCTCTTGCTGCCAGAGTATCCAGTTCAAGAACCTGGATAATTTACACTGAGTCAGTGTGAGCTGTTCTGCCCACTGAGAGTGAATCACTCACTACACTGTACAGACAAACTCTATGCTATACTTCATGCTTCAAGCCTGGAAGCCTTCAAACAACACCAGATATTGAACAATAGCTCCAAGAAATGTTAGCCATTCTTTCATGTTAACTCATGAAAGAATGGTATACAAGCTATGGGGTATTCAGTGGTGTGGTTTTTAACTTTTAAAGATCTAAATGCCTTGGGACCAAGTTACCTGAGAAAGCACCTTACTCCATATGTCGTGAATATCTTCTTCTAACGCCCTGCACCAAGTGCCTCTGCCAAATGAGGTGAGTGGCTACTAAGGGAGAGGGCCTTTTTGGTGGTGGCACCCTGCCTATGGAATAGCCTCCCCCAGTGAGGCTCACCTGGAGTCATCACTTTGTTCTTTTAGATGCCAGGTGAAGACCTTTCAGTTCACTCAGGCTTTTAAGAATAGATTTTTAAAACATTTTAAAATGTTTTCTATTGTATTTTGCATTTTCTATTTTCTATTGTAATTTGTTTGTTCTGTGTTTTGTGCTTTAATTGGATGTTTTTATTGTTGTGTTGTTGTGAACCAGCCAGAGATCAATTTGTTATTTGACAGCTAACAAATAATGCTGCTCCTGCTGATTATTTCTGATCACCCATCCTGGGTGCTTTCTTTGCCGAGGGCAATTCACGCATTTCATATTGTGGGTACATTTACAAATGTAATGTCTGAATGAGACTTAAATTTCATCCTCTCAGCCTTTGCACAGTATTGGCACAAAGATTTTGCATCAGTCAGAAATCCCAGCTCTTTCTTGAAGTTTGGGAAGGAAGTGAGTCACTTGGAAAGGTGTTACAGCAAGCAAAGTCCTTGTTGTGAAATCATAAACTTCAGCCTCTGCAATAGTCCACCCTGGGTTCAATAATTATGAACTAAAAATAGCAAAATTTAACACAATAAAACACAATGTAGAATAAAACTGATTAAAACAGACCCAGTTGAAATTAAAAACCTATCAGGCTGTAGTAAAACATATTTAAAAGCCTCTCTAAACAAATAGGTTTTTAAATTCCAGAGCCAAGGGGCCACAACTGAAAAGTCCCCACCAACCTTAGCTCAGTCAGCAGTCATCTTGCATCTCATACTGTATTTGAACTGATCCCATCTCTTAGAACTGGTGTGTGGGGGAAATAGATAGCCTTGCACAGGCTGTCCTGAGATATACATGTAAAAACCTATACAAACTGCTACTGTATTTACCAGCAATGGCATGCCAGGCCCTGCACAGAAAGCTGACTCAAGGACAATGGACATGGGAAGTCCATGCCATTGTGAAACAAGTTGGCTACCTTCATTTTCCACATTAAAAATGATTAGCTTTAAAAGATATTGACCAAGGAATAAGATAACATGAAACAAAGGGAATGGGGAGAAAGTGTAATGGTGCTCGACAGGAGGGTGGCCAAGGCCAAGAAAATGATAGGGTTTAGCCGCCACCGGCCTGCTGAGTCCCCTGCCTTCATCATCGTCTCACTATGTCAGTAAGCCAACAATAAGCACTTTCAAGTTATCTTTAAACGTGTATTTTTCTGCACTGCTAACTTTCAGACTGCTATTTTCATATCCTCTTGTAGCGATGTGGTAAGTCAGGATATTCCAAACACGATTCTTGTCATCCTTAAATATTGTTTCCATGACGTGTTTTTCAAGGATGGAATAGAGGCTGGTTTCATTGGGTGCTCAGGGTTTAGATCATGATGAATGTAACCCAGGATTATCTTTAATCACAGTTTTGCATTTTTCTTCTTCTTTTCAAAGCTCATAAAACCCTGTTTGCTTCGGTAAATACATAAATCCATAAGCTGTGTAAAATTTACTGCCGTCAGCATTTACGTTAGCCTTATGTCAATGGTCAAACTCAACTCACATGCGGGAATTGGATCATGATAACTCATCACCTTGGTACACCCAACTCATCCCTGTCCCCACCTGCAATTTGCTCTATATCGCATGCACTTTGGGGAAATCAGCACTAAAAAGGCCTCTATTGAACTCTATGCATGAAGGCTCTGATGAAGAAGATATGAATTCTAATACATACATTCCAAGCAGAGGAGATGTAGGGTAAGATCCCATATGTTTATGGGGAGGAGTGGTAAATGGGTACATGTTTTCTAGATACCAGGCTGGTTCAAACAATCCTAATTAGGGTAGGACTAGTGGCAGATCTGGCCACAGTTACCCATGCCTTAGTCACGTCATGGCTGGATTACTGTAACGTGCTCTACGTGGGGCTCCCCTTGAAGAATATCCGGAAACTGCAGCTAGTGCAAAATGCGGCAGCTAGGGTTTTATCTGGAGCTGCCTGGTGGGAGCACATCACACCCATTTTGAAAGAGCTGTACTGGCTACCAGTTTGTTTCCGGGTCTAATTCAAGATGCTGGTTTTGACCTTTAAAGCCCTTAATGGTTTGGGACCAGGATACCTGAGGGACTGCCTGCTCCCAGGGTTGCTGCCCGCTTAACAAGGTCATCTGAGGGGGCTCTGCTCTGAGTGCCGACAATGAGGGAGGCTCGGTTGTCGTGCATGCGGGACAGGGCCTTCTCTGTTGCTGCCCCCAGACTCTGGAATGCTCTCCTGGTGGCTATTCACTCCTCGGTCTCCATCACAGCTTTTAGAAAGAGTGTAAAATTTTGGTTTTTTGCCCAGGCTTTTATTTGATTGTCTCTGCTGCTGCTCTTTGTACTCTGTATTGCTTTTATGCTTTTGTTTTAAATTTGTAATCAGATTTGTTTTATATTTTTAGCTTAATATTTTAATTGTGTCTTTTTTACTATTTCTTCTGATTGGTAGACTGATACTCTTAGGACACTCCCTTCTTCTTTGTTTTCTCTCTGTTCTTTTCTTCTTCCTTCCACCATGAGGTAGCTGGTACAGGGTGCAGGCTTTCTATCAAGGTTTGTGGCTTCTTAAAATAAACCTTGATTTGTCTTAGCCAGTAAGCAATTGTCTTCAGATCTCCTCCCTGAGCTCTGTTCTCATCAACGTGGGGTTCTCTGCTAAATAAGAGGTTGACTCAAATTCTCCCCTACAGTTTGGAAGCTGTGCACACTCCCATTTTCTGATCATGTGCAAGTGAAAAAAAAAGTTAAGAGATACCAGCAGTGATTTTCAGCTAGCTTCATGCTGGGTAGGAGGGCTTTTCCTCCAATCACACATTCAGCAGCTGTGTACAGCTGTATAGCTAGATAGCACACAATCAGAAAATAGGAGTGTGCACAGCTCTCAAAACTTGGGTAGGTCCCTTGTCCTACCCTAATTAGAACTGTGTGAACAAGCCTACCAAATTTGCCACAATTCAGACTGTGACTGGACCTGTCCTGAGTGATTATACAGGCCCCGTTCAGTTCATTGAATGATCTGCTCAGCATAGGTTTTGAACTGTGTCTAAAGACTCACTTGATTTGTTGTCTGTGGCTAGCTTCGTTTTTCTGAGTTATAGTGGGTACTGAGTTCTCTGCCAGGGATTCACCAACGTGCACTGGGTGGACATATTCAAGCGGTGAGATGGTGTGATCCAGATTTCTTTGCTATGATGTTGATAATCTGCACGGGGATTTTAAATGATACACTTACAATAATCTAATAGGAGAAAAAGGGTAGCATGCACACATTCTGCACGGCTTAAAAACCTGATTTGGGAGCTGATCTGCACTGTGCAGCTGTGGCGAGATTGTGTTCAGTACCACTAATTAACTGTTTGTGGGAAGCAGAGGGATTTATTCTTCTTTCTCAAACAGATGATCTGTGTTTTAATCCTCTGACAGCATCAGGTAAATAAAAATGTCTTAAAACTGGAGAGGGAGGAGCCTGAAAGGAATTAAACTGGAGAGGTGCCTGAAAGGAATTAAGTACATGGTGGAGTTCATCATAGCCAAAGTCCAGTAAATGAATACAAAATACGATGAATACAACAACAAATATGACTAAATGGCAGGAGATCTAAACAGGTAGCATCTGAATGTCTCCTCTTCACATTTTGCTTTTAAATTCAGATTAAGGATGTGCATGAGCCAGTTTGGCACCTCCTTTGGGGTGAATCGGCTCGGGCAGCTGCAGCTGAACTGGTTTGGTGGAGTGGAGAGTGGTTCCCTTAAGGAGCAGGTAAGCAGGTCCTTACCTGCTCTGCTGCCATCCACTGCTTTTCCGGGCACAGTGCATGACCTAGCAATGGCCATGCTGTTCCCTGAAGACTGCGCATGGGGCATTGGCACACATATGGTGTTCGTGCATGCGTGGGCACCATTTGCAGGAAATTGGAGTTAAGTGCGTTGATGAAACTGAGGGTTCAGATTTGGATCTGCAATTGGAACCCTTGGGTTTAGTGAGTTTTGTCACCACAACCCGAGGTTTTATGCAAACTGCATTACATGTGAATGCAGGAACACAGGCTGCATCAACTCCAACCAGAGTTGAGGGAGGAAGCTCTTCCCTCAACTCTGGTGTGATTGGCTGTGTGATCCAAGAAGGAAGCCCACACAGCTAGCTCCCCTTTCTCTCTGCAGTCTCACTGACTTCAGAGAGGATGCTCTCCATTACGTCCGAATTCAAAAAGGAAAGTAGTGGGATGCACAGGCATATATCTGGTGCAGGCTCTACCACATACAGGTTATAGCCCTATTCAAACATTGCATTGTACATGCATACAGGTATCATGCTCACACGTGTACACATTTTTTGTACATACACATGTATACATTTTTGTATGTACATGCATTCATTTTAAAAGTGTTTCTGGGTACAGGCTCTTTCAAAGGCAGTGTACAGGTAGGAAGTGTACTACTGTATATGTGCTGAACATCATGTGTAAATAACTGTACACACATAACAGTAAGCTGTATTTGTTAACTGCACCATAACAAATTGTTCTTTGGGTGGTTCACAACAACACAGCAGTAAAAGCATAATGAAAAACAAACAAATAACAATATAAAACAGAAAATACAAAATACAATACAAAACATTTTAAATCATTTATCAAAAAATAAATTTTTAAAAAGCCTGAGTGAACAGAAAGGTCTCCACCTGGTGTCTAAAAGAACATAGTGACAACACCAGGTGAGCCTCATTGAGGAGGCTCACCCGAGGAGGCAATTCCATAGACGGGGTGCCACCACTGAAAAGGCCCTTTCCCTAGCTAGTTCTGTACATGCATGAACTATACACAGCCCTCTTCAGAAGCCCTCTTTCCCAAGTTAGATAAGCCCCATTCACACGCTCTATTCAGCACATCTTCAATCTAACCTTTTTTCAGCTGTTATGAAAAAGCAGGGCTGCGGCACCCATGTACAATGTCCCAAGAGCATCCCCACAAGCCCCACCCCCATGCTTATGTGCTCAGAAGCCCCACCACCCTGCTGTCTATGGTGTAACCACAGACTGTGTTAACACTGTAACCATGTACAGATTCTCTCCATGATCAGAAGGCTGGGGCATCCCAGCATCTGCATCATGGGAAGAATCTTTAGGCAAATGCTGTAAAATGCAAACAGCGGGGAGTGCAGGGTTCCTGCTTTTAAAATAATGTCTGAAGACATTCCCAAAGTGTCTGCAAGCCAGAAAAAGTAGCAGAGAGTCTATCCTATCATGGCACTATGTCAGAAAAACAGATGGGATGTCAGCCACCACACATAGTTCTCATGTAGCCACATTAAAGGTAAAGGTAAAGTGTGCCGGCAAGTTGATTTTGACTCTTGGCGCCCACAGAGCCCTGTGGTTTTCTTTTGGTAGAATACATGAGGGGTTTACCATTGCCTCCTCCCGCATTGTATGAGATGATGCCTTTCAGCATCTTCCTATATCTCTGCTGCCCGATATAGTACCAGCGGGGATTCAGACTGGCAACCTTCTGCTTGTTAGTCAAGCATTTCCCCACTGCGCCATTAGGTGGCTGCATTAGAAACTGCAAATTGACTTCCACAGGCAAAAAGCTGTGCCTCACCCCATCCACCCTGGCTTCAACTTCCAGCTGCCTCCTCCCTTCTGCATCAAAGATCATAGATGGAACTTGCTTTGCCAAATAGTAATTTCGTTCTGGATGTGCTAAACGCCACAGCTCTTAAAACTCTGTGCCCTGCCCTGACTCAAGCAAGCATTTGCAATTGAAAGCAGTTTTGGAAAGCCTTAGAAGGTGAACTTAATTGTTCCAAAGTTCTGATGTAATTGCTGTGAAATGAGCACCTTGGTGTGGAGTTCACCTCATATTGAGCAAGAAGTAGCTGTGTAGAGAATGATTTCTTCATTCAGGAAACTCCATGTAGTTGGAAAATTATTTAATTATCTGAAAGAAACTACTTGAAATCCTAGTGCTCACTGCACCAGCTCACAGCAAAAGGTACTTTTAAAAGTCTATTATGAATTAAGCAAGAGAGACAGTGGCTGCCTTTGGACATAACATAAAAACAGAGGCGAATGAATCAGAGGTTTGATTTCATGGTCATCCAAATGTGTGAAACCACAGCTTTGTCACAAACCTTAGCGACCCAAGGTTTTCTGCCTCAAACCGTAATATGAACCTTCTGTTTGCATAGAGTTTTGCTGCTGAAACCTCAGGTTTGAAGGAGCCATCATGTCGCCTGAATTCTTCCGCTGCTGTAACCTGGGTTTTGTGCAAAAGCTCTTCCCACTACCACCAAGAGGTTGGCTCAGAGCAGCCAAAAAAAAGGCATCAGTTCTGGGCGGCCACACTTCTTGCTGGTTGCCCCTCAAACTGATCAATCAATCAGTTTTTATTACAGCCGTTGGCCAGCCAAGAGATAAATATCAGAATAACAAATATAACTAATATACACAAATAATGACTAATAATTACACACAATAAAACAGTATACAAGCATCCAGGATAGATTACTTTAAAAACAGTAAAACAACTCCTAAAATTGAGACCTTAATCTCATAGCAATATAAAAAAATTTGGCCACCACTTTTGTGATCTCACAGCTTGTACCCGCAAGGCAATATTGCGTATAAAAAAGCTCACGCCTTCCAAGAAATCTAACTAGCAAGGGGGAGGTAAGTTCTTCTCTAACACCTTGATACAAAGAGCAATATAACAAAACATGGGTAACAGTTTCCAGGAGGCCAGAGCCACAAGGGCAGAAAACCATAGCTGAAGAATCCTTAGCGAACCTCCTTTCCAAAAGAGAGGAGGGCAGCACATTTAAGCGAGCCTGAGCAAACACAACCCGAAACTTGGAGAAGTGAAGCGTTATTAGATAATTAGCACCTCTATCTCCTTTGGGGGGGGGAGTCCCAAAGTGTAGGGGAGAGCAGGTCCTGTTAGCCGAAGACATAAGTTCCTGATGTTCAGTGTCATGCAACCATAGAAATAGTATTTTCTTCACCTTATTATTCTCCAGAGTAAGTAGTTCAGAAGGAGAGAGTCCCAATTGCATTATGTTGTTGTTTACATAAGATAGCCAGGGGTTTGGATAAGAGTCCAACCATAAGTAATGGAAAAAAGAAAAATCCCGAATCTCTAAACAGAGTTTAATCCATCTAGCAAAAGTAGATCCCCAAGCTTTACAGACTATAGAAAAAGACCCAGATTCCAGGCAGAGAAAAGAATATGGCACGCACCTAGGCACTGCAAAGATTGCTCTTAGGAATATAGACTGTACTCTCTCCAATTCAATTGTTACCCCCTGTATCTATAGTGAGGCTCCAAAAAGTAATTGAGCCACAATCTTAGCCCGAAATACCTGGAGAGCCATAGGTATATACTGGCTTCCTTTAGAATAGTAGAAGCGTAAGAAGAAACTAAGAGTTTTGCGGGCTATATGGATGGAGGACAGCCTATGGGTATTCCATTTAAGATTATATTGGGGGGAAATGCCTAAATATTTATATTTGTAAACCTGCTCAATATGGTTCTGGTTTACTACCCATTTGTATACTTTCCTGGATTTAGAAAAAAACAGGACCTTTGGTTTTTTATAATTGATAACTAACTTGTTATCGTTGCAGTAGCTGGCAAAAGCATACAGCAATCTTTGCAAACCCAGTCTAGTCTGAGATAATACAGCCGCGTCATCCACATATAACAGCACCGGCACTCGTTTATCAGACAGCTTCGGTGCATGTGGATCCACCTTTTCCAGACATTGGGCCAAATCATTAATAAAGAGATTAAACAATGTAGGGGCCAAGACACAACTCTGCCTGACCCCATGAGTAGAAGGAATTAAATCAGTTAGAGCCCCATTTGTGGCATACCTAACCCGTAGTGAAGACTTGGAATAAAGCTGCATCATCAGAAATAACAGTCTCTTATCTATTGTAGTTTTTTAAAGTTTGGACCATAATAAGTGTCTGGAAATGGAATCAAACACAGATTTTAAATCTATAAAAGCAACAAAAAGTTTGCCTTTAGGGCCACAAGAGTATTTCTTCGCTAGATGATACAAGATCGTACAATGATCTAGAGCAGAGGGGCCTGCTCTAAAACCTGCTTGCTCAGTCCCAAGAATCTGGTTCTCTGAGATCCATGCCTCAAGCTTATCCAATAGATAGAGAGCATATAGCTTACCAACCACGGACAACAAGCTTATGGGCCTATAGTTAGATGGATCCAAATGAGAACCATTTTTAAATATGGGAACAACTATTGTTTTCCATTGCTCTGGTACAATTCCTGTGCTGTTAATAGATGTAAATAAATTGGCTAAAACTAAGGCCCACCATTCTCTATGAGCTTTTAATAGTTCAGGAAGAATAAGGTCTGGACCAGGGGCTTTTCCAATTTTTAAACGGCCTACTAAATTCATTATTTCTGCAGGAGTAACAGGGGGCCAATGGGGTAACACATCAACCAGAGGTGGTACAAAAACCTGGCTAGGCTGTGCATCATTATAAACTGTAAAAAAGTGGGTTTCCCATGATCTAGCCGAAATCCTACAAGACATGTTAACTCGGCTTGTTACAGAAACAATTCTCCAAAAAGTGTGGCTATCTTTGTTATTAGTAGCCATTATAAGCTTATTCCAGGCATTTTGTGAGGCTTGATGTTTAGCAAATTTAAGACTGTTTTTGTATGCTTTCTTTATCTGAAAATAAATTGGTGGGAGAGTTTGTTCTGAGTCCGCTCTATACTCTCTGTAAATACTCTTCAATTGTTTACATAGTGTCCTGCAGCGTGAGTCAAACCAATTATTAGTTGCTCTCTTGCAATGAGCGTATGAAGACTGTAACTTGCTCAGACATGAAAACTTTTGTATAAGAGCATCTTCTAATTTTCCATAAGCAGTAATGGTTTGCGGGCCCAAATGTGCTTGCACAATAGAGTTAAATAGATTTCTACCTTCAGGAGAGTCATAAAACATGGATATCTCACTTTCTACTTCCTTTGACCATTTTATTTTGCAGCTTGAATTGGTAGAGCTATCATCAAAAACACAGGGAAAAAGATTATCCCTCCTTTCCTGGGGAAGATCTAGATAAATGAACATAAGAAAATGATCACTGAAAATTTGCTCCCCTACCTCAAAGGAAGTGACATAAGGAAGAATAGATTCAGAAACCATAACATAATCCACAACACTACTCCCCCGCGAGGAAAGAAACATGTATTCCTCAGGAATATCCGAGGGTATAGTACCGTTTAATATTGTCATCTCAAATATCCTAGAAAGATAAATCAGTTTGGCTCCTGATGAATTGATGGCTTTATCTTTAGAAAAATGATTGGAAACGGGAGCACCATCTATACAGTCGCCCCATTTCCAAAAATGGGAGGCCATCAACATTGTATCATCAGTACTGCAACTAGAGTTAAAATCCCCCATAAGGATCATAGAAGCATAAGGGTAGTTCAATATTGCTTCAGTTATATATAAATCCAACTGTTGCCAAATAGTAGTAGAAGAATTGAGTGTTTGACCCGGAGGCAGATAAACATTAAACAATAACAAATCTCCGCTCTTAGCCTTAATCAAGATTGCCACAGCATAAGGGGGAAGGTCAGATAATTGAATGGATTCTACATTCAAAGCTAATGATATGCAGCATACTAATCCAGCCCTCAGCCTTCCCCTGTTAGTATCCGAATGGGTTTTCAATGGGTAAATAGTATAACCACTGATATTCATCTCTTCTTTTGTCCATGTCTCCTGAAACACTAAAATATCCCACTGTTGTATGAAGGTGATAAACTCTATATCATATCTCTTTCCATTCCACCCAGCGATATTCCAATTAAGAATTTTCCAAGTTGACTGTTTACAGCTCGCATTACAAATCTCCGAATGAGCAGGAATAGATTGTTCAAGTGAAGATTCTGAGAATAAAGGTCCAGTGCCATTTCCCGTCAATAGCGACAGCATAGGGGATTTCACCTCTGAAAAGCTTTCCATATTCCCTTCAGACGGTACAAAACCAGACATAGACGTCAGATAATCCTGCTTATCAAAAACAGACTGAAACTGTTATTTCTGCAGAAGAGGACTTCATAACTTTTCCAAGCTACCTAAGGTCTTTTCCAAGGGAGGAAAAAAAATTGAGATTTTAGTCTGTCTCAGGTGGTGTAAATCAGCAGTGGGCAAACTGCACAGTTGATCCTTCATGCAGGTGTACTAATGTCTCTTACACTTTCCTCCTGTAGCGTCTTCTTCCTTTGATTTTGAAAATCAGAAACCAGCAAATTAGATTCTGTACTAGAACATATCGTCTCACGAGGGAACAAGGAGATACAGTGATAAAATCTTTCCTAAATTTATGGTTATCGGCTAAGATGGATTAAAGGCGGGATAATTTGGTGTTATTCAGCCAAAGGCTGTCCTTAAGGAGGGAGGAAAGATCGCAAGTCATATCATTCTCCACTGCAGATGGCTCTGAGATGTCAGACAAAGTAGGCGACTGATAGGATCTCCGAAGGCCCTGGTTGGCAGCCGGTGGCACTATTGTAGGTATGTCCAGCAGATTTTCTATAAGATCAGACAGATCAGGGATAAACGGATCCGAAGTTGGACCAACTTCTGAAATAGTCAATGGGACGAAATCCTTAGACTCCCCTGGTGGAAGTAAGGCAGGGTCAAAAGATATAGAGGAGACAGACACAGGGGACACCAGGAGACTATCATCCGAAGAGCAGACTGGAAGATCAGATGTGAAGCGGAGAGGATCCCCTAGGGGCACTTGACCGAGAAGAATTGGCGGGCCTCTGAGAGACCCTATTCCTAACCTCCCCAGAGTTGATGAATTCTGTGAAATATTCCACTTTGCCAAGTGGTCCCTCATACGTAACAAGGACAAAGGGATCAGATCTCTAGTAAACATCAGCTGTAATTTTAATATACAGGTGAAACTCGGAAAATTAGAATATCGTGCAAAAGTCCATTAATTTCAGTAATGCAAATTAAAAGGTGAAACTGATATATGAGATAGACGCATTACATGCAAAGCGAGATAAGTCAAGCCTTAATTTGTTATAATTGTGATGATCATGACGTACAGCTCATGAAAACCCCAAATCCACAAGCTCAGAAAATTAGAATATTACATGGAACCAATAAGACAAGGATTGAAGAATAGAACAATATCGGACCTCTGAAAAGTATACAGTGTACTGTGCTTGACTGGCCAGCAAACTCGCCTGACCTGACCCCATAGAGAATCTATGGGGCATTGCCAAGAGAAGGATGAGAGACATGAGGCCAAACAATGCGGAATTGCTGAAGGCCGCTAATGAAGCATCCTGGTCTTCCATAATACCTCATCAGTGCCACAGGCTGATAGCATCCATGCCACGCTGCATTGAGGCAGTAATTGCTGCAAAAGGGGCCCAAACCAAGTACTGAATACATATGCATGCTTATACTTTTCAGAGGTCCGATATTGTTCTATTCTTCAATCCTTGTCTTCTTGGTTCCATGTAATATTCTAATTTTCTGAGATTGTGGATTTGGGGTTTTCATGAGCTGTACGCCATGATCATCACAATTATAACAAATTAAGGCTTGACTTATCTCGCTTTGCATGTAATGCGTCTGTCTCATATATCAGTTTCACCTTTTAATTTGCATTACTGAAATTAATGGACTTTTGCACGATATTCTAATTTTCCGAGTTTCACCTGTATAAGGTGATGTAGAATCCAGCAGAGAAAAGTCCTCCAGATCAACCACGTGACAATGAAATGCTATCAGGAAAGCAAGCGAGCTAACAATTTGGTCCTTAGAATGCCAACTGTCACTATTATAAGAGTTCACAAAAATTTCCAAAAACAGTTGGTTGGATTGGTAACTTAGAAAGAAGATTTCTCATCAGCACATACCCTCCTCTTGTCAGCCAAAAAGTTTGTAGAGGGATTCCTCTATGTTGATGGTGAGGGCTCTGGGCTAGAGAAGTCGGGAGGGAGTAAGAAGACGCCTCTGTCTGGGTCCCCGCTTCAATAGTAGTGGAAAAGCCCTTGTCAGGCTTATTAAGCAAATTACCATCAAGATGATAACACCTAAAGGCTCTCCGCGTCTCAGATAACAGGTATTCCAAAAGCTCAGTAATAGCTGTGAGATGATGAAAGAGCAGCTTCAAGGACTCCTGAACCAGAAGAACCATACTGGACACAGATCCCTCTGCAAGCGCAAACGAAGACCTTCGACTTGTGGCCAATCCTTGCTTGGGGAGAGGAGAGGTGACAGGAGTTTCCTGTAAAATGAGAGGTGGTTCCTCCACTCCACTCTCCATCTGGGCAGCAGGCAAAGCTGAAAAATTCTTGTGAGCCACACAGCGTGCAGAAGAGTACATACAACAACAAATGATAGGCTCAGAAGTGTGGCTAGGTGAAGGAAAATTGCCCTCCTCCATGATATCCTTTGAATTACAGCTTAATTGCACAAAGGAGGACATCTGGGAAGATAAGGAGAAAGGCTTAGGAGGAAAATACTCCTCTCCTTCAGACTGCAGCACTCTTTTGTCAATCACTGAAGAGGTATTTGCTGAAGGGCAACATTTCTTCCCTGCTCTTTTAAGTTTATGGAGAGTCTTGGATTTAGAAATAGTTCTTTTTTTGAGCTTAGGACCCATCATTCACTACACTCCCCTGCATTCGCGTTCCAATAGTCCAGATAGCCCAAATGGTGAAATAGCCCAAATAAATCCTGCAATGCCCTTGGCCCCTAGTAAAACCCAAAGTAAGGGGGGGGGGACTGAACAAACCATCCAAAGGAAGGATTTATAGGCCATTAAAATCAAAACTCAGGAGAGTGAAGAAAAACGCTTGTGCTCCCGAGAGCTTCAACCGGAAGTTCCTCAAGCCTCAAACCGATGCGCCACCTCCCTTGACATTCTTTTTGCCCTCCCACCACTGCTTAGCAACAGGGAAACCGTGTCCCTCTAGTCACAGCATTTATAGGGAAAGAAGCACATTGGTGGATGCCTGCTTTCCGCTGCGTGCTTTGGGATTTGGGTACTCCCTGCCATGGAAGGAATGTTCCATTGAAGGGAGCACTGGAGGCGTTGACATCAGGAAAGGTTCTCCTGTGATCCAGCACTGCAGTGCCTTGTGGGAAAGAGACATGTGGCCCTTATAGCATGAATCATGGAGTGCATCCCACAGCACTCATGCCTCTATTGCCCCTGCCTTTCCTATCCTCCCATCCTTTCAACAGGGGCACCTGCAATGTTGCCTTTCAATGCAGGCTGCTTCCTCCCACCATGATGTCCCTTCCGCCTTCCATGTCGGGGTCCACAAGTTTTTCCTGTTTCAACACAGGCTGCTTGACAACATAAGGAGAAAACGAGGCGGGTCTCACGATCGGTGAGACACGCCTCCAGAGGGTTTGTGGGGAGAGCGGGCTAAGCCTGGTCATTAAGACAATCATTAAGCCCTCCCTGGGTGGCTGGATTGGCCACCCACACAACTGCTGGCTCTGTCATGGAGCCGGCAGGGGCTGCGGGGATCGGGGCCCCCCGGAAGTTCCAGCATGCTGTGCATGAGTGCTCAAAGCATGTTGGAGAGATCCCTGAGCTGGGAGGCTGCTTTCTAGCCTCCCGGTTGGCGGTCTCCTCATGAGTTGCCACGGTGTGGAGCTGCACCGTGGCAACACACAATTGTAGAGCTTAGGTCAGCTGAGCACTCGTTCCGCTAACCTGGGCTTAGGGGAGGGATCTGTAAGTGGGTAACCCGCTTGGGAGCAACTGGGCTCGCCTGCAAGCCCGATGGTTCTCACAGTCACGGGAAAGTGGGCTAGGCTTCCTTAGCCCACTTTTTGGCGATCGTGAGAATTGCTTCAGTTGAGAGGCAAAGAATGCCTCAGTTGAGAGGCAAGCTGAGAGGCAAAGAATAAGTGGGGGTGGGTGGTGGGAAGAAAAAAAAAGATTTTAATTCCTACTTCCAAGGCTCAGTTCCATCCCAGCAGGTCCTTAAATTATACTTTTTAAAAAAGATCAGTGGACGTTCCTAACCTCCTGCCTGATATTTTGGTTTTCCATGTGCAGGCAGGAATCCTTTTGGCAGAGCATGTTTTCCAACAAATGATTCAATTCAAATGATCTGGATTCTGTCTTTGATATAGTTTCATGAAAGACAATAAACAGCATGCACAATCTCACACTAATATACCAAAATAAAATATATACGAAACAATCCTTCTGTACTTCTGGTCTTCTCAATAAGCACTGTACTTTGCAGCATTGATAATTGCATATATTATCTCAGTAGTTAATATCATCACAATGCAGTATATGAATTGGTTTTCTCCGCTATCCCAAAATTAGTCATAGCTCTCTCTTAGACTTAAACTTAATTATAGCTTATCTTAATGAGAGTAATTAATTTGCACATTATCATTGCATTCCATATTTTGCAACACCATTTGTCAGTGGACGTACGCTCATCACACTTCCACTTCTTTTGCAGTGATCATACTTGCATCTGCTAACTGTCTGACCTGGATTAAAATGGATTTCTCAGAACAGATGCTTGGTTGGATCAGAACCGGCAAACTGGTTGGCGTTTGAGAACTGTGGCTTGAAGATATTTAGCTTTAGTATATTTTCTGATTATTAGATGGCAGAAATGATAGGCAAGAGATGAATATTGCCTATCCAGTCATTTTAATGATCCTGTTTACCACCACAGCCCTGTTAGGGCCAGCTGTAGATGTCAAGGGACCCTCAGATGTCAAGGGAACCTATGGAGGGATCCTTCATAGGCTCCCTCCTACCTGGGTGAACCCTGAAAGAGTCACTCCACCTCCACAGAAGGGCTTTGGGCACAGAGGGGCAATTCCAAGGGTAATTGAATCAGGCACGTTACCACTTTTTCAATGACTGTAGCCAAAAGCAATTTTCAAGTTGATATTATGTATTCCCACTGGAAAGAGAACATCTCCTACTCTAAGGCCATATTATACAACACCAGTAAATATTATAGTGTCTGAAACATGCAAAGTGCTTCAGTAACATTATTAGAAATGATATTCAAAAATTCTGATTCCTTTACCAACATACTTTGCACATTTCAGACACTGAGCTTGTTCACACAACCATATGGAGGTGGGCTGGAGGCTTGGAGGCTCCTTCCTGTTGTATTCTATCCAGTTGTCTTTTGCTGTTTGCTTGTTTGGTCATTTGTCCCAAGGGGGATCCTGTAGAGAGCATGGGCAGTAGTCAGAAAGGACAACTGAGGGAAAGTAGTCGGAGAAAATGGAGTTGTTGCTGAATAAACCTTTAGTTAAATCCACACAATATTTCCTTGTGTGTATGAGGGAAGCAGCTATAAAACACTACTCCATCTCCTCCAAACAATCAGAACTTCTGTTTGGGTTTGCAAACACACATGATAAAGGCAGCCATGGTGTCCATTGCTCAGATTGGAAGCTTAAGCTCTCCCCTACCATGGAAGGTCCTCTGACTTCCCAGCATGCTTTGTACTGTCAACAGAGAGGGAAACCCCCATTACATCAGCAGCTGCCCTCTGACTGGCCACTAGGAGCAGGAGCTACTGCATAGACTGAATCATAGAGTGTGCTTTGCAGAGTGGCACATCCATGGTCAGCAACCCCGGCAGCCACAGCTCTCTATTGTTTCCAGGCCTGTTTCCAGAGTGGAAAAAGTGAGTGAATTCACATGATTGGAAAAGCAAGGTAGGAGGGCTCTCTTTTTGTCATTTATTTATTTATTTATTTATTTATATTTATTTATTTTTACATTTCTATACCGCCTTTCGTTAAAAAACAACCCCAAGGCGGTTTACAAAAATTAAAACATACAATAAAAAAGCAATAAAAAAGCAAAACATACAATAAAAAAGCAGCTTGGGAGTACTCCTGGACCCAGGCCTCACCCTGGTCTCTCAGGTGGAGGCCGTGGCCAGGGGTGCTTTCTATCAGCTTCGGCTGATTCGACAGCTGCGTCCATTCCTTGGGGAGGATGACCTCAAAACAGTGGTGCACCAGCTGGTAACCTCCCGGCTTGACTATTGCAATGCGCTCTACGTGGGGCTGCCTTTGTACGTAGTTCGGAAACTTCAATTAGTTCAGAATGCGGCAGCCAGATTGGTCTCTGGGGTAACCCGGAGAGACCATATTACGCCTATTTTGAAACAATTACACTGGCTGCCGATATGTTTCCGGGCAAAATACAAAGTGCTGGTGATTACCTTTAAAGCCCTGAATGGCTTAGGTCCAAGTTACCTTGGAGAGCGCCTTCTTCTGCACGATTCCCACCGCACATTAAGGTCATCTGGGGAGGTTCGTCTCCAGTTGCCACTGGCTCGTCTGGTGGCGACTCGGAGGCGGGCCTTCTCTGTGGCTGCTCCGGGGCTGTGGAATGCACTCCCTGCGGAAATCTGTAATTCGAGTTCTCTGTTGGCCTTCAGGAGGGCCCTTAAAACACATTTGTTTGGCCTGGCCTTCCAGGGCTTTTAAAAATAAATAAATAATTTTTTTTTTAAATTTTTAATTTGATTTAGGGTTTTTAATTACTTAACACCCCCCCCCCCGGCCTTGTGCAGATGGGAGGGAGTTTGTCCCAGCCTGTCCTGCACGAAGACCAGGAAAGGTTCCGTTTGACCCTTTTGGTCAAGGGGCGGGGTTTCGGCCAGGATTGGCCGATCCCCACCCCATTCTTCATTCATTCTTCATTCTCTTTTCAGTTGGGACCAGGCAACCACAGGAGAAGGAGCTCTCCCCTCCCTCCCCCCCGGTACAGAGCGGGTCTAGCGACTGGCCGCCTGAAGGGGCCGAGTAGGAATTTTTTGCTCCCAACGCATTGGCCACTGTTGGGTTTTTTTTTCGCCTACTCCGTTCTGTGTCCTGGGTGCGTAGTTAGAGTTAGGTCGGCCACAATGGCAGGAACAGTGCGGGCGGGGTGGTAATTTGAGGGTTAGAACATCGGTGAGCACCCTTGGATATGTAAAAGGGGTGATTGGTTAATCGCTCCTTTGTAGCCTGTGCGGCACGGGGAGAATGATTGCCATGAACCCTGCTTCAGGACTTCTCCAACCTTTGGGCTGTGTGGTCCGGGGTGGACGAATGCCTAGAAGTATCCAGATCCTCTCTTACAGATGGGGGGGGTCGGCTTTGAAGGAATTGGGTGGAGTGTACCTGCCCATTCCCGAGCCAGGGTGTGTCGCCCAGTAGGGCGCTGGGTAGGATTTCAGAGTTCTGACCTGCTTCTATTGGCCCACACTGTTCTCTAAGGGTGATTAATCACCTGGTGTTCCAGTCTGCCATGCTTTGTGTAATAGTTAACAAAGTTGTGGCCCTTTTCTTCTATACTAAGTCTACGTGTTATCTTGAGCTGGGGTCTGGGGACAATGTTTAATTTTTGTTTTAAAATGTTTTTAAATTGTTAGTTGTTTTATTGTTTTTAATTTGTTTTAGCTTTTCATTGTTTTATGAGTTGTTTTAATTGTAAACCACCCTGAGCCGTTTTGAAAGGGCGGTATATAAATAAAATAAATAAATAAATAAATAAATAAATAAATAAATAAATAAATAAATAAAACATCAAGCTAAAAACATATAAAAACAGGCATAAAAACAATACAACAGATAAAAACACACCGAAGCAGCAGTAAAAACGATTATGTCATACCTTAGTTAAGAGCAAAGTAGAGATCTGGGTTACCCTGGTTTGAGAAACATGGGCTGGAGGGATTTTTGTGAGTTCACACACAAAATGTGGATAGCCCAGCTGTTAACCTGCTTTTGCTGATTGTATGAACCAGCCTTGTGTGTTGTTAACATTGAAATTCTTCATGTTTCTTCTTCATGGAGGAGAGGTCTATCAATGGCTACTAGTCTGAGGGCTATAGGCCACCTCCAGCCTCAGAGGCAGGATGCCTCTGAATACCAGTTGTAGGGGAGTAGCAACAGGAGAGAGGGCATGCCCTCAGTTCCTGCTTGTAGGCTTCCCAGTGGCATCTGGTGGGCCACTGTGTGAAACTGGATGTTGGACTAGATGGGCCTTGGGCCTGATCTAGCAGGGCTGTTATGTTCTCTAGCAGTTAAATTTATGACTAGGGATGGTGAATCTGTCCTTTCTCTAATGTGCATGCATGCAAATCCACACAGGAACACTAATGGTGCAATCCTGTGCACATTTACTAGGGAGCAAGACCTACTGCATTCAGTGGGGTTTACTTTTGTGTAAACAAGCATAGATGGGACTGTCAAGTTTCAATCCTGTGCACAATTACTAGGGAAAAATTGAATGCAATACAATTTAAGTCTGAGTTTCGGATTGTGCAGCATGATTTCATACACTGCAGCTAGCCGTATTCCCTTGGAATTGCTGATAACATATTATAGAACCATTGTTTTTCTAGTATATTTTTAACCAGAAGAACAAATGCTTGCTTTACTTTTAAACTGATGTTGCAGAATAAAAGAACAAAGGGAATGTAGTGCACAGAGAAGAAGCCTCAGCTGTGTGAAAAAGGCAGATGGGAGCCTCAGGTAGCAACCTTTAGTGGAAGAGCAGAGATGGTGCAAGTGTGCACATGTCCCCATTCCCACCTGCCAGATACTGGAGGGTATGGGTTGTTTGCTAAGTTGTATAAGTGGATAAGAAAAATTCCTCTCTCGCTGCTCCATAGCAACTCCCTGTGCCCCCCCCCCCAAGCCACTCCTGGCACTTGAGAGATCCTCTGAAATAATGTGAGATAGGATAGGAGGAGGAGAATGGGCCCGATTTTGCTGGAAGCGCCTTTTGCAACTGGGAGCTCTGCTCCTGCAAGATGTCTCTGTCACATTTGGGTGGATTCCCCCTCCCTCTGTAGCCCCCTGCACTCTGCCCTGCACCCTTCTAAGTGATTCCCATCGGGAATTTCAGGAGAGGCTCTTCATGGGCTAGTGGGGGCTGCTGTGAGGAAGAGAGGGTGGGGATGTTATGTATATAAGCTTCCTTTAGTATAATGCACTGCCTGTGTTGAATCTTTGGGAGCCATGGGTTTTATACATAGCTGCCCTATGTGGTAGACTGATGAAGTACAATAGCCTTTCCAGAGTACAGGGCTTTCAGCAGGGTTGGATCTACCACTGAGTGTCCATGTTCATATGCCAATGGACCACCAGGTGACCAGGGACCACACTGAGGGGGGAGGGGGGCCGTACTGGGTGACCCTACCACAAACCACAATGTTTGCCACAGGCCTCCCCTGCCAGCCTCACTGCTGGCTACCTCAGGCTTGCCTGGCTCACCATTCACTGCCTCAAGCACTGCCTCAAGCACCCGGGTTTGAGGTGGTGGTGACAGCAACAGTGCCGGCAGAAGGTGAATGGAGGCTGGTGGGGGTGGCCAAGAGAATGGCACCTCGTCATTCACCATTGACCTCTGCTGACCTCCGCAACTCATATGATGTGAAAAGGTGTGAAAAGGTGCCAGCTGGTGGCATCATTCTATCATATTTGCTGTAAATTACCCAGAGACAGAAGTTTGGGGTGGTGCACAAATATAACAAAACAAACATGGACGGTTTCCAACATCGCTGCACCACTGGCTTTCAGGCTCTGAACTGCCCAGTCAAGTGAACCATTAAATTCTTCCAGAACAGGAAGGACTACAGTGTCTTTCTGTCTGAACTAAGGCTTTGCCTCAGTAACAAGGTCCCCTTGGTTCTTGATGTGTTATTAAAATCAAAGCTCAGGACCAACATCAGGATCAGCATTTCTGGGCAGCTTCCAAGGGCCCACTGCTGATCCCTGAGACCATCTCTGTGCCCAAAGCCCTTCTGTGGATGTGGCAGAGTGACCCTCTCTGGACTCGCCCAAGTTGGAGGGGGCCTATGAAGGATAGTTTGCTGAGGATCCCCTGCAATCTATGCCCAGCCCTGACAGGACTACACTGGTAAATCCAGATCATTTGAATTGAATCAAGTTTCTGGTTGTCTACTTGGCTTTGACCCTTGATTTTGTCTCTGACTCTCAGCTTGCCTACTAATCCTGATTTCAGATGGTCTCTTATTTTATGTAGGTATATATGTAGGAGAGGAGAGCTGGTCTTGTGGTAGCAAGCATGACTTGTCCCCATAGCTAAGTAGGGTCTGCCCTGGTTGCATATGAATGGGAGACTTGATGTGTGAGCACTGCAAGATATTCCCTCAGGGGATGGAGCCGCTCTGGGAAGAGCAGAAGGTTCCAAGTTCCTTCCCTGGCTTCTCCAAGATAGGGCTGAGAGAGATTCCTGCCTGCAACCTTGGAGAAGCTGCTGCCAGTCTGTGAAGACAATACTGAGCTAGATAGACCAATGGTCTGACTCAGTATATGGCAGTTTCCTATGTTCCTATGATTTCTCTGTGTAAACCACTCTGGAAACTTTTGTTGAAAAGTGGTATATAAATATTTGTTGTTGTTTGCTCAGCTTTGGCGCTTGGCTCTGAACCTGATTCCTAGCTCACTCCTTGATCCCGAGTCCTGGTTTGCCCCTTCATTCCTGGTCTTTTACCTGACCCTTCCCGGTTCTGACATTGGACTCTAAGCTATCCTGTGGTAAGCTGTCTGCAGCCCAGCTTTGACCTTCAGCTCACACAAGTTAGGAAACAACTTCATGTCTTCATGCCTGGAATGTACATACCTTGAATGAGGCATTAAGTTGCCCACAAAAGACAGAATGCTGATATAGGTCAGCCTTGAATATTGACTAAGTTTTCAAGAGGAAAACAGAATCTAGCTTTTATTTTTGTGAATGTTGCAATACAGTGAGGTGGAAGTGGCCAAGTGAATAAGTAACAGAACAATGCCAAGTAAGCTAGTTATAATCTAGTTCTAGGAGTCTTTCACATTCCTCTTGGTCCATTAAATTTCCCATGTTATTGTAAGAACAGATAATGGATGAAAACTTGCAAGCAAACTGCACACTGCTCTCTCCACATATATGTAGTTTTGGGTAATAATTTATTTATTGTAAAGGTTTATAATAAACTTATCAAGTTTTCCTAAAACCTTATGATAAAATATTAAGGTATTAAATTGTGTGGAGCCTCAGGTAGGCAAAACAGGCCTGGTTGGTGCCCTGCTTGAATCAGTGATATTCTTTTATTCATTGTTGGAGATCTGCTGTTGGAGCTCTGTTGAATTAGGCCAAAGGCTTATCTTGCCCAGCATTCTGTTTCCCACAGTGGCTTCTTCTTGTGGGAAGCCACAAGAAGAAGATGAAGGCATGGCCCATCTCCTGCTATTGTTCTCCTGCAACTAGTATTAAGAAACTTCCTGCCTCTGAGCCTAGAGGTAGCATATACTGCAGCCATCATGACCAGTAAATTCTGACTTACTGAGTAAAAAACACAACACATAACTTACTGCATTGTATAGAGATTCCACAATAGAGGCACAAGCGTTTCTAGAAAGACAAATTGATGTGAGAAGAGTTTCCCTGATGACCGGAAGTTGAAATTCACTCTTTAGAACATGCGTAGCATCATACGAGTTTATGATCTCATTTATAAATTCTTATATACAGGTCATATGCTAGGAGGAAAGGCATATTGATTGTAAACCCATGTGGGCTGTTTAGTGAATCAAAGGAATAATACCAACCAAGGTATGCCATCTTATCACCTGTTGGTGGTGCCGCTCCTTAAGGAGACCATCTGTAGTCTTAAGTGCAGGCCAGCAAGAACCATACTTGTCTCTGGACTGGAGATCACATGGCATAGGTGAGGAGACATTTCTTTAGCCTGCTTCAGGCAATAGGGTTGAGAAAAAATTCAGATTGCTAGTTTATTTAGTTGAGATTGGGGCCAAACTGGGCATTGAACAGCTAAATCCAAATTGAACAGCTAGATCTCCAGATTTCTCCAAAATTCTCCAGATTGAACCAGCATTGTTCAAATTGATTCAGGGAGATTTGGACATTCAGAGATTTTTTTCTTGCTATCAACAGCAAACATCCTAACATTGGAACTGACAAACGGGAAGGGAGGTTTTCCATATATGGAAAATGCAGAGAGGGAGAAAGGAGTTCTATGAAGCCGAGCTGACACATCAAACTGGCCAATGACTTTGCTCAGCCTCTTTGTTCCCTTCCAATCACAGTGCTTTGGAGGAGGGATGCAGGGAAAAAAAAAATCAAGCTCTGATTGGAAAGCAAACTCTAAAAAGTGGTCTCAGAAGGGACTACCAATTCCTTATTCTCATCCCATTGTTCAATAATAAAAGTGAATTATAAGCCCCTTTCCTCAAAAACCTTAAAGTTTATCTTTTAAGAAATGCATGCACCTATTCTCACATTTGCATGGTTCATGCCCACTTAAAGGGCTTCCATCTGTGCTGCTTTCATGTTATCATGCAAAGAAAATAAAGGCAATGTAGGCATTTTAATGATTCTACCAATAATATCCAATGTACAAATATCCATACAAAACAAATATTTTGATCTGAATCACCGAATACTCTCTGGGGGAAACCCGAAGCACCAAATCATAGTATCAAAATACTGAATCTGAATACCAAATAAAATAATTGCCTATTTATTTATTTATTTATCAAATTTGTATACCGCCCCAAACTTTCGTCTCTGGGCGGTTTACAATAACATAAAACCTGTTAAAAACATATACAAAAACTTAAAAACAATTTAACAATTTAAAAATAACTAGATATTTAAACCCAAAAATATTACACACACTACACTTGATCTTAGCCAAAAGGCCGAGAAGCATACATACACATACAAAATATTAGGAAGCCGAGAAAGCTTGGGCAAAAAGATGGGTTTTCAGGGTTTTTTTGAAAATTGCCAGAGATGGGGAGGATTGTATCTCAGCAGGGAGTGCATTCCACAATCTCAGGGCAGCGACCGACAAGGCCCGTCTCTGTGTAGCCACCAAACGGGTTGATGGTAACTGGAGACGGACCTCCTCAGATGACCTCAATGGGTGGTGGGGCTTGTAATGAAGAAGACGTTCTCTTAAATACCCAGGGCCTAAGCTGCTTAGAGCTTTATAGGTAATAACCAGCATCTTGTATTTTGCCTGGAAATGTATCGGCACCAATGTAGTTCTTTCAACACAGGAGTAATATGGTCTCTCTGAGATGACCCAGAGACCAACCTGGCTGCCACGTTCTGAACCAACTGAAGTTTCCGGACTACGTACAAAGGCAGCTCCACATAAAGCGCATTACAAAAGTCAAGTCTGGAGGTCACCACAGATGTACCACTGTTTTGAGGTCATTGATCTCGAGTAACGGGCGCAGCTGGCATATCAGCTGAAGCTGATAGAAAGCACCCCTGGCCACCGCCTCAACCTGAGAAACCAGGGAGAGGTGTGAATCCAGAAGTACTCCCAGACTGTGAACCTGTTCCTTTTGGGGAAGTGTGACCCAATCTAGAACAGGCAGATCAAAATCGTCTCTAGAGTTCTGACCCCGCACAATAAGTACCTCCGTCTTATCTGGATTCAGCTTATTTGCATTGACCTAACAGGCAGTACCGATTGTAACACATGTGCTGAAAGTTGCATACAAAGAAAATTAATGGCACATTGGAGCAATTCCTAGGGGATCGACAGAGGGATTTGGGTTTTTGTGGGGGGGGGGGTGAGGTGAGGTTGCTGATCTTCAGTGTTTCAAGAGGGAAGTCACTTAAAATATAGGCAACAACCTTTTGTAACCCATGTATTGACAATCCAATACAAACCAAATTCTAGCACATTGGAAGGGGTCCTAGAGGACTCTGACAGGTTTGTGTGTGTGTGGCAAGTTCACCACATTACCATATTTACCCAAATCTAAGATGACTCTGAATTTAAGATGACTCCCCTAAAAAAAGAAGGTTATACAAGTATTTATCCAAAAGGAAGAGGACCCTGAATTTAAGATGACCCTCCCTCAAAAAAGAAAATCTTATACTGGACACAAAAAATGCTTTTATTACATATAATAACTGTAATCAATATACAATAAAGATATTAGTCTGCTCATAAAGATGTGCCCTCCCCCCACATGATTGCCAGTGCTTTCAGCAGCACCAGCATTTCTCAAGCTTCATCTTACTGTTTTCTTGTGTGAACTGGGAGTGTATGTTCAATAATGCTGAGAAGGAAAGGAAGGGTCACTTGTTGTTGCTAGCAGCTGAAGTTTACTCTGAGGAAGCAGCTGCAGAGCTTGGTGAAAGCATGGGGCAATGTAAGAGACCAAAGTGGGGCTTCTTTTGAGTAAGCACAGAGTGCAGAGCTTGGTGAAAGTGTGTTTTCTCCAACCTTTGTAGCTGCTTACTTGGAAGTAAATTCCACTTGGAACTTCTTTTCTATGAAGTGTGTCTGTGACTATAACTTTAAAGATAAATGTAATTTTCTCTCTATGAAATCATTGGATTTGACAGCTGTTTAGCCTACTTTCCAGTAGGCTTATGAGATCACAATGCTTTCTGTGTGTCTGTCCGTGTGTCACCCCCCCCCCCCCACAATCAACTTCGCAATGCCTGGACCAATATGAACTGAATTGGGTACAGTTGTAGGACACCTCAATGGCATAGTGTGTGATGATGTCATCCACCCCAATCCAAGATGGTGGACGCATGCACTTTTGAGGCGCAAGTGGGCTAACTTGTGAATCACCTAACCGATTTGAACCAAATTTGCTACAGCTATAGGGACACATAAGGATGCCCAAATGGCATGGTGTGTGATGATGTCATCCACTCCATTTCAAAATGGCGGCCATGTGAACATCTGAGGCGCAAGTGGGCTAATTTGTGGATTGTCTAACCCATTTGAACCAAATTGGGTACAGTTGCAGTGAGTGACCCACAGGGACACCTCAATGGCATAGTTTGTGATGATGTCATCCAAACCGATTTGAGATGGCAGACGTGTAAACTTTGGATGCGCAAGTGGGCTAACTTGTGAACTGCTTAAGCGATTTGAACCGAATTTGCTACAGCTATAGGGACACACAGGGATACCTTGATGGCGTAGATTGTGATGATGTCATCCAACCTAATTCAAGATGGTGGATGCTTGAACTTTTGAGGTGAAGTGCACTAACTTGTGAACAGTCTAACCGATTTGAA
Source organism: Hemicordylus capensis (assembly GCF_027244095.1). Classification (NCBI taxonomy): domain Eukaryota; kingdom Metazoa; phylum Chordata; class Lepidosauria; order Squamata; family Cordylidae; genus Hemicordylus; species Hemicordylus capensis. Next base: position 32,689,285 of record NC_069661.1, on the reverse strand, counting down.
CCAAATTTGCTACAGCTGTATGGACACATAGGGATGCCCCAATGGTGTAGTTTGTGATGATGTCATCCATCCCCAAACAAGATGGTGGACGTGTGACCTTTTGAGGCACAAGTGCACTAACTTGAGAACTGTCTAACTGATTTGAACTAAATTTGGTACAGTTGTAGTGAGTGACACACAAGGAAACCTCAGTAGTGTAGTTTGTAACGATGTCATCCACACAATCCAAGATGGTGAACACATGAACATTTGAGGCACAAGAAATCTAACTTGTGGACCTCAGTCTGAACCACATTTAGTCCAGTTGTAGAGACAGTGAAAGGAAAGTAGGCTGATTAGTTCTTACTAGAACAACTTGTTAGTTTTGAATCCCTCCACAGAGCAACCTGAGCTCCTCTTTGTTTACACCGGAGTACATAAGAACATAACAGCCCTGCTGGATCATGCTCAAGGCCTATCTAGTCCAGCATCCTGTTTCACACAATGGCCCACCAGTTGCCTCTGGCAAGTCCACAGGCAAGAGGTGAGGGCATACCTGTTGGTCGCCTGCAACTGTTATTGAGGCATCACGCTTCTGAGGCTGGAGGTTGTCTATAGCCACCAGATGAGTAGCCATTGATAGACCTGTCCTCTATGAATCTCTCCAAACCCCTTTTGAAGGCATCCAAACTAGTGACCATCACCACATCTTATGGCAAAAAATTCCATGGATTAATTATGCACATAAGTCCCACTGAGTGCAATACTTATTATTTATTTATTTAGTGTGTTTTTATACCGCCCTAACCCAAGGTCTCAGCAACAAATAAAAACAGTAAAACATGAAATAAAACAAAAACAGAAAATTTAAAAGCAAGAAATTTAAAACACGGTTTAAAATTTTAAAACAATATCCTAAAAACAACACTAAAACAATCAAAAACAATATCAATTAAAAGCCTGGGTGAACAGATGTGTCTTTAAAGACTTTTTAAAAGATGTCAAAGATGAGGAGGCTCTTATTTCACTAGGAAGCGCATTCCAAAGCCTCGGGGCAGCAACGGAGAAGGCCCGCCCCAAGTAAGTGAGCCTCTCCCAGTTTCTTCTTCTACCACAGCATGACAGGGAAGCACAGTCCTCCTTCCTCTGAGGCAGGTAGCAGCACCTGAGAAGATTGTGTGCCCAGGCAGGAGAAAGAGGTTTTGAGGCATGTAGGCACACTCTCCAAGACTCAGGGTGTGGACAGGAGTGCTGGCTCTGAGGGGAGGCAACTGCTACTGTGCTTTTCACCACAGCCTGCTGCCCTGTTTTATAGCTGCGTCCCTCACAAATACAAAGTAATCTTATATAGATTTAACAAAGAGTTTATTCAGAAAACCTCAATATTCCCCTTCTCCTTTCTCTCCCTTTCCCTTTCTGACTCCACCCCACACATTCACTACAGGATCCCCACTGGGACAAACTCCTAAAGAACAAAACATGAAAGATATTGGATAGAATACAACATGCCCCAGCAGGGTTTCCTGGTATGCACATTGAAGACGATTCCTCACTTTCTAAAAAAAAACTTGGAAGAAACCGCATCTGGGATTTGGGTAAATATGATGGTTCAAGATGGTGGCCATTCAGAGTATAGATAAAACCCCTTTGTAACTCATGTACTGACAGCTGGGCATCACCATGTTAAAATAATAAGAACATAAGAACAGCCCTGTTGAATCAGGCCCAAAGCCCATCTAGTCCAGCATCCTGTTTCACACAGTAGCCCACCAGATGCTGCTGGAAAGCCCACAAGCAAGAGGTAAGGGCATGCCCTCTCTCCTGCTGATACTCCCCTGCAACTGGTATTCAGATGCATCCAGGTTGTTGGCTGTCACCACATCTTGTGGCAGAGAATTACACAAGTTGATTACGGTATGCGTTATGTGAAAAAGTACTTCTGTTTGCTGGTCCTAAATTTCCTGGCAATCAATTTCATGGGACCACCCCTGGTTCTAGTGTTATGTGAGAGGGAGAAGAATTTCTCTCTATCCACTTTCTCCACACCATGCATGATTTTATAGACCTCTATCATGTCTCCCCGCAGTCATATTTTTTCTAAACTAAATAGCCCCAGGTGTTGTAGACTTGCCTCATTAAAAAAAAATGTGCTCGAGGCCCCTGATCATCTTGGTTGCTCTTTTCTACACCTTTTCCAGTTCTACAATATCCTTTTTGAGATGTGGTGACCAGAATTGTACACAGTACTCCAGGTGTGGCTGCACCATCGTTTTGTATAAGGTCATTATAATATTAACAGTTTTATTTCAATCCCCTTCCTAATGATACCTAGCATGGAATTAGCCTTTTTCACAGCTGCCACACATTGTCGACACTTTCAACAAGCTGTCCACCACGACCCCAACATCCCTCTCCTGCTCAGTCACCGACAGTAGAAAGTAGGTTCTATTAGTTCTACTTTGAACTGTTAAAATAAAATATTAATAAGATTTCATAAGCCTCCAGTGATCTCTCCTCCAAAATAAACCAGAATCTAAGCAACACTGTAATTTCTCACTACACACTCGGAGATGGGTGTGTAAGTAAAGAGTGGCATACTTTCATGCATCTCTTGCAGGTCAGGATTTACTGGTTGATTTCATAGCTGTTTATTAGCTGTGCCCTAACTGGCTGGGGCTATATACAAAGCACATATTACGGCTCTCTGTAAAGCTAGATAATTATGTAGTAAAGTCATAACAGCAACCATGTAGAAAAAGACAATATATATTATTCCTGACACATTTTTAGGTTCTCATGGGATGTGTCTTTATAAATGTTCTTGAAGATAAGGCAGTAATCCTGTGCAAAACCACTTCATAAATGGTAAAGGACTGAAATAATATATTGTCTAGGTATTGAGGCTATTCACATAAGCAACCCAACCCAGCCTGGGGCAGCCCAGCCTAGGCTGGACTGCTTGTGTGGAGTGCCAGGATCACTTCCGATCCCAGTGCTTCTGCCGCTGCTAGCCTAACTTTAAGTTCCAGCCCTTAAATGGAGGGCACAAGTGTGCCCTCAACCCCAGAGCCAGAGTCATATGTGTGTTCGGGCTGCACGCAGCCTGAGTGCACATAGAGTTGGACAGCAGGAGTGCCTCCTGGTGTGTGCATTGAGGGATGCTGGAGGACTTCCTCCTCCTCCTCCCTGCTTTGCTGCTCGTTGCAGTGCAGCACAGCTCATGTGCTGCATGAGCAGCAGAGCTGTTCTGACTTCTCTGCTCATGTGTGGGGAGGCAGGTAGGAGCCTGCCTCCCCATCAGCCTTCCTCCCCGCCAGCATTTTTGGTCGTGTGTGCAACCTCATTGTCTTTTCCTATACACCATCTGTTGTTTTCCTGCATATTTTTGCAGTTGCTTTGATCCATCTTGTAGTTTCCCTGAAACTTGCTCTAGGTCAATGTGGGGTACTGGGTATGTGCATTCTGAAACCAGAGCTCCCAGCAATCACACAATAGTGGCTTACCTTCTGTGCTACCAGCATTTTATTTAAACTGTACCTGGTAGACTGAACTCTGGACTTAAGAGTGACATTTAGGTGGATATACCTAGATCTAAACACATTTGGCTAGGCTGAGTATCCATCCAGTTAGAGATGTGTTGAAATGTGATTCAGCATTCGAATTACAACACAATGCCTTTAAACCTGAGGGCTTCCACAGCCCCTTTAACATGGAGCAGAGCAGGTCCATCTCTGCTCTTCTTCCACTTGCTACCATTGCCATATTGGCGGTGTTCCCACCAGCTATCAGTGTGTGTCAGTGGCACTCTCCCCCAGCTGCCTCTGTGCTGCACTGGCTCACACTATGCCAAGTGACCAGAAGTTTCATTTGCTGACAACATTTCTACAAAAAAAGTGATCCAGTTCATGTCTGCAGTTTTTGTGAGAAGGTCTTCCTGGAGAACTAGTGACTGACAATGGAACACAGCTTACCTAATTTGAAATGGAGCAATACTTGCATAACCATGGGATAAAGTACAAGACTTATTTCCTTGTGCCATCCTTGAGGGAATGGCTTAGTGGAAAAAGTGAACTGGTTAGTGAAGGAAAGTTTACAGCTGGCTATTACACAACAACAACCCTTGAAAGAGGCAATCCATGAAACTCTATTTGCTTATTGAACTACTCCTCATTCTACTACAGGAAAATAACCATTTGAACTGCTGAGAGGACGCAAAGCTACAACCAAACTACTATTAATGGCGACAGCCAATAGCATGAGATGGCACCCTGATGAAACCCTGAGGATGCAGAGATTTGTGATCAGGTAAGGGGAAGGAACACAAATATAAATTCTATATGGATTGGAAATGGGGTGCAAAACAGCCAACATTTCAGGTGGGGGACTTTGTTCAAGTACGGTTGCCTTATAAAGTGAGAAAGGGATGTTTCCGATACTCTGGACAACACAAATAATCATAATCCAAGGAGACTCTGTCATATTGGATGACGGAAAGAAATGGAACAGTTTGAGACTATCAAGTATGCACAATATGGGACAAGAGGGAAGGGAGACTGATCTCAGGAGAGGAACTGGAGAGGACTTTGGCCTTGCCTCCAGTTTTGACCTTCACAGAGGAGGCTGATGAAAGTGAAGAACAACTTCCTGTACCAGAAAACTAATCACTAACAGCTCCTGTGCCAGAGACCCCAAGAATGAGGAGAAGTGTGCATGACCTAAAATACTTCAAGACTTTGTCACTGTATTTTAAATCAATTCAGCTCTGGTTATTATAAAGGGGAGGGGTGTGTTGTCTTCTATCTAGTAGCCTTTTATGTTTTGTGATGTTTTAAGTTTCTCCGAGAGGGTATCCCGTAGAGAGAGAGAGAGAGAGAGAGAGAGAGAGAGAGAGAGAGAGAGGAATCAGAAAGAAAATAGAGCAGAAGGAGAAAAATAGAGTTGTTTCTGAATAAAGTCTTAATTAAACCAAGTTAAGACTACTTTGTGTTCATGAGGGAAGCAGCTATAAAACACCAGTTTTGTTTATATTGTGAACCCTTGGGGGACAGGGAGCCATTTTATATTTATTTATTTATTTATTTATTTATTTATTTATTTATTTATTTATTTATATCAATGTAAATTGCTTTGGGAACTTTTTGTTGAAAAGTGGTATATAAATATTTGTTGTATTTTATGCACTTTATTTCTGGCCATTTTGATTTTCTATTGCTGCCTTGCATCTTGACCTCTGCTTGGGTTTGAGTATACACTTGCTTCTGGCCCTTCTGATCCCTGTGAAACTCAGCCTGCCTGTTTTGGATCTTAAATGCATTCAAGCCAGGGAGCTAAGGAAGGAGCTTGTCAAAGGAGTAATTTTGTTGATTTTGATACCTCTTTATTATTAAGCTAAGGAATCCAGTCTTATACATGTTCCATTTTGGAATTGTAGACCATGTCAGTCACTTTTGTCCTAGCAAACCTGCACGTTTATATTTCATATATATTTGATAAAGTATTGAAATGAGTAGCTATCTGGAAAACCCATCATACAAGTCTGTTCTATATCTTTTACATGAATGTATTTGGTATTGCTTACATTTACAGTTTGTTGTAAAAAAAAAAAAATCCTTTTCTTTCCAAATGGTTCATATTTTGGGTTTTTACTGAGGTTCTAGTTTACTTTGGCCCCCTTTGTAACCTTTACCTATTTTGTGTTGGCTTCTATAGTTGGAAAGATCATGCAAGTAGCTTAAGTAAGAGGCTTAAATAGACCACCATGTTGGATTCACTTACTGCTGAAGTCCATTACACGAGGGACTGCATTGATATGAGTGCAGTTACATCTTTCTCTATCCACCATTTTATGTGGAGTGACTTCATTTCAGTGGAGGGTATAATAACGTTCCAGGGTTCTCTGGCACAGCATGTGCTACAGGTGGGATACAGCATCTCAGAAAGCACCACAGGAAATGCTGCCTAGGCAAAGGAGATGAAGGGATGTTGGGAGGCAATATTAACGGGGCTATCTTGTAGTTGCAAGGAGAATGCATGGTCATTATTTTGTGACCTGACTAGGAATATGACCTGACTGGCTTTTGGGTGGGCTGTGGTGTAGAGACTGCCTTGGTTGGCCTTATGGATGATCTCCAATTGGGAATTGACAGAGGGAGTGGGACGCTGTTGGCCCTTTTGGCTCTCTCAGCGGCTTTCAATACTATCGACCATAGTATCCTTCTGGAACGTCTGAGGGGATTGGGGGTAGGAAGCATTGCATTACAGTGGTTCCACTCCTACCTCATGGGCAGATTCCAGATGGTGTCTCTTGGAGACTGTTGTTCTTCAAAATCTTAAATCGTATGGTGTCCTTCAGGGCTCCATATTGTCTCCGATGTAGTTTAACATCTACATGAAACTGCTGGGAGAAATCATCAGGAGATTTAGTGCAGAGTGTTATCAGTATGCTGATGACACCCAAATCTATTTCTCCATGTCAACATCGTCAGGAGAAAGCATAACCTCCCTAAATGCCTGCCTGGAGGCAGTAATGGGCTGGATGAGGGATAACAAACTGAGGCTGAATCCAGTAAGACAGAGGTACTTATTGTGTGGGGTCGGAATTTGGGTGATGATTTTGATCTGCCAGTTCTGGATGGGGTCATGCTCCCCTGGAAGGAACAGGTACACAGTCTAGGGGTGCTTCTGGATCCGAACCTCTCCCTAGTGTCCAAGGTTGAGGCAGTGGCCAGAGGTGCTTTTTATCAGCTTCGGCTGATATGCCAGCTGCGCCCATTTCTTGAGATGCACGACCTCAAAACGGTGGTACATAATGCTGGTAACCTCTAGGCTGGATTACTGCAATGTGTTCTATGTGAGGCTGCCTTTGTATGTAGTCCAGAAACTGCAGTTGGTCCAGAATGCAGCACTCAGTTTGGTCTCTGGATCATCTAGGAGAGACCATATTACTCCTGTGTTGAAAGAACTACACTGGCTGCCGATACATTTCCAGGCAAAATACAAGATGCTGGTTATTACCTATAAAGCCCTAAACAGCTTAGGCCCTGGATATTTAAGAGAATGTCTTATTTGCCATGAGCCCCACTGCCTGTTAAGATCATCTGGAGAGGTTTGTCTGCTGTTGCCACCAACTCACTTGGCGGCTACTTGGGAATGGGCCTTCTCTGTTGCTGGCCCTGGACTTTGGAATGCGCTCCCTGTTGAAATAAGAGCCTCCCCATCTCTGGCAACTTTTAAGAAGGCACTGAAGACACATTTATTCACCCAGGCTTTTAATTAGATTCATGGTTTAATTTTTTAATTCTGGTTTTAAATGATTTTAATGTTAATGATTTAATGTTTTAGATGATTTTAATTGTAAACCACCCAGAGAAGCAAATTTTGGGTGGTGTGTGTGTGTATGTATGTATATATGTATATATGTCTTTTTGAGTGTAAGAGTGCCCTTCCAGTTTGATACAGAAAAACAACAAGAAACTGTGTTCTGGATATCAAAACCACTTCTGCAGATGCAATGACACAATTTGGGATTTTCCTTTGCAAGAGATATAATTTCACTGGCAGGCAAATGAAATGCACACATATAGGTTTAGTGTGACAATACCACTTATGCCTTCTGGTAAATCTAATTACATTTTAGCAAAGATTAAGTTAAATCAGCATTACACCACAGTCAGATTAAACACCCTTGCAAATGTTAAGGATACATGTTTTTGCCTACACATTATGATGACATGATTTTCCACAATACATTTTTTGCTTTGGTCATGATGACAGATATAGCTAATGCATCCATTGATACATGGATTTAACAATTAAGGACATTATTTTACTAAATGATCGGCTTGCAATTCAAGGACTAAAGAGGAGTGGTTACCACTGGTGTGATGTGGTTACTAGGACTGTGATTATTTGTCATCTGGGAACTGTGGGAAGTCTTTTGTTTACATCTTTATACTGTATCTTTTCTCAACCATGAACTAAATAAGTACCTACTTTACAAGGTGGTTGTAAAGATTACTGAGATACATTATTCTTTATTTATTGAACAGATTTATATTCCTGCCTGTCTAATATTTACTAGGTGTTCTAGGTGGCTTACAAACACATTTGAATCAAGTTATTCACATCATAGGGATGGGTTTCCCCATTTAGCTATTTTATTCAGGAATGAGGGAACACCGTTATGCTACATCAGGTTCTTTAATGTGTGCAAAATGATCCTCTAAAATGCTACACAAATATTATTATTATTATTGCTACTCAAAGCATGGATTCAGAACAGAATAGCCTGATAAAAGAAAATCACAGTCTTACACAAATAACAGTAGGCCAGTCAAAGCCTTTTTAAGAACCACAATATGGATCTGCTGCCAATATGTTTCAATTCACCTGGAGATTTCCCATACAGCAGGTATGTTCACCGTGGGTTTTCTGTGAGGCTTTACTGCGAGTTCAAAGTTGCCGCCAAAATTGACGCAAAAAGTTGATTTTTTTACCCTGGATATAAATTGGGCTATACGCCAATGTGCGATTAAAAACCTGAATTGTGTTTTGTGAAGTGCTCCCTGATTGCTTGCAGGGACTCTGGGGTAAATATGGCTGATATGTGAATGCACACCTCCATTCTGGAGGAGATGCAAACTAAAAGCGGGGTGTGAAAAACTTCCTGGAAGTTGGTCACACTGGGACAGTGTCTCTCATGAACTGGTCCCCTCTTCTAAACTTGTTCTGTCTTCCAGACATTGTTATTGGAATGACTGGTATTTGTTTGTAGATTCTTGGGGCCTTTCCAGATGTTGCAGGATGCTGAAAGGTTTCATGCAAATCCCAAGTGCAATCTTGTGTGATCCTGCTCCCCTGCAGTGGAAGCGCGCTGCAGCAAGCTTCATGCTGTTTCCTGTTTTAAATATATTTTTCTTTATTATTATTTCCATTATTATTTAAGATGAGTAATGCATTGGTAGTACATCAAAATAAAAGAGAAAGAAAATTTAAATTTAAAAAATAAACATTTACAATATGTACAGTTGGTATAACCATATTTAGCAGGTATATCAATCACAGTTAAATACTTTTGATATTTCAATCCATCATCTTGCTGATCATTTCAACCAAAATCTTACTCAGGTTATAATAAATCCTATTTACCTCAATAGTATCTATAACAGGTTTCCATACTCGCTTGAAATCATATCTAGTTAACTTTTGTTGAATATTATTACATCGAGCTGAAACAAACTCCTCAAGCATATATTCCCATATTATTTTGTACCAATTACTGATATTCAAATTTTCAGCAGTTTTCCAATTACGGGCAATTAATTCTTCCAGACATTCTTTAAAGCTCAGCTCTAGCCTTTTAGTGCTTAGTTACACACATATTTCTAAGAGGAAAGGGTGTGTGTGTGTGTGTGTGTGTGTGTGTGTGTGCGTGTGTGTGTGCAGAAACAGAGGAAGAGGGAGAAAGCTGTGGGATTACTGAAAGCGCCTTCAGGAATTAGTATAGGACCTCTCTCTGGAGATCATCTGATGTGGATCTATTACAGGATTGCACAGCTTTGGCCCTCCTGCAGATGTTGGACAACAACTCCCATAATCCCTGACTGTTATGAACAGAGCTGGTCTTGTCTCCTTAGCTAAGCAGGGTCCACTGTGGTTGCATATGAAAGGGAGACTAGAAGTGTGAGCGCCGTAAGATATTCCCCTTAGGGGATGGAGCCACTCTGGGAAGAGCATCTAGGTTCCAAGTTCCTTCCCTGGCATCTTCAGGATAGGGCTGAGAGAGATTCCTGCCTGCAACCTTGGAGAAGCCACTGCCAGTCTGTGTAGACAATACTGAGCTAGATGGACCTATGGTCTGACTCAGTATATGGCAGCTTCCTATGTTCCTATGGGCTGGGGATGGTGGAAGTTGTAATCCAAAAACAGCTGGAGGGCCAAAGTTGGCTATTGGTTTGTAAAAGTTCCTGTTTGCCTCCACTTATACTCTACTTGCATACTTTATTGTAAACCATCCACAGATGTGAGTTTTGGGTAGTAAATAAATATGCTAAATAAATAAATAACTTGTCAATAAAGCAGATACTGCAAAAATGCTATAAATCTCCAAACCAAATCAAAACTGTCCTTGTAACTTCTTATTGCTATGGGAAGTGGGGAACATGCAGTACAATCCCCATACATGCATGACAACACACCTTATACACTGGAAATCTCGTCTCATCCAATCTTCTTCTTTGTCTTGATCGAGGTCAAAATATAAACGATGTGCATTTCATTGACAATCTACATACTTACCTCTGTGAAAAAGCCATTTTAAAACAGTGTTTGCAACCTATCCATTTTGTAGTCATTGTTATTGGAATGACTGGTATTTGTTTGCAGATTCTTGGGGCCTTTCCAGATGGCAATAAGCTGCAGGATGCTGAAAGGTTTCATGCAAATCCCAAGTGCAGTCTTGTGTGATCCTGCTCCCCTGCAGTGGAAGCACACTGCAGCAAGCTTCATGCTGTTTCCTAGCACAATCTTACCCTCTGTGCACACATCAAACAGGGACCTCGTGTGATTTTCATAGCACCACTTGCTGGCCAGCTCTTGCATTCTGGAAGGGGGTGGGAACCCACTCCTTCCCCCAGGTACTACAAAAGTAGTAATGAAAACAGTTCTTCTCAAGAAGCAAAAGCTGGTCAGCAGGTGGCGCTGCAAAGATTGTGTGAAGTCCCCGCTTAGTATGTGTGTAAGATTGTGCTATGAAGTACAGTAAAACCTTGATTCTATGGACTATATGGTGGGGGGGAGGTTAAGGGTTTTCCTGATCAGGGAAAAGTCTGTAAGGTTGAGGTGGAAAGAACATGGCCACAATATGTAGTGCTAAAATAAGGTAGGAAAAATAGCACTGTATTATGATTACAGTATTACTGTACCGTGTGTGTACGTGTGCACTTGCGTGCGTGTGTGAGAGAGGAGGCAGAAACTGAAACATCTAACTCACATTTCTGAGATTATCTCTATTGCCAATTGTGTGTATATGCAACTGTGTATATACACAGTCATGTGGCTTGTTCATGGCTCATCAGACCAGAGGCGTAACTATAGGGGGGGCAGGGGGGGCACTGCCCTGGGCGCCATCTTTTCTGGTCACGTGGAGGGCGCCGCCATGACCAATTTTTTTTTTAATTTTTAATTTTTTGTTAATACAAATGTTTCCTGCTCAGTGCAGCAGCACTGCAGCAGTCAAGGGAGCGCGTCGGTGCCCCCTTCCCCACGAGTGGTCCCTTCCGCGCCGCCTGTGCCCCCCCGCATTGCTTTGCTGGAGCCTGGCGGCCAGTCAGTGGCCTGGCTTGGCAGCGTCGGCGGGCGCTTGTGAGGAAAAACCTAAGTATAATGTAGTATGTTGGGGGGGCGGTGGGGGCGCGCAGTGGGGGGGGCGCCATTTCAGTGCTTGCCCCGGGCACCGTTTTCCCTAGTTACGCCTCTGCATCAGACAAAAAACCTGGTTCTGTGGACTCTCTAAAATCCAAATCATGCAGCACAATGAACATAAAAATTGTTCAGACACTGTCCATACAACATGAAGTTCGTAAGACTGGAGTTCATAAAATTGAGGTTATATTGTTGTGCAGCATGTGTATGGGGAGTAAGTTGGAACTTGCACAAAAGCTTTCAACATCCTGTAGTTTATTGCCATCTGGAAAATCTCTTGATTTATATGAAATCTCATAGAGATGTGTACGAAATGCAATTCGGGAACTGAATCATAGCACTACGGCCTACATTCAGTCTTCCTGTGGAGTTTAATGTCAGTTTATGTGATTCTAGTCTGGATTGGAGTTTTATGCTGTGCATATATGCAGAACATCTTGACACTATCCTGAAAACCATCCCCATTGCCCAGTTTTTAGGAGTGCATTCTTTTCTCCCTTAACCCGCCCCCCCAAAAAACACCCCTCTTTACAACAGCACTTAAGCTAGCTTGTACTATCAGCTAAATACATCAGATTTAATGTATGTCTTGCAGTTCTGGTTTTGCCAGTCTGTCATCAGCATTAACAAGAGCTTCCAGCCCATGCATTTAAGCTTTATGTGGTGAACAGAGTAATTTCTTCAGCATTCAACTGCCATCTGTGATTGGGTAGGCAAATTAAGAGACCAGAATCTTTTTGAGCTATCACTGAAAACAAGAATGAAGATCACACCAAAACTTTCAGCGGGTGCAGTTTCTCAGCAGGTGAATAAACTTTTCAGTAGGTGCATAGTGTAACACGATGACATGAAAAGTTGTGCTTGCCAAAATTCCCTCTTCTATATTAAAGGTATAGAATCTCTGGCTCCAATTCCCACTATGGCTCCAAGTCCTCTATTTTCATTGGTGGAAAACTAAAGGTGAAGATTCCCCTTTTGCTGCCCTACCGGGAATCCCCGTTACTTGTAAAGGGGAGTCCTAGCCAGATTCCCCTTGACAAGTATATCCCGTGAGCCAGCTTGATGGCCAAACTGGACCAGACCGGGTTCGACCAAGCCCAGACTGGGCCAGTTCGAACCAAATAGCCAGCTCGCACACCCCCAGTAGTCTGGACTGGCATTTGTCTTCCAACAATCTTTTGTTGATAAGTATGCAAGAAGCCTGTCCAGGCTGCACTTCCTCTATGATCTGAATCAGAGCCCGGTTTTTCAGATGCATGAAGTGGTTACCTAAGTGAAGAGATATACCCCAGGGTGACAGAAAAGAAGAAGAAAAGAAAACCTTTTACAAAAAGAGGCCTTAAATGTCAAACAACGAAAGAGATAGCTGTAGGTCTGGACCATGCAGAGTATCAGGCAAAACACAAACTCTCAAGATGCAATATCTGTAGGCCTAACCCACTCTCAACTAGCAGCTGCTGGTGATAAACAGGCAAAGCAAGATCAAGCTCTTTTGAAATGTGACTTTTAGGGAAGCATAACAACTGCATGTCAATCTTTCTCAAGACTTATGATGCAATAATAGGCATGCGCAGTATCTAGATTTACAAGCTGCCAATCTATGATACATAACAACTGGCAAGAAGAAACCAGTTAGGTCCCCAGTGAATGTTAGCTGCTGTATTAGAGTGTGTGTACCAGAACCTTTGCACTGGCTTTAACAGACCAACTACTGAGATTGCCCTCATTCTTTCTGAGGTGGGAAACCTTTGTCTGAGCCATGTGGGCAAAGAGAAGGTTTCCGGTATAACCTCCCTAAATGCTCATTCCCAATATTCCCACATATTTTCATGTGGGGATATTCCATCATGTGAGTCCTTAAATCATGTCTCAGATTCAGGACCTTCCCCACATGGAGGATGAGGTGGGCAGTTCAGTGGATGGGAAAGGGTCAAAGGCACCTCTGACCCAGACCTTCAGTGACCCCATGCTACTGGGACCCCCACACCAGGAGAATCAGGGGAATCTAAGTCCACACCTCCACCACAACAACCCAAGGACATAGCCCTGTCTTTGTCACCCAGTTCAAGTGAGTCCCCTGAGAACCTACCAGCTTTAGTAGATAACCTCCCCAACCCCCACTGCCAGCACTTACACAATCAGGTGCGGTCCCTTTAAGAAATAAATCATTTCCTAGGCAAGGTCAAGTCACTCTGCTGGGCTGCAGCCTTACAAGCCAACAGTCTGTTCTAAGAAGCTGCTGGAGCAACATTCAGTTAATACTGCCATATTCAGAACATATGATTCTTCTTGGTGTTAACCAACGTCCTGAATCCTGGTCCATGGAGCTGTCCAAGGTCAGTGGCACTCCAGTGATCCTTATCTCAGTGGAGATTCTGGCTCATCTCAGAACAGGTTATAGCCATAAGTGGAACATAGGCTTACCATTTCAGTGAGATCTAGATTAATCTTGAAAGAGGGTTGATTTTTCACAACTTTGGTGAACTTTAAGTATTTTCCGTTTTCATTAATGAAGGGTACATACCCTGAAGTTAGAAATAACTTGAGATAATTTGAATTTCCACTCCAGTGTCATTGGGGATGAAGTGTGCCTGTCAATTCCTTCTCTTTCATTAGCAAAGGTCTTTTGGACCACTTTCCATGGACTCTGTCCAAGAAATGTGTCTCCGTGAGATTTTGAATACATCCATGTAAAAATCACTTTGTATTGTAAATCATTGACAAGGAGGGCAATGGCATTAAGATGCTGAAATAATGGTTTCAGAGGGAGGGGAAAAAAATGGAATTAAACCTACTCAAATTCAATCCAACTGAAATCTCTAGCAAATCACACAAAGCATGCACATTCTTCCCTATTCCTGGTGCACCTGGGCACTGTTCTTTAATTGTGTGGGAGCAAGGTTCATCTGACCTATTCCACTACATGCACTACACATCATGTGTAGACTGCAATGAATCGTAGTTCCGTGTAATGAAAGAATGGAGACCTAGAGGCGGGTCTCACGATCCGTGAGACCCGCTTTTGTTAAAACTGCGGGGAGAGCGGGCTAAGCCCACTCTCCCCGCAGACGAGTGGGCAGGGAGTCCTGGGCGGCAGGATCGGCTGCCCACACAATGGCCAGCTCTGAGATGGAGCCAGCAGGGGCTGGGGAGCTTGGGGGCCACGCGGCCCCCGGAAGCCCCAGTATGCCCTGCATGAGTGCGCAGGGCATACTGGGGAGAGCCCCAAGCCGGGTGGCTGCTTTTAAGCCTCCCAGCCGGGGGTCTACTCGCGAGTAGCTGTGGCGCGGAGTCACACCGTGGCTACTCACGAGCAGATAGCCCGGGTTTGTGGAGCACTCACTCCGCAAACCCGGGCTAAGGAGCGGGCTACAGGAGTGGGTTAGCCGCTCCAGAACCACCGGGCTCGGCTTTTCCTAGCCTGATTTTCCTAGCCCGATTTTTGTGATCGTAAGAATAGCCCTCTAGAGTGCTGTGAGTGGGGGATGCATATGTCCTTATCGCATGGAGCAAGTAATGCTGCAAGTAATGTTTAAACTACATCTTGGCCCTGTGACTGCTTGCTGAAATGTTTCTATGAAGCGATTCACATAATTGCCCTGGGCAGGGAGAAGGCTGCCTTCACCTTACCTTCCCCTGGTCAACCAAGCACCTCTTCAGCATACCTCCCACGTGGCCACATGGGTAGCCTTGCTCTGTGTAGCTCCGTGAAGGATGGAGCAGGGCAGAGGTATCTGGGGCCATAACTTGTTGTTCCAGCCTCCAGACATCTCTCAATGCGCATGTGCATTGCGGAATTTCCCCATCAGACAGGCATTCTATGTGCCCATCTCTGCCAATCCTCGGACCGCACACGGCCCAAAGAGTCACACGGCACCCAGTAGCTGGGTTAAGGGTGCGAGAGCTAACAGCTGAGTTGTTTAAGGGGGTTAGGCGGGCAGGAAGCGGACGGATCCATGAGGATACTACTGCTTCTTATGACCAGCCTACTACCTGGGGCAGCCCAGGCAGAGTTAGGCTGGTCATAAGAATAGCCTCATTAAATTGTAAAAGATGCATTTGTTTGTATGTTTCATTCATAATTCTGCCTAATATGTTTTGCTATCAGTGTAGAAGCCCAACGGTATTTTTAGCATGTGCAAAGTCCACTCTTCCACAATGTATTGGAGCAAAGCATTCTTCAAGTTAATCGGGCTTTTTCTTAATGCAAATGTTTCTAGTTAATAAGTGCTCATCACAGTAAAACAAAATGCACTCTTTGCCAGGTAAAGCAAAGGAGAGAAGAAGAATACATACTGTGAATCAAGCAAACAAAGAAGCCCTATTCAGAAATGATGTACGTAGGTAGAGTATACGTTACGTACCCAAGTATGGAAACAATGGATCATGTTCTAGAACTTTGGCAATGTGGCAGAGTTCTAGATGCAAGCAGAAGGTTTCACTGCATTTAACACTAGCTTCTGCAGATACATTAACTTTTTATTAGATAATGTTTAACGCTACATTTACAGAAGCAAACAGCAGTGGATACAGTTTCCTGAAATTATTATTCCTTGCGTACAAAAGAAGGTGGGGTTGTAATAACAGTGAACAGATACTGTGATATGCGTATCCTTCAGGGTTTGAGCAGGTGAGGAGAAAGTAAAAAAAATCCAAGGGTGAGGCAGACCCCACCAGCCTTTGCCTTACATGTGGCCAGGTGCTAAATTCGTGGAAGGCCAGGGAGCATGGCTAGTCCGCACATCGATGCATGAGGCAGGGCTTGCTGGTGTACTTCCACTCCCCCCTTAATGCAGTTGCTGTCCCTACAATGGAAGATGTCTAAAGGGGGCTGCAGTCTATGACAATTTTATGTAAGGCTTAAATGCACAAAAGACTGGTACAGCAACCATTTACAACAGCAGCCATAAGTGATAACATGATTGATGCTTGCCACAAAACTGCAAGTATTGTCAAAATGTATATCAGGGGCATGAGATTGGATTTCTGCCCTGATAATACAGATATCTTTTTAACAAGTGCTTTTTTCAGGCTCTTTTCACCTCTCAGTGCAGAGTCACTCATCATTGTGACTATGCCTATCGGCTGACACATAGTCTGGTAAAGTGCTAACAAATGAGTTTTGTAGAATGCCCCCATGCTTATGTAAGGAATTTGCTGAGTTACAGTGGTGGGTATGCCTTTTTTAGCCTACTTTCCAGCAGGCTTATGAGATCACCCGGCATTCTCTGTGTGTGTATCTGTGTGTCCCCCTCTATCAACTTTCAACGCCTGGACCAATATGAACCAAATCAGATACAGTTGTAGGTACACACAGGGACACTTAAATGGCGTAGTTTGTGATGATGTCATCCACCCCAATCCAAGATGGTAGACGCGTAAACGTTTGAGGTGCAAGTGGGCTAACTTGTGAACCGCTTAAACATTTTAACAAAATTTGCTACAAGGGACACATAGGGATGCCCAAATGGCATGGTGTTTGATGATGTTATCCACTCCAATTCAAGATGGCAGCTGGGCTAATTTGTGGACTGCCAGACCGATTTAAACCAGATTACGTACAGTGGCAATGAATGACACACAAGGACACCTCAATGGCGGAATTTGAGATGGTGTCATCCACTCCAATCCAAGATGGTGGCCATGTAAACTTTTGAGGCGCAAGTGGTCTTACTTGTGAACCGCTTAACCAATTTGAACCAAATCTGCTACAGCTGCAGGGACATACAGGGATGCCCAAATAGTATGATGTCATCCATTCCAGTTCAAGATGGTGGCCACATGAACATCTGAGACGCAAGTGTGCTAATTTGGACTGCATAACCGATTTAAACCAAATTACATACAGTTGCAGTGAGTGACACACAGGGGCACCTCAACAGGATAGTTTGTGATAATGTCATCCACCCTGATCCAAGATGGCGGATGCATAAACTTTTGAGGTGCAAGTGGGCTAACTTGTGAACTGCTTAACTGATCTGAACCAAATTTGTTACAGCTGAATGGACACATAGGGATGCCCCAATGATGTAGTTTGTGATGATGTCACCCACCCTGATCCAAGATTGAGGATGCATAAACCTTTGAGGCACAAGACATGAAGACTGTCTAACTGATTTGAATCAAATTTAGAACAGCCTTAGTGAATGACACACAGGGACACCTCACTGGTGCAGTTTGTAATGACAACATCCACCCCGATCCTAGATGGTGGACACATGTACATTTGAGGTGCAATAGATCTAACTTGTGGACCCCAATTTGCACCAAATTTAGTCCCGATGTAGAGACAGTGCAAGGAAAGTAGGCTGATTAGTTCTTATTAGAACTTGTTTTCATTCTAATGAGCAATTGCATACTAAGGAATTGGAAATCTGATGAATAAATAAGAATCAAAAGCACAATTTCAGTCATGCTTCACAGCAAATTCATGTTTAGTTTTGCTAAAGCTGTGGAGCAGATTGTGAGATCCCAGAATTTCTGGGCAACGTTTGTCAAATCACTGTGATTACACTACATTTGACCAGGATATATAACCAGAACCAGATCACACCACAGTGATTTGACCAAGATTGCCCAGAAATGCTGGGTTCTCATAATTAGCACCACAGGGCTTAACAATCCTGGCTAACTCTTTAACCAGGATTGCCATTACTGTGTGAATGCAGCCTAAGATGCTAGTACAGGAATGTCTCCCACTCCTGTATCAGCCTTCTTTAGTTTTAGTGGTAAATAGTCATTAAAGTAGTTCACATAACCAAAGTGGGGAGGGCTGGGGGGGC
Organism: Hemicordylus capensis; assembly: GCF_027244095.1. Lineage (NCBI taxonomy): Eukaryota > Metazoa > Chordata > Lepidosauria > Squamata > Cordylidae > Hemicordylus > Hemicordylus capensis. The sequence goes on along the minus strand of NC_069661.1, from coordinate 32,671,103 downwards.
AGTGTTCCTTCTAATAGGATTTCCAGATGTTATTGACTACAACTCCCAGAATCGCCAAGCACAAGCCATTGTGACTGGGGATTCTGGGAATTGTAGTCAACAACATCTGGGAATCCTTGTTAGAGGGAACACTGCTGGAGTGGAGACAGGATCCTACCCAAAGAGACTCTGCCACTCGCATACAGAGGTGCTCTAGCCCCTGGACCTTGGGGACCCGGCCCTTGGACTCCAAGGTACAGGGGGCCTCCAATGGATGGGGGGTCCTCCAGGTGGCCTCCTGCCACTTCTTGCCACTTCCCCGCCCTGCCACTTCCCCACCCTGCCGCTAAAAGTTACCTTTCTTTCACTGCCAATGTGAAAGGGCCAGGGGGTGGAGGGTGAGCCAAGGGGTAAGTGAGGGTGGTGAGCCCCTTGCCCCATAGTGGCAGCGTGCACCCTGTAGTTTGGAAGGACCACTGGCACCAAGCGGCCGCTCCAGCCACCGCTGCCATAGGTGGGGAAGGCCTGTTTGGTTCACCCCTACCCACGCACATTGGTAGCTAGAGGAAGGTCACTTTTTGCAGGGCAGGGCAGGGTGGTGGGGTGGGGTGGGGTGGCAGTGGGGTGGTGGCAAGAGGCCCCCTAAATACAGGGGGGCCTTGCGGAGGCGGGGTCTGGGCACCATTTTTGGCTAGGTGTGCCCTGCTTGCACGCTCATACAAGCAGTGCAGCAGCAATCTCCCAAAGTGGGATTGGGAGAAGGAAGTCCTCCAGTATCCCACAGTGCGATGCATGGGCAGCAGAATGACAGCCTGCAACACTGCAGTGGCTGCGCTCTGTCTGGCCACACTTTCCACAGGACTCTATGGTCCTGACGGACTCTGGCAGCTAGAGCTGCAGAACCCAGGTAGAAGAGGAACTTACCCCCTCCCCCCAGGTTTGCACCTGGGTAACAAGGCCAGTTTACCCAGGCTCAAATGGGGGAGATCAGGGGCGTAGCAACACCGCTGGTGGCCCGTGTGCAGCTGTGGTGGGCACCCCCGCTAGCCCCGCCCCCGCATCTGACATCAGATGCAGGGCTAGCCATGTCCCCTCGTCTGACGTCAGGCATGGGAGGCGTGGTCTGGCTCCCAAACGGAGCCTTGAGGCTCCGTTTGGGAGTTGCAGTTTAACTGCCGAAGTGGCCCCTCCGGCAGTTAAACTAAGGCTATCGCTGTATTCACAGAGGCAGGTAAAATACAAAGAACAAAAAGCGGAAAACTTTTTTCATAATACTACAGACTGCTTCAGTCTGAGACTCTCTCAGCTTTTAGTTACCACTAAAAGTAGTTGCAAGAATACTTCAAAAAGCACCCCAGTTGCAAGGAACAGGGATATAGGAACCTTTAAAAGCACCTCTAAAGGTTACAGAGACCTTTGTAGCACCATGGATGCAGAATTGGGCTCAGGCTAGTATTTCTTAGCTTGTTACGTTACAGATAAAACACAATAAAACAGTTGTAAGGATTTGCAAAGCACACCAAAGTAAAATAAGAAGTCTAACGTGAACTAACTAACTAACTCTTCCCTAGACTAAACATTTCCCCGAAGCCCAAGCCTTAGCTTCTTTCCTGAACTCACCAAATCAGTGGTAGAAACTTTAGGCCCCTGCAGTCCTAACTTCCCAGGATTGCAGTCCTCCTGGTTGCAGCCATTTCCTGGCCAGCTGACAGGTTGTTTGCCCTGCCTGGCTCCAAATGAGTACAAAGAACCCCTTCTCTTCCTGCCACAAGGCCCTCAAGATCCACCCACAGTGTGCTGAGTGGCTGATCCCTAGAGGTCAGTGCCTGTCAATCAAGACAGGGTTCAGGATTAGGGTCCATTGGAATTAGTTAGGTGCAGACTTTCAGTGCCATTCATTGCTCCTTGGATATTCTTCATTTTGAGTACATTATTGTAGTGAACAGCCCCTCCTTCCCCTAAAAAGTGAACCAGAAGTGAACCCTGTCTTGATTGACAGGCAGTGACCTCTAGGGATCAGCCACTCAGCACACTATGGGTGGACCTTGAGGGCCTTGCGGCAGGAAGAGAAGGGGTTCTTTGTTCTCAGTTGGAGCCAGGCAGGGCGAACAACCTGTCAGCTGGCCAGGAAATGGCTGCAACCAGGAGGACTGCAATCCTGGGAAGTTAGGACTGCAGGGGCCTAAAGTTTCTACCATTGATTTGGTGAGTTCAGGAAAGAAGCTAAGGCTTGGACTTCGGGGAAATGTTTAGTCTAGGGAAGAGTTAGTTAGTTAGTTCACGTTAGACTTCTTATTTTACTTTGGTGTGCTTTGCAAATCCTTACAACTGTTTTATTGTGTTTTATCTGTAACGTAACAAGCTAAGAAACACTAGCCTGAGCCCAATTCTGCATCCATGGTGCTACAAAGGTCTCTGTAACCTTTAGAGGTGCTTTTAAAGGTTCCTATATCCCTGTTCCTTGCAACTGGGGTGCTTTTTGAAGTATTCTTGCAACTACTTTTAGCGGTAACTAAAAGCTGAGAGAGTCTCAGACTGAAGCAGTCTGTAGTATTATGAAAAAAGTTTTCCGCTTTTTGTTCTTTGTATTTTACCTGCTTCTGCGTGGATTTTTAACTCAGGAAAAGGAGTTTTACTCTGGTGCAACACATGCCTCAAGTTTGATTGCTCAGCTATTCTACCAAGTTTTCTCATCATGTGTAGGCTTGCATGTGGAGGTTTTTGTGTACTTTTCCAATAGTAAAGAGAAGGAGAGTCTCCCTGGATATTCACCCAAATCTGGGGGCTGGGGTGGTGGTGGTTCTGTAATAATTAGGGTGTGGTGGCAGCGATTGAGCTACTAAAGGAACAGTCTAAGTTTAACGGAACAGGCTTTGTGGGTGAAGGGAAGCAAGAGAGGGAATGATTCAGCATTTTCCTCCCCTCATGTGAGCTTGCTTTGAGAGAAGGGCTGGGTTAAATCTGCTACAATTATATATGAATTATGCAAAATATGCAGATTTATGCAAATCTGCAGATATGGTTACAGACAAGCTTGTTTGATCCAATATTTCCTTCCTGTTGGGGGAGAACTTCAGGGAGAGGGTTGAGGGAGGCCTTCTCAGGTGAGCACATTTCAATGGTTTTCTTCTGCTACAGTCTGAGGAAAATGCATTGTTAAGGTTATCACTCTGTGATTCAGTACTGAGATTCAGAAGACTTTAAGATTTGGTGGTTGTTGGCACATATGGATAGTTTTGTTATCTACAGGGTTGCATTATTTAAATTAGTGGCAAGAAAGCTGAGAGAACTTTTTGTGTCCAAAAATTATGTTGACTGTCAGGGGATTCTCTAATTTAATTGCAGAGAATTTTATTGTGGCCTTTCTTTTAGCAACAGATATTTTATAATTTTAAGCTGTTTCATTTCTATCTCTGGATTGTCTGTGTATATTTGTTTATGTTGTAATGGTCATTGGCTATATAATAAATAAATTGTGACTGCTCAAGCAATACTGAGATTTAATGTAATTTTTACAAAGGCTTTGACTTCTTAATGCAAGAGCAAATGGAATAATAAGACTGTTTTGTTATATCCACCCAGAGAGAGGTGTAACTTGTTAAACCTGTAGTAGTCCAGGTTGGCAGAAACTCTTTGCAGTAATGCCATGATGATGCAAGCCAAGATTTTTGGTAATCATGTAATCATGTACAATGATCACAAATATGCCAGTCAGTCACTGAATAAAGTATCAGTCCCATTTGTTCCCACGGAGCATACAACCTCATTCAATGTTTCTCTTGTACATATCAGGTGACGGGATTGTGTTTTGGGCTCCCAGAACCCTGTGCTTGCTTACTTGGAAGGAATCACCCCGCCCTGCGCAATCTCAATCAAATGTGCATAGGACGGTAAACTTGATTCTCTTGTGCTGTTGCTTAGAACCAGCACTGTCCCCTGTGCAGGGGCAGCCACAGGCACCATCGTTGCCCCAGTGTTTGTCAACAGTCCAATATGGCACTTCATCCTCCTAGTGACAGCTAAGAGCCAAACTACATGGGATGTTAAATGTTTCATTAAGTCCTCTGACCGGCTTAATTTTTCTTCTGTCAGCAGCAGACATGGAAGCCTGACTTTATCCCTTGCCTTGCCACTGTTCCAGTCTGGATCTGCATTCTGGATCTGCCACTGCCCCAGTCTGGAGTTGCATTCCCCCTCATAGCTGCTGCTTGTCCAGAATGAAATGCAACCATTCCTCCTGGTGCAAATAGGACTTGAACCCAGATTCCCCCCATCCAGTCAAGCACTAGCTGAAGACTACAGTGGCTCTATATCTGTCAATGAGACAAAATAGTTTTCAAACCTACTAGAAAGGAAACACTTGCAATGGTGGTCCTCAAAGCCTTGAAACCCAAGTCATCATGGTTCAATGTTCATCTTTCTAGTTCACCCTTTCTGAGAGTTGCTTCACACATCGGGTATTTGTCCTGGGAAAGCCTTGATTGCACATGGAGCTTGCACTTGTGGGACTCAAGATTGTACATGCTGTAGTGTCCAGGTGCTGATGATAATGCCCCAAATTCACATGCTTCATAGTTAACGAATATGCAAGAAAGCTATGAATGAAGAATTTCTTTGCATTTTATTTTTAAATTTTATTGGCTTTTACAATAACTTTACAATCCAACTAAATTCATTTATTTGATTACCGTATTTTATGGACTATAAGACTCACTTTTTTCCTCGAAAAATATCCGCCAAAATTCAGGAGCGTCTTATATGTTTTAACAGTTTAATATGTTAAAACTCTGAAAAACTGGATTAAAATTAAGGTGCGTCTTATAGTCCGTAGCGCCTTATAGTCCGTAAAATACGGTAAGTAAATATTGACTTCCTGCTTACCTGTCTGCGTGGTTCACGTTAACTATACATATAAACCATTGCTATAATAATTCAAAACATATATACTCCACATTGCTACTCAATTTTACCCAACCCAACCTGCTGTTATTACTATATTTCAAACCCTGATGAAAGGTCCGTATTAGAAAAATAGTTCTTTAAGTAAAGTAAAAATGGTTCCCAATCTTCTTTGAAACATTCCAAATTTTCATCCCTTATAAGTGCTGTAAGTTTTGCCATTTCAGCATATTCCAAAATTTTTATCAACCAGTCTTCTTTTGAGGGCATTTTATTGTCTTTCCATTTCTGCACATATACTATTCTAGCCGCCATGGCTGCATACATAAAAAATGTTAAATTTCTTCTGGAGAACTCTCCTTGAGTTATTCCCAGCAGGAAGGATTCTGGCCTCTTAGGAAATGTCATTTAAAAAATTTTCTTCTGCTCATTATATATCATATCCCAAAAGGCCTTTGCCTTCCCGCATGACCACCACATATGAAAAAAGGTTCCTTCACATTGTTCACAATGAATGAAGAATTTCTTGGCTTACGGCTCACACCCTTAGCAGCTACACACAAAAGCTTTGAAAGATGCCACTGGAAAGTGGTCAGCTTCTAAATTATGATGGACATATACTATAGGATACCGTTAAATTTCTCTTTAGATCATATAAGCTGAAAGTCTATCCTCTTCGACCTTATTTACTGTTTCCTTCTAGCTTTTTGAGCTACTCTACAAATAATGTGCAGCTTAAAAACTCTTTTAGCCAATAAAGTGAAAGTACGCCAGTTTTTAGGGAAAACTTTGGCTAGCCCCCAAAACAGAGAAGGATTTTCATTCTGTAGGGGATTGGAAAGAGAAACTAATTCCTACTGGAATTGCCCAGGAGTTGAACTTTTCACTATTATGCAAATACAGATTGCACCTCTAAAGCGGAAAATATAACTTGTTTGTTGAGTGAAACTTTGAACAGCTTTCAGATCCTGTTGCTTCTTCAATGGGAGAAATGTATTTGGCAAAGAGCCAACTAAGGTTGTATTCAGGACTATCTAAAGGACCAGTTCATACAGTGAGAATGACAAAATCTAATCTCCCGACACATATACAAGTTTGCATGCAGTGAAGAGCTGGCCACTTTATAATTGGAACTGTCTATTCCCGTGAATCTAAACATATCCTGATGTGCAACAATGTTCTAATTTAAATGGTTCTTAAATGGGTTTTATGTTAATATTTTAATCTGCTTTTATTTTATGTTGTATGTTAACATTTTAAATGGTTTGAATTTTTAATGTAAACCACCCTGAGCCACTTTAGGATGGGTGGCATATAAATGAAACAATCAATCAATTCTGGAACATAGATGAAACAAACTATTCCGTTCAGTTTAGTTTACTACTAAAGTCCAAAAAAAAAGGTTTTAACCATTCACAACAGCAAAGTATTAAAACTCACAGAAATACAAGTAAGAAAACCCATCTCTGGGTCCCCTAAGCAGCGATCCTGAAAGCAAGCATGAATTATTTCTCAATACAGACATAAACATCCAGCCACAAGGTGCTTACTGTGTGATATGAGGAGCTGAAGCTGCTGAGTTGGCAGCAGGAATTATTCCCTTACCTAATTCACTCTGGCTCTGACTTAAGAAGGCTAAAATTTCTGCTGGGAGGGGCAAATGGTGGCTGATCTTCAACCCTGGAAGTTGTGCGTAGCTGCTATCTGGCAGCAGTGCAAAGTGGCTGAACTGCAGTCTGCCTTCCTCTACAAGTCTTTATCAATGGAAGAAGAATCGGCTCCTCAGGGACTGCAGAAATAATCAATGACAGAAAGAGGTGAGCAGGACAGGCTGTCTCCCCACACCAGGAGAGGGAGAGAGAGAGAGAGAGAGAGAGAGAGAGAGAGAGAGGCAGAAGCTATTGCGAGGACGGGGTGTGAAAAAGAATTAGAAACTGTCAGCAGCTGTGCTGTGAGAGTCTGTAACTATCAGAATGAATTAGCATGGGGCATATAAATGGAAGTATTCGCAAGAGCTCCCTGCGGTGGAGACATTCCTGCATTTGGCAAGCCTCTGTTTGCTCTCCTCACATGTGAAATGGCTGCAGAACTTGAGAAAGAAAAGTATGCAGGGAATGTTCAATTTAGGAAAGGAGGAGCACCTTGATAAATGTAAAGTGCCACACTGATCTCTGCCCCTAATGATGCTCCTGCACCTTTAATAGAAATCCAACAAGTGATGCTATGGCACCTGTTGAATTTCTGCCAGGAAAATGGAAGCAATCCTAGTGAAGCATAAAGGTCTTAAAAGCTTTTATTTACTGAGGGCAGAGGTACATGGGAGCTTCCAATACGCTAAGTCTGGTGCATAAGTGCTAAAATATAAGTGTAGAAAACAATGTTTGGAAGGAGAGTTACAACGTACAAGATTATGTAGACATGATTTCTGCCTCCCCATGGATGGTGCTATGTGTGCACAGTTCTCTGCATCTGCCATGTGGACAACTGTGATATGAAAGTGTTGGAGATAAACTTCCAGTGCATCGACCTTTTGCACCAACTGTCCTAATGACCACTAGGGGCATTGGGAGTAGAGACAGTGAGTCAGGGTCTCCCTATCTGTCCCTACTCTATGACCCCTGAACTGACTCTGCAGCACTTCCTGTGCTGAGTCACAATCCTTCCTTTCCTCCTAGAGAGCAGATGGAAACATCTCTCTCTCTCCTTACCCATCCACTATGTAGTCCTTTAGATTAGAGATAGGTCTTTCCTATCTAAGTGTATTTAACCAATAAATATTTAGTGTTTAGTCATACAAGGATCTCCATGTGTTTTCTCTAAACAGCTGTAATATCCAAACCATCCTCTGCTACCTACTCTGTAACTGGAGTGTGTGCTCATTCCTTAGTGCTCTGCTGTTTTACCTATTGTGGGTAAAAATCAACAACCTCTAACAGAAAGTGGGCTAAATAGAGAGATTGTGCACACTGAATGAGCACAATGGAATTTTTTAAAAAAGAAGATTGCATCCATGTCTCAATAAGATCATTTGAAGAGAAGGATGATAAAGTCAGCTCCTCCACTGGTATTGGCAATAACCCTGCTGTTTTCCTGGAAGATTCTCTCATATTTGCATATCCCAGTGTTGACTTTTCAGAGCAAGAGCCAAAGCCCAGCGAACTGTTGTTTACCAAAATCGCAAGCTGTGCCCCCTCTTATTAACTCTTCAGTGTGTCTTTCACTTTAATAATATTTTTAAAAGAAAATTTCTTACCCTTTTCCACTTATGGCCACACTGTAAAGTAAAGTGTGCCATCAAGTTGGTGTCGACTCATGGAGACCACAGAACCCTGTGGTTGTCTTTGGTAGAATACAGGAGGGGAATACAGAAGAATACCAGTGCCATCTCCCACACAGTATGAGATGATGCCCACACTGTACATTATGTTAAATATGTAGTCTGTCCCCTTACATCCTTGGTTTATTTTAAAATATCAACATGGCCCATTGTGGAGCAATCTGGAGTTGGGACTCTGGTGCAAGTTAAGGGAGGCTTGAATCCTTCTCTTCTGCCACAATTTTGGCTGCTGTTTCCCAGGTAGGGAAGCTCCTATTGGTACCAGTGGCTGACATCCAGACTTATGAAGCGCTTGTTTAATAAGCAAAGCTGCACTAACACAAGATTATGACAAATATTTATATACTGCTTTTCAACAAAAGTTCCCAAAGCAGTTTACATAAATAAATAAATAAATAAATAAATAAATAAAAAAATATGGCTCCCTGTCCCTAAAGGGCTCACAATCTAAAAAAGAAACATAAGTCAGACACCAGCAACAGCCACTGGAGGGATGCTGTGCTGGGGACGGACAGAGCCAATTGCTCTCTCCCTGCTAAATAAAGAGAATCACCACTTTAAAAAGGTGCCTCTCTCTGCTCAGTTAGCAGGGGCCAATGAAGACAACTGAAGACAATGCAGATGCACTAAAACCAAAGATTTGCGCAATTGCACAACTGCACAGAAGTTTCCTGTAAAACAAATGAGACATCCTGCACTTGTGCCACTGCAAATATTCATGTGGTAGCGCAACACTAGTCTGCAACACAAGCTTCAAGCTTAGTGCAAACAGCTAGCGCAACAGCATCGTGCTAGTGTGACTTCCTTCTGCAAGTGCTTCATTAGTCAGGATGTATGCCAGTGTTTTAATGCGGACAGTGATGGCAGCAAGGATTTGCCAAGGTCCTTTTCACTTAGGAAAAAAAGACTAGCACTGAAGAGGTCACAGAATGGTGTATAGCCCCTAGGGAATTGTGAATTGATTGAAATTTGAATCAATTTGACTCAAATCTAGGTGATTTGAGTGATTTGAATTCGAATTGAATCACCCCTAAAAAGGGTAATTCAATTCGGATTTGAATCAGGCCTGATTTGAATTCAGATGGATTTGGATTGATTTGGTACCTTTTAAAATCCATTCAGGCACCCTGATTCGTTAAAAAGGTGCCCAAACAGGGCCGAATCTTGATCTTGTTTTGAACCGATTCAATTCAAATTTGAATTGAATTGGGCAGATTTTGATTCAAATTGAACTGCAAGATTTGATTTGTGCACATCCTTAATAGCAGCCTGCCCTGCTTGCATTTGAGAGTGGAGAGAAAGAAATCTGGTATTGGTGGTAGAGTAAGGGCAGTGTGTACAGCTGCGTGCTAGGGATTATTAGAAACGGATTACTAGTAAAATAATTCCTTTATATAAATCTGTGGTGCAGCCTCATGTGGAATATTGTGTACAGTCTTAGTCATCCCATCTCAAAAAGGATATTGTAGAACCAGAAAAGGTGCAGAAGAGGCCAACAAGAATGATCAGGGAGCTGGAGTACCTTCCCTGTGAGGAAAGGCTAAAGTGTTGGGGGGAGTTTGTTTTTTAGCTTAGCAAAAAAGATTACTGGGAAGAGCATGATAAAGATGTCACGAAGAGAGGAGAGCTGGTCTTGTGGTAGCCAGAATGACTTGTCCCCATAGCTAAGCAGGGTCTGCCCTGGGTGCATATGAATGGGAGACTGGATGTGTGAGCACTGCAAGATATTCCCCCCAGGGGATGAAGCCACTCTGGGAAGAGCAGAAGGTTTCAAGTTCCCTCCCTGGCTTCTCCAAGATAGGACAAGATTTTATTTTTTTTAAATATAGGACAAGATTTTTTTATTGAACCAACAAACTACCAAAGCATACAGTACAATTCCTGCCTGCAACCTTGGAGAAGCCGCTGCCAGTCTGTGAAGACAATACTGAGCTAGATAGACCAATGGTCTGACTCAGTATATGGCAGTTTCCTATGTTCCTATAACTAGTTTGGAGAAAGTGGGGAAAAAACCCTCTTTCTTTCCTAACCCAAGAACTCATGATGACCCAATGATGTTGATGGACAGGAGATCCTGGACAGACATAGAGAAGTGCTTGGTCACATAACACACAAATAACAGGATTTTCTGGCACCAGAGCCTTTTCCAGGCATTTAAAATTCATAGCATAATGAATGAATGCATGTAGGAAGGAGGTGTGACAAGCTCTGTCCACCCAGTCTTATTCGTGAAAAATGCCCTTGCATGTGCCTTTGCAGAGACAGAGTTCCTGACTGGAACCTACCGTAGAGAACACCGTAGGGTCCTTTGTAGAAGTATGAATGAATGTGCTCCTAATGAATGGGACCTAAGCCCTCTATCAACTTCCCCATGCACATTCCTAGTCAGGCATAGAGCCAGCTGAGCAGTGGCCTGGGTCCAGCCTTGCCCGGCCGCCCCTGACTATGTTCCGTGCATGTGACGTCATGCACAAGGGGCGTGCCTGAGCCCTGAGAAATCCTCTCCCTGCCCAGGAGCGAGCGCTTGCCCATCCTTTTCAATAGCAATAGCAATATCAATAGCACTTACATTTATATACCGCTCTATAGCCGGAGCTCTCTAAGCAGTTTACAATGATTTAGCATATTGCCCCCAACATTCTGGGTACTCATTTTACCGACCTCGGAAGGATGGAAGGCTGAGTCAACCTTGAGCCCCTGGTCAGGATCGAACTTGTAACCTTCTGGTTACAGGGCGGCAGTTTTTACCACTGCGCCACCAGGGGCGTTTGCTGCCTGAAAGCATCTATTCCCCTTTCTCTCCCTCCAGAGAGGGAGGGAAGTGCTCGCTCGGGCTCATGGAGTTCGAGGCCATGGCCCCTTTGAGTGTGACACACTTGGGGCTCTTAGTATCCTGGGTGTGTGGGTGGGGTTGTTCAGGGCTCTTCACGCTCTCTGGGAGCTTCAGCGGCACCTACCATGGGCGGCCCGAGTTCTTTGAACCCGTTCGCACAATAGTGGCTACGCTCCTGTTCTTAGTGACTTCCAGTGCGTTAAAAGGTCTAAGACACCATGATCACTGTCACCTAAAGTGGCGCAGTGGGGAAATGCTTGACTAACAAGCAGAAGTTTACTGGTTCAAATCCCCACTGGTACTGTATCGGGCAGCAGTGATATAGGAAGATGCTGAAAGGCATTGTCTCAAACTGTGTGGGAGGAAGCAATGGTAAATCCCTCCTGTATTCTACCAAAGAAAACCACAGGGCTCTGTGGTCGCCAGGAGTCGAAACCAACTTGATGGCACACTTCACCTTTTAAAGGGGGCCTGTTTAAAAAAAAAAATCATTGAGGATAGATAGCTCTAGCTGTATTACTAGCCATAGAACCTGCTGGTTTAGAGGCAGGAATTCTCTGAACCTGGATGTTTGGAACCAAACAGCAGTGAAACCAGAGGTGTAGCCAGAGGAGAGGGGGCCCATGTTCACCCTTCTCCCTGGAGGCCCCTCGGAGTGAGGGAGATAATGAAGAAAATAGGCAGGGGTGGAGCTGGGGGCCCCTCAGGAGCCACCCCCCCGGGTTCTTGGAACCCATCCACTCAATTATAGCTACACCCCTGAGTGAAACACTGGGCTGGATCAGACCACATTTCACTCAGCCAGGCCATCCCATCCTGGTGGTCTAGTACATATTTGGAGTGTGTGCTGAGGCAGCGATGCCCACTATGTTTCAGGAGTAGGTTCTAACTGAAGTATGATGCTCTTGTTGTTCTTGGGGGCTGTTTCCCTAACTTGTTATGAGGTGGCTAACAAATACAGATCAATGATTAATTATTAATATGTATCAATTAATTAGGGTTGCCAGGATTCCTGATATTGTGAAAAATACTGGGGGGAGGGGAAATCTCCAGGAACATCTTCAGTCAAATTGGCAACCCCAATGGACCCCCTCCCCAAAAAACCCCACACAAAACAACAACAAAACCCCAGCTATCTGCAATGTTGGTTGTTAACTGCTGAGAAGGACTCCGAGCCCTGCTCCGAAAGAAGCCGCTGCCCCCTCGTCCCTTCCTGTCAGTTAAGCCCCGCCTGCTGCCCGTATCTCTCCCCGTGGGTCTTTCTCTCTTATCACAGGAGGAGCTGCGTGCATCTGGCATTTCGTTGTCCAGCCTGTTTCCTCCAAGGAAGACGCCTTGTTGTCACACGCGCGCGCTCTCCCTCTGAGCCTGGCCTCCCGCGTTTGGAAAGGGCCGAGGAAGCGCTACGAACCCGGACCTTGCCAAGGGAAGGAGGGCAGGAAGAAGCTCCAGCGCGAGTCGCAAGAGAAGAGACAGAGCGCCTGAGGACGAGCCGGCGACTTGGTTCTTTCCCGCCTGGAGCTGGCTAGGAAGACGAGCGCGTGCGCCTCCGCCTGCCGTTTAACTCTTGAGTGCCCGCACCTTCGCCGCCTCCTCCGCTCTCTTTCTGTGCGCTTCTACAGGTCCCGTCCGCGGCTGGCCTCGCCTCCTTTTTTCCAGAGCTCCAGGCAGGGCAGCAGTGAAAACCAGCACTGCAGGGTGACGATGAGGATGTCTCCGCTCGTGGCTTGGCCGCTGTCGGCCGCTGCGTTCGCTCTGCAAGCGGCTGCCCTCGACCCCTTCAGGGCAGCGGGGGATCCAACAGCACCAGCAGCTGCCTCGGCCGGGCTGCTCTTCGCTCGGGATGTCCTGTCCATGTTCGGAGGCAACCAGAGCCTCTCGGCCGGCCAGGTCAGCCAGATGCTACAGAAGATGGGAGCTGTGCACAGGCTAGAAGAGTCGCGGCCGCCGGCGGGACATTTGGCGTTGCACTTCAACCAGGTACGTACGGCCGCTTTCTGTCCGATTCCCAGCCCGCGCGCCCTCAGCGCTGGCCTTTGCCAAGCGCTCCGCGGTTCTCGATTGTGCTTCTCTGACCATTTTACGGAGGAGCAACTGAGGCTGAGCCAGAGAGTGACGTGCCCAAGTCTTGCCAGTCAGTCTTTGGAAAAGATCATCTGAACTTACTTGCCTGACCTTTCCCAGATTTCGCAACCCACTTGCGCATGCAGGCAGACGCACACGCCTCTAAGCAGCTTTCCCGCGGATTGTGGGCATGGCTGAGCCCTGCAGAAAATGCACATTCTACCCAGTGTAGATTTGAATTGCAGACCTAGAACATTTGTGTATCCAGTGTATTTTGTTGGGTTCAGCATTTGTGAAATGTACATTCAAATGTACATCCTATCCAGTGTAGATTTGAATTCTCCAGACCTAGAACATGACCGCGCAAAGGTGCTTTATCCCCTTTCCCCATTCTGAGGCCAGTGGTCAGGATCATTTATCACGGATTAGCCGTTCCTTAGCAGCACCTACAGACCAGCCTGGCAGTCTCATATTCAGGATGGTAAAAGGATGGAATCCCACCCTCAGCTCCCCATGTGAATGCATGTTAATGGGCGAAATAGTCAGCGTTAACGGAGTGCTGTTGTACCAGGTGGTGGAGCTAGAAGTGTTGCTGTTGTGGCCATTGCTCTGTTAGGTGCTGTCAGAAAATAGAAGTGACAAACTGTCCCCCAGTTTAATTTTAGATGTAAAATGGGCTGGTTCCAATTAGTGTGAAGGAGAATGCGATAATGCACCTGCCCCGGGGGCCCCACTGCAGAATGTCCTGGTGTTTTGCCAGGGCATCCTTTCATTGCATGAAGTGAATATCATCTGAATGCTACTCCACATGCACTTGAAAACCTTGTGTGTGTGTGTTTTTTAAAAGAATGTATGAAATTAAATAATGCCCTGAAAGCACATTGGGATGTTCTGCAGTGGCATAAAATAAATGCAAAAGAGGGGTGGTACTCAGACAAAACCGCAACACAAATACAGAAACCATGAGTACTAATAATGTAAAGTTTTAATACAGTATAAAGAACAAGTTCATAAAAGATTTGGAGGAAAGAACCATATTAAACAACTAGCAAAGAGAACAGAGATAATGGCAATAAAGATGGATGTGATGGATAATGGCCCCAGTATGCTGAAAATGCTAAGTCCCAATATATTAAAAAGAAGATACATGTAGTGCCAAGAACGCATTTCTTGACCCTCTTCAGTTCACAGATAGACATCATCCCAACAAGTGTTCTTAATGGTCATTCTGTTAGGAGTTAAATAGACGTTATTCACATGTGCAGCTGAACCCAGGTGAGGGCTAGGCTGTGTGCATGAAGCACCGGGAGCGATGTTGCTCCTGGAGCTGCACCCACACCAAGCCCCACTTTAAAATCCAGCATTTAGCTGAGGTTAAGCAAACCTGTGATTCACTTAATCTCGGCTGACGATTGTCTGGGCAATTGCAACTGGGTTAAGCAGCTTCCCCCTGGCCTGCCGCCATTTCTGGCAGTGAACGGGGTGGGGTGGGGGGAGTGGCTGTGCTGAGCATGGTGACTGTTCTAATGAAAGCGGCTGCTGTCCTTGTGCCCTGGGGCACCCTGGGTGCAGGAGGGCAGGGAGTCCTCCCATTCCCAGTGTTTCCCTTCACTGCACCACTGTTCATGTGGGTGCATGGCATGGTGGAGAGGAGGACGGCAGCTGCTTTTCTGCCGGGGAAAGCAGACGAGCATCTGCCTTCCCCGCATCCTGCCCACCCTCCCCAGCGAGGCCGTGTGCATGACATCTTTTTAAGAAGCAAAGCTTTGCATCACATCTCAACCCCAGTGCCTCTCATGTGAACCTCAGATCCTTTTAGAAAAGACCAAAACAGCAGATCCCTCCTTCCATGCCTCGCTTATTGTAGTGACCCTTGTGTGTTCTCGGCACAACCCCGTCTTGATCACGTGATAGAGCAGGTGTTCTTCTGAACCGGCTGCTTGACAGACTGGACAAGGAAAGGGGGCAAGCAGTCAGGGGTTTATGAAGAGCAGTAGACTAAAGGGGAGCTAGTGGCAGTGGTAGATGTAGAGGCTGGCCCTAGACCTGGGGTTCTCAACCTGTGGTCCTCCAGATGTTGCTGAACTCCCAAATTGTAGCTGGGGGTGATGGGATTTTAAGTTCAGCAACATCTGAATAAATTGTAGCTGGGGGTGATGAGATTTTAAGTTCAGCAACATCTGGAGGACCAGAGGTTGGGAACCCCTGCCCTAGACCAAAGGGCACCCTAGGCAGAACACATTTGGCATCTCCTCCATTTGCTTTTGGGTTGAATACTGCATTTACACAGAAAAAGGAGGAGTGGGCTTGTCCACTAAGCAGGTGGTTGGATTAGAAGACCTCCAAGGTCCCTTCCAACTCTAAAATTGTAAAATAGAATAAAATAAAATAGAATATAATAAAACTCTAAAATAGGCCACCTCCAGCCTCAAAGGCAGGATGCCTCTGAGTACCAGTTTCAGGGGAGTAAACAGCAGGAGAGAGGGCATGCCCTCAACTCCTGCCTGTGGCTTCCAGCGGCATCTGGTGGGCCACTGTGCGAAACAGGAGGCTGGACTAGATGGGCCTTGGGCCTGATCCAGCAGGGCTTTTTCTTATGTTCTTAAAATTCTATTTTTCTACCATTTGGTTATTTTATTGCATTTCTGGTGCTTACCAAACCTTTGATGTACAATCTGCATGCATTATTTATCTCTGTCATAGAATACTCTGCCACAAGATGTGGTGACAGCCAACAACCTGGATGGCTAAAGGGGCTTAGACAGATTCATGGAGGACAGGTCTATCATTGGCTACTAGTTGGAGGCCTGTAGGCCACCTCCAGCCTCAAAGGCAGGATGCCTCTGAGCACCAGTTGCAGGGGAGTAACAGCAGGAGAGAGGGCATGCCCTCAACTCCTGCCTGTAGCTTCCAGTGGCATCTGGTGGGCCACTGTATGAAACAGGATGCTGGACTAGATGGGCCTAGGGCCTGATCCAGCAGGGCTGTTCTTATGTTCTTATGTTCTTAAGATGATAAATTTGCATACATGGATCTGTAAATCTGTATTTATTATTCATGCCACAGATAAGAAAGCAAAAGCTTCTAACTTTATAAAAATTTTTAAACTGAAGAACCACAGAGATGCCTGGTGTCTCCCAAGCCTGGAGCCTCAGGTGGTCACCTGGGTTGCCTGTTTCTAAATCCAGCCCTGAGGATGTGCACTAACCATACTCTGTCAGGCTGATGTGAACTTCCCACATTTGTTGCCACTCCGATCATGGGAGTGAAAATGGTGGGCCATTTCATTGATTAAGAGATACATTAAATTTTTCAAAATAATTGTTGGTATCTTCCTGTTGACTAGTGGCTCCCCATTTTGTCCCTTTAATATCTCCCCTCTCCATCTCTTTGACAGAGGTGGCAACAGTAGAGCTTTTCTGGTTCCTACCAGCTGCCATGATTTCCTCCCCAAATACACCAGGAATCTCAATGCATTCTGTGGCGTGTGTGTGTGTGTGTGTGTGTGTGTGTGAGAGAGAGAGAGAGGAGAGAGAGAGAGAGAGAGAGAGAGAGAGGTTGGCAGGAACTGGCCATCCAGAACTCTACTGCTGGCATTGCTGCTAATGCCAAAGAGAAAGCAGAACAAAAGTAAAAAAGACAGACATTGCAGCAGTAAGTAGCCAGCACATATTTTGCAAAATTTCTCACATCCCCTGAAAATTGCTCTTGGTTCTCAACTCCTCCATTTCACCCAATACCCCAGATTCAATACCGTACATTCTTTTCAGAGAAATGTCAAATTAGCATTAGCTGCTGTGTAATTTAGGCTGCAATCCTATGAACGCTTATTTGAGAGTAAGCTAACAGAGTGGACTTGCTTCTGAGTAAACATGCATAGGATTGATGTGTGGATAATTATGATAATCATGCAAGTCTAATGTCTGGTCTGCAGTCTGCACAATATTTCAACATATTCAGTTTCACATGTGGTGAGGTGTTGAGAGCAAGCTGAACTTGGGTCCCTGCTCCATGTACAAATTCTAGTTCCAGCTGAGACTTACGTATGCACAGACTGATGTGAACAGGTCCCACGAATGCATCCACCAAAAGGAGATTGGATCCTGTGAGCAAGGTCTACTCATATAGGCATTTCTCTGTACAGGACCCAGTAGGGTTGCATGAAGCTTCACTTCACGTGCATATTCAAGTTTGGCCTGCTTCGACCTGTTTCTACCCTCTTCAGCACAAAGCAAAATGCATGAAGTGGGGTTGAAGTGAGGCAAACTGCACCAAACTCTTTGGCCGCTTAAAACTTTGCTTCAGGCCCACCCCTAAAAAAACTTATGAGGACTGACGGGGGCCTCTATACTCCCCTCTAAAGGAGTTCCAGGAATGGTGCAGTTGCTTCTGGGATGTGTAGTCTTTTCTGAGGCTGTGGTCATTCCTGGGACTCCACGGGAAAAGAAAAGTCATTTTAAAAGTTAAGCTGTGGAAAGAAAGTGGCTGCTTGTGGTAAAACTGCCGCCCTGTAACCAGAAGGTTACAAAGTTCGATCCTGACCAGGGGCTCAAGGTTGACTCAGCCTTCCATCCTTCCGAGGTCGGTAAAATGAGTACCCAGAATGTTGGGGGCAATATGCTAAAATCATTGTAAACCGCTTAGAGAGCTCCGGCTATAAAGCGGTATATAAATGTAAGTGCTATTGCTATTGCTATTGCTATTGCTATTGCTATTGTACCTTGTGGTGGGAAACAGATAGGAAGCACAGAGGCTTTTCTCCTGGCCCCTGTCAGTCCTGATAAGGAGTTTTAGGGGTGGGGTGAGGGGCCCCCAAAGCTTTGCTCAAACAACTGAAGGATTTGGCTTAAAGCAAAGTGGGCCAACACAAAACAGGGCTGAAAGGGGCTGAGCTGAAGTTCCAAAGTGGTCCCTGAAGCAAAGTGGGGCTGCTTTGCACAGGCCTCGGACCCAGTACATAGAATCTGCTAGAGGTTCTACGGTGGCTATTAAGGAAGGCTTGGTAGTCTGAGACCTGCTCACGTGCTGAGGCTCAGTGTGAATGGGATCTAAAACGATTTAGGAATGGTAGTGTGTAAAATGCAAGTGAAAGCCCCAAACATCCCTTTCCAGTTGCATGAGCTTTCATAGACAGGAGCCTGTTCCTTCATCCTATACATAAAGTAGACAGTGAGGGTGTTAGAAAAGGTGCTGTTTTGCAAGGATGCATCAACACGAAATGCAAATTCAACATACCACACAATATTCAGTCTTTTCCAAGTCAACAGAGCTACAGTACGCATTGAATTGAATTTGTGTGTTTGCTTTCAGGGCATGTTTCCTTATTTTTGACCATGATTTCATTTGGATAAGGTGCTTATTGTACACGTTGCAGAGCCCTGGCTGGATGAGGCTTTGGATACAGAGCTTGTCCAGATGGTTCAGAATAACCCTGTATAGCAGGGATTTCAAACTGCGGCCCTCCTGCAGATGTTGGCCTACAACTCCCATCATCCCTGGCTATTGGCCATTGTGACTGGGGATGGTGGGAGTTATAGGCCAACAGCAGCTACAGTTTGAGACCCCTGCTGTAAAGCTTGAGGGACCTAACTACACATTCTGTGGGAGATCCTTGACTGAATTACCCAACTTTGTGTGGGTTTTTTTTAAAAACTGAAATGCAGCCATGGGTTGAAGAGACTCCCAATATGGGAGAAATAGCAGTTATAGGGGGAGTTGGGTAACCCTTTCCCCTAAGCCAGGGATCCTCAGACTTGGGTCCCCTGATGTAACTGGACTATAACTCCCGCAATCCTCAGCCACAATAGGGACCCTGGTTTGAGAACCCATGCCCCCTATGCTGTTTGCTAATCCCCTTCCTGTTTCTGTTTGCCTCTCAAGAGATCTATATTTCGCTGCACAGGGCGGACAGGAATGTGGATTTTGATTAAGAAAACTGTGACATTTAAGTTAAAAGAAAAAAAGTGTCACAGATCTCCTGAATCGCTTGCTATTAATAAGTTGTTGCCTGTACTAGTCATTTGGGATAGCACAGGTTAGAAACTTAAATAAGTGCATATTGCAAATATCTTGCTCAGCTTGAGAATATTCTTTTTGCATTGATTCTTTATTACAATTATGATGAATATTTATATACCGCTTTCAACAAAGGTTTCCAAAAGAGTTTACATAGATATAAATAAATACATAAAATGGCTCCCTGTCCACAAAGGGCTCACAGTCTTAAAACAAACATAAGACAGAAACCAGCAACAGCCACTGGAGGGATGCTGTGCTGGGGATAGATAGGGCCAGTTGTTCTCCCCCTGCTAAATAAAGGGAGTCACCCCTTTTAAAAGGTGCCTCTTTTGTTAGCAGGGGCAAAAGCAGTTAGCAGGGGCAAAAGTATAAATGAGATCCTATCATATGTTATACTTATGTAAAGTGTACATGAGACCCTACCATCTAATTTTTCAAAAATGTTCAAGGCAGCTCACAGTAGTTGAAACAATTAAAAAACCACATTAAAAAAAAATAGAAAACTATTTAAAAACCAAGCAGCAATAAAACAAGAAAAGAAAACTCAAAGCATCATGAATAAATTAAGTCTTAACATCTGGGCTTATACATGGCACCTAAAACTCAGTGTGCTAGGTGCCAGGTAGGCTGCCGAGGGGAGGGGCTCAGTGACAGAACATAGGCATTGTATGCAAAAGGTTGCAGGTTCAATCCCTGATAGGACTGGAAAAGACCATTGTCTGAAACCCCGGAGAGCTCCTGCCAGTCAGTGCAGAGCAGGGCTGCACAACTTTGGCACTCCTGCAGATGTCAAACTACAGCTCCCAACATGCCTGACTATTGGCCACTGTGGCTGGGGGTGATGGTGGTTGTAGTTTACCAAAAGAGCTGGAGAACTGAAGTGGCGCAGCTGAGGTGTAGACAGTACTGACCTGGATGGACCAATACTCTGATTTAGTAGAAGGCGATGTCTTCTGTTCAGTGGAGAGAGTATTCTGAAGTCAAGGTGCCATTGTAGAAAGTGTCCTTTCCCTGATTGCCACTTCCCTACCCTGGGATGGTGGGGGCATCTGAAGAAGGGAATTGGACAGTGATTTTAACAGATGAGCAGGTGGTTTGTATTATGAATGCTAAAACTATTAATTTGTAGTTTGCTACAGGAATATAAATAGAGAAAGGGCATAAGCAGAGAATCACTGTGCATTTAAAAACAACACTGATTGGGCATTTGACAATCTGGTATAATTTTGGTTCATCAATTTAAGTAGTCTTTGGGACTCTCTTGAATAATTACAATAGAAGTGATAGACCTAGCAAAGAAATGCCGAATAGGGGTGTGATGCAAAGGGAAGAATATGCAGCCAAAGTTAGGCTCTTTAAATTCATATTGATTTCAAGGGAAGAAATTTTAGTATGTGCTTAACTGATTTATGAAAAGAAATGGGACTTAACCATGCTTAGCTTTTCCTGGATTTTGCTTCATTTTGTACTTTAAAGCACTACACTGGATAGAGCTGGATTATTGCAAATTTACTGTTCTGTGGTAAGGGCTTTGATTTAAGGTTGCAGGGCTTTCTAAAAACAAAACAAAACCTGGACTTATATGACTCAGAATTTTGAAGGTGACAGCAGCCACTTAAAATACTGTTACGTATGCTCTTTACTGTCTCAAGTCTAAGAAGGTTCCAGACTTCTTGTCTGGACTCTGGCTTCCTTTAGAGGAGAGGTCTCTTACATACAAATACACGGATTAAGCATTAGAGGGAGCTGAAATAACAGCATTCGTACAAATGATGAGAGGTTATATCAAATCCCCAGAAAGAAAAATCCTGCACTCTTAAGTGCTTCACCTGTGTGCTGTCTTTTAGTTTCCATTCCAGTTTCTGGATGATATCCAGACTAACACTGTGCAGGTACTACAGGGGAGAGATGATTTTTGCTAAACCTCCTCCATCATAGCTCTAGTACAGCATTAGTCTTGATGACTGTCAGTGACTGTCTAGTCCTAGGCAGACATTGAGGCTATGCACACGAGCAACCTAACCTTGGCGAGGGCAACCCAGCCTGGGTTGGGCTGCTTATGTGCAGTGCCGGGATAGCTCCCAATCCCAGTGCTTTTGCCTTCATCAGTCTGAGTTTTTGCCCTGGCCCTTAACCACGGTTAGAGGGCATGAGTGTGCCCTCAACCCCGGGTCAGGGGTTGTGTGAATGCTCAGGCTGCATGCGGCCCGAGCAGCTACAGAGCCGGGCACCTAGAGTGCCCTGTTTGAGGGGGAATCGCTCAATGTTCTGTGCTGCTATTGTGGTGCATTTTGGGATTGCTGGAGGCCAGGACTTATTTTCCTGGGCTCTGGAGATTGTGTGGGTGCACACCAAAGAAGAGCGTACCAATTGTCGGGGGTGGGGGTGGGGGAAAGGTAGGTTCATCCCTGCCTCCCTCCCCCTCATAATGTTCATACTCTTACAATGATGTAAGACACAGGCACATATCTAAACACAGGTACAGTTATTCACATATTATGTTGAACACAGGCACAGCAGTATACTTCCTTTTTGCATTTGAGGGGCCTGTATCCAGGTTAAAATGAGCACAGGTACACCTGTACACTTGTACAATGTAATGTCTGAACAGGGCTTCCGTGTCCTCTCAGATAGACCGAGCTACTGTTTTCCTTAGTTCTGTTTTCCCCCACTCATGATGCTCACCTTACACTCTCACTCTCACATCATCTGCTCCCGTTAGTACTATTTTGCCAGGCTTTCAAAGATCAAATAGTTACTGTTCAGTGTTTTTAAGTATACAATATATTTAGCGATTTCATAACTATTTATGTGTTGAGAGTCAGCATTTACAGGAAGAGTCATGGTTTGTTTATGTAAAGAATAAGAACTCTCAAGAGCATTAGTAATTATATTTTACTTCCTGTAACGTGTGTGTGTGTGTGTGTGTGTGTGTGTATGTAGCGGGGTGGGGAGTTTGTGAATCTGTGGTTCCAGAGAAATTAATAGGCTCACTGACTTGAAGAGGTTTAGGATTCTCTAACCACAGGGTTTTGTCTGAGTTCTGAGAAACACTTGAGTTAGTTTGTGTGAAAGTAAACATTTCAGAATAGTACTTAACTTTATGTTCACTTTGTTCATATTGCAAATTGCCCTAATCTGAGGGATGTAATCCATATGCTGAAACAGTTTCATAAGCTACAACAACAAACTTTATTTCGGTCACCGACCAGAGGAGTAAAGGAAAAACAAATATTAGATCTGTATTTCATAATCAGTTCTGCTGCTTATGAAAAAAATAAATCAATCTGTCATATAAACAGAATGCATGTCTTTATCTCTGTGAACATATAAAGTGGCTTCATACTACAAAGCCAGACCATTGGTCCATCAGTAGCTCAGGACAGTCTATGCTGACAGCAGCGGCTTTCAAACGGCGATTATTCCCAGCTCTCCTTGGAGATGCAAGGGAACTTGTACAGTGTGTGCAAAGCAAGGGCTCTACTACTAAGCTGCAGACCCTCTAGTATCAGTTCATCTAGGTCAGTATTGTCTATACCAGGGATTCTCACCGTTGGGTCCCCAGATGTTATTGGACTTCAACTCCCATAATCCCCAGCCCCAGTGACCTTTGGTTGGGGATTATGGGAGTTGAAGTCCAATAACATCTGGGGACCCAATGCTGAGAATCCCTGGTCTATACTGAAGCTGTTCTCATGAGCAGCCAAGAGCGGCCTGCGGCAGCCAAGCCCACTCTTGGCTGCTTGTGTGAAGCAGTGGGAGGCAAGCGGCTGCAGGCACCACTGCCGCTGCAAACCCACCTGCGAAGCTCACAGCTTAAACATGGTTAAGCGAGCAAGCGCTTCCTTAGCCCCATTTTTTCTAGTCGTCAGCCAGCTGGGAGACTGCGGGGCTTCTAGCCGGTGGTGGGAGGATCCCCATAATGCCCTGCACACTAGTGTGGGGCTTTATGGGAGTTCCAGGAAGCGGGGAGACACTCCCAGCCCCCTGACTCTCCATGCTGCCTGAGGAAGCAGCTGTACACGATCTCCATGCCCAGATTCTTCTAGAGCAGGGATTCTCAACATTGGGTCCCCAGATATTTTTGGACTTCAACTCCCATAATCCCCAACCAAAGGCCACTGGGGCTGGGGATTATGGGAGTTGAAGTCCAATAACGTCTGGGGACCCAACCTTGAGAATCCTTGTTCTAGAGGATCTTCTGTGTCTGTGTGTGTGTGTGGGGGGAGCTTTTGAAAACTTCCTCCCCTCGCCCCTTTTGAGCCCTTTCTTTGATGGTAAGACTGAGAAAGGGCTCAGTGACTAGCAGGCTCTCCAGGATTTCAGATGGGGCTTTCCCCAGCCCTACCTGCAGGGGCCTGAGATTGAACTGACAAGCTTCTGTGCGGAAATCATGTGCTCTGCCACTGAGCTTCAGCCCCTCCGCTGCCTCCCAGGGATCTCTTGGTAGTGATATACAGGCAGCCTTCTGCTGTTTTCATCATTCTCTGGATTGGGGCAGACCTTAGCGGGCAACCATCCAGGTAAAAGCAGGAACAAAGTTAGACAGGAAGATCTGAACCCCAATGGCTCCTGCAGACCTGCTTCTATAGACTGTCCCCTTACGTATGTATACTGGTACCTAGATTTTTCACATCCTTAGTGCATAAGTGGAAGAACACAGTATGAACTGAGCTCAGATGGAGTGTGCAGTGGCATAGCAACTTTGATGGCAGCCAGTGTCTGTAGAGGCAGCAAATGGCCCTATCCACCCCCAGCACAGTACCTCCAGTGACTGTTGTCTATCTTATGTTTCTTTTTAGATTGTGAGCCCTTTGGGGACAGGGATCCATCTTATTTATTTATTATTTCTTTGTGTAAACTGCTCTGAGCCATTTTTGGAAGGGCAGTATAGAAATCAAATCAATCAATCAATCAATAGTGGGGCAGGAGTGGGGGGAGGCCATGCCAGCGGCAGTGAATGGCAGGCCCTGTGGTCCCTTGGCACTGCCCTCCCCCCCAGTTGGGGGCAATGGGCACTCAGTGGTAGATCTGCCCCTGAAAGTGTGGCTTGCAAGCATGGGGCACACTGAAGTCAAGCATTGCCCATGCTGCTCGTAAGGTTAGCTTTAGGAATTAATCTTAAGTCTAGTTAAGGTCAGTCTAAGGTTTCTGCCTAACCAAGCACCTGTTGTCCTGGCAATTTAACACCCTTATGATTGTTTTCTACATGAAGAAAAGCTGAAATCACCTAAGAGAATTGTCATCTTTCTTCACTTGGCGGGGGGAAAACCCAGGGAGGTTAAACTGGCAGGACCTTAAATCAAGAGTTAAGTCTTAATGTTAACCTTAAAGGCAGCATGAGAAATATATTAGTGGTGGGATTTTCTCCCCATTGCCTCTCCAAGCATTTCTTACTGTATCTAGTCAAAGACAATTTAGTTTTGTTTTAAATGATGAAGCATCACAGTCTTGTGCAGGCAGATCTCTCCACTGCCATCATCTTCATTTGCTGGTTGTCAGTCTCAAACTAACAAGAGTATCTCATTCTACTCCAGTGCATGTCTGCTGAAGACATCTTTTCGGCCTATGGAATGCCAAATAGCAGTAAGATAACAGATTCCAGCTTCTCCACAATGTGTCCTGCTCTCTTACAACAGCTGATTTTCCATCCATGTGAAAAATCCATATCCAAAGGAAATTCCAAACCATCTACCACAGAAGGTAGTTATTATTGTTGTTGTTGTTATTGTTATTGATATATTTATTTCTCCTAGATGTACCTGTCGCTAATCCCATGCGTGGCAGCTCTTGCGAGAAGCTGCTGGACTAGTGACGGGACACGGAGAAAACGGCTTCTGGGATGAGGAGGTGGCTGTGGGTCCGGCTTGGCCGCTGGGTGAGGAGATGGCTGGGCTGCCAGGAGGAGGCGGCGGCGGGCCCAGTCGCCGGGATGAGAAGGCGGCAGCAGGAGGGGCCGGGCCGGGCCGGCTTGAAAGCCGGCCAGAAACCACAGGGTGGGGGGAGAAGCAGGCCAGGTGGGCCATCAGAGGCGCAGATGCTCTGTGCCCGGCCCAGCCGTTTTCTCCGTGTCCCGTCACTAGTCCAGCAGCTTCTCGCAAGAGCTGCCACGCATGGGATTAGCGACAGGTATGATCCGTGCGGCATGGAGCAACATGGATTATGAGGGCATGCGGCATGCGGCAGCATGCTGATGATGTAACAGAAGATTATCTGTGGGGATGGTAACAAAAAAGTCAACAGAAAGCACCTCATTCTGATGTTCATACTGTGTGTTTTCCCTCCACAGTTTGGGGCTTTGGATTCCTCGCTGTGACTATCATCAGCCTTGCTTCCCTTCTTGGTTTGGTTTTAACTCCTCTTTTAAGGAAGCCATATTTCCCCAAAATTTTAACCTACTTTGTGGGGTTGGCCATCGGAACTCTCTTTTCCAATGCAATTTTTCAGCTTATCCCTGAGGTAAGGAAGAAACAACTGCAATAATTATGGTAGAGCTGGTAACATGATGATACCAGGAGCCTTTTGTTGACCAAAGCTCTCTCTAAAAGTGTGCATCATCACCTGGAGTAATTCCATCTCTCCCTACTTCCTCCTTTCACAAAAACTCATCATCTCATACTGCACGGGAGAAGGAAATGGTAAACCTCTCCTGTATTCTACCAAGAAAACCACATGGCTCTGTGGTCTCCAGGAGTCGACACCGATTTGATGGCACAACCTTTCCTTTCCATTTGTTTTCCTTAGGCATGCTTAAGCTTTATGTCTAAATACTGAAACCTTGGTTATGTATTTTAGTATAAACTACAAAACCAGGATGTGAAACCAGTGTTTGAAGTGGGTTTGCACTTTTTCATCTGCACTTAGCATGCCTTTCTTAAAGTTGTTTCTCCATCCTCCAGTCTCTCTGCTTACAAGGTGAAAAGTGGGTCTTGCTGTTGTCATCTTATATATGCCCTCTGGGGCAGGGCTTAGCTCAGCAACCTAAACTATGGTTTCACTGTATGTTTGGCAATCAACCATAGTTAGTGCCAGCAGTGACTTAAATGAAATCTGAACCAGGCCACAGACACCACTAAAACTATTCAATCAAGGTTTGTTTTTAAAATAGATCCCAAATAAAAGGCATAACCTCCTTAAGTGGCACAGC
This sequence comes from Hemicordylus capensis, assembly GCF_027244095.1. Taxonomy (NCBI): domain Eukaryota; kingdom Metazoa; phylum Chordata; class Lepidosauria; order Squamata; family Cordylidae; genus Hemicordylus; species Hemicordylus capensis. The sequence goes on along the minus strand of NC_069661.1, from coordinate 32,644,826 downwards.
GGGAAAATGCTTGACTAACAAACAGAAGGTTGGCGGTTCGAATCCCCGCTGGTACTATATCGGGCAGCAGCTATATAGGAAGATGCTGAAAGGCATCATCTCATACTGCGCGGGATGAGGCAATGGTAAACTCCTCCTGTATTCTACCAAGAAAAGCACATGGCTCTGTGGTTGCCAGGAGTTGCAATTGACTTGACAGCACACTTTCCCTTATTTTACCTTAAATAAAAGGCATAATCTGAACCATGGTGGATTCTGTTTCTGGAACCACCTGTATATTTACTCTAGCAACAATTTATAATGGGGAGACAGTGCAAGGTGAATTCAAATGGAAATTATTGAACAGATGGAATTAAAAAATGGATAATAAGAATTCTATTATATGATTGTCCAACCAAAGACAGAACATTTTGGATTCACTGTTAAACTTTCTTCCTAGGCATTTGGATTTGATCCCAGAGTAGATAACTATGTTGAAAAAGCAGTGGCTGTGTTTGGTGGATTCTACATTCTCTTCTTTGTGGAAAGAGTTCTTAAAATGATACTAAAAACCTATAGCCAGGTGAGTAGGTATCGTAACATGAAATACATGAATGTTCTGTTCTGGGCAAAATTTTAACTGTTAAAATATTAGCACATTATCTAGGTAGAATTTTAGGCTTTTAAATGAGCATTGGTTTAAACCAACTATTATTCAGGTTTGTTGTTTTTTAAAAAGTAATTAAATGCAACATTCATATTGTGCAGTCTTATTTAGGGCTGCACAGAATCCTCCAGTGCAGTTCCTTAATTGTCTCAAGATTCCAGTACCCTATGGGTTCTGCTTTGGTCAGATTCTGCTTTGGTCATATTCAGGACTTCTATACTTTTGGAATGTTTCACCCCCAACTGGGGAAATAATGAAGGAATGAATAAATGAATACATTCACAGATTTTAAAAGCATAAGCATAATAATGACATCCACACCAGCACTGTACGGAGGCATCAGGTACTGGCAACCAGACTAATGCTGTGCGGTTGTGAGAGAAGGGGGGAGGGACATTTTCCAACAACCTTGCCTTCCCTCTGAAGCCCTTTATGCTTATGCCTCCCAAAAATATGTTAATTGAAAATGGCCCCTTTCTTGTAGCACCAGTGCAGGGGTAGCAGCACTGGTATTTAGATGGAAGTGAAGAATGTCGTAAAGGTTTTATGTTTATGTATGTTGTGGGTTTTATGTTACCAAGCCAGAGATTTCTGGAGGACCATCATAAAGATTCTGGATTTTCTATGATATGAAGATTAATATTGTGTATTTCAGTTTCAATAGTCAGTAGTTTTCTTTCACATGGCACAATGATGTATTTGGGCAACTTTTCTTCTTCTGAGATCTGTTGGTTTCCTGTCTGGTTTAATTCTGTTGTCTTTAGATGGGCCACCATCACTTTGAACCTGAAGAACTGAAACATCCCCAGAATCCTCCTCCTCCTGTTGAATCAGTCAAACCTGTTAATGGAACAACGTGCTATGCAAATCCTGCCGTAGCCGAGGCTAATGGAAATCTGAATTTTGACACTCTCAGTGTGGTCTCTGACCAGGTATGAATTAACAGACTCTTGCCGGTTCAGGAAGGGGTGAGCATGTGACCTCTGATCCTTAAAAAAAAAAAAAAAAGCAACCTCCAGTAGATAGTTCATTCCAGCGCAATCAGAACGTTGGCATTTAGAAAGGTTGCAAAGGCAGCTGTGCTGTTTTGTTAACAGTCGAGAACACATTAATATGATTAGGGTTAGTAGTAGGGTTATAGATATTTATATATATATTGCTTTTTAACAAAAGTTCACAACATGGTTTACATAGCAAAAGCAAGAGGAAGTGAGAAAAAGAATGAGAGAGAAAAACTATGTACATATTAGTATTGAATGTGGGGTTAAATATCCCTGGGAAGGAGACCTGGTCTTGCGTGAATAGTCCCCTTTGCTAAGCAGGGGCTTCCCTAGTTTGTGTTTGGATGGGTGACTAGATGTAAGCATTGAAGCTATTCTCACAATCACTGAAAAGCAGGCTAAGGGAGCTTAGCCCGCTTTCCAGGGATCGTGGGAACCACCAGGCTCGCAGGCGATCCCGGTGCTACCAAGGCGGCTAGCCCGCCTAATTACCCCTCCTCTTAGGTGAGCTCCGTTAGCCTCATCCTTTTGCTCGTGTTTTGCCACGGTAAGATACTCCCCTTAGGGGATAGGGCTGTAGCTCCGTGATTGAGCATCTGTCAATCATGTGTACCATGTGTACTTCCTGGCATCTCCAGGTAGGGCTGGAAGAGACCCCTGCCTGAAACCTTGGAGAGAAGCTGCCAGTCAGTGAACAGAACAAATACTTATATACCGCTTTTCGACCAAAGTTCTCAAAGCGGTTTACACAGAGAAAATAATAATAAATTAATAAGATGGCTCCCTGTCCCCAAAGGACTCACAGTCTAAAAAACATAAAGTAGACACCAGCAGCCGCCCCTGGAGAGATACTGTGCTGGGGTTGGATAGGGCCTGTTGCTCTGCCCCTGCTAAACAGAAGAGAGTCGCCATTTTAAAAGGTGCCTCTTTGCTCAGTTGGCAGAGGACTAACTTCAGTGAGTGAAGACAATACTGAACTAGAAGGATCAATGGTATAAGGCAGCTTCCTTTGTTCCTATTCTCTCTGGCTCTGATACTTGCTCTCTTAATCAGTGTGGATAGTTTCTAACATTAAATGCCCTCTGACTTCCTTATAAAATAATAGATACGAAGCGGTCAAGTACTAGCTTCCTACAAATACAGGTGAAACTCGGAAAATTAGAATATCATGCAAAAGTCCATTAATTTCAGTAATGCAAATTAAAAGGTGAAACTGATATATGAGACAGACGCATTACATGCAAAGCGAGATAAGTCAAGCCTTAATTTGTTATAATTGTGATGATCATGGCGTACAGCTCATGAAAACCCCAAATCCACAATCTCAGAAAATTAGAATATTACATGGAACCAAGAAGACAAGGATTGAAGAATAGAACAATATCGGGCCTCTGAAAAGTATAAGCATGCATATGTATTCAGTACTTGGTTTGGGCCCCTTTTGCAGCAATTACTGCCTCAATGCGGCGTGGCATGGATGCTATCAGCCTGTGGCACTGATGAGGTATTATGGAAGACCAGGATGCTTCATTAGCGGCCTTCAGCAATTCTGCATTGTTTGGTCTCATGTCTCTCATCCTTCTCTTGGCAATGCCCCATAGATTCTCTATGGGGTCAGGTCAGGCGAGTTTGCTGGCCAATCAAGCACAGTACACTGTATACTAATTTTCTGAGATTGTGGATTTGGGGTTTTCATGAGCTGTACGCCATGATCATCACAATGATAACAAATTAAGGCTTGACTTATCTCGCTTTGCATGTAATGCATTTGTCTCATATATCAGTTTCACCTTTTAATTTGCATTACTGAAATTAATGGACTTTTGCACGATATTCTAATTTTCCGAGTTTCACCTGTACTACTCTGACCTTCCTGCACAATGAGGTCATTCACACAATCAAAAACTGGGGTTGTTCTGACAATCAGCAAAAATCGGGCTAGCCTCCACTAGCCCGATTTTTGCTGATCGTCAGAACCACTGGGCTCGCAGCTGAGCCCGGTGGTTCTGGAGCGGCTAACCCGCTCTGGAACCCCTGGTAAAAAGCAGGTTTGCAGAGCGAGCGCTCCGCAAATCTGCTTTTTACAATTGTGAGTAGCCGCGGCATGCCTTCGTGCCACACCTACTTATGAGTAGAACCCCGGCCAGGAGGTGAAAAGCCGCCTCCCAGCTCAGGGGTCTCCCCAGTATGCCCTGTGCGCTCGCGCAGGGCATACTGGGGCGTGCGGGGACCGCGTGGCCCCCGAGCTCCCCAGCCCCCACCGGCTCGGTCTCGGAGCCAGCAATCGTGTGGGCGGCCGATCCGGCCACCCACGGCTCCCTCCCCGCTCACCCGAAGAAACCGGGTCTCATGGATTGTGAGACCCGGCTCACTGTGTTCTACCCAGGTTTGGGAGCTGTGTGTGCTCCAATTTTTGGTTGTGTGGAAGCAAGGTAAGAGGGAAACCTGGGTAGAAGTGATTATGTGGAAGCAAGGAAGGAGGAACAGCTACTGTTTTCCTCCTACCTTGCTTCCACACAATGAAGCTATTCCCACGACCAGGAGATATCAGGCTAAGGGAGGCTAGCCCGATTTTTCCTGGTCATCTGCTGCCATGTGAGCCTCCCAGCAGCAAACTACCGAAACTACCCCTCCCTTTAAATGAGGTTAGTGGAGCAAGCACTCCGCTAACCCCGTTCAGTTGATCATGTGCTGCCATGGCTTGGCTCTGCGCCGTGGCAACACATGAGGAGACCCCCGCCGGGAGGCTAAAACAAGGCAGGGCATGCTGGAACTTCTGAGGGCCAGGTGGCCCCCAATCCCTGCAGCCCTTGCCAGCTCCGTGACGGAGCCAGTAGTCATGTGGGCAGCCAGTCTGGCTGCTCAGGACTTGGAGGCTGCTTGTGTGCACAAACCCTCCTGACGCTTCACACGGGTCATGTGAAGCACCTCAATCACTTCTGCCCAGGAGTTCCTCTGGCCTTGCTCTCACACAACCAAAAAGTGGGAGCACACTCAGCTCCTTAACTCAGGTAGAGCACAATTTATGATTGTGTGAATGACCTCATTAAGTGGCAGCAAACTCAGGCTTATGACTCAAGCGTTGACAGATAGCTGGAGCGACTCTGGCTCTCTGAATAATGTACCTGCATAATGCAAATGATGGTCTTATTTGCACATTGCATTTTGTGTGTATACTTAAGATTGAAGTACACACACAAAATGCAATGTGCAAATAAGACTTAAGGTATACCTAAAGAAGTGTAATATGTGAATCTGCCTTTTGAAGTTATCGAGGAAGAGTTTGACCTGGTTTTGAAAGAACCCTGTAAAGAGGAGGCGAGGTAGAAAGAAACCTTTTGCACCCTGCAGTTCTCATCTCCTTAGATCTGGCAACTTGGTTTGTGTTTCATGCCAAATCAGACGTTTCTGCTTCTCTTTTGTTGCTCCCTCTGTTGCCTTAAGCAGCTGAATACAGAACACATTCCTGTTTTACAGACACTACAATGCACCCTTTCTCACAATCAGTGAGAAGGGCTTCAGGGTGTGTGAGAAGGAAGGCTTGAAGGGTTTTCCAGGTCTAGGCATGGAGATCACGAGGTCATTCACACAATTGAAAACTGTGTTCTACCCAGGTTTTCCTCTAACCTTGCTTCCACACAATCACTTCTACCCAGGTTTTCCTCTAACCTTGCTTCCACACAATCAAAAATTGGGAGTACACACAGATCCTGAACCCGGGTAGAACACAGTTTTCGATTGTATGAATGACCTCCATGTGTCCAGACATTCAGCTGCCTCATCTGACAGCTCGGAGCATTGGGGGCAGTGATGTGTTGTCCCAGCCCCTGAAAATCCCATAATGCACCATGCCAGTGTGCAGTGCATTGTGGGTATCCACAGTGCATTGTGGGCGATGGGCAGGAGCCCCACAGTCTTCCAGCCCCAGCTGCAAGCAGCTGGAACTGGCAGACAATCCAGAAAACAGGGCTAAGGGAGTGCTAGTTCCCTTAACCCTGTTTAAGAGGCTGGCTCCACAGGCGGGTTTGCCGCCGAAGTGCCACTGGGATTGGGCATGATCCCAGTGGTTCTTACGATCAGCCAAGACCAGGCTTGACTTCCTTAGCCTGGTTTTGGCTGAAAGCAAGAACAGCCTCAGTGGCTTCTAGCAGCCCCTGAATGAAGACTTGCTCCATCATGGCTGACATCCTCGTGGAGCTCTTGCATAATGAACCAAGTTGTGCTGGAGCAAGCATGTCATGTAGCTGCGCCAAACCATGGGGATTTTTGGAATGGCGCAATTGTGCAAAGGTTCCCTGTAAAACATGGGAGGCGTGCCCCAGTTTGCACACCTGTTGAGCAAGTAGAAAGATGCTTGCACTATTCTTGTCTGGAATTCTAACTCCAGACTTAGCGCAACTAGCTAGCACAGCTAGTGCTAGTTATGCTGGTGGCATAACACCCTTGCACAAGTGCAGTGTTACTCAGGATGTCTGCTGCTATTCCTCCCCCACTCCCGACGCCAACAGTGATATTCTTAATGGTGGGGAAAATGTATGCAATTCTATATGAAGAACCACGCAAAAGGTCCCTCCCCCTGCTTTCCATAGCTACATTTGCTGGAGGTGTGTGATAACTTCCCTGCAAATGTAGTGCAGGCTAACTAGGCTGCAGTATAGTATTCCCTGTAACAGGGATCCCCAGATGTTCTTGACTATTATTATTATTATTTTACATTATATCCCGCTCTTCCTCCAAGGAACCCAGAACGGTGTACTACATACTTAGGTTTCTCCTCACAACAACCCTGTGAAGTAGGTTAGTCTGAGAGAGAAGCGACTGGCCCAGAGTCACCCAGCAAGTCTCATGGCTGAATGGGGATTTGAACTCGGGTCTTCCCAGTCCTCATCCAGCACTCTAACCACTACACCACGCTGGCTCTCAACTACAACTCCCATCATCCTCAGCTGCAATGGCCTTTGGCTGGGGGTTGTAGTCTACATCATGGGAGTTGTAGTCAACAACTTGTGGGAATCTCTGTTACAGGGAACACTGCTAGGCACTTTCTTTGCATCTTCTACTGTCTTCAGTTTTATCTGGACATGAAGGGTGGGGGGGAGAGGTCACCTGGGAAACAACCCCAAAGCTGCTTGCATATCTAAAAGAACACATGAGCTTTGCAAGGGTAATGAGAAACAGACTCTGCTTAAAAATTAGGTTCACATCAGGGCTCCCTCAGACAGTAAGAGTCATTTGAAAGGTATGAGGTTGGGCAGGAAGTCAGCTTGTACGTGACATACCTGAGGTAATCTACTTGAGAAGCTGAAACAAGAACACAGAAAATAATAGGCAGGGGGCAAACAGGTGGCTAAGGAGGCTGGCAGAAAAGCAGGGAAAGCATGGGATAGAGAGGAAGAAATAGGCAGTGACGTGGGAGCCACATAGACAAGGCCAGAGTCGGGCTTATGACCAGGCAAAAGCCCAGGGCTGGCCCAGAAGTGTTTATAGCCAGTTTACATCAGAAGGAACCAATGGGTTGCGTAGGGGTCAGGGTGGAGCTATGCTGTACTGGAACTTGGGGGAAAATAATTTGTGGTTCATGTCAAGGGCACCAGTGCATTATCCTGGAGGCTCCAAGTTTCAGTCTTGGCTGCAAACTGTGTTTTTCTTTATGAAGCTAGGCCTGCCTGCCTGCCTTCTTCTGATGCCTGTTTGTCCACACCCCTGTCAATGTCTAATTAGTCACGTGCTCTTAAATTCCACTCACAGCTGCAACTGCAACCTTTAAATCCTCTTGTTGTGTTTACACAAAATTAATATTTACTCAGGCAGTCACATTGTAAAGTCCCCCCCCCCAAGAATGGAGGTGATGTACCAGAAAGAGAGAGAGAGAAAGAGAAAAGGAAGCTCTTCTCACTATTGGTGAGAAGAGCTTCTTCCAGGTCTGCGGGGAGAGTTGGCTTAGCCCACTGTCCCTGCAGACGATCAAAAAGCAGCCCTGGGCAGCTGGATTGGCTACCCACATGACTGCTGGCTCCGTCACGGAGCCGGCAGAGGCTGCAGGGATCGGGAGCCACATGGCCCCTGGACGTTCTAGGATGCCCTGTGTGAGTGTGCGGGACATCCTGGAGAGACCCCCAAGCCCGGGCACTCCTGGTCGGGGGTCTACTCGAGCCTCCCAGTCAAGGGTCTACTTGTGTGTCACTGCATGCCGCGGCGACACAAGAGCAAAACAATGAGGTTAACAGAACACTTGCTCCGTTAACCTCATTTAAGGGGAGGGGGAATTAGGCGGGCTAGCTGCCTTGGGAGCCTGCAAGCCCGGTGGTTCCCACGATCCCTGGAAAGTGGGCTAAGCTCCCTTGGCCCGCTTTCCAGTGATTGTGGGAATAGCCTCACAGAGAGAGAGAGAGAGAGAGAGAGAGAGGAAGGAAGAAAAGGAAGGAAGGCAACAACAACCAACAGAAACTAACTGCTAAGAGGTTTTGCATCACCAGCCAGCACAAGGGACTTTAAGGCTATTCTCACGAGCAGCAGGAACTGGGCTAAGGGAGCCCAGACCAGTTCCTGCTGCTCATGTGCAGCAATGGGAACCACGCGGGTCCCGGAGGCAGCTCAACGGTAAGCCCGCTTATGGAGCCTGCCGCTTAACCTGGGTTTTGGGTGCGAGAGCACCTGAAAAGCAGGTTAAAGAATTGTGTGTCACCGCAGTGTGGCTCCGCACCACAGCGATTCACGAGTAGCCTCACGACCGGGATCTACAACAAGCCTCCCAGTGTCAGGAGGCTCCCCACAAGGCACCACACACTTGAGTCTCCAACAAGCCTCCTGGCATCGGGAGGCTCACCACAAGGCACCATGCACTCGCACAGTGCTTTATGGGCCTCCTAGGGGCCAGGAGGCCCTTGAACCCTGCTGCCCCAACAGGGTTCAACGTGATGGAGCCGGTAATCATCTGCGCGGCTTATCCGGCTGCCCAGGGAGGGTTCCCTGGGAGTTGTCCAACAAAATCTGGGGACCCAAGGTTGGGAACATTTGTTCTAATAAAAATCCAGATTCTTATAAACATCCTTTCTGGTGGTTATTTTAAGCTTAGAGAGGTCAGAAGGGGTGCGTGGTACGACACTGAGGATGAAACGGTTGTGTGGGAGTAAGGTAAGAGGAAAACCTGGGTAGAGGTGATTGTGTGGAAGCCAGGTAGGAGGAAAAGCTGTGCAGGTTTTCCTCCTGCCTTGCTTCCACAAAATCACCTCTACCCAGGTGTGCCTCCTATCTTGCTTCCACACAACTGAAAATTGGGTGTACCCCTAGCTCCCAAACCCAGGTAGATCACAGTTTTTTGATTGTGTGAGTTACCTCATTATCTGCTCTGGCTGGCCTTGTGCTAATCACTTATCTCTCAGCCTCAGTGTTCCTCAGCTGTAGAATATGAATATTAATTGGTTGCCTTTGACAGGGCTGGCTCCAAATTTCACAGGGCCCTTGGCAAACTGCCCTCCTTGGGCTCCCTCCTACCTAGGTAGGCCTGGAGAGATTTGTTCCACCAGTAGAAGGGGTTATGGGCACAGAGGTTAAGGGCACAGAAATCAGAGTGGGTTCGTCTCAGGCCCTGAGCCTGCAGCAGCTGCCCAGTGATGCCAACCCCTAGTGCCAGGCATGGCCTTTGACCAAGACTTACTGCATCTCTGTGGCTCAGTTTTAGAGTTTGCAGTCAGAGTCCTAACTTGTAGTAACTTAGATGTAGTCTTGTATTTATCCCAGTGTATGGCCCATGGGGTCCAATAGGTAATTGGTTCCACCCCCAAGACACCATTTTGCATGCCTGTACCCCTGAGGCAGTATTTTGTACTACTTGGTTGCAGTTGATAAATCTCAGGGTGCTGTTTAAGACAGTGGGCCAGTTTGAACAATTAATTACCTTGCTTTCCCACACAGTTAAAATGGAACACACTGAGAATGTGCCAGTCTTAGGGTTGCCAGGTAAGGTAAAGTGTGCTGTTAAGTGAGACCTGCTTTTGTAAGAACTGCGGGGAGAGCGGGCTAAGCCCACTCTCCCCGCAGATGAGTGGGCAGGGAGCCCTGGGCAGCCGGATCGGCCGCCCACACGATGGTCGGCTCTTTGACAGAGCTGGTGGGGGGTGGAGGGACCAGGGCCGTGTGGCCCCCACAAGCCCCCAGTATGCCCTGTGCAAGTGCGCAGGGCATACTGAGGAGACCCCTGAGCTGGGAGGCAGCTTTTCGCCTCCTGGCCGGGGGGTCTACTCGTAAGTAGGTGCAGCGCGAAGCTGCACTGCGGCTACTCACGAACATAAAAAGCAGGTTTGCTGGAGCGCTTGCTCCGCAAATCTGCTTTTTAGCAGGGGTTCCAGAGCGGGTTTGCCGCCCCAGAACCACTGGGCCCGGCTGCGAGCCCGGTGGTTCTGACGGTCAACAGCAATCAACTGCTTGTGTGTGGGGAGAGTGGGCTAAGCCCGCTCTCCCTGCACAAACCCCATCTGGCACTTCACACTCATCACGTGAAGCACCCCAGTGTATGCGTTCATACAGCCAAACTTACCCTGAAGTCCCTTTGAGATCTTAGGACCCACTCCACGCACAAATCAGGCTTTGTCTTCCAAACTCTAGCTTATCTTGATGTGTTTCTGGGTTTTTAAAATGCTGGTTTTAAGCTACTTTTTCTGAAAACTGTTGCTGGTGTCTATCTTATGTTTCTTTTTAGATTGTGAGTCCTTTGGGGACAGGGAGCCATCTTATTTATTTATTATTTCTCTGTGTCAACTGCCCTGAGCCATTTTTGGAAGGGCGGTATAGAAATCGAATGAATGAATGAATTTGAATGAATGAATGAATGAATGAATGAATAAAAACACTGGAGCAAATAGGTAAAAGCTCCCAGTAGAGTCATTAGCATGGTAAGAGGGATACTCTCTTTAGAAATGCAGATATAGCTCTTTAAAAAGCTCTCTCTCCCCCGCCCATTGGCTAGAAGGAAAACACAGAGGCATGCCATGTGAACTTGCATCAAAACGAAACCCGAGAGCAGAGTGGAGGGGCTGCTTCCCTCAATGCCATGCGTGTGATTCGAAATGGCTTCGCTCAACATTTACCCCGCATCATGAAGACAAGTGCGAATAACTCCCAGGAGATGCTCTAGCTCAGGGATTCTCAACGTCAGGTCCCCAGATGTTATTGGACTTCAACTCCCACAATCCCCAACAAAAGGACTCTGGGGCTGGGGATTATGGGAGTTGAAGTCCAATAACATCTGGGGACCCAACGTTGAGAATCCCTGCTCTAGTTCACCATTCCTCTCCTCCATACTTCTTCTCCTCTGTCCTCTTCTTTATCAAAGGTGACAATAAGTGTGGGAGGAGACTGGAGGAACTTGTGTACTGCCAAAGAGAAGGGCAGCAAGGATGGTGGAGGAGGAGGAAGCTGGTGAAGTATGCCAGCCATCACAGACATCTCTGGTACGCAGGGTGCAGCAGCTGGCACCCTGCCTACCACCTGGGTGCAGCACCTCTGGTAATGCTGCCTGGGCCCCTCTGCCACTTCACCTGATGATTCGCTGCCTGACTTTAGCTTGTCTCATTATGACCTTAACGTAACGCCATAATGAGCCTTAACTTTCTGTTCTGGATAATTATACAAGGCAGTTCTTTCATAATGGGGATTGCTTTTTTTGGCTGTTCCTTACAGGGCTGCCTCTTCATCAAGGGATAAAATTGAACCCTTCAGTACAATGTTACACTCTGGTAGCAATTCTGGCACAAACTTATTATTGGCATATGAAAATATATCTATATTTCTTTATCTCCTCCAAAGTCAGATATGTTGGAGGATGACAATGTGGATCAGCTACCAAGCATCACTCTAATTTTTAGAACACTCCAGTACAGGCTGCCAACAAGTGCTTTATGATTATTGTAGTGACTCCTCCAAGGTGTTACCAACTTTTACTTTTATGGAAGCAAAGAGGACTTTGCAGGGAGTTCTGGGACCTCAGCTTTTGAGGGCAACCTCTGTGCAATCAAACTTGTTAGGCCAGAGATAAGAACCAGGTAACTGAGATACAAGGAGGCTATTCTCATGGTCTGCCAAAATCAGGCTAAGGGAGCCTAGCCCAATTTTGCCAGACTGTGAGAACCACTGGGGTTGCAGGCGAGCCCGGTTTCTCCTAAGCGGGTCACCCGCTTAACTACCCCTCCCCTAAGCCCAGGTTAGTGGAGCAAGCGCTCCGCTAGCCCGGGCTTTCGGATTGTGTGTTGCCGCGCCGTGGCAACTTATGAGGAGACCCCCGACCGAGAGGCTAAAAAGTAGCCTCCTGGCTCAGAGGTCTCTCTAGCATGTTCTGCGTGCTCACAAACTCCATTATGGCGGGTCTCACCGATTGTGAGACCTGCCTCATCGTAGGATGTTCATGATGCTTATAGTTTGCTTTGTATTCTCATTTATCGAGACTGTGAATATAAATTATTGAGTGACATTTTATTCTAATTACAAAGAATTTAGTGGAACCTTAAAGACTAACTCATTTATTGTAGCAGAAGCTTCTGTGGACTGTAGTCCATCAGATGCATGTTGTGTTATCCCCATTTGGCAGGTGTGTGTGTGTGTACATACAGTACAAAAAGATGACTGACAATGGAAAGTTAACAACATTTTAGTTGAATGTTTTGGCTTACACCTTCATCATCATCAGATGGATTTAAAAAACAACAAGGCCATTCTCATGAGCTGCCCAACCCAGGCTAGGGCAGCCCAGCTAGCTGCTCGTATGGAGCACCAGGATTGCTCCCGATTCTGGCGCTTCCACCCCACCTAACCCAAATTTTAATCCCAGCCTTTAGCCAGGGTTAAGGGCATGAGGGCACCCTTAAACCTGGCACCTCTTCGTGTGTTTGCTCAAGTGAGCTGGGTAGCAAGAGCCCCTGGCTGAGAGAGGATCTCGCAATTCTCTGCGCTCCTGGTGAGGTGCATTGAAGGATGCCGGAGGACTTCCTTCTCCAGCTCCTTGCTCTGTCAATCACCGCGGTGAACGGCAGAGCTTTGAGGGAACAGGTGATCATGTGCAGGGAAGCAGGTAGGATCCTGCCTCCCCGCCAGCCTTCTCCAACCCCGGGTAAGTTGGATGTGTGTACAACAACAACAACAACAACAACAACAACATACAGCTCACAAGGCGGCAGTTACAAATGCTGTGTCGGCAGATTTCCAGGGCAGGTGACAGGAAAAGAATGATGGACATATGTTGCGTATCAGTTTTATGTGTGTTAATCCATGAGCTGTGAGCGTTTTGAGTCTCTGTTTCCAAAAATGTTCTTGTTTGTCCAGCATCTCACAATGTGAATAATAGGCCTGTGCAAAACCGGATTGGTAGAATCAGCCCATGTCCAATTTTACCAAATTCAGAGGGGTTCAGAGAGAGTCCAAACTTGAACTTAAGCTCCCCAGTTTGGATTAGATTTCTCTGACTCCCTTCAGAAAAATTTGGAGCTTTCCAGAGCTCCAAATGGTGGCGTGAGTTTTTTGTTTGTTCGTGATCATGGCTCTCTCTCTCTCTCTCTCTCTCTCTCTCTCTCTCTCTCTCTCTCTCTCTCTGTGTGTGTGTGTGAATCTTTTGCCCTCAATCTGCCCTGCCTGCCCATTCCTATCTTATCTTAATTTTTTTGGTAAAGTTCTTTAGCCAATTTTTCACTCACACTGGCAAGTGCCAGGCAATTTCTGTGTTTTCTTTTGAGTTCACTGTATCAGCAGTTATTTATAATTTTTAAAAAAATGTTTTAGTCTGATTCCAAACCCATTCCCAACTCTCATTCTGATGCAAAGCACAACTCCAATTCTTACTCCAACCCCAAGTTTTGGAAGGGTCCAAAGGACCTGACCCAACATTTTTGGAGTCAGATGGGATCAGGTCGGATCTGATTCTGAATTTTGCACCTGTGCACAGGCCTAGTGAATATTGCTCAAAAGGAAATATTTCCATATGAGTGAGACTACGGTTGCTTCCGTTGAAATGTCCGGCTACAGTTCGTTTCAATTTCTTTGTTAAGATGGAGAATTTGTGGATGGTTTGCCTACATATTGTGTTCGTCAGTCTGTATGAAACAGGATGCTGGACTAGATAGGCCTTGAGCCTGATCCAGCAGGGCTGTTCTTAATGTTCTTAAATATACACCATAATAGAAACATACACACTTGGGTAGATTAAAAAAAACTGTAAAGAGAGGTCAAATGGCCATGGAATGCAAGAAGTGTCTGTGACACTTCTGTGTATATGTATAGAAGATGAGCACAGTGGCAATTCAAAGCAGTGTTTGAGAACAAAATCTTAGCCCTGCTAATTAACACCTGTGATGTGACAGGAGACTGTTGTCCCAATTTAAGCCTGATTGTATAGGCTCAAACCACTTGATACATTTTAATTCAGCAGATTATTTGCTTCCTGTAATATTTTATAATAGAATGGCATTCTTTGTAATCTGAAGAAAATCCAGTGTTAATTAATAAGGCCAGGAAGATTTTTTCTCACCAACCACTGCTGTTAATGTTGTTCAGCTCTACCTGGCAAAGCCAAGGATTGAAATTGGGACCTTCAGCATGCTAATCCTACCATTGAGCTGTGGCCCCATCCCTATCAAATCCTTTGCAGTTCTGTAATATATTTTCCTAAAATACAAGAAAGCAACGAATCAGCTCCTTTTCAGCCATTTAAGGCTTCATGTAACTGATTTTTTATTTTTATTTCCACAGAAAGAAGAAACTCAGAGCAGTTCATGTAAATGTTTCAGTGGACCCTCATTGTCAGATATTGGAACAATTGCCTGGATGATCACACTGAGTGATGCTCTCCATAACTTCATCGATGGGCTAGCCATTGGTGCCTCCTTCACCCTCTCCCTGCTTCAGGGCATTAGCACATCCATAGCGATCTTGTGTGAAGAGTTTCCTCATGAACTGGGTAAGATATTTTCTATTTATTCAGGTGTTCAATTAATGCATTAAGAAATGCCTCTAAGCAAGAGCTGATCCAAACATGTGTTGCAGCATTTAAAAGGAAAAATGGGTGTTCTCCTGTAATTTTCATATACATCGCAAATCTTTTTTTTTTGTTTTTTTGTTTAGAGCACATACCATACCAATAATAATTAATATTACATGCTGGTGAACCATTTCCCCCTCTTTTCTTTTTCAGGCGATTTTGTCATCCTTCTTAATGCAGGAATGAGCACAAGGCAGGCCTTGTTTTTCAACTTCCTTTCAGCATGTTCTTGTTATGTTGGACTGGCTTTTGGTATACTAGTGGGCAACAACTTTGCTCCAAACATTATCTTCGCAATAGCTGGAGGCATGTTTCTGTACATTTCCCTTGCAGATATGGTAAGCTCTTGTGACATCTTGCATCTATTTTGTATAAGAGTGTGAGTGTTTATGTAGAGCATTATAAATAAAAATATGTGTGGAAGGAAATCACAGTGGCTGACATGACTACCAGCCCTCCATTGACAGTAGGGACCTACTAGGGAAAGGAATGCTGCACTGCTGGTTTCTGCAGTGTAGCACTCCTTTCCCTGGCAGGTCCCTACTGTCAATGGAGGGCTGCTGATCATGTCAGCCACTGTGCTTGCCTTCCACACATATTTTTAATCATTCCATGACAGCCCCATCACTACACTGTTTGTTTGTTTCTTTGTTTGTTTGTTTATTTTTACATTTATATACCGCCTTTCGTTAAAAGAAAACCCCAAGGCGGTTTACAAAAATTAAAACATACAGTAAAAAGCAGTAAAAACATCAAGCTAAAAACAAGCATAAAAACAAGACAACAGAGTTGGGGCTGCCTCTTAAGTTGTGCAACAGCCCTGGCAAGTCCCTACTGCTGATGAAGGGCTTTCTATCATGTCAACCACTATGATTTCCTTCCACAAATATATATATCTATAGGACTTTAAGTTGAGCAGCAGCCCTGGTAGGTCCCTACTGTTGATGGAGAGCTGCCCATCATGTTGGCCAGTGAAAATTATGGAGTTGTTATCATGAAACTAATTTCTTGTGGTCTTTCTTAGAATACTACACTTGTACTGTACAATACAGACACCTGGAATAGTACTCATTTAATGTCACTTTCCCCTAGTCTTGGTACTTTGGCTGCAATTCGGTGCAGTTCAAATGCATCCATCCATTTGAAGAAAATCTGTGTGCAGGATTGCAGTCTAAAATGCCAGTGCATGATCCAGAAGAGCGAGCAGCTTGCATGCCATAAATAGTGTTTTCACCTTAGTTTTTCTTACAGTTCTTAGCTCAGAAACTCTCCACCAAGTCACAAAAACTGCATTTTCAAACTGTGCGTGTTTCAAGTGGTGTGTACCTATGTATGCAAGGCCTGCCAAATTAAAAAAAAATCTGAGTGGGGGAAGGTGCGCTCACATATGCAGCTGTGGATTTGCAGAGTATGGTTCAAGAGTTTGAGTTTAAAAGAATAACAACTAAACAGAAGAATGATGATGGAAAAGAATCAGTGGGGGAAAGAATCAGTGGGGTAGAGAGGGCCCAATGCAATTATCAATACACTTTGTTTAGAGTAGGAGTGATTAATAGTAGCAGCACTGGAAGCTGGGACAGGGAGGTTGGATTGGAGTATACCTAGCTGCTGCCGCTGCTACCTGGCATCTGAAGTGGCCAATCTGCCACACACCCTGCCACTCAGCTGGCTGATGCGTATATGTGACGGCTAGCTGAGTGGCAGTAGTGGGATGCACAGGGAGTTACCCACGCGGGATGCTGGGACGTGGCAGCAGCAGCAGCTACTGATCATTAAAGGTCTATCAATGGCTACTAGTCGGAGGGCTGTGGGCCATCTCCAACCTCAAAGCCAGGATGCCTCTGAGTACCAGTTGCAGGGGAGTAATGGCAGGTGAGATCAACTCCTGCCTGTGGCTTCCAGCGGCATCTGGTGGGCCACTGTGCGAAACAGGATGCTGGACTAGATGGGCCTTGGGCCTGATCCGGCAAGGCTGTTCTTATGTTCTTATGTTCTTAAAGGTATACTCAACATTCCTCCCCCATCCCCATCCGCATCCCAGCATCCACAGCCCCCATTGGAGATTTTAATTTGATCTTTTATATGTTTTAACTGTTAAATTCTTGGTTTGATTATGCTGTAAACCGCCTAGAGACTTCGGTAGTGGGCGGTATACAAATTGGCTAAATAAATTAAATTTAAATTAAATTGAATTAAATTTAAATTAATCAGACCCAGCACCAGGTTCATTGTGGACTTGGTGAGTTCTGGGGCATGTTTGTGCTCTTTTCCTTTTGAGCCTGATGAAGTAGGACTCTCTCAGGCTAAGATGGAAATATAGCCCTGTTGGATTGATTGACAGATATCCAACGGGGCTGTATTTCCACCTTATCATTAGATACCCAATGGGATTATATTTCTACCTTTGCCTGAGAGTTAAGATCAAAGCTTGGAAAGACACAGAGCAAGCTAGGAAATCACAGGTGAGCTTTCTGATTCTTTTCTGTCTTTGGCTGTGGTTACACTCCTGCTTTTAGGCCCAAGATGGCACAAAAGGTGATAGGTTTCTCTGTCTCCCTCTCAACCCTTTCTGTCTTTCAGTTAGACTGGAAACATTATTGCCATGTCCCAACAAACTGTAGATAATGTGTGTGAATGCTCAAAACCGAATCCTGCTTTTCTGCTTCTCTGCTGAATTCACACTGCTCTTCTCTGTCTAGAAACAGGTAGGATGGGTTAGAATTCTTGTTCTCTTTCCCCGCTCTTCTTTAAGAGATATATAGAGATTATGAAGAATCAGGTACAATTCTGGACTGTAGCACTTCAAAATGCATGTGGGATATGTGCCATATTTGTAAATATTCTTCCATGTAAGAAACTGTCTGTATGTAGTAAATTAGTATATCATGCATGGAACTTTCTGGAGAGGCGAAGTCCAGAATTTATAATGTCAGTCTATAACATTATTCCATATAATATGTATGTAATAGACAAGGCCTTGGAGGCAGTTGATCAGGCCACTGTATGGAGGCCACATTAAATTGTTCCACATGTTGGCTGTGGTGGCTGGTGGATCCTGGGACTGTGGGGTTGGGGGGGTGCTAGGCAAAATGGAGTCACAGGTAGTGAGAAGCTGTGGGGTAGACTTTGAACCTTTTGCATGCAAGCATGCAGATGCTCTTCCCAGAGCAGACCCATCCCCTGAAGGGAATATCTTACAAAGCTAACACACATATAGCTTCCCATTCAAATGCAAACCAGGGCAGACCCTGCTTAGCAAAGGGGACAATTCATGCTCACCACCACAAGACCAGCTCTTCCCCCCTTAGCAGGACTACAGTAGTATGTGGATTTGTATCTAACATGGCAGGATCAAAACACAAGCACGCGTGCGCGCGCACACACACACACACACCTGTTCAAGCCACAAGTAAAATAGGGGTGTGCAAACAGTTTCGACGTCAAACGTGTTTGACATCGAACCAGTTTGGTCTGATTGTTCGGGGTCGAACCGAACCACCTCTTGTTTGGTCCAACCTCAGACCACCCCCCCACCCCAGTTTGGGGGGTTCGTGGGTTTAAAAAAAAAGTTTAGTAAGTTTTTTTCTGAACTTACCTCCTCCAGGGGAGTTATCCAAGTTAGCAGGGTGGGGGTGTCCATGGAGGTCCCCCCTCGCTGGCCTCCTTTAGTTCCAAAATTGGCTTGTCTGGCCATTCTTTGACCCATTTGGGCCTTCCCTCCTGCACAGTGGCCATTTTGGAGGCCACCGCGCCTGCGCAATGAGCCTCTGCATGGCCTGGCATGACCTGGGAGGCTGGTGGGGGAAGAGGAAGACTAAGGAGACACCCCCCCCCCGATGGCTGCACTAGCACCCTCGAGGCCGCCGGTCCCTCCGAGCCAGTAAGTACAAAATTCATCAATAGCATTATGAACAAATAAGAGAACTCATGTTAGCCATATTCTCTGTTCTCCCTACTCGTCACCTCTCAGTGGCCCAAACATTGAAGCATAATAGAGCAGGCAGGAAAGCCCTGTCTGAAGTCTGTGCTCTCACACCTTCTGAACCACAATTCTACCAATGGCGATCTTAGCTGGACCCAAAATGGATTATGTAATGTATTGTGAAAATGGAGAGAGACGACCAAGTAGCTGCCTTATATACATTCTCACTCATGGCTGTAGACTGAACGGAGGCAACAGACCTTCTGAGGGAATGTTCAAAAATCCCCATGAGTGGGGGCGGCTTGCCCGAGGCCTTGAAGGCCTTGTCAAGCCAACAAGCTAGAGCAGTTTAATTTAACCCCCTCTCCCCCCCAAAAGCAGTGAGTAAGTATCCCCATCTCTATCTGCTATGGAAAGACCTGAAAGGAGATCTGTGGGATATCATCCCAACAATGCTCAGCCTCCTAATGCTTGAGACCAGCCATCCCCCGCTGTGCTAAGCGGTGTCAGAGCACATCTTGCTGGGATGGGGAAGGGGTTACTGAGAACCTGGAGTAACAGGTACCCAAGCTAGGCACTTGCTCAGTGAATTCAGTTTGATATCATTTTATCGTCTGTGGATTCTGGACATGATGAGATAGTGTCCTCACAAAAGAAGTGGTGCGTGTTCAGCCCTTGTCCTGCAGAAAGGAACTCAGATTCTCCAGAAGAATGGGCTAAGGCACAGCTGAATTCAATCAAGTCTTTAAGTGGTTATTTACCATAGCACACATTGAGAACAAAGCCTTGTTTATCACAGCACATAGAGAACAAAACTGCTGCCTCTTTGTCTGAACCAGGGTCATTCTGTACTTATTGATTCAGATGAAAATTGGTGTCACAGTACAGAAGGCCTTGAGTCTCAAAGAAAAACCTTGCCTCTCCAGGGAGAGAAGCATGCTCAAGGAGGTGCTTGGCTCATTTCCATAAGTCGAGAGGATTTTAACAATTCCTGTCCTGGAAGAGTCAACTTTCGGAGGAGAGAGTGCTTTTGAGTCTTTAAAGCCAATCGGAATGGATAAGTCATCACTACAATGTTCAGAAGTCATCTGCTTGGGACCATCTGCATCCCACTTGCATGGGACCTCCAAGATGAAATATGGATTTCAAAATGGAACCGGAGAGACTTAGGGGGATGTGGCCGTGTTCAGTGGTAGAGCATTTGCTTAGCATGCAGAAGGTCCTAGGTTCCAGGGTTGATAAAAATCAATTTTTAAAAATTTAAATTGATTTTAAAAAACACTTCATAAAGAACCTAGGTCAAAGATGTAATCATGAATATTAATCGTAACTTCTAATTATATTCTATGAACATGTTAACAGCAGTATATGGGTACAAGAGATAACAGACCAGATCAGTCCTAATCTGCAGATGGGATATTGAATGAAGTTTCCTGTGGCATGCATGCAAAATGCAAACAGTGCAACAACAAAACACAAGGCCTGGTTGGACAAATGAAATAGCATTACAAGAAGTCTGTATCTACCTTCTAAATATGCAACCTACATCTATCTCTAATTATGAATTAAGGTTATATTAGACAACAATAATGTACTTTTATAGAAAATAATGATTAAATAGAATCTTCCTGACTAGTAATTTAAATTGTGATTTAAAGCATTACAATTGAGTCCTTCTGTGAAGCGATTTAAACTGTGATCTAAATCATGATTTAAACCAGTCTGATTTAAATCAAACCAACCCTGCCAGGTTCAATCCCTGGTATCGCCAGCGAGGGCTGAGAAAAAATGTGGTCAACCCTGCAATGGCTCATGAGCCGATTGTAATAAATAATAAATATAGGTGGGGAGGGAAGATAGGTGGTAATTAGACCACAAAACTGACACTGGCAGTTCCTCTGTCTGGTGGTCATTATGGAATCACATCATGGGCATCTGTTGCTTAGCAATCTCCCAGCAAGGGACAGGGAAAATTAGCATGGACTGCCTACCACCATCCAGTATCAAACTCCATGGGGCTCTTCATGGAAAAATGGTTTCGGTCCAGCTGGTGCATCCTTACGCCAATGCCTCTGGTGGCATATCCAAGCCACAGCCTGAAGTCCTCAGAGTGAGTGAAGCAGCCACGAAGCCATCCAGTGGCCTTGTGTATCGTCCTTCAAAATTGAAGGTGGGAATAGGCCTGTTAAGCAGAGGCCTCCTGATTCTATGGGAGCAAGCCCATCAAAGGGCTCATGGAGGATGGGGTGGGGGTTCACCCAAGGCCCTTGTGAGGAGGTCACCTTCTGACCTTCTCTGACCTGGTGGTGTGCTAGATGATCATGCCTGGCATGGTCCTTGGGGCAAGGCCGTCATATCCTCACCTGGCAGACCACTGGGTGGCCTTCTCACAAGGGCCTTGGGTGGACCATCTCATGGATTGTTTTGCAGGTTCTTGGGAGATTGGCTGTTTTATTCGTGTATTCATAAAAAGCTTCACTTTTGCTCTGAGGATTTCAGCTGTATTGGGAAGATGTTTCCAGAGAGCCTGTTTTTGTACTACTTAAGTTTCAGAGGGCTTGAAAACTTTGAACTTGATCCTACCTCATCTTTGATAAGCAGCCAGCACAGCAATTTTGTTGATCTGTATTTGTCAGCACTTTTCAGAAGCTGAAGTTTCTTCAGTGTCTTTGAATTAATTATTTCCAAGGAGAGTGTATTGCAATAATAAACTGCAAATAAGTGGAAAGGATGCACCTACCTGCCAGCCTAAGCTTGCTTCTGGATTTTGTTTTGTTTTTTTGCTTTCTTCTTATTCTGTTTGAATCTGTGTACACATTTGAGTGTGTGTGTGTGTACACATGTACATACATGTGTGTGTATCTAGAAAACTGTTATGTGCCTTGACCATAGAATCAGGATTTGTTGTACAAAACCTCTGATGGTTCATTAGTCCTGGAAAATCTTTTTTTTATTTAAAGGGTGTGCTATTCGTTCTTTGTTTTGCAGAAGAAACAAAGACAGAGTGCAATGTTTCAGATGTTGTTGTTGATTTAGATGTTGTGCCTTCCTTTTTCTGAAGGCTCAGCCTGATTTACATTTATTTCATGCTATCCTTGCCACACAATCCTATAAGGCAGCTTAAATAGAGATAGAAAAACCAATGGTTCAATAAACAGCATGACTCAGTAGGGGAATGAATTTCTTTTGCTTGTTTAATGGATTTGCAACCCGCCCCATCCCAAAGGCAGGGTAAAGTTGTTTATGTTATGGTGGGTACCAATATGGTATTTAGATATACAAACACCAACCAGATTTAGCAATGACCAATGTAGCACCTCACAGGGAGGAACTGCAAGCTGGTTGGTCATGCCTTGATTAGGGGCCAAGACTGGTTGTGGTATGAAGGTCTCACTGAGATCTGGACAGGTAAGAAGTGGAGGGCCAGAGGCAGGTAAAGCAGCTGAGGATGGGCCTGGTCAGGCACTGGGCTACAGTCCAGTAGAGGGTCTGTCAAGCAGGGGCAGGGCAAGGCAGAGTGAGGTGATAAGTCTGCTTGCTGCACTGATCAGTTGTTCAGACTGGGGTTTTATTGAGCCAAGGGGTCAACCATCCATAGCCAAGCTGAGATCAGCTGAAAATGCTCAGCTTGGCATTCACCCCAGAGGACACACTTGGTCCATGAGCTTTTCATCTCTCCAGCTTACTGATGGACCAGGACATGGTTGGTGTAGGACAAAAGGGTTGGTTACTGGCTATTAGGAGATCTGGTTTGAGACCTCCCCATTCCTGGTGCTTTGCAAGGTCAGTACTGCAGTGTGATCAAGGGGACAGGGAAGGGAATTTCCACCTTTAGCAGTAGCAGTAATGACAGGTGGAGGCAGGGAATGCAAGCTTGTGATTGCTGCCTGCTGCTGCCCACAGTGTGTACTGGGGCTATGACCGAGTCAGCAAATGTGTACTTTAATGGGGCTGCCTGAGGCACCCCATGTCTCCAATGGCTGCATGTAAGGGTGGGAATTCCTCCCTCTGTTGATTTTCCTACAGTAGTGGCCAGTGGCTCTTATGTGCTAAGTGATTCACCAGATGCTGCCGCAAGGATGCCAACTCCATAGGGGCGTAACTATAATAGGGCAAGGGGGGGAGACAGTTGTCTGGGGGCCCACTGCCTTGGGGGGGACCCCAGAGTCAAGTCACATGACTGACTCCCCCAGCTGCTCACCCTCCCGGGCTTTCTTCAGTTGTATTTATCCTCCGAAACTGATGTGAGTGTTAAGACCTGGAGCTACCAGAACAGCATGTCTTTCTCTAGTACCATTAAATGACTTGCATCATGCACAATTTACAAACCCTTAAAAAAAAATTTAGGATGATGTTCTATTGTGGCACATAGGTTATATTTTACTCTGCTTTTTGTTACCACTATTCAGCCTCATTTAAGATTTCTTTACTTCATGAGCTGAGCTTCAGTAAGGGGGGCCCATTTTAAAACCTTGTCTCTGGGCCCAATCCAACCTTGCTACACCCCTGTCCATACTAGTTTAATCATGGCTATTATAAGTTGGCCCAGATAAAAAGGAAAAGAATAGGTCTTAGTATTGCTTGTACAAATAAACTAAATAAAATATCTTTAAATAGAAGATAGTGGCTGAGATACAGAGCAGCAATCTAGGGATGCATTGGAACTGCATCCCACAGAGAGAGGCTGCTCCTAACTCAGCCAGAATCTTGCTGAGCAGCAGAATGTGTGCAGGGGGGAGTGGGTTAATTTTTGCTATTCTCCCTTCCCTCTGTAAGTGCTCTTTGCTAAATATGTCCCTGAGGGCTGCACAACCCTCAGGGACATATTTTTGAAGACAAAGAGCACTTAAGGGAGTAAAGGAGAGCAATGAACATTTCTTCTGTCTCCACCTCATTCATGCACTCTGCTGCTTGGCAAGACTTTGACTGAGCTAGCAGCAGCCTTTCTGCACACTGCATAAACTCCCTGCATCTGCTGCATCCAGCCAATAAACCCTCAAACACAATAAGGGCATTTGCACTATCTCTGCACTGTTCAGACCTGGAGTTCAAACCATGGTTCTCCTCCACAAGTCCCATTGCTACAGAAAAGCTCACTACTTCCCAGTATCAGAGAATGTCGAAGATAGGAATATGCCTCTGAAACTGAAAAGAGAGATGCTTAAGTCAAAAACACATTTTTTGTTCTTTTCTTGGTGAAATCATCATTTGGCCCCAAGCTCCATGCTGGGCATAGGCCCAAGCTACTGCTTTTCTGGTAGTTTAGGAGACATATCTTACACAGTAATGTACAATAAATCAATGGACGCATTAAACACAAGGCTGGAATGCAAATGTAATATGTTTAATCACCACCAGATGGCAAAACTGACCTAAAAATGTTTCTCTTTCTCTAGTTCCCAGAGATGAATGACATGTTGAGAGAGAAAGTAACTGGAAGGAAAACTGATCTAGCCTTCTTCCTGATCCAAAATGCTGGCTTGCTTACAGGGTTTGCTGCAATACTGCTGATCACCCTGTATGCAGGAGACATTGAACTGGAATGATGTGATCCTGAAGATGTGACAATGAAGACATTTAGTAAATTAAAAAAAATGGAAGAACTCTTGAACTCCACAAAGGGACTTGGAAGTCATAAAGGATTTGATGCAACATGCTATTTTCTTCAGCCATTTGGAACAACATCTGTTTTGTAAGGATTCCCATATCCATTCTAGGACATTGGTTTCATCAGCATCTGGGTATTACTATCACTTCTGCAATGATCTAGTAAGGTCGCGCACACTAACATTTGCTGTAGGCAGGGCACGAGGGGAAGGCAAGATCGAGCTTACCTTACCCCCAGGTAGGGTTGCCACATTCTGGGCTTTCCAAATCTGGGTGCCTAATTTGCATATTATGTAAATTGGCTTGAAATTTTTTTTTGAGCGGAATAGTGCCTGCACGTTTTGCTCCATAACTCTGCTTCTACAAGGGCTAGAGCTTAGCTTTTTTCTTTTTTAAAATGAAAGTTGAAATCCAGGCAAATCTGGGTGGACTCAGCAATCTGGGTGAGATGCTTAAAAACTGGGTGAAACCCGGAATTTTAGGAGGCATGGCAACTCTACCCCCAGGCAATCTTTGGCCTTCTATGGGACACGCTGCTTGCACACCCGCAAGATTGTACAGATCTCTGGAGGCTGGAAAAATGAATCCCGGCCTCCAGGAATCCCTAAATGTGCAGTGCATTTAGGGATTCCCCCATGAGCTGGGCACTCTAGGAGCCTGGCTCTGTGTCTGCTTGGGCTACATGGAGCCCAAGCAAACACACGACCCTGAACCTGCGATGAAGGGCACACTTGTGCCTTTTAGCCCAGCTTAAAGCCTGGGGTAAATTCCTGGGCTTACTTACGGCGGAGGCAGCGCTGGAATCAGCCTCGATCCTGGTGCGTCACATGGGCAGCCAAACTCAGGCAGTGCTGCCCAAGCCTGGGTTTGGCGGCTCGTGTGAACAGCCTTACTGACTCCTAAAAGGCACAGGAGCTCCCATATATGTGGGGAGTTTCCTTGCCTACAAATGCTGTGTGCCAGTCATTTCACTGGAGGCAGCACATTTATGGGCACTTTCCTATGCATTATGGGGCTCTGGATGGGGACTTTTAAATGTGTTTCAACTGAGAACTCTCCTATGGTGCCTGTGTCATGGTAAATGGAGAGTATTGCATCTCTCTCAATGGCACTGAGCAGTATGCACATGCACAACATGATCTAGACCAAAATAAATTTGAGTTAGTTCACAAGGAAACCTTTAAAGAAGAAAGCATTATTTTAACTCTGCTACAGGGAAACAGTTTCAAGTTTCCCTACCCTTTAGGAAAAGTAAAAGTAAAATAATCAAATTTGCTTCAGCAAGTTAGCAAAAATGATGCAGAGATTAACACTGGATTTAATGATGCCACTTAACTGCTTTTGATCTTTCTCTTTCAATGGGACTGTGGTTATTATGGGAACCACATTTTTTAATACATAAAAATATGATGCTAAAATTTCAACAATGCATTATATATATAATTCTTAAAGGTTTTTTAAAAACAAAATTTGAATCACTTAATAATCACAAGACCAATTCAAAGCTTATGCTTTGATTTTTATTTCTAACTTGGTGCACAGTTCACCAAACACTGCTGATTCATAGGACCGGGTCTCATGATCAGTGAGACCCGGTTTCTATGGGTGAGCGGGAAGAGCAGGCTAAGCCCGCTCTCCCCGCTCACAAGCGGGCAGGGAGCCCTGGGCATCCGGCTCCGTGACGGAGCCGGCGGGGGTGGGGGGACTGGGGGCCGCGTGGCCCCCGCAAGCCCCAGTATGCCCTGCGCAAGCATGCAGGGCCTACTGGGGAGACTCCCGGAGCCGGGAGGTGGCTTTTCGCCTCCCAGCTGGGGGTCTACTCATGAGTAGGCGTGGCGCGAAGGTGTGCTGTGGCTACTCACGATCATAAAAAGCAGGTTTGCTGGAGCTCTCGCTCCGCAAACCTGCTTTTTACCAGGAGTTCTTGAGCGGGTTACCTGCTCAAGAACCACCGGGCTCGGCTGCGAGCCTGGTGGTTCTTGCGGTCAACAAAAATTGGGCTAGCCTCTGCTAGCCCGATTTTTGTTGATCGTGAGAATCGCCCCATAGTCTCCGTTCCTTGCAAATGAACTTTTGCAGGCTTCCTTTAGCAAGTTCCATAGAAGGAAAAGGAAACAGAATAGCCGCAGTGCTTGGTGGACTGTATGCCTAGGCATACCCCAGTCTCATGGTTCCTTGTGACTCTGGAAGCTCTGATGTGTATCCAGGGCTCCCTTCCCTTGGGTTTTCCATTCACCTCAATAGAAAGAGCAGTTTTACACACACACACACACACACACACACACTTACTTTTAGTTTAAGATGAGAGAGTTAAAGTGCTTACGATTTTCGCTTGTTTTCTATGGAAACTTCAAGTTAAGGATGTTTCTAGTACATCCCCCTTAACAAAAAGATATTTCTATTATCCCACCATGTTTACAGTGATCTTTCCATTACTTCACTCTTATTAACAGTAGGAGCTACTCTGTAGTAAAACATGCAAAGAATTTTGCCAGTGCTGCAGACACAGGGGCGACATTTCCAAACCAGCAGTCTCTGCTCTGAATGTGGGTGATCTTAGCCACACAGCTAAGCTTGCTGTGGTGACTCAGTTGGTACACATAGCTCAGCAGAAGAAATTCAGCATCCAGTTTTATTGAGGGAAATGACTGCTGCTGAGAAGAGTCAGTCGGGCCATTTGACATGCTGTGATATGTTCCAGGACTTGGTGACTCTGTTATAATGGGAACTTCCAAAGCTATTAAACTGAGAAATATTTAACAGGTTTGTTTCCGAAACAACAAAAGTATGTATCAATCTGATTTTTTGGATACATTTAAAGGAACCCGGGGCAGGGAAGAATGGACCTTTATCCTTGGCCAAATGTAAGTTGCTTACATGTGAAACAAAGCAAATTCTTTGCTGTTTATTTCCAAACTGCTGTGTCTTGGGCATTTTTCAACGGATCTGTAACAATTTGGAAATGTGGTGGTACTCATCATCGAATTGCTCTGTGCCAACATTCAAGTGACTGGCTGGTTTGGATTTTCTGACCAATACAATGTTCAGGGCTTATAGTGATAGAATGCAATGTTTACACCGCACCTTATCTATAGAAGCAGTGCTGTGCTTGTAGAATACATTCATGAGACTATTCCTGTATTAAAGTGGATGGGAAAGATTGCACTTGTAAGAGTTCCATGTATGCATTAGAGTACACATGGAACTCTGGATCAGGGACTTGAATGTAGGTTGCCTGATTGGAGGTTTTTCTTTATCTAGATATAAAGCTGCTTGGGCCTCCCTCCCTCCAGCCATTTAGGGCTTTATAGGTAATAACCAGCACTTTGTATTTGTGTCAAACCTATTGGCAGCCAGTGTAGTTCTTTCAAAATGGGTGTAATATGATCTCTTCAGGCAACCCTAGAGACCAACCTGGCTGCTGCATTCTGTACCAACTGCAGTTTCTGAACTATGTACAAAGGCAGCCCAATGTAGCGTGCATTGCAGTAGTTAAGCCTGGATGTTACCAGCATATGCACCACTGTTTTAAAGTCATTTATCTCCAGAAATGGACGTAGCGGGTGAATCAGCCAAAGCTGATAGAAAGCACACCTGGCCGCTGCTTCAACATGAGAAATCAGGGAGAGGTTTGGGTCTGTTAAGAGAACAGGTGGTAAGGTGCATTGTCCGAAGTATCTTGTCCACATCCTCGGGAGTCACAAACTGAAACTGATCCAATTTAACCACACAAGAGGTGCTGCTGGACATCTCCAAAATAGACTCTGCAGTAACTGTAGTGTCTAGTTCAGCTCAAATACGAGAGACAGAAAGTCTTTTTAGAGACAGAGAGTCTGGACTTTTGCAATATGATGTGAAAACTATATTGTTTCATTCACTGCATTTTGATCTGTGTCAGATTTCCACAAAACCCACTTCAAAAATTAAAAAAAAAAACAAAAAACCCACACACAAAAAAATCCACACTACATATTTTTGTCTGTCTCATTCAATTTCCTAGGATTTGTATTTTTCAGGCTTCTTGGCAACAACACTGTTACATCCTCAAAACAAAGCAGCTCTTCTGGTCATCACCTAGCAAGGAGTGAAGCAAGAGTACCTGGTCATTTCATGATACAAGAGGAATGATTGCAAATTACAAGCCCTTTTACTAGTAAAGGCCTATTGCTGCCTTTGGCAAGCAGTCTATTGGTCTGTGCAACCCAATATTGTCCACGTTGACTGGCAGTGGCTCTCCAGGGCCTCAGGAATGGTCTTTCTTTGCCACCTCTTTAACCCAACATGCCAACTACTGATGCAGAGACCATACCTCATGCAAAGCATATATAAGCCCATGCCTATAATGTGCATAGTTTTCATACACAGATAAATCCTTGCATTCATTTCTACATATCTGATTATACATTTTGATGGGTATGCATTCTCCTTGCTATAATTTAGTTTTATGCCAGTTTTATGTTACTTGCACTCCAGCACCTGTGAAAATAGGTTTTTGCAAATAATAATAAATACAACTGGCCTGATATTTCAGGCACAAATAGGAAGAAGGAAATGCATAACACATTTCTCTTCCATTGCAACTGCTGTATGGAGGAAGTGTGCAATATTTATTGCAAAATTACGCATATTTTCCACAGTACTAGGAAACGTTAACTCCTTCTCTACTCTGACGATATGTGATGATCACATGTGTCTGTCTGCCTATGGGTGGAGATTGGATATTTCCTCATTCATTGTTAAACAGTTTTCTCTGAAGAAATAAAATTGGTCTATTGAACATTTAAATTGTCTCGCAGTTTTTTTGACATCCTCTTTAAAAAATATGGTTCTTGGCAGATTTTTGAAACAAAATGTTATTAAATGTTTCTCATATAAAACTTGCAAAAGATAAATACGAGTATATGCAAGGAGCTCAATACAGCAAGATTTTAAGTCAAATGACAAGAAGCATCTGAAATGTCAGTGACTGTGTGTGCTTATCACTTTTTAGTGGTAAAAAATCTTCAGAACATCTAATCTCAATCATTTGAGCCAATGAGAGCCAAAATACATGCAGGAGATCCATGACCAGTTCTGATGCTTTAGCCTGCTTTTTGAAGGGAAGAAGACTTAGGAGATCGCCATGTCTGTGTCTGTGTGTCCCTCTAATAACTTTTGGGTTTGCAGCACATGGGAA
This sequence comes from Hemicordylus capensis, assembly GCF_027244095.1. Lineage (NCBI taxonomy): Eukaryota > Metazoa > Chordata > Lepidosauria > Squamata > Cordylidae > Hemicordylus > Hemicordylus capensis. Next base: position 32,615,453 of record NC_069661.1, on the reverse strand, counting down.
TGGCCTTAGGGGATCTCAACAGGGGTATTTGCCAGTCTGCTATGTTGGTTCAAGATAAGCCCCTTTGTAACGCATGTGGCAGGACAGTCCTAGGTAAGAGTCACCAAAGCGATTCTCACGATCGCCAAAAAGCAGGCTAAGGGAGACCGCTTTTTGGCGATCATGTGCTGCCATGGGAGCCATGCAGCTCCCAGAAGCAAACCGCCAGAACTATCCCTCCCCTTAGCCGAGGTTAATGGAGCGAGTGCGGTGACACACGAGTAGATGGAGTGCGGTGACACACGAGTAGACCCTTGACCGGGAGGCTGCAAACAGCCGCCCGGGCTCAGGGTTTTCTCCAGGATGATCTGCGCACTTGCGCGGGGTATCCTGGAACTTCCGGGGGCTGTGTGGCCCCCGATCACTGCAGCCCCCACCTTCTCCATGACGGAGCTGGCAGTCGTGTGGGCGGCCGATTCATCTGCCCAGGGCTGCACACTTGCTCGTCTGCAGGGAGAGAGGGCTAAGCTCTCACTGATCATGAGACTCACCTCACCATGTTAAAAGAAGTGGGAAGTGGGCTTCATTAGTTCAACTTAGACCTACTTGTTTTAAACTGAAAAAAATCAACTGGGGAGTGCAACTGGCTTTATTTTAGCAGGGGTGCTAGCAGAAAAGGGACTTTCATTCTTTAATCCTGTACTGTTTTCCCAATCAAAACCCCAGCTGGGACAAAAAGACAGATACTCTACTTGGATTGTAACTGGCTGACATGACGCACAGCATTATGGAGCCATAAGGCTGTGTCCCAGGGTTACTGCAGAGTCCTAAGATAGTGTCGGGGCTGCTCATAATGAGCAGTTGTGCTAGCAATGCATCTGCTGTTTCCCCCATTCATAGGAACATAGGAAGCTGCCATATACTGAGTCAGACCATTGGTCTATCTAGCTCAGAAATGTCTACACAGACTATACACAATTAGACTACGCAGCTTCTCTAATGTTGCAGGCAGGAATTTCTCTCAGCCCTATCTTGGAGATGCCAGAGAGGGAACTTGGAACCTTCTGCTCTTCCCAGAGTGGCTCCATCCCCTATACAGGTGAAACTCGGAAAATTAGAATATCGTGCAAAAGTCCATTAATTTCAGTAATGCAAATTAAAAGGTGAAACTGATATATGAGACAGACGCATTACATGCAAAGCGAGATAAGTCAAGCCTTAATTTGTTATAATTGTGATGATCATGGCGTACAGCTCATGAAAACCCCAAATCCACAATCCCAGAAAATTAGAATATTACATGGAACCAAGAAGACAAGGATTGTAGAATAGAACAATATCGGACCTCCGAAAAGTATACAGTGTACTGTGCTTGATTGGCCAGCAAACTCGCCTGACCTGACCCCATAGAGAATCTATGGGGCATTGCCAAGAGAAGGATGAGAGACATGAGACCAAACAATGCAGAATTGCTGAAGGCCGCTAATGAAGCATCCTGGTCTTCCATAATACCTCATCAGTGCTACAGGCTGATAGCATCCATGCCACGCCGCATTGAGGCAGTAATTGCTGCAAAAGGGGCCCAAACCAAGTACTGAATACATATGCATGCTTATACTTTTCAGAGGCCCGATATTGTTCTATTCTTCAATCCTTGTCTTCTTGGTTCCATGTAATATTCTAATTTTCTGAGATTGTGGATTTGGGGTTTTCATGAGATGTACTCCATGATCATCACAATTATAACAAATTAAGGCTTGACTTATCTCACTTTGCATGTAATGCGTCTGTCTCATATATCAGTTTCACCTTTTAATTTGCATTACTGAAATTAATGGACTTTTGCATGATATTCTAATTTCACCTGTATCTTACAGTGCTCACATGTAGTCTCCCATTCAAATGCAACCATAAATGCAACAATAAATGCAACAATAAAACCAGGGCAGACCCTGCTTAGTTAATGGGACAAGTCATGCTTGCTGCCACAAAACCAGCTCTCCTTCCGTTCATTACAATGAGGAAATCAGAGGAAGCACTGCTAGCAAATCTGCTCCTTCTGAGCAGCCCCAGTGCTGCCTTAGGACTCTGTAGCAGCCCTGGGGCAGAGTGTTTGGGTGATGGAGGGCAGTGCAACATGTCAGCCACTGTCTTATATTCACTAGTAGGGAGGGGGAGGGGGCAGAGGCCTGGAGAGTCCAAAGACTGATGATCATTGGAATGTGGGTAGAAAGGTGGAGGGAATAGTGTGTGTGATGGAAATAATTAAAAGTAACTTTAATGTATGTCTTTTAGCCTGCTGTCTTGTCAGTGAAGCCATAGGGGTGAAATTCACTGGGGAGACGCAAGGGCTAAGGCACAGCCAGCCAGGGGGAGCACTGGGGTTCCTAGGCAGTCAGACAGAGGGGTAGCCCGTAGCAAGCTCACACAGAGAATGGCTGAGCTTTATCCGTTCTGTTCTAAATTCCAGTGATTCAGCAATAAGGTCCAGGAGATTCCCAGACAGGCAGGAACAGGGATTTTTTCTGTAGCAATCCCACATAGGAAACTGCCCTATGGTACAGATCGCCACTCTCCAACTTATGAAGGTTTCCTTACAAAAAGCTCAAAGGAATCGCCCAAGGATAGTGATTTCAGCTCAGGATTTCAACAATGGTCTCATCACCTTAAGTGGCGCAGCAGGGAAAATGCTTGACTAACAAGCAGGAGCTTGCTTGTTCGAATCCCCACTGGTACTATATCAGGCAGTGGCAATATAGGAAGATGTTGCAATGGTAAACCCCTCCTGTATTCTACCGAAGAAAACTCCTGTGGCCTCCAGGAGTCAAAATTGACTTGACGGCACACATTACCTTTACCTTCTTGCAGAGGCACTAAAGGTCAGGAAACATTCAAGGAGGGGATAATTAGGAATTCCTGTTTTGAGGGCAGAGGGAAATGCATGGGTGGGGAGGATGCTGTTCAGATGGTTTGCCGAAACAAGAGCACTAATATGTCAATCTAATTAACTGTCTTGGAGGTTGCCTCCATTGCATTTTAGATTGTGTTTGCTCACTTCCTTATGGTTTGGTTTTGTCTAAGACCCCTGTTTGCTCTATATGGAAATTCAGATTTTTGGAGAATTCAAGGATTCAGATTGGGTGCTTTGCCTCTCTAGGGTGGTTTCCAGATTACACTCTGCAAGAGTTTTGCAGTGTGCCCACTAAGTGTGCTTCTGTACTGCCTGAATTGTGAGATAACTGTCAGTAACGTGCCGGCCATATCTCTGATGCCCTATTTTGGGTTTTATTGCTGTGCTGCAGCGGTACAATGTCACATTTGTATTGCAGTATTTTTCCATTGTAGGAGGGTTGCAATGATGATTCTGCAGTGTAAGTGGTGTGAATGGTTCATTCACGGAGGGGGCAATCTGTCGAAATTGCCCCTTCCTGCTTTGATTTTATGGCTATCTTTTTATTTTACCTTTTATTTCTTATTTTTTCGTATTTTTCATTGTGCAAAGGGGGAAAAGTGGGCAGATGGGAAGCCACCCCTCCTCGCTGCCCTCTGGAGGCAGTGGTGACTCCTTGCAAGGGGGCTCTGAGAGACTCTGCATGGGCTTGCTTTGCTCACCACTTTTCGGGGGCAAAGCAAGGCAGACAACTGCCTTGACTCCCCCAATACCACCCACTCTGCCATTGGTTTTTTTCTTTTGCTTCCAATGCGGCAATTAAAATTTTGTTTTGGAATGGTGCTTTCTCCCTCCCCATGGCTTTGCACAAGGCAGCCCAGAATTCTTTTTAAAAGGTCATCACATATGACCCCCACCCTCCGCAATCCCATTGGCCCAAAATGGAGCAGGAGGAGGGGGCAGATAATGTGGTTCAAGGAGAATATGGACATCCCTGCCTCAAAACCACGTTGCAGTGGACAGCAATATGAACGGCCGACAGCCTACCACAAAGCATTGAACAACCTTTTACTTGCCGTTTTAAACCATTAGAACATTCTGTTTCACCTTGCAACACTTTCTACTGGTGCAATCCTCATAATCTGGAAATTGCCCAGTATGCTTGCACCAGCTCAATTTGCATGACTGCTCTTTGGTCCAAATGGCATGTTTCTAAACATCTAGCCTTTCCCCACTTCAAACTAACTAACAGGAGTAGGGGAGATTTTCAGGGGCTAGTTTCTCTTTAAGGGATAAGTGTGTGTGTGTGTGTGTGTGTGTGTGTGTGTGTGTGTGATTTTCCAGGGCTAACATTTTCCAGGGCTAGCAAATTTGAGTGGTTTTTGTTTGTCCCTGTCTGGAGGGGGTGGAGTTAGCTAGGGCTGGGGGAGGCCGCACATTCCTTAGACATTCCTTTGACTCACATCCTGTGTCTCAGTTGGAAGACTACTCTCTACATAAGAGGTGAAGGCCTGAGAGCATAGCGAACAGAGCATAGCAAACAGGAGATTGGAGTTTTGCAGGAGTTTAGCAGGAAGTGTGCGAGGGAGCCTGGAACAAGCCCCTATGATCACAAGGAGTCTGGCGGAGAAGAGAACATAAGTACAAATCCATCCCTCATATTCTTGGGAAAGGCTGTTTGGACAGTTAAATAGCTGACCATTACAGCTGAAACCTATCCTTCTAATAAGCTATCTCTAAATACTGTAAACAGCCAACAAAAACAGTATGAAGATAGAAGGTCAGCAGGGCAGGGTGCACTTTCCAGTGTATTGCACAGAGTGCCACATGTATGACTATTTGCCCCATGGGCAGAAGTCATGGGTGTGTGCTTGGTGCAAGGAGCTCCTGGCTCTCAGGGAGCAAATTCGTTCCCTTGAGACCAAGGTGGTGGATCTGGAGAAGCTCAAAGAGACAGAGAGGCATGTGGATGAGACCTTCAGTGACGTGATAGAGACATCCCACCCCAGGGCTGATAGCTCCTCTGCTGTCCAGGAGAATGAAGGTCTCGGGCAAGGAGGACATTGGTCTGAGGAAGAGGGAAATGCTCCTTTAGAAGGGACCCCTTCCATGGATGATGAGCCCATATCCATTCGCACAGGGGATACTCCTCTGGGGGGTGGGGGCCTCCTTGTAGTGGGTGATTTGATCATTAGAGGTATAGAGAGATGGGTTTGTGACCTGTGTATTGACTGCACGGTGACTTGCCTGCCTGGTGCGAAGGTTGCGGACATCATGCAGTGTCTAGACAGGCTCTTAGGCAGTGCTGGGGAGGAGACAGCTGCCATGGTGCACATCGGCACCAACAATGTGGGGAAATGTAGTCAGGAGGTCCCGGAAGCCAAATTTAGGCTGATAGGTAGCGTATTGAAGTCCAGGACACCTAAGGTAGCATTCTCAGAAATGCTACCTGTTCCACTCACAGGTACAGTGAGACAGAGCTGAGGGGTTTCAATGCGTGGATGAGACGTTGGTGCCGGGAGGAGGGGTTTAGATTTGTTAGGCACTGGGATACATTTTGGGGCAAGCAAGGCCTGTACAAAAGGGATGGGCTGCACTTGAACCAAGATGGAACCAGACTGCTGGGGCTTAAAATCAAAAAGGTTGCAGAGCAGCTTTTAAAATGACACCTGGGGACTAGCCGATGGGAGCTGGGCAGTATCCGGTTCGGCAAAAGCCATCCTTTAAAGTGCGAGGGTGCAAAGGATTCAGCTAAAACAGAAGGGGATATTGCAGAACCGCATAAAGAGCAGACAGGAACCTGTGCCAAGTGGTCAAAGAGTCAAAAGAAAGATAACATACATCAGGTGAGAGATTCAGTATGTGGGTGCTTATATGCCAATGCCAGAAGCCTACGAGCCAAGATGGGTGAGCTGGAGTGCTTGGTTGCTAACACAGAAATAGATATAGTGGTCATAACAGAAACATGGTGGAACAGGGAGAACCAGTGGGACACTGTTATCCCTGGATATAAACTCTATAGAAAGGACAGGGAGGGGCACCTTGGAGGTGGAGTAGCACTGTATGTTAAAAAAAGGGATAGAATCTAACAAGCTAGAAAACCTAGGTGGACTGGAGTCCTTCACAGAAACCCTGTGGGTGACAAGACAAGGCCTGAAAGGGAACGTGCTACTGGGGATGTGCTTTCGCCCTCCCGATCAAAACGTTGACAGTGACTGGGAGTTGCAGGAGGAAATCAGGGAAACGTCAAGGAGAGGCAGGGCTGTAATAATGGGTGACTTCAATTACCCACACATAGATTGGGGGAATTCACAGTCAGGTAATGACAAAGAGGTCAAATTTCTAGATATGCTGAATGACTGTGCCCTAGAACAGCTGGTCTTGGAACCAACCAGATAGAAGGCGACCTTGGACTTAATCCTGAGTGGCACCCAGGACCTGGTGTGTGATGTCATCGACCCTTTAGGGAACAGTGACAATAGTGTGATCGAATTCAGCATACATGCAGGGAGAGAATCACCAAGGAAGTCTAACACAGACATTTTGAATTTCAGAAGAGGAAACTTCTCCAAAATGAGGAGTATGGTGAAAGGAAAGCTGAAAGGGAAAATCAGGAGAGTAACTTCACTCCAGAGTGCATAGAATTTACTCAAAACCACAATACTAGAAGCCCAGTTAGATTGTATACCCAAAAGGAGGGAAAGTACCACTAAGTCCAGGAGGATGCCAGCATGGTTAACAGGTACCATCAAGGAAACCATAAAAGGGAAGAAGACTTCATTCCAAAATTGGAAGACCTGTCCAAATGAACAGAACAGAAAGGAACACAAACTCTGGCAAAAGAAATGCAGGGTGACAATAAGGGAGGCAAAAAGAGAGTTTGAGGAACATTTAGCCAAAAGTATCAAGGGGAATAACAAAAACCTCTTTAAATACATCAGAAGCAGGAAACCTGCCAGGGAGGCAGTTGGGCTATTAGACAATGATGGAGTGAAAGGGATTATTAAGGAGGATATGGAGGTTGCAGAGAAGCTAAATGGGTTCTTTGTATCCCTCTTCATGGCAGAGGATACTGAGCATATACCTGTTCCTGAACCATGTTTTTCGGGGATGGAGGCTAAAGAACTGAGTCAGATAGAAGTGACAAGATCTGGAAAAATGGAAAACTAACAAATCACCAGGGACGGATGGCATCCCTCCAAGAGTCCTCAAAGAACTCAAATGCAAAATTGCCGACCTCCTTGCTAGAATATATACAGTAACTTATCCCTGAAATCGTGCTCTGTATAGGAGGACTGGAAAGAAGAAAATGTAACACCGATTTTCAAAAAGGGATCCAGGGGCAATCCAGGAAATTACAGGCTCATTAGCTTAACATCCATTCCAGGCAAATTGATGGAAAGCATCCTTAAGGATAAAATTGTAAAGCACATACAACAACAGGCTTTGCTGGGAGTGAACCAGCATGGCTTCCGCAAGGGTAAATCTTGCCTCACAAACCTTTTGGAGTTCTTTGAGAGTGTCAACAAGTGTGTGGATCAAGGTGATCCAGTTGACACAGTATACCTGGACCTCCAAAAAGCTTCTGACAAAGCTCCTCATCAAAGACTCCAGAGGAAACGTAGCAGTCATGGCATAAGGGGACAAGTACATGTGTGGATTGCTAACTGGTTGAAAGACAGGAATCAGAGGGTAGGGATAAATGGAGAGTTTTCACAATGGATTGAAGTAAGAAGTGGGGTCCTCCAGGGATCTGTACTGGGAACGGTGCTTTTTAATTTATTGACATATGATCTAGAAGTAGGAGTAAGCAGTGAGGTGGCCAGATTTGCAGATGATACCAAACTCTTTCAGGTAGTGAAATCCAAAATGGATTGTGAGGAGCGCCAAAAGGATCTCTCCAGACTGGGTGAGTGGGCAACAAAGTGGCAAATGCGGTTCAATGTTGGCAAGTGTAAATTGATGCACACTGGGACAAAAAAACCCAACTTCAAGTATACGCTGATGGGATCAGAGCTGTTGGTGACTGACAAGGAGAGGGATCTTGGGGTCGTGGTGGACAGCTCGTTGAAAGTGTCAACTCAATGTGTGGCAGCTGTGAAAAAGGCCAGTTCCATGCTAGGGATCATTAGGAAGGGGACTGAAAATAAAACTGCTAATATTATCATGCCCTTATACAAAACTATGGTGCGGCCACACCTGGAGTATTGCATACAATTCTGGTCACCACATCTCAAACAGGACATTGTAGAAATGGAAAAGGTACAGAAGAGGGCAACCAAGATGATCAGGGGCCTAGCGCACCTTTCTTATGAGGCAAGGCTACAACACCTGTGGCTATTTAGTTTAGAAAAAAGATGACTGTGGGGAGACATGATAGAGGTCTATAGAATCATGCATGGTGTGGAGAAAGTGGATAGAGAGACATTTTTGTCCCTCTCACATAACACTAGAACCAGGAGTCATCCCATGAAATTGATTGCCAGGAAATCTAGGATCAACAAACAGAAGTACTTTTTCACCCAGCGCATAATCAACTTGTGGAATTCTCTGCCACGAGATGTGGTGACAACCAAAAACCTGGATGGCTTTAAGAGGGGTTTGGGTAACTTCATAGAGGAGAGGTCTATCAATGGCTACTAGTCAGAGGACTATAGGCCACCTATATGCAACTGGTGCCTCTGAGTACCAGTTGCAGGGGAGTAACAGCAGGAGAGAGGGCATGCCCTCAGTTCCTGCCTGTGGCTTCCAGCGGCATCTGGTGGGCCACTGTGTGAAACAGGATGCTGGTCTAGATGGGCCTAGGGCCTGATCCAGAAAGGCTGTTCTTATGTCCTAAATGTGTGTCTCTGCAACAGTCTCCCTCAGTTTCAAAACTGAAAATCCAAGGTATTAGTTTTCTTTCACATTGTATGTATTTTATAGTTGTGTGCTGCCACAAGCAGTAGTGTACTGGAGGGATGGGGTATAAAAATTTGTAGTAATAATAATAATAAATAATAATAAAAAATAAAAATTTGTAGTAATAATAATAATAATAGTCATCATCATCATCAAATAAATAATTCAAACTGATAGGCATTTAGCACATAATACACCGGATCTGATAGTCATCAAGAAGAATCAGGTTCTGATAACTGATATTGCAATTCCAGGGGATAGATGAATTGATGAAAAACAATTGAAGAAAATAACTAAATACAAGGACCTTCAGATTTAAATTGAGCGGCTTTGGGAAAAGAAAACAATAGTGGTGCCAATAGTTGTTGGTTGAACTCCATCTCAAGACCTTGGGCATCAATAAAATTACAACACATCAACTGCAGAAGGCCACACTACTCGGGACAGCTCAAATACTACAACGCTATCTTTAATTTTTCTTTAGTTATCCTAGACCCTTGGAAAGCGCCCAGTAATTAAAATACCAAAGCCAGTCCATAACATCAGGTAGACTGTGTGTAAATTCCGGAATAATAACAATATACGATAGAGGACAGGCTGTCTGGTGAAAGAGCTTGTCCTCGCGGCTGCGTGGCTTTAAAACACATCCACACTGCTTGCTGAGACTGGGTGTTCTTCCATTCTCTGAGAGCATTGTGTGGTCACAGGGTGAGATGCTTCCGCCACCGGGAATAATGGAGAGAAGTGCGTAAATAACACAATGCACTGAGAGAGCAGAACACTCTGTCTATGCAAGTAGCATAGGCAGGTGTTTTAAAGTCACAAAGCAATGAGGACGGGATCTCTCACAGTCAGCATCATGCTGCACAGTTTTAAAAAGATCATGCTTTTAGTCAGGATTGGCTATAGACATTGTCTCTGATCTTGATCTAAGACATGCTTGTATATATTTGAATGTGTCTGTGTACTGGCTTAGAGGTGGAGTCCCTGTGTTTGTCTCCTCATCACTTGCTGACTTGAATTCAAACTGAGAGATTCTCCCTCTCTCTGCATAAGAGACTGTTAGCCTGTTTATTAGTTTCATCGCCTATGTTTAGTAAGTAATAAACATCAAACACTTGTTTCTCAGTTAAAGTTGGCTTCCTGTTCAGTTTCTTATAAAGGATAAGTAATTTCTCGGCTACAGTTATCAAAGAAACACATGATCATATTAGTTCACATAACATAACATAACATAAGTTCACATGATCATAATTAGGGTAGGACATACGTGTTCCCAATCTGTGATCGTGCGCGAGTGAAACAGCAAGGTCAGAGGGTGAGGAAGTGATAGTTTGTGGGGAGAGAAGCTGGGTCGGACGGTGCTGTCCTACCCAGCTTTCATACACATCTTACCAAGGTTTTACTCAGCTGAGTATCATACTCATACTCACTTTACCAAGGCAGGAGGAATTGCCATTCAACCCAGCTCCTCTTTCCCAGATGATCACTTTCTCTCTTTGTGCTTACAAGGCAAAGCACAAAGTTTCAAGAGTAATTTTGTATTTAGATGTTCTTTCCCTTTTCTAAGAACTCAGGATGATTTACAATAAATATATTTATTCCATGTTATCCTTGCCCCCAAGGGTGACAAAACATGATTACAGCAATACATAACCACAAGAAGGTGTAACCTGACTGGCTCACAGCCAGGCTGAACACCTATGGCACAGCTCCTCACACTGACTTTCTTTTTTAATAAGCACTGACAGCCATACATAAGTCTTAATGTCTGTAAATGAGGTATTGTTTACCAGCGCACCTCTTGTTCTTTTCCTCTAGTGCTCCTGATCAGCCTCAGCAAGATCAATTCCTTCAAATCCTCAAGGGGCAGAGAAAAGACCGAGAGACTTTGCAGAATCGATAGCGCTATGAGCATTTAATAGTGCTGTAAAACTCTAATGACTATTGAAACATTAATTGCTATTAGTTGATTGCAATCTCAAAACCAATTGAAAATAATGAAAAAAATCCCTGTCTGGGCACTTGTGTGTGGTCTTAGGCACGGCAATGTTTACTAGTGCCTGTATGGGGAAGAATTCCTTGTTTTGTTTGGGGGTTTTGTTGTTCAAATCATTGAGTCCGTCAATGGGTACAGGATGGAGCCCTCAGCTTTTCTCCTTAGAGAATATTGATTGAGGTAGAACAACACCATTTTCTATTGATCCTGTATTTCAGCTGCACAGTGAAGTATAACCATGTTTACAGCAATTAGCCTCTAATTAGTCTCCTGAAGTTCCAGCCCTTCTCTGATAAAATGAGTTATGGTAGGAAGGGGAGCTGTGATGTTGGAACATGACAAATACTTCTTTTCTTCTGAATACAAAAGTAGCTTGATACTTGGTTCGCATACACATCTGGTTAATGAGCCTTCTTCAGGACAGCATTTACTTCAGTAAGGTAATAGAAGTTTACTGTCTCTGATACTTGTGGATCCCAGGCAAAAGTCAGTGGAAATGACTGGTATTCAGGCATGTTGGAAACTGTGCCTACAGAGTGTTTCATAAGTTCATGTGTGAATTACAATTTGTTTTATATTATGCTACCCTAGATCTGCCAGGGCTTTACATCAAAGAAAGAAGAAAGATGAGAAACCCCAGTCTGACAGGATCTTTCAGAGAAGATGAGATTTATATGTAATTCACTTGTATAATCTCTGTAGTAATTCTTTAACTCATCAAATGTAGAAGTCCTTGTTCAAGCCCCCCTCATTTATATTCAGTTTAAAGGAACAATGCATATGCTATAGTTTTCACCCAAATGATATTTGATACTATTTGATAGTTCACATGCAATGGTAAGCTAGTATATTTGAGAGTAATGGAAGCCTGTAGCCAAAGAATTGGCTAGCTAGTTCAAAACATGAAATTCAGTCCATATCCCACACTGTTTCTTGCTCCTGCCTCCTGGGTACCACTCTGGTCTCTCTCTCTCTCTTGCCTCTGGCAGCATAGAAAGAACCTGAATATGTTTGCAAGAAGAAATGCATGAAAGCTAAGTCGCTTTTCTATGCACATGGAAACAAGCATGAGGTAGGGTAAGTATTTTCAGCTCAACACTAATCCAGACTGCTCTCTTAACCAAGAGGAGGGTTTTCTATGAACCAAGATGATCACTGTAAATTTCCCTTAATTGTCCAATATTAGTTAAATAATCATGTAATGAAATTAGGACTCCAGCACTAATGTTTTGGATAATGCAGTTCTAGGAAGAAAATAAACTCAAGGATAATACAAATTCCAAGGGCTTTTGGGGGGCTTTAAATATATTGGTAACATTTTGCATAATAGCTAGGTTTTAATTAGAGCTAGACTGCACAGCAATTTGTCTTGGATACTCTGTTGTGTTTACTACAGCAGACACAATGGAAAAGAAAGTTCATCATTAATTTTCTCATATTAAAACTGAGAAATAAAAAAGTTCTCTACCATAATATATGAAGCTTCCAGTGGGGATGCACCTCCCTTAGATTGTTATGAAATCGAAAGTGATATGCACAGTTCCCTGGAGACTCTCTCTCTCACTCACACATAGACACACACACACACACACACACACCCATAACATGTCATGGGGAATTTCCTTTGGTTGGAGTTCCTCTGAGAAGTTGTTATTACATGCTCTCTGATACCTGGCTTGATGCTTATTTATCCTGCATTTCACAGCTCCAACCTAGCCTTCTTTGCAGATTTGTACAGCAAACACCAGCTAACTCTTATTATCGACTTGTTAAAGGCTTGTGAATTTTAATGGAAGGAGTCCAATCTTTCTCCTCACCTGTTTCCCTATTCCTTCCAACCTATCTTGTTTGAGTCTCCCCCTGCTTTACCACTTGGCACCTCCACTCCTCAACATTTCTCTACACTCACCACTTCAAACTCACCCAGGGCCAGTTGACATTTTCCTGCCTGAGGCAAAAAACGATATGATGCCCCCTTCATTAATGAATTGTGTGCCTCAGCAGAGTAAGGAAGGGCGGTGGGACAGTGGGGTAGCAGGAGCCTGACACTTGATGCCTCCTATGTTCCCCCCTGTGCTTGATTTGAGGTAACTGCCTCATGGAAGGATGCCCCTAGGCCCACCCCACTACAGCTTCTACAGCTTCTGACAGGAGACTTGGGACATCAAGGATCCTGATAATGGGGGACTCTCCCTCTCCAGAATCAACTACTGAGGGGATCCCTCTTGCAGAGTTTTCCACCTATAAGGAGGAAGGCCTCAAGGGACTGTATTTCCTCTAACCCTGCTCCTGAGAATGTGTCTTTACCGGTGTTTTCAGACTGCAGTGGCTTCTCCCCTCCCGAGAAAACTCATGAGCTCCAGGAATCTCACTTTCATCATCACCATCTGAAGTTTCTTCTGAATTCTCTCAAACAGCACAGGAATATGAGAAAATTTACCTACTGCATGCTGTATTGGAGGGTTCAGCAATAGCTGCTCTAGTCCTGAGCCTCAGTGCTATAGTGTGTGTATGTGTATTGCATATCTCCCCACTGCTTATCCCCACACTTGGTGATTTCTTAAAACAGACTAGCTTGTATATTTAGACTAGCAAAATGCTGGCCATTATGACAGACATATTGATGGTGTGGTATTGTTTGTTCCATATTTCAGCAAAAAAGATCTCAAAGTAGTTTAAACGGGGGGGGGGGGGGAGATAGTTTCTTGACCCCCAAGGGTTCACTGTCTAAAAAAAAAGACAAGGTAGACACTAGCAATATCCACTGGAAAGATGCTGAAATGTGGTCAGACTTTTTATACTTGTCTTACTTTTCAAGTATGCCAGCCATGGACCAATCATTTTGCAAAGTGTTGGAGGAATTCATAAGTATTGGGGGTTTGTTAGGCAAGCATAGCGCATAATCTCCAGTCAGGTCTTATTGGTTTCCTCACAGTGGGGAGGGAAGCTTGATAGTAGCCACTCCCTATAAACTACTCATAAAATGCCCCATGCAGAACCAGGGCTGGCCCTAGACCAAATGGTACTCCAGCTGAGGAGTGCCTTTGGTGTCCTCTTCATTGTTCAGCATTTGAATATCTTATGTTTTATTGGATTAGTCAACTCTGTCACAACTTTGATGCATAATCTGAATGCATGATTTATCCCTGTCATATAAGGTGATACATTTGCACAAATGGATTTATGAATCTGTATTTATTGACGCGATAGACAAGCAAATAGAAACAAATCTGTTTCCACTCATCTTTTAAATGCTTTTAAATGTAACAATAACTGAAATGCCATGTAGCCCCAAGTCCTCCAGACAGTAGCTTGTGTTGCCTCCTGATAAATCTGACCATGTTCAGACTCCTACAATTGTGGTTGAAGCTGTGGGAGAATTTATTATTATTTTTTCCTTGGTGAAAGATGGCTCCCTATTAGAATACTGGAGAGCTCCTGTTTTACAATGACTGACATTTCCCCCCTTGAGTGCAAGCATATAGGGGCAAATACAGTTTTAGGCACAAATACTGGGACAGTTCCCTACGAGAAAGGGTAGAATTACCAAGTAACCTCATTCCACTAATGTGGTGGTAATGATCGCAATTACTTTTATTTACATACGTTCAAGTGCTGTGCTAAACGCTGTCATTAATATGAAGTCAGTTTTTGATTTGTGACTTGTGAAATGAGAGATGATTCCAGGACTGTCCTCTCCTAAAGCTACTCCCTTTTCCTCAAGGCTGTTGGCCAAATCCTGTCACTTGCAGAAATCAGGGCAAATCTACTATGGGAGAACCTGGGACTAGTCTGGAATTTGCTTACAGTCAGTAGTGTTGGCAGATGTGTGTTTTTGTTTTTGCGAAAATACAATTAGAACATTAAATTACAACACACACACACACACGACAAATTACATCTAATAAGAAACTTGGACTATATTTAGAACATTCTTAGGGCTGAGCTGAAATTCAGGGGGCTGGGAACAAGTCCGAAGGGACCATTCCTGCTGGCAACTAGCAGTCTACTATGACTACTACTGTGAATATATACATATTGCTTGTTAACAACAGTTCTCAAAGCAATTTATAGAGAAAATAAATAAATAAGATGGTTCCTGGTCCCAAAAGGGCTCACAATCTAAAAGAAGCATAAGGTAGAAGCCAGCAACAGCCCCTGCTGAGATGCTGTGCTAGGGGTGAACGGGGCCAGTTGCTCTCCTTCTGCTAAACGTAAGAGCATCACCATGTAAAAAGATGACTCTGCCCAGTTACCAGGGGCTTGCTCGGTTAGCATGATTTCCCCGCCCCCAGACATGGTGATACAGCATCCTCCCAAGGAGCATTCTGGGTGGGATATGGCAACCTCCTGGAACACTGCTGTGAAACAGGCAGAGATGAAAAGCAAAAGACAGAGAAAAAGGAAGACTGATTACATTGCTTTGCCCTTGAAACCTTCCTAAAATTCAGCCACAAGTTCGAAAATGGCCCAGCCTGCCTTAAAATGTAGGGTATTAAAGCAGGTGAGACTGCTATCGGACACTATCATTCATTCAGTTCTTCATATTCCTTTTATGATATCCTGAATCACAAGTCTCCATGCTTGGTTAATAACCTGAAGTCCCACTTTTGTTCTTGGTAAGGTTGTTAATTTAACACGGTTCAGAGCATTCAAAATAATTAAAAGCCCTTCTCTTTTAGAACGCTCTTGTGCTTATTGGCACTATTTCCCATCGCTAAATATAACTTTAGATACCATCTAAATGATCACCACATGGTTTATCACCAGATCTTTAGGGGAGCAAAACGCAGTATCTCACATAGAGACTGTTCACATGTGCAGCCTAGCCCAGCCTAGCCCCGTGCCAAACCTCATTTTTTAACCTGGCATTTTATTTTATTTTATTTTATTTTATTTTATTTTATTTATTTGATTTCTATACTGCCCTTCCAAAAATGGCTCAAGGTGGCTTACACAGAGAAATAATAAATACATAAAGATGGCTCTCTGTCCCCAAAGGGCTCACAATCTAAAAGGAAGCATAAGATAGACACCAGCAACAGTCACTGGAGGTACCGTGCTGGGGGTGGATAGGGCCAATTACTCTCCCCCTGCTAAATAAAGAGAATCACCACGTTAAATAAAAGGTGCCTCTTTGCCCAGTTAGCAGGGGTCTTTATGATTAGCTGTGGTAATCATCATCTGGCCAATTGCCACCGGGTTGAGAAGCTTCCCCCGGGCCCAGCACTGTTTCTGGCAGCTAGCCGGGGGAATGGAGCAGCCATGCTGGGCACGGCAGCTGCTGCTTTTGTAGCATGGGGCACCCTGGGATGTGGGAGGGGAGAAGTCCCAGTGTGCCGCTGCTCATGTGGCATAGCAGAGTGGAGGGCGGCGGCGGCTAATAAGTGGTTAGCTCCTCTTACTAGGTTAGCTCCTGCCTTCCCCGCAGTGCACCCAGCAGCGGCTAGGAGGTTGTGTGAAAGACCTCACTGTGTATCAACAACTATTATCCTTCAAAATATCTGTGTGCTTGTGCATGCCCACCACATCTGAATGAAATCACCCATTTCATTCACGTAACCAATAGGTACCATAATTTGTGCATTGCTCCCACCCTATCGTCGTGTGGCATCAGAACGAAACCAGTCAGCACAGAGTCAGTTCTTCCTGCCACTCTGAAGCCTCCTGTGAGAAGAAAAAAAAAAGCCAGCTATCAACAATCAGGGGCATCAGCACCACTGCTTGTGAATTCCCCCCACTCTTTGCCTCTTTTTGTACCCCTGTCTCCCAAATCACTGAAATTCCCTACTGACTTTGCATGCTGTGAAGAGGGTGGCAAAGTAGGGGTCATTTCAGCCTTAGAATCATCAGAAAAACGTGGGCTTAAAGAAAAGCAGAAAGCTGGGGATGGCATTTCATCGGTAACTCTTCTTGCTTAGCCTAAGGGCCACCATTACTGAGGATTTTTTGCCAGGGTATTTAAATGTGGATGGAGATATTCACAATATTCGAATGAGGTGGATTATAATTGCATCGGGTCATTCTATCTGATTGCAATACACCCTGATGTAACACACTAATCTGCACTCTTAGGCGATGAGCACAATGTCTAGAAGACACAGGGAGATGACTCATGGTATAATGAAAGGTTGCGGAGGGGGAGAAAAATGCAACCTTTCAAAATGCAATTGACTGTATTTTTCCATTAGTTTGCAATGACTCTGCAGGAGCTTTTGTACACTAATGAGTAAATAATAGGGTAACCCCCCCCCCCCCCCCGCAAGAAAAGTCTCCATACCACAGATTTGTAATATCTGTGTATAGTTCATGCCCACTTTGATTTACAGTTTCATATAATAAAGGCTAGAGATGAACAATAGTTTTAAATAAAGTCAAATATGGTATGATAGAGGCATCCATCGATGCCTGTGGAATACAACCTTATTTATTTTGTCCCACTGTCATCTCTGGTCAAATAGATTTTGCAGGTTTGGGGCTGGAAACAGACATCATTGAAGAGAGAAAGGTGGTATGCTGCAGCTATCATTACCACGGGTGTACACATTCATTTCTTTTGTCTGATTATCAGTGGGAAAAGGTTGGCTAGAAGCATTGCAAACCTCTGCAAAGCCTGTTTTAGCAGAGATAATGAACATGCTTCCTATGAGCAATAACGGCTCTATCAGACCAACTTGGGCTTTCTAAAATGATAATAACCTCTCCTTGCTTAAGAAGCATTATAAAACTTGCAGAGCCTGTTTGACAACTGATTATAGTGGGATGAGTGTGCATCTCATGGGCAATGATAGCTCTCTCATAGGAAGTTGTCTTCTACCACTGATCCACATAGCTTAGTATTTTCTACTTGCTGGGGCATCAGGCAGGAAATTTTCTCAGCCCTACCTGGAGATCCCTGGGATTGAACCTGGGAACTTCTGCATGCTTATCAGATGTTTTATCTCTGAGCTATACCCTCATCCCATACCACTTTTAGCTGTCTTAAAGAAAACAAAAACCAAAGCCTGTTGGCCATGGGAGAAAGTGGGAATTCTTCAACTTAAGTTGCCTATGATTTTTTCCTTCCGGGGCTAATAGCAGCTTTTGGGGGTGGTGATGATGGTGGTTTCATATGGGGAATCAGAGCAATGAAAAAAGATTAGACCACCCAGGCTCTGATCCGGATCCAGGTCCTATTGTTCTTTTTTGAGAAAGACAGAAGTGTTGGGAGTATAGTTGCCAACTCTGACTGTAGTTATTTCTACAGCCCCCACCCCATTTTTTCCAGTGTTTTTCACATCAAGCCATTAAAATATACAGGGTTGCTTTCAATAGTTTTTTCACACTCGACTTTTAGTTTGCATCTCTTCCAGAATGGAGGTGTGCATTCACATATTGACCAAATTTACCCCAAAGTCCCTGTGAGCTATTGGGGAGCACTTCACACACAATTTGAGTTTTTCATTGAGCGTTCAAGTGTAGCCCAATTTATATCCAAGGTAAAAAAATCAACTTTTTGCATTACTTATTTTTGCCGGGGGGGGGGGGTGGACTTCAAACTCGTAGTAAAACCTTGTAGAAAACCCATACGGTAAAGCCTGCTGTCTGGGAAAGCTCCTGGAGATCGGTGCCAATCCCTGGAGACACTATTCCATTCCAGGAGGTTTGGCAGCCCTAAGCAGAAGCTCCAGTCACAGAAATTGGCCAGGTCTAGTTTAGACCTCAGAGTCAAAACCCAAACCCTTTCTGTAGTTTCCCTGACTGCCCATTGAAAATATCCTTCTTGAAAAACCACCCACAGCAATAAGGTCATTTGTACTCTTAGGGTGCGAATAAATATAATATGTAAGATGGCAGCGGGGTGGGGGTGGGGGGACGCAATCTAGACTTTCAGGATATTTATCAACTGACTTGAAGTATGTGCCAAAAATGTATGCCCTACTACAGTTTTCTTATTGTGCTACAGATATAATGAATTTTCAATTAAGCCCTCTAGCAAGTCTGCAGGTTTTTAATTATTGTGTTTGGTAAGCCTTTGCTGGAACTCAGTAAAAACAAGCTGTAATAATCAAGCCAATCTATCATAAAACACCCATCAATACAGAACTCACAACATGATCAGCCAGACCCAGGTTTCTTGTTGGTAACTATGTTAGAGAATCTCAGGCCAGAACGACACAAATATGCACACCAAGTGGATGGTATGAAAAATACCACCTACTGTGTCATGTTGCAATTGTCTCTGTAATCTGTAGGAATACTCATGCCATGATGATGCGATGTCATCAGAAGTGGCACGAGGATCTGGGAGGTCCAGGCAGAGCCCTGTGATGCCCCCATGGTGTGATGGGTCTTCTCCCTCCCGCCCCATGGCATGGTTGAATAAAGCAGTGCTCCCCGTGGTTCCTGTCTGCCAAGGAAAGGTCAAAGGGAAGTGGACAGATGCTCTCTGTCTGCTCTCTTTTTTTCTTTTCCTGACAGCTGGGTACCATTGTGTGGGTGTAGGGGGAACATCCAGATGCTCCTTCTTCAGCACTACTGCACAAACAGCAGCACTGAAGCAGACTGTTCACTGCTGCCACTGCTGTCCACCACCACTCAGTAAGCCTCCTTTTGGCTTACCAGGTGATGTTGATGGGCAACAGCAAATGGTCCTCTAAGCAACAGGGCCATTTTCAATGCTGGATGCCCCAAGCCCAGGGGCGGGGTGTGGAAAACGGAAACTGATGCTGCTCCTGCAAGGCACACCTGCTACGGCTGCTTCTCACTATCACCTAATAAGCTTGGGTCCAATCCAATGAAGATACTTTCTGGGTGACAATGGGCAGTCACTACACAGAGTGTGACTGGTCAGGTGAACTCTTCAATGGGTGTGGTGGGTTTATGGCCCATGCCTCACCTGGTCACCATCTGATGCTACCTCTGGATGTCTTCATATTGTGTGTTTCCCTGATTCACAATGAGATGATATCACATCCTGGAGTTCTTGCCTCAGTAACTCAGAACACATTCTGTTGGAGGACTGTATCCTGCACAAAACCTGTTGAACTGAGTGTTAAACAAAGGCTGGTTTAGATTCTTTTGAGATCTTTCCTCTGACCTTTGCACTTTCTATTATAAGTTGAAAACTCTTGACACTGGGACATTTTGACACAGTTGCCCTGTCCAACAAGTAATTCTCCACATGCAGTTTAAGGTTGTACTCCTTGAATGTTTGAATCAGCTCTTATTCTCAAATACTGGGCAGTACAATCAATTTCAATTTTATTATTACAGCCTTAAGCCAACCAGGAAGAAAATGATAGGAAGAACATACAGAGGTGCAATAAATATCAAAAAGAATATCAAAAATGTAAAAACAAGCATGCAAATAAAGCTAAAAATACATTATAGAAAACCATGGTGGGATGTTTGTCTCATAGCCCCATAAATGAATTTAGCTACTATTTTGGTGACTTCATCAATATTTTGGTGACTTCATACTGGGCAATAACATGAGAATTAAAAAGAGAAGGAAAGAATTAATTTAGCATCCTAAAAAAAAATACTTGAAGAAGTGATACATTTTTTTACTAATTACACAATCGCTTTTATGTTGTGGATAAAAAATTAGTTGACATCCCAAAGCATCTAGTAGCTGAATTTACTTCTTCATTTTGACTTGTTCTATTATTTACTCAAACCAAAGTTTGATAAAAACCTTAAGCACTACTTAAAGCATGCAAATAATTAAAGCAATTGGGTAATTAGCAGCTACTTTACAGCAACAATGCTGTTGAACTTTCATCTTATAAAAATGATACTGCCTGGAGCTTATCCCTCCCTCACTTTTTGAGGGTAAATTAGGATTCAGATTTTAATAGTCCAAACTTAAAACACACACTATTTGGAACCTATTGAGTTTAAAAGAAGGAAGTACAAATTGTGGCCCTAATCTAGCTGCAGTCACCAGTAATTCATCACATATAGCAAGCAGTTGTCTTGGATGAGGATATACATTTCTGTCTGAATAATAATTGTTAAGAAATCAAATGAGTATTTCTGGGGGAAAGTTGCTGTTATAATGGGCCACATGATTGACAAGGATGGGGCCACAGCTCAGTGGTTCATGGTTTGTATTAGAAGGTCCTGGGTTCAATCCTTGGCATCTCCAGGTAAGGCTGGTAAAGACCATTGTCTGAAACCATGCAGAGTTGCTGCCAGTCAGTATGGTCAATACTGTCCTAGATGGACCCATGGTTTGACTTAATATAGGACAGTTTTATGTTTTTATCCTCTTCTTTTTGACCTATTGTGCATTCTGCTGGGCTGCTAAAAGGACTCTGTTTAGAGCATGTTGATTTCATGTGGAATTGATTAGCAACTGCCCAAATTCCAATTGCATCAAAATTGTGAAATTCCAACTCTCCATAATCATATAACTAGTTCTAGAAAACAGCATATTTTTTGCATTGATGACAAAGATAACAGCATACCCATCTGAATCACCACAGATGCGATTTGGATCCAAATTAATCTGAATCTGAATGGATTTAGATCCAAAACATGGGTCCCAGGGCCAAAAGGGTGGGGTGGGGTGGTAGTTCCTAATGGGTGGAGGCTACCACCCAAATTGCAGATGAATTGGGCAAGGGGCTGATTTTTGGTGAATTGTTGAAGTTTATGTGTCTTTAAGGTTTTCCGTTTCACGTCAGGGGGAAAGGGGTGGCCTAGAGAAGAGTGGGGTTGGTGGTAGTGCCCAAGGAGGGCACGGAAGCTACCAGAATTTTGTTGAAGTAATTAGGCAAAGGGCTGATTATTTGTGGTTTGTTGAAGTTCACACGTCTTTAAGGGTCCCCCCCATAAAGTATAATGGAGGTTTCAGCAGCCTCATAACTGCATTTGCGGGGTGCTGGGGTGGCCCAGAGCAAGTGGTGGTGTAGTGCACATAGGGTGCCAACCACTCCCATGGGTTGCTAACCAATGGGGTACAGGGTTCTGTTGTTTCTGATGTGTTCTTCTGAGTGTGGATTCTCTGATAGCAAATGAGAGTGGATTCATGGTGTCTCATAGAAAATCTCATTTACTATCAGAGAATCCACACTCAGAAGAACACCTCAGAATCAACAGAACCCTGTACCCCATGGGTTAGCAACCCATGGGAGTGATTAGCACCCTATGTGCACTACACCACCACTTGCTCTGGGCCACCCCAGTGCCCCCAAGTGCAGTTATGGGGCTGCTGAAACCTCCATGATTCCCTATGGAGAAAAACCTTAAAGATGCTTAAACTTCAACAAATCACCAAAAATCAGTCCTTTGCCCAATTCCTCTGCAATTGGGGTGGTAGACTCCATCCATTAGGCACTACCACCCCACCCTGCTCTTCCACCCCAGATGCCCCCTTTATGCCCCAGATCTGCCCCAAAGGCACTCAAACTTCAACAAATCACCAAAAATCAGCCCTTTGCATAATTCCTCTGCAATTTGGGTGGTAGCCTCCACCCAGGATGCAAAACAACATTCTGCAAGCAGAGCAGTGAGGCTTGGCATGGGACCCCCTCCCAGCACTCACACAAGTTTGAAGAGTGATGAATTGATGACAACAGCGGTGGCACACAAGTTTTTGGCGCATTTCCGCAATGGATTGGAGCCTGTGGCATGTGTTGTGAGCATTGTGAACACAACCTATGTAGAAGCAAACAATCTTTGAATAACAATGCTGACAACTCACAATATGACCCAATCTTCATTGCAAAAACAAGTCTGTGCGCACACAGACACAGTGAATTGAACCTGTCCTTTGCCCACACCACACCATGAGAGGCCCCTCAAAAAAAGTCACATTAGGATAGGCACACAGTTGCATTTTGGGATTGCATTGCAATGCATACTGCTGGGGTGAGAGAGAAAGACTGTAGTCACATTACTATTATTACCTGTGCGTGTGTGTGTGCTCTTCGAAAGGGTTAGTGGATTTTTTGAAAAAAATCCCTTGAATTTGTGTGTGTGTGTGCGTGTGCGCGCGCTTAAAGTGCCCATTTCAGGCATGTAAAGTTGTTCAGTTCAAGAAATGACTCATATGATAGTCATGTGATGGGCAACTTCACTGTTTCAGATGTTCCAAGAACAAAAAATGGTAGACAAATGAAGAAAAGCCTTCAAAAAGTTCTGTAAAATTTATTTTTCAAACATGCCTTTGCCACTGCAGGTGCTGCATCCTGAAATCTGCCTCTCCAACACGGAATATGTCCTGCTCCCTCCTCCTACAGAAGAAAGCTAGCCTTTCAGCCATGGAGTGTGTGTGTGTGTGTGTGTGTGTGTGTGTGTGTAAATGGACTTTGAGGTTTGTTTGTAAATAGACTCTGAGGTTTTTTCTGAGGTGTGTGACTGTGTAAATGGACTTTGAGGTTTGTGTGTGTGTGTGTAAATGTACTTTGAGGTTTGCCTGTCGGTTGTGTGTGTATCCCGAGCTGCCTCTAGCCCTTACCAAGATATACTTATGCTTTGTGACTTCTGACTGGGGGAAGAGTGTATAGAAAGAAATTGGCTATTTATATTTACAGTATATTAAGTAGGTAAGTAACCTAACTTGGGGTTATACCCATTTGTTACTGTATTTATTATGCTTGATCTGAACCTAAACCATTTTGATAATTTACTTCTTGAATAAGTAAATATTTTATCACATGCTTAAGAGATATTTCTTTAAATGCATATTATATTCTTGGCCGATTTTAAGAAATTGGCCTCACTGTCAATTGCACACCTAGAGCAGAACCAAACTACCAAGGGGTAAGAAAACTGGGAAAGGATGGTCTTTAAGGAATAGGGTAATTGGTGGCAGTGGGAAAGAATGGGACAGTGTGAGCTATGGTTACAGAACCACACAGTCCCTCACAATATGCAAACATCTGACTTAACAGATGGCTTTTCTTTGCTGAATTGGGACATATGAATTCATTGCAAATTGTAAGATGTTTGGGCAGGGGCTAGCTACATTACCTCTTATATGCCTGGAACTAAATATATGCTAAGCAGATGCATTACTAGTTGCAAAGCAAAAATAGTTTCTGTTGTTGTTGGCGTAACCATTGACATGCAAAGGGGAAAAAAATAATTGGATTAGGGATGCAATACAGACAAATGTATTTTTGCATACAGCCTAAGAGGCAAGCTATCTCTAAATACCAGTTGTAGGGGAGCAACAACAGCCCTGCTAGCGCATGAGCATAGCTGGGGGGAGTGCCGCGATTACAGAAGTGGCAGTGAGCGGAGCAGTAGCAGGTATGGGCCTGCTCTCCTCTGTGTTCAAGGGGATGTGTAATTCCTCCATTTTAAATGGATATGCCATGATTTGGAAACCGAATTGCATTTAGTGGACATCCCTACCATATCGCAGGGCTGTTCTTATGTTCTCATGTTCTTCAGCAAGACTGCAAATTTTGGAACAACAGATGCAATGCAGTAAAGCACTCCTTCAAAAAACATATTTTAATTGGATTTTCAATAACTGGCAGTAAACCCAACTACAAACAGACATCCATTAAAAAAAGAAGAAAAAGGAAATAGAAAATAAGAGGGAAGAACAGTTGGGTTTGACAGAATGCCGCAGCAGTAAAGCATACTCCCATGCAATCTCTGAAACCTATAAAAGTCACAAAACCTACCAACCATTGTTACTTCAGTATTGTCTGGATTTAGCTTTAATCAAAAGCCAGTGTGGAAAAGGTCCAAGAAACTAACAGAATCCAGAAATGTCTGAAGCTGTAGAGTGACAAGGTTTATAATAACTTTCCTCCAAAAGGGAAGATTAAGGATGGAGTGGTAGCTGTGTGAGGAATTAATGGAAAGATCAGCCTCCTTTTAAAAAAATGAAATAAAATAAAGGTCTAAAGCAAGGATTCTCAATGTATGGTCCCCAGATGTTATTGGACTTCAACTCCCATAATTCCCTACCAAAGGCCACTGGGGCTGGGGATTATGGGAGTTGAAGTCCAATAACATATGGGAACCCAACGTTGAAAATCCCTGGTCTAAAGGACTATACCAGGGGTCTCAAACTGCCCTCCAGCTGCTGTTGGATTACAGCTTCCATCATCCCAGCTGCAATTACCACTGAGGTTGGGGGTGATGGGAACTGTAGTCCAACAACAGCAGGAGAGCTCCAAGCTGGCCATCTTTGGTCTAGATGAAATAGAATTTCACTGTCATTTAACACTTAACTTCCCCCTATTCTAACAAATCCAATATTGTACAGTTCTGGATTTCTTGAGCCAAACTAGACACTGAGGCAATTCTCATGACCACAGGAAAGTGGTCACTTGTGCAGGGCATCCTGGGACTTCTGAGGGCCAGACGGCCCCCGATCCCCACTGCCCCTACCAGCTCCGTGATGGAGGCTAAGACCGCTCTCCCCACAGAGCCCGGTAAGGCTTTCCATACTGCTCCTGTGGAGAGCCTCACTATGTTCAGCTCATCATTCATGTTAACAGGCTTACTTCTTCCAAAAACAACATCTGCAGAGGGCTCTGATCTAGATTGGGGCCATGGAGGAGGGGACCCACACCATGATCCATATTGCTCCCCCATGGCTACTACTTGACAAGGGAAAAGGTTCCTGTTGGAGCCAATGGGTGTTTTTTCCTTGTCAAATAGCAACTGTGAGGAATGGGATCTGGATTTGGACCATGAGCAAAGGACCCCTCACCTCATCATGGTCCAATCCGGATGGTGGATGGAGGTTTCTATGAAATGAAGACTGTCCGTGATTATGGAGGTACTTATTGTGCAGGGTCAGAACTCCAGAGATGATTTTGATCTACCTGTTTTAGATGGGGTCACACTTCCCCAAAAGGAACAGGTTTGTTTTCTGGGAGTACTTCTGGATTCTCACCTCTCCCTGGTCTCTCAGGTTGAGGCGTTGGGCGGGCTGCTTTCTATCAGCTTCGGCTGATACGGCAGCTGCACCCATTTCTCAAGATCAATGACCTCAAAACAGTGGTACATCTGTTGGTGACCTCCAGACTTGACTTCTGTAATGTGCTAATGTCCGAAAAAGCAATGAAACTGCATGCCATCCACTTATGTGCAGTTTGCCCTTGCCCTATGTAGTATAAAGCCAGTATGCACCAGAAATCTGTAAATAGGATGGGGAAATGACAGATTAGGGGCTTCATCTACTGAAGGAATACTGAAGATGGTAGGTCTGAGAGAGATATGTTTCATGGAACATTCAGCCTCAACTGCAACATGAAGCAATTCAGTTATTTGAAATGTAGCCGTCAGCATGGGTTGTAATTTGCATCTGACAGCTACGGTATAAAATTTTTAATCAAAATGAAACTTTTACAAACTTGCCAACATACTCATAGAAATAATAAAACCACTTTGCTCCAAAATAGACTTTGGGAGAAATGATTGATGGCTTCTTCATAATTAAACACATACTAAGCATTCAGTGTCCACCAAGACAATTATTCAGACTTCATAACAATGCATAAAGAGGGGGGAAAAACTCAGTTAATGGGCTGTGACTATCCGCAGACACTCCATTATTCAATTTTATCCCTTAATTTTCAAGTAAGAGGAAGATAGTTAAGAGGTAAAACATTAAAGGTCTGCAAGCACTGAATATGAGCAGGAACGGAAAGTTTGGTACCAAAAAGGCCTACGCTATTTTTCCCCCTTCCTTGGCTTGTCATCAGCAAGGAATACAGATTCCACCACTACTGGCAGTCATCAAAGGGGAAGGAATTTATTGGTTGACATCCAGACTAATGAAACTCTGAAACTTCATGTGATGTGTTGTGTTGCTGCTGAGTTCCTGACTAATGCAGCATCAGTGCCTGCGGGGCGGGGGCAAATTTTGACGACCTCCTCTTCTTCTGAAGCTCTCTGTGCCACCCAAAAATATGTCCCTGAGGGTTGTGTGACCCTCAGGGGCATATTTTTGAGTAGCACTTAGCACATCCAGGGGAAGAAAATGTAGTCAAAATTGCCACTCTCTGTGTGAGTGCCAGAGCCCATTAGCAACACTGGGATGTTATTATTTTATTATTAATTAAATCGCATGAACTTCTCATGAAGCACTGATAGGAACATAGGAAGCTGCCATATACAGAGTCAGACCATTGGTCCATCTAGCTCAGTATTGTCTTCACAGACTGGCAGTGGTGTTTCCAAAGTTACAGGCAGGAGTCTCTCTCAGCCCTATCTGGAGATGCCTGGGAGGGAACTTGGAACCTTCTGCATGCAAGCATGCAGGTACTCTTCCCAGAGTGGTGCCATTCTCTAAGGGGAATGTCTTACAGTGCTCACTCATGTAGTCTCCCATTCAAATGCAAACCAGGGTGGGTCCTGCTTAGCAAAGGAGGCACTTCCTGCTTGCTACCACAAGACAGGCATGGGGCTCCCCCAGTTTAGTATTAAAGGAGCTAAGTGCTTTGTAGCAGCCTTGTCAACAATCCCACACAAGTTGTTAGCCCAGCGTTTTACGAACCTGCTAACCACCCATGTTTGTCATTCATGTCATATCAGCAGCTTGGGAAAAGAAAAGAAAAAAACAGGTTTTCAAAAACTTGCCTGCCTCATCATCTGGAAGTGCTTCTTGCTTGCTATGGCCAACCAGAAGAGTGGTCCCATGTGTTGCCTTTTCCTGCACATGTTCCAAAGCATGCCTCTAATGTACACATTTCAATGGATCTGTACTTATAAGTGGGCTACCAATGCTACTTTTTTGTTGTTTGCCAGGAAACCTATTGCTTGGCTCCTGGAGTTGATTTAGAATGCTTTAGAAGCTGCTTCTGCCTCCCAGATACTGAGGTCATTCACACAATCAATGGTTGATTAGTTTGTTAGTCTGAATGTCAGCCATTATTTACTTAAAGTATTTATGCCCTGCCCTGCAGGACCAAGCTCTCCTAGGAAGGTTAACAGAATAATACAATACAATACTATACTATACAATACCTAAAATCGTAATAGAAAAACAAAACCACACCATGAAACTTAAACAGCAGAGAAAACCAATCTGTTCAAAGCCTTGCAGAACACGGTCTTTACAAACTTCTTAAAGGCAGGGGCTTGCCAAACATTCAAGGAGATCTTCCAAAGATGTGGTGCCAGCACTGAGAAAGACCTGCTCCAGGATCACCACATGAATGGACATTAAAAGTCAGAGCAGGGCTTGAGAAGTTGACTGAAAGACACATATAGGTTCAGTGGGCAAGTTTGGTCATAGGTAACCCTGACCCAGGCCATCTAGGCCTTTAAAGTTAATACCAACATTTTATATTGGATCCAGTATGGTATAGTGGTTATTGTGTGGAACTAGGATCTGAAGGATCTGAGTTCAAACTTCCGTTCAGCCCTGGAACTCTCTGAGGCTATTCTCACGATTGGCCAAAATTGGGCTAAGGGAGCCTAGCCTGCTTTTGGCTGATCATGTGCTGCAAAGGGAGACATGCGGCTCCTGGCAGCTAGCCGCCCAAAATACCCCTCCCCTTAGCCGAGGTTAACGGAGCGAGTGCACTTGCATGGGGCATCCTGGAACTTCCAGGGGCCATGCGGCCCCCGATCCCTGCAGCCCCCGCCGGCTCTGTGATGGAGCCGACAGTCATGTGGGTGGCCGATCCAGCCACCCAGGGCTCCCTTTTGATCATCTGCAGGATTGCAGGCTAAGCCTTACAGCTCTTCTCACTGATTGTGAGAAGAGCTTCTCTGAGTGATTCTGGACCAGTCAATTAACCTTTCTCTAGTATAACCTTCATGTAATGTGTAATTTTATGTTGGTCTCTGACCGTAATAAAGGCTTATGTATGTATGTATGTATGACCAGTCAATTATCTCTCTACTTAACATACCTCACATGATTGTTATGAGGATAAACATAACCATCTACACTGCTCTGGGATTCTTGGAAGGAGAGTGGGATATAAATAAGCAAGCAAGTCTCATGTGGGAATAGGCCAATGAGTGGAATGCTCCTGGTCAGTTGGCAACTGTTAGTGTTATTGGTGCTAACTCTGTTATTTTCTGCCTCTGTCACTGTTTCATAACCAGTAAGGACTCAGGGATTCCCCACACAGGCTTCAGCTCCCCAAGTGAAACTGGTTTTTTTTTAGTTCCACACATGGCCTGTCCCAACCTGAAGCCTTCTGGATTTGCCTTTTAAGGAGAAAGTCCATGTTACTCAACAGTAACATGTTGTACAACTTTCTTTCCTGAAATCATTAAGTTGAGCATTTTCCTGCTCATGTCACCAGCAACTAATAATGTGGAGTGACAGTGGAGGGATGTAAAGTTAATAATGTCAACACACATAATAAGTTGTACTACATATTAGCAAGATGGGAGGAAGGAAATCATCGTAGGGTTGACCATTTTGGGCAGCAGCCCATGTTCTTCATATAATCTAGGCGCAAAAGCTCTCTCTCTATTTCTCTAAGGCGAACCCGTCGCGAATCCCATGTGTGGCAGTTCTCGGGAGAGTTCACAAGTGAGCTGCCGGCAGGGGGAGAGGAAAATGGTGGCGCCAGACAGGCTTGTGGGCAAGGGGGAAAAGAAAGTGGCAGCCGGGGGAAGAAAATGGTGGCAGCGGGCAAGAAAATAGCAGCGGCGGTGGGTGGGAAGAAAATGGCGGCAGGTAGGCAGTGAAAATGGCAGGGGTGGGGGGGGAGAACTAGAGGCTCAGATGCTCTCCACCCGGCCCAGCTAGCACTCTTTTATTTTAGTTTCATGATTAGTACTCCTAATGTAGTTTTCTTCTAGTTAAAGCAACTATGCCCCTCCTCAAATTTGGAATGGGACTGTGGTATGAGAATAAGGGGGTTCAGCCTTTACCCCCCACCCCACCAGTCATGCCCCAATCTGAATGTAGAACTATTAGCTGTTGGCATGGGGACACCATTGCACCCTCTGTGGCAAACTTACAGGTGAGATTTGGAGTGGGAAATTGGCTTGGTGAGAAAATTAATTGCACCCCTCCACTTGCTTCATGGTCCCAATCCAAACAAGCTCCCTCACAGTATTACAAGAAGAAAAATTTAGTTGGGAGTTCTGACCATAGAGTTTCAACGTAACATGAAGTTTCAGCTTCAAACCTCAATGATGTTCAAAAGCATGCAGACCAATGCATGTATTAAAAGTAGAAAGGTGATCACAAATGCCTCCCTGACATTGTATTTCAAGCAGGGGCCCTTTTGACAAAACAACTTCTATGTGAGAGCCATCTCTTCTAGAGCTCTATGGGGGAAGCGCTAGGAAGGGCCACGCTTCCTAGTGCCCATCCGTGCCATCGAAGATGGTGCTGGCGGCTTGGTATTTCCCTTCAGTGAGCTCCACTGGTGCTGCTTTGCAAAGTGTAGCACTGAGCAGTGGGAATGGTCACCTCCATGCAGTGCTGGGTGGTGGGGGTGGTGGCTGTGCAGAGTATCCGGCTGACCGTAACCTTTCTTGGGTCTAATCAATAATTAGGAACTGTACTTCAACTGGTTCTCAGGTTTTGTGATGAAGAAGACTGCTGTAGCCCCTTATTGGCTGACATGCTGAAACAGTATAAATAAAAGATGTAAAAAATAATAATTAAAAAATGAGGAGCGACAGGGAATGAAAAATATAATAAAATATGCTAGTGCTTAATAGTTAAAAGGAATTCGATTATACTCTGGAAAATAACAGAACTGAATCATTCTGGAAATACTTATGGTGTGGTAATAAATTGGTTTAATTTGCCTCTGGGATAAAATCCAATTTTTTTTAAAATAGCAAATGAATCTCAATACAGACATCGCCACAAACCATAAAATAGACAGTGCACCAGGCATGCAGCCTGTGAAATGTTCAGTTTACAATGAGTGGGAACGGTGTGATGATCCTACTTCCATGGATTTCCCCCCCTTGGTCTTCGGATTAGCCACATGATCTTATGGGTGCCAAAAGATATGGTAGGGTAACACCTCTCCTGCAGTCACTGCATTGGTTGCCCATTCACTTCCAAATTCAATTCAAAGTCCTGGTTCTTACCTTCAAAGCCTTGCAGGGTTTGGTGCCTGTTTATCTACAGAATCGTCTCTCCCATCCAGTTACATCCCGTCCTGTTAGATCATTTCAGATGGCCCTTTTGTCGGTCCCTAATTTTCGAGAGGTTTGGAGTTCTAGGACCCGCAAAAGGGCTTTTTCGGTTGCTGACCCACTTCTTTGGAATTCTCTTCCCCTTCAGATTCATCTAGCCCCCTCTTTACCGGTCTTTAAATCCTTATTGAAGACCTTTATTTTCCGCCGGGCATTTACCCTGTAGTTTACTCTATTTCCTTTCCATTATCTATTTTACTTTGTAATTTTAAATGTAATTTTTGATCATAATTTTGAATGTTACCTTATTTACATGTCATTGTACACCACCCGGAGTCTTTGGAGTGGGCGGTATATTAAATAGGGATGTGCCCGAATGTTATTTGGCACCAGCGGGGGTGGTACTTTAAGGGCGGGGGACGGTGTACTCACCCCTCCCGCCGCATTTCCCCCTTCAGCACTCTGTTATTTTTAAGCCCCTTGAGGTGGCAGCATTCCTCCCTGCTGCCCCATTTCCCTCACTGGCCGGAAGTGGCCAGAAGTAGCTATCGCTTATGCACCCGCTGTGTGTGTGCGCACCCATCTGCCATGCTTGCGCACGACAGGCGCATGCGCGATCGCTACTTCCGGCCACTTCTAGCTGATGAGGGAAATGGGGTGGCAGGGAGGAATGCTGCTGCCCCGAGGGGCTTGAAAATAACGGAGTGCCGGAGGGGGAAATGTGGCGGGAGGGGTGAGTTCGGAGGCCTTTATAATGGCCTCTGAAACATTTTGGGCTCAAGCCTAATTTTAAATAAATAAATAAATGGAAAATCTAGCATGTTTAGGGGCTTATTATTGCTTTTAAAAAAGTTTCAATGAAGTTTACTCAGGCCCTGTTCAGACATAGTGTCAAACCTTGGGTAGATGAAGCTGTGGTTAATCTGTGAAGCTGGGAATCATGCTGAAGACAAGGGTTTCTTAACCTTGGGCCCCCAGATGTTGTTGGACTACAACTCTCATCATCCTCAACCACAATAAATCATAGTTGGAAGTGCTGGGAGTTGTAGTTCAGCAACATCTGCGGGCCCAAGGTTAAGAAACCCTGCCGTAGACAATCGACCAACTGTGCTTTGGCAACCCCTGGCTTCTGGACATAGGAACCCCTCCCTCTTCCTGTTCTTCCCAGGCTGTATCTCAGCAAGCTCTGTTCTGCTTGCATCACCAGACTGTGAGCTAGGTGTCAGCACGTCAGTAAAATTGTCACCATTGGCTACCTTGTTAGAGGGGGCATGCTCATGGTGATCGTACCTCTTCGGCATTGATCACCCTTCCTTGGCAGGGCAAAGATATTTTAACCCTTTGCTCACAGCACTTGCACCGCTGCCTTTGCAAGAACTCTCAAGCTATACAGTCATGCACAAGCAGAATTACTGATATGCCAGGATGGCAAGGGGGACTTTCAGATGGCAATGAGGTCCTGCGGGAGGAATGAAGAACAGCAGTTGAGAAATTGGGTCAAGGGGGCAGTGGGCTTTTTGGCTGGGTGGATGGGAGAAGGGACGATCCACCAGAAAAACTGATGCCATGTCATATACACACAGTTGCTCCCAGAAACTAAGGTGTATCTCATGCAACTTAATTGCAGAAGGTGTTTCTGGGAACTGTTACCTGACACCCCTGAACCATCAAAGACCTGGAGGAGTATAAGACCCTGAGGTCTGGTCCAGATCATCAGAGTGCAGGTCCAGAATGTGTGTCTTCACCTTCTCCGATGTATTCCTCACACCCCATCTTCATGCACCCCATCTTTTCTTTGAACCTTAGCATCCTCAATTGACGGGATAAACCATTAACTGGCTATTCATTGGTTTCCCTGCCCCTCTTGCTAATGAACGTTCTCCCATCCTCTCCACCATTCCACTCTTCCCTTCTCCCTTGCTAGATAGACTTGCTTTGTAGATAGGTTAGAAGGATTTGTCTTTGCTTGCCAGGATCCAACATTCATTGTAATTCTTGAAACGTATTTCCTCAAGTAAATCTGCAAAAGACATCCCTGTTCTGATTTCTCACTAAGAAACTGGGGAGACCTGAGTTCAAATCCCCATTCAGCCATGAAACTAGCTGGGTGACTCTGGGCCAGTCACTTCTCTCTCAGCCTAAGCTACTTCACAGGGTTGTTGTGAGGAGAAACCTAAGTATGTAGTACACCACTCTGGGCTCCTTGGAGGAAGAGCGGGATATAAAATGTAATAAATAAATAATAAATAAAATAAAATAATTCCTTGCACATCCACTGGCTGAGCCCTCCCTGATTTTGATAGCCCAGGGGTGGATTGGCACATCAGAGGGATCCCTTGGACTGTGGTTTGATAGAACACTGGTACATTGGTTAAGTCTCTCGAACCAAAAAGTCCTACAGTGTGTAACACAAGTGACATGAAATACAGGTGGGACATAGGTGTGAATGGAAACCTCCTGCATGAAAATAAAGCAGCATACAAGCTCTCATTCTTATGATGGAAGGATGGGTAAATGGAGGCTGATCAAGATGCATGTGGTCAGAAATGCATTCAATTATTTGTGTTACTAGGGCTTAATGCATTTGTGCACAAAGCACTGCAGTAATGAATTGTTGGAGACCTCTCCTGCTAAGGAACGTGTGCGACCCAAAACAAGCAGGGAAAGTGGGCTTTCTCCAATGTGGTTCTGTCCTTTTAACTGCATGATCTCTAGGGACACGGCATCCCTGTTGCCAAGGAATGGCAGGAGGAGTAAGGATATGGCAGAGGGCAGAGCACCAGCTCCGAGAGGGGGCCAGCAAGAAACATGACCAACCTAGAACTGACACATTTCTGGGTTTTTCTGAGCCTACCTCTCTACTGTTGTGGGAGGAGCTTGCACACAAACCCCAGGTTATAGTGGCAGCAGAATTCAGATGACACAATGGTGCTGTCGAACCTCAGATTTCAGCAGTGAAAAAGTTATGCCATCGAGTCGGTGTCAACTCCTGGCGACCACAGAGCTATGTGGTTTTCTTTGGTAGAAAACAGGAGTGGTTTACCATTGCCTTCTCCCACACAGTATGAGATGATGCCTTTCAGCACCTTCCTATATCACTGCTGCCCGATACGGTGTGTTTCCCATATTCTGGGAAACACACCAGTGGGGATTTGAACCAACAGCCTCCTGTTCTCTAGGCAGGTTGCTACAAATCAAGGGTTCAAATTCAGGTTTGGAAGCAAAAACAGAGCTGCGGGTGACAAAACCATGGCTTCATACATTCAGACGATCACAAACTCCAACCTCTGGCATGTTTACCTCTGGATTGGCATTATGTCTGAATGGGACCTCAGTGTCTAACTGGGGGTAATGCTGTGATCTCCTCTACAAAGAACCTTTTTGAAAAGAGGCTGGATGTAGCCTCTGATTTTGCTCTCCAAGGCTGACATTAGGGAAATAAAAGCCCCTCACTAGGCTGTATAAAATTGCCCGATGTTTATTGACCAGCCTTCAAATGCTAACAATTGTCATAAGGCTGCTTACCAAAGCAGAGTAGTCATTTGAGCTTTCCAGTGAATTTGTAAGGAGTATTTCAAAAGACCCACTTACTGCCATTTTTTCTTCTTCTTGTAAATTTACTTCAGAACTCTACAGGAAGCAAGCTATTCTTTAACAATTGCTTTTGCAAAATACTACACAATAGAAACCATTAGAATTTATAAATGACTATCAAAATTCCTCATTTTCGGTTCCAGTCACAAGCTGGGAAGAATTTTCAAAGGTTCAGGGTCTGTTGTATTCAGGCAGAGTGAGTTAATTGTGCACTGTTCCCTTAAGCACAAGCCAGCCTTAATACTTCCCAAATCCCTTTCTTCTCTTTGCCTGGGAAAACCCTGCTGCAGGCTGTCATTAAGAGCTCTGCCAAGGATCTGTATAGAAGTGGCTTAAAAGAGTGCTGTAGTTAAGTTACCAACACCTGTGTGCAGTTTCAGTTATGTAGACTAGGTTCAACAGACAATACATATTAGTGGGGCTTCACGGGCCTATGTATTTCTTTGTTCCTCCTTGTGACTACCAGAGGCAAAATAGATCTTATGCAAAATGAGCAAAGATTTCCATTTTTTTCAAAGGTTTAACTTGATTTTTTTTAAAAAAAATAAATAAATAAAAATGCCAAGCATTGGGCTGTGAAAGCTGCTGCCTTTTATCTCAGAGAAAGTCTGGATTTTTAACAGCAACATGACAGGCAGAAATCCAGATGGTGCAGCTTCCTCCATGACCACCTCTTCATTCAGGAAAAGGCTGGTTGAATTTTATAAGGGGAAAAGATAGCTACACTAACTAGATTCCTACTGTGTGTCGGGCTCAAGTCTTGACAATGAAGAGTTTAATAAAGAGGCTTTGGAGCCAGGCCTGTCCCCACTTCATTTTCTTCAGAGAGCCATGAGGGGTGAGAGTGCAAAAGGCAAACTAACACCCAGTCAATGCCTTTCACCCCATCATGGGGCCAGAGATATTTATTTATTTATTTATTTATTTATTTATTGATATTGATATTGATATTGATATTGATATTGATTTGATTTGATTTGATTTGATTTGATTTATATACCGCCCTTCCAAAATGGCTCAGGGCAGTTTACAACAGAATAAAAACAAGTAAAACCAGTTAACAATTAAAATTAAAACTATAAAAACAGAATAAAACCAATTAAAATATTCAAACAGCTAAAAACCCTAGAGAACCAGGGCAAACATTAAAACAGTTAAAACAAATTAAAAACCCTGAAAGGACAGGCCAAAGAGATGGGCTCTCTTGAGAGTAAGAATTCAGTAAGGAATTCAGATTACGGATTTCTGCTGGGAGTGCATTCCATAGCCCAGGAGCAGCTACAGAGAAGGCCTGCCTCTGAGTTGCCACCAAATGAACTGGTGGTAACTCGAGACAGACCTCCTCAGATGACCTTAATGTGCGCTGGGGACCATGCAAAAGAAGGTGCTCTCTAAGATATCTTGGTACCAAGCTGTTCAGTGCTTTAAAGGTAATAAACAGCATTTTGTATTTTGCCCAGAAACATATCGGCAGCCAGTGTAACTGTTTCAAAACAGGCATAATATGGTCTCTCCAGTTTGCCCCAGAGACCAATCTGGCCGCCACATTCTGAACTAACTGAAGTTTCTGGACTACGTACAAAGGCAGCCCTACATAGAGCGCATTGCAATAGTCAAGCCGGGAGATTACCAGCTGATGCACTACTGTTTTGAGGTCATCCTCTTCAAGGAACGGGCGCAGCTTTTGAATCAGCCGAAGCTGATAGAAAGCACTCCTGGCCATGGCCTCCACCTGAGATACCAGGGTGAGGCCTGGGTCCAGGAGTACTCCCAATCTGTGCACCTGCTCCTTCTGTGGGAGTGTAACCCCATCCAGCACAGGAAGATCTAACTCCCCCCTCAGATTCTGAGTCCCCACAATGAGCAACTCTGTCTTGCTTGGATTAAGCTTCAATTTGTTCTCCCTCATCCAGCCCATTACTGCCTGTAGGCAGGCATTTAGAGAATGAGTGCCATTTCCTGAAGATGAAAAGGAGAAGTAGATTTGGGTGTCATCAGCATACTGATAACACCCAGCACCAAACCTCCTGATGACCTCACCCAGCGGTTTCATGTAGATGTTAAAAAGCATTGGTGACAGAATGGAGCCCTGAGGACTCCATATAACAGCTCCTGTTTTGAGGAGCAACTGTCACCAAGCTCCACCATCTGGAATCTACTTGAGAGATAGGAATGGAACCACTGCAAAGCAGTGCTCCCTATCCCCAACTCACCAGGCGATCCAGAAGGATACCATGGTCGATGGTATCGAATGCTGCCAAGAGATCCAGAAGAACCAGCAGAGTCACACTCCCTCTGTCGATTCCCCAGTAAAGGTCATCCATCAGGCTGACCAAGGCTGACAACCCCATAGCCAGCTCTAAAGCCAGTTTGAAATGGGTCTAGATAAACAGTTTCCTCCAAGACTGCCTGGAGCTGGTCGGCCACCACCCTCTCAATCACCTTGCCCAACCAAGGGATATTGGAGATTGGCTTGTAACTGTCCATCGCTAAGGGGTCCAGGAAAGGCTTCTTTAAGAGTGGTCTAACCATTGCCTCCTTCAGACAGGGGGGCACCCTACCCTCCCTCAGTGATGCATTTATGATATTAACTAGGCCACCTCCAACAATCTCCCTGCTAGACAGAAGCAGCCAAGTCGGGCAAGGATCCAGAGAACAGGTGGTAGGCTGCACTGCCCCAGCAGGTTGTCCACATCCTCAAGAGTCACAGATTGAAACTGATCCAACCTAATACTGCAAGAGAGATTGCTGGACACCTCCTCCATACACCTTGCAGAAATAGTGGAGTCCAAGTCAGCCCAAATACAGGAGATCTTATTCGCAAAGGACCCATTAAAGGCATCACAGCAGAGCAACTCCGGGGACTGATTGGAAGTAGAAGGAGCAGAAACCAAACTCCTCACAACCTGGGATAGCTCCGCCGAGCGTGAACCTGCAGCCACAATGCATGCAGACCAGAATATCTTTTTTGCTGAGCGTACTGCCACCGCACAAGCCTGCAAATGGGTCACATGTTAAATCCTGTCAGATTCAAACTGAGTTCTCCACTTGCGCTCTAGTCACCTACCCAACTGCTTCAGCCCCCTCCTTGTCCCCCCTCCTTGTTCAATTCTAGATATGCCCCTGCTTTGAGTTTGTGTGGTGTTACGTTTACCTCCCAACTAAGCAATCATGGCCTGGCTCTTAGTCTGAGGTAAGGAGGAGGTCTGCTAGGTTAGCAAGTGCAGGTCGGAATTCCAGTGTCTCTCTTGGAAGTTGGCTTTTGTCAATTTAGTATTTAGGAATCTCTCTTCTCCTCTGTGAAGAGGAGCCAGTGGACCTGAAAAAAGTCTGCCTTCCTCATCATGAGGTAAATGTGAGATTTGTTCATAAAGAAATTCGTTTTGAACAAGAAAGAGGATAATTTGTCCCCCATTCTGCACAGAAGCAATATTCCCTTGTCAAGGCAGTCTTGCTTTAGTACAGACCTTAGCACTAGGCCCCAAAGACCATGAAAGCTTTCTTTTAAAGTAGTTGTAGGCTTGTGGACATGACAGAGTAGACCTGCGGCTTATTGAAGGATGTTCTGGGATACCAAAGAGGCTTCCAAGGAACTCATTTATATTCAGTTCCTCAGGCTAAGCTTAATGATTTGATTTTTCATACCATGTGTAGGTCTCTTTTGAAATGCCAGTACTGTGGGGAATTTTGTTTTAAAAGTTCACTTTCTTTTATTTTACTTTTTATTGGATTCATGCTTATACACTTACCCAGTATACATTCAATTAAAATTTAGCTGGATAGTCACAAAGGTCAATCATCTAAAGACCATCAGTATACAATTCTGATGTGCTTCACACAATTAGTGTGAAGTGCCATGAGGGCTTCTGTGGGTAGAATGGGCTTAGCCTGCTCTCCCTGCAGACGAGCAGGCTTTTAGCCCTGGACAGCCATATTGGCTGACCACATGATTACTGGCTCTGTCATGGAGCTGGTAGGGGCTACGGGGATTGGAGGCCGTCCAGCCCCCGGAAGTCCCAGAATGCCTCCACAAGTGCGTGGGGCATTCTTGGGAGACCCCTGAGGAGGGGAGGTTTGTTTTCACCTCCCAGTCAGGGTCTCCTCATGGGTCAACTTGTCACAGCGCAGAGATATGCCAGAACATCTCATGGCCAAGAAAATCAGGTTAACCGAGTGCTTGCTCTGTTAACCTGGTTTAAAGGGTGGGCTTCTTAGGTGGGCTAGCTGCTGTGGAACCACTGGGCTTGCCTGCAAGCCTGGTGGTTCTCACGATGGGGGAGAACCAGGCTTAGCCCAGTTCTCCCCCATCATGAGAATAGCCTCGCTATCTTTAAAAGTTGTGTAGAAGAGGGTACAAGGGTTCTGCATCCACCCTGCTGAGCAGCAGGCCTTGAGTTAAGACTCCTGCAGCCAACTAAATGGGTGGTTCAAACTAATCTGTGATATTCAGCATGACTGCAGATCATGTTTCTTTTTATTTGCTGCAGTGACAGCAGAAGCCACAACTGACAGAATTCTCATCAGGATCTGTAGTCTAGACCTAGCAACTCCATGCTCTTGTGGCTTCCTCACTTCCCTGCTCACTTTCTGCCAAAACTGCACAGCACCTATTGTCTCTAGGCCCTTCAAGCAGTTTGTTTTGCCCTATCCCTACTTTTTTTTTGGTTCTTCCTTTCTTCAAGTACATGTCTCCAAGTGCTCAGGATCTTGCTGGGTGACTCTGGGCCAGTCACTTCTCTCTCAGCCTAACCTACTTCACAGGGTTGTTGTGAGGAGAAACCTAAGTATGTAGTACACCACTCTGGGCTCCTTGGAGGAAGAATGGGATATAAAATGAAATAAATAAACAAATACATACATACACACACACATGCATACATACATACAAGCCTTCCAGGATTGACCTGGTCTCCCCAGGAATTGGCATCAGTCTCTAGGAAAAAATGAAAAGTGGTCCTGGAGGCTTTAATATCGCAAAGAGGCACCTTTTAATGTGGTGATTCTCTTTATTTAGCAGGGGGAGAGTAACGGGCCCTATCCACCCCCAGCACAGTACCTCCAATGACTGTCGCTGGTGTCTATCTTACGTTTCTTTTTATATCAATCTTTTTTGTTTGTTATTTCTCTGTGTAAACCACCCTGAGCAATTTTTGGAAGGGCAGTATAGAAATTGAATTAATAATAATAATAATAATAATAATAATAATAAATAAATAAATAATACAAGCTACCTGTAGCCAAAAATTGATGGGATCATAAAATTGAAAAAGTGGTCGAAAATGAAGATGCAAAAATATTATGGGACTTCCAACTACAACAGACAAACATCTGCCACACAATACACCAGATATAACTGTAGTCGAGAAGAAAGAAAAACAAGTCAAAATAATCGGCATAGCAATACCAGGGGATAGCAGAATAGAAGAAAAAGAAATAGAAAAAATAACAAAATACAAAGATCTACAGATTGAAATTGAAAGGCTGTGGCAGAAGAAGACCAAAATAATCTCAGTAATAATTGGTGCCCTAGGTGCAATTCCAAAACACCTTGAAGAGCACCTCAGCACCACAGGGGCCACAGAAATCACCACCAGCCAATTACAAAAATGCAACTTTACTGGGAACAGCTTATATTCTATGACAATATCTATTATAATAACAACAACAATATTGATAATAAAATTCAGCCATCCCAGCTCCTTGGGAAGGACTGAATGTCTGGATAAAACAAACCACTCAATAACACCTGTCTGACTGTATAAACAAGAAGCAACAACAACAACAATATTGTGAAAAATATTGGAAAACATATGGGGGAGGGGGAGGGAAATCTCCAGGACCAACTTTAGTCAGAGTTGGCAACCCTACTTGGTCCTCATGTATGCTGACTTGAATTTCCTGATGGAAGAAAGGTGGGATTTGAATGTCAAAGTAATTTTAAGCAAAATAAATGAAGCACTAGACCGCCTTTCCATTTCTTTTTACACAGTGACTCTTACCTATGATCCTCTCTTATGCGTTGCTATTTTGATTTGCAACTGACTGTCAAAACACAAGTTACGAAGGGTGTTGCCTATACTTCGAGTGGCCACTTGAAACATGGCAGACTAGCAAAAAAACTCTCCTGTTGAGGTCCCCTTGCACCCCCCATGTGTTATGAATTTGGTGGTGCACCTATATTTTGAGC
Source organism: Hemicordylus capensis (assembly GCF_027244095.1). NCBI lineage: Eukaryota > Metazoa > Chordata > Lepidosauria > Squamata > Cordylidae > Hemicordylus > Hemicordylus capensis. Next base: position 32,574,872 of record NC_069661.1, on the reverse strand, counting down.
AGCCACAATCTTGAAACAACATCAAATCCCCATTCAGCCATGAAACTAGCTGGGTGACTCTGGGCCAGTCACACATCTCTCAGCCTAACCTACTTTACAGGGTTGTTGTGAAAGAGAAACTCAAGTATGTAGAACAATGCTCTGGGCTCCTTGGAGGTAGAGTGGGATATAAATGTAAAAAACAAAACAAAAAAAACAACAACACGATGAATCAGGGGGGAAATATTTGCAACAGGGTCCTCTAGGGCAGGGATTCTCAATGTTGGGTCCCCAGATGTTATTGGACTTCAACTCCCATAATCCCCAGCCCCAGAGGTCTTTGGTTGGGGATTATGGGAGCTGAAGTCCAATAATATCTGATGACCCAACGTTGAGAATCCCTGCTCTAGGGCCCCTTCTATGTGCTATGAATTTGGTTTTTATCAGACTGTGGATACAAAAGTTATTAGAAGGACACGGACACAGGCACATGTGTTTATATATCGTGCAGAGAACCAGACATCTAAGAGAGAGACATACACACTGCTTGCAAGCTATTCTAAAACATGCCTGTGCTGCTTGAAGAGACAGGACTGCTCCTAATAAGCATTGTATAAATGCAGATGAGATGCTACTCTCATCTTTGCCAATGGGAGTAGCATTGCAACTGCATTTATGCAATATTTAGTAACTTGCTCATGGAGCAGTTCCACTTCTGCAAGCAGGATGGACATGCTTTTCAGTGACTTGCCAGAAGCATGTGAACCTTTCTCGTAGATATCCACTTCTCATCATGGTGTGTAAGCTATAGGGATGTGCAAACTGATTCAACCATGAATTCATTTAGGTCGAATAGGGGATGATTCAATCATTCAACTCATGATTTGTCCCCTTTGCTAAGCAGGGTCTGCCCTGGTTGCATATGAATAGGAGACTACATGTAGCACTAAGAAATTCCCCCTAGGGGATGAAGCCACTCCAAGTTCCCTCCATGGCATCTCCAATATAATGCTCATAGACATTCCTGCCTGCAACCTTAGAGAAGATGCTGCCAGTCTGTGTAGACAATACTGAGCTAGATGGACCAATGGCAGCTTCCTATGTACCTAAGAATCAGCTTCCACGATTTGACTCAAATAGATTTGGGCAAATGGAGTGGCATTTTGAGGCCCATTGAGGAGGAGAGTTGGTCTACCAATTAGGATCAGTGGATAGACCAGCTCTCTGAGGTGGGCTGCCACACCATCTGGAGTGAAGAGTTGGTCGGTCTACCAATTGGGATCAGTGGGTAGACCAATGCTTTGCTCTGGACTTAGTGTGTTAGCCCACCTTTGAGAGTTCTCCCTGCCATTTTGAGGCCAGTTTCCCCAGCAAAATGGGCCTCAAAATGGCACCCAATTTTCCCAAATCACTTCAGGTCAAATTGGGGTGATCCATCAAGGCAGCTGGCCAAGACAGCTACTTTCGATGAATCAATGGGGGTGGGGGGTATCTGCAATTTGATTCAACCTCAAATGGAATCACAGATATTGATTCATGAACACCCCTAGTAAGCCTCAGATAGGGAGACACACATATACATGGTGATCTCATAAGCCTCCTCTTTGGAAAGCAGACTTAGAAAAATTGGCAAGGGCTTTTTATGGTAGCCCCTTATTCTGGCATTTTCTTCTAAAATTGCCCCCTTTCAGCTATTTTTTAAAAAAGACTTTTCACAAAGTCTTTGACTGCTGATGATCTGCAGTTTTTCTACTCTGATGTTTTCCTGTTATACTGCTCCTCTTATTGCTCTTCTAGTTGTTTTTTAACATGGTTGTTTAATGTTGCTGTTACCTTTTTGTACACAGCTTTGATAGATAGATAGATAGATAGATAGATAGATAGATAGACAGATAGACAGATATCCTTTATTATGGTAACCAACCAGATAAACAATCACCATACAGTTTGCAGCAGACAATAAGAACCTATATCAAAGTAAGCATCTCTTTGCATATTTCGCAAGCTATAAAACAAAATTTAGCCACATTTAGAGAAATGAAATCATTATAATCAGATAAAAGGTACTGCAGATAAAACATATCAGTATTTCCAGGATACTTTACTAAAAAGGTGAGATAAAACTATTTCAGATAACCTTATAAAACGAACAGTAGATCAAAACATGCAAGGTTGTTTCAATGGCACCTGTGCCACAAGGGCAAAGCTGAGCGGTGTAAGGTATTTTCTTAAATTTCCCATCTAGTGTGCTAAAGCAAGCAAGGGTCATTTCTCTACTGAATTTCAGGGTCATTAAATGATTTAAATAGCTTGCAAGTCTCAGGGAGAGGGGTTGCTTGGACAGAAATACGCCTTTTGGAAGACTGGCTAGATTTACAGTAATTGCCCTTCAACATCCATCCATTTCTCTGTTTAAGCGTTCTTTTGGCCTGATCGGGGCCCATCTTATTAAGTTCTTCCTAAGAAAAACCATAAGAGTATAATATCTGCTCTAAAGACCTTTTCTACTTTGAATCAAAATTCTCAGTTAGGGTCATGGAAACTAACCCTACTGGACAGAATAATAGTCTTAGCTAATATGCAAAGACACACAGGCAAAGTTCCATCTCTACTATAATTATCCCAGCTTCTTGACGGAGGACCACATTGGGGACATAACACAGAACCTAGAATATGGATCTTAGGAATTTGGGTTGGACTGATTCCAGTAGGATGCAGTTGTTATAAGGGCCATGTTGAGCTCCATCTAGGAGTTGTGCCCAAGATTTTGCCAGAAATAGCTTTACTGCAGTGGAGACAAATAAAGCTCCTTTGAAGGAGTGAAAAGATGTTATAGCAGATGCTGATTTCTGGGCATTTTGAGATATGTAGTCCAAATGGGCATTCTGGCTACCGAACGATTGAAAGACTTCTCTCAAGTATTTGAAGATTTTTACTTGTTCAATTTTGTAGCCATTCAAATGCCATGAACAAATTTTAGGGCGTTTGGCAAATATAAGGATTTTGACTTGGAGTAATCTCCAAGGCTTCCTCCTTACAATATAGAGCAAGAGAACTAAGAGCATGTTTTAGCCCAATCTGAGTCTGAGAGAGCAGAACTGCATCATCCACATAAAGCAAAATTGCTAAAGGTTTGTTTGCTAACTTTGATGGATGGTAAAACAGATTTTAAATAATCTGTTTTACCATCCACCAAAGTTAGCCATGAGAAGCCATGAATTTAATGTAAAAGTTAAATAATGACGGTGCCAAAATAAACCCTTGTCTCTCACCTTTTTGAGTTGTGATTTCTTTAGTGAGATGACCCCAAGCACTACAACGAATTCAAAGAAGAATATTTGTAAAGTTTTTATATTAGGAGTAATACCCATTTATCTATGGAGTTCTTAAATTTGGACCACAGTTTCCCTCTGGAAATCGAATCAAATGCAAATCTGAAATCAATGAAGGCAGCATATAGTGCAGTACTAGATTTATGTGTATACTTTTCTACCAGATGCTACAAGATATGCACTTGATCTAAGGGAGAACGACCTGCTTGAAAACAGCTTGTTCTTCTGCCAAAATATTTTCTAACTCAAACCAACAATCAATTTTTCATTTAAGTGTTTTGCATACAACTTACTGATAACACTTAAAAGACTAATGGGGTGGTAATTGCCAGGTATGTCCCTTTCCCCCTTCTTATAAATGGGAATTATCAAGTTTCCCCCCAAGACCTCTTTAATGCTCAGATAGAATAAAACAGATTTTTTTTTTTTAAAAAAAGTTAAAAATAGCAAATGTTTTGATGTTACACATCAGCATCAGTACTTTACAGTAGTGGCTGAAATGTGCTCTCATAAATCAACATCATGACTCAGCAAAGCTGACAATAGTTAGCCAATCCTGTTACAGTGTCAATTAGTCCTATTATCCCCCCCCACCCCATAAAGAGAGGGAGAGAGTAAAAATTCCCACCCTCACATAATAGGAAGGGGGAGTAATAATGGGAGGGAAAGAGTAAAAGCTCACACCCTCACTCAGAAGCCAATACATTTAATTGCTTCCTTAATTTCTTATTTAACATTCATTCTTGACTGGGTATAAGTAAAGTATAAGTAATTTCTCTGCAAGATTGGGTTTTGGGTCCAGTTGAGAAACAATAAGTAATTTCTCTGCAAGATTGGGTTTTGGGTCCAGTTGAGAAACAATAAGTAATTTCTCTGCAAGATTGGGTTTGGGGTCCAGTTGAGAAACAATAAGCTGTGAGATAACCAAGAGTTTGTAGTCAAGAAATCTAGATAAGATGACTACTTTTGCATCTCGGGTGAGGCATCCCACTGTTGAATTGCTCACTTGAGCTATTTTAGGTTCTGGAAGAACAAAGACCAGTAGAGAATGAAGAGAAACAATGAGAATCAGATTTTGCAAACAAGCAAACCATGAGACACATATCTCTGACTGTAAGTGATCAGTTAATCTATCAGATAGAAGACAAAAATACAGCAAGAGAGATGTGGGAAAGATTAAGGGATGCCTTTCAACAAAGAACCATGAATTGTTGAGTTTGTCTTATGTGGCAATTGTGTATAAAAGATTCAGAGACGGAGAGAGTTTGCAGGAGTACATGTGCTCATTTTTGGGAATACTGAATGAGTTGGAACTGCAGGAGATAAATATGCCTGAACCAGCAAAGATTGGACTTTTGCTTAATACCTTGCCTAAAGAATATAAGAACATTGTCAATTATCTGCAAATTAAAGAAAATGTGACGTTGAGTTTTGTACAGGAGTTTAATTTTGCAATTTAAAATTAAATTATTATTTTTAATTTGAAAAAGTAAAAAAAAAGGGAGGAATCAGTTAAAAATCAAGTCTACAGAATTGCTGGTGGTAGTCAAAGTTTTATATGTGGAAGCACCTTGTATCTGAGGAATGCTTGTCCTAGTAAAGAACAAGGGAATTATTTTCAATAGAGGAAAGGGAATAAGACTAAATTCCTGAATAATAGACTTTCTAACAAGCAAACATACCTATGAAAAAGTGCAAGCAATGAAAACAATGCTGAGAAAGATGAAAAATTGTTTGCTGCAAAAGAAATCTGCAGGGTTGATTCAAGTCAAAGTAGAAACAAAATATATTTGGATAGTGGAGCAGCTTCACATTTCTTCAATAATTTGCAAGATTTCTCTGAGATAATCATAGAACATAAAAGTCCTATATACTTTGCTAATGGGCAGCAAATTTTTGCAGAAGGAAAAGGGACAGTTTATCTGAAGTGTAATCTTGGTGATTGTGAGTCCTTTGGGGACAGGGAGCCATAGTATTTGTCTATTTTTATCTATGTAAACCACTTTGGGAACTTTTGTTGAAAAGCTGTATATAAATATTTGTCGCATTCGTGGTGCAAATACAATGAATGAAGTGTGTATTCCCGGGGCATACTATTTTCCAAGTTTACAAAACAGTATAATGAGCGTAAAATCAGCCACAAGGCATGGATGTAGAGTTCTTTTCAGAAGGGATCATTGCTTTATTTTCTGAAAAGGAAAACTTCTGATGGAAGGCATGTTGAGAGATGACCAACTATATGAAATAGATCACAAAAGAGAGCAAGCAAATGTTGCAAGGGAGTGTGCCCACAAAGATTGCATAAATTTATGGCATCGCAGTTTCAGGCATCCAAGCAAGGAATACATTTCAAAATTAGTAAATAAAAAGAACAATTTTTGATGGGAGTTGTAGTTCAACTGTTGCAGAGAAATTACGTATCCAATATAAGTAATTGAACAGGAAGCCAAGTTTAACTGAGAAACAAGAGTTTGATATTTATTATTTACTAAACATAGGCTAAGAAAACAAAACAAACCCAGGCAAACAACTTCTTATGCGGTAAGAGGGACAACCTCTCAGTTTGAATTCAAATCAGCAAGTGAGTAGGAGGCAAACAAACACAGTTTGACTCTACAGCCCACCCCCAAGCCAGTACAGAGACACATTCAAATATATATACAAGCATGTCTGAGACGATGTCTGTAGCAAATCCAAACATTCTCATTGACCCCTTCTTGTTGTCTTGTTCTTTAAATCACAAGTCCCAGTGCCTCTCACAAATTCTGAATTTGTCCTCTGGCTAGAGGCTGTGTAAGAATGTCTGCCTTTGGTCTGAGGATGGCTGAGGGTGATGGGAGTTGTAGTCCAACAACATCTGGGGACCCAAGGCTGGGAATCTCTGAGACTGAGCATGATGGGAAAGAACTCTGCATTAGGCCCTGGACAGCTCCTGCTAGTTAAGGTAGACAGTGATGGGCTTCAGGGCCCATAGGTTCACTATGAAGCTGTCTTTTTCTGAGTCAGACTATTGGTCCATCTAGCCCAGTACTGTCTGTTCTGATTAGTACTGGAACCCCAAGACTTTCAGTCAGAGAAGAGTCTTTCCCAGCCATACCTGTATAGATGCTGTGATTGAACTTGGGACCTTCTGCATCCAAAGAGATGTTCTTCCAGTGAGCTTGAGTTCAGGAGTTAACATGTATACTTACCAGAGGGCTTACAATACAAGGCAGAGCAAACAATAGCCGGTGAAGAAGACAGCAGCTTGATAAAAGAGCAATAAATTGCTATAACAGGGCTGGACTGAAATACACCCCCTTTACCACCCTATTTGCAGGCCGTGAAAGTGGGGGCACATTTTGGCAATTCTTTCAGGAGGATTAAATTATGTACCAGCAACTAGCAGCCACCATTCCCCTCCCTGTAATGATGTGACATCATGATGTAGCATTACTCAGAGGGGATAGAAAAGCTCTCTGCAGAAGTTATGTTAAATGTGTGTGTAGGGTAGGTGGAACCAGTGGGCACGAACTCATTCCGCACTCTGATGTTCAGGGCTACAAATGAGGGTTGATGCCGGGACTGAAAACAAACTGAATGGGGCTGCAGAGGATCATGTGGCAGTTGGTTAGAACCTAGAGTGATTCATGAGATGCTTTGGAACAGACCTGAATTCTGAGAGTGGAATTTGAGGCCAAGTCACACACAACCAAATGGTAGGTTTGTGATGGCTGAGTAGCTCTATGCTGTTGTAGGTGACCCTTCTACAATATTCTAGATTTTGCCCTCAGATTAAAACGCCAAATGGCTTGAAGGCATATTTGTCTCTTCTTTGGCATGCCAGTGGCACCTGTGTTTTTACTAGAACCCTTCCATGCAACTTTAGTGTGAGAAGCAACCTTGAAGTTTGTCAAGCTGAGTGCTGGTCACAATAAATTAAAGGGGAGAATCATCAGTCTGTATTGTGGTGGCTCTTGCAGCTGTTATTAATGCCCCCTTGAGGACCGTCAGTAACAGACTCATCACCTTGCTGTTGTTTCTGTCAAGGCAGAAACCTCTTTCCTGACATCCATCTTCAGACGCATTGATGTTCTTACCAAGGTTTAGAGTCTAATAATAAAATAAATGCCCTACTCAAATTCACAGCACAGGAAGAAATGAACCATAATAATAATAATAAAAGTCCCTAGTTGAGCTACTCAGTATTAGTGAACATAGGCTTATTATTGGTTAACATTCCTTAGGAAGGACATACGTTGGGGTACTTCAACCACACATTCTGGGGTACACAGCACAAATGGTCAAGTGATGCCTACACACTGGAACAATTCCAGTGCCTAGTAATAACAAGGATTGTACTGAATGTTTGCCTATTTCAATTTTCAGGGCAAAAGTAGTGGTTTTGGGCCCCCTAAGTTGTTTTCCACTAATGTTGAGAATGTTTATTTTTTTTCAGTCCTGCTCACTGGCAGACATACTACACAACAACGGAACATACGTGCAGTTGTGCAAGAGTACTGCTGTGCAAAATGCAAGAATTGCACAAATGCAGTTGCATGATGGATGACCATCCATTGCGACACTGCATTTGTACCATTCTTGCATTTTGTGCAATAGCGCTCCTGTGCAACTGTGCACACATTCCTTTACAAGGCAAACAGAGGGCCAGTTCAGGTGAACAATGGCCCGCTGCAGCCCTACATGCAGTAGTGTTAGGACATGCCCCCCGTGTCTGACGCCAGATATGTGTGTGTGGGCTGGTTTAGTTCCCGAGCAGGGCCACATGGCCCCATTCAGGAACTAAATGGCCAGCGCTGCATGTGCAGCGTGGCAGAGAGAGCCTCTTCTGGCCATGCTGTGAATGCAGCGCCAACCCCAAACTAGCCCCTGAACTAGCCCACACAGTGCCAACCCCAAACTAGCCCACACAGCCCCGTTTGGTAGTTAGATGGCCAGCACTATGTTCACAGCGTGGCCAGGGGAGGCACTCCCTGCCTTAAGGGAGCTAGATGCAGCGCAGGCTACCTACTAGAATCTACTAGTGTGCATGCGCGTGCGCACACACACACACACACACACACACACACACACACTAACCAATCACAACCACAAAAAGCCCCCTAAAAGCTTACCAATCCAACAGCAAGAGCACACAAAAACAAACACCCCCACAAACCTAAGAAGAACTATCCAACAACAAAACTAACTTACTAGAACTAATCAAGAAATATAAATTAATTTAAAATGGGTGGGGTGGGGGTCTCACCACTTTGATGGGCAGGGCAGGCAGTGGCAGAAAGACATGTGGGCCAGGCAACAGTGGCTGGCAGGCAGCAGTGGTAGGCAGGCAAGTCAGGCAATAGGCAGCAGTGGCAGGCAGGCAGGGGTCCAACCAGGCAGGTGGGTATCAGAGCTGAGAAGCAGGGATTGGGAGGTAGAGTCCACGCAGCAGCAGACCAAGGTGCAGAGCAATCCTCCAAAATGCAGAGCACAGCAATGCTCTAGAATCCAGCAGCTCCTGGAGCACAGTCAAAGCCCTTCTCCAAAAGCAGATAATTAAAGCCAAGCAGGCACTTCCTGGCTTTAAATACATTTTGAAAATTCCTCCTTTGCTCTCCCCCGTCAATGGGGGTAGAGCTGCCCTGACAACACATTTGAAGGACAACAAGCCAAACAGAGCAAAGGAGATTGCTAGCTAATTGGAAGGCAGTGGCCAAAAACCAATCCAGAGGGCTGAAATTTTGTCAACAATCCCTTTGTAATGGTGGCCGCCACATTCGAACCATCGAACCAGTTTGAATTGTTTTGATCCAAACCGGGCTTGGTTCAGTTTGAACTCAGACTGGCCCTTCCAACTAGGGGCTGGTATGGTTTGAACCAGTCAAACCGAGCCAATTTGAATCAAACCCAGGTTAGATTAGATCTGGTTCTCACACCCCTATCTTCACCCTGTGGTAAAGGCTGCTTTGCACAGCAGTCTGGATGAGGAGGGGGAGTGATTTTCATGTCACTCCCCTTCCTCCCAAAGCCATTTCCAGATGTAGAAATCAGTTCCTGAAGGCTGTGCAGCATGAGTAACTGTAATATATGTTGACCTAAGGTTCTTGAAAGAATGGCAGAATAAAAATGTTATCCATCATATTAATTTTTTCATTCTGAAAGCAGATATATTAAATAAACTCAATCCGATCTACTTATTGCATAATTAAAGAGCAACATTTCCACAAATAATCTGGAAAAGGTAATATAGATTGGAAACAACAACAAAGATGTTAGAAAGCAATTTTAGCTTGGAGAGTGGAGGATGCTGCATTTTCATTCATGCAGAAAGGTATTTATTGATGCATTCAAGGTGTTCACATTTGTTATCTAGTCAAGGAATAGAACATACTGTGGTATTTAGGTAAGCAATAACAGGCCTTAAATCACAGATTCAGAATACTGAACTGTTGACTGAACTCTCACTATGAACAGAGTGTAAACATCACGGAGGCTTACCCATGTTAATGAAAAGCTCTTTTTCAGTATTGAAGAATTGAAGGAAAATGTCTGTAAATCTTTTGTTTTTTTAAAGCTCTTTCTCAAAAGGAAGACTGGACATTTCAGTGGACACCTAACTCGAATTTGTTAAATTAGTACCCATTTATAAATTATCTTAGCTTATCTGCCTAGGATGACAATTTTCTGTTTGTAAAGGTGCTTTCTCGGTGTCTAGGAACAGTCTGGGGATATTCACAAGACCATGCTGGCACATGGTCGGGCAGGTGAGGGGGAAGGCAGGGTTTCAACTTACCTTCCCCCAGATGATCCTTTGTAGCCCCTGCAGCATGCAAGCCACACACCCACACGGCCAGCACAGCCAGGATCAGCATGACTGACACTTCACACTGCTCCAGGCAGTGCTGGTAAACAGAGGGCAGGACTCGTCCCAGCCTCCATGAATCCCACAGTGCACTGCGTGCCGAGTGCAGTGCAATGGGGAATTTGACGGGCATGAAGTGCAAGCAGCTTGCGCTGACACACAATCCTGGGAGCTACGTTAAGGGCACGTTTGCACCTTTAAACCCACTTAAGAGCCAGGCTGTGGGCGGATGGTCTCAGGGGCGTAACGATAGGGGGGCAGGCAGGGCACGTGCCCTGGGCGCCACTTTGTTGGGTCACATGTGGGGTGCCAAAAAGTGCCACGGCCCCCCCATCCCCCCTGGATCGCGCGGTGGTGGCGGGCTGCGGCGGATTGCGCAGCGGTGGCGGGCGGCGGCGGGAGTGAGCGGGGCGGTGGCGGGCGGGGCGGTGGCAGATCGCCGAGTGCGCAGAGCGATGCTGAGGCCTGCCGTCTGGCCTGGCGTCGCTTCCCAACTGCACAGGCGCGCCTCGCAGTTGGGAAGCGACGCCGGGCCAGACGGCAGACCTCGGCGTCGCTCTGCGCACTCGACGATCTGCTGCCGCCCCGCCCGCCACCGCCGCACTCACATCCGCCACCGCCCGTGCTCACTCGGGCACTCCCACGCCGCCACTGTGCGCCACAAGCCATGGGGCACACGATCCGCCGCCGCCCGCCACCGCCGCGGAGTCCGGCCAGGACGCAGGTATGTGGGGGGGGGGGCGCAATTTCAGGGGCAGAGCTTGCCCTGGGCGCCGTTTCCCCCCGTTACGCCTCTGGATGGTCTGCAGTGAATCCGTGTGGATCCCAGCGGTTCTCACGGGCAGCCAAGCTCGTGAGAACAGCCTCTCTATCTATGCTAATATAATTAAGGTTATCTCCTGATATTAGGGTGTTAACGAATACCTTGTGATGGCTGTCTGGTATTTGAGCACTGTATTTACTGGAGTGCTGCCTTTTGTGACTCATTATTTCATGAGATTAAGCCCATTGCAGTCTTAAAGAGATTTATCCGTAACGGAGCTCAGCAGGACTTCATTTCAAGTTAACACGCTTCGGACTGGGGATGATTATTTATTTAAAATTATATGCATCCTGCTTACTATGTTTCTCAAGGCATTTGATAATATCCATTTCACCTTCAAGGTATGTTTGCCCATCCAGCCATTCAGAATACACAGAATTGCTACAGAAAAGACAAAAGGAGTGAGCTTTGGAAGGACAAATGAATGAACTTTGAAATGGATCTGTTGGTGCTGGATGGAGAGGCCCATGCGTTCAGAACTTGCTGGATTTTGGGTTGTGCACTAATTTGGTAAAGACTTCATGTGCTGCATAAAGATCTGTCAGAACTAGACTACAGCTTCTAAGAGGAGAGCTGGTCTTGCAGTATCAAGCATGAATGAACTCCTTTGCTAAGCAAGGTCCACCCTGTTTTACATTTGAATGGGTGACTACATGAGCGCCATCTGCTGTAAGATATCCCCCTTAGGGGATGGGGTGGCAGCTCAGTGATTGAGCATCTGCCTTGCATGCAGAAGGTGCAAAGTTCATTCCCTGGGATCTGCTGCCTGAAACCTTGGAGAGCCACTGCCAGTCAGTGTAGACTGAGCTAGATGGACTAATGGTCTGACTCAGTATAAGGCAGCTTCCTATGTTCTGTGTTTGATTGCAGAGCAAGCAGATAAGGGTCAAAGGGGCCACAAGCAGCAGATGTGGTCAAGATAGACTGGTGTCAAGTGCTGGACTGGGTAGATGAGGATCAGAAGACATGGTTGTGGACAGTAGGATGATCAAGTAGGAACATAGGAAGCATATACTGAGTCAGACCATTGGTCCATCTAGCTCAGTATTGTCTACACAGACTGTCAGTGGCTTCTCCAAATTTACAGGCAGGAGTCTCTCCCAGCCCTATCTGGAGATGCCAGGGAGGGAAAATGGAACCTTCTGCATGCAAGCATGCAGATGCTCTTCCCAGAGCAGCCAGCCACATCCCCTAAGGGAAATATCTTGCAGTCTGCCATTCAAATACAAACCAGGGCAGACCCTGCTTAGCAGAGGGGGCAATTAATGCTTGTTACCACAAGACCAGCTCTCCTCCCAGGTTTATGAAGGTGAGGCGAGGCTCTTGATCCATCAGGTGGTATTGCTTAGACAGAGGACACCTGAGCCTGGAGGAACTGTGATGCAGGGCCAGCCTGGCCCCTGTTGCTTCCTCAGATCTCCTGGACTGAAGAGTTGCAGTATCGGTTCCACCCATTATATCGAGTTATCAGCTTGCTCTCTGCACAGCATTACAGTAGAGCAGGCTCCCTCTGCTTGGAAGCTGCTGCAGTGGTGCAGGGGATAAGTAGTCAGAATAGGTCTGAGACTCCCAGGGCAGGGACGGCCCTTCCATGAGGCACGGTGAGGCAGATGCCTCAGGCAGCAAAGTACTGGAGCACCAGTGAAGTGGAAAGGTGCCTTTCTGCCACTTTAGGATTATTGGAGCACCAGTGATGTGCAAGATGCCACTTTTAAAAAAAAGGAAAATTGGGGGAGGACAATGCACACAAGGGGAGGGAGCATTTGTCATCCTGCATCAGACACACAGTGGCCTTGTGTCACCACTGTCCCAGGGCTTTACAGGATTCAAACAATATGAATGTATAATGCAGGCCTGCTCAGTTTTGTCCCACCGCTCAGCTGTTTTTGGACTACAACTCCCATAATCCCCAACCGCAGTGGTCAATAGCCAGGGGTTATGGGAGTTGTAGGCCAACATCTGCAGGAGAACCAAAGTTGAGCAGGCCTGGTATAAGGTCTCTAAATGTTAGAATTCACTATTATGTTTTGCTTGGTTTATACTGAGTTCTCTCCTCCATTGAGTTAATTTGGGATATATCTGTGCAACTAAGGCCAAAATCCTATGTATGCTTACCTGAGAGCAAACCCCACCAAATACAATGGCATTTACTTCTTTGTAAACTTCCATAGAGGGGACTGTACCTGTAGAATTTAGCACTTTGTTTATTGTTTATGCTGGGAATCATATTAAACAAATACAGAACTCCAAATACTCTGTGTAAACATTGTATTTTATAATCATGCTAATAGGTGTCAATCATTAGTACTGATTTACATTCAAATGCAATGCACAAAGATACAATTGGATGGTTTTTAGGGGAAAATGGCTAAAATTAGAACATAATCATTTCTCTTGCTAAATGTGATTCCTGTAACATGCCACAAATTACAATTTTGAATAAATCATAAAGACTTTATAACAGTAGAAATGAACATTAATTCTCTTCATGGTATATATCCCACTTTCCTTTGTAAAATTAAGACAGCTTTCAACAATTAATATACAGAAAAATGTGCATATTTGAAACCACTGCAAAATACATACAATTAAAAATATACAGAACATATGCATATTTTAAAGCATTGCAAAATATACATAACATTAAAAAAAACCCCTCTTGTAGCTCATTCTCATGGCTGCTAATTTTTATTGGCACATCTCATATTCCCCTTGCCCAAAAATATGAGTCCTGTCACAAGCATATTACTATTTGAATAGCTAGGGCCGCAAACCTATGCACGCTTACCTGGGACCAAGTCCAACTGAACTCAATGGGACTTACTTCTGTTAAGCATACATAGGATTGCATAGCAGTTGGACGCCATGTATATCAGTTTAGGGCACAGAGAACTCTAAAAACTGTTGGGATTGGTTTAAATGTGAGACATAACATTCACATGCATGGCAAAGAACATGTATTGGCACTCTGCCTGACTCCTTGCCCAACTGACACAAAGAAACCTACCCCACCATATCTCACTTCCCACCTCCTGCCACCACTTTTTGTATCTTACGCCTTCCTTTCCTTTTCATATGACTGAAAATAGATGTCTGAATTTTCAGTTATGCTGCAGAAACCATAACAGAAGGAACATTCTTTGTTTTTTAGAAACCTCTTTTCTTCTCAAGACTTTTGTAGCACCCAGAGGGGTGAAATATATGTTTTTTAAAATGTTTTTCCCCCAGTTTAGTTATAATTCCTTTTCATTGTATAGATAAAGAAGAATCTTAGTAGACTAATGAAAAAATGTACATGCATCATCTAACCATTAAAAGTGGACAGTGAATTTTCAACTTTCAGATTAAAAAGAAAAGAAAAGCTCACAAAGTATAATTCACTAGCACTTTAGGAGCAATGTTCAAAGTAAAACATAAAGTACAAAATAGGACATTGTTGTGTTATTTACTCCTTTTTACTTGCTGTTTAGAGTCAATAATGGGTAAAGCATTTGAAAAAAGGGCTTTGTTGACAGCTACATTTGCTTATCTTCTCTTTGAGGCTTTGCTTGGTCCAGCTGAGTTTGCTGAAGAAACTGGGATTGTCTCTTGGTAACAGAAGATGTAAACTGATTGGTGCATGGCCTGTTAAGCAGGAAAAGATGATGCAGAGCAAGTACAAATGCTGCACAATAGGGAATAATGGAAGAGGTATATTACTGAACGGATGCTACCAGGTCAGTATATCACTAAAATAAAAGGCTGGTTGAATGGCAGAGTACATTTCTCAATATGTATTTCAGATTATCCAGGACAATTATATTACAAAATTATTAGAAATATTCATCCTGATTTTCAACAAAATGTTCTCAAAGTGGTTTCCATAGCAAAAGATATAAGAAAATGGTTTCCTGTCCCAAAACAAGACTCTCTCTCTCTCTCTCTCTCTCTCTCTCTCTCTCACACACACACACACACACACCCAGCAACAGACACTGGCTGCATTCATACGTAGTGGGAAACTAGAGGTGAAGGAACCTGAGGTTGACTTTCTTGTACGTCCAAATTCATGAAACCCCAGTCCTGACAGAAAAGCAACCTCCACAAACTAAAATTTGAACCCTCGGTCTGTAGTGAGTTTGGCTGCTCCTGCCCAAGGTTTGCAGCTGGCTGCTATCTATCTATATATTTAATTCTCCTGGGTGTGCCTTGGAATGTGCATCACAGCACGCAGCTGATTGGCTGGGCAACGGACACGCCTGATTGGCTGAGGCACAGCCAGGAGGACTGGTCGCCGTGGCGGCGGCAGGCCGGCTGCGGAGGCCACAGGCAGCAGCAGGTCTAGCCCGGCCACGGAGGCAAGGCCCAGGAGGGGGGAAGAAAGGGGGGGGGGCAGAAGTGGCAGTGGGGTGGAGAGGTAGCGGAGACTGGGGCAGAAGGTAGGGGGGAAGAGGTAACCGCTGGCCCCAAAGAACGCACAGACGCTCTGTGCGAGGTTGGCTAGTATGTCTGAATTCTGAATTGCAGGCTGTGCTCGCTGTAACCAGAGTTGGGGGAGGAAGCTCCACCCTCTCTCTGGCTGTTAGGGCTGTCTTTCATGCCAGAAGAAAGCCTGCACAGTCAGTTTCTCCTCCTCTCTGCAATCTCCCTGACTGTAGGTTGGTTCCTGTCAGTTTCATGTGAACGCGGACAGGTAAGCGCATGTGCGGCGGGTGGGGAGGAGGAAGGCAGAACTACAGGTCCATTGGACCCTTGATTCCATGTTATGTGTGAATGGGACCACTGGAAAGAGACTATGATTCACCAAGTAGGGACAGTTACTTTCCCACTGCTACATATAAGGAAGACATCTCTTTAAAAGGTGCCTCATTAACCTGCTTTCTATGAGCAAAATAAAATCTGCAGAATTAGAAAAGAGAAGAAATCTTCTCTGCGAATAGATTGCCACATATGATATATACATTCATGTAATCATTACATTTCCAACAGTATCCAGTCACCGTGCTATGAATTCTCATGTCTCCTTGGAATAAGATACCAGAAATGTATTGATGTATAAGTTTTATCTAAAAGAAATGTTATCTGAAAGTTGTATATTTTTACATTTCCATTGTTTTTCAGTTATAGTGGTCTGCAAATCAGTCTCCCATTTCGTTTATATCCAATATTTTCTGTTTCTGGTTTTAGAAGTACTCTGTATATTTCGAAAACAACATCTTTTTTTTTTTTTTTGCACCTCTGGATTCTATAACAGCTTTCAAAGTGAGTTAAAGGTCTAATTACATTCATATTTCCAATGGATTATTTTAAGAAGTTTCTAAGCTGTAAATATTGAAAATAAGAAGGAAGTTCTTCTTCAAAAACATGTCTCAAAACATTATATGATATTTCCATTCCAACAGTCTTCATTATATCTGTAAATTCACCTCCTTACCAAATTCTCAAAATTACCACATTGTTTAGCAGCCTGAAAATCTGCTAGACAGATTAGGAGAGGCTAATAGTGAAATATGCAGGGCTAGGTTCTCTTTGTATTTTCCGCACTAACATTTTAATGATGACCTTCCTGATCTTGTTTCTTTACAGCTTCTGTTGATCAGCTGAGTTCAACTGTACCTAAACACTAAGAGGGAGTTAACCCTTTCCGGCTCCTCATTTGGAAGTATGCTGCCTCTTTTATCAAGCCACTGATACGTGATGAGCTTCTTGTTTTGAGAGCAAGGGATCTCATTTATCAAAGGGTGTGATCTCTTATGCTTGGCCATGTGCTATAGTACTCACCTAGGAGCACAGGCCTCTGCTGTTTGGCATGCCCTTAGACTGTGATTGATCTTTACATTAGCATTCCAATCTCCAAAGTGTCTATAAGCATACTGTAGGTACGAAATGCCACAAGGATTTGTGGAGGGGAGCCCCAAACCCTGTACCAAGGGCACTATCCAATAGAGTGGGTATTGGCTCCATCATTCCAATAAAAATTATCTCTCCCTCACGGAAGATCAAAAATCGCCAGGGAACCCGTCCACATGGACAATAAGAAGTCATGAATTCATCAACAACTAGAAGAGCCCAAAGCAGCAGCAGATATTAGGCATTCTGGGGATTTCAGAATAGCTGGAAACCTGCATGAAAAGCATCTTGGGACTGGCAAAGTGAGTGATGCAGAGTGAGAGTTCTATTCAGAGAGGAAAACAGGAAAGAGGATATCAAGAAGTAAACAGATTAACGGATATCAGGCAAAGACACCAATCATGCAGATCCAAATTAGAATTTGGTTTTTAAATGGCAAGACATTTCCCCCTGTTCACGGCTGCAGACTTAGCAAGGCACCTTTCAAAGTGACGACTCTCTTATATTTAGCAAGGGGAGAGCAAGTGTCCCTATCCAACTCCAACACATCATCCCTCTTGTGGTTGTTGCTGGTGTCTACCTCATATGTCTTTGTAGACTGTTTGTCCTTTGGGGATGTTTTATTTCTTTTTCTATGTAAACTGCTTTGGGAACTTTTTTTTTGGTTGGAAAGCCAGCGTGGTGTAGTGGTTAGAGTGCTGGACTAGGACCGGGGAAACCCAAGTTCAAATCCCCATTCAGCCATGAAACTAGCTGGGTGACTCTGGGCCAGTCACTTCGCTCTCAGCCTAACCTACTTCACAGGGTTGTTGTGAAAGAGAAACTCAAGTATGTAGTACACTGTTCTGGGCTCCTTGAAGGAAGAGCGGGATATAAATGTAATAATAATAATAATAATAATAATTGTTATTATACAATAATGAATGGGATTCATGCAATGAGGAGATTAATCCCTGCCAGCCACTGGGGCATTGTTTTACAAGACACTTGGTAGATACTACCCCCCTCAGAACTTTTCTGCTATTGATCTGCCTCTTTCTAATGCTGGATCCTCAAGGGATCATCTTTGCAACTCTGCCTCAGGCCTACCCTGCCAGCATTCCATCCAGGAGAGCGAGACCACACTCTGCTTGTCTTTCTTTCTCTTTCTCCTTCATTTATTTGGACTAGGGCCATAGTGTAAACCTTGTATATTACAGTGCCTGTTGTGAGTCATTTAGCATTATACCTTCAGTCACAAAATCATGGATAGAAGTGCAGTTCTGCTGCTATGGGGAATGCATCTGATTTCCTCCTAGTTCTTGGTTCTACTTGTTTGCCTATGCCAAATACTTCAAGCATAGACAAAGGGAAACGCCCAGACCTAACTGAATCCTTATATTCTGGGAACCAGCTTCTATCCCAGTGGTGGTTTATGAAAGCAGAGTTCGCAACTGGAGAAAAGGCCTTTATGTTGGTAGACCTATGAGCTTTGGGCATTACAACTGTGGCATACTAAGGAGCAGCAGGAAGAGTGTTATTTTGTCTGTGCTGCAGAGACTACAGAGTCCAGGGCAAAATACACACAAATAGTGCAGGAACAGAAGCACACGTGTTGCAGGCCATGCCAACTGAGGTGTAACAGGTTAGCAAACAACTAGCTCTTATGTAAAGCTATAAACCAGCAGCTAAAGTTCAGAATTTGTATGTCTGTAGAAGAACCCAGGGCACATCTCTAAAAATATCTCTCTCTGTGTGTGTCCCTGTAGTCAAATCTAATAGCTCATATCTCTTGGGATGTTTACATGATTTGGTAATGAATGTAGAAAAGAAATAATTAGAAAGGAAGGTGCAGATACTACTAGTGATTAAAAACAACACCCCTTTGGTACAATATACAGTGGTAGGGAGGCAGAGGTATCAACAAGCTAATTTTAAAAGTAGGTAACATTCCTGCAGAAGGAAATAATGAGATGCCCCAAGTAAGAAGGTCAAACTCATTAATAAAAACACTGGCAAGTTTTGCTCTAGGTGAAGATGGTGGCAGCCAAGCTGTGAATGGCTTGGTTTTTAAATGACAAGATACTGGATCCTGTACTGATCTGATAGTTAATTAGTGTTTCTGCAGATCCATGTAAACAACCTTAATATTTATACCTTTGAAATTCTGAGGGTGATACCAGCTAGCTTGTTGCTGGGCTGTGCACAGAACCGTACAAAAGAACACGAATGCACCCTATTTCCCCAGATGGAGGCAGCCCTTCAGAATCATTTTCTCATTATTTATTCATTTCTGTGCCACTTTTGTCCTGGGGTATTTGAGGTGCTTAGAACCAAGTTAAAGCAACAGCATGCAAAATATAGAAACTAAACCTAAAACAAACATCATAGCAGACTACAGCTACCAGTTTAGAGGTCCATAGAGTTGGAGGGGACCTTGGAAGCCACCTAGTCCAGTGCCCTGCTCCATTCAGGAAATCCAGATCTAAGCAGCCCCAACAGAAGCCTGTCCAATCTCTGCTTGAAGACCCCCAGTGAGCAAGAGCCTTTCACCCTTCATTGCTGGACTCCTCTTGCCATTACCAAGTTTCTCCTAAGGTTCAACCAAAATCTACTACAACTAGATTTTAGTCTAGGTCTTATTCATATTCTAGTTCTGCCCTTGGGGGCTGCAGAAAACCATATTTGCTCTCTTCTAAGTGACAGCCCTTATGGCTTTTAGGAATGCCACCATGTTGCCTGACACCTTGGGAAATACCCAAACTTAAATACCCAGTTTCTTCAATTATGTTCACATTTGGGTTTCTGAATGCTAGATAGATAGATAGATAGATAGATATCCAAAAATTGAGGAATTAGCATCTTAAACATTGCAAATTTTCAATAGACATTAAAGGAGGGAAATAAGTTTATTTATATTAACGAATACACTGGCCATAGGAGTAATGGAAATTTCTGTTTTTGCAAAATACCTTGAATATGTATGCCCTTACCTCCGTTTATTATTTGCAGACATGTGCACTTTTCCTGGCAGGTTTCAAAGCAGAGTCTGAAATGACACATGCAGTTTATTAGGGCAGCAGAGGCGGCACTAGAAAAAAAAACAAATTGAGGGAGGGGACAGAAGGGGTAATGGGCATTTCGGGTTGGGTGCAGTATGTCCCACATGTTAGATTTCTGAAATGGGGGGAGGCAATTGGGGGGCAAAATACATGTCTGGAGTATTTTATCCCTACAGGGTATTTATGGATCTGACCACAGTTATGAACACCTGGTTGGTTTCTAGAATAGAGTACTGTCAAGTGGTGTCTCTTTATTTAGCAGGGGGAGAGCAACTGGCCCTATCCATCCCCAGCAAAGCATCCCTTCAGCGGCTGTTGCTGGTTTCTGTCTTATGTTTCTTTTTTAGATTGTGAGCCCTTTGGGGACAGGGAGCCATTTTATGTATTTATTTATATCCATGTAAACTCTATCTTTGGGAACCTTTGTTGAAAAGTGATATATAAATATTGGTCATTATATCTGTAACAATTCTTAACTTTTATATAGTGTTCAGATTAACCAGGTAGCCTTAAGCAAGCTACTCTCTTTCATCCTCAGTTCTCCTGTTTGTAATAAGGGGATAATAATACTGTAAGAATTACCTAGGGCTTGTTCATACAGATCTTTAAAAGGCAAAAATCCCACAGGGCCTTGGTTTGCCCTGATGGAAGAGCAGTAATGGTGAAAGCTCACCCTCTTTTTCATGCAACTATGAAAAGCACCCAAGACCTGCTAGAAAAAGGTGGTAACCCTTCTCCTTATAAATACACAGAGAGACATTCCTTCCTATAATGGGGAACTCAGCTCATGAATAATGAGCAAGCTGACACCAAGGAGAATGAAAACAAGATGCTAGCGAGGAGATGAAGCTCTAAGGATCTTCAGCCAGGCAATCAGGATAGTGCTTGTAATCATTAAACTAACAATTTGTCAAAGGGACCCAGTGCTATCCTGAATGGCTTTTGGATGAAGCTGAGGAAGCAATTTGGACCCAGGCAGACATTTAGGGGCAAATTTAATTAAAACAAGATGCACTTTATTGCCACAAGTCTCCGCGGGTTCAGTCAGCATAATTTGCAAAATTCAATGCATACAATCACGGATTGCACACCAAGAGAAGGGAATGGAGAGGAGCAGCTGGTAAGGGTAACAACATCATTTGTGGTATTGCCCTCAACTTGTGGTGTAAACATGAATCTTTTGATATGGATATCAGAGCACCTACAGAGGAATCTAATTTCAGGGACCAGGAGAAGTTTCAGCATTTCTGATGATGTGTGGGCATTTCAGCCTGTGATAGCCCACTGCCCAACCAATGTGGGCTAGTTTGTTTCCCAAGGCATGCATAGTGTCCAGGGCATGATCTGAAGGAAGAGAAGATGCCATCGCAGAAGACATGGCCAACTCCAGGGCATGTCCACACAGCCCCTCTCACTCTCCCAGTCAAACAGCAGTTTGCTAGCCAGTTGGGTGATTCTTTTCTCTTCCTTCTTTGGAGGCTACGCCATGGTCCAAGGGCAGCAAGAGGCTCCCTAGGTCCACTGGACCCAACACCTACAAAACAGAGGAATGCCTCTTTATGCCCAAGCATTTACCTCCTTGAGGGGCAGGGTGGCACTCAAGACACCAGCCTTATTGCAGGGCTGCTGCAGTTCACAGTTGATTCCAGACAATTGCTGCATTAACATTCCAGGTTCTCGGGGCAGCACCCAGACTAAGTTAGACATGATTAAGATGCATTGAAACTAATGGAACATTAATCAGTCATGACTAATTTTCTCATTTATTTCAGTAATGTTTAGTCACGACTAACTAGTCTGGATATTGCCCTCTACTTCTTGGTTTGCCTTGAATGCAGCCCGATTGTAACCAACCCTGTCTGTGATTCTGAATACCTGCAACCAAACCTAGCTGCAACTCCAGCTAAGAACAGGACATACATTCATTCATTCAACTTGAGAAATCAAGTTTCTTCTTAAACACTAAACACTTTCTAAACAGCTTCTCCTTAATCAGGTTGCATTACATTTGCACAGGTCAAATCTTCCTTTGCTTAAGTGCTCTGAGGGACAAATACTGAAAATAAGCATCCAATGGAAACAGCACTGTGCAAGTTCCCACACACTGTCGTAATGAGTTGTGCAGCTGCCTTCTCACGCAGTGCTCTCGTGCAACACTGCTGGGACTGGCTTTCAGATGCACAGCAGCCTTGGTGGGTCAGAAATGCCAGTGTTGCCTTGCACAACGTTGGCCAGTGAATTTTAATAGAGGGATCTAAAAGGCTTCAGGTACTAGTGGGGTGGGGAGTGGTAATGGAGTTGAAAGAGGTCTATCAACAGCTACTACTCGGAGGGCTATAGGCCACCTCCAGCCTCAGAGGCAAGATGCCTCTGAATACCAGTTGCAGGAGAGTAACAGCAGGAGAGAGAGGGCATGTCCTCAGTTCCTGCCTGTGGGCTTCCAGCGGCATCTGTTGGGCCACTGTGTGAAACAGGATGTTGGACTAGATGGGCCTTGGGCCTGATCCAGCAGGGCTGTTCTTCAACTATATGCTTTTGAGATCTGTCATCCAGATGATATTTTCAGATGTTCCTAAGTGATGGAGGGACATGTATTACATCACTGATTATTAAGTAACATCATTTGAGAAGTCCCGTGTTTCAAAATCAGTGGCTGACATGAAGAAAATTACTCAAACTAGTTCCATTGAAAGACAAGTTAAGCATTGCCTAACATGTCCTTTTAATTCCAGTGGGGCTATTTTGAGTAATTTTCCTCATCATGTCAGCCAATATCTCCAATTTTTAATTTTAAAGAACAAAAGCAAAATTTTTGGAAGTATTTATACCTACCTGCTTTCTAAATGGACTGCTGTATACAACTCCTTCAGTACTAAGATTGTCACTTCCTCTTTTCACAGAAACTATACAAATAAATAAATGCCAGTCATTGGTTTGCGCTTGCATGAAACCAGTTGAGAAAGGGGATATACAGGTGCTCAGGGTTTGCAACTTCACAGAGTCTGGGCCCAGCATACTTGAAGGGATGCCTTCAAGTAAGTCAAGTAATTATATTTCCCTCCTAGTCATGGAGATCTGACTAGGCCCATTTGTGGGTGCCTTGCTCTTTGAGGGCCAAACTAGATGTTAGGTGCAACAGTGTGTTTGTTAAAACATGAGCTTGCCCCTTTGATCGATAAAGCAGAGGGTCTACTTTTTATACTATAATGTGAGCACAGAGAAAACCCCATCCCTCCCCATCTTACTTTGCCAGGCTCCATTGCTTTTAAGCACTTCTCCGTCATGCTTCAATACTAAATGTGAGCCTGGCTGGGTAAAAACTGCTTAAAGCAGCAGAACACAGAAAGGTATGGAGAGGGAAGGGTAGGTTTTGTTTCTTCCCTCCATTTACATATATCTTGGTATAAAAAGTAGATGCCACTGTGCTTTATGGTCAAATGGAGTAGGCATATATTTAACGCATGAATCCTCCCAATGTCTAGTTTGGCCCAAAGGTACAGCTCTGGAGCCTTCTTGGTGTGCCCCTCTATTTCTGGAATTCCTGCCATGAGTGGTTCACCTGACTACCTTCCTCTCCACCATTAGAAGGCAGACAGAAATTGTTCCTTTTACAAGGCACAATTTAAAATTGCCTTGCTTGAATCCAGTTGACACTATACACAGCCTCTGTGTTTTTAACTGGAGAATTGCTGCTTTGATTATTGCCTTAGATGTTAAAGGTAAAGGTAAAGTGTGCCGTCAAGTCGATTTCGACTCCTGGCACCCACAGAGGCCTGTGTTTGTCTCTGGTAGAATACAGGAGGGGTTTACCATTGCCTCCTCTCGTGCAGTATGAGATGATGCCTATCAACATCCTCCTATATTGCTGCTGCCCGATATAGTACCAGTGGGGATTCAAACCGGCAACTTTCTGCTTGTTAGTCAAGCATTTCCCCCTGAACCACTGGTTTATTATTGCAGTTGTAATCAGATTATATTATTTATAGATGATAAGCCCAATACTTATACCCGGCCTTTTACCATGGTAGAACAAACCATGGGTTTGTTCTACCTTGGCAGCTGATTGTCTGGGCAATAGCTGCCAGGTAGAAGGCTTTCCTCGTGCGTGGCTGTGGCTGTGCCAAGTGGCTGTGCCAAGCACAGGTCTCTCTGGGATGCGGGAGGATTTCCTCCTTTCGGTCTCAGCTTGGTTCACCACCACACCACCACTCATGTGGGTGTGTGGCCTGCCTTCCCTGCAGCCCTCCTGAGTGGCGGCCAGAGGTCATGTGCATGATGACCTCATTGTATCCCTTCTAAATGACACTGCTCCATACTCCTCCTTTGGAATATATGAATTCTACATATCATTGACTGCAAAAATGAACAAGCCCACAACACAAACCCCACAAAACCATTTTCTTGCAATGGCAAAATCAGTCATTTGAGTATACACATAGATTCTCCGCATACTCAGTGGGGCCAGCCAAAATATCATTTTTGGGTGAAGAAGACATCTCTGTGGAAATACATTCCCACCCAGCAGCTTGTTAGTTACAGTGAAAGTAGTCTGGGAGAGGGGGTAACTTGTAAACATATTTAAGTTATAATTTTTGAGATTGAGCTAATATCACTTACCATTTGGGTGATGAACAATGGTGATTTTATCTGCGAGGAAGAAAAACACACACATGCACTGTGGTTAATATATTTGACAACACAGTTTTTTTGTTACCTCTTCCTTGATTTGCTGGTTGGTCCCTGCTCACAATGGGTATATCTCTACATTACGAGTGTATGTGTGTTGGGGGTGCCCTTACAGTAATACAATCTACCCCTCATGACCACAGCACAGCACAATATCAACACTTGTCTTGATTGGCACTTTGGCAAGAGAGACAGGGAGGATTATGGATAGATTTTCCTTCTTGAAAGCGGCAATTTCAGTGCATCTGCCCTTTCTTCGGGTAAAGGTAAAATATGCTGTCAAGTCGATTTCAACTCCTGGTGCAAAACAGAGCCCTGTGGTTTTCTTTGGTAGAATACAGGCAGGGTTTACCATTGCCTCCTCCCATGCAGTATGAGATGATGCCTTTCAGCATCTTCCTATATTGCTGCTGCCCAATAAAGTACCAGCAGGGATTTGAACCGACTACCTTCTGCTTGTTAGTCAAGCATTTCCCCACTGCACCACTTAAGGTTCCTTCCCATCCTGCAGTGTTGTTGCCTGCCCTCTAAAGGTGCCTGGGTTCTTCTTCAGCAGCAGTGGGGTACATGAAAGTCACTGTGACTGCCCTAGCCCTCCTCCGCCACCCCACCTCTGCTACTGCACTCTCTGGCAGCCAGAAGTGGTGCTAGGGGGTGAACAAACGGATATAGCCAGCATTGAGGGCTGGAAAGGAACTCTTAGGGGTGGTTGTAGCAGCTCTCAAAATGGGTAGCTGTGGGCACTTCAAGGCTTCGTCAAGGGGCATCTCAAGGCCTCTGTATATGTGGAGGCAGTGCAGAGGCTGTAGTGCAAAGCGGCCTTGGTGAATGTGAGAGTGGTGGGAGATGGTGAGTTAGTTCAGTTGAGACACAAACTGAGTGAGCTGAGTTGAGGCTGGCGTTATGCTTCCCCTGACAACTTTCTGTGCTTTCCTAGAAAGATCTGCCATACACTTTAAAATTCTGCCATACACTTTAAGATTCTTTAAGCAGAAGATTCAGTTCTATATCACATCCTGGTGCTGTTAGAAACACAATCCCTGCTTCCATTGCCTAAAACACTAGCATTCCATAAACTTCCATATCTTAAACATAAAATATGTTTAAACTTCCAAATCTTAATCATAAGATATGTAGCATCTTGTGTCTCTCTAAAGGAAGGCATATCTTCAGGTTTGACAAAAGCCCCAAATGATGAGTTGTATCAAAGCTTCCCTTCTGCTGGTGGAAGAGAACCCTTCGATCCAACTTGATGGAAATCCTCAATGAAAGTCTTTCCAGGGCCTTCATTGAGTTTTGGTACAGCCTCCAAGTACAAATGTAGCCTTCTTTATCCTACAGTCCCCATCTTCTGCCTATTGAAATGCTAGTTAAATGTAATTTACCATACATGCTTTCCTCCTCCGGTCTTTTTCTGATAATAGAGTCTCTAAGCTGGCGTATTTTTTCCTTAAGTGAGAAACAAACACACAAACAACACAAAAATCAATAGCTGCAGTTGATTGTTAAAAATAATGAATGAGTAGCTGGAGGAATTGAGCTTCTTAGTATTCTGCACACTTAAGCTTCTTAGCACAGGAAATCATTTTTAAAGGCATGAAAAAACCCTCTCTTTTTTTTTAGAAGAAGCCTTGTAGTTTTGGCATTTGATAATAAAGGATTTGTGGAAAGTTTTCTCTTGCTGCAAATGAAGCCCCATCACCAACCTTGCCACCCACTCTCCAAGGCCAGAGGCAATTATTATCATCCACAGAGAGAGAGGGAGAGCCTGCCTTGATCCTCACTTAATCAGAAGAAAGTGTTCTACAACAATCTAGACTGTAAAGGGAGCATAGGAAGAACCTGTTAAGCCTTATTCTATCAGCTTTATTTGCCCTCCACAGTCTCTTCAATTGCCTAGTAGAAACACAAGTGAAATCCTCATACGTAATATCCTAGAGTAGACCCATCAACAATAAAGGAAACAGAGTAAACTTAAAAAGCACAGCTGACTTCAGATTGACCAATCAAATGATGTATTTTCTATGAACAAATCTTAACTGTGATTTATGTGACATTAGCCTGCACGTGAGCTGCTGCCAGCACTCGGCACAGTCTGAAAAGACATAGATAGGTCCCAGTTCAGCTTAAGCTGGTCATGACTACAGCTCCATTCAGACATGATGTTGTACCTGTGTTCAGGTGTCTGCACACTTGCACATGTTTTTATGTAAATGACTGTACGGATGTTCACTTTAAAAGCCTCTCAAACGGAGCTTCCGATAGGAAGGTTACTGCTGTACAGGCATTCAACAGAACATGTGAGTAACTGCACCTGTGTACAAATCTGTACTTGTGTGCACTATTCCCAGATTGTGCAAGTGTTGAATGTAATGTGTGGATAGTGCAAAATCCCCTACTTATGAGTCTGACCACTGACTCCAGGTTGGAGGGGAAATGAGCAAAGTGCCCTCCAGTGGGCTTGCTCCTACATTGTGGCTCCCATATGTGTGGGGCCTGGAGGGGTCGGGGGAGGAAGACCAGTGATACTGCAGGCCACAGCAGCAGTAGGCCCTCTCCGACGTCTGGAGTCCAGCATTTGCCTGACAATGCCATATGCTGATGCCAAATACCTCTCTATTTCTACCTCCCACAGTCACATATGAAGCTGCTTCCTCTACTGAGCTGAAAGCAGAAACCCAGGGGCCTAGGTACAATACCACAAGAGGAGGGGGCAAATATCCCTGGGCCCTTGTGGGGGGGGTCTATTAGCTGGGTCACATCTTGCTCTTTGCTCTCGCCCTCGTGCCTCTCTGAAGAAGAGGAGGTGGGGAGGGCCCATCTTCACTTTTTCTTCCTTGGCCCACTCCAAGCTTGCCATGTTCCTGGGGAACTCCACTTGCACAGGAGCTGTATTTAAACTTCAGAGTGCATATAGGCCTTTACATCAGTGGTAGTGATTGTCAATATACCAACACTTCCTTTGTCCAATACAAAAACTCCACAACTGCATGGAGCTTATTCAGTTGCAAGTTGTTGGGGTTCAGACCAGTGTTCTCCATAACAGCAATTCCCAGATGTTGTTAACTACAACTCCCATAATCCCCAATCAAAGGCCACTACAGCTGGGGATGATGGGAATTGTTATCGACAACATCTGGGGATCCCCGTTACAGGGAACACTGATTCAGACAAAAATGCATGGAGCTGTTATTCCCCAGATTGTCAGAAACCAATCTGCATGTGGTCATTAGAATTGCATTCATGGTCTGTAAATTCTGAACTTTGTTCACCTCCTGGTTATATGTATATCTATTCATAAGACTGGGATGACATGTGAATATCCAACCCAGCTGAATGAAAAAGCCAACTCATGCTGAGTAAAATTAAGACTTAAAACCCCATGCAAATTTGAGACCCATCTTGTTGAAAATAACAGTCAATTTATAAGCACCCTTGAGAATTCTACCTGCTGGATGGCTTCTAATCCACTTCTATGATTCTGCCATTGTTTGAACTTCTCCAATGCTTTATCCATAGAAATTGCCCCAATTTTCACCTGCTCTTGCAAAAAGATGAGTTCTTCTTGCCCCGGGGGGATGCTTGGCTTGACAGTAGTATAAGTGATCCCTTCAGAATAAACTCTGTCTACAGGTAGCAAATGTAAACAATTAGAACAAAAGCAAATCCATGTCCACAGGTATATCTATTTTAAAACAAATAAGGATTCCAGAAATGGAGAAAATGGGCAGGCTGTGAGAAGTTACTGGGACGGTTCCAGCTTAATTTGTACTATGAGCTTCAATAGTGTATGTTTCAGGGCCAAACTAGACATGACAATAAACATGTTGTTGTCTATTTTGTCCCCCCACCACACCTTTAAAGTAGTTCTCATGAGCAGCCCCAATCTGGATAGCGACTGTGGTGTGAGGGTAGAAGGTGTCTAATCCATTGATTCTGTCCTGTTTTCCCACTGAAAGCCCCCAAAGTGATTATTTGTCCCTGAAGGTGCCATTTCAGCAGATGGTACCATCATGGGAGACGGTGTGGCATTAAAGGGTAAAAACCCATTACCTCCTACACTGCAGTCCCAGTTCAGATCGCTTCCCCGGGAGTTGCTATTTTACTAGCAGGAATGGAACTACCATTGGTTTCCTCCATCCAAAGGCCATGTGCTGTCGGAGGGCAGTGAATGCAGGCCCCCTCTGCCCACCACCATTTTTGAGGTTAAAGCAAATTTAACATCTTGTCTGGTCTGGCCTTCAGTGATAGAGAAGCAATGTTGCATCACCCTGCCCTCTCAGAGCTACCAGCCTACACCCTCACTCCTCCTTGGCCAGCTACAAGCAGCCTTTATATGAAAGAGGGACCTCTTTCCCTCCATTAAGAGGTCAGTAAGAGGTACAACATTGCCAGGGTCATCGCCTTCCCACTAGATGCAGTGGAGTCCCCAAATCTGGCTCTCAGCTAGTTAGCCAGTCTCTGGCTACTTCACACAGCCATTCTGTGAGGGGGATACCAGTACATTCATAGATTACATTCTGCATTGGGAAATTAGCAGATTGATGCCCACACAGAACTGCATGATGCCAATAACCAAATGCAAAGGGAATATCCTAGTATAAAAAGCATTCCATGGTCATTTGCCTGATTAATTCACCCTCTATTAAGTTTTATCTAGATTAAGTCATTCTCATAAGCGTTTCTGTTGTGAGACAGTACCAGGCCATTAACTAATTATGAAATTCAAGAAGAGAAGTTCTGACACATGACATTAAGGCCAGGGACTTTGGTTCACAAAACAAGGATAGGAAATGTGGCATTACTAAGATAGTGCCGCACAGCAACTGAACAACTTGTACCACACTTTCCTGAAGATAAGTGTCATGTTGTCCTGGATTTTCTCTACCAATGTAGCGTATTGCCGCAGAACCAAGAAACAAAGAAGGGCCTCATCGTTTTTAATATAGTCTCAATGGATACTGAAGTGGTTAGAAAGCCAAGGACCCTTAGAATGATCCTCAGGGTGCAGAAGAGTCACAAGGCATGCAAGGTTTAATGTTCTGGTTCTTTCTATGCATGCAGCAGCAGACAGACTGAGCTCCTTCCTTCTAGAACTTCCCTTTCCCCTTCCAGTTTAATCTCTAGATCAAGGAATGAATTACAGACACAATGAATTAAAGAATGAATGAATTACAGAAATATTACAGACACAGTGCTGGTTGGCCTTAAGGCAAGGGTGCAGCATGATTCATCTCAGCAAAAGAAAGAAAGAAAGAAAGAAAGAAAGAAAGAAAGAAAGAAAGAAAGAAAGAAAGAAAGAAAGCATTGTTATAGTATCATTCATTTAGAGCAGGGATTCTCAACGTTGGGTGTCCAGCTTTTATTGGACTTCAGCTCCCATAATCTCCAGCCCCAGTGGCCTTTGGTTGGGGATTATGGGAGTTGAAGTCCAATAACATCTGGGCACCCAACATTGAGAATCGCTGGTTTAGAGCACATGAGTGACAGCTCTGCTGCCAATCAGCAAAACTGTATTTTTAGTAAAGATAAACAGATTCTTCCAGTTCTACCCCATTATTATTCTGCCATTCTGATGTCCCTTGGGTTCTGTTCCATTTGTCTCTTCCACAACTGCAGGATTTTATTTTAAATGGCATCGATTAGTTTACTTGCCACCAAGGGACCATTTCTTTTTTATTTTAGAGTTTATTTTATATTTTCCTTCCAAATGCAGCAGAATGGATATCAAAAAAGAAGGCACTGAAGAGGACGTAGATGCTCCTGCGGCCATTTTAACTCAGAAGAATAGTGTGGCTAAATAAATCATGCTTCCCTTGGTGCCCCGTTCAGTTTAAAAATGCCTATACCTGAGATTTTAATTCCCTTGCCCTCACCCTCCGCTCACAGAAGGATCACAGTTGTGCTTCTACCGGAAGGTTTTGATTTGGGTAGGGGGATTGGGGCAATCAGATTCCAGATTTATTTTTAAAATTAGCTTTAATTTCTTACAGCATTCTGGAAATTCATGGGTGGCAAGCTGCACTGTATGTAAGCCAGTATCAAGCTTCAATTCAATTTGGACTCTAATATTCGGCCAAAACCAACAAGATGAAGTTCAGCAGAGACAAAATGAAATCTTGCAAGTGGACACCTGACTTGGCAGCCATACATGTGTGGACCTAGGTGTCTTAGTGTCCACTCCAGATCATAAGAAGTAATCATTCAACCCTATTCTGCACTGATCAGACCTCACTTGGAATACTGACTCGCCTACCTGAGCTTCCTGTCTAAGCAACAGGTGTGCTTGCTGCTTCTGCAGCACGTTAAGCCCTGCCAGCATGGCTTACGGAGGAGTGGAGGCTCCATTGCTACTGAGGAGTGCACCCCCGCACTCCCGATGCTTCTTCCACTGGAAACAATGGAGACAGAAGCAGGGATGCGGGGATACACTCCTCAGCAGCAGCAGAGCCTCCCGGTCTTCTCAAGGCATGCTGGTGGGGTTTAAAGTACAGGGGAAGCAGAGACCATGCCTGTCACTTAGACAGGTGGCTTGCCGAGTGGTATATGAACCACTATATTCAACTTGGACCTGCCCTGTGTGAGGTCATCTCAGGTGGGCCTTCTCAGAGTTCCGGGCCCAGGGGAGGGACGTGGGGCCCAGGCCCGTGGCAGGGCCTTCTCTGTTGCAGCCCTCTCCTTATGGAACACTCTGCCTCCTGAGATTCGCAATGCTACCTCCCTTCTGTCCTTTAAGAAGCCCTATTTTGCCAGGCTTTTAGTTTTGTGTGTGTGTCTTTTTCTTTTTTCCTTTCCTTTTTTTCCTTCTCCCCCCCCCTTCTTCCCTTCCCTTGTTGTTGTTTTAATTTACGGAAACTGCCTCAAATCTAAGGAAGTCAGGCAGTCAATAAATTTGCTGAATGAATGAATGAATAAATAAATATTCAATTCCGGGCCCTGCAGTATAAGAAGGGTAAATGAAAGGCGGTATAGAAATTTAACAATGCATAAATAAATAAATGGGAATGGGTTTGGAGGAGGGCAACAAGGGTGGTAAGGATCCTGAAAGTCAAGACCTATGTGCTGGGGATGTTTAGCCTGGAGAAGAGAAGTCTAAGGAGAGATATGATAGCCATCTTCAAATATCTGGAGGGGTGTTGCATAGGAGAAGAAGCGAACTTGTTCTCTGTTGCTCCTGAGGGCAGGACTAGAACTAGTAGGGGAATTTCCTAACTGTATGAGCTGTTTGATGGTGGAACAGTCTGTCCACCATTGTGGTGGGCTCTCCTTCACTGGAGATATTAATTATTTCCTGCACTAAGAAGAGGGTTAGACTACAAGACCTTCAAAGCCCCCTCCAACTCTAAAATCTTAGGATACTATGGGCTGCATCAAACTCATTACCAAGAGGAAAAGATAGAGGTTTAAATATAGATCTTGCTTGTGGATATTTAAGCAAATCTACGTGGGTTGCAAGTGACCAGTACTTTGAATCAGAATACCAATTGCCTGGGAAAAAACCCAGTGAGAACTTTCATACATGAAGCAGGTCTTGCTTCTGTTGGGTCTGAGCCACAAATATAAGCCTACAGTGGTTACGAATGCTCATTTGCATTACAGACAGACACCTCTTCTCTGCTTCCTTCCACATGAACAAAGATCAGACATTAACACAAACAACATGAGAAAGGCTCAAGGGTGATGGAAGCCTCATATGTGGAAAATGCCCTTCATCTGGAAGTGCTTAGATTAATGAGCAGGGCCGGTGTAATTTAACACTGCGGTAGTCAACTGACTACTAAACTGGAACTTCACATTAGGAAGCTAATGATAATTAACTTTGCCTAATTTTCTGCAGCAGAATACTGTACCTCCTCCATCATGGTCATGCTGCACTCTTAGGTTATCACTGGGCCCTGTGGTGCCCCTTGGTCCCTTGACTGACAACATATTGATCCTGATTTCACACTCTTTTACCAATGCAAAACAGCTTTGAAACATGACCATTCTTCTGTGGTTACATTTCCACTGTTTATTGTGCCCACTGGCTACACATTGTGCAGTACAATAGAGAATCCGGCCAGTATATTAGAAATACATTTATTTCAGCAGGTGATTGATGTTTAGAAATTATTTGAACTTGTACAGCAATAACCTTGGACATCGATGCACCAGCAGCATTAACACAGCTATTTAATCATTTCCTAGGAAAATGTTAGAATAGTGCTTGAAGGTTACAGTAAACTCCCTGCTCATAAAAAGGAACAAATAGTCAAATAGAAAATCTCTTCTCATTGATTAAATAGGCATGAACATAGCGCCTTCCTAACAGGACCCGTAATAATACACTTACCCATTCGTCAGGGGCGTAACTATAATAGGGCAAGGGGAGACAGTTGTCTGGGGGCCCACTGCCTTGGGGGCCCCCCAGAGGCAAGTCACATGACTGACTCCCCCAGCCACGCACCCGCCCAGGCCTCCTTCAGTTGTATTTATCCTCTGAAACTGATGTGAGTTTTAAGACCTGGAGCTACCGTTCTCTAGTACCATTAAATGACTTGCATCGTCCACAATTTACAAAACCTTAAAAAAAATAATTTAGGATGAATATATATATACACACACACACTTTACTCTGCTTTTTGTTACCACTATTCAGCCTCATTTAAGATTTCTTTACTTCATGAGCTGAGCTTCAGTGAAGGGAGGGGCCCATTTTAAAATCTTGTCTCTGGGCCCCCTCCAACCTTGCTCCGCCCCTGCCATTCGTGCTAGAGATGTCATTGAAGCTTACATTTCCAGGCTCAGAGATATGTGTTTTAGGGGCTTATATTGCTAATCTCACATACAAGGAGCTTTCCCAGACAGCAGGCTTTACTGCAAGACTTAACTGCAAGTATGAAGTTGCCCCCCAAAAACGATGCAAAAAGGAGATTTTTTAAAACCCTGGATAAATCCACACTTGGAGTATTGCATATAAAGAAGGACATTGTAGAACTGTAAAAGGTGCAGAAGAGGGCAACCAAGATGATCAGGGGCCTAGAACACCTTCCTTATGAAGCAAGGCTACAACACCTGGGGCTATTTAGTTTAGAAAAAAGACGACTGAGGGGAGACATGATGGAGGTCTATAAAATCATGCATGGTGTGGAGAAAGTGGAGAGAGAGAAATTCTTGTCCCTCTCACATAACACTAGAACCAGGAGTCATCCCATGAAATTGCCAAGAAATCTAGGACCAACAAACGGAAGTACTTTTTCACACAGCGCATAATCAACTTGTGGAATTCTCTGCCACGAGATATGGTGACAGCCAAAAACCTGGATGGCTTTAAGAGGGGTTTGGGTTACTTCATAGAGGAGAGGTCTATCAACGGCTACTAGTCAGAGGACTATAGGCCACCTATATGCAACTGGTGCCTCTGAGCACCAGTTGCAGGGGAGTAACAGCAGGAGAGAGGGCATGCCCTCAGCTCCTGCCTGTGGCTTCCAGTGGCATCTGGAGTGCCACTGTGTGAAACAGGATGCTGGACTAGATGGGCCTTGGTGCTGTTTCAGCAGAGCTGGTCTTATCAGTCCATCTAGCTGAGTATTGTCTACACTGACTGGCAGAGCTCTCCAGGGTTTCAGGCAGGAATCTTTCCCAGCCCTATCTGGAGATTCTGGTGGTTGAACCTGAGAACATATATATGCAAAGCAGATGTTCCACCTCTGAACTATGGTGACATCCCCAGCTCCTACATCCCCATCTCCCTCCTCCTATGCTTACAAACCCCCTCCCCTTTCCCCTTCTAGCCTATTTTCCAGGCACTCCAGCAGCAGGGAACAGAAGAAAGGAATGGATGGATGTTTCTCCTCTCCCCTCTCTGGTGCCTAGCATGCTGCTATGCAGTTGCCATGTGCAAGAATCCCTTGAGAAATGTGGATTTCCAAATAGTTACTGACATTTCAGTAGCTCCTGGGAAAAGTATGTTTTCCAGAGACTACTTGTGTCTGGTTTGCTGTGTAACAATATGCCAGATACCAGAGGAGGGGAGGGACCTCCCTCCTAGGGATGTGCAAACCGGTTTGATGACAAGCTGGTTTGACATTGAACCAGTTGAGTTCAACAGTTCGGGGTTGAACCGAACCACTCCCTGTTCAGTCCGACTCCGGACTGAGCCCGCCTGGCCCTCCTGGGTCATGACCTGGCCATCCAGAGGCTCAAGGGGCATGCCCTTTTGGAGGCTGCCGTGATGGAGGAGAGGCCTGGAAAGGGCCGAAGAATGCCTGAACAGGGCAATTTACTGCATAATTGAGGCTGGCAGGGACAGGGTGAACATCTGCAGACCTCTCCCCCACCGAGGCCTCGGAGAAGATCCCCGAAGGGGGTATGTGAATTTTTTTTTTTAAAAAAAAGAGGTTTGTGAACCCCTCCTGGACTGAACTGTACATGGAGAACGGGGGAGCGGTTGATGGGGAAAAAAACTAAACTAGCTCGGTCTGGTTCGGACTCGAACTGAAATGAGCCAGCCGGTTTCAATGACACCCCTACTCCCTCCTGCTTGCTGCCAGCCAGAATATGCAGTGGAGAAGAGTTTTAAACAGCCCATGGGTGGCAGGGGGAAGGAGGTTTGTGAGGAGTGAGTGAGGGGGCTTAGAGGTTTATAGGGATGGGATTAGGTTCAGACCAGTTTTGGCTTTTAAATAAATCAAAACTATTTCCTTTTGCGAGGGACACTTTGGCTTACTTAGAGTCAGTTGAATTCCAGGACACTCATTTCTATTTAGAACTGAGCTTAATGATACATAGAATCACATGGTTCAACTCTTGCTGGACTGTACCACTGGTGACGGTAAACTGCATAAGTGATTGCTTCCACATGTTTAAAAATAGCCCCTGCTGAAAGAAAAGAAGGATGCCAGGCAGAAGGGTACACATTTCAAGTACAGCCAGAGCTGTACCATCTGACTCTCTACTGGTTGCAGGGTTGGAGCTGATGGTGTCCCAAGGCATTCCAGGAACATGGCCCCATGGAGGGCACAGTTGCTGGCCCTCATCCACCCCCACCCCCACAGTGCTGTGTTCCTGCTGCCGTCTTCCTGCCACTCGGATTTTGGCCCTGAGCTGGCTGGGAATGGCGGGCACATGCACCCTTCCCTTTCCCAGCTGATTTGGGGTCAGGGAAGTTCCAAGTGACAAGAAAGTGGCAGCATGCAACAGGAGTGAGCTGCCGCCGGGGACAGGGTTGGGAAGTGAGGTGTGTGGCATGCTGCTGGGGATGCAAAGTATGGCTAGCTGCCTGGAGGGGCCGCCACAGGGGGGCTGTCAGGCTGCCACCATGGGCAGAAGGGCTGGGTCACTGCCACTGTGGCGGGAGGGCACCTATTTAATCATGCCCCCCTCCTTTTCCCTTAGAACATAAGAACAGCCCTGCTGGATCAGGCCCAAGGCCCATCTAGTCCAGTATCCTGTTTCGCACAGTGGCCCACCAGATGCCGCTGGAAGCCACAGACAGGAGCTGAGGGCATGCCCTCTCTCCTGCTGTTACTCCCCTGCAACTGGTACTCAGAGGCATCCTGCCTTGGAGGCTGGAGGTGGCCCACAGCCCTCCGACTAGTAGCCATTGATAGACCTCTCCTCCATGAAGTCATCCAAACCCCTCTTAAAGCCATCCAGGTTGTTGGCTGTCACCACATCCTGTGGCAGAGAGTTCCACGAGTGGATCACGCGTTGCCCTTGCTATGCCTGTGGCTCTTTGTCTATCTCAGCACTTAGTCCTAGAAGTAGAATTTGTCACTGCTGGAGCAGGAACAGTATAGTCAGAAAGAGCCCATACTGACATTGGTTCTGCATTGGTTTTGCTGGGTAGACCAGCAGAGAACTATAACGAGTGACAGACAGCAGCCAAAGTCAGACATCTTTCCTCTAAAAAACAGACAAACTGTGATGTAAATTCTGCTGGGGATATCAAGCAGTGAACGATGCTTTTGTTGATAGTTTTGTGATTAATACACAAGAAGAGTTAAATCCAGAAATGAGTCACAGTATGGCCATTACACAGTTGCTGTTCCTTTCTTTTTCAGTGCAGTTAAAAACAACAGAGTCAAGTCCCATACCTGTTTTTTTGACAGGATACACCAGTTTCTCATTATCAGCATGCATTCCAGTTGCCTTTTTCTGAAAAACTACAACAGAAAGCAAATTAGGAAATAAGCAATGGCAATACAGTAAAAAGAAAGGTGAATATCTTTCAGCTGCTCCGTGCCTTGCAAGTGAATCTAAGGCCCTTAAAAATAGATTGCAAGAAGAGACTCTCTCATTGTTGACTGGGTTATTTTTAAAAATAAATATAACGAGGCTCTACACACAGTCAATGTGTAGAGCTTCATGGAGTTATGCGGGAAGAGCGGGCTTAGCCTGCTCTCTCCGCACACAAGCAGTCACTCGTTGCTGGGCAGGCGGATCAGCTGCCCAGATGAGCAGCTGCTTTGGACAGGTGCTCCTGTGCCCAGCTGCAGCTCCCTCGGGAGATCCAGGAGTTGGGGGGGAAGGGGAGCACTGCCGTGCCATGCCCCAGCCCCCGGAGTCCCAGGGAGGCACCACATGCGTACATGGTGCCTTCATGGGGTCCCTCTCCCCCCCACCCCGAGTGTGTCAGCCATGGCTGTAAGCAGCCGCGGCTGACACACGATCAAGCAAACAAGGTTAACAGAGTGCTGCTCACTCTGTTAAAACCTCACTTAAGGGGAGGGGTTTTTAGGCGGGCTAGCCGCTGTGGAACCACTGGCCTCCCTTAGCCCGGTTCTCCCCCATCATGAGAATAGCCTCAATAACTTCTAACTTTTGGCAAATAAAATGAATACATATATCTCAATCAAACAATCTTTCTTATGGTCAACAACCTACATTAAACAATTAAATTAACAATAATCAGTAAGATAACAACAAATAACTACAACAATGCTAACAACTAAGATGAACTGAGCAGCTCTGGACAAATTTTACAGACTTTATAACAATTTTTCGCAACATTTAAGGAAATTAAATCATTCTGGTAGGACAGTAAACACTGAGGGTACATTTATGTTACATAGGCTCACAGCATGTACTTCCAACATTTGACACAGGAACAGCCAACATCCTAACTAATGAAGTGCCAGTGGTCCATGGTGCTGTAGATTAGTTTCAGACCAATGCAGCACTGATGCACATTGGAATCAGGGTGAACGCTGACCTCCAGAAGTCCTCTGTGAAACCTAAAACTATGTCCCTGATGGACACTTTTTGGGTGGCACGAGCACCAGTGCTGAGTTAGTCAATTCCATCTGCAGCACCAGTGCCTCTTATGGAGCACCAGCTTCATTAGTTAGGATAGGAACATAGGAAGCTGCCTTATATCAAGTCAGACTATTGGTCCATCTAGCTTAGTATTGTCTACACTAGGGCTGGTCAACTTCTGCCCTCCTGAAGATGTTGGCCTATAATTCCCATAATCCCTGGCTATTGGCCACTGTGGCTGGGGATTATGCGAGTTGTAGGCCAACATCTTCAGGAGGGCTGAAGTTGAGCGGGCCTGGTCTATACTGACTGCCTGTAGCTCATCCAAGGTTTCAGGCAGGAGATGCCAGGGAGAGAAACTGGAATGTCCAGTATATAGGTAGACCCTGCTTAGCAAAGGGTACAATTCATGCTTGCTACCACAAGACCACCTCTCCTCCCCTCAGTTTCCATCAGGGAACCCAACACCTGTATTGATTGAT
Organism: Hemicordylus capensis; assembly: GCF_027244095.1. Taxonomy (NCBI): domain Eukaryota; kingdom Metazoa; phylum Chordata; class Lepidosauria; order Squamata; family Cordylidae; genus Hemicordylus; species Hemicordylus capensis. The sequence goes on along the minus strand of NC_069661.1, from coordinate 32,536,617 downwards.
TGCTTAAGTGCCGTCAAGTCAGTGTCGACTCTTAGCAACCACATAGAAAGATTCTCTCCAGGATGATCTGTCTTCAACTTGGCCTTTAAGGTCTCTCAGTGGTGCATTCACTGCTGTTGTAATCAAGTCCATCCATCTTGCTGCTGGTCATCCTCTTCTTCTCTTTCATTTAACTTTCCCCAGCATTATGGACTTCTCGGGGGAGCTGGGTTTTTGCATAATGTGCCCGAAGTATGATAGTTTGAGCTTGGTCATTTGTGCCTTGAGTGAAAATTCTAGATTGATTCGTTCATTTGTTTGTTTTCCTGGCTGTTCATGGTATCCTCAAAAGTCTTCTCCAGCACCAAAGTTCAAAAGCATCAATGTTTTTTTTAACATACTTCAAATCTCAGTTACAAATGCTGGGTTCCCTGATGGAAATAAAGCAGACTATGCTGAGCTTGGTGGGTCCAGATGTCCAGATGTCATGACCAATCTCTACATATTGGAACCTGGACAGAAAGTAGAGACTGGTGTGGGGATGAGCAGGGGTGTGTGTGTGTGTGTGACACATATTCCCAGGACTGTGTGCTTGTGTGAATTGCAGATGCCGCTCTTTTGTGTAAAGCTACCTTCAGAGACAAGTTGCTCAGAATGAGACAAGTTGCTCAGATTGAGGAACCAGGCCTGAAGCCACAGCTATATAGGGCCAGCCAGGCTCCTGTGAGTCCCCTAGGTAATCTGCTCTGACTGGGCTGATGAGCGTCCATACCTTCTCTGGAGCTGTCAGCTGAGTGGGGCAGCTGAGTGGGACAGTAGGAAAGATAAGGCCAAGTGCTCCCCTGGTGGCACAGAAAATAGTGACAGGGCTGAGCTTCTGGAAGCCGTGGTTCAAGACTCGCCCCCAGCATCCCACCCCCCAGTATTCCCAATTTTGGCACCTAACAGCTCCAAATGTAGGACACCTGCTTTCCTAGTAACAGAGGAGTGATTATTATATATTGATTTTGTACAGAAAATACTAAGAATTGCCTTAGTAATTCTATCTTGAAAGAGAACATTTACGAGATGATTTTAGATAATGTAGTGAACCAAAGCAGGAAGAAGCCATCAGGATTACATTAGGAAAGATCAACTTTGGTGAATTTAGTTCATTCTCTCTGATCTTATTTTCTTTGCTTGAACTTTCTGATGTAGGATGTTGAGGCAGCAAAAGACTGATTTCTCCATTGGAAGCACCACCTGTTATGACAAAAGCCCTCAAATATCGCTGATGACATTACACAAGTCTTTTTGATTTGAAGGAAATGCTCGATGTGCATGAAACAACATTAGGGAAATGCTTAGGAAAGTGCTTTGAATGAGAATACACCAGTTATCATCAGACCATCAGAATAAAACAGCAGTTTGAGCAAGAACTCAGGCTAGTGGCATTAAGGTTAAAAGTTGTACCCCTGAAAGATGTTGAATTCCAACAAATAAAGCTGGATACTAAATTAACTGGGCTGTCAGACAACATGATTAGCAATCACACCTGATTTATTTGTTCTGGACTATACACAGATAGCAAGCAGTGTTCCCTCTATCAGATATTTCCAGATGTTGTTGAGTACAATTCCTATTGATTGGATTGATTGATTGATTAAGTGCCGTCAAATCAGTGTTGGCTCTTAGTGATCACAACTCTCATTACCCTCAAGCAAAGGCTATTGCAGATGGGGATGCTGGGAGTTGTAGTCAACAACATCTGGGAATCCCTGTTAGAGGGAACACTGATAGCAAGCAGAATATTTTGAACAGAATATTCAAGTAGAATATTGTGTGCATGCATGCATGTGCATGTACACCCTGCCTTCAAATACAAAATGAGCCCATCAGAAAAAGATTATAGCTTAGCCTAACATGCTAGTTTTCTATAAACTGGTTCTCATGATAATTCCATTAATTAAACAAAATCCTGATATCCCTGCTGCACGAACACTCCTGCAGAGCGTGTCATGTGAACTCAGAATATTTTTATTATCTTGGATGGGAGCCACAATTGACTGACATTTAATTGTCATTGACAAACTAACTTAAGATCCTAGATTAAGGATCTCATTTGAATGTAGGCTCGATGTCAGTCAGTCGTGCTGCCAAGATCACAGAAAAATCCTGAGTTCACATGACATGCTCCATGGGATGGGGAATCATATGCATGGGAGTCAGAGCTCAGTGGCAGAGCATCTGCTTTGCATGCAGAAGGTCCCAGGTTCAACTCCTCCCATCTCCAGGTAGGGCTAGGAAAGACTTCTGCCTGAGAACTTGGTGTACTGCTGCCAGTCAGTGTAGACTCTACTGAGCTAGATGGACCATCTTGGTAGAAGGCAGTTTCTTATGTTCTTTCTGTATTCCTATGATCTCGGCTTTTCATTTCACTAACATTGGAATATTCAATCATTTGATCTTCCCACCAGCAGTCTGATATAGTACCATCCAGCAATAGATTCATCACATAAAACATATGACAATACTCTAACTTAGAACATCAAGAGAGTTTCCCTTTGTATGTCATATGGTGACAAAGCGTTTATACACATGGTGTATAAGCATTTCATTTGAATTCTGCTTGGAAAGTGAGGTGAATCAAAGAAAAATATAAAACACATTAATCACAGCTGGCAGGCTCCCTCATTGGCAATCTTAGTCGAGATGCTGATGAGTCACCAGGCACAGAGACTGATGTATCCCCTTTAGGCCTCAGGCAATTCTCTAAGGTCAGAGATGAGATACATGGCAGATCACTGCAAGCAAACCTGCACCTGCCTGTGGTTAAACTGTACTAACTTCAGTCTCCAGGGCTGATGATCTGGTGCCAGTAATGAGCACAAACCTTTCACTATGTGCTAGGAAACAAAACACTCTCATACATTTATTTAACAGCTATTCTGGCATTGTGTAATTGGAAGCATCTTGAAATAAGCAGGTGAAGAATATTTTTTAAAAACCTCAAGGAATGGGATGGAAGTGCACTGAGAGTACACACCATTTGGACTGAAAAATCATTTGGCATTACTGAGTGCTGTTGATGAAATTTCACCATAATGCAGAATATTTATTCTGGTTTCAATTACAGAGTGACTGGAGGAGGCCACTCCACTGTTTACTGAAGGGGGCATTAGGACATGTCCACCCTTGCTTGTGCCCAGAAACAGTGATCCTCCTCTCCTGTGGTTCCTGGAAATTGAAGCTTCCCTCTCTCGTGATTCCCCATGGCAGCAGATCTTCATATGGCACAACTCCAGTTCAAAACCTGGGAATTTTGAATGAGAGTAAAGATCTGTCCCCACACCTGATATTTACCCTGTCCACACACACAATGCTCTGACACATTTGGCATCAAACTATCCTTTGGGTTCATGCAAGGCTTCCCAGGGGAGGAGGAGGAGGTTGCAGTGCAAAGGTTCTATCATTAATCAGAGAGAGTGGAGGCCCCACGGAAGTGGGCCCCCTTTGTTGGGTTTGCTCCGAAGGTATTATACCCCAAGTCCTCCTCAGTAGACTGTCTCTCTTATAAGAGTGCAGGTACGCTGGTAGCAAGCTGCCAGGGGAGAAGGAATGTGGTTTGGTCTGCATTGACTGCTATGCCGAGGTAAGCCCTCACAAGAGCATCTTTGGTCACAGCGGGCCAGACCCCCCCCCAGGACCCTTTGTCCTCCCTCATAGACATATCCCTTCCTAGGAAGTCACCATTATTATTGTTTTTGTTACTATATTTATTTATTTTATTTATATACCACCTGACTTTGAAGGCTCTAGGCGGTTCACAAAAGTAAATACAATAAAGGCATAATACAAGTGTTAAAACAATTTTAAATATTCACAGATTACTTAAAGCTAGGCTAAAAAGATGTGTCTTAAGGGCTCTTTTAAAGGTAGGTATGGCGCAGTGGGGAAATGACTTGACTAGCAAGCCAGAAGTTGGCGGTTCAAATCCCTGCTGGTATGTTTGCCAGACTATGGGAAACAACTATATCGGGCAGCAGCGATATAGGAAGATGCTGAAAGGCATCATCTCATACTGCATGGAGATGGCAATGGTAAACTCCTCCTATATTCTGTCAAAGACAACCACAGGGCTCTGTGGTCACCAGCAGTCGACACTGACTTGATGGCACACTTTACCTTTAAAGATGTTGAATCATGAACACATTCCAGAGCCCAGGAGCAACTACAGAGAAGGCCCGCTCCTGAGTTGCCAACAGACAAGCCGGCAGCATCCAGAGATGAACCTCTCTCGATGACCTTAATATGCAGTGGGGATCATGCAGAAGAAGGCACTCTCCCAGGTAACTTGGTCCTAAGCCATTTAGGGCTTTAAAAGTAATTACCAGCACTTTGTATTTTGCCCAGAAACCAATTGGTAACCAATGCAATTGCTTTAAAACAGGCAAAATATGGTCTCTCCAAGACACCCTGGAGTCCAAACTAGCCATTGCATTTTAGACCCACTGAAGTTTCCGAAGCACATACAAAGGCAGCCCCACATAGAGCACATTGCAGAAGTCAAGCCTAGAGGTTACCAAAGAGTGCAACACAGTTCTGAGATCATTATCTTCAAGGAATGGACACAGGCAACTGAAGCTGATAGAAAGCACTCCTGGCCAAAGCCTCAACCTGAGAAACCAGAGTGAAGCCTGGGTCCAGAAGCCCTCCCAAGCGATGTACCTGTTCCTTCAGTGCAACCCCATCCAGAACAGGAAGATCTATCACGTTCCTCAAAGTATGACCCCTTACCATGAGTACCTCCTTGTTTGGATTCAGTTTCAATTATCCCTTATTCAGTCCATTACTGCCTGCAGGCAGGCATTTTGGGGGTGTTATGCCATTTCCTGATGATGATGTCATGGAGAAAAAGATTTGGATGTCATCAGCATATTGATAACACCCCGCCAAATCCCCTGATGATCTCACCCAGCAGTTTCATGTAGATGTTAAAAAGCATCAGAGAAAGGATGGAGCCCTGAGGAACACTATACAATAGCTCTCATTTCAGAGAGCAACTATCTCCTAGCAACACCATCTGAAATCTATCTGAGAGATAGGAACGGGACCACTACAGAACAGTACCACCTATTCCCAAATCCCCCAACCGATCCATACCATGGTCGATAGCATCAACAGCCGCAGAGAGGTCCAAAAGAACCAACAGAGTCACACTCGCTCTGTCCATTCCTTGGTAGGGATCATCCATCAGGCAGACCAAGTCAGTCTCCACCCCATAGCCTGCTCTAAAACCAGTTTGAAATGGATCTAGATAATCAGTATCTTCCAAAACTGCCTGGCGTTGATCAGCCACCACCCTCTCAATTACCTTGCCCACCCAAGGGAGGTTGGATACTGGCCTATAATTAGCCATCACTGAGGGCTCTAGGGCAGGGTTCTTAAATAGAGGTCTCACAATTGCCTCCTTCAAACATGGAGGCATCCTGCCCTCCCTCAGTGAGGCATTTATGATGTCAACTAGGCCATCTCTAACAACCACCCTGCTAGATGTTATAAGCCATGTTTGGCATGGATCCAAAGGACAAGTAGTAGGCCGAGCAACTCCAAGGAGCCTGTTCACATCCTTGGAGTCACAAATTGAAACTGATCCACTCTAATTGAACCAGAGAAGTAACTGGCTCAAATGCAAGATATTTTAACTGCAAAAACATTTTTTAAAGCATCACAAGGGGATGATGAAAAATCCAAATCTAAATTCAGAGAGGAGGGAACCTGAGTCAATCCTCACAACTCTGAACAACTTAGTTGGATGTGAACTTGTGGACACAGTATGTGGAGAATAGAATTGCTTCTCTGCTGCATGTACTGCCACGGAATACGCTTTCAAATAGGCTTTGTGCCGTGTCTTATCGGATTCAAATCGAGTCTTCCTCCACTTACACTCCAGCCGTCTTCCTTGCTGCTTCAGCTCTCATAGCTGTTCAGTATACCACGGAGCCAGTTTTGAAGTGGAATGGAGAGGATGCTTAGGGGCGATAGTGACTACTGCCCTGGTAAGCTCCCTGTTCCAGGTCTCCTGAAAAGCATCAACAGAATCACTGGAAGAACCAACTCTAAAACCCTCCAAGGCCTCTTGGAATTCAATAGGATCCAGTAGCCTTCTTGGGTGGACCATCCTAATAGGTCATACACCCCTGAGGAGGTGGGTTGTGGCCATGAAACCAACCTTAACCAGATAATGGTCTGTCCATGACAATGGAGACACTCTTGGAATATCCACCCAAGGAACACCACCTCTAATCTGAGCAAAAGATCAAATCGAGAGTATTACCAGCAGTGTGTGTTGGCCCTGTGACCAATTCGGATACACCCATAGTTGTCATGGGTGCTATGAACTCCTGAATTGCACCAGACAAGCCAGCAGCAAAGTGAACATTGAAGTCACCCAACACCAAAAGCCTGGGCCACTCCAACACCAGCTCCACGACCAGCTCTGTCTGCTCAGTTAGGGACTCCATTGGGCAACAGGGTGCTCAGTAGAATCCCCAATCTATCCCGAGTCCCAGGCCAAGATACACCCACCCCCCCAATATGGTCCAATTGTCTCACAGTATTTCCGGTAAGGGAAATGTTTTTCCAATGGATCACAGCCACTCCACCCGCCCCCTTCCCCCAACCTGCTCCACTACAGATGAGTATCCAGCCCAGATAAGATGAGCTAGCGCCACTAGCCTTGCTTAACCAGGTCTCAGTTATACAAGCCAGGTTGGCTCCCTGGTCCCAGGTTGGCTCCCTGGCTGGAGAGCTGATCTTGTAGTAGCAAGCATGACTTGTCCCCTTAGCTAAGCAGGATCCATCCTGGTTGCATATGAATGGGAGATTACATGTGAGCACTGTAAGATATTCCCCTTAGATGATGGAACCACTCTGGGAAGAGCAGAAGGTTTCAAGTTCCCTCCCTGGCTTCTCCAAGAGAGGGCTGAGAGATTCCTGCCTGCAACCTTGGAGAAGCCGCTGCCATTCTGTGAAGACAATACTGAGACAATATTGTACTGAAGACAATAGACAAATGGTCTGACTTGTTATATGGCAGCTTCCTATGTCCCTATCCATGATCAAATCATGGATGATATCAGTCTTATTTTGAACTGACCTGGCATTACAAAGGAGCACGGGCAGGTTGTGGGCAGTTGGAACTACTCACTGAGGCCTGAGAAGGACAGCTGGCAGGGGAAACAGCTATCAAATTTCTGATCTCCCTTCCCCTGTAATGGCTTGCTGACCTGCCAGCGCCAAGTCAACTATTCCCCACCTCTACTGAGATAGCCACTCCTGAACCCCACAAAGCACCCCCTACTCCCCCGTCCATACCAGAACCCTGACACATAGCTATAATTAGCCAGGTGCTAACAAGGAGCAAAAGGAGTCCCTTCACAAGTACAAAAAGGGCCGCCAACAAAAAGCTCTTCCAAAACATGTCTGTTAAGTTTCTGACCCCACGCAAAGGGCGGCTCTCCAGGCGCCAGATCCTTCCTAGCCCTGCAACCTGAGATGTTTTAACTGGAGTATTAAAACTGGGACCTTCTGCACGACCACTATTGAGCTATGGGTCCTCCCACAAAGGAGTCCAGAAGTATGGGAAGGGGCAAAATTCATGCTTTGCATGGAGGAAGTCCTTGGTTCAATCGTTGGTATTTCCAGGTAGGGTTAGGGAAGCTTTCTGTGTCTGAAACCCGGAAGAGCTGCTGCTATCAGACTAAACGCTGTCCTAGATGAACCAATAAAATGACCCATTTTAAGGCTGCTTCATTTGTTTATACCTAATCAGACTATTGTGAACCAGTCCTTTGGGCTTTTCAGTGTAATTCTATGACAAGTTATACATGAATCCTTTATTTATGAACACGATATAATTTTCTGATTGGTTTGTTGTACCTAGTAATTCTTTATCCACCATCAACACCATTATCTTTTAGCACAAATGTTTGTCTGAGAAAAGGTTTGTTTGAGAAAGGCACTGCCAGAGATAAATGAGTGAAGAACATTGAACTGAGATTGAGATGGATATGTCAAGCTCTATCCATTGGGCATTAAGGAAACTTCCTGAAGACTGAATGCCAACGCGTATTACCTTGTGCTATGTAAGGTGTGCTCTCCTCTTTTAAAGGCACAGATAAAGGGCGAGGTGCAGGTGCTGGTGGCCGATTCATAATAAAGGATCTACCTTCTTTTCTTCGCTCTTTCTTCACATTAGCAAGTATAGTATCATACAGGCCATCATCCACCAGAGCAGAAGTGTATGGATCTTCCTCTCCCACTTGCTCAGTTTTATACTCTTCTTTCTGGTGTCCGTGTGTATTTCTGCTTTCCTTTTCGTCTTTCTCACTTTCCCATGCTGCAAAATATACAATGGCACTGTCATTAGGCAGACCCTGGTTTATTATACAAACTGTTGGGTCTCCAAAGTGAATGACAAGATCAGTTTGCGCCTGCTGATGTAAACCATTGTAAAAATGCCTTCAAACTGCATGCTGGGATGCATATTTTCCATTTCAAATTTGTCTAGGGATGTGCGAATCGATTCGGGTACAAAATGATTTGTACCCAAATCTACCTGTTTGGGGTGATTTGTGGACAAAACAAATTGCCCCTGTGCTTGCTGGCCAGATTTGGGTCCAAAACAAATTGCCCATATTTCGGACCTGACAAATTTGTAGATTCAGACCTCAATTTTGTGGTGATCTCTCTTGATGTCTCCATTCTGCCTCATGGGAGGAGAGAGAGAGAGAGAGAGAGAGAGAGAGAGAGAGAGAGAGAGAGAGAGAGAGAGAGAGAGAGAGAAGCTTTGCTTTGCCTTACCTGCCTGGAGTGGATTCACTGCTTTTTATTATTTATTATTAATTATTATTATTTATTCGATTTCTATACTGCCCTTCCAAAAATGGCTCAGGATGATTTTTGTTCCTGCTTTCCTGACTGAGGAAAAGAGGAGAGAATTTTTTTTCACCTCCTTCTTGCTGCTGAGACAATCACTGCCTGTGCCTGCTGTCTGTGCGAATCAATTTGGGTACAAAATGATTTGTACCCTAATGTACCTGTTTGGGGAGATTTGTGGACAAAACAAATTGCCCCTGTGCTAACTGGCCAGATTTGGACCCAAAATGTATTGGCGGGATGGGCTATAAATGTTTTAAATAAATAAAATTAAATAAATCCCTAAATTTGGCTAGTCAGATCCACATGTATCACCTTAAGCCCTCAATCATCTACAATTTCTATTAGAGATGTTAAAAAGTACAATGCATTGAAGTGAAGCATTTGTGCTATATAAACCTATAAGTTTCATTATTATGAAGCATGGCGCAGTGATTAGAGTGTCAGATGAGACCCATGGAGACCCAAGCTCAAACCCCCATTTCAGCCATGAAGCTCAGTGAATCACTTTGGGTCAGTCACTTATATCTTAGCCTAACCTACCTCACAGAGTTGTTGTGAAGATGAAAATAACCATGTACACAAATATGAGCAACTTGTAAAAGTAAATGATAATTGGCTACTCACACTTTGGTGGTATTGATTCCAGGGTCAATGGGGACAAGTTACTTGAGTGAATTATGGATTTTTGGAAACCATGATCATATTTACAAACATCTATTTAATGTTTTATTCTATTCACATGCTCTGCAACAGTGTGAAGCAGTCACTGAAATAATAATAAGATTTCTCATCCAAACTTGCAAATGTTGGTAAAAGAAACTTTGAGCCCCTCCAGATCTCAATGTTCCTCTAATCCTGCCTTCTGAAATGAGGAGCATATGAAATATTGACAAAGCTATGGGTTGAGTGGCTGGCTGTTGATATTAGCATTAATTATTTACATTTATCAGATTTTTAGCATTTGAACAGTATCCTAACATGCACAGAAGTATTCTACTGAGGAGTGAAATTTTGTTTCTCTGAATGTGCTTCTGTTTTAGAAATGCTTGTTCTAGAAGGGCTTAAATAAATGTGTTGCTTACTCTGCACATGACCAGGGACATCTCCTTTATCACATGGCATCAGATAAAAAGAATTACAATATACTGTGTTGCACATTAGGACCCACGTTATTATGATTCTTACAAAATTAAAATATATACTATGATGCTCATGAGGAATAGTTGCCCCCATATCATTATGATTCTTCCTGCTACATTTTTGGTCCTAGGACATCCATAGGGGGCACTCATGCTGTGAAGGAAACGTTCCTTGAGAAGGGAGATTGATTCAAGATTGCTTTTTAGCTATTCTTCTGCAGTACCTGCAGTAAATGGCTCTCTGAAGAATGTGAAGGGATGACTCATTACAGTTTCTCTTTGAAAAGAAACTAGCATCCCCTCCCAAAGATGAAACCAACCTAATACTTCACAGAAACACAGCACAATTAAACTGAAAGATTCCTATAGAAAGTGTTTCAGAGGGATTCTGCTTCATCCCCGGGATATTAACTGGCACTGCCTAGAGTCAGTGTATGTGTCTGTCTGTTTATAGACAAATTCATGATGCGATAAAACTATTCATGCATGGCATAGCCATGTGCCAGTTTGGCAGGCAGGCAGACAAGCAATTCCAAACTCTTCCCAATAAATCTTTTTATCTTTTCTCCACTTGTTTAGGCAGCTCTTATGGGAAGGCTGGCATTTCAAGGACACCAAGCAAAGGTGGTTTGCATCCAGAGTGCTCAACTGTGCAGAAGAGTAAGATGTTTATCATCCACACAGCCGTCCTATGCTTGCTCTCTCTCTCTCTCTCTCTCTCTCTGGAAATTTTGGAGCCTAAAGGCCTTTGGAGGCCCCGCTCCCCTGCAAATGAAGCATCATCATGCTCCGCTGGGAAACCAGACCACCTAGGACAGACTAAAGAGGATTTGGGGCGGGGGGCAGGGCTGTGGAGGCCCTGGACTTCAGCCCTGAAGTCCAAGGATAAGAGGGCCTCTGTCTTCGTACAAACTCAACTCAACTTTGCCTAAACATCTTGCATGCTATGCTTACAATGACTGGATACCCCATGGGCAACAGCAAATAAGGAAGAACTCTTTTTATTTCAACGCTGCAAAGTTATAGTAGGGTAGCACCAGTTTAACTGCCATGGTGTCCCCCAAAGAAGAAGCTTGAGAATGGGAGTGTCCGTGTTTAGGGAGGAGGAATTCTCCAATTAACCTTCCCACCCTCTCACACTAAATTACAGGCATGGGCATTGCCTCAGAGTTGGGGAGGAGGGAAGTATATTCACTCCACTGCTTCACCTATCAGTGGGAGCAAAGGTCCGTGCTCCTCTCTGGGAGTCTACCGGACCAACAAACCCCATCCATGCTGATCGTTTCATCTTTTGTAGCCCCTGCCTTAAATAAAGCCCTACAAGGAGTTTGATAGCTCCATTAGGACAGTGAAATGAGTTTTTATATATAAAAATGCCATGACATATACGCCTTCTCTCTTTCTCTCATCTGTACACTGCCTTTCAGGCCAAGGCCTCCCAAATGGTTTACATACAGTTAACAAATCAATAGATACATGTTTTTGGCTGCAGCTGCTGACAGTTCAGGGCTCCCTTCCCTGAGGCGAGATGAGGTGGTCATCTCAGGCAGCAGATTACTAGGATGCCCTACAGCAAGATGTCCTTATGCCCCACTTTAAACAATGGAAGAGGGGGAGGAAGGTGCATTTGGCACTTGCCTCAGGACAGTGCACAAGAGTCTTGAGCTGCCACTGTGAGAGTTAAAGCTGCAGCAGGTCTGCAGTAAATAATCCCCAAGAAAATGGCCACCAGGAAGAACCTGGTAGCAAGTGACACTTGCAGAGGGCAGGGCTTCCTTTCTGGAGTAAGAACAGTCCCTGGCTGCTGCCTCTTCTTCTCCACAGCAGCACCAAGCAGCAGCAAAGGCTGGGGGGATAAGATAGCAACAGTCCTACATCAGCCTTGGTGTTTTGTCTGCTTTGGCTGGAGGAGCCTGTCAGTATGAAGATACTGAGCATTCTTGGACAGAGAATACTCTTAGCTGCCTCGACAGAACTACGGCTCTCAAGGTTCCCTGAAGAGGGAGAATGATGACTTCTAACCTGTCACGTAGATATGATCTCAGTGGTGCTGGGATCCGAGAAGCAACACGCTAGACAAATACAGATAGATGTTCCACTCCAGCAACTATCAGTATTCACATGGCCCAGTAGCAGATCCAAACCAGCGGCGGCCTGTGTCTGGCCACGGCAACGGTCCCGCCCCCTACATCTGACATCAGACACGGAGGGGGGGCGGGGCATGGTCCGGCTGTGTGGCCCCATTCAGGAGTTAGATCTAGGCCAATGCTACATTTACAACGCGGCCAGGAGCAGCTCTCCCCGCCTTAAAGGCAGGGAGAAACTCTCCTGGTCACATCGCAAATGTAGCGCTGACCATTTAACTCCCTAACGGGACCACACAGCCCCATTCGGGAGCTAGATCGGGGCCAGCACTGCATTTGCAGAGCGGCCAGAAGTGGCTCTCCCTGCCTTAAGGCACTCTGAGAATGCAGCACTGGCCATTTAACTCCTGGCCATTTAACTTCTGTTTGGGAGCTAAACCAGCCCCCCCCCCCACCGCGTCTGACATCAGACACGGGGGGCATGTCAGGTCAACGAGGCGTGGAGCCTGAGGGGCGGCGGACCGGGTTCTTTGAACCTGGTTGCCCAATGATGGCTACGCCCCTGACATGGCCCATAGAAGCTCATGAATGATGGGTTTTGCAGAAGCATCTGGTGGGCCATTGTGAGAAATAGGATGCTGGACTAGATAGGCCCTGGCCCAAATCCAGCAAGTTTTTTCTCACATTCTTATGCATATAAACAAGTTCTTACAACAAACATTCTGGGAAAATGAGTTTTCTTTCATGACTCTGTACCTGGAGACAAGTAGAAAAGCTCATCTTGTCTTATTGTGGTAGGCTGATTTCGAGGTGGTATTGGTGGTCGCTCCTCAGCCGCCATAACGTATATGCTCTTAGCTTTACTACCCAAGTGACATGGAGTTTCCTCCAATATATATTTTGCTTCTTTTTCCTCTTCCTCTGCTCCTCCTCCTTCTTCCTCTTCTTTCTGCTTTGCTTCATCTTTCATTCCTTCTACCTTCTGGATTTTCCAATAGGCTCTGGGCTGTTTTCCTGTGCTTGTCCTAGCTGTTAATGTTGGGAAGCTATATTAGTTATTTCATTTAAAATAACCATTTGGAAACATTTCATCCTCTGCAGATTTCTACAGAAGTAAGAGTAGCACTGCTAATAAAACTTTCATAAACTAATACAGTGGAAAGCTATCAAATGTATAACTGGAGTGAAAGAACATCTAAAATATTTATTAACGAACAGTGGAGGCTTGCATTAGATTTGCAACTTCACTACACGACACATTTGGGTAGGTGATAATGTTATGCTTTTTCCAAATTACTGTGGAAACCCAGCACTGTGGTTGCCTCTCCCCCCTAACCATGTACTCCTTTTCAGCTCAAGATGCCCGACTTCAAATGCAGTTTAGTATTAGTATTTAATATTAAATGCAGTTTAGCGAGTGGAGCAAGCTATAATGTATGCAGCTTTAAGCTTTATTTTTTTAAATAGACTACGGCTTGGTAGTTTATCATTTAACATTCTTTAATATGGAATAAATATTGCCCTTGGAAGGAAATGCTGAAACCACTGCAAAAAGTGTACTTTACAGATTCTGGTGCACATATTGGTCAAAGTTGCGTGTGTGTAAGAGCATTTTGATTGCACAAGGGAAGGAGGGGTGATTTCCATCCCTCTCTTCCCCTTTGCTACCACCAATGCCCCCTGAAAATGTATCTGAAAAATGAGGGACCTTCAGGGATATATTTCCAGGGGGAATTGCAGCAGCAGAGGGAAGGGGGAACCGGTGAAAATCATCCCCATCTTGCACATGTGAAATGTTTTCACACACAGTCTTCATCGATATGTTAGCCTCTGTGTGGCTCTGCTGCCCCTGAGATACATGGCATGGCTCCATCAGGAGAAAAGTGAGATCCTCTGAGGCAAACTGCTTCCCTACACTTTTTAGGTTGTCCCCTACTTTAGACTAAATAATGTATCTCATGCATTTTGTTTGCTTGCAGCTGCAGTTAACAATGCCCCAGAGCATGGATTACTGAGGTGCCCCGAGGCAGCTGCTGGAAGTTCTGAGACTGTGATCCAATGACCTGGCACTGACTCTGTTTGAATGGATTGGCTAATCACCACCAACAGCAAAGTCAAGGGCCATTAAAAGACTACAAAACACAGCAGGTGGCAAGCTGAAGGCAAAAGAACTCATCCCGACCTAGTGGGAATGTCTGCCAGCCCAGACACATGTTCTGTCTATGGAGGTCCTGAGAGCTACCTTGGAATCACAATTAGAAACCTGGCATAGCCCACTGAAGAAAATCCAGTCACTCCTTACTGGCTCTTAAGAACCAAAGAAAAACCCTGATCTTGAACTGCTCAGGTGTGTCTCAGCAGCAATTCAGCTGTTAGTCTTGGGTAGACAAATAACAGATGTTGACAAGCCTCAAACAGACAAAGCAGCTTCTAGAAATGTGCTTCTAGACCAGGCCTGCTCAACTTTGCCCCCCACCGTAACTGTTTCCAGACTACAATGCCCATAATACCCAGCCACAGGGGCTGATAGCCAGGGATTATGGGAGTTGTAGGCCAACATCTGCAGGAGGGCCGAAGTTGATCAGGCCTGTTCTAGACCAACACTGGATGCTGTTGTGTGGCTAGTGACCATAGTTTTGCTCTGAGCTCTGAGCATCACAACTCTAAATCCTCCTTCCTTTTCCTGTTTCAACGGATGTTGGTGCACTGGTTGTCTGTGCATTCTGCTTAAATAAGGAGCCGAGGTCTTCAGGACACACTCTGGAGTTTCTGTATATCTCAATGACTCTTGGTGTTCAGCTCAGAGCAAAGGATGCTGGGAGTAAAAGAGCATGAATACTAGGAGACTGGCTGTGCTTGTGGGCATAAGAAAATATGTCAGCATTTATTGTCATATGAATTTTTGCTTTTAAGAATATCAAGATAAAATTACCAAACTGCTCACAAAATTATAGCTCATCAGCAAATACATCCACCACACTGAGAGGAATGGATCCAATAGGGCAGAATCTAAAATGTCTGTACTAGAAACTTACAAGGATGTCCATTACATTGAAGTTCTGAGCTCATCATCATCACGTAAGTGTCATCTTCGGCCTCTTCTTCATCTTCCTTCTGATCATCACTTGCATTATTGTCTTCATTTACCTGAGGGGGGGAAATGATCAAGTAACTCAATAATAGGAGTACCAAAAGGATTTCACTGCAGCCAAAACAGGGAATTCACATATCTGGTTAGCTATGCAGATACCCCCCATCTACTTCTCACTTCTCTCTTTTCTTGTATTCTTTCATGTTTTGTTAATTATACATTTGTCCCGGAGGGGATCCTGTAGAATATGTATGTGTGTGTGTGGGCGGTGGCAGGGCGGCTGAAGTCAGAAAGAAAAGGGAAGGAAGGAGAAGGAGAAAAACGGAGTTGTTTCAGAATAAAGCTTAGTTAACCACCTGATGGCGCTGCGCAGCGGGGAAATGCTTGACTAGCAAGCAGAAGGTTGCCGGTTCAAATCCCCACTGGTACTTATATTGGGCAGCAGCGATATAGGAAAATGCTGAAAGGCATCATTTCATACTGCGTGGAAGGAGGCAATGGTAAACCCCTCGATTCTACCAAAGACAACCACAGGACTATATATCAATCAACCAATCAATTTATTACAGCCATAGTCCATACAGAGAACATACAAAGATTAAAACAAGATTAAAAACACAATATGCCAACAGTAACATAATACATAATACATAATAATCAGGGCAAAACAATAGCTACTATGAATGAGACCTTAAACAAGATCTTAGTCTAATAGCGATCTATTATATTAATTCTCCTGGGTGTGCCTTGGAATGTGCGTCCCAGAGCCCAGCTGATTGGCTGGGCAGCCAATGCGCCTGATTGGCTGAGGCACACCCAGAAGGATTGGTTGCCGCGGCGGAGGCCCGGCCATGGAAGCCAGAGGTGGCGGGCCTGGCCCGGCCCCAGAGGCAAGGCCCAGGAGGGGGGAAAGAAAGGGGGGACATAAGTGGCAGTGGGGAGGAGAGGTGGCTGGGCCTGGAAGCAGAGACTGGGGCAGAAGGCAGGGGAGAGGTAACCACCGGCCCCAAAGAGCACACAGATGCTCTGTGCGGGGTCGGCTAGTATAAAAGAATTTCACCACCACCTTAGTAACCTCATTATTTTGATCCTCAAGACAGAGATTCAAATAAAAGGAGCCAGCTCCTGGAAATTGCTCTAACAGAGGGAATATGAGTTCTTTCCTAGTATCATAGTAAAGGGAGCAATATAACAGCACATGCAAAACCATTTCAGGGAGGCCTGCACCACAAGGGCATAGGCCAAAAACGGACATTCCCTTATCAAATCTTTTTTCCAAAAGGGCTGAGGGCAACACATTCATATGGGCCCTAGTGAATGCTATCCTAAACTTTAAAAAGTATAGGGAAGCTAAATATTTAGCACCTCTATTCACCAAAGGGGGCATGAAACCAAAAAAATAGAGAGCAGGTCCTATTTCCCCTAGAAACAAGATTCTGGTGCTCATTGTCATGAAGGCGTTGTATAAGTATAACTTTTGCCTTCTCATTTCCCATGAGTAGAATTTCAGAAGGAGATAGACCAATTTGCAATATTTTATTGTTGACATATGACAGCCAAGGGCTAGGAAAGGAGTCCCTCCATATAAACCAAAAATAGGAGGGCTCCCGGATATCCAAGCAAAGCTTAATCCATCTGATAAAAGTAAGCTCCCATGCTTTAAAAAAAAAAGTAAGCGATCCAGATTCCAAACATAACACTGAATAAGGTACACATCTGGGTGCCGCAAAGATAGCCTTAAGGAATATTGATTGAACCCTTTCCATCTCTGATGTTACTCCTTGAATCCAAAGTGGGACCCCATAAATTAATTGAGCTACAATCTTTGCTTGAAAAACTTGGAGAGCCATAGGTATATACTGGCCTCCTTTGGAGTAATAGAATCACAAAAGAGCATTGAGAGTTTTACGAACAATAGAGAAAGAATACAATCTTTGAGATTTCCAGTTAAGAGTATATTGGAAATGTATACCAAGGTATTTAAATTTATAAACCTGCTCGATATTTTCCTTATTTACCACCCACTTATAAAGTTTCCTAGCTTTAGTGAAAACCAGGACCTTAAATTTCTCATAGTTAATAGATAAGTTGTTGTAATTACAATAATGGGCAAAGGCTGCCAGCAATCTAAGGAGACCAAGACGGGTCTGGGACAATAACACCACATCATCCACATATAGCAACACTGGCACACGAATGTCAGCCAATTTCGGGGCATGTGAATCTACCATTTCTAAACACCGCGCTAAATCATTGATTAAAAGATTAAACCATGAAGGGGCCAGAACACAACCCTGCCTGACCCCATGAGTGGCGGGGATTGGATCAGTTAGAGCCCCATTGGGAGCATATCTGACTCGGATAGAAGAATTTACATGGAGCTGCATAATCAGGAACAACAATCTTTTCTCCATCAAGGATTTCCCAAGCTTGGACCACAATAATTCCCTATGAATTAGATTGAACGCAGCTTTTAAATCCATAAAAGCTGCAAAAAGTCTACCTTTGGGAGCACTAGAGTATTTACATGCAAGATGGTTCAGAATCATACAGTGGTCAAATGTGGAGCGACATGCTCTGAAGCCTACCTGCTTGGTCCCTGGGATCTGCTGATCAGAAATCCACGTTTCAAGTTTAGATAAACAAATAAAGGGCATATACTTTGCCCACTACCGAAAGCAGGCTAATGGGCCTATAGTTAGACGGGTCAAGATGGGAACCCCGTTTGAAGACCGGGACCACTATTTCTATTCTCCACTTAGCAGGGAAAATACCTGTACTGTTTATTGAAGTAAACAAATTAGCTAAGACTGGGGCCCAACAATCCATATTGGCTATCAATACCTCTGGAAGAATAGCATCAGGACCAGGAGCTTTACCAGTTTTGAGACGGCTAAGTAAATCAGCTATTTCACCTGACATAACCGGAGGCCATAGGGGTAACACCTCAAATGAAGGTGACACAGAGAGTTGCGTGGGTTGCACAGGGCTCTGTAGTCGCCAGGAGTCGACACCGACTTGACAGCACACTTTACCTTACCTTAAACACAGGGCCGGTTCAAGGGGTTTTGGTGCCCTTGGCCAAAATAGTCTCCAGTGCCCAGAAGCGCTGCCTCTGTATCTGATGTCACCAAGCCCCACCCCCGACAATGCTGCCGCCACTCCTGCAGCAGAGCTGTCTGTGCACTACACACAAATATGAAGAATATTTATATGCATACCGCTTTTCAACAAAAGTTCCAAGAGCAGTTTCTCTTTGGGAACTTTTGTTGAAAAGCGGTATATAAATATTCACTGTACATATACAGAGAAAGGGAGTGGGTGGGAGGGAGGAAGGGAGGCAGAGGGGAGGTTGGGAGCCACTGGCCAAGCGCTGTGCACCAGAAAAGCCAGGCATTTACCCTCAGCCATTGCTGCTGCTGCTGCTGCTGCTGCTAGGGATAGCACAGCAGCCACCCTAGTCCCTGTTCACCCTCACAAACCTCCTTGTTAGATCACGCATGCTGCCTCGATTGGGCTACTGATCCTGCTGTGCTCCACACAATACATTATTCCTTCTCTTTCTTTCTCTCTCTCTCTCTCCCCGCTTACCACAAGCAGACCTCATGTGCATTTTCTGGGCTGGCTGCACTGAGTTCCTCTGCTCCCCAATTCAGCAAAATCTGGACAGTAAGATCCTCTTGTTCCACTACTGGATTGGTCTCCAGGTTGAACCTGGGCACTGGTTGTTCCTTTTGCATGGCATCACTGGTAATTAAGAGCAATGCAAGTGACTGGTCCTCAATGAGGTTTGGTGAGCCTGAAAGTGGGGCTTCTACATCCCTAGGTGCTGTCTCATTAGATCTTGCTTGAGCCTGGCTGCATGTGACCACATGTCGGGCAACCTGGTTGCTCAGATCATTTCCAGTCAAAACAGGAGTTTGTAAATCCTTGTGCACAGTAACTGTCCAGGGGACCCTCCCAGCCCCGGTACTTTAGGCAAATATTGGCAAGCGGGAGGTGCACCACTGCACTTTCAAAGGGTTTAACTGCCGAACTTCTACCCTCAGTAGAGAGATTGCTCTGCTCCCAAATCTAGGAGCACGCTGCTCCTTCAAGGTAGGCTGCCACCAGTTGAAGACTGATCTAAGCCACTGACCAGGCTTAGACACTGCTTCAACAAACTAGAACTGTCCGGCTTGGGACTTACAGGCACTGTACAGCCAGAGTCCACACAACCCAGCTCTAGACAAGATATTCTGAAAAGAACTCAACAGTAGCGAATGACGTTACAAGGCCCATGGGAAGAATTTTGCAAGTAACCCTCAAGAACCTTCTCCTAAGTATATGAACTTTATTAAGAAACAAGGGTTGCACAAATAATAAGGAATTGGGAGAAAGTAGGTTGAAATTGGAAGTAAAAAAAGGCACACAGTAATTCAAAAGAAAATACAAAAAAGCATTTACTAACTGACTAGTACTGAGCTTTACCTTAGTCTGTAAGTAGGCAGGTCCTTGGCTGAGAGAGCCATTAATCTCTACAGCTTCTCTGGTGGCCAGAAGCTGTTGCAAATGAAAAAGAGTGAACACTGGCCAGGCCTTTGTCCTCTAGCTTTAATTAAAGCCATGAGGGAGGGGGTGAGTGGGGCTCAGACGACTGTGGATCTTACACCTGTCCATAGTTCAAAGAGTATTCTAATTTCTTCCCCTCTGGGTAGCGAGATACAAAGTGGCCCTATCTCCTGTGTCAGATAAGAGTAGGGAAATGGCGAAGGAAGGGTCTGTTAGACATTGTGCAGTGATGCTCTAGATCAGGGATTCTCAACCTTGGGTCCTCAGATGTTATTGGACTTCAACTCCCAAAATTCTCAACCAAAGGCCACTGGGGCTGGGGATTATGGGAGCTGAAGTCCAATAACATCTGGGGACCCAACGTTGAGAATCCCTGCTCTAGATGATGGAGGTCTGCATTTGTCACACTTCCTACCTATCCCTAGATAGGCACAGAAAGCATGATTGACTGATCCTTCCCTCTCCCTGGCTCAGGAGAGGGCAATGTGGGTGTGTCATGGCTCTTTTTGATGCCCATTAACCATTGATGCACCTTGTTAAGGCCAATCTGGCCAATGGCTTAAACAAACATAAGATTGCATTATGTTTATGAGGGAAGCAGCTATAAAACATTTGGTGATGAGATTTTGAACCAGCTATGTATGTGAACCTGCAAAGCTTATGAAGGTTCCTGAATCTTCATTTCATTGATTACTGGGCCTACATTGCTGAACTTCTGCATTCTACTATTGCTGCTGCTGATTGTTTCTCCAGCTTCCTGACCTGCACAACTCCTGAAGGTACTTTTTCCTTATCATTCCTGGACTCTGCTGTTCACTGGATGTCCACTGCAGTATGGCTCAGATCCCACCACCAACTTTTTTCTTGTCCACCTCAGGAGAACCTGCTCTTCCCTGGAAACAATAGAGGTCCTATTTCGGCAATCACCTCCTCATTATACAGACCCCTGATTTTACTCCAGCAAATCAGAAGGCTATATTGATTGATTGACTGATTGATTGATTTCTATACCGCCGTTCCAAAAATGCTTTAGGGTGGTTCACACAAAGGATAAATAAATAAATAAATAAATAAATAAATAAGATGGCTCCCTGTCCCCAAAGGGCTCACAGTCTAAAAAGAAACATAAGATAGACACCAGCAACAGTCACAAAGGTCCTGTGCTGGGGGTGAATAGGGCCAGTTACTCTCCCCGTACTAAATAAAGAGAATCACCACATTAAAAGGTGCCTCTTTGCCAAGTTAGCAGGGGTTGCTCCACTGCCTGGGTCCTGAAGGCCATTTGCCCTTTCCTACCCACTTGGAAGTGGTAGGGATGGGCTCAACAGCTCAAAATTGAGTTGGGGTCCAGTTTTGACCAAGAGCTGAACCCTCTCGGGCTGGTTCGGACCCTGTTCAAGGGGGAGGGGGGGCTTTCCTTAGAACCATTAAAGAAATCCAAAGTACTTACTGCTGCTGGTGACTATGGAGGCTGCGGGGGCGGGGGGCACTGCAGAGGCTTCCCCTCTCCCTGCCAGCCTCCCAACGAGTCTTCCAAGGCCATTTTGACCCATTTCAGGCCCATTTTTTGCCTCCATGCTCTCTCTCTCTCTCACACACACACACCAAGCCCCCCTCTCACCAAGCACTCTTCCCTTTCTCACCAGCCCTTGCCATACCTCTTTATTTCTCGCACCAAGGCACCATCAAACCTTCCCCCCACTCTCACCAAGTCTCTTTCCCCTCTGTCTCTCTCACCAAGCCTCTTTTTCCTCTCTCTTTCACCAAGCCTTGCCTCCACTCCCCCTTTTTCTATCCTTTGCCACCTCCCTGCCCCCAAACAAAAATAAACATTGGGAGACCAGACTTACAACAGCCAGTGAACTCTCCCAAGCAGAAAGCTTCCTTCCAATCCCTCCCTGCCAACTTGTGGTTTTGCTCTTACTGGCTAGAACAACCTGCTCAAGTTGTTCCAGCCAATCTGATTGCAAGGTGTCACCGTCCTGGCCCTGTTCCCAAATGACAGAAAAACTGGTGGAAAAGAAATACGGTTCCTTTTGGCTGCAGGGGCTGTATTTTCAACATGATTTTTACTTCCTTGAGTGGGTGATGCCAGGAGCTGCCCACTAGGGATCAGAAGCTGGAGCCGCTTGATTAGCAGCTGTTCCAGCCAGAAAGTTACAGGCTTGGGGAGGAGGGTCTGGTGAAAGCTCCCTGCTTTAGAGCGTTCTCTCTGGCTGCTGGTAAGTCCAATATTCTACTGGATCATGTGTTTGTTTTTGTTTGGGGGAAAGGCCAACCACCCTTGATTGTAACATTAGAGGCTTTAAAAAATGTATGTAATTATTCTTGGGGCAAGTATAACTGATTTTAATTATCAAAAGAGGGGCTGTGGGAATGGGGCCCAGTTCTTTTAAGTGCCTAGCAATGCTCCTGACAGACAGACAGAATCCTTATTACTGTCATTGACCAATAAAAGGCAGAAAAGCAGAAAGTCCCCTCTTTCACGTGACTCCCAGCCCTTTTCACATATTAAGTTCAGCACTCATATGATGAGTGTACAGTGCACACAGGAACAGATCTGAAGACAGGTACAGTTGTTCACACTATGTTGAACACAGGTACAACAGCAGTACACTTCTGTTTGAACCATGTACTTGAGGGGCATGTACACAGGTTCATTTTTTAAATGAATGCAGGTACAGTTACTCACACAAAAACATGAATGAGTGTACAGACATCTGTAACTCATAATGCCTGAGGGCTCATATAACAGAGCTTTAGAACCAACAAATAATTGGCATGTCTGTACAGCAGTTAAGCAGCTCTGTTTCTGAGGGTTTGTTCACTTGCATTTACTTACTGTGGCCAGTATCCAAAGACCTACTTTATTTTATTTTAATATTTTTATTTATTAAATAAATGGTGTCTCTCAAATAAATAAATAAAATTATTTATTTGATTACATTCTTATACCACCATTATGGCAGTTTACAGCAAAAACGATGATAGCAAACAATTAACACAATTAAACAATTGCAACAATTAAAGTAATTGAAACAATGAAATCAATTAAAACAAAACAATAAAATCTTAACAAACAGCCTGATTGAACAGGTGCATTTTCAAAGCCTTCCTAAAAGTTTAACTTCTTCCTCTCTAATCTATTACTTTAGATGCTTCCAAGGGCTGAAGGGCTTCCAGATCCTCTCTCGACCTCTCGGTAATCCACAAACCGCCTTTGCACAAAATCAGCCAGCCAGCCAACCAATCAATTATTATTACAGTCTTTGACCAGCATAAAGTATATTACATTAAAATGGCATTAAAACAGGCTATGCCTGCAGCTGTGAGAGGCTAAAAGCTATGCACTGTTATACAGCTACTGTTCTTAAAACTGTGGTTAAAATGGGTAAAATCAGTGTAGAAATGGGTGAAATGGGTAGACTGGGCGAGACTATATCAACGCTTTAATGGTTAAAATCTTTAAATCTACGGTTTTGAGTGCTTTAGTGGTGGCCTCATCCAACATCCATGTTGCCGTCACTGTCAGTGAGCTCAGGTTCTGGGAAGAAGAGGGCCAGTAGTGGTTGTGCTTTCTTTTGGACAGCAGCAAGTTACATCATCCGTTCAGCAAAATCTAAGTCTATGGATTTTTGGATTTTACTCACTCCAGGCCATAGAGGGTTCATCTGCTGAAGCTTGGACTTGGAGATGATGTTAATGGGATGTTTATTGAGGTCTGTTTTCATTGCCATGGGGGTTATCAGCGAGGTCAGTTTCAGAAGGAGGAATGTTATTCTTTGCTCTCTCTGGAAGCAAAGGCTGAACTGCACAGTCTCTGGAAACCCTCATGGCTCTGATGTTGAAGCTATGGAGAAGATGCTCCTCCCCCACTCACACGAGTTTTAGTTGGAAAGAGGCTAGAGAGAAAGGGAGCAAGACACGTTGGAATTCTGGACAGTTGGGTCGGAAGTGCTACCTGGGATGTGGCTGGGATGGCGATCAAGTTGTTGACTCAGGGAAATTGTTATTGCCTAGCCAGATGACAATTTATGGGCATTTATTTATTTATTTATTTATTTATTTATTTATTTATACTGTTAAATTTATACCCCGCCTTTCATTAAGAAAATCCCAAGGCGTCTCACAATAAAATTTAAAAACAAGATTATAAAAAAAACAAAAACCCACATTAAAACGTTGAGCTAAAAATATAAAAATAAATCTGATTTTAAAAAAAAATGAAAAAAAAAATTAAAACACAAGCATAAAACCTGTATAAAAGCAGCAGTGGAGACAATCATATAAAAGCCTGAGTAAAAACCATGATTTGACATGCATTCTATAAACTGTGATGGAGACTGAGGAGCGGATACCCACCGGGAGAGCATTCCAGAGTCTGGGGCCAGCAACAGAGAAGGCCCTGTCCCGAGTGCACGACAACCTAGCCTCCCTCATAAGTAATTCACATTAAAGTAATTCACTGGAATTAAAGTAATTCACATTAAAGTAATTCACTGGAATATGCAGCAGTACCTGAGATATTTGAAGTATTCATGAGGAGTTGACAGGGCAATTCATTTTAGAGGGGCCCACTGGTGCTTTGCATGGGGATTTGACAGAGTGGGGAGGGGAGGGAGCTGTCAGGGCGTTTCCGAGGGCCAGTTCAGCTGGGCTTGTTTCCCCACAGTTGCCTTGTGATACGGACATGTCAAAGGCATTCCTGAGTTTATCCACTTTTGCTGCAATGTTGTTTAGGTGCCCTAGAATTTGAATAGTCATTTCTGCCATTAATAAGAATAGTCTGCTTAGATGCTCAGTAAGGAGTTCATGCGGGAGGCGGTGGGAGGATGTCTGGGAATTTTGAGTCCCATTTTTCGTGGATCCGGGGGATTTCTTGGGCTGGAATTCTTGGATGGAGAGAGAGCAGCCTGATGTACTGCTGTCTCCCTTGGAAGAAGAGGGAGGTCTCTCCATGGCTAGGACCATAAATCTGTTCTTAGTGGGGATTTTAGAGAAAGTACTCATGGCTCCTTTCAGCTCAGTGGGAGGGAGATAGGAGTCTATTCTCATCTGCTTCCCTGCCTTGGCTGCGTGGTGGTCCCCATGGTGGTCACCATTTGGGCTGTCCCTGGACATTTTCTTGCCTTTGTTGGTCATGGTTTTGCTTGGAAATTTCAGCTCAGAAAAGAGAAGTTTGCTTTAAGAGCAGGAGATTGTGAGCGGAGCTGCTAGCTTGTCATCACCTTGGCCCAACCCCTTGCACAAAACCTAGAAATAACTTAAGACGCAGGACCCAAATTTGCCAACTACTCCCTGATTCATACAACCTTACCTCCTAGGCTTAGGTATGTAGGGTCTTCTTTCTGTTGAAATGAAGCCCCCCTTCTCCCCTTGCTATATTGCAATTTGTTTTGGACAACTTCTCAAACATGGCTTGTCATTTGGCGTGGGGGAGCTGTGGTCTGAGAAATATTATCCCAAAGCTCCTTTTGGATAAGTGGAACCTAGTTGCTTTGTTCGCAGAGCTGTGTGTGCTTTGAATTAAAAGAAAAGTAAAAACTCCACACCAAGGTACTCCAAAGGTAGTGCCACAAAAAGCTGAATTATTTGATTCATACAGTTCACTGGTGCCTCTTTGACCCCTACTAACTGAGCAATGAAGAACCTCTTAAAGTGGTGGCTCTTGTATTTAGCAGAGGGACAGCAATTGTCCGAATTCAACCCTGCATAGTGTCCCTCATAGCCTTTGTGAGTAGTGTAATATATTTTTTAGATTATGAGCCCATTTGGGACAGGGAATCACTTTCACATTGTTTTTGCTCTGTAAACTGCTTTCTAAACTTTTTTGTGCAAAAGTGGTATATTATGAATAATAATAAAAATAAGAAACACATATTTGCTTATTTTTAAAATGCATTCTCTCTCTCTCTCTCTCTCATACCCCATCTTTCTTCCATCAGGGAACTCAGGGGGCAGTGTAGATGGGATTCCCAGGAAATCCCTCATCTAGGCAGTGCTGCTCAGAACTACACCTGTTTTGCTTCAGCAAAGTGCTTGTATCATGTGCCCTCCAATCATGCCCTGGAACCAGATTATAGGGCAGACAGGAGCTGGAAACCATAACCCTGCCCCTTAACCACTAGTAATCCTATTGAGTCCCTCTGTGAATCAGCCATTTCATCAGGAATGCCTTTACAGATTCCTTTAAAGCCACAAGGGCTAGATTTCTTACATTAAGAAAGTGAAAACTGTGAACCAAACAAGACAAGATATATTAGATTATTTACTGTCAATGACCAAAAGAGAGATATACAATAGTGAATCACATAAAATAGCATAATATCCTTAAAATAAGCATATACATATATCTAAAAATGGCAATTTTAAAATACACTCATAACTTTGAGACTCTTATTTTAAAAACCACATAACAGTACTTAGCAACTATTCTGGAAATTACTGAATCTTCATCAGCTAATAAATACTTTACAAGGAAATCCCCAGTTTTCCCCTTCAGATTATTTAGCAGGGGGTTAATTAATTGCTGTTTTACATCCTGGTAAAGTGGGCACATTAATAGAATATGGGCCATTGACTCGATCTCCTGGCTGCAAGGACATAGACAAGATATATATTGCATGACTGGAGCCCGCCCACTTGATTGTTTCTATCATATATAGCACGCCTGATCCGAATCAGGACAATGGAGGGGACAAAGGGTTAAAGCCCTGTTCCCCTGTAGTCCTAGTCTGGATTATCCCTTAGAAAAACCAGGCATGCATGCCCCATTAATTCAATAGGCTCAACATCCGATTTGGCCCAAAGACTCTATGGATGCCAAGAGCAGCAGCAGCAGCAACAACAACATCCTAACAGTAGCAGCAGCAGCAGCAACAACAACATCCTAACAGTAGCAGCAGCAACAGCAACAAAACCCCTGCCCCTTTTCCTCTACATGGTTGGAATCATGCTTCTGATACCCCATCCAGTGAGGCAGTGCCAAGATGGATAAGTAGGCAGCAAATTATTTTTGCATTCACTTTTAATTTTCTGGATGTTGAATGTTTGATCTGGGGAAGCATGGTTGTAGTTGCAAACTGAACCGCCTTCAAATTAATTGTACTCTGTCAAAACGGTGTGAGAACTTTCTTTCCCCCTTTAATAAGGTAGTACTAGTGCAGCATGTACTGCCTGGCATTTGGATTTCAAAAACAGAAGACATTTCAAGGCCAGAATTAAAGCAGCATATGTTGGAGCTCCCTTCCTTATGGAAAGTTGTCAAAGCCTGAACATTTTAGAAGTGTTCTTTTTTCTATTCAGACTGGCCTTGGCTAACAAATGCTGATGCCTTTATGCTTTTTAGCTCTTTAACAACATGGTTTATATTGGGCACAGTTCTTTACCTTGTGGGCAAAGCACTGGTGTGCAGAAGAATACTCCCATGACCTCCCAGAGTCTTGATTCCCCTACTCCCATCTTGGTCCTGAACCAGGCCATTATTTGGAACTGGAAACCTGTGCATACCTCTAGGACTGCCAACTCTGAC
Organism: Hemicordylus capensis; assembly: GCF_027244095.1. Lineage (NCBI taxonomy): Eukaryota > Metazoa > Chordata > Lepidosauria > Squamata > Cordylidae > Hemicordylus > Hemicordylus capensis. The sequence goes on along the minus strand of NC_069661.1, from coordinate 32,509,320 downwards.
TGAAGCTGTTCCTGGAGATTCCACCCCCCTCAATATTTTTCATGATATCAAGCCATTAAAATTTCCAGAATTACTTTCAGTCAGCACCTGGAGATTGATGCCAGTTCCTGGAGACCCCAGGTTAATTCTCAGGTTGGGCAACCCTACAACAAATCCCATATCTCAGTCTGGTTTTCCCTGTTGCTTGATCAAGGATCAGGAGCTCATCTCAAGAAAATGATAACCAAGATGATCAGGCGGTTGGGATTCCTACTTGATGGGGAAAGGCTCAAGTGCTTGGGGCTCTTTAGTTTAGAAAAAAAGAAGATGAAGCAAGGAATATGAAAGGGTTATAATATTATAAACAGTGCAGAGAAAGTGCCAAGTTTTTCTTCTTCTCACAAGGCTAGAATTTGGGGTTACCCAATGGAATTGATTTGCAGAAGATTCAGGATAGACAAAAGAAATTATTTCTTCACACAGTGACTGAAATCCAGATGAAGGAAGCGCTAGTGTTATGTGAGAAGTGGTGGCACTCCTTATGGCTTCAATGAGCTCAGCAGTGGTGACTGAGGAAATCCCACCCCTGGACAAGATGAGAGCAGCGACACTAAAATGCCCTCAAAAGAAGACTGGTTGATAAAAATTTGGGAATATGCTGAGATGGCTAAGCTTACAGCACTTATAAGAGACAAAAATTTGGAATGCTTTAAAGAAGATAGGGAACCATTTTTGCTTTACTTAAAGAACTATTTTTCTAATATGGAATTTTCAGTAGGGTTTGAAATATAGTAATAACAGAAGGTTGGGTTGGGTAAAATCGAGTAGTAGTGTGGAGTATGTAAGTTTTGAATTATTATAACAATGGTTTATATGTATAGTTATCGTGAACTGCACAGATAGGTAAGCGGGAAGTCAATATTTACTTATGCGTAGAAATGAATGTAATTTGAATGTAAAGCTATTGTATAAACCAATAAAAATTTGCAAACTTGCAAATTTTAAATAAAAATTTGTGATTATACAATGAGTAGTAGGCACAGAGCAGCCCTGCCTCCACAGCAGTGCAGACATGTTTTAAAGTGCATCACAACAACACAGATACCCCTCTCTTTGGCCTGTTGTTCTCTGTGCAATATGTCAGCCACTGAATGCAAGAGCTAGCCAGCAGGTAGCACTACCAGAATCATGCACACTCCCTGCTTTATGTGCAACCAAAGAATAAGAATGAGAAAAGTAGGAGAACAAAAGCCTGTAGAACTGTGTGTAGAGCCAGCCAGATTGCACTGGCAATTTGTGGGAAAGCCCTCCATTTATTGCAGTCTGTACCTACTCTGGGAGAGTCCAGGCTCACCACCGAACAGAGATCTCCATCTCCAATAATCCCAAAGGTGATTGAGAACAAAAATATAAATTAAGGGCCATCTGAAATCCAGGTGGAACAGTACCTTCTGAGGTAGGGTGTTAGCTTGGGTACCACCATGGAGAAAGCTCTAGTGTTTGCATACATTATATGTGAAGGGAACAACGGATGAATAAACAAATATGGTTGGCCTTGTTGTATCTAATCTGGCCTTGAAGTGCAATCCTGTCCTTCCCAGATGATGTAACTGGAGGAAAGGTATGTATTTAATAGCATTCAATGTTTCTACCACAAATATTGTTTATAATTTGTTTTAGCTCTTTACTGTTTTAGTGGTTTGTTTTAATGTAAACCACCCTGAGCCATTTTGGAAGGGCGGTATATAAATCAAATAAATAAATACATTAAATAAATAAAACTGTATTAATGGGAAGCTCATTCATAGAGTGGTGAAGAATTGGCCAGGTATGGCAAGTTTATTTTTCCAAACCAACCAAAAAGGCAACGTTCTTGTTGATTTTGTTCTTTTGTACTATTTATCTCATTTAAACAAAAGCTGACTTCCAGAGCAAGAGCATGCTTGTGGAATGAGCAAATCTCTGCTAGCACAAGTAGTCAACTTTGTTGAAGTTCTGCTCCTACCTCAAGGCCTGTTTCCAAAAGGTGGTGCTGGGGGATTACTGCTCAACCACTTGGCAGTTGTGCTTTGGAGTTCTGCAGGGTTCCATTCTTGCCCTTGTACTGTTTAACATATCCACGAAACTGCCGGGAGGGGTCACCTGGAGATTTGGTCTGAGGTATCATCAGTATGTGGATGACACTCAGTTGTAGCTCTCTTTTTCATCAGACCCAAGTGAGGCGGTGACTAGGGGTGTGCACGGAACCGCCACACTGCGGTCCGGCACTGTGGTGGGGGTTTGCTTTAAGAGCAGCGGGAGGGTTTACTTACCCCTCCCACCGCTTTCCGCTGTGGCGCCGTAATTAGTAGTGTAATTGGGGCGGCAGGATAGCTCCCTGCCGCCCCTTCCCTGCTGCGGCTCGGCAAAGCTCCCAGTAATGCTTTGCGCGCGCATGTTGTGCGTGCGCTTCACGTCACTGACGTGCACGTGCACAAAGCATTACTGGGAGCTTTGCTGAGCCACAGCGGGGAAGGGGCGGCAGGGAGCTATCCTGCCGCCCCAATTACACTACTAATTACGGCACCACAGCGGAAAGCGGCGGGAGGGGTAAGTAAACCCTCCCGCCGCTCTTAAAGCGACCCCCCACCCCCAATCCAGACCACGCAGGTCTGGACCGGTCCGGACCCATCCCTAGCGGTGACTGTCTTGAATCAGTGCCTGGATGCAGTAATGGATTGGATGCAGGTGAACAAGTTGAGACTCAGTCCAGACAAGACAGAAATACTATTGGTCGGTGGGTCCTCTGTCCGGTGAATGATGTTCAGCCTTTTCTAGATGGGGCTGCACTCCCACTGAAGGACCAGGTTCGCTATCTGGGGGTGCTCATCGATCCAGCACTGTCACTAGAGGCTCAAATGGCCTCTGTGGCTTGGAACGCCTTTTATCAGCTTCAGCGGATACACCAACTGCGACCATACCTGGACAGAGATAGCTTGGCTGCAGTTACTCATGTTCTGGTAACCTCTCGCTTAGATTACTGCAATGCATTATATGTGGGACTGCCTTTGAAAATAGTCCAGAAACAGCAGTTGGTACAAAATAGGGCTGCAAGATTACTAACTGGATCTGGTGTTTTTGATCATATCATGCCAGTGCTTCATCAGTTGCACTGGCTCTCTTTCTGTTTAAGGGCCCAATTCAAAGTAATGGTTTTAACCTTTAAAGCCCTAAATGGCTTGGGACTGAGTTACCTGAGAGAGTGCCTTGCCCCATATGTCCCAACAGACCTTAAGATCTTCTTCAGAGGCCCTGCTCTGAGTGCCCCTGCCAAACGAGGTGAGGTGGGTGGCTACTAGGGAGACCGTTTTTTTGGTGGTTGAACCCCGTTTATGAAATAGCCTCCCCAGTGAGGTTCACTTGACATTATCACTTTGTTATTTTAGACACCAGGTAAAGACCTTTCTGCCCACTTTTAAATTTAAAGGGTCTAAGTGGACATTTCTAAATTTGATTTTTAAAACTAACAAGTTTTAAAATTGTTTTGTACTGTATTTTGTATTGGGGTGTGTGTGTGTGTGTGTGTTGTGATTTTGTGTGCTTTATATGTTTTTATTCAATGTTTTAATGCTGTGTTGTGAGCCAGAGAACAATTTATGGGGTGGCTAACAAATAAAGTTTATTATTATTTACTGTTGTGCTAAAAAACAAGGATTTGTGTAAGACTGCAAGAACAATCTTTGGATTTGGAATGCACTCTCTGCTGAGATTTGTGGGCTGACCTCATTGTTTCAAGAGGGTCTTAAAGATGAACCTTTTTAACCAGGCCTTCAGTTCTTCTTTATTTAACTGTTCTTGGTTGTTTTAATTGAATTTTAGTTTGTAAACCATTTTGAGACTGCTGATATATGTGGTATAGAAATGTGGAAAACAAACACATTTATTTATTTATTTATTTACTTACTTACTTACTTACTTACTTACTTACTTACTTACTTACCCTAACCCTGATGGCACTTCACACAAATAAAAACAACAAAACAAAACAAAACTTGTTTTAAAGTTTCCATTAAAACAAATTGGGCATTCTGCGCTTGAGCATCTGTTGCACAAATGCAAGCACAATCACTGGTCTGGAGTACAAGTTCCAGACTCAGCACAACTGACTGGCACGACACTTTTGCACTAGCCCAATGTCCTCCAACAAGTGTGTCACTGCTCTGGATGTCGGCCAAAGTGAACAGCCACTGCAAATTCTCTGTAATGGTTTCTGGAACATGCAACTAAAACTGCACTCCGTTGTCTTCAAATTCATGAACGTGGTTTTAGAGTACAGTAAGATGAAAAACACTGAGTATACTGAACTCCAAATCTTATTCTGTATGATTTTCCCTTCTCTGTAGGCCTCCCTCCTAGCTGCCAACTGGAGCAATCTGAAAGCTGCACCATCTTTAGGTCTCTATTATCATGGCTATGTTTTCAACCCATCCAATAGTTGCACATCTTAAGTCCCACGGAAATAATGAGGACTCCTATTGGTGTAACTGTGGGCTGCATTTCCCAAGCTAAGGGTGTCTTAAGGCAGACACCTAGCAGCATCAAATATAAGAAGCGAAGCATGAGAATAACATCACTGACATTGAATAGAACAGCTGTTGAACATCATTTGTTAAAAAGCAAGGCTGCAGCTTGCTCTGCCATTTCACTCAGTACATAAACAGACAATCCTCCATATTATGTCCGCAATTTCTCCTTGAGGTTGCTCCTCCCTATTACTGAAAACTAAGACGTATCTGACAGATTGCACAGCCAGACACTCCACTTATTGTCTCTTAATTCTTCTTTTCTCTTTTTAAAATTGAGGTCTAGTATTTCTTTCATTCTTGTTTATGCAGTCTAGAAAAACAAAACATAAAGAGGAATGGATTCACAACACTCAAGCTCTATTCAGACGTTACGTTGTACAAATGTACCAATGTCTGTACACTTGTATATGTTTTTCTGTGAATGGCTGTACCTGCATTGAAAGTGAACCTGGATACAGGTCTCTCAAATGCATGGTACAGATAGGAAATGTACTGCTGTACCCGTGTTCAACATTATGTGTGAATAATTGTACCTTTGTACAGGTCAGTACCTGTGTACACTGTAGACTTGTACTAATGTTGAATGCAATATGTAAATAGGGCTTCTGAATACACATGTATATGCACACAGACATGCATATATACATACAGGTCTCCCAGAGGTTTGTGCACAGGTGTTTAAAGACCTGCATGTGTTTTATGTAGCCAAACTGCGGTGGGAAAATCTGGTGTTCTCAGAGCAGTTGTGCTTTCTGTGAAATGTGTGGACAGCATTTCTAAAGGGGATACCTGTAGGAAAAGCTTTAAAAGAGGTTTAGGAAACCTTCCAAACAGCTTTAGGAAAAGCTGTTGGAAGGAAGGAAGGAAGGAAGGATTTTACCAAGAAAATGCAGTACTGCATTGCAGAAATGGTTATGCAGTTGTTTCTGCAATTAAATCTTGCACTTGATGATAAACTTTTTAATATAGTTCACTACATATCTAATGATTGTTCAGTGAAAACACATTATGTTTAGACATTATAGGGCCAGTAATGTAAGCCTTGTTATCACTTAGCATTCTTTAGTGTTTTCTGCACTGACAGCCCATTCCTTCTAGCAATGGAGCTGAAGGGAAAGAAATCTCCTAGGATGGTGTTTCTTATTGCTAATTAAAACAGGTACAGGTATTCAGCGACGTAAATTGTTCCTCCTGGCTCAAAGCTAAGTGCATGAAGTTTTTGTTGTGAGACAGCATCTGTCCAGTCAGCTATAAGTAGGTTAAGCAATTCTTTGGGGATTTTTCATGTTAACTGTTACCAACTCAGTGGATGAAGTTTTAAGCAGTTCCATAAGGGTGCTAGAAATTGCCTTTAGAGCAGGCCTGCTCAACTTTGCCCCCCTCCCCCGCTGTTTCTGGACCGACTCCCATAATCCCCAGCCACAGTGCCCAATAGCCAGGGATTATGGGAGTTGTAGGCCAACATCTGCAGGAGGGCTGAAGTTGAGCAGGCCTGCTTTAGAGAAACAAAAACTGGACATATCCACACTATAGATTTAAGCTGGTTCAGTAGTCATTCCCTCTACTCCTGGAACTGGAGTTCCATGAGAGAAGCTAAAAATCTCTATTGGAAGTCCCAGCATCCTATCAAGATCCCCAGGTTTCTTCGGGAGGAAGTCATTGTTGGAAGTGAAGGACTTTGCGCTGTCTCTTGTCTCAATGACAGTGGAGGACAGAGTAGTGAGTCAGAGGGATAGAGGGTCACGACACTGGTCATCCCTTCTCTACTGCTCTGACACTATCCCTTTGGAATGTAGATTGCTACTCTCAGGGACTAACTTGCTTCCTTCTGCTTTGCACTTCCTCCTCTCCCTTTTCTTCCTGTTCCTTCTACCTTGCAACATGCAAGCTCCTCTCCCCTGCACCATGTGTGCAGACATGCAGAATCCATCTGCATCCAGCTAGCTAGCTAGATTAGAGATCCTAACTCCTCACTTTCCTATCTAGAATGGAGTTCTTTAATAAATGCCATATATATTGATTTGAAACTATGAACTGGCTCCAAGTTACTTTACTCTCAGCATACACGCATGCCTAACCAAATTCCGCTGTGTTGTGCCTCTGTGCACTCTGCTATAATGAAAAAGGGATTCTCTTACCAGAGAGAATTCCCAACAGTCATGACATTAAAAAAGGTTATACATCAATAAAGCCCCATTTGGAACAAGCCACTGAAAGGCATGTAGCTTTTCAAAGAGCAGTGCATGTTGGCTCTCCCTAGCTGTCAACTAATTTAAAATGTATAATACAGGTGATTGGCACCTTCATTGCCTGAGCGGACATTCAGCCTGGGTGTGCCTGGTCTAATCAACCAGTATGTCACATGGGTTCTTTATTTTATTTTATTTAAAAATCCCCAGACCCCATTACAGTACATTTATAAAAACTATCATTGACCATCATTCTTCTTCTTCTACTGAAGAAGAAGAAGCCCAAACCTGTTACCACAACACATTGAACACATAACACTCAACAACGTCAAGGTCATTCTTAAACAAATATATCTTTCCAAACTTGAATGAACTAGATGTCCCCTCCTATTATTAAAAAATAATAATAGATCCTTCCACATCATAATAAAAGACTGGGATGGAATCGACCCTTTTGGAATATTTAAATAATAAGTCAATTTTTCAGCTGTTACAATATACTAGAGTTTGTTATATCAATTATCTAAGGATAATGCTCCCTCTTTCCAATTTTTGGCAATGATCAATCTAGCTGCGATCAACATGACAGTACATCCATAGATTTTAGTGTCTCTAATTCTCCTAAAAAAAAACCAACCTAAATGCCAAGAGGGGATCTGGCCAAATCTGTTTTCACCATCTCTATAAAAATGAATTTCCAGAAAATCCTAATTCTTGGACAAGTCCACCATAGATGGCAGTAAGTCCCCTTCTCCTTACAATCATTGTTCCAGGATTTAGCAGATGTGTTCTTTGCAATATGTGCTAATCTCACCGGACTCATATACCATCTATGGACTATTTTCATATAATTTCCCTTAATTTGAGCAGAAATATACTCACAGTATATTTCTCCAGAATATTTTCTTCTTCTTCCCAAGTGGACTGGGCACAAGTGATGAAAGCGATGGGGAAGGCAAGATAAAAGCAGGAAACTAACTGAAGGCATGCAAACTCCCTCCGCCCCCAGATCTTCAACTGACACTAGAAAATGAACAATCTGGGTGCAAAACAAATTTCCCAAGGCATAGACCTTTACAACGTGTGGGCCCTCATGCACACAGCAGTGGCCCTCTCACCTGTCAGCACCAGATGAACCTCTGACTTCACCCTTACTTAGAACTACCACCCACTTTAATTCTGCATCACCACCACCATTCTGCTCTGCCCCGTCTGGCTCTGTTGCCAGAGGAATCCTCATGGCTGGGTATGCCTACAGTTCCTTTTTAGCTGAGTTAGCCATGCCTCCATGAAAGCTAGGGTTGCCACTATCCACTTTTGTTCATTAAATATCACATATCTCGATGCTGTAACCTAGCAACCAGGCATTGTGGATCTAAGCATTGTTCCTGCCCTCAATTCTGCATTAATGTTGCTAATATACACACGTTCCACAATGTAAAATATTCATCAGAGAACTGGAAATGTTTAAGTATTTATTAACCATTTCCCCCCAACACTCCTTCTCCGGAGCACTGAGAGTTACCCAGATAAGTGCCTGTTGAAATCAGCTCTCCCCACTTATTTGCATGCACACAAACATAACCAATATGGCTATTTATTAAGATTATCAACAAAAAGTGCATTTATCCCCCCCATCTTGATTAGAAGTCAAGAAAACAGTAGGTGGGGCGAGAGGGTTTTGCAGCAGAATTAGAACCCTAAGCACACAGTTGTTCCTCATTTCTGTTTGAAGAGACATTGGATTTCCCCCATACCCTATGGTAAATGGCTGGTATCCAGAGCAAGGAAACACTAGTGGAGTGACAGGAGCAGACTAATAACACTTGCAGACTAACTGCACCCATGCACCCAGAAAGGGGCCATTTTTGACAACGTTGTTTTCCCCAGGAAGCCCTCGGTGCTACCCAAAAATATGTCCTTGAGGGCTGCACAGCAACAAAGCCACCACCAGCAGTCACTGGGAGTGTCACTATTCTGGGCTGAAAAGGGACAGTTGCCATTTTCCTGCTCCACACAAGAGAGCCACCACTTTAATGCAGAGGAGTATCTAGGGAAATTAGAGCCTAGGGCAAGCACTGAAATTGCGCCCCCTGTCCAAACATCTGACACCCATCTTTCAGATAACTTTACCATAATATCAGCTCAAAAACACAAGTCAAGCTCGTTAATCTTTTAATATTTCAAAAACTATTTAGCAGTGGATGTAGCCAGACCAAAAAATGCTAGAAAACTACAAATTTCGGTATGCTGGGGCTCATGAAATATCCAAATACTATGTGGAGGTGTACTTGGAAAACTAAACAGAAGTGTCTGTGTAATTCTCTACTATGCATTGTAGCATTACTATTACATAAGTTTTAAAAATAAATGGAGAATTTGACTTTTCCCAGATACTCTGAAAATAATTAAAGGATGTGCAGAGTAAACTGTGTCATTGCTTGGAATATATTCTAGTATTAAAAGTTAAAATGAGAGAAAGAGAGCAAGAAAGTCCCAGTGGGGCGTAATACTAAGGATTTCACACTGATTCAAAGACAAACTCACCATTAATAGCCATATTATTAAGACATCACATTTAACTCATTTATCACAAGAAGCAAAATAAGAGCAAATGAATACAATCCTAGTTCATAAGCTTCAGCTCAGTATTCACAAGCCCTGATTTTCTGTACATAGTGCCAATCTGAATATGTGTACAGTGACTTATATTATATTAATTTTTTTATTTTTTTTAACCTGTAGCCCCTTTGGGGGGCTTCCTAAGGGCCGTGAGGGGGTCTGCAAAGGTCCCCCCTCCCCTACTGGCCTCTAGGGCCTCACAGGCACAATCGGAGCATGTGTGGTGGCCATTTTAAAAAATAACTTATTTTAAGAAATGGCCACTGAAAACAAGATGGCCACTGTGCATGCCCAAATGGCCTCTGCGAGTCCTGGCATGGGCCTAGGGCCTCACAGAGGCAATTTGAGCATGCACGGTGGCCATTTTGTTTTTGGTGGCCATTTTTAATTTTTTTTAAAAAATTAATTTTCAAAAATGGCGCCCTCCTTCAAGTGGTGCCTGGGGCACGTGCCCTGCCTGCCCTACCCTAGATACGCCCCTGCTTTAATGGATGCATCTAGTCCAGCTATCTCTGCCAGTGGTGACTCTAGAGGGGAAAAAATTGAGAGGGACACAAAAGGGGAAAGTGCATGAGCTCTGGATGAGTGAGCACTGTCCAACACATTAGATTTCTGAAACAGAAATGGGGGGCAGGTGGGGGTAGACTACTTGTCTGAGGGGGCACTTGTCCCCCCCTGCCTCCCCCCTATAGCCACCCTTGGTCTCTGCCCAGGAGAGATAACAGAGTACCAACTTCAACCGGCAGAAGATCCTCTGTGTCACAGAATCCACTTGTACCTCCTGTGACAAAGATAGATCTAGGAGAAACCCCAAACTGTGAACCTCACTCAGTAGTTTATGTAGATGTTAAAAATCACAGGGGACAAAATAGCATCCTACACAATCCTATAATAATTCAAGAGAATCAGCTTCCAATACCATCAGCCATAGTCACCATTCTATTACAAAAATGTGTGGAGGGCAGCATCTGGTGCAAAGGAATAGGGTGACAAAGACGGTCTGTATCCCAAAACTAGGCCAAAAAGTTGTCTGAAAGGAACCAATAATTGGCTGATAGGTTTTTCAGTCACCACAAGAAAATTGGGAAATACCAGAATAATATAGTTGATATTGCCTTGATGAGGGCACAAGAAGCAGGGAAAATATTCCCTGTGATTTTATTCCCTGAATCTCTTTATCAATACATTTATCTTTATCACTAAGCATATATAACTCACTTGAAGAATAGAATCAAGCCCCCTTCTGGAAATCCTGTACTGACTGCTGGAAGGAGGCCTGTTCTCTTGTTCCAGCAAGGGTGGTGGCTGAGCATTGCTCCCACAACCTGCCTTCTCTTGTGTGAGTGATCCCCAACTACCTGCTCATATGCAGTCTGCAGTGGGCTGCTGTTCTTGTTATTCTCTGAAAGGGCCAGCATGGTGTGGTGGTTAGAGTGATGGACTAGGACTGGGGAGACCAGAGTTCAAACCTCCATTCAGCCATGAAACTTACTGGGTGATTCTGGGCCAGTCACTTCTCTCTCAGCCTAACCAACCGTACCAGATTGTAGTGAGGATAAACATAACCACATACCCCACTCTGGGCTTCTTGAAGCAGGATATAAAGGTATAAATGCTGAAAGGTATAAAGGCTGTGGCCAGGAGTGCTTTTTATCAGCTTCGGCTGATACACCAGGTACATCCATTTCTGGAGACAAATGACCTTAAAACGGTGATACATCTGCTGGTAACCTCTAGGCCTGACTACTGTAATGCACTCTATGTGGGGTTGCCTTTGTACGTAGTTCAGAAACTACAATTGGTACAGAATGTGGCAGCCAGGTTGCTCTCTAGGTTTACCCAAAGGGACCATATAACACTGATTTTAAAAGAACAGCACTGGCTGCTGATATGTTTCTGAATGAAATACAAAGTGCAGGTTATTACCTATAAGGCCCTTAACAGCTTAGGTCCGGGGTACTTAAGAGAGCGCCTTCTCTGTCATGAACCCTGTTGCCTATTAAGATCATCTGGAGAGGTCCGGTTATAGTTGCCGCCAACTTGTTTGGTGGCAACTCCGGACCGGACCTTCTCTGTGGCTGCCCCAGGGCTTTGGAATGTGCTCCCTGCTGAAATAAGAGCATCTCCTCCTGTTTGCTTTTAGGAGGAACCTGAAGATGTACCTGTTTTCCCAGGCTTTTAACTGAAATTTTTAATTTTAATGTGTGTTTTTATCTACTGTGATTTTTATCTGTTTTTATGAATTTTTAAATGTGTTTATATTCTGTTTTAATTTGTACACCGCCTAGAGATTTCTATACTAGGTGGTATAGAAATGCAATCAATCAATCAATAATACAATGGATGGACTCCTCTCCTACTGGAAACTACCCCTGCTACCTGGGCGAAGAGTTGTTTTGCCGTCGAGTCGGTGTTGACTCCTGGCAATCACAGAGCCATGTGGTTTTCTTTGGTAGAATACAGGAGGGGTTTACCATTGCCATCTCCTGTGCAGTATGAGATGATGCCTTTCAGCATCTCCCTACATCGCTACTGCCCGATATAGGTGTTTCCCATATAGGTGTTTCCCATAGTCCCATACTCTGCCTGATATATAGGTGTTTCCCATACCAGTGGGGATTGATCTTTTAAAGTAGTAGCTCTCTTATATTCTGCAGGGGGAAACCAGTTCCATAGTGCCAGCCTCCTGGGGCTGTGCTGATGTCTTCCTCATGTTTCCTTTTAGACGGTAAACCCCTTTGAGGCAGGGTTTGAACCATTGTCTCATTTAATTTGTGATATACACAGCTTTGTGAACCTCCTGTCTCAAAGATGTATATTCTTACTAATAATTCCTAATAATACCAGTTTATGGCCAGTCTGGGACAGTATCAGCATCTGCCAGATTGGTCTGTTGCATGGTGATGTCAGGTGGCATCAGAAGCAACAGCTGCAGTGCATTCCTAGCACTTGCTTCTCTGCACGGGAGAAGACAAATGCTGGAAGCAAATTCCAGCTGCTTGTTCCTTTCTGCCAACAGCCAATACAATCACAGTTGGCTCCAGTCCACACAATCCATTCTTTAGAGGGGAGAGGTGGGAATTCATCCCACTTGGGAGAAAATAGCTGCAAGCTGCTTCAGAATTTTATCAGCTGTTTGGTCTGTTTTAGACCACAGAAGTGTCCAGACCATGATTTCAAAACAGCTGTTCCAAATACAATTAAGCTAGATTAAGAAATGACCTCTCTGTGTACTTAAACTGTATTTGTACTGGTTTCCAAGCGAGGAGGAGGAATCCCTCCATAAAGCTCAAATGATTGTAGGTTTTTAAAATTGCTTTTCCTTCATAGCACAAAAGTGGCATGTGGGGTAGTAATATTTTGTCAATCCATCATTTGTCAATTACAGAGATGTTGCCCTGCCTTGCAGATCTCAGATTCAGGCCCTGGTATCTTATAGCGAAAAGATCTCAGCAGGATTAGGAAGGAGCTCAAGATTCTAGAAAGCTATTATTACTCATGTTGACAGTACCAAGCTAGGTGGGCTATTGGTAATACAAGATGTATCTTCATACAGAGGATATCCCATAATGCATTATGAGATGTGTACCACAGGTCAGGTTGTGGTGGAATGGTTGTGATTGTGCATGAACATCACATTGATCTCAGAATGTTGGTCAGTGCCAAAGAACAATCATGCAATGAGCATCCTGTAACTAGGAAAACTGGAAGGAAATTGTACCATAGCAGTTAAGGATTAAAGAAACTAATATTTAAGATGAATAACAGGATTTTAGCACCAATTATCATTTCAATCAGTTTAACATTAGATTCCGAAGGAAAACCATTACTTGTAGTTGAATCTCCCTGCACCAGCAGTCGTGACCTTCTATAACATTATGTTCCTTCTGCAATCACTAGTATAATTACTTAAGCCATATGGCTTTTTACCAGGCTGTTGGAGATAACAAATATAGGAGCTTAGTTCCTTTTGAAGCATATACAAGGGCAATATATCACTAGCATATAAAACTTGGTTGCTATTGGGTGTTTTGTTGTTATTGTTACTACCACCCCGAGCATATTATTTATTACCTTGCTTGTATCACAGACTTAAATCTCTGTAATGATAATCTTTTGGTCCATTAGCAAAAATTGTTTTTAGATTCATATTTGCCCTGACTGTCCTATCCTTAACATGGTCTAAAGAGTAAGGCTTCATTCGCACATAATGCAAAACCAAGGGTTGAATGGACCTGTGGTCACTCTCCCCCGCCCCCATGTGTGCTTACCTGCCTGCATTCGGACAAAACTGACAGGAACCAAACTGCAACCAGAGATTGCACAGAAGGGGAACTGACTGTGTGGACTGCCTTCTGGCATGAAGGACAGCCCCAACAGCCAATCACAGCTGGAGAGAGGGAGGAGCTTCCTCCCTCAGCTGTGGTCACAGTGAGTGCAACCTGCAGTTCTACATTTGCATGTAATGCTGATGGCTGGAAATCTTAGGTATGAGCAGCGAAACTCAATACAACCCAAGGTTTCAAACTGGAGTTCTGCAAGGGAAACGTCGGGTTGCTTTTCTGAGGGGGATCAGGGTTTCACGCAATTTGTCAACCCCAGGCTCCTTCGCTTCTGGTTTCCTGTTATGTGTGAATGCGGCCTAAGACTTGCTCAGTGTACAAAGGCAAAAATGACCTTGATCATTTCTAGCTTTACGTTTTAATTGTGTGAGTGTCCCACACATAACGGAAACGGAGACGGAAACTTCTCTTTTGTTGTTGTTATAGATCAAGCGTGGATGTGATCTAATTGCTATTGACTAAACAAAAGCTAAATCCACCATGGCTAATAATGGTTTAAATGTTGCATATAGGCTACTAAGTTGGCAAAGAAGCACCTTTTAATGTGGTGATTCTCTTTATTTGGCAGGGGCAGAGTAACTGGCCCTATCTACTTGCAGCATAGTACCTCCAGTGGCTGTTGCTGGTGTCTATCTGATATTTCTTTTTAGATTGTGAGCCCTATGGAGACAGGGATCTATCTTATTTATTTATTTATTATTCCTCTGTGTAAACCGCCCTGAGCCATTTTTGGAAGGGTGGTATATAAATCGAATGAATGAATGGCTGATAGGAGTTCTAGTCCAACAACATATAAGGACCAAAGTTTGAGAACCCCTGACTTAAGAAGGTGGGAGATCTTAGAGAGCATAATGGGATGGAAAAGATGAGGGAGGCTGTATGTTGGGCCTAAGCCATTTTTTGGCATTGTAAATTATAACTAGCACCTTGAAATATGGGATTGGGGAGCCAGCGTAGATATTTGAGCTCTGTTAATGGCAGCTGAAGAACCAAATGAGACTATTGCATGCAAATTAGAGCTGAATGAAGCCCCAAAAATATTCTAAGAACACTTAACACTAATAATACTTAATATTTACATAGAACTTACAAATGTTCAGAGGACTTCAGGTTAATGTTCTTGCCGCAACTTTGCGTATCGAGGGAAAACAGCGCCTAGGGCAAGCACTGAAATTGCACCCCACCCCATCCAAACATCTGACACCCATATTTCAGATAACTTTACCATAATATCAGTTGAAAAATACAAGTCAAGCTTGTTAATCTTTTAATATTTCAAAAACTATTTAGCAGTGGACGTAGCCAGACCAAAAAATGCTGGAAAACTACAAATTTCAGTATGCTGGGGCTCATGAAATACCCAAATACTATGTGGAGGTGTACTTGGAAAACTAAACAGAAGTGCCTGTCTAATTCTCTGCTATTCATTGTAGCATCACTATTACATAAGTTTTAAAAATCAATGGAGAATTTGACTTTTCCCAGATACTCTGAAAATAATTAAAGGATATCCAGAGTAAACTGTCTCACTGCTTGGAATATATTCTAGTATTTCAGAAAGACAGTTAAAATGAGAGAAGAAAGCAAGAAACTCCCAGTGGGCCTTAAAACTAAGGATTTCACACTGATTTAAAGACAAACTCACCATTAATAGCCATATTATTAAGACATGACATTAACTCACTTATCACAAGAAGCAAAGTAAGAGCAAAGAATACAATCCTAGCTCATAAGCTTCAGCTCAGTATTCACAAGCCCAGATTCTCTGTACATAGTGCCAAACTGAATATGTGTACAGTGACATACATATACATATATATATATATATATATATATATATATATATATATATATATATATACACATATATACATATATACACACACACACACACACACACACACACACACACCTGTAGCCCCTTTGGGGGGCTTCCAAAAGGCTGTGGAGTGGGGTCTGCAAAGGTTCCCCGTCCCCCTGCTGGCCTCTAGGGCCTCGCAAGGACCATTTGAGCATGTGTGGTGGCTATGTTTTTAAATCTTTTTTTTTAAAATGGCCACTGAAAACAAAATGGCCACCGTGCATGCTCAAATGGCCTCTGTTAGTCCTGGCATGGCCTAGGGCCTCACAGAGGCCATTTGAGCATGCACGGTGGCCATTTTGTTTTCAGTGGCCATTTTTTTTAATTTTAAAAAATGGTGCCCGCTTCAAGTGGTGCCCGGGGCATGTGCTCTGCCTGCCCCACCCTAGATACGCCCCTGTGCAGCAATCTTTACAATGCCCTGTAAGTGGCTGACATGATAAGAACAAATATTCAAAGTAGTTGCATTGAAATTGAAAAACAGGTTAATGGCCTCACCATTGCACAACTCAATTTGTGGAATTTTTGTGCTTGCACAACTGTGCTCTGGAGCAACTGCTTGCAAGTTGTGTTATAAAGTGCACAGAACTTTGTGCAGTATGTGAACTACCATTATTATTCCTGTATAGCAGCTGAGGAGCAACTTCCCCAAGATCACCTTGTCATTTCCTACTAATCCACTGGTCTAGAGAGGTAAATCCAGTGGTCCAGAAATATGCCGCAGTCTAGCACTTGGTGGGGTTGCAATGAAGGTCTTGGAAAGGATATTTAGATGCAGTGACATGTCTATACCTACAAAGATTAGAATAGTTCAGACAATGGTTTCCCCCGTGACACTCTATGGATGCGAAAGTTGGATTTTGAAGAAGCAAGGTAGAAAAAGCATTGGCGCTTTTGAACTTTGGTGCTGGAGAAGACTTTTGAGGATACCACGGACGGCCAGGAAAACAAACAAATGGATCATAGAACAAATCAATCCAGAATTTTCACTCGAGGCCCAAATGACCAGGCTCTAACTATCATACTTTGGACACATTATGCGAAGACCCAGCTCCCTTGAGAAGTCCATAATGCTGGGGAAAGTTGAAGGAAAGAAAAGAAAAAGACTACCTTCAGCAAGGTGGATGGACCCGATTATGACAGCAATGAATGCACAACTGAGAGACCTTAAAGGCCAAGTTCAAGACAGATCATCCTGAAGAGAATCTATCTATATGGTCGCTAAGAGTTGACACCAACTTGATGGCACTTAATCAATAAATCAATCAGAGAAGTGAAATGTGCCTCATGGCAAGTTTTGAGCTAGAGAAGTCCTGATTTGTATCTCCATCTTTTAGGAACTAGGCTATACCAGCTATTCTAGGCCAAAGATGGCCAAGACCTATATCCTCAAGAACCATGAGCAGCTCCTAGTGTTCTGTGTGTGCATTCATGTCACTCAGAGCTTAAAAATATACCCTAAAGGTTTGTGTAGTTGGTTAAAAGCAAAATAAGAAGCATTACAACCTTAACTTCAGACCCAGGAAGTTTTGAATTTCAAGACATGATTTAAATTCATGTTCCTACAGCCAAATGCTTGAGATGAAATATAGTTTTTAGTCCTAAATGACCACTTGTTATCCCAGCACAGTCGTACCAGTATAGCTAAGACGGAGAGTAGATTCAACATTCCACCATTATAAGCCCTGAACATTCTATTGCTTATCAAATCAAATCAATTTCTCTTATCTGTTTGGCCATGAGCACACATTCATTAGGTGACAAGAGATACCTCCCCTGCAGATTTGATGAAGATCCATTGGGAAATGGCTTAGATAGAGCAGTTCAAATTTTTTCTCTTTTAAACAGGGGTTTAATCTGTAAAGACGTCGTACAGTGTCGTATATCATTCTGGCTTTAGAAATGAAGCTCAGTGCACTGTACCCACACTTTGCCAGGACTTTGCCTGGTGTTAGCCAGGACAAGTTTCCAGGACTGAAATGGCCTACTGAATTTATTGCAGATTATTTTAAGACTGCACTTGCATAGGTGGCCTTTTGGGGTAGCACTGTGCCTTGTAGAGATGCACCAGGCAGACATTCATCAGGGGCATCTCTAGGAAGCGATTGGGGAAGCTGCACCCGCTGAATGTTGGCCTGGATGCATCCCTCCCCAGCCCAATGTCCAGTTGAAGGACAAAGGCAAAGTGTGGATGCATGGAGCCTCATTCCTAAAGCTGGCATGATATACGAGACTGTACAGATTCCATGGAGCAGAAGTTAAGATGGAAACCTTAACTTGGAATTTCCATGTTTTTTAGAACACAAGTGAAAATGTAAGCCCATCTTAACTCTCATCTTAAACTGGAGCTTTTTTATTACTGAATATTGTATAGCAATTCAAATAGCTGCAAATGCTTTTGCACCATTACTTCCAGAAACAATAAAGGAGAAAAACTAAAACGGCAAATTGAATATACAGTTATATACAGAAATGCTAATACTAGAGACCATTTTTATTAAATGAGAGAGAGAGAGAAAGAAAGAGAGAGAGAGAGTTCTTCATTCTCTACTTAATAAAATACTTTCCCCAGTGTTTGTTCCATTCTACAATAAGAACGTCAAATACCAAGGGATTTCTTTTGGGAGTGAGCCTACATTCAGAAATGAGAATTTTCCTTAGATTTATTTTAGTTTGCTTCATCTATGATTTCAGTTCTTGCTTCTGTACTATTCACACATCCACACTCTTTTTTTTAAAAAAATAGAGGTTGAAATATGTGTTTCAGCTGTTTAGGAGGCTGCATAATTATGGCAAACTTTTCAATACTTTGCTCAGCTCCATGGCAGCAGGTTATTTGCCAATCCAGGTGGTGTCAGATTTTTGTGTATGTGGTTTCTCACATTCATTTTAACTCAGCCGAGCATAGCTACACTTCAGCTGCCTTCTCTTTTAAAAGGTCATCTTTAAGCAAATCTGTTTCAGAATGTAGCAAAAATCACTCCTCCACTGCAAAAATCAAGTTGCTATTGAAATAGCCCAGGGCTGCAATGAGTGTAGTTCCCTTGCCTTAGAGTCAAACCAGACACTATGTTAAACACATCTCTGCCCTTCTGTTGTTGTTGTTTTTAAGAGCAACTGTAGGGACCCTGACTGTGGTGTAGGGGAAGAGGGGTATAAACCTTTCCCACTATGCTACAGTCCCAGTGAAAAGGTAGAAGTCAATTATTTTAATACTGTTCCTTCTCCACCCTTATAAACACCCAAATTAGCCATAAGCTTAGGGGTTACATGCCACAGAAATATGTGGCCTTTGATAAATAATAGAGACAAAGGATGACACATAAGTGAAAATACAGAAAATAAGGAAATATCGCTGTGTTGTTTCTTAATGGAGAAAATAGCTGGATAAACATTTTTTGTATCAAGCCCAATTGGTTAAAGATAGGAGATAGACAATTCTTGGACTGGATTCAACACACAATACAGCCACCTTGCACATTCCAGAGTCTTGTGTATGCTTATAAAGTGGAAGCCAAGGCCAATTTATTGACTCAGATTAGATTCTAATAGATTGGAGAGAACCTTCTTTCCATGACATAGAGTTGACCTTCCAAGGGAAAGACCTCTAAAACTCAAAGCAATATTGGTTTGTTTTAAAACCCTCTAAAGAATCTTGTGACACCTTGTGACGCCAACCAATTCATTGTAGTAGAATCTTTTGTGGAGTAGAGCCCAATTCATCAGATGCTACAAAAACATTTATCTATAAGAACATAAGAACAGCCCTGCTGGCTGTTCATAACCTTAACCCTAATCCTAACTCTAACCCAAGTCCCTTCCAGTCCAGCATCCTGTCTCACACAGTGGCCCTCCAGATGCCCCTGGAAGCCCACAGTCAGGAGCTGAGGGCATGCCCCCTCTCCTGCCGAAACTCCCCTGCAACTGGTACTCAGAGGCATCCTGCTTCTGAGGCTGGAGGTGGCCTATAGCCCTCTGACTAGTAGCTGATGATAGACCTCTCCTCCATGAAGTTATCCAACCCCTCTTAAAGCCATCCAGGATGTTGATTGTCACCACATCCTGTGGCAGAGAATTCCACAAGCTGATTATGTGTGGTGTGAAAAAGTACTTCTGTTTGTTGGTCCTAAATTTCCTGGCAATCAATTTCATGGGATGACCCCTGATTCCAGTGTTATGTGAGAGGAAGAATTTATCTCTATCCACTTTCTCCACACCATGCATGATTCTATAGACCTCTATCATGTCTCCCCACAGTTGTCTTTTTTCTAAACTAAATAGCCCCAGGTGTTGTAGCCTTGCCTCATAAGAAAGGTGCTCTAGCCCCCTGGTCATCTTGGTTGCCCTCTTCTCCACTTTTTCCAGTTCTACAATGTCCTTTTTTAGATGTGGTGACCAGAATTGTATGCAGTACTCCAGGTGTGGCTGCACCATAGTTTTGTATAAGGGCATGATAATATTAGCTGTTTTATTTTCAATCCCCTTCCTAATGATCCCTATCATGGAATTGGTCTTTTCACAGCTGCTGCACATTGAGTCGACACTTTCAATGAGCTGTCCACCACAACCCCATCCCTCTCCTGGTCAGTCACTGATAGCTCAGATCCCATCAGCATATATTTGGTTGGGGGGTTACGTCCCAATGTGCATCACTTTACACTTGCCAACATTGAACCACATTCGCCATTTTGTCACCCTCTCACCCAGTTTAGAGAGATCCTTTTGGAGCTCCTCACAATCCATTTTGGATTTCACTACCTGAAAGAGTTTGGTATCATCCGTGAATTTAGCCACCTTGCTGCTTACCCCTACTTCTAGATCAATTATGAATAAATTAATAAGCACCGGTCACAGTACAGGTCCCCCGGGGACCCCAGTTTTTACTTTCCCCCATTGTGAAAACTCTCCATTTATCCCTACCCTCTGTTTCCTGTCCTTCAACCAGCTAGCAATCTACACACGTACTGGTCCCCTTACCCCATGACTGCTAAGTTTTCTCAGGAGTCTTTGATGAGGAACTTTGCCGAAAGCTGTTTGGAAGTCCAGGTATACTATGTCAACCAGATCACCTTTATCCACACACTTGTTGACACTCTCAAAGAACTCCAAAAGGTTTGTGAGGCAAGATTTACCTTTGCAGAAACCATTCTACTTCTCTCCCAGCAGGGCCTTTTCTTCTGTGTGCTTTACAATTTTATCCTTGAGGATGCTTTCCATCAATTTGCCTGGAATGGACATTAAGCTAACCAGCCTGTCATTTCCTGGATTGCCCCTGGATCCCTTTTTGAAAATCGGTGTTACATTTTCTACTTTCCAGTCCTCCGGTATAGAGCCTGATTGCAGGGAGAAGTTATCTATTTTAGCAAGGAGGTCGGCAATTTCACATTTGAGTTCTTTGAGGACTCTTGGATGGATGCCCTGGCGATTTGCTAGTTTTCAATGTTTCCAGACAATTTAGTCTGTCTATCTAACTATCTATCTAACATTTATATCCTGCTTTTCCTCCAAGGAGCTTCAAGTGTTATACATGGTTATGTTTATCCTGAGATAGGTAAAGCTGAGAGATAAGTGACTGGCCCAGAGTCACCCAGTAAGTTTCATGCCTGAATGGGGATTTGAACTCTGTTCTTCTCAGTCCTAGCCCAACATTCTAACCACTATAAATTCTTCACAGTTTTTTTTTTTGCAACAGCAGACTAATCTAACTACATCTGGAATAAATATTCTAGCTTTTATAGGCATTGGACAAGAAATCTCAGGCACCCTGGTCTTATGGCTGAACTACATGTCATGTTAAATCTAATTGGGGATGATGTGCTTGTTTTGTAGAATTTAAATAGCAGATGTGGGGTTCCAATTAGGACCAGGCCCATGGCATGAGAGGGAGGAGCTTTTAACCTTTTAACCTGGTGATGGTTCTGACTTGGGCCACTTCCCCTGCAGCTGATTTCTCCGAGGGAGGGAGGCTCCCATTAGCTCCAGTGTGGATCAGGACTGTGGCAAGGACAAATGGTTAAAGCTCCTTCCCCCACATGCCACAGTCCTGCTCCTAATTGGGGCCCCATGCGTAAGTTGTAAAAAGCGAGCATGTCAGCCTCAATCATGGGCTCAATGTAATAGGTAGTTTGGCCCTTAGAGGTATTGTTTCTTGCTCCCTCTCCATGTTCGGAGCAATCTTCACAGGCAGGGGCGTAGCTAGGGGAGAGGGGGCCTGTGTTCACCCCTCTCCCCAGAGGCCCTTCCAAGTGAGGGGGATAATGAAGAAAATAGGGAGGGGTGGAGCTGGGGGGCCCTCGGGAGCTAGGGTTCTTTGAACCCATTCGCTCAATTATAGCTATGCCCCTGTTCACAGGGTCAGTCTTCTTTTGGAGGACAGAGAACTGGAGCCTTATTGGTGTATCCTCTATAATAAAATGCTTAGGTGTAATCCCGTGTCTGCCCGTGTCTTTCTTGGCCGTTCTGGGCATGCGAGAACGTCTGAGAAAGATACGGCCGCAGAGACACGGCGGCCATGTTGCCTCTCCGCACGAAAGGAGGAGAAGCGGGGACCAGGGAGGGCGGAGGCGGTAGCGGCAGTGGCGGGGCCGGCCCTGCTGCTGAAGCGGCCGTATGGAGCTCAAATGCCGACATGTGGGAACCGGGAGGGGACCAGGAGGGGACCAGGAGGGGAAGTTGGCGGAGGTGAGCCGGTGGCCGCAGCGGCGCCAGGGGCGAGCCGGCGGCCGAGGTGAGCCGGCGGATGAAGCGGGGAAGGGGAGCCGGCGGGTGGTCTAGTGCCCGTTATTTTAACGGGCTTAAAAATACTAGTTTGGAATAATCTGTCTATTTAACGATGAAGAGCTTGAGCAGGTATCACAGTGGTACCGAAGCCAGCATGCAGACAGATGGTGCTAGATGCTGAGCATTGGCAGCCCAGTCCTAAAATCACCAAGCTAGCCCCCCCCCATCAAGCAACTTTCCTAGCAATTCTATCAGACAAAATGAAACTGCCCTTCAATGCTCTCCAATTCAATTCCAGTGTTCAAATTAAGGGTGGGTGGGTCTAGGGGGCCCTTTGGTGAAATCCACAAGGCCCATCCCATGACACCCCCACCCCCTTTTTTCCAATGAATGCCCCTCAGCGGCCTTTAAAAACAGTAGCTGAAGAGGCTGGCACAACAAGCAAGGGAAGGCAGGTCATCTCTGATAATCTGACAATTGCTCAGCCCCCCATTTTCATGGCCTATGGCTATTACTACCTGTCCCAGTTGCAGTTTTTACTCAGCCAGTACTGACGTTTTAGCTGTGCTTCTGCAGGGCAAAGGGTTTGTATGGTTCAGTTTTGTTTCTAATCGGCTGCTACAGCTCAAAAAGACTTCCGACAAGGGCAAAGGCTGTTCCAATCTGTGCATCCATTGTTGATTCTAGTCAGCTCACAACACTGGCAAATGTACAATTTGATTGTGAAATTGCATCAGCAAAGAAGTTGTTTTTCTTCATCTTCATGAGGGGAACGTAGTAGTTTATATGCTAAAGCAAGGGCTGCAACATTTGTCTTTGTTTTGAAATCCATCCTGGCCTCAGAAGTGTTTTGGATGTGGCATACAAACCATTTAAATTGGAGTACTTGGACATAAGTCAATTTAGCTCCATGGAAATCAATTGGACTAAACTTAAGTACTCCAGATTAATTTGTCTGTAAATTGGGCAGGTATTTAGGTACACCAGATTAATTTGTTTGTAAATTGGGCAGGTATTTAGGTTTCTCAGTTCATTTGCTTCAGCTAGTATTGTGATGTACATTTTGCTGCTTTACAAAGAAAGGAATGGTTAGTAGTACATTTTGATTTCAAATTTATTTTGTGATTTGTGAGCAGCATAGAATATAAAAGGCTAGAGGTGATCAAATTGAGAGAAAAATGTTCATGAGGAGAGAAAAAATGTTCATCATAGGCTTTAAACTGGATGTGTAAAGTAGCCACCTTAAGTGGCGCAGCAGGGAAATGCTTGACTAACAAGCAGAAGGTTGCCAGTTCAAATCCCTGCTGGTATGTTTCCCAGACTATGGAATACACCTGTATCAGGTAGCAGCGATATAGGAAGATGCTGAAAGGCATCATCTCATACTGTATGGGAGGAGGCAATGCTACACCTCGCCTGTATTCTACCAAAGAAAACCACAGGGCTCTGTGGGCGCCAGGAATCGGAACTGACTCGACAGCACACTTTAAAGCCAAAATAGCCTGGAGTGTCCAGTATAAGGATGTGCACGAAATGGATTTTGCATTTTGTTTTGAGCTTGAGACAAAACGCATAGATGAAACATTTCATCGAAACAGCGGTTGAACCAGTTGTTTTGATGAAACAAAACTGGAAACATTCAGAGTGTTTCGGCCATAGGGAACAAGGGGCAAACCTTTTTTTAACCTTTCCCCCAAACCCCCATAGGATGCTATACGGGTTTTAGGGAAAGGTTAAAAATTTGCTAAAACTGCCCACTTGCCCACTTCTTTTCTGGGTTGGGTGTTATGTAGCACCCATCATGCCATACCACCCAACCCACTTTGGTGTCCCTAGAAAATACTCATGGGGAACAATGGGGTGTTTCAAGTTCTCCATTGTTCCCTATGGTTGAAACAAAACCACATTTTGACTGAGTACACCTTGCAGTGCAGATTGTAGAGCAGACCAGAGCAGTGAGTGAAACACAAGTTAGTCTCAAGGCCAGACAAGGAGCTCATCACAGCAATCACCAAGAAATATTAGACAGAGAGATAGCTGCCATTGTCCATTTCTCGCCACAACACTCTCTCAGAAACAAATAAAACCACAAGTCAAGAAAGACAGGCACCCAAGTTCTGCCTTTGTCAATCTGAGATCTTATTGCTGCTATGATGCTCCATGCAACCACAACTTTACCTTGATCTTTCAGTTGGACATTGGAATGGGGAGGGATGCACCCACACAGACATTTAACAGGTATAGTTCCTAATCACTTCCTAGAGATGCCCCTGGTGAATTTCTGCCAGATGCATGAATTTCTGCCAGATGCTCCTCTTAGCTCTCTGAGAGGAGAGCTGGTCTTGTGGTAGCAAGCATGACTTGTCCCCTTAGCTAAGCAGGGTCTGTACTGGTTGCATATGAACGGGAGACTAGAAGTGTGAGCACTGTAAGATATTCCCCTCAGGGGGTGGAGCCGTTCTGGGAAGAGCATCAAGGTTCCAAGTTCCCTCCCTGGAAGCTTCAAGATAGGGCTAAGAGAGATTCCTGCCTCTGCAACCTTGGAGAAGCCGCTGCCAGTCTGGGTAGACAATACTAAGCTAGATGGACCAATGGTCTGACTCAGTATATAGCAGCTTCCTATGTTCCATCTCTGATCAAGGCAAAGTGTGAGTGCATGGAACCTTGCTTCTAAAGCCATCATCATATATCAGACTGTACAAAGTATTTACAGTTTATATGGGTACAGAAGTTAAGATGAGTACCTTAACTTGCAATTTCCATTCCTTTTATATGTAATGTAAAGTATCTTAACTCTCATCTTAAACCAAAGGTTTTTGGATTACTGAATACTATACTCGGTACAGTGAAAACTACAAAATCAAACATTCCTTGATTACTTCCTCTTCTCCTCCTGATGTATCCTCTTCAAGAGAGGCACTCTATAATGGCTCTCTCTGCCTCCCAGTCCCTTTGAATATATTTTGATACTCCCTGCTTTTGTGTTTCCCTGCGTGGGAGGGGGCATTGGTAAACCCCTCCTGTATTCTACCAAAGAAAACCACAGGGCTCTGTGGGCACGAGGAGTCGAAATCGACTTGACGGTACACTTTACCTGTACCTCCCTCCCCGCAGACAATGGGGCACAGTTGCCCTTGACAACACCTGATTTATATGATAAAAAGCCAACCAAGAAGTAAGGAGATCACAAGCCAATCAGAAATCAGTGCCTGCAAAACCAATCAGCAAGAGAAAACGAGGCTTCCCAAATCTCGAAACGTCAAACATTTTGATCGAAACAGGGTCGCCTTGTCCCGAGCTCAAAACAGCTCTGGGAGTTTTAAAAATGAAAGTTTGGGGCGGTGTACAAATTTGATAGATAAATGAATAAATAAACCAACCAGGCCCTTTATTTAAAGGTCATTTTGTGTCAAGCTTGAAACACTCGAAACAGCCCATTTTGAGTCTAACCATTTTTGTTGTTGAAACATTTCACACATTCCTAGTCCAGGAACCTACCCATAGGCACCTAGGGTCTGTTCCAGAAGTCAGTTTCACCACAATGTAATGAATATTAATTACCCAAATTCCTCTTCCTTACACCCAACACTCACTGTTATACTGTTACATTTTCCAGTTGATCCTAGGTAGGGAAATACTACCATGGCATTGTATAAAAAAAGATTTGTAAGAGAATCCTTTGTTCCACCTTTCCTCAAGCATGTAAGGCAATTTAAATGGCAACTTGATACCATTTCAATAGTGGATCTACTTGTAAGTATATTAGCCTCCTATTTGTAGTTTCTAGGGACAGAATTGTGTGGAGTGTGGAGTATGATAAGGATATTGTGTGTGGTATTGTTTGACACTCCTAGGGTTGCCATATTCAAGCTCTCCAGATCCGGGCACCCTAATGTACCTGTTATGCAAATAAACTTTAAAATAATTTGCATATTATGAGAATTCTGGAAATCAACTGATGCAATGTCCAGTTGACTTGTATTTTCTCTGGATATCTACCAACAATAGTTGGGGAGGGTCCCTTTACCTGACCATTTACCTGAGCATTGAACACCAAGACTTTATTTCCCAACACTTTCTAATATACATGTTCAGCTTTTACGCTTGTCTAATTAGCTGTGTGCAGTGCTGTCATGGATTCTTCACAAACTGCAGACTACCAATCCCACTCCATTTTCCAATACCTGTTATTTATTGGTGAATAAATACGCTATTTATTGGTTTAAATATGCTAATTTAAATATGCTATTTATTGGTGAAGGTGAAGATACCAGATAAGAAAGTACAAAATCAAAGCTCTTGCTGAGGAGCATAAGAACATAAGAACAGCCCTGCTGGATCAGGCCTAAGGCCCATCTAATTCAGCATCCTGTTTCACACAGTGGCCCATCAGATGCCACTGGAAGCCTACAGCAGGAGTTGAGGGCATGCCTTCTATCCTGCTGTTAATCCCCTGCAACTGGTATTCAGAGGCATTCTGCCTTTGAGGCTGGAGGTGGCCAATAGCCCTCTGACTTAGGGGTGTGCAATTCGGATTTTTGGTGTTTCGATTCGGATCTGAACTGAAACACCCCTGCTCTGTTTTGTATCCGAATATGGCCCATCCGAATCACCACTGATTAGATTTGGATCCGAATTAATCTGAATCCAAATCTGAATTGATTCGGATTAAAAATGGGTCCCAGGGGCAAAATAGTGGGGTGGAGTGGTAGTGCCCAATGGGTGGATGCTACCACCCAAATTTCAGGGGGATTGGGCAAAGGGCTGATTTCTGGTGAATTTTTGAAGTTTTAGTGTCTTTGTGGCAGATCAGGGGCATAAAGTGGGATCTGGGCCAAAAGAGTGTGGTGGGGTGGTAGTGCCTAATGGGTGGAGGCTACCACCCCAATTGCAGAGGGATTGGGCAGAGGGCTGATTTTTGGTGAATTTCTGAAGTTTACGCATTTTTGTTTTCCCCCATTAGGTATAATGGAGGGTGTATCTCTTCACGTCAGGGGGAAAGGGGTGGCCTAGAGCGGTGTGGGGTTGGTGGTAGTGCCGGGTAGGGGCAAGGAAGCTACCTGAATTTTTTCAAAGGATTTGGGCAGAGGGCTGATTTTTGATGAATTGTTGAAGTTTATGTGTCTTTAAGGTTTTTTCTCATAAGGTATTATGGAGCTTTCAGCAGCCCCATAAGTGCACTTGGGGGGTGCTGGGGTGGCCCAGAGCGAGTGGTGGTGTAGTGCACATAGGGTGCCAACCACCCCCATGGCGTACAGGGTTCTGTTGTTTCTGAGGTATTCTGAGTGTAGATTCTATGATAGCAAATGAGATTTTCAATGAAACACCATGACGCCACTCTAATTTGCTATCATAGAATCCACACTCAGAATACCTCAGAAACAACAGAACCCTGTACCCCATGGGTTAGCAACCCATGGGGGTGGTTGGCACCCCATGTGAACTACACCACCACTCTCTCTGGGCCACCCCAGCACCCCCCAAGTGCACTTATGGGGCTGCTGAAAGCTCTATAAATTACCTTATGAGGAAAAACCTTAAAGACGCGTTAACTTCAACAATTCACCAAAAATCAGCCCTCTGCCCAAATCCTTTGAAAAAATTCAGGTAGCTTCCTTGCCCCTACCCGGCACTACCACCAACCCCACACCGCTCCAGGCCACCCCTTTCCCCCTGACGTGAAGTGATACACCCTTCATTATACCTAATGGGGGGAAACCTTAAGGACGCGTAAACTTCAGAAATTCTCCAAAAATCAGCCCTCTGCCCAATCCCTCTGCAATTGGGGTGGTAGCCTCCACCCATTAGGCACTACCACCCCACACCACTATTTTGCCCCTGGGATCCGAAATTTGAACAGACGCCACATCAGACCTTTTTGCATTGAAGTCAATTGGAGGCAAAAAGGCAGGAAATTCAAATAGACGTCATTGCTCAAAATGGAGGGGGGAAAAGAAGGCCACAAAATGGAGGTCCGAAACATCCGAATATTTTGGATCTGAAACAGGGGTGATTCGTTTCGGATCCGAAATTATTCGGAAATCGTCGGGGGTGATTCTTTTCGGATCCGAATCACCCGAAATTCGCTGTTTCGGGTACAGATTGTTCTGTACCCGAAACGTTTCTCACATCCCTACTCACATCCCTACTCTGACTAGTAGCCGTTGATAGACGTCTCCTCCGTGAAGTTATCCAAGTCCCTCTTAAAGCCATCCAGGTTGTTGGCTGTCACCACATCTTGTGGCAGAGAATTCCACAAGCTGATTATGCATTGTATGAAAAAACACTTCCGTTTGCTGGTCCTAAATTTCCCAGCAATCAATGTCATGGGATGACCCCTGGTTCGAGTGTTATGTGAGAGGGAGAAGAATTTCTCTATATCCACTTTCTCCACTCCATGCATGATTTATCTATGATGTCTTTATCGTGTCTCCCAGCCGTCTCCTTTTTTCTAAACTAAATAGCCCCAAGTGTTGTAGCCTTGCTTCATAAGAAAGGTGCTCTAGGCCCCTGATCATTTTGGTTGCCCTCTTCTGCACCTTTTCCAGTGCTGAGTCCATTTTCATCACCACTAAATTCTACAATTGACCCTACAAAACTGGCGCTAGGAATTAAGGCTTTCATGCTTGAGCCTTGTCATGGTCACCATTTACATCCTGAGACTAGTTCATGAAATGTAACACCAAAATGACTCCTTTTGATTTAGAATAATATTATAGGCTGGAAAAGAGCAGGTAGCAGGGAAAATTCATGGTGGCTTAAAGCAAAATTAAAAAACAAACAAACCACGAACACAAAATAATATCTGTAGAAAATAAATTAAGACTACACTAAGTTTGAGATATTAATAGCATAAATCCCAATCCTTAAACATTACAATACACAGGTAGGCAGTGATTTACATCAAAATCAAGTTATCCTCTCAGCTGCCCTATAGAGATCCCCTGCTTGGGGGAGGGGGAAACCCACACCCACAAAAGGCAACTTTCCCCATGCTTCACCTGCCTTTCTCTAAGTCCAGCAGTTGAATAGAATAATGACTGCCGGTTTTGCTTCTTAACTCTGCTTCTACAAGGGCTGGAGCTTAGCTTTTTGATTTTTGATTTTTTTAAATGAAAGCAGGGATTCTGGGAAAGCTAATGGGCTAACAGGATACTGGGCAACTGACTTAAAATCTGGTAAATATCCAGAAATTGGGAGGAGATGGCAACATTAGACACTCCTGGACTTGTGTTTAACACCTCATTCATATAGCATGATCAAGTACTTCAGTACTTATCATGTAATATTAATGGTATGAGACTGCCTTATGTTGAATCAGATCATTGGTGCATCTAGATTAGTGTTAGCTCTGTTCAGATGTAAAAAAAAAAAAAAAAGTGAGGTGGGAAGAGTGTACAGCGCTTCAGAGCATGCCCAGAAGTTCTGCCTCCAGGCAGCAGCACTGAGAAGCATCACCCTCCTAGGTGCTCTTAACCCTTCGGGGCCAAAGTCCAGGGCCTCCACACCTCTAGGAGCCCCCAGACATTCTTTAGTCTGTCCTGGGTGGTGTGGTCATGGCACCGTGGCACAGGCCCGCACTGCGCTGGGCGGCCAAGAGGGATTGCCACCTGAGCTAGGTGCTTTAGAGACAGAGGGGGGAGTGGGGAAAGTATTAGGTGGCGTGTTGAAATGTTTGTACTAATGCATATTTGCATAAATATACCTGTTTAATATTCTTACATTCTTGTGAGTTCAGTTGCTCTTTGTGCCCTCAAAAACCCACATTAGAAATACTGTGTGTGTGTGTGTGCGCGCGTGCGCGCACGCGCAGTGGGCTGATGCTTAATCTGCAAGGGGAGGGGGGCTCCAAAAGGTGGGGGGCTCCAAAGGCCTCTAGGTCCAGGCTGTTGGAAGGAAAGGACTTTGCGCTGTCTCTTTGCCTCAGACAGTGGAGGACAGACTAGTAAGTCAGAGGGCTAGAAGGTCAAAGACATTTGGTCATCACTTCCTGCTGCTCTGATGCTATCCCTTTGAAATGTAGATTGCTAATCTTAGGGGATTCAACTTCCTTCCTCCTTCTCTCTCTTCCTACCTGGCTGTTGACCTTGCAACATGGCAAGTCTCTTGCCCTGCACCATATGTGCAGAGAAGATGGTGAATCCATCTGCATCCATTTAGATAGATAGATTAGAGATCCTAAATCCTCACTTTCCTATCTAGAATGGAGTTCCTTAATAAATACCTTTTATATTGATTTGAAACAAGCAATTGGCTCCAAGTTACTTTACTCTTAGCACACATGCATGCATAACTAAATCCGCTGTGTTTGTGCCTCTGTGCACTCTGCTATATTGAAAAAGGGATTCTCTCACCACAGAGAATTTCCAACAGGTTATGGGCTCCAGCCAGTTATGGGAGCAGTATTTTGAGCTGCGTGTGCTGCAACTAGATAGTTAGGTTTGTTCCAGGAGATCCATTGAGATCTAGCGTGGACACTTTGAATTGCTAATCTACAGCAACTGCCTTTTGGAGCCGGTGAGCATGGCTGCATACCTGGAGGGAAAACTCAGGCTTACCATCCTGGAAGCGGATAATTACTTGGAATGGAAGACTCGACTGAAGATTGCACTGAAAGCAGAGGGACTCCACCAAGTTACTGAGGAAGACCCCCCGCCAGATGGAACCTCGGACGCTGAGAAAAAGGAGAAGGAACTCTGGCTAATTAAGGACCGAAAATCACAAGCGATGATTGCAGCTTCCGTGAGTAAAACTTTCCTTTATGCTATTTGTGATCTTGGAACCTCAAAGGAGATGCTAAACAAGCTAGATTCTATGCATATGAGGAAAGGATGGGCATACACGTTTAATTTACGCCGAAAATTGCAAGATCTCCAATATAAAGATGGGGACTGTTTCTCTACTTTTATTGGGACTTTGGAAGATTTCTTTTTTCAATTTAGACAAGCAGGAGAGGAATTTACAGAGAGTCAAAAGCTGGAGACTCTGTTCTTGAGCTTGCCTGCTTCCTATAGCACTATAATTGGGCAATTGGAAACCCACACCAATCTAAACTTTGAAAAGGCTGTAGAAACATTGTCTTCGGAGGCTAACCGAAGAAACCTTTTAAACTCACGCTATGAAAGTGAACTGGCTAGCAACTTTGCTCTTAAAGCAACAATTGATCATTCCAGACGTAACCCGAGATGGGGAGGGAATGCTGGAGGAAATGCTGCAAGAGGGAACCGCATGGGCACCTCATATTTGCATACAAAGAGAGCCGATTACACCAGAGAAACTCAGCCCAGAGAGAGAGGTCACATGACCGCCAGTGCTGAAATGAGGTCAGCTGGAAACAAAGCCTTCAGGTGTTTCCTGTGTAACGAATTTGGCCACCGGGTGGCGCATTGTCCCAAGAATCAGACCAGGAGGTCTGGGAATATCAGTCAAACAAAGGAGAATGAAAATAGAGATTCCAAGTATACAGACAGACATTTCAACAAGAACTATAGTGTTAATTTAATGAAAAATAATGAAAAGCTGATTTTAGATTCTGGGTCATCTGTCCATATTTCTAAAAATCTAAGTTTCTATACTGAACTGTTTGATATTCCTGAAGAGACCGTTTATTTGGGCAATAATACTACAATTAAAGCAAAGAAAAAGGGCGAAGGAATTTTATATTGCAAATTGCTGGATGGATCTGTTAAACCATTTTTTCTGAGAGATGTTTTGTATATCCCTGAATTCTCAAGCTCCTTGATTTCAATATCCAAGCTAGAGCAACAAGGCTGTGAATTGTATATTAAAAATGGACAATGTGTTGTTACCCAGAATGGAAAAGTTTGCCTTGTGGGCTCGGAATTTCAAGGTCTTTATCATGTGGAAGAGCAATTTACAGACAGAGAAAGACCAGCCCAGTCCAGACCTGAGGCATACCAGCCTAATGTAATGAACCTAGCCAAGTTGTGTCAGCATGGAAACTGCTTACAATTATGGCACAGAAGACTAGGACACAGAAGTTTTGAATCAATTCAAAACATGAAGGAACAGGGATTAGCTAATGGCATTGATTTTGTACCATGTGACACTGTAACTAACTGTGTTTCTTGTCTCGAGTTCAAAGCAGTAAACAAGCCATTCCCAAAGCAGAGTGAAAGGAAGACGAAAGGACCCTTGGATCTGATCCACAGTGACATATCTGGACCACTACCAGCAACCATAGGTAATCATAAATATTTTCTAACTATAACAGATGATTTCTCACGATACACGTGTGTTTATTTACTGAAGGAAAAATCAGAGATGCTGGAGAAATTAAAACAATATGTGGCGATGGCAAGCAACAAATTTGGCTGGAAGCCAAAGATCCTGCGCACAGACAATGGAGGAGAATACATGTCCAATGCTACACAGCAGTTCTTAAGAGAACATGGAATTGTGCATCAAACTACGGTGCCTTACTGCCCGCCCCAAAATGGAATCGCAGAAAGAATGAACAGAACTCTACTGGACATGGTAAGATGCATGCTTGCTGACGCACACCTCCCACAGAAATTCTGGGGAGAAGGCATCATGACTGCTACATACATACACAACAGAATGAACACAAAACCTATTGAAACAACACCTTATGAACTTTGGCATGGTCATAAGCCGTCCATGACGCATCTGCGTGTCTTTGGAAGCACGGCTTACTCATACATCCCAAAGGAAAAAAGGACTAAGTTAGGGCCTAGGGCCACAAAAGGGATTTTTGTAGGCTACGCAGCACAATCCAAAGCCTACAGAATTCTGGATCCTGACACCAACAGGATAACCATAAGCAGAGCAGTGTGTTTTGAAGAGGATGAAAGAGCTACACCTTCAGAGGGGGCCTACACTGAAGCAAGCAACCAGACCAAGCACCCTGATGACTGGATTATGCTTCCTGATCTCAGAGGAACTGAGGAGGAGGAGGAGACAGCAGATCCAGATCCAACCACACTTGACACAGAGACCCCCAGCGATCCACCAGACGCACCTGAGGTGATAGAAGGGACCACAGAGGGTGAGGTGAGGCGATCAACGCGCTCAAACAGAGGTGTTCCAGCTCCGAGGCTGTCCTACCTCGCAAGAACAGCGGAACAACCAGAACCTTCATCATGGGAGGAAATATCCCAGCTACCACAACCAGAAGCCCAGAAGTGGAAACAGGCTGCAATTGAAGAGCTTGAGGCTCTACAGAAAAACAAAACCTGGACTCTTACTAAGTTACCACAAGGAAGAAAAGTTATTGGCTGCAAATGGGTTTTCAAACTCAAACATGATGCTGATGGTGAGATTCAGCGCTACAAAGCCAGATTAGTAGCAAAAGGATATTCACAAAAATATGGAGAAGATTATGATGAAACCTTTGCACCAGTGGTTAAACATACCACAGTAAGGACTCTGTTAAGTATTGCTGCTAGCAAAGGAATGCATGTTGAGCACCTAGACGTGAAAACTGCATTCTTGCATGGTGAACTGGAAGAGGACATTTACATGCAACAACCACCAGGTTTCTTACAGGAAGGCAAAGAGGACTATGTATGCAAACTGCAAAAGAGCATTTATGGTTTAAAACAAGCTGCCAGAGCATGGAATATAAAACTGAATGATATGCTGCTTCAAGCAAACTTCAAAAGAAGTGAAGCTGATCCCTGCCTGTACACGAGATGCAGAGATGGGAAATGGACTTACATTTTGGCGTATGTTGATGATTTGATTTTTGCCTATGAAAATCCAGATGACAGCAAGGAAATAATGGATCATCTGAACAAAGAAGTGGAAGTCAAGCAACTTGGCAACATTGCACACTACTTGGGCATTCAAGTACAAAGAGAGAAAGATGGAAGTTTCCTGATCAACCAAGAACAGAAAATTAAAGACTTGATAAACTTGCTCAGACTGGAAAATGCAAATCCTACACCAACTCCAATGGAAGTGAACTACATAAAGCAAGAAGATCAAACTGAGCCACTATCTGACAACCATAGATATCGTGAAGCATTGGGTAAGCTTTTATACATTAGTACACTCACTAGGCCAGATATTAGTACAGCAGTTGGTTTACTTTGTAGAAAGACTGCATCACCAACAGTCAAGGACTGGAATGCAATGAAAAGACTTGTTAGGTACCTAAAGGGTACTGCACACTTTAAGCTCAAGCTGCCAGCTAATAGTGAACCAAAACTAGAAGCATACGTAGATGCAGACTGGGGTGGAGATATAACAGACAGGAAATCCACCAGTGGTCACATAATTTTCTATGGAGATGGAGCGATAAGCTGGTCAAGCAGAAAACAAGACATAGTAGCATCATCAACCACTGAAGCGGAATATGTATCAGCTGCACAGGGCTGTCACGAGATACAATGGCTGTGTCAACTACTGAAGGACCTAGGTACAGATGTACCACAGCCCATACCAGTGTATGAAGACAACCAAAGCTGCATTCAACTCTCCAAACAAGAAGATGTAAAGAGGAGTACCAGACATATTGATGTGAAGTACCATGTAGTGAGAAGTCTGCAGAAAGATGGACTAATCAAGTTGCTCTACTGCCCGACAAATGAAATGCTCGCAGACTTACTCACTAAGCCACTACCAAGACCCTGCTTTGAAAAGCTGAGAGAGAAAATGAATATTGTGAACTGAGTCACGAGACAACGAGAGGGGGTGTTGGAAGGAAAGGACTTTGCGCTGTCTCTTTGCCTCAGACAGTGGAGGACAGACTAGTAAGTCAGAGGGCTAGAAGGTCAAAGACATTTGGTCATCACTTCCTGCTGCTCTGATGCTATCCCTTTGAAATGTAGATTGCTAATCTTAGGGGATTCAACTTCCTTCCTCCTTCTCTCTCTTCCTACCTGGCTGTTGACCTTGCAACATGGCAAGTCTCTTGCCCTGCACCATATGTGCAGAGAAGATGGTGAATCCATCTGCATCCATTTAGATAGATAGATTAGAGATCCTAAATCCTCACTTTCCTATCTAGAATGGAGTTCCTTAATAAATACCTTTTATATTGATTTGAAACAAGCAATTGGCTCCAAGTTACTTTACTCTTAGCACACATGCATGCATAACTAAATCCGCTGTGTTTGTGCCTCTGTGCACTCTGCTATATTGAAAAAGGGATTCTCTCACCACAGAGAATTTCCAACACAGGCTACAAAATTACCTAGGTGCACCTCTGCACTCTCCCAACATTCTCCCAACATATGGCATTTGAAGAGGCAAATGCCACAAACGTGAGTGTGTATGCTTCCATGATCAGAAGGCTAGGGCACTCCAGCCTTCTGATCACAGAAGCAAATGCCTCCAATTTTGCAAATTTCACTGCATAGATAACTTCTAAACCCCTCTTTGTAGCTGTCACAAAACCATTCTTGCAAACAAACCAAACGAGTACACAGTCTCAACCAAGAAATTTAGAGTAAGATTTTGCTGCACCTATTCACAATATAGTTCAACACCAGTATAATCTGTGTACACAGTGTACACAAGAACAGTTATTGACATGCTCTGCTGAATGCAGGTATAGTAGTGCACTTCCTACCTGTATACTGCATGTGAAGGGGCTGCAAACCAGGTTTACTTTCAAAATGTACAGGTACAGTTATTCATGCAAAAACATGTATGAGTATACAGACATCTGGACACTATAGTGTCCGAATAGCACTCAAGTGATTATGGAAATCTGAAAAAAAAACAACAGCCAGGGTAGAACCTACCTGCCTAGAAGTGGACCACAGCCTCCTTTTGGCTTTCCTTTATAGCTGAGGGTAATGTGACATCTTTTTTAAAATAATGGCTATCCATTGTGCAACTGCATTTGCACAACTTTTCCCTTTGGACAAGAATGCTCTTGGATAACTGTGTGCACATTTCATTAAAAGAACATAAGAACAGCGCTGCTGGGTCAAGCCCAAGGCCTATCTAGTCCAGCATCCTGTTTCCCAAAGTGGTCCACCAGATGCCTCAGGGGAGCCCACAGGCAAGAGGTATGTGCATGCCCTCTCTCCTGCTCTTGCTCCCCTGCAAGTGGTATTGAGAGGCATTGTGCCTCTGAGGCTGGAGGTGGCCCACAGCCACAAGACTAGTGACCATGTCCTCCATGAATTTGTCTAAGCCCCTTTTAGAGCCATCCATGCTGGTGGCCTCTGGATATCCACTGGATGCCCCTGAGAAGCCCACAGGCAAGAGGTGAGGGCATGCCCTCTCTCCTGCTGTTGCTCCCCTGCAACTGCTATTTAGAGGTTTCTTGCCTCTGAGCCTGGAGATGGCCTATAGCCAATGCCATCAGCCATTGATAGACCTGTCCTCCATGAATCCGTCTAAGCCCTCTTTAAAGCCATCCAAGCTAGTGGCCATCACCACATCCTGTGGCAGAGAATTCCATATTCTTACGTGCGGAGTTAAAAGGTACTTCCTTTGATTGGTCTTAAATTTCCTGGCCATCAGTTTCATGTGATGATCCCTGATTCTAATGCTGTAAACCGCCCAGAGACGTAAGTTTTGGGCGGTATAAAAATGTTTAAATAAATAAATAAATGGTAAGGAGTGGTGGTGGTGGAAATGTCTCTCTGTTCACTCTCTCTACTCCATGCATAATTTTAAAAACCTCTATCATGCCTCCCCGTAGTCGCCTCTTTTCGAAACTAAAAAGCCCCAGATTCTATAGCCTTGCCTCCTAAGGAAGCTTCTCCTTATGAGGCACATGGAACATAGCAACATAGGAAGCTGCCATATACTGAGTCAGACCATTGGTCCACCTAGCTCAGTATTGTTTACACAGATTGGCAGCGGCTTCTCCAAGGTTGCAGGCAGGAATCTCTCTCAGCCCTATCTTGGAGATGCCAGGGAGGGAACTTTGAACCTTCTGCTCTTCCCAGAGTGGCTCCACCCCCTAAAGGGAATATCTTACAGTTCTCACACATCAAGTCTCCCATTCATATGCAACCAGGGTGGACCCTGCTTAGCTAAGACTAAGAGGATATGTCATGCTTGCTACCACAAGACCAGCTCTCCTCTCTATTGAACATTGAACACTATTGAACATTGTGCATTATTTTAGCCAGTAGTTTTCCATGGAAGAGCTCAAGAAAACAGGGACTGTCTCTGGTAAATAAGGACATTTGGAGTGTATACATATCCAACGGTTCTAGGAAACTGTGAGTTGTGATGACCTGCACTGAAAAAATTTCACATATCTCTGTGAAATAAGTAAAATGCATTTGTAATAAGCTTCCTGGGTCTTGCATAAATTTGCCATACTTTATCCTGAAGCTTTCGGGATTTGCACAGGTAACTGTACAATGAAGTGGAAGTTATTTTTGTTGAGGAGATACTGAGGCCTTGACCAGCAATGGCTGATAATGCAGATTTGACATTTCTAATATTTCATGCATAGTACTATTTCCTCATGGAACACTTAGGCCAACAAATAATGAAATAAATTTTACTCTCCACACTTGTAAATTAATCTCTTTGTATATACTCTGAAGGAGAATTGCCATGTACCAGCAAGAGAGTCATTTGTGTTGATTTTTTAAAATCAATATATTCATTCTTCATCCATAATTAATGAATTCATCATCCCATAGAGTACAGAATTTCAGCCCGGCCTTGTAAGAAAACACAAATAAAAGAGTGCCTGAATCACAATCATGGAAGTGGAGTTTGTAAAACAAAACAAAACAAAACAAAGATGACTTCTAACATCAGCTTTTAGAAAATTCTGAGCCATATTAGAAATCAAAGCTCTGCTTATTATAATTATAATTCCGTGCTAAGGGCACTACCGCCACTGCTGATGCTGACAAGGAAAGGGAGAGTTATAAAACAAAAAGAGTTTAAATATAGAACACATATCCTCTTGCCTGGGTAGATAATGTGTGCTGCATATCTTCTTTTGTGTTTCCCGCACTGTTAACTTTGAGACTGTAAGTACTACAGATAACAGTTTAAGGCAATATTTAAAGGAATGCAGCTTGTCTGCTTATAGTTAGTGGACCTTCTCTAAGTTAATCAGTATGGGAATCAACAAGGCAACATTTCAGTCATCAGAACATAAGAACAGCCCTGCTGGATTTTAGCCAAGGCCTAAATAGTCCAGCATCCTGTTTCCCACAATGGCCAATCAGATGCCTCTGGGAAGCCCACAGAATTGCCCTTTTGTTGTTTCACCCCTGCAACAGAGGTGTCTTACCTTTGAACCTGGAGGTATCCTATAACTCTCAAGACTAGCAGTCCTTGATAGACAGGTCCTTCATGGATTTGTTTGTGCCCCTTTCATGATGTCAGGAATATATGTGATGGGCCAAAAGGAAAGATGTTTTTGTTTTTTGTTGTGTTTTAACTTTGGATAATCAAGATGTATAATATTCTTCAGTAATATTAAGAACCATCCATTTTACATAAAGCAGGTAAACTCCATAAGGTGGTGCTATTGTATTTTTTTCTTTAATTTTGCTTTACTGATGTTGACCTCCAGAAAATGGGAATCCTAAGGCAACAGAAGATGTTCATGCTCCACTAATTTCAGGTCATAATCTGAACAGACCAAAGCCACAGAGGTCAACCAATGGCATGAGAGCCACAAGTGACACAGGCAGTGAGTGGGGTGGGGGTTGTGGTACCCCTGGAAATAGACCCAGTGGGCCTTGCTGTAGAGTCAGGTCTATAAAGTGTCTGACTCTTTTGTGCTGTAGTAATTTGTCTTTGCTTTAGTAGACTAGAGGCAAATCTATACCAAGGCACAGAGGGCTGCATAGTAAATGCTAGATGGCATGTTCTAATGCTTTGGTCTTTAACTGTTGCACACTTTCTAAAAAGGTTGGGCAACAGTGGATGAAAGACCTGATAGCCGGCTCTGAGGTATGTAAAATATGATATGAACTGCACCCTTGTAGTCTAGGATGAACCTGCTGCTTCTTCTTATAGAGGTTACTATGAAAAAAGGCAGTGGGACACATATGTCCTGAAATATGCTATCAAAACTCCCATGTATCTGCTTGGGAAATGTTGCCCCGTCCCCTTGGGGCAAGAGCAGTGCCAGATTAAGACAGGCTGAGGCCCTAAGCTATGTAAAGCTAGAGGCCTCGTAGCATTAAACATTTTTTTAAAGATAATAAAAACAGAAATAACAAATGTTTACTTTTTCATATATACTGTACCTAGCAAAGCTGCAACGAAAAACTAATAACCTAAGAAAAACAGTTATGTTAGGAGCATAGGAACATAGGAAACTGCCTTATATTGAGTCAGACCATTGGTCTATTAAACATTTTCAGAGATGCTAATGTACAAAAACATAAGAGCATGAGAGCATAAGAACAGCCCTGCTGGATCAGGCCCAAGGCCTATCTAGCCCAGCATCCTGTTTCCCAAAGTGGTCCACCAGATGCCTCAGGGGAGCCCACAGGCAAGAGGTATGTGCATGCCCTCTCTCTTGCTGTTGCTCCCCTGCCACTGGTATTTAGCAGCATCTTGCCTCTGAGGCTGCAGGTGGCCTATAGCAACCAGACTTATAGCTATTGATAGACCTGTCCTGTTGGCAATTAATATAGGAGATGCAGGATCACTACATTTTTTTATTAGTACAGTGGCAAGTTGGTTACCATCTTCTGGAAGTATACCTTTGAAAGGATATCATTAGTGTTGGGTTCTAATTTTGACT
Source organism: Hemicordylus capensis (assembly GCF_027244095.1). Classification (NCBI taxonomy): domain Eukaryota; kingdom Metazoa; phylum Chordata; class Lepidosauria; order Squamata; family Cordylidae; genus Hemicordylus; species Hemicordylus capensis. The sequence continues at coordinate 32,469,361 of NC_069661.1, read as the reverse complement.
TACAGCTTCTATAGCAATACTTGGACTTATTGTGGGTAAACACCTTATCCTATAGAAATGGAAAGCAAAGGACACTTATGAGTCAGAACAGTAGATTTATGATTTACTGCTTTTGAATGAAAAAAAAGAGAGGCTTATTTGTCATCACAAATTCCAGAAAATTTGGAAACCAGTCTTGGAACTGTATGCATTGTGAAAGATACTTTTGTAGAAATTAGTGGTAAGAGTGATTCTGTTATTAGTCTTTTTGTTTTGTTTTGTTCTTTTTGTACTTTTTTAAAAAAGCAGGGAGGGTTTTGAGAAATGGGATGGGTATTTATATATTATATAAAGCTGAGGGACAGAAATGTGCTGAAAAGTGTAATTTTTTTATCAGTTCTATTTCTTTATCTTAAGCTATGTTTATTAAAAATGTTCATCCTGTCTGAAACATTATTATTAATAATTTAAAAATCCGGCACTGTTTCAAAGCTTTCCCATGGGGAACAGCTTTCACACTACCCTTCCCATAGGGCAGGCCTGTATAATTTCTCATGTACCAAACCAAATGTAATCCACCAGCGGTGTGTTATGGGTCTTTGAGAACACCCCGTTTCTCCAGCCCCAGATACAGCTAAAACAGGAGGTTTATCAAGCTCATGATGGACTGTAGTATATGGGTGCTGGACTGCATTTCCTTGGTGGGTCACAAATTGTGCAAGCCTGCTATGGAGGGCCCATGGATGTATCTCCGGTTCTATCTTTGGAATTGCACCCAGCAATATGATGTTCAGAACAATGCAAGCACTCAAAATACTTGTGCTGCACCAGTGTGGACTTCTATTACCAATGTGGACCAGTGTTCTCTCTGATTCTTTTCATCTGTGTGCAGAATGAGTTCTGTTCTGGGCAGTAATATCAAGACAGTGTGCGTGCACATGAATTCAGAGTGGGGTCTTCCTGATTAAACCTGAGCGGGATCCAAAATTAACTGAGCAGACCTGAAAAAACTTGTGAGAGCAAGCATGTGCTAATGCCTTAGAGGGAACACTGGCGTGGACTGTTTAGTTGTGGAACCAACCAGAGAGATGGTGACCTTTGATTTCTGGCCCTTTGACCCCTGGACACTTCCACTAGTAACTGACCACCACTTATTTTTGATCATGTCGTCTGCATTTGGCCCCTGTGATGCTCATCTGCCCATTCCAGAATTGAACTCCCCAGTTTGATGCAAAACTCTCAGCTGAGGCCTGGCAATCTTCTGTAACATGTAATTAGGCCCTAAGCCACATGAGTGGGTGAGCACTGAATGTGTTCCTTCAATTTAAACGTGTGGTGAAAGTGTGGGGACAATATAGTGAAGGAAAGGTTCTTCCTGACTGCTGCAGGCAAGCAATTAACATTTTGAAGCATGCAATTTGATTAGCACTAAATCACTGTCTCATAGTCTACAGGACTGCAGGGGCCATCAATTGTTATAAAACGACCTAATGCATTTGATAATCCACCAGAGCAATTCACTCGCTCATCTACTCAGCAACTAATTTCAGGGAGACTGTATAAAGGAAAGCATCACCTATGCCATAGAGCCATTGTGGCACAGGAGATGGATCAAGCAAGTCAAATTTCTAAGAAGTTCATTGGGTAGCCTGGGCAACTCAGTCTCTCAGCACAACCCAACTCACAAGGCTATGCAAGGATATAATAAAGACTTCATCTATACATCCTTGGGATACAAGTTTGAGAAATATATATTGAGCTTATCATAAAAAGAAAAAGAAAAGGCATGGTCACGACCTCTTTACTTAGTTAATCTGAATAAATGAATGCAGAAAAGCAAAGTAGTAAAGCGTATTCATGTAATAGTTTCAAAACTTTAGAAGTTTTTACATTTAAATAATATATTCAGTCCCCTCATAATGCTACTCATGACGTTAATTTGGGCTAAATGTTGGGGAAGATAGTACGGTCATTCATGTGACCAACGTGAAGAGGCTCCTACCTGCCTCCTCACATACGATCACTCTTCTTCTGAATAAAATCTCACGCTGTCCACAAGTACCACTGTGGCTAGCGGCAGAGCCAGGAGCCAGAGCAGGAAGGCCTCTGACATGCACCACAATGTGAGGCCCTAAACTGAGGCTTACTTAGCTTGTGCCTAATTCTGGCACTGGGCAAGAGTTCAAACTGAAAGCATCCTTTTGAAGCAGGGCTGGATTATGACATTTAGCTATGTATGAATGCATTTATTTATTTATTTATTTATTTATTTATTTATTTATTTATTTAGGTCCTCAGAGGCTGGATTTGGACATAACAGGAACCTGGAGGCAGAGCAGCCTCGGGTTTGCGCCTGCCTCCATTATCTCCAAATTCAGTAATGGAGGCGGCCTTCCCTAGGACTGGAGTTGAGGGAATGAAGCTCTTCCCTCTATCCATCTTGATTGACTTTTTTGGCTGTCCATCAGTCAACGGTGGAAGCCCGGCAGCCAAATTTACAGTACAAAGTAAATGAGCTGCAGCTTAGGGCCTCACATTTTGGCCAAATTCAGACATAACACACAACCAAGGGTCCACTCCCCCCGCCGCCGACGTGCTTACCTGTCTGAATTCGGATGTAAGCACTGGACTCCTCAGTGCAGTCTGCGAGACTGCAGAGAGAAGGGTGCACTCATGCCCTTATACCTCACTTTTAGCCCGAGTACAAAACCCGGGCTACCTCATTGCAGAGCACCCGGATCGGGACCTATCCTGGTGCTCCACACAACCAGCCCTACCTGGATAGGGCTGTACAAGTCTGTGTAGGGTTGGTTGTGTGAATGGCCTTGATCCCATGATACAGTGAGATGCCCTGAGTTGAATGAATTGTTCTCCATTCCCTCTCCCCAATAATACCTCCACATCCACAAGGAATATAACCTCAGCTATGGAACATCTATAATGGTTGCTATTATTTGACAGCAGAACTATGTCAACTAAGATGTGTCTATTACACAATCATACAGGACGAAGGGGGCACAGCTCAGTGGCAGAGCACATGCTATGCATGCAGAAGAGTTCCCTGGCATCTTCAGTTAAAAAGGTAGAGTGAAAGTGAATACCTCTGCCTGATACTCAGGAGAGCTATTGATAGTCACAGTAGATTATACTGGACTGGATGGACCAATAGTAGGGGTGTGCTCAGTATATGGTAGGGGTGTGCATTCATTTTGAATGAAAAGCAATCTCAAATAGACTTGGGGCAGAACAACTGAGAAAAAAATCCTGAATGAACCAAATTCAGTTCATTTTCATTAAGGGAGCTCACCTATAGCATGGCAACACTAGTGGATTCTTCTCCTTTTTAAACTGTTTAAAGTTTAAAAATAGTGGCAGAAGTTCTTTTGGTGGCCATCTTCTGGCAGCTGTTGCTGAGATGGAAAGAAACCCACATCTGCAACCATGGCAAGGAAGTTGCATCTGAGTTGACATCTGAGTTGCTGTTTGGGCCCATCCTTCCCATGGGGCTAGGTCAGGCATCGGCAGTGGGCCTCCTAAACTACAAGGGCTCTCAGCAGCAGCCCAAGAATACCTTGTGTTGATTCTGGTCCAGATTTTCTGGCGCAGGTACTTAGTGTATCGAGAGTGATCAATGAGTTGAGTTTTGACATGTTGTAAAATGGTGCTGCCACGTCTGACTAAGGAGCAGAGAAAACCCTGTAAGCTAAAATTAATGCAGCCATATTCTTCAGGTTTTTGTTGTAGCAAACCATTAGTTTTTCCTTCTATCAATCACGATTCCTTATAGAGAAGGATGTGATGCAGTTATATTTCTTTTCTTCCCAGAGATCACCCACACAATTTAAGTCAGGATGGAAGTTCATTTGCAATGGAGAAAGTACAAGAAAAGGTTAAAATTATGGCTGATATGATGTGCACCACCAGAGATAGTGCATGCTGTGGTGACATTACCACAGGCTCAGAAGGCAGCAAGGATGTTGCTGCCTGCACAAGCAGGATCCCTACAGTTTCCCCCCCATTAAGTACAATGGTAAAAACTGCTGCCAAAACAAAGCACCCCAGTTTTGGACCTGAAAGGTTTGGAGATTCGGACCTCTATTTGTGGCCAAAGTGAGTTGGGAGGTAGTCAGTGTTCTCTCTAATTTTTTTCCATCTGTGTGCAAAATGAGTTTTGTTCTGGACGGCAGTATGAAGGCAGTGTGCGTGCACATGCATTCAGAATGGGGCCTTCCTGATTCAACCTGAGCGGGATCCAAAATTAACTGAGCGGACATTAAAAAAACTTGTGAGCGTGTGCATGTGCACATACCTTATAGGGGACACTGTTGGTAGTGCCCAATGGTAGTTCACTGTGCCCAATGGTAGTGCACAACGGTAGTGCCCTTATAGGTTCATGTAGGGGGCAATAGGGTGGCCCAGAGTGGGTTGTGGTGGGTGGTAATGCCCAATGGGTGCAAGGATGCTACCACCCATATTTCAAAGAGATTGGGCTATGAGGTGATTTTAAAAAGATTTTTGAAGTTCACACGTCTTTAAGCTTTTCCCCATAGGGAATAATGAGAAATTTTAACACCCCCCCCCCAAGTTTGTGTGTCTTTAAGCTTTCCTCCCATAAAGAATAATGGGGATTTCAGCAGCCCCATTACTCCATGTGGGGGGCACCAGGGTGGCCCAGAGCAGGTGATCGTGTAGTGCACACGGGGTGCCAACAAACCCACGGGGCACTGGGTTTTGTTGTTTTCAGTGTCTGAGGTGTTCTGAGAGTTGATTCTCTGGTAGGAAATTAGAGTGGATTCTCTCATTTCCTACCAGAGAATCTACTCTCAGAACACTTCAGACAATGAAAACAACAAAACCCAGTGCCCCATGGACTTGTCGCTCACTACACCACCACCCGCTCTGGGCCACCCTGGTGCTCCCCAAGTGCAGTTATGGGGCTGCTGAAATTCCCCATTATTCCCTATGGGGGAAAGCTTAAAAATAACCTCTTTCACTAATTTATTTTAAATCTGGGTGGTAGGAGACACCCATTGATTTATTTGAAATATGGGTTGTAGCTTCCTTGCACCCATTGGGCACTACAACCCACCACAACCTGCTCTGGGCCACCCTGGTGCCCCCCCCCAACCCGGGGAGTTATAACTGGGCTGCTGAAATCCTAATTATTCCCTATGGGGAAAAGCTTAAAGACATGCCAACTTCAAAAAGTCTTTAAATATCAGCCCTTTGCCCAATTTCCTTGAAATTTGGGTAGTAGCTTCCACCCATTGGGCACTACCACCCACTGCACTCTTTTGCATCCAGGACCCTTTTTTGATCTGAATTTGTTCAGATTCGGAAAATTCAGGTAGAAATAGAATCTGGGGTAATTCGGGGGGGGGATTCAGACAAAAATGGGGGGTGGTTTGATTTGAATTGAATTGAAAAAATCAGGGGTACAAATCGAATTGAAAGAATTGATTTGTGCACATCCCTATCACTGACAGCTGACTGCAGAGAGGAAGGAGAACTGACTTGCTAGGCTTCTTTCTTTACTGAAATACAGCCATGGCAGCCAATAGCAGCCAGAGTGAGGGAGGAGCTCAACACCAGTTGCAAAGCAGTCAGACTGGGGTGCCAGGGTTTGGATGTAACACTGGCACCACGGAACCAGAGGTCCAGGCAGCAGAAATCACTGCAAACTGAATGTAAAAATCTCTGTTGAGAGAGGAAAACTGTGAGTCCATTTTATGGTGAAACTGCGGTTGCCCGCATTCAAATATACAGTTTTTGAAACCGGAGGTCCCTTCACCTCCGGTTTCGTGTTACGTGAGAATGCGGACTTAGACTCTTGTAGCTGGGACCAGATACTGCAGGAACTCTTAACAAGCTCTTACATAGGAACATAGGAATCTGTCTTATAACGAGTCAGACCATTGGTCCATCTAGCTCAGTATTGTCTACACTGACTGGCAGTGGCTCTCTGAGGTTTCAGGCAGGAGGCTTTCCCAGCTCTAATTAAAGATGCCAGGGATTGAACCTGGGACCTTTTGAATGCAAAGCAGATGCTCTGCCACTGAGCTGCAGCCCCATCCCTTAAGGAGAATATCTTAAAGCAGGCAGTGCTCATATGTAGTCACCCAAATGCAAACCAATGCAAATCCTACTCAGCAAAGGGGACAATTGTGCTTGTTACTGCAAGACCGGCTATCCCTTGACCCTTTGTAGTTAATTCATTATAACTGTGCTTCCTCCAAGGAACTCAGAGCATCTTTTCAGGTTCACAACACCCCTGACAGGGAGTTTAGACTGAAAACTGATTTGCATTTTACTGCAATAAGGATGTTGGATTCAAATTGGCACATAGTATTCATAATTTATATTTTTCACAGGCTTTAGGGTTGGTTTTTTTGTATTTTCATTCCACTCTTAATTAAAACCCCTAACATTTTGTTTGCTATTTGGAAGCCCCAACTCATTTTGTTTCCATTTTCCAAAGGTTATTCACAGTGACTACTATATCTTTTTCCCTGAGTGGAAATAGGTATTTCTGCACTCAGCTTTTCTGCATATATAAACAGGTGTTTCTCCCTAGTCTGTCTTTGCATTTACCAACATCGTGTTCATCCAGCCATTTGTTGCCTACTTTCCTAGAGTTATGAGGCCTCTGCCTCTTTGAGGTCTATTTTAAATAATATGATATAATCTTCAAGTGTTACTACTTTATAGCACTCCCCCCCCCCAAGTTACCAACAAACATGTTATGAATGATGGAAAGGGATGACCAGAGAGTGCCATGATGTCTTGCAGACCTTTCATTGCAGTATGTGATTTTGTAAGCAAAAGCTTATAGGATGATAGGGTGATAAATTGATTTTTTTCAATTTGATTTGTACCTGAATTGAATCACCCCACAATTTGTTTTGGGCAGCTGGCACAGGGACGATTTGTTTTGTCCAGCTAGCACAGGGGAGATATATTTGTCCACAAATCTCCCAAAACAGGTAGATTTGGGTACAAATCATTTTGTACCCAAATCAATTCGCACAGACAGCAGGCACAGGCAGTGATTCTCTCAGCAGCAGGAAGGGGGTGAAAAAAATTCTCTTCTCTTTTCCTCAATCAAGAAAGCAGAAACAAAAAGCAGAGAACCCATTCTAAGCAGCAGGCAAGGCAAGGCTCCTCTGGTTCTCTCTCTTTCACTCACGAGGCAGAAAGTCAGAATGGTGGTTGCCTGTCTCCTTAAGTACATTTGAAAATCCCTCCTTAGAAATCCCCCCACCTTTGTCCCATCTTTGATCCTTGCCCTAGCCAATGCGGGGTCAGTCACCCCTGGCAACACAAGATTTGGAAGGAAATGAGCCAATCTGGAACCAGGGGGAATCCCCAGCCAATTGTTGCACACTGTGACTGACACTATAAGTCACCAATCTGAAGATTGGGAGGGCGGGATTTTTTTTTTAAAAAAAACCCTGAAACAAAATGAAGACAGCAAGAGAAGTCGCCACAAAATGGAGGTCTGAATCTACAAATTTTTCAGATCTGAAATCTGGGCGATTTGTTTTGGACCCGAATCTGGCCAGCTAGCACATGGGTGATTTGTTTTGTCCACAAATTGCCCCAAACAGGTAGATTTGGGTACAAATTTGTTTTGTACCCGAATTGATTTGCACATCCCTATAGGATGAATATTGAGTGCCAAGAATTGTGGATGCCTGGCACCAGTTCCTTGCTTATTACTCTACCTGGGTAGCTGGTCATAAGAGGGAACTCCAGCTCTTTCAGCCTAAGCAACAGGATCCAGCCAGGAATTCAGGTGATCTGGAAAAAGCCACCCACTTCTCACTTCCTCACATATAGGTCTCCGATAGGCATGCTGCTACTCTTCAGTCTGAGAAAGAGGTCACCTAAGGAAGCCAGTTGGCTGCTCTTTCCCAACATCCAATGAATCAATTCACTAGTAAAAATCACTGGTCCTGGATGCCACTGTGGGACAAACAAGAGGGAAAAGGAAATGCCGCCCTGAAGAGGAAAGGTTGGGCCAGCAAGCCCATAAACCACATGCCTAATCTGTACTATTGAGATGCCTGCCTCCACTACCGCCACTTCCTGACTGCCACTGTCAAGGGTGGGACTTCCCCTCCTCACAATTGCCCCACAGGCATGGCCCAAGGTATTGCAGCACTGGAGGCAAGGTGCCAAATGCTACCTTGATCCACAACCCTGGTGAGGGTTTTCACTTTGGCTGAAAACCACATATACCCCCTGCTATCTCTTATATCTTACCAAAGACACCCTCTCCAATTGTTTCTGTTTACCAGGAAGAGACCCAATGGTTTCAGAATGAACACTTGAAAGCATTGAAAATAGCTCTGTAGAAGGGGAGCATGGAAGGTTGCCAGAGCTCCTTTTCTCTGCTCATGCTTCTTGCAAGCTTTGCAAGGAATGTGAGGAAAGGTGCTATGTGCAAAGTTTGCAAGGGCCAGATTGGTCCTGAAGAGCTGTTCCAATGGCAGTGACAGGGGGCATCTTGCCACCCTGTAAACGCCCCCCTCAATCTGCCACCTAAAGTGACTGCCTCACCTCACCTCATGAAAGTTGTGTGTAAAATTCCACACAACTACTGTGAAGGAGCTTATATGGGAGCCTCAAATCAGCAGTATCCAAGATACTTTAATAAATTTAGAATTTCCCCAAGGCTATGATCTTTAAAACATATCTTTGGCTGAAAACCACATATACCAAACATCTCCTCACTGCATCTACTACATCTTACATAGGACACACTCTCCAACTGTATCTGTTCACCAGGAACAGACCCAATCATTTGCCTGTACATGGTAAATCATTGTTCCATTTTTGTTCCTATTTTTGCCTTTTAAGAATACCTTTTCAAATCTTTTTTTCATGTGAGATGCTAGAGTTGTCATTTTTCAGGGTTCAGCTCCCTCTCCAGGGTCCCTAGACATTAAATCTCCAAGTGGGGAATAGGTTCATCTTGTCTCTCATGAGCACTAAGGCACCATATAGTATGCACAGCCTGTCATTTCACATATGGTAGCTGCTGAAATATATTTGAACTAGACCAGAAGTCTAGTTAGTCCACTGGTAGGCAGATTTAGAAGTGCCACTGGGGGATGGGAAGTTGTCAGTGACAGCTGGTCCCTATCTGCATATGGAATCTCCACTGCCCAATCAAGTGCTTCAGCGGGGGCGTGGCTTGCCACATCCCCACGCATCCCCCTGGTCCATCTACAGGAATTAATAATATAGATTGTCAATCACATGGTGTTGGGCATGTTGTTGGCTTTTCCTCTCTATCTTTAACACACACACAAAAAAGTGTACCAACCTGGCTTTTAAACTGGTACATGTATTTTTATTATTTATTTTATTTATTTGATTTATATACCGCCCTTCCAAAATGGCTCAGGGCGGTTTACAATTAAAACAAACCACTAAAACAATAAAAAGCTAAAACAAATTAAAAACAATATAACAATGATCAACAATTTAAAAACATTTTAAAACAGCAATTAAACAATTCCAGTAATTGTTTGCATGTATGCAGCATGTATGCAGCAAAGTATGTAAACAAACAGCATGTCTAACTCAGAGGGTACACTGACTCTACTCTACAAACCTATATAGGTTTTATAGTATATACCCAATTAATTATCATGAATTACCACAAAGAATGTACAGCATTCTGAGAATCCCCCTTCAGTTCCCTGTAGTTCTCTCTAGTTGTAGTGTAGATCAGGGGTGTGCCTGATATGAGGTGAGGTGAGGCAGTTATCTCCAACAATGGGCTTTTGGGACACCATCAGGGCAGCAAGATGCCCCCACCCCTTGCCATGGGATCAGCTGTTTGCCAAGCAGTGATACCACCACCACTCAGCAAAAAGACATTCCAAGATGGTGGTCCTCCTTCTCCACCTCCACTCCCATTCTGCAAAAAGGCAGAAGATGGCGAAGGGAGGAGAAGAAAGTGTACTGGGCCAGTGGGTGAAAGCAGAGAGGCAGAGAACAGGGGGAAAGGAAGGATGTGACAGGCTGGGCATGGGGAGTGGAAGGGGAGAAAGAAAAGGAACAATACAACAGGCTCTGTCTGGTGGGGGGAGGTGGAAGGAGAAGCATAGGAGAGGTGGAAGGAGAGGGGGGAGGTGGAAAGAGAGGGAGAGAGAATGTGAATGGATAGGGCAGGCTAAGCAGGGGATGGGAGAGAGAGAGAGAGCATTGGCAGAATGGGGGAGGGAAAGAAGTATAAAGAGTTATTGATGCAGGGGGAGGGGACTTTGGCCACACTTCACATTATGGGAGAAGGCAACATCTTGCTCCCTCACCTCAGGTACTGCAGGAGCTTGGGCCACGAATGTACAGATGCCCCCTAAGTGACTGTGGCTATAATCCTCTAACAGCTTTTTAAAAATTACACTAGAAGCCATCAAACTCCATGAACCTTTTTGTTGATACTACTCAGACCAAGATACTTGGGAGATATTGTGAGAATTTTGCTAGAGCTACTGACTATTTTGAAATGAAAGACAAAGGAAAGAAGAAATTCCACCAGGTATGAGAGATGATGTTATATCCAAACTCTAAGGAAAAGGTGGATTTAGCCAGCGAACTAGAAATATATAGCAATATTATCAATCCCAAGCAAAAAAACCCCCCAAAAACAGGGCAGGAGGAAAAAATTATTTTTGCATTGAATAGATAAAGAAGGTGGGCAAACTTGATTTTGGCTGCATAGATCATGCATTGTGAGAGGATATTCTTTCTCCAGCTTTTATTGGAAAAAAGCCATTGCTTGGCAAATCCCATCTTAATTAAGTTATTGATCGCAAGAAAACATTTGGTAGCATCCACAAAGCAAGAATGTGGCATACTGAAAGAAGCTATAAGATACATGTCAAATTAATCAATGCAATCAAAAGTTATGACAATGAAAGGAAGGCACAGCGAGATTGGATCCAGGGCTGAGAGAACAGTTTGATACAGTTTGAAGCAATTCTTCTTGCACTCATCACAGACTGTACTGCAAAATAGGCAGTCAAGAAGAAGAGAGGAGGAAGAATAACGGGGAATAAATGCATGACTTTTATTCTGCAATGACATTGCTTTATTACACATGCCAAACAATAGGATGTTTGCCCTTTCAGCAAAAGTAGAACAGGAGCCAGCAAACCTTTAAAAAGGACTAAATGTAAATGAAAGCATGAATACTAGAGCTGTCCACGAGGGATCAGGTTTGGGATGTCTGAAGTTTGCCACATCTCAAGCACAGATTCTGGGGTAGGATTTCTACAGATGTGGGTTAACAAGAACTGTGGAGTCCAAGCCAGCCTGAGGAAGGCATCTGAAATTGCCTTATATGGAGCATTGGTCCACCTGGCTCAGCCTCGTCTACTCTGGCTCTCTAGAGTTTCCGACAGAGGCCTTCCTCAGCCTTCCTTGGAAATGTGAGGGGTTGAATATGGGATCTTCAGTATGCAAAGTCTGTGCTTCACCACTGAGCTATAGCTTTTCTGCAGCCCCTGAGATCTGACATCCGATTGTTCCCCTGAGGCTGCAAGTTCAGCTTCTTTAAACAAGGCACCAGAGTGGATACCTCCATTGCATCTCAATCACCTAAGGCCCCTCCTGTCTAAGCTTCCACCAGTATAGACAGAGAGTGTATCTGGTGGCTTAGCAACGATGCCATAGTGCCAGGCTTCAAGTAAGAATTCTGCACTTTTAAATTCTTTCTGGCAGCCAGGTGATATTTAGGCCTTGTGTGACCAAGACAGAGGGGAGCACTAATAATATATTTGCCCCCTAACTCTCCAACTGCTTCCTTCTCCTTCATTCCTTGCTACATAACCATTCTTATGAGCAATGGTTGAGAGAGCTGGGTATGTTTAACCAGGAGAAGAGAAGACTAAGGGGAGGCACATAGGAACTTAGGAACATAGGAAGCTGCCGTGTACTGAGTCAGATCATTGGTCTGTCTAGCTCAGTATTGTCTACACAGACTGGCAGTGGCTTCTCCAAGGTCTCAGGCAGGAATCTCTCTCAGCCTTGGAGATGCCAGGGAGGGAACATGGAGCCTTCTGCTCTTCCCAGAGTGGCTCCATCCCCTAAGGGGAATATTTTACAGTGCTCACACTTCTAGTCTCCCATTCATATGCAACCAGGGCAGGCCCTGCGTAGCTAAGGGGACAAGTCATGCTTGCTACCACAAGACCAGCTCTCCTTAAGCATTACGTGTGAAGGCAAGGAACTTCATTTAACTTTTTTTCACAGCACCTAATGCATATTATGCACTTTATGATGAATAAATGATCACAATGATAATGACACAGAAGTGATTACAGTGCCATACCTATTATTTCCACACTTTTTTGATACAAGAGGCATAAGCTAAATATTTAGTGTTCCTTGGGTTTAGCCAATAACATTTCAAGAATAAAATAATAATAGGGAATAAAATAGAATTGAATGGGAACGCTTCCAAGTACATGAAAGCTGAAATGAAAGCTGTTGTAATGATGAATGGTAATTTATTTTGCTGTACCTTATATCAATCTTTTTTCAGGAGATCAAAATATAATATGCTGATTATTCGGGCTGGAAATGGATCTCATGTATTTTTCCCCCCAGGTTGATGTATTTTTTAAAATAATTGGGCTTGTGGGGTGGGGGTGGTGGGGAATCAGGGGCAGATGGAAATGCTTCTGACAATCAAATCAAATCAATCAATCAATCAATCAATCAATCAAATGTTGATCATTGCTGCCAAATTTTCTTAGAACTGTTAATAAATTTAGAATGTTTTCTTTTTAGTTCTTGCTTAAAGAAATATCATGACCAAAAAAAGAAAAAGGAAAAGGAAATGTTTCTGACAGCCTGGTAGGGAAGAGGTGCAGCCCAAACTCTTTGGATGCCTGAGATGAGACACCAAATACCACCTTGCCCTGCTCCTGCAGGCTTTGAAGGGAAGGGGCAAGGAGAAGAGACTGCCAATAACCTCTTTCATCTCCCCTGCCCCTTTCAAAGCCGCAGAAATTGGATTCAACCCTGGTTGGCTTTGAAATGGCTGTGGGATTAGAATGGGCTGCTGAGAGCCCATGCTGAAAGCCCCTTCCTCTGTTGATCTTGCATTGACCAGCTCCGCATTCCTTCTTGTTCTGGAAGGAGGAGGAGGAGGAGGAGGAGGAGGAGAGAGTGCGGAGATGGAGGAGCTGCAGCAGCAGCTGTGATGGTAGTGTGTGGGCAATGCTCATAAGAGCATGCCCCATCACAGCAGGAGAGGAAGAGGAGGGGAGAGGAAGTGGCAGACAGGTGAGATGCAGCCTATGGTGTTGGGGGGCATAGCAGTGGCGCCTGCTTTCTCTTACATCCACTGTCTGAGGTGACTGTCTCACTTTGTCAGATCAAAGGGCTGGCACTGGTTTGGAGCAGGAACAGCTGTGGCAACCATTCAGATTCCCATAGGTTACACAGAAAGCAAGCAAATTCCAAGACCAAGGGCCAAACTATATAACATATGACATGTACATCAACTCCGAAGCTTCTCTTGTTTAAGAAAAAGCAGCTGTAAGGACTGGATCCAAAACAGTGTAGAAGGACCAATGCTCGGACTCGGTATAAGGAAGTTTCAAACATGCCTTTGCATGCCTATCATGCAGAGTGCAGACCAATTTAACAGTCTGTCGGTGTAGAGAACCAGTGAGCAGGTCAGAGATAGATAGACAGACAAGACGGACAGACAGACAGGTATTCACAGGAACAGGAACTGCCTTATTCTCTGACTTTCTGGTGTCAAAATTATTCTCTTGGATGACATTAATATTTACAATGTCATGGATGTGACAGGCCTGTTCTGACATCAGAATAATGCTGCACTGTCAAGTGAGGGGGGCAATTTTTTTATTATTAAAAATTGAGTATTCAAATTTTGATTATCAAAAATTATCAAAAAATAATTTTTGAGGCTGTGCAACCCTCAGAGACATTTTTGGAAGTTACAGTGAACTTCAGAGGAAAAGGGAGATTGTCCAAAATAATCTCTCTCCCCTCATGAGACAGAACACAATTAATCAGTCCCTGTTGCACCAGTGCAGTGCTAGTTTGGATATCAGCCACTCTTTGGGACAGATTTGTAAAGGCAAAATCTTTTTAAAAAAATTACTCCTCATTTCAACATTGTAAGTGAATTGCTATCTTAAGTGGGAGCAGGATTAGTCATTAACAAAATGAGACTAAAGCCTTCTCTGCATCCATAAGTGTGTTTAAAAAAAATCTTAATGACATTCATTCCAGTAGACACAATTGCTCCTAAGCGTCCCTTCCAATCTGCTTTAAAAGTGGCCCCTTGGTATACAGAGGAGTTGCGGGGTCTGAAGCAGCAAGGTAGGCAACTGGAGTGCAAGTGGAGGAGAACTCGGCTTGAATGTGACAGGACACAGCATAGAGCCCATCTGAAGGTTTATGCGGAGCAGTGCGTGAAGCAAATAAACAATTTTGGTCTGAGCGCATTGCTTCTGCAGGTTCGCGTCCAGCAGAGCTGTCCTGGGTTGTGAGGAGTTTGATTCAAGCTCCTTCCAATTCAAACCAATCCCCGGGGACTTTGTTCTGCTGTGATGCTTTTAATGGGTTCTTTGCGGACAAAATTTCTTGTATTCGGGCCGACTTGGACTCCACTGTTTCTGCAGAGTCTATTAAGGTGGTGTCCAGCAATCCCTCTTGCAATATTAGATTGGATCAGTTTCAATCTGTGATACCTGATGATGTGGACAAGCTGTTTGGGGCGGTGCGGCCTACCACTAGTTCTCTGGTTCCTTGCCCAACTTGGCTGCTTCTATCTAGCAGGGAGATTGTTGGAGATGGCCTAGATAATATCATTAACTCATCGCTGAGAGAGGGTAGGATGTCTCCTTGTTTGAAGGAGGCAATGCTTAGACCACTTCGTAAGCCTTCCCTAGATCCCTCAGTGATGGGTAGTTATAGGCCGGTCTCCAATCTCCCATGGTTGAGCAAGGTGATTGAGAGAGTGGTGGCTAACCAGTTCTAGGTGGTTTTGGAGGAAACCGATTATCTAGACCCATTTCAAACTGGCTTTAGATCTGGCTATGGGGTTGAGTCTGCCTTGGTCGGCCTGATGGATGACCTTTACCAGGGAATTGACAGAGGGAGCGTGACCCCGTTGGTTCTTTTGGATCTCTCAGTGGCATTCAATACCATCGACTATGGTATACTTCTGGATCGCCTGGGGGAATTGGGGATAGGGGGCACTGCTTTCTAGTGATTCCACTCCTATCTCTCAGGCAGATTCCAGCTGGTGGAGCTTGGTGACAGTTCTTCTTTAAAACATGAGCTATTATATAGAGTCCCTCAAGGCTCCATTCTGTCACCAATGCTTTTTAATATTTACATGAAACTGCTGGGTGAGGTCATCAGGAGATTTGGTGCAGGGTGTTATCAGTATGCTGATGACACCCAAATCTCCTCCTCCTCCTCCTCCTCCTCCTCCTCCTCCTCCTCCTCCTCCTCCTCCTCCTCCTCATTGCCATCATCAGGAAATGGCATTCACTCCCTAAATGCCTGCCTACAGGCAGTAATGGGCTGGATGAAGGATATCAAATTGAAGCTGAATCCAAGCAAGATGGAGGTGCTTATTGTGGGGGATCAGAATTTAAGGGATGAGTTAGATGTGCTGGATGATTTACACTTCCCCAGAAGGAACAGGAACGCAACTAGGGAGTGCTCTTAGATCCAGGCCTCACCCTGGTATCTCAGGTGGAGGCTATGGCCAGGAGCGCTTTCTATGAACGCCAGTTGATTCAACAACTGTGTCCATTCCTTGAAGAGAATGATCTCAAAAAGGTGGTGCACCAGCTGGCTCGACTACAGCAATGTGCTCTACATGGGGCTGCCTTTGTACATAGTTCAGAACCTTCAGTTAGTTCAAAATGCGGCAGCCAAATTGGTCTCTGGAGTAACCTGGAGAGACCATATTATGCCTATCTTAAAACAGCTGCACTGGCTGCCGATATGTTTCCGGGCGAAATTCAAAGTGCTGGTTATTATCTTTAAAGCTCTGAACGGCTTGGGTCCAGGCTACCTTAGAGAGCGCCTTCTTTGGTATGATCCCCATCGCTCATTGAGGTCATCTGGAGAGGTCAGTCTCCAGTTATCACCGGTACGTCTGGTGGCAACTCGGAACCGGGCCTTTTCTGTAGCTGTTCCTGGCCTATGGAATGCACTCCCAGCAGATATCCACAGTTTAGGCTTGCTGTTGGCCTTTAATAGAGCCCTAAAAACTTACTTGTTTGGCCTGGCCTTCCAAGGTTTGTAAAGTGGTTTTTTAAAAGTATTTAAATTGGTTTTAAGTGGTTTTAATTGTTTTTGAATTGTGTTTATATTGTTTTTAGCACTGTGTTTTGAATTGTGTGTTTTTCTGTCTTTTTAAAGTACCTTTGGATGGGGTGGTTTATAAATGTAGCAAATAAATACATTCCCTATTTAGCTGATCTAGCCCAGTAGTTGCATTTTCATACAGAGTTAGTACAAGTACCATATACACGTTATGTTCAGTGTGGACTGGAAGTATGTGGGGAAAGCAGGATCATGCCCATCTGCATCTGCTGGCCCTGCCCATCCCTCTGGAAATTTCAGCAAAAAGCAGGGTTTGCTCACGATCACGTGTACAGAGCCTTCCTGGCTCCAATATTTATGTTTATAGGCTTTTCCAGAACTTACGCTGAACTTACATTGGAAGGGGTGATCTGTGATCTGTTGGGGTTTGTGATTATTTAGCAAAGCACCAAGGAAGCAACCACTCCAATTACAGAGTGCAGTTGTTGCAGCTATTTAAGTAACACACATGGAGATCACTGTAGGGTCCAAACTAAATTGATTTAATGGTGAAGTATATTTGAGATAGGAGAGACCTATCCTATCTATCAGTGACATAATGAATAGGTAGGGAGAGAGAGATATGTCTCCATCTTCTCTCTAGGAGGAAAGAAAGAGGACTGACTTTCTCTTCAAAACAGAGTCAAAGCAGGGGCCATAGAGCAGAGGAAAGCAGGGACAAGTGAGAAGACCCTTACTAGCTACCTCTGCTTCCAGTGCCCCTAGTGGTCATTAGGATAGTTGGTGCAAAAGGTTGATGCACTGGAACTCCATATCCAACATGATCTCCCTCTGCCCTATGCACATTCAGTCCACACTGAACATCATGTCTGCACGATCCTATAATATGAGCTGCATAAAGTGGTCTCATTCTGTAACCCAGAAAGCCAAATTCTGCAAGTTCATCACAAGCAGAAGAGCACTTTCCCTTTTGTTTTCTCAGAGCAGCTTGAAATGCATGGCAACGTTTAGTTTCTCCAGAGGATTTCTTTTTTAAAAGGAGCCAACAGGCTTGCCTCCCTGAAGCACATCTTCCTTTTTGCTTCATTACATCTCTATAGTTCTCAAACTGCAGAGGTGGGACAATGAGGGAAATGCCACCGGAGCTGAAAGGGGTAGTTGCTCTTGTTATTCTTCAAGTGTAATATATTACATGACAGAGTCTTTTGAAATTGAGGGTAATTGGAATGGAAATGATGTCCAGATTCCAGATGGACCGTCCATATTAACCAGGGGTGGCATAAGTGGCAGGGCCATCCCTGGGAGGGTGTGGGGCTGGGGGCGAGTAGCACTCCTCGTCATCCACACTCCTCCTTTGCTGTGGCCGCCACTCCTCGTCCCCCAGTATCCAACTCACCCAGTGCTAAGCAGATGGATACAAAATGAGAGGTGTGTGCATGTCCTGATGCCGAACCATTTAGTGCCCGCACACCTCTCAGCTCTTGCAGCACTGGGAAGTTTGCTTGCCTCTCTTGTCGCTCGAACAAGGAGGGAGACGATGGGCCTCCTTAGTGCTGCTCAAGTTGGATACTGAATAGAGGGGGCAAGGAGCTGTGGAAAAGTGGGAGTAGGGGGGTGGTTGGGCCTGGCTGCAGGGCCTGGGTGAGCATGGGGCTGAGGGCGATCGCCCCACCCAAAGGACGGGCCTGATCAATGAAGTTGTGTGTTGCGGGGGCAGAACCTCTTTCAGCTGCTGGAATCAGACTGTTACTGAAACCTGCTTCAATTTCACTGAGCGCCTGAAGTTAATTCATGAAACCATACTGGGTATATTAAAAAGGATACGATTAAATATTATTATATTATACCAGGTCAGCATTGTGTCATCAATTTATGGCTTTATTACTTAGTTATAAAGCACAAATCTTTCTTTTTAATTTGTGCTCACGATTAAGGCTCAGCACAGCCATGATTTCCTTCTGCACACTATAGGGGGACATTGCCTACCGAATACACATAGAGTACAAAGGAATATATCCTATTAGAAATAATAACTTACTGCCCAACCCACCCAATTCAAAGCTCTCTGTGTGTTCTGGCATACATAGGAAGCTTCCAATGAATGTAGGCTTCCTCTTTTACTGCAGGACGACAGTCTCCAGTGTTTAACTCTCATAATGTAAAATGCTGGTCTACCTGGCTAGACCTGTCCTCCAAGGCAGGCTGATGTGCTAAGTCTGGAACAGAGGGTTGGTCTCCCTGCCGATGCCATTTGGTAGATGAGTTCTCCCTGGAAAACCAGGAAAGCTGGTCTACCAATTGGGATTGGTGGGTAGACCAACCCTCCACTCCAGACAATGAGGCTATTCCCACAAGCAGCAAAAATTGGGCTAGGAGAGCCTAGCCTGATTTTTGCTGCTTGTGTAAACCACTGGGCTTGCAGGCGAGCCCGATGGCTTACAAGCAGCTAGCCCGCTTAGGTAGCCCACTGCTTAAAACGCTCCGCAAACCCGGTTTTAAAAATCGTGATTAGCCACGATGTGGCTCTGTGCCGTGGCTACGCACGAGTAGACCCCCGACTGGGAGGCTAAAAAGCAGCCTTCCGGCTTGGGGGTCTCTCCAGCATGCCCTGTGCACTCGCGCAGGGCATGCTGGAACTTCCAGGGGCTGCGCGGCCCCCAAACTCCCGAGCCCCGGCCGGCGCCATGAAGGAGCTAGCGGCCGTGTGGGTGGCTGCTGCAGCCGCCCAGAGCAGACTGTCTGCTCATCTGCAGGGAGAGCAGGCTAAGCCCGCTCTCCCCACAACCCCCCTAGAGGCTCTTCACACTAATCGTGTGAAGAGCCTCCTTGTGTGTCAGTCCATCTCGGATAGCTGGTTTACCTGGGCAGACCGCTTTGCATTGGCAGTGGCAAAGAGGGCCAGCAGGAGGGTAGTGCGGAACACCTGCCCACTCACCCACCCTCCTCGCTGCTGCTGTCACCTCTACCCCACCCTTCACTTTCACGGTGGCAGTGAGGAGGGCAAGTGAGCGGGTGTTCTCCATCACCTGCCAGCCCACCTTCCTCGCCTCTGGCAAGTGGCAGGTAGTGGTGGCAGCGAGGAGGGCAGGCATGTGTTCCCCGTTGCCTGCCCACCACCCTCCTGTCAACTGTAGCCAGGAGGGTGCATAGGTGGGCAATGGGGTGGTAGGGGCCACTGCCCACCACCCTTTCTTGCTTTGTGCTCTAAGCGGGTGCTTAGCTGGCTTTAATGGGCGTACTGGCCCTAAGGGGGAGGTTACTTATGCTATTCTGAACTGCCTGGAGGAAGGGTGGAATGAAAATGACACAAATAATACAGTTGTACTGAAAGGCTTTAAACGAAGCAGCATTTTAAAAATCTCAAGGCAGAAAAACCACAATTCCAATGCTTGCCAATAAAACCAAATTCAAGTACTGCAGTCATAAAAAAAAAAGTGGGTGTAATTCTTATGAACATTTTGGAGCTCAAATATTTTGAACAAAGGAGCCCTAATATAGTCGCTCAGTAAACTGTTTTTATGCCATGTACTTTGACTAAAGAATTTAAAACATGCTATTATTAATACAGACAGAGATGGGCAAGCTTTCTTCCATTTACCTATAATTGACTCAGAAGTGATCCAAAGCATTCTGCCCCAGAACCAGGAAGCCGTTGGATGAATTAGTAAACCAGTTCAAGACTTGTTATATGCCTAATTTGCCAGCCTCCCACCGTCCCCAGCATACTTATTGTCAACTCCTATCTACAAAACAACACTCCTCCCTTCCCTTTACTTACTGTTCCTTTGCATACTGGGATATCCAAGGGGGAGAGAGGAAGGTGGGAGGAATCCTCCCAGCTCTTGATCCACTGCTGACTGTGCTGCTATTTTGCTTTGCAGCATGTTAAGGAAATGAGTGGGGAAGAAACCTCCACATTATGTCTCTACTGCCACTTTCACAAGGAAAAGGAAGAGGGAAAGCTTTGGTCAATTTTTTTCCAGTCAAGAAGTTTTACAGCTTGAAGAGCTCTCCTCTCCTTTGAGCTGGACATTTTGAACCTCTAAAATTCCTCTTCAAGTCTGATTTAGAAAGTAATGATTTTCTAGATACAAATCATGATCCTCAAAACATTTGTGACTGTGTCAGTAGTTTCCAAAGAGGTAGCCATGTTAGATTTTTGCAGGAAAAACAACAAAGAATCTCGTGGCATCTTGAAGACTAATACATGTATTTCAGCCTAAGTTTTCATGGACTTGCGTTCATCTTTAAGGCACAACAATACTCTTTGTTGTGTTAGCAGAACTCTGGGGACAAAGTGGAGACTATAACTCGGTTTCACACATGATGATGGCAAGTAACTATGAAAGAGCTTCCAGTTCCTGCTGGAGATGTCCTCCTACTCCTGCTGTCATGTCATGAAAACCCTGAAATGTCAGGTGGAGGATGTCAGGTACCCAGCCCAACAGTCTGTTGGAGTTCCAGTGCATCAACCTTTTGCACCAACTATCCTAATGACCACTAGGGGCATTGGGAGTACAGATAGTGAGTAAGGGTCTCCCTAACTGTCCTACCTGTCTCTACTCTATGACCCCTGATGTGTCTCTTCCACACTTCCTGTGCTGAGTCACAATCCTTCCTTTCCTCTTAGAGAACAGATGGAAACATCTGTCTCCCTCCTTACCTATTCATTATGTAGTCCTTTAGATTAGGTTTAGGTTTTCCTATCCAAGTGCACAAGAATCTCCATGTGCTTTCTCTAAATAGCTGCAACAACTAAATCATCTTCTGCTACCTACTCCGTAACTGGAGTGTGTGCTCATTCCTTAGTGCTCTGCTGTTTTACCTACTGAGGGTAAAAATTAACAACCCCCAGCACATTCATCTGACATCTGAAACCAACATTTGAAGTTGGCTTGACAAAGTCTGGCTGAGGTGACAACTCAGCATTCTCCACCCAACATTTCTGGGTTTCCATGACACAGATGTGGCAGCAAGAGCATGCACCTGGTGGGAACAAGCGGCTCTTCCACACCTAGTTGCCACTGTTATATGGGAACCCGGTCAGTGTAGTGACTGTTCCACTCTCTCCGCGCACCAAAAACAGTGAGATGATTCTCAACAACCCCAGGGTGCGCAGGCGGGCAGGGGCAGGGAAGCCAGGGTGAACCTCCCCTTCCCCACGAGCAATGAGGCAGCAGTGGGAGTGCGCTCTGAGCTCCCACACAGACAGCCCTGCTCTGTGAAGCTCCATGTAGCACAGAGCAGGGAGGAGGGAGCCAGGGTCGGACTCCAGGCATCCCACAATGCAATGTGCAACATGCGTGTTGCACTGGGGGATTCCTCCATCAGACAGGTGCTCTATGCACCTGTCTGTATTTCTCCTTGGGTTGAACTCAGCCTGAGGAGACATACGATACCTGGCAGCTGTGTTAAGGGTGCAAGTGCACTCCTAACCTCGGCTAACAGCCATGTTATTTAGGAGGGTTAGGCAGGGAGAAGCGGAAGGATCCACGGGGATCCCACCTCTTCTCACCACCAGCCTAACCCAGGCTGGGTTGCCCCAGCCCTGGTTAGGCTGGTTGTGAGAACAGCCACCCTATTTCCTAATAGATGTGTGAGACGCAGAATTCCAACATTTAGCTTCCTCTGACATTTTCCTTTTCAAAATAAAATGAAAAATATAAATGCTATATTATCATGAATGACAGGAAGGGTTGGTTGAACAGTAGTCAGACTGCCCTAACACCACAGGTTCATTTTTATGTATTTCGGCCGATTAGCCACCATTTGCCACTTCAGCTAATAAAAATAATACAAGCTAACTATTACACATACAACTCTGAGAGCAGCCGCCTTTCACATTGCTATTTTCTATTTAAATCCCCTTCAGTCAAACCCATCCCTGCATGCAGAAGTCAGGCATATTGAGTTTTTGTTAGCTGGAGATCAAGAACAATGAGACATGCTCTGTTGCTAACTCCCTGTGCATTGTTCAGTGCCTGGAGATAAGTGCACTCAGCCAAGTTCAGTGAAAATCAAAAAACCTTTTGAGGATGTGGGAAAGAAAATTGAAGACAAACCTGGCAGTTCTTAATCCCGACGGCATCCAAGTGAAATGTGGTATATTAAATCTGACTCATGCGTCATTTTTGAAGCATTTCCCCCTCGTTTTATTGACAGTTGCAATATGCTTAAGCACAGTAGCCTAATCAGTATAAAGACTCAGAAGATTCAAGAGAAACAGTTGGAAATGTACTGCTTCCCCTTTTCTAACTAGTAACAGGTTTGGGCGATTTGTAGAGAGAGGTTTAGCTTGACCAGTTTTCTGCTAGAAAGAAACTGGTGGCACAGAGTCAAGATAAAGGCTAACATAATTTTTTTTCTAGGATAATGCGCAGCTTTCCTTGTTTAGGTTGTGCAAACAGGACCACAAAAACACCACAGAGGGCCTTCCATTTATGAATAAGCAACAGAATTCCACGGTTGCCATCTTGCTGCCAGAATCAACTTTTTCTATTTTCATTCAGCCATTCTGTCTTTGGACCCCTTGCCTCTGAGCTCCCCAACTGCCTTCATTATATTCCAGCCTAGTTTCCCATCCTGCCCTCTATCCCGGCTTCTGTTGTTCTTCCTGGCCCTTTTTGTATCAAGATCCTGTTTTTTACAACAAGGATCTTTTGTATTAAGATCCTATTCCCTCACAGAAGCTCCATGGTCTGCATTTAATGATCCTTCACCTTCAGAACGTTGGTGAACGCTCTGTAATAATAATATTTAGTATGTATATAATACTTTCAAATATTCAAAACATTTCACAAACAAAATCTTCTTGTAGGCCATATGAAGGTAACGTAGCTGTTATTCTCATATTTCAAAGTGTGGAAGGAGGTGCGGCTGAGAAAATAGTGTCTAAGGCCATCTAGTGAGTTCATGGCAGAGGTGAGAGTCAAACTAAGAGATCTCTTAAGGTATAAAGGTTACACCAACATTCCATTGCATCAGAGCAGCTCAACCAATAGTGCCGGACTCACAGATGACAAGGTATTAGTGAGCTTTTACTCTGTATAATGTAGGAGACACATATGGCCCTTTTCACCTGAAATTTGTAAAGCTGCATCAAGAGATTGCTGTTTAGTACAGCAAAACAACACCTAATCTCCAAGAGTTCAACACATTCATGACTCATGATACTCAGCCTTGTCTTATGCCACATGATCAATATTGTTAAAACAGTTCCAGTAATATTGTTAAAACAGTTCTAGCTCAAAGTTGAGCCATTCGGCATGAGGGGCCAAAGGGTTGAGCTAAACCAAGCTCAGTTTGGCTCGAACTGGCTCAAAAATAACTGGTAAAGGGGAATCCGGTAAGGATAAAGGAGGGGACCAAGGGACCTTAAAAAAAAGAGAGAGTTGGGGTGGGGAAAAATAAATATTTACCATCAATTTGCCACTGGAGGCAGCCGAGGCAGTTCAAGGGGTTTCAGGGGTGGTTGGGTGTGGCGGCAGGGACTTCTCCCACCCCCACTGGAGTGGAGAGGCTCATTTTGGGCCCCTTTGGGGCCTCTGCACATGTGCAGTGGCAAAAAAGGGCCTCTGCACATGTGCGGTGGCCTTTTTTTTTTTTTTTGCATCCATGCAAATGCAGAGGCCTGAAACAGGCCCAAATTGGGCCTGCCGATACTGACGGGGGAGGGGTGGGGACCCGCACCGCCACCCCTGGCCACCCCTTAGACCACTGCACGTAGCTGCCACAGCTGTCACCAGTGGCAAATTGAAAGTAAATTTTTACTTCCCTTATAGGAACGTAGGAACATAGGAAGTTGCCATATACTGAGTCAGACCAGCTCAGTATTGTCTACACAGCCTGGCAGCAGCTTCTCCAAGGTTGCAGGCAGGAGTCTCTCTCAGCCCTATCTTGGAGATGCCAGGGAGGGAGCTTGGAACCTTCTGATGCACTTCCCAGAGTGGTTCCATCCCCTAAGGAGAGTATCTTTCAGTACATACACATCAAGTCTCACATTCATATGCAACCAGGGTGGACTTTGCTTAGCTAAGGGGACAAGTCATGCTTGCTACCACAAGACCAACTTTCCATTTTTTTTGCCATCGTGCACACGCAGAGGCCCGAAACAGGCCCGAACTGGGCCTACCGATACCAGTGGGGGGAGTCCCTGTCGCCACCCCTGACGGACCAGACCTGATTCCTGTTCAACTCGAACTGAACCGGGTTTTCCGGTTTTGTGAACATCCCTAATGGTGCTGGAGGCAATTGTTGCGTATCTCATGGACAGCAAGAATTACAAATAAGGAACTTTTAGATCGAGTTAAACCAATAATATCGCTAGAAGCCAAGATTACCAAACATAGACTGACATATTTTGGTCATGTCATGCGAGCTGACTCACTCGAAAAGACAATTATGCTGGGAATGATCAGCGGGAGAAGGAGACGGGGATGGCCTTGTACTCGATGGCTGGACATTATTCAAAATGACACTGGAATGACCATGGCAGACTTAAAGAAAGCTGTCCAAGATAGGATGGCATGGAGTGCAGTGATCCATAGAGTGACCGAGAGTCGGACACGACTGAATGGATAGAGAAAGAGCGACCATCCCTAATACTGATATTGATAATGTGTTCAGTGCATATAGCCCTATTAAGCATTCAGCTCTTAATGCCAAATACCACCACTGGGGCACCTTTTAAAGTGATGGTTCTCTTATATTTATCAGGTGGAGAGCAACTGTCCCTATCAAGCCCAAACACAGCATCCCTCTAGTGGTTATTGCCGGTATCTGCCTTATTTATCTTTTTAGACTGTGAGCCCTATGGGGACAGGGAACATCTTATTTATTTTTCTATGTAAACCACTTTGCAAACTTTTTTGTTGAAAAGCACAACAACAACAACAACCCTAATACCATCTTGCTTATGGCACTATTTCAGCAATTAGGTCCCTAGTCCCGTGTCTCTTGCTGAATGTTCAATTTGATTCTGAGACTGGATTCCTGCATCCAGAGTTTCTCCTTGTAACTTTCATTAGGTCCTTAATCTTTAAACTCTGTAGAAAGAATAAATAATATTCAAAGTTTCATAGCTGAACCAGGGATAACACTACTGCTTTACATTGTTACTTTCAATGTAACTATCTCATTGTAATGTTGTGATCGTAAGCTAGATAGTTCGAGGTGAAATATACAGAAAAATTCAAGAAAAGCAGCTTTAACTCTCAAGGACAGATGTGCTATATTTTGTTTCACCAGACCATTTCTAGCCTTACAGTTTGCCTATTTTGTATGACTTGATTTATTAAAAAAAAGGCGGGTGGGGGAGAAGAGTGATTAGAGATGGCAGATGCCTTCTGCTGCGTGTCAACTCAGATTAGACCCGTGCTGCAAACTGCATTTCAGCCATGAAATAAGTGACCTGTTGCTATGGATCTCTTTACAACAATCATGATTTTGATATCCTGACAAATTTTGTATTTCATACATGTGTCATTATAACATATTTCCAAAGGATATTGCAAAAGAAATTTTGTATAATAATGTGTTTTTTCTTTTCCTAGCAGGGATCAGTAACATAATAAAAATGCAAACATATTCAGGAAAAAAAAACCCATACGATGGAACTGGAAGCATTAGCTAGTTTAAAAATGTATTTTAGTGTTATTTTATGAAGGAAAACACGAAGTGAATATAACTACCAAATAATTTTGGATAGCCAGGATTCAGAAAATGGATTCCACCCCCCCCCAGAGTAATTTTAAGTATGTTAACTCAGCACAGGGGCATCCCAAGTATTTTAGGTGCCTGAGGATGGACGCCAAATGCCCCCTACCCCTGCTCACTAGATTATCGCCCTCCTCCTTTCCCTCCCCCACACAGAACATAGGAGCATAGGAAGCAGCCGTATGTATACTGAGCTGGGTCCATCTAGCTCAGTATTGCCTACACAGACCGGCCGTGGCTTCTCCAAGGTTGCAGGCAGAAATCTCTCTCCCAGCCCTATATTGGAGATGCCAGGGAGGGAACTTGGAAGCTTCTGCATGCAAGCAAGCAAATGCTCTTCCCAGAGCGGCTCCATCCCCTGAGGGGAATATCTTACAGTGCTCACACATGTAGTCTCCCATTCAAATGCAAACCAGTGTGGATCCTTCTTAGCAAAAGGACAATTCATGCTCGCAACCACAAGACTGGCTCTCCTCTAGAGAGAGAGAGGAGCAGCATGGCAGCAGCATGAATGGCCACTTTGTCCTCTTCTTTCACATGCTGTATTTGAAAAGGAGGATGGACTAGGAAAGGAAGTGCAAAGTTGAGGAGAGCGGTAGGATACCCCCCATGCTGAGGAGTGGTAGGATACCCATGCTGAGGAGGATAATGGAGCGGTTTTTTGCACACTGTGGGTGAGCCAAGGGTAGAGTTGCCAGGTCCAGATGGTTAAAAAGGTCTATGTTTTTCCTTGGCCTTTGTATTTCTGATATGTGAAATGCTTGCATTTGTCCAAGATCGTTTTCATGCTTAATTCAGAGGCAATATGCCATTCACTGCATGCATGCAAGTTGCAGAGGATCAAGACAGTGGGAGAGGGGAACCCACAACCCTCTCCTGCATGTGGGCATCCCAACTGCTCTCTGGCTACTTATTGTGGAACACAGAAGAGTGCGCTGGATAAGGACTCGGCCTGCCCTAATCACAGCAAGCCGCCATGCTTTTAGACTGGGTGAAAGGCTTCTAAAAGTTCCAAACCCCATCTTTCTCTGCAAAGGCAAAAAAACCCTTTTGTTATAAACTAGGGATGTGTGAGCTGGCTCGAGGTTGTGACAGTTTGCACTGGAGCTGAACCCACCGGACCGGTCTAGGGCCAGTTGGGAGTTTTTTTGTTGGTTTTGGAAAGAATGGTGCACTTACTGCCATTGTGGAGCTTCGGGGGGTGCTGCCGCGGGGGGGGGGGGGCTGTCTTTTGAAGTCTCTCCTTCCCCTACTGGCCTCTCCCTGGTCTGAAATGGCCCATTTTGGGCCATTTCCGGCCAATTTCAGGCCTCTGTGCATAGGCGGTGGCCATTTTGGAGGCTGCTGCGCATGAGCACCGGCCATCTGTGTGGCCAAAAAGGGCCCGAAAAGGGCCATTTCAGACTGGGCGGAGGCTGGGGGAGGGGAGACTTCAGGAGACCCCGCCATTCCCCAGAGTGGAACACCAGAGTGGGGACACCAGAGCCAGGCTTGAACTGGTTTGGGCTTGAGCTGGATCAGGCCTGGTTCTAGTGTGCACACAACTGGAACAGATCCGGTTCAGTTTGAGTCCGGTTCTATTCTAACTGAACCGGGTTTGCTGGTTTTGTGCACACCCTATTATAAACTGGAAGTACTCCTGTTGTGTTTGCTTAATGAAGACAGTTTATATGGATTATTATTTGTTACAAATAACAATACTCTGTTGTAGTTGGTTAATGAAAACAGTTCACAGTTCTAAACTATGTGCATTTCTATTTGTTTTAAATGGAGTATCGACAGGAACATAGGAAGCTGCCTTATACCATTGATCCATCTAAGCTCCGTATTGTCTACACAGACTGGCAGCCGCTTCTCCGAGGTTGCAGGCAAGAGTCTCTCTCAGCCCTATCTGGAGATGCCAGGGAGGGGGAACCTATAGGCTCTTCCCGGAGCAGCCCCAATATCTCATAGTGCTCAGCTCACACATGAAGTTTCCTATTCAAATGCAACCGGAGTGGACCCTGCTTAGCAAAGGGGACAATTCATGCTTGCTACCAAAAGACCAAATCTCCCCCGCTTGGTCCAGCACTCCTCCCTTGATAAGCACACTCCCGTTGTAATTGCTTAAGGAAACCCACTTAATATTTTAACCATGTGGGTTTTTAAAACTGAATTTATTAAAGACATTGATTTAGAAAATTGCAATTTCTGTTGAATTTTACACTACTTCAGTATAAGTGCCCCAGGCTGCAAATTGTTTTTAGAAGGCCATATAACTTGGACCACCCCTACTTTTGTGATCCCACCCCCCAGACCACCACCACCATTATTATTATTATTATTAATTCGATTTCTATACCGCCCTTCCAAAAATGGCTCAGGGTGGTTTACACAGATAAATAATAAATAAATAAGATGGCTCCCTGTCCCCAAAGGGCTCCCATTCTAAAAAAAACCCACAAGATAGACACCAGCAACAGTCACTGGCCGTTGGATAGACACCAGCAACAGTCACTTTAGGCTGGCTATGGGCCTGTTCCTGTTGAATGCTTGAGAAATCGCTAGTTTTAAATCTTTGACAGGAATGCCCCAGAAGCCCAACTGTGAAGAGGGCTTGCACATCACTAGTTGTGATGCACAAAAGATGCACTTTTCAAACAGGGCTGGAGGGAAGCCAGCAGCGGCCCGGGCCAGACACAGAGGGCCTAACTTTGCTTGCAAAGGGGCTGCACGGCTCCGTTTGCAGGCAAAATCCCCGGCCAGCACTGTGTTTGCAGCGAGGCTGGAGCAGCTCTCTCTGCGTCACTCCTGGCCACGTTGCTCTAGTTTAGCTCACAAATGGGGCCACACAGCCCCATTTACTAGCACAATCCCTGTCCAGCGCCGCATTCGCAGCACGGCCGGGAGCAACTCTCCCTGCCTTTTAGGCGACATCAGATGCAGGGAGTGACTCTCCCTGCCTCTCTGTGACATCAGACACAACAGGCGTGGCTGGGTCACCAGGCACGGCCCCTGATTGGCAGCAGCCCGGGTTCTTCAAACCCGTTCGCTCAATGGTGGCTCTGCCCCTGATTTCAAAACAATCCCTAAAGTTGTCTGCTTCCAAAGGAAAACACCACAGCAAGATAATCACTCTTATTGGAATCCATTCCTGGAGCAGGGTGCTGCAGGTACAAATATGAATACAAAGATTATTTATATACCGCTTTTCAACAAAAGTTGCCAAAGTGTTTTAAACACACACACACACACACACACACACACACACACACACACACACACTGCCAAAGGGCTCACAATCTAAAAAAGAAGCAAAGATAGACACCACTAACAGCCAGTGGAAGGTTGCTGTGCTGTAGGTGGATAGGGCCAGTTGCTCTCCCCCTGCTAAATAAAGAGTATCACCACTTTTAAAAGGTGCCTCTTTTGTTCGGTAAGCAGGTAGGGGTGGTCTTACTTGCTCCAGTTGAGCCTTATGGGCGAAAGTCAGTGGGCTGCAGTCTGGACAGAGCTGAAGTGTGACAAAACCTGCTCCTAGTTTCAGATGCTGGGGTCACTGTATGGAGGGGAGGGGTTTAGCCCTTGTCACAACGATGCCTCTCCACGAACAAGAGCATTCACCTGAGGAGTGCAATGTGTCCTGGTGAAGTCTGCAAGGGGTCCCTGCAATAAACTAGTCCTTCTTGTTTGCCTGTCCTCTTATGATTGGAATCTCAGTGCTTATAAATTAAAGCCTTATTTGGCTACCTAAATCAGAAGTACCTCAATTTAGGGCAGGAAGTATTTTATTTTTTAAAAGCAGTTTCACATAATAGGCTCAGCAGCTTTGAAGAATGTCGTTTCTTAATGGTTGTTCTATTGTTGCAGAGCCTAAGGACAATTTTCCTAATTAAGCAATAAATCACCCTTGCAGAAAAATGTGGTACGTCACTACTAGAACTGTGAAGAATTCTCTTAGTTTAATTTGCGAGGCCTGTGGTGAATAAGACTGTGCAGGGAATAACGTTGCTCTTTCTATTCATTTCAGACCTCCCTCCCCCAAAACATTGGCATAGACTTTTGTGAAACTTTGCACTGCCTTTCTCAATAGTATTTACAGTTCAATCTTTGTGTATTTTAAATCCAGATGCAAGTGATGATGACAAGTTTTGGAAACAGGAAGTTTGGAATATAAACTCCTCCAGCCCAGAAATCTGTGTTTATTTTATGAGCCAAACCCAAAATTTCCTTGGAATTTGGGCCTGACTCATAATACATTTACCACACCACCAGTCCTCCCTTTCAAAGAGGATAAGGTATTGGTGGTAAAGAAGGCTTGTTGAAGAGAGGAGAGACCTTGCACCATTGGAGCCATAGTTCAGTGTGAAAATCTCTGCTTTGCTTTCCAAAGGTCCCAGGTTCAGTCCCGGGTATCTCCAGGTAGGGCTGTGAAGGACTTTTGCCTGCATCCTTGGAGAAGCCACTGCCAGTCAGGATAGACAATACTGAGCTAGATGGACCAATGAATCATCTTAGTCCATATAAGGCAACTTCCTATGTTGTACCTCTCAGCCTCAATGCCTGGATTCTCCTGCATATGCACAGGAATGTCCTTTCTGACTAATATGAATTTGAGCTTCCCTGCAGTTGTGCTGATGAAGTTAAAAGGAGGGCTGAAAATTCAAACTCCTATGTGGGAAGAGGGTGCCCCATTTTGAGCTGGGCCCTGACTCATTCAAGTCTATATTAATATTACATCTATGTTTGGCTTTGGCCAAACATAAATGTAATATTTGGCCTATGTTTGGCTTTGGAATGGCCCATGTCCATTCCAAAGCTAGTTCCAATGAAAGCTATCACACCTGCTTTTCATTTGAAAAATAATATTCACCCACCATGTGTTTCCAACGATTACTCATCCCTGAGTACCAGATCTTCCACCATGTGGTCTATATTAACGTTCAAGGGAAGGCAGGATTGAGTAATTGTAGGGGATCTGTTCAGCAAGGACAGGAGGAAATACTGTACAATAATGGATTAAATACTTGATGTTAATTTGCTCCATGGTTCACCCAAATCTGAGCTCAGGTTGAGTTCAGCATGAAGCCTGAAAAGAATATAAGGGTTTTCAAAAGCTATTTAGGCCAGCTGTTTAAGGCTATGGATGTTCAAGTGTAGTGTTCTTTTGTTTTTCCATCTCTGCTTTTTGTATATGTAATGATCAGCCCCTCCTCTCTCCTAAAGAGTGAACCAGAAGTGAACCCTGTCCTGACTGACAGGCTGGTGACCTCCAGGGATCAGCCAATCAGCACCAGGTGGGTGGGATCTGGAGGGCATTAGGGAGGAAGAGAAGCATTTCTTTGTTGAGAAGAAAGCAGGTGGGGCCAGCAAGACATGTGGCAGGGCAAATGGCTGCAACAAGCAGGACTGCAATTCTTGGAAGATAGGACTGCAGGGGCTACCATGGTTTTGGTGAATTCAAGAAGGAAGCCATGGTTTTGGTTTTGGGGGAAGTTTAGCTTGGGGAAGAGTTTGTTAGTCAGTTTGTGTTAGATTTTTATTTTCCTTTTGAATGCTTGGTATGTCCTTGCAGCTGGTCTAGGGCTGTGTACCTGTAATGTAAGTAAGCTAAGAAACAATAGCCTGTGCCCATCCATTCAGGGTGTTGTAAAAGACTCTGCAAGCTTTTAAGGGTGCTTTGGTACTTTCTTACATCCATATTCTTTGTAATTGGGTAACCATGATTTTTAAAGTGTGCCACTCCAATATCCGCTGGAGTGCTTTTTGGAAGGAACCTTGTATCCTACTGAGTATTTTTACCTGTAACTAAAACCTGAGAAAACCTCAGGCGGAAACAGTCTGTAGTATTTTGAATAAAGTTTTTTTCTCTTTTTGTTCTTTGCATTTTACATTCCTCTGAGTGGATTTTTAACTCAGGAAAGGGGTTTTTACTCAGGTGCAGAACACATCTCATTTTGAACAATTTGATCGTTCAGCTACCAAGTTTTCTCACCATGTGTAAGCTTGCACACGGAAGGTTTTTGTACTTTTCCAAATAGTAAGAGAGGGAGAGTTTTCCCTGGAATTCCACCCAAGTCCAGGGGTGGTGGTTTAAACTATGTTAATTGGATGGTGGCAACAGCAAATAAGCTACTAATAAAGGAAAGTTTTGAGGAGCAGCCTTTGTTCAGAAAGCAAGGAGATAATTCAGCATTTTTCTTCCCCTCACGTGGGCTTGCCTTGAGACAAAAGTTGGGTTAAATCCATTATAATAATAGTTTATGAAATATTGTCTGGCAATCCAGACCACCCCTCCACCAATATGCCAGATTTTTCCATTGTGTGTGTTGTGGGGGGAATGATTTTTTACAATTTTCCTTTCCCTCTACAGCTGACTGTGCCTCCCCAAAAACATGTCCTGGGAGTTAGGGACCCTTGGGGAGATACTGTAGTTTCAGATGGCATTGGCAGCTGCAGATGGAAGGGGAGATCACCTAAAACCATCCGTCCTCCATTGCCAATTTGCTAATCCTGCCAATTTGCTTCTGAGTCCCCAAGTTCATATCCCGACTCTGCCATGATACTTGCTGGATGACTCTGGGCCAGTCACTTCTCTCTCAGCCTAACCTACTTCACAGGGTTGTTGTGAGGAGAAACGTAAGTATGTACACCGCTCTGGGATCCTTGGAGGAGGAACAGAATATAAATGTAAACAAACAAATAAATCAAGGTGCTCGTTTTGACCTTTAAAGCCTTTAATGGTTTGGGCCCTGGATATCTGAGGGACCGCCTGCTCCCAAGGGTTGTTGCCCACTTGATGAGGTCATCTGGCGGGTGGGGGGCCTCTGCTCCGTGTGCTGACAATGACGGAGGCTTGGCTGTCCTGCACGTGGGACAGGGCCTTCTCTGTTGCTACCCCCAGACTCTGGAGTGCTCTCCTGGTGGGCATATGCTTCTCAGTCTCTATCACAGTTTTTAGAAAGCTAGTGAAATCTTGGCCTTTTATCCAGGCTTTTATATGATTGTTTCTATTGCTGCTGCTTTGTATTTTTTATGGTTATATTGTTCTTTTTAATCAGATTTGTATTTTTATATTTAGCTTAATATTTTATTTGTGTAATTTTTATAGTCTTGTTTTAACTTCTGTGTGAACTGCCTTGAGATTGTTTTTAATGAAAAGTGGTATAGAAATATAACAAACAAACAAACTGTATCATGGAAAACCCTGGCATATCAGCAGAGGGTGTGTCTGGATATCTTCATTTTCATTTTTGCATTTCCAAACAGTTAAATTTATTCAAAGCCTAAAGCATAGAAATTCACACATATATTTGCATCATATGCAAACAAGACATTATGGTTAAAATTGAAATTAGTTACCAAAGCACATAAAACAGAAATGTCAATATGCTCACAATTACATATAGGTTACATGTATGCTGCAGAGGACTGTGTTCAGCTGAAGCTATTGTCAAAGAATTAATAATAGAACTCTAGTGTTTGTGATTTTTAAAAAAATTATTGTGATAATTAAGAAGGCTTATCTGCAAGCACACCACCTCCTAGGATTTTAATTAAATAACCAATAGTTTTGTGCTATATTAGTCTGATCAATTCATCAGACGATCAGATTGCACTCTGTCCTCACTTCATCCAGCTCAGGCTCAGTCTATGTTTATGGTTGGCCCAGGCCAAAATACCTCCACCTGTTTCCTTCATGCCTCCTACATCCAGGCCTTTAAATGTAGACCTTCCCACCACTACACTGCTAGGAATGTTGGGGTATTTGTAAGTGTTGTTTTGAAGTAGGCTGCTAAGCATCGGAGGGCATCACACGTGCCATGCCATGGCAGCAGCCCCAGTGACAAGATTCTGAGAACCCTCCATCAAGGGACCTTCAATGGACTCCTTTCACCTGAAAGAGGCAGTGCATGAAAACAGAGAATTCTCTCATATTTCTTCTGTCTGTCTTGGGTTCTTTGTGGAAAATCAAAATGATAGTGTTGTTAAAGATGTAGGCCCTGTAGAATCCAGAGGAAAGAGTTGTTGCATGCAAGGATAAGGCAGTTGGGTAGAATCAGGAATATTAATGGTTCAATGAAACAGATATTATTCACAGAGAGGCAAGTGCAGACTGATTTCCATTCTCTTGCAGCTGGTTGTTTGTTAGCCCCACTTCTACTCCAAGACTAGACTAAAAGTATCTAAAGCACCATTCAAAAGCTGGCCTGGATCAAGGAATGGATTAACCAAAAACACCACAGGCCCTTTCCAGTCCTTGGTCCCCCGCACATGACCAAACACACCATCATATGAGAGCTAATCCTGGAAGGTGGACTTGCACATCGCCAGCATAAATTTGTGTAATTTATACTGTGGCCGTGTTCACACGACATGTAAAAAGCTCCAGTTTCTGAAATTTGGTAGTAAGCCTGATTTTTGGCTGGGGTGCAGGAAGGCAACATTGGTTTGTTATCTAAATTTGCCATTATCAGCTCTGTCAACCTGACTTATGGTTTCAGAACCAAATCTGTGACCAAGATGTTGGTTCAAGATCTTTGAAGTAGGGCTTACAGAGCTGATATTGACAGGTTTGGATGACACAACCAGTGTTGGCTTCCCAGCCATCCACCTCACAGAAGTCAGGCTCTTCATCAAACTCCGGGAATAAGAAATTCAGCTTTTTATGTATCATGTCAACTTGCCCTGTATTACTAGCAGAGATGCACAAGTTACAAGACTTGCCCTTCCTGTTATGCTGACTGTTCTACTGAAAAGCAACACCTAGTCAGGTCCAAGGATGGTGCTCAGAATTGAAAACCATGACCCTTCTAGATTTTGGTTTCATGTTGTTTCATGGTAAGATCACTCCCATCCCTGTCCAGAGAGGACTTCCAGCAAATAGGGGTTGAGGAAGAAATTTTGGATGAAAAGTGAAGGGGGTTGAGAAGAGAGAAGTAATATCTGGCCAGAAAAAGCAGGAAAAAATCATGGGAAAAGATTCCACAAGGTGAGAATTATCCCACCATCAGGCAGAAATATAGTGTAACAAAGACATTTTTATTATGCCAATTGTCTCCAGTGCTATAGGGGGGGCAGAGAGGACTCACTCCCATATCTCTTTTGTGGCCCCCTTAGCTTCTGCTTTTAGAGGGCTAGAGGAGACCAGATTTGATTGAAGTTGTGTGGAGTCAAGAGTTGCAACTTGTGGACATAGGAAACATAGGAACATAGGAAACTGCCATATACTGAGTCAGACCATTGGTCTATCTAGCTCAGTATTGTCTTCACAGACTGGCAGCGGCTTCTCCAAGGTTGCAGGCAGGAATCTCTCTCAGCCCTATCTTGGAGATGCCAGGGAGGGAACTTTGAACCTTCTGCTCTTCCCAGAGCGGCTTCATTCCCTGAGGGGGATATCTTACAGTGCTCACACTTCTAGTCTCCCATTCAGATGCAACCAGGGCAGACCCTGCTTAGCTATGGGGACAAGTCATGCTTGCTACCACAAGACCAGCTCTCCTCTCAAAGGAGAGCACATCATTAAGGGTTCCCTTCTGTTTTAAAAACATCATCCTCCAAATATGCATTCTTTTAATATTAAGTCCTAGAAGGCTTTATTAATTTAGAAAATGTTTGCCTTTGCATGTACAAATCTGTGTAAGTGTGTTCTGAAGTGCTTTGATAATTGTGCTTTAACCTCTCATTTTTTAAATAAAAAAAAATACTTTGCTGCTGAAAGCATTCTTTAATTTAAAGTTCTTTGCAATAGTTTTTTTTAAATTTTGCAATAGGAGAGTTCTGTTGATTAAAAAAAAACAACGGAATGAAAGTCCACATGTTCAGTGGAGCAAGATGAATAGCCACTGAATCTGCATTCTCACCCTGAAGATCAGCACTATTTCAAAGGTACATGAGTGTGTTTTCTACAGAAATGATGCAAATCCTGCTAAGCTTTCTTTTGTCTGTGTTCCCTTTATAACAGGTGACTGACATATCAAGTAGAGATGTGCACAAATTGTATTTTGCTATTCAATTTGAGCTTGAATTGAATCACAATATAATTGAATCGATTCACTGAAACAGTGGCCATTGTCGGCTGTTTCCCCCAATCAACTCAAATTGATTTGAATGATTTGAGTGATTCGGACATAAGAAACAATGAGGAACATGAATCACCCCATTGTTTCCCATGGGTAGACCCTAGAGACACCAAAGTTGGTTGGGTGGTAGGGCATGATGGGTACTATCAACCATCCAAAACACAAAAGAAATGGGAAAGAGGGCAATTAAAAGAAATCTAACGTCTCATTAAAAAAATAGTTTTTGCAAAAAGGTTTTGGGGGAAGGTTAAATTTTTTCCATAAACCACCCACTTGCCAATTTCTTTGGTGGATTGGGTGGTAGGTGGCACCCATCATGCTGTACCACCCAACCTACTTTGGTGTTCCTAAGACCTACTCATGGGTTATTATGGGGTGTTTCGAGTTCCCCATTGTTCTTTATGGCTGAAAGAAGAAAAGTACACACATTTTGCAACCCTGCCTTGAACAACACTGCAGATGAGAAGCACACAGTCACTCCCAACACAGAACACCACATTTTGCCAAACACACAGTCCAAAAATGGCCAAAAAAGGAACACTGACCCAGAATCCACTGACAGCCACAGTGCCTGTACTGCACTAACATTATTGGCACAAGTTGCTCTCTCATACACAATTATGACTTCTTACTTCAGCACTGCAACAGCTGCTAAAGCAGTACACTTAGCAGCCAACAAGCATAGCCATAAGTTCAGCTAGAATAACTTCTTCAGCCACATTCGCAGGCGCAGGAGCAAGAGAAAGGTGGAGTTTCACTGGGTCAGAGCATCTTGAGGGAACAAGTGTTCAGGTAGACCCAGTTCAAGCTGCCTCTCCTTGAGCATCTGCCTACCCTTTTCGCCTGCAGTCCCAGAAGGGCAAAGTGCAACCCGCATAACCAGGTTCAGAGTGTGTGCCACACAATGGATGGGCACAAACTGGCCCTGCTCATCCGCCTTAGGAGAGCTGGTCTTGTGGTAGCAAGTACGACTTGTCCCCTTATCTAAGCAGGGTCTGCCCTGGTTGCATTTGAATGGGAGACTAGAAGTGTAAGCACTGTAAGATATTCTCCTTAGGAGATGGAGCCACTCTGGGAAGAGCAGAAGGTTCCAAGTTCCCTCCCTGGCAGCATTTCCAAGATAGGGCTGAGAGAGATTCCTGTCTGCAACCTTGGAGAAGCCGCTGCCAGTCTGTGAAGACAATACTGAGCTAGATAGACCAATGGTCTGAGTCAGTATATGGCAGCTTCCTGTGTTCCTGTGTTGGCAGTATTGGGGATGACCATAAACCCTCAGCGAAGTTTTGACTGCCTGACAGCCATCATCTTCCGTTTGGTCAGTGTCCAGCACTCCACATGCAGCACAGCCCACCTGTGCTTTGCTGCATGGGAGGGGCTGGCCACGCCACCGGCAGCAGATGTCCCCTCATTCTCCTGCCCCCACCAGTGCAGCATGAGGGGCAGGAAAGCAATGTGCAAACAACAAAACCCAGTACCCAATGGGTTAGCAACCCATGGGGGTGGTTAGCACCCTCTGTGCACTACATCACCACTCACTCTGGGTCACCCCACAACCCCACAAGTGGCTTTAATGATTTTCTCCATAGGGAAGAATGGAGGTTTCAGCAGTCCCATAACTGCACTTGGAAGGTGCTGAGGTGGCCCAGAGCGAGGGTGCCAACCACCCTCATGGGTTGCTGACCAATGGGGTACTGGGTTTTGTTGGTTCTGAGGTGTTCTGAGTGTAGATTCTTTGGTAGCATATAAGATTTTCAATGACAAACCATGAATACACTCTCATTGCTAACCTTAAAGACACATAGACTTCAAAAATCACTTAAAATCAGCCCTATGAGAAAAGTAATTAAAAATATTTCAAATATTCATAAAAATCATAGGGGTGTCTGATTGCTTCAGGATTTGGGTGGTTGTTGGCACCCATGGGTGCTCCACAATAGGGAATAATGGGCTGGTTCAAGTTCCTTTATACCCTATGAGAGAAAAATAAATATATATTTCAAAAAATCATAAAAAATCATACGAGTGTCCAATTGCTTTGGGGTTTGGGTGGCAGGTACCCCTGGGTGCCAGCTACCACCTCACCCACATTTGGAGGTTCTAACTGGTTCAAACTTGTTCAAATAGAACTATCCCCAGTTTGGTTCAAATTTGAACCTGCAGCTCGAACCTGATGGCTGGTTTGGTTCAAATTCAAACCATCGAACCACCCTGGTTTGAATTCGAACCAGTTCGCACATCCCTAGCCTCTTATACCCATGGGGAGCGTGTTCCACAACCTAGGGGCAACAATACATGCATAGACTGTACTTGATCTCTTATAACTTGGGCCTTTTTTGATGCAGTAATTATCCATGGATAATGAATATGTTGCTCCACCCCTGACCAAGGTATGTTCATTAGGAGGATGGTTGTCATGCAGTCTTGTGCACACATGTGGTCATTTTCAATGGATAATTTCAATGGATAGTCTCAATTGAAAATTGTTATGTTTGGGTTGACATTGTGCATACATATGCATGTGCATTGTGCATACACAATGCATTGTGCATGTGCATGCATTGTGCATTTGCATTGTGCATACATTGTGCATACAGTCTTGTGCATACATGTGGTCATTTTCCATGGATAATTTCCATGGATAGTCTCAACTGAAAATTGTTATGTTTGGGTTGACATTTGGTGATATTAATGTTCTCCTTGTAGTGATGAATGTGTGATAGCTCATTCTCAAATGGAAGTTTAGTGCTTGACATAGCAGTCAGCTAATGATGAATATACCTATATAAGCTAAGGGACTAAGTGTGCTTAATTTATCTTTATATTCCAGTATTTCATCTGGCTGTTAGATATGGGCCCCATCAGTTTTTTCCAGGTCTTAGTTTCCTTTACAATTTCCTGCTAAGACATTTGTTCAGTAGAGCAAAGAAATTGCTCAGTTTTGCTTCCCCTTCTTTTTCTGGGGGTCCAGATTATGTAAACATCCAAATAAGTATACAGAACTGGCATTATTGTATGTATGTTGACATTTATATCCTGTTCTTCCATGGAGCCCAGAGCAGTGTATGTGGTTATGTTTATCCTCACAACAACCCTGTGAAGAGCTTAGGCTGAGAGATAATTGATTGGCCCAGAGTCACCAGGAAGCTTTTCACACAGGGCTTTTGAAACCCTTTAACTCGCATCTCCTCCGGAATGGAGGGGGTGCGTTCACATATCAGCTTGAATTTAAATTTAAATTTATTTATTTACGGTACAAGACCAAACATAATGTACATACAACAAGCAGCAATAGTACAATTATCAGAAGAAGAAAAAGTGGCGGGGGGGGGAGAATAACGTATAAAACATCAATTAAAATTAGTTAAAACATTTCTTATTTTTATAGCAGCTGCACAAAATCTGGCCGTGGCCAAGGTAATTCCCTTGTGCCGACCTGACAGGAAGAGCTCAACATAGAACTCATCCTGATGTCCCAAAAATTTGCACAAATAAGGTTCAAGCCAGGAGGTACTTATGGTTTTGTAAAAGGTGCAGTATAAAAGCACATGTGCAGTTGTCTCAACCACTTCTGCACCACAGGGACGTAGTCGATCCTTATAAGGGACGCCCTTATACCTTCCCTCCAAAACCATAGATGGCAGGACATTAAATCGAGCCTGGGAGAATGTTCTCCTTTGGGTCAGAGCAGACAAGTACGTAAGATAAATTGCTAGAAATGGGTAACTTGAGAAGTAATCATTATAAGCTCCAATAGAGACCCTACTCAGGTCCCTTTGTTTCTCCAGGTCCCAAATTCTCTGTTTTAAAACTTTTTTGACTAAATCTGGGCCTAAGGGGCATATGAATTGCTCAGAAAACCCACGATTACCCAGTATGACCTGTACATTTTTCTTCCAAATGGACTGTTATTTGTCCTTTAAAACCAAAGGAACCAAGCCCAACCCATGAGAATTAATTTTGTGCCAATAATTAATTAAACGTAACCAAGCCTGGACTACTATCCTGGTAATGCCCGCCTCTAAACGAAGCGACGCATTTGAGACACAATGAGGGAGTTGGAAAATACCTTATAGAAATCTCGTTTGAACCCGTTCAAGTGACTGTAGATTTCCTGTCAAAAAAATCTGTATTCCATAGAGCAGCTGGGCTAGAATTTTAGCTTGGTAAACCTTCAGTGCAGCAGGAATGGAATAGGCCCCTTTGGTGTAAAAAATTTTTAATACAGCTGTGATTGTATGTTGAGCCTTAGTGGCTAAATAGTCACAGTGGAGTCTCCATGAGAGACGCTCATGGAGCACAAGTCCAAGATATTTATACGTTTTAACTTGCTGAACGCTATTACCATTTATAGACCAGCAATGCTTTTTTGATCTCTTACCAAACACCATCACCTTTGTTTTGTGAGTATTAATGGCCAGAAATTCCTCAGCACAAAATTGTGCAAGAGTTCTCAGAGCCCTCTGCATGCCAACAAGCGTAGTAGATAATAATGCTGCATCATCTGCATACAGCATACATGAAGCAATAGTGCTACATCATTCTGCCTGCTAGCTTGGGCTGATGAAAAACAGGGTCATCTAAGAGGGGGATTAAATAATTAATATAAAAATTAAACAGGAAGGGAGCCAAAATACAGCCCTGTTTAACCCTTGATTTACCCCAAAGTTCCTGCAAGTTAACGGGTTATTGGGTTATTGAGTTATTTTTGGGACAACTTTGAGTTTGCAGTAAAGCCTCCCTGTAAACCTGTGGTAAAACCTGCTATGTGTAAAAGTCCCTAGTGAGTTTCATGGCTGAATGGGAATTTGAACTCAAGTTTCCCTTGTCCGAATCTAACACTCTAAGCACCATAAGGATATAAGGGAGCCAGCATGATCTAGGGATATAAGGGAGCCTGTTCCTTATTATGCTCGCATGCTCTCTCTCTCTCTCTCTCTCTCTCTCTCTCTCCTGCACACAGATTGGGAGAGGAGAGCTGGTCTTGTGGTAGCAAGCATGACTTGTCCCCTTAGCTAAGCAGGATCTGCCCTGGTTGCATATGAAAGGGAAACTTGATGTGTGAGCACTGTAAGATATTCCCCTTAGGGGGGGATGGGGCTGCCCTGGGAAGAGCAGAAGATTTCAAGTTCTCATCCTGGCTTCTCCAAGATAGGGCTGAGAGAGATTCCTGCCTGCAATCTTGGAGAAGCCACTGCCAGTCTGTGAAGACAATACTGAGTTAGATAGACCAATGAACTGACTCGGTATATGGCAGATTCCTATGTTATATGCTTATAACATTATCCTTATTACTTGTACGTATAACATTTGTATGTACTTATGACATTTTATTATTTATACTCCACCTTTTCCTGGAAAACTGCTCTACATGGCTTACCATGAAAGAATTTACAACACCAAAATAGATAATGAAAAGCAATCAAACAAAAACAAAACCTGCCACAGCCTCATAAAATAACTCTACAGCTCACATTTAATAGAATGCCTTCTTCACTATGAGCTCTATTGCCTACTGAAATCATCTGGAGAGGTTCCTCTGCAGTTGCTACCAGCTCATCACACAGGGACAGGCCTTCTCTTCTGCTGCCCTGAGACTCTGGAATACACTCCCTGCTGAAATAAGAGCCTCCCCATCTCTGATAACTTTTACAAAGTCTCTAAAGACACATTTATTCACCCAAGCTTTTAAACTAGACACGTGGTTTTAAATTGTTTTAAGGTTTTAATTTCTGTTTTAATTTGTTTTGTGTTGCTGTGAACCACCCAGAAACGGCAGTTTTGGGGTGGTATACGAATATAATAAATAAATAAATGTATAAATGAATAAGCAAGCAAGCCCAAACACTTTCTAAAAAGCCAAATCTTGTATGCATTCTGAAATACCAACAGTGGAATGCAGATGCAAACATCTTTAGGGAGGACATTCCACAACTTTGGAGCTACAGAAGGCCCTGTCTCTAATTGCCACCTGCCATACCCTAGAAGGCAGGGGACATTATCAACAGAGCTTCCATTGTATTGAAATGTGGCAATTGCGGCAAAGAGTGTTTTAAAAATGCAATTCAAATAAGGTTCTGTGGGATTATATAGGCAGCATGCTATGAATTCCATTACTGAGGTGGTTCAGCTAATAACTGAAATTTCAGAAACAGAAATCTGGCTATATGAAATTGTCTGGTGAGGCTGGCTGTCCTTACCCCTGAGGATGGAGAGGTAAGGGGGCCCAAGGAGACAGGGACAGGTGGCAGCTGGGGAGAAGTGGAGGAA
Organism: Hemicordylus capensis; assembly: GCF_027244095.1. NCBI lineage: Eukaryota > Metazoa > Chordata > Lepidosauria > Squamata > Cordylidae > Hemicordylus > Hemicordylus capensis. The sequence goes on along the minus strand of NC_069661.1, from coordinate 32,426,999 downwards.
AGACAACCAGTGGGCAGGGACTAGGCTCCAGCAGAGGAGGGGCAGAGCCCTGAAAGAGCCAAAGGGGAAGCACACGAGGATAACATCAGCAGCACACCTCCCAAAGGGAGGGAGTCTGAGCAGGTGGAAGGGGGAAAGACATTGGCAGCAGCACACCTCCCAAAGGGAGGGAGTCTGAGCAGGTGGAAGGGGGAAAGACATTGGCAGCAGCTGTAAAGGGAAGATTGATTGATTGATTGATTGATTGATTGATTGATTGATTAAGGGCCGTCAAGTTGGTGTCAACTTTTAGCGACCACATAGATAGATTCTCTCCAGGATGATCTGTCTTCAACTTGGCCTTTAAGATCTCCCAGTGGTGTATTCATTGCTGTTGTAATACAGTCCATCCACCTTGCTGCTGGTCGTCCTCTTCTTTTCTTGCCTTCCACTTTTCCCTGCATTATGGATTTCTCAAGGGAGCTGGATCTTCGCATAATGTGTCCAAAGTATGATAGTTTGAGCCTGGTCATTTGTGCCTCAAGTGAAAATTCTGGATTGATTTGTTCTATGATCCATTTGTTTGTTTTCCTGGATGTCCATGGTATCCTCAAAAATCTTCTCCAGCACCAAAGTTCAAAAGTGTCAATGCTTTTTCTATCTTGCTTCTTCAAAGTCCAGTTTTCGCATCCATAGAGTGTCACGGGGAAAACCATTGTCCAAACGATTCTAATCTTTGTAGGTGTAGAGGCATCTAAGTATCCTTTCCAAGGCCTTCATTGCTACCCTACCAAGTGCTAGTTTGTGGCGTATTTCTTGACTGCTGGAACCTTTACTGTTGACAGTTGATCCTAAAAGGCAGAAGCTATCCACCATGTCAGTGTCTTCATTGTTAATTCTGAGGCTGGTTGTTGTACCCGTTGTCATTAGTTTAGTCTTCTTTAAATTTAGTCATAGTCCCATTTTTTCAATGTGCTCCTTGACTTTCATTATTAGAGCTTGCAGATCATCCGCATTCTCAGCTAAGAGTGGTGTCATCAGTGTAGCGCAGGTTATTGATGTTTCTTCCTCCAACTTAAAAACTCGCTCATCTTCTTCCAATCCAGCTTCTTGGGGGAGGACTTGGGGGTAGCCAATTACAAGGAATAAAGAGAAGCGTTGGCCCCATAATTGGGGGTGGGCGATGCATAGCCTGTGAGGAGGTATATAAGGAGCCGGCTGGGGATGAGAAGCTGGCTGGTGGCGAGTGTCATGAGCCTCTGGAGAGGGGCAGACACAAGAAGTAAGGAGCCTGGGATGGAGGAGGCACAGGGTAATGCTCAATGCCCTCCCCATCCCTGCTCTGAGGCCAGTCCCAGTAAGCCCAGCCAGGCTTGGTGAAGGGGATAGGGAAGTGTAGCTGGACAGAAATATGAAACATAATACAGAAAGATCAGCCCCAGATAACTGTCACACGTTCTTTGTTTCAAAGAACAGTTCTTTATTTAGCAAGTACCCGTTCTTTTTCAAGTTAATAAAGAATGCAGTTTGTTCTATATTTTAAGTACTCAGAGGTAGCCCAGTTACTGACTGCAGTGCACACACAATGAAGAGGTTGGCTTCATGTTGCAGGCCTCTAGAAAGCAGTCTTCTTTAGCCCTGCAGGCTAGATAGCTGATTGCACTCTGGTACTACAACTCCTATGATGAAGCTTGTTTTTTGGAGCCAAAAGTTCACCTTTGCCCCTGCAGGCAATGGGAGGAGGCTGAGCCTTGTGGAGCAGAGAGCAGCCAGGCCTATGAAGGCGTGGCCCCTTCTGCAAAAGTCTCGCCCTAGAGTTGAACGGCCAAACTGTCTGTCATCATGGCGTCTTCTTCCACCCAACCTCCAGCAAAAAAGGCAGGTGAATGCAAAAATATTGTGAAGAATGGGGAAAGGAGTTCTGCTGGTTGTCTAAAGTGCATGATAATGCTTTGAAAGCTCATTGTATTATATGCAACAATTTCGCATGGTGGAATGTGTGAGGTGAAATAGCATGCAGCTGGAGAAGGTCATGTTCACAATATATGAATGAGGAACCAAAATCAAGCCATACTCAAGTATCTCTTTTTATCATCTATTGTTTTTATACCATTTAAATGAAAGAGATTTGAAAGGCTCTCTCTGATGACAAAGCTACTCTCACTTTTTATGAAAAATAGAACACTAGTATTTCTTCTATGCTGAACTCATGAGAAGCATCACTGAAATCACTGAGAGCTATCTTTACTACCGATACCCATAGATTTCAATGGAACTTAGTTATGTCTAACTTAGAAAGAATGCTACTCATGAATTCTAGAACAAATTGCTTAGAAAAGGAGTATATAAATGTATTAAATTTAATACATTAATACATTACACTACTAATACATTATTGTTCATGTTCTGACAAACACATGTAATGCCAATTTATTAAGGTTTTACAGTGAGGCAGTTCTCATGCACAGCCTAACCCAGGCCAGCTTGGGTTAGGCTGTGCATTAGAACTGCCGGGATTGGGCTCGGCCCCGGCAGGGCAGCATCACCTAGCCTGGCTTTTTAGCCCGGCCGTTAGAGCTGAGGTCAAGGGAGCGAGCACTCCCTTGACTCCGGCCTACCTGCTTGTGTGCAAGCATGGGCTGTTTCCAGCCCGGCTTCACACAAAGGCAGGAGCCTAGAGTGCCCATCTCTCGGGGGAATCCCCATATGCATTGTGGTGCATTGTGGGATTCCTGGAGGCCAGGACATGTGTCCTGGTCTCTGGAACTGCACGCTGCATCATGCAGTGCTGCTTGTCTGGGATTCTGCTCCACATTCCGGGGGACGCGAGATCACTCATCTTGGAGGGAAGGTGAGTTCAAACAGCCTTCCGCCCTGTCTGCCCACCCAGTCATGGGAACAATCTCAATGTGTTCTTTATTTGGGAGCTCTTCAGGTGGCAAGCCTAGCCCCAGAGAACATCTAGCTACACTTCTTGTGGGCCTTTATTTCCCCTAAAGTGCAATATTACAGCCAAATGACAATAAATACTATATTCCATTGCATGCCTGAACCACTAACCTACCTATTTATCTACCTGAATCGTAACTGCATCTCCCCCGCCGCAACAAACAAACAAAACCAAGAACAGTGTCTTTAGGAAAGGAAAATGGTTTTGAATAATTGAATTTTCTTTGTGGACACAGACACAGACACACACACACTTACTTCCCCAAAAGTAATAATAATATTTCTTGATATCCTTTCAATTACATTCAGTGCTAGATTATAACTTTTTAAATAGAGTTAATAATTAGCACTTACATTTAGTTAATAATTAACTAATTATGCCATTAGTTAATAGATTTCAGTCATTCTGGTGCAATATTATTCCTTTTCTCTTAAGAGGATTTGATGTGTAAGGGCGCTTTCAAATATAATGGCAAAAAGCTTCCCATACCATATGTCGAAAATTGTTGCTGCTTTCCTGAACACCCCTGCATACTGCTAGCGTTTTAATTCCTCATTGAGAGCAGAGAATGAAAGCAATCTACATAATGTATATTCAGAGGCTGCAGTTTTATTGATTAGATTGAGCTTATATTGCATTTTCTACAGGTTAGCACTTTGAAAATTTGCTGACGACGACACTGCATTTTTTTTATTACCAATGTAATCGACAGTGTTAATAAAACAACTATGTTGTTGCAGAATGTCTATGGCATCTTTTCCTATGAGCTCACCTCTAAAAGCTGCTAAACTGAGTATCAAAGCATACAGGTTTTCACCTCATCAGCAGAGTTCCTTTCTCCATCTGATTAGACTTTAAATTCTGGAATATTCCATAAGAATAACATATCTGGGGTGCTCTGGAGAGATGTTTTAGTGACTAAATTACACTCAGTGTCCCAGAGAGAAAGATATTAATTTATGAGAAGTATACAATCATCAGCTGCTTGTTACAATTTTATTCATTAAATTCCAGATTTATATCACAGTCTTCCTCCAAGGAGCTCAGGGTAGAATACGTGAATGGGGTTAACACATTTTATCCTCACAACAAGTGAGTGAGTGAAGTAGATTAGGTTGACAGAGCATGACTGGCACAAGGTCATCGATTCAACGAACTTCATAGGGCCATGATTACATATCATGCAGAACCTTGGATAAAACTGGACTCTACACAACGTCCTTGGGTTTCAGGAGTGCACACTCCCCGCTCCCATCCCCATGTGAGAATCAGCATCCTATTTAGGTTAAAATAGGCAGAAACTATTTTACCCCTGCTAACTGAGCAGAGAGATGCCTTTTAAAGTGATGATTCTCTTATATTTAGCTGGAGAAGAGAGCAACTGGCCCTATCCAACCACAGCACAGCATCCCTCCTGTGGCTGTTGCTGGTATCTGCCTTAGGTTTCTTTTTAGACTGTGAACCCTTTGGGGACAGGGAGCCATTTTATTTATGCATTATGTATTTTTCTGTGTAAACCTCTTTGAGAACTTTGGTTGAAAAGCAGTATATAAATAGCTATAGTAGTAGGAGGAGTAGACTTGTTGTGTCATCCAAACTCACAAATCTCAGCTTATTCCGATCTACTTGCTTCAGAGAACCCAACCTTGAGTACAAATCTCTGAAGCAAATAAGTTAGATAAGTTGAGATTGGTCCGCTTGGACAACATGACCAATCTCAGCTTATTTTAACCTAAAAAGGAAGTTGATGCTCGCATATGGATGGGCTCCCAAAGCTCTGGAGTGTTGCATACAGCACAGCTTTATTCGTGGTTCTGCATGACATCTGAACTGGCCGATGAACCTTAATGGAGATTCAACCCAGGCCTCTTCAGTCCAAGTCCAGAATTCTACCTACTGCACCACATCGGCCCTCACTGGTTTTACTTTCAGAATATATTTGTTCAAATGAACATAATACTTATTTTTCTGGTTATGATAATGGTAAGGCAATCACTTGCTGTAAATTTGAAAAAGCACTGATAAAACACTGTTGGAAAGAATACGTTGTACTGTGCAGTTTTTACCAGTGGGGCTTTGTTCTCTTGCTGCTCTAGCTCCCCAGGTGACTTAGCTAACTGGTGATCTGCTGCTTGTTTTTAAAGCTATGATTAATGCCCTTTCCCACCTATGCAGGCTAATTGGTTGGTTTTAAGGCAGACCTTTTCACTTCCTGCGAAGTATTAGCTGCTTTTCTACTCCGTGTGCTGCACCATGTGTTAATTCACTAAGAAGTATTGAATCAGTGGGCTGGGATATTTTGTTGAGCTATCCTGTACCATTAAGGCTTTTAAGCTTTTGACTACAACAAAGCATTTTACCCAGAGAGTGAGCACAGTAAAAAAAAAGAGAAAGCTTTGAGTTCCTTCTGAAACCCACAAAAAGCAGAATCCGTGTTGAATGTTTGCAATCAAAATGTTTTTTTTTAGAAGAAAGAATATATTGATTGCATGTTTATAGCTTGCCTACTTAACCTATGCACACAAATGGTGGTTTTCATTCTGGTATGATTGCTTTTTAGCAAACCTTCTCCAAAGCTGTGTTTTCTCTCTACAGCTTGAAGGATATTCACTTCTAATTCTCTCCGCTGTCACTGCTCCAAACTGTAGTTATTGTGACAAATGAATTTGGAACTGCCATATTAATATTCTTGTAGGAGGAATGGAGATCTTTTTGAGTCAGCTAGTCCTTTTGCTGTGCTAATTAAGTGCTAGTAAATTTGAAACTGCCTGTGCTACTAATTAGCAAACACATAGGATTCAGGCTTAAGTATAGGCCTTTCCGGATGACATAATAGGAACATAGGAAGCTGCCATATACTAAGTCAGACCATAGGTCCATCTTGCTCAGTATTGTCTGTACAGCCTGGCGGCAGCTTCTCCAAAATTGCAAGCAGGAATCTCTCTCAGCCCTATCTTGGGGGGCTGTGTGGCCTGTTTGGGACTGAAATATTGCCCCCCTGTCTGATGTCAGACACACTGGGGCGTGTCTGGGGCTGTGCTTGCGGCCCCTGATTGGGCGCGGCCTGGGTTCTTTGAACCTGTTCGCCCAATGGTGGCTCTGCCCCTAGCACTGACTGCTTTACTCTTAAAGGTGCCTCTCACAGTCCACACCGGCCACTACTGGCAGAGAGTACTCAACATATACTTGTTCCTGAACTGAGCTTCTGAGGGATGGAGGCTGAAGAACTAAGTCAAATAGAGGTGACAAGATTATGTTCTAAACTGTCTTGAAAAATTAAAAATTAACAAATCACCTAGGCCAGATAGCATCCACCCAGGTGTTCTAAAAGAACAGAAATGTGGAATTGCTGATCTCTCAGCAAAAATATTTAACTTGTCCCTACAACTGGGCTGTGTACCAGAAGACTGGGAAGTACTTAATGGATGCCTTTGGATGTAATGAGGAACCACAATTCCGCACTCCCCCGCCCCCCCTCCATTTCATGCATTCAGATAATGGAGAGCTACCTCTCTGCAGTCTCACTCACTGCAGAGAAGAGGGGGAACTGGCTGTGTGGGCTTCCTTCTTTCATGAAGAACAGCCCGCACAGCCAGTAAGAGTCAGTGAGAGAGGAGCTTCTTCCCTCAACACCAGTTTCAGAGGGGTGAAACTGCAGTACCAGCATTCAGATGTAACACTGGCCTCACTAATCTCTTGGAGTACTTAGGCCCCATTTGCACATAATGGGAAAGGGGCCTGAGGTTGAATTTCTTGTACATCTGAATGCGTGTAACTGCAGTTCAGACACAAACGTGACCCAAGGTTTCCCTCCTTAAACTCCAGCTTGAATCTTCAGTTTGTTGTGAGTTTCGCCGCTCCTACCTGAGGTTTCCTTTGAGGGTCATTATGTCTGACCAAATGCTATGGCGAGCTCCAACCAGAATTGAGGGAGGAAGTTCATCCCTTGCTCCAGCTGTGATTGGCTGCTGGGGCTGTCCTTCATTCCAGAAGTCTGGGAAACATACCAGTGGGGATTCAAACCAGCAACCTTCTGCTTGTTAGTCAAGCATTTCCCTGTTGCGCTCCTATTTTAAAAGCACTACACAGGCTGCCAGTTAGTTTCCAGGCAAAATACAAAGTGCTGGTAATTATCTACAGAGCCTTGAATGACTTGGATTCGGGGTATTTAAGAGAGCACCTTCTTCTTCATGAACCCAGCCGCCTATTAAGATCATTGGGGAAAGGTCCAGTTGCAGTTGCCACGGGCTCGCTTGGTGGTGACCAAAAACCAGGCCTTCCCTAGGGTTGCCCCGAGGCTCTGGAGCACACTGCCAAATGAAATCAGCATCTTCCCACCTCTGGTTGTTTTTGAAAACTACTTTTGAAAACACACCTGTTTCATCAGGCTTTTAGTTTATGATGTTATAAAGTTTTACAGTTTTATGTATGGTAATTTAAATCTGTTTTATAGTATTTTCAGTTACTGTTTTTAAATTGTAAACCGCCCTGAGATTTTATATAGAGCGGTATATAAATGTGTCAAATAAATAAATAAATAAATAAATAAATAAATAAATAAATAAATAAAGTGTAAGGTGTACCATTGGGGCAAAAAACCGCAACACACACACACTCACTCACTAATGGGGACTTTGTCAGTGTCTGATAGGAGAAGGATTTTGGGGTTCTGATGCACAGCTCATTGAAAGTGTTGACTCAGTGTGAAGCTGCTGAGAAAAAGGCCAGTTTCATGCTAGGGATCATTAGGAAGGGGATTGCAAGGGGATTGCAGGAAGCTTGAGTGAGTTGTTCCCTCTTCTGCCTTTCCATACCTATCCCATCCCCTGCTAACTGAGAAAAGAGGCACCTTTTTAAAGTGATGATTCTCTTTATTTAGCAGGGGGAGAGCAACTGGCCCTATCCATCCCTAGCACAGCATCCCTCCAGTGGCTGTTGCTGGTGGCTATCTTATGCTGCTTTTTTAGATTGTGAGCCCTTTGGGGACAGGGAGCCATTTTATTCATTCATTCATTCATTTATTTATTTATATGTAAACCGCTTTGTGAACTTTTGTTGAAAAGCAGTATATAAATATTCATCGTATTCGTTATATACCTGCCAAAGGGAGGATATATGCAGGCACCCAAAGATGATGTGTGGGGCCCATAGCAAAAGAAGTGCTCATAGCACAAAGTGGACCATAGCAAAAGAAAACAGCCCAGCTCTAAATCATTTATATATCCATCCACCCACCCATCCATCCATCCATCTTTCTATCCATCCATCTGATTTATATACTGCTCTTCAAAAAATGGCTCAGGGTGGTTTATGCTCTGAATTTATTCAAGAATTTATCCTGAATTCAATGGAACCTATTTCATAGTAAGAATGCTGAGGAATGCAACTGAAGAAAATGACTACCTAACTATGTGTCTGTGTTTTTATACGAACTATTTCCTACTAAATCACTTGGATTCTTAACCAGCAGCTAATAGAAGTCACTCACAGTACAGATAGTGCTCTGATCAAAGAAGTATGGTTTGGAATCTGGTAGACTTATTCATGATCTGGAACCCCTAGGGGAATGCACATGTCTGGGCTGCAATGGAGTCAGATGAAGAAATAATGCCATTGCTACAAAGACAAATGAAGCCAATTATTGATCTGCACGGGCTCTGAAGCACGTTACATCATGATGCTATCTGGTGCAGGCCCGGCGGCTATAAATGGCTTATTGCTTATAGGTGGTCAGCAAGCTCTGTAATTTATTGACACAATGTGAGTGCTTAAGGGACTCCAGAGAATTATTTTTTTGGCCTGGATTCCGCCCCCCACCCCGGCAAATTGATTGGACAGTGTATTATTCTGGCTGGCTGGTTGTTACCTGTTGGCTAGTAAATACAGAACCATGCTAGAAAGGAAAAGGACAGCAAAGTTACACTATAGATATCTGAAACAATATCAAAATGTGAGCCAGGAGTCTGCAGTCTGGAAATCAAAAGCTGAAAAAGGAAAGCTGTCCTCCACTTCTAGTTATGCTATGTACTATTGTGCAGATCTTGAATAAGTAATACAGCTTGTTGGAATCAGCAGATCACAGCATAAGTCCAAGAGGCGGCCACTACTGCTTGGATAACATAGGGCCAAGGAAAAAAAGCTTTGGGGGGCTTCTGCCAAATAGTGATATCATGCAGATATCAGGGAAGCTGATGGGAGGGGAGGAGCCAGCTCTCCCAAAGCCTCTGGTTCTGAGGATGTCACTGGAGGGGGGGGGTCAGGCCCTATGGACATTGTCTCAAGGAGCTCCATCTCTGGAGCTCTCTTCGGGCTCTGGTCCAGTGTCGGGGCACAGGGTTGAATCCAGTGCTGGCCCTGCCACTTCAAGTTCATTCTCTGAGTTATTGTTGGGGGCTGGATGCATGACACATATGGGGCCAGGTGGACCTTCAGATAACTCAAGTCTGTCTTTCAATCATTCATTCATTTAAAAGTATTTGCTAGCCTTTTAGATCCAAATGCTGGTCGGCATGGAGTGCATTGATCCATAGAGTGACCGAGAGTCGGACACGACTGAACGAATAGAGAAAGAGAGAGAGCTGGTTGAACCGGTAGTAAACTTAAGTAATAGGAAGGCAGACAGGAATTCCACTGGATTCCTGGCTTCAGTAAAATAGATTAGGATTTCCCATTGTTCATGTGAGCTGCATTTGCAGTGATCAAGTGTCTAAGCTACCTAATTGTTAAAATCAGTGTTAAAGTTTTCAAGAGTTGCAGTTCTTTTGTGTCAAGTTGCAATCTTTTTGTCGGATCTTAATGCATCCATTCCTCTTCAATAAGCAATTTTCTCTGGCAGCTTTGGAAAGCACAGATGAATGCTCAGTGCCCACAAAGTAATCAGGGCACATCTGGAAAAACCCCAAACTACAATCTTGGTAATTAGCAACGATGCCACCATAACCCCAGAGAATCAATGGACTGATAAGGGCTTGCAGGTTTGACATTAAGCAGAGGTGCAAGACAGTTAATAAGAAGCAATATGGTTGAATAAGGCAAAGCTTGAAAAAGAAACAGAATACAGATAAGGAGGCTTTTGCCAATAAAGCTACTAGTGCAATATTTCTAGCAGAGTAGTAGTGGAAAGGTCTACATTTAGTGGCCTCTGAAATTCCTGGAGGAAATGCATGATATAGTTTTTTAAAAAATGCTATTGTCCCCAACAGACTATTTCCTATGCTATGTATGCTCTGGTTGGGAGGAACAAGAGAACCAAATTTCATGTTACACAGAAGATGCATGACTGGATGTCTTGTGTGTCCCCCCCCTTACTGAAACAAAGCTCCTGGTGGGGGGGTCTGCCAATTTGATCAGAGCACTGTCCTGTGTGCCTGTATCTGTGTGTGTTTGTGTATGTAGCCTGTTCTGGACTAAGCAGGGGCCTCCCGCAAGGAAGGGATCTAGGAGCACCATGGACCTTGGACAGCTCCAACTGCAAGGAGTCAGCACCGTGGCTGGTGCCGAGCAAGATCACAGGAGCTGAGCAATGCAACAGTAATGAATGTTGTTCATTCAGGTCGTGGTGGTGATGTTGGCTTGGGTTCTCCTGGTTCCCCTGCAATGTTCCCTGTAACAGGGATTCCCAGATGTTGTTGACTACAATTCCCATAATCCCCAGCCAAAGGCCATTGTCACTGAGAATGATGGGAGTTGTAGTCAACAACTTCTAGGGTGTGTGTGTGTGTGTGTGTGTGTGTAAACTCCTCTCTGTTATGTTTTCCCAATCAAAATCAAAATCTGCTGTTTGCATCACAGATAGTTGAAAACCAGTTTGATGCAGTGGCTAGAATGCTGAACTGAGAACTGACTCCACATGCATGCCTAGCCAAAATGCTTACTGGGTAAACTTCTGCCTGTCATGCTCTCTTAGCTTAATCAACCCTACATGGTCTGCTGCGGTCCTGACAGGCAGGGTATGATAAAAGTAAAATAAATTAAACCTAGTACTAGTGATTGTAGGTATAGGATTATAGAATGATATGTAGGCATAGGATTATATCTATTAGTGAACAGACAAATACGAACTATAAAAAGGAATCAAAATCTACACTGCACTGAAATGACCTAGTAGGTTTTGGAGAAAGATCAAGGCAGATCCTGGAACAACTGATAGAGACAGATTGTCTCCTTGCTGAGATTAAAATAATGCATAGTGCAGCATTTTTATTAGCCTTCATAGTTATTGACGAAAATAATGAATTGAAATACCAGTTCAAAACTTTAGAAGCATGCACTCATTTAAGAAAGTGGGAAGGACCCCAGACAGTTAACCATGTTTTTCAAGTTTTTCCTTAATGTTACATATTCTAGTGAATAAAAGCAGACTGCAAAAGCTGTTCTGTGTATTTTCACTGAATTTTTGTTCTTTAGGGATGGTTGCTAGGGAAACCCTGAGACTAGAACTTTTTTCCAGCTCACTTGCCACTGACAGTAACCCTTTAAGATATACCATTTTTGGGATTACTCTTAACAATAAGCAAAATTAATTCCTGCTTACAGAAAATGAAGACAGAGTTAGTTATTTCTTTCGTAACTGGTGAAGGAGTGAAACTCAGGACTCTTTAAAAATCCCAAACACTTGCTCAATCAGCTCCAAAGCAGATGGAGTATCCAAAATGGAGTATCCAAAATGCCAGAGAAGCAGGCATAATGGCAATCTTTTTTAACCATGATGTGGAATTGCATAAACATAAAAAAAAATTCTAGTTGAGGGTAATTCGAACTATTGAGGACAAAACTGATTGTATATCACCATTAGATCCACATTATTCTTCTTGGTTATGCTACAGATCATGTCAAAATACCTTACCACTAATTTGTAGAAAATATGTTGCCAGCTGCAAAAAGGAAATCCCTGCAGACCATCAATTAATGAATGTCTTAATGAATTGTGGACCACTGCAGAATTGATTAAATTAAAGCAATTTGTTCATACTAGACAGAACAAAATCCATCTAGAGAAGATAATTTTAATATTAAGTTTTGTTTGCTTTATATACTAGCTCCATTATCATATACCAAGTTGACACATTTCTTATGAATCCAGTATTGTTATGTGGGATATAAATGAAAAAGCATAATCCGCTTTCCCGTTTCTTTTTCTTTTTATAAGTATTAGTGTTGATACGTTGTAATCGTCATCATCGTAATGGCTTGGATCCAAAGAGTAGTGAGCAGAAGGAGAAAATGACTTAGTGCTATTTTGTGAACTCTTGCAGCAAAGAGCCACAATATTCTAGGGACTGCAGAAAAGGATGGGGAACATGGGCCAACATCCTACCTAATGCTGCACATGATGTGGCTGTGGGATATATGCTGACAGTGGCTGTGTTCCTACTTCAGCAGTGTGGATGCTTATGTGTGGGGGCAGGGATTTTTACCAAACTCCCCTTTTACCCTCTCTGAGCAGTGTGTAACTATGTCCCTGAGGGCTGCAGAGACCCCTGACAGCCATGTTGGACCCGATATGACTTCTGTCAGGTATTATTGAATGGAATTCTGCACCAATGGCAGGAAGCCCCGACAGTCAGAACTTCCAACTGAGCTCCTGACTGTCCACGTGGAACTCTGTTGGTCCTGACATGCCTGTCAGGACCTGCTCTTCTCCTGCCCTCTTCCTATCCCCCTCCTTTACCAGGTCAGGGAACAGAAGCTGCACCAGAGACAGTCACCTTGCCACTTTCCTTTGGCTGTGGTTTCTGATTTGAAAAGTCCCCCCTTTTCTCCTTTATGTAACTTTAGATCATCCCATGGTGCCGGAGATTCTGGGGTATTTAGTTCTTTTATAGCTGCATAGAAGAATGACACATTCCGCAATGTGTAGTGACCTAAAAGAACCTAAAGGGGATGTTTTAAACCAGAAGCTACAAGTGGTGAGGTGACTGCCTCCTCTGTAGGAGTGAAGAGGACATTGTACCTGCTGTTGCTTGCCCCCCATGCTGTCCCTGGTAAGGGAGGGTGATGGGGAGAAGGGAGGTGGTGGATCTTACAAAATGTCAGAGACATGACAGGTTCTAATGTGACCTGACAGTTGGGAGGGTCTATGTCGGCCCTTCCTGACAATTTCCTAGTTGATTCAGAATGAGTTAGATCCGACATTTTTCAATGTACTTGGGCATAATAATTACACATTGCTTAGAACATTTCCACAGGAAGGTTAGATTGGCACCACCCCTCCTCTCATATGCACAAGCAGTTGCATGGTTGAAATGGAAACACCGTCACTGTGGGTAACTACTGGCTGACATCCTGACTGTGTAGACCAAAAACATATTGCTGAAGGTCAAGCTACGTGTTTCTAGTCTAGCGGAGCATTGCTGTAGTGCTCCTGGAATGCCAGCAAGCTCTAAGAAGTATTTGTGCTCTTGCAAAAGAGTGGAAGAGTCCCCACACTTTGGAAGCATGTCAGACCAGCGCAGGGGCTCATGCTTCACTGATGTTAGGAGCACGCATATGCTTTGTTAGTCAGGATGCCAGCCACTGATTTGATTAGGTAGAGGTAAATAAAGCACATTTAGCTTTTAAATGAGGATGAGTTTGCTTGCTCCTCCTTAGTTTTTCAAGCCTGGGTTTTATGTTTGAGACTGTTAATCTGATTTGGGGCTGCAAGTTATTTTCACCAGGTATTTCCTTGTTATAGCAGCAACTACTGAAAACTCTGATTCACACAAGTAAAAATCAAGCAAAAGGAGCCAGTTTTTTGCGTGGCTTTCTCACTTGATTCACTCCGGTTGCACACGAATTCAAAATTCAGGAAGAGACACTGTCGAATGTAAAGCAAAGAGCTGCTCAAATGTCTCTGAAGCATGAGGACAGAAACAGAAAACCACTTGGCTATAGGGATCTGCATGAACCTGTTCGGAGGCCCTTTTATGGGCCTCTGAACAGGTTCAAACTACTGGTGGTGTGGCCGGTTCGAAGGCTAGGGGGGTACCTTTAAGGGTGGGGGAGGCTGCTTTTACCCCTCCCACTGCATTTCCACTGCATTTCCCCTTCCAGCGCTATACATTAAAAGGGTCTGGGGGGTGGCAGCGTACCTACCTGCCACCCCATTGCCTCATCGGACTGGAAGTACCCGGTGTGTATGCACACATCAGGTGTACGTGCATGCACTTTGCACTCGTTTGCATGCATGCGCCCGACGTGCACACTTGCATCGGGTACTTCTGGTCAGATGAGGCAATGGGGTGGCAGGGAGGTACGCTGCCACCTTGCCCGATCCTTTTAACATGAGGCACCAGCTGGGGAAATGTGATGGGAGGGGTGAGAGCATGCTCCCCTACCCTTAAAGGTATCCACTAACCCTAACTACCCCCCGTGGGTTCCATGCACATCCCTACCTGGCTTCTCTTCTGCTACAAAGCCAAGGGCAGGGACAGCAATGGCACTTCTTTGGCCACCTGCTAGACAAATTCTAGTGAGTGTTTCCTGAGAAGGAACTCTCCCCTGGCCCATCAGTCAAAGAAGTGTCACTGCTGTGCCTGTTTTTAGAGCTTTCTGAGTGGTGGAAGAGACAAATCACTGTTGGCTTCTGTCTCTGTCTGCCCCCATCATCCCTGACTGCCTCCACCTCTTGGACATGTTAGGTAAGGCCCCTGCCCTCCTGACAGCTCCCCTCTGAGTTGTTTGGGACCCCCTGGGGGTCCCAACTTCCAGTCTGAGAACCCCTGGACTAGCAAAAGCACACATTTAAATCCAAGCTAGTAGTAGTAGTAAAGACATGATATATCAACAGCCCAATACATACATCTTTGATCAGTTAACTTCAGTGCAGGCCCAGTTGCACATGCAACCCAAGTCATTGCTTGTGGAGGCAACATTTTTAAGAGTTCTAGTACAGAAGTGCTGCAGTCCCAGCCAGGTGTTGGCCTTGAAGCAAGATGCATCAGTTACACTTGCAACCAAATCCTGTCTGCATCAATTCACAAGTAAAACCAGTCAATACTTCCTGCTTAAATGGTTGCTTTAAATTGTAGGGGTGTGCACAGACTGTTTGGAGCAGTTGGTCCAAATTCAGACCGAATTCAGACCAAACCACAGGTATGCGAACCAATCTGGTCAAACTGATCAGCTGGGCCAGTTGAAGCTCGAAGCGGTTTGAAGTGGTTTGTGATTGAACTGCTCGAATCGGCCCGGTTTGCAGCCGTCCGGTTCACAATCAAACCAGTTCTGCACATCGCTACATTTAATTCAAACTACATGTGACACAGAGCTTTTCATCTTTCCACCAGTTTTCTTTTGCATTGAAAGCAGTTTCAGAAGCTGCAGTTGAAAGCAGAAGGCTGGTGGCACCGAAGGGAGGGATGTTCATATCTCTTTCTCTCCCTGCTGTTTCTCCACTAAAATCACCTTTCCCAAGATGCTTCTGTCTAGAGGGTGATTTGAGCCTTAGTTCTCCAAGTGGTAAAACCAAGTTGCTACTCCAATGGTTAGGTAACAGACGCAATGCGTAGCCTGAGTATTTTTGAGATATTTCATGGCATTAAAAAACTGAACATTGATATTGGTAATAAAATCAGCCTTCAGTTCAAAATCATTTGCATTATGTACTAGGACCAGCTCTAAAACTCTAATGGGAAATTCCTGGAAGCAGGTTACACAGAATCTTTCAGTTTGGCTCAAGCTCTCACATGAAGAGGCTGCTTTTCCATCTTCCTATATGTTTTGTTGGCACAATGAGAGGGAAGCACTTTTCAGTTTAAGTGAATGTATAAAGGTTGCATATATAAGCTATTTTTCTTTAATGGGTGAAGTCTATCATCATAGTCTTACATTTAAAAAAGACCAGTGGTTCTATTCTGTCTTGATAGATTTTGTTACAGCCTTGCAGTAAGAAATATTATCAGACGTCTAAACATTCTTTCACAGTGGTGGACAATCTTTCTGGCAAGTGTGCCATAAGTGAATGCCACTATTCTTTTTGGCATTCATTGTGCATTGTAGCAATGTATCACATTGCTACAATAAAGGTGCAGCCCTTGTGTGTTTCCCCTCTAGCTTAGGGGTACCTAACCTTTTTAACAAGTGTACCCCTTCTGTCACAAACCTTCAGCTTAGGTTCCCAGTAAATCAATCAATCAATCAATCTATCTATCTATCTATCTGTCTATCTAAGTGTGTGTGCGTGCACACACACACACACACACCACGCACTTTTAAATGTTACAGTTCTGAGACAGACTCCAGTCTCTGGCTTGCATCCACACTAAATTATTCTTGAATACTCCCAATGGCATAAATGGGAGAAATCTACTTAACTGAAAATAATAGAACAATTAAACTTCAAATAACCTGGGCCGTGCCCAATCAGTGGCCGCAAGCGCAGCCCCAGACACACACCCCACATCTGACGTCAGACGCGGGGGCATTATTTCAGTCCCAAATGGGGCCATGTGGTCCTGAATGGAGCTGAAACCGACCTGCCCTGCATTGGCAGCATGACTGGAGCAACTCTCCCTGCCTTAAAGGCCTCATTTGGGAGGGAGACCCCCCCTGCATGACCCCGTTTGGGAGGGAAACCACATCCCGGGCTAACCGGGCATGTCTGATGTCAGACTGGGGGGGGCGGGGCCAGGGGGCCACAGCAGTGGCTGCACATGGCTGCCAGCCTGGCTCCACTCCTACTCTCATGAATGTAAATGGGAGTACTCAAGAATAACTTAGCGTGGACATATCACTAAGGAGTATATGTCAGCTTTAAGCCAGTGATCCTTATATAAGTAACAAATAGTGCAGCCACAGCATAGGGAGCCAGGAGGACTTTGGGTACCCCCTGGAAGCCCTTCAAACACACCTAAGGATATTAGTACTCTCCAATGGGAACCTCGACTCTAGTAAGGATATGCAGAATGTGCTGAGCTTGGAATGTTATCACACAGAACGGGCCGTTGCCAGAGTTCCATTCCAAAATGAAACACTCTCCAAAATGGAACACTCTTCAAATGAAGGGCTCATTCCATCGGAACAACTGGCTCAACCGGTTGTTCTGACGGAATGTTCCAGGCATCTGCATTCTGCGCAAATGCCCAGAATGTTCCATTGGAACAATAGTTCAAAACGGTTGTTCCAATAGAATGAGCCCTTCATTTAAAGGGCGTTCCATTTTGGAACGGAACACTCACAATGGCCCATTCCGAGTGAGAATGTTCTGAACTCAGAATGAGTCTAGCCTATGAGGCCAGGAAGCAGCACTGTGCTGGAGAGGCAGACTTGTATAGGCCTGACTCTAAGCCATAGACAGGCCCACAGGCCTCCTGATCCTATCCAGGAAAGCCGCTAGACTCAGCAGCCTGGGTTTTACCTTATAATTTCTAATATCACACTGTTGCAATGTGGAGCAAAAATATACCTGTTGAAAGCTGTCTTGCTTCTGAGCTCTTAAGGAGTGTGGGGTAACAGATTCATACTACTCCTTTGAAGACCTTCTTTATAGCGTATATATAAAAGGGAAATTAATCCAAAAAAGCAAACGACATTAACGCATCATCATCAGTGCTCGATGTTTCACTGTTTGAACAGATGTTCTTATATAGTAAGCTCTTCCAATCAACCACCTGAAGTTAATACATAGCAGGAGGGGCGGGGATGTGGATGTGGGAGGAAGATAACAGAGCTTTCCCAGCAGAGCTTCCCCAACTCAGCGCTGACAAGGAGAAAGGGAGGGGAAAGAAGTAAGTTCAGGAATACAACCTTTAATGGCCAATATATTTCAAAATGTCTCTTACTTCCTCCTTACCATTCATCTCAGGTTATCTCTGTGCAATGCTTCCCTGATTTTTCTTTTGTGTGCAGTGTTCTAGCTCCAGAATGCACACTTTAAGTGGCATTCCCCCCCATTATGCTTGTCTCTCATATGTACTGACCAAGGTCTTTCCCTATTGATATATTTTGAATCTGGAAGATGTTTTTTTAAAAAATCTGGTAAATAAGAGCCTTCCAGTTTCTCCTACATAACATTTGCCACAGTCTGCACAAATAATAAACAACCTTTTTTTGTTTGCAAGTACCTTCCCTATCTTCACAAACTGGGCAGGCTTTAGTTTTATACTTCCTACCATATAGTCTTGATCTCACCAGCTGTTGCCTTAAGGTCTTAGCTGTTTGGCAAACTGCATTGGCCTTAACCCCATATTTCATTAAACTTCTCTAAGACTGCCTAATAAAGTTGTCTGAAATAAAGGGAATCTTCAAGATGGGCAATCCTGCCTCATATTTAACAAACCCCCCCCCATCTTTTTAAGGGGAATTGTATCCATTAATGTCTGCTAAATTGATTGCTCTTTCTTTTGCCTGACTTCCATATCCTGAAAGAAGATCTCAGCTGCCCTCCTTATGATATGCTCTGTTATCTTCCCCCACGCCCCACTTCTTGTGTTATGTGTTAACTTCAGGTGGTTGATTTGAAGAGCATACTATATAAGAATATCTGTTCCAACAGTGAAACATTGAGCACTGGTGATGACGTGTTAACATCGAAATGTTTGCTTTTATAGAGCCCTTTTGGATTAATTTCCTTTATATATATATATATATATATATATATATATATATATATATATATATATGCAATAAAGAAAGTCTTCAAAGGCATATTGTTGCAGGTTTGTCATCATGTGTATTTCATACTTTTCAGAGCAACAAACATTAATTTAGGTCAACCTTCTCTGTCCAAGGGAAGACTTCCTCCTCCTCCTCCTCCACCACCATCAGTCGCTATCCTCTGATTAAGCTACCAAATCAGACCACAATCTACAGAATCTGCAGAGATGTAAGTTTTGGGCAGTCTAAATACATACATACATACATACATACATACATAGATGCAGGGTTGCCAACTTCATAGACTCCAATAATCCTTATTTCCCAGGGACAGTCCATATTTTTTGGAATCTGTCCCTGGCAAATCCTTGTCCCTGTTTTGTCTATTTTTGCCTCTTGAGAATCCCTTGTTCAGTTTTTTTTTTCCATGTGAGTTGCTAGAGTTGTCATTCTTCAGAATTCAGCTGCCTCCTTGGAGTCTCTAGGAATTAAATATCCAAGTGGGTGGGTGTGTGCATCGTGTGCCTCTAGTGCACCCAAATGTAAAGAGGCACACAACCCTAAGGCAATCTGCATTGCACCCCCAGCCCCAATGAAAACATGACATGCTTAGTGGGAGTAAAACAGGGCCACTTTATTAATGTACAGCAGAATAAGACTTGCAATGAGGTACCTTACTAACCATAGTGCAAGTACTCCTCCCATGTGGGACCGCCGCCTAGGGAGGGCCATCTCACACCAGGATGAAGGGGTACTGATTCGGTCAGGCACCAGGTCCTGACTTCCTCTCATCATGAGGCTTTCCACCACTGGGGGGGGGCAACCCGGCCCACCCCCAACTCAAGCTGCCAAAGCTCTGAGTTGGTGAGTCTAGCCACCACCCGAGCAGGGGCCATTCTCAACCCTCCAGGCTGAAAAAACCCTGAAGGGCTGTTCCTTGACCCCCTCACCCCAAATGGCCCTCCAGCCAAACACTGTTAATCAATCTACCTACCCAACACCCACACTCTCCTGCCACAAAAGTGGGGCAAACCTCCTTTTAGCCCCGCTTACCCCACTCTGGTAGTGCTTCCTGAATACCTCACTGCACGTCTCAGAGGAACAGTCCATTCCCCTAATCGGTCAAATGAACAGCGTCCTGAACCTGAATGAGGGAGCCCTGTCCACTCTCTTGCATGCCCTGTTGAAGCACAGCGGGTGCCCCTGGCACCTCCAGTTCAGCTGTGGCATCAGGCTGGACCAAACCAACAACAGATCTGGCCAGCGGACCCCCTTGGCTGGAATTCAGTCTTCAGCCATGTTTAATATAGTAGGTAGGGACTTGGGCAGAAACCCTTGGTATGAGAAGTGTACCCCTATTTTCACCTGCAAAGTGTTGAGGGTATGAGATGGTCATCTGGGATAACGTGTTCTGCATATACTTTATTTCCATTTGTGGCATACTTCTGGCCAGAACTGTATGCCACACACCCCAGGTTGCTTGACCACATCCCCTACACAATCACAGGCATGTTTCTGTTTTCATTGTTGAAATATTGGAGGGCATGCAACTTCAAAGATTCTGGTACCTAGCTGGAGCTGAGGAAGGAGACCAGGGTGCGTGTGGAGGTGTATCTAGGGAAAATAGTGCCTAGGGCAAGCACTGAAATTGCGCCCCCTGTCCAAACATCTGACACCCATCATTCAGAAAACTTTAACATAATATCAGCTCAAAAATACAAGTCAAGCTCGTTAATCTTTTAATATTTCAAAAACAATTTAGCAATGGATGTAGCCAGACCAAAAAATGCTGGAATACTGCAAATTTCAGTATGCTGGGGCTCATGAAATACCCAAATTCTATGTGGAGGTGTACTTGGAAAACTAAACAGAAGTGCCTGTCTAATTCTCTACTATGCACTGTAGCATCACTATTACATAAGTTTTAAAAATAAATGGAGAATGTGACTTTTCCCAGATACTCTGAAAATAATAAAAAGACATGCAGAGTAAATTATGTCACTGCTTGGAATATATTCTAGTATTCCAGAAAGACAGTTAAAATGAGAGAAAGAGAGCAAGAAACCCCCAGTGGGCCTTAATACTAAGGATTTCACACTGATTCAAAGACAAACTCACCATTAATAGCCATATTATTAAGATATCACATTTAACTCACTTATCACAAGAAACAAAGTAAGAGCAAATTAATATAATCCTAGCTCATAAACTTCAGCTCAGTATTCACAAGCCCTGATTCTCTGTACATAGTGCCAAACAGAATATGTGTATAGTGACTTATATTATATTAATTTTTGTTTTAAAGAAATTACCTGTAGCCCCTTCGGGAGGCTTCCTAAAAGCCATGGGGGCATCTGCAAAGGTTCCCCCTCACCCACTGGCCTCTAGGGCCTCGCAGGGACCATTTGAGCATTTGTGGTGGCGATTTCTTAAAATAAAATTTTCTTTTAAAAATGGCCACTGAAAACAAAATGGCCACCACGCATGCTCAAATGGCGTCTGTGAAGCCTGGCATGGCCTAGGGCCTCAGAGCAGACATTTGAGCATGCAGGGTGGCCGTTTTGTTTTCGGTGGCCATTTTCATTTTCATTTTTTAAAAATTGTGCCCCCAATTCAAGTGGTACCCAGGGCACATGCCCTGCCTGCCCCACCCTAGGTACGCCCCTGGTCTGGGGGCAGAAACAAGACGATTCCTGCAGCCATATGGAGACACCACACTATGCACTATGCCACTGTAGCAGAATGGAGCTCAACTAAGTGAGCCTCAACATTAGTACTCAGGTATAGGCTACAAGCCTGCACACTAAATTTAAAATGCTACTGCTGACATTTTTACTCCAAAAAGGCTGACTTTACTGAAAATAATCAT
This sequence comes from Hemicordylus capensis, assembly GCF_027244095.1. NCBI lineage: Eukaryota > Metazoa > Chordata > Lepidosauria > Squamata > Cordylidae > Hemicordylus > Hemicordylus capensis. The sequence continues at coordinate 32,405,628 of NC_069661.1, read as the reverse complement.
GCTGGCAATAGACCACATTCCTAGCTTTTAGGTGGGGAAAAATTCTGGTGAGTGGCCCAGAGGTTAAACACACACACACACACACACACACACACACACACACACCAATCCTAGGTAGGCTAGGGATTTGTTTTGGTCAGTTAGAAACTTGACATGCACACCAAAGGAGCATACTGCAGAGCAAACAGCTACATTTGACTCAAGCATAAGAACCAAGTCATGCACTATGAGAAAAAGCATTCCAAAATATCCTTTGGAGTGATCAGCCAATAGCTAAACATCCATTGTAGTCATCAGTCAATAAACTTAGAGGTGGGGGGATTCATTTTGGGCACCACAAATGTGACCATCAGTCAGAACCTGAGCACATGCAAAGCCTGCCAACTAAGTTGTTCCAAAAGAAAATGCTGCTGGAGCAACTCAATGACACACCTAGCATACTGGCAAAGATCTCCTGGAAGAGGATTAGACAACTGCTCTTTATTTGAACTGGGACAGGCCACATTCACCATGAATAGTGAACTGTAACCCAAATAACTCTGCAATTTTACAGGGTTGTTTTCTCAACCTCAGCTTTTGGAAGTAACATGTCGCCTTTTCCACCTAGATAGGGTAGCATCAAAGTGGCAGAAAGCTCACATATGCTGTACCCTGATCCATCTGTATTTAGTAATGGTTTCACACATGTGAAAATCTGGCTTCTCTCTCTTCCCCTGCCCAACTTTCCATTTTCTGCTCTAACTGCAGAGTTACATTAATTGTATTCAGATTCTACCAGCACCATTTCAGCAGGGAAATAGTCCCTGCCTTATCCTGCCTGAGGCCAGCCTGAATGAACTCCCACAGTCAGAGCACATGCTGGGCAATCTGTTCTTCCCTTTCCTCCTTCTGTGACTAAAAAGTGAATATGGATGTTCTGGCTGAACATAATGAGAAACTTAGATGGGAATGAAATTCTTTGATCCTGCTACACTTATAGGGCATCCAGACTCCTGCACAATTCCTCCAAAGTTAATCACTTTTAAGTCCCATTGTCTCCAGTGGGAATGATCTGAGGGTGTGCTTAGCTTTCCCATTTGAACAAATGTGGGTGTTAACTTTGTCTGGATTATGCCCATTTTTTTTTTTAAGAAAGGGAAGTGTCCTATTACGTTATGTAATTTACAAAACCTTTCTCCATTTTCATGGATATTTCTGTCCTCTCGCCACTTGCACTGCATATTCAAAACATTTATCAGCAAAAGCAGATATTTGATTTTTGCAAAGTGGATCCAGATCACTGTTACACATCATGTGTGTATTATTATCAGCAACTTTGTATCTTGCTCATTCAAAATCACAAATAGCAATATAAATCGTTGCTCAACACAGGCAATTAGGCCATCCACCCCCCCCCCCACACACATCTGATGAGAATGTTGGCAAACCCACATTCTGTTGAGGACATTTATCTACTATAACAAATATGTGCCCTACACCCCCACTCCAGGAAAATCAAGGATATTCATGGCGCCTCCAAATACGACACATGTCCCTGCTTCTTTCACAGCAAATTGTATCCCTTGGCAGTACCATGAACTCTTAAGCTAGTTACACATATCATGTCTTCTGGAAAAGTAGCTACTTACTGTCAGTTCTTTAATGATTTTCTGAATCTCTTTATGGTCATATTTTTCTGCTATGTGTGCTGGGTTCTCCCCATATGTATTGGTTATCCTGCAAGCCTGAATTGCCTCAGGGCGTTGGAGGAGAAGAGCTGCAAGCTTCTTTAATCCAAATTTAGCTGCACAATGGAGAAGAGTAGGAAGCTCTTCCAGGTGTAAGTCTGTAGTAGGAAACAAACACACACAAAGACCTCATTTTTTTTTTTAAAAAAGTGTGCTTATTGTTGCTAACTTGAGAGCACGTGGAAGGGATATATAACTGAAAAGGCAGTAAGGTATTGTTTGGTATAGATAATGAACAGCTCTACCAAGGCTTGGGTAGCCCAAGAATTTTCTCCAGGTTCTTACCTGGGTAAAAGAGCATGAGGTCCCCAGTCATAGCAGGCAGCACAAGCAGAAACAGAGTCAAGAGACTAGAGCACCTGGCTTGAGAAGAAACCCTTCATGCTCCTAATGATGTCACCATGTTCCTTGTGCGGTGCATTTAGGGATATCTGGAGGCCGGGTTGCTTTTTCCCAGTCTCCAGAAATCCATGCTGCACAGAGCAGCCTGGGTCGTGTGGGCATGCAAGCCACACATCCCACACAAGGCTGCTGGTGGTAAGGTAAGATTGATTTTGCCTACCCCACACACCCTCCCTGCCGGGCTGCAATGATCACGAGGATGACGACCTTATAGTGTGGTACTTGCACTAGAGAGACTCAAGTTCAAATGTCCACTTGGTCATGAAGGTCATTGGGTGATGTTGGGCCTGGCATTCTCTCCCTCCTGAATTTATGCTCCACTGGGCTCCTTGGAGGAAGTCAAAGGTGTGAATGTAATAAATAAATCAACACAGTTATGAGTTAGAGGTGTGCAAGCCAGAGGAGCCTGCTGGCTCTGCTGCATCACCAGAGCTGCCGTTGCCTGCAGCACCTGCTGGCAGTGCTGGTTGCGGGGAGCACTCCCCTGTCAGGGAAACATGTTCCCTTGGCAGGAGTGGAGGGCGAGGGCTCAGCAACTGCTAGTTCAGCCAGACAGTCCCTCTCTCACACCGCCCTCCCCACTCATCTCGCCCCTCAGTGAGAACCCTGCCCTCATTGTTGAGGAGCCTGGGTCCTGTTCTGGGGGCAAGTCTGAGAAGGAGCTTTCTGAGTCACCTCAGCCTGGCCTTTCTCATTCCCAGATGGAGGGCAGGGGTGGTGGTGGTGATGTGCACCCAGCAGCCCCTGAAGGTTTGCCACCACCCACGTGGCTGAAGAAGACCACCTCAATAATTGCAAGCAACATTTGGCAGCACTTTGGCATTGTTCAAAATGCCCCTTCTTGTGTCCACTCTAAGGCACAAGTCAGTAGAGGGAAGGATGTCAAGCATCTTGGAATGTCCTCGCGGCATCATCCTGTCATCCTCACTGCTGCTGACAGCGTTAATGTGCCCATTTCTGTTGTGCCTTTGACTAGTGCTAGCAAGGGCCATGTGCCAATTTTGCTGAGGCAGAGGATGCTCCCTGTCAAGCAGTGGACTAAGCCGTCAGGCAGCAAGCATCGTCCTGGTCAAACAGACCCACATCTCATGACCTGGATCTTAGGCGAGATGATGGCTTTGGATGACCAGCCATTTCAGATGGTGGAGAATTCCAGCTTACGCCGGCTTCTCCAGGCACTTGCTCTCAACTACAGAATCCCATCAAAGATGAGTCAGACGGTGGTCCCCTCCCTGTACAGGTGGTGCAGTGAGCTCATGTCAGGCATTCTGGAGGCAGCAGGGCCCAGTACCAGTGTGCATTTCATGACAGATCTGTGGAACAGTGTCATTGGAGTGCACGCTGCTTTCCTGTCCCTCACTGCTCACTGGTGGGGGCTGTTGAGAGAAGGGACCTCCGGTGCTGCTGCATCCAACCCCTCCCGTGCAATATGGCACAGGTGGGCCATGCTGCATGTGGAGATGATGGATGTGGTGCACACACTGGAACTGGCGGGCGTGATCAGTCAACAGACTGAGGAATGGCTAGCTAGGAATCCAAACCTCAGGTGGGACTTCATTGTCACTGACAATGAGAACATCTTCTTCATTGTGATCCCCACCGCCCATTGAGGTTGTCCAGAGAGATCCGTCTCCAGTTGCTGCCAGCTTGACTGGTGGCCACACGGGGATGGCCTTTCTTGGTTGCTGCCCCAAGACTGTGGAATGTGCTCCCTACTGAGATATGATCTTCCTCATCTATGACAATCTTTAAAAAGCATTTGAAAACCCATCTCTTCACCCAAGCTTTTTCAGTTCTTTAAAATTTTAAGGTTTTAATTTGTAGGTTATTTTTCAATTGTTAAATAATTTTAAGTTTTTGTATATATTTTAACTGCTTTATGCTATGGTTACCTGCCCAGAGATGAAAGTTTGGGGCGGTGTACAAATTTGATTAATAAATAAATAAAATAAATAAATGATGCCAATATAACTAAGGCAGTAGAGTGGATGGAGTGTGTGTCCATACTCAAGGAGACCAAAGTGTCCAGAGTACAGGGCAGCCTGCCAGCACCGCGGCTGCACTTGTAGAGAAGTGCTGCAAGATTGCAGTCAATTTCCATTGGAGCTAGAAGGCAAGGCACATGCTCAATGAGAGGCAGCGTGAGCATGACTTCCCTCAAAACCTCATCCTCAGGGATGTTGAGAACTGATGGAACTCCATTCTTCTATTGCTCCAGTGCCTGCTGAAGCAAGAGGAAGCACTCCATGACTTGGCTGGGAATTGTGGCTTGAACGTGTGCGAATGGAAGCTAATGTCCAAGATGGTCTCGGCACTTGAGCCCTTCCTGTTTGCAACAAAGAGCTTGTGTGCTGAGCCAGACTGTGCCTGCTGCACTTCTCCTTGAGAAGCTGATGGGTGAGCTTCAGACCTCGCTTACCACTAGGGATGGTAGACCCTATCAGATTGGCTCATCAAGAAGTTGAATGACCAAGAGGAGCATGTCTTGGCTTGTCTTTGTGACCCAGCTATGAAGGGCAATGCCATCCATGAGGATGAGCTGCCTGGATGGAGGTACGTCCTGTTTGAGCAAATTAGAGAGGAGGAGCAGGGGAGGCTCAAGAACCAGGAGGAGGGTGCTGCTGTGCCTATGAGTGCACAGTCCACACCCAGCAGCAGTGCAGGTCGACTCTCTCCCCCCTCCTTTTCCCAGTCCAGCAGTGCTTCATCCCTGGTGGCACCAACGTAGCCAGCAGTGGCTCAAGCAGGGGCACCTTGGCACTTTGCCAGGGATGCAGAAGGCTCGGCTGATCAGACTGTGTTGCAGTACCTGCAGGAGCTGGTGGCGGAAGACCCGGAGAAGAACCGCGTCCAGTTCTGGGCAGTGTGTCACCAAGTCTGGCCGGACTTGGTGGTGGTTGCCAGACACCTCCTCTCATGCCTACTGACCAGTGTCCAGAGCGCGAGGGTGTTCTCCACAGCTGTGGATGTGGTCACACCCGATTGCTCACACTTGGACCCTGCCTTGGTGGAACAACTGGTTTTCCTCAAGGTTAACCTCCCCCTGCTGGGCTACCCCAAGCTGGAAGTGGAGGATGAGTGAGTGTGATTCGTCCCTCCTCACCCACCTGCAACACCACTTAAGAGCAGATCACCCCACCCTCACCCTGACAAATGCATAAGTGTCACCGTCTGCTGCTAGGGCTATTGACACATGCAGACACGCATGCATGCACCCCACTGGCACAGCTCCTGATGCTGACCAACTGGTGCCGCCCCTGCCCAGCCGCATTGTAAATAGTAAATAATGCTTTAAAACTGTTATATGGAGTTGCTTCGCTTGCTTCCTGAGTTCTAGCACTGACACTCATACATGCATGCATCATACATGCATGCACTGCCAGTAATTAGTCAGTGGTCTGGTACCACCATGTGTCTGAGAGCCTTGCAATGCAGGCTCACAACAATGCTGTGATGGCCCTGCCAGCCTGAGGCAGAATTTTCTTTACTTTAGCATGCACAAAGAGAAGAAAAGAAGACTTCTCAAGGTGTGTTATTTTAAACATTTTTAAAATGTGTGTTTTTTAAATGCTCACCCTTACATGCTGTCTGTTCTTCAAATGCTTGCTTTTAAATGCTTGTCTTTTTTTAATGCTTGTGTTTAAATGCTTTCTTTGGAGTTTGTGGTGCTTGGTGATTTTTAGTTAGGTTTGTGGTTTGTTTGCGGTTTGTGGTGTATCCATAGTTAGTTCTGCGGTGGCTTGCTTGCTGGGTCCAGCAGGTTAAAGCTTGTAATTTCTTTGTTGTAGTAGTATCATGTTAGTTTGGTTTGGGGTTTCTTGTTCTCTTGGTCAGGTTTGTGGTTTGTAGTTAGGTTTGTGGTTTGCTTGGCTTGTGGTGTCTCACTAAGGCTCCCCACACAAGCAGTGTGAAGAGTCTATAGAGTGTTTGTGGGTAGATCGGCCTTGACCCACTCAACCCACAGATGCCCTCCCTGTGCAGCTGGGTTCGCCACCCAGACAATTACTGGCTCTGTCACGGAGCTGGTTGGGGCAGCGGAGAAATCCCAGAATGACCCACGGGAGTGCGCGGGGCATTCTGGGGAGACCCCAACACTGGAAGGCTTGTTGCAACACCCTGGTTGGGGATCTACTCATAAGTCACTGCAGTGTGGCGCTGCGCCATGGCAACACACAACCAAAAAAACAGGATTAGCAGAGCACTCGCTCTGCTAACCTCATTTAAGGGGGGGGGGGGGGATTAGGCAGGCTTTCTGCCAGGAGCTGCAGGGCTCCCGTTGCTGCACATGAGCTGCTGAAACCAGGCTGGGCTCCCATAGCCCGGTTTCAGCTGCCCGTGAGAATAGCCTCACTGTGAGGCTGTTCCCATGACCAGGAGAAACCAGGCTAAGGGAGCTCAGCCTGGTTTCAGCTGCTTGTGTGCAGCAACGGGAGCCCTGTGGCTCCTGCAGCAAGCCCACCTAATCCCCCCCACTTAAATGAGCGTGGCTCCTTGCAACAAACCTCCCTAAGTTCTTCTCCCCTTAAATCAGGTTAGCGGAGTGTGCACTCTGCTAACCATGTTTTTTCAGTCATGAGTCACCATGGTGTGGCTTCGCACTGTGGCAACTCACGAGGAGAACCCAGACTGGGAGGCTGCAACAAGCCTCTGGGCACAGAGGTCTCCTCAGAACAGCCCGTGCACTCGCGTGGGGAGTGCTGGGACTTCTGGGCCCCCCGATCCCCGCCACCCCTACCAGCTCAGTGACAAAGCCAGTAATCATGTGGGTGGCCAATCCAGCCACCCAGGACTAGCTGCCCAATCGTCTGTGGGAAGAGCGGGCCAAGCCTGCAGAACCCTCCTCAGCCCTCCACACTGCTCATGTGGAGAACCTTTGTCTGCAGTTAAGTTTGTGGTTTCCTGAGTTTAGGTTTATAGTTCAGCACAGTTTCCAGGTTGGTTTCTTAAAGCCTTGCCTAGATTTGTGATTTTTAAATATAGTTTGTGTTCAGTGTTTTGGGTGGCAGCATGCCTTGGAACACCAAAATGGGCTGGGTGGCAGGGCACCATGGGTGTCAACTACCACCCAACCGCCAAAGCAACCAGGCACTCGGGTGATTTTTTAAAGGAATTTTTAAATTTGGAGTGGTTTTGGTTTTTCTGCCATAGGGAATAATGGGGATCTGCAGCAGCCTCATTATTCCCCACAGGCAGTGCCTAGGCACCCCAAACTGGGTTGGGAGTAGGGTGCCATGGGTTCCAAGTTACCACCCAGCCTGTAAGGCAATGGGGCACTCTGGTGATTTGGGGGGGGGGGGGGATTTTTATGTATTTCATATTCTCTGGTGCATTATAACTTGTTATCATAATGAATCCCTATGAAAAATTTATGTAACATCAAAGAATCATAAACATAGTGTAGATTCTTGGTTGCTACATAAGCTCTTCATAGGGAATCACTCTGAAGAAGTAATGTAGCAACTAAGATTCCACACTGTGTTTGGTTTCTTTGATGAACTTATTGATGTTGCATAAGTTCTTTATAAGGAGTCAATATAAGAAAAAGTTATAACACATCATAGAAGCAGAAATACATAAAAATTCCCCCAAAATAGCCAGAGTCCAATTACTTGGGTGGTAGTTGGCACTCATGGCACCCTACCCCCAACCTGCTTTGGGGTGTCTAGGCACTATTATGCCCATTATTCCCTATGGCCAAAAAACCAAAATCCCTTCCAAACTAAAAAATTCCTTAGAAATCATCTGAGTTCCTGATTGCTTTGGGGTTCATTGGTAGTTGTCACCCATGGTGCCCTACCACCCAACCCATTTGGTGCCCTTAGGTGCTTTCTGTGCAGAATAATGTGGCAGTTTGACTCCGCATTATTCCCTATGGCAAGCCATTTAGAACCGGCTCGAGTATGGTTTCGGTTTGAGCCAGACCAGCCTTGAGCAAATCAGTACTTGAACCAGAGCACCCTGCTTGAGCCCAGTTTGAACTCAAGCTGAACCTCTCCAGCCAGGTTTTTTTTGCACATCCCTATTATGACTTAGAAAGCTCAAAATCTCAGATGTCTGTGACTCAGACAGTACTTGTGTTTAGCTGAATTTGTATTCTTCCCTATACAAAGAGCTCTGGGGAGTTTAAAAAATGCTAAAAACTGCCTGCACATATCTCCTCATGTCTGGGGTCTCCACAAGTGAAAGGGCTAAAGGCCTAGTTTTCAACGAAAGCTTACCATTTAGGCAAGCAGGGATTGTTTGTTTATTTATTTACGCAAGTTCTCTGAGGGGGCCATGCCCCTATGGGCCTTGCTGTAGCTACAGTAGTAATCCTGGCCAATGGAGAATGGTGGGCTTGTGTATCAACTAGAGTTTTTCTCCCAATGCGTTCCAAGGCATTGCTGCCTCAGGGTGGCAGAATGATACTACTGCTCATTAAAAGCTGATAGAGAAGCAAACTGCACAGCAGGGAGAAACATAGCGAGGCCCAGCATTCAGATGGGGTGCACAGTCCATATTACATTATTTTTATAACAAGCAGTTAGCAGTCCCCACCCACCCCCAGCAATCTTTTCTTTAACTATACAATTTTATACAAGGAATAATATTATGTAAAAGTTACTCCAGCGGATAGATAATGAGGATTCTAAGATATATTGTGTGTGTTCTCTTTAAACAGAAAGACATTTTTCCAGCCTAAGTCTTTGTGATACATATTTACCACAAAAATACGTGGGCTTTAAAAGCACATTTGCCCTTTGTCACCTAGTTAAACACAACATTTCTGGAGGGGATATGCTGTCATAATTGGCCATATAATAGCTCCTTTCCATGGCACAAAATTACCACTGCAGCTAAAATGTGTGAAGAATATCTGTTTGCTAAGCACCTGGGCCATTTAGGATGACTCTAATAGTCATTGCATGTTTGAAGATGAGGTTGTTAAAAACTATTTTGAAATAGCAGGTCAGTAGCTTGTATTGTCCCTTTTATTTGCTGCTTGGGATGCTTGTGAAGAAGGTAAACTGAAATTAATTATTACACAGTTAGCAGCTGGAGCAATGTCAGTGGGAGAAAAGCAGCATTCTTGCTCAGAATAATTAGGGAGACACATTTTAGAGACCAGGGGAAATTGTACAACAGAACCACAAATGGGTTGCTGTTTTTTTTAAGTAACAACAGTTCCCACTTGGTAATCTTATATTTTATAAGTTATGTGGTTTATAACTCCCACATACTATAGTGAGGCACTTAATGTTAAAGTTGTTGATTATAGGGAAGGTTTTAGTAAGAAGCCAATTACTTATTTATTTGTTATTTATTTGTTATTTCTCTGTGTAAACTGCCCTGAGCCATTTTTGGAAGGGTGGTATAGAAATTGAATAAATAATAATAATACTACCAGTACCATTACCTACTACAATTAGCAAGAGCTACTAGTAAAAGCTCTCCTCAAGAGGGGTAGGTCAAATGTTAGCAAAAAAAGGATATGGAATAGATTTTACCATATATTATATACAATTGTTATTTTTAGATAAATGGATCCTCACATAGTTAGATAAATTAGGAAGCCATTGAGAAAGAACCAGAGGAGGAACAGGTATGGCTTCTCCTTAAATAGAACAAAGAATCTAAAAGACCAACTTTGGGACTTTTTCAAGTATTATTGATGCCAGTCATTTGGGGTTAAACATTTGTGAACTAGATTATCAGATGTTATATTTCCAAGTTTTTTTTGAAGAGTATTTAATAATTTCTTATCTATTATGATAGATATGAAGTCAAACATGGCTTTTTAAATATAATGAATATTAATTGTTTGTATATTATATATTGAACTTTTTTTGTTATTTCGTGCAGGGGAAATTGTACAACAGAACCACAAATGGATATTCATGTGCAGAAAATGAGAAGTGCTAACCTGTATTTTTTGTTAATAAAACTTCTAAGTTGCCTTCCCAGCCCAGACTGGCCACTCAAGGTGACACACAATGCAATAAAACAGCCACATGAAAATGTGAAATGTAAAACATAGCAAACATTTAAAAACTATCCAACAACCTACTGAAGATACAAAAGAAACCATGAAAGCACAAACTTTTCCCCCCAGTTCATAAAAACAAACACTGGAGTGCTATTCAAACATTACACTGAATACACCAGGGGGTGGGGAGGGAGTAGTACTGAGTGCATTGTCACCATACCTGAACATCACATCTTAATGGCTTAGCACCTATGTATGTATATGAGTATTCATGCCTGGGAGTCTCTTTGTGCAATCAGGAGCCCTGAATTCTCAACGGAAGCTAGCAAAGTATTACAAAAACAGAAAAATATGAAGGGCATTCAGGGATGGAACCAGCTGGCTCTCCTTTGGAAAGGACCTCCCAAAGGGAAGGTGCCAACAACAGAAAAGCCCTGCTGCACTCTTCCATAGAACTTATGGACCTAAAGGATTCACCTATTGATCTTAAGGTGCAGAGAGGAGGTACATATACACAAAGGTTAAATATTTCACAAAAGTAATCTAGATATAATCATAAGTACAATCATAGCAAGGTTGCTTTTTTGCAGTGATTTATCATGAATGTTCTGGAAATGTAAGGGGAGAAAAGATGCAGATGAAACTAGGAATCTGAAACCTCTACCAAACTAGACAAGGTCCAAGTCTGGAATTTTCAGCAATGTTCCTACTTCTGTCAGATGCAACAGGACTCAGAGCAGAAACAGTGGGAATTAGACACCAATTCCATCTTCTCTGTACCACTGGGACTATAGCTTGGGGGATGAACATTTGCATGCAGAAGGTCCCAGACTCCGTCCCTTATATTTCAAGTTAGAGGTGGAAAAGACTCCTGTCTGAAATCCTGAAATGCTACTGCCAGTTACTGCAGATATACTGACCTAGGTGGTCCAATGATCTGATGGTATAAAGCAGCTTCATATTTATTTTTTAAAATTTTTTTATATACCACCCTTCCCAAACCGGCTCAGGGCAGTTTACATCAAAATAAAAACAATTAAAATCAATTAACATTTAAAATAAAAATTCAATCAATTAAACAATTAAAATCATTAACATTAAGTGCATTTAAAACCAACATCAAAAATTTAAAACCATAAATCTAATTAAAAGCCTGGGTGAATAAATGTGTCTTCAGTGCATATATGACAGATCACTTCATGCCTGTTAACAGAATTCTCTTAAGTTCTGAAGTCCCAGCCCATGAGGAACCACTCATGTACTACATAATCTCCAGGGTCTGCTGTGGTTCCATAGAGGCCTGATCTTTACATGGACATCTTAGGACATAAGAACAGCCTTGCTGGACCAGGCCCAAGGCCTATCAGGTGCAGCATCCTGTTTCACACAGTGGCCCACCAGATGCCTCTGGGGAGCCTACAGGCAAGAGGTATGTGCATGCCCTCTCTTCGGCTGTTGCTCCCCTGCAACTGGTATTGAGAGGCATTGTGCCTCTGAGGCTGGAGATGGTCCACAGCCACCAGACTAGTAGCCATTGATAGACCTGTCCTCTATGAATTTGTCTGAGTCCCTTTTAAATTCATCCAAGATAGTGGCCATCACCACTAACCATGACAGATAATCAGGCTTCCCCAACCTGTGGCCCTCCAGATGTTGCTGAACAACAATTCCCATCATCCCAGCCACAATAAGTTGCAGCTGGGGGTGATGGGAATTGTAGTTCGGCAACATCTGGAGGGCAGGTTGGAGAAGTTTGCCATAGATTAATTATGTGCTGTATACGCACAAATAAGCTGCTTCATTAAACTGAGTGAAGAAGCCATTCCAAGAGAGGGAAAGAAGCCTCTTTGTTGCATTACATTAATCGATCAGGGCAATGATGTATAACTGCCATCAACTGTGTGTTTTATGTATTTTAAACTTTGCATTTTGTACACCCTTTGGAATGTTTTTAATGAAAAGTGGTATAAGTATTATTTTTAAATAAAATAAAATAAATGCATAATCCAATGCATGAGAAAAATAGTCAAGGACATGAGGCACAATCCAGCTGAAGTTAAGCACTTTTAGACCCCATTGTTTTCAACAGAATAAATGTGAGCATGTGCTTAACACCTGGAATCAACAGGACTTCAATGTGCTTGATGGATATAGACATAAGCTTCACTGTGGGATCTTCCAGATGGATGCAAAGCTTCCAGGATGTGCAAAGCTCCTGTGCAAACTCCAATCGCTGTCTTACAGTCAATGTGCTCACACAGGCTTCCATGCTCTTTCCTAGCACATTTTATCCTCTGGCTACATGCCAAGCAGGGACCTTGCACAATTCTCACAGCGCCACCTGCTGGCCAGCTTTTGCAATCCAAAAAGAACCTGTCTGAATCCCCAGTTGCCACAAAACTAGTGTGAAGTTCTTCTTAGATTGCAACATCTGGCCAACAGGTGACACTGAGAAAATTGCATGAGGTCCCTGCTTGATTTGTGGCCAGAGGATGAGATCACACTAGAAAGGAGCACAAAGGCTGATACAAGTGTATGGTCTGTGATAAGACAGCATTTTGAGCTTGCACAAGAGCTTTGCAGATTCCACATTTTATTTTCATCTGGAAAAGCTCTATGTCACATCAACAATGTGAAGTGCTGATATGCTACCAGGTTTTTTTTCTTATGGCCACTTTCCAGAGGGTTGTTTACATTGGGCCTTTCAGAACCATCACCAGCCCGGCTAGGGTTGCCAACTAAGGACTTTTATAGAGGACATGCAACTATTGTGAACCACCCAGGGACTTTTTTGTACAGAACAGTATATAAATGTACTAAATAAATAAAATAAATAAGTATTTTGGGGATGAAATTACTTTTCTTTTTCTTTTTTTGCATTAGGAGGAATATTTGGTATTTGGGGGACCAAAGAACCTTTGCATTTGTTTGGTGTCTGAAGTTCTGGGGAGCAGCTGGAACATGGAACACTTTGCTCTCATGAGCAGCTTCTCTCCCTCTCTCTCCGGGTAAACCTAACCAGGTGAGGAATTTACAGTTAAGAAGCAGGGGCCTTGAGAACTCAGCACCTAGACAGCAGCCTGAACAGACATACAGCTCACCTGGTCATCAGCCTCACAGTGGTGAGCTTTATTTATTCTCAGCTTATCCAATTTTTTATCAAAATATGCATATATAATACCAATAAACGTGTACAAATATTTTGCAAAGTGGAAACTTTTTGGAGACTTTTTTTTTTTTTTTGGTGAAAAGTGTCCTCTATTTCTACTTATTTTGGTAATGGATATCAACTTTTTTCACCATCTGGACCTGGCAACCTTACCAGTCACAGCCTGAAACTTGTTTTTCTTTCATTGTATGTAAACTAGTTTGAGAAGTTGTGATCGAAGGGAATTATTTTTAAATGAAGAAATGTTCTATCCAGTACAGTAAAGACTATATACATGTCTCAACACTTCCTAGCTTTCAAAAAATGATCTCTTAGTAACCTAGTGAATGTCAAGCCCATACTTATTTCAGAGATCTGCTTTATTTTCTTCATCAGCTGAGAACCAACACATGTATTTTACTTATTAAGCAGAGTGAACACAGAAGTGTCTATTTTCTTGCTATTATCACTTACTGAATGGACAGCATTTAGTTCCCCCTTGTTCAGAGCCCACTGTAATTACAGTTAATTACTACTCTTGACCTTGTAAATCTACATCTTCTGTATCTGCAGAGGGAATTTGAATGCATGTGCAGTAATTATCTCAATAAAAACAGTTCACCAAAGCATGAGGCACTTGCAGGCTGCAACCCTTTAGAATCCAGACAGTCTGGATAAGAAGCCAGGAAAGACCATCTGTAGACGGCATTTCAGAGAATCCAGTTCCCTCTGACCTTTACCTGTCCCATTCCTCTGCATCCTGTTAGAAATGGTTAATGAAGCCAGAAAAAGAAAACACGATGGCCTCCTTTACACATAACGTTAATGGACCTGCAGTTTGCCCCTGTGCCCCTCACTGTGCTCCCAGACAATCCCAATCTGGAGACTGGGAGACTAAAACAGGGAGGACCTGGCTGTGCAGGCTTCCTCCTTTGCATGAAACAAAGCCACAGCAGCCAACTGGAGAAGGAGAGAGAGAGGAGCTTCCTACCCTCAACTCCGGTTTCAAATGGAAACTGCAAGCTCCAGCCTTCAGACAACACAATGCCACTTTCTGACCTGAGGTTTGGCAGTGAAATTGAAGTTCCGATTCAGGATTGTTAAAAACCTCAGGTTGCTTTTATTTCAGAACCGCTGGTTTCCGCATACGGATGACAACAAATCTGAACGTCTGGCATGGTTGCCTCCGGTTTAGTGTGATCTCTAAAGGCAGCCCATGTTAGACTTCATGTGGAACCATTGTTAAAGCCAGGCTCCGCACATCTGTGGGCCTTGGGAGCCTATGTTCCTCCCTCCCATCCCAGTGCAGGTGTCCACTTCCCATCTAGGTTTAAATAAATCAAGATCAGTCATGGTGTCTGGACCCACAACTTGGTTTATCACTTATTTCAGTCAATATATTACTTACTAAGGCTGTTCACATGAGTAGCCCTACCCAGGCTTGCACAGCCCTGCCAGGGTAGAGCTGCTTGTGTGAAGTGCTGGGATCTGGGCTGATCCTGGTGTTGCCCCACCAGGTTTTTACCCAGGTGAAAAGGGCAAGTTTTTTTGCCCCAGGTTATTGCCCAGGTGAAAGAGCACAAGCATGCCTGGTTCCTGGTCTTGTTCTGCTGAGGCTGCCTGCAGCCTGACACAGAGACACAGAGCTGGGTACCTAGAGCACCCAGTTTGTGAGGAAATCCCCCAATGTAACATGCTCCTCATGAGGTGCATTAAGGGATTCCTGGAGGCTGGGCTGCATTTCCACAGCCTCCACATGGTCGTGTTTCCTGGCAGCACTGGTTGTGTGGGTGCGTGAGCCACATGGTCAGAACCAGCAACAGGATCATCAGGGGAGGGGGTAAGATCAAGCCTGCCTTCCCCCCGCACCCTCCCTGCCCCACTCACAGGTCACGAGAATGACTTTAAAGCCCTTTTTTGTGTGCAGCAGCCTGGTGGGCCATAAATACTGATAATGCGTTGCACAGAAAGCTGGTCAATGTTCACTATGAAACTAAGCTCACAGTAAACTAAGCATACAGTGAAGAGTGCATCTTGGCTTGGGATAGCTAAAACATGAGACATGGTCCATTGCTTCCCATGCAGCTTTCAGGTGTGTAGGAGGAGGTCTCCACAGGACTCAGTGGAATCTTTTCCCTCCCTTTCTCCCACTGGCCAGAACATGGATGAGAGCACATTGTGTCAGGTTCATGGCAATGTACCTAACCAATCTCTTCAATGGGAAGCCCACACAACCTTCCATATACACATCCAGTTGCCCACTCCTTGCAAGGACTCCAGAAAAAGATAGATTTTTGTAGCTTTTAATAAGATAGGACTGTGCACTGACTGTCCTTTCTCTTGACTGCTAGAATCCATTGTATGTTCCTCTATCTCATCAATAGCTACTTCATTACGCAGGAAGTAGAAGATGACTCTGAATTGAAGACAAACCCCTTAAGAAAAAAGGTTAGACCTGTTTTTATCTGAAAGGAAGAGGACTCTGAATTGAAAACAACCCCTCTTTTCTATTATTAAAGTGCTTGGAAAAAACCTAGGCTTCGGTTCAAATAAATAGGGGGTAAGTGATTTTTTTTCTTAGTACCCCCAAAGCATAAAGAATACAGCCTACGTACCAGTTTGTTGGTGATGTTCCGCATCTTTGCATAGAGAATCACTGAAGTCTGGATACATGGCAGGACTTTTCAGTAATAACGTGAGAACATTATCAACCTTCTCTGCTGATGAAAACTTGGAAGCCTGAGCAGGAAGGAAAACAAAAAAGAGCAAAAAAAGGTAAGCTGAGAGTGCACGTTCACCTTGTCTTCCAATCGAAGACAGCAAATGAAATACCATCTTTTCTGTCATGGCACTCTGCCTTTAAAGCTCCTTCCCTGGTGAAACTACTAGCCTGGAACCATTAGGCACTAGGTTAAAAAACTTCTGCTTTCCTGAGATTTTAATTAGCAACAATGACTGACATCTGAAGCACTTGTGGAAGGCTGTTGCGCTCAGGCAAAGTTCTTGCACTGCCTACTTGGGCTAAGTCTGGAGCTTGCCTGTCTCATTTATTTTAAAAGGAACTTTTGCACAGTTGCACAAATCCCTGTTTATAGTGCAGCTATCTTGCATTAGGGTAACTTTGCTCCTTACACAAGTACTTTGTTAGTCAGTGAGGCGATTCTCACAATCGCCGAAAAATGGACAAGCTCGCTTTTTGGTGGTTGTGTGCTACCACGGAAGCCGTGCGGCTCCCGGCAGCTAACCCGCCTAAATCCCCCTCCCCTTAGCCAAGGTTAATGGAGCGAGCGCTCTGTTAACCTCTTCTCCTTGATTGTATATTGCTGCGGCATGGCTCCATGCCATGGCAATGCACGAGGAGACCCCGGCAGGAGGCTGAAACCAGCCTCCCAGCCCTGGGGTCTCTCCAGGATGCCCCATGCACTCATGCGGGGCATCCTGGAACTTCTGGGGGCCGCATGGACTCCCTATCCCTGCAGCCCCCACTGGCTCCATGACAGGGTGGGTGGCCAATGTGGGTGGGTGGCCAATGTGGGTGGCCAATCTGGCCGCCCAGGGCTCCGTGGGCGATCATCTGCAAGGAGAGCGGGCTAAGACTGCTCTCCCTGCAAATCCCCTAAAGGCGAGTCTCACTAATCGTGAGACTCGCCTCAGTAAATGGCTCCTATGTCTTCTCATGCTTTCTAGTTTTATTCTGTAATGCTGTTTAATTTTTGTCTTTGTAAGCTGTCTTATACATGGATTTTATAAATGGATTTTTAATATAAATAGTAGAGTGCATATTTTGCATGCAGAAGATCCCAGGTTCAATCCCACATATTTTCAGATAGAGCTGGGAAAGATCCCTGTCTGAAACTCTGGAAAGTTGCTGAGGGGGGCTCGGGGGTCTCTCCAGGATGCCTCACATGCTCACGTGGGGCATCCTAGGACTTCTGGGGGCCACAAGGCCCCCAATCCCCACAGCCCCCGCCGGCTCCATGATGGAGCCGGCAGCCATGTGCGTGTCCAATATGGCCATCTGCGAGGAGAACAACCTAAGCCCGCTCTCCCCACAGAACCCCATCAGGTGCTTCGCAGGTGTCATGTGAAGCGCCTCAAGAACTGTGTTCTACCCGGGTTTGGGGTTTGTGTACACTCCCAATTTTCAGTTTCTGATTTGAAAAGTAATACACGAACATTATAATAAATCAAAAATTTTGACAACAGATCCTTTTGGATCAATTCATTTATATAATCTGGCATAAGATATATGCACAAATAGCGGTAACAGTACCCCTACAGAAACATTATAATCTGCTATTTTCTGACATAACAATGGAAAAGGTGAAATGGCTTCAGTTCCTAAAACAGCAGATTGAACTATATTACAAAACAAAACAAAAAAGAATACCAAAAACGTCCCCCTCTTACAAGCTCCCATGCCAAATTACAGTTGTGCAAACACAGTTGTATGGTGTGATGCCAGTTGGAAATAATGGACATCACATTGTGCAACTGTGCTTGGAGGACAGGTATATCAATGGCTACTCGTCTGGTGGCTATAGGCTCCCTCTAGCCTTAGAGGCACGATGCCTCTGAATACCAGTTGCAGGGGAGTAGCAGCAGGAGAGAGGGCATGCCCTCAGCTCTTGCCTGTGGGTTTTTCAGAGGCATCTGATGGGCCACTGTGGGAAACAGGATGCTGGACTAGATAGTCCTTGGGCCTAATCCAGCAGGATTGTTCTTATGTTTACACAGTTTTAAGTCACTGCAGCACAGCCTTTTTTTGTAATAGGCAGTGTTTTAGACATATGCAGTAGCCTGATAGTCAGTGTGGTATCGTGGTTAGAATGATGAATGACAACTGGGGAGATTTGAGTCCAAATCCCCATTCAGCCATGAAACTCACGGGGTGACTTTGTGCCAGTCACTTATCTCTCAGCCTAACCTACCTCACAGGGTTGTTGTGGGAATAAACATAGGAGGAACAGTGGGATATAAATCTATAATTCATACATACATAGACATACATTATTCTGCGTACAATGTAAGCCATTTTTTTCTATTGTTTTTATTGTGTTTTAACTTGTGATTTTTAATATTAAAATTTGTACACTGCCTAGAGATTTACATATCAGGTGGTATAAAAATATGATAAAATAAATAAATAAATAAAATTTAGGCAAAGCTTATTTTCTCTCCCTCGAATTAAATTGAATTATTATTATTATTATTATTATTATTATTATTAATCCAGGGCTTTAAACCTATTAATGCAATTAGGATTTTAAGAGGCAGGTAAATTTTGAAAGTTCCATCTTGCTTTCACTTTCTGGTTGAGGAGAACAACAGTGTCCTTAAAAATGTATGTTTGAAAATAATTTACCCCTGCCCTTAGCCAATTGCTAATAATGTAATGCATCATCTTTTATTAATCCTTGTGTTATGAGCGTAATGCCTTAGGCGGCAGACACGGTAGATTTGTCACAGGAAAATGAGACTGTCTGAATTACAAACACAGCTATTATTTTTGTTCTTGCTTTGCAATTACGATATAGACATGTCAAGTGCACTCAGACTGGTCACTGTTGGACAAATGATATTTCAGGTCCTTTCCTCTCCTACAATAGATTTTCTTTTCCCATGATATGACATTGGCAGAGGCAGCTTTTGCACTGCGGAGGCTTTCACCTCTTTTATTTGGTATGGTTAATGTCCCGAAATATATAAGAAGACATTTACATGGCATTATTCAAACAAAAGATCAAATATCAAATAATTGTATTTGATTTGCTAATGCTTTCCATAAGAACATAAGCAAAGTCTTGCTGAATCCATCAAAGATCCATCAAGTCTAGCACCTTGTTTCCTATAGTGGCTGAGCAGATCTCTTTGGGAAGTCCACAAGCTGGGCATGAAGGCAATTGCCCTCTGCTCCTGTTGCTTCTCAACAATTGGCATTCAGTGGTATACTGTCTCTGAGCCTGGAAGTTCCACATCTGCATCACGGTTAGAAGCTTAAAAACGATCCTAGCAATGGCCGTTGGGGATGCGGCCATCGCTCAGTGCCAGAGCATCTGTTTGCAGGCAGAAGGTCCCAGGTTCAATCTGCCAGGGCCCAAGTTCAAACCCCAACATCTCCAGGCAGGGCTGGGAAAGACTCCTGCCTGAAACCTTGTAGAGTTGTAGCCAGTCAGTGTGGATAATACTGAGCTACAGAGACCAATGGTATGCCTCGATTTAAGGCAGATTCCTACATTCCTAACTACTTGCTAAGCTACCTCATCTACATAATCCTTAGATTTCATCCTCCGCCCCCCCTCCACTCGAAACAATTTCCTTTGAACAAATGGCCCCATTCATATGTAATTGGAAACCAGAGTTGAAGGGGCCTGAGGCTGAATTTTTAGTATGTCTGAACACGTGCAAATGTGGTTTGGATGTAAAAGCAACCTGAGGTCTCCCTCCTGAAACTCCTGGGTCCTACCGGTTACATCCAAATGTGGACAGGTAATCGCACATGGGGGAGGGGGAGGGCGGAACCGTGATTTCATTCGCCCACATTTTATGTGAATGCAGCCTATGTATCTGCCTTATAGTGAGTCAGAACATTAGTTCATCCAGCCTAATATTATCTACCCTCACTAAACTCTGTGGGGCATAAGGTTGTTGAGAACTTTAACTGATTAATTAGTCAGACTACTCAGTTAAACATAGATTTTATTTGTGGATTCTTCAACATTGCAGCTGCCTCCTGATAATGGATTTCCAGTTGTGACAACATTGCTATAAGAAATTCAGGTGCATCTCCTTTTTCACTCAGTGGGCAAGACCCAAAGATTTTTAAGAATCTGATGAGATGCGTGCATCCAGAATCTTCTCATCCTCACAAGTAGGCTGTTCATAAAAGAGAATGAATCAGCCGCTGCTGTGTTGTAGTCTCTCTAAGTACATCAGAGTCCTTGGCCTATGCATGTATCTGAACATTCTTAAGTGAGAGTCCTTTGCATGTGCTGTGTTCAACACATCTGCAATCTGTCTACAGGTTGACCAATACATGTGTACACTACCAAATGTTAACCACCCAGAGAACTTGCGTTTTGGGTGGTATAGAAATATGTTAAATTATTATATTATATTATATTATATTATATTATATTATATTATATTATATTATAATTACTTATAGCTTGTATTTATATAATATAATATATTATTTATTATAATATTTTATAATAATATAAAACATTATATTATTATAGCTTGTGTTTCCATGTCAAAACAAGCAAAAAATCAACAAGAACAGGCAATTAAACAAAATACAATACCAGATCATAAATACAAAAACCAATACAACCAGTATAAAAGCAGAAGCAACATGATAAAATCAGTGTAAAAACAGCAATAGCACAAATCAAATAGTTTAATCATTTAGTGGATCCAATCAAAGTCCTGATGACAACAGAAAATGCTCATCCTCCGTTGAAAACAGCAAGAGAAAGAAGGAGCCCTGGGAAGAGAATTTCACAGATATTCCATCACTACTGAACAGGCACTATCTCTATTGCCCTCCAGACAAGTCTCAGCTAAAGGCACAGCACTTCCATCCCGGAATGCAATGCAGCATGCCAGTGGCAGCTGGTAAGGGTGGTGCCGGGTGCTGGTGGTGAGAAGCACCTTATAAGTAAATTAGAATGTGCTAACCAGCGGTACCGCTGCACTTGCAAGTTGCCTCAAGTAGCAGTGCTCTGTCTAGCAACATCCCGCATGGTGGCAGTGTGGCTCTGGCACTCACCTGGCTTCTGTGCATGCATGGAGGCCAGGTGAGTGCTGGAGCCATTGCGCGGGATGTTGGGTAGAGTGCCACTGCTCAAGGCAGCTTGTAGGTGGTACCACTGGTAAGCACCTTCTAATTTACTTTTAAAGGTGCTTCTCACTACCCCGCACGCCAGTGCTGCCCTCACCGGCTGCCACTGCTGCATACCTAGGCTTCCTACATGGTCTGGCCAGTGCCTGGATGGGTGGCTATGTAGGAAGCCTAGGTATGCCGACCAAGGCTTGCTTAGCTTCAGTAAGCTGGCTGAATCCTGTGTCTTTATACCATACCCTAAGATTTGAAGAATGGCTGCTGCCTAGACAAGCCCTCAGACAGTTTTCCTTCAGTAGGCAGCTGATGCATGGACTGCCGGAGGAGGAGGAGGAGGAGGCAGCAACCATGGCAGCTGAGGCTCACATTCTCACCAAGACTGGCAGTCCTGGCAGCAGCTGCTACAGCATCTGAGGCTCGCCCATCCAAGATGCTACTCCTGGCACTACTGCTGCTGCTTCAGCTCCTCTTCCTCCAGGCCCTGCTGTGATAGCATGAGGGAAAGAGCCTGGTCCATTTCCAGCCCACACACCACTTTCTGCCCACCCTCCTTCCTTCGCTGTCTAAACTTTGCCCAGGAGGAATTGGAGATGGAGGAAAGCTACCCAGTTGCCTCTCTTCCATCCATGGAAACATCAGAAAGGGCCAGGAAGGAACTGGAAAACAAGCAGGTGGCAAGGGTGAGCAACTTCTGATTCTCCACCATCAGCTTCTCTGCTGCGTGTTTGATCAGCTATGACTGACACCCCACCAGCTTTGACAGCAGTAGAAAAATATGGAGTATCTGGCCTTCGTTCAGGAACCAAATCCCAATTTGTAGCATTGTTTCTTGTGCGAAAATAGGTTTCAATACAAGACATTTCAACTTAAGTCACAGTTTTGGGGGAACCAATTGTGTCATAAATTTGAGGACTTCCTCTATGACAGGAAATACCTTCTGCAGTCTACAGATTTTGACAGAGGAGCCACATTCACACATAATGTGAAACCAGAGGTCGCTGAAACCGCCGTTAATTTTTATAACCGTGAATCACATCACAGACATTCGCCCAATTGCTGCCTGGCAAGCTATGTTTTAAGGGCAGGGGAGCCCCTTCCTCTTCCTCTGCAGGGCACCAGCCATTGGCCATGATCTTTTTGGAATGGTCCACCTGCTCTTGGCAAGGAAAGGGCATTTAAATCCCTTTAAATGACATGCAAGTCCTTCATCTGACAGCAATTCCAGCGATTGCCCTCATAAGAGCCCCACAACAAAACTGTCTTGCCCAAGCACCATTTCTGGCATTGGGGGGATACTGAGGGGCACTATTTTCCTGTTACTCTGGGAAGAGAACATGATGACTTCCTAAGAGGAAATATGTATATGAGGGAGGTCAAAGGATCTTGGGTTCTGGCCAGCTGTGACCCAGGATGCTCTTGCAATGGCTCACCCAGGCAAAGCAGTCTATGGAAAACAAACCACACTCCTGCCCCTGTGGTGGCTTGCTGCCCAGGGATTACCTCTCTCATGAGAAGGCCAGTCCACTGGGGAGGACCTTAGGCTTGAAAACCTTCAGTCTTCCACTGGACTGCACACTCATGAGTTGAGGCAGCAGTCCAGGGAAGGATTTCATGCACCCAAAGGAGATTTTGATGCTCCATGTGTTTGGGTGTAGCCAGGTGGGCAGATGGGAGAAACACAGGGACCAGGGACAGATTTTAACTCTCATTCAAATTTTCCAAGTTTGGACTGGTGTTGTGGCATATGCAGATCGGCCACTGCAGGGAATTACAGGAGACGGGAGCCCCAGTTTCCAGCAACCCCAGTAGATGGGGTTGTTGTTCTAGGCAAAAATAAAAATGTATATGTCCCAATGGGTGACTGGAGTAGTAGAAGGCCTGCTTGGACTGCCTCCTCACAGTAGTTGCCGAGAATGAGATAGGTGTTGCAAGGGTCCCTATCCCTGTGGCTTGCTTGTGTGGAGCAACTGGTTTGGGCGGCGTTTGCTGTCCGGCCCACATGCATGTCTCCATGAACTAACACTTTAGTGGCCCCCAAGAGGGCACTTTCCAATTTGACAGTCTTACAAGTTTGAAATGGGACATGGAGGCGTCCCTGTTGCCTGGCAATTGCTTTACAAGATCGGAGACAGGGGCCAGAGCAAGTGCCCAGAGAGGCGGCCAGCAAATAGTGCCACAGATATGGAGCGGGCATGATCCCGGGCAGTTCTCGGCCATGCTCTCTATGACTACATTTCCCGAAACAAAACCTCAGGTTGGGGCAGCAACACTCACTACAAACCAAAGGTTCAAATTGGAGTTTGGTAAGGGAAACCACAGTTAGCTTTTGCTGCGAAACCACGGTTCGCAACATCTGGACATCCACAAATCCCACCCTCTGCCCCATTTAACTGCGGTTTCACATTACGTGAGAATGTGGCCAGCATGTGCACAATGATTCTTTAAGTGGCCTCCTTCATATGTTTAATGGTTAACAACAGTCTGGGTGGTGGGAAGAAAGTTATACCCCCCATAGCCACAGGAATATTATGAGGCCCTGAGACTGGAGCCTGACTCTTTTTAAGTTTAAACAGTCAGCCCTTTCCTATGGCCTTCTTAAATAGTTGTGTGGTATCTGTCCTAGGCTTCAGAACTTTACATTTCAAAGGGCAACCCCACTCATCCTTAGCCCCATAGGCTATCTACAGAGCCACTGAGAGAGCTATAGGCAACCTGGTTCTGGACTTGGAGTCCTAATGTAAATCCTCACCCATCCATAAAGTACACTGGGCGACCCTTTGCTGGTTACTCCTTATCTCTGCCTAATCTACTTCACAGGGTTGTTGTAAGGATAAAATGGAGAAAAATGTGTGCTACACTGAGCTCCTGGAGGGCATAAACAAATAGCTAAACAAATAGATTTCCATCTACACACTTATTTTAGAAGGTTATTTTTCTCCTGCTGTTCCTATACAGGTTGTGATTGATATCAATTTTTAAAATGATTGTTTATAATAAACTTTGTTCACAGCTGAGTCAGAAAGAGTATGTCCTTTATATCTGGAAACCATCATGCACCTTTATGGCCCTGGAAAAATAGCAAGCAGTGAATAGCAACTGAACAACAATAAATTATTTTCACTTGCCAAGACATTACACTTAGGCATCTTATCAACTGGTGACATCTCTATGGTTCTTATTGATCCATTCTTTGTTATTATTATCCAATCAACATATATCCTTTATCTTATATTGGCACTTCTCTTCCCCTACCCCCTTATTTTATTAAGTCAACACAGGCATCAACTTACCTGACAAACAAATCCTATTGGATCAGCCACTTTCTGAAGTATGCATTCAATCTCCTCAGCTGCTGTGTAGTATTCAATCTGTGTCGTAGCTTTAATGACTCCCTCACAGTAGACATTTACATTTACAAAGCCAGCAGGAAAATCTTATAAAACAGAAATAAAATAACGGATGCAGAAGGATGAATAAAGGAAAATAAAGTGTGGAGAAGAAAGAAGAACCACCACCGAGATCCTTTCATCTACTGAATACAATGCATAAGACTCTTATTCAGAAGACATCTGGGTTATTCAGATGGCTATAGGAATTCTCAAATTTGGGTCCCCAGATGCTAGTGGACTACAACTCCATGTACTTGGACTACAACTCCAATGGGTGGGGGTGATGGGAGTTGTTATCAAACAATATCTGGGGACCCAAATTTGAGAACGCCTTCTCTTCCTATTGTAATTGTTGCATATTAGATGTGTATTAACATTTTAACATAGGAAGCAGCCTTATTCTGAGTCAGACCATTGGTCCATATAGCTCAGTATTGTCTACTCTACACAGACTGGCAGCAGCTTCTCCGACGATGCAGGCAGGAGTCTCTCTCAGTCATATCATGGAGATTCCAGGGAGGGAACTTGGAAGCTTCTGCATGAGCCAGCGTGGTGTAGTGGTTAGAGTGCTGGACTAGGACCGGGGAGACCCGAGTTCAAATCCCCATTCAGCCATAAAACTAGCTGGGTGACTCTGGGCCAGTCACTTCTCTCTCAGCCTAACCTACTTCACAGGGTTGTTGTGAGGAGAAACTTAAGTATGTAGTACACCGCTCTGGGCTCCTTGGAGGAAGAGCGGGATATAAAATGTAAAATAATAAAATAATAATGCACGCAGGCAGGTGCTCTTCCTAGAGAGCCCCCATACCCTAAGGGGAATATCTTACAGTGCTCACACATGTAGTCTCCCATTCAAATGCAATCCATGGCAGGCGTTGCTTAGCAAAGGAGACAATTTGTGCTTGTTACCACAAGACCAGCTCTCCTCCAACTTGAGCTGTGCTTATCTGTCTGGTACAGTTTCGCCTATTTTATTTGGCTCTTCAATCTTACAGCCATGGGAGCATGGGGCATTTTGAAATTCTGATCCATGTTAATATTTCAAAAGTGGAAAGTCGAAGCATGTTCACCCTTGTGTTTCTTTCTGGATCCTGAGCCCTCTCAATATTTTTAATCAGTTTCTCATTGCTTTTGTGATGTAAACTGCTTTATGGAATTTGTGTTGAAAGTGTGATATAAATAACAGTTAAGTTCAATTAGTCTATGAGTTCACTTATACTGTATACTCAGCTACAGCTTTCCAGCACTCCTTCATATAGTTATATATTTTTTCTGTTTTGAGGTTTCAATAAATTGGTCCTGTTTGGTTTCTGTTTGTTCTTCCAGTTTCTTGTATACATCACCCTGGTTATTGAACATATAAATAGAAAAGGGCCTGCTCTTGATCCCTGAGGTGTCTGCTCACCTTTTTGTGGCAACAGTAGAACGCTCTTGCAACCAACAGAGCCATTCCATCACTGGCTTCTCCCAGTCATCCTGTCACAAAAGCCATCCTGACACAGGGACCTTTCCCCAGAGGCCCCTGTGACAATGCTCCACTACAAATCCTAGAAGTCAAGAGTCCTCTCAGACCTGAGAACAGCCCTGGTCTCAGAAGAGTCCAACAGGAGGTGTCTGTGGCAGGTAGTGAAAGGCAGGTCACAGAAGCCTATTCAGAGATTATGCTGTACAAGTGTACAGATGTAACTGTACACTGTACAGATATAACTGTACAAGTGTACAGATGAACTCAGGCACACACACAAAAATGTATGAACTTTCTTACATTTTTGTGTGTATACCTGAGTGCATTTTAAAAGTGAACCTGGGCCTAGGTTCCTCAAACACATGGTACAGATAGTGACCACTGTAACCATGTATAGTGTTGAAAGCGGGGCCAGAAATCCTGACAGGTGTGTCACTCACCCACTCGTGTGTCAATGTGGTTTCCAGACAGCGAGCTTTACACTGCAAAAAGTGGTGTAAACTGTGATGTTTTGTGGTGCTGATTTAAAACCACAGTTGAAATCCGTTGCCACCTACAAAAAAGACTAAAGATTTTTTAAAAGTCTTTAAAAACACACCTCTTCACCCAGGCCTTTAATTAATGTTGTTTTAATGGTTTTAATGCTGTTTTAAAATATTATTTTAAATTTTTTAAATTGTTGCAATGTCTGTGTGTCCCCCCCCCATTTTTGTCTTAATGAATGTTTTACTTTGTTTTTATTCTGTTGTAAACCACCCAGAGACGTAAGTTTTGGGTGGTATTAAAATGTTTTAATAAATGAATGAATGAATGAATGAAACAGCAGACAAATACAGCTATTTTTTTGCGATGAATATGTGCCATTATACGGCTGCAACGCAGCAATAAAATCTGAAAGAAGGCATCGGAAATGTGAATGGCACCTTGCTTACAGCACAGGGACTGCGATGTCACGACACACAGGCTGTATGGAAGGACACTTAAGGGATACTTCATGACACTGTGGTAGTGTGAAATCTGGGAAGCGTCCAGCACTGCACAGCAGTGATCGGCTATAGAGGCAAATGCCAAAACCATGAAGGTGGGTGCTTTGGGGAACAGCAATCTGGAACGATCCAGGTTGCTGGTCATGGAAGCATGTATTATCACGGTTTGGGCCTCTGCCTCTGCTGAGAATCGCTGCTGTAACTGTGAGCAGCATCAGGGAGTGAGTGATACACCGGGCAGGACTTCCAGACCCACTTTCCATTTACACAGTTACCGTGGTGTTTTTAAAAATAGAAATAGGGCTAATGACTGTATCTGCCTTCATTTTAAGAATGTGTGTATAGGTCCCTCAAAGGCATGGTATAGAGAGGAAGTGTTCTGCTGTGAATATAACCTGAGTAACTGTACCTGTGTACAGATCTGTACCTACGTATACTGTATACTCATTGTACAAGTGTTCAACATAATGTCCGAATAGGGCTGCTGTCCCTGTGTACAGATCTGTACCTATGTATATTGTACACTCATTGTATGAGTAAGCTTGAGACAATTCAGACATTATTAGAGGAGGTGGCACTTGAGTACAGCTTCCGAAAATGAGGTGGAAATCCTACCTGGCACATCAGTCACTCTCCCCTGCCAGGCAAGTCCATCACACTTACAACCGTCATCAGAAGAGGCAAAGGCTGTAAGCATGTTGACCAGTTCTGTGGTCAGGAGGCTCCAAGCTGGGTGGGACTTCCACCCAATTCTTGGAGGGTTTACTTGATTACTGCCTCTTCTAATAACATCGGAATGAGGCTACTGACATATTTATAGGGCTAGAGAGTCAAGGAGAACTAACGGAAAAGGCATTCCAAAGCTGCAATAAATGGAGACCCAAAGGTGGGATATCAAAAGTGGGGGGGGGGCAGGAGCAGAAGTGAGAGGAGAGACACAGAGAGGAGAGCTGGTCTTGTGGTAGCAAACATGTCTTGTCCCCTTAGCTAAGCAGGGTCCGCCATGGTTGCATTTGAATGGGAGACTACATATGAGCACTGTAAGATATTCCCCTTAGGGGATGGAGGAGAGCATCTAGTAAGAGCATCTGAGAAGAACATCTAGGTTCCATGTTCCATCTCTGGCATTTCAAAGATAGGGCTAAGAGAGATTCCTGCCTGCAAATTTGGAGAAGCTGCTGCCAGTCTGTACTGAGCTAGATAGACCAATGGCCTGACTTAGTATATGGCAGCTTCTTATGTTCCTATGTCAGTGTAAGGTTCAGAGTACAAAAACATGCTGAGATGAAGCAGGAAGGTTAGAATGTTGAGATGAAGCAGGCAGGTGGACAAAACAGAAAGGGTTGATGTGTGGATTGGGTGAAAGGGAACTTATGGAGGCAGAGACCTCCAAATACTGGGTGCACCTGGAAGTATTTATAGACAATCCAATGAACAGTGTGCATAGAAGAGACATTTTCTATGTTCTTATCTAATGATAATCAAGACAGAACACAGCTTTCTATAGTCTTTAACAAAAATAAGACTATTGTTCAAGAGCATTTGCTGTAATGCCTAAGGTGCCTGGTTCAAGACCAGTGGGTCCAAGCAATCTAGCACCATGAATCCAGTAAAAACTGCATATAAATCTGGGATAGAGTGAATATATAGATAAAGTGAATAAACAGAGTGAATAAATCTGGGATAGAGTGAATAAATCTGGGATAGAGTGAATCCTGAGCAAGAATGTTTACTTTCATAACTCTAGTCTAGATACTGAATCCTTTTCATCTCATTGTTTAGGAATAGAAAAGTGAATGGTGCAGAAGATTTTAGCAGCTTCAAAACAGCAAAGGAAGAAAAATGTTTGAAGATATTAGTATGACTGTCAAATGAATTACCAGAAAGAGTTGGGGGGGGGGAGTACCTATGTACTATGTAAAACAAGAGAACATTTTGCTAAACTCCATGCAGTAATAAGATAATATGAGCTTGCACATTTTATAGTGGGGATTGATTGAGAATGGCAATCTGTGACTAATCAATGACATTTTAAAGACTGCCACCTGCCATTTCATCATACAAAAACAACCTAATAAATCCTATAAATCTCAAGCTTTTATGTCTCTGTATTAATAAAATAGGATAAATAGCATTTGGCATGTAGAATACATGCATAAAAGCACCCACAAATTAGTACTGGATTCTGGTGAGAAGTGGAACTGTTTGTAATAAGGCAAGTGGTAGGATACAAGAACCAAACACACACTCTTCCCCCCCCCCCACCTTACCTAAAGCTTTCATGCACCAGACTTTCTGGTTCCAAAGGTCTGGCTGCGTCCAGAGCCATTGATTTCCTGTTATGAACTCAATCATTAATGAGTCATCAGGGACTTCATCTCGCAAGAGAATGAATATTTCTCCAGGGTTCTATAAAGTAAGAATTAAATTGAATTAGCCCTTCACGTCAATAAATGAAGACGTATAACAGGTAAATTAGCAGTTTTTGTGTTCATTGCTTGAAACATTACCAGGAGATGTGTTTTATCCCAAAACATAATTACATGAAGGAGAGGGTGGGTAGTTTACCGGTTGCTATGGGGCTCTATGCATGCTGCATAGGACAAAGAATCCAGCTGGAATTGTGGCAGGGTATCAAACTAGCGTACTTCAGAGACGTGATGTGAAAACCCAGCTCCCTTGAGAAATCCATAGTGCTGGGGAAAGTTGAAGGAAAGAGAAGAAGAGGACGGCCAGCAGCAAGGTGGATGGACTCGATTACAACAGCAATGAATGCACCACTGAGAGGCCTTAAAGGCCAAGTCGAAGACAGATCATCCTGGAGAAAATCTATCTATGTGGTCGCTAGGAGTCGAAACCGACTTGACGGCACTTAATCAATCAATCAATCAATGGTTGAGGGGAAACTGCAAAGGAAAAGTAGATGGTGGAAGTTTAAGTACCACCCCCGCCCCCGTGACTTCTCCCCTCCTTTCATTGGAGAAGGGTGGCTAGGTTCTACATGCACCAACTACCCTCTGTCTCCAGGCCAAAGCATTATCTGTAAATCTCATGTTCTCAGATCTCTTGACTTCAGATGCAGGAGACTCCATGCTGGATTGGAACAGCAGCACTGGCAGAGGGGATATTTAATCCTCCCCCATGCAGCTGCCAGACTGAAATTGGGCCTCCATAAGTTGCTATC
Organism: Hemicordylus capensis; assembly: GCF_027244095.1. Taxonomy (NCBI): domain Eukaryota; kingdom Metazoa; phylum Chordata; class Lepidosauria; order Squamata; family Cordylidae; genus Hemicordylus; species Hemicordylus capensis. The sequence continues at coordinate 32,375,515 of NC_069661.1, read as the reverse complement.
AAGTAGCTTGTCTGTTTCCCCTTGCTTGAGCAAGACATACAAGCTACCTATATTGCACTTGTCTTTCCCTCAGTGGGTTTAATAGCAGCTTCAGAGGTGCAGCAATTTTGCCTAGACAAACAGCATGAGGGGAGAAGTGTAAAGAACTCACCATCATTAGACTAATCCAGTTCTCCTCCTCAGCTGCTTTTGAGTTTAAGAAGAAAACACCAGGCTATCTGCTCATGGATCTCCCATTTCACATCTGTTTTGGTCTTCAGGGCTTCCAGGACTTTCAAGAACGCGAGGCTGTTCTCACGGCTAGCCTAACTCCATCAGGGCTGCCCCAGGCAGGTTTAGGCTGGTTGTGAGAAGTGGCGGGATCCTCGCAGATCCTTCTGCTCCCCACCCACCTAAACCCCTTAATCAACTTGGCTTTTAGCCGAAGTTAAGGGTGCTCTCACACCTTAACCCAGCTACCAGATGTTGAGGTGGTTCCTACGATCAGTGGGAACCACTGAAATGGGGTTAGCAGGGAGAGTGGGCTTAGCCCACTCTCCCCACAGAGGACCCGTCAGTCAGCTGCGGGTGGCCGAACCAGCCACCCACACAACTTCCGGCTCCATAACGGAGCCGGAAGGGGCTGGGGAGTTTGGGGGCTGCGTGGCCCCCAGAAGCTCCAGCATGCCCTGCGTGAACGTACAGGGCATGCTGGAGAGACCCCCGAGCCGGGAGGCTGCTTTTTAGCCTTCCAGTCTGGGGTCTACTCGTAAGTTGCCACACCACAGCAACTCATGATCAGAAAGCCTGGGTTAGAGAAGCACTTTCTCCGCTAACCTGGGCTTAGGGGAGGGCTACTTAAGCGGGTGACGCGCTTCCGTGGGATCAGGCCCAGCTGCGAGCCCAGTGGTTCTCACGGTCTGCCAAAATCGAGCTAGGCTCCCTTAGCCCGATTTTGGCAGACTGTGAGAATAGCCTCGTTGTGTGATTCCTTGGGCTTCATGCAGCCACAGAGACAGAAGCATAGAGTGCCTGTCTGAGGGGGGAATCCCTAATGCAATTCATGTGGCACACATTGCATTGAGGGAGGCCTGGAGGCTGGAACAACAAGTTCCAGCCCTAGATCCCTCCTCTGTGCTTCATGGAGCAGGGCTGCCCACGTGGATGTGCGGGAGGCTCACCAAAGAGGATCTGCTTGGTCAAGTGGGTGGAAGGTAAGGTGAAAGCAGCCTTTCCTCCGCACAATTCCCGCACTCGCCCCGCCCTCTTGGGGCAATCGTGTGAATTAACTCAGTTTCTCAGATGTTTAATACATCATATTATAGTAGATATATACATGCTCTGACCTTGCATGAGGCAAGGTAAGGTAGCTGCCACAGGCAGCAGATTATTAGAGTAACAGCAGGATGGCAAGATGCCCCCGCCCCCTTGCTGCTATCAGAGCAGCTTTTTAGGATCAACCTGACTCTTGGTTGCTCCACAAGGAGTGCCTTCCCTCACATTCCTGGCAAAGGCTGTGAGAAGCATGAGGAGAAGGACGAGGCTACTGGCATTCTTCTCTCCTCCCTGTCCCCTATGCCACTTTTAAAGCTTGCAAGGGTTAGGTTTAAATGGAGGCTGGCCCCCAACAGAAACGTGGTACCTATAATTTTTGTTATGCCTGCCTGATTCTGAAGGCTAGAAGTGGGCACCAAACCTAGATAAATCACAACATTATGCTATTGCATAATAGAATTGGGATAGGTCCACAATCAGTGACCCAGAACACGTTTTGCATGTAGCTCACCCCAAGTGAAAATCCCAGTATCGTAAAAAGAATGCAAGTAGCAGGGTTAGGAAAGATATCTGCCTGAGACACTGAAGAGTCGGAATAGAACTGGATTACATGGACCAACAGTCTAACATATCTCAAAATTATCTAATGTTATGTAATGGATATTATTCATGTAAACAATGCCCCTCATCCATTCTTTACTATGACTGTAAAAGCAAGCAAGTCCTATCATAATTTGCTTTTTAGACAAATGATTCACACTACAACTGAGTTATATTTGTCCAAGGAAACCAAATTTTTAAATAGAAGTCACGTCATCTGTGCATTATTTACAGTGCCTATAGCCATGAAGATAAACACTCCTTTGATTTCATATGCAGCCCTTCTGCAAATGAAACATATAGAGGCCATTAGTGGGGAGAAATACCAGAAAAGCCGCATTTTTATCCATCGTTAATAGATCTTACCTCACATGATATCCTCGTTGGCAGTACTAAGACTGCTGGCATTTCCAGTGTTCCAGTGATCAGTTCTGTTTCCACATTTACATCTTCGAGCTTCAAGCCATTTTCTAAATCTGAAGACAAGGTATCATGGGAATCTGCCAAGGGAATTACATTGTCCTTTTGAGTTCACTGGGGTTTACTTCCAAGTAAGTGTACATACAATTGCATTACAAGTTTATGGACAGATCTTATCCTATATATATATTTAATTTTTATTTATTTATTATTACATTTATGTCCCTCTTTTTCTCCATGGAGCCACCTAATGGCGTAGCAGGGAAATGCTTGACGAACAAGCAGAAGGTTGCTGGTTTAAATCCCCACTGGTACTATATCGGCTAGCAATGATATAGGAAGATGCTGAAAGGCATCATCTCATAGGAGAGGAGGCAATTGTAAACCCCTCTTGTAGTCTACCAAAAGAAAACCACAGGGCTCTGTGGGCGCCAGGAATCAAAATAGACTTGATGGCACACCTACCTCCAAGGAGCCCAGAACAGTGCCCATGGTTATGCTTATCCTCACAATAACCCTGTGACATAGGTTAGGCTGAAATATGTGTGACTGGCCCAGAGTCACCCAATGACTTTCATGGCTGGGTGGAGATTTGAACTCAGGTCTCCCCGGTTCTAGTCCAACTCTCTAACCACTACATCACACAGGCATAACAGTGCCAGGTCCAAATATCCTGTCCTGCTTTCCTTGCATACTCCCACACTCTAATGTGAATGATTAATAATTGCAACCCTGGACAATGGAGACAAGGACTGGGTTGAAGCAGCATCCCTATAAAGAATAGGAGGACAGTAAGTGATGTTTAGGTTAGGTTCAGACAAAAGCCATTCAAGGCATCATCAGTGGTGGGGGGAAAAAGGTTGAAAAGGTGCATTTGCATTGATTTGATCTAGAAATGCTGGGAAAGCTCACCAGGCTTGGGCCCAGATATAAGCTTTGGGAGCTCATAAATGCTCACATTAAAAAAGAGATGAGCATTATAAAGCCCCTGAACTCTTCTCCCACTTAGATTGAAACTGTGCATGCAAATTCCCTATTTGGATTGGCTCAGAAACTAAGCCAAGTGATTTCCATATAAACAAACAAATAGCATGGCTTATTTTCTGAGTCAAACTGATACGATCCAGGGGGAAATCCCACATCTCTAATCTGAGCTGTGCACCACTAAAGTAGCGATGTAGGTGGCTAGATTTTTTGGCAGCTCCCACCTCCGCCTGCCTGCTGGCTTCCCTCCCTTTGCCTATGTGGAAGAACAAGGCCTAGATCTCTTGGTTTTATAAATAAGCCCTGGAATTGCAAATGCATGGTATTATGAATTGGACTGATACTCCCACATTTCTTCTTCTTGTAAATAAGCCTTTGTATTGTGTTAATCTTCCTAAAACTTTTCTTTATTGTAAATAAGATTGTGTGTTTAATATGCTTGCAAATCCCTATGCATGAAAAAACTGGAAGGGTCAAAGGTTCATGCCTGCTGTGTTTTAGTTTCATTTTGAGAATGTCAATCTGACTGTTTGGTTTTGGAGGGGAAGCAAGATTTGAAAAATGGAGGGAATGTTGTGATACCCTGATTGGGGTTTTTGTATTGTTTTGTTTTGTTTTGTTTTACTTGTTGGAGTAAAATTGTGTGTGTATATAGAGAGAGGGTTTGAGAGAGTTTGGCAGTCACCGTGAGAAAAGAGTCAGCGATTGAGTCAGTCAAGAAGAATCAAGAAAAGAGTCTCTAGCAGTCATGAAGGTAGAGTTGGTGCAGTGGAATGCTGTGCAGAGCTGTGATTCAGAAGAAGAAGAATCAATGTGGTTCAGAGTCTGATGTCACAAGCAATAGCTGAAAATCACTACAGAGAGTGGAGACTCTCTGAAGGGCTGAAAACACAGAACCACTAGTTTGGATTTAATCCCAGGCCAATAAATGTGACTAAGAACTGAGCTGCTGAAGGAACAAGCCAAGCTGCTGACAAAAGAAGGTAACTGCAGAGGACTCTGTGTTAGGGAACAGTTGAGTTAGACTTGTTGGATGCATTTTCCCCTAACCCTTTTATTACTTCCTTTATGCTCTCTTGGCAACTGGGTGTTTGTTTGTTTTTTAAATTAAGAAACCAAAGCTAATCTCTCAAATTTACAATACACTTTTCCAAAGTAAACTTTTGTGTTGCATTTTTTTTTAAAGTTGAAGCTTGGTTAATTGTCCACCCCACACCTATAAGCCTTTCCACTCTACTGAGGTTTTGTTTTTGTTTTTTGGTATTTCTACAAAGGTGTAAGGGCTGTTGTAATAGTCCCAGCCATATAAAAGAAAAGTCTACTTGGTGTCAGCAGTACAGAATTGATATCACTGGGCTCGTGGGATCTGAAATTCCTCCATATGTGGTATCACATAGGTGGGACTAGTAAGAGTTGCCCCACAGCCTGCCTTCCTCCTCAGTTGCCCACCTTCTCACCTCTCTTTCTCTCTCCATCACTGGCAGTGGCAAAGAGCCAGTGTGCAGGCTAATGACATCACTGTGTGGCTCATATCACTGGACAGTGATGTCATTAATTCTGAGAGAGAGGCAGGTAGTATGTGGCTCCCCCAGACTTGGCCTAGTTGGGTGGCCTGTGTTTACTGCACATGGTCTCCCAACAGTAGATCCACCCCTGGTGTGTACTCTCAGTTTAAGTTAAGTGAGATTCATATAGCAGCCCTTTCAGACCTTCAAAAAGTATTGAGGGTGTTTGTGGCAAGCCATGCAAATTTGTCTCAAGGGGTTTCAACATTTGCTGATTAATGTGGCACCCCCTGCCTCCACTGCTACCTCCTCATGTTTACTGGAAAGGTCAGGCATTCCCCTCATGCACTATCGTCCCACAATGGTAGATGCAAGGTCCACCCTGCAAACTGCTTCACCAGTTCATACTGCAGATGGAGTTCCATAGATATTCATTCAAGGTTTGTGAGGGCTTTATATCTTTTCACTTTATATTCAGGATCTTTTGAGCACTATTTGCCCTTTTCAAAAGGGTCCTGAAATATATCAGTGCTAGGGCCAATGAGAAGCTGGAGATCTGTGATTGGATCTGCCATCTTTACATTTTGTTTAAAAAAATCAACCGGGGGGGGGGGGCAGGATTTGACTTCAGGGGAAAGGAATTAACCCTTACCCCTTTCAGTTTTTTTCAGTGGAAAGCTCCCTGTCAAAACTGCTATTTCCCCATTAAGGAAAACTTAGATATATCTGTAAGTTTTCCCTAACAGGGCAAGGTTTCATTGGGAGAGGGATAGTTTTCATTGGGACATCAATGTGGGGAGAAAGTGTCAGGTCCCCTCTCCCCCTCAACATGGTCCCAAGTCTAATTGGTGGGCTCTATTGGTTGCTTTTTTCAAAAAAATAAATCAATTTATGAGAGATTTAATCTCGGTTTCCCAGCGTCTTCTGTAGGTTGTCCCATAGACATATATCTAAATAACTATTCATTGGGAAAATGCATTTTTATTCAGATAATTTCTATCGCCTTTACCACCATGGTTTCAAACTGTAAATGAAAAATAAAGCCATTTCTCACCTTCAGAGATGTGCCCACCAGCAAACCCTTCACAGAAATGTTGTTTTGCATATAGGTTGCACCTTCTGGGAGTAGCATTTTGAATCCCAGGCACATAAACACAGGTCCTTTTTCATATGAGTCAAACATCTGAACTTATTAGCAGCATCTAGTGATGCTTAGACTGTGTTGTGAGCTGGAAACTAAAATCTATGGTCTAATCCCCTTGGGTATTTAAGGAACTCCTGCTGAGAATGATAGTCTATTATATAGGCTAATGCCCTGTCTGAGGCTGCTTTCTTTGGCATGCTTTTGACAAATATCTACTGCTATTCTTCACCGCCAATGAATTAATCACAAGTTGCACTTTATATCTGGGTAATCAAATATTAGCCTTGTATCCGTTACATACATTTGCTGTAACAGTGATTCATTTAATTGGGTATTATGCTGATGCTTTGAGTTTTCTTTCAGTCTCTCTTCTTAATTCATATTATTCAGTACTTCATTTCAGCCAGTCTTATACAAAACCATTTGGACTGCATTATGGCTTTCAATTCGACATTTTCAATGAATTGATGGAAATGACTTTGAAACTGCATTTCCCCAAATAAACACAGAATTCATAATGAACCTTCTCTCAATTTCCACTGATTCAGAAATGGAATGCTTTGGCATAGCTTCCAAAGGAATGAAACTTAACATGCATCCTGTTCAGAGCACAAGATGATCCCACTCTTTCAATAATACTCATCAAAATATGGTTGGAATTTTCTTTGTGATTATCATTTGCCTGCTGGATCTCTTTCACACTATCTTCTCTCTGTCCATGCTGGGAAGCAAGTGTGTGTGTGTGTGTTGAGGGGCTATGTCCTGGGAATCAAGGGCAGGGCAACTCCACATGGGGGACCCACAGAGTCAGAGGATTCCTTGTGGGGAATTGTCTTTCTTTCCCCTCCCCCTTATTTCCAGGATGCAGCCCCTTAAAACCACCTCATAGCTCAGTCAGAGAGAAATCTGACTTGGGGAAGGGCATGAGTTCAACAGAATTGTCAAAAGAATGTTGGAGTTGCAACCTGATCCAACTGGACCTGACAACTTGCGGGGGGTGTGGTGCATGTTGGCTCTCCTGACAATTTCCCTGTTGGATCCATCATTTTCCAATGTGCACTAAATACCAAAACTTATATATTTCTTTCTTTTTACCATTCTTACAAATAACACTTTTGTTTACTTATTCAGCAAAGATCTGTACATATTTTATCTCAGAAACCTAACTATTTTCCCACAACCTGCATAAGAGAATTCTGATTTTAGCATCCATGTGTTGATTTGCTTCTGCTCTAGTGTGAGCTTCTACCCAGAATAAATGTTCATCATTGAACAAATGTCTAGTAATGCTTCCATCCATGGTGACCCATCTGTCTTTTGCAAAACCAGCAGCCACAGTCTTTGTTCTGTTCAGAATAATTTTTGATCCTATTTGCTTTGTTCATGGTTAAGCACTTTAATCAAAGTGGTAGCTAATACTTGTTATCTCTGAGCTGAAAATTGCATGCCAATCTAAAGAAGTCATAATATTTTATTAGTGAATGACAATTTTTTCCTAAGCCAATCTATGGACAGAATGCAGAGGCATGCCATCCACTGGCTTTGCACCAGTGAAGAAACCAACTGGCTCAGATGTAGCCAGTGACACCTGGAAGTGACACCAACGGCAAGTGATGGTGGAGAGAAGTGGAGGAGTCAGCAGGTTCTGGCATGGAGGCAGGACAGCCAGAAGATGAAGCAGTGGCTCAAATCCAACCACAAAAGAGGTTTAGCAAGAAGGAGAGAAGAATAAAGGAGCTGAGTTGGTGAGGCTGCATCATATGTACAATGTCCAAGGCTGAGGTGAGATTGTTAGTCTCCTGGACTTACAGATATAGAGAGAACACAAGAACAGCCCTGCTGGATCAGGCCCAAGGCCTATCTGGTTCAGCATCCTGTTTCACACTGTGGCCCATCAGATGTCTCTGAGAAGCTCACAGGCAAGAGTGGAGGGCATGCCCTCTCTCCTGCTGTTGCTCCCCCGCAACTGGAAATTAGAGGCATCTTGCCTCTGAGGCTGGAGGTGGCCTATAGCCACCAAACTAGTAGCCATTGATAGATCAGTCCTCCATGAATTTGTCTAAGAACCTTTTAAAGCTGTCCATGCTAGTGGCCATCACCACATCCCATAGCAGAAAATTCCATAGATTTAATTATGTGTTAAAAAGTACTTCCTTTTATCAGTCCTAAATTTCCTGACCTTCAGTTTCATGCGATGGTTCTAGTGTTGTGAGAGAGGGAGAAAAATTTATCTCTGTTCACTCTTCTACTCCATGCATAATTTTATAGACCTCTATCATGTTTTCCCGTAGTTGCCTTTCTTCCAAACTAAAGAGCCCCAGATGCCTTGCCTAATAAGGAAGGTGCTCCAGGCCCCTGGTCATCTTGGTTGCCCTCTTCTGCACCTTTTCCAGTTCTACAATGTCCTTCTTAAGATACGGTAACCAGCACTGTTCACGGTACTCCAAATGTGGCCGCACCATAGGTTTGTATAAAGGCAACATAATATTAGCATTTTTATTTCCAATCCCCTTCCTAATTATACCTAGTATGGAATTTGCCTTTTTCACAACAGCAGCACAATGAGAAGACACTTTCAATGAGCTGTCCACCACAACCCCAAAATCTCTCTTCTGGTTACTCACTGGCAGCTCAGATCCCATCTGTCTATATGTGAAATTGGTGTGGGGTTTTTTTGTCTCAATATGCATCACTTTACATTTGCTCACACTGAACCGCATTTGCCGTTTTGCCACCTACTCACCAAGTTTGGAGAGATCCTTTTGGAGCTCCTCACAATCTGTTTTGGAATTCACTACCCTAAATAGTTTAATGTCATCTGAAAATTTGGCCACTTTGCTGCTTATGCCAACTTCTAGATCATTTATGAACAAGTTAAAGAGCACTTGTTCCAGTACAGATCTCTGTGGGGCCCCACTTCTTACTTCCCTCCACTGTGAAAACTGTCCATTGATTCCTGCCTGTACTATCACCTGTCCTTCAACCAGTTACCAATAAACCTGTCCCCTTATCTCATGGCTGCGAAGTTTACTCAAGAGTCTTTGGTGTGGAACTTTGTCAAAAGCTTTTTGGAAATACAAGTATACTATGTCAACTGGATCATCTTTATCCACATGCCTGTTGACACTCTCAAAGAACTCCAAAAGGTTAGTGATGCAACACATGCTCTTGCAGAAGCCATGCTGATTCTCCTTCAGCGAGGACTGTTCTTCTATATGTTTTACAGTTTTGTCCTTAAGTGTGCTTTCCATCAATTTACCCAGCACAGAAGTTAAGCTATCCGACCTCTGGTACAGAGCTGTATTTTTGCTAGGAGATTAGCAATTTCACATTTGAGTTCCTTCAGAATTCTTGGGTGGGTGCCATCTGGCCCTGGCAATTTGTTAATTTTTAGTTTCCCCCAGCAGTTTAGAACATCCTCTTTTGTCACCTCAAATTGGCCCAGTTCTTGAGCTTTCAAGCCTGAGAAGCTCAGTTCTGGAATGGCTATATGGTCAGTATCCTCCACTGCCAAGACAGATGCAAAGAACTCATTCAGCTTCTCTGCAATCTACTTACCCTCTCTAATGATCCCTTTCACACCTCATCATCTAAGGATCCAGCCACCTCCATGGCAGATGTTCTGCTTCTGATACATTTTAAGATGTTTTTGTTATTGTCACTTCTAGCCATATGCCCCTCAAACTCTCTTTTTGCATCATTTATTGTCTCCTTGCATTTCTTTTGCCAGAGTTTATGTTCCTTTCTGTTCTCTTCATTTGGGTAGGACTTCTATTTTTTGAAGGAAGTCGTCTGCCCTTTTATAGCTTCCCTGAGTCTACTTGTTAGGCATGCTGTCATCCCCCTTCCTCCTTCTTGGTATACATTCCAACTGAGCCTCTGTTATTGTGGTTTCAAATAAATTCCATGCTTTATGAAGTGACTTGACCCTCCGGACTTTCCCTTCCAGCTTCCTTTATCAGTCCCCTCATTTTTTAGAAGTTTCCTCTTCTGAAGTCCAACACATCTGTGTTGGATTTCCTTGGTAGAGATGTGCATGGGCTAATATTTGCATTCCGAGCCCTAGAATGTTCTCTCAAAACAACTGGTTGAGCTAGTTGTTCTGACGGAAGGAGCTTGGAATACTCAAAATGTTCCAAGCACCATTTTGGACTCCAAAATGATGCTTTTCTGACCTCTGCGCACATGGAGCAGATATTTGCATGGTGGGGCTGGCCATGGAAATGGCTGCCGTGTGTGCACAGAGGCCAGAAGAGTGCCATTTTGGAGTCCAAAATGGTGCTCAGAATACTTGGAACATTCCAACTCGGAATGGGGTCATTCTGTTCTGGGCTTGGAACAAGCCATTCATTTGAAGGGTGTTCTGTTCCAAGCTTGGGACACTTGAAATAGGCATGACCTGCCCCTAGCAACATTCAGCTAAAATTAATTATTTAGGGCTGTATTCAAATTGGGACTAAAATAATTTATTTGAGCTTGGCCCATTTCTGAATCAAGGCCCTGAAATAATATTGAAATGTCATTGGGGCATATCGGTCTCAGGTGGGGTGTATGGGTCTCTGTGGACATAACCCCTGCCATGGTCTATTCCAACAGTCACATTCCTTTTCCTGCTCACTTCCTTTTCCTTTGGCCAGCAATTGTACCTCCCAGCAGGTCTTCTGGTATGGCACAAATCACTTCTGTAGCCATGTATGGCAGCATTCAGGGCCATCAGGAATCATGGGGGGCTCAATCTCCTGTGTTCCTAACAATTTGGATGCTGCCACACATCGTTCCAGAGCCTAACACAAGGCCCACCAGGGGCTCTTCCCTTCACCACTGCCAGATAAAGGATGAAGGCAGTGGCAGCAATGTTGTTGTGAAACGTTTTCAGAAGATCAATTTAAACCAGGCCTGAATCTTGAAATCTGAATCTGAACCCAGTTTGTAATGGGCTCTTGTAATATGTGTCTGCATCCTTGACTACCCCTTCTGAGACCAGCCATCATTATTAGATAAAGAGGAGGCTTGTTCACATGACCATGAATTTAGCAGGGGCTAAATTCTGCTCAGTCCCAGTTAGGTAAGATGAACATTCTCTACCAAGATTCTGTCTCCAGCTTCTGAATGAGATAGGAGGAGAAACCATCCTGCCCAGCTGGGGCTTAGCAGATGATCACGCTCACCACTTCTTGCCTTATTTTTTACACACACACATGATGAAAAACTGGGGCTGTGCACAGCTCCTGAAACTGGGTAGGACAGTTGAGGCTCACATGAGCAATCCTACGATTTCTTAAATCACAATGTGTGGATTAAACTTGCCTTGAAAAAGGGAAACGTGCTAGTCTAAAAAAATGGTACCAGGCCAGATAATACTGTATTAGTGAAGGACAGCCATTCTGGGTCACATATGAATGGGCTTTCTACTGTCTCCAGGGAGACTAGCCCCAGAAACTTCAGAACATTATAACAATACAGGAGAATACTCTCCTCCCTCATGGTTATAGTACCTCAAATCTAGGACAGATGTGGCTTCATTTTTATTGTATAGCAAGACTGCTTCGTTTAAAACACCTTTAGATTTGAGCAAACTGGTATCCTGAATGAAAGGATAAGAAATTATGAAACTTTCCCCCATAACCTCAGTTTTGGATTCTGAATCCTTTGCTTTCTAATCAAGCAGTGAGATTTTAAGGAGCTAAAAATACTGTTATTAAACACAGTACATAAACAAAAATAGGAGTGAGTGGTTAAAAGCTCAATTAGAGCATTTTTAGCATCAGAAACACTCAGCTTTGGTACATGGTGACATAAAATTTCATATCACATTATTGTCACATTATGTTTAGGAGGTAGGCCTCATAAATCCACATTGGTGTGATTATCAATGGGCCTTTTGCATCACATCCAGGTCCTCATAAATCAATTGTTTTCACATCTGCTTGTATCTGATATTTCCCAAAAGGATTCTAGAGATCATATTGTTTTTCTATTTTCCAACATGCCTGCTAACCTTCTTCCTCCAGGCCTTGCACAATTCACTTTAGTCAATCACTAGGTATTGATTGTTAGGTCTGGTGCATTCCCCATCTATCTTTGCTTTATTGGATATATTGTTTACTTTCCTGCCATTTGTCTTGTCAGGGGCTTGTTCTGTTCTTTCCAGTATTCCGTCTCACCTTTTCTCATTTGTGTGTTTATTGATTTGTTTATTGATTTGATTTGATTTCTAACCTCCCTTTCAATCCAGAAGGATTCCCAATAAAATTATAAAATATAATTCCTTTTTCCTGCTTCTGTCCCCTCAAATAAACATAATTGTGGCTTTTCTCATCACCTTTCATCCCATCTTTGTCCAGACAGCAGACAATTAGGTAGACAACTGCCTGGCTGTATGTTCCTTACTCCTGCAGGACTATTTGCTGTCCAAGGGTGGAGAAGGAAGAGGGCATGTACAGCAGCTATGCTTCAGGTGAGCTGCTTAGCTTTGGCACTGGATGTTCTGAGTCAACTTTAATTTCTGATTCTTTCAGTCAACAATATGCCTTCTCCCACTTTGAATCATCTTCTCTTGTAACACTGCATACTCTTGTAACCTGTGCTTTTCATTCCTGCCAAAACTTCAGTTGTTTCATAAAGTCCCCTTTGCAATATCAACACTATGTTAGTTAATGATTTCTGTTTGTCTTAGACACTAAGGCTGCCTTCGGACATAACACCAAACCAGAAGCAACGGTGCCAGAGGTTCGGCATTGTGGTCAACTGAATGTGTGAAACCGCAGTTTTGTCACAAAAGTGATATGAAGTTTTCAACCCCAAACCATAATTTCAACGTGCAGTTCGTAGTGAGTTTCACTGTTGAAACCTTAGGTTTGGAGGCGGCATTGTGTTGTCTGAATTCTGCTGTGGCAGCTCCCAAAACCATAGAGTGTCTCAGACCAGCCCAGAAAGACAACAGCTCTATATCTACTGTGCTTCTTGTTGGCTGCCTCTCCAACCAGTTGCCCCGCCCTCCCCAGTCTCCTCACTCCTCTTGTCATTGCCACATTGTTGCATCCCAAGCGCCAATGCATGCGAAGAGAGAAAAACACAGTGGGGAAATCCTGCTTTCCACTGCATCTCATGGACTCCTCTTTGTCAATCCGCACAAAAAGGATGGGATGACAAGACGAGCACAGCTGGAGAGGTTTCCACAACAAAGGGCTGCAGAAATATGTGCACAAACACATGGAGCCCCAGTGACACTAGGAACTGGGCAACTTGGTTGTTTCCCAACAAAGATCACACATGCCAGGGGAGTGATACCACATCGCTTGGCAGAAATACCCATGTGCAGACCCGGTGCAGAAACCCATGGAAACCACATACATGAAAACCTTCCTGTTATCCAGTAATATAAAGAAAGAAACAACACGTATCCCCACAAATTTGTCTGTATCTGTCCATTTGCTTGTGTTACTTGAGCAACCTGCAATGTACACCTTGGCACGTTGCCCGGAATGCAGGACCTTTAATTGCAGTTTCCATAAAAGGCATTTTGACAACTTCCATCCAGGGAAGGGGAGTGGGCACATGCTCAAGGAAACCTTTCATTAATAACACACACCTGATCAGTGTTCCCTCTAACAAGGATCCCCAGGTGTTGTTGACTACAATTCCCAGAATCCCCAGCTGCAATGGCTTTTGCTTGGGAATTCTGGGAGTTATAGTCAACAACATCAGGGAATCCATGTTAGAGGGAATACTGTACCCGATCAAGTGTGGCTGCACAGCAAGTCATCCTTTCTAAGGTGTTGCTTGTGGAGTGTGGTCAGTCAGCAGGGCATTGATTTCCCTGGATGCCTGGACAGTGCCTGTACTATTAAGGTTCCCATAGATGGTGCTTCTCTCGCCTACTGTATAGAGTGCTCTACTGAACACTGCATGTATATGTATGTGTATCCTACTGTTCAACCTTGGAGGTGCCCCAGATGGCGTGGTAACATGCAAAGGAAAATCTACCACCAACAGGAGAACCCGAAGTTTGGGTTGAAAGATATCCCCTAGAATTCTTAAGTGGTTCTGTTCTGGTTTTGTGCCAGTTTGTAGAGAAAGGGGGGGGGCAGCCCCTTCCCTTTGAGTGCAAGCATGCAGTCTTGGCGATAACTCATGAGAAGAACCGTCCTGGGTTACACCTGTATGATGGTTTCAGTGAATGGCTCAAAAGCACTGTGTGATGGCAACACGTGAAATAGATGTACACCCCTTCTCCCCAAGGCTGCTCTCTCATTAGAGTGATAGGCAATAGAAACATGCATGCTGGCTGAAGGGCTGTTGCCACCAAGCCTGGTTGCTGGATCCATACAAGCCCCAGGGAAGGATACCCCAGCAACAGCCTTCCATGTCCCAGCGACTACCACAAAGAAGCAGTTCAAGTGATCCCTCTTGCAGTCCGATCTCCCACAACACAGATCCATGTTTTCCTTTTGCCCAGCATGGCCGTCTTCCTTGGCAGGGATTACTGAAAGCAGCGGGTGCCCTGTACTGGGATGCCTGATCTACATATGCCAGAATACAGCAGCCAATCTACATATGCCAGATGCCAGTCCCAGGGGGAGGAAAGCAGCAACTGGACATGCAAGAGGATGTGCACAATTAAGACAACTGCTCACACAATGAGCAACAATGACTCAGAACTGTATTGTATATGACTTAGATAGATGGTAGTGTGTTTCAATGGGGAAAATATGTTATATTCCTATTACACCTATTGGAGAAAATAAGCAAGTGAAGCACAACAGTGATTTTATTGTACCTTGCAAAAACCACATATACATTTTTGCTGATAACTATCCCAAACATACAATGCTAGTGTGTGGGAAGGAGAAAATAAAGTAACTGGTTTTGCACATCTCTAGAGAGCCACATTGTCTGATAATATCTGGCACTAAATTTTTTTTGAACTATTTCCATGTAGAAAGACTTTTCCTCCAAACAAGGCACATTTTCACATTTATTTGATGCAAATCTGCACACGTTTGTTGCTGCAATGCAGCTTGCTTTCACAATAATAATGTTTCTTAATTTCAGAATTCAATTCAGGCTAGCAATATTCTGTGACATTCTGTTCCCCAGCACATCACCCAGTTCTGTGCTAATTAAAATCAGTGGTTGACATCCCAACTAAATTACTCGCTGGAAGTCTTATTAAAATTAAATAGCCCTGTAGCACAATCCCTGAGTAATACTATTGTGTAACTTAGTCTGGATGTCAGTCACTATCTTTGGCAGATAAGCCACCATATTAGATACAAATTTAATGCACATCAGAAATATGTACACATAGTTACAACAACAACAAAAGATAAATTTGGTGAGCATGCACAATCTGGTGTTTTAAGTAATTAATTGCCAGTCCAGGGCCATCACACAGCCAAAAAGATACAATAAAGCTTGTCTCCAGAAAATAGTACTCTCATAATTGTTATGCATTGGCAAAAGCTGCATTGATGTTTATACTCCTCAGAGCTTATATAAGGAGACATCCTGAAGCAGATGAAGTATAAGTTAATAAGAACAGTTAACTGCCTGCAGAGTCTACAAGTTGTCCATGACTTCCTGCCACTAGATGGAGCAGCAGTGGCATCTTATCACTAAAGAACTGTCCCAGCATCTTCCTTTGTACATCCCCTTGTAAAGAGATGTTTGTTTCCATTAGCTGGATCTCCCTGTTCACCAGGAGGAGAAGAAAGGCGATTCAGTCTCCACCCGTCCAAAAAAAATAAGGACATTAATAGCATCACTTCTCACTTGAAACTAGACATATTTTAAGGTTGTGGGGACATACTCTCAAGGAGAACTGAGCTATTAACTTGCTCTCCTTCTGACAGCCCCCAGAGGAGTGTGTGGGTAGTAGGTGTGTGGGTGGATGAATGAGCACATCGGCATTTTGCCCTCTACTGTTCCATATTCTGAAAACATGCATCCTCTGCTTTTTAGTTCTGACAAGATGCAAATGAAAGAAATACAAAAATGCCCCCAAGCCCCCTCTGCACTATCTTACTTGTGCTGGAGGATTACAGGCTCACCCTATTTGGGAATCATTTGGCAGGTGTAAGAACCTGGTGCACTGATTTCCTTATTCTTCAGGCTTCCTAAGCAGAAACACAAGTGAAGCGAGGGATGGGATTGATGGAAGCTTGCGTGAGTAACAAAAAATAATTGACATTTTAAAAAATAGTGTTTAGATGGGCTTGGATGTAAATGAAAAGAACAACTACTTCAAGGGGGGGCCGCACAAAGCCCATTAGTGCATCCCATTGTGCAGAATAACTTGACTTTTTTTTTAAACTCTAAGTAATGCAATATAAAGAAATCAATTATGCTAATGTTTTGAAGGAAACAAAATAGCTTTCATAGCTAAAGTGTGAAGATATGTACTGAATTAAATTGATCGCTAGATTTTGGTTAAACCTGGTCTTCTTTCCGGCTGGTCTTGCCCCTTTAGTGTTATCAGACAGTTTTGTTTCCAAATGGAAATCAGCTCTGAAATTAAAATTGCATCACTTGGGCACGTCTCGAGAAGCTGTTATTGGGTGAAGATTAGAGCAGGCGCTTTGTTTTGTGAAGCAACGGCTCCAAGATATAGATTTGCAAGGGAGTCCACACGGCTACCCAAGGGAATATATTTAGGTTCTCAAACTTTTAACTATAAACCGGCTGAATATTTAGACCAGATCTTGGTACCAAAATTTAGGAGATTTTTGACCCTCGCACGATTGAACGTTCTCCCTTCGGCAACACTTGATGGTAAATTCAAACGACTTCGGTATGATCAGCGCTGTTGCCCCTGCGGCTCAGGGGATATAGAGCCCATCACCCATGTTATTCGTTATTGCCAGTTTTATAAGGACACTCACACCAAATTGATTGCTCCTATTTTAGCCATTAATCCTGGTCACACAGACCAATTTTATTTTTTAATTATGCTGACCAATTTTAAACCTGTAATTTCAGATAATGTGGCAAAGTTCTGTTTCGTAGTGTCGAAGCTCCGTAAAGACTGTATTAGTAATTTGAACAGTTTGTGATTTTGTAAACTTTGAAATTTCTTGAATTTTCTTATTAATGCTATTAATTGTTATTAATTGCTAATCTGGTCTGTGACTACAATAAACATACTTACTCACTTAAATTGATCGCTAGTTTATTAGTTGCTTGTGTTAAAAAATAAGAAAGAAATTGCATGGGGAAAGCAAGATATATTGTGCTGCTTATGTTACAAAATGTGAAGACACGCACCCATCGGATGGAGGCACATGCTGCAGTTCTAATGAACACAATACCATATGGGGAATCACAGACCAAAAACCAAACGGGAAACAACAAATCCGTAAAACAGTCTAGAAGGTCAATGTGTATGACTCAAACATATGTAAATGTACAGTTAATATGAGAAATCCCAAACCATTCATGAAACCAGCATAGATGTTTGTGACATTGACCTTCTAGACTGTTTTGCAGTTCTAATGAATGCACAGAAACCCGCCATCTGCATGGAATTGCCACTCACTTCTGTGGAGAGACTATGTACCATGTGTCTCTGAGCACACAAGGTTGCCCCCTTTATTGAATGAGGTCGTCTGAATTTTTGTGGCCCCATCTCTTCCTTGTCACATTACGTATGCTTTATGCCTAACATCAAACAGCTCAGTCATACATAGGCAGTTTCCTTATACCAAGTCAGACCACTGGTCCCTCTAGCTCAGTATAAACTATACTGGCAGTGGCTCTCCAAGGTTTCAGGCAAGAGTCTTTCTGAGCCCTACCTGGAGATGTCAGGGATTGAACCTGGGACCTTCCTCTAGCAAAGGAGATGCCCTACCTGTACTTCACTCAGATACAATTGCATTGTGGCTGGAAACAGAGCAATAGAATGATGAGGCACATTATGCTCAATGCACATATGGTCTGTGTATGGTGTACACCATGGTTGCTCAACTTCAGCCCTCCTGCAGATGTTGGCCTATGATTCCCATAATCCCTGGCTATTGGCCACCGTGGCTGTGGAGTATGGGAGTTGTGGTTCAAAAACAGCTAGAGGACCTAAGTTGATCAGGCCTGTGATACACTAGGGATGTGCAAATTAATTCAGGTACAAATCGATTTGTACTCGAATCTAGCTGATTCGGGTGATCTGGAGACAAAACAAATCACCCCTGTGGTCTATTGGCTAGATTTGGGTACAAATCAAATCATGCCTGATTCAATTTGAATCGATTCAAGATTCAGATTCAATCTATTAATTCTTACAGATTTCCAGCTTGGTTGTTTTTTTTAAAGCTAAGTCCTAGCCCTTGTAGAAGTGGAGTTATGGAGCAAAATGTGTGGTCACTATTTTTCAACTGTTTGGATTCTTTGGTGTATAGTAACTTTTCCTCAATGAATCTCTATGAGGATTCATTACACACCTTCATTTCTTCTATTCATTTTAATTGTCTTTGACTGTCAACTACACCCTCCTCCCACCCGCAAGGCAGTGGGGTATTCCTAAGTTTATGTTCTAGGAGGGTTTTTTCCAAGCGTTTAGGCTCTTTGGTGTCTATAACCTTTCCTCATAATGAATCCCTATGAGGATTCGTTACACACCAAAGAGTTTAAACACCTCAAAAATTCCTAAAATATAAACTGAGTACCCAGTGGCTTGTGAGTTTGGGGATAGTTGGAACATGGGATGCCACTAATTCCCCACCCTGACCTGCAAAGCAGTGGGGTCAAAATGAACAGAAGAAATGAAGGTGTGTAATGAAGACACCAAAGAATCTAAACACTCTTAAAAATACTTAAAAAATAAACTGAGTACAATGTGTGTGGGGAGTGTAGTTGACACATGGCAGTTGACAGTTGGCACTGTCCAGTGATAATCAAAATGAAGAAACGAAGGTGTATAATGAATCCTCATAGGGATTCATTATGAGGAAAAGTTATTAGACACCAAAGAATCTAAACATTTCAATATTCCTAAAATTTAAAATGAGTATCCCACTGCCTTGCAGGTGGTGGTGGGAGGTGTAGTTGGCACATGGCAGCTGACAGTTGGCACTGTCCAGTGACAGTCAAAATGAGCAGAAGAAATGAAGGTGTGCATAGGGATTCATTATAAGGAAAAGTTATTATACACCAAAGAATCCAAATACTTGAAAAATAATGACTACACATTTTGCTTCATAACTCCACTTCTACAAGGGCTAGAGCTTAGCTTTTTTTTTTAAATGAAAGCTGGAGATCTGTGTTAGGGTGGGGATAAGGCAACTTCAATTTCCCATTGTGGGAAATGTTCAAAATAAGTAAAAACTAAAGAAATTCATTAAAAATCAACCAAGTGCCCCACTGCCTTGAAATTTGGGTGATAGGTGGCACCCATGGGGACCTACCTACCACCCAAATTTGGTGCCCCTAGGGCCTTGTTAGGTGGTCCAAATCAGTCCAAATCCAAATTGAATCAAAGCAAATACAAATTGAATCTGGGGTGAATAAGTTCATAATGTCTGGACAGGGCTATAAAAAGGTGGCACATTAGATGAGGACTGATGCATTTGGAGGCTGTAGTGACTGGATGTGTATCTGTCCCCTTCCCCTCTCTCCCAAAATGCATAAGTGTTGTGTGCCAGCACATAATTTCTTAGATTGAATACTAACAGCTATGCCAGGACAAAGTCAAACAACACAATGCTAGTCATACATGTTATAGTGACTTTATGCCAACACAAAATGCCTAGGACTGGAGTGTTAGACATATTGAGATGGTGTAATGACAGCTTATTTGAGTGTGTACATTTGTGTTCCTTTCTCTGGAATTAAATTATAGTACTGAGTTCTTTATCCTGTTTCATTCTTTGTGCAGTTTCCTGGTAGTCTCATGAATTGCTTGGGGCTCAGTACTGCAATATGTTTCTTAGCAGTTAGCTACTTTATGGACAACTATACTGGTATAATGGTATTTCCTAATTTAACTTAAAATGTACCTGTCTGATTTTTAACAGCAGCCATGTCAGTCATTTCATGAAAACACTGGGGAAATTGAGAGCAATGAAAGAGAATTATCCTGCTTTTATTTATTTTATTTAGGCCGCTTAATATTTTAAAAAGTAATAAAGCTTACATTTTTCCATTCCCAGATGGGCTTCCATAAAGGTTAGAGCAAATTTTGAAAATACAGTTAAAACACAATCAGACAAAAACAGGTGTGTGTAGGAGATAAAATGACTTTTCAGTGGAAAAAGAAATAAGGGCAAGATGACTAAAACAACAACAACAAAAGCATGAATAAATAAAAAGTTCTTTGGCGTCAGGCAAGCCTCTCAGGGAAGAGTAGTCCACAGGTAGAGGCCACAACCAAAAAGGCCCTGTCTCCGTCACCACTTGCCTAACTTCCAAAGCTGGAAGCACCCAAAGAAGAGAGAAGATTTTAACATGTGGGCAGGCTTGTGTGGGAATAGTCAGATTTTTTGTTTTCTCTGAAGACTGAGGCAGTGAGAAACTGACCGAACTGTTCCCTGAGTTTTCCATATATATGCCAAAGGACAGAGGAAGGCACGGTTGGGCCTCCTGCACTCTCTACAGTGGCTGAATCGCTTGCACTTTCTACAGCAATAAAAAGGCCTCTATACAGGCTGGTTATGTTGTGCTTCCTGGGAGGAACCAGGAACTATCTGACAGCAACAACCACTTCCCCTGGCCTAAAAATAGAGAGGCCACAGATTAAGGAACTACCATAAACCATTACTTAAATGTCTGTTTGATGTTCTAAGCACGGCTACACTAGTGAAATGCCCTGCACCCTCCAAGTGCTTGTGATGTGATGTGTGGGAAATTCAAAGGAGACCTTATAGTAAGCATCAGGATAAAAACAACCACCTGCTAATGATGCAACATGAAAGCTAACGAGGGAGCAGATTTGTGGTGGCAAAGACAATACTGTATATGAACTGGGTCTAAAGAAATCTCTTCTCATGCTGTGCAAACGTGCGGTAAAGCTGTTATTTAACTTGACAGGAGAAATAAAACGTTGGCTCCCATAAGGATGAGTGGGAGATGCAGTCAGTTTAAATACTTTGGCCTTAGTCCAGCTGTAGTCATGGGCAACTAATTTCTTGTAATTACTGGTAGCCCTGAATGCCCATCCCCTTTCTCATTAAAAGTTATATCTAGCCAGTGCAATAAGGCTCAGGTAAGCACTGAGACATGGTTGTGCATTTTCATGCATATCAGCATTGTGCACAGAAGAGACTGCTTGCACATACTTCTCTCTTCCTGGATCAGAACAATTATATTTTGAGTTCCCCAACATTTGATTAGTGGCAGCAAAAACTTGGTGGAGCATTTAAGAAAATTGAATAAAGTATTGTAATATATGCCGACACACAAATGGAATGGTTACAGAGATGATGTTGTTTCCTAGTGAGGCTCTGAAACAACCATGAGTTAGGCTTCTAAAGAAGCACATTGCATGCAATAACAAAATATATTAAGCTGCTCGATAATTTATTCCTTATTTTACTTTTATTTCCATTGTGATGGGAAACTAACATTTTCTTTCTAAAAACAATGTAAACATTTCAATATATGTTGTATAATAAAGGGGGGAAAGTTCTTGTGAATGACCTTTTGCTGGGCCAGGGAGGGCAAGTGGGGAGAAGGTAGGAGAGCACTGGTAGCTCGGAGAAGGTAGGAGAGACCTACCCCCCCCCCCGACGATCCCGTGGCACTTCCAGCCATGTGGCTCGCACGCCCACATGACTGGGGCTGCTGCGAGCTGTGTGGCCTTCTGGAGGCCAGGAAAATGCATCCTGGCCCCCAGATATCCCACAATGCATTGCGCAATGAGTCCAGTGCATTGAGGGATTCCCCCATGAGATGGGTGCTCTAGGCATCTGGCTCTGTATCTGCTTGGGCTGCGTGCAACCCAAGCATTCACATGACCCCATACCTGGGTAAAAGGGTGCTCTTATGCCCTTTTACCCAGGTAAAGGGCCGGGTTAAAATCCTGGACTAGCTGGGGAGGCAGCGCCAGGATTGGCCTCGATCCCGAGGCTTCACACGAGCAGCCCTATGCAGGTAGGGTTGCCCAAGCTTGGGTAGGGCTGTTTGTGTGAACTGCCTCAATGTGTCTCTTAAAAAGGAGCCAACAGTATCCTTTTGAATGTTTTACGTACATTTGTTCCTTTATAAACAGCAGATAAGACCTAAGAATCCAAAAGGGAAAGGGACCATAGATGTAGTGAATGTTTTGTGCGAGTTATTCATGAAGGCTGTCAAAGAATTATGTTGTAAAAATATGAGAGCCTGTGCTTGGAACATTCCTGACACGCCTCTCCAAACCTTTCTTGAAAACATTCAAAAAGGGTATTCACACATGGGCAGCCTATCCCAGGCTAGGGTCAGGTGTGAAGCACCAGGAGCAAGGTTGCTCTCGGTGCTGCCCCCACACCAATCCCCGCTGGTTAACCTGGCATTTAGCCAAGGTGCTGCAGCACAAAGCAGTTTGCCAAATTCAATTGGCTGTCAGGCTGGAGGAGGGGTGGAGTTAGGGAGTCAGTGTGACTCTCAACCACCTAGCCTGGCCGTTAGCATCTGGGAAGCAAGCCGTCCCCCTGCTGCTGCCTTTGGCCATAGTGTGAGTTTCAGCTGGATGTCCTTTTAGGCCTGGGTAGGAATATTTTGGCTTCATCAAACTGGCTGGTGATCACTGATGGAGGTCTTTTTTGGCCTACATCACACTATATTTCATAGTTAGGGTCTTCCCTGCAGAGGCACAGTGATGTTGGTGGTAGCCTAGGCCCAACTTTTGGGGTGGCCCATGGCCACTGCCACCACAGCATCCCATTCACCCACCTGGCTGACTGCCATTGGTCTCTATGGTCCTGCTAAACAGGGCCGCTGCTATGGCTGGAAAGGGGAAGCAAGCCGACTGTGGTGCATTATTATGACAGGGGGCCATGGTGGAGGTGGCAGTTGATGAATGGTGGAGCAGGTGGGGGCCATATTGGGAGGTAGCAAATAGCAGGGCCTGCAGTGGCTCTCCGGGCAGATCTCTTCCCCACTGGGGTTGCCAGTGGCCCTTTGCATGCAACCACACAATGGCAGATCCACCCCTGCTTCCCTGGTACAGTGTTGAGTGGGAAAATTACTCTAGGGGTAGGTGAGCACCTTAAGGCATGCATTTGATGTGATCCACATTCTCTGGATGCTTTATTACTGTGCTAGCTGGGGGTTTTCCCTAGTATGCTGGGGCAATGCAAACCATAATGGCTTGATGGTTGTTGTTTTTTTTTTTTGGAGGGGGGGTGCGTTCCGTAGGTGCTTTGGATGTAGGTTGGCTAAGAGGGGCAGCAATCAGCCATAAGGCTACACTGCTGCTTGAAGCCAGGGTGCGTTGCCTGATATAGTTTAGGCTGGGATGGAACATACTGGGTGGAGAGCCAATCCCTTGTTGTTGCTTATTGGCTATTCATTAATCAAGCTGTGGCCCTTGACTTCCAATTATGCCTCATGTCTTCACTGGTCTGGTTCTGTCCAGCTGTCAACATTCCTCTTAAACTATGGCATCCATGCTGGAACATAGTCCGTCAGATGAGGCTGCCTTCTATCCCTGCTGTGTAGAGTGGTAGTTTCACTCCCAGCATCTTGGAAATCATGTTCCTGCTAATACATATCCCAAATGGCATTGGGTTTTTTTGTGCTATAGTCGTGTATGCTGACTCATGCTCCATTTGTTATGCGCTGCTGCCTCTACATCTTGTTCCCAAATGCCGCAGCCTGAGCAGTTCTTACTCTTCTTATATTCACAAGAGGGGTGCTGAGCAGAGAATGGTCCAGGTCAGATGTAAACTGGTCCCCTAGCAAATCACAGTTTGCAACCAGAAACACATGCTCCTCCCCTCCTCAGGCATCAATTCCTCCATCCCTTTCTTTATTAGACTTAGTGGTTTAGCACTACATCTGTCGTGATGCTACCCAGGGCTCTTGCTGCTACCTTAATTCTGTTTCAGGGTCTGAAGTAGGTCTGCAAGCCCTACTGAATTCAAGGGGTCTTACTCCCAGGAAAGTGTGGCCAGGTTTGCAGCTGCAATCCAAGCATTTTATAGTATTTCATTCTCAAATTATTCCTTTTCTAGTCTCTTCCCTTCTTCTTTTGTGTGTGCTTTTAATTGTAAGTCTGGGAGCCGGACTATTGATTTTAATTCGGCTTTGTACAGCTCTTAGATTCTTAGGTGCCTAAGAAATAAAGTAAAAAATACTTGAGGAAACTGATTGGACTCAGTTATTTCTATGAGATAAAAACAACCTCTTGGATGCAACTAAACACAGACTGATGGGTGATGTCCTTTACACTGAACATTTCACTTCTCAGTGTAAAAAAAAAAAAAAAGTCTAAAACTTGGAGAATGTCCATGAATGTACTTTACAGCTATTGCCAAGCAGCTAAATAGTTGTTGTTGTTTTAAGAACAAGGAAATCTCCCACATGAATAAAACAGCATAAAGAAGTTGATCAGAACTTCTGCATTCTGTGTGTATAAGACCAACTATTACATTTTTGTTTAGGAGAGTTGTTCCAGCAATAAAAATCCAGTACTGATGAGCTCCATTTTATGCACAAAAGAATTCACTCTATTAACTCAGTCAATTCACTTTGCCAGGTGTAAGCAGTTTTCATCCAATTAGCGTCAGAAACAAGAGAAGAACTTCACATTCTCAGATATCGGAGAGCACAGGTCGCTGCAAATGGTTAGACACATCAAAACTTAAACTGCTAGGATGTTATGCAAGTCTGAGTATATGATGAGCAGAGGATCTCGGATACTGCAGAGACATGGGGATACAGCAAGTAAATGTGGAGACTTTTTTACCAACCTGCTGATTGTTTCAGCTACCTGGTAATTGGTAAAAGTATTTTGATTTCTTTTAGCTTTCAACTATTACTGAAATAAAAGCTGGATTAATTTTGTGAGGGGGTCCACAAATCTGATCCTTATGGTTTTTACCTTCTGTAGGGCAAAGTGAAAGTTTGACCCTCCCCATAAGTTTTCTGCACATGCCATAGGATCGGGACAGGGTTGGCCTTTCATACCTAGCACAAAGATCTCAATGCAGTGCAGTGGCTGTTGCTGGTGTCTATCCTATGCTACACAGGAGATGACAGCCAGCATGTAACCAAGACAACAAAGTTTGTTGTGATCGGAGGGGGACCTTTCTAACTCAATGATGGGTGTGAATCTTTGCTGTTCGGCTGATGTTATTTTTTGAATGTTCACACAGCACCCAGAGATGGAGGCCAATATATTGACTGACAGATCGTGCAATGTTTCATGTGCCTTTTAATGAAATGTGTGCGCAGTTGCACAAGAGCATTCCTGCACAAATGCAGTTGCACAATGGATGGCCATTATTACTAATGGCCATTGATTGGACAACTCTGCTCAGTTTTGTGCATTTGCATAAGAGCGCTATTGTGCAACCATGTTCACATTTCATTTAAAGGTTTTCCAGACTATGGGAAACACCTATATTGGGCAGTAGCAATATAGGAAGATGCTGAAAGGCATCATCTCATACTGCGTGGGAGATGGCAATGGTAAACCCCTCCTGTATTCTACCAAAGACCATCAGAGGGCTCTATGGTCACCAGGAGTCAACACCAACTCGATGGCACACTTTACCTTTACCTTTAAGGGGTAAGTAGGTACCTAGCGGACACATATGCCTAATAGGATATGGACCACAGTGGAAGGAGGGTGGTGACCAAAGTGGATGCTAGGGGAAATTCAGAACCTGACCCCATCCCAGCCATAGTCCTGATCCATATGAGTCAATTTGTTTGACCAGGGAGCAATGCTCCCAATGGTGCCAATGAGAGCTTCCATTCCATGGCAAATATCAGTCGTGTGGTGGTAGTGGGTGTTCCAGATCAGGACTGCAGCAAGGGTAAACGGTTAAAGCCCTTTTCTGTTCTCCCAGTCTGGATCAGGGGTCTTGTGGGTGCTGTTTTACAAAGGAACCTCAAGTAGGTAGCTGCACGGCACATGATTAAACCACCGCACATTAAGTTCATCTGAGGAGGTCCGTCTCCAGTTACCACCGGTACGTCTGCTGGCAACTCAGAGGTGGGCCTTCTCTGTAGCTGCTCCTGGGCTGTGGAATGTGCTCTTGGCAGAAATCGGTAGCTTGAGTTCACTGTTGGCCTTCAAGAGAGCCCTTAAAACCTATCTGTTTGGCCTGGCCTTCCAAGGTTTTTAAACTGTTTAGAATGTTTTAATTGTTAATGGTTTTTAAGGGTTTTAAAAATTGTTTTGCATTGGTTGTTTTTAAAATGACCAATTCACAGGTTTTGTTTTTGTTACTGTGCACCGCCCAGAGCCGTTTGGATGGGGCAGTATAGAAATATAATAAATAAATGAAATAATAATAATACACAATATAGTTTGGCCCTCAGGGTCAGTAGACCATAAATGTCTGGGTGGGTAAGTGGATGCATCTTGCTCCTAGTGCTCATTTACTGAAGCTCTTCTCATGATCTGTGAGAAGAGCATCTGTTGGGTCTGCGGGGAGAGTGGGCTTAGCCTTAGCCACAGACAATCCTGCCCAGAGCCCTGGGTGGCTGAATTGGCTGCCCACTCAACTGCCGGCTCCATCACGGAGCCGGCAGGGGTGGCAGTGATCAGGGGCCGACTGACCCCCGGATGTTCCAGGATGCGCCTTGGGAGCACTGGGCTTGTCCACAAGCTTGGTGGTTCCCACGATCAATGGAAAGCGGACTAAGCTTGCTTAGCCCGCTTTCCATTGATTGTGGGAATAGCCTCACTGTCTTATTCTTAAAAGTCCTGTCTTTCTCCTCCAAACAAAAAGGGGATACAAATGCAGATCACTGTAGATAATTTAATTGTCCGATTTATATACTGCTTTTCATTAAAATAATCTCAAAGCGGTTTACAATAAAATCAAAACAATACATAATTAAAATACAAAAGTGCAGATAATATAAATATACAAATAATAAATTCATGCTGAAGATCATTAAAGCAGGGGCTCCCAACGTTGGGTCCCCAAATGTTGCTGAAAGGCCATGTCGCTGGGGGGTGATTTGAGTTGTAGTTCAACAACATCTGGGGACCCATGGAAACTCTTGAATTAAAGCATCATCGCTTGCAGTGCACAGCTTGCTATCTCTCACACTGTAGCTGCTGAGGTATGTTAGGAACTGTTAATTACTTGTTGTAGGACAACGATGTTGTTCTGGTACAGTGACCTTCACTATTTTTCAAGCAGGGGAGCACTTTGGCACCAAAACCCCCCACCATAAACCTTCAATTTGAGAGCTGTTTCCCACTGTGCTGACCACCGCCCAATACTGCACATTTCTCAGTGCTGGGAGGGCCCTTTAGAAGAGATGGAGCCCTCTCTTAAGAGCTCTATGAGGAAAGCACTGGGAAGAGCTGCACTCCCCAGCACTCTGTGCACAGCTAACAAGGTGGTTCAGGGGCTCAAGAGGATTCATTTCCCTAAAAGGAGTTCCACCACTACCACCACCATGCTGGACAAAGAGCAGCACGGTATGGTGAGAATGGTCACCTCCACATGGTGCCAGGGGAATTCAGCTTTGGCTGAAGCTTTGCATAGGCCCAATAAACAATTAGTCAGGGAGTTGCACTTAGGTTTGATGAGGTCTGCCACTGGCTTCTGGGCCTTACAATGAAGAACATTCTGATACAACCAGTGGGGCTGGCTGTAATTGGGATGCATGCACGGGATGTGTGTTCTATATTCTGTGCAACATTTCAGCACATCTGTACATTTTTCTTGTGCCTGTGCCCATTGAATAATCATGGCCATCTCCACCACGTTTCAG
The DNA here is from genome assembly GCF_027244095.1 of Hemicordylus capensis. Classification (NCBI taxonomy): domain Eukaryota; kingdom Metazoa; phylum Chordata; class Lepidosauria; order Squamata; family Cordylidae; genus Hemicordylus; species Hemicordylus capensis. The sequence continues at coordinate 32,347,738 of NC_069661.1, read as the reverse complement.
GGACCATACACACTCTCTAGCTGTATTAGCATTTCCTGGGACATTGCAAACAGAAAAATGCCTTGCTACTGTAGAATAAGTGGGTGGCCAAGGGCTATCCAAGGCCAACTGAAGCGCCACGGTATTGTTACATTATTGCGGTATCATTACATTAAGGGGGGATTCTGACTTAGAGGTGTTCATTCATAATCCCACAGATGGTAGTTGGTTATGTAGAGTATTTATCTGTCACAATGCATCCCATCCCACTTGAAGGATCATATCCACCAAAATCCACAGTAGCATGCCCATATTGCTGCTACATAGGATAGCCCAGTCTTTTACCAACAAGGTAGTCAAAGACCACATGTGGACCACAAAAGGCTCAGGGTGTACTTGCTTGGGTGGTCTACTGCATTATATTGTATTATACCATTCAGACACACCTGTAACAAACAGACTGAATGTGTTCATTTAGCAAGTACAGACATAAATGCATCTTTAATTTGTGGGATGTTTCACTTAACTCATCCCTTGAGTCATGGTTAATTTTAACCAAATTGTTTTTAAAATAAAACCTGAGTATTCAAACACATTAAAATGCTGCTGCTGACCTAGGCCCTTACTCCTCCACAGCAGGACAGCGGCTGACATCCAGACTATTGTTGCATATGCTGAAAAAAGTTCCATACATGCAGTGGTGAGGAACTGGATTTTGCTGATCTCCCCTTCCTTCTGAAGCCCCCTGTGCCTCTTGAAAAAATGTCCCTGAGAGTTGCAGGACCCTCAGGGACATATTTTCAGGAGGAACAGTGGGCTCCAGAGGGAAGGGAAGACGGATGAAAATCATCCCTCCCTTGTTATACACATGAATTTTTTTCAGCATGCACAGCATTAGCCTGGATGTCAGCAAGAGAGGCAGCTGGAATCTGCTACTATTCTCCATCTAGGAATGGTCCCAATTTTTTTTCTAGGCCTCCTACTGATTTGGGCGGGGGGGGTGTGTCAGCGGCACTGAAGCTCCCTAATTTCCATGCATGAAAGCATTTAAGTTAACTTTAAACCCCAAGGGACCCAAGCACCTCTTGTTGCCCACCTGTGGACATCGGGGAAAGAACTGTCACTGTCTTATTTTTTAAATCAGCAGAAGGCAAGGCTGTTGCAGAGTCAATAAATACAGCATACAGGAGACAGACTAAAGCCTTCCACAATTCACTCACTCACTCACTCATTCATTCATTCGATTTCTATGCCACCCTTCCTAAAATGGCTCAGGGTGGTTTACACAGAGAAATAACAAACAAATACACAAACAAATAAGATGGATCCCTGTCCCCAAAGGGCTCACAATCTAAAAAGAAACATCAGATAGACACCAGCAACAGTCACTGGAGGTACTGTGCTGGGGTGGATAGGGCCAGTTACTCTCCCCCTCTAAATAAAGAGAATCACCATGTTAAAAGGTGCCTCTTTGCCAAGCTAGCAGGGGTTCCACAATGTGGAAGAGTGGAGAGGATGGGCGAACAAAGTGATCTTTGATATGAGCATAAGGCTCTTGCAAGCATATCCCTATTTTCATCTGTGAAATATTGGACGATATGGCAGCTGCTGTTTGTGTTTACAAGAAAAAGGAAGGGTGGGGGACTAAAGAAGATGATCTGCAGCTGCCACGAGGCTGGCTGTGTCTGAACAAAGAGCAAAGTTATCACTGCTCTTTCAAAAACTCTGCAGGCCAGATCAGAGCAACTCGCCTTCCTATTGAGATCTTGCAGGTCAGCAGGCCAGCATTGCTCATTATTTAATATATGCCGGGGTAACTGTCCTATGCAGGCACCAAACCATGCCACTCTACATGCTCACCATAGCACACAATGGGCACCTGCTGGATACATTAAGCCTTCCCAATTAACACAGAATCCTTGGTGGTGTGCAGTTGATTTTACTACATGTGTGCTAGAGGTCCCCTAAACACTTATTTCCTAGTGAATAGAAGATGCACCTGCGCTAGGATAACCAGGTCCACGCCACCAAAAAGAGGACACTAATTTGAATAAAATCTGCATACCTTAATATATATGTATAGATGTCCATATGAATTAACATATTAGAGCCCAATTTTTCCAATAGCTATTTAAAAAACAAACAAACAAAAACACCGGACAAAATTATAAAATGTCTGTCTAATCCAGCGTTTTTCAAACTTGGGTCCCCAGAGTGCAATTCCCATCATCTCCAATTAAAATTGCCAAAGGCCGTAATGGCTGGGAATGATGGGAGTTATAGTCCAACAACATAAGGGGACCCAGAATGCCAAGTTTAATCCTTTTGCCCCACCCCTTGCCCACCAATCTGCCCCAATTCTGGACAAAGCAGCAAATTGGACAAATTATACTATATGAGGTGAATTCCCTGACTTGAGTGGCCAGGCCCACATCACCAAAAAGGAGGACATGGGGGGAAATGGTCCCCCAAAAGAGGGATGCCCTCTCTTATAGACATATGGCCACCCTGTTCTGAACCTGTCTCTCTCCCTGCCCAAGATGAAATAAGTAGCAGCTGTTGCAGTCTATGAAGAGTAGGAGGTTGTGTCTCTTAACTATTCAACATCAGGGATCCATGTGATATGGGAGTCCCATGACTGGAACTCCCAATACCTAAATCTTTTTCAAAAGCAGCTGGGCAGCCTGATTTGGATGGGAGCCATGGAATTGGAGAGGGGGCTTAACCCTAGTGCTCCTGACCTGCACCAATTTTCCAACTTAACTGCCTACTTGAAAAGCTGCTTTTAGTTGCCAGGCAGGCAGGGCGGTGGTGGGGACAACATAAGAACAACCCTGCTGGCCTCTCTAGTCTGGCATTCTGTTTCCTATAGTGGCCTACCAAATGCCTCTGGGAAGCCCACAAGCAGGAGATCAAGGCGTGCCCCCCCTCTCCTGCTGTTGCTCCCCTGCAACTGGTATTTAGAGGCATTCTTCCTCTGAGTCTGGAGGTAGCCATCAAGATTAGTAGCCAATGATAGTACTAGTAGCCAATAATAGTACTCCATCAGTTTGTCTAAGTCCCTTTTAAAACCATCCAACCTGGTGGCCATCAGTACATTCTGTGGCAGGGAATTCCATAGATTAATTATGCACTGTGTGGAAAGTACTTCCTTCTGTTGGTCTGGATTTTCCTTGCAATCAGCTTTATGGGACCCTTGCACAACATTTATGCCAATTAGTTTTCCCCTGTGTGGTTCTGGCGGCCTTTGAAAAAGGCTAGCCCCTCTGCCACACCATAGTCCCCATACGGATGCACACCCTGCAGCTGTTTTTTGAAAAGGGTGTCAGGAGCTCTGATCGTGGAACTCCAATAGTGGTGGCTCAAAACCTCTGTGTGCCTGAGGCAGGGTGCAGATCCTCTCCCCACCCCCACCCCCGCATGCACCTGCCTCTTTCTCTCTTTTTAAAAGTGGAGGGAGGGCATCTTGGTGTTGCCACAACAGTTTGCTGCCTGAGGCAACCACCTCACCTTGCCTCATGGAAGGGGCATGTCAAGTTTCATTTGGCCCTTAGAGCATGAAGATTTGCAGATTTTACCCTATACTGTGTGTAAGTGAAGCAGGTGTGTGCAGTTATGAGAGAAAGTGAGAGAGTTGTATGTTATGTTCATGTCCTTAATGTATGTTTGTGCACATGGGGAGGAGGTGTAAGAGGACAGTGTATGAGGCCTTCCTTCACTAACCACAATTATTTCTTGGAAATTTGGGGGTGGGGGTGGGGTGGAATTTTGGGGGTCAGGGGGTCATTTCCAGGGGTTGGGGCAATTTTGGGGGTTGGGGTGATTTCTGGGGGTCAGGGGGTCATTTCTGGAGGCCAGAGGGTCATTTCCGGTGATCAGAGGGTCATTTCCGGGGTCAGGGGTGGTTTTTTTCTATTTTAAACTGTTTTTCCAGTCTTTTTGAAACCGTGATTCCCCTAGCCCCCTGTTTTCAATGCTTTCCAATTGCTTCTCAGTCGCAAATTCACCAACCGCAAGGATTTCCAGGAACGGAACTCTCACAGTTGGCAAGGGATGACTCTACATTGCAGAAGCTCAGAATTAGAGCATTCTTTGTTGTTTTTGTATGAATGTGCCTCCCTAATTCAACCACGATTCTATTTGGCCAAACAAACTGAGCTTTGAAAGCAAGGTGTGTAGTTGGCTTGTTTGTTCTAAATGCAGCTGAATCTGATAGTGCTTTGCATCTGCACTAAACCCCAGGGTTTATTCTTGGCTTGCTGCAAGAGGCTCAGCACAGAGCATGTAATAAACAGTTGCAGATTGGGCAAATGTCGGAGGAAGGGGCCAAAGAAGCCACCCATCAGCAAAACAAACCACACTGCTGTCTATCAGCTGGGGAGGTGATTCTCCACTTGTTTTCAGAAGCTTGGTTAGAAGCTTCCATGGCTCTGTGTTACGTCTGGCAGGGCCCTATGTATTTTGCTAGCCACTTAGAATGCTTGTGAACATTCCATGGTAGCTCAGTCAACCTCAACCATTGCATTATGCCCCAAATGAATGATAACCAGTAATAACAGTGTATAGTCGTGGTGAAATTCCTAATGCTCCCATCTGAACTCACCAAAATTGTGTGCTGCAGTGCTAATTACATTTAGCTGGTGAGCCTGAAATCCGAATTGTATTATGATCTCAGATAGAATACATAGCTTCATTGAGAGTGCTTTGCAGCAGAACCCAGTGTAGAATTTGTGTGTGTTATCTGCACAACAGTGACCCCATGCACCTCATGCTACCCAAAATGTTTGTTTGTTTATTTAGTACATTTATATACTGCACCATACAAAAAAGTCCCTGGGCGGTTCACAATATAAAACCATTAAAACATTAACATAATTAAAACAATTTAAAATACAATAAAAACTCTAAAACCAAAGCTTTAAAACTATAAACTAAAAAGTCTGACCAAACAGGTATGTTTTTAGGTCCTTCTTAAAACATTCAGAGAAGGGGAATCTCTAATTTCATTAGGAAGTGCGTACCAGAGTCCTGGGGCAACTCTAGAAAAGGCCCACTGCAGTGGTCAAAGTATGGCTTATAATTGAATTTTCAGTTGGTGAAACAAGGAGCTGCTGTGGACACACTTCAACCATTGTGACTGAGGATGATGGGAGTTTTAGTTGAGCAACATCTAGGGATCCAAGATTGGGAACCCCTGCTATAGAAAATTTCAGTTCAAATTCAGATGGCACCCAAACCTGAACATCCCAAAACTGTACATCCCTCCTGCCCAGTCAGTGAGCCCGGAAATGAGATGCTGTGACATCATGCATGCATGCATATTAATGTTAGCACACACCAAATGTGCCACACACCCACACTTTACTTCCACCAGCCAACATCTCCATGGAGAATTGGGTAGCAGCAAGAGCATCAGTATGTCTGGCAGTCTCTTTTGAGAATACTGAACAGAAATGTGTTCTGAAACTTTGTATCAAAAAAGCTCTAGCAAAATTTCAGACTGCTGATAAACATAAACCCATAGGCACTGACCTCTGAGTTAGCTGAAAGAAACCTTTCTCAGTAAGAAAGGTAGAAAATGTATTTTCCAGGTTATTAAAACTAGGGCTGAGCTAAAATGAGGTACATTTCACAAGCATTCTCCTTACCCTTTCCCCCAAAGCCTCCTTTTCATACCAAATATATTTGCTGGAGAATATTCAGCTCAGTCACAATTTAAATGAATTATTTTAACAATCTTGGAATGGAACAAATTTTGGAAACCGTCCTACTTTATGCCACTACTCAGGTACTTATGTAAGACGTATGGAACTGGAGATTTTCATTAGTGTTGCACCCCAACACTGTGACTGTTGGGAATGGTATGCATTCACACATTCACATGGGTTTTATAAGGGTCAGGTTAGGCCCATCAATGATCATATGCAAATCCACACTGGAAGGGACCTTGGGCACTGATTTTAGCCAAAGCAGCAAATCTCAAGTAAAGCAAGCAGAAGGTACTGCTCTGTTGGTCAAGTATAGGCAGGGGGCCAGAGTCGGCCAATCCAGAGGTTTCATGCGGCATTTTCATATTTATATCAACCTTGGCCAATCCAGAAGTTTTATACTGCCTGTCAAATTGCAGAGGTCAATGTTACACACTCTTAATGTTCTTCTGTACCTGAAGAGAGCCAGTGTGGTGTAGTGGTTAGAGTGTTGGACTAGGACCGGGGAGACCTGAGTTCAAATTATTCAGCCATAATACTAGCTGGGTGACTCTGGGCCAGTCACTTCTCTCTCAGCCTAACCTACTTCACAGGGTTGTTGTGAAAGAGAAACTTAAGTATGTAGTACACCGCTCTGGGCTCCTTGGAGGAAGAGCGGGATATAAATGTAATAATAATAATAATAATAATAATAATAACAACAACAACAACAACAACAACAATAATGAGATTAATAAGTGAATAAGATTAATAAGATTAATAAGTGAAAGAGCAATGAATATTAAAAATTGGACTGCACAAGGTGACGATGAACTGCATGGCTTTTGTCTTAAACACCTAACAAGCCTTCATAAACAACTATCAAAACACTTCAATCACATTTTGCAAGGAGGTGATATTGAACAATGGCTAACAACTGGGAAAACTCATCTCATCATGAAAGACCCAGCAAAAGGTGCAGTTCCAAGTAATTATAGACCAATAACCTGCCTGCCAACCATGTTCAAATTATTAACTGGAACAATAGCAGATGAAGTGATGCAACACTTATTAACTAACAAACAGCTTCCAGTTGAACAGAAAGGAAATTGCCCGAACACCAGAGGCACAAAAGACCAGCTGCTGATTGACAAAATGATTTTAGAAAATTGCAAGAGAAGAAAAACCAATCTAAGTGTTGCATGGATTGACTACAAGAAAGCCTTCAATTCATTGCCTCACACATGGATACTAAAATGTTTAGAAACAACTGGTGTCAGCAAAAACATTCAGGTATTTATTTAAAAAAAGCATTTATTTAAAAAAAGCAATGAGCATGTGGAGTACACAGTTAACAATCAATGGCGAGACACTTGGACAGGTTAGCATTAGAAGAGGCATTTTCCAAGGTTGTTTGTAATCTGTTGTTTGTAATCGCCATGACCCCACTTTCACAAATACTAAACAAAACAGGCCTTGGATACCAAACATCTAAAACATCAAGTAAAATCAACCATCTGCTGTACATGGACGATCTGAAGTTGTATGGAAAGTCCCAGTCAGAAATCGAATCACTGCTAAACACTGTCCGTATATTCAGTAGCGATATAGCAATGGAGTTTGGACTAGACAAGTGTGCTGCATTAATAATGAACAGAGGGAAAATAAGAAAAACGGAAGGAATAGAACTGCCCAATGGAAGCAAGATCAAGAACCTGGAAGAGAAAGAACATTACAAATACTTGGGCATTCTCCAGGCTGATAACATTGCACACACTGAAATGAAAAGAAAAACAGGAAGTGAATACATCAGGAGAGTTAGAAAAATCCTCAAGTCCAAACTCAATGGTGGGAACACCATACAAGCCATAAACACCTGGGCTATACCTGTTATCAGATACACTGCAGGAATAATAGACTGGACCCAGACAGAGCTAGAGACGCTAGATCGTAAGACCAGGAAAATCATGACCATCAATCATGCTCTGCACCCCTGCAGTGATGTGGATAGGCTATACCTCCTTCGCAGCTCAGGTGTAAGAGGAATGCTGCAAGTCCATCAAACAGTAGAGGAGGAGAAAAGAGGCCTTGAAGAATATATCAAGGACAGTGAAGAAGATGCACTTCAAATGGTCAACAATGAGAAACTATTCAACACCAATGAAACCAAGCAGGCCTACAAGAAAGAACAAGACAAGAACCGAGCAGAAAAATGGAGAAATAAGCCACTGCATGGTCAATATATGCACAATATAAGTGGAAAATCAGACATCACCAAGATGTCTTAAGAATGGCAACTTGAAGAAAGAAACAGAGGGTTTAATACTGGCTGCACAAGAACAGGCACTAAGAACAAATGCAATAAGAGCAAAAGTCGAAAAATCCACAACAAACAGCAAGTGCCGCCAGCAAGAAGCAGATGAAACAGTGGACCACCTAATCAGCTGTTGTCAAAAGATCACACAGACTGCCTACAAACAAAGGCATGACAAGGTAGCAGGGATGATACACTGGAACATCTGCAAAAAATACAAGCTACCTGTAACCAAAGATTGGTGGGACCATAAAATGGAAAAGGTTGTAGAAAATGAAGATGCAAAAATATTATGGGACTTCCGACTACAGACAGACAAACGTCTGCCACACAATACACCAGATATAACTGTAGTTGAGAAGAAAGAAAAACAAGTTAAAATAATCAACATAGCAATACCAGGGGATAGCAGAATAGAAGAAAAAGAAATAGAAAAAAAATCACCAAATACAAAGAACTACAAATTGAAATTGAAAGCCTGTGGCAGAAAAAGACCCAAATAATCCCAGTGGTAATTGGCGCCCTGGGTGCAGTTCCAAAAGACCTTGAAGAGCACCTCAACACCATAGGGGCCACAGAAATCACCATCAGCCAGTTACAAAAAGCAGCTTTACTGGGAACAGCCTATATTCTGCGACGATATCTATAACAACAGCAACAACATTGACAATAAAATTCAGCCATCCTAGGTCCTTGGGAAGGACTCGATGTCTGGATAAAACAAACCAGTCAATAACACCTGTCTGACTGTGTAAACAAGAAATAATAAGATTGAGCACATATAGTCCATACTAACTTACTAGACTAAATCTTGGGTTCAGACCTTGTGCTTCCTGACTGAAGTGCCAGAGTTCCTGTAATACTTCACAGGAGCATAACTATAATAGGGCACGGGGAGTAAGTTTTCTGGGGGCCCACTGCCTTGTGTGGGGGGGGGGGGGCTAGAGGCAAGTCCCATGACTGACTTCCCCAGCCACACACCCGCCCAGGCTTCCTTCAGTTGTATTCATCCTCCGAAATTGATGTGAGTGTTAAGATCTGGAGCTACCAGAACAGCATGTCTTTCTCTAGTACCATTAAATGACTTGCATCATCCACAATTTACAAAACCTTTTAAAAAATAACTTCGGATGATGTTCTATTGTGGCACATAGGTTATATATATATAATTTTACTATGCTTTTTGTTACCACTATTCAGCCTCATTTAAGATTTCTTTACTTCATGAGCTGAGCTTCAGTGAGCGGGTGTGTGTGTGTGAGAGAGCATTTCAAAATCTTGTCTCTGGGCCCACTCCAACCTTGCTATGGCCCTGATACTTCATATACTAGGGTTGCCATCTAGGGATGTTTACAGAAGACATGCGACTATTTTGGGAACCAAATAATGTGTCCCGTCCCCCCATTAGGAGGAACAGAGACTATTTTGGGGACCAAACTACCCTTTTTGCATGTGTTGAGGTGTCCAAAGTTCTGGGGAAAAGCTGGAACTTTGTGTTCCCTCAGAACACTTTGCTTTCATTTCCGACATTCACCTGGTCTCTGTACATGTGTGGAGGCCAAGTGAATGCTGGAGCCACGCTGCTGCCACACGGGCTGATTCGGGGAATGCTGTTGCTGCACCTGGAAACTGTATGGAGCGCTCAACTCTTAAAGGTGCCCCTCTTTCTTCCCCTCAGCCCCTGGAACTTCCCTCGCTGGTCCTCAAAGCACTGAAATGGTTCACTTCAAAACAGGTTCTCTTCTGTTCGATCTTGGGCCATCCTCCTTCCTGAAGGGCGGTCCAGTTTGGGATCGAACTGCTCAAACTGCCTGGGTTCACGGCAGACCAGTTCGGGTCAAACCAGTTCTTGCACACCCCTACTATTTATCATGGGGAGAGCCCTATCCAACCCTAGCAGAACAGTCCTTCAATGGCTGGTTCTGGTGTTAACTTGTGTTTCTTTTTTGATTGTAAACTGGGATCATCTTGTTATTTGTTTTTCTTTGAAAACCACTGTGAAACCTTCTGCTGAAAAGCCATATATAAATGTTTGTAGTTGTAGAGAACAGCAAGTGAGTGGGAGATTGTGCATGCACCCACTGCACCAGCATGCAAAGAGGCTGGCTCGGCAGCTAGCTGGCTGCACTGCCTTGAGCCAAGAGGTGAAGTTGCTGGCCTGGCTGGGGAGAGCAGGCTGGGTGTCCCGTGGGGGAGGCAGGCTGTGTGTGTGGTAAACCTAACCAGGCAAGGAATTTACAGTTAAGAATCAGGGGCCTTGGGAACTCTGCACTTATACAGCAGACTGAGCCGACGTACAGTTCACCGGGTCATCAGCTTCACAGTGGTGAGTTGTAGTTATTCTCAAATTATCTAGCTGTTATAAAATATGCATATATAATACCATTAAACATATGCAAATGTTATGCAAAGTAGAGACTTTTTTGGTGAATAGCACCCTCTATTTCTACCTTTTTGGTGATAGACACCAGCAACAGCCACTGGAGGGATGCTATGCTGAGGATGGATAGGGCCACCAAATATCTATCTTCTGTTTCTTTTATAGATTGTAAGCCCTTTGGGGACAGGGAGCCATTTTATTTACTTACTTACTTACTTACTTACTTACTTACTTATAGCTATGTAAACCGCTTCAGGAACTTTTGTTGGAAAAGCGGTATATATAACTTTTTTCACCAACTGGACCTGGCAACCTTATACAGATCCTAAGACGTATTTAGCTTCCAGTGACAAACACAGATTTGAGATCCATATATCGATTGAGATTGAGCTTTAGCCTCAAACTACTTAATGGCAGAAGGAAAATGGTAGTCTCTGCTGGATCGAAAAAATCTGAGAATGGCAGTGACACTACTCTGGGCATTCTCCGGTATATCCTTGATTTGTGCCTTCCAGATGCCTGAAAATACCCACTCCCAAGTATGTATAGCACATTATCTGGTCAATCTTGTTCCCATTAATCTGCCATTTGTATATAAGGAGAAGCAGTTGCTGATCAATAGGGGATGCCTCAAACTTCCTTCCTGATGTCATGAGATAGTGAACCATACTAAAAAAAACCATGAAACCACTTCTGTGTTATCAGAATGATGATCATTTAGTATAGGACACACATACCACGAGAAGCATAATGGGAAATACGGAGGGGTGCACCTAGGTAAATTTTGGAGCCTTTGGAGCCCCCCTCCCACTGCTGCAAGTTAAGAATCATACCCCTAGGCACACACACTGTGACACATGAAGTATTTTTAACACATGGGTTCTTGAGGTCACAAGCAGCAACTGGACTCACAAGAATGTAAGAATATAAAAAAGGTATATACCTGCAAATATGCATTAGCAGAAACATTTCAACACATAACTTAGCATATTCCCCGGGGTCTGGAGGCCCTGGACTTTGGCCCCGAAGTCCAGGGCTAAGAATGCCACTGGAAATATGTTATGAATGATCCTTGGCCTACATCCTGGCCTACATCCTGACTAACATGGACCTGTACATCAGGAAGAAGTGTCCCCGCTGAGCTCCACAGCACTCTGTGTGTGTGTGTGTGTGTGTGTGTGTGTGTGTGTGTGTGTGATTTTTGTGTGTGTTGGGGGTGATTTTTGCCAATCTCCCCTTCTCCGAGAACTGTCCTGGACCACCTAAAGATATGTCCCTAAGGGTCACACAGCCCTCAGGGTGGAACAGGGCACACAGCCCTCAGACGGGGCATTTTGAGGTGGAACAGGGCACTTCTGGTGGAAGGAGAAATTGGCGAAAATTATCCCCCCTTGCATAATTAGTGCTGCAGAGCTCAGGAGGTTCTCTGCAGCACAACCTCTTCTTCCTAGCATGCACACACATTGTTTGCTATGATATTGGTCATTATATATAGTTTTTGGACCCAACAAACAGTTCAGGGAACAAAGGAGGCTTCAAAGCACTAATTTTGCACTTTGATTTTTAATCCATCTTTCTGACTTGTTTGCAGAGTCTGACAGTTCAAACAGTTAAGCATCTGTGCTTGTTAGTCTGGTTTCTGTTAGTTCAGACATATTCTTAGCATATTCTGGGCTAGTAAAAATTATGAGCATGTCCTATTGATGATGTCAATAGTACAGCCTAACAAGAGACTGATCAAGATCACAGACTTAAGCCTTAATAGCAAACAGTCATGCAGACATAAACAAGGACTTCAAAACCAGAGGTATGAAATAAAAACTCATTATTTAGGCAGTATAATGGATAAATATCTACCCAATTTCACTTTCTGAATACAGTAATCTCTATTTCATGCACAATAGTAGAACATAAACTAAACTATTGAAGTACATTAACCTAACATCTGCAAATCAAAAACAGAGAACTGTAGAAGATAAATGTCATCAATCACATCCAAATGTTTGGCTGACTCCAAGACAAAAAACCCTTCCCAAATCCAATTAAAGATATAATGCTAAGAGCAACTGCATTTCTATGAAGCCACTGAAGTAATTGAAAAGTATATGCATTGATGTTTGTTTGTTTGTTTGTTTAGTACTGGTTAGTCATTCTGATCCTACCCATGCTGCAGAATCATATGATGCAGCATTTCCTGGACTGGATCACATCTAACTTCAACGGGAGAGGCAAGGACAATGAGCCTCTGACAGGTAAGCAAAGAGAAAGAACATCATACCTCAAGTGTGAATGCAGCAAATCCCTCTTCTTCAGAATTCAGTTGTTGTTACTACTACTACTACTACTATTACTACTACTACTACACTTTTCAACAAAAGTTTACAAAGCAGTTTATATAGAAATAAATTAATAATATGGAAATATTATTAATATAGAGTTAATATAGAAACAAACAAACAAACAAACAAACAAGGTTATTTCCTGTCCCCAAAGGCTCACAATTTAAAAATAAACATAAGGTAGAAACCAACAACAGCCACTGGAGGGATGCTGTGCTGGGGTTGGAGCGGGCCAGTTGCCCGCTAGGGATGTGCACGAAACCATTTTTACAAATTCAAATGCAAATACGACAAATATTTGTATACTGCTTTTCAACCAAAGTTCCCAAAGCAGTTTACATAGATATAAATCAATCAATAAAATGGCTCCCTGTCCCCAAAGGGCTTACAATCTAAAAAAGAAACAGAAGACAGACACCAACAACAGCCACTGGAGGGATGCTGTGCTGGAGACGGATAGGGTCAGTTACTCTCCCCTGATTTGAATCAGACTGGACTGGTTTTGCCCTCCTTGGGCCCATCTTGAGGGCAGTGGGGGACGTCCCTGGGTGTGGCTGGCTAATGGTAATGCAAATGGCCCATGCACATGTGTGACAGTTTTTAAAAAGGCCTCCAGGCACACGCGGAGGCCTGAGACAAACAAGCCCAAGCCAGGCAAAAGCCAGCCTGGGACACTTGGGGAGAGCCCGGTGAGCATAGGGGGAGCCACTGCAGCCCGCCCCCCCACCTCCGGCGCCAAATCTGAGTACTTTATTTTGCAACCAGCTACATCTATAGAAGCCCTCAAACTGGGCCCAAACCAGCCCAAGCACTTCATCTCTACTTCAGACTGAACTGGACTCAGTTTGCTCCAAGGCTGAGCTGTCAAACTGAACTGGTTCAAGTTCAAGTTTCAACTGGCTTGATTTCGAGCCAGCTCACACTCCCCTATGTACCCCTCTGCTGAATATAACCCTGCTAAATATAAGAGAATCATCACTGAGAAGTTCCTCTTTGTTCATTTAGCAGGGTTAGCAGTTGTGTCCTGGGTACACATTCTTTCTTTCCCCAGCAGCTAACAGCAGTACCTCCCAAGCAGGAGGCACAGGAGCCTTATTATCACGTTTTAGACTATCCTCTGAAGGCTTGCTGTACCCATGAACAGTGGGGCAAAGGGGGAGAAAGTCCTGTCCCCGCTGCGTCACTCATCCCTGCACCCTATCACTCACAGGTCCATTGGGGCTTGTTTTAAGCGGGAATATGATGGTGGGTGGACCTGGGATTGTGAGGGTGGATCAATCCACCCTCATAATCATGAGTCTGCCCACCATCACAGAGAGGGATTTTCCCACTTCAGACAAGCCCCATTGGACCCGTGAGTGACGGGGCATGGGGCTGAGTGAATCAGTGGATGGGGGGCAGGACTTCCCCTTCACCGGTACGTTCACAGGTACGTTATTCTGAAGGAGTCTTATGTTCAATGACCATCAGCATTGCAATGTGGGTGGTGGCCTGTGGCTAGATTTTTTGGGTGACCCCTGCCACCACTAGCCTCCACCCACCTGCTGGCCAACCTCTGCAGCAGCAAAGATTCGGCATGTGGGTGAATAATGTCACCCTCCACACACACACAAAATGACAGGCAGTGACATCATTAGCTCACAGGTACAGTCAGTTCTGATTCACATAAAAACATGTATGAGTGTACAGACAGCTGCACACTTGCACAACATAATAAGGTCATCCACACGACCGGTTTACTGGGCCTGGGAGGGCTCAAAGGGAGTCAGGCTCCTACTTGCCTCCCTGCAGATGAGCAGAAGGCTCCTCTACACTCTGCCATTCGTGTGCTCACACAAGCGCTAGGATGGTGCGGCAAAGCATCAGTGGGAGGGGGGAAACTCAAGCCGGGTCCTCCAGGACCTCACAATTCAAACCATGAGCAGCAGAACAGCTGCTCTCAGTATTGCAGCCACTCTGCCCTACAGGGCCACTCCAGCTCGCTGCCCCAGCTCTGCTGCCCCAGTTCTGCATGCTAGCTGCTCCACTCTGCTCTGCATGCCCCAGCTTGCTGCCTAAAATGGTGGCAGGCCGGTCGGGAGCCCAGTTTCCCAGGGAGATCGCTCACACCATCGCCTACTGAGGGAGAAAGAATGGTCGGTTCGTTCTACCTCAGTAAAGACCTGGGCACAGGAACTGGGCTACTCAGGTCTGGAGCAGCCAGGAGCAGAGGTCTCCCAGGGCTCCAGACGACATGAGCTGCCTGAAACAAGCTGCCTGACACCTGCTGGCCAAACTCATGCACCCTTTTATTTTTCAGGATTGCAGCCTGGCCAGCTGGAGCAAACAGTCACCACACACAGAGTTCAACTGCAACTCCCCACAAGGGAGGCGAAAATGCTGCCTCTGTCACTGGACTCTCTCCCTCAGCAGGCAGTAGGTTGCATCTCTTGTGGGTTTTTCTTCAGCTCTTGTTTTCTCCTCCTCTCTTGTGCAGAGCTGAAATTTGGTCTTGACTGCATTAGCACGTTGGCCTAACTAGAATATAGGACTGCTAGCCTGTGAATTCATGGATCCACAGATATTTGAACCAGGAATGTTTGTTTGTTGCTCCTGCTCTTCACTGTAATGCTAACCAAGCTCTCAGATAAAATTGTTGCCAGTATATGTTTCTTTTTGAGTAAATAACCTGCAGATTAATTTGAAAGAAGAAAGTATGCTCTTGGCCCCTGGCTGCAACCAAAGTGTCAAATTATGAAGTATTACCTGGTGATGAGAGGTTATTGGAAAGGGGGATTTAAAAGCAGAAACATGGAATAAAATGTATCTTTTGAACCATAATTTCAGAACTAGTATAAAGTCCTGAGGAACAGAACTGCTTGAAAATTCAGCCAGTTGAATTACTTGGCCTTCCAATCATGGTACAAAGATAAACAGAATCTTATATGCTAGCTTAGCAAAACTCTGCTATGCCAACTCTGAGTATTGAAAATGGATGTGTAAGAACTTGAATTCACCGTTCAAGATAAAACAGTATAAAAATATGTGGTTGTTCCTATATTGAACCACAGAGAATAAAAATATGTACCTTTTCCATGTCAATGAAACAATGGAGTAATTTGTTACCAGGAAACATATATTACATAGTGGTCACTAGTTCTTGTTTCCCTATTTGGCCTTTCCACAGGCAACCCATGACCTTGGTTTTTCTCTTTCCTTTAAAAATCAAATGGTGAACTAGATTTGCATATAATCAGACGGCAACCTAATCTTTATGGTTTGCTCACATGAAATGTGGTGCTCAGTAGGCTTGCGCATTTCGATTCAGCCACAAAATGTTTTGTGTCCGAAAATGGCATTTTCGGACATTACACAAATTGAAATGAGAAAATTAAAAATGAAAATTTTTGTAATCAAATTGAAATGACCCTATTTCAGACCTGAATGTTTTGTTCTTCAGAAAAACTTCAGACCTCCATTTCAGGATTGCATGAAAATTCTCCTTTTGGTCTCTCCACTCTAGCAACTGAGTGTTTGTCAAAAGGATTAGCAGAAGATAAGATATGCAAAAAGTGCACACAGCTTCCCTGAGGCAAGCCATTTCCTTTGGCATGAATGATTTAGTTAAGACTATGTTGTATTGTAATGCAATTGTGTACTATGAAATTCTGATTAACCTGAAGAGTAGCCATTGCCAACTTAAGCTTCCACTCTGTGCTGCTTGCTTTGATAATGTCGAAGAAGTTGCAAGGGGGGGGATTAAGGAGGGAGTTTGGTTCAATTCATTCAACAAGTTAGTTGCCATTCAATTCATTCAACAAGTCAGTTGCCATTCTCTGCCTTTCTGCCTCATTCAAGAGAGAGAGAAAGAACTAGTTTGCATTGCATGTCTCAACTAAAGCTTCCATGATGCCATGCTGCCTTGTAGCCAGGCTGCCAGCCTGAGCCCAGCCTGCTAGCCTGGGAAAATGGATTTATCTGCTGCATTGCTTTTTTGTTCCAGAAGAATTTTTTTTCACACCCTTGAGAGAATCGCTGCCTGACTGTGCCTGCTGTGTCTGTCTGTGCCATCCACCAGTGCCCTAGACTGAGTGAGTGGGGAGGTTTGGAGGGAGGTTTGGAGTTGCAATTGAATTCCCTATACTAGTAGGTGGTTAAGGGTAGTGTAGCCTTGTGATTTTTTTAAAAAAGCATTTCTGTCCTTTCCCCCTTTATTGTATCTATTCTGTTCAATCCATAGTTATGTCTGCTATTGTGTCTCTCTGTTCCCTTACTGCTCCCTATTTAGTTACAATGTGTATATATAATGCAATTCAAATGCCTGCCTAGGATGGTGTGCTGTTGTGCTGTATTTTGGGACCTCATGGATAGGCGTCCTGGTGGATATCTCTCTCTCTCTCTCTCTCTCTCTCTCTTCTTAATAATGAAGATTGGTTCATATTGTGATTTCTACCATCATCATCATTTTTATTCAAACTACATCAAATAGGTTGTGCAGTGCCACAGGCTCCAATCTGTTGCAGAAAAGTCAACGAATGCACCAAAAGTTGTATGCAATTGTTGTCAGGATCACCACTCTTCTACTTGGGTAGGTGGGAGAGGGACCAAACCTGGCTGTTCCACTGGCAGAATGTTGCTGTTGTTTGCACCCTTCCCTACTTAAC
This sequence comes from Hemicordylus capensis, assembly GCF_027244095.1. Lineage (NCBI taxonomy): Eukaryota > Metazoa > Chordata > Lepidosauria > Squamata > Cordylidae > Hemicordylus > Hemicordylus capensis. The sequence goes on along the minus strand of NC_069661.1, from coordinate 32,330,396 downwards.
CCGCTTTTATGGCCGGGTGCCACAGATGTAGCTGTGTCTCTGTTGCTTGTAGACAAAAAATGCTTGTGTGAGGGAGGGCAAGGCGCTGTTGTTGGCCCTAGGGCCTAGTCTGCTGCATACGTGTGATCTTGTTTTGGAAACCTGGTTTCCAGCAAAGCTCTGCTGTTGTTGTTGATGTGTGCTGTTATGTTCTTTGGGGCAGATTCAGGGCAGAAAGGGGGCTTCGGGGGTGGAAGAGTGGGTCAGGTGGTAGTGAGTGCCTACCATCACCCAGATTTCAAAGGCATTGGGCAAAGGGCTGTTTTTTTGTGATTTGTTGAGGTTTGAGTGTCTTTGGGGCAGAATCAGGGCAGAAAGGGGCCTTTGGGGGTGGAAGAGTGGATCAGGTGGTGGTGCCCCCATGGGTGCCTGCCACCATCCAGATTTCAAAGGAATTGGGCAAAGGGCTGATTTTTTGTGTGATTTGTTGAAGTTTGAGTGTCTTTAAGCTTTTCCTCATAGGGAATAATGGTGGCTTCAGCAGCCCCATATCTGCACTTGGGGGGCGCTGGGGTGGCCCAGAGTGAGTGGTGGTATAGTGTACAGAGGGTGCCAACCACCCCCATGAGTTGCTAACCCATTGGGGTACTGGGTTTTGTTGTTTCTGAGGTGTTGAGTGCAGATTATCTGGTAGCATATGAGATTTTCAATGACAAACCATGAATCCACTCTCATATGCTACCAGAGAATCTACACTCAGAACACCTCTGGAACAACAAAACCCTGTACTTCATGGGTTGGCAACCCATAGGGGTGGTTGGCACCCTATGTGTACTACACCACCACTCGCTCTGGGCCACCCCAGTGCTCCTCAAATGCAGTTATGGGGCTGCTGAAACCTCTATCATTCCCTATGGGGAAAAAATCTTAAACTTCATTAATTGTTTAAAAATCAGCCCTTTGCCCAATTCCTTTGAAATAATTGTGGTAGCTTCCTTGCCCCCATTGGGCACTTCCACCAACCACACTCCGCTCTGTGCCACCCCTCCCCCCTGAAACTATACTTTTGCTGAAACCTCCATTATTCTCTATGGGAAAAATCTGAAAGACGCACAAAATTCAAAAATTCACCAAAAATTAGCCCTTTGCCTAATTCCTTTGAAATTTTGGTGGTAGCTTCCACTCATTGGGCACTACAACCCCCACCACTGTTTTGACCACATGATCCATTTTAAAATCTGAATTAATTTGGATTCAAATTCGGATTAATTCAGATCCAAATCGAAATTGAGGTGTTTTGGAAGGCTTATTTTTGGACAAAATCTGAATTGGGGGTGTTTCAGATTTGGTCCGAATCAAAACACAGAAAATACAAAGCACACAATCCTAGTGCTCAGCATTGTTTCAAGAACACGGGGTCCACAGATGAAGTGTTCTGTCTTGACAATCTAAAATAGCATGGCTACAAAATATCTGAATGTTGTGCAATAATAAAAAATATGGATTTTTCTGATTCATTCCCTCTGAGTAATATCATGCTATCTACTACTTCTATATGGAAATAACACAGAGTTCCCTTTGCATACAAGAACATTCCCAGCTTAAATCCATTAGAGATAACGTTTGTGTGTGTGCCAGAGAGCTACTCCACATATTGGAGCAGATTAGAATTGTGGTATTAAATCCACAATGACGTGTTTTATTGGCTTCCCAAGGGTGACGCCAAATAGACTGCTGGCTGTTCTAATTCACAAAGGACCGGTTCAATCCACACCACTCAACCAAACTGCCGATTTCATGGTGTGTGCACATGTCTCCCCCAGTCCAGCTCATCATCCCACCCCTCCATAATCACATGGGTGGCAGAACATCCAAACCACCCCTCACTGTAGTAGTGTTTAAATTGCATGGTGAGGAATGGTATGGACCGCCCCCCACCCCCGGCATCCCATCCCCAAATGATTATGCAGTGGCAAGACTCCACACTAGGGGAGAGGATGCACAGGACCTTTATTTGCATATGTCTCATAATGCTTTTGGTTGGGCCAGTCATGTGCTGTTATCTATCATCTGAACTGGTCCACTGATAGTTCTACTCTAGGTTTACATTGGTTGTGTTCAGGCATAATGATCTAACCACACATTGTCCCCTTAAGTACAATTCATCCTCCAGACCTCCTTCCTTCTCATCTATCAACTGAGCATTTATTGACACCTGAGGGATCTCAAGGTCTGTTTGCTTGTCTCTGGGCTACTTTTAGCAAGATGTTTCTCTTTCTTTGGGCTGCTCTCGAAGCTATAAGATGAAAGCTAGCTGCTTGTGGGGAGCACACTTTATTTCTTGAGCACTAGATCCACCCAGACCCACCTAAGAAGGCATACAGCTGTCCTTAAGTCCCAAGTGCTCCACAATCCCAGCCAAGAGGTCCTCAAGCTAGAAGTCATCTTTTTTTTGCTGGAAAGGGATGCTGTGTCTACTTTATACACCTCCTGCTGACCTTGAATGTGGCAACAGTGCCTCATCAAGGCCCCTTCAAGCATTCACCAAAAAAGAAAAGAGGGGTGTGAGGGCGATCTATTGATTAAGGAGCTGCTTCAGGAGCCAGAAGTGGTACTTGAGACTGTACAAAATCATAGCTTGAGATCAGGAGAGAAAGGAGAAAGAATGGTACTGTGCTTTTTTCTGGTCACTTCCTCAAAATATACAGAGGGAAAACAAATGTCTGGAATACATGAAGGACTTACTACAAGAAGCCCTAAGAGATGTGAACCACATTGGAGAGCTTAGCTCTAAAAGAAAGAAAGAAAGAAAGAAAGAAAGAAAGAAAGAAAGAAAGAAAGAAAGAAAGAGAGAGAGAGAGAGAGCCAGGCTGATGAAACAATTAGGCATCCAAAGTGATGAGTGGAATAAAAATGTGAAAAGCTGGACACACAAAACACTTAAGCAGTTTCTAATAATCATATATTTCAGTCAAACTCTATAACCAAATTATTGGAAAAGCTTCAAGTCAGAAAGGAAATCACTTCACATTCTAAGTGTCATACTATACCAGGGGTTCCCAAACTTGCATCCTCAGATGTTCTTGGGCTACAACTCCCATCATCCTCAGTCACAATGGGCAGGATTGGGTCCCCAATCCTCGGGATCCAAGCTTGTGAACCCATGAATTAGACAATACATTAAACATGTAATCAGCTCTCCCATGCTTGTTTTTACCCTACTTTCCTTAAGGAAAGAAAACTTATGAGATCACCCGGCATTGTGTGTGTGTGTGTTTGTGTTTGTGTGTGTGTGTGTGTGTGTGTCGGCCCTATCAACTTTGCAGTGCTTGGACCAATATGAACCAAATTGGGTACAGTTGTAGGAACACATAGGGATACCTCAATGGTTTTGTTTGATTCAAGATGGAGGACATGTAAACATTTGAGATGCAAGTTGGCTAACTTGTGTCAAATTGCCTAACCAATTTGAACCGAATTTGCTACAGCTGTGGAACACATAGAGATTCCTTAATGGCATAATTTGTGATTAAGTCATCCACACTAATTCAATCAATCAATCAATCAATCAATCAATCAATCTTTATTATTATGGTCAAATTGCAGCAAAAATCCTCCAGCCTCAGAGGCAGGATGTCTCTGAATACCAGTTGCAGGGAAGCAACAACAGGAGAGAGGGTATGCTCTCGACTCCTGCCTGTAGGCTCCCAGTGGCATCTGGTGGGCCACTGTGTGAAATAGAATGCTGGATTAAATGGGCCTTGGGCCTGATCCAGCAGGGCTGTTCTTATCTTATGTCCATTGAGGTGTCCCTATGTGCCTCTACAGGTATAACAATTTGGTTTAAATCGGTTAGTCAGTTCACAAGTTAGCCCACTTGTGTCTCAAAAGTTTACACATTCATCATCTTGAATTGGGGGAGGGGTGACATCAACACAAACTACACCACTGAAGTGTCCTTGTGTGTGACTCACTACAACTGTACCTAATTTGGTTCAAATTGGTAAGACGCTCCAAAAGTTAGCCCATTTGTGACTCAAATGTTTATGTGACTGCCATCTTGAATTGGGGTAGATGACATCATTACAAACTACACCATTGAGGTGTCCCTATGTGCCTCTACAGGTGTAGCAAATTGGGTTCAAATAGATTAGTCGGTTCACAAGTTAGCCTGCTTGCACCTCAAAAGTTTGTGCATCCACCATTTTGAATCAGGGTGGATGACATAAACACAAACTACACTATTTAAGTGTCCCTGTGTGTGACTCACTACAACTGTACCTAATTTGGTTCAAATTGGTTAGATGTTCCACAAGTTAGCCCACTTGCGCCTCAAACGTGCATGCACCCACCACCTTGAATTGGGGTGGATTACATCATCACAAACTATGCCATTGGGGCATCCTTATGTGTCCCTACAGCTGTAGCAAATATGGTTCAAATCAGTTAGGTGGTTCACAAGTTAGCCCACTTGCGCTTCAAATGTTTATGTCCCTGCCATCTTGAATTGGGGTGGATGACATCTTCACAAACTATGCCGTTGAGGTGTCACTATGTGTCCCTACAACTGTACCTGATTTGGTACATATATGTCCAGGTGTTGCAAAGCTGATAGGGGGACATACACACAAACTAATTGACACACTGACACACAAAATGCCGGGTGATCTCATAAGCCTACTGGAAAGTAGGCTAAAGAATACACAAGAATCATATGGGTATAAAAAGCCTTAGAAGTCACGAAAGTCATATAAAAGCACAAAAGGCATAAAAGGACATAAAAAGATGGAGGGTCCCCAATTCAAGATGGCAGATGTGAATATTTGAGGCACGCGGGCTAACTTGTGGACTGTCTAACCGATTTGAACGAATTTGGTACAGTTGTAGTGAGTGACACATAGGGGCTCCTCAACTGTGTAATTTGTGATGATGTCATACATTTCAATATGATGTCGTTTGTGATGATGTCATCCACCCCATTCAAGAAGGCAGATGCATAAACATTTGAGGTGTAACTGGGCTAACTTATGAACTGCCTAATTGATTTGAACCAAATTTTCTACAGCTGTATGGACACATAGGGATGGCTCAAGGGCATAGTGTGTAATGCTACCCTGATTCAAGATGGCAGACATGTGAACATTTGAGGCACATGTGGGCTAACTTGTGGACCACCTAACTCATTTGGACCAAATTTGGTGCAGTTGTAATGAGTGACACAAAGGGACACCTCAACGATGTCATTTGTGATGATGTCATCCACCCCCATTTGAGATGGAGGACATATGAATGTTTAAGGATGGTGGGCTAACTTGTGAAGATAGTAATTATCAATTAAATTATAGTGAAAGGAAAGTAGGCCGATTAGTTCTTACGAGAACAATGTGTTCCTTTAGAAATAGCCGCTGCAGTGGAGGAAGGAATCCAGATCAGGGCTGCCAAGCATGAGAAAACCCATGTTTACCCCCTGTTAGTATTTCCCACCACCAAAAATCACACTCCAAAGATGCTGTTTTCACACTCCAAATATTCTGTTTGTCTGTGAAGGTGTTATTTGCTGCAATTGTATCTTTAGGGAGCAAACAGAAACTTTGGCAAGGGCATTTTTGGTGGGATGGGGTGAAGGTGGAAAGGATCTGACTCCCTCCTCCCCACACACTGAAGTTCTGATCAGAAACTGGGGTCTCCTGCATTGTGTCTGCAGAAATGCTCAACCAGCCTGTTACCAAGCAGGTAAATGTGGAAGGAGGGAGAGGAGGGAGTAATATTAACTACCCTTTCCTCTCTCCAAAACAATTTCTGGCTTCAGAAATGTGTCCTTGGTGGCTGTGTGGGTGACAGGACAGTTGTTCCCCGGTCAATTGCAGCCCGGTCATTGGCGTCCCTGGACGTTTGCGTCCGGGTTTTTTTTGCATCCCAGACATTTGTGTCCCTAACCCACAGTATGACTAATATTTCCATATCATATGTCATTAAAACAATTTTATTAATTAAAAAAGAGATTGTAGCATGCATCAGAATTAATGTATAAGTCCTTTAAAAGTATGCATGTTGTGGGCAACCCCTCGTAAGAAACTTATTTTGTCCTCAGGATTGTAACATACAAGTAAGGATTGAAGGCGCTTATTGATATTCTTATTTCTTGGTTGGACAATAATCCCTCTTTGGTAGTCAATTTTCTTCTTTGTGGCCATAGTGTCCTCTTTATTCAATGCATCGATTAATTTCCAAAAAAAGGGGTGTTGACAAGCTATGGAATTTTGGATAGCATTATGCCTCTAAACTATTGTTAGATCTAGGTAAGTCATTCATTGTCCGATCATGAACATTCCAAGATTCAATGGAAAAGGTTGCTGAAATCCTAGCTGATTCAGGTGATTTGGCAATGGAACAAATCGCCCCTGTGGTCCGTTGGCTAAATTCGGCTCTAAATCAAATCATGCCAGATTCGATTTGAATAGGTTCTAAACACTTGAAAAAATTCCTAGAACATGAACTGAGTAGTACCCCACTGCCTTGAGAGTGAGAGGGGGTGTAGTTGGCACATGTCAGTTGACATTTGGTAAGACAGTCAAAATGAATAGACGAAATGAAGCTGTGTAATGAATCCTCATAGGGATTCATTGAGGGAAATTTATTATACACCAAAGAATGCAAACACTTGAAAAATAGTGACCACACATTTTGTTCCATAACTCCACTTCTACAAGGGCTAGATCTTAGCTTTTTAAAAAATGAAAGCTGGGAATCTAGGGCTATTAATGGGAGGACTCTGAATCTAGGAGAAGTCCCCAATCTTAGAGCAGGAACCAAGCGTGCTCCTGATATTTGATGGTGTGCGAGATAAAGGTAAGGTTGGAGGTGGAGAGCTTGCTCATTCGTCCAGGAGAATTTTCCCTCACACCTCAGTAAAATGCTGGGGACAGTCAGCATCTGGGTAGGGTGTGCTTGTCCTACCTGGCAGGGGCTTGACAGATGAGCAAGCTCCCCACCTCCAACCTTCCTTTAATCTCATACATGATACAGTATTGGGAGCGTGCTGGGCTCCCACACTAAGGTTGGAGACATATCCTACCTTACTTTCGGTAATGAGAACAGTCCCTCTTTGAGAGGGGAAGGTTCATTTCAGACATTTGCAGCCCTTGTTCTATGCTACCTCCAGCCTTGCCTATAAGAAACTAATTTCTAGTCTCTATACAGTTTTAACAAGGGAACTAATGCTTCAAACCCAAACAGTTTTGAGTATGTTGCAGTTTGACTACCAGCGTTTCTGCCACAGATCCTCAAAGGTTCTCACATTGTGAGGTCATTCCAAGATACTGTCAGATCCATATTTTCACACAGAATATTGTTTTGCCAGAATCATTGTATGCATTCACCCAGGCATTCTGGAAAATTGAGGTACTTACTGTACTTTGTAAGTTACTTACAGGCTCAGTGGATCCCTGATTCCTACATTTCATTGAAAATAGTCTAGCATTAAACTGGGACAAATGGACTCAGCATTCGTGCCCAAGCATACTAAATGCCTAATTAATGATTTTGAATGTTTCTTTTATATCCATAATATTTTTCTAGCCTGCTTTTGATAGACAAGAAAAACCCATAATAAGAAGCTATTTACTAGATGTTGCTGAACAATATGTGCCACACAGAGTACACACTAAATGACCTTTAGACTCAAAGAACATGCATTTTGCAAACGGAACAAGCACTCTTCCCAAGTTTTTCATTTTACAAATATCACCCCTCACTTTGTAAATGTGCATAAAGATTTGCAGCAACAGAATGCTTTTACTTTTAAAAAAATTAATCAAATATTCCACTTGTGCCTAATGAATATGGTTCTTAACTCGAGTAATTGCTTACAACTTCGCAAGGCTGAAGAGGGCCCTGGGGCCAGATATGAAGTTGAACCCCTGCCTCCCCACTGTAGCCTTTGCCACCTTCTCCTCCCCCGCCTTCACTGCTGTTTCGTTGCTGCAGAAGAACTGTAAGAATACAGCAAAGAACGAAAAAGTGTTCAGCATGTCCTTTCCTGCACTCCTATGGAAATAATATCAACATTTCCCAAACACACATACACTTGCACATACACACATACCCAGGGGTGAGTGCATGCATTCCCCCCACTCAGAACCATTTTTAAGCACATTCACCTACTACAATCACCTTGTATATTCCTCCAACATCAGCACACTAGCATTAGCCAGCCAGTCAGGAGGAGAAGAAGAGGGACACTGCCTGACACATCCTTCTGGAGAGGACATATCTCACTTGAAGCTGGGACCTCTGATCAGGAGCCAGCAGCATGTGGGGAGGTGGGAGGGGGAGGGCGACAAGGTGCTCACAGGGACATTTGTCCCATTCTTCAATTATACCTATGCCCCTTTCAACTCATAACAAAAGATAATGGCAGAAAAATTTAGGTCGGTGAAATAGCGTCACTGAAAGGCCTGGCTCTGATTACTGGTCCATTAAAGCCTAGCGTTGTTCAGACCTCTGTGAAGATCATCCGTGCTCAAGCAGCTACATAAGAGTTCTACAGCAAAAGACAAACTGTTTATTTCTCCCACACGATTTTTGTGGACATGTCTTGAGGCCTTCTGGGCTCACCTTATCTATTTATTATTGTTTTAAAAGTTTAGACTCCACCAGAAAAAAAGGGGTGGCACAGAAGGGACAAAGTGCATTTATGGATGGGCAAGCAATGTCCCACATAAATAGATTTCTGAAACAGAAATGGGGGGCAAATGGGGTGACAAGGGGTCATTTTGTGTCACTCTGAGGGGTCACTTGTCCCCTCGTCCCGCTCCAGAGCCACCCTGACCAATTGAACTAGGTTAAAACAAGCTGTTCTAGTAAGAACTAATCAACCTACTTTCCTTACACTCTCTCTGGACTAAATCTGGTGCAAATTGAGGTCCACAGGTTAGATCTCTTGCGCCTCAAATGTTCATATGTCCATCATCTTGGATTGGGGTGGATGTCGTCATTACAAAATGCACCATTGAGGTGTCGCTGTGTGTAATTCACTACAGCTGTTCCAAATTTGATTCAAATCAGTTAGTCCTCAAGTTAGTGCACTTGTGCCTCAAAGGTTTATGCATCTGCCATCTTGGATCAGAGTGGGTGACATCATCACAAACTACACCATTGCAGCATCCCTATGTGTCCATTCAGCTGTAGCAAATTTGATTCAAATCGGTTAGACTATCCAAAAGTTAGTGCACTTGCACCTCTAAAATCTATGTGTCCACCATCATGAATTGAGGTGGATGACATCGTCACAATCTTTGCCATTGAGGTGTCCACATGTGTCCCTACAGCTGAAGCAAATTTGGTTCAAATTGGTTAAGCAGTTCACAAGTTAGCCCACTTACACCTCAAAGGTTTCTGTGTCCGCCATCTTGAATTGGAGTGGATGACATCATCACAAGCTCTGCCATTGAGGTGTCCGTGTGTGTCACTCACTGCAACTGTATCCAATCTGGTTCAAATAGGTTAGGCACTCCACAAATTATCCAGCTTGTGCCTCAGATGTTCATGCAGCCACCATCTTGAATTGGAGTGGATGACACCATCACACACCACACCCTTTGGGTATCCGTATATGTCCCTACATCTGTAGAAAATTGGATTCAAATCTTTTAGGCGGTTCACAAGTTAGCCCACGTGCCTCAAAAGTTTATGCGTCCGCCATCTTGGACTGGGGTGGATGACATCATCACAAACTATGCCATTGAGGTGCCCCTATGTGTTACTCACTGCAACTGTACCTAATTTGGTTTAAATTGGTTAGATCGTCCACAAATTAGCTTGCTTGTGCCTCATATGTTCACGTGGCCAACATTTTGAATTGGTGTGGATGATACCATCGCACACCACACCCTTTGGGCATCCCTATATGTACCTACATCTGTAGAAATTTCAGTTCAAATCGGTTAGGCTGTTCACAAGTTAGCCCACTTGCGCCTCAAAAGTTTACACGTCTGCCATCTTGGATTGGGGTGGATGAAATCATCACAAACTATGCCATTGAGGTGTCCCTATGTGTCACTCATTGCAACTGAACCTAATTTGGTTTAAATTGGTTAGATAGTCCACAAATTAGCCCGCTTGTGCCTCAGATGCTCATGGAGCTGCCATCTTGAATTGGAGTGGATGACATCATCATACACCATGCCATTTGGGTATCCCTATGTGTCCCAACAACTGTAACAAATTTGGTTCAAATTGGTTAGGCAGTTCACAACTTAGTCCACTTGCGCCTCAAAAGTTTATGCGTCCGCCATCTTGGGATTGACCACATCACCACAAATTACGCCACTGAGGTGCCCCTATGTGACACTCACTGCAACTGTACCTAATTTGGTTTAAATTGGTTAGACAGTCCACAAATTAGCTCACTTGCGACTCAGATGTTCACATGGCCACCATTTTGAATTGGAGTGGATGACATCATCACACTCCATGCCCTTTGGGCATCCCTTAGTGTCCCTACAGCTGTAGCAAATTGGTTTAAATCGGTTAGGTGGTTCACAAGTTCACTTGAGCCTCAAAAGTTTACGTGTCCGCCATCTTGGATTGGGGTGGATGACATCGTCGTCATCATCATCATCACTACCACCACCACCACCACAAACTACACCATTAAGGTGTCCCTATGTGTCCCTACTACTACCCGATTTGGTTCTTATTGGTCCAGGCATTGCGAAGTTGATGCAGGGAGGGGGACACATGGACACAGACACAAACACAGAATGCTGGGTGATCTCATAAGCCTACTGGAAAGTAGGCTAAAAATGCAACAGTAAAATATAATATAAAGAGGCAACACCCAACATACTATTAGTTAGAGTATTACCATAAGTCAGAGGAGAAAGAAATTATGGCTTGCATGATATTAAAGGGTGCTATATGTGTAAATTCTTTCAAAGCTCTCTTCTGGTGGGAAGCCAATTGGTGTCAATGAAAGTTTGTCTTCTGGGGCTTATAGCATCTTTGGACAGGGCATTTTTATTGGGACTGTGGTGTAAGGGGAAAGAGTTCAATGTCCCCTCTCCATGGACCATGGTCCCAGTTCTCATGATCCCTGCAGCTGCTATTTTAATGAAGCAAAATACAAGGACAAATTTAGCAGCACATCTGGTTTGGCCCTTAGAACACCTGGCTGGCATCCTGACTAAATTTACTAGAGCAAATTCTAATGAAATTTAGTAGTCTTTTGGGGGGGAAAGGAAAGGTTGTACCATTGAGTCTGTGTCGACTCCTGGCCATGTGGTTTTCTTTGGTAGAATACAGGGAGGATTTACCATTGCCTCCCCTTACCCCACGCAGTATTAGATGATGCCTTTCAGCATCTTCCTATATGGCTGCTGCCTGATATAGGAGTGTGTCTGGGAAACATACCAGCGGGGATTAGAACCAACAGCCTCCTGCTCTCTAGGCAGGTTACTTCCCCATTAGCTGCACTATTAGGTGGCATAGTCCTTTAGAGTAATTCCTAGATACTGAGTAATTTAGTCAGGATGTCAGCCCTTGAAAGCAGTGGGACTGAAAAGTGTATATACTTTGACTGAATTCTGTCCATTGACACTGAGTGGAGAAGCCGTAATGTTGTATGGATATAAATAAAGACTTGAGATATAGTAACATAATGTACCATTCTATTCTTAAGTCAGGGGTGCAGGGGGAAATTGTGTTAAACTAATTCAGCAAAGATGCTGAGATGTCAAGAAGAATCACTGAGCCTCAGGGTTCCTTTAATAGGCTGCTGTGAAGAAGTATGTTTCTCTCTCCTCACTGTAATGTCAGAACAGGGAATTCCTTTTAGATTATAGTGTGTATGAATAAAAATTTCCTAAATTATGCCTTATTTTACCTCCTTATGTCAAATTTAGCAACATGACCTTGCTGTTGTGCTTATGCCGAGAACTATTTAAATTCTATTTTCTCCAAATAATGCTCACCATATGTGCCTCGGTCCACTGCATTATATATTGCATATACACACAACAGTGGCAGCTCAAGCTGTTCCCAAGGTAAGATTCTGTCCTCTATACTCCATTTGCCAAAATGAACTCTGAAATATCCTTGCAAAAGTTATATATTCCAAAAGGATTTCTGGAAGTAACACACCGAAAACACATTTGATCAACAACAGAGTTATGCAGCTGGCAACACACTGCTATCAGTAATATCTCAATGCATATTTTTTCCACAACACGCATTAGTAAATTATTAATTCAGTTTTCACACATAATCGTTTGTGTGTAGAAAAATGAGAAAATGTGGTAAACTGGCATACATAATCTTTTTTGCATTTTGACCAACAATGCCATTCTTTGCATTTTGGCAAAGTCTTATGAAAAGAGTCATAACTAACCCATTCTTTGAGGTTATAAGAGGTTAAGAGTCATAATTAACCCAAACTTTCCCATTCCATTCCATTCTAATCTTAAGAAGGTCAACTGAAAACATCATCTTAAAATACACAGAACACATGCTTCAGAAATTCTCCATATCCAAAATTCTCCCTAGATTATGGAGGTCTGAATACCCTGGTTTTGTTTTTGAAGTGGATTCAATGCATAATTCAAGTTTCTATTATTTGTTTGTTTATGTTTATTTATTTATTTATTTAACACATTTGTATACTGCCCAAAACGCAAATCTCTGGGCGGTTTACAACAAAACTACAAAACAAATAAAAATGTTAAAACATTACAACAATTTAAAACTTAAAATGTGAAAACTACTAATGAAACTCCTGGGAGAGGTCATCCATAGGTGTGGGCTGTGGTGCCATCAATATGCTGATGACACCCAGCTCTACCTATCTTTTAAGTCAGCAGACACCAGGCAGGCAGTGGATGCTCTAAACTGGGGCTTGGAGGCTGTTCTCGACTGGATGGGGGCAATCAAGCTGAAACTTAATCCAAATAAGACAGAAGTGCTCTGGGTTGGTAGAACTGATCTTCCGAGAAAGGAGATAAATCTGGTCTTGGATGGGGTCACACTTCCTCTGAAAGTCCGCAGCTTGGGGGTCTGGTTGGTGGAGACTAGAAACAGGCCCTTTTCAGTGGTGGCCCCTCAGCTGAAGAGCTTCACCATGCTCCCTCCTTCAGGGTGTTTTAAAATACACCTTTTAAAGGAGGCTTTTTAATGCTCTGGTTTTGGTTATATCTGGTAGGTTCTTTAGCTTTTTATAATTTTCAGTTTTTAGCTTATTTATTTATTTCATTATTTCATTATTTATTTATTTATATTTTTATATTTATAGCCCACTCTTCCTCCAGGGAGCCCAGAGCGGTGTACTACATACTTAAGTTTCTCCTCACAACAGCCCTGTGAAGTAGGTTAGGCTGACAGAGAAGTGACTGGCCCAGAGTCACCCAGCTAGTATCATGGCTGAATGGGGATTTGAACTCGGGTCTCCCTGGTCCTAGTCCAGCACTCTAACCACTACACCATGCTGGCTCTCTTTTAAAATAACTTTTAATTTGAACCTAATAGTGAGTGTGGTTTTAACCTGACTTTTAACTTGTTTGTTCAATTTGGTTAATTTTATTACTTTTATTGTGTCTTATATCTATTTTATTGTTGTGAGCCACTCCAAGCAATAGTGCACTGGAGGGGCAGAGTATAAATATCTTAAATGAATGAATGAATGAATGCATGAATGAATAATGAAACTATTAAAACAATTAAAACTATGAGGCGAATCTCACAATCAGTGAGACTCGCTGAGAGTAGGTTAGCGGGGTGGCAGGAAGCCCTGAGTGGCCAGATCGGCCACCCACATGACTGCTGGCTCCAGGGGCTGTGGGGATCGGGGAGCTTGTGGCCCCCGGAACTTCCAGGATGCCCCACATGAGTGCGCGGGGCATCCTGGAGAGACCCCCAGGGCCGGGAGGCTTGTTTCAGCAGGGGTCTTCTCATGTGTTGCCGCGCCGTGGCAATACACGATCAAACAGGCGGGGTTAGCAGAGCGCTCACTCCGCTAACCTCGTCTAAGGGGAGGGCTCCATAAGCGGGTTACTCGCTTTGAGGACACTGGGCTCGCCTGGGACCTCGGTGGTTCTCATGCTCACCAGAAAGTGGGCTACGCTCCCTTGGCCTGCCTTTTGGAGAGTGTGAGAATCGCCTCAATATCTAATTAAAAGCCTGGATGAACAAATGAGTCTTGACTGCCTTTTAAAAAGTTGTAAGATATGAGGAGGCTCTTTTTTCAGCAGGGTGTGTTCCAAACTTCGAGACAACAACAGAGAAGGCCTGTCCCTGAGTATCCACCAGATGAGCCGGAAGCAACTGCAGACGAACCTCTGCAGTTATTATTATTATTTCCCCATTTCATACACAGTGCTATACATGAACAGTTTCCTGAAGCTTCCCTTTCCTTTGGTTCACTTCTCTCTCCCTCTCCCCACCTCTCTCTCTCTGACCACACACACACACACACACACACACACACACACACGTACAGCCATGTTAATATTGCAGATGAGGACAATTTCAAAAGCATCCCTACATATTATATTTTACCTTCCTTAGGATTAAATTATTCATTTGAACTAGGAATTAACTTCAGGGGGCAGGGTCCAGATTAAGTCCCATTGAAATTAATGGGACTTAAGTTAGTCATGCACAATGTAATGTGGGCATTGCAGAACCGCTGCAGAGCTTGAATACATGTGGTGCCAACACTGCTCACTCTCACATGATTGCACGTTGAGCATTACTTCCATTGGGAATATTACTACTACTACTACTACTACGACGACGACGACGAATATTTATGTACTGCTTTTCAGCAAAAGTGCTCAAAATGGTTTACATAGAAAAAAATAATAATGAAAGTAGTGCAAGATGTGCAATAGTGCAAGAGATAAGTAGTTTCAGTACTGTCCTCTTGTGCAACAATGTTGCCCCATGTGTCAGATCGCTGCAGCAGCGCGGGCAGTTCTGACACCACCTGCGTTACACTGCAGGACATGTAAGCTACTGATTTTAAATGATGATTATTCATGACTAACTTTGCCTGGATCCTGCTCGGTATATTTAGAAACTCTTTTGGTCCCCACCAAAAGAGACTCATGTGACTCATCATGTGACTCATGATGTCCCATCTACCAATGTTTTTTCTTGATATATACAAAGTAAGAAATACATTACCTTGCTGAATAATGCCAGCAATTACTTCAAGATAGATTTCTGGGTCCTCGTTGGTGGTCATCACCGGATTGCTTGGATCTATATCCAATATCTTATACAGAATAGCTGAATTCTCAACGCCACAAAGTAGAACCACCACATTTTCTGGAGGATGAAGAATCTTGTCCAGAAAATATCTTTTCTTTAGATTCAGGTTGTTTAGAAGTCCACTTGATAATATCAGCAGTTTACATTTGTAATCGCATACGGACTGTAATTCCAAGTGGTGAATGGATGCACTTTGTAGGTTGTAAAGCAAGATTCTGTCTTCTAATAGAATGTGCTGGAAAATCGACTTTAAATACAGTGCCCATTCCTCTGCATCTTCTTCATAGATAACAACAATGTCACCTGTATAATCTAAAGGAAAAGTAGGATTGAAAAACAATTGTCAGTTTATATCATAGTTTAATGGTTTGATTTGTAATTAATGTTGAGTCTCACATGCCAACATTTTTATGCATTCTTTCAATGAGGTGATTAGTATGAAATCTGCACCTAGATTGTCATATTTAGACAAGGTCTGAGCTGAATACTGATCCCCAGCAATATCACGATCCCTGAAAAATACTAGCTATTCTCATATCAGGCCAATTCGCACAACTCTTTACAATCAGCAGAATACTGTGTTCTGGGTTTGTGAGAAGCAATTGTTCAAATGTACAACCAAATGCCTAAATTATTTATCTGTCCATAGTGAACTGAATGAGAGAGTTAATCCAGCTTCTTATAGACAGACCAGGGAACTGGACCTATAGTGGCACTTTCACATGACCACTTTAACATGTATTAGGAATTCAAGCAACCCATCATGTGCAAATGGTTGTGAGAGTACTTTGTTGAGTATGAGAACTTTTCCACATAAGGGAGGATTGCCTGTCAAGAGTGTATATCATACTGGCATAGTCGTGCCAGTATGGTTAAGATGAAGAATGTTTTCACTCATTTTTTATAAGCCCTGGATATTCTATTGCTTATAAAGTCACAAATATCCACCTAATCTCATTGAAATCATGTACACATCAACTAGGGGGCAAGAGATGCCACTCCTACAAATGTGGTGCAAATCTGTTGCAAAATGTCTGAGATACAGCACTCTTAAGTTTTTAAGTCCTAAAAAATGGTTTCAAAGTTTTGGTGACCTTTTCCTACCTCAGATAATGTATATGTTTTAATGTTTGCTGTCTTCTTAACATTCTCCCAAAATTCAGGTCCATACAGGACTGGTGCCTTTTGCTGGTTTGAAAAACATCAATCTAGTGATTTCTGCGTAAATACTATTTGAAATCCCCACAATCACAGAGAAAATAATTAAGGGCAAGTTAGCTAAAAGCATAACTAAGTCTACCCACTGAGAATTCTGAAACCAAAATTGGGAGGGGAATGTCCTGACAATTTCTAGCAAGCGACTCCCTGGTTCTGAACAGAGGTGCACAAAAGGTATTTTTGGAGCCTGGACCTAAAGGCCTTTGGAGCTCATAGGAAACATAGGAAGCTGCCATATACTGAGTCAGACTATTGGTCTATCTAGCTCAGTATAGTCTTCACAGACTGGCAGCAGCTTATCCAAGGTTGCAGGCAGGGATGTCTCTCAGCCCTGTGGAACCTAGATGCTCTTCCCAGAGCAGCTGCATCCCCTGAGGGGAATATCTTACAGTGCTCACACTTCTAGTCTCCCATTCACATGCAACCAGGGCAGACCCTGCTTAGCTAAGGGGACAAGTCATGCTTGCTACCACAAGACCAGCTCTCCTGGTCTACCCCCCACAAGTTAAGCATCATCCCCCCACACACACACACACCATGACACACACAATATTTTTAACATGTGGGTTTTTGAGGGCACAAACAGCAACTGAACTCACAAGAATGTAAGAATATAGAGCAGGTATATTTATGCCAATATGCATCAGCAGAAACATTTCAACAGACAACTTAACGTATTCCCATCCCACATATTTCTTTTCCCACTCCCCACTCTGTTTCTAAAGCAGAGGTCACACTTGGCTGCCTGGCATAGCCCCTTTCCTTTCGTGGACATTTGTTTTCTTCCTCTTCCCCCTTTCCCTCACCCCCTCCAAAGTGGGGAGAGCAGAGGCCCTCAGCAAAGCTTGGAATAAATTGCTAGAAAGTAAGTCCCTTGATTCCACTGGAGCTTACTTCTGAGTAAACACACATAGGAATCAGGATCAGCAGAGATGCTAGGCAAGAATGTGGGTTCTCTCCCACCCCGCTTCTAGCCCAACAGCTGGGAGGAAGGGAAAAACCCCATTTACTTCTCTGGGGCTTACTTCTGAGTAAAAATGTATAGGATTGGGAACAAGAACCGCATGTTAAGGAGTTTCAAAGGAGGACCTCAAGGATATCCTAAAAACCATTCTGACCTAGCACCAAGAAACCATCATTCTGGTATAGACTGCTCATGAACATGGAGGTTCTACATAAAAGCCAAACTGCCAGTTAATATGGAAGCTTCACTTGGCCATACTTAAGAAATGAAGCCTACATATTCACAGGTGGTTTGGCCCTCATGTAGAACCTCTATGTTCAAGGGCTGTCTACACCACAATAATAGTTTGTTGGCACTGGGTGAGAATGGTTTCTGGGATTTCCTTGCTGTACTTCTTTGGAAGTATAGAGAATACAGCAAGAAAGAGATAATGACCATCGTAACAAGGGACATTACTCAAAGCAATCCTACTGAAATTAAAAGAACATGTTAACAGGCCCTGGAAAGGGGAGGGGAGAGCTGCTGCTCAAGGCCTGTGTGTCCTGAGTGAAGGAAGGAGAAAAAGAAGAAGATATAAGGGTTCTTATAGGTTTCCATTCCTTAAAAGCATTGGGGTTTCAAGAATGGGCTGGAGGGAGGGGGGCGTTGTACTTAGGAGGTTCATAAAGCAGAGCATGAGTCACTGAGGCTTTTCTCATGCGCAGTGGAAACCAGGCTAAGGGAGCGCATCCCAGTTTCCACTGTGTGTGAGAAATGCCAGGAGCCATGTGGCTCGTGCCGGAGGCGCACAGGCAAACCCTCTTGGGTAGCCCACCGCTTAAGCCGGGGTTTGGGCATGAGAGTGCCAACAAGCAGGTTAGAGGAATGTGTGTCACTGCAGCATGGCGCCATGCCACATTAACTCATGAGTAGCCCCCCGATGGGGAGGCTAAAACAAGCCTTCTGGCATTGGGAGGTCCCCCAAAATGCCCCGGACACTCGTGCAGGTCATTCTGGGGCATCTGCGGGCTGGGAGGCCCCCGAACCCTGCCGCCCCAGCCGGCTCAGTGATGGAGCTGGTTAACGTCTGGTCAGCTGATCCGGCCCGCCAGTGAGGGCTCCCTGCTCATCGGTGGGGAGAGCGGGGAAAGCCTGCTCTCCCCGCAAAACCCCTTTAGGTTCTTCACACTGCTGGTGTGGAGCGCCTTAAAATATATGGTTAAAAGGTGAAGTTCAGAAGGTTAAGGCCTACTATTTCAGTCATATTGGCTTAAGGCCTACCACTATTTTCCTGATAACACCAACTTGAAGGGAATTAAATCAAGCAGGAGAAGTGTGAAGTTTATGGGAAATTTCTGGGAAGAGAATCTGTAGTTCTGGACACGATTGTTAAAGCACTTGCTATCTTTAATTATTGTTGTTTGTGTGTGGGGGGGGGGGGGGTTTAAAGGGGAAAAAACCCTGAAATACAGATTTAAAGTGAACACAAATTACCTGCTTCTTCTTGTGTTCTTATTCACTACTGAATAATCATAAGGTGGGATCACACTGCCACTATTACCGAATCCACTAATTTCATTCAATTGTGTTTTTTTCCAGGCATGGGGTGGGGAGTGTGACTTTATCTTAGTTGAGAGTTTTACAAAGTTTTTGGTGTTCGACATCAGGAAGTTCTACCTTGTGGTTTGAGCTCACATGATTCTATTATCTGGTAGGTAATTTATAGAACTGCAGTCAAAATAGAACTTTGAAAATTTTACCATTTGGATCCTGATCACTCTGTTGGGCTGAGTGGAGTATTGCCAAGTGTGCAGTCTTAAAATATCCCTTAATAACCATTGTGTTATCAAAAAAAGAAAAGGGAAAAGGGAAAATACAAAGAACTCTGGAATAAACAAACAAGATATTATATCTATCTATCTATCTATCTATCTATCTATCTATCTATCTATCTATCTATCTTAATAAATGCACTAAGCTCAAGTTGGTTTGCAACCTAGAAGGTCTGAATGAGAACTGTGAGGCATGTGTTGTGCTTTTAATTTTTATTTTTTTTCCTTTAGAAATGCACTATATGTCCAAGCTGGTTGGACATGTTCAAAAACCTCACTCACGCTATTTACACTGTATGTCATCAACCAGTATGAGTCTGTAATGATATGAAATGTTAAGGAGGCCACACACATGCTGATTCGCCCCCAGCCCCGCACCTTCCTAGAGACGGCCCTGACTTTTGTCAAACTAGGCTTAAGATACTACAGCGCCCTCCAAAGAATACTGATCAAAATCAGCAGCTTTTCAATAGAAAGGAAAATTTATCCTCCACTTACAGAGAGAGCTTCAATGGTAAAGAAAACTCCTACCAAAGAAAGAACCTGTCCTTATGTCACAGTTCTGTTAATTAAGATGGGGGGAGTTGTTTCAGCATTTTAACTGAATATTCTCTTGGTGATAAAATCTAGAGCTGGGTCTCACGATCAGTGAGACCCAGTTTGTGAAGCTGAGCGGGGAGAGGGGGCTTCACAAACTTGGTTTTAGGGGAGGGGTACTTAGGAGGGTTAACCGCCTGGGAGCCACCGGGCTCCACTGCGAGCAGGTGGCTCCCAAGATCAGGCAAAATTGGGCTAGGCTAGCCCCCTAATCTATCTGCCCTATCTGCCTGGAAGCTTGCAGCCAGCAACTAGGGAGCACCCTGCTTTCAGATATGGTGCAGAAAGTGGCTAAGATGCAGCAGTTAAAAAACTGACCCTTAGTAGTGTTGGCTACTAGGGCTGTTCATTGGGCGCTGCAATCCCAATGAATTTGTAGCATCCCCCAGGTGCTGTTTCCATTGTGGCCATCTCTGGTGCAGTTTGGTCCTGGGGGGGGGGTCTTCTTCTCAGGAAGCAGAGCCCATGGGGTTGAGAATTCACACGGGCATTGCGAAAGCACATGGGGACATCTGGGAAGATTCCCTTGGCTGTGCTGGAGCGGTGTGTGGAAATGCAAGGAGGTGGCAACAGGTTGTGGAAAAGAATTCAAGTGAGGGTGAATGCTTATGAGGAAGCACAAGCTGGTGGCAAGGTAACTGGGGTCCTAACAAGCTATATGAGGCAGTGGGGCAGGGTGGCAAATGGATTTGTGAAAGCACGTATGGCAGCAGTAAGGTGGCAATTGTACTTACTAGGGAATGCAAGGTGGAAGCAAGCTGGCTGGGGCCTTGTGGTAGCATTTAAGGGGGTGGCAGACTGCCTTTGAACTCCAAGGTTTTATGTCAGAGGTATATTGAGACCTTGGGTTGGGGTGGTATAAAATGAGCTAAACAAACAAATAAATAAATACTGCAGAAGAATGGAAAGACTCCACTTAATCAGCATGGGTAAACCCTTACCCATAGTGTCTAATCAGCTTTC
The DNA here is from genome assembly GCF_027244095.1 of Hemicordylus capensis. Lineage (NCBI taxonomy): Eukaryota > Metazoa > Chordata > Lepidosauria > Squamata > Cordylidae > Hemicordylus > Hemicordylus capensis. The sequence continues at coordinate 32,309,600 of NC_069661.1, read as the reverse complement.
CCTTTTTAAAATGCCTGGAAAGTCAGTCATCCCAAAACCTTCAGTTTGAGATGAATGTTAAGATGCTTGATATTTTAACTTGTGCTCTAAAAAGTATGGAAATTGCAATTTAAGGTACTCATCTTAACTGGCTTTAAAAACGAGGTCCCATGCACCCATGCTTTGCCTTGGTCTTTCAGCTGGACATTGGGCTGGGGAAGGATGCATCCAGGTAGGCATTTAACAGGTTTAGCTTCCCCAATCACTTCCTAGAGATGTCCCTGATGAATCTCTGCCTGATGCATCTCTGATCAAGGCAAAGTGTGGGTTTATGGAGCCTCAATTCTAAAACTATCATCATATACCAGACTGTACAAAATCTTTACAGCTTATATGGCATGGAAGTTAAGATGGGCACCTTAACTTGCAATTTTATTTCATTTCATTGCATTGCACTTTTAAAATATGTTTGTTTTGTATTAGATGGTAAACCTAGTTAAGATAATTCAGTAATCCAAAAACCTTCAGTTTGAGATGAGAGTTAAGATGCTTTACATTCTGAACAATATTTGATTGTTTGAACAGTATAAGCATGGGCTCTTTCCCTCTTTTCTGTATAGCTTTTATTGAGGCTATTCTCACGACCAACCAAAACTGGGCTAAGGGAGCCCAGCCCGGTTTTGGCTGATTGTGTGCCACCATGGGAGCCTCATGACTCCCGGTGGCCAGCCCTCTAAAATTCCCCCCTTAAACGAGGTTAGTGGAGCGAGCACTCCGCTAACCCTGTTTTTGTGATTGTGAGTCACCATGGTGCAGCTCCATGCCACAGCTACTCACGAGAAGACTCCCGACTGGGAGGCTACAACAAGCCTCCCATCATCGGGGGGCTCCCCAGAATACCTCGCGCACTCGTGCAGGGCATTCTGGGGCTTCTGGGGACTAAGTGGCCCCCAGTTTCCACTGCCCCTACAGGCTCCGTGATGGAGCCAGCAATTGTCCGGGTGACTGATCCGGCCTTCCAGGGCGGGCTCTCTTCTCAACTATGTGGCCAAGCCCACTCTCCCCACTAACCCCCTTACGGCTCTCCACTCTGCTCATGTGAAGAGCCTCATTGTCTAACAAAATCTACTATAAACATTATATTACAGAGGCTTGATACAAAATTGATAATTGTAATATACCATTATATTACAGAGGTTTGATACTTGATGGCAAAACTTATGCCGTCAAGTCGATTTCGACTCCTTGCGCCCACAGAGCCCTGTGGTTTTCTTCTGGTAGAATACAGGAGGGGTTTACTATTGTCTCCTCCGGTGCGGTTTGAGATGATGCCTTTCAATATCTTCCTATAGTACTCCTGCCCAATATAGAAGCAGTGGGGATTTGAACCAACAACCTTCTGCTTGTTAGTCAAGCATTTCCCTGCTGTGCCACTGTCTTCTTGAAAAAAGAGTTTACATTTAAAAAATGCTTGCATCAAAATGATAACTTGCCATTATAAAAGGCTTGCTTCCAAATAAATGCATGAGTTAAAACAGATCTTTGAGAACAAATAATCAATAAACAATCAAGGCTTGCTCGCTCTCCCCATCTTGATCTGAAAAGATACATGAAACAATATTTCAGCCCAAAAGGCTAACTCTAATTCTTTAGCTCTTCTTGGCATCTTAAAACTCCTTCTTAAAAAGGAAAAGTACAAATAAAACTGTCATTTCTAGTCTCATAAGAGACTGGCTCCATCTAGGAACAGGTGAGTTCACTCTGTTCCTTGCATCTTTAGAAGTCCTTTTTTCTCAGCCAGCCCCAGGCTGGCTGTTAGACTAATCAGTTCAAGATTTCAGTCTTTCTCTGTGTGTCCTTTGGAGCACTTCACCTAAATGGAGGTGGCTTTCACTCCACCTGCTCCTCACAATTTCAAAACAATCCAGTTCATTTTATTCGTCCTTGAATTATTTCTTTAAAGGAGCCAGAATTATTCATTTGGTTATTTTCTTCCTTTCTACTTATAAAGGTCAGACTGGTCCCTTCTCAGTGGCTTATAAGCATGTAAGACCTTGATATGTAGACAGAAAAACTGCTTAATAATTAGTTTATAATTTTACCCCTCTGCTGCTTATTCTAGGCAGGAATATGACTTCATTTCAGCCAGGAAATGCCAACATGTCATACATTCACAAGTAATACACCACAAGGTAATAAAGAATGGGGGAAAAACACAAAGGGGGCAGTTAATCACAGTTTGAATATGGATAAAGCTCAGCAGAGAAGTGCAAAATTCTCCTGAAAAATGTTGGTACTCTTATCAAATGGCTTTCCTCCCAATCCCTCAGATGTTTAACTTGAAGAAGGATTTCCTAGTTTCATTTTAGCCACAATCCCTTGGTAAGTCAATGTATTCTTGTAGATTTAAACTGTTTTGGCTTCTCTCAAAATTTCTCAGATTTTTTAGTCTGAGAAGCAAACCCCTAAAGATAATTTGAATTCATCTTTCTCAAAATTTTGGTGTGAAATCTTAGTAGAAGAATTGGATGCGGGCAATCCAAGGTGACATGGTCTTGTTGCTCTCACATCATAGGCTTTTACTTAGAAACTGTTCATCGTTTCCCACTGAAATGTCCAAGTCCTTAATTACCCTTCTTAAGCATGCATGACCTCCCCAGATAAAGGTTTTGAAATGACAATGTGAGAAAATGGCTTGAAATAGCAATTGCAGTAATCCTGTTATACAAAGAGGCATTTCTAAAGCCCTGCCCCAAAAGGGCCCCTTCAGCATTTTAGATATTACTCTTCAAAAGTCCATCATTGCCTTCCCACGCACAAGCTAAAGGATAAGTTGGAGAGTGGGTGGAATTTTACTCCTTATTATAGTTATTTCTTTCATGCCATTATCCTACCTCTGAAAAAAAAGCCAATTTGGTATAGTAGCTGGGGAGACTCTGGGGAGACCTGGGTTTAAGTACCCACATGGATATGAAGCACACTAGATGATCTTGGGTCAGGCTCCATTTCTCAGAGGGTTATGTGAGGATAAACTGGGTGTGGAACTCTTTGTTGGAAGGGTAGGATAAAAATTAAACAAACATCAGCTCTTCACTAGGACAGTAAGACACTGGGACTACAAATGGTTCTGCCCACTGGTACAGTGACACAGCATCTCTATATATAATTCTCTAAGACGTACCCATTGCTAATCCCATGTGTGGCAGCTCTCACGAGAGTTCGTGAGCGAGCTGCTGGGAGGGGCAGAGGAAAGTGGCAGCAAACAGGCATGCAGGCAGAGGGGAAAAAGAAAACAGCAGCGGGTGGGGAGAAAACGGCAGCAATGAGGTGGAAAGAAAATGGTGGTGGGAGAGAAAGCAGTGGCCAGGGGAGGCTGAGAGGGAGGGGGGAGGAGGGGGAGAACTAGAGGTGCAGATGCTCTACACCTGGCCAGCTAGTTTTTATTTAATTTTAAATGTGTCCCACATCTTGCTCCAAAACAACCAAAGCAATTCAAAGCAAGAACAGTAAAATGTTCACAATCATTTTAAAAACCAACATTTAAAAACAACACACAATAAATGTCAATGCAGTTGGAAAAAATGGTAACATTTTAAATCCCAGAGGCCTAGGGCTCAAATGCATACTGACACAGAAATATCTCAAAAGCATTTCTAAAAAGACCAAGTGTACACACACAAACAAACACACAACCTTCAGAAAATTGTCCATGAGATATAACATGTCCTTCCCTAGTGCATCACAGAAAGTAAAATGGTGCTGGCAGGGAAATGGGTGTTGCTTTTGGCCACTGCTGCTGCTGCCTGCTTCCCCAGTGACATTTTACACTAAAAATAAAGTATGATGACTGCTGCCACCACTGGTAAGCTGATCTACCACTTTGCATCTCTGCTTCAAATTTGCGGGGGTCCATACTGCCAAAATGTCCCCTCATTTCTGCTGGTGATGGAAAGAGAGGTGGAAATGAGTGGGGGGGGGGTGGAATTTCAATGCAGACCTGCTCTGCTCTCTCATCACTGCTGTCCTGTTTCCTGTCTGGTAAGTAAACACAAGGGTCAGGGGAGAGGTACAGAGGTCAGGGAATGGTGAGACAGGAGAAAGAGGATGGACAGAATCAACTTTTCAGTGTCCAAACCAGGGCCAAATAGAATTGCTCCCTATTTATCCCCAAAACCTAAGTAGATGGTGGTTCAGTTCAGAGTGAATCAGACCAAATTAGCCTTATTCAATTTGACCCCACATGGGCACCAAAACTTTGCACAGCACTGCAAAATAGAGACAATTTTAGAGACAACAGTAATTGTGTTTATCCATTAGAGACAACAGTGTGTGTGCTTATCCAGCCCTGCTCCCCAGAGCACACCTAAAATCTACCTACATAATGCTTCCTTTGGGTCAGCTGATTGAGTCGGTTGAGACTCCTAAGGATCAGCTGATCACATATGAATATATGATGAATATACCACTTTTCAATAAAAGTCCCCAAAGTGGTTTCCGGTTTACACAAATATAAACTAAATAAAATGGCTCCCTGTCCCCAAAGGGCTCACCAAAAAAAAAGAAAGAAAGAAAGAAAAGAAAAAAGAAACAAAGAAACAAAGAAGAAGACACCAGCAATAGCCACTGGAGGGGTGCTGTGCTGGGGATGGATAGGGCCAGTTGCTCCCCTCTGCTAATTAAAGAGAACAATGACTTTATAAAGGTGCCCCTTTTCTCAGTTAGCAGAGGTAGCAACACATGATTGTATTACAAGCTGAAACCACCGTATAAAATATAATATGAGTGGTACAATCACTTGGATGAGAACCCTCGATTCTTTTTCTTGGAATGTTTTGCACTCCGGATAGTTCTACACATTAAAATGTTAAAAATATCATATCAAATTAAAGCAGACAGGCTTAGTATTTTTTTTTAGTTCTTCTGCATTGTGTGGTCATAAAATGGAGTGACACATGAAGCATAATCGTAGCGGTGACATGGCTACTGTAGAGAATAAGATCCTATTAGCTGCACAGGTCTATTGATCATTAGCGATGTGTTGCATGGCACATTATGACACAACAATGAATATAGGTAGTCCAATTGCTCCAGGCTTATTTCTACAGGAAGCATAATAGGAATATGTTTCAACAGCAGTTGTCACACCATACCACAGCTGGAGACAGGAAAGAAAAGCAGCCCAAAGACACATGTTTTTAAGGGCTTTTTTTCAGTGTCACAAAGTACATTTCACTCTTGTCTATAATAATGTAATTTTACTGGAGAAGAACTCTACCAATTTTATGCAGCTATTTCAGATTCATGCTACATGATTCACTGTGACTATAATATAGCAGAATTGACTGTAATGGGTTATCCTACCTTGACTTTTCTGTTTTGGGTTTATCTCAGGTAAAGGAACGATGCTCTGAATGTCATTTTTTGTTTGTCTTTTAAATACTAAGCAATTATTTTACTAGGATTATTCTCAGGCACTCAAAGCTTAATTGTGTATACTGGATTCTTGAATGTTTCAGACCCCAAGAGTGATAGCTATAAGCTAGGGAAACATTGCAAAACATACAACTGAAACATTTTGACTTGAAGCAGGCTGTTTTAAGTGTTTCAAGATCGAAACAAAACACCCTTTAAATAAAAGGTTTTGAGCTCGGAAGAAAACAACCACATTTCGCTATTTTTCAGGTCTGTCCCCCACCCCACCCCCCCACACACCGGCTTATTGGTTTTCTGACACTGGCTTCCATTGGCTTGTGATCTCCTTGCTTCTTGGTTGCCTTACTACCACACAAATCAAGGGTTGTCATGGGCAATCCCCATGTGCCCCCATTGGTTGTGGGGGGTGGAGGGAGAAGGGAGGGGGGCACCCAAAAGGACGAAGTTCCAAATATATTCAAAGAGACTGGGAGGCAGCAAGAACCCTTACAGTTCTCATGGTAAGCGTCTAGAAGCTATGTTTCTTGTCAGACTATTGGTCCATCTAGCTTAGTATTATCTACAGTACAGAGTCAGATTTCTCCCAGGTTACAGGCAGGATTCTCTCCCTCAGCCCTATATCTGGGGCTGGGTTCCAGGAAGGAATCTGGAACCTTCTGCACGCACGCACGCAAGCAAGCAAGCATGCAGATGCTCTTCCTAGAGTGGCCCCATCCCCCAGGGGGAATATCTTAGAATGCTGCTCACATTTCTTCCTGCTCCTTCCATCCTGTTCTGAATCTTCAAAGAGCTGAGCTCAGGGATGAACTAACCAGGCCATGACTGCTCTGTCCTCCTGTCTCTGTAGCAGGCAGAATGGAAGGAAGGTTTCATTTTCGTGGTTTTCCTAGCAGTGCATACAATATGCTGTGCTATTGCTGCTCTAACTCTCTGTAGTTTTGCTGGATCTCAGATTGACAAAGGCAGAACTTGGGTGCCTGCCTTCGTTGAGTTGTGGTTTGTTTTGTTTGTGAGAAATGGACAGTGGCAGCTCTGTGTGTATAGGTAAGATTTCTTGGTGATTGCTGTGATGAGCTCCATATCTGGCCCTGAGACTAACTTGTGCTTCACTCACTGCTCTACAGTCTGCATAGGAGGCCCATCGGCCAGAAGATAACAAATACCAGAACCTGTCAGGAGATAGATAACATAGGTATGCAACCAGTCCATTAGCCAAATCCCCTACTCAGCAAAAAGGAACATCTCAGGCACCAGATACTGATAGGGAGTAAGGTTATCAGAAAGGCCAAGTAGTAAACTTATCTTCCAAGGCTCTAAGTGGTACCACTGGAATGTATTTGTTTAATTACCAATGATATGTATTAATTGCTTTACTGGTATGCTTGCTTGCTTGAAACCTATATAAACTGGCCAACTGCGCAGCTTCGGTGCACAGTACTTGCCAGACTTTCTGACCTGTACTTTTGCCTTTCGTGGTCATGAAATAAAAGCTTATTTGAGCACAACACCCTTGTTGCATTTTGACTTAAATTCTGTCAGGCAACAAGTCAAATGTGGGAACTTGGTCTAATCTTTGGTTCGGCAAGACACCCCATTCTCTATCAAACTTGATGGAAGGGTGGAAGCAAGGGGCTGAATCAAACAAGAGGGTCCGGTTCCAGAAGATTTCCCCCGCAACATATATATGTACTGCTTTTCAACAAAAGGTTTTCATAGCAAAATTATAAGAAAATGATTCCCTATCCCCCAAAGGCTCACAGTCTAAGATAAACACAAAGTAAACACCAGCAACAGCTAATGGGTGGAAATTGTGCTGAGATGGGATAGGGACAGTTGCTCTCCCTCTGCTAAATGTAAGAAAGCCACCACCTTAAAAGGTGCCTCTTTGCCCAGTTAGCAGGGATAAAATCAACTTATAAAATGTTATAGTTAGGGTAGGATATAAATAAATAAAAACTTTGACTAGCGATGTAGTGGTTCTTCCCCTCTCAGGCACTTTATTTTTTACAGTATTTTTTATTTTATGATGTTGTATTTTAATTATGTTTTATATTGGTTTTATTGTAACCCACTCTGAGACCTTTGGGTATAGAGTGGGCTAGAAATGTCAATAAATAAATAAAAATAAATGAAAACAATCAACAAACAAATACATAAAATGAGGACCTAGTGCTTATCAGTTATCCCAATACCTTTACAATTGTTAGCCAGAACATTGCAAGTTTTACTTCTTAGTAAGTAATTGGGCAGAATATTGCCTCCATTCTCTTATTTGTAACTCCATGAGTAAAAGGATTGCAGATTTTCTTGTAGACGGAACATTGAGGGAGGATCCCTGCAAGAGGGGGCGGGATATAAATATTTTAATACTCTGGGGTATCAGGCTTCTATAGCCCTCCCCCCACCCTTTGACTACCCTAACTAGTAGGGATGGGCCCGGACCGGTCCAGAGGCAATTGTAAAGGACTTCACAGAGACGTGAAGCACGCGCACGATGTGTGCGCGTGCAAAGGACTCCTAGGAGTTTTTCATAGCGACAGCGGGGAAGGGGTGGCAGGGAGGTATCCTGCCGCCCCAATTACTACTGAAATTATGGCGCCAGAGCGGGAAAGCGGCGGGAGGGGTAAGTAAACCCTCCCCCCGCTCTTAAAGCCACCCCCCACCCTAGTGCCGGACCGCAGTTTGGCAGTTCCGTGCTCACCCCTACTAAATAGTAGTATAAAAACCCCATTCCACGGAAGATTGTAGACCTGAAAAAATGATGGTTGTTGAAACGTCCTTTTAAACATTTCCTATAGAATATGAGCCCATGCCAATGACCATTTCCCCACACATAGGAAGTTGATAGGGCAGTTCACATGACTGGCATTACGGTAGGAGGAGCCTCCAGTCCAAATCCAGGAGCTCCATGCACTCCTGATTTTTGATCATTTGTCAATTAAAACATGGTCAGAGATGGGGACCTTAAGCATGAGTTAAGCCCCCACTGGGTCGGATGATTCTTCTTCCTACCTTGTTCTGAAGCTGGGGGTGGAATCTGGGTAGGGCATGCTTGTCCTAACGAGCTAGGGTTTAGCTCATGCTCAAGCTCCCTGCCTCTGACCGTCTTATTAACTGATGACACATGATTGAAAATAGGGAGTGCGCAGAACTTCACAATGGAGGGAAGTAAAAAGTGGGGTACCCCAGGGATCTGTACGGGGACCAGTGCTCTTTAACTTGTTCATAAATTATCTAGAAGTTGAGGTAAGCAGCAATGTGGCCAGATTATAAGATGACACTAAACTATTTAGAGTAGTGAATTACAAAACAGATTGTGAGGAGCTCCAAAAGGATATCTCCAAACTGGGTGAATGGGCAACAAAATGGCAAACGTGGTTCAATATAAGCAAGTGTAAAGTGATGCATATTGCAGGGGGAAACCCCAATTTCACATATTCGCTGATGGGAGCTGAGTGGTTGGTGACTGACCGGGAGAGAGATCTTGGTGTCATGGTGGACAGTTAGTTGAAAGTGTTGATTCAGTGCGCAGCAGCTGTGAGAAAGGCCAGTTCCATGCTAGGGATCATTAGAAAGGGGGTTGAAAATAAGAATGCTACTATTATAATGCCCTATGTAAATCTATGGTGCAACCACATTTGGAGTATTGCGTACAGTTCTGGTCACTGTATCTTAAGAAGGACATGGTAGAACTGGTAAAGGCGCAGAAAAGGGCAACCAAGATGATCAGGGGCCTGGAGCACCTTCCTTATGAGGCAAGGCTGCAGCATCTGGGGCTCTTTACTTTGGAAAAGAGATTACTATGGGGAGAAATGAAATAAGTATATAGAATTATGCATGGAGTAGAGAGTGGACAGAGAGAAATTTTTCTCCCTCTTTCACAACACTAGAACCAGGGGCCATCCAATGAAACTGAACATTGGGAAATTTAGGACTGACAAAAGGAAGTACTTTTTCACACAGCACAGAATTAATCTACAAAATTCTCTGCCATGGGATGTGGTGATGGCCACTAGCTTGGATGGCTTTAAAAGAGGCTTAGACAAATTCATGGTGGACAGGTCTATCAATGGCTACGAGTCTGGTGCCTCCAGCCTCAGAGGCAGGATGCCTCTAAATACCAGTTGCAGGGGAGCAACAGCAGGAGAGAGGGCATGCCCTCAGCTCTTGCCTGTGGGCTTCCCAGAGGCATCTGGTGAGCCACTGTGTGAAACAGGATGCTGGACTAGATGGGCCTTGGGCCTGATCCAGAAGGGCTGTTCTTATGTTCTGAACTCCTGAATTAGTGTAGGAAGCTTCTCCTATTCTAACTTTGATTGTATGAATTGTCCTGATGTGTACTAAAAGTCTACTTACATTTGAATGGATGATAAAGATGACCAAGCTCATGTTACCCTGAGAGAACTCACTCCAGCTGACTTGTGTCACCTCTGCTACTGGGTAGTAGGGCCGCATGGGTCTTCAGGCTGGTGGTCAGCCCCTGACGCCACTCCTGCTCAGGTCATGTTGGTCTTGTTTCAAGCCCGTCTCTCCTAGCACCCATTATGCACTTGACAATTGGATACGATTTTAACTGAGTGTTCCAGTCATATTTCTTTTTCCAGTTCCAAGAGGACACACAATACTTTCTTTTTGCATAAGAGCATAGATTAAAGACATATATCTTCCCTCTTCTTTGGAAGACTCTTCCCCTCCAGATACGTTCAGCCCCTTCCTTAGTTGCTTTTAAGGCCCTTCTTAAGACCTACCTGTTTCGCCAAGCTTTTGCCCTTTAATATTTGTTTTTAAATTGTTATTGGTATTGTTGTTCACTGCCCAGAGTCTTTGGAGGAGGCGGTATACAAGAATGTTTTAAAAATAAATAAATAAATAAATAAATAAATAAATAAATAAATAAATAAATTGTAGTCTACCCAGATCAAAGGCACATTATGTGCCTTTTTCTACCCAGATCAAAGGCACACAACAGACACATTTTAGTTTTCTTCACTGCAATCTGATTTGGGGAAAGAATGAGATAAGAGACGATGTTACTTTGTAATGCAGGTCAGAGACATATTTATTGATCTGAATAATAATAAGTGCTATTAAATTATGCACAATGCAATCTGAATTTCAACTGGGATATTAAGTGGGCTTGTTTGACATGATGCATAATTCTGTATCAATTTACTTTAGTCCTAATATTTAGTTTTTGTTGTTTGGAATGAAGTCAGAACAGTATTTGTTATAACATTTTTGTGAGAACAGCTTACACATCTCATGTCTGAATGTTCAGAAATGTGACCATCACATTTCCTTGCTTGTAGCTCTAGATCTCAGAGATAAGAAAAAGTCTATACTTAATATTTGGAACTATTATACCAAATGTTTTGCCTGCTAACTGGTCTTCTGAATAGTTATGACTAAGGGATGATCTTATTATAAGAGTGATGTTGTCACCCTGGGTATTTCCCATTCTGCTCTGATAACATTAAGAAAAGTGAGGTTATCTGGGAAATGCTGGTGATGTGGTTACTTCTGTTGTGGGAAACAAGCACTGGCAAGCAGCAATTGTGCCACTCCTACAATACTAGCTATAAGTTATGCCATAACATAATGGGACTTAAGATAGCCACAACAAAATTTTATTCCATGGTCTTCAATGGTATATGGTGTCCCACAAGGCTCCATATTGTCTCCAATGCTCAAACGTCTACATGAAACCGCTGGGAGAGATTACCAGGGGGTTTGGAGCAGGGTGTTATCAATATGTTCATGACATCCAGATCTATTTCTCCATATCAACCACATCATGAAAGGGCATAATTTCCCTAAATGCCTGCTTTGAGACGGTAATGGGTGGGATGAGGGATAACAACTGAAGTTGAATCCAAATAAGATGGAGGTACTGCTGGCGGGGGGGGAGGTCAGATCCAAAGCTTTCTCTCACTTCTCAAGTTGAGGCAGTGGTCAGGAGCGCTTTTTATCAACTTTGGCTGATATGTCAGCTATATCAATTTCTGGAAGTAAATGACCTTAAAACACTATCGTATATGTTGATAACTTCCAGGCTTGACGCTGCCTTTGTACATAGTCCGGAAACTACAATGGGTGTAGAATGCAGCAGCCTGACTGGTATCTGGGATAACCCAAAGGGAGTGTACATCACCAGTTTTAAAAGAACTGGATGGGCTACCGATACATTTCCGAGCAAAATACGAAGTGCTGGTTATTATCCATAAAGCTCTCAATGGCTTGGGACCAGGTTACTTAAGAGAGTGCCTTGTTTGCCATGAACCCTGGTTTCCTATTAAGATCATCTGGAGAGGTCTGGTTATAGTTGCTACTGGCTTATTTGGTGGCAACTCAGGACCAGATCTTCTCTGTGGCTGCCCTGGGGCTTTGGAATATGCTTCTTGTTAAAATAAGAGCATCACCGTCCCTGACTACTTTTAGGAAGACACACTGTTTTCTCAGGCTTTTAACTGAAAATAATTTTAAACTGTTTAATTGTCTTTATCCCATGAAATTGTTTTAAATTGTTTTGCTTTAATTGTTTTTACTGTTTTATATTTGTTGTGTACACCACCTAGAGATACACATATCAGGCAGTATATAAATATGATAAATAGATAAATAAATAAATAATATGAGGTGTGGTCCTAAGCACAAAAAGAGCCCTGCTAGATCAGACCATTTAGCCCAGTGTCTTGTTATATAATGGCATTACATACATCTAACCTGGCATCTTGTTTCCAACAGTGGTCAGTCAAAAGTTTCTGGAAAGCTCACAAGCACAGTATTAAGGTATCAGCCTTCTCCCCATCTCTGCTTCCTTGTAATTGGTATTTGGATGTATACTGCCCCTGAACATGGAGGTTTCATTTAGGTTTTGTTTATAGATCTGTCTTTCGTGAGCTTTTCCAGTCCTTGTTTAGAGCTAATAAGAACATACACAAAAGGTGTCTGAAGGGCATTGTCTGGGGGTGGGGGTAAAGCCAGGAAACCGACCACCGCCTCTCCCCTCCCACCCCTGATACCCATGCTCCTGCACCAGTCTGATATGGGGATTTGATCTGAGCCTGTATAGCGTAATGGTAAGAGTGTCAAGCTAGGACCAGGGAAGATCTGGGTTCTTAGGAACATAGGAAGCTGCCATATACTGACTCAGACCATTGGTCTATCTAGCTCAGTATAGTCTTCACAGACTGCCAGTGGCTTCTCCAAGGTTGCAGGCAGGAATCTCTCTCAGCCCTATCTTGAAGAAGCCAGGGAGGGAACTTGGAACTTTCTGCTGTTCCCAGAGCGGCCCCATCCCCTGAGGGGAATATCTTACAGTGCTCAGACATGTAGTATCCCATTCAGATGCAACCAGGGCAGACCCTGCTTAGCCAAGGGGACAAGTCATGCTTGCTACCACAAGACCAGCTCTCCTCTCCCTCCTTCAATCCCTCCTTAGTCATGAAGCTCATAAACTGTGGACCAGCCACACTCTCTTAGCTCACGTGGTTGTTGTGAAAAGAAAATGGACACAAGGAGAAATATATATACTGCCTTGAGCTACTTGGAGGAAGGGCAGGGTAAATAATGTTAAAATAGTAAATAGTGTAACAAATAAAATAATAAACTCATGGCACCACAGCCATAATTATTACCAACAATTAAAACAAACTAGTAGGCAAATATGTTTACTTAAGAGTAAACCGAACAGAGTTTAATTGCCCTCAGAAGTGTGTGTGCATAGAATTGCAGTCTTCAGTTAATTTTTGCCAGATTTAGCTGATAAATTATTATATAAGCTTTATGCTATTCTTTTCCAAAGACCTCTTTAATGTGTAAATAAAACACTAAAACAGATGTTTAAAGATAGCCGATGTTTCAATATGACACATAACTATATAAATTAACAGCTCTCACTGCTGTTAATAGTAATAATCAACTCTTAGATTTTATATATAAACATAAGTAGGGGAGAATTTTGTTCCACTCGAAGTCAGAAGAACCTATCATGCTTTGACAACATTAAGCTATGCTTCACCTGTTTGTACTTGGAAGCCCAGTAGAATAAAATGTATTATTAGTCCAGCAATGAGGAACAAGAGGCAATTGTATGTTGTCACCCAAATCAGAAGAAGAGTTTTCTGTCAAGGCAAACCATTCTCCAGGTTACTGGTGTGCAGCCACCCATAAAAGCATAATATAACAGAACCACCAAATGTGGCACCTACACCATTGCTCAGAAAGAAATATTGATTGTGCGGGGGTTAGAGAAAATACAAGAGGTTTTCTTTTGTGATGCATGCAGGGAAGTGTAGGTGGGCAACGGGGAAGATTAATTCCTTCTCTCAAAGTAGGACTGGAAGAGAGAAGTGCAGAAGAAATGTTCAGAAAACACTTGTGTGAATGTGGGTTTTTTGTGGGCTCTGGAAGTAAACTTACTGAAAAGTAATGACTTTTCAGAGATGGTCCTTAATGACAAGTTTCCATACTGATCGGATTTACTTTTTTTAAAAAAACTTGTTTCTTCATTTCAATTTGAGCAGGCAACTAACTTATCTTTGCATTTAATACTAGTAAGAAGATTTTGCCATCTGTCAGAGCAATTCCCGTAAGTGACTTTGGTCCTCAAAGGATAAAAAGGTTGACATCCAGCCTAATGTTGTGCCCATGAATTGGGGGAGGGGAGATTTTTGCTGTTTCCTCCCTTCCTTCTACAGCCCACTGTGCCTCCCATAAATAAATCCCTGAGGATCCTGCAACCTATCTTTACAGATACAGGAATAAGCAGCTTCTCAGGAAGCTTAATTCTGTACCCAGGACCACATTATGTGACTGGATTCAGTCAATTATTCATGGTTTAGGTGATTGTGAATAAGCCCTGATGAGCCTTGGTCACATATGCTCCTATGTCTCTCTTCTCTTTTTTCATGTGAAGGAGAATCGAAAACTTCCACTTTTGGTTTGAATGAATGTGTCACTGTGATGCCACCCCTCCCATGCCTCCTCCTTTAATCCCAACATAATGTCTGAAAACAGCTACTGGATCAGACTATTGGTCCCAAAAGCCCAGTGCTGTGTATTCTGATTGATGGTGCTCTCTGAGACCATTCCTAGCTCTGTTGCATGAGAACCACATTTTGGTGCTGGGTATAGAACCTCAGGTCTTCTAAGTGCAAGACATAAATGCTCTTCCACTATGTTATCACCCGCTTCCCAGATGTACTATAAACTCAGCCATGTAAATTTATTTATTTATTTATTTATTTATTTTATTTTGCAAATTTATTGACCGCCTGACTTCCTTAGACTCGAGGCAGTTTACATAAATTAAAACAACAACAAAGATAAGAGAAGAAGGGGAGGAGGGGAAAGAAAGAAAGAAAAGAAAAGAAAGAAAAAGAACCCCACACAAACACATGTTAAAAACAAAAAGCCTGACAAAATAGATAGGTTTTCAGGAGCTTCTTAAAGGGCAGAAGGGAGGGGGCATTATGAATCTCAGGATGCAAATTGTTCCATAAGGAGAGGGCTAAAACAGAGAAGGCCTTCCCATGAGCCTGGGCCCCACATATGTTCCCTGGGCCCAGAACTCTGAGAAGGCCAACCTGAGATGACCTCACAGGGCAGGTTGAAGTTGGACAGGAGAGGTGGTCCTGAAGGTACACAGGTGCCAAACCTTGAAGGGTTTTATAGATGATAACCAGCACCTTGAATTGGACCCAGAAGCAAACTGGCAACCAATGCAGCGACCTCAGCAAAGGTGAAACATGAGCAACATTTTCTCCTGCCCATAAGCAGCCTGCTGAAGCTTCTGAATTATCTTCAAAGGCAACCCCATGTAGAGCGCATTGCAGTAGTCCAACCAAGAGGTAATGAGGGCATGACGGTTGAGGTAAGGTCGCAGTTGGTGCACCAGACAAAGCTGGGCAAAGGCTCCCCTGGCCACATCTTCCACCTGCTGTTCCATCAGGAGCCATGAGTCCAGAATAACCCCCAAATCACAAGCCTGCTTTTCCAAGGGGAGCACAACCCCATCAAGGGAAACACTCAAAACCGGAACCTGGCCAGATTGAGAACTGAACAAGAGCAACTATGCCTTGGAGGGATTAAGCTTGAGCTTGTTTTGGCCCATCCAAACCCTTACAGCCTCCAGACACTGGGTCAACACATTCATGGCATCCCCGGATTGGCCCAGGGTGGCAATGTACAATTGCGTATCATCAGATACCTCACCCCAAACTGACGGATGACCTCACCCAGCAGCTTCTTATAGAGGTTAAAAAGCATGGGAGTGAGGACTGAGCCCTCCGGCACTCTGCAAGAGAGAGGCCATAGGTTAGAACACTCACCTCCAATGCAAATGGAAACTGTCCACTAAAATAGGAGCAGAACCAGTACAACACTGTGCCCCCAATTCCCAACCTCGCAGATAATCCAGAAGGATACCATAGTTGATGGTATCAAAAGCTGCTGAGAGATCTAATAGAACCAAGAGAGGCATGCTCCCCTCATCGAGGCTCTGACAGAGGTCATCCACCAGAGCGACCAATGCCATTTCCGTGCTCTGCTGTGGCCTAAACCCTGACTGAAAAGGGTCAAGGAAATCCATTTTATCTCAGATTCTCTGTAGTTGAGCAGCAACGACTTAATCCAAAACCTTCCACAAAAAGGGAAGGTTGGAGATAGGTCTAAAATTATCTAATATCTCTGGGTCCAGGGAAGAAGACTTCAGGAGAGGGTGGACCACTGCTTCTTTCAAAGCTAGAGGAACCTCTCCCTCCCTGAGTGATGAATTCACTAGCTCCTGGATCCAGGACCTCACACACACACCGGCCGAACAAATCAACCTCACACTATGCCCCCCCCCCCGCCCGAACAAATCAAATCATGTATATGATTAAGGTAAGAACTTCTCAATGCAAGAGCACAGCTGTTTTACCGGCTTCAGAAAGATGGTGTTCTCCAGCACCTTACCTGATTACTGCTAGCACTCTGAAGTTTCATAAGCAGTCTTCTATTATCTTCATTTCCATTAGTGGCAATCTCTCTGCAACAATATCTTAGACCCAGAATCATATCCCATTATCTGAGAGCACTGCTAAAGTGCTTTCTACTACTCCACTCGTAATAAATTCATTTTGGTTTGGCTTAATGGATTTGCCTTCTTATTAAGTCACCAGCTGCTAAAAGCATATGAACACAAGAAGAAGCTTGCTGGATCAAGCCCAAGGCCTTTCTAGTCCATCATCCTGTGTCCCTCTGAGAAGCCAAAAGGCAGGAGCTGCAGGCAGGCATGCCCCTTCTCCTCCCATTGCTACTCAGCAACTGGTATTCAGGGGGCATCCACCGTGCCTCTGAACTTGGGGGTAGCATATGGTCATCGAGACTAGTAGCTATTGATAGACGTGTCCTGCATGAATTTGTCTAAGGCCCCTTTAAAGCCATCCAAGAGAGAGGCTCAGCCCGCCACTGTGGCCCCCTAGCCCTGCCCCCTGCATCAGCATCTGACGGGGTCTAAATCAGCCAGCGCTGCATTTGCAGCATGGCCGGAGCGGCTCTCCCTGGCTTTTAAAGGCAGGGAGAACTGCTCCTGGCCATGCTGTGAACGTGGTGCTGGAGGATCTAGCTCACAAACGGGGCCGCGTGGCCCCGTTTGGGAGCTAAATCCAGCCAGTGCCATGTTTGCAGTGTGGCCAAGAGCAGCTCCCCTTGCCTTTAAAAGGAAGGGAGAGCTGCTCCGGCTGCTTCATGGCCCTGTCTGGGACCTAAACCACACCTCCGAGCCTGACATCAGACACAGGGTGTGTGTCAAGGGCATGAGGCACAACCCCTGAGGGGCGGCCGCTCAGGCTCTTTGATCCAGTTCGCTCAGTGGTGGCTTCACTCCTGTATGCACTGTTAGAAGAAATACTTCTTTTTCTGTCCTAAATTCCATGCCAATCACTTTTATTGGGTGACCCTTGTTTCTAGTGTTGTGAGAGAGGAAGAAAAAGTATTGAGGTTCAGTTACTTACTGTATACATTTGGGTTCTGACTGGAAAAAATTGATTAGATGTAAGATTGCTTCTTGTGTTCCTCTTGAAAGTAATTCCTACAACCCAGCATGTGGTTCCTGGATTCATTTGTGTCATGATCTGTGGTTGCTAGTTGCCTATTTTGATATTTGTTGTTGTTGTTTTGGGGTTTTTAAATGGATTACTATTATTAGGATTATATTTTATGAATTTAGGTTATATGTCCCCTGGAATATGTTTTCAAAGGGCAGAAAAGTGGTATAGAAAATGTTAATTACATGAATATATCAACTCTTTATACAAGTACGTATTCCAGTAGTTGATAGACTTTATCCTAACACAATGCCATTCATAAAGTAACTTTGCAAATGGTAGCGTTACCACCCCTTTACTGCTCTCAGGGCTGGTGCGGGGTGGCGGTGAATGGTACCTTTATAAGTTGTTACCAGTGATGCCGCCAGCACCTGACAGATGCACTGTGGAGGCCAGGTGAGTGCCATTGGCAGGACCTTTGCCACACAGGATGCTGGGCAGAGCACCACTGCTACCTGCATCTTCCAGATGCCAGGAGTATTGCCAATAATAACTTATAAAGGTACCTCTTGCCACCCCCTCTACACTGGCCACCACTGTTTCAGGGATCTTGACAACAGATGTAGCTGTTTCAAAGTGAATTTATCACTGGTAATGTGTGCTCTGGAGAAGGAATCCTCTTATCCACCCAATAGCTAAAGAATAGGCTATTCAGCCAGCAGCCATCAATACTGTGGGAAGGGAGCAGCTCTAGAGGACCACTAAGTGCAAGCTGTTAGACTCTACAAAGAGTAATAATTCATGTGCAACATGTGTTTATTTCCAAAGCGTGGACTTTTCTTTGTGAACGAGAAAACAGTCAACCTGGGACTTGTTTACATATTGCCAAGGCTGTCTTTACCAGAGGGTGATGGTTGTCCATCAGGGCAGGAGGCAAACCTGGGGCACTTTAATATTCATGAAGTGCTGGGAGCTTGAAGCAAGGCTTCCAGTAGACACTCTCTGGTGCCTGCCAGTAGTTTGCTTCTGTGCAGGTCTGGCAGATTGAGCTCTGTGATTCATGGACAACATCCAGGCTGCAGTGCCTGTTAACCGAGCATAGAGACACCTTTTTGAAGTGGTGGTTGTTCTGCCCCAACTGGGCAGAATGTATGCGTATTATGTTAGTATTTGGACCCATTTTGGTTTCCCTGATATACATCTGACAGTAACCAATTCAGCCTGTTATCAGGCTATGATTGATAAAGCCTGTTATCAGGCTATGATTGATAAAATTAGTATCAGAGATGTAACTGTAATTGGGCATCTGTGTTCCATGAACATGGGTTTCCTCTCCCCCTGAGGGTCTGTCACTGAGGGTCTTTTGACCCCCTCGGCCACTGCCATTTCCCAGCCCACACACATGTCCACCTGCCCTCCCTTGTTGGCTTTGCCAGCCCCATGTGCGTCTGGAAATGGTGGCAATGGGAAGAGGAATGGGGAAACAGGTGGAGAGAGGCAGGCAGGTGGGCAGCTGTCTGGCTGGTGGCAGTGGGGTGGGAGCAGCCTAAAGAAGAACTTCAGGGCTGTGACTAGAGCTCACATGCAACTCCATCAGTCCCTCTACACTCCTGCTATTGCACAAGTGGTAGAAATGCCCATGTTCTGCCCGCGCTCTGGAAGTGCTCTGGAAGAGAGGAAACATGTTGCTGAAGGTCAGTCAACTGCCCCACAAGTGCCAATTGTGCTCTGTAAAGCCCTAGATTGTCCATTGTGCTCTATAAAGCTCTAGACTCAGAGCTTCTCTGTGGTGTGAGGATACTGTATATGATTCTCCTCCCTTTGCCCGACGATTGCCTTGGATCTTGACCACTGGTTGGTTTTGATTATGCAGTTGCCTTCTGATCCTTGCTTGCTGCTCTGGAACTTGACCACTGCCAGTTTTGGACAAGGCAGCTAGGAACATAGAAAGCTGCCTTATATAAAGTCCAATAGTTGACCCATCTATCTGTTGTCTGCGCCATCTGGTAGTGGCTCTCTAATGTTTCAGGCAGAAGTCTTTCTTCAGCCCTACCTGGAGATGCCAGGGATTGAACCTGGGACCTTCTGAATGCAGAGTAGGTGCTCTATCACTGAGCTACAGTTCCCTCCCCAGCAATCGAGAAGCTGCAACTTCTGGATCATTTGGATTGACAGTCAGCTTCCCTGACTCCAGGAATCTAATTGCCCGAAGCCTGGCCCATTTTGAGGCCCAGCAATATGCCACCAAGGGGCCCTAACCTCACTTGTTCTGGTTTTCTAGGGCAGTTGCCTTAGAACTAACAGAAGGGTTCATTTGGAATTATGAACCTTTCTAGGGCAATTGCCTTATGATGATGCCATCTTTTCTAAGATAGTGTTGCCTTACAACAACTGTTCAACAACCATATTTGCACTACAAATGCCTCTCTTCCACTTCTTTTCTCCCCTGATAATAAACATCAGATGTTAATATAAATACTGGGAGAGAGGCTTGTAGGCAATTTAAACCACATGTATGAAAACACTCTATAGCTACTTTCATGTCTCTCTTCTTCCAACTTGTCCATTCTAGCTCTGTCGGCTTTCTTGCTGAAGTCTCTTCCTCCTTATATTTCCAAATGAACCTTTCTAATTCTAATCATTATAATACAATTTTCACTCAGCCTTAGGGGAAAGTTTTATAAAATGACCTTTAAATAGCTGGAAACATTATCTTCAGTACAGGTAAATTTAGGAACAGAATTCAATAGGAGGCTTCATTCCCCCCACCCAAAGAACTCTTTAATAGGTGTTGAATTGATCGTATCATTTTCTTCCATCAGTTAATTACTTTCATAAGATCAAATAGCCCCAAAGGCAGATATCTCCCAACTAGATTTGATTTTCTACACATGCAGAAACTATCCTATTAGATCTGTACAAGTATTACAGTTAAAACAGCAAACTCTTCCAGGTTCCCTTCCTAGGCTAAATTAAATTAAATTTTAAACCACTATCTGCAGTCTTCATTTGAGCAAAACCTGAGGGCCAGTCCTGTGTGGTACTTAGCAGCTGTGTTTTCAACTGTAGCCAATGGGAGGAAAAAGCATGTAGGTCTTCAAATGGGGTCAACATATCTCCAAATTAGGTTTCCACTTTTTTTTTTTACTAACCACTAAACCTGGCATCATCTTCTATTGTTCTATAAACTGTGGACAGCTGAAACATTTCAGTGAGATAGAAAAATGCAGAGGCAGAAAGAGATTTGTGGATGTTATTCTTAAAAGAAATACAGTCCATCAACCTGATGTCACTACAATAGCATAATAGCAGTGAAGATACCCATAGCATGACCCTTCTGTAGCAATAGAGTTGAAGGCAATGTAATAGAGCTATTATTGCTGGTGGTGTATATGCTTGCTTCTTTTATTCTGCAACTGCCTAGTCAAATAGAAAGTTTGACCAGCACTGGCAGATTTTTGAAGATTTACGAACCCTGTTTGACTTTGACCAGGGCAGGCTGCAGACCGGGGGAGGGGGAGACCAGCTTTGGCCCTCCAGCTGTTGGACTATGGATCCCATCATCCCCAGCCACAGTGGCCAATAATGAGGGATGGTGGGTGTTCTAGTCCATTAACAGCTGGAGGGCAAAGTTGTGCACTCCTGTTGTGCACTCCTGTTCATGAAATTGGTTTCTCTCTAAGAATCTTAAAGAATGCTGGAATTGAAGTTAAGTGCAGACAGAATCTAGCCAAGAGAGGGAAGACGAATGGGAACTGCATGAGAGTTTAGTCTCTTTGTTTCTTACATACATATACTCTCAGAAACTGTTTAGGGGTCTGTATGAATCAAAATCTGCAATTCAATCAAAGGCCGAATCAAATTGCAGACCCCCAAATTGGTTCGTCGAAAGCAGCCGGCTTGGCCAGCTGCCTCAATGAATCAAATCTGTATCACCCAAATCAATTCGGGTGATTCACATGCCATTTTGAGGCCTGTTTTGCTGGAAAAATTGGCCTCAAAATAGTGCTTTTACCCTGGGGAGAGCTGGGGAGAGCAGATCGGCAGCTAGACCAACCCTCTGCTCTGGACTTCATGGATCAGCCCACCTTGGAGGACTGGTCTACCCAGGTAGACCTGTCCGAGGCAGGCTGATGTACTGTCTGGAGTGGAGGGTTGGTCTACTCTCTGATCCCAGTTGGTAGACCAGCTCTCCTATTTTTTTTTTTTAACCTTCCCAAGGTCTACCAATTGGGAGCGCTGGGTAGACCAGCCCTCTGCTCTGGACTTAGTGTGTCAGTCTGCCTTAGAGAGCAGGTCTACTCCAGAAAAAAGCAGCATGTGTTTTTGTTTTTTTCAGAGAAATGGGCCTCAAAATGGTGTTCAAATTGCCCTAATAGCTTTGGGTCGAATTGGGAGTGACTCTCCTTGACACTAAATCGGGCCCTCTATTTTATGGGTGATTCCATTTGGGGTCGGATCTGTGAATCACCCCAGCTTCGACCTGAATTGATTCGACAGCAAATTGATTTGCACATCCTTAGAAAAGTTTATATTGGCCACCTGCCTAGACAGGCAGTTTGAAGAGATGAGCAGATCTCATTTTTTCATTACTGTTTATACTAGAAGGTATAATGTAAACTTAAGTCCAGTCAACATCAACTTTCTGATCAGATATTCATAACTAAGGCCAACTGAGATATTTCAAAATATTTTTTTTATTTATTTATTTATTTATTTATTTATTTATTTATTTATGTTAAAGTTATATACCGCCTTTCATTAAAACAATCTCAAGGTGGTTTACACAGAATTTAAAAACAAGATTGTAAAAATGACACAATTAAAATATTAAGCTAAAAATATAAAACAAATCTGATTAAAAATCTAAACCACAACCATTAAAACAGTACAAAATACAAAGAAGCAGCCCTAAATTTAGGCATCCACTTACTCTTGCCCACCTAAACGCCCTTGGAGCGGCTGTCAGGGATGGTAGATATAAAGGGATTCCAATTAACTTAAGGATTTGCCCCTGTGGAATGGGTGCCGTAGAAATTACCCCTCATGTTATTTTATACTGTAAAATTTATTGTGAGGCTCATTCAAAACTAATTTTTCCTCTTTTGGGGAAGTTTCTGGGTCACTCTGATGAATTTTATTTAGAGTTTTTGTTATCTAACTTTTGCAAAGAGATCACTTTCAATGTGGCTAGGTTTTGCTACATTGTTTATATTATACTCTCGAGTCTTATCAAATGTTTTTTGTTGTATTGTCTGGTCTATGATTGTAATAAAGTCTATTCTATTCTATTCTATTCTATTCTATTCTATTCTATTCTATTCTATTCTAAGAAGCAGCAGCAGAGACAATCATATAAAAGTCTGAGTAAAGAGCCAAGATTTAATATGCTTTCTAAAAACTGTGGTGGAGACCGAGGCGCAAATAGCCACCGGGAGAGCTGTGCAAAGGCACCCCTGGCCACCACCTCCACCTGAGCTTCCAAAAGCAGAGCCAGGTCCAGTAGTACCACCAAGCTGTGTACTTGCTCCTTCAAGGGGCACTACTGAAGATAGAGCACCATTGTGGAGTACTTTGGTGGTGTGGAATGAAGGTTAAACAGATGATGATAGGAAAGTGTTAGGTAATCTCCATGATTGCAGAAAAATTGGTAAAGGGGGCTTATTGTCCATATAATAAGCTTATTATGTTTGATTCCACCAACTTGGATAAACTATCCAGTTATTCAAGTCTGTTTCAAATCTTCCCTTTTTAAGCAAGGTGATAGAATGTGTGGTGTCTGTGCAGCTGCAAGGCGTCTTGGATGGTACAGGTTATCTAGATCCTTTTCAGTCTGGCTTTCACCCTGGGTTTGGGACTGAAACTGTCTTGGTCGCCCTAGTGGATGATGTAGGCTGGGGTGTGTGTGTTCTTGTTGGTTCTGCTGGATCTCTCGGCAATGTTCAGTGCCATCAACCATGGTATCCTTATGGACAACCTCTCAGGTATAGGGATCGGGGGTAGTGTATTACCCCTGCTAACTTGGCAAAGAGGCACCTTTTAAAGTGATTATTCTCTTTATTTAGCAGAGGGAGAGTAACTGGCCCTATCCTCCTGCAGCACAGTACCTCCAGTGACTCTTGCTGGTGTCTTATGTTTATTTTTAGATTGTGAGCCCTTTGGGGACAGGGAGCCATCTTATTTATTTATTATTTCTCTATGTAAACTGCCCTGAGCCATTTCTTGGAAAAGCGGTATAGAAATTGAATGAATGAATGAATGAATGTATTGGAGTGGTTCTGGTCCTTTCTTGGGGGGAAGTTCTAGAAGGAAGTACTGGGGGAGTACTGCTCAACTCCTTGGCCTTTGGCCTAGGGGCTCCCACAAGGCTCAGTATTGTCCCCCGTGCTGTTTAACATCTAAATGAAGCCGCTGGGAGAGGTCATCAAGTGGGTCAGACTGAAGTGATATCAATATGCAGATGACACTCAGCTCTACCTTTCCCTGACATCAGATCCTAGGGAACCAGTGGATATACTGAACCGGGGGCTGGATTTGATGATGGGCTGGATGTGGGCTAGCAAACTGAGGCTAAATCCAGACAAGATGGAGGTGCTGTTGGTCAGTAAAAAAGCCAGTCGGGACAGAGTGATTCAACTGGCTCTGGATGAGGTTGTACTCTCCTTGAAAGAGCAAGTGTGCAGCTTGGGGGTGCTACAGGACCCAACTCTGCTTTTGGAAACTCAGGTGGAAGTGGTGGCCAGGGGTGCGTCCCTTTCTCGAGAAGGCAGATTGGCCATGGTTGCCCATGCCTTAGTCATGTTAGGGCTGGATTACTACAGTGCGCTCTATGTGGGGCTCCCTTTGAAGAATATTCGGAAACTTCAATTGGTGCAGAATGCAGCTGCCAGGAACTGCAACTGCTCGTTCAGAATGTTACACCTATTCTGACAGAGCTACAATGGTTTCTGGATCTAATTCAAGGTGCCCTTAACCATTTGGATCCTAGATACCTGAGGGACTGCCTGCTTCCAAGGGTTTCTGCCCACCCAGCAAGATCATCAGAGGGGCCTTTGCTCCGTGTACTGATGTTGAGAGAGGCTAAATTGCCGTGCACACAGGACACAGGACAGGGCCTTCCCTGTTGTTGCCTGCAGGCTCTGGTATGCTCTCCCAGTTAATGTTTGCTCTCTGACATTTGTGGCTGCTTTTAAAAAATAACTCAAGACTGTTTCATTTATTCAGGCTTTTACCTCTTAGCAGCTGCCAGATTTCTCATCTTTCTTGCTTCTGTTTGTCTTCTTAATGTGTTGGGGCGGGGATGTTGTATGGTTTTAATGTTGATTTTAAGGTTTAAAATGTAACTTTTATGGAATTTTATTGTATTTTATCTTTTGTAAACTGCCTTGAGATACATTATGAAAGGCAGAATAAAATTGAATATATATCTATATTCTAAATGTACCCCTGTAGAGTGAACCACTGTGGTGTAGTAGTCAGGAATATAAGAATGTAGAAACCTGGGTTCTTATTCCCACTGACTCAGCTATACAACTTACTGGGTGACACTTTCTCTCATCCTAACCTATCTCACAGAGTTATTGTGAGGATAAAAAAGGGCTGTCATGTATGCTCCCCAGAACTCTTTGGAGGCAGAGTGTGATATCCATATGAATAACAAGTTGTTCTAATAAGAACTAATCAGGCTACTTTCCATTCACTGTCTCTACATCTGGACTAAATTTGGTGCAGATCTAGGTCCACAAGTTAGGTCTCTTCTGCCTTAAATGTTCATGTGTCTGCCATTTTGGATTGGGATGGATGTCATAATTACAAACTGCACCATTGAGGTGTCCCTGTGTATCACTCACTACAGCTGTTCCAAATTTGGTTCAAATGGGTTAGACAGTCCTCACATTAGTGCACTTGCACCTCAAAAGTTTATGTGTCCACAATCTTGGATCAAGGTGGGTGACATAATCACAAACCACACCATTGGGGCATCCTTATGTGTCCATTTAGCTGTAGCAAATTTGGTCCAAAATGGTTAGACTGTCTACAAGTTAGTGCACTTGCAGCTCAAAAATTTACATGTCTGCCATCTTGAATTGGGGTGGATGACATCGTCACAATCATTGCCATTGAGGTGCCTATATGTGTCCCTACAACTGCAGCACATTTGGTTCAAATCGGTTAAGAGGTTCACAAGTTAGCTGACTTGTGCCTCACAAGTTTACACGCCTACCATTTTAAATAATTGTGGATGAGATCATCACAAACTACACCACTGAGGTGTCCCTGTGTGTCACTTACTGCAACTGTATCTAATTTGGTCCAAAGCAGTTAGACAGTCCACAAGTTAGCCAACTTGTTCCTCAAATGATCATGCATCCATCATCTTGGATTGGGGTAGATGACATCATCACAAACTATGCCATTGAGGTGTCCCTATGTGTCCCTACAGCTGCAGCACATTTGGTTCAAATCAGTTAGGTGGTTCACAAGTTAGCCCACTTGCACCTCAAAAGTTTACGCATCCGCCATCTTGGATTGGGGTGGATGACATCCTCACAAACTACACCATTGAGGTGTCTCTATGTGTCCCTTCAACTGTACCCGATTTGGTTCATATTGGTCCAGGCGTTGCGAAGTTGATGAAGGGGACAGGGGCGGGACACACACAGAATGCCAGGTGATCTCATAAGCCTAATGGAAAGTAGGCTAATAAAAATAGTCAGTGATAAAGTTATTTCACTTGCTTTCTTCTGAAGTTGCCATCTACTGAGTCAGACCACTGGTCAATCTAGAAGCAGTTCTGCAGGGTTCCAGACAGAGCTTTTCCCCTACACTACCTGGACATGACAGGATTGATCTTGGGACCTTCTGCATCTAAAGTGTGAGCTCTTCCATTGAGCTACAGCCTCTTTCTCAAAGGTGGCTATTGTTAATGTCTTATCCCACCGAGAAGAGGGGGAAGAATTGCATTTCTACTGGGGAAAGATAGAATTTCAATTACCCTCAGTTTCCCCTCCTCTCTCCTCTCATAGGTAGCACCTAAAGAGGCTTCTGGGCTTGCACTTTGGTCTTCTGATTGCTTTAGAAACACCTACATTCATTTCTGCTTGTACAAATATGACAATTAGAGCTTGGTTTGAGTCAAAAATGGAACTAGGCCAAATGAAGTTTTAAGATTTAAAGGTGCCGACCTGCTATAATTCTTTGCTTTCTGGAATCTATGGTCGTTTTTGCCATGTTTTCTAATATAAAAAGCTATGTTTGGAAGGCCATGTGTGTGCATTACAGTCTCAACGATGGCAGTGGCACAAACTGCAGAAAAATTCTGAAGGGGCAGCAGCAGTGACAGATCAGAAGAGAGCAACAGGCATCAGTGCATGAAGAGTAGTTCTCTGGTGGCTGGATATTCAGATGCAAATAAAACATGTCAATGCTAATAGCTCACTATTAATAATATGGTGCCTTTTTGTACAAGTAGCACAGCACGTCACGGTGACAAGTAATTAGGAGAGAATCAAGATTCCTGGTGAGCATGTGCTCCCAGTGTACGTGCCTGGTGCTCAGTGGTACTTTTGCCCCTTTCCATGTCATGTGAATCCACCAGTGTTGGGTTGACAATGACAGGTCCCCTCTGCCACCTGACATTCTCTGCCCAACTTCAAATATAGATTACAAACGTTGGGCCAATGTCAGGTTGCGGAGATACATTGTCAGCCCAACATTGGCAGGTTCACACAACATGGAAAGAGGTGGATGTACTGGCGAGAGTGTCTAAGCATGTGCTCACTGGGAATGACAGTTCTCTCTTACTTACTTGTCACCATAACATGTGAAGCTGCTCTATATGTGAAATTCAGTGAACAATCAGAGATGAACAAGTGCTCAGCCATATTGTAAGCATGTATTATATTTGTGGTTCACTAAGTGGTTGTGGTTCATAAAGTGCAACTATTTACTGGAATGTATGAGTAACAATAGTTGTGATATGTACATTATGGCTGTATAAAAAGCAACTGGTCTAAGATATCCTGTCCAGATGCATGTAGAGTGACTCGGCCACTGAGATATACAGTCTGTAGAGAGCAAGGAAACCGAAACTGGTAACTTAAAGAATTTCTAGATAGTAAATTCTAGACTGCAAGATCCTAGGTGGTTAATTTATTCTAACCACATTGATTCAAAAGAACTTTGCACAGGCAATTAGCAATAACTATATCTGGCCCAGACCCAGTTGATCTTCTGATTGGTTAGGTTGGATTTTATAGATTGTTTACAGGAAACATTTTATTGTGGATTATGTTTCCTGGGTTCTTCTTGACTCAAGGTACTAGGAAATGCTGAAATGAAGATTCCCTGGCCTGAATCTTTTTCAGGTAAGAAAGACTCTTTGTTCTGATTTTTGGCATCTTCATCCTTAATACTTTCTGATCTTGACCTAATTCCACCTCTACTGCCAAACGTTTGGGCTGGAACTGAAATTTCTCCACAATGAAATTCAAGAGTGAATTAGAGGGTTCTTCCAAGAAGAAACCTAAATTCTAAGAGGAATTACAAGTTTCCTTTCAAAGGAGAACTAAATTGGAAGAGAGTGTTAGGATGCTTAGACACTTTCTCCACATCTCTCCTAGTCCAGTAATCAATTTGAACTGAGCTCCTAGACTATAGCTATGTTGTTCTACATTTATAAATATTTTTATAGGGACTTGGTCCAGCTCTTGTTTAACACGAAAACTGTAAATGCAGAGCATGAGATAGTCCAGTACAAATTACCCTGGCCTGCTTGTTTATAACTCCTTTTGCCATACCTCTGATGCCATGCCTCTGGTATTGTGGTTAGAGTGCTGTACTAGGACCGGGGAGACCTGAGTTCAAATCCCCATTCAGCCATGATACTTAGCGGGTGACTCTGGGCCAGTCACTTCTCTCTCAGCCTAACCTACTTCACAGGGTTGTTGTGAGGAGAAACTTAAGTGTGTAGTACATCGCTCTGTGCTCCTTGGAGGAAGAGCAGGATAGAAATGTAATAATAATAATAATAATAATAATAATATATGCTTCTGGGGCAGGGGTTCAGTCACAAGTGTATAGTACATAGCATAGATTGGATGGTTAGTATAGTTTTTGTTAAAATCTAGGTGACTGACAAAGCAATTAGTCTGAATTAGTCAATAAATGCAGAAAATACATAAACACATCCAAACTCAATTGAATGTACTCTTAACAATGAAACTGATACTGTTTCCAAAGTAACACGTATAGAAGCTGCCTTGAATGTTTCTGCGGATAATATTTTGTCCTCACTTCAGCTGTTTCAAGTTCAAGTAAAAATTAGATTTGGTCCCTTCTAAAATTGGTTAATCTGGATCTGAGGACAAAACTGATTGAAAGTCTTCAATGATATGATTACAGATAGAGTTACAAGCACAGAAAGCCGGTATGAAATCTTCAGCTGGATTTTTAAAATTGAAGATAGTGGACAAGTGCCCCTGCTTGTGTAAATCTGCAAAACCTCAACTCACTTTTAGTGACTATAGTGATTATTTCCACCAACTGAAAGACTGGCCCAGATGTTCTTTTGCAATGCAAAATGTTCTCGGTTTTGCAAAGTCTTGAAGCTATGACAAATTCTCTGAAATCAAAGAGTCACCAAAGCTCTGATTAGGAACAAAGGAAGCTAGTTTGCTGAGGCACGCCATTGGCCCTTCTAGTTTAGTATTGTCAGACTGACAGCAACTCTCCAGACGAGGGTCTTTCCCAATTTTACCTGGGGTTTTTACGCACAGCAGGTTTTAACATGAGATTACGGGGAGGCTTGACTGTGAACTCGAAGTTGTCCCAAAAAACTGACACAAATAGTGGATTTTATTTACCCCGGATATGAATTGGTTTGCATTATTTTTATTTTTATTTCTTTCTTTCTTTTTTAAATTTATAAAAGTTTATTGAAGTAATGAAAAAACAAAGACGAACAAGGCAGAATATTGTTACAACTCTTGAAACATAAGACAAGTAAAAACTATTAAAGCAAATCCAAGAATACAAAGGGGGAAAGGAGAATTTACATCATCTGCCAGCCTGGGTACAAAAATAATAACCATATGTATACAGCACAACAAAACAACCTACAAATCAAACCTTGATCTTGGAAATAAATGACAACCTTGTTGGGTGTTAAAATTAATAAAAGGTTCCCAAACCAGCATAAATGACTTTGTGTACATGTTATTCATATAAGCAGAAACTAAAAACCAGGTGCAAAATACTTCCTGGGCAACCACTGCAGGAGCTGATTAAAAGGCCACTGGTGTTTATAAAGGCAACCTTTTTCCCTTCTCTATTGTCACTCCTGTGGATAATTTAAAATGGTAATTTCCTGGAAGGGACCTGTTCCCTTATGCCCTATAAAATGCCATGCACACTGATGGTGTAATAATAATACTATATTTACCCAAATAGAAGGTGACTCTGAGAGGTCATTCACACAAGTGAAAACTGTATTCTACCCAGGTTTGGGAGCTGTGTGTGCTCCCAATTTTTGGTTGTGTGGGTGCAAACAACTAGGTAGGTGGAGGGAGAAGTGATTGTGTGGAAGCAAGGAAGAAAACTTAGCCCAGCTCCCAACCTGGGTAGAACACAGTTTTCACTTGTGTGGATGACCTCTGTATGAAATATGATGTCTTAAAAGATAAGGTTGAATTCAGGTCATACTCTGAAGCCCCCCAATATTTAACAAGAAAGAGCTGGGGGGGGACACCTCATCTTGGATTCTCTAATAATAGCGGGATGCAACCTAAGCATCTTTCCTGCTGCAGTGTTGTGATGCCAGGAGCTCTTTCAGTGAACAGAAGGAAGGGGTCTTTCTGGGAGTGCAACTTTCCTGTGAATGGAAGGCATTCCCAGCCATGAAGTACTACAGTACAAACAATTAGGTTCCAACACAGTGGTGGTGATGCTTTTATTTTATTTTATTTTATTTTATTTTATTTTATTTTATTACTGTCTGACTTCGGGGCTCCCGCAGGTAGGCAACCTGTCTTTTGAAAGTCTCTCCCCACCACCACCCGCAAAGCCTCAGAAGCCATTCAGGGAGTTCATTTTGTTAACTCTTCCTTTCTCCTCTGATCTCCACTGTGGTTTTGGTTGGTCCTTTCCCTATAGGCACTCCAGCCCCGCTGTGTCCCAGTAGCCTTCATTATTGGCTGCCTCCCCCTTAAATAGGCCTGTACAGGTTTGACGGACCTAAGAGGCTGGGCTAAGCCCTCTTCCTTTCTGTTCTTCCCCTCCAGGTTCCAGGCTAGTGCAGGGCTCTACTTCATCCATCAGCATCTCCCCACCCCCTACTTTTATGGGGTGAGCTCCTCCAGCTTCCCTGGCAGGTCTGGCCATGCCTAGCATGCCCAAGATCAGGTGAAGAGGAAAGGCATTCCATGCCTCACCACTGCCACCCACACTGCCTAGTAGGTGCTCAGGGCCAGGAGGCACGGCATCCTTACAATTACATTTATGAATTGTGTAACACCTAAATCTCAAGGCGGTTTATCTCAAGGTGATGATGGTGATGCTTTGTATCTTATAGGACTAAGTTGATGCAGACACATAGAGGTTTTTCTTATGAAGCTTCTTCTTATTTATTTATTTATCTATCTATCGATCATATTTTTACACTGCCCAAAACCTAAGTCTCTGGGCGGTTTACAACAAGATTTAAAAGTAAAACATTAATTAAAAACAAAAACAAAACAAAAATTTAAAAGCAAGAGATGTAAAACACAATTAAAATTTTTTAAAACAATATTCTAAAAATAACATTCAAAGCAATCAAAACAATATCAGTTAAAAGCCTGGGTGAATAAATGCATCTTTAAGGACTTTTTAAAGGATGTCAGAGATGGGGAACCATCTTGTACCATGTCAGACCATTGGTCCATCTACCCTAGTGCTACCAACTCCTACTAACACCAGCTCTCTAATGTGCCAGGCAGAGGTCTTTCCGAACCCTGCTATCTGAAATCCTTTCAACTGGAGATGCCAGAGACTCAGTTTAAGACCTTCTGTTATGGTTCTGGTCACCGTATCTTAAGAAGGATATTGTAGAACTGGAAAAGGTACAAAAGAGGGCAACCAAGAATCATGGGCCTGGGGCAGCTTCCCTATGAGGCAGGGCCACAGCATCTGGGGCTCTTTACCTTGGCAAAGAGGAGACTAAGGGGAGACATGATAGAGGGGTATAAAATTATGCATGGAGTAGAGAGAGTGGACAGAGAGAAATTTTTCCCCCTCTCTCACAACACTAGAACCAGGGGTCATCCCATGAAATTGAAGGCCAGGGAATTTAGGACCGGCAAAAGGAAGTACTTTTTCACACAGCACATAATTAATCTATGGCATTTTCTGCCAAGGGAAGTAGGGATGGCCACTGGCTTGGATGGCTTTAAAAGAGGCTTAGAAAAATCCATGGAGGACAGGCCTGTCAATGGCTTCTAGTTTGGTGGCTATATGCCACCTCCAATCTCAGAAGCAAGATGCTTCTGAATACCAGTTGCAGGGGAGCAGGGGCGGATTAAGTCTTTTGCTGCCCATAGGCAGCCAAGGATTTCTGCCCTCACGGCTGCAACGAGAGTAGGCTGGAGGGAGAAAGCCCCCCCCCTTTCTCCTTAAAAAACGCTGTTGTGCACGGTGGAGTAAGGTCATTGAAGGGTGAGTGGAAAGTTCCCCTAACCGGCAAGGGCAGCGAGGGAGAGCTCCTAACATCTCCCCTCCTCACTCCCAAATGACTACATGCCCTGTCTGCAGTCTGTTATAGGCCTTTCTCCGAACGGACTACAGATCGGCCATGCAGTCAATTGGGAGGGAGGAGGGGAGATGGAAGGAACTCTCGCTGACAGAGGTGGCAGCAAGACCTCCTTCCATGTCCCCTCCTCCCTCCCTATGTTATGGGCCTTTCTCCACATGCGGAGAAAGGCCCATAAAGGACTGCAGACAGGAGGGGGAAGATGGAAGGAGTTCTCCCTTGCTTCTCTCACCACCCACACAGCAGCATTGTTAAAAGGGGAAACTTTCCTCTCAGCCCACTACCACCACCACCCCGCTGCAGCCGCTGCAGCCCCATTGCCTGTGCAGCATTTTAAAGGTAAGGAGGGGGACTTTCACCTGGCCCCCTTTCCCCAGCCACCGCTGTGCAGCCTTCGCTGACCTTATCCTGCTGTGCACAGCAGCAGTTTTTAGGGAGAAAAAGGGGGGGGTTCCCCTTGCCCCCAGAGGGGAAAATGTGCTGCTCCTCAAAGTTTGCCACCATAGGCAAGTGCCTACTCTTCCTCTGCTTAAACCCGCCACTGCAGGGGAGTAATAGCAAGAGGCATGCCCTCAGCTCTTGCTTGTGGGCTTCCCAGAGCTACTGTGTGTAACAGGATGCTGGATTAGATGGGCCTTGGGCCTGATCCAGCAAGGCTTTTCTTATGTTAACTTCAGATCCCTATATGTAAAATAAGGTTAGGAATAATCTACCCCAGAAGGTAGTTATGAGATTGGAATGAGAGAACGTTAGCATTTTGCAGACCACATATATTATTTATAATGAGATTGGTAAGACAGCCTTGTTTATTATTCCTACTGAAAATATAATAAGTACAGTGGAACCGCCACCATTATCCAGATATTGATGGTATGAATCTACTTTCTCCAATGTAGTTTTCATATATTCTTAAGTAAACATAACCCTATTTTAAATTCCACTTTTATTAATTCAAATGTCAGATTAAACTTCTGCACCTAATATCTCCTTTACAATAAGGTCGTACTGTACCCATTAACCACAATTCATATTGTTTTATGTGACCATATGGGGAATGGCTACTTGTGTTCATTAATTCTGGACACTGCTATATGAGCTAATCAATAATAATATATCATTTCAAAATGAGTTTCTTTAAAGAGTATATCATTTAATGGTAGCTCAAGCTAGAAGATGTTTTATTTAAAAGATTTTTAAAATGAAAAGATCAATTTTATAGAATGATGTTTGATAATTAATGTGTTTGTGTACAGTGGTAAGTGGTCATTGTCTGGGACTCAGCCATATAATGAAAATATGTATTCATTGTATCCATAGCGGTAATATACAGAAAATCAAACCAGTAAATCATGGCTATTAATAAGCACTGATATAACATTTCCAGACAGCTATTAAGCATGTGATCTGAGAGATGGGGCTGGGGTGCTTTCCAACCTCAGATGTGCAACTATGTTAAACGGTCCCAAACTATATGCAAAAGATACCTGTACTATGACTAATTTAAAGTTATGCACTGGATCTCCAGTAACACTGAAAGCTGGATAGAGGCACAGTTTGCTTCAAAGAAGTTGAACTTTTTGTCTGCAGTTAGAACTAGTATCCATATGAAACCTAAGATAAAGGACCTGCCATTGTTGAAGGACAAAACCCTCTCACATACTATCACAGATGCGCCAGGTTTTTCCATTGTGTGAGGAGGTAGTTTCAGCTATCCCACCCCCCTTCCCTCTGTAGCTACCTGTCCCTAAATTCTCAGAGTTTTGGGAGGCAGAAGTGGCTGCAGAGAAAGGGGAGAGCACCAAAAATCGCTCCCATAACAGAGAAACCTGGTACATCTGTAGAAGGTTGGTTTTGATGTTGGCCTACATTTTATAGTGACAATATAACATGTAGTAGTAGTAGTAGTAGTAGTAGATTTATTGCAGTCAATAGACCAAAATAGAATATGAACTGTGAACCATAAGCTTAACACAAGATTGTGTTATGCAACCATAAGTATAATACACACACACAAACTGCATATATACAGAAACATCAGTAGGCCAAGGTACCCCAACACAGCCCCTGAACTATCTACTCAATAACATCAGTTCATCAATTGCTTCCTAATTCTTATCATAGCTGATGAAAATTTAGCCACTGCTAAGACTACAGGGCATTTGATCTAATGATAAATATTTAACATAAAATTGGATAGATCTACAAGGTAATGAGCTCAAAACAGGAGCAATCAGTTGCTGGTGAACTACGTAAGAACAGCCGTCCTGGATCAGGCTCAAGGCCTATCTAGTCCAGCATCCTGTTTCAAAAAGTGGCCTACCAGATGCCTCCGAGAAGCCCACAGGCAGGGGGTTTGCAATATAAAAGCTGCAAAATAGAAGAACATGCTTCACGGACTCAGCTTCCTGTTCATTATATAGGCAAATCCTCAAGGGCAGGGGAACCCCAGCAGATCTTCCCCACAGAATATGTGAGGGTAATATGTTTAGTCTTGCCCAAATGAAGACATTTTGGTACTCAATGACATGGAGATTGCTGAGGTAAAGAGCAAGCTGAAAGGCATTTTCATATAGAATGCCTAATTGCTATGTTGAGCAGGATGTACAGTTATGAGCAGAAATGTCCTGGCAGGAAATGTCCCAGGGTCTTTGCTAATACAACAATCACACACACAGGCACACACAAACTGTACCACACTGTTCCTGTGTAGTACGGTACACATTGCAAACTTCAAATTGTTGATGTTTACAGTGGTCTCAGTCCAGAATTCAGAGTACGTAGATACTATAGTATGCACCACTTCCATTTAAATAAGGGCAGCCCTTATGGGCAGGGGAATTTGGGTGTAAAGTGGAACCCAAGGACTGTTTAGGAATTGTTGGGTTGTACACAGGAGCATTGGATCACATTTTCACATATGTGTAGAGGTGGGATTGCCAGTGCCTCCATAGTTGCTCCCACTCGAGTTAAGGTATGTGTAGAAAGTAAACTTCCACTCTGGTGTTTCATTTTGTGGTGTGGGTTTGCATAAAATGTCAGTGACGCACCTCCCAAGAGGTTGGGTGTTGCTTTGGTGTTATATAAATATACTGTCAGGATGAACTGCATGAACAGAAGGTTTCGCATGTATGCACACTGGAATGAAGCAATAATGGTGCCACAGGCAGCCACACTAGTTCTGGTACATGTTGAGAGAAGGGGAAGATTATTTAATAATCCATACATGGAGGTATAAGGCCTCCACATATAAGCCTCCATGTATAAGGCTAATAAGTGCTTCTTAAACTGGACCTTCCTCTCAGAATATAATGGCATGGCGAACTTGTTAGATATGTATGAATTATGTAGTGAATCTGCAGCTAGGTTTCACTCTACTGGATTACATTGAATCTGCCAAGCTGTTGTATCTGCTATCTTTTCATAGTGTGCTTGCTGTTGCTCAATGAAAATGCCTTGTTAATAGTTCTGTGTCTGCCTGGAGTTATTCTGTGTGAAAACTGCACAAGATCTTACAAAATGAACATTGGTTTTGTATTTTATATGGTCCACTGTCAGGGAACTTCCCACATAGAATTCTGGGAATTGTAGTTTGATGGGGGTAGTTTAATGGAACACACCCACACCCACTACACATTTAGGGCTCAGCTTGAAGTGAGATGGGAGTTACTTGACTGGAATTTTCTATTTATATTTTGCAAAATGCAGCCACAGGAACTTAGGTAGCTGCCTTATAGCAAGTAAAACAACTGGGCCTTTTAGCTCACTATTGCTTATACTGAATGGCAGTAGCTCTCCAAAGTTTTAGGCAGGGCCTGAAAAGTCCTTGACACTAGTCAAGATGCAAGGGACTAAACCTGGGACCTCCTGGGTGCAATGTAGATGCTCTACACTGAGGCCATCTCAGTCCGCCCCAGTCCACCCCACCCAAGGGGGGTGGGATTGGTTTGGCACTGTGGCATGGGATGGAGGGTGGGGAGGTGTTAACCTTTTGTCTTTGAAATCATTTCCTGACTTCCCCGGCATTGAGGTTCTAATGTGGGAAATAATGCAGTTCTGAGGAGAGCTGGCCTTGTGGTAGCAAGCATGACTTAGCTATGCAGGGTCTGCCCTGGTTGCAAATGAATGGTAGACTTGATGTGTGAGAACTGTAAGATATTCCGCTCAGTGGGGATGGAGCCACTCTGAGAAGAGCAGAAGGTTCCAAGTTCCCTCCCTGGCTTCTCCAAGATAGGGCTGAGAGAGATTCCTTCCTGCAATCTTGGAGAAGCTGCTGCCAGTCTGTGTCGACGATACTGAGCTAGATGGGCCAGTGGTCTGTCTCAGTATATGGCAGCTTCCTATCTTCCTATAATGGTTTGATCCTTCCCCAACACAGCATAGCTTCTCCCGTTGTATCATCCTCCACCCCATAAGCCCGCTCACGGCTGCTTTTTACTTTTAAAAAGAAAAGATGTCTATTTGTGTTATGGTTGTATCATTTATCTTCATGAATGTGGAGAGAGGCAGTAACTCAAGTGTAGCATAACCATTAGTAAAATATTATGTCACTGCCTTGCCTGTGAACTGAAGATTTATGTCACAAAAGATGAGTCATTATGTATGTTTTAGATTTATTTACAGAGATTATAAGCATGTTTACATGGAAGTAAAGGCCAAACCGCACATTACTTTTAGTTCATGCTTTGGATCTGCGTGTCTCATTTTTTGTTTAATAAACAGCAGCTCTGGGTTAGGGAGGTTTAACTCTTTCCCTTACCATGTTTCTGATCTGGATTGGAGGCAGAATTCCCTCTAAGACGTGTGCATGTGCTCACATGTTTTTTTTAAATATCTGCTTAGTTAATTTTAGATCCCTCTCAGGTTTAATCAGGAAGGCCCACTCTGAATGCACATGTGTGCACACTGCCTTGATACTGCCGCCCAGAACAAAACTCATTCCGCAAACAGACACAATATTTTTTTGAGAAAAACAATTGGACGTCCCCACAGCTTCTATTAGTCCTAGATGCAAAGGTCTGTGCACTGTAATCTCTAAACTTACAGCATATGCAGAACAGTCACGTAGTACAGACCAACTAGAAGTGCATCACTTCAGATCACAGAGGAGATATTGCATGTTTGCACGCTCTGTTATCAGTCAAACCTGTTTCTTGACCCTTGCCTGACGTGGCTAATACTATCTGGCAGGGAGGTTGTTGTAGAAGGCCAGGTAGAGATCATAAATGCTTCTCTGAGGGAGGGCAGGATGCCTGTCTTGTCTTAAGGAGGCAGTTATTAGACCACTTCTGAAGAAGCCTGCCCTGGATTCCTCATAGTTGAGCAACTATAAGCCTGTCTCCAACCTTCTGTGGCTGGGCAAGGTAATTGAGAGGGTGGTGGCCTCTCAACTCCAGGCAGTCTTGGATGAAACTGATTATCTAGACCTGTTTCAGACCAGCTTTCGGTTGGGCTATGGGGTAGAGACTGCCTTGGTCGGCCTGATGGATGATCTCCAATTGGGAAATGTCAGAGGAAGTGTGACTCTGTTGGTCCTTTTGGACCTCTCGGCAGCTTTCAATACTATCAACCATAGTATCCAGTTGGGGGTGGGAGGCACTGCTTTACGGTGTTCCACTCTTATCTCTCGGGCAGATCCCAGATGGTGTCCCTTGGGGACTGTTCTTCAAAAACTGAACTTCGGTATGGTGTCCCTCTGGGCTCCTTATTGTCTCCAATGTTGTTTAACATCTACATGAAACTGCTGGGAGAGATCATCAGGAGATTTGGTGCAGGGTGTTATCAGTATTCTGATGACACCCAAATCTATTTCTCCATGTCAACGTCATCAGGAAGGCATAACCTCCCTAAATGCCTGCCTGGAGGCAGTGATGGGTTGGATGAGAGGTAACAAGCTGAGACTGAATCCAGATAAGACAGAGATACTTATTGTGTGGGGTCGGAACTCGGGAGATGATTTTGGATGGGGTCACACTTCCCCAGAAGGAACAGGTATGCAGTCTGGGGGTGCTTCTGGACACAAAACTCTCCCTGTGTCCCAGGCTGAAGTAGTGGCCAGAGGTGCCTTTTATCAGCTTTAGCTGATACGCCAGCTGCGTCAATTTTTTGAGATAAATGACCTCAGAATAGTAGTACATCTGCTGGTCACCTCCAGACTTGACTACTACAATGCGCTCTATGTGGGGCTGCCTTTGTGTGTAGTCCAGAAACTGCAGTTAGTCTAGAATGCGATGGCCAGATTGGTCTCTGAGTCATCTCAGAGAGACCATATAACTCCTATCTTAAAACATCTACACTGGCTGCCGGTAAGTTTCCAGGCAGAGTACAAGGTTTTGGTTATAACCTATAAAGCCCTAAACAGCTTGAGCCCTGGCTATTTAAGGGAACGTCTTCTTCTCTTTGAACCACACCGCCCATTTAGATAATCTGGAGAGGTTCGTCTGTCGTTGCCACCAGCTCGTCTGGTGGATACTCAGGGACGGGCCTTCTCCATTGCTGCCCTGAGGCTTTGGAACACACTTCCTGCTGAAATAAGAGCCTCCTCATCTCTTACAACCTTTAAAAGGGCAGTCAAGATGCATTTGTTCACCCAGGCTTTTAATTAGATACTGTTTTAATTGAGTCTTAATTGTATTTTAATAGTTTTAACTTTTAATTTTAATTGTTGAAATGTTTTAATCTTTTATTGGCTGTTTTTATAGTTTTGTAAACTGCCCAGAGAACTTGCGTTTTGGGTGGTATAGAAATGTATTAAATAAATAAATAAATAAATAAATAAATAAATAAATAAATAAATAAATAAAACATACATACATATCCCTCCGTGTATAAAACTAGTATGTAAAGGTGAGGTCTAGCCTAGAACCATTCTCCATGAGATGCTAACATTTCACTTCTGCCTGAAAGCCCAGAGAAGCCGCTGCCAGTCAGTGTAGACAATCCTGAGCTAGATGGCCTAATGGTTTGACTCTGTATAAAGCAGTTTCCTATGTCTGCAAGTAAAGAGATGTTGAAATGGGGCAGTATTCAGTTTCGTGGACCTGCATTGTGTTGTAGTGGTACAATCTGATCAGACCAAGATCCATCTAGCCCAGTATCCCACAGTCACAAGCCAGATGAATATGGGAAACCCACAAGCAGGGCATGAAGAAAGTGTTCCTCTCCACTAGTGCTTCCCATCAATTGAGCAATTAGTATCCAGTGGCAAACTGCCCTTTGAGCTTCCATATAATCATTATGACTAACAGTCAGTATAGTCCTATCCTGCATGAATTTATACAGAGCAGGGGGCCTCAGTCTTGGTTCTTGGGTCTCCAAATGTTGGAACACAACTCCCAACGTCCTTGGCTATAATGGGCAAAAGCCATTGTTATTGGACTACAATGGTTGTTGGCCTACAACTCCCACCATCTCCAGCTACAATGGCCAAAGGCCATAGCAACTGGGGAAGATGGGAGTTTTAGTCCTACAACATCTGGGGACCCAAAATTGAGAACCCCTGCTCTGGAGGGCAGCCTTCTAAGGCCATCTAAGCTAGTGGCCATTACCACCCTTTGTGGCAGTAAATTCCATAAATTAATGATGCATTGTATGAAGAAGTGCTTTTCTCTTCTTTTCTCCCATTAATCCACTTCATTGGGCAATTCCAAAATCTAGTGTTATGTAAGAGGGAGAAATATGGGTTTTTTTTTAGATTGTGAGCCCTTTGGGGACAGGGATCCATCTGATTGATTTATTATTTCTCTGTGTAAACCGCCCTGAGCCATTTTTGGAAGGGCAGTATAGAAATCAGAGAGAGAGAGAGAGAAAACAAACAAACAAACAAACAAAAACCAAATAAATAAATAAATAATGTTCTCTATGCAATTTCTTCACATGCCATTTTATAAACCACTGTATGCTCCCCACCCCCATAATCTTTTCTCTAAATGAAAATGCCCAAA
Organism: Hemicordylus capensis; assembly: GCF_027244095.1. Taxonomy (NCBI): domain Eukaryota; kingdom Metazoa; phylum Chordata; class Lepidosauria; order Squamata; family Cordylidae; genus Hemicordylus; species Hemicordylus capensis. The sequence continues at coordinate 32,269,434 of NC_069661.1, read as the reverse complement.
CACTTTAGCCTTTCCCCAGGGGCTGGGCTGGAGTACTTCAGCCTGTTCTGCACCATAAGTATACAATAATATGCACTTAAGCCTACAGTCATTCGCTCAAGCTGCATCTGTTTAGTTTAAGGGAACATTTTAGCCTTTTGTCCTTAGAGTCAACCTACTTAATGAAAGGACTCTCTTTAAAAAGCCTTCCATTATACTTCTTGTCAAAAGGTTCATTTTTGAAGTTTTCACTCCGGATTAGAAATGGGAGGGGAGGCCCCATTTTTTAAAGTTATTGTGAGGGTTAAAAGTTGGATATACAAAACTTTATCACTCTGTAATTCTGACTAAAATCCAAAGCTTGCATTCTCGAATTCAAAAGGGCTGCCGATTGTAGATTACAGACCATGTGTCGTCCTTTAATTCTAAAGTTACCTTTCCATCATATACAATTAGTTCAGGGTCCAATTATTTATTTCATTTATTTATTTATTTATTCTGAAGATTGACACTTTGCCTTTTGATTGAATGATGGATTGCTATTGTAAGGCAGCTCAAAACAGATTGCAGTAATGCTAACTTCCCACCCTCCACACACACACACAACCCTCCAAATATATACTCGGGCTGCATTGAAGTGTCCTTTTTCTGCCACTGTTTTCATTGTCAGTGAAAACAGGGTGGGGGTGGTTGGACTTCAGCAGGAATGTTCCCATCTCAAAATTGCTGTGGAAATTCAAGGGGGGCAGGGGAGCTTACTGAGAACAGTAGCAGGGGAGGCTTAATTTTTTTTAATTTAAAAAAAGGATAAAAAGCTCTTCAGTAAAAGTGGGCAGATGCACAACTTCCCAACAGCACCATTCTCTTTCTCAGAATGCGATGGGAAACTATGCATCATGTGATGTGTCTTTCCCTGGTGCATTCCAGGAAGGAAAATGGTACCATCAGGAAATGTCCCTACTGTTCTTCTTCTTCTTCTTCTGATTATTATTATTACATTTATATCCCGCTCTTCCTCCAAGGAGCTCCTTCCTCCAAGGAGCCCAGATACTTGAGTTTCTCTTTCACAGCAACCCTGTGAAGTAGGTTAGGCTGAGAGAGAAGTGACTGGCCCAGAGTCACCCAGCTAGTTTCATGGCTGAATGGGTATTTGAACTCGGGTCTTCCCGGTCCTAGTCCAGCACTCTAACCACTACACCATGCTGGATCTTGCTTTCAGCTTCTGCCAAACATTTTTTGGTACTTAAAAACCTGAAGAAGAGAACCAGTAAACTCACATCCCCTTTCCCTGCGGGTTTTATCTGCCTTCCATGGAAATGGCAGAAGTTCCCAACCCCAGCAAGGATGCCAGAATTCTGGTGAACTGCGGTGTTCAAAGTTTCTGACCTCAGCTTAATAAATATACAAATACAGCCCAACAGCCCTTAATCCTCTGGCTGGTGGCAGAGACCAGCAAGCCTTTACCCTCACTTCTGCAGATAGTAGGCAGTTGACAAAGCTGAATGGTCTTTTTCGACATGGAGAGGGGAAGCAAACTCCCTCCAGCTGCTCCTTCTCCAGCCAATAATTGGCACCAGGCTGGTTTTCCCCATGCCATGGTGTTTGTCCTGGGAGGAAAGAGGTAGAACAGCTTTTGCATGGTTGTGGTAGTGTTTAAATGAGGCAATCATATGGGCAGGAGACAAATGACCAGGGAATTGGCACCCTGCCAGGAAAGGACAGCTGATTTCATGTGAAATGCCTACTTGAAAGGCCTTTGCCCTTGTGGCTGGGTCATTTAAATGTTACACTAGTCAAATAGGGGATTGTGAAATAATTGCCCCAGGAAAAGAAGCAGATGGCAAGGACCATCATAGAGAGAAGAAGGAAAGAGGAATAGCTCTTATTGGTATACATTATAAAATGGGGAAAATAATGAAAACCATATAAGTATAAAAATGTGTACCTTGCAATTCTGGATTAATGGCTGCAGCAGGGATGTTATATAGGAACAATGGCCAAGTTTAATGCACAGATTTCAAAACAAAAGGCAAAGTTAAAAATCATAAAAATACTTCCTGAATTACACTCATAGTTTGGCTAAGTTCAGAATCTTTGAAAATTGATCATTCAGTTGTTTATTATGTTATCATGTATAAGTGAATAAAATTGATGGGGATATAAATTGCTTGTAAATATCATTATGACTCACACAGACTATCCTGGTTTGTAATCTTTAGTCTCCTGTTGAGTATGAAACCACAGCTTTCTAATATACCTACAGTAGTCACAAAAACATTAAAACATTTTTAACAACAATAAGTTTAGGCTAAGGTTTAGGTCATTGTGGAAGAAGCAGCAGAAAATATATGGAGATTATCCCTTGGCATCAGTCTGTCCCTCTTCTTCTTCTGTCTTATCTATCTTGATCTTCTACCCGCCTCTCTCTCTCGCGCGCTCTCTCTCTCTCTCTCTCTCTCTCTCTCTCTCTCTCTCTCATTATGAGAATTTAAAAAGGGCATACAAACATAAGCATATTAGTTTAGGTACACGCCAGTTATTGCCCACAAAGGTCTGGTTCACACAATCATTCAAATCAAGGTTTAATGTGGGTTACCAACATTAACATGATTATGTGACTCCATGCCTAGGTGGGAATCTCAAACTCGTCTCAGATCATAAACCACCTCAGCATGGGTTCATACAATCGTACTAGTGTCAGTAACCCACATTAAACCTAGATTGGAATGATGGTATGAACCTGGCCAAATAAAGAATCTGTGAAGAAAAAAGGCAGGAAATGGTTAATTATTAGTGAGGAAAAGAGAAGGGGGAAGTGAATCACTGAAAAAGTGACTTGCATTCTGTTCAGTGGCTTGCCCATCAAAGAGGGAGCTGTGCTTGCTTCTTCCACACCAGCCAACAGCCCTTTCATGCTGCTTGCAGAGGCAGGGGCCACTCTCTACTCCCATTGGGAACGATGGGAGTAGGTTGCAACTGTGCTGACACATACAGCGCTTTCTCACGATCCATGAGAAAGGGCTTGAGGGAGAGTGGGGAGGAAGCCTTGAAAAGCTTTCCTCTCTGCAGACGATGATTGTTGATGGCCTGGGAATAGAGATCGCACACCCAGATGTGCAGCTGCCTTTTCTGGCAGCGCGGAGGGTCAGGGTGCTGGGAGGCATCACCACCACCACCCCGAATTCCCATGATGCACCACATGAGTATGCGATGCATTATGGGGATTCCCCCAACACTGGATGGAAGCCCCACAGTCTCCCAGCCCAGGGTGCAAGCAGCCCGGGCTAGCAGATGATCAAGAAAATGGGTCTAAAGGAGCACTAGCTCCCTTAACCCCATTGGAGAGGGTGGCTGGTTTGGTGGGTTTGCTGCCGAGGCACCGCCAGGATTGGGCATGATCCCAGTGGTTCTCTGATGCGAAGAAGACCAGACTTGGCTTCGTTAGCCCATGTTGTTATCCATGTTATGTCCCGGCATGATGAATTCTCCTGGTGTTGCTTAAACAGACGCCAAGGTGATAAGATAAAGGCCAGCTGTGTAAATTGACTAAATAATAAATAAAACAAGAACTATACGACCAGCATATAAGCTGCGAACTGCGAGCATTCCTCAGTAGAGATTTGCCAAGTTTGAGATAGGCAACAAAGTCAAACAAGTTAAAAAACAACAACTCAGGACGCTGTCCTCACCTCGGCGTCGACCAGAAGTAAATAAGCCGGCTTCATTAGCCCAGTTTTGTCTGGGTGTGAGAACAGCCTCATAGCTTATTTATTTATTTATAAAATTGGTATGCTGCCCCAATACTCCCTTCTCTGGGTGGCTCACAACAACATAAATAAGTTAAAACACAGAAATAAAATCCTTACAACAGTTAAAAAATTTTTTTAAGCTAACCTAAAAAATCCTTACAGCCACAATTAAATTTAAAACTTTGGGTGAAAAGGTGGGTCTTTAAAGATTTCTAAAAAGTTGTCAGAGATGGAGAGGCTCTCATCTCAACAGGGAGTGCTTTCCAGGGTCTTGGGGCAGCAACAGAGAAGGCCCGCCCCTGCATAGCCACCAGACAAGCTGGTTTAAGCTGCAGACAGAACTCTCTGGATTCTCTTAAATACCCAGGGCCTAAGCTGTTTAGGGCTTATTAGGTCATAACCAGCACCTTGTATTTTGCCCAGAAACTTACTGATAGTCAGTGTAGCTCTTTCAGTATAGGAGTAATATGGTCTCTTTGAGATGACCCAGGGACAAACTTGGCTGCTGCATTCTGCACCAATTGCAGTTTCCGGACTATGTACAAAGGCAGCCCCACATAGAGTGCATTGCTGTAAATAAATCTGGAGGATACCCGCATATGTACCACCAATATGAGGTTGATCATCTCAAGAAACAGATGCAGCTGGTGTATCAGCCGAAGCTGATAGAAAGCAACTGTGACCACCGCCTTTACCTGGAGTACCAGGGAAAGTTGTGGATCCAGAAGCACTCTCAGACTGCATACCTGTTCCTTCTGGGGAAGTGTGAACCCATCCAGAATGGTCAGATCAAAATCATCTCCCATGTTCCAACCCTGAATGATAAGTACTTCTGTCTTATCTGGATTTAGTTTGTTATCCCTAATCATAAGAACATAATGACAGCCCTGCTGGATCAGGCCCAAGGCCCATGTAGTCCAGCAGGCCCATCTAGTTTCACACAGTGGCCCACCAGATGCCTACAGGCAGGAGTTCAGGGCATGTCCTCTTTCCTGCTGCTACTCCCCTGCAACTGGTATTCAGACACATCCTGCCTTTGAGACTGGAGGTGGTGTATAGCCCTCTGACTAGTAGCCATTGATAGACCTCTCCTCCATGAAGTTATCCAAACCCCTCTTAAAGCCATCCAGGTTGTTGGCTGTCACCACATCCAGCCCATCACCACCTCTAGGCAGGCATTCAGGGAGGTTGTACCTTCTCCTGATGATATTGACATGGAGAAATAGATTTGGGTGTCATCAACATACTGATAGCACCCTGCACCAAATCTCCTGATGATCTCTTTCAGCTGTTTCATGTAGATGTTAAAAAGCATTGGAGACAGTATGGAGCCCTGGGGGACACCATACAAAAGTTCAGATTTTGAAGAACGACAGTCTCCAAGGGACACCATCTGGAATCTGCCTGAGAGGTAGGAGTGGAACCACTGCAAAGCAATGCCTCCCACCCCCAACCTCTCAGTGGGCACAGAGCAGTCCTTGCCTCCGCAAGCAGCACAATGGGACGTTGGCTGGTACGGAACAAGCAAGCACAGCCCCTCTTTGATGGGCAATTCCCTGAATAGAATATGTTGGTGATAATACAAGTCTTAAAAGATTTAAAGAGAAAGGCAGCACTTCATTCAAATCTCTCCCCCAATCCCATCTTTTCCATAAAACCTTTGGCACAACCTTGTCGGCCCCATTCCCCACAGCATCTAAGGTTAAGTACATTCAATTGCATATTCTTCCTATATTTACTCTGCCTCCTCATTGCTGCTGTCTCCCTTGTGCCTATTTCTAGATTGTGAGCCCCTTGGGACAGAGACCTGTCCTCTTGCCTGTTGTAAAGCACGAGGGTTTTTAAAATTATTTGTATTTATTACATTTCTATACTTACTATATTATATTTATTTATTTCATTTGTATATAGATGGTGTTATATAAATAATAAATAATATAAATAATAATGATATAAGAAAAAAGTATAGAAAAGAGTATTGCACAATTGTTAATAACTTTATTCTCAAGTTTTCAGTAAGATGTCTGTCCTTTCAGCAACAAATTAATTTCTCCCAGTTTGATTATCATTAAATATATTTATATGCCACTTTTTCAAAAACAAACATTCTCAAAGTAGTTTACACAGCAAAATAAAATAAAAGATGGTTCCCCCAGAAATCAAAATATTTAAATAAAATAAAATAAAGAAGACATTGGCAACAATCACTGGAAAGATAGGCTGGGCTGGATAGGGACTGCATTATGTTTTAAATAGTGACATTGCTCTCTCCTGATTCTCTTGGGCCTTTAATATCGCAGCTAGACTAGCCATAAGTATTGTATTCCATATTCTGCTGGTCCTATCCCTTTCTCTATTTCACAGCCATGTTCTACTGTCCTGGTCAGGAACCATTTTGTTTGTTTGTTTGTTTGTTTGTTTTTAAATTTATATACTGCCTGTCATTAAAAACAATCTCAAGGCGATTTACAAAAGTTAAAAAACATAAGAGCCCCATTTGGGCTCTCCCTTCAAGTAAAGGCTGGAAAGGCTCTGTATTTTCTGCACTGAGCAGGAGGTTGGACTATAGGGTCTACAAGCCCCCCCCCCCATAACTCAGTTATTCTATGGGCAGGTTCAGACTTAGTACAGAACCTTGGTTGTTGCTGAGCTCTGTCATGCGACCTCTCCCAGCCCTAGGAGTGCGTGCTCCCCCTCCCATCTCCGCATTACTTCCTTTCTAAGTGAGGATAAACTGAGATTCGTCATGATGTCTGAATCCATCAATCTTGGCTCATTTCCAGGTACTTTCTTCAGAGAACCTGAGATCTGGAACTAACTTCAACCCATGAGTTCTGATCTCAGATATCAAACCAGAAGAAAAGAAGTTGGTGGGTCTGGACATTGCAACCAATCTCAGCTTACTCAGCTTACCCAAAGTCTGAATCCACCCTATGTTGCATTTTTCATGGAGGCCCACTTTGAGATGAGCATGAGGGATGATGAGCCAGTGCTTCATCCCCCAATCCATTCAAAAAACTTCAGATGCAACTTTCTCCACACCTCATGTTTCTAGATTGGCCATAAGGGCAAATGGTAGCTCCCAGCAGGCTGCGTTTGACCCAGACCTTCTGTAGCTGACTTCTATTCTAATGTCTTAATGCTTATTCTATAACATTTTTAATCTTGCTAGAAAATCCAGACTGCCATTCTCTCTCCTCCTGTGTCCCCAACATTAATACATACTAATTAATATAACATTACATTAATACATATTGAATAAATACATTTCCTCTTTATTTCACCTAAAACAAACAAATAATAATCCATATGAATAATTACATAGCTGTTTGAAAAAAAAAATGAGAAAGAAAGGAAGGAAAATTCCAAAAAAAGTAATCATTTACATAGTAAATATGTAATGCTAATTTTAATAATTGGAATAAAGGATACTTTGTGTTAAACTAAAAACAGTTCATTAAAATCAGACCAGATTGCTAATACATATTAAATAAATACATAAACATATGGCTATTTTTGCAAATGCAGGCGGATACCATAAAGATTAATTCAGCCCAATCCTAATCATGTCTACTTTTGTGAGTGTAGGGATTATTTTGTTTGCTTGTATTTTGTTATTGATAATTCAATATGACTTTATTATCTTCTGTGGTTGATTTACTGTTATATTATAACCTTTGTTGTGCATCACCTTGGGCAGGAAAGGCAATATACATAGTTTAATATAAACTAATATATTTAGTTTAATATAAATTAAAAAGTAATACAAACACACACACGCGGGCAAGTATCATAGATTTCAGTGGGATTTGTTTTTGTTTAGGAAGTAGGGATGTGCACAAATCACTTTTTTGATTCGATTTGTGCCCCCCCCAAATCACCCCTAATTTGTTTTGTATCCAAATCCACCCCCTCCAAATCACCCCAGATTCGATTTGTATTTGCTTTGTTTTGATTAGGATTTGGACCAATTCAGACCACTTAACAAGGTCCTAGGGGCACAAAATGTGGATGGTGGGTAGTTCCCCATGGGTTCCACTTACCACCCAAATTTCAAGGTGGTGGGGCACTTGGTTGATTTTTAATGAATTTCTTTAGTTTTTACTGATTTTGAACATTGCCACCATAGGAAACAATGAGGATTTGAAGTTGCCATATCCAAAACCTAAAATGGATCCCCAGCTTTCATTAAAAAAAAAAAAAAGAAGCTACACTCTAGCCCTTGTAGAGGCGGAGTTATGTAGCAAAATGTGCAGTCATTTTTCAAGTGTTTGGTTTCTTTGGTGTATAATAACTTTTCCTCATAATGAATCCCTATGAAGATTCATTATACGCCTTCATTTCTTCTGTTCATTTTGACTATCATTGGACAGTGACAACTGTCAACTGCCATGTGCCAACTATACCCCCCCACCCCACCCCAACCACCCCACACTGGGGTACTCAGTTTATTTTTTAGGTATTTTTGAAATGTTTAGATTATTTGGTGTCTTCATTACACACCTTAATTTCTTCTGTTCATTTTGACTCCACTGCTTTGCAGGTGGGGGTGGGGAATTAGGGGCATCCCATGTTCCAACTACCCCCCCAACCCCCAAGCCACTGGGTACTCAGTTTATATTTTAGCAATTTTTGAGGTTTTTAGACTCTTTGGTGTGTAATGAATTCTCATAGGGATTCATTATGAGGAAAGTTTATTAGACACCCCCCCCCAAATCCTAGAACATAAACTGAGTAATACCCCACTGCCATGCAGGTGGGAGGGGGGTGTAGTTGGCACTGTCCAAAGACAGTTAAAATGAATAAAAGAAATGAAGATGTGTAATGAATCCTCATAGGGATTCGTTGAGGAAAATATATTATACACCAAGGAATCCAAACAGTTGAAAAATAGTGACCACACATTTTGCTCCATCACTCCACATCTACAAGGGCTAGAGCTTAGCTTTTAAAAAAAAGAAAAGAAAGCAAGCTGGGAATCTGTGGAAATTAATAGAAGGGATTCAAATCTAGAATCGATTCGAATCGAATCAGGTGTGATTCGATTTGTACCCAAATCTAGTCAATGGACCACAGGGGTGATTTGTTTTGTCTCCAAATCACCCAAATCAGCTAGATTCGGGTACAAATTGATTCGTACCCAAATCAGTTTGCATATCCCTATTAGGAAGTATACATTTATGTGCAGTGTGCTCTCCAATTCAGTGTGCTCTCCTCAGGGACTTCATTAAGAGGTGGTTCATGGGAGTTGGTTCATGGGGCATGAGCCCCAATGGGGCTCATGGGACTCAGAGCCCCAAATCTCATCAGCCAACTCTTTTCTCCATAACCTCTTCCAGAAAAGACGTGCAGCAGTGGAGGCATCTGCAGAGAGCACAGGAGAGATCTCCCAGCCTCACGTAGCTCTGTGCTGCTGCCACTTTACTAGATGCTGTTTTATAATATTAGAGACTTTTATATATGTAATTATTCTTGGGGTGGTGGTGGTGGTGGTCTGATTGAGTTTAATTATCAAAAAAGTGGGGCTGCGGCTTGAGCCCTGGATCATTTAAGTAGCTAGCAACACCCCCAGATCTCCTCCCCCAAGCCAGAAGAGAGCTAGCTCATATTGCATGAACAATAACATCACCTACCTGAACTGTATGCCATTGCCCTTCCCTTGCTGGGTAGGATCTTGTCCTCTCCTCTCTGTGGAGTAGATTGTGGCAGCTGAAGTAGAGCAAGAGGAGGCAGGAAAGGAGGAGTTGGGTCAAGCTGGCTCTGAGGCTTCACAGCCCTCTCCTAAGAACGGGCTGTAGAGGCTGAAAAGATGCTGCCGCTTATCATCTTCATTTCCTCACAGACTCACTCCTGGGTCAAGGGGAAGTTTACCTCACTGCAGAAGTGAAACTGCTCTCCCAGGAGCCTTGTAAAGCACAATCTGCACTGTGGTTTTCTGGGTTTCCTCGCACCCGGGCCAAGAAAGTTAAAGTCCCTGTCAAAGATGTACAGACGTGTATAGGTATGCAAAGGAAGTAAAACCATCATCACTGGAAGCCTTGGAGACAAGAGCGCCATCCAGACTTCATGTGGAACACTCAGACAATGAGGCAGGTCTCACGATCGGTGAGACTCACTGAAATAAGGTCAGGGAGGAGAGCGAACTTAGCCCGCTCTCCCCGCAGACAATTGTCCACGGAGCCCTGCCGGATCGGCACGACTGCTGGATTGGACATGACTGCCGGATCGGCTGCCCTCACGACTGCCGGCTCCATCATGGAGCCAGCAGGGGCTGCGGGGATCAGGGGCTGTGCGTCCCCCAGAAGTTCCAGGATACCCCGTGCGAGTGTGCAGGGCATCCTGGAGAGACCTCCAGGGCCAGGAGGCTTGTTTCAGCCTCCCAGTGGGGTTCCCTCGTGTGTTGCTGCAGCGCAGAGCTGTGTCATGGCAACACACGATAAAAAAGATGAGGTTAATGGAGTGCTTACTCCATTAACCTTGGCTAAGGGGAGGGGTACTTTAGAGGTTTGCTGCCGGGAGCTGTGTGGCTCCCATTGCAGTACACGATCGGCAAAAAGCTCCCTTAGCCCACTCTTTGCCAATCGTAAGAATCTCCTCTATGACTGTACAATGTCCATAGGTACAGATCTGTATACAGGTACAGTTATTCACACATAATGTTGAACACACAGGTACAGATTCAGTCCTGGTTATCTATCCTGGTTAAATGCTGGTTAGCCAGAACAGTTTGACTAGCATTGTCCTGAAATTCTGTGTTCAGACAATCAGCTCTGCTGGGATCACTCATCCTGATTACCCTTTAAACCAGGATCCTTGCGATTTTGTGAGTGCTTGTTCCTTAATGTGTAAAACAGCTGGAGCTGAATGGCTGAGCATGTCCTTTCAGGTAGGGGTGTGCTTGAACTGCAGTTCGAGCAGAGGTTTGAACCCCGGTTGGGATTGGGGAGCAGGAGCTTTAAGAAAGAGGAGAGCATGCACAGATGCCTTGAGGGTCAGCAGCAGCCCCAAGGCACAGCATGACAGCTCTGTCATGCTGGCATCATGTGGACCATTGTAATGAGTTTGAGCTTATGATTATAACCTCTGCCTTAGGCACAGCACTGGCTCAGAAGTCAGAGGCCAAAGGATGTTCCTCCTGAATACGGAGTTAATGTCTCTGCAGTCCCTGGAAAGGAGGAACCATCTTGTCAGTTGCTCAGGATGGAAGGGCTTGCTGTGAAAGTGTAAGGTGACTCAGCTTCTTGCCTTGCCCACAGCCCCAGCCAAGTGTGTGTTTGGTCAGTGCGTTTGATCACCCAGCAGCTTTCAGACTAGCAGTGAGGCAAAAATAGAGTGGATTTGGGGGAGACTGGAATGGAGAAACTGTGCAGAGAACTGAAGTACCATGGGGTGCAGAGTTGCTCTCTGGGAACTAATGTAATCTGTTTGCTGACTTGAAGGAATGCTCTGCTGTTTCATACTCCATCCGATGCTCAGCTTGTATATATGCAAATAAACCAAATAGTACACTGAGCCTCTAGTCAACTCTCCTCCAGAGGAAGCAAAGACCTAAGTAGCCCTGCAGTTCTGGAACTTACTTCTTGCCACTTGGGGGAATGGGGAGGGAGGCCAGTAGCAATATATACAAGAGGAAACCATACCCATATATGTGAAAGCTCTTCAATTGCAGCTGGAAGGAAATGTAAGAGAGCTACTAATGCAAGAGTCATTTAGGCTTACTTTCCAAATGGTTACAGGTTTCATTAATCCCAGAAATCCAACATGTTGCATTATTTAAAGTGTTTAAAAGGGCACAAAGACTGAATGGAACTTTGGAAATGTTCCCTCTCATAGAGAGAGATCTTTATCACAGCAATGCAATTTTAATGCCCTGCCTTAGAAGGTGTTCAAAATCATAATGATTTAGCACCTCGAGCGTATTATGCCTTATATTATTCTGTGCCCTGAAAGAGGACAGAAGAAATATATGTTTAAGAAATCAGGATTTCAGGACTGCAGAATTTAAAGGCTTTTTCTTTCATCTCATTCCATGCAAGCCATTGAGCATATTCTTTCTCTCTCAGATTGTAAGCTCTTTGGGGCAGGGATTTATCTGGTTTTTTCTACACTTGTAAAGAGCCTGTTTATCCAGGCATTTGGTTCTGTATAGCTCTATGTTTATTGTTTAATGTCTTGTTTTTAGTTTTTAGTTTTATTCTTGTTTTAAATAATCTGTGTATCACCTAGAGATAGATGTTCGGAGTGGTATAGAAATGTAATGCTTAAGAAAAATAATAAAATAATAAAATACATAATGCATATATGCATGACAAGACTATAGGGAAGTTGACACTCTAGGGCCACTTTCAGATGTCACAGGAATCCTGAGACAAAGTCACCTTAGCTTGGCCCCCTGTGACATCCAAATAATTGGAACTGTGATCGCAGGACCCAACCATCGTTCTGATTTCTCCCCCAAACCTCCGATGGAACCCTTGGTTACAATTAAGTTTCACTCACCTAACCAAGGCTCCAGAGGCTCCATTGTTTCACCAGGATTGGACGAATAGCCCAAACTGGAGTTAAGGGAGGAAGATCCTCCTGCAGCTTCTATTCTATTGGCTGGTGATGACTGTCCTTCCAGGGTTGGAAGAAGCCCATGCAGCAAGTCCCGCGCCCTTTGCTGGCACCCACACTGAGGACAGTATTCATCTGGGAGCATGCCGGGGGACTGCAGACAAACTTCAGGTCCCTTGCGCCCACACTTTAAAGGTGGCTGAATTCAGATGTAACAGAATCCATAGATGTCCAAAATCCATTAAATTGTTTTCCCCCACCCTCAGAATCATTACATGAATAGGTGTTTGTGGCAGTCTATTCTACTTGTAAATTCTGAGGCATCACAAGGTCACATATTGGCCAAAATCAGAAGTAACATGAAACAGGAGATTGGTGAAGCCACAGTTGCAATTATAAACTGTAAACTGCACTGCAGGCATTCGTCCAACTGTGGCCCACCAACCTCCAGTTCCCAGAGAAGGGAGCTCCTCCCTGCTGCTCAGCCACCGAGGCCGAGCCCAGCAAGCTCCATGGCCAGATTGTGGGCAAAGCATCATCACAGCAGCAGAGTGGCCGTGATTGGCCACACTCTTGCAGGGGGTGTGCTGGATCATGCATTTTGGGAGGTCTCCACCCACCCTTGGTATGAGAAGGTCGTTTAAATCACTGTAAAGGCCATGCCATGCCAGCACGTCTTCTGACAGTGATGGCACCACTGCCCCCCCAAGAGCCCTGTACCCAAACAGTTCCACACAAGCATGATTTGGGGGGGGAGTGTTAGGGGGCACTATTTCCCTATTACTCAGGAAAGGGAAGGGAACATGAAGGCTACCTAGGAGAGGATATGTAGATGAGTTAGGATAAAGGATCCTGGGGAGTGTGACCCACCATGACCTAGGATGGTGTTGCTAGGGATCACCCCATCAAACCAGTCAATGTAGATGAAACCAAACTCCTGTTCTGCTACCGGTGGGCTGGCCTTCTCATGAGAGGGCCTGTCTACTGGGGAGGACCATGCAGCTGAAACTCCTAGGTCTCCCTTTGGACTGCACACTCACAAGTTGAGCTAAGTCACCAAAGGGCCCCGCTTGTATGAGGCCTCCAACACTCTATGGTAAAAAAAAATAGAACAGAATTGCTGCAACCCATCCCCCTTCTCTGTGAAGACTTGCATACAAGGCCCAAAGGCAATTTTGATGCTCCATGTGTCAGAGCCGGGCCATGTGCACGGGTGGAAGGGAACACCAGATGTGTGGATGGTTCTTTAAACCCCACTTAAAATTCCTGGGCTCAGTCTGGCGTTGCACTATATGCAGATCTGCCAGCGTGGGGAATTGTAGGAGAGGGGAGCCCTGATTTCCAGCAACCCTGGGAGAGTGAGGTCATTGTTTCAGGGCACAAGTAAGGGTACACAGGGCTACATGGGCAGACGGGCTGGCAGCGGGTATTCTTTGACAGCTACTTGTTGGCAGTCATCAAAACAGGGAGAGCAGTCATCGCAGTACCCATCTCTGTGGCTTTCATGCATAGAGCAACACTGGCTTGATATAGAATCCCAATGGCCTGGCACTCTTGTGAGAGTGCGGTCCGTGGGAGAAGGGGATGTTTTGCCATCAGGCATCATTAGAGATTTTGCTGGGCAGTTCTCTCCCCTCCCTTCTGATGGTCCTTCTCATGGTTTGTAAGGGGGTGTCCCCATGGCCTGGCACTCTCTGGAGCCTGGGTTGGCATGTTCTTTCTGTTCCTCTGCCAGTCTGAGCACTCTGACTGGAGCACTGCTGACCCTGCTGACCGTCTCTGCTCATACGTAAGCCTAGGGAGAGTAAGGTCACCGTTTGGTGGCACAAGCAAGGGTGCCCATGTCTACATGGGCAGACAGGCTGGCAAGGGGTGCACTTTGACAGCTACTAGGTGGCAGTCACCAAGACAGGGAGAGCAGTCACTGGGGTGCCCATTCCTGTGGCTTTCATCCATAGAGCAACCAGGCTCATTATCGAGCCCAAATGGCCTGATACTCTTGTGAGAGAGCGGTCAGTGGGAGAAGGGGATGTTTTGTCACACATTATTAGAGATTTTGCTCAGCAATTATCTCCCTTCCCCTTCGATGGTTCTTCTCATGAGTTGTTAGGGGGTGTCCCCATGGCGTGGAACTCTCTTGAGCTAGCGCAGTCCACCCTGAGTCAGCATACTCCTTCTTCACAGCTGCCGTCTCTCTCCTTTGACTGGAGCACTGCTGACCAGTTCTGCTCATGAGTAAGCCTAGAGACTGCATATCCCCAAACGGGAAGGGGCTGGGGCCCCCTTCCTCAACCCTTTTGTTAAGAAAAAAACAATAGAACTTGGTTGCTTAAGAATCCCTGATTGGGGCTGGCTTTTAAACCCTATCCCGGGGTGTGGTGAGAACCCTGCCAAATGATCCCCTCCCAGTGCTGTGATATGTTGCCCTGCTTATGTTGCCACCTGGAATGTTTGTGCTTGTGAACATACATCATTGCCACTTCCTTCTGACTTTTTGCCCGTCCTGTCATCCCATCCCCTTTCCTTCCTGCTTGTCAGGTGGGGAGAGCAAGGGACAGAATGTCAAGAGAAAATGCCCCTGTGTGACTGTGCCACTTGAGAGGCTGACAATTCTGGGGTGAGCGTTCCTGTTGCCGGGCAACTCCATAGTTGGAAAGCTGACAGGAGGGGTGGGCTTGTGCTCAGAGACGTGGCCAGTGAGAATCGCATCTGCATCGCCTCCTCTATGATTGTGGCTTGAAAATTGGCACAAAACTGCGCTTATGGTGGTGTCTGGGATCAGATCTTTTCAGCAGCCAAACTGGAGGTCTTTGTGGTAAACCTTTGTGCAAACCGAAGGCTCCACTTGGAGTTTGACTAGGCTTTTGCCGCAAAACTGTGGTTTCACAAATTCGGACATATTGGCGTTCCAACCTCAGCCACATTTAATTCCAGTTTTGTGTTATGTCTGAATTCGGCTAGTATGTCCCAAGTGGTCATAGTCTGCTGTCCATTGCTAAGCAGGAATTGGTGCTTCTTTGCAGTCAGGGATCCTAGTAGGGATTTAAATTTTGCAGAAAAGGCTAAGGAAACAGGCACACTTTTATACCAACCCAATAAGCAGAGAAGAGGGAAAGCCTCCATTTAACCAATCAAAAATAAAAGGCTAGGGTAAACAGGACTGAGGAAACTAGGCGTGGTCAACCATCAACAGGAAGGAGAGCAGAAGAAACACAAAGGATTGGCAATCCTAAATAAAGACTAGCCACAAGCTACATCAAACAGGATATGCTCAGTCACACAGAATAAGCCACAATCTGGATGAGGAAGCTAATACGGACAAAGATGAATTGTGTGATATAGGATAGGTAGAAGGGATATGCACTAATCGATTTTTAAAATTCTATTTAAAAGTAGTTTTAGTAGTTGCCGGGGGGGGAGCAGGTTAGTAGTATTTTTTCAAATGTTTGAAGGAATTCCTAGAACATTAACTGAGTAGTACCCCCACTGCCTTGCAGGTGGGAAGGGGTGTAGTTGGCACATGGCATTGGTAGCTGGCACTGTCCAAATACAGTCCAAATGAATAGAAGAAATGAAGGTGTGTGATTAATCCTCATAGGGATTCATGGAGGGAACGTTATTATACACCAAAGAATCCAAACACTTGGAAAATAGAGACCACACATTTTGCTCCATAACTCCACTTCTACAAGAGCAAGAGCCTAGTTTTTAAAAAATAAAAAAATTAAAAGGTGGGAATCTGAGGAAATTGATAGGAGGAATCTGAATCTCGAATCAATTCAAATGGAATCTGGCACAATTTGATTTGGACCCGAATCTAGCCAACGGACTACAGGAGCAATTTGTTCTTTCTCCAAATTGTCCGAATCAGCTAGATTCTGATACAAATTGATTTGTACCTGAATCGATTCACACATCCCTAATAGGTAGACTTGGTTATGGGACTGTTGAACATTCTTAGGGGACATGGGAGAATTTACATACATGTATTGATCAAGGGCGTCATATGAGATACAAGAACTTTTGCACTCTTATATTCAAACATAATCTCCAAGTTGAATCCAAGACTAGGTTTTGTCCAAGTTCTTTGATGTTATAAATCAGGGGCCATCTTAAATTCAGAGCCTTCTTCCATTTGGTTAAGTGTAGGTATAACCTGATTTAACTTCTATTTTTTTAGGGACTCGTCTTAAATTCAGAGTCATCTTAAATTATGCAAATTTACATTTGTTTGTTTGGTTTTTTAGCTCTGCCTTTCTGCTGTTTTCATTTTGATGTTTTGGAGATAATTATTGTGGTTAATGTTGGTATTATGTTGAATTGTATTGTTATTGTTTTATATGCTTATGTTACATTTTTATGTACTATAAATGTATTATGTATTGTTATGATTTGCATATATTGCTTTGGAATGCGGTAGTATATTATTGCTATGATTTATTATTCCACTAGCTAATGTAACATGGATATGATGTTAGCCCTATTCAAACATAGGGTGCAATCTGTGTGCAGTGTGCAAATGTACAGAGCTGTACACAGGCAGTTATTCATGTGTTATATTGAATGCACACAGACCAGTACACTTCCTAGCTGCATCCTGCATTTGAGGGGGCCTGTACCCAGGTTCACTTTTAAAATGAATGCATATATGGTCATTCACAGAAAAAATGTACATGTGTACAGTCACATGTAAGCCCTTACTACATCATGACTACACAGCTATTTAAAGATCAGCATAGCCTCTTATGAAAGTTATCAAAGATCTTTCAACAGCTAAGCACCCTTTCAGGGGAGTAGCTATAAAGCAAAAGGGGTTCAAAGAACACTGGCCCCTAGCTCCTAAGGGCCCTCCACGTCGATCCCTCCCTACTTTCTTCATTATCTCCCTCACTCTGGGGGGCCACCAGAGAGACGGATGAACATGGGCCCCCTCTCTCCTGGCTACGCCCCTGCACCCTTTGCTGGTGGCACCTATCAGGCCAATGGAGATCTTGCATGAGGGTGTGTAGGTCCCAAAGAAGGGTGACAGGCTTTGATTTGGGTTAATGTAGGGTCCTTGGAATGATGTGAAGGAGGTTACGCAAACTTCCAAGTAAGATGTAGCCTCTGTACCTTCTGAAACTGATGTGGGAGAATTGTCCTTCTTTTGCTATTTGTGAAGCACACAGATTGCTCTTCCAAGTTACTTTTAGATAGTGGGGTTTTCTACTTTGGAAGCCAACATTTCTTTGGCTTGGAGATTTAAGAATGTTTGCATCTTTTAGATGATGATGACGACAACGATGATGATCATTTGCTCCTTTTAGATGATGATGATGATCATGATCATCATCATCATCATCATCACCTCCACCATCACTCTGTCTGGCTGGTTCTTTGGGACATGTGCTTCTAGTTACATGGACTTGAACATCATTCCTTAGACTACTTTAGATTGGGTATACGATTATTGCAATTGATCATTTTCATTTATTGTCCTTTTATTTATTTATTTTTACTCCTTTGAATTGTTTTTGACTTTATAATATATTGAATTTTTCTCAGTATTTTACAGTGATTTTTTGTTTTGGATTCCTTTGTGGTTTCTTGATTTTTTAAAAAAATCTGTTTTATGCCCCCTTCTTTTCTTTTTCTTCCAGGATATGACCATATAATATAATGGTTATTATATCAATGGCTGTAGTACTACACAGCAAGGCCTGAAATATTGAGAGGATTTTTTAAAGATATAAATAAAGAATAAGAAGCAAGAGAGAGAGATGTATTTTCAGGCATTCTTGGATTCCAAATTGGGATTAAAAACATGCTGTAGTTAAATTTAAGGAAGCAAGACAACGCTTGTAGCCCTTCTGCATTGAGCACATGTAAAGTAAAGGTAATATGGCTGCTTTATATCACATAGTTAACATTAAATATTCTTGGTGGTTCTGTCTGACCTTAAATTCATACATAGCATGAGTAACATGCTTGAGATCCCTCTAATCTTGCACAGCTCGTATCACAAAATCATATATCATATTCTATGAGTGACCTTACAGAAAAGCAACTGGGCCAGAAGATCAATCATATGACTGAAGTCAACATGCTGTTCTGACTTCTTCGTAGACTTGACATGGACCTGAAGAATGCAGGCTACTTGCTGACCAGGCAGCTTAAAGGAGGGCAAAAGATGTTACTAGCACCACCACAAACAAAGCTCCACAAAAAACCCAGGGTATTCAATTCATCCTTTCATTTGATTTGATTGCAACTGAATACAGAATTAGAGAGGATCCTCTTAGCAGCACAACAGACTTGAACACTCTGAAATGAAACATTAAAATCTGATACTTTTTTTGCTGAAAATATATATTTTTTAAATGCCTAAGTGGCATTGGGAATGATAGAAACATAGGAAGCTGCCTTATGCCAAGTCAGAACATCGGTCTATCTATCTATCTATCTATCTATCTATCTATCTATCTATCTATCTATCTATCTATCTATCTATCATGTTTTTATACCACCTGATATATACATCTCTAGGCAGTGTACAAAATTTAAACTACCACTGAAGGGCTCTTCTGCACCTGATGTACAGTGTATTCATTTACCCTACAATCATGAACTGATCTGAAAGGGAGGTATTTGTTCTTTGGGCTGAACATATGAAGCTGCCTTATGCTGAGTCAAAACACTGGCCCATTTAAATAAGTATTGTTGACACAAACTGGCAATGACTTTTCAGAGTTTGAGACGGGGGTCTTTCCCAGCCCTAACTTACAGTGAGGCTATTCCCGCGATCGCCTAAAAGTGGGCTAAGGGAGCCCAGCCCGCTTTTGGGTGATCATGTGATGCAACGGGAGTCATGCGGCTCCCGGCATCTAGCCTCGTTAAATCCCCCTCCTCTTAAACGAGGTTAATGGAGCGATCGCTCTGTTAACCTTAGTTTTTTGCTCGTGTGTTGCCGCGGCACATGGTGACAAATGAGTAGACCCCCGACTGTCTCTCCAGGATGTCCTACACATTTGCATGGGGCATCCTAGAACTTCTGGGGGCCATGCAGCCCCTGATCCCTGTAGCCCCCGCTGCCTCCATGATGGAGCCAGCAGTCATGTGGGCTACGAGCGGCTGCTCATCTGCAGGGAGAGTGGGCTAAGCCCGCTCTAAACCCAGTCCAGCGCAGGGTGGCAGCATGGCACAACTACCATCTGGGACATTTCAAAGAGGATTGGGGCACCCTAGGGGATGTGGGGCACCCAGAATTCTGCCCAGAAGTCCATGGAGAAGGGCACCCCTGCCACTGCATTCGCCATGGAGATCATAGCAATTTGTGGGGCTAATGTTTGCCCCACAAATTGCTATGAGGCAAAGGGAAAGTTGGCAACCCCAGGTGAAGGGGGGGGGATCTTGAATTGTCAGGTATGATCTAAGTCAGGGGCAGGCAATGTGATGACAAGGATTATGCTCTGCTTCTCTCCTGGGTTGTGAGGAAAGCCTTCGCATTACAAGGCTATCTCGTCCTCCCTCTGCTCTAGGGCTATTCAGATATTATATTACCCCTATTCACAAATTGACTTTGTTCAGGTGTTCAGAGAGAACGCCATTGAACACACTTACAAAGCTGAAAGGGGGTCGGAAGTCCTGAACCCAGCCTGTCACTCACTCTCCCGCCCTGCTCTTCATGCTTAGAAGAGATGAATGCTGAAGAGCATGACTGCCTCCATTTCCATGATTGGGAGACTGCGGGCCCCCAGCCTCCTGATCATAAAAATGGAGGCAGACATGTCAAAGTCAAAGTCAAAGTTCTTTATTTGCAACCCAAGTTCAGCATAACATAACATAACAAAACATCTCATAGCATAGAAAAATACAATAAGGAAGTGAAATATTTAAATATATAGATGAATATCCACAAACAAATGATCAATAAAATTTTTAAATTAATCAAGGAAAAGCTCGCTGCTACAACAGTACTGCAATAGAACAGAATTTAGCCACCTTAAAGGTGACATCTAAAGTTCTATCCGCAAGAAGATAGGAAACATAAAAATCTCCAGAGCAACCTGGGAAGGGTGTCAGAAGAGGAGTAAGTAAGGAACATCTTAAATTTCTATATAATGAACAGCGCAACAAAACATGTTGGATGGATTCGACTTCCCCCATACCACATGGGCATAATCTATCCTCTCTAGGAATCCCCAGAAACCTCCCTGGGAGCACCACTGAAGGTAACATATCAAGTCTTGCTCTAAAAAAGGCCCTCTGATAGCATGTCAATCTCAGGGCATTCAAATAAGCAGCAGGGCCCCAACTAGAACTGCTCAAACCCAGCCTCCTTTTAGTACAATCAGGGATTTGGGAAAGTTCTTGTTGGATTTCAAAGTCCAAGAGTCTTTGTTTCAGGATCTGCCTGGCCTGGTTGTGACTTAACAGGACCAGGTAGTCCATAGACAGACCCAAGGACACAATTTCGTCATGGATAGCCTGGTCCCAAGTGGGCTGGAATACATCAGCCAAGATAAGAGAAATCCATCCTCGGGGGCGGGGGGGGGGGGATCTGACTTTAAGCCAATAGGTCAAAATAGACAACCAGGCCCAGACCTCGATTTTCAGAACACCCAACTCAATCCTTAATAATGCATTGGGAACACATCTAGGTACTCTAAGTAGAGCCCTAAGGAAGTCATTTTGAACCGCATCCATAGACTTGTATGAAGGAAAAGGACCAAATTGTGCTCCATATAATAGCTGGCTCCTAACTTTGGCCGCAAATAATTTCAAGGCGGCCGAAATGATCTCGCCTCCTTTAGAACAGAAAAATCTCCAGATAGCCAGAGAACTTCTCCGTGCAGTAAGAGTAACTTGATCTGTATGCGCCTTCCATGAACCCCTTGCTTGCAGGGTCACACCTAAATATCTATATGTATAGACCTGTTCTAACTGTTGATCCTCAATCGACCATCTTAACAGCCTGTGCCTCCTTGAAAAAATCATGACTTTGGATTTTGCGTGATTGATCAAAAGATAATTGGCTCTACAGTAGAGGGCTAATCTTTTCAATGCTCGTCTCAGGCCCGCCGCGGTCCTAGCTAAAATAGCAGCATCGTCTGCATAAAGAAGTAGAGGAATACACACACCTGCTGCAGATGGCGAATGTAGGCTGGGGTCAGTTAAACAAGGGGCCAAGTCATTGAGATATAAATTGAAAAGCGAGGGGGCAAGGATACATCCCTGCCTCACTCCTTTATAGGTTAGTATAGGTTGTGAGAATTCCCCTTTAGGATGACATCTAACCCTGATGTTTGAGCCTGCATAAAGCTGTTGCATTAAAAAAAAGAAGACGTTTGTCTATGTTTGTTTGAGCTGGCTTCTCCCAAAGCAGTCCTCTAGATATAGAGTTGAACGCCGATTTGAAATCAATGAAAGCCACGTACAAAGCCGACCCAGGCTTATCTCCATATTTCCCAATCAAATGATGGAGGATAAAGACCTGATCAATGGTAGATCGTCCAGTTCTAAACCCGGCCTGCTCATCCCCCCAAACACTCTCGTCCTCCATCCAGGCATGAGGTTTGGCTAAAAGATGCCTGGCATACAGCTTTCTGACATGTTTATAGCATTCATCATTATAGCATTCAGGCAGACATGTTTATAGCATTCATCTCTGCAAACACTGCTCTAAGCATGAAGAGCAGGACAAGAGAATGAGCGGTTCACAAAACAACATGTACGACCATATAGACATCTGTTGTACAGTTGTACAACATAATGAGGCTGTTCTCATGTGCCGGCAAAACTGGGCTAACGAAGGCAAGCCCAGTCTTGCTCACATGTGAGAGCCCCCAGGATTGTGCCCGATCCCGGCAGCACCTTGGCAGCAAACCCAAGCCAACCACCCTCTTAAACGGGGTTAAGGGAGATAATGCTCCCTTAGCTCTGTTTTTTTTAGTCATCCTCCAGCCCCAGGAGACTGTGGGGCTCCCAGCCGATATTGGGGGTATGCCTATAATGCACCACACATTCGTGGTGGGAGTTCCAGGAGCCGGGGTCCAGGACCCTCCACATCCCAGCCCACGACCCTCCGTGTTGCCCTGCACGTGTGGGTGTGCCATCTCCGCACCCAGACCAACAGCAAAGATCATCTGTGGGCAGGGGTGTAACTATAATAGGGCAAAGGGAGACAGTTGTCTGGGGGCCCACTGCCTTGGGCCCCCCAGAGGCAAATCACATGACTGACTCTCCCAGCCACACACCTGCCTGGGCTTCCTTCAGTTGTATTCATCCTCCGAAACGGATGTGAGTGTTAAGACCTGGAGCTACCAGAACAGCATGTCTTTCTCTAGTACCATTAAATGACTTGCATCATCCACGATTTACAAAACCTTTAAAAAATAATTTAGGATGATGTTCTATTGGTTATATATCTATAACTATGCTTTTTGTTACCACTATTCAGCTTCATTTAAGATTTCTTTACTTCATGAGTTGAGCTTCAGTGAGGGGGGGTGGCATTTTAAAATCTTGTCTCTGGGCCCACTCCAACCTTGCTACGCCCCTGAACCACAGGGCTCTGTGGGCACCTTGAGTCGACTCCGACTCGACGGCATGCTTTACCTTTGCCTTTACGCCAATGATAGCTGGTGGGCTGAAGTTGTGCAGCCCTGCTTTATTGTATGCATCAGTTGAATTCATCTGAGAGCAAGCAGTCTTGGGGGAGAAAGAGGAAGTGAGATGTAGTATTAGGTGGGCAAAGGCCTTCACTTCTCGTTTTTTTGTGGGTTAGAGTCTGCGATGCATTAATATGAAGAAAAATGTCAATATGTTCAAGTCAGTCACTCATGTTACTGTATGCAAAATGGCATACCCTAGGGACTTGCGTGCTAAAAAATAATAATAAATTGCTGAACAGGGATCTTTCTTTAAAGACAAAATGTAGATAATGTTATGGAAAGGCTATTGTGCTATGCCAAGTTAAAATATTATCCATGTTCCAAGTTTGTGCACAGCTTGATCAGTTTCTTAATGCCTCTTGTTGGCTGGTGGCAACTATCTGGTGGACATATCACACATGTTTGGGTAGAGTCTGTAGGAAACAGTTCAGCAATTTGAATGCAGCCAGTGAGGGAGAAAAATGTCAGAGGTTTTGCAGCTAGCTGGCAAAAAGCAGTATTGGGGGTGGGAGTTACATAAGGTTGTTTTGAAGAAATGTTGCTGTGTTGAAGGTTGCCACTGCCTGTCTGGATTCCTATCTCCCTCCTCACGCACATGTCTAGAGCCTTTGGAGTCAGGCGGTATATAAATTAAATAATAAATAAATTAATTAAATTAAATTAAAATGTCTATTTGGAAAGAAACAGAGGGCACAAAAGGTGATACCATAAATTTGTACTACTCTCTCCTCACAAGGGAACTGCCACTGTAAAAGTCTGAAACAATACATTCTGAGAATTATTTCTAAATTGCATGCAATTACAGAAGCCAGATTGCCTTTACAATTTTAGAAGCAGCTAATGGTGAACCAAAGAGGGTAAGGAGCAACGTCTGTGCATTTGTTGCATTGTCTACTATGGCCCTAAGTGAGTCTCTAGAGATCTCGTTGTGGGGTAAATTCTGGGAAAATTGAATTGTATATTGTATTTTCTCTTATAACCTAACACCTAAAAAAAGAGTTCACGGCACAATAGATGAGCAAAATATGCTTCTTGTAAATACCAAGCTTTGAAGAACAAAGAATGTGAACATTCTGTGCTGAGTCTTTAGCAAAAACCCTAGTAATAATGATTTAACTCATCATCCCTGAGTTAAAAGCTAGGTTGGAGGAGGGGAAAGTGATCATGTGGGAGGCAGGTGCAGGCTCCAGTGGCATTGCCCTTCCCAGCACTTTTATCCCGCATATTACCGAGGCCACCCACACAATCACTTTCCCCTCTTCCACCCTAGATTTTAACTCACTCACACACAATTGAAAATTGGGTGCGCACACAGCTCCTGAAGCTGGGTAGGACGCTTGTCTCAAGAACAGCCCGATGGTCTCTTCCCTAGAAACCAGGAGCTGGGAGATTCAATAAGGGACTTTTCAAGTTTTAAAAAGTGCATTAGTAACTTAAATATATATGTCTTTGTCCTCCTACATGACAGCAACAATGAGCAGCATGGAGGCTGAAATAGAAGACATCCTTTCCCTTCAGTATTTGCTCTGTGCAACATGCTGTTAGTGCACAGTGCTTCACCACATAGTTTGGCCTTGCTTTGGGCTACATCATGGATTCTCAATCTTGGGTCCCCAGATGTTGCTGGACTACAACTCATAACCACAATGGCCTTTTGCCAACTACTTCTGGGGACCCAAGTTTCAGAACCCCTGGGCTACATACTAGTATGTATGTATGTATTTATTTATTCTATTTCTATACCACCCTTCCAAAAATGGCTCAGGGCAGTTTACAAAGAGAACTAATAAATAAATAAGCTGGGTCCCTGTCCCCAAAGGGCTCACAAGCTAAAAAGAAACATAAGATAGACACCAGCAACAGTCACTGGAGGTACTGTGCTGGGGATGGATAGGGCCAGTTACTCTCCCCCTGCTAAATAAAGAGATTCACCACGTTAAAAGGCGCCTCTTTGCCAAGTTAGCAGGGGTTAACTAGCAAGTTAACTTGTTGCCAATTGAAATTATTTGCCGCAACATGGAGAAAGAAATCACACAAAGTGGCTGCAGATGGAGCAGTCGTGATGTGGATGTAACAGCAACTACAACAACTTTATTTGTTGGCCATCACATAACAATTGTTCTCTGAGTGGCTCACAAAATAAAACTATAATTGAATAAAACATGCAATCAAAACATATTAAAATGAAACAAAAAGATTAGGTTAAAATTCAAGAACTTTAAAAACATGTTTTTAAAAACCTGTAATAATTTCAAGCATAAGAATATCAGAATCATTTTAATGGATTGGACCAAAGGTCTGTCTCTGGGTGCCCACCTTTGGCCCTCCATCTGAAGTTTACCTAAACAGCCCCTGGAATAGGGGCCCTATGGTGTGGGTTGACAGTGGGGCTTTAATTCTCAACCCATACTGTGTTTTTGATACATGGGAACTGTAGTACTATTTAGGGTTTTTTTTAAAAAAAGCATGTTAGTGTTAAGGACATGCATAATGTCATGTGTACTTTGATTCTCAGATTTTTAAAAAAGAAATAGACAAGTTAATGGATGGTAGGTTTACCAATGGTAATAGTTATGATAAATGAAGCCAAACTCAAAAGTAGTATGCTTTTTCATACTATTGAAGAAGGCATTTCCCTTTTGGCCCTGCTTCTGGGATTCCCAGGACACCTGGCTGGCCACTGTGGGAAACAGGGTACTGGATTCAACTGCATCCAGGGGTGCCCAAATTGGACCCTTCAGCAATGGAGCATTTGGCATGGTTTGGTCCAAATTTGAACTGCAGTTATGTGAACTAGTTCGGTTGAACCGATCAGATGGGCTAATTGGTTTGATGACCCAGCTCGAACCACTCAAACTGGCTCAGTTTGAACAGCTCAAACCATTAGGTTTGATGAACCAGCTCATGACTGAACCACTTGAACCAGCCCAGTTTGGAGCAATCAGATTTGTGATTGAACCGGTTCTGCACATCCCTACCTCCAGATGTTATTGAATGACACAGTTCCCATAATCCTCAGCCTCTCTGGCCAATATTCATTGGATGATGCTGAGTTCTAAGCTGCAACCAGACATTATTTTAAAGAACTAGTGTGCTATAGCCATTCCAAAGCACTCCTGAAGTCCTGCCCCAGGGCATCAATCACCTGCCCACTCACACTCTTCACAGTTATTATGGGAATTATCTGAAGAGGCAAATGCCATAGCTGTGTGATGGCAGGTGCTTCCATGACTGACAGGCTGGGCATCTGAGCCTGACAATCATGTAAATAGCTGCCATCATAGTTGTGGCATTTGCCTCTTTGAATGCTGTGGTAACCATGATGAGCACAGGAGGGTGGGTGAATGAAACATTGGATGGGACTTCAAGAGTGCTTTTGGATGGCTGTACTCACAACTTTTTAGAAATAACATATGAATAGGACTCTGGTGTTATGACAAAGGAAGAAAAAAAACACACTCTCTCTCTCTCGCTCTCGCTCTCTCCCCACACTTATCTATTCAATTTTGTCATTCTGCATGTTCTTTCTGTGAAGCAGTTCATCTGCAAAAATGTCCGGTTAATTTGGAAAACACTGACAGGATATGTGTGTGTGTGGCGGGGGGGTCTTTTGCTGCTTCTAGAGCCTACTGTGTAATGCAGATATGCTTGAGAACTGTGAAACTTGGAGGTAAATCTGTTCCGATTTAATGGGGTCCACGATAAAATCTGAATATATTTCTTATTCAAAAAAATAATTTAAAATAAAGGGGAGGATTCCCCCCACCTTGTCTGAATATATAATGTATGGATGACTCTTTTTTTTTTTTGGAGATACTGATATATGAATTATAGATAGCCTTTCAGATTCTACAGCTATGTATTATTAATTAAAAACTAAAGATCTTCATCTGTGCTCAAAATAAACCTAGATATCTAGGCCACAGTGCATGGTATAATGACAAGAATGGAATGAAAGGACACAGATTGCTATAACCTCACTTTATATGCCTCAGCCGGCCAAGTTTCAACACATAGCATGTCCTGAAATGGGGCAGTGTCAAGATGCTGAGGGCCCTGAGAACTTGCAGTTGGATCCTAACAGAAAGAGGGGAGATTTGCAGGGGCTGTTTCTCTTTAAGGGGTAGGTCTTAGTCTCTCTCTCTCTCTGTCTGAGTGTGAGTGTGGGTTAGGGTTAAGGTTAGGATTTCCCAGGATTTCCCAGGGCCAGGAATTGATAGGGTTCCAAATTCCAGTGTTTACTTAGTGCCTGCTTGGAGGGGGTGGAGTCAGCTAGGGCTGGGAGAGGCCCCACATTCCTTTCCCTTGACTCACATCCTGTGTGTCAGTTGGAAGGCTACTCTACAAAATAGGTGAAGGCCTGAGAGCATAGCGAACAGGGATAGCAAACAGGACATAGGAGTTTTGCAGGAGTTTAGTGAGAAGTGTGCGGGGGAGTTTGGATCACAAGGAGCCTGGTGGAGAAGAGAACGTAAGTACATATTCCTTCCTCATATCCCTCATATTCTTGGGAAAGGCTTTTTGGACAGTTAAATAGCTGACCATTACAGCTGAGACCTATCCTTCTAATAAACAGATAATAAACTACTTACAATAAACTATCTCTAAATACTGTAAACAGCCAACAAGACAGTATGAAGATAGAAAGTCAGCAGGGAAAGGGGCACTTCCCAGTGCATTGCACAGAGTGCCACATGTATGACTATTTGCCCCATGGGCAGAAGTCATGGGTGTGTGCTCGGTGCAAGGAGCTCCTGGCCCTCAGGGAACAAATCCTTGAGACCAAGGTGGCAGATCTGGAGAAGCTCAGAGAGACAGAGAGGCATGTGGACGAGACCTTCAGGGATGTGATAGAGGCATCCCACTCCAGGGCTGGTAGCTCCTCTACTGTCAGGGAGAATGAAGGTCTTGGGCAAGGAGGACATCAGTCTGAGGAAGAGGGAAATGCTCCTTTAGAAGGGACCCCTTCCATGGATGATGAGCCCATATCCTCTCGCACAGGGGATACTCCTCTGGGGGGTGGGGGCCTCCTTGTAGTGGGTGATTTGATCATTAGAGGTATAGAGAGATGGGTTTGTGACCTGTGTATTGACTGCACGGTGACTTGCCTGCCTGGTGCGAAGGTTGCGGACATCATGCAGTGTCTAGACAGGCTCTTAGGCAGTGCTGGGGAGGAGACAGCTGCCATGGTGCACATCGGCACCAACAATGTGGGGAAATGTAGTCAGGAGGTCCCGGAAGCCAAATTTAGGCTGATAGGTAGCGTATTGAAGTCCAGGACACCTAAGGTAGCATTCTCAGAAATGCTACCTGTTCCACTCACAGGTACAGTGAGACAGAGCTGAGGGGTTTCAATGCGTGGATGAGACATTGGTGCCGGGAGGAGGGGTTTAGATTTGTTAGGCACTGGGATACATTTTGGGGCAAGCAAGGCCTGTACAAAAGGGATGGGCTGCACTTGAACCAAGATGGAACCAGACTGCTGGGGCTTAAAATCAAAAAGGTTGCAGAGCAGCTTTTAAAATGACACCTGGGGAACAGCCGACGGGAGCTGGGCAGTATCCCGTTTGGCAAAAGCCATCCCTTAAAGTGCGAGGGTGCAATGCATACAGATAAAACAGAAGGGGATATTGCAGAACCGCATAAAGAGCAGAGAGGAGGCTGTGCCAACAGGTCAAAGAGTCATAAGAATAGCATGCTTCAAGGGAGAGATTCAGCGTATAGGTGCTTATATGCCAGTGCCAGAAGCCTCCGAGCCAAGATGGGTGAGCTGGAGTGCTTGGTTGCTAATGCAGAAATAGATATAGTGGGCATAACAGAAACATGGTGGAACAGGGAGAACCAGTGGGACACAGTAATCCCTGGGTATAAACTCTGCAGAAAGGACAGGGAGGGGCATGTTGGAGGAAGGGTAGCACTGTATGTTAAAGAAGGGATAGAATCTAACAAGCTAGAACACCTAGGTGGACTGGAGTCCTCCACAGAAACCCTGTGGGTGACTATACAAGGCCAGAAAGGGAACGTGCTACTGGGGATTTGCTATCGCCCTCCGGATCAAAACGCTGACAGTGACTGGGAGTTGCAGGAAGAAATCGGGGAGGTGTCAAGGAGAGGCAGGGCTGTAATTATGGGTGACTTCAATTACCCACACATAGACTGGGTAAATTCACAGTCAGGTCAGGACAAAGAGGTCAAATTTCTAGATACACTAAATGACTGTGCCCTAGAACAGTTGGTCATGGAACCGACCAGAGAGAAGGCGACCTTGGACCTAATTCTGAGTGACACCCAGGACCTGGTGCGTGACGTCAGTGTCATTGACCCTTTAGGGAACAGTGACAACAGTGCCATCAAATTCAGCATACATGAGGGGAGAGAATCACCAAGGATGTCTAACACGGACATTTTGAATTTCAGAAGAGGAAACTTCTCCAAAATGAGGAGTATGGTGAAAAGAAAGCTGAAAGGGAAATCCAGGAGAGTCACTTCGTTCCAGAGTGCATGGAGTTTACTCAAAACCACAATACTAGAAGCCCAGTTAGACTGTATAGCCAAAAGGAGGAAAGATACCACTAAGTCCAGGAGGATGCCAGCATGGCTCACGGGTACCATCAAAGAAGTCATAAAAGGGAAGAAGACTTCCTTCCGAAACTGGAAGGCCTATCCAAATGAAGAGAACAGAAAGGAACACAAACTCTGGCAAAAGAAATGCAAGGTGACAATAAGGGAGGCAAAAAGAGAGTTTGAGGAACATTTAGCCAAAAGTATCAAGGGGAATAACAAAAACTTCTTTAAGTACATCAGAAGCAGGAAACCTGCCAGGGAGAAAGTTGGGCCATTAGACAATGAGGGAGTGAAAGGGATTATTAAGGAGGATATGGAGATTGCAGAGAAGCTAAATGAGTTCTTTGCATCTGTCTTCACGGCAGAGGATACTGAGCATATACCTGTTCCTGAACCAGACTTTTTAGGGATGGAGGCTAGAGAGCTGAGTCAGATAGTAGTGACAAGAGATGATGTACTAAACTGTCTGGAAAAACTGAAAGCTAACAAATCACCAGGGACAGATGGCATCCATCCAAGAGTCCTCAAAGAACTCAAATGTGAAATTGCCGACCTCCTTGCTAAAATTTTCAACTTATCCCTGAAATCGGGCTCTGTACCAGAGGACTGGAGAGTAGCAAATGTAACACCGATTTTCAAAAAGGGACCCAGGGGCGATCTGGCAAATTACAGGCCAGTTAGCCTAACATCCGTTCCAGGCAAATTGATGGAAAGCATCCTCAAGGATAAAATTGTAAAGCACCTAGAAGAACAGGCCCTGCTGGGAGTGAGCCAGCATGGCTTCTGCAAAGGTAAATCTTGTCTCACCAATCTTTTGGACTTCTTTGAGGGTGTCAGCGAGTGTGTGGATCAAGGTGATCCAGTTGACATAGTATACCTGGACTTCCAAAAAGCTTTTGACAAAGTTCCTCATCAATGACTCCTGAGGAAATTTTGCGGTCATGGGATAAGGGGACAAGTACATGTGTGGATTGCTAACTGGCTGAAAGACAGGAAACAGAGGGTAGGTATAAATGGAGAGTATTCACAATGGAGGGAAGTAAGAAGTGGGGTCCCCCAGGGATCTGTACTGGGACCGGTGCTTTTTAATTTATTCATAAATGATCTAGAAGCAGGGGTAAGTAGCGAGGTGGCCAAATTTGCAGATGATACCAAACTCTTCCGGGTAGTGAAATCCAAAACGGATTGTGAGCAGCTCCAAAAGGATCTCTCCAAACTGGGGGAGTGGGCGACAAAATGGCAAATGTGGTTCAATGTTAGCAAGTGTAAAGTGATTCATATTGGGACGAAAAACCCCAACTTCAAGTATATGCTGATGGGATCCGAGCTGTCGGTGACTGACTAGGAGAGGGATCTTGGGGTCATGGTGGACAGCTCGTTGAAAGTGTCGACTCAATGTGTGGCAGCTGTGAAAAAGGCAAATTCCATGCTAGGGATCATTAGAAAAGGGATTGAAAATAAAACGGCTAACATTATAATGCCCTTATACAAAACTATGGTGCGACCACACTTGGAGTACTGCGTACAATTCTGGTCACCACATCTTAAAAAGGACATTGTTGAACTGGAAAAGGTGCAGAAGAGGGCAACCAAGATGATCAGGGGCCTAGAGCACCTTTCTTATGAGGCAAGACTACAACACCTGGGGCTTTTTAGCTTATAAAAAAGACGACTGCGGGGAGACCTGATAGAGGTCTATAAAATCATGCATGGTTTGGAGAATTTGGAGAGAGAGAAATTCTTTTCCCTCTCACACAACACTAGAACCAGGGGTCACTCCATGAAATTGATTGCCAGGAGGTCTAGGACCAACAAACGGAAGTACTTTTTCACACAACGCGTAATCCACTTGTGCAACTCTCTGCCACAGGACGTAGTGACAACCAACAACCTGGATGGCTTTAAGAGGGGTTTGGATAACTTCATGGAGGAGAGGTCCATCAATGGCTACTAGTCAGAGGGCTGTGGGCCACCTCCAGTCTCAAAAGGCAGGATGGCTCTGAGAACCAGTTGCAGGGGAGTAATGGCAGGAGAGAGGGCATGCCCTCAACTCCTGCCTGTGGCTTCCAGCAGCATCTGGTGGGCCACTGTGAGAAACAGGATGTTGGACTAGATGGGCCTTGGGCCTGATCCAGCAGGGCTGTTCTTAGGTTCTTATGATCCACCATGGCACTCTGACACCACTGGTGGACATGCCTATGCATTCTCAGCAAATCCTTTAATCACATGAGTTGTGTTCATCTGAATTGCCCCACAATTCACAGGGATTTGGAGCATGTGTAGAGGGCAGATTCAGTTAAATGCTCCTCTCACATGATTAAAGGGTGTTTTGAGAGTGTGTCGGCACATCTGCCTGTGATGTCATGTCTGACACACACTTGGCATGACCCCAATGTTATTGTATGTGCAGCGCTGTGTTCATCTAAATCAGTCCAGCTAAAACTTATTGTTGTGAGATTGTGGTGTTTAGCTGGCTGGCTGTCCTTTTGCTTGCAAATGGGTGAAGAGATTTGGAGAATATGTTCCTCAGATGGCTCTTATTCTAGAGGAAGCTACTGACTGTTTGAGACAAGGGCACATTTTTTCAACCTTCTAGCAAAGATTCAGGCAAGCTGTAGGATGGCCTCAGTCCCTGTTCACCCTTGCCTTGAATGTTGTGTGTGTTAAGCTAATGTAAAAGGAGCAAGCTGACAGCTAGAACTTACTCAAGGAGTTTTGGAGAGAGTGCCTGGAATGAAGCAGCTGAGGCAGAAAACTGTAGCATCTCAGTATGCAGAGCTTGGCCTCTCTGATGTAACCCGTAGCTGGTTTATTTGAATGACCTGCTATCTTCTTTCTCCACCCAATGCTCCAAGTGTATTTGCCCTCTTATGTTCAGCAGGAATATAAGAGCAATGATTCCTATCGAGCCCCAGCACAGCATCCCTCCAGTGGTTGTTGCTGGTGTCTCTACCTTCTGTTTCTTTTTTTATTGTGAGTCCTTTGGGGACAGGGAACCATCTTTAGTTATTCTTCTTCTGTGCTTTGAGAACTTTTGTTGAGAAGCAGTACGTATGTATCCATAGTAGTATAAACCAAATACTACAATCATACCATCAGTAGGCAGTAGGCAGTGACACTATTTCCAAATGAAACCAGAACCCAAGGCATGCTGGGGGCCCATTAGATTTCTCACCAGTTGGAAATGAGGGGCAGAATAATATTATTTACAGGAGAAACTCATTATTCATGGAATCGCTATCGATATCTAATAGACACCCATTTCCAGTATCCGCAGATACGAAAGGGTTAGAACCCACTTATCCGTGGTTCCTATCAGGGCTGGCGCAACATGGTAAACAAGGACTGCATTGCAAGGGGCGCCCACACTGAGAGGGTGTGGGCTGCTCCCATCTCCCCACTGCACCGTTTCCCCCTGCCACCGTATCACTATTGCGGGGCAAGATCAGTTACCAACAGTGACATGGCTCCCTCCTTCAAGGAAGGGAAAGAGCCGTTTGGTCTGAGTGAGGCTGTACCAAAGCAGCAGCCCGCCCGCCCGCCCGCCCATCCACGTGCCCACCTGTCCATCCGCCCGCCCGCCCACCTCTGAGCCCAGCTTCAGGCATTCCTGAGCAGGCATTCCTCCCCAAAAGCAAATCACCGGGTTCCCTGTGCTCAGTCAGCCTGTCCCAGCCCATCACGAGTGGAAGGCTCCCCTCTTCCTCCTAACACAGTCTTGGGAGCTGACTGAGCAGAGCTCTGCTGCAGCCAGTGGCCAGGTAATTGGGGTGGGAGTCACCCTCACCTTGAACCTGCCGTTGTGAACCACAGCCCAGCTGTACTGCCCATCAAGCTAAGAAGACAAGAAGATTCAGAAGACTGGTCTATTGCATGCCTATTTGAAGAACAGAATGAGGTTTCTGAGCCTCCGGTTGGGCCTAGTCCTCCTTGTGAGGGAAATAAGTCCAAAGCCATCTGTTTGACATTGGGAAGGTGCCAGTGTCGAAGGGTCCAACATGCCCTTACTAGAGTTCAACTTGGAAGGGCTGTTTGGGTTCTCTATCGAGCCTGTGCAAGAGAGAAACTCATAGCTGAACTCATAGTTGAATTTCACAGCCCAAAAGCCTATGTTTGTATCTCCCCTACCTCAGAGTTGGGAAAGTGGGTGGTGGCAAATATGAAGAAGAAGAGGGTAAAGGAACTCCGCATCCACATACTCATGTCATTAACCAAGCCTCAAACAAATCTTAGCAAAGAGACCATTTGACCCCACTGAGAATAGTCCTGAGGGTGAAGATCTCGAGGAGTTCCAATATTCCTTGAGACACAATTTCTTTCTCAAGGTAGCCTCCACTGCCTTAAAAAGCTCCAATTTTTAACAGCATGAAAAGAGGAAATATATGCTGAGTTAAGCCAAGCAGGTATTGGATCAGCCCCCATCCCCACCCCAGATCTCAGGGCAGTGACCCAAAACTAAGCCTGATCCTTCCACCCTTTGTGCAGCCTGTGTCCCAAGTAGCAGTTCAGGAGGTTTCTTCTACCCATACAAAACATGAGAGCACAGCTGTCTGTTTGGAAGCTGCCCCATCTTTCTCTCCCCCACCCCTTCCTCTCCTTTGAATTTGTTCATATTATTTTGCTTTGCTTTGCTTTCCTCTGCTGTAGAAAACACAACTTTTTCACTCAGGTAATGAAGAATGTCCTTCACAGGTTTTTCTTTTTCTGACTTTGAATAACATTCTTTAAGCAGGCTAGCAAAGGGACTTTCTGTTTTTTTGAAAGGTTGAGGAGGGCATGGAGGACATGGTGTTAGAGCCATATAAAATGCTCCCTTTCAGTGCAGTTTTTATTTTATACATATTATATTCTAGCCTTGTACAAACACACCTCTTTTGAAAGGCAGGAGATGAAAGTAGCTTTTTTAATGCACTTTCCTCACCTAGGTTGTGGAGCATTCTGGTGTAAAAATGCATTCAGCTAAGTTAAGTGGCAGCAACAACAACAACTATTTATATACCGCTTTTCAACACAAAAGTTCCCAAAGTGGTTTACATAGAGAAATAATCAATGAAATGGCTCCCTGTCCCCAAAGGGCTCACACTCTAAAAAGAAACATAAGATAGAGACCAGCAACAATCATTGGAGGTGCTGGGCGATTTGTTTATGCAAAATGTTCCGATGTAAGAAATAGTGTATTGCAGTTTCTTTGGCGGTGGGGGTGGGGGTGGGGGGCCTCCATCAGCCTTTAGGTCCAGGCTTCAAAATTGCATAGGTGTGCCACTGGCATGCCTGTAGCTTTGCAATAGGCTCCCATGTCCGCGCTGTAGTCAGAGCAGGAGAGTCAATCCCATCTAGGGTTGCCAACTGTCCCTCATTATGCAGGATGTCCCTCATTTCAAGGATGAAATGTTCTCTGTAGGGAAAGCATTTGTCCCTCATTTATTCAATAGCATATAGTTCAATTACATTTACATCAATGATACTCAGGCTCTTGATTACCACTGCATACACCTCCCAGTCCTCAGCCCCCTGCCAGCCCCCACAAACTTCTGTCCCTCATTCTGGAACTTGTGTCCCTCATCCTGGCAATGAAATGTTGGCAACCCCAGCAACCACTGTTGTTTCTCTAGGATTTCTGAAGGCCCTGTCCTGCCTTACAACATTGGGGTCTCCTTAAGTGATTCAGGGATCAGAATAACTGAGCAATCCCTGTCACAAGTAGCAGGTCTGTCTACTTCACTATCAGCTTTTCATCATCTGGTAAAGAGTATGTTATTTTGATGGGTCGTTGAGATTTAATAGTTGTCCTTTCCCTTGCAAGATTGCTGCCAAGATATTTGCTATTGTCTTTGAAAAGCAGTGTTTCATTTTTGGTTTTAGGCTGAGGATATTTTTGGTAAGGTTTTATTTCTTAGATACTTAACTTTATTGTACTGAATTTTAATGTGGAATAATTTTTTAATTGCTTGTAATTTTAAGCCATTTTGCAGGGGCCCTTGGGTAGAAAAGCAG
Organism: Hemicordylus capensis; assembly: GCF_027244095.1. Classification (NCBI taxonomy): domain Eukaryota; kingdom Metazoa; phylum Chordata; class Lepidosauria; order Squamata; family Cordylidae; genus Hemicordylus; species Hemicordylus capensis. The sequence continues at coordinate 32,233,940 of NC_069661.1, read as the reverse complement.
CCAATGAATTCAAATATAAACAAATAAAGGCTGTTAATATTCCTCTTCTTAGTGAGTGTTGTTAGTCCTTCATTTAAAACCCCCCCAAGCTTACCTAAGAATCAATTGTGCAAGTGTACATTTTTATTTTTTCAGGTTGGCTTAAACCTGTTTGCTGTTCATTTCATCATGAAGTATCTTTTGTGTGGTATAAGAACAGGTCCCCATTTCTGTCATTTCCAACCAGTGCTGAGTGTTAGGGCTTGAGAACCCCCCCAAAAATAACAGGGCAGACCTAGATTGCAGGCACTAACATGGTATCTCTGTCCAGACCATTGCAAACTGGCTGCTTAATGTTGCCTTTCATTGTCCAGAATCTATAAATATACAATGTGGCTTATCAGGCTAATGCACACACGTACAGTACATGTATGCATCACAAAGGTAACTTAGTCTGACCTGCTGCATAAGACCATTAAAAGAGCCTTCCTGGAACAGACCAGAGATCCACCAAGTCCAGCAGTTTGTTTCACACAGTAGTCAAGCAGATGCCTCCGGAACACCCACATTAACCCTTGGACTATGACAGCCTGTACTTGTTTTTATTCCAATTATGAATTCACCCCTTCACTACAATTTTCTTATTACAGCATTCAGTTTGAAGGAAAAATAGTAGTATCATGTGAACAAACTGAGAGTTTGTAAAGTAGTTTGGGGAAAGGGCGGGGTATAACCTGCCATTAATACTGATGAGGGAGGGGGTGTGCCGATTTATAGGTTGCGGGATGGGGGGGCGCCAGAACCCCTAGCACCAGCCCTGGTTTCTATAGGGCCAGAAGTGACAACGGAGGTCACTTACATCCACCATTTTGTCTAAAGGAGCCATTTTGTGGCACATTTCTAGAAGAAAAAAATCAGACTTTCCCCCCTTTTTTTTTGATGTTTTTCGTGGCATTTCATCCTTTGTGGGGGGCATCCCTGGGCACATGGGAGGATTCCTGAACATATGCAGACCTCATGGAGTGCCCCAAAGTAAGTTTTTTCACTTTTTTTTTTTTGGCCATTTTTTGGCCATTTTCTTCCACCCTGGAACCTAACCCCACTTTTTCAATAGCCATAATGCCTCGTTGTATGTGAGGAACGGAACCCCCATGAGTAACAAAGTTCTCCTGTATTCTTTTGGGCCTTTTGTCTTGGCTGAGGAAGGAGGGAGGATTCCCCTGGATGACTCTTCCGGGCTGATGATTGTTGCATTCTTCTTATGTATAATAGAAGTAATGGTTCTATTGCATATTATTTGTGTTAGAGAGAGATACACACACACACAAACAAACACACACACACACACACTGTTGTGGGCCACTTTGGGGGGCCATGTTATCAAAATGGCAGATAGGGATGCTAAAATAAATAAATAAAATTACTATTAAACCCCAATGATAAATTGGGTTTAAGGTTTGCATTGCAGCAGAGAATGATGGTTCAGTGCTTAATATCGCCACCCCTTTAAAATTAGCCCATTGTTCCATGGCATCTGCTTCCTAAATTGTTAAAAGTTACCATTGTTATTTTTCAGATTTTAAGTTAAAAATAATTGCCATCTGTTCAGTGGCTTGTTGGTCTAAAGGCTTTTTAAAATAATCAGTAAGATAAGATATGCAATTAAGAATAGTAGGGAGATTCAAACAAAGAGTAATTTTTGTATTTGGAAAATGCTCTTTGGCCTGGAAGCAGCTGTCTCATTGAATCACTCATTTCTATGGCTGCATCACTATTGTGTGGCAATTAGCTCTTGTACATTTGAATGTCTGCAGTATACAGAAACACCACAATTGAAATGAAATCTATTCTAGCTAGATAAACCCATCTGAACTATCAAAGAAAGACAAGGTTTGATTTGCTATTGCTGGGATATCTGCCACAATCTATGTCTGCTGTTCCTTTAGAAAGAAAAAGGTACCAATTTAATCTGATATATTGATAAAAGGATATATTGATAATCTGATATATTGATAAAAGGAGAAGGTGTGATGTAACATGGGTAATGGTGATGTTAGTGTAATGAGAATGGTTGCCACTTTAAGCCTCCCTCACTCCTTAACCCAGTCTGACCAGCTGCCAGATAAAACAAAAATAGTTCACTTCAGATCTGTGTATTATGTTTATGTTAATATTCTTGTATGATTATATTGCTTGATAACTGACTGTGCCTCTGAGCATGAGCAAAATACCCCTCTTTTATTACTGGTCACTGCCACCAGCTCTGCATATACTACTACTACAAAAATGATAACTATTTAAATATCGCTTTTCAACAAAAATTTCCAAAGCAGTTTACATAGGCCTGGTTCACACGGCCATTCAAATCTAGGTTTAATGAGAGTTACCAACATTCGAGTGATTGTGTGAACCCATGCCAAAGTGGGTTTTTGGCCTCGTCTTGGGCAACACGTAGACAGAGATGGAAGGAGGCGAGGCGAGAAACAGTGTGTCGGCTGGAAATGTGGCAGGCTCTTTCCCTCTTGCTGTCACGGCACAGTATCTGAGCTTGCAGGAGGAAGCAGCTGTGGTGTCAGTAGCAGCAGGGACGCATATCAGATGGGCAAGTCAGCAACTCCCTCCACAGGTTCCGATGAGCCGCTGCTGCCAGGATGGCCAGTCTCAGTGTCAATTGGCCCCTGAGCCACTATTGCTGCTGCTTCTCCTCTTTCTCCTCCAGCCCACGCACCAGCAGCCATCTAGCAGAGCCTCCCCTCTTGTGGCGAATGTTGTAAAGCTGAAACAAGGTGGCAGTTCACAAATGCTGTTTGCCTTAACTCCAAGTGTCTTAAGTCAAGGACTGCCTGTAATCCCAGAAGGGCACATTTATGTAGGAGAATGATGGGGAAAGCACTGCATCGTAGTACTAAGGGCCAAAAAGCACTCAGAAAAATTAAGGAGTGTAAGACCTACAAAAGAGAGCAGATCCACCTTCAGTGCTCTCTGTTCTTGAGAGCAAAATGAATGAATCAGTTAAGGGGAAGCACATGAGGTATTAGCGAGACCGGATGTTTGCAACGATTCCACAGAAGCCCAGAAAAACCACAATAATATTTGCTGCAATATTCAGCTTCTTGAGAATACTGGCACTTATTTAAAGAAAAAAGCAAACTCTTGTACTCATGGTTGGAATAATATATGAAAAATGTGCCAGGCGAAGCCTGGTAAAATCTCAGAAATTGCTGAATGAGATTTCCAGGAGGAGGGTTCCGGCACCTTGCATAGGTCCTTGTCCCTTACCATGACTAGAAGCAGAAACATTTATGATGCATGGTGTCTGATGTGCACATTGAGGCTGAACTCTTCACATAGACCATGGCCAGATGCTTCAACAGAGAACAGTTGCCAGGCCATCGGGCTGACATGATGCCAGTTTCCCAGGTAACAGGGGTGTGATCTGTAGTCCCCTCACTATGACAATGGGATTGTGGCTTTTGGCCCACCACATTTCCAATATGTCTTGCAAAGGAGGAGTTAAAGGTTACTAGAGACTGTGTGGGGAAGAGAAAGAGGGAAGGAACCCCTTTCCTTCTTGGTCTGAGGTCCAGGAGAACCTACTTGGGGGAAATGGAAGGGCAGGACAGGACAGCACTAGTAATGACCCTGAGGCAAATCTTCCCATGTAAACCCCACCACACAAAGCATGAGCAATCTTGCAGATCTGCTCAAAATGCATAAATTAGGCACAACAGAATTCAGCTCTTCTTGTTGCAGAATTTGAGTTCCCTAATTGCAGGATTTTTACACAGATCCCTGGATACAGAGTATGCATAGCCCCACCAAGATGCATTAATGTTCCTTCTACATTAAGGAAGATATGTTAAGTGTGATACTTCAGCTATATCATCAAATAATGTTTCTTCAAACAAAAAGTTTTAAATTGGGAGTTTTTCTTCTACTATTTCTGAGTATGATAGGTTTTGGAACATTCACAGTGCCTTATTAAAGCACTGTGATCCCCCGTATAATAATAATAATAATAAGGCACCTTCTAGTACTAAAAACAAAAATGAGAAACCAATTGAAAAACGTATTAACTCAGAGCTTCATTTTAATATTCTTTGGCACTTGCCATGTTTATATAATCAGATTATCACCTGGGGCTTCCAAAATTTGCACATTACCCATTTTACTGACAGCCTGGGATTTGGGATGGAAGCATTTAACCCTTTAAGGAAGAGAAGCCCTAACAAATGCTAGTACCCTCACCAGAATTTTATACAAACACCTTTGTATATGCAAGTTTTTATTTGCATAGTTATTTCATACTTAGGAAAGAACACCCGTTCTTGTTGACAGGAACGTCTGGTGGGGATTCTTAAATCATGCAAATAAATGACTGCGGCATTTAAAAGATTTATCTCCTCACCCTTACCCTCTTTAATCTGAGCAAAGGGGTAATGGAGTGACATGGCTTTCTCTAGAGGATGATCTCCACACTTTGCATGCTGTTACAGCAGCCTAGTTTTAAAGAGCTATAGAGATTTCTTGATTCTTTCAAAGTAGACCATGTTAGATCTGAGTTGTGCCTTGGGTTCCCCAGACCAAATCTGCTGCTTTAAAGGCATGAGTGCAAGCAATGTGGAGTAAGGGTTAGAATGCTGAACTAGGACTTGGAAGAACTCGGTTCAAGACCCCACTCAGGCATGAAGTGCATTGGGTGATCCTGGGCCAGTTGCGCTCTGTCAGTCTCACAGGATCATTGTGAGCAGCAGCGCTTTTTTTGTTTTAAAAAGCCACTAGTAGTCTTACCTCAGTGCCATGCAGGTGTTTTCAGAGCCTGGCCATGCCCCCTGTGCACTGCAAATCTCCAAATGTGCCCAGCATGGTGCTCATGAACTCACTCCCTGCCATGGATCAAAGTGGTGGGGAGGGCTTCCCTTGCAGGGAACAAAGACAAAGCCCTCCCCACTGCTGTGATCCCCAGCAGGGAGTGGGTTTAGGAGCACCATGCCAAGCACTTTCAGAGCTTGGCCATGCCCCCTGTGTGTGCGATGCACAGGCGGCAGGGCCAGGCTCCGAAAAAACCCACACAGCACTGAGGTAAGAGTACCAGCACCGCCGCACAGGGAGCGTGGCCAGGCTCAAAAACAGCTGCATGGCACTGAGCTATGCACACTGAGGAACTGCCCAACTTTGGCCCTCCTGGAGGTGTTGTACTCTGACTCCATCATACCCTGCTGTGATGGAGGAGAGGTCTATCAACGGCTACTGGTCTGAGGGCCATAGGCCACCTCCAGCCTCAAAGGCAGGATGCCTCTGAGTACCAGTTGCAGGGGAGTAACAGCAGGAAGGAGGGCATGCCCTCCGCTTTTGCCTGTGGCTCCCAGCAGCATCTGGTGGGCCACTTTGCGAAACAGGATGCTGGACTAGATGGGCCTCCTTGGGCCTGATCCAGCAGGGCTCTTCTTATGTTCTTATTGACAATAGGGTGAATGGCATTGGAGTCCAGCCACAACTGGGGACCCACAGGGAAACAATAGGATTTTAGAGTCGTGAGGTACCAAACTCTTTGTGTAAATCAGAGCATGGCCACACTGCAGTCTTCAGAGCAGTGGACAAAGAGCCCAGTCCATTTCTCCTTCCCAGCCACTAAGCTAACCAGGTGACCTTGTGCCAATCCCATGCTCAGACTAATCAAAAATCTATCTATCATCTATCTGTTTTGTCTGTCTATCCATACCTTAAAACAAAGTGCCTTTGGTAAGAGAAGACATGACTCTTCCTCCCCTGCTGAGAGACACTAATTCCTGGTGCTAAACTGGTAATTGCCTTGTAATTGATTTGCAAAAAGCTGCAGATTATCTTTTCATTTTCAAATGAAGCCACATTGTGAGAATTATTCAGAGAACCTTATGAGAATAATTGGAAGTGCAGCATGATAGCCTTGGAATTTCCTACCTCCTATATTCGCCATAAGAATGTTTCAAGAATATTTTGTGGCATATCCATCCCAAGTCTAATGGCAATAATTTGACCTCTTTCCTATTAAAAAGAACAAATAAGTCTCTTCCAACGAGGAGAGTATTTGCTCAGGGGTGGGCCAAGACATTCTGCTTCTTGAGGCAAATATGATGCCCCACGCAATCTGTGGGTGGGTTCTCAGGATACTCAGACCATGTTGGCCAAGGTGGTGGCACATGAGCACCCTCAGACTATGTCACAAAACCACCACTGTGCAGGGGCATAACTATAATAGGGTAGGGGGATACAGTTGTCTGGGGGCCCACTGCCTTGGGGGGGGGGAACAGAGGCAAGTCACATGACTGACTTCCCCAGCCGCGCACCCGCCTGGGCTTCCTTCAGTTGTATTCATCCTCCGAAACTGATGTGAGTGTTAAGACCTGGAGCTACCAGAACAGCATGTCTTTCTCTAGTACCATTAAATGACTTGCATCGTCCACGATTTACAAAACCTTTTAAAAAATAATTTAGCATGATGTTCTATTGTGGCACATAGATTTGATAGATAGCTAGATAGATAGCTAGATAGATAGATAGATAGATAGATAGATAGATAGATAGACACACACACACACACACAAATTTTACTATGCTTTTTGTTACCACTGTTCAGCCTCATTTAAGATTTCTTTTCTTCATGAGCTGAGCTTCAGTGAAGGGGGAGGGGCATTTTAAAATCTTGTTTCTGGGCCCACTCCAACCTTGCTACGCCCCTGCAGTGGTGGCAGGGGTGTTCCTAGCTCACCATGTGAACAAGAAGAGAGGAGAGAAGTAGGGCAATGAGGGGGAAATAAACAGCATGACCTTGTGGGGTGAAGAAGGGTAGTGACAGGAAGGGCAGTGGGGTGGGCACCTGGGGTGGCAGGGGTTGGCACTTGCTGTCTCCCACCCTCTTGCCCATGAGCCACCCACCCTGAGCCAACTGACTTACCCTGCCTCATGAAAGGTCTGTCCCTTTGTCTTCCAGTTCCTAATGGCATCCTAGCTTCCCCTCCGTAGCAGGGGCGTAGCTAAGGGAGAGGGGGCCTGTGTTCACCCCTCTCCCCGGTGGCCCCTCAGAGTGAGGGAGATAAAGAAGAAAATAGGGAGGGGTGAGCCGGGGGGCCCTCAGGAGCTGTGGGGCCTGGGTTCTTTGAACCCATATGCTCAATTATAACTGCACCCCTGCTCTGTAAAAACAAGTTTGAGACACAGGACCACTAACCTGTGAGTCTTGTCCATTTATATTTCCTGGTGTTTTGTTTGACAGGACATTTTGCCCTGTGGTATGCGGCTTGGTTCATTTGCTTGAGTTTTCTAGGGTTATTTTGCTCTGCAGACACCTTAACTGTAATGTGCCAGCTCACAGCATCTGGCACACTGTGCACTGGATTATAATAGTTAATTACTGATGTTTGGATGATCCTATCTTGCAACGTTTTGAATGTGGTGGTCTTATTCTTTGGAATGCTATAATTAAACAAATTTGGTGCATGCTTATGAAGTCAAGAGTTCTTTGCTTCCCTGGATTCATTGTACTGGGCTTTGAAATATGCAAAGGTGACATCTCCTAATAGGAAAGGGCCTGTGAAGGCTTTTAAGGCTTATGAACAACAGAAGCAGCATCTTCAGTCAAAGATGCAACTTTCATCTTAGTGTTCATAAGCTGTCCTTGTGGACATTTACTCCCCTCACCACTTATTAGTTATCCTTTGCAGAGCAATGCTGCCTCTAGCAGATTTGGTTCTGAATAATGAGAAACTTGTTTTCCAAGAGACTTTATAATTGTGGCACTTCCCTACTCATGTATTTTGCTTAAGATGCTTGTAGAAATTGCTGCAAGAGTTCAATATAAAGCAGAAGCAGTGCTTAGTATGGAGTGTAGAGAAACTCAAAATATAAACAGGAGTAGAACAAGGACTCCTTATATTTGCTGGACATTGTTTGTTTAGCTATTTGTTTTTAAATTTACCTCACTTATTATCCTCAGAGTGACTTACAAAATTGTTATTACATCCTTCCTGTCTGCAGGGAGGCCAATGGCAGTTTGCTCAGAAACATACCGGAAGCCAGTGAAGTTCTTTTAAAATCAGTGTTATATGGTTCCTTCAGGTTGTCCCAGAGACCAACCTGGCTCCCGCATTCTGTACCAATAATAATTTCCGGAATATGTACAAAGGCAGCCCCAAGTAGAGTGCATTACAGTAGTCAAGACTGAAGGTTACCAGCATATGCACTACTGTTTTAAGGTCAGAAATGGGAGTGATCGACATATCCACTGAAGCTGCTAAAAAGTGCTCCTGGCCACTGCCTCAATTTGAGAAACCAGAGGGAGTTCTGGATTCTGGAGCACTCCCAAACTACATATCTGATCTTTAAGGGGGAGTGTAACCCCATCCATAACAGTCAGATCTAAACCATCTATCAGGTCTCAAACACCCACAGTCAGTACCTCCGTCTTATCTGGATTCAACTTCAGTTTGCTGTCCCTCATCCAGCCCATTAGTGCTTCCAGTCAGGCATTTAGGGAAGTTATGGCATTGCCTGATAAGTTGATAGGAAGAAATAGATTTGAGTGTCATCAGCATATTACTATTATTACTACTACTATGGATATTATTAATATAATTGATAAGACCCTGCACCAAATCTCCTGATGATCTCTCCTAGCAGTTTCATGTCAATGTTTAAGAGCATTATAGCCAGTATGCAGCCAGTATGGAGACATTTACAGAGCAACCGCCTGTAACATTCTAGATTACCATCCGGAATCTACCCAATTCAGGCATGAGTAGGATGTGTCACTCATTGTCGATGATGACATGGACACTATTCAGTAGATTCCCACTTATGGAATCACATTCATGGAATCACTTTCCAAAAAGTAGTGCAGATTTCAATGGCCCTGCTAGCTGGAGGAAAGGATCATTTCCCCAGCTTGAGTTTATTATTGCTTGAGTTCAAGGATGTAATACTCCTTGGTTCTTTGGCTGTTCAGGGTCTGTTAGTTTAGGGAACTTCTGTTGGGGCTGGGGGTCTTGACTGAAATACACTCATCCTTATCCTGTGAGGGGGTCTCCTCTGGGTTGGAGTCCAGGTGGGTCTTGACATGCTGGCCACAAACTCCATCCATGCTGCCTCACTGCTGGCCTACAACACCAAGTGGTGGCACACTCTAGGAGGTGAGACTGCCCTGAGGGTGAGGAGAAAGACAGACAGGCCCAGTGAGGCACCAGAAAGCTCTGACCCAGAGGATGGGGTCATCAGAAGGTGGCAGGTGGCTCATTTCCATTTGCCCTAAATGGTGAATGTAACAAGCCAGCACTGATATCATTCCAATTCACCTTATGATTCTTCATTGTGTGGGGTGAAATGGTGTCAAAGCAGCCACAGCCACAGATGAATCGATGGTGCCAAATAGAACTGAAAATATTTTAATGTTTGCACCATCTGAAGCTATAATCCAACATAGAAGCAAATACATTTAATCCCATTTAAATCAAATTATTTAAGTGCACAATTCCTCACTGGATTGTGCCCTTATTATCTTTCAGGCTAAACTTCTGCCCCATTTTTGGGAAAGGGAAACTGCCAGTTTCTTCCCAAAAAATCAAAACTGCAATGTATTTGTTAGAACCCTAAATTCTATGCCTTTGGGCTGTTTGAGGGAGATTGCAATGCAGATCTCATTTTTCAATCAAACCTCAAAGGATGATTTCTATCAAGTAGAGAACATCACTTTGTGTTAGGCTGCAAAGATGGCATTTTAAAGAAAAAACTTTCAAATATCTTCTTCGTAATAGAGGGGAAGAAAGTAATTATTGGGAAAGATTGTAGCTGCTTCATATTGTGCATAAGAGAGACAATGTATTCACTTCCAACTCAGGCAGGAGCAATAAACTCATTTTCATGCACTTCTGACCTGAACCAAATTCTCACCAAAGTCTCCAAGTACACTAAACCATGTCTTCCTTGATAATCTAATAAACTAATTTATGCTGGAGTTTTTCTTTTTAAGTGCACAATTTAAATGGAAAGGGCTTTTCTTATCTGGGTTATAATGTAAAATCTTTCCAAGAAAACCTGCTATGTGATCATAGTTATTCACTTTGCTGAAAGCAGAGATGTAGGAAGCTGGGGTGCACCTCCCCCATCATAAGACAGCATCAAAAGCATCAGTAACAGCAGGAGAACTGAGACAATTCTGAAATACTTGCATACTCATTTATTTTTTAATTGCTTTGATCTTTTGAAGGGTCTCTGTTGTGAGTTGAAAAGCCTGAAGAGAACACCTACAATATTACATGTATTTTGCTGCTTTAATCATGCTGGGATTCATAAATATATGCTAAATCCCTATACAAAGTTATTCTTGACATGCTTTAATGTTGCTGTTTATATCAAACAAAAAGTCATAGGAATTTGCAAGTTGAATGTCCCTGGATGGAAAACCATCTGGAAATAGTGGCTGCATTTGCACGTCACATGGAACTGGAGTTGAAGGGGCCTCCAGTTGAAATTTTTGATCGTCCGAATGCATGCAACTGCAGTTCGGGCAGAAAATGGACCTGCAGTTTTCCTCCCCTGACTGCGATTTGTACCTTCATGTTGTACTGAATTTTGCTGCCTCTACTTCTGGTTCTGCAGTGCCAGCATTGCATATGGATGCAGCACTGCAGTCTCACTCTTCAGCAACCAGAGTTAAGGGAGGAAGCTCCACCATCACTGGAGTGGAAACATCACTCCAGCTGTGATTGGCTGCCGGGGTTGTTCTTAAGTCAAGAAAGAAGCCCACGCTGCCAGTTCCCCTTCCTCTCTGCGGTCTTGCTGACTGCAGAAAGGGAGCTCTCAGTTATGTCCAAATTCAGACACAAGAGCGGGAGCAGAACCGCAACTCCATTGAGCCTGTGGTTTGTGTTACATGCAAATGCAGTCAGTGAGATTCTGAGGAGTTATTCATATGCCACGCAAACCTGGTGTTTAATTTCTTTAGTGTTATTCAAACAATTCAAATGGTGGCTGGTGAGTTGCTTTGCTGCCTGGAAGTACTCACCCTACTTTAAGTGTGGGAAAGTAGCTCTGGAGTGGGCTGCATATCAGGCAGCATCATGCAAGCATATAGTTGCTGACTCAATAGTAGCTGTCATTAACATCAACAACCTGTGGTTATCCAATCAGCAGTCAATTATTTGTATGTTACTGGTTGAGTTGCTTCTTTCCCACCAACGCCTCCCAGTCCCAGAACAGGGTGGGACAGGAATTCCTCATCTACCTCAAGGTTTATTCTGATGGCCAGCTGGACATGTTCTGTGCAGTGCAAAAATAAATTGTGCCGTAGAAATGTCAGTTTTTGTGTAGTTGCACCTGTGGAGTTTAATTAGGGTATAGATTGTTCTTAGAAAGAAATAGAAATGAAAGAAGAAAAAAGAAACAGAAACAGAATATCAAGATGAATACTGTTTAGTCAGTCTCAGTGACATGATACAAAAAGATGATCAGACTAGGGGTTTGCATGGACAAAAACTGTTGTTTGGTTTGAATTCAGACCAGATTAGAACTGAACCGCTGGTCTCCAAACTGGTAATGGAGTGGACTGCAGACTTGCAAACCTTAGCAAAGTGTCCCCTTTTCTTGCACCTGTTGCAAGTGACCCTCCTTGCAGGACAGTGAACAAAATTTAATTTGTGGGCAGAGTCTCCATATCAGTAGCATTGGCAGATTTAGACTGAACAGCCTGGATTTCAGGAGGTTGGGTTTGGAGTACCAAAGAGAGGAATTTGGCACAGTGAAGAGCATATTCCACTCTCCTAGCCATCTATAACTTTATCCAAGGTGAGTTTCTGCTCCTGTAGAGGTTTTTCACGCTGTTTGGAGCAGTTTGTTTTCATGATAATCTGATCCCTGATAATTTATTTCATCAATAAAGCTGGCAAACTCACAGGTTACACTTAAGGCACACAGTGCTGTGACATATTGATCAATAGATTCACCAGGTGGTTGGGATATAGAATAGAACTAGTAACATTCAGCAATCACATTCAAAGTAGGGTTGAAATGATCATCTAAGGCCTGAAGAGCAGCTTCATAAAGGTTGGTATCCCCTTCCAAGTTGATAGGGAAAGGCAAATTAATTATTATATATTCTTTGGCCTTTGGGGCCCAGGGAGTGAAGGAATATAGCCTTCTGCTTTGCTGGAGTAAAATCTGTATAATGAGGAGGTAATTGCAGAAATAGGACCTCCATTGTTTACAGGGAAGAGTAGGCTCTCCTGGGGTGGACAAGAAAAAAGGCAGTGGTAGGATTTGAGCCATGCTGCAATGGGCATTCAGTGAAGAACGGATTTCAGAACTGATAATGAAAAGGGGTTGTGCATGTCAGGAAGCTGGAGAAATTAGCATCAGCAATAGAATGCAGCAGTTCAGAATAGGAGTGTGCAAATCAGCTCGATGTCGAGCTAGGTTGATATCGAGCCGGTTTGGATTGAGGGTTCGGGGTTGAACCCAAACACGCCCTGTTTGGTCTGACCCCAGACCAAACACCCCCGGACTGTTTGGGGGTTCTTGTTTTTTTTTAAAAAAAAAATCTGCACTTACCCCCTTCAGGGGAGTTCCTTGAGGTGGCGGATGGGGGTCCATGGAGGTTCCCCACTCCCCCCACTGGCCTCTATTATTACCCCCTCCAGCCGGTTTGGCCGGTTCTTCAGCCTGTTCAGGCCTCTGTAGATCGGTGTGGTGGCCATTTTGGATGCCGCCGCACATGCATAAATGGCCTCTGCGAGGCCTGGCATGACCCAGGGCCCTGCAGAGGCCATTTGCACATGCACGGCGGTGTCCAAAATGGCCACCGTGCCGAACTACAGGTGTGGGAGGGGGAACCTCCGCAGACACCACCCCCCGCCACCTCAAGTGCCATTAAAAAAATTTTTTTTAAGACAAAAAATATTGCCAACCCACCCCAAACCGAACTGGGTGGTGGTGGTGGTTTGAGGGGGTGCCGGACCTAACTGGTCCGGTCAGGTTCGAGTACGGTCCGAACTCGATCTGAACCGGGTCAGCCAGTTCCGTGCAAATCCTTAGTTCGGGAATGTAGGCCCAGTAATGTAATGAACGGAAGATGCAGGAACTTTCACAAGCTTTGCAGGCTCACATGCCTAGCTGGTCCAAAACCTCATAGCCAAATGCTTTATAACTGCTTCCTTGTAAACATGAAGAAATATTTTGATTTAACTAAGGCTTTATTCTGAAGCAACTCCATTTTTTCTCTTTCTCCTTTCCCTCCTTTTTTCTTTCTGACCCCCCCTGCTCCCTCCCTCTACAGAATCCCCACTGGGACAAACATCCAAAAAACAAACAAACAAAAGGATTACTAAATGGAATACAACATATAGGAAGGATAAGTTTTGACTAAAACAGCAAGGACTCGGGGATGCTAAGGCCCCTCTCCCTTTCCTTCCAAAATCTGAGCACTTCTCAAAACAAACTAAAGAAGAGAAGAAACCTTCTCATTCTTCATTAATAAGTGGGGGGGGGGATTAATAAGCCTCTTTCTCCAGATTGGTGAAATGACATATGGTAATTTGCCATGCATTACTAGACAGGGAAACAGCTTTTATTATAATAAACCTCCAAGTAATCCTACTGGAATTCTGCCAGTATTTTAATTAACAAACCTGTCATATGTTTGGGTCATTTATGCCCACTTCGTAGACCAGAGAAAAATGGATTTCATATTTAGCTCTCCAGCTGATGAGTGCTGCTGTGCTATACCCATGCTTCACACCAGCAGACAGAAGCAACCGTCTGTTATTACTCTAAATGAAATTATTTATTTATTTATTTATTTTTGCCTTTTTATACCACCTTTCATTAAAAGACAACCCCAAGGCGGTTATTTCAGCTTGCACACTTCTTACTCATTTACCCTTGACATATTATTTGGGACATTAAACACTTGAACATGATTTTGAACATGAGGAGAAAAGACCAAAATGGAGAGTGAAGGGCCTAACTTAGGGAAGGTGCTGGCCTACAAGCCACAACTGTGGTAAGCGAACAAACACCAGCCCTATTCACAATGCTTTGTTGAATGCAAGTACCCCAGTATGCTTCCTATCTCTATCCTACATCTGAGGGGGCTGTACCCAGATTCACTATTAAAATGAACACATGTACATGTAAAAAAACATGTATATGTATAAGGACAATTGTATACACTTAAAATAACCCTATTCAGACATGGAGCCCATTCTCATGATCCGTGAGAAAGGGCTTGAAGGGGCAGGGGATGAAGCCTCAGAAAGCTTTCCTCCCCTACAGACAGGGGCGTAGCAAGGTTGGAGTGGGCCCAGAGACAAGATTTTAAAATGCCCCCCCCCACTGAAGTTCAGCTCATGAAGGAAAGAAATCTTAAATAAGGCTGAATAGGGGTGTGTGTGTGTGTGTGTGTGTGTGTGTGTGTGTGTGTGTGTACACACACCCCTCTATGTGCCACAACAGAACATCATCCTAAATTATTATTTTTTTAAGGTTTTGTAAATCGTGGGCGATGCAAGTCATTTAATGGTACTAGAGAAAGACATGCTGTTCTGGTAGCTCCAGGTCTTAACACTCACATCCGTTTCGGAGGATGAATACAACTGAAGGAAGCCCAGGCAGGTGTGTGGCTGGGAGAGTCAGTCATGTGATTTGCCTCTGGGGGGCCCAAGGCAGTGGGCCCCCAGACAACTGTCTCCCTTTGCCCTGTTATAGTTACGCCCCTGCCCACAGATGATCTTTGCTGTTGGTTTGGGTGCGGAGATGGCACACCCACATGTGCAGGGCAACAGAGAGGGTTGTGGGCTGGGATGTGGAGGGTCCTGGACCCCGGCTCCTGGAACTCCCACCACGAGTGTGTGGTGCATTATAGGCATACCCCCAATATCGGCTGGGAGCCCCACAGTCTCCTGGGGCTGGAGGATGACTAAAAAAAACAGAGCTAAGGGAGCATTATCTCCCTTAACCCCGTTTAAGAGGGTGGTTGGCTTGGGTTTGCTGCCAAGGTGCTGCTGGGATCGGGCACAATCCTGGGGGCTCTCATATGTGGGCAAGACTGGGCTTGGCTTCGTTAGCCCAGTTTTGCCGGCACATGAGAACAGCCTCATTATGTTGTACAACTGTACAACAGATGTCCATATGGTCGTACATGTTGTTTTGTGAACCGCTCATTCTCTTGTCCTGCTCTTCATGCATAGAGCAGTGTTTGAAGAGATGAATGCTATAAACATGTCTGCCTCCATTTCTATGATCAGGAGGCTGGGGGCCCGCAGTCTCCCAATCATGGAAATGGAGGCAGTCATGCTCTTCAGCATTCATCTCTTCTAAGCATGAAGAGCAGGGCGGGAGAGTGAGTGACAAGCTACATCTGAGGGGGGTGCATTGGGAAAAGAGAGAGGTGCTAATCCACTGAGACCTCCCCCAGAACTTTTATGCACTTCCTAACCTGCCTTTCAGCACTCTTACTACTTTGTTCTGGGAGGGAAGATCAGGGGAGATAGTTCACCCTGCTGGTAGTTCACCCTGCTGTCATTCTATTGTCCCATAAGTAGGACTTCCACCCACACCTCAATTTGATTTCCAGCAGCTGCCAAATTCCATTGTTGAATTTCAACGCCTAATTGTATTCTTATGCCTCACACTTGAGCATCCTGCCTCGGGCATCCTGCTTGAAGAGATGCTCAAATTTTAATCTGGTGCTTACCCTATTATACCTAAGTATAAAAGTTGTGGCCTAGGGAGTCCTTGTGCTGCTGTGTCCATTATTCTCAGCTAGAAGGTTGTTTTAATGTGTATAGCAGTATGTGCCTCACTTGCAGACAAAGAATTATGAGCAAATCCTCTTTGATTGAAATAAATATGCTTTGCTCTGCCCAGGCCAATTTAGTCCAATCAAACATGCTTGATTATTTTGAGAAACTGGAGCACATGGTGCCTGCTCCCCAGAAGGCATGTAGGTCAAGAAGACTGAAATACTTGTACAAGGGATAGTACAAATAACTGTGGTGCAAGTTATAATATTGATGACAGAGAAACCATTCCTACTGTGGGATGGATGAATTTGCTAATTGATCCTATGGCCTTTTCTGTCAGCCATATTATTTGTCCCACTAGGATTCCACCCACCCCCACCCCCGCCCCCTGGAAAAGGTTGCCATTCAAAATAATATTACCTTCAGGGAGAAACTTATTTAATCTTATACAAATAAGCTGCCTTCTGCATTCATCCAGCTAGTTCAGTATTGTTTGTACTGACTGACAGAAGCTCTCCAGAGTTACAGATGGGTCTTTTTTAGCCCTACCTGAAAATGTCTGGGATTGAACCCTACACCTCCATGAAAGGCATGCACTCTACTACTGAGCGATAGCACCTCCCATAACTGTAGTTTTCAGCTTCCACTGTTAAAGAAAAATTATTCTATGACTGTGGCTTAAGAACCAGGGATGTGCACAAAAATAGTTTTCCCGGTTTGGTTCAAATCCAAGCCGGATTCCAACCAACCCGACCCGGCTTGTTTTCGGTTCCAGTAAAACTGGACCCAGTCCAATTTGACCATCAAACTTTCCTAAGACTAGAGGGGGCAGGAGGGGATTAATTTAGTACTTACAAGTGCAAGCCATGGTTGTAGCGGGGTGTGTGTGTGGTAACACCCCCCCCCCCAGCTTCCCTTGCTAGATCACTTGTGCAAGGGTGCAATGCTGCAACTAAATTCTCATTTTGGAGTGGCACTTGCCCCGCCATTGCTTTTTCTTTTTCATCAGACTTATTTTTTGGACACATTCATGTTTCCTCAGGCAAACATGTTTCTTGAGATGGGAAGCAGCCTTATACAGAGTCAGTATACATGTTCCCAGTGCTCTTGCTAGTGCAAAGCAGAGCAGATGGAGCTGCATCCCTGCTGGTGGCTTTGCGCAAAGGCACTGAGATTTTTTTTTAAAGAGAGTTCATCACATCAACGGTTTCCTGCCCCCTCCACGACCCCATTGGCCAGAAATAGAGGAGGCAAAGGGGGTAGTGAATGCGATTCAGGTGGAATATGGACACCCCCAGCCGGGAAAACCTGCTGCAATGGTGGGCAATATGAACGGCAATACCCCTTTCATGGTGCATTGAAACATGTATCAAGAAACTCTGTACTCATAGTTTCAAGCCGCTGCCTCATTCCGTTGCACTTTGCAACACCTTAACTGGTGCAAATTTCGTAGTCCGGAAAACACCCAGGGGGAGAGTACTTGTCCCTTTTCAAACATAGCATCCATCCAACTGACTGTTCCTAGTGTCTCTCTTATGCTCCTTTTTAGCTTGTGAGCCCCTTTAGGTCAGGGACCTATTTTTTCATTCCTTTTCCAATGTGAATTGCTTTAAGAATTTGGCTTGGAATCTGCTTCAGCTGGATTCACAAGAGGGGTCAGACCTGGACATATCAGAAACCTCTCACCCTTCAGAGCACTCTTGCAACATATATGCAAGCAACATATCAGGTGAGGGGTGGCTGAGGGGTGGCTAAGTGCTCAGCTTCAGGCCCAGCGGCTGACCCTTTAAGAATCCACAATCTTCAACAGAGGCGTGGAGCCAGGGGCATAGCTAGGGGAGAGGGGGCCCATGTTCACCCTCTCCCAGGCAGCTCAGTGGAGTGAGGGAGATAATGAAGTAAACAGGGAATGGTGGAGCTGGGTGCCCTCAGGAGCTGGGGGCCGGGTTCTTTTGACCCGGCCAATCAATTATAGCTACACCCCTGAGGGAGGTAGTAAGTAGGCTTCTGTTAGTATTTGAATCTGAATATCCAAAGCTGAATACCCCACAGAGCCCTCTTGGCACTACATGGAGATGACCATTTCCACCACTCACTTCTGTGCAAAGCTGTGCTGTTCCCAGTGCCAGTGGAGCCCTTTAAATAGAAATGAAACTCTGCTAGCCCCCACAATGTCTGGGAAGGTATGTGGGAAGCAATGAGGTGAAGTTGTTTACAGCATTTTCCCCATAAAACTCAATTTTTTGAAAAAACTTAATTTTTCTTTAAGGGGCTCCACTGGTGCTGGGAAGAGCATTGCACAGCATTGAGCAGTGGCTGACATGCCTCTTCACAGTGCTGGGGGAACTGTGTGAATTATTCAGTTTTGGCTATTTGGAGCTAATATCTGCAAAGGGTTAGTAGTTGGAACCAAGACGCATAGCAGGCGGGTTTACACAATTGCCAGGAAGTCTGGTCCCCAAAGAGTATATGCTCCCAGCAAGTGTGTTGTCTGAAGCCACCAAAGTCCAGTTCCTGAGCCTTCCACCCAACATTTGCCCAACATTCTGCACCTGATTTCAAAGGTCAATATTCAATTATTTCAATTTGTCCAACATTCTACACCTTATTTACAAATGTTGGGCAAATGTCGGAAGGTAGAGGGAAGTCAGGCTCAGGAACCAGATGTTGGCAGATTCAGACAACATGAAATTAGCTGCACTTGTGGCTTATGCCAGGAGTGTGTGCTCAGTGGGAACCAGAGGGTCCTACCAACTTACTTTTGGCCAGTCATGTGAACCCTCTAACAGACAGACATAGCTGGATCGGCAGTTCTTCCAGTGCAACTTGTTCCCTCAGAGCTCTCCAAGGTCCTGCATACTGGCCTTGCCTTGCCTCTACTTGCCTCACCTTGCCTTGCCTCACAGGCAACCAGAACAAGACACAAATCCCTTCTGACATTATATTTCCATAGCATGGGAACCACAGTATTGAGCCTAGTTCTCTTGCTACAAAGATAGCATTAGAACCTCACCTGATTCTTCCCATACTATTGTCACCACTCTGGGAACAGGGGCAGCCTTGACTTGAGAAGGAGCCCTACCATGGATTTCTCTCGATATGCCTCAAGGACTCTGATGTTACCCAAGCAGTGCAGAAATAAACAGGGGCTCCCAGGCTGTGAAAATAACATCAGAAGAGGGCCTCTAAAAGTTCACACTGGACTCAAATGCTGTCAAGATTTTTTAATATATAAAAATGGATTGTGTAATTTCTGAAGCAGCCATAAATTTGTGTGGCAAATTTGACATCTGTGGAACTGTGTAATCGATAAATCTTTGGATATAATACTTTGGAGATGCTTGGACACTAGTGTGATTTGTGTGGAAACTGCAATATACAATCTCTAAAGCTTTTCAGAATATTACATTTTACTGGAATAAAAGGCCTTATGTCTTTTTCAGCTTAAAAAAAATCTGTTAAGAAATGTGTCATCTTGTGCATATCCTATCTTTTGTTGATCACAGCCTTAACATTATTACACATTTCTTGGGCTGTGAATTAGAGTGACATTTTGGGCTGTATACTTCAATTTGTATCTGTTTCCAATGTTTCTGTGCTTTTTGCAACCACTAACTTAATGGAGTTAGTTTAAGCCTTTGGCACAATGCCTTAGACTTCATTCCTCACTGTAACTAAGTTTTAGTACATGTAACTGAAACAATAATATATTCTTCCCTTGTTTACCCCTGTCTAGATTTCTCTCCCCTTCCTCTGTTGTGTCTCTTGTGTCTACATATAGATTGTAAGCCCCTATGGGCAGGAACCTCATTCTTTGTAAAGCATCATGCATATGGATGAAGCTGTATAAGTTTGGATGATCTGCACAACCTTGGCCCTCCAGCTGTTGTTGGACTACAGCCCCCATCATCCCCACCCACAGTGTCCAATAGTCAGGAGTGATGGGAGTTGTAGTCCAATAACAGCTAAAGTTGTGCAACCCTGCTCAATATAGTAAATAAATAAATAAATAATCACCCTCAGTAAATATTAAAGAGCTTGCATTGAAAATACTTGCCAGGTGGCATTACTTCCCAAAAAGACTGACAGCCATCCATCCAGGTTATTCTGGATTGATCTGGAAGAAATGTAATGAAGGATTTTATTTCCACATGTGGTGGTTGTGCCCCAAAGTTTTCAAATTTTGACTAAGAATGTATCAACATATTACTGCTGGATTCAGACTAAGTTAGTAATTGGAACTGAAATCACCATTGACATTCATGACACTTGTTAGTCATGATTAACTTGTCTCATTTCAATGATGCCTAGTCATGATTAATTTAGTCTTGATTTCTGCATCATCATAGTCATTTCTGGTTAATGCAATCCAGGGTCAAACTAGAGATAATAACAGCAGTTCTGTGTTTAAACATCGGTGTTTAAACTGCCCAATCACATAGAAAGAAAAGCAGACAGATGGAGATCCAAGTTTAAAAGCCAAAGGTTCACATGAATGAGGTGACCTGAACCCTCCCCCTTCTTCAGCTCATCTCCTTGAAGTCCCTACCTTCAAATGCTTTCCCCCCCTCCTCATTCAAGGTCATCTCCAGTATTGAAGCCTTGGCTGAGAGGAAAGTGCCTGGCAAGAGAGACTGCAGGATGGAAGCTGAAGCTGGGGGAAGAGTTCAGCACTCTTCCCCTGCATGCTGCATGCCCCTCTTGCTTTAAAAAAAGAGTCCCTCATTCTCATTCCAGTGGCAGCCAGTGAGGGTGGTGTTGCGTGGGGCAGCAGCAAGAGGTACCTTTACAAAGTGATTACTGGCAGTACTGTTGGCACCTGCAGGCTGCAGCGAGCAGCAACCCGCATGGTGGCAGCACAGTTCCAACACTCACCTAGCCTCTGCACATGCGCAGAGGCAATTTGTGTGGTCAGCAACACCATGCTGACCATGCAAATGGTCTCTGCATATGCGCAGGAACCAAGTGAGTGCTGGAGCCACACCACCTCCATGCAGGATGCTGGGCAGGGCACTTGCAGTAGGGCAGGGCACTTGCAATAGGGCAGCTTGCAGGTGACAGCAATACTGTCAGTAACCACTTTTTAAAGGTACATCTCCCCCACACACACACCGCCCTCACTGGCCACCACTGCCCCTTTCTGTAGCAGATGTGGGACTATCACCATAATGTCTTGTTTGGGCTTCATATCATATGACATGAGAAATTGTTCATAACCTTGTGGGGGGAGAAGTAGAGACATCCAAATATGTTGGGAATTCTCTCTGGTAGGAGAAACCCTTATTTGTTATAGCAGAGTGCACAGAGGCACAACACAGCGGAATTTGGTTAGGCATGCGTGTAAGCTGAGAGTAAAATAACTTGGAGCCAGTTCATAGTTTCAAATCAATATAAGGAGTATTTATTAGAGAACTCCATTCTAGATAGGAAAGTGAAGAGAAAAGATCTCTAATCTATCTAGCTAGGTGGATGAAGATGGATTCTGTATCTCTGCACACATGGTGCAGGGATAGAGGAACTTGCATGTTGCAAGGGAGAAGGAAGGGAAGAGAAGAGAAGAGGAAGTGGCAGGAAGGAAGGAAGTCCCTGAGATTAGCAATCTACGTATCAAAGGGATAGTGTCAGAGTAGCAGAGAAGGGATGACCAATGTCTTGACCCGCTAGCCCTCTGACTCACTAGTCTGTCCTCCTATGTCATTGAGACAAGAGACAGTGTATAGTCCTTCACTTCCAACAAAATACTCCCAAGAATTATTCTGAACTAGCATAAGGCTGTGAAATCTAATAGGCACAGGCAATCATTTGAGGTGAAGGGATAGCTATAGTCCACAACCCTTCCCTTTCACTCTTGCTCTCCTACCTGTGCCACTTTCCAAATTGTCACCTAATGGACATCCATTTTGGCTTGCATTCCAGTTCCCAAATGACTGGGCCCTGCCCTACTCTTCAACCCCTGTATCACCTTTGTTTGCTCCATCCCTGCCCCTCCCTCTCACCTCATTCTCTTCACACTCAATTAGGTGGGGAATGGAATGGTCCCACCCCAAACATCGGTCTTTTCGGACTAGGAGGCAGAGGAGGGCAGTCAACATATAAAAGACACATGGCTAGTTTCCCCCTCTCCAATTAGTTCCTAGCATTTCCCCCACCCCGCCCCCTTGGCCATACTGAAGCATGATCCAGACATTATAATGTGCTGGTGTACAGTTTTTCTGTACACTTGTTCATGTGTTTGTGTGGATGACTGTACATGCATTCATTTAAAAAGTGAACCCGATTACAGGCCCAATCAAATGCAGTGTACAGATAGACAAATGTACTAGTGTACACGTGTTGAACATATTGGCTTACATGTCCCACATGTACAGCACAGGCCTACAACACATGTGGGTGAAACTGCTTGCCAAGGGGGCAGTACTGGTGCCTGTGCATCACCAGTATGTGCAATGTGTGACCACACAAGGGTCAGCAGTACTGATAGTGCACTCTTGCATAGTAGCATCACTGGCCAGTTTACAGTCCCACAGTGGTGCAGGCAGTTCTGCACCATCCACATTATTCTGCAAGATGTGTATTCCAATGTGGGAATAAATCTATGTGCATACAGATCAGTGAGTGCATACACTGCTCACAAACGATACATACATTTAAACATAACATGAATAGGGCTTTGCTTCAGTGAAACACAAGTAAAAATTCTGGAACTGATTTTAATAGATACAGCTAATGCTGAAGACAATCTCACTTAGCCAGTTATCATCTAAAAAACCATCTCTTTTCTAATTCTGAATTTTCTTCATCAAATCTGCAATTTTTATTCTGCTTCAAAGTCATGGTTTTAATAAAGCAAAGATTTGAACTTCAGTGCTCTGTTCAAGTCTATCCTGTTGTAGCTCAATAATTTTCAGACATTCAGTTCCACAGGACAGGATGCAACAATGGTCACGGTGATCTCTGGACACGGTGTTCCTAGATGTCCCTTGGCAACCTTGAACATAAATTTGTGCAGCTCTAATGGGCCCGTTTTTTCACTTGTACCCAAGGAGAGGGCATAGAATCATGGTCTTGTTTGAAATAGATGTTAGATACTTCACCTGTGGGTCTCTGCAGAGATGTTAAAAATTAACAACTGTGAAATGAATAGTCAAGAATCTATGGTCAACTCTGGGCAGCTTCTTTTTATTATTATTGTTCACCCACTGAGAATAATAGGCATGCAGTCAAATTCTGGGTGAAGAAACATAAGATTTTAAGAAAAGCAGTTTGATAGAGCTGTATACAGAAACATACATTTTTCTGCCCTGGATCAAGCACTAAAAAAATTGGCTTTTCAGCATGGCTCAGGTTTTTTGAAGTGAGAATTCTAAAGCATTGCTCTTAGCACTGCAGTAACCTCTTCTGGACACTGGAGGCACCAGGAGTTACGTTAATAGGTCTCAAATGGCAAAGTCTGTTAACTGTTGTTCAGTTGTTGGAAAAGGCAAGTGCCTATTTGTGTTGTTATTATGTGTTGGTGTATGATGTTCTACGTCTCTCTCTCAGAATGTGATGTTTTAGTTTCTTAATAAATCTTTATTTGTTTTTTGAACTCAACCATCTCCATATAATATGTTGGGCTAAACTTCTTTTCCACCAGAGCATACTCTGCTGTGTGAGGACTTTAATGTTTCTCCTCACACCCCTCAACACAGGTTGCGTGAAGAAAGGTCTGCTATGGAGAGACCAACTTCTTACCTTCCAACATTTCAGCAATGGAAATAAGAACATGTTTGTAACATTCTGTATTAGTAGACCAACAATCACTTCATGACTCCACACACCCTACATTACAACATATTGGTCAACATCCTGCCCAGTAGTTCTGTGAGTAGAAGATGTTCCACCCATGCTAAGGGAGAGGGGTGTTTCTTGCTGCTTCCCCCTTTCTATTGCTGCCATTTGAACCCCTCAAAATCTGCCCCTGAGGTTTCCCCAAGCCTCAGAGATATATTTTTAGGAGGCTGGAAAGGGAGGACCGAAGAAATCACCCCCTGTGTGAGTGGAGCATCTTCCCAGGGGTGGATTTGCCGACACCATTGCTGACATCAGATGCAGGGGGCGTGGTTTCACTCACAAATGGGGCCACATGCCCCATTTGCACACAAATTCAGGCCAGCACCGCATTTGCAGTGCGGCCAGGAATGGCTCTCCCTGTTTAAAAGGCAGGGGGATGCATTACCGGCCAGGCTGGGAAACTGGCACTGGCTAAACTTCTCAAAAACTGAGCTGTGCCTATTTACACCTACTTGGGTGTAGGTCCCCTTACGTATAATACACATAATCTCTGGTAACTAGTTACTGTCTGTGCTCTAGGAATAATAACATAACATTACATAACATTACATACTAATCTGCATTTATCCATGAAAATCACTGAGTGACTCTGGTAAAGGTAAAGTGTGCCGTCGAGTCAGTGTTGACTCCTGGCGACCACAGAGCCCAGTGGTTGTCTTTGGTAGAATACAGGAGAGGTTTATCATTGCCTCCTCCCACGCAGTATGAGATGATGCCTTTCAGCATCTTCCTATATCGCTGCTGCCCGATACAGGTGTTTCGGGAATTCGAACCGGCAACCTCTAGCTTGCTAAGTAAGGTCATTTCCCCACTGCGCCATTAGGTGGCCCTGGGTGACTCTGGGTCAGTCTCTTATTTCTCAACTTAACCTGCCTCACAGGATTGTTGTGAGGATAAACATAATCATATGTACCACTCTGGACTCTTTGGAGGAAGAGTGAGATATAAATGTAAAAATATATAACCACCACCACCACAGCATGCAAGGTGGCAAATCAGTGGTGCTGCACTTTCATCATTTTTGAATGTATGCATTAATGTTTAAGGTCACTTTCTGCTCTTTAATAAGCAGCTCAAATAGTCAACCAAGAACTTAAAATTAAAAAGCACTGTAATGAGGTTAAAACCAACAGGCATCAACACAACATTAAAAGGTGACAGAATAAGAAGCAGCTTTTATCCCTCTTGCCCCAAAACTGTTGAAATCATGTCAGCCACCCCACCCCACCCCCACATAAGTTTTAACTAATTTCTTCAAACATGAATAAGACTATTGACATGATGTTCTGGTATTTTGTGGGTGTGCCTGAAAAAAAAATGCAGACAAGCAATCTGAAAGGTTTGAGGGAAAGCCTGAGGGAAAGCACGCAGAATGGCATGACTTCGTCTGTGAAAAGTGCAGAAGGCCCTGCGGTCAAACTGATTTCCTCGTGATTTCCTCAGAGTCATAGTAATAGTCCATACTCGAAAAATCAAGGACAACTTTAGAAGGAGAGAGTCAACTCATTACTGTTAGTAAAATGTCTGTATATGGCTTATGAATAATGCAGTTCTCCCAAGGACAAAATCCACTGGGAAATTCTCTTCACAAGGCCCGACAAAATGAAAGGAAACTCTGCATGTGTATGAGAAATTTGCCCTATTCACACATTACGGTCGATCTGTGTACAGTGTACACATGTATAGATCTGTATACACATACGGTTATTCACATGTTGAGGCTGTTCTCACGTGCCAGCTTGCAAGAGGGCTGATCCATGAGAGCGGGGCATGTAATTTGCTTCAGTATTCATTTGATTGCCTTCTGATGTGATAAACCATTCCATCCTCCCAGGGAGACCCACTTGTGGGGGAGCAGAACCGTGGGTCCATTGGACTCGCAGTTCTGCATTAAGTGTGAATGCAGCCATTGAGGCCATTCTCACGATCAGTGGGAAGCACTGAGAGGAGGTTTGTACGGAGAGCAGGCTTAGCCCGCTCTCCCCGCAGATGATCAAGGCAGCAGCCCTGGGCAGCCAGATTGGCCACCCACACAACTGCCAGCTCCATCATGGAGCCGGCAGGGGCTGCGGGGATTAGGGGCCACATGGCCCTCGGAGGTTCCAGGATGCCCTGCACGAATGCACGGGGCATCCTGGAGAGACACCGAAGGCTGGGAGGCTTGTTTCTGCCTCCCGGCAGTGGTCTCCTCGTGTGTTGCTGCAATGCGGAGCAGTGCCGCGGCAATACACGATCAAAAATACGAGGTTAGTGGAGCACTTGCTCCGCTAATCTCATCTAAGGGGAGGGCTACCTAAGCGGGTTACCCGCTTTGAGGACACCGGGCCTGCCTGTGAGCCGGTGGTTCTCACGCTCGCCCAGAAGCGGGCTAGGCTCCCTTAGCCCACTTTTGGCCAATCGTGAGAATCGCCTCAGTGTGTGCTTCCTCACATTCCAGCTGCCCACCACTCAAATGAGCGGTGCAGCATGCTTGCCCAGCTCCCTTTCGAGAAGCACAAGGCATGCTGTGGCCTCATTGGCTGGCAGGCCCATGCAGGGGGCAGGGCTTCAGCCGCTCATCCTGCTCTGGCACAACGAGTGTTCAGTTTGCCCAGTAAAGGCACCCACCCTCCCTCCCTAAGGTACAGTCTGGGTTTTGGCTGGTTGCCGTTTGGGGCTGGGCAGGATTTTTTTTTTTTAATGTTCACCTGATTGGCCGGTGGTGCCCGTCCTTTTTCCCCTGCTCCTGATTGTACCAACCCATAGTCAGGTTTTTCCTACTGGTCACAATATGGCAGGTACAGTGTGGTTGGGAAGAGCTTATTCTGGCTGGTGAACACCTTCAGGTAAGCGTTTGGCTACAGGTCAGGAAGGACAACTCCCTAGAGACTACACGGCTCAGGGATATCTGCCCTTGGCCGACCTACTCTGTCAGGCTAAGCCCCACGGAATTGCTGAACGGCTACCGGGGGGTGCTGCTATGGCAGAGGCCTGGCACTAGGCCGGCTAGGATAGGCAGCCCCTGCTTTAGAGCATTTGGGGTTGTCTGGAGCCAAGGTGTATCACCCTATGCCATAGGCTAGGCATACACTGGTGGCACGTGCCTATAGCACCGCACTGACTGTATGAGGAGGAGAGCCAATCCCTGCTCTTTAATTCTGTTGTTAAGTTTTAAATGAAGTTGTGGCTCTAATTTATACCAATACCTTGAGTCTCATGTCTTCTTGGGTGTCGGGCAATCATGCTTTGTTACCCTGGTGTCAGGTTACTCTGCAGAGCTACCATACATGTGTTGTCCAAATTTAAACGGGGAACTTGTAGGACCTATCCTTTGCTTTGTTTAATTCTGCAGGGCCAGACATCGACCAAATGGTGCCCCGGGTGAGCATCGCTGGCACCCTCCATTTGCCTAACTTTTGAATACCCCTTTGAAAAAATTGCATTTGTAGCCTCATTCACTCTGTAGACTTCGATGCACGATCCACATGTTTGATTTATCCCCACGATGCAAGGTGATAAGCCTGCATGCATGGCTTTGTAAATCTGTAATTATTCATGTCATATATAAAGAAATAGCATCAAATCAGATGAATTTTCATTTTGAGAATAACCTAAATGCTTGGCATCCTGGTTGTCGCTGGCTCCTAAATCCAGCCCTGTTACTCTACCAATCAGCATCATGGTAGTCTGTGTGGCACTGAGAGCAGTTAGGTCAGTTAGCTAGGCTCCCCTGCTAACTGAGCAAAGAGGTACCTTTTAAAGTGGTGATTCTTTGATATTTAGTAGGGGGTGAGCAACTGGCCTTATCTAACTACCTTACAGCATCCTTCCAGTGGCTGTTGCTGGTGTCTACTTTGTGGTTTTTTTTAGGTTGTGAGGTCTTTGACCATCTTATTTATTTACTTTATTTTTATGTGTAAACCACTTTGAGAACTTCTGCTGAAAAGCAGTTTATAAATAGTAGTAGCAGCAGCAGCTGTAGTAGTAGTAGTAGTGTGGCACTAGTTACCTCTGGTAAGTGCTTGGCTGCCATTTCTGATAACACATCTGGGACTGAGAAATAGGCAACCTTGGCATTGTTTTGCTATACTTGGCTTCAGGGCTTTTTTAAAATGGGCAACCAGACACAAAATGTGCTGTTCCAAAATAACTTTCTGACAGAACAGTTCAAGTCATGCAAAAGTTGTATTATATTAGACAACATAACAAGTGACTGATAATGAGAACAGGCTCCCCTAAAACCCAGATCCTGATCAAGTGTACCCATTTCTCCTCCTCTGCCAAAGACACTTCCTGCAGATTCCACTGCTGCTCTCCATAGTGTCTTCACCAATGAATTTAACTTCTGCAATGGTGCTGTCAAATTCCCACTTTTAAGGATTTGCTCCCACTCTGTGAGAGCTTCTAAATGCCATCAAATGTGACTGCAGGCAACAAAGTATGTTTGCACAGACAAGGAAAATGCAGACAATGCATCTTTTAAAGAACATTTACTAAGGTCTAACTGTGTTTTTACAATGTGTTACTTGGTCTAAAACATTCCGGGAAATAATTAAGGTTTGTTGCCTGCTGACCCCAATGCATAGATCCTCCTGTGCCGCAGCACACAAACAGCATAAAACAGCACCAAAAACAATGCCCCCAAAGAGTAGGATGTACTGAGCTTCTCATCAAAGGAAATTATAAACTATCAATACAAAGGAGAATCCTCTAGGGTTACCATGCTGCAATCAGAGGCTATGGGCACATGTGCTAACTATGTACCAGACTGAAGCTAATGAGAGGCAGGGAGATGAAACGTTATGCACAATCCAAATCGTTGTAAACAATACAAATGTGTCAGCTTCTTAATAAAGTATACATGCCAGGCTCCTGGTTGCAATCCATGGGGAATAGAAATGACAAAAGCAAGAAAGTTAAGGGTCATGAAGAAAAGCCAGAGAAGAAATTGACTCAGGGAAACGGGGAAAGAATATGCTACAGCTGCAGTTGCGTGTATAATGAGGAACAAGGAACAAAGAAGCCTCAAGATAGTGCTGTTCTTCTGCAAAACTAACTAGGGGTGCCTAATCTTATGGAAAGCTTGCTGAGTGTTCCTATATGGTTCAGGCAAAATAGAGACCACACTTTCAGTCAGAGGTACTCTAACCCCCGGACCTTGGGGCCCCGGTCCATGGCCTTCAAGGTCCGAGGGGGCCTCCAAATGCCTGGTGGAGGCCTCCTGCAGCCACCCTACCCCTGCCCTGCCCCTGCCCCGCCACGCTGAACCTCCTTAAAAAAAAAAAATTCAGCCACCATGTGGCTAAGGGGTGGCTGCTGGGGGTGTGTGTGAGCCGATCAGTCCTTCCCCCGGCACCAGTGGCCGGAGCAAGCACTGGGCCTGTCCATTCGGCCTAGCGACTCTTACTAACTGTGAGGCACGCTTGCACAGTTAGTAAGAGTCGCTGGGCACTTGCTCTGGCCGCTGGTGCCAGACGGGGACTGCTTGGCTCACTCCCCGCCGACAGCCACCCCCAGCCGAGCAGTGGCTGATATATATATATATTTTAAAAAACCAAAAACAAAAAAAACCCAGAGGTTCAGCACAGCAGGAGCCCCTCCCAAAGGTGAGGGACTGCCCCTCCCAAAGGCCCCTCACAGTGAGGGGGCCTCATGGTAGGGGGGGCTCATAGCAGGGGCAGTCCAGGCCCCATTATTGTCTAGGTGCACCCCTGCTTTCAGTTGTCAAAAGCTGAGAAAGTGAGTAGTGGTTTATGGATATAGTATAATACAGGATGCATAATAGCAATAGCAATAGCACTTACATTTATATACCTCTCTATAGCCGGAGCTCTCTAAGAGGTTTACAATGATTTCGCATATTGCCCCCAACATTCTGGGTACTCATTTTACCGACCTCGGAAGGATGGAAGGCTGAGTCAACCTTGAGCCCCTGGTCAGGATCGATCTTGTAACCTTCTGGTTACAGGCGGCAGTTTTTACCACTGCGCCACCAGGGGCTCTTATTGTTTTATTGTTATGTTTTACTTTCAACTAAATGTTGAAACTAATGTTTTACTTTCAACTAATGTTTCAACTAATGTTTTACTTTCAGCTAAAAGGAAGTCTGGAATGAGATTTCACACAAAGTTAGGAATAAATATGACAGCTTTCTAACAATTTCAAGCAGTTCAGAAGAAAAAGCAAGCATTGCTGTAGGCAAAAAATATATGTTTCTCTCTGCAGATGTTATGTGGGAGTTGCGTAATATAATCCCAATATGTGACATATTTATAAAATATTTTACTTCAGGCAATGATAAAATGAACACTGGATTTTAAAGATAATTATTTAACAATGGTTCTGCCATTTATGCCTACATGGTCTCACCATGCTCTTGAAAAGAATCTATATGTTGAGTTGAAAACAATGAACTTGTCAATGAGTATTTGTGAAATAACAGATATGATTAGTAAGATAAATGTGAAAATGCAATCTTATTTCATTTTCTCTTTATAAGATATAAAAATTAAACCTCTCTTTGTTCAATGATGCTGGTCTCTCAGTGTCTTGTTATACAGAAATTTTCTACTGAGAAACTATTCAGCTTAGAATATCTATAATTTCATGTAAATCATTTTGAGAACTCCTTTTAGCTGCAAAGCAGCATATAAACAACAACAGTAATGAATTAGCATTTATGTTTATTTAGTACATTTCTACCTCACCTTTTCATTATTTGATATCCAAGGTAGCTCCCAATCATGAAAACATCCATTAGTATAAAAATATGAAAACAAAAGATCAAAAATACAACCAAACACATCAAAAGGAATGTCTGCAAGTCATCTTTAAGTGTTTGTTGATTCTACATGGATTCTGTAAAAAGTCAATGAACTACAACAGTGCTAATATGTAGATATATTTTAAGCATTTTCCTATGAAAAAATATTTAAAGGGGAACAAAACATTACAAAAGCCTTTTTCACATCCCGGAATCTGTGAGGGCTCTGCTTATCCCCATGGACATATTCCTGGATGTGGAAAGGGCTTTTGAGGGGAGGGGAGGGAAGTGAAAATCACTTTCCCCTCCCCCTCTGCCTGTTGGATCAGCCCTACAAGCAGGGGTGTGGGGACTATGGAGCAAGCGGGAACAAGAGTCCCTGGGCCACCAGGGGCTGGGGGTGCAGCCAAGCTCCCTCATTCAGGGCACCCCTTTGCTCCAGATCCTCCACCAGCCAACCGCAAGTTCACTGACTGGGAGCTGTTGATGGAAACTGCCTCAAGGGTGTTTGGTCGGCACCCCTAGTTCAGGCAAATGTGGGGAATTTATCTCAAAAGGGGAGAAAGTTCCAATCAGCCTTAATTTGTGCAAGCGTATGAACTCAAGTATATCGGCTCGAGAGAGAGATTTTAATTTAATCAAAAAGGAGTTTATTAAAAGTAAAATCAAACTAAATTACTATGTGGCCCTAGTTTAAAGGCACTACAAATATGCTAAGAAACAGACTATTGTAAGAAACATTTAGCTTAAAGTTCCAAATATGTGTAAATTCCCAGGTGGGCTAGAGAGATACTTAAAGAAAGAGGGGCAAGATTTCAGAAATAAGAGAAAGGGATAGATTCAGCCCTGAAGGAACTGGGCAAGAAGCAATATCACCTGTACTGAAGAGGGGGACACCAAGGTGGTCCACTGGAATTTCTTGTTGCAGTCTTCTGGGGTCCCGAGTGAGAGGCATTGAGATTTTTTGCAATGGGTGTCCCAGGTGTAATACACGATGAAGCACCCTGGGTCATGGAGTTAGGGATACTGATATCCCAAAATGTGCCTTGAAGGCACTTTCCTTCTGTCATACTTTGCTGACTAGGATAGCCCATACAGGCTTCTTCGGAATGCATTGTGTCTGATCAACCTTCCTGAATAGGAAGGTGTGTGAATCGCCTATTGTAATTTTGGCTGATTATGAGGACATTTGGAATGTGCAGCTGTGTCCAGAGCATCCTGTGCTGGGAAGGGCTTCCCAATAGTTCTATCAAGAGTTTTGATGGGCACCTCTTCAAAGTGACATCACTGACTCATCCCTATTGTAATGGAGTCTGCTGTCTTATCTGCCTTCGCTTCCTGGCCTGAGTGCTTCCTTAAAAACAGGTGTTATCTCTCTTGCAAGAAGAATTCATTCCAAGTCTGAAATAATCTTGAATGCCAGACCCTTGTAGTCGCTAGTTTTGGATCCTGCTTAGCCAGGGTCCCCTCACAGAAAGAGGGAGTGTGGATCTAATCCCCTTTCCGATTTACGGGGCTTGCAGCCAAATCTAGGGGTGACCAGTCCACTGCCGACTAAGCAACTTGTCCCCATATATAACATAGATTGGGAACTCACATTGTGGTGCTGCTTCTGAGCATAGCAAAAGTGCAATCTCCAAGCTTGGAGATGCAGATGCAACCAGGGAGGCTTCTGGGAGCAGGCAGAATAAAATCAGCTGGTAACAGAGCATGACATGCCCCTCTCCTTCCCAGTCAGTGTTTCACTGAAATGCTGGCTGGCTCGGGGTTTCCCCTCCTGCCTCGCTCTTAGTGAGGCAGAGAAGGGGGGGAGGTTTTTTCCCCAGAGAGGGGGGAAAAACCAGCCAGCATTTCAATGAAACACTGACTGGGAAGTATCCTTTGTGGCTATGCTCCCTGCCTGCATGTCGGACTCCCCTGAGGAGTCCGACAGGATGTGGATTCATGAGGAGGTGAGAATGGAGTTCCCAGTCAGTGATTCAATGAACCACTGACTTTGGGAACTTCACAATGGGGTTGAATAGCTCCGTCCCAGCACTGACCATGCCCCCTGCAGCCAATGCGGATGCAGGGGGTGTGGTTTGGGGTGTGTCTCACACACATGTGCACAAAACATTTAAGGGAACCACCGGTGAGACCTTGTCCCCTGGCCACCGGCAAGCTCCCCACACCCCTGGCTATGAGGCAAACCTTGCATGCTATGAATTATGCCACCATTCCTTGAGAAAATGGAGCTCTTGTTCTCACCTTGTAAGGCTGTGCAGCATGTAGTCCATTTCTATAAATACTTCCACAGATATGTCATATACAGTAATATAATGTTTAAACCCAAGCTTCTGACCTTTTCTGGATTAGTAAAATACAAACCCAAGAAAATGCACCAATGTACTCTGTACTTCAGTACAATTGAAAGTATTACAGGATGATACAATCCACCAATCCCACCACAAAACATGATGGGGAATGAATGTGCATATCTCACCACCCTGCCTGGG
This sequence comes from Hemicordylus capensis, assembly GCF_027244095.1. Lineage (NCBI taxonomy): Eukaryota > Metazoa > Chordata > Lepidosauria > Squamata > Cordylidae > Hemicordylus > Hemicordylus capensis. The sequence continues at coordinate 32,201,124 of NC_069661.1, read as the reverse complement.
ATGACTTCTTGGTCATTGTCCTCCATGCTGTGCGTGTCTGCGCCTTGGCCCATTACCCTGAGTCATGACCTGGCCATGCAGGGGCCCATTGTGCAGGTGTGGTGGCCTCCCAAATGGCCACCATGATGGGGGAAAGACCTGGAACCAGCCCAAGAATGCCTGAACCGGGTGGCTTTTGCCAAAATGGAGAGTCTAAAAAATATATTAAATTTTAAAAGGCCCGCAAACCTCCCCCCCCCAAACAGCTGGGAGGGTGGGTGGGTTGGTCTGGGGTTGAGCTGAACCAGGGGTGGTTTGGCTCAACCCCAAACCTACAAAACAAACTGGTTTGACATAGATCCAGTTTGCCGTCAAACCGGTTTGCACATCCCTAGTGGTCAACAACATCTGGGAATCCTTGTAAGAGGGAACACTGGACAAGACCCTGGGGAACCTTTTAGAGCTGGTCTAGCCTTTTGGTGGGATCCCCGCCCCCTAATGACATATCCCTTACCATAGACATACAGGTGAAACTCGGAAAATTAGAATATCGTGCTAAAGTCCATTAATTTCAGTAATGCAAATTAAAAGGTGAAACTGATATATGAGACAGACGCATTACATGCAAAGCGAGATAAGTCAAGCCTTAATTTGTTATAATTGTGATGATCATGGCGTACAGCTCATGAAAACTCCAAATCCACAATCTCAGAAAATTAGAATATTACATGGAACCAAGAAGACAAGGATTGAAGAATAGAACAATATCGGACCTCTGAAAAGTATACAGTGTACTGTGCTTGATTGGCCAGCAAACTCGCCTGACCTGACCCCATAGAGAATCATATGGGGCATTGAATATGGGGCATTGCCAAGAGAAGGATGAGAGACATGAGACCAAACAATGCAGAATTGCTGAAGGCCGCTAATGAAGCATCCTGGTCTTCCATAATACCTCATCAGTGCCACAGGCTGATAGCATCCATGCCACGCCGCATTGAGGCAGTAATTGCTGCAAAAGGGGCCCAAACCAAGTACTGAATACATATGCATGCTTATACTTTTCAGAGGTCTGATATTGTTCTATTCTTCAATCCTTGTCTTCTTGGTTCCATGTAATATTCTAATTTTCTGGGATTGTGGATTTGGGGTTTTCATGAGCTGTACGCCATGATCATCACTATTATAACAAATTAAGGCTTGACTTATCTCGCTTTGCATGTAATGCATGTGTCTCATATATCAGTTTCACCTTTTAATTTGCATTACTGAAATTAATGGACTTTTGTACGATATTCTAATTTTCCGAGTTTCACCTGTACCTCCCTCAGTCTTTTTCCTGTCGCCACGATAGCAACATCGGAGGACCTTGTGCCTTGGTTTCTTCTGAGGCAAGAGCTGATTAAACACAACAAAACAAAAAGGGGAATTTTTACCTTCTGTCATCTTATTCTGTTTGGATTTCATTTTATTCTAACTTCCTCTTCTCACTGTTATATCCTGCCTTTCTCTTTTGTGTGTTACTTTCCTACTTTCCGTCAGTATTCCGCCCCCTCCCCCATCCTCCCGCCTTTTCCCTCGGAGACCTAAGGGATTTTATGGCTGCTATAGGAAGATGCTGAAAGGCATCATCTCATTCTGCGTGGGAGGAGGCAATGATAAACCCCTCCTGTATTCTACCAAAGAAAACCACAGGGCTCTGTGGGTGCCAGGAGTCAAAATCAACTTGATGGCACACTTTACACTTTAAGCAATCATTTAAATTTTGTGTGTCCTGCTCCGCAAAGCTTCCTGCTTCAGATGGACACAGCAGTTGCCTGGCGTGCTTAGGAGAGGCCCACCAGATGGACTTGTGTGCAATTTGTATGGCCTTCATGAGACAGGCTAGGATGAATCAGGCCTCGTACTTCTGAGTGTTTTTATGAGAGAGGGCTCCAACTGCTAACACAGCCCTGCTGTCTCTTCTCATTTGTGAGTCATCCTGTCAGTGCTGTACAAACTGCGGGATGTCCTCCACTGGAAAGCTCCCTCAGCCACAGGAAAGCCCCATAACTTTGTTGGGACCAGGGGAGAGCCCGTCGCCCATGGCACTAGAGGGAAAGGCGCTCCTGAACCCGAGGCCCTCAAACTCGAGTTTGAAGGCTCCGAAGCAGCCAGGAAGCCACAAAAAGAAGCATATAAGTAAGCTTCCGAAACTGGCTACTGTCACCTTGCTACTTTCCTATACTAGACGAGGAGGAATCGGAGGAGTGTCAAGATCCTGAGGAGGAATCAGAGGGAAGTAACTCTGATTTGGATCATGAATCAGTCAGTCCCAGTACTGACTCTGAGTATTCTGGACAGTGCCGTGAGCGGGACAGGTACATTGGGAAGGAGCACTTATACAAGTGCAGGGGCAGAGAGAGGCTTTACTACTCTCCTGAGTGGCACTACCGTCGCTCCCCAAGCTACACTGACTTTGGCTATGAGAGGCCACATTTGGACTATATTTTGATGGTGCCCAGAGCACCTTTTGTTCATCATAGGAGGCACTACTGGAGCCCAGGGGAAAGTGAGTGGTGGCAGATACGTGATAGGCTATGGTCCCACTCCTGGTCCAGATCAAACTCCCCCAAAAGAGTTCTTATGGGTTCATGCACAAAAAAGCACAAAAGAAATGTTAAAGAGAAGATTGCCACAAATAACCAGCCTCAGAATAAGGCGCCGTCCTAGCAACCAGCTAAGCCTGCCCAAAATGCAAAGCAAGCTGCCCCTGCTAACCTGACTGGTCAGGACTCTGATTCTGATGTGGACACTGCTTCATCCTCCAACAAAGATCCTGGGGCAGCACCAGCTTCACCTGAAGCTGATGATTCTTGAGTGGGTGGGGGAATAAAGGGCAACCCACTGCAGATGATTATATACCCTATACAGAACATGTTCAGCGCATGGCATCAGCACTGGGTGTGGAGACTCAGCAGCTAAAACATGAAACAGCTGAACCTGGTTTTGGCCGCATTAAGCCTTCTGCCTTGGCACCTGCCTCCTTATTACTTCTTCCTACTGTCACTGAGGTACTTAAGGTGACTTGGCCCAAGCCAGTGTCCATCCAACCTACATCTAAGAAGTTGGAAAACCTGTATAGGGTCCATCAGGCCGATGCACCTTACCTATTGTTGCACCCCAAACCAAATTCCATTGTGGTAGAGTCATCTCAGCATGGTGCTAAACAAACAATATTATCTGCCCCTTCAGACCTAGATGAAAAAAAGTTGGACTCTTTTGGGAAGTGCATTTATGGCACAGCAAGCCTACAGCTCCGCATATCCAACTATCAAGTGTGCACAATCTGTTATGCACATTTTATGGCTCTGATTCTGCTAACCACCCTGAGCCTTTTTGGAAGGGCAGTATAAAAATCAAATCAAATCAATCAATCAATCAATAAAATTCTCCTCTGAGGTAAGGAGGCGTGCATTTCTTGGGAGTCAAGTACAGTGCCCAAAAACTCTATAGTCCTTGTGGGGGCTAATTTTGATTTTTCCCAATTTACTCATAGACCCAGACAGTTCAGGAGCTTCAGTGTAGTCTGAATATGTGGACATAAGTTCGCTTTGGTCTGTGCCACCAAGAGCCAGTCATCCAAATACAGAAATATCTAAATGGCTTTTTGACAGAGCTACCCCAGCGGATGGGAGCTTGGGGATCCAGGCGGATGCGGGCAGAAAAAACTGGCTAGTGTGGGGAACATCCTGTGAAGCTAACAGGCACTCAAACTACCCTCACTAGAGCGTGGCCAAAACTGTGAAGCTGGAGACTAACTCCTGGCAGGACCAGGGCAAAAAGCGGTCACGATATTGGTCTGAACTTCCCTTATGCATAAGCCCTTTTAATCCATTGCTACTTGCTCCTTTAAATTTCTGACTATTAAAACAGTCTTTTTGCTGGCAATTATATCAGCCCATCTTGTGTCAGAACTAAGAGCTCTCCAAGCAGACCCACCATTCCTATCTTTCTAACAGGATAAGGTGTTGCTGAGACTTGACGCACAATACCTCCCCAAGGTTGTATCTCAGTACCACATCTCTTAGGAGAATACGTGTCTCCCAGTATTCTTCCTTTCGCCCTCATCAGATGAAGAACGCTCTTGGCACATGCTGGACATGAAATGTGCGCTCTCCTTCTACCTTCATCGCACACGCCCACTCCGTTAATCACACTCCTTTTTTGTCTGCTACGTGGGTCCCAATAAAGGGAAGCAAGTTTCCTCCCAAAGGCTGCCTGTTTGGATCACGTCTGCAATTAAACAGGCATACGTTTTGGTGAAGAAGCCCACAGCCACCCTCCATTAAGGCATACTCAGCGAGGCTTTGGCCACCTCCACAGCTTACCTTCATGGGATTCCTCTGGATGCCAGCTGTAGAGCAGCTACCTGGAAAGTATCATTGTCCTTTGTCCACCACTACGCCCTGGATACCAGGTTGCGGGCAGTTTGGGACAACAATCTTAGGAACTATCCTGTCACAGGTGCCTGCTTCTCCTGCCATCCTGGTGAGTAGCTTGCTAATTTCCACAGTGTGGAAGGACCACCAAGAAAGTCAGGTTGCTTACCTGTAACAGTAGTTCTTGTAATGGTCCATTGTCCTTCACACAACCCTCCCTCCAGGGAGCTGCTATAGCAGTCACTTACCTGTTAATATTGATCAGTCAGGGAGTGAGCGAGGTATGTCTGTGGTAAGTGATATGTCACTAGGGGTCGGGGCTACGACCTAAAGGCTAGATCATCTCTAGAAGGTCCCTGGGATCTTGTCTACTCAGGCGCAGACATCCACAGCATGAAGGACAATGGACCACTACAAGAACAACTGTTACAGGTAAGCAACCTGAGTTTCCTAACACTATATAATTGCATGAGGGAGTGGAATATCCAGATCACACCCCCATTGTGCGATTAAGTGCTATTTTCAAGTAGTATTTAAAGGAATGTGCAAATTGATTCGGGTACAAATCGATTTGTACCAGAACCTAGCTGATTCCCATGATTTGGAGACAAAACAAATCACCCCTGTGGTCCAGTGGCTAGATTTGGGTACAAATCGAATCATGCCTGATTCGATTTGAATCAGTTTGAGATTTGGATCCCTCCTATTAATTTCCCCAGACTCCCAGCTTTCATTTGAAAAAAAAAAAGCTAAGCTCTAGCCCTTGTAGAATTGAAGTTATGGAGCAAAATGTGTAGTCACTATTTCTTAAGGGTTTGGTTTCTTTGGTGTATAATAACTTTCTCTCAATGAATCCCTATGATGATTCACTTCACACCTTCATTTCCTCTATTCATTTTGACTGTCTTTTTGACAGTGCCAACTGTCAACTGCCATGTGCCAAATACACCCCACTCCCACCTTCAAGGCAGTGGGGTACTACTCAGTTTATGTTCTAGGAATTTTTTTCAAGTGTTTAGGCTCATTTGGGTCTAATAACCTTTCCTCATAATGAATCCCTATGAGGATTCATTACACACCAAAGAGTCTAAACACCTCAAAAATGCCTAAAATATAAACTGAGTACCCAGTGACTTGTGGGTTGCAGAGTAGTTGGAACATGGGATGGCACTAATTCCTCACCCCCACCTGCAAAGCAGTGGGGTCAAAATAAACAGAAGAAATGAAGGTGTGTAATGAAGACACCAAATAATCTAAACACTTCAAAAATACCTTTAAAATAAACTCGTGTGTGTGTGTGTGTGTGTGTGTGTGTGTGTGTGTAGTTGACACATGGCAGTTGACAGTTGGCACTGTCCAATGACTGTCAAAATGAACAGAAGAAATGAAGGTATGTCATGAATTCTCATAGGGATTCATTATGAAGAAAAGTTATTAGACACCAAGAATCTAAACATTTCAATATTCCTAAAAATTAAAATGAGTACCCCACTGCCTTGCAGGTGGGGGGGAGGGTGTAGTTGGCACATGGCCATTGGCAGTGACAATCAAAATGAACAGAAGAAATGAAGGTGTGCAATGAGTCCTCGTAGGGATTCATTATGAGGAAAATGTATTATACACCAAAGAATCCAAACACTTGAAAAATAATTACTGCACATTTTGCTCCCTAACTCCACTTCTACAAGGGCTAGAACTTAGCTTTACAAAAAGAAAAAGGGAAAGAAAAAAGAAAGCTGGGGATCCATTTTAGGGTTAGGATATGGCAGCTTCGAATCCCCATTGTTTCCTATGGCAAAAATGTTCAAAATCAGTAAAAATTTAAAAATCCATTAAAAATCCACCAAGTGTCCCACTGCCTTGAAATTCAGGTGGTGGGTGGCACCCACCATCCAAATTTGGTGCCCCTAGGACCTTGTTAAGTGGTCCAAATAAGTCCAAATCCAAATCAAATCAAAGCAGATACAAATCGAATCTGGGGTGATTTGGAGGGGGTAGAATTGGTCACAAAACAAATCAGGGGTGATTTGTTTGTTTGTTTGTTTGCTTACCACCCTTCCAAAGTGGCTCAGGACAGTTTACAACAAGGTAAAAACAATTAAAACAAGTTAACAGTTAAAATCAAAACTTTAAAAACAGAATAAAACCAATTCAACACTTCAACAGCTAAAAACCCCTGAACAACCAGGGTAACCACTTAAAACAATTTAAAACAGTTTTTCAATCATTTAACACCCTGGAAGGCCAGGCCAGACAGATAGGTTTAAAGGGCTCTCCTGAAGGACAGTAATGATCTTGAATTACGGATTTCTGCTGAGAGTGAATTCCACGGCCCAGGAGCAGCTACAGAGAAGGCCCGCCTCTGAGTCACCACCAGATGAACCAGTGGTAACTGGAGACACACCTCCTCATATTACTTTAACTTGTGGCAGGGATCATGTAGAAGAAGGTGCTCTCTAAGATAACTCAGACCTAAGCCATTTAGGGCTTTAAAGGAAATAACCAGCACTTTGTATTTTCCCTGGAAACATATCAGCAGCCAGTGTAACAGTTTCAGAAAAGGTATAATATGGCCCCTCCGGGTTGCCCCAGAGACCAGTCTGGCTGCTGCATTCTGAACTAACTGAAGTTTCCAAACTACGTACAAAGGCAGCCCCACGTAGAGAACATTGCAGTAGTCAAGTTGGGAGGTTTCCAGCAGATGCACCACTGTTTTGAGGTCATCCTCTTCAAGGAATGGGCACAGCTTTTGAATCAGCCGGAGCTGATAGAAAGCACTCCTGGCCATGGCCTCCACCTGAGATACCAGGGTGAGGCCTGGGTCCAGGAGTACTCCCAAACTGGCTTGTTTTGGGCACACATTGAATTTTTTAAAAAATAAATTTGTGTACATCTCTAGTATGTAAATCACAGTTGAATAGTAGTACCAGTGTTCCACCCCTCACACCATTATATGGAATGGAACTGTGCACTTGGGGAGGGAGAGATGTGTGTGTTCTCATGCCCCCACCCCCCAGGTGTTGGGCAGAATTGGTGGATGGAGAAATATATAACTAACCCAAAGGCTGGTATATGGAGCTTGTGAAATCAACACTACACAAATCTGGTGAAATAAAATGGGCCCTTTCTTTTTCTCCATTTTTCTTCCCATCCCCCAGAAGCACTCCCTGAGTCCTTTTGGTGTTAGTGTGCTTTTAAAGGAGGACAGATTGTCAAAAAACCACTCCCCCACCCATGTGTGAGCACTCATGCAACAGGGCTGTGGACTGCTAAGCAGTGCAGAGGTTCTTTGCATACAGCACCTCCACAGGATGCCAGAGAGTGGCTTTGCTAAAGCCACAAAGTGAATGCATGTCTGAGGTAAAAATTTGAATGGAGGGTTTTCCAGCTCACATGTTCAGCCACTAGAATAAATTAGTTCTCTCAAAGTACTGTTTGAAAATAAGAATATGGAGTATAATAATGACAGAGACAAATATAGGTATTAAGTATGTAACTTACTAAAGTATGTGTTTAATATATGTAAAGAGCTGAATGCAAATTCATTACATTTGTACATTAAATATGTCTGGGTTCCTATACGTAATGTTCAGTATTAAAAGAAGTGAGAAACAGGCAGAAGAGCAACCTGGGACCTAGCGAAGAAAGAATAGCCCATTCATAAGCTGCAGAGTTGTCTGTTTTTCTATGTCATTGTGTAAATGAATCACTCGTGTTTGCACTTGGGAGTTTCTCCTTACATCTCCTAGAGGAAATAGAGACTATTTGCAGCCGTGTTCTTAGGGATCATTCCAACCACCTGGTTACAGAAAGGGTTGCATTCATGCCTGACCATTGAGAGACTGTGCTATTCTGGAAATGGCTCTCGCTGAGCAAGCTTTATAGCCCTGCCAGAGTTGTATTAAATGGATCCAGTCCAGAAGCTGAGAGTGTTGATATGTATGAAGGAGCCAAAAATATAAACAAGGAGGTCCAGGACTTCTCAGTAGTTAGAGAGGGCTTATTTATTATTTTATTTTATTTTATTTTTATTATTTATTTATTTATTTATTTGCATTTTTATACTGCTTTTCTGCCTTGACAAAGGCACCCAAAGCAGTTTACAATTTTAAAAACAAACATGTTACATAAGATTTACAAAGTGTTCTCTCCTCAGGCCATTGATGGCCTTTTAAAGAGCGATGGACAAGAGCTTCCAGACCTGGGTGGAAGGGCACACAGGTCTATCCGTAGGGCTCACAGATCTATCTCCTGGGAAGGTGGGGAAGAGGCTACCCCAACAGTCCTCACAGGCCAGTGCTGGTCTCTATGAGAACCAAAAGTTATGTTATTTATACTTGGGAAGTAATCACATTGTTTTGAAAGGGTGGTTGTATTAGTGGGTTGGGTGGAAAGAGAGGCTGCCTTTGGATGTAACATGGAACGGTGGGTACACTGGACCTGTGGTTCCGCACCCCTCCCCCCACCCTTCTGTCTAAATATGAACATTCAGGAGAGTTCCCTCTCTGCAGTCTTGCTGATTGAAGAGAAGAGGGGGAACTGGCTGCTGGGGCTTCCTTCTTTACTGAAGGACAGCCCCAGCAGCCAATAGCAACCAGAGCGAGGGAGGAGCTTCCTTTCTCAACTCCGGTTGCAGAGCAACCAGACTGTGGTTCCCAGCATAACACTGGCAGCATGGAACTGGATGTCCAGGCAATGGATCTCACTGCAAATCAAAAGTACAACTCTCTGTCAGGGGAGGGAACCCGTAGGTCCATTTTCCCAGAAAAGTGTGGTTGCCTGCATTCAGACATATGTAAATGAAACCGGAGGTCCCTTCACCTCCAGTTTCGTGTTACATGCGAATGTGGCCAGACTGTTGAAAGTGAAGTGAAATGTGAAAAGGATTTCAGCATTTCTCCCAAGGAGACCTTCCTCAGACTGTAGCCCTTACCATACATCATGCTGAACACTCATATAATGAATGCCGGTACAGCAGATGCTTCCTATCTCTATCATGCATTTGAAGGGGCCTGAATACACTTTTAAAATGAATCAAGGTACAGTCATTCACACAGAGACATGTACTACAAGTGTACAGGCATCTGAATGCAGGTACAACATAATATCTGTATAGGCCTTGTTTCTTCACATCTCAGCATTGAGCTGAACTTCCAGCTCCATTAATTGATCTCTTTGTCTGAAACACTGGATACCTACCATAGGAGCATAGAAGGGCATAAAAGCAGTCTCTCAGATGTTTGTTAACAAATCTGTTTCTTGTCTGGCTGAAATCACTCCAAGGGATTATGGCTGTTTAAATGTTTTTTTCCATGAGCATTAAGCACATAAGCCTGTGTATATCTATATATTTATTTCTCCTAGGCGTACCCATTGTTAATCCCATGCATGGCAGTTCTCGTGAGAGCAGCTGTCTGGGAGATAGTGACGGGAAGGGAGAAAATGGCAGCAGCGGTGAGCTGGGCTGGCCCTGGAACAGCCAGAGGAGGTGGCAGTTGGCCAGCCTGGCCCTGACTTGGCCGGAGGCAGTGACGGGCGGACCTGGCCCTGGCCCTTTCCTGGCTGCCGGTCGGCTGGAGGAGGCAGAAGCGGGCTGGCCTAGCCCGGCTGCCGGGAGGTGGAGGCCAGAGACTGTGGTGACAGGCCAGCCTAGCCCTGGCCCAGACACTCGCCAGGAGGAGGTGGCGGGCTGGCTTTTTGGCCGGCCTGCAAGCCATAAAGCATGGGGAGGGGGATGAGATGTGGGCGGGGGGAGCAGCCAGCCAGAAAGCCCGGCATGCCAGCATGGGGTGGGGGGAGCATGGGGTGGCAGTGGCTGGGCTGGCTGGAAGCGCAGATGCTCTGCGCCCGGCCCAGCTAGTATGTCTTAGTAGGCCTTGGTTCTGCCCTTCCCACTAAGTTTGTATTCCTGAATTAGCTCTCACAAGGATCAGCTTATTACTAAGCTTTTGTATTTCAATAGCAACTAATGCATGATCAGGGCTGCTTATTAATATCTTGACATCTCTCCTCAGCCTTTGGAATGCGACACCTGTCAAATCTTGGAGGAAGGGCAATGAAACTTGAGGGCATTTCATTACATTTATTGGCTTTTTATCCTGCTCTTTGACAAGAGTAAGGCTTACATTAGAAGCAACATTGTTCAACATGCAAAATCCTTATCTATGTATGAATCCCTGAATGACGTATGAGATCTTTTTAAAATTCCTGTATACAAATATATGAGAATTCAGGATTAATCAGTAACTAGCTGATCCCACATAGAGCATCTGTGCGGCAGTACACTCCCCCCACCTTCTGCCCCAGTTAGTTCCTCCACCCACCCTTCAGGCCCAGTTAGTTCTCAACATTCTGCCCCAGTCTCCCCTGCCCTCCCCCACCTTCTGCCCCAGTCTCCCCTGCCCTCCCCCACCTTCTGCCCCAGTCTCCCCTGCCCTCCCCTACCTTCTGCCCCAGTCTCCTCTCCCCCCAAATGTCTACGCCTCCCTCGGCGGCCAGGCATATCCTCCCTGCCTGGCACCGCTTCTCCTTCCCGCCACTTACAGCCAACCTCTGTCTCAATCGCCGCCACCTGTCTTCGCCACCTGCTCCCCAACCTTCAAGCCCAGTTTGCTCTCCCTCGGGTTCTCCTCCCCGCCCGCTTCCACTTCTCTCGCCGGCCCCTCCAGCAGGCCTCGACCTCCCACCCAAACTTTCTCTCTCTCTCTCTCTCCCCCCCCCCCTCGCCACAGCCTTCGCCTGTCTCTCTCTCTCTTCTCCATTTCTCTCTCTCTTTCTCTCTACTCGCCACAGCTTTTGGCCCTGGCCAGCTGCTATTGCAGGGACATAAGAATTCTTGAGAGAGAGATGCCATAGAGGTTTCTTCCTATTTAACATAGGAACATAGTTTTGTGACCTGGCTTGCCACCGCCCGCCACCATTTTCTTCTTCATCCATTGCCTGCCCCATCGCTGAGCAGCAGCTCTGCCCCCACCTTTTCATTGGTCACGGCTGCAGCGGGGGCAGGGCTTGCTACACATCCCCACGCATCCCCATACATGCTGGCTAAGAGAATTAAGTATATAGAAGATGCTTTAAGTTTGGCTCAAACTGCTCATTAGGAGTTCAGCCCAGCAACAATTCTTGGTATGGCCAGCAAATGTTCATGGTCTGTGATGAGGATTCTAATTTGATCATCTGGCCAGATGCAGTTTGATGTTGGAAACAGACAGAGGAGAGGACTGGAGCTTTGGCTGGACTTGGCTGAAACTGGAATTCAAGATGGCAGGAGGCGAGGCTTAAAGATAGGAATGACTAAAGGAGAGCCAGCTCTAGTTCCTAGAGTAGGTGAAAGGTCTGACTTTTGCCACATAGGATGAGGAGATGTCTCGATTTTGATGGGTTGCCTTTTTAAAACATGAAAAAGAGAAACTATTCCAGTAAATGGTAGATTTATGCTGCCTGGTTTTATGGGTTTGCAACAGCCATTTAAGGACTGTCCACTGTTTTTTCTCTCTCTCCCCCCTTTCAGTATTAGCATAAAACTAGAAATAATATACCTAGTAATATCTAATGCTGGCATCCAAGACAAGATTTGTGCTTTCTGATGCAGTTAAAAACCAGACTCATTTATTGGTATGAAAAGAACAGAAAATGATCTAGAGGACATTTCACAATATATTTTAATGACATCCCTTTCAAGGAAAGATTGGCCATAATGCAACATTGTTCTATTGTACAGAGGTGCTTACATTGGAATGCTTTGCTGTTTGGGAACTGATTGCAGTGACACATAAGACATTAAATAAAGGTGTGGTAGGCAGCTGAGTGTGCAAAGGTGATTGGTTAGACTGGAGGCAGTATTCAGACCTCCGCAGACTGTTCTGGGCTTGCCCTGTCTTCAAAAAAGTAAACAAGAAAGACGTTTCTTCACAATCATTGTCTTTGCAAGGCTGGGTAACACTGACAGTGGTATTGGTGAGTCTGCAGGGAACTAGCCCCCAGAAATATTCCAGGCTTTCCCCCTAAATTCTCAGTGTTCCTTTTTGGGACGGTAGGATATATCTCGCTCTTTAACTTCCAAAATCATATGCAGGGAAATGTGCAGGCAAGATTCTTTCTGATAATTTATTAAGAAAGGAGTTCCCAATCGTGGGTCCCCACAGATGTTGCTAGACAACAACTCCCGTCATCACCAGCAACAATGGCTGGCCATTGTGGCTGGGGATTATGGGATTTGTAGCTCAGCAATCCATTATTCCCTCTAGGAGTAGCATCACAACTGCAATTCCACAATGCTTAATAGGCACGGAGCAGCCCATCTCCACAGCAGTGGTGATGGGCTTTGGGGAGCCTCAGAACAGCACAGGTGCCTCTTTCACCTGTCAGCATAGTTAGTTGGGCTGGTGTCCATTGGACTGCTCAAGCACATGATGAGTCTCCATATTAACATATGAAGCTGCTTTATGTGAGTCAGACCATTGATCAGCATAGCCCAGGGGTAGACAACCATGACTTTCTGACTGTTGTTGAACTACAACTCTCATAACCCCCAACCACAATAAATTGTGCTGGGGACGATGGGAGTTATAGTTCAACAACAGCCTGAGAGCCAACAACCAATCTTGCCCAGTCTTGTTTACTCTGACCGGCAGCAGCTTTCCAGGGTCTCAGGCAGAGTCTTAACCTCCTCCTTTTTAACTGGTGATAAAAGGGCCACCTAGTGGTGCAGCAGGGAAGTAATTTGCCTAGGGAGCCAGAGGTTGCCGGTTTGAATCCCCACTGGTATGTTTCCCAGACTATGGGAAACTCCTATATTGGGAAGCAGTGATATAGGAAGATGCTGAAAGGCATCATCTCAGACTGCACAGGAGATGGTGATGGTAACCCCCTCCTGTATTCTACCAAAGACAACCACAGGGCTCTGTGGTTGCCAGGAGTCGACACCAACTTGGTGGCACAACAACCAGGGATTGAACCCTCTGCATGCAAGTGCAGGTGGGGTGAAGACTCTTCTGCATGCAAGGCCTTGGTTCTGCCACTGAGTTCTGCCCTCTGCTCAAGTTATGGATGGCACCTTCCCTCCTGTCAGTGACAAGAACTGTCTTTTTAGTACGTGGTAGGTGGCTTTGCCTGTGCTTCTTCCCAGCAGTGTGCATGCACCACAGTTTGCTGCAATGTAAGGATCAGCTGTTGGTAGTTATCTTCTACCAACAAAGCCAGCGTGGTGTAGTGGTTACAGTGCTGGACTAGGACTGGGGAGACCCGAGTTCAAATCCCCATTCAGCCATGAAACTAGCTGGGTGACTCTGGGCCAGTCACTTCTCTCTCAGCCTAACCTACTTCACAGGGTTGTTGTAAAAGAGTAACTCAAGTATGTAGTACACTGCTCTGGGCTCCTTGGAGGAAGAGCGGAATATAAATGTTATAATAATAATAATAATAATCTTCCTTTTGACATCTAACTCTGGCATTTAGTTTGGGTTCCATTCTCGTGCTGCATCACATCTTCAATGCCAGCATTAGGACTGATATAACCCCTATGCTATATGTTGTTGCCTCCTCCCACCTTTTTCAGTGCATCATCAGTCTCTGCTTGAGAACTCTCATGTCACAGAATCTGAAAGAATGTGTGGATGCATAATGACAGCCTTGGAGAGCTTTGGGTCACCCCCCTATCGATTCATTTTTAAAAGGGGTGGGGAGAGAAGTCTTCCCATTCATCCATGGCCTGGGATAAGGTTGCTCCAGATTGACTCTGCTTCATGTATTCTTAGTATCTTAGCAACAGATAAGCCTCTGTCATTATTACCTGCAGACTCAGCCCTGCTTCTGGTCTTCATTGATGAGTTTCTTTGACAGGTCTCCACAAACTAACCAGTAGCTGCTTGACCAGCAGTCTGACTCTCATTTTAGCCCTGTTCCTCCATATGCTTCGCTGGCTGTTCCCTTGGGGCACTCCTCTTCCATGGAACTACTGTCCTCTGGAACGGCGGGATTTAAAGGGGCAGCATGGCACAGAGAATATGACAAGGGCTGTGAATGTCTGGCACTGTTTTTGGCCACAGATCCTGCTAACAAGATTATCAGACTGCGTTATGACTCAACATGCTCAAGGAGATTTCTGTCTGGGTTGGGAGCCTTCAGAAGGGTTTACAATTCTTGTTAAAGAGAGACAAGATGGAAAAGAGATGTAAGTTTTGGGCGGTATAAAAATATGTTAAATAAATAAATAGAGTTGCAAAAAGATTTCAGGATTTGAGCAGTAGGAATTCAGGGTACAAATACGATGAATATATTTATATACCGCTTTTCAACAAAAGTTCCCAAAGTGGTTTACATAGATATAAATAAACTGGCTTCCTGTCCCCAAAGGGCTCACAATTTAAAAAAGAAAAATAAGATAGACACCAGCAACAGCTAGAGGAGGGATGCTGTGCTGGGGATGGATATGGCCAGCTGGGGTAGGATAGAGAAAACGATTATGCATTTCCCCATAATGTTGCATGAACTCTGAGTGTTCGGAGTTGATGACACATGTTTATGGAATTTCATCACAGTTTTCCAGATAATCCCATCTATTTACTTTCACAGCTCAGTGTCAGTTGTCCTACACCCTGGCTAAATTAGATGACTAGGATACTACCTAACCAAGGGATGAAATATATGAAATATATGGATGAAATATATCCCTTATTGATGTTCAGAGAACGTAGACGTAGGAGATCTATGTTACATAAGCTACCACTTTCCCCTGCTGTATAAACATTTATCAGAAGAGGTGGAAATTAACGCTACCACCTATCCTTGGGGTGTGATTCCACTTTGGTTTTCTATTTTGACTGCCCCAAATATGTGCCACCTAAATCCATATTAGCAAAAGAAGGATTTGTTAGTTGAGACACCTTTCCACTCACCTCGTCAATCACCCTCTCTGTTGCAGCGGTGATTGATGACTGACGTGCAAAACACCCCGCACACTGCTAACTAGCTCTCTGTAAAAGAGCTCGGTTTCTTGCTGGAAATCTATCTTCATCGCATTTGTGGCATGTTCCTGATCCCAGTACTTAATCACCACATGTAGGAGGTGTTAAAAAGAGAGCAGACTCCTAGTCTAACTTCATTATTGTTTGCTTATCGTTTGCCTAGCTCTGCAGCCAAACGCTCCACTGCTCTAATTGTTCAAAGATTTCACAGAGACACAAGGTTGGTCCCCCCCAAGCATATTGCTGAAACGTATAGGGGGTACATCAGGGCAAAAAGAGCAGGAGGAGGAGTCCCTAAAGCAGGAAGACTTCATAGAACAGATGTCAGATAATATTGGAGGAGGAGGGAGCCTGTTCCAACATGGGAAATGGTCTGAAGCATTGAGTGGGCGACTAAAACAACTTGAAATTTTATACCCTTGTGTCTGCTGTCTTATCAAGAACCAGTTGTACTGTTGGAAGTGTATGGAATTAACAAGAACAAATGCAGTCTTAAAGGCATGTCAGTATTAAGCAGAACACAAAAAGAAACTGCTTGTCTCATACTGTACTTATATCATGCTGTGAAATTAATTACTGCCTTTAATATTAGGGTATTATGTTTTGATATGTGAGGCAAAGAACACCTTTTCTCCGTTATGCATTTTTAATAACTCCTTATATTAAAAGCAATTTCTTCTTTTTTAAATATGCCATTTTCTTTTTTAAAAAAACGACTAATACAAATATGAAAGAAAACTGTAACAAGTACAAACATGAATGGGGAGAGATAAGACAACGAGCCCTTTCTCATGATTAAGCCTGCAGAAGCTCGCCTTCCCCCGCAGACAATCCCTGGAGAATTGCTGGCATGCGAAACACACACCCAGACAGTTCGCGGCTACCACAGGCAGCATTCCTGGTCCCAGGATATCCCACAATGCACCATGTGAGTGCATGGTGCATCGTGGGGATCTCACCTCCTGGTGCTGGCCAGGAGCCCCACAGTGTCTCAGCATGGGCTACAAGCAGCTGGTGCTGACACATCAGCAGTTAGTGTCCTTAACCTTGGCTAACTGGTGGGCTGCTTTGGATCTGGGCAGATCCTGGAGGTTCTCAAAGCCAGCCAAACCCAGGCTTAGCTGCCTTATCCCTGTCTTGGCTGCTTGTGAGAACAGCCTCAATGTCAAATAGCAGTGTTAAAAATACAGGTGAAACTCGAAAAATTAGAATATCGTGCAAAAGTCCATTAATTTCAGTAATGCAAATTAAAAGGTGAAACTGATATATGAGACAGACGCATTACATGCAAAGCGAGATAAGTCAAGCCTTAATTTGTTATAATTGTGATGATCATGGCGTACAGCTCATGAAAACCCCAAATCCACAATCCCAGAAAATTAGAATATTGTGAAAAGGTTCAACAGTCTAGGCTCCAGGTGTCCCACTCCAATCAGCTAATCAATCCATAACACCTGCAAAGGGTTCCTGAGCCTTTAAATGGTCTCTCAGTCTGGTTCATTAGGAATCACAATCATGGGAAAGACTGCTGACTTGACAGTTGTGCAGAAAACCATCATTGACACCCTCCATAAGGAGGGAAAGCCTCAAAAGGTAATTGCAGAAGAAGTTGGATGTTCCCAAAGTGCTGTATCAAAGCACATTAATAGAAAGTTATGTGGAAGGGAAAAGTGTGGAAGAAAAAGGTGCACAAGCAGCAGGGATGACCGCAGCCTGGAGAGGATTGTCAGGAAAAGGCCATTCAAAAGTGTTGGGGACTTTCACAAGGAGTGGATTGAGGCTGGAGTTAGTGCATCAAGAGCCACCACACACAGACGGATCCTGGACATGGGCTTCAAATGTCGTATTCCTCTTGTCAAGCCGCTCCTGAACAACAAACAACGTCAGAAGCGTCTTACCTGGGCTCAAGAAAAAAAGAACTGGTCTGTTGCTCAGTGGTCCAAAGTCCTCTTTTCTGATGAGAGCAACTTTTGCATCTCATTTGGAAACCAAGGACGCAGAGTCTGGAGGAAGAATGGAGAGGCACACAATGCAAGATGCTTGAAGTCCAGTGTGAAGTTTCCACAGTCTGTGTTGATTTGGGGAGCCATGTCATCTGCTGGTGTTGGTCCACTGTGCTTCATTAAGTCCAGAGTCAACGCAGCCGTCTATCAGGAGATTTTGGAGCACTTCATGCTTCCTTCCGCAGACGAGCTGTATGGGGATGCTGACTTCATTTTCCAGCAGGACTTGGCACCTGCCCACACTGCCAAAAGTACCAAAACCTGGTTCAATGACCATGGGATTACTGTGCTTGATTGGCCAGCAAACTCGCCTGACCTGAACCCCATAGAGAATCTATGGGGCATTGCCAAGAGAAGGATGAGAGACATGAGACCAAACAATGCAGAAGAGCTGAAGGCCGCTATTGAAGCATCCTGGTCTTCCATAACACCTCAGCAGTGCCACAGGCTGATCGCATCCATGCCATGCCGCATTGAGGCAGTAATTGCTGCAAAAGGGGCCCAAACCAAATACTGAATACAGTGGTCCCTCTACTTACGAAATTAATCCGTTCCGAATGCACATTTGTAAGTCGAAAAGTTCATAAGTCGAAAAGCGGTTTCCCATAGGAATGCATTGGGAACGGATTAATGCGTTCCGGAGCCTAGAAAAAAGACCCAGACCCCCAGTAAGGCTTGCAAACTGCACAGGAACATTTCTTTTCAGAATAAACAGGCAGTAAACAGGCAGGCAAGTCAAGGAAACCGCATGTAAAATTCGTAAGTCGAGGAAACCCCATCTAAAAATTTGTAAGTCGAAAAAACCGCATCTAAAACCGGATCTAAAACTGCCGTTTGTAACTCGAAAAATACTTATGTCGAGTAGTTCGTAAGTCGAGGGACCACTGTACGTATGCATGCTTATACTTTTCAGAGGTCTGATATTGTTCTATTTACAATCCTTGTTTTATTGGTTTCATGTAATATTCTAATTTTCTGGGATTGTGGATTTGGGGTTCTCATGAGCTGTATGCCATGATCATCACAATTATAATAAATTAAGGCTTGACTTATCTCGCTTTGCATGTAATGCGTCTATCTCATATATCAGTTTCACCTTTTAATTTGCATTACTGAAATTAATGAACTTTTGCACGATATACTAATTTTTTGAGTTTCACCTGTATATATATAAGTGTTCGTTCCAGGAGTGCATGACCAGGGTGTTGAATGAAAATTATCAAGCAAATATCTAATGCAGGAAAAAAATGTTTCATATTTTTCAGGCTACCATGGATCTTTTGGCAGATTCTGTGAAGAGCAATCAGTTAAGTAGACAAGTATTTATTTCCCCCAAGACTGTAAACAGATGTGTATTCTTCCCCCTTGTTTTTTTTTTTTTTAAGGAAGCATTCTTATACCTGTTAACAAGGAAGCTGTGTAGGGGTTCCACTGTATAGGTGGAACCAATTTAGCTGCCATGAAGAGAAAGAAGATTAACTTCACGATCATCTTTGAGTTATTCTGCTATGCAGGGATAGGTTTGCTTTCTTTCCACCAGCAGAGCACAGCACTATACTAGTGAAAAATTTATACCACTATCTTTACGCTGGAAGGATACTATGGATGGGGCTATAGCTCAGTGGTAGAGCAACTGCTTTGCATGCAGAAAGGCCCAGGTTCAATCTCTGGCATCTCTAGGTAGGGCTGAGAACCATAGCCGAGAAACTTTACTGAAACCTTGGAGAGGCACGGCCAGTCAGTGTAGAGTACTGAGCTAGATAGACTCAGCTCGATTCAGTATAAGGCAGCTTTCTGTGTTCCTATGTATCACTGATAGAAACCTTATGCTGATGGAGCACTGCCAAAGCAAGTAACAAAAGTGAGCAAAGCAGGGTGTTGGGAGTGGGGGGACAGGAGCAGAGCTTATGAGGAATCCACCTCCTGTGACAGTACATTATTATGCCAGCAACAGAAATATTTCCACTGAAATGAATGGTCAGCCTTGTGACTGCATCTGTGCTGCTGCTACCTAACCAATAATTCCTCAAGTGGCTTTTCCCCAGTTATGGAAATCCAAGTACAATGCTTTGCTGTTATTGCAGTCTGTTTCTCCTGTTTCTCCAGATCCAATACCCTTTGGTTCCAGCTCCCAAATCTGCTGTGATCTTTCTTACTTTCTTATCATCTTTTCATATTTGATTAGCATAATCTCCACTCCATCCTAAATTAATTAAAAATATTCATTTATATTATTCCAAGTACACCCTCAGGGGGGCAATCCATTTTGACACTGAGTCATTGATAATTACTATCTATATGAGGTTTTTGACCACTGAGTGATAAAAGAAAGGAAGAAAATTAATGGGGGCTGCATGGGGGAAAGAGAAGGTGACTCCCAGGAACTGTAGGGGAAAGTTGCAGAGATGATTGCTAAATGCAAATATCTGCTGCATGCACACGTCCTCTGTTATCAATATAACTTATTTTTTAAATTTATTGTAAGAAATGGTGGGTTGTTAGCTGGCTGGCAATTCTTTGTGAGTTAATAACTGGGTGATGGATGAACAGAACCAGAAGATGTTGTGCTCATTCTGAATGAGTAGCCCTCAGGGTGGAGAGTTGATCTTGTGGTAGGAAGCATGAATTTTGTCCCCTTTGTTAAGCATGATATACCCTGGTTTGCATTTGGATGGGTGACTATATGTGAGAACTGTCTGCTGTAAGATCTCTTAGGGGATGAGGCTGTCGCTCAGTGACAGAGCATCAGAAGGTCACGCAGAAGGTCCCAGTTTCACTTTCTGGAATCTCCAGATAGGGCTGGAAGAGACTCCTGCCTTAAACCTACCTGGGAGAGATGCTGCCAATCACCAGAGAGAATACTGAGTTAGATGGAGCAATGGTCTGACTTGATATAAGGCAGCTTTCTAAGTTCCTGTGATGGATGTGACAAACAGCACATAGGTCCAATCTGAAAAGGACGGGCTGAAAGTGACACCCTTCCGCTCCTTCCCTTCCACTCCTACTGGACAAGTTGTCTGTCTCTGTGTTAAGCCAATATGAAAAGAACAGGCAAGCTGTTGAGACACAGAGAGAAGAAGCATTTTAGGCTGCAATGGAAGTGGCCAGGCTGAGGCTATAGCTTCTTAACCATTCTGCAGTAAACTCATGTAGCCTGACGTTGACTTCTAAGAATGATCTTCTATCTTCATCCAATGTTCACCCTGTATATTTGTGTAAATAGAGCCAGCGTGGTGTAGTGGTTAGAGTGCTGGACTAGGATCGGGGAGACCAGAGTTCAAATCCCCATTCAGCCATGATACTAGCTGGGAGGAGAAACTTAAGTATGTAGTACACTGCTCTGGGCTCCTTGGAGGAAAAGCAGGATATAAAATGTAATTGTAAAAGAAATAAACAAGCCAAGCATTAGAAAGATACCTTGTACCCAGACCCCCAAGGAGACGCGGAGACATCGTTATAGTGGTAACGGTCCATTTTATTGAGGTTTTGGCTACAGAGATATCGGCTGGGATTGGATGTTCCCATGGCAGTGCAGTGCCTAGCAGGCTGGCCACACCGTGGCCGCCTCCACCTAGAAGACCGTGGCGTTAGCACCTTGGCTCCAGGCCACACCTCTGCTCTGTAGCGGAGGGGCCCTTCTTCGCCGACCTAAGGTCAGGTTTTTAACTATCAGAACGACACCCCACCAACGCTGAACAGCCATACGAAGAGGGTGTCGCCTGCCGAGAGGTAGGTGTCAAGCAGCATCCCTGATCTTCCAAGCCTCAAGAGATCGGCTCCACCTCCTTGATTTACCTTAACTAAGGTGCCACACCTATTTAATTAGCAGCAGACTACAACTGTACCTGCCCTACACAGGCAAGTTATCTTAGTTATTCCCCTAGCTAGCTACCGGGGAAGCCCTGATATAGTCTGAGGCAGGCAAAAAAAGATGCACACCACAGAGCCAAACAGATGTGCACCCAAAAAATTCCTGCCCGGCCCCAACTGGCGACCAGCAAGATGCCCAGACTATATTCGCGGGATGGGTGGGAGGGGCTGCTGCTGCGAGACAGACTTCCGGCCTCTGGCCCGGCCCCTGGAAGTGGCCCGGGCCAATGGGAGGCTGTCCCCAGTCCCCACGTGCGCCTTTCCGAAGGGGCGGAGGCTGAGACAAATTAGCCGCACTGCAGGAAGAGCGGCGATTGGCTTCCTTCTGTCTGCAGAAACTCTCCTTCCAAAGGAAACCAGAATCCTAGTTCTGCTGTGAAAACCTGGAATGTCTTACTGGAGAATGGGGCAACCGAGGCAGCATCACATGATATTTCATTTCCATCTTGAATTGAACTGGATTTGCACGAAAGCTTTGCCTTGTAGATGGCCTCTGAACCTAAAAGAAGCTGACAGTGACTCTAAGTGAGCAGTTGGCCATCCTATATGGCTCTAGTCAACCATTTGTTTTACTGGAGGGGAGTGTTCGCTCTAACAGGGATTCGCAGATGTTGTTGACTACAAATCCCACAATCCCCAAGCAAAGGCCATTGCAGCTGGGGATTCTGGGAGTTGTAGTCAACAACATCTGGGAATCCCTGTTGGAAGAAACACTGCTGGAGGGCCATTTTGAGGATGGAGTGAAGGGTTGTGGGCAAGAGGCCCCTCTCACTCAACTCCCTCCAATGGACTGCCAGCAAGTCCTTTGTCTTCAACCATCATCACACCATTCACCTCTGTGCGGGAAAGTTGAGAGTGGACAGATGTTGCCATGAACAGCCACTCAGATGTTGAGTGTTGGTACACTCGTCATTACTTGTGAAACAGGTTTAAGGGTGCATCACAGCTCAGAACTTGATGAGGACAAACTGTTGCAGAGAGATTACTTATCCTCAGTAACTGTACAGGAAGCAGCTTTCCTTGATAGTTTGATATTTATTACTAACTAAAATATTGGCTAAGAAAACAATAAACAGACTAACAGTCTCTAATGCAGAGAGAAGATGAACCTCTCACTTTGAATTCAGGACAGCGAGTAAGAAGCAAACAAACAAACTGTGGCCAGGTTCAGACAAAATAGGAAACTGGAGGTACCTTCATTTCCAGTTTCCTGACTCCCAACATCCAAACTCGGGAAAATGGAGTTTGCGGGGGAAAGCAACCCATACACCACTCCAAACTCCACTCTGAACCTTCAGTCAGAGAGGAGTTTAACTACCACAAACTCCATTTCTGCAGTGCCAGCGCTACGTTCGAACACTGGCACCACAGTTTGGGCCTGACAGGATGAGTGAGGGAGGAAGCTCATCCCTTTTTGTCAAGAAGGAAGCCCACACAGCCAGCTCACCTGCCACTCTGCAGTCTTGCTGACTGCAGAGAGGCCCCTCTCCTCAACATCCAAATGCAGTCAGGAGAGCAGGGCATGGAGCAGACTGGTGGGTCCATTGGACCCATGATGCCATCTGAACCTGGTACATGCTACATCTGAACCTGGCCTATGACTCCACCCCCAGGCCAATATATAGACACATTTGAATATAGACAAGCATGCCCCACACAAAGAACTGAGACAATGTTTATGGCAAAATCCCAACACAAACCAGTGCCTTTACATATATTGGCTCCATCAAAATTATCAAGTATCATGCTGTGGCTCAAGAGATGGAAATTATCTATGGCCTTTGAAAGTCTACATCCCTAGGTGCTAGAAGAGTGTCAAAATATACAAATTAATATCATTACCTTAAAATGTCTCTGAGCTACTTTAATTAGACAGTTAAAAGGCAGTTGCTGTTTTCCTGCAGTATCGTATTTACTGCTTCCACTACATGTCATCTTTCAAAGACAAACATTTCAAATGAGGATCTTCAGAGCATCATTTGAGTACTGCATGGCTCACTCCAGTAATCTTGCTAGGATTTAATAGGAAAACTGCATTCGAATGAGCAGTGCTTTGAATAAGCAGTGACTATGAAATAATACAATTTTTATAGGAAGCGCTTTGTCTCTTTTCTTCCTGAGGAACTAAAATGAAAATCATTTGAAGCTCACTAAGTATGCACTTTCTAAGACTGTGAATCCTACTGTGATTAATATAGAATAATTCTACCTGCATTTGACTTATTTACACAAATATTGAGGTCACTTTGGGAGTCTGGATGCAAATAGGGCATAAGAACATAGGAGCATAGGAAGCTGCCTTATACCAGGTCAGACCATTGATCATCATCAACAACAACAACAAAATAATAAATAAACAAACAAACTTTATATGTTAGCTGCCCCATAACAAATTGTTCTCTGGGTGACCATCTAGCTCAGTATTGTCTACCCAGACTGGCAGCAACTCCTCCAAGGTTGCAGGCAGGAATCTCTCTCAGCCCTATCTTGGATATGCCAGGGAGGGAACTTTCTGCATGCAGATAGATGCTCTTCTCAGAGCAGACCCATCCCCTTAAGGGGAATACTTTACAGTGCTCACACATGTAGTCTCCCATTCACATGCAACCAGGGTGGACCCTGCTTAGCAAAGGGGACAATTCATGCTTGCCACCACAAGACCACTCCTCCCTGCAGGAGGACCTTAAATGCAGATCCTTTATAGCTGGGGAAAAGAGAAAAAGAGACCAGTGCATAGCAAGATCTTGAAATGAAAATACATAGCAAGATTTGGAATGAAGCAAAGGGTTTTAGAGGAGGGGGAGGTGGAACCCAAGAGGTAAATTCTTGATACTAAAAGAAAGAACAGTTTGATCAAAATGTTTTCCATATTAGGCCATGTATCATTTGCAGTTCTTATAGATAAATCCCCATGAGCTTCTCTGGACATTGGCCATCATTGTTTCAAAGTGAACAATGTGATTGGTTACATGTGGCACAATCCACCACATTCTAATTGAGATGCACACATGTTGCAATGTTCTATTCAAAAGCAGGTAGGTGCTGGCTGTGGAGGTAGGATGCCTACTAAGCACAGTGTCATGACTGTTCCAGTGCTGTTTCCATTACTCCCAACTGGAACAGCATAAGAACAGTGATGATGCTGTGCTTGGTAGGCATAGTGGCACCCCATTTCTGCAAAATAGATCCACCTGCTTTTGAGCAGAACACAGCTACTTGTGTGCATCTTACTTAGAATGATGGGGAGGCTGTGCATTATGTACGCCATTGACTTTTATGATGTCATAAGATCACTTCCCACAAGCACATCATGCATTTACTCTGCATGTGTTAAAGGAACAGCAGCCCACCAGCTGGCCCTGCCCCTCTGACCTTCACATGTTGAAGTGAAAATGAGAATTAGGTTGGTATGCTGCTGCTGTTGCTACTACTACTACTACTAGAGAGGAGAGCTGGTCTTGTGCTAGCAAACATTACTTGTCCCCTTAGCTAAGCAGTGTCTGCCCTGGTTGCATATGAAAGGGAGACTTGATGTGTGAGCACTGTAAGATATTCCCCTCAGGGGATGAAGCTGCTCTAAGAAGAGCATCTAGTTTCCAAGTTCCCTCCCTGGCATCTCCAAGATAGGGCTGAGAGAGATTCCTACCTGCAACCTTGGAGAAGCCACTGCCATTCTATAGACAGTACTGAGCTAGATGGACCAATGGTCTGACTAAGTATATAACAGCTTCCTATGTTCCTATGTACTACAAATATTTATCTACTGCTTTTCAACACAAGTTGCCAAAGTGTTTTACTTAGAGGATTGGTTGGTTGGTTGGTATGAAAGATGGCTCCCTATCCGAAAAGGGCTCGCAAACTAAAAAGAAACATAAGATCGACACCAGCAACAGCCACTGGAAGGATGCTGTGCTGAGGCTGGATAGGGCTAGTTGCTCTCCCCCTGCTAAATAAAGAGAATCAACACTTTTAAAAGGTGCCTGTATGTGCATAGAAACCCAATTCTCACCATCAGTTCAGCGTGTGAAGTTCACAATTCACAAAGTATAAATTGCAAATTGAAGTTTGCAAATCTTCCAATGGAGCTGCATAGCCTAGATAACTGAAACTCTATTCAGACATTTGGTTGCACCTGTGTTCAGATGTTTGTACACATGTACATGTTATGGATAACTATACCTGAGTTCATTTTAACAATAAACCTGGGGTACAGATCCCCTTAAAATGCAGGATACAGATAGCAAATGCACTGCTGTACCTGTGTTCAATATAACTAACTGTACACACCTAACTGCATCTGTGTATACTACACACAGATTGCACAAGTGTTGAACATAATGTGTGCATAGGGCTTAATTCTCTTGGTAACTTATTCTGTTTGCTCCCTGAGTGCAGCAAATGGCTGGACTATCCTTAATAATCTGCCAAATTAACAGGTGGCACCCCTCTGTGGTCTGGACTGGCCCTCACAATATGGGCTGGTTCAGACATGGAATGATGCTTACATCTTAGTTCCATGCAGCATCCCCAAGCTTCAGGAGCACATCTTCCCGCTCCCTTGCCTGTGAGAGCCTTGGAAGAATTCTACTTCCAATTGCGGTTAAAAAAAACCCAAGATCAGTTATTCTGTCTGAGCCAACTGTGTGCCATACTACTATCTAGTAGAAGAATCACTTGTGAGAATGAATGTAGGGTACTGCAATATCAAGAGGCTTAGCTTTTTAGCCTAAAGGGCAGATCTGTATTTTTATTTTTATTTTTATTTTGGCTGCCAAGGAAACAATTTAGCTTTGGGCAACATTTACAGAAGAAACTGTGTTTGTTAATATATAGGATCACTATTCTGCACCCTGTGATTAATTGTAAGAATGAATTAACAGCAGTATGCAACAGATCAGCCTAATCTCTGTAACATTAACTTTATTTTCCTTCCTAATAAACTCATCTCAAGTCTTCGAGGGGCTGGAGGAAGGAGTGGATATATTTAATTAGGCTGTTACTTATATTGCAGAAAAGGTCAGGCAACAACTGATATTTATATTTATACAAATGGATCATCACTTATTTCCACACAAAGGCTTAGGAGGAAATCTTATTATAATGCATTTAATATTTGTGTGTGTGAAATTATTCAGAAAAAGGAGGGAAGAAAACCCAAAGGTGCTGAGCAAATTGACATTGCCTTTATTTTAGGCCTGATGTGTTTAGGCCTGACATTTTATCAGTGCTAGCATCTACCATATACATATACTCTCAGCTATGGACTTCCTTGGTTATCTCATGCACAAACCTGATAGTAATTCCCACAAATATCAGTGGACCTCAAGACTAATTCATATGATATCTCCATAGTCTGATAGCTGCTAGGCATGTACATTAAGCGACAGTCCAAGACATCTTTGTTCCTGAGAAAGGGTGCCAAATGCTGCCCCCTTCCCTTTTTTCAAGTAGTAGTGATGGGAGGCAGGTGAGGTGGGGGGGCAGGGGGCAATTTACCTGTTGCACTGGGGCCCCAGTAATCTGTTGCTTGAGGTAACCATCTTGTTACACCTCATGTAAGGACCACCCTGTGTATATTCAATAACAACAACAACAACAACAAATATTTACATACTGCTTTTCAACAAAAGTTTTCAAAGTGGTTTACATAGAGAAATAATAAACAAATAAGATGGCTTTCGAATGACTGGGAAACAGTTCATTACGAAATGAATGAGGAACATTCCTGAATTAACTGAATGACACATATACTATTCAGTTCATTTAGGAATTCATGTGTTTCCATAATGGAAGTTATTTGCCTAGTAGTTACCTTGTAGTTCAGCAGAGCAATGAACTCCCCCCCCCCCTTTAACCATTTAAAGTTGGGAAAGAGTGGCCAAGGCGCTTTGAGCAGCACCTCTAGAAATAGTCATCCCATCATTCTTGGGCATTTTCAGGAAAAAACACTTTAGTGACTGTGGCCATATTGTTCCCCACAATGCCCTGGAGCCATGTAATGTTCATGACATTATGGAGAAAATGGTACCCAACACAGGTGGCTGTATACAGTATACACACCTACAGATCTCTATGCACACACATTTATTCATTATGTGCAGTGTGCAACTGCACATACAGCACAGGAGTACAGTGCTTATCCTGTACCTTGTATTTGAAAAGGCCTATATCCAGGTTCTCTTTCAAAGCACAGACATGTACATTCATCCACACAAAAACATGTAGATGTGTACAGACACCAGTACACATGTACAACATAATGTCTTAATAGCGATGTAAAAGCATGAACTTGTGTACAGTATCCAGCAGTGGCCAGTGAGGCCAGCTCTAGGGCAGGCGGTGAGGGTGGCAGGAGACATCTTTTTAAAATGCTGAACTTACCTACCACCAGCACCTGGCATTCTTAAGGAACCGGCGACAGCCAACTCAGTATCCCACATGGAGACTGCCCCACCCACACTGCTTAGCTGGCCTCTGCGCATGTGCAGCAGCCATTTGAGTGGTCAGCATGTCAAAAATCTGAATGGCCTTTTGCAGGGTCAGCTTGCCGTGCTGACCACTCAAATGGCTGTTGCACAGGTGCAGAGGCCGGGGGAGCGGAGGGGTGGTGGGTCAGCCACCATCAGTTTCCTAAGGATGCCAGGTGCCAGCTGCGGATATGTTCAGCATTTATACAAGATGTATGCCACCACCCTCACCTCGCCCCTGGAACTGACCTCATCAGCCACTATTGCAGAGATACTTCAACTCACATACAACATAATGAGGCGCTTCATACAATTGGTGTGAAGCGCCGTTAGGGTTGATGCAGGGAGAGCGGGCTTAGCACACTCTCCCCACACATGCACAGGGAGCCATCCCTGTCACGGAGCTGGCAGGGGTGGCGGGGATTGGGGTCCATCCAGCCCCCCGGAAGTTCCAGGATGCCCCCCACAAGTGCACGGGGCATTCTGGAGAGACCCCCCGGGGCCAGGAGACTTGTTTTAGCCTCCTGGCGGGGGTCTCTTCGTGTGCTGCTGTGGCACGGAGCCGCAGTGCAGTAGCACACAATCAACCAAATGGGGTTAGCAGAGGGCTCGCTCCGCTAACCTCGTTTAAAGGGAGCGGTAATTTTGGTAGTTTGCTGCTGGGAGCCACACAGCTCCTGTGGCAGTAGACGACCAGGAGAAATTGGGCTAGGCTCCCTTAGCCCGATCTCTCCTGGTCATGGGAATAGCTTCAATGTCTTGGCGGGGCTATATGTCACTGATGATATGCATATCCCATCCTTTCTCCAAGGAGCTTAGGGCAGCATGCATAATTCTCTTGCCCTCCATTTTATCCTCACAACCGTCTCTTGTGGTAGGCTAGGCTGAGAGTAATTGGGCTAAAGTCACCCAGTGAGCTTCATAGTTTAGCGGGGATTTGAACCCAGGTCACTCCACTCCTAGTCCAACACTTTAACCACTACAGTCTGGGTAAGATGCTTCCATATCTATTGTGTTGTCAGACTCTCTCTACTCTCTGTTCATGCAAGGTCTTAAGGAGACATTACACATATTCATAACACATATTAGGGAAACTGGGGGGCAATCAAAGGAGCTACAACTTCTGAAGCATCCTCCATCGCAGAGTGTGCCTGTAGGCTGGGATAGGGCGTAGGTGTCTTCAACATGCTTTTGGCCTGGCCAAAGTTGCTATGAGGTCACCGTATCAGGCCATTTCAAATGGTTAAATGAACATTATGTGCTGTGAGATGTTGCTTTTGGTTTTTGTCCAGTGAATGGTATTGTGGTCTTTAGCCATGCATGCTATAAGGAGAATGCATTGTACCACCATAATTAATGTCGCTGTGTATGGAAGTCTGCCCTGACTAGCTGTGTGGAAATAATTGACAAATACTGTACTGTTTGTGAGCATTTGATGCCAAATCCTTCTTCCCTCTTCATAAAGTGGATTTTATGTATGTGACTTCATAAAAAGGAACAAGAGTTGAAGCAAACTTTAGAGGAAACCACCTAGCAGGAGAAGGTTAAGTAAGGTCTTCTTCTGTTGAGTCCATATATATGACAAATAACCAGCATAACATACTATTTTGAACTAGGTGACCTGCACTATAGGATGGACAGTTCCTATCCATCTCTAGTTTCTCAGACCCGACACACATAAAGACAGTGTTACCTGCCTTCCTCTTATCAAACGTATCATGCTGGACAGAGAGTGGAAGCTTGAGAGGACAGGAGACAGAGAAGGAAAGCTATTGATTTTCTTTTCGAACTCATTTGCCATTTATACTATAATCCGGAGAGAGAGCTTTCAGCTTTTGATTTCACCAGGGCAGCTCATATGGTTTTGGAAAGGGCAGATTCCTTCTGGGGCAAGCAGCATTCCTAAGGAATGAGACAGCTTGCAGGGACACCATTTCTGCAGTTTCCACACACCCTCCACATGCTCTTGATGGCCCCCACTCCATTTCTCTCACATATACAAGAAACCCAAAAAGCCCTACCAGAAATAGTCCTAATTAATTAATATCCTGCCTTTCCCCAAAGTGCAAGGAGGATAACAAACATAAACCAAAATTTAAAATAACACAATTTTGTTATTTTTAATTTGTATATTTCTAATATACAAAGAACCATATCAAAACAAGACTGATTAAAACCACTAAAGCTGTAGTATAAAACCAATCACTAGTAATAGCAGTTTAAACCTGATTAATAGCAGTTTAAACCTGATTAAAAGAGCTCCTGGTGGCGCAGTGGTAAAACTGCCGCCCTGTAACCAGAATGTTACAAGTTCAATCCTGACCAGGGGCTCAAGGTTGACTCAGCCTTCCATCCTTCCGAGGTCGGTAAAATGAGTACCCAGAATGTTGGGGGCAATATGCTAAATCATTGTAAACCACTTAGAGAGCTTCCAGCTATAGAGCGGTATATAAATGTAAGTGCTATTGCTAGTGCTATTGCTAATACACATCTAGGAAGGCCCGTTGTTGTAAAATAGTTCTTTACTGCGCTTCTAAAAGCAGGCAGCGATAGTCCAACTTCTGTAAAGCTGTTTCCAGTTGTGGGCACCACAAGGCCCTGTCTCAAGTACCTGCCTGCCACATGTGCAGTGGTGAAGGTAAAGGTAAAATGTGCCCTCAAGTCGATTTCGACTCCTGGCGCCGCCCACAGAGCCCTGTGGTTTTCTTTTGGTAGAATACAGGAGAGGTTTACCATTGCCTCCTCCCACGCAGTATGAGATGATGCCTTCCAGCATCTTGCTATATCGCTGCTGCCCGATACAGTACCAGAGGCGATTTGAACTGGAACCTTCTGCTTGTTAGTCAAGCCTCTTCCTGCAGTGCCACTTAAGGTGCAGTGGTAGGGGGACCCAAAGTATGGCCTCTGATATAGAATGAAATTCCTGGGTAGTCTCCTATGGGGTGAGGCGATGTTCTGATTCCTGACCTTTTAGGGCCTTAGGTAGCATCTCAAGTTGAGCAATCTAAGCCCCTGTCAGTACTAAACTAAACACAAATGGTGACATACATATTAAACAGCTACAGTAAAATTTGTTGCATAACAAATCAAACTTAGTTGCAGTTTAAATATCCACAATGGAGGTTAGCTATTACTTTTTTCTTCAGAAGACAGTGAGAAGACAGTGTATTTCACTCAGATAGAACAATAAGTCCACCTGGTGAACTTATACTCCTAGTTTTATAACTGAACTCCAGAAAAATTTCATTCATCTCTACTGCTTGGCTTTGGTTTGGTTTTATTTATTTATCATATTTTTATACCCCCTGTGAGAGAGAGAGATATGCAGTGTAAAGTGTGTCACCAAGTCGATTTCGATTCCTGGCACCCACAGAGCCCTGTGGTTATCTTTTGGTAGAATATAGGTTTACCATTGCCTCCTCCCATGCAGTATGAGATTATGCCTTTCAGCATCTTCCTATATCGCTGCTGCCTGATATAGGTGTATCCCATAGTCTGGGAAACATACCAGCAGGGATTCGAACCAGCAACCTTCTGCTTGTTAGTCAAGCATTTCCCTGCTGCGCCACTTAAGGTGGCCTAGGCAGTGTACAAAATTTAAAACAATATTTAAAAATCAGCACAGATTAAAATACATGAAACAAAACAGTAGCATTAAACAGAAATAAGAACAGTAGCATAAAACAATTATTAAAACAAATTATTAAAATTAATTATAATTAATAGCCTGTGAGAACTGGTGAGTCTTGAGGGTCTTCCTGAAAACAAACAGAGAAGGAGATGCTCTTATTTCAGCAGGGACCATGTTCCAAAGCCCCGGGGCAGCCACAGAGAAAGCCCGGTCCTGGGTCGCCACCAAATGAGCCGGTGGCATCCATAACCAGACCTCTCCAGAAGATCATCAAAGGTGGCAGGGTTTGTGACAAAGGAGGCGCTCTCTTAAATACCCTGAACCCAAGCCATTAAGGGCTTATAGGTAATAACTGTAACTTTTAACAATAAACCGTAACTTTTAACTTTTAATAACTTTGTATTTCACCCAGAAACATATTGGCAGCCAGTACAGTTCCCTCAAAACCGGTGTTATGTGAACCCTTTGAGTTGTCCCAGAGACTAATCTGGCTGCTGCATTCTGTACCAATTGTAGTTTCCGGACTATGTACAAAGGCAGGCCCACATAGAGTGCATTACAGTAGTCAAGCCTGGAAGTTACCAGCATATGTACCACTGTTTTAAGGTAATTCACCTCCATAAATGGACGTAGCTGTCATATCAGCCGAAGCTGATAAAAAGTGCTCTTGGCCACCACCTCGACCTGAGAAACCAGGGAGAGCTTGGGGTCCAGGAGCACTCTCAAGCTACATACCTGATCTTTCATGGGGAGTGTAACCACATCCAGAACAGGCAGATCACCATCTTTCGGGTCCTGACCCCCCCACAGTCAGTACCTCTGTCTTAGTTGGATTCAACTTCAGTTTGTAATCCCTCATCCAGCCCATTACCACCTCCAAGCAGGCATTTAGAGAAGATATGCCATTTCCTGATAAGGTTGGCATGGAGAAATAGATCTGGGTGTCACCAGCATATTGATAACACCCAGCACCCAACCTCCTGATAATCTCTCCCAGCGGTTTCATGTATATGTTAAAAAGCATTGGAGACAGTATGGAGCCTTGCGGAACTCCACACTTCAGTTCTTGCTTTGCAGAACAACAGTCTCTGAGCAACACCATCTGGAATCTACCAGAGAGGTAGGAATGGAACCACCATTTGTTTGTCTTAGTTTCTGTGAACTTCCTGGAGCCTTTGGAGTCAGGCGGTATATTACATACATACATGCATACAAACATACATACTACTATGAATATTTAAATACTGTTTTTTCAACAAAAGTTCTCAAAGCAGTGTACAGAGAAAAATAAACAAGATGGCTCCCTGTCCCCAAAAGTTTCACACTCTAAAAATAATCTTAAGATAAACAGCAGCAACAGCCACTTGAGCTGTACTGTGCTAAGGCTGGATAGGGATAGCTGCTGTCCCTCCTGCTAAATATACAAGAGTCACTGCTTTAAAAGTTAGCAGGGGTTTCTCGATTTATTTCTCAAATCATCAGTATGGCATTTCTCAAATTATTAAGATCTATCGCTCTGTGAACTGAAGACCATGGACATTTTATTTCCATTCTTATGGAAAAACAGTGTTCAGCACAGTAAGCACGCCCCTCACTTCTGGAAAGTTCTGGGCACTTTGTTTTTGGGCAAATGATTTCTTCTAGAGTTGTTACATGTGTACAGGGAGAGCCAAACAGAAATCCATTTGGTTTTATAATTGCGCTTGTTAACGCTAACTACATTTAATTCTGGAGTACAAAAGGCATGTAGGATGGCTCTGAAATAGCCTCCTTGATAGTATAAGAGTGCTCTTTAGTTGAAAACCAATATGCTTTACTTGTTATAGCAACCAATTAGTATGTTCAGAAACTATGCAAATTACAAGGGGAAACTGTATTTCAATAATTTCTTGGTGATTACATAATTATTTCAATCAGTGATTTAGTTCATCTCGATTTCCAGTAATCCCTTCTGCTCTGGTGGATCATAGAGGGATTTTGTTGTAGCTCTCAAAATCCAAAATTAAACAATTAGCTTAGAGGTCTCTGTGCCCCTTGCATTAGGTGGCTTTAATGCTGAAGCATTTGGCAGTTCTTTAGTATTCCCGATGAACCTTAGATGATCCTTTCTTGGCCTTGCTATCCTCACCTTCCTCTGCCTATGACCTTTTGCAGGCTCTGAAAGCCCCAGAGTATACCCTGCATTGTGAAAGGGCTTGACATGTGAAGGAAGCAGCTTTCATTTCAGTTTCATTGTCCCCACCTGCATCTTCCAGCTGACCCCAGCTGAGGACAACTGCAGCTGCCACAAGAGGCCTGTTACAGTAACCTACCAATGCTTGTGCTGCACAGCACGTCCTCCTTGCTATGCACAAATCACACTTGTCATGATTCTGTTACAGCCACTGAAGAGGTTGCTTTTTAAAGTGATGAGAAGCCCAAGCACTAGCTTCTGGAGATCGGAGCACCCAGTTTTCCAGCCTATGCCTTTCTCATATGTGCACTTGACAAGGAATGGCTCCAGTAATGAGGGTGGTTTCCCGCAATTGCTAGCTGAAAGCCAAATTAATTACCTGTGACTGAGCCTGTTATTAACATACAGGCTTAAACAGGAAGTGGACCTGAAAAATCCCATTTTTTGTCCAAAAAACAAAACAAAACCCCAACAAAAAAAACCCAGCCATCATTGCGGGGATGACAATTTGGGGCCAGTGTTCTAATTTTTTCATATGTGTATGAAAGTTATGTTCTGGGTGGCAGTATCAAGGCAGTGTGCGTGCATGCGCATGTGCATTCAGAGTGGGACCATCCTAATTCAAGCTGAGTGGGATATAAAATTGACTGAGCGGATGTCAAAAAACATGTGAGCACATGCACACGCCTTAGAGGGAACACTGCTTGGGGTTATGGAACATGGCGGGAAGGTAGCACGTCCTACCCCTACGACAGGGATAGGGGAGTCTGTTCTGATTATCTGCCTACTTCTGGGCCTAGATGTTTTCCCGAGGTCTCTCGGGATTTTCTTATAGTGAGAGCTGGTGATTCTACCAATGCCTTGGTCAGCCTCTGGAATGAGGAGATGACTCGGGCAATCAGTTGATTGCTACTAGATGTCTGTGGCTAACTTGCAGAGCTTATGAGGCCCTTTGGTATACTGAAAAGCGGGGGACAATGAATTAACTGAGGTGTTGACAAGAATACAACTGACAAACATTTTTAAGTGCATGGGTTCTCATTAGGGGTGTGCACAAAACAGGTTTCCATGGTTCTGTTCAAATTAAGACCAAATTCAAACTGGATCACAGTTCTGCGATCCAGTTTGGTAGAACCAACCGGGTGGTCCAGCCCCTTCAGCTGAACTGGGTCACACAGCAGGTTTGTAAAGGGGAATCTGGTGAAGGGAAGCCTTCACAAAAGACTTCTAAAGGGTGCCCGGGGTGGGGGTGGGGTGGGGCGTAGCAGCAAGATGCACTTAAAAGTAGTTGATACGCTGATGGCATTCCCTCCCTTCAGCAGCCCACCCACAGAGACGTGGCTCCGGCAATGACCTGGCCTTTGCACAAGTGAAGACACCATTTGCATGGTCAGTGTGTTAATGCAAATGGCCTCCACGCATGCACGGAGGCCAGGTCATTGCCGGAGTCATGTCGCCACACATGAGCTTCTGAGCACCAGCACTCTGCAGTGGGCCAGTGGCAGTAAGGAGAGGACTACGTATCATCTATGTTTAGGGGTATCTTGCCACTCCTGCCAGCCGCCCTTTAGAAGCCTTTTGTGAAGTCTTACCCTTTGCTTGTAAAGGGGAAACCTCACCAGATTCCTGTTTACAAAAACACCGAACTGCTGAACCAGTCCACCACAAACTGAACTTGTGGTCCAATCATGGACCGGCTAGTTTTCTTAAAGGCCAGTTCAGTTTGTGATCAGATCGAATGAGCTGGCCTGGTTTGTGGCAAGCTAGTTCGGCTCGAATTGGTTTGTGCACGCCCCTAGTTCTCATCCTCTTTTCCTGAGGGTCACGCAGCCCCCAGGAATAGATGTATAGAAGTAGAAAGGGTTTTTGGAAGGAGGGGAGAGACATGAAAATTACTCCCCCCTCTCGCTCTGTGCCCAGTCTGCTGCCTCTTTGTGCCTCTTTGTGCCCGGTTTGCTGCACAAAACCATTTTCAGCACAGGAACACTTAAGGCAGCTTGCAGATCTACAGCCCTCCTTCCATCACCAGAGGGCTGCAGGTCATGTCAGCCCATATTTTGAGATTGTGAGCCCCTTAGGAATTGGCTACTAAGTGTGAGAACCTCTGTTTAAAAATTGTATATTAAAAAGTTCGTAGTAGTAGTAGAGAAATGTTGTAAGCTGATCTGAGCCTAAGGGATGTAGGAGGATATCAATCAATCAATCAATCAATCAATCAATCAATCAAACAAACAAACAAACAAACAAACCTATTCTGTGGTGGTGATGTCAACAAATAAATTGTACTTCTCTGCTACCATCACATCTCTACAATGAATGTGTGTTTCCAGGCCTTTTGAACACTGCGGGGAGGCTGGGGGGAGGATTCAGAGTTGCCACTGAAGACTTCCCCCAGCAAGGGTTGGGGGAATGAGGAACAGAGGCTACTGCCGCCACCTGGTGAGTCATAGGGGATGCCCTCACGCCAGAGCCCAAAGCAACCTTTGGGTCAGCCCTGCCATGACACCTGGTAAAACTGATTATTTAGATCTATTTCAGTCTGTCAATAGGCCTGGCTATGGAACTGAAACCACTTTGGTCACCCAAATGGTTGACCTGTGCTGAATGTGGATGACGGACAAGAGGAGTGCAATCCTAATGATACTCTTGGTTTCCTTATCAGCTCTCAATACAATCAACCATGGAGCTTTTTCACTGAGAAGCAGTATATAAACAAACAAACAAACAAACAAACAAACACAACAGCCTGATTTGGGTATTTGGTGTCAAATAGCTTTGACACAATTGCCTGTAGAGAAGCATCAGGAAAATGGGTAAAATGAATTAAAGCACACTTTCCACTCAAATTCCTGGATGTTTTATATCCAAGGTGACACTTTTCCTATATCCTAGACAGAATATCCAATATGGCAACCCTGATCAGAGGACTTTGGCACAACCAAAGGAGTGGGCCTTCTCTGTAGTCACTCCTAGGCTGTGGAATGCGCTCCCTATAGACATTCGTGGTTTAACATCTTTGCCAGCCTTCAAAAGGGCCCTTAAGACATGTTTTTTCAGCCAGGCTTTTAGTAATCTCTGAATGTTTTACACTTTTAAATTGCTGTTTTTAACAGTTTGTTTTATTTTGTTTTTCTTGGGTTCATTTCTGTAGACCACCTAGAGCCTTTGGAGTCAGGTGGTATATAAATAAAATCAATAATAATAAGTAATAAATAATAATAACAACCCTGCTCCACTCTGCTCATTTGGTCTTCTCTAAGGTTACCAGGCCAGATGCATTGAAAAACTTGAGATTTCTGATGCAGTGCCTGGTACAAGACTGCCAAGTGCCAACCCTTGGAAAATTACCAGAAATTATTCTGCTTTGAGAGTGGAGCCCAGCAGTAAAGGGGCAGAGCTCAGCAGGAGCCCCAATCTCTGTTGTCCATTTATCTGAGGATAACACTGAAGAAACAGCGTCATTTGTGGCAAATTGGCAATCCTATTCTTCTCCAACAGAGGGAGGCAGGAGAGGGGAAAGGGGGCTGAACCGGGCAGTGTGAGAGTGCTGTTTTCTCATGCCTGTGTTTCACCAAGGAAGAGACAGAAGTAGGAGGTAAGGATGAATACCAGTCCTGTTAGGAACACAATTGCTGGGTGAGAATTTCCTTCTTTGGGTTTCTATGTTGCTCATCAAGGGATGGGCTTAGCTCTTGAAAATTAAGTTTATTCTGAACTCTGTACCTGTAAGACATTTCTAAAACTGTTATTAATGATCAGGCCTATGGTGTTCCAATATCACGGGGACAATTGTGATAGCTGAAATAGAATTAATTGGAAGTCAATGAACTGGCTAGGTTATTACAAATCTTTTTTTTTCCCATTGTGAAGTTTCTTATTCTTCCGGAGACCTCTTGAAGAGCAAAGTGAAGTATGTTCCTTTTTCACACAGCTGTGCCTGGATGCTTAGCTGACTCTGGAATTCATCTTCTTTGCCGCTGGCATTTCAAGCCACAACTAAGCCAGTCATAATGGAAATCTCAAGGGAAATATCTTAATTAGTGCTAATAAAAATATTGCAACATGCTGTGATTGACATTTGCTTTAATACTGCTATATTTTTTCCTCCTGTCAGTGGAAGGAATATGGCTGAAGAATATTGTGGATTTGCTCTCTAGAGTAACATAAATAGCTTCACAAAAATACTTTAAAGAAATTGAGCCAAGCATTAAGAAATCCTTAAAATGGTAGAAGGGCCATCCAATTTCATGGTGTGAAAAATCCCCAGGTCTCCCCTGCCCTGACAAGACATAACCACTGGATAATTCAGATGCTGAAAGTCAGAAAGAAATGAGTTCAGTTTCAGTGTGGCTAGATCCACACTCCTTTCAGAAGCTAAACTTTTCTTTAGATGAATAAGAATGGGGAGAATGGGTCAGGGGAAAAAAAAATAAAACTCATTCCCTTTAACTACACAATCGCCATTTAAAACTCCCGAAACAAAACAAAACAAAACAGACAAAAAAATCTGACAAGAATGAGATATTGCATACTTTTACAGTGTGTCATAAACAACATCTTAGAAAGTGAATATTAAAATCAAGGACACCTCAAGGAAAAATGAATGTGAATATGAGATGTTTACATGCTCCAAAGGCTGAGGTGGCAAACCAGATATCTCACTATACGTTCTGCTCTTTGGTGCTCCATAAGAAGAAAACTGACGTGTGAATCAGCTATGGCAAGGTGGCCAACCTGATACTCTCCAGCTGTTGTTGGACTACAATCCCCATCATCCATGGCAGCTGAATACAGCTCTTTAATGTGGTAGGAGAAAAAGCCCACATGCTCTGCTGCTGCTTAGCTGACCATAACTTCCTGAGCCTCCTATCTTGCACACAATCACAAAACTGGAGTGGGCACAGCTCCAGAACATGGATAGGATGCATCTCGTACATCCTATCCATCAATCATCAATCATGAAAGCAATCATGAGAGCAACCCTAGTCTATGGCTGCATTCATACATAATGCCAAGCCTTAGGCAAATGTGCCAGAGGTTAGAGTTTGTGGTTATCCGAATGTGTGAAATCATGGTTTCATCAACCAACTGCATCTCGATTTTCAACCTCAAACCTGATTTTGAACCTTTGGTTTGTAGTGAGTTTTGCTTTTGAAACTCCAGGTTCCAAAGGACCATTGTTTCACCCAAATTCTGCCGCCACTGGGTTTTATGCTGTGGCTTCGCCCAAAATCATAGAGAAGTTGGCTCAGAGCAGCCCAGAAATGGGTCAGCTGTATGCCAGCCACACTTCTCACTGTCCAGCTCTCTGAGCTGTTGCCCCACCTTCCCTCATCTCCACACTCATTTTGCCATTGCTTGGCAACAGGGACACCACATTCATGGCATTCATCCATTTAAAGGGAAAGAACCACATTGGACAAAGCCTGTGTTCCCCTGATTCTTATGGGCCCCCTTATCCATCCATCCAAAAAGGATGGGATGACAAGATGGGGACAGCAAGAGAGGTCTCCAGTAATTCATGACTTCAGAAATATGTGTGCAAACACATGAAGTGCTGGTAACACCAGAAATTGAACTACTATGTTGTTTCCCCACAAAGGGCACACATGCCAGGCCATTGGGGAAGTGATACCACAGTGCTTAGCAAAAATATCAGTGTGCCAACCCCATGCATAAACCCCGGCCATGACAACCTTCCCATGGTCCAGTCATATAAATAAAGAGACAACATGTTGCCCCACAAATCCGGTGTCTATCTCTGTCCATTGGATTAGATGGCCTGAGCAACCTGCAACACACACCTTGGTGCATTGCCAGGCATGCAGGACCTTTAATTGGAATTACCATACACAATGTTTGACAGCTTCCATCTGTGGAACGGGAGGGAGTACATGCACAATGAACCCTTTCATTAATAGCACACCTGATTTAGTGTGGCTACTCAGAAAGGCATCCTTTCAAAGGTGTTGC
This sequence comes from Hemicordylus capensis, assembly GCF_027244095.1. Taxonomy (NCBI): domain Eukaryota; kingdom Metazoa; phylum Chordata; class Lepidosauria; order Squamata; family Cordylidae; genus Hemicordylus; species Hemicordylus capensis. The sequence continues at coordinate 32,161,643 of NC_069661.1, read as the reverse complement.
CTAGGCTGTGTACTTGATTTCCCTGCCTAGGCAGTACCTGTATTTGGTACTGCTCCCTCTAACTGATTAGAAGTGTTCCTTCAATTTTACACACACACACACACACACACACACACACACACACACACACACACACACGTCCACATATCCAGCCTTGCCCCCCCACACCCGGCTTTGAGGTACCCCAGACTGGTGCAGTATCATGGGTATTGGCAAAGGAAAATCTACCATGAACAGGATAACCCAAAGTTTGGGTTTAAAGAAAGCTAGGTTTTTTCAGTAGCTCTGTTCTATTTTTTGTACCAGTTTGTAGGGGAAAGGGAGCCCATCCCCATTCCCTGAGGTGCTAGCATGCAGTCTTGGCCACACATCATGAGTGGAGCCATCCAACGGGACAAAAGGGACATGCTTGAAAGTGCTGTGTGATGATAAAACATGCAATAGATGAGCATTCCCTTCTCCCATAGACTGCTCTCTCATGAGAGTGCCTAGCCATGGAGACATGCATGCGGGCCGGAGGGCTGTTTCCTCCAAGCCTGTTGCTAGATCCATGCAAGCACCAGGAAAGTGTACCCTAGCAACACCTTTCCCAGTCCCGGTGACTGCCGCAAACTAGCAGTCCAAGTGCCCCCTCTGACAGTCTGGTCTCCCTGCAACACAGATCCATGTTTTTTGCAGTATGTGTGTGTGTGGGGGGGGGCGGGTTCCCCACATGGCTACCTAGTTTGCCAGTGATCACTGTGGATGCCCTGCCCCAGGATGCCCCTCAACAGCTTATTGCCATACACTGCAACACTAGTCCCAGCCCAGCCCATTTGGCTGTGGACGTAGGATCCATCCCCAGTCTTTCTCAATTCTGACCACTTGAAACCACTCGGACACATGGAGTGGACAGGACTACTTGGAATTCTGGAATGGTTGAGTGGAGAGGGGAAGGTATGGAGTATGAGTTCTATTATTAACCAGAGATACCGGAAGCCCCACATCAGCAGGACCCCCTATAGATGGATGGCCATCTATAGTGTTAAGTCCAATGGAAACCTGGTTTTCCCCCAGTGGACTTGCCCTCTCATGAGAGGCTAATCCCTAGCTGGCAAGCCAACATGAGGGCAGGAGTGTGTTGGACTGTTTGGACTGTGTAGCCTGGGTCTACAAGTCCAATAGCATCCTTTGTCACAGTGGACCAAACCCTAGGATCCTCTGCCTGCCCTCATATACATATTCCTTCCTAAGAAGTCATCATGATCCCTTCCTGGAATAACAGGAAACTAGTGCCTTTCGCCACCCCCCTGTATCAGTAATTGTGCTTGTGCAAGACTGTATGGTCAAAAAGGCATGATCGCACTGGGCACACCCTCACCAAGTTCATGGCCAATGGTTGTCGCTTTACTGATGTCCTGATGCCTTGTTCGCACTTGGGAAACCCATCTGGTATAGAGCTCTGGGATGCAGCCTTGACAGACTAGGAACATAGGAAGCTGCCATATACTGGGTCAGGCCATTGATCTATCTAGCTCAGTATTGTCTTCACAGACTGGCAGCAGCTTCTCCAAGGTTGCAGGCAGGAATCTCTCTCAGCCCTGTCTTGGAGAAGCCAAGGAGGGAACTCAAAACCTTCAGCTCCTCCCAGAGTGGCTCCATCCCCAAGGGGAATATCTTACAGTGCTCACACTTCTAGTCTCCCTTTCATACGCAACCAGGGCAGATCCTACTTAGCTAAGGGGACAAGTCATGCTTGCTACCACAAAACCTGCTCATATGCCCATTCCCACCATTCTCTGCTGCAAAATGCAAAGAGAACTTGACTTTTCACTACCCCACTGCCTGGGCTCTTTGCTTCATCAGCATGCAGCTCCTTTCCTGAAGAATACTTTAGAATGTACTTGCTTCTGTTTCATGTCAAACATAAAGCCATGCCCAGGACTGCTAACAGCTGCACTACACACAGATCTTATGAAATCCTGGCCAGAGTGCTGGATTTCCTACAAAAACGACTTTCCTGTTCATTATCTCAAGTTATCACCCACACACAAAAAAGGCTATATGAAATTAACAGGAGCAGATAGTGTTTCAAGCATTCAATCCTTGAACTCGTCATGATTCAAGGGAATTGGCATAGATTATGACATTCAGTGGGCCAGAGAAGGAAGCAAGGTTTTAGTGTTCAAGGGGTTAATGTGGAGAGTCATCTCCAGGAAACAACTCCAACTTGAATCCCACTGAGAAACGGGACTGCTGATTGCATTTATTTCTGTATGGGAGAAATGCAGGGGAGTCGCTTCTGGTGGACTGGACCCCAAATACACAAACACAGCACCTAGCTTATGTCAGTTCCACATACACACCCGCATGTGCATTCACCCCAGTACAAACTGTAAATGACTCAATGGCCTGTGCAACCCAACCCTTAAATGGGAACCGTCATCAGCATGGGAAGCATCGTAAGCTAAATTATCTGGCCCTCAACTAATGTAGGTAAAAGACAAGAGCAGAGCATGCTAGATTACATCTTGGGACACAAAAGCAAGGGAGAGAGTGGTTTGTCTTTTGAGGTAAGGATAAGGCCCTTCCTGGCAGATGAGGTAGCTGGCGGCTTAAGACCCACCAAGCAATCAGAAGAACATTGCTGGCATTTAATTCTGAACTGCTGCTGCTGATTATCCAGAGATGCATGAAGGAAGAAGAGCTGCCCTCCCCATAAATGCTTCTTAGGTGCACATTTTGCACTGGGATTCCATCCCACTGGGAAACCTGCTTTCTTCTTTTGTAGATAAAGACACTTTAAAAATGCAGGATTTCCAGCTATGCTCGGCTGCTGCCCCACTATTCTCCTGCCCTTAACATCCATGCTGTAGTCACCCACTGTCCCCCAATCTTCAGTGATCACCTCTGAGTCAGGTGCTCTTACTCTCCTGAACTTAAACAATCAGGAGCAAAACAGGTCCGGAGGATAAAATGCAGAGATCATTGGCTTCTGCAACGCACACAAGCCCAAGGGAAATGCCCCCAGAGGGCTGTATCAGCAGTGGCCAGCCAGCTCATTCCAGAAAGAAAACTGCCAATTATCGGGATAACAGAGGCCCCTGGAATTAACACTTGAGGGAAAGCAGGGCCCAAGTTTCCGTTTCCTGCTCCTGAAGGGTGTCAATAAAGCACACAGCTTTAGTCAAAGGTCTCTGCCTACTGAGAGGTGTGAGGTGCACAGTAGGGAAAGGAAGGGTTCCCTCTGCCCAGAAGGCAGTGTTTGCAAAACCATGGTTGAATGATCATCTGTGAGATTATTCCTAGCTTCACAGATTAACCACAGGTTATTCTACCTGAGGTTTCACACTATGCCTGAATGTGCCCTCTGTGTTGTTGAATTTTGTTGTTGAACTATTGAATTCAGGCTCCACACAGACATTGGTCTTTTAATGCACGTCTGCAGCAGGGAAGAGAGGGAGATAGGTGGCTTTTGGATGCTGGGCTGTTCTTAAAGTGAAAGTGCATTGTTAATTCACTAAGCCTGAATACAACGCAATCTGAACAAATGCAGAAGGTGTGATGTGTGTTATTCTGACAATATGATCAGCGCTCATTCCAAGGTTCAGAATAGGATGCATAACTGTCCACAGTGATAAAACAGGAAAATTGATCCCCATTATTAAAAGTGAGTCACATTAAGTTGGAAAGCCGGGGGATGAATCACATCTCCTAAGGGTGCAAGTATTAAGAAATCAAAATTAATTCAAATACACTGCACAAGTTGAAAATTAATTTAAAATAGAAGTGAATTATGCATTTTAATTAAGGTGGTTTCTAGCTTTATGCTGTTTTGAAGGGCTTTTTTTCTTTTGGTCCAGAGCAATGTAAATTGCATCGCTGTGGTCATTAATCAAAGGGGAAGAGTCCAATCAAAATTGCATATGCAACCATTATCAAGAAATATGAAGGGAAGGTGATGAGAAGGAAATGGTAATGAAGGCAAGGGAAGCATAATGAGGAGTCTACGCCATTCCTTGTCTATGCTGAGAACACCATTGTAAAAAATCAAGGCAGTACCTTGGTGACCATATGTCATACATTTTAAGTCTCAATGAATTCAGTAGGAATAAAGTATCCCACAGGACTCTTACTTGCACATCAGAGTCCGGGTCTATTGATTCAAGCTATAAGATAACATTCAGGTGGGAGGGGCATGGTATGAAGGTTTCACCCAAACCACCTACTAGCCCACTTTTTAAAATCATCACCACCAGTTCCATGGCTAACTCCTAACCCCTGCTAACTGGGCAAAGAGGCACCTTTTTAAAATGGTGGTTTTATTTATTGAGCAGGGGGAGAGTAGCTGGCCCTATCCACCCCAGCACAGTACCTCCAGTGACTGTTGCTGGTGTCTATCTTATGTTTCTTTTTAGATTGTGAACCCTTTGGGAACAGGGAGCCATCTTGTTTATTTATTATTTCTCTCTGTAAACTGCTTTGGAAACTTTTGTTGAAAAGCAGTATATAGAAATATTTGTTGTTGTTGTAGTTCACACCTCCTGTCAATGGCAGCAGCACTTCTTCTGTAGGAGTTGGTGGCTGCCAGTGTTTTCCCCAAATTGCCCTGGGGACAATGCTATATAATGATGCATTATCATTCCCGGGGACTTCTGGGGATAAAATAGTGACCATCACATGCCCAGAGAAGCACCGCCACAACCATTGGTAAGCTCCCTTTTCACCCACATGTTGCTCATCTCCATAAAAATCACCAGGATGACTCTCTCAAGTCTGCTATTTGTGAATGGGGTGAAAAAAATTCTGTGAGCCCCAAATTCAGAATGAAAATGAAGCATCACATTTTTACATGCTTCCCTGTATCCTTGCAAGAAGAAAGCTAGCACAGCAGTGAGTGTCATGGGAAAGACTCTCTGCCAGATGGTCAAGGGTTTTTTTTTGGTTTTTTTGCAAGGAGTATTTGCATGGAAGAGCATTTTAAATTGTTGCCTGCTCCCCACAGTAGTACACAGTCCACTCTGCCACCTCAAGATTTTACCACCTAATTCTGTGTAAACATGGCCTCAGTGACCAGAAATTGACCAGATGTATTTATTCCCCTTTTATAATTTTATCCTGCCTTTCAGTGGCATACAATTTAAATAATAAGAAAAAGGCACAGTATTTATGCAGAGGTGTCTAGCTGCAGATGGGACTCAGGGGGATAGCTGGTGTTAAATTATAGGAGTGGGCACAAAACCGCCACACAAATGGCCAGGGAGCATGCATGGCGGCCTCCAAAATGGTCACCTCCAATGTGAAAAGGGCCGGAATGGCCTGAAAATGGGCCAAAATGGCCCTTGCAGGACCAGGGGGAGGCCAGCAGGGGGAGAGGGAGACTGTGGAGACCTCCACCCCCACAGCTGTGCCAGCATCCCCCAAGTGGTGAGTAACATTTAAAAAAATAGTTTAGAACAGTCCCTGAGCCGGTGGGGGGAGGGGGGTGTTTTGGCTCGAAGTCGAGCCGAGCTGGGCCCAGTCTGGCTCAAGGGTGAGCCTTCAAACCAGACCAGTTTGATGGTGAACCAGCTCAACCACGAGCCAGTTTACACATCCCTATTAAATTATATTAAGGATACCAGTCCACAGAAGAGGCCTCTCTGTTGCTTTGTTGAGTCTTCTGGACCCCTGGTGATCAAGGGTCCATCCATACTTCCTCATTCAGAGGAAAGGTCAAATTGACTTAGAGCAGGGCTAGGCAGCCTTGATTCTCCAGCTCTTGTTGAACCACAACTGCCATCATCCCCAGTCCCTGACACAGAGGCTGATGTTAAAGATGCCAGCCCAAAGACCCACTACTCTGGAGAGTCTTCTGTTTCCTCATTGTCATTTTTGATATCTTCATGCTCAGCAACTTTTCTTTTATGAAAATAAGGGCAAAATGAATATGCAAGAGTCCCTATTTTCTTCAGTGAAATAATAGAATCTATTATTTCAGTGAAGAAAATAGGGGACACTCTTGCAGTCTCATTTTGCCTGGAAGGCTTCAGTTCCTCTGCCTTGACTTTGCCCCATGTCCTCATCACCACCACTATTTTACAGTGTGGAAGGTCATCCTCCATGTGCTGCGTGTTTATATGCATTTATTTTGCAATAGCTTGTCCTGCACTGGCTTTGGAAGCAGGTGTGCCAGTAAACAGACTGCAACTGCTTCTTTGTTTTAAAATGTAAGACTGTTTGATCTCACAAAGGCTCCTGGTCAGATTTTTAATAAGCTGCCTGCAGGAAGTGCATTATTCAGCCAAATGCACCATCTAGGCTGGCAGTTAGGAACCCTGGCCACATTTTTAAAAGGCATCCAAAAATCTCCCCAAAAGGGTAAAAGTGGTGCAGTAATTTATTTGTTTTTATTAAATATTTTAATATAAGAAAACTTGAATGTAACAAACATTCCAAAATACGCTAAAATAAAGACACAACCATGACAATCTAAATGTTGTATCATTACCAACATGCTATATCATAACCAATTCAATTTCTGCCATCACTGAATTGCTTAGTATTGTTTCTCTTGTTAACAAAAGGGCTATATATCTAAACAGTAGCAGAATTGTAAGGGAAAGCAGTCCTTGAAGGCAATAATCTCTTCCTGCTGTTACCTGCCCTCCCACTACGCCCCATTTAAATGCACACACATTCATAGGTAAACTGGCTCCAGGCTTGGAGATAGCATATAGTCATCATGGCCAGTAGCCATGGATAGGCTGGTCCTCTGTTATGAACGGTCTATAACATATCAGAACCAGAGGTACCAACTCAGAAGTATGGTGAAATATAGGCCTGTGTCTGATTTCATTTTTATATTAAGAAATGATACCTGAACTCGAGGTGAACTGGCACCCAGGTCAAACTGCTCTCTGGAACAGGAGGAATCCAGCATTGTTTTGTAAAATGGGTGAACACAAAGTCTTTGGCCTGGGCTACTCATATGCTAAAATGCATCTGACTCACTATGTCTATGGAAGAGTCTGCCAGAGGCTGATCTTCCCCCTTCCTGTTGCAAGAAGCCAGTGTTAATCGTTGTCAATTGCTCTCTATAGAAATTCAACATAGCCAAATGCATACACAGTAAATGCCTGTAGATTTTAATCCTCACCTCACCAATGCTACAAATCTCACACACACCTTTTCATGTATACTTTAAATATGCTCTTGTTTTCAATTAAACACTGGGTGGAGGTACACAAGCTGTCTCACACAGAATATCCTGAATCCCCTTACTAACTGCTGACTTTTTAACACCTTTTGGGAAGATGCCATTGTGGCTCTCAAGTGCAGATTTGCCTTGGGCAATGCTCCCCTCCCCTCCCTTCCTGAGCGCGCAGTTTACAGAAGATGAGACTCAGAGATCTCTCTGGACTGGCCAATATCCTGAATAATTAAGACTTTGTTCAGAAGGTAGCAGCTAGTTGTCACCTTTTTGGACACCCAGGAAAAGAGGAGATTTTGAATAGATTCTATTCAAGGATTAAAGAGAAAAACACTATAAAGAATGAGGCTTTAGACAGAGAGTTCAGCAATCTTTTGCCTACAGCAAAAGGCTGCTCACAGGATCCCAGGGTTTGCTGCTAAGCTGCAGGGCAAAGCAGGAATTCTGTTCATGAACAGAAACTACAGCAATGCCTGAGTTTTGCTGCCCAAGCTGCCTGATCTGAGCAACTGCACAGCTCCTGTCTCAGTGAGTGCCTCACTCCTTCAACTGAAGTGATCCTCTGCTTTCAAGCCTCTGATCCTGGGTAAATATGCTGCTCCTTTACAAGCCTTAGAATTCCCTCCATCCTTTCCCTGCTCCCTTCTCCTTCCCCCCTTCTTTCCCTCTACTAATCTCCCCAAAACCGTGCCAGCCCTCAGCCTTCCCCCCTCCCCTTCTTTTCTGCCTGTATCTGAATTGTATTAGTCTCTAGGAAGATTTAAATGCACACACATATGTTAGTTAGGCACACGGGTGAATATTGGTACTGGTTAGGATGTTCTGTTTAAATACTGTTAGCAATATTGATAGAGTGCTCTGCTTTCTGCTTTGCTAGATTATGTTGTTAGTCTTCTCTACTCAATAAAGCCCATTGAATCTTGAGTGGTTTGATCTCCTTTTCTTCCTTGCGTCCAGATCAAACGTGGTCACCAATATAAAAGAACTTGGCCCAGACCTATTTTATATACTAGCTAATGAGCATAATTAGTATATAGATCAGGCCTGGTCTGTAACACCTCCATGAATTTGACCAATCTCCTTTTAAAGCCATGAAAGCCAGTCGCTACCACCATATCTTCTGTGTGTCTCCTCCAAAAGTGCAGTTACATTGACACATAAATGAGTTAGGCTACCCTAACTCAGACAATTGCATAGTTTGCCTCTACAGCTGAACCAAACGTGACTCTTTAAGCACATTTGGATAGATGTCGCATGCCGCAGATTTTCACGCAAACATTTGGTAATTTTTCCAACATAAACATAAAATGGAACTAAGCAACTATTGAGCTTTTCCCTCTCATTTGAATTGTATGGACTTTTTCTCTTTTTAAAAAAAAAACTCTACATGGCCACTTGTATTTAAAAATACATATGTATGTATTTTTAATTTGCAAGGGATAAACTGGAAGCAAACACAGTAATCACACTAGTATATAATATATTATATTATATTATATTATATTATATTATATTATATTATATTATTAAATTTGCCTTGCATATTTACATGAATTTATTTCCATTTCAACTCCATCCATCCTGCAATTGACTCCAGACCATTGCTAGAGCAACATTCCAAGTTCCTTGCTTCTTTTTTTGACTTATGTCCATTCTGACTTGTAACCAGCTTCACAATGAGCTGTTTGTCATTCTGAACACCTGTGACCTAGTCTAAACTTGTGCTGCACATGATCAGTACATTCCTTCAGGCTCCAGCCTGGACACACAAGTACTGTTACAAACATTTAAAATCACACATCATATTCCCCCCCCGCCAAAAAAAATTGTTCTCTCTCTCTCAACCTCTTTTGCAGTACATTTAACTGCAGCCACCATAACTACCCTCTAAAAAGTAAAAAGCTAATTTGTTCTTTGATCTCTCCCTAACACTGCCCCAGAGCTTTGAAATGTTTGTGCCAGATGCAAGTGCAAGCCAAAACAAAATCTGGAATTTATTAGTATAAATAATAATGTATGCACTTTTTACCACACTTGCAACCTGTCCTTTGAATGTTTTTAGAGTTCTAGTGAAAGGATAGCCATACATTGATTTATGTTCTCTTATTCCTACAGACTCTTACCCAATGGAATAACTAGGCGACTGGGTGTGTGTTATGCAAGCTGTGATTGATTTGAAAGATGAGTAGAGTATCTCACCTTTTTTTTCTCATTTACAAGAGGAGGGCAAGCAAGGCTAGTGTATCAACATTAGAAAGAATTTCTATTCCATCTGCCCTCCTTTAAATCGGAAAGCAACAGGAAGGCTTTGAGAAAATATTTGAGATCAGTGAGAAATATGATAGTCTAAGTGAAGTTTATTCTGAAATACAGCTGGATACATTTTGTGTTGCACAAAAAAAAAATCTGCAGTTGAAACTAAGTTTTTGTACAGTTGGGCTTATGGAGTTTAATAAGGAAGAAGGTTTCTTAAAAATAGAGGGGGGAAGAAAATAGAAAAGAAAACAGAAACGAATACTGTTTCCTTTCAATTTTCAAAACCTTGGGTGGCATTCTTTCTAACCATGCAGAAGTGCTACAACATTTAGTAATCCAGAGTTGCACTGCACAGTCAAGAGGGGGTACAATTGTTGCCAATCTCTCTTTCTCCTAGAAGCACTCTAACATACAAAGATATGTCCCGGAGGGCTGCAAAAAGCAATCCCCCCATCCACACAGTGGGATTCTAGAGTACTAAACACTGCCGGAGGTGCTATGCATGCAGCACCCCCATATCGTTAGTGAGGACGTCAACCCTTATACGCAAATATTTTAGAGCCTTACCTTACTCTCTCCTATACTTTGCAAAGCACCTCCCTTTTTCTTGCGCTCTGTCTGTCTTTTCCTTCCTTCCTTCCTTCCTTCCTTCCTTCCTTCCTTCTTGTCTCTTTGCTATTTCTTTTCATTCTCATTTTCCCTTCCATCTTCCTTCCTTTCAGTTAGAAGATTCTAGAACAAGGGGATGAGCATTTATAGAGTGAGCTAAACCCACCTGCCTCTTGTGCAGTAGGAAACAGATCTGAGAATAAACCTTGCATCTCATCTGAGGCTTAAACACAGTGTGGCAGTGGCAGACTTGCTTAGTTAAATCTGGGTCTGACCCGATCACATCTAAGATAAGGATGGAGGATTCTGATTTTAAGGAGCATGCCAGGGCATCTGTGCATCCCATCAGAGCATTTAAAGAAGGTGTTTTTTGTTTTTTGTTTAGTTTCAAAAATGTTTCTCTAGTTTATTGTAACTTGATTTTGTTTTAATGTGCTTTTAATTAAACTGTATGCTTTATTCAATTGTTTTACTGTTCTACTTTGTGAGCTGCTCAGAGAACAATTGTGTCTGTGACTGAGATAACGTTGTTGTAATTCCATGGTTCTAAAAATCAGACCCCTTGCCACCTGTTTTATGCATCATATTGAAGCATGCCTGCATGGTGGTTGTTGCTGTTTTATAAATATTATTACACACAGACCACTTTTCAAAGAAGAATTTCTCAAAGCGATCTACACACACACACACACACACACACACACACACACACAAAATGATGGTTCCCTGTCCCAAAAGGGCTCACAGTCTAAAGATAAACATAAGGTAGACACCAACAGAAGCTGTCTATGGAAGAGATGCTGGGCTGGTTGTTCTGCCCCTCCTAAATATAAGAGAGTTGTCACTTTAAAAGGTACCTCTTTGCTCAGTTAGCATATGATGCTACCATTCAAACCAGAGTGAGTGTGTTACAGTGGAAAGAGAACTGGGGTGCGACAGGGGAGACCTGGGTTCACATACCTGTTCAGTCCTGGACCTCACTTGGTGGTTTTGGGCCAGCAACTTATTGACCTACTTACTTATTTAATATATTTGTATCCCACCCAAAAGTCTCTGGGAGGTTTACAATAAAACAGCACAAATTAAAACAAAATTAAATGTAAAAAAATTAAAACAGTGTTAAAATCTGTAAATGTAATTAAAAGCCTGGGTGAACAAATTTGTCTTAACTGCCTTCTTAAAAGTTATCAGAGACGGAGAGGATCTTATTTCAACAGGGAGCACATGCCAAAGCCTCAGGGCAGCAATGGAGAGGGCCCGTCCTTGAGTAGCTACCAGAGAAGCTGGTTGCAACAGCAGATGAACCTCACCAGATAATCTCATTAGGTGGCAGTGCTCATAATAAAGAAGAAATTCTCTTAAATACCCTGAACCTGAGCTGTTTGGGGCTTTATAGGTCATAATCAGCACTCTGTATTTTGCCAAGGAACATATTGGTAGCAAGTGCCGTGTTTTTAGTATAGGTGTAATGTAGTCTCTTTGAGCTGACCCAGAGACCAACCTGGCTGCCACATTATGCATCAACTGCAGTTTCCGGTCTGTGTACAGAGGCCCATATAGAACGCATTGCAGTAATCAAGTTTGCAGGTAACAACCATATGCACTACTGTTCTGAGGTCGTTTATTTCAAGAAATGGATGCAGCTGGCATATTAGTCAAAGCTGATAGAAAGCACATCTGGCCACTGCCTCAGCCTGAGACACCAGAGAGAGGCTTGGATCCAAAAACACTCCCAGACTGCATACCCATTCCTGTAACCCCATCCAAGACAAGTGGATCAAAGCTGTCTCCTGAGTTCCAACCCCCACACAATAAGTACCTCCATCTTATCTGGATTCAGTCTCAGTTTGTTATCCCTCATCCAGCCCATCACTGCCTCCAGGCAGGCATTTAGGGAGGTTATGCTGTTTCCTGATGATGTTGACATGAAGAAATAGATTTGGGTGTCTTCAATGTACTGATAACACCCTGCACCAAGTCTTCTGATAATCTCTCCCAGAGGTTTCATGTAGATGTTAAAAAGTATTGGAGACAAGATGGAGCCTTGTGGGATTCCATACTGGAGCTCTTGTTTTGAAGACCAACAGTCTCCAAGTGACATCATATGTAATGTGCCCAAGAGCTAGGAATGGAACCACAATGAAAAGCAGTGCCTTTACAATTCCTTTACCATTGTAAAGCACATAGGTGTTCTGAGTGTAGATTCTCTGGTAGCAAATGAGAGTGGATTCATTGTTTGTCATTGAAAATGAATCAACTCTCATTTGCTACCAGAGAATCTACACTCAGAATACCACAGAAACAACAAAACCCAGTACCCCATGGGCTTGTGAGTATGGGGGTGGTTGGCACCCTATGTGCACTACACCACCACTCACTCTGGGCCACCCTGTTCCCCCCTAATTGGAGTTATGAGGCTACTGAAACCTCCATTATTCCCCTATTAGGGAAAAGCTTAAAGACTCGCAAACTTCAGAAATTCTTTACAAATCAGCCCTTTGTCCAATTCCTTTGCAATCTGGATGGTGGCAGGCACACATTGGGGCTCTACCACCCGACCCATTCTTCTGCCCCCAAAACCCACTTTCTGCCCCCAAAGACATGCCAATTTCAAAAATACTTTAAAAATCAGCCCTTTGCCAAATTCCTTTGAAATCTGGATGCTAGCTTCCTTGCACCCATTGGGCACCACACACTACAACCCACCCTGGGCCACCCTGGTGCTACCACACACACACACACACACACCCAGGGAGTTCTAACTAAGGCTGCTGAAATCCCCATTATTCCCTATGGGGAAAATCTTAAAGACGCATAAACTTCAAAAATTCTTTTAAAATCACCCCTCTTCCCAATTTCTTTGAAATTTGGGTGGTAGCTTCCACCCATTGGGCACTACCAGCTCCCACTCCTTTGGCCCCAGGGCTCTTTTACTGATCTGAATCGATTTGAATTCGGATTCAGAAAATTGGGGTACAAATAGATTCTGGGGTGATTTGGGGGGGTCAGATTTGGACTCAAAACAAATCAGGGGTGTTTCAATTCAGGTACCAAAAAAATTGATTCGTGCACACCCCTATTGTTAATGTGTGGTGAAAGCTTCTTGGTAACCAACAGGAAGTCAACTGGCTTGAGCAGGCTGGAATGTAATTGAAATACCGTGCATTCAGTAGGCTTCATGAAATGAAGCAGTAGTAGAAGAAGCCATTTCAGACTGTACTACTGTGCCTATGACAGTTTTTCAGCAAGCGACCATGCCCAGAAGCAAAGCATAATGCATTAAATATGAAGGTGCATATTAAATCAAGATGCATAGCTGATGGCAAGGATCTTGTTTCATAATAACTGAAAATCCAGCACCAGATCCAATTCTCTGGATCCCATAGAGAGTTTTAGCAGGAATGTGAACTTCTGTTATTGTCAACATAGGAACACAAAAAGATAAGTTGCCTTATACTGAGTCAGACCATTGGTCCATCCATATGGATCAATCCACCCCAGCACAGTACCTCCAGTGACTGTGGCTGGTGTATATCTTACATTTATTTTTAGACTGTGAGCCCTTTGGGGACAGGGATCCATCTTTTTTTAAAAAAATAATAATAATTTCTCTGTGTAAACTGCCCTGAGCCATTTTTGGAAGGGTGGTATAGAAATCAAATAAATAAATAAATATGAATATGAATATGATGAAGATTTATATATCACTGTTCAACAAAAGTCACCAAAGTGGTTTACACAGATATCAATAAAGCTCTGTGAAGTTCATCTAGCTCTGTATTGCCTACTCTGACTTAGGGTTGCTAGATAGAAAAAAGGATGGTCTCCTGTACCTTTAAGAGATGCACAGAGGAGGAAATTTCAGCAAGTGAAGCTCAGAGCACCACTTTCAAAGCAGCCACTTGAGGCTGCTAATTAGTGTTGTCGTTTTTTAATTGGGAGATCCATAAACTCCAACTGTCTCTGTTTACCAGTGACAGTTCTTATTTGCTGGTCTCCATCCCTGATCAATCACTGCCTCTATTTTTGCTTTTTGGAGATGCATCATTAAAAAATTGTTAGCGTGTGAGTTCCTAGTGTTGTCACCTTTCAGGGTTTGTCTCTGTGCCTGGCTTCTTTAGAAGCTGAATCGCTTGACTGGATGGCTGGATATATCTTTAGGGCACATCTAGGTAAATGGATATGTATGAACACAACAGCACCATGTGGTGTATAGCATGCCCTTTTCTGTACTGCAGCAGCTGAGGTATGGGGAATTCCTATTGCAAAGCAATCATGTTTCTCTTCTATGTATTTAACCATGCAGACAAACATGCTCTTGGCTTTTGAATTAGTGGAGGATAGGCTGTTGCTGAGGAAAGGAACAGAGCAGACAGAACCTTCAAAAATATGTAAATAGGAAAGTCTTGGACCTCATCATTGGCATGAGAATAAGGATGTGTTACTACAACTGCTCCAGAGTGCTGACTAGACACTCCAACTATGCTTTTGGCTTAAAGTGGAAAATCAGCTTAGCTGGGGAAGCAGTTTGGCTTCAGTATCAACTTAAGCAAGTCTTAGTGTACTGGTAAAGAGGAGGCAGAAATACAGTTTAAAGATTTATTAAGGATAGAATGGGGTACAGAAGGCAAAAATCAGGTTAGACAGATGCAATAAATCTTAGCTAGTCTTCTAAATGGAAGTGTAGCTATGGTTTTAAAACAGAGCCGGGCTAGAGGTTTACTTTGAAAACCTCTAGGACAAGCGAAAAGGGATGCACAGAAGGGAGCAAAGAAGCAGGGAGACTTAGGAGTGCAAGAGGCTAGTTGTACCTATCCTTCCTGGATCAAGATGGTGCATTTGTTGCACGTTGGTCTTCTCATGATCAGAAAAGCGAAAAGAAGAAGGAAAAGTTCAAGGAGCAAAGGGCTGCAATTCACACATGCAGTTCCAAGATGCTGGGATATGTGGTGAGCAGAGGCTGAGAACCTGTGCTGTGGCCAGGGCAGATATACTGAAAATCATAACCTGAGGCTTGAACTGAATCAATCAAGGGGGCTCCTTTCCTGTAGGGTAAGGAGGTTTCCCTGTAGGGCAAGGATTGCTAGCTGGATTGAGTCACTTTGAGTGGATTTTGCCCCACAAAAGGCAAAGATAAAACTATGCAGATGGGCTGCATTTGGTGAATGGAGCTGAGCTCAGTTGCATATCTCAAGATCGGGATGTCTTCACATGTAAAATGCTACTTCTCCACCAAGTCCTTGCCAAAAAATTTGTTATTCATTTGTTATTCATAACAAGTTGGGAAATATACCATTCATTTTGCTTGACAACAGCCACTCCTGTTCCCCACCCACATCCTCACACCTGCTCTACATGCACCAGGGAAGAGAAGCATATAGGTGCTTATATGCCAATGCCAGAAGCCTCCAAGCCAAGATGGACAAGCTAGAGTGCTTGGTTGCTAACGCAGAAATAGATATAGTGGGCATAACAGAAACATGGTGGAACAGTGAGAACCAGTGGGACACTGTTATCCCTGGACATAAACTCTATAGAAAGGACAGGGAGGGGCATCTTGGAGGTGGAGAAGCACTGTATGTTAAAGATGGGATAGAATCTAACAAGGTAGAAAACCTAGGAGGACCGGAGTCTTCAACAGAAACCCTATGGGTGACAATATAAGGCCTGAAAAGAAATGTGCTTCTGGGGACATGCTATTGCCCTCCGGATCAAAATGCTGACAGTGACTGGGAGGAAGAAGGAAATCAGGGAGGCGTCAAGGAGAGGCAGGGCAGTAATAATGGGTGACTTCAATTACCCACACATAGACTGGGTAAATTCACAGTCAGGTCATGACAAAGAGGTCAAATTTTTAGATATATTGAATGACTGTGCCCTAGAACAGTTGGTCTTTGAACCAACCAGAGAGAAGGCATCCTTGGACGTAATCCTGAGTGGCACGCAGGATCTGGTGCGTGATGTCAGTGCCATCGACCCTTTAGGCAACAGTGATCATAGTGCCATCAAATTCAGCATACATACGGGGAGAGAATCACCAAGGAAGTCTAACACAGACACTTTGAATTTCAGAAGAGGAAACTTCTCCAAAATGAGGAGTATGGTGAAAAGAAAACTGAAAGGGAAAATCAGGAGAGTCTCTTCACTCCAGAATGCATGGAGTTTACTCAAAACCACAACACTAGAAGCCCAGTTAGATTGTATACCCAAATGGAGGAAAGGTACCACTAAGACCAGGAGGATGCCAGCATGGATAACAGGTAAAGTCAAGGAAGCCATAAAAGGGAAGAAGACCTGTCCAAATGAAGAGCACAAAAAGGAACACAAACTCTGGGAAAAGAAATGCAAGGTGACAATAAGAGAGACAAAAAGAGAGTTTGAGGAATATTTAGCTAAAAGCATACAGGGGAATAACAAAAAACTTCTTTAAATACATCAGATGCAGGAAACCTGCCAGGGAGGCAGTTGAACCATTAGAAAATGAGGGAGTGAAAGGGATTATTAAGGAGGATATGGAGGTTGCAGAGAAGCTAAATGAGTGCTTTGCGTCCATCTTAACGGCAGAGGATACTGAGCATATACCTGTTCCTGAAACAGGCTTTTCGAGGTTGGAGGCTAAAGAACTGAGTCAGATAGAAGTGACAAGAGATGATGTGCTAAACTGTCTGGAAAAAGTGAAAACTAGCAAATCGCCAGGGATGGATGGCATCCATCCAAGAGTCATCAAAGAACTCAAATATGAAATTGCTGACCTCCTTGCTGAAATATATAACTTATCCTTGCAATCAGGCTCTGTACTGGAGGACTGGAAAGTAGCAAATGTAACACCGATTTTCAAAAATGGATCCAGGGGCGAACTGGGAAATTGCAAGCCGGTTAGCTTAACGTCCGTTCCAGGCAAATTGATGGAAAGCATCCTCAAGGATAAAATTGTAAAGCACATAGAAGAACAGACCCTGCTGGAAGAGAACCAGCATGGCTTCTGCAAAGCTAAATCTTGCCTCATGAACCTTTTGGAGTTATTTGAGAGTGTCAACAAGTGTATGGATCAAGGTGATCCAACTGACATAGTATTCCAAAAAGCTTTCGACAAAGTTCCTCATCAAAGACTCCTGAGGAAACTTAGCAGTCATGGGGTAAGGGGACAAGTACATGTATGGATTGCCAGCTGGTTGAAGGACTGGAAACAGAGGGTAGGGATAAGTGGAGAGTTTTCACAGTGGAGGGAAGTAAGAAGTGGGGGCCCCCAGGGATCTGTACTGGGACCGGTGCTTTTTAATTTATTCATAAAATCTAGAAGCAGGGTTAAGCAGCGAGGTGGCCAAATTTGCAGATGATGGCAAACTCTTTCAGGTAGTGAAATCCAAAATGGATTGTGAGGAGCTCTAAGGGGATCTCTCCAAACTGGGTGAGTGGGCAACAAAATGGCATTTTTTCAATGTTGCCAAGTGTACAAAGTTCTTTATTTGCAACCCAAGGTCAGCATAACATAACATAAACAAAACAACTCATAATATAGAAAGATACAATTGGAAAAATGCAATATGTATATATATAGATAAATACCCACGAATAAATAATCAGTAAAATTTTAAAATTAATCAAAGACAAGCTCGCTGCCATAACAATACTGAAAAAGAACAGAATTTGGCCACCTTAAGGGTGACATCTAAAGTTCTATCCACAAGAAGATAGGAAACATAAAAATCTCCTGAACAACCTGGGAAGGGTGTCAGAAGAGGAGTTAATAAGGCACATCTTAAATCTCTCTATAATGGACAGTGCAACAAAACATGTTGGATGGATTCAACTTCCCCCATACCACATGGGCATAATCTATCCTCTCTAGGAATCCCCAGAAACCTCCCCAAGAACACCGCTGAAGGTAACATATCATGTCTTGCTCTGAAAAAGGCCCTCTGGTAGCACATCATGCTCAGGGCATTCAAATAAGCAGCAGGGCCACAACTAGAACTGCTCAAACCCAGCCTCCTTTTAGCACAATCAGGGATTTGGGAGAATTCTTGTTGGATTTCAAAGTCCAAGAGTCTTTGTTTCAGGATCTGCCTAGCCTGGTCGTCCATAGACAGACCCAAGTAAACAATTTTGTCATGGATAGCCTAGGCCCAAGTGGGCTGGAATACATCAGCCAAGATAAGAGAAATCCATCCTTGGGGGAGAAATCTGACTTTGAGCCAATAGGTCAAAATAGACAACCAGGCCCAGACCTCGATCTTCAGAACACCCAACTCAAACCTTAATAATACATTGGGGACGCATCTAGGTACTCTAAGCAGAGCCCTAAGGAAGTCATTTTGAACCATATCCATAGACTTGTATGAAGAGAAAGGACCAAGTTGCGCCCCATATAATAGCTGGCTCCTAACTTCAGCCGCGAATAATTTCAGGGTGGCCGAAATGATCTCACCTCCTTTAGAATAAAAAAATCTCCGGATAGCCAGAGAATTTCTCCATGCTGTAAGAATAATTTGATCTATATGCGCCTTCCATGAACCCCTTGCTTGCAGGGTCACACCTAGATATCTATATGTATAGACCTGTTCTAACTGTTGTTCCTCAATCGACCATCTTAACTGCCTAGGTCTCCTTGCAAAAAACATTACTTTAGATATCCAGTAATTGATCAGAAGATAGATGGCTCTACAGTAGAGGGCCAATCTTTTCAATGCTCGCCTCAGGCCCACTGGAGTCCTAGCTAAAATAGCAGCATCGTCTACATAAAGAAGAAGAGGAATGCACACACCTGCTGCAGATGGTGAATGTAGGCTGGAATTGGTTAAACAAGGGCCCAAGTCATTGAGTTATAAATTAAAAAGTGAGGGGGCAAGGATACATCCCTACCTCACTCCTTTATAGGTAGGTATAGGTTGTGAAAGCTCCCCTTTAGGATGACATCTAACCCTGATGTTCGAGCCTGCATGAAGCTATATAACGACACATGGTCAGCTTACAAATCAACTAGAAATGGTAGAATCTATTATATTAATTCTCCTGGGTGTGCCTTGGAATGTACGTCCCAGAGCCCAGCTGATTGGCTGGGCGGTGGACACACCTGATTGGCTGAGGCACATCCAGGAGGATTGATTGCCGCCTCCGCAGCCCAGCCGTGGAGGCCAGAGGTGGTGGTCCCAGCCCGGATGTGGAGGCAAGGCCCAGGAGGGGGGAAAGAAAGTGGCAGGGAGGGGGCAGAAGTGGCAGTGGGAAGGATAGGTGGCTGGGCCCGGAAGCAAAGACTGGGGCAGAAGGGGGGGAGAGGTAACCGTTGGCCCCAAAGAGTGCACAGATGCTCTATGCAGGGTCGGCTAGTAATAGGAATCCTACAAGAGGTTAACAGTTGCTAGAAAATAATAAAGCATCAATCACATACAGTACCAAAGACTTAACTAGCAATAGCTAACAATAAAATATAAATATAAACTAAAAATTCAGGAAGATCATATGCATGAAATAAAAAACTGATGCAACCACATAGCATTAGAAAAAAACTTCACCACCTTATATGTAATAGATGGAGATTGATCTGCCAGAAGATAAGAAACACAAAAATCTTCTGAGCATCCTGGAAAGGGTGCCAGACAAGAAGATATTAGGGAGCATCTTAACTCTCTGTAAAACAGGCAACGGAGCAATACATTTTGGATGGTTTCGATCTCCCTATAGCCACAAGGGCAGATTCTATCTTTCCTAGGTATACCCTTTATTCTCCCAGCCAGCACAGTCGACGGGAGCATGTCATACGTTGCTCTGCAAGGCCCTCATATAGCGCGGGTTCTCTAGGGTATACAGATAAGTAGTGGGACCCCTGACAGCAATGCATAAACCCAGCCTCCTTCTCGAACATTCAGGGATCATGGAAAGCTCGAGTTGATTTTCATTATCCAGGATTCTCTGCTTCAGAGCCTGTAGAGCTTGATTATGGCTTACCAAGACCAGATAATCCAGGTAAAATCCCAATGAAATTTTTTTAGCATGGATTGAAAAACCCCAACTTGAAAATCCTTTGTTGATGGGATCTGAGCTGTCGGTGACTGACCAGGAGAGGAATCTTGGGGTCGTGGTGGACAGCTCATTGAAAGTGTTGACTCAATGTGCAGCAGCTGTGAGAAAGGCCAACAATTCCATGCTAGGGATCATTAGGAAGGGGATTGAAAATAAAACTGCTAATATTATAATGTCCTTATACAAAATTATCGTGTGGCCACACTTGGAATACTGTGCATAATTCTGGTCACCACATCTAAAAAAGGACACTGTAGAACTAGAAAAGGTGCAGAAGAGGGCAACCAAAATGATCAGGGACCTAGAGCACCTTTCTTATGAGGCAAGGCTACAACACCTGGGGTTATTTATTTTAGGAAAAAATGAATAAAAATATGTTAATAAATAATAATAATAAAATATTTAGTTTAGAAAAAAGACAACTGCAGGGAGACATGATAGAGGTCTACAAATTCATGCATGGTGTGGAGAAAGTGGATAGAGAGAAATTCTTCTCCCTCTCACACAACACTAGTACCAGGGGTCATCCCATGAAACTGATTTCCAGGAAATTTAGGACCAACAAACGGAAGTACTTTTTCACACAACGCAAAATCAACTTGTGGAATTCTCTGCCACAAGATGTGGTGACAGTCAACATCCTGGATGGCTTTAAGAGGGGTTTGGATAACTTCATGGAGGAGAGGTCTATCAACAGCTACTAGTCGGAGTGCTATAGGCCACCTCCAGCCTCAGAAGCAGGACGCCTCTGAGTACCAGTTGCAGGGGAGTAACAGCAGGAGAGAGGGCATGCCCTCAACTCCTGCTGTAGGTTTCCAGTAGCTCTGGTGAGCCACTTTGCAAAACAGGATGCTGGACTAGATGGGCCTTGGGCCTGATCCAGCAGGACTGTTCTTATGTTCTTAATCATCACCTTTATCAGTGCAATGGCTGCTAGCCCCTCCTTCTAGCATTAGACACAGGTGAAAGGTTTGTTACAATTACCCAGAAGATAGGAGACAGCCTACAAAGTAATGGCAAAAAGCAAAGCAGAGGGACAGCAGAATCCCTTTGCTGGCAGACCTCACAAGGGTCCTTGGCTGTCCACAGACGAGAAAACAACAAGACAAGATGAGGGAAAGTGGCTCTCAGCATTGCTGTTCATTACCAGTTCTTCTCCCCCGCAATATAAGAGAGCCACCTTTTGAAAAGGTGCCTCTTTGCTCAGTTAGCAGGGAGCACCTGTGTAAACTGTGCACATTGTTCAGCTACTAATTAGTTTCACTCATAACTGGGGAAAGTTTTGAGACTCTGGATACTGTGTTGCCTGTGAAATGATTACACCTTCTACCTAGCAGCAGGAAGGATAAATCATATAGAGAAATATACCACATCCAGGTGATTGGGATGAATACTTTTCAGATCCTGTAGTGAGAGTTGCATTGCCTCATGACAAGGAAACTGATGTTGGTAAGCAAGTTCTTTTTCATAGCACACAGTGGGAAAGCCTTAATCACCCAGTACAGGAAATGACTTTTGTAGGGAAAACTACTGGCAAAAATAAGAAAAATAAGAAAATTAATGAGAGGCTCCTGTGGATCTTGAGTCTGAAAATTAAATCTCCCTCTGAGCCATCATAACCTGTGCACACACAAACTGAAAAAGCTACTGATTGTATATGTTGTGATATGTTCCTGCTATGATGGATGTGTTTCAATGAGTTTGTGTTGAGCTCTCTGTGAGAATTTTTATGTATGTATTTTAAATTTTTTAAATTAGACCTTTTTTATTATTCTAGCATATTTTAATTGTGTAATTTTTAGTCTTGTTTTAACTTTTTCTATGTGAACCGCCTTGTGATTATTTTAATGAAAGGTGGTATATACATTTAACAATAAATAAAATATGTTTGTATTTATTATGGAAATATGTTTACATGATGCTAGCCATAACTGTCTATCTGGTACAATCCTATTGTGTGTTTAATCAAAAGTCAGCCCGAATAACTTCAGTGACATTTCACTTTGCAGTAAGTGTGCAGAGGATTTCAGCTGTTTGTCTCTATCCCAGTTACAAAATGTGTTTGTGTTTTGTAGTACAATATTCTGAATTTTATAAAGTCTCTTGCCTTTCTTAGGGCTCTACAGATAAAGAGGGTTATCAGTTTACAATGGGGAAAACAATGTCTTACCACTCAGTGCTGTGATGATGGTAAGGAACATAGAGCTTTTTGTAATTTGAAAATTGCTATTTACATGTATATAAATTGTTTGAGTACCAGCCAATAGGAGTTAGGCGTGCGGGTCCAATTGGTATTAATAATACTTTGTGAAACAAGGTTCCACTACACTACACCGGTGTGTGTGTTGCATGTGCATCGAAGAAGATACTACAGCCAATGGTATCAAAAGCCACTGAGAGGTTCAGAAGCATTAGCAGGTTTCCACTGCCTCTTTCTTCTGATGCAGAACATTTAACAGGGCAACCCAAACAATTTCAATTCCAAAACCAGGACTGAAGCTGGATTCACATAGATCTAGATCAGGGTGGGCAAAAACTTGGCCCTCCAGCTGTTGTTGATCTACAACTCCTATCATCCCCAGTGGCTAGGGAAGATGGGAGTTGTAGTTCAACAACAGCTGGAGGGCCAAGTTTGCCCACCCCAATCTAGATCATCTATGCTATCATCTGAGTGAGCCTAGAGTTGTCTAACAACACCTGCTTGTGCACTTTAGCGGCCAGCTGGTAGTTAGGACAAATAATCTGTGTTCAACCAAGATTTTGTTAGGAGTTCCCAAAGCCCACTTTCTTCAGGGTGATGGGGGCTACCCCTTCTTTTAATGAGGCATTTATTACCCATGGTCTCCAGCTGGCAATCCACCCTCTGCTGGGTGGCAAGGAAACCGGTGGTAGGCTACCCTACAAGCACCTTGTCCACATCCTCAAGTCAGAACAGTGAAACTCATCCAAAAGGACCAGAGGGTTTCCAAAACCTGCCCTGTGACTGAAGGGCTACAAGTATGGTACTTGCATCAAGGAAGATATGATCAGTTTTACCCTCAATGAGGTTTGCAAGTAAGTGACAGACTGTTTTTTTAAGAGAGTGTCAGCAGCTGTTCGTACCTGTTCAGAGGTCCATAAAAGGGTCTCCGAACAGGTTCATGCACATTCCTATTCGTGACGGGTAGAGACCCTAAGCTATATCAAGTTTAAAAGCCCTCATAGCTCTGGTGCAACATTCACTCACACACCCACCACACTGATAATAGTTAAAGCAGTGTTCATCTGAAGAGGTGAATACTGCCTCTAAACCATTTCTATATAAAGGTAAAGTCTGCTATCAAGTCGATTTCGACTCCTGGTGCCCACAAAGCCCTGTGGTTTTCTTTGGTAGAATACAGGAGGAGTTTACCATTGTCTCCTCCCACATTGTATGAGATTATGCCTTTCAGCATCTTCCTATAACGCTGCTGCCCGATATAGGTGTTTCCCATAGTCTGGGAAACATGCCAGCAGGGATTCGAACTGACAACCATCTGCTTGTTAGTCAAGCATTTCCCCGCTGCTCCACTTAATGTGGCTCAATTTCTCTATAGCTTCCAGCTATTTCTCTACAGATTTATAAACTCAATATGACAAATAAATATGTAGCAATGTAAGTAGATTTGAGTCTTATCAGAATGATAAAGAGCCAGCGTGGTATAGTTAGAGTGCTGGACTAGGACTGGGGAGACCCAAGTTCAAATCCCCATTCAGCCACGAAACTAGCTGGGTGACTCTGGGCCAGTCACTTCTCTCTCAGCCTAACCTACTTCACAGGGTTGTTGTGAGGAGAAACTTAAGTATGTAGTATGAGTACCCAGAATGTTGGGGGCAATATGCTAAATCATTGTAAACTGCTTAGAGAGCTCCGGCTATAAAGCGGTATATAAATGTAAGTGCTATTGCTATTGCTATTGCTATTGCTATTGCTAGTACACCGCTCTGGGCTCCTTGGAGGAAGAGCGGGATAGAAAATGTAATGAATGAATAAATAAATAATATCTGTTTTAGGGTCTTTTCTCCTCTCTCCAATTTTTCATCCAATTATGTCAAAAAGCTGAAATTTAGTCCTGTTTGGGGTATTTAGAGGTCCTGCATAATGAGATAGGGATGTGCACAGAACCGGCTAGCCCAGTTCAGCTCGAATCCAGAACGGATTCAAACCACCCCCAGCAGCTCAGGCTTGATTGAGCCCGGCGTGGTCCAATTTTGGCAAAGATTCCCCTTTACAAGTAAAGGGCTGGGGGATGGGGTGAGGGAAAAGTTATTTCTTAAAAAAAAAAAAAACATTTAAAAATCACTACAGTGCAGTGAGATGGCGGTGGTGGCCACAGCAGCGGGGATGACTGCAGAGGTTCACCCTCCCACCTGCCTCTCTGGATTGTTTTAGGCCTCTCTGTGTGCACATGTAGAGGCCCAAAACAGGCCACAGCAGAGCCATGCTGTCATTTGGCAGGCAGGCATGAGGGTGGGTTGAAGGAGCCCTCCACCTCCACCATCCCAGGGACAGAGGAGGTGGTGGCAAGAGCTCCTTCCAGCCTCTGCCCTGCCTCCCAAAAGACAGTCCGTGCCTGCTGCAGCCCATTTTGGCCCATGTGTGCACACAGAGAGGCCCAAAAAAGGCCTTTGGGAGGCAGGTGGAGGGTGAAAGGAGTCCCTGCCACCACCTCCATCTTCATCCCCACTGCTGTGCCCCCACTGCCATCCTGCCGCACAGCATTGATTTTTAAAGGTTAAAAGAAAGAAAGATAGAACTGTTCCCTCGCGCGCACACACACACACCCCACCCCGGCAAAAGCCCTTTACTTGTAAGGGGGAATCCTTGCCAGATTCCCCTTTATAAGTATTTCATTGAGCCGGCACACAAGGCAAGGCTTGGCTCAACTCGCCGTGGGACCACACACACACCCCACCCACCGATTCAGCTCGAGGGCGAGCCTTCGAGTAGAGCTGACTTGAGTGTGAATCAGCTAGATTTTGACCCAGCTCACACATCCTTATAATGGGAGACCCTAACCTGTAGCCAATTTGGCTTGTGCCTAAATCCAGCATTGCCCCTGCCAGAAGTATGGGACAAGGCTAGAGTTATGAAGGCGTGGGGGAAAGGGGGGAAACCCCATTTTTTTCCTTAGAAAAAAGTGTGGGGAGAGGGGTTTCCACCCTTTTTTCAGGTTTTTTCCCCTAGGCCTTCACATCTCTAGGCAAGGCAGCATTGGGCACCTTGCCTCAGATGCCACAATAACTTGAGCTGCCTTTACTGGATGGCAACGAGCAGATGCAAGAAAAGTATTCCTTCTTTTCCACCACTATTGGTGCAGAGCAGGCTCTAACAAGCCCTAACACATGTGTGTGTGTGCGCGCACACACGCATGCGCACCACCATTGGGCGAATGGGTAAAAAGAGCCCAGGCCACCACCAATCAGGGGCCATGAGTGCAGCCCCAGACACACACCACACATCTGATATCAGATGCAGAGGTGTTATTTCAGTCCCCAATGGGGCCGTGCAGCTCCATTGGAGCCAAAATCGGCCCACGCTGCATTGGCAGCGCAGCCGGAGTGACTCTCCCTGCCTTAAAAGAGGGAGTCAGCAGGGCCGACTCGATCTCCCTCCCAAACGGGGCTGCACTTCAGTTTTCCT
This sequence comes from Hemicordylus capensis, assembly GCF_027244095.1. Classification (NCBI taxonomy): domain Eukaryota; kingdom Metazoa; phylum Chordata; class Lepidosauria; order Squamata; family Cordylidae; genus Hemicordylus; species Hemicordylus capensis. Next base: position 32,135,925 of record NC_069661.1, on the reverse strand, counting down.
CCACTAGCATTCTAGCTATCGTCTCAGCTGCTCGCTTACCACCCTGCCTCCTGCTCAGCTCCAAGAATACCCCTGCTAACTGAACAAAGAGACACCTTTTTAAAGTGGTGAATCTCTTGTATTTAGCAGGGGGGAAGCAACTGGCCCTATCCAACCCCAGCACAGCATCCCTCCAGTGGCTGTTGCTGGTACTGTCTCCCTTATGTCTATTTTTATTTTTAGACTAGGAGCCCTTTGGGGGAAAGGGACCATCTTATTATTATTTAATTTTATTTATTTGTTTGTTTGTTTTATTTTTCTTTATAAACCACTTTGGTTGAAGAATGGTGTTTCCATAGTAGTAATAGTAGCCAAAAAGGAGAGGGGGAAAAGTGATTAGGAGTCATGGTTTTAACAGCTCTGATTTTCCATAGCGGTTTGCCTAAATGTACATGCTGTTTGAATTCAAGGCAAATGCAAGTGCAAATTGCATTTTTTTTCTTGTTACAGAAAAACTTCCCCTTAAGAGTTCATTCAATTCAGTATCTTCCTTTTGTAGAGCTGTGCCTGTAAAACACGGATGTGCAGAACAGAGTGGCCTATTTGTTAACAAAGTGAGCAAGACAGGTGTGGTGTGTTCTGTGCTGCATGTGCTCATCCCAGCATGAGAATTACCTCACAGGAAGCCTTCAAGGTTGTCTGTCCGATATACAAGCTGGAGGGCTAGACATGCGTATGGACATGTGCAATTAAAGAAAGGGTTTAAATTTAGACTGTTAAATTTAAACTGGAAAAAAGCAGCAGTTGATCATTTGTCTTTTTCTATCTTTAGCCTTCCATTAAATATTCTAAGTACTGCAATAATATTAAAATGGGGGACCATGCTATTATTTTGCAATATAATTGTATGCATTTCATTTAGCATTTATCTATTCACTTTTTTTTAAAAAAATCAAATTAGCTTGAAAAGGAAAAACAAATGTTGCCCATAGTACAGTTCGGACAAGATGTCCTGCGCTGGGCTCCTTCTCACATTATTAAGGATGTGCTCATGCCCCACTACCATTCTCTGGGCACCATTCGGGGTTCACACAAGCCATTAATTTATAAAAGCTACTAATTGTGTGGGAGTGGGGGAAAGGTTCAGACAGCTACTGTATGTTAGTGCAATAATCACATGTGGGGGAGGTGTTGTTGACTACAACTCCCAGAACCCCCCAACTGCAATGGCTTTTGCTTCGGGATTATGGAAATTGTAGTCAATAATATCTGGGAATCCCTGCCCTATTTAATTAGGAAATCCATTATGGCACATCTCCACCTGATGTTCCAATATCTAATTGCACAGAGGGTAACCTGTGTGAGTGGTTTACATGTTAATTTGAAGTAATATTAAAACATGGCATTGAGAGTGTTTTACAGCTGCTTCCCTCACAAACACGAAGTAACCTTTTATAGATTTAACTAAGAGTTTATTTAGAAACATCTCCACTTTCTCCTTCTCCTTTCCCTCCCCTTTTCTTTCTCACCCCACCCTCACACTCTCTACAGGATCTGGAGCTAACTTCTAAACAACAAAACATAAAAAATACCAGATGGATGCAATACAACACATCCCTCCCCTTTATAACAACCAGAACTGAACTGATTTAAAATTCTGTGACAAAAGTTTTTAAGTCTTTTAGGTGGTTTCCTGTCACACACATACACACACACATTTCCTAATCCTGGGGTTCTCTGGCACAGGAGATGTTAGTGATGTTATTTCTGGGAAAGAAGATTGTGCATTACTTTTATCACCTTTGACCTGTGCGGTCAAAATTGGAGACAAGATCAAAGTCCTCTCCAGTTCCTCTGTCGAGACGAGACTCCCTTCCCTCTTTTCTCATTGTATGCATGCTAGAAAGTCTGGAACCTTGATTTCTTGCATAATCCAGTATGACAGAATCTCATCAGATTTTGATTATTTGTTTTGATCCAGAATATCAGGAAAATCCCTTTCTTACTTTATGCAGCGGCTGTACTCCAACAAAGACCCCCACCTGAAATGTTTGCTGTTTTGAACCATGTTTCTGATCCACATACAATTTGTATTTGGATGAAGCTATTTGTGCAATTACTCCTTCAGTCTCCTTTTTTGAGATCTCCTCTTGGCCTGGAAGTGGAAGCTGAGATTTTAAAAAATCCACCGTTGTATTCTGAAGATCTGGAAGATATTCCACCTGGAAATCAAAATCCATAAGTCTGGTGATCCATTTGGCTATTCTTGGGTTGTTCAGCTTGATCTCTGAGTGGTAGATAAAGCAGATACATGTTTATCCAATCCTTTAAATTGGATTTTCTGCCCCACAAGTAAGTTCTGAATTGCCTCACTCCCCAGAAACATGCTAGGGCTTCTTTTTCAATGTCAGAATATATCTTCTCTGAGCCAGTAAACACTCTGGAAGCAAAGGCAACTGAAAATTCTCTGTCCCCTTTTTGCTGGGTCAAGACAGCACCCAAACCATATTCAGAAGCATCAGCGCTTACAACGGTGTGCCTGTTGGTTTCAGAAGTGAGAGCAGAACTCCTACATACAGAGTCCTAGAAACGATTGAAGTGCATCCTTGTGTGGCTCTGGTGCTTCCCAAATATCTTTCACCAAGTCTGTTTTACAATGTACACTGCTCTGAGATCACATCTGGTGGGCCACTGTGTGAAATAGGATGCTGGACCAGATGGGCCTTGGGCCTGATCCAGGAGGGCTGTTCTTATGTTCTTATGAGATATTGAGGTGAGTCTCATGATCAGTGAGACTTGCCGGAGGGGGGTATGTGGGGAGAGCGGGCTTAGCCCGCTCTCCCCACAGATGATCATTCAGTCTGCCCTGGGTGGCAGGATTGGCTGCCCACATGACTGCTGGCTCCGTCATGGAGCCGGCGGGGGCTGTGGGGATCGGGGACTGTGAAGCCCCTGGAAGGTCTAGGATGCCCCGCGCAAGTGCGAATGACTGTACCTGAATCTTACAAGTAAGTCTAGCTTACCAAATTTTGCACATAAATGACTTGCCTTGCTAGTTCCCTAATTGGATAGTATATTTTGATAAGGTGTTGAATATTTTGCATTAGAAGTTTGTCATCCCTGTTTGTATCGCTCACGTCGACACACAGGTTAGCACTAGTCGCCAAGATCCCTTATTAAGGCAAGAGAGTCTGGTCCACGTGTTGTTACAGTACTCTTTGTATCTGTACCATGCATTCCAGAGGGCCTCTACCCAGATCCACTTTTAAAATGGGCATCAGTATGGTCTTCATACAAAAACATGTATGAGCGTACAGACAGCTCTGCATTTGTACAATATAATAAGGCAGTTCTCATGAGCAGCCCAACCCCAGGTGGGGCAGTCGAGACTAGTTTGGGCTGCTTGTGTGGAGCACTGGGCTCTGGCACTGCCCTCATGGATAGCCTGACTATTTACCCCGGCCTTTAGCCAGGGTTAAAGGCACGAGCTTGTCCTTAACCCTGGTGGTGGGGTCGTCTGTGTGCAGCCCAAGTGCACACAGAGTCGGGCAGCAAGAGCGCCCGGCTGAAGAAGGATCCATTGTATGCATCACACTCCTGGCAGCTCCCTGCTCTGCCAATTGCAGCAGCACAGCAAACTGGGGAGGGTGATCATGTATGAGAACAAGAGCCTGCCTCCCCACCCTCCCTCCCTAGAGACGTCATGTGTACAACCTCAATGAAGTGTACTGCCGTACCTGTGTTATGTTGTGCTCAACATAACGTGTGAATCTCTGTACGCTCGTACAAGTGTTGAACATAACATGTGAAGATGGCTTCTCTCTTTGTCACTAATGCCTCTGTGTGTGTGTGTGTGTGTGTGTGTGTGTGTGTGTAGTAACACTTCATTTTGAATGTGCTTTTGATTGTATTTTTATTCCATTGTTCTTGTTTGTGAGCCATCCAGAACAATTGTTACGGTGTGGACAATAAATAAAGTTGTTTTTGGTACTTCACTGGGTTGTTGCGTCAGTGGAAGAATGATGTACCCTGTCCTGAGCTCTTTGGAGGAAATGCAGGATAGATTGATTAAGTGCCGTCAAGTTGGTGCCGACTTAGCAACCATGTCGATAGATTCTCTCCAGGATGATCTGTCTTCAACTTGGACTTTAAGGTCTCTCGGTGGTGCATTCATTGCTGTCATAATCAAGTCCATCCACCTTGCTGCTGGTCATCCTCTTCTTCTCTTTCCTTCCACTTTTCTCTGAAATAAATTATACATAATTTTTGCCCATATGAGCTGTGCAGACACAAAGCTGCAGTCAAAGCAGCAGTAAAGAAGTGAGACTGGATGTTGTTGGAAAGGGAGCAGAACCAGCTAGCTCTGCCCTGCAAAGGTTTCAGCTATAACAGCATGAAGTCAATACCAATCAATTTTGGATGACAGGATTACTTGGAAAAACATACAAATCAGGTTTGCACACAAATGAAGTTGAACTCAGCTAAGTCATAAAAGCAACAAAATGCAAGGGAAAGCATCTTTGTGCACAGACAATGGGAAACAAAAACACAAAAGCACAACCAAAATCCTCATCCATAGCTATACTTTCCAAACTTGTGTGTGACCTTCTGACCTGAAATGAAATGTTATTTTGACATTTTACACTAGTAAGTGACATTTGCTTCCTACCATGGTTGACTGGCAGCAGTATCAAAATCTACTACCACATTCCCTGAGGAAGTCCTCTGTATAGTATACATCTTACACTGCAGTCCTTACTGCTATTAGACCCAGGAATACAGGATGAGAAGAAGGAATAACTGTTTAACATAAGAACAGCCCTGCTGGATCAGGCCCAAAGCCAATCTAGTCCAGCATCCTGTTTCACACTGTTGCTCCTCTGCAACTGGTATTGAGAGGCATCTTGCCTCTGAGGCTGGAGGTAGCCTATAGGCACGAGACTAGTAGCCATTGAGAGACCTGTCCTCCGCAAATTTCTCCAAGCCACTTTGAAAGCCATCCAAGCTAGTGGTCATCACCACATTCCGTGGCAGAGAATTCCATAGATTAATCATGCGCTGTGTGAAAAGGTACTTCATTTTGTTGGTCCTAAATTTCCCAGTCTTCAGTTTCATAGGATACATTCCAACTGAGCTTCTATTATTGTGGTTTTAAATAACTTTCATACTTTCTGGAGTGATTTGACCCTCCTGACTTGCCCTTTCAGCTTCCTTTTTACCAGCCCCCTCATTTTGAGAAGTTTCCTCTCTTGAATTCTAATGCATCTGTTTTGGACTTCCTTGGCAATGCTCCACTCACATATAAGCTGAATTGGATCACGCAATGGTCACTGTTCCACAATGGTTCTATAACCCTGACGTCTCGCACCAGGTCCTGGGCACCATTCAGGATTAAGTCCAAGGTCACCTCTCTCTGTCTGGTTCCACGAGCAACTGTTCTAGGGCATAGTCAATTAGCATGTTTAGAAATTTGGCCTATTTGTCAATACCTGCACGTGAATTTGCCTAGTCTATGTGTGGGTAATTGAAGTCACCCATTATTACAGCACTGTCTCTTTGATGCTTCTCTAATTTGTTTCTCCAACTCCAGGTAACTCTCAGCATTTTGATCCAAAGGGTGATATCATGTCCCTAGTAACACATTTCCTTTCAGTCCTCGTATTGTCACCCATAATGATTGTGACCCATAAAGGAGGACTCCAGTCCTGCTAGGTTTCCCAGCTTATTTGATTCCCTCTAATATATACAGTGCTGCTCTGCCCCCAATCTGCCCCTCTCTAACCTTTCTGTAGAGTTTGTATCCAGAAATAACTATGTTCCACTGGTTGTCACCATTCCCCCAGGTTTCCATTATGCCCACCATATCTATGTTTTCATTAGCAACCAAGCACTCTAGCTTGTCCATCTTGGCTCGGAGGCTTCTGGCATTGGTATATAAACACCTATACACCAAGTCTCTTACCAGATGTTGTTGGCATGTGCTGTCTCCCTTACCATCATTTGTCCAGCTTTTTGACCAGCTCTCATGTGTTTCCTTCTGCTATACTCCTGGTTCTACTCTGTCACCTTTTGGTTTATCTGAAAAGTTTGTATCCTCACATCTTAGGAGGTTTTGTTCGCCGAACCAGATTCCACCCAGTTCCTGTTGGCAATCTCCCAGAAGTCATTTTAAAAGCTGCTTTGTGACCTTTTGATTTCAAGTGCCAGCAGTTTGGTTTCATCTTGGTTCAAGTGCAGCCTGTCCCTTTTGTACAGGTTTCACTTGCCCCAAATTGTATCCCAGTGCCTAATAAATCTAAACCCCTCCTCCTGGTACCATCATCTCATCCACGCATTGAGACCACTCAGCTCCGCCTTTCTCGCTGGCCCTGCGCATGGAACAGGTAGCACTTCAGAGAACACTACCCTGGGAACACTACCCATGACTTCAATATGCTACCTAGCAGTCTAAATTTGGCTCCCAGAGCCTCCTGACTGCATTTGCTTTGGTGCCAACATGTACCATAAAAGTTGACTCCTCCACACCACTAACTAATAGCCTATCTAGACAATGTGTAACATCCACAACCTTTGCACCAGGCAGGCAAGTCCCTGTGTGGTCTAAACACAAGCCACAAAGCCATCTCTCTATGCCCTTAATGATTGAATCACCCACTACTAGGAGGCCCCCAACCCCTGGAGGAATATTCTCTGTGCAAGATAATATGGGTGCATCACTCAAGGAAGGGGTCACTTCTAAGGGAGCATTCCCCTCTTTCTCAGAATGATGCCCTCCTTCCCTGAGACCTTCATTCTGCATGACAGCAGAGGGGCTATCAGCCTGGAAGTGGGATACCTCTATCATGTCCTGGAGGGTCTCACCCACATACCTCTCTGCCTCCCTGAGCTTCTCCAGGTCAGCCACCTTGGCTTCAAGGGAACATACCCATTCCCTGAGAGCCAGGAACTCTGCACCAAGTGCACACCCATGACTTCTGCCCTTCAGGAAGATAGTCATACATGCAACACTGTGCAATACACTGGGGAGCATTCCCTCCCCCATTGGCATTCTACCTTCATGACTGGTTTTATTGGCTATTTAGAATATATAGAGCTTCTTTGCTTGAAAGCTAGGTCTTAGCTGCAGTTTTCAGCTAATTAAAGATTTTAAGCTCTGCCATCCAAGCAAATTACAAAAGTGAGGTAGTACTCACCTTCTCCTCATACTGGGTTTCTCCTTTTTGGTAAAGGGGGACTGCTTGTGTGCTTCTCTGTACACTTTCCCAATGAAATCCATGCAAAACTCCTTTGGTATCTGTTAGCAAACTCCTGTTCACAAATCTCTGGGTAGCAAAGCTTCTGTGGTCTGAGCCTTGTCTTCTAAAGAGCTGCTTCCAAACTGAGCCACCTTAGGAATGTGGCCTCTCCCACATGCTGTGAGTTTCCTTTTTATTTTTCTTAAAATGCTAGATGCTGTGTGTGTGTGTGTGTGTGTGTGTGTGTGATGAGAAGTTGGATTGGGTTACACAAATTGTGTGAAGAATATAATTTTATGCTTAGGGGATTCATCATTCTTAGGAATTAAACTGTCAGACATCTGACAGGAGAATAATGATGAACTTTGCTAAGGTAGCTGTAACCTTCTAGGCTCTATTTAAGGTGTACAATCTGTGCCACAGAGTGACATCTGATAATCAGCTGATGCATATCTCTGTACGACTCCTCCACCATTTCACAGATGAATACAGGGACATGTATGCAACACCCCTATTTTCCTACCAAGGATCACTTTGTGGGTGTTACCCCCTGCACCATTACCTGTTGCTGAACATTCTGCTCTGCCTGCACCTTGGCTTATATTGCAGTCCAGCACTGATTTAAAAGCTAAGTGGATGATGATAGTTCTTCTGCTTAAATATGTATTTGTAAAATGTTATTGTTTTATAAAATGTTTCCTGGTGCAAGGCAGGCTGCCTTTGACAGCACCAGTCAGCCTCTTCTCTGAACTAGGAGAACTCTAAAAGATCAGGGTTAAGTCTTACATGCACAGTGTATTTATTAGCCAATATCCAATGTTAGTATATACACATGTAATTAAATATGTATATATTAAAATTCTAATAAATAATAGTTCACAAGATTTTCATCCACATAAATATTTAAAAGTTTCCCATAAAAGCTTTTTAATACATAAAAATGCCAGTAAACATTCAAATAGTCTTGATGGTTTAAAAGCTTCCACAAACTTGTAAACAACAAACACTCTTATTATGGTTCTCAGCAAGAAAAGTCCTCAAATAAGTCTTGACTGTGTAGCAACATGTTTAAATCTTCCTAAGCCAGACACGTTTCGACCAATTGTCTTCCTCAATTACTTTTCCATAGAGCATTAATACAGAGGACAATGCTATTCAAATCTCCTTCTAACCCAGAAAGTTTTTCATAGTTCGTCCATAAGGCATATCTGTAGTCCCTTTCCTGTGTTTCTTCCATCAACAGCCGGAGTTTAGCAACGTTTCAAATGACCTGTAGGTCTCTTCCTGCTCTTTCACTTTCTCTCTCCTGCACTCTCTTTCCTCCAGCACGAAACTTGTCTGGAGACAAAGCAGACAAGTGCAGGAGTAAAGAGAGCTTTCATTGGCTTAAGCAATGCAGTGATGAAGAGAGGAGAAGTCAGTGGCAACATAAGCCATCACAGGATATTTTTCTTGTATGTCAGCAGAAAGGCCATGCAGTCACTCCGAGGAGGGGAGCTGGGAGGAGCTCACCGCCTCCCCTTCATCCTGCCATGCAGTTGCGGCATTTTCAAAGGTAAAAGGGGGGACTCTCACCCCCTCCCTGCAGCTGCCGCCGTGGCCCATCCCGCCACTGGCAGCAGCGTTATTTAGAGGGCAAAAAGGGAAACATTCCCCTCCCCCTCCCTCTCTGCAGCCCCTGCTGCTATCATGAGCGTGTGTTTTTTTTTTAAGGTCAAAGGGCAGCAAAATCCTTTTTTGCCTATGGGCGGCAAAAGACTCAATCCGCTCCTGAGGATAACCTTGATACTGAGACAAGGGTAGCTTCAGACAGGAAGAATCTTATATTCTTTCTGTCTGCAGGGAACCAATAACAGGCCTTACAGGTCAGGGCCAACAGGGGACTTGGAAGCTCCAAAGTTGCAGCAACACAGCAAATCCCCAAAAGGGGCAGAATCCTTTCCACAGGGAACTCTGGCATCGATAAAATATTGGCCATTTTCTCTTGACCATTGCAGGCACTTGTACTCTGGGTGTAGTTGGACCTGCCAGGATATTTGGAACCAAGGACTCCGGTATTTATTTATTTATCAAATTTGTACACCGCTCCAAACTTTTATCTCTGGATGGTTAACAATAGCATAAAACCAGTTAAAAACATATACAAAAAACTTTGAAAACAATTCAACAATTTAAAAAATAAACCAGAGTTTAGGTTCCTTGATTCCAGGTTTCCAAGGAACCAGAGTCCAACTTGGCCCCAGGTGTGAACATAAGCATTTCCCAGTTCTGCCAGGTGGGGGAATGAATTGCCATCTCAGGCAGTCACTGATAATGGGGGCTATTCTGACAATTGGAAAAAATTAGGCTAGGAAAGCCTAGCTTGATTTTTCCCAATCGTAAGAACCACCAGGCTCGGCTGCGAGCTCAGCGGTTCCTAGGCGGGTAACCCGCTTTGGTAGCCCGCCCCTTAGCCTGGGTTTGCGGAGCAAGCACTCTGCAAACCTGGGCTATTGGATTGTGAGTAGCTGTGGCGCAGCTCCACTCCATGGCTACTCACGAGGAGACTCCCGGAGGGGAGGTGAAAAGCTGCCTCCTGGCTCTGGGGGTCTCGCCAGCATGCCCTGCGCACTCGCTCAGGGCATGCTGGAGCTTGCGGGGGCCGATCAGCCCTCGCTCCCCCCAGCCCCCACCGGCTCCATCACGGAGCCGGCAATTGTGTGTGTGGCCGATACGGCCGCCCAGGGCCCCTACAGAGATAGTCTGCGGGGAGAGTGGGCTTAGCCCGCTCTCCCCGCAGTTTTGCCAAAAGCGGATCATGAGACCCGCCTCAATGTCTTTCTACATTCCACAGTTCTCTTGGCATGCAGGCTTTCATTAGGTGGGAGTTGGTAGTCAATCAAAGAACCTTAATGGGACAGAGGGATTGGTAAATTTGATGTAAAGTACTTAGGATTCTATATTGTTTTTTAAAAACTACCTTTAATTGCATCAAGAAGATAACAGCAGCACAAAATAATGTTTCAGGAATTCCTATTTATTTGTTGTAAGAAACACAGTTAAGGAAACCATAATGTATTAGAACCCCAGTTAAAGAAACTGTAATTAATCATTCAAGTTTTATTGGATTACTTGATTAAATTGATTAAATTTGCATGTGAGTAAAAACAGCCATTCTGAAGCAAAAACACAGATTTGTTTTTAGATTATGTACATCTGCATTGTAGCAAACATAATTTCAGAAAAGTCATTGTCTCCTGTTTGTGTGTGAGAGAGGAATGAACCCCTTTTAAGACAGTACTTGCTATCAGCAGTTTTTATCAGTACTAATTTTAAAAGTAATGTTAACCAGAGGTAAACATGGGCAAAGTCTGCATTTGTAACTCCAAATTACATCACAGATGTTTGCCAAACCGCAGCCCACCAAACCATTTGCAGGAGTGGGGAGCCCCTCCCTTCTGCTCTGCCACCAAGACAGATCCCAGCAGGGGTGCAGCTATAATTGAGCAAATGGGTTCAAAGAACCCAGGCCTCCGAGCTCCTGAGGGCCCCCCAACTCAACCTCTCCCTATTTTCTTCATTATCTCCCTACTCCGAGGGGACGCCAGAAAGAGGGACGAACACAGGCCCCCTCTCCCCTAGCTACGCCCCTGGCCATCCCAGCAAACCCCATGGTCAGACTGTGGGCAAAGTGTCATCACGTCAGTGACTCGTCGATTGGCCACGATCTGGAAGGCATTATGCTGAGTATAACTGTGCATTTTTTGAGTGCTCCGCCCAGCCTCAGCATGGAAAGGGCATTTAAATCCATTTAAATGCCCTGCAATGCCCTTCCATACCGTGCTGCATCAGCACTGCCAACCCAAGTAGCCCCGCACCTTAATAATCCCACACAAACACAAATTCTCGGGGAGGTTGGTGCTGGATGTTTGTGTTATTCTGCTTTAATTTTAAAAGGGGAGGAGAACATGGAGACTTCCTAGGAGAGTATAGGTAGATGATGGAGGGCAAAGGATGCTGGGGGATTCTGCAGGCAATGTTCCACCATAACCTTGGGTGATGTCGCAAGAAGTGACGCCAGCCAGGCAGTCCATAAAGACCCAACTGAAACCCACTGCCTAGCAGCTTGCTGCCAAGCAGGCTGGCCATCTCATTAGAAGGCCAGTCTACTGGGGAAGGCTGTGCCCATGTAGGGGCTTTGCCCAACCCATGGACTGTGAGCTTATGAGTTGTCAGCCAGCCCAAGGGGCACCCACTTGTGTGGGGTTCCTAATTCTCAACAGTAAAAAAATAGAACAGATCCCCTAACCCTCCCTACCCTCATCCCCTGTAGATACTTTAATACACCCAAAGGGCATCTATTGCTCCAGATGCATGAATGTACCAGACACATGTGTGGAGGGGAGGCATTGGGATGGACCTTTAAACCCATTCAGAACCCAAGGTCCCGGTCTGGAATCACGCTGTATGCTGATCTGTGGGCTCAGGGAATCCTGGGAGAGGGAAGCCCCCATTCTCTGGCCACCTTGGGACAGCAGAGTGTCCCTTCTGTGGTGCTGGCAATGGCACAAATGACAACATGAGTGGATGGGCTGGCAGGGAGCATGTTTCCAAGGCAGCTTGGACCTACTCCCCAAGATGAGGAAAGCAGTCTCCAGGTTACCCCTCCCACACAGCAACCTGGCTCTATTTAGAGCCCTATGGCCTGACCCTCATGAGGGAGGTGTCCGTGGGAGAAGAGGATGTTTTGCCATCGGGCATCATGACTGAATTTGCTCAGCAATTCTCTCCTCTCTCCTCTGATGGTCCATAATAATAATTAATAATAATTAATAAACTTTATTTGTCAGCCACCCCACAACAAATTGTTCTCTGGGTGGCTCACAAGAGAGGATTAAAACACACAATAAAAACCACATAACACATTAAATCATAACTGACAAAGAAGGTGAAAAGAAAATATAATACAAAGCTGCACTGGTGCAATTCCCCGAACATTCAGTGAAAATCATAGAACTAGGCAGCTCCAGAATTGCTGCTTGTGGCAGCCTCTTAAACCCATACAGGAGTGCTCCCCCCAAATATTTGCTCCCCAACTGGAGAGGGGACACCCTGCTCATGCTGGCTATTCCTGCCATGAGGGGGCCTTTTTTCAGGGCACACCTGCTAGCATGGACAGTATAGACACAAGGGTCTGGCACAGACCTGTAAACCCATTCAGAGTTCCCAGGATCAGTCTGGCGTGCCATATGCAGATCTGGGGGGGGGGGAATTCCCAGGAGAGGACAGTCCCGGTTTGCAGTGACCTCAGGACAGTGGCTCACCCTTTGGAGATGTGGGCCAGGGTGCACATGAACACCAGGGCACAGGATTTGACAGCAGCTTGGTGGTAGTTGCCAAGACTGGGACAGCACTCGCCCAAGTACCCATCCCCACAGCTTTGCTGCATGGAGCATTCTGGCTTGGTATTAAGTCCCCATAGGCTGACTTAAGACACGGTGCATCTTAAGGAGTCCAAGGATTCCCCCCAAGTTTCAAAGTCCCTGAAATTCTCACAGGGCTTTTTTTTTTTTTTTTTAAACAAATGAGCCACAAAATGGCTCTTTCCCACAAAATGGCAGCCGGAAATGACATCCGAAGTAATTTCTGTCCACCCCAACCTGCGGATATGTAGAATTAATCCCATTTTCTGCCATTTCCCCCCCACATATGCCAAGGTCAGGTGTTAATTACCCAACCACAGATACGCGAAACCATGGATGCTGAATCCATGTATAGTGAGGTCCACCTGTACATTATTACCTTTTAAACCAGCACTTTCTGACTATTCCTATTCAGTTTTCTTTGGGCTGGTTAACTATTCTATAATGTTCTTGTGTCGCTATCAAGAAATATTCTACAGCATTAGTTCTTAAAAAGCATAAAAGACAGACATCTTGCTGTATATCTGGCATATTCAAGACCCAAGATATTGTGGTAGCTGATATAAAGGTGTGATTGGCATTCACTTGGGACATCCTTTAGAAATTGCTTGTCACCACTATATGCTTTTATGATTAACTGAGTTGTCCAAAACTCTTGTCGATAAGACTGGTACAGCATGCCACACAGACATATTCTTATCAGTATTCTGGTATAATGCCACCTACACAGCACAGACATCATCCATGTGGAGTGTGACAGCTACATAACAGCACACTAAGTGCCGGGCCAGCCCAGCTGCAGAAGCAACCCTGAACAGTTGCTTCAGGCATCAATATTTTTAGAAAGAGGGCATTGAAACAGCATATAATCTTTAAGTGGTGCACTCCCCCCACACAAAAAATCCCACTATTGTCTGTAAAACAGATATAACTCGGTTTCCAAAAATTCTTTTTGAAATTTTGATGCTGACTATTCATCAGGCACTCTCTGAACATTCACATTTGTTTTATTCATTCATTATATTTATACTAGCTGGACCGGGAGCAGAGCATCTGTGCCTCTGCCAGCCTGCCCAGTCTGCTTCTCCCCCCACCGCCCGCCTGCAGTTTCTGACCGGCTTTCAAGGTGCCCCGTCCCCCCCTCCTGCTCCTCCTACTTGCTGCGGCCGGGTGGATGCCTGCTCATCCTGGCGGCCGGCCCAGCCCGCCACCACCACCTCCTCATCCTGCCGGCTGGGCTGGCCCACCACCACCCCCTCATCCCACCAGCTGGGCCAGCCTGCTGCCACCACCTCCTGATTCCGCCGGCCGGGATCATATTATCAAATTATATATGTTCCGTGTTATGAACATCCAGCTTACAGACTTTGGAAACACAACTGGTTTGTATGGGCCCCTGGCAGATGATGAAAGCTGACTGCTGAAATCTCCACACCACCACTGTTGCCAAGCAGTGGTACCCCCCCCCCCCAAAGGAATTAAATAAGTCACCTGCTACCAACAAATAGTAAGCTGGTTGGTGAAATGGGTGGGTTCTACTTCCACAGAATTTCTCTGGACCCTCCTAGACATCATCCCCAGTTTTGGCAAGATCAAATTTTACCCACCACCCCTGATTCAAGGTAAAAAATTATTCGGGGAGAATTTTCAGCTCAGCAGCACTAGTAGAGAGTGATCTGGATTATGGTCACAGAATGTGTTCAGCTACCCATTTCATTGGTTTCTCAGCATCAGCTGACGTTCAGCAACCTTGTGTGTGTTGAAACTGGCCTTTTGCAAATGATTAAATATGTACTGAAGACCTTTCAAAAAGTGGATTGTACCTGTATTGCTGGTTTGCAATCTCAACACGAGCCAAATCTTCTACAAGGGTGGTTCAGCACGTAGCAATAAATGCAGAAAGACAGCAGTTCACCCTTTGACAAGGGCAGATTTAATTCCACCAACTACCTTGAATGCTTTTTGTCACATAATTGGTAGTTCTCCATTTCTGGCTCCAGCTTGCCTGAAGTAATACCATCTGTACCAACCAAATATTTTTACCAACACCACGAGCTCTTAAAATTAGTCTCCCTCTGTCCCACCCATTCTCCTTATACACCCTTCTTCTATATGATACCGTCAGCAAAAGTTTGGCACTCTGTAGCATCTATTTAATTTTGCCTTTTTTCATACTGTGAGATCATTGATGACTGCTAGAACATGTTGCTTACTTTCCCAAACTTTGTTTATTTCCCTTAAGATCTCTCCATCTGTTGTACTCAGCTGCTCAACAAAATTTTCCATATTTTACAGTTTTAACTCTGGCAAACATTACATTTCCCCTCTGTCTTCCCAACCTTAGTTTAGTGGCTATAGTTCAGACAGCATTTAGTACAAACTGAAAAGTTAAGATCCTGTTGATTTTGAACAACATTACTGTATTGTGCTTCTGGATCTGCCCTGAATGTTGGCTTTCTCTTTCAAAATGTACTAAAGCTGCAGTCCTATGAAATGAAAGTTTTGTTTCTGAGTAAACACATTTAAGATTGCATTGGCAGAACAAGATTAAACATGTTTAACGTACTGAAATCAGTGGAATTTGAAACTGCTTAACAGTTGCTCAATCATGCCCTTAGTATTCTTGTCTGACTTAAGTGAACCAAAAAATGGGAAACCCTGGATGGGTTTCCTTGGTTCTCTCACATGTCCAGTTTCAACCTGAGGCCTTCTGCATCTGTCTATGAAATAAGCATAGCAAACAATTGTTATTTTTTTGTGTGCCTAATATTTTCTAGGCTCTGTACAAAGATTAAAAATATAGCACAAGCCCTGCCTATTGACTTACAATCTAACAGACACAATAGAAAAGGAAAAAGAAATGGGGAGAAAAGAGAGAGATAATTTAGGTACTAATTCTTAAAGTTACAAAATTGTTGTTCTAATGGCAATGACTGTTGATCTCAGCCAAGTCAACAGAGTGAGCCTTGCTGTCTCAGTTCTCCTTCTGATGGAATGTATCCAAATGGAATATATAACTTCATTCTCTAATTATTATTTTTAAGTTCCCTTCTAACCAAAGTTATTTCATGTATTATTATCCTTGAATGAGAGGTGTTTTTTTAAAGTTTTCAGTTTAGGTTTTAATTTTTAGGTTTTAATTGACACTATCCATACTCTACAGTTTTCTGTAGTTCATTTGTTTAGTGTTAGAATATGACTTTGATCCAAAGGGAGCCTGCTGTTAGCAGAAAACCTATTCCTCTCGCAGAAGAGCTGTTTCTGACTTAGTGGAGGAGTGTTGTGTGAGAAAAATTATGCCAAATTCAGAAGAGCTCTCTTTGTTGTGAAAAGGTACAAGCTGGACCAGTCTGGGCCCAGGGACAGTCACACACCCGTGTCCAATGGACACTACGCCTATGCCTTCAGGACTCTTTCTCTTAATGTACAACCAGACACAAAACATGCAGCTCTAAAACAAAAATAGCATTTCTATTAAAAAAATGTGTGTCGTTCAAAAATTCAAGTCATGCAGAAGTTGTTAGATCAGATGTAAAAAAGTGATTGATAAAATTAAAGTGAGTGGCCCAGGCTCCTCTTGAACCCAGACCCTGCTCAACCCCACAAAGTCTTTGCTAATGAATATCACACTCTTCTGCAACAGTGCTGTCAAATTCCCAGTTCTGAGGATTTTATCTCACTCTGTGCAGGCTTCTAAATGCCATGGAATGTGACTCTAGACAACAAAATATGTGATCACTGACAAGGAAAATGCACAGGTATGCCTTTATTGGCACATGCACATATCAACTGCCCTTAAAAAAATTTTATTTTTTTTTTTTAAAAAAGCCCTGCAACCCCTGTTTCATGTGGATCTTCACTGTGAGAGGTCTTCCACTAGCGTTTGAGCAACAGTTTGTCATTTTCTTCAGATCCAAGCCCATATTCCTATCACTTCTTATATGGCTGAAAATTAATATTATTGGAAGTCATCTGTGCTTAGAAACAAAAAAAAAATTTTGAGACTGGGCCTGCTGGGGATGAATAAGACAGGATTTTCCTGTAAGATTAGTCTGTCTGCTTAGCAGGTTTGGGTTGTTTCTCCACCCTGAAAAATGTCTAGGCCATCTGGAGGGTGTTCTTGGATGGTTTGGCTTGGTTGCCCCATCTGAAAATGCATGAATCATCAAATTACAATGGTGACTTGGCTGTGAAAATCTGAATTTTTCCCCATTGACTTAAAAACTTATATAAAAGACATATGTACTGCTCCAATTTTATAAAAACATGTAGATGTTGTGTGATCAGCACATTATAAAAATAAACAGAATATGAGGTGCATTGAAAACCCCAATCTAAAGTTTGTATAGAGTAAATTATTATCATTATTAAAAATATGTATACCCCACTTCTTCAGTGCACTAATGCTCGGGGTGGCGTACAACATTAATAAAAAACATACAATATAAAATACAATATTGAGTAACCATTAATAAGATTAAAAAATTTAAAAGACCAGGCTAAAACCACAATTAAAATAACAAGTTTTTAAAACTGAAAATCAAAAGTTTTTAATGAAAAGTTAAGCACTAAGAAACTTACAAGATAAAAGCAGAGGATAAAATATTTAAAACCCTCTTGAAAAATATGCATCCAGTTGTTTCTCAAAAACACTGAGGGTGGGATCATGGTGAAGCAATTCCAGGAGGGTGTCTCAAATTTGAGGGGCCACAACTGAAAAGGCCCTGTGTCTAGTTCCGACCAGCTAGATCTCCATTAGTGGCAGGGCCATGAGCAGGGCCTGAGATGCCAAATGGAGGGCCCTGGTAGATTCATATGGGCAAATGTGGTCCAACAGGTACCCCAATCCCAAGCTGTGTAGGAAGTTTAAGGTCAAGACCAGCACCTTGAATCTAGCCCGGAAGCAGAAGTGAAGCCACTGCAGGATGGGTGTAACACTCATGAAGTTACTTTCGCCCAAGATAAATCCATCCATAATCCACAGGCTGAGGTTATTGACAGGACCTCCCTCCGAGAACACATAGCTGATATTGTTAGTCATTCTCCAACATTAGCTCCTTCATCAAAGTTATCATAACATGGCTAGTCAGGATGGACCTGTAACTCAGTGTTAAAGCACATGCTTTGCATGCAAAAGGTTCCAGGTACAATCCCTAGCATCTCCAAGCAGGGCTGAGAAAGATCTCTCTCTCTCTCTCTCTCTCTCTCTCTCTCTCTCTCTCTCTCTCTCTCTCTCTCTCTCACACACACACACACACACACACACACACACACACACACACCCTAGAAAGATTAGGGCCACACATCCCCAGAAAGAAAAGGCATGCAGTCTGGGAGTCCTTCTGGATCCAAACCTCTCCCTGGTGTCTCGGGTTGAGGCGATGGCCAAAGGTGCTTTCTATTGGTTTTGGCTGATACACCAGCTGTGTACGTTTTTTGAGATAAATGACCTCAAAACAGTTAACAGCTGGTAACCTCCAGACTTGACTACTGATTCGTGCTCTATGTGGGGCTGCCTGTAGTCCAGAAACTGCAGTTGGTACAGAATGCAGCAGCCAGGATGGTCTCCAGGTCATCTTGAGGATTCTCCTGTATTGAAAGAACTACACTAGCTACCAATACTTTTCCAGGCAAAATACAAGGTGCTGTTTATAACCTATAAAGACCTAAACAGCTAAGGCCCTAGGTTTTCTTCATTATGAGCCCCATCGCCCATTGAGATAATCCAGAGAGGTTCATCTGCAGTAGCCACCAGTTTGGTGGCTAAATAGGAATGGGTCTTCTCTCTTTCTGCCCTGAGACACTAGAATGAGTTCCCTTATGAAATAAGAGCCTTCCTATCTCTGGCAACTTTTAAGAACTCTTTAAAGACGCATTTTTTCATTCAGGCTTTTTAACTAGTCTTGTAATTTTAAATCCATTTAAGTTATTTATGTTTGTTTTAATATGTTTTATGTTGCTGTAAAGCACCCAGAGATAGAAGTTCAGGACAGTGTTCATAATAAAGAAATAAATATATAAATAAATCAATAGAGAGCATCTGTCAGTCAATATCTTAGAGAGTGCCTTCTTCTACATGATCCCCAATGCACATTAAGGTCATCTGAGGAGGTCCATCTCCAGTTACCACCGTTACGTCTGGTGGCGACTCAGAGGTGGGCCTTCTCTGTAGCTGCTCCTGGGCTGTAGAATTCACTCCCTGCAGAAATTTGTCATCTGAATTCATTATTAGCCTTTAGGAGAGCCCTTAAAACCTATCTGTTTGGCCTGGCCTTCCAGCTGACATAGTATACCTGGACTTCCAGAAAGCTTTCAACAAAGTTCCTCATCAAAGACTCCTGAGGAAACTTAGCAGTCATGGGATAAGGGGACAAGTACTTGTGTGGATTGCTAACTGGTTGAAAGACAGGAAACAGAGGGTAGGGATAAATGGAGCATCATGCATGCTCTCTACCCCGGCTATACCTCCCTCGCAGCTCAGGTGGAAGAGGAATGCTGCAAGTCCATCAAACAGCACGGAGGAGAAAAGAGGCCTTGAAGAACATATAAAGGACAGTGAAGAAGATGCACTTAAAATGGTCAATAACAAGAAACTATTAAACACCAATGAAACAAAGCAGGCCTACAAGAAAGAACAAGTCAAGAACCGAGCAGAAAAGTGGAAAAATAAGCCACTGAATGGTCCATATATGCACAATATAAGTGGAAAATCAAACATCACCAGGACCTGGCAATGGCTTAAGAATGGCAACTTGAAGAAAGAAACAGAGGGTTTAATACTGGCTGCACAAGAACAGGCACTAAGAACAAATGTAATAAGAGCAAAAGTTAAAAAAAATCAACAACAAACAGCAAGTGCCACCTTTGTAAAGAAGCAGATGAAACAGTGGACCACCTAATCAGCTGTTGTAAAAAGATTGCACAGACTGACTACAAACAAAGCCATGACAAGGTAGCAGGGATGATACACTGGAACATCTGCAAAACATACAAGCTACCTGTAGCCAAAAATTGGTGGGACCATAAAACTGAAAAAGTTTAGAAAATGAAGATGTAAAAATATTATGGGACTTCCGACTACAAACAGACAAACATCTCCCGCACACTACAGCAGATATAACTGTAGTCGAGAAGAAAGAAAAACAAGTTAAAATAATCAACATAGCAATACCAGGGGATACCAGAACAGAAGAAAAAGAAAAAGAAAAAATCACAAAATACAAAGATCTACAAAATGAAATTGAAAGGCTGTGGCAGAAGAAGACCAAAATAATCCCAGTGGTAATTGGCGCCCTAGGTACAATTCCAAAACATCTTGAAGAGCACCTCAACACCATAGGGGCCACAGAAGTCACAATCAGCCAATTACAAATAGCAACTTTACTGGGAACAGCCTATATTCTGCGACAATATCTATAATAATAACAGCAACAACATTGATAATAAAATTCAGCCATCCAAGGTCCTTAGGAAGGACTTGATGTCTGGATAAAACAAGCCAGTCAATAGCCCCAATCTGACTGTGTCAACAATAATAATAATAAACTTTATTTGTTAGCCACCCCATAACAAATTGTTCTCTCGGCAGCTCATATTTTTGCATGAACAACTGTATTTGCATTCATTTTAAGTGTGAACCTGGGTAGAGGCCCCTCAAAAGCATGTACAGATTAGACGTATACTGCTGTACCTGTGTTCAACATAATTTATGAATAACTGTACCTGTACACACTGTACACTTCTTGTACAAGTGTTCAACACAATGTTTTAATAAGGCTACAGTGCCTCTGTAATATACAGTAACGGCTCTGCAAAGCAGGTCATATTATTATTACCATACTCCAATGGGCTGAGGCTGAGAGAATGGTGACTTGCCTAAGGCTTTCCAGTGAATTAGATGGTATTACACATATATAATGCATCCTTTGCCATAAATGAGTTCTGCTCACCCACTAGCCTACATGACCTGCCTATGTACTCAACATGCCAAAAAAATAACCCCAACTATTTAAAAAAAACCCATCACATGTGTGCAGCATTCAGGTACCTCTCTGGGAAGACCAGAAGGTTCCAAGTTCCCTCCCGGCATCTCCAAGATAGGGCTGAGAGAGACTCCTGCCTGCAACCTTGGAGAAGCCTCTGCCAGGCTGTGTAGGCAATACTGAGCTAGATGGACCTATGGTCTTACTCAGTATATGGCAGCTTCCTATGTTCCTAACTGTTCACTGTCCCTTTAAGTGAACTCCAGCCTCCAGGGTCCCCCCCTTCCTCTCTTCCCTTTGCCTAGATCAACACGGCTGATGGCCTACAATAAATGCCCTGGCAAGGTGCTGTATAGAACCCTCTTAATAAATCTGTTAAATTACCAACATCTGTGTGGAGCCTGAACTTGGTGAGCAAAGTTTTACAGACAACAGAACATAGGAGCAAAGAAATATTTACCCCCATTCCCAGTAGCTGGTTCTTGTACTGATTCCCTTTGACCCTCTAGTGTTCATGAAGAATGTAACAAAACAAACTCGCAAAACAAAGCCAACACATGGATGTGTGGGGATTTGTACCCAAGTCTGATGCCCTGTCCACTACACTGTCCTGGCTCTGCTTTGCATATGCTCATTCATTAAATATATGCATTGAAGGAGACCTTTTAAAAAAGCTCACCTGGATTGGAAGGGGAGAGAGCAAAGGTTGTTATTAAGCAATATGATTTGAAATTTTTGACAAACGATCTTGACAAGACTTTCATAATATATAGTATCTGAAGGACTACCTGTTCACACATGAGCTTGTCAGACAGCTGAGGTCATCTTCTGATTCCCTTCTGCTGGTACCCCTCAGAGAGATGTGAGATGGGTAGCACTTGGGGAGAAGAGCGCCTCAGTGGTGGCACCCAATCTGTGGAGGTCCTTCCCAAGAAATGTACACTGGATGCCTTCACTTACTATCTTTTTGATGTCAGGCAAAGTCCTCCCTGTTCTCTCAGGCATCAGTTTGACTTGTTGCTTTCATTTCATTCATTCATTCATTCATTCATTCAATTCCTATACCGCCCTCCCAAAAATGGCTCAAAAATTTCCTCTGTTTATTGATCAGCTGATGTCTTTAGTGGTTCTATTGTGCTTGTAACTGCTATGTTTTTGCTGTTGTGCTTTGGTTTTAAGGGTGTTTTTTTTAAAAAAAAAAATTATCCTTGTATTTTATTATTACCCTTTTGTTAGCCACCTTGACATTAAGCGGATAAAGTGGGATATAAGTACCTAAAATAAATACAAAGTAATAATGCTGGCTAACATGCTGCACAGCGTTCCACATGCATTTTAATGCTGCCTGCAGGATTAGTTGTATGAGTGCTGGATAATTAGTGGATAATCTCACAAAATTAGTTGTGTGAGGCCTGGATAATTTCTTGCCTCTTAATTTGCAGAATTTTCAGTATTTCGTGGTAAGCAATTAGGGGTGGTTTCCAGTTTTAGGTCATTGGGGGTTGTTGTTACTAGAGCAGAGTATATACAAATTTGTTGTAACCTACTGAGCATCTTGTATTAGTTATGAGTAGTATATCATTCTTTGAAAAGCTGTGAACTGAAAAAAAAACAGAAGGAATCCAACTAAGCAATGATAGAGAAAGTTCTTTATTTGTGTGATTTATGTGGAATGTGGGCTTCATTCATTGATGCAGGATTTGGTGCCAAAGCTGTTCTACTAACTGGTTGCCAACCTTTGACTGAAGGTCTAAAAACCTTGAACCATTGTCAGCTTTTGGTATTTTAAGTGCAACGCTCAAGGAGGAAATCCTTGTATGTCATGTCAGTTTCGCTTGCTTAACATGATCTGGCTTTTTGTCCAACAAAGCACACGATCCCTCCCCCCCCCATTGCAATAAACTTTTCTGAAATGTCTTCATATCACATTATGTAGTGCAACAGAGTGTAAAACAACCTCTTGACACTTGCTTTAGTTTTGTCAAGTTCTGTTTGCAAATTCAAAAGGACCTGACATAAATAACTGTCAACGCTTACTTATTACAGCAACACACAAGAATTTGGGTGCAGGATAAGTACTGAAGTCTTATCTCCAAAGCGATTGCCATTGTGTAGCTCTCTTGTTTCCCCCCAATTAGTTTGCACAAGAAATCTAATCATGTCACTCAAAACACAGTTGCTTCATTGCCAGAACAAGACAGCTGGGGAATGATACTACCCATTCGCTTTGTGGCCTTGACCTAGCAGGGCTGGAGAACATGATTGAGCTGTTGTAAAGGCCATTCCTATTCCCATTCCCTATCACCGTAGGTAAATGTTTTGCCAGCATGAAAGTGAGAAGGGAAGTGAAAGGTGAGACAAAATATTGATAAAGAGAAACCCAATAAAATGAAAGGTTGTGGGAGTGCTTCTTTTGTTCCCGGCTGGGGTGGTTGGTACCATATGAGGGAGGGGGGTGGGGGTACAAATGCTTGTTGTGATATTTGACAAGGTTGTGACATTTGACCATTGCAATACTTCCAGCTTTTTCAGTGCATTATCATGCTTTTATTGTCCAATAAGGGCCAAATTTGCAATGGTGTTTAAAAGCTTTTAAAAGTTTTAACAACACAAAAACTACTATTAAAAATTATCAAAGCTATCAGAGGAATGTCTTCCAAAGATTACTCCCTAGAGAGAGTACAACAATTTGTATGTTGTTACCCTAACCTGCTCCTCTGTGCACAGACGACCGCAATTTTACCCCTTTGGGGGTAGGGATAACACCCTGAAAGCTATCACCTGTTTTCCATCTCTATGGAGGTAGATGTCTTCAAAAAATCACTGTGAGCATGCATCCACTGAAGTGGTACTGATAGCCAAAATTTGTGGGCCTGGCTCAAGGACTACATCAATCAAATAATAAGAGTTACCTGAGGCCATCCTGTCCTTATGGTCTCTCATAGGACATAGTGCAGGATCTACTTGCATTCTAGTTGTATTTGACTGTCTGAACCCCCATGAGCGCAGGAAACCACCCGTCAGACATAGCATGAAACCTTGGGTAGATGAATCTGTGGTTAATCTGTGAGCTTGGGAATCATCCCACAGGCAATCATCAAACAGACTCTTGCAGACTCTGGCTTGTGGGCAGAGGGCCCCCTCCCTCTTCCTTGTCCACTGAGGCCGCATCCCAGCAAGCTCAGTAGCGCTAGTATCACCAGACTGCAGGCAAGACATCAGGACATCGGTAGAGCATCAACCATTGGCCACAACCTTTGAGGGGGCGTGCCCAGGGTGATTGTGCCTTTTTGGTATCAATCGGTCACTCTCAGCAGGGAAGGGCATTTAAACCTGTTCTTCACACCACTTGCACCACTGTTCTTACAAGGGCCCCGGAGCCATACAGTCTCACACAAGCACAACTACTGATATGGGGGGGGGATGCGTTGGGGGGGGGAGGAAGCACTGAACCAGACAAGCAAAAAAGGATGCAAAGCTCCATGGTGCTGTGAAGCATTAATTGAAGCCCAATGTGTTTCAGCCTCAGGGGCCTTCTTCGGGGCAATAATTTGTAATATTTCAAAGAGCCCTTGAGTAAGTAGCCTTTGCCTTCTGAGTTGGCTACAAACAACTAGGTCTAGTTCCTGTAACTGAGGACATCGCATCCTCTATCAAAAAGCAAAATCAATCCAGATTTACAAATTTATTCTTCCCTGAAGGTTTATGAGAAAGAGGCCGGTGACTATTTATTTATTTATTTATTTATTTATTTAACATGTTTTTATACCGCCCAAAACTTACGTCTCTGGGCGGTTTACAACAAAATAAAAACAGAAAGTAAAACAATAGTTAAAACAAAAACAAAAGGTTTAAAACATTACAACAATTTAAAATTTTAAAACAATATTTTAAAACAGCATTAAAACTATTAAAACAATATTAGTTAAAAGCCTGGGTGAACAGATGTGTCTCTAAAGACTTTTTAAAAGCTGTCAGAGATGGGGAGGCTCTTATTTCACTAGGGAGTGCATTCCAAAGCCTCGCGGCAGCAGCGGAGAAGGCCCGTCCCTGAGTGGCCACCAGAGTTGCTGGTAGCAAATGCAGACGGACCTCTCCAGATGATCTCACTGGCAGCCGGGGTGTGGTCCCTGGGGCCTAAGCCTGCCCACTGGTTTCTGATACTGAAGACCATGGCCTTAACCTTGCCACAGAATTGGCCTTTGCAGAGAGTCTGAGCAACAGAACAATTCATGTTCTGTTCTGACCAAAGTACCAGGGGAAGCAGATAATTACAGACTGTCTCTCCCAAAACCAGTAGACTGCCCTAACTCCCCTGGGTATCAGGACCCTTGTTTCCATTTGACATCTGAATTATTGGGCAAACAGTATTAATAAGATATCCTCTCCCTGGTTTAACTATATACCTCTGATAGACATTCCTAGCAGAATGCAAAGAACTCTTGACCACTCTGATAGAATTGGTAGTGGATCCAATTAAAGGAAGAATCTCTAACTCTGACAGAATCAAAGATAAAAAGTTGTCCGAGGAAACCAAGCCCTACCCCCTGAATAAAGCTGAGATCAAACCAATCTCCTATGTAAAATCCAAAAGGAAGATAGACAGAAGTGCTGATAGAGAAAAGACAAGACATAAAAGCTTCTGCCTATACTAAGATCACTTCTAAGATTAACTTTAACAAACTATTTAATCTTTTAGACAATGAGAAGGCGCTGGGGAAGAAGTACACTAAGAGGCAGAATGAATAGAGGAAACTAAAGTTATTAAAGGAAAGGAAGTGTCAGAGCCAACAAATAGCCCCTCAAACCCACAAGAAGGAAACTCTGAAGGAGTTCAGGTAGGTTCCCCAGGAGGCTTTACACACAGGGCTTCTGACCCAGATCTCCTTCAGAAAAGAGTGTATGCGTTCACACACCAACCAAACTTACCTCGAAGCTCTTCGAGATTTTTGGACCCACTCCACACACAAACCTGGCTTTGTGATGTGAATTCTAGCTTATCTTGCATATGTCTGGGTTTTTAAAATGCTAGTTTTAAGCTACTTTTTCTGAAAATGGGAGAGGCACTGACATAGAATGATTAGCATGATAAGAAGGATACTCTCTTTACAAATGCAGATCTATCTCTGCAGGATCTGCAGGGAGCTCTCTTTCTCCCTGCTCCAATTGGCTAGACGCCTGCCATGTGGACTTGTTCCAAAAGAAAACTGAGAGCAGAGGGGAGAAGCTGCTTCCCTCAATGCTGCGAGTGTACTTCGAAGTGGCTTCACTCAACATTTACCCCGAAGCCTGAAGCCAAGTGCAAATAACTCCTAGGCTGAGACCAGGCAGCTACATAGGGTTATGCCCACCTCCCCCAAATTGTTAAATCCAGCTTATAGCCTAGTTGATCAACCTGGGCATTTACAGCTAGTTAATCAAAAATTAGCTTTTATAAACTATCCAAAGCCAAAGGGTTTGCAAACAGTTGGAATGTAAATTGCACTTCCTACTGCTTATAAGTTCTCTAACTCCTATAGTAATTACGATTGAGCCATCACATAAGTGGAATACCTTTTCTTTCATTATTGTGCAGCCAGATCAAGTATAACATTTGTAAATGATGCAATTGCAGCAAAGATATATAGGTGTTTTTTTAAAAAAAAATGCACTCAATGAGAAGCGTATAAGCTTGACTAGATGTTTTAATGATGCTTCCCAGCTTTCCATATGGGGATGAGCCCAGGGGCAGAGCCAATACCAACAATGCCCATACCTACTCCCCAGGGACCCTTTGATTGATCTCAGTGACTCTTTTCCAGATTGGTTGAACCCCATACAAGGGACAGAGAATCCCATCATCAAAGGTGAGGAGGACAGTGCCTTCTTGCCCACTCATGCCCTATTGCCTGAGAAGGAAGCCTTTAGAGACATTCTGTGAGCTACCTGAGCTGGAGAAATGTAATATTCTGACAAGACTTTCCTTTTTGAAAGATATGTTTGTGAATAGATGTGTCCAAGGTTCCAAGACACATTTAATTGAATTATCTACTGAAAATCTTAGTGCCTTAGATGGAGGGAATGCTCCCCAGAGACCAGGTATGGCTCCCATGATTTATAATTATCAGAGTAACCACAAAGTCCATGAAAGTGGACTTCTCCCTCAAAACCCACAGTATTTTGACTCACCAGCTGGAAAGCTTGAACAGATGCCTGATGAGTCTTTTTAAAAAAACAGACTGCCAAAGAGGTGGGCTTGCAAAAAAACATGACAACCACACAGCTTAATCCGCTGAAGCTGAACTCGACATGTTTTCTGATAGTTCAGGAATCCCATTCATGAGTAGGAATAGATCCTTCCAGATGGATGTGGAAATAAATCCTTTGTTGGAGAGAAGTAGCACAGTGTATAATGGGAAGGTAGAAAAGAAGGTATATCCACAAATATCAGCACAGCAGTGGCAGTCCATAAGACAACTAAATGAGGATGAGTTGGGTGCAAAGGAAGCTATACTATTCTGATTTGGACATGGGCATCCACAGGGCTTTTTTCAGGAGGGTGGCAAAGACAGGCATCTAATACCCCACATGCCTAGGAGTATGCCCCATTGAATTCAATGGGAAATGGTTCAATCTGAGCGGAAGCTGCCCCCCTCTTGCCCCCCCCCCCACCTCCAGACACCCATGGCTCTGGATCAGAGCTCCATTGAACAGTGTCAGAGGACATGGGGTGGGGGTGGGAGTGGGAGATTGCCAATGCAAAGAGGTGGCCACCCCATAGAGCTCTGGTCTGGAGCCACCTGTTAAAATAAGATACATTGCTTAAGAGTAAGTGGCTGACATCCAGAGTAGTATTCTCGATAGTACTATTCAGGAGTTACTCTAAAGGACTGCTAAATTTACTGGACTTCTTCCAGTAAATGTAATCAGGATGTCAGCCAGTCAAACATATGGTAAAACAAAAGTGAAAGAAAATAAAAATGAGATGGGGGTGGGGGGAGAGTAACACATCAAATGAAAATAAAAAAGGAAAAACAAAAATCAAATACAAACAAAATATTTGCACATTCTTAGAAAAGTTCAACTGGGTTTTGCCCATGTCAGTAATAAATAGCATGGCCAATGTAAACTGCCCTGAGCCTTTTGGAAGGGCGGTATAAAAGTTTAAATAAATGAATGAATGAATGAATGAATGAATGAATGAATGAATGTAAAAAATAGGTTGCCTGTGGAGGTGGTATGTGGAGTTCAAAACCGCGGCAAGCATCCAAAGGCTGACATATTATTACATGCCCCCTCAGCTGGCCTTCTGCCACTTTCTCCTAATTCGGGGGTTCCCAACCAGTGATACTAGTATAGGTATCACTGGTGGTACTTTGAAGAGTCCCAGGTGGTACTCAGCAGGGACACAGCTATTGGGACTCAGCAGGGATTCCTGTCCGATTCCTCCTTGTCTCCTCCATGGTTCTCCACTGTCCCGCCATCTCCTCCACCTCCACATCTGGTCCTGAATCCTTCTGACAGAGATCAGCAAACTGCAAGCTTTGTCAGCAGCATGTGCAGCCAGCTGGCTATTGGTTGGCAGTGGGCTAGCTGACTCAGAGGCAGAGCAGCCTGAAGCATACAGCGTGTGTGTGTGTATGTTTGTCACCACTGCTTTTCTTCAAGGCTCCTTGTCCTCACCAAGGCTCCCTGCTCTTCGTTGTCCCTCTGCCAGCCTCCTTCTTCCCTTACTCCTCTCCTGCAAGTGCATGAATGTGTGCCTGCTCCCCGCTACCATCACTCCATTTCAAGACTCCTTGCCTCTTCAAGGCTCTTTCACTCTTGTGTCCTCTCTGTGCCCTCCTCTGCCAACTTCCTCCTCTTCCTCTTTTTTTTTTTAAAATCTAGAAGAGTAGATACATGCATGCATTAAACCTACAATGCAAATAGTTCCAAACACTCAGACCAGATCCCCTCATACTTGGAAGAACAAAATCTAGTATTAAATAAAGAATGTTCGTGGGTTCCCAGAGTAAGCAAACCAAGAAACCATTGGTCAATATCTGGAGGATATTTACATTTCCAATTTTGTAAAGCAATGTGTTTAGCCACCAGAAAGACCCTAGTGAGCCATTTCCATTGATTAGGGATTATTCCTTCAACGGAGGCAATCCCCAAAAAACTGAAACAGGGTCTAGAGGATATTCTCTCACTATAACTAAATTGACATAGTCACTTATCTTTTTCCAGAGTGGAAATATAACCTTACAATTAAGGAACAGATGTAAGAGTCCTGCCTCTCCTTCCCCACATCTCCAACATTTATCAGATTTGCTCAGCCCAAATTCATGGAGTCTAATCAGAGTCCAATAAGATTGAAAGACTATTTTTTGTCTCAAATCATAAGACACTTTGGCAGTTGCAGCCAAAATCACATCCCATTGATGTTGTGTAATCAGAACATTCAATTCCAAGCTCCATTTAATTCATTCAGTATTGAGTGGAGGTGCTACCTGGGCTTGGATAAAATTATAAAGCATATTATGAGCCTGATTAAATTCAACAATATGAAAACAGAATTTGATGATACTCGGAGCTTCCTAAGCACTAATAGCATCAAGACCAAACCTTTTGGATATTCTGTGTCTTAACTTGAATATATTGCCAAGCACCATCTGATTTTAGACCATATTCATGTTGTATAAGATGAACTTATATACAATTGTATAAATGAAATTTAG
This sequence comes from Hemicordylus capensis, assembly GCF_027244095.1. NCBI lineage: Eukaryota > Metazoa > Chordata > Lepidosauria > Squamata > Cordylidae > Hemicordylus > Hemicordylus capensis. Next base: position 32,106,625 of record NC_069661.1, on the reverse strand, counting down.
AAAGCATGTTAAATCTTGGCTTTTTACCCAGGCTTTTATATGATTGTCTCTGCTGCTGCTTCTTTGTATTTTTGTACTGTTATTATGCTTGTGTTTTAAATTTTTAATCAGATTTGTTCTATATTTTTAGCTTAATATTTTAATTGTGTCATTTTTATAATTTTGTTTTTAATTCTGTGTAAACCGCCTTGGGGTTGTTTTAATGAAAGGCAGTATATAAATTTAGCAATCAATCAATTAATCAATCTATCAGGATAGAAAAATATATTACTATTAGCCCAATTCTGCCAACAGACAGGTCTTCCAGCAATAATTATTTGGGGATTACCCCATAATGTGGACTCCTCATGCACAAATAGACAAGTCTGGAAATGGAGCAGTATATTTTTCCAAGCAGATCTTGCAGCCAAACTAGATGGACTATACCAAGTAGAATGTTTCAAGTACCTAGAACCTAATGCGGCTTCACCAAAAAAGAGGTACCAATTGTTGGACCTCAAATTTTGCCCATAATGGAGCCTTACACATTTAATCAGGCTTTTTCCAATACAAAGCTTGAGAAATAAGAAAGAAATTATGATATATCTGGAAATTTGGCAAATTAAAACCACCTTTCTTTAAAGGCAGTTGCAATTTCTTGTAAGAAATTCTAGATTGCTTATCCCCTCCGCCCCCCCCATAAAAAAGTTCTAAATAGAACACCCACCTTCATAACAAGGAGAAATATACAAGGACAGCCCATGTAACAAGTATATAAATTTTGGGGCAATATAAGGTTTAAGAATATTAATCTTCCCCAAAAAACTAAATTGGAGCTTTCCCCAGAAATTAAGATCCATCTCAGTTTGTTTAATAAAGGGATTTAAATTAATAGGAACCATTTGCTTGATTTATTTAGAAATCAACCCTCTTCCTCCACTTTTGTTGAAAAGTGGAATGTAATAAATATTCATAAATTGGTATTGTGAGTGGATGGAGGGTAATCTTGGTTGGGGGAGGCTTTAATAACTCCCTTGTTACAAGCAGATAACTATATTGATGGTGGCTCTGTTCTTTTATTTGAGTGGAAGATGAGAGGAGTGGCTGTCACCCTAACTGTAACATATAAAGTCCTGCATATCTCCAAGGGGGTACCTGAGCTGAAGGTCTGCAGCAAAAGTGGTACATTTGTTGTTTTTTTTAAAAAAAAGGTTGGGAACCCCAGTTCTAACTACATGCTAGTGTTGTTTATCACTTATCTCTAGGGCTTCTCCTGGGCCTTTCCCAGACAGCAGGCTTTACTGCAGGATTAGAGAAGTGAAATATTGTATGTTATCGGGCATACTGGATATTTTGAATTTGCCCCAAAACCCAAAGAAAAAAGTGGAATTTTTTACCCTGGACATAAATTACACTAAGCTCCAATGCACAATGAAAAACTCTCATTGTATATGGAGTGCTCTGCACGAGCTCGCAGGAACTTTGACATAAATCTGGACGATATATGAATCCACACCTGCCCTTCCAAAGTAAAATTGCCATCTGGCAGGGACATAGGCGCTCTTAACCCTGGACTTCCAGGCTGAAGCCCAGGGCTGCCACACCTGGGGGCACCCAAATCCTCTTTGAGATTGAATGAGGAGTGGGGAAAGAAACATGTGGGATGGGAATATGTTGAGTGTTGAAAGGTTTCTGCTAATGCATATTTGCATAAATATACCCATTTTATATTTTTACATTCTTGTGCGTTCAGTTGCTGTTTGTGCTCTCAAGAACCCATGTATTAACAATACTGAGGCTATTCACATGATGGGAGAAATTCGGGCTAGCGGAGGCTAGTTCCTATTTTCTCCCATCGTGAGAACCTCCAAGCTTGGCTGTGAGCCCGGTGGTTCTTAAGCGAGTCACCCGCTTAAGTAGCCCGGTGCTTGAACCCGGGTTTGCAGAGCAGAGAGCTCTGCAAACCTGGTTTTGACCAATGTAAGAAGCCATGGCACGGCTCTGCGCCAGGGCTCTTCCTCTCTCCCAGCATGCCCTGCACACTCACACAGGGCATGCTGGAGCTTCCGAGGGCAGTGCGGCCCCCGATCCCCCCAGCCCCTGCCGGTTCTATAACGGAGCCGGCAGTTGTGTGGGCTGCCGGTTTGGCCACCCGGAGCAAACTGCTTGGTCGCCTTGCTGTGTGTGTCACAGGATGATGCTTAACATGAAGTGGTGGGGGCCTCCAGAAGGGAGGGGGGGTCGCTCCAAAGGCCTTAAGGTCCAGGCTCCAAAATTACGTAGGTGCACCTCTGGGCAGGAATACTGACACTGTATTGTTATTTGCAAAAAGGAAAGGAAAGGAAAAAAGATGCAAAGAAATTATCCAGCTTGAAAACAGTTGTGCAAAATAAAGAAGTACATTTGCACATATTTTGTAAACATATCTCTGGGTGGAATATTTAAACTTGCTTGGGTGTATTTGGAATTTATTTCTTTGGGCAAATCTCTCTCTCTCTCTCTCTCTCTCTCTCTCTCTGCAAATCTCTCTCTCTCTCTCTCTCTCTCTACATACATACCTGCACCATGTCTCTTCCTGTCTGAATAAATCTATGCTCTAAGTAATGTTGATAGCTTTGATATTTAAGTGCACTGGCTGACATCCTTACTAAATTTACCTGAGGAAGACCTATTGCAGTGTAGTGGTCCTTCAGAGTAACTCCTCAGTAGTACTGCTGAGTAATGTAGCCAAGATGTCAGCCACTGTTTTTATTTCAGTGCCAGAAAAAAAGTTACATTTAAAGAGATATAGTGTTAAAGAGGTAAACTATATTTGAAATGTTTACAATTAGGAAACTGCATACAATTTAATCATATGATAGTACTAAAATCCAAATATATTACCCTGAGCTCACTGGAGGAAAAGTGGAATATCAATGTGATATGCAACACACTTCATATATACATCATATACAATGCACTTCACATGCATTATCTTAAGATCATGCTGTTGTGTCGGTGTCGACTCCTGGTGACCACAGAGCCATGTGGTTTTTCTTGGTAGAATACAGGAGGGGTTTACCATTGCCTCCTCCCACGCAGTATGAGATGATGCCTTTCAGCACCTTCCTATATCACTGCTGCTCAATATAGGTGTTTCCCAAAGTCTGGGAACCATACCAGCAGGGACTCGAACTGACAACCTCTTGCTCCCTAGGCAAGTCACTTAGTAATCGAATAAAGGCACTGTCAAGAAAGCTAGGGTTATTGTTCCCATATTACAGATGGGTGGCTGAGAATGGGAGGTAGTAAAACCATTAGTGAGTTCCTGGATATTGGTAGATTTGAACCAGAGACTTCATTACTCCTAGATTTAGATCTTAGCTACTAGACAATTATAGCCACTCCACACATAATGGGATTTCTTAGCACAATCTTCCTTGGCAAAGCCTATCACACTTTTAGTGTAACCATTTGGGAATACATTTGATACCAGAAAAGGAGCATGGAAAGGCATTTTGGAAGTTCTTTTGCAAAGTTGCTCAGTGTGTTTTTAATTTGTCCTGGGATTGATAGGGTATGCTGTTTGCACCAGATGGCTCAGAATGAGAAGGGGGCATTGGCATGAACAAGAACTCTGGAGACAGAACAAAACGATTTGCATAGTTTATGAACACTTGCTCTGCCGCTGAAAGGCAAAAAGGTGAAGATAGCAAAAGGCCTCCCAGGAGTCACAGAGCCTTTGCCTGCTTTGCCAAATGTGTAGATCCAATCAAAATGGATTTCTTCCACTCTTAATAAAATGCTTGCAAGTTCCATGAGCTACCTTCTTAGGAGCAGATGGATCAAGTGTACGGAGACATTATACTTCGAATGACTGATGGTGAGGGGAAGCAAGGAATGGTCACCATCACTTTCATGCCCTGTTTGTCAAAAGCTTCCCCAAAGCATCTGGCATCATGGAAATAGAATGCTGGTATGGAAAGAGCTTTGCAAGACTGTTCTTAAATATCTGCTGCAAGGTTCGAAAGCTCAAATGGGCCCTAAGAATACTGTGGAAAGCTGGATGTCTGAATGCCAAGGTATGGACCTCTCACTAGGATTTTGTTCTAAGAAAGAGGCCCCCAACATTTAAAAAACAAGTTTACCCCTCCTGTCCCAAATCTTCGGCTCAGGTACCCCATAGAGATTTTGTGTGTGTGCTTACGTTCTCTCTCTCTCTCTCTCAAATGTTACAGTTAGGGAGACAAGCTGCTATAGTCACTGGTTGGCATACATCCAGAATAAGTTACTCTTAAGCAGTCTTATTGAAATTAATGGGATTTACACTAATTTACATTAATTTCAATGGGAGTGCTCATTGCTAATTTTCTGAAGCCTGTCGGTCAGGCTGAGGGTTGGGGTTTGCTGAGCTTCAGCACATAGCCAGCCAATCAGGAGTGGGGAGGAGGACTGTGGAGGAATGAGGCCCAGACCTCCTTAAAAAAAAAAAAGCCCTTGTATCGTAAATTGCATTGATATTCCTAAACCTCTTCTTTATTGTAAATAAGATTGTATGTATAAATTGCTTTGCTAGTTTCTGTGTTAAGAAAGTTGACAGGGCCACAAGTTCATGGCTTCTGCTCAGCAGTTTCATTTTGATGATGAAATGTACTGGCTCGATTTTGGAAGGAAAGGGAGATTTATTGGTTAGAGGGAGCTTAAGTTATGCTGATTGAGTTGTTTTAAAAATTGTTGGAGAAATCTGTGTATACAAGGAGGTTGCTTGTAGCACAGAGAAAGTGTTGTTCAGAGTCAGAAGTTACAAGCTTGAAAGCTGGAGTAAGCAAAGTCAGAGAATGCAGTGAAGGTCAGAAGAGTACCAGAAGGAGTGCAGAGCTAAAGAATACAAGGAACTGTCAGCACAGTCTGAGAGAGTATCAGGGTTGGGGCTGTCATAAGAGCTGTGAAATCACTTGCAGAGAGTGGAGACTCTCTGAAGGGCTGAAATCACTCGCAAGTAAGAAGAACCAATCTGGGTTGAACCCCAGGACTGTCAAAGTGACCAGGAGCTGAGGCTGCCCAAGGAACAAGCCAGGTTGCTGCAAAAGGAGGTAACTACAGAGGACCTGCAGAGTAGTTAGGGCCCAGTTTTATATAGGTCAGTTGGATGCATTTCCCCCCAACCATTTTATTTCTTCCTTATGCTCTTATGGCAACTGTTTGCTCTCTCTCTGAGGTTATGCCTGAACTAAGAAACCAAAGCTACTGTTTTAAATTGACCAATATTTTTCTCAAAGTAAAAAATCTTGTTATACTTAAAGATTGGAAGCTTTTGTTTGATTGTCTCCACGCCAAGCCTAAAGCCTTTCCAATCTACTGAGGGTTTTTTGTTTTGTTTTTTTAATTATTGCAAAGGTTGTATTACTGCAAAGGTTGAAGGGCTGTTTTAGTAGACATGGCCATAGAAAAGAAAAGTCTACTTGGTGGCAGCTCTTAAGAATAGATATCACAGAGTTGGTGGGATCTGCAAATCCTCCACACGTGGGGTCACAGCGGTGGGACAAATAGTTCTGCCACAAGGACACATTGCGAACACATTGCTGAGGATGAGATGGCTTCAAGCCGGCAATCCTCAGATGGGAAGCAGATAGCACAACTGCACAGTGAGGGTGCAGTACCCCCTGGGGGGGTCCTTCATGTACCTCTTGGGGTACTAGTTCCCCCCTGTTGGGAACCCCTGCTCAAAGGTGATGCCTGGTCAGATGCTGGGATCTGATAAAGGAATGCTAATATTTCTTTGTGGCTGAAGAAGACCAGTTCATGTCTCTGAATGTGAGCTAGTTACAGGGGAATATACGGAGATGGCTCTGGAGTAGGGTTGCCACATGTCCAGGCTGTGAACCATACTGAGCTAAAGCTAATGTAATTCAAATAGGGTGAATTGGATTCTGTTTAAGGTATAACACAGTAATACAAGTTAAAGAGACTGTGAGGTGTTTGGGAAAGTGCTTCTGGACACAATGAGTATAAGAAAAAGTTCCAGACTTAAGTTACGCTTAAGCAGTCTTATTGAAATTAATTGGATTTATATTAATATCAATGGGAGTGCTCAGTGCTAATTTTCTGAAGCCTGACAGTCAGGCTGAAGGGAGGGGTTTGCTGAGCTTCCTTAGACTGTTCCATGACTGGTGGAGATGTAATGAGCGGAGGGGGGAGAGGGAGAGAGAGAGAGAGAGAGAGAGAGAGAGAAGGGAATCATCTGGTTCTTCTCAGAGGCTAATGTCAGGTCTCAATTTCTCTATAAATAATGCTTCCTTGATTTTCCTTCTATGTAGGTTTCTCTCAGTTCTCAAAATAGATATTTTAGTAGGCACCATTTGGCCTTCATGCTTAATCCTCTTGTGCAATGACCAGGGTTTCATTCTCTGTGCACAATGCCTCATATCTGCTAGATGTTCTTTATATCTATCATTCAATGATCTACCAGTTTGCCCAATATAGAATGAAGGTCTTTTTGTTGAGAGTTGAATATGAGCATTGCATTGCTGACATATTGACTTGCTTTAATGAATTTTATCCATTTTTAGCCTATGTTCCAGTAGGCTTATGAGATCACCCAGCTCTGTGTGTGTGTGTGTGTGTGTGTGTCCATCCATGTGTCCCTCGCCCCCATCAACCTTGCAACGCCTGGACCACTATGAAACAAATTGAGTACAGTTGTGGGGACACATAGGGACACCTCAACAGTGTAGTTTGTGATGATGTCATCCATCCCAATCCAAGATGGCAGACACATGAACTGTTGAGGTGCAAGTGGGCTAACTTGTGAACAGCCTGATTTGAACCAAATTTGCTACAGCTGTAAGGACACATGCCCCAATGGTGTAGTTTGTGATGATGTCATCCACCCTGATTCAAGGTGTGTGAACTTTTGAGGCACAAGTGCACTAACTTGAGGACTGTCTAACTGATTTGAACCAAATTTGGTACAGATGTAGTGAGTGTCACACAGGGACACCTCAATGGTGTAGTTTGTAATGATGTCATCCACCTCGATCCAAGGTGGTGGACTCACGAACATTTGAGGTGCAAGAGATCTAACTTGTGGACCTTGATTTGAACCAAATTTTAGTTCAGTTGTAGAGACAGCGGAAGGAAAGTATGCTCATTAGTTCTTACTAGAACAACTTGTTTTCCTGGTGTTTCTCTCCAGGCATTGTAGCTACGTGGTATCTATGTTTTAAAGCCCCATATCCTTATCAGCCATGTGACAAGCTTGTGGTTGAAGGAAAGAAACAGAATGACTATAGATATGGTGAAGGCAGAACTTCAGCTGAACTTCAGCAAAATCTTTTCAGAATGTCTGCCTTCCCAAGTAGGGGTATGCACAAAACCAGGTTGCCCAGTGTGGTTTGAGTCCAAATGGGACTTGAATCAGACTGGGCATGTTTGGTTTTGTGCACCCCAAAACCACTACTCTGGTTTGGGTTTGGGGGGTGTTCTTTTTAAAAAAAGAAAAATAACTCACTGCTGCTGCCTCTTGAGGTTCTCCCTCCCCCTTCCGGCCTCCATTACTGTCCAAAATAGCCCTATTTGGGCAGTCTTTGGCCTGTTCTGGGCCTGCCCTCCATGGCAGTGGCCATTTTGGAGGCCGCCACACATGGCCAATGCATCCTCCAAAATGGCTGCCGCCAGGGAGGACAGGCCTGGAACAGGCCAAAGACCACCTGAAGCAGGTGGTTTGAACAGTAATGGGAAACCCGGGGGGGGGAGAGACCTCTGGAGACACCCCCCATGGCCTCGGAGAAGCCCCCTGGAGCGGTGGCAGTGAGTTATTTCTCTATCTGTCTGTCTATCTATGGATCTATCTTTCTAAACGTAGAAACCTTGAAACTGAAACCTTGGTCTGACTTTCTATTTTCCTATCAGGAAGGCAGCTTTCTATGTTCCTATGTACCAGAGTTCTATCCCATGTATGTGGCTACCCTGCTCCATGTATTCTGAATGGGGAAGCCATCAGAACTTGTAAGATGGTGCATGATCCCCGCCGTCTGTTCCTGAAGGGAAGGGCTGGTGCATGAATGAAGACGTATACAGTAGCAGTTTGCAGCTTTAAGGTCAAACTGAACTTGGAGCTACAAAGGGAGAACTGAGAGCTGAAGCGCCTTGAGATGCAGGGATGCTCTCTAGAGATCTGATATGCTCTGTTGTTACTTGTAGGAGTACACTGCTTATTGCCTCCACCTGGTGCTCAGCTTCTATATTTATAAATAAACCATATTTTACAAAGACACCATAAGCCTCAAGTGTGATTTCTCCTCCAAAGGAAACCAGGTCATGGGTAGGATGGCCTCTGAAACTTCTTACCACTTGAGGAAGTGGTGTGCTGTCACGAGAATATCATGGGTTTCGAGAATGCATGCAAGTAGGAAAGACAATGTATTATGGTTACGTGAGTCTAGACACAAGCTGTAGATGTCTGGAGTTTTTAGTATGTCTGTCTGTCTGTCTGTCTGTCTCTGTCTGTCTATTAAAAGATTTAATATACTGCCCAATCCACAGACTCAGGGCGGTGTACAAAACAAAAACAGCATCCGAGGTTTAAATGCCTGGCGGAAAAGAAATGTCTTCAATAACATTTTAAAGGCTGAAAGGGAGGTGACAGGCTGAATCTGGGGGTGGGGGGAAGAGAATTCTGAAGTGAAGGGGCAGCAACAGAGAAATCCTTTCCACGGGCCCTAGTACTATGGACCTCTCTGAGACCAGGGACCAAAAGAAGGGCAACCTGAGAAGATCTCACAGGATGGGACAGGACTGGGAGAGACGGTCCTGAAGGTAAACAGTTGCTAAGCCCTGAAGGGTTTTAAAGGTAAGAACCAGCACTTTGAATTGGACCCGGAAGCAAATAGGTAACCAGTGCAGCAACTGCAAGAGAGCTCCGCCACATTCTGGACCAACTGAAGCTTCCAGGTCATCTTCAAAGGCAACCCCAGGTAGAGCGCATTGTAGTAATCCAAAGGAGAAGTGACGAGGGCACAAGGGCATGAGTTATATATGCCATAGAATTACCCAGAAGCAAGGGCTTCCAATCCAGAGCTCTCAGCCAATCCAGAGTAAGGAGCTCTGTGGCTTTGTTCAGTTTAGATTCTCACCTTTATGGATAGGAGGGGGAATTGAGTTTTCTGTAAACAGCTTTGTAGTTAGTGAAAGCAAAAATGTATCAAAAATATATATAAAGGATTAATTTCCAGCTGGTTTTTAAGGCTTTAACTTCCAAGCATGCAAATGACTTACATTTTTGAGGCTCAGTTTGTGGGGTTTGTAGTTCAAAGTGGAGATTAAAGGCATGGTAGATGCTTATAAAATATTTTGGTTCTGGCTGATACTTCCTTAGGTAGGGAATCTGTGCTTTCACTAACTATGAAAGCTGTTTACAGAAAACTCTGTTTTCCCTCCTAACCATAAGGAAAGGAATCTAAACTGAGGAGCATAAGAACATAAGAACAGCCCTGCTGGATCAGGCCCAAGGACCATCTAGTTCAGCATTCTGTTTAGCACAGTGGCCCACCAGAAGCCGCTGGAAGCCACAGACAGGAGTTGAGGGCGTGCCCTCTCTCCTGCCATTACTCCCCTGCAACTGGTACTCAGAGGCATCCTGCCTTTGAGGCTGGAGGTGGCCCACAGCTCTCCGACTAGTAGCCATTGATAGACCTCTCCTCCATGAAGTCATCCAAACCCCTCTTAAAGCCATCCAGGTTGTTGGTTGTCACCACATCCTGTGGAAGAGAGTTCCACAAGTGGATCATGCATTGTGTGAAAAAGTACTTCCGTTTGTTGGTCCTAGACCTCCTGGCAATCAATTTCATGGAGTGACCCCTGGTTCTAGTGTTGTGTGAGAGGGAAAAGAATTTCTCTCTCTCCACTTTCTCCACGCCATGCATGATTTTATAGACCTCTATCATGTCACCCCACAGTCGTCTTTTTTCTAAACTAAAAAGCCCCAGGTGTTGTAGTCTTGCCTCATAAGAAAGGTGCTCTAGCCCCCTGATCATCTTGGTTGCCCTCTTCTGTACCTTCTCCAGTTCAACAATGTCCTTTTTAAGATGTGGTGACCAGAACTGTATGCAGTACTCCAAGTGTGGTCGCAATATAGTTTTGTATAAGGGCATTATAATGTTAGCCGTTTTAATTTCAATCCCCTTTCTAATGATCCCTAGCATGGAATTGGCCTTTTTCACAGCTGCCGCACATTGAGTCGACACTTTCAACGAGCTGTCCACCACGACCCCAAGATCCCTCTCCTGGTCCGTCACCGACAGCTCAGATCCCATCAGCATATACTTGAAGTTGGGGTTTTTCGTCCCAATGTGCATCACTTTACACTTGCTAACATTGAACCACATTTGCCATTTTGTCACCCACTCCCCCAGTTTGGAGAGATCCTTTTGGAGCTGCTCACAATCCGTTTTGGATTTCACTACCCGGAAGAGTTTGGTATCATCTGCAAATTTGGCCACATCACTGCTTACCCCTGCTTCTAGATCATTTATGAATAAATTAAAAAGCACCGGTCCCAGAACAGATCCCTGGGGGACTCCACTTCTTACTTTCCTCCATTGTGAAAACTCTCCATTTATACCTACCCTCTGTTTCCTGTCTTTCAACCAGTTAGCAATCCACACATGTACTTGTCCCCTTATCCCATGACCGCTAAGTTTCCTCAGGAGTCTTTGATGAGGAACTTTGTCAAAAGCTTTTTGGAAGTTCAGGTAGACTATGTCAACTGGATCACCTTGATCCACACACTCGTTGACACTCTCAAAGAAGTCCAAAAGGTTGGTGAGGCAAGATTTACCTTTGCGGAAGCCATGCTGGCTCACTCCCAGCAGGGCCTGTTCTTCTAGATTCTTTACAATTTTATCCTTGAGGATGCTTTCCATCAATTTGCCTGAAACAGACGTTAGGCTAACCGGACTGTAATTTCCCGGATCTCCCCTGGATCCCTTTTTGAAAATCGGTGTTACATTTGCTACTCTCCAGTCCTCTGGTAAGGAGCAGTGTTGCTTACTCTAGATTGGCTGAGAAAGAGGAAGCCCTTGCTTTTGGCATATAGACCATGGAATATAGATTTCTTTCTTTCTTTCTTTTTTTTAAGACTTCTATGGCATATAGACTAAAAACTCTAGACAACTACATAGACTTGTGGCTGCTAGAACTGCACAACAATAATACATGCCTTTCCTACTTAATGTGCATTCTAGCCCATCATACTGTTGCGAGTTGTGACAACACATGTGGGGAGCATGTAACAATATGAGGACATTCACACAATCAAAAAGTGTGTCCTATCTGGGTTTAGGAACTGTGTGTGCTCCCAATTTTGGGTTGCGTGGAAGCATGGTAGTTTGAAGCAAGGTACTCAAGCAAACTTGGGTAGCTTTACCTCCTACTTTGCTTCCACACAGTCACTTCTACCGAGGTTTCCCTCTTACCTTGCTTCCACCCAACCAAAAATTGGGAGCACACACAGCTCCCAAAGCCGGGTAGGACACACTTTTTGATTGTGTGAACGGCCTCTATACATAAAACCTGCAATTGTGGTGTTAGGTTCTGGAATTTGCTTCCATTTATTTATTTATTTATTTATTTATTTATTTATTATTTGATTTGTATACCTCCCAAGAGCATCATTAACCAAAGAGCAGGGGTCTTCTGAAATGAGTTTTCCCAATTTCAACTTCATTTCCTCTTTTCTGGCAGATTCCCCCCACCCTTGGACCCACTCTGCAAGTATGAGCAAGATTTGGATCAGAAGTATCAACCCTTTTGGGCTCCTGTGACAGACCCGACTTCAGGTCACCAAAATTGTTGCCCAGATGCTATCTATTTGTATTTCACCTCTCCTTCAAGGACCATAGAGCAGTAGACATGGGAGCTACCACTTTCACAACAATCCTCTGAAACACTGAGTATCCCAAGGTGATACTCAGTCTAAGCTGGTGAAAACACACCACTAGGGAATTCCAAGTTGCATAACAACCCAATGGTAGTGAAAATTCCATACTGACAATTTCATACTTAATTCAAAATGTAGCTACATTTTTAGCAGAATAAGCTATTAAGATTATTTCATGGGGCACGAGTGATGCAAATGTCTATTTTGCATTTTTGCATCCACTCTAGTTTACATATGAGCAGAACCAAATTCTTTAAAAGAACACCCTTGTCCTATTTAACTGCTCCATGTGATGGAGACAAACTGTGTTCCCTACTCTATTAAATATGAATGTCTTAACTCCAGTTCACTGAACTATCCTGACTTAATCTTGCATGCACTGCCCTTGTAATATGAGGTGGGGGGGATAGTTATGTAACAATTCAATTGAGGATAAAGGAGGCAATGCCAAGTGACCGTGGGGACTTTGCAAACTATAACAGTGTGCTGTACAATTACAGCATAATGGTTGTTCATGTCTTGCATAGGAGGACCTCAAGGTGGTACTTTTGTTGGGGGATATCACATTTCCCCAGCACTTCCCTCTGATAAAATTTGATTCCTCCACCCTCCCCTTCTAGCTATGGCATACCCTCTTTCTGAAATTGCTATGTGGAATTTGTTTGTGCATGTGTGTCACAGATTGTATCACTAGGGATAATCAACCATATCACTAAGGATAAGCAATTAATTCTCTTCCTCCCCAATATCCTGCACATTGTTTAAAATAAAAGTTTTGATCTATATTATTAATTCTCCAAGAGGGGCCATGCGTGGGGACGTGGCAGAAAGGAGGCTATTGGTTGATAGAGTGGGGGAAGCGATTGGCTGAGAGCGTGTGAGAGTTCGAAAAGCGAGAAGGCAGCAGCCGGAGAGGAGTGCAAAAACCAGGGAGTTTGCCGGCTGGTGTTGTGAAGCCGGAAGTTTGGGGACTGGGGATGGAGTTTGTGGAGGGCTGCAACATAAAGCGCCAGGGAATTCGGCAGAAGGGGGGGTGGCGGTTCGCCGCCTCAAAATGTGCCAAGGAACTTGAGGCCAGAACTAGGGCACTGCGGAAAGTGGTTGGGTGGCAGGGAGGCCATTGTTAATGCCTGCCTGCCACACATCGGAAGGGAGTTTGCCAGCTGGGGTCAGCTGTCGGTTGGAGCAGAAGGAGTTTGTGTTGGGCCACATCAGCAAACACTAGCGAGGTACTGAGTGTGGATTATATGATAGCAAATGAGATTTTCAATGAGACACCATGAATCCATTCTAATATGCTATCATAGAATCCACACTCAATACCTTAGAAACAAGAGAACCCTGTACCCCATGGGTTAGAAACCCATGGGGGTGGTTGGCACCCTATGTGCACTACACCACCACTCGCTCTGGGCCACCCCAGCACCCCCCAAGTGCACTTATGGGGCTGCTGAAAGCTCCATTATAACTTATTATGAGGAAAAACCTTAAAGACACGTAAACTTCAACAATTAACCAAAAATCAGCCCTCTGCCCAAATCCTTTGAAAAAATTCAGGTAGCTTCCCTGCCCCTAACCGGCACTACCACCAACCCCACACCGCTCTAGGCCACCCCTTTCCCCCCGACGTGAAGCAATATACCCTTCATTATATCTAATGGGGGAAAACCTTAAACACACGTAAACTTCAACAATTAACCAAAAATCACCCCTTTGCCCAATTCCTTTCAAATAATTCAGGTAGCTTCCTTGCCCACCCTAGGAACTACCACCCACCACAATCCACTCTATGACAGCCCTTCCCCCCCGACGTGAAGCTATACATTTGCTGACACCTCCATGCTTCTTTATGGAGAAAAACCTTAAAGACGCATAAACTTCAAAAATCACTTAAAAATCACCCCTCTGCCCAATTCCTTTCAAATAATTCAGGTAGCTTCCTTGCCCACCCTAGGAACTACCAGCCACCACACTGCACTCTATGACACCCCTTTCCCACCGACGTGAAGCTGTACATTTGCTGCAATCCTCATTCTCTATGAGGAATTCAAAAATACTTTAACAATTCACCAATAATCAGAGGAGTGTCCAATTGCCTTGGGATTTTTTGGGTGGTAGGCACCCCTATATGTCTACCACCCACCCTGCTTTTGTGCCCCTAGGTGCTCCACAATAGGGGATATGGACTGGTTCGGGTCCCATTATACTCCATGAGAAAAATAATTAAAAATATTTCAAATATTCATAAAAAATCATAGGGGTGTTTGATTGCTTCAGGGTTTGCATAGTTGTTGGCACCCATGGGTGCTCCACAATAAGGAATAATGGTCTGGTTCGAATCCCATTATATCCTATGAGAAAAAAAATAATTTTCAAAAATTCATAAAAAATCGTACGAGTTTCCGATTGCTTTGGGGTTTGGGTGACAGGTACCCCTGGGTGCCAGCTACCATCCTAGCTACTTTTCGAGATCCGAACTGGTCCGAACCGGTTCGGTTCGGATCCAAACCGGTTCGGATCCAAACCGAACCAGGGGGTGGTTCGGACAAAACTAAAACCGAACCACCCCTTCCTGGTTCAGACCCGGTTTGGATCTGAACCGAACCAGGCGAACCGGTTTTGTGCACATCCCTATTCTCTTTTACTTTGTACATATACATTGATAGTGCAATTTATCAATGATAACAATAATGACTGACATCCTGACTAATGAATCACCAGTGCAATGGGAGAAGCACCGATGCAGCACTGGTGCTTCTGAAGAGTTCCAGGCTAATGCTGTGCTACACTAATGCTAGTGTGTGTGTGTGTGTGTGTGTGTGTGTGTGTGTGTGTGTGTGATAAAGGTTAAGTGTTCCGTCGAGTCAGTGTCGACTCCTGGCGACCACAGAGCCCTGTGGTTTTTCTTTGGTAGAATACAGGAGGGGTTTACCACTGCCATCTCCCGTGCAGTACGAGATGATGCCTTTCAGCATCTTCCTATATTGCTGCTGCCCGATAGAGATGTGTCCCATAGTCTGGGAAACATACCAGCGGGGATTCAAACTGGCAACCTCATGCTTGCTAGGCAAGTCATTTCTTGCTGCACCATGGCGGGTGTGTGAATTTCAGAATTTCAGTGTGTGAATTTCCCATTCCCTTGGAAGCCCTCTGGGTCACCTGAAAATATATCCCTGAGTGCTGGGTGGCACAAAATACTTGCTGCACAAGGGAAGGAGAGTTTGCCCTCACCACTAAAACAGCATGCTAGATTTTTATGTAGGTGGGGTCTTCTATTCATACTAAGTAGCATTCGGTCATGTGGGCCCCACCTTCAGTCTGAAGTGTCAGCGTCCAGACAGGTTTGCCACATCATCAGAAACTAGGCCACAGAAAGAACAAGAAAACTAGATGACAAAAGCAGCTGAAGTTAGGGAAGAGAGTCTACGGTGGTTGCAGCAAGTACAACCATGTTTGTTTTTAAATGCTAGACAGATATCACAGATTTTAAAAAATGACCTGGAGGAAGGTCAAGGTCAATGGCTGAAGTCACTAAAAGAATTATAGAGGGTAATTGCTAGCATGGGGACTTTGTTAGCATTTCTGTTTCTCCTTGGTAGTCAGTGGCGGCACCAGGGGAAAAAAATATTGGAAGGCACAGGAAGGACAAACTGTATTTCTCAAGGTGGGGAGCAAACTTTGCTGGCTGCACTTGTTAAAAGAAAAATAACACTGTGGTTCACATTAAAGTTCTTATCTCAAATATAAATGGAAGTGAGTCCAAGGGGGAGTCTTTACATACATTGATACTTCTATATTGATTAATTGATGATAATAAAGAAATGCACTCTGGCAGTGCAATCCTATGTATGTTCACTCAGATGTACTTCCTATTCTATTCAGTGGGACTTGTTTCCAAATATGTACAGGACTGAAGTATATAAAAAGAAGTACATAAAAAGTGCCTTCTCTTCAAGATAGCATAGGGCTCCAGCAATGGGAAGGAAGTAGTAGCTGATTGTGTGTGTGTGTGAGAGAGAGAGAGTGAGTGAGAGAGAGAGAGAGAGAGAGAGAGAGAGAGAGAGAGCTGCTTGTCTGGGTGGGCACTATCTCTATCTCCCCCTTGTATGCTTTCTGGCGTCACCTGTGTTGGTAGTATCATAATAATTCCATAATCCTCCTTACTCAACCAATTTCCCTCCATGTCATTGCTGATCTTTTCACCAGTCCTATGATTTTTAGATTGGCTGGCGTGATATTCCTCTGAAGTATCTGGGAAGATGGAAGTGGATTCCTTGTGTATTGCTATTGGCAAGAACTAAACATATGGAACTACAGTCACTATTTGAAAATTGAGTGGGGGGGCAGTTAGAATGGGGAAACTGTATTAAACCTCAGATTTCCCTGTTTGGGAACTATATTGCCAAATCATCTCTTGCATATTTATTTGGGTGGACACTTTGAAGGCGATGAACCATACTGAGCTAAAGCTAATGTAATTCAAACAGGGTGAATTGGATTCTGTTTAAGGTATAACACAGTAATATAAGTAAAAGAGACTGTGGGGTATTTTGGAAAGTGCTTCTGGACACAATGAGCATATGAAATAGGTCCATGTGGCAAAAAATAAATAAATCTCAAGAAGACATCCTTGGAAAAAGCAAGAATATTTTATTCATATTTTGCCTAAGCAAGCCAGGACCGCACTAAAAAATATTTTTGAAGTGTGTCATAGTTTAAATTGCTAGTGTCTCTGCTGCTCTACTAAAATAAACTGGAAATCTCAAGCAACAAATCACAAAATAAAGATTACCAAAGATAGCAGGCCTTCATTATCAGAGTTGAGTGTAGATGCTCAGTTTATGAGGCACAGTTGAGCTCACTGTAACCTGAGCAGTGGAATATCAGGCTCCAGTGGCTTCCATCTTGGAGTTGGTATGCTGGCTTTGATAATTGTATGTTTAACAGGGTAGGTTCAGACCACGATGTAGCAAGTACATTCCATTTAGAATGGCTGACGTCCTGACTACTGCAGTGTGTATGCTTCTAACATCACCATGCATGCAGTGTTAACCTCAACACTTAATATAATGCATGAACAGTGCTTGAGTCTGTCTACAGGTTTACCATTTGTACACTTGTCAACTCTGTTCAGAAGTTAGGGTGAACGTGTGGAAGTCAGAACAAGGTGTTGGAAGTGAAGGACTATGCACTGTCTCTTGTCTCAATGACATAGGAGGACAGACTAGTGAGTCAGAGGGCTAGTGGGTCAAGACACTGGTCATCCCTTCTCTACTACTCTGACACTATCCCTTTGATATGTAGATTGCTAATCTCAGGGACTTCCTTCCTTCCTTCCTTCCCTTCCTTCCTGCCGCTTCCTCTTCCCTTCCCTTCCTTCTCCCTTGCAACATGCAAGCTCCTCTCTCCCTGCACCATGTGTGCAGAGATGCAGAATCCACCTGCATCCAGCTAGATAGATAGATTAGAGATCCTGTCTCTTCACTTTCCTATCTAGAATGGAGTTCTCTAATAAATACTCCTTATATTGATTTGAAACTATGAACTGGCTCCAAGTTACTTTACTCTCAGCATACACGCATGCCTAACCAAATTCCACGGGCTTGTGCCTCTGTGCACTCTGCTATAATGAAAAAGGGGTTTCTCTTACCAGAGAGAATTCCCAACACAAGGCGGGTGTGACCCTGATCCCATGCATTCAGTCATGATCACACTTGCATCAGACTTGGGGAAGGGATTCCTTGTAGCAGTGAAAAACATGCATCTACAGTATGGTTGCAGAATGCAAGCTGAATTTAATGAAATATAGATACATACACAACCTTGCACTCCTGGTGCTGTACAAATGTACCTGGCATCATTTCACTGTAACTGAACTGCAGATGGACTGACACAACATTATCCTGGAAGAAAGAGCAGCAAAAAGTGTTCTCAACAGGCAACTAAATATGGGTTGGGTGTGAATGCCACTATTTCTGCACCAGCAACGGGAATATGAGATATGAACCCACAGAATTATCTGCAATAAAAGAAGTTTGCAATAGCTTTTTAAGCATTTCAGTATTTCATTAAGTATAACGTGTTCATATGTAGAAACAGTAGAGATGATGTTTGAAGCAACTATTGCATCGTGAACAAATGAAGCTATTTATAGGCCTCTTGGTTTATTGTACTAATAAACATGCTGTTTACAGTGAACTCTCTTGATATTTTGCCCTCAAATATGTGCTTTCTATAAAAGAAGTACCTATTCAAACCATATTGACCTAAGGAACGAACAACTGTTTTTGAAAGAACTAGGTGGCAAGCAATCACCAAATATTTAAGAAACATTAATTGGATAGGTGGGTGGGTTGAAAGGTGGGTGAGTGGGTGGATAGATTAATTAGGTAGATTAGGGTCAGTGCTGATGAGATAGAGTACCAACCTCTGGTGCTCCAGATGTTGCTGGACCACAACTTCCATCATCCCCAGCTACAATTTATTGTGGCTGAGGATAATGGGAGTTGTGCTTAAGCTAATGGCGCAGCGAGGAAATTACTTGATTAGCAAGCCAGAGGTTACTGCTTTGAATCCCCGCTGGTATGTTTCCCAGACTACGGGAAGCACCTATATTGGGCAGCAGCGAGATAGGAAGATGCTGAAAGGCATCATCTCATACTGCACGGGAGGAGGCAATGGTAAACCCCTCCTGTATTTTACCAAAGACAACCACAGGGCTCTGTGGTCACCAGAAGTCGACACCGACTCGAGGGCACACTGTACCTTTTAGTTCAGCAATATCTAGAGTACCACAGTTTGGGAATCCCTGAGATAGAGCATATTTTTTTAAAAGATAGATGAAATATGGTACATATTTAGTTCAAGGCACTTTGGTTACTATACGATTCTGAAAATGGACCACTGTACACCTTACCTTTAGAACAGAGGACTCAAAGTGTTTCCCCAAATGGTTATGGTAATTCTAGGCCACTCAGAAAACTGAAATTTGGTGTGTGCATAACTCCAGACACTGTGATTACTAGAAATGTTAGGTAGAGAGAGAACATGCTTTTAACTTTACCTAGAAATGAGAGGCAGGAACTGTGCTCCCAAAAGATTGAAGAGGGTATTTCCTGGCCACTTGGAAAGCTAGGATTTGGCATACTCAAAGTCTACAATACTGAGATAACTAGAATTTTTGTACCTAAAAGTCAAATCTGGGGCATGAAGTTGACGTCAGTAAATTTGCCTTAGTGTTCTGGCACACAGCAACTTAGCTGAGTATGGGGCTGAAAAAGTGGTCTATGCATTTCCATTGCCTTTTCAGACTTGGATCTGAGGAAGGTGGGCATTCCACTAGCAGCCAGACACAGTCTCTGTGCCACCAAATGCAAACTTACTTTACTAATCTCGCTTTCTCTCTCTCTAAGATAGCTGAACCTTACCAAAGGCGTTGTGGTGGGCACGTTTCAAAGCAATTATATTCATTAAAACCTTTTATACTCTACAATAACCTTCAAGGTCCAGTGTGTTGCTTTGTAAATATTTGACTTTTTGTAGTCGCAGATTGAGAGCTAACTGTTCCAGCATTTATTTTTCCATTACAAGGTACCTATGAAAAGGCTGCCTGAGGTTGGCGATGGGACGGGGTGAGGGGGACACATACCAGAATATATACAACACTCCTTTATTAATCAACTGATAACTTAAATAATGAACAGGTTTTATCGTGAGATATCACAGCAATGTAATTAAAATGCTTAGTCTTGGGTAGCTTATTGTTTTGGTACAGAAACTCCCATCATCCCCAGGCCAGGAATGAGATGGGAGTTGCAGTCCAAAAAACAAATTACCCAGACGGAATACATTGTTCACATGATGGTCTCATATGAACATATCCCATGAACTGGCACTTCACACACTACATTGCTTAGGCATACACCTAAAATGTATGCTGCCTAGAAACATAGGAAGCTGCCATATACTCAGCCAGACCATTGGTCCACCTAGCTCAGTATTGTCTACACAAACTGGCAGCAGCTTCTCCAAGGTTGCAGGCAGGAATCTCTCGCAGACCTATCTTGGAGATGCCAGGGTGGGAACTTGGGACCTAAATGCTCTTCCCAGAGCGGCTCCATCCCCTAAGGGGAATATCTGACAGTGCTCACTGCTCACACATCAAGTCTCCCATTCATATGCAACCAGGGCAGACCCAGCTTAGCTAAGGGGACAAGTCATGCTTGCTACCACAAGACTAGTTCTGCTCTCTATGACAGGAGAGATGTACACAACCTAGAGATGTATATCTATCTAGAGATGTATATATCAGGTGGTATAAAAATTTGATAAATAGATAGATAGATAGATAGATAGATAGATAGATAGATAGATAGATAGATAGATAAAATATCCTACAGATATAATGTGTGTATGACATAAACATTTTCTCTTTCCTTCCTTCCTTCCTTCCTTCAAATATTTCATTTCTGCCTCTCAGTCAAGGATCTTAAGTTGGCAAACAGTATTTCAAAACAATAAACATGTTTAAATTGTGAAAAATTAAAATAAAGAAAACAATAAATCACCAAAACAGACTCTGTCAGCAACAAAGAGTAAAACAACAATAAAATCATGTATCGTTAAAAGCTAGAGACAACAGAAGTATCTTTGCCTGCTGCCTTAATGCAGTGCAGGTGAGTCCCTGATAAACTGCCATTGGTAGGAAGTTCCAAAGGTGAGGTGCCACAACTGAAAAGTCTTTTCTTCATGTCACCACTGTGGCTCCAAGCAACACCTCCAAAAATGATCAATTGTTAGACAAGTTCATAGAGAAGTAGGCCATATGACTCAGCCTGATTGGAGGTTTAAAGGTCAGTCTCGTGCCTGTATTTCATAAAGGTAAACTTCCTTATTGAAAGAAGGCTCTTGGCAGACCTAAGTTTGCCTCTGTGTAATGTGTGGAGTGGTCTTTAATCCAGGTTGCCCTCTCTTTGTTAAACAAGGTTATGTCAGAAAATGCCTGCCTCTTGGGCTGGCCATAGGCAACCATTCGACCTTTTTCAAGTATGAGTACCAAGACCTGTCCAAATATAAGGAGAGGAGAGCTGGTCTTGTGGTAGCAAGCATGACTTGTCCCCTTACCTAAGACACTACTGAACTAGGTGGACCAATGGTCTGACTCAGTATATGACAGCTTCTTATATTCCTGTTCATATATCCAGTTTGTATGTATGTAAATAATCAAAACATGCCACTTCTAACCCCTTAATGCATTCAGAATCTACCCAAAGCAATCAGAACTGCATCAGGGATCAACATTGTTGGGCAACTGCAGAGAGCACAGGGCCTAGTGCTGAGAACTGGTTTGGTGGTAGCAAGCATGGATTGTCCCCTTTGTTAAGCAGGGTGCATCCTGGTTTGCATTTGAATGGGATACATGTGTGAGCACTGTAAGATATTTGTCTTAGGGGATGGAGCCCCTCTGGGAAAGAGACCCTGCATGCTTGCATGTAGAAGGTCCCAAGCTCCCTCCCTGGCATCTCCAAGATAGGGCTGAGACTCCTGCCTGCAACCTTGGAGAAGCCGCTGCCAGTCTGGGTAGGCAATACTTGGCTAGATGGACCAATGGTCTGACTCAGTATATAAGGCAGCTTCCTATGCTCCTATGTTTCCTGAGACCAGCTCTGTGCCCATAGCTTTTGTGTGGTGATGGCAGAGCAGCTCTCTCAGGGAGGCTATTCACACGCATGTGCAAAACCGGGCTAAAGGAGCCCAGCCCGGTTTTGCACACATGTGTGAACCGCTGGATTGAGCCCAATCCCGATGGCTATACAGAGTCAAACCTGCTTAAGTAGCCTCCCTTTAAAATGAGTGAGCGCTCCCTTAACCTCATTTATTTGATCACAGCTGGCACACTCTGGGGGATCTCAATAATGCATACTTGTGCAGTCGTTTGCAGGGAGAGTAAGTGTAACCCACTCTCCCTGCAGACTGCCCCAGAGCTCTTCTCACTTTGCTCAAAGCACCCTAAAGCCTCATGCCGGTCTTAAATTCTGTGCTCACTAGTAACACACCTGGGGGCTGGACATGAAGAACAATACTTAAGAAAAGCTGCCTGCCAAACCAGTTCAGCAGAAACGGAGTTCATCTATACGCTTTATCCCTAGTAAGTGACTGGCTGTGTAATTCTTGCAGTAGTAGATAAATCATTTATAATGCTACATGGTGGGGGGGGGGGGTGCAATGCAAAAGACTCCTAGCAACTTCTTAACTGGACTTGCTAACCTACAGGTAACATTCTGATCATGGAAGGTTGCTTAGGCTGTAAAAATAAAATTAGAAGCTTCAGAGCCACCATGTATATGCAAATAATAAATATACGTTGTGGGAATTTACTCTTTGCATAAAAAATTAAGCTTAACTAAACTGCCTTTTGTTGGTTATATGAACAAGGCTGCATTGAATGAAACTCTGCTGTGCAGAGGAGTCCCCAAGAAATAGCATCCAAAATCCTCAGAATAAACTTGCCACACCTGCATGCTTAAATGAGCAGAATTCTGGACAAGAGTCTCATACCTTAAGAGTTTCATACTTTGCTGATCTAGTCCGGCTATGCTGGCCCATATTTCTAACATACCCCTTCAATGGAATCCTGCACTTTAGCACAGGAGGAGCTAACCCCTGCTAACTAGGCAAAGAGGCAGATTTCAAAGTGGCCATTCTCTTATATTTCACAGGGGAAGAACAACTGGCCCAGTTCAATCCCAGCACAGCATTTCTCCAGTGGCTGTTGCTAGCCCCCACCCCCCATTTATTTATTTAGGCACTGGCTGCACCCATATGTAATGGGAAACCACGGGTCCAATGAACCTGCAGCGCCCCCCCCATGCTTCATAGACATTCAGAATTGTAGTCTCAGAGACTGCAGAGAGGAGAGGGAACTGGCTGCATGGGCTTCCTTCTGGCATGAAGGACAGCCCTGGCACCAATCACAGCTGGAGCGAGGGAGGAACTTACTCCCTCAGCTCAGGTTACAGCTCGCTGTAACTCCAATTCTGCCTTTGGATGTAACACTGCCAAATGCAAACCTCAGGTAGGAGCAGTGAAACTCACTACAACCCGTGGGTTCAAACTGGAGTTTGGGAAGGGAAACCTCGGGTCACTTTTCTGAAGGAACTGCGGTTGCATGCATTTTGGTGTACAAGAAATTCAACCTCAGGCTCCTTCATCTATGGTTTCCCATTACATGCGAATGTGGCCTATGAGGCCTTTGCGGACAGGGAGCCATCTCCTTTTACCTCCTCCTCCTCCATAAACCACTTTGATAACTTTTTCACCAAAAAATGGTATATAAACTATAGTAGCAGTAGTAGTAGGAAAAGGAGGAAATATGGAATTTCCATATGAGGATAATTATGCCATCCCCCCACCCCAAAAAACAGTTATCAAAGTGACTTATATAGCAAAAACAATAAGAAAATAGTTCCTTGTCCCCAAAGGGCTCACAACCTAAAAAAGGAAACACCAGCTGCAGCCGCCGGAGGGATGCTATGCTGGGCTGAAGAGGGGCAATTACTCTCCCCAACCTCATTACATATAAGGGAGCTACCACCACTTTGTCCAGTTAGTAGCAGGGGACCAAACTCTCCATGATGCACTTCTGTTCCATATAGGCACAGCAGTGACCATCTGAGCAGGACCAGAAGATTATGCTGCTCATAACAGTAATTATCTGAACAACTTTTGCTTCATTTTTGTTTTAACACTCTTCATTTAATGCTTACCTCTCCTCTGCCCTTCCCTTCCCTACTGCTTTGGGTATGAAAATCAGCCTTTGGCTTACCCAGTGAATTAAATATGGAGGTGAGTCTCATGATCAGTGAGACCCGCCGTAAGGGGGTTAGCGGGGAGAGCGGGCTTAGCAATCCCCGCAGACTATCAAGGCTGCAGCCCTGGTGCGGCCGGATATTCGGCTGCCCACATGACTGTTGGCTCCGTCACGGAGCTGGCGGGGGCTGCGGAGATCGGGGGCTGTGCAGCCCCCAGAATTTCCAGGATGCCCCACGCGAGCGCACGGGGCATACTGAAGAGCCCCCCAAGCCCGGGAGGCTGCTTGCAGGCTCCCAACGGGGGTCTCCTTCTGTGTTGCTGGGGCACGGAGCCGTGCCATGGCAATACACTATTGGAAAACCCAGGTTAGTGGAGCGCTTGCTCCGCTACCTTGGGCTAAGGGGAGGGGTATTTAAGCAGGTTACCTGCTTTGGGAAAACCAGGCTCGCCTGCAAGCCCAGTGGTTCCCACCATCTGTCGAAAGTGGGCTAAACTCCCTTAGTAAGAATCGCCTCATGATCATTTTGAGGCAGACTGACACATTTAACTTACAAAGGAACATAGGAAGCTGCTGTATACTGAGTCAGACCATTGGTCTATCTAGCTCAGTATTGTCTTCACAGACTGGCAGCGGCTTCTCCAAGGTTGCAGGCAGGAATCTCTTTCAGCCCTATCTTGGAGATGTGAGAGAAGGAACTTGGAACCTTCTCCTCTTCCCAGAGTGGCTCCATCCCCTGAGGGGAAAATCTTAACAGTGTTCACACATCAAGTCTCCCATTCAAATGCAGCCAGGGTGGACCCTGCTTAGCAAAGGGGACAAGTCAAGCTTGTCACCACAAGACCAGCTCTCCTCTCCTCTTCAGCCACTAACTCCTATAGCCACCTTCTGCATGGTCATCTGGTACCCCTCTAAAAGCACTTATTACGCCTGATCTTTGTTCCTGTCAGAGAGATATCATCCAACGTAGAAAGGTTACTGTGACATAAGAGGAACACTGGAAGCTGCCTTGAAAGAAATATGGCAGAAAAATCTGTAGGAGAGAAAAACTGTAAGAGTGTGACTGAAAAACCCATCAGTGTCCCATAGTGTTGTATGCTTTCATGAACTATACTCCAGTTCTTCAAACACAGTTCTGTTCATGGCTGACATCCAGATCAACGATGCTGTGTTCCAGATTAAAGCAGTGGGCACTTGCATGGGAAAATTCCCCACTGATTTCCCTTTCCCTCTGAAGCACGCTCTGTTTTCCCACCAGAAAATATGGCCCTGAGGACTGTGCAATGCACAGGGATATATCCCAGTGGCACCCATCCTGGTTTTCCTTTCAGAGGGAAGGGGAGATGGATGAAAATCCCACCCACACAAGCACCATGTGGCTTTAATCTGAAATTTAGCCACTGCGTGTGTCTTCCTTTGCTGCACGCGCTCTTCGCTAGTCTCATTGCCAGTCCATGTCAGGCTCTGACCCATGACAACTTATGCCACAATAAATGGTCTTTAAGGTGCCCCAAGATTTTTTGTGGTTGTTGTTGCAACATATTAACATTGTTTCCCCTTTAAGCATTCAGTTTCTGGGACATCCAAAACAGGTGTGCTGCACCCCCCTCTGCTTCTGTATGAAAAAGCTGAAGCTCTTAAGGCTACGGTTCCATGACCAAGTATCCATAGTCAAGTTGGAAACATCAAGGTCCACAACTCTTGCATCCATGCAGAGAAAATGGCTCCGGCACCATAACAGTTGAACCTGGAGCAGGAAGTACAACTGATTTAATAGTCATTTTTGGAAACAACCCATGATTTTCACACACAACATTAAAAAGCATATTTAACTGCCCTCAGCCCCACTTCTCTGAGCAATTAGTTGTTCCAGTTTGTTTAGATTTCTGTACTGCCTTTCCCAAATGTAACCCAAGGTGGTTTACAAGGTTAAACTACGGCAATAAAATCCATTAAATCAAATTAAAACAGCCAACAATACAATGCAAACAATAAAACCATGAAGTTTGCAGTGCTGGGTTGAAGCACCACTTGGATTATGGTTTCCCTGGGAGAAGAGCACTAGAGACTTAGGTGCCTTTGTAGTATATAGTTTATTTACACAAATATACTAGTTAAGCATTGGGTAAAGTTGGAAGACAGAGCATTATTAAAAGTCAGCAACAGGTTACATCATTTCCCAAGATGAGACTCTGCATAGGGATATGCATGGGAACTGGCTGTCCTGGTTCAGTTCGAATCTGGACTGGATTCGAGCCACCCTGGCGCAGGTTGGGCTCAGTTGAGCTTGGTCCGGTCTGGTTTTGCTGTTGAGTCAGCTTGAGGGGCTATATTTTTAAAGGGCTGCGGTGGGATGGGGGAGTTTTTTCTGTTTTTACTTTTAAAAATTGCCACTGAGCAGTGGGATGGCAGCAGTGGAAGCTCCTTTCACCCTCCTGCCAGCCTCCTAAATGACAGTCCCAGTGGGCTGCTGGCCATTTCGGGCCTCTCTGCACACTCACATGCAGAGGCCTGAAATGGGCCGCAACAGGCCCGGGCTGTCATGTGGGAGGCAGGTGGGAGGGTGGAAAGGAGCCTTTGCCGCTGCCTCCACTATCCTGGGCATGCAGGTGGTAGCTCCTTTCCACCCTCCCACCTGCCTCCCAA
The DNA here is from genome assembly GCF_027244095.1 of Hemicordylus capensis. Classification (NCBI taxonomy): domain Eukaryota; kingdom Metazoa; phylum Chordata; class Lepidosauria; order Squamata; family Cordylidae; genus Hemicordylus; species Hemicordylus capensis. The sequence goes on along the minus strand of NC_069661.1, from coordinate 32,080,274 downwards.
ATGACATCCTGGGCCTGCTGTGGCCCATTTTGGGCCTCTGCATGCATGTACGCAGAGGCCCGAAATGGCCCGCAGCTGGCCAGGGCTGTCGCTTGGGAGGCAGGCAGGAGAGTGAACGGAGTCCCTGCCGCTGTGGTAGCCACGGCCATCCCACTGCACAGTGGCGATTTTTAAAGGTAAGAACAAAGAGAGAACTTCGGTTGGTGGGGACAAGAGACAGGGCCTTTTCGGTTGTGGCCCTTGCCGCTGGAACATCCTTCTAGAGGAGTTTCACCATGCTCCTTCCCTTAAGGATTCTTTTTAAAAAACATCTTAAACAATCTTTATAAAGATCTTAAAATGGTCACCTACTAAGATCATCTAGAGAGGTCCAGATACGGTTGCCGCCAGCTCGTTTGGTGGCAACTCAGGACTGGGCCTTCCCTGTGGCTGCCCCAAGGCTTTGGAATATGCTCCCTGTTGAAGTGAGAGCATCCCCTTCTGTTTGTTTTCAGTAAAACTCGACTGAAAAACCTTAAATGTAATGTGTTTTTATCTGTGATTTTGTTTTTATTAATTTTATGAATTTTAACTTTTTAAATACTGTTCTAATATTTGATGTGTTTTAATTTATACACTGCCTAGAGATGTTTGTATCAGGCATTATAGAAAAAAATTAAAAATAAATCTCACTTGTTCTGAGAGGCTTTTTAATGTTTTATTATAGCCCAGTGGGTTTTTAATTTTAATTGTATTTGTTTTACTTGTTTTTATTCCACATTGCATTTTGTTTTATTGTGTTAATTTTATATTACTGTTATTGTTTTATTGTTGTGAGCTGCCATGAGCAATAATAATATAATAATAAATACTGCAGATTCAAAGTGAGCACAATTGAACCTTTCTTTTTGTTACTTGTGTATTTGGTTATGGTGGGTTAGAATGCAAAAAAAGACAACTTTCTAACACTGTTTTTCCATTTGAATTATATATCAGTGAATATTTAATCATTTTTCTCAAAACCAGATATAAAAGTATAATTGAAATAACACAAACATAAAATATCCCCTATAAATCAGTTCACAATCATCAAATGTACATATGCTGCAAAAAGAGTAAGATAATTTTAGGCAACATACATATAGTGCTTGTGTGTGTGTGTGATGGTACGCACCGGTACTGACCACCAGCACCTTTCCCCAGCTGGGATCACAACACCAGGCAGGGTATTATTATTGTTACATTTATATCCCACTCTACCTCCAAGGAGCCCAGAGCTGTGTACTACATACTTGAGTTTCTCTTTCACAACAACCCTGTGAAGTAGGTTAGGCTGAGAGAGAAGTGACTGGCCCAGAATCATCCAGCTAGTTTCATGGCTGAAAGGGGATTTGAACTTGGGTCTCCCCGGTCCTTGTCCAGCACTCTAACCACTACACCACGCTGCCTCTCGTTTTTGGCTTCATTTCCTGCAAGGAGGCTGGAAATGAAGTATTTTATAAAGAACACGTATTGAGCCTTCGAAAACATTTAATGTTGATCAATGAATGTTTGGAATGTGGGCCGTAATATTAACGGCCCTTGTATGTACATCTTCACCTAAGCAGGTTCTATATTAGCGTAGCAGTTTAAACCTTGTTTGTGAAAGGGCCCCAAAGCAATGTTTCGAATTACAGGTTAAATTGGGTTTTGCATTTCCTTTATGCACCGTTCTAAGGTAAGTGGCTGGGCTGCAGCGCATAATATTTGAATCTCGCCCTTCTCCTAGTTCGACAGAGCATCCGCTAGCGACCACATTCCAGAATAAAAGACGTGCTCGGCATCACTTGTGAACGCGCCGTAAGGAATGGTGGCGTCAGACGCTTTCAAAATGGTAGCTCTTCCGACAGCACAGCCAAACTACCGTGCGTCGCAATTAAAAGAAAGAGAAAAGCGCGCGCCTTAAGCGCGGGGAGCCCTGTTTCCACCCATACCAAGTGAAGCAGCTTCGCAGAGATGCAACGCGAGGAGGTGGGCGAGAAGCACGAGCTCCTCCGGGGGCTGTGAGGAGGAGAGGCTAGTACATAGGTCGGACCCGAAGGAAGTCTGATAGATCTCGCCTCGCCCGCCCGCGGCTGGCCGCAGCACCGCATGGTGAGACGTGTCTGGAGCTGCTGCAAGGGACACGCAGGCGCGGTCTACGCGCTGGAGCTCCCCCCCCACCTCCGCCGCCTCCGGTTCTTTCTGTAGCAAAGCGGCGGCTACAGTGACCGACAAGCAGAGACCGCCCCCGCCTGCTAATGATATACAAACACACTCTCTCTCCGGCTTGCCTCGCGGCTGCTGTGGCCTTGGGGTTACGGCCAATAAGACCGGGGCGGGGGGGGGAAGGGGGGGGCTGCTGCAGGCTGCAACCCTGAGCTGCTGGTTGCCGCTTCAGAAGTACGCCCGTCGAAGGGGCCGCTGCAATCTGCGGGGCACGACAGAGTCGCCTTCCTCCCCAAGCCTCCCTTCGCCTAAGGCGAATCGTGGAAGGGTTCTCGCTGCTCAACCAAACCCTCAGAGCACTCCAGGAAAGATGCCACCCGCCTCTGCCTCCGCCTCCCTCACGTAACCTCCCCCCCGCCGCTCGCTGCTACAGCGCCGCTTTGTTTCTCCCACCAGCTAGGAACTCCCCCCGTCTTCTCTCGTTCTCAAAGGTGCGCGCTGTTGCGCACGGCGGTGAGCACCTGAGCAAGGGGGAGGAAAGAGAGAGGCACTCCCAGGGGGGCGTCAGCTACCTTGACAGTGATTGGCAGCCCGGTCCGAGCCAATGGTAGCGGAGCTAGCGTTTTGGAAAGGGGCAGGGAGAGGCGAGTGGAAGGCTTAGGCGGGGAGGGTAGGTTGCGCCTCGGACTCAGCGGCGCTCTAGTGGCTGGGGCTGCGTGAGTGAAAGGAGAGACCCTGCGAAAGGGGTGGCGGCACTGGGTGAAGGCGAAGACGACGACCGAGAGGAGGAGGAGGTGGCGGCGGCGTGGAAGGAGGAGGCGGAGGAGGGGACGGCAAGCGGTGGCGGCTCCCGTGCAGCAGCAGGAGGAGGAGCAGCAGTGACTCTGCTGCGGGCTGCTGCGCTTTGACAGCCCCTTTAATCTTCTGGACTCCCCCCCTCCCCACCCTTCGCTTCTTTGACTGCAGTTTCTCCGCTCATCCCCTCCTCGGTTTCTTCCTTTGGCCCTAATTCTAATAAAGGCGAGGCGTGATTGACATAAAGAGAGGTGGGGGAAGAGAGGGAGAGAGAGAGACCAAAAATCCGGAGGAGGGAGGAGGAGCGGTGGAAGCAGAAGGGAAAAGGAGCTGGAGAAAGAGCCAGCAAGAGCGCCAGCAGCGGGCGAAAGGCGTGAAGTTGAGCTGTCGCCGAGCCCCAGAGGAGCCCGGAGACGTGGGGTTGCTTGGCCGTCTTTGCTGCAGCCGCCGCCTTCAGCTTTGTGTCTGGTGTGTGCGAGGGAGAAGGGAGCCAGCCTCTACCTTCCTCCGCCTCCTCCACGCTGCTGGAAATGTCTGAACACAAGGCGCTGGACCCGAAGTTATCAACGACGGAGAGGGTGGTGAAAGGTAAGAGGTGAGCCCGGACTCTGCGGGCAGCCAGTCCGCCCGTGGAAGCTCAGAGGAGCTCTGGCTTGGGTTGGGACACACGATCGGGCTTGGCAGCTGCTAGGTTGGGGCTCGCTTGCTTCTGTATCCCCCCTCCCCCTTTGCGCTTTTGCTATATAGGGAAGAAGATGCGGGGAGGGGGGCGACAGAAAGGAGAGAAGCTTGCTTCACCTAGCCCGGGCTCTCTCTGTGTGTGTGTTTACTGTGTCTGTGGTTGCAAAATGGGCAAGACGTGTTGAGAAGGAGGGAGGGAGCGGGCTTGGATAGAAATAGGAAGTGGGTGCCTGGCGATGAGGCTTTGGTGGACCGGGTGGGGGTGGGTGGGGAGGGATTGCAAATGGGTTAGGAATTTGGCACTGTGGACTAGTAACTAGGCGATGGCGAAGGTTGCTGATGGCTTGGGGGTGGGGTGGAGGGAAGCACCTGGGAGGCATCGCCGTGGAGAGGGAAGGAGGGGTGTCCGCGGGTTCTCCTCCCCCCTCGGAATCACCCCGTTACTTCGGGCTTGCGATCTTTCTCTCAAGAAGGTGCTCCTGCTGCGGCTCCTTTCTCGCCTTCCTATCTACTGCTACATTGCAGCAATTCCGCTCCCTGCCGCCCTCCCTCTTGGAGTGACTGCACGAGGCTCGCGAGAGGCAGATTGGGGGTGGGGGAGGAAACCCCCCGCTTCCTTCTTTGCGGCTGGAGGATCCGGAGGAGGGGGTGGGAAATCGCAGCAGCAGCTCTCCCTCCCCGCGCGCCCCTCTTCCCGTTCCTTAGGACATTTCTACCCTCTCTCTGCCCACCTGGTGGGGTTGGCCCACTCTAGCCTCGGCCAGGTCGGTCCCCTGAAATGCAGTCCAGCTCCCCCGCCTGCAGAAAGATGCCTGTGCGTGCCTCGCGGTTTTGACAGCTGGGCTTCTCTTTCCCTGCTCCTTTTTCTCGCATTAACATGCCGTTTGATGTGTGACAACCTGGAGGTAGTGGTTGATTCGCGGGTGGGAGGGAGGGGGAAGGAAGGCGATGGAGAGTGGGGTTATTTTCCTCTCTATTGGCTCTCCTTTTTGGCCAGCTTCACTCTTTGCGGGGGTGGGAGCAGAGAATCCATCTGTATACGTGCAATCTCCCCCCCCCTCCATTTGTCTGCTTTCCCCAGCCAATGCTGGTATGGTAACAGGCAAACCTATGCTGCTGCTGCAGTAGCAGCAAGCAATCTGTGAGCGATGCCATCCAGTCACTAGCTGGATCCATGCCTTTCAGGGATGAGGAATGCAGATTCTTCATCTATACCCCTTATGAATTGGGATTTATGGCAAGAATTTAGATGTGCTGTCAGTGTAGTGTCTCCAGCAATGAGTGTACAGTAGAAAGCAATACACAGATTATATCCACCATCTTTTTTATTTTTTGTGTGTGTTTCTCTCCACCCACCCCCCCACTCAGTGGTCTGGCTCAGTTGGATGCTAAGTTATCTAGCAGACATATTTGACAGGGAATGGGCACGTTTCTGCATGAATGAATTTAATAACTTCTTTTTTCTAAAAACCAAGTATGTGGCTTTCAAGATGCATGACCTTAAGGTGTATTGAAAATTCTTATCTTATTTCTGATTAGCTGTATGTGTGTGCACTGTGGAAATGGCTAAATATGGCAGTGTGAGAAACTACAGATGTGTGTCATTTAACAATCCTAGTCATGTTTGTTCAGAAGTCTGAACACTTTTACTTTCACATACTACTTTTGCATAAGGGATCAGGGTGTAAATCCTAACACATTTCCTTGGGAAAGTTATTTGTAATTTCAGTGTTATTTTTCCCAAGTAGATAGTTTCAGGATCATAGCCAGGGCTGCCATTGACCTCCCACTGAGGTCAGTGGCTACATTCCCATTAGTTTGAATGAGGTTGGATTGCATCCTAAAGGCACAGTCTTAAGCACTCCTTACTAGGGAGTGAGTTCTGTTGAAATCAGTGGGACATGTATGTGGGAACATAGATAGGTGCCTTATCCTGAAAGAGTCATTGGTCCTTTTAGCTTAGTATTGTTTATACCAGGCCTGCACAACAAAGCACTGTGGGTCCACAGGTAAGAATATTCTCCAGGATATTAAGGAACATAGGAAACTGCCATATACTGAGTCATACCATTGGTCCATCTAGCTCAGTATTGTCTACCCAGTTTGGCAGTGGCTTCTCCAAGGTTGCAGGCAGAAGCACTCAGCCAGTGCTCCCTCTAATTTTTTTCACCTGTGTGCAGAATAAATTTTGTTCTGGGTGGCAGTATCAAGACAGTGTGCATGCACATGTATTCAGAGTGGGGCCTTCCTGATTCAGTCTGAGTGGGATCTAAAATTAACTGAGCGGACATTAAAAAACACACACACACTTGTGTGCATGTGCACACTTTAGAGGGAACACTGCTTTCAGCTCTACCTTGGAGATGTCAGGGAAGGAATTTGGATGCTTTTCCCTAAGCAGTCCCATCCCCTAAGGCAGGCCTGCTGAACTTAGCCCCCTCCTCCCCCAGTTGTTTTTGAACTACAACTCTCATAATTCTCAGCCACGTGGCTATAGCCAGGGATTATGGGAATTGTAGGCCAACATCTGCAGGAGGGCCGAAGTTGAGCAGCCCTGCCCTAAAGGGAATACCTTACATTGTTCACATGCAGTCTCCTATTCAAATACAACCAACGTGGACTCTGCTTAGCAGAGGGGACAATTCATGCTACCTCAAGACCAGCTCCTCCCATAAGTTCTTGGACTGTCTTGTTGATGAGCAGCATTGAGACTAGATATCTCCTCTGACCCTGTGCCTGAGGCCACTGACACCAGCTCACTGGCCCCTTGACTCCAACCTTCTGCTCCCTCACTTGCTTTAATGGTTTTAAATAATTTTAATGTAATAATTAATATGCTGGAAATTTACCTTGGCCCCCGCACACCAAGTCACACTTGGTTCCAGCCCACCAGGGCATTTGAGTGTTGTGCAGCCCAGGTCTGTGCTGCCTGGCAGTGGCTCTCTTGAGTTTTCAGGCACCTCCCTACCTGGAGATGCCACCAGGGATTAAATCTGGGCCCTTCTGCATGCAAAGCAGATGTTTTACCACTGGGCTGCAGCCCCATCACTGTATGGGCTGCAGCCCCATCACTGTATGGGCTGCAAGAGAACACTTATGTAAATAATCTTTTGTCATCTCTGCTGTTTAGAAGTGTTCTTTTAGAATCCAAAATTTTTGGCCCTGTTCAGAACCACGGGAAATCTCATTGGCTTCTACTCCAGAACCCAAAAGATCTAGGGAAAATGTTGGCCCAAGGATATCTACTTGGGTATGGACCCATGTGGATCTTGCACATACAAGTTAAGGTGTTCTGTATTTTCTCCTTTGTCAAAGCTTAAAGCAGCAATGCCAAGCCAATTGATCTCAGCTAAACTTCTTAAAAATGTTTCAGGACTGTAGCTAATGGGGAGGAAGCTGTGTGGGCATAATCCCCTTAGAGATATTCCAGACCCCCTTCTTCTGTATTAGGTTAATAACTGCACTTAGACTTCTATTTAGGCGTTCGCAGTTTTGCGCTGACTTATGATGGATTCCCAGTATATTCTTAGGTCCTCTCTCCATCACGTTCCTAGCTATGGGCCTAACACACTAAGGATTGCCGCTGCAAGTATGCAGTACTAAGCGTACATACTCGAGAGTGTGTCCCATTGAACATAATGGGACTTGCTTTTGAGTAAACATGTACAGGATTGGACTGTTAGTTATCTGAAATGCTTGTCACATTACCTAAGCCTTATTCATACATTATATGTTCAATGCACATACAATCTGTGTACAGTATCCACATGTGCAGATCTGCATGCACATATAGTTCTTCACGAATTATGCTGAATGCATGTACACTTCCTATCTTACTATGCCTTTGAAGGACCTCTACCCATGTTAACTTTTGGAGTGCAGTACAGTCATTAAACATGTTTATGTGTACAAACATCTGAATGTGCATACAGCATAATGTCTGAACAGAACTTTAGTTAATAATGCATATTGAATGCCTATGATGTCACAGTAACTTAAAGCATTGAAATGCCTGTAATATTGTAACATTTCATATTGGTGTAATAGGCGTTGAATTTTATTTCTCACTTATGGAAATCCATAACACTGGGGGTTGAAGATGGAAGCAGAGACTTGTGGAGGATTCCCTGCAGTCTTTGGAAGAAATCCTATAGGAGTTATTGTGCAAAATGTTCATCACATTGTTTTGCATGAATGTGGGTTGCTGTAGGATTTGGCTTTCTGCCTCTCTGCCTACTTAAGTGCATAAATATGTAAAAGTTAGGAATTAAGTCCTAATGCACACTTAACTGAGAGTAAACCATGTTAATTCAACAGGGCTCACTTCTGGGTAAATATGTATAGAATTGGGCTGCGTTTGTAGCTAAAGTAATTAATAGGCCACAGCCTCTTAAAATTTATTTTCTAAATTGGGCCAAGGGAACTCTGAAGTACATGACTTGAGGATTTGTCAGAGCAATAAAAGGCAGCTTTTCTGTCTAAAGGTTTGTATCATTTGGCCTTCTTAAAAAGGCATTCCTACTGGGGCGGAGCCACCATTGCACGGCCCGGTTCAAAGAACCCGGGACACCATTCCTGTGGAGACACCCCTGCAGTCAAAACCATGCCACCTGCATGTGATGTTAGGTGCGAGGGGGTGGTGGTGGTCAGATGCAGAAACAAGGCTATTCAACTCCGTTCGTGAGGCCCTTCACCCAGTGCTGGGTTTCAGCGCTGGCTGAAGCAGCTCACAAATGGGGCTGAGTGGCCCCATTTCCATGACTGACCATGCCCCTGTGTCTGATGTTGGATGCAGTGGGGGTGGTCAGGCAGTGTGTGTGCACTGCTAGTACACATGCCTTTCATCACAAATAGAGGCCACCAGCGGAAGGGTGCACCCCTGCTGCTGGCAGCTCCCTATGCCACTGATTCATACTCATTATGTTTATGCCACATTACCACATGGCCTGTAACCTTTGTTCTTATGGCAGAAATATGAGAGTGCCACTTTTAATTGCATGTTCCTTTGGTCAATCAAAGTTTTTGTCTCTTCTGAAAAAGTGGTAGCCAGGAGAGCTCTGAGTTAAGGGACAAAACTTGATATAAAATGTGTTGAGGCTGAGCAACCTTATTCACTAATTTGATAGGGGTGGTGGTAATGATCCACATTAGCATTTTGCTGATAAGATTTGGAATCGTTTAACCAGTTGATTATTTTATAGAATATTTAACAGGATTTGGAGGCTTAAATATAGAACCTGGAAAGAATAATGCTCTCTAATACTCAACATGGAAATGAATAGGTTTATTAAGTTGCTTTCTTTTAAATTGCATTTTTACTGTTTGAATTCCAAAGTGGATATGCATTGTAGAAATGTTTTTTGTTCTTCTGTTCTAGTAGTAATATAGCAAATGTAGTTTTTAATCCATAGAATCCTAATTTCTCTGCTCTGTTAAATATATTTCAGATCTGGCATTTTGTGCCACTTAATTCCATGCCTATGACTCAAAGGCACTCTCTACTTTGTTCAGTGGGACATAGTTCCATATAAGTTTATAGAATTGCTGTGTCTCTCTTTTGCATCTTCTTGAAAACCTTTCCAAGAACAAAACTTTCTTTTTTTCTTTTTTGCATGTAAGCAAATTATGCTGTCCCCCACCCCACAAGACAGATTTTTAGTAATTCTTAGCAATGTATTCCGCCCCTCTGAAATTCTCTTTTGGAACCTGATGGCCTTATTAAAAAGTGGATCAAGTGAAAGAATCTAATAAATACTTATTTGGGAATAAAAATCCTAAAAACATATACGTCTTTGATCCATTCTCCTGGCTGTCTCAGAAAAGCTGCCCAGGAATTTTCCTGCTGGAGAGGTGAGGAAGCTTTAAGAGACTGAATTTTGAAAACTCAGTTACCCAGCAGAAGACCGGAGGTGTTTTGTTAAAACAAGTATTCATGTTTCAGTGTAACTTGTAGGTAGGCGCTATTATGTAATTGCTAGCAGTAGCTTTGAGGGGGTGAGAAATGCTTGCCTTCTTAAAAAGATTATGCCCCTGACACTTGGTATATAATTTTTGAAGGTAGACTGTGCTCATCAGATGGAAATGAAAGGAAAACATTTTCACCAAGTGACATTTTTGTTTGTTTCTGGTTGCTTTGGGGCATCTTTGTTTTGTATGTATTGTCACAATAAGGTCTTCACATCTTCTTGAGTGAACCTTTATTTGTGAAACTTGAAAACCCCTCTCTTGGTGCGGGGAATGAAATGGCTGTTTTATTACCTTACAGAACCTTGCTGTTGAGTGTTTTTTTTTTGGAAGCTCCAGTTTCACAAAGGCCTACAAATATGCTTATATATTAGTGTTCTGAAAGGTCAGTCCATGTGAAATGGTCACTTGGTAAAACGAGCCAGCGTGGTATAGTGGTTAGAGTGCTGGACTAGGACCTGGGAGACCTGAGTTCAAATCCCCATTCAGCCATGATACTTGCTGCGTATCTCTGGGCCTGTCACTTCTCTCTCAGCCTAAACTAATTCACAGGGTTGTTGTGAGGAGAAACTTAAGTATGTAGTACACCACTCTGAAAGAGTGGGATATAAAACATGTAAAAACAAACAAAAAACAATGGTGGCACTAAAGCAGATGCTACAGAAGAGGTCACAGAAGATTATGGGGCATACTCTGTCTTGCACAACAGCTTCTGTATTGCACAAGGATGCAAATAATTCTTTAGGAGCAAGCAATAATGTTAAAAAAAATTATAGAGGGCTTTTTTGGAACTAGCTTTGACAGAATTACCCTTTCCTCCAGCCCTTGAAAGAGTACATATTGCATGATATGAAAAGATTTTAATATTTTATTAGTTTTCTTTAAAAAAAATACAGAAAGATCCAACTAATGGGAATGTATCATTGTGAGGTCTTTTGGGTTGGCTTTAAGTTAGTTTTTCAGTTGATTTACATAAAGAGGATTTTTTTCAAAACAAAACAAAACAGGGTTAACCTTTTTTCCTGTTCAAATGAATTCTTGAATGGTCTGTAGCTGGGGTGCCCAACTTTGGTCCTGCAGCTGTTGTTGGATTACAACTCTCATCATCCCCAGCCACAGTTGCCAGTAGTTGGGGTTGAATTCCAACAATAGCCAAAACTGGTCATCCTTTGTCTACAACAGTGGAATAGAGGATATTATATAATGCAGGAATGGCTGTTTGCGCCTGCTTACTGGAATTACTATGGGTAAACCACATTCCTGCGGTGGAGTGAAGCAAGATCCTGCATCCGAATAATGGGGAAGAGAGCTGGTCTGGTGGTAGTGAGCATGAATGGTCCCACTTGCTAAGCAAGATCTGCCCTGGTTTGCAGGGTTTTGCCAGCCAGTGTAGACAATCGTGAGCTAGATGGACCAATGGTCTTACTTGGTATAAGGCCACTTCCTATGGTCCTATCAAAGCTCATGGGCATATGACTGGTAGCAGGTTTGACATGGCTGACCTTTAATACCTATCAACATAGTTGTGGTTCTGTGTGAATTTAGAATATCTGAAAGCTTAAAGTCAAGGTCTTGCAAGTGAACAAAACAGTTTAAGACTCTCAAGGAGAACCAAGACAAATGTTTTCTGTTACAGTTGCTTTGCTTGTCCAGAATAACAGTGGGAGACCTTATCCTCAAGGATTCTTATCTATTGAAGACACTGAAAGAAAGACAGAAAAAGTTGAAGCAGTAGGATTTGAATTTATGAGTTCAGAAGATTTGTATCTCAGTAATAGTTTGTGGGAAACACAATGTCTCATATTCCCAAGAAAACTGAAATGCTGTTAAAAAGAACGTGAATGCTATTCAAGATGCAATTCCCAGCGAGTCCAGTTTTAAATGCTGAGAGTGTTGAGACTTAAGTGTCAGTGTTAAAATGACCAGTTGAACACTGTAACAGATTATCAGAGTTGTAAGCTTTCCATGCTTTCTCAATAAAGCATGAGAACAGCCCATACATGGAATGGAACTGAGCTTTTAAACTTGTTTTCCTATGGTCCTGTTGAAAGTCCTCATTATATTAATCTATAATATTTGGTTGAGCAATGATTTTGGTTTAGTGTCTGATATTGTTCACACACTTACTATTAATAGAATACATGCAACATCCTTCTTTTTATTGAGGTTGGTTGCAAAGCCAACCTCAAGTTGAGGAGTTGTACATTTTTGCCCTTTGATGGTATCTCATTTACTAACAGATTGGCCTGTGCAAATTTGGATTCAATAATTTGGATTTTATCTAAAATTGCCCCAAATTGGTAAAAACTGGATTGGTGAAGTTGGAATTAATTCAAAAATACTGACATTAGAATTTTAGAAATATTTCAGAATTAGCAAAACAAAATAGGATTTCCCCCCAGAGAGGTGAATAGGAAGATTGGAGGGAAATCACGGTTGGTACAAGAACTTTGAAACTTGCTACACATGAGGGGAAGGAAGTCAGAGTCCCCTGTAATGAATTTTAAGAGAATTGGCCAATCACATGAACCACCCTCATGTTGGAGGGAAAAGGACATTCCTTTGATTTTATATTTCTTTCCTGTTGCAGGAACAGGCAAAGGTAAAGTGTGCCCTCGATTTTGACTCCTGGCACCCACAGAGCCCTGTGGTTTTCTTTGGTAGAATACAGGAGGGGTTTACCATTGCTGCCTCTCCTATGAGATGATGCCTTTCAGCATCTTCCTATATCGCTATATTCCCAGTGATATAGTACCAGCAGGGATTTGAACTGACAACCTTCTGCTAGTTGGTCAAGCATTTCCCTGCTGCACCACATAAGCTCACTGCAGGAACAGGGAGACCTCTCAAAAGGGGTTAAAAGGACTTCACAATTTCTACACCCTTAATGACTAGAAGGGAAAGTGAGAAATTCTTTCTAACCACAAAATCAGAAACATTTAAATTACTTTCACTTTCACTGACTGTGTGTTTCTGCAACGGGAAGACAAAAATTAATATAAAATCAAAGGAATGTCCTTGTTCTTTCACATGAGGGTAGAATGATAGTCCTAGGGAGGACTTCTGATCCAGACCGTTATGTAAAGTTCTGGCTTGAAGCAAGCCAGTTTTAGCCCCTTTTACCTGTTTTTAGTTCCCTTCCCCCCCCCAAATCAGAGCAGTTACTCATAGCCTTGGGGGAAAAAAAAATAGAGTCCTGCCAATCTAGGTTTCATGTGTGCCGGGTTTCATAACTGTATGCCCATCCATCCGGCAGATATATAAGGAAAGCAAAGGTGGCATGCTGTTACCCCTATTCATGAAGGCAAAGAGTAGATTCTTCCACATGCTGGTGGAATGAATGGTTCAAGGAGGGTCTTCATTCAGAAGGTTTTGTAAAGTTCTGACTTGAAACATCTTGGTTAGCAGAATGAAGGTGCAGTAGCAGTGTGCTAGTATCCTGGCAAGCAGGTGAAGGCACACCAGTAGCAGCATCAGTTGGCAGCAGCAGCAGTGCTTACAAGTAACTTGAAATTAGGGAGTTATTTATTTTCCAGTGGGTGCCAGGTGAGGTCAGAATATGAACATAAGAAGCTGTCTTGTACTGAGTCAGACCATTAGTCTGTCTAGCTCAGGACTGTTGTCTACACCAGGTCCAGGGCTGCACAGCTTCAGCCTCCCCAGCTGTTTTTGGACGACACAGCTGCCACAACCCCCAGCCACAGTGGCCAATCAGGAGCGATGGGAGCAGTAGTCCAACCTCAGCAGGAGGGCCAAAGTTGTGCAGCCCTGGTCTACACTGACTGGAAACAACAAAAACCACTAAATATATAAATATGACTTATATTGAAAGTGCAACAATCAAATGCAAATGGTGATCTGGATGAATAAAAGATATGAATGAAATGTAATAACCAAACTTGGTGGAGATGCCAGAGATTGAATCAGGGATCTTCTGCATGCAGGGATTCAGATGCTCTTACACTGAGCTATGGCCTCATTCCTTAAGAGGAATAGCTCACATGCAGTCTCACATTCAAATGCAAGCCAAGGTGGAACATACTTAGCAGCGACATTTCATGCTCACTTCCACAAGACCCGCTCTCTTCCTGAGAGGTCACTCAGCCCACCCCATCCAACTCATAATGCAGTTCAGAAAGCAAATACAGAATATCTGTTACCATTACAAATATTTATGCTGCTTATCAACAGCAGTTCTCAAAGCATGTGCATAGAGTCCCCAGGCCAGCCAACCCCAAAGCAGCAAGTAATCTTGCAAGCAAGCTATTCCCAAAGCAGGAATCAGCCTTCACTGCCCCATAGACATGTCCTCCATAAATTTTTGTCTAATCCTCTTTTAAATCCCTCTTAGTTAATAGCTATCATAGGAATCATAGGAAACTGCCATATACTGAGTCAGACTATTGGTCTATCTAGCTCAGTATTGTCTTCACAGACTGGCAGCGGTTTCTACAAGGTTGCAGGCAGGAATCTCTCTCAGCCCTATCTTGGAGATGCCAGGGAGGGAACTTGAAACCTTCTGCTCTTCCCAGAGCAGCTTCATCCCCTGAGGGGAATATCTTGCAGTGCTCACACATCAAGTCTCCCATTCATATGCAACCAGGGCAGACCCTGCTTAGCTATGGGGACAAGTCATGCTTGTTACCACAAGACCAGCTCTCCTCTCCACATCTTGGGGGCACTTAATTAAGCACTATGTGAATCTGTCCTCCCATTTTTCTGTCCCAAACCTCCTACTAGTCAGTTTCAGTGGAAGACCCCTAGTTCTTGTGTTGAGAGAGAGAGAGAGGAAAACGTCTTATCGATTTTCTCCACACCATGCAGAATTCTATCAGCTTCAATCATTCCTGCCCTGCAGTTACCTTTTTTCTAAACTAAAAAGGCAAGGAGAATGAAATTGGCTGTTTGGGGGCATAAGAGGGGTGAACTTGCAGAGCCACAGGGGTTAAAGGATGTTTCATGGCTCTGCAAATTCAAGTGCTCTGCCCCTGTAGAACAGGTGCAGGGATGTGGCTAGGACACAAATGTGACTGGTAAACAAAGTCTGATGGAGACAAGAAGAGTTGCTGAAGTCATGCCTTCAACTGAAGATCTAGCCAAAAAATTATCAAAACATGGCTCTTGTCAGATTTTCCTAATATGGCTACAACAATGTATCATTTAATTGGCATTTTATGCAAAGCACTTTATCCTTCACAGCAGCCCTGTGTGAGAGAAGGAATCCATAATCCCATTTTATGCACAGGGAACTGAGGTAGAGGGAGAAACATGTCCAAGCCCACCTGAGAAGCCTGTGACAAGGATGAGGTTTCTAGATGCAAGTCTGGCTCCCCAGAGGCTGAAAGGAGCTTGTGGCCCTGCTGGACCAGACCAGGGTCAAGGGAGGGACAGGTAAAAAGGGGGCTGATAATCAGTGTGCCATTCCTCTCCCCAAAGGTACTTAACTTCCCTCGTAGTGGTCACCATCATCATAGTTGTGAATGCTGTGATTGTACTCACCATGTCTCTGAGGATTCCCAATACCCACTCCATGTCCGAGCAAGTTAAGTGAAGAGGGTCCTGCCTTGGCCACTTGGAGGGTCTGGGCAGCTGACTCCATTCCTTGTGCTTGGAGGAAGCCAAGCCATTTCCTCTGCAAAGAGAGCGCTTCTTTTGTCATGAACCCCAATTGTCAGCGCAATATTAGTGGCGAACAGTTTTAAGAATGCGGTCGGCTTCCCTGCCACCAGGGCTCAAATGGCCTCCGTGCATGTGCAGAAGACCACATGTGTGGAGTTCATATGAGCCCTGGGGACGGGGCAGCCAGCTGGGAATGCTGGCTTGCCAGGGCTGAGGGCAAGGCTAAGGTGTGTGTATGCCACACCAGGCAGCAGCAGTTTTTGCAGTGCAAAAATTAGAGCATGAGCATGAGTGACCGGGGCGGGGGGGGTGGGGGGCGGGCAGGACCCAGCAGCGTCCTGGGAGTGGGAGAAGTGCCGAGTCAGCGATCCATCCTGTCCTGGCTAGACTACACCAGAGGGCCTACTATCAGATGAACTATCTCCCTTTAGTAATACAAGTGTCTGTTCTGAACATGATGAACCCAGTGACTAGTCTTAATTCTTAGTTCATTAAATTGTTTGCATTGGTTGAAGGAGATAAACAAGTTTGGAAATGAGGCAAAATCTTAAATGGAATGCTCAGCACTTGGAAAGGAAAGTCGGTGCCCTGGATGATACATAAAGAGGAAAGCCCACGGCACTCCCAGGTGTAATTGCAAAATAACTTCTGTTTGGCAGTCGAGCAAATTTGCCTCTGAAAACGGGTGGTTCCTGTTCTGAGCACTCACTTAGAGCTGTGGCTTTCTGCCACTTCCTACTTCTGGGGAACCCTTCCTGCATGGGTGTCTGTTGAAGAGCACATAGCAGGTTTGCACAAAGCTCTAGATGGACCAGCTGGATCTCATTGTTGCTCTTGGTAAACTGAGGGGGTTCTCAGTTTACCATTGTTAAACACACCCAACACTCTCTTGGGGAAGATCAGTGGTGTTGGCCAAGCTGTTCTTGAGGAAAGTCTGCATGCCATCATTGATCTTCCTGTTGATGAACTCCATATAAGCTTCTAAGGAACTCCAGCTTTCCCCAGGATTGAAGAATAGAACAATATCGGACCTCTGAAAAGTATACAGTGTACTGTGCTTGATTGGCCAGCAAACTCGCCTGACCTGACCCCATAGAGAATCTATGGGGCATTGCCAAGAGAAGGATGAGAGACATGAGACCAAACAATGCAGAATTGCTGAAGGCCACTAATGAAGCATCCTGATCTTCCATAACACCTCATCAGTGCCACAGGCTGATAGCATCCATGCCATGCCGCATTGAGGCAGTAATTGCTGCAAAAGGGGCCCAAACCAAGTACTGAATACATATGCATGCTTATACTTTTCAGAGGTCCGATATTGTTCTATTCTTCAATCCTTGTCTTCTTGGTTCCATGTAATATTCTAATTTTCTGAGATTGTGGATTTGGGATTGTGGATTTGTACGCCATGATCATCACAATTATAACAAATTAAGGCTTGACTTATCTCGCTTTGCATGTAATGCGTCTGTCTCATATATCAGTTTCACCTTTTAATTTGCATTACTGAAATTAATGGACTTTTGCACGATATTCTAATTTTCTGAGTTTCACCTGTACATATATGGAATTTGCCATTGGGAAGTGGTGATGACAACTAGCTTGGATGGGTTTAAAAGGAGATTAGACAATCAGTGGCTACTACTCTTGATGGCTATAGGCCACCTCCAGGTCTAGAGCCAGAAGGCCTCTGAATACCAGTTGCAGGTGATCAGTGAGAGGGGACATGCTGTTATATTCTGTTTGTGGGGGAGGGCCACTGTGGGAAACAATATGCTGGTATAGATAGACTTTGGGCCTAATCCAGCCAGATTGTTCTTCTGTTCTTATATTGCAACTAGTCCTGTTTTTAGAAGAGCTTTATAAGAGCAAGTTGTGGCCCTGCTTTCCTCCTCAGGTTTAGCTAGGGTGCAGCCATATCTGAAGGACAGAGCAAATGTCTTTTTTACAGTTATTTGCTTGTGTTATGGCTGGTCTAGCATTATCATATCTCCAAGAGGGACTGTGCCATGCCTTAGTAAAGCGTGCTGGCATGAATACCCCCCACCCCCGAGTGCTTGTAGAGTTTCCTGTCCAGTGATGGATGTTAGAGACCATTTTATTATTGTAGGTTTCCTGTGGCCAAGGGATTCCTGTCTCCCCTAATAACTCATGTATTACTAATAACAAACAGAATAACAGCCACAGAACACAGTCATTGACGTAAAGTCAAAGAAGAGTTGAGGTCTTCAGTTGCAAAAGACAGTAGCAAGTAAGCACATTGAACAAAAATACAAAAAGGCACACATCAGAATAAAATGCCCCCCCCCGCCCCGCCAAGGACTGCTAAACAGCTTTCCAAGTTGACTTCTCTGTCCTAGGTGTTTTGAATCCACGTTAGTATCCACTCAGATCTTTTCCCTTCTGCCCCGACACTCTGTTTCAGGCCTTAGTTAAAGGGTTTCACTCTCTCTTTCCCTCCTCCCAGTTCAAAACAAGAAAAGTGTTGATGATCTCATGCTCGGTCTTGTTTTGATTGGGAGTTAAGGCCATGCACAGAATGCACAACAGCAGGTGTTGTTCTCGGCGAAAACAGGGCTGTGCATAAACAGCACAAAAAGGTCTTTCCTGAGTCAAGATGGCTCTGCTCAGGCCCTTTTGCCAACTTAAATTCAGACACCCACCGAAAATTGAGTGCTGGCCATAACTGCAGCCTGACCCTCTAACCATAGTATCATTCTTTGTTAAAAGGCCAGTGGTTTCTAAAAAGTAATAATATACTTGAAAGGTTGCACACAGAGGTTGTGTGTTTAGGTTTAGGTTGCTAAATTCTTACTGCCCACCATATGTGTCAGTGCACCTAGATGTCTTGTACTGAAGGAGAAGCCACTAAACTGAAGTGGTGGGCTACTGTGGGGTTATGAACTAAAGGATGTCTGAGGTGCTCGTCCTCTTGTAGCAGTCTCATTAGAAATTACAGGATCTGGTGTGGGTGGGCAGTGCCATATTTATATTTCATATTCAGAATCACAATACCCAAGACCAACTTTTCCTGCAGTATTTATTTTATTCATTTATTTTTACATTTATATTCTGCTCTTCCTCCAAGGAGCCCAGAGTGGTGTACATAGTTAAGTTTCTCCTCACAACAACGCTGTGAAGTAGGTTAGGCTGAGAGAAAAGTGACTGGCCCAGAGTCACCCCAACCAGCATCATGGTGGATTGGGGATTTGAACTCGGGTCTCCCCGGTCCTAGTCCAGTACTTTAACCACTACACCACACTGGCCAGTAGAACATCTTTGAAAGTTTCTGCCATTTTTGTGTGAGTGAGGGGAAAGGGATACTGTATTTCTGATTAGCTATGTTTTACAGATGCCATCACGTCTGTATGTGATTCCTAATTGGCTTGGATCACTTTAGGAAGGAGATAGAGGCTCTCACTAGGAAGCAGTGACTTAAAAGGTATCTAGTTTAATGTTTGGGTGGATCATGCCTTTATTATTATTTTTAATTCAAGGCATGGTCAAAGGTGACACACTGAAAGTACCAGAATTTTATGTTTGTTCCTTTGTCCCTCCCATGCTGACATGGACCGCTAACCCTTGGCAAATCCCAGGCAGATTCAGTGGAGGCTATGTTACTATCCAGATGCTATTGTATTTGTAGCAAGGATGTTCAGTATAAGAAAACCTTGCACAGATATGATACAACTTGACATGAGTTGTACCAACCTGCTCTTGGTGGTGGAATACTGTGGAAGGCATCTGCTATCTCACTGTCTTCTGCTTCTTCCTGTCTAAGTGATATTTCGAGACACCAACATCACGAATGCAGCTTTGCTGACTTCTTTATTGCATGACATGTGCATACAATGGTGATCAGCTCCTACTTTTAAGCACACAATTTGGAAGGTGGTTTCACTAGAATTGGTTGTTTTGTAATGTGCACAGCATCAGGATGGAATGAAGCAAAGCTGTTAGCAGTTGCAACTCAAGGATCAACTGGATGGGGTCAGATAAAGCAGAGGGTTGCTCTGTGCACTGAACTGCTCCAATTTTTTTGCATTTTTCAAACTCTCTTAAGAGTTATGCAATAATCAGGGCAGGAAAAATAAAATAGCTAGGTGCAAGCATCAAATATTTAGGTGCCTGGATTTATGTACTTTCATAGCACACTATAAATGTTTTAATGCTTTGGTTCCTGCTTAAAAAGGCTAGTATTGGATTGGAAATATGCTTTTAATATTCTTTATATGACTTCTAGTTCAGGTTGCTTGAACATGGTGTAGGAAGCCTTACTGCTGAGAGCAATGTTACTTATTAATCAAGTTGAAGGGTATATTTATTGCTCTTTTGTATCCTTCCAGAAGCCTCATAAAGACAAATGAGTGAAGCCACAGCTTGCAAAAGTGGCTGCCACTTCAAGGCAGAATGTAGCGAGCATGCTCTTTATGTGGTTACACAAGCTCAGGTTTTCAAGCAACAGCTTTGTGCTCTCTTGTGTCAAATGGTTTCCACTTTGGAGACTTGCACTAGTTTCTTTTCCCATAAAAAGACAACTTAAGACTGGTGCCTTGCATTCTGAGGCTACAGTCTTGTATATGTATCCTGGAGAAGCTTCCTTATATGGAGTCGGTCCATTTAGCCCAGTATGGTCTACCCTGACTGGCAACAGCTCTCCAGGGTGTCAGACAGGGGACTGGGCCAGGAAACTTCTGCATGCAAAGTATGTGTTCCATCAGAGCTGTGCTGCTCTCTCCCTGCTGCTTCAATCCCTGCTCACATAAGAAGTCGTTGCATGCCTATTGAACCAGAGCCTTTAAAAAATATTTATATCACAGGGAGGAAAGGCACAGGGTGCTGCAAGTTGCTAGGCTATGGAGTGTATTACTTCACCAGCAGTTCCCATCCTAGGTCACAATAGCCAAATGCCATGGTGGCTGGGGATGATAGGAGTTGTAGTCCAGCATCTGGGGACTCAAGGTTAGGAACTCCTGCACTGCACCCCTTGTTTTTCCTCTCCTTTCTGAAATTTAAGGCTAGGCCGTGGCAAGCTTGAGATTGTGAACCAAATGTCGTCCTCCTTGTTTACACATGTAAAGTCCTGAAGTACCCACAGATTCCTAGCACCAGAAACAAGATGCTGTATATGTGCCACTATGGCTGTGTACTTGTAGCCTTTCTCTACACCACTACTGGACCACATAAAGAAGGGAGGCTGGCCTCTCTTTGGTTCCAGGTAGGGTAAGAAATGCGGTCCTACACTGTGTTGTATGCAGCAACATGCTTAGCATTTGATGAGTAATTTGGGTATGTAAAGGTTGTCTGTTCTATACAAGCCACCACCC
The DNA here is from genome assembly GCF_027244095.1 of Hemicordylus capensis. Taxonomy (NCBI): domain Eukaryota; kingdom Metazoa; phylum Chordata; class Lepidosauria; order Squamata; family Cordylidae; genus Hemicordylus; species Hemicordylus capensis. Next base: position 32,059,719 of record NC_069661.1, on the reverse strand, counting down.
CAGGGCGTTCTACCCTGTCCAGTGACAGGTCCAGGCCTGCTAGACTTCCAGGTAACCTGGGTGTTCTGAATTCTAAGATCTCTTGCTTCCCAAGTTTCTCTATGGTTGTAGTGAAGGGCTGCCCAACTTTGGCTCTCTGGCTGGTTTTCGACTACAGCTCCCATCATCCCAGCCACAGTGGCAAATAGGGATGATGGGAGTTGTAGTCCAAATTCTGCAGGAAGGCCCAAGCTGTGGAGCCCTGAATAGTGGAAGGGAAGGTTCTAATATTAGTTGCACTTGATGAAATATACATTCTGAACTGCAGGGTTAGCTGATGATTATGGAAATCTTACGAGGACAAGAATGATAGTCAGATCTCCCTCCATCACCCATTCAGTGCTTTTGTTTGTTATTTCTCTGTGTAAACTGCCCTGAGCCATTTTTGGAAGGGCATAATAGAAATCAAATTATTATTATTATTATTCGTGTTTTCCTGACCTTCTGCAAAAGAGGGATCTTAGTAGCTCTTTGGAGGCTTTTGCCCATACAATGGGATGTTAGTGCCTGAATGTAAGAGGATGTATAATATTAATGATAGGATGTACAATATTTAATATTATTTAATAATATTATAGTATTTAAGAAAACACCTCATCCTCCAGGACCCCCGTCACTTATTATGATCTTCTGGAGAGGTCTGCCTGTGGCTGCCTCCAACTCACCTGGTGGCGACTCAAAGTCAGGCCTTTTCTATGGCCGCCCCGAGGCTTGGAATGAACTCCCTGTTGTTACAAGAACTTCCCCATCTCTAGCAGGTTTTAAAAGAGCACTCAAGACACAATTATTTCACCAAGCCTTTGATTAACTGGAAGTTGGTTTTCATTGTTGTTCTGCTGTTTTAAAATTGTGTTAAATTTTTTATAACTGTTTTAATTTGGTTTTAATTCTGGTTTTATTGTTTGCTTTGTAAACTGCCACGAGACGTTGGTATGTGGTGGTGTAGAAATGTAATAAATACATGGATTTCCATCTCTTATTTAAAATGTGGACTTCGTAGCACTTGTCCTTCAAATTAGGGACATGGCACAAATCTCTGCATCCACAGGGCAGGAAAGAGGCCATCCATAGTAGTGAGAAGGGAGCATGGGGGAGCTGGGAGAAGCAGGGGCAGCGGGGAAACTATTCTCACCTTGCTCATTTGAGGCCCCTCTAGATTAAAGCCTTCAGCACCTCCCAGCAAAATATCAGGTAGCTTGTTTCCAGATGTGTGTAGCCTTCCAGCGGTGGGTGGTATCTGAGTCGCTGTCTAGCCCATAGAGAGATGTGGAAGGTCTTTTGTTGACAATGGTTGGTTTCATTGCCGCCTGGGAACAGAATGAGGGATGTGTGGATGGATGCTGCAATGAGAACTTTGCACCCTGCTTTCTGCGCTGGATTGTGGCTGTGGTTTTCTTCATTTTTGTATACATGATCAGGGGGTTTTACACACAGCAGGTTTTACCCTGGGTTAATGGGGAGGCTTTACTGCGAACTTGAAGTTGTCTCCTAAAACCGACACACATGGTGAATTTTTTAACCCTGGATATAAATCAAGTTACACTCTAATGCACAGTGTAAAACGCAAATTGTGTGTGAACTGCTCCCCAATAATTCGCAGAAACTTTGGGGTAAATCTGGCCGATATGTGAACACACACCCTCCGTTCTGGAGGCAATGTGAGTTAAAGGGCTTCAAAAGCCCCATGTGAAAAGCTTTCAGGAAGTTTTTCACACATCATCATCATCATCATCATCATCATTAATTTGATTAATAATAATGCCAACACATGGCTTTTTATGCCTCGGGGTATCTGAAGAGCGGATCTGCTTTGCAGGAGATTCACAAGATGTTTCCTTCGGGGGATTAAAATGACAGTCCACGTAGCTGTCAGCTTCTCCCCACACTCCCTGGCAGATCTTTTTCCTGTGCGTTCAGACCTCCCTGGTCCAGTTTTTCCCTCCAGCCAATCACAAATCACAGCACAGAGGGAGAGGGGAGAAAGCTTTTAAAAAAAAATAGTTTGACAACTAAGAGCGCAAGACCAGCATAATGAGTTGCAAAACAGCTGGATCAAACAGCAGGATGCTTGACCCTTGCCTTTGTGAGTGACTGCCTTCATCACATCTTTTTTCTCCCCCCCCCACAACACCCACCCCAATGGACTCTATTTGTCCTGTTTTTTTTAACACTTTAAAACAATATATATATTTTTTACTTTTAAGGCCACTGCTGATTAGTGGTGGTGGAGCAGGATGGCAGCGAGAGCAGCTCCCCCGCATCCCAAACGATGAAGGGAAGCTGCTCTGGGGCAGGGCCAGGGTGGCTGGGGTGGGTGGCACGCTGGCGAGAAGGGAGACAGGGCAGAGGTGGAGGGACTGACTCATAGGAGTCTCTAGAGCACTCACCTCTGCTGGCCATTTGACTGTCCGGGAGGGTGGGTGCAGGGGCGTAACTATAATAGGGCAAGGGGAGACAGTTGTCTGCCCCCCCAGAGGCAAGTCACGTCACTGACTTCCACAGCCGCCCGCCCGGGCTTCCTTCAGTTGTATTCATCCTCCGAAATTGATGTGAGTGTTAAGACCTGGAGCTACCAGAACAGCATGTCTTTCTCTAGTACCATTAAATGACTTGCATCGTCCACAATTTACAAAAATCATTTAGGATGATGTTCTATGCTTCTTTGTTACTGCTGTTCAGCCTCATTTCAGATGTCTTTACTTCATGAGCTGAGCTTCAGTGAGGCGGGGGGCATTTTAAAATCTTGTCTCTGGGCCCACTCCACCCTTGCTACGTCCCTGGCTGGGCAGATGGGCAGAGAGCTCCCTTTTTCAGCCTGTCTGCCTCATTTGGAGGCAGACAGGGCCAAGGAAGGGAGCTCTTCGCCCGCCCTCCCGGGTCCTCCTTCCCAGACAGTCAGTGGCTGGCGGCTGTGGCGGTGAATGCTCTAGAGACTCCGAGTCAGTTTGCCGCTACCCTGTTGTGCCCCTTGCAGAGCGCCGCCTGCCCTAGCCGCCCTGCCCCAGAGCAGCTTCCCTTCATCGTTTTGGAGGTGGGAGAGCTGCTCTCGTTACCATCATGTTCCGCTGCTGCTGCTCAGCGGTGGCTTTAAAAGCAAAACAAAAAATGACCCCTAGGTGGCCATGCCCCCGCCCCCTCCCAGTCCCTGTCCCTATTTCTGCCAATGCAGTGTGGTGTTGGCACCCTGCCCCAGTGCTTGCAATTGCAAATAACTCAGAGCAGACCATACCCCAAGCCGCTGTCAAATTCCCCTTCACTGAGTTTTGAAAAACGTAGATTTACTGGCATGACCAACACAAACATAACAGAGAAAACTGTGGTGCATAACAGAAACCCCAGGTTATTTTTCAGAAGCCTCTGAAACTAGAGGATTTGAAAAAACCGGACGTACTTCAGGCTAAGCCAGAATTTGCAGCCTCAATTTGGGGAAAATCAAAGTCCTGTCTGTCCTGGTCCCTGATAGCCCGCAGGGATGTCAGGGTAAATCAAGCTATGTGGACTGGCACACTCCAGTCAGGAGTGGATTCACAATAAAAGCCCTATGTGAAAAGCCTCCAGGTGAAACAAGCTTAATTGATATCTAAATCTTAAGTTGCCTAACTTGTGTTCTGTTTTCTTCATTGCAGTGTTGTCTAATAGCCAGTTAGGTTGTAATGATTTGTTTTGAGGCTTTTTGTTTCGCTTTCTAATTTGGATGCAAACCTTCATTACAGTGTTGCTGCTGGCGTTGAATGAAAAACTATTCATCATAACTCTCTGCTTTTCTCTGATTTGTTTGAGCTGTCTTGTTTACATATGGGGCATGGCTGATCTATCCCAGGATAGATCTGAAACCAGCAAGCCAGTATAACTTGCATCAGATAGCAAGCTATGCTCCAAGTGCACTGAGTTCATAGGGGTAACTCACCCTCTCTTTCTTGTACATTTCCACTAATGAGCTTCAAAGGTGTACTGTGATTGTGAATCTTGCTATTTCATACTGAAACTTGGGGATTCACTGTTAACTACCATCTTCCCTTCTTCTGGAGTTGGAATGATTGACAGCTGCAGTCAGTCTTGATGACATAGTATTTTGTATGCATTGCCAAATGGACAATGGGGCCTTTTAAACATTGTTTTACTCATGTGGGAAGCACAGAGAATTGAACTGAACCTGAACCCAAAAACTGGTTCAGAGAGGGGGGGTGTTCAGTGAACTTAAACTGAACCAGAGCCTAAAACACCATAGTTTCTTTGAACAAAACCAAATGCCTATATACAAAAAGCAGTATTGTTCAGAATAAGGGGTTCAGCCTTCAGGCACTCAGTTTTTAATTGTGTGATTAATGACTTGTTTCCCTGATTTTTATCCTGTTGTGTGTATTTTTTTTTTTTTGGTAAAATCCTTTTAAAAATGCAAAAATAAACACTCTTGAAATAATAAAATACTTTGTTATAGCCCAAAAAAGTTAGTCATGAGTGATTAAGCACTATTGAAATAAATGAGACAAGTTAGTCTTGACTAGCTTAAGTTCTGTTAATTTTAATGGGGCTTGATGACTGACTTTCTGTGGATTTTGTTCCCATTCAATTTATTTTATAAAGTACATTTTACTTTAAAGTACAGCAAGAGTTTGACATTCTGCAAGAGATGGATCAAAACTAGTTAGTGTCTCCAGCCAGTTACTGAACCACCTCTTCAAGTTAGTAACTGAACTGGAACTGACCCAGAGAGTTAAAAAAAAAACCACCCCGATAAACCTGAATCAGAACTGAACCCACAGTTTTAGTGGTTTGGTTCCCTGTTTTTCTTTTTACCCATGAGCATCTCCCAAAGAGCTAGAGTAAAATTTAAATGACTCAGTCATGTGGATGAGCATTGGAATTTCCCATGGAATTGGGACACGCTTCCTAGTGAGGTTGTGATTCTGTTGTTGGGATCATGTGATTGTCCCCACACACATGCTTTAGTAGTTTTAAATTTTATCTTGGCTGCATGGAGGCCACTCATGGATAAGAATGTCCCTCGTGGCGTGGGCAATTATTTAACTGATTTGGGCCCCTGTGATATCGACATTAATAGGTGAGGTGTGTTATTGTTGGCATAGCAACACTGCTGTTTGGGAGACAACATGGCTCTCATTATTTATTAAGGATTTACAAGGCTGCCAACATCAAGTCCTAGCTAACTTGTTTATGTAAGGTTTAGGATGCCAGAAGAAAGCAATACAAGTTTATAGTTCTGATTTGTAACTTAGTTTATGTGACCTGTGAGTTCAAGGTCCCAGCTCCTGCTTGTTGGGGTCCTTTAATTGCAGCAGAGCATTTTTGCTAATTTTAATTTCATATTCCTAACCCCCTTTTTCTCTCTTCACTGCTGCTCAGTGTGTGCTCATGTCTCCCTGGTCCTCCCACTTTCTGTTGTATTACTCCTTCCTCCCTTTTCTTTCCACTGAACATGCACTCTCTTCTCTCTCTGCACCTATGGTGCATGCTCTTTTCTCGCTGTTCAGCATCTACATCTCCAGCACTCAATTGCTCCTTATTGTTGCTTTTGTTAACCCACTGACAGCTCTCTCTGCAGCCCCATTTCTCAAATGACCCTGCTTCCCCCTGCCCTCCCCCCCCATGCTTTGTTACCCGTAACACTCTTTCTTCACTTTGGGCTGGTATAAGTGATACAGTCTGCTGGCTCCACCAATCACATGATGAGGAGGCGTGAGCAATGTGAATTGCATGTGAGGAGAGGAGCAGTGCACTTGGGGAAGTAAGATGTGCGTATTTGTGTCCCTCATTATATGGTGGGTTGGGCTAGTCAGACGGATAGTCTGAACCAGCCCTTTCTGAGCCACTGCAAGTGTCTTTAAAGTAAAGTGTGTGCTGTTGAGTGGGTGGCAACTCCTGGCTACCACAGAGCCCCATGGTTGTATTTCCCCTCTGCCACCCCACAGAACTTACTGCACCCAATGTCACTTCCCTTTTAGCTCTGCACCTCATTTCCTCTCTGCACCACTATGGGTTTCTCTGTGTTCCCAGCTGTCACTTCCCCCCTTCTCTGTATCTCATTTCTATTTCCTTTTCATCTGTTACTGTCTTTATATCACCTCCTGTTTTTCCCTGCCCGTATCTCTATCTCCTCCTTGCTAAGCTCAGTGGCAACAGCAAGAAAGTCATGCACTGGGTTCGTATGGCATGTGCCCATGACCTGGCCCTGCTCAGGCCTGCATTCAGCTTTGATGTTGCACTGTGCACATTTTGCCCGAGAACTCATTCAACGTTCTTCTGCAGCTCTGTGTTGTGAGGAAGAGTGGCCATGCTTTCTTTCAAGGTGTTGGAAGTGAAGGACTACACGCTGTCTCTTGTCTCAATGACATAGAAGGGCAGACTAGTGAGTCAGAGGGCTTGGGGGTCAAGACATTGGTCGTCCCTTCTCTACTGCTCTGACACTATCCCTTTGATATGTAGATTGCTAATCTCAGGGACTTCCTTCCTTCCAGCCACTTCCTTCCTCTTTCTTCTTCTCTTCCCTTCCTTCTCCCTTGCAACATGCAAGTTCCTCTCTCCCTGCACTATGTGTGTAGAGATGCAGAATCTATCTGCATCTATTTAGCTAGATAAATTAGAGATCTCATCTCTTCACTTTACTATCTAGAATGGAGTTCTATAATAAATACTCCTTGTATTGATTTGAAACTATGAACTGGCTCCAAGTTATTTTACTCTCAGCATACACACATGCCTAACCAAATTCCGCTGTGTTGTGCCTCTGTGCACTCTGCTATAATGAAAAAGGGTTTCTCTTACCAGAGAGAATTCCCAACACAAGAAAGCTTGTTTCTGCCATTACTGTCTATCTCATTGAGGTGTCCTAGATAACCTTCTTAACAACCTGAGGTTATTAGAGTTATTTCCAACAATTCCAGAGTTCTTAAAAATAAATTCTGAAAACCATTGACATACAGGGTTGGGTTTACAGTATTCATTTTGGGCAGGTTCACAAGATCTTCCAGAAAGTAAGGTGGAGGGTATTTTTTGTGTGTCATCTGAACCAGCCCAAGTCTAGTTCCTGAGCTTTCTGCCCAACATTTGCCTGACATTCCCCACTGCATCAGACCCAGGGGCATACCAAGGCTGGAGTGGGCCCAGAGACAAAATTTTAAAATGGGCCCCTTGCGGATGCACACACACTTCACAATATATAGTCATGTGACTTGCCTCTTGTGACTTGCCTCTGGGGGGCCCCTCGAGGCGTGGGGGCCCCCAGGCAGCCGCCTCCCCTTGCCTAATGGTAGTTACGCCCCTGGTCAGACCTGAACTTTTGAAGTTGGGGAGAGAATGTAGGTATATATTGGGCAGAACCAGATGTGGGTGGGTTTGGATGACATGCCCTTGGGAGTGTGCTCCCAAGGGACCTCCAATTCCGACCACTTTACTTTCTGGGGGTTCATGCAAACCTGCCCTTAGTAGTAATAAACACCAGTGCCCTACAAAAATGGTATACTGAAAATCTTACACTTCTCAGGGAGGCTGACTTTGATCTGCCTAATTACCTAGATGCTTGTTTTGGGAACAGTTTGGTTGGTTGTGAAATTCTAGATAAGGTAAAAATAAAAATGTGTTGTATATTATAAATGCTCTGACTCTGATATGATGATGAACTGTAATCTTTGTGGTTGCAGCATTAGCAGCTGCCTTTAATTGTCTGTCTTTTTGTAATTTCCTCATTGGAGTTGTAATGCAGGTGCATTGTTTTCATTTTGTAATGCAAAGGGCTGAGAAGATGTTAATCCATCCCTGGAGAAAGTGGTACATTGGGGAATATGAATCCCCAGTTCTCTCTAACTCATGCTTATTATTTCCCTATGGCTGTGAACCTCAGGTGTAGCTGTCTCCCAAGTAAACAGTATTTGCTGTTGACTGTTTAGAGATTAGGGATAGCATTCTCATTATCCCCCTCCCCCTCTGTATGTGTATTGCTCTCACACTAACTTCAGATTGTTTTTAGTACAGGACCTCATTGCTTAGAATAATCCTGGGGAAAATACTCACTCTGTGGACAACAAGCTACTGGAGAGACCTATCTAGTTTGTAATCTAGTAAAAGTGGGGAAGATCCAATATCCAGAAGTGTGTGTTTATCAAAGCAAATTTCAATGCACATTCCTCCTTTATTTAAAAAGTTTCTCGTGTACCTTTCCCACCCCCAGCTTGAGAAAGTGCAGGAAAGGGTGATAAACACTGTCAGAGGATTATCTTCTTTATAAGGAAAGGATAAAGTGTTTGAGACTCTTTAGTTTAGAAAAAGGGCTATTAAGTGTGTGTGTGATAAGGGTTTATAAAATAATGTACATATGGAATGGAGAAACTGGCTAGTGATTCCCCCAACACCCCTTTCTGATTCTATTACCAGGAACCATACAGTGAAATTGGTTGGCAGGAGATTCAGAGTGGAGAGGAGAAAGTACTTCTTCATACAATACATAATTAATGTATGGAATTTTATGTCATGGGATGTGGTAAAGTCATCTCACTAGGTTAGAGGTCTTTAAAAGGGAATTGGTCAAATTCATTAGTATATTTCGGGCACTTAAATCTTGATTTACTGGCACTTATCCTGCCACAGACTGTGGTAATGGCCACTGGCTTGGATGGCTTTAAAAGGGACTTAGCCAAAGTCATGGAGGACAGGTCTATCAATGTCTGGTGGTTATAGACCACCTCCAGCTTCAGAGGCAAGGTACCTCTCAATACCAGTTGCAGAGGAGCAACAGCAGAAGAGAGGGCATGTGGGCTTCTCAGAAGCATCTGGAGGACCGCTGTGGGAAACAGGATGCTGGATTGGATAGGCCTTGGGCCTGATCCAGCAGGGCTGTTCTTATGATGGCTGTATAAAACTTCCAAGTTCAGAGGCAGTGTACCTCAATACCAATTGCTGGGAGAAGCAACAGCTGGGAAGGACTTACCTTCATACTCTGCTTGTGGGCTTCTTCTGGACTTCAGTTTGGTCACTGTGAGAACAAAGTGTTGAACTTGATGGATCTTTGGACTATTCCAGTGGCTTGCTCTATATTATTTCAGTTTTGCAAAATAAACAAATATATATGAAGTCATTGGTGATTAAGACAGAATTTGTTGATAGAGATGACTATGTAGGATTCTTTTTTCACATGAGCTTTCAGCACACATTGTAGAAAGATCTTGAGGGTGAATATAATTTTGAAGTCTAGGTGGCTCTTGTTAAAACTAATCATTGATGAGTCTTCATGGAAAATTAAACTGGTTGCTCTAAGAGAGACTTCAGAAGAAAATTCAAATGAGTGATATAAGGACACTGAATGAGATGATGAGACGGGACTATATTTGCTCTAAGTAAGATAGTGAAACTCGAATATTTGCATTCCTCCCAGCAATGACATAATGGTGAATAGCTTTTTGTTTTTTTCTAGATTATAGAAAAAAGGGAGACTTCTTACAAAGTAATCCTTGGATTTGTATCCTAGGGTGTGTGCGTACCATCTGTTCGTGGTTTGCCACCCCAGTCTCTAGTGTGTGCAAACATTGTCTGGATATATTGAAGGAAGCCACAAATCAGGATCTCTGCTGTCAACTGAAGGAGTGATCCAGTAAGCACTTTGTGCTTTAAAAGGCGAACCGCATGGATGGGAAATGCTTTGGCATTTACAGAACACAAGAAGTTGCCTTTATATCCTGAGTCAGACGTTTGGTCCATCTAGGTTAGCATGGTTAACACTAATTAGCAGTGACTCTTTAGAGTTCCAGATGGGTCTTTCCTAGGCCAGTATGGAGATATGACAGATTGATCCTGGGACCTTCTGCTTGTAAAGAACATGCTCCGTCACTGAGCTACAGTCCCACCCACCTCTCAAATTTGAGAATGTCCCCTATTACAGCTGAGATCAGATCTTCTTCAGTCTAGACAGATCATATTACAAGTCCTTCTTGTGTTGGTGTTTGTGTGTGATTTTATTGCAGCTACATAAAGAATAATCTTGCACTAAGGCTGCTGGAGAGAGAGTATATAGAACAGTGATCTTCACTACTTTTCAAGTGGAAGCCACTTTGGCTAAAAATCCTTAATAGGAGAGCCATTTCTCCCTGCTGACTGGGCAAAGAGGCACCTTTTAAAAATAGTGATTCTCCTTATTTAGCAGGAGGAGAGCAACTGGCTTTATCCACCCTCAGCACAGCATCCCTCCAGTGATTGTTGCTGTTGTCTGTCTTAAGTTTCTTTTTTAGATTGTGAGTCCTTTGGGGATGGGGAGCCATTTTATTTAATTATTTATATTCATGAAAACTGCTTTGGGAACTCTTGTTAAAAAGTGGTATATAAATATTTGCCATATTAGTTGTATTCATATTTCCCACAGTGTTGACCTCTGCACACTGCTGTGCTTTCCCTAGAGCTGGGGTCGAGGGACCCTTTAAGAGAAACAAAGCCTGTCGAGCTCCAGTGTTGTCATGGAAGGCATGCATGGACCAGCTGGAATGTAGTCCTTAAGAACATAAGAATAGCCCGGTGCACGCTTTCCAAGATGGTGCCTAGGCTCTGTTAAAGGAGTTGTGTTGACACATTGACACAGGACAAACACAGCACTGCATGGTAGAATAGTAGCCTCTGCACAGCACCAGGGCAGCTGTGCAGTGTGGTTGACTAAAGCTTTGCACAGAGCTAATAAACAATTAGGGAAACACACTTAGGGTCAACAGAAGCCACCCCTGACTCCCAGGCCTTGTAATTATGAACCCGTGTAGAACATAGAACATACCCTGTGACATGTGGAACAAAACATAAATATCACCACACCAACCTCCTAATGCCTCTTTATGCAGATGCTATAGATGTCTATTTACCTGGGTTTTTTTCATCCAGCTTGTGCCCTTGTGGACCATCCCATGGCAGTGCCTCTCTGGCACACCTCAGTGTAACTCTTCACACAGGCTGGAGTGTGTTTGGAGCTCTTGGTTAACTAGGCACATTCTGCGGCTTCTCTTCTATTGGGATCTGTGACAACCCAGAAGATTCTATGGGTGCTTTATAAAAACGTAATAGCTACCTTAAGTGGCGCAGCAGGAAAAAGCTTGACTAACAAGCAGAAGGTTGCTGGTTTGAATCCCTGCTGCTACTATATCAGGAAGCAGTGATATAGGAAAATGCTGAAAGGCATCAGCTCACACAGCGCGGGAGGAGGCAATGGTAACCCCCTCTTGTATTCTACCAAAGAAAACCACAGGACTCTGTGGGTGCCAGGAGTTGGAATTGACTCAACGGCACACTTTACCTTTACTTTATAAAAGCATAATATTTTGAAGCAACTCAAGGTCATCTCCTTCTTTAACCCTTCATTAACCCTTTGTCATAAAGCTGCTTTGAATTCCACCTGGCTAAGGTGCTGGTAATTCCAGCCATCTTTTATGTTGCCTTCTTCCTCCTCATAGACCACCCACTTCTTCACAGTGGTCGCTGGTATTAGCATTTTTGAAATGTACAGCATTTGACAACCTGTGATAGCTGAAAGCATGAACCACACGAGGAATGCTTGGCTATGGTGCGGCTGCTGCCTCTGCACAGGCTGTTGCACTCTCACAAAAGCAGACTTGGTGGTAGTTCAAGTGTGATATCGTCAATCTGTCCTGCTTTTTTCAATATGATTGGTGTTCCCGCTTGCAAAGGGCGTGATAGGTCAGCCATAAAATTATTCTCTCTGACTCGGTGGCTGTGTCTCAGTCTGGTTTTTTCACTTTCCAGAAACAGCAGTGATCTACTTCCATCACTGAAGTATCCTTCTATTGCCTTCTGGAGTCTGATGGTTCCTTTGCCGCCTTTGGTTAGATTTCTTGTTCACTTTATAGGGATATAGGAAGCTGCCTTTTATTGAGTCAGAGCATTGGTCCATCTAGCTTAGTATTGTCTGCATGGACTGGAAGTGGCTCTCCATGGTTTCAGGCAGATGTCTTTCCCAACCCTGTCTGGAAATGACAGGGAGGGAACCTGGGACCTTCTGCATACAAAGCAGAAGCTCCACTATTGAGCTACGGCCTCCTCCCCTATACAGGTGAGGGGATACTGTCTTGAGCCTTCTCTCTCTGATGTGCTGCTGGGGCTTTAACAATCCTGGTCCAGATATGTGACCAGAACTGCACGTGCACACAAAAAGGCTGCCTTTTATTTTGGAATTGGGAACAAATTATTAGATCTGAACCTTTTAGATGTTAGTCCTTTAGGGAGCTTTTTCTGCCCCTTCATCTCATTCCAGATCATTTTCCTTGCTCTTTCTTCTTCCTCCCTTTTCTGGAACCCACATTGACCACCACACCTCCCTCACTACTTTGGCTAAGGGCAGGGCACTAGCTCCTTAGCCGAAGTAGGCTAGACACCCAGAATGTATGTCTTGTCTAAGGCATAGTCTAGTCTTTCAACGGAATGTAGTGTGGATGAGCACCTAACTTGGTCATACAGTATTTCAGACTAAGGATGTGTCCAAAATGTTTCAGAGGCCATTATAGAAGCTTCCAAAACAATTTGGCGACCGGGGCCGTTTTGGATTTCGGAGGCAGTGGGGGTGCTCCCTTAAGGGCAGGGAAGGGTGCACTTATCCCTTCCGCCGCATTTCCCCTGCCGGAACTCTGTTGTATCAAAGCACCTCGGGGTGGCAGCGTACCTCCCTGCTGTCCTGTTGCCACCCTCAGCCAGAAGTGGCCAGAAGTACTGGGCACATGGGTGGCCGTCACGTGTGCACGGCAGACAGGTGCGTGCGCCCTGTACTTCTGGCCACTTCCGGCTGAGAGTGGCAACTGGGCGGCAGGGAGGTAGGCTGCCGCCCCAAGGGGCTTTGATACAACGGAGTGCCAGTGGGGGAAATGTGGTGGGAGGTGTAAGTGCACCCTCCCCCGCCTTTAAGGGAACACCTCCGCTCTCTCCGGAACGCGGAGGAGCGGTTCCAGGCACATCCCTACTTCACACTGCAACTGCATCATATTTTGAATGCTGCCTGGAAAATTTCCTGTAAATAGAAAACTATATAGCAGGAATTGGGCTGCAATAAAATGTTCCACCCTGGTGTACTAGGGTTTTTCTTTTTAATTTCAGGGGTGACTTTTCTTTTTTACACAGAGTGAACATTCCACACATGCAGCCTGAAGTGCAGACCGCTCTACCAGCTTGGTATTCTATTGTTGCATACTGAGGCATTTCTACCAAACACTGCATGGTTGGGCAACTCTTCTCTGTCCTGATGTTAAGTAAGAGTTAACTAACTGTTTTTGGGTTAGTTTTCAACTCCTAAAGGTAAAGTGTGCCGTCAAGTCGATTTCGACTCCTGGCACCCACAGAGCCCTGTGGTTTTCTTTAGTAGAATACAGGAGGGGTTTACCATTGCCTCCTCCCATGCAGTCTGAGCTGATGCCTTTCAGCATCTTCCTATATTGCTGCTGCCCGACATAGTACTAGCAGGGATTCAAACCGGCAACCTTCTGCTTGTTAGTCAAGCATTTTCCCACTGTGCCACTAGCCTGTGCTTATTCTTCCAGGTCTTGCAAATGTTTTCAGAAAACCTGGAAACGTAATTCCTGTACCAGGGATCTCCCTCCCATCTCTTTCCTAAGGCTTCCTGTTACCGTGGTAAATTCCTTTTTCTTCATTTTGTCAATCGTGCAGTCTTTCAAGATGTGGCTCAGTGAAACTTTTGGGCTGGTCAGGTTGTAAGAAAGAGATGGTGCCTCTCTTTGGTTTGCATATGTGGGTTTAAGCTGGGAATCCTTGATGAAGAAGCCAGGATTGTGTGCAAGTCAGAGAAACCTGTGTGCAATATTGAATCCAAGGCCTGGAAACTTTGAAGGCAGTGATGGCAAATGTGCTCTCTCAGCAGACTTATGCTAAGCCTTTTAAAGAACTATTTCCAAACCTTGCTCTAACACCAGACTAAAGCCCAGCCTTCTGGCAGTTTCAGATAAAGTGCCCTCCAGCTGGTCAAAAGTCTCTTTGTCTCAATTAGTATTTCCATCATTTGAGCTCTGATGGTCTGGCTGGCTCTGCTCTACCAGCTGCTGTATTAAAATCTTTCTGCTTTCGCAGTGCAAAGAGTCAGTCTGAGCATCCTGCATTATGTATCTCTTGACTCTGGTGGATTGGGTTGGCCAAGCAATGTCTGCCCCGTATGCCAAGACCATATGAGAATGGGGTGTAGTTTCAAATGAACAAATGACAATCCATTCAAGGCAAAGCGGTTTGTAGTGCTTGTCTCTTAATACTCAGTTGTCTGGAAATTGTCACATGTTGTTTAAAGCACTTTTGAGGATCGTTCACTAATGCAGAACTTCAGGATTGTGTATATGTGGAAAGACGGAAATACTGTTGCAGTTGTGCTTGTTTCAATTTTTAAAGTCAACTGGGCATGTAGAAAGGCAGATCTGCAATTTCATTATTTCAGCCTTCCTGTGTTTGCACAGATTTTAGTTCCCTGCCTTTCCCCCATTTGGTTGAACCCATTTTGTAGAAGGCTCTTTTCACATCTTGCACCTCCTTTTACTGAAATGCAATTGGAAGAAATTGTCATTCTCTGTACTGGCTTGTGAAACTTGACAGAGCTTCTGGCCAAACTTGTCAGTGTCACTGGAAAGCAGAGCGGAGATGGACAGTGAAGGAAATGGCAGTGGAGAGGACTAAAAGGATACCTGTGGCACCGCATCCTTGCAAACTGCTTATGAGGCAGCCTGGACCAGCATCCAAAGTAAACAGAGGAGTGCAGTATGTTTCCCCACATGCTAGCAAGAGGCAGTGTTCTGAAACTTAAAGTGAAAATAGTGGTTGACATCCAGACTAAGATGCTCAGTAGTACTGCTTGGGGTTGCTCTAAAGGAGTACATAACTTCAGTGGGACTTGCATTGAGTAATTTGGTCAGGATGTCCACCAATAGAACTTGTAAATGGTGGCAATGCATATTAAATGAAATGGGAGGAAATTCCCAAATGGAAAAGTGACCCTTCCTTAGTTCTCTCTTCCGTCTCTAGAAACTATACTACTCACCACCACCACTTACAGTAAGGTAAAGTGTGCCTTCAAGTCAATTTCGACTCCTGGCAACCACAGAGCCCTGTGGTTGTCTTTGGTAGAATACAGGAGGGGTTTACTATTGCCTCCCCCCACGCAGTATGAGATTATGCTTTTCAGCATCTTCCTATATCGCTGCTGCCTGATATAGGTGTTTCCCATAGTCTGGGGGGGGGAAAGCAGCAGGGATTTGAGCCAGCAACCTTCTGCTTGTTAGTCAAGCATTTTCCTGCTGCGCCACTTAGCGATCACTAAAAACTGAATCCGTGAGTTGAAAATTTATTTGCTGTATAAAACAATGAACCAGAGTCAAGAAATGTGACATTGGAGATCTGTTACCATAAATGGGATCCGTGTTCCTGCACTGAGCTTGGGGCTGGCCCGAAACAAAGGCCCATTCCAACTCTGAAATTCTCTGATTCTGTTAAATCACGAAAATATATTCTTGGTTTCAGTTTGTTGATTGAGATAAAGTATACAGATTTCACCTGCGAACATTGTGTAGATAAAATATGGAGGGTCATCTTATAACAGAAAATACAGTTTTGTCTTAAATCAGAACGACCTTCTCAATGTCATATTTAATACGGGTGAGGAGGATGGGCTAGGACTACTGAGATTTCCTCCTGATTTGCTTTTCTTTGCTGCCAGGACTCTATTCCACTTATGCCAAAACTGACACATTTTTCTGGACAGGCTCACTGCTGCATATTGGAAAATCCCTGATTCAGGTTTTAGGCTTGGCCGCTCCAGGTTATAAGCAAGGGAGGAGAGGATGCAGTTAATAATGCATGCTGTGTTTCACAGCAGATCTTGTTCTTGATGGAAAAGTGGCATAATGCACCCTGTGCAGTAGATAAATTATCTTGCTTTTAAAAAGAAAAAAGGAAAAAAAGTCTCCTCCCCCGCCCCCCCGACACACACATTCAGAAACAAATGTGATACGGCTCAGTAGAGAAAATCCTCTTATTGACCTAGAAAAGTCATTCAGACTGTACACTTTAAAAATTGTTTATGAAATTATATGATTTGTTGTGTTGAAATATATAGGAATTATTTTCGACTCTCAGTTTTGGATTTGTTTTGCATGCTTTATTTTTATTTGAGTTTGTTTGTTCGTTTGTTTTTGATGGCAGATGTTGTTGAAAGGAAACCTGGTATAACTTGGTGTTTAAGGGTGTGAAATATGAGCCAAGAAGCTAAGTTTCAAATCTAACTTGGGCCTCAGACTTGGTAAGTGACATAAGAACATAAGAACAGCCCTGCTGGATCAGGCCCAAGGCCCATCTAGTCCAGCATCCTGTTTCACACAGTAGCCCACCAGATGCCACTGGAAGCCTACAGGCAGGAGTTGAGGGCATGCCCTGCAACTGGTACTCAGAGGCATCCTGCCTTTGAGGCTGGAGGTGGCCTATAGCCCTCCGACTAGTAGCTATTGACAGACCTCAACTTTATGAAGTTATCCAGACCCCTCTTAAAGCCATTCAGGTTGTAGGCTGTCATCATATCTTGTGGCAGAGAATTCCACATGTTGATTACACATTGTGTGAAAAAGTACCTCCGTATGGTCCTAAATTTCCTGGCAATCAATTTCATGGGATGACCCCTAGTTCTAGGGTTATGTGAGAGGGACAAGAATGTCTCTGTATCCACTTTCTCTACACCCTGCATGATTTTATAGACCTCTATAAAAAAGCAGTCTTTTTAAAAAAACTAAATAGCCCCAGGTGTTGTAGCCTTGCCTCATAAGGTAGGTGCTCTAGGCCCCTGATCATCTTGGTTACCCTCTTCTGCACCTTTTCCAGTTCTACAATGTCCTTTTTAAGATGTGGTGACCAGAATTGTATGCAGTACTCTAGGTTTGGCCGCACCATAGTTTTGTATAAGGCCATTATAATATTAGCCGTTCTATTTTCAACCCCTTTCCTAATGATCCCTGGCATGGAATTGGCTTTTTTCACAGCTGCCGCACATTGAGTTGACACATTCAACGAGCTATCCACCATGACCCCAAGATCCCTCTCTTGGTCAGTCACCAACAGCTCAGATCCCATTAACATATACTTGAAGTTGGGGGTTTTTTGGTTACAATGTGCATCACTTTACACTTGCCAACATTGAAGCGCATTTGCCATTTCTCCCACTCCCCGAGTTTGGAGAGATCCCTTTGGAGCTCCTCACAATCCGTTTTGGATTTCACTACCTGAAAGAGTGGTATCATCTGCAAATTTGGCCACCTTGCTGCTTACCCCTGCTTCTAGATCATTTATGAATAAATTAAAAAGCACCGGTCCCAGTACAGATCCCTGGGGGACCCCACTTCTTACTTCCCTCCATTGTGAAAACTCTCCATTTATACCTACTCTCTGTTTCGTGTCTTTCAACCAGTTAGCAATCCACACATGTACTTGTCCCCTTATCCCATGACCGCAAAATTTCCTCAGGAGTCATTGATGAGGAACTTTGTCAAAAGCTTTTTGGAAGTCCAGGTATACTATGTCAACTGGATCACCTGGATCCACAAACTTGTTGACACTCTCAAAGAACTCCAAAAGGTTCATGAGACAAGATTTACCTTTGCAGAAGCCATGCTGGTTCACTCTCAGCAGGGCCTGTTCTTCTATTTGCTTTACAATTTTATCCTTGAGGATGCTTTCCATCAATTTGCCTGGAACGGACGTTAAGCTAACCGGCCTGTAATTTCCTACATTGCCCCTAGATCCCTTTTTGAAAATCGGTGATACATTTGCTACTTTCCAGTGCTCCGGTACAGAGCCTGATTGCAGGGATAAGTTATATATTTTAGTAAGGAGGTTGGCAATTTCACATTTGAGTTCCTTGAGGACTCTTGGAGGGATGCCCTCTGGCCCTGGTGATTTGCTAGTTCTCCGTTTTTCCAGACAGTTACATCATTTCTTGTCACTTCTATCTGATTCCGTTCTTTAGCCTCCATCTCTAAAAAGCCTGTTTCAGGAACAGGTATATGCTCAGTATCCTCTGCTGTGAAGATGGGCACAAAGAACTCATTGAGCTGCTCTGCAACCTCCATATCCTCCTTAATAATCCCTTCCACTCCCTCATTATCTGGGAGAGGAGAGCTGGTCTTGTGGTAGCAAGCATGACTTGTCCCCTTAGCTAAGCAGGGTCTGCCCTGATTGCATATGAAAGGGAGACTAGAAGTGTGAGAACTGAAAGATATTCCCCTCAGGGGATGGAGCCGCTCTGGAAAGAGCAGAAGGTTTCAAAGTTCCCTCCCTGGCTTCTCCAAGTTAGGGCTGAGAGAGAGTCTTGCCTGCAACCTTGGAGAAGTCGCTGCCAGTCTGTGAAGACAATACTGAGCTAGATAGACCAATGGTCTGACTCAGTATATGGCAGCTTCCTATGTTCCTATCTAACGGTCCAACCACCTCCCTGGCAGGTTTCCTGCATCTGATATATTTAAAGAAGTTTTTGTTATTCCCCTTGGTGCTTTTAGCTAAATGTTCCTCAAACACTCTTTTTGCCTCTCTTATTGTCACCTTGCATTTCTTTTACCAGGCTTTGTGTTCTTTTCTGTTCTTATCTGGGCAGGCCTTCCAATATTGGAAGGAAGTCGTCTTCCCTTTTATGGCTTCCTTGACGGTTCCTGTTAGTCATGCTGACATCCTCCTGGACTTAGCGGTACCTTTCCTCCTTTTGGATATACAGTCTAACTGGGCTTCTAGTATTGTGGCTATGAGTAAACTCCATGCATTCTGGAGCAAAGTGACTCTCCTGATTTTCCCTTTCAGCTTTCTTTTCACCATACTCCTCATTTTTCCTCTTCTGAAATTCAAAGTGTCTGTGTTAGACTTCCTTGGTGATTCTCTTCCTGCATGTATGCTGAATTTGATCACACTATGGTCACTGTTCCCTAAAGGGTCGATGGCACTGACATCACGCACCAGGTCCTGGGTGCCACTCAGAATTAAGTCCAAGGTCGCCTTCGCTCTTGTTGGTTCCAAGACCAAGTGTTCTAGGGCACAGTCACTCAGTGTATCTAGAAATTTGACCTCTCTGTCATTACCTGACTGTGAATTTACCCAGTCTATGTGTGGGAAATTCAAGCCACCCATTATTACAGCCCCGCCTCTCTTTGATGCCTCCCTGATTTCCTCCTGCAACTCCCAGTCACTGTCAGCATTTTGATCCGGAGGGTGTCACCAGTAGGACATTTCCTTTCAGGCCTTGTATAGTCACCCACAGGGTTTCTGTGGAGGATTCAGGTCCACCTAGGTTTTCTAGCTTGTTAGATTCTATCCCTTCTTTAACATACAGTGCTACTCCACCTCCAGGGCACCCCTCTCTGTCCTTTCTATAGAGCAGGCATCCCCAAACTGCGGCCCTCCAGATGTTGCTGAACTACAACTCCCAGCATCCCTAGACACAATTTTTTGGGGCTGGGTATGCTGGAAGTTGTAGTTCAGCAACATCTAGAGGGCCACAGTTTGGGGATGCCTGCTATAGAGTTTATATCTAGGGATAACAGTGTTCCACTGGTTCTCACAGTTCCACCATGTTTCTGTTATGCCCACTATATCTATTTCTGTGTTAGCAACCAAGCACTCCAGGTCACCCATCTTGGCTCGGAGGCTTCTGGCATTGGCATATAAGCACCTATACGCTGAATCTTTTCTCTGGTGTCTGTTATCTTTCTTTTGACTCTTTGACCAGCTGACACAGCCTTTTGTCTGCTCTTCCTGTGATTCTGCTCTGTCCCCTGAATCCTTTGCACCCTCGCACTCAGACGTCAGACGAGCCATTGTTATGCCTCTTCTCCCAATCTGCAAAATGTGGCTAATAATTTTGGCTGCCTTACTTGGCTGCTAGTAAGGGTTACTGCAAACTGAGGCTGACTCCTGATTAAAGAAATCAATAGTAGCAATCTTAGGTGCACTTCCCCACTGAACACTGTGTGGAGCTTACTTTTGAGTAAATGTGTATAGGATTGTGCTGTTTAATCTTATGAGCTATTTAATCATATTAGTCAATTAAGATTGCACAAATATGCACATGAAAAACCAGTTATAAAGAAAAAGCCATACTTAAAAAAAATACATATATTCACATGTGTTGCAGCAAGGAAGCATAATCCATTTCCCCTCAGACAGGAGAAATTCCTCTCTTTAAGATGGTCCTTTCTATCTGTGGTTTTACACTACACTAAAAACAGTTAACATTTGACAGAATAATTGGTTGCATCTTCTTAGTTTGACTTATTCATACATTTTCATCTAACAAGTTCGGGTTGTGTATTTGCCCAGTTAAAAAGATTTGGTCAGTTGGCTGGTCTAATAGTGTCAAGTAACGCTAAATGTTTTTCAAGTATTATATTGTATGGATTTGGCTTGTCCTGACTCTGTTAGGGGTATCATGTTTTTTTTCCTTCAGCCTAGTACCTTCAGTTATCTCAACAGCTATCAGATGACATCCAGACTGTTGAACTGAGGGAGCAGCAAGGGGCCCCGCAATTCTACAGCACATTTTCATGAGGGGCAGGAGGTGATCTTCACTCATCTCTGCCTCCAGAGGTGCTCTGTGGCTTCCAAAAATATGTCCCCAGGGGTCACACAGCCCTCAGACATTTTCAGAAGGCATAGAACACTTCTGGAGGCAGAGAAGATGAGTGAAAATTGCTCCCACACATGCACTGCAGAAGTGGGGAAGCCTTTGACTATGAGGACACAGCCTCCTACTATACGTATACTATACTCACTTCCTCAGTCAGGATGTCAGCCCTCTTATTTTTCTAGATCAGTGTTTCAGTTCTTCACAGAAACGTTTACAAAGTGGCAGCCAGATCACTTAGACAGTGAACTTCACTATTTTTCAAGCAGGGGCCACTTAAGTGAAATAATTAAAAAAAAAAAAAACCACCTTCAATGTGAGAGCCATTTCCCACTGCATGGACCTCTACACACAGTGCTGTGGTTGCCCAGTGCCGGGGGCGAGGGGGTTTAAGGAAACAGAGCCCAGTTGAGCCTCGGTATCAACTTAGAAGGCATGTATGGAGTGCTGGGAAGTGTAGTTCCTCCTGAAGCTTTCCCCATAGAGATCAGGGACGTTCTGCATGCTAAGCAAATGCTCTACCATCAAGTTATGATGGAGGAGCTTTTCCACGTGGCTGAGTTTGCTCTCAGCTGCTAAGAGGGCCCTTGGGCAAGC
Source organism: Hemicordylus capensis (assembly GCF_027244095.1). Classification (NCBI taxonomy): domain Eukaryota; kingdom Metazoa; phylum Chordata; class Lepidosauria; order Squamata; family Cordylidae; genus Hemicordylus; species Hemicordylus capensis. Next base: position 32,038,451 of record NC_069661.1, on the reverse strand, counting down.
AGTCCTTACTCCTTCCTTTGTGAATAAAATGACACCATGATAAAACAGATGAGCTGCCACCTACGCAGTGATGTTTGGGGCTTCTTAGACTACTTGGCAATATTTCTCTGTGGTCAATGGTCAACATTACTCAATGTTGCAGCCCTGCTAAAAATGCATTTGGGTCTTGACACGCTACATCTTGTTGAAATGCTTTTATTTACAGAAAACATAAGTGAGGGCTCTCATTGTGCTGTACTCAGTTTTTTGGGGATAAATTTTAGATTCTTACCCACTGCCCCCTTTCCTATACATTTCCATCTTTGTCAACCTGATCATGTTATTTGCAACAACAAACCATTCTTGCCTGGCTAAAATCCAGAACCTCTCAGGAGCAGGAAATGGACCTGGAAGGCTGAAGCTCCTTCTTGGTATATAAGTTGCCAGTTGTTTATGGAGATCATCTTTTGTACATCCTGATAGCATTTCAAAACAGGGTGTGTGTTACAGTGGGATATCCTCAGGCCAGGAGATTGTTTTCTTTGATTGATGTGTTTTGCAAGGACAAGAGCATTTGTGGTTAGCCCAAGTTTGTCACATTTGATCTTGATGTACTGTATAATAATTAAAACAACAACCACCCTTCACCTATGCTCAATGTTGCAGAAAAGAATTGTGCTCAGTGTTGCAGAAAAGAGTTTTCTCAGAAACCATGAGTCAGCTTTTCTGTGGATGCAACTTAATAATTTCTGTTCTTACCATAAACATTGATGTTTCATCTTCAGTGACTCTCAGGCACATTCTTGGAAACTAACTGGTGATCTTGGCTCTCTCCTTCCACCGTCTTCTGCAACTTTGAACTAGTTCCCCAGAACATCTTCTCTCAGACTGTGGTTCTGACTGCATAGCCTGACGATGTGGGGTGGTGGAGGATGGATGGCCTTGTTTCACAACAGGGGGTTGGATTTGATGATTTAACAATCCCTATTCAGACACTGAGACTCTACTCATTCAGAGATGCTTTTATCCCTGGATTTTGGGGACCAAGTCCAGGGCCTACACAGCCCATGGGACCCCCCACGTCCTCTTTAGTCTGTCCTGGGTAGTGTGGTTGCCTGGCCAAGTAAGATGATGCTTAATTTTCAGGGGAGGAGGGCCTCCAAAGACCTTTAGGTCCAGGCTCCAAAATTACCTAGGCACACCTCTGTACACATGATCAGTGTGTAGAATCTAATAGGGTTTTGCAGAGAGCGGATCAAGCCTGCTCTCCCCACAGATGACCGGAGGCTAGTCCTAAGTGGCCAGATCGGCCTCCCACACAATTACGTGCTCCGTCACAGAGCTGCTTGGTGCTGTGGGGATCGGGGGCTGCCTGGCCCCCAGAAGTCTGAGAATGCCCCGCGTGAGTGAATGGGGCATTCTGGGGAGACCCCCTGATGCCAGGAGGCTTGTTTTAGCCTCCCGGTTGAGGGTCTCCTCATGAGTCACCATGGCTTGGAGCCACACCGTGGCGACTCTCGATCACAGAAACGGGGTTAGCGGTGCGCTTGCTCTGCTAACCTCATTTTAGGGGAGGTGTATTTAGGGGGGCTAGCCACTGCTGATGGTTCTCACGACCACTCAGAAGCGGGCTGGGCTCCCCTTTGAGCGGTTGTGAGAATAGCCTTAATAAGTTGCATCTGTGTTCACATGTCTGTACACTCGTGAATGTTTTTGTGCGACTGACTGCCAGTTGTAGTAGACACAACACAATTGGAACACATTGAAAGCTGATTGGTTTATTTCTAGAAGTTGTTAGTTGAGAACGAACAGCAACAAAAATTTGTATTGCTTTTCAACAAAAGTTTCCAAAGCGGATCCCTGTCCCCAGAGGGCTCACAATCTAAAAAGAAACATAAAATAGACACTAGCCATGGCCACTGGAGGGATGCTGTGCTGGGGATGGATAGAGCCAGTTGCTCTCCTCCTGCTAAATAAAGAGAATTACCACATTATTATTATTTATTTATTTAATTTATTTATTAAAATATTTTTATACCGCCCCAAACTTACATCTCTGCGCGGTTTATGTGCCTCTTTGACAAGTTAGGCTAGTTTAGGTAAGTTTATACATTTATGTACCGCCACAATCTTACGTCTTTGGGCAGTTTTCAATAAAGAACATAAATTAAAACAAGATTTAAACTATTTAATTTTTTAAAAAAAATAATGTTAAAGTTGAGAGAGAACGTAAAGGACTGCCTTAATGACTTGTGTACAATTTAAAAGTGGGCATGGGCACAGTACATAGGAAATGCACGGCCCAACCTGTGTCCAGCATAGTGTCTGAATAACTGTGTCTGCATACAGATCTGTACCTGTGTATATTGTACACAGATTGTAGTGCAGTTGAACAGAATGTGTGAATAGGGATTTAGTTGCCTCCAGCTCTATGTAGCTCACTTTCTCTACCTGTAGTGATGCAAAAAATGACTAGTTCTGCTGCACACTAGCTTGTTCCACTGCACTTAATGCAGCATTCAAATCTGGTAAGAAGGGTAGAGTGAGTGAGAGAAAATGTATCTGCCTGCATGAATTCAAGTTGCCTTGGGCAACGCCTTCTGTCAGCCTCAGCCCCACTCTGTAATATGGGGAGTTTAATTTCTACGCATAGAAATTATGGGTAATTTCTTTCCTACCTTTATAGGGTAGTTGGAAAGAGTACTGAGAATATATGTGAACTAATTTGAGCACTTTAAAAGGCTATGGCTGAACACTAACTATTATTATTAGACTGGAGGGATATATATTATGTGGTACTGGAGCTACACACTGGAGACATCAAATTGCTTTCTTTTAATGTTCATATTTGGTCAGCTGTGAATGTAGACTTGATGTGGTTTGCCTTTCCACACCAACCATTTGTTAGCCAGAGCTTCCTATCGTACTAGGAAAAAAAGCCTAATTGCATTTGACGAACACGTCACTACCTAGCATATCATTGTACCTTATTTAAATTGGAATAGAGAGCATATATCCTTTAGCACAATATTTGAATAACCAGCTGTTTAAACAGGTGTACAAATGACAATAAAGATTGTGGATGCTATGAACTTGCTGTGGTTTTGACACTAGTCTTAAATAACTGTTTTTAGGGAATTCAGTATTCTGGATACTTACTTACCTAGCATCTCGCCAATGATATGAATTTTCTAGAAAACTTTCTGATTCCCTAACTGTATTGGGATCTGATTTAGCATGCTTTGTTTGACTTGCATTTCTTAAGTAAGACTAAATGCATATGCCATATTAATGGCATGTTAATATTTCAAAAGTTTTTTGAACTGAAATATTTGAATCACAAAAAATTCAACAAAGCACACTTCATCTGGTTTAAGTATCGTATGCAAACAAATGGAAACCTTTACTTTAAAATTTACAACAAAAATGTCTATTTCAAGATCAATAGCACTCTCTTCCCTTACATGGCTTATTTTAAAGGAAAATATGAAAGCACTGAATACTGCAAACATACTAACTTTAGCACACACAAAGAGCTGCTCATTAGGGAAGTATTTCCTAGGTTGATCATGTTCTGTTTTGCTAACTCAATCAAGTTGCGGATGAGGAATGGGATCACTTGTGCTGGCTTTTCCTCCAATCTCCATATGTTTAGCAGAAGATGAGAATACTGTCTGTGAGTACACATGTATTGGGCTCATTCTCTCCTTACACTGAATTGTTGGAGGCAATGCCAGTGGTTCAGTTCCTGTCCACAGGTTGATTGAATACTTGAACAGAATGTGAGAGAGGAGAGCTGGTTTTGTGGTAGCAAGCATGACTTGTTTCCTTAGCTAAGCAGGGTTCGGCTTGGTTGCATATGAATGGGAGACTTGATGTGTGAGTACCGTAAGATACTCCCCTTAGAGGATGGAGCCACTCTGAGAAGAGCTGAAGGTTTCAAGTTCCCTCCCTGGCATCTCCTCCAAGATAGGGCTGAGAGAGATTCCTGCCTTACAACCTTGGAGAAGCCGCTGCCTGTCTGTGTAGACAATACTGAGCTTGATGGACCTATGGTCTGATTCAATATAAGGCAGCTCCCTATGTGAGAAGAGGGCTATAGTCAAGACATAGGTGTTCACCCAGGCTTTTAATTAGATGTTTTAAATGTGTTTTTAATAGTTTTAACATGTTAACTTTAATAGTTGTAATGTGTTAATCTTTTTATTTGTTGTTTTTATTGTTTTGTTGTAAACCACCCAGAAACTATAAACAAACAAACAAACAAACAAAATAAATAAATAAATAAATAGTCATCTGCAAAAAATTGACGTTTGAAATCCCAGTATGACTGGTATTGCACCCTATACATTGTGTTACTAATTATTGCTGTAGAACATCATTGTAGCTCTCTTTGGAGAGTGTGCATGTGTAAGGGAGGGAGGAAGACTCATTCATTAGGTGGTGTTGTGATGGTTGAGGGATTCCAATTTGGTCCTTATTTGCAGGAAGGCTCTGGAGAGACATACTTCCTTTATTTTTGATGCTCGCAAGTGTACAAAAGGATTGTCCAGGATCCTACCTTTCCTGTGTTCCTGCCAGAGTCACAGCAGAGATGTGCGGTGAAGCCTCTGGCTGGCAGTGCGCACCTATGTTTCTTTGCCCATGGATCTCTATCCCAACCAAGTCACGGGGCACCGAGGAATGGTTTGAAAAGTCTTGTCACTGCACAGACTTGTTGCATGAGGGATGGAAATTTTTAAATAAATGAAAGCTAGACGTGTCTAGCTTCTAACAAAATCTCATGTGGATTTTGCAGAATAATGCTGGGGTCTGCATGCAGCTAAGTCCTGTCACCAGGCTAAAGAGAAATGCAGAAGATAAGAAATGTAAGCTTTTGAGAAAGGAAGGCACCCAGCATGTGTTTCCTGTGTTAGAACACATTTGTTCTTTAACCCAACTTTGCAGAGCAAAACACTGTCCAAAAGCAGCTTTCTGCCAACTTGCTAACTTGACTGTATCTGCATGTTTTTGCCTTGTGAAATAAGACCATGTATTATGTAGGGTATGACAAAGGAGACATGGCAGCTCATGGTGATTTAATCCTAGCACATTTACTCTGGGCTGAAAATGATGGACATTTACCTTTCCAAATCCATGTTTAGGTCTCTGCATATATATTTCATTTATTGGCTGTCTTCCAATAAATGCTGACAGAACACTGCTGACATCAGGAATTGAGGTGTGTGTGTCCGTTTTGAGGCCTGCTGAGTTCTGTTACGGCTTGTATACAAAGATAATTACGTTGACTCCTCTTCACCGCACTTAACCCCAGAGCTCCTAAGAGATGCTGATAGGCCTATGTTGTGTACATCTCTGTGCATTCTTGGGCACCAGTTTCCTTCTTAGATGAATGGATCATTTCCTATTATGTACATGTGGGCTGTTCTAATATTTCAAGATTAAAAGAAAATGCAAACTGTTATAATTGCTCCTATGTCCAGAGGAGGACTCTTGTATTATGAATTCTTTTCCTCCCTGTTTTTAGAAACTACTCCATGTGTGCTGTTCTGCTTTGATTGGTAACTTTTATTTTTATTAGGAACACTAATTGCAAAGACAATCCAGAGCATTGCCCTACACACACATTGGTTCTGGAAAGAATCACTTTTCCTTGAGTCTACGTAATTATTTTTTAAGATGTTGCAAGGCTTCAAACTGTGTAGTCATCATTAGACATAGATATTCAGAAAAGAAAGAAATATGGGCTGCATTGTAAATCTTCTTTGGTTGCCTGACTTGCTGTTGGGCAATGAACAGGAAGTGGAACTGGCAAGTCAGAAAAAGCATGTAGCGTAGCAGAGGAAAAGGTGTCTCAACTGGCAGGATGTTCCCACACAGAATAATTCAACATGTTTAGTGGCATGCCATACCTGGAAAGCTCAGCCAGAAATAATTTGTAGTATGCATTTAAGGTTAGCATGGAGCTGATCTTGTGGTAACAAGCATGACTTGTCCCCTTAGCTAAGCAGGGTCTGCCCTCGTTGCATATGAATGGGAGACTAGAAGTGTGAGCACTGCAAGATATTCCCCTCAGGGGATGGAGCTGCTCTGGGAAGAGCATCTAGGTTCCAAGTTCCCTCCCTGGCTTTTCCACAATAGGGCTGAGAGAGATTCCTGCCTGCAACCTTGGAGACTCCACCACCAGTCTCTGTAGACAATACTGAGCTAGATAGACCAATGGTCTGACTCAGTATATGGCAGCTTCCTATCTTCCTAAGTTAATTTGGAATTTTCCTTATGTTGTGACTCAGCACTTAAGCTTTTGGTTCTCAGTTAAATCACTGATTCCTAGACTCTTCTCAGATTTATCAAATTTTATAAATCTTCTCAGATTTATCAAAGAGCCAGCATGGTAGTGGTTAGAGTGCTGGACTATGACCGGGGAGACCCAAGTTCAAATCCCCATTCAGCCATGATACTAGCTGGGTGACTCTGGGCCAGTCATGTCTCTCTCAGCCTAACCTACTTCACAGGGTTGTTGTGTGGAGAAACCTTAGTATGTAGTACACTGCTTTGGGCTCCTTGGAGGAAGAGCGGGATATAAAATGGGGAAAAAAGTATCAAAGGGGAAAGCAGCAAATGAGAAAAATGCATAAAGTGAAACTGGATTAAAAACCACTGAGGAAGGCATGTTGACATGTCATAGCTATTGGGAAGCTAAACTGAGGATGGTAGAGCAACTGTTCCTATCCAGCCCCAGCACAGCATCCCTCAAGTGGTTGTTGCTGGTGTCGCTGTCTGCCTTGTGTGTTTTTTAAGGTTCCGAGCCCTTTTGGAACATTTGCCTATCTAAACTGCTTTGAAAACCTTTATTGAAAAGTTGGTGTATAAATACTTGTCGTTGCCGTCATTGTCTGTACTACAGATTCTGAAGAAGGGACAGATAATTCCCCTGGAACAGGTGGGTTCCAGCCCTCGCTGGCGATAGGGGCTGAATTGCTCCTTTGGAGACAGGGAGCCATTTTATTTATTTAGATCTATGTAAACCACTTTGGAAACTTTTGTTGAAAAGCGGTATATAAATATTTGTTGTTATCTCTTGTAGAAGGGAGAACTCCTTCCCTGATTGATTATCCTTTTGAAATGGGGTCTGCTTGCTGGCTACTGCCTTCTCTCTGAAAGAGAGAGGTGGGGCATCCCATTCAGTGTTTGCTATTCTGACCTTTGGGCACGTTGCCCCACTCTTTGCTCATGCTGAACGACCAGCTGTGGGTCTTGCTAAACTCAGGCAGGTGACACTTTAACCACAGTGACTACAGTCTCATAGTCTCAGGCTGTATATTGAATATTTATTTATTCAGTTCATATACTGACCTTCCTAAAATGGCCCAGGGCAGTTTACATTAAAATCACACACATCATAAAACAATTAAGATGATAAACATTTAAACCAGATTAAAATTAAGCTAGATATCATTAAAAGCCAAACTAAAAAAAAAAGCGGGGGGGGGGGTCTTTAGGCCTCTCTTGAAGGCCTCCAGGAAGAGTTCTATATGAACTTATCAGTCAGGAAATCTATTTTGAAAAGTCTGCACCTCCTTATGATTGTGCATGGTAACAGGTGCTTACCATTCAGGCAGCTATCTCTGCACCACCACTTGTTCTGGGATGTGTATTGCTGAACAATAAAACGCTGGAGAAAGGGAGGGGGTTTGGGGTTGGGAGAGGAGATCAGCCTTCAATGATACTTAGCAGATGATACGTGATTATCCAAGATTGTTTTATCCAGAGCAGACTGAAGTTCTGTAGAAGGATCCCATAAAACTAGAATGAGTGGAGTACATAACAGTCCTTGCCAAATACGAAGTGGTGCAAAGCAATACAAGTCCAAGCCATCTGGTTTATATCTGCAGAAGGCTAGATACTTCATTAAATTGGGTTCCCCTCATTTTATTAGGGAACATCTCCTGATTAGAAGCTTATAGAGCTAATACTTTATCAAGCAAAATCCCTGATTGTGGGTCTTATTTGTTTCTGTCATTTTGCTAGGAATCATGGCTGGGATCCAAGGAGGTACTTAAAACATTCCCAGGACATGCCCGGTGAAACTCCTTTTTAAAATTTCTTCTTGGAACAGCAGACCCCAATGCCATATCACAAACTGCCTTTGAAGTGATGTGGTGGTGGTAGGGGAGCTGTTTTGGAAATCCAAGTTCAAAGCCTGCCTGGGTGCATGGACCTCATTTTGTGCCGTATTATTTAGATCCCAGTCAGTATCTTAAGACCTGCTACTGACTATTGTGGCAACTGGTTAGCAATGGGGAACGGGTGCTTATTGCTCAGCTCCTACAACATACTGCTACTAGTACGTTGTGATTATGAACATTTCCTTTGAAGATTCAACTCTTGGTTGAACTCCTGTGAAATGCAGGAAATGAATACTAGCCAGAATGACATGAACATTTACTAGCTTAATAACATCCAGAAGACATTTGTTGTTGTTTTTAAATTAAAAGTATTGATTCATAATTCCCTTAGTACACAAAATATTCTCTCTGTGTCAGAGACATGTTCAGTTTAGCTGATAAAAATTAGATGAAGAAATCAAGGTCAGAAGTTTGAGAATCTCAACCATTTCCTTCAAACAAAAGATCTTCCACAGTTTGTGCAAACAATACAGATGTGCAAAATTTGCCCCTTGTGATTTTCAGAGTTTTTTGTTCTATAGTCACGGGGATACCTGTGTTTAGGATATCCTTATTTTTAAGAGCAATGGGTGATAATCAGATGTGCATCAGAATGCACATCCAAATGTTCATGCTGTCCTTTGGATTCAGTGGGATGCCCATCTGTATCCAGTCAAGTGAATGTCCCTATTCGTAAATACCTGGCTAGCTAGTGCAAAAGGTTGTCCTTACAGCTTCTGATAACCTTGTTTTCCCTTTTAAAGTAAATGGGACAGAAGATGCACTCAGAATAACTGTCTTCACCAATGGAACTATAATATCCACCTCAGAAGCCGAACCTCTTTAATGCAGCAACTGTAGATGCAAATTTGATTAGGAAAGGTCTGGAATGGAGTCCTGAATGACAGCTCTACTATCATTCTAGATTGTAAGTATATCGCTGAGATTTCCCAGAGTATTTTGGCTTTTAAAGTAGTTTTGATTTTCATTGTGTGTTCTTGGCTACAGAACTTAAAACAATATTTTATGCTAGACAAATATATAAATAAAATATAAATGCTCCTAATGCACTTTAATATCTAATGCTTCATAATAGGAATCTAGTATATGGGGTACTGCTGGCTCAAGAAACCTAGTATCATAAAATGTAGCCCCTTCATAAAAATGCTTTTACATATAAGATTTTCCCATCTGATTGTGACATACACCACTGGTCTTTTTGGACTTGTTTATTTATTTTATTTTATTTATTATTAAAACTTTTATACCACCCTTCCAAAAGGCTCAGGGCGGTTTACATTAAAACACCATTAAAATCAGTTCAGAATTAAAACAAATATTATAAAAGCATAGAACAATAACTAACAATTAAAAAAATCTTAAAACAATTAAATAGAACAATTTAAAAACAAGTTTTTAAAAGCTGAGAAAGCCTAGTTGAAGAGATGTGTTTTCAGAAGTTTTTTAAAAATTGCCAGAGATGGGGAGGCTCGTATCCCAGCAGGGAGTGCATTCCACAATCTCGGGGCAGCAGCCGAGAAGGCCCGTCTCTGTGTAGCCACCAAACGAATTGGCGGCAACTGGAGACGGACCTCCTCAAGTGACCACAATGGGCGGTGGGGCTCATAGCGAAGAAGACGCTCTCTTAAATACCCAGGGCCTAAGCTGTTTAGGGCTTTGTAAGTTATAACTAGCACTTTGTATTTTGCCCAGAAACCTATTGGCAGCCAGTGTAGCTCCATCAACAGAGGAGTAATGTGGTCTCTCCGAGATGACCCAGAGACCAACCTGGCTGCCGCATTCTGAACCAACTGACGTTTCCGGACTACATATAAAGGCAGCCTCACATAGAGCGCATTGCAGAAGTCAAGTCTGGAGGTTACCAACAAATGTACCACTGTTTTGAGGTCATTGATCTTAAGAAACGGGTGCAGCTGGCATATCAGCTGAAGCTGATAGAAAGCACCCCTGGCCACTGCCTCAACCTGAGAAACCAAGGAGAGACGTTGATCCAGAAGTACTCCGACTGCGAACCTGTTACTTTTGGGGAAGTGTGACCCCATCCAGAACAGGTAGATCAAAATCGTCTCCAGAGTTCTGACCCCGCACAATAAGTACCTCCGTCTTATCTGGATTCAGCTTCAGTTTATTCTCCTTCATCCAATCCATTACTGCTTCCAGGCAGGTATTTAGGGAGGATATGCCAGCTCCTGAAGAAGTTGACATGGAGAAGTAGATCTGGATGTCATCAGCATACTGGTAACACCCAGCTCCAAATCACCTGATGATCTCTCCCAGCGGTTTCATGTAGATGTTAAAAAGCATTGGAGAACATATGGAGCCTTGAGGAACACCATACTTAAGCTCAGATTTTGAAGAGCAACAATCTCCAATTGACACCATCTGGAATCTGTCTGAGAGGTAGGAGCGGAACCACTGTAAAACAGTGCCTCCCACCCCCAACACCCTCAGATGTTCCAGAAGGATACTATGGCCAATAGTATTGAAAGCTGCCGGGAGATCCAAGAGGACCAACAGAGTCATACTTCCTCTGTCAATTGCCAATTGGAGATCATCCATCAGGCCGACCAAGGCAGTCTCCACCCCATAGCTTGCCCGAAAACCAGTTTGAAATGGGTCTAGATAATCAGTTTCCTCCAAGACCGCCTGGAGCTGAGAGGCCACCACCCTCTCAATTACCTTGCCCAGCCATGGGAGGTTGGAAACTGGCCTATAATTGCTCAACTCTGAGGGATCTAATGCAGGCTTCTTTAGAAGAGGTCTAATAATTGCCTCCTTAAGACAAGGAGGCATCTTGCCCTCCCTCAGAGAAGGGAGGGCATTTATGAATTTTACCAGGCTGTCTACAACAACCTCCCTGCTAGATAGAACAAGCCATGTTGAACAAGGGTCAAGAGAACAAGTGGTAGGCCTCACCACTCCAAGCAGCTTGTCCACATCATCAAGAGTCACAAATTGAAATTGATCCAGTCGAATTGTATAAGAGGAGTTGTTGGACATCTCCAATTCAGACATCAAATTAATTGTGGAGTCTCCATCTAAGTTGACCCGAATCCGAGAGATTTTGTCTGCGAAAAATTTAACACATCACAGCAGGTGACTGATGCTTCCAAATTCTGGTTCAAGGGAGAGGGCGCAGATACTAACCCCCTCACAACCCTGAACAACTCCGCTGGACGTGAACTCGCAGAGGCAATATGGACAGAAAAGAACCGCTTCTTTGCTGCACGTATCACCTGAGCATAGATCTTTAAATGTGCTCCAAGTCGTAATCTGTCAGATTCGAGTCGAGTCTTTTTCCACTTGTGCTCCAGTCACCTACCTTGCCGCTTCAGCCCCCGTAGATCTTCTGTATACCAAGGGGCCAATTTTGATGCAGGTCAGAGGGGACGCTTAGGAGCAGTTGTTTCTGCTGCCCTGGTGAGTAAGTTGTTCCAATTCTCAACCAGAGCATCAATAGGATCACCAGCAGAGCCAACATTGAATCTCTTCAAGGCTTCTTGGAATCCTCCCGGATCCAGTAACCTCTTCGGGCGGACCATTCTAATAGCCGCCTCACCCCTGTGGAGGTGGAAAGCGGTTGTAAGTCCAACCTTAACCAGATGGTGGTCTGTCCATGACAATGGGGAGATCGTAGGAGTCCCAACCCATGGAACACGACCCTCATCAGAGTCAAATTCTAAATCAAGTGTGTGACCTGCAATATGCGTCGCTCCAGAGACCATTTGGGATAGGCCCATGGTTGTCATGGCCGCTATGAACTCCTGAACTGCCCTGGACCAATTGGTCCCAAAATGAACATTGAAGTCCCCCAGCACCAAAAGTCTGGGAGACTCCAGTGCGAGTTCCGCAACCAAGTCCGTGAGCTCAGTAAGGGATTCTGCTGGGCAGTGGGGCGATCAGTACACTAACAGAAGTCCCAATCTATCCCTGGTCCCTAAACTCAAGTACACACATTCAATATGGTCTGATACCCTAACAGGGACCCTGGTAAGGGAGATATTATCCTTGTAGACCACAGCCACACCACCTCCCCACCCACATCCCCTCACCCGTTCCTGTACAGAATATCTTGGAGGAAGAAGCTGGGACCAGACTAGGCCACTAGCCTCCCCCAACCAAGTCTTGGTAATACACACCAGGTCGGCCCCTTCATCCATAATCAAATCATGGATGAGTTCTGATTTATTTTGGACTGATCTGGCATTGCAGAGGAGCAAGGTAAGGTTATGTGGGTTGTTGGCAGTACTCCCCGAGGTCAAAGAGCTGGCAGGACAGCTGGAAGGGGAGACAGCTATTAGGTTTCTGACTACCCTTCCCCTGGAACAGCCTGCTGACCTGCCAATGTTACTTCTTCTATTCCCCACCACCACCAGAATAGCTGCCCCACATTCAATGAAGGCGCTCCCCACCTCCCCATCTCCAGACAAACCCACACACATTACAACTTCAACCCAACTTCAACACAACTTAAAACTGATTAAACAGAAGCCCCACTATTGAATGCCTCCCTCTATACAAATAATTGGACAAAATGTCTGGCCCTCGCCCTCATTTCTTCCCCGAAGTGGCTCCCCCTAGTGGGCCCGCCACCACTGGTAGTCTTCCTGTATAAGTTGAGCAGCAAGCCCAGCGGGTGGGACCAGGAAAAACTGCCCAGTCACCCTTGCAGCCTCAGTCCTGCAAAGCCTCTCCACAAGCAGTCCTGGGGGGAGGCAGATGGCAACAAGGGGGCAGAAGAGAAGAGGCAGCCAGGCAGGCACCCCAGCCTCTCACCATGGGGTAGATGGTATCCTCTTCTCCTCCTCTCCAGCAGGCTTCTGGGGGGCTGAGGCCACTGGCAGTTTTCCTATATAGGCTGAGCAGCAAGCCCAGCAGGTGGGACCAGGAAAAACTGCCCAGTCACCCTTGCGGCCCCAGTCCTGCAAAGCCTCTCCACAAGCAGTCCTGGGGGAGGCAGATGACAACCAGGGGGGCAGAAGAGAAGACTGAACATTATTGCCTTAAAATGGTAGCAGAGTTAGGAGTGACAAGTGGAAGTTTAGTATTATGGCTGTAAGTGGAGAGGATACTACTCTCTCTCTCTCACACACGCATGAACACACACCCCCCTACCCCTACCTCTATCTGAATCCGCACTACGAACGTAACCCAGTTTCCAAACTAACTGTCATGGCTCCCAGCTGAGGAAATATGATTCCTGTCTGAAAATAAGTTAGTAATCTCTAAAAGTGAATAACCACCAGCCTCCACAACAAGTCTACAATTCCCATTGTTCTCTGAAGAAAACCATGGGCTTATTAGTTGATTTGGTTCACACATTCTGTAGCGATTAATCTAGTGTAGAGAAATCAAATAATGTATGAATGAGGACAAGACCATTAAGCTGCTTTCAGAGCCCATGACATTCACATTGTTGACCATTCAAAAGCATCCTAGTTCAGTACTACCTGATGTTAGTGTGGCAGCTTTGAGGTTGATGGACTTCTTTTGTTTAGATTTGTTTGACTGAGTGACTGACTAACATATTTGCATACCGCCCAAAACACAAGTCTCTGGGCAGTTTACAAGAAAACAATAAAAAGGTTAATACATTACAGTAATTTAAAATTGTAAAAATTAAAACTATTAAAAATAATCATACTATTAAAACAGTATCTAATTAAAAGCCTGGGTGAACAAATTGTTTTGACTGCCTTTTTAAAAGTTGTAAGGGATGGGGAGGCTCTTATTTCAGCAGGGAGCGCATTCCAAAGCCTCGGGGCAGCAATGGAGAAGGCCCATGCCCAAGCAGCCACAAGATGAGCTGGTGGCAACTGCAAACGAACCTCTCCTGATGATCTCAGTCAGAGCTGTGGTTCATAGCGAAGAAGACATTCTCTTAATTTTTATTATTCATATGTTGAAAGATACTGAGATCAAACTGTATTTTTATGCAGTACAATCTAATAAACTGTTCACTCTATCCAAGGTATCTTCTTTATATATAATTCTCTTAAATGTACACGTTGCTAATCCCATGTGTGGCAGCTCTCGCGAGAGTTAGGATAGGATAGCAATGGGGATGGGGGCGCAAATAGGGATACGTGCCGGCCCGGTCTGCCAGAATAGGAAATGGCGGTAGGCCAGGGGAACAGGAGGTGGCAATCGACTGGCCCGGCCAGCAGGAGGAGGTGACAGCGGGCCAGCCCAGCTGGCAGCCACTGTCAGGAGTTGGTGGGTGGGTGGGCAGGAGGAGGTGGTGGCTGACCTGCCAGCCTGAAAGCATGGGGGGGGGGGGCGAGAAGCAGGCAGGGGGAGAAGCTGGCCAGCCAGAAAGGTGGACGCGGGGGAGAAAAGCAGTGGCGGTGAGTGGGCTGGCCGGAGGCACAGATGTTCTGTGCCCGGCCCAGCTAGTTAGGATTAGTTTGTGTGTAACACACACAGATAGTTATACACAGTGCTGGTTTAGTTGATACTCTGACCAGCCCATCCTAACAATGTGTGGGAGGAACATGGGATCGAATTCTCTGCCCCTCATCAGGTTGTTTGGCATCTTATGTGTGTGTTCTATACAGCAGAAGAATTGGATCCATCCTTTGAATTATTTTAGTTCTGAATGTTTTGGTGTTGTGCAGTTTCCTGTTACTATACAGCCGGCACTTGCTATTATTACTACTTGCACTGAAGAAAGCATTCATTTTTTAAATTACAAATATTATTCTTTGTATGGCTAACATAGAAGGTATCAGTTTATATTCCTACATACTAGCTTATATTCTTATGCAAGTGGGTTTGTACAAAGCAAAATATACAGATCTATCCTATCTATGAAAGCTGCTTGGGCCTCCAGTCATTCACTGACATGAAACTTGCAGAGAGATATTGAAACTCCCAAACCATGAAAGATAGAAATATGCAGTTTTACAGGTAGGTTCCAGACCTTGCCCACAATACCAGAAAAATCCATCCCCCTGGAAAAATCCACTAACTTCCCAGAAAATGTGGAATAACTCTCCCACTGGAAAAGCATGAGAGATGATGCCTTCTGATACATTTTGGCAGTTTTCTCAGGTACTCTTACAGACAGGAAATCTAGACTTTGACAGAATGCTGAAAAAACAAACAAGCTACAGTATATTGTTTCAGTTCACTGGATTTCTATCCATCTCGAATTTCCATGAAACTCTTATAACAAATTGAAAAGCATATCCCCCCACATTAGATATCTTCATTTGTGTCCCATTCAGTTTTCCAGAATGTTTGTAGGAGACCTTGGCCACAAAACTATTACATGCTCCAAACAAAGCAGCTGGTTAAGTCCTCAACTAGCAAGGAGTGAAGGAGAGATTGCATGGTCATTTCCACGCAGGAGGAATGCTTGCAAACTTCTGTTCCTCTAGAGCAGGGTTTCTCAACGTGTGGGTCCCCAGATGTTATTGGACTTCAACTCCCATAATCCCCAGCCTCAGTGGTCTTTGGTTGGGAATTATGGGAGTTGAAGTTCAATTACATCTGGGGACCCACACGTTGAGAATCTCTGCTCTAGAGGGTGTGTACTAGCCATAGTCATTGCAGTATAACAAACAAAAATACACTGACTGACATCCAGACTAACGTAGCATGCACCAAACAGTCCTTTGCACATGGAACAGGGGAGGGGCAATTTCCCTCCTTACTTCTGCAGCCCTTATGGCCCTGACAGTCCTCCAACCAGAAAAAAAATCCCCCCGCCTTCTGCATGCAGAACATTATTTGGCATGCACAATGTTAGTCTGGATGTCAGCCACTTAAACTGCACATTGCATCTTCTTGTGGTGGCATCTGTAATGCCTCCCAGGCATGTATTCCTCTTCCCTAAGCAATAATTTGCTCCCAGCTCCAGTAGTTGAACCAGGCATGCTTATTCTCGGCCATATTGGAACAGAGAGGTAAGTCAGGAGAAACCAGGATGGCAGACTTCTTTTTTTTTACCCAAGAGAAAGGAAGGAATTACAGCTTTCTGACCTTATGATGCTATGGCTGAAGTAGAAACACCAGGTTTCTTGGCTTGTACTGCCAAAACTCTTATGAAGAGAAGGAAATAAGTGATGAGAAGGCATTCCCGCCTGCATACCTGTTGTGCTGATGCTTATCCTTTTATGTTGTTTGCTTTCAGAAAAAGCGTTGCTAACTAAAGGCCAATTGATCTGGATCTTTTCTGACGGAATAGGAATATGGTAGCTTAAATGGCTTGAGAATTGTGGCTTAAACATGGTTGAACAGCATTTTGCGGAGGTCTAAAAATGCAAATTTTGGGAGGCAAGCCCATAACATCTAATAAAAGTCATTTTTTAACTCATCACATCATCATGCTATCTATTTGCTGACAGAATTTGCATGAAATTTTGTGAGGGCCGTGGTATGGTTTGCATGACAACTCTTTGAATGCTCAGTATTTAAATGGATACATTTTCATATTTTGGCTGATGATGTTGTTTTGAAAAAAATGCATGGACAGATATCAGCATTCTGTGTTTGTGGTGTGTTTGGGACTTAAAAATGGCAGTTGGTCAAAGCAAATGGAGTTCATTGCTTTCCACAGCAAAAGGTTACTAACTCACAGATTAAGATTTATAGAAAAGGGCGTGTCCAACCCCTGTTTCTTATTCTGTTGATATTCATTTGTTCCTTCCTTGCCCATTATATAATGCAAATTGGATGAATTAGGCTCTTTGGATGCAGAGAACAGAAGTTTTGGGATTTTCAGCTTCTTGAAGTTAGTATCAAAAGTGCACTTGTGCCATTCAGAAAAAATTGGTCCATCTTGATTTGTGCACATTGTGTCATGTGTGCACCTACTTGGTAGAGCAAATATGTACAACAAATGGGTACAGTTCAGTTTGCTTTCCGAAGTTTGTCTGTCTCTGTTCTGAGTTCCTTAACTCCACACTTGTTTCTGAGATGTCTATTTTTAGCCCATGCCACTTCTTGAGCGAAGTCGCTTTGCTGGCAGGGCTTGGGGGAATTCCTGAAGGTGACATCATCTAATCAACGACAACCTGTCTCCAGCTGTCATTACACTGTTGGGTTGAGGGTTCACAAAAGGGCATTTTGCAGCCAAGGTTTCCAACCCCTTCTTATTTTATACATGTCTTCAAAACAGCAGGCACAGTCCAGTTTGCTTGAACTAGCAAACCTCAGCAAACTTTTTTTTGCCTCTGGGAGCCAGTCCCAAAAGGTAGGAACTAGGCTCAGCCTACAGGTGGGGCAAACGTTGCTCACACCCAGCAATGCCCTCTGCTGCATGGATGGAGAGAACAGAATCCCTGCCTTCTTTGCCCCTACCTACTACCTTCCTTGCTCACTCTTCCTTCTGGTCACATCCATCAGGCAGGTGATGGATGGACTCAATCAGGAGGAGGAGAAGTGGATAAGCAAAGTAGCTGCAGATTGCTTTCTCCTTTTCCCTGGTTGTGTCCATCTGATTCAGGCAGTTGATGGACCAGCATGACTAGGAGTAGGATGGAGCAGCCAACCCTCTCATTGTTTGTTTGCTTGCTCCTCCTGGTTGCATCCATCCATTCCTTGACGTAGGTGCCGTATGTAAAAGTACAGGTATTGTGGTGAGCTGGCACCCGGGAATTGTTGAGCCCCAAACTACTGAAATGCCCCTCAGTAGGATTGGATTATGTAGGGAGTATAGCATATCACCCCACTAGACTGTTGATGGGAACTTGGTCATGGAGCATCAGGGGCAGTGGATGGTTTTTACTTACTTGGGAAAGTTGTTCCTGACTTCAGCTCCTTCAGTTATGTAAATAGGCATTGAACTATATGGAAGGAGGTCAAAGGGTATAATTAGGATGGGTTAGTTGTTTCTTGACACAGTACTTCCAGTATCTGGAAAAGGGGTAGGTTTTCCCTACTATTTTTGTTCCCAACCTTTTATATGGACAGCTCAGCAATGTAGACTGCTCTAAAAATGGAACTCTGCTTGGTTAATAACTAGAAATTAGGTAGAACCCTAGCTGGTCATAACATTGTCCAACAGAAACAGGCAAGTGTTTTTGCTTTGTGACTGGTTTAATGTCACCCGCCCCCCAGCCTTGGAATTAGAAATTCTTCCACAGGAAATGATAGCCATGGGTTTTACGTTGTAAGAAAAAAAATGTCCACCCTGCCTCACTGATGCTGGCTAAATTGCTAGGCTTAACAGAGCTTAGTTCTTGTTTAATTAAAAAAAAACCACACACATTCTGTAGATCTTCTTTGGCAAATCCAAAAGGCACACCCAATTAGAAATCAAAATGGCACATAGTATTGGCTAAAAAGAGAAAGAGATAGGGGCATTTAAAAGACCATTGGTGTTTTGATCTAGCTCTATTTAAAACCTATAGGAGGGAAGTATTAGTATGAATTTGAGGGAGAAACCAAATGACATGAGCCCTATTCATACATTTTAATCAACACTTGATCAATGAGTGTACTGTATGCTCAGGTGCAGTTGATCACATATGTTGAACACTGGTACAGCAGTATGCTTGCTATCTGTACCGTGCCCTTGAGGATCACATTTAAGTGAACTCGGGTACAGTCTTTGCACAAAAGCATGTACATGTGTACAGACATCTGTACACTGGTACAGCATAATGTCTGAATAGGGCTGTGGTATTCAGAGCTCTCTGGAATGAAACATGAAGATGAGCCAGTTGGACATGGGCCTCTTAGACTGGATGGAAAGTCCAATTGTGTGCTGCAGTGACACTAATGGTCTAAAATACAACTGAGTGGCTGGTACTATGTATGGAACTTGAAGAGTCTTAATAAAGAAAACGGTTTTTAAAAAGTGATATTCTAAGCTCAAATGTTTTCTGTTGTCTGTCCTCAACTACACCCAGCTCCTGAAATGGAAATGAAATCTTCAGTTGAAAAATATACGGGTGGGGGTGGGGTGGGAGGGATTCTGGAGGCGCAAAAGATTCCAGACTCAGCTGCTGAAAAACGATACAGGGATACCACAGATAATATGTTCTTGAGTGAGTAGCTTGAACCCTGTCACAGGTGACAGCTGACCTACTTACTAAAACCTTGTTAAAAGGAACCAGGCGGCCGCTATGCCTCCTCCACGTCCTGGGACACGCATGGCTGCTGGTTCAGTCTTCCAGAAGCTGCTTCTCCTCACTCCCAGCAAAACTATCTGCGATGCAGTATCATGTCTTCGGTATAATTGGCACTGTAGCAGCATCCAAACAACATTTTGGCAACATTTCAATGCCTTTTAATGAGGTGAAGAGCAAAGTTCACAAGGACACCCCCTCCCTTTTTACAGTCTTCAGGTCTGTAATGGAGAAGGGTTTGTGGGTGGCTCAGTCAAGAGGCTACATCATCTAATACCCAAAAAGGAATTTTATTCATGTGGTTATTATCGTTTAAAAGGCAATTAATGGATGGCAGCTAACACTGATGACATTTTAGAACTGTTGGCTCACAAATGATGCACATTAGTCTTATGCCACTACTGATTCTGTTTCAAGAGTTGCTTTAAAAAAAGAGGGTGAGACACTTCACCTCGAGCAATATTTTTTTTAAGTTTCGAGCCCTGTGTCTTTATCCTTTCTAAGCTACTTTTATTAATGGCCATATTTCATCTTTTTAATTTATTGCTTTTAAAATAAATAGCAATGTTCTCTTGCATTGACTTGGTCTTTTGGTGAAAAGGAAGTTACAAAACTTACTATGGCTTTTCTGTGTGTGCTTGATCAGCTTTTGATAAACTGCATCTAGAAGAAACAGTCAGGTCTCCTTCATTACTCTCAGAAGAGAGCATATTGTACACGCTTGTTAGTTAAGCAATGTGACAAATGCCATTTTGTATTGTGTTTAAAAGAGGCATTGTGCAGAAGTCATGGGACATAATAGGACTGCTTTATTCTGTTAGGCCTTGGAGTACTGTGTATGCTCTTGCCTGCCACATGTATTGCAGTGTGAGAAGTAAGTTTAACCCTTCCCTACTATTGCAACCTTGATCCTGATCATGGGCCTCCCCACGTGCTATTAAAAAAAAGATCCAAATGAACATGGAAGGCTGAATGTGTGCAGTCTGTTGCATGCATATGTGCACTCTCTCTCTGACACAAAAACACACATATTCATTCTCTCTCTCACACACACACACACACACACACACACACACACACACACACACACACACACATCCTTGGTGCACGTAGACACTCTCCTATACCATTGGTTTCTCTTTTTAAATTCCCTACACGCACGGAAATACTACAGGGATTGCGGTTTGATTTTTAGAAATGTTCCTCACTGTTGGAATTGGGCTGCGTGCTTTAAGCTTCATGATCAACTCAAACATTTTATGGTAACTGTCCAAGACTTAGTACTATAACAGCACAGCCTCAAGAAGAGGGAGATTGCAGCCAGTCTTCAAATCTAGGCGACTTCAGTGATGCAGTATATCTGGCATAATGAGATTTGTATACTTCTATGTCTGTTGCTGTCAAGCTGTACACTTCCACCCAGTACAATTTATTGCTAACTTTGTGTCGGAGAGTTCACAGAGCAGTCATTGGTGGTTGGTCCCTAGGCATCAGTGTTCTCTCTCGTTTTTTTCAACTATGTGCAGAATGAGTTTTATTCTGGGCAGCAGTATCAAGGCAGTGTGTGCACACATGCTTTCAGAATGGGGCCTTCCTGATTCAACCTGAGTGGGATCCAAAATTAACTGAGCGGACATGAAAAAAAATGTGAGCGCATGTGCGCATGCCTAGGGAACACTGCTAGGCATAGCTAATTTTTGTTTTTTGTGTGTTTTAATGTAGGCACTTGCTCAGAAATGAACCTGGAAAGTTTGTCTCTCTCTCGCCTTCTTCTCATTCTGTGCTGTATCATATGAATTAGTTAGAGTGCATTAGAATGCTTTAAACCCTTTAACTTGGCAAGATATAAAGAGATCACCAGAGGGTTTTTTTTTTTTTTTTGCAACCTACATGGGTTTTCCTCTGCTCCCCACCATATTATCTATGGTTACTGTTAGCTGTTTGTTGTATTCTGTCTAGTTATCTTTTGTGTGGTGGTGTTTGGATGTTTGTCCCAGTGGGAAATCCTGTAGAGAGTGTGTGTGTGTGGGGGGGGGGAGTCAGAAAGAAAAAGGAGGAGAAGGAAGAAAAATGGAGTTGCTTCTGAATGAAGCCTTAGTTACACCTGCATAATATTTACTTGTGTTTACAAGGGAAACAGTTAAAACTGTTCTTCTAAAATGGAGAACTGTATGTACCTGATCGGTGTGTGTACTGTACGACTGATTCTAATGATGCTCCATGAGAGGAGAGCTGGTCTTGTGGTAGCAAGCATGACTTGTCCCCATAGCTAAGCAGGGTCTGCCCTGGTTGCTCATGAATGGGAGACTTGATGTGTGAGCACTGCAAGATATTCCCCTCAGGGGTTGAAGCTGCTCTGGGAAGAGCAGAAGGTTTCAAGTTCTCTCCCTGGCTTCTCCAAGATAGGGGTGAGAGAGATTCCTGCCTGCAACCTTGGAGAAGCCGCTGCCAGTCTGTGAAGACAATACTAAGCTAGATAGACCAATGGTCTGACTCAGTATATGGCAGTTTCCTATGTTCCTATGTTCCCCTCATTCTCACAGCTGCTACACATGGATCCGTTCTTTGCTGTATGATGCAAGGACCAGTCTGGGATTTAAAAAAAAATAATTTGTTTTTAATTTAGATTTTACATCCCACTTCTCTTCCATGATGGAACTCAAGGCAACATACATCAATATTCCCATCCATCCATCCATTAACCAGAATCAGGCCTGTTTGGCTCCTGCAAGATTGCTGATTTGTGTGCCTTTTGGCCATACCCCGAGACCAATACGGTGGCTTTGCAGGCCGCTGAGTGAGAGATTGGTGGGGGTATTGGACAGGGTAGGGAAATGTACAAACTAATATGCGTGATCTTCTCTCCCTCCGACCTTCATTATTTGCAGCAGGAATTAACGTCACACCCAAACCCGATTACTTACTTATTCTATTTGGATTGCCTGTATATTAATTTCCTAATGAATTGTCTTTAAAAATGGTTGCACTTGATCCCCACAGTCTTGCACCTAATACTTTGCTCACTAAAAAGTCGGGCTTTTATTGACTAGCCAGTTCATGGTTGGCCACAGTGGTACCTCTGATTCTGTGTGCGGAATGAGTTTTGTTCTGAGTGGCAGTATCAAGGCAGTGTGCATGCATGTGCATTCAGAATGGGGCCTTCCTGATTCAACATGAGCGGGATCTAAAATGAACTGAGCGGACATCCAAAAACTTGTGAGTGCATGCATGTGCACACGCCTTAGAGGGAGCAGTGGTTGGCCAGTACCTGAATTGTCTAGCAGGAGTTGTACAAACTTTAGCTTGGAGTACTAGCAGATGAAGCCACCTAATGGCCCAGCGGGGAAGCAACTTGCCTAGGGAGCAAGAGGCTGTCCGTTCGAATTCCCACTGGTATGTTTCCCAGACTATGGGAAACACTTATATCTGGCAGCAGTGATATAGGAACATGCTGAAAGGCATCATCTCATACTGCACAGGAGGAGGCAATGTTAAACCTCTCCTGTATTCTACCAAGAAAGCTGCATGGCTCTGTGGTCGCCAGGAGTCGACACCGACTCAAAGGGACAATCTTACCTTTTACTAGCAGGTGGCTGTCCCACCTCCCCTCCCTTTCCTCTTTGATGAAACATGCAGAGGGCTTGGGAGATAGGCTAGATCTTGTCTCTGGGCCAAATTAGACACGATGTTAAATGTGCCATTGACCTTATTGCTCAAATATATACAAAATATTATTGGAAATAGAGATTGGAGATCCCCCAGTAGGTTTGAGGAATGCATGGGAAATGGGTTTAGGTAAAAATATAGAGACACACTGTCAATCATTATGGAGGACAGGGGTTTTTCTCTCGGCCTCTATTCAAGAACTTGACTGGAAAATACTACATCGCTGGTATTTAACACCTTTGGTGTTAGCCCGATTTTCTCAACAAAATTCCATACAATGTTGGAGGGGTTATAAACAGAAAGGTACATATTATTATTATTATTTTACACAGTCAGACAGGTGTTATTGACTGGTTTGTTTTATCCAGACATCAAGTCCTTCCCAAGGACCTGGGATGCCAGAATTTTATTGTCAATGTTGTTGCTGCTGTTATAGATATCATCGCAGAATATAGGCTGTTCCCAGTAAAGCTGCTTTTTGTAATTGGCTGATGGTGATTTCTTCTTCTTCTTCTTCTTCTTCTTCTTCTTCTTCTTCTTCTTCTTCTTATTATTATTATTATTATTATTATTATTATTATTATTATTATATTCATTTTCTATACCGCCCTTCCACATATATCATATGTGGTGAACTTGTGAGAAAATTGAACCTTCTTGGGAGAATTTTTGTTGTTGAAATTAGCAATATAATGAATCAAAGTGTAGAATATTCTCCAGATTTGCGCTTATTACATATTTTTACACGAAATAATACTAAACTTAAAGGTAAAGAATTAGTTATCTTTTTAACCCTGGCTGCTAAAGCAATTATGACACAGCAATGGAAACTTTTGGATAATTTAAATGTGGAGAGATGGTATAACAAGGTATGGTCATTGGCAATTTTAGAAAAAAATTGAAAAAAGATAATGAAAAATCAGATTTAAAAATCACAATTTTGTCGCATTTGGAAGAAAATATACTTCTTATATAGAGCGTAATGGAGATAACTCTGATCCTATTCATGAAGTTTGGAAATCATTATTATTTTGACATGCTTGGAATAGTGGATGTGGTCCACTACTAGTAGTGGTCCAACACTATGTAGATAGTTTTGTTTGTTTGCATCATAAATATGCTATATTGATTTGTATTGAATTCAATTAAATAAATGTCAGAATGTTCCAGTTAAAAAAAAACATGCCATTGACTGGTTTGAGCTGTGGAAAGAGATCTGGTCTTGTGGTAGTGAGCGTGAATTGTCACCTTTGCTAAGCAGGGGTTGCCCTGGTTTGCATTTGGATTGGCGATGTGCTGTGAGTGCTGTCTGCTATAAGATATTCCCCTTAGAGGAAGGTGCCATAGCTCAGTGGTAGAGCATCTGCTTGCATAGAAGGCACTGTTCCCTCTAAGGCGTGCACACGTGCGTGCGCTCACAAATTTTTTGATGACCACTCAGTTAATTTTAGATTCCGTTCAGGTCGAATTAGGAAGGCCCCACTCTGAATACATGTGCGCACACATTACTCTGATATTGCCGCCCAGAACAAAACTCATTTCACACAGACATGAGAAAAATTAGAGGGACCACTGACAGAAGGTCCCATATTCACTCTCTGACATTTCCAGGAAAGGCTGGGAAAGACTCCTGCCTGGAACCTTGACAAGCTGCTGCCAGTCAGTGTAGACAATGCTGAGCTAGATACAGTAGACCAGTGGTCTGACTCTAAGGCAGCTTCCTATGTGTGTTACTTTAAACAAATAATCATAGTTGTAATTTTGTGGGGGTTTAATTTAGTGGGTCCATGCTGCAGAGGGATGGAAGTGTTTTAACCTACTTCCATGCTATTTCCTTATCAGAAATCCTTCCCGAACCTGCTGTGGGCCCCTGAAGGTACCATTGAAATGAATGTTACTGCTATGCTTGCTTTTAAAGTAAAGCCCACATTAGACAATGGCTCACTTAATGTTGAGTTGAGTTTGTCTTTTATTTGCACTGAGATACAGAGAAGATGTTAACCAGCAGAAATCTCATCCTCGTGCTCTGAGGAGACGTCTACTCTTCTTGCCACCTTCAAACAGCAGTGCAAATGGGAGCTCAGGTGAAGGGAGTTGTGTGGTGCTCTCCAGAAGACTTTAGCTGGCAAGTGGTTGCCAGATCTTCAGGTATGCCAAAGTGTGGGTTTGGGGAGCAAGGAAGTATTTTTTGTTCTTAGCAGTGAATTAGCAAGGAATTTGCCATTGTCCTTCATAAGCTGGAAAGGTTTTTTTTAGTACATTACTTGTACTAAAAGTTGTTGGCTTCATGTTGCCTAGTTCTTTTTATATAGGCTGAGTATGCTACAGGGTTTTGTACCAAGACATGAACAGAACAGATGGTGCACCTTGGTGCCAATGGCTTTTTACCTCTTCAGATCATTATGAAATAACTTTTGTTGGAAACTGGCAAGTGAACTCCAAAGTGGCAGGTGAATTCCATACAAAATCTTTAGAAGTTTTAGTTCACAAACTTCTCAGATTTCGAATAAGGACCCTTAAATCTTTAGGCTTTACTCTTAATTTCTTCATGAATGTATGTGAGGGGGCCCTCACCCAGCAAGCCAGCTAAGTGAATTTTGTTAGCCAACATCTTGTGTGGTGTGTTTAAAATTGCCATTTGATCTCAACAGTAGTATGAGCACAAAAGCATTTAAAATATACTTAAGAAGCATTCTAAAAATGTCAGCTTGGTCCATATTTCAGAGAAGTTCTGGCATGTGACACAAACACCTTTTTCCAATGGTCTTTTGACTGAATTGAGATCTCTAGTGAGTAATGCACCATCTGTGTCTATGGAAGATTAGAGGGGAACGTGCAGAAGAAGTCTGCAGCATCCAGATGAAGTCCATTGAAATTAATGGAACTTAAGTTAGCCATGACTAATTTGTCTTATTGATTTCAGTGGTGCCTAGTGATGAATAACTAATCAGTGTGCAACTTTATTTGTATACTACTTTTAATTTAATGAAACAATGCAACATAATTAATGGATACCATATTTGTCAGTATTAGCAAAATTAGATACTTTCAAGTTGTAATTAAGTATGTTCAGGTGATTATCCTGAAGTCACACTCCGTCCTACCTACCTACCTATCTATTGATCTCTCTCTACAGCAGACCTGCTCAACTTTGGCCCCCCAGCTGTTTTTTTGGACTACAACTCCCATAATCCTCATCCATGATAGCAAGGTATTCTGGGAGTTGTAGGTCAACTTCTGCAGGAGGGCCGAAGCTGAGCAGGCATAAGAACAGCCCTGCTGGATCAGGCCCAAGGCCCATCTAGTCCAGCATCCTGTTTCACACCGGCCCACCAGATGCCACTGGAAGCCTACAGGCAGGAGTTGAGGGCATGTCCTATCTCCTGCTGTTACTCCCTTGCAACTGGTACTTGGAGGCATCCTGCCTTTGAGGCTGGAGGTGGCCTATAGCACTCCGACTGATTGACCTCTTCTCCATGAAGTTATCCAAGCCCCTCTTAAAGTCCTCCAGGTTGTTGGCTGTCACCACATCTTGTGACAGAGAATTCCACAAGTTGATTATTGAATTCCACAAGTTGATTATTCTACAAGTTGGCCAGCTCCACAGGAATGGAGGCAGTATCTTTAAACCAAAATATGCATACAAATCTAATCCAAAAATCAGGTTATGGATTCACCTATTGGTTTTGATTTGTACAGCCAAAGCTAAAATTCTTGTAATTCTAAAATTCTAAGTATTCCAGTAAAAGTAATTTCTGTTTAAAGCTTTGTTTAACTACAACTTTTAAGCCATATTAAATGTGCATTATTGATTTCTCCTAATATGATATTTAAGTTCAATTATTTATAGCTATGAGGGAAATATTTGAAATATCCAATAGTACAGGTGAAACTCGGAAAATTAGAATATCGTGCAAAAGTCCATTAATTTCAGTAATGCAAATTAAAAGGTGAAACTGATATATGAGACAGACGCATTACATGCAAAGCGAGATAAGTCAAGCCTTAATTTGTTATAATTGTGATGATCATGGCGTACAGCTCATGAAAACTCCAAATCCACAATCTCAGAAAATTAGAATATTACATGGAACCAAGAAGACAAGGATTGAAGAATAGAACAATATCGGACCTCTGAAAAGTATACAGTGTACTGTGCTTGATTGGCCAGCAAACTCACCTGACCTGACCCCATAGACATCTATGGGGCATTGCCAAGAGAAGGATGAGAGACATGAGACCAAACAATGCAGAAGAGCTGAAGGCCGCTAATGAAGCATCCTGGTCTTCCATAATACCTCATCAGTGCCACAGGCTGATAGCATCCATGCCACGCCGCATTGAGGCAGTAATTGCTGCAAAAGGGGCCCAAACCAAGTACTGAATACATATGCATGCTTATACTTTTCAGAGGTCCGATATTGTTCTATTCTTCAATCCTTGTCTTCTTGGTTCCATGTAATATTCTAATTTTCTGAGATTGTGGATTTGGGGTTTTCATGAGCTGTACGCCATGATCATCACAATTATAACAAATTAAGGCTTGACTGATCTTGCTTTGCATGTAATGCGTCTGTCTCATATATCAGTTTCACCTTTTAATTTGCATTACTGAAATTAATGGACTTTTGCACGATATTCTAATTTTCCGAGTTTCACCTGTACATAAAATAAGCATGGGGTACACTTTTTTGTTTAGTAAATATATGTCAAAAATGTCTCATCACTATTTCAGAATTAAGCAATCCATTTAAAATAAATACATAATCCATAAATGTATAATTAATACAAGGCATATTAAGATAAAGAAGTAAAATGACATTATGATTAGTACCCCTGCTAATTTGACATACCCCTGCTTGTTTGACAAAGAGGCACCTTTTAATGTGGTGATTCTGTTTATTTAGCAGGGGGAGAGTAAGTGGCCCTATCCACCCCCAGCACAGTAGCTCCAGTGACTGTTGCTGGTGTCTATCTTATGTTTCTTTTAGATTGTGAGCCCTTTGGGGACAGGGATCCATCTTATTTATTTATTATTTCTCTGTGTAAACCACCCTGAGCCATTTTTAGAAGGGTGATATAGAAATCTAACAACAACAACAATAATAATTAAGCTGCTGCCAATCAGTGTAGACTATCCTGAACTAGACAGATCAACAATTGGGCTCTTTGTATAAGGAAGTTACCTGATGGTTTCTTACATAAACCTTGCATATACCTGATGATTACTTACGTTCCTGTTGTGTTCAGTGCAATTCTGTTGCATGTATACTTGGAAGTTCATCTCATTTAGACCAGTGGGGCTCACTCCCCAGCAAACATGCTTAAATTTGGATGTAAAGGTCCCATCTAGCTGGGTAGTCCGCCTTTGGCTGGACACGTCTGTTCATTGTACCAACAGGAAATGGTTTTAATTCTCCAAAACAAAATGACTTTAAAGCTAAGCTGTTGCCTTGACAATGTAAACAATATGAGAAGGGATTATGAGCCCAGCTGCATGAAAAGCTTATGGAGTATAGCCCAGTCTGTCCCATCCCTGCTGTGGAGCTGTGACTCAAGCTTTAAAGCTGCATACTTAAAACTCTTTGGATTGAAAGATGCCCTGGGGTTGCCCAGGACTAGATTAGTCAAAGGTGGCCTTGGGACAACTGCCTAGGCTTGTGCCCTCCTATTTCTCAAACTCCACAGTTGTACATCTTCTGACTCAGCCTTTCATTAACACTTAGGGGTAGAGCATCTGCTTGGGATGAAGAAGGTGCCAGGTTCAGTCTCTGGCATCGCAAGGCAGGGCTGAGAGATACTCCTGCCTGAAACTTTGGAGAGCCGCTGGTGATCAGTGTGTACCGTGTAGACAGCACTGAGCTTCATGAGCCAATGGTCTGAATCTGTATATGGCAGCTGCCTGTGTTACTGTCTAAGTCTTTTCGTCTACGTTGTAATAGGCCCTTTATTGTGTGGGCTGAGACTGCTGAAGAGTTTGTAAATGAAATGATTTTCATCAGCAGTGGCCTCTTGAGTTGAGGCAGGGTGATTAGTCATACAGTGCCCGTTGCAGTGGGTGTTGTGAAGCAGCAAAGTGTACAGCTGTTAACTGGGCAGATGCCCCCTCACAACCCCTGCTGGGGGAAGGCTATGGGAAGCCTTTGCCGTTGGTCACCTTTCAGCAGTGATTACCGCTTTCTGCTTTACACCCCACCAGTCACTACTGACTTCCACCGATGATCATGGCACAGCCTGCACTTTTCCTTGTTTCTCTCATAAGGACCATTTTGTGTCTTGGGCATATTAATTCCCATCTGCCTTGAATAGCCCTGTCACCAAGTTGCTTCTAGGACTGTGGTCAAAGACAGGACTTCTCAAATGCTATGCTGCAGAATGCAGGAAGCATCCATAAGAGGCATCCGGTGGCTGTAATACCTAACAACCGTAATCTGATCACAGGGATTCCTAGTTTTGTGATGTAATAGAGCTAGTCTTGCAGTACACACAGAAGAACTTCTGATCTAGGTTTCAGTTTTCTGTGCTGAAGATCAAAAGAGTTGCACTTGCTTGCTTTTAATTGATTTCTACTCAGCCTTTCAGTCCAAAATGGTTTTCTAAGCTGGCCAACATAAAACACGATTAAATTCAATCAGTTGGTAAGAATTTATTAGTCCACTGACTATTTACAATGCAATTTAAATTAGGGCTGCTACCATCTCATATAAAATTACTCTGGAGTAGCAAAGCCCTCCCCCCCGCAAAAAAACACACCCCAAACCAGCCTGCATTCTTAGTAGAATGCATCTCACCCCTTCAGCTGCTGGCAGTGGGGTGGTTAGCTATCTGCCTGGCTGCATTCTCCTTACTTACTTCCCTCCAAGACTAATAAATTCCATTTCATGAAAAACAGCTTGGGACCCAGCCAGTGTTCCCTCTCAGGGATTCCCAGATGTTGTTGACTACAACTCCCAGAATCCCGAGCTGCAATGGCTTTTGCTTGGGGATTATGGGAGTTGTAGTCAACAACATCTGGGATTCCCTGTTAGAGGGAACACTAGATCCAGCCTTGGGAACCTCTGCTTTCTTCACCATCCAAGACCAGAGTGGGACAGGCCAAGCGCAGCAGCTGTACTAATGGTCAGGACAGTTGCAATTATCTGCTTCTGAAAGTGGGACAACCACCCATCCTCAAGAGGAAGAATATTGTGCAGCTTGACTTAATCTTAGCACTGCTGTCTGTAGAAACATTTATGCTCTGCTGAGAGTGTGAAAAAAGTTTACTATTATTTTATGGTTTTCCCTGAGCAAAATTCCTGCAGTAACAATAGGTTCCTTTTGTTGTGGTTGTAGAGTTTAATTAAGGTGCTTGTGGTTTCTGTAAATTTTAAGCTGGTACTTGAAGTTTGCTTAGTCCTTGCTGGCCTGGATGAACTATTTTGTTAGTATCAATTTAGCTTGAGCCTATGGACCCGAAGAAGTCCCAAGAGAATTGCTGGATCTTAAAACTGAACCTCGGCTCAGAATATGTTTCCAAACTGTGCTGGGAGCTTCAGCACACACCCTCCTTGATCTTGCTCACTCTGCTTCTGGACTGTGCTCCCACAGCTTTCATAGTTGCTACTGCCATCACTCCCTGTCCTCTGCCATGTTTTTGATTTTCACATGTATGAGCCACTGTAGAAAGAGGGCCTTAGCTCAGTGACAGAGTGCATGTTTTGCATGTGGAAGGCCCCAGCTACAGTCTTTGGTTCAGTCCCTGACATCTCCAGAGAGGGCTGGGATAGACCCCTATTTGAAACCCTGAAGAGTCATGGCTAGTCAATGTACATGATACTAAGCTAGGTGAACCAATTGTCAGACTAAGCATTAGGCAGCTTCATGTGCTCTGTGTTCCAATGCAGACTACCATGAAGGTTTATTTGTAGCGGCTGCCTTTTGTGGATATATATGAGCACAACATGCATGGAGTTGCAAAGAGATTGAGAGAAATAAGGACTCCTGTAAGCTTGCAGATTTGTTATCCGCATATGCAGTTTTCTTTGGAACTGATGTCCTTTCAACTTAATTTTGTTTCATCTGTGTGAGGAATGAGTTTTGTTCTGGGCGGCAGTATCATTTTAGTGTGCGTGCACATGCATTCAGAGTGGGGCTTTTCTGATTCAATCTGAACAGGATCTAATTGAGCGGACATCAAAAAACTTGTGAGTGTGCGTACGCCTCAGAGGGAACACTGCTTTCAACCAAATACAAACAGCAGAGACCAAACAGCAATTCTAGAAGTTACTGTGCAACCACATGGGCTGTGAGATTGCCATATTGTACATGCTTTTAAACAAGCTATGGAACTGCCCATTGATCATGTAGCACATCAAACAGGGATGTGGCTTGCAAAATTGTGACACCCAAGGTATTGGGAGTGAATTAGAATAGGGCAAAGTGTGACAAAGCCTGAAAAGGGTGATATACTTCATGGATATTCCCTGTATTTCCTTGTTCTAGCTGCGTGTGGAGAATTAACCTACAAGGTTTTTTAGGGCTGTCTGTATATCTGATTTCAGTTATACCTGGATTGTCCAATTCTAGAGTGAATGAGAAAGAAAATAGAAATGGGAATTCTAAAGTATGGCAGTTTATAATAGGCAGAGGGCATTGGGGATTGATATAGGAGGGGAAATAGCTGAAATACAAATTTATAAAATACAATTTTAAAATTTATAAAATACAATTTAAATTTGCTATTAAGAACATTGACATAACTGATGCTGAGAGTCTGCAAGTAACAAATTAAAAACTAATATAACTGGTAGAATGTGGCTGACATTCTAAGCAGGAGAAATTGAAAGAAATTATTTGGAATGTCTGGAGAAAAACAAGCAATAAAGCCTTTTCCTCTGGGATAGATTCTGATCCAAGAAGTGGTGGGAAATCCACCTTCCAGTATGCCTAAAAGAGAATACTCAGAACCTGAGAAATCTCGGGGACATTCTGCATTAGTTGGGAAAGGTCCTGTAGATGACTCATTTTGGTGACTAATGAAATGAAGCTGTAATGCGTTCCTATAGGTTTGAACTGGAGTGCTTGGAAGGAAAAGAAATGTGCATAGTGAGATGGAGAATAAAAGGAAACTCTAATTCGTAAGAGGGCATGCCCAGACTTTTGTTGGTTATGAAGCTGAATGAATTTGTTATAGAATTGGTTAAGGCACGAGTTCCCAGATGGGTGTTGTAGTCCGACAACATCTGGAGACCCCCAAGGTTGGGAACCTCTGCATTGAGTTCTCTGTAAGATACTGTAAATTGATAGTAAAGAGGGCTGTGTATGTGTATTCAGGTTCGGTCTCTTTGTGAAAATGAGTCAAAAGGCAAAGCTATTTCAATGTAACCTTTTAAATCTTGAGCCCCACTAAAGAAGCAGGAAATTGCAAACATCTGTCAATCATCCTCTACAAACAAGTAAAGTGAGTACATAAATTAGCTAGATGTGTACATTTTCATTCTGTGATTGAGACACATTTGTTTTTATGCTCAACAAAGGGATTCCTACCTCCCTGCTTGTAATGCGAAAAGTCAACTCCATGTTTAGTTTGGAGCTGCTGATGAATCCTTGGCAATAAGCAGGGACTGAGAGAAGAGAGACATTCCTTGATCGAACCTTCAGATGATGACACGTAATGTCTTAAAATAACTGAGGACTGAGAGATTAACAGCATGTTGGGGGTTTGGGTATAGGAGTAGGGTAGGGAAGCTTTGGGTGGCTTAGAGAAGTAATGCGAGTACTATGCTGAGATTCCAAGCATTCAGATATTTCAGACACATGCATGAACGTAACTGTTTAAATGCACTTGTCTGAATTCAGTTTTTAAAAATCCTTTTTCTGGGACCTGGTAAAGCATGACAAAATGCTTACATTCTTATTTCACACTGTGCTATGAATATGTATAGGAACATAGGAAGCTGCCTTGTGCCGAGTCAGACCATTGGTCCATCTATTAGGGATGTGCAGAGAACTGGCGAATGCTGGCTCAAAGGTGTCTGTGTGGGGGTAGCTTTAAGGATCAGGGAGTGTGTTCTTCCCCCACCCCTTGCCACTTTCCCCTCACTGGCACTGTGCTTTAAAATGGTCCCACAAGGGCGGCAGTGTACCTCCTTGACACCCCGGTGTGTAGCAGACTGGAAGTGCCTGGTGCACATGCGTGCAACTTGCACATGCGCACCGGTCACTTCTGGGTACTTCTGGTCTGAACCAGTTCATGCAGGTTCCTACCATCTAGCTCAATACTGCATATGCAGACTGGCAGTGGCTTTTCCAGGGTTATAGACAGGAGAGTATCTCTTAGCCCTTTCTGGTGATGCCAGGGAGACAACTTGGAACCTTCTTCATGGAACCATACAGATGCTCTTCCCAGAGCGGCCCCATTCCCAAAGGGGAATATCTTACAGTGCTCTCATATAGTCTCCCATTCACATGCAAACCAGGGAAGTCCTTTCTTAGCAAAGCGGGCAATTCATGCTAGCTACCACAAGACTAGCTATCTTCCCCAAATAGGGGATATAATCTAAGGCAGGGGTGCACGCACACACACACACTATCTGATATAAGGCGTGCACGTGCACACACACACACACACAGACACACAGACACTGCAAGTGTCAGGTGCTCAGGCCAGGGGTGCTTGCCTAGATGTTCTTTAAGGTTGACATGTGGGCTGGAAGCCAGAAGCGTGGAGGTGCAGAGGGATAACTGTGTGGCCTTTCATGGTGATGAACTGTCCAGTCTAAGAGAGGCTAGTAGGTCTGTGCAGTGTTTATATCCCTCAATAGCAGTAGCATTCAGTTGACCCTCTAGCATCACTTGACTTTCCAGGTCAAGAAGCTCATGGGCTGCCATGACAACATGAGCCCTGGTGGTACAGGGAGCCAGTGCCTGATCCACGGAGCTTTGTGGTTTGAATGCCTCAGTTAGTTTTATGAGAGGGCCACATTGTCAAGGGGATGTAGGATGGTGGGTCAAGCTTCCTCATCCCACAGAGAAGAGGGCCAACAGGTCTTGTAGCCACAACCACTAGACTTTCCATGTAATTTTCTTGCCACTGCACTAGCAGACCAATGGCAGTAGCTAACCAGTTGGCAACCCCACACTTTCACTGTATTGACTGAAGTTTTCCCTGCCTCTATCATGATTTTCCTGTTTGATTTATGTTAAGGATGGAAGTTCTTTCTCGGTTGCCACATGCATTTGTGCCTTTGTCCATGGCAGTTGGCAAGTCATATAGCAAACTCTCATTGACCATCACTGAACTCGCACCGTTTCTTACCATCTCCATATAGAACAGTAGCACATTTGCTGGTCACCTCCAGAATTGATTACTACAATGCACTCTATGTGGGGCTGCCTTTGTATGTAGTCCAGAAACTGCAGTTGGCAACCTGCGGCAGCCAGGTTGGTCTCTGGGTCATCTCGGAGAGACCATATCACTCCTATCTCAAAAGCTCTACACTGGTTGCTGATAAATTTCCATACAAAATACAAGGTTTTGGTTATAACCTATTAAGCCCTAAATGGCTTGGGCCCTGTGTATTTAAGAGAATGTCTTCTTTGCTATGAACCCCACCACCCACTGAGATCATCAGGAGAGGTCTGCAGTTGTCACCGGTGGCTACTCAGGGACAGGCCTTCTCTGTTGCTGCCCTGAGGCTTTGGAACACACTTCCTGCTGAAATAAGAGCCTCCCCATCTCTTACAACTTTTAAAAGGGCAGTCAAGATGCATTTGTTCACCCAGGCTTTTAATTAGATATTGTTTTAATTGTGTTTTTAATAGTTTTAACATTTTAAATTTTAATTGTTGCAATGTTTTAATCTTTTTATCTGTTTTTATTGTTTTGTTGTAAACTGCCCAGAGACTTGCATTTTGGGTGGTATGTAAATGTCTTAAATAAATAAATATTGCAGTACAAAGGACAAAAGACCTGCTTTAGTCCTGCCTCTGTGCCAGAAAAGGGTCTGAGGGAAGAATCTTGTTTGGCGACCACAAGCAATGGCTGACTAGTGAGCTAAGCCTAAATTTGTGGATTCCTGGTACCATTGCAGAGGTGAGGAGCTGTTCTCCTCCTCCCTCTCTGCATTTGTTCCCTCTCCTCATATGGACAGTGCTGCAGTCTAGTGAAAGAGAGAAGTATAGAAGTTCTCCTCACACAATTAGCAACAAAAGGCAGCTTGGAGTTGGGATTCCCCATCTCTGCAGTGCTTCATAGCCATCTACAACAAAGATCTGGTCTTAAGTTACCACACTCCAAACAAGAGTCGTAGCACCAGCAGCTTTCCACCAGTGTGAACTGGACCCCTGTTTGAGTACATACATGCTGCAAGCCTGAAATGACTGAAGACAAAATCGTAGTAGGTGCCAATTCCTAGAAAATGCTCTGGATCTGTGGGATATAAAATTGTGTTCCGACCACTTGTCTTTCATGGGAGAATGTTTTTAAACCTGTAGCTGCATATGAAATCTATGTTTCAAATTTTTATTACTTCCAGTGGGAAAAGGCTGGTTATTTCCTTTAGTTGCTGTGGCAGGGATCTATAGAGCTGCTCCAGACATGCCCAAGCTTTGGGCATGCACAGTGGGATTGTGACTGTGTTTCCCTTGAACAGTAGAGTGCCTGTCCCCAAAGCTATATCAGAAATGGCTTTTGAATGTACAATTCTCTGTTTCAGAAGCAGCTTGACATGTGGCAAAGGGCATTACTCTTTGAGGAACATAAAGCCAAAGTCTCTTTGGATATGTGGGTCGTCTTTGGATTCCAGCCAATGGATTGATGTTTCCAAAGGAATATCTGTTTGTTGGTATACCAACAATCAATGCACATAGCACTTTGCAGATTAATATAAGCAAAAAAGACTCTGAGGAGCTTACACTCTCAATTTCTACAGAGGGTAGGGGAAGTGGGAAAGGCGAAAGCAAGGATAAAAGGAGAAGAAGTGAGGTGAATGCAGATGACTTCCTAAGTGGTGATGACCAGCATTTTAAGTCAAACAATATGAAAACGAAGGTTAGTGTGAGAGATCTGATCTGAACAGATACTTGATGGAGGATCAGGGGAAGCTGTCAAAGATAAGTGTGGATATTTTGGTTCTTAAAACATTTGTTTTGAACTCATTCTAAAACCATACTGATGCTTTGATAAAAATACAGAAGGATTTTATGATTGTTTGTGTCGTCTGATATGGTTAAAAGTTCTCTCTCTCTCTCTCTCTGCAAGGGAAATTTAAAAGCAATCTGTTGCATAGTATCGTTCTCTTTGGGTGCCACTGCTGTGTTTCATGCTTCTAAACACACTTCTGAACTTGTATCATTGTAGCTTTTGTATTTTGCTATAAATAACAGGATACACTTCTTACTTTGCCAATATTCAATATCCAACTGACAAAATGTATCATGCAATAAAGAAATCAAATAAAAGTGATCTTAAGGCAGTGCAAAGAAATTAAGAGATGTCCTGCTGTATTGATTCCCCAAACTGATCAAGTTGCAGCAGTGCAATGATGATATAACATGAAAGAATTCAAATACCGCCCACAAGATTCATAACAGAATTCGATGGCAGCCGATGAGCAAAACTCATGTGATGCTGCCGTGCTCCATGTACTAGGCTAATCAAGCAGCAATGATGCTAGTGTTTTTGAGAGTTGGAAGTGTTCCATGTATATTGTTTTGTTTATACTTACAACAATTGCAGGCCAGGAAATTGAAGCTGAGATGGAATAGCTTGCCAGAAACCACCCAGTGAGGCCATGGCAGAGGTGAGATTTGAACCTGGGATCTACTAATTCTTAGCTCAGTCTGTTAGCCCCTATAGCACTTTGAGATGTTTGGGTGAATGTGGTGTTCTCCTCCAGAATTTCTGCATTGTATTAAACACATTCAATTGGTGTATAGTCCCATAACAGTGTACAGTTCATCAGAGCCTGGCAGCTCCTGTCATGTTGGAATCTTTAATACATATTATCTGTAACTCCTTAATGATGCGTTTGTTGCTGTCGTTGACACATTTGAACTATTCCTGCATTCAGCTGGGCTGAGTAATGAAAAGCTATCAAAATAAATATCTTTTGTTTGGAAAGCATAAACTGGGCAAGGGTTGTCTTCGCCCAGTGCCGTACTGAATCTTGCAGCATCATCAGTTTGTGAAACTGCAAAAATAAGATTTTAATAAAAGCCTAACTAAGACCTGGTCGACGCATGCAGCAGAATGAAGTGGTGCAATCCTGAGCTGGTAGCATGGACTGTACAGTCTTGAGTTGCAAGTGGGGATACCAGTTTTTTATGTCCCCCCATGTAGAAATTCCCTGCTAATACATAAATAGAAACTAGAACAAGAGGGAGAGGTTAAATCTCTGCCTCCTATCTTAGTTCTCTACTTTTCAGGACTTTTTCTTTCCATAGGTAAGCTTTCAGAAGTGTGACTTCACCCCACTCACACTCTGTAACTTATATAGTGCCCTTGGGACGCTTCTCATCTCATGGCGGCTGCCGTTATGTTCTAAGTTGTAATGTTGCTTTTGCTTGTCCCATAATGACATGCAACCTCCTTTTGCATTCTTCTAACACTCATGGAAGATTCCAGAACTCAGAAGCCCTGTCCACAAGTTACCCTCCACACATTTTCTAAACATTTTGGAGAAGGAAAGGTGACGACACCACCCACACTGGCCTCCCCACCTCCCCCAAATGGCACAGCCGTTCTGCCTGACGTCCATGCACTCAGCATAAGTTCTGAAACGGGAGTCTAAACATTAGGGCTGTGGCAAGTTTTGGCAACCAATTCACGGCCCAAATGAAGTGGGCCTCTTTTGGCTTGCTTCTACTCATTTTGACCTGAACCAAATTCCAGTTGATGCAGGGCAAATCTAGTCCAAGTGGGTCTGATTTGTCCTGCTTTGATTCAGCACTGGCTGCTTTCCCCCAACCCCTAGTTTACTTAATAGACAGGAGACAGTAATCCCTTATGTATGAGTCAGAAGGGAAAAGTCCTCTTACTCTTATGCTTCCTTCCACACATTAGCATCATCTAAAACAATGAAAATATGCTTCTTCCTTGAGAACTACCATGTCTGTTCCTATGCAGATGTAATCAATCAATCTAAACTTGTATGATAAATCCATGAAGACTTTTTAATTATAATGCATTTAAAACATTAATTAAAAATGAACAGACTAATCAAATAATTGGATGAAATGCATGCATATAGCTCAAGTATTCTCAAACTTAGGTCCCCAGTTGTTGTTGGACTATAAACCTTCCGCCCTCAACCACTGGGGATGACTAATGTTATAGTCCAACATTATTGTCTATTAGATAGACAAAACTATGTGGGAGAAGATGTTGACATCTTAGAAGGCTTTTCATCTTTAAGAACACTAGCTTTTCCTCTTAGCGTTTATTTAGTAATGTTTGTAACCAGCAATGACCAGGAGGCAGTTAAATTTCTTCATTGCAACTGGGACTATCCTTTCCAGCCAGCTGCTGCATGTTTGCAATTGTGCTGGGTTGTGCAAAATGCCTTTGTTTTGACAACTGTTTGGCTTTGCTGTAAACCAGATAAAGAGTTTTGTAATCCCTAGAGCTGGGATTTCCACCCATCGGGTTTCTAATGCAGACTGTAAAACTCTCTTGCCTGAACTGAGTATTGCTTCAGAACAGACTTCTAGAAAATATTGTTGTTGGGTTCAAAATGGAAGACAAATGTGTGCATGTATTTTCCTCCATAGCTGCTATAACTAAATATGTAAAACATCATGAATGTATAATAAACTTAACTCCTAGCCTGTCCTTTAGTCAACATGAGCTACATAGGGCTGCGCATGCAGTTTCAGATAAGGCCTGATCAGGACAGATTGTTGTTTCAGATCCAAACAGAGTATCTCTTAAAGATGTTAAGATGCAACAGGCATCTAGGCGCTCATTCTCTCTTATGTGTGTTGGAGTATTTTAAGCATTTAAATTGCACATCTGTGCTCCTCTTCCTGTTTTGTGTAAATGTTATGCCTCCTAGTTTGTGGTCACCGTTATTTATTAAGCAAAGCACAGGGTTGTCTGTGTGGTGTTTTTTTTTAAATTAAATTTAAACAGATGCTTAGAATTCTACAGTGTTGAGTTAAATATGGGCTTAGAGCACCAAATAGGGTAGACCTACCTCATGCTCAGTGATTTTGTCCAACAATTCAGACATACTGGGTGCAAGTGACTCAAACGGTTTCCCTGAAAACAACCGAGAGGCTGAAACTCTGCCTACTAAATTGTGTACAAAACAGTGTTGATAGGGCAGTTTGGAAGTTAGTTCTGCATCTTCTAGTTGGAGCAAGAATGTTTGCTGCTTCTGCTCGGAAGGCTCCTTCCATAACAACTATTGGAGAGCGGTTTACTAAAAGCCCTTGAGATGGTACAGACTTGGTCTGCTTTATAGAAGTGAACAGTTAGGATTCATTGACTTTTTAAAAAAGGTTTCTTTTTGTATCTTTTTCAAATTGTAACCTTAGAACACCTACCGTATTTTACGGACTATAAGACGCTACGGACTATAAGACGCACCTTAATTTTAATCCAGTTTTGCAGAGTTTTAACTTATTAAACTGTTAAAACATATAAGACACTCCTGAATTTTGGCGGATATTTTTCGAGGAAAAAAGTGAGTCTTATAGTCCATAAAATACGGTAGATCATGTGCTTCCCCCCCGTGTAAATATTTCTATTGGATTTGAGTTCTTTTTTGTGTATATAAAAACAAATAAGGGCTTTTAAAGTTTTTGTATGTACTGAATATGTACATGGCTGCATTCTAGAATGTAGACAGGCAAAGTTTTTTGAAGGAGATATTTAAGTCCTGTTAGGACATTATGTTGTACATGCATACAGATCTTGGTGCAAATGTACATATCTCCATGAGAATAACTGTAAATGCATTCATTTTAAAAGTGAACCTCAATTTCAGGGTGCTTGTAGGAAGTGTACTAATGTATGTGTGTTGGACATGATGTATGAATAAGGCTTTAATAT
Source organism: Hemicordylus capensis (assembly GCF_027244095.1). Lineage (NCBI taxonomy): Eukaryota > Metazoa > Chordata > Lepidosauria > Squamata > Cordylidae > Hemicordylus > Hemicordylus capensis. The sequence continues at coordinate 31,998,504 of NC_069661.1, read as the reverse complement.
TGCCCATTTGTTTTTGTTTTTTTAATTCTGTGTTGTATTTTGGGTGTGATGTTAAAAGCGGATATATTTATTTATTTATATTTATTTTTACATTTATATCCCGCTCTTCCTCCAAGGAGTCCAGGGCGGTGTACTACATACTTGAGTTTCTCCTCACAACAATCCTGTGAAGTAGGTTAGGCTGAGAGAGAAGTGACTGGCCCAGAGTCACCCAGCTAGTATCATGGCTGAATGTGGGTTTGAACTCGGGTCTCCCTGGTCCTAGTCCAGCACTTTAACCACTACACGACGCTGACATTCAGAATATTCATGTTAGGACTCTACCAATTCACACTGTGTGCAAAAACACAAAATACTGCACACAAAAAGTTCCACTTAGAAAATCAGCTCTTCTTGGATAAATATTGTAACATAGCCATTCTCACCTCTGTGCTAGTTGTCCTCATGCAGGATATTTTGGACAATTTAGGCACACAGTTGTCCATTTTCAGTGGTATAGTGCCATGGGGCTGTGCTATGTGATTATTCTGAAAGTGTCAGTCAACTTTGATTTCTGCCCCACCCCCGCGTTAGGTTCCAAGTGTTGAGAAAGAACAGGGTATGCTTTTTATATTTTTGTAATACAGGAAGCCCTCATTTTCCATTGGTTTGTTTTCCATGGTCTTGCTTGTTCGCGACTGAGAAACATATAACAGGTATTATTTCCTGCGGTATAAGGTTTTGGCTACTTGTGGGTACTGGGTTTTGTGGGTGCTATTTTTAGTTTCACTTTCAGTATGAGTCTTTATATTGCCATGGTTTGAGGGAGGAGCTTTTTTGGTTGTTGAGGAGTTGGTAGAGGTTAGAGAGTGTGTCTTGGAGGAGTTTGATGTGCTTTGGAGTGTCTATCAGAGCTGCTGCTCAAGATAAATTCCTGGTCATCTTTGGGGTGTGTGTGTGTCTGTGTGTATGTATGGTTTATACAGTACTTTATTGGACAATACAGTTTGGAACATTACTGTATTGTGCCTTATACTGTACTGAGTCAGACCATTGGTCCATCTAGCTCAGTACTGTGTTGTCTACACAGACTGGCAGCAACTTCTCCAAGGATACAGGCAGGAGTCTCTCTCAGCCCTGTCTGGAGATGCCAGAGAGGGAATTGGAACCTTCTGCGTGCAAGTATGCAGGTACTCTTCCCAGAACAGCCTCATCCCCTAAGTGGAATATCTTACAGTGCTCACGTGTAGTCTCCCATTCAGGGCAGGCCCTGCTTACCAAAGGAGACAATGCATGCTTGCTACTGCAAGATGATCTCTCATCCCTGCGGGGAGGAGAGGGCCCCTGGCGGCTCCTGGCTTTTCAGTGACTTTTCAGAGCTGGGACAAGGACTAAGTTGGTTCTGGGGGGTCATTACTATAATAGCTGTAGAGTTGGGGAGCTGGAGCAGCCATGGGTACAGTGCTGTATTCCTCACTTATTTCTGCTTCACCCCGACTTTTGGGGTGATTTGGGGTGATTTTTGGGACTTAGAAATGTTTTGAGGAACCTAACACCAAATTCCCATAAGCTCAAAGTTTTGCCATTTGTGGTAGTAAGCCGGAAACCTAACCCCGAGGACCTCCTGTTCTTCTCTTTAAAAAAAGGGGGGGGGAAAGAGTTAAAACTGGAGCAAAGGCATTTTTGGTGCTATAGACAAACACTTCACCCCCCGCAAGGTTAGGTAACATGCAGCTTCCTTGTTCATTTAGGGCCCATTTTTGTGATAAATACATTTTAAAGAATATATGTTAATAGATGTTTGTTCTTACAGAATGTTTTCAATGCATGTTAATGTGTAGATCAGCTCTTTTTTTAGTGGTCCTGTCTGTCTTTAAATCAATAGTAACTTTCCTTTGTAACACCATGGTCTGCCTGCTCTTCAGTTTTAAAGCTCTTGGGAGACATGCTCATCGATTTTCTCTTGTACTTGCCAGACACAAAGTGATATTGTACATACTGAATTTTTTGCTAACCTGTTATCATGATTAATATGGTGTTCCATGTTTGGATGCTGAATGTGCTCTTTGGATCCACTGGCTTACAAACGAGTCTTCTCAGTGGTACTCTGATATCTTTGGAGTATTGCATTACAATGAGTTCAGTGAATTTCCAAAATGGTATCCTTGTTAGAATCCATTCATCAGCTGTGGTATACGTAAACCTGTAGATTAGTAATATGATCCATTTGGACAGATCCACTTATTTGTGTTAGCCATCTTAATTATTGTAATTTGCTCCAGTAACACGGTTATCTCTGGGTTATTCTGTAAATAACTTCCCTGTTTTACAGCCAGGTTTTAAAACCAAAGTGAAATAATTTGCCACTCTTACTGTCTGCATGATAAAACCTTGGTGTGTGAGTGGAAATTTTCACATTTTTCATTATGCACAAGTCGTAGGCTAATAGAAGATATCTCTTTACTTATTTTTGTACTTCTGTTCTCAGTCCCTAGACCCAGAAACTTGTCACTCTGTCAAGTCCATGAGGGTGGATTGAATCTGAGGGATGTGGATGGGTGTTTTTAACTTGGTACAAATGAGAATGTATTGTGTTTTGAAAGTGTAGATCAGGATTGACTGGTTGATCTGAGTGACTTGAAATAGCTTTGCTAAGGTTTCTGACTCCCAACAGTAGTAACTAGGAAGAGAGCTGGTCTTGTGGTAGCAAGCATGACTTGTCCCCCTTAGCTAAGCTGGTTCCGCCCTGGTTGCATTTGAATGGAGACTTGATGTGTGAGCACTGTCAGGTAGGGGATGGAGCCATTCGGGGAAGAGCATCTAGGTTCCAAGTTCCTTCCCTGGCATCTCCAAGATAGGGCTGAGAGAGATTCCTGCCTGCAACCTTGGAGAAGCTGCTGCCAGTCTGTGTAGACAATACTTAGCTAGATAGACCAATGGTCTGACTGAGTATATGGCAGCTTCCTATGTTCCTAGGGATGTGCAAAATGTTTTGACAAAACGTTTCAGCTCAAAATGAGTTGTTTCGAGTGTCTTGAGCAGTGTTCCCTCGGGATTCCTAGATATTGTTGACTACAACACCCAGAATCCCCAGCTGCAATGACTTTTGCTTGTGGATTATGGGAGTTGTAGTCAACATTTGGGAATCCTTCTTAGAGGGAACACTGATCTCGAGCTCAAAACAAAACACCCTTTAAATAAACGGCCTATTTCGAGCTCGGAATAAAACAACTTTGTTTTTATTCAAAATGTTTTGATCACCATTTTGTAGGCCTGTTTTTCCCTTGCTAATTGGTTTTCTGGCACTGGTTTCCAATCCTATGGGAATTTGGGGGGAAAGTTAAAAATTTGTTTAAAATTGCCTGCTTGCCTATTTCTTTTGTGGGTTGGGTGGTAGATAGCACCCATTATGCTGAACCACACAACCCATTTGGTGTTCCTAGGAGCTACCCATAAGGAATAATAGGATATTTTAAATTTCCCCATTGCTTCCTGTGGCTGAAACAAAAACGTTTTGAGTTTTTTTTTTTTCAAAATAACCAGGTTGACTGCTGTTTTTACGAAATGTTTTGGCTGTCAACGTTTTGTTTCAAGCTCAAATAAAAACCAAATCTATTTCATTTTCATGTACATCCCTAGTAGTAACATCAAAAAGGCACTTTTTTCTAAATCATACTACTGAAATCAAGAAAACTTGGGGGGAAGACCAGGAGTGAATTTCTTTGTAGAAGGACTACGAGCTTGGTTCCGAAGAGACAAATGCTATACTTGTAGAGAGCCAGGGGTGTGGTTAAAGGCTGCACCAGTAACTTAAAGGTGCCCTCACATGGATGTTGTGTATAGCACTGTGTCAAGTGTCCACAAGTAGAAAGACTTCCAAACAGAGCTACAACTTCTTGTCCTTCTGGAATTTTGCAAGCTGGGTAAGGAGGCAGGGATTCCTGCTCCTTTTTCTCCCTGTCCTTTTCTACTAACACCCCCCCGCCCCCAGTAATTTTTAAAATGAAGGAAACTCTTCCCCCAAGAGGCCTAGTATGCAGGCATATTGTCTATTATATTAATCCTCATAGACGTGCCTCTGTGGGGATGCGTCCCGGCAACCCAGAGGATTGGCTGGGCAGCTGGTGGCCGCGTAGGGAAGTGGCCGCTTGGGGAGGAAAGGAAAAGAAGGAAAGCGGGCAAGCGGAGAGGAGAACTGAACGGACTGGGGCAGAAGGGAGGGGGGAAGTTGCGGGGAGAGAAAGAGGTGGAGCCTGGCTGGGCATAGACAAATGGCTGGCCGCTTCGGAAGACGCTCGCTAGAGGGAGGGCCGTGAAGGAAGGAGCCGGCTGAACGCTTGGCCGGCCGACTCACCAGGGACTGGAGGAAGGAGGAGGTGGCAACGGCCAGTGGGGAAAACACAAGCAGGCTAAAAAGCGGTGGGGTGGGGTGGGGGGAGCACGAATGAGAGAGGGAAAAATGGAGGAGGGAGCAAGCTGGGGCAGAAGGCTTGGGGGGGAGGGGACTGGGGCAGAAGGCTGGAGGGGAGCGGAGTGGGGCAGAAGATGGGGGGAGTGTACTGCAGGGGCAAGCGGTGGGCTGCAGAACCGGTACTTGGCCCAGTGGCGGGCCCGGCCTGCCCGCGGAGGCCAGGCGGCGGCGGGCCCGGCTCGTCTGTGGAGGCCAGGCGGCGGCAGGCCCAGCCCACCCGCAGAAGCCAGGCAGTGGTGGGCCACGGAGGCCAGGCAGTGGGCCTGGCTCGCCTGTGGAGGAAAGGCACCCGTGGGAGGCCGGGGCAGGAGGGCACTGGGCGGTGAAACTTCCCTGTTTGCTGCCCGGGATGAGGAGCAGCAGTGGCAGAGCCCTTTTCGACCGCCCGGTAAGGCCTGTGGCAGCAGAGGTAAAGAACTCAGTGCAGGGAGGGGGAGGGCAAGAGAGAGTGGAGGAGGGGGAGGAGGGAGGGCAGGAGAGAGTGGGGCAGGAAGGGGAGGGAGGGCAGGAGAGAGTGAGGCAGGAGGAGGAGGGAGGGCAGGAGAGAGTGGGGCAGGAGGGAGGGGGGAAGCCAGCCCCAAAGAGCGCACAGATGCTCTGTGCGGGTCAGCTAGTAACTATGCCTTTGTTGAACTGATAAAACAGAAAAAGGTTTTCTATTACAATAATATTTCTTGCTTTTGTGGAAACTACTATGATAAACATCAGGATGAGGTGGGGAGTGTGATTTGTTGGCTACTTAAAAGCTTAATGTTTTTCTAGGTCTAGAATTATTTTGTGCCTAGTACTACTTTTAACTATTTAGCTGGAGTAATCGAGATTGCAGGAATTGACAGTCACATTTCTTGCCTAAGGAGTCCCACAGGAATTAACAGTGCAGTACCTTGCAGGTGATAGGTGCTGAGTAAACACAAGCTACCACCAGTCCATGGAGCCTGTTACTGCTGCATAAACTGTAAATCCGGTCCAATTGTCCTGATGAGCTGCAGCTTGTTGGGGCTGTTCCAGCTGCCAGGCTTCAGAAGCCCACGATGCCAGAGGTGAGGGGCGGCTTTTTGGCTTTAAAAGGGACCAGGGCTAGTTGGAGGTACAGCCGCTGGCATAGGCTGCCTGCAGGTGGCCGGCCTTTGGTGGCAGCCTTTGGGGGTGGGACTGAGGACTGGGGCCAACTTACTGTTTTGGATCACTGGAAAGAAGAGTCCTGTTCACTTCATTGTTGCTTAGTTTTTAATTAGGCTTGATACAGGTATGTGTCTTGGGTTGAACAGAGATGGGGAGGTGGGAGATGACCCTGGGGCAGCTATACCAATGGTGGTGGGGAATCAATGAGGATATGGCGTTGGTAGGCCACCAAGTCATTATAGGGAAAGGGAATTCAGAAATTTAATTGCTATTGCCCCTTCTGGCAGGCCTACCATCTCCTAGATCTTGGAGAGCAATGCCAACCACCCATGGAACGTCAACATATTACTCTGTAATGCCAGGTTGGTTCACAAGAAATCTGAAGTAATGCATGACTTGATCATGGATGAAGGAGCTGACATGGTATGTATCACAGAGACCTGGTTAGGAGAGGCTAGTGGGCCGGTTTGGACCCTGCTTCTTCCAGAGGGTTACTCTATGGTGGACCAGGTGAGAAAATGTGGGCAGGGAGGTGGGGTAGCTGTGGTCTATAAGAATACCATCTCCCTTACCAGGATCCCTGTCAGGGATATGGCTGTGCACCTAAGTCTAGGGACCAGGGATAAATTAGAACTTCTGCTGGTGTATCAATCACCCCGCTGGCCAGTGGAGTCCCTAACTGAGCTGACGGACTTGGTTGCTGAGTTGGCATAGGTGTGGCTCAGGTTGTTGGTGGGGGACTTCATTGTTCATTTTGGGACCGTGTTATCAGTAGTGGCTCAAGAGTTCATAGCGGCCATGATGACTGTGGGCCCATTCCAATTGGTCTCTGGACTGACATAAGTCACATGCTTGATTTGGGCCTTTGCTCTAATCATGGTGGTGTTCCGTGGGTTTGTACTCCTGTCATCTCCCCATTGTCATGGATGGATCACCACCTGGTTAAGGTAGAATTTACAGCCTTGAATTCACCACCTCTGCAGGGGTGAAGGACCTATTAGATTGGTCTACCCGAGGAGGTTATTGGATCCAATAGGATTCCAAGAAGCCTTGGAAAGATTTTGGGTTGGCTCTGCTAGTGATTCTGTTGATATTCTGGAGCAAACATGGAATAATGAACTCATTAGAGCAGTAGACACAAAAGCTCCTAAGCTTCCTCTCCGACTTGTTTTAAAGACAGCCCCATGGTATTCAGATGAACTACAGGAGCTGAAGCGGCGAGGTAGGCAACTAGAGCGCAAGTGAAGGAAGACTTGGCATGAGTCTGATTGGGTACAACCTAGAACACATTTTAAGATCTATGCTCTGGCAGTGCAGGCTGCAAAGAAGTGGTTATTTTCTATCAGATTGCTTCTGCAAATTCACATCCAGCTGAGTTGTCTAGGGTTGTGAGGGGGCTAGTATGTACCCCTCCCCCTTGAATTTAAACTTGGAACCATTGGTTACTCACTGTGACATTTTTAACGACCTTTTTGCGGATAAAATCTCTCTCATTTAGGCAGAGCTGGATTCCACAGTTACTGCAGAGTCTACTGTGGATGTGTCCAGCAACTCCTCTTATGGGGTTAGATTTGGATCATTTTAGGTTTGTGACTCCTGAGGAAGTGGACAAACTCCTTTGGACTGTGCACCCTACAACCTGTTCTCTTGACCCTTTCCCAACTTGGCTTTACCTCATCTGATAATCATATTAGAGAGGGTCAGGTAAATATTATAAATGCTTCTCTGAGGGAGGGCAGGATGCCTCCTTGTCTTAAGGAGGCTATTATTATTATTAAACTTTTGAAGAAACCTGCATTGGATCCCTCGGAGTTGGCTAATTACAGACCTGTTTTTAACCTTTCATGGTTGGGCAAGGTGATTGAGCGGGTGATGGCCTCTCAGTTCCAGGCAGTTTTGAATGATGAAGATTTTCTAGACCCATTTCAAACTGGCTTTCGTGTGGACTATATGGGATTGAGACTGCCTTGGTCAGCCTGATGGATGATCTCCAACTGGCTATCGACATAGGGAGTGTGACACTGTCAGCCCTTTTGGACGTTTTGGCGGATTTTGATACCATCTACCACAGCATTCCTCTGGGGGGGGGGGTATTGGGTTGCACTGTTCTACAGTGGTTCTCTCCCCCCCCCGGTAGATTCCAGATGGTGTTGCTTGGAGACTGTGGCTCTGCAAAGCAAGAACCTGAAGTGTGGCTCCATCCTGTCTCCAATGCTCTTTAATATGAAATATTAAATAATAACATGAAACTGCTGGGAGAGATCATCAGGAGGTTTGGTGCTGGGTGTTATCAATATGCTGATGACACCCAGATTTACTTCTCCATGTCGACCTCATCAGGCAATGGCATATCTTCCCTAAATGACTGTCTGGAGGTGGTAATGGGCTGGATGAAGGATAACAAACTGAGGTTGAATCCAAATAAGATGGAGGTACTGACTGGGGGGGGGTCGGGACCAGAAAGACGGTTTAGATTGCCTGTTCTGGATCGGGTTACACTCCCCCTGAAAGATCAGGTATGTAGCTTGGGAGTTCTCCTGGACCCAAAGCTCTCCCTGGTTTCTCAGGTTGAGGCAGTAGCCAGGAGTGTTTTTTATCAGCTTCGGATAATACGTCGGCTACGTCAATTTCTAGAGGTGAATGACTTTAAAACATTGGTACATATGCTGGTAACCTCCAGACTTGACTATTTCCTCTTTGTGGGGCTGCCTTTGTACGTAGTCCAGAAACTACAATTGGTATAGAATGCAGCAGCTAGATTGGTCTCTTGGACAACACGAAAGGACCATACATTGCCGGTTTTGAGGGAATTGCACTGGCTGCCGATATGTTTCTGGGTGAAATACAAAGTGCTTGTTATTACCTAAAGCCTTTAACAGCTCGGGGCTAGGCTATTTAAGAGAGCGCCTCCTCTATCATGAGCCCTGCTGCCTTTTACGATCTTCTGGAGAGGTCCAGTTACATTTGTCACCAGCTCGTCTGGTGGCGACTCAGGACCAGACTTTCTCTGTGGCTTCCCCAGAGCTTTGGAATATGTTCCCCTGCTGAAATAAGAGCATCTCCTTCTATGTTTGTTTTCAAGAAGACCCTCAAGACTCTCCTGTTCTTACAAGCTTTTAATTAGAATTAATTTTAATAATTTGTTTTATATTGTTTTTATTGTGTTGTATATTTTAATCTGTGATTTTTAATATTAAAATTTGTAAACCACCTAGATATGAACATATAAGGCAGTATAAAAATATGATAAATAAAAAAATAAAATAAAATAATTAACCGGACCTACAGTCTCCCAGAGCATTCCCAGATGGGGCTTTTAGCTTGCATCTCCACTGGAATGGAGAGTGTGCATTCACATATCAGCCAGATTTACCCCGAAGTCCATGCAGCATATCAGAGGGCACTCCATACACGATTCTGGGTTTTCCCTGCATATATTGGAGTCTAACCCAATTTATATCCGGGATTTTAAAAAAATCCATTTTTTTTCTGAGTATCTGATATGCCCTGAACTCCTTAACCAAAAACTGCAGTTAAGCCAGCTGTCTGGGAAAGCTCCAGGAGAGCAGCAACTATGTTCTAGTGGTGTCTGTGTGTATGATGCATCCATTTAAATACATTCAAAACGGCGATTGAGGTGTGTCTAATGTTACGTATGTATTTCAAAAGAAATGGCTGTTTAGCTCAGTTGCATAGTTTTTAACTTTGAGCTAAGACCAGTATAATGCTGCTTCTGTTTAATTTGTAAATTCTTCACAGAACTGCCAAATGTTTCCATTGCAATTGGCCCTTGGAAGCTGCTAACTATTTTATTAGAGGCAGGCAAGGTTTAAACTGGTAGATTAACTAACCAAGTATTTCGTTGATTAGTGGAGACCAATGAATCAATGAAAACTACATAGAGGGTCCAAGAGTCAAGGTTATGCTATATTGTTACTAGAATAGGGAGTGGAAAGGAAAATATTAACAATAGGAGAAAAGGCTAATAATTAGTGGTAATTTTTTTGTTTATTAAATTGCACATTCTCTCACATGTCCCTCAATATCCTTAGGAAAAACACAAAGACTGAGACTCTGAGAATATGCAAATGTATTTTTAAACTTTGATTTCCGTGATTCTTATATTGTTCTTAATTACATTGCACTATGTGTGTTAAACCCTGTGTTACAGTTTGTTGTTGCTGCATTAGCTTCTTGGCAATCCTCTTTCATGTTAGAATACTGTACTGCAGCTGATGGCCAATGGGTATAGTTCTTTAAGAAAGGAGGAGAGAGAAATATGAGTATACACTCCTTAAGTTACTTATCTGGCCATAGGCACTGGGAGGTTTTTTATCTAATATGCCGTTCAAGTGCCGTAGTAATCCTATTCACTGCATGGGTGAATTCTCACAGTGCTGAGGGAATATCAGCCTTTCCCTTGCATTTTGTAAATCTTGAAATGAAATGTGTTTCACTTTCTCTGTACAGTAATTAGCATTTATAGACCTGTGTGTGGGTTTTCATGCTTTTAAAAACTTCCAGTACACCGTTCTTTTTGCCTGGGAGGAAGCTGCACATAAGCCTGATTCAAATGAGTATGTTCCCACAAATGCTAATATTACAACTCACCCACACTCTGCAGAGGAAGGTGTTACTACAGATGCATTATGGTCGTGCCTTACTGGAAGGTTCCTCTTCTACCAAACAAATCAATAATATTTTATTCTTGCCCCCCCCCCCGCCCCCAAGGCTTATATAGAGGGTACTCTAGAGGTTGTGGCTGACATAAGCTGTAGCACTGCCTGGGAAGCTGGCATCAAGGAACTGCTTTGAATTAACTATTATAAGTGCTGGGTATGTAAGGAGAGGCATAATGAGCTTTTGGGGGGGAAAGCAAGCATAAGAATGAGAGCACAGGCATACTTGTTTTGCAGGACTCCTGCCAAGAATTTTCATCTGCAGAGGCATGCTGTTGACTTATCAACTTTTTTGTCTTATGTGCCAAAATAAAGCATTAGCACTGTGGTCTCCAAGACTGCTAGGGCAACTAGCAGAATTCTTCATTGTGTTAAATAATTTCTGACTGGCTCTATAGTTTTCCATATTGTAAACCTGAAGAATCTGGCTAACACTTTTAGCAGTGTTACCGTAAAGAGGGTCTTCTGTTTGCTCTGCAAAAAATCAAATTGGATTATTTATGTAATCAAATATTGCTTACCCATTACCTTTATAAATATCCCACCGGCCTTCCATCATGGAACTCAAGGTGGCATATGTTAGGTTGTCACATGATAACCCATCCAGGGATTGACCAGATGCAGACCTGCTTAGCTTCAGCAAGGAGTCTGCATCATGTGTGCTCAGGCCATGCCCTTGCATCAGATTATGAAATGAGGAGAGAAAGGCAGCTGTTGGGATGTTTCCAGGCCTTTCAGTGCTTAGAGGCCCAGCTCCATATTACAGGGAGATGGCATGGGGTATGACCAACCAGTGTTTTCTCTAATTTTTTTGTCTGTATGTGGAATGTATTTTGTTCTGAGCGGCAGTATCAAGGCAGTGTGTGTGCACATGCATTCAGAATGGGGCCTTCCAGTGTGGTGTAGTGGCTAGAGTGTGGGACTAAGACCAGGGAGACCTGAGTTCAAATCCGCATTCAGCCATGAAACTAGCTGGGTGACTCTGGGCCAGTCACTTCTCTCTCAGCCTAACCTACTTCACAGGGTTGTTATGAGGAGGAACCTATGTAGTACACCACTCTGGGCTCCTTGGAGGAAGAGCGGGATATAAAACGTAAAATAAATAAATAAATAAAATAAAATTAACTGAGCGGACATCAAAAAAATGTGTGAGCACACATACACATCTTAGAGAGAACACTGTGACCAACCCACATCCCAAGGAGCACAACCCACACCCAAGGCGCAGTCGGGTGGCATGCTTGTAGGTGGCTGGCCCTTGGGTGGTGAGACTGAGGGCTGGGGGGACATAACTCTTTTTTTGAAAGACTTTGTGGCGTGTCTTGGGAATGCCTCTCTGTTAGTTTGGCTGAAGGATGTGTCTTAGCTTATTAGGTGATGGAGAGGTGGGGAGTGCGGCTTCTCAGCAGGGGTGGCTATTTCCGTGGTGGTGGGGAGCAGAAGGAGAAAAAGCACTGGCAGGTCAGCAGGGCATTACAGGGGAAGGGAAAACAGAAACATAATAGCTGTCTCGCCTTCCAGCTGTCCTATCAGCTCTTTGACCTTGGAGAACAGTGCCAACTACCCATAGAATCTCACCTTGCTCCTTTGCATTGTCAGGTTGGTCCAAAATAAATCAGAAATTATCCATGATTTGCTTGTGGATGAGGGAGCTGATCTGGTGTGGCTTACAGAGACCTGGTTGGGAGAGACTAGTGGCCCAGTTTGGTCCCAGCTTCTCCCTACATGATACTCTGTTGTGGAGCAGGTGAGAGGATGTTGGTGGGGAGGTGAAGTGGCTGTGATTTATAAGAACAACATATCTCTTACCAGGGACCCAGTCAGAGCACCTTACCTATACTGAGTGTGTGTACTTGAGTCTTGGGACCAGGGATAGATTGGGACTTCTGTTAATCACCTGCTGCCTAATAGAATCTCTAACTGAGCTGTCAGATTTGGTTGCAGAGTTGGCCCTGGAGACGCCCAGGTTGACTCTGGTGGGTGACTTCAATGTCCACTTTGGGACTGAACTGGCAGGACCAGTGCAAGAGTTCATACTCCCATGACAGCTATGTGCCTTTCCCAAGCCATCTCGGATCCGACACATGTTGCTGGTCATATGCTCAATTTGGTTTTTTGCTCGAATTAGGGAGGTGTTCCGTGGGTAGGGATTCCTATGCTCTCCCCATTGTCATGGATGGACCACCACCTGATGAATTTTAGATTTGCAACCACTAGCCACCACTACAGGGGTGAAGGACCTTTATTAGGATGGTCCGCCCAAGGAGGCAATTGGATCCAGTAGGATTCCAAGAAACCTTGGAAGGTTTTAATGTTGGCTCTGCCTGTGAACCTGTTGATTCCTGTTGGGAAATTGGAATAAGGAGTTCACTAGGTGATGTACCCAATTGCTCTTAAGCATTCCCTCTGACCCACTTCTAAATTAGCTGTATAGTATACAGAAGAACTATGGTAGCTGAAGTGGCTAGGTAGATGACTAGAGTGCAAATGAAGAAGGATTTGACTCAGATCCAACAGATTACATACAGCACAGAGCACAGTTGAAAACCTATGCTCTGGCAATATGTGTGGCAAAGAAGTAATGCTTTGCTGCATGTATTGTGTCCGCAGGTTCATGTTCATCGGAATTGTCAAGGGTGGTGGGGGATTTATACAGGCGCTTTCCATGCTGGTTTGGAGCCATCAGTTAGCTGCTGTGAAGCTTTTAAATAGGTTTTTGTGGCTAAAATCTCTCGTATTCGAGCTGACCTGGTGTATAGTCTTTTCTGGGCGGTATTCAGTAACTCCTCTTTTGTGGTTAAATTGGAGCAGTTTCAGGTTGACTCCTGAGGACATGAACAAGCTGCTTGCAACTGTGCATCCTACCACCTGTTTGCTTGACCCTTGTCAAGATTATATTATCAAACAGGGAGATTGTTGGAGAGAGCCTGGTGAGATCATAAATGCTTCCCTGAGGGAAGGTAGGATGCCTCCTTGTTTAAAGGAGGCAATTATTAGACCTCTTTTTAAAGAGCCCTACACTTGATTCCTCAGAATTAGGCAATTATAGGTCTGTCTCCAATCTCCCGTGGTTGGCCGAGGTGATTGAGAAGGTAGTGGCCTCTCAACTCCAGGCAGTCTTGGATGAATCAGAATATCTAGACCCATTTCAAACTGGCTTTTCAGGTGGAGACTGCCTTGGTCAATCTGATGGATGATCTCCAAAGGGGAATTGACAGAGGGAGTGTGACTCTGTTGGTCCTTCTAAAAAATAAAATAAAATAAAATCTCTCAGAGACTTTCAGTAACATCAACAGTGGTATCCTTCTGAATTGCCTGGGGGGACTGAGCATAGGGGGCACTGCTTTGCAGTGGTTCCGCTTATATCTCGCGGGCAGATTTCAGAATGTGTTGTTTGGAAACGGTTGCTCTACAAAGCGAGTGCTTTTGTATATCTCAAATGTTTTTTTAATATCTACATGAAACAGCCAGGAGAGATTATCAGGAGATTTGGTGCAGGGTGATATCAGTACATTGATGACACCCAAATCTATTTCTCCATGTCAGCTACATCAGGTAGTGACATAACTTCCTTAAACGTCTGCCTCAAGGCAGTAATGGGCTGGATGAGGGATAACAACCTGAGACTAAATCGTTTCACAAGGAAGCAATGGGTAGCCAAGCCTAGCAGCTTGAGGAGCCAGCCTAGAGAGGACACTCATTGTGGGAAGCTGCAATTTGGGAAATGGGATAGATCTGCTGGTTCTGGATAGGGTTACACCCCCCCAGAAGGAAGAGGTCTGTAGTTTGTCTGTAGTCTGTAAAGGTCTGTACTTCTGGACCGAACCTTCTCTCTGATACCTCAGGTGGAGGCGGTGGCCAGGAGTGTTTTCTATCAGCTTTGGCTGGTTCGCCAACTGAGCTCTTTCCTGGGAACCATATCCATATTTCCTGTAACCATATCCTCACCAAGACAATGGTGCATATGCTGGTAACCTCCAGGCTTGACTTCTGCAATGCACTCTCTGTGTGGCTGCCTTTGTACATTGTCTGGAAACATGGTGCAGAATGCTGCTGCCAGATTGGTCTTGGGGACATCCCAAAGAGATAATATTACTCTAATTTTAAAAGAACTACACTGGTACCAATAAGCAAAATATATATTTAATTCTCTAAGGCATACTCATGGCTAATTCTGTGTGTGGCAGCTCTCGCGAGAGTTTGCAAGCAGAAGCAACTGATTGGGCAGTGGGGATTTCATATGCAGATGAGGAGGAGCCTGTGATGATTAAGGTCAGTTGGAATGCAACTGTTAATAGTCAGAAGATGTTTTTGATTGTAGAAAAGAGGAATCTATATATTTATAAAAGGATAGTGGGCAGAGGTCTGCGAATAGATGGGTCATGAGGAAGGAAAGAGCCCCTTCAGGAGAAGGAGGCTGCTGTTTTGTGAATTAGATGTGGAACAAGATGAACAAGATCTGTTAACTCAGGGAGGGAGGGAGAGAGAAAAAACATGAAGGGGGGGAAAGAAAGATTGGGGAAGAGCGAGTGGAGGAGAGAGCAAGAGAGAAAAAGAAGGGAGGGGAAGAGAAACAGAAAGAAGGGTGAGGGATGAGCCCGAGCCTGTCAGCAGTCTGAGAGGAATGAGGGGCCATGGTGTCAACGGCAGCAAGGAAGGGTCTAGTCAACCACTGCTGCTGTTTGGGGCTACCAAGGCCATTGTCAGAGGGAGGGAGGCAGGCAGGGCAAGGGACTGGCCTGGGCCTGTCAGCGGCCTGAGGGGAACAAGCGGCCATGGTGGTGGCAGCAGTGAGGAAGGGCCCGGTCAACCACTGCTGCTGCTTCTGTGGGGAGGAGCAAGAGCGAGGCTTGGATGGGGAGGCCTCTGTGGATAGGAGGCTGCAGCTTGGCCAATAGGCACCTGCAAGACTGACCAAGAGGGGTGAGGGGGATTGAAGCAATGGGATGGAGGAGGAGGAGCAGGAGTGCAGCTCAGGTGATGGTGGGGAGAACTCTGAGGTGAGGGGCCTATGGTAGGAGGTGAGGAGAGCAATCAAGTACTATCGCGCAGATGCTCTGTGCAGGTTAAGCTAGTTACCTATAAAGCCCTTAACAGCTTGGGCCCAGGGTATTTAAGAAAGCAACTTCTTAGTTATGAACCCTATTATGATCTTCAGGGGAGGTTCATCTGAGGGTGCCCCCAGCCTGCCTGGTGACGATTCAGAGGCAAGCCTTCTCTGTAGTTGCCCCAGAGTTGTGGAACGCACTTCTTGCTAAGATTAGAGCTGCTCCATCCCTGTTGACTTTGAAGAAACAGCTGAAGACACATCTCTTTAGCCAAGCTTTTTAGCTGTTTAGCAGTTTTTGTGGATTGTTTTAATTTGATATTTTAATTTGTTTTGTTTGTTTTAACATTTCTTGGTTTGGTTTGTTGTTGTAAACCACCTAGAGACTTTGATAGTGGGTGGTATACAAATATGTTAGGTAAATAAATAAAATCTTCATGGTGACATGTAGTTGAGAAAGCAAGTTAGCACACCTCCCCACTCAGCAAGTGGAATCCAATGAACTGGAGTGCAGGGAAGGGAAATACTAACATAATGCCCATTTGACTTCCTAGAATGTGTGCATGATTTGGGCTTGAGAATTGGAATCAACCCAATGCTACAGTCCTTAGGAAACTCAACTGCATGTTAGATGTAAGGCTGTATTGCTTTTGTGCTTGCCCAGGAAGTTTTTCTCTACTACTGCTACACAACCTTTTAGCTACATATGGGGTATGTACTGTAGAAGCACATGGGATGCACATACTTAGGTTTATGGGTTACCCTCTGTTGGACAGTGTCCTCTCTAGGCTGGCTCCTCAAGCTGCTAGGCTTGGCTACCCATTGCTTCCTTGTGAAACGACATGCAGAGAGAGAGAGACTTCAGATGGTTTGCATAAAGGTTGGTTAGCTTTAATCAGTGTGATTCATTGTGAAGCAAAAACAAAGTTTAATTGTAAGCATGTTTACACCAGTTCATATCCTGGTTCAGAGCACACAACTCTTATGTCCAGGTTGCATGTTATAATTCACATATCTGAAAAAGCAACTCTCTGTAGCAGGAATCCATCCCTCAGTTATACACTTATACAGTTTTTCATTGAATTACTGGAATGCAGAAACAGGCTTTCCCCTCCACTTTTCTAAAACTAAGAAATGTAACTTAACAGTCCCGTGTGTATGTATATATATGTGTACTTTTAAAATATGGCTCCATCCTTTATTGTGGCTCTTCTGTCCACTGGTCTTTCCATTAGATTCTTTGCTAAGCAGCTGTCAAAAAGCTCAAGACTGGAGGAACCATTTTTGCCTCTTCAGTTGTGCTCTGGGGAGCTGCCATCTGGTGAGCAAGGAGCTCTTCAGGCTTTCCCTCAATTGTGGCAACCAGTCAAGGCTCATAAGCCTTGGCTTTTCCAGGACTCAGAATTTCTTTTATAGAAAGCCAGTTACCTGTCAGTCACTTTGGATGTCTTGCCGTACTCATGGTCTCATATAGAGTAAATAGAATCGCTGCCTGCACCATAACATATCCTCAGTCCCATCTTAAAGTGACAGTGGACTTGTCATTAACATGAAATGTTTTCTTTGGTAGAAGGTGACACAATGGACACTGACAGAAAACCATATATGTTTTATAGTAGGTGCTCATTTGCTTGCTTGATTAGAGGATTTTTAGTATAGAAAAAAGGTGACTGAGGGGAAACGTGATAGAGGCCTATAAAATCACACATGGTGTGGAGAAAGTGAATAGAGAGAAGTTTTTCTCCCCTTTTAGATCCAGGGGTGATCCGATGAAACTGATTGCCAAGAAATGTAGGACCAACAAAAGGAAGTACCTTTTCACACAATGCATAATCAACTTGTGGAATTCTCTGCCACGGGATGTGGTGACTGCAAGCAGCCTAGATGGCTTTAAGAGGGGTTTAGATAAATTCATAGAAAGACATGTCTAGCAAGGGCTATAGGCCACCTCCAGTCTTGGAGGTAAGTTGCCTCTAAATACCAATTGCAGGGGAGCAACAGTAGGAGAGAGGGCATGCCTTCAGCTCTTACTTTATTTATCTGTTTATCTATATTTATATCCTGCTCTTCCTCCAAGGAGACCAGAGTGGTATACATGGTTAGGTTTATCCTCACAACAACCCTGTGAGGTAGGTCAGGCAGAGAGATACATGACTAGCCCAGAGTCACCCAGTTAGTTTCATGGCTGAATGGGGATTAGAATTTGGGTCTCTCTGGTCCTAGTCCAACACTCTAACCACTGCACCACTGGGAAGCTCTTGCCTTTGGGCTTCCCAGAGGCATCTGGTGGGCCATTGTGGGAAACAGGATGCTGGAATAGATAGGATTTGAGTCTGATCTAGCAGGGCTGTTCTTATGTTCTCATAGGGAGCTACAAGGGAAACCGTGTTATACTGAGTCAGACCACCAGTGCATCTAGCTCAGTATTATCTATACTGACTGACAGATGCTCTCCAAGGTTTTATTCAGGAGTCTCTCCCAACCCTACTGGAAGATGCCAGGGATTAAACCTGCATCTCCCCTGGAACCTGCATTCAAAGTAGATGCTCTCCCAGTGAGCTAAGATCCCTTCCCCATGAAGTATAGGAAACTGCCTTATACCAAGTCAGACCATTGGTCCATTTGCTCAGTATTGTCTACACTGACTGGCAGTAGCTCTCCAAGGCTTCATTCGGGAGCCTTTCCCAGCCCTACCTGGAGATGCTGCCAGGGATTGAACCTGGGACCTTCTGCAGATGCACTGCCACTAAGCTACAGTCCCATCCCTATTTCCTTCAAGTTGCAAACTCACACTGAGCTAAATGTTGTAAAATAAATATATATTGTCCATCAGGGCTCTGCATCCTCCCAGTGTGGAGTACTGGAAACCTATATCAGTTAGGCATGCCCTGCCATGCCCAAGTAAGGTGGGCTTTTTAAACAACAAATTAACTTTTGGCTCCTTGCTATATTTCTTATTGCTTAGAATTTTATCTGAAACTTGCTTTCTGCTAGATGGTCTGAGTTAACCCTGTTTGTGCAGGAGCATCTGTATTTGCTAGAAAGAATTAATTTAACCCCATCTTTGTTTGACAGTCAGTCTGTGAATGGAATCTCGACCTTTTGGTTAGAGGATGTATGATTCTGACTAACTAACTAAATTTCAGAGGCTGGTGCAGGACATGGAAAGGGGGAGTGCAAACCTGCTGCAGCAATATGCTTAGGAGAACCTCGTTATGTTGTTCTTGTGACTGATCAACAATGTGGAACCGATCTGTAAATGGATAGGTTTGACAGCTGTTTTAACAGCTGAAGTTTGCATTCTCTGAAGGCCTGTCAAACCAGCAGGGCCCTGCGTGTGCTCCTACACTTTTCCCATTAGAAGTTGACTTGTAATTGGCTAGTGATGGGAAGATGCCACACAGTGTATTTGGCCATAGAGCCATGATTATGGTTAGATCTAGATACTGCGTAGTTCTGACTGTAGGCATTTGCCTTTAGTGCTGTCTTTGCCATGCAGTAAAAAATACAATAAAATCAGATACTGTCATATTATAGCCTGAATTGATACAGCTGGTTCTGTTTTCCTCCCATGTGGCTTACATTAGTTCATCTTGTGAGGTATTGGCTTATTGTTATCCAGCAATAGAGCTGTGAGATTAGGCACGAGGTATCATTTAACTTCTCCTTCTTCACATGTTTCTCAAGGAGGTATAGCTTGGCTTTCACGACATTGTTCATCTTATATCTTCCTTATGCCTCATTGCTGCATGTGGCTGAATCTGCTTCTGATTCTATGAAACTGACTAAAATAGAACAAGATTTTAAAGAGATTACCTTCCCCATGAAAAAAGAAAAACCATCTATTCTTGAACCAAAATAATTTCTCCAGATTGTGATGCCATAAGTATATCATCTTCAGAAGGACCTTTACTTCCATAGTGAAATTCCCCCTTGTTTTAACTGGCATAGGCCATCTAGATCATTTTATAGTAGCATCTTTTAGATGCCAAGATGATGATGTGTTATGTTTTTACACACATACATTGTCATAAATTATTGCGAAGCAACAATCCTGTGCTTATTTACCCGATGCAAATACCACTATGTTCAGTGGAACTCAACTCCCTATATGTATGTGTTAGAATTGCAGCTTTTGTAGGATATATATATTTTTTATTATGGAAGTTGAGAGTTAAATTGCTTAAGTGTCATTAGGATATCTGCTTTCATGGAAGTCATTTACCCTGAACTGACACTTCAAATGAACATGGTTAAGATCAGGGTGTTGAGGCAAAGACCGGCAGCAGTAGAAGGCGCCCATGGGGATCAGGCAAGGACCAGCACCCCAGAGGCCCCCATTGCTGAAGTCTGCTGATGACCACTGGGCAGAAATTGATCCAGCCAGCAACTAGCAGCCACTGGCTGGGAGAACTGCCCCCCATCCTTATCATGGCCACAAATATAGGTGTCTTTCATTCTTTGCAGGCCAGCAACAATAGCATGATTATTCTCTCCCCCTCCCATGGCAAGTGTGCCATCAAGTTGATTTCGACTCCTGGTGCCCACAGAGCCCTGTGGTTCTCTTTGGTAGACTACAGGAGGCGTTTACCATGGCCTCCTCCCACACAGCATGAGATGATGCCTTTCAGCATCTTCCTATATCACTGCTGCCCAATATAGTACCAGCGGGGATTCGAACCAGCAACCTTCTGCTTGTTAGTCAAGCATTTCTCCGCTGCGCTGTTTAAGAGATACCCTGTGCTATAAAGGGAATACTACAGATTGTCCTTGTGTGGAATGGAAGCTAATGCTATTTAATCAGAATAGTAATCTGAACACCTTTTGTTGCCTTGTTTAACAGTGACTTGGAGACAAGATGATCACAGGATTTAATAGGGAAACCGGACTGACACAGAAGCTTGCAAAGAGAGTAGCCTTATTCACATAGCTATAAAATGTGACTCTGTGGTGAAAATGTGCTTCGTTACAAAATTGATGAAAGATGGCCAAAAAAGGATAAGAGTAGCATGTTCTTGGTTGCCTGGAACCAAACTATTATGCTGTTTTCTTTCAAGCTATTTCTCCGTTGCTGATTGAGATATTCAAATAAAACGGTTGAACAGCTTATAAGAAGGTTGCAAAGCTCATGCTGTGCTGTGGTGAATTCAGCAACAACTTTACTCCTACCTACACAGCACTGCCCACATACTCCTGGAATGCTCAGTGGGAGTTTAACTAGGTACATTTGGACCTGTGTAATTAGCTTACATTTTCCCAAACCATTTTTCTGAGCTGTAAAATGTCAAACATTTAGCTTTTTAAATGGAGCCTCCATGGTGCCTGAAACATCAGGAGCCAAGAGCGGTTTCTTTTCAGATACAAAGGAAGTGTGCATAGAACACTTGTATTAAGCTACAGGTAATGATTGTAACATAGCTTGAATGTCATAGCGCTGTGGTTTGCTCTGTACAAAAAAACCCTTCTTTTCTAGCATTTGGCAAATCACAAAAGAACTGGACTTCAATGCAGTTATGGAGGCTTGTTTTGGGGATGTTTCAGAATGCTTAAGGATATATATATATATATATATATATATATATATATATATATATGAAAGAAATGCATTTGGTGTCTTTGAGTCCAGAACACATGGCTCTGTGGGATGAAGTTTTGAAGTGCCTGTGAGTAGGAGAAAGCAAGGGAATTTCTTTCCCAGTTTAACCAAGGAGGTGTATGCTATTCTGGAAGACGTGAGGCATTTAAAAATGGATTCTTGCACTTTGCTTAAGAGGACAATTTTTTGTGGGAGAGCAATTTTGTTATCAAATCGTCAGCAACTCCCACTAGGACAGGCATTCTCATGACAAGTCTCTCCAGAGTCAAGGAAGCAACTCTGTGAGCCTTCTCCATTGTAACCAGGACACATAAAAGAAAAACCCCTCTTGTTTTCCTGGCCTGAAGCAAGCCACTTGAAGGAGAAATGTCCAGGATGTGACTTAAAACTGCTAAGAGAAATATTACATGAGAGCAAAAATGCTTGCATTAATAGAGCATGATTCCATGAATTCCCAGTCCTGAGAATCAATGTGTTTTCAGAGTAAAGTAATAAAATATGGGATTGGCAAATGTGAGATGTGCATTGCCTAAAGCAGGAGGGACTTTGGGAAGAAGCTCACAGATTGCCTTCCTAGGGACCTCTGTCTCACTTGGAGAAGCCTGTCTCTCGAATTTATATGTCTCTTTTAGCAGTGTAGCTATATCCAGACAGGCAAGTGAAATGCTTTTACTTCTATTCTGTTACTTTTAAAAGCAAATAAGGCAAACACACCAAGAACAGGCTTATGGGGAGGGACAGTGGTTCAGTGGTAGAGCTTATGCTTGCTTTCTTGCAGAAGGCCCCATGTTCAGTCCATGGCATCTCCAGTTAATAAGGATTTCAGATAGCAGAACAAGGAAGGATGTCTCTGCTGAGGCCTTGGAGGGCAGTGCCAGCTAGAGTACTGGGCAAGATGGACCAATGGCCTCGGTATAAGGCAGCTCAATATGTTCATATGATTTGGAGAGTATCCAAGAAAGTAGATATAGAATTCAGCTTTAATGAAGCCTCCCTAGAAGCAGGCCAAGTTCTGTGATGAGTGTTAATGAGGGAGATTAGTCACTTTACACATACAGTACTTAACTTGCACACTTCTGCTGACTAATTTTGAAGAAAGTTAGATTTGCAAAGCTTGAATTGTTGTGTTCTTGTCCTCTTTTAAAAATGGACAGGTTGGTGCTAACTGGGCAGAAGGGTGCACTAGGGTGCTTCCCAGACTGTGCGGGAGAAAGTAGGGTAAAATCTGACAGCTAGCCCTAATGTGTTTGAAGCCAGCCCCCGCTCCTGGAACCGCACACAGGGCACTTCCCTGAGGGAGAAGAAGAGGAGGGGGTGGGTGACTGATGGCTTTCCCCCGCCCCCTTTCCCTCTCGGTGAATTTGCGTGATGGCAGCGGACCCGTGCAAAAAGAGAGAGAAAGAAATCAGCTACACACATACCTCTAAAAGCAAGCCACACTTCTACAGCTGCAATCCTATGCACTCTTACCTAGGAGGAAGCCCATTGAACTAAATCATTTACTTTTGAATAATCCCAGCAAGACTGAAAACTATTCTCAAAACTCAGAAAACCAGCTACTATTTTGTGAGGCACATACAAGTGTTAAGCCTGAAATGTCAAGATAAGATCCGAAACAGGCTGTGACTATGTAAATGCCTCCTTGCTGTTTCTGTATGCAAGATGGTGTCATATGAAGGGACATCAAGCCTATACATAGTGAAGCAATTTCAAGGTGCCTTCTGGAATGTCCCCTGATGATGTTTGGTCCCTACCAGTTCTGGAAGCATTGCAGTTGTGCTTCATTGAAAGGTGATATGATGGCATGAGAAGATGCATAGCATAATGCATTGTCATCAGGTATAGTTAGTACCTGAATATATACCTAAATATTGTTGGAGCTGTAGCATTTTCCTGTGTTGGAAAATTCCAATTAATTTGGTTGAAATTATGCCTTCTGCCAAATTAATTGTTCCCATAATGGTATTGAAATGGATTGTAACTGTTCTTTGTTCTTTGTCTAATAAAAGCAAAATCTGTCAACGTACTGTTCAGGAGCTTATGGAACAAACTTGGGTGGAGCACTAAGTTCAAATGCAAATTCCACTGATGGAGGTCAGGAAGCCACAATCAGCTTTTCCAGATATAATCCTGCATGTGGCAGTCTACACTTAAAGGGATTTCTGTTGAGCTCCACTGTTTTTGCTAGGTTTTGTTTTTAAAAAATGTTTTTAATAGCTGTAGTCAAAACAATTGACATGAAAATATGAGATAATGTGGGCATGCAAAGCTATATAGAGCACATTGGCTTGGCTCCAACAGTGCTGTCGCATGAGCAGAAAGGTGCTTATGCAGGGAAGGGTCATTGCTTTTCAGATTCCCCTCTCCAGCTGCCGCTCCCCAAGCCACACCAAACACCATTCTGGAGAGTCCATCAACACTCTGAAGACGTTTTTGGAGGAGGTGCAGAGGGAAGGCAGCACTGGGAGAGTTCAGTTTCCACTCATGGGAGTGGAATGCTGAATTGGAACTTGCAATATAAGCCCTTGCTTGTCAGTTCTGAGTTCCATTCAATACGGAGTTGGAATTCCAAGTTCCATCTTGGAATAAAAACAACCACAAATATTTCTATACCGCTTTTCAACAAACGTTTCCAAAGCAGTTTTCATAGAGAAATAACCAATACATAAATAAATAAGATGGGTCTTTGTCCCCAAAGGGCTCATAATCTAAAAGCAAACATAAGATAGATACCAGCAACAGTCACTGGAGGTACTATGCTGGGGATGGATAGGGGCACTTACTCTCCCCCTGTTAAATTAAGAGAATCACCACATTAAAAAGGTGCCTCTTTGCCCAGGTAGCAGGGGTTAGCTTGATGTTGATGAGCAAGTTAATCTATCCGTATCTGCTGTACTTCCATCTCTGCCAAAACACATTGGAATAACCAACAGAACTTTACTTAGGCTTGGCTCTAAGAACTCTGTGACTAGTTCTGTGCAGTCCAGTGCGCCAATTTGGGGGGAAGAGGTGTAAACTCTACAAGCCTAGTGAAGGGAGTATTCACAAAAGGTACGACGCATGGGTCCCCTTTGACCCATTGCATAATTCAAACACTCGACTGTATTCCCAGGAGGTTTAGAGGTTTATTTCTTTAATATCAGCTTCCCATACTTCAGGGGAAACAGCTTTTGGAAACTGAGGGCAGATGACAATGAGGATAATATCTGCCATTCATGGGGGGGACCATAATTGTGATCTTCTCATTGCAGTGATTTTCTCTAACATGTCATTAATAGTACAGATTGATATTATTTTTTCCATGTTGCCACATAAATGAGCTTAGCTATGGCTGTAGCTCAGTGGTAGAGCATCTGCTTTGTTTCCATGCAGAAGGTCCCAGGTTCAGTTCCTGGCATCTCCAGGTATGGCTGGGAAAGATTCCTGAAACCTTGGAGAAGCCTCTGCCAGTCAGTATAGACAATATTAAGCTAGAAGTACCAATGGTCTGACTCCGGACAAGGCAGCTTCCTGCATTCATATGAGTGCATAGAAAGCAGATGACCCCCATGTGTGGTAGTAGGTCTGTCAGTGGTAGATTCCTAATGACTAAAATGCCTTGATTTTGATGAGCAGATTAATCTATCAGTATCTGCTGTACTTCCATCTCTGTCAAATTTTGTTAGATTTACTATACTAGAACAATTACTCTGTTTGACACCTCTTTCTGGTATTAACTTACCCTGCTGTCCACTGCTTTCCCCAGCTTCTCTGGTGATGTAGCACAACAGGTTTTTGTTGTTTATACAGTGTCTTCCATCTGCACAGTGTACAGAGAAGAAGGGGATAGATCACCATCCAATGGGCTTAAAATCTAGGTCTCAAAACCAGGAAAAAGAGGGGAATGGAGACAGAAGTAAAATGGAAAGCATTTGCAGTTGTTTCAGTTACACACAAGTAAGGTTAGTCAAAGTAGGGAGTGTGGACTAAGGTGTTGTATCAAAGGCTTCATGAAAAAGAGATGGGATTTGAAGGAGGTAAGAGGGGAAGCACTGCACAAGTTTTCTGAGAGAAAGAGTGGAGACTTTTGAGGGAAAGAGCTTTGGATGGTTGAGCTGGAAGAGTGAAGGTAATGGGCATTATTATAATTGAGTGTGAGAAGTATGGAGAGATAATGTCATAGAAGGCTTTGAAATTAAGGACAAGTTGCTTGTGCTGGATGTGGAAGTGAACTGGAAACCAGTAGAAAGAATTTGAGAAAGAGCTGGCTAGAGTAATGAGAGGCAAATGATTTTAACTGTATGGAGGTGAGGGGACCAAGATGAGCCAATAGAGGGAAAGGTTGCTGTGCTTGGAGCAAGAGGCTGCCAGAGAATATTTGCCGGAAGTTCTGTATTCTTGCAATATTATTGAGGAGCAGCATTAGGCCAATATGGTGGTCAGAATGGTCTTGAGATCACCTTTTTATTGTAATATTGGAAATAATGTCCATATTTCAGATTGGTCTGTTAGTTCCTGTCTATATGCAATCTGCATATATGTGCATTCTGCTATATTTAAAATTTTGCTTTGGATCATTGCTGAAGGACCAAAGAGAGCACATTATGCATGTTACAGGGGAAAATATCTGGTCTGGGTCTTTGAAAAAGTCAATCCATTGTTTGTTGAAATTGCTTTAAATATTAGCACCATCAACATGCCCAGTGGTTTAGACTAACAAGATGACGACAAGTAGTCTTATGTGTCATCAGGTAGTTCTCCAATGTAGCACATGGCTTGGCAGGGTTCTCTACTACAAGTGGGCTGTGACTATGCTGTTTCTTAGCAACCATGGACTGTAATGAGTCACTTTCTACATACTGTATGTCACCTGTAACAAACAACTTGGCAAAATAAGTCTAAAATAGCTAGTACTTCACAGCAATTGTTCTCTGCAAATATGTCTCCATCTTTCTCTTGCCATGATATTTAAGCAGGTCAACAGCCTCTGCTTTAATTATGCCTGCTTGGCCATATAGTATGTATGACACTTCTAAAAAGCTGGTCACTGATTTGCTTTCTGTGTATTGCTTTACCTTCCATAATTGGTGCATAGTTCATCATACCTCTCAAATAAATATATTAGAATATAGTATACTGCCGTCTTCCTTCATATTATGTTTGAGCTACAATGGTGGCCAAAATATGTCTTTAAACCAATGCTAGCCTTTGTGTTAGGGCTATAAAACTTAAACACTCTTTGACTTAATTATGAATAATAAATTTCTGGGGGAAACTGAAGAGCCAAGTTTAAGCCACTAATTGCATTATTAATGAGAAATAAATATTTCAAGCAGAAAAGAATATCAAGGAAATGCAGCCAAATCTTTATCTGAGATGTATCTAGATAAGCATCTGTGGCTCCAGTTATAGAACTGTTCTCAAAGTTTCTCAGATGTGTGAGGTTCTCCTTGTTTTTCCAGGGTGGAAAGAAAAAAAAAATCCTCCTTGTCTCTGGTTTTTTCTGCAGGCCTGCCTTGCTTCATGCTGATGCAGACACAAAGTTCCTGATCCTTTTAGACATAGGCCTTAAGTTCACATACTTGGCCATCTGCAAGAATTCCCAACACCAGTGCTAAAGTTAATGTGAACCAGTTTGCTATTGACCAAGGTTTTCTAACCAGTTTCGAATCCTAGTGGACTGTAAAATCCTGGTTAAGGGTGTGGGGCTTTTTGTATGTGGCTTAACTTAATATATCCCTTAAAAAATTATTTGGAGTTTGTAAATTGCCAAGTCCTAGAAGCTGTAGTGAAGTTCCCTTCAGGTGACCAAATAGGAAAACGTTATGAAGTTAGTTTGGGTAGTTTTTTTTAGCTGACAAATGATAAATGTTTTTGTATACTACACCAAAGTATTAACTTGGGTGTATTCTCCATTGCTGATATCGGGAGCTTGGTCCTCCAGCTATCCCACAATACATTGTGTGAGTCGCAGAGAGGCAGCCATCGGTATTGAAAGCCACATGACTCTATGATAAGCATAGTTGCAGGCTGCACGGGAATAGTCTAAAATGGTACAGCAGCACAGACCAAAACAAAAGGTAGGATGGGCTCCATTTTTGTCCTACCTCACTTTTAACCTGGGTAGCAGATCTGGGCTATATCCTGGTTCAGAACTGCTAGGTGAGGAGGACACCCAGTGCGCTAGAAGACCACAGATTGTTGGGTTAACTCTCTCCTACCCAGGATCTCTGGTTGTGATAACAAGCTCATTGTATAGGCACCCCCAAGATGCTCAGACATTGGGTTTTGTTGTGAGTCCTGCTGTTCTTTGAAGGACAATAGGGGGCCTGGCTTGTGCATGGGTTAAAGCCATAATCTGTAAGGATAGGTAATTAGAACATACCTGAATGGGCATGTATGTTCACATATCGCCACACTTACCCTGAAATCCCTGAGAGCTATTGGGGCGCATTTCACACACATTTTGAGTTTTTCACTGCCTGTTAGAGTGTAGACCAATTTATTTCTGGGATTAAAAAATCTACTTTTTGTGTTGGTTTTGGGGGGCAACTTTGAACTCGTAGTAAAGCCTGCTTTCTGTGAAAGCACCTGGGAACTTAAGTAACCACTTGTGGCAGGCTCAACTGTAACAAAAAGTGGTCAGCAGCCAAACACAAGACAGGGTATAACTATGAAAGAGGTAGCTGTGGTGGCCTCTGAGCTGGACATGAGCGCCATGTAAAAACAGAGTGAGGGGCTTGGGGGAGGAGGCAACAAGCATGACCAAATAGAATGAAAGGGGTGGGCACAAGGAAGAACCACCTGGTCAAGATAAGCCAATCATAATGGAGAATAAAATACATTACTGAATATGGTCTTTTATTCTGTAAGGTGGGGCTGTATCTCGAGGAGGAGACAGGGCTGGCTGTTTCTGTCCACCCTGCTGCCTGTCATTCTTGTTTGATGTTGCAGTCTCTTGTCCCTGCATACAGCTTGCTATTAAGCATTTTGCTTTTTACCTTTTAGTGTGTCTGAGTCTGATTCTCAGTGAGCAATTTAAATGTGTGGCAAAGCTGTTGGCTGGTCTGCAGCAGCAAATATTTTGTTTGGGGGTGGGGGGTTGCTTAGTCCTACACCTTGCAAGAAGAAATAAAACTAAATCTGCAGAAGAATCAATGCACTTCTTTAGCCTTTCTGTAGCTTTAACTAAACAGAGTCCTTAATTTTGTTCCTTTGCTTTGGCAACCTACGAGAACGTCCAGGGGGAAACACATTACAGCGTGGCTTGTGCTCTCTAGTGCAGGAAAGTGTGAAGTAAAAAACAAGGAGGTGAACAATGTTAATGTTTTCGACTTGTTGCAACATCAACTAAGGGACCAGGCGCCCAAGGGGCAGAATCTACAGAGTTGGAAAGCAATCCCCAGTGCGCTGAGCTCTCCGGGAGCTGCCATGAATGCTGGGGCTCTTTGCTTGGGTTGTGCAATCCTGAAAGACAGCCTAAACACAGTTTTCGGTTTCACATCCTGGAGCTGTTGCATATGCACACGCATGTGCAAATACATATGCCAAAAAATGAAAAGTGCAAAATGGAATATTAAAAATGCCTGTGACAGTGTAGGGAATCTTCTCCACAGGGGTTTCCAAAAGAAGGACTGCTGTTCAGGCAATAGCTAAGCACTTCTAAGCACTGCATCGCACACTATAAGCTCCTCTAGGTAAGAGCCAGTTTCTTTCTTGCTGTGTTTACATTCTAAGAATAGATAAGAATAAAAAAGGTTGAGTATTAAAAACAATAGCATGTACAGACAGATATGTAATTTATGTCATGGCCAATGCTTGCCGGGTATTGGCACATACATACTTACATGTAGTTTAAAAAAACAACCTAAAAAAACCCACCTGTTCTCTGCAGACCTCCTTAGATTCCATTGATTTTAATTAGACCAACTATGGGCTAGGCTCACAAACCTGTAGCTCAGTGTTAAATCCCTGGCTTCTCCAGGTAATCTGGGAGATAATCCTGCTTGAAACCTAGGAGAGCCACTGCTGGTCAGTGTACTGTAGACCATACTGTGCTAGATGGACCAATGGTCTGACTCCATATAAGGCAGCCTCCTAGTTCCTATGTATGTTCCACAGTTAAGAGGTCTCTTTATCTATTTGCTTTCCCATCAGTTCTTTTTCTACATTAAACCTCAATCTTATTCCTTCTGATCCTTCACTCATAGTATAGATAAATGTCCATTTTAACACACACACACACACACACACACACACACACACACACACACACACCGACTCTTTAAGCATTTTTTTTGTTCTGCATTCATCAAGGGATACCCTGATGCATCCAGAAGGTCCCAGGTTCAACCCCTGGCATCTTAGTAGGGCTAGGAAATATCTGTCTGAAATCCTGTAAAGCTGCTGCCAGTCAGTGTAAATGATACTGAGCTACACTGACTTGATATAAGGCAGCTTCTCCAAGCTGCTAAGGATCTTAAAATATTCTTGGCTTATGGTTTTCATTTTAAGAGTTTTTACCTGAAAGATTAGCTAGCTATGCCAGGTAACACATGAAGCTAGGCTGAGTATATTTTAGGAATCATTACTGCCCTCTCTTGGAAATGGCATGAATTACAGGATTTAACACTCCCCATTTTAAAATGTTTCATTTTATTTTAAAATTAATGTCTATGTGCAAATAAAATGTGTACACACTGTGCATATGGACGAACTATACTCGCAACTAGATAATGACTCCTTTCCCCCAATTTGGGCTAATTAATCATCTGCAGCTAGAACAATATTATAATTAGCTAGCGTCAGAAGGATGTTCGTTGCTAGCTCAGTTCTTTCAGTTTTAGAGCAACAAAAAACCTATTGCATTGTACTGTATTTACATCAACTCAAAAGGTAAAAAACCAAAATGAATGTGTTGCCCATATTTAATGGCAAATATCTTCATGGCTTTCTTGGGTACCTTGTTAATAAAACATGTTAGATTTTTATGGCATAATGACCTGATCAGACAAATATTGTGCCGATTCCATTTGAAGTGGCAGGTTGCAGCTTTCTCTTCTCCAGACATTTGATTCAGTGATAATGAGGGACAATTACTGGTCTGCTTTCAATATATATATTTGGTGTCAAGTATAAATAACTTCTCACTCGAAAAACTAAATGCTAGATTTGAAAATGGGTGGAAAAGCAAGCATGAACTGTCCTTTTTTGAAGTAGGGTCAGCCCCGTTTTACATTTAAATGGGAGACATGTTAGCACTGTAAGATATTCCTCTTAGGGGATGGGCCCGCTCTGGGAAGAGCACCTGCATGCTTTTATGAAGAAGTTTTCAAGTTCCCTCCCTAGCAGCATCTCCAAAATAGGCTGAGAGAGATTCTTGCCTGCAACCTTGGAGAAGTTGCTGCCAGTCTGTGTAGACAATACTGAGCTAGATGGACCAAAGATCCGACTCATTATGAGGCAACTTCCTTTGTTCCTAAGATGAACAAGAGGCTGCAACTTTTCTGGATTTTTATTTTTAAATGCTGTTTCAGATTTTTCACTATCTATAACAATACATGACAGCAGTGTTCCCTCTAACAAGGATCCCCAGATGCTGTTGATTACAACTCCCAGCATCCCCAGTTGCTGTAGCCTTTGCTTGGGGATTATGGGAATTGTAGTCAACAACATCTGGGAATCCCTGTTAGAGGGAACACTATATGACAGCAATGAAAGAGTAAAGTTACAACTAAAATTAAAGCCTGGGGTGGATCAAATTCTAGTTTATTTTGAAATTCTGACTAGAATAATCCAGGGTTGCTTGGTTCAGATTTAATGAGTGATCCTGGCTTTTCCATAATCCAGGGTTGCTTGGTTCAGACTTAATGAGTGATCCTGGCTTTTCCAAACCAGAACTGGAAGTAGCATTCTTGTGACTCTCATATCAAAGGGGAAGGTGGGTTGTATGCTCTTGAAGCAAGAGAATGTTGCATGAAGCCAGAATTTAATCCTGGCTTCATGTTGCATCTGAACTGACTCAAAGTGGTTAAAAGTTCAGTTGAGGGTGGATTTTTTCCTCTCCCTTCAATAATTTGCCCAGGGATCTTAACTAGAATGAAAGGACAATGGTTTTTCTGAAACAATATCTTTCTTGTCTAGATTAATTATAATTTTTCCATCAATTGTGCCTCAGGAAGCATTGCTAATGTAGTGGCTCTTGAAAAAGAAAAGCAGGCTAGGAATGGGCTGTTCATTAACATTGAGGAGAGCATTTTTTGGTTTATGACCAGCACTAAAAAGAATAAGTGGACAGATTCCCAGTCTAGAGCCACACAACCTCTTGCATGCGTGGGGCTTACCTATTTACTTCAGTGGTTGGGGCAGTTCCAAATATGTATCCCTTTGTATATGTGGATCAGTCTCTTTCATTGCTCTGTGTCTGTTTGTGTGTCTCTGTGTTACACATACACACACACACACACACACACACACACACACACACACACACACACACCTTTCAGCAAAAATAGTCTCCCAAAAAGCTCACATCAATTTAAAATTCAGCACAAAATGCTGATATTGGGGACTGTACATAGATGGGGGTGGAGCGGGGGGAGCAGAGACTTCACCCTTAATTGTATACATTACAAGTCACAAAAGGGGAAGGGAGTCAAAAGGATAGAGTGAGATCAATTTGATAGAACAGAGTAGTAGGTATTTAACAGGAATTTACATCAAGTTGGGTCCATGCTGATCTTTGCTTGTTTGTGTTCTTGGTGGTGATGCATAAATCCGTCATGCTCATGGATAGGAGAGTTCCACGTATGCATAAAACTTCTGCACTTGAAAAGGAGGTTTGAAAGTGTTTTGGTTGATTCTTTAAAATGTATGTCTGTGCATATCAAAAATAACTATCAAAAATAATTTTGATATTTTCCCAAAGCGTTGGTTTGAGGGCCAAGAGGAGAGAATTCTGTTCTGCAAAAGTAGTGTTTTAGGAGCAAATGTTGTTCCTCTGTATTGCTCACACACTTTATAATATACATTTTCCCCACTGCGTTTAGTACACTCAGTTTCTGAGCACTTTCTAGGAGCAATAGCATTCTATAGTAGGAAAGATCCCATGTGATAAGATTGTTGCCATGTGGATGGCCAAATCCAGGTCAGGCAAATCCACTCTCATTGAGAACAAGATTGAAAGCATGCGAAGAATTGCTTAAATAAAGCAGTTGAATCCTCTTCAAAATTCGGGTTCCTTTGCTAGTTGGTTCTCCAGGCCAATTCTTCCTAGAGGTGGAGGATAGCATTCAGTTATGGAGATTGATGCTTATGTCAAGAGACAGTAGCTAGTAGAATAAAATAATTAATTGCAGTACTGAACCTGACTTTCTAGGGACCATAGTTGGATGCACCAACCTGCTCTGCTGTTATGCCCTCCAGTGCTCTAGACTAGTATTAGATAAATTGTCGATGAGCCAATCTTTGCCTCCATTGAAGTTGCCCCATATGCCTATTACTTCTGCTTAGTTCAAGTCCCTCATACTTGCTTCCATGTCTTACAATACTGTGCATAGGTGCAGTATTGCAAAGCAGTATCAGGGCCAGGACTGAGAGACCAGCAACCACCATAAACAGAAAAAGGTGTTGTGAGCAGGCAGCAGTGGTGATGGAGAGAAGAGCTAGGAGGCAACGGTGGGCTGGATATTGTGTAACAAATTTCTGGGCAGCCATAACATCTGGAATTCATTGTTATAGTTGTTGAATTGCCAGTTTGGCCCTGTGTAGCTGTTACTGGACTATATATGTACACATTCATGTATATAGACAAGTCCTGTCCTTCTGTGCAGTATAAGTAGAAGCCAGACTGTCTTGTTAAAATGTCAGGAAGGTAACGGGGAAAACAATAACGTATGCAGTGTCTGTGCCAAGAACGGTGTTGTGTTCCCCTCTGCTGGCACCGCAGTGGCTGTTTAATTAAGAGCCTTATTCCCATAGCTATGTTGAGAACATTGGTGATGCTGGCATGAAAACATTAACCATTTCCACCGCTTGCTGCTGCATTAGAGCATGATTTATCTTTATCAGTGATGCTTGCCCCTGGATACAGAGAACTCTGAAACAAACCAGAGTTCTGGCTGTTCTAGCTAGGGATGTGAAGACACCATTGGCGAAAACTCTCTGCAGTTTCTCCTGGGCAGAAACCCTGAAATATTCTTTGGGGTTTCTTTGGAAAAGAAGGTTCAATTCCAGCCCTAGTTCTATCCCAGCCTTCAGGAAAAGGCAGGGCAGGGGATGAAGAAGTAAAAACTTCATCGTGTCATTTCCACAGCGACATATGAACTCCTCCCCTCCCTCTTCTGTCCCGTTCCATAGAGAGCAAGCAAGCCTGGTTCCATCCTAAGCAGGATCTTGTGCTCTGGCATGTGAGTAACAGCCTGAAAGTCGCAAGTGGGAGCCATGGAAGAGCTTGCTTCTGTTTTTCACGCACATCATCTGTTTAACCTTCATACTAAAGACACTTCTGCTGTACTCCAGTTAAAACTGAACTGAATGACATACTTGATGTAGGAGGCAGTTCTGGAGGCACATTCCGTCTGGTATATAATGTACCTGCACTGGAACTCCAGTGCTAAAGCTCCTTTTGCAAATAGTGTGGGTAATTTATATGAGGGGTAATGTAAAATCAGAGATAAAACAGTTGTGTAAAGGAACAAGGTCCCCCCCCCCCTTTTAGGTAGAGGTGTGCTTAATTTTTTTTATTTTTTTATTTTTGTAGGCTATTCCAGTTATCAGAACATAATCTGTAGCTTTTTATTTTTTTATTTTTAAAAGAGCTTGTTTCAATAACTGCTTACGTGGAAAGCCACATTATACTGAGCCAGACCATTGGTCAGTTTATGTCAGTGTCCTCTACACTGGCTGTCTCCCAGGGTTTCAGATTGATATTTCCAGCCCTGTCTGGAGATACTCGGCATTGAATCTGCCAGCATATGAAGCAGATGCTCTTCCACTGAGTCATGGTATTTCTCATGCTTATACTAGGGAAGGCTTCCACACTTGGCTATTGAAAGGTTTCTTCTGTTCCAGGCCCATAACCAGGAATTTTATGGGGGAGTTAAAAAGAAAAA
This sequence comes from Hemicordylus capensis, assembly GCF_027244095.1. NCBI lineage: Eukaryota > Metazoa > Chordata > Lepidosauria > Squamata > Cordylidae > Hemicordylus > Hemicordylus capensis. The sequence continues at coordinate 31,964,519 of NC_069661.1, read as the reverse complement.
GCTCCTCATGCCCATTCCCAATGGTTACCTTTCTTCCCATGTGTTATATACACTTATTTCCCAGTTTCTTGCAAACTTGCTGCACATTTTCATCCCTTTTTAAAGCCTGTCCATACCATTCTGCTTTCTTCACTCAGGGAAGCATTGCACCTGCAGAAACAATGCATCACAGCAATTCACAGAATTCCACCTTTCAAAATATATCTTCAAGGAGCTCCCAGTTCCCGTTTTGCCTTCTGCATGTGAACTAACACCTCATGAGTACAGGAAATAACCAGATGTCAATATCTGAAATGACCTTTTAAGATGTGGAAAGCTCAAGTAGTCTTTCATGATAACTCTAGGAATTGCAAATATACACTGATATACTCCATTTAAGGTCCGTCCTATACTTATTGTAGACGTACCAATTCTGAATCTTCCTCAGAGCTTTTCATTCACATTCCTATAATCTGACCCACCCAAAGCATCAGCAGCTAGGATCAGTATAATTACCCTGCAGCTGGCAAGGCAGGCATCCTTTAATGCCACTCCAATTTAGCTGCTTGGGAAAAGGGGTTAAGCTGGGATAATGCTGCATCTTGATCCTTGAAACTGAGAACATCACCTCAGTTGCTTTCAGCTGGGAGCAAGAAAGTGAAAGCACCAGTATCTCATGAGTTGTGTAAAGCCTGTCAGTGCTATGTGACAATGGGAGACTTGTTGTAGTTGTCCTCAGAACATCAGAATTGTCACCCCTGTGCAGTAGTGATGGTTTATATCAGTGATCTGCACTATTTTCCAAGCAGGGGCAAAAAATCTTCAAATATTTTCAAAAAATCTTCAGAGAGAGAGCCATTTCCCACCACCCTAACCTACACACAACACTGGGCTTTTCTCATTGCTGGGAGGGCCCTTGAAGAGAAACGAAGTCCTCTCTTAAGCAGTGTGTGTTCTAATTTTTTGCATCTGTGTGAGGAATGAGTTTTGTTCTGGGCGGCAGTATCAAGGCAGTGTGCGCGCATGTGCATTCAAAATGGGGCCTTCCTGATTCAACCTGAGCGGGATCTAACATGAACTGAGCGGACATCAAAAAAAGTGTGAGCATGCACACATGCGCATGCCTTTAGAGGGAACACTGCTCTTAAGATGTCAAAGAGGAAAGCACTGGGAAGGGCTGAACTTCCCATCACTCTGTGGACATCTTCCAAGATGGTGCAGGGGCTCAAGGGCTCCATTTCCCTTAAAGGAACCCTACCGGCACTGGGCAAGTGCAGCACTGCATGGTGAGAATGGTCATCTCTGTATGGTGCAGGAGGGTCTGAGCAGTGTATTCAGCTTTGGCTGATCCTTCACACAGGCCCCATTAACAATTAGTCAAGGAGCTGCACTTAAGGTCGATGGGACCACCATTGGTCCCTGGGCCTCGTGATGGAGAACATTGGTTTCCATAAGATCGGAGCTTCTAAGGAGTGGGTGTGTTTGCACTAACCACTTATTGCTGATTTGTCACTGTCACTTTAGTTAGAGATGTCGAAGCTACTGTAGAGTATATGCTTTACGGCTCCAGTTGCATTTTGTGGGGTTGCTGAAACATCATGGATAAAGCCAAGCATTGCCAAGGAAAGAGCAGTAATGGAGACTTCAGAGTAACTCTGATTAAATTCGTGAATATGAATAGCTTTGGTAACACCCTCATTTCAAAACCTGTGTCCTTCCTTCCTTATCCATTGCAAGGATTCATAGCCACCAGTTTATTTTCAGGCCCATAGCAATAGTTTAGTAGGTTTCTTAAATGCTTTCATCTACTTTTGCATCACTATCCTAATATATCAGGCGTTATTCTTACTGCCTGACAGTTTAATGAATACCAAGAGTTTTTGTGAACTGAAATGGTGAACAGTTGTAGAGTTAAAACTTTTGTTTTCTTTGGGACTAATGGGGTTTACTTGGTATATTGAATCAATCTGTCTTTGTTCTTGCAGCTGTCCCGTTTCCTCCAAGCCATCGGCTCACAGCTAAGGAAGTGTTTGACAATGATGGAAAGCCTAGAGTGGATATCCTAAAGGCACACCTTATGAAGGAAGGACGGCTGGAAGAGAGTGTTGCTTTGAGAATAATAACAGAGGGTGCTTCAATTCTCCGCCAGGAAAAGAATCTGCTGGATATAGATGCCCCAGTCACTGGTAGGTGCAAATGCTCCATCACTATGAAGAAATAGCAAATGTTCCATCAGAATGAAGAAATAAGAGGAATGCTATGTCAAACATTGGTTAGCCTGGTTCAGTACTGTCTACACGAACTGCAGTAATTCTGTAAGATTTCAGACGGGTACTTCCCAGCCCTCTCTGCAGGTGCTGGGAATTGAATCTGGAGCCTTCTGCATGCAAAGCAGGTGCTCTGCCACTGAGCGATCACCCCTCCCACTCTGCTGGCATTCCCCAAGAGCTATTCATTGGGCTGGTGGTTGGTTAGTTATTTTTCTGTTAATAACCAAGTGGAAACTCAAGACTATCCTGAGGGTAGTGAGAAATTAGGTGGTGGTTCTTCCCCTCTCTGCTCCAGAATAAATTATTCATGAACAGCGGCCAATAGAATTTAAACCTTGGTGCTCTGGCTTGAATTGCAGGCAATGTGTCAATTAGTTATCTCCTGAATTTACTTCTCTACATTGAGGTGTTGCAATATTTTACTTAAGTTGATGAATTATCAAATAGAATTTGACTTGAATTTTAATCCGAAACAAATTTGTTTGAAATGAATCCTATATCAGACTCTGAATGTGACATGTAACAATATGTATTCCCGCCATGAACAAGCTCTCTTTTCTGTTCAGTATCTGTGATATGCTTCATGCAGTATACGTTCGTGCAGTGTCGATTTGGGAGTGGCGGGGTGGAACCAGCAGTTGACATCCCAAGTCACAAAGAGCTGGTGCATCATTTTGCTAATGGTACTCCAGTAACTGCACAGGCACTTTCTCCTCCAGGATCAGCACTTGAGGCCCAGAACATGGATTAAGGGCACACAATGCAGCCACCTTGCTGAAGCTAAATGAGTCCTGGTTTGAACAGATGGGAGACCTAAGTATATACACACCTTTGGGGTGTGTGGCCGTAGTTCAGTGGTATTGCATCTGCTTTTCATGCAGAAGTTCATTGCATGCAGAAATTTGCGTGGCAGGTTCATTCCCTGGCAGCATCTTCAGGTATGGCTGGGAAAGACTCCTACCTGAAACCTTGGACATGCTGTGGCAAGTCAGCATGGGCCATACTGAACTAGATGGACCAGTGGCCTAACCTGATATAAGGCAGCTTCCTATGTTCCTATATAATACAAAGCATCAGTATGTCAACACAGCCTGTGTCTCTGTGTTGCTTTTTACTACCCACAGTGGATTTCAAACTGTGTTGCAAGAGTTCTTTGGTGAAAAGATAGGTAATCATGGATAAGCTTCTTAGGAACACAGGAAACTGCCTTACATCAAGTCAGACTATTGGTCCATCTAGCTCAGTATTGTCTCTACAGTGACTGGCAGTGGCTCTCCAAGGTTTCAGTTAGGAGTCTCTCCAAGCCGTGTCTGGGTATGCCAAGGGTTGAACCTGGGATGTTGTGCATGGAAAAGAGATACTCTACCACTGAGCCATGGCCCATTCATGGAATCCCAAACATATGGGAAGTGTTAAGATGAATGTTAGACTCTTAGTTTATGTGGGACAATGACTCAACCCAGCAGGCTTAATGTTGGGAACCCTTGGCTTAGCAGAATGGAGTTAATTCACAATGTTGTACAATTACCTACATGATGTCTGAAATGTAAGGCTGGGATTTTATTTGATCATATTCATTTGATTTAAAAACATTTAACAGGTAAAAAGATGCCCCTGATTAATCGGAAAGTAGATTTAAAGTCCTTAAAAAAAACAAAAACCTTACAAAGGACAGGCCTAGACAGAGGTATGTGTGAGCTGAGAATGCACGCTAGGACTTCCCCAGAACTCTGTACATTGTTCAGGGGCCCATGACAGCTATGTAGTGTTCTGTGGCAGACATTCACATTGAAGGGTTCTCTGAGACTAGAATGTTTAATAGATTGCTATAACGGAACAATGGCATACTTGCAATTGCTGATGATATGGGGTATTGCCTGTCTTGTTCCTGTTGAGATTATTATTATTATTTTAGCAATAAACAAATTATCTCTGCAACATAGAGCAAGTTTATTCCTGGCATGTGTAGCCTTTATTAAATGCTCACTTTTCAGGGTTTTTAATTATTCACTGAAGATGGACAGGAAAGCTAAAAATTGTAGTTGTGTATGTCTTACACTTGTTATGGAACACAAGGCCAGAAAAATATTAAATGTTCCCAGGTGCTGTCGTCAAATTGTCAGTGCTGTGGTGGTAGTGGTTGGTTTCTTGTTCCTGTGGCTGTGAAGACTGATAGACACATCAGTGTCCCATGAGAGGGAAGTGGGGTAAATTCTGACTTTCCTGGCCTGGGAATAACCATGGTTGCCTGTGGAAGCATCCAAGGGACCAGCCAGAGAAATTTTCCAAACCTTGGTGGGTTGTTGCCCCACTTTCAGCCACAGGTATCTAAAGGCTTGTGTGCCCGGGTAGATTAGCAAAACATTCTGTTTGTAACTTGTGTTGACTTGCTTACAAGACTGTGCTGTCTTGATTCTTACTTCCAACAACATCTAATATTTATTTATTTTATTTAGCATATTAATATAACTGCTAACTGCAGGAGTACCCAGTGTTGCGTTCCCGGATGTAGGGACACCACTCGCATCCTCGCCAGCCGCTTTGGCCATTTTTGGCTGAGGATGATGGGGATTGTAATCCTACAACATCAGGCGACTCAATGTTGGGAACCCTTGGCTTAGCAGAATGGAGTTAATGCCCAATGTTGTACAATTACCTCCATGATGTCTGAAATGTAAGGCTGGAATTTTATTTGATCTTATTCATTTGATTGAAAAACACTTAACAGGTAAAAAATATGCCTCGGCTTAATTGGAAAGTAGATTTAAAGTCCTTTTTTAAAAAAAGCTACAGATGGTAGGCATTATCTTAAGGCATTTTATCCTGCGTGAGAGAGAACAGGGGAATTGTATCCACTTAATAACTTCATTTAAAAACTTCCAGAGTGGCTATCAACATGATGAGTAATAAAATAGAGTAAAATTCAATATTTAAAACAAAACTTTAAAAGTTTTAACAAAGCAATAACAAACAACATATACCAAGATCTGGAACAGCCAATAATATCGTTTGTCATTTCTCTGCTATGTAAACTGCTTGGTTAACTTTTTGTTGTTGTTGAAAAGTGGTGTGTCCTGTCTTGTCTGTCTATCCATCTATCTATCCTCAAAGGCCTGGGCAGCCGAAAAAGACTTTCTGTGGTGCTGGAAAGACATCAGTTTGGTGGCAGACAAGCCACAACTGAACAAGCCTTTTTCTCCCGTCACCATCTGCCCAAATGTCCTCTGAAGACTGTCATAAGGATTGTCTTTTCTAGGACCATGCATATTGTAACAAACACATGCATCATCTAAAAATACAGTTGTTGTTTTTTCCTGCAGAGCTATTGTTTTTATGCATTTTGGTGCAGATTTAATCAATTAATCCACACATGCAATTAATTAGCACAGAGCTGAACCCCCCACCCCAATTTCCGTTGCATCATTTACAAGCAGTGAAAGGTTTCAGGTCAGGTTTACTGGGGACAGTAGCAGCAGAGATCTTCCTTCACTTCATTTTGTTTTTGTTTTTACATCTTTTATAAAGGTCACAGTAATTGATAAACCATTGTATACTCGGGTGAGTTAGGAAAGCCTTTTGCTAGTAGGGTAGACTCCTTCAAAAGCTACCATTCTATCCTCAAAAGCCCCCTCTGCAAGGAAATCTGCTGTCACCATTAAAGAAACAGCAACACAAATGGTCAAGACTTGCTTCCAAGTATATTATATTCACACAATCTACTTTAGGTGGATTTCCTATCTCCATTTCTTATCACTTATCTCCATTCTTATCTGGGGGGAGTCTTTTGGGACTGACAAAGGGATTTTAGGGAGTTGTGATAAAGGAAGCTTTTTAATTGGAGTACAGGAGAGTTTGCTGAAGGCTGGGATAATACTGGCTTCGTAGGTAAAGCTGGAATTTCAAAGATCCTTTCAGAAATTGCTTTAAATGTATATAAACTAGATGCATAAGATCTGTGCAGTATTTGAGTTGTGTGAGTTTTTCTCTCCTTTGTCCATTCTAGTTATAAATGATTGCACTGAGTCTTCCTTGAGTTCCCTTGGGAAATTATTGCAGTGGCTAATAGACCTTGGTTTCTAAATGTTTCCTGGTGTTCAGCTTGAATTTTCCTCTGCTCAATTTCAGCCAGATGCCAGTATTGGCTCTGCTGCAATATCGGCAGGGATTTTGCACATGATTAAGAGTTACCCTAATAATAAGTTTCACAAATATGTTATAAAAAAGCCTAGATGACCGCTAAGTAAATTGAAGTGTTAATATTAGACGTTCAAATGATACTGTATGGTGAAGAAATGAAGCAGGCAGAATTTTGAGCAAGTGTCCTGAGAAGGAATGGAAAGCCTGAGTTGATTACAGCAAATTGTCCTGCTTTGCATATTATTATAAAAATTAAGAGTTTCAAGCTACTTTTGCAAGTATTTGGTGGTAAAAATAAAGAACTAAGGGGCTTGGGATGTGAGAGCAGCACAGGAGCTAGCAAGCCAGTAAAGTGACAATATTTCATGAGACAGGAATATGGAGCTATTAGGCATGCTGAAACTCCACTTATGAAGCTTTCTCTGCACACGTTTCAGAGATTTCATCCATACTCCAAGAGCTAGAAGCTTGCTTCTTCTTAAATGAAAGTGAAGGGTTTGGGGGATGCCAAATTCCAGAATGGATTGTGTGTTTAAAGCACCACATTTGGGGATGTTCTAAATATGCCCCACTGCACTAACTGACTAACATCTCTGTTCTTTTGTGCATTGTGATTGATGCAGTTACCGTTGTTTGCTGTAGAGCTACAATTGCTAAGCTTATGAGCTTAGTATTCAAGGTGGAGATGAGAATTCCCCATGTAATTGTTGGGCCTGTGCAGGGCTTTAGCAAATGGAGGCAGTTCAGTTGCACAAAGTAGAAGGGCACCAACAAGAAAAATAAAACGCAAGTAGGGAGGCATCACAGCAGTGCATGTTGTACAAATGGGCACATTAGATGGTCTTCAGAGATCTCAGCTTTGATTCATGGCCTACTGATGTAGTAGTGATGTAATGGCTGACATACTGAGCAACTTTATGCACGTGGCAGAAAATAATGTTTACATTGTTGCACAGGAGCACTGTGTATAATGGCCGCACTGTCATGCAACTCAGTTTGTGTAATGTATGTGCTTGCACAAGTGTGCAAACATTCCATTCCATCCTTGTGCATGACACACAGCTGTGTGGTGGTCAACCAGGGGTTTTTTGTACCTTTTATGAGGTGGTCCACTTTGAGAACCCTGGCTATGAAGACTTCCTTAGTTGCTCTCTCAGTTCTTGATCTAGTGTGCTGGCCTGGAATCTCAGTAGAACAGTGCACTTGTGTCCCAGATTTTACTGAGCTTGCTTCTGACACTGGCAGCTTTTGGCATTAGAGATTCTGGCAAATGCTGATGTCTTCTAGTAGCAGCTGTTTGAATCCAGTTGTAAGCCAGGGAGGGATGCAAAAATTCTGTGCTCTCCTTAGCAGTCTCCTTATTCCATTTTTAAAAAGGAAACCGAGCCCTTACTAATAAATTGGAAAGAAATACATTTTGCTTAAGAAACCGAAGTCACTTAATGTCACTTAAGAAACCACAGGGAAATGAGTGACGCTCAGAGCTTTGCTTAGAAATAACACGGAGATGTCAGCAGCCTATTCTTACTGCAACTAGTTCATAACTGAAATAGCACATTAGATGTCTTGTTGGTTAGCATAGATAAGGACATGGAGACTGAACTGTACAAAAGGAAACCAAGCACAGGAGTCCTCTGTTTTCAGTCACTTACTCTGGTGGCTTGCTATTGATTTAATACATTTTATACCACCTACTACAAGTCTCAAGGCAGTTAACAAACAACAACGTTCGGAAATTCAAAACAAACACCAAAACACATGCAGAATTCATTAAAAACCATTTAAAACGATAAAACTAAAAATTCAACTTAAAAACCTGGCTCAACAGGCACATCTTTAGTTGTTTCCTAAAAGCCATCAGGGATGGAGCAGCTCTAATTTCAACAGGAATTGTGTTCCACAGTCCCGAGATAATTATAGAGAAGGCTCACCTCTGAGTTGCCACCAGGTGAACTGGCGATACCCTTAGACAAACCTCCTTAGATCTTGATAGGCGGCAGCGTTCATAACAAAGAAGACATTCTCTTAAATACCCCTGGGCCCAAGCCATCAAGGGCTTTCTTGATAACAACTCACATTTTGCCTGGAAGCTTATTGTCAACCAGTCTAATTCTTTCAGAACAGGATTAATTTGGTCTCTTCAGGACAATCTGGAGACCAAGCTGGCGGCAGTATTCTGCACCAATTATCATTTCTGGACTATGTACAAAGGTGGCCCACGTAGAGCGCATTGCAGTAGTAATGCCTGGATGTTACCAGCATGTGCACCACTATCTTAAGGTTACTGTCTTCCAGGAAAGGGTGTAGTTGGCATATCAGACAAAGCTGCTGATGAACACTCGCAGCAACCACCTCTGCCTGAGATATCAGAGAGAGGGTTGCATCTTCCTTCACTACTATTACAATAGTCTTTTAAAAACAAAAATACAGATGAGTGTTTAGGAATTAGCAGCTGGTAATGTGCCATGAATCCTGGCATAGTGCTTGCAGGTGTTGCTTAATCTCAACACAGCTATGGTATATGCTCCTATCTCTGTAGTATTGCCAACAAGATTTGATTTCCAGGAATTAGCAGGGCAGATTTTGGTCCCAGATGGGACTGCATTAAATACATGGAAATCCAGGGATAAGAGGGCTGGTATATCTGCAGGTTCTATAGACTGGCCCGGGTTCTTCCTCCTCCAGTTGGCATCCTTGTTCTTCTCACCTAGGAAGTAATGCTTAGTCGTGCAATTATTATTCCTATGTAAAGAGGAGAGCTGGTCTTGTGGTAGCAAGTATGACTTATCCCCTTAGCTAAGCAGGGTCCACCCTGGTTGCATATGAATGGGAGATTAGAAGTGTGAGCACTGCAAGATATTCCCCTTAGGGGATGTAGCCACTCTGAGAAGAGCATCCAGGTTCCAAGTTCCCTCCCTGGCTTCACCAAGATAGGGCTGAGAGAGATTCCTGCCTGCAACCTTGGAGAAGCTGCTGCCAGTCTGTGTAGACAATACTGAGCTAGATAGACCAGTGGTCTGACTCAGTGTATGGCAGCTTCCTATGTTCCTAAAGGGATTGTCTGCATAGAGATTTTGAGTGTCGGTTTGGCAGGTTAGAACAAAGTGCTGATGCCCGTGTATTAAACTGGTGGAAAGCGTGTATCCTTTCTCTTGTATGGACCCTGCCAACCACAGTGTGTCTCTTTTCTCTCCTAGTCTGCCACATGGGCTACCAAGGGATTATTTATTTATTTATTTATTTATTTATTTATTTATTATTTGATTTCTATACCGCTCTTCAAAAAATGGCTCCAGGTGGTTTACACAGAGAAATAATAAATAAATAAGATGGAGCTCTGTCCCCAAAGAGCTCACAATCTAAAAAGAAACATAAGATAGACACCAGCAACAGTCACTAGAGGTACTGTGCTGCAGGTGGATAGGGCCAGTTACTCTCCCCCTGCTAAATAAAAGAGGATCACCACGTTAAGAGGTGCCTCTTTACCATGTTAGCAGTATGGGCTGTACTTGGAGCTTGTGTGGCTTACAGAGACGAGGAATAGAACTGAGCCCCTTAATACCACACATGGGCAGGCATACCTGAATAAGCACACCAGTTCATCATCTAGATTTAAGGGGAGCCTTTTGGATTTTTGAACAGCCCATATAATTATGTCGGAGAACTTGCCATGCATAATGTTTACCTAACACAACTGTAAATTTTATAATAATAATAATGATACTTAATTATGTATAAATGCAGTCATATACCACTTTAGGGCCATGATTTTCAAACTGTGTTCAGAGGAACCTTGAGTGGGGTCAGGGTGGGGATTGGAAGCTTAGCAAAGGTTCCTTGGATCAGTAACAGCAAACAAGACCCTCTGCATGATAGGATTATTTAGCGAGTAAGGCTGCCACTGACTCCACTCCTGCAAAAATTAAGCAGGCAAGGCTTTTTTGTGATTTATCAGTCTGTGGAAATAAGTCACCTGCTTAATTTTTGCAAGAAAGGTGGCAAACAGTGAGGCTTGATAGGTCCCTCAGATGCTCAGTATTAACTGAGAATATGTCCCGTGATCCTCTGAAACCTATAGCAGACAGGTGTGGAAGAGTTCCTTAGGACAGGATGTCTGAAAAACACAAATCAAAATGCTTGCTATACATTTTCCCCCATAATGCTTAGAACAGTCGTGTAAGGTAAGTCAAGGTAGACGACTGGAGTGCAAATGGAGAAAGACTCAACTCAAATCCGACAGATTACAACATGCAGCACATTTGAAGATCTATGCTCAAGTGATACATGCAGCAAAGAAGCTAATCTTTTCCGCCTGTATTGTATCCACAAACCCATACCCAGCAGAGTTGTTCAGGATTGTGAGAGGGCTAATGTGTTCCCTTCCCTTGAATCAGAACTTGGAACCATCAATTACCTGCTGTGACATTTTTAATGAGTTATTTGTGGATAAAATATCTCTTTTCGAGCTGACTTAGATTCAGATACCACAATTACTGCAGTGTCTGATGTGGAGGTGTCCAGCGACTCCACATATGTGATTAGGCTGGATCAGTTTCAGTTTGTGATTCCCAAAGATGTAGACAAGCTGATTGGAATGGTGCGGCCTACCACCTGTTCTCTTGACCCTTGTCTGACTTGGCTTGCACTATCAGCCACAGAGCTTGCTGTAGAAGGCCTGGTAGCTATTATAAATGCTTCTCTGTGGGAGAGCAAGATGCTTCTTTGCCTTAAGGAGGCAATAACTAGACTTCTTCTGAAGAAGCCTGCATTGGATCCCACAGAGTTAAGCAAATATAGGCCTGTCTCCAACCTTCCATGGCTGGGCAAGGGTGAGGGTGAGAGGGTGACGGCTTCCCAGTTCCAAGCAGTCTTGGAGGAAACTGATTATCTAGAACCATTTCAAACTGGCTTTTGGGTGGGCTATGGAGTGGAGACTGCCTTGCTTGGCTTGATGGATGATCTCCAATTAGGAAATGACAGAGGGAGTGTGACTCTGTTGATCCTTTTGGATCTCTCGGTGGCTTTTGATACGATTAACCATAGTAGCCTTCTGGAGTGTCTGAAGGGGTTGGGGGTGGGAGGCACTGCTTTGCAGTAGTTCCACTCCTACTTCTTGGGCAGATTCCAGATGGAGACAGTTGCTCTTTAAAATCTGAACTTTCGTATGCTGTCCCTCAGGTTTCCATATTGTATCCAATGTTGTTTATCATCTACATGAAACCGCTGGGAGAGATCATCAGCAGATTTGGTGCAGGGTGTTATCAGTATGCTGATGACACCCAAATCTATTTCTCCATGTCAACAGCATCGGGAGAAGGGATAGCCTCCTTAAATGCCTGCCTGAAGGCAGTGATGGGCTGGATGAGGGAAAGCAAACTGAAACTGAATCCAAATAAGATGGAGGTACTTATTATGTGGGGTTGGAACTCGGGAGACTACTTTAATCTTCCTGTTCTGGGTGGGGTACACTTTCCCAGAAGGAACAGGTACACACTCTGGGTGTGCTTCTAGATCCTAACCTCTCCCAGGTGTCCCAGGTTGAGGCAGTGGCCAGAGGTGCTTTTTATCGGGTTCAGCTGATATGCCAGCTGCATCCATTTCTCAAGATAAACAACCTCAGAACAGTGGTACATATGTTGGTAAGCCTCAGACTTGACTATTGCAATGTGCTCCATGTGGGGCTGCCTCTATGTGTAGTCTGGAAACTGCAGTTGGTACAGAATGCAGCAGCCAGGTTGGTCTCTGGGTCATCTTGGAGAGATGATATTACTCCTGTGTTGAAAGAGCTACACTGGCTGCCGATAAGTTTCTGGGCAAAATACAAGATTCTGGTTACAACTTATATAGCCCTAAATGGCTTAGGCCTTGGGTATTTGAGAGAATGTATTTTTCACCACGACCCCCACTGCCCTTTCAGATTATCTGGAGAGGTCTATCTGCAGTTGCAACCAGCTTGTCTGATGGCTACTCGGGGACAGGCCTTCTCTGTTGCTGCCCCTTACTCTGGAACGTGTTTCCTGCTGAAATAAGAGCCTCCCGAAAAGTCATACTGATGACTTTTAAAAAGGCCATTAAGACACATTTTGTTCATCCAGGCTTTTAATTAGATTTACAGTTTGTTAAAATTTTTAATTAATGTTTTAATTGGTACTGTTTTTATTGTAAACTGCCCAGAGATATATGTTTTGGGCAGCAACAGAGAAGCATATTAACCAATATTATAATTGGTTAATATTATTTATTTATCTCCATGAAGCTGTCACACGATGACTGCCTAAGGCTTGTGTGTATGACTGCAGTAAGATTTGAAAGGGCAACCTCCTGCTTTGCTGCTTACACTGTTAGTCTCCAGAAAGGTACATAACTTTACATTCAATTCGATCTTTGCAACAGAACACTGACTGTTACTCGATAGTACTACTCAGGAGTTGTTCTAAAGGGCTAATAAATTTCAATAGGACTTCCTTTGAGCAATTTAGTCAGGATGGTCCCATCCCTCTTTGGGGCATGACCTGGTGTGGCTGGTGACTAGGTCTTCTAAGTGGTGCTGACTAAACTTTGGAACTCTCTGCCCTTTGAAGTTTTCCAGGCCCTCACTTTAAGACTGCAATGGCCATTGTGGCTGGAGATGATGGAAGCTATAGTCCAACAACGTCTTGGGACCCAAGATTGGGAACCTCTACAATAGTCTAATCGCTGTCTAAGCAGTGTATAATTGTAACAAGAACAGTTTTCTGCAGTGTATGTGGAGCTGCACTTGGAGGGTGTCCAGAAGCTTAAGTTGGTGCAAAATGAACAGCAGCAAGACTGCTGATGTCACCAGGAAGGTTTTCACAGCTGGCTTTTAGTTCGCATCTCCTCCAGTATGGTGATGTGTGTTCCCATATCCGCCAAATTTACCCAGAAGTCCCTGCAAGCTATCAGGGAGCACTTCACAAACAATTCGTGTTTTTCATTGTGCATTAAGAGTGTAATCCGATTTATATCCGGGTGGGTATCCACTTTTTGCATCGGTTTGGGGGTGCAACTTTGAACTTGCAGTAAAGCCTTGCAGAAAACCCGCAGTAAAGCCTGCTGTCTGGGGAAGCTCTTGGTAGCATGTGTTCATTAAACCTAGGCTTTGATCTCTACAGTGGATAATATATTGGTTAACTGGAGTCATATGTTCAGGTTTGACAGCTGCTTTGGTAATTATGGGCCCAGTGTAGGGGTGCCGATCCTCTCCTAAGAATTTGAGTTCTCCCTCTCATTTAGTAGCTGACATACTACGCAATGCTCCGTGCCTTTTAACAAATTGTGTCTGCAGAGTGCTCTTGCACAAATGCAGTTGCACTACGGAGATCCATTATTTCAGGCCTGTTTGTGCAATTTTCTGAGGAGGAGGAGTGTGCTCTTGTGCAAGTGCATGCACATTTTGTTAGAAGGCGCACAGAATGTTGTGCTGTATATCAGCCACTGAACTGCCTCTCCCCAACCAAACCTAATAACCCACATTTTCAATTCTCAAAACACATTTTTCTCCCTGAAAAGTTTCTCTCCTCCCCACCTGCAAAATTTAACTGAGGAGTTGCTCCTCAGACTTGCCCTTTGTCTGCACTCCTGGGTATACTTAAATGTGAACTTGTGAAACGAAAATGGGTGCAAATAGAAACTGGGATCATTTCTGAATTTCTGTGTTGGACACATCTAAAACTCAGTTTTGAGGGATGCTTTCAAAGCTGCAGGGGAGTCTTGTTCATATATCGTACAACACGCATTTACCAAATCCATTCCTGGAGAAACAGAATGATAGGATGTAGGGATTAGAATGCTGGACAAGAACTGGGGAGACGGGCTCAAATCCCCATTTTGTATGAAGCTCACAAGGTGATCATAAGCCAATTCTTTTTTCTTAGCCTACCTACATCACAGGGTGGTTGCAGGGGGCAGGGAGACTCCTGTATGCTGCCCTGCACTTCTTAGGAAGAAGGTTGGGATATAATTACAGTAAATCATTATCCTTAGCATTATTTCTGCTTCCTTACATCCTGATAGAAAAACCATTTAAAAAGCAAGCTCATTTTAGCCCTGAATATGATATAGGAAGTTCTTATTCATTATGTCATTTAAGAGAGCTGGTCTTGTGGTAGCAAGCATGACTTGTCCCCTTAAGCTAAGCAGGATCCACCCTGGTTGCATATGAAAGAGAGACTAGAAGTGTGAGCGCTGTAAGATATTTCCCTTAGGGGATGGAGCCGCTCTGGGAAGAGCATCTAGGCTCCACATTCCTTCCCTGGCATCTCCAAGATACGGCTGAGAGAGATTCCTGCCTGCAACCTTGGAGAAGCCGCTGCCAGTCTCTGTAGACAATACTGAGTGAGATGGACCTATGGTCTGACTCATTATATTTATTACTAGTTGCTTTTTATCTGTGGTCCTAATAGGTTTTAGTGAATAATATGAACTGAGAATGGAGGAGGGGTTCCACAAAATGTTCCTCTAATGAGGTACAAAGGCTGTAGAATTAATAAACCTTTGATAGAAATTGGCTGGATTACTACTTCACTTTTTGTCTACAATACAATTTTTAAAACAGTTCTTTGCAGAATAGATCTCAAACATTTTTGTGCAGGTTTCCATTTCTAAAGTAAAATGAGGATTTTATAATGTAATTAACATCTAGCTATGCATCATGGAAAGCAGCTCACCATTGTCTTTTCAGCCTGTTCTCTGTCCCTCTTCAACTCCTCTGATTCCAGATAATCTTTATCAGGGGGTTTCCTGCAATTGTGCAACATTTTTATTACTAGCTGGGCAACTTAAAACCAAAACAACGTCTCAGCACTTCTTGATTGTTAACAGCAAAACCAAACAGTTTAGATCCCTTCTCCCATACACATACCATTATTAGAAGAGCCCTAAATCTTGCATATTTGTCATTCGCATAGTTACAACAAACATCTATATCAAGCCACGAGAAATAGTGGTGGTCATATCATTAAGGTTGGCTTTGATTGATTGATTGATTGATTGATTGATTGATTGATTAAGTGCCATCAAGTCGGTGTTGACTCTTAGCAACCACATAGATTCTCTCCAGGATGATCTGTCTTCCACTTAGCCTTTAAGGTCTCTCAGTGTGCATTCATTGCTGTCGTAATAGAGTCCATCCACCTGGCTGCTGGTCATCAACTTCTTCTCTTTCCTTCAACTTTTCCCAGCATTATGGACGTTTCAAGGGAGCTGGATTTTCGCATAATGTGTCCAAAGTATGATTGTTTGAGCCTGGTCATTTGTGCCTCAAGTGAAAATTCTGAATTGATTTGTTCTATGATCCATTTGTTTGTTTTCCTGGCTGTCCATGGTATCCTCAAAAGTCTTCTCCAGCACCATATCCTTTCCTTGGAATGTCCTTTCCAAGGCCTTCATTGCAGCCCTACCAAGTCTGCGGCGTATTTCTTGACTGCTGGATCCTTTACTGTTGATGGTTGATCCTAAAAGGCAGAAGCTATCCACCACTTCAATGTTTTCATTGTCAATTCTGAGGCTGGTTGCTGTACCCGTTGTCATTAGTTTAGTCTTCTTTACATTTAGTTGTAGTTCCATTTTTTCACTGTGCTCCTTGACTTTCGTTACTAGAGCTTGCAGATCATCCACATGGTTGGCTTAGTAATGTGGAATAACTGGGCTTAAAAGAAAACATTGCCTGGAATTACTTGCTGGAAAAAAGATCCTAATCAAGACTTAATGGTATACAGGAAACACAAGCACTTTTTATAGGCTTTCTTTCCCTTCCCATCATCTGCAATTTTGGTCCAAGGAATGATACTTATTCTGGCATGATCATGTGACCTCAACATTTAATTTGCTCTCGATTTGTGCATATTGGTGGCACTGGGCATTTCAGCACCAGCTCGCTGAGGTTAAGTGCTCTATCAGGAAATTGATAGTGATCCATTTGACCAGTTGTTTCTTTGAAGTAAAATTTATTTCCATGAACAAACAGGAAGAGATGTACGCAACAATCCTTAGATAACTCTGAATGTTCCAGATATAAAGGAAGCTGATATAATTGGGCACTAATACTGTGTAAACAGGATCTACTAGCTAGCTGAGTTGCACGGTGGGCTTTTTGTCATCTTTTTGCAGAGATAGTGTATTGTGGGTGGGCTGTGTATTTCTAGGGCAAGGGGTGGAAGTAAAAACAAACAAACATCCAGTAATTTTAATAAACTGTTGCTAATAGGGATTGAACACAAAGAGAGTAGTACTCAAAATGAAATGGGGAGGGTAGGAGTCCAAGTACTAATGATGTATGGAAAACCAAACAAAATACATTCAAGGATGTATAATGTATATCCTTGAAAATATTCTGATTAGTTTTCCATACATCGTTAGTACTCTCCCCCACCCCTGCTAATAGGGAAACAGGATTCCTTGATCAATGAGAAACTGAGAACATTTGTTAATATATTTTTTCAAAGTATACGTAAAAGGTAGGTGAAGATTTGTGGACTGTCCTCCACAGGAACAGAACTTGGGATATTGGAAGTTAATTTATGGAGTATTCTGCCACAGGATGTGATGATGGCCACTAGCTTGGATGGCTTTAAAAGGGGCTTGGACAAAGTCATGGAGGACAGGTCTATCAATGGCTACTAGAGATCTCAGAGATATCTTGTGGGCCACTGTGGGAAACAGGATTCTTGAGCAGATAGGTTGGATCCAGCGGGGCTGTTCGTATGTTCTTATTGATTTGTGAAGTTTTGTGATACAGAATTTAGTTTTGGGATACTCTCAGTGAAGATCTCAGCAGAGTTGTTAACAGGGATTGTAACATGTAAAATCCATATTATTTTTCCATGTTAAAGATAACAGAATACTCTTTTAAAATATTTAAATGTCTTAAACTAAAGGAGAACTTGGAGTGGCCGAGTTTGGAGAGGCAAATATTTTCCAGACTTTGGGAAGAAACATGTTTAGGCATTCTGTAAAAATGTCTGATTGGGAGACTATATTTCAGTGCCTCTTTCTTAGCAATGTAATGGCAAGAAGAAGGCTCACTAGAGGAGGCTTGGGAATAAGGTGGCAGCTGACTGTCCAAGCCACATGTCATGATGCAGCTTGGAGAGTGACTTTGGTGCCCTGGACAGTTGGCTGGAGGAACCTGGGAAAATCCCAGAGCAGCTGTGTTTGCTCTCCAGGGCAGAGTGCCACCTGCAGCAGTCTTCAGCTGGCAAGCCATCCATGGAAAGCATTAATATATCAGCTCTAGGAAAGCAAGCATCTCCTGATTACTAGCCAGAATGTTTTCTGAATTGTGTACTTCACCAAAATGTGTTTAAGTGTTCTTGAATCATAATTGTGCAAACAGAGTTGGAAGAATTATGCTTATTCCAAACTCTAGTTCCCTTGTTCACAGTTTGGTTGGCTGGCTGATTAATGTTCATATAGAGCCATCAATGAACCTTGTGTTTAGGGTAGCATAAGTAAGAGAGAAAACTGGCCCCTGCTCCGAGGACCATGCAGTCATAACATTTAGACTACACAGAGTGTAGGGAAGAAAAGGAGGCAGGAGATGAATGTGGGTGACTGTGGTTACAGGTACACAGCCTTGGATTCTGTTCAGGGTGACTATTAAAAGCTTAATCCATAATTTTGACAGAAGAGGTCGGTTTTGAGGAAGGAGGAAATGTGCCACCATATACTCGTTTTGGGATAGAGTTTCCAAGCATAGGGAGCAGAAAGGGAGAATGGGCAGAATTCATTTAATTACTTTTAGTTATTTGCATGACATGTAATTTTTCATGTTCTAACAACACAAACAATAACAATTCATACTGGAAAAGGGATAAGTACTGGTTAAGTTTATGATGCATGAGGGGCAGACAATTGCATGGTTGGTGTTAGTGGTTGGCATTGCTGAATACTGCCAAAGACCCGGTGACTTTAGAAGGGTCCCCAAGACACCTCTGTGCCCACAGCCTTTGGGAGATGATGGTGGAGAGCCCCTCTCAGGCAAGAGAGCTGCTCCATTGTCACCACCTCTACCAAGGTATACCCCGTGATGAAATTGGAGAAGGCAGTTTGAGGATTCCCTGAAATCTGGAGCTAGTCCTGGCTGATCGTTCTACTTCAAGAGCACTTTGTATTAAGTGGTCCCATTAAGTGTTAAGTGGTTTCCATTAAGAACATGGAAACTGGCCTGTGGTGATACTAGAAAAATACTGGAAAACTGTAAATGAAGATGTTTGGGTGTCACATCCAGATAGAAGTATCACTGTATTAGTACTGTCCAGGTGAAGGGAAGGTATGTCAGGAAATAAGTATCACAAGCTAGCACTCTCTCCTCTGCCCCCTGTCAGACTCTGATCCCCCACTTTCAGATCTCCTATTAGGATTAGCATGGGGATCAGCACTGCTCCTGAATGGCTTTGTGGGTGGTCTGATATGATGCTTCTGTCTGGAAACGTCCAAGATGTACATTGCAGTCTGTCTGCAGAGTCTGCGGCAGCAGCTCACCCTCCCAGAAGGTCATAAGCGCGTTTTGTTTCATGCTGCGTCTGACTGCTTCTGTAATGCAGTACTGATCTGAAATATGTGTGTTCTGTATTCCTAGTGTATGGCGCTTTGTACGCCCCTTGGTTTAGAAAAGCACGATACTAACGAGCTCACATGTACATAGGACTTTCATTAAACGGATGTTTGTTTTGTTGGCTGCACTGCAGCCCATTTAGGTCACTGTAAGCATTAAATAGGCACAGTAATTGTGCAGACTTCAGAGTGTATTTGAAATATGACGGTACACGTGTCTAATTAACCTTTGTTCCAAGCAGTCAAAGTAGGCATTTCCACCATGATTCCATGTCTTCTCCTCTTAATGCTTAAGGATACATTAATCATAAAGATCTCCATGACAGGTACCATTTTAGAGCCCGCATGTCACTTTGCTTGAATAATGGGGGCAGAAGCCCCCAAATGAGAGTGTGGAAACAGATCTGTTCAGATACCCTCTCTTTCAAAGCTGACAAATGTATTGGGTAAAGATGAAACTTGGTCTGATCCCACTGTTTCGTAACCTTCCTGTCTGGAGCTTTTCTGCAATTTGTTTTTTGGGGGGGAGGGGGGTGGCAGGTGGGGTTGGGCTGTACTCTTAAAACAGGAAAACTTGCTTCAAAGAAAAAATGGCTGACATGGGGTGGGGCAGCCCTGCATTGGAGTTAAGGACCCACCAGGGCTGCTGTGCAACTTGAAAAGTAGCTCTAGTGGTGCACTGTGATAGGGCCACTATGGAACAATATAGGCCCATTCACATGTCACATTCAACACTCTTACAATGTGTGTGCAGCGTACACAGGTTCAGATCTGGACACAGGCGCAGTCATTCATCTGCTGAACGCTAGTACAGAAGTACACTTCCTATCTGTACCATGCATTTGAAGGGCCTGTATCCAGGTTCACTTTAAAAATGAACACAGCTCAGTCATTTACACAAAAACATGTACGAGCATATGGACCTCTGTATACTCCTGCAGCATACAGATAATGGGGCAAGAGGACTTCATATTCCCTCATTATGATGCTGCTTGCACTTTATACCAGCCTTCCTCCGAGGAACTTGGGGTGGTGTGCATTGGATACTTTTGTTCTCACAGCAGCCCTGTGAGGTAGCTTAGGCTGAAGGAGTCTTTATGACTGAGTGGAGATTTGAATCCTCTGTCTCTCTGCTCCTAGTCACACTCTAACCACTACACCACACTGGCTCCTGCATGGCAAAACTTGTAACTTCCTCTCTCACGTTAGGATATTGAGGAAAACCACTACACCTGCGTGTGGCAAAGTGTAGATACTGGCCTGAAGACTTGCAAATCTTGGTCATTTTTTTTTTAAGAGGGAGGAAAACCTCATTTTTATTAAATTATGAAACTGGAAGTGTTTTCCTGTTTTATCTTTGTCGCACAAAAATTAATAATGCATTAAGTCTTGAAAGTTTAGCTGTAGGGATTTGAATAGGAGGATGCTTTAAAAAGACAACAGAACCTACCTTCCTTCATAGGGATAGGTGGCAGATGGAACTGACAGCAGCAGGCTGCATTGCATCAGAGGGTTCAGTTTCGCATGAGGCTGATGTCTGAACAGAGGCACCCGGCTTCTCCGTTGCACATGCAGAGCTGGGTGTGCAGCCCCCTGGATCAACATGCATTGCTCTGTTAACAAACTTTGTTTAATGTGACAAGGAGGAATTTATGCTGCAAAATGTACGCCAAATTTATGCCGGAAACAGCTGGCTTTGTTTGGTGTTATTTTTGGCTCGCTGGAGAGGCTGGGTAGGAGAGCAGGTATCCTGTATCACATCGGTGGTGCCATTCCAATGTTTGTGTTAAGTGATTCAGAGAATTAATGGAAGCTAGGCATGCATTTAGTACAACAGACAAATGAGCTGTCAACATGGTCAGGAGGGTGTCTGTACAAGCTGTGAGATAACTACTGATGGCTGCAAAGAAGGCCCAATATTTTTGCTCAATTTTGCCCCCCTAAACTTCAAAAATCAGGTGGTGGCATGGCCGTTATGGAGACATTAATATGTTTCTTTTATTTATTTATTTATTTAGCACATTTTTATACCGCCCTAACCCAAGGTCTCAGGTTTTTATGGTTTTGTTTTATGTATTTGCTCTTGCCTCACTAGTTGCAGTTTAGACAAGTTCCTTAAGATGAGATTGCAATAAAATGTTAGCACTTCAGCATCAAAACCATATGGATAACAAAATACTTGCACTGAGTACTCTTATTCCACAGATAGAAGCTTGGTTGTTCATATTATTCTGTCAAGTGGCAGGCAGGTTTTTGTCAGACAGTAGCCACAGAAAGGTGGTGGTGGTGGGGTGTGTGTGTGTTGCACAGGCAAGCAATAAATCTGGAATCACCTGACTAAAAAGGTGGACAAAGTCAGTGCCATTAATTGGAGGGCAGGGAGAGATGATCCAGTTTCTGTCTGTGTAATAAGTGGTCCATAAGGCATCTATTCTACAGCCTAAATGCAATTCTAGGAATTGATCTTCTGTCCTAGTTGCCTGTGAAGCAAGGAGAGGCAAAGGATGGTCTGCAGGACCTCAGAGAGGTAGGAAGGAACAGGTTGACTCTATACCAGACAGCTAGGCAGAACCCTTAAATACCTTTGAGCTCAGACTACCCCTCCTGAACTCTACCTCCCAGCCTGGAGAGTCGAAGCTTCAAAGAGGCAGCCTTCTGGAGACTGGCACTCCTCCTTGGCTTTAGCTGCTCCTGCTGAGCTTGTTGGCACTGGTGTGCAGATATTGGGGTGTTGGGGGACAGACTGGCTTTGTAATAGATGTTAGGATCATGAGAACATAAAAAAAGCCCTGCTGGATCAGGCTCAACGCCAATCTAGTCCAGCATCCTGTTTCACATGCTGGCCCACTGGATCCCTCTGGGAAGCCCACAGGCAAGAGTGGAAGGCATGCCCTCTCTCCCGTTGTTCCCCTGCAATGGGTATTTAGAGGCATCTTGCCTCTGAGGCTGGAGGTGACTTATAGCCCTTAGACTAGTAGCCATTGATAGACCTGTCCTCCATGAGTTCCTATCCAGGAGCTCATGCCCGGAGGGTGATTCCTCAGGGCACTCTGACTCTGGGGCACACTCAGATTCTGGACTGGTGTCAAGAAGTTCCAGGGCTGGGGATAGTGCTGGGCCTTCTACCTCAGATTCTGGTCCTGTGTCAAAATCTGGGGCTGGTCCTGCCTCCTTAGTGTCTGGCTCAGCCACTGCTGTAACCAGGGGCATCAATGAGCTTGGACCATAACATTAGGCATCATCAAGAAAGAAAGAAATGCTTGAACCCAAACACATGCAAAACTTAAATCAGGAAAAGCATTATGCAGAATAATTGTATAGTATTTTCTTGCCTGCGAGAGTTGAAAACGAGAAGCCTGTTTTTTAAAATCGCTTGTTTTCTCTCTCCTGAAAACAGAATTCTTTCCAGTAGGCTCCTATGGCCAAGGGAGAATGGGAAGATACTGTACCTAGAATCCACTCATCATCAACACCAAGGCTTAATTTGAAAAGTAAATGTTCTAGGTCATCATGGCCTCCAGCTGAACATCCAGTTAGGGTTGCTGGCCTAGCAGAATTTAAGCTGAGAGCCTTGCAGAGTCAAAGTGGCATCCATCATACAAAGTGAAGGCAGCATCCAAGAAAGTGTTTGCACTTAATGTGACAACTGCCATCTTGGCAAGTGAACGCTAGGACCTTCAGCTTTCACAGCTTGAGAGAAGGAATATAGTCTAGATTGTCGTAGCAATAGTCTGTGGGTTTTTATTCTCTCCCCCCCCCCCCCGGGATGCAAGTGCTACTTCAAGAAATTACGTTTCCAAAGAATTGTACCAGATAAGATATATACATTTTCTCCACCTCCCCCAGGACTTGGGGCCACTTTGGAAGCTCATTATGAGCTGGACACAACTTTGAATGGTTTTTCAAGTATAACTGATACAATTTTGAATTATTATATTCATGAACAGAGTTGAGAACAGAGCACTGCAAGCAGACATGGTGCAGATATTGTTCCTTGTCCTGAAACAATTCACTCCACATCTTGTGGGAGGGGGATCATTTTTAAAAAATAAAACTTATGTAAATCATAATATATGAGAAAACAAAGCATTGGAACCTCCTTCTAACTTGTCTAAAGGTTTTATAGTATTTAGTGAAGATTTGTAAGCACCTTTTCTAAACATTTAACCATGAAATGTGGGGTTTTCATGAGTCTGACAGAAGTCTGCTCTTCAGCCCCTATTTGCCTGCTTCACTTGTAGAGGATTTGGAATAGCAGCTTCTGGATTTTCTATATCAAGTCAACCCTGAAACCTCACTTCTTCTTTCTCTACGGGACTGTGCTGTGTGTGTGTGTGTTTATGTACGCGCCACACACACACACCCTTTGTTTTACACACAGACACACACCCTTTGTTTTACACACAGACACACACCCTTTGTTTTACACACAGACACACACCCTTTGTTTTACACACACACACACACACACACACACACACACACAGAGCCCACCATGCGAGGTCTGTGGGGCAGAAATGCTAGATTTCTTTGTCACACAGAGTTCTGAGCTTTGACTAAAGATGGCTGCAGCTCTTGCTCTTCTTAAAGTATTTCTTCTCCTTCAATATTATTTCCCCAGAATAATTGGGAACCCTTGCATCACAGTTAAATGTGACATGGGAATACGTGTGCCTTCTTTCACTAAGTCTACTGGATCCTCAAAAGATGAATGTGAAAACTATCCTGGGGTGGGGGGAAGTCATGAGAAAGAGGCTAAGTTGGGAGGAGGGGAAAGAACAGGAATATTGGGCATCTACCAATCCACTTGCCAGCTTCCCAGTAGTGAGTGCCCCCAGCTTTCTGGTGGACAGGACACACGGCAGAGATCTCACTAGAGGTTTCATACCTGCTACCATTTTAGAGAAGGTAAGAAACAACAATAATCCTTTCTGAGCGATAAAGCGGATGACTTTAAGAGGGGCTTGGATAACTTCATGGAGGAGAGGTCTATCTATGGCTACTAGTTGGAGGGCTATAGGCCACCTCCACCCTCAAAGGCAGGATGCCTCTGAGTACCAGTTGCAGGGGAGTAACAGCAGGAGGGAGGGCATGCCCTCAACTCCTGCCTGTAGGCTTCCAGCGGCATCTGGTGGGCCACTGTGTGAAACAGGATGCTGGACTAGATGGGCCTTGGGCCTGATCCAGCAGGGCTGTTCTTATGAGAGGGCTCCCACTGTTTCTTACCATCTCCATCTTCTGACACAAGCAATGTCTGGCTAGTGAGCTAAGCCTAAATTGGTTGATCCCTGAGTAACAGAGGTCTTGAAAAGCAAGTAATTACCTTGATAGCTGTATTCCTTCCCCATGAGAATTTTGAGAAGTAGGTCCTCTCCATCAGCACTTTTGTGCTCACCATGGTTGAGAGTGATTTCCCCCTCTCAAGAGCAAACCAGCATTCTGTGATTTGATCACAAGACTTCACCAAATATGTTTTTGATGTTAACATACTCTAATACAGAAAATGTGTGTCAGTCAGTAAGGTAAGGTGTGCATGCCTGAGTGTTTCCTACATGGTTTGCTTTTTTGCAAGTAAACACAGCCCAGGATGTGGGACTTGGAAAGCCTCATAAAGCACTTCAAGACACTCTGCTTGTGCCATGTCAAGATGGATACATCTTACCTTCTTTCCCACCCCACTGTGTGACAGGATTCCATAAGAACGCTTACATAACCACTCCCTCGGTGGTATACGCTCTAAAATGTTTCCAGAGCTGCTTCTGCAGGCATCCCCATGAATCAGATTGATCAGTGACAGCATAAGGGCTCCCCTGCTTCTTTCTCTGCTGTCTCTTTTGTTGTACAATCAATGTGTAACATCTCTGAGATGATTTTGCCATGTGTGCACTCTGGAAAGGTCAAATTACGTTATGTGAAGCAGAAGAGGCAGAGACATCTTGTCCCTTGCCAGCCATTTACTGTAATAGCTGTTCTATTAATTGAAAACTCTCTTGCTGTCCAACAAACAAAACTCCAAATCCTCTGTCCATTCAGTACTTGAGAGCATTTGGAGCATTCAAGCTGGGGATTATCATTGTAGCCGAGGGCTTCATAAAAGCATGGCTGAAATGAGCCAGTTTAGTTGCCCTGAAGGTCTTGTCTTGTGTGCTCTTTTACTTGCTTGTAGCTGTAAAATCATCATCAGCACTGCTTTCTATGGAAGCAAGATTTATTGGGGTTCTGTTTCTGATACTTCTAGCTTGGTGGATCTATTATGATTTTGCCTGACAATGCTCTTCTAGCTTCCCTAATTTAGTTTATAAATGAAGATTTGATTTGTTTTATTTAATGCTATTTTAAAAAGCAACCCTTTACTTAACTGGCTCTGCCAGTTTTGTATGGGGAAAAAGACTGAATACAGGAGAACCTCCTAAACCATGGGTCCAGGACCGATGTTTTCACATATCTGTGGTTAGGTAATGGACACCCGACCTCTCTCTCTCTATTTTTTTTTCCTCCCGTGGGAACCATGTCTCCACCCCTGGGGGGAGAGTTAAACTCATGTATCCACAGGCCATTTTGTGTTCAGGAGCCATTGTCTCATTTACTTTTTAAAAATATGGAGGGGGGACCGCAATTTTCAGCTAATTTTCAGCACCATTTTCATTCTTGGTTGACTGGAGCACGATAGAACACTTTATTTGGTCTATTTACTGGTTTGGTGGGTGACTGGGGGGTGATTTGGGGCAGTCCGGGAACCTAACCCCCCTCCCCCAATTCTGATAGCCCTAATGTTCCATTATCCATGCCTCTCTGGAACAGAATGCTTGCAAATAACAGGATTCTCCTGAACACCATATTTACATACTGAACAACACATCTGAACTGTGGTCTGTCTGTCTGTCTGTCTGTCTGTTTATCATATTTTTATGCCACCTGATATGTACATCTCTAGGCAGTGTACAAAATTCAAAACATTTAAAAATCAGCACAGATTAAAACACACAAAACAATTAAAACAGTAACATTAAACAATTATTACAACAAATTATTAAGATTAATTCTAATTAAAAGCCTGTGAGTCTTGAGGGTCTTCCTGAAAACAAACAGAAAAGCAACAGACAGTTTTCATCTATATTGGCAACAGGTAGTGTTAAATAAATACACATTTATTTAAGAATGTATACTGCTTTTCAACAAAATCTTCATACAACAGTTTATAAAGCAGATACATAAATAATTGGTGGTTGACATACTGGCCAACATTCTGACTGCCTTGTCCATGGAACATGCACCCAGTGTGGTGCAAGAGTGCTCTTCCATTCAAGAACTGCACAGATACAGTTGCACACTGGATGGCCATGATTTCCAGTGTCTGTCCATCATGCAAGAGCTGCACAAACACCTAGTTGCATTTTGTGTAGTTCTAGTGAAACTCTGCACACTTTCTGTTACAAGGCAGATGGAAGGTCATGCAGTATGTCACCCTGTCCTAAAGTGGGGCTCATAATCTGAGAGAGCGCGCCACCCCTTTGAAAGGTGCCTGTTTGTCCCTCTCTTGATGATCACTAGGTGAAGTGGATCCCTCGGCGATGGATAGTTATAGGCCAATCTCTAATCTCCCGTGGTTGGGCAAGGCGATCGAGAGGGTGGTGGCTGACCAGCTCCAGGAGGTTTTAGAGGAAACTGATTATCTAGACCCATTTCAAACTGGCTTTAGAGCTGACTATGGGGTTGAGTCAGCCTTGGTCGGCCTGATGGATGACCTATACCGGGCAGACAGAGGGAGTGTGACTCTCTCGGTTCTCTTGGGTCTCTCAGCGGCATTCAATACCATCTGGGTCGCTTGGGGGAGTTGGCACTGCTTTGCAGTGGTTCCGCTCCTATCTCTCAGGCAGATCCCAGATGGTGGAGCTTGGTGACAGTTGCTCTTCTAAATGAGAGCTCTTATGTGGAGTTCCTTAGGGCTCCATTCTGTCACCAATGCTTTTCAATATCTACATGAAACTGCTGGATGAGGTCATCAGGAGATTTGGTACTGGGTGTTATCAGTATGCTGATGACACCCAAATCTACTTCTCTCTTTCATCTGTTTCATCAGGAAATGGCGTTTGTTCCCTAAATGCCTGCCTACAGGCAGTAATGGACTGGATAAGGGATAACAAATTGAAGCTGAATCCAAGCAAGATGGAGGTGCTCATTGTAAGGACTCAGAATCTGAGGGATGAGTTAGATCTCCCTGTGCTGGATGGGGTCACACTCCCCTGGAAGGAGCAGGTATGCAGCTTGGGGGTACTCCTGGATCCAGACCTCACTCTGGTATCTCAGGTGGAGGCCGTGGCCAGGAGTGCTTTTTATCAGCTTAGGCCAATTCGACAGCTGCATCCATTCCTTAAGGAGGAGGATGTCAGAACAGTGGTGCACCAGCTGGAAACATCCAGGTTTGAATACTGTAATGTACTCTACATGGGGCTGCCTTTGTACGTAGTTCGGAAACTTGTTAGCTCAAAATGCAACAGCCAGGCTGGTCTCCGGGGCAACTCGGAGAGACCATATTATGCCTGTTTTGAAACAGCAGCACTGGCTGACGATATGTTTCCGGGCAAAATACAAAATGCTGGTTATTACCTTTAAAGCCCTGAGTGGCTTAGGCCCAGGTTACCTTAGAGAGCACCTTCTCTGGTCTGATCCCCACCGCACACTAAGATCATCTGAGGAGGTCCAACTCCAGTTGCCACCTGCTTGTCTGGTGGCGACCCAGAGGCTGGTCTTCTCTGTAGTCCCTCCTAGATTGTGGAATGCGCTCCCTGCATAAATTTGTAATTTGGATTCTTTATTGGAATTTAGGAGAGCCCTAGAGACCTACCTGTTTGGCCTGGCCTTCCAGGGTTTAAAATTGTTTTAAAGGGTTCTTAATGTATCAGGTTTTTATAAGGTTTTGAATATTTATTTATTTATTTGCTTGCTTGCTTGCTTGCTTGCTTGCTTGCTTGCTTGCTTGCTTGCTGTTTTATTGTATTTTAAAATCTTTGTTCCTGATCATTGGTTGTTTTTAACTGTTTTGTGATATTTGTGAACCGCCCTGAGCTAGTCTGTAAGGGCAGTCTAGAAATTGAACAAATAAATAAGTGATGCCCCCTTTCTCTTGCAGCAGCCCAAACATTTTCCCTGCCACTAGTGCCTGCCTCTGGGTGGCCTTTGATTACTTAACGGTAGTGCTTTGAAACAGGTTTACTTTCTAATACATTTTTATTTTCTACATCTTGTCCTTTGAGCCATGTTGAGCTACATGTGGATTGCAACATTTGTGAAGATATCTTTGTATATTTGGGCATAGAGGCTGTAACAATACTATGTTACTAATGGGTAAAGCAAAATAATGCTTTACCTATTTATATGCATTGTTTCAGCATGTCCTGATATTAATCCATTCATATATTTCTCTCTCTCTCTCTTTCTTTTCCATCTTCAATATATCATTGCCTTAATGGGAGGGAAACCTTTTTGCTTTCACTAAGATGAATATAAACAGAAGCAAGTGTGCTGCTCATTATTTTTTGGCCTTGTTTCATAGCTGAACTCTCAAATAGCTGCTATGAAGTACAGTATGATCATAACAAGTGGAGCATAGTGAAAACAGCAAGGACACTACAGCAGCATTTAGAAATATCAAGCCTGTTAGGGGAGAACAGGATCTCCAGTTGGAGAATGGCCATCTGTTCCCTCTGCTGAGATGCTTGTGATTCCATTACTGGTATATCAGGATCACAACTGAGCAGCAAGAATCAGCAGTTTATAAAGAAGAAGAGCCTTCTTTGGGAAAGTGATCTTATGTATTTCAAACAGTTATATATATACAGGGTTTATTGCATTGTGGATTTGTTCCTTGGTGAGATTTGTTATTCATTGTCCATTCTTCCTTGGGGAAAATTTTGATGTTAGATTAAAATATCCTGAAATTTTTACTGTTTTCAGGGGTCAAAGTATTTGCCCAGAGGCAAGTCACACGTATGTTAAACCGGATGCGGGGTGTAGGATCCAGAGGAGAGAGTTGTGGTATGCAAGGGCAAGACAGTGGAGTTGAATCAGGAATATTGACTGTTTAATAAGATAAATATTATTAACAGAGGGGGAAGTGCAGTCTGTCCTTCATGCTCTTGCTGCAGCCCGCACCTCTGCTCTAGGACTGGAATAAAAGTAACTAAAGCAGCATTCAAAAGCCGGCCTGGATCAATGATATTCCCCTCAGGGGATGGAACCACTCTGGGAAGAGCAGAAGGTTCCAAGTTCCCTCCCTGGCACCTCCAAGCTAGGGCTGAGAGAGATTCCTGCCTGCAAACTTGAAGAAGCCGCTGCCAGTCTACGTAGACAATACTGAGCTAGAGGGACCTATGGTCTGACTCAGTAAATGGCAGCTTCCTATGTAATGAATGGATTAACCAAAAACACCACAGGGGGTTAAATTCACTTTGGGATTAAATTACTCCTTCACCAACCCACACAGAAGCAGAATCAGTTGGTCTCAAGTCGGGAACAGCCTGTGCTAATATCTTGCCCTAGATTAACATGGCTGCTGGCAGTGCAGGGCAGCCTGTGTATGCTCCTACACCTGTTGCAGTCGAGATCCTGTTGTCTCCAGTCAAGGGATTCTCCGGTGATTTCAGGAGGGTGCAAACCATCTCCAGAAATAACTTAGTATAGTGCCAACCAAACACCACCAAAATCATGCGGCCATCAAGGATGCAACCCACCCACCCACCCCCGTGCACATTAATGCCCTGCCCCACTGAAGAGTTAAGCGCTCTTATGTTCCACTGATTTCAATGGAAGAGATTAAACACTAACTTGCCCGCCAAAATAAAATGCCCCAGTCTTTAGGCACGATCCAGTTAAGCAACTATGTCCAATTTAAACTACTCATCAATTTGTCGTCATGCTTGAACTGAAGAGGGTAGTACTTCTTCAAGCCCAGATGTAGGCACCATCTGTTCCATGAAGGGCACTTGAGGAAACTTACAGTTCCTTTTTTTTTTAAACCCAGGATAAAAGCATTTTGAATGAGACATATTAAATAATAAAAAGCAGGTATTGGCAGAAGTGGCAGAAGCAGGATGAGGTCATATTATTGCTAATTAACTGAGCACTTCACTAGTAAGACAACCTCAACCACAAGTGAGCAAGTCTGATGGGATGTTGTAGGGCAGGGCTTCTTCTGATACTAGTTAGTCTCACTTCCAAAGGCTGAAAATACTAGAATAGGGCCCATTTGGGGAAGGTATTTAACAGGTAGATTTATAGGCACACAATGTAGTTGCATTTAGCAGCTGCTTGATTTAAAAGAGCCAAGAAATTAACACCATGTGTAGTGACCAGTCTACCCTCCCTCTAAAGAGTTAACAGGAAGTGAACCCTTTTCCTGACTGACAGGCTGGTGAACTCCCAGGCACAACCAATCAGTACACCAGGTGAGTGAGACCTAGAGAGCTGTTGCTGGGAATTCTGGGAACAAAAATGGAAGTTCTCTGCTGGAGTAGCAAGGGGATATGTGGCAGTGAAGTTTGCTGCAACAGGATCACTGCAGCTCTTGGAAGATAGAACTGCAGGAAGCTTGATTTTCATCAGGGGTTTGGTGAATTCAAGGATAGGAAGCCTGGGCTTTGGCTTCAGGAAGATTAATCTAGGGAAAAGTTTGTTTAGGCAGACTTTGTGTTAGAAACTTTTATATTTTATTTATTTATATCTCTGTAAACTGCTTTGGGAACTTTTGTTGAAAAGCAGTATGTAAATATTTGTCTTATTGGTCATATTTGTGTGTGTGTGTGTGCTTTGTATTTCCTAAATAGCTGTGATTTGCAACTAGGTAATTAAATTTGAAAGTGTGCCACCCCAGAATCATTTGGGGTGCTTTTTAAGGTATTCTTATAAACAACTAAGTATTTTGAAGTGTATCTAAAAGCTAAAAGCCTCAAACGGAACTAGACTGTAGTAATTGAATAAAAGTTCCCTTGCTCTTTGTTCTTTACCTTTTTCAAGCCTCCAGGGGTAGTTAATCAATAACTAAGGAGAAGTGGGAGTTCTCTGGTGAAGAAACATGTCTCAAAGACAGATCAGCCAAATTAAGCATTAACTCCACATGCAGGTACATAGGTAGCTACCATATACTGAGTCAGACCATTGGTCCATCTAGCTCAGTATTGTCTTCACAGACTGGCAATGGTTTATCCAAGGTTGCAGGCTGGAATCTCTCTCAGCCCTATCTTGGAGATGCCAGGGAGGGAACTTGGAACCTAGATGCTCTTCCCAGAGTGGCTCCATCACCTGAGGGGAATATCTTACAGTGCTCACATTTCTAGTCTTCCATTCATATGCATCCAGTGTGGAACCTGCTTAGCTAAGGGAACAAGTCATGCTTGCTTCCACAAGACCACCTCTCCTCTAGTCTTGAGATAGACGCATGGAGGGAAGAGTTATTATTTCCTCCTGGCAAGGGGAAGCAAAAGTGAAACGGGGATTGCTAATCACCCCAAACCCCATTGGGAAAGATTTCCTAAAGTGGTGGCTTGATGGCTTTCTGGCTTTCTTAGCTTTCTGGGTTTGGAAAGTTAAAGGTTTTTAAGCCAGCTAGTTTGCTTCCCAAGCAGAGGGAAAGGATGACTCAGCGGTAGTCTTTCCTCATGCTGTGGAGCTGATTCAGACTGGTCAGTGAGTTAAGCATTAACTGGCTGAGGCAGGAAGGAGAGGAAAATTCCTCCAACCTACAGTCATTCTCTGCACCATGTTATATTGATCTATTGCTAATATATAATGGATAGATTAGCACGTCGTGTTGTTGTTATTAATTTATTATTTTAAATATTTCTATACCAAAACTTGCATCTCTGGGCGGTTTAAAATTCTTTAGTCATCATCCCAAGAGAACATAGCATAGCATGTTGTTTAAAAAAAACCATACAGGATACAACATGATGAGCTGGCACCCTTGTTCCAGACTGGGAAGGACTTTAAAGGTAATCACCACCACCTTGAATAGCACTTGGAAATAAACAGGTAGCCAATGAGTCAACCTTGTCAAGATTCCTACTGCTGGACCATTTGACATCCCACTGCTGGACCATTTCCTCAATGGCATCCCTGTATAGTGTGTGTTGCAGGAATCCAAATGAGATGTAACAAGTACATGGATCGTCTGACAGATCCAAGAATGGGCACAAGTGGTATATCTGCCAAAGCTGGGCAAAATTCCCCTAAGCCCTTGTGTCTGAACCCAGCATACTATGATTTGCCAAGAACCCAGAAGGAAGTTTAGAAATCATATCATGTGATGGAAAGATGAAGAGCTTGTGGGACCCCCATACCCATGGATGACCACACATGTCATGTCAGGCTGTAGCTTGCATCTGAATGTAATCCTTGTATTCCTCATGTAGTTCACTGATCATGCAAATAGCATTTTTTGTGTTCACACTGAATATTTGCTGTTTATTTGTTAATGATTCCGGGGTTATAGAAAGTTCATGAGTAAAAGGCAAATACGTTATTTCCTGTTGTCCCTATTCACATTCCCTTGTTTAATCCTCTGAAAATTCATGCTAAATTCTGTAGTCTTTTCAAGAAACAATTGGTTGCATTGATTTGGGGTGGGGGAGGGAGGGATTGCAACTTCACTGCTAGCTCGGAAACATGTTCTAATTCTTATCTTTGGTTCTCTTATAGATGTTCAGGAGATCATTCCTTGGTTTAGCCCTTGGCAAATCAATTAGTCTTACCCTATTTGTTTGTGAAGTTGAAATGATTTTGAACATTTTGTGAAAATGCTATGGTGGCATTGCAATAGATGAGTTGAAAAGCAGAAATCTACCCTGAGCAATTTAGAACTTGGTAGTTTGAATGGGAAGAACTGTTCTGATTACATGATCTCTCACTTCCTGCTTATTGTGCATTGTTTGCAATGTACATGAAGCTGCAAATGTCTCTGACATACTTCATAAAATACAAAGCTGCCATCTAAGCAGGCTAGGCAGCCTTTATTTTTAGTAAATCTCTTACAGTTGAGGTGTTGTACAAAACATTAAAAAACATCAATTTTGACAACAAGATAAGCTCTTGTGAAATTTTAGTTTTGACAGCACATGGTCTTGTCGTCAGCTGCATGTATACAGTGGTTTTTATATCTGTTGGAACTTGTTCATCATGTGAAATGAGAAATCTATATTGTGTTTGAAAGTTTGGTTGACATTTGTGTGCTATCAGGCCCAGGAGAGTCAGAGCGGGCAGGGTGTGGTTCCACTGCAGGCAGACGAGGATCAAATCAAGCAAGATCGAAGGCAACAGATTAGGTTGAGAATCAGAGGGGTCAGAGCAAGAGACGTGGTCAGATGGAGCAGGGCTGTTGTGGTGTGACAAGTTGCTCGTATAGAAGAGAAATATAGTAAAGGAGTATGTGGAGTCAGCTAGGTCCCTGTTTGGATTTTCCCTTTGACATGATCTGACTGGGCTGATGAACAGTTCATGGCCATTGGGTCTCTGCAGCACAATGGGGAGTAGACTGAACGCTCCTTCAGTTTGCAAGCTGACCTGGTGGTGCAGGATGTAAGGTGCTTGTACTTTGCTGCCAGAGTCCCTGGCTCAAGACCCACTAGGACGTGCATGTTACAGTGGGAGGGTGTGTTGTAATTTGTGCATTTACCCACTGATGGGATGCAAGTGTGGGATGCAAGTGTGGGATGCAAGTGGGATGCAAGAGAAAGCCCAGTGGTAGAAGTGCCTCTGAATGTATGGCTTGTATTTGTAAGCTATTTGTGTCCCACCCAATCACAGAGAATGTTTAGTGGGAAAGCTTAAAAGCAGTATTTGAAGTGATTTGTATGATCTCCACAACAGACTTTTGCACCTCTTCTAGAGAACAGCCTTGAAGTGAAATTCAGCATCTTCTGAAGAAAGGATGCTCTTAACAAATATTGAATTCCTCAATTCTCTGAGATTCTTATCTGGGAGTAGTTAACTTGACAGGTAAAAAATAGGGATGGAGAACTGTTCCTTGGTACAGAACCCATTTTGCCAGTTTTAACTTGGCCGGGGAATGGTACCAAAATACATAGAATGGATTGGCTGAAATTCTGTGCAGTGTTAGAACTGCATCGCAGGAGCTCCCGTAGTGGAAGACTCAGCATTGCAGCTCCATGCAGTGTGTTGCTGAGCAAGGAGACATTTACCAAAGAGGAGGGGAGTAATAATCATGACTGCTTCATTCCTCCAAAACTTTGGACTACTTGACTTTAAAATATATCCTTGAGGGTTGTGCAGAATGTCAGCCGTTGTTTCCTATACAACCGTATGCATGCAAAAACATGCAAACAAACGTGGGCCATGCCTATGTGTCTGAAGCCACTTTCATATTATATGAAGGAGAGAATAGAGATCAAATCAGCACAATGTGTGGCTCCCTTGCCATGATGTGCATCATACCAGCCATGCCTTTCAACCAGTCCACCACTGCTTTCTGAAGAACCTCTTTTTCATCCATATAGGTCAACTACACTAGCAGTAGCATCTGCCTGCCAGCAGTCTGTCATATGCCCCCTTTGATGAAAGTGCCCTAAGTGAAAAGAGCTCCATGTTCAGTAGTGGGATTAGCATTTTAGAAGCAATTATTCCTTTATGTAATTACAAATATATTGTTGACTGTTGCGCTCTGTACTCTGATTCACATGAGAAGCTATTATGGCAGAGAGAAGGTGGGCGAATGGGTGAAAGAGTTAAGTGTTAAATCATACCAGAATGCAATATGGTATGCAAAAGGATGCAAGGCATAGTGTATCAATGGTGGGGGGATCTTTTTAATGATTTCATTGTGGGGACATGTAGAGATTTTTTGTTTTTGTTTGTTAAAAAAAAGAAAGCTTTTGAAGTCATGTTCTTATCCAAAGACCAGACTAAGATTAGACTCTGGTACTGACTAGTACAATCATATTAGTTGTGATACAAGCTGATCTATGGCTGGATATTCAGCTTAAAAAAAAAAAAAAAAGTAAATGCAGCTGCACCAGGGGGCAGGATTGAATCTGAGCTGTGGCACTGCAGTGGAGTGGAATGGAGTGGCTTAACCCCCTGATGATTTCCCTGCTGACTGAGCAAAGAGGGACCTTTTCCAAGTGGCAATTCTCTTATATTTAGTGTGTGGGTGGGGAATCATCTGTCTCTATGCAGCCCCAGCACAGTGACCTTCCAGTGGCTGTTCCTGGTGTCCAACTTGTTTCTGTTTTTAGATTGTGAACCTTTGGGGAACCGTGTAAGCCACTTTGAGAACTTTGGTTGAAAAGTGATATCTAAATACAGTATATGTAATAGTCTCCCCTGTATGTCAGATAGCAACTTCAGAGGGATGCTATTAAAACCAGGAAAATAAGGGGAAGATGGGATCAATGCACTGAGGTGAAGCATTGAAATTGTACCATCCTGTATTTGCTGTAAAAAAAGGTGTGGGGCGGCGGGGGAGGGGGGGAGACTAACAAAATTTACAGAAAATAGCATGGAGGAAAAGGGTTAAGCTGCCCTCCCAGCTCAATGGTACCCCCTGCTGTGTTTGACTTTAAAAGGAAAAAGAAAGAGATCCAATTACTGATGCATCTTTGAATCTAAGCTGGCCTCAAGTTAACCAGCTTTAACCCACCCTGTCAATGTGTTTTTCAGCTGGATATAATTGTATGAGGTCATGTAACCAAAGACCATATGGACGTATGTAGGGATGGAGTTTGAGGATCATATTTGGCCATCATCCTCTAACTTCAGGGTCAGCAAAGGCTTGCAATATAATAGCTAAAACTGTGTCCTCTGTAAGTTAAATGGAGTGGAGCTCTCCTCTAAAAGCCCTTGGGCTCTGTTTTGCAGCTTTCAAGATAAAATATTTAATAAGTGTCTGTGGGCGGCAAAGCAAGCTTTCATCTCAAAACCCAATAAATAATATTGCATCCATTTGCAGCCATTGAAGAAATCAGATCATGAAAGGATAACTGCATTCAGATACTTTCCCACTGTGCAGAGTTTCTCCTTCTTTCTCTCAAAGTGTATTTTCTGTCATAATAAAGTTGTACTATGTGCGCATTTTGATTGTATTAACGGAGAGGTAAGCTGATAAAATGGATTTAATGGCTTTATTAAGGTAATTTCTGTACAGCAGACAAATACCAACCTTGGTAATAGGAGCAACGGAAATTGCTTTTGATTTTTATTTTTTTTTAAGAATCTAAAGAATTTTATTAGATTCTAAAGTCATGTCCTAATCAAGTCTTGTAATAATTGCATGTATTTGAATGCAAGCTGCAGTGAATCCCTCCCTTTTTATTGAGGAAGAGATAAATTGATCAATCATATAGTTTGGAGTTTCATATTGTATTGCAAGCTATTCTGTGTTTGGCAAATCTACATTTACTGATGGATCCTGTTACTGTAAAAGTTGCTATTTTATCAATAAGAAAAGGATAGAAAGTTGCATGACTTCATTATACAAGCTAATCAAGTTCTTGCATAATGAATCTATTTCAGTTATTTTGGATAAGTTACCTTGTGAGTGTGAATAAAGGAAAAGTATATGAGAAAACAAAACAGGGTATTATATTGAATGCTCTTCTAAAAGTGGAAATGTGTTTTTTTTGTGAAACAGGAAAGTTGAGAAGTCCTGAAATGATCAAAAACACTTTTGTTGTTGCTAAGAGGCCTTTGAGATATTTGTAATAAATGAAGAAGAAAATTGGGAAACGGTGGGTTGGATTCAAAGGTTCCCTTCCTCTGGAGGAAGGGATATTTTTTCTGGCAGAAGGAAATCTTTGAATCCAACCCATTATTTATAAACATAGAAAATTTTATTCCTCTATTTAGAAGTCTTCAGGTGCAATCCCTATGCAAGTTTAATTTTGAAGTAATTCTCTCTGTATTCAGTTAGACTTACTTCAAGTTATGAGTGTAGGATTGTGGCCTTAATTTATTCTATCATTTTTTTCTTAAATATGTCCATGGTGTGATTCAATTTAATAGAGATCCCCTCTATTAAATTTAGGGGATCCAGAAAGTATGTTTCTTCCTAGTTTTACTGTTGTATATTAAGGAACACGAGTTGCCAAAATAGCAAATAATTTTTTGAATTGTGTGACACACAGGAACATCTCAACAATGTAGTTTGTGATGTCATCCACACCAATTCAAGATGGTGGACATGTGAACTTTTAAGGCGCAATTGGGCTAGCTTGTAAACCACTTAACCAATTTGTACCAAAATTCTTGCAGCTGTAGGGACACATACGACACCTCAGTGGCATTGTTTGTGATGATGTCATCCACCCCAATTCAATGTGGCAGATGCATAAACCTTTGAGGTGCAAGTGGACTAATTGTGAACCACTTAACCAGTTTATTATTTTATTATTTATTTTATTTATTGCATTTCTATACCACCTAGTATAGAAATCTCTAGACAGTGTACAGATTAAAACATAACATAAAATAAAATATTTAAAATACATAAAAACAGATAAAAATCACAATAGATTAAAACATACATTAAAATTTAAATATAAGTTAAAAGCCTGGGAAAACAGGTATGCCTTCAAGGTCCTCCTAAAAGCAAACAGAGAAGGAGACACTCTTTCTTCAGCAGGGAGCATGTTCCAAAGCCCTTGGGCAGCCACAGAAAAGGCCCAGTCCCAAGTTGCCACCAAACGAGTTGGCGGCAACCATAACTGGACCTCTCCAGATGATCTTAATAGGTGACAGGGTTCACGCCTGAGAAGGGGCTAAGGAGGCATTAAGGGCCTTATAGGTAATAACCAGCACTTTGTATTTTGTTCGGAAACATATCGGCAGCCAGTGCAGTACTTTTAGAATCTGGGTTATATGATCCCTTCGGGTAAACCAAGAGACCAATCTGGCTGCCGCATTCTGTGCCAATTGTAATTTCTGAACTACGTACAAAGGCAGCTCCACATAGAGTGCATTACAGTGGTCAAGCTTAGAGGTTACCAGCATTTGTACCACCATTTTAAGGTCATTTGTTTCCAGAAATGGACGTATCTGGCATATCAGCTGAAGCTGATAAAAAGCACTCCTGGCCACAACCTCAACTTGAGAGAAACCAGGGAGAGTTCGGGATCCAGGAGCACTCTCAGACTACAAATCTGATTTTTTAGGGGGAGTGTAACTCCATCCAAAACAGGCAAACCTAAACCATCTTTTGGACCCCGACCCCCTACAGACAGTACCTCCGTCTTGTTAGGATTCAACTTCAGCTTGTTATCTCTCATCCAGCCCAATATTGCCTCCAAGCCAGCACTTAGGTGGGTCTTGCCATTTCCTGATGAAGTTGGTATGGAGAAATAGAACTGGGTGTCATCAGCATACTAATAGCACCCCAGACCAAACGTCCTGATGATCTCTCCCAGCGGTTTCTCTCCCAGCAGTTTCATGTAGATGTTAAAAAACATTGGAGACAGTATGGAGCCTTGTGGAACCCTACATTTTAGCTCTCTTGAACAAAATTGGCTTCAGCTGTAGGGACATATAGGGATTCCCAGCAGTGTAGTTTGTAATGTCATCTGCCCTGACCCAAGATGGCGGACACATGAACATTTGAGGTGCAAGAGATTTAACTTGTGGACCTCGATCTGAATCGAATGTAGTCCAGTTGTAGAGACAGTGAAAGGAAAGTAGGCTGATACGTTTTTATTAGAACAACCTGTTTGTTTTTTAACCGTGGCACTTGTTTGCCCTAGTTGGCTCATGTCTTCTGCCATTGGCCAACCATGTTTTGAAGATATTTTATTACAATTTTGAAAGGTGACACCTTACCTACCTTACTAGCATGAACATGCCAAATTTTTTATTTGATGACTGGAGAAAATGGACAGATGAAAGTGTGTTTTCTCATGATGATAGATAATTAATACAAGTACCACCAAAAGAAAGAGGATAACTTTCTGTCACAAACCTATAAAGCTAAGGTATTCTGCTTAGCATATCAAACAACTTCA
Source organism: Hemicordylus capensis (assembly GCF_027244095.1). Taxonomy (NCBI): domain Eukaryota; kingdom Metazoa; phylum Chordata; class Lepidosauria; order Squamata; family Cordylidae; genus Hemicordylus; species Hemicordylus capensis. The sequence goes on along the minus strand of NC_069661.1, from coordinate 31,925,563 downwards.
TGTAATGTTTGTCAGGCTTTGCTAGCAGAGGGATATTTTTCCTGGAAAAAGTATGTTGTATATAGCTTAGTGAAAAATGTAATAAGAACATTTCACCAAGGCAAATAGGTAGGGGTGTGTGTATGGGGTTGGGTGGGTGGGAAGATTGAGACCATGGCCCACTGCCCCACATGTGGCCCTGATCTAGATCAGTAGTCTTCCCGTACAACACCCCATACACTGACACTAATGACTCGCGTAACATAACCCATAGTTTGACCCTTATAAAGCATTGTTAAGATTAAAATTTTCCACAGAATGGACAGATGAATTTAGAAAGTAGCTTCAGGTGACCTTTGTGTAGACTATGGGTCAGTGGATAGTGTTTTGTATTTAGGACATCTGAAGTTCTGTATAATCACACACCCCAGCCCAAATACCTGGACAACTTACCACTCTGTGTTACCCAAGGACTGTAAAGCATTACATCTAATTTAATTAGATTTACAGTTTTTAATAGTTTTTAAGCATTTTAGCATTGTGTTAAATTTTTAATTATGTTAATGTTTTAATTTGTACTATTTTTTATTGTAAACTACCCGGAGACATAGGTTTTGGATGGTATATAAATAAATAAATTGTGCTCAGTAAAAATCTAGCCTTTTAAAAATTGTGGCATTAGGAATATGTGCACCTACGAACTCAGTGCACTGACAGCCCCCGGATTCCACCAACCTATGTATGTGTTGTACACAAGCTGCATTCACATGCCATGTGTCTCTAGTTATTCACGCATGCAGCATGCACATACAGCAGTAGGCTTCCTATATTTGCCCTGCATTCCAGGGGGCTTTTACTCAGGTTCACTTTTAAAATGAATGAAGGTATAGTCATACACACAAAAACATGTATGTGTGTACAGACTCCTGAATGCATGTACAGCATAATGTCTGAATAAATTTAAAGGGTTGTGGTTCGCAGGCATCTTGTTGTTGTATTTTCAGAGGCTTTTGTATTGGTGAAAAGTTGTGATGGAAAGGAGCCCACATTCACTAGCTGTTTTCTTTCAAAATGCAGCAAGAGGGGATAGGCGGTGTGAGAGCTGGAATGGAGGGAAATATGATCCTGATTCAGACATTATGCTGTATGAGTGTACAGATGTCTGTACACTCATACATGTGTTTGTGTGAATGACTGTACCCGTGTTCATTTTGAAAGTGATCATGGATACAGGACCTTCAAATGCATGGTACACATAGGAAGTGTACTTCTGTACCTGCATTCAACATAATATATGAATGATTGTACCTGTATGCAGATCTTTACCTGTTTTCCCCTGTACACTCGTCGTATGAGTGTTGAAACAATGTGTGAATGGGTTTTACACCAAATCTCAGAAAAGGTCCATTGTAAATTACCTTATCCTAACTGGAGGCATCTGGTACTTCTCTTTGGCATGTTCAGATATTACTTTCATTCTGGAAATGTTTCTGAGGAAAAGTTGGGAGGAGCCCTCAGGCTCACCTCACTGTCTCTTGATGCCCATAAGTGCAAACTAGATTTCCCATTCTTTGAATGCAGGATTTCCCATTTGTATTCCTTATCTCTTTACTTCCTACACCTTTCCTGATGCTTTCTGGTTATTTTCTGTCACTCGGAGTTCTACACAAACTGTAAGTACCTTGCGTTTGTCATGAACTCTTGCAGTCAAGCAGGTGAGGGCTTTGAAAATCTGTGAGCTCAAAATTCCAGCCTATTGATGCTCGTGGTTGGTTTGCTCTAAAGTCCATGTGTAATTTTTGTAGAATTACAAATTATATATTGCTTGTGTGCTATGGTTTTAGAATGACATTGGGTGTGAATAGTTTGAGCTTTTTGATAATCAGATTACTCTTGCTGCTTTATAAGGAGAGGCGGTGTGATCAAAGGTAATACCTCAATAATATTGACAGTGGAATTTAAGGCTGAGCCAATAGGGTGAATTTTATGAACACTTTCATCAGTGTTAAGGCACACAGCCTGTTCCAATTAGTTCCCTGAAGAGCTTTTATTTATCTTCACATTCCTGATTTTGTAGGTTTACCCATGTGACAAATCAAAGATGCAATGCCCTCATACTAAAGCAGCTTTGTTTGCTGTCTGTGACACCCTCATTCTATTGATGTATTATCATCACATCTTTATGTTCACTGTAGCCCTGTTCAGACATGCGGGGGGGGGGGGGAAGGACACTGTATCACATATCCCAAGAGCACACCAGCAAGCCCCTATACAGTGCTGAAGTACAGGAGAAGTTTCGCACCATGGCACTCTCCAAGCTTGCATGTTTGTCTGCAGAGGCCAATGCCACAACCGTGATGACACTTGTTTCTGTGATTGGCAGGCTAGGATGCCCCGGGCTTCTGATCACGGAAGCACCCACCACCACACTTACGATTTGGGCCTTTTTGGGACAAGGGTTGAAGAATGTGGAGGGGATGATGCTCCTTAGCCATCAATGCCAAAGAGAGGCTTCTGAGATCACTCTCAGAATCCCGTACATGACCTGAGATTTTATATAGGGCAATATATACATGTGGTGCAAAGAACAGTACTACTCTCGGGATGCTGTACATTAGAGCATCTTTTAAAATGTCCAAACACCACTTGTCTGATTGCTGTTTGGTGGAGATCATTCTAGGAAAAATAAAAATCTATCTTAAGGGAGAATCATTTCAAAGCAGTGGTAGTGGAGAGAGGATGTTCAGCAGGGGCAAAAAAAAGTGCATATTCTAAAAAAATTAAATTGGGCCCCTTGAGAGAACTGCTTTCACCAGGGACAGAGGTTCTCACCCTTAAGTCCCCAGGTGTTTCTGGACCACAGTTCTTATCATCTCCAGCCACAGTGGCTGAAGGAGTTGTAGTCTTATAGCACCTGGGGACCCAAGATTGAGAATGCCTGACCCATAAAAATTGAATATTGAATTGAATGAGTATCATATTCATATTTTATTGTGTGGTTTTTTTTAAAAAAAATGTGATTGGTATTGTTGTCCACTGCCTAGAGTCTTTGGAGGAGGCGGTATATAAGAATTTTAATAAATAAAATAAATATTCAGTATCCAGGGGTGGATATCCTCATTAGTTCTTCTTTACTAATTTTTAATTATGGAATCAAATCCTTTATTTGATTGCATAATCAATCATTGAGATGCATATATCGGGCAGTATAGAAATGTGATAAATTGAATAAATTTATTCAAAAAGAGAAAAATCTGTATCTGTAAAAAAAGAAAAATCTGAGAAAATCTGAAAATCTGTAAACCTCCCTTCTTTGTGAATTGCCCTACACTGTTCTTAAACATTGGAAGAGGCACCATTAAGAGAGGATTCCTGCCCCCCAACCATGGTTTGTTTCATACAAGTCAAGTCATTCTGCAGCAACCATTCAACATACATTGCGTGGAGGTGCCTGCCAATAAAGAACCTCCAATACCTCCTCCTTGTTGATAAGCTACTCCTGAGTGAAAAATGCGTTCAGGTTTCCTCAACCATGATTTATTACATCATTACATGTAGGTGCCTTGACAAAATGGTATTGTGTCTGAATTAAAGGGAGGATTGTGGCCTTGGCCTGAATCATCGTCTTGCCAATCCTATAGAAGGTGGGGGGGAAACTGTAGTGTAGTGGCTTGACAGATGGAGTAGTTCAAGAGTAGAATACAAACAATGAAGGCTTCTGATTTAGGATGGATGCTGGAAGCTGTTTTCTGTTGTCCCCTGGAGTGAGTGGCTTTGATAAAAGCAATGTGTTTCTCAGGGCTGCTTCATATGTTACATTTCTACTAAATACAAAGAGCTCCACTACATGGAGGTCAGCTGGTCTAGCAGTAATGAGCATGATAAAGATAATTGCCACTTTTAAAAGGTGTCTCTTTGCTAAGTTAGCAGTTAGCAGGGACTGTACTGAGACAATTTCTCAGAGGTAACTGAATGGCTACTGCAGAAATCAGGATGATAGCTTTTCTTATGCTTTGACCTTTCAAGCTCAAAACTGGCACCAGAGTATCTCCCCCCCCCCCCGCCCCCACCCATGTGAACCTTCCCAAGCATTACAATCCATGCTTGGAGCCTTTCTTCACATCCTCTCACTGTCAGATATCCAGAGCCATGAACTGCTTACAGAAAGGTGTTGTGCTAGCAGAAAACTGTTGCACTAAGTTTGGAGTTTGTGTTCGAGATTAGTTTTGTGTTACTGCAGGCATGCTTGCACAACAGTTGTGCAACATGCCCCATTTGTTTTAATAGGGCATTTGCACAGGAGTGTTATAGCACAAGAGATCTATAGGTCTGCAAATCCCCCCCCCCTTTTCTTAAAGAAAAGCTAAGCTCATTTATTGTGCTAACCCCAAATCTGTTTATTTTGACACGTATATCCTACGTTTTCTCCAAGGAGCCCAAAGGTGCCTATATGGTTTGTTCGGTTTCTATACCACTCTTCCAAAAATGGCTCAGGGCGGTTTACACAGAGAAATAATAAATAAATAAGGTAGATCCCTGTCCCCAAAGGCCTCACAATCTAAAAAGAAACACAAGATAGATGCCAGCAACAGTCACTGGAGGTACTGTGCTGGGGGTGGATAGGGCCAGTTACTCTTTCCCTACTAAATAAAGAGAATCACCATGTTAAAAGGTGCCTCTTTGCCAAGTTAGCAGGGGTAACTTGGGTTTATACTCAAAACAACCCATTAAGGTTGGTTAGGCTGAGAGATAAGTGACTGGCCCGGAGTCACCCAGTGGGTACCATGACTGAATGGGGATTTGAACTCGGGTCTCTCTGTCCTAGTCCAGCATTCTAACCCATGACACCCATAACTTGCACTCTCTGCTAGCAGTTCTTTGCTCTGTATGTCAGTCACTATCTGGATGTGTGGCGAGTTACCACAAGAGGGAGGACCTTTTTTCAGTTGTGGCTCCCAGAATCTGGCACAGCCTCACAAGAAAGATCTTGCCTGGCCTCACTGCTCTTTTCCTTCCAGTGGACAGCAAGTCCCAATAATGTCAATGGAAGTTAGTCATAACTAATTTAGTCTTGATCCTTCCCACTGTTATATTCAATTGGCATTATTTATGCTTTTAAATTAACTGTTGCTGCGTTTACTTTTGGATTGCTGTTTGATAACTCTTAATGATATTTGCCTTCTTACTTTTTATAGAATATTCCCTGATGTTTGCTTTTTGTTAATTATATTTTTATAGAAAGGAGGGGTATAGATTTTTGAAATACATGCAAAATAAATATTGGTTGCGGGGAGTGGCATATGAAAACTGCCCTTGACATCAGAGCAATAAAATGGGAATGAATATTTGGACAGACAAATACATGTTGCGTTGTGAGGTGCTCAGACCAGTTGCTAGACACAGAAGGATAGAAAAGCAAACAGGGAATAAATTGCTTGTATCAGTAGTAATGTTGGTTTCACATGACAACCGGTGTGAGTAAAGCTCCGAGAAGAGCGCTGTTGCTGTAGTTGCTGCATTGATTTCCTGTAGCTGTCAAGAAGGGATATCCTAATGATTAGAGGAGGGAGAAAGGAGGTTAATTTGCAGTTTTCCTTTAGATAGCAAGTCAAGATAATGTGACACCATGCTGTGAAAAGACTATGAAATATGAGTAATGTTTGTATTGTGTAGTGTGGTGAATTTTAGTGTAACCTCATTAGCAGCACTTACGTACACCATAATTTTCTTTCTCTGTAAATAATTGGCCTTTCCCCCTTCTAAGTCCCAATTTTGAGATGTTTATCACTGGGTAGCACATGGCCCTAGTAAATAAAATAGTGTAAAACTTGATGGGAATTTATTATCCTTTTATTGGCTACAGGAACATGCTAAGTGCCTCTGCAAACAAACAGGACAGTTATTTGTCCCAACTGTCGGATTGGAATAAGCTGTAAAAAGTATGGGATGATTGATAAACCAACCTTTACTTTTACATTGGATGTACTTTTAATCTAGGGGGGAAATGCAAAATATGCGCTCAAGTGAATGTGTGCCATTCAGGGGGGTATTATCCGCCAGTGCAATCCTGCTCCTCACTTTGGGTGCATTTGTTCCCTTGTTCATCTTCTGTGAAAATAGGGCTACTATCAACATAGTACTACACACATAATATTAATTTGTGCTGGCATATTTCTTAACCTTCTGTGCATATGGCAAAATCTGTGTGCACGCTTGTCCCACCTTGGATACCTTGATATTTAGGTGAGTGATAAAATAAAGATGAAAAAGTTCATTTCAAGAAGAGGAAGAAAAACCGCTGAAATTATTGTTAACAGTACTACTACTAAGCTTTTACTGTGCCTTCATACATAGTTTGTGGATAAGCAAAAACCTTTTTAAGGGCAACAAATAAACTTAAACATTATTTGTTTTGCTTCTGGACTTGCTTGTGTCGTGTAACAGTATATTTTGATGTACTTTCATGTAACTAAAAGCAAGATGCCCATATACTTACTATTACATCAGATTAAATAGTAAGGGTGGGTGTGACCTATGAGTAGGATGCTTAAATGACTTTTATCTGAAGGCTGTATCTGTATCACTTTGTATTTACATAAATATATCTGTGTTTTTATATTGCCCCAGCCCAGAGGGTTCCAACTTTGAATCCCCAGATATTGTTGGGCTATAACTTGCACAGCTTCAGCCGCAACAGCATCGGGAGTGGGGGTGGCGGGCAACAAGATTAGGAACTCAGGCTTTAGCCAACCAACTTTACAATGAAATAAGTCTGCATCTTATTTATGTATAGGGTAGTTATATTTGTAGCCTGCTTTTCTTTCATCATGGAACTCAAGGTGGAGTACATAGTAGGGATGTACCAAAACGTGATTTGGACACCAAATAGCGACACAATCAAAGGATTTCCCAGCCCCTTTAACACAAAGGAAAGCAAGTCCATCCCTGTTCCTCCTCTGCTCACTGCCATTGCAGTACTGGCAGCGCTCCCCCCAGCTATCCATGCATGCCGGCGGCACTCTCCCCTAGCTGCCCCCGCATGCTTGCGCTGTGTGGGGCAGCTGGGAGAGAGCGCCACTGGCACATGTACATAGCTGGGGGCAGTGCTGCCGGTACTGCAGTGGTGGCAGCCGGTGGAGGAACAGGGATGGACGCCTGAGCTCTACTCAGGAGAGGAGAGCTGGTCTTGTGGTAGCAGGCATGACTTGTCCCTTTAGCTAAGCAGGGTCTGCCCTGGTTGCATATGAATGGGAGACTTGATGTGTGAGCACTGCAAGATATTCCCCTCAGGGGATGAAGCCGCTCTATGACCTGCTCTCTTTGCATTAAAGGGGCTGGGAAAACCCTCTATTTTGAAAGGATTGTGCCACAATTCGGCTTCTGAATTGTGTTTTAAGCACATCCCTAGTGCATAGGGTTCTCCCTCCTGTGAGAAGCACCCAGACCTGCTTAGCTTCAACATGATTGATTTGTCATGTTCTTTCAGACCACTTCCTGGGGCCAGGAATTAAAACTCCTGTACTAATTTCCCTGCTAACTATTTTACCTAAAATTCATCTAGAGCATTACTGCTTCTATGTGTTTTTATTCTTGTGTCTTTGTGTTTTTATGCTTGTATTTTATAGTTCTTAAATTAGATGTGTTTTGTATTTTTAGCTTAATATTTTAATTGTCATTTTTATTGTATGTTCTTTAACTTTTGTAAACCGCCTTGGGGTTGTTTTTAATGAAAGGCGGTATAGAAACTCAAAAATACATACCTACATACATACATACATACATACATACATACATACTTTTCCCAATGTACAGGAGGACCTCCTTATTCACAGATTCGCCATCCACAGTTAGATAATTGGCACCCAACCTTGGTATACGTGCAAAAAAAAATCAGCAAAAAAGGGTTCAATTAGTGTATCCGTAGATCGGGGGTGGCCAGAGATGACCTCAGAGGTCATTTCTGGTCTCCATTTTGTGGCTCCTTGTCAAAGAAAAGGTTCTTTAAAAACCCAATTTTTATCTCCCAAAATGATAGATTTAAGTCATTTGGTAGGCATTTCTGGACTGCTGGGGACCCACGGAGCATGGCAGGGCACTTTATTTTGGTTTTTTTCTTCATGTTTTTTGTCAGTTTTTGGCAATTTTGCGTGTCCTTCAGAACCTAACCCCTGCTATCCCATTCACTTTATGCCTCAGTATCTGAGGTTTTGGTATCTGCGGCATTAGCTCAGAATGGAACCTCCACGAATACCAAGGTCCTCCTGTAATGGTTTCCCAGCTGTATGTGTTTCATGCTGAAAAGGTCTATCCTATTTCAGCAAAGTAAAGGAATTTAGAAGGTTCTGTACCAAACTATTCCTGTTCTTCAGTTGTTCTAAATAATGTTCCTGCTGTCTCGTGAATACTGTGTTCCCTGTGATGCTCAGAATCAAGATAATTCCTCAATATCTTACTGGGTTAAACACCCAAATTGCTGGTACGTCAAGGGTAGTTCCATTAGACAAATCAGTGCAGAGTTACCAATTTGAATGCTCTGTGAATTCTTCCCCTCAGTTTCCTTTCACTTTTGATGATGGCGGTGCACATAAGCAGAAAGTTAACTTCTGGTAGTGGAGGACACATCAGTAAAATGACCTGATGCTGTTAACAGACAATCCTTTTTTTTAAAAAAATGATATAATAGAGACGTTATTGCCCTTCATATGCACACATTTATTTTGTCCAGCTATTGTCTCCAATCAAACACATTTTGAAGAGTTTTTATAAGTACTTCAAATTCTATTTAATGGTGATACTGCAGAAAAAAATAGCATGCACACCAGGGGCAATTACACCTTCATAATTGTGCTCTTTTACTTCAGGGATTTAAAAAAACACACACCATATGTAGATTAGTGGCAGAGCAGTGTTCCAGGTTCAAAGGCTGATGACTGTAAAACCAGTTAAAAGATCTTGGCCACAGCCCCTTCTATGAGATCAGACTGTGCAGACTGAGCTAGACAAATCATTGGCTCAGTAAAAGGTAGCTTTTCATCCCCTCAATTTGCATTGAGCCCTATGATAGGATTTGAATGTTAGCACATAAATACATTTGTATGTGTGTATATAATGAATGGTATAAACTGCTTTTTTTCATTCCTGTCTCTTTTAGTTTGTGGGGACATCCATGGACAATTCTTTGACTTGATGAAACTCTTTGAAGTGGGTGGTTCTCCTGCCAACACACGGTACCTTTTTCTAGGGGACTATGTTGACAGAGGGTACTTCAGTATTGAAGTAAGTATGTTTCACACTTTGGATATGAAACTAACTTGCAAAGCAGATTTAAAAGAAAAAACACATCATATTCTAGTAAATGCATGGCTTCAGCTTTCACTGCTGTCTCTGTTGCAAGCTTGGTACAGAAGATTGCTTTGTATAAAGCATCCTATTGAATTATTATAGGGCAAGTGTTCATTTGTGTGTTCTGGCCAGAGTGTTCAGTTGTTACAATTTTTAAACATTACAGTATTACATTTGCCAAATATCAGGCCTCTTTAATTACTTTCTCAAATCCTGAAACTGCACCGTACTATGTGATTTGGATCTTTGCACTCCCAGTACATTTCTGCAACTATGGCCAGATCCAAAGATCTGGCCATAGAATAGTGTAACCAAAGAACAGTGTAACCAGTTCTGAAACTGACGACTTCCAAAATTGTCTTTTGATACTGCATGTGAGCCCATTGTTTGGGGGTGGAGTGGCGGCGGTGCACTTCCATTATTCTAAAACTAAATATGCACACATACCCCACTACATTCCTAGTTTTTGTGAATGCCCCCTTTGGGTGGTTGAATAGGAAAATCTATTCTGCAGAAAGCATGCTGAACCATGATCACCAGATACGCTAGAGCAGGGAGATGGTATAAATTTCATCATTATTACTCAGTCATTTAAGAGGAGATTAGAAGGTGCTTTTCTACAAGATATTTCAGCTCGGCAAGATACAATATATTGTCTTTGGATGCAAGAAGTCTGATTAAATTATTCTAAACTGACCTTTTTGGGAAAAGACTGTACAATTATGAACATAACTATGCAATTAACATTTGACCCCTTTTGCCTTTTATAGCATTAATTGTTGTTGGTGCTTATAGTTAAATGGAGAGCTGACTTCTTATTCCTTTGCAATGTGTGTAAATAGTATTGATGACCACCAAAATAAATGCAGTGTCGGCATTAGACCAGTCATCCCTCTAACGGGGATTCCCCGATGTTGATGACTACAACTCCAAGAATCCCCAGCTGCAGGGGCATAACTATAACAGGGCAAGGGGAAACAGTTGTCTGGGGGCCCACTGCCTCCCCCCCACCTGAGGCAAGTCACATGACTGACTCCCCCAGCTGCACACCCACCTTTGTATTCATCCTCCCAAATTGATGTGAGTATTAAGACCTGGAGCTGCCAGAACAATGACTTTCATCATCCACAATTTACAAAACCTTTTAAAATATAGTTTAGGATGATGTTCTATTGTGGCACATAGGAGACACACACACACACACACACACACACACACACACACACACACACACAATGCTTTTTGTTACCACTATTAAGCCTCATTTAAGATTTCTTTACTTCATGAGCTGAGCTTCAGTGGGGGGGGGCGGTGCCCCATTTTAAAATCTTGTTTCTGAACCCACTCCAACCTTGTTACACCCCTGGCCAGCTGCAGTGGCTTTTGCTTGGGGATTATGGGAGTTGTAGTCAACAACATCTGGGATTCCCTTTTAGAGGGAACACGGCATTAGACCCGGTGTAAATTTAGTCATGGGGAGGGAAGGAGAAGGAAGGAATTGATGTCTAATGAGTTTTATGTTCTGGACAAGTTAAATACTTTTTTTTTAAAGATCATGAATGAATTTATTTGAAATAAAAGTAGTCCCTTTGCAGTCTTAAGCACAGTGGTATCTAGAGATAATCCAATTTAACAGTTTTGATAATAACTTGATCCAAGGGATAGAGCTGCGTACCTTAGGGAATTTGCAGCTCATTCAAAAGTGGGATGGATTGCAGATACTTCTGGGGATAGGATTAGGATGTGAAATTGTTTGACAAAATAGAGAGCAGTGCTGAGTGAAATGTGACAAAGGTAAATGCAAAATATTTAGATAGGGAGAAGAAATGAATAGCTGCCTTTGATAGTACAGTATATGAATTTGATAACAAGCAAGATACCTGGGAGCAATGAAATGATGTGCCAAAATAAGAAATGCTATATCAGAATGATTTCAAGGCTAAAAGACAGATCAGTCACAGAAAATGAAATTTTACATCATACTAAAACTATATGCCCATGTTTTACAACTATATCTAGAGTATACATATATAGAAATGTATATATAGAAAAAGCACTGCTTTTTCTGCTAGCTCCCAGAAGCCTCTCTGCCTATGTCTGAGGCTGCAGGTGTATAGGTTTCACTTTTGACATGCTCAGGAGCCTCAGAGCATTGTGAGCTCTCCATTTGTTGGCATATTGGGGAACAGTCACTCATAGACAGTAGGGCAGTTACCCCTAGATTTAGCAGCTGCAAAAGAGCCAAATTGAAAGGGAACTTGCCTCGTGCCCTCCCCATGCTGGGATACCTGAGTAGACTCCCGAAGTTAACTCGCAACAATTAACTCTCTCTGTTCAAGGTCTCTCTGCACAATTGACCCTCCTTGTGTTTACCTCCCCTCCATATGATGCCTTAAAAGAGCTAAAAGCCAATTATCCCAGCAGGGAAGTCAGTTAAGGCTCCGGAAATGTGCACTCCCTCCTTAGCAAAAGAAGGCTGGAGGCAGTGATAGGGACTGGAAGATGTACCTGTCAACCACTCCATTTGTGTCATCCTATTCACTCATTGTGTTGTATTGCAGTACAGCAGGCAAAACAATGGGTCTTTTGAGATTCCCCGGAACTTTGCTAGCCAAGAAAGAAAATCAATTGGAATGTCCCCTCAGGACATGTTTTGGGCTTTATCTGCCCCTGGATTCTTGAGCCAGTGTGCTCCCCTTGGCCTCCAATGCTCCCTGCTTGATTACTGTCTCATGAAGTCACCTGTTACTTTGGCACTGCAGCAAACACTTGCTATACCACTTAGCTGTGTTTGGCTCTGCTGGCCACCCTCGCATCCAGGTCTTAGATCGGTTCCCTTGCCAGATCCGATCTGCACCACCCTCCTCGCTAACACCTGGAGTTGGCTTCATAAGAACAGATGCTCTTTGGATCCATCCCTGCTATCTAACTCCCTTGATTCTTTGCAACTTGCTGCTCCCTGGTCTACCCCAGAGGAAAGAGGTCTGCCGAGCCACGAGGATCTACCCACTACAGAAGGAAGAACCGAGGTTGTATGATAACTACTGCGCCCCAGTCTGCACCCCCTCTATCCCTGTCTCTTCTCTCTGAAATCCTAGAGCCTGTTTCTCTGAGCCTCCTTTCTCTGGCCAGTCTAGAAGTTACTTCAATTCTAACATTAAGCTAAATTTCCTCTTAGCAGTTGTATGGTTAATCTTGTAATGTATTTTTAGTAATAATATTGCTTTTAGTGACTCCCTTATTCCACGGTACCCCTTACTCTCAAATAAAACCACCTCTGTTTTGAAACATCTCTCTCTTGTCATTTTTCTTGACTTGTATGTTGCGCAGGATAACATTGACTCTTCAGCACCACCCACATGTCTACAAGTGTCTAAAATACATAGACCAACACAGTTGTTCTGCTGTGACTTAAAATTCTGCAACTGATGTTGTGTAATGCAATGTCCATTAGAAATAATGGAATAGCATTGTGCAACTACAATTGTGCAGTTTTATGTTACAGCAGAACAGGGCTCTTGTGCAGCATCATGGGCGGTGTTTGACACTCGCAGCCACACAGGTAGTGCTGAGTTGTCAGTGTTGCCCTGTGCGGTACGGGACCCGCTGTGAGGAGCTTTGAGAACAGGATTCCATGTGGCAGTTTAATTTAGCAGTTGTAACAGCAGGATTTTCCATGAAATTCTGAGAGAGAGGCTTGTTTCTACTTAAAACACATCTACGAAATAGAATACCACAACCTTCCCAGCTGGTATGTTGTGTTAAACCAGGGATTCTCAAACTTGGGTCCCTAGATGTCATTGGACCATAATCCCCACTATCCCCAGCTACAATGGGGACATTGTGACTGGGCATGATGGGAGATGTAATCTAACATCCAGGGATCCAAGTTTGAGAGCACCTGCATTAAAGAATATTTCAGTTATCTTGCTGTCTAACTTAAAACTGCATATTGTGAAGAAACGTTTTGATGGCAACTTCCTTCACACATGGATGGGGGTATGTAGCACTTCTCCTGGGAATGGTGTCCTCCTGTCCTCAATGTCAGAAGTTAGCCATGCAGATTGCACAGTCTGTGCTGGTCCTGTGGCCACTAAGGGACCAGTAAGGACTACATTCCTTTTTGAATGGCAGCCTTCTAGATATTTGCAATCTGTTTTTCTTTTAGTTGAGCTTGTTTATTTCCTGCCCCTTTCCTCAGATGCCATGTGTTCCAAACCTTTTATCTTGTACTCCAGATTGGATACTGTATTCCAAGTGAAGCTCCCCCATGTTTTTATTAGCTGCAGCATCAAATTCAAAAGCATCCGATTTCTTATCATGATGTACTATAATACCTACATTCTCTCCACAAACCTTGAAGCCAGTTCTTTCATACAAAATATACAAAAGAGGGGAGAAATGGGATTCATCCACACTTGTTTTTCTTCAGCTGGTTACACTTTCAGTTAAATACTCTTTAAGCCTAGTACCACCATTTCAAACAATTTTTCATTTAAATCTTATCCTTTAATAATTTTGTATATAACTGAACATTTGAAGGAACTCCCAAGAATCCTGATTTTTATAATCCAGATTAGAAATATACCAGTAATTTTTTAAAAAGGTTTACTTTAGGGACTAGTTGCTCTCTTGCCAAGAGGCTAGAAGGTAGTTGAGGTTATACGTTCTTGTCTTTTTATAATATTTTCCATTTGCACGTGCCAGTGAAATATGCTGTGAAGGAAAACTGAAGAATCTGTTGTGAATCCAGATGCAGTTCAAGAGTTTGGACTTAAAGCTCTTTCCAGTTCTTTTGATTCTCCCTTTCTGCAGTGGGTGGAATTATCCTTGCATGTAGGCTGCAAATAATGTTGTTTCTGCTTGAGAAGTGCTGTACATAAAGGAAAGTCCCTATTGTTAAGAGCAAGAATTGGAAATTATACAAGGTAGGCAGAAGAAATTTAATAATTTATTTATTTATTTGATTTATATACCGCCCTTCCGAAATGGCTCAGGGCGGTTCACAATTAAAACAACTTATAAAACAGTAAAAAGCTAAAACAAATTAAAACAATAAAACAGCTAACAATTTAAAACATTTTAAACAAAAATAAAACATTATCCCCAGACCCCAGCTCAAGAAAACATAGACTCAGTATAGAGGAAAAGGGCCACAACTTTGTTAACTATTACACACAGCATGGCAGACTGGAACACCAGGTGATTAATCACCCTTAAAGAACAGTGCGGGCCAATAATACATTGGAAAGTAAAATAAAATGCTTTGAACATCTATTAAATGCAAATATCTAAAATAAATAGATGCCATATAGCACAATAAAATCTCCAGACTTTTTATGAATTATAATTTTAAATCAAAAATGTTTTTCTGGGCAACAAGTAAAGGTCATGGGCTTTTATTAGCAAATCCCTCTCTCCCCTTTTTTTAATGGTGGGTGTTTTGGGGGGTTTTTTTTTACTACCTCCTGTGAGCAGGTTGTGGGAAGAAATTTTGTTAACATATTTGAATAACTTTTAAAGCATATATATTAGGAGGATGATAAAATGTGGGCTATGTTTTGGAAGTAGTTCCTCTTAGGGTGAAGAAAAATCAATTATTATTTTAATTTAAATTGGATTAAAAATACTTTGTGAAAAAAACATTCATGAAGATAGTTTTAATTTAACTTACTATTAAAGCTCAAATATATTAACATAAATGGGGATTATCTATATATATAATTCTCCTGGGTGTGCCTTTAGAACGTGCGTCCCGGCAGCCCAGCTGATTGGCTGGGCTGCGGGGGCACCTAATTGGTCCTGGCACACCCAGGAGAATTGGCTGGCCAGGCGGCTGTGGAGGCAAGGTGGCGGGCCATGCGGCCGCGGCGGGCCTGGCCACGGAGGCAAGGCGGTGGCGGGCCCAGCCGTGGAGGCACAGATGCTCTGTGCCCGGGCCCCCTAGTAACTGCTAATACATGAGCTTGTTAGTATATGTTAAAACGTTATGTGGTGATGGTGGTTGTCTTCCTAGTAGAATATGGCAGATTTTTGCTTCAAATATCCATGACTGACCACTGAAATGGAGATACTTCACTTCCCCATGATGTCACATGTGCCTACTTCAATTGGCTTTGACACTAAGTAGGACAATCAAATCCTCATTCGGGTTTTTTATATAGATGCAAAATTATTCTGAACACATTTCAAAATAAAACATGACTTTACATTGTTGATGAATGGGAGGCCCTCTTTATTCCTGGGCGTTCCATTCCTGCCAATTAGTGTGAATATGGAAACCATGAATAAAGAAACCCTACCCCTATGGGAATCCAGGGGTTCCTCACTATTTTTATTTTTTTTTAAGCAGGAAGGGAGCAGAAATAAGGATAGAAAAGCATAGTACCTTGTTCTCCAGGTATACCCCCCCAAATCCTCTTTTTCATTTCAAATTTTTTAAACAAAAGAGCCATAAAATGGCCACCAGAAATGACAACAGAAGTCATTTCTGGCCACTCAGAAATCATGGATAGGCAGAAAATGCCTATATTTCCTGCACGAATTAAGAAACTGGGTCTCTAAAACCCATCCACAGATACATAAAACCATGATCCATGAAACTGCAGTTAATGAGGGTCTCCTGGACTTAGCATCTAAAAATGAAACTGACCGCTTTCTCAAGTAGTGATTTAATCTTACATATTCTTTACACAAGTATGCACTCTTGCTAGAACGCAGTGCTTCCATTGAGTCTTCCTGACTAGTGATTTAAAAAGTGATTTTAATCTATTTGATATAAATCAATTCTAACCTGCTTCCTCTGCCTTGATATTGTCATTAATCATTCATCTTGTGCTAGTATCAGCTTGCACAACCTGTGCCCAGTCAAGCCAAACACAGTTCGACCACACATTGTAGCATGGCAGGTTAATAGTTTAATGTTTCTAAACCACCCTGAGCCAAATGGGGGGGGCGGGGAGTATAAAAATGTAATAAATAAATAATATTAATAATAGCATTTCCCTGTGTTTGCAGTTTCAGGCAGGGAGAGAGAGTCATCGATGTTTTGGTTAGTTGTCTCATGTGACTGAAGACCTGTGTTTATCGCAATGAATCACAAGTTGTGCAGTCCTAAAGTTGCTGGTACTTTGCAGATTAATTAAAACGAGACCCCGTTTGCATAAGGGGCTGTACAAAAGCAAGATTTGAACGTTCAGCAGGTCTAGGAAGAAATTGGTTATTCAGTAAGCAAACTAGGCCAAACTTTTATCCCTGTTTGGCGTGTATGAAATGTTTATCAAGGTGTCTGACAATTCTATTATGTGAGTGCACATTCACAAATGTGCTTCTTTGAATGAAAACTAGGGGAAGAGAGGAAAGGTTGGGTTCAGGCCCCTCTGATCCTTGCCAAGCAGGTGGTCAGCACTGGAAACCTGAAAGTGCCCAACTATCTGCAGAGGAACTATGGCTAATTATGGTTTGATTCTTAAATCAAAATGCATTGTTATGATGTTATTAAAATGTTCTATATTGCATTTTGACAAAAAGTTCTCAAAGTGGTTTACATAGCAAAAGGAATGAGAAAATGCTTCCCAGTTTGCAAAGAAGCTCACAGTCTCAAAAGAAATACAAGGGAGACATCAGCAAACAGCCTCTGGAAAAGGTGCTATGGAGGGGCTGAATAGGGGCAGTCACTCTAAGAACAGCCCTGTTGGATCAGGCCCAAGGCCCATCTAGTCCAGCACCCTGTTTCACGCAGTGGCCCACCAGATGCCTCTGGGGAGCCCACAGGCAAGAGGTATGTGCATGCCCTCTCTCCTCTGTTGCTCCTCTGCAACTAGTATTGAGAGGCATTGCACCTCTGAGGCTGGAGATGGTCCACAGCCACCAGACTAGTAGCCATTGATAGACCTGCCCACCATGAATCTGTCTAAGCCACTTTTAAAAGCCATCCAAGCTGGTGGCACATCCATGGCAAGGAATTCTATAGATTAATTATGCGCTGTATGAGTACTCTCCCCCTGCTAAATACAAAAGGGCTGCCGCTTTACAAGGGACACCTTTGCCTTTCAAAGGTGCCTCTAGCAGGGATATTATCCTATGCTCTTGAACTTCTCTTGTGCTTCTGGAGCATTTTAAGGAACATTTTTTGTCTCCTCTGCTTGCTGCCTGCCTGCCCTGCCCCACCCTGGCCAGCATCACACCAATTGTATATCTGTGCTCATCGCAGCTTTTACTTCAAGTTAGGCTGTTTTACTCTCTTGGATTTGTGGTGTGTGTATACGTGTGTGTGTATGTATGTATATATATGTTTCCTCCTCCTCTGCTGTTTCCCCTTTTGCAACTAGTGATCCCACAATGAGGAATATGCACAGAATTTTGGGTAGCATTGGTAGGGGAATCTAGGATGTAAACTCTCCCCTGCTAAGTGAGCAAAGAGGCACCTCTTAAAGTGGTGATTCTCTTTCTTTAACAGGGGGAGAGCAATTGGCCTGAGCCATCCCCAGCACAGCATCCCTCCAGTGGCTATTGCTGGTGTCTACCATATGTTAGCCTATTTATTTATTTATTTATTTATTTATTTATTTATTTATTTATTTACAAACATATATCCATGTTTTATCTTTGGGAACTTTTGTTGAAAACTGGTATATAGATATTTTTCATATTCATAACCAAAGCTGAAGGGTGGTTGTTTTTGTTTTTGTTTTGGTTTTTTGAAGTTTGGAAAACTCAGCCTTTCCCTTAGTCATCTAAAACCTCAGGGCTTGAAAAATGCCAGATGCAAGACTTTTCATGTAGCTTCCCATCACATATTTCTTTCTGTACTGGAAGTCTTGTGAAAGAGGCTGATGTTCAGAAATTTCCAGGCTCATCTCCAGGCCAAAGAAAAAATCACTTCAGAAAAGTCTCCTGAATTCTACATGGTGACTAGCTCTTTGTAAGAACTACTAGCAGCAATTGACAAGAAGTTACAGGCTCCATTCTACAATCAGATAAATTCCTGGCTGCCACTAAACCTCCTGACAGTCTGAGCCTGTTTTAACTGTGTTAAAGGTAACCAGAAACCCAACAGCCCAACATTTAGTTTCATTTGTGGCTTGGTGGGCTCTGTGTTGGGAGTACTAGCTCCTGTGACTCAGACTTGTGAGATTTCCGGGAAGGAGCCCAAAATGTTAAATTCTTCAAAGCTATTATTTTCAAGACAGTAACCTTATCCAGATATTATTTGGTGCCTGTGATCAGATATCTGTACCCAGGTACTTGTTTTTGGTTAATGACTGTACTTACATTCATGTTAAAAGTGAACCTGGGTACAGACCCCTTGAAATGCAGAATACTGATAGGAAGTGTATGAAGTATAACATATATAGGCAAACCTCAATATCCGCAGATCCATCTGTGGTTTCGCATATCCGCAGTCAGGTGAATGACACCCTACCTCAGCATTCATGGGGGGAAATGGCACGCAAAGTGTTAAGACTTGGGTATCCGTGGGTTGGGTGGTGGTGGAAATGACCTCAGAAGTCATTTCTGGCCGCCATCTTAACAAACAGAGCCATTTTGCAGAATATTTTCTGCAAATAAAAAAATTATTTTGTGGATTTGTGGAGCATTGCTGGGCGACCCCGTGGATCATCACAGTACAGTAGCCCTGTTTGTGAAGTGATAAAGTTGTTCAGCACTGAGATATCTCAGTGGAGTTTGGTACACACAAACAGGGCACAATTCTGTGTTTCGAGTTTGAATAACCACACCTATTTTCAAGTAGACCAGGGAAGATGCAACAGGCAAGCCAAGGCATTACAATAAAGGAAGTCCACAACTTACAAATGGGTTGTGTTCCAAAAGCTTATAGGTTGGATGTTTATGATTCTGGATACATATAGATCCTAAGAGGGATAACATTTTTGTAATGTGGATTGGCGTTTGAAAGTTGGGAACTTCATTAATGTAATATATTATGGAGTTTTGTTTGTAAGTATGGGTGTTTATAAGTTGGGTGTTCATAACTTGAGGAGTGCCTATAACTGTTTGTAATTCGGGGAGTGCCTCTGAAGACTGAGATATCAGAATGAAAGTAGATGGGCACCTTCAAGACAAAATTGTACATTTCATGTTCAAGCCCAAGCTCAGGTTCCCAGAGCCACTTACAAAAACACCTGGAACAAAAAAGGCTTTTCAAATATCCTGTTTTACTAATAACTTCAATATCCAGATTCTTTGACAGGGTTGGATATTTGACCAGACAGCAAGTATTGGCTAACCAATTAGTTGCAGCTGTTGGTTATTCCTTTGACTAGAGACTCTGCTATGGAAGGCATATACCTATGCTGCTTATTCTTTTGGGGTGATTAAGTGCTGTCAAGTTGGTGTCGACTCTTAGCGACCACATAGATAGATTCTCTCCAGGATGATCTGTCTTCAACTTGGCCTTTAAGGTCTCTCAGTGGTGCATGTGTGTTGCTTATTCTCAGTGGAAGGCATATGCATTGCTTATTCTTAGGATATGTTTAACTAAATGCCAAATCTTCATGGCTCTCTGCAGATTTTAGGTTGCCAATCTCTTAATTATGGTGAAGAAATAACAAGTAGGCCTGTGTAAAGCAGCCTGCTTGGGGGACTGCTGCTAAAGGATGCACTTTTTGCCTCAGCCCTGCTTTGAGGGCCAAATGCTTTGGCCACTCAAAAGTTTCATTTTGCCCTCCCCCACCCTTAAAAACTACCCACCAGGACCAGCAGGGCTTAGAAAAAAGCATCTATCCTTCCTCTTCACTCCCCTCTGCAAGGTTGACTTAAATATGTGTGTATTTCCTTTTCCTGTGTAGTCCTACGAATGTTGTGAGTGATTCTGGAATTTGTAGTCTTTTTGGAGCCTGTGTGCTACAGTAGCCACAGCCTCAGAAAAAATATTCCTCTTCTTCCATGCCATTTGCCTCCTCTCTTCCCTTGTTAGAATTCACTGTAGCCCATAATGTAGGATTATGTCTGCACTGACACTAAACATCGTTAAACATAATCTTTAACAGCATTAGCCAGAATTTGCAAACCAGCTTCAAATCTTGGTTTCATAACCCATGGCATACAACCAGTCTCCGAATCCACATCAAATCCATGTAAGCTTTTGGTAATATATTAATTGGTAATGCAAAATATGTGAAGGCAAAAAAAATATGGAGTCCTCTATCTAGTATGAAAGGTTATATCTGTCATGGAAAGGTTTCTAGCATAATGTTTTTATTTGAGCAGGTCCGTATATAGATATATTTTAAAGGCTTTCCTTTGGGGGCCTAAGGTGGTCATAATTCCATACCTAATGTCAGTTGCTGTAAAACTAAAGTGTCCTTTAAAAAACAAACTTCAATTTTTGCATAAAATTAATGGATGCCTCTTAAAATACTAGATGAACCATTAGAAAGGAAAACATGTTGAGAAAAAAGGATTTTGCATATTGTCATGTTCATAAATAGTGTGTGCTTCAGTAATCAAGCCTAGCGGTGATAAATGAGCATGCAAATTTCAAAACAAAACAGTAATGCTAGTTGAAGGTATATACAACAGATGGTATTAAAAAAAAAAAAACTTTTGTGGTGTTAATGATTCTCTGGTACCAAATGTGCACAAATAAAATATTCAGGCAAGAGCAGGCAGCTAGAGCCAACGTGGTGTAACGTGGTGTAGTGGTTAGAGTGCTGGACTAGGACCGGGGAGACCCGAGTTCAAATCCCCATTCAGCCATGATACTAGCTGGGTGACTCTGGGCCAGTCACTTCTCTCTCAGCCTAACCTACTTCACAGGGTTGTTGTGAGGAGAAACTCAAGTATGTAGTACACCGCTCTGGGCTCCTTGGAGGAAGAGCGGGATATAAAGTAAGTGTGTGTGTGTGTGTGTGTGTGTGTGTGTGTGTGTGTGTGTGTGACACATACATACTGTGTAGGTCCCAAAGACACTTGATCCTTGAACAACAGTAGTTGCCTTTCATATTAAAAATGTTATATTCTGGTAGATTCTGAGTGCTTTTGCTTAACTTATTTGCTCTCATATGCTAAACAGTAAATTGCCAAAATGTTTTGACATACAACTCCCAATCCTAATACCTGTACTGCCTCTGGGGCATCCTGTCATCCACAGATTGAAGATAAATTGCTTATAGGGCCTGTGCACACATAATGGAATGCACATAGAATTGAATGCCCAGACCCATAACAAGCCTAAATGTTTTTGGAGGGAAAGACATAAGAACTAGGGGAGTCGAATTTTACCACCTTAGTTGCTTTCTACTGCATTATAATATAGGAATTTAAAAAATATTTATTTGTAACATGTTTGGGGGGCGGGTCTGCCTTAGCCCCCACCCCCAGCTATGGGTCTGCATAGGTCTGTACAGTGTGATCTCCAAAACCTCAGTTATGAAGGCAATGATTGTGTAGATTTGGTCTACCCTCGTTCCACTTGACATGCGTAACTTTTATTCCAATTTTCCAGACCATGGACATCAGGCAGGACCAGAGCTTCATGACGGGCAAGAGTTTTCTGGCTTCCCCATACGTTATTTATTGTTCAGTTTTTATGCTGCCTTGCTTTAAACTTATCCCAAGGAGGTTTTGGGAAGTTAAAATATAATACAATTCTATTAAAATTACATTTAATATATTGAAATAAATTAAACATCATAAAAACACCACAAAACCAGCAGCCATAAAAAGACAAGAGAGCAGGGAAGCAGAAAAATTGGCACCTCCTATGGTGTAAAGCCTGAACAAATACAAACATTTTTAAAAAGCAGCCACAGACACCCCCTAGCAGAGCATTCCAGAGTCTGGCAGCAACAACAGAGAAGGTCCTGTCCTGTGTGCACCACAGTCAAGCCTCCCACAATATCAGCACACGGAGCAAAGCCTCTGCGGACATTGTTGGATGGGCAGAAACCCTTGGGAGCAGGTGGTCTTTCAGATATCCAGGGTTTAAACCATTAAGGGTTTGAGCCCTGGATAATGCTCTACAAAGCAGCAGTTGTGTGTGAAATAACCCAAACTTGCTGTCTGTCAATATCTACATGTGCTTTTCTGCTGTTTCCAAATTGGCCAGAGATAGTGAACAACGTATCATTGCTTGTTAGAGCACATAGCTTCTTTCCTCTTTTGTTGCTCTGCATCATCTGAAATGGCTCAAGAGATAATAATAATAAAGAATGGAACCCTTCGTTTATCTACCTTATATCCGTATTGCTTTCTTACTTCCATTCCTCAAAAGTGGTGGAAAGAGGGTTGTGGGAACTGGATTAAGCCTTGGTGCCATCAGTTATTGACTTTCTCTAAGGTAGAAGAGAAGTGTATATGTAAATAACTGAATAATAACTGCTTTCAACCACAACACGACGATTGTTAAAGACACAATTTAATGACAAGGACCATGTGAGGCCTTCATCATGAAATATAGTTTGAATTTTCCATAAGCCTTTAATTGAAAGAACACAAAACACTTTAATTAAGCCTCATGGCATCTTTGTATGTTAAATCAATATTATGATTTGTAATTTGTCTCACAAATAAACTGAGATACAAGGAAGAGGATGAATCTTGCCTGAGGTCATGCAATTAGTCAGTGGCAAAAAAAGCAGAAAGCCAGCCAGACTGAAGTCCTTTCACTGTTGTAGGTTTTAACCACAAAGAAATGAAAACACCCCCTGAAGAATGTGAAGGAAATGACTCAACACATTAATGAGAAACCACAGTGAACAGGTGCAAAAAAGAATGAGGATATTGCAAAGAAGGAAGTGTGGAGGGGGGGAAAGTAGGGCAGAAAACTACATATTAGAAAGAACTGTACATGTTCTATACAAGTGCTTATACAATTTCTCCCACTTCCACTCCTGAGCATCTTCTTCAAAGGCTCTCAAACTGTGGTACATGAGTTCTGTCCATGTAGTTCACCGGTTGCAGAACAGTTGTGAATATTTAT
This sequence comes from Hemicordylus capensis, assembly GCF_027244095.1. NCBI lineage: Eukaryota > Metazoa > Chordata > Lepidosauria > Squamata > Cordylidae > Hemicordylus > Hemicordylus capensis. Next base: position 31,902,297 of record NC_069661.1, on the reverse strand, counting down.
TTGTCCTGCCCTTGTTTGTTTGTTTATTTAAAACTGTTATATGAGTTATGTGCTTTGATTTGTGGAGGTGAACCCCAAGCATTTTTCAGCTAGTCTGTGGAAGAAAAGGTTTGAGGATCTTTGATCTAGTTCAAGTTACTCTGTGTCCTGACATTATTATGCATGGCTGACATGTAGAGCAAGAATGTACTGGTGCAGCAAGAAAGAAGCTTAACAGCACTTCCCAACTAACTGCACCAGTGTAGCCATTTTTTATGCTCTCCCTTTTCCCAGGAAGCCCTTTGTGCCACCCAAAAATATGTGCCAGAGAGCTGCACAACCCTCTGGGACATATTTTTGAGTGGCACAGAGGCCTTCCTGGGGAAGGGGAGGGTGTCAAAAATTGGCCCTTCATTGTTGTACCAGTGCAGTTAATTGGGAAGCTCTGTTTGGCTGTGCTCTTGCTACATCATTCTTGCTCTGTCTGTCTGTCAGGCAGTGTATTTTTCAAGCTCACCAGCAACAGCCAAATATATGGCGTCGGGGCAGGGGAAAACGTAATGATGTCCTGGTATGGATAAGTAGGATCAAGACACTGGAGAGGAGAAAAGGACTTTCGGACTTCCCATGTCCTTTATAATATGCAGCTTCATCCAAAGGTCCTAAAGTTTTAGCAAATAAATTTTATCAAGCCATTGTTCCTCAAGCCTGAGCAAGGAAAGCAGTTCTCTGGGCTTGCAAGTATCAATTACATCTCTACATTTTTAAAAAAATGAATCGAAACTTCTGGCTTGTCAGCTGGTTTGTTTATTGAAAAGCAAAGCCTCATAAATAGAGGAGTGACAGTAGCAGATTTCCGTGGTAGGAAGCCTGTGACTCACTGTGTAGTGACAAGCTTACGCTAACCAGAGAAATGAGAAAAAGAATCATTGCCTTTCAGTTCAGGGGGAGACAGTATCCAGTTTATATGGTGTGGCAATAAATTGCTATGTAATAAAGGCACCTTTAGACTCCACAGATTTTTTCTCTCTCCTATGTGCTCAAAGTTATGGCTGCTCACTTTGTGAAATTCACTCTCAAGTCACTGCAGAGGTTATGTAACTAAGGAGCTGTGAGTGGAGGTTCTTCCCTGCCACATCCCTCTTGGCTATATTCAATAGAACAGAACAACACCTAAAATGGTACAGCACTCTATGAGCACATATCAGAGTGAGCTGATATGGACAAGCATTAGTTGCTTCTCAAGAAGAGTTGCGTGACTTGAAATGTGTTGGGCCAAAGAATGCTCGCACCTTTGAGGCAGGCAACCCTTCATTTTGTCTTTGCAGCAGCACTGTCAACTTCTTGTTCTGCAGAAGCCATCATGATTACACCCAGTAACAAGCTGTTCTTGAAGGGAGCTCCCTCTTCTCCTCTCACCTCCAGCAGAAATTTAGAGAGTTCCACCTCACACCTCCAGTCTTCTCCCTGCTAGCATCTTTGTTCTTTCAAAACTATTTGTTAAATATTACATTTCTGGATATTTCTATTACCTATAGAAATGTCCAATCCTTTTTACTGAATTTTACAAAGTACTGGAAGGAGTGCTGTAGGTTAATATGCTAGCGTTTGTTAATAAGCATCACATGTATGGAATAAAGCCGCTGGGAAGCTTTTGTCCTCATTTTCTTAAAGTATCAAAAGAAGAGATGACTTGGCAAGAAGAGTAGCTAAAGGGCTGCTACTAAAAAGAGAACAACTTCAAAAGTTACAGTTTTCTTCCTCTTTCCTCCAGTTCAAGTGTGCTGCTCCTTTTCTCTGTTTGCCTCATTTAATACCATGGGGTTTATGTAAAGAATACGATCCAACCCCCACACAAGTTAAGCAAATGACTGGGCCTTGAATCAAAAGACCTTTTCATCCCCTCCAGCATCACTAGGATAAAGATCCAAAAGCATAAAAGGTTCTCATTATAGCCCTGTATAGGCAGGCGAATCAAGGGTCATTTGTCGGGTGCTGGAGAAAAGGCCTTGGGGCCAGTGAAAGACACTGAGGAATCCATGCAATTGCACCTGCCCTCAGTGGAACGTAGAAAGCTGCCTTATATTGAATCAGACTGTTGGTCCACAAGCTCAATATTGTCTGCACTGAATGGCAGCAGCCCTCCAAAATTTCAGGCAGGAGTCTTCCCCAGCCCTACCTGGAGATGTCTGGGATTGAACCTGGGATCTTCAGTGTGCAAAGCAGATGTTCCATCACTCAGCTATGGCCCCGCCCCAACCATCAAATAATCAGGATGAAGAAAAAGGGTCCTGCTGCAGTATGTATTCAGTTTTCTGGCACAATGAAGACATGTGTATCTACAGATGTTGAAAACGAGTTCTGCTCCTGCCTACCTTTTTAGGAGTTTCTTGTCCTTCCTCTGCAGAGCTGTTACCAGGTGGGTCAGCTCAGGCACTGGCTGAAGGCCCAGGGCAAGGCCAGCCTATAAGTCCGGCAATCCAAAAGCAATCTAAACTGCTTTCACTACTACTACTACAAAGGGAGAAGAGAGCTGGTATGGTGGTACCAAGCATGATTTGTCCCCTTAGCTAGGCAGGATATTCACCTTAGGGGATGGAGCCACTCTGGGAAGAGCAGAAGGTTCCAAGTTCTCTCCCTGGCATCTCCAAGATAGGGCTAAGAGAGATTCCTGCCTGCAGCCTTGGAGGAGCCGCTGCCAGTCTGGGTAGACAATACTGAGCTAGACGGACCTATGATCTAATGCAGTATATGGCAGCGCCCTGTGTTCCTAAAGTAAGCCTCCACTGAACCTTTATGGGGGCTTATTTTAGTGATGGCAGTGGTAACACCTTGGAGTACTCTGTGGCAGCTGCATTGGTGACTGCCATCTTCCTTTCCCTGTGCTTCAGTGTTGCTGCTGTTGCCTCCAGTAACACAATGGGGGGCAGTAGATGGCCAATAGAACCCATGATGGCTGCGGTGGCCTGCAAGAGCACTTGACCCATGAACCTGGTGCCAGCACTTGGGGAGGACCACTTCACATTTGATGCATTTCCTGTCTTCACAGGTGAAGACAGGCTTTTTTCTTTCATTGCCTGTGTGTAGTATAGTTGGGGTTTGTTTGTCTTTAACAGGATTCCAATCTAACTCCATTTCATAGAAGCTCATGAAATGCTCTGCTAACCCTTTATTAGGACATGCTGGTCATTGATATTTTTCAAGCTAGGGAGCAGTGCCAGCCCAGAATATTTTGCTGCTTGAAGCTGAGTACCTCTCCCTTCCCTTTTCTTTTTTCCTATTAAAACCACACACACCCAACTCCTCCTTTCATTCCTTTCAAATCTCTCCTGCTTTCTTCATTTTCTATTGGGGAAGGAGGAGTAAAAGCAATATGGCACAATTTTTCCTTCTTCCCTCTGTAGGCCACCCATAGATGGGGAGGGGGTGGGGCTGCTGTTCTTCTCCTGAGACCTGGCTTACAATCTGCCAACGTGACCTCCTCCATGGTAGGGCTGGACCTGCCATCCAGGATTGACTGGCTGGTCCATCCATCCAGATTGATTCTGTGGTCTATAATACTCCAGACTTTAGTGTTCTTGGGAGCAAGGGCGTGGTAATGAGTAGGGCTGGTGCCTCCATTAAATAAGTTTTAGTTGAGTTTTCAAATTAATTAATTACATTGCAGAAACTGATTAAATATGCATATATTTGCATATGAATCAAACAGTTCTTTTGATGAAAGGGGCATACTTTGTTTTTAGGTGGTGCATGTGATGTCAGAGATCACAGGGACTGTCCTAGGGGAATCCCTCCTTTGTTAAAAGTGAAGGGCTAATTTTTACATGCCTTTTTGGGTATGTAAAGGCAGTATTGTTCTCTCATGCGTTTTGTTTCTGACTACTGTGCTGGTTTTATTTTTTCTAGTACTCATTCCTCTCTTTCTTGATTGTATTATGGTTTTAAATGTTTCTCTTATTTGTTTTTTAATTTTATGCTATTGTATATTTCAGTTTTTGTTTGCTGCCTTGGGATTTTCTGTAACAAGGCAGGATATAAATATAAAGCAATAAATAATATATCTTCTAAGATGGTGTCTTAAGCTTTGATTAGTACTTTTTAAAGAAATAAAATCCTTGATGCTTTAAGAAAGTGTTGCCCATTAATTGGGATTCTTTTTGTAGACTGTTGAAAAGGTTATAAATCTATTAATCTAACCAAATAATCCAATTAGAGGTTGCATCCATGGAGAAAAAATGTCATTCTCAATCACTGACAACTATGCCAAAACATTTATTTATTTAAACACATTTCTGTACCCTCCAAAACCTTGACTCTGAAATTGCTGATCATTTGAGCAAAGCATATGAAACAAACTGTGCTACATTATCTGAAAGCTCATGTATGCCTCTGAATGGGCAGGTAGTGTTTAAAATATTTCATATATAGTAATTCTATAAAACAGAATAGAATTGTCTATTCAAATTTCAACCTTGATCAACTTATTTTTCTTTTCTTTTTGCAGTGTGTGCTGTATTTGTGGGCCTTGAAAATTCTTTATCCCAAAACACTGTTTTTACTGCGTGGGAATCATGAATGTAGACACTTAACAGAGTATTTCACATTTAAACAAGAATGTAAGTATAAATCTACCTTATGCTTTCTTGAAGGGTGTTAAATCTCATTCAGGAATAAGACCCTTTAGCCAAAAGCAAAGTTTCAACTATTAAGCTACAGTATAGTGGGATAGATTCAGTGCTGGAATCTCCACAGCAAGTTGTCTTTGCCTTATTTTTTTAATTGATGATTTTATTTTTATTGCTAGAAAAAACTACAAAAATAAGTTAACAAATGAGTACAAAGTACATCTAACTATAACTATTAAAATAGTGCATCTATTACTATACAGTTACTAAATATCCAAAAAGAGAATTTTCTTTAAATTATTCCATAAACAATAAAAACAGTTAAAAACAAAACAAAGCAGAGTACTATAAACATGCCCATGTGGTGCTTGAACACAGGGATCATATTCTAAAAGAGTTGGTACTTCTTGTTCCTTTAAAAGTTCTGTGTCCCAAATGTCAGTTTACTGGAGGATTCGGGGCGGGCACAATGGCAAGCGGCAGTGGCAGGCACTAGAATTCATTGGAGTGGGACAAGATGCCATGCCTGGGAACTGAAAGCAGAAAATTGAGTATTGACGCATACTAAGTTCAGAGACAGCTCTGTTGACTTGTGTGCAATCATGGAGACCCAAAAAAAGGAGGATGCATTTGCTTCCTTCTAATTGGCCCCAGGGATCCAGTGTGTTGCTATCATAAATGACCTTTCTGCTCTTTCTCACTTCTTCTGCAGCCACCTCTCTTTTCTGACCTAGAGAACTATGTAAAATGACCTCAGTTTTCCATTTCCTTTATAGAGCAGAGGATGAAAAGAATGTTAATTGATTCGAACTGCTTCATAATCTACTGAGTTTTTAATATGCATATTTGTGAATTAACATTTCAATTTAATTGCACTATCTCATTCATTTCATAATAATGTTTCTGCAGAAAATTCGGAAGATGTGGGGTGAAGGTTTCTGTGCTGACCTACCCTTTGGTGGGGTGGGGAGATGCATGGTGGAATCTAAGCAGAAATGATTAGCTTTCTAGAAGAACCTTTTAGGATGACTACAGAAATGTTCGCAGAAATTTACAAGCTTTTAAAAAATGTGGCTTAAAGGTTGATTAGCATTGTGAAACTTTAGTTTTAATGACTGCATAGATTAGATTGTAGAACAACATTTGATTAATACTCTAAGTTCACTTTTTAATTTTATTTACAAGGTTGGTATGCTGCCTCACTGCCAAATGCCTTTCAATAACTTAACAAAGTTTATAAAACATAAAGCAAACAAATAGACTAAAATTGCACCACTATACAAAAACAGTAGTAGAAATTAATTATTTCAGCAGTATATTTGCACAATGATACATGGATGGTGGAGGGAACAGGAGGTGGAGCAGCTTTTGCATTGCTGTTGTCACGGGGAAAGGAAGTACTTCTTGACACAACATGTAGCTGAATTATGGAATTCGCTACTACCAGATATGGTGGTGGCCACCAAATCTAGGTGGTTTTAAAGGGGATTTAGACAAGCATGGAGGAGAGGACTATCAGTGGCTGCTAGCCTTGGTAGCTTTATGTTTCCATCAGGATTAGAGGTGGCATGCCCCTGAAACCCACATGCTAGGAAACACCAATGGGAAGTAGTAGTTGACCTCTTTTATCCTTCTTGTGGGCTTCCCAGATATACCTGGTTGGCCACTGTGTGAGGCGGGATGCTGGACTGGATGGGCCTTTGGCCTGATCCAAAAGGACTTTTTTTTTGTTCTTAAGAGTGTGTGGTAGATTTGTATGTATCACTGTCCCACCTGTGTAAGGGTCAAGATGCATGGGTGCATGTGAGAGCCCAACACTGGTTCTTGTACCTAGTACATGTGGAACCTAGATGTCAGGGGCCTTGTGAAAAGTCTAAAGTACAATAATTGTCCTTCTCAACCCCTCTTCTGATACGGTTTTAATATTCCTAAGGTAAAATAAAGTATTCAGAACGTGTGTATGACGCCTGCATGGATGCCTTTGACTGCCTTCCCTTGGCTGCTCTGATGAACCAACAGTTCCTGTGTGTGCATGGTGGCCTCTCTCCAGAGATCAACACTTTAGATGACATCAGAAAAGTAAGTTTGGAGCATATAAATCTGAAATGCCGGTAACTGACATGGTGGTTCCAACCGGTTTCTCTCTTTCCGTCATTTTAATAAATGTAAAATTTAATAGTGAAGTTTTTGGTAACTGATAATGGCTGTAATAAAACTGATGATGATGATGATGGTAACTGATGATGTTTTCTTGTTGCATTATAACTCTTTGTTGTGCTTTTTTCTTTCTGTGGCAGGAAAAATTCATGTATTTTTGATTAACATGAGGAAAATTACTCAGAGTAATCCCATTGAAATTAAAAGGACAAGTTACACAAAGTAGGCCATTATTCACATAGTCAATGTGGAACCCACAGACTACATCTTCTGTCTATCTATTTCCTTATTTAACATTTTTATCCCACCCCTCCAGCACACTGCTGCTTGGGAGAGCTCATGATAGAAGCACAATAAGACAACCAATAATGAAAAAAGCACAATAAATAACAACTGAAACAATAATTAAACAAACTAATGGCAAAATAAAATACAGAGGTGACTAAAACTGGATACCCAATTAAAACCAATTTTAAAATGCTTCTTTAAAAGGAGGCTTTTTAGGGTGTGTTTAAAACTAATCAAGAGGGAGAGTGACTACACGTTATAAATGCAGCATTGACAAAGGCCCAAAGGGCAAAACCCTGTACAAGGCCCCACTGGTGCATTCCCTCCACATCTTCTGGTGCAGGGATTGGTCAGGGCTCTCCAGCTGTTGCTGGAGTACAACTCCCATCATCCTGATGGGTGTTAAAATCCATCAGTAGCTGGAAAGCAAATGGAGTGGGCAGCAGCTCTTCCCCTTGAGAAATGGGGGATGCAGTGCAGCAGATCTCCTCACTCTTGGGGCGTGTGAGGAGAATAGGAGCTGCTACCATGTTCCCCTCATTTAGCAAGGGGAGGAGGATGAGAGGGGGAGGAAGCAACAGCAAGTCTCCGGCTCCTTTTGGCCTTTCCTCTTTGTGAATGGGCTTTCCTCCCAGAGATCTCTGCAGTATTGAGAAAGTCCATTCACCAAGGGGGAGAGTAGGAGAAGACAGCGGCACCAAAAGTCTGCCATTGCCTTCTCCTACCTGCTTTGCCATCCAAAAATGGGAGTGTTCCCCCAAGGGTGAATTTTCTCTTCAAAACCTGGTGTCCATTAAACAGCAAACATGAGAAGATCAACAAAACCCAGGGAAGGCCTTTGAGGAAACACAGGCTGCTTTATTTCAGGCTTCCTCTAAAGATATTTTTCCCATGGCACATTTTAACCTCTAGGATTGCTCTGATCCTGAGCAGAATTCCAAACCTTTTCTTCTAGGAACTTAAAAATAAAGTCAGGCCAACTGGTCAATATTTCTGTGGTTCAGTGCTGCCAGGCAAGTAAAAATTCCTTGTTTAAGAATTGGGGGGCCTTCAAATGAGGTGTGAGATCTCATTCTGAATTCTGAGTTGATGATTCTGAATTGATGATTTCATCACACTGTCTGGATCTTCCTCCCTTTGCGGACCACTTAGGGCTGGACATTGGTCCCTCTTGGGTTCTCAACAATAGATTAAAAACTCAGGTTGTCACCCTTCTGTATCACAATCTGGAATCGCATCCAGAAGCCGAAACCAGGATGAGATATGTAAGAAGGAGCTAATGGAGTTTTCAAAAGTCTCAGTTCTTTCCCCTTTAAATCTCAAATTGATTGCCATTTGGAGTTCAGTTGAAAGGAAGGAAAAGCCTAGTTTATCTCTTATCCTAGGGGCAGGCAACCAGCTGCTGATGAACTACAACTCCCATCGTCCCTGAGCACTCCCATCGTCCCTGAGCACAATTTATCATCCTTTGGCTGGGGATGATGGGAGTTGTAGTTTAGCGGCAGCTGGAAAATCAAGGTTGCCTGGTCCTGTCCTATCCCAGTGATGTCTCCAAGTAAGATTGGGAAATGGAAGTACAATTCTTCATAACCTACCACCATTCCCAATGGTGAATAAGGTGATTTTCCACCAAAAGGAATCCTGCAAGGACACTCTGCAATTGATAGGTAGTATTTAGTAGTAGGTTTCCCTTTCAATTAAGAAAATCAGTCTCTCTGGTTTATTTGCATTAGCATTGACAGAATTTAGACCACTTTCACAACTCTAATTTAGAATTCAATTGCTGTGTTATTAATATTCATCTAAGGAGTTAGTTGATGGAGTTTTTTTCCTTCATTCTTCCCTTCACTGATTTATGAAACATTAGAAATAGCCACACGGAGGGCTTAGAGTCAGCTGTCATTTGGCAAGTACACTTGAATCACACCTTCCTTCCCTGAAAAGGCAGAATTATCATAGGATTTGTCTCACTTGGAAGTTCTTCTTTTTTGCACTCTTAGTATGTCTGTTTCTCATATGTTTTCTTAACATGATTGACTTAAAATTCTTCAATATGAGATTGGATTTCATTTTAAAAGTGGGATTTGAAAACGTTCAAAATTCAAAAAGCCGCATCGCTTTCTGAAATGTTGCCAGATTTTGGATTTGTTCATATTTCATTTCTACTCTTTCAGCCCCAAAGTTGAGCTATGTTGGGGCAGAGAGGTATTGCCCTGGCAATTGCACTGTAATTGCCAGCATAGGGCCGAATGTCAACTCAGCGATATATTTGCATGCTCTACAGGTGAAACTCGGAAAATTAGAATATTGTGCAAAAGTCCATTAATTTCAGTAATGCAAATTAAAAGGTGAAACTGATATATGAGACAGACGCATTACATGCAAAGCGAGATAAGTCAAGCCTTAATTTGTTATAATTGTGATGATCATGGCGTACAGCTCATGAAAACCCCAAATCCACAATCCCAGAAAATTAGAATATTACATGGAACCAAGAAGACAAGGATTGAAGAATAGAACAATATCGGACCTCTGAAAAGTATACAGTGTACTGTGCTTGATTGGCCAGCAAACTTGCCTGACCTGACCCCATAGAGAATCTATGGGGCATTGCCAAGAGAAGGATGAGAGACATGAGACCAAACAATGCAGAATTGCTGAAGGCCGCTAATGAAGCATCCTGGTCTTCCATAATACCTCATCAGTGCCACAGGCTGATAGCATCCATGCCACGCCGCATTGAGGCAGTAATTGCTGCAAAAGGGGCCCAAACCAAGTACTGAATACATATGCATGCTTATACTTTTCAGAGGTCCGATATTGTTCTATTCTTCAAACCTTGTCTTCTTGGTTCCATGTAATATTCTAATTTTCTGAGATTGTGGATTTGGGGTTTTCATGAGCTGTATGCCATGATCATCACAATTATAACAAATTAAGGCTTGACTTATCTCGCTTTGCATGCAATGCGTCAGTTTCACCTTTTAATTTGCATTACTGAAATTAATGGACTTTTGCACGATATTCTAATTTTCCGAGTTTCACCTGTATGCCTAGGGTTCCCAACTGGTGGTACTCCAGATGTGGCTGAACTATAGCTCTCATCATCCCCAGCCACAATAAATTGGAAACCCTTGCTCTATGCCCATGACTCTGTATGCTGGATTTGTTACACACATCTGCAGGAAAAATATACAAAGTGTCCCTAACTCTTGTTAGTGGTGTAGTGGTTAGAGTGCTGGACTAGGACCGGGGAGACCTGCGTTCAAATCCCCATTCAGCCATGATACTAGCTGTTTGACTCTGGGCCAGTCACTTCTCTCTCAGCCTAACCTACTTCACAAGGTTGTTGTGAGGAGAAACTCAAGTATGTAGTACACCACTCTGGGCTCCTTGGAGGAAGAGCGGGATATAAATGTAATCATCATCATCATCATCATCATCATCATCATCATCATCATCTTATGAGTTACATTCATTGGGGCTGATCTAGCTCTAACTATATACAATAGCTAATATCCCTGAATGGGGATTCATATCTCTGTCAAAGGGCATGTCCAGCCAGCTGGATGGGGCATGAATGACCATTGCAGGGCAGATGTGGGTGATACAGCAGTCGCATGTATTTGGGTTTCCTAAGCTGGATCAGTAATGGGTAATCAAGGATTTTGCAAGCACTCCTACATGTTTCTCTTAAAACACACACACACACACACAGACACACACCTTGTTAAAGTTTATGTTTAGCCAAAATGCATCTGAGTGGATACTAGAAAAATATATTTCAAATACGCAGGAGTAGAAAATAGAAAACTTCTATTTCAGACTTGGTTTTGGAGGCGGCTTCTAAGCACAAAATTGATAGATCTTGTTTTTCTGCATTGTATTGGTAATGCAAACACTTGCCTTTTTAAAATATTCTTATTGTATAACACAGTGCAAGATTAAATAGTTTAGGGTCCTCCGTATGCCTGTTATATATTCAGTAATAGATCTTTGCAGATCTTTGGAATCTGCAGAAAACGGCTCCAAACCTTGTTTAGGGATATTTTAATACCACAAGTTGCTTATGAAGATCTGTGATTTCATTTTAGATATATTAGTTTAAAATGCATGAATTACATAAAGGACTAGAAAATCTGGTGCTTTTGGTCTGTTTCATTGCTGTTTCCAAAGAAAAGGAACATAGAGGTATTTTAGCTAAGAGCCAACACTTCCTGTATTTAGAACTGTCTGAAAGCCTTTATTTAAAGTGGCAGGCCATGCAGCTGCTTTTAGTATCTCAAAGGTTCTTACAGCCCATAACTGTGCAAACAGCTGCATGGAAGCAGTCTGTGGCTAGCTAACAAAAACAATGGTGCACAGATACTGCGTGCATGTGGGCTGATGATAAACCTTATAAAGTTTTATCAGGCAGCCATGGCACATTGCCATGTTCTATCCCATGTTAAAGTTTTTAATGCTACAGTATAATTTTGAAAACCTTGCTAGTCGATGCCTTTCTTGTAGCAGGGCTATTATCTCAACATATTTATTCCAATTCGGGACAGTTGTAATATTTCAACACCTCTTTCAGATCGCTGCTTCCCTTCACAAACTTGCATGTAGTCGATTAATGTTTCCATTCTTGCTACGTCCCACATCCCTGCCTCCAATATCATTAGTTCTGGTTTTCCACATCTGTTCCAGCAGTATGTGATTGTCATTCTGTTCCCCATAATCATATCTGATATCATATTATTGGTCACAACCATATTCTGTGATCACACATCAACACTGGGCTGGTAAGCAGATGTGCAGTTGCCCCAAGGGACCCACACTCTGTTGTGGCCCTGAGGATGATCTCAAGCAGGAGAGAGGTGGGTAGTGATGCCCACTGCATTGTTGTTGCTAGCCTAGGGCCAAAGGTCACTGCAGGGTCCTCCCATCTAGTACTGTTTTGGCTTTGCAATTTTCACCTATCCTGAACTCTCTGCAGTTCAGGATAGGTCAATGATGCAGGGATCAGACACACCCTTAGCCTTTCTCTTTGTCTTCTCTTGTTCTTAGTTAGATCGATTCAAGGAACCACCTGCATATGGACCTATGTGTGATATCCTGTGGTCAGATCCCCTAGAGGACTTCGGAAACGAGAAGACTCAGGAACATTTCACTCACAACACAGTCAGGGGGTGCTCATACTTCTACAGGTAAGGGTGTTTTATTGTGGTGTCTGCAGATTAGCTGCATGAGTTGAGAGGGGCCCATTAGGTGTTGCTTGGCAAATCATCATAATTGTGCTTTTTGTGTGTGTAGAACTCTGTTTCAGCATATTTACTGAATCTCTTTCTAAAAGCCAGGAGTACTTCCATTGTATTTCAAGAAAATCCATACCAAGTGAGATTCTGTTTCATGTAAAATGCATGTAGGCTCCTATATGAAAATTCCACCAATGAAAATATGGATGCAACTGGAAGTGAAAGCAAGAGGATGCTCTGGGATCTTTGGAGAAAGAGTAGAATATACATACATACATACATACATACATACATACATACATACATACTTATAGAGTAGGAAGGTTCTGAACAGCTCTTTTGGGGGGCAAAGATCAACTTGCAACCAGATAGTGCCTTTCGGCTGACGTGCCTCTGTATTTCCTGCTTCCCAGTTCACCTGACTCCCAAGATGTCAGCTTACTTGACCTCTTTCAAACCATCAGTTCTGGCAGACTGCAAGCCTGGAAGCACCCTAAGCTTCCGTTGCATAAAAAGTGCTTAACTGAATACAGGAATGCAGCTATAAATAGAGACTTTGGCAGAAGTAGCTGACAAAATGAAATTAATAGAATTAAGCATTTTACGATCTACTCTGAGTACTTACAAGAGCGCAATAACGTGTTGGTCCCATGTGTCACCTGACATCATTTGAGTTAGTCATGCCAGTTTGTTTGTTTATTTATTCATCATATTTTTATACCGCCTGATATGTAAATCTCTAGTATAGAGTTGCCATGTCCCCCGAAATTCCAGGTTTCACCCGGATTTTAAGCATCTCACCCAGATTGCTTAGCTTACCCAGATTCACCAGGATTTCAACTTTCTTTCCTTCCTTTCTTTTTTTTTAAGCTAAGCTCTCTAACCTTTGTAGAAGCAGAATTATGAAGTAAAATGTGCATTCACTATTCTGCTCAAAAACTATTTTCGAGCCAGTTTACATAATATGCAAATTAGGCACCCGGATTTGGAAAGCTAGAATATGGCAACCCTATGCCAGTACCGCCATCTGCAAGGGTAGCACCCGAGTGCTGCAAAAAGCAGACCCATTCTGGTAAGCTGCTTCCTCTTCTGGCAAGCCAGTGCATTACACAATCCTGTCACACTTCGTATGCACACAATTTGAGCCATGAGGCCACTGTGGAAGTGCATGTGCAGCAGATAGGTAAGTTTTGGGCAGTATAAAATATGTTAAATAAATAAATAAATAAATTTGTCCTGGATCAAGCTCAGGGGCAGGTGTGTGTGTGTGTGTGTTTACACCAAAAGATGATTGTGCACAGCACTGATTAGCATGAAACTGGCAGAATCACTAAATCACCTTGTCTCTGAAGCATCTTGTAAATACTTAGCTGCTTTTTTAAAAAGATACATTTACATTTTATAGAATTAAATAAAGAACCTTTTTAATAGGGAAAAGATGCAAAGTATGAAAGAATGAACACAGGAAAGGGTCACTCCTACTTGTATTATATGTTTTATAATAGCAACAACACTCTTCTGTTAATATACATGACAGATAGTTTGGTTAGCTGTACAAAACAAATTGTTAAATCTTCCACACAAATCCTCTATCAATTGCATTGCAATAAGAGGGGAGTGTTTCTCAGAAATGGCAAATTCTTCATCTTTATTTCATATTACCAGCAGCTCCCGTAGTTATATAACTAAAACCAGTTACTATAGCAACCTCAATATAATGCCTGTGTAGCTCAATAGATTCATAGAAAGCGTTCAACCCAGTGTGGTTAAGTGAAGCAAGAGACGGTTGCAAGCAGGGCAAGAGTTTTCTGAACCATCACAGGTTATTTCATTGTCTGTGCACCTCATGTAGGATACAGGGACAATGTGTTAAGGTGGTCTTGCCGACATTTGGAATACAGGCACAGTCTTAAGCTGGTCAACCCCCTTCCTTCCTTCCTTCCTTCCTTCCTTCCTTCCTTCCTTCCCTCTGTTCTGTGGGCGAGTGATTTTATTTCAGATTAGAATTCTGAAGGAGGGGATGCAGGAGACAAACAGCAGTTCTTAAGTCAAGTATACGTTGCTCTACTGCATCTCAGAAAGGGTGTGGTAGACCTGGGAAATGGAATCCCAGATTGTTCCCACAATACCAGGCAGAACACAAATAATAATAGACTGCAATAATCTGGCACATGGAGAAATACGGCACAGTTGCACAACTTCAGCCACTGTTAGACTACAACTCCCTTTGTCCCTGACTATTGGCCACTGTTGCTGAGGATGATGAGGGTTATAGTCTGGAGAGCTGCAGTTGCGCAGCCCTGGGATACAGGCTGCACTCCAAAGGGTGTGCAGAAAGAGCAGAAAGGTGGATCTGCCTCTACCTCCCCCCACCCCGCCAAATGAGAGTGCCATCCACATCATGGGTGACCTGTTTCTTAACAAAATGATCAAGGATTTGAAGCATCTTCCCATATGAAGAAAGACTGAAATATTTGTGGGTACTTCACAATCAGAACAAAAGGATTACTGAGAGCATATGACAGAGGTTTATTTGCATGGACTAGAGCTCCCTTGCTCTATTCCATAGAGGCCAACTTGGGGTTCTCCAGCTGTTGATGGACTACAATATTGATCATCCATGACCACAATAAATTGTGCTGGGGATGATGGGAGTTGTAGTCCAACAACAGCTGGAAAGCCTCAGGTTGCCACTCTTGGAATGGGGAAAGAGAGAGAGAGAGGTTTTGTCCTCCCCCTTTCACAATACTAAAACCCCTTTCAAATTGATGGGTAGCAGATTCAAGGTGAACAGAAGAGAGTGCAACTTAGTCATAACATTAATTACTCATAACATTATGTAATTAACTTATGGCATTTGCTGGCACAAGATGTGGTGATGCCAAGATGGCTGGAAGAGGGAATTAGTCAGATATATGAAGGTCTGGACTGCAGAGGGGTATTACCCATGAGAGCTAAACAGAACCTCCAGTGACCAATACAAGTTGTCAGGGTGGGGGAGAGCTTTCATATCTTGCTGTGAACTTTCCAGAAACATCTGACTGGCCACTATTGGAATCAGGATCTTGGATTCCACGTAGTCCAAGATCCTGTTCTCCACCGTGGAAACCAAACAAGGGACTAGATGGAATCTTGGTCTTGTCTCACAGGGCTGCTCTTATGACTTTATCTGAGTGAGGGGCAGAGAGGGGAAGGAATCACATTGACCATTGAACATGAGTTGCTGTTTGCCCTTCAGTGAGTGAAACCCCATCCCTTGCTCATTATGGCAGGGGTGGGCAGATTTAAGACTTCTGGGAGCTGTTGTTGGTTTTTTCAAATTATTATTTTTGCCAGAGCCTTGGGAGCTACCCGCATGGAATAGCTTGGGGAGGCAAAATCAGTCACAAAATAGCAACTTGTACAAAAATCCATATTAACCAAACAGGGGATTTTAACATCTGGATCGTTGGAGAATTCTGTAGCAGGACAGGAGGGGAGCAAGAGAGGCTCTTTGTAGAAGAAACGGGAGAGAATTAATGGGATAGCAAGTAAAAGCAACCCTGATCACACGGGGTGGGCGGAGAGAGAGAGATTAAAAGGAACATAGGAAGCTGCCTTATACCGAGTCAGACCATTGGCCCACCTATCTTAGTATTGTCTGCACTGACTGGAAGAAGCTTCTCTAAATTTTCAGGCAGGAGTCTCTCCCAATCATACCTGGAGATGCCAGGGAGGTGAACCTGGGGTCTTCTGCATGCAGAGCACTTGCTCTTCCACTGAGCTATGGCCCCAGGCCACAGCCATGCACCCACTCAGCCAACCAATCCGATTTGCAGCATTGTCTGGAAGGGGGAAAGCAAGTCAAATGCCTGGAGAGCTACTTCAGATAATCTCAGGGACTACCAGTAACCTGTGCCCCCTGCATTGGGACATACTAGTATTTACCAATAGTACTCTAAACTGGGGTTGGTGTACGTAGGAGGAAATGGTGTTGGGCTTAGGTTCCACCAGCCCTATTAGTATAACTGAGGATTGGTGCACACATTGCCCTTGCTGTGGCCAGCTAGCTGAAAGCCACATTGATGGTGCTTCCTGTGGCTGTAATGTACAGAGCGGTTTAATGTGTGAAGAGTCTTTAATACTCCTGGCAGCTGCCACTGATGGCATGAAAATGGTCACCAGATGGAGGCCGTCCAAAGGGTAAGCCACTTTCTATATTGCAGCTGTGGCTTCAAGTATTTGCCATGGGGAAATTCTTTTCAGTGGCCAGCTCTGAGGTTCATCCTTGGTTTCTTACGGTTCCTTGACTGTGCCACTTCATGTGAAACACAATTGTTCTTTATACCCATATCCTTAAGAAAATGGAGGAAAACCCTTCCCAGGTTTGTGTGAGTTGCTTTTAAAGCACATCTGTATTTCAGAGAGCAGTTAAATCCTTGATAACCTCAATTTTTTGAAGATTTAGAGAGAGAGCTCAGAGAGGGCTGATTTATGTGAGAAAATGCTTGTGCCAGCTAATACAGTTAAACTAAAGAGAGGTTAAGTTATTAAACAACAAGCCTCTCAATTGACAATAAGACAGTATTTAAGAGAGAAGTCTATTGTACATATTAGCTTTGACTGCTAAAGCCAGGCTCAAGGGAAATTAATTTTCTCATTCAGTGAAATAGAAAAATATCAGCTGTCTTGTTAGAGCCAGTAAAGATCATAACATAATGTAGAAAAGTCCCTGCATCTCTGTGTGAATAGTAAATATGCTGATAATGCCATGCTGAGAAATTTATACTATGGCTTGCTTATAGGTCTTATCTAGTATTTGAGTGCATTTGAGTTGGGTTTTTTTAGTCATTACCTGAAATCTATCAAACAGAAAACATTTGTTTCTGAAGTTGCAAAACGAAGCCTTGTGTCATTGAACTGTATTCCAAATCCCTAAACAATATCCATATGTGATCTCTTTTGCTGCATCAGGGCTGCATCAGTAGTTTGAATAGCGACAGCAAGATAGTGGATGTGCCCACAGATCTACTGTCCATTTAATAAATTATCGGGGATCGGACTGTAGCTCAGAGCATCTGCTTTGCATGCAGATGGTCCCAGATGCCTACCCTGGCATCTCCAGGTAGGGCTGCAGCTACTGCCAGTCAGTGTAAACAATACTGAACTAGATAGGCCAATGGTCTGACTCGGTATAAGGCAGCTTCCTGTGTTCCTATGAGGCATTGGTGCACCTGCTGTGACCATTGGAACGAGAGGTGTGGCCTACCCATGCAAAATCTCTGGATCAGGATTCAGATTTTTGGCCCATCTGGAACCCACTGATGGCTCAGTGAAATTAAATTTCATTCAAGTTACCCCAGCTAACTTGGCAAAGAGGCACCTTTTAACATGATTATTCTCTTTATTTAGCAGGGGGAAAGTAACTGGCCCTATCCACCCCCAGCACAGTACCTCCAGTGACTGTTGCTGGTGTCTTTTTAGATTGTGAGCCCTTTGGGGACAGGGAGCCATCTTATTTGTTTATTATTTATCTGTGTAAACCGCCCTGAGCCATTTTTGGAAGGGCGGTATAGAAATCGAAATAAATAAATATACCTTTTCCTATGTAGTGACTTCTCTAAAGACTGAGAACTGCAGTTTATAAAATCAAACAAATCATATGCACAGTACTGATAATCTCTAGCTGCTTGTTTTTAGCAAAATATGCAGTGCCCGTGACAATTTAAGTCACTTAAAGTGTTCCCGTGTTGAGACAGAAATAGAAGACTGGTTCCCTTGTTTTTCCATCTAAAACGTCACCTTGGCTCATGAAAGGCTCTTTCATGAGCCAAGGTGACGTTTTGGATGGAAAAACAAGGGAACCTGGAAATCTCACTGAAATTTCAGTGAGACTTACTTCCAAGAATATTCGGCGTGCCTTCCCTATCGGAATCTGAGCAACATAAGTGTGGTGTCCTTGATATCAATCTAGTTGTGCTTTATCACAAAGTTAATAATTTTGTTTATTTTGCAAAGCTGCTGTGCTGTTTTCAGAGGTCACTGCCTGCATGTGTATCATTGAACCGGAAATTTGTGAGTCAGAGACAAATGCACTTCCTCTTAGAATTTCATTAACAGATGTTTCCCTTCTCGCCCCATCAACAGTTACCCCGCTGTATGCGACTTCCTACAGCACAATAACTTATTATCTATACTCCGTGCCCATGAAGCCCAAGATGCTGGGTGAGTATTTTTCCTTGCTTGCTGAATAAAGAATGTGCTTTTAATACCTTCTGTGTGTTTCATCTTAAGTCTGCTGAGGTGAAAAAAATATCCTTCACAATGAAAACAGGCCACTGCCAAGTATTTGAGAACAGCTAAGTGAGAATGGACTTTTCAGGCTTTCTTGCTACTTTGTAGTCTTGAAAACCCTGATTCTGCAGCAGATAGAGCAAAAAGTAAGAGAGATCTAGTCACTTCTCCCACTCTTTGTACTTAGTGTAATTTCCAACTGTACCTGAAAAAAGCTGTCTCTTGAACCTGATCACAACTTTGTATCAAAATGGGGTAACAGAACCCTGAGGCTGTATATTGGATTGCCCCACTATGGAATTCAACCACCTAATGGCACAGCAGGGAAGTAACTTGCCTAGGGAGCAAGAGGTTGCTGGATTGAATCCCTGCTGGTATGTTTCTCAGACTATGGGAAACACCTATATCAGGCAGCAGCAATATAGGAAGATGCTGAAAGGCATCATCATACTGTGCAGGAGATGGCAATGGTAAACATCTCTTGTATCCTACCAAATAAAACCACATGGCTCTGTGGTTGCCAGGAGTCAACACTGATTCGACAGCACAACTTTTACTTTACTATGGAATGCAGATAGAGAATGCCATTTTCATTGCTTTGTCATGCAGACAGATTCCTGTATTATTTTGGAAATGCTTGCCACTTTGGGGAGGAAGATTCTATCCCAGCCCTCTTCTGAATGCTAATTTTCAACTTTTGAGGAACAAGGATTTTTCTTCCTGCAGAATGGAATAGTATTCTGTCACACCATCGCAACTTCATTATCTCATTCCCACCAAATCCTGCTACTTGTGTAAGCCAGGCCTTACTAGAAATTTTGACCCCTGTTTCCAGGTGTGGCTATCTATTGATGAGGGGAATGAGGTCAAAGGCATTTCTAGTTCTTCAGATATTCCAGGGCGCAATACTGTCACTCCAAGCAGTTCTGATAACTCAAATTAAGGTTTTGTGTGATTATGTAATTAGAACCAGACTTTGGCCCTTGAGTAGTTTTCAGACTGGTAAACAGAGCAGGAACACAAGCTAAATGTTGAGTCCACACTCTCTCTGCCCCCACCGTGTCATCTTTTCAGCTTTGGTATAGAGCTGTGATGGAAGGATACTCTCTTGTCAACACAAGATTCCTGATTAAGTCATAGCTCTGTTTTCCATGAACCTGGAAACAGTAGTTTACCTTGGTTTACAAACCAGGCTATGAAACCAAGATTAGACTGTGGCTTCATATCCTTATTTGTAAACCAAGTTAAACCACTGCTTCTAGCTTCATGGATCACAGAGCTGTGACTTAACAGGTCAGAATTTCTTTGCTTGTGATGAGGAGAGAGAGGTGAGAGGAGACCGAATGTGGGTTCAGCACCCTTTGGGCTTGCATCTCAAAGCAACAAACAATGGTTTGTGGTACTATATGAAGCCAAGCTAGTGATTGCTTGTTTGAGAAAATGAATAGCTCTTCCAGGTCATTGCAAGGAAGCACTGAAATGCTTTTTCTTGTCTCAGTTGCATCCTTTGAGGGGCCTGAACCAGATCAGGACAGCAACAAGGGGACTCTGGTCCCAATCTGGATCACATTTCCCCATAGCTGCTATCTGCTGTGGGAGGAAAGCACCCATTGGTGCCAAATCAGTTTGTTAAGCATAGGAATGTGGCGGGGGTGGGGTGGGTTAGGGTGAGGATGGTTCCCTATCCCTCAGGGGCTCATAATCCTGAAAGACGAGAGGGACACCTGCAACAATCACTTGAAGGGAAGCTATTCTGGAATAAACTGGACCAGAGTTCTAATGTTTGTTTGTTTGTTTATCTATCAATCAGTCATAGTTTATACCCCTGACATACTGTATATATCTCTAGATGGTGTGCAAAATTTAAAACAATAAAAACAGAGGCAAGAAAGGAGGCGCCCAGGCCAGGGGAGAGCTTAACATTGGCTCCCATGGAGACCAGCCCTGGCCTGCGAGGAATGTTGGGGCAGCCCCCCACCTTCCCAGGAGTACTGGAAGACCAGTGTGCCCAGAGAGGAAGGCAGGGAAGGAGGCACCCAGGACAGAGAGCTCTTGTCCTCAGCTCCTGAAAAGGCCAACAGCCTGAGACAACCCTTTATTAATCTTATGTAATTTTCTTGTTTTAATATTGTAAACCACTTTGGGTGCCTTTGTCAAGGCAGAAAGGTGGTCTAAAAATGCAATAAATAATAGATAATAAAAACCGTTTGAAATTTTACAGCAAAAGTCCAAGTCTATCCTTGGTCCCTAGACTTAGGTACACACATTCCATATAGGCCAACTCCTTGATAGGGATCCTGGTAAGGGAGATGGTATCCATACAGACCACAGCCACCCCACCTCTCTGCCCACATCCTGTCACCTGTTCCACCATGGAGTGACCTACTGGGAGAAGCTGGGACCAAACAGAACCACTAGCCTCTCCTGACCAGGTCTCTGTGATGCAGATCAGGTCAGCTCTTTCATCCATAATCAAGTCATGGATTTATTTTGAACCAACCTGGCATTACAAAGTAATAAGGTGAGGTTATATGGGTTGTTGGCACTACTCTCCAAGGTCAAAGAAGTGGTAGGCCTGCTGGAAGGGGAAACAGCAATTAAATTTCTGGTTTCCCTTTCCATGAAATGGCCTGCTGACATACCAGCACCATATCTTCATCTATTCCCCACCACCACCAGAACAGCTGCCCCAAAATGATGTGGACTACAACGCCCATAATCCCCAGTCAAAGGCCATTGCAACTGGGGATAATGGGAGATGTAGTCAACATCTGGAGATCCCCGTTACAGGGAACACTGGGCCCCAGCCCTCAATCCCACCCCCAAAGGCCACCTCAAAGGGCTGTGCCACTGGTGCTGCTCACCTTTATAAGAGCCCAGAGTTCAAAAGCCCAACCAGTGTGTGTCTCACCCACCCAGCCTGCAAGCTCAGCCCAGGTGCAAAATATTACACCATTTAAAGTAAAGTGAGCAAAAACAACAGATAGCCGATAGCCTGGAGATGTTCTTATTAGCTTGGAAAAGAGGCAACTAAGGGGAGACATGATCGAAGTGTATAAAATGATGCATGGAGTGGAGAGGGTAGACAGAGAGAAATTTATGCAAGTTTGACAAGCAGAAGTACTTTTTTCACACAGCGCATAGTTAATCTATGGAATTCCTTGCCATGGGATGTGGTGATGGCTTGAATGGCTTTCAAAGGGATTTAGACAGATTCATGGAAGACAGATCTATCAATGGCTACTAGTCTGGTGGCTGTGGGCCATCTCCAGCCTCAGAGTCACGGTACCTCTCAGTGCCAGGTGCAGGGGAGCAACAGCAGGAGAGAGGGCACGCACATACTTCTTGCCTGTGGGTTCCCCAGAGGCATCTGGTGGGCCACTGTGTGAAACAGGATGCTGGACTAGATGGGCCTTGTGCCTGATCCAGCAGGGCTTTTCTTATGTTCTTATGAGAAGTGCACAGAAGCCGCAGCCCAAAGGCTGGCAGGGAGAAGCCAGATGGAAACACACTCCTACCCCACGGTGTTTCTTCCAGTTACCTTCTGAACTGGACACCGGTGCTGTAGACAATATGCAATTAGTCGACAAATGGTGGTGTACTTTCCTCCCTTGTTTTACTGCCAAAATTTTAGAGTTTTTATATTAGTATGGGAAGTAAAATGCTGTGTCTGATTATTACTTTGCCTCTTGCTGGGGAGAAAATATCATATTTGTTGGTTTGCTTCCAAAATTCTCAGGGTTTTCATTTTCATTGTTGATCAACTAAATGTAGTCCAGCTGAGACAGTCAGAAGCAAGCGTAAATGGGGAGCTAACATTCAATTTCTACGTAAATGGCCTAATCACTCGCCTACGGCAAGTTGAAACTCACGCGCCAAAGATAGGGGATAGGTGTTTACCTATCCTCATGTATGCAGATGACATGGCTTTATTGTCGCAGACCAGAGTTGGCCTAAAAAGAGCGTTAGAATGCTTGAGTCTGCTCTGCAAAGAGGAATTTTTGGAAATTAACTATACCAAAACTAAAATTGTGAGATTTGCAAAGAAGCAACTGATCTTTAGATGGTCTATAGGTGGAGCTAGACTAGAGCAGGTGAAGTCTTACAGATACCTGGGGGTGGTGTTTCAGTTCAATGGGGGTACTTCTATGCACACCACTGCCACTAAATTGAATGCCACCCGATCTTCTATGTCAATTAGGAAATTTTTCTGGGCACAAAGTGGTGGCTACATTCCAGCAGCAAATAAAGCCTTTCAGGCTAAAGTGATACCCCAGCTGCTATATGGGGTTCAGGTTAGACCGCTAAAAGACTTACAAGCTTTAGAAAAAGTCCAATCGGGCTTTCTGAGATAACTGTTAGGGGTACCAAAATGCGTCCCGAACTCCTTAATATGGCTGGAGACTGGGCTTTTGAAATTGGAGACTAGGACCTGGCTTCTTATCATCCTGTATTGGATTAAGACTTATCTTTACCCGGTAGGACTTATACCTCACCTACTTGCCACTACCCAATAACCCCATTGGTGTAAGGCGGTAGAGAAGAGACTCCGGAAGATGGGCTTCTGCCCAACACAATTGTTAGAGTATGGCAAGTCAACAGCAAGACGCCTAGTTAAACAAAGGCTCAGGGACATAAACTTCCAGGAGGAAAGGGCCTCTATAAATAGGCCTCTACAACTGCTAAGTGCCAAGAAAGATTGGGCCATAGCCTCTTATTTTTATACAATCTATTCACCAAAACTTCGCTGGGCGTTTACAAGAGCTCGCCTGAATGCCCTACCTTCAGCGATGTTATCAGGGAAATTTGAGAGAAAACCCTATGATGAGAGACTATGCCCTTGCGGATCTGCTCCCGAAACATTGAAGCAGTCGCTGTTACATTGCCCGCTTTACATCATTGAAAGAGATTTATTTTTATCCCAGTACCTGAAAGGTCTCAAAAGCCACTTGGAGGAGATGATTCTTACATGTTTATTAGAAGATAGGGACCCAACAATAATCCTTGGCAGTTGCCAAATTGACCAGATTAAGAGAGGCTAGAGCACAGCAATCAGCTACTGCCAAAGGTTCTTGATTTTATGTATCTGATAACATTTTAGTTTGTGTTTTCGGGGTTTTTTTCTCTCTTTACTGAGTATATTTTGTTTCTATTGCTGTTTGATCTAAGTTCGTAAATAAACAACAAACAAACAAACATGTCCGGACATAAATCTGGCTATCCCATGGCAGAGAATCGATCTGATATCCCATTTTTAAAATTATGCTTTTCAGTAAAAATGGGAGTCTGATTCAAATGGCAGCTGCTAGGACAACATTCCTTCTAGGTTGCTGAATGCAACTCTTGTAGGTTCCTGCTCGTAGCTAGCCGAGGTTCTAATTCTTTCCCCTTGGACCTGTCTGAAGTGTGCGTCCGTTTCCAGATCTCTGCTTTTGGTGGAGAGACCCCGGCTCAGCCTGGAACAGGATCAGTTGTGGATTGCATCTTATAATTATGATCAAGCAAACAGTTATAGACGCAGTTACGCACATGCAAGTCTAATTGAAATCCATGTAACATAGATGTACGTAACTAAGCACTGGATCGTATCCTATACCTGTAACTTAACCGGTGTCCTGTAGCACATTCATAACAAGATCTAAATCAACACTAACATGTGAGCAATTAATGATATTAATAGTATTACTTATGCAATTTATCATAGGTATCGTATGTACAGGAAAAGCCAGACAACAGGCTTCCCTTCACTAATTACAATTTTTTCAGCACCAAACTATCTAGATGTATACAATAACAAAGGTAAGCGCATTTCTCCCTCTTTTACCACCATAATCAAACTTTATTTTAATGCATTGCTCTCTTTTCTGTATTGACTCAGATTGGCTTTTAACCCATTCCTGGTTGATTTTGATTACTTAATTTAGATTTAATAATTTGTGCTCTGATTGAATGAACCAATGTTAAATGGCAGCACTTAATTAGCTGCCACTGTTGTGATTACATCTAATATTTCTGTCTCTTGTGCTTGTTGTATGTATCCATTTGATGGGGTATTGTTTAACTAATTTACTAAAAGGAAGTGGCAGTCTTCCATGCAGATCAAAACATTATCTAGGGAAATGTGTATCAGTCACAAACTGTGTCCAATTTACATAAGGTCATATATTGTAAGGTAAACAACTTTTAGCTTCAGTCCAGTCTCTTCCATTAGCATTTTATCGGATTGATTCTTGATCTGGGATATACTGGCTATATTGGAGAATTCCAGATGAAATTTGTAAATGTTCAAAAATGTAGAAATACTTCAGGATGTGTAAATAAGACTCTAAGGATTTACTTGTATGTGTTAGAGAAACACAGCAGTTAATGCTAATTTCCACAGTATTAGTCTGAGGTGTCAGTTTCCACATGCATGTTCACATTCACCAATATAAGCCCAGTTCACGTGTCAATGGAACCAGTTTAATTCTGGTTCTTGTGTGTTTCTGAGCCTTGAAGTGTGTTCACACTTTCCATGTATGAGAAGGGGAAGAATGTTTCTACTTCTGATCCCGGTTTAAAACAAACTATGATTGACCATGATGTCTGCATCCAGCAAATCCTGGGCTCCAAGCTTGAAACCAAGCCAGGATATGAAATCCATATACCCATTGAAGTAGATGAAGAAACCTTCCTCCAATTACATGCAAGACAAGAGATTGTGTGTGAATGTGAGGCTTGGGGGTGTTGCACGGAACTATGACTTAATCCTGATTCCCTGTGATGTGTGGACTGGGTAATTATCACCACAAGGCTCTTACATTTAAAAAAAAAAGTTACCCCCCCCCACCAAAAATGTGGCACACTGCCCTCACCAACACAGACCGATGATTTTTTAATTTATGTACTTGTTTCCACTCCTTCAGCATACAGGTGAAACTCGGAAAATTAGAATATCGTGCAAAAGTCCATTAATTTCAGTAATGCAAATTAAAAGGTGAAACTGATATATGAGACAGACGCATTACATGCAAAGCGAGATAAGTCAAGCCTTAATTTGTTATAATTGTGATGATCATGGCGTACAGCTCATGAAAACCCCAAATCCACAATCGAATAGAACAATATCGGACCTCTGAAAAGTATAAGCATGCATATGTGTTCAGTACTTGGTTTGGGCCCCTTTTGCAGCAATTACTGCCTCAATGCGGCGTGGCATGGATGCTCTCAGCCTGTGGCACTGATGAGGTATTATGGAAGACCAGGATGCTTCATTAGCGGCCTTCAGCAATTCTGCATTGTTTGGTCTCATGTCTCTCATCCTTCTCTTGGCAGTGCCCCATAGATTCTCTGTGGGGTCAGGTCAGGCGAGTTTGCTGGCCAATCAAGCACAGTACACTGTATACTTTTCAGAGGTCCGATATTGTTCTATTCTTCAATCCTTGTCTTCTTGGTTCCATGTAATATTCTAATTTTCTGGGATTGTGGATTTGGGGTTTTCATGAGCTGTACGCCATGATCATCACAATTATAACAAATTAAGGCTTGACTTATCTCGCTTTGCATGTAATGCGTCTGTCTCATATATCAGTTTCACCTTTTAATTTGCATTACTGAAATTAATGGACTTTTGCACGATATTCTAATTTTCCGAGTTTCACCTGTATCTTGCTGCTTGTTACAAATAGCACAGGATCACCACCACAACAATTAGTGGTGTACAGCACTGACTTACTCTAAGTCTGCTCCCAGACTGGAGAGTTTAAACTCCCTACTTCTGGAGCTGATCCATAGGAGGGATACATTCTTCCTAATCCATTATGGGGCGAGTCAGCATGGCACACCGGCCACTGTCCCACAGCACACAGGTTGGGAGCACTGCTCGAGCCAGTTCAGATATGCATGCCCATCGCTTGAGTAGACTCCAGTGTAACGTTTTGTGCTTGAAGTGATGTGAGTGGCACGAAAGTTCTTTCTAGGATATTCAATCACCGATGGCTCATTCAGAGATTCAGGCCTCTCCTGGATGCTGTGGCCATCAAGTGGAGTACATGGAAGTGAGAACAAACCTTCAGATGCCCAAAGTTACCTGCTTTGTCATTCTCAGATGCTTAGTATGCATGTGCGCAAAGAAAGACATGCTGCCTAATCCTGTGCGTGTTTACTCCAAAGCGAGTTCTCCTGGGTTTGGTGGGATTTACTTCCAAGCAACTATTCATATGATTAAAGCCTAAGATGCATAAACAATGCAGTTCTCTCTCTGCTTATGGAATTAGTTGCAAGGCCAGGGTAGCTTGTACATGTTGCACAGTCAGTCTCAGAACAGGGTCCCAGAAGGACAAGATACCTGACCTTTTCTTGTCCCCAACAACAAATATCTTCCTTCTAAAGCACCAGCTGCCATGTGGGCATCTCCTTCATAACCTTTCAAGAGTGTATCAGCCAGCATGAATAGATCAGTGGTAAAAAGGCGCAGCACAAGTCAGGTCTGCACAATTTCAGTCCTCCTGCAGATGTTGGGCTACAACTCCCATAATCCCTGGCTATTGGACGTGGTGGCTAGGGATGATAGGGGTTATAGTCCAAAATCAGTTACTAGAGGGCCAAAGTTGTGCAGCCCTGGTGTAAACATTGCTAAAACAAAATTAAATAATAACCTAGTTGCACATAATTAGGATTTAAAAGAGTAGGTGAACAACACTATAATGACCAACACAGGGGTTTTTTGTAGCTATTTTTGCTTCCTCTACAGAATACTAGAAGCAATCAGATCATACAATTGCACTTCATAATAGTAAATATTAATCCTGGGAAGCACGAATATTTTGCTCTGAAAGCTTAATGGGCAGCATGGTTATCTTTTGTACAATATTTGAAAAATGGCAATTCTTAAACATTATGGATTTAACTGCACAATAACACTACAAGAACATATTGAACCAAGCTCGTCTCTTTCATCTGTGCTTTTCTTTCAATTAGAATTTTTGTAACTGTTTCTTTTTCACATTGATCAATTATAAAGCAAGTTTCCCTTTTGCTTTTCAGATAATGGCTAGGGTACCTTTCCCCCTAGCCTTTAAAAATAAAGAGATCTTTTTTGAAAAGCACTTTAAATTGTTGCTTCAAAGTTACTTGTATTTGAGTGCAATATCAGAGGGATGAATTATTAATGTGATGTAAGTTAGAGTAGCTTTTAGAATCTCCGAATGAATTATTCATTTCATCACTCCATAGTTTTTTAATCCCCCAAACATTCATGATTTTGGTCAACTGCTCTTCCAGAAGGACTTTTTAGAGACTTTGTCCTAGGCTTGGAGCATTTCCAGACATTTACCGTGGGTTTACTGCGAGTTCAAATTTACCCCCCAAAGATGCAAAAAGTGGATTTTTTAAATCCCGGACATAAGTCAGGCTCTGCTCCAGTTTGCAGTGAAAAACCCGAATAGTGTGTGTGGAGTGTTCCCCAATATCTTGCATAGACTTCGGCGCGAATCCAGCTGATGTGCAAATGCATAGCCTCCATTCCGAGGTAAAAGCCCTGTCTGGAAATCTCCCCAAACCTAGTAGTTTTCATAAATTGTAAATATTAGATTTAATACTTCAGCCATGGTGGTTAGGGAACCCTCTTAACCTGGTCTATAAATGGTGTGTAGGGGTTCTATATGTATATTTCATAAAATGCTTGATTTTCTGTTTACTTCAGCAATGGCAGTAATTAACTGTATTAACCATCCTACTGTTGGGAAGGGAAGACTGTAAATGACAGTGGCTTGGTTCAGACCTAATACCAAACTGTGGTTTGGTGATACTGAATGAGCTCTGTATAACCTCTCATACACTCCCTTCTTTCCCTTGTGTCATCTGATTTCCTCACTCAATTCCAATTAGCTACAAACTATAACTTGCTTTTACATCTGAACAGGACAAAATGTAGTTTGCGCAAACCATTGTTTGTCCACAAATGAGGATTTGCAAAGCTCTGTTAGAACTGGGCATCCAGTCCTGGTTGATGGGCAAACAATGGTTTGGCCGGTTTAGATGTATGGCAAACTATGGCTTACTGCTATATTGGAACTGGAAGGGGAAATCAGTGCCAGGACAGGGAGAGTTGTTCATATACCACTAAATGATGGTGTCTAAACCAACCTGGTGACTGTCAGCAGTAGGGGTGTGCACGGAACCAGCTGGCCCAGTTTGGTCCAGCCCCCCTTCGAACCCTCCCCCCATCCAGTTTGGTCTGGGGGGGGGGGGTTGCAAATTTTAAAAAAAATACAAAAAAAAAAAATCTGTACCTCTAGTCCCCTCGGGGGGCTTCCTAAATGCCATGGGTGGGGGGGGTCCACAAAGATTCCCCCTCCCCCTGCCAGCCAGCCTCGGTAATCACCACCGCGACCCACCCAACCACAATTTGTGGCCCTTCCGAGCCTCCATATACCTGTGTGGCAGCCATTTTTCCTGCCGCCACGCATGCGCAAATGGCCTCTGCAAGGCCTGGCATGGCCCAGGGCTTCTCAGAGGCCATTTGCGCATGCGTGGCAGCCATTTTTAAAAAAAATGGCCACTGCACATGCGCAAATGGCCTCTGCGAAGCCCATTTGTGCATATGTGGCAACAGGCAAAATGGCCACTGCGCAGAGGGGGAACCTTCATGACCCCCATGACCTTTAGGAAGTCCCCCAAAGGGGCTAGAGGTATGGATTTTTTTTTTTAAAACAAACTTGTGAACTGGAGGGGGTTCTGTCCCAGTCTGGATGGAATAGGGGGTAGGGGTTGGTTCAACCACCAACCCCCAAACCATTGAACCAAACATCCAAACTAGTTCGCACATCCCTAGTCATCAGGAAGAATGCCATCAGGTCACTTGCTGCCATTTGATTCTTAATTGTTGGCACACGTTTTGCCCTTGCTTTAAAAACTCTTATTTTAGGAGGGGGAGAAAGAGAGGAAATTGATATTTGTGAATCCTTCTGCTTCTTAAATAGGCCCAAACTAGAGGTCAACAGGCATTATTGTATGGGTGTACAGATGTCTAGACACCCGTACATGTTTTTGTGGGAGTGACTGTACCTGTGTTCATTTTAAAAGTGAACCTGTGTACAGGCGCCCTGAAATGCAGGATACAAATAGGAAGCATACTGCTGTACCTGTGCTCAACATAATATGTGAATAACTGTACCTGTGTACAGATCTGTACCTGTGCACACAGCACACACATTGAACATAATGTCTGAACAGAGCTTAGATGATGTTAACATCTGAAAATAGCTGTCACATTTATTCTAGGATGATTCAGCCATCCCTGTGCTATCTATATTCTGGCTGGCAGCAGGTTTCAAACCCAGATCTCCACGCTTTTAAATAGCTGGATCTTTACCATTGATCTCTTATTGGAGATTCTGGAGATCATTTATTATTGGAGACTGAACCTAGCATTTCCTATGTAGAGATGTGCAAATTGATACAAGTTGAATCAATTTGAGCTCAGATCAAGGTTATTCTAATTATTCAAACTCTAATCAAATTGCCCTTAGAATAAAGGGCCTGATTCGAGTTTGAATCTCTAATCAACCCCGATTCGAGCTTGAATTGATTTGAGTGATTCAAGTGCCATTTTGAGCCCCTTTTTTCCAAGTTGTTGATTGGTTTTCTTGCACTGGTTTCCAATTGGCTTGAGATCTCCTTCCTTCCTTGGCTTGTTGTCATTCAAATCAAGTGTTGTCATGGGCAACTGTGCCCCCATTGGCTGGGAGGCGGGAGGAGGAAGTCAAAAGGAGGGATTTTCAAAATCTATTTAAGGGACTGCTTGGAAGCAGAGAGGCAGAGAGCCATTTTTTGCCTCAGGAGAGGAGAAGGATCAGAGAGAGAGACTACAGCAGCACAAAGAGCAGAGAATGGCTACAATGGTCTGGGCTTGCCCAGTGAGTGTAGAGAGAGACAGAGGCAGAGTGCCTGCTGGCTTATCTGACCATTTCTCTTTTTCATTCCATTTTTTGCTGTACCAACACACTGCTTTTTCTTTCTTTCTAATTTGTGTTAATTGTACCAGCAGCCCCGTTGGCTTTTACTCGGTGCTGCTTTGAACTTCCTTCTTCTGTGCATTTCTTCTTCTTGTGGCTTTTAGCCCCTAGCGGCTTTAATAACTGGGGTGTTGTGCTTATAAAAAAAATCGCACCCCCCAAGCTGCACCTTTCTGCTGCTGTCCGTGTGCCTGGTGGATTCATTTTTCGTTTTTTTAGGCTGGTGTTTTGTAGAAAGTCTGGTGTCCAGCCTGCCAGGCTCTCTCTCTCTCCCTTTCCTCTCCCAGTTTTTTTTAATTTTTTGGTGGGTGGGTGGGTGGGTGGCTGACTGGTGCCCACCTGCCATCGCCCCAGCTATTGAGCCCCGGTGTCTTCTCGGCCCAAAAGTGCCTGGTAGACTCCAGTCGAAGATGCCAGAAGCCCCCAACAGAAGACACCAGACGGTGGGACACCCCCCCACACACGCACACACACCTTGGTCTAATTTCTACACCAATAGAAATTAGAGTTGTTTAAATAAGGTCTAGCTTGGGGAAGGGAGGGATTCGGTACTAGTAGGACTGTAGGGCAGGAGGGCTGGGTTTGGGTTAGAAAGGCCACAGTAACCCACTGCCCTTTCCCATCCTTAGACTTACCCCATTGTTGCTCACTTCTGCTCCCCCCAAAAAGCCTTCTCCCCCCCCCAACCCTGCTTCTTTATTGGGGGGGATTTAATTTTTCTAGCTTCTGTGTGTGCAGTACAGTGCTATAGATAGCACTGTGTGGGCACACACTGCATAAATAGGCCATCTCCAGCCCCACATCCTCTTAAAGGCTCTTCCTCCCTCCCTCTCCATCACTGTTAGGGCTTCAATTATTTAAAAAATCCCAAGATGTCCAGGAGGGGGCAAGGCAGTGTCGGTCAGAAGGTGGGGGTAATGCCACTGGTCATGGTGGGAGACGGAGAGAAGGACCTGCTTTTCAAGTGGTCCCTGTCCCCTTGCTCTCCTTTCTGAGAACCCTATTCAAAATGATAGTTTGGGATGATCAGTCATTCCAGGGGGCCGAGAATGCCAGCTTCTGCCCTGAATGCCAGCTCCAACTGCTTGCCCCCGACTACAACATTGCCGGACAGTTCTCCTTGTGCCTGCCATCCAGTGTCCAGAACAAGGCTTTGTCCTCCATGGACGGGGATGTGGTGACACCCCCTTGCGCACACATGGATGCTGACTTGGTGGAATGGTTGGTCTTCCTGAAGGGGCCAACAGAGTTGGCCATGGAGTGTGAGTGACTCATTGTCACCCCCATCCACTGCAACACCATTGGCAGCTCACCTCACCCTGGCCAACCCCAAACCAAGATGTGTCACAATCTGCCCATTAGGGCTGATGACACACGCACATATGCCACCACCGTGGCCAATGATGACATGATGGATGGGTGCCCTGACCCATATGCCAGGCTGTAAGCTGGGGCCCAGCACCAGTCTGAGGCCATGGTGTTATTCAGACACAGGCAGGCAGGGATGTATGCTTATGCTGGAGAAGAAGAGAAAAAAGAGCTTCTCATTATAAGAGTCTAGAAGCTTTGTTTCTTGTCAGACCAATGGCCCATGATTTTGTGGTTTTCTTTTCTCAGCACTGAATATAATATGCTGTGCTATTGCTGCTATAACACTCTCTAGTTTTGCTGGATCTCAGTTTGACAAAAGCAGAACTTGGGTGCCTGCCTTCCTTGAGTTGTGATTTGCTTTGTTTGTGAGCTAGTCTTGTAGCAAGAAATGGACAGTGACAGCTGAGGGGTGTGTGTGTGAGAAAGAGAGAGAGACAGAGAGACAGACAGAGAGTTCTTGGTGATTGCCGTGAGATGATCTCCATGTCTGACATAACGTGTGCTTCGCTCACTGCTCTGGTTTGCTCTGCAATCTGCATTCTACATTGCAAGTTGTATTCATTCAGTCAAAATGTGGCTGAAAACATAGTTCTTATGGCTATGCTTGCTGCTAAGGGTGCTGCTGTGGCAGTTGTAAGGAGTCATAATTGTGTGTAATAGAGCAACTGGTACCAATGATGTTACTGAATCGCAAGCACTGTGGCTGGCAGTAGATTCTGAGTCAATGATTCTTTTTTGGCCATTGTTGGACTGTTTTTTGTTTCGTTTTTTTAAATCTGTGTTCTGGGTTGGGAGGGACAGTGTGCTTCTGTTCTGCAGTGTTTTTCAAGGCAGGGTTGTGAAATGTGTGCACTCTGCTTGTTTTGGACATAGGGAACAATGGGGAACTTGAATCTTCCCATTGTTCCCCATGGGTAGGTGCCAGGGACACCAGAGTGGATTGGGTGGTATGGTGTGAGACATGCTACCTCACAAATCTTTAACCTTTCCCCCAACCCCCCCAAAAGATCTGGGCGGGGTTGGAAAAGGTTAAAAAATTTAAAATGCCACCCAGCACACCTTTATTTTGTTGGGTTGCGTGACAGGTAGCACCCATCATGCTCTACCACCAAACCCACCTTTGTGTCCTTAGGACCTACCCATAGGGAACAATAGGGTGATTCAAATTCCCCATTATTCCCTATGGCCAAATCACTCAAATTGATTTGAGTTGATTCGTCGAAACAGCTGGAAAATGGCTGCTATTTCAACAAATCGATTTGAGGATTTGCGATTCTATTTGAGCTCAAATCGAATTGCAAAATATGATTCATGCACATCTCTACTGCTGTGCAAAACCATCATTCTGCTGATGAGATATGGTGTCCCCATCAAAGAGAAGTACATCTCTGCACAATCAAAAAATACCTGACAGGTACTGAAATATATTATCCCAATGCAACAAGAAGTATAATCTGACAGAGAAAATAGTATTTGGGAAAATAGCTTCCCTCCTATTTACATATAAATTATTAAGATAAAATTGCAATTCTTCCTAGGGAACTTGAAAGAATTCTGCTTCAACAGATGATAAATGCTACTGAGTTTACCCAATCTACAAGCACAGCAGCAGAAACATTTAAGGCACTTGACTAAGCAGCTGTCTGTCTTCAGTGTAGCATGCATGCACATATTTGGGTTTAAGTCAGGGGTGGGAAAACATGGCCCTCCAGCTGTTGTTGAACTACAACTCCCATCTTTCCCAGTCACAGTTTATTGTGGCTGAGAATTATGGGACTTGAAGTTCAACAACAGCTGGAGGGTGAGATTTGCCCACCAATGTTCCCTGTAAGGCGTGTGCACATGCATGCGCCCACAAGTTTTTTGATGTCCGCTCAGTTCATTTTAGTTCCCACTCAAGTTGAATCAGGAGGGCCCTATTCGGAAATCATTTGCGCACACACTGACTTGATACTTCCGCAGAGAATTAAACTCATTCTGCACACAGATAAAAAAGATTAGAGGGGACATTGTTGCCCGCCCTTGGCTTATCTGTTTATAAAAGCCCTTTGCAAACATTAGGCCTGTTCACACGATCGTTTGAATCTAGGTTTAATGTGGGCTACCAACACTGAACTGATTAAGAGCCCTTAAAACCCATCTGTTTGGACTGGCCTTTCAGGGTTGTTAATTAGTTTTAATTGTTTTAATGCTGACTTGGTTTTCAGGGTTTTAATTGTTCTGAGAGTTTAATAGTTTTTAAGATGTTTTTTAATTGGTGTTCATATTTATATTTCTGTTTTAATTGTTATTGGTTTTAGTGGTTTCTGTTTTTAATTGTAAACCACCCTACGCCATCTCGGAAGGGTGGTTAAATGAATGAATGAATGAATAAAATAAAGTGAATCCATGCCATGGTGGTATATTGCCCAAGATTCCCACCTTAGCAGGGGTTCACATAATCACACTAATGTTGATAACCCACATTAAAACCTACTGTAGGTTCAAACAGTTGTGTGAATGGGCCTTTTATGTTATATGGGTGTACAGATGTCTATATACTTGTTCTTGTGTGAATGGCTGTACCTGCATTCATTTTAAAAGTAAACCTGAGTACAGACCCCTCAAATGGTCCAGGTAGGTAGTGTGCAGCTGTATCTGTGTTCAGTATGTGTGAATAATTCTACCCATGTGCAGATCTGTACCTGTGTACACTGTACCCTCATACAAGTGTTGAACATGATGTGTGAATAGGGCTAAACACTAGCTTTATTCAGACATGAACATCTTCCCCTTCCCCTCTCTTCTCCTAGGGCCAGTGCAACTCACCGGTGCATGCAATAACATTGGAGATACCCTAGAAACACATCCATTCTAACATCCTCATGTGCTCTTGGGCATGTACTTTCATAGCATTAGGGGGATGTTCATCCAAATTGCCCCTCTACAGTAACTCCCAAATCCTGTATAAACCGGGTTTTGGAGTGCATGTACAGAAGTGATTCAAATGATTAAAGGACACCCTGAGAGCATATTGAGATGTTTGTCAGTGATGTCAGGGTGGGCACACCCTCAGTACATCCCTAGCATTATCACATGTGCTTGGCTGTGTTTATCTGAACCATTTGGAAGAGACCTTGGATGTCTTCGAGTCCAAACTCCTGTTCAGTGCAGGAATTTGCTCCCCTCACACATGGCTGCTCAAATTCTGTCTGACTTTCACTGAAAATTTCACTGAAATCCTTCAGTGAAGGAGAACCTCCTCATGCAAACCTCTTCCTGCATTCTGACTTCCGGTTTTTTAGCAAACCATTGCTTGCCCAGTTTGGAAATAACAGCAAATTGTGGTTTGCAACTTAATCCAAAGTCCAGGAAGGCACAAAGGAAGGAGGAGCAGGCCAGTTCAAGCCAAACCAGTCACCTCTGGCCACACTCTTCCCTCATACCTCTTGGTGGTAGCCCACAGCAAGGATGGGACTACCTGGTTCTGGGCAAGCCTTGGAGTCTTTTACTTACTCTTCTTTTAAGTAAGAAAATCATGCAAAAACTGATAAAGGGAAAGGTAACAAAATGTATTCTCAGCTGGTACAGAAGGATTCCACTTTCAGTATAGATGTTAAGCTACCTGAGCAGACTTGGGGCCTGTCATTTACCAGCATACATTTTCACATCGGCAGCAGGGGTAAGGACAAGCAAAAGAAGGAACAGTCAGTACTGTGCCTGTGTGGATTTATTGTCCTCTCCTCAGAGATTAGTGCCAAGGTCTTTGGAAGTGAAAGGTCCTTATTACAGCACTGATATTGCTACAGAGATGGGCTATAGTGAATCCCTGTCTTTCCAGAGGAAGCACTTTACACTGTTCAGCCACTTTGCCCTACCGACTTTTATGTACTGTACATCCAGCTTAAGATGACCACACGAACCAGCACGGAGAGACAGGTTGTATTTCCATAACTCAAGAGGGTTGGGCTTTTCTCTGTGGCTGAAAATCATGAGTTTTGGCCAGATTTGACCATCCATGATGGTGGGTTAAATGTTTATGACAAACGGCTAATGATTTTCCATTTGTTTTCTTTCGTAGCTGCAGTATTGAAATATGAAAACAACGTTATGAACATCAGACAGTTCAACTGTTCCCCTCATCCATACTGGCTTCCAAATTTCATGGATGTTTTTACCTGGTCCTTGCCATTTGTTGGAGAGAAAGGTATGTCATTTGCTTTCTCTGTGGTGTAGGATGAGTCAAAGGGTGAACTGGCCACACAAGAAGTTTGGGGGGGATCAGAAGCATGTTGGTTGAGACCACTACTACTGCAAATATTTATATACGGCTTTCCAACAAAAAGTTCTCAAAGAGTTTACCTATAAAAACAAACAATAATAAGATGTTTCCCTATCCCAAAATGGCTCACAGTCTAAAAGTAAACACAAGCTAGACACTAACAACCACAGGAGGGATGCTGTGCTGGGACTAGATAGGGCCAGTTCCTCTCTGCCTGCTTAATAGTAAGGAAAACACTACTTTAAGAGGTACCTCTTTGCTTAGTTAGCTTACATGGAAGAAAAGGTTCTTTCTGATGGGTTATGAAGTGCAGTCTTGGCAGTATAACTTCTCCCCACTTTTTTTCTTTGCCTTTTAAAATAGCAATAATAAAAATGCTTTTATTGGGTTAGTATATATAATTGGACTTTTAAAAACATTCTTTGGGGGGGGGGTGACTTATCAGGGAATGAAATCAAAGTATAGCATCATTTTTTCCAAGCTTATTTTTACCAGACCTTTTATGTCACCGTTTTTCCAAGTTGGGCTCTTGCTATCCTGCGCCACTCCTCCTGTGCTGCTACCCCAGCTTGGGACAGAGTTTGAGAAAATCCACAGTTCAAGAGACACAGCAGCTCCTTTAAACTACTGTAGTACAGTACATTTTGTTCTAAAGTAAATGGAAGGGAGCAGGCCAATAATTATAGGAGATTAAGGACTTCAGTTAGACACAACTTTAATTATTTTTTTTAAATCACAAGTGCCAGAACTTAAGCTTTCCTAAAAATCTTCATGCCTCCATCTTGTAAGTCTCTCTCCCAGCTCTCCAGCAGTAGAGGACCTGCTTCAGATGTCACAGCTACAGAAAATTTGAACTACTGGTGCATGGATCAGAGGCTGATATCCTTATGACTAACTTGCACAAGGCTGTTGTGCTTATTCTGGAGTTTGCGTACCAAGTTGCGCTAGTGCAAACATGTTTGTGCTTGCACAACAAAGCACATAACCTGTGGCATACCTCATATTTTTTGCAGATAACTTCTCCCTGTCTCAAAAGGGCTCACAACCTAAAAAGAAACCCAAGTTAGACACCAGCAGCAAACACTGGAGCAGTGTTCCCTCTAACAGGGATTGCCAGATGTTGTTGACTACAACTCCCAGAATCCCCAGCTGCAATGGCTTTTGCTTGGGGATTCTAGGAGTTGTAGTCAACAACATCTGGTTAGAGGGAACACTGCACTGGAGGGGTTCTGTGCTGGGGCTGAATAGTCAATCAATCTTTATTATGGTCATAGACCAGCATAAAGTATAAGGGTGATTACATGTTAAAAGTGAGAGTAGATAAAAAGTACACAAGGTGATTACATATAGTGTGGTACTTAACGTACATATTAATACTAAAAATGCTAAAAATAGTAGGAAGTACACCAGAAGCATGAGGGCATAAAAAGCCTGAAAAGTAAGAAAAAGTGCATAAAAGGCATTAAAAGGGATGTAAAAAGATTAAAGGACATGAGAAGACAGAAATACATAAAAGCCTAAGTAATACAACTGGATAACAGACAGACTATAAGGCTATAAGGAGCAGTAAAAGCGGTGGGGGAGTATAAGTCTTTGTATTGAATCAGTATTGAGTGAGCAAGTGTAGAGCCCACCCTGAGCCATCGAAGGGTCATATTGAGGCTGATAGGACTCACTGCTTACCATCCAACGCCGAGTGCTGGCCACAGACGCACAGAACCTGGCAACGCTATATGTGATGGCAGGCTTAGAGTCAGAGTCATAGCAGTGGAAGGATGAGGGAGGTGTGAATGTCTCTATAGAACAAACAGTAGAGGAGAACATGCCCGGTAGTTTTGATGTGCCCTGAGCCGCAAGGGCATAGTTGCTCTGCAGATGGAGTCTTTCTGTAACGGCCTTCTAGCCCTGCTGAAGGGAGGGCATGACAGCTAGCCAGAGTGAATGCCCTTCTGTGCTTTGTTCCACATACCTACAGTTGGGCTATATAGATCCGAACTTGTTTCATGCAGTTTTTAAAATACTCAAAATTAACCTATTCCTGGTTTCTGGGTCATGGTCGTTTCTGGCCACAATTTTGCTAAACTGAACCATTTTGTGGCTCTTTTGTTTTAAAAAAGGTCCTGCAGTTGTTTTTTGTGCAGAAAATTGGCTGAACTGGGAATCTGCGGGGGCAGCGGGCATTTCTGGACAACTGGAGAGCACCTTTTTCTGACCCGATGAACCTAACCCTGCTATCCCCATTATCTCAAGAGCTCGTTATCCATGATTTTGTTATCCATGGGAACTGGTGGGAATGGAACCCCTGTGGATAACAAGGGCTATCTGTACTTGTGCAACAGTTTACAGAACAGCACTAAGTCATTTTCTCTTTCCACATTTCTGGATCTAGGCCCATGCTGGGGAAGGGGTACTGGGTTGTTGTTTTTTTGGTGGGGTTTTTTTTTTGGTGTTTTTAAAATACATTTCAACTGCCCTTTAGTTGTGCTTGTTTTATGTTGCAAATTACCTTGAGCAGCAAGTCCAGTATTTATGGTTACTGCTAAAGGAAAGGCTTGGTGTTTGTGCTCAGAGACCCCTCTCTTCTGAATTACTTCACATGTCAACATGCTGATTCTGAAACTAAACACCAATCCCAGGGCTTAAACCTTGGTATGCCTTGACTAAAATACTGAAAACATAACTTTGCTGTTGGAGCACTATGTCAGTGATAGGGTTTCTTATGAGGCTTTTTAATAGCACATTCTGGGTAGCCTATTATGATCTAAGATATCACTATCTGATCAACAAATCCATAATTTTAAGTACTACTTCTTACTTTAATAATACAGGGAATTGGCTAAGGCTTAAAACCTCCCAGCACCAAGAGGATCTGGATAACAATATAAATTCAAGGAAAGTATCTCAGTTATTTGGCCATGTTGCAGTTGGCAGTGTTCAGAAAGTCATAGCTAGATGTAAATCTGCCTGATGAAATTGCTCTTTAATGTAGTGCATGCATCTGCAGCCTACAACTTCCACGGAGTAGGTATAGTTTGGGAGTTGCCTTGGGCTGACCTCTGAGTCCAGTTAAACACACTGCTTTTTCAGCAAAATCAAAGGTCTGCCAGTGCAGAAGAGTCCTGACCTCAAAAAAATGCTGTCAACTTGCATTAACAACCACCTAGTGTTAGGCTTTGGTTATCTTATGAGCATTCATGTAGAGAAATACATCCTTTCCCTGCTTAAATATTTCTGAGTGCTTAACTAAAATATCTTCTTTTTAAAAACTCACAGCAACTAGTAATCTCGTGCCCAGTACATGAGGGAAAGGTGGGAGGGGTGAGTAGCAAAATTTCAGTGGGAACAGCAGAGAATCTGGTCAAAACTGTTATTTGAGCAGGAAAGCAAGTTTTTGAGAAAAGGACATCAGATACTTATTTTGGCGCTCAAACACTGAGCGGGTTCAGACGTCATGGAGAACTGGCAGCTTGGCCAAACCACTAGTTCCTGGAGCACAGGAAGTCAACTTCCATTGTTGGGATGACTATACCGACACTGAGCGTGCCATCCAAAACCACCAATGTCTGCATATTCCCACCCTACTTACAGCCCGAAAGCAGACGTTTGTAAACACAATTTGAAATGTGGGACAGATGTTGGCTTCTGGACCATAAGTAGTGCAGAATATGCCAACATTGGCAGGTTTGGATGATATGCCCAATGTCAGCATAGCTGTCCTGATAACAGAAGTTGGGCTCCCAAGTGCACTATGGGGACTGGCGGTTCAGCCAAACCGCCAGTTCTCCATGGCATCTTCTGCCCACTGAAAGTGAGCGGTACACATGTTTTATATTTTTAAAATAGGAGGTTGTACAGTGATTCTTCAATTTGGTCAGTAAAGTTTATCCATTATCCTTTATTATTAACTACATAAGGGCATTGATCTCAAATTATCTGTATTCCTGCAAATATAATAGAAGCTCTATACTATTGATATGCTGAGTGTTGTCATGATTGTCATTAACATAGTCTTCTTGTTGGTCCCAATGGATGTGTCCAATTCTCATATCTTCCATTTCCCTTCTAGTGACAGAGATGCTGGTCAATGTGTTGAACATTTGCTCAGATGATGAACTTGGAACAGAGGAAGATGGCTTTGATGGTAAGAGCTTTATGCCTTCTGTTGAGGTGGTTTGCTCTGATTAACATTTGTGCCTGAAACTCTCATTTATTAATCTAAAGGCAAGTCTTGGGGTGGAGTCTGAGAGGAGTCCTCTGGAGCACAGTTCCTCCCCAAAACCATGTTCCTGCTAGACACTGATATGTTTGCTTTATGCATGGTTTGTAAAGACCAAAATGACCAAATGGCCACTAACCTAGAGGTATTTCCTCTATGCTCATTCTGTGCATCCGGAGATTGCTGAGTATGGAAGACCATGCTACATAGAATGATGATACTCATTTATATGAACATAATATCATGGGGAGTCACTTCAGAAACTGTGGCCTGGTGTATTATTATTATTATTTTATTTTTACATTTATATCTTGCTCTTCCTCCAAGGAGGCCAGAGCAGTGTACTACGTACTTGAGTTTCTCTTTCACAACAACCCTGTGAAGTAGGTTAGGCTGAGCGAGACGTGACTGGCCCAGTCACCCAGCTAGTTTCATGGCTGAAGAGGGATTTGAACTCGGGTCTCCCCGGTCCTAGTCCAACACTCTAACCACTACACCACGCTGGCTCTCCCAGGATGTAGCCCAGGATGCTCATGTTTGTTCAACAGTATCATATCCAATAATGCTAGCTAAGTTCTTTCTAGTTTAGGAAGAATGTTCTTCATTATGTTCTCCATGAAGGAACTATCCCTTTCACAGAATTGGAAAGGAACAGAAATTTATCAAGTTCAGCCCTCTGCAGCAGTGCAATGTCATCCGCACGTTAGCTTTCCGCAAGTTGCTTTTTCTAGCCCAGATGACCCAAAGAAATGAGCCAACGCTACCTATGGCAGAAACCCCTCAGGGACTCTCTTTAATCTGACTTGGGGAAAAGATTAAATAGCCATTTTCCAGCATATGGAATTACTTGCCACAACATGGAGTGATTGTCATTAGCTTAAATGCTTAAAAGTGATTAGACAAATATGTACAAGGAAGGACTATCAGTAGCTGTTCTCTAGGAGCGCTAAGACTGGGGTCTCAATCTTGAGAAGCACTTTAGAGACAAATTAAGAAGGCTGTTTCCAGCATGCCATATTTATGAGCTTCCAAAGAACATCCAGCTGACAACTGTTGGAGATCTAATACTGGACTAAAGGAACCCAAGATTGGAATACCAAGACAGTTCTTACATGCTATCCCTGCTGGGTGGTTCTAAAGACAATAAATCTTCATTAGCTTCCCATATATAAAGCCTTCTGCTGTGGGGTATCCTTTCAAACTGCAGAAGTAATATTGCAGATATAAATAAAGATACAACTTTCAGTTTTATTTAGCATAAAACAAAACAAACAAATTTAAAACCACTTAAAACATTAAAGTTCAAATTAAAATAGCTAAAATCCACTAAATAGCTAAAAAGCTTGGCTAAAGAGATGTGTCTTCAGATGTTTCCTAAAGGTCAACAGGGATGGGGCAGCTCTAAACATCTTTGTCTGGTTATTTAGTATGAGCTTATTTTAGAGATCAGATGTAAAATGGCAATTAAGCTTGGCCTTAAGGTTCTTGCTGCTTCATGGAGAATTGCTTTAAGCTACTGATCATACCAGTGAGTATTCTTGAGTATCCAGAGCAAAGAAAATATTGGAATCCAGTGTTTTCTAAACTTATGTATAGGTTTGCAGGGCTGATTAAGAAAAATCACATGCACACACTATTTATTTATTTATTTATTTACTCACTTACTTACTTACTTATTTATTTCAAATTTTTAAATTTAAATTGGTTTTTAATTTTTTTAATCATAAAAAAGAACCTAGGTCAAAGATACCATCATAAATATCAATCATAACTTATAATTATGTTCTGTGAACATTTTAACAACTGTATATGGGTGTGAGAGATAACAGACCTGATCATTCCTACTCTGCGGGTGATGTACGTGCACCACACACTCCCCCCCCAAGGCCCCCCCCCAATTAAAGTGCAAAGATAAAGAAGGTCAATAAATAAATAGAGGATTTGGGGGGATGGACTAGATCTGAGCGAGGAGGAGGAATCTGGATATAAATACATGGGGAAGGGGAATAGAAAATGAAAACAAAAGTGAACAGAACATATTAATGCAGTCCTGAGGAAACTCTTTCAGAGTGTATCCTCCATTGTAGAGAGGAAACAGCCATCAATGGCAGTAGGCCATAAAAGAGACCCCATTTCGGAACATTTTATGAAGTTCCTGTACTTGTGGGTAAGGCAGGCATGTGTGCAAAATGCAAACAGTGCAACAAAGAAATGCAAAGCCTGGTTGCCTGTGGTGGTGTGCATGGTTTTGGTCCGGCCCCATGGGAAAATGAAACCTACGTCTATCTTTGAATATGCATTAAGATTATATTAGACAACAAGAATGTACTTCTACTAGAAAATGATGATTAAATAGAATCTTCCTGACTAGTGATTTAAATCATTAAAATCGAGCCCTTCTGTGAAGCTATGTAAATCATGGTCACAATCATGATTTCAATTGATTTGATAGAAATCATATCAACCCTGTGAGTTTGTAAGCAACATGTCCACAGATGTTGATTTGATTTACTAACCAACCATTATTTATGGTCGTCAGCAATTTCTCCTCTTCCCTGAGTTGATTCCTATAGCATGTGCCTAGAGCTTGGGAGAGGCATGATATTTCCTCATTTATTTGAGGATATGAAGAAGATAAGAAACAGCAGGCACATTCTGCAAGCATTGTAAGAGACCCTCCTGTTTCTTCTCTTCAGCTGCTGAGAACTCTAGGGGGTGAGGCTCTGTACCGCTGAATATCTACTTACCAGAGGGCCAAGGCCAATTGCTCCCAAGGGTTGTGCACCAATTGACATGCATGCATGATTCGAAGGGGCAATCTGGGCACCTTTAAGAGTGAGAAGAGCAGGTCCACCACACACCCCAGAACCCTTCGCATGGCCCGGCAGCCGCACTCACATGGCCACTGTGTGAGGGGTGCTGAGCGGGGGTGACATCAAGGCAGGAAGTTACAGCAAGCAGCAGAGAAGCTGGTATGGACCTGCTCCCCTCTCTCTTAAAGGTGCCCGGACTGCTCCTTCAAATCATGCACAAATCTTGATTCATGCACAACCCTACTTGCTCTCAAAAACTGCATTTGTGGAGGCCTGTACTGAAAGATTTAACTCTGTTCCACCCTCCCTAGCCCTCCTCAGTGGACAAAGAGACAATCACCTTTTAATGTGTATTTATGACACCATCACTGCTACATATTTTTTTCAGAATGGCACACCCTTTTGAGAGTTATACTCTTTTGTATATTGTACTATTTGAAGGGCTGGAATTGTTTTATGGAGTTGATAAGTCTTTTCTGGCATGGTAGTTATCAGAAGAGAAGATGTACAGTTCTTATGAAAGATGACTGAGTTTTTCTTGAAATTAGTGGCTTTAGAGGTCATGTATGACTGTTTGAGAGAACTATTATTATGTCAACACAAGGAAATCATCCGGTCTTCCATGTCATGCGTATGTGTATGTTATAAACTGGGGGGGAAATAATCGTGGGACAAAATAAGAACAACTGTTTTTGAAGACTTAACTCCTTTTATCTGCCTACTCTCTCTTTTTTTTGTCATTCTGTTAAACAATTCCTGAAAAAATACCCTCCTCCAACAAACACTAAGACCATGTAAATTGCAGGGAAGGATTATCAGGAAGACTGGATTGCCTTTTGAACTCCAGGAACAAGCAGCACTCTAAACAGGCCAGAGCTCAAAGGTGACCCAGTCTTGTTAACACTTTCTCCCTGCACTGTATGTGGTCTTAGTGGTTGGCTCTCATCATGTATGAGTACACGTCTGCTACACCACAGATCTGTCCTGTCCCCTCTTCCTACAGTAACAATGTGGACACCTTAAAAAGCCCTTGTAGCTTTTGAAGCTCCATTCATGCCAGGTGCCTCTGCCCAATTTTTAGCAATTCCCCCCTTCCCACACACAATAAATTGTGCTTGGGGTTTCTGGGAGTTGTAGTTCAACAACAGCTGGAGTGCCAAGGTTGCCTACCCCTGTTCTAGAGTGTCCCCACAATCCTCTGGTGGGGGGCTGTGTGAAACAGGATGCTGGACTAGATGGGCCTTGGGCCTGATCCAGCAGGGCTGTTCTTATGTTCTTAAATGCTTTGTGGGAGGGTGCAGAGAGTGAGAAAGCCTTGTTGCATGAGCAGAATTCTCCTTGCACCACTCGGGATCCAACCCAGTATGTTTTGGGGGATGATAGTGAAATAAAAGCTTAGGTACAGTTGGAAAAATGA
Source organism: Hemicordylus capensis (assembly GCF_027244095.1). Lineage (NCBI taxonomy): Eukaryota > Metazoa > Chordata > Lepidosauria > Squamata > Cordylidae > Hemicordylus > Hemicordylus capensis. Next base: position 31,857,664 of record NC_069661.1, on the reverse strand, counting down.
AAAAAGTGTAGGATAGTTTTATCATATGCACACATTGAGATGTGAAGAAAATGCCTTTCATTTCAGAGGTGCCTTGACATCAGCTAGTAATTTTAGTACTTTGTGATGACAAAGTGTTATTATCTATCACTTCTGTGGGGCCTTTCAGTATTCCAAATGCTTTATAAACCATATCTTATTAAAATCTGCTTTAATGAGGTAACTTATTTTAAGTTAATACCTACATTTTAATGGAATAATTTTTACATCACTTCTTTTGAATCTTCTGCTTTCCCTAATTGCTGTACTTTATCTACATTTTCCCCATTTCCCATTCCTGAGTTCCTGGCAGACTTTGTCTCTGCCTTGAAGACTGAAGTGTCTTTTGTTAGGACCCAAGTTACTATTTTCAGCAGAGTCTGAAGCTGAAGTCCTAAATCCATTTATTCTAGAATAAATCCCTTGATTTCAGTAACCCTGATACAAAGCAAATTGTTTTCTTGAAGACACAGCCTTAAGCACCTGAAGCACACTTACTAGGGAGTAGGTCTCCCTGGGCTCCCACGTAGGATAACACTGTGCAAGGCTAACCAGCCTGGTATCATCAAAAGGTCTTTGGCAGCTAATTGGTCAGTCTTAAGGCATCACGAGTTGCCCAAGACACATGTGCTTCCTTGGTCTGGATGTCAGCCAATATATATTTCATAATAATGTCTTAACTGCTTCTGAGTAAAACAGGTGGGGTAGAGACTGGTGGCTAATAGCAATATAAAAGGACTTTCTGAGGCTGGGTTCAGTGTCAGACATACCAAAAATAATGACTTGTGCTAGCCATAGTTAAGAACCAAAGCCATGGTTTGATCTTCCAGACGTTCAACAAGTAAGTGAACAGTGATTTAGTCCCACTGCTCGGGACTCAGCTTTATAAGGTCATACATACAGAGATGAAAGTTTGGGCGGTATAGAAGTTTAATACATACATACATACATACACTCTGATTTCCCTGATGCAGCAGCCTCTTGAGGTGGAGCAGTGGCCCTAATTGTGGCTTATCGGTGGTCTATGAATTCAGCCATAACAACAAATCACAGTTAGCACCAATGGCAGTTTGCAAACCAGCTTCAAATCACAGTTTCAGATTTGGGCTTGTTGGCTCCAAACAAACCATGGTTTATGGGCAGGCTCTATACAAAACCATGCTTTACTAAACCAAGAATGATTCTGCGTTGTGAATCCAGCCCATGAGATTGCTTCCTGCAACAGCAGCTGGTAGCTCCTGAGATGGGGAGCAGAGCCAGAGATAGTGAGAGGTGGAGCCAATTGTGGGCTCCTCTCCCTCCCTCGCCAAGCCCCTCTTTTTTCACTCTCTCTCACCAACCCTTGCCATACCTCTTAATTTCTCACTCTCTCTCACCAAGCCCCCCCTCACCAAGTCCCTTTTACTCTCACAAAGTCTGTCTTTTTCTCTTACCAAGCCCCTCCAGCAAGCCTCTTCTCTCTCATGAAGCTTCCCTCTCTCTCCCCCCCCATCAAGTCTTTTCTTTTGCTTGCCATCCAACCCCCCCCCCCTTTTCTCTCTCTCTCTCTCTCACCCCCTCCCTGCCTGCAAATGCAGACAGGAAGATCAGAGTTACAACAACCAATGAACTCTCCCGAGCAGAGAGCTTCCTCCAATCCCTCCTCTCCCTCACTTCCAGTAACTACTCTTACTGGCTGGAGCAGCCTGCTCATCAAGCTGCTCCAGCCAGTCTTAATTGCTAGGGGGTGCCAGCCTGGTCCTGCCCCCAAAGGGCAGGGTGAAAAAAATACAATAACTTTTGGCTTATGGGGCTGTATTTTCAACCCAAATTTTTCTTCTTTGAGTGGGTGATGCCCCACTAGGGATCAGAAGCTGGAGCTGCTTGATTAGCAGCTGTAACTGGCTGGAAGTTACAGGCATGGAGAGGAGGGGCTGGAGGAAGCTCCATGCTTGAGCGAGTGCTCTGGCTGCTGGTAAGTCTGACATTCTGCTGGATCCTGTGTTTGTTTTTGTGGGAGGGAGGGCAGAGGCATAGCCTTCCCCCCACCCGCTCTTACTGGCCAGTCACTCTTGGTTTCCTGTGATTGGCTGACATACCACGCCAGGGAATGTGGATGTCTGGAGCACGGTTCCCACATGTGTAAGCACTGCAGGAGAGCAGTGATCCATCGTAGGCACTCAGTGGAATGCAGTTTTGTGATGCAACACCCATTGTTTCCAGCAGGCACCAAGTTGCACAACTGTGTTCATGGCGCACCTGTGACAAAGCACTGCTGACAGTGGTGATGCTTACATGCGTGCAGGGGTGTGGGTGGTACTCTAGCCACCTGTGTTCCCTTGCGCAGCCACTATTCTGCACAATGTCAGCCACTATTTTTTTCTGGCTTGTTACTGTGCTTGCTTTAAGGAAAAGGGAAAACATTACCCAGATATAAGTGCAATATATCCAACTTCCATTTGCTTTACTTTTCAGCCGATTTATCATCAAATAATGTTTATGGATGAATGCTGAGCAGTATGCTGATTAATTGTGCATATTGCCTAGCAACCTGAACTAGTCTATACAACCAACGCACACCTTGAGTTCCTATACTAATTAATGGTGTTCCTGGCTTGGTGCATTTGACTGAAGTAATTGAAGACCTTAGGAGGTACTAATTAAAATTATGCACTTATATGATAGACAGCTTGACACAAATGTAAGACTTGATTTGTCCTCTGTACTATCATCAGCAGCACAGGCACCTTTCTTAATTATTTGGCCTAATTTTCCATTGCTTAGTATAATTTGTAGGAAATATAACTGTAATGATGCTAAATATGACATGTGTTCAGTGGATGGGAATTACTTGGGCTGTAGTGTAAGGGCTAAGGATATGGGCGGTGAGTCTTCCAGTGTGAAGACATTGTCGATCACATTGACTGTCTGTGAAATATGCATTTGTAATCAAAATGCCACTCTGTGGATAGCTGTCTGAATAACAGTGACACTGTGGACTTAAACAGGCTCTTACCTGAAGTAGTTCATGAGCCTGTCCTCTTATTGTCAGCTAGTGTTGCAGGGGGGAATAGTTTCATAAGCTGTTAGTGCTGTTGCGGGCACCATCTTTGGAGCCTAGAGCTGCCTTGGAAACATATTGTGAGCTAGAGGGCTGCAGCCAGTTTCCTATTTGATGGCACATAATTAAACTAATTTGGATGAACTGGATGAGCGCAATGCTACTGCTGATGGAATGGTCTTTGTCTTGCGGTCGAAATCATCCAGCAGGCTGGGGTGATAAAGAGTCTTAATTGCTGTGCCTTCCAAGTAATTATTAAAACTCGGGGAAGCCATCAGACTTGGAAATACAACAAATGTAATTAGTTAGAGGGTAGGAAATAAGATTATTAGTATTCCTGCATACTGCCTGCCTTGTCCCAAGCCCATCTTTGCAACCAGCCCCTTGCCAGGCCCTTGGCTAGAGGCCTTATTCTTTGAGTCACTGCTGATATTCTCAGTGTTTTGGCACCTTGAAGCATTGGGCTTCAGTTGCTGGGCCAGAAGGGCCCTGAGATGGGTCATGCAGGAGCACAAGAACAGGGGCACATTTTCCTGTCTTCTTTTAAAAAGATAAGAGAAGGATAAAGGGACACTAAAAGAGAGAGATAAGGGGGAAATAAGGAGGAAGAGAGAGAAGCAGAAAGGCAGATGCAAATTTAAAAAAAAACATTAAAAGTGGGTCAGATGAAGGCTAATGGAGAATCCCAGGACTGAAAAGACTGAAGACTTCTTTGGAGCTTATGTGGTGTCTTGTAGCTTGAGTTTATATAGGCAGGGATTTGCGGGCAAGTGCCTTACAAAACTACCACTGTATGTCTTCTGTATATGATGGACATTATGATGTATGCCCATTAATGGTCTGGGATGGTTGGCATGTTGTGGGATCAGAGGCCATGTGCACAAGCTTCCTTTCGCTGCAGTCAGTGGATGAAACGAAATTAAAAGATAGAGGGGCATTGGAAAGATAGATTTGCTAAAAGGAAAGATTGATTAGTCATTGCTAATCATTGCCACACAATCCACCTTCAGTCCACCTTTTCCTTTTCTCCTGTTCTTGGATGAAAGTGTGGCAGAAATGCTGTTTATGTGTGCCAGTTTATGTGCACAAACCCATAGATATACATATTTGAGCTTCTCCTGTTCTGGTGAACACTTGAGGCTTGTCTCTTTGAAAGACCCCCTAAAGAAATAATTGCATGCTCTGAGCAGCATGGCCTATGGCAGGACTAGCTTTGTGGTTGTCTTGCTGCATTTTAGTTTAGTGCACAACTTACTAATGAGGCTTGGAGCTGAAGAGTGTGTTTTCTTCTCATACTTCTGTTTCCATTCTTTTTTGATGTTCCCTACCTAATTTGTGTTTTTTTCTATTTTTCAGAATTTATTTAACCTTTCCTTTTCCATTGATGTTGTCATGTTTTTCATATATATTCTTTTTTAATTCTCCAATCTTCACTGACCTGTTTCTTTCCCCCCTTTTGGAATTTCATAAGAAGATCCTATTTATGCACAGAAGAAAGGTATTATTAAATGGGCAAGAATGGCTTAAATTTAATTTGCTGTTGTTTGACATTTCCAAGTGCTCAGAAATTTCTGACTTTCTGCTTCATATTTCCCATTTTGAGCCTCCTCTTAGCTGCCTGTCCTGCCAGAGTCTTGGCATCCAACCTGTTTCACCATGTGAAACAGGATGCTGGACTGGATAGGCCTTGGGCCTGATCCAGCAGGTCTGTTCTTATGGCCACACTCCAAAACACACTCATCCACATGCTTAACATTATGTAAGCACATCACTGACCTAGAGACTGGCAGAACACTGTGTTGGCCCGAAACTGTATGTACCAAACTGTATGTATTAGCATACATACCAATACCAAACTGTATGGTACCAAACTGTATGTATTAGCAGCAGATATGCAACTTAAAATGCAGATCATCTCCATTTACCCATCAAGTGAATGGGGTATAGGATGGAGCCATTGCTCAGAGGTAGAGCATCTGCCTGGCATGCAGAAGGTCCCAGATTCAGTCCCCGGCATCTCCAGGTAGGGCTGAGAGAGACTCCAGCCTGAAACCTGGAAGATCTGCCGGTTCTGAGCTGGATGGACAAATGGCCTGGCTCAGTATAAGGCAGCAGCTTCCTATGAAGGTGCAGTTGAAAGAGCCAAATAGGACACATGCTGAGACACACAACTTACAACACACAAGACCAAGGGAGCTTTCCTCCTTGCGTCGTATCTCAGCTAGAACAAAAAATCTTGGGAGTTTACCACTCCCAGCACATCCACCCCTTTTTAATTTTCACCCTCCACCATACACTTCCTATGGGGCAGATCTATTTCTGCCACCATGTGCCTTTTAGGCCTCAGGAACTGGGATTGGTGTTTCAGATGTAGCATTATTTTATCCAGCCTCAGTACTGAATATTTTGAACATAAGAACAGCCCTGCTGGATCAGGCCCCAGGTCTGTCTAGTACAGCATCCTGCTTCACACTGGTATTTAGAGGCATCTTGCCTCTGAGACTGGAGGTGGCCTATAGTCACCAGCCTAGTAGCCATCGAATATTGGAAGATCTCTAATTTGAGTTAATTTTAAAGCTTGATTAAGCTCATTCATTCTGAAATATTTGGAAGATCTCTCATTTGAGTTAACGGTGATGCTTATCCACTAAATAATATTACATCTGAATAGACATGTTTCCAAATTCATAGGATAGCCGTGAAAGGGATTAATATCTCACCTTTCTTCTATTTTAATGAGAATATCATGTTTAATAGTGGTTAATATATATAAGTACCATGATAAACCCCTTCTGTATTCTACAAAAGACAATCACAGGGCTCTGTGGTCGCCAGGAGTCGACACCAACTTGACGGCACACTTTGCTTTACCACAACACACTTACCAAAGCCCATAGATTTATCTATCCCACAGACATACCTTAGCTCTTCTACTTTTAATGCATTACTTCTGTTTTGATAGCCTTTCCAGCCGATGTGTGGAGCTGCAGTGGATGTACCCCACCCCCCAGCTAATTGCTTGTTTCTAAAAAGGCCAGCTGAATCAGCAGCTCCTGTAGGACACAAATGCCCTTAGGAGCACCCTTCCCACCTTACCTTTAATAGCATCAAATGTGGCTTTACTTGACATAGCTATGCAATATTAGAGCCCAAGGCCAAAAGCTGGTTAAGCAGCATTTCATAAGGCTCCTGCATACTTGGCATTGTTTCATAGTTGGGATCCACAATGTCCAATCCTGCATGTAGCTTTTGCCAGCACAGCAGCATATAAGTAACATAAGTGTTGTACATTGCTTCAAGTGCCACTTTGGTGGCAGAGAATGCAGTTTATCATTTTAAATAAAATCCTCATAGTTATGCCTTTACCATATATTAAGCTCCCCCGCCAAATAATAATAATAATAAATGTGCCTATCTCTATGTAATTGTTGACTGTATATGGAGCATAACTTATTACTCTTCTAATCCTTGCTGTAACTTCAAAATACAAGGTTCAGCAATGTTTTATGAACTAAGCCCCATACCCCATTCTTCAGGCATCTCCCTTCTTGGCTTGCGCTGTTCCTCGCCATAGAACAAGGAAGTGTAGGAGGCATAATGTTGCAATCAGACTTCTTTACAGACTGTAGGCACTCAAGCAAACTGTTGTCAGACTAAATCAATGCAATGGCTTCTAATGCTGGATAGATGTTGGGGACCACATAGAATTTGAAAGGAAGTAGACAGCTGATGGAATTTGTCACTATTTCTAATCACTGAGAGCAGCTCTGAAAGCATACTAAGGTATTCCTTGCAGATGGTGACTGACATTCAGACTAATGCTGCTCAAGCTGAAAAAAATTCCCCATGCATCAAGAGAACTGCAGTTTTTGCCAGTCTCCCCCATCTTTCTGAAGCCCAATGTGCCTTCTGAAAATATATCCCTGAGGGTTGTGGGAACCCTCAGGGACATATTACTGAGAGGTAAAGGTGGCTGCAGAAGGAAGGGGAGATAAGCAAAAATTGCCCTTCCCCTATTCACACACAGAAAGTTTTTCAGCATGTTCAACATTAGTCTGGATGTAAGCCAATGCGATTTGCTTCAGAAACTGAAAATTTAAATCGAGCTTCAGGTGGCACATATGGAGGAAAAAGTTTGCTTGTAGCAGTTGCAATTACTATGCAAATATAAGAGATGTCCAATATGTTTTAATTTGCTGGTCGTACTAAATTAATTTCTAATTGGCTTCCTTCCTTCCCTTTCCCTCTATGTATTTTGTGTCCTTGTTTTCTCTTTTTTTCTTCTGTGAACCTTTCAGAGACAGCCTTGGTTCTGTCATTTTTTGTTCCTACAAACACCTCTCAGTATGCTTCACCTTTTCTGTGTAACCTTTCTGTCTGTCTGTCTTAAGATTAAGCTGTTACAAAGTCTGTTTTCCAACTTAGCTGATGTACAGAGTCCTAGATAGGACTCCATTGGATGCTTATATTGAACCTGGATACTAATTGGCTTGAGCTCAGTTAGGTGGTCACAGAACACAGAAGCCTGGCACATCAGAAAACCCCCTCAGCATCATTTTAAATGGCCTGCTAATTTTAATTGCTTTCCTCCATTCCTTTACTTAATTTACTTAAAATACATAATTTACTTAAAATAATTTTATCCTGACTTCAGGGTAATTCCTGGACAAGTTAAATTCCATCCAGCAGATGACTCCTACCTCCTCTTCTTCTTTTTATGAATGGGCCATGTCCCTCCAAACTTTTCCCCACCTGCCATCTCACCCATCTCTTCTGCACATTGGTCATGTCTCTTCATTCATTCATTCATTCATTCATTCAATTTCTATACCATCCTTCCAAAAAATGGCTCAGGGCAGTTTACATATAGAAATAATAAATAAATAAGATGGGTATATAACTTCCATTATGAGAAGCTGGGTATATAACTTCATTGGTTTTTGCTAGTATAAGAAAGAGAAAAGCAGTGTGTCTGGAATGGCTACTAAGGTGCTTTTCTGATACCGAAGTGATTAAAAAGCACACACACAAACTCTCAGGGATTTTTACATACAGCAAGCTTCACCGTAAGTGTACTGAGAGGCTTTACTGCAAACTTGAAGTTGTCCCAAAAAACCAACACAAAAAGTGGGGTTTTTTACCCCGGGTATAAATCGGGCTACACTAACACGCTGTGAAAAACCCAAATTGTGTGTGAACTGCTCCCTAATAACTCGCAAGGACTTCGGGGTAAATCTGGCTGATATATGAATGTACCCCCTACATGCTAGAGGAGATGTGAGTTAAAGGGCTTAAGCCGCCCCATGTGAAAAGGTTCCGGGGGTAGTTACTTAGGTTCAGAGATAAAAATACATTAAAACAAAATTTCCTTACATTTCCTGCTTCATGGTTCTACCAAACAACATTTCATGTATGTTTCAAGTTTGTAAAATATGCTTTTAAAATCCCTCGTTTGCTTATTTATTTTCCTTTAAATTTATATATCCCCTTTCTGTAAACAACAAACTTAAAACAGCCTTCAAGATGGCTAATGTCAAGAATAGAATGCATCACCAAGTAAATCAAATTTAAAACATCAGAAACAAAAGTCAGAACAGCAAAAAGAATAAAACAGAGACAAAACTCACTGCAGCAGAACATCCCCTCACAGAGTGATTATCTCAAACCAGGGTGGTTTCTCAAATAGGGTGGTTTTCACAACTTTTCTGAAGAAAAATGTGGGTTTTAGATGCCAATCAGAGGATTTTCTGTATTTATACAAATTTCCTTTTCTGCTGTAAGTGTTGTAAAGCACACATACATAATGCCATGTAATCTCTTATCTGCTTGAAACCAAAGTCTGCTCGTATAGGGAAGTTATCAGTGATACTGGATTGGGGGACTCTGTTCCTGCAATATGCCGTCCTCAGTCATAGCATGCCACGTAAATTGTAGTTGATGGTGATATTAAGAGCATATTTGTTGGCAGCGATGAGATGTTATTGTATAATGCATTCGCCCAGAGGTTCTCAAACTTTAGTCCCAGATGCTAATGGACTACAGTTCCCATCATTCCCAGCCTCGGTGGATGAAGGCCCTTACATCTGAGCTTAGGACTCACCAATGGGTTAATATGGATAGATTTACAGAGAACTGAAACAATCTGAGTTACTAATGATAACCTCTTATAAGGGTCCAGGGATAGGAATTTGTCAGTGAGATGATGACTTTCAAGAGTGGTTCATAAACATTTTTAGGAAAATGTTTGGGGATCAGCAGACCAAGATCAGGTGCACATGTTACTTTATTTTGCTTCCAAGTGATAACTCCCTGGTTGTAATTTCTAGGACATCTTGCTACATGGGTCCTGTAGATAGAAACAGATCCTCCCAATTACATGGAGCGTTTCCATGCATATGAAATATATTCCTGGAAGCATCCATTGTGAAGTTCTCCACGTGATCAGAGGAGCCTTATGGCAAACTCTGCTAAATATTAGAGTGGACACAGAGTGTTGCCGTTCAGAAGCAGCTTCTCACAGAGATAAAGACCTCAGAAGTTTTGATCTGTCCAGATATGCCCAGGTCCTCAAGCATCAACAGCTCAGAGCAAAGTTTGCCCTGCAGACTATGTATCATTGTGCTAACTGAGGTCTGGGATTTTAACCTGTGTTTCCCCCCTGCTCTCTAATAAGAATGTGGGCTGGTTACATATATCTAAAAGCTATAAAGAGAGGCATTTTACTCAGAGTTGCTTGAAGTATGCATGCTAAATGATAGTCTGATGATGAAATGATATATTATTTCATTGCAACAGTGTCTTATAAACCAGGATAAATGCCGAATAACTGTTTAAATGAATATTCTAACTGCATTATTCACAGTGCAATTTCTTATTAAACATTTAAAGGTGCTTTAACTCTGTAATTTACAGAAGAGTTTCTAATTAAAAATTTAAAAATGTTCTAGAGCCCATTTGCCAGCTGGTTTCTCATTTAACTACAGGCTAGTTCTTTGAAAGTACAAAAAACAATTGAAGGGTTAAAGCAAAGTTACATTTATACACAGAAGAGGGGTCTGTGTGTGTTTATAAATTACATATGCACACATTAAATATATCTATCTTGCATAGACAAAAATATAATGTGCTGGTAAAATGATGACTAAAATATTTGTAGGTGATAGAATGACTTTCATCTGCAGAGTTTAGAATATTCTAGATGCATGATGGTCTGAGGTCACTCAGAACATCTGTGATGATGTTCATTTGGGAAGCTAGCCGGTCAAAATTATTGAGAAATTGCAGAAGTTTTAGAATTGTTGCATTCAAAGCTTTAAAAACTGTGTGACTTTATTTTTATATTATGTTTTATTAAATCTAATTTTTCTCATAGGTGCAACAGCTGCAGCTCGAAAAGAAGTCATAAGGAACAAGATTCGGGCAATAGGCAAAATGGCTCGAGTATTCTCTGTGCTGAGGTATGACTAATGTGTGCTTGTTTTCTAAAATTGCTGTATAAAGATTGCAAGTTACACAGGCCCTGCCCTCAAGCTTACATTTTGACAGTGAAAACAGGATACATTGCAGAGGAAACAAACAGTAAATGGGAAAGAGAATCATTAAGGGCAGGGATTCTCAACCTTGGGTCCTAAGATGTCATTGGACTACGACTCCCATCACTCTTAGCCACAGTGAAGATCCAGCAACATCTGGGAACCCAAGATTGAGAACCCCTGTTATGGACGGCCAAGTTGAATTGCTGTTAAAACAGGTCAACTGAAAGATCTTTCTCTCTCCACTGCATGCAGGGTCGTAGTGGCTGCTGCTACTACTTACTTGGTACAAGGGTGATTAAATCTTTAAATGGTTGCCAATTGCTCCTCTATACACTTTGAGATGCTTTAAGATACTTCTGGTGTGATAATGCATCAATCGCTTGACCTTTGCTTCAGAGTGTGTTTAATTCATACAGACTGCAGTCCTGATCTAGAAGCAACTGGCACGTATTAAAGCTTGGAGGTGGACATGGAGTTCCAGCATGTCCAAGGGTTTCACTACAGTGCTGGATACAGTTCCATCCACATGTCTGAGAGTTCTAGCTCCTGTCAGATTTCTGCAAAGTAGCAAGGGGCAATGCAGTTTGCAAAGCAGACGTGATAGGAAGGAGGTGCTTTCCTCCTGCAAACCCCATTCTGGTATAATGCAAAGCAGCAAGCATGCATCTGTGGAGTTGGGGTTGCAGGTGGAAAGAGCATGCAGGGGGAAGGTTAAGTACTTCTTCCTCCACTTCTGCTTCTTTGCAAACCGTGTTCTCTCCCATTGTTTGGTAGTAACGTATATTTGGGTAAGTAATACTTAGACAGTAAGCCTTCATAGCCATTCAGCATATGTTAAGACTGGCTTAAAATGGGATATAAACAGGAGTTGAATCCTTATACTGGTCCTCTTGCACAAGAAGCTATTTTTTTCTGTTTCTGAGGGCACATGGCGTAGCCATCTAGTCAGTACCTGGATGGGTGACCACTTGGAAACCACTGTTTAAATTCCACCATAAAAGATGGATGGGCTGTAAATGAAAAAAGGCAGACATACAAATTGAAACTTTTATTAAGTTTGCATTAAAGAGGGGTTTGGATAACGTTATGGAGGAGAGGTCTATTAGTCTGAGGGCTATAGGATGTCTCTGAATACCAGTTGTAGGGGAGTAACAGCAGGAGAGACGGCATGCCCTCAACTCCTGCCTGTGTCCTTCTCAGAGGCATCTGGTGGGCCACTGTGTGAAACATGATGCTGGAATAGATGAGCCTTGGGCCTGATCCAGCAGGGCTGTTCTTATGTTCCCTTGTCTGTGAACTCATGAATGGAAGGCGCTTCTGTTCACAGGAGAGCTATGCTCACAGAACAGGTCCTTTTCATGGGTGGGACTTTCTTTCCATTCTCTAAGCAGGAACTTTGGATGCAACCCTTATGTGGCCAGAAGTATATTTTCTCATATCTTTATGTTTTCTTGGTCCAGTGTAAGTGGAGTAGGGATGTGCTCGAAACACAATTCAGCGTCCCAAACACAGCACAATCCCTTTAAAACTGTGGGTTTACACAGTACCTTTAACACGGAGAAAAGCGGGTCCATACCTGCTCCTCCTCCACTCACCACCATTTCCATTATCGCGGCGCTCCCCCCCAGCTATGATCACACACTGGCGGGGTGTCTCCCAGCTGCCCCGAGCGATGCCAGCACCCACATGGCCTCCGCGCATGCTTTTACATGTCTGCCCGCTGATGGCTTCAGTTGCTAGCTGCAGTCGACATTGTCTTTCTCATCCTGTTCTTGCCAGGGAAGAGAGTGAGAGTGTGCTGACACTGAAAGGGTTGACCCCGACAGGAATGCTGCCCAGTGGGGTGCTCTCTGGAGGAAAACAAACTCTGCAAAGCGGTAAGCATGTTTGTCCACGTGTGCTGTGTTGAATATCAATCCAGCTAATAAACTGCACAGTTCCTTTCCATTATAAAACTGCTGTCTTTTCAGGGTGGGGGGGGAGGGGAAGACAGAGAATTCCAGACCACAAAGAAACTGGACACTGCTTCAAAACCTTTTGCTTACTTTTTTTCCAAACAGATCAGTTACTGATACTCAATTTGCAGTGCTTCTTGGCCTCAGTTGAGGGGGAAAGGACCCTGCTAACACAGAGGGGAGGTTGCATTTGTGCAAAGAGTAGAATAACCTTGGAAGACTCCAGCTCAGTTTTCAGCTAGTTTCCTGGAACTGGCTGAGTCTTATGTGCATGAAAACTCATCGGAATTACTAGGATCTCCATATAAATGGAGCACACATGCAAATACAGCTAAACTTCTCTCTTGTCCCACTCACCTAGTTGAGGTTGGGGTAAGCGTGAGTCATCCAGAAACCACCAATGGTGAACATCTCTGGATGAGTCTTTGGTATCAGTACATAGAACATGATTCTGGTTTACATAGCTTAGGAGTTCACTGACAGGCTTCTGGAGACTTAACTTCACAAAACAGAAATATTCATTGCATACCAAAATAATTGCAACAAAAACCTACATAGGTTTTTACAAATTTCTAGCAAATGACAATTTGTTCTCAAACCCACTTCTTTCCAGAGTAGTGTCTTTGACTTAGCCATAAAGAACCTTCGGGTAAATGGCTGGCATCTTAATTAATGTGCTGGTACTTCTACAGGCTGCAGGGGCACAACAGAAACCCTTTCATAACTTCTCCATGCCCCTGCATGAAGCGCTGTTCTACAAGCTCCTTTAGACTCTGGAGGACTTCCCATTCTCTAGAGGGTCTCTGAAATGGTGGAAACATGTTGAGGATCCCGTTGTGCAGGGCCTCCTGTTGTGCCCTTGCAGCCCCTAGAAGCACAATTCCTTCCTTTGTCAGCCACTCTGTACTAGGGATATGCAGAACTGGCTCGATGGTGAAGCAGGTTTGATTGTGAACTGGACTGCCCTCCAGGAGTGGGGACTGGTCTGAGATCGAACCGGAACAAACACGGTTCAAAATGAACTGTTTTGACAGTTCAGGCACTGGTCAGGGTGGTGCCGGGTGGGCAGCGAGAGGCAACTTTAAAATTAAATGAGAAGGTCCTTACCAGCAGTAGTGCTAGGGGTGGGCGGGGAGCGAAAGGCAAGAATGTTTTAATGGTGGGTTTGCTGTGTATACAAAGAATGAGTCATTTTCTCAGATTAACTCTTTCCAGTTGTATTTTGTATAAGTTATGCTATAGACCTATAGCTGGTAGAATATTCCTCTTGGACTAAGGCACATCAGTCAAATATTAATGTATTAACTGTACTCTGTTATCTGTGTTGATTACTGTATGACATATTTTCCATGCACCCATGAGTGTCCTAGCGTAACAATGATGTAGCTTTCAGTAACTGTGAGACATGGACATTCGCCTTTTCAATAACTCAGTCTCAGCCTCTAACTTTCCCATTTCTTTCTTGGAGTTTCTTCCCTGTATTTTTCCCCTTTTCTGTCTCTCTTTCTCTTATCTAGAAGATTCAGGTATTCTGTGGTAAACTCTCTTTTTGGTGGCTTGTGTGTTACACATATGGTAATGTTCTGCTTTGTAAATGCTGCAATATGATGACCAACGTGCTGTTGCCACATCGATGGAATCTTTGTGATGTGGATAATTGGATAATTTGACCCAGCAAAAATGCTGCTGTTGTCCTGATAAAACAAATACAATTTGCTTCTGTCTTATCATCCAGAAGCCTTACTTAAAATGGAAATTCCCTCATACTGCAGTGTTATGGCTTAGTGGAACATTATTATACGCAGCTCATTAGTTAACACCTAGCACCGTTCACCAAATATACTGAAATCTACATAGTTTCTGTTAAGCACATTTTGCTGACTATTCTATGTATTAACAGAAAATATGAGCAATATATTCTGTGAAATGTGTACATTCCTAGTGGCCATTATTTTCAGTGTATCTGTGCTGGTTTGGATCCTGTTACTCATCTCAATTTCTATTGTGTCCCTCTCTTCCATACTTATTATGCATATTTATTTTGAATTTTAGTTCTCTTATTTGCCTTACCTGAGGGCTATAGATTCCATGGGGGAACTTGTCCTTGATGCAAGATGACACTTAATGATATTCCACTGATCTCAATCCATATTAACATTGCAACTACAAAAAGGCAACTTTCTCAATTTGTCAGACTTGGCCCATTTGTTGCTTTATGACCTGAATAGGCTTCCATGCTGCCATACTTAACACGAATGGTAATTTCGATTGCTTTTACCAGCTGCTTTAACCCCTAGCTGTAAAAATAAATTCTAGCTAAAACATATGAATACATTTCTAATACTTTTCCATTTCTGCTTGCAGTTTTGTTTTGTTTCTTTCACAAGTTCAGTGCATTACTAAGAGGCCCTAGTGATTTGACATCTTTGCTTTACTACCAACAACTGTGAAATGGTCAGTTGAGCTGACAGATCTTTAGTTGTAATCACAATTTATTTGGGTTTTTAAATTATGCTGTTTGAGAACATTTTCATAGGGAGGGGAATTGAAAAGATGGCGTTCTCTGACACTACCCCCAGCACAAACAAAAACATGGACTTCAGAAACTCTTTAAAATATTCCTTTGGCTCTATTTCTAAAGGCTTTCTTCTAAAAAGGAATAAAGTACAGTGAGGAAAAAGAAAAAGTGTTCTTTTAAAAATAAACAAATCACAATACAGTTTTCCCTGAGGTAATCCCATAGTTGCTACACTTGCTACAGAAAGTGCTTGAATATTCTGGCAACCTGCATTTGTGGTGGCTTCTTCTGCTGGCTTCATGCCATATTTTCTCTTAGGGGGCACTCCTCACGCTCACATGCCCCATTAAATGCTGCAGTCATTTTTTTTTACAGTCCACTTTGTAGATCTGATAAACATTATGGGATAGAATTTCAGTTTAATCAACATGGCAAATCCTGTTTCTATGTAAGAGGACACTAAAGTCTTTCACCTCCACCACCCCCTAAAAAAGAAATCTATTGCCTGCAAATTAAAATGTCTGTTTCTGTTTTGTGTGTAGCATTCTGTGTTGTCTTCTGTGTCACAATCTAGCACTTACAGTAACCTTTAAGTGTACTAGCTCCTTTGCTATTCACTGACTTGTTCTTAGAGTTAAATCCTCTGCTCATTTTTCTCATTCGTTTTGCTACCCCTTTCTTCTCTTCAGCTACTGTTGAGGCTATTGAGGCTGATGAAGGTAAATTGGCCAGACCCCTTTCTGTTGTTGTTGCAACAGATAAGGGCTCTGCTGGGTGTATTCATTTTGCTGTAGCTTGTATAGAGTGTGTGGGTGTTGAGCTAACAATTGTGGCTCAGTATTAACCTAAGTTTACTTGCTTTAAAGGGGAAAGTGTTTCTTTTGTTGTTGGTGTTGTTTCTTAAAGTTGCAACGATGTTCTGATCTGTGTCCATTAAGCTTAAAGTGCTGAATCAATGTCGCACAAGGATAAGAAAGCTTGCAACGGCTCAAAGGGGGCATGGCAGCTCTTTAGCTAAAGCCATTTGACCAACCTACAGTTTCTTTTTGGGGGACCAATTGGTTCCTCACATCATCTACAGCTATTTCAGAAAATTGAGAGAATGCAGCTTCCTAAGCTCGAATGGGGTTTTCCCTACTCTGAGGTCCCTAGTGACAGTTAGTTATTTTTGAATGAGTCTTTGCTGCAGTACAACATATAAGTTGTCACCTTTAAAAAAAAAAGTTAGTAAGATTTTAATTTTTTCCCCTACAAGCTTTGGGAATTTCCTGCAGTGCAGCCATTAATACCAGCACTATTTAAATGACTACTGACACAAATGAATTACTATTGAAGATATTTGAATGCAAAACTTCAAGCTGCCTTTCTCATGAATTCTTTTGTTTCAGCTCCTAAGAAATTTTGTTAGCTGTATGACTACAAGATCGCCAAACTTGCATACCGAAATTTTTATATACATGACGCAAATAATAAGTCAAATGTTTTTGCAAGAAGACTCTCAAAAGTTCCCCTTTAAAACAAAACAAAATTATTCAGTTGTATTTTGTTCTTGCCCCCCTAAAACGTTGGGTTTTTCCAAAGAATTTCGTTAGCCATTCGTTCCTTTGGCATTAAGTAAGTGCCATTTTGGCCCCTTGTATCTGTTTTTTCTTTTTGCTACAGCAGTGACCAAAATTCTTAGAAATAAGTAAGAGAAAATACAACTGCTTTCTAAATAGCAGTGAGCAAGCTGCTATTTATGTTGGAATTCTCTATTCCTATTGGCAAACTCTACTCTGCAGTGTGCATTCTTGTTGACAGTTTGGCTGTTTTTTTTCTTTCCTGTGATTTCTGTGACTGTGTCGTGTTCTTAGTATTACTCTCAATGTAAACTGCTAATAACCATTGTCTGACCAGCAACTGCAGCAGAGCATATTCTTCAGCAGTCAAGTGTATAAATCTGCTAGACATCAAGATTAACTAATTTTGGAAATATACCTTGTTCAAGTTAGACGTTGTACTGTAACCCCAGATTTTTTTTAAAAAAAAGCTTTTTCTCCCTTTGGAAATCTAATTTTAAAAAAAAAAAAAACACTTCTGATTATGTGAAAAGTTTTCTAGGGGCCTAGTTAGGCCTTTGACAGAGCCCATTGTCCACACCTCCAACTGCAGCAGAATATTTTGCAAAATCAGACCACATCACACTTAACATTGCCATCCATTCTACACCAGCTTTGGGGGAGTGGGTGATAATTGGCAGCATTGTGGTGAATTTTAAAGGGGGAGGGAGTTGAAAGCTTTGCTGTGGGGCTTTGTTCAAACTTAACTATGACATTTTAATTAAATTGGTGGGCGGTGGGGAGACTTAATCTTGCATTACATATGGGGAAGATCAAGTCCAGGCAAGCAGAGGATTTGGGCGGGGGTCCTGTGCAGGACCTACAACAAACTCTGTTGTCTGAAGTGGTCCAGCATGCAATATTTATAGACATTGAGTTGGATCCAAAGTTGCCCTTGTTCATGCAAATATTTTCCACTCAGAAAAAGACCAGATTATACCTCACATTAGTGTTGTACAACAAAGTGAAATTAGATCCAACAGAGTTCTGCTTGTATAACCAGTTGCACTGTCAGAACCTTAAGAACTGCCATTGAATCTACCTGTGACAGCACATTGTGAACTCTTGTGGAAGTGGTTGCAGAACAACAGGAGAAGCTATTGTCCTTCCGCTAATGGTTCTTTGGATCCAACCCACTCACTGAAATTGCCGGGACCTTCAGAAAGTAAAATGGCCAAAAAGCCAATATCATGTTCTGCCCCTTAGATTACACAGAATGTAGCGGATCCCACCCTTCAGTATAGTGAAATCACAACATGGTGGGGGAGGGGGATGAGCCCTGTTTACCTGTCCGCAGTGGTATACATTTCTACAAGAGTTGTAGACAAAATGTCAGTATAAGAGGAGTTGTACTTGCCACCAAATTCAGTGCAAGTGGTTTAGTAGTACCAGGGACTTTAAGGGGAAATGTGAAAAATTGCCTCAAAATCCTGAGAGAACCTTAGTTTCCCCTCTAATGGAAGACAGATTTGGTTATAGTTCACAACTGATCAACCAAAGAGCAAATTCAGTCTCTGGCCCTTTCCTTTCTGCTCATGCTCTCTCAATATTTTTCCCCATGTTGCTGGTACTTGCTGACCATCTCGGCTTTCTTGCATGTTAAGAAACCTAGCAGAAAGAAACATAACCAACATTCTTGAAATATAGTATATTAATTTGATGTTTATGTCTATTGAATAAGAAAAGAGCACTTTAAGGGGGTAGCAGCAATCGTATGCCATGTTAATGGATTGTTGCCTAGTGTGCACCCCCCTTTTTTGTTCCAAACTTTCTAAAAAAAAAATAAGTTCCCATAAGGATGGAATTGCCTCAGATCCCCTGAATATCTTTCATTGAGTGTGTGGAATACCCAGTGAGATCAATGTGGAACTCCTAATGTCATTGCTGAAAGGCAGGTTCATTGACTTTTCAGTTCAGTTAGTGGCTCCTGTGTTCTTGCACTCTCAAAGTTAAGAGGGATAAATATGCCAAAAGAATGATATTCAGAGTCCATGTCACACTGAATTACTGCAGTTTAACCAGATTATTCTGTAGTGCTTTAGGGTTGACAGAGAAGGTTATTGTTTCTAAGGAGCACATGATCATTTCTGCTGGATTACAGACATTGGGGGCCCTCTGTCTGATGCATTAAAAAGCTGTCTTCGTAGGATAAATCATCTGCAAACTGAACACCCAGTGCTGGTGCCTATGTAAAGGGGGAAACTATGTATATCATAATTCTCAGAGCAGGCCATGAGGAGCACACTCCTTCTCTCCATCCCTCACCTCCTTTAAAGGGAATTCCACTACCTCCCTTAACCATGGTTAAGCATTACATCAGCACTGATGTTGAATGGAATTAAGGCTAAATCAGATTCTCCGTTCTTAATCAAGGTTTAAATCTGGTTACCCCTAGTACAGAGAGAATCTAGTTAGTCTTAACTGCTGTGATTGATGTTAGTGCCAATGTAGTGCTTAACCATGTAGTGCTTAACCCCTGATTTCGACAAGAGAGGCAAGGACACAATCCCATGGTCCCAATTTCTCAGCTCGGGTTAAGAGATCACCACCCTTATATAACTGGCCCCCAGTGCCTTGCTTTGTGTCAGAGTTCTAAGAGCTGTCACTTTTGGATCAGAATTCCCTCTGTCCACCATTGGACCTGGATTTTCTAAAGAGGACAGCACTTATTTCTGCAACAAGCCTGGCTCATCTGGGAGTACAGTCATAAAAGGTCACAAACAAACTGTGATTTTCAATGTTGCAGCTTTGAATGAAGCTTTTGACAACAGCACTGCTGTTTATGTATTGCTGGGGAGTACACTAACTTCATAGGATGCTATTTAATCTCCCCTAGGAGGGCAGTCAAAAGTACTTACACTTAGGGTTAATTCAGATATTTTGTGTTAATGCAGTGGAGTCCATTTAGTGCTGCAACTGTGCACAATGCACAGTGCACAATGATTTTACTTTTCTAGTTTTATATTATATTTCTTATCAGTGCCTGTATTCATACACATACATGTGGTGATCGGTGGTATCCACCACATCAAGGTGAATGCTTGGGAACAAGCAGACTCCCCAATGTAGCAGCCAGCTGCCACCATGTGGGGACACACAATCACTACATAAAGCCAAATCATTGTGGTGTCTTCACTGCATCAAAAACAAATGCATGAATGATCCCTAGACTTAAAGACAGCAGATTACAGTTGCTCATTATTTTGCTGTGAACACTCTTTGTTCCTGGAAAAATTGTGCATCTAAACCAAAGTGCAGAATCAAATGTCAGAAGTTCGTTTTGTGGAGAGCATCTTAATCTTTCAAGAGACATTGGCTGTTTACTTTCTAGCTGTTTCCAAATACATCCAGAAGCTTTAATTGCATTGCCATTTTATTTTCTTTACCGTGAAGGAATTTCTCACTCAGTTGACTGTTCAGTGAGCTGATAAAATGCCAACACTTCATCTCCACTGACTTTACTTTCCTTGTTCTGTTTCTGTTCTGTGTTTTTCTCCTCCCCCGATCCTCTCTGTGTAGCTATCAAAGGGTTCTCACCCCAGCATAAGATCACAAGCTTTGAAGAAGCCAAAGGCTTAGACCGGATCAATGAGAGGATGCCCCCGCGCAAGGATGCTATGCCATCGGATGCCAACCTTAACTCCATCAACAAGGCAATCTCCTCAGAGACTAATGGCACTGACAGTAATGGCAGTAATAGCAGCAATATTCAGTGACCATTTGAGTTGTGATGATTTTTTTTGTTTTTGAGCTGCAGGGCATGATGGGATTGCTGCTCATCAGCAGTTGGGTGCTGGATCAGCAGTTCTTGCCTCTGATGATAGCTTACTTGCTCTGGGGCCAGGTGTTGGATTCAGTTTACAATATCATCTAAGAAGAGATCGTAAACTTAATTTTGGTGGGGGTGGGTGGGGGGTGGAGGTTCAATGCCTCCTTTGGATATGCCTTTAAAATGCTTGTAGAAAACTTAATGAAAGCTAATGCTGGTATATATTGCAAAGTTAGGGGAATGAACATGTTTTCCTACTGCATCGGAAACTTCTAGATATGTTAACTGAAAGGCCTTTTATTATGTTACTGGACATGACAACTTTGTCTGATTTCTTACTAACTATTGTACGTTTACAGTTGCAGCACTAAACATGGACATCAGAAACATTTTTAACAAAGTGATGTACAAACTAAATAAGGAGACTATTTATTGATAATGTTTTGCTACTCATGTCAGACAATGGCTATCTTAAAAAATAATTAGGCAAACTTCAAAATAAAAAAGAATGTTGCAAATTTGTTAAAAATGCCAAAAAGGACAGTTTAATTTTGTACAGATTATGCTTACCTCAGGTTTCTTTAGTGTGCTTGAATGCCCTTCTTTAAATATAACATTTACCTTAACTAATTTGGCAGTGAAATATCCTTTTCTTTAAGTTTTTAAGAAAAAA
The DNA here is from genome assembly GCF_027244095.1 of Hemicordylus capensis. NCBI lineage: Eukaryota > Metazoa > Chordata > Lepidosauria > Squamata > Cordylidae > Hemicordylus > Hemicordylus capensis. Next base: position 31,836,558 of record NC_069661.1, on the reverse strand, counting down.
AACTGGAATAACAATACCCTTCTCTTTTATTTTGCTGTTTATATTTAGGGGGGGCTGTTTGTTTTTCGGGGTTGGTTTTTTGGGTTTTTTTTTGGTAAATCAAGTCTTGGTTGTGGCTTGCTGAATTTAAATATTTATGAGTGGTGCATTTTTAAGTATAGTGAACAAGACACCATATTAAGTGCAGTGAAAGCATCTATATTCTGTAAAAATCTGCCTATGCATGTTTTTTAAGGAAAAAAAATTGGCTGTATAGGCCTGTATGGGACTGTAATGCGCTTAGTGGTCTGACTTATACTGGAAATGTATGTATACTGGCGTACTTTATATTCTCTAAAACAGAAAATGCTAATGCCTTTGAAATTTTGTAATCAAAAAAGCTTTGAAAAATCTAAGGGGGAGAGTATTCTTAAAAGTTTTTAATATAAGCTTGTCAGTGCACATATAGATGGTTAGCATGTTTAGCAAACCTTGTGAAAATTTAAATAAGTTTGTAGTTACATGTGAAACTAAGTGCATGATAACTGTTAATGTCATGATGGTTTAGTCATTTTGTTACGTTCTGTCATGTGCCACAAAATGTGTAATTTTTTCACTTTTTCCCCATTGTATATCAGTTACGGGTTACAACTGGCTCATTCTTAAAGGAAGAGGAAAAACAAACAAAGCAGTCCACTGATATTTTTTAACAATTGTATAAGTGCCCAAGTAATTCACTACAGCCTACAGCCTTGCCTTTGTAATTTGACTTATGAAATGTTGGCAATCAAAGCATGCACTTGTAACAATGAAAAAAAGCATTTTATATTACTACTCAATAAAAATGTGCATGAACTTAAGACTCCTTCTCTCACTAGATCTCTCAAGCATGCTGAATATGCTTAATTCTCATTGGAGGAGAGAGGGAAGAAACCCCTTCCCAGTGGGTGTGTCTGTTGCCCATCCTAGGTAGCAGTCCCCTTACACAGGTATGCACCTGTAAATAATAACGTTACTGCAGTAGGATTCTTGCACACTCTTGACCGCTTTGGGAATTTTTGTTGAAAAGCAGTATATAAATATTTGTTGAAGCAGTAGTAGCCCTACTGAACTGTAGACCATAGAGATCCCTGAACAAACAGAGAGGCTGATTACTAGGTTTCACAATTGCTAGTCAGAAGAAGCCGCCAAAAATAAAATGGCTTTCTCTCTGGAGGTCCTACTTCAGAGAAGTCATTTTATATTGCAATGAGCTGCTTGCCTTTTGCAGTTCTGTTGGTGATGGTCAACTGTTGATGGAGGATGGAGTACCTGGACTCATTCTTTTAAGCAGGCAAGAGTTGATTTCTTTGACACACAGTGCAAGGTGTCTGCTCCACCCCCAGCTTATCTCCCTGCATCAGTCACTTTTGCACAGAATATGGAAGATCCATTCAGGGTTGTCCTTAGAGAGCCCTGGTGCGGTGTGGGGCCTGGGGCAAATCAGCCAGTGCGGGGCCCTCTTCCAGTTAATTCTAATGGGGGTTAAAAGAGTGGGGCCCAGGGTGGTCACCCTGCTTGCCGTGCCCTAAGGACTGCCCTGGATCCATTTGTATATCCCCTTTACTTGATTTGGAGTATCACTTTTAATTGTATTATGGTGTGTACCACATAGTTGTACCACTACTTGAACATATGATGTGATTATTTTTTTATTGTCCTTTCCCCCCAATAAGCTTTTTTTTCTCCAGATTTAAAATAGAAGTGTAGATTAAGCATCAAGAAAAAGGATATTGGCAAACCCTGTTATCTGCAGGGGTTCTGTTCTCTGCTACAACAATGGATAATAGAACCGCGGATAAGGGGCATTAAGTCAATGGGAAGGGGGGGGGGGGGTCGGTTCCCAGAGGCTGCAAAAAAGTGAAAAAAGGGCAGACATAATGGAAATAAAGTGCCCTATCACTGGGTTGCAGCTGTCCCGCAATGCCCCCCAAAAGAGCAAAATCTGCCATTTTCCTGATTTTTCATGAGTGGGTGGGATTTAAAAAACAAGTGAGCCACAAAATGGCTCCTTTTCTTAAAATGGCTGGGAATGATGTTAGAGATCATTTCTGGCCACCCTGAAACCGTGAATATGCAGAAATTAATCCTTTTAAGCCCCTTTTTTCAGTATATGCCAAGATTGGGTGTCAATTATCTGACCAGACACACAGAACTGCGGGTGTCAGTTCCGCAAATGGTGAGGCTTGTTTCCTCATCTCATTCACACAACCAGTAACCTCCTCCTGAAGGGGCTCTTTCCCCCTCTCACAACCCCTCTTTTCACAGACCCCTGTCCACTATCCATAAATTGACTGATTGATTCCTCTCCTCTACAATCCTCTACAAACAAAACAGTCACATTCCAACTGACCTTAACCATCACAGGCTCCTCCTCCCTATCTGCATATGGAAGCCTCACTGCCCAATCACCATGGTGCTTCTGCTCTCACAGGCTCCTCCTCCCTATCTGCATATGGAATCCCCACTGCCCAATCACCACGGTGCTTCTGCTCGCAAACTCTCGCAAGAGCTGCCACACACGGCAGATTGGTAAAGATAGTTTAGTTTTGGTTGAGTATAAATACATTCTGAGCCTCATGGAATTTATTCAAGCAGAATGTGAAATTCTAAAACTTGTCAAACACATGGAAATGTTCTGTAAAAGGTATTACAATACTTATTTCTGTGTGTCCATCCATATCTGTGTGTCCATCCATATGTGTCCATCCGTATCTCTTTCTGGGTACAACTAAACAATATAGGCGATACCCCAAATAAGCATGTATTTTCATCAGTATCATTTATTTGATTTGATTTGATTTCTATATTTATTTATTTGATTTCTATACTGCCGTTCCAAAAATGGCTCAGGGCGGTTTACACAGAGAAATAATAAATAAGATGGATCCCTGTCCCCAAAGGGCTCACAATCTAAAAAGAAACATAAGATAGATACTAGCAACAGTCACTGGAGGTACTGTGCTGGGGGTGGATAGGGCCAGTTAACTCTCCCCTTGCTAAATAAAGAGAATCACCACATTAAAAGGTGCCTCTTTGCCAAGTTTAATTTCTATATTAATATAGACATTAATAAAAGACATATTGGTTTTTTGTTTTTGGTTTTTGTCTGACATCAGTTGGCACAGTCATCTACATGGGACTCTTCTGGTTGTTATGTACCTCATAGCACCTGTTGGTGCTAGGAGATGGTGCTCAGCCCATCTCCTGCACAAATGCATTAGAGTGAGGATTTGATCTATTCCTACTGCTTTACTTTGAAATGTGCATTCAAATGTGCATTCAGAATGCACAAACAGTACTGGATCCTGACAGATTGGATTATCCATGTGACTTTGAGAATTCTGTAGAACACAAGTCACCCACAATGTGGTAAGTCTGTATGGGTCCACATTACTGTGTTAGAGACAATGGTTACCGCTGCTCACAGAAGCTCTTTCCATTAATGAAAGAGAGCTACACTCATGCAAGGATCCATGCTGTAAATGCACTGGTAAATTTGGATCCCACCACACCATTACTTTGTTCTGTGTGGATGTCCTAATTTCAGCTGCATTGGAGATACAATGTTCAAAACTGAAGGAATTTTAACAGGACCTTTAAGCAAAAAATGAGAGAACAACTGATTCTGTACTTACCCTAAAAACAAACAGATACCAGTTCAGGTCCTTTGCAAGGTGGACAATCCTTCAAGTCAGACACAGATCAGAGTGCATTTGAAATGGCATTGATCTGTAGAAGAAGCCATTTAGACACTGGCATTAAATAACACTCAATTTTACTCATTATCTGAAGTTATATAAATATTGCATGTTGGTTAAGTCTGCTAAAGATCCTTCCAAGGGCTGCAATATATGATTAATTGGTTAGGTTAGATTGATTAAAATACATTGGATCCACAAAAGGTTGCCCCAATTAGAATTTTAAGTGTTTAAAAACAACAAAATAATTCAAGTACTTATAAAAAGTACAGATAGCAAGAACTATCTTAAAGGAGGCATTTCCCTTCTCTCGCATACAAAAGGGAATTCTCAGGTCAACACTATATATTTATTATTATTATTATTTACATTTTATATCCCGCTCTTCCTCCAAGGAGCCCAGAGCAGTGTGCTACTTACTTAGGTTTCTCCTCACAACAACCCTGTGAAGTAGGTTAGGCTGAGAGAGGAGTGATTGGCCCAGAGTCACCCAGCTAGTCTCATGGCTGAATGGGGATTTGAACTCGGGTCTCCCCGGTCCTAGTCCAGCACACTAACCACTAGTTTTGTCTGTGTGTCTGCACCCGCAGGCACCAGAGAAGCTAGGTTGTTATCAGGCCACCACAGGGGGCTCGATCATGATCAGTCCCATGCCTTTGGAAAGTGAGGCATCCCCCACCCGCCCCCATGGTCCTGATCTACATTAAAGGGCCCCATGACTGCTGTTTGTCTTGGGAAGGAAAATCTGGTGCCAATGGGAGCTTTTCTCCTAAGTCAAATAGCAGCTGCATGGGAGGCTATGTACACTATATACACTGAGGCTATGGTGGGAGCACAGGTTAAAGGTTCCCTCCTACATCTGTGTTCATGATCCTGACCAGATCCTCTGCAGCAGCTATTTATGCTATTAAAAACACACACACACACATACACACACACAGAGCCAGGGCCAAATTGTGCTTATGTAGTTTGGTCCTAAAATGATATCTGCTACAACACATGGATGTGTATCATCTGAAAACAAAGTATGCTTTTTTGCTTGCCTAGCAAGCATGAGGTTGCTGGTTCGAATCCCCGCTGGTATTTTTCCCAGACAATGGGAAACACCTATATCAGGCAGCAGCAACATAGAAAGATGCTGAAAGGCTTCGCACAGGGGATACTCCTCTGGGGAGTGGGAGCCTCCTTGTAGTAGGTGATTTGATCATTAGAGATATAGAGAGATGGGTCTGTGACCTGCGTATTGACCTCACGGTGACTTGCCTGGCTGGTGCGAAGGTTGCGGACATCATGCAGCGTCTAGACAGGCTCTTAGGCAGTGCTGGGGAGGACACAGCTGTCGTGGTGCATGTTGGCACCACTGATGTGGGGAAATGTAGTCGGGAGGTCCTTCAAGCCAAATTTAGGCTGATAGGTAGTGTATTGAAGTCCAGGACCCCAAGGTAGCATTCTCAGAAATGCTACCTGTTCCACACGCAGGTATAGTGAGACAGGCAGAGCTGAGGGGTTTCAATGCATGGATGAGACGTTGGTGCTGGGAGGAGGGCTTTAGATTTGTTAGGCACTGGGATACATTTTGGGGCAAGCAAGGCCTGTACAAAAGGGACAGGCTGCACTTGAACCAAGATGGAACCGGACTGCTGGCACTTAGAATCAAAAATGTTGCAGAGCAGCTTTTAAAATGACGCCTGGGGAACAGCCGATGACAGCTGGGCAGTATCCCATTCAGCAAAAGCCATCCTTTAAAGTGTGAGGGTGCAAAGGATTCAGATCCAAGAGGATCTCTCCAAACTGGGTGACTGGGCAACAAAGTGGCAAATGTGGTTCAATGTTGGCAAGTGTAAAGTGTTCAAGTATACTTCAACTTCAAGTATTAACTGATGGGAGCTGAGCTGTCAGTGACTGACCAGGAGAGAGATCTTTGGGTCGTGGTGGACAGCGCGTTAAAAGTGTCGACTCAGTTGCGTGCAGCAACTGAGTGTGGCAGCTGTGAAAAAGGCCAATTCCATGCTAGGGATCATTAGGAAGGGGACTAAAAGTAAAATGGCTAGTATTATGGAGTACTGCATACAATTCTGGTCACCACATCAAGAAAAGGACATTGTAGAACTGGAAAAGATTCAGAAGAGGGCAGCCAAGATGATAGGGGCCTAGAGCACCTTTCGTATGAGGCAAGGCTACAACACCTGGGGCTATTTAGTTTAGAAAAAACTGCGGGGAGACATGATAGAGGTCTATAGAATCATGCATGGTGTGGAGAAAGTGGATAGATTGATTGTTTTCCCTCTCACATAACACTAGAACCAGAGGTCATCCCATGAAATTGATTGCCAGGAAATCTAGAACCAACAAACGGAAGTACTTTTTCACACAACGGATAATCAACTTGTGGAATCAGTTGTGGAATTGATTAATCAATCAACTTGTAAAAAAACTCATACAGTTTAGACCTTAATACTTATCTGCTTGGCCTGGCCTTCCAGTGTTTTTAAACCATTTTTAAACTGTAAGGCTTTGGCCTGGTTTTCCAGGTTTTTTAAAAAAAAATTGTTTTAACTGTTTTAATAATGGTTTTATGTTTTTATAGTTTTTTATTTTAACAGTTAAGTGATTTTAGTTTTATTTTAATGTAAACCACCCAGAGCCATTTTTGGAAGGGTGGTATAGGGATGTAATTAATTAATCAATCAATTAATTAGAATGCAACTCATTAACTATGCTTTATTTTAGGAGTTCCCAAGCTGTGGTGCTCCAGATGTTGCTGGACTACAACTCTCATGATCCCCAGCTACAATTTATTTTAGCTTAGTTGTGGTTCTACAACATCTGATTAAACAGCTTGGGAACCCCTGCTTTATTTAATCAGATGACAGTCTTAGTCCTTAAACAAGACCCCTGCTACGTGAAGGGGTAAACTTCTGCAAACTTCATTTTCACATCTATTGCTAACATCTTTGTTTTCTTAGGTCAGAAGGCTTCCTAGGCAATAAAGCCTGCTTTATAGCAATCAGATTTATTTTATTTTATTTTAAATTTATTTTTTACTTATTTATTTATTTGGTTTATATACCGCCCTCCCAACCATGGCTCAGGATATTTAGAAGGAGGCATGCCCTTTCTGGATGGCTCCAAACTGGGATGTCTGTACAAATTTATCCCTTACGGTTATTTCTCAAATAAAGGGAAGGTGGGCAGATGATAAGCAATTTCCCTCTCTAGGAAAAGAAATTTGCTATTGGTATATATCCATTCAAAACAGCTGTATGCCACCTTTTCAGAAATGCACAAGACAGCTTACAACAATGTCAAGCAAAAACCCATAAAATCAAGGCTTAAAAACTAAATCAAAAACAAAGGGAGACAAAAAGCAGCATCCCCCAAAATTGAGACAGCTTTACAAGCTGGGCTTTTGTCTGGCAGCAGCAGCAGAAAGAGTCAGTGCAAGACAAGCCTCCTGAGTTAGGAAGGTCCTGAACCTGGATGCCACTAAGATGGAAGATCCATACCCTGCCTCCTTAAGAGGCTTTTAAAGATGGCTAAGAGACTTCTTGTGCATGCATTTCCAATGGAATTCATTGCACATTTTGGCTACAAAGACACAGTACTGTAACAGCCTCAGGCTGCACCTGTAAGTCAGTAGTGCAGGTCAGTTGTCTTCCTACAACACACAGTCCTGCTGCTTAGTGGGTGCTTTGCATCTGAAGACATCTCAAGGGAGAAAAGGGGCATGCATAAACTGAGAAGAGGGCTTTATCTTTCTTCTTCTCCCTATCTCTGTGTGTCCTTTCCATCAAACAGTTTCTCTGGGTTGGGTTAAAAAGTGCTCAGAAAAAGAGAGAGCTATTAAACTCCCCCCCCCCCTGAACTTTTGGAACATACTTCAAGGATTGCAAAGTAGCTCGTAATCCTATGTGTTAGTATTGGCCATTTTGTCTGTTTTCTGTTGGTGCTTTCACTTCAGATAACCTGCAGTCCTCCTTGAGAGCTTGCAGCAAAATATGGGCCTGATGACCCGTGATAAACTTTCCATCAGGGAGAGACTGCACAGTATTTCTCTCATTCGACAGTCCCTTGGGTAGTGTGACAAGGTAGCTGCTGTTCTGGCCGTCTGTTGGCACTAAACTAAGTCAGAGATAAGATACAGAAGTATCTACTTCCAATGGAAACTTACAAAGGTTCACTGTATATTCTTATCAGAGACTCCTGGGGTGTTTCCAGATGGAGAAATATTCTGTTTTAAAACAGAAGTTGTTAGTGCTTATCTACTAGGGATCCAGATTTTCATTGTGGATTGGCAGGAATTAGCCAGCAGATGGTGCTGCGAAAAAGTGCAACAGCCAGGCAAGAACATCACCTGGATTCTGAGCAGAAAAGTGGCAAGACATTCCATTTTAAAGTGGAGGATTTCTCCATCTGGAAATACCCCTGGTGCTTCTGTCAGCCAGAGCTAAGTTGTTACTTTCAGAAGAATTAGGACAGCATTACATCAGGGATTGCAAGAGTGATTTTCATGAGCATTGAAAACCGAGTGGCAAAACGTGTGTTCTTGTAACTACACAAACAAACACCAAGCACACTATCTTCTTTTCCAATCATTTTCCACTTCTTCTGAAGGGACAAGTACTTGCCAGGTTCAAACTTGTGTCCTACTAAGAAAGCGTGTAGACCTTTCTCAGCTCTGCAGTGTAAATACCTATTTTGCTAATAACTTTCATCCTCTTAGCAGCTCTTTAAACTAGTGGTGCTGCCAAAGTTTACAACTGGGGAATCTGGAATATACTTTTTTGGCCAGATCAGAACATCTGCACTGATTGTGTACCAAATCCAAACCGCTGTGAAATTTGGGCTTCGCTTGTAATTAGCTTGGCATCACCTCTACCGGATACCACAGCAGTATCCTTCCAATTCCTGCTAAAGCTTATCTCGGCAATATCAGCAACAATAAGAGAGGTTTGCAGCTGCAATCTTCATTAGGTAGCAGTAGTGTTGTGGGTGCCCCTGGGAATTGTAGTTTGCCAGGACTCCATTGGGAGTCAGAAGCTCTGGGAACCTTCAATTCACAAAAGTTCCAGTTCCTATGATGCTGCTGTGATTCAATTAAAATTATAAGAGGGGTCCTTCTCATTGCTGCCACTGCTACCAGGTGAAAAGGGAAAGGGCAAAAAGCTCATGAGTGGGGAGGCCTCCAGGCCTGTGTTCACCAGGACTGGCATAAGAGGTCAGCATCATTGAGCAGCTGTCAGGGGCCCAAGACACCACTCTCCTCTGTGCTTATAGACTTCCATAGGAAGCTGCCTTATACCGAGTCAGACCATTAGTCCGTCTAGCTCTGCTTCATGGACTGGCAGCAGCTCCCCAAGATTTCAGGCAAGAGTCTCTCCCAGTCCTATCTTGGAGATGCCAGGGAGAGAACCTGGAACCTTCTGCATGCAAAGCAGGTGCTCTAGCACTGAGCTATCGTTCTTCCATCCCTAAAGGGAATATCTTACAGTGCTCACATGGAGTCTCCTATTCAAATGCAAACCAAGGCAGACCTTGCTTAGCAAAGGGGGCAATTCATGCTTACTGCCACAAGACCAGTTCTTCTTCATGGGGTAGTGACACCATCAAGTGGTGCAAGAATGGCTTTCTTGGGGTCCACCCAGGTATGGGAGGGTATATGGAGGGCTGTTTGCCAAAGGCCCTCTAAAATATGAAGCCAGCCCTTGTGTTCACAATTATAACCAGGAGTACAAGATCTGGGCAAGTTTCCTTGGGCTTGACTCAGAATAGGCCAGATTTTAAACTTATTTAGGCTCAATCTGAATTGAGTTTGTATTGACTCAGTTTAGGGGAATCCATTCTGAATCAAATTCTGAATTAAACTCAGGAAGGCTTGCCTGTGATTACTCTACACGTTGGTTTCACATGAATATCTCTGGATCAGAAGCACTTTGTTCCCAGTGTATACCAATATCTTGTGTATAAAGTAGGACTGTGTTTTGTTTCGGCTTGTTTCCTCCAGTTACTGATAACAAGCTGTCAGTGAAAAATTCATCAGTGAAAGTGAGACACACTGATATCGCCACACACATTGCAGGCACTGAGTCTCAAACATGCTACATTTCCTATTTTTGGAATAATGATGTTATGCAGACAAATTCATGGCACATGAGCATCTGTCGTCATGATATATTGAATGTGCCACTCCTATCTTTCACACTTTGAATCCATCAAAGGGAGGACTATGGGGATATAGCTGATCTATAGCATGAACAATGGCAGGCATCCTTTTCTGATCAGAACAGAGCATGTTTGGGGCCATATGTTAGCTTACAAAGGACTGAGAAACATTTCAGTGGCAAAAGTTCAGGGCATAGCAATATAAATAATGCAACACTGTGAGTAGTAATTCTTTTCATTTTATAGTCTATAAGCCAGGGGTTCTCATACTTGAGTCCCCAGATGTTGGTGGGCTACAACTCCCATCATCCCCTTCAGCCATTGTATCTGGGGATGATGGGAGTTGTAGTCCGACATCCAGGATACCAAGTTTGAGAACCCCTACTAGAAGCTAATGGTAATTTTTATAGGACTTCTAACACACTCCAAGTTTTAATAATTCTGGCAGCGTACTCCTGCTAACTGAGCAAAGAGACACCTTTTAAAATGGTGATTCTCTTATATTTAGCAAGGGGAGAGCAACTGGCCCTATAAACCCCAGCACAGCATCCCTCCAGTCTGTTTTACACTGTTGTTGTTTCGAGATTGTGAATCCTTTGGGACAGGGAGCCATCTGATTGATTTATTATTTATTGTTCTATGTTACCGCTTTGAGAAATTTTGTTGAAAAGTGGTATGAAAAGTAGCAGTAATTATTGGTTTTTGGAGAGGCTGGCCAGCAATGTTTTGCTCTGCTGAAGGGTTTCTATAGGGCTCTTTCCACAAGTTCCTCCAGGCAAGAACAGTTAGAGAAGCTTGAAGGACTGCCTTTCTTCTAGCCATCTCTTTGTTCCCGGGAAGGAGGGCACCCCATCGCATCCACCATCTGCCAAATAGGGATGTGCAAACCAGTTCAATGTTGAACTTGTTCAACATCAAACCAGTTCAGTTCAACAGTTTGGGGTCGAGCCAAACCTCTCCCAGTTCAGCTTGATCCCGGACCGAAATTACTACCACCCCACTGTTCAGGAGGTTCACAAGCATTTTTGACCCAGGCCACGCAGCAGGGCTGGCCATCTCCCTGAGGGAGAGCCACTACCGGCTGCGCTGCGAACACAGTGCTGGCCATTTAATTTCCAAACGGGACTGCACGGCCCCATCTGGGAGCTAAATCAGCCCCCCTGGTATCTGACATCAGATGCGGGAGGTGTGTCATGGCCACGAGGTGCAGCCCCTGAGGGGTGGTCACCCAATCGTGGCAATGCCCCTGCTCCTGCCCAACTGGCAGCACAAAACCGGAATTTCTGTTTGGGTCTAAAAACCCAAGAGCACACGGTTAAGCCAGGCACGGCTTCTATTTTTGAAACTGGTTGCTAAATGTCTTCCAAGGCTGCCATGCTTTCCCAGCATGCTCTACACTGTTAGAAGACTGGAAAGTCTCGTGATAGCAGCAGCTGCCCTCTGACTGGCTGCAAAGGAGCAAGAGGCAAACCCAGCCCTGCTAAAGCTGCTCCAGCTGCAAGATCATAAAGTGTGCTTTGCAGAGTGTCATGTCCATAGACAGCAGCTCCAGTAGCCACACAACTCTATTGTTTCCATGCCTGCTGGATCCCAGTGACTGGGCAGAAGAGGTGAGTGGGTTCACACAACCAGAGAATCAAGGTAGGAGAGCTCTCGTCTCCTCCTAACTTGGTTAAGAGCAGGGTAGGAAAGCTAGGTTACCTTGCTTTAAGCAACCAGGGCTGGAGGGATTTTTGTCAGTCATGCAAACCAGGGTAGCCTGCCTCCTACCATGATTTTGATGACTGTGTGAACCAGGCCACTAAGGGGTAAAAAACCTCTCATTTAGCAGTGTCTTCTCCTCTCAAAGCATGATAGCAAGGCAGATGCCTCCACACTTGCCTTGAATGTCAGTTGTCCAGAGGGTGCTTTACAAATTCTTGCTTGTTGGAGCCTGGACAGTCAACAGTGGTTCCTTACCTGTCATTGTGATGCTGGGGCAAGCATCTACAAGCTTTCTTCAAGTGATAACTGACCAGTCAATTTTAGAATTCTTAACAGTCAGAGCCTACCTATTTTTATGAAGCAATGCACATTAATGCAGTTCTTCAAAATGAAAGGGCAAGGAAAAAATGGGAACAAGAAGCTGAGGTGCTTGGTGTCTGTGGGAAATGAGAATAAGCTAGTTCTCACATTCCTCAATAGGATGATTTAGATGGACTAATAGTGGGGAAAAGTAAATATTGGCAGGCAGCGGCAAGCAGAAATATAGTGACAAAAGGAAACAAAATATGCATCTGGGGCCCAGGATATATGTTGGATCATATTTACCCATACAAACCTGCCATGGCTCTCTGTCTCAGGTCCTGCTCATGGGCCTGCTACTAACAGAGATCTGGATAGCGGGGACTAGAGGCAAGCAGGGCCAGTGCCAGACTATTTTGCACCCTAGGCAAGGCTAAGTACTTGCACTCCCTCCCCCCAAAAAAATTCAACGTCGATTTTCAAAAACAGATATTTTGTAGAAGAAATGAGAAGCACAAAACTTGGAAATGCTAAATTTATTTTAAATTGCAAGAACAGGTAATACACCATTTTTTATTATCTTTCTCAAATACAAAATAAAATATTTTGGCACACAAATCATTTTGATTTATTTGATACACTCTGCACCCCACTGAGGTCTGTGTCCTAGGTGGCTGCCTAGTTTGCCTAATGGTAGCACTGGCCCTGGAGACAAGGTCTTTTTGGTTATGGCCCCTTGACTTTGGAATGCCCTCTCAGAAGAGTTTCAATGTGTTCCCTCCCTCCAAGATTTTTGGGGTTTTTAAACAGCTAAAACCCATCTTTTTAGAGCAGCCTTTCAATGATTACCTGTAGTTCATATATGGTGAGTTTAAACTTTAACTTTCTACTCTGTACTTTTAAATTTGTTTTGAATCTGGCTGTTGGTTCATTTCTGTTAATTTATTAATTTTGTATTGTTTTCATATTTTATCTGTTATAATTTTGTGAGCCACCCATAGTGTGCAGGTGAGGCAGGTATAAATATTTTAAATGAATACAGAGAGAGAGAGAGAGAGAGAGAGAGAGAGAGAGAGAGAGAGAATGGTCTACCAAAACCAGTTTGGGAGGGAAATTGTGGAAGTGATCAGCCACGTGATTGAAGTAAGAAATGAAGGGGAGGAAATTAGTCATGTGAAACCTGTCATTTCTGATTTAGAAATAATCCTACTATACCGATTTGTTTTTCTGGATGTTTGTCCAATAGACAGACATAATGTGATAGAGCTTCCAGACTATTTATGGACAAGAGCCTAAGGCTGAGTCCTGCTAAGCTGACATAGAATGATAATCACATCAGTCTGTGTTGGCCATAAAGTCTTGAACCAGTAAGGCATGTTCATCAGAACCATTTCCATGTGGGCAACACCAATGCACAGGCTTGAAGAACTGTGAGCGAAGACAGGTTTGTGATGTCATTGTTCATGTTCCAATCTTTGAACTGTGGCTGAGTCCATGGAAGAACTTCTGGACACTTTTCAGATCATTTCCAGAACAATCTGGTCATGTGGTAGCAAGCATGACTTGTCCCCTTTGCTAATCAGGGTCTACTACCCTGGATGCATATGAATGGGAGACTACATGTGTGAGCACTGTAAAATATTCCCCATGGAGGATGGGGGTGCTCTGGGAAGAGCACCTATGTCCTTTGCATGCAGAAGGTTCCAAGTTCCCTCCATGGCATCTCCAAGATAGGACTGAGAGACTCCTGCCTGCAATCTTGGAGAAGTCACTGCCAGTCTGTTTAAATATGGCAGCTTCCTAATTAATCCAATAAATCTCCTCAGCAGCTCTCCCCTAGACCCACAGGGATGGACTAAGGATGTGGCAGAACATTGTTTCTTTCTCCCCAACCCGCCCTCCCAGATTTTGATACAATCCCCAGCAAAAATAATGAGAGTATGGTGAGGATTACAAGGCAGTGGTGTTTTGCATAGGGAGCTGCTTTGTTTGAAAGAGACAGAGCCAGACCAACAGCACCAATATTCCAAGCTGTCATTTGTGGCTTTAAATAAGTGATCACAGCAAGTAAATATTTGCACCAACATCAAAATTGACAGTGCACATTTTTTTGTTTTCCTACATGGAGACCATCTCCATGTAGGGGAAAAATCCTGTGTCAACCGATCCTGGGAACAGGAAAGAAGCGGCTTTAATGCAAGTTAGAAACCATTTCCCCCAAACCATCTTCCAATTTTCCTTGCTATTGCCAAGATTAATTAAGGATGAAATCCCTGAAATATGGATCGTTTGAAAGAAATCAGATGGGAACGAAGCTTTAATAAAATTGTCAAATGCCTAAATACATAATTTATCTCCACACTACAGATCCAGAGTGATGAAAAATATACTTTGCAGAAGGTTAAAAATTAAATTATACTATGCCCATGTGAGCCTGTTTTATTTTGTTGTAGTAAAACCCAAGATATTTCAGGTTGGCATAGATATTAACTCTTAATGGTGAGAAATGGGGATAGGAAAGAGAAGCTGGGCTCCCCTGGAAGTTAGCCCTTCATTTATACCCCTGGCTAACTCCCCACATTTACTGCTGTAGCCAATTAGATTAGAAGAGTTGAGTTACAACAATGGTATATATGACTTACCTACTTTGTATTGCACCAGATTGCAAATAGTAAAGGGGGATTTGGGCCGTCTCTCTGGGCCTTCTTGAATGCAAGGGTCTGACCCACTTTAAGCCTGGCTAGATTTTGCACTTATCTAAAAGCTGCATTCTCATTTTAAACTGAACTAAACAACAAACCTAAATTTGTCAACTAAACTGACATCTAAACCTATTTGAGATCAGCATTTAAAGGTTAGACTGAATTTGAACCAAAGGCTAAGCCTACACACAATCAGCCAAAACCTGGCAAAGGAAGCCAAGCCCAGTTGTGGCTGCTTATAAGAACCATAAGGATCGTGCCCGATTCTGGTGTTGCTTCAGTGGCAAACCTGCCTACGCAGCCACCTTCTTAAATGAGGTTAAGGGAGAGCTCACTCCCTTAACTCCATTTCCCTGCTCATGTGCAATGCTGGCTGCTTTAAGCTGGCACTGCAACATGGATGGGCAGCCGCCTATTGCTGGGGAAATCCCCATAATGCACCACACTTACACGGTACATTATGTGAGTTCCAGGGACCAGGGCAATGCGTCCTGGCCCCTGGCCCTCCGTGCTGCCAGAGGAAGCAGCTGCCCATCGGGGCATGCAATCTCCACTCCCAGACTCCAAGCAACAATAGCCTGTGGGGAGGAAGATTTTTCAAGTTTCCTCCCTGCGTGGCCTTAAGCCCCTTCTCACTGATTGTGAGAAAGGGCTCCTTGTTTTATAACTAACATTCCTAGCTGAATCTGCATTGTGGCTCTCCTCATCTTAGGAATGAATATTAGTTTCACTCCCTAGCTCATTAACAAAGTTGAGGAGGGGCACATTTGTGGTAGGAGCTTCTGCACAAACCCCACGTTGCCACATTCTGATGGCACGATGGGGTCAGCAGAGCTCCGTTTCAGTAACCTACCCAACTTCAACCCGAGAGTTCAGTCTGTGGTTTGGAGGCAACCCTGGAACCAAGGTTGTGGGATTGCCCCACATTTGAATGATGAGAAATGCCAGCCTCAGGTAAATGTAACTGAGGGTGGGTGTGTCGTCTGAATGAGGCCTGTATCTCTTCTAAGAACATACACGATAACAGCATGGTGTAGTGGTTAGAGTGCTGGACTAGGACCGGGGAGACCCAAGTTCAAATCCCCATTCAGCCATGATACAGTACTAGCTGGGTGACTCTGGGCCAGTCACCTCTCTCAGCCTAACCTACTTCAAAGGGTTGTTGTGAGGAGAAACCCAAGTATGTAGTACATCGCTCTGGGCTCCTTGGAGGAAGAGCAGGATATAAATGCTAATAATGATGATAATTATTAATAATTTGACAAATATATTCCTGTTCAGACTTGGTTTTGCTTCTCACACAAGGCCGCAAGTTGTGCTTTCAATGTTTATAAGAATATTACTACCTTACTCAATCCTCAACAACAACAACACATAATGGCCTATGCCAAAGCCCCTTTGATTTTTCATTGTCTATTTTTCATAGCATGGGTATGCAAATTTTCTTCAACAGAGTCCGCATCTTCGGCCTCTCCTTTGTTTTCTGTAAGATGACAGCATGCCCTCAGGACTCGTTCTTCCTGCTGGTCATAACCCACCTGGTTGCCTAGGATATGGTTTGGTTTTCCCCGTAGCAACACAAGAACCTGTCAGGTTATGACATGTTAAGGCCCTACAGTATTTGGAACTGAACATTATTAACCCTTGGCTCACGGGAAAGCTTATGGGAAAAGACATAGAACAATTCCTCTCCATGGGTTTCGGTACCCAGGTTTGATTGTTAAATATAAGGCCAAAAAGGGAATACATGTTAGAAATAGAGATTTTAAAACTTATAGGTATTTTACTATATCTAAAACATCACAGCACAACTGGACACAATTCAAAAAATATAGAAAATAAAGCCCTGAAGCAACCATTCATCCACTGTTCGTTAACTACTCATTCTGATAACAGCAGAGCTGTAATGCAGTGTTAGGCAGCATTCATTATTACGGCTCTATTTCAACTATAACAGACGAACAAAATTCTCAAGAGCACTAGGTAGCTGACAATCCTTGCACAGATTTTATTCTATTTATCTTATTCTGCTATCATGAACAGCTGGGTCTAGGATACAACTCCCCTTCCCTCTCAACAGCCAATAGTTATTTATGTGCCCAGATATACAATCCCCATTATCTGAATAATAGTAATGCTGCCTTTCAGAGATTTCTCTTTTCTTCACTTAATTGAGACCATACCTCCATGCACAGCTATGTTTAAGCAAAGCCCGTTACCATGGTGACACTAAAGCATTCTAAAACTGGTAGCTCATGTCCTAAACTGCATTTTTGAATTAACTATTTAAGTGAAGCATAAGAAGGTAGAGACATGTTCTATAGTACAGTTGCCCCTCGCCAATCACGGTTTTCCCAATCCCGGATTTGAGTATCTGTGACTAGGAAATTGGGACCACTCTCACCAACCATGACCTGAGCATCTGCAATTTGATGAGGTTTTTTTAAAAATATATATATATTTAGTGGGTTTTTTTTAAAAAAATGGTGGGTCAGGGGGTGATTCCCGGAGTCGGGCTGATTTCCAAGGGTTTGGGGTGATTTTTGGAGGTCCGGGGGCAATTTTCTGAGGTCTGGGGATGATTTGGGGGGGGGGTTGGAGGAGTCATTTCCGGGGGCCAGGGGGCAATTCTATTTTTACCTTATTCTTGGTCTTTCCGCAATTACAATTCCCTTTGCCAACTGTGAGGTTTTCCAGGAACAGAACCCTCGTGGCTGGCGAGGGACAACTGCACATGAATGGAACTGCTCTCCAGAAAATGAATGAGGGCACTCTTCTCTCTTAACAGGGATTCCCAACTGCAGTTGCCTTTGGCTGGCAATTCTGGGAGTTGTAGTCAACAACATCCAGGAATCCCTGTTAGAGGAAATGAATGAGGGATGCTAACTGAATGAGGGATGCTAACATCTTGTTTTTAAAATGCTGTCTGATCTCCCATGTGAAGCCACAAGGTGGAACCAGGATCCAGAGGCAAAGCTTGGAGATCCACAGATCAGGAAGATCCAAAATGGAATCTGGTGTTTGGAGCAGAACCAATAAAGATTCTGCTGCCAGCCCCAAATTTGGAGATCCCATGGTCAAGATGCCCTGTTTACTACCCCCACCCCCCAAATTGCCAACCCCTCCTCCCTCTGAGTCCAATTTCTACCATGGTCAATTTCTACCACACAAGGGTTTGTGGGTACCTAGTAATGGCAGCTGCTCCCATTATAAGAACATAAGAAGAGCCCTGCTGGATCAGGCCCAAGACCTATTGAGTCCAGCATCCTGTTTCCCACTGTGGTCCACCAGATGTCTCTGGGAAGCTCATAAATGGGAGATGAAGGCATGTCCCTTCTCCTGCCATGCAACTGTTCCATAGAGGCCCCTTGCCTTTGAACCTGGAGATAGCACATAGCCATCAGAACTAGTAGCCATTGATAGACTTGTCCTCCATTAATTTGTTGAATCCCCTTTTAAAGAAATCCAAGCCAGTGTGACCTTTACCACACCCTCTTGCAACAAATCCCATAGACTAATTATGCTCTGTGTGAAGAAGGTACTGGAGCTATTCTGATGATCTTGGAAAGTAGGCTAAGGGTGCTTAGCCCACTTTCCACCGATCATGAGACCAGGCTTGCAGCCGAGCCCGGTTGAGTCAAAGCGGGTCACCCAGTTTTGTAGCCCTCCCCTAAGCCCGCTAACCTGGGCTTCCCGATCGTGAGTAGCTGCAGCGCGGCTCTGCGCCGTGGCTAATCACGAGTAGACCCCCGGACGGGAGGCGAAAAGCCACCTCGCGGCTCCAGGTCTCCCCCCAGTATGCCCTGTGTGCTCGCGCAGGGCATACTGGAGCTTCCGGGGGCCGCGCAGCCCCCGAACTCCCCAGCCCCCGCCAGCTTCATCATGGAGCGGGCAATCACGTGGGTGGCTGATCCAGCCGCCCAGGGCTCCCGCCCTGATCGTCTGTGGGGAGAGCAGGCTTAGCCTGGCGCAAACCTGGCCAAAGCGGGTCTCATGGATCGTGAGACCCACCTCACTATTTGCTCACGTGCACTGTCCTTTTTGACTACTTTCCAAGGGCTTGGGAAAGGTAACAGTAGCTAAGAAGAAAAAGAAACAAACCTAATGAAAATACCATGTTGAATTAAAGTTACCTCTCAGCTGTTCAATCCAGGCCACTGAAAACTAGCTCAAAAAGGACAGTTTTATAGCTCTTCCAGGGGTTACACAGATGTGGGACAACAATTGGGAATGCCATCTATGTGCCCTTGCTGTTTTGAACTTAGCACATTTTGTGGCTGTTCTCATGAGCAGCCAAGACTGGGCTAGGGTACCTAAGCCTGGGCTTGGCTGCCTGTGAGAACCACTGGGGACTGTGTGGCTCCCGGAAGCACTTCGGCAGCAAACCTGCCTGGGGAGCCTGCCAGTTAGCCAAGGTTAAGGGCACAAGCAGAAAGTTCCCATTAGCATGTGAGTTTTCCATCCAGGGCAACAAGCAGCTGCAGTTGTGAGTAGATTCCAATCAGGACTATGGGAGGGGGAAGAGTCAAAGTTCCTCCTTCCTTGACTTGGTCCCAAACAGGACCAGACCCTTCAGTGACCACTACGTTGCACAAAAGCCAAACAAACCCCCAACCCACCAAAAACCAGTCAAACATCAAGGTCCAATTGCATACTTAGAATTAAAGCGTAGTTTGTAACGAAAGAAAATACATCTCATTGGGCAAACATGACTGCTTGTGTGCATTGAGGCAGAGGGGAAGGCAGGGGTCAACCTACCTCCCCCCAGATAAGCCTTTGTAGTCCGGGAGGCATGCACGCTGTGTACACCCATACCAGTGCTGCCTGGAATAGCATGGACGAGTCTCCATGCTGTTCACAGCTGCGCTAGTAAACAGAGGCCAGGACTTGTCCCAGCCTCCATGAATCCCATGGTGCACCGTGCACCCAGAGTAGTGCATTGGGGGATTCCCCCAGGGGATAGGCACTCTAGGCACAAGTCTCTGTGTTACTACAAGCTGCAAGCAGCCCGTGCTGACACACAATCCTGGAGCCAGGCTGCATTTGCACCCTTATCTTTGGCTAAGAGCAGGGCTGCGGTGCTGGGTTTGGCATCTGACCAGGCTTTAAAAAAATCCTCAAAGGTTTATTAGATAAGGAGCAGTTAACACACAAATCGCAAATTTCTCTGATCCTTCCACAATAAACTCCTTCCGGAAAGATTATTGCTAATACCATCCAGGAATTGTCAGCATCTGATATAAGGGATGGGGACATTATGATTGTGATTGGATTACTGGTGCTGGAGGTTCAGTAACCATCATACCATTTCCCTGATCTAAATCCCCACCCCACCCTGGCTTCTGTTAGTCCTTTGGTAGAATATAGTTACAAGTACCTAATCTGGAGAGGGATGAAATACTGTAATTCAGCAGTTCTTCAATGCCAACTAGGGATGTGCATGAATAGATTTTTTTCTATTTGATTTGTACCTGAATCAAATCAACCTCCGTTTGCCCCTGTGCTAGCTGGCCAGATTCGGACCCCAAACAATTTGTTTTGTCCATAAATCTCTCAAAACAGGTAGATTTGGGTACAAATTGTTTTGTACCCAAATCATTTTGCACAGACAGCAGGCACAGGCAGTGATTCTCCCAGCAGCAGGAAGGGTGTGAAAAAAAAAAACTCTTTTCCTCAATCAGGAAAGCAGGAATAAAAAGCAGAGAATCCACTCCAGACAGCAGACAAGCAAGGCAAGGCAAAGCTCCTCTGGCTTTCTCTGGCTTTCTCTGTTCTCCCACGAGGCAGAAAGAGAGAATGGTGTCTGGCTGCCTCCTTAAGTACATTTGAAAATCCCTCCTTCGAACTCCCGCCACCCTTGTCCCATCTTTGACCCTTCCTCTAGCCAATGTGGGCTCAGTCACTTCTGGCAACACAAGATTTGAATGGAAATGAGCCTATCTGGAACCAGGGGGGAATCGCCAGCCAATTGTTGCACACTGTGAGTCACCAAGCTGAAGCTTGGTGACTTGGGAGCAGCCTCCCAGGCTTGGTGGTCTCTTCAGAATGCCCCGTGCACTTGCGTGGGGCATCCTGGAACTTCCGGGGGCTGCGCAGCCGCTGATCCCTACAGCCCCCACTGGCTCGGTGACAGAGCTGGCAGTCATGTAGGTGGCCAATCCGGCCACCCAGGGATGCCTTCCGATTGTCTGCTAAGCCCACTCTCCCCATAAACCCCCTTATGGAGCATCTCACTGATCATGAGAATCGCCTCATTGCCACAAAATGGAGGTCTAAATCTACAAATTTTTCATATCTCAAATCTGGGCGATTTGTTTTGGACCCAAATCTGGCCAGCTAGCACAGGGGCAATTTGTTTTCTCCCAAAATCGCCCCCAGCAGGTAGATTTTGGGCACAAATCATTTTGGACCTGAATCCATTCGCACATCTGTAATGCCAACATTCACCAGGACCAATGCCCTGAATACACAGAATAGGTGATTATTTTGAGTGTTTTATGGAATGTGCACAAGGAGTTCCCATCACCACTTGGAAATTACAACTAGCCCAGACCCTTCCTGCAATTAGGGAAGATTTCAGAATCGGAGGGTGTGGTTTAGAAACGGATCACTGCACAATACACGGATGCTGCTTTCTAGTTCTTTTTCTGGAACTGCTGAAGGTTAGAGGAAAGAACTGCTCTTATTGGAATGTAGGCACAGAGGCCTGATGGAAAAGGGAAATGATTTCCCACATCCCTTTTCTTTTCTTTTGCACAAGGAGGACAAATGAAGGAGAAGCCACACACCGTAGAGGTTCACAGAGGCCAGGTTGCGACATGTCAGAATCTCCATGTTTCCTGGAGATTCATGCCATTCTGATACCTTGTGCTTGAGGAATGATGTCTGGCATAAAAGAGCAGAAAAGAGGGACTAAAATGTTCCATGAAACATTCATAACACATTGCACTTTATAAATCCTGGTATAAGCAGGCAGGAAAATGAGGGAAGGAAAATGTCTTGAGATCTAGTAGTGGCGTTAGAAGTGATGCCAAGAAATCTCAGGAAAAGGAAAGCAAGAAAGGCAAAAGTGTTGGAAATGTTGGCCTAAGAATGAAATAAGGCCATTGGGGAAATCTTTCTGACTGGGTCATTGCCATGAGCCTCTGTGTACTATGCCAAAATCAACACTGTATTTGCTGTCAGAACATGGGCACAGCATTCAGAGCCAAGCACATGTGGCTACAGAGGTCATGTTGGCTGAGTCTTAAAAGGGGGAGAAAGTATACAGTAGATGAAGGCTGCAGATGTTTAAAAAGGGAACACCTTGTATACTCCTCCAAAAGCAAGAACTGCAGTCTTCTGCTTTAAGGTGTGGTTGGTTTACTGGATGACTTGCTATGATTTAGCTAAAAACACCATCAGGACTGAAATCCAAGGTTTGCTTCAAGGCACCAAGAATTATTTTAATGATTGCAAAATAGTCTTCCTCCAGCTCTTTGAAACTGGTTAACACAGATGTCAGAATTATCTGTTCATATAAACTGATGTTGTATATAGAAATTGAATTAATGATGATGATGATGATGATGATGAGAAGGACTCGATGTCTGGATAAAAACAAACCAGTCAAAAACACCTGTCTGACTGTGTAAAAAAGAAATAATAATAATAGGTGAGAGCTATGCCAGAGGTCCAACCATACTGGACAGGTCTCACCAGAGGAGCCAGACGAAGAGTGCCTTTCCCATCAACAATATGGTGAGATGTAACTTTAATAAATTTATACCGGATCGGTCATCGCCCGGGTCAGCAAGGACCACGCCAGGTGCTGGAGTCCCTGGACATCTTGTGGCAAGTGGGCTACAGGACTCAGGATCTTCAGTTGAGCAAGCAGGGCTGGAGACTGCAAGGTTACTGGAAGAAACGTCACTTAACCAAACAAAAACAAAAACGAAAAATGCCAACAAGGAAATAATGATCTGCTATTACAAGTCTAGTCCAACTAGAAGAGGTTATTTAAAAAGAATGTACCAAATTTGGAAAGAGAAGCATCCAGATACAGAAATAACAGAACAAAGGCTAGCAGACCAGAGAAGATTCATAATAAGAAATAAAGTATTTACAGGAGTTGAGCTGGAAGAACTGCAAAAAGCAACACAGGCTCAAGCTATGGAAGAAGAATTACCACCAAAGGAAGCAGTTGCTCAGGCGAAGGTGGAGGAGGCGTTGGAAATAGAGGATGCCACTGTTGCTGTACTGTTTCAAAATCAAAACCAGGCAACCTCCCCTTTGCCTTCACCTCAAAAAACCGAATGCCGTTTAACAGAAAAGCAACAAGAACTAAAGCAAAAAATAACTGAGCACATGAACCAAACAACCACCAGGGTTCGACTTCCAGTTCTAAAAACAGTTGCCAAAAAACAACTTGCTCAGGCATTAAAAGATGTCAATGTTGCACTTGCAGAAATAACAACCAAGAATTTGCAAGAAACAAACCAACGAATGTACAGTGCAGCAACAATAACAACACAAGAGCTCGGATATAAGATCAGTGGACCTGTAAAAAAAAGAAAGTAGTACATCACCTAAATGGAAGATTAGATTAGAAAATAAAATCTCCAGGCTTAGATCAGATGCTAGTAAATTGAAAGATATGAAAGACAAGAAGCTGAAGAATGAAAACACCAAACAGTATCTGATCCAAAAATACCACCTAGATTCAAGGAAAATTAGAGAACTCCTGGAAATAATAAAGCCGCAAATAACAGCAGTGTCAAAGAAGATTAGCAGATACAAAGCCAGAATTACACAACACAGGCAGAATCTCCCATTCCAGTCGAATCAGAGATGTTTCTACCAAAGTATAGAAGGAGAAACTGCAAGAAACGTAGAAACACCAAATAAAGAAGGAACAGTGCTGTTCTGGGGGAAATTATGGGACAATCCAATAGATTATAATAAAAAAGCAGGCTGGATGAAAGAGGTCAAAAAATGTAACCAACAAATGCAAGATCTAATAATAACACCAGAATTAATAAGTGAAAGAGCAAAGAAAATTAAAAATTGGACTGCGCCAGGCGACGATGACCCGCATGGCTTTTGGCTTAAACTCCTAACAAGCCTTCATAAACAACTATCAAAACAGTTCAATCACATTTTGCAAGGAGGTGATATTGAACAATGGCTAACAACTGGGAAAACTCATCTCATCATGAAAGACCCAGCAAAAGGTGCAGTTCCAAGTAATTATAGACCCATAACCTGCCTGCCAACCATGTTCAAATTATTAACTGGAATAATAGCAGATGAAGTCATGCAACACTTATTAACTAACAAACAG
Organism: Hemicordylus capensis; assembly: GCF_027244095.1. Taxonomy (NCBI): domain Eukaryota; kingdom Metazoa; phylum Chordata; class Lepidosauria; order Squamata; family Cordylidae; genus Hemicordylus; species Hemicordylus capensis. The sequence continues at coordinate 31,812,649 of NC_069661.1, read as the reverse complement.
CTTCCAGCTGAACAGAAAGGAAATTGCCCGAACACCAGAGGCACAAAAGACCAGCTGCTGATTGACAAAATGATTTTAGAAAATTGCAAGAGAAGAAAAACCAATCTAAGTGTTGCATGGATTGACTACAAGAAAGCCTTCGATTCATTGCCTCACACATGGATACTAAAATGTTTAGAAACAACTGGTGTCAGCAAAAACATTCAGGTATTTATTTTAAAAAAGCATTTATTAAAAAAAAGCAATGAGCATGTGGAGTACACAGTTAACAATCAATGGCGAGACACTTGGACAGGTTAGCATTAGAAGAGGCATTTTCCAAGGGGACTCACTATCCCCTCTGTTGTTTGTAATCGCCATGACCCCACTTTGACAAATACTAAATAAAACAGGCCTCGGATACCAAACATCTAAAACATCAAGTAAAATAAACCATCTGCTGTACATGGACGATCTGAAGTTGTATGGAAAGTCCCAGTCAGAAATCGAATCACTGCTAAACACTGTCCGTATATTCAGTAGCGATATAGCAATGGAGTTTGGACTAGACAAGTGTGCTGCATTAATAATGAACAGAGGGAAAAGAAGAAAAACAGAAGGAATAGAACTGCCCAATGGAAGCAAGATCAAGAACCTGGAAGAGAAAGAACATTACAAATACTTGGGCATTCTCCAGGCTGATAACATCGCACACACTGAAGTTAAAAGAAAAATTGGAAGTGAATACATCAGGAGAGTTAGAAAAATCCTCAAGTCCAAACTCAAGCCATCAACACCTGGGCTATACCTGTTATCAGATACACTGCAGGAATCATAGACTGGAGCCAGGCAGAGCTAGAGACACTAGATTGTAAGACCAGGAAAATCATGACCATCAATCATGCTCTGCACCCCCGCAGTGATGTAGATAGGCTATACCTCCCTCGCAGCTCAGGTGGAAGAGGAATGCTGCAAGTCCATCAAACAGTAGAGGAGAAAAGAGGCCTTGAAGAATATTTCAAGGACAGTGAAGAAGATGCACTTCAAATGGTCAAGAACGAGAAACTATTCAACACCAATGAAACAAAGCAGGCCTACAAGAAAAAAAATAAGTCAAGTATCGAGCAGAAAAATTGAAAAATAAGCCCCTGCATGGTCAAGATTTGCACAATATAAGTGGAAAATCAGACATCACCAAGACCTGGCAATGGCTTAAGAATGGCAACTTGAAGAAAGAAACAGAGGGTTTAATACTGGCTGCACAAGAAGAGGCACTAAGAACAAATGCAATAAGAGCAAAAGTCAAAAAGTCAACAACAAACAGCAAGTGCCGCCTTTGTAAAGACGCAGATGAAACCGTGGACCACCTAATCAGCTGTTGTAAAAAGATCACACAGACTGACTGCAAACAAAGGCATGACAAGGTAGCAGGGATGATACACTGGAACATCTGCAAAAAATACAAGCTACCTGTAGCCAAACATTGGTGGGACCATAAAATTGAAAAAGTGGTCAAAAATGAAGATGCAAAAATATTATGGGACTTCCAACTACAAACAGACAAACATCTGCCACACAATACACCAGATACAACTGTAGTCGAGAAGAAAGAAAAACAAGTTAAAATAATCGACATAGCAATACCAGGGGATAGCAGAATAGAAGAAAAAGAAATAGAAAAAAATCACAAAATACAAAGATCTACAAATTGAAATTGAAAGGCTGTGGCAGAAAAAGACCAAAATAATCCCAGTGGTAATTGGCACCCTAGGTGCAATTCCAAAACACCTTGAAGAGCACCTCAACGCCACAGGGGCCACAGAAATCACCACCAGCCAATTACAAAAAGCAACTTTACTGGGAACAGCCTATATTTTGCGACGATATCTATAATAACCAACAGTATTGATGATAAAATTCAGCCATCCCAGGTCCTTGGGAAGGACTCGATGTCTGGATAAAACAAACCAGTCAATAACACCTGTCTGACTGTGTAAACAAGAAATCATAATAAATATAGCAATCAATCCATCAATCAATTTTATTATGGTCAAATATCAGCATAGGTAATAATACAGCAGAACAGATAATAGAACCATATTGAAAGTTGCTACATATATGCATACAACATATATGCATCAAGAAGTATAAAAATGTCTAAAAAGTATAAAATAGGCTATAAAATATACTGAAGGGTAAAAGAGAGATAGCTAAACAATAAGACAGCTAATGGATAAGTAATGAAACTTATAAGACAACTAATATAAGCAATATGTAAAAATCGGTCAATAAAAAATACAACTCTAATAGGATGAGTCGTAAAATCTTAAAACTTAACTATCTATAAGTTAAATGCATCTAAGAAAATAGAATTATATAAAGAGACATATTAGGATATCCAGTAGTTAAAATCGCAGATTATGGGCCAGCAGTCATAGTCCGATGGATCTTGCATGCTGCTGCACAAAACCTAGCAACATTGTTTGTGAAGATTCGCTTTTCATCCGAGAACAGCATCTTAGTGTAGGCTTGACTAGGGTGGCCAGGATAGTTGAGAAATAGAGGAAATATAAGCTTCTCCCGGCTCTCTTTATAAAATGGGCAGGAAAAGAGAATGTGAGCAGTGGTTTCCACCTCCCTAGAGGCACAGGGGCAAAGCTTTTCCGTTAATGGGATCTTCCTATATTTGCCTTCCAGCACAGCGGATGGAAGGGCATGACAGCAGAAGAGCGTGAATAGCTTTCTGTGGCTTGGAATTTCCAGCTGAATCAAATATGTAGCGAGGGATACCGTGAACCTAGAGCTGTCTGAGGCCAGGTAGTCAGGCACCATACTTAGGTCTGCCTGTCGTTGCGTATCCAGGATCCTCTCTTTGATGGCCGTTTTCACTTTGTCACTGCCCACAGCTAGAAGGTGAGATGGGGAGAAGCCCAACAGAGCCACCTTATTTTTGACTGCCCACTTCCAGGAGGATTGGAAAGTATATCTCTATCTATAAGCTATATTAACACAATAGGGGGAATATTGGCATTCTTCTTTGCATACCTATAGGAGTTTTTAAACAGTTAGTGGGGATTATTTTCTTGTTATTTGCAGCTGGAAGCTTGTAAAAATTCTATATTTTTATATTCTGATTGTGATGGGAATAGCTGATGCCTCCAAAAATGTGTACCTTCAATTTCATATCTTTTCGTTCTGTATTTCACCACCAGGTATAACTAACTTCTTAAAGAAGCATTCCCACTTACTTTTCAGTCATTCTGCATTTAAATATTGTATATTTGGAGAGCCTTTTGGAATTCCAGACCCATCCCAGTCTTATTGATAGGATCAATGATATGCCTAGCTTTTACATCAGTTTCTACATTCAGGATATGGAATTCATTCCCCGCCCCATTGCCTTTTATCCTTTCCCTTCCTCAAAGGAATTCAGGGCCGTTTGTATGGTTTTCTACTACCCAATTTTCCCTTACAGCATGAACTTTGTAAAAGCATATGTCTGATATAATACTGATGATATTATGTGTGAATTATATTTTCTCCAAAAGAAGTGTCTCTGAAATTCACCTGCACAAACTTGGCATATTCACCTGACATCCATGATCCTTCTGTCTCCCACAAAGGGTCAAAAGATCGCAACTAGCAGGGAGCTCAATGTATACATTTGCACATGGAAATGTCTGTCTCTCATCTGACATTGCTGCTGAGTGCAAGTGTTCCCAAGACTTGGGTTTGCTCAACCACACAAGAGATATGTGAAGTGGATCCTTGTCTCATGATTCTGGAAATTCTACGGGCAAAATGTAATATAACTGTGAAGGAACTGGATTTCATGTTGGTGAAGTCAATGATTTATTAATGGAAAGCAGAGCTTGATTAGGATGCCTGTAGTCCCAGCATTAGTTAACATCTTTCAGATTTTATGATGGATTTTCCAGCTCATTGGCTCTGTTTGTACTGAACTCATTTTTTCTTGCTCCTATGTTCTACTAAAGCTGGAGATGGAAAGGAAAAAAAGTAATAGGACAAAAGCCCATCCATTTGAATTTCTACAATTCAGATGCCACTCTTCTGCTAACGTATCATTTTTTACAAAAATGAGCTGAAAGAAAGTGTAGTAGTTGTTGCTGTTTCCAAATACTGCACATCTACTCCTACATGCATTGGCTATGATTATTTTGTTTTTTTGCTTACATTATTTAATCAGTGAGCTAAATGGATTGACCACTAACAAGCTGTTTGGCTCCATAGCAAAAGAGTCCTATTGACTCCTTTTTGCTATGTCATGCTGACATAGTGAAAACTCTATGGGATGGGCAGTCCCTGGTACTCAACACCAAGGCAGTATTTTCTTCACAATCAGATCAAACAAGAGGAAAATTAAATGCTGATCTGGCATAAGTCAGCATCATATCCAGGTTGGAAATATCCTGAAGAATGAATCTGCCTTTGATCGTGAGTCACTCACCTCACCACACAGAGAAAGCTGCAAAATCACATGCTAATAATCATGAAATGACAATCCCATTTAAAGAGAGAGACGTGATAAAATAAAAATAGCATAAAATCAAACTAATTCATATTTTTAGTATGTGGTATAATCATTTTTATTCTATGTATATAATTTTTATAACAATGTAAGGAATTTATTCTGCCTAATTAAATCAGTTAAATCTGACTAAATGCAGCAGATGACTTACAGAATAAGGTTGTGTAGCCCTCAGGGACATATATACAGGAAGTGGAGGCTGTCAACATTGCCCCTTCACCATTGCACTAGTGCAGTTAGTTGGGAATTTCTGTTTAGGCTGCTCTATCACTGCACCGGTGCATCCTTGCTCTGTATGCCTGCCGGTATTAATAACTTAAGCAATAACCATATGCTGGAAATCCCTTACTCAGTTTGGTTATAGCACATTGGTCCAACAACTTAAGAGAATTAGCTGGCCTTAGAAGAACATCAATAATACAGTGAAATATTTTTCAAGCTACATTGGCAGCATTCTTGGAAATTCATGCCTAGGAAGCCAAAATTCATTATTCATGTAAGTTGCACCAGTTATCATTTTGCTTCAGGACCACAATCTGAAATATTTATTGTAATCTGCAGTTTTATCAGTACTTACAGGCCTTTCACAGGTCTAAGATTTGTACACCTCTGTGTATCTGATTATGTTTCATACATTCAGCTTGGGATAGATCCCCACTTGTGTTTTGTTTGTTTGTTTGGTTGGTTGGTTGTTTGGTTGGTTTTTGCAAAGCTTCAGACATATCCATGTACAATAAAGCACAAATATATAGGCAACACAGGGATTTCTGCATAAATGTATATTTTTAATCCTACATATGTGTCAGGAGGAGATGCCCAGATTGCTTCTTAACCTAGACCCCCACAAAAAATACAATTCTGTGATCAGTCATGTTGCTTTACACATATTTGTTTGTGCAAAAAAGTAATGTTAGAATTGGCCTCCTGGTCTAAGAGCAGGTGGGCATTAAAGAGTCTGGTTAAAAAAACCACAAAAGTAGTGTGGTTTCTTCAAGATTTTATTTTGTTTGCTGTCAGTGTGGTTCAATTCCACATTCTTCCCCATGTTATCAGCGCTTCCAATCCACATGCTTCAGGGACGTGCATGTGTGTTCAGATGTATCATTTGATTTCTTCCACATGGGTTTCCCAGTAAATTTCTTTGGAAAGATCCATACCATGTTTAGTGCTCACAGTCCTTTATGTGTTCCTGCTTTCCATTGAGATAAGTGGTGAAGAAGCTGTAGGAAAGTGTTGTTATGCCTCTATGTTCCTAGCAGGGGTGTAGCAAGGTTGGAGTGGGCCCAGTGACAAGATTTTAAAATGGGCCCCCTCGCTCACTGAAGCTCAGCTCATGAAGTAAAGAAATCTTAAATGAGGCTGAATAGTGGTAACAAAAAGCATAGCGCCACAATAGAACATCATCCTAAATTATTTTTTTAAAGGTTTTGTAAATTGTGGACTATGCAAGTCATTTAATGGTACTAGAGAAATACATGCTGTTCTGGTAGCTCCAGGTCTTAACACTCACGTCAGTTTTGGAGGATGAATACAACTGAAGGAAGACTAGGCAGGTGGGTGGCTGGGGGAGTCAGTCATGTGACTTGCCTCTGGCGGGGGCCAAGCCAGTGGGCCCCCAGACAACTGTCTCCCTTTGCCCTATTATAGTTACACCCCTGGTTCCTATGCCTCTAAGTTCTTTTCAGCAACACAGGCATGCTAGCCTTCAACGTTGCAGTATTCTATGGATCTCAGCTATGTCCTTGGTATAAATCAGGGCTGCTCAACTTAGGCCCCCCAACTGTTTTGGGATTGCAGCTCCCATAATTCTCAGCTACAGTAGCCAATAGCCAGGGATTATGGGAGTTGTAAACCAACATCTGCAGAAGGGCTGAAGTTGAGCAGGCCTGGTATAAATACTACCTGAATTTTGGCTCCATGGTCATCTGGTTAATTGGCTCCACATGCAAGATGCTAGCATGGGTTGTTACTATTTGTTTATGACATTTATAGACCACCTCATCCAAAAGCTCTGGGTGGTGTATAACAAGTTTTAAAAGACATAAAACAAACACCATCTAAAACATGCTGCTTAAAACAATATAAAAACAATTCTAAAACAATTGAAAGCCATTTAAAACTAATTAAAATACCCCAAAACAATGTTAAAACCTTGGAAGGCCAGGCCAAGCAAGTAGATTTTTAGGGTTCTCTTAAAGGCTGACAGTAAGCCTAAACTGTGGATATCTTCCGGGAGTACATTCCATAGGCGAGAAGCAGCTACAGAGAAGGCTCGGTTCTGAGTCGTCACCAGGCGTACCAGTGGTAACTGGAGATGGACCTCTCCAGATGACCTCAGCGTGTGATGGGGATCATACAGAAGGCACTCTTTCTAAAGTAGCCCAGACCCAAGCCATCCAGGGCTTTAAAGGTAATAACCAGCACTTTGTATTCTTTGTATTGTTCTCAAAATGTTGCTCTTTGCTGCCAAACCAGTGCTCAGAGTGCATTAAGTCTTCTGTTTCTTTCTTTCTTTCTTTCTTTCTTTCTTACAAGGAATGAGTTGCCCAGCATATGTCCCAGTCTCAGAAATTTAATCAGAAATGTTCTAATATCATTATTTCTCAAGCCATAGATGATGGGGGTTGAAAGTGGAATGCACAGAGAAAAAGATAATTTCAAAGGAAGCTCTCAGTATGGCTAAGGCATTTCCTTCAGTCGCGTCTTTGACTTCCTGTAATCAAAAGAAGCCCCAGTGTCACATAGAAAATGCACAACATAAGGCTATGAGTGACCACTGTTGTGAATAGCTGCCTAGAAGAGGTACTGGTATGGTTTGATACTTTCAAAATCCTAATATAGGAAAAAACCAACCAAAGAAAAGGGGCCTGCAAGGTGAACAGCCATTAGGATTAGTCAATACACTTTGGGATACATTGAGAAATCCTTGGAACACAGACTGCCTTCCAGGGAAGAAGCAGTGCAGAGAAAGCTGCAAGAATGTACCAGCTGGCAAGCCGTTTGCCCAACAAATCTGAGCACATAAATCAGGGGATACAGAGCTGCAAACACCCAAGAAATGCTCAGGAGCTTGATCTGATGGTTTTCTTCTCGTGTTGAAAAGGGTGGCAGATGATGGAGTATCTGTCCATTGCCCTCATAGTGACTGTGGAAACCTGGAGGCTGCTGTGAAGAATTAAGGAATAATACTGGATCAAGCAAGTTTGCAAGGTGATATGTCTGAAGGTATCTTGGGCACGCATAGCAAAGACATAAGAGCAACTAGTGACTAGTCCACCAAGATCCACGGCAGACAGTTCACAAATCAAAATGTTTTTTTGGTATCTGCAGAGCATTTTTTGTGCAGATACTGATGATGATTTGCAGATTGCCCAGTGCTCCAAGCACAAAAAGAGGAGCCAGGAACAGCAGAATAATGCTTTTGTTTCTGGCAGGAATAAAACCCCATAAAATGATCCTGGTGGTGGGGCTGGAGATTTTAAGTAGGCTTCATGAGCAGTTAGCACTCCTTTCCATTCCTGCTTCTGAAAAATCAGTCCTGGTTCCTTCTAATTCTTTATGTTGATATGAGCTGATGAAACAAAACAAAATGTTGTTGTCCTGAAGTATATGCATGGCATCTTTTTCAGCACTGAGGGCTTCCGCACACTATGCAAAAACACATATTTTATTTCCACTTGTCATTTGAAATTGAAGATGCTTCCATGTAGGGCAAAGAGTGACTGCTCAGAATGGTGGTGCACCAGAATGGTTTCTGCCATGTGTCTCAAAAACAATAGTTTTTGACTATTGTAAACAAAGAAGTTCCATACATTTGATACCTGCAATTCCTGTTCTTCAAACTGGTGGTCTGATGATGCATCATTATCACTATACGAACTTATTTTCCTTCTCTGGTTGCTTAGTACACCTAAATGTTGCTGCTTTTTTGAAGCAAAGAAGAGGAAGGAGAGAAGGGGTGAAGTGCAGCTACGAGCATCAGTAGTGAAAGTAACTAAAGGGTTGAGGGTGATTCTGCACATGCATTACCAGACACTGCTGTAGTTACACCCATGCTTTTATATGGTAGGCCCTCCAGAATCTGGACTACCAATACAGCAAGTGCTTCAAAAAGAAAAAACTTCCTAGCAAGGGGACTTGTAGTGGTGGTGGTTGGCTACACACTAAAGTTACTATATTCTAGTGCTGTTCCTGCAAGTCCGTTTGGATTAGCAGCTATCTAAATGTGACTGATGAAGACCTACATCTAACTTGTTGATAAGGGATATACTGATTAAGTGCGCTCAGACTGGGAAAAGAGACATTTTGAATCACTCTGTATATTCATAAATATTTTAGTTTGTTTAAATTTTGCTGGTCAAGGACTGAAACAAAAATTGATTGATATTTTAGTTTCTATTCAATGCTATCATTATAATTATCATTAGTAGTAGTAATAGTAGAAGTAGTATGTTAAAAGTATCATAATTGTTTTAATCATGTAATCCTGTTTTTATATTGTATTTTGACTTATGTACACTGCCTAGGGATGCACATGTCAGGCGGTATAGAAATATGATAAATTAATTAATTAAATTAATTAATAAAAGGATGATGAATAAAAGTTATGGAAACCAAGGGAGAGGTATTGTGCATACTACCAGGTTTTGTGGACACAAGAATGGGGAGATTGCAGCTCACTCCCACAACTTGCAAAACCATTTATTTGTAGACTAGCTTTAAGTACTCGGCATTGCTCAGGCTTAGGGTACGAGTTTCTCTTTGTTATCGCATCCATATCCTTTTTGTGGATACACCCACTGTATATCCATCTGTCTGTCTGTGCGAGGTGGTTGTCAGGGTTCCCGAGTGCCCTATGTTACTCATAGTGTTCTAGGAAGTCACTGGGCAAAGTTTGGTCCCGATAGTTCAAAGGGTGTGGAAATGTATAGGGAACAGACTGACAAACAGGCATACAATTTTATATAGAAAAATTGAGTCTGGGTAGGGGCAACTATGAACTCTTCACGTGTCGTGATGCAAGACATAGAGTTCAAAGGTTTTTCTCCCCATACCAGAATTAGGATGGGAAGGGACCAATTGATCAGAGTTCACTATATCCAAAATAGCTATGATAATTAGTCATGAATATGATATTTGTGGGGAAAATTCTGAAAAAAAGAGGGATGAGTTCAATGGCCTCTTAGTTTCTCTACTGACATACATGGCTGCTGTTAACCATCTCTTTCTTTTTCAGTGATTAAAAATGGTGCAATTCTATGTGCACATTAGAGTGAGCCTGAATGAACAAAATACAGATTACTTCTGAGTAAATATGTATAGGATTTCATGGCCCCAATATGAAGGAATATGGGAAGAGAGAAAATCCAGGGGTTCAGTCATTGACGAAGCTGTTTATTTTACTACCATACCATTACAGTGGCTGACATGTAGACAAACACAGCTCTGCTATTTGCACAATTTCCTGCCAGTCTGCCCTGCCCACTTACCAAGCATTAAGAGCACAGGACTTCTATATCAAATTTCCAGACTTGGTTGAGCCCCAACATCACTCATTTTAGAAATGTTTCATTATGTTTTTACAGAACTGGAGAGTAAATGGAATACCAGTATCAGAAACCATAAACACCTTAAAGAAAATTACAGTTTAGACTTCCTGAATGTGCACTTCTGTTATTCCAAAATTAAGAAACAAATCCACTTTTCTGCAAATCAGTTATATTGTCTTCCTTCCTGTATTCACATTATATTTGTTAATTAGATCCTGTTCAAACTCTTGATAACCAATTCATAACTTGGGAGTTTCCTTCCATTTCCAAGAAGAAGCAATTTTTTTTTTTTTTTGGAGTCATCATTACCAGTCATTTTAGAAATTAAAATGACCTGACCTTCCCTGAACCATAGCTCAGTTTCCCCATCTGAAATCCTATTGAAGCAAGATGGCTAAAAGCAGCCAAGAACTGCGGTTTTAACTAGCTGTTGAACTGAAATGTTTAGGGCTCTTTCTTTTTTTAAAGCCCAGCTTAAAAAGGAACTTTTGGAACGCACATCTGCAGCCAGAGGAAACTGATGGAGATTGTAATCTTATATGACAACTGCTTTGAATCCTATTTCTTTAAAAGACCAGTATCCATTTAAAATAGCATTATGACAGACTGCAAAAGTCACTTGTATGGTCAATAATTAGGTTGCAGAGCAGGAGGGGTGCGTCTGTCTGCTTGTCGTCTGTGGCCCTTTTGCCCAACTGTGAATGGGCGCTTACTTCATCAAATGCTGCTCCCCGCACTTACCTGGGCTGTTCCCACATGGCGATTTTACTTTCATCAACACAGGAAGGGCAACTGTGCATTCACATATTGTTCAGATTTACCTCAAAGTCCCTGTGAGCTATGGGGGAGCATTCCATACATGATTTGACTGGAGCTTTGCCCGATTTATGTCTGGGATTAAAAATTCCACTTTTTGTGTCATTTTTTGTTTGTTTGTTTTGCAAATTTGAAATCAATACACCCTATAACTCGCAGTACTTCACCCCTTTTAATCCCGTGGTAAAGCCTGCTGTCTGGGAAAGGCCTAGGTGCATTTGGGTTGTTCATTGTGCACTGGAGCTTTGCCCGATTTATGTCTGGGATTAAAAATTCCACTTTTTGTGTCGGGGTTGGTTTTGTGTGTGTGTGTGTGTGTGTTTTGCAAATTCGAAATTGATATGCCCTGCCACTCGCAGTACTTCAGCCCTTTAATCCTGTGGTAAAGCCTGCTGTCTGGGAAAGGCCCAGGTGCAGCACTGTTCTGACCTCTCCTCCTGATGTGCTCCCTGAAACAGAAAGGAAGAGGGAACAGCACTAAAATATGAAGCACTAAAATATGAAGACCAGCAATGGGTAGCATCCAGCTAATACTTCCATCAATGGAAGAAATTCTGCTCATGCAAGGAAAATGTATTTCTGATGGTTGGGGGATATATAACATTACAACATGTTGAAATAGCAGAACTTGAAAAGTATTTAAGTGTTTGCCTCTGATTTCTAGAAGCATGCATGGAAAGAGAAATAACTTCACTGATTGATGAGAGCTGGCCTTGTGGTAGCAAGCATGACTTGTCCTCTTAAGCTAAGCAGGGTCTGCCCTGGTTGCATATGAAAGGGAGATGTGAAGTGTGAACAGAGAGGAAGACGGAGTGTGGAGGAGTAATGCTATAGCCCATCTGCACACTTCCTGTTCTACTCCATTCCCCTCTTCCTTTTAAAATCCAGGCAGCATGGGAGGAGGAGAAGCAGCAGCAGCAGTGGCAGAGGTGGGTAGGCAACAGGGCATCCCCCAAACCCTTACATTCATCACCTCAAGCAATTGCCTCTATCTGCCTCCAGCCAGCCCATGTGCATGTGTGGCTTTGACATAAAGCCTTCTTGGAATCCAGTTCTGCCTCATAAATTGAATCGTCCTTCCCCGATTCAAGTTCTCCAGCTAATTCCTATCATGACTCCAGAAATTTGGAGTAATTTACTTTAGCTAAGCCTACAAAATGTCTGTGTATATTCTTCCTAATGTCTGCCCTGTAAGGAGGAGGATGATAAGTACTTTGAATCAATTAAATGCTAAGTAGTGCTGATATACATATGGTTCTTGACATTTTATCTTGGTCTGTTTATTGTAGAAATGTGCTTAAATACCATTTGGAAACCACCAATGAGTCAGTGGAACACAAGTTGTGCTTAGATCAAGAAAGAAATGATTATTATCAAACCCATGATCTAAATATTCTTTGGCTATACGTATTAGGCAGATGGCAAATGAGAAATTATCTCACCTCTTTAGCTTTCATTATTTTACAGTAAAATCTATGCAGCCTTCTGCTACCATAGTTGGCAGTGTGGACATAACCTGCATCCCACTTAATTTGCCCCATGTTTACTGCAATTTTAAAAGTTTTGGTCAATTAAAAAAGTGCCCTGATTTAAAAACAACAACTTTGAAATCTTAATTCAGGTACTCCTATATGAGACACAAGGAGGAATTTATTACTTGCATTCAAAGGAATGTCTCTTTGAAGGTGGTACTTGCCATCTGAAGTTTTTATAGAAGCACTAGCAATTTTCAGCCCGTTAGATAAACGGGCGCTAGTAGACCACCCCCGCCCCCCCCCGAGTGCGGCCGCCAGCGGGCCCAGTCCTTCCCAGTCCGCCCCGCCACCTTCGGCCTCCCCTTTCTGGCTTCCCCCGCTGCCTCGGCCGTACCTATAGCTCCGCCGCCACCTCGCCCATACTCCCTTGGCGGCGGCCGCCGCCATCGGGAGCCAGTCGGCCAGCTGCCGCTGCCTCACCCGCACTTGTGCCGCCGCCATCGGGGCCAGTCGCCCGCCACGGCCACCGCCGCTTCACCCGCATTCTCGCTGGCGGCCGCCGCCGCCATCGGGGCCAGTCGCCCTGCCGCGGCCACTGCCACCTCTGGCCGAGGCCGTGGCTCCCCTGCCGCCTCGCCAGCACTCTTTTCTCGTTGGCGGTGGCCGCTTCTCCTAGGCCGCCGCTTCCCCTGTTCCAACATGGCCGCCCGTGTCTGGGCGGCCGTGTCTTTTTGGGCCGATCTGGGCATGCGCGGAGCGCATGCCCAGATCGGCCCAAAAAGACACGGGCAGCACGGCCGCACGCCGAAGGCTTTTATGGTATAGGATTCCCATATCACACAGGATGGAATGCCTCCTTTGACATAAATACCTGCTATTTAAAAGGTGTTCATCATTTTAAAGAAAAGTATGTTGTTGTTTTTACTTTATAACTATTGTTTACATGCAAGTTGATCTGTTGATTGACTACAGCTAATGCGATTAATCCTTTAATCAGATGACAGCGCTATGCAAAATGGGGTTTCAATAACAATCTTATCTGATAGGAGCCATTTCTGAAAGCACGAAGTTCACTCTTTTATATTACTATCACAATCTACTATGATCGAGGTGCATTTTTAAAAAAAGATCCTCAAAGGAATAAGCAATTAGCATGAGATATGTTGGTGTGATTTTTGTTCTTCAACAACCTTTGGATGGGCATAAATGCTGATTTTAAGTGCACAAGCTAGGCTTCAGGGACTTGAAACAGATTAGTTTACACACAATGCAAAACTAGTATATAAAAACAAAACCACAGTTTCATCCTGCATCAATAAGTGATGTTTCCGTTGGAGCTAGGACCCTGGCAGTATCAGCTCTCAGCGGCAATGTCTCATAGTGACCACTGTGTGTGTGGGGGGGGGTCATTGATAACAGTGCTGGGCTCCTCCCCTCTTTGTTCTTCCAGTGTTAGTCTCCATTTCGTCTCTCCAGAGATGGCGGTTTCTTTTGGTCTTTCTCTTAAGCTGTGAGCTATAGCAGAAATTAAGCTGCAGGCTTTTTCACATTTGTTTGTAACCTTTTCTTTAAATAAATCCTTGTAATTCTTCAATACTAAAGAACTGTCTTAAGACCTCTTGCTTTGCTGCTTTCTCACCAACTGGTTTTGCTTTGCTATTTGGGGACTGAATGGCCATTCTTCCCCTACAGTTTCACTATGACATAGTGTCACTACAGAACAAACCAGGACTCAGGATCAAACATGGGTAACAGAATTCATTGTCCTGAACTATGTTTGAGAACTTCTACTAAATCACTTCTAATTTGCAAATCCCTTAACAAACTATGATTGCATTTATCTTTGAAACAATCCCATTGTTCCCTTTTTACAGATGATGAACCAAACAAAGAGTCAGTCTGCCAATAGCATAACCCAATTATGACTGTACCATGTGTGTTTGAATACTCTCCTACACTTTTTTAAAAAATAAAAAAACCCCTCAAGTTATGTAGAATACTAGTACACTAAAAAGGGGAGAGCCTATTAATTTTTGCCCTTGGGCAAAAATAAAATAGGGCAAAAATATGTGCAGCTGTCATTTATATGGGGGGCACATTTAAGCACACATATCAAAATAGTACAGCAATACAAAACAAAATAGTTATATAAAACAAGATAGTACTTTACAGTAATACAAAACAAAATAGTGACCCAATACCAAAATAGTACAGTCCACGCATGGCTGTTCCACATGATTATCCCTGTATCTAGGTTTTTAGAGAACGACTCACAATGAAACCAGGGCAGAGAGGAGGACTACTGGTTTTGTGGTAGCAAGCATGACTTGTCCCCTTAGCTAAGCAGGGTCCACCCTGGTTGCATGTGAATGGGAGACTAGAAGTGTGAGCACTGTAAGATGTTCCCCTCAGGGGATGGAGTCACTCTGGGAAGAGAAGAAGGTTCCAAGTTCCCTCCCTGGCATCTCCAAGATAGGGCTGAGAGAGATTCCTGCCTGCAACCTTGAAGAAGCTGCTGCCAGTCTGTGTAGACAATACTGAGCTAGATAGACCAATGGTCTGACTCAGTATATGGCAGCTTCCTATGTTCCTATGACTTGAACCCAGGTCTCTCAAGACCAATGTATTTTTACAGGGTGCATCATATAAGCAAAAAGAGAGCATACAATTCACAATCAGTTCACACATGATGTGAGTTAATTAAAGCTTTAGTTTAGGGGATTTTGTTACTAATAATTTATTAAACCTAATTTCTATAACATAGAAAAATTAATTAATTAAATTAAATGAATAGTATGCAAAATAACAGCAAGGGCCAATGTTATGGATATGTATCTATTTAAATTATTCTATACCACTTTTCTGAAAAAAATAATATCCAAAATGGATTAAAACATTTAATTGTCAGCCAGTAAACTTAGGGCAGAAGGACATAGGAAGCTGCCTTAAACCAATTCAGACTACTGTTCATCTGACGGGCAGTTGCTCTTTCAATCGCTAACCCTACTTAGTAAAGGGGACAATTCATGCTTGCTGCCACAAGAGTGCTCTCCTCCCTGAAGAGGAGGAGAAAAAGCTTATTTCTTTTCTTCTCTTTTGGTTCTGGTGTGTTGCTATAATAGAAAATACAAAAGGAAATACTAAAGATAACTTTTCCTAGTAACACAGCATTCTATCCAAACCCTAGCCCCCACCCAAACCCTTGCACTAAAATGAGCTTCTGCAAGAGAGGGGTGTGAAGTTTTTGCCAACCCTGCTGCCCCTTTTTAGCCCACAGGAAACACTCCCCACCCCACCCCACCCCACCCCCAAACATCTGCTCCTGAGCTGGAAAGGGAAGGGGGAATCAACAAAAAAGCTCCTCCTGTTGTGCAAGTGGAAGGTGAAATTTGGCTACACATAACCAAATATGCTGCCGGGTGGGAGAGCTGGCGGGGAGGCAGGCTCTTACCTGCCTCCCCACACATAATCCAATTGATCTGCAAGGCTCTGCCACTCGCACGGCACATATTGGGGGTTGGAATTTTTACCCCCAGATTAATTCGCAGAGCACTAAAGAAGCTACCCACTCCAGTTGCAGAGTAGAATGCAGAGTTTAGTTGTTGCAGCTACTTAGAGAAGACACATGGAGAGGAGAGCTGGTCTTGTGGGAGCAAGCACGACTTGTCCCCTCTCGACACGTCTACCATTTTGGAGGCCACCACTCCTGCTCAATGGGCCTCTGCGTGGCCTGGCATGAATGGCCGATTCCTGGAATAAGGGAGGCCTCCGTGGTCTCCCACACCGCCTCAGACAACTCCCCCGGAGGGGGTAAGTGTAAAAAAAAAGTAAATTAAAAAAGAATTCATGAACCCCCAGTGGGGTTCGGTCCTGGGCCAGACCAAACAGGGAGTTGAACCGAACTGATTCGACATCGAACATGTTCAATGTTGAACCTGTTTGCTCATGCCTAACTAATATTGAGAGGCATCGTGCCTCTGAATCTGGAGGTGGCCTATAGCCACCAGACTAGTAGCCATTGATAGACCTGTCATCTAAGGAAAAGGTGTCTGTTCCAAAATAGTTCCCTGTCCTAAAGGGGTTCACAATATAAAAAGAAATACAAGGAAGACACCACCCTTGGTCCCTGGAGAGATGCTATGGTAGTAAAGACAATTGTTTCCCTCCTCCTAAATGTAAGAGAACCACCACTTTTGCGGGGCATGCTCTTGCTCAATAGAAATAGTGAGTGGGACCATAGCTCAATGGTAGATCACCTGCTTTGTGTGCAGAATGTCCTTGGTTCAATTCCCTGCATCTCTGCTCAAAGGTTCTCAGGCAACAGTGGTAAGATCTTGGTCTGAATCCTGAATCCAGAGAGCAGACAATGAGAGTAGATAACACTCAGAGTTGACAGCGGTGGGCTAGTTGGACCAGTGGTCTAACTCCGTATAAGGCAGCTTCTCAAACCACTGGCTCCAGAGTAGCCACATTAATGTCTTCAAATTCTTATGTTCTTCGGATTAGAACATTTGCATTGGCTTTCATTACAGTGCATTTGATATGCAGAAATGTCATCAGATTATCTATCTATCTATCTATCTATCTATCTATCTATCTATCTATCTATCTATCTATCTGGCGGCAACTATTACACAGGCAGCCAAAGGACTATTGACATCTGTGTAGGATGTCCCCATTTCTAAATGGGGAAAATGTTAGACAACCCTTACACATACACACACACACACACACACACCTACCTTAATGCATGCTAAATGTGCATGCACTCTGTGGGACTCTTCCATATGAGCATAGGAAGCTGCTTTATACCCACTCAGACAATTCATCCATATAACTCAGTGTTGTCTTGGAACATTCTGAATATAAGCACATAGGTGCTCTTCCCAGACTGTCCCCATCCCCTAAGAGGAATATTTTGTAGTGCTCAAACATATAGTCTCCCATTCAGATGCAAACCAGGGTGGAACTAGCTTAGGCAAAGGGGACAATTCATGCTTGAATCACAAGACCAGCTCTCCTGATTCATGTCACAATTTGAAACAAGGACAAATATGGTTTTATATTTTCCTAGAGTGGACCTTAATCCTTGTTTTCAAAGTCCACAGGGCTCAGTTCCCCCTCCCTCCCCTTTACAGGCCTAACACATCTTCGTTATTGAAATCCTATCTACCTGTACTTAACTCACAGCTAAGTACATCTCCAAGCCCAGTGAGAGATTTGTTTTGGCCTTGGGAGTGGAGTAACTTAAATCTGGTTGCTAACTATTCAAATGGGAGTAATGGAGCCAAACATCTTTTTGTCAAGATCCTCTGTACCTGTAGCTCATTTCACGCATTATATCAGTGACATATTGATGCTGCTGAGAAGATAAACTGTGTGGGAGGCTGCTTGTGTGAAGCTGTATATATTTTGGGTCCAATGTTAACCGTGATCTCAAAGTCCCATGAGAAAGATGAGGTTTACTGGCAGGGTGGCATAGGAACAAAGGAACTGCTGTCTAATGAATCAGACCATTGGTCCATCTAGCTCAGTATACTAACCGGTAATGGCTCTCCAAGGAGTCTTTCCCAGCCCCACTGGGAGATTGTATCTGGGGCCTACAGTGAGTCTTCTGCCACTGAGCATCTGTTTACCGTATGTTAACCCCTCCCCACATACCCCTGTTTGGTTTTTATTTTCTTCCTTTTTTGTTGCTCTTCATTCCACAAAGATCCCTTGGAGGAGTCCCTTTCTTCATTCCACTTGCCCCAAGAGTCTGCTGCATTTCCTCTGACACTGCTGTAAAATCTAGTCACCTATCTGCCTGTTATTTATGGTAGCATCTTTGTTACACAGGTTCAATTTGCACAACATACCAAGGCCTGGCGGTTTCAATAAGCACTATGGGTCTATCGGGAGGCAAAGAATTTGAAGGTAAACATGAAAAACTGTCAGCACCATACATTCCAATGCTGTTCGGAGAGGCATATCAGTAACAAAACAAGCAGTGACAGAGACATTTTGAAAGCAGTGATAGGTAGAATTGCAGATGAGAAAGGAAGCACTTTTAGGTTTCCTCCACAAATCCACCCTTTTCTTTCGGATGGCCATTTTATTTCCATTCGTTTTTTATGGAGAATCCAGATTATGACATTCTTGCTGTCTAGAGTTCTATCTGTTGTCTTTCCACTATTTTTTGGATCTGGTGATTTATTATTATTATTATTATTATTATTATTATTATTAGGCAATAAAAAACAGCAGCAGCATCTATTTTATTTGCAATAAAATGCAGTTGTGCCAATGTGAGGAAGCAAAATGTTATTGAGGTATTTGAAAGCTCCTGTACTTCTTAATTAATTTTTGTTTGTTTGCAGGTACTGCCTGTTTTATTGCTTCCCATGTTTATGACTGGGAGCTTGGTGATGAATTAACCTTTGAATAGCCTCCCTTAATTGTCCCAATGTCAGTTTCTGTTTGTGGAGGGACAGTTACTGATTTCTTTACATTTTAAAAAATTTCAAATCCCCCATATTTCAGCCATGGAAAGGGGCATTGCTGTGTAACATGGTGCTATATAGATGTGCTCTGTGGAACCTCCGTTTTGATTCCACTTCCAGCTAATTTTGGGAGAACTTGTGCCAGTGCCAGTGTGGAAGCCTCTTTTAAAATCTGCATCCAGATTCGTTCAAAAGAAAATGTTTTGCGAAGCTAGAAGTAAATTTTTAGCAAGCACTGAAAGCTCTGGGCCTGGCAGAACCAACATGACCTGTGAAAATTTCTCATTTCTTCCCACGTTCAATCTTTTGCTGTTAATGAACACATTGGCCTTGGTCAAAAGATTAAAAAACGACATTTTGAAGACTTGTACAGTAGTGTAGATTCTGAGCCAGAATCTTTTTCTCTCCTTAAGGTGGATTATACAAGCCAGTATTTGACAAGTGCCAGATCTCTTTCCTCCAAGTTCTCTATTAATTGATTTACTTTCAGTTCATTTTGATTTAATATCCCCACTTCATATAAACTGAACAAATGCCTTGACAGCACTTACTTAGTCAGTTTTTCCTCGTTCTTCACCTTTTCTGCATCTGAGCTTTTTCCCCTGTGTGTGCTGACTGTATAACGTTGCTAATATAAGAAGATTCTGCAGAAATCCTAAGAAAAATAGAGTAGGGAGGGAGAAAAATGTTCTCTCCATTCCAATAAAAAGAAGACACATTCTATATGCATTAATTTTGAAGTGTTTAGATTCATTTATATATTCATCCTTTATATTTCTATACCACCCTTCGTCCTAAGATCTCAGGGTGGTTAAAAGCAAGATAAAAACAATAATAAAAAATTTAAATTAACAACAACTTCAAATTAAAACAAACACAGCTGAGAGAACCAGAGGTCACTCATTGGCCAAAAGCCTGAAAAAATGGGGCAGTTTTCAATTCTCTGCACAGTGACAATTTAAAAGTAGGCCATTCTAATGGAAATGATGTTGTTGCTGCTCTTGTTATTAGGGATGTGCAAACTGGTTCAACCTCGAGCCAGTATAACATTGAGCTGATTCGGCTCAATTTCAAGCCGAATCCACCGGGCTGGTCTGGGACTGGTTCAGGGGTTCTAGAGTTTAAAAAAATATTTATTTTTTACTCACTTCTGGGTTGTGTACAGCAGGGTTGTTGCTGAGGCCACACGGGGGTATCCGGAGGTTCTCCCTCACCCACTGGCTTCCCCCCAGTCTCCAAAGAGCCATTTTGACCTATTTTTGTGCCCTTTTGGCCCTTTCTGATGTGGCAGCAACCATTTTGGAGGCTGTCGCACATGCACCTTGGCCATTTGCAAATTTGGACTGGGCCCCTCATTCAGGGTCACAAAACTGAACATGCCTGGTTCAGTTGGAGTCCAATTAGGACTTGAACCAAACTGGGCAAACTGGTTTTGTACACATTCCTAGTTGTTATTGTAGGGGAAGAATGGCAGTTCAGTCCCTAAATTGCAAAGCAAAACCAGCAAAGCAAGAAGTCTTGAGACAGTTCTTTAGTGTTGAAGAACTACAAGGATTTATTTAAAGAAAAGGTTACAAACAAATGTGAAAAAGTCTGCAACTTAATTTCAGCTGTAGCTCATGGCTGAAGAGAGACCAAAAGAAACAGCCATCTCTGGAGAGACAAAATGGAGACTAACACTGGAAGAACAAAGAGGGGAGGAGTCCAGCACTTTTATCCATGACCCTAACCCACCCCGCCACAGCCACTATAAGACATTGCAGCTGAGCGATGCTGCCAGGGTCCTAGCTCCAACAGTTATACCACTTTCCAATGAAAAGGTTCTCAGAGTGGCCTACAAAGAAACATAATTATAATAATTGATGATAGAATATGGTTCCCTGACCCCAAAGGGATCACAATAAAAAGAAAGAAACTTAAGGCAGACACCAGCAACGGCCACTGAAAGGATTCTGTGCTGGGGTTGAATAGGGGTTAATGTAGTGTGTTGACTCTACTCACAGGTTGATGTATATCCAAAGAAAATACTGCCACCAGGCCTTGATATCTACAGCTTCCAAGTTACAGGTTCCAGCAGCCAGATATAGGCTGAAACTGAGAACCAACCAAAGCAGCACATTTCATCTTACATCCATTTGTCCAGAGTCCCACATGTTGCTTGGTGTAGAAATCAAACTCATGATGGGCCTTTTCCAGTCGCTCTGACAAGTCTTTTGTAGGGCTGTTCAGGGCTGTTCAGATTGGCTGTGGCTATGCAGTAATTTCACAGCAATCTGATCCAGGTATTCTAGGATTTGTTGTGAGGCAAAATAATGAGAGAAAGAGAGAGCAAGAGCGAGAGAGCGAGCCTCTGCAGAATGAAACCCGAAAGAATATGTGTCTCCCCTCCCTACCCTGTGTCACCTGCTTTAGCTTGTCTCTGTGGGTGTGCAGAACACCATTGTCTCCTTTCTCTCTCTCTTGCAAATGACATCCCTGGTTCATTCCTCGCTTTTTGTCCTTGAAATGGACAGCCCCTGGAGAATACTACACAGAAAAAGTTTGTCAGACTCTCCTACCTGCAGACGTGGCACTGAACTAAATTGGCCCTTTGGGAAGCCGGCTCTGCTCTGCTGTATATAGACAGGCGGTGGTTGCGGCAACCAGGAGACCAGGGGGAGTGGCGCGGGACTCTTTCAGAAGCTCTGAAAATTATATTCTCCTGAGTTTTGTCTCATGTCAAAAAATATAAACCTTTGGCAACTAATGTTTCCCACATGATGGGTCAAATGAAAGAAGAGGGGGACAGCTCTGGAAGTTGCCAAAGTGAGGGAGGGAATGGTTGGTGTTATCATGCTGCAGTTATTCCTTTATCCTTAATGGTTTGCAGTTATGCTGATGCCTAAAGTTGATTACCTCAAACAGATTGACAGAAGCAGAGAAGTACATTTATTCTCACTGAGGGTGGGGAAAACCCTAAGTTACCCAAGGCCCTTTTATTAGCCACATGGAAATTTGTATTAACTACCACATGGCAAGCCAGCTTCAAATGGCCAAATGACTTTGGGCCTTCCTTTGCCCTTTTCGGACATTAATGTGCATGGATGGTGTTTGTGCATATGTTCGTGTTTTTGTGTGAACGACTAACTGCACATGTGTTCATTTTAAAAGTGAACCTAGGAACAGACCTTTTCAAATGCAAGATAAAGATAGGAGGTGTATTACTGTACACACGTTGAACATAATATGTGAATAACTTTCCTTGTCTACAGATCTGTGTGTCTGTATGCAGATTGTATGCACATTGAGCTTAGTGTTTGAATCGGGCTCCTCTTATCTTTTCACCTGCTCAGTTTGGGGAGTGTAGTGACACACCTACAGAAGCTGGTGCTGTTTTGCTTGTTTGTTTTTGTTTTGCTGTGGGAGAAGCTATAATTCCCTTCACCTTCATCCCTCTAATGACTCTGAACAGACACTGAGCTCTTCCACACTTCAGCAGGCTTTCAGTTTTTTCAGCAATCCAGCTAGGCCCCTGGCATGTTATCCAGTTAATCATTTATTTGCTGCCTTTTATAAAAAGTCAATCCCTTAAAATAAAATTGAAACATTGCTTCCAGTGAGGAGGGACTACCTTTGTGGTTGGCATAAGGGCCAGCCAACCTGCACTCTGGAGAGCTGGATGGAGAGTGGGAAAAGAAGTGACTTGTGCCAGAGCATAGTCTAAGGGCGCATGATACAGCCACCTTGCTGAAGCTAAGCAGGTCTTGGTATGATCAGTGCCTGGATGGGAGATCCATATATGTCACCTTTGGGGTTGGGACTGTAGCTTAGCAGTATGCTGTCTGTTTTGCATGCAGAAGGTCCCAGGTGCTATCCTTGGCATTGTTACCGACCCCCCACCCCACCCCCACACACCAACATGGGCATTGTTACCATAACATTGACACTTCAGGGGTGTCATACACATGACCACATCTCCAGGTAGGACTAGGAAAGACTCCTGCTTGAAACCTCATAAGAACATAAGAACAGCCCTGCTGGATCAGGGCCAAGGCCCATCTAGTCCAGCATCCTGTTTTGCACAGCGTCCCACCAGATGCCACTGGGAGCCTACAGGCAGGAGTTGAGGGCATGCCCTCTCTCCTGCTGTTACTCCCCTGCAACTGTATCCTGCCTCTGAGGCTGGAGGTGGCCTATAGCCCTCCGACTAGTAGCCGTTGATAGACCTCTCCTTCGTGAAGTTATCCAGACCCCTCTTAAAACCTTCCAGGTTGTTGGCTGTCACCACATCTTGTGGCAGAGAATTCCACAAGTTGATTATGCAATGTGTGAAAAAATACTTCCGTTTGCTGGTCCTAAATTTCATGGCAATCAATTTCATGGGATGACCCATGGTTCTAGTGTTATGTGAGAGGGAGAACAATTTCTCTCTATCCACTTTCTCCACACCATGCATGATTTTATAGACCTCTATCATGTCCCCCACAGTCGTCTTTTTTCTAAACTAAATAGCCCCAGATGTTGTGGCCTTGCCTCATAAGAAAGGTGCTCTAGGCCCCTGATCATTTTAGTTGCCCTCTTCTGCACTTTTTCCAGTTCCACAATGTCCTTCTTTAGATGTGGTGACCATAATTGTACGCAGCACTCCGAGTGTGGCCACACCATAGTTTTGTATAAGGGCATTATAATATTAGCAGTTTTATTTTCTATCCCCTTCCTAATTATCCCTAGCATGGAATTGGCCTTTTTCACAGCGGCCGCACACTGAGTCAGCATTTTTAAAGAACTGCCCACCATGACCCCAAGATCCCTCTCCTGGTCAGTCAGAAGAAATAGATGTTGGGAGATCTGGTGGGCCACTGTGTGAAACAGGATGCTGGACTAGATGGGCCTTGGGCCTGATCCAGCAGGGCTGTTCTTATGTTCTCAGGAGGTGAAAAACAATATACTGGAGCTGCTGGACATGATTCCAGTTGGAGCCACATTATCTGAGTAGGCATGGGGTGGGTCACTTTTACCCCTCCATTTTGAATATTTTTTAAAAATGCATTCTTTTCGCCCCTCCATTTTGAATATTCACCCCATTCCTATAGCCCCTCCCCTGCACCCTTTCCTCATTACTTAGATGGTGCTTTCAGTTTCAAGTGTCATTCTCATTTCTTTTCCTATGTAAGCTTTGAGAATGTTATTGAAAAGCAGCGTATACATATTTTTAATAATAATAAAAATAGAATATTCAGAAGGGAGCAACTGGCTGACATACAGAGAAAGGATATATGTTGGCGAAGCAAGAGAGCAGGCTAACAGAATTTCCCAACAGTTGCAGTGGGGAAGGGATAATTTTTGTTGCCTTCCCATTCCACAGAAAGTCCTCCATGCCACCCAAAAATATGTCCCTGAGGGCTGCACAGCCCTCAGAGACATATTTTTAGGTGGCAGAGAGGTGGCTTCCTGGGGAAGAGTAGGGTGTCAAAAGTTCCTCACTGCACCAGTGCGGCTACTTTTCTTGATGAACCGGTGCATCCTTCCTCAGCATGTCAGTGATTGTATTTAATTTTTATTTTATTTTATGCTTCTCAGTCTTATTTCTTGAGAGCAATGAACATATGAAGTTTCCTTGTACTGAGTCAGACGTCAGTCCATTTACCAAGTACTGTTTACTCTGACTCTCTGTGTCTCTCTCCAAGGTCTCAGTCAAGGGTCTTTCCCAGCTCTGCAACCAGAGATTTTGTTTAAATGGAAATGGCAGGAATTGAGATTGGACCCCTGTGCATCTTTAGACAACAACAACAAAAAAGCTGTATTAGGCCACTTGAAGGACAAAAATGTCATTCTTAACATATTTGGTATTTGATTGCACATATTTCAAGAAGCAAAACTGGCAGCAACAAAGGATATGGTTTCAGAAGTCATGTTCTGCTTCAGGAAATTATAGAGCAGTGTTTTCTCAGTGGTATGGGACCATCCACGTTCTCCCATAAAATGTCAAGTTTCAGTATCCACATAATTCCTCCTTGTTTCTTTTTAAATGACAGCCTTACTCTCCAAAGTGTCACTAATACTCCAGCATCCAATTAGCTGTGCAGGTTGGTAGGTTTTCTGACACTTCTTTGAAAGCGTCCGTGGGATGCTGCAGCCTACAAGCCAGAGATCATTTCTTCTGTGCAATGCTCAAAAGAGAGAGATGGAGAAGGCAAAAGCTACCATTTTATTATTCCTTGCTAGCGGGATAACAGAATGTATTGCTTTTAATACAAAAATGTGTCATTTGGAAGAGGGGGGGGGGGAATCCCACCACCTGATCAAGCCTTCCATTACTTATTTCTGCAAGAGGCTGCTTGAATCTAGCAGCTAGGCCCCCAGTGCTGCTATATATTCATACCTAGGAAATACTGCAGGGAGCTTGAAAGAATAGCAATTTAGAGGAGGTGGGTGGTTTGTGGGTGTAATAAAAGAGACGACACGCTAAGGCATTAAAAGCAAAGCCTTTCTCTAGGTTGCTGCTTCCATTCTGTGTTGCCGTCTTAAAGGATTTTGCAACCCCTTGTTCCCATGGAAGTTCAATGCAGTGCAAGAAAAGATTGAAGAACTTGATATTTATGAAATATTTCCCCTTTGCTCTGCCAATGGAACCTTGGTTGCTGAATGCCAAGTCAGTCAGCGGTAAAACTGTTGCCATCCAAAATACAATTTGGAACATAGGAAGCTACCATATATTGAGTCAGTCCATTGGTCCATCTAGTTGAGTATTGTCTACACAGACTGGCAACGGCTTCTCCGATGTTGCAGGCAGGAATATCTCTCAGCCCTATCTTGGAGATTCCAGGGAGGGAACTTGGAACCTTCTGCATACAAACTTGCAGGTGCTCTTCCCAGAGCGGGAAGATAGTCTCTTAAAGAGAATATCTTACAGCAGGGTTTCTTAAACTTGGGCTCCCAAATGTTGTTGGACTACAACTCCCATCATCCTCAGCCACAAAGGTCACGTCTGTAGTCCAACAACATCTGGGGGCCCAAAGTTTAAAAACCCTGTCTTACAGTGTTTATACATATAGTCTTCAATTCAAATGCAAAACAGGGCAGTCTCTGCTTAGCAAAGGGGACAATTCATGCTTTCTACCACAAGACCAGCAAATTGTGGATGACCAGGCTGATCTGGCTTATATCCCTGAGATCTGGATGAGTGAAGTGGGAGGATTGGTCTTTCCCAGTTTTATCTCCCATGTGTCGGGGTACTGCAGCAATTTAGGCTTCAGAAGCAGGGAGGTGGAGTCATGTCATGACTGTTCATCTGAGCTCATATCACAAACATCTAACCCCTATAGAAACATTATGCTATAAGTGTTGCGGGTTGTAATTTTTACCCCCAACAGTAATCAGCAGAGCACTAAGGAAGGCAGCCACTCAATTTACAGAGTAGTTTTCAGAGTTTAGTTGTTGCAGCTATTTAGAGAAGACACATGGAGATTCTTGCAGAACTAAATACTAAGTATTTATTGGTGAAGTATACTTTCGATAGGAAAGACTAACCCTAATCTATAGAACTACATCATGAATAGGTAGGGAGAGAGAGAGATGTTTCAATCTACTCTCTAAGAGAAAAGGAAGGGATTTGGACTCTCAACAGGAAATATCTGAAGAGTCATATCCAGGGTCATAGAGTAGAGACAGGTAGAATAGTTAGGGAGACCCTTACTCACTATCTCTACTCCCAAAGCTCCTAGTGGTCATTAGGATAGTTGGTGCAAAAGGTTGATGCATTGCAAGTCAATGTCCAACAATTTGCATGTGCTCTCTGTACACTCATACATATTTTTGTGTGAATGACTGTACCTCTGCTCATTTTAAAAGTAAACTTGGGTACAGGCGCCCTCAAATGACATGAAGCTATTTAGGGTGGTGAAATCTAAAACAGATTGTGAAGAGCTCCAAAAGGATATCACCAAACTGGACGAGTGGCCAACAAAATGGCAAATATGGTTCAGTGTAAGTAAGTGTAAAGCAGGGCTGCTCAGCTTCGGCCCTCCTGCAGATGTTGGCCTTCAATTCCCATAATCCCTGGCTACAGGGGCGTAACTACTATTAGGCAAGGGGAGGCGGCTGTCTGGGGGCCCCCACGCCTCGAGGGCCCCCCAGAGGTAAGTCACATGACTATATATTGTGAAGTGTGTGTGTCTGTGTATCAGTGAGGGGCCCATTTTAAAATTTTGTCTCTGGGCCCATTCCAGCCTTGTTACGCCCCTGCCTGGCTATTGGCCACTGTGGCTGGGGATTATGGGAATTGTCGTCCAAAAACAGCTGCGGGGGGCTAGGTTGAGCAGGCCTGGTGTAAAGTGATGTATGTTGGACAATCATGACAAAACAAAAACAAAGAAACCCAACTTCAGTATATACACTGCTGGAGTCTGGGCTGTCAGTGACTGACCAGGGACCTTTTACACACAGGAGGCTTTACTGCAGGTTTATGGGGAGGCTTTACTGCGAATTCAAAGTTGTCCCAAAAAACAATGCAAAAAGTGGATTTTTTAACACTCTGAATATAAAATTGGGCTATCTAATGTGCAGTGAAAACCCCAAATTGTGTGTGAACTGCTCCCCAATAACTCGCAGAGACTTTGGGGTAAATCTGGCCGATATGTGAATGTACCCCTTCCATTCTGGAGGAGATGCGAGTTAAAGGGCTTCCATGTGAAAAACTTCCAGGAGAGGGATCATGGGGTTTTTGTGGACTGCTGTTTGAAAGTGTGTGGCAGCTGTGAAAAAGACAAATGCCATGCTAGGGATCATTAGAAAAGGGAACGGAAAAAACCCTACTAATATTATAATGCCTTTACACTGTGGCCACATTTGGAGTACTGTGTACATTTCTGGTCACCGTATCTCAAAAAGGACATTAAAGAACTGGGAAAGTTGCAAAAGAGGGCAACCGAGATGATCAGGGGCCTGGAACACTTTATGTTTCTATCTGTTTGTTAAATTTCTGTACTGCCTCACCCACATGACTCTAGGAGGTTCACTTTCCTTATAAGACAAGGCTAAAGTCTCTGGGGCTTTTTAGTTTAGAAAAAGGAGACTAAGGGGAGACATGGTAGAGATCTATACAATTATGCATGGTGTGAGAGAGTGGATAGATAGAAAATGCTCTCCTTCTCTTACAGCACTACAACCAGGGGCCATCCCATGAAACTGATTGCCAGGAAATTTAGGACTGGCAAAAGGAAGTACTTTTTTACACAATGTGTAACTAATCTATGGAATTCTCAGCCATGAGAATTTGGCAAAATTTCCTATAATGATTGCAAATGTCCTTGCAATGCAGGAGCTGATGAAATCACTGAACATGTATTATTATATTTGTTCATTCTACCATGACTCATGAAGCGAATTGCTACTCACTTTATTATATAAATTTCTGGGGCACTGAATGAATTTTTAGCCTACTTTCCTTAAGGAAAGTAAGCTTATGAGATCACCCAAATCTCTTATGAGATCGACATTTGAGTTGCTCCCCAATAACTCGCAGGGACTTTGGGGTAAATCTGGGGTAAATGTGTGTCCCCTTGTGTCTGTGTCTGTGTGTGTCCCCCTGTAAACTTTGCAATGCCAGGACCAATGTAAACCAAATTTGCTAAAGCTGTAGGGACACATAGGAATGCCTCAACGGCATAGTTTGTGAAATGATGTCATAGGAACATAGGAACATAGGAAACTGCCATATACTGAGTCAGACCATTGGTCTATCTAGCTCAGTATTGTCTTCACAGACTGGCAGTGGCTTCTCCGAGGTTGCAGGCAGGAATCTCTCTCAGCCCTTTGGTAGTTTGTTGGTTCAATAAAAAAATCTTGTCCTATTAAAAATAAATAAATCTTGTCCTATCTTAGAGAAGCCATGGGAGGGAACTTGAAACCTTCTGCTCTTCCCAGAGCAGCTTCATCCCCTGAGGGGAATATCTTGCAGTGCTCACACAACAAGTCTCCCATTCATATGCAACCAGGGCAGACCCTGCTTAGCTATGGGGACAAGTCATGCTTGCTACCACAAGACCAGCTCTCCTCTCTCAAGTTGAAATGGTTGACGTGTGAACATTTGAGGGGCAAGTGGACTAACTTGTGAACCCCTGAACTGATTTGAACCAAATTTGCTACAGCTGTAGGGACACATCTGCACCTCTGAGATTGCAAATGGGCATCATCTCTTGTCCCCAGATTTCTGGAGCCTGGTCCCAGAAAGTGTTAAAGGTGTTAGCAAAGAAGAATCTAAGTGATAGGTGTAAGACAATGATTAATTTATTCCTTAATAAAATGGAATCAGTCACAGGCCTGAATTCTACACAATTCTGGGTTGGCAACTCTGGGTTTAATGTTGGGGTCAGGGTGTCCCCAACAATCGTACCCGGGCCCAGGGTCCAAAAGCAGGCCCAGGATCCAAGTATTAGCTGTAGCCTATATTACACATTATTACAACAGTTCATAGCTTATCTATAGAACTTTTGTGGCCTAATGATGATAACTATGATCGCCAGCTTGGCAAAGCCTATTCAAAAGATCAGGCATCACATATTGATAAGCCAATGATTTTGGCTCTGATAAGCCAATGATTTTATTGGGAAGTGGCAGAAACTTTCCTACAGGATCCCAAAACATGAAAAAGGCAATAGTCACAGAGAATGTTACCTAGCTTGGCGAGAACTAGAAAGGTGCCTGCTGTCTGGGACAGGAGTTGGCACCATCTTAAAAGTGTCAATCAAAACTGAAGCTGTGAAATGGAACAATCTTTTAAAGTACATCATTGATGTTGCACTCTTCTTGGGAGAACATGGTCTGGCATTTACTGGTTCATTCCATTAAATTGGTGATTCAAACAATGGACACTTTTTAGGACTCACTGAAGTGCTCTCCAGGTGGGACTCCATCCTTCAGGAACATGTGCTAAGTGTAGAGGAGTCACAGTAAAGGAGTGAGCACCAGCTTCAAGTTCATTATCTGTCCCCTCACTCACAAAATGAATTTGTTGCAGAATGCTTGAATCTTGTGAAACACATTTTGCTGGAGAGGCAATCTGTAAAGTACTTTGCAGTAATAGTAGATCCCACACCAGATTCCTCCCATATTGAACAAACAACATTTCTTTTGAGATACATACTTTTAAAAGAAATGCAGTATGAGATTCAAAAGAGATTTCTCAAGTTTTCAGATTGTAGCAACAAAAGAGGGGAAGAAATTGCTCAGTTGATAACTGATACATTGAAAGAACATGCTATTCCTCTCAGTGATTGTAGAGCTCAAGCCTACAATAATGGGGCAAATATGGCTGGAAAATACAACGGTGCACAAGCAAAAATACAAGAACAATGCTCCACAGCAATTTTTTCACCTTGCGGTTGTCACACACTCAACTTATGTGGAAATGCTGCTGCTGAATGCATACCTGAAGCAATAACCCTTTTCAGAACAATTCAAACTGTGTACCACCTGTTCAGTTCCAGTCCTAAGAGGTGAGAATTACTAGAAAACTGTATTGGTTGTCCTCTTCATGGTATGTCTGAAACAAGATGGTCAGATCGTGTTGAATATGTAAAGCCTTTTGCAGCTCACTTGCCTGGCATTAAATTGGCACTGGAAGACCTTCTAGAACTAAATTTGACAGCCAAAACAAGAAATGAAGTCCATGGAATTTTATTATATGTGACATCTTTTGCCTGTGTGCTAATGTCAGCTGTGTGGTACAAAATATTAGCTGGCATAGATATTTGCAACAAGGTCATCCAAGCTAGAGATGCCACTCTGGATGTTGAAGCAGCAAACATGGAAACTCTCCTCACAGATCTGACAAAACTTCAAAACAACTGGAAATGCATGTGGAATGAAGCCAAACTGGTTGCCTAAAACCAATTTGTAAAACTTAAAGATAGAAATAAAACTCTCCCGTAGATGTGGTGAAGGCACAAGAGGGCAAGGCCACATGATGACGGCACACCTGATGCTAACTTGGAGGGAATGAATGGCACAGATGATACACCAGAAGAGGCCTACTTCAGAAAGTGTGTGTTTTATGTTTTGGTAGACAATGAGGCTATTCACACGGTCCACTGAAATCGGGCTAGGGGAGCTTAGCCAGATTTCAGTGGATTGTGAGAACCACCGGGCTTGCAGGTGAGCCTGGTGTCCTCCATGCGGTTAACCCACCAAACTACCCCACCCCTTAAACTTGGTTTGCGGAGTGGGCACACCACAAATCCGTTTTTTTTTTTTTATCGTGAGTTGCCGTGGCACCGCTCCAAACTCCCCAGTCCCTGCTGGCTCTATGATGGAGCCGGCAGTAATGTGGGCAGCCGCTGCAGCTGCCAGGAGCAGACTGACTGCGTGTCTGCAGGGAGAGCGGGCTTAGCCCACTCTCCTTGCAAAGTCCCTCATGGCTTTTCTCACCAATCGTGAGAAGAGCCTCAATGTTATAGCAGGGTTAACTGTCCACTTCAATGCTGTTAAGCAGTTGGCAGAAAAATTTGATTTCTTGTGGGAATATCTCTACATGTCTGAAAGTGATGTGGAGAGAAATGCTTTATCTTTATCAGAGCAATATCCTGCTGACCTTAACAGTGATGATTTTGGAAAAGAAATGCAACATTTACCCTCAGAACATAAAGCAAATTTTGTAAATGCACAGTTAAAGCTGTTAGATCTGTTGAACTTGTTAACAGAGTACAGACTTGGTGACCTGTTTCCAAATGTTTGTGTTAGCTTAAGAATACTATTAACAATTCCAGAAATAGTAGCTTCTGCAGAGAGGTCATTTAGCAAACTCAAGCTGATTAAGAATTATTTAAGGTCTACAATGTCTCAGGAACGTCTTGTGGATTTGGCCAGGCTAAGTATTGAATCAAACATTGCCAGAACAATTAATTTTCATGCTGTGATTCAAAATTGTTCACACAAAAAGGCCAGGAAAGCTCTTTTTTAAAAAGTAAATACTAAGCCTATCTACCTTTTTTAAAAAAAAGTTTCACTAATAATTATGTCTTCTGATGATCTGATCTGCATTTTAATATAAACGGATGTTTCAATGTGAATTCTTTCTCCTTATCTATATTGTAGCATAAACAAAGACGTTCAAATCAAATGTGCTTTCTTCTCTCTGATCCTCTTTTATTTTATTTTATTTATATTTATCATGGATGGAGCATAAGGCCTCAAATGCAGAAAATCAACAGAGTGCTCCATTCCATCCAGGGCTAGTCTGGGGGCACTGAGAGGACGGTGGAATGTATGTGGGGAGGGCGCTGGGTTTTGAGCAGAAGGGGTACTTAAGGGTGGGAGTATTCACTGCAGCCGAGTGCGGCAGGGCACAGGGGCACCCCGTGGGTGGGGCACACTGGGAATATGCCCTGTTGCCCTGTGGGCCAGTCTGAGCCTGATTCCACCCCTCTCTCATCTTCCATACCCTTTTTGGCCTTACCGGCTCATGGCATAAAACTGTAGTGGATAAAAACAGGATGACTAATGGAGAAGGGAAGGGGGCCCGAAAGAAACTTGGTACCCCCTGATAAAGTTCCTCTCAGAGGCCCTGCCTCGCTCACCTGTTCTCCTCCCTCCGGCATGGTGCACCCTACTGCCCATTCCCAGCGGTGTGCTCCTGCAGCCCACCGCTGCTTCCTGCCCATCCTCAGCGGTGCAGAGTGGGGCTAGTAGAGCATGCTACCGCTGGTGGGGAAGCCACTGCCACCATCACCACCATCAGGAGAGGCAGGAGGTGCACTGCTGCCGGAAGGGGGGGGGGGCTTCCCATGAGAACATGGACCACCTATGCCTTCCCTACACCACTGTGCTGGTTGCTACTCAATAGGAGACAGCATCAAGGAATCATCCAAATGAAGTGTACTAAGGAAGCAGAGTATCTCTGCAAACATGTGGTCCGAAACACATTGGCACAAATCGTATCAATGTGGAGTAGGGAGCGGAATGGAAAGGAAAATGTGTGTAACACTTTTTGAACCCTCTGATATTCATGAGGGCTGTTGCTCAGTGGTAGAGCACATGGTAGAGCTCCCCCTGCTAACTTGGCAAAGAGGCACCTTTTAATGTGGTGATTCTCTTTATTTAGCAGAGGGAGAGTAACTGGCCCTATCCACCCCCAGCACAGTACCCCTCCCGTGACTGTTGCTGGTGTCTATCTTATGTTTCTTTTTAGATTGTGAGCCCTTTGGGGACAGGGATCCATCTTATTTATTTATTATTTCTCTGTGGAAACTGCTCTGAGCCATTTTTGGAAGGGCAGTATAGAAATCGAATAAGATGATGATGATGATGATGATGATGATGATGATGATTTTCACGCCAAAGGGCCCATGTTTGATCCCTACCATCCCTACCCCAAGGTCAGGGTTCCAGGTATTTGGAACCCTGACCTTAGGGTCTAAGTCCGTGTGGGCCCCATTCTCATGTAGCCCCAGGAATTTCTTCTCCACGCTGCTGCAGGCACCAACAGAGATTCCTCTGCACTGGCAACTCAGCCAATGGGAGGTTCTTTCAGCCTGCGTGAGCAGGCTGCTGCTCCTAAGCTGTTCAGCAGGTGGGGGCTGGCTGAGGCATAGCATGCAAAGAGTGTGCACGGCTGTCTCTCTTCCTTTCTGCCAGTCGCTAGTTCTTCTGGGTGCCTAAAGGGGCAAAGGCAGAGTGGCAGCGGCAAATGGTGAGTGGTATGCAGTGAGCACCCACCACTGTTGCCTGCTGCCTCCTCCCTGCTGGTGCCCTCAGAGTTGTACTGGCTCACACAGGGTTAGGAATCCTATGCTTTCCTTGTTATGTCTAGTCCTGTGCTGAGAACACACTGGAAGAAATAGGGCTCTCAAGAGGAGTCTGGAGTGAACAGGCTCAAAGGGGAAGGAGGCTTCTCTTGTACATTTCATAGTCATATAGAGGGCAACAATTTGGTAGGCACAGCTTGTCATGCAGGCAGGAGCAAAGCTGAACTTGCTGAAACGCCCTCTTTTGTACAGCTGGGGAAGATACTGCATCCCCTTGATCCCCTTTGGACCTGTTCACCTTAGGCACAGGTGATCAAGCACAGGTGATCCCTTAACCCTGCCGACTGAGCAAAGAGGGACCTTCTTAAAGTGGTGATTTTCTTTATTGAGCCAGGGGGAGAGCAACTGAGCCTATCCAGCCCCACCACAGCATCCCTCCAGTGGCTGTTGCTGGTGTCTATCTTATGTTTCTTTTTAGATTGTGAGCCCTTTGGGGACAGAGAACCTTCTTTCTTTCTTTCTTTCTTTCTTTCTTTCTTTCTTTCTTTCTTTCTTTCTTTCTTTCTTTCTTTCTTTCTTTCTTTCCTTCCTTCCTTCCTTCCTTCCTTCCTTCCTTCTTTCTTTCTTCTCTATGTAAACCTCTTTGGGAACTTTGGTTGCAAAGCAGTATAGAAATATCCATAGTAGTGGTAGTAGGCGACGGCATAGTAAGCAGCTAGTCCTGGGGTTGCCATCTTGCACTCTGGGGGTTTGCTCTGGGCCTTAAAAAAACGACTGATGAAGCAGGAGAAGTCGCTCAGTCCTCCTCCAGACCTTTCCTTCTCCTCTCTCATTTTGCTGGTGTAGTCAGCAGGACTGCAGGTGTTGAGTGGTGGAGTGGATGAAAGACGCGTTGGTTCATCCAGGCTTTGAATTCAATTTATAGGATTTAACATTGTTTTCAAATTTTAAATTGTTTTGATTTTGTTTTCATTTGTGTTGCATTGTTGTAAACCGCCCAGAGACGTGAGTTTTGGGTGGGACATAAATATGTGAAATAGATAAATAAAAGGAACAGGGAGGACAGGATGGGCAAGCTGTAGCTGCTGCTTCAGTGGTATTAAAGGCAGAACACAAGTCTCTGGGCTGCAGCGGACAACCTTGTTTATTTTTGTAATCGGCCGTCATTCAGAGCGTCTCACCAATATTTACCATCGGAGCCGGCTCACGGCCTTTCACTGCTAGAGGCAAAGCAAACATGCCCCCTGCCTCCCTTGCCAGCCCCACCCGCTCTCCCAAAGCTAGCACTGACATCATCCCACCTTCCGTGCCAGCCCCTCCTCCTGCTTCACCAGCTCAGCCCCTCCCTTCCCTGTGTGCTGGCCTCACCTTCTGGCTACCAGAGTAGAAAAAGTGTAATGAAAGGTTTTCTGGTTTCAGCCTCTTTTAGAACATTCTAAGTCTTAGAAATGCCCTTGAAAAAGGATAATATTTATTCAAAACACATCAGGCTCCATAAAGTATTTTGTGAGGCATCCGAGGGTTTCCTCTTTTTGTTCTTCCAGTGCTGCCTCTGCCCCCGACTTTCCTTCAAAGAAAAAAATTGGCAGCCCTCATCATGGACATTTATGCTTAAGCACTTAAACTAACCTAATGTACACTGTACAATGACATCCGCACTTAGTTTAGGGCCTTCCCCCCACCCCACTTGTAGTGTGCCAATTTCAAAATGCAGGTGATGCATTTACATCTAAACTCAGCTTTGTTCAATCCTCGTAATTGCCTCTGTAATGAAACCAACAGGATAATTTTCAAAATTATTTTGTAAAGGAATGAACTCCAAAATGACAGGTTCTCAAATGCTTTGTAAATAGCGTTTGTAAATAGCGTTTACAATAGCATATTATACAGGAAGTCCCGTATCTGAGGCAAACATCTCTTGTCCAGAACGGGATGCTGTTTCCCCCCTATTATTGGCAAAGCCTGGGGCTCTCCCTCATCCCTCCATGCATTTGCATTGAGCCCTTTGAAGTCTGGGTGAAGTCCAGATTAGAATGTAAAAGAAACAACAAAGTCCACCAAAGAAGCCCCAGTTGCTCTGCAACTTGCAGAGAGCAATTGCCTAGTTTTATTTACATCTTGGCAGTTGCGAATTGTTTACTTACCAAATATAAATAGACCTACAAGACTCCTGGTAACGGACTCACCGCTTCCGGCAGATTAAAAAAAGCCTTTCAGGGGTAGGTGCAGGGATGTAGTGTGTGTGTGTAAACCTGGGGGATTTTCTTAATTTTTCACCTGACACTCTAGGAGGCTCTTCTCACGATTAGTGAGAAGAGCCTCTAGGGCAGTGATTCTCAAACTTGGGTCCTCAGGTGTTATTGGACTTCAACTCCCATAATCCCCACCTCAGTGGCCTTTGGTTGGGGATTATGGGAGTTGAAGTCCAATAACACCTGAGGACCCAAGTTTGAGAATCACTGCTCTAGGGGGTGTGTGGGGAGCAGTCTGCTCTGGGTGGCCGCAGCGGCTGCCCACACGACTGCTGGCTCTGTCTTGGAGCTAGCCAGGGCTGGGGAGTTCAGGGCTATGAGGCCCCTGGAAGCTCCAGAATGCCCTGCACGAGTGCGCAGGGCATGCTCGAGAGACCCCCAAGCGGCCAGGGGTCTACTCATGAGTAGCTGCACCGCAAAGCCACACTGCAGCAACTCATGATCGGGAAGCCTGGTTTAGCGGAGCGCTCACTCCGCTAACCCAGGCTTAGGGGAGGGCTACTTAAGTGAGTGACCCACTTAAGAACCACCGGGCTCCAGCAGCCGGGCCCGGTGGTTCTCACGATGGGATGAAATCAGGCTTGCGGAGGCTAGCCTGATTTCGTCCCATTGTATGAATAGCCTCGAAGTCTACGTGGGATGGTTTGTGATTTCACAAGAAGCTTTGTGAAATCATGGGGCTTGTGTTGTTGTTGTTGTTGTAAATGCATTGCTACTCAGGATGACCCCACCCACAGATACCCCCAAGACACACATACCCCGCCTACTGGTGTCCCATATTCAGGCAATGGAATGTTGGCAACCCTATTTGTAAATGTGATGAATATGTGCCACAGGGATCTCTGGTACTTGTCAAAAATCTCTACCAAGTAATTACTTTTGGCTGCTTCCTGGGTAGAATGCCTCTTATCTACCTTGTCATATTCCGGAGCATCTTAATTATTACCAGAGCCTTTTTCCTCCTCCCTAAGCTGCTACAGTAAGAATGACCACTTTCTCTCTTGAATGCAGAATGCAAAATACCATATTTACCAGAACTAGGACAAGGTTCCCCCCAAGTTCTTTGTGTTTAGAAAGTAGGGGGGATAACCTTAAATGCACATACAAGGAAACCCGACTAGAGCAGGTGGCTGTGAACAAGATAACAGGAGTCACAGAATGGGAGATGCTCTTCAGAGCCAGCACTCCTGCTTGCCATACCCCTGGGTCTTGGAGAGTGTGCAAACATGCCTGAAAGCCTCTTCCTCCTGCCCGAGCATGGGCTCTTCTCAGGTGCTCTTAACTGCTGTGGTAGAGGAGGAAATGGGAAAAGGCTCATAGGCACACTTACTTGAGTTAGTATTTCACTCAGTGGGACTTACTCCCAGAGGTGATTGGGACATGGATTTGAAGGATCAGATCAAAACTAATAAACTCTCAAATCCAGTTCATTGATTTCTGCAGACGAAAAGGTTAAACACATCTTTACAGTCACAGTCACAGAGACACTTCATTGAAAAGAAGTTCCAAGTGGGATTTACTTCCAAGTAAGCCGCTACAGCAGGGCCAGCCCGCCCATTAAAGCTGCCTAAGGGCTGGCTTAGGGTGCAAAGCCAGCAAGGGCAGTGACTGGCATCCCCACTGCTCCCCCCCCCCCACCGGACGGCCTCCTGACCACAGCAGGCAGGAGGGTCGGCGGGTGATGGGGGGCATGCACCTGCCTTCCTTGGCACCACCTCTACCTTCTGCTTTGTGGCATCAGTGAGCAGGTGATGGGAAATACCCACCCACTCAGCTGCCCTCTTTGCCATCACCATGAAAGCCGTGGGTGGAGGTGGTGGCAGCAAGGAGGGCGAGCGGGTGGGTGTTCCCTATCACCCACCCACCTTCCTTGCCGCTGACGCAAAGCTTGGTGGTGGAGGCAAGGAGGGCAGGCAGGCGATGGGGAACGCCCACCCACTTGCTTGCCCACTCTCCATGCCATCGCTGCAAGAGCAGTGGGTGGAGGCAGTGGCAAGGAGGGTAAGTGGGTAAGGTGGTGGGAAAGGCGGTGGCAGG
The DNA here is from genome assembly GCF_027244095.1 of Hemicordylus capensis. NCBI lineage: Eukaryota > Metazoa > Chordata > Lepidosauria > Squamata > Cordylidae > Hemicordylus > Hemicordylus capensis. Next base: position 31,774,790 of record NC_069661.1, on the reverse strand, counting down.
TCTTACCCATCACCCACCCACCCACCCACCCACCCTCCTTCCTTGCCACCACTTCAAAGCTTGGTGGTGTCAACAAGGCGGGCAGGCAATGGGGACACACACTTGCCCACCGTCCTCATCACAGCTGCCTCCACCCACTGCGTCTGCGGCAAGTGGGGGAGGTGGCGGCAAGGAGGGTGGGGGGGCAGGTGAGTGGGGCAGGTGGCTGGCCTCAACAGTGGGGGGGGCTGAGAGGGAGCAGGCAGCAGGGGGTGGATAAATGCAATGAGCAGACGGGGATGGAGGAACTGGCTGTAAGATGAATCATGAGAAAGAAGGCTTGAAGAAGATGCTGTGGGAAGGGTGGAGGCAATCTGAATTTGCACCAGAGGTGATGTGTGTGTGTGTGGTAGTAGTGGCGGGGTGTAAAACAGAAGCACAACAGTGGGATGAGGAACTCCCACACTCTTCCCTCTGCCCTTGGGGATTCCAGCACAAGGGCAGCCCTTATGCTTCTCAGCCATTACCTTGGAATTTAGGCATGGAATTCCAAGTTAGGTGCCCATTGTCCACATCAGACACTCTTGTACAAACAAGGAGGAGGATGGACCTTTTCCAAGTAAGATTACTTCATTTTATTTTGTCCAGAGAAGGACAATTATATTTGATGATCTCTCCTCCCCATGCTCTCTTATCTCTTCTCTGCAGAATTCCCTACCCTGTCCCCTAACACCAGAAGGGTACATGGTGGAGGCTGTCTTTTGAATGCCTCTCAAAGATGGTTTATCCACTCAATCTATAACAGCTCATAAAAAATGGGAGGGGGGGATTTGTGAACAAAATTACTCCCAGTCCACACAGCAAAACAGTGAGATGCTACCCGAGAAGTGCTGGTGCTCCTGAAAGCTCTGGCAATCATGTGTGGGGAGGGCATTTCTTTATGTGCAGACCTGTCTTTATTGTCTATGGGTTACAGTCACTATATGTAATTTAAAAGAATTTTTGTGTCCAATATAAGATTTTCCTTTTTGAGTGGAGGTCACCTGAAATTCAGGGTTTTCTACCTTTTATATGAATATAGGCATAACCTTCTTTTTTTAAGGGGAGTCATCTTAAATTCAGAGTTGTTTTAGGGTTGGGTAAATACTGGGATAGATACTTCACATTGCTTCACTCAACATAATCCTCTTTGTAGGATAAAGAATTGTGGATGGTTATCTTCTCACTAGGGTTGCCAGGCCTTTGCCCAGAAACAATGTCCTTCCGTTCAGAGCCCTGAGGCACAAAGGTTACCTATCCTACAGACTTAAACCAGTGTAAGTGTCATTTTTCACATTCCAGGGTAGTTTCCAGACAGCTTCTTAAAATTGCTTCGCAATGTATAGGCTTGGTGTGTGTTCATATCATCTGGGTTTGGACATTGTCTTGCATAAGGTGCTGTCTGCACAGCATCGGATCTTCTCTTGACATTACAGGCTTACAGCGTTGTAAGTCTGTCAGGAAAAAGTAGCTGATTTCCTGAGGTTTGGGAACAATTTGCATCTGTGCCTGCCTGGCACAAAAGCAGGTATGCAGAGAATCCATTTACATATGAACTCCCCCTTATCCCTTCACCTCTAGAGGTGAGATCAACTCTTTACTTTCTGGTTGGGAATAATCCTGCCACCAATTCTGTTCTTAAATCCCCCCCCCTCCTTTTCTCTCACAGCAGTGCCTTGGCTCCCGTCTTCCTAGGAGATCAGCAGCAGGTCCTATCAGCCTTAAATCTGGCCCAGAAATGAACAGCCCTCTATGCAGCAGCAACCTTTTCCTCCCTGCCATCAGCTTTAGCTTGATGCTCAGTGCTTCTGACCAAATTCACCCCAAGGTGGGTAAGCAGGGAAGGGAAAGTCTTCATGTTACCCGCCCCCTCCACAATTTCTCTCTCCCTCTCTCTCTCTGGAAGTGCCCTGTGTGTGGATCCAGAGGTGGGGGTTTGCTGCTTCTTCTCCTTTCTGCTTTCTCCCCTAGAAGCCTCAGTGGTGTAAATCCAACATGGCTAACTCTAACTGGCTTCAAAACACTAGGGCTAACTGTAGGGTTCTACAGCTGACCATGAAGCCAGCTGGGAAATGAGCTGCAGAGAGCTGTGCTTGGGCCCTTCTGGGTGCTGGCCACGCCCCCTGTGTGTGATGCCACACGCGGGGCATGGATGGCATGTGCAAGGGGCCGCCGGGGAGCAGGGAGAAATGAGCCCACTCTCTCCTAGCTATGCATCAGATGGCACTTAAGACATCTGTAAATTGCCACCTTGTTTGAACTTTACAACGGCGTATCAACTTTACGGTGCTCACGGTGGGAGGGAAGACTCTGCTAGATGACTGCTGGTGCAGGGACTAGACTCTGCAGACGTTGGCCTACAGCCTCCACACTCCCTGGCTATTAGCCACTGTGGCTAGGAATTATGGCAATTGTAGCCCCCAAACAGCTGGAGGGCTGAAGTTGAGCAGCCCTGGACTAGAGGAAGAGGAGGTGACAATGGCGCCTCTCGCTCACGCTCCCATTGAACCTGGGAGGCCTGGTGGCAGCTGCTGCTGCAGATCTGAGGCTACAGTGGGGTTGATGGACTCGCCCATCCAGGAGGTCCCCCCGCTGCCATTGCTGCTGCTTCAGTGCCCCTTCCTCCAGGCTCAACTGCGTGCTGTGACAGCGAGAGAGAGACAGCTCATTCCTAGCCTACCATCCTTCCCTGTTTAATCATTGCCCAGGAGGAGGAAGAAGAGATGGAGCTGAGCTAACCAGCTGCCTCCCTCAAAATGCTCCCTTTACTTACTCTAGCAAGTGTGTGTGTGTGTGTGTGTGTGTTCCTTCTTTTCTACCCCCACCCCAATTGCTTTTGTGTGTAGCATGCCAGTCATAAAGTGAGTTGCAGGCAATGCAAGAGGCTGCTTCTCCCCATTTCCGTTCTGTTTGGGGGGAAGAAAGGTGCATGGGCTGGCAGCTGTAGTCTTTGCATATAGTGACCCTTGCAAAAACTACAACTCCCATCAGACCCAGCGTGTCTTTATTTCTTTATGTCCACGGGGATCCTTAACGTTGGGCCCCCAGATGTTCTTGGACTTCAACTCCCATAATTCCCAGCCAAAGGCCACTGGGCCTGGGGACTATGGGAGTTGGAAGTCCAAGAACATCTGGGGGCCCAACGTTGAGGATCCCTGCTTTTATGATCATCAGAGCTGAAGGGATGCAAAATGAGGGGGTGGGACTTCTTGCATGCCACACACTTTACTCTTAGCATCCACCGTGCCAGAGCAATGGGAGAGGGGAAGAAAGAGTCATCTCCCTGCTGTCACTGAGATAAGTAAGAGTGTTTGGGTGGGTTGAAGGCTGGCAGGAAGGACTGGCAAATGTGGAGAGGGATTTGTCAAGCCTTGAGTTGACTCAGACATGGTCTGACTTCTTCCCGTTGGTGGGGGCATTTCTAATAAATACAGGAATCATGTGGACTAGAGACCTTTCGGAGAGTGGCCGTTTCACTTCTATGCACTCTCTATGCCTAATTTGCTTCTGCAGCAAGATAATCCTGAAGTGTAATAGTTGACGTGGCATCATTTAGCAAAGTATTAGGGAAACATGATTTCTCTGACATCTAAGAACTCCTCTGTTGCCTGCCCCTCTGGCCTAGAAGGAAAATCATGGCAACCTCTTGTGAAGTGTAAAGGTAAAGTGTGCCGTCCAATTGGTTTTGGCTCCTGGCGTCCACAGAGCCCTGTGAAGTGTAGCATACGGTTTAATGCTTGATTAACTCAGAACAGGCAGGAGAAAATGGTGGAAAGGGAGAGAGAAAGTACAGAGGGGTGGAATCCCTCAAACTATAGGAATGCTAGACAGCTCTGCCCTCGATTTGTCAAGGAAACTTGAACTTAATGCTGATAAAGCTGGCAGCCTATAATAATCCCCAACTAAGTGCATGAAAACTGATTAATAAAACAAAACTACAAGCTTGAGCAGTTGCTGCAGTTAGGCGGTTGACCCCCTTTTAAGTAACAGCAGCTTCTGCAAGGATACAAGGAAGGAAGGAAGGTTGGTTGGTTGGTTGGTTCAGGGAAGGGAGGGGGGAAATGGAAGAAGGCTTGATCAGCTGATCCCTTCAGCCAGCCCTGGAAAGGAGAGCTGGTCTTATGGTAGCAAGCATGCATTTCCCCCTTGGTTTGCATTTGGATCGGAGACCACATGTGAATGGTTTAAAGGGGCCATAGCTCAGGCGAAGATCACCTGTATGCTTGCATGCAGAAGGTCCTGGGCTCACTCCCTGGCATCTTAGGAACATAGGAAGCTGCCATATATCGAGTCAGACTATTGGTCTATCTAGCTCAGTATTGTCTTCATAGACCGGCAGCGGCTTCTCCAAGGTTGCAGGCAAGAATCTCTCTCAGCCCTATCTTGGATAGGTTAGTAAACCTATATGTCATTTTTGCAATGCTCCTGCATAGGAATAGGGAGGGAAGACACGACCAAGAGGTTCACTCAGATGAGACAGTAAATCTCTTCTGGAAAAGTGTGTATGGTTATGTGCAAAAAGACAAGAGTATCTTTTCTAAACAGCAATGGGACAAATTATGGAAATGGACTTCAGACGTAACCCCCCCCCCCCCGATTACCTGATGTGCCTTGTAATCCCCCACCCCTGAGTTACAGTACTACCTGCATATACTTCATAACCTTGTGGGTTTCCAAATCCTTGTGTGTAAATCTTTGTAGATATATCATGTACAAACAACCACTTTGTATATAATTGTGCTTTGGCAACGTACTGTATGCTTTGGTGGTTTGTTGGTTCAATAAAAAAATCTTGTCCTATTAAAAAAAATATCTTGTCCTATCTTGGAGAAGCCAGGGAAGGAACCTGAAACCTTTTCTCTTCCCAGAGCAGCTGCATCCCCTGAGGGGAATATCTTACAGTGCTCACACTTCTAGTCTTCCATTCATATGCAACCAGAGCGGACCCTGCTTAGCTATGGGGACAAGTCATGCTTGCTACCACAAGATCAGCTCTCCTCTCCCAGCTCTCCTCTCCCTTCAGGTAGGGCTAGGAGAGACTCCTGCTTGTAACCTTGGCGAACCACTGCATTCAGTGTAGACAACACTGAGCTAGATGGATTAATGGACGGACTCAGTACAAAGCAGCTACCTATGTTCCTATATTCCTTGTAAACACTGCCCTCCTCATCTCGGGGTAGAAACCTAGTCTAGTTCTCTACCAGGTCCTCCATTTAAGTTTCTATTAAATGCTTCCCGATGGTTCCTGCTAATGTTTTCATTATTTAGAAGTAACCAAGGGATTCATTGAGGCAGTTCATACGAGCAGCCCTACCCAGATTTGGGCAGCTCTACCTGGGTAGGGCTGCTCATGTGAAGCATTGGAATCAAGGCCGATCTTGGTGCTGCCTCCACGGGTAGTCCTGGAATTTGCCCTAGGCTTTTACTGGAGTTGAAGAGCACAAGCGTACCCTTTTAGTAAGGTACGAGGTTCTGTGAACGCTTGGGCAGCACACAGCCTGATCATACACAGAGTGGGGGAATCCCTCAATGCACCTCTCTTATCACGCGATGCATTGTGGGGTATCTGAGGGCTGGGACACATTTTCCCAGCCTTCAGAATGCCGCACGGCTTGTGGCAGTGCTAGTCATATGGGTGTGCAAGCCACACATCGACGATCGCTGCTGGATTGTCTGGGGGGGAAGTTAGGTGCTCTCCTGCATTAGACTTGCCCATCTTCCCCGGCCCAGCAGATGGTTGTGTGTAGGGATGTGTGAAACGATTTGGGTACAAAACAATTTGTACCTGAATCTGGCTGATTCGGGTGATTTGTAGACAAAACAAATCACCCATGTCCTCAATTGCCCAGTCGTGTACAAAACAAATCACCCCAGATTCAGACCAAAATAATGGGGGGTGATTTGATTTGGGTACAAACTGAAACAACAAAATGATTCATACACATCCCTAGTTGTGTAAATGACCTTATTTTTATTTCCAGGAAAGCTAAAGGTCTAAATTTTCTTAACCTGTTTATCTCACTTGGGAGCTATTCTTGCTACCGTGCTATTAAAATGGCATACATTTAGTCAGGGAGCAGCAAGCTGCATACTTCAGAACGGTGTTCTCTGTTCGGCTGAGCAAATGTGGGTGTTCCACTGGTAATTAGCAGGCACGATATAAACAACCTTGGCTGGTGCATAACTGACAACTGGCCTCTGCTGGACAGAAATGGAAATGTTCTTTCTGTGTTACTGCTCTGCAGTAAAGCTAGTTTGCCCCTTAGGCCTAAATGCATGTATTACGATGTAAATCTAATTCTCAGTGAAATTTCGGGGCAAAATTTTAATCACATCAGTGGTCCTGCCATACTTGTTTTCCCATATGTAAATAGTATGTGGGGAAGAGGGGTTCAATGCTGTCTACTATGGGGGTCCAGATTGCCTCTTCCACATCATAAGAACAGCCCTGCTGGATCAAACCTAAGGCCTATCTAGTCCAGCACCCTGTTTCACACAGTGGCCCACCAGATGCCTCTGGGGAGCCCACAGGTAAGAGGTGGGGGCATGCCCTCTCTTCTGCTGTTGTTCCTCTGCAACTGGTATTGAGAGGCATCTTGCCCCTGAGGCTGAAGGTGGCCCACAGCCACCAGCCTAGTAGCCAGTGTCCTCCATGAATTTGTCTAAGCCCCTTTAAAGCCATCCAAGCTGGTGGCCATCACCGCATCCCATGGCAAAGAATTCCATAGAATAATTAAGCACTTTGTGGAAAAAGTACTTCTTCTTGTTGGTCCTAAATTTCCCGACCTTCAGTTTCATGGGATGACCCCTGGTTCTAGTGTTGTGAGAGAGGAAGAACAATTGCTCTCCCCAGATTTCCTCTCCCACATGTGCAATTTGCCATAGCAAAAAAGCTTCCATTGGAGCAAATGGAAGCATGTCTTCCATTTGTGGAAACAAATACATCAGAAGTGGTATATTTATATACCTATGGCAAATATACCAGAAGGAGGACTCCCTGATCAGCACTTTGGTGGGGATAGACTTAAAGCCCCCCCACAGCCCATGGTCCCAATCTAGTTTCTCCCTCTAAGTGTGTTATTTACATGTGAACAAACAAGCACGTCAGGGACCATGATGTGATTAAGGCTGTGTCTAGTTTGGATTGGTGATACACATAACCCTCTCTACCTGCATTGATTTTCAGAGCCTTGCCTGAAACCTTGGAAAGTTGCTACCAGTCAGTGTAGACAATACTGAGCTACATGGACTGATACTATGACTCAATATAAGGTAGTTTCCTATGTCCGTATGTTCCTATCTACCAATGTGCCAAAAGCCAGTCAGGGCTGAATTTATTCTGTTGTGGCAGCCTACATACAATGCCCTCTCCTTTGAGCTGTGTGGATCTGTCCAACTTTAATTGTGCGGTCCTATGCTCGTTTACTCAGAAACAAGTCCCACTGTGTTTGGGTAATATGCAGGCAAGCATACTTGACAATCTCTGTGCTGTCAGAGTTCCTTGAGGTGGAGACTCACTGCTCCTTGTGGTGGCTTGCTGCACTGCAGCAGTTTTTGAGCCTTCGGGGCCCTTTTCTGGCTGCAGCAGTCCTAACCTCGTCTTTATTTTTTCCCCTTGCTTACCTTACCTCCTTGCTCTATCTTGGCTTGACCTCTGATGTGTACCTGAGCTTTGGTTCCTGGTTAGTCCTGACTCTTGACTGTCTGGTCAGCTGGATGTCTGGCGCTTTCTGGACTTTGGGCTACAGGTTTTGATGCCGGAGCCCTGAGTGGTTGCCTGGCTGTTCTGGTCCCAACCTTGTGCCATTTAGTAGCCACTGCCTACAGCTCAGCCCTGACACCTTTCCCCCAGTGGTGACTTGTGAAGGTGGCACCGGGGGGGTGGGCGCAGTGGTAAGAGACAGCTTTAACCGTAAATTATAAGGTGCTTACCAGTGGTACCAAGCTGCCTCAAGCTGTGGTGCTCCACCCAGCATCCCGAATGAAGAGGTCTTGTGGTAGCAAGCATGATTTGTCCCCTTAGCCAAGCAGGGTCTGCCCTGGTTGCATATGAATGGGAGACTACATGTGTGAACACTGTAAGATCTTCCCCACAGGGGATGGAGCCACTCTGCTCCCTGAGCAGGCACAACAGAGCTTCCTCGCATCAAGGGCTGCTGGGCCGAACTGTTGAGCCCAGCAGCCACTCCCACTCCACCCGCTGATGTTGCCACCCCCACCACAGGGGTGGGAGAGGCCTGATTGGCTCATCCACACACACCCCAGCCCACGGCCGCGCACATGGCAGGCTGTGGGGCAGTGGCGGGGTGGGGTGGTGGCAGGGCCCCCCTGGACCGGGTCTCCAAGATCCAGGGGTAAGAGTGCCTCTGTGTTCAAGAGTGTCCCAAGAACATGAGCTCTCCCACCCCACACCTCCCCCTCTCCTCTCCAGCCAACTGGCCAGCTGCCCTGGCTATTCCGGTTGATCAGGTGCACCTTGCTCCAGATGTTGCTGCTGCTTTCCCACCTCACACGCCCGCCTCCTTCTTGCCAGCCTTTTGCACCTGCCTCCTTGTGTTCTTGCTCCCTCTGCCCGCCCACTGCTGCTGCTTGCTGAATCAGGAAGAGCTGGCAAGCGGTGGGGGAGGAGGCAGGCAGGAGGTCACAAGAGCTGGTGAGCAGTGGGGAGGGGGTGCATGTGCACATGCCACAGCAGAGGGTCTGTGTGCCATGTGGGGGGAGTGTACAGCACCGGGGGCAGGCTGTGCAGTACCGGGGGGCACACACAGGCCTCCTTGGCATTTTGGTTTTTTCAAAATGTCACACCATTTTGTAACTACACCAGTGGGTTGGTGTGACATTTTGAAAAACCAAAATTCAAAGTGATTGATAGTGTCTTCCCAAGGCACAACTGGAGTGTCCTCCAAAGGCACAACTTTGCCTCTCTCCAGCTGACTACAATGCCCATCATTCCCAGCCACAGCAGACAAAAATCAAGGATGATGAGGATGGGAAGGCTGAAGTTGGGCAGACCTGCTACAAAGCAACTGAAATTTTACAGGAGGTTTCTACACATTCAAATTATAGCATATGGCAGATTCTGGATAAAATTCAGTTATTAGACAGTATGGGCCCAAAGGAACCTATGACATCCTAAGAGAAGCACAGAAAGTACCAGAGCAAACTTTTAAATTGGTTTAAATGGGTTTTGCAGGAATGCTTTGGTTAAAAACAAAACAAAAAGCGGTTCTCACACTATTCGGGGCATAAAATGGACATACATGATCTCCCTCATACATATGTGAAGACACTGACCAGGTTCAAACATAGTGAGGAACCTCTAGTTCCCTCAGTCCGAGTTATGTAGGGAACCTGAAGATGGTGCAGCAGATGGTCACATAGCAGAGTTGAGCCAAAGTTGGAAGTAGCTGGTTTGGAAGTAGCTGAGTTGAGCCGAACGTATGCCCCCTTTCCCAATGTGCCTTGTACTGCATTTTAACTGGAAAGCTTTTGCCACGTCAGGTGCCATGCAGCCATTGGTTCTGATGGACGGGCTTGCCTGGAATGAAGTAGAGCTTTATGAAGAGTGTGGGTTCAGATGGAGTGTGTGCCTCAGGGCGAGCAGCACTCAGTTTGGCAAGCCAACTTCAGATCTTGGTTACCAGTGTCAAGTTTTGAGATCCAAATCAACCTCAGGTCCCTGCCATGACATGGGTTCAATCCCAGACCAGTCAGTTATCAACTTTGCATGTAAGTTCCATGTTCTATGCAAACCCACCCATTGTCAGTGTAGCCCAGTATGTATGATTCACAGGATTCTTCACCCTCATTAAAGGGAAAGCAGTGGCGACCGATGAGGGCGATGCCGGGAAGGGGGGCAGCAGTGAGCGGCATCTTTTAAAGTAAATTATAAGGTGCTTACCAGTGGTACTGCCACACTTGCAAGCTGATTTGAGCAGCAGCGCTCCACCTGGCATCTCGTGCGGCAGTGGCATGGCTCCATCACTCACCCGGTCTCTGCGCATATGTGGAAGCCATTTTTGTGGCCAGCATGGTGTTGCTGACCATGGCCTCTATGCATGCGCAGAGGCCAGGTGAGTGCCACAGCCACGCCACCATCATAGGAACACAGGGACAGAGGAAGCTGCCATATACTGTGTCAGACCATAGGTCCATCTCACTCAGGATTGTCTTCAGAGACTGGCAGCGGCTTCTCCAAGGTTGCAGGCAGGAGTCTCTCTCAGCCCTATCTTGGAGAAGCCAGGGAGGGAGCTTGGAGCCTAGATGCTCTTCCCAGAGTGGCTCACCCCACATGCCCCACTCCCTGGCCACGCACATGGCGCGGCTAGAATTCTTGAAGCTTTCGGCACCGGGGTGGGTGGCGGCAGGACCCCATCCTGGGCCTTTTTACTTTTAAATAATTAACTAGCTCCGAAGACCTTCGAGTCTGGGAACCAAATTTACCTAGGTGTGCCCCTGCTTGAACACCAGTAACTCCGCCTCTGTGCCAACCGTAATTTTTGGAGGTGCTGAATTCATGCTTGTATCCTGCATACCAGAATAAACATAATGTGCAAATTGGTCTAGATTTAATTTGATTGTCAGAAAGCTAAGCTCATGTGTGAACAGTTCATACTGTTGTTGCTGTTATTATTATTATTATTATTTTACATTTTATATCCCGCTCTTCCTCCAAGGAGCCCAGAGCGGTGCACTACATACTTAGGTTTCTCCTCACAACAACCCTGTGAAGTAGGTTAGGCTGAGAGAGAAGTGACTGGCCCAGAGTTACCCAGCTAGTTTCATGGCTGAATGGAGGTTTGAACTCAGGTCTCCTCAGTCCTAGTCCAGCACTCTAGCCACTGCATATACCAATGTATGCAGACACTGAATGATTTTTGCATTTGCAAAATACATCCAGTCCAAACCTGCAAGTAGTATGGAAAACTCCAGGAGAACACAGATTGATTTCGATAGATTTCAAATAGTTTATTTTAAAGCAACCAAGCAATTAAAACAATTTGCACAATTAATGTCATTTCAAGTGGTTAATTTGAGTTATTACTCAGTTAAAACTCAGTACCACAAAATATGAATACACACCCACTCAGGCCAATTCTGACACAGATTTGCTGAGGTCCCAAGAAGGTCTATATTCATGAATACATATTTATTATTATTATTAATAATTCGATTTCTATACCACCCTTCCAAAAATGGCTCAGGGCGGTTTACACAGAGAAATAATAAATAAATAAGATGGCTCCCTGTCCCCAAAGGGCTCACATTCTAAAAAGAAACGCAAGATAGACACCAGCAACAGTCACTGGAGGTCCTGTGCTGGGGGTGGATAGGGCCAGTTACTCTCCTCCTGCTAAATAAAGAGAATCACCACATTAAAAGGTGCCTCTTTGCCCAGTTAGCAGGGGATTTAGATTACAAGATATCAAATCACTTGATAACGTATTGTCATTCATTAATTTGCAGCTGAGAGATAATCTAGATGTTCAGATAAAGTATTCTTCAGAATGCAGGTGGGAAATCAAATTCGAATGCTTCCCCACATATACATTCTTTTAAAATAGAAAACTAGCATATCAAGGAGAACACCAGTCCAGGGGCTCTCAAATGGGTTTCCAGATGTTATTGGACTACAACTCCCATCATCCTCAGCCACAATGGCTCTGGTGATGTTGGGAGTCATAGTCCAACAATATTTGGGGACTCAAGCTTGAAAGCCCCCGGACCTTTCTTTCTCCCCCCAAAGCTCGCTTCCTAGAGACGAGGAGTTCATTTATGAAGAAGAGCATTCCATGCAGTTCCTCCCCCTTGCATTCCCAAATGGACTCTTAACAGGATTTTGAATATATGGACGGCTTTTTCTTTTCTTGACCATGTATATATTAATTTACCCAATCATGCAGAAATCTCACTTTGAATTATATAAGACAAAGAAACACTTTTTAAAAATTAAAAAAAGCCCCCAAGTTAGCACAACTTGTACCTGGTTGAACACTGAACTGCATTCCACTTTCCCCCACTTCTTACAAGCTGTAAAACTACCCAGAGTGCAGAAGCTGTCATTTGGATGCTTACGGGATGTGGCCATTGCTCAGTGGTGAAGCATCTGCTTTGTGTGCAGAAGGTCCCAGGTTCAATCCCTGGCACCACCAGATAGGGCTGAGAGAGACTCCTGCCTGCAACCTTGGAGAAGCTGCTGCCAGTCAGTGTAGACAATACTGAGCTAGATGGAGCAATGGTCAGACTCAGTATAAGGCAGCTTCTTCTGTTCCTATGGACATTCAGTGTTCTATCCAGCCAGGTTTTTCCAGCGTAGCTCACGACGATGACTCCTCTTTGCCCCACTATGTGAGAAATCCGTCATTAGGGCAAACATTGTGATTATGTTTCCTCCTCCTCTTTTTTGCGCTGACTTCTCACTGCAGCTTGCATACCAGTCCAGACACTCTTCAGCAGGAAAGTATTCTGAACGAGCCTTCCTAAGAGGAAGAGGCAGCAGCTGTGAAAGCAGGAAAACCCAAATGAGTGATGCCAACTGATAGAACAGCTTTTGTTTTGGGATCTGTGACCCAGCCAGCCACAAAGAAATGCAAAGTCTTTACAGCTTTAAGGTCAGTTTCTGGCATAGCCCTTTTCCGGCCTCCACATTAGTGGAAAGCAGTGTGGGAAGAAAGTGGGAGGCTGTGCTGTGCTGCTTGACATGTATGCGTATTCACATGACCTTCATGGTGCTGATGATCCCTCCCAAACTTGCATTGCCAGCATTATATCAACAGGTTTTTGACACTTAACTTTGGATCAGTTCTGATTTGCAGATTCCCATGCCCGGGACAAAGGAAATGTGAGCGCTTGAGCCATTATTTATCTTCCAGGGATGGTTGGACATGTTGCTGTGCTAGCAAGCTTGCCTTTCTCACACAGCCAGATGCAGCTGGGCAGAACCACCTCCTGTCTGTCCTCAACTGCCAGATGATTCACCTAATCTAGGGCTCTACAACTTTGTCCCTCCAACCATCATTAGATTACAGCTGCCATCATCCCCAGCCACAGTGGCCAACAGTCAGGGATGATGGGAGTTGCAGTCCAACATCTGCAGGAGGGCCAAAGTTGTGCAGCCCTGGCCGAATCCAACCAGGGGGTTGGATCAAGGCCACATTTGGGCTGCAGTGTTTCCTTAGGCAGTTTCCATACCTTGCATAAGAGAGCTGGCTCCGTTTTTTACTTCCTGACTCCATGAGCATTATTAATATCAAGCTCTCAAAAGCTGTTAATGCTTTCATGAACAAAATGAAACAAAAGCAGTTGTTAATGCTTTCGGAGATGTCCATTTGCAAAGAAGTGATTACACAGCAGCTAGCCAGCACTTGCTTTCTAGGTTGTATCTCGTCAGAGTGAATTCCAAACTGAAGTGTGCATGGGGCAATGTCCTTTGCATAGGGTTCAGGGGCCACAGTTCAGTGGCAGAGAATCTGTCCTACATGAAGAAGGTCTCATGTTCAATCCCTGGCATCTCCAGGTAGGGCTGGGAAAGACTCTCGCCTGAAACCTTGGCGTACTGCTGCCAGTCAGTGTAGACTATACTGAGCGAGATGGTCTTGTGGCAACAAGCACAACTTCTTCCCTGCAGGCTCCGCCCTGGTTGCACATGAATGGGAGACTATAAGTGTGAGCATTGTAAGATATTCCCCTCAGAGGATAGGGCTGCTCTGCGAAGAGCACCTCCATGCTTGCCTGCAGAAGGTTCCAAGTTCCCTCTCTGGCATCTCCAAGATAGGGCTGAGAGAAATTCCTGCCTGCAAACTTGGAGAAGCCGCTGCCAGTTTTTGTAGACAATACTGAGTTAGATGGACCAATGGTCTGACTCAGCATATGGCAGCTTCCTATGTTCCTATGACCAATGGTCTGACTCGGTATAAGTCTGACTTGGTATATCCAGGACCCTCCGTTTAGGTCTTGGATACCTGAAGGACCACTTGCTTCCAAGGGTTTCTGGCTGCTCAGCAAGGTTGCCAGAGGGGCCTTTGTTCCATGTGCTGACATTGAGAATAACAACAACAACAACAACAACAGGAAAAAGCAGTATAAAAATAATTTGAACAACACAATGGCAAAGAGCAAGCAATTTAACAACCCCAGCACAGAAACAAAATAGATCAAAGCCCAAATACTTTTAATGTATCGGGTACAATGAACTGTACTCATTATCTGGTGAAATTCTATTAAAAATACATAAGAAATAGGCTCACCTGATGAAGAAATCTTCTCACAGTAGTCCCATTTTATGGAATGAATGGATTTGTATACCACCCACTACCAAAATCTCTAGGCGGCCATTGAAATCAGAAGGACGACCGAAGGCTGTGAGACCCTCAGAAACAGAAATATACTATTTGGAGGGATGGGAGAGACATAAAAATCACTCCCCTCCCCCACCATACCCAGTCCACTGAGGAGAGAAGCCTTCTGCACAGGGATGCTGAAGCTGCTGCAGCCCTCCTTCCATTGCTGTGGATTATATCAGCCAGTGGGACTACTTTGAGTAATTTTGCTCATCATGTCAATGACAATTTTTTTTAAATTGAGGATTTTTGAAGAAAGGATTTGTAGGTCACAACGTCATAGTTTATAGTTATGCTCAACTATAAACTATGACGTTGTGACCTAAAAATCCTTTCTTCAAAAATGCTCAACTATAAACTATGACGTTGTGACCTAAAAATCCTTTCTTCAATGTAAAGGGACTGGATAAAGTTATTTAGAAGGTGAGGCATTCTGCACATGTTCAGAGACAACTTCATATTTATTGCCATCTATCTATCTATCTATCTATATCATTCTCCTGGGTGTGCATTGGAATGTGCGCCCAGATGATTGGCTGGGCAGCAGAGGCACCTGACTGGCTGAGGCACACCCAGGAGGATTGGTTGCCGGTGGGCCCGGCTGCAGAGGCCAGGTGGCAGCAGCAGTGGAGGGCCCGGCCACGGAGGCCAGGTGGCAGCGGGCCCGACCGGAGGTGAGGCGCCAGTTGGAGGCTGGGGTGGGAGGGAAACAGGCGGCGGGACATCCCTGTTCGCTGCCCAGGACGAGGAATGGTGGCAGCGGGGCCCTTTTTGGCTGCCAGCTGCCCGGTAAGGAGGGCCTGTGGCGGCGGTGAGGTCCGGCTGAAAATGGCCTCCCGCTGCTGTAAAATGCTCAGTGTGGGTGGAGGGGGAGGGGGCAGGAAGGGGAGGGCAAGAGAGAGTGGGGCAGGAGGAGGGGGTGAGAGAGAGAGTTGGGTGGGAGGGGGGAAGGGAGGCCATGAGAGAGTGGGGCGGGAGGGGGAAGGAGGGAGGGAGGCCAAGAGAGAGTGGGGTGGGAGGGGAAGGGAAGGGAGAGAGGGCAAGAGAGAGTGGGGCAGGAGGGAGGGGGATGGGGCAAGAGTGAGTGGGGCAGGAGGGAGGGGGGACAGCCAACCCCAAAGAGCGCACAGATGCTCTGTGCGGGCCTGCTAGTACCTTTTAATTTTCTGTCTACATTTATGTCCCACTTTTTAGGGGCGGAGCTACTCATGTTTTCCTGCATTCTAAGAATGCAGGCCACTGGGGTTGCCAAAGTGCAGCTGCAGCTCCTGCCACCTGTGCTGCTGCTCCTGCCACTTGACAGCCAACTTGCAGGCCAGGCAGAAGCTGGAAGGGCCCCTTTCCCCTTCCATGGAGATGTATTTGTCTGCCCTAGCTGTGGCAGAAGTGCACAGGTAAGGAGAGCACTGCTAATTAAGATTGTCTGGAGACATGGAGTTAAAGTTCTAAATAAAGTAATTTATTTTGGAAATCCATCAGGAAGCTAGATAAGGCCTACATGCCTAGTTGCTTGCTATATACAGGAAGAAGGGAAGGGAGAAGGAAGTCTCTCTTTCCAGGTGAAAGAATGAAACCTATCAGTTTAACAAAGGCGGAGCAGAGTAGAGAAAGCATATTCGGAGAAGCAATTCCCTTGCTGACTATCTCTACCCCTAGAGCCTCCACTGAGCAATAGGGTTGCTGGTGCTAAAAGTTGATGCCATCAGGAGCTGCATCTCCAACCATTCCTTTCTGCTTCTAATCGGCCCACCAGCTGGCTGAGAATGGAGTGTGCATGTATACCCTGATGCAGACACAGGGCACAGGTAGGCCCTCCATTCTGCATGCATAGAAGCGGCAACAGAGGTGAAAGGCGGAGCTGCAGCACCACGTGGCAAAAGCGGAGACAAGGCACTGCAGATGATGAGCAGGAGGTGGGGCTGCAGGGTACCCATGCCCGTGTGAACATGGCACTCCACTGCTGCTCTTCCTCCAAGGATCCCAAAGCACTATATGTTCATCCTCACAACATCCCTGTGAGGTTGTGTTGGGGTATGGCAGGTGGAGGTGGGGAGAACCCAGGGGCACTTACCCCAGGGGCTGGTTGGGCCCAGCCAACAGCACATGTATCTCACCCATCAGCCACGATTAAGAGCAGGGGCAGAGTGGCCACATCTTGGCCGGACACGCTTGGGCTACAACTGCTTGGTCAGGATGAAGAAAGTGGAGCATGGGAGTCTCAGAGGCACTTGCAAGAACTCGTGTCGGTCTCACGAGACCTGGGAACGAGATCTCGGACTGGTCCTTCCTCTCCCAAGACTTGCGGGATATGCAAGGGACTATTGAAAAGCAGGCAGGCCAATGATGAGGGGCCGTCTGCTGGCAATGGCTAAGCTCCCTGGGCTTGAGGAATTGGAGCATGGAGGACTAGAGAAGGGGGTAAAGGTGGCGAAAACTGCCCTCCCTGGCAGCAATACTCTGAGGCCTTCCCCTGCAATCCAAGAGCAACTGCCAGGAACCCCAAGTGGCCGGGTGGCTTGACAGGAAGTTTAGGTGGAGGGATAAGTGACTGGCCCAAAGTCACCCACCAAGCTGCATAGCTGAATCGAGATTTGAACTCAGGTCTCTCCAGTCCTAGTCCAACATTCCAACCACTAAACCATGGTGGCTCTTTAATTTGGGGCCTGCTGATGAAAAGGAAGGTCCTGGGGCACAAATTTAAGCTTGCTGCTGGGCTTCTGCTTTGGAGGGCAAAATAAAGAAGACAAAAGAGGACCTGTGAGGAGAACACTGGATTTAATTGAAGTATGAGGTGCTCAAAACACTCATTGCTTCTGTCTTGCTTGAAAAACAGCTCTCTTTCAGCCCTGAGATAAATATTCTTCCCTGTCATTTCTTTGGAGTTTGCCGCGTTGGGAATGAGATTCAGTAGAAACAGCAACTACTGAAGCATCATTGTCATGAGGTGGCAACAAATCATTATGGAGTCAGTTATATTTCATCAGCATTCCCCCCACCCAAAGACTGCTTCATTCATTCATTCTCTCTCTCTCTCTCTCTCTCTCTCTCTCTCTCTCTCTCTCTCAAACTTTCTAAGCAAGGAAATTCATTTCACAAAGCAATACTTAACCTCCTGTCTTTGCTTGGCCTACACTTGGTGAAGAAGTTGCTTGAGCTTTGAAATGTCGGATGAATCAGAATTTTTTCAAAAATAGCAAAGCTATAGCAATGACTGATTGAAGGGGTGTGCAGAACTGGTTCGCTCGCAAACCGGACTGCTGCAAACCAGGCCGGTTTGAGCAATTCGATCGTGAACTACTCTGAACTGGTACAACCTGGTCCGTCAGACCGACTGGTCCAGCTGATCAGTTCAACTGAACCAGTTCACTTTGGTGCAGTTCAGTCCGAATTCAAACTGAATTCAGATTGAACTGTTGCAGTCTGTGCACACCCCTAATTTTGGAATAGTCACCAGAATTTAAGGGGAAAGGGAGGACATGGCTCAGTGGCAGCGCATATGGCCCCAGGCTTAATCACAGGTATCCTTGGAAATGGAAACAAATTTTTTAGACATCATTTTTGTGTTGGTCAACGACCGTAATAAAGATTATTATTATAAAAGACATCATTTCTGATTCTGTTACAGACATATTTCCCAGACCGTAGCTATAAAATTTAAAGGTTTTATAAAAATAAAGCCTTATAGTAGGAGATGTTCTCTTGCCATTGGATATACAGACAGGATGCCCTCCTGTCTTAAGGAGACAATTATTACATGCTTTTGAAGAAGCCTGTATTGGATCCCTCCGCGAACACAGGCCTCCAGTACCTTAGCTATGCCACTGGTCCCATAGGAAACTGCCTGACACCAAGGAAGACCATTGGTCCATCTAGCTCATTTTTCTTTTCACTGGCTGGAAGTGGCTCTCCAGGGTTTCAGGCAAGACACTTTCCCACCCTTATGTGGAGATGCCAGGGATGGAACTCCAGACTTTCCACATGCAAGGCAGATGCTCTACCACTGACCTATGGCACCATCTTCAAGTATCTTGGAGAAGACAGTGGCTTATTTACACACTGCAGATACTGGAAGAGAGGGTCAAATTAAAGAAGGGCCATCTCAATTAACAATAGATTCCCTGATTGGGGAAGGATGTTGTCATGTCCATCCAAGGCCATCCTTAGGGAGGGCCAACCAGGACACTTGCCCCCAGCCCCACACTCCCCCAGGCCCTGCTGTCTCTCTCCCAACCACCCCACCCCTATTTCTATCTCAGCCCTGGTTGCCAATTTGTTCAGTCAACAAATTGATTTGAACATGGCCAATTGCGAACAGCAAGAACTCTCCTGAAGATCGTTATCACCCATCATTCATGGCTTTATTTGCTGCCACCTCTGTCTCCCACTGGCCACCGCCACGACAGGCAGGGATTTCCTCTTGCATGAGCACGATTCTCCAAGGGCAGCATGGCTGGCTGGCTGGCTGCAACCCCAGTGGGAGCCTGATCTCTTCCCAGCAACTCGCCTTGTGTTGTTCCCTGTTTGCTGCTGCTACTTCCATTCAGCCTCCGGCCCTCCTTAGTCACAGCAGCAGCAACAAGAGTGAGGCTGGCAATGGCGAGTGAGGCCCCCGGCAGGCCTGCGTGCACGCCTCCCTCCCTGTTGCCCCCATCGGCAGGCTGCCTCATGTCTCAGTCAGCAGCAGCACTCCAGAGTCCCCAGGCACAGCACAGGAGGATCAGAAACCGGAATCGTCTCCTAGGCCAAATGAGCACGAGACTCCATGAGTGAGAGCAGGAGAGAGAAGCCGAACTAGAGAATGTGTAGAGAAAGAGAGAGACGCAGATACAACCGGGGATGCAATTGCGGCTGCAAAGAACTTTTTCCTCCCCTCCCCTGTGCTGTCTTGGCATTTCTTTTCATTTCAGCAGCACATGGCTCCTAGCACCAGCCCTGCCCTTCTGGCCACCAGTGATGTCTCCTGTACACCCTGACTTCCTTCCCTCACGGAGTTGCTACCTTCCCCACTTCCCAGCCCAGCACACCAGAACAGAAAGTACAGTGAAAGTTCAGGTACTAAAGTTGACAACAAATAAATCACGGAGGCAGTGATTAATTATTAATTTTTGGCCTTGATTATTGTATATAATTTTATTTCTATTTCTCTGTGATCTGCCTTGAGAAAATCATATTTGTAAATGCAGGCCGTATAAATGCATGAAATATACATGCATGCTTTGAATGTTTTTGTTGAAAAGTGGTTTACATAGCAAAAGATATAAGCAAGTTTTTGCTCCAAAGGAGCTTACAATCTTAAAACAAACTCACTTGCTTACTCACACTGTTTACATAGTATGATGAGTCAGTATCATTCCATAACCATAAGAAATGTTGAGGAGACTCCCGCACATACTGATTCGCCCCCAGCTCCGCACCCCTCTAGGGATGGCCCTGTGTAGTCCCTAGGGATGGCAGTTAAGATCTTAAAGCAAAAGGCACACCCCAAAAAAGAAAGTGATCAGTTGGGAGAGAGGGTGACATTTATTTAAATACATTTTTCTTTAATGCCATGATTAAGAAATGCTCATCTCTCATTGGATATGTTTTACATCCTTTCATAAGTTCAATAAATGACCTGCTTTATAAATAATAATAATGCCAGTGATCACACCTCTGTAGAAAGTTTAATTAGAATTATAAAATGTTGGTGACATGTAGAGTAATGAGGCATGTTATTAGGTGCTAGGGACAGCTCTTTTTTTCACAGATGATGACTACCTAAGCAGAGATGCAGAACAGGCCCTCTCCCTTATCCAACCTTTCTTCAGGCATCTCAGGTCCACCTTGCCTGCAGAGCCAGCTTCATTTTCAGACAGGTGGCGGGCATATTGTTTCATCCAAATAAGATAACCCCAAATTATTGGGGATGTGGTGCCATGTGGTCACTAAGAGTCAACACTGACTTGACAGCACCTAATCAATCAATCAAATTATTTATTCATTTAAAATGTTTATATCCCACCCCTCCAGTACATTACTGCTCAGGGCAGGGGGCTCACAACAACAAAACAATAAAAACAGTATAAAATTAAAAACCACAAATCAGATAAAGCACAGTATAAATTTGATAAATTAGGAACATAGGAAGCTACCTTATACTGAGTCAGACCATTGGTCTATCTAGTTCAGTATTGTCCTCACAGACTGGCAGCATGTTCTCCAAGGGATCAGGCAGGAGTCTCTCTCAGCCCTATCGTGGAGATGCCCAGGAGGGAACTTGGAGCCTGTTTTAATAGATTAAAACAAACCCAGTAAAAAATGGGGGGAAAAATCACAGGACTTTAAAAATATCTACAACAATAGCATCTGATCATGGTGTTGTTGTTTTTTTAATGTATTACCATTATTTTCTGTTCCTCCATTTGGGTTGAGGGCTTCTAGAGCAATTTATAACAATTATAAACCACAACGAGCAATAAAATAAGTAAAGATGATGACAACCAGTTGAGTATCCAAAAATCTCAGCATTAAAAAAATAGAATTATTTATTTTTTAGCTGTTTAATTGTATTTTAAAATTTTTATTCCCGATTATTGATTGATTTTAACTGTTTTATGATACTTTTGAACTGCCCGGAGCTATTTTATAAAGGCGGTCTAAAAATCGAATAAACAAATAAAAACAAAGGGAGATGACTCGAAAGTATAAAAGGCCTGGGAAACCAAACAAAAACTGGCACCAAAAATACACACATCAGAACTGGCACTAGGCTGGCCTCCCCGGGGAGAACAATTCAAAGCAGGGATGCCAGATCTGAGCAGGATCTATCCCTAGTCAGCACCTCACTGCTGAAGGTAGGAGGAGGACCCAGAGAAGGGCCTCTGAAGGTGATCTTCACATTATGATAAGTTAATGCATGAGAAAGCAATTATTCAGGCAAGTGTGGGCAGATGTAAGGTTTCAGGGAGCTACTTTCTCTCTCTCTCTCTCTTTTTTTTTTGCTATATGCTTGAGGTTCCAAGATGTGGTCTGCATGTGTGCAGACATCCTTAGTGTGACTGGACAATCGGACCACTACTGAGAATAAGTGAGGACATCAAAACTCCTGGATTCCAGAATAATTTTGCTGCAAGGCAGAAGGGGAGCAAGAGAAGCTGCTTTGTGGAAGAAGAAAGCTGAGAGAAATTAATGGGAGACATTAATGGAAATTAAGTCAAGGCACCCTGGATTACTCCAAGAGATAGAGATGAAAAATGGCATGGCCTTGCCCCCACACAAATGACACAACCCGTCAATCAGATTCGCAGTATTGCCTTAAGAAACCCATTTCGGCATGTGCTCCCTGCCTGGGTCAGTGTATGATGGATTCTCCCTGATCTGTAATAAGATGGGGATGGTGATCTGCCTTTCAGGGTTCTTGTCAGTGAGCTCTGATAAAGATTATGCAGTCCCCTGCACATCAAAAGTGCCATATTAATGAGATCATAGTATCGACTTTGTGCAGTGATGAGACATACGGTTCTGAGGCTGCTGAGCAATGTGAAAGGAAGAATGGCTCTTTGCCTTTCACAAGAAAGACTAAATCGCCCAGTATTTGTCTCACATCTTTGATCCTGCGGGGATAACAGAGTAAGTGACCAATTGCAAGTGTGATTCTCAATTAAAGGTGTGAGAGAGATTCACTGGGAGCTAATGGCGCCCTTATCCCACTTATTAGACTCTTCAGAGTACACAAACACACTCATACATAAACATCTCACTAGGGGACAGGCCAGACTGACAGCTATTTCTGAAAGTCAGAGATGCATCGCTAGAGGGGAAGCTCCTTTTCTGAAGAATTAGCATTGCCCAGAGATGGAACCTAATGAGAACAGTGGGAAACCCATGGTGATAATGAACAGACCGAGCTGCACAGGGCTCCCCTGAAGCATGAGAAAGCCCACCGGTTATTTTATTGGATTTGAGAGAGACCCTTGCTTTTGTTTACTAATGTGTTTTGATTACTTGGTATCTGTCCAGAATCGAGTGGGGATTCATCACTAGCAGTGGAAGAGATTAAACGTGTCATGCTGTTGGCAATTTATTTTTCAGGCTGCTTTCATGGGTAGCACAATGATATGGCAAATGATCTGCGCTCCGTGTCAAAACCAGAGCATCCTTTTCTCCTGGGTAGCTTCATCCTCATCCGTGTTTTAATAGAGAGGGCAGGGAGGCAGAATATGAGCTGAAGATTTGGATCTCTCTTTGCAGACTGAAGTTGCAAGGACCCAGGGGTGTGTTGGAGGTGGAGGGGAGTTTGACTAACCGACTAACCCCAATTATAACAGAGCCAGCATGAGCGGTAAAAGTTGAGCCTATTAAAGTGTAGCTTGAGACAGTAGTTTCAAATCCAAAAGCAAGATCCAAAAGCAAGTAAGCTTTTTGGAGGAAGTTACATAGTTGGATAGAAAGCCTGTATGCCTGAGCTTACTGTCTCCATAGTATAGAGAAAGGGAGAGGGAGAAGCTACATAGATAAAGGAGTGTTCAGCAGAGAAAGTCAAGACCAGTCTGGGAGCAAGAAGGGTGAAGAGAAAGGCCCTGAGAATATCAGTCTACCAATCACAGAAAGCCATACGTATGATTGTCTCTGCTGCTGTTTCTTGTATTTTGTACTGTTTTTATGCTTGTGTTTTAATTTAATTTTTTATTAGATTTGTTTTTATATTTTTAGTTCAATAGTTTAATGTTTCTTTTTATAATCTTGTTTTTAAATTTTATTGTGAGCTGCCTTGGGATTTTCTTAATGAAAGGCGGGGTATAAATTTAATAATAAATAAATAAATACGAGAGAGAGAGAGAGAGAGAGAGAGAGACCCTTCCCCACTGTCACTACTCCTAATGCCCCTAGTAGTCACTAGGTTAAAAGGTGCCAAGCGTCTATGCTCCTGGAGTTCCACCTCCAACAGGTGGAGGTCCTGGCCTAAGAATTTGAGGTTTCCCCCTCATTTTGGTGAACACACCCTCCACAAAAACCTAATAACTCATGGGCTGTTTCTCAAAAGCAAAATCAAAGTAGGAGGAATGTCCAGTTCATGCTCCCAAGAAATAGTCATGGGTCAGCAAACACTGAGGTAGGAAGAGGAAGACATGATCATAATCTAGCCTCGATTAGGGATGTGCAGAACAAGTTTGAATCGGTCCCAGTTTGATTTAAACTGGTCTGGTTCGAGTGGGTTCAAGCTTAAACCAGACTGCCAAAGCGGGGCGGGGGCAGTTTGAATTCGAGCTGAACCAGGTTTGGTTGGATCGAACCGGTTCGGTCTTTACTGGATTGCCCTTTACAAGCATTCCGAATCAGGCCGAACCAGTTGAAGTGCCTGAACTGAACCACTGGCCAGTTCTAATGAACCAGTTTGTGGAATGGCAGTTTGGTTTGAATTCAGTTTGGACTAGCAGTTCAAATTTGAATCAAACCACCCAGAGCAGTTCCAACACACCCCTAGCCTCAGTCTGGGCAGGATGGTACAGGATATGCTTTCCCTCTACCCTTGATACAAGGCTGAGCAGACAATGTGAGTTGGCCCCTGCTGTCCTACCCAGATAGAAACTAGCAAACAATCACTTTCCCCTCCCCTTACCACAGTGTTTGCCAACACTTGACCAGTTTGAATCGATCCTAGTTTGATTCAATCCGGCTTGGTTCAAGGAGGTTCAAGCTCCAACCAGACTGTCCCCTTCAGGTTCTTCAGGTGTGCACACAGGGCTTGGAGCCTGTTCTACAGGTGCACACACAGGGCTTGGAGCCTGTCTAGACACTCCTCCTATCCGGCTGCCGGTCATGAGAAGAAATGGTCTTGTGGTAGCAAGCATGACTTGTTCCCTTTGCTAAGCAGGGTGCACCCTGGTTGTATATGAATGGGAGACTAGAAGTGTGAGCTCTGTAAGATATTCGCCTTAGGGGAGGGAGCCGCTCTGGGAAGAGCACCTTCATGCTTGCATACAGAGACGGTTCCAAGTTCCCTCCCTGGCATCTCTAAGATAGGGCTGAGATAGACCCCTGCCTGCAACCTTGGAGAAGCCGCTGCCAGTCTGTGTAGACAATACTGAGCTAGATGGGCCAATGGTCTGACTCAGTATATGGCAGCTTCCTATCTAACCAGCCTCATATCTTCAGTGTTTTTCTCCCCCTCCCCAAATGTCTTTCCTCCCCAACCAAAAAAATTAAGTGAGGAGTTGCTCCTCAAGGTTTCCCTTTAACCTGTAAGGACCTCATCTATATGTGTTTGTAACAATCTCTGTAAAGCTGGCCTCAGAGGGTAGAGCTCTTGATCCCTTTGGTCTTAAAGTGCCTCCTACATTCCTATTATGATATTCGTTCGTTCGTTCGTTCGTTCATTCATTCATTGATAGCCCACCCTTCCTCTAAGGAGCTCAAAGCAGCATGCAAAAGTCATTCCTTTTTATCCCCAAAACTACCCTGTGTAAGGAGGACCTGCTTGGACTCTTCCCTGAAGGAGAACCTGCCCCACCCAGAGCAAAACCTCTTAGAGGAGGAGGAGTATGCCCCAGCCAAGATCCCAGTTCCCAACAAAAGCCTCCTAGAGCCAACAAACCTTCAGCAGTCAGAACTTGTTTTCCCCTTCAGAGGAGTCCTAGGGGACCCAGTGCCCCCTAGAAGGCTCCTGTTCTGTCCTCAAAACCCCCTTCATCACTCCTTGGGCCCCACGAGAAGAGGCATAATGAGTGCCAGGCAGAACTCCAACAAGTCTAGAGATGAAGTGCTTGCCTAACTGTTTGAGGCTTCTATCCCAATGGCCCCACTCAGGAGGAGGGGGAGTATCTTGGAGATAGCAGGGAAGGGATTGGAACTCTCTGCATCGAAGCATGCAGGTGCTCTTCACAGAGCAGCCCCATCCCCTAAGGGGAATATCTTACAGTGCTCACATATGTAGTCTCCCATTCAAATGCAAACCAGGGCAGACACTGCTGAGCAAAGGAGACAATTCTTGCTTGCTACAAGACCAGCTCTCCTCATTTTTGTTGGACAGACTTTGTATTGCTCTATGATTTCTACAAGGCAGAATGAAAATTCTGTGCAGCTTAGAAGTTTATACTAATTGTGCAGCAACACCAAATTTTAAAATAAAACATATTGCCTTATTCTCTCTGGCCTATGCAACACAAACTGTCTATAATCTATATGGATTTTCACCTCTATTAGTGAAAGCAACTGTCTTGGTTGATCAACTGTAGTCAAAACAACCAACTGCATTAAATATTTGGCTTGTTTATAACAGAAGCCTAATTATCCAGATCTTGATCTCATATTGTCTAAATTCAGTATGTCCTCCACCCACATGGCTTTGTGCCAGTGTATTCCCATGTAAGCCACTTCCTTATTTATCCCAGACTCTTGCCAGATCTCCGCTACACACCCATATTTGTTTTATAGCAGCTTAACTCTCATGGCTTCTTCCAAAGAACCCTGGGCAGGTGCAGAGAATTCTGCAGGAAATCTCTAGCTCCTGTCATGGAACTTCAGAGTTCCTTAGAAACAGAGAATGATAAAATAAACAGTGTTTTGGTACTATCCATATGGCCTCTGGTTATGGGCATGTTATCTGTTTCTTGATCCACTGGGCAAACACATTATATTATTCTAATACATAAGAAGCATGGATATGGGAAAGCTCGACACAGTGAAAGATGAAATGAATTGACTACAGATTGACATCTGGGGCAACGGTCAGAATTAAAATGGACTCTTTCAGTCAGAAAATCATACTGTTTACTACACAGGACATAAAAACAAAGAAGGAACTAGTGGGCCCGGGCGCTGAGCATCTGTGCCTCTAGTTGGGCCCAGCTGCCCCCCCCCCCACAGGCCGTCCCGCTGCTGCCGGCCAGGCTACGCTGCCCCCCCCCACTTCCTCCATGTGGCTGGGCCAGGGCCCCGCCATCGCCGTCTCACCCCGGCAGGCCAGGGCCAGGCTGTCCAGCCGCCACCTCCCGCCTCCTCCTCCCAACTGGCGGGGCTTTGCCTGCCATCTGCCTGCCATCTGCTCCCCTCCTTACCACTGCTATAATTTCTCCCTGCTGCCGCTTCCTGCCTCATCCTTCCAGCCAGCAGGGTTTTGCCCACCATCCAACCACCTCTTCCTACCAGTGGGGCTTCGCCTGCCAGCCCTCTGCCTCCACCTCTTGTTCACTCCTCCATCTCTTTACTCCATGCCCCTCACCCCTCTTAGTCATGGCTGCAGCATTGCTGCCACCCACTGGGCAAGCTGCAGCCCCTGATCCCCAGAGATCTCCCCACCCACACCCAAGCCCCGCTCCCGCTCCTCTCAGATTCCTCTCCTCTACAGCCTATATACTCTCTATATAGATTCCTCTCCTCTACAATCAAGAACCTCTTCCAACCAGTAACAGTTGCATTCCAACTGACCTTAACCATCACAGGATCCTTATCTACATATGGAATCCCCACTGCCCAATCACCGCAGTGCCACAGGCTCCTCCTCCCTATCTGCATATGGAATCTCCACTGCCCAATCACCATGGTGCTTCTGCTATCACAGGCTCCTCCTCCCTATCTGCATATGGAATCTCCACTGCCCAATCACCATGGTGCTTCTGCTCTCACAGGCTCCATCTCCCTATCTGCATATGGAATCCCCACTGCCCAATCAGATGCTTCTGCTTGTGAACTCTGTCAGCCAATCGCCTCCTCCCTCTTTGTCAGCCAATCACCTCCTTTCTGCCACGTCCCCACGCATGGCCCATCTTGGAGAATTAATAATATAGAAGATGGTGTTGCTGTCGTAGGGAAGGATATAGCAATGGCAGTACTTGGGTGCAAATACAGTCAGTGACCGACTAATATCAATTAGATTGTGCGGACAATGCTTTAACATGGCAGTTTTTCAAGTCTATGTCGCAACAACTGTTGCAGAAGAGAAAGTTGAGTTTTATGCTCAAGTTCAGTCTGAAACTGACAAAACATGCAAGCAAGATGTGCTGCTGGTGGTTGGAGACTGGAATGCCAAAGTTGGAAATGGTAAGGAGGAAAACATGGTAGGACTGTTTATAGACTGAGAAGTCCATAATGCTGGGAAAAGCTAAAGAAAAAAGAAGAAGATGGCCAGCAACAATGTGAATGGACTTAATTGCGACAGCAATGAATGCACCACTGAGAGACCTAAAAGGCCATGTTGAAGACAGATCATCCTGGAGAGAATCTATGTGGTCACTAAGAGTCAACACTGACTTGACGGCACTCACTCACTCACTCAACCAATCACATTGTGTCCTGGATTAGAAAAGATGTTCTTTGTATAAAGAGCACCCTAACTGCTGCTAAGTTACTGCTGTCATAGCCCTCACTGTGTTCCAAATACAAATGACATATTTGTCTGTGCAGATGACAGCAAACAGGATACAAAGGAAGCCCCAGGATGAATGAATGCTTGTATAGGAGAAACAGGATCATGGTTGGTATGTCTGCAGACAGTCAATCTATATGCAATGTTCCATCATAGGGTTCAGTCCACATCACTGGGAATCCTGGAGCAGGGAGAGAACCACATGTGTGCAGCTATATGCTTAGGCCCTGGGTATTTAAGAGAACGTCTTCTTCGCCATGAGCCCCACCGCCTGCTAAGATCATCTGGAGAGGTTCCTCGGCAAGTGCCACCAACTCGTCTGGCAGCTACTCGGGAATGGGCCTTCTCTGTTGCAGCCCCTGGACTTTTGAATGTGTTCCCTGTTGAGATAAGGGCCTCCCCATCTCTGGCAACTCTTAAAAAGGCACTGAAGACACCTTTATTCACCCTGGCTTTTAATTAGATCTATGGTTCTAAAATATATATATTTTTTCAGTCTCTCTTTCTATCTGTTTAGTCGTGTCCGACTCTCAGTCACTCTATGGATCACTGCACTCCATGCCATCCTTTTTTTTAGTACTCGGTTTTAAATGTTTTAACATTTTTAGTGTTTTAAATGTTTTTAATTCAAGAAGTGAAAATGAGCCCCTTTTTTGCCTCCCCACTCCCCGGCCACTAGTCATATATTCACTGCAGAACTGTAAGGACATGGTGAATTTCATCAGCATCTTCAATGGAACACGGGAAACTGCCTTATACTGAGTTTGACCATTGGCCCATCTTGCCCAGTATCCTCTATATTGACTAGCAGTGGCTCTCCAAGGTTTCAGGCAGGAATCCCTCTATTGAACCCTACCTGGCGACACCAGGGATTGAACCTGGTCCTTCTCCATGCAAAGCAGATGGTCTTCCACTGAACTATGGCTCGGTAAAACTTTTCTTGGTACACCTTTTCTCTCACTCCTTTGAAAATAATATCACACACTGTACACGTGCATTCACATGGCTTAGGAACAATTTTAAAATATATATACCTCCTACAATCACCTCATATATTCATACAACATTAACAACATTTCTGACGGTCTTATTCACTCCCTCCCTCTTCCCACCCCACAAACAACCCAATCAAAGTTTTCCATGGGAAACTAACTATTCCAGATTTCATTATATTCTTTAGCAACTGAACTCATTTGCTAAAGAATATGATGGGAGGAGGCACAGAAATTGTGGAGGACAACCTCCAGCTGTAGAGACACCATAGCAGCCTATATATCTATACATCAGAGAGGTCTTCTAGTAAAGGAAGGTCTTCATCTGCCAGTCCTCTTATTTATATATGTTCAATAGAGAGATGGTGAGATGGATAGAGCCATAGTTCAGTGGAAGAGCATCTGCTTTGCATGCAGAAGGTCCCAGGTTCAATTCCTGGTGTCTCCAGGTAGGGCTGGGAAAGATTCCTGCCTGAAACCTTGGAGAGCTGATGCTAGTCAGTATAGACAATACTGAGGATGATGGGCCAATGGTCAGACTCGGTATAAGGCAATTTCCTGTGCTCCCTTGAAGTGAATTCCATACAATTGGTGCCACAGCTAAAAAGGTCCTGTTTCTCAATATTGGCCTAGTATTGTATCACTTGAAGTTAATAGCTGAATCCTCCTTAATAGTGGAGCAGAGTTAGATCAAGGTAAGCGGCTGTTGAAAATTCTAGCCCCAAAAGACAAGAACCCTAATCACACATCCATTAAATATGCATACAATCTGTGTACAATCTACATATGAATATTGATTTATGCATGCATACAGTTAAATAGCTGCATCTTACACATATACATAGCAATATGTATATTTGAGGGGTCCAGATCCCATATTATCTTTTTAAATGAACTCTTGTGCAGTCATTCACATGAAAGGCTGTATGCGTGCTCTGGGACTTGTACATGCATACAACATGACACGTGATTAGCCCTATAGATAATCTCAGGGAGTGTTTCTTAAAATATGCTTGATGGGTCCAATGTCCACCAAAGGTCATTTCTTTAACTTGCTCTTTTACTTTAGGATAGAAAATCCTATAATAAGACTTGCCAGATTAGTGGTGTACAGACTCAGGCCATGGTATATTTATCTGGAGGAAGCTGTATGCAGCTATCAGGTAGTTATTTTGTTCCAGTGGCTGTGTTATTTTTGTTCCAGTGGCTATAATAGCATGAAAATATAGCTTTGAAGCCCTCACCATTTCAATAATTTCTGTGTATTTTTACCTTTATGTCCTGAAGTGCAGCACACCAAAGGAAGAGTATATTTAAGGCCAACCTGCAATCATTCCTAGAACACAAAACTACAGCACATATGAGAGCTGTATATTACAATCTCCACAAAAGGGAACTCAAAGCATTATTCTGAGGATATATATATATAACTTAGAGGACTGGCCATATTATTACCAAGTGTGCTGACACTGAGAGAGCCAAGAGCTAATCCTTTCGCCAGATAGTCAGAGCAGCATATGATACTGCAGAAACTGAGAACAATTCTCTGGGTGCAGCAGGGTGTTCGGAAGGGAGGAGTGAGGAGCATCTTTTCTGATTTGAGCATTTTTCAATTTTTGGACCTAAACCTTGTGGTTAGGGTGGGCACATTTTTATGGCCTTCCTCTTGTGCCTTAACTGCGGCCTGACTGAAGCTTTTACTGGCTTGGAGATAAAGTGATGGGAAATGCTTTACATGCTACATCAGGGATAGGCAACTTGGCACTCCAGCTGTGTTGAACTAACAGCACTATCCCCAGCCACAATAAATTGTGGCTGGGGATGATGGGAATTGTAGTTCAGAATCAGAACCAGATATTTATAATGGCCATTGACCAGCACATCACAATCAAACCCATCACCAAGGAAATGTCATTCCACAACCGCTGGCGTACCAATATTGACTACTTCTGTGCTGCATTTTTTGCATGTCAGGCTAGTATTTGAGGCACAGGAACAGGCGGGGGTGGCTGAAGATATGGTAGCAAATACTGCATTGCCCCACAGTCCTAGTGGAGGCCAAGCTCCCTTGAAAAATGGACACTTGCCAGTTTTGAAAATGGCGCGAGGAAGAGGGAAGTTTGCCTGTTGCCTTTTCTTCTCTCCTTGTCCTTCTTGCAGGCTCCTTGCAAAGCCTGAAAGGGTCAGATCAGTCCCAAAGAGCTGCTGTGATGCCCTGCTAACTGGGCAAAGAGGCACCTTTTACCGTGGTGATTCTCTTTATTTAGCAGGGGGAGAGTAACTGGCCCTATCCACCCCCAGCACAGTACCTCCAGTGACTGTCGCTGGTGTCTATCTTGTGTGTTTTTTTAGAATGTGAGCCCTTTGGGGACAGGGAGCCATCTTGTTTATTTATTATTTCTCTGTGTAAACCACCCTGAGCCATTTTTGGAAGGGCGGTATAGAAATTGAAGTAAATCATCATCATCATCATCATCATCATCATCATCATCTTGCTGCCTGCTGCTGGCACTCCCAACAATCTGCCACCTGAGGCACTGGCCTCTCCTCACCTCATGGACTCATGGACCTAGCAACAGGGTTAGGCAACAGCTGCTCTTGCAGTAACCATATGCTGTAGGAATTGGTTTGTTTGCCAGTTACATTGCAAGAGGCTGACCTTGCCAGCTGCTTTCATAAGAGAGGCACCTCTGCTTTGAAGAGCAGACAACAGAGAGAAGTCCAATGAGGGTGGCTGTCACAGAATGCTGCATAAGATGTGCTGTGAATGTATCTGTCTCAAGCAGCTGTTTTAAGGCATAGGGGCCTTTGCCAGGAAAAAAACTGGCAACCTTCAACTGCTATGCTCCAAATTAGGGATGTACATGAATAGATTTTTTCAATTTGATTCAAGCTTGAATCAAATCAGTTAGATTTGTTTCAAGCCCGAATCTGACCTCCCCCACCCAAATCACCCCTGATTCCATTTGGATCTGAATTAACCCGAATTTGAATTGATTTGGGGGAAAAGGAGTTCTGGGGACATAAAATAGAAGGTTGGGTGGTAGTGCTCAATGGGTGGTAGCTACCACCCAAATTTCAAAGAAATTGGCTGAAGGGCTGGGTTTTTAAACAAATTTTTGAAGTTTGCACGTTTTAATTCCCCCCCCCATAGGAAATAATGAGGATTCCAGAAGCCCCATAATTCCATGTAGGTAGCACCAGGGTGGTCCAAAGTGGGTTGCAGTGCAGTGCACATGGGGTGCCAACCACCCCCCAAACCACCAGTCCGTGGGGTACTGGGTTCTGCTCTTATATTCAATTTTTGAGGTGTTCTGAGTGGATTCTTTGGTGCAAAATGATTCTGAGTAGATTCTTTGGTACTTTTATTTATTTTATTATTATTTATTTAAAATATTTATACCCCGCCCCTCCAGTACACTACTGCTCAGGATGACTCACAACAATAAAATAGATACAACATACCATAAAAGTAATACAATTAACCAAATTAAGTAAACAAGTTAAAAGTCAGGTTAAAAACTACAATCAGTTTTAAGTTTCAAATTAAAAGTTACTATAAAAGCTAAAAATTGAGAATTATCGAAACTAAAAACTAAAGAACATACCAAATATAACCAAAGATGAAGCATTAAAAAGCCTCTATAACAAGGTGTGGTTTTAGTTAAAAACAAAAAACACAAAAACACTGAGGGAGGGAGCATGGCGAAGCTCTTCAGAGAGGGCATTCCAAAGCTGAGGGGCCCCCAAGTCCCAACCCGTGCCCCCAAGTACCAAAGATGTGCACAGACATACAAAGATGTGTGCACTCGTACAGCATAATGTCTGAATTGGGCTGTTGTGGCAGAATGAACTGAAATAAAACCACCAACAGTGCTTTTAATCCATAACCACAAGGTGTGCAGGGCTGACCCCAATCCCCCAGCCTGCTTGCATCTTCTTCCCCCAGCCCTTCGTCTCTCTAGACTTTCTCCCCCTCCACTGTGCTTGGCACCTTCCCACACCAGCCTTTCCCACCCCTCACTCCCCTAATTTCATATGGAAAACACCTTTCCCCTTCCCTATCCCAGCTCTTTCCTTTACCAGGACTCTTTCTCCCCGCTGTGGGTTCCTCCTTCCCTCCTGTTACCTTACCGGGCAGTGTGCTGGCATCACTGCCATCTCTGCTCTTCCTCCTCCTCCTGCCTCTGGCATTTTCAGTTGCCAGAGTACAAGGCAGCAAGAGCCAGGGGAGGAAGAAGAGCACAGCCCAGCATTCTCCTTTCCTCCATGCTTCCTCCCAGTTCGTGTGCTGCCATTGGGTAAGTGGGAGGCAGAAGCCTGGTGGACGTAGATAGCACAGGGTGGCCCCCACTAATCCATCATCTCCACTTACCATAGGAACATAGGATGGTCTGACTCAGTATAAGTCAGATGCTGCCTTATACTGGTCAATCTAGGTCAGCATTGTCTACGCTTACTGGCAGCAGGTTCTCCAAGGCTGCAGGCTCGAGTCTCTCCCGGCCCGACCTGGAAATGCCAGGAAGTGAACCTGGGACCTTCTTCATGGAAGCAGATGCTGTATGAGCTTCTGCTGTATGAGCCTGTATTGCTATGGCCCAATCCTCTATGGGGAATATCTTACAGCACACCATGCTCACATGTAGTTGACCATCCAAATGTCCACCAGGCAGACCCTGCTTAGCAAAGGGGACAATTTATGCTCACTATCACAAGACCATTTATTATTATGATTTCTTGTTTACACAGTCAGACAGGTGTTATTGACTGGTTTGTTTTATCCAGACATCGAGTCCTTCCCAAGGACCTGGGATGGCTGAATTTTATTGTCAATGTTGTTGCTGTTGTTATAGATATCGTCGCAGAATATAGGCTGTTCCCAGTAAAGCTGCTTTTTGTAATTGGCTGATGGTGATTTCTGTGGCCCCTATGGTGTTGAGGTGCTCTTCAAGGTCTTTTGGAACTGCACCCAGGGCGCCAATTACCACTTGGATTATTTGGGTCTTTTTCTGCCACAGCCTTTCAATTTCAATTTGTAGATTTTTGTATTTTGTGATTTTTTTCTATTTCTTTTTCTTCTATTCTGCTATCCCCTGGTATTGCTATGTCAATTATTTTCACTTGTTTTTCTTTCTTCTCGACTACAGTGATATCTGGTGTATTGTGTGGCAGACGTTTGTCTGTTTGTAGTTGGAAGTCCCATAATATTTTTACATCTTCATTTTCTTCAACTTTTTCAATTTTATGGTCCCACCAATGTTTGGCTACAGGTAGCTTGTATTTTTTGCAGATGTTCCAGTGTATCATCCCTTCTACCTTGTCATGCCTTTGTTTGTAGTCAGTCTGTGCGATCTTTTTACAACAACTGATTAGGTGGTCCACTGTTTCATCTGCTTCTTTACAAAGGTGGCACTTGCTGTTGTTGATATTTTGACTTTTGCTCTTATTGCATTTGTTCTTAGTTCCTGTTCTTGTGCAGCCAGTATTAAACCCTCTGTTTCTTTCTTCAAGTTGCCATTCTTAAGCCATTGCCAGGTCTTGGTGATGTCTGATTTTCCACTTATATTGTGCAAATATTGACCATGCAGGGGCTTATTTTTCCATTTTTCTGCTCGGTTCTTGACTTGTTCTTTCTTGTAGGCCTGCTTTGTTTCATTGGTGTTGAATAGTTTCTCGTTCTTGACCATTTGAAGTGTATCTTCTTCACTGTCCTTGATATATTCTTCAAGGCCTCTTTTCTCCTCTACTGTTTGATGGACTTGCAGCATTCCTCTTCCACCTGAGCTGCGAGGGAGGTATAGCCTAACCTATGCAGAGCATGATTGATGGTCTATACCCCCCTTCCAAAAATGGCTCAGGGCGGTTTACACAGATAAATAATAAATAAATAAGATGGATCCCTGTACCCAAAGGGCTCGCATTCTAAAACGAAACATAAGATAGACACCAGCGACAGTCGCTGGAAGTACTGTGCTGGGGGTGGATAGGGCCAGTTACTCTCCCCCTGCAAAATAAAAAGAATCACCACGGTAAAAGGTGCCTCTTTGCCCTGTTAGCATTTCTCCTCTGTCTCACCCAGCCTCATCAGTGGGCCAGCCTTGAAAGTGTGGGAACAACCAGGCACGAAGCCCACAGAAGTGCAGTCATATTTTACTGTATTTTACAGTATTACTTGCTGCAACGCCTACTCACCACTGTATAATTGCTTCCTACGATGCTTCAGTCCCAGAGGAAATCCAACATGGAACAAAAGTCGGTGATGCCATTCAATACACAATACACAAATCAATACACTTAATTTTCTTCTCACCCTTTGTTAATGAGCAATGAAAGCAAGTAATTGGATGCCACCATCAGCTGCCTGCTCTCTAAGTGCTTCACCTGCTTTCCTGCTCTTTGCATTAGCATATAAACAATTAAGTCATTTACTTTCATTTGGATTTACTTCAGATGCTGATAGAATAGTTTCAGTGCAAAAGCACAAAGAATCATTATAAAGTGAAAGCATGCCCCATTCACAGAGCATGAGGGCTGGTTCACATGTGCATGAATATCCTTTGATTTATTGTTTTTCGGTTTGTGAAGACTAATAGATGAACGTGTGAACTGATTCTATTAAAAAATTGCATTTGAGCAGATATGGAATTTCTGCCTGTGTTGATTCACCTCTGATGGTTCATTCACAAGTCATCACTGCTGTGGTTTTGCAAGTGGAATAATTATATATTGGACTGTAGAGACAAAAGCAACTTTGAATACTCTCTCGGGACATTTATGATTATTGAAAGATGAAATACCAAGCCAAAGCACAGAATTTATAATCCTGAAGAAAAAAACAGTGGGTTTGCCAATTTAGTTATTTTAAAATGACATTTTCATCCCACCCTTTCCCCAAGGAACTCAGGGTGATGTACATGAAACCCCCCCCCACTTTATGTAGGTTGTCTAAGAGAGTGACTGGCCCAAGTCACCCAATGAATTTCATGGCTGGGTGGAGATTTGAACCTGAATCTTCCAAATCTGACACTTTAACCACCAAATCAGATCAACTCAATAAAAGAAAAAGATACACAGGCCAATGTCTCTGAACCCTCCGTAGCAATTGGCTGTGAAAATTCTGGCATCAGTTGACTGAACTGATGAATGGCGCCTTATCATCCAACTGCTATACTGCTGAGTGTTATGGAGTGTCTGTGAGAAGTCCAGCTTCTCAGAAAAAGCTATCAGCACACAAGGCCTAGAGACTGGTGAAGACAGTGTGGTGCCACCAGACTTTATTCCTTCTGCACAACAGACTAACACATTTACACCTCTGGATGCGCAATACAAGGTTTTAGCCAGATAAGCCCCAGTACTAACCCAGTAATCAGAACCTTTGATTGCTGTAACCAAACAGCAATAAGACTTGTAGCTTCTGGAGCAAAGCAGCAACAGGTGAAGAAAAGATTAGCTGCCACTGCCACCACCACCACCAAATCCCTCTCTGAAAGGATTTAGCTCCTAAGGAAAAGCCACTGTCAATTGCAATAGCCCTTTCAAAGACTCCAAATCTCAAGGGCCACTGTGTCTTCCCACTGGTGCGCTTCCGAGAAGCACATTTGAGCGACAACGGGGGAAGGAAAAATAGTCTTTTTGGCCTTGTACAGTAGCACCCTGTGTTTCCTGCCACTTTTCATTTGGCACCCTGGTATGAAGCAAGCCAGGGTGATGGGGAGGAAGAAACAGTCTTTCTCCTCCCCTTGCAGTTCTGCTACTGCTACTTTTCTTCCTGTGAAGAAGAAGAAGAAGAAGAAGAAAGTGGTAAGAAAGGAGTGGGGAGGCCGGCAGAGAGGCTGGAGCGGGGGAGTGAATAAATTATCCATGCTCTCCAAGTTTCGGGGCGGGTGGAAGTCTCAGGCTTGGAAGTTCACACCTCCTGGAAAGAGTCCTTTTCTGAGCCCCAAGAATTCTTCTCTGAGTTAGAGATCAGGGAACTTTGCCAAACCCTAGAGGAGCGTGTGCATCCCAGAACACACCTAACATTTGTGCATTGTACCACATACCTAACTTTTGCACATTGTGCATTGTACATTTATGTACAAATTGTACAATGTACATTTGCACATTGTAGAGTCAATGCCTGATGTATGGTGCACAGGGTTTCAGGCAGTGCTCCAGCCACCTGTGTTCTCTTGAGCAGTATGTCAGACAGCTACTGCTTGCCATTGTAGAGTAGCTGTTTGCCAATGCAAATCCACTCGTTGCAGATCTAACATGCTTCCAAAGAATATCAGAATTCTCTGAAACTTGATAGGAAAACCACCACTCTAAAGTCTTTGGTCCTCATGCAAATTGTGAAGAAGTGTTTGAT
Organism: Hemicordylus capensis; assembly: GCF_027244095.1. Classification (NCBI taxonomy): domain Eukaryota; kingdom Metazoa; phylum Chordata; class Lepidosauria; order Squamata; family Cordylidae; genus Hemicordylus; species Hemicordylus capensis. The sequence continues at coordinate 31,737,749 of NC_069661.1, read as the reverse complement.
TTTTCCAGAGCTCTGACACTTCTTATAATCCATATGGTCCTTTTTCCAAAAAAGGAGAAAAAAGTTACAAAGAAGTGGAATTGTAACTGGGAGAAACCATTGATTATAGGGTGCATTAGCAGTAATACTACAGTGTCTGTTAGATTCTTGGAGCACTGAACACTCTTAGCTTTGCTTTCAGCTATTAATTACCCAACCAGTCATTAACTGCTGCTAACAATTGATATGCAGGGAATTATTGCTTAAATAGCGGGAGGTATTTAAGAACAAAATAAATTAAAACAAAGAGCATGTCGCTCCCAGGCGAGAAAGGGGGGATTTTTGGTAACAAAGAGAGTAGATGCTGCTACTACACAGCAATTACACACTGATAAACAATCATTGGGAAGTGTATTTCTTTTCAATGGCAATGACATTATGTATCATGGACTCAGCATCTGTGCTAATTAAATGATTGGGAATTATCATGATGTTATCAGAAACCAAATGGACTTATCAAAAATGTTTAATTGCAAGCTGCAGTCTCTCCAATAGACTTCACAACATTAAAAAATGTTATGGAGCACTGGTTCATGGTGCTGCATCTCACTACACAGTTTCAACATGTTTCTGCTTCCTTCTGGAACAATTTTTGCTCATGGAACAGATGAAGCTTGATCATCTATATACAGAAAGCTGCTTGGGCTTAACTGACTGACTGACATGAAACTCCCAGACCAAACCATGAAAGATGGAAACATGCCATTGTACAGGTAGGTTCCAGATCTCACCCACACTAAAATAACCCTTCCCCCGAGAAAAAAACCATTAATTTCCTGGGAATTTGGTAAAATTCTCCCATTGGAAAACATGGGAAATGGTGCTTTACAACAAACTTTGGCAGTTTTCTTGGGTACCTTTACAGACAGGAAGTCCAGACTTTCACTAATTATGAATCAATGAACAAGCTACTGTATATTGGTTCCGGTCACTGGATTTCTATCCATGTTGGATTTCTATGAAATTCGCGTATCAAAAAACCCCACAAGAACGTTTGCACTAGATACCTTTTCTTTGTTTCTAGACTTTGTCTTTTAGGGGTTCTTAGCAGCAACACTATTACATGCTCAAAATAAAGCAGCTCTTCTCGTCATCAACTAACATGGAGGGAAGGGAGGGCACATGGTCATTTTGTGCTACAGGAGGAATGCTTGCAAACTCCAAGCCCTTTTAATAGTTTTCACATAAAACCATACTGCAGATGAAAATAAAATACAGAGTTCTGTAAAACTCCTGCGCAAGTGCCAAGCACCATCTTACTCACAGGTCAGTTTGCATAGGCTTCCCCGCTCCTTCCTAGCACAATCTTATCTTCTGGCCATACATCAAGCAGGGACCTCATGCAATTTTCTCAGTGCCACCTGCTGGCCAGCCCTCACAATCCAAGAAGAACATCCCACTACTTTTGTAGCAACTGGGGAAAGGGACAGGTTATTGGACTGCAAGATTTGGCCAGCAGGCAGTGTTTCAAAAATCGTATGAGGGCCCTGCTTGGCATGTGGCCAGAAGACAAGATTGTGCTAAGGAGGAGCTTGGAAGCATATGCAAACATGCGGACTGTGAGTTAGGTGGTGTTTGGAGCCTGTGCAGGAGCTTTGCAGATCCTGTATTTATTATAATCCGGAAAAGTCCCAGAAGAGCTTCCTGCAAAGGCCATTTGAAGGATTAAAGATGACAAAGGCCATTTGAAGGATCAAGAGGAGCTGTAGGCAAGGTCTACAGAAGAGAAAAAGAAGAGAAAAAGGTCTACAGAGAAAAAGAAACTATCTGGAAGGTCAAATAATAGCAAGTCACAGGGGCATAGGGTAGGGCATAATCAGACCAAGATCCATTCATTAGCATTTATAATCGCCTGTACTAATTACATGACAACAGATGACAGCTTCATTGCCCACTGACCATGCAGTTGTTTCCCCAGAATATCATCTCATTTAGTCAGATTAGGAGCAATAAAGTGCAAATTAATATTGATTAGACATCTGGAAGGGTATCATCCGAATTAAATGTCATGTCAGTTTTTGCTGCACAAAAAGCAAATTTCACGGACTGCTTGGAGGAAGCATTTGCTTTAGAGTTTGATGGCGGGGGGTGGGGAGCAACTATTTTCAAAAGGCCAGGTCAGTTATTTCCTGGAAGGGTGCCTTTAAGAGCATAGAGACGGTCATTGAATGGATGCCATGAAAGAGGGAAAATGGCAGGAGGCCTTAGTGTGGGTGGAGAGCAGTAGTCACTTTCTTCCCTCCAACCTCCTCTACCTTTGGTGGCATGTTGCTCAAAACTGTGCACTCATTGTCCTCAAAGGAGAAGGAAAATCACTAAAATCTACAGCTATTTCCATTGCCATGGCAACGCTTACAAGGAAAGCTTGCAATACAGTCCGATGCGGGCCTAGTCAGTCGAGCAAACACAATTTGTTTTGTTGTTCCTTTGGCTTTGTTTTTCCCTTTTCCTCCTACAGACAGATTTGCACAGTCAGCTCCTGACTGGGATTCTCTGAAGTGTGAGGTTGCCAACTTTTTAACCAACTGCTGCAATCATGCCTTTAGTAGCAGGTTATTGCACAAACATTAGCAGGTGATAATGCTTGTCTCCATGCTGTGATAAGCTTCACCTGGAGCATTTCCACACAGGGCTGTTACCCTGAATCTCCTCCAGAAGAGACTGTATGCATGTATCAATGTATTTCAGGGTTTTTTAAATCCTGGTTTTAAGGAAGTTCTCCTTAAAATGCCAGGGCAAATAGAGAGAGGCACTGATGTAAAGTCATTAACATGATAAGAGAGTCAATAACATGATAAGAGATGCCTTGCCTAGGTGTGAGAAGAGTGGGAAAATTTGTTTTCAGGAAGCAAACTCTTTGAAAGCTGTAGTTCCAAAACCTCTGTGTATGCTCAAGTTGACTTTTTTGAACCATATTAGTTTGCTTGCTTAAGGTTTTTGCTGGTTAAAAAAAGAGGTTTTACCAACAAACTGATGTAATGTGTGTGGGGAAAAGGGAAGAAATCTGTTAGAGTATACAAATGCTCCCAGTCTAGGACACGAGGTTTGGAAGGAAATAGTGTGTTCCTCCCCATGGAGCTCCCAAACTCACTCACTCACTCTCTCTGCTTCCCTCCCTCCCTCTCTCCATTGGCTAGAAGGAAAACTCTGAGGTATGCAATGTGAACCTGCACAAAAACAGAACCCGAGAGCGGAGGGGAGGGGCTGCTTCCCTCATGCCCCAAGTGTAATTCGAAGTGGCTTTGGTCATCATATACCCCGAGAGCTGGAAGCTATGTATGGGAAAGCTCCTGCTGATTTTTGCCCATCAAGCTGTTGAAAAAGACGCAAGAACAGGCTGGGATGTTTTTTGGGGGTCCATTGACAACTGTACAGATCCTAAGGGTGCAACAGGCTCAGATTGGCCCACAGGGCAACAGGGCATATTCTTGGTGTGCCCTAGCCGTGCAGTGCCCCTGCGCCCCAAATCCCACTCTTAATTACCTCTTCTGCTCAAAACTCGGCGCCCTCCCCACATACATTCCACTGCCCTTTCAGTGCCCCCAGTCCGGCCCTGGGGTGCAACACAGTGAATTAACTATACAGTATCTCTTTAACAACACTCCAGCCTCCATCATCTGCCTCTTCCTGTTTTCCTTTAGCCTAGGACAGTGTTCTTTACAGCAAAGCCCGGAAACCACTGGTATCTCCCATCAACCCTCAGTGCGGCTCCTGACTAATTGCTCTTGGGCCTGTGCAAAGCTTTGGGCGGAGCCAAATATGCTGCATAGCCCCATTACCACTGCATGGAGGCCACTCTGCGATGTGCTTTGCTTAGCACCAGTGGGCCCCGTGGAGCCCCAGTGCCATCTTAGAAGGTGTACAAGGAACACTGGTAAGTGTAGTCCTTCCCAGCATGGTCCCCACAGAACTCTATAGGGGAAGTGCTGAGAAGGACTTCACTTCCCAGTGCTCCATGCACACCCAGTGCTCCATGCATGCATGCAAGATAGAACTGGGACTCAAGAGGGCTTGGTTTCCCTTAAAGGAGCCTCCCCCTGCCCTCCAGTGCTGAGAAAAGTGCAGCACTGTGCGAGGGTTCAGCACCATGAGAAATGGCTCTCGCATTGAAGGTGTTTTGCCAAAGTGACTCCCACTTGCAAAATAGTGAAGATCCCTGGCCTGGACTAGGATAAATTCTGCTGCAGGCCTGTTAACAATGGCCTACAGGCCATTAAAGGTAAAGTGTGCCATTGAGTTGGTGTCAACTCCTGGTGACCCAAGTGAAAACCATGTGGTTTTCTTTGGTAGAATACAGGAGGGGTTTACCATTGCCTCCGCCTGTGCAGTATGAGATGGTGCCTTTAAGCATCTTCCTCTATCACTGCTCCCCAATATAGGTGTTAAATACCAGCTGGGATTTGAACCGGCAAACTCTGGCTTGCTAGTCAAGTCATTTCCTTGCTGCGCCATTAGGTGGCGCACAGACGATTGGTTCACTAAAAATCATCCCCTCCAAGCTCTTTGCTTCCTTCAGGGGAAATGTTAGGTCCTGCTTTTACTCTGTCAAGAGCTGGGTGGGGTGGGGGTGGCTAATGACCAAGTAACTCATGGAGAAAGGGTTAAGCATCTCCTTCCACTGGGTCTCTGGTCAAATTTGGAGCCCTCCAGCATTAAGAACCTGGCTGACATGATATACAGCAGTATGGTGCTGCTGTGAAATACATCAGGGCTGCAGCAGACATGTAAGGGAGTAACTGCAGCAATACTGCTTATACAGTCGTGTGTACTCTACAATATCTTCAGCACCCCCGATATGGTATGCAGCAACAGCACACCACTGCACATCACAAAAGCCACTATCTGGAGATACTGTATGTTTTCTCGTGCCACATCTAGTTGGTCCCTATGGTGTTTCAGGACTCTCTGTGCGCTTCTAGCTATTAAGCACACATGGTTAATGTTCAGCTGGAGTCGATTCTAAAGCCCTGTTCAGATGTATATGTTTTCATGTGAATGATGCTACATGCATTTATTTTAAAAGTGAACCTGGGTAAGGCCCCCCTCAAATATATACAAACTAGTGGGCCCGGGCACAGAGCATCTGTGCCTCAAGCGGGCCCGCTGCCGCCGCCTCTGGCCTCCCCACGGCCAGGCCAGGCCGGGCCCACCGCCGCCTCTGGCCTCCCCGCGCCTGGCCCGCCGCCGCCACCGCCGGCCTCCCCGCGGCCGGGCCCGCCGCCGCCGGCCTCCCCGCAGCTGGGCCGGGCCCGCCGCTGCCGCCGGCCTCCCCGCAGCTGGGCCGGGCCCGCCGCTGCCGCATGGCCCGCTGCCTTGCCTCCGCGGCTGGGCCGGGCCGGGCCCGCAAGCCGCTGGCTCGGCTCTGCCTGGGCCCGCTGCCGCCTCGCCCGGCTGGGCCCGCCACCTCGGCTCCGCGGCCACCATTGCCGCCCACACTCCTGGCCCGCTGGTTCTCCTGGGTTGTGCCGCCAGGACCAATCAGGCGCCCCTGCAGCCCAGCCAATCAGCTGGGCTGCCGGGACGCATTTCTCCTGGGCACACCCAGGAGAAATATATATATAGATAGGTAGTGAATTGTTATATGTGTGCTGAACATAATGCGTGAATAACTGCAAATGGTCTGGATCTGTACGTGTGCACACACACATTATACACAGATTCTACATGCTTTGAACAGAACGTGAACACGGCTTAAGTTTCAAGCTGTACTTCTTTATCAGCCACACTAAGCATCCCCTATATGCATCAGAGTTGCATATTTAATCAATTAATATTTTGGTAAATCTGTTAACCACTTTTAATCTACTAAAAACAGGTATGCTGATTAGTTAGGAAGCAAAATAAAACATAATAATAATATACAAGCTTATAAAAACCGCAGATAGCAAGTACCATCATAGGAGAGGCATTCTCCTTTCTTTTTCATATGGGAGGGAATGCCTCTCTTATGTGCATGCCTGTTACAGCATATGTGTATCATGTAAAAACAAAACATATGCTTTGCTTTAATCCATATGCAAATGTAATCAATGGGTAGATTGATTAAAACTAATAAAATTGATGACAGGAGTGTGTTTTAATTGGGCGTGAACTCTAATTTCCAGCATATTTAGCTGTAGTTTCATCTCTGTTATTCCTCACAAAATTTTATCTATCTCACACTGCACCATACCACAACCAATTGGATGACTCATCCTTGCTGCATGCGTTTTATCCTTTGCTGAGACCCAGCCTTCCATCTGCTTGGAGTACAGAAAAGCAGAGAGAACCCAAATAATCAAAGCAGAATGTTCACAACTCTCAGAGAAATGTGACAAGACACACAACAACTTCATGCCACACTTTGCAATTCAGCGTGGTACTTCACATGGCCACTGAAGTATGAGAGAACAGCCCTCTTCCTGAGTCACTAGCATGCTGATCAGTACTGGGGCTAGTTGAACAAGTTTCCACAATTTTACTCGTCGGATTGCCAGAAGAGTGTGTGGAAGGGACTCAGTGGAAGAGCAGCTGCTTTGCATACAGAAGGTCCCAAGGTTCAGTCTCTGGCATTTCTGGGTAATGCTGGGAGATATCCCTGTCTGAAACTCTGGAGAGCCACTGCTAGCCAGTATAAACAAGACTGAGCTAGATGGACTGATGAGGAAGGGATTTTAGCTCAATTGAAATCTCTCTGCTTTGCATGCAGAAAGTCCCAGGTTCAATTCCTGGTATCTCCAAGTAGTGCTGGGAAAGATTCCTGGGAAAGACACCCCTCACCCTGGAGAGCAGCTGCCAATCAGCATAGATTGCATAGATTGCTTGCACAACTCTGGCCCTCCTGCAGATATTGGACAACAGCTCCCACCATGTGGCAATAGCTACCAGCTTGGATAGCTTAAAAGAAGCTTAGACAAATTCACAGGGGCCAGGTCTATCAATGGCTACTAGTCTTGATGGCTATAGGCTGCCTCCAGGCTTAGAGGCAGAGGACCTCTGAATACCAGTTGCGGAGGAGCAACAGCAGAGGACATGCCTCCATCTCTTGCCTGGAGCTTCCCAGAGGCATCTGGTGGGCCCTGTGTGAGACAGGATGCTGAACTGGAAGGGTCTTGGGCCTGCACAGTAATGTTGGGGAAAGGGGGCCCAGCCCCTTCCCCTTTGGAATATGCATGCAGTCCCAAGGCTAACTCATGAGAAGGGCCAGGTGTCAGTGGCAGGAGTAAACAAGCATACCACTGTACTTCCAGCCAAGCTCTTGTTGTTAAACTCTTACCTGGACTCTGGCACATGATATATCCACAAGTATGGCCCGTCACCAGTTATGATATATATGTTATTAATAAAAATATGATACAGGGTAGAAAACTACCCTCAAATTAATGTGTTTTCTATGGTAAGGTGGTTTCTATCCCATTCCCATGTTAAGTCAATTGGGTGAAAAACCACCCCAGAAATGAATGGCCTTTCTATGGTGTTTCTATCCCATGCACATGTTAAGCCATTAGGGATTGGGAGAATACCCTGTTTCTCTTTCAAAACTTCAGTTTTGTTTCCCCAGATGATGATAGTGTCTCAAAACTAGTTGGAGGCGCTGCGTAATTTTCTGCAGTCCTGAGTTAGGGCAGATGAAGCCAGACCTGCCCATAACACCAGAGTCAGATCCAGTGTATGGAACAAGTAATGCATTTGGAAGAATCTGACTTTGCAGAAGGAGGGATCTTAACCCACAGAACAAAGCCAAAAAGATCACAACAGCAGCAACCACAACATGTCATATTCAGTAAGTCTGGCATCAGTGGTTCAGCCATCTGCAGTACATCTCTTGTCTTTTCCCATTTCTCCCACTGGGATACAGCCAGGAATGGGGGGTGTTGGAGCTTGATTCCAGGCAGAGAGAGCACAAAGATGCAGAGGTGGGATGTGTGGCACTGAACAGTTTGCTAAACCTCACTCACCTGCCATTGAAGGTACCAAGATGATGGGTTGCATGATAAGCAGAGATGGCAAAAGGTCTATTACCACTGCACAGTGAGAGGCCAGACCAAGAGAAGTTTAGTCCAGCAGGAGGAGGCAAGGAAGCAACTCCCTCTCTGAGAGAAAGAGGGGGGGGGCAGGCATTGTGAACCCTGAGGGAAGAATCAAAATATTGCCTGAAGTCCTGGAGAGCCACTGCCAGTCAGAGTAGACTATGCTGCACGAGATTGATCTACTGTCTGACTCAGTAGGCAGCAGCTGGAAGCACTTTGACATAATGGAACTGAAATTGTATCTTTGCCTGCTAGCCCTGCAGGATCAACACTGCCTCACAGGCAGTGAAAGGAGAGATTCCTCACATATGATGAGGATGGGTCCTGCTCACTCATGAGAGTGTAAGGCCATGGGGATACCTCTTCACAGCTCATGAGAAGAACTATCTGTGGGGGCAGGGGTGTTGGGCAGAATCGCTAATAATGTGTGATGACATCCCATGGACCGCTCTCTCATGAGAGTGTCAGGCCATTGAGACACACATGGGGGCCGGATGGCAGATGCTGCCCAGCCTGGTTGCTCCACTCAAGCAAGATACTTGGATGAATATCCTGGCAACACCTTCACCCTGTCTTGGTGACAGCCATAAAGAAGCAGTCAGGGATCTCTGCCAGCCGCCCTACCCACTGAACATTCCATCTTTATTTTTGTCCAGAACAATGATCCCACTCTACTGAGGTCACGGACAACCTGGGCTCTCCTTCTTGTGATTCCCCACAGTGGCAGATCTGCATATGCTGCAATGCTGGACCAAACCCAGGAAATTTGAATGAGAGTTAAGATCTGTCCCTGGTCCTGGTGTTTCCCCAGTCTGCCCACTTGCCTATGCCTGGAGACATGGAGTGTCAAAATCTCCTTTTGGTGTGTCAAAGGTTTATCTGGAGATGAAGGGATTGCTACTCAAAAGATCTATCATTAACCAGAGAGAACAGCGACCCCACATAAGTGGGGGGCCCTTTTTTTGATAGCTCAACTTCCGAGCTCACAATCCAACAGAAGACCAAAGGTCAGTGAGCTTAAGGTCCTCCCCAGTAGACTGACCCTCTCATGAGAGTGCTAGTCCCCTGGTGGCAAGCTGCGACAGGAGCAGGAGTGTGTCTTGGTTTCCAGGGACTGTGTTGCCTGGGTGAGTCATCACAAGGTTAGCCTTGATCACAGCAGGTCAGACTCAAAGTTGCCTGTGCGTTAATCCGCCACTTGAACTTGGCGGGCAGGGGAAAGTTAAATCTACTTTGAAAGCTTCGAAAACCGCTGCTGTGCGAAGGCAGAGAGAGCTCGTAGTGGACCTGCCTGCCTCCCAAATCATGACAGGTCGTTGGGCCATCTTCAAATGTGCGTGTGGTAGGATGCTGGTGGAGACGGTGGCGAGAGCTCCTCCCACGGTCCCACCTGCATCCCAAATGGCAGGTCGGGCCATTTCTGGCCCATTTGGGGCCTCTGCGCACATGCACGCAAGGCCCGAAATGGGCTGAAAATGGTTTAAAAGTAGATTTAAACCCCCCCCCCCAAGCCATTAACTTGTAAAGGGGAACCCTTGCTAGGGCAGCAAATTTCTGGTTGCTTATGAGCGGCAAAAAGCTTAACCTGCCCCTGACCCCAGGATCCTTTGCCCTCATTCATATACAAATTCCCTCCTGGGAAGTCATCATGTTCCCTTCTCTTTCCTGAATAACAGAAATAATGCCCCTCAGCATCCCCACTACCACCAGAAATTGTGCTTGTGGTAGACTGTTTTGTTGCGGGGGCACTTATGAGGGCGGCAGTGCAATTGCTGTCAGATTAAGGGCTTGCATGGCATTTAAGAGGATTTAAATGCCCTTTCCCTACTGAGGGCGGGTGGACCATTCCAAAAAGGCACGATTGCACTTGGCACATCCCTTTATGTTCATGGCCAATGGCTTCTGCCCTGGAGATGTTCTGATGCCTGGCCCACTGTCTGACAACTTGAGTGCTACAGAGCTTGCTGGGATGTGGCCTCGGCAGACCACGAAGAGGGAGGGGTCTCCTGCCCTGAAAACTGAGGTTGCCAGGCTGCAGTTGGACGACCATCTGTGATGCTAGTCATGGTAAGAAAAATTGACCTCCGGTTTCACGTTACGTGCCAATGTGGGGTTGGGGGAAGAGAAGGTTCCTTGTCCCAAAAGGGTTCAAAGTTTAAAAACAAACATATGACAGACACCAGAAAAACCACTGAAGGGTTGCTGTACTGCAGTTGGACAGGAACAGTTGCTCTCCCCCTGCTAAATATAAGAAAATTATCACTTTACATGGTGCCTCTTTGCTCATTTAGCAGGTGTAACATTTCCACAACAATAATATCTATTTCGTGCACCCTTGTGGCAACTAGGAAAGGATGGAGAGGGACTTTGGCTGTTTTAAAGCAGGTGTGTATTGTGTGTTTGTTGTGAATCTGCATCTTAAATAGCTCAGTCTTATTGGTAGGCAACAGTTGTTTTAAATGTGAGTGTATTTAACATAATTAATGCACAAAAATTATTCCCCCACTCCCTGAAAATGTAGCAGCCATGTTTCTGTTATATACAACTTCTGTGTGGAACACTGTTCTTCTTTTGGTAAAGAACAAGGCAACTTGTCACTTGAGATCAGAACACATTTTTCTTCAGTTCTAGCTATTAGTTAATGTCTGGCCAGAGCTGTCACCTTGATGTTCTTGGTCATGTTTTTAATTTCATAAAGTTGACAGGTTTACAGGGTGATGAAGCTAGCAGTTTAATCAGAATTGGATGTGTTGGAGTCATTTGGGAAAAGGACTCTTCCCCACTCCTCACTCCACCTACAGTGAAGGAAGCCATTTAATCAAACATGCTTTATAATCAATAGGACTATTATTATTCTTAAAAGCTTTTAGAATGCATTTGTAAACCTGTTCATCGTGTGACTGGCATGTAAATGTTCTGTAATTAGCTTGTACAGTCCACATTTCCTCCTGTGCCCTCTCCCAAATAGTACTCAACTCACAGGCTTTTCATGTGAAAAATACTGCTTAATTGAATATGTATGGCCTCATCCACACACACTTGCACTTTTAAATAGTATTCACAAATTTGCGGGAAGGGGTGTAGCTTAGTGGTAGAGCACATACTTTGTATGTAGAAAGCCCCAGGTTCAATCCCTGGCATCTCCAGGTAGGGCTCAGAAAGGCCCTCAAAACTCTAGAGAGCTACTGACAGTCAGTAGACAATACTGAGCTAGATGGACCAATGGGCTGATTCAATATAGGGCAGATTCATATATTCTCACATCTATTCATGCCAGAATGCTGATGAGATGCTCATTCTTGTTTTTGTAGTGGAAACCATTGTTTTCTCAGTGAAAATAAAGCAGATACAGACATATTTTGATGCATATCAGATTTATACTCATAGTTCCTGTATGGTTCCAGATCCAGCAAGTGGGCTGGCACAAACTAGTTTTCTGGACTGTGCAGGCTAGTAATGGAACTCTGACATACCTGTCATGCGAGAAAGAGATATTGCAGATGTTCCTCAAGAGTGGATGGAGCCTAAGAGTAATGGAGTGGTGCTTGGCAGATCAAGGAATGGGGTTTGGTAGGGAAGGATGTGGGATGCTGTGGTGTCTGCAAGGGGAAGGAATTTTACCATGAGTCAAGGGGCTGAGTTTAGCAGTGGCCGCATTCACACGTCTTGTGAAACTGTAGATTGCTGAACCCGCGGTTAATGTTTGTAACATTCGTCCAACCGCAGTCAGACAACTTCCAGTTTGAGGGTAGGGGAGCCAGTGCCTCTTCCTGGTCTGCTGAGTCTGCATCCCAGAAAGCTCTGTAGCACTCACGTCACCATTCTGTGGGGTAGATGTCAGCATGTCTGCAGGGCAGCAGCTGTTGGCCACAATCTTCAAGAGGGCACACTGAGCGTGATCGTGCCTTTTCAGAATGAACAGAACGCCCAACCTCAGCAGGGGAAGGGGATTTAAATCCCTTTAAATGGCACGCAAGCCCTTCCTCTGACAGGAATTGCACCACCACCCAAGTAAGAGCCCTGCAGGAAAACAGTCTCTCACATACACAATTGCTGGCAACTGGGCGGGGGGGGGGCGGGGCGGGGATGCCAAAGGGGACTATTTTTCTGTTACTCTGAGAAGGGATCATGAGGACTTCATAGGAGGGAATATGTATATGAGGGAGGGCAAACAATCCTGGGGCCTGGTCCACTGTAACCAAGGATGCTTTTGCGATGGCTGACCAGGGATACTAAAGTAGTCCAGGGATACCAAACCACACTCCTGCCAATGCGTCAGCTTGCCGCTGGGGATTAGCACTCTCATGAGAGGGGCTGACCACTGGGGAGGACCATCAGACTGTGCTCCCAGGCCATCCAAATCAAGGGCCCCCCCAATTTGTGGGGGCCTCATTCTCTCTGTTTAATGATAGATCTTTTGAGTAGTGACCCCCTCCTCTCCAGGCAACCCTCTCATGCCCCCAAAGGAGCAGTTGCTACTCCATGTGCCTGAGCAGTACTGGATGGGCAGATTAGGGAAACATCAGGACCAGGGATCGACAGTTACTCTCATTCAAATTTCTCAGATTTGGACCAGTGTTGTGGCGAATGCAAATCTGCAGCCGTGGGGGATTACAGGAGAGGATATCCCTGATCATCAGCAATCCCAGGAAAGTTGGATTGCCACATCGGGCACAAACAAACATGGATATGTTAGAATGGATGACCAGACTGGCAGAGGGCCTGCTTGGCCTGCTTCTTTGAAGCAGTCGCCAAGACAGGGAGAGGAGTTGCTGGGGTACTTGCACCCGCGGCTTGCTTGTGTCAAGCAACCAGGCTGGGAGGCATCTGGCCTGCATCCGTGTCCCCATGGCCTCTCTCTCATGAGAAGGGCTATCATTGCACATTATTAATAATTCAGCCCCATCACTGCGTACTCCTGGACGGTTCTTTTCATGAGTTGTGAATGGGTCTTTCTATGGCCTTCCACACTCATGAGGGAGCGGCGTGCTCTGGAGCAGCATCCATCTTCATCACATGTGAGGAGTCTCTCCTGTAACTGGAGGCAATGCTGTTCTTGCTGGATGGTTCTTCTCATGAGTAATGCCATAGAGCGCATGCTTGCACCAAGGGGAAGGGGATGTAGGCCCCTCCCCCAACTGTATTGTACAGAAAAGCAGAGCAGAGTCATTAGAGAATTCCTGGGTGGACCAGCCTTGTAAATCCAACTCCGGGAATTGCTGCCCTGCCATATGTTATCTTTGTAGCAATTTCATCAGGTTGCAGGGTTTATGGTACCACCGTGATGGTATGTGCTTGTGAACATACTCCTTCGTCGATTTGTATTTGTTGAGCAACATTTTTTGTCCCCATCTTGCTGTCTTGCCTTTTTCTTCTGAGTGCCAGAAGGGGGGGACTAGAGACCCAGTGGGGAGTTGGCATCCCCCAATGTGACTTTTACCTTTAACAGGCTTAGAAGTTTGGGGTGGAACAAGGTGGAGACTGTATTGCTAGATAATGCCTTGAGTGGCACAGAGATGGGGAGGGGGAGTTCTCAGAGAGGCAGCCATTGAAAAGTGCAACAGACATGGAGCAGGCATGTTCCTGGGTGGGTCTGGACCACCATCTCTATTATTTTGGTTCCAGAAACAGTACAAAGCCATGGTTATGGTGGCATCTGCTTCCGGAAATAATGCTGCCGCCTTCACACCTCAGGTTGGAGCAGCGAAACTCACTACAAACAGAAGGTTCAAATTGGAATTTGATGAGGGAAACTGCAGGTCGCTTTTGCCGTGAAACTGTGGTTTCACACCTTTGGACATACACTATTTCCAACCTCTGCTACATTCAACTACCATTTGGCATTACATATGAATGCAGCCCATGTGTGTGTATGCGTGTGGTAGCCCCGAAATGGAGTCTGACAGAGTAATGCCATAGAGTGCATTTATGTGGAGCTGAATTAGCCCTGATCTTATCCTTTAGAATGGGGAAGGCCCATACAGATAGTTCTGAGGGGGGTGGGAATCTACTTCCTGCTTCTGGGTCCTCATCCTGAGGTTTTGTGGCTTTGCCTGGAGATCTTAGCCTGATTCAGACATTATGCTGTACGAGTGTATAGATATCTGTATACATATACATGTATCTGTGTGAATGACTGTGAACACAATAAATGACTGTTTATTTAAAAGTGAACCTGGATACAGGCCCTTCAAATGCATGGTGCAGATAGGAAATGAACTTCTGTACCTGCATTCAGATCCTGTACTTGTGCACACTATTCGCTCATACAAGTGTTGAACATTATGTGCAAATGAAAGGGCCTCTTGAGGCTGAAATTACAGGCCAAACTGGTACGCAATCCTAAACCTAAAAGAATCCAAAGAACCATAGGCTGTACATTCTGGCTGTGCTTTCATCCTTCAAGTCTAAAACCTACCAGGGCCAACAAGACATTTATCTAACTATAAAAGTGAAGAGTTAAAATGTCAAAACAGACCCTGAATTTGCCAAGTTATCATTCCCATTAAGCAGCACCAGAACTATTAATTATCTCTTCGGGAACTTTTATTCCTAGCGAAGGGCTCAAGATAGCAGTTCATTTCATCATAGAGACTGTTTTGCCTAAAACTGTAATCTCAAGTCCTTTTACCAGTCAGAAAACTTGACAGGCAACCAAGTAGGTTATTAACGTCTTCAATGGCTTCAAGTGCAGTATCCGATTTGCTGCCTGGCTTGGGGTTTGTCTAGACGGCTTGTTTTATTAGATAGCAGATGGTTTAGAAGTTGTTTGCAATGACAGGGCTAACTGGCTGGAATATAACTCCTCTGTTCCTCTTGATGGGCTTAGAGCAGGACAAGGAAGCTGGCCTTCCGTTTGTAATTCACACTGCTTTAATTTTATGGAATTCATTGCCGCAAGATGTAGTAATGGTCACTAGCCTAGAAGGCTTTAACAGGGAAACAGAGCTGGGAAAGGGAACAGAGCTGACCTGTCCATGAGGCAGACTGAGGTGGTTGTCTCACACAGTGAATTAGCAAAGGAAGAGGGAATGGAGCAGTAGAGGAATTGCGGAGGAGAGGAGAGTGATGGCCTAGAGCAGGGCTGCACAACTTTGCCCCTCCAGCTGTTTTTGGACTGCAACTCCCATAATCCCCAGCCACAGTGGGCAGTAGTCAGGGATGATTGGAGCTGTAGTCCAACATCTCCAGGAGGACCGAAGTTGTGCAGCCCTGGCCTACAGTGTCTCCCCAGAGAGGAGGAAGAGGAGTGGTAACGGTGGCTCTTTGTACCTACTGATGTGCCAGCAGGTAAGGGAAACAGGTGGTAGAGAAAGCGGCATTTGGCACTCCACCTCATGCACCAGAAGCCCTTTGGCTGGACCTTAAGGGAAATACAATTGATGGAGGATAGGCCTATCAATGGCTACTGGTTATGGTGCCTTTATGCCACCTTCAGATGCAGAGGCAGCATGCCACAAAATACTGGTTGCACATCAAGGAAGGGCTATTTGCCTACATGTCCCATTTCTGGGCTTCCCAGAGGGACCTGGTTGACTACTATGGGAAATAGGGTGCTGAACAATTAGACTGACTCATGTCTAACCAAGCAGGAATTCTTATGATCGTGCTGTATGTTTCCTCCCCTGCTTGGAGGATTAGCTAGATTGCATGGGTGGAATGATCTTAACTAACACCTCAATTAACAAATGCTCTTCCTAATAGAGGGTTTACAGCTTATGTTAGACAAATAGGTCAATGGTTTTCCTTTGTCTAATATTTGTAATCTTGTTTCAAGATAAATTAGACAATCAAATCACAAGTGATCTTATAACCCAGTCATACAAATTTCACTGACTCAGATTCTTGTATTACTGGTAGGTAATTGGATCTTGCTAGCTTATGCAGGGCTAGATGGACATATGTTTAGATAACTTGATGATATGATCATGGTGACCTGAGACAAAGTTTTAAAAATGCCTTCTGGGAAAGAAAACAAGGGAAATAACTGCACCAAGAGAGCTCTACAGATATTCCAGATATCTTTGCAGGCATTGGTATTACTGTAATCCAAGGTTTACATTCACACAATCCAAGATCATTCACACAATCAGAAATGGAATTCTACCCAGGTTTGGGAGCTGTGTGCACTCCCAATTTTCAGTTATGTGGAAGCAAAGTAGAAGGAAAACTTGGGTAGAAGTGATTATGTGGAAACAAGGTAGAAGGAATTTCCCTCCTACCTTGCTTCCACACAATCACTTCTACCCAGGTTTTCCTCCTGCCTTGCTTCCACACAACCAAAAATTAGTAGCTCACACAGCTCCCAAACCTGGGTAGAATTCAGTTTTCAAACCTGGGTAGAACACAGTGTTTGAATGACCTCACAGTTTTCCAGGCTGGGTACATTACTGAAGTTCCATGAATTCAAAGACATCAAGTGTGCATATGGTTACAGTACATGAACTTTTCTCACATGGCCAGAAACCATAAAATGTTCAGAGAGCAGTGAGATCACATCTGCTGCAGCTGTTCTTGACCACACATGGATCATCTCTGCAGAGTTGAGTAGCTCTGTAGGCCTTCTACAGGGGTCTAAATCTACCTTCTAGTGCTATGAAATTATGTTGAAAGGTAGATTTAGCATCAAAATAAGAAGGAACCTTATTTTAAACCTGTCCTGCAACACATGCACATTGCCCATCACTCTTGTGTGGCCAGGAGTGAAAGCAGTAGGCACAAATGTGCTTCCAACTACAGGGGGAAAGGCTGCAGTCTAGGAAGTAATGGTTTCATGATTTGAGACTTCCAGTTTAATTTCCTTGTGGAATTGTTGGCCTCCCACTATAATCCTGGTCAATCAACAATCAGGCCAATCAGGCCAGTAAGCACCACTCCAGGTGGGTGGTGAGAGCAGAAGAAAACAATTTTAAAACGTGGTGAATTTACCCATCACAGCTACCCAGTATGTACTACGCAGCAGTGGCTACAGACCCAACATCCCGTGGTGAGGTTGTCCTGCCACCACTGCTTAGTTGGCCTCCATGCATGCATGGAAGCCAACTGAGCAGTTAGGGAGGGGTAGCCTCCCAGCGAGATGCTGGTCTGTGGCCACCACCTGTCGTAAATCTGTCAGGCTAGCCAGATGGAGCGTAAAACAGGCAGAGGCAGAAGTAGAATAGCAAAGACTTATAGGAAGAAATTCTCCAAACCAGGTTCAGTCCAAGTCAAATTCAATCAATCCAACAGAATCCAAATCGCAGTCCAAGGGCAAGGTCAACACAGTCCAGGGTCCAAACACAGTCAAGGCAATACATGAACACAGCCTATTAGCTCACAGGAAATTGTCATTGCTATCAGCAGGGAAGCTGTGGTGCAGTCTTCTTAAATAGGCTGACTCCCGGTGCTGTTAATCCTGAGGCAGCAGCTTTGCCTGTTGTTCTATGCATGCAGTTCCTTAACTCTTGCTGTCTCTTGGACCGACGCCTCTCCACAGCTGAGACTGGTGGCACCTCCTGTATTGCCTCACCCGGCTCTAACTCATTTTCAACTCCCTGTGCGTCGGACCCACTCTCCTTTGCAACTTCTGGTCCTTGCCTTCCCTTTTCTGCTTTAACCTCCATCCCCTCCTTCAGCTCCTCCTCAGAGTCTTCCATCATGCCCATGACACCACCTCATACAGCATAGTGGGTAGAAGTGGCTGGTAAGTTCACTGCCATTTAAATTTGTAATCCCCCACCCTCACTATCCCACTGGAGTGGTACTCATGGACCACCACTGTCATTCGGTTCCCTAGATAGATCATGAGAAAATCGGTTCTTTATGAGTCAGTTTGTATGATATCTGAACCAACCCTGTCCACACGCAGTTAGGACCGCGGCCATGCATGTCCTGTTCCATTTTCTGGTGCATTTCCCACTTTTCATAACCGAGGAAAGTACATGTTTCTGTATGTGTGTACACAGATTGTACAAGCGTTGAACTTAATACGTGAATAAGGCTAAAGCCTTCTTCAGGCATGCCCAAAAAGGGACGCAGTACTTGTCCGGAGAGTGCACCCATAAGTCCTTCCCCAGTGCTGATGTGTCAAGAAGCATCACCCTCTCTACACTTTCCACCAGGAGCATTGTTAAGTACTTAAAAGATCTGGGCCCTGGGCCCACAGCCCCCTTTTTCATAATTAAACTCAATCGTCCTGCTCAAAGAATAATTACGTATGTTTTAAAACTTTCTAATATTAGAGGCTTGTAATATTTAATACAACACCTCTGAAAGCGGAAGCAGCAGAGAGCTCAGTGGGTCTAGGAGCTCTTTCCCATGCTCTGTGCAGGTACTCCACTGCTGCACATCCTTTCTGGAATAGGTCATGGAGGAGGGAGTTGGCTGATGAGATCCGAGGCGCTGAGCAATTAATTGAGAGCCTGTTCCCTATTTCCCACCCACTAATGGTGCACCTGTTCTCCACACTTGTGGTGTTCCCCTGACCAAGCAAACACTATACGTGTAATGGTGGCTGCTTCCATGATTAGAAAGCTGAGGTGCCTCAGCCTTCCCATCATGGAAACAACTACCATCATGCTTATGGCATTTGCCTCTTCAGGGAAACACCCTCAGCTTGGAGAGTCCAGCAATGTGAGGCTTCTCAGCATGCCAGTGCAAGGCTGGGGCTTGCTGGTGAGCTCTTGGGACACTGGACATGAGTACAGCATCCTCTCCCCCCCCCCCTCTTTCATCTCTGAAGAGGGCCTAAGTTTGTCTCCACTGAAATAAAACAGGCAAGGGAGCTCCATGTATGCACCGGAGCTTCTGTGACTGCAACAGATTTGTGGATTGGGGTGAAGAAGATTAACAAAGATGCATGACTTCAGGGAGTACTATTAGCAGAGCAAACACTGGTGACACCTTTTGGAATTAGCTAGATCTAATAAGGGTGGCCTGTGAATTAGCGCTTCTGTTAACATTGGATGGAGGGTTTTCAAGGAACATGAAGATTCCATCATCTCTGAATAGGAATAAATGTTGTTCTTGTTGCATTATTAACATCTGGGTGTGCGCGCCACTTAAACAGCATTATTAATCAGCTAGGAAATGTGTCAGCTATTTTCTTCTCTTATTTCACTAGCTTATCTTTGATATTTAAAACATGCAGCTAGTGAAGAAGTGTAACATTAAACAGCCAATGATGCAGGGCAATCAAGCTTTCTGGAGTTAATACTAGTAATTTATTTAGCACACTTTGCCCGTATAAGTAAATAGATCTTTTCTGTACAGTAGACGCTAATGACTGATGATAGTTGCACATTGCCATAGAAACTAGGGAGAGCTCATCCATAAATCAAAAGATATAAAGTGAATACACTCCAAATGTGTCATTAGAGATTGAAGTCATCCTAGACCAATTCTTTTGCAAAACACCCTGAACCAAGAGCATCTTTTGTACACATTTTGCATTGTATGTCGAAGGAGGATTTATCTGCAAAGTGTTCTACAAGACAACTGACTAGATTACATGTATTTGTGGCTCTGTTTGCAAATGCCAGCGTGAATGACAGCCCAGGCTCTCTGTGGGATGGAAACCAGAGCACCAATGAGTCATTGTGTATGATGCTGTTTCACACCGGCGTTGTTTGCTGTACATACTGAGTATGTGTGCAAATCAATACAAGAGACACAGGAAAGGTGCATGTGTCTAGCAATAGATCGCCCAGCGTGCGTCACAGCCAGATTCGTGGGACTTCAGGTCATTTTACCACTCCCTACGGCTGAACTCCCCATTTGTCTAGATGAAAGTGTTTCCAAGAGCCGACCAGCAATTAGTGTGGAGGTTTTCAGTGTATGCACTAGTGTATGGCTGCCAGCCAGTGAATTTGTAATCAGAGCTAGGCCAGCCAAGGGAAAACAAAATGTCATGTGGGAAGCTGCAGTTCTCCCACAAAAAAGCTCCTGCTCACAGAAAATTAGCATAGCAGGTATGGGCATCCGCAGGACTTTTTCCAGGGTGTGGCAAAAGCTGTAATCTTGTATCCTCTTATCTGGGAGTAAGCTCCATTGAATTCATTGGGAATGCCTCTTTGTTCCCCCACACCTCCGGATAGCTTTGATACCAGACAGAATAGTATGGCCTAGCCTAGGGTGCTGGTTTTGTATGTGTAGGGAGTCATTTCAGAAGGGGGAAGTGTTCAAACATGCAGCAATAGCCACATTGCAGTCTAGAGTATAGGCCAATAAAAGGTTTAATTGTTGATCCTGCTCAGTGTGTGAACTGACCATAAGCTTCTGGTCCAAATGAATTTCTAGAGCTATTTTTCTTTGATTACCTGTTCTCCTTTTCCCACGAACTGTACAAGATACATAAGAGGCCATTGATCATGGATATTATTGGATATGTGAGAAGAGCAGCACACACCAGACTGTTTCTAATAATTCAACTATTGATTGCTTACAATTCATGGGGAAAATCCCGGGGCAGAAAAACTTCTAGAGTTTTAAAAAGTATTACTACTACTACTACTACTACTACTAATAATAATAATAATACTAATACTCAGCTCCGGGTTTGGCAGCAACCATGGGGGTTGAGGCTGCAGAGGGGGGTCTCTGGTGGTTCGCCCCCAGCCTTCCCTGGTCTCCAAAAGGCCCATTTTGGGATTGTTTTGGCCTTCTCTGAGGCGGCAGCGGCCTTTTTGGAGGCTGCCACAGATACACCCTGGCTTTTTGTGCAAATGGTCAGGGCATACGTGTGGCGGGCTCCAAAATGTCCACCACCACCTCAGAAAGGCCAAAACAGCCCTTTGGAGACCAGGGGGTGGCGGGCGGGGAGGGAGAACTGACAGAGATAACCCCCCTCCCCGCAGCCACGGCAGCACCTCGAGGCTGTTGTTGAACCCAGTGTTGAGTTTTAAAAAATAACTCTAGAACCCCCCAAACGACCTCAAATTTGAGCCGAACTGGGCCCTTCATTCAGGGTCTCAAAACCAAACATGCCTGATTCAATTCGAGTCTGATTCAGACTCAAACCAAACTGGCCAACCTGTTTTTGTGCACACCCCTAATTTCACGAGGGATAGGATTTTGACTTTTTAAAATATTTTTGATCTTTCTTCACTTGTTCTGCACTCTTACTGAACTGCAGCATGCACACATCCCTGATATTTCTGAAGAAGCAAATAATCAATTATGCTATGTCTGACCATTTGCTTCCTGTCTTTTTGTTATATATGGACTAGTCATGAAATAACAAATCTCTTATACCAGGGATTGCACAGCTCACTAAGTTCAATGAAAGCAGAGTTCACAGTAATGATCCAACTTTGTACTTAAGTATATGTGAGCGATTGCACATCTACAGACATCTCCAGCATGTGAAGGTACATCCGTTTATTTGGAAGTAAATGAGCATGCTCAAAGCATCCATCCCACTTTGTAGTTTCAATTCAAAGTCTCTGATGGATTTCCCTATGCTGTTGCTAGGAAACCAAAAAACTGTCTAACAAGGACTGTATTGACTATGAATCTCACCCCCCCCCGAAAAGTCTGCTTTGTTATGGTAAATGAAGTGGGTGTTGTGGGATTTATTAACAGATCAGTGGCAGTGGCAAAACTGAGCACTTAACAAAAAAGAAAGAGGGAAATTAATTCCCCATGACTGTAACCTGTTTGATGCAAAGTGCTTTGACATGGAGTGGTTTTTGCAAATGTCAGGTAGCCTTGGTCAGTGCCTGGATCACCCTCAACCCACAGAAGGGCTGTGTTCTATCTTCTGCTGATTGTTTTTAGTCCAGCTGGACCAGGAAGGTCAGTGCAATCCAAATCTGTCACTCTAGCACTAAATCGCCACATCAGTTGGCATTTATAATTTGAGGTACCTTTTCTTCCTCTTCCAGTTTAGTGCTGCAGGTCAAATTTGGGTCTAAATCTGTACTATATTGTGTCATGAGGACACGCGGCACTGGAATCCACCTGCCTAAGAGTGCAAGCCATGTTTCTGCATTTGGGCATATGCAATGGCTTTTAAAGCAAGGGCATGTTGGGTTTATGCCAGGGGTTCCCAACCTGTGGTACTCCAGATGTTGCTGAATTACAACTCCCATCATCCCCAACCACAATTTATTGTAGTTGTAGTTCAGCAACATCTGGAATACCACAGGTTGGAACCCCTGTCTTATGTGTTGGACTAGGACTGAGAAGACCCAAGTTCAAATCCCAATTCAACCATGAAACTCACTGAGTGACTCTGGGCCAGTCATGTATCTCTCAGCCTAATTTAGCCTCACAGGGTTGTTGTGGGGATAAAAATAAGTAAGTACACTGCTCTGAGCTCCTTGGAAGAAGAGTGAGATATAAATGTAATAAACACACACACACACACACTTCAGATCAGAGGTGTCAACAGGAATTTCTGGCCCACCCACTCCACAATTTTTTGACAACTCTGCTTATATGCCAGTCAGCAATATCCAGCCTAACAGAGACAAGTAGCTGTTTGCTACTGATACTGCTGTTTGCTATGGAAGCAGATGGCTTCCATTCTGTCTGGGACAGAGAAGCAATGGGCAGTGTAGGAATTCTGTGTCCCACTGGGTAGCATAATGGATTCATGCCCTTTGTGGGAGTGGGAGAGTTCCTCTCCTTCAGTGAAAACAAACTCTACAGGCATGTGTCCTTTTCTTCGGATCTACCTAACCATGATAGGCAACATTCAGTGGGAGGACAGCTGGCATTGGGCAAGTTCAGACAATCAAAATCAAAACCATGGTTTAATTCAGGGGTGTCCAACTGCGGCCCTCCAGCTGTTGTTGGCCTACAACTCCCATCATCCCCAATCTCAGGGGCCAGTAGCCAGGGATGATGGTAGTCAGGCCAACAACAGCTGGCAAGCTGCAGTTAGACGCCCCTGGTTAAGATCATGGGTAGACAATCTGAGGCTCTCTGGCTGTTACTGGACCACAACTCCCATCATTTCCAATTGCAATAAATTAAAGAGCCTCAGTCCCCCCCATCCCATTTAAATTATCATAAATGGGCATGGGAGAGCTACAGGCCCATAAGTGGGGCATCTTCTTTGCATACTGGGGGGAAAGACAGAAAGCTTCTAGTTTCAGTTTTAAACTAACCACAGCCTTGCAGGTCACTTGAAGTCAAGGAACTGTGGTTAGCTTTAAGTACAGTATACTATATTTACCCAAATAGAAGATGACTCTGAATTTAAGATGATCCCCATAAAAATAGAGGTTAAATACAGCTTATACTTATTTACCCAAATGGAACAGGACTCTGAATTTAGGATGATCCCCAATTTCTAACATCAAAGAACTTGGAAAAAAATCTAGTCTTAGATACAGTTCACAAAAGGATCTGAAACCACAGTTTGATGCTGGTTTGTTGGAAGAAATCATTGGCTGCATTCGCATGTAACATGAAACCGTTGGTCCAATGGACCTGCAGTTCCACGCCCCCACTCCCTGCTCTTCTGTCCAAATTTGGATGCAACCAAAAGCGTCCTCTCTGCAGTCAGTGAGACTGCAGAGAGATGGTAGAGCTGGCTGTATTGGCTTCCTTCTTGACTGAAGGACAGCCCACACAGCCAATCATGCTGGAGTTGCCTCCCCCAACTCCAGTTCCAGGAGACACAGCCTGCAGTTCTGCATTCGGAAGTACCACAAGCTGTGTCCAACCTCAGGTTGTGCTGATAAAACTCACTGAAACCCGAGGATTCAGATTGGAGTTCCAAATCTGAATCCTCAGTTTTGCCACTGCACCAACCCCCATTTGCCCACATTCAGACGTAACGTCCACAGAACCGCTGGCCCATTCAACTGTGGTTCTGCATTACGTGTGAATGCAGCCATTGTTAAAACTAACCACTGTCACCTGAGTTCAGATTACACACAGAGCTGAGGTTGCAATAGTTTAGAATCTAACGTGGAGGCTTTTGATGTCCAACTCTAATGTGTGAAGGAGAGGAAGGGAAGGAAGGGAAGCAGGCTCTGCTGGACTCCTGGACAATCCTACCCTCTTATGGCTCCTTGGAATCATTTGTAATATTGTAAACCTGGGGGTGGCCACCTAAAGTTCTCCAGCTGTTGTTGGACTATACCCCCATCTTTCCTAGCCATAATTTCTTGATATTGTCCATTTCTTGAGATGAATGACCTCAAAACAATGGTACATCTGCTGGTAATCTCTAGTCTGGATTACTGCAATGCGCTCTATGTGGGGCTTCCTTTGTACATAGTCTGGAAACTGCAGTTGGTCCAGAATGCGGTGGCCAGATTGGTCTCTGGGTCATCTAGGAGAGACCATATTACTCCTGTGTTGAAAGAACTACACTGGCTGCCGATACATTTTCAGACAAAATACAAGATGCTGGTTATACCTATAAAGCCCTAAACAGCTTAGGTCCTCTGTATTTAAGAGAATGTCTTCTTCGCCATGACCCCCATCGCCTGTTAAGACTATCTGGAGAGGCTCGTCTGCAGTTGCCGCCAACTCGTTTGGCAGCTACTCGGGAACGGGTCTTCTCCGTTGCTGCACCTGGACTTTGGAATGTGCTCCCTGTTGAAATAAGAGCCTCCCCATCTCTGGCACCTTTTTAAAAGGCACTGAAGACACATTCGTTCACCCAGGCTTTTAATTAGATTCATGGTTTTAAAATTTTAATGTTGATTTTAAATGATTTTAATGTTTAAATAATTTTGACTGTTTAATTGATTTAGTTTTTATTTTAATTGTTTTTATTTTGATGTAAACCGCCCTGAGCCATTTTTGGAAGGGCATTATATAAATCAATCAATCAATCAATCAATCAATCAATCAAATAAATAAAATTGCAGCTGGGGATTATGAGAGTTGTAGTTCAACACCAGCTGCAGAGCCTCAGGTTGGCTGTCTCCCACCTAAACCATGGTTTATCACCGCTTCCCTGCATGCATCACTAAGGGGAAGACAGAGAAGGAAGTCCTTGCTTTTGTGTTTTCCCATTGAACAATCCCTTGGCTAGATCTGCTCAGACATAATGGCATCACAAGCTGAAGAGTGGGCAGCTCACCCAACAGTTATCGTTTCAAGCTGTCACTCCAGAGATGAAGAAACAGAGCAATGAATCAGTTGCCATTCGAAAGTTTCCTTTTTGCAAATGGTGGGAGTGCAACTGTTTGGCATTTTTTAAAACAGAAACTTAATTTCTGCCAAGTCCAAAGGCTCACCAGCAGGTCACACAAATCACCCTGGCAAGGCACTTATGCTGCCCACACAAATCCAGAACAAAACAGCATATTATTTCTAATCTCTGCTAAGTACTAGCACCATCTAGTGTTCTTTGGATGCAGAATAGCCAATGTGCTTAGAACGGCTTTATTTCTGTTTTTAAAATGTTGCTTCCCTCCTCCTTTTATTTACCCCCCGTGTTATAATATTAATGGACCACAAACAGGTGCATAAAAGCGGCCCTAGGAATATGTGGCCTATATCTTTGATGCTCTGGCTGACAGCTCTGCCTGTAAACCTATTAAGTTCATACACAATATTTCACATTAATTACTACTGAAGTAATAGTGATTATTATTAATCATGATAATTGCTGGCATACAGACTAATGTGGCACAAGTGCAAACATGTTGCACTAGCTAGTTCTGTTGAAGGAGAGCTGGTCTTGTGGTAGAAAGCATGAATTGTCCCCAGTGCTAAGCAGGGTCCATCCTGGTTTGCATTTGAATGGGATACTACATGTGTACTCAGCTGTGTGACTCTCCTTCACAGATGCATCTTTGTTCATTATATTAGTGCAGCATTTGTCTAGATGTCAGTAATAATAGTAATAATAATAGTAATAATGATGATAGTAATAACGATAATAAACAGATAATGATTGCTAATAGCATTAGCAGCAACAATCATCTTCTGATAAACCTTGTTTGTCTGTGGTGCCTCCATCCCCTAGGCTCAAATATACTTCAGTGGGAGTACATATTGGCTTTCACCAGATTCAATGATTCCAGGCTGCAGTGCTTTTTTATTGGATGGCAGTGTGGATTAGGAGTAAGAGCTCACCCTGCCTTTGTTACAGCCCCATATTGCCTTTGGATGCCCCTCACTGTTTTGGGGGTGGGTTTCCCCCCGCCCAGTTTAATCCTGAGTATATCCAAAGATAGGCCTTTGAATCTAGCTGTGAAACTCCCCACCCCCTAAAACCTGAAACTGCACCTCAGCGGTCTTGCCACTGAGATGGACGTACTCATTCCTTACATTAATGGTAAATAAGCATCAACAGCCTTCCCTTCTGTGAATGTTTCTAATCCCTTTTTGATCAATGCAGTGTTATCGACCAACCTCACAAGTATCACAGTTCCAGTTATGCTTGGTATAAAAAGCAGGGGAAAGCAAGATTTCTTTTTCATTTTAGTAGGCCATTGATCCGCATTGTTTAACTCCCACTTATTTTGTCATTAATTCATTAAAATCACATCCATTCTGGATTAATCCCCTCCATTTTTGTTATCCCATTTGTTTTCATAGCAAAGGAGGTGGCACATGCAGCGGCGGGGGTGGGAGTCTTACCTTTTACAGCAGCAGATCAGGTGCCTTTCTTCTTATTTTAAAAAATTAAGTGTAAATGGAGCAAAAGATCTCTGGCAGCTGCCATGTTCTCTCCCTTTAATCTTCCACACCAACACAATGTCTGAGGCATTATGGAAAAAATACTAGTGACTGCCAAAAGGAGTATTATGTTCCTTGGTGCAGTGGGGAAATGGCTTGACTACCAAGTAGAAGGCTGCCAGTTCGAATCCCTGCTGGTATGTTTCCCAGACTCTTGGAAGCACCTATATTGGGCAGCAGCGATTTAGGAAGATGCTGAAAGGCATCATCTCATACTGCATGGGAGCAGGCAATGGTAAACCGCTCCGGTATTCTACCAAAGACAACCACAGGGCTCTGTATGGCACACTTTACCTTTACATTTTAAAAACTTTTTTTTTTAAAGAAAAGAAAGAAAGCCATAAAAGGGAAGAAGACTTCCTTCCGGAATTGGAAGGCCTGTCCAAATGAAGAGAACAGAAAGGAACACAAACTCTAGCAAAAGAAATGCAAGGTGATAATACGAGAGGCAAAAAGAGAGTTTGAGGAACATTTAGTTAAAAAGCATCAAAGGGAATAACAAAAACTTCTTTAAATATATCAGAAGCAGGAAACCAGCCAGGGAGGCAACTGGACCATTAGACAATGAGGGAGTGAAAGGGATTATTAAGGAGGATATGGAGGTTGCAGAGAAGCTAAATGAGTTCTTTGCATCCATCTTCACGGCAGAGGATACTGAGCATATACCTTTTTCTGAGCCAGGCTTTTTAGGGATGGAGGCTAAAGAACTGAGTCAGATAGAAGTGACAAGAGATGATGTTCTAAACTGTCTGGAAAAACTGAAAATTAACAAATCACCAGGGCCGGATGGCATCCATCCAAGAGTCCTCAAAGAACTCAAATGTGAAATTGCCGGCCCTCCTTGCTAAAATATATAAATTATCCCTGCAATCAAGCTCTGTACCGGAGGAATGGAAAGTAGCCAATGTAACACCAATTTTCAAAAAGGGATTCCGGGGTGATTTGGGAGATTACAGGCTGGTTAGCTTAACATCCGTTCCAGGCAAATTGATGGAAAGCATCCTCAAGGATACACTTTTAAAGCACATAGAAGAACAGGCCCTGCTGGGAGAGAACCAGCATGGCTTCTGCAAAGGTAAATCTTGCCTCTCAAACCTTTTGGAGTTCTTTGAGAGTGTCAACAAGTGTGTGGATAAAGGTGATCCAGTTGACATTGTATACCTGGACTTCCAAAAAGCCTTCAGCAAAGTTCCTCATCAAAGACTCCAGAGAAGACGTAGCAGTCATGGGATAAGGGGACAATTACATGTGTGGATTGCTAACTGATTGAAGGACAGGAAACAGAGGGTAGATATAAATGGAGAGTTTTCACAATGGAGGGAAGCATGATGTGGGGTCCCCCAGGAATCTGTACTGGGGCCAGTATTTTTAATTTATTCATAAATGATCTAGAAGTAGGGGTAAGCAGCAAGGTGGCCAAATTTGCAGATGATACCAAACTCTTCCGGGTAGTGAAATCCAAAACGGATTGTGAGCAGCTCCAAAAGGATCTCTCCAAACTGGGGGAGTGGGCGACAAAGTGGCAAATGTAGTTCAATGTTAGCAAGTGTAAGGTGATGCACATTGGGATGAAAACCCCCAACTTCAAGTATATGCTAATGGGATCTGAGCTGTCAGTGACTGACCAGGAGAGGGATCTTGGGGTCGTGGTGGACAGATCGTTGAAAATGTTGACTCAATGTGCGTTAGCTGTGAAAAAGGCCAATTCCATGCTAGGGATTGAAAATAAAACTGCTAATACAAAACTATGGTGTGGCATTTGGGGCGGTATAAAAATATGCTAAATAATTAAATAAATAATACCCTTATACAACACTATGGTACAGCCACACCTGGAGTACTGTGTACAATTCTGGTCACCACATCTAAAAAAGGACATTGTAGAACTGGAAAAGGTGCAGAAGAGGGCAACCAAGATGATCAGGGGCCTAGAGCACCTTCCTTATGAGGCAAGGCTACAACACCTGGGGCTATTTAGTTTAGAAAAAAGGTGACTGCGGGGGACACGAGAGAGGTCTATAAAATCATGCATGGTGTGGAGAAAGTGGAGAGAGAGAAATTCTTCTCCCTGTCAAATAACACTAGCACTAGGGGTCATCCCATGAAATTAATTGCCAGGAAATTTAGGGCCGACAAAAGGAAAGTACTTTTTCACACAATGCATGATCAACTTGTGGAATTCTCTGCCACAAGTTGTGGTCACAGCCAACAACCTGGATGGCTTTAAGAGGGGTTTGGATATCTTCATGGAGAAGAGGTCTATCATCAGCTACTAGTCGGAGGGCTATAGGCCACCTCCAGCCTCAAAGGCAGGATGCCTCTGAGTACCAGTTGCAGGGAAGTAACAGCAGGGGGCATGCCATCAACTCCTGCCTGTAGGCTCCCAGCAGCATCTGGTGGGCCACTGTGTGAAACAGGATGCTGGACTAGATAGGCCTTGGGCCTGATCCAGCAGGGCTGTTCTTATGTTCTTATGTTCTAAGGAAAACCTCCCCATCCTGCCATGCTAAGAGATATGCACTCCTGCCCCCTTTTGTTATGAAAATGAATGGGGCCTGAATGAACCAAATGGCCCATGTCATTCAGATCATTAGTGCATCATAGGCATTCATTTCACGATGAATGAACATTGCACTGAATTAATAGTAGGCTAAAATCTCCTCTTCCATTTTCACCCTGTTTCTGCAGGCAACCTGTGAAAGTGATAAAAATGTCCAGGGTTGGGAAGCAGCTTACCATCAGTGGCAGGCAGCTGCAAAACATTTTAGCCTACTTTCCAATTGGCTTTTGAGATCACCCAACATTCCATGTATGTGTGTGTCCCTATCAACTTTGCAATGTCTAGACCCATATTAACCAAATTGGGTACAGTTGTACAGATACATAGGGACACCTCGACGGCATAGTTTGTGATGATGACATCCATCCTAATTAAAGTTGGTGGGCACATAAACTTGTGAGGTGCAAGTGGGCTAACTTGTGAACCGCTTAACCAATTTGAACCATAATTGCTGCAGCTGTAGGGACACATAGGGACACCTCAATGGTGTAGTTTGTGATGATGTCATCCAATCCAATTCAAAATGGCAGCCACATGAACATCTGAGGTGCAACAGGCTAGTTAGTTGACTGCCTAACCCATTTGAACCAAACTGGGTACACCTGCAGTGAGTGACACACAGGGACACCTGAATGGCATAATTTGTAATGATGTCATCCACCCTGATTCAAGATGGTGGATATGTGAACATTTGAGGTAGAAGTGGCCTATTTGGACCAAATTTGGTACAGTTATAGGGACACATAGGGACTCCTCGAACACATAGTTTGTGATGATGTCATCCACCTCAATTCAAGATTCATTCATTCATTCATTCATTCATTCATTCATTCATTCATTCAATTTCTATGCCACCCTTCCAAAAATAGCTCAGGGCAGTTTACACAGATAAATAATAAACAAATAAGATGTATCCCGGTCTCCAAAGGGCTCACAATCTAAAAGAAACATAAGCTAGACACCAGCAACAGTCACTGGAGGTACTGTGCTGGGGGTGGATAGGGCCAGTTACTCTCCCCCTGCTCAATAAAGAGAATCACCACATTAAAAGGTGCCTCTTTGCCAACTTAGCAGATGGTGGCTGCATGAACATTTGAGGTGCAAGTGAGATAACCTGTGAACTGCCTAACCAATTTGGACCAAATTTAGTTCGCTTGTAGAGATAGTGAAAAGAAAGTAGGCAGATTACTTCTTACTAGAACAACTTAAAACTAGCACTGTCCTAGCAGGTGGAAGCTGCAGCAGCATTTGCTGCAGGCTAACATTATCCTTCCCAGAATACATATCCTGTCGTCGGACTGGGCAACTGAGTGGGTGCTTCCCATCCCTGTCACTTACTTGGCTGCCATTTGCTCTCTTCACCACCTCCACCCACTGCTCCTGCCACTGCTGACTGCTTCTGGGCATTATAACAAGTATAATGCGCCATGGCTGGCTGGACGCCCAGAAGCAGCCAGAAGTAGCAGGAGTGGTGGGTG
This sequence comes from Hemicordylus capensis, assembly GCF_027244095.1. Lineage (NCBI taxonomy): Eukaryota > Metazoa > Chordata > Lepidosauria > Squamata > Cordylidae > Hemicordylus > Hemicordylus capensis. Next base: position 31,707,030 of record NC_069661.1, on the reverse strand, counting down.
GAGGTGGTGAGGAGAGCAAGTGGGCAGCCAGGTGGGTGTTCGGGACCGCCCACCTTACAGGAAGTGCCTGCCTACATGGGCGAAGGAGTCGAGAGTGCCAAAGCCAGGCTTCCACTGGGGCACCACCAATCTTTGGGCCGGCACTGACTATCAGTGGCCTGAGGCAGCACTACTTTGTGAATCTTGTATATTTATTGTTAACATTGTAAACCGTTTTCAGTGCCTCGGTCAAGGCAGAAAATGGTCAAGGTCTAAAAATGCAAAAAGGAAATCAATCAATTTTACATTAAAAAACAAACAAACAAACCCCAATTTCTGTCATCCCATGGTTACTGGTAAGCCACTTCCCAAATGTTCTCATCACTTTTGTGGGTCCCCCTCCCACATGGATGTGTAATCATTTCAAATGTTTCTTATGGACATACGGACCTAGGACATTAGGAAGCTATCATATACCAAGTCAGACCATTGGTCTATTAAACTCAGTATTGTCTACATAAACTTCACTGAAATTGCTGTGGGTAGGACAATTCATTCTTGCAATAAATTGAATGGGCCTGATTCAGTTCAATTTCCCCATTCATCACAAATGTTTGTACATTCCTAATGAAAAGTCTATTTATTTCTGCTGGCTTCAAAACCTGTTGTATGTAATCTTTCTGTCGTCTAGCATTTCCCTAGGTCCACTGAAGAATAAAACAGTTCAGCTTTACTTTTTGCACTATGGGAAGGGGTGGAAAGGTATTCCCATTTTGCTTTTTCACTTTGATCAGCATCTTTTTAACTGAGTCAACTGCACTGGCAAGATATCAGAGTTATAGCTGTCGATGATCATGCCCCCTGAGCAGCAATACAGATGGTGAAGCAGCTAACCAGTGCTAGCCAAATTCTATATTCATTGAAGTTAAAGGGGGTTGCATTATGCACTTTCCTAGGAACATATGAGGCCTTCATCCATAAAGAAAACTTGACTGTGTAAGTGTTTGGTTGGAGTGACACAGATGAAAGCAGAGAGCAACAAAATCTAAGAACATGGCATGTTTCACTTAGAGCAAGGAAAATAAAGAAAGCATATAAGAACATTTTTTGAATATCAGATGAAGGAAGCGAGCTCTGTTTCAGATTACAGTACACAGCTAAGTTAACTGGTGCAGTAAACTGTGGTGGTGGGGGGGTGTCCAGCTATTTCTCTGTTAGGACTTGGTTTTTGAGGGTCTGGAATGTAATGGTTATGGATAAGATATCTTTTTACTTAAAGTCTTATTGCATAAATAATAATAATAATAATAATAATAATAATAATTATTATTATTATTATTATTATTATTATTATTAATTTTTTACATTGGCAACCATTCATTTCTTATCTGGAACAGGAAAATGATCACTTAGATCTCACTTGTGAAATGAATGTAATATATACAGGGTAAGCAGTTTTAGAAAAAAATAGTAAATGAGCAAATGAGTTCCCCTTTCCCTTCTCTCTCTTTCTTTTCCTCCCTCCCTCCTCCTTCCCTTCTTTTCTTTTTCTTTCCTCCCTTCCTCTCCTTTCCTTTCCTTTCCTTTCCTTTCCTTTCCTTTCCTTTCCTTTCCTTTCCTTTCCCCCACAACTTATCATTGTCACCATTCATAAAAGATGTTATGCATTGCACAATTAAGATTGTCGTATATTAATATCTCTCAAAATCATTATTTGTTACAGTACTGTTCATTGATGGAAAAGCAATAAAATATTAATAATTTTTTAGAAATCACCTGCCAGTTTACACAAGCAGCAGAATAAAATAATAAAGCTAATAATAATAATAATAATAATAATAATAATAATAGATCACACAGACTGACTACAAACAAAGGCATGACAAGGTAGCAGGGATGATACACTGGAACATCTGCAAAAAATACAAGCTACCCGTAGCCAAAAATTGGTGGGACCATAAAATTGAAAAATTTGAAGAAAATGAAGATGTAAAAATATTATGGGACTTCCGACTACAAACAGACAAACATCTGCCACACAATACACCAGATATAACTGTAGTTGAGAAGAAAGAAAAATAAGTTAAAACAATCGACATAGCAATACCAGGGGATAGCAGAATAGAAGAAAAAGAAATAGAAAAAAATCACAAAATACAAAGATCTACAAACTGAAATTGAAGGGCTGTGGCAGAAAAAGACCAAAATAATCCCAGTGGTAATTGGCACCGTGGGTGCAGTTCCAAAAGCCCTTGAAGAGCACCTCAACACCATAGGGGCCACAGAAACCACCATCAGCCAATTACAAAAAGCAGCTTTACTGGGAACAGCCTATATTCTGCGACGATATATCTATAACAACAGCAACAACATTGACAATGAAATTCAGCCATCCCAGGTCCTTGGGAAGGACTCGATGTCTGGATAAAACAAACCGGTCAATAACACCTGTCTGACTGTGTAAATAAATAATAATAATAATAATAGTAATTTGATTTCTATACCGCCTTTCCAAAAATGGCTCAGGGCAGTTTAGACAGAGAAATAACAAATAAGATGGAACCCTGTCCCCAAAGGGCTCACAATCTGAAAGGAAACGTAAGACAGATACCAGCAACAGTCACTGGAGTTACTGTGCTGGGGCTGGATAGGGCCATTTATTCTCCCCCTGCTAAATAAAGAGAATAACCACATTAAAAGGTGCCTCTTTGCCAAGTTAGCAGGGGTGATTTGCCAAGTTAGCAGGCTGTCTGTATGAGAACATAGGAGATGTGTTGAATGCTGTCTTAATCTTTACACTGGAGACCCACACACTGTAGATATTTACTTACTTACTTACAGGTAAAGGTAAAGTGTGCCGTCAAGTCGATTTCAATTCCTGGTGCCCACAGAACCCTGTGGTTGTCTTTGGTAGAATACAGGAGGGGTTTACCATTGCCATCTCCTGTGCAGTATGAGATGATGCCTTTCAGCCTCTTCCTATATTGTTGCTACCCAATACATTAGCAGTGGGGATTCGAACCGGCAACCTTCTGCTTGTTAGTCAATAATTTCCCCGCTGCACCACTTAAGGTGGTACTTACTTAATCATATTTTATACCGCCTGATATGTACTTCTCTAGGTGGTATACAAAATTTAACACAATATAGAAAAGTAAAAACAGATTAAAATTCCACAGGACACAATAAAAACAATCTTATAAAACAAGTTATTAAAACAAATTATTAAAATTAATTCCAGTTAAAAGCCTACAAGAACAGGTGTCTAGAGGGTCTTCCTGAAAATAGATAGAGAAGGAGATGCTCTTATTTCAACTGGGAGCATATTCCAAAGCCCCGGGCATCCACAGAGAAAACCCAATCTCTGTTTAGTCTCTACAGACCAATATATATTTGCATTGCAGTGACCATTTAGCTGACTGGTTTTGCAAAAATCTGCTCTTTCCATCCAGTTTAGGTTTTGTTTTGTTGCAATATTTCCAGTTTCAAAATCCATAAAAGGTGCATTTCCTGCATTCATCTATGTGGAATCCATTGCACTCTGTCACTATGGGCAGGTTTCCACATAGTGCCAAATCTGAGTTATGGTGGAGCTGAGAGAGTCCCATGAATATGTGCATGCCCTACTTCTAGTCTCAGCAAAAAATATGCCAAGGTTGGATATGTTGTACAAACCCATCTATCTTGGCATATCCTGCTCTAGCATGTAGTCCAACATCTGTAACTAAGATCAGATGTGAGGGACAAATGTCGGGTTCCATACCACTAGTAGGGCAGGATATGCCAAGATTCGTACAGCACCCCTAATCATTACATATCAATCACTGACATAACATTACTGAGCTTGAAAGCATGACATGCACATGTTCCCATAGCTCCAGCTGCACTGCCCAAACTCAACTTCATTGCTGCTTCGGAACCTACTCTATGCATTAAGGTCATTCACACGACTGAAATCCCTGGTGGCTAAGGAGGGCTGGGGGGAAGGCAAGAGAATATCTACCTTCCCCAGATGATCTTCCTCCTGACCCCCTTGCTGCGCCATGCCACCTCACACACGATCACCGCTGTGGCAAGTGGCACAGCATTCTGGAGGCCAGGGAAACAGGGGCGTAGGCACTGTTGGGCGACCGGGTTCAAAGAACCCGTGCTGCCGACCCTCAGGGGCCGCTCCTCGCGGCCCCGACACGTCCCCTGCATATGATGTCAGAAGCGGGGGTCTGGTTTAGCTCCCGAGCGGTGCCATAATGCCCCGTTCGGGAGCCAAACCACGCCCCCCTGCTTCTGCTGTCAGATGTAGAGGGCATGGCTAACCTCCGTGTCTGACATCAGACATAGGGGGCGGTGGGGGAGCTGCTGGCCTGACTCCGCTACTGTGGAGAAACACTGCCTGGCCTCCAGAAATCCCACAAGAAGTGCGATGAATGGGGGGATTCCCCCCTCAAACCAGGTGCTCTAGGTGCCCGGCTCTGTGTCTGCTCAGGCTGCAGGCAGCTCAAGCAGACACATGACTGGGATCCCTGGTAGAAGGGTGTACTCACGCCTTTCTACCTGGGTAATAGCCCAGGGGAAATTCCTAGGCTACCCTGCGGGGCAGCACCAAAACCGGCCACGATCCTGGTACTTCACATGAGCAGCTCTACCCCGATAGGGCTCTGCAAACATGGGTAGGGCTGCTCATGTGAACAGCCTCATCGTCTTTTGAATCTTCATTCGGGTTCTGCCCAGCTGTGGGCAACATAACAGGGTTTATTAAAACCACCTGGCAGGGCTCTTAATATAGGCCTGCAGCATATATTAAAGCAATATCCAGCAACCTGGCAGGGCTCTTAATATAGGCCTGCAGCAGGGTTTCTCCTCTATGGGAAAAGAATGAAGGGGAGTCAGGATGCTGGATGTACATATGGGGACAATGCACAGTTAATTCGCTGTCAACTAAATCATCAAAGAAGAGGAAGGATTGTATGAACTGAATGCGATGCATGGGGGAAGAGCCCTCTAGCAGATGTACAATTTTTCTCTATGCAAATATCTGAGGAGAGCATTCAAACATGAAACCTCCTCCCACCTACAGCCTGAAAGGATATATCCCAAGCAAAGATTGCCATCTGATTCTTCTGACTGACTCTCAGTGGTGCTTCCCCACCCATTTCCCCTGTAGGAGAATACAAAGAGCTGGCAGCAGCGAGGGCAGAGCCCCATCCTGTCAAGGTTCTGGCAAGAAATAAAAGGAAATTGTTCTTATTACAGCAACCACTTTAGCAGTCTGTTAGGTAAGGCACATCTACAACAGATCTATTAAAACTGCCCTGCACGCACGCACGCGCACACACACACACACAGGTTTACAGTTTCCAAGCTCACGAGTGACATTAGACTCTGTGAGTCTAATGCGTCTAGTTTTTTCCTACCTCTATGAAGTCTCATTCCCCATGTTTTCCAATGGGAGAGTTTTTCTGCATTTTCTGGGACAATAATGTATTTTTCAGGGATTTTGGATTTATTTTTATTTTTTATTTTTGGTACTCTGGGAGAAGTCTGCAACCTACCTATGAAAACAGCATGTTTCTGTCTTTCGTGGTCTGGTCTCAGAAGAGTTTAATGTCAGCCAGTAAGACTATTCTTACTATCAGCCAAAACCAGGCTAAGGAAGCCAAACCCAGTCTTGGCTGATCGTAGGAACCTCCGGGATTGTGCCCGATCCCAACAGCATTTTGGCGGCACACCTGCCAAAGAGGCCAGCCTCTTAAACAGAGTGAAGGGAGTGCCACATTTGCCACATTTTTTGATCATCTGCCAGCCTGGCTGCTTGCAGCTGAGGCTGGAAGACTGTAGGGCTCCCACCTGTCACCTGGGAGATACCCAGAATGCACTGCACACTCAAGTGGTGCATCATGGGATTTCCAGGGGCTGGGATGATGTGTCCTGGCCCCCGACCCTCCACGCTGCCTGGGGCAATGGAGGATCGTCTGAGTGGGCAATTCACACACCCGGCTCCTTTGACGGGTTGTCTGTGGGGAAGGAAAGGTTAGTGAACCTTCCTCCCCGTCCTCCAAGCCCTTCTCATGGATCGTGAGAAAGGGCTCAGTGTGTGAGTCAGTGAGGGCTTGCAGTTTGTAAATGTATTAATGACTTATCTCTTTGTGACTCTGGGCTTTTCCTAGATCTATGAGGTCTCATTCCCTATGCTTTCCAAAGGGAGAGCTTTTCCAGATTTTCTGGTAAAATAATGATTTCCCCCCCAGGGTTTTGTATTTTTTGGTAGTCTGGGCAAAGTCTGGAACCCACCTGTGAAAATGGCATGTCTCTAACTGTTGTGGTTTGATCTGGGAATTTCATGTCAGTGAGTGAGTGAGGCCAAAGCAGCTTTATATTATACAGTGGTCCCTCGACTTACGAACTACTCGACATAAGTATTTTTCAAGTTACAAACGGCAGTTTTAGATCCGGTTTTAGATGCGGTTTTTTCGACTTACAAATTTTTAGATGGGGTTTCCTCGACTTACGAATTTTACATGCGGTTTCCTTGACTTGCCTGCCTGTTTACTGCCTGTTTATTCTTGAAAAGAGATGTTCCTGTGCAGTTTGCAAGCCTTACTGGGGGTCTGGGTCTTTTTTCTAGGCTCCGGAACGCATTAATCCGTTCCCAATGCATTCCTATGGGAAACCGCTTTTCGACTTACGAACTTTTCGACTTACAAATGTGCATTCGGAACGGATTAATTTCGTAAGTAGAGGGACCACTGTATATGAAATTCCAATCACATGTGACAGATGTCATGAGAAGTAAAAGTTAAGCAGACTCAGAAGAACGGCTACTTAGCTCCAGTCTTCCTCCTAACTTGCCTCTTTCCTTTTTGGATGAGTACAAGGTAGAAGAGGTCACCTTAAGTGGCACAGCTGGAAAATGCTTGACATCTCAGATGGCCCTTTTGTTGGTCCCTGATTTCTGAGAGGTTCGGGGTGCTAGGACCCATGAAAGGGCTCTTTTGGTTGCTGCCCCACTTCTTTGGAACTCTTCCCCTTCAGATTCGTTTAGCCCCTGATTTTTAAATCTCTATTGAAGACTTTTCTTTTTCGTCAGGCTTTTGCCCTGTAGTTTACCTATTTGTTTCTTTTTTCTTTTTTGTTAATTACTTTAGTTTTTAATTTAGAACGTAATTTTTAATGTTGTCTTGTTTTGCATGTTTTTGTGCACTGCCCAGAGTCTTTGGAGTGGGTGGTATATTAAATGTTTCTAATAAATAAATAAAAAGAAATAACAAGCAGAAGGTTGCCATTTCGAATCCTCGCTGGTATGTTTCCCAGACTATGAGAAACACCTATATCGGGCAGCAGCAATATAGAAAGATGCTGAAAGGCATAATCTCTTACTCCACGGGAGGAGGCAATGGTAAATCCCTCCTGTATTCTACCAAAATAAAACCACAGGGTTCTGTGGGCGCCAGGAGTCGAAATCAACTTGACGGCATACATTACCTTTACCGTTATATGGTAGAAGGCATTTTGCTATGACGTTGTATGATATGCTGGTTTATGACTGGAGGGTTTGGTGCTTATTAATAGAAGCTTTTGATTTTGTATGTCATCTTTGAGCCCCAGTGTTATAACAGATTGGTCTCTTTGTTAAAGATTTCCTGCCATTCACCATTCTCTGTGAAGGGCATTTGTTTTGTGTATTGTGTTTGAAGTGAGTGATTGTAACAGTGATGACCAATTTATACATTCAGGTCTTCATCTGATGATGCAGTTGGCAAGTACTAAATCTGATGTGAACTCATGCTAAGCTATCATACACAGAGCTATCTGAATTGGTTTTGTGCAAAGCTGGAAGCTGCAGAGAACTGAAGAAAATGCCTGCCTATGAATTATTTGCATGTTCGGGGGACATTAGGTCACATTATGAGAACCCGAGTGTCTGAAGAGAACTCCTTACAGTAGTTGGAATATTGGGAATATGTTGGAATAATAGGAAAATCCATGGCAATGTTTAAACTCCCACCAAAAGCTATGTGGGTGAGCTACATGCAGCACCAGCCTGGCCAAAGCTTAACTACATAGGAGACTCAGGTTCTTCCAGATGGCTTGCCCTCTACCACAGAGAATAAAACACAAACTAGAAGCCTACAATAAAATTTGATACATTTATTGCTAGCTCAAAGTAGCAGTAGGACTGTGTATGTCGGTAAATTCCAGTTTCCGACGCGGGAAATCCAAATTTACTGATGTGCACAGGTCAATATGCAGACACAAGACAGATTTCAACATCGGGTAGACAACTTGCACGAATGTATGCATAGGCTGACAGAAACATCCAGCCCCTTTTTTTCATCAAGGTACCCTTGGGTACCTTGAAATGGGTTAAATCTGCATATTTAAATCCAAAAACCACAATTTTTCACCAAAAGAAAAAGAAAAATGATTTTGGTGCCTGTGTGTGTGGGGTGTGTGTGTGTGAATTACTGGAGTGCTGGAGGCATGCGGACCATGATAAGGCACTTTATTTTGCATCCCCCCACCACCTTTTTGGCTCATTTTTATCACGGCTTCCCAGCCTCCAGGAACCTAAGTCCCGTGATTATATTGCCAGTATATTTGTGCATTACAATTAACCCAATATTTGTGATTACAATCCTCATGGGCTGTGCAACCCTCGGGGACATATTTTTAGGTGACACAGAGGACATCTTGTGGAAGGGGGGGGCATCAACATATGCTGATTCCCTGCTGCACCACTTGCAATTAGTTGGGAAGTTCTGTTCGGTTGCTCTTTCACAGCACCAGTATATCCTTGCTCCGTTTGGTCAGCCAGTCATTCAGCAGCTGTTCTAATACATATCAGTTGTAGATCAAGAAGTTTTCTGCGTAATAAAGATATCAAATTCTGGAACAGCTTCACTCAAACTGAAAATGATTGAGCAACCTCAATGTTTACAGTGCAGAACACTGAGGGAACTTTAACTAGCTTTCAAGAAGTACTCATGGTTCAAGGTGCAGTTGCCAACTTTTCTCTGACGGAGCTCCTGTACTTTTAATTACAGGCCAGATTCAACAGCTGAACTTCTTATTGCCTTTGGATGGGGAAAGCTTAGCTGGTAGATTTTGTCCTATCATCCCAGTGTTAATAATGCAGAAGCCCAGCTGGAAAAACAGTTGCCAACCCTGCTGCTATTGTATTGATGCTTTTGCCAAAGGCACCATTCACAGCACTCTCACCTATGTACTTATTTCTGGGGCTCCATGGTCCCAGCTTGTACTGCTCAAAGCAGCTAGCAATTAAAAAACTCAAAATACAGAATAAACAGCCATTAAACACCAAACATCAGAAATAATGGCTGACATCCTGACTAAATGTAACATCCTGACTATGTGTGAGCACCATAACATATTCTCCTCAGGGGATGGGGCCGCTCTGGAGAGAGCATCTGCTGTTAGCATGCAGAAGGTTCCAAGTTCCCTGCCTGGCATCTCCAAGATAGAGCTTAGAGAGACTCCTGCCTGCAACCTTGGAGAAGCCCCTGCTGGACTGTGTAGACAATACTGAGCTAGATGGACTAATGGTCTGACTTGGTATAAGGCAACTTCCTATGATCTCTGTCGTAAATTACTCAATAGAATTACTAAGGAGTTACTCTAAAAGACTTTTAAATTTCAAAAGGTCCTTCTCTAATAAATTTAGTCAGGCTGTCAACCAACATTTTAATAAGCTACTGTAATTAAAAAGCTCAACAGCTCTAAAATAAAATAGACATCTTTAACTGTACAGAGGCCCACTTAAACAAAAATATTTTAATCGCTGTTGTGATTATGGTATTAGCTGTTCGCAAAAGGGTGACCCATTTTTTTGAGCTTTTACTTTTGCCCCTTTTAGATACTTTAAAAATATCTTGGCACTTGTCTATTAGAAGTAAAACGCTGTTAAAAGCCACCTACAACTTGTCAGCTACCTGACAAGTCCTGGGGGCTTGTGTTTATTTTATTTTTTAAAAAAAATAATCATAACGACAACTGGCACTTCCAACAAACCTATGGGATTTCGATAGGTCAGCTAAGCATACTGTAATTTGCTTCCAAATTTAAATGTGTAAAAATGTCATGTCAGTCTTTGTTATTTCAAAATACTGTGGCCAAGGACAGACATTTGGCACCCTGATTGCTGGTATAGTATAATAAGCTAAGACAGTGACCCATGAACCAGGCTGTTCCTCTTAAGTTCCTGCCTCTGCCATCAACTCACTAGGTGGCTATAGGCAACTCACCAGGGGTCTAAAATTTTGGCTGTTCTTTCTAACAATCCAAAATTTGTTCCCCAATATAATGTTTTGAAATCTGGCCAGACACAGTAGGCACCAAATGTGGTATGGCCACATTTGGAGTACTGTGTGCAGTACTGTGTGCAGTTCATATTTTAAGAAGAACATTGTGGAACTGAAAAAGGTGCAGAAGAGGGGAACCAAGATGATCAGGGGCCGGGAGCACCTTCCTTATGAGACAAGGCTACAATACCTGGGGCTTATTAGTTTTAAAAAAAAGACGACTGCGGGGAGACATGACAGAGGTCTATAAAATCAAGCATGGTGTAGAGAAAGTGGATAGAATTTTTTCTCCTTCTTGCATAACACTAGAACCAAGGGGGTCATCCCATAAAACGGATTGCCAAGAAATTTAGGACCGACAAAAGGAAAGTACTTTTTCACACAATGCGTAATCCATCTATGGAATTCTCTGCTACAAGATGTGATGACAGCCACCAGCATGGATGGCTTTAGGAGGGCCTTAGATGAATTCATGGAGGACAGATTTATCAATGGCTACTAGTCTGATGGCTATAGTATAGGCCACCTCCAGCCAAGATGCCTCTAAATATCAGTTGCAGGGGAGTAACAGCAGGAGATAGGGCATGCCCTCAGCTCTTGCCTGTGGGCATCCCAGAAGCATCTGGTGGGCTGCTGTGTGAATCAGGGTGCTGAACTAGATAGGCCTTGAGCCTAATCCAGCAGGGCTGTTCTTATGTCCTATTATGCTATGATTATTACCTTTTATGTGTATGTTTGATGCTTCTGTTATTGCTCAGAGTGAAGGGGAAAGATGGAGTGCTAATTGGCAGTTTAGAGATATTTACTTAGGAAGATAAGACAAGCCCTGCTGGATCAGGCCCAAGGCCTATCTAGTCCATCATCCTGTTTCACACAGTGGCCTACCAGATGCCTCTGGGAAGCTGTCAGGGTCCCTCCCTGACACCCTTCCCAATTCCAGGGAGGTGATTTGTTTTTATTGTTCTATGACAATTTAGTCTCCAGGTTCTGGGAATTCATTTAGTTTTTTTACTTTCCCTCGCTGCCACCATATAAATTCTTGTTACCTTGCTCTCGGTACTCAGCACCTTTGGCTGAATAGCCTTGCGAGTGCAGGATAGGCATATATGTTCAGGATATAAATGAAAGAAAACTTGAGGTATAAAATGAAAACAAGAACAAGCTTATCATTTACGGATTAGAATAAGGATCTCTGCAAAGCATGACACACAAGCTTCTCTACCAAGTTACTAGGTACATCCACTGTTCAACTTTCTGAGTGTTTCTCTTCATCTAAATAAAATGTAAGATATGGGGGTGAGATAACTGGGACAGAGGAAATTAAAACTGGGTTTGTAAACTTAGTGAATTCTTCCAGACCTTCTTGCCTGTTACTAGGAGCTGCCCAGTACCCTGCTGGTTTTCCAGCCTCCTCACATTCACCCTTCAAGTTCCACACAACCCCGCCCCCACCTGAACAATCTTTCCTATTCAGAACACAACAACCAGTCTCTCAACCCTCAGCCCAAAACACCTTCTACCCCACGCAACTAAATCCAACTCTCCGCCCACCCCGGGTTGCCAACATTCCATTGCCTGAATACGGGACACAAGTGGGTGGTGTGTGTGTTTCTTGGGGGCAGGGTCATTTGTGAGTGGGGTCACCCTAGAAGCCTATGTAATAATGTATTTGTAGTAACAACAACAACAAAACAAGCCCCATGATTTCACAAAGCTTCTTGTTCACACAGACCATCCCATGTAGACATAGAGCAAGTGTCGGGTGAAAAATTAATATAATCCTCCAAGTTTACACACATACACACACATACACTACATCCCCACACCTTCCCCACTGAAAGCCTCACTGAAAGGCATTTTTTATCTGCTAGAAGTGGTGAGTCGGTTAGCAGGTGTCTGTAGGTCTATTTATATTCGGTAAGTAAACAATTAGCAACTGCCAAGATGTAAATAAAACTAGGCAATTGCTCTCTGCAAGTTGCAGAGCAACTGGGGCTTCTTTGGTGAACTTTGTTGTTTCTTTTACATTATAATCTGGACTTCACCCAGACTTCAAAGGGTTCAATGCAAATGCATGGAGGGATGAGGGAGAGCCCCAGGCTTTGCCAATGCTAGGGGGAAAACAGCATCCCATTCTGGACAAGAGATGTTTGCCTCAGGTATGGGACTACCTGTATAATATGGGACTATTGGGAACGGTCTTCTCCCCTCTCTCTGTCTCCACAGGATTTATTTTAAATCCCTCCCCCTCTGAACTTTCCAGGCTTGGTTACTAGAGTAACCCACACACACTCCAGCACTCACTCACTAGCTCCTATATACTTTCCATCACAGAAGCCAACAGCCCTCTTTCCTTCTGCTACTCTTCTGCAAATGATATTTAGAGGCATCATGCCTGTGGAGGTGGCCTATAGCCCTCACTCTAGTAGCCATTGATAGACCTGTTCTCTATAAATTTATCTGCAAAGTAGAAGGCTATATTGCTTCAGTGCCTGGGCCAAATAATATGCAATCACTTGCTGTTTCCTACCAACTCGGAAGGGGATGCCAACCCTTATGAAGCTGTTCTTCAAGCCTTAGGTGATCATTTCAACCCTACTTTGAATGTGATTGCAAATGTTACAAGTGATATTTTAGATCCCAACTTTGTGGTGAATTTATTGATTTATTAGTACAAGAAAAGGGGACACTTTGCTAAGGTTTGCAAGTCTGCAGTCCACTCCATTACAAACTCACCATAGGATAAGGATGAGGGAGATTAACCACTTCCTGACAGCATTTTAAGTGTGACAGACCCAGAGCCTGTTTCTCGACATTGTCAAGTAAAACTTAATGGCCATGAAGTGCGGATGATGGCTGATTCTGGTTCTCCATCTACACTATCATTTTTAATCAGATTTACAAGGAACTACATCAGATCTGCACCTGCAGCCTTCAGACACCCACACATGGGGATATGGAGGTTCCCTTATTAGTATAAATTGATACTTCACTGCTGTCCTGGAATACAAAGGATGTACTGCAGAAGGGAAAGTGTATGTGTCACAAAATGGAGTCTCAGTATTGGGCTGGAAACATAAGAAAGATCTATGGATAGTGTTAGACCTAAATAGCATGGAACCCATATTACAGATGATGGAGTGTCCAAATGCTGATATGTTTGCTTATTTCTCTGCTGGTTTTGCTGATACTTCTGGCACTGCCATACGTTTCAAACATAAAATTCAGGAAGGCAAATGCAATACCTGTACAACACAGTGAGCAACGTACCTATAGCATTGTGCCAACCACTTAGAAGGTAGATTTTAAGACTACAGCATGTTGACATCATAGAGCCTATTGATTCATCAGAATGGGTCTCTCTCATTGTTCTTGTATAGAAATCAAATGATACACTTCAAATGTGTGTAGATTTAAGAGATGTGAACTCCAATATGGTAATGGATTCTCATCCATTACACAATATCAATGAAATGCTGCTTACTCTGAAAGAGTCCTCAATGTTCAGAACTTTGGACTTGTCTTTGGCCTATCATCAAATTCCTCGGAAGCCCTCACAAATACACAGCCTTCATTAACCCAGATGATGTTCTTCAATTCAAAAGACTGCCCTTTGGATTTGTCTCTGCAGCTTTGGTATTTCAAAGAATGATGCATGCAATTTTTGGGACACGTATGGACAAATCCATTGAAGATGTAATCAGGCATTACATGTGACAAATCGTAAAGATGTCTACCACCCCTTTGACTCCAGTAGAGTATCACAATGGTCCCTTGGAAAAACTTGCTCTGGATATAATGGGGTCTTTTGATAACCAGCCCATAAAACAAATATTTGTTATCATGATGGTGGATTACTATTCCAGGTGTTTGATTTGCTGACAACATGACTACAAACAAGGTGTTGCAGTTCATGGCTGAAGTTTTTGCAAGAGAAGGTCTTCCTAAAGATCTAGTGACTGGTAATGGGACACAGCTTACCTCATTTGAAATGGAGCAATACTTGCATAACCATGGGATAAAACACAATACTATTTCCTTGTACCATCCTCGAGGGAATGGCTTAGTGGAAAGAATGAACAGGTTAGTGAAGGAAAGTTTACAAGTGGTTACTACACAACAACATCCCTGGTAAAAAACAATCCATGAAACTCTGGCCATGTTCAGACATAACACCAAACCATAGGTAAACATGCCAGAAGTTTGAGTTTGTGGCCAACCGAATGCATGAAACTGTGCATTCATCAGCCTTCTGAGACTCTGTTTTTCGTCCAAAACCTGAATTTGAACCTTTAGTTTGTAGTGAGTTTTGCTGCTGAAACTTCCATTTCCAAAGGGCGTTCGTTTCATCTAAATTCTGCTGCCAGTAGCCTGGGTTTTGTGCTCCAGCTCCTCCCAAACCTTACAGAGGGTGGCTCAGAGCAGCCAAGAAATGGGTCCATTCTATGCTGGCCATTTGTCTTGCTGGCTGCCTCTCTGAGCTGGCACCTCACCCTCCACCATCTCTGTAATCCTCCTGCTGGTACATGAGGATCCCCAGAGTTCTGTCAAGATGTGACTCTTTCATGTGATAGGAACATGTAAATTATCCTGTTCAACACTCCACAACACGAAACAAACACTCACCGTTAATGCATGAGTATAGTTTGGACATTATAGGTCGGGGCTCTTTTTCTCTTCTGTACATTGCTTTTTTATGGATTAACAAAATCTAATATAAGCAAAATAATACAGAGGTTTGGTATAAATACAGATTTTACAGTGAAAAGGCTTGAATCAAAAGAAATGTATAGATTAAAACAGGTCATCTTTAAAAATAAACACTCAAAAATAATCAATAACCAGTCAAGGCTTGAAAAACTCTCCCCCACCCCTGCCACTTAGTCTGAAAATACACTTGAAATAATATTTTGGCCCCAAAAGGCGAACTCTAGCCTCCATACAAGAGATAGTTCTTTAGAACTTCTTTGTATCCAAAAAACATTTTTTGAAGGATACAATATAATTCAAAGTTATTGCTTCTAGTCTCAAAAAAGAGACTGGCTCCATCTTCAAACAGTCCATTTTGCTTCTTTAAAAGTCAATTTTCTCAGGGCTGAGAATGCCCAGCCATACAGCTGGGCTGAGTACTGGTCCGCCCATGATGTAAACAGTCTGTTTAGTTTATGTTATTTAGTCCTTGAAATGTTGCTGTGAGTGGAGACAGGAATATTGTTTGGTGAGACAGGAATATTGTTTGGTGAATTGTGTTCTTTTCTCCTCATAAGGTCAGACTGCTCCCTTATCAATGGCATGTAAGGCCTTGATATGTGTACAGAGAAACTGCTGTTCATAGCACAAAGGTTATTCTTTCCAGCTTCGAAGATGCTCTGGGTCAATAATGGCTCCTCTCACGTCAAGCAGGAAGGCCAGATTGCATTTATCTATGACAGCTCATTAATCTAAAAGGAAAGAACCACATCGGAGAAAGCCCACTTTCACCAATGACTTATGAACACCCCTTGTCCATCCAGACTAAAAGGATGGGATGACAAGACGGGGACAGCAATAGGGATGTGCAAACTGATTCAATATCAAACTGATTTGCACTCAAACCGGAACGTTTTGGATGTTCAACCTCGAACCAAACCAGACCCGGTTTGGTCCGAGGTCAAGCCAAACCTCTTTGGCTGTTTTTGGCCCAGTTTGAGGGTGACGGGGGGTGTTACAAGTGTGGTAAATAATGAATTACTTACCACCACCGGCATCTTCAGCAGCCTTGGGGGGGTGCTAGTAGACTCTGGCTCCCCCTCCGGCCTCCCCCCCCGAGTCTCCTGTGGCCATTTTGGCCCTCTGTGCATGCACTGTGGCAATTCTGGGGGGCTTCATGCATGTGCACGGGCCATTTGCATGACCACACAATTGCATAGTTATGCAAATGTCCCGTGTGCATACATGGAGGCCCCCAAATGGCCACTGTGCATGCACAAAGGGCTGAAACAGAACCAAAATGGGCTGAAACATCCCTGGGAAACTCAGGGGAGGCCAGTGGGGGAAGGGAGAGCTGCTGAAGACCCCCACCCTCGGTGGCTGCATCAGCACCCCAAGGTCACTATAGCCACCAGCAGTGATAAGTAATTCGGTATTTACCACTCTTTTAACCCTTAAACTGGGCCTGAACTGGTTCTAATTCGAACCAAACTGGGCCCAGCTCAAGGGGAGGGGCAAAACTGAACATGCCCGGTCCAGTCTGAATCTGGTTTGGTTTTGTGTACAGCCCTGGAAAGCAAGAGAGCTCTCCAGCAATTCAGGACTGCAGTGATTTGTGCACAAACGCATGAAGCCCCAGTAACACCAAAAAGTAACACCCTTTCCACAAAAGGGAACATATGCCAGGCCGTCGGGAGAGTGATACCATGGCGCTAATCAGAAATACCAATGTGCTGACCCTGTCCACAGTGGGGTTCACATCAATGCTACATCTGGAATATACCTGCAGAAACGCTGGCCACAGCAACCTCCCTGTGGTTCAGTCAATTAAAGAGACACCGCATCGCCCCACATATCTGGTGTCTGTCTCTGTTCATTGCACCTGCTTATCAGCTTGTGTTCTGGGAGGTGGTGGCAGGTAGCGAGTCAAGTTTGCTGTGCCACTTCCCCTGTGCTGAAAAGGGTTCCAAGGGTTTTGATGGGCAAAGCCTGATTTGCTCCGAGGATGGTGGTGGTTGGTTTCTTGCACATTCAGCACTGAGAGGGATTGAGGATTGGATTTCTTGAGCAACCTGAAACACATACCTTGCAACACATATTCCTCCATGTTGCCTGGCATGTAGGATCTTTAATTTGAATTTCCATAGAAAATGTGACAGCTTCCAGCTGGAGAAGGAGGAGAGGCACGTGTGCATGGAACCCTTTCATTCACAAAATACTTTATGCTTAATGCTTATTCGATGCAAGCCCTGGGGAAGAGTCCCTCAGCAACATTTTTCACAATCCCGGTGAGTGCCACAAACCAAGAGTGTAAGTGTTCCTTCTGACAGTCTGGTCTCCTCATAATACGTATCCATGCTTTTCTTCTTCTTCCCCACATAGTCACCAGGCTTGTCAGGGATCACTCTAATCTGTAGGTGGCCTGCCCTGGGATGCCTCGGGGTGGCCAATTTACACATACGGCTACGCTGGTCCCAGCCCGGCCTGTTTAGCTCTGAACATAGGATCCTCCCTAGTCTTTCCTAACTATGCCCACCCAAAATCGCTCAGACACATTAAGTCGGCTGGATTCCTTAGAAGTCTGGAAGAGTTGAGTGCAGAGGGGAAGGTACAGAGCATGAGTTCTATTATTAACCAGTGATACCAGGAGCTCCATATCAGTGGGGGCCCCTATAGTTGGAAGGCCTACACTCATGAGAGTGTGGTCAAATTGGGAGCTGAAGCACATGGTGCCTCTGTTTTTCTACAATGGACTGGCCCTCTCATTGGAGAGCTAATTCCTGGCTGGCAAGCCGGCACAGGGGCAAGAATGTGTTGAGACTTCCTGGACTGCTTCGTCTGGGTCTGTGAATCCAAGAGCATCCTTAGTCACAGTGGAACAAACCTCGAGATCCTTTCTTCCTCTGGTTCAGGAGCTGGGGTCCAAACAGGCCCTCTATTTGCTTATCAAACTACTCCTTATTCTAGTAGGAATCATCACTATTTGAACTACTAAGAGGATGCAAAGCTACCACAAAACTTAGCCAATGGCAACATCTGATAGGGCTTTCCATGCCATATCACCCTGCAGATGCAGAGATCTGTGATCAGGTAAAGGAGAAGCAACAATACTATAAATTGTATGTGGACTGGAAATGGAGTACAAAACAGTGAATGTTTCAGGTGGGAGACTTTGTTCGAGTATAGTTGCCTTATACAGTGAGAAAGTGATGTTCCTAGTATTCTGGACCAAAACCAATTATTGAAATCTGAGGAGATTCTGTCATATTGGATAATAAAAAGAAATGGGACAGTTTGGGACTTGCGAGCATACAAACTGAGACAATAAGGAAAGGAGTCTGGTCTTAAGAGAGGAACTGTAAAGGCATTGATCTTGCCTCCAGTTTTGACCTCACAGATGAGGCTGAAGAAAATGATGACCATCCTCGGCACCAGAAGATAAACCACAAACAGCTCCTGTGCTAGAGAACCCAAGACTTAGGAGAAGTGTACGTGACAGGAGAATACCCTTCAAGACCTTAAGACTTTGTCACTAAATTTTAAATCAATTCAATTTTGGTTGTTATAAAGGGAGGGATGTGCTATGTTCTATCTAGTAATCTCTTGTGTTTTGTTGTTTGGACATTTGTACCAGAGGGGATCCTGTAGAGAGTGTGTGAGGGTGGGGTGAGGGTGGAGTCAGAAAGAAAAGGGAGCAAAAGGAGAAGCAAAATAGAGTCGATTCTGAATAAAATCTTAGTTAAACTAGCATAAGATTTATCTGTGTTTACAAAGAAAGCGGCTATAAAGCAGGGATGTTGAGAAACCATCTGATGTTTCTCCTTGAGAGGAACCTTGAAATTATCTTTGAATTTCAGTTACTCTTGAAAGAATGTTGAAAATCTCTTTCGAATTCCACTTTGAAGAAATTTCAGTCCCAACTTCCTGCTTCACTCTAAAGCCTGCTAAGTGTCCTTATCTTTAAGCAAGGCTGCTCCCTGTTCCAACTTGTAGGAGGACTTTGGCGCTTAGGATAAAAGAGAGTGACTTACATTCTGCACAACCATTTGCGCATCTAAGAAAGATGTGATCTCGCTGAATCCGCTGCACTCACTAGTGCATGGACGCTCCTACTGATGGTGGGGGAGACTCAGGGCATCCTAAGCACTGCGTCAGAACAGTTGCGATCGACTCCCATTGGGAATAATGGGAATAGGTTGCAGCTGCTCTGATGCAATGCTTAGGATGCATACGGCTTCCCCTGCTGTCAGTAGGAGCATCCGTGCACTGGGGATGGAGCGGAGCCAACGAGAGTGTATCTCTCTTGGGTACATGGCTGGCTGCACAGAAAGTAAGCCAGTACTTATTCCAACATGGAACAACAATTTGAGATATAGCCATTACTTTCTGCCAGTGTAGAATATTGTTGTTGTTGTTGTTTACACAGTCAGACAGGTGTTATTGACTGGTTTGTTTTATCCAGACATCGAGTTCTCCTTCTCCTTCTCCATTCGATTTCTATACCGCCCTTCCAAAAATGGCTTAGGGCGGTTTACACAAAGAAATAATAAATAAATAAATAAGATGGATCCCTGTCCCCAAAGGGCTCACAATCTACAAAGAAACATAAGATAGACACCAGGAACAGTCACTGGAGATACTGTGCTGGGGGTAGATTGGGCCAGTTACGCTCCCCCTGCTCAATAAAGAGAATCACCATGTTAAAAGGTGCCTCTTTGCCAAGTTAGCAGGGGATATAATATGAGAGGCATCTAGGGCTGTCGGTCCGTAAAACCGAAGGAAGTAAGTGGGACACCAAATGATACGTTACATCAAGAGGAAGGCAGTACTCTATATTCAGAGAGGAAGGTACTAAGTTCAAGTGTATGTATGGAAAGCTTGGGTCTACAACAGAAGAAAAATAACAAACAAACAAAAATAGCAGACATGCATCACAGAAGAAATGCCCTACCAATGGTAGGGCACTTCCTTACTTGAAGTGAGGTGTAAAGTGCCACCCCAACCCCTGCTGTTCCCACCCCACTCCCTGCCTCCCCAGAAGCAAAGAAAAGGGAGATGAGGGCAGGTTCAGTCCAGCCAGGGGGTTGAGGCCAGCGAGGCACCCCAGGGCATTCTCTGCTTGCTTCACCCCCTGATGCTAGCCACCCATCTTCCCTCTTCTCCCTCATCAGTATCCACTTCTCTGGGCTTCTCTTGCCAGCCACATTTGGGTTTGCCCACTGGTCCCGCTGTCAGCACTGCCATCTGCTCTAGCAGCAGGGATGGGCTCCTTCCCTTGCCTGTCACTTGTCCACTGCCTTCATCTCCTCCATTCCCTGTTCCGGGAAGGAAGCTCTGGGGAAAGGATTCATCTGTCAGATCAGATGCTTGAATGGAGGAGAGGAAGGCAGTGGGGGTGGGAAGTGAGGTACTGGGGAGACCGCAAGCAAGTGCCTTGTGAGCGGGCTTGTCTCTGCTGTTGGACGCAGTGGCGGCAGCATCAACACTGATGGGCGAAGCCAGATGTGATGGGTGGGCACAGCACACCCTGGGAGAGGTATTCCAGTGAGGCGAAAGAGGTGAAAGAGGCATCAGTGGGCTGCAGCCTAGGGAGAAAGACCGGCTGGGTGTGGTGTCAGGACCAGGGAATCAAAAGAGCTGGAAAGAGGCATGGCAGCAAAATGTGTTGGTTTTTTTTTTTATTATTTTCCTTTCACTTGGGGAAAGTGCAAAGTATTCTAGCAGAGTGCTAGGGAAAGCTTCCATTCCAGTTACAGAGTCTAGTTGTTGCAGCTATTTAAGGAATGCGCATGGAGATCACTGTAGAGTCTAAATTACTTTACTAGTTTATTGATGAAATACATTAGGATAGGAAAGACCTAATCCTATCTAATAGCTACATAATGAATAAGGAGGGAGGGAGAGAGAGATGTTTCCATCTTCTCTCTAGGAGGAAAGGAAGAGGACTGACTCACTACAGGAAGTACCTGAGGAGTCACAGCAGGGATCCTAGAGTAGAGGCAAGCAGGGACCAGTAAGGAGACCCTCACTATCTACCTCTACTCCCAATGCCCCTGGTGGTGATAATTGGGATAGTCAGTGCAAATGGTCAATGTCACTGGAACGCCATCTCCAATATAAAGGAGAAGGGGCCAGCAGCAGGTAGGTGGCATGATAACAGTGATGGGGAGCACCCTTTCTGCCCCATGGTGTACTTGCTACTTGAAGCTGTCTCGTTTCTCCTCATGGGAGAGTTGCCCCTGAACTGATGTTCTGTGCATTCTACAAAATGAGTTACTTTCTGCTGGTTTGTCTGTCTGTAGCACATCAGTGAATTAAAAGGTGATAGGCTACAGCCTTTTCTGTCCCCAAAAAGTGGCCAAGGGATACTTTGTTCTGCGGGGGGTGGGGGAGGAAGAGGAGGAGGATCAGCCAGCCAAGTGGCTGTAATATAGCCAGATATTTTCAGATTTCATCAAACCCTATCATTTTCCCTTGTTAAGCAGTGCTAAATTTATTCTTTCGTTTCTTTTGCTTTTACCCACACTTTAGTTTAGGGTAGAATCAATAGAAAGGAACAAATTAATTTTAATTTAGCAATGTTTAACATGTGAAAATGACAGGAAATAACTATTGTTAGTGAAACTGCTCTGGGATGATTGGCAAACACCCCCAAATCTACCTTTTGGGCTCATGTAGGGAATTTAGCACAGAAAGGAACAGTTTCACGAAAGTTTTAATTTGTTCAAGAGTTTGGACTCAAGAAATGACTGTTCGGAGACAAGATTTAAGTTTCAAAATAAAAAGAAGATATTTATTGTAGGGATGGGTACAAAAAGAAAGAAATAACTATTACTATCAAAAATACATTTAACTCTAATGAGGTGTTTTCACTTAGAGTCCTAATGGTGTAAGTTCCCAGGTGGGCAAGGGAAAGGCTTTTAGAGAAGGAGAGTGGTGGATTTAAGAAAGAGGAGCACAGATACATTTTAGGCCCAAGGAGGGGCGAAGGCTCATATCACCTGGTCTGGATGACGACGAGACCTCAAGGTTTCTGGAAGAACTGCAGAATCTCACACCTCAGAGAAAGCGTGGTCAGAGGCAGGAAGGTTGGAGGGATTCGAAGGGAGAGATGCATCCACGAGGATACTTCCTCCATGGGGCCAGCTTCCTACAGTTGCAAGGAAGGCTGAATGGATTGGCCAGAGTACCAATCTGGAGAGGGGCACAAAAAGCTAGACACTCCCTGTTGCGATGGCAGGTGGGCAGCAGATCACCCAAGCTACTAGTGGTTCCAAACTGTGGGTGGATCAATGTTGCGTACAGGGAGTACTTGATGGAGTCCCAGGTTTAGCTCATGGGGGAGCACACAAGGAAGCACACTGGATCATGTAATTGGGGCTCCTCATACCCAAAAACATGTCCTGGGGGCAAATTCCATTTGATTGTGGTTGGCTAACAGGTGTTTTGGGAGCGGCCGGCAGGGATCCCATTGTTGCTGATCTTTCTTCCTGAGTGTACAATGTGGCAATTGCCAAGGAATGCCAAAGCTTGTGCCATCAAAACAGAATGCATAGACGTAAGAAGGGGAATCTTGCATAAAAGGAAAAGTCCAGTAATCTAGTCCGGGTTTTTGATGGGTGCATCTCTTAGGTTCGTATAGTTTGCTCAACCTCCTTTGTGAAGGGGTGGGGCGGGGGGAGGAATTACCTACCCAAGCTTTATCCTTCCTGTTGAGCTAATTGGCCCATTAGCTGACTGCTCTCCTTTTTGTGGAAGGAGGGGGAAGACAAGGCAGTTCACTCTGAGTGCAGATGGCCTTGATGGAGAGTTAACCTGTTTTAGTTAACTTTGGGGTGCACTCAGGATATCCCAGCATTAGGGAGGGTGTGCATCTGCTCCCCTTGTGTGTTAGGAGCCAAATCTAGGGGTGACTGGCCCACTGTCACTAAGTGACCAGCCCCGTGTGTATAAACGGAGAGCTCACAATGCTGTGAGACTCCTGAGCATATACAGAGTGAGATCTCCAAGACTGGAGACTCAAACACGAATGTGGGGGCTCCTGGGAGCCAACAGAAAAGCTTTGCTAGTAACACTGTTGATAAAATTTAAATATACAAAGAGAGTAGTATATAGAACTGAGAAACCACAGTACCCCTGGGGCTCATGCCATCCTGAGGAAGTGAATCCCACAGATTTCAACAGGATAAAGAGTGTTTCCTGCATTGTCCTGTGCTGTCAAGCTGTTGGCTAAAACAGGAAGAAACCACCGTGTGTCAAATCATTCCTATTTATCTCTCTGTGTTTATCCTCATCAGTCTCCAGTTTCCAGCTCTATCATTCAACAACAACAAAATTGTCTTCTAAGTTTATATTTCTGTCCAGTCAGCAGTGTTGGTTGGAACTCTGTTCTTCTTCATTATCATCTTTAGCTTTTGATTCTGTTAGTCTTTCTCTCTTTCTAGAGGCTCTCACTTGTCTTGGTTTTCTTATCTTTCTAATCGCACGTTGCAGGCTTCTGTTTATGGTCTTTTTGTTTTCCTCTACACAGTGGGGTTATCTAGGGTCCTGCATTTCTTTGCTGTTTGTCCTTTATGAGCTTACTTGGACAAGCATCCGCCCACCCATTTTCAGGGCAGGAACAACACACTGAGCATGTGCCCATACTGATATCAGTGAAGAATGTCTTGATGCACTGTTGGGGCTTCATTTAATCACATGAGAGGGACACTTGTCCGAATTGCCCTTCTGCACACACTCCAAAACTTTGTTAAAACAGTGTTTTGTGGTGTGTGTAGAGGGGCAATTTAGATGATTACATCACACAATTAAAGGGCAAACCTACAGTACATTTGGACTTCCTTTAGTGATGCCGGAGCAGGCAAATACTCAGAGTGTCCCTGCCCTGATCATGAAATGGGGCTATTGTGTATCCAGACCAGCCCTAGCTTTGTCATGGTTCTCTTATATGATATTTTCCGCAACAGTCATATCTCTAATAGTATGCAGCTGTTCTTGTCTGATGTTCTCTTCTCTTGTTAATCTCTCTCCTTGTCTTCATGCTACTTCCTCATGAGTCTCAGCTCACTCTCTTAGGTTACATTTTTCAGAGACTGACTTTCCTACTTACTTTTCCTGGCCGGGCCACAGCTGGGCAGTGGTGGTAGCCATGGACTCTCATTCCCTGCCCTTTCTTGAATGAACACTGGTACAACTGTGTCCCTGATAACAGGCACAGGAGCAAGAGTGAGTGTGGGTAGCCACGGGTCTGAGGAGGGAGCTACTTTTAAAAATTCCTCCCTCACACTCCCATTTACCCACTCTCTAGAGCCATGCATCACTGTAGCAATGAATTCACATTCTGAATGAAGTAAATTGCAACTTTCAGGGTCATCACTAATTCCACATCCTTGAAGCACCATGCGTTTGAATGGAGAAGCAAGAGAATAAACTAATCAATTTAGGGAACACCAGGACTGAAACTTCATGCTCCTGTTCTGAGGAACATCTAATTCCAACACAGAGGGGTACTTAATCTGTAGGCTTATCTATCTGAGTGCAAATTGAGTAGAAAGTGGCTCCCATACTGCACAGAGAGCTCCCAGTCTAAGAGATGCGGAGGCACCTTTCATTGCTGGCAGCGGTGCCGGCAGGGAGGTGGCAGCAACCTGACTGCCCGGTGCCCACAATCCCCCTGCAGTTGCTGGCTGCTTCAGGAAGAGGTGCGGAGACGCCTTTGAACTGCTCCTAGAGGAAACAGTTCAGATTGCAGAGCTGCAAGTGGCAGGGAGTGGCCAGCTGCTCACAACACACTGGGTGATCTCTAAGCCTTTAAATGGCCTCTGTGCAGATGCGAGGAGGCCATTTCAAGGGATAGACTGTTGGTTTTTTGCTAGAACAAAAACACTGGTGTTCTAGCGAAAGAAACACTGGGCTATCCCTTTGAATGACTTCTGCCCTCTTCTTAAAGCAGCCAGCGGCACAGGGGGATGGCAGGCGCCAAACAGTCAGGTTGCCACCGCCTCCCCAGTGCCACTGCCAGCTCTCTGCAAGGTGACTCTGAGCCCCTTCTTTGGCAAAGGGGGATGGCGGGTCGGGTTGCTGCTCCCCCCCCCACTGCAGGCTCTGCGCATTACAGGTAATTTTGGGGAACCCCCGGTGCTTCTTTGTTTCTATTTGTAAATGCTAAAATGTCTCCTCCCCCTCCTTCCCCCCTTGCCCCATACTCGAATTGATTCGGGTAGACTCAACCTGAATCTGGCTGATTCGATTGGACTTCAAATCTAATCACCCCTTTTAGGGTGAAACAGCCCATTTCAAATCAAAATATTTCAAGATCAAATCGTTTTGCACATCTCTGCTCTCTGTTGTTGGGAAGCAAATCCCTCTCTTGGATCACCCCAGCAAGCTCATGCCTTTCTTCTATCAGCAGCTCGCTGTGCTGTATATTGGCTAGTGAAAATAAGCCCTGATTTTCAACCAGAACCTACATAGGAACACAAGTCCAGCCCTGCTGGATCAGGCTCAAGGCCCATCTAGTCCAGCACCTGTTTCCCAAGTAGCCTTCCAGATGCCACTGGGAACCTAGATAACCATAGTATGTGGAATATGTGCAGCGCTGCACTTGATCTACCCTATTTCCCCCTTGCATTTGTCTCACAGTGGTACTATGAGTAGGGGTGTGCACAAACCATTCAAAATTGCAAACTGAACTGTCCTTCAGGCATGATGGGCTGGTCCATGATCGAACCAAACTGAGCCCGGTCAGTTGTGGACTGGTTTGATCCAGTTCGACAGTTTGAGGGCTGTGCTTCCTTGATTCTGGTGAGGATTCTCCTTTACACGCAAAGGGGAATCCTACCTTGAAAAGGCTTCGAAGGGTGGCCGAGGCAGGATCGGTGAGATGACACTTTTAAAAGTAGGTGCTTACTGAATCTGGCAATGGTGGTGGCCTCTCCTTACCCCAGTGCTCCCCCTAGCAGCCCGGCAGTGCGGTCCTGGCCTCTGTGGATGCACGAAGGCTAGAACCATGCCACCTGGTGGCTGGTGGAGCACTGAGGTAAAGAGCGGCCACTGCCACATTTGGTAAAAACGTACTTTTAAAGGTGCCCTTTTGCCACTACCCTGGCCGCCCTTAGAAGCCTTTACAAGGTGGGATTCCGCTTTGCTTGTAAAGGGGAATCCTCACTGGATTCCCCTTTACAAGCATAGCCCCTCTGACCGTCGGACCGAGTCGAAACGGTTCAAGCCATTTCAATTGAACGGACCAGACCGGCCGGGCAGTTCGACCAAACCAGTTTGCAGACTGGTGGTTTGGTCCAGATTCGGTCAGAATTTGAACTGGACTGCAAAAAATCAGTCTGTGCGTGCACGCACCTAAGAGGAAATTTGTGCATGGGAATTACACAGGGTGTGTGATGCCCACATATTGTAACAAAGGGAGCCATCTTAATATTTCAGTGGCAACACCTGAAGGCCTATGAGATTAGGCATCCACATTCATACATTGTGGAAATGACACTACTATTTTTACCCCTGGATTCAGTTTCAAAGTTTCTTTGCCACTTAATGACATATTCCTCTTTGGTATTTTTGTTTGTTTATTGTGTGTATTTTTAGTATTATACTAAGCTGGGATCTGTCAAGTTGGAGGTTCCTTCTTTGCTATATGGAGGTGTGTCAACTGCAGGGCAGAGATATACCTTCAGTCTCTTTGTTTTTGTTACAGGATTAGTTATCTGAGCTGGGAAGGGCATGACCTTCAAATTAGATTGTTGAGAGCTGCTGTTTTCATCAGGTGTCCAAGAAGAAGAGATGAACAACTTCCTCCAAAACGAAATTAAAATATGGTTTTCCTCTAAGGAAGTTGCAGTATGCGCTTGTACAATTGAAAGGGCATTTTTAAAAGAAAACTTATTCCTAAGAGCACTTGAATGTTCCATCCCAGATATTTCATGATTGTTTGTTCTATAAACAGGGGTCACAGTCTAGTTCAAAGCTGAGTGCACTTAAGAGCCATCAATTTCAATGCAACCTGAGAGAGCATAGTTGTGCATTGGACCATGTCCATGGCTTTGTTTTTTAAATGCACCTTGTCTGAAATGGTAGCCTGTTTCACTGTCTTCACCAGCATGTTAAAGTTTTCTTGATCTTCTGGTATATTTTAATAAGGGCTGCTAATATGTGAAGGACTATAGCTAATTATCTTCTCTCAGTTTCTAAATTTGTGGGAGGATTCTTCAGTATCAAGGCATTTCCTCTGGATATATGTATGTATTTATTTACTAACTACTCTTATGAGATGCCTTTCCATAAAATGCTCAAGTAAAATTTAAAATGCAAAAAAACCACAATACAAATACATAAAACTTCTTAAAGATAATGGCTGACATACAGAGCACTTGTTCAGTAAGAGAACAGCCATACTGAACTTCCCAATTAGCTGCACTGGTGCAGGGGAGAAATGGCAATTTCTAACACCCTCCCCGTCTCCAGGAAGCCCTCTGTATCACCAAAAGTATGCTCCAAAGGGCTGTGCAGCCCTCCGGGACATATTTTCAGGTGTCACAGAGGGTTTCCTGGGAAAGGAAAGGAGAGGAGAGGAGAGGAGAGGAGAGGAGAGGAGAGGTTGTGCCGTCAAGTTGGTGTTGACTCCTGGCGACTACAGAGCCATATAGTTTTCTTGGTAGAATACAGGCAAAGTTAACCATTGCCATCTCCTGTGCAGTATGAGATGATGCCTTTCAGCACCTTCCTATAACAGCACCTTCCTATATAGCTGCCCGATAAAGGAGTTTCCCATATTCTGGGAAACACACCTGCAGAGATTCAAACCAACAGCCTCCTGATCTCTAGGTAGATTACTTCCCCACTGCGCATTTGGTGGCCATAGTCCTGGGCCAGCTGGGGAGGGCCCTCCTGGGGAAGGAGTCAAAAAGTGCTGCTTCTCTGCTGCTCTGGTGCAGTTAGTTGGGAAGTTCTGTTAAGCTGCTCTTTTGCTGCACCAGTGTATCCTTACTCCATATGTCTGCCATTGTGACTAAAATAGAGCAATAAAAAACATGACCCTTAAAAAACTAAATCAAGTTAAGAGTCACCAGTTAAGAACAAAACTTAATAGGGAAGGCTTTTAAGAACAAATTCCTTACCTTCTGTCAGAAAAACCAAGAGTGATGAGGACTGGTATGCCTTCCTAGAAAAAATGTTCCATTGTATGTGTTGGACTACCTAGAATGCCTTTCTTTGTCCATTACTGGAACATACTTGCTTACAAGGAACATGGAGCAGAGCATTATGCCTAGATCATATGCCTAGATCTCAATGCCTGGGAAAGAATGTAGGGTTGAAGATATTCCCCTAAATACTGTGTGCTTGGGCCCAAGTAATATCAGTATTTAAAGATAACAACCAGCACTGTGAATGGAGTCTAGAAGCCAACCAACAACCTACAAAGCTGCCAAAACTGCCGTCTGCAGTTGCCACTGGCTTGTCTGGTGGCTACTCAGGGACGGGCCTTCTCCATTGCTGACCCGAGGCTTTGGAACACACTTCCTGCTGAAATAAGAGCCTCCCCATCTCTTACAACTTTTAAAAGGCAATCAAGATACATTTGTTCACCCAGGCTTTTAATTAGATGTTTTTAACTAAACACTGTTTTAATTGTGTTTTTAATAGTTTTAAAGTTTTAAATTTTAAATTGTTGTAATGTTTTAACCTTTTTATTTGTTGTTTTTATTGTAAACCACCCAGAGACGTGCGTTTTGGGCAGTATACAAATGTGTTAAATAAATAAACAAATAAAACTGAGTCAGACCATAAAGCCTAGAGCCGTCTAGCCAAACTATCTGCAACTCTCTTGAACCTCAGTCGGTGGTTTCCCCCAGCTCCACCATGATCTTTAAGTGGCGATACCAGGGGTTGAACCTCAGACCTTCTGTATTCAAAGCATGTGTCCTATCACTGAGTGGATGCCATGTGGATGCTGGTGCCACCTGGGGATACTTGGAACACGCACCACCCCAGCAGGAAGCTGCATGGGGCAGTGAAGAGCAGGTAAAGAATTGCTATCCTCTTTCTTAAAGCTCCCAGTCCCCACTCCCAAATGGTGCTTGTGTTGGGATATGCAACAGCTGCAGCTTAACTTACTTGTGTACAGTTTGCATGTAATCTGCCATGAAGCCAGAGGGGGCATGTAGCTTCCTCAGTACTGGTTGGGCTAGCTCAGAGTTTCTATTCTCCCTTCTGTTCCTGTTCCAGCATGTGGATCAGCAAGTTCTGTACTGACCTCTAAGCGTTTGTCTCACAAGTAAAGTTGACTTCAACCTTACACTGGTGTCTGTTCTGAAAACCACGTGGACAGCTCACATTCTGCAACAGCTCGAACCATGGTTCTAACCATGGTTTGTGCACACACCCCACTTCCCGTGCACAGTGTGACTATGCTGGGAAATTGTGCTGGAGAACTTGGGGAAAGGGACATAACTCAGTGGTAGAGCACTTGTGTTACATACAGAAGGTTCCAGATTCAGTCCCTGGTATCTCCAATAGGGTAGGGAAAGACCTCTGTTTGAAACCTGAAGAACCACTGCAAGTCAGTATGGACAATACCCACTAGGGCTGTGCATCAAATTAAACCGATAATTGGGTCTGAGGCTATGCAAGGCCTATTGGAGCATTTCCCTCTAAAAATGATATGCTTTTGATTTTGGTAGCCTATCAGATATCATGCTGCACCATATTGGTATGGTATAGCATAGAATTGGAGAGTGGGAGTGGCTTATCTTTAGCAAAGAGCCAGCTTCTTTGAAGAAATTGGCTGCCTTCTCTCAGCAGTAACAGAGTTTGAAAAATGCCACCTTCCTTTCCTAAGCAATGTCATAACATTGCATCCTTTTCCTGGTACATTACGGTGGTGGGAGTGGGGTAGTTGTGCCCTGTAACTATAGGCTGTGGCCTTTTTCCTCCAGTAATGCACTAGGGAAAGGATGCAACTTCATGATGTTGCTTCCTTTCCTGGCGCATTCTAGGGCGGCATCAGGCAACCAACAAAAATAAAAATAAAAAGGCCGTGCTTTGAAATGCTGCCACTGCTGGAAAGCGGCCAATTTCTTCAACAAAACTAGCTCTTCCCTAAAGGCAAGCCCCTACCCTGATGCATCAAGCTGATAATGATTATCTTCTTGATGTGATACTGACCACCCTCAACACACTGAGAGAATGGCCAGGATTGGGGTTTGTCTGATAATTCAGCCCATGCACAGCCCTAATACTCACCTAGATTAACCAATGGCCTGACTCATTATAAGGCAGCTTCATATGGAATTAATAACCAAGCTACAAAGTTAGAAGAGTGCAAATAATATTTTAATAAATGCAACAATTTTAATAAACTATAGGCTGGCTAAGACTCCATTTCCCCAAGCATGCAAATTTGGGCTGCAAATATATCTGGTTCTCTCCTCAACTACCTTCTCCCAACACTCTGTTCAATACAGTCATCTACACCCCGATGTAGATGTATGTCAAGGAGTCCATATTAATGCCTCCACACCTCCATGCCTAAATGTAGATGCGCATCAAGGAGTCTGTATTAACCACCCAGTTGCACTAGCAGGAAATGAGCCTTCAGCCAGTGGAAACCAGTGCTGCCAAGTATAACATTCCTAAGTAAATATCAAAACAGAGACCATTGTTTACCGTCCACCTATTCCTAGTTACAATGTCCTGCAGATTCCAAAGTGCTGGGAAGCTGGAGGTTAAAACTACAGGAGATTGTATCTTTTTGTCCTGTCTGCTCTCAAGAAATCCACACACTGGATCAATCTTCCAGCGAACTCAGAGAATAACTGCATGCACTGCAACAGAACTGCATTTGCATTACATCACAAGATCATGGGATAGCATTGGGTCACATTCCTCTTTCAATGGGAATAACGTAGTATCCCACAAATCTGCATAAATGCTACCTATTGACTCTGGATATGTCCCCCACGTCTGACACCTCTGGTCAGATATACATTCCTGGAAATCAGGGAGAGTAGACAAGCCCCAGAGAGCAAAGAATATTGATTGCACTCTGGATGCTACTTCATGGCTAACATTATCTTTGATGGCTGATATGCTGATCTCTTCCCCTGTATCTTTCAAAATAAACATTTTCACACTCTAAGATCTCAGTATTGTCTCCCTGAAGCAAAAATAAATCTTCAAGATACGTGCAGATTAATGCCTCACCATTCAGGGACAGGAAGAAAACAATAACTTTATTCAGACATTATGCTGTCCGTGCATGCAGGCTTCTGTACACATGTACATGTCCAAGAAAAGATTCTGCTAGACTAACCTCCTCCTCCCCCCCCTCCTTCTTCTTCCCCCACAATATTTTGGTTAGCAAACTGATCAGTGTGTGCTAGATGATAATAGGTGGCATATAGAAAACTATATTCAGAAGTGTTCATGAGGAATCCATCATTGTCGCATTCCAAGATATCCCCTGGCATCCTGAGCCGTCTGCTTGTACTTGACTTACAAAATAATTTGCCATCCAGCTAATGAACTGCTATTTTGGAACAATATACATTGTATAACATTAGTAATTTGTCTTATTGCTTCACTATACACGCAGAAATTCTGAGTCACTGTAACGGACGGCCATTGGACTGGTGCCGAAAAAGGAGGTGCTGGTCTGAGTTCTGCCCTGAACAAGCGGCAGCAGCCTAGACAGCAGTGGGGACGAGGGCAGGGACAGCAGCGGCTCCCCCCGTTGGCCTCCCCCAGGACAGCCCAGGCTGGCTGCAGCCCAATTAGGGCCTTCTGCAACCCAGTTTGTGCCTCTGCAGATGTTAGGAGACTCGGTTTGAACCTTCTGTGGCCTGGTTTGCACCTCTGCTCATGCACAGAGTTGCACAGTGCATGTGCAGAGGTGCAAACTGGGCCACAAAAGGCCCAAACTGGGCTGCAGCTGTCCTGGGGGAGTCTGGCAGGGGTTGAGGGGAGCCGCCGTCACCCCTTCCACCATTCCTGCCACCCTCTATACCGCCACCACCACTGTTGTCACTTGCTTGGGGTAAGGTCCCTTGACTCCCCTATCTCTTCCTTTTAACCTTATGGACACACTCTGCCACTTCGTTCCTTACCAGATTCCCCTTTATGAGAAGAACTCCGAACCTGTCTATGAATCAGTTTGAACCGGTCTAGCAGTTGAATTGGACTGGGCCCGGTTTGACCAGAACTGAGCGGGTTGGTTCGAATTCGGTTCAAATTTGAACCAAACTGGCCTGACGGTTCCGTGCACTTCCCTGCAGGGGGGGTTGAGGGGCCTGGGAGGCTTCTTAACAATTTAAATTGTCCCCAAGGCTGCTATTAGCCATTGAAGGAGGAAACTAAGGACGCAATTATGTGCCTGTAATTTTTCCCTTCTGTGGCTAAGAGCAGCTTCAAAGGGCAATTTTATGTGGGGCTCTAATGAGGGCAGTGATGCAATTGCTGTCAGAAGAAAGGCTTGTATGCCATTTAAAAGGATTTAAATGTCCTTTCCCTTCCGAGGGTGGGTGGTCCATTCATTCCAAAAAGACACAATCATGCTCAGCATGCCCCCTTGAAGATCATGCCTTGCTCACAGTCTGGCAATACTAGTACTATGGAACTTAATGGGATGTGGCCACAGTGGACCAGGAAGAGGGAGTGGCTTCCCTGCCCAGAGGTTGCCGGACTGCAGTTGGATGACTATCCGTGATGCAATTCTCCATTACAAAAATTAAGTGCGGGTTCGGAAAATTCCAGTTTCACATTACGTGCGAACACGACCTTTCTCTCTCCTTCAACTGAAACACCCCCCGCTCTCTCTCGACACTAAAATCTGCTGAAGAGTTACAGACACTTGTCAGCCTAGCATGTAATTGATAAGGAAGTACATAGGACTAGTAAAAATGGGAAACTATAAAAATATTAAAACTATGAGAGGTTGTTTTAAGAGGAAAAGGAGATCTTAGGTTTTCCAAATGCCTACTAAAGAAAATCAAATACTAAAGAAAATCAAAATGTCGGCAAATTGCATTTTTTAATATGACCCTGACTGTACCTTTTTGACCAGTAACATTTCTTTGTTCTTGCTTAGGTGAGAAAGTCAAAACCTCATCCTATTAGTGGCTGACATATTGCGCAGTGAGTTGCGGATCCAGTGAGGCCTGCTCCTTACCACGGATGCATGGCAGCTGCAACCTACTCCAGTCATTCCCAATGTAGGTCGCAGCTATGAGCCTTGGTCAGGGTTGACATCTCCAAACAGTGTCTTAGAGGGGAGGGAGGGGAGGGGAGATTAGTTCACCCCAAAGCCTCCACTCACAGCACTGTTATCTTCAACACCTGGCCTCTCTCTGAAGGACCTGGGTTCTCTCTCCCAGTCAGTCCTGCTCATCACTGATCTCTGCTTGTTTTAATAAAGCTGAGCAGCCCACACATCCCTTTAGTGGCCCTCCTTTCTTTATTGCCATTTCCATTTCTTGCCCCAGAGTGCTAAGAGGCTTCTCCCCTGGTATGCATCCCCACTGCTGTTCTCAGCCCTAACCCCCGTATTCCTCCCTCTGGCATCATCAGAGTGTGCTCCTTGCCTCCTTCTTTGGCCATGAGGTCACTGCTGCCTTCTCCCCTGGCATATTCTGGCTGCCTCTTCCTTGTTGGAAGGGTGCCTACCGTGTTCCTGCCCACCTCTGTCTTGGCCTCTTCATTTGCCTTGGGCTCTGAGATGGGTGTGAAATCATGACAATAACTCTGAAGGTTCTTAGGAGGGTGATAGTCTGGAACCTCAGAAAACATTATCCATCTGAAAACTGTTGCCAGGGGGAGCAACAGCAGGAAAAGGATTGCCTTCATGCCCTGCTTGTGAGCTTCCAAGAAGTATATGGTCGGTCACTAAGGAAAGCAAAATGCTTGACCTGATAGACCATTAGTTTGATCAAAGTTTCATCTTATATCCTTATGGGACTGTCTTCTTATGTACCTGATCAAACCTGTTTTTTCAGGCTCTGTTCCTATCTTAATCCCTTGTATTTTGTAGGAAGTATTTTGTAGGAAGAAACAGGTTAATCACTTGCTTAACTCTCTCTTATTGAGCTCAGTAGACTCAAGTGCTGAAGTTTGTATTGGATTGTGTTGGAAGTATTGTTTGTCGATTGTTGCAGGGGAGCAGCAGAGAGACAGGGGAGCAGCATTTAGAAGAGGTGTGTGTTTGTGTGTGTGTGTGTAATAAAAGAGGTGTGAGGTCTGAATTAACTGTTTGTATTTCCAAGGAACCAGTGAGCATTGAAACTGGCCACAGATCACATTGGAATACAGACAACACATAATCACTGTAGTTTTTTCCACTGAAATGAATTTGTTCTTATTCTTTCTGATGTTGGGCAGGGAACTGAAGGGATGACTCACTGGAACACTTTAATTTTCATGTGCTAATTCCTGGTTATTGAAGCTCTCCCTCCACAGAAACAATGTGCTGTGTTTGTGATATCCTTGTTGAGAAGTGGGCAAGCAAGTGAAATATCATTTATGTAGGATAAGAGATAGGATATAGCATTACATAAAGTGCCATTGATTTTCCTTTAATCTTCTAGTATGACTACCTCATGGCTGTAATTCCAATACAGCTGTTTGAACTATCCACATGTATCCTGTCTTCAAAACAGGAACTATTTGTTACCAACAATTACTGTTTGTTGTTGTTGTAGTCGATTTTGGGGGTGGGTGGGACCAAAGCTCAGTAGCAGAGCATCTGCTTTGCATGCAGAAGGTCCCAGGTTTGATCTCTGGCATCTCCAGGAAGGGGTGGGGAAAGACCCCTGGCTAAAATATTGCAGAGCCACAGGTCAGCGGTTGACATACATCAACCTAATAACATTACATTTATGCAATGTGTGCAAATTCAGGCATTGTAGGGTGTTACACAAGAGTAAGCCCATTAAAATAATAAGCTTACTCTTGTGTAACACAATTTGCTCAAATTGCACAGCAGCAGACATATGCTTGTGCAGTATGCCATATGTCAACCAGCGTTGACGATACTGAGCTAGATATTCATTTTCATTTCTCATTGCTTTCAATGAGAAATTCAGTTGCTCTTCTACTGCCTGTAACTTGGTTTACCTCCAATTAACATTAACATTTTAGATCTTCTACCACCTCTCCAAGGGATCCTGCCCACTTTCAGACAGATAGGACAACAGATCCCCAAGTTAGAGGCAATTAAAAGGTATACAGGGATAGGAAAAGCTGGGCACAGTGTATGGAATAAGTTGAAATGCTTAAAATTACTGAAAGAGGTGGAAGAGAACTGTTTTTACACAAAGTCAAAGAACATGGAGGAAGTTGCCAGTGTTCAAGAACTCACACTAAACAAACCTATGGTTTCCTCTTTTAAAGACTTCCACAAGCTCTTGCCTTACTATTTCTGGTGTGGAAGGTGTAGGAGAAAGACATATCAAAATGTTGGACAGTTCTGCTAAAATGTGTTTGAGTTGAAGCTGGACAGTTTACAGTCTCAACCTTCCTTTCCGTGTTGTTCTCTTTTTAACCTGTCTGACATATTCTGGTTGCTGTACCTGTTAGAGAAAAATGAATGAGTTCTGAATGAATATATGACAATTTGGGACTCATTTGTGCCTCTGGAATTTGGTTCTTCACTACCAGCGAATGAGATGAATAGACACCATTCATTTCAATATTTTATTCATTTCAAAACAAATGCACATCCAAAGGTATAGATGCAAGGTCAGTGACAGCCACAAACCAGTAGTAGTGTTGGTGCTGATTACCTCACTATCTTTTTCAACTTTTGTTGAATTCACCAGGGCAGTAGACACCAGGGCTAACCAGGTAGAAATGCTAGAACATGTGTTTCTCTGCTGTGAATCAACATTAGGTCCATTTTTCTTGCACCTGTGCTGAGTGTGTCTGGGGATTTTGCTCCTCACCAACTGGTTGAATTTTTGTTAGCTGATTCAAGTCCTCATATTACCCACCAGGTTGCTAAATTTTGTGCCACAGTAATTAGAATAAGGCGGGCCATAGGCAAAACATTTGTTAATTGATAATCCCAAATAAGTATCACTGATTGTAAGTTTGTTTTTATGCTTCTTTTTAAAATCCCACCCCCCACCCCCAGCATATGTAGTGTATAAGCTTATGCTCTATGCTGGTT
Source organism: Hemicordylus capensis (assembly GCF_027244095.1). Classification (NCBI taxonomy): domain Eukaryota; kingdom Metazoa; phylum Chordata; class Lepidosauria; order Squamata; family Cordylidae; genus Hemicordylus; species Hemicordylus capensis. The sequence continues at coordinate 31,670,877 of NC_069661.1, read as the reverse complement.
TAAGTCCGCAATAAAATATTTTATTTGAAGTGGAGGAGAACGCAGCTCCAAAATGACAGGACTCAGCATAGAGCCCATCTGAAGATTTATGCAGAAGTGGTGCATGCAGCAAAGAACCCAATTCTGGTCTGTACGCATTGCTTCTGCGAGTTTGCGTTCAGCAGAGTTGTACTGGTTGTGAGGAATTTGATTCAGGCTCCTTCCATTTCAAACCAGTCCCTGGAGACTTTGTTCTGCTGTGATGCTTTTAATGGGTTCTTTGTGGACAAAATCTCTTGTATTCAGGCTGACTTGGACTCCACTGTTTTTGCTGGGAATTCTCTCTGGTAAGAGAAACCCTTTTTAATTATAGCAGAGTGCACAGAGGCACAACACAGCAGAATTTAGTTAGGCATGCGTGTAAAGTAAAGTAACTTGGAGCCAGTTCATAGTTTCAAATCAATATAAGTGGTATTTATTAGAGAATAGGCATGTGCCCGAAACGTTTCGGAGGCCATTATGAAGGCCTCCAAAATGTTTCGGCACTGGGGGCGGTTTCGGCATTTCGGCGCTGGCGGGGGTAGCGCTTTAAGGGTGGGGGAGGGTGTACTTACCCCTCCCGCTGCATTTCCCCCGCCGGCGCGCTGGTTTTTTTAAGCCCCTCGGGGCGGCAGCGTTCCTCCCTGCCACCCCGTTTGCCCCGTTGGCCGGAAGTCGCGAGTGCACGTGCGCACCCTTCTGCTGTGTGTGTGCGCGTGCACGACGGGCGCACGCGCACTCGCAACTTCCGGCCACTTCCGGCCGATGGGGCAAACGGGGCGGCAGGGAGGAACGCTGCCACCCCGAGGGGCTTAAAAAAAACAGCGCGCCGGTGGGGGAAATGCAGCGGGAGGGGTGAGTACACCCTCCCCCGCCCTTAAAGCGCTACCCCCGCCGGCGCCGAAGATTTCTGTGCACATCCCTATTAGAGAACTCCATTCTAGATAGGAAAGTGAGGAGATAGAATCTCTAATCTATCTATCTAGCTGGATGCAGATGGATTCTGCATCTCTGCACACATGGTGCAGGGACGAGGAGCTTGCATGTTGCAAGGTAGAAGGAAGGGAAGAAAAGGGAGGAGGAAGTGGAAGTGGAAGGAAGGAATTTCCTGAGATTAGCAATCTACATATCAAAGGGATAGTGCCAGAGCAGTAGAGAAGAGATGACCAATGTCTTGACCCTCTAGCCCTCTGACTCACTAGTCTGTCCTCCTATGTCATTGAGACAAGAAACAGCGGATAGTCCTTCACTTCCAACAGTTTTTGCAGAGCCTATTAAAGTGGTGTCCAGCAATCCCTCTTGCAGTATTAGATAGGATCAGTTTCAGTCTGTGATGTCCAAGGATGTGGACAAGCTGCTTGGGGCGGTGCAGCCTACCACTTGTTCTCTGTATCCTTGCCCAACTTGGCTGCTTCTATCTAGCAGGGAGATTGTTGGAGATGGCTTAGTTAATATCATTAACTCATTGCTAAGGGAGGGTAGGATGCCTCCTTGTTTGAAGGAAGCAATGATTAGACCACTTCTTAAGAGGCCTTCCCTAAATCCTTCAGTGATGGATAGTTATAGGCCGGTCTCCAATCTCCCATGGTTGGGCATGATTGAAAGAGTGGTGGCTAACCAGCTCCAGGCAGTTTTGGAGGAACCCGATTATCTAGACCCATTTCAAACTGGCTTTAGAGCAGGCCATGGGGTTGAGTCATCCTTGGTCAGACCTTTAGCAGGGAATTGACAGAGGGAGTGTGACTCTGCTAGTTCTTTTGGATCTCTCAGTGGTATTCAATACCATTGACCATGGTATCCTTCTGGATTGCCTGGGGGAGTTGGGAATAGGAGGCACTGCTTTGCAGTGGTTCTGCTTCTATCTCTCAGGCAAATTCCAGATGGTGGAGCTTAGTGATGGTTGCTCTTTGAAATGGGAGCTATTATATGGAGTTCCTCAGGGCTCCATTCTGTCATCAATGCTTTTTAACATCTACATGAAACTGCTGGGTGAGGTCATCAGTAGATTTGGTTAAGGGAGTTATCCTGATGACACCCAAATCTATTTCTCCTCCTCCTCCTCCTCCTCCTCCTCTTCCTCCTCCTCCTCCTCCTCCTCCTCCTCCTCATCATCATCATCATCAGGATATGGCATGCATTCTCTAAATGCTTGCCAATGGGCAGTAATGGGTTGGATGAGGGGTAACAAATTGAATCTGAATCCAAGCAAGACGGAGGTGCTCATTGTGGGGGATTGGAATATGAGGGATGAGTTAGATCATCCTATGCTGGATGTGGTTACACTCTCGCATAAGGAACAGGTATGCAGCTTGGGAGAGTTCTTGGATCCAGGCCTCACCCTGGTATCTCAGGTGGAGGCTATGACCAGGAGCGCTTTCCATCAACTTCAGCTGATTCGACAGCTGTGTCCATTCCTTGAAGAGAACGATCTCAAAACAGTGGTGCATCAGCTGATAACCTCCTGGCTTTAATATTGTAATGCATTCTACGTGGGGCTGCCTTTATACGTAGTTCGGAAACTTCAGTTAGTTCAAACTGCGGCAGCCAGACTGGTCTCTGGGGTAACCCGGAGAGACCATATTATACCTGTTTTAAAACATTTGCACTGGCTGCCAATATGTTTCCGGGCAAAATATCAATTGCTGGTTATTACCTTTAAAGCCCTGAATGGCTTGGGTCAAGGCTACCTTACAAAGCACCTTCTTCTATATGATCCCCATCGCTTGTTAAGGCCATCTGGAGAGGTCTGTCTCCAGTTACCACCAGTATGTCTGGTGGCAACTTGGAACCGGGCCTTTTCTGTAGCTGCTCCTGGCCTATGGAATGCACTCCCAGCAGATATCCATAATTTAGGCTCATTGTTGGCCTTTAAGAAAGCCCTAAAAACATACTTGTTTTGCCTGGACATCCAAGGTTTTAAAATTGTTTTTAAGTATTTGAATTGGTTTCAAATGGTTCTGAATTGTTTTAAAATTGTTGTTATAGTGCTTTAAGCAGTGTGTTATAAATGGTGTTTGTTTTTATGTTTTCTAAACTAAAATTGTTGTGCACTGGCCAGAACCTTTGGATGGGGTGGTTTAGAAATGTAATTAAACAAACAAACTTTAAGCAGAAATGGTGTCAGGCTGGAGAGGAGAGCTGGTCTTGTGGTGGCAAGTATAATTTGCCCCTTGGCTAAGCAGAGTCCACTCTGGTTTGCATTTGGATGAGTGACTATACATGAGCAGTGTCTGCTGTAAGATATTCCCCTAAGGGAATGGGACCATATTTCAGTGACAGAGTATCTGCTTGCATGCAGAAGGTCCGAGATTCACTCTCTGGCATATGCAGGTAGGGTTGGGAAAGGCTCCTGCCTGAAACCTTGGAGAACCATTGTGCCAGTCAGTGTATACAATAATGAGCTAGATTGACCAATGGTCTGTCTTGGTATAAGGCAGCTTGCTAAGTTCCTGTGCTCCTAGGGGTGAACCAAATTGGGCTTCAGGCCAAGGGCCCATGGCTGACCCCTAAGGCCCCGTGTGGTGCAGCACAGACACAAGTCCCTCATGTTGCCACTGTCTTCTGCACCCACTTCCCCAATACCATTGTGGGCGGTGACATTCCTGTCCTCAAATGGGAACATCCTCATCTATAGCAGATGTTTGCATTGACAGACAGGGAGACTGGTGGGAGAAGGCAATGGCAGCACAAGAGACTTGTGGCACTGCTGCCTCCTTCTGCCCTCCCACTTGGCAAATGGACTTCCTCCACAGCCTCCTTACCTCCCGAAATGATGCCAGGGCCTCTGGGTGGAAAGCCCATTTGTTGGGGGCAGAGGGGAGGGGAGAAGAAGAAACTGCCACTGAGAGATTCCAACATATTTTACGATGTCTGGTAATGTTTTTATTTCCAACCATTACAATATGGCAACAGCACTTTCTGAGCCTCTCAGATACATATAAACGGTTTGCCTGGGGGTGAAATTGTTGCTATGTGTGCTAGGAGAACCAGGAAAGAAATTCACTCTAGCTAAATGAGAAAATGGATTCATATCGCTATTATCAAATTTCATTCTTCTTCCTGCACTTTAATCTCTCTCATGCTCACTAATCATGATGAAAACACACTCTCTCTTGCTTGTTCTTGCTCTAGCTCTAACTCACGCTCCCCTAGGCTGTTGCTAGTTCTGCAACTGAACCAGATGGGAATTTATCCTGTGGTTAGGAATGTGTCTCAATCACACGTGTCATTTTTTATCTTTACATTGGGTGCTCTGATTTTTTTTAAGGGAACAGTGATACAAATGTCATAAATAAATGATGGTAAATAATAGAAGTTGTCATACTGAGAACCTTGATTTGCTGCTTTTTTTAAAAAAAAGTTTGTAATTTTCATTTTTATGGAGCAAGGCTTGGAAATATTCCATGTCATCCCATTTTATTTTATTGCCCAATTCCTTATTATTATTTAAATTTCTAGAGGGCAGCCATATTAGAGTGTTCCTTCAAAAAGAACAATGACTCTTGTGGCATCTTAAAGATGACCACATTTGTTGTAGTGTCAGCTCATGGAAATTATTTTAAAATATTGATAATGGAAGATGAACGATGCAAATAATTGTAAACCACCTGATCCAGACTGCCATAAGATTGGATGGGGGAGAAGTAATGGAAGACACCACTCTTCTTCCCAGACATCTATTTGTGCCTCCTTAGGGTTATCTACTTCACTATGGTTAATCCAATGCAGTTTAATCAAGTGATGACGGAAGTCTCTACTATTCATTATACAACATAGGAACATACAGTAGGTCAAGCCAAGACATTGGTTCATCTAGCTCAATATTGTCTACTGGCAGCAGCAATCCAAGGTTTCAGGCAGAAGTCTCTCCTAGCCCTATCTGGAGATGCCAAGGAGAGAACCTGGGACCTTCTGCATGCAAACATGCAGATGCTCTTCCACTGAGCTATGGCCACATCCTCTAAGGAGACTATCTTACAGTGCTCCCATGTAGTCACCCATCCAAATGCAAACCAAGGCAGATCCTGCTTAACAAAGGAGACAAATCACTACCTCAAGACCAGCTGTCCTCCCCCAAACCAGAGGTTCCCCAACCTTGGCCTACAACTCCCATCATCCTCAGCCACAATGGCCCTATACTACATTATGATTACATCTCATTTAACCAACAATGGCATTGACCTTGCAGTTAAGATTCAATTTTTGTAATATTTATTGTGTCGGGAGAAGCAGAATATGTTACTCAGTTAATTCAGTTAACATCCATATCACTTATTCCCCAGCTTTGCTTTTCTGTTGCATTAAACTTCTCTTTGGGGCATCCATTTATCCATCCTTTGTTAACTCGCGAGCTTGACACACTCTGTGGATGAAGCTATTATGGAAGCTTCCTTACCTCTTGTAATGACACATGATAGGCTCAGGTCTGTAATGCACTGTTATCACACTTACCTGAATGGATTAAATTATCCATCTTTCAAAGCTCACGGACACACACACACACACACACACACCCCAGTTTCAAAAAGCCCAGCAAGAAGAATGATTGCAGATTGCAGAGGATAATGTTTACTTTTTGCTAAAACAATGTGTGGAAAATTGAAAGCAATTATCAGTCCAATATTTTGATGTGCTTAAAGCTTCTGTGCCCCAGATTGTCCCATCAGAGTGAGAAGTTTCCAGCCATCGCTCATGCTGATGAGCAATGTAAAGCAAGGAGCCACATTTTGGTAAATACCTTTTTGTACACACAGGCCTTTATTAAAATTCAGATTTTTAAATTTGGGTTTTCAGATTTGTTCTGATTTTTAACTAATTTTAAAATGAGTTTTTAAGCTGCTTTGTATTGTATTTTGTATTTTCTGTTTGCCTTTTTGGGGGGGTGGGGTCTGTTATGATTTAATGTGTTATGTATTTTTATTGTATGTTTTAATCCTCTGTTGTAAGCTGCCCAGAGAGCAATTTGTTATGGAGCGGATAACAAATAAAGTTGTTTATTATTATTCTTGTTTACACAGTCAGACAGGTGTTATTGACTGATTTGTTTTATCCAGACACTGAGTCCTTCCCAAGGACCTGGGATGGCTGAATTTTATTATCAATATTGTTGCTGTTATTATTATAGATATCATCGCAGAATATAGGTTGTTCCCAGTAAAGTTGCTTTTTGTAGTTGGCTGATGGTGATTTCTGTGGCCCCTATAGTGCTGAGGTGCTCTTCAAGGTGTTTTGGAATTGCACCTAGGGTGCCAATTACTACAGGGATTATTTCGGTCTTCTTCTGACACAGCCTTTTAATTTCAATTTGTAGATCTTTGTATTTTGTTATTTTTTCTATTTCTTTTTCTTCTATTCTACTATCACCTAGTATTGCTATGTCGATTATTGTAACTTGTTTTTCTTTTTCTTCTCGACAACAGTTATATCTGGTGTATTGTATGGCAGATGTTTGTCTGTTTGTAGTCAGAAGTCCCATAATATTTTTGCATCTTCATTTTCTTCAACTTTTTCAATTTTATGGTCCCACCAATTTTTGGCTACAGGTAGCTAGTATTTTTTGCAGATGTTCCAGTGTATCATCCCTTCTACCTTGTCATGCCTTTGTTTGTAGACAGTCTGTGCGATCTTTTTACAACAGCTGATTAGGTGGTCCAGGGATTCATCTGCTTCTTTACAAAGGCGGCACTTGCTGTTTGTTGTTGACTTTTCTACTTTTGCTCCTATTGCATTTGTTCTTAGTGCCTGTTCTTGTGCAGCCAATATTAAAACCTCTGTTTCTTTCTTCAAGTTCCCATTCTTAAGCTATTGCCAGGTCTTGGTGATGTCTGATCTCCTCCTTGCAAAATGTGATTGAACTGTTTTGATAGTTGTTTATGAAGGCTTGTTAGGAGTTTAAGCCAAAAGCCATGCAGTTTATCGTCACCTGGTACAGGCCAATTTTTAATTTTCTTTGCTCTTTCAATTATTAATTCTGGTGTTACTATTAGATCTTGCATTTGTTGGTTACATTTTTTGACCCAGCCTGCTTTCTTATTATAATCTATTGGATTGTCCCATAATTTCCCCCAGAATTGCACTGTTTCTTCTTTATTTGGTGTTTCTAAGTTTCTTGCAGTTTCTCCTATGCTTTGGTAGAAACATCTCTGATTCAACTGGAATTGGAGGTTCTGCCTGTGTTGTGTAATTCTGGCTTCGTATCTGCTAATCTTCTTCGACACTGCTGTTATTTGCTGCTTTATTATTTCCAGGACTTCTCTAATTTTCCTTGAATCTAGATGGTATTTTTGGATCAGATAGTGTTTGGTGTTTTCATTCTTCAGCTTCTTGTCTTTCATATCTTTTTATTTACTAGCATCTGATCTAAGCCTGGCGATTTTACTTTCTAATCTAATCTTCCGTTTAGGTGATGTACTACTTTCTTTTTTACAGGTCCACTTATCTTATATCCGAGCTCATGTGTTGTTATTGTTGCTGCACTGTACATTAGTTGGTTTGTTTCTTGCAAATTATTGGTTGTTATTTCTGCAAGTGCCGCATTAACATCTTTTAATGCCTACGTAAGTTGTTTTTTGGCAACTGTTTTTAGAGCTGGAAGTCGAACCCTGGTGGTTGTTTGGTTCATGTGTCATGTGTATTATATTATTATTAATAATAATAATAATAATAATATTTGATAGAGCCTTTAAGGAAGCAACCTTTATATCTTAGGCATGTGTTTGAAATTGTCCCCGTCTGAATTTGCACCCGGACAACAAAGACACGAGACAAGAATATGGATTCAAACAGGGCCACAACTTTATTAATTGAATAACAAAAATGGAGAGGATTGGCACACCACCCCCAACAATGCGGTTCCAAAAAATACGCCACTTATGCGCAAGCCAGCCAGAATAATCTAAGGCAATACACCTCCACTCCAGGTAGCATCAGGCCTACATCCGTCTGCTGCCCATCATAGCTACCTAATGTGTAGGCACCTGCCATAGGCTTTGCCACCTGCAAGCCGCAAAGCATCGGAGGGTGCTGATTCCTTTGGCAGGTTGAAGTAAGCCACAACCAGCACTCCCTGAGCCATAAAGAGACCAACAATGACCACTCCTTACGCCAAGCGCGTGCCTGAAAAGGTGCTCACCAGAAGCGACATATCCAAGAAACCGACTGTACCTGCTGTTCTGACCAAGGGAACCACCTAACTAAATAACTAAGGGATATAGTGTGAGGTAGGCAAACAAGACTCTCGAACAAAGCCAATCTATCAGAGGCCAACAAATTCCTACCCGGCCCCCCAAATGGGGTGACCAGCAGGAGCCGTCATTTTAGCCAGGCATGGGTGGGGGAGATCACTGCAATCTCTGGACTGGGTTTGGGGTGGGCCAAGAGCCGTGACGGCAGCTAACGCCCCACCCCCAGACAGTCCCCAGCCAATGGCTAGCTAAGCCTTGCCTCGTGCCTTCTCAAAGGCTGGGGCAAAGAGCCCACCCCCAAGCTGGGTAGGGTGGCCAATTGCACCCGGACAATAAAGACACAAGAATATGGATTCAAATAGTGCCACAACTTTATTAACTGAATAACAAAAATGGTGAGGATTGGCGCTTCACGCCTGACAATGCAGTTTCAAAAAACCCACCACTTACACATGAGCCAACCAGAATAACCTAGGGTGATACACCTCTGCTCCAGGTAGCATCAGGCCTAAGGCTGTCCACTGCCCATCATAGCCACCTAATGTACAGGCACCTGCCGTAGTCTTTGCCACCCCAAGCTGTAAATCATTAGAGAGTGTTGATTCCTTTGGCAAGCTTAAGTAAGCCACAACCTGCACTCCCTGAGCTGTAAAGCATCTAGGAACCGGCAATGACTCCTCCTTATGCCAACTGCGTGCCTGAAAAGGTGCTCACCAGAAGCCAAATATCCAAGAAACCGCACTGTACCTGCCATGAGAAAGGATTAGCCTGCCTTAACTCCTTCACCACCCAACCTCCCATAAGACTGCTGCCAATCCTCTCTGTAAATCTGCCAAAAAGAAGTCATAGCCAGAGGGGATCAAATGCACACCATACGCCTGAAACAGCTCTGGGCGGGAAGCTACAATTGAAGGGTGAGGGATGCACACCCCACCCTCGGCAGACAAACACCTGCCCACATACCTATTAATTTTAAACTGAGCCCAATCCATCCCACCCAGGTCCAGGGCTCCACACCACACCCTTCATGGCAGCAAGTCCAACCAAACTAAAACCACCCCAGTCACCCAACTGCGAATAGCCTCAAGATCTCTACAAATGGCCAACCCTGTCCTCTGCACTAAATAATTCCCACCCAAATGCAATAACATAACATCAGGAGGTGGGTTAGCCTCCAAGATATTCAAAACCGTCAGCAGGAATTGCTGGAGCACTATACCCCTGCCTTCTGATCCAACAGATAACAGCTCACTGGCTCAGCCCAAGCTGTGTACCAAATTCTGTATCTTGTGACCTCTTGTGTACCCAGGAAGTTTCCTGGGCACACAAGAGGTCACATGATACAGAATGGAATGGCCTACGATGAGAACCCTGGCCTGCTGACCAGGCGTCCTAGGACCTGTCAAAGAAACAACAAACAACAAACAAACATAATGCTTATAAACCTGAGTCCACTAAAACCCAATGCCCTCAGAAAAAGGCATCCATGTGGCCACCGAAGCAGCCCCAATCCTAAAGGAATAGAGGTGGGGGGAACCCAAGTGGCCATCCCTCCCCCATCCAAAGCCTGCCTGACCGCAGCCCCAAACTGATACTGCGTCAAGGGGGAAACGTCACAATGCCAGAACAGGCAACTGCGTCCATCACCCAACAGCGCCAAATAGCACTCCAAAGCCCACACAGGGCAGAGTACAGGCAACTCAGACCTGTACAGCAGAACCCAGGGCCAGATTAAGCTAGTGTGGGGCCTGTAGCATATGTTATAAAGGGGCCCTAAATTTTAAAAATGCACATAAATATTAAAATATAAAAATAAATTATTTACTTGCGACAAATGTCTGACACTTCAGTAATACTATTACTTACATGTAGGTCTCAATTTCAAATGTCAAAATTAAGAAAACGACAACTTAAAAGTTACATTTTCTAGATTCCACATGAGCAAATTTATTGATGATTTTGGAAATGTTTCTGCATTGTGCATGGAAATCATTTCCCTTTCTTTCTTAAAAAAAAAAAAGTTAGATTGTGCACATTTAACTCCAGCACACATTGACTTAGCCTCTGCAGGGCACCGAACATTTCCAGGTTTCCCCTACGATCCCCTTACAAATCTCTTTTGTACTTTAGGCTAATTAGCCTTGCCTCAATCCAGGTTCTGGGGATGGATAAGCTAAACACCGCGCATGCAAAGTCCAAAGGATTCATCTGGATTGGGCAACTTAAGCTTCTTTTCACCCCCTCGATGTTTTATAAGAATGCATTTGGGAGAGAGAGATGGGGATAAGACTAATATTATAAGCGGCAAGCGCTCTGCATTTCTCTGCTTTGATCTTACCTAGTGCCCCCTATCACCACCAACTGCTCCATGCCCCCACTCAGACAGCCAACCAGCTTTGCAAAATACCCCCCCCACACACACACACCATTTTGTGTTCAATCTGCAGACAGGACAGAAGTCTCAGTGAGAGCCGGAAGGCTGAGCCCACTTCTCAGCATACCTGGCCCTCCCGGAAGCCCCGGGTCTTCGGATTCATTTTGGGGCAGGGGGTGGTTAGTGGGTTCAGCAGCACCCTGCGGGAATGGTGGCAGCGGGCGGTGGTGGATATACACACTCTTTGTGAGCATAAAGTGTGACATCATGAGAGAGAGAGAAGCGCCCGCGGAGCGGCTATGGGCGATCACAAACAAGCGTGCATCGCTGAATATAGGAGGCTGTGCAGCACCGCAGGCATGAGGAGGGACCGTGTGCGAGGCAGGCTGCCTGCACCTAACAGCCCCACGAGAAGCACGTGGGCGAAGGGCGAGGCAGCCAATTGGAATCGGGCAGTGGCCAACTTGGGACTCGGGAGACGAGAATGGGCAGCAGCAGGCAGTGAGGAGAGAAGCGGCACCAAGTAGAGAGCAGAAAGAAGAAGGGGCAGTTCAAGCCAGATGTGCGGGGCCCTCGAAAACGCGGAGGCCATAGCAAATGCTGCATTTGCTACCACGTTAATCCAGCATAGGCAGAACCATCTAGCCCTTACCCTTCTGGTCCATCTTAGAGTACTGCAACTTGATGGCAACTCTATCAGGATGTAGCAGCACCACCGACTGCTGTACCACCCTGCCTGAAGGAGATGCCATTCCCTTGAGCAGAAGTTCAGGAGCTCGAAAGGCACCAAAAAACATGACTACAGCAGCTGCCAAAAATAAAGCTACTTCATGAGGAAAAGAGCACCAGACTGGCAGGAAACCCAAAATAGAGCCCAGCATCTCAGGCGTGATGGGCTGCCTAAAATCCTGCTGAGAAGGACAATCCCTTGACCAGCCCTCAACCATCCGGCACACCCAAAAATCCTGAGTAGAATCCTCAAAGCCCTGCACCTTGGAGTAAACGGCCAAGGCTGCCAAATGTCTGGCCAGAGAGTTGGATAACAGGCCAGCAGAACGCAGGTGCACCGTGAATTGCATGAGATGTTCCACTGGTGCAGGCCAAACATCATTCAGCCCCACCCTTTCCCTAAAAGGCCTTGATCTTTCTGTTATAGGCAACCCTGGTACTTGGAGCAAGGGATGTCCACACTGTCCACTGGGGCTCTACTCACCAAGGCTCCATAACCATGGTGGCATCCTGTCTAGGTCCTGCCTCACCGAGGGGGCCAGCATGTTAAAATGCTCTTCCTGTAAATGATAGAGTGCATCCACTATACTGTTCTGTAACCCTGGAACATGTCGTGCAATGAAAAGAATATTGTGCTGCAAACACTGTAAGACAAAGGAATGGACCAAAACCATAACTCTGGTAGACTTAGAAGTTTGAGCGTTGATACAGTGGCCTGGTTATCACACCAAAACCAAACTGTGGAACTGGTGAAGGCAGAGACCCATAGGTGCACTGCCACAACAATGGGGAAGAACTCCAGAAAGGTTCGATCTTAGGTAATACCTTTCTCCACCCATTCCACAGGCCATTTTTCCACGTACCAATGCCCCCTAAAATAAATCCCAAAACTGGAGCTACCCGCTATATCAGTTAACCTGGAGTTCAGCCTCCATGAGGTACTCAGGATGCCAGAAAGAGACCCCGTTAAAGTTTTCTAAGAACTCTTCCCGCACTCTAAGGTTCTCACGCATCTGTGCTGAAACCCTGAACCTGTGGTGCGGGGCCTTAAGCTCGATGGTGGCATTGTATAAGTGACGCAGGAAGACCCTACCTGGGACGATTGCTCTGCAGGCAAAGTTAAGATGTCCCAGCAATCTCTGAAGCTGTCTAAGGGTGACTTTAGCCACAGACAGGCAGTCTCTTAACATGGACCTCAATTGCTGCAGCTTGTCGTCAGGCAGCCTGGCACAGCTGGCCACGGAATCCAGCTCGATGCCCAAATAAGTAAGGCTCACCACTAGGCCCTCCGTTTTACCTCTTGCCAAGCGACCCCTATTTCCTTGCACAGCTCCATGAAGGAAGATAGCAGGAATAGACATTGCCCCAAGGCACTAGGCCTGACCACCAGAAAATCATCAAGGAAATGCGCCGACATGTGCAAGCCCATCCTTCCACACAAAGCCCATTCAAGCCAAGTGCTAAAAGCCTCAAAGGCCACTCAGGAAACCGAACAGCCCATGGGCAAAGAACGGTCCACATAGTAGCTCCCCTGAAAACAGAAACCTAAAAGCTCAAAATCATTGGGATATACAGGCAGGAGGTGAAAGGCAGATTTGATGTTGCATTTAGCAAAAATGGTGCCAACCCACACAATGTGCACTGCCTCATCAAATGACGTATAGTACACAGAGCAAAGCTCAGGTGGGATACCGTCATTGACAGACAAGCCCTTGGGAAAGGAAGATGGTGAATCATCCTGAACTTGCCTAAGGCATTTTTGGGCACCCCCACCCCCAATAGGGAAACCTGCAAATTAGGCAGGGGGGTGATGCAAAGGGGCCCAGCACCCTCCCCAACCCCAATTCCTTGCTGATCTTCCAGAGGACAACATTCTCCATGCCCTGTATAGATTTCAGATTATTGGCAAAATATGACGACCTGGGAAACAAACAAAGGATACAGAAACCAAAGGTAAAGCCATCTGACAAATATGCAGCCTGGTTGCAGCACTATGACAAATATGCAGCACTGGTCTCACAGTGGGTGCCTCTCCAGTAGCTGCTGCAGGGCCTGCAGGTCAATGGGACTTGGTTTCTTTACCAAGAGCTCTTAGTACAGTCCCTGGTCCACCCTTCTTACCGGGACCTGACTTTTTCCCTTCTCTTAAGTTCTTAATCCTGCCACAGCTGGTACTTGGGTGCTTACCCCCACAGAATCTGCAGTCATGGTGAAACTTACATGATGAACGCATGCACCACCCACCCATGTTAAAGTCCCAGCTCACCAACTGCAGTTGTACCAGCTGACCCCCTGTTGCCGAGGAGACAGACCCCGCCTGGGGCCTTAGAGAGCAAGTGCCCCCTGTCTGCAGGCCCCCCTTGTATGGGGCGGGATGGTTTCATTATAAGCAACCAGAGTTCCTGGTGCTGCTTATCCCAAGGAAGCGAAGGTTCCAAAGATGCTTTGAGACGGAAACTCTGATCGTAGCGCTGTCATGCGTTACCTGCAAAGTCCCTGTATCCCATGTGAATGATATCCAAATTCTTTACAAGGGCAGGCCTACGTGCAGGCTGAACCTGAAGCACTACCCCCATGTAAATTGTAAAGGTGGATAGCCAATTAGCCCAATTCCACTCAATTGTCTTTTTCTTGCTCTTTTCTAGGTCATGCACCTCCTCCTCTTCCTTTGCAACTGTCTCAGGCTCCCCCTATGCAGAAGCTGAAACATACTCTCCCCTCCATATCTTTCTTTTCCTTGGTTGCTGGGAGAAGATGGTCCCCTAAAGGCAAAGAGACCCACAGACCCGGGTAATTCTCTGGAGAAATATTAGGTATCATAGATGAGCCAACAAGGCCAGGGATTCTGCCAAGTGGGCTGAACAGCACCACCAGGGCCTTGTCAAATCTGATGATAAGCTCCCCAAGTTGCAAGGGCTGGCCATAAGAGCCAGGGGGCCAACCACCAGGCCCAGCAGGAAGGCCCGCCTCACCAGGCGCTAAAGTGGGTGGGTAAAGCCCATATTGTACAGCTGGCCAAGGCCACATCCCCGCAGGGGTCTCACCTGATCCAGGATCAGCAGGCGGGTTACCAGGAGCAGGAGCAGGCACAGGCATCTAAGGACGAGGCTCTAGCGTGAAATCAACCGGCGCTGGGGCAGGAGGTGGAGCCAAATCTCCATAGATATGAAAAACTTGTTTCTGAAGTGGAAATGATACATTAAGAATTGTCCATGGGTCCATTTTTTAAATTCTGAATTCTGTACACTGTGTGTGTGCAGTTTGCACAGCTTTCAGTTCTTCATGCTCCCCCCCCCCCACCCACTACATGAGCATTTTGCATTGCACACTGACAAAACACTATAACAGAACAATCTGGATATAATCCTATGCATGACTGCATTAGGATCTGTTTTGTGTGGATAAATTAAAAACACCCCAAGAAATCAGATGATGTGGTTGCAGTTAGGGTTATATTAGGATGCTTTTTGTGTGGTGTTCTGCTCATGTGCAAGAGCACATACAGGTGAAACTCGGAAAATTAGAATATCATGCAAAAGTCCATTAATTTCAGTAATGCAAATTAAAAGGTGAAACTGATATATGAGACAGATGCATTACATGCAAAGCAAGATAAGTCAAGCCTTAATTTGTTATAATTGTGATGATCATGGCATACAGCTCATGAAAACCCCAAATCCACAATCTCAGAAAATTAGAATATTACATGGAACCAAGAAGACAAGGATTGAAGAATAGAATAATATCGGACCTCTGAAAAGTATAAGCATGCATATGTATTCAGTACTTGGTTTGGGCCCCTTCTGCAGCAGTTACTGCCTCAATGCGGCGTGGCATGGATGCTATCAGCCTGTGGCACTGATGAGGTATTATGGAAGACCAGGATGCTTCATTAGCGGCCTTCAGCTCTTCTGCATTGTTTGGTCTCATGTCTCTCATCCTTCTCTTGGCAATGCCCCATAGATTCTCTATGGGGTCAGGTCAGGCGAGTTTGCTGGCCAATCAAGCACAGTACACTGTATACTTTTCAGAGGTCCGATATTGTTCTATTCTTCAATCCTTGTCTTCTTGGTTCCATGTAATATTCTAATTTTCTGAGATTGTGGATTTGGGGTTTTCATGAGCTGTATGCCATGATCATCACAATTATAACAAATTAAGGCTTGACTTATCTCGCTTTGCATGTAATGCGTCTGTCTCATATATCAGTTTCACCTTTTAATTTGCATTTCTGAAATTAATGGACTTTTGCACGATATTCTAATTTTCCGAGTTTCACCTGTATGTGCAGGGTTTGAGGGAACCTGGACAAAAGTGCCTTTGTGGGCTCCCTCCTTCCGTGCCACCCCGAATATCTTGCAACAAAGTGCAGACCCTGGAATTAAAATGGGGTGTGCATTCCAGCCTCCCAGAGCTTTTGTCACCACCCTTCTTCTTCTTCTTCTCATCACATCAGGTGGCAAGAAGCAAAGAAGGTGAAGAGGGAAAGGTGTCAAAACATGTCAGGATACTGGAGCACACTCTCATTTTTAATACAATACTGGAAATGAATTGATTTTGGAAAGTATCTTGGTTAAGCAAGAATTCAAGAGGAGTGGAGCATGGGGCAAGACGAACCAGAGCAACTTGAAACAGATAAGATTGCATCATAGTTGGGGAAAGCCAAGACCTTGTCCAGGGGGAGTCCAATTCACCAGGTTTAGGGAACTAGTCATTGCTCATCTAACACAAAACACCAGTAACTTCCTCTGTAGATGCTACTAATAATCTCTGCATGCAGGTGTACATAAACTCCCTGCATAATATACACAGAAGGCAGAACATATTGCAGCGATATCTTTTAAGAATTAAAGTGATTTAATGCATATAACAGAAAAGGTAAAACATTGATCCATTCCTGGATTATGTATCACTTTCTATTTCCAGAGAATGTTCCTGCATGAATAGTTGTCAGTCGCATATTTGTTAGGGATTTTATTTTTTGTACCCTGTAGCTCAGTTTTCTCTTCTTACCCTGGCTGTTTAGAAACACTGCAAAAACAGATGGCTGCATGCTGAAATATACTCTTACGACAAAATGTCCAGCCCCGTAATAAATTACTGGAAGTGGGCATGTGTGAAAAATCACCTATACTTCCAAGCTTTCTATGGGTAATTTGAAATATTGGTTTTCAGCAAGTTGCCCTGAATGCTTTTGATTTTCAGCTGGTTACTTTATAGGCACAATTGATAGCTTTGCACAATGTGGGAAATATTTCATCCTGCTTTATATGTCTTATGTAAATTGGAAAGTGGAAACGCAGACAACAGAAGAAAAAAGGTGTGATATCTGTAAGCAGGCAGACGGATCCTCAAGCAGCTGAAGCATTTGGGCGATGTTTTGGAACAATACAACGAAGCTATTTTCACGAGCGGCAGAAACTGGGCTAAGGGAGCCC
The DNA here is from genome assembly GCF_027244095.1 of Hemicordylus capensis. Taxonomy (NCBI): domain Eukaryota; kingdom Metazoa; phylum Chordata; class Lepidosauria; order Squamata; family Cordylidae; genus Hemicordylus; species Hemicordylus capensis. The sequence goes on along the minus strand of NC_069661.1, from coordinate 31,654,135 downwards.
AGCCTGGTTTCTGCTGCTCCTGAGAACCAACGGGCTCAAGGGCAAGCCCAGTGACTCAATGGCGGCAAGCCTGCTTGTGTAGCCACCCTCTTAAGCAAGGTTAATGGAGCGAGTGCTCTGTTAACCTTGGTTATTTGGATGTGGGTCTGCCACGGCTCCTTGCAGCCCTGTCCGTGATTGTCTGCGGGGAGTTAAGCGCTTTGGGGCTCCCCCCCCCACAAAAGAGGGTAGCCCTTCCCACTTGATCATGGGAAGAGCTTCAAGGACTTCTTCCTATTATTATCGGATACTCTGGGCTGATCTGCACAACCACCAGGAATGTGGTGGCCACGTGAAATTGATTGAAACTGTAGTGTTAATAGACTCAACTCAAGATTTGTTCAATTTTTTGCTACATCAGGAGGTGAAAATCACACGGACACTCTTCCACTCTTAATCCCCCCCCCCGCCATTCTTCCAAGGAGGTTTGAGTACAGAGAACATGACTGGCTCCTTGACACCAAAGCTCATTGGACAGAAACCATTCGTTGTGAGCTAGAAAGAACCATAGCTCAGTGGTAGAGTTCATGATTTGCATGCAGAAGGTTCCAGGTGCAATTGTTGACATCTCCAGGCATTTCCAGGTGCATCTCCAAGCATTTCCCCTTCTGGGAAGGACCCCTGTCTGAAACCCTGGAGAGCCAATGTAGGTAATACTGCGTTAGATGCACTAACCAATCTTGGGTCCCCAACAACATCTGGGACCCAAGGTTGGAAACTCCTGACTTAGATGGTTCACACACATGAACATATATCACTTGGCCTGTGAGCTGTCTCCACTGAAAAGCCTTGAAGTTTAGTTTACATCAGGTGATTAGAAAGTTCTTCCTGCAGTGATTAATTAATGATGGTTCATTCACAGATGCAAGCCATCATTTCTTAGCCCTCACTTGTGTTACACTAATTAGGATAACTGTATTTATTCCTGGTCATTCCAAGACATGTCATGTGACACAGAGGTGCTTCAGGGCTCCATTATTTTCTAGTATTAAAATGTCTTCTTATGCCTTAAACATTTGTGCTTAGGGTCCACAAAACTCTGTGTTGTTGTTTTTTAAAAAAAATTTCTCTCCAACAAAGGTAAAGTTGGAGTAAACTCACTGTTCCTAATAACTCAACTGTAGGTAGAAGAACTAAGGAATTTAAGGAATTCTCTATCTAGAAAAAAGAATGATCTGCTATAATTGCTGCTGCGACAGGAAATAGCAGAGTTTTAAAAGATGCTGGAACCACCCTGTCCTCTTGCCCTTCCAAATACCAAAATATATATTTTAAAGCACCACATTTTTGCCTGCAGCTATTTCTAGCAAGTGTCTGGCCTGATGCTGCCCTGTTCTTAATCTCCCACGTAGACATCCATGACTCCTATTGTGTTTAAAATCGAAAGAAATAGGAGTGGAACTTAGAGATGGTTCAGCACAGTGCTTGAGAGGCTGGGCCGAGTTAGGAAGTTTCCTAAGAACAGCCCTCTGGATCAGGCCCAAGGCCTATCTAGTCCAACATCCTGTTTCACACAGTGACCCATCAGATTCCTTTCCAGTTTGAATTTCTCTTCTCCAGTGAACTTACTAGGTAGTCTTAGCAAAACTAGTGTTAGGATCTGGGACTCGTAAGAACTGCCTGACCCCACATGAACCTGTCTTGCTGTTAAGGTAATCTTCAATGGTGCATCTGTGGACGCTGCCACCTTCAAGGATTAGGCAAGTGATAATTGGGAATAGGGCCTTTTCAGTAGTAGTGCCCTGCTTGTGGGAGAGAAATTTTCATCTGGTGCCAACTCTGCTGAGTGTCAGGCACCAGATATTTGCCTGTGCTTTTAATTCATTTTTTCTAAAATGTATAGCCCATTTTTCCTGCCTTGGAACAAAGTGGCTTACAATAATAAAAAACCAAAACAATAGAACACATTAAATATCTAACAATGATAAGAACAAAACTATGAATAGAACAAAACAAGTACAAGAAAACCAACAGAACTATCAACACCCAAGAGCAGCCCTAACCCCAGTCCAAAGGTTTTGCAAAACAGCCAAGTTTCCACACACCTTCAAAGCAGTTGGAGGCTAACTGGATCTAGGATAGAAGGGTTTTCCATCATTTTGGGGCCACTACAGAAAAGATCCTGCTGTTACTTAGTGAATGCTTGCATGAGTTTATCAGGCAGTGGCAACCTACTGAATGAACATGGATGTTTGATTGCTGAAATTAAAGTTTAATACTGTTTATTGTGGCTTTATGTTGCTTGGTTGCTGTTCTTTTGATGTCTATTGTTTTATTAATGTTCATTTATTTTCCATTTTATTGAAAAATAAAATGAACATTCACTTATTCCTAATGTTTTATTGTGTTCTTTTAATACTGGAAACTGTCTTGTGAATTTTCTTTAAAACAAAAAGGCAAGATATAAATATCCCTTACATAACAAATAAGCCCCTTTCAGCCTCACCATTGCCATCTTCAATAAGCAGATAATAATACAGCCTGCCTTATAAGTGGATGTGAAACACCATAATGTGCTATATAAATGCTAACTATAGATCTCGTTAATGAATCTATGATGCTATGATGTGACAGTATGTGAAAAGGGCTCTCTGTCATCAAATATTTATTTATTTATTTATTTATTTATTTATTTATTTATTTATTTATTTATTTATTTGATTTCTATACCACCCTTCCAAAATGGCTCAGGGTGGTTTACATAAAAACATTTCATATCAATATATTTAATTCTCTAAGACATACCCATGGCTAATCCCATGCGTGTCAGCTCTCATGAGAGTTCAGAGAGCTGCTGGATAGGCTAGCCATGGGACGGGTGGGAGGGGGGGAAATGGTGGCAGTGGCTGGCCGGCTGGCCGGTGGTGGTGGGGAATGGTGCCGAGAAAATGGCGGTGGCAGGCAGAAGGAGGTGGTGGGGATGGACAGGGATGGGAGAAGAAGGAGGTGGCAACAGGTGGGTTGGGGGACGAAGCGGGCAGCAGGAATAACAAGACAGAAACAGGCAGGCAGGGAAAGAAGGGGGTGGCAACGGGCGAGCAACAAAATGACAACAGCAGGGATGGCGGTGACAGGCAACAAACTAGAAGTGCAGATGCTCTGCGCCTGGCCCAGCTATCTATCTAATTAAAGCCATATGACCATCATAATGGGCCAGTACAAAGGATATGGTGCCAGGAGATGTGAAGAAGTGGACTTCCCATCCTTCCCATTGGGAAGTCCTCCTTAGATGTTGCTACACCTTCCAGCCATGTCACTTGATCCATGGGTGTCCACAAGAGGGCAAGGAGTCTTCCCCTCTCCTGGGTCCAATCAGTATAGCAAAGAGGGTGAGCTCCATCCCTCTCCCCATCTTCAGCAGTTAGCGCTTTCTTCAACACTGGCTGTGGGGTAATTTAAAAAAAATCCATGTCAGTGTTCAGGTAGGGACCTGGGGACCACCAGCAGGGGCCTACCACCTTGGAAAAGGCCTTGTGGACACCTATGCTTTGATCACATGTGTTGGTTGTTTGATGGCCCCTTAACACAAGCTTCAAATACTCATTTAAACAAGTATTTGGAGTGCATGTTTAGGGGCCCTTTGGACAAACAGCCTCCACATGTGACCCACCTCTGCATGCCAGGAGGGCATCAACACATCCATGGAGGTTGTCCTGATGGGCACGCTCTTGGTTCACCCCTCCATCTTCACATCTGTCAGGCCTTGTATTGTTTGAACCAGCCAGTGTTGAGGTTTACTCCACAGCCATGGCAGTTAAAATTTACCTGATTTGTGTTTGCAAGGTACTGAGTTAGGCCAAAGGCAATTTAGCTCTAGGCATTCTTCTCATTTCCCCCATCTTCTCCTCTCCACTTACATTGTGGCTTTTATAGTCCACATGAGTTGGATCAAGATGTGATTTGTGCTTAGGTAGAGAGTGGCTGAGCTTACACAGTCTTTTGGAAAATTAAGGCTTGGCCCAAACACATGGCTTCTCTTTTTGCTTCCTGCAAGACAGCCAAGAGTGTAATCAGTGCATGCATTTCAAATAGCAAGAGATACCAAGGAGACTGACTCACTGTTTCCCATTTAATTAGGCTGGAGCAGGATGCAGGGTTCACAAACATACACTCAGGGACTTTATAGGACTGAATTATTCATAAAGGCTGTGAGCCTCCATTTTAAACAACCCAATGTCTTATCTCCAAATCTAGTAACATTTTCTTCACTACTATGATCCCGCTCACTATATATGTATTAAGGTTTGCTTCCAATGAGCTTCACACTACAATGCCAATAATACCTCTCCTGACCTTATCTAAAGATGGCTATAGTGAGGATACTATCTCTTTAAGAAAGTTGGACTTGAAAGATTATTGCCAAGTGACTCAGCAACCCCTCAGTTAGAGCTGGACTGGCAAACACTGCAGATGTAATATCTCGAAGCATAACATGGACACAGCCACCTAATGGTGAAGCGGGGAAATGACTTGACTAGCAAGCCAGAGTTCAAATCTTTCTGGTTCGAATCCCTGCTGGTATGTTTCCCAGACTATAAGAAACACTTATATCGAGCAGCAGCAATACTGGAAGATGCTGGAAGGCATCATCTCCTACTGTGCAGGATATGGCAATGGTAAACCCCTCCTGTATGCTACCAAAGATAACCACAGGGCTCTGTGGTTGCCAGGAGTCACCACCAACTTGACGACACACTTTACCTTTACCTTTATAACATGGACACCTTGACGATGGCTGGATTCAGAAGTAACATGAAAATGGAAGTTGGTGAACCTGCAGTTTCAATTTTAAACTGTAAATCTCACTGCAGACTTTTATCAAACTGCAACCTGCCAACTTCCAGTTCCAGGAGAGGGGAGCCCCTCCCTGCTGTGTGGCCACCATGGCTGATCCCAGCAAGCTCCATGGCCAGACTGTGGACAAAGCATCAGCACATCAGGGGAGCAACTGGGATTGGCCACTATCTTGAAAGGGACATGCCGAGCATGAACATACATATTCGATGTGGACCACCGGCCCTCAGCAGGGAAAGGGCATTTAAATCCCTTTAAATGTCATGCCATGCCAACACTTCTTCTGACAGTGATGACACCATAACCCCCTGAGCCCTGCACCCAAATAGTCCTGCACAAGCACAATGGTGTGTGTGTGGGGGGGGGGAGCTGGTTGGGGCACTATTTCCATATTACTCTTGAAAGGGAAGGGAACATGGCGACTTCCTAGGAGGGGATATGTATATGAGGGAAGACAAAGGGTGCTACGGGGTCAGTCCTGCAGTGGCCTAGGATGCTGTTGCAAGGGATCACCCTGTCAAAGCAGGCATGCAGACCACAGTACACTCTTGCTCCACTGACAGCTTGCTGCTAGTCAGCTCGCCCTCTCATGAGAAGGCCAGTCTATTGGGGATGGCGGGAGCACCCGATGGCTCCCTTCGGACTGCATGCTTACAAGTTGAGCTAACCCACTAAAGGGGGCCCCATTTGTTTGGGGGCCCCAAATCTCTATGGGGGAAAAAATAGAACAGAGCCACTGCAAACCCCACCCCCTTCCCTGTGAAGCCTTGCACGCGCCCAAAGGAGACTTTGACGCTCCATGTATCAGAGCTGGGCCATGTGTGCGGCCAGGGAGGAACATTGGGTGCGTGGACAGATCTTTAAAACTCATTTAAAATTCCTGGGCTTGGTCCAGTGTTGCACCATATGCAGATCTGCCAGTGCAGGAAATCGCAGGAGAGGGGAGCCCTATTTCAAGCAACCCCAGGAGAGCAAGGTCATCTTTTGGGGGCACAAGCAAGGGTGCACATGTCTACATGGGTGGATGGGCTGGCAGGGGTCACACTTTGACAGCTACTTGGTGGCACTCACCAAGACAGGGAGAGCAGTCACCGGAGTACCCACCCCCATGGCTTTCCTGCTTCGAACAACACTGGCTTGACATAGAGCCCCAATGACTTGGCACTCTTGTGAGAGAGTGGTCAGTGGTAGAAGGGGACGTTTTGCCATCAGGCATCTTTAGAGATTGTGCTTGGCAGTTCTCTCCCCTCCCCTCTGATGGTCCTTCTCATGAGTTGTAAGGGGGTGTCCTCATGGCCTGGCACTCTCTTGAGTGAATGGAGTCCCCCATGGGTCGGCATGTTCCTTCTTTTCTGCTGCTTCTGCGCACTCTGATTGGAGCACTGCAGACCGACTCTGCTCATGAGTAAGCCTAGGGAGTGCAGACCCCCAAAGGGAAAGGGGCTTGGCCCCCCTTCCCCAACCTTTCTGTGAAAAATGTAGGCTGCTTGGAATCCCTGCTTGGGGTTGCCTTTTAAACCCAACCCTGGACACACAGACACCCTGACAAATGTCCCACTCCCAACACTGTGATGGGGTGCCCTGCTTATGTTACCCCCCGGAGTGTTTGTGCTCAGGAACATATATCAGTGTTGCTTCCTTCTCAGGGAGCAAAGCACCTATCCTGTCCCCTTTCCCTCTTGCTTGCCAGGAGGGGGGAGCAAGGGGAAGAGTGGGAAGAGGAAATGCCCCTGTATGACTGCGCTGCTTGTCAGGCTGACAAGCCTGGGATGGAATGTGGTGATGTTCCTGTTGCCAGGCAACTGCATTGCTGGATCCAAGACAGGGAGGGCGGGGCTGGTGCTTGGAGAGGCAGCCAGTGAGAAGCGCTACAGGCATGCAGCAGGCACAATCCCAGGAGCGTCTGCACTGCCGCCTCTATGGTTGCAGATTGAAAACTGGCACAAAAACGTGGTTATGGCAGCGTCCAGTATCGGATGTAATGCTTCGGCAGCCAAACCAGAGGTCTTGACAGTGAACCTTTGTGCAAACCGGAGGTTCAAACTGAAGTTTGGTGAGACAAACCGGAGGTTGCTTTTGCTGCGAAACTGCAGTTTCACAAATTTGGAAGTACTGGAATTCCAACCTCTGCCCCATTTAAACTCCAGTTTCGTGTTACGTCTGAATTCAGCCAAAGTAAATAAAGTTTTGTTTATTTCATAACTGAGAAACTGAAAGTTATTCATACCAGAATATCACAGCTATGGGCTATTAGACAATGAAATATATCTTTTAAAGCAACATAATGCTCTATTTATTTACATATTCATTCATTTACTTTATTTGTTAAATGTGCAGACCACTTTTCTGCATTTGTAACCAAAATGGTGTATAATAAGTTAGGAACATAGGAACATAGGAAGCTGCCATATACTGAGTCAGACCATTGGTCTATCTAGCTCAGTATTGTCTTCACAGACTGGCAGCGGCTTCTCCAAGGTTGCAGGCAGGAATCTCTCTCAGCCCTATCTTGGAGAAGCCAGGGAGGGAACTTGGAACCTTCTACTCTTCCCAGAGTGGCTCCATCCCCTGAGGGGAAGATCTTACAGTGCTCACACTTCTAGTCTCCCTTTCATATGCAACCAGGGCAGACCCTGCTTAGCTAAGGGGACAAGTCATGCTTGCTACCACAAGACCAGCTCTGCTCTCAGTTGAAAAATATAAGTATTAGTATTAATGATAATTAGCAACAAGAACAACAAGGACAGCAGTTCAGCCAATGCTTCGTAGCTGTAGATCTGAATTACTCAGACACTTGCTACTCTACTGAACTGACCAGAGTACTGGTTCTGAAATCATGTTTTATGTTGTTGTGCTACAACAACAGTTTTCAACTTGTGTTTCATGAATCATTGGGGGTGGAACCCCATCAAGCTGCTCCTATTAAGATTCTACCATCAGCTGTCTCTGGGAAGCTCTCAATCACAGGAACTCCTAGAGTTGCTACTGACAGGGAAGAAAATGACAACTCCATCAAGCCCTTTCTTGTGAGGAGTGTCTATCCAGATTCCAGATTGTCCTCACACTGTATTGTAACTAAGCTTAAGTATGTGAACACAAAGCAGCTTCATAATCCTCCCCAGTTGATCCTATTCCTTACTTCTATTTTCCCTCTTTTTATCTCATGTGGATTATATATTGTGTGCTCACTGGCACAGATTTATTGCATAAATCTGGCTGTAGTTCTATAGAAATATCCATATTATTACTTACATAAAGCTTGTAGTAATCTCTCAAGGAATGTTACAGTGGGTTTAGAAATAGCTATGGTGCTACTTATGTCTAGGATAGAGTAGTCAGTTGCTAGCAATACATAAGACACCCACACCCACATACTAGGGATGTGCATGGAACCGGCTCGGAGGCCCTTTATGGGCCTCCGAACCAGTTCAAAGAACTGGCGGTTCCGGCAGTTACAGCGCAGGAGCGTCGGCAACTTCCGGACATATCTGGAAGACAAGGGCAATGGGGTGGCAGTGAGGTACACTGCTGCCCCAATTGGCTTTGCAAAACACGGATGATGGTGGGGGTGGGGGGAAGCGGTGGGAGGGGTAAGTGCACCCTCCCTTGCTCTTAAAAAGAGACCCCCACCGCCTTCGAGCCTCCCCACCGCGGTTCTGTGAACATCCATAACACATACACAGTATGTAAGAGCCAGCATGGTGTAGTGGTTAGAGTGCTGGACTAGGACCGGGGAGACCCGAGTTCAAATCCCCATTCAGCCATGAAACTAGCTGGGTGACTCTGGGCCAGTCACTTCTTTCTCAGCCTAACCTACATCACAGGGTTGTTGTGAAAGAGAAACTCAAGTATGTAGTACACTGCTCTGGGCTCCTTGGAGGAAGAGTGGGATATAAATGTTAATAATAATAATAATAATAATAATATGTATGGCATTTTTCGTATTTTTTTTCCGGTTAAGCGACGTTTCTTCCAGTAACCTTGCAGTCTCCAGCCCTGGTTGCTCAACTGAAGATCCTGAGTCCTGTTGCCCACTTGCCACCAGATGTCCAGGGACTCCAGCACCTGGCCTTGTTGACCCGGGCGATGACCGATCCAGTATAGATTTATTAAAGTTACGTTCTTGTTGACCCGGGCGATGACCGATCCAGTATAGATTTATTAAAGTTACGTCTCACCATATTGTTGATGGGAGAGGCACTCTTTGTCTGGATCCTCTGATGATACCTGTCCAGTATGGTTGGATCTCTGGCATAGCTCTCACCTTCCTCAGAGCACGCAAGCCCCACAACCACGCCAAGGTAGTGCCTCACTGGGGGGGTAGTGCCTCACTGGGCACTACTAATGATCTGCTATTACAAGTCTAGTCCAACTAGAAGAGGTTATTTTAAAAGAATGTATCAAATTTGGAAAGAGAAGCATCCAGATACAGAAATAACAGAACAAAGGCTAGCAGACCAGAGAAGATTCATAATAAGAAATAAAGTATTCACAGAAGTTGAGCTGGAAGAACTACAAAGAGCAACACAGGCTCAAGATATGGAAGAAGAATTACCACCAGCTGAAGACGTTGCTCAGGTGCAGGTGGAGGAGGTGTTGGAAATAGAGGATGCCACTGTTACTGAACTGTTTCAAAATCAAAACCAGGCAACCTCCCCTTTGCCTTCACCTCAAAAACCCGAATGTCGTTTAACAGAAAAGCAACAAGAACTAAAGCAAAAAATAACTGAGCACATGAACCAAACAACCAACAGGGTTCGACTTCCAGCTCTAAAAACAGTTGCCAAAAAACAACTTGCTCAGGCATTAAAAGATGTCAGTGCTGCACTTGCAGAAATAACAACCAAGAATTTGCAAGAAACAAACCAACTAATGTACAGTGCAGTAACAATAACAACACATGAGCTCGGATATAAGATCAGTGGACCTGTAAAAAAAGAAAGCAGTATATCACCTAAATGGAAGATTAGATTAGAAAATAAAATTGCCAGGCTTAGATCAGATGCAAGTAAATTGAAAGATATGAAAGACAAGAAGCTGAAGAATGAAAACACCAAACATTATCTGATCCAAAAATACCTCCTAGATTTAAGGAAAATTAGAGAAGTCCTGGAAATAATAAAGCAGCAAATAACAGCAGTGTCAAAGAAGATTAGCAGATACGAAGCCAGAATTACACAACACAGGCAGAATCTCCAATTCCAGTCAAATCAGAGACGTTTCTACCAAAGCATAGAAGGAGAAACTGCACGAAACATAGAAACACCAAATAAAGAAGAAACAGTGCAATTCTGGGGGAAATTATGGGACAGTCCAATAGATTATAATAAAAAAGCAGGCTGGATGAAAGAGATCAAAAAATGTAACCAAAAAATGCAAGATCTAATAATAACACCAGAATTAATAAGTGAAAGAGCAAAGAAAATTAAAAATTGGACTGCGCCAGGCGACGCTGAACTGCATGGCTTTTGGCTTAAACACCTAACAAGCCTTCATAAACAACTATCAAAACAGTTCAATCACATTTTGCAAGGAGGTGATATTGAACAATGGCTAACAACTGGGAAAACTCATCTCATCATGAAAGACCCAGCAAAAGGTGCAGTTCCAAGTAATTATAGACCGATAACCTGCCTGCCAACCATGTTCAAATTATTAACTGGAATAATAGCAGATGAAGTCATGCAACACTTATTAACTAACAAACAGCTTCCAGCTGAACAGAAAGGAAATTGCCCAAACACCAGAGGCACAAAAGACCAGCTGCTGATTGACAAAATGATTTTAGAAAACTGCAAGAGAAGAAAAACCAATCTAAGTGTTGCATGGATTGACTACAAGAAAGCCTTCGATTCATTGCCTCACACATGGATACTAAAATGTTTAGAAACAACTGGTGTCAGCAAAAACATTCAGATATTTATTTTTAAAAAGCAATGAGCATGTGGAGTACACAGTTAACAATCAATGGCGAGACACTTGGACAGGTTAGCATTAGAAGAGGCATTTTCCAAGGGGACTCACTATCCCCTCTGTTGTTTGTAATCACCATGACCCCACTTTTACAAATACTAAACAAAACAGGCCTTGGATACCAAACATCTAAAACATCAAGTCAAATCAACCATCTGCTGTACATGGACGATCTGTATGGAAAGTCCCAGTCAGAAATCAAATCACTGCTAAACACTGTCTGTATATTCAGTAGCGATATAGCAATGGAGTTTGGACTAAACAAGTGTGCTGCATTAATAATGAACAGAGGGAAAATAACAAAAACAGAACGAATAGAACGACCCAATGGAAGCAAGATCAAGAACCTGGAAGAGAAAGAACATTACAAATACTTGGACATTCTCCAGGCTGATAACATTTCACACACTGAAGTTAAAAGAAAAATTGGAAGTGAATACATCAGGAGAGTTAGAAAAATCCTCAAGTCCAAACTCAATGGCAGGAACACCATACAAGCCATCAACACCTGGTCTATACCTGTTATCAGATACACTGCATGTGACAAGTGGGCTCTGACCCATAAAAGTTGATGCCATCAAACATATGATATAGTACAGTCCTGTGCCTGTCGACTGAGAAGTAACTCCTACAGAGTTTATTGGGACTTGCTCCCAAATGAGTGTGCATAGGGATTACACTGATATTCCTTAAAGTGCTACCAGATGTGTGGTGATTTTTACTGCTAGAGATGGCTCTACAATTCAGATGGCCTCTGGAATTCAAAATATATAGATTCCCAAAATACGTTTCCCCTCCCAAAAAGCACAAATCTGGTTTTCTTCTAAAGAAAGATCTGCTCTCTTCAACCTCTGAATCCTGACCTCTGAGGCTGAAGAAGAACAAAATACAGTAGTAACAAAAACACGGTTGCCTGCCAAAGGAAAGGAGTTCCTGTTAAAGAGCTGAAACAATAAATCTCCTCCATGCTGAACTCCCAGAGGGAGATTGTTGTGTTTCCTCCCGTTCTTTATCAAGGTCCCCCAAATAAGCAGGAATGGGCAGTGGCCACTCATAGTGTCTCTGCACACCTTTCCCACTTGCTAATTAAGGCCCTGTCTCACAGTGAAAGATTTTTCTGCCTTCTGTCTCTGGAAAGGACTGCCTGCAAGACAGAGAACTATGAAGCTCTTTGGAACAGCCTTCTTCTCCCTGGCTTTGTTCACTCTCTGCCACGATGGTAAGGTCATATTCCTCTTTGCCACTTTTCCGGCTTTCTCGATTGACCTCTAAAAGCAACAGTGGGGATTGGAAACAGTGGGGATTTGTGGCTAAAAAGAGGCTTCCATGTTATACTACCGCCTCCTCACTGGACTATAGTAGCATGGTGCTTTATATCCACATGCATAGGCTGAGTGATTTCATGTCTGGAGGAGGAGGAAGAAGAGAACATGGGTCTCTATTTATTTCTAAATTGGACTTTAGTATGTTCAGGGGGGAAATATACCTTGCTGGTACACTCTTTTAGAGATATAGGTGATCATGTGGCGTATGGGAAGAATTCACCTGAATTGTTCCAATATCTGATTTGTTAGGATAAGGGATCCTAATGGCCATTCAACAGGATCGCCCTCTAAGGACCGGATCATCCACACATCAGACACTCCTAGAGATTAACCCAGGTCATCCATATTACAGAGTGTCATAATCCAAGAACAAAAATGGCAAATAGGCAGAGGTTCCTGCATCATGTCAGAAATATATATACTATAATGCAAAAGAAACAGATAACCTCCAAATATATTTCTGGAGTGAATAGGTGACTGAGACCACATTCATTTTGGTATTGTATAACTGGGACTAGTTGAATCTGGAATTCTCTCTCTCTCACTCTCTCTCTCTCCTTTCTGGATGCCAATGATTTAAACACCCCACTTGATTTAATATCTATTGAACATTGTTTGTAGTTTTGTTCATTGTTTAAAGAAAAGTTTATGCTATTTAAGGTGATAGCCAGAGAGCAACAGGAGCTCTTGATTGTATTTGGAAAGAATTCAATTTGAATCCAAGAATTCTGGGTTTGCTAGAAGAGTTGCTTTTATGTTTGTGTTTAAGAAAATGCATAGTCCGTGCCTTTTCACAGATATAATAGACTACTGATGTAATGGCTCCTAACCAGATAGCAGAATGCCTGTTGTCAAAGGATTATGTAATCACAGTTGCTGAATAAGAGCTTTTTCCGTGGGTTTTTTGTTAGGAACTGAAGAAAAAATCCCGAGTCTTGTTATTGTTCTGGCTCATTGCTGTTAAAAATGCAGAGAAAGAGATTGTCGTGGATAGTGTTGCCACTGAAAGATCAGTTTTAAAACCCATGTCAAGCCAGTGTAAGCTCTGAAAGTCCATGTTAGAGCCCGATTTTTGCTGCCTGACAAATTTAGAATAAGGAGCCTTGCTGGCCATTGTTAAACACTGAATAAATTACAGGACTTTTGAAAAGCAAGGTGGAAAGAGATCAAGAGGGGCAGACTCTGCTTTGCATTATGTTTATCAGAAAGCAACACAGCCCTTGAATGCCATTTATTTTTTCTGCAGCAAAGTGATTGGATAGAGGGCAGTGCAAAACTTCAGATGACATACACAGAGATTAGACGATATATAATTCGTTTTTTAAAATCACATAAATGGTTCCGTTTATAATTTTGCTGCCCTGACTGAAAATGCCTTCAAGCACATGAGCTCATGAAACTGCCTTTATAAACTATGGAGAGTGGGTGGTGCCTTGTTTATTTACTAAAGGCAGAGAGTCTCTGGCACCTACTTCTGAGCGGATATATATAAATTAGAACGGAATGGAATTAGAGGTCAGAAAAAAATCCAGCACTACTATTTTGTTAATGATTTTGCACTTATGCATATATTGCATGAATTGATGCCTCAGATGTTGGCTCATCAGCTATGGGAATCTGGAATAATGTGCTCTGCTTTCCATTAGTGGCATGTTGGTAGTCCGAACTGTATGCCATACCTCCCAGGTTGCTTGGCCACGCCCTCTACACATTCACAGGCATATCCCGATTTTCATAGGTGAAATCTTGGAGGGCATCTGACAGCATAATACACACTGTGTCCATGATTACACATAGACTGGTACTCAGTTTATGCAGACCTGCTCAGGGTAGGGCTAACTGGACAATGTTCACAATGGAGAGAACTAAAAAGCAGGATCTCTGTTTGGACCAATGCTTTTTAATTTATTCAGAAATTATCCAAAATCCCAACTTCACATTTACACTGATGGAGTCTGAGCTGTCAGTGACTGAGCAGGAGAGGAACACCCAGGTGGACACTGAAAATGTTGACTCAGTGTGTGGCAGCTGTGAAAAAAGCAAATTCCATGCTAAGGATCATTAGGAAAAGAATTGACAATACAACTGGTAATTTTATAATGCCTTTATACAAATCTATGGTGCGGCCACATTTGGAGTACTGTGTGCAGTTCTGGTCACCATATCTCAAAAAGGATATTGTAGAACTAGAAAAGGTGCAGAAGAGGGCAACCAAGATGAACGGGTGCCTAGAGCACTTTATGAGGTAAGGCTACAACATTTTGAGCTTTTTAGTTTAGAAAAAATGTGACTAAGTGGAGACATGATAGAGGCCTATAAAATTATGCGTGGTGTGGAGAACATGGATAGGGAGAAGGTCTTCTTCTTCCTCTCTCACAACACTAGAATCATGAAAATGATGAAAAGGATATTTTAAACTGACAAAAGGAAGCAATTTTTCCACACAGCACATAATTAATCTATGGAATTCTCTGACATGGGATGTGTTGATGGCTACTAGATTGGATGGCTTTATAAACTGCTGCTATATAGGGCAGGCTAGCCCAAGGGCGCGAACACAAGGGCAAGAGCACAAGGGCAAGAGCACAAGGGCTCTCGTCCTTGTGGCTCTCTGCCGTGGGGCGAGCTGCCTGAGGCCCAGAAGATCTCTCTCCTTCTGCCCTGAAGATCCGTCTTCCCACAATTAAGAAGTCAGCAGGAGACTATGCAAGCCTGGTTTTGTTTTGTTTTTTAATTAAGCCAAGAAGCCGTGGTGGGTTAGTCTGGGGAGATGTGTCTGGGAGAGCAAAAAAGTGGGTCTGGAGTGGGGGCAGCAATATCACAGGTAGCGGGCAGAGGGAGGTATGGAGGTGGGAGTTGGGCAGGCCGTTACAGGGGAAAACAGTCCAGGCAATTGAGGCCTGTTCTTTTTTCCGGCCCTTCTCCCAACCCTCTGACCCTAGGGAGCTCTGGGAACACTCCTTCGAGGATTAGGGTGCTGCTGCTGAATGCCAGGTCAGTTAACACAAAAACATCTCTCATCCACGATCTGATTGTGGATGAGCGTGCTGACCTGGTATGTGTGACGGAGACCTGGTTGGATGCGCTGGGCGGGGTTGGTCTCTCTCAGCTTTGTCCTCCAGGTTTCCAGATCGTGCAGCAGCCCCGCCTGGAGGGTCGGGGAGGAGGCGTTGCAGTCATCTTTCGAGAGACCCTCCCCATTTCCAGGTGCCCGGTCAGGCCATCTCAGAATTTCGAGTGTTTGTCCTTGAGGGTGGGCCTCCGAGATAGGCTGGGGATTCTGTTGGTGTACCGACCACCCGGCTGCACTTCAGTCTCCCTACCTGAGCTGGTGGGGGTGGTCTCGGAGGTGGCCTTGGGTTCCCCCAGGCTTATTGTTTTGGGGGATTTCAATGTCCACGCTGAGGCCCCCCTGGTGGGTGTGGCTCAGGCTTTCATGGCCTCCATGGCAACCATGGGCCTGTCTCAATTGGTATCGGGCCCTACCCACGTGGTGGGACACACTCTGGATCTGGTTTTTGCCGACTGGGAAATAAATGATCTGGAGGTGGGGGAATTTGAGACCACTCCCTTGTCATGGACAGATCATCACCTGGTGGGGTTTAGTTTGACTGCTCCGTCTGCCCTCTGCAGGGGTGGTGGGCCGATTAAGATGGTCCGCCCCCGGAGGCTTATGGATCCGCTTGGATTTCAGACGGCCCTTGGGGAGTTTCCAGTGTCCACAGCTGGTGACCCTGTCGAGGCCTTGGTGGATCTCTGGAATGGAGAGATGGCCCGGGCTGTTGACACGGTTGCTCCCAAACGCCCTCTCTGGCTTGGTGGAGCCCGTTTTGCTCCTTGGTTTTCCTCGGAGCTTAGGGCGATGAAGCAACTCGGACGACGGCTGGAACGACGCTGGAGGAAGAGTCATCACGAATCCGACCGAACACGGGCTAGAGCCCATTTTAGGGAGTATGCCGTGGCGGTGGGGGCGGCGAAGAAATGTTTTTTCTCCGCCTCCATTGCGTCTGCTCAGTGCAGGCAAACAGAGCTGTTTCGTGTGGTGAAAACATTGCTCCACACATTCCCCCGGACAATGGGGGAGGAGTCATCTACAGCTCTTTGTGATCGGTTTGCTTGTCGCTTTGCAGATAAAGTCGCTTGCATCCGTGCTGACCTGGACTCCAGAGTTTTTGGCAGTTCCGGCAGACGTGCCTTTGGTACCATCTGGTCCCGTTGTGTTGGATTCTTTTCGGTTGGTGCGGCCTGAGGATGTGGACAAGATCCTGGGCAGTGTGCGGGCGACTTTGTCCGCTCTTGACCCTTGCCCTTCATGGCTAATAAAAACTGCCAGGGAGGGGACAGGCAGATGGCTGGAGGTGATCGTTAATGCTTCATTAAGGGAGGGCAGGATGCCATCGTGCCTTAAGGAGGCGGTGGTAAGACCTCTATTAAAAAAGCCCTCCCTTGTTCCCTCCAACCTGGACAACAATATACCTGTGTCTAACCTTCCCTTTTTGGGCAAGGTGATAGAGTGTGTGGTGGTGTCCCAGCTGCAGAGGGTCTTGGATGATACGGATTATCTGGACCCTTTTCAATCTGGCTTCCGCCCCGGGTATGGGACTGAGACTGCCTTGGTCGCTCTAGTGGATGACCTACGCCGGGAACTAGACAGGAGGAGTGCGTCCCTGTTGGTTCTGCTGGACCTCTCAGCGGCGTTCGATACCATCGACCATGGTATCCTTCTGGGCCGCCTCTCGAGTATGGGAATCGGAGGCACTGCGTTGCAGTGGTTCCGGTCCTTTCTTGAGGGGAGGGTCCAGAAGGTGGTCCTGGGGGACTACTGCTCGGCCCCGTGGCCGTTGGCCTGTGGGGTCCCGCAGGGTTCGGTCTTGTCCCCCATGCTGTTTAACATCTACATGAAGCCGCTGGGAGAGGTCATCTGGGGATTTGGACTGAGTTGTCAGCAATATGCGGATGACACTCAGCTCTATCTCTCCTTGTCATCTGATCCTAGGGAAGTGGTGGATGTCCTGAACCGGGGGCTGGAGGCCGTGATGGGTTGGATGTGGGCTAACAAACTGAAACTGAATCCAGATAAGACGGAGGTACTGTTGGTCAGTAGGAGAGCCAATCGGGATGAGGAGATTTTACCGGTTCTAGATGGGGTTGCACTCCCCTTGAAGGAGCAAGTACGCAGCTTGGGGGTACTGCTGGACCCAGCTCTGCTTTTGGAAGCTCAGGTGGAGGTGGTGGCCAGGGGTGCCTTCGCATGGCTTCGGCTGGTGCGCCAGCTGCGTCCCTTTCTCGAGAAGGCAGATCTGGCCATGGTTACCCACGCCTTAGTCACGTCACGGCTGGATTACTGTAACGCGCTCTACGTGGGGCTGCCCTTGAAGAATATCTGGAAACTGCAGCTAGTGCAAAACGCGGCAGTGAGGGTTTTATCCAGAGCTGCCCGTTGGGAACATATCACCCCCATTTTGAAAGAGCTGCACTGGCTACCGGTTCGTTTCCGGGTCCAATTCAAGGTGCTGGTTTTGACCTTTAAAGCCCTAAATGGTTTGGGCCCGGGGTATTTGAGGGACCGCCTGCTCCCAAGGGTTGCTGCCCGCTTGTCGAGGACATCTGAGGGGGCCCTGCTCCGGGTGCCGACAATGAGAGAGGCCCGGCTGTCGTGCACTCGGGACAGGGCCTTCTCTGTTGCTGCCCCCAGACTCTGGAATGCTCTCCCAGTGGCCATTCGTTCCTCGGACTCCATCACGGCTTTTAGAAAGCTTGTAAAGACTTGGCTTTTTACCCAGGCTTTTACATAATCGTTTTTACTGCTGCTTCTGGGTGTTTTTATTTGTTGTATTGTTTTATGCCTGTTTTTATATGTGTTTATACTTTTAGCATGATGTTTTTATTGTGTTTTTATTGTATGTTTTTAACTTTTGTAAACCGCCTTGGGGCTATCTTTTAACGAAAGGCGGTATAAAAATGCAAAAATAAAATAAATAAATAAAAATAAAATAAAAGGGCTTAGATAAATTTATGGAGGACAAGCTGATCAATGTACCAGGCTTGATGGCTATAGGCTACCTCCAGGCTCAGAGGCAGAATTCCTCCAAATGCCTGTTGCAGGGGGGAAACAGCAGGAGAGGGGGCGTGCTTTCAGCCCCTGCTCATGGGCTTCCCAGGGGCATCTGGTAGGCTACTGTGGGAAACAGGATTCTGGCCTAGATAGTCCTTAGACCTGATCCTCTTCTTATGTTCTTCTTCGCCTTGGACCGAAATAAACAAATAACAGCTAACAGCTATGTTCTCCTTCTGCATGGGGAAGTACATGTGATAGTGCATACAGTTTGTGTTGTGGCATACATGGTCGTTGCATTCACTGAATCAAGATATAAGAAATGTTCTCCCACTCATTTTTGTCCTTGTGCCTGAAATTCTATTTGTGTCAGTACATTTTATTATGTAGGAGCTGTGCTACTGCTGGTGCTGGGATTCTATTTCAGGTTTCAGTCAGTGGAGGAGGCAAATACATTTCAGGAATGGAGGCAGGGAGAACACAGATTCACAACAGGGGCCAAAGGCTCCTCTCCACTATATGTACTGTAAGTTAAAAGTAGTGATTCACATACTGTGCGTAATTCCACCTGCATTGTAACATAAAATTTGCACAGTTGCGCAAGAGGGCTCTTGTGCAAACACATGGAATCTTTCCAGTGGCCATCCATCACGCAACTGTGTTTGTGCAATTTCATGCTTTGCACAAGACTGCTCTTGCACAGCTGTGCACACAAAACAGACAGGACTTTGCACAGTATGTCATCCAGTAGCTTTGAAGAGCATTTGCTCACAAGGACTGAAAGAGGTCCATGGGGGTTTGCAATGCAAAGAGGGGTAGAGGGGCAACCTTCGCTTAGCCATGCCCACTAGGCATTGTACACCGCACCTTCTAGGTTGCTAGGCCATGCCTCTTACACAATAATAGGCATTCATAGGCATGTCTTTATTTTCATCAGTGAAATGTTGGCAGGTATGTTATGGGGTGATGATGATGCAGTCGCCCTTACTAGGAATGTGCAAATTGATTCAATTTGAATGGATTTGAGCTCAAAATGGACCATTTTGAGTGATTCAAATTCAAATTTGAAATCACCCTTGAAATAAACAGCAAGATTAGAGTTCGAATTGAAACTACCCCATTCGAGCTCGGAGTCCCTTTTTATGACCCCCCTCCAACTCGATTTGAGTCCCTTTTTTCCAGAAATTGTTTCCCGATCTGGAAACAAATTGGCAGCCAGTGCAGCTCTTTCAAAATAAGTGTAATATGCTCCAAGCAAGCAGTTCCAGAGAGAACCCTAGCAGCTGCACTCTGTACCAAATGAAGTTTTCGAATATTCTTCAAAGGCAGCCCCATGTAAAGCACCTAGCAGTAATCCAGCCAGGATGTGACTAAGGCATGGGTAATCGTGGCCAGATCTGCCTTCTCGAGAAAGGGACGCAACTGGCACACTAGCTGAAGCTGTGCAAAGGCACCCCAGTGGCCACCGCCTCCAGCTGAGCATCTAGGAGCAGAGCCGGGTCCAGCAACATCCCCAAGCTGCACACTTGCTCTTTCAAGGGGAGTACAAACCCATCCAGAGCTGGTTGAATCACCCCATATCTTGATTGGCTTCTCTACTGACCAACAGCACTTCTGTCTTGTCTGGATTTAACCTTTTTGACATCCACATCCAGCCCACATTTAGCCCATCACTGCCTCCAGCCCCCCGTTCAGTACATCCACTGCTTCCCTAGGATCTGATGTCCAGGAAAAGTAGAGCTGAGTGTTGTCTGCATATTGATGACACTTCAGTCCAAACTCCCTGATGACCTCTCCCAGCAGTTTCATGTAGATGCTAAACAGCATGTGGACAAAACTGAGTCTTGCTGGACCCTTTAGGCCAGAGGCCAAGGAATTGAGTAGAAGTCTCCCAGCACCACCTTCTGGAACCTCCCCCCAACAAAGGATCGGAACCACTCCAATGCAGCACCCCCGCTCCCTGTACCTGAGAAGCTGTCCAGAAGGATACCGTGGTCAATGTTATTGAATGCCCCTGAAAGGTCCAGCATAAACAACAGAGACGCACTCCCCTTGTCTAGTTCCTAGCATCCACGGGTCTAGATCCACGGATCTAGACGCACTCCCCCTGTCTAGTTCCTAGCATCCATGGGTCATCCACCCGTGCGACCAAGGCAGTTTCAGTACCAAACCCAGGGCAAAAGCTAGATTGAAAGGGGTCTAGATAATTTGTATCATCCAAGACCCTTTGTAGCTGCACAGACACCACTTCCTTAAAAATGGAAGATTTGAAACAGGCTGATAGTTATCAAAGTTGGTGGAATCAAGGGAGGGCTTTTAAAATAGTGGTCTTACCACTGACTGCTTGAGGCTCGATGGCATCTTGCCCTCCCTTAACGAAGCATGAATAATGGCTTCAGCCACCTACCTGTTCCTTTCCTGGCAGATTTTACTAGCCATGAAGGGCAAGGGTTCATATATTGCCCGCACACTGCCTAGGATCTTGTCCACTTCCTCAGGCTGCACTAACTGAAAAGAATCCATCACAATCGAGCCAGATGGTGCCCAAGGCTTGTCTGCTGGAACTGCCAAAATCCAATGTCCAAACTGGCACAGATGTGAGCGTCATAATCTGCGAAGTGACAAGCAAACTGGTCACTGTGGGCTGCTGATGGTTCTTTCCCGGTCACATGGGGGGCTGTGTGAAGCACTGACTTTGGGTCTGCCCACTGTAGGCCAGCAGCCTACAGTGGGCAGACGCAATTGAAGCAGAGAAGAAAACACATTTCTTTGACACCCCACTGCCCTGGAGTAGTCCCTAAAATAAGCTCTAACCTATGTTTGGTCAGATTCATTACAGGTCTGTTATTTATGTATTATTCATTTTTATATGTAAATCTCTTTGAGAACTTTGGTTGAAGAGTGGTATATAAATAACAGTAGTAGTAGTAGTAGTAGTAGTAGTAGGAGGAGGAGGAGGAGGAGGAGGAGGAGGAGGAGGAGGAGGAAGAGGTCTTCCTCCAGCATTGCTCTAGCCACTGTCTGAGTTGTTTCACTGCCCTAAGCTCCAATATGCTGTGCTTTTGCCGCTATAACTACCTGGATTTGTAAAGGCAGAACTTGGGTGCCTGCCTTCCTTGAGTTGTGGTTTGCTTTGTTTGTGAGCTAGTGTTGTCATGAGAAATGGACAGTGGCAGCTGAGCTCTCTCTCTGTCTCTGTGTGATATTTTCTTGGTGATTGCTGTGCAATCAGCTCCATATTTGCACTAACTTGGGTTTCACTCACTGCCCTGGTGGAGTCATCATTCTGTGTGAGAGAGCAACTTGTGCTAGTGATGTTACTGCAGCACAGGCACTGTGGCTGGCAATGGATTCTGGGTCAATGATTCTTTTTTTGGCCATATTTGTACTGTCTTTGAAATGCATGTTCTGTGTCAGGAGGGACAGAGATTCTCTTTTACTGTGTGCTTTCAGTGTTTTTCAAGGCAGGGTTGCAAAAGAAAAAGAAAAAGAAAGTTTGCACTTGCTTGTTCCAGCCACAGGGAACAATGGGGATCTCAAAAGACCCCATTGCTCCCCATGGGTAGGTCCTAGGGACAACAAGTGGGTTGTGTGGTAGGGCATGATGGGAATCCCATATTTATAAACCTATAGGGGGTTTGTGAGTTGGATGGTAGGTAGCACCCATCATGTCCTATCACCCAGCCAACTTTGGTGTTCCTAGGACTTACCCATGGGGAACAACGGGGTCTTTTGGTTTCCCCATTGTTCCCTATGGCCTAATCACTCAAATCTTTTCGAAGTGATTAGTCAAAACATCCAGCCATGGCCACCGTTTCTACGAATTGATTCAAGGATTTTGCAATGCATTTTGAGCTCAAAATGAATTGCAAAATCTGATTTGTGCACACCACTAACCCTACTAATCCACTGTGGACCAGTGAAAGTTCTTTGTCAGAGCTAATTCAGAGACAATGGACCAGCCTTGGTCCTTTCAGCTGTTGTGGTCCAGGCCTGATTTATATACTAAATATGCTCATTAGCTAGCATACAAAATTAGGCCTGTCTCATAGTGTCACCAAGTGACCAAGTTCTTTTATATAGTGACCATGTAGGATCTGGACGCAAGGAAGAAAGGAGATCAGACCAATCCTAAATGAGTCAATGGGCTTTATTGAGTATAAAAGAATAACAACATCAATCTAACTGAGCAGAAAGCAGAACATTCTATCAGTATTACTAACAGTATTTCAACCCTAGCCAGCATCAATATTCACCCAGTGTTCCTAACTAACATATGTGTGTATTAAATCTTCCTAGAGCCTAATACAATTCAGATATAGACGGAAAAGGGGGGGGGGGAGGTAAGGAAGGCTGAGGGCTGGCATGGTTTGGGGAGATCAGGAATTAGTAGAGGGATAAGGGGAAAGGAGAAGAAGGGGAAAGGATGGAGGGATCCAAGGCTTTTAGAGGCAGCATATTACCAGGATCAGAGGCTTGAGAGTGGTGGATCTTTCAGCTGAAGGAGTGAGGCTTTAGCTGGGGCCAGGAGTCTTTAGAGCGATCATCAAGCATGCAGTTTGCTCAGAGCAAGGCTGAGAGTCAGAGCACCATGGTTGGGGAAGTCTTGACTTCTCACTGCGCAGCAGAAGTCACAGAGTTCCGGTTCATGGACAGAGTTCCTGCTTGTTGCCCCATGGCTTAGCAGCAAACTCTGGGATGGCTCTTGAGCAGATCTTGCTTGTAGGCGAAAGACTGCTTGTAGGCACAAGACTGCTAGTTCTCTGTCCAGTAAGCTTCATTCTTTATAGTTGTATTTTCCTTTGATCTCTTATAGAGTCTATTTGAAATCTCCTCATCTTTTCCTGGGTCCCCCAAAAGGTGACAACTTGCTGTTACCTCCAGGATATCATCTTTTAATTATTCAGCCAGTCCAGAGAGATCTTAATCTCATCTTCTATTAGCTGCTATCTGGAGAAGGGGACATTGCCCAAAGCAAATCTGCATCTCTGAGTTGCAAATGGGCCCCTTCTCTTGTCCCAGATTTGCTAGCCTGGTCCCAAAAGGTGTTAAAAGTCAGGAGTTAGTGCGAGAATTAGTTCTATTTGTGTGAGACAGCAATTACATTATTTCTTGTGTACCTCTATCTAGTGTGTAATTATAATAAGAGAATATTTAAAGTAACATAAAAAGGGGGACATGTGTGAGACGAGTTAATCAATACATTTGACTGAGGCAGAAGCATCCTGTCAGTGAGGAAAAAGGATAATTTCAGCAGTGTGAGACTGGTAATTAAGCCTGACCCACTGAGTCTCTTGTGAGTTCCACAAACACTGATAAACAATGCTAGATTACCCCTGCCTTTACAAATCATTTACCAAGCATTACCCAGGCAGATCTGGGTGTCAATTCAACTTGAGTCCTGGCATTAATTCCTGTCTTAATAAAATGGAACCAGACACAGGCCTGAATTCCACATACTTCTGGGTTGGTACCTCTGAGTCGAATGTTGGGGTCAAGGGGGGAGGCATCCCCAATGGGGGGGTGTCTCCAACACAGCCCTCTCCCACTCTTGAAAGGCATGTATTGGGCAGCAATGAGAGGCTCAGCTCTTCCATTGATCATCTTCTATGTAAACATCTCAGCTACTGAAGGCCTCTTTCAGACCAATCCCATGCATGGTTACTCAGCAGTAAATCCCACTGAGTTCAGTTAGGCTTACTTCCAAGCCAGTTGCCCCAAAATTTGCCTGCACCAGGTTTAGTGTAGTTGGCATCCACAGACATTGCTTTCCTTATATCTTCATTTGCTTGCCTCCAACTGCCCTCATTTCCTTCTTGTTTCTAGCTTTCTTACATGGTCAACACTCAAACCCTGCTGTAACTTTCTCTCCAGTTTAGCAAAGCTTCCTTGTATCTCCTGCACCGTCTCTGGACTTGTAAACAACCCTTTGGTTTCTGGTCCCAAATACTGTCCTCGCCCTCTCTCATCCTAAATTCTGGCTTGACCTATGTCCCCTTTCGCCTTTGGATGTTGATCTTGTGGGAAATTACTACTGGTTTATTGGCTCTTGTCTAGTTGTAACGTCTCCCATTAGTCCAGAGCTGCCTGCTCTTCAGCTCCTAAACAATATCCCACAATCCTGTTCAGGCTTGCTAATAGCAATACCTTGGGAGGATTTTCATTATCCCAAATAGAAGAGAAATTGCTCCAGGCATTTCTGGATGAAGATATGAGATAAAGAACAGCTCCTTGACTAACAGTTTATTGCATCTATGTGCAGCTTCAGCCAAAGCTGAGCACTCTACACAGTCCTCCTAGCAACATGAGGAGGTGACTTTTCCCACCATGCAGTGGGGCACTTTGCCTAATTTTGGAGGGGCTACTTTGAAGGAAACAAAGCCCTCTTGAGCCCTGCACCACCTTGGCAGCCGTGCATGGTGTGCTGGAAAGTATAGCCCTCCCCAGTGCTTTCCCCATAGAGCTCTTAAGAGAGGGCCCCGTCTCACTTAAAGGGCACTCCCAGCACTGAGAAAAGAATAGTACTGTGCAGGTCAGCACAGTGGGAAATGACTCTCACATTGCAGGGATTTTTTGTTTTGTTTTTTGTTTTGCCAAAGTGACCCCTGATTGAAAAATAGTGAAGATCAGGAGAGCTGGTCTTCTGGCAGCAAGCATGACTTGTCCCCTTAGCTAAGCAGGGTCTGCCCTGGTTTGCAATTGAATGGGACACTAGAAGTGCGAGCACTGTAAGATATTCCCCTCAGGGGATGGAGCTGCTCTGGGAACAGCAGAAGGTTCCAAGTTCCCTCCCTGGCTTCTCCAAGATAGGGCTGAGAGAGATTCCTGCCTGCAACCTTGGAGAATCCACTGCCAGTCTATGTAGACAATACTGAGCTAAATAGACCAATGGTCTGACTTGGTATATGACAGCTTCCTATGTTCCTATGTAGAAATAGGCTAAGAACAGGAAGTAAACAGGATATGCCACCCTTTGTCAAAAAGTGGCTAACCAATATTCTGCACCAGCTCACCAGATTAGGGGGCTATTCTCATGATTAACAAAAATCGGGCTAGGAGAGCCTAGCCCAATTTTTGTTAATCGTAAGAACCACCGGGCTCACAAGTGAGCCCGGTGGTTCTTGAGCGGCTAACCCACTCAAGTAGCCCGCCCCTTAGCCCGGGTTTGTGGAGTGTGTGCTCCGCAAACCTGGGCTATCTGCTCATGAGTAGCCGCACCGCGGCTACTTGCAAGTAGACTCCCGGCTCTGGGGGTCTCCCCAGTATGCCCTGCGTGCTCGCGCAGGGCATACTGGGGCTTATGGGGGCCATGTGATCCCCCGCTCCCCCCAGCCCCCGCCAGCTCCATCACGGAGCCGGCAATTGTGTGGACGGCCAATCTAGCCACCCAGGGCTCCCTGCCCGGTTGTCTGCGGGGAGAGCGGGCTTAGCCCGCTCTCCCCGCAGTTTCAGCGAAAGCAGGTCTCAAGGATCGTGAGACCCGCCTCTAGGTCTAACAATATATGCAGGCCTTGCTTCTCATTTCAATGGTATATATATCTATATATCTATATCCCAACAGCACCTTCTATTTGTTGTATGTTGCAATCACCAAAGAATTAATTTCCCAGTTCACCTGTGCATGCATTTCTATTTTGAATTCTTTTCTGACTTGCTTTCAGGGCACATAGGCATGCTCTGCACCTTTGGCTGTAGCAGCTTTACCTTTTTAAAGCATTTCAGAAAAGACTCCCTCAGACTGCCTTCAGTATAAATTTGCATCAGTGGTGAAAGCTGTTAGCAACATTCCCACAGAAGATTTCACGTGGGAGTTGGGCTCTCTTTACCGATCTCAACAGTCACTTCCAGAAATGTGTTGGGGCAGAGTGGTGTGGCTGGGTGTGGCTGCTGTGAGTGTAGGGAAGATAACAGGATATTCTAAAAATAAGTGTATTGCATGAGCAGCTGCAGTGACCCCCTTCAAGCAGTACATGGCTTTGTCACGTCCCTCTAGCTGACGTTAGTTGCTAAGGTCAAGGCAGCCAGCTATATACCAAGATTGTACTGAATAATGCAAAAACAAATTCAGCAATCATTTGCTTCAGTACAGAATTCCATTTCATGTCTTGCCTACAGCTGGGAAGAGCCTTTGTCCCCCCTGCCTTGCCCCCCCACCCCCAACTGGAATTATATAACAGCATTTCTGACTGTTGTCATTCCAGCCAGGAATTATTTCATAATTATTTTATTTATATCTGAAGCGTATTCTGTGGTTTCTGTGTACAGGACTAGAACATAAGAACAACCCTGCTGGATCAGACTCAAGGCCTATCTAGTCTAGCATCCTGTTTCACACAGTGGAACACCAGATACCTCTGGGAAGCCCACAGGCAAGCGCTGAGGGCATGCCCTCTCTCCTACTGTACTCCCCTGCAATTGGTATTTAGAGGCATCTTGCTTCTGAGCCTGGAGGTGGCCTATAGCCCTCAGACTAGTAGCCATTGATAGACCTGTCCTCCATGAATTTACCTAAACCTCTCTTAAAGCTATCTAGGCTGCTGGCAGTCAGTCACCACATCCTGTGGCAGAGAATTCCACAAATTGATTATGTGGTGTGTGAAAAAGTACTTCCTTTATTTGTTCCCAAATTTCTTGGTAACCAGTTCTAGTTCATCTAGAACTAATGGGCTCAAATTACAAGGAAGGTGATTCAGATGATAGATTCAGAGGAATTTCCTAATGGTAAGACCTGTATGACTATGGAACAGCCTGCCTCATGCATTAGCAGGCTCTCCTTCCCTGAAAGTTTTCAAACAGAGGCTGGGCAGCCATTTCTCAGGGATGCTGCAGTGGATTCTTGCTGTGAATAAGGGATAGACTAGAAAACCTCCAAGATCCCTTCCATCTCTAAAATCCTATGGTTCCATTAACTTCACATCTGCAAGGCCAGTTCACAGTACTGGTCAAATTCCCTAGTGTGATCATGTATACAGGCACATGCATACAGAAACCTTTCTCTAAGTGGAGAAACATCAGTTGAACTGTGTGCTGAAAGGCATTGAGAGCACAATGGGTCACCCCAAAGGACCCATGGATGAGAAAGAAAAATCAAAGTACAAGTGCCTGGGCCAATTGGCTCTCGGCTTTTAATATCCATATGGGTATTGTGCCTCAAGTGCAGGCCATTCATGGTCCTTCCATGGTCAATGTATGTTGTGGGGAATTCATGGCTGACGTATGACCAGAATTGTCGCATGCTCGCTACCATTGACTGTCTTCCCATCATCATGCCTTGGGACAGACACAAGGGGAGCTCTAGCTCCAAAGCATGACTTCAGCCAAGCTGATCCAAGAGGCTTGGTCAGATGGTGCCCATTTGACATCAAAGTTGCCCAAAGTGGTGGTGGTAGTGGACAGGGTGGTGCAGCAGCTTCTCAGTGGATTTAACCCCATCTTCTCTAATGGGGAGTTCAATTGTGTTGGCCAATGCACATGTTCCCCATGTTGATTCCATCATGATTGTTGGGGCAAATACCCAAGCATAGCTTGCTTCAGAAGATGCCCATTTAGCAGTAGAGCTAAGAACAATCTTCTTATGGTTCCAAGAAGGGTAGGAGTGAGGCTGTATCCCCTCCTTCCAGAAGGATTCAGTCCAATTAAAACTGAAGCCCTAAGCTATTTGTTGATACATTATACCATGGTGCAAGGCACAAAGTTTCTGCTATGGGACTTTTCATAGAGACTCCACATTCCCTCTGGGTTGAAGTATCCATGTATGGGTCAAGAATTTGAGGTCAGTTCAGGGCATAGAGCAGGTAATACTGTGAAAGATACAGAGGGATATTTCCTTGCACAAGGTTTTGGGACTGTACACGCACCTGCTCCTGCTCAAATTGTGGATTTCTCCCCAGGAAGGATTCCTAAAAAGCTCCTGAGGAATTCATCTCGATTCACCACTTCTCATTTTCCAAAGGATCTTTGGCCAATGTTGCTATACCAGTACAGCCTTGCTCCATTCATTATACTTCATTTGGTGAGGTGGTCCACTGGCACTCCAATGGCAAAGTCAGCGTTCCACTTCCCTCCTTTCCACCCAGAGTATTTTGGCTTCCTGGGTTTTGCTTTTGAAGTATGTTGTTATCTCCATAGGGCCTTACCCTGGACTGCTCTGTGTCCTGCACAGCTTTTCAGACATTTAATTCCAAGTTGGAGAGGGATTTGGGGGCTGCGCTTGTGGAAGTTAGGCCACTGTACTTTATTTAGATGTTTTCCGGTTTGTTGTGTTGCAGTATTCAGGTCATTGCTTCTGCCTCCTCAAACAGTTTGCACAGCTTTTGCAGGAGCTCGGTGTTCCTCCCTCTGGAAAAAGATGTAGGAACAGGAAACAGGCTGATGTCTTTGGGTGTTGAGCTTGTCATCATGGTGGGCTGTAGCAGGCTGCTGGGGGACAAGTTAGAAACCTTTAGGGGCACGATTAGGGTATACAGTACAGTCCCAAAACCACAGGCTGAGTAAATGAGGTGTACTATATTTTACATTGTTCTGCTGCAAGGACAGGGTTATATCAATTAATATAATGCAATTTGAACTCTTGGCATTGTCTTTTTGCTCTCTGAAAATCTAACTGCTTATATCTGAAGATTATTTTGATGCATGACCAGTGTCACTCCTTAATTAAACTGAGAGGTATAAACTGGAATTCCTGGTCACTGCAGATGAGAAGCCCTAATGAAGAAGAAATAGAACATACAGTAACTCAGATGCTTTGGTAATCTGGAATCATGTGTTCTGCATGCACTTTATTACCTGCTTTCCATTTGTGGCATGCTTGTGATAAGAATTCTAGGCGACACCTCCCAGGTTGTTTGGCCATGCCCCCTAAACATTCACAGGCATGACATGCTGCTACTATAACTACTGCTTCTGCTGCTGCTGATAATAATAATAATAAAAGCAGATGAAACAGTGGACCACCTAATCAGCTGTTGTAAAAAGATCTCACCGACTGACTACAAACAAAGGCATGACAAGGTAGCAGAGATGATACACTGGAACATCTGCAAAAAATACAAGTTACCTGTAGCTAAAAATTGGTGGGACCATAAAATTGAAAAAGTTGTAGAAAATGAAGATGCAAAAATATTATGGGACTTCCGACTACAAACAGACAAACATCTGCCACACAATACACCAGATATAACTGTAGTTGAGAAGAAAGAAAAACAAGTTAAAATAATCGACATAGCAATACCAGGGGATAGCAGAATAGAAGAAAAAGAAATAGAAAAAAAATCACAAAATACAAAGATCTACAAATTGAAATTGAAAGGCTGTGGCAGAAAAAGACCAAAATAATCCCAGTAGTAATTGGCACCCTAGGTGCAATTCCAAAACAACTTGAAGAGCACCTCAACACCATAGGGGCCACAGAAACCACCATCAGCCAATTACAAAAAGCAACTTTACCGGGAACAGCCTATATTCTGTGATGATTCTATAACAACAGCAACAACATTGACAATAAAATTCTGGCATCCCAGGTCCTTGGGAAGAACTCAATGTCTGGATAAAACAAACCAGTCAATAACACCTGTCTGACTGTGTAAACAAGAAATAATAATATTAATATAAGGAGATATGCATTTCTCACTTTAAAAATATTCATGTTGTGCAAAATTTCTCTCTGCAAGGAATCAGTCATACTCATCATACCAATAGGTTATATTTGTACAATTGACCACATCACAGCCTGCTAATGAGTTTATTGTAAAAACAAAACTTCTCAGTACTGTTGCATTCTATTTTTGTGATATCTTTAGAGACTAGTCTGTGTTATGAAAGAAGTAACTCCCAGAACTCCAAACCTGGATAAATACTAGCCCCTTTAAGATGTTCAATGAGTGCACTGTGAAGAGGTAATCTAGAACTCCACATGTTCACCTTCTTGTCTGTACAGAGCCCATGTGTGTACAACGGGTGTACACACAGGATCTTTGTCCATGCATTTTGCATAGCTCAGAGCAGGCAGAGAAAATCTGTAATGATATAAGAGGATTGTTGTTCAGACATTCCTCTGAACACATGCAGAGGGGGGCAGGATTGGGTATGCTTGTGACCCCATCCCGTTCCTTGGAGAGTTCAGCCTAAAGAAAAGGTTGCCAACTCTCCAAGCCTGGCCTGAAGGTGCCAGAAATCAGTACCAGTCTCCAGATGGCTACTGAAAGCAGTCCTGAAGATCTTAATGGCTGGATATTGTGAAAAATATTTGGGGTGGGGGTTGTCTCCCGGCATAGCTTCAATCCGAGTTTGCACCCCTACTGAATGATGAAAGAGCCTACACACATTCAAAATGTATGTGCGTATGCATTGCTCGCATGATCAGGAACCCTTAAAGAGGCAGGGTCCCCCAGTTGTGTACACAGTCTGTGTATACAGGCAGTTCTTTGCAGACATTATGCTAAAATGTGTGAAGGGGGCAGGGGGTGCAATATTTCTCTTTCTGAGTGTTTTCAGATGTTTGAACATCCTTAAGGTGTATGCATCAAGATTATGCACAGACAAGCAGGTGAACATGTGAATGTGTGAAGGTCAGGAATAGTAGAGATAGTGGGTACAAATCTCCATCCCACTTTGACCCCCACCAACACAATTACTGAATGTCTGGGGGGGGGCCTACTGAGATGAGTGAAAGATCATATAAGAATTGTAAATGTGGCAGAAAGCTTTAATTAATTAATTGGTTTGATTAATCAGCTAAAGCAATGGCAAATTTAAAAATACCTTGAAATTAATTTGGAGGCCTATCAGCAATCCAAAACTCTGGGACTAGGGTCTCTTGAAGAACCTGCTGTCATGCTGGTGGCACACAGCTTGTGCACAAATAGGCTGCTTAAATCCCCTTTAACTCACTTTATTTTACAGATATGCACACCAGCCTGTGTATCCGTTCGGTGGGCAGTAATAAGGTGGTTCAAAAGTCATATAGTTTTCTCTGCCCACATTCTGTCCCTAAACATCTTAGCCTGTTCTGCTATATATTCTCTGTAATAAGGACTGCAATTTACACGGCACGTTGTGCTGAAAAATTCAGACCTATCATCACTGTCAATAGAGACTTTTCCTATGTCTGAGTTCTCAACTATAATTTGCTCTTCACACTATAATAACTGCCATATAATTAAGCTTTTCATAGAGAATTGACCTCTTTCACAGTGAAGTCAATATGCAGAGAACAGGGCCACTTAAGTATATTTACTGGACTGAAATTATACACAGACCAGCTATCATATATATATATATATATATATATATATATATATATATATATACACACACACACACACACACACACACACGAATGATATTTATAAAGAGGAAGCAAGCTATTCCTGGTTTTGTAAACGGGAATCTTCCTAAACAGCATGTACCACAAACCAGATCTTTCTGAAGTAGCTGTACTATGTTTATCCTTAGTGGAACTCGAAGCTGGCATGGGTGGTATTGTGGTTGTGGAATCTTCTCTCTCAGAAGTCTTCATGAAACAGGTTATATTTGTTTAGCTGGATTTGTAGCCTGCCAGTCTACAGAGATTCATGGTAGAAAACATTTTCAAGTGTCATCAGAGCTCTTGGTTATTCAAATGGGTCTTCTAAACACACTTGTACACACTCTGGTGACAAAATGTCTGCCCAAATGAAAAGGCCTTGCATCATATCCAGGAGGTAGTTGGGCTGTGGTCTGGTGTACACATGAAGCAGCAGGAGGTGGCAGCATTAGGTGAGCCACCTCATGCTGTAGATGGAAAAACACATTTCTGAATGTCTTCCTGTGCCACAAACTAGAAAACAGAAAACCACCATAACAGGTAAAGGACTGGGCTAGAACATTTCTCCTTACCACGGCTGGCGTCAGACCACAGCAGCAACAGACAGCAGCCAAGGCTCACGCCTCTCAAAAGGCCAAAATTTGATTCAAGAAGCTGTCTTGTACCAGGTCAGACCATTGACCCATCTAGCTCAGTACTGTCAACAATGGGACAAAATCTGGTCTCCTGGTAGCAAGCATTAATTGTCCCCTTTGCCAAGTAGGGTCTGACCTGGTTTGCATTTGAAAGGGAGATGGCGATAAGATAATTCCCTTAGGGGATGGGCTGCTCTGGGAAGACTCTGCATGCAGAAGATTCCACGTTCCCTCCTGGCATCTCCAGATAGGGCTGGGAGAGATTCCTGCCTGTAACTTTGGAGAAGCTGCTGCCATTCTGTAGACAATACTCAACTAGATGGACCAATGGCCTGACTCAGTAGAAGGCAGCTTCCTATATTCCTATGCCAAGAGGGAAGTGAAAGAGATCTTAAGGACACAGGAAGCTGCCTTATACTGGGTCAGACTGTTGGTCCATCTAGCTCAGTATTGTCTATGGTGACTGGCCGTGGCTCTCCAAGGTTTCAGGCAGGAGCCTCCCCCAGCCGTACCTGGAGATTGAATCTGGGACCTTCTGCATGCAAAGCAGATGCTCTACTGTTGACCTATAGCCCAGTTCCTGAGGTCATCAGTGTGAGAGCTATATGCATGTACACTGTACATAAACTCTATGTTGAACATATCATGTGAATAATGCTTTTGTGTACAGTGTACACACATACACCTCTGTACGCACATCATTATTCAAATATTATGTTCAATGCATGTATATTTGCATTTGACAGGACCTGTACACAGGTTCAGTTTTAAAATGCACACATGTACAGACATTCACCCAAAAACCATGTTCATGTATACAGACACCTGTACGCACATACAATATAATGTCCGAATGCAGCTATGGAGTTGCCTTGTACTGAGTCAAACTATTGATCCATCCAGCCTAGTATTATCTATGATTGGTGACAGCACTCCAAAATGTCAAGGTTGTGATAGTTTGAACTGGAAAAAAATCCAGTTTGAAAAATACACTCATATTGCATAAGGCTTCCACCCCAGGCCAGAGTCACAAGTTGTCCACCTTGAAACTCTTTACAAGCTATTCAGTCACTGCCACAATTGAGGGGCACAAGGAAAACTCTAATTCCTTTGCCTTTGCTGGTACTCTATGGCCAAGGACATACACACCTCTTTTTATAAAAGTAGTCTTTCAGTGGGAACCCTTTGGGTGTTCACAGACCTATGAGTGCACAATTTATACTCCCTATTTGGGGAGGTGGACCTCTCCAGTGAGGTTCACCTAGCTTCTTCACTTGGTTATTTTAGATTCCAGGTAAAGGTCATTTTGTTCACTCAGGCATTTTAAATTTTGATTTTCAATTTTGATTTTAAAAGAGGTTTTTAAATGGCTTTGTACTGTGTATTATATTCCCCTGCCCCATTATGATTTAATGTGTTCTGTGTTTTTATTTCATGTGCATGAACCATTGAATAATTTCAATGCCGTATTGTGAGCCACCTAGAGAACAATTTGTTGTGGGGCAGCTAAGAAATAAAGATTATTTATTTATTTATTTATGGACCAGGTCAGTGATGCTCCAGGTGTCTACTCCAGGTGTCCATGCTCTTCCTACTCTTAGAATTTCACATGCCCAAATACCTCTGTTGTAGGGATCTTATGCCAAAAAGAGGCAAAGGGAGAGATAAACACTGGCAACCAGAGATTTGGTCCAAGCATCCAGATGTTCACTCTATCCTCCCCCCTTCTTGACTTCAAATTCTCCACCAAACTGTTATGCAAGGTTGGGGTGTGCTCTTGATACCAGAGTGTTAGAGGGAGGAAGACACTGGAGGCTTGATATACTGTACAGCCGTTCCTCACCAACTGTGAGGGTTCCATTCCTGGAAACCCTTGCGGTTGGCAAATTCATAGCTGGAGAGCCATTGGTTTCAATGGCAAAAAGGGGGTTAGGGGAATCGCGGTTGCAAAGTGACTGGAAAAAGGTTAAAAAATAAAAGAATCCCCCCTGACCCCCTAAAATGACCCCCTGAGCCCTGGAAATGTCCTCCTGACCCAAATGATCCTGAAACCCCCAAAATCAAACCTGGATCCCTGGAAATTACCCCAAACCCCAGAAAATCACCCCAAGCCCCAGGAATGATTCTCTGACCCCGGAAATGACCCCCCTGACCCCCCAAATTACCCCCCTCAAAACTAGATTTTTTTTAAAAATCACCAAACTGGATTCTCAAGTTTTTGTTGACGGGAGCGGTCACAATTTCCCAGTCATAGATACTGCAAAAGTAATTAGGCTACTGTGACATCTTATTTATTTAAATCATGTATTATAATTTCTTATTGAGAAATTTTGAAATTATACCAATTGGAAATCAAGTACCTGGCTCCACATGATAGCATGCCTAGCTGCTACCTGGGAAGTACAAGCATTCCTTTATAATAAAGCCATGGAAGAAGGCCTATTATAGGCTGAAAAGCGTATGGCTACAGTAGATAAGGAAGGACATTCCCTATATGCAACTTGCTGTTGATGTCAACTACACATAAGATACAAAATTCATATTTTTACCTTATTCAGGACAACTGGATTCCTCTTCAATTCACATTGGATATTTAGATGCTCAGAAGGCCAACTTATGGAGGACTGATCTGCAAGTTGTGACATTTGTTGTATATTTATTTGGGGGGGCCACAGTTGTAAGGTTGATCGTAAATTCACATTATACAAAATTTGTTGTTCTATACAGGAGAACTTTGTTATACACAGAGTATATATATCTGTGGTTCCGCATATTCATGGGTGTCTAGGTTTCATTATGCACAGATACAAAAGAGTTAAAGCCCAAGTATCCATAGTTCCTAGAGGGCCAGAAGTAATTGTGGAGGTCATTTCCAGCTGCTATTTTGTCAGGGCGAGCCATCTCTGTGATTTTGGGGGCTATTTGGAGCATTTGCAGGGGGGCATTGCTGGACACCAGGAGACCCATGGAGCACAGCAGGGCACTTACAGAGACGTAACCTTTGGGCGGTATTATGGCCATTTTTGTGGGGTTTTGGCGTGTATTTTAAGTCTGGGAATCTAACCCCTGTGTTCACATAGACTCAATGACTCATTATCCAGAGTTTTGTTATCCATGGTAATATGCGAGAACAGAACCTCTGTGGATAATGAGGTCCACCTGTACTCATGGTTTTCATTGTTACATGTCTTTACTTTTGTATATACATTGCTCACATTGATGTCTGAAATGAGATTGTCTGTTAAATATTTCTCTTTTTATTATCTTTTTATTCCTTGGTATTTGAAGGTATTATATACTTCCACCCTTTATAGACTTGATAGTTTTCCAAGTTCCACGCATACTTTTAAAACATAACTTTTTAGGCTATTATATAGTGGTGGTTCTTCTTGAGAATTCTAGTCCAACATCTGAGGAGTCAAGTTTGAGGACCCCTGCATTAATTAATGGAGAAATGGGCTCCAATTGTAATTGGCATATCTCCTGGCAGCACAAAACCACTACATGAATGGCAATTTATAACAGAAGGTTAATCAATAAACCATCAAAGCATTACCAACTGTTCAAACAGCTGCTTGAGAGAATGGACCCTGCTTCCATCCCAATCCCTCTCTTTGAGTGCTAATTATTCTTTTGACAGAAATTGTTGAGAACAATAGTTAACAACACTCATGGCGTGTTTATCTTCAGCACAGGATCTTACAACAATCATTAAGCCACTAGCAACCACTGGAAAAGAACAACTTTTTCTCATCTTATTTTTTAAAATCATATTTTGAGAACAGACCTGTCAATTGGGGGTTAGCTTTGTTCTAGGAAAAGCAACTCCTTCCTTTGTTGCCAGCATTGCCGTCAATTCACGTCTTCAAATGTGAACCTCTGGAAAATATTTCCTGCCGCTGAATCCAAACATCAGAGGGTTGAACAGAAGACTTGATTAATTACTGCAGTCATACATTAACAAAAGGAACACAGCTAACAAGAGAACAACAGCTAAGGGACAGCTAGGCTACAGTGCTTAGAGATGTATTTTCCCCTTGTATGATTAGAGAATAGATTTTGCCATTTGATCGTAACAGATGCTAACTTATCCCTGCTAAATGAGTGAAGGGGCTTCTTCTAAAGCGGCTACACTTATATTAAGCAGGGAGAACTTAACTGTCCTGATCAGACCTCAGCACAGCATCCCTCGCAGTGGTTGTTGCAGGTGTCTGCCTTGTGTTTCTTTTTCGTTTGTGAGCCCTTTGGGGACAGGGAACCACTTATTTCTTTTTCTGTGTTGAAGAACTTTTGTTGAAAACCAATATAATAAAATAATAATATTAAAGATCCTCTAAGGGCATCGGACACTGCTGTATACCAAGTCAGATCATTAGTCTGTCTAGCTTAGTATGGCTGGCAGTGGTTCTCCAAGGTTTCGGTCTCTGTTCTTGTCTAGGAGCATGCTTGTCTGCATAAATTTTTGTCTTTGTTTGGGGTTGGGGGTGGATACTAAGCTCCTCCCTCGTAGCTTATTACTTGCTGTCCTGAATTCAAACTGAGAGGTTCTCCCTCTCACTGCCTATGGTTTAGCTGGTAATAAATATCAAACTCTTGTTTCTCATTTAAAGTTGGCTTCCTGTTCAGTTACTTATAGAGCATAAGTAATTTCTCTGCAACATCTACCACTGAGCTGGGACCTGAGAAGGTCTCAGGTTCACTCCCAGATAGGGCTGGGAAAGATTCATGACTGAGACTTTGGAGAGTCACTGCCAATCAGTCAGTAGTCAAAATGTTAATGTTATAACCACAGGCCATAACAAAGAAAAAACGAACAAGTACAAAAAACCCCAGTGCAGACAGTACTGAGCTAGATGGACCAATGGTATGGGGTATGAACAAAACCGGCTGGCCCTGTTTGGTTCTAGGCCGAACTGGACCGAACAGGACCAGGCCATTCCGATTTTGTCCCCTCCCCGCCCGGTTCAATTCAGCTCAGGGGGGTTCACAAATATTTTACTTACCACCTCTGGGGGGCTTCTCTGAGGCCACGGGGGGAGGGGGTCCATGGAGGTTCCCACTCCCCCCGGCCTTCCTAATGCCAAAAATCACACAGTTCAAGTGTTCTTCAGCCCTTTCTAGGCCTTTCCCCCATCTCGGTGGCCATTTTGGAGGCTGCCGCATATGCGCAATGGGCCCCTGCATCATCACCCAGCCACACAGGAGCCATTGTGCATGTGTGGCAGCCTCCAAAATGCCAGCTGCAATGGGAGAAAGGCCTGAAAATGGCTGCAGAGGACCTGAACTGGGTGATTTTTGGCATTAGGAAGGCCAGTCGGGGGAGGGTCCACCTCCGTGGACCCCTCCCATGGCCTCAGAGAAGCCCCCCCGAGGGGGTACGTTTTTAAAAAACAATTTTATATATATTCACGAACCCCCCCAACCCCCCATGGCCAATGTGGGTGGGGTTCAGTCCAATGTCGAGATGAACCAGGCAGGGGGTCAGCCATCAAACCAAACTGGTTCAACTTTGAACAGGTTTCTATTCGAACCTGTCCGCACATTCCTACCAATGGTCTGATTTTGTATAAGGCAGCTTCCTATTTATTTTATTTGTTTGTTTGTTTTACATTTTATATCCCACTCTTTCTCCAAGGAGCCCAGAGCGGTGTACTACATACTTAGGTTTCACCTTCACAACAACCCTGTGAAGTAGGTTAGGCTGAGAGAGAAGTGACTGGCCCAGAGTTCCCCAGCAAGTATCATGACAGAGTGGGGATTGGAGCTCGGGTCTCCCCGGTCCTAGTCCAGCACTTTAACCACTACACCACGCTGGCTCTGATTATCCTATGTTCCTAGTGTCAAAAGCACAGTTATTGGCTTCATGGATTGCGAGACTGAGCTGTGGCTCTTTGCATGCCCGTTCCCTAGATAATAGTGGATGGTGAGCCAATCTACTAGTTAGACACCAGCAGACACTGTGGGATGACTGGAGGGGAAGGAAAATCCCTGCTTGTACCTGTGAGAAGCAGCAGTGGAAGCAGGAAGCACCTCATTCGACACCATTCAGGGATCTGGTAGCTCATTAGATAGCTGTCCCCTGTTAAGTGAGCAAAGAGGCACCTTTTAAAAGTAGTGATTCTCTTTATTGAGCAGAGGAGAGCAACTGCTCCAATCCAACTTCAGCACAGCATCCCTCCCATGGCTATTGCTGGAGTCTATCTTATGTTTCTTTTTTTAGATTGTGAGCCCTTTGGGGACAGGGAGCCATCTTTATTTATTTATATCAGTGTAAACCACTATTGGAACTTTTGTTGAAAAGCAGTATATAAATATTCATATTCATTGTCTTCATCCCCAGTATAGGCATGGTGTCCCCGAAGCAACAATTGTGACTGTGCATTTGCTAGTTGCTGGCCTGGGATTCACCACCATGCCTTTGCCCACTGCTTTCTGGCAGATCAGGTGGGGAACTCTTCTCCCCCTCTCTTGTCACCCTCCAACAGCAGCTGACAGCTCCACCTCACGTTGATTCATTCCAAGATTTTTTACCCTCATATTGTAACATTAATTTGAACTACAAAATGAAATTACTGTACTGAATATGAAATATTATTTGTACAGGTTCTGCATCATCTCTGGCTGCAGCCACTGTTTCCAGTAGCACAGGTAAATGTTTGTATTTTTACTTTGTTGAAATTCTAAAATAACTATGATCAATTCTCTCTTTTGAAGAATGTTTGTGCAAAATAAAGTCATACTTCCCAATGACCTACAGATACCCAATTCTGCATAGAATCTTGCCACTGACATTAGGTGAATGCACTATTTTTGCACTATAACTGCCTTGGGATTGTGTTTAATGAAAGGTGATATATAAATTTAACAATTAAAAATAAATAAATAAATAAATAAATTTACCCCAGAATATGCTGGCCCACCAAATGCTTCTGGTGGAGGGTTTTGGATAAATTCATGGAGGAGAGGTCTATCAACAGCTACTAGTCTGTTGGCTATAGGCCGCCTCCAGCCTCAGAGGCAGGATGCCTCTGAATACCAGTTGCAGAGGTCATGCCCTCAGCTCCTGCCTGTGGGCTTCCCAGCAGCTCCTGGTGGGCCACCACTGTATGAAACAGGACGCTGAACTAGATGGGCCTTGGGCCTGATCCAGCAGGGCTGTTCTTATGAGAAGCCCACAGGCAAGTGGTGAAGGAATGCCGTCTCTCTTGCTGTTCCCCTTCAACCGGTATTTAGAGGCTTCTTG
Source organism: Hemicordylus capensis (assembly GCF_027244095.1). Lineage (NCBI taxonomy): Eukaryota > Metazoa > Chordata > Lepidosauria > Squamata > Cordylidae > Hemicordylus > Hemicordylus capensis. The sequence continues at coordinate 31,614,768 of NC_069661.1, read as the reverse complement.
CCTCTGAGGCTGGAGGTGGCCTCTAGCCATCAGACTAGTAGGCAGTGATAGACCTGTCTTCTATGATGGGCCTCACCTGCTAGTAGTTTCTTTATGAGTGTTTAAAGTTTTGTTTAGTTTACACCAGTGCCTGAACTGGTTTGGTTACATCCCTTTGCATGGAACTTCAATTATATTCACTTTAAAGGACTATGTTTCAAATCTAAACTAACCCTCCAGATGGGACAAATACAAGACATTTAATCTAATAAGGACATTGGAAACAGAAGGTGGAGATTAGTGGGGTGGGGGGTACCTTTAGCAGGTAAGATTAATGCAAAGAAACAGAAGATATGAACTTGATTTTGAAGCATAATAGGGATATGGGAAATTGTTAGGCCTGAAATGCTGAAATGTCTTTGGGTCAGGAATAGGGGTGTGCAATTCGTATTTTCGGTGTTTCGATTCGGATCCGAACCGAAACACCCCTGTTCTGTTTTGTATCCAAATATGGCCCACCCGAATCACCCCCGATTCGATTCGGATCCGAATTAATCCAAATCTGAATCTTAATCGGGTTCTGTTGTTTCTGAGGTATTCTGACTTTCTGAGTGTGGATTCTATGATAGCAAATGAGATTTTCAATGAGACCATGAATCCACTCTAATTTGCTATCATAGAATCCACACTCAGAATACCTCAGAAACAGAACCCTGTACGCCATGGGTTAGCAACCCATGGGGGTGGTTGGCACCCTATGTGCACTACACCACCACTCACTCTGGGCCACCCCAGCACCCCCCAAGTGCACTTATGGGGCTGCTGAAATCTCAATTATGAGGAAAAACCTTAAAGACATGTAAACTTCAACAATTCACCAAAAATCAGCCCTCTGCCCAAATCCTTTGAAAAAATTCAGGTAGCTTCCTTGCCCCTACCTGGCACTACCACCAACCCCACACCACTCTAGGCCACCCTTTTCTCCCCGACGTGAAGCAATACACCCTCCATTCTACCTAATGGGGGAAAACCTTAAAAACGCGTAAACTTCAGAAATTCACCAAAAATCAGCCCTCTGCCCAATCACTCTGCAATTGGGGTGGTAGCCTCCACCCATTAGGCACTACCACCCCACCCCACTCTTTTGGCCCAGATCCCACGTTATGTCCCCGATCTGCCCTGAAGACACTAAAACTTCAACAATTCACCAAAAATCAGCCCTTTGCCCAATCCCTCTGAAATTGGGGTGGTAACCTCCACCCATTAGGCACTACCACCCCAGCCCACTATTTTGCCCCTGGGACCCGAAATTCGAGCAGACGTCACATCAGACCTTTTTGCATTGAAGTCAATGGGAGGCAAAAAGGCGGGAAATTCAAATAGATGTCATAGCACAAAATGGAGGGGGGGGAAGAAGGCCACAAAATGGAGGTCCAAAACATCCGAATATTTCTGATCCAAAACAGGGGTGATTCGTTTTGGATCCGAAATTTTTTCGGATCTCTTCGGGGGTGATTCGGTTCAGATCTGAATCACCCGAAATTCGCTGTTTCGGGTACAGATCATTGAATTTCGGTGTTCTGTTTCAGTTCTGTCTTTAAGATATTCCCCTCAGGGAATGGAGCCACTCTGGGTTCCAAGTTCCCTCCCTGGCATCTCCAAGATAGGGCTGAGAGATTCCTGCCTGCAACCTTGGAGAAGCCACTGCCAGTCTGTGAAGACAATACTGAGCTAGATAGACCAATGGTCTGACGTGGTATATGGCAGCCTCCTATGTTCCTAAACCTGGGACATTTTGCATGCAAAGCGGATGCTCTACTGAGCTATGATCCCATCCCCACCACCAAGAGATATTAGGTTTGTATTCTGTTTCAGTTCACTGAAAAGAACTCTCCAAACCAATTTTTCTATTTGGGTTGTTAGAGTCAACTTTCTGACTCTACTGGGAAGTTGCTTTATCCAACTTGTGGTTGAGGGTCATGATTCTTGCTTTCTGATGTGAGAGGTCCTGGGATCAGTCATCACACAAGACTATACACTGGGGGGTAGAGGAGTTCAGAGGAGGGCCATAGCTCAGTGATAGAAAGCTGCTGGTAGTCAGTGTGCAGTGGCAAGACTGAGGTAGGTGGGTCAAGGGACTGCCAGCGTGTCAAAGGTAAATGATTTGCGTGCAATGTTTTCTCAAGACAATAGCCCTTGAACTCTCTCTGTCCTCAGGTTTATTGACATAGCAATACAAATGCATGTAACAAAGCCCCAATTTTTATTAATGAAAAGCAACCTTAGGTGACTTTAATTTTGAGCAAAAAAGTATAGATGGGGTACTTAACCCTTTCCCCTCTAGTCGTTTCCCCACTAAAAATCATCTTGCAACTCCCCATCCAATAAGTTCCAAATGCATATTTTTATTTGTAAATATGCACCTGGAACCCACCACCAGTGGGGGGCGGGAGAATAAAGAAAAATAGCTGGTGGTGAAAGGGTTATTCACTTCTCCTTGTTCTTCTGCTCAACATTCCAGCTTCCTGAGACTACTTTTCATATATTTCCCAAATAGTCAGAGCTTCATTAGATACATTTGTGTGCAGTGTGAAGTTTGCCCCTGTATAAACACAACGAGTATGCCTTGGCATCTGAAATACAGACAGTTAAATTGTAGGGTGTTGAGGGCAATAAAAAATAATCTAATGCCTGGCTGAACTCTCATATGAAGGGAAATGGGGGATTTGCTTTGCTGCAAAGAGTATGAAAAAGGTAAACAATAAAAACCTAAAAATTTCATAAAGTGATACCGTTCTCTTAATTTCCCAATACAAGAATGAAAGGGACAGTCAGTACCGCAAGACAGAAAATGTAGAATGCTATATTTGAAATATTTGAAATGTGGACTTTATTACTATGAGATATTAGCATGTCCCAAAAGGCAATGGAGCAATATATCTGAACTGTCCCCTTTTCCTCACACAGATGAGGTTAGTTTTAATAATGAAATCCATTTTATTTTCTCCCCCAGTCAATCCCTCTTCAGTGACCCCCGCAAACTCTGCTGTGAGTCATTCTAAAGGTAATCTCTTACATATCTGAAGTACTTTAGGGATGGGCTGGCCAATACTCCACTCTTCCATTCATGCAGGGCTGCACAACATACAGCCCGCGGGCCGAATCTGGCCCATGGGCACGTTTTTGCCGGCCTGAGGTGGAAGAAGACTACTGCCACCCACCGCCCACAGGTGGACAGTAGGAATGGTGATGAAGTGGCATGCAGCTTGTAGGTGCAGGGCCGCTTGCCTCCTGGTGCCACGTGCTCTGGCTCCCCAAGCATTAGACGACTGCTACGCTGCTGCCACCAGAGGAGGGGCACCGCTTACCTCCCACCAGCTCCCAAGCCCCTCTGCCTCCACCAGGGTTGGGAGCTTGCTGAGAATGAGGGTGTGCATGCACCCTAATGGAGACATAGGGTGTCTGCGGACCCTCATTATCAGCCTGCACCCGGCCCTGATGGAGGCATCGGGGCTCAGGAGCCCAGGCCAGCAGCAAGGGAAGTCAGTAGCACTCCTACCACCCACCCATCTGCCCTGGCTTTGGAGCCCATCTGCCTCCGTCAAGGCTGGGAGCCGGCTGAGAATATTCCTGATGTCTCCAGCAGCAGCCCAATGGTTGTGAGCCCCCAAATGGCTCAGGAGCCAGGACAAGCAGTGGCAGGAGGCGAGCAGCCTGCAGTAGCCTGCCCCTTTGGCACCATTCCTGCTGCCCGCCCACCCACTCACGAGGGTGGAAAGCTGAGGGCCAGTGGCTTCAGCGGTTAATTTACTTTCAATTCAATTTATTTTAATTAATCTCATTTTAATTTGATGCGATTCCATTTATTTAATTGATGAACTAATGCATTAATATCATTTATTTAATAATCAATGCCCTACATCTCGGGCCTAAAAACTGACCTTGGCCCCTGCACACCAGGGTCCTTGAGTGGTGCACCCCTGCATTAAATGCATATCAAACATGTTCGACAACATGGTATGCAATAATGAAAGCCCAGTTTGACTCTTGTCATCATTGGGTTGAAGTGAAACTAGAAGAGCACTTTCTAATTTTCTGATAACTCAATATAACAATATTCTTTACTCAGAAAGACTGTATTTGTGGCATTAGAAGTGTCAAATGGTTACTTTATGTGCGCTCATATAGTTTCTCTCAAACAAGGTAAAATCTCATGCCTTGTGATGGACACCCACGGGGGAATGGAGCACTCCAGTTCTTTTCCCATTCTCTATTCCCCACCCACTTCAGCTGTGTACCCAGCCCATCCAATAGAACTTAAGCGAGCCATTGAGAAAAAAGCCAGGGTCTGGTCTGAAGGCACCTGATGCAACAACCTTGCTGAAGCTAAGCAGGTCTGAATCTGGGCAGTGCACTGCCTAGAAGGGAGCCCACCTGAAAACTCTGTGTATACCACCTTGAGTCCCTCCATGGAATAAACGGTTGGATGTCAAATATTTGGGTTTAGTCTTGACAAGGGATTATGCTTCTTGGTGATGCCAGAGTGCGGCAGAACTGGTCTTTATGTATAGTTCTTTGGAAGAAATCTTTTAGAGGAAATTTTAAATTAAATTAGCATGTCAGCCTATATAAGAAGCTAACCAGAGCTGCACATCTCTGATTCTCTCCAACCCCAGCAACAGTATTCAAAGGCTGGATGTGCTTGACTTTGTTAGGCTGCAGATATAGAGAAATGAAACATGTCTAGCCAATTATATACTCTTGTAAAGATTTCTTTCAACTATTTTTTCTTTAGTGTTTATCTGTTTCTTAAACTTAAAAAAATCTCCTTAAATTAATGTATTTGTGAGGTGAGATTTGTTTATAATCTTTTTACATTTGCATTTAACTTAATTGTCTATAATGTTTGTTTGTTTATTTATTCAATGTATATAACACCTTTCCTGAAGCGGCCCAGGGAGGTTTACATTAAAATCAGAAACACAGAATAAAACAATTAAAATCAAGAAACATATAAACCAGAATACATCTCATTAAAAGTAAGGTTAAAATTAGATATCATTAAAAGCCAGGCTGACGGGATGGGTCTTTAAGGCTCTCCTGAAGGCCCCCAAGAAGATAATCCTCTTATATCCATGAGGAGCACGTTCTACAGCCTAGGGGCGGCAATTGAGAAGGCCAAATCCAGGTTGCCACCAGATGAACTGGTGGCACCTGAAGATGGACTCCTCCTGATGATCTTAATGAGCGGTGGGGATCTTGTCGAGAAAGGCACTCTCTCAGGTAACTCAGACCTAAGCTATTTAGGGCTTTAAAGGCAATAACCAGCACTTTGTACTTTGCCTGGAAACATATCGGCAGCCAGTACAACTTTGTAAAAACAGGTATAATGTAGTCTCTCTGGGATATCCCAGAGACCAATCTGGCTGCCACATTTCGAACTAACTGAAGTTTCTGAACAAAGGCAGCCCTATATAGAACACATTGCACTAGTCCAACCTGGAAGTTACCAGCTGGAATACCACTGCTATCAGTCATTTTTCTCAAGGAATGGGTAAAATTGTCAAATCAATCACAGCTGGTAAAAAGCACTCCTGGCCACAGCCTCAACCTGAGACACCCAGGTGAGATCCGGATCCAAGAGCACTCCTGAGCTATGAACCTGTTCTTTCTGGGGAAGTGTAACTCTTTCCAGAACAGGAAATTCTAACCCATCTTGCAGATTATGATCCCTAACAATGAACACCTCCATCTTGCTTGGATTCTGCTTCAGTTTATTATCCCTCATCCGGCCCATTGCTGCCTGTGGGCAGGCATTTAAGGGGGTATTGCAATTTCCTTGATGACAAAGAAAAATAGATTTGGGTGTCATCAGCATATCAATAACACCCAGCACCAAATCCCATGATGACCTCACCCAGTGCTTTCATGTAGATGTTAAAAAGCATTGCTGACAGAATAGAACCCTGAGGGACTCCATATAGCAGCTCTCATTTTGAAGAGCAGCTGTCACCAAGCACCACCATCTGAAATCTACCTGAGATGTAGGAGTGGAAGCACTGTAAAACAGTGCCTCCTATCTCCAAATCCTCAGGCAATCCAGAAGGATACCATGGTTGATGGAATCAAAAGCCACTGAGAGAACCAAAAGAACCAGCAGAGTCACATTTCCTCTGAGCAAAGATAATCTATCAGGCTGACTAAGGCTATCTCAATGCCATAAACTGCCCTAAAGCCAGTTTGAAATGATCAGTTTCCTCCAAGACCACTTGGAGCTGGTCAGCTACCACCCTCTCAGTCATCTTAACCAACCATGGGAGGTTGAAAACTGGCCTATAATTATCCAACATCCAGGGGATCAAGAGCAAGCTTCTTAATAAGAGGTCAAACCATTGCTTCCTTCAAACAAGGTGGCATCCTGCCCTCCCACAGAGAGATAATAATGATATCTACAGCACCAACAACCTCCCTGCAAGGTGAAATCAGTCATGCTGGGCAAGGATCCAAAGACAGGTGGTAGGCCATACCACTCCATGCAGTTTGTCCATATCCTCAAGAAATTGTCATTTATGTTCTGCAAATTGTCAGGCAGATGGCTTTGATATTATGACCAACAGAATATTCAGAGATTATAATGGTAAAATGTTGGAACAACTTCTTATCTTAACCATTTACCATTATGTTGAACAATAAATAATTAGTTTTTAAAAGCTATGTCTAATTATTCCAAACTCAAGTGAATGCATTATGGAGTACAGGAGTGGCCAATATAGTTAAGATAAGGAGTTGTTCCAACATTTTGCTATTATAATCTCTGAATATTCTATTGGTCATAACATCAAAGCCATCTGCCAAATCTGCCGGACCATTTGCAGGCATAAGCTAGGAGGAGGCACCATTCCTCTATATTTGTAGATCTGATGTAAAATGATGGAGATACCACAGTTTTTAAATGGACTCATAAACTCTAGTAAACAAGTGTTTGCTTTTTTGCCATCAGATAACATATTTTATAATGTATTTAATGTCCCTTCAATCATAAAAAAAAATTCAGGTAAATGCTGAAGCATAATCCTGTGTTATTTTGTATTTCCAGTATTTCCTGAGTTATTAGCCTCTGAAGTCCCCATAACAATAGGATAAAATCAACCAAGGGCACCTGTAATTGATTTTGCCCACTGAGGTTTCTGAAGCCAGAGTTGGAAGGGGCAAGTCCTGGTAATTTCTGGAGAGTGACCCCTTGGTTCTGACATAGCTGTTTGAGGAGGCTCTAGGACCACTCTGGCCCTATTATACTTAAACAAACATTCCCTTCCCCCCCTTTTCCTTGATGGGCTTTTATTTTCTTCCCTTCATTGAGGCAAGGGCCTTGCGAGGGCACACAAAGTGGGGTGAAGTGGCAAGCAAACTTGGGAAGGGACACAAGACGGCAGCAAAGTGGCAGGGGGCTTGCTAGGGCAGACAAGGATGGTGGTGGCATTTGAACATGACATTTCCTCATCAGAGATTTAGTGTCCATGAGAATGGAGGCTCTACTTAATCAGCGTGGGTAAGAGCTTCTGTTAAACATCCCTTCCCACAGTGCCCAATCAGATTTTCCTTTTCAAAAAAGCCTGGAAATTCAGTCATCCCAAAACCTTTGCTTTATGATGAGAGTTAAGATGCTTTCAGTTTTCATTTGTGCTCTAAAACATGAGTAAACTGCAAGTAAAGGTGCCCATCTTAACTTCTATACCATATAAGAATTTTTTTAAAATCCCAATCAGTTTGACATCAAGTGTCTTTATACATTCAAATCTTCACCAAATGTGAGAAGAGAGTATAGTGGCCATCCCTGGGGAGGGCTTTCCAGAGTGTTAGCACCACATCTGAAAATCCTTTGGCTAGCGTCCAGATTAAATTACTCCAGAGAAGTCCGATTGAAATTAATAGCCCACAGGAGGATCAGCCCTGGGAACAGCTGATGAACTTCCAATGTACACTTTGAAACCAGAGTTCTAAGCTCAGAGGTTTCAGCTTCGTAAGCAAGAAAACGATGCTGTGTCCCCTTGGAATGATTTAAGTTTTTCTTTCTAGGGTTGGCACTGAAATTTCACACAAATGAAATTGAAGCAAATTTCAGGTTCCTCAAAAGGTGAATCTTCAAGGAAGCCAAATAGGTTGCCATAAGACAAATGACATAAGACAGCCCTGCTGGATCAGGCCCAAGGTCCATCTTCTAGTCCAACCTCCTGTTTCACACAGTGGCCCACCGGATGCCTCCGGGAAGCCCACAGTCAAGAGCTGAGGCCATGCCCTCTCTCTTACTGTTACTCCCCTACAACTGGTATTTAGAAGCATCTTGCCTCTGAGGCTGACCTATAGCTCTCAGACTAGTAGCCACAGATTATGAGGCTATTTTCATGACCAGGCAAAACCTGGCTAAGGGAGCCTAGCCTGACTTCGCCTGGTCGTGTGCTCTAATGGGAGCTGCACGGCTCTTGGCAGCAAGCCTTTCTAAATGCCCCTCCCCTTAAACGAGGTTAGCTCCACTAACCCCTTTTATTGGATTGTGTGTCACTGTGGCAGGGCTCCATGGCGACTCATGAGGAGACCCCCGACCAGGAGGCTCCATGGCGACTCATGAGGAGACCCAATGCCAGGAGGCTACAACAAGCTTCCTGGCATTGGGGGGCTCCCCAGAATGCCCCACGCACTCACGCAGGGCATTCTTGGACTTCTGGGGGCCAGGAGGCCCTCGATCCCCACCACTCCAACTGGCTCCGAGATGGAGCTGGTAATAGTGTGGGCGGCCCATCTAGCCACTGAAGGCGAGCTCTCTGCTCATCTGCGGGGAGAGCGGGTTAAGCCCACTCTCCCCGCAACCCCCTTCATGGCTCTCCACACTGCTGAGCCTTAATCTGTCCTCCATGAATCTATCTAAACCAGAGATGCACAAATCAAATGCCCCATTGGGCCAGAACCATCCATGACTTAGTGCATGGGGACCAGTCAATTTTAAGCACATTAATTATTGTATTAAATTATTAAAAATACTAAAGGAGTTATAGTTACTTGATGATCTCCCCTGTTAAGGGACCCACAATTTTTAACCAATGATTTTGGCCATTAAAGAGGCCTTATTCCTGCCAAGACAGTGGGGCACCTGGAGTGCATGCTAGCCCCAAATAAATGCTCTCTCCTCACCCTAAATCACTGTCACTTTCAGGTTGCAATCCTAGTCATGGTTACTAGGGAGTAAGCTTCGCTGGGTACACCATGGGACATCTTTCTGAGTAAACATGCATAAGATAGTATGGTAAGGCAATCCCCAGCTCCAGTGATACTGCAGGATAGTCCTACCTGGGGGCCAGTAAAAAAAAGTCCCTGCAGGCTGGATCTGGCCCCCAGGCCTTATGCTGTGTGGGCCTGATCTAAACCAGGGATTCTCAACATGTGGGTCCCCAGATGTAATTGGACTTCAACTCTCATAATTCCCAACCAAAGGCCACTGGGGCTGGGGATTATGGGAGTTGAAGTCCAATAACATCTGGGGACACACACGTTGAGAAACCCTGATCTAAACCCTTCTTAAAGCTGTCCAGGCTGGTAGCCGCCAACACATATTGTGGCAGAGAATTCAGTAGGTTAATTGTGTTAAAAAGTACTTCCTTTTGTCACTCCTAAATTTCCTGGCCTTCAGTTTCATGAGATGACCCATGGTTCTAGTGTTGAGAGAGACAGAGAGAAATTTCTCTATCCACTCTCTCTACTCCATGCATAAGTTTATACACCTTTACCAGGTCTCTCCATTAGTTGCCTCTTTTCCAAACTAAAAAGCCCCAGATGCTGTAGCCTTGGAAGGTGCTCCAGGCCCTTCAGAGATTAAGACTGCAGCTTCTTCTCTGAGTTATTTCTACCTATCTCTGTTAGTGCACGAATTTGAGTTGCCTTCCCCTGCTCTTAGAGGGGGGGGAAGTATATGCTGACATTAAAAACAGCACAGCAGTAACAAGGCAAATCATATTTGGTATGATTTCCTCAGAGTGCCATTTACTCTTCTCAAAGTGATTAATTCTGTGCTACTGCCTAGAAGTGAAGCTGTATTGTCCCTTAGAAGAGCGCTCTAATGAAGGTTAGCACTTCTTCATTTCCAAAAATGCTTTAGCGGCATTTACTAATTCATCTTTGCAACTTCCCTGCAATGTAAGTGGGTAATAATATCATTATGCCTGCTTTATATGGAGCTAGAGAAGCCCAAAGGTATTGCAAAAGCCAGTGACAGAAAGGACAGTAGAAACGTAGGATGTTGGTGGCTTTCTCGGGAGCTCTGACTTTAAAACCTGCTGCTTCTCTGGGCAACTTTACAAAACATTTCACAACAGAAAAAAAATCAGTGGCTGACATTCCGCGCAACGCGCCATCAGCCTTGTAACAGAGCATTTGTGCACTTCCGTTAAATCTTACAAATCAATTATATGTGGGCAACAACTACATAAATCAGCAGTGAGCACCACACATCAGCTGGCTCAAGATCCAACTGTGATGTTGCGCCCAACTATTTATCATGTCCTGTTGTGATGTGGCATACTGGACCCATCACATGGACTCACCTACAGGTGTGAAGTTAGGTCACTAGGTGAACGTCTGGCCCAAGGGCAGATCTGTGAAGGGTCACGCATTGCAGTGGTCAGCAAGCCAAGGTCGGGAGCAGTGTTCCCTCTAACAGGGATTCCCAGATGTTGTTGACTACAACTCCCATAGTCCCCAAGCAAAAGCCATTTTGCTGAGACTATTCTCATGGGCTAAAGTAAACTGGGCTAAAGGAGCCCAGCCCGGTTTCCCCCCATCGTGAGAACCACCGGGCTCATGTGCGAGCCCGGTGGTTCTCTGGCAGCTAGCCCACTAAATTAGCCCTCCCCTTAAATGAGGTCAGCAGAGTGCATTTTGGCGATCATGAGTTGCGACAAGTTGTGACGAGTGAGTTTGGTGACATCACTGTGGCGACTTGTGAGGAGACCCCTGCTGTGAGGCTAAAACAAGGCTCCCAGTCCTGAGGGCCCAGCACATCCTGGGACTTCCAGGGGCCAGGCAGCCCCTGATCCCCGCAGCACCTACTAGCTCCGTGATGGAGCCAGTAGTCATGTGGGGGGCCAATCCGGCCTCCCAGGGCTCCGTGGGTGATCATCTGTGAGGAGAGCGGGCTAAGCTGAACCCTCCCAGGCTCTACACACTGCTCATTTGTAGAGCCTACCTGTTAGAGGGAACACTGGTCAGGAGCAGAGGACACAGAGAGGCTATTCACACGATGGGGTGAAATTGGGCTAGCGGAGGTGTGTGAACCACCATGCTTGGCTGCGAGCCCAGCGGTTCCTAGGTGGGTAACGTGCCTAACTACCCTGCTGTAAAACTAGCAAGTGCTCCGCAAACCTGGTTTTAAAGATCATGAGTAGCCGCAGCGCAACTCCGTGCCATGGTTACTCATGAGTAGAGCCCAGGAGGGGAGGTGAAAAGCCACCTCCCAGCTCCAGAGGTCTCCCCAGTATGCCCTGTGCACGCGCGCAGGGCATACTGGAGCTTCCGGGGGCCACGCGGCCCCTGAGCTCCCCAGCCCTTGCCGGCTCCGTCACAGAGCCGGCAATCGTGTGGGCAGCTGATCTGGCCGCCCAGGGCTCCCGCTCTGCTTAGCCCGCTCTCAACGCTCACCCTTCCAAACTGGGTCTCACTGATTGTGAGACCCAGCTCAGAGTTTATGAAGAACAGGCAGGAGTCAAGGTCAAGGAAGCAGAGGTCCAGAACCAAGGAGTCAAACACAAAGTGGGCAGGAGACAGCGTCAAGCAAACTGAGGTCAGAGTCAGGAAATCAAATCTACACTGAGTGCACAGAAGTCAAGGTTAGACAAACATAGGTCAGGAATGGGAGAATCAGGTATATACCCATTATCCGGGGTAAGGCTAGGGCAGGACAAGGCTTCTACAAGCAGCAAAAGGAAGAGCTGAACGGAGCCTTGATATGCCCCTCTACTTTGAACCCTGCCTCTGGCTCCCACTTCCCCGCAGCAGATGCCAGATTTAAATGCCTTATTTTGCAGGCATTGGCTCAAGCAGAGTTGAGGACCCTCAGCTTCATCCAGCTGGTCCTCAGAGGAGTCCTCTAAATCTGAGGTTACAGGCAAGGGGGTATCCTCTGGCTGTTATGGAGGTGGTGGATCTGATGGGGCTTCCCATCCAGACCCACCCCCCAAACTGCCCATGTCCTCCCCATCTGAGGAGTTTCTGAACCTGGGACCATGATACTGTTTTGCTTTCCTGTTCAGAGCTATCCAAGGTCCTGACCCATCTCTTCTGGGAGCTGTCCAAGGTCTATGTCCCTCCTGCCCCTGCTTCTTGCCTCAGCAGTGGCTCCAGATCAACAACAAATAGTTATATACCACTTTACAACAAAAGTTCCCAAAGTGGTTTATGCAGAGAAATAATAAATACATAAATAAGATGGATCCCTGTCCCCAGAGGGCTCACAATCTAAAAAGAAACATAAGATAAACACCAGCAACCATCACTGAAAGTACTGTGCTGGGAGTGGATAGGGCCAATTATTCTCTCTCTGATAAATAAAGAGAATAACCACATTTAAAAGGTGCCTCTTTGCCTAGTTAGCAGCACAGCCTGGAACTAGATGATACCCCAGACTGTTTTAAATAGTATCAATTAATAGATTAACAAGAAGATTCAAAAACATAAACCTACAAGGTTAGCAGACTAATTTTCCCATCATCAAATTCCCAATACAGAGCAATTTAAACTATTTCCTTCAGATCATAATTTAGCAACTCAACTTATTTATTTACTATTTCTCTCTGTAAACCGCCCTGAGCCATTTTTGGAAGGGTGGTATAGAAATTGAATGAATGAATGAATGATAGATAGATAGATAGATAGATAGATAGATAGATAGATAGATAGATAGATAGATAACCAAGTTCTAATATGCAACACACTTTTTCAGGCTTCTCCACTTGTTTCTTGCTGCTCAGCAATCAAATGTTGGCTTGACAGCACTTAATCAATCAAAATCAATAGTCATGTTTCCCAGTTCCTCCCCTGCACATCCCCACCACCCCCAACAGTCTTAGCAAGTTTCTAAGGTTTACAGATTTCTCTGACATAGTTAAAGCAATGTCCTGTCACAAAAAGCATGACCCAGTGAGGCGAGATGGAGCTTGACCATATTGGTGTTGCAGCATCCTGTATAGCTTCCATTAAGCAAGTTGCTACAACAAAGGCCAGAGGTGAAATTTGTTATTTATTTACTACATGTTAATAATGCCACATCTGTCAGCTCTGGGCAGTTCACAACAGACCTAATTAAAACCAGCAAAACAATCAAAACCTAAAACTATTTAGAACAATTTTTTAAAAAACCTGGAAGGATAGATCAAAAGTAAGCCTTAAGGGCTTTCTTGAAGTCCAGTAATGTTGGTAAGCCTCAAATTTATGCAGGGAGCACATTCCACAGCCTAGGAGCAGCTGCAGAGAAGGTCCAATCCTGAGTCACCACTAGACTAAAGAGGTTGACTTTTCCAGGTGACCTTAATGTGCAGTGGGGATCATGCAGAAAGTGTTGCTATGTAAGGTGACCAGGATCAAAGCTGATCAGGGCTTTAAAGGTAATAACCAGCACTTTGTATTTTGCCTGGAAACATATCGGCAGCCAGTGCAACTATTTGAATACAGGTATAATATGGTCTCTCCGGGTTGCCCCAGAGACCAATCTGGCTGTTGCATTTTGAATTGAAGTATCTGGACTACATACAAAGGCAGCCTTACATAGAGCTCATTGCAGTAGAAATGAGATCTTAAGTGTCTCCAGGCACAGACTATCCCTCCGAGGTTCTGTCTTCCTGTCCAGAAAGCACAGCGATTTAAAGGGGCAGTCCTATGACTTGGAGTCTAGCACTTCTCAGAATCATCAAGTCCCTCTTGGCCCATTGTTGGTGCTGTTGAACAGGCTTGCAAAAACACAAGGCCTGTGGATTTGAAGAGGCCCCAGTTCACTTGGGGCTCAGGCTCAGCGAATGTCAGTTGAAGGGCCACTGTTTCTGAGGTCTCCTCTTCCAGGCTCTCCCAACAGGCTGGCTCAGGCTTCAACCTGGTTTTAGGGTCAAAGGCTGTAACTGGGCCTGGAGCTTCACCAGTCCAACTGATCCCCCTTCTTTGGGGGTCAGGCTTCCTCTCTGTCTGTTTTAAAATGGCAGCTTTAAAGACATTCTTTTCATCAGGCCATAGGTTAAATCAAGGAAACTACACTACTAGTGTTTATGTGTTTTTATATTGGTTTATACTGCTGCTGCTCTAATGCTGGTTTTATACTGGTTTTACTGATTGTTGTTGTTGCTGTTGCTGCTTTTTGTTTTGGTTTTATCATTCTACTTTTGTATGACAGATTACTTTTTTCATTTGGCTGGGGTGAGGAAAGAGTGAAAAAAGTTATTTCTTTCTTACGGGTGTTCCAGGAACGATTCCTGCACATAGAACGAGTTCAGTCAGCTCAAAAGCCACAGCCAGGACGTCTGCTGGTAAGTTATGATACGTCTCTTTTCCATTGCTAAAGTAGTTAGCTTTCATTTTTAAAAGAAAAAAATATGGACTACAGTAAAAAAAATAACCATGAGTCTTATTGTGTAATGATTGGAGTAGGGTCTCAAACATACAGCCTGTGGGCCACATAGTTAATTTTTGTGGCCAGCAGTCAGCAGTGACTCAAGGCATTTGCCCGCATGAGTCTGCAAAGCACTGCTTTGCCCCCTCGCTGACCTTTCCCACCTCCCCACCACTCCTCCTTGGGCCAGAACTTGGAGGTGCCATCCCTTGTCCCAGCTCTCACGTTCCCCCTCACTGCCCCGCTTGGCTTCTCCCACTCTTCGTTTGCTTATCTCCTATTTCCATGCCCCGAGTCAGAGTCCACAGATGACACACATCTTCTCTCCTCCCGTGCCAGCCTCCTCCTCCCAGGGTGTGCTCTATTTGCTCACCCACTGCTGCTGTTCTTGCTGTAATAGCATGCATTTGGCTGTTTTGCCCACTCGAGGTCCATCAGTTGTCGTTCCTGCTCCTGTCAGGAGCACCAGCTGGCTCACTCACTCGCCCGTCCTTCCATTATGCACCACCGCTTGTATCCTCAGAATTGCACCGCTCTGCTTCATCTCCTCCATTCAAGCATCCCATAGAAGCTCCAAGGAAAGGACTCATAGGAGTGCAATGTTGGGGAGACAAGCAGCAGGGGAAAATGGAGGGAAAGGAAAGTGAGTGAACAGCAACCACAACAGATAGACTGAGATGGATGAAGCAGCCAGGTGCATGCTGCTACAGTAAGAGCAGGTGGGCAGGCAGACAGACTGAGGCTATTCTCACAATCGGCCAAAAGTGGGCTAAGGGAGCCTAGCCCGCTTTTGGGTGAGCATGAGAACCACTGGGCTCACAGGCTCAAAGCAGGTAACCTGCTGAAGTCGCCCTCACCTAAAATGAGGTTAACGGAGAGAGCGCTCCATTAACTGCATTTTTAAAAATCATGTATTGCCACTCTGCGGCAACACTCAAGGAGACTCCTGGGCTCAGGGGTCTCTCCAGCATGCCCTGTGCACTTGCGTCGGCTATCCTGGAACTTCCAGGGGCCACATGGCCCCTGATCCCCGCAGTCTCCGCCGGCTCCATGATGGAGCCCGCAGTCGTGTGGGCGGCCAATCCAACTGCCCAGGGCTGCTGCCTTGATCGCCTGTGGGGAGAGTGGGCTAAGCCTGCTCTCCCCACTAACACCCTTATGGCGAGTCTCACTGATCATGAGACTTGCCTCACTGTGTCCCAGGAAGGGGAGGAGAGGATGGGTGTTGCTTATGGATTCTGGCCCACAGGGTAAGGAAAAAGGAAGGAAAGAAACTAAGAGAGAAAAGAACTGTGTCGAGGAAGAGCCAGGAACTAGGGATGAGCAAACTGGCTCAAGGTCAAGCCAGTTTGTCATTAAACTGGGCTGGCTTGAGGGCACACCCTTGAACTGGACAAGGCTCAGTTTGGCTTGACCTCGAGCCAAACCCACTGAGCCAGCTTGAAGCCAGTTCGGGGGGTTCTATGTTTAAAGAAAGTGTAATAATTTTTTTAGATGTGGCCTGACCCAGCTTTGCAGAGGCCCATTGGGCATGCATGGCGGCCTCCAAAATGGCTGCCGTCACCGGAAGAAGGGCCAGAATGCCCCTAAAATGGGCCAAACCGGCCCTTTTTAGAATGGGAGAAGGCTGGTGAGAGAGGGGGAGATGGCAGACCCACCACCACCACAGCTGCCGCTGCCAATCCGGACCCGGTGGTGAGTCTTTTTTACACTTAGAACCCTCGAATGGGCTCGAATCCAAGCCGAGCTGTTGGAATGTCGGGGGGCACAAAACCAAACATGCCCAATTCGGTTCAAGTCCGCTCCAGACTTGAACCAAACTGGGCAAACCAGTTTTGGGCACACCCCTACCAGGAATGGGGAAAGGGGTGGAACAGGCATCTCCTGGAACAGGAGACCTGCAACAGGCAAATGGGATGATACTCATTGTGGAGGGTGGGGTGCCCACACTTGCTGCCCTGCCATTGAAGGCCATCACCTCAGTTTACCTCATAATAGAGCACCCCTGCCTGCAATGGAGGAAGACTGGTACTGTGGTGCTAGTATTACACTTTCATGTATGGGTTGTTTAACAATTGGCAGTGTAATCCAGTCTTGCAAGATTCCCTAAACTTTCCATATAAATGAAACACAATAACAACAACAATTAAATTATAACTTTGCACTTTAAAGTTTCTTTCTTAAACACAAACAGAATTTTCAAAATAAAATTAAAAAAGGTTAGAGACTTGCTCAGACTCATGTGTCCAAACTGAGGTTTTTTCCTTTTGGTGGTGTTGACTTGTTTAGAATTCTTTCTTTGCTGTGGCGTTAAGACACAGTCTGTTTCTGAATCCCCTTCTTGAAAGCCTGAAAGCAATAAATATTAGGGGTATGCATTTTGGAATTTTCTTGTTTCATTGCTGGTCTACGACTGAAATAAAGTATTACTTACTTACTTGTTTCTATTTGTATCCGAATCGAAACACCCCCGTTTGGTTTTGTACCCAAATTTTCTGAATCCGAATCAGCCCTGTTTTGTTTTGTAGCCGAATTTTCCAAATCCGAATCAATTTGGATTTTTAAAAAGGGTCCAAGGGCAAAAAGAGTGGGTGGTGGTGGTAGTGTCCAATGGGTGGAAGCTACCACCCAAATTTCAAAGGAATTAGGCAAAGGGCTGATTTTTTGTGAATTTTTAAAGTTTACACATCTTGAAGAATTTTCCCATAGGGAATAATGTGGATTCCAGCAAATGTATCACTTCAAATCAAGGGGAAAGGGATGACCCAGAGCGGAGTGTGGTGGGTGGTAGTGCCCAATGGGGGCAAGGAAACTTCCAGAATTATCTCAAAAGAATTAGGAACATAGGAAACTGCCATATACTGAGTCAGACCATTGGTCTATCTAGCTCAGTATTGTCTTCACAGACTGGCAGCGGCTTCTCCAAGGTTGCAGGCAGGAATCTCTCACCGCCCTATCTTGGAGAAGCCAGGGAGGGAACTTGAAACCTTCTGCTCTTCCCAGAGCAGCTTCATCCCCTGAGGGGAATATCTTGCAGTGCTCACACATCAAGTCTCCCATTCATATGCAACCAGGGCAGATCCTGCTTAGCTATGGGGACAAGTCATGCTCAGCCACAAGACCAGTTCTCCTCTCCATTGGGCAAAGGGCTGATCTTTTGTAAATTGTTGAAGTTTACGTGTCTTTTAAGATTTCTCCCATAGGGAATAATGGAGGTTTCAGCAGCCCCATAATTCCACTTGGGGGGCACTGGGGTTTCCCAGAGCAAGGGGTTGTGTAGTGCACATAGGGTGCCAATCACCTCAATACCCACAAGCCCTTGGGGTACTGGGTTTTGTGTTTCTGAGGTGTTCATTGTAGATTCTCTGGTAGCATATGAGATTTTCAGTGAAAAACAAGAATCCACTCTCATATGCTACCAGAGAATCTACACTCAAAACACCACAGAATCAACAGAACCCAGCACCCCATGGGTTAGCAATCCTTCCCCTGGCCAATGTGGGGTCAGTAAAGAGTGGCAAGAAGCAAAAGAGCCAATGGGGAACAAGGAAGGAATTGTCAGCAGGTCAGCCCATGATTTAGGTCACCGATCAGAAGGCTGGAAGGGTGGGAAATTCAAAGAGATGTCAAACACAAAATGGAGACTGACTCAGAGATAACAACAAAACGTGTTGTAGCTGAAACAGGGACGTTTTGTTTTGTATACAAAACTTTTGGATCTGGAAAATGGGTGTTTTGTTTTGTCTACAGAACACCCGAAACAGGCTGTTTTGGGTACAAAACATTTTGTATCCGAAACGTTTCGCACATCCCTAATAAATATAGGCTTAACAAATAAACAGCCCACAAGAGCTCTCTCTGCAGGGACCTTCTTCTACAGGCCTCTGGACCTTCTAAAGAGGATTGCACCATATATATATTTACCATATATGGTAGTCCCTGTTCAACTTGCAGCCCCCTACTGGACAAGCATATATCACCTGATGTTTTAACCCTTAAAGAGCAGGGGTTACACTAGCAACGAACTGAGATAGTGTTGGGCAGTGGGCACACCTTATACACAGGGGATGAGAGCCCATCCCCTGGGATGCATCTGTAATACATGCCTCAGAGGGGTGGCCTTTCACAGAGAGAGGTGAGTGCCTCTCACCTCTTCTCATGTGATTTCAGTTGCGGAAAGGCTACTGTCTTGCTTGTTTTCATTTGCTATTTTATACATTTTTATACTGCCAAAAACATCTCTCTTGCTAGCTCACAGAGGACTGAAATGCAAAAACTAAAAACAACTGCACATTTAAACCCATTTTAAATCAAAGCCATTTGGAATGTGAAATGTATTGATGCATGCTTCAGAGGTTGGCTTCTCGTGAGGAGAGAGGAGCAAGAGAGGCCCCGTTCAACAGGACTGTGCCCTGCATTCAAGGACACTTCCATATACTCTTCCAGCAAGTGCTTTAGCATCATGTTTTATGATGTGCTACTGTATATCATATAATGATAAAATATTTATATTTTTAAAATTAAAAATATAAATTATAATATTCCTTTTTACGCTGTGGCCTCCCCAGTGAACCATTTTGACTGTCAGGCTTCCTCTTTTTCACCTTCAAATAGTAGGTGTGAAAGATTTCTTTTTCATCACACCGAAATCAAGGAAATTATGATACTAGTATATATATGCTTTTATATTGGTTTATGCTACTTTTGATCTTATGCTGGTTTTATATTGGTTTTCATAGTGGTTTCTACTGACTATTACTGCTACTTTTGTGTTGGTTTTATTATTATATTTTCATAGAGCATATTACATTACTTATATTAGATTGCGAGCCCTTTGGGAACTGGGAACCATCTTATTTATGATTTATTATTCTATGTAAACTGCATTGAGAACCTTTGTGGAAAATATACAAGAATATAGTGTGTGTGTATTTGTGTGTATGTATAAAATATTATATTTAATATATTTATATACTATATAGCAGCATAATGTTTGGCAGGGTTTGGCAGGGGCTAGAGTAAGTGAAAAAATTGTAACTTCTTTCTTCCAGGAGATGCAAAAGGAACTCCTAGCCCAGCTAACAGCGCAAATTCAACACTCCCATCAACACAGGGCACACCCACTTCACTGACAGCCAACGGCACCATTGGCCGTAAGTTATCATGTTTCTTTTTTCCACTGCTAAATAGTTAGTCACACCTTTTAAGAAAAAAATGTGTGGTACACTTTTTAAAAAGTCATATGGTCATATTCTTGTGAAAGAATTCAGGCTTTCAGAGAGGGGCTGTGTCACATTCCAAGTGCACAGAAGGTCACCCAAGGGTCAGAGGAGGTTATAGTCCCAAACAGCAAGAAGGGAAGTCCTTAGTACATGGCTGGCAGGAGGCAGTCAAATTTATTTATTTATTTTATTTTTGCATTGATGTCCCACTCTTCCTCCAGGGAGCTCAGAGTGATGTATATGGTTACGTTTATCCTCACAACAACCCTGTGAGGTAGGCTAGGCTGAGAGATATGTGACTGGATGAGAGTCACCCAGTGAGTTTCATGGCTGAATGGGGATTTGAACTCAGGTCTCCCCGGTCCTAGTCCAACACTCATGAGAACAGGCCCAAGACCCATCCAGTCCAGCATCTGTTTCACACATTGGCCCACCAGATGCCTCTGAGAAGCCCACAGGCAAAAGGTGAAGGCATGCCCTCTCTCTTGCTGTTGCTCCCCTGCAACTGGTATCTAGAGGCCTCTTGCCTCTGAGGCTGGAGGTGGCCTATAGCCCCCAGACCAGTAGCCATTGATAGACCTGTCCTCCATTAATTTCTCTAAGCCCCATTTCGAGTCATCCAAGCTTATGTCCACCACCACATCCCATGGCAGAGAATTCCATAGAATTCTGTGCTGTGTGAAAAAGTACTTCCTTTTGTTGGCCCTAAATTTCCAGGCCTTCAGTTTAATGGGATGACCCCTGACTCTAGTGTAGTGAGAGAGGGAGAAAAATCTCTCTATGTCTACTCTCTCCATTCAATGCATGCTTTTATACACCTCTATCATGTCTCCGCAGAGTCACCTCTTTTCCAAACTAAAAAGCCCCAGCTGCTGTAGCCTTGCCTCATAAGAAGGTGCTCCAGGCTCCTAATCATCTTGGCTGCCTCTCTGCACCTTTTCCGGTTCTATAATTTCCTTCTTAAGATCTGGTGACCAGAACTGCATGCTATACTCCAAATGTGGCCGCAACATAGATTTGTATAAGGACATTATAATATTAGCATTTTTATTTTCAATCCCCTTCTTAATAATCCCTAGCATGGAATTGCTGCCGCACACTGAGTCAAGACTTTCAACGAGGTGTCCACCATGACCCCAAGATCCCTCTCCTGGTCAGTCACTGACAGCTCAGAACCCATCAGTGTATATATGAAGTTGGGTATCATTGCCCCAATATGCATCACTTTACACTTGCTTATACTGACCCACATTTGCCATTTTGTTGCTCACTCACCTAGTTTGGAGAGAGCCTTTTAGAGCTACTCACAATCTATTTTGGATTTCACTACCCTAAATAGTTTGGTATCATCTGCAGATTTGGCCACTTTACTAGTTATCCCAACTTTAGATCATTTATGAACAAGTTAAAGAGCACTGGTCCTAGTACAGATCGCTGGGGGACCCCACTTCTTGCTTCCCTCCATTGTGAAAACTGTCCATTTATTCCTACCCTCTGTTTGCTGTCCTTCAACCAGTTACCAATCCACACATGAGCCTGTCCCCTTATCCCATGACTGCTAAATTTAATCAAGAGCCTTTTAGTGGGGAACTTTGTCAAAAGCTTTTTGGAAGTCTAAGTATACTATGTCAACCGAACCAGCTTTATGCACATGCCTGTTGACACTCTCAAAGAACTCCAAAAGGTTAGTGAGACAAGACTTCTCCATGCAGAAGCCATGCTGGTTTTCCTTTAGCAGGGCCTGTTCTATATGTTTCACAATGTTGTCCTTAAGTATGCTTTCCATCAATTTACCTGGCACAAAGGTTAAGCTAACTGGCCTGTAATTTTCCGGATCCCTCTGGATCCAGTTTTTGAAAATGGCAGTTACATTCGCTACATTCCAGTTTTCTGGTACAGAGCCTGATTGTAGGGATGAGTTGCATATTTCGCTAGGAGACCAGCAATTTCACATTTGAGTTCCTTCATAACTCTTGGGTGGATGCCATCTGGCCTTGGCAATTTGTTAATTTTTAATTTTTCAAGACAGTTTGGAACATCCTCTCTCATCACCTCAAATTGGCCAGTTCTTCAGCCTCCAAGCCTAAGAAAATCAATTCCAGAGTGGGTATGGTCAGTATCCTCTGCTGTGAAGACAGATGCAGAGAAGTCATTCAGCTCCTCTGCAATCTCCTCCTTAATAATCCCTTTCACACCCTCATCATCATCATCTAAGGGTCCAACCTCCTCCCTTGCAGGTTTTCTGCTTCTGATATATTTAAAGAAGTGATTGTTATTCCCCTTGACACTTCTAGCTATATGCTCCTCAAACCCTCTTTTTGCAACCCTTATTGTCACCTTGCATTTCTTTTGCCAGAGTTTTTGTTCCTTTCTGTTCTCTTCATTCGGACAGGACTTCCATTTTCTGAAGCAATTCTTCCTCCCTTTTATAGATTCCTGACTATACATGTTAGCCATGCTCCACCCTGAACTTGGTGGTACCCTTCCTCCTTCTTTGTATCCATTCCAACTCAGCTTCTATTATTGTGGTTTTGAATAAGTTTCATGCTTTCTGGAGTGATTTGACCCTCCTGGCTTAGGAAGGGGCATAGGAAGTCACCTTATACTGAGTAAGATCATTGGTCCATCTAGCTCAGTGTTTTCTACAGCAACTGGCAATGGTTGTTGTTGTTGTTGTTGTTGTTGTTGTTTTACATTTATATCCCGCTCTTCCTCCAAGGAGCCCAGAGCAGTGTACTACATACTTAGATTTCTCCTCACAACAACCCTGTGAAGTAGGTTAGACTGAGAGAGAAGTGACTGGCCCAGAGTCACCCAGCAAGTCTCATGGCTGAATAGGGATTTGAACTTGGGTCTCCGCGGTCCTAGTCCAGCACTCTAATCACTGCACCATGCTGGTTCTCCAGGGTTTGAGGCAGGAGTCTTTCCCAGCCATACCAGAGATGCCAGGGACTGAACCTGGGACCTTATGAATGCCAAGCAGATGCCAAGCAGATGCTCTACCACTGAGCTATGGCCCCATCCCCTATGGGGATGGACAACCATGAGGGTAGCTACATTGGCTGTGGCACAACACTCCTTGAGGCTATTCTCACGATTGCCAAAAAGCGGGCCTGCTTTCTGGTGAGCGTGAGAACCACCGGGCTAGCAGGGAAGCCCGGTGTCCTCAAAGCAGGTAACCCACTTAATGAGCCCTCCCCTTAGATGAGTTTAGTGGAGCGATCATGTATTGCTGTGGCACGGCTCCATGCCATGGAAACACACAAGGAGACCCCCACTGGGAGGCTGAAACAAACCTCCCGGCCCTGGGGATCTCTCTAGGATGCCCTGCATGTTCACGTGGGGCATCCTGGAACTTCCGGGGGCCACATAGCCCCGGATTCCTGCAGCCCCTGCCGGATCTTTGATGGAGCCAGCAGTTGTGTGGTTGGCCAATCCGGCCATCCAGGGCTTCCTGCCTGATCATCTGCAGGGAGAGCGGGCTAAGCCCGCTCTCCCTGCTAACCCGCTCTCGGTGAGTCTCACTGATTGTGAGATTCGCCTCCTTATCTTACGCCTCGTAATAGTCTCTCTGAATGGAATAACAACTGATAACCAAGGAACCATTGGACCCTCCCTATGCCCCCCTTCCCTTTATCTCTTTGTCCTCATATCAGTATTTCCCTGCTGGGTGACCTTCACTCACTCTACTACCCGTGGCCACCATCCAGCTTTTCTCAAATTATTTGCACATTCACCATTGCTGCCTCTTCTGCCCGCAACTTCCAGAGAGCATAGAGCGAGTGCATACTCCCAGAATACACTTGCCTCTATCTCCCACCCACCTTAAAATCTTTCCACAAAACCCCACCATTTTGTAAAAGGAAACCACTGGGCCACCCCACCCCAGGCTATGCAGATTCCATCAGGACAGAAGTATTAGGGAAGGTGGGATTTGAGGTTTTGCTATATCAGATTTAAGGAGAAAGACATCAAAATGCTAAAGGAGCCCAGTCCAGTTTTGCATGCGTGTGTGAACCCTCAGGATTGGGCCAATCCCGGCAGCACCACAGCGGCAAACCCGCCAAACTAGCCACCCATTAAAACGAGATTAAGGGAGTGAGTGCTCCCTTAACCCCATTTTTCTGATCGTCTGTGTGGAGCCTGGGGAGGGGAGATCCCCATGATGCACTGCGCACTCGCACACTGCATCATGGTATTCCCATGGGCTGGGACAACACCATCCCGTTGCATCGGTTGTCTGTGGGGAAGGTAGGTTTAACCTGCCTTCTCCTCAGCCTGCTCTGGAGCCCTGCTCACTACTCCATGAGAAGAAGCTCACTCACTGAGTCAGCTCCATAAGCAGGGCATTTCAACACCCTGCTTCTGCAGCTGGGGTGTGTGTGCTCCACAAAAGGAAGTTTAAATGTTCTGCTTTTGGATCCTACTTGTCCCATAATGCACCAGGAAGGGCACAACCCTCCCAGGGTGTAAGGGAGCTAGCCGGCTCCTAAATATGTGTGAAAGGGTGCATGGCTTTGCTGCCACCAGGAAAGAGAGGGAGAGGAGAGGAGCTAGTTGAGTGGCCAGTGTGCCACAATTTGCACAGAAGGTTAAGTGTGCTGCCATATAAAAAGTATCGGGAAGCAGTGACTAAGGTTCCACTGACGAGTTCCAGAATTAAAGTTGCTGTCTGGAAATGTTTTACCAAAGGGGTAGGCAAGGTACAATACTTCAGCATTTTGCCGACGTTCAATTCATGTGATTCTCACATAACTCAGAACAGGTTCTGACATATCTGCATAAGGTCAGGTTTTCTCTTGAAGGTATTTTGAATGCCACTACAGCATATGAGGCCATTGCTGTAGAACTCTGTGGACTTTTTAAAAAACCTGAAACCACCTGGTAGCCCCCAGAAATAATTGCACATGGAGGCATCTCAGCTAACCATAGTCTTGCATGCTGATCTGTTCTTTTGTCCTTGCCTACAGGCCTTACATGCTGAACTGTCACTCTCTGCTGTTCCTGCAAAAAAAAAAAAAAATTTTTTTTTAAGCACTGAATAAAGCTTTGCTGATGCAAATATCGCAGAAGTGGTGCTGTAGGCCAGGATGAAGCTTTTGTTTTTTTGTCTCTCCTCATTTAGCAGAATTCCTAATGGATGGAAACAAACAAACAAGTCCATTAATGCAACTCTTTCCCTTTCGGTTGTGCAGAGGTTTTTCACTCAAGGGTGCAACCGCAGCACAGCCATCTGGAATTAACCTGTACTGAAAGTGAAAGCTTCTGGCATGTAGGGGAAATTGTAATGAGAAAAGGCAGGGCTGTCTGTGCAGCTTAATTCCAGGCAGTGGCCTGAATCAATTCCCAGAAGAAGGACCCTTTAGGCACCTCCAGACCTTCCAAATCCTCAGGTATTAATCATGGGCTCCGACGCCATTGATATAATGCACTGGTTCCCAACCTTGGGTTCCCAGATCTTGTTGGACTACAATTCCCATCATCCCCAGCCGCAAGGCCAAAGACATTTTCACAAGGCTCCTGTGATTTTTTTAAAAATGTACTGTATTATAAATGATGTTTTGGAGAGCTACTTTTAATTATGCATTTAATTTTCCACGGACAACCTGGACCTACCACATGGACTCCAGGTTAAGAATCTCTGGCCTAGAATATAGGAGCCCTGATGGATCAGACCAAAGATTCATACATCCTGTATTTTTTAACTCATAGTGACCAATCAGATGTTTCTGGGAAACCTAGGAACATAGGAACAGGGGTGTGCATGGAACTGATTTGGCCAGTTTGGTTCAAAACTGAACCAGCCCGGTACATTCCATGCTCCTCCTAACTGGGTCTGGTCCAGTTCAGGGGATATGCTTGCAAAGGGGAATCCAGCAGGGATTGCCTTTTACAAGTAAAGGGGCATAAGAAGGGGAAACGGCTTACCCATGGCCGGCACAGCTGCTGGCACCACGCTCACCCTCCCACTAAGGAACCCTTTACTTTACTGAGCGGCCCAGCTTGGCAGCAGCTTGGTTCTGGCCTCTGCACATGCATGGAGGCCAGAACTTAGCCATTGTTGAGCGGGGTGGCTCAGTAAAGGAGGGAGGGCAAGCGGCTGCAACCACTGCCCCTCAGGTAAGCAGTTTCCCCTTCATTTCATTTCTATAGAAGGCTAACGGAGGCCTTCCCATCCCATAGTAGGCTAACTCAGAACAAAATCATGAAAATGGTGTGATGGGATTTACATATTTCAATCCGAATCTTTTCACCAAATTTTACTTTCAGTGTCAATCCCTGGCAGGGTTTCAAAAAGAGAAACCCGAAGGTGATATCACTTTAAAGCTTCATTTAAATGCATACAGTTTTGAGAAATGAATTACACGAGATGCATGTTATCTGCGATTTTGTGGAACGCCATTTCATGTATCTACAGATGGGTCTTAGAGACCCAGTTTCTTTATCCATGGCAAGAAATATAGGCAATTTTCACCTCTCCACAGTTCCCGACGGTCCAGATATGACTTCAGATATAATTTCTGGCCACCATTTTGTAACAGAGCCATTTTGTGGCTCTTTGTGTTAAAAAAAATTAAACAAAAAATTATATGGGGGGCATTCCTGGAGATCTGGAGAACAAGGTACTATGCTTTTCTACTGTTTTTTCAACTCTCTTCCTGCTTTTTAAAAAAACTTTTTTAAAGAGTTAGGAACCAGACCCCCATATTAGGAGTAAGGTTTCTTTACACAGGAGTAAGGTTTCTTTATTCAGTTTCCATATTTGTGCTAATTGGCAGGAATGGAACCCCTGTGAATAAAGAGGGCCTCTTGTATAGGAAAAATAGATTTACAAGCACTCCAGTGCATATTCATTCAGTAGTTAGTCCCATGTGCTCAGAGGGGCTTACTCATAGGTAAATATACATAGATTGCAGCCTGAATTGGATAAACGTTGCTTAAGATGAAAGAGGCTTTTGTGGCTTGTTATAACTTAATTAGCTTTCTTAAGTATTCTTGATATAACTCTGCTGAGTATTATTGTATAAGTGTGTGTATACACAACCACAGCCCTTGGCACAATCTAAGACTGCAATCTTGTGCACACTGACTTGAAAGTAAGTCCTGTTAAACATAGTAGGACTCACTCCTGAGAAAACATGCATAAGATCAGACTGGACATGACACTGGAATTAATAGAAGTTACAGTAATGGTCTCATTCAATTGTTTTAAATGAAGCTAATTACAACTAGCTTATGCTGATTAGTGCCTCCTGAGAATTTCACACTCTAATGAAGTTCTGCTGCACAGATTGCTCACATGTATTCACTCCTATGCATTATTGTTGTTGTTGTAGTACATTTTTTATCCTGCTCTTCCTCCAAGGATCCCAGAGCAGTGTACTAAATACTTAAGTTTCTCCTCACAACAACCCTGTGAAGTAGGCTAGGCTGAGAGAGATGTGACTGGCCCAGAGTCACCCAGCAAGTATCATGGCTGAAGGGGGATTTGAACTTGGGTCTCCCCAGTACTAGTCCAGCAATCTAACCACTATACCACATCACCCATCCAAATGCTAACCAAGGCTGGCCATGCTTACCAAATGGGACAATTCCTGCTTACAGTAACTGACCCTATCCATCCCCAGCACAATACCTCCAGTTACTGTTTTTGGTGTCTGTCTTCTGTTTCTTTCTAGATTATGAGCCCTTTGGGGACAGGGAGACATATTATTTATTTATGATTTCTCTATGTAAACTGCTTTGGAAACTTTTGTTGAAAAGCGGTATATAAGTATTTTGTTTTTGTTGTTGTTGTTGTACTACCACAAGACCAGCTCCTCTCACAGACAGCTGATTAACCTTGAGGCACCAGGTGAAATCCAGCCTGGTCTTGTTGGCCTCTAATAACATTTTATTTCTTACTAGTATTTTTAAGCCCGTTATGATAACGGGCGCTAGCTTTCTATCCCGTCTTTTCTGTCTCTCTCTCTCTCTCTTTCTGTCTCTTTTTCCCCCCTTGTCCCCTCTCTCTTTTTGTTTTTTGTTTTGTTGTTGTCTCTGTTTTTGTTCTTCCTTATTTTGCTTATACTTTTTTTTTTGGGGGGGGGGTGGATGAATAACGGCCAAAATGGCCCATGAGAAGGTGGCCGCCCCCGCCTATCGCCCTCCCGCGCACCCAGCTGCCGGAGCCCACCTTACCCGCTCCAGCCTGAAGGAGAAGAGAGGAACTCGGAAACAGAGCTATTCTCTGTGTTAAGCTGCTGCCCATACTGTCGCAATGGACGCAATAGGCGTCCTTTGCGTCCATAGCGGCAGTTTGAGCAGTGACTTAGCACAGAGAGGAGCTCTGCTCGTGAGCTCGTCTCTTTTCCCTCAGGCTGGAGCGGGTAAGGTGGTCTTCGACAGCTGGGAGGGCGATAGGCGGGGGCGGCGACCTTCTCATGGGCCATTTTGGCCCTTAATCTTTTTTGGGGGGGAGCGGGGAAGCTGATTTTGGGCAGCTGGGAGGGCGGGTGAGCAGGCGGCGGCGGCGGCTGTGAGCGGGCGGGGGCCTCATTGGCGGTTTCGCCGCCACCTCACCCAGCTTCATTTTGGGCAGCTGGGAGGGCGGGTGAGCAGGCGGGGGCGACGGCTGTGAGCGGGCGAGGGCCTCGTTGGCGGCTTCGTCGCCACCTCGCCCAGCTTCCCTGTCCCCCGTCTCGGTCTTCCCCCGCCGCCATTGCCCTCGCCTTTTTCAGGGCGGCCGCTTCTGGTTGTCTCGGCCTCCTCTCGCCGTGCTGCAGCTCATGGCCGAGGCGGCGTCTCTGCCGCCGCCTCGGCCACTTTCCCCCGCCGCCACACACCGGCTAATGGCCGCCCGTGGCTGTGGGACACTGGTGTCTGAGGTCCTGTGTCCCTTGGGCTCTTCTGGGCCTGCGCTTTGCGCAGGCCCAGAACAGTCCAGGGAGGCAGGGACGCAGATCCCCAACGTTCCAAAGCCACGGCCACTCACTTAGCCTTTTATTATATAGGATTTATTTCTTACATTTCTATACTGCCCCATTCAAAAAAGTCTCTGGGTGGTTCACAATTTTATGATATTCATTCCTTTTCAACTGGCTGATCACCTGTTTTATTTGAACTTTTAACTGCCAGGTCACTATCATTGGCTCTTTTATTTTATTTATTTTAGTATGTTCTAAAGTTTAAAAATAAGGTAACTTGAGGTAGTTGTGGAAGGTAGGGTATTAAACACTCTAATTAAGAAAGTAAATATTTTATATCCTGAAATAATATTTGAACATTTACCCTGCCTAGGGACTGTGTACACAGTAAACAAATCATCCATTTTTAGAAGCTTTCAGTAAATGTATTTGTTTATTACTAAAATCAAGGGACATAGGAGAGGAGAGCTGGTCTCGTGGTAGCAAGCATGACTTGTCCCCATAGCTAAGAAGGGTCTGCCCTGGTTGCATATGAATGGGAGACTTGATGTGAAAGCACAGCAAGATATTCCCTTCAGGGGATGAAGCCACTCTGGGAAGATCAGAAGGTTTCAAGTTCCCTCCCTGGCTTCTCCAAGATAGGGCGGTGAGAGATTCCTGCCTGCAACCTTGGAGAAGCCGCTGCCAGTCTGTGAAGACAATACTGAGCTAGATAGACCAATGGTCTGACTCAGTATATGGCAGTTTCCTATGTTCCTATGTTCCTATGTACTTCCTCCGCATCACCACTTCCTCCTTCCCTAACATAAAAACCTGTGATAAAAGCTTCAGCAAAGGAACCCATCTTAGGTGCAGAGATCTGACAGATCTTCCCCTCTCTGTTCCTATTCCAGTGGCTGCTGTCACCTCTTGTTAAACATGTGGGGAAAGCCCTTACAAGGCAGAGTGCTCTGTAAAACAGTGCCGTGCCTCTCCCTTTGTTTTGCAATGGATGGCGTTTTTTTCTCCTCCACTGACTCTTTTGCAAGCAAAGGGATTATTTTTAATTCTTCTGCAATACCTTCCGCTTATTGCCATCCTATCTTGTTCCAGACCACTGGACCTTCCACCAAGCCAAGAGTCTGGGAGCTACCCAGATCTCAGATGATCCAAGGGGAAAGGGGTCAGGACCTTGGATAGCTCCAAGTGGGGAAGAAAGAGAGCTGGCTACAGCAACAGAACAGACATTGTCCTAGCACAGGGGTTCCCAACAGGGGTTCCAACAGGTACTTTGAAGGTATCTAGGGGTACTTGAAGGGCTCAGTGTACCCCTCCCCTCAGCCTGACTGACAGACTTCAAAAAATTAGCACGGACTGCTTCCATAGAAACTAAGACAAGTAAAATGGCCCCACTAATTTCAATAGGAAAAACTCATGAATAACTTAATGAGTGACCAAAGTAGCCTGTCTCATAACTATAACAATTAAATGTGTGTGTGTTTGTGTATTTGTTTATCTTATTTATATAACAGCCATATAAAATAGCTGAACCGTTTACAAATCAAAACACAACAATTAAACCTTAAATCATATAAAACAAATTTAAATAACCATCAGTAAAACTTTAAAACACAGAGGCCATTCACACAAACAAAAACTGTGTTCCACCCAGTTTGGGAGCTGTATGTGCTCCCAATTTTCAGTTGTGAGGAAGCAAGGTAAGAAGAAAACCTTGGCAAAAGGGATTGTATGGAAGCAAGGTAGGAGGACCGCTGATGTCCTTGGTCCTAGCTAATAGATGTGTTCCACACCTGGCTTTTCACCATTCACGCTGAACCACTTTCTATACCTACAGAACTAGCTTTGCTAGAACTCACTCCATGAGCAAAAGCTGCATAATGATTACAGAGCTGTGGAGACAGCTTGCACTTCTCTGAACATGCTATATTTGACTGTATTCCATGGCAAATGCCAGATGTGCAGCTACAAAAAATTATGCCATGACATGGAGATGGACATGCAGTAGGTGCAGGGGAAGAGCTACAGGCAGAGCATGTGATGTGCATGCGGAAGGCCCCAGATTCAGTCCTTGCCACTTCCAAGTTGGGCTGTGGGAAAACCTTTCTTGAAACCCTGGAGGAGACTCACTGATGATCAGTGTGGACAATGCTGAACTAAATCAACCAAATGATCTGACTCAGTAGAAGGCAGGTTCTTACGTACTAATACAAATAGCCTGAAGCATATCCAAAGCAGCTGCATAATCATAGGAACATGGGAATATAGGAAGTTGCCATATACTGAGTCAGGCCATTGGTCTGTCTAGCTCAGTATTGTCTACATAGACTGGCAGCAGCTTCTCCAAGGTTGCAGGCAGGAATCTCTCTCAGCCCTATCTTGGAGATGCCAGAGAGGGAACTTGGAACCTTCTGCTCTTCCCAGAGCGGCTTCATCCCCTAAGGGGAATATCTTACAGTGCTCACACTTCTAGTCTCCCTTACATATGCACCCAGGGCAGACCCTGCTTAGCTAAAGGGACAAATCATGCTTGCTACCACAAGACCAGTTCCCCTCTGTTTGATTCTGCAAATCAAACAGCAAATCCTCTGTTTGATTCTGCAGATGTTTGATTCTGCAAATCAAACACTTGCAGTCTTAAATAACTTGTTCTTTGACTACAACTCCCAACATCCCTGGCCACAATGGTCTAAAGTTGGAGGTGAGAGGAACTGTAGTCCAAAATGTTTGGAGAACTACATTGCCACTTACATATACGCAGAAGGGACGTGGATAACAAAACAGGCAAATAGTGGGTGCTCTGCTGTATTTTTATACATGATTTTAGCAAGACACCATAAGTGTGTGACAGATTAAGTGTGGTAGGAGTGGGGGAAGAGTGAAATAATGTTGTATCTTCTTCTTTCTAGGTAATGGAACAGAATCTACTCCTAAACCAGTTTCTAAAGGCAGTTTAGCAGTCCACCCAACAAATTCCCAGTCTGAATTAACACCAACCTACATATCCATTAGTAGTAAGTTATTACGTTTCTCTTTTCTACTGATGAATTCATAATTAGCCATACCTTAAGAGAAAAAATATGTGGTGCAGTAAAAATAAATAAATATAAATATTTAAAAAAGGGGGGGGGGAATCTGAGTTATCAGTCAGAAGCTGAACAGCCAGTTTGCAAAATCTTTTGAGCCAGCTTCAGTTTTTAATTGGCCCAAGGAGACCCAGTTGGACACATATGCAGAGTTTGGTGAAGATCAACTTTTGGCACCTAGTTAGATGCACTCTGTAGACTGAGCCAACACAATAGCTGCCCCCTCCATTTCTTCACTCTTCCTCTTCTGCTCCTTTCCCCTCTTCCTTTTCAAATTGAGCTGGATTCCACAGATACTGCAGAGTCAACTGTCCAGCAACTCCTCAGTTTGTGACTCCTGAGGATGTGGACAAACTGCTTCAGACTGTATGTGCTACAACCTGTTATCTTGACCCTTGCCCAACATGGCTTACTTCATCTGGTAATTGTATTACCAGAGAGGGTCTGGTAAAAATTATAAATGCTTCTCTGAGGATTCCTGCTTGTCTTATGGAGGCTATTATTAGACCTTATATGAAGAAACCCTCATTTGATCCCTCATTTGTTAACTAATTAACAAATCTTAGGTAATTACAGACCTGCTTCCAATCTTCCATGGTTTGGCAAGGTGATTGAGCAGGTGGCCTCTCAAATCCAGGCAGTTTGGGATGATATAGACTATCTAGGCCCATTTCAAACCAGCTTTTGAGTGGGCAATGGGATTGAGACTGCCTTGGTCGGCCTGACGGATGATCTCCAATTGGCTAATGATAGAGGGAGTATGACTCTGCTGATCCTTTTAGATTTCTTGGCAGCTTTTGATACCATTGTATCCTTCTGGGTTTCCTGAGGGAGGTGGGACTGGGTGACACTGTTTTACAATGGTTCCATTCCTACCTCTCTGGTAGATTCCAGATAGTGTTGCTTGGGACTGCTGCTCTGCAAAGCAAAAATTAAAGTATGGAGTTCCACAAGACTCCATACAGTCTCCAATGCTCTTTAACATCTACATGAAACTTCTGGCAGAGATCATCAGGGGGTTTGGCACAGGGTGTTATCAATATGCTGATAACACCTAGATCTATTTCTTCATATTGACCTCATCAGAAAATAGCATAATGTCCCTAAATGCCTGCCTAGAGGCAATAATGGGCTGGATGAGGGATAGCAAATTGAAGTTGAATCCAAATAAGATGGAGGTACTGACTGGGGGTGGGGGGCAGTCGAGACCACACTCCCCCTGGAAGATCAGGTACGTAGCTTGGGAGTGCTCCTGGATCCAAAACTCTCTCTGTTTTTTCAGGCTGAAGCAGTGGTCAGGAGTGCTTTTTATCAGCTTTGGCTGATACATCAGCTATGCCCATTCTGGAGGGAAATGACCCTTATACAGTGGTGCATATGCTGGTAACCTCCAGGCTTGACTACTGTAATGCATTCTACATGGGGCATTACATTGCCTTTGTAGGTAGTTCGGAAACTACAATTGGTAAAGAATGCCAGACTGGTCTGTTATATGGACCTGAAGAGACCATAAAACACCAATTTAAAAAGAACTGCACTGGCTGCTGATATGCTTCTGAGCAAAATACAAGAAGTGCTGTTTATTACCTAGAAAGCCCTCAACAGCTTGGCTCCAGGGTACTTAAGAGAGTGCCTTCTCTGTCATGAACCCTGTTGCCTATTAAGATCGTCTGCAGAGGTCTGGTTACAGTTGCCACCTGCTTATTTGATAGCAACTCAGGACCAGGCCTTCTCTGTGGCGGGCCCAGGGCTTTGGAATATGTTCCTTGTCAAAATAAGAGCATCTCCTTCTCTGTTTCCTTTTAGGAAGACCCTCAAGACACACATTTTTTTTCCCTCAGGCTTGTTAACTGTTTGTTTTTATCTATGAGATTGTTTTAACGGTTTATTTCATGAAATTATTGTAATTGTTTTTACTCTGTTTTATATGTGTGTATTAAATTGTGTACACTGCCCAGAGATGCACATAAATATTTTAAACAAACAAACAAATAAATAAATGAGGAGGATGAGGAATGATGACAGCTCTTTGCCCTTTGGTGTGCCACCAGGTAAGGGAAAGTTGCAATTGGTGCAGGAAGATATCACATGTGACTGGGCTAAGGGTGATGGTGGCATCTGGTATCCCACCTCAGGTACAGACAGTCCTTGGGCCAGCCAGCCCTGCCATCAGCAGATGTTTGTCTTTGATCCCCTCAGAGCGGCAGCCAGTATTGGTTGGAGCCCATGTTCCCTGTAACAAGGATTTCCAGATGTTGTTGACTACAATTCCCAGAATCCTCGGCCAAAGGCCATTGCAGCTGAGGATTATGGGAGCTGTAGTCAACAACATCTGGGAATCCCTGTTACAGCAAACACGGGCTGGAGCCCTTCCATAGATGCCGAGAGATTTGCCAGAGTTGGTAATCTGAAGACAGGGTTGCCAGTTTAGCTGTGGTAGATATGCCTCAGTCTTTCAGCATCTTAAATGAGGCAGTCCTACTTTTGTTCTGCCGCATCGGAGCACCTTTGCAATCCCTCAAAAACTTCAGGGAGGGTGGCATTTGGAGGTTATTCCATGTGATATATACATTCTGCAATGAAGCACTTAAACAGGGCATGTGTACATGCACACACACACACACACACACACACACACACACACACACACACACTCCATACAGGAGGCTGGGACATGAGAATGCTCAGACCATTGTTCTGCAGAGTGACTCTGCTTCCCCCAGGCTTGCCTACTGATTATGCCTTTGACAAATATGTTTTGAGAACAGCAGTTAACACACTGTCATTTATCTTATCAAAATATCAGCAGGAAAAGCTGAATCACCACCACCACCACTGAGTTCAGTGACTACAGCACCTAAGTTAAAGCCAAGTTAAGTAAGGCATCCCCTTTATAATCTAATTCATAATCAAGTGTTGACAACCGGCCCATTAAACAATGATGAGACTGTATCACACAGTGTCTTCCGTTCTGTGCCGTGGTGCTTCATTATAGCTACAGGTCCCCTGGCAGAGCCTTTCTTTCCTGTAGCTCAGTTGTGCCCCAAGTTGGGTCCCCAGATATTGTTGGACTCCAACTCCCATCATCCCCAGCCATAATGGCAAAGGCTACTGTGGCTGGGGGTGATGGGAGTTGTAGTCCAACAACATCTGGAGACCCAGGTTTGAGAGCCCTTGCTGAAGCTATTTGAATGGTGAGCCTGACGAATGACTTGTGTCAATGGGATAATTGTGCATAAATGGTCCTTCAATTGGGCCTTCATTTTTTAAAAAGGAAATTACTTCTGCTTCTGATTGCAAGCAGCTATTCCTACTTAGAAAAGGAACTTTGTACTAGTCCTTAGCATTCAGTCTAAAAAGAGCACTGAGCAACTTGTGATTTGCATTAGATTGGCTCAGAAATAAGTCAAGACCTATTTTAAAGAACCAGAACGTGGCTCAGCTCTTTTCTCTGGCAAACCAAATTCAAGCTTCCACAATCTCTTCCTGCCAATGCTTCACACAGCCTGCTGGGATCTCTCCTGGTCACAGAAAATGGTCATTTCGGGGTTTCGGGGTCTGGACATGTTGGTAGGAGGGGAGTCAACCAGAAATTCTTCTGTGGCTTGGATTTTAATCCAAGCTGGGGAGGGGGAATGGGGTTCTGATAGTAACACACTCATCCCTGACGTAAGTATTACAAATCTCCAAATCTCATACCCAATTTTTATGTATTGTTCAATTTTTAAACTGCCTTTTATAAGGCTTCCCAAGGTGGCTTTAAAAAGTTAAAATACAATACAACTACCAAAAAACAAATCATATTTAAAACTTTAAAATCAGTTAAACTGTAAAAACCATAGAATGCCAAAACAAACCCCCAAAAACCCACGATAAAAAAGGCAAACAGAAGCAGGAGAGCTAAGAGACCCAGCAGCTTCTAAGGGGTAAAAGCCTGAACAAATAAAACAGTCTTTAGTGTTATGTTTTGTTTTAAAGCAGCCACATATGTCAATGAGCGAAAATTCACTGGGAGAACATTCCAGAACCTGGGGGCAACAACAGAGAAGGCCCTGTCCTGCGTGCACAACGATTTAGCCTCTCTCAACATCAGCACACAGAGCAAATGCCCCTCTGATGACCTTGTTGGTTGGGCAGAAACCCAATCTCACATAAGACAAGCTTCACCGGCAACTCAATTCTGTCCCTTACTGTGGAAGGTACTAGGTCAAGCACATATCCCTGAGAACAATCTGTGCTTGCAGACATAAATGAAACACTTATATATGTACTGCTGCAAGTTGAAAGGGGTCTGCTGGATCATGCATTCCTGTAAAGTGGCACATGTATGAAAGACTGAAAGAAAAACTGCTTTCTAATGTCAGAGCATGGATGGTTCCCGAACAGACTGCTTCTGCTTTACAGTGCAGCACGAGGTGAACTTAGGCATTTGCCTAGGAATATGTTTGGTAGTTTGTATGCCACCCCCACTCACCCAGTTCTCTAACGCAAATTGCTGTAAAAGATCTCTGAATTCTAAAAAATAGCTTCTAATACAACTCAGGAGCTGCACTTACCAAGGAGGAGGAAAAGTATAAACCTTGGTGAGCCAATCACATGGTTATCCGAGTCATCATGACCAGTACATACATCTTTGCATATGTAAGGTAGAATGCCAAATGCCATCCATGTCTTGCATGCCTCCTGCCACATAACTTGTTGGTGTGAGAGCAACTACCCTCCTCAATCAGATTTGAAAAGGAAGAGGAAGACAAAGCAGTGGAGGAATTGGAGGGGAGGGGAGAGGAGAGTGGTGGGCTAGAGCAGGGATACTCAATGTTGGGTACCCAGATGTTATTGGACTTCAACTCCCATAATCCCCAGTCCCAGTAGCCTTTGGTTGGGGATTATGGGGGTTGAAGTCCAATAACATCTGCGGACCCAACATTGAGAATTCCTGGGCTAGAGCAACTCCACACTGCTCTCCTCTCCTTCATTTCCTCCCCCTCTCTCCTCCTTTTCAAATCCAAATGAAGTAGAGATGGTAGGGTGGATGCTCCCTTGCTTCCCAGAAGCCGGGCAATGGAGGGCGTAATGAAGTGAGGCTGGGGCTTTTTTGCTGCCCCACTATCCCAGCACTGTAAAGTTTTGTGCAACTTACCACATGGAATACACCCAGTCACATTAAGAGTTTCCTTGGCCATGTTAGATGCTCTTGGAGTCGTCTGCTGTTGGCATGGAAACTCTGCACAGGGACCCACACTGCAGCACTGGACTTTATAGTGTGGGACGAGTTAGTTACCATTTGGTGGTGACTTGCTGTGGGAATATGGTAACCTGCAGACCAGCACTAAGGCTCTGTTGAGGTCTGCTAGTCGCAACAACAAATCTTCAGATGGTGTTTGTGTTTAATGAGGATTCACCTGAGCTAATTTCTTACAGCCTCAAAAGCCAGCACAGCTCTTCAGAACAATGGCAGCAAGAATGAAGTCCAGTCCAACACACAAGAAACACCGCAAGGCACACAAAACATTGCAGATGGGGCTCAAAGTAAGTGAAAAAACAGATTCCAGTCTCCTAAGGTAAGTTACAACTCAGGCTTAAACTGGTTTCCTAGCCAGTTCCAACTCCTGAGGGAATTCTGGGAACTGCTGTTCTGTGAGGGTGGTGTGGGGAGCACTAGGGATCTCTAGCTGTATTCCCAGCTAGGGATGTGCATGAACCGGTCCGAAGGCCATGCAAAAGGCCTTCAAACTGGTTCATGCTGGTGCCAATTCGAAGTTCGACGCCAGCAGGGGGTTTCCCTTTAAGGGCGGGGGGTTGCACTTACCCCTCCCACCACTTTCTCCCCACTGGCACTCCGTTTTTTTAAAAGGTTTTCAGGGCGGCAGCATGCCTCCCTGCCGTCCCTGTGCCCGTTTTTGCCCAGAAATACCGGAAGTACGGGCTGCGCATTGCACATTGTGTGTGCACATTGCTTGTGCACATTGCATGCATGAGGTGTGCACACAAAGTGCGACATGCACAGCAGGTGCACGCACAGCCCGTACTTCCGGTATTTCCAGGCAACAACGGGGGCAGGGGCAGCAGGGAGGAATGCTGCCGCCCCCAAAATATTTTTTTTTAAATGGACCGCCGGTGGGGGGAAAGCAGTGGGAGGGATAAGTGCAAACCCCTCCCCCCGGCCTTAAAGGGAGACACCCTCCCCCCGGCATCGAACCATGCCTCTGTGGTTCCGTGCACATCATTATTCTTAGCACAGTCACCAGCACTGTAATTCCCAGGATACTTTGGGGGAAGCCATGGCAGTCAAATTAGAATAATAATAAAACTGCTATCAGTTTGAACTTGAGTTATGCCCTTAGTCAAAAGGAGAAATAGCAATGGTTTGGAAGACAGAGAAATGACTCATACTTGTATATTCTTGACTGGCCCGCCTGGGGATATACAGAAGCCTTCTGAGAAATTTAACTTGCCTTATAAACACTTGTTTAACTTTCCTTGAACATTCTTGGTTTCTTCTTGGGAAGAAACCTAAAATTTGCTTCACATTTCACTATTTCAAAAATTGGTTGCTAATCCTACTACAATATCCCTAGTTGCCTGAGTACGTACTGTGGTATTTTGAGTTCGTGCAAGCAGAGGACACTGTTACTTTAATATGGCAGCACCAGTGTGTTACTTTTTATCCCTGTCATGCATATGAAGAAGCAGTTGTAGGGATGGGCTTCCTGCTGCCTCTGGGTGAATTAAAAATGAATTGGTATTGCCATCCTCACATTAGACAAGGCACGTGTCCTTCTGCATGATTATGGACCTGCATATCTGACTACATGTTATGGGATTTGGCTCCCCCAAATTAAAACCGAATGGCTTATATACCGTGCAGATATACTGTGCATATAAAGGAGAGGCACCACGGGTCCTGCTTCTGAGCCACGTAAAATATGCCCAAAGGCAAAGCTGCCACATGCCTACTAAGCAGTGTGGCAATTGTTGTAAACTGCCCAGAGACGTACGTTTTGGGTGGCATAAAAATATGTTAGATAGATAGATAGATAGATAGATAGATAGATAGATAGATAGATAGATAGATAGATAGATAGATAGAGTAGTTGCAACATGACTCTCATCATTCCCAATGAGAGCAGTGCTGCAAATGCATTTTCACAATACTTGGTAGACACACAGCAGCCCTGACTTCAGAAGGGGTGCGGGCGTGCTTTGAAGTGGCTTAGAAGCCACACCCGTCTACTGGGCCTCTCTCTTATATGCATACATATCTGTGTGGTACGTAAGCCAATCTCCTTTTGGTTAAAGAAAAAAGCAAGATAGGAATTATTTATTTATTTATTTATTTATTCATTCATTCATTCATTCATAAAGTTTGTATACCAACTTTTAGTTTTTCTCTCTTTTTTGTGCAAGAAAGGGTCTTTTTGTTGAGAGTTGAGGAGTTAACACGCGCATTGCATCGCCAACACATCGATTTTTATATATCGCTCCCGCTAACCTTGTTTAAGGGGGGCAAATTTAAGTGGGCCATGCAAATTTAAGCCATGCACCTCCCGGTGGTTCTCACGACCGCAGCAAAACGGGCTAGGCTCCCTTAGCCCACTTTCCTGCGGTCATGAGAATAGACTCATTTTGTTTATTTTTAGATTGTGAGCCCCATTGGGGATGGGGATATACAGAAGGGGGCCATCTTGTTTATGATTTATTTATTTTTCTATGTAAACCACTTTGAGAACTTTGGTTGAAAAGTGGCATATAAATATTCATAGTAGTAGTATAGTAGTAGTTCCATCTTGAGAGATACAGTCCCCACCACATGAGTAGGAAGGGGCTGTGCCAAGAGTGTGTCCTTTGTGAATCCTCTACTGATATTCCAGTGCCCTACTGGAATTATCTGGAGTGCCTGTAGAAGGTCCATTCCGATGAACTGCCCTCCTCACTGATAATGGATTATGCTGGGAGGATATTGGGACATCTGCGGAGAACGTCACAACATGTGCACCTTGGACCATCTGCTTCCTAACCACATGGACAGGGACTGTATTCTCCATACCAGCCATAAGTGCTCCTATTACCTTCATAACATAATTCCCTGAGGCTATTCACACGAGAGTGCACAACCTGGCTAAGGGAATGAACGTTCCCTTGACTACTTCTTCTTTTTTCCCCATTGTGTGTCTGCCATGGCGCTTCCCTACAGCTGATCCCTGGAACCAGCAGCAGGAGCCAGTGCTCGTCTGGGTGGGCAATCCACCTGCCCAAGGAAGGGTCAGCGATCGTCTGTGGTGAGGGCACGTAAAACCTGCTTTCCCCACAGACCTCCATGCAGTTCTTCTCACTGATTATGAGAAGAGCTCTCCCGTGTGCTTTTTGAATGCAGGGGAAGGAATTATTGGCTGTGTTCAGACACAATCACTTGATCCTGGTTTTCTGTCCTAGTTAAATATGGGTTAACCACAGTAGTGTGACCAGGATTGCCAAGAAATTCTGGATTCTCACAGTCAGCTCCACAGGGTTCATCCAGGGGCATATCTAGGGTAGGGCAGGCAGGGCACGTGCCCCGGGTGCCATGTTTTAAAATTAAAAAAATGGCCACCAAAAACAAAATGGCCACTGTGCATGCTCAAATGGCATCTGTGAGGCCCTAGGTCATGTCAGGTCTCACAGAGGCCATTTGAGCATGCACGGAAGCCATTTTGTTTTCAGTGGCCATATATATATATGGCCACCACACATGCTCAAATGGTCCCCACAAGGCCCTAGAGGCCAGCGGGGGGAAGGGGAACCTTTGCAGACACCCCCCCCCCCCAGTCTTTAGGAAGCCCCCCGAAGGAGCTACAGGTTAAAAAAAATTAACAAATTTTTGATATGTCACTGTACACATATTCAGATTGGCACTATGTACAGAGAATCAGGGCTTGTGAATACTGAGCTGAAGTTTATCAGCTAGGATTGTATTCATTTGCTCTTACTTTGCTTCTTGTGATAAGTGAGTTAAATGTCATGTCTTAATAATATGGCTATTAATGGTGAGTTTGTCTTTGAATCAGTGTGAAATCCTTAGTATTAAGGCCCACTGGGAGTTTCTTGCTCTCTTTCTCTCATTTTAACTGTCTTTCAGAAATACTAGAATATATTCCAAGCAGTGACACAGTTTACTCTGCATATTCTTTAATTATTTTCAGAGTATCTGGGAAAAGTCAAATTCTCCATTTATTTTTAAAACTGATATAATAGTGATGCTACAATGCATAATAGAGAATTAGACAGGCACTTATGTTTAGTTTCCCAAGTACACCTCCACATAGCATTTGGGTATTTCATGAGCCCCAGCATACTGAAATTTGTAGTTTTCCAGCATTTTTTGGTCTGGCTACGTCCACTGCTAAATAGTTTTTGAAATATTAAAAGATTAACGATCTTGACTCGTATTTTTGAGCCAATATTATGGTAAAGTTAACTGAAAGATGGGTGTCAGATGTTTGGACAGGGGGAGCAAGCGCTATTTTCCCTAGATACGCCTCTGGGTTCATCTACCCTGGATCACTGTGACTGTGTGAATGCAACCATTATTATTTAAGAAATTGTTATTGTCCAGACAGGCGCCCCTTTGGTCCCCCTTACTAAACCCAGCAGAGCTTGTCAGGGTTTTACAGCCTCAGAGTGGGTCGGGGAGGGGATTAGGCTTCACTTTCTTTGTCTCTCTGGCTGCTGAGGATCGCTGTGTCTGCCCCTCTCCTGGGGGCCTTAGAGACTCTCCACCAGCCAGTCCTCATCCCTGGCCAGCCCCTTATATAGCTCCTCACAGGCTACACACCTCCCACTCCCTTGTGTTGGGCCAATGCCCTTCTTTATTTTGATTAACCCCTCATTCCGTACAGCTGCTGCCCACTCTTCCCCCGCTTCCGTCCACCCCTTCTGGCCCCCACCCCTCGGGAAGCGCACTGATGTCTGTGTGTCTCCCTCGCAACCCTTTCCGGCAGTCGCTCCTCCTCATGGCTGGAGCTCCTGCCTGTTGCTGTCCATCTGGGGCCTCAGGGACTTGGCCCTCGCTCAGCAGCGGGCTGGGTTTCCCCTGCCTTCATCTGTCACTCACCCCCACCTCCTCGGAGCACGCCGCGGCCCCCTCCTTGGAGGTAAGGATGGCTAGAGGGGCCAGGCAAATATTATTTAAAAGTAATAGGAATGGTACCACATTGGTTGGCTCTGCCTCCTGACATGGATTCTAACCAACCCCCTACTGGTGGCCATATGTTCAGCTGTCAAGTGGCCCTATATGCGCCATCTGTGTAAGAAGGAAAGAGTTATTCTGGTTCAAAAGGCAGGATAACTTCCAATTGGATCAAAAAACCATCTGGTAGATCCTTCTTGGCCTTGTAAACAGTTCTTCTGAGATCTGGCTCCCCGCATACAAAGTAGGTTCATTTGTTTCTCCCCCACTCCCCCTTTCAACAGCCTTTTTCCTGTCACTTCAAAAAATAGAAAGCCTAGAAAAGTGGCTACCTACTGGGAAGCACCCCACTGATGGAAAAATGGAAACACCTGGTTCTGAATGATTCCAAAGCCTGTTGGTGCTCTTAACAAACATGGAGTGTCTCCAAGACTCCCAAGAATTGTGTCTATGCTGTAGAATGCTTCTCACATCATTCCCTATGGGAGAATGATCATATAATAGAGGCTCTCCATATTTGCTAGCAGCACTTGCAGGCTTTGGAATCACCCTAAACCAGCATGCATGCCCCATTTTTCCATCGGTAGAGTACTGTGCAGTATTTAAGCCAATGCCTGTATTTTATTTTTTAAATGGCTTCTTGTTTTAAATTTTAGGTTGTATGAGTGCATCCCCTTTAAGCAATCAGTCAGGAGTGTACTTGATACATTACTTTTGAGCATAGTTTCATCGGTTGATGTCCAAAAAGAAAAGAAGAAAAGAAACCCAGCCAAAAACAAATGGCAAGCTGTTGCAGTTATTCAGTCAAAGGACCATTTGAGAATACAATGGAGGAAAGTTAGCCTTGGGTGTCTTTCTCACCTACCATCTGTTGGTCTGCTAACCACCTTCTAAACTGAAATGATCCGAAATGTTTTGACTGCCTATGCCAAAAAATTAGG
Organism: Hemicordylus capensis; assembly: GCF_027244095.1. Lineage (NCBI taxonomy): Eukaryota > Metazoa > Chordata > Lepidosauria > Squamata > Cordylidae > Hemicordylus > Hemicordylus capensis. Next base: position 31,571,834 of record NC_069661.1, on the reverse strand, counting down.
GGTTTCTTTTTGTTTTTTTCCATTGCTCACTGCCCAACAACCTATTTCAGCCAGCACTGTTCCCCCTCATTTTTAGCAAAATGCCTGGAAGTTTTCCAGTCTGTCTTTACAAGGCAGCTGCCCCTCAGACATACAGCCCCCAAAGGATGATGAGGGTAACTGGAAAGAGCTATCACATCATTGCAAAAATCTGCTTGTCATTGTCTTACTTTGGCTTTCTGCATTAATAAAGCTGCTTCAGCTGCCCGTTTGCTGGCTGTTTTCAAAGATGTGCATTGAAAACAATGTTACTATTGACCAGCTATGCCTGATAGTACAGGGAGATAAAGTGCTGCCTTATGCTGAGCCAGTTAATGGGTCCATCTAGACCAGTACATCAAAACAAACTGAGGCTATTCACACGATTGCAGAAAATCGGGCTAGCCTCTGCTAGTCCAATTTTCTGCAACCTGAGAACCACCAGGCTCGGCTGCAAGCCCAGTGGTTCTTGAGCGGGTAACCCGCTCAAGTAGCCCGCCCCTAAAACCTGGGGTTTTTTTTATTGTGAGTAGCCGCAGTGCGGCTCTGTGCCATGGTTACTCATGAGTAGACCCCCGGCAGGAGGCTGAAAAGCAGCCTCCCGGCTCGGGGGTCTCCCCAGTATGCCCTGCACGCTCGTGCAGGGCATACTGGAGCTTCCGGGGGCCATGCGGCCCCCGAACTCCCCACCCCCGCTGGCTCCATCACAGAGTCGGCAATCGTATGGGCAGCTGATCCAGCCACCCAGGGCTCCCGCCCTGATCGTCTGTGAGGAGAGCGGGCTTATCCTGCTCTCCCTGCTGAGCTCCTCAAACTGGGTCTCACTGATCGTGAAACCTGGCTCACTATGTTTTGTTGTTATGAGAATACTAAAACATAAGCCTCAGGCTTATGCATTCCTCTCTCCTTTGCATGAAAGGGAAGGAAATTGGAAGCAACTTTTTGTGTCTTTGAAGAAACCACAGTTTCCTGTTATATCTGAATATAAGGAACTGCGGTTTCTACAAACCACAGTTTGCTCACAAATCTTGCAATTCAGGGTCAAGCCATGGTTTGATATCTTGGTTTTGTGAAGTTCCCTGTATAAAATGGCAAACTGAGGCTAGTGCAAAATCATGAGAGGGAAATTTAGGTCTCTACTCCATGTGCAAATCAGAGAGGAAAGGGAGAGGGAGTATACGAGCCTGAGGGGCTATTCATACAACCTACTGGGAAGGCAGGCAGGTGGGCAAGGAGAAGGCTCCTCAAACCTTTACTTACCACCAGATGATCATTATTTCGTTAGTGGAAGTGCGCTCTGTGAGCCCACACGAAACAGCCTTGCTCCGTGCAGCATAGAGCAGGGTGGATTGATCTGAGGCCAGGACCTGTCCTGGCCCCTGGAAATCCCACAATGTACCATGTGAGTGTGCAGTGCATTGTGGGGATTCCCCCAGAGACAGGCAGGCACCCGTCAGTCTTGCAGCTCCGGCTGAAAGCAGCTGGCGCTGACACATGGTCAGGTAAATGGGGTTAAGGGAGTGCTCGCTCCCTTAACTTCATCCAAGAGCCCGGCTTCTTAGCTGGGTTTGGCGCCGAGGTGCCACTAAGAGCTACTTGGCTCCCAGCAATTACCATGGGCAGCCAAGCCCAGGCTTAGCTGCTCTAGCCCGGTCTTGGCTGCTCATGAGAACAGCCTCTGAGAGTCATGCTGGCACGGTCTCATCATGAACAACCATGGTTTGTGGTGACATCTGAATGTGGCTTGAGTAATAGCCATTCTTCAGAGTCTCAGAAAGTGACTTTTCCCAGATCTGCTACATGAGAACCACTGGAAATGCCAGTGATTGAATCCTTATGGTGCTTTATACATGCTTTAACTGTGCTGTTGCAGAAATTCCTTCCTCTGTCATGTACCAGTCCTGAATCAATGGCAGTTTCCTGCCCAGAGCACATAGCAGCTTCAGGGACAGGGTTTTTCCTGAGATCTCAACATTGAAGAAAAAGGTTAGCTCGCCCAAGTCATGGTCCTAGTCAGAATCAGCCTCCTCCACAGCTGCTACTTTAAAAAAAAAAAAAAGGAAAGGAAAACAGAAGCAATTTCAGTGTTACATGTTTTTTGGCTCTGAAAAGCAGCAGACACCTTTCCTTCAGTTGATCATAGATGAATCTTTCAATATGCATACATTAGTTCTTCTATTAGTTATTTTCAAATTATTTTTAATTGGTCAAAAATCCCTTTGCTGCACTTAATAGATAGAGGCTTTATAAATGATTTATTTGTTTGATGTAGAATTCATACAAGAATCAATAAGTAACATTAGGATGTATTGATTATAATGCCAACCTGTTTCTTATTGGACGAGGACAAGAGTATTAGACTTTGAGGTCATTCACACAATCAAAACTGTGTTCTACCCAGGTTTGAGAGCTGTGTATGCTCCCAATTTTCACTTGTGTAGAAGCAAGGTAAGAGGAAAAACTGGGTAGAAGTGATTGTGTGGAAGCAGGTTAGAAGGAAAAGCTACCCAGGTTATTCTCCTACCTTGCTTCCACACAACCAAAAAAGGGGAGGGCACACAGCTACCAAACCCGGGTAAAACACAGTTTTTGGTTGTGTGAATAACCTTCGTCTCTCCTTAACCATTGAAGTTGCACACCTAATGTATCCTTAATGATTCGGGTTCTGCTTCTAATGTCTCCTGAAATGGTGGAATAAATTGGTAAGCACAGTTGATCAAAGATTATTATATCCTTTTGTACATTCAAATGATTCTGCTAGCTGCCAATGACATGGGCGACATTTCTTAGAAGATCATCTAGGATAGGGGTTCCCAAACAGTGATACCCCTGATCTAGGAAATTTCACCCAAATAATTTGCAGCTAATATAATCATGTGTGCATATAGTACCCAGAATGTTGGGGGCAATATGCTAAATCATTGTAAACCGCTTAGAGAGCTCCGGCTATAGAGCGGTATATAAATGTAAGTGCTATTGCTATTGCTATATAGCTACCAGGGTGGATAAAAATCAAGGAGTTGTTTTTTTTTAATCAGATTTTTAAAATTTTAAATTGGATTGTTAAAATTTAAATCAGATGTATTAAATAAAATGCTTTTTGATGAAAAAAATCTATCTAAAGATAGTTTTCTATTTAAGATACATTATAATCCAAAGGTTATTATTCATCATGAAATAAGGATTAGTTTAAATTATGTAGCATGTGGCTATATATATGCAATGTTTAAATTTTTTGGTAAATGAATTCCATTAATCCACTCACAATGTCATGCTCTTCCAGAGGTGTCTGTAAGATTATTTTGGGCAATTTTTCTATCTAGAAGAGGACCAAAAATGAAAGCTTCATCTGGTTGTAAATATTAAGATTATACCAGCAAGAATGAGTCTTTATGTAAAAAACAACAACCCATAATTTAAATCTAGTCTTATGGACTAGTGATTTAAATCATGATTTAAATCGTGATTTAAATTGATTTGATTTAAATCAAATCCACCCTGATAGCTACTGTATATCAAATCAGAATTACCTTAAGGGTTTGATCTTCATTTGATCTGCAATAATCTGTGTTTATTTTACAAAAAAAGGTTATCTGGGCAGTTTTACACTGATGCTATTGATCATGTAAAACCTTTGTTATGGACTTAAACAAATGTCAGTGTATGTGACCGTCAGGTTCACAAACACTGTTAAAAATATAATGAATTATCCCAAAGACAACGCAACTGATTTACAAGTCTTGGAGAGCTTTGTTTGTTTAAATCCCGTGTTTTCAGAAAACTGAAGAAATATTTTCATAACTGTATGCTTTCTCAAAAATGTTGACATGCTTGGAGAAATGGTAGCATAAAACAAAACCAAAAAAAGCATTTTGAGGCCAAAAATATCACCTGTGTGGTAGCTGTCTAAATATAAGGAAAAGTTCAAAAGTATAATCATGAGTGCAAGATAATTTTTCACAGAAAGAATATCACAGACAGGCAGAATATCGCTGACCAGCATAAGATCAGTGCTAATTCTCCATAAATTTATACCTGGATCCTCAAGAGAAGAAGCTAATTTTAATGAAGAGAACGACAACAAAGTTCCTGAAAAGCCTTACATCAACCATGTGCTACTGTTAGAAATTAATTTTCTTAAAAATATATTGACAGCTCACTCTGCAAACCTGTGAAGCTGAAGCACTTGGATTTAATCCAATTTAAGTCTCTTTGAAGCAAATTATATTGAATTGGCTTAAGTCCAAGTACCTGAAGTCCAAACAGCGAAATTAGGTTAGATTCAAGTGGATTGGGCTAATATTTGAGTTGTTCTGGATTATTCCTTTTCTGGCAAGCTTCATGCTTTTGGTTAGAGTGACTACAAACATGAAGAAGATGGAAAAGAAACAGGAAGTGTAAGTGTCTCCTGTTTCCTATTCCTACACTTTGCCATCACATCCAGCGTTTTGCACAATGCGATGTGCAGACTAGAGGTGTGTATGAAATGGATTTTGTGATTCATTTCAAGCCTGAAATGAATAACAAAATCCTTGAATCGATTCGTTGAAACAGCAGCCAAAACCAGCTGTTTCGACAAATCAACTTTGCATCACTCAAATCGATTTGTGTGTTTTGAGTGCCATTTTGAGGTCTCTTTCTTCTGGGAGAGCTGGTCTATCAGTGGGTAGACCGGTCCTCCAAGGCAGGCCAACCTGCTAAGTCTGGAGCAGAGGGCTGATCTACCTGCCAACCCCAATCAGGAGACTAGCTCTCCCTGGGAAAACAGGCCTCAAAATGGTGCTTGAAACACTCAAATCAATTTGATCAAAATGAGGTAGTTTTGTTTCGAACTTAAAACAGGCCCTTAATTCTAAGGGCAATTTGTTTCAATTTCATAACACTTGAAATGGCCAATTTGAACTCAAATCAATTCAAGCTCGAAGTGATTCGCACATCTCTAGTGCAGACAGCTGCCTTAAATTTTTCTTATGGTAAAGATTAGAAAGTAAGGCTAAACATGGTATATAAATGAGCTTATTAATAGTAGTAAATTAAGGAAGAGGAAATGGATTCCTCTTGAATATTAAGTCTGATGTACAGATGCAGAGAACTGAGGTGGGAGTGAACTGGTAGAATTTTGAGGTAACTACTGAGTGGACTGTACAACTCAGGCCTTGGGCCAGATGGTGGGGTGTGCAAAATGTTTCAAGCTCAAAACAGAATGCCATTCAAAAAAAGAGCCTGTTTGGATCTCAAAACAGAATGACCCCAGCACCATGATGGAGGACTCCTTTTCCCTTGCTGATTGGTTTTCTTGCACTAGCTTCCAATTGACTTGAAATCTACCTGCTTCTTGGTTGGCTTGTTATCATACAAATCAAGTGTTGTCATGGGCAACTGTGCCCTCATTGACTGGGTGGGGGGAGGGAGGAGAGAGGAGGGAGGGGTTTAAAAATGAGAGAATTGCAAATTCAAAATGTATTCAAAGGAACTGGGAGGCAGAGAGAGCACCCTTATACTGCGCCTCTCTTGAAGAGGAGGATATATCAGGAGAGGAGGAACAAACGCTTATTTTGTGGTTTTCTTTTTTTAGCACTGAGTATGTTTTGCTATTGCTACTATAACTATCTGGTTTTGCTGGCTTTCTCACTGACAAAGGCAGAACTTGGGTGCTTGCCTTTGCTTTCCTTGAGTTGTGGTTTGTTTTGTTTGTGAGATAGTGTTGTGGCGAGAAATGGAGAGTGGCAGCTGTGTGTGTGTGTGTGTGTGTGTGTGTGTGTAATAATTCTTGGTGGTGTGTGTATAAAATTATTCTTGGTGATTGCTGTGATGAGCTCCATGTCTGGCCTTAAGACTAACTTGTGTGTTGGCTTTGCAATCTGCATTGCAAGGTGTACTCAATCAAAATGTGGCTGAAGCTGGACTTATGACTATACTTGCTGCCAAGGTGCTGCTGTGGCAGCTGTTGCGATGTTAGGGAGTCATAATTGTGTGTGAGAGAGCAACTTGTACCAATGATGTTACTGTGGCACAGGCACTATGACTGGCAGTGGATTCTGGGTCAGTGATTCTTTTTTGGCCATTTTTGGTCTCTGTTTGTCTGTTGTTCTGTGTTGGGAGGAACAGATTCCCTTTTAATGTGTGCTTCTAATCTGCAGTGTTTTTCAAGGCAGGGTTGCAAACTGCATTGCAAATTGCAATACAAAACTTGTGTGTACTCTGTGAGCGTGGCTTGTTCAGGCCATAGGGAACAATGGGGAAACTCAAAACACCCCATTGTTCCCCAGGGGTAGCTCTTAGAGACACAAACGTGAGTTATGTGGTAGGGCATGATGGGTGCTACCTACCACCCAACCCACAAAAGAAATGGGCAAGTGGGTGATTTTACTTTGGCCCAAACCCCCATAGGATCCTTTGGGGGTTGGGGGAAAAGTTAAAACTTTGTTAAAAATCACACATGTACCCATTTCTTTTGTCGGTTGGGTGGTACCACGTACCATCACACACGTACCCATTTCTTTTGTCGGTTGGTACCCATCATGCCCTACCACTCAACCCACTCCAGTGTCCCTAGGAGCTACCCATGCGGAACCGGCTCAACTGCTGTTTTGACGAAACCTTTAAAGCATTGTGCATTTTGTGTGCATGTGCCTGAAATGAAATGCAAAATCCACTCGGTGCACACCCCTACCAGACAGCCCTGGACCCTGGGGGCAAAACCAGGCCCTAGGTTCCCACCCTCCTGGTGTCCTGGTGCCTCCTTGACAAGCTGCCGCCCTTGGGGCCTATCGGTCAGGTAGACAAAGAAAGTGCACTGCCACAGCCTTTAACTGCCACTCCCCCCACCACTCTTTTGCTCTGGAAAGAAAAAGCAAAGAGGGGGTGCTGCCGAAGGCCTCCTTTTTGCTCCTACCCTGTGAGAGCCAAGAGGAAGCACTATAAATGCCTGGCTACTGCCGCCTCCTGCTCCTTCCCTCCGCAGGGAGGGTCCCTCTGCCCATTCCCACTGGCTGCCACCACAGCCCCACCACTCCCGTCCTGCTCCCTCCAGCCAACAGATTCTGTGGTGACTCAGGGGCCTGGAGAAATGCCCATTAGCCGATGCGGGTGCCCATTTTTGAAAATATAGTGATGGCTTTTAACGTGTTTTTATTTCGCTCAACTTCAGACCTAATGGGCTGGCTCTGCTGAGTTTAACTATCCCTGCCATTTTCTCTGTGGTTTGTAGTAAGTTGTGTTCATTTTCTTCTCTATCTGTTTCTGTTGTGTTAAAAGTTAGGCCGCTTCTTGTGAAAAGCTGTCTTTTGAAAGGCAGGGTTGAAATGTATCAAGGAAGGGCTAACTAATTTATTTTCCCACAGATGCCACTGAACAGAAGGTGCAAGATTCTAGCTCCAGTGAGTAAACTTGTTTTATCTTCCTCCTCCCCCAATTTCCCATGGGTAACTTTTTAAGGCAGTGGTTCTCAGACTTGGGTCCTCAGATATTGTTGGACTACAACGCCCATCATGCCCAGACACAATGGCCAAAGACCATTGTGGCTGGGGATGATGGGGGTGGTAGACCAACAAAATCTGGGGGCCCAAATTGGAGAATCTCTGCTTTAAGGGAAGAAGCTGTTTCTCCAAGAGTTGCTGAAATGAAGTGATCCGCTTTATCTCAGTCCTTGGTGGACTGTGGACCTGCCTGTCTGTCTGCCTTAAGACTTCTCTGAAAGAGAGCCCAGGCTATAATGAGAACAGAAATGACACCGCTTTCACCTCCGAGCACTGCAATTATTCCCGAGGATGGAGGTTAATGTGATACAAGTGAAAAAACCTGAACCATGTCACCCTTACAGAGAGCAGACATCGACTTATGCATGCCCAAATGGCTTGTCTTTCTCAGACCTTTCCTTTAAGAATACAGGAAACATCCCAGGCAAACAATTTGTGTGGAAACTTCTACTGTCGTCACTGCTGATATTTGGGTGCTACATCCTCTATAAGGTACAGAGTAACAGTGATATAGGAAGATGCTGAAAGGCATCATCTCATACGGCGTGGGAGGAGGCAATGGTAAACCCCTCCTGTATTCTACCAAAGGCAACCACAGGGCTCTGTGGTCACCAGGAGCTGACACCAACTCGACGGCACACTTTACCTTTAATAAAACATAGCACAACTCCATGGTAAGGAAGGTTTCAGTCCTTAATATCTAAAACTACAGATGTCAGGGCTCCAGCCGCTGTGTGTGTATGTTGGTTTATATTCTCATCTAACCTTTCAGCCCCACTGAAGGGACCTCCAAGGCACTTTGCCATAAAATTTTAAAATGTGCATATATATATATATGGCTTAGAGAAAAGGGGTGGGGGAGGAGGGGTGGCATTTGGCATCCCGTTTCAGGTACCAGAACACTTTGGGCCACTGCTGCATGCATGTATGCAATATATGGGCTTGTAACTGTAAGGGAGTACTTGCTTTAAAAAACAACCCTGATATTTGTATATCTCACTCTCAAAAGGGCAAAGGACATGAAGAGCATTACAAAATAGTTCAGTTGCTTCCACACTGTGTAGAAAGCTGGAATGGGGCTTCACTGTGCCCCCAAATCACCTGATTACTAGAAACAGCTGACATTTACAAGTAAAAATACTCAGAACATAGGAAGCTGCCTCATAACGAGTCAGACACTTGGTCTGTCTAGCTCAGTATTGTCTTCACAGAGTGGCAGCGGCTTCTCCAGGTTGCAGGCAGGAGTCTCTCCCAGCCCTTTCTTGGAGATGCCAGGGAAGGAACTTGGACCCTTCTGCATGCAAGCAGGCCAGGGCTCTTCCCAGAGCAGCCCCATCCCCTAAGGGGAATATCTCACACTGCTCACACATGTAGTCTCCCATTCAAATGCAATCCAGGGTAGATCCTGCTTAGCAAAGGGGACAATTCATGTTTGCTACCCCAAGACCAGCTTTCCTCACATTGGCTGACATTCAGAGCAGCCTAACAGTAGCACAGTGGGAAGATGTGCCCATGCAATGGAGAGCTTCCTCGCTGCCACTCCAGCCAGGCAGTCTTGGGTGGGCATCGGGGGGGGGAGCGAATGTCGACAGCCTCTGCTGCCTCTGGGTGTGTCTTTTTTAATCCCAAAAAATTCCCTGAGGGATATGTGACCCTCTTGGACATATTTTCAGGTGACATAGGGCACTTCCGGAGGCAGGGCAGACTACTGATATTCATTCTCCCCTGCTGTTCGCCGAAAACTATGCAGCCAGAGTAAAAGGGTAAAGTGTGCCGTTGAGTCGGTGTCAACTCCTGGTGACCACAGAGCCCTGTGGTTGTCTTTGGTAGAATACAGGAGGGGTTTACCATTGCCTCCTCCCGCACAGTATGAGATGATGCCTTTCAGTATCTTTCTATATCACTGCTGCCTGATATAGGTGTTTCCTATAGTCTGTGAAACATACCAGCGGGGATTCGAACCAGCAACCTCTGGCTTGCTCGTCAAGTCATTTCCCCACTGTGTCATTAGGTGGCTTATGCAGCCAGAGTACAGCTAAGAAAACTCTCCATGTAAACACGACTTCCTGTTGTGCTGCCCATAAATGGTCCTGGATGTTAGCTGCTATGTTTATCTCATATAGCCATCACAAAGTAAGCAAAACCATATATAGGTGAAATCTTTATACATACACACACACCCCTTTACATTGACTGGAATTCCTTGATGTTGGTTGACACATTTTGAAATTTTTTTTATTCTTATTCCATATGGGGAAAGTGTTACAAACCTTAAGGTCTCACAGAAAAATATATATTGAGGTTTCTCAGCAAATATACTGCTGTTTGCAGTATATGCACAAGCAGGCCTCAGAGGTTGGGGAGGAAACCTAGTTATCTTCTTTCATACAGACTGCAAATCTGCCACCTAGTGGTTGTAAAGGGAATATAGGAAGCCTTGCACCTTAAACAAGATTTTTAACAAGTAGTGAAGTCTACGGAGAAAATCATCAGAATTGTTTATCTTAAAATTAAAAAAAAAAAAAAGAATTTATTTGGCAATGCATGCAAATCAGGATAACTTTCTCCATTATGGGCAGGTTTTGTTTTGCCACTTGTTATCGCCTTGACAGGGATGACCCTCTGCATATTCCCAAGCGTGGTTGTGTACAAAATGTGCCGGAAGACAACTCCAGGTATTTGCTAAACTCCGGGGGGGGGGGGGTCAGAACATTAATCCCTGACATACTAGCTTCCCAGTGCTGGAATGTCAAGATAATATGGATTTCTTTCTCCTTCCAGAGCGGCAAGAGAATGGAACAGAACAGTAAGTTATTTCTTTTTCCCTGTACCTTTCCTGAGCCTTCATGTTAAAGCAAAGGGGTTTCCTAATAAGACTTCTAAAGGCCCAGTTCCTGGATGGCATTCTTTCATAGAAGCAACTCAGCTGACTTGCAACTTCTGCATCTACAGTACTAGTCCAAGTTCAGAGGAATCCTCCTCTAGCATTGGTTCTGACGCAGCCACTGACCCTATCTGTTTCTTTCCAGGGACAAAGTAAGCAACTGGTTAAAGTGCCTCAGGCTTTTCAAGAGAAATTGGCTTACTCTAGGCCCTTCCCCTTTGTTAAGAAGTTTGTTGTCAGTTATTAGTTATCAGCTTCGGCCCTCCTGCAGATGCTGGCCTGATGATTGATTGACTGATTGATTGATTAAGTGCCGTCAAGTCAGTGTCGACTCTTAGCAACCACATAGATAGATTCTCTCCAGGATGATCTGTCTTCAACTTGGCCTTTAAGGTCTCGCAGTGGTGCATTCATTGCTGTCGTAATTCAGTCCATCCACCTTGCTGCTGGCCGTCCTCTTCTTCTTTTTCCTTCAACTTTTCCCAGCATTATGGACTTCTCAAGGGAGCTGGGTCTTCACATAATGTGTCCGATAGTTTTACCCTAGTCATTTGTGCCTTGAGTGAAAATTCTGGATTGATTTGTTCTATGATCCATTTGTTTGTTTTCCTGGCTGTCCATGGCATCCTCATTTGGTCTCTTCTCCAGCACCAAATCAATGCTTTTTCTGTCTTGCTTCTTCAAAGACCAGCTTTCACATCCATAGAAAGTCATGGGGAAAACCATAGTCCGAACTATTTCCTGAGCCTGTTGGCCTACAACTGTTGGCCTACAACTCCCATGATCCCTGGTTATTGGCCACTGTGGCTGGGGATTGTGGAAGTTGTAGTCCAAAAACAGCTGAGGGGCCTAACTGGCTTAAAAGGAATCAGTCTACCAAATACCAATAGAAGTTCTCAGGTACCCACTCATTCACCAAGCATCCCTTCTAGATCTGAGCATATCATTTGGATGGCTTTAAAAGAGGCTTAGACAAATGGACAGGTCTGTCAATGGCTACTAGTCTTTATGGCTATAGGCTACCTCCAAGCTCAGAGGCAGGCAGGAGGCCTCTGAATACAAGGGAGCAACATCAGGAGAGGGACATGCTTACGATTCCTCCCAGAGGGATCTGGTGGGCCACAGCAGGCAACGCAATGCTGGACTCAGTAGGCCTTGGGCTTGATCCAGCAAGGCTTTTTTTGTGCTTCTCTGCATGTGTAAGTGTACAAGAACCTAATGCAATTGGTTTCCACTCAGTTTCATGCTGCTGCAATATTACACCTCCGCTCTGGTAACTAGTGACATCTTTGTTCACTGGTGCAAGCTTCTCTGGGTCATAATATATCAGGATGGGGCACTTGAGAGGATTGATTCCTTTCTCTTTTAAAAGCAGTCTCTCCCTCAGGCTCTGAGAGCTGGACAATGAGGTCATTATCACAACCAGTCCATAGGAGAGCTCGGGTAGGGCTGTCCATGAGAAGCGCTGTGATCACTCCCGATTCCAGCGCTCCTCCCTCAGGTAGCCCGGGTTTCAAACTCAGGCTAAAAGTAAGGTAGGAGGGTGCGTGCATGCCTCCTACCTCATGCCTAGATCATATGGAAGCTCAGGCTGCCAGCAGTTCCTCCCTGGCTGCCGGCAGCCATAGCTTCCATAGAGCTGAGGGGAAGGAGCGCCCAGCAGTGGGAAATCCCTCAGTGCACCACACTGCTTGCACAGTGCATTGTGGGATTCCAGGAGGCCCAGTTCTCTTCCCCCCAGCTCCCAATTGACACACTGCTTGCTGCCCAGCACCCCGCCACTCATGTGGGCTTGTGGGTGGTGGAGACCTGGTCAGGCCTGGGATCGTCTGGGGAAATTATAAGTTCATTCCTTTCCCTCAGCCCTCCCCAGTCTCAATAGGTGTGGTTGTGTTAACGGCTTTAATATTTCTCTTCAGTAATTCACCCAGTGGCCTTAACACTACTGATAAATTTACCAGGTGTTAACCCATACAGTTTACTATTCCCAGTAGATGAGGTCATTCACACAATCAAAAACTGTGTTCTATCCAGGTTTATGAGCTGTGTGTTCTCCCAGTTTTCAGTTGTGTGGAAGCAAGGTAAGAGGAAAACCTGGGTAGAAGTGATTGTGTGGAAGCAAGGTAGGAGAGAAAACTAACAAGGTTTTCCAAGGTTCTTATTGTGTGCATGACCTAGATGACTGGAACATTAATAGGTATTAATGGGCTCATATCTTGTCCAGTTTATACCACCATCCTTGTTTATTTTATGTTGCCCAAATTTAATTTCAGTTAAATTTATTCTTTATTAAGCCCCAACTTGCCAATTCTACTCAGGACCTCCTTTGGGGTTTTGGTATTTTCCTCACTGATGACTCAAATACCAACATGTCACCTATGAAAACAGCAGCTCTGTTCTCACTTTCTCCTGTATGCATTTCTTCAACACATGAGCCCTTAAGTTCAACACTTGTACAAGTATACAGGATATACAGGTACAGTTATTCACATGTTAAGCTGAACACAGGTACAGCAGCACACTTCCTATCCGTATCCTGCATTTCAGGAGAGTCTGTACCCAGGTTCACTTTTAAAATGAATGCAGGTAAAATATAATGTATAAATATAAATATAATGCCTTTATAGGGCTCTGTGTCTCAACACTCATACAATCTAGCCTGGTTCAGGTGTTCAAAGAGAACACTGTTGAACATGCTTACGGGACTAGAAGCAGGTCAGAAATCCAGGCCGTCACTCACTCTCCCAACCTGCCCTTTACCCTTAGAGCAGCGTTCAACTGAAGAGATAAAGACTGTAAGCATGATTGTGCCCACTTCCATGATCAGGAGGCTGCCGTGTGATCTGAGGAGAGGTCTTGCCATTCACTGCCTTTGCCAGGGACTTCCCACTCTTCTGCCACCTTTCACCACCTTTGCTGGCCTTCACAACCCTGCTAATCACCACCGCCATGGCTGGCTTCCTGCCCTTTGCTGTCCACAGCATGGTGTAATGATGTCACTACCCGGCGCCTGGCGGGCAGTGGCGACATTATACCTCACCACAGCCTGCAAAGGGCAGAAGCAAGCCAGCTGTGGCAGTGGTGGTTAGTGTGGTCTGGGAATCCAGCTAAATAAAGTCTGCCAGCCCAGAAGCTTTAAAAAAAACAAACTAGGTCTCAACCTGAAGGGGAGCAAGGAAGGGGCACGGTGAGCTTCCCAGGGAAGGCATTTCATAGAATTGGTGCCACCACTGAAAAATCCCTCCTTGACTCCCTTATATAGCAGAGCCACCTGGAGCAGGCTTCAGTTGCTGATAAAAGCTAATGACCACTTTTTGATTGTAGCCATAGTTCTGTTTCAGAGAATTGCCCTTTTTCCTCCATGGTACAATTGTGCCCTTAAATGTTTCCCAACAGAGCTCCATCGGATAAAGAGAACGTGAAACTTATTTCTGTGAAGACAACTTCTCCAGAGACTGGTAGGTTGCTTGGATTCCTTCATACTTGTACATATGCTGGGAGGCGTGAAGAAAGGGCTCTCACAAATTAGATTGGGCTCAGATGAACCATCTGGTTTTGCTGGCCCTCTTGGGCTTCAGAACTTGTGTGAAAAGAGGTTGGCCTATGTGCCCAACCTAGTCTTCTGGGGCTACACAATGCAGGGAATGATTAGTAATGGAGACCAGGCTGTCTTTGAGAAGAGCTGGTCTGTCATTACTGAGCTTCTCATTAAGGAACACTAGATACATTTTCAAGGGATCCAAGGATTCAGTGGAACACAGTCTGGAAGCACCTGCTAAGGGTTCCTATTAGTCGTAGTGACTTCTAACTAGCAGCAGGAGGGGTGGGGCTGTTGCTCAGTGGAAGGGCATCTGTTTAGTATGCAGAAGGCCCTGGGTTCAAATTCCAACATCAGTGGTGCCCTTTGGACCGCATGCCCAGTCCAAAGTCCGGTCCCCCACAGGCCTGCCCCCATACCCCAAATGCTCAAAAAAATTGCCACCCTCATTGGCCTCCCAGCACCATGCTGGGTGGCCAAGCACACCAGCAAGACTTGAATTTCTTCTAAAAATTGGATCTTACCTTGCAGCGGCACCCTCCCCGCAAAAGTCCTTTAGGTCCAGGCTCCAAAATTTCCTAAGTGCACCTCTGCCCAACATCTCCAGGCTGGGCTGAGAAAAATTCCTGTCTGATGGCCTGGAGAGCTGCTGCCAGTCAGAGTAGACAATACGGAGCTAGATGGACCAATGGTCTGACTCAGTATAAGGCAGCTTCCTATGAAATACTGACTGACATTCAGACTAAGTTGCTCAATAGTACTACTCAATAGTAACATCAATAGTACTACTAAAGTGTGCTGTCAAGTTGGTGTCAACTCCTGGCGACCACAGAGCCATGTGGTTGTCTTTGGCAGAATACAGGAGGGGTTTACCATTGCCTCCTCCCGCGCAGTATGAGATGATGCTTTTCAGCATCTTCCTATATCGCTTCTGCCCGATATAGTACCAGTGGGGATTTGAACCGGCAACCTTCTGCTTGTTAATCAAGCATTTCCCCGCTGCGCCATTAGGTACTAAAGGACAACTAAATTTCAGTAGGATTTCAACTGAGCAATTTAGTCAGGATGTCAGTCAGTGATGAAATTTCCTAGAGGAAGTACTAATTTAGTCAGGATGTCAGTCACTATTAGCAAACGCAGGGTGAGTTTTTTAAAAATATATTATTCTTTTAGGAAATAGGAAATATTGCTTCCGCTGCTCTGGGTGCTTCTAAGTCTCTCACCCTGGCTACGAGTTCTCTTTCTGCAAAGCAAATGCTTGATAAACTCTTTCCTGAACAGTGTTGCCTACATACTATATTTGGAAGACATCTGAGTCATAACCACTTGAGGAACATTATTTTTCTCTTCCCGCTCACACTCCAGTTAATTTGATTCATATTTAATGTACTTTTGCAGTTGAATTCCAAAATTTAATATATTTTCTGCTCACACACACATTTCCATAAGTATAAAATCCACTTTTGCTTTTCGGGTCTTGTGAAATATCCAATTTTTCAGTAAAAGGGCCTAAAAGTAAAGGCTGCGCTGGCTTCAAACCTGCCCAGGATATTTCTTTCACATCCACATATAATCACATCCCCCTTAATCTTTGCCTTCTGAAGGAAGTGAAACTAGCTTCTCAAGCTCTGGAAAGAGTATCCAGGGAAAAGCAGCTCATAACAGCAGGAATGCAAAGAATGGTGGAGAACCGCCAGCAAAATTATTTTCTTCCTGCCTTTATTAAAATATTTATATCCTGCCCTTCCATCCTAAGACAGGACCCCCAAGAGTGTTCTTTCTGACAACTATCATAACGCAATTGTCGATAAAACAGCGGAAACCATATAAGCCAGTGTTGCTCACTGCAAGGCCTGGGCACCAGTAGCAGCTCCTACTGACCCTAAGGATGGCTCCCTGACTAATGCTTTATAAGCCCTGTGTGAACCTTTGGCCAAAGCCAAATACTTTGCACAGCCCTCCTGGCACTGCTGCACAGAAGTGACTGTTCCCACTGCGGAATGCTGCGTTTATGCCCAGTGCCAGTGGGGTCCTTTAAAGGAAATGGAGCCTTCTCAGGCCCTAGCCCTTTTGGAAGGCATGTATGGGATACAGTGCAGTCCTTCCCTGTACTTTCCCTGTAGAGCTGAATGGGGACAACACTAGGAAGGAGGACTAAAATTTTCAGTACTCTGTGCTTGCCTTCCAAGATGGCGCTGGGGCTCAAGAGGGATGAGTTTCTCTGGAAAGGGCCCCACCAGCACTGGGGGAAATCTCGGCACAGTGCAGGAGCGAGCACAGTGGGAAATGACTCTCACTTTGAAGCATTTTTGGTCAGATTGGCCCCCACTGGAACAATCGTGAAGATCACCAAGACAGAAGTCATAACAAGAACAGTAATCATGAACATAGCATAAGCAAGAGTGCCCTACTAAAATTTGTCCCCCTCCCTCCCCCAAAAGTTGGCATTAGCTTCCATCTAGAAGAAGTCCGCTGGATCTCCTGTGACAGAGGGTTCCACAGCCTGCACACCATCACTGAAAAGGCACTGTCCTGTATAACCATCAGCCACACCTCAGATGGTGGTGGTATGTGGGACAGTTCTTCCTCTGAAGATTGACATGTGCAGGCCCATTCATATCAACAACTCAATTCTCAGCTTAGCACCATTGTCTGCTGCAGATCTAACACTTAATACAATACAATACAACAAATATTTATATACCGCTTTTCAGCCCAAGTTCCCAAAGTGGTTTACATACAGAAATAAATTAATAAATAAATTAAATGGCTCGCTGTCCCCAAAGGGCTCACAATCTTAAAAGAAACATAAGAAAGACACCAGCAACAGCCACTGGAGGGATGCTGCGCAGGGGTTGGATAGGGCCAGTTGCTCTCCCCCTGCTAAATAAAGAGAATCACCACTTTTATTTCCTCTAATTAAGATCTTTATTAATTTCTAATACAGAGAGTAGAATCACCAATTTTAAGAGGTGCCTCTTTGCTCAGTTAGCAGGGGACTTAAAGTCAAAATAGACGTGGTATGGGAACTCCAACCTATTTCCCTTTTCCTAAAACTTGTACAGGGTCCATTTGGATCAGGGCCATGACACAGAAGGAGTTAGTCCTTGCCTTTGTGTTTTCCCTCTGACTCAGATCCTGCCCTCTTTGAAAATCCATATAGCCACCATAGGGAAAACTTATGGGCACAATTTTAGATTGGGGCCATGGTGCCAGGGGGAAAGGTCCAAATCAGTGACTCTCACAGCTCCCTTCTGAAAAATAAAACTACATCAACTAGCATGCCACAGAAGGGAATGTGGCCAGCTTGAGCACTGTCTGTATGTTGTATGCCCCACTAATGGGGCTATGCTGCAGAGCAGCTCCACTTCATCATAAGGGCTCTGTGCATGCAGTTGCTTGATGTGATACCCATTTGAAATAATGGGCATAATGTTGCACAACTGCATGCATAGAATACTTACAACAGAGCGGGACTTCCCTGCAATGCAGCCCTGTTGGTAACATGTGTGCAGGAATGTGGGCTTACTCAAGTTGCCCACATTCCCTTGCATGCCTGTGGGCCACCGGGTGTTCCCATCATAGAACCCTATCTAGGGCCAGTCTAAATCCACCAGGCAGACAAAATTGGTCGCCAAGGGCATCAATTCTTGCGGGGTGCTGCATGCTTCCCTTTCCCTCCACAAGCAACCACTGGCACATCTAACTTGCTGGATGTGCCCATTCACTCTTCTCCCTGGAAGGTGAGTGGGAGACACAGGTGGAGGGGGGAAAGCATGAGCAAGCAAAGTCAGCCTTGTCTTGCTTCACTTTGCGCTCTCTCTCTCTCTCTCTCTCTCTCTCCTGTCCCAAACTCTCTTCCATCCTGGAGAATGTGCAACCTGTGCGATTCACATCAATGCTGACACTCCACACTTCTTGGTTGGCGGGAGGGGGTGCCAGAGTCAAACCGTCTAGGGCACCAAAAATCCTAGAGCTGGTCCGGGCTCTGTTACATTTAGTTTTACCTTTAACTATGACTAAGGAGACTTAACACAAGTTAAGAGTTACTCCACACTGCCTCAGTGAGTTGCGCAGAGCACAGGAGGGGGTGAAGTGGTCCAGTATTGTTTGGTTGGACACAGCTGGTGCCCTTGTACCTGTATACCGCTAATGGTAAGCCAGCATTGGCTGACTTTCATTTAGTATACTTCTATTCATTGTGAGATTTTTCTATTATATTTTACATCTCCTATATATTTGAAACAATTGCTCTTCCCCAATAATCTTTATTTTCCTTCTGGGCTAGGCATGTCCAGTTTCTTGGCCCTTACCTCATATGACTTGCCTTTAGACATTTCACTCCCTTTGGAACCCTCCAAACCAATGTGAGTACTCCCATTGGTTACCAGATTACAGCCTCACTCTGTGTACTTAACTACCGATGGCCCTCGTTATCCATGGTGTTCCATTCTCGCTAACAACCACGAATAACAAAACCACAGATAACGAGACCTTGAGTGAATGGGAGGCCATTTCTGGCCACCTAGGAACCAAGGACATGCAAATTTGAACTATTTTCCAATCCGTGGATAATGAGGACAGATGTACATGGCCTGCCTGCGGATACACAAAATCGCGGGTGCTGAGACTGTGGATAACAAGGGCCACCGGTATATACTTAGAATGTCAATGTCAATTTCTTCTATTAAAAATGGGTTATAACGTTACTTCCATGAGAGCAGTCATCACAGTGGTGCGTTCTGTGGAACACATCCCAACATCTTTTTAAAAAGAGTGATGTGGAATGTACCCGTGGCAAAGTGGGATCAATCAGTATCCCCAACTGTGAACTTGGTCCTTAAGGGAGAATACTACTTCCCTGGACAGGTAAACCATCCACCAGCAGCACCTCTACCTTATCTCATTTGACTTTCCATTTGCTAGCTCATGAACTCATTTCTCATAGTATGGGTATGTGTGCTATGCAGTTGTGTTGCAAAAAATATGGCATTTACCTGAATCCAAGACTAGATTTTTTCCAGTTTCTTTGGTTTGAAAAATTGGGGGGTCATCTTAAATTCAGAGTCCTATTCATGTCAGGTAAATACCCATATTTAACCTGGATTTGATAAGGGGTCATCTTAAATTTAGTTTTGTCTTCATTGCCGGTAAATAAAATACTAGGGCCACATTTGTCTGGATATATGCTTTTTTAATGCCTCTCCTCCACAGATTGCAATCACCTATCAAATAAACTTTGATGTGATTACATTTTTTTTGGTCTATTTAATGGTCACACATCTTCTGTTTCTTAGGGGAGCACACCTTTCAGGGGAAGAATAAAACTCGACATGATGATTCCTCTTTGCGCCTGGGCAACAAATGTGTATGTTCAAAGCTTTCCTTTTATTTGTTAAAAGTTGAAGTAATATAGCCCTTTAATGCCCTGCATTTGTTTTCAGTCCCAAGACAAAGAGGCTATTCCCACGATCGCCCAAAAGCGGGCCAAGAGAGCCCAGCTCGCTTTGGGGTGATTGTGTGCTGCAGCAGGAGCTGTGCAGCTCTCAGCAGCTAGCCACAATAAATCCCCCTCCCCTTAAAATGAGGTTAATGGAGCGATGGCTCCGTTAACCTTCTTGTTGTGCCCGTGTGTCACCATGACGCGTGGCAACACACATGAGTAGATCCCGCCTCCCAGGCTCAGGGGTTTCTCCAGGATGCCCCGCGTACTTGCATGGGGCATCCTCGAACTTCCAGGGGCCACACGGCCCCCGAAGCCCCCACTGGCTCCATGACGGAGCTGGCAGCCGTGTGGATGGCTGATCCAGCTGCCCAGCTATGAGCGGGTGCCCGTCTGTGGGGAGAGCGGGCTAAGCGCACTCTCTCCACAGAACCCCGTCAGGTGTTTCGCACGTATCGTGTGAAGTGCCTTACAGTCTGAAGGTATATGATTCCACAAGCTTATAGGAAGCTAAGTAAGTCTAAGTTTGGAAAGCGTATGGATGGGAGACTACCTGGGAAATCGATATATCCTGCCTTGAGTCCCATCGGGGCGGAGCCACCATTCCATGAGGGGTGGGTCAAAGAACTCAGGCTTCTGTGTTAGGGGGCTGCGCCTTTCATCCCAGCCACACACCCCGCAACTGACATCAGATTCAGGGGGCATGGCCACATTAGGAAATGGGCATGTGGCCCCATTTTCCAATGTGGCTACGCTCCCTGCATCTGATGCCAAACGCAGGTGTGTTTGATGTCAGACACAGGGGGCATGGCTTGGGCGGTGGCGGCTGCTGGCAGCAGGATGGACAGGGGCCACCAGCGCCCTCGCTCTGCCAGTGAGTTCCATCATGGAAGAAAGGTGGGAAAATATAAAGAGCAAATGCATTTTTCTGCAGCTGCCATAATAACATCCTTTAACCTAGTGCAGACAATCATCGGAATCTCCATTTGAAGTTGGTAATTGACACAAGCATAATTGTATGAACCCACACCAAAGCAGGAATCTCAGATTCATCTCAGGACACAAACCAACACCAGTAATCTTGGCATGGGTCCACACAATCATGCTAATGTCAGTTACTGACTTTAATCCTAGATTCAAATGATTGTGTGGCCCAAGCCATTCCCTAGCAAAGCATAACAGAGAGAGAAGCTTCTGCTCCCTTGCCTAAAGAAGACCCTTTCTCTATAGGAAGGTGGAGAAACCATCTGAGAAAAATCTCTGATGTTTCTCCTTGGGAAGAATTCTGGAATTCTTTCTTTGAATTTCAGTTTCTCCTTAGAGGAACCCACAAATTCTCTTTTGAATTTCGGATTGGAGAAATTTTGTTGAACAATGGGGGTAAGGCCGAACCACTGTTCTACTTTCCTGGGATGATAAACAACCCTTGGATGTCAAGTCAGGGATGTCAGAAGAGCCCTGCTGGGTCAGAGTAAAGACCCATCTAATCCAGCATCCAGTTTTCCACAGTGGCCAACCAGATGCCTCTGAGATGCCCAGAAACAGGAAATTTAACTAGGCACCTCTCCCACTGTTGCTTTCCAGCAACTAGTTTTCACAGGCATCTTCAGAGAGCACCTATAAACAGTTCTGTCCTGTCACATTGGCCCACCAAGTCCTGTGGGCTGCTGTCTCAGCTCAAGGTCTCACTCTGGTAAGGTCAAACGGTGAGCCGGCAACTACTCCATCACACATTCAGGGCAGCTTCACACAGTCAGACAAGTAGGTGTGGAACCTCCGGTGTCCACGGCATGCATGCTTCCAGCGTGAGCCACTACCTTTGGCCCTTTTTTGTGATGTGAAGCCACCCAAGTCTGGTTCTCACACCAAGATACTGAGATTCTATCACTTCAAACCTTTGTGACCAAAGTGAGTAGAATTTCATAAGAAGCAGGACAGGAACTGGACTTGGGTGGCTACACACAACATGTTCCATGGGAGTATGGGTTCCTAGGTTCCACATGACAAGTACTTCTGTACGGAAGTACAGGTTTTATTATGGTCCCCTGAAGTCATCCGAGTTTACCTTCATATAGCCAACCCAGAATCATCTTGCTAGGAGAAATAATCTTGAGCGATTGCTTCCTTTCAGGTGTAAAGAAGCCCTTCGTCATGATTTTATGCTGGAACCACTCACCAAAGGCAACTTTTCCACCAGAGCAATGTTGATCCTACACATTTGCTACAGGAGATGTGCACATCTGTCATGTTTGCCTCTCTCTTTTTCTGTATCTGCCTGCTGTTTTCCGCTGGGAAGCCTCTTGTATTTTTTTCTCAGTAGCCATGTAATTGATGTATAGTACATATTTATTTTTTTCCACCTGTGTAAAAGCCATAAAATGTTCACATCTCACAAAACTGATGTAAAAAAGGAAGCATTTGATGGAGGATGATTTTGTATATTAAAAATATGTCTCTCTGCAAAGGAAGGAAAATGTTGTTAACCCATTTTCTTGTGCTTCCAATAAAGAGTTTCATAGCACTGGCTGAAAATGCTACAGCAAACACAGGGCCGGGTATCAGCAGAATTACATGAAGGACTGGTTTTCATGATCAAAGTGCCATTAAAGTTGGGCAGAGGGAGGAGGACGCGGCGGCACAGTACTCCCAATATTTGATCATCTGGGTGGTGAAAATGTTGGGCAGAGGACCAGGAAGTGATCATGTGTGAACAGTCAATCGTAGCTGGTTGGCTCAGACAGCCAACATCAGTGATAGTAGATCTGATCAAGGGTGGAGGATATCATCTGCCCACAACGACCAACTATGATTGTGTCTTGCACACATTCCTCCAACTGCGATTTTTGTGCCACATATGATCAAATATTGGGAGCACATGCACCTCTTCCTCCCCCCACCCAACTTTTGGCACCATTTTGATCATGAAAACCAGTCCAATATATGTATAGTTCCACAGTTTTTTGGACATTTTATTTTTACAGATTGCAGGTAAATAGGAACATAAGAAGCTGTCATATACTAAATCAGACCATTGTGTCATCTAGCTCAGTATTTTCTACATGGACTGGCAGCAGTTTCTCTAAGACTGCAGGCAGGAGGCTCCCCCAGCCCTATCTGGAGATGCAACGTACTGTATGCTTTGGTAGTTTGTTGGTTCAATAAAAAAATATTGTCCTATAAAAAAATCTCGTCCTATCTGGAGATGCCAGGAACTTGGAACCTTCTGCATGCAAGCATGTAGATGCTCTTCTCAGAGCAGCCCCAACCCCCTAAAGGGAATATCTTACAGTGCTCACGTGTAGTCTTCCATTCAAATGCAAACAAGGGTAGAAACTGCTTAGCAAAGTGTCATGCTTGCTACCACAAGACTAGCTTTCCACCCTGAGGTGGTAGTTTAAAGACTGGAATGTCCTGGGGCAGAGAGGAGCTTCTTAACACTTGCCCTTCAAGCTGCTTTTCTATTACAGATTGCACCCCCCTTGCTGCTTTCATGGGTGGGGGTAGGGGTGAAAAGGGAACCTGTGTCTTTTCTCCAGTGAGAATAAAAGCATCTCAAGGAGAATTTTCAGTGGAAAAACATCATATGGCAGATTTCTGATTACTATCTCAGTCTTCTTCATGGTGCTCCAAGAATTAATAATTGAATATCATACTCTTATTACTAATAGCCTGACAGCAATGCACTATTTACTCCACTGCATGCAAGGCACCTGAAAAACTCATTTTCATAAAATAATCTTTAACTTGCTTCTGAGGCTTGTCAAATATGGAGCATAAAGTGGAGGAAGACTTGACTTGAATCTGACATGATACAACATAAAGCCCATTTGATGGCTTAATCTGTGGCAATATGTACAGCGAAGAAGCAATTCTATTCTACATGTATTGTGTCCACAAGTTTGCATCCAGTGGAATTGTTCAGAGTTGTGAGGAGATTGACTCAGGTTCCCTCTTCTCTGAACTTTGCTCTGGATTTGTCATCATTCCATTGTGATACTTTTAACAACTTTTTTGCAAACAAAATCTCTCACATTCAAGCCAACTTGGACTCCACAATTATGGCAGGGTCAATTGTAGAAGAATCCAGTAACTCCTCTGGTTCACTTAGAATGGATCAGTTTCAATTTGTGACTCCTGAGGATGTGGACAAGCTCCTTAGAAGTGTTCAGCCTCCTTAGAAGTGTTCAGATTCAAAGGATGTCCTTTGTACCCATGCCCAACATGGCTTATAACATCTAGCAGGGAGGCTGTTAGAGATGGCCTAGTTGACATCATAAATGCCTCACTGAGGGAGGGCAGGATGCCTACATGTTTGAAGGAGGCAATTGTGAGACCTCCATTTAAGAAGTCTGGCCTAGAGCCCTCAGTGATGGATAATTATAGGCCGGTCTCCAACCTCCCTTGAGTGGGCAAGGTAATTGAGAGGGTGGTGGCTGATCAACTCCAGGCAGTTTTGGAAGATACTGATTATCTAGATCCATTTCAAACTGGCTTTAGAGCAGGCTACGGGGTAGAGACAGTCCTAGTCGGTCTGATGGATGATCTCTACCAAAGAAAGAGTGTGACTCTGTTGGTTCTTTTGGATCTCTCTGTGGCTTTCAGTACAATTAACCATGATATCCTTCTGGATCATTTGGGGAATTTGGGAATAAGTGGTACTGCTTTGCTGTGACTCTGTTCCTATCTCTCTGGTAAATTCCAGAAGGTATCACTCAGAAATAGGGGCTCTCTGAAACGAGAGCTATTGTATGATGTCCCTCAGGGCTCCATCCTATCTCCGATGCTTTTTAACATCTACATAAAACCACTGGGAGAAATCATCCAGAGGTTTGGAGCAGGGTGTTATCAATATGCTGATGACAACCAAATCTATTTCTCCATGACATCATCATCAGGAAATGGCATAACCCCTCTAAATGCCTGCCTACAGGCAGAAATGGACTGGATGAGGGAGAATAAATTGAAACTGAAACCAAGCAAGATGGAGGTACTCAGGGTAAGGGGTCATATTTCAAGGGACATGATAGGTCTTCCTCTTCTGGATGGGGTTGCACTCCCCCTAAAGGATCAGGTGCACAGCTTGAGAGTGTTTCTGGATCCAGGCCTCACTCTGGTTTCTCAGGTTGAGGCTATGGCCAGGAGCACCGACCTTCTATCAACCTTGGTTGATACAACAGCTACACATGTTTCTTGATCTCAGAATTGTGGTGCACTCTCTGGTGACCTCTAGGCTTGACTACTTCAATGCGCTGGGGGGCTGCCTTTGTATGTAGTTCAGAAATTTCAGTTGGTCCTAAATGCGGTGACTAGATTGGTCTCAGAGAGACCATATTATGCCTGTTTTAAAACAATTGCATTGGTTGCCAATAGGCTTCCAGGCAAAATACAAAGTGCCGGTGATTACCTTTAAAGCCCTAAATGGCTTAGGACCATGTTACCTAGGAGAATGCCTTCTTCTGCATGATCCCCACCACACATTAAGGTCACTGAGAGACGTTTGTCTCCAGATGCCACCAGCTCGTCTGGTGGTGACTAGGGAACAGGCCTTCTCTGTAGTCACTCCTGGGCTATGGAATGCGCTTCCTATAGATGTTCGCAGTTTAACATCTTTACCAGCCTTTAAAAGTGCCCTTAAGACACATCTTTTTAAAGCCAGGCTTTTAGTAATGTTTGAATGTTTTAAATTGTTTTAACAGTTTGTTTTTGTTGTGTTTATTGTTGTGAACCACCTAGCGCCTTTGGTGTCAGTTAGTATAAAAATAAAATAAATAATAAATAAATAAAAATAAAATATTCTCTTGTGGAATTTTGATCCTGCAAACTGGATCTTCCACTCAGCACCCAGAATCAGTAAGTTCAGTCCCTACAAATCAGTGCTTTGGAGGGGGACTAAACATGTTAATGTGCCATTCTGGGAAGCAATTATGTTTCTCATAGATAACCCTGCAGTTTAGAAGCACAATCCACATGTAAGTTCTCCTGCACAAATGCCATTGAGGTGCTGTGGACACTGGCTGACATACAGTGCAATGTTCCATGGATCTGATAGTGGTTAGCAATCTTAATTAAATGCTGGTTACCTTCAACAATTTAACCAGGATTGCCTGGAAATTCTGGGTTCTCATGACACGTTCTGTGGAAGTGTGTGAGGCTGGCCAGTCACAGTTAACTCTTTAACCCTGATCGCACTGGTCCCGGGAATGTGGACAAAGTCCATTCTAAGTGTATTAAACCTGATATTTGAATCTTTTGTGCATGTATCTGAGAATGTTGGTAGCATGGTGAGACAATCAATGGGAAATTCATGAAATAGTGTTGTGGAAGTATATACTCAGATCAGAATATATTTTCAGTTGCTTCCGGGATGTACTCAAGGAAGATACTAACCAAATCTCCCTTGGTCGAGCGGTCCAAAGGAATGGTACCACCACCAAGAGCGCACAGAGTGCTGTAGCCTCATGACACTACAATTCCCAGGATCATTTGGGTGGGACATATGACAGTTACACTTCCAAAATGCCTTAAATTCATGAAGTTGGATCCAAGGGTTCCCTTCTTCTCTTGGACCCATCAGAGATGGGGAACCTTGTGTTGATGTGCCCTGAATGTGCAAACAGATTTGGGCCAGCAGATGGGCTCCACCACCAAAGCAACACAACTCTGTCACCCATACTTTTTTTAACCCAAGTTTGCAGCCTAGTGATGCAAGTGCAGGGCATGATGCAGGTGTCTACTTCCAGCTCTTGACAGATTATTCACACTGTGGCCTTTGACCATACTAATCATATCTTAGGCAGGGTGATGAAATAATTGCACATACATCTGCTTAAGTAAGGGACGGAGAACATACATCTGCTTAAGTAAGGGATTGAGTCATTGAGGAGAGCTGGTCTTGTGGTAGCAAGCATGATATGCCCCCTTTGCTAAGCAAGATCCCTCCTGGTTTGCATTTGAATGGGAGACTACATGTGTGAGCAATGTAAGATATTCCCCTCAGGGAATGGGGCTGCTCTGGGAAGAACAGAAGGTTCCAAGTTCCCTCCCTGGCATCTCAAAGATGGGGCTGAGAGCGACTCCTGCCTGCAACCTTGGAGAAGCCACTGCCAGTCTGTGTAGACAATACTGAGCTAGATGGACCAATAGTCTGACTTGGTAGAAGGCAGCTCCCTATGTTCTTGCATACTGATTTCAAGATCACTTAATTCAAAATATCTACCTTAAGCCGAGATACCTTGTGGATTTTTGGTCCCAGATCCAAACTCTGCAATGCAGATCCATGTTTGATGATGATAGCTTTACAGGTGACAGCTCTGGTTGAGACTTCACTCTTTTGCCACTATGGGAAAGGTTAAGCCCGTTTTTATAATCAGCACAGCCTGCTTCAGTGCCCTCTAAATTGAGAAGCGAGGAAGATTTATTGTACTGGAAATTCCTTATCCTCAGTTGCTTTCAGCTTAGTTGTCACTGAGCTGCTTATAGATCTCACATAAAGGGCACGGATGTGCCAATTTGCAACTGCTTGAAGGGTAATCCCTATAGTTTTATCTACAGTTTCAGCTAACTTTGTTGCGCGCCCAAAAGACTATGCAAACAAAGATGCAAAACTGGAAAGATTTCCCACTCAGAACTGAATAGATTATCTCCAGAGAAAACAAAAAGCTGATTTAAGATATTATGCCAGAGAAGGAAAACAAGTGGGTTAAATACATACAGATATTTTCAACAGTGCTGTATGCAGGTCAAATACTGTGATTCTTCAGTCATATCCAAATCTTGCTGCACAGATTCTGCCAACATTTCAGCAGTCTTGCTTTGAACCTGCAGAACATTCATTTTCAGTGTTTCCATGTTTCAGCAAGATCATTCTTACAATCAATGCCTTTGCCCAATATTTTGGAATCTATTCATAATCTAGCCATTGTGCCAAAGCTCACAATATTACCTTATGCTACAAGGCCTCATACAGTCACAAAGATATCGTAAACACCAAAAAAAAAAAGAAAGCCCATGTGGCAGTGTAAACTCAATTAACCTGATATTATACACACGTATGTGTGCAAGGAAGGAAGCATAGTGACTGGGGCATTTGTAGCACTGAGAGCTGCATAGGACAAATGATGGATCAAGGACAAGAAGTTGGATCATTCATCACTTTAAGGTTATCCTAAGCAATAAGGTTATCCTTACTGGGAGGACGGTTAAGTAAGGTTATCCTTACCCAAAGGATAGCATGGGAATCTAGGGCTTACTTCAAAAAACAGAGAGAGGCTCTACACAATATCTGCATGCAGAGCCTGGGAGGTTACTGCGGACGAGCAGTTGTGCCGGATTGGCCGCCCACACGACTACCGGCTCCGCCACGGAGCCAGTGGAGGCTGTGGGGATCAGAGACCACTCAGCTCCCGGAAGTCCTAGGATGCCCCGCGCGAGCGTAGCCTCCTGGTTGGGGGTCTACTCATGTGTCGCTGCACGCCACGGTAGCACACGAGCAGGAGAACAAGGTTAATGGAGCACCCGCACCTTGCTAAGGGGGGGGGTTGATGTTTTAGGCAGGCTCGCCGTCTTGGGAGCATCGGGCTTGCCCGCGAGCCTGGTGGTTCAGACTATCAGCAGGAAGCGAGCTTGGCTCCCTCCGCCCGCTTTCCAGTGATCATGGGGATAGCCTCATATTCTTTTTATATTCATATTGGGGTGTAAATATGGAATGTGGCACACATATTCCTAACTGGATGGGGGTGTCATGCATGCAAATTGATGCAACCTGTGTGATTCTCCTTTCCATTCCAGCCCCCAGAGCTATATCCATGTGGCCCTTTAAACAAACTAGAAAGATCAGCAGTATGGGATGGAGGACTTTATCAGAAAGCAACCAACTCCAGGTTGAGAAGAGCTTGCATGATGGTACTAGGCGAGAGCTTTCTCAGCATCCAACACTCTCACAGATTTCCATCATCTTTTCCAGCGGGATCTCACACACAGGCCACAGTAGGGAGCTCATGTGATTTCCACAGCCCTTGCTTTCACTTTTCCATATTATGTTTCTGATCAATGGGGTTGGAATGGGTGGGTTAATCTCTGAAAGCAAGAGCTGGCCAGCTGGTGGAACTGTAGAAATTGTGCAAGGTCTCTGCCGATCATCTGATTTATGCATGAGATCCTGCTGGAAAAGACAATAGAAGTCAAGTGTGGGGATGCTGAATTACTTTTGCCTAGAACTGGCTTGCATACTCTTCTCAACACACCGTTTCTTGTCATCTGGAAGAGCCCAGAGTAATTTCCCAATGAATCTTGGGAAATGTAGTTCTACATGGAGGTATCTAATAGAGAATTCTTGGAAACTTACCATACTACGATGGGAAAAGAGAAGTCATGGGGAGAGGTGATGAATATATTCCTTGTCTGCCATTTTCTTGCTCCAATTCCTTGCCTTCCCCTTCTTGTGAGGAACAGCATTTCTGTGTCATGTACAGTTTGATCTATTCCCATGATTGTTGTCTTCAGCAGGAGATTAGGAAGCCCAGCAGGGGTTTTCTCTAGTCCATTGATTGTTTCACTCCCAAGAATCAAAGACTGCAAGCCAGCCTCACCCCAGCATTTAAAGAATACCTCATGCTGGCCATTTGGGGAGTGCTATTGACTTCTGCATCAGCTGTCTCCTCAAAGTAATTAAAGCATTTTAAACCAGTCTCTGAGTTTTTGTACCAGCTGTCTGGCTCAGGCGGTCTGAGCTTATTTGAACACACACACACACACACACAAACACACACAGAGAGAGACAGACATACACACACAGACAGACATACACACACACCTGGGCCTCCCTGCTGGGAAATAGGAGCATGTGAGATTGCCTATCTGTCAATAAAAAATAGGAAGCTGCCTTATACCAAAGCAGATCATTGGTCCATCTAGGACAAATGCAATCCAGGACTTCAGAGAGTGCTGTTTGCCAGCCTGGGATTGAAACTGGGAGCTCCTGAATGGTAAGCATATGCTCAAACACTGGGCTACAGCCTTGCCTCCTGGATCACTATTGTATATACCGTTCATACAGTAACCAAAAGTTTGATTCACAAACCTCATGTGCAGCGCTGCTCTACTACCTTTCTGAACTGCCTCAGGCCTGTTAAAATATTTGCAGTGAAGTTTATGAAACAACTGCTGTGGGTGCTGGGATTCATAGGAGACATCACAGCATTAGGGATCATAGCTCAGTAGCAGAGGATCTGTTTTGCATGCAGAAGGTCCCAGCTTCAATCCCTGGCATCTGCAGGTAGGACTGAGAAAGACACCTGCCTGAAACCTTGGAGAGCCCATGACCTAGATGGACCAATGGTCCATCTTGGTGTGAAGCAGGTTCCTGTGTTTCTAGACAGGTGGAAGAGTTGTTGCCAGCCACTGTAGACCAAGGCTGCACAACCTTGGTCCCCCAGCTGTTGTTGGACTACAACTCCCATCATCCCTGACTATTGGTCACTGTGGCTGGGGTTGATGGGCATGTGATAAGAGCTGGAGGGCCAAAGCAAAAGGAGGGGATTTCTCAGCTTGACGAATACTCCCTCCAGACCATCACAGACAACCCCTTCTGCTTCTGATGTGGAAATGGTAACTAAAACTTTCACTATGCACAGGTGGAGGCTCAGGTAACGCAAACTAGGGATATATTGCAACATTTTGTTTTGGGTCCATACTTGTAATTTTCCTATCATTATTTCATATTTTTCGGGAGTCCTGCCTTGGTATTTAAAGCAAGCACTGAGCCCAGGTTTTGAATGAATCTCTGAATATATCAGCATATAAAAGTGACTTACACTAGTATGTCACTGCCCCCCTCAATCTGTGAGTAAGAATAACCCCACAAGAAGCAGGTCTGACCATTCCATTTGTGCATGAAGGTTCTGTGGTCAACAGAGGTGAAACTGATCATCTCCCTGATGGGCAGAATAAAACCAAACTCCTCAAAGATGAATTTCTCCAACAGCCTTACTCTGTACCAAACATTGTAGAGGGCTTGCAAATTCTTGGCTGTGGAGCCAAGATACAAGCATGTAAATTAAAATCGATAAAATCCACATTAGTCCTGTTGAAAGGCGAAAATGGAAAACAACAAAGTCTTGTTAAATGTTTGCTCATACAAACTCACTCTGCTGCATATCTGCATAGCATTTTCATCCCAAGTTGCTGCGTGTTTCGCAGAGATGTAGAACCAGCCTAGGAAACATTGGTGTCATGCCAAATATATTAAAAAGACAGGACAGTATTTTTAATGAACCACCGTGACAGACCACAGCAAAATTCATTGCTTTCTCCTAAATTGCTTGCCCAGGTCCCTCAGTCTTATTTCCTCTGCTGCAACAGTAGCAGTCTGTACAGTCTTTTGATGCAAACCCAAAAGAGAATGATAGAATATATATGATCCCGCTCTCCCTTTCGTTCTTGTTCTTGGCAGACCTAGTCCAACCCACCAATCCCAACCCCATTTCCTCACCCATTCCTCTCCCAAGCAACAATTCTAAAAAGCCTGCTGGCATTTTGAATAATGAAGAAGTTAAGGCCCTTTTGGGGTTTCGTTGATATAATGGACTTTGTACACATTTCCCGGTTTGTTATTTTCTCTTGACTTCTACATTCACACAGCTCAGAGACACACCAGACAATGTGCTGTTTCCAAGTGACTACAACATCAGGTTCATGTTAATATCATTGGAGTTGCCCAACAGGATCAGCATCAAACTCATTGGCTGTCTTTGAAAACTGGGCCATACTGGTGCACTGTGACTCTTGCTCAACACTAGATGGCGCAGTAGGCAAGTGCCGAGCCCTATAGTTTGGCAGAAAGAGTTAGGAAGCTGTTCAGCTGACTTTGGGATTATCCTGGAATCCTGCTATTACTCCCACTGAAGTACATTCTAGCCTTGTCAAACAGCAAATAAGATCCCCTTTTCTTCCCTCATACAGTATATTTACACCTGCACCTTAATTAAACTAACAGTGACATCAGTGCCATATGCAAAGAAAGAGTTGTGCTCATTGTTTTCAATGAGAGAGAGACCATGGATGATATCTAGAGAAAAACAGCTGTGCTAAAGAAATAATTGAGATAGGGATTTTCAAAGAAAGGGGCTTTCCGATTTGGGTAACACTACTATCTCTTAAGGACACTTAAGTTCTCAAACTTGGGTCGCCAGATGTTGCTGGACTATGTAACAAAATGCATGTAATGAAACGCAGGTCTCCATCTTAGTTCAAGAATGCCTGACACTTGCACTGCACCCTGAGGGCTCTGAAAGAGCAGGGCTTCCTCCCTTTTGTTATTGAGTCAGGCAATCTCTTGCCTCTTGATCCTGAAGGGACAGAGCAGGCAAGGTATAGTCTTTATCCCTTTTTCACAATAGGTAACCAGCTCAAACCAGATCTGCCTTTAGACACATATGTAGGGGTGTTCACAAACAATTCAATGCTGAACCGGTGTGCCTCGAACCGGGCCGGTTCAGCAGCTCAATTGCGAACTGAACTGAAGGAGCTTCAGTACACAATCGAACCAAACCAAGCCCAAACCGGGCTGAACAGTACTTAAGCCAGGGGTGGTTCTCAAACTTGAGTTCTCACATGTTGACAGACTGCAACTCCCATAACTTTCCCCTCTGACGCCACCCTGGCCACGGAAGCCTTGGGCCAGTGTGGCTGGATGTGATGGGGGTTGCAGTCCAACAACATCTTGGCACTCAAATTTGAGAACCCCTGGCTCAAGCACTGTTCAGAAATATCGCTCCCCACATTATGGGGGATCAGGATCACATCTGCGACCCCTAAGCCTGATGCCAACACGCCTGCTGACCATACTCCCAAGCAGTCACACATGTGTCTACAAAGGGTCCTCCAAGAGTGGAACTGCACATGCAGAAGATTTCTCCTCACATACTGCTTGGGACCTTGCAAACAAACGCCAGACTTACAGCCACCAGGGCCAAGGCTGATGTGCATGTCTGCATGAGAAGGCATGTTTAGTGAGTCCAATCCTGCTTCACTTTTATCATTCACTTGATATACAAAGGCTTCTGAACAGAGCTTTAGTAGGACTTGCTACTGAGTAATAGCTTTTCGGGAGTGGGGTGACCACTTGTATTGTTGCTAATATTTAAATGTGTATGTGAGAACAGGTTTGACATCAAACTGGTTCAGTTCAACTTTTCGGGGTCAAACCAAACCACCCCCTGTTCAGTCCGACCCTAGACAAACCCCTCCAGGGGTTTGTGGGTTTGTTTGTTTGTTTAAATTATTTTTTTAAACAAACAAACAAACAAACAAACCTAACCCCTTCCAGGGGACTTGTCTGAGATGGCGGGGATTGTCGCATGGAGGTTCCCCCTCCCACCGCCGACCTCCCTTCTGCCATAAATTGGGCATCTGGCACTCTTCAGCCTTTCCCCCTTGGCACGGTGGCCAT
Organism: Hemicordylus capensis; assembly: GCF_027244095.1. Classification (NCBI taxonomy): domain Eukaryota; kingdom Metazoa; phylum Chordata; class Lepidosauria; order Squamata; family Cordylidae; genus Hemicordylus; species Hemicordylus capensis. The sequence goes on along the minus strand of NC_069661.1, from coordinate 31,539,026 downwards.
TTTTGAGGCTGCCACGCCTGCAGAATAGGTCTCTGCATGGCCTGGCATGACTCAGGCCAAACAGAGGCCTATTGTGCAGGAGCAGCAGCCTCCAAAATAGCCACCATGCCAGGGGGGAAAGGCTGAAGAGTGCCAAACGGCCAATTTATGGCAGAAGGGAGGCTGGCGGGGGGAGGGGAAACCTCCACAGACTGACACACACCACCTCGGACAACTCCCCTGGAGCATAATTTTTTTTAAAAAAATAATTTTTTTAAAGACTTGCACACACACCCCAGAACAGAATAGGACCCCCCCCCCAGTCAGGGAGGTGCCAGACCGAACTAGCCCAGTCCGATTCGAATCCAGTTGGGACTCAGACAGAACCAGACCAGCCAGTTCCATGCACATCCCTAATATAGGGGTAGTCATGATCTTGACTATCAAGCTCTCAGGCTCCTGAAAGAGTAGAAAGAGCACCTGAAAGAGTAGGCATGCATACTCTGAAGAAAAAGAGGGAAGGATGAACACAGTTTAGAACTAGTAAGCCATTGAATCTGTGAAGTCTTCCTGTGACATCACGGAGACTATCCAATAGGTGCCCACTGTATCAACACAACTTCCATCCCCATAGTAAAAACAAAAAAACAAAAACATGTTTATTGAACAAGCATCACAGTTTACCAGCAATGTTGGTCAGGCTTTTTGAATGCTGGCAAATAGGAAGCAAGTTACAAATCTACAAGTTGGGTGCAGGTGGTGACTTCTAGGAGTGTGCATGGAACCAGCAGCAGCAGTTTGGTTCAAATTCGAACTTAATTCAAACCAAACCCACCAGTTTGTTAACCAGTTCGTTAGAACCAGCTGGTGGTTCGGTTCGTTCTATCGAACTGGGTCAAACTGCTTCGGCTCAGTTTGAGTGCCTTGATTGTAAAGGGGGATCCCTTGCATAAAAGGGGAGTCCTCCTTTGCTTGTAAAGGGGAATCCTTACGGGATTCTCCTTTACTGGATTCCCCTTTACAAGCAAAGCTGAGCCAGCCGAACCACTTCGATCCAAACCAGGCCCGGTTGGGTTCAAACTCGGACTGGCCCCCTCGAGGGAAGCAGTCCAGTCCAGTCAAACTGGGCCAGTTCGAATTGAACCAGTTCTGCACACCTCTAGTGGGTGCAGATAGACAGATACCAAGAAACAAATAGTGCCACCAGGAGGCTTTACAGACAGGGCTTTTGATTATATCCACTCCGGATTGGAGTGTGCCAGTCCATATATTAGTTTTGTTTACCCCAACGTCCCTACGGGCTATCAGGGATAAGTACACACCGAACTCTGCTTTCCCCCGAATTACTGTTAAGAATTACTGTACATTCTTGCTTGGCCCAAATTATGTCCGGGGTAAAAAAAATTCCTCTATTTGCAGCAGCTATTTTTTTTCTTTTTCTTTTAAGCCGAGCTTTTTTGTATTCCCCGCTGCTTCTCCTGAGATGTGTGGAGTAGCCATTGGCAGTAATTCGGCTTTTTTTCAAAACACAACGAAGCGGGGGTTGACAGCCGTGTTGTCTGCTCTGAGTGATTTGCAATTGCGAGCGCTGGGGGGCGGGACACAGAGTTCAGTTCAGGTGCCAGCTATCATTACTTCCCATCTCCCAAGCACTGAGCAAAACACTGTCTGAATCCAACCGAAAGCCAAGCTACAGGGCTGGAAAGGGGGAGGAATGACCCCCTCCCCATCCTCCTCAGAGGATTTGCTGCTGCCGGCTGCCACGGAGCAAAAGGAGGAGGGGAGGAGCATGCAAGATGCTGGTTCTGCATCACTAGGCAGTGTGTGATCACAGGCAGTGGGGGAGGCGGGTTGAGACACCAGGGGCAGAGGCGTAACTATAATAGGGCAAGGGGAGAAAGTTGTCTGGGGGCCCACTACCTTGGGGGAGGGCCCCAGAGGCAAGTCACATGACTAACTCCCCCAGCCGTGCACCCACCCGGGCTTCCTTCAGTTGTATTCATCCTCTGAAACTGATGTGAGTGTTAAGACCTGGAGCTACCAGAACCGCATGTCTTTCTCTAGTACCATTAAATGACTTGCATCGTCCACAATTTACAAAACCTTATTTAAGATTTCTTTACTTCATGAGCTGAGCTTCAGTGAGTGGGGGTGGGGGGTGGGATTTTAAAATCTTGTCTCTGGGCCCATTCCAACCTTGCTATGCCCCTGACCAGGGGAAAGGCAAGTTTTCTGCAAAAGATTCAGTGGGGGAGAAGCTGCTTCTTCCCACTAAAGTCTCTGAGCTCTAAATAATAGACCTTTGTCCAGCCAGGATGCACCCCAGTGCTGGCTTCTCAGTTCACAAGCAGAAAGCTCCTTCATGAAGCTTCTTTATTCATTCATTCATTCATTCATCACATTTATATACCGCTGCTTCTTCCTCCTCCTCCTCCTCTCCAGCCTCATTCTGCTCCCTTTGCAGTAGCACAGGTAGAGAGAGGCGGAAAGAGAGAAAGCTGCACAAAAGCTCCAGTGAATTTCAGCAGCCCCTTCTCTCCGTGACAAGCCACCTGGGATGGCTGCTTTTTAACCCTCCAGTGCCCACTCTTCCAGCAAAAAGGTGCTGTGGTTCATTCCCACAGGGAGCAAGCAGCTCAGAAGCAGCAGCAGCAGCAACCAACACAGGTGCCTAGCTAAGTGTCACATCACCTCCCATTCTCCCCTCTCGAGGGACACATTCTTCTCCAGAGATATCGGTTGCCAATTTCACTCTACAGATGCTCCCTCTTGCTCCCTCTGCCAGACTAACAATGACAACAACGAAAAGGTCGATCGCCTGTGATTGGCTGGAGAAAAAACCCAGAGCAAGCTGTAGGAATGCGCACAGGAAAGATCGCAGGGATGGAGGAGAGGAGCCGACCCCATGTGGACTGTCCCATTTAATCCTCAAATTAAACATCTTGCGAATCTGCTGCAAAACAGATTCGCTCTTCAGATATCCCGGGGCATGGAGGCATGTGTGAATAACTCCCAGGCTTTAAAGCAGCATCATTTCCCCAAAGCAACAATATTCAACCCTCACAAAGCTGCTTCTTTTTAACTAGCTGCAGTAAATGGCAATTGTTTTGTCTTTCAGTGGCTGTATTCGAGCTGCTAAACTCCAGCCCCCATCTGAGAAGGAGTGGGTGTTCAAATGCTCATAGCCACCAGCTGTCAAAGACCCTTAAGCAAGCAATCAAGTTGCACAAAACAATACCATTCTCATAACAATAAAGCCTCAACTCTATGCACAGTTACATGAGAGTAAGTTTCACTGAGTACATTGAGACGACTTCCAAGAAAACATTCCTGGGATCAGTTTGCACCAAAACTGAATTTACAATCCTAAGAACATTCTTTGTCCCTATTAAATATTATCCATAGTGCCAAGAAGGCTTTTGCCATTAATCATGCTTTAGCAAGGGCGGCCATTCAGTTCAACTTGTCTTGGCTCACGCAGGTTTTTAATATGCCATTCTGGAAAGAATGTCCTGGTGTGAAAGAGCGCTGTTGCTGTATTGCTAAGATTCTTTCAGAGCAAGTTACTTGCCATCAGGCATCTGTTTCAGGGATCCATTCCACTGAGCCTTCTTGCTGCAATCTCCATGACTCCTGTTTCAAACTGACAATCCCATTGGCTTTGCCTTCTGGCTTCTCCCTGTTCATTTATTCTCCCTCAGACTGTGAATTTTATTTCTATCGTCTTGCAGAATGAAAACACCTAAAGCCTCCACTGAATGTACACTCCAGACTTGATATGTGCAAAGGGTACTTCAAGCATTTATTTGTTCATCAACAGCAGAAAGTGCATTCATTCTTTAGCATCTCTCATTTCCCACCCAAAATCATCTCTTGTCTTTTCAAAGAAGCTGAAACCATTGTGTGATCATAAACAAATCAATTATAAACAAGGGGACTGGGCCATAGTTCAGTGGCAGAGGATCTGCTTAGCATACAGAAGATTTGCAGGTTCAGAACTGAGCTTGATGGGCCAGTGGTCTGACTAAGTATAAGGCAGCTTCTTGTATTCATAATCATTAGGAAGCGGGCTGTAGCTCAGTGGTAAAGCATCTATTTTGCATGCAGACAGTCCCAGGTTCAATCACGGCCATTTCCAGAGCCTTTCCCAGACAGTAGGCTTTACCACAGGATTAAGAGGGGTGAAATACTGTGAGTTATGGGGCATATCAGATCAGGGGCGTAACTATAATAGGACAAGGGGAGAAAGTTGTCTGGGGCCCTCTGCCTTGTGTCCCCCCCCCAAGGCAAGTCACATGACTGACTCCCCCAGCCAGCCACCTGCCCAGGCTTCCTTCAGTTGTATTCATCCTCCAAAATTGATGTGAGTGTTAAGGCTTGGAGCTACCAGAACAGCATGGCAACAGGGGCGTAACTACCATTAGGCAAAGGGAGGCAGTCGTCTTGGGGCCCCACTGCCTCATGGGGCCCCCCAGAGGTACATCACATGACTCCCCACCCGCCCATGTTGCAACCCCTATGAATTATGTTGAGTCTCTTGGAGATCAGCAGGAGCAGAGAGTAAAAAAACTAGATTCAATGTGAACGAGACATTCACCGTATTCATAATGGGGATGTGAGTGTGAGTGCACGATATAGGGTGAAGTGTGTTTGTGTGTGTGTATCAGCGAGGGGCCCATTTTAAAATCTTGTCTCTGGGCCCCCTCCAACCTTGCTACGCCCCTGCATGGCAATATGGCACTAACAGTACACATGCAGCAACACTGTGAACCAGGAGAGAATGTTTGAGATTTCCCCCCAGCACAAGTTCACCGAGAAGACTTGTAATTTCTCAGCCAATTCTGACCCAGACGGAAGCTAGATCACCCATCATGTAATTGCTTCCCAAAAATGTTTAGATATTCTTAATGAAATGTGCTTTGAAGAGGAAGGAACTGTTGTTATGCCCGAAAAGTTGTGTCCAAGTATCTTCCATTATGTTAAAATGAGACACCTGACCCACTCTGTTTTCAGCTGCAGCTTCAAGAATGTGATCATTAGTGGGCTTGTTGGTATTCAGAGCCAATGTTAAATTTAGCCAAGCGGTAGCCATTATGCAAATGCATTCCGCCTTTGCTTAGCCTGGTCTGATGTGCAAATTGGCTGTTTCCCTGTGCTTTTGAAGCTGCATTAATTATTCTAGCATATACACAAACAGCATATCTGATGGATTGTGCCAGAGAGTTAATGGATAGGCACCGTTAAGGAATTGAACGCTGTGGAGGTTTAGAGTCACCTGTGCTCTTCAAACTGTGCAGAACGCAGAGAAAGGAATGGGGGTTGCAGTTTCGCGAACGAAAAAATGTCTCTACAGTCAAGGATCTAACTGAAGCACAGAATGATGGCATTTAGCAGTTGTCTAGAGGAAATATGAATCCCAGGACATGGAGATGCAAAGCATTCATTTCCACTGACTTACCTCAGAGAACAGTGCTGAAAGGTTCAGCTTCATCTTTCCTGCAGCAATATCAGATGTGAAGTTGAAAGGCCAAAAAAGTTCACTTAACTGCACAAGTGCAAGACAATATACAAACCTTTGAGCAAGTAACCTAACTAGTAGATCCTGTTGAAATTCAAGGCATAAGAGTGTCCAAAATCCAGTTCTGTCCTGAAATCTACTTCACAGCTCCAAGCAACAAAAGATATAGAGTCACCTGCTCTTTCACATTTTGGACATTCGTTCCCTTCATGCTGCCATGCAGAACCCTGACTTTTCAGGCACATGCAGTTCATAGTCACACTGCATCATGGGTTTTGTTGACTCAAAACTGCATACACAGCTGTTGCCATTTATATGTATTGCTCCCTACCACCCAGGATTAAATCGACATAAAGAATTCATGTGCAAAGTATTGCAAGAAGATAAAGTACTTCCTTGCTGCTGAATGACCTCCAGAACCTGCTGGAGTTGTGTGGGTCTGCATACCTATACCCATAATTTTGGGGAGTTGTTCTCAAACAGTCACACATTTCTGATTTTGGCAGGATTCAGTAGCTATCCCACTTGCAAATTATTTACTTATTTTCAGGCTGCGAGCCCGGTGGTTCTTACGGTCAACAAGCCTCTGCTAGCCTGATTTTTGTTGATCGTGAGAATCGCCCCTCTGTGTGTGTGTGTGTGTGTGTGTGTGTGTACTCTGCACAATTTATGTGTGTGCACAACTGTGTAAATGTTACATTCCACCATTTGCGTAATGTTTTGTTCTAGGTGGGAGTGTCAGGCAGTGTGTGCACACATGCATTCAGAGTGGGGCCTTCCTCATTCAACCTGAGCGGGATTCAAAATTAACTGAGCGGACATTTTAAAAAAACCCTTGTGAGCACAGGCATATGCACACGCCTTAGAGGGAACACTGCTTGTGCCTCAAAAGCTTATGCATCCGCCATCTTGAATTGGGGTGGATGATATCACAAACTACACCCTAGGTGTCACTCACTATGACTGTACCTGATATGGTCCATATTGGACCAAGCGTTGTGAAGTTGATGGGGCGGGGGGGGGGGACACACACACACCGAATGCCAGATGATTGCATAAGCCTACTGGAAAGTAGGCTAAAAAGGCACCTGTATTCTGAAGGCATCTGCTTTGTTCGTTTCCTGTCCCTAATTTAGGACACAAGCCCTGAACCAACAACATGGCGAGCTGCAGAAAGATATGCTTTTTTGTTTTTTAAATGGCTGCACCATGACTGTAATAAAAGATGGAGCAAAGGATGATTTATCTCTGCAACAGCTCTGGCTATTTGGAAGTATTGATTGTTGTGTGAAAGAAATTTTCAATTAAGTTTCTCATACTCCAGCCTTGGCTGCTGATTTAGAAGAAATAGCTTGTCGTTATGTTGATGATACAGCTGTTTTTCAGCCAGCTGGAGCCTGGAATTGCTGGCAAGGGTTCAACAAAAAGATGATCACAGTTCTGTGGCTGAAAACAAGTGGAGCAGGGGCTGAGCTGCCGGTGCCCCAGAGGTGTCCCTGGAAGATGGCACTCTTGCCACTCCCAGTGCCCCCTTGCTTCCTTCCCCCTCCACCTATCACCCACCCACCCACCCACCCACCATCCATCCATCTCCACTTTCCTGCCTTCTTCTCACCACTTCCTCTTCCTCCTTCCATGGCCACCAACCTGCTGGCTCTTCCTCCTTCTCCTGCCGCTAACCAGCTCTTCCTGCTCCCATTGGCTGATTGGGGGTGAGTGCAGGCAATGCGCACCACTGGCACATAGGGTGAGTCAGTAGGGGCTGTGTGGGGGGAGCACGGGGAGGCTGTGAGTGGGACAGACCTGCACATGTGAGCTGCTGCAAGAGGAGACTGAACAAAGACCACTACTCTGCTAGCTACGCCACTGAAGTGTAGTGTGGTAATGAAGAGTATGCATACAGAGCTCAGATCAGCCTGTATTCACTGGATTGTGTAAAGCAACCCAATGTCTTTTACCTTCAACTCAAAATGTGTTGCCTACAGTCGCCCAGGAATCATACAACAAGCCTATAAGGGAGGCCCAAAATGCTAACCCCGCTCCCGATATTTAATTTTGGTGTTAGCCTTATGGGCCAGTGTGGTGTAGTGGATAGAGTGCTGGACTAGGACCGGGGAGACCCAAGTTCAAATCCCCATTCAGCCATGATACTTGCTAGGTGACTTCTCTCTCAGCCTAACTTGCTTTGTTGCGAAGAGAAACGTAAGTATGTAGTACACTGCTCTGGGCTCCTTGGACGAAGAGTGGGATATTAAAAATGGGTTTTTGGGAAAAAAAAAGTTAGAGTGATAACAGGACTGCTGTATAAATGTTACATAAGAACATAGGAAGCTGCCATATACTGAGTCAGACCATTGGTCCATCTAGCTCAATTTTGTCTACCCAGACTGGTAGCGGTTTCTCCAAGGTTGCAGGCAGGAATCTCTCTCACCCCTATCTTGGATATGCCAGGGAGGGAACTTGGAACCTGGATGCTCTTCCCAGAGTGGCTCCATCCACTAAGGGGAAGATCTTACAGTGCTCACACATCAAGTCTCCCATTCATATGCAACCAGGTCAGACCCTGCTTAGCTAAGGGGAGCAGTCATGCTCGCTACCTCAAGACCAGCTCCCATGTTGTTGCTCAAAACAAAAACAGATGAGGACTTGCAGTGCATGCAGATAGGCTAATTTTTATGCAAACTGAAAACTGATGCTGTGATCTTCATTGTAAAGCCCAGACGGCCATGACAGCCCCTATCAATCCTAAGTGCGGTTCCCTGACTAATTGTTTGTTTGGCCTATACTCTGCATAGTCCCCCTGGCACCATGCCAAGGTGACCATTCCCACCGTGCAGTGCTGTGCCCAGTGCCAAAGATCTCCTTTAAGGGAGACCCTGCATGGTCTTGGAAGTTGTGCACAGAGTGCTGGGAAGCGTGGCCCTCTCCAGTGCTTTCCTCCTAGAGCTCTTGAGAGAGAGAGCTCCATCTTTTCCCAGCACTGAAGATCACAGTACAGTGCAGAGGTCAACACAGTGGGGAAATGGTTCCCACACGGAAGGTTTTTTGGCAAAGTGGGCCCCGCTTGAAAAACAGTGAGGATCACTGTGTTAAATTGTTTCTGGACAACGTTCCATATGGTTCCTGGCATGGCTTTAATCACAGACCTGCAACATGGATTTTCTATGAGGAGAGCTGGTCTTGTGGTCGCAAGCCTGAATTGTCCCCTTTGCAAAGCAGGGTCTGCCCTGGTTTGCATTTGAATGGGAGACCACATGTGAGAATTGTAAGATATTCTCCTTAGGGGATGGGGCCTCTCTGGGAAGAACAGCTGCATGCTTGCATGCAGAAGGTTCGAAGTTCCATGCTGGCATCTCCAATACAGGGCTGAGAGAGACTCCTGCCTGCAACCTTGGAGAAGCTGCTGCCAGTCCATGTAGACAATACTGAGCTAGATGGACTAGTGGTCTGACTCAGTATATGGCAGCTGCCTATGTCTAGGGCAGCCATATGTTAAAATAAATTTTTTTAAAAGGATAGGTTTCCTGTACCTTGGAGAGATGCACAGAAGACGGAATTGTAGCAGGTGCAGCTTGTCATGCAGGGAAAAGAAAAACTGTACCTACTCTACAAGCACCCATTGGTTTTTTGTTTTTGGAGGTATGAGGGGACAACCTGAGGATCTTGTTGTCGCATATTTATTAGCAGATAAAGATGCAACTATTTCATAGGTTGTGGCTAAATTCTGTTATGTGGTCACCAGATTAAGAACTTCAAAAGAATAGAATACAGTTTTGGGTTCCTTACTGTTAATTTTAAATTATGCCTATACACTTACGCCTTACCAATGCTGTTATTTTATTTTTACGTGTAATTATTATTAATCAAAAGCTGCTAGCCATTTATGTGTAACTGACTTTCTATTAATATTTTTCCTTTTAACTATGTAAAGATTTTTATTTCTTTTTTGGTCAAAGACCGTAAATAAAGTATGATGATGATGATGTTTTTGGAGGTTGTTGTTTTTTTTTAACCAGTTTAACTATTGGGGCTTCCTCCAGAGTATCCTGGGAACTGTAGCTTTGTGATCATATTGAGAATTCTGTGTTAGAGCTCCCTAGCCATCCTCACAGAACTACCCAGGGTTTCCTGAGGAGAGGGAATTATAAGCAATGTAAGTCTGTATCTGCTCTCGGTGTTTTCTAGCTCTCATTACTTCTGGCTGTAAAAAGAGGAGTCCCTGTCGGGGGGGAAGAGTCCCTGTCCTATAAGCAACCTCATACCATCAGCTCTGCTAATATGGCGGCCTGCCAACAATATGTGTAGGAACTGTCTGCCAAAATGCTCACGATCAGTCAGAAGGCTCGTGTCCAGTGCTTGAGACCCTAATTTTAGCTGCAGCAATTCTAGAACAAGTTCATTGCCCAAAGCTGTATTTGACTACATTCCACTTATTAAACTTAGGACATGCTTGAAGTAGCACCAGGTGTTTGCCTATTAGACTGTTTATCCTTAAACAATAGCTATTCAATGCTGTAAATATATAGAACCTGGGGTGGGGCGGAGACTGATGTTCCTTTCCCACTAAAATAAATGGCTGACATGCTGCACATTGTTCAACAAAAATGTTGAATGAAATGTGCAGGACAAGAGCACTTTTGTGCTAATGCACAACCGTACAACTGGAGTTGCATAATGGATGGTTATTGGAAATAATGGCCGTCCATCATGCAGCTGTGGTTGCTCAATTTTTGTGTTTGCACAAGCATGCTCTTGCTCATTTCATTCAAACACACACAGAACATGGCACAGTGTGTCAGCCAAATGTATTGGTTGCCTCTGTCCAGCAGGATTCTGGTCTGGCAACGGACTAGGTACAACAATCTTACCTGCTGAGCAGCAGCATATGATAGAGCATGAGAGCCTGTAATGTAAGGGTGGGAGGAAGCCAAACAATTCTTTGAGTATATGCATAGCCAAACATGAGAATGAAGGGTCTTCTTGGTGGTGGCATTCATACTATGAGTCCCCTCCCCAGAAAGGTTTGCTTTCTTTAGGTGCCTTCCTTGCTATCTTTAGATGTCAGGCATCTAAAGTAGTCTCAAAATTTTTACTTCTAATCGATTGGCAGCAGATGGAATGGCAAAATTGTGTGACCGTTAAGGATATCTGGACACCACGCAGAAAAGCGGTAAGAACTTCCATTTTAATGTGGAGTATTTGTCTGTCTGGAAACACCCTCCATTATTTTATCTGCCCTTTTAATGTGCTATTTCTTCTTGTATTCACCGATTGTATTTTAGAGTTTTATACTGTGAATTGCCAGAGGTGAAAAGAAGGAAGAACTGACGCTTGTGTCTATAATCTCAAAATTAAACACAAATATGAAAAGTTGAAATCCAACTCAAAGCTGACCAATCCCATAGAATTCCAGATCTCAAGTTTATTTTATTGTTAAATTTGTACACCGCCTTTAATTAAAACAGTCTTAAGACAGTTCACACAGAAAAATTAAGACTATAAAAATTACACAATTAAAATATTAAGTTAGAATATAGACATATAGATCTAACTAAAAATATTTAAAATACAAGCACAATATAACCATACAAAATACAAAGCAGCAGCAGCAGATGCAATCATATAAAAGCTTGGGTAAAAAGCCAAGATTCCACACGCTTTCTAAAAACTGTGATGGAGACAGAGGAATGAATAGCCACTGGGAAAGCTTTTCAGAGTTTGGGGGCAGCAACAGAGAAGGCCCAGACCTGTGTGCACAACAGCCGAGCCTCCTTCATTGTCAGCACCCGGAGCAGAGCCCCTTCAGATGACCTCATCAAGCAGGCAGCAAACCCTTGGGAGCAGGTGGTCCCTCAGGTATCAACGGCCCAAACTGTTAAGGGCTTTAAAGGTCAAAAACAGCACCTTGAATTGGACCCAGAAACAAGTTGGCAGCTAGTGCAGCTCTTTCAAAATGGGTGTGATATGATCCCAGCAGGCAACCCCAGATAAAATCCTAGAGGCCGCATTTTGCACTACCCTGTTTCCCCGAAAGTAAGACCTAGCAGTAATTTCTGATGTACCGCTAATTGCCCTAGTGCATTTTTTGGGGCTAAAATTAATATAAGACACTGTCTTATTTTCGGGGAAACACGGTAGCTCTGCAAAATTTCTGCATTTCAAAATTTCCATGATTATAGATAGTTCAAAAGTCAAGAATTAGAATGTGACTCTCTCTCACACATACACACACACACACACAGGGCTACGGGAGAATGGAAAAATGCAAAGTACACATTTGCATGGGGGGCAACGTTACAAATATTGTAATTGCCTTCAGATCCTCACTCAAAAAACCCAAAAAAACCTGGGTCAAATTATTCTGCAGTACTCTTCCCTCTCTTCTCAACCCAACCCCCTGGATTTCCTTTAAAGCATGAATGGTGCCTAAGCAACTTCAGTGAGCAAGAGCATTTTTAGCCTAATAGTGGGGCAGCTAGTAGATGGAATCATACACTTTGACTCACAAGCATGAGATTTTGCATAAATGTCAGTTATGTATGGATTAATAAAGTAAGTTTGGACACTCCAAAAAATCCAATATGGTGGCCAAAAATAAATATGGTGTCATGATATAAAATAAAAACCATAAAAACCATTTAAATAGTGGCACCTGAAATTTAGCATATTGTTTTTGAAGTAGCCTAAGGCACCCCCCAAAATCCAATATGGTAGGGTTATATATTATAGTGGCCAAAAGAACATAACAGCCCTGCTGGATCAGGCCCAAGACCATCTAATCCAATAACAGGGCAAGGAGCAAAACCAAGGTAGCACACATCCACAACAAAGTTGCTTCAAGAAATGGTGAGGCAAACTGAGGCCTTAAATACAGAGCCGGCATTGTCTGCAGCTCAACTGAGTCTGGATTTGAATGTCTTAAAGGGGCTGCGCCCTAATTCTTAGGTACTGGCTGCTGCGTAACTGGGTTGCTGCTGGTGGGGATTGGGGTGCTTCAGGTTCATCCTCCGACTCAGAGGACACAGGCAAGGGAGTCAGCTGTTGAGTTGTTGGCATTTCCATTGGTGGAGATGAGGGCCTCTCAAAGCTTGTCTCGTCCTGTGAGTCTTCTCAATCAGAGTCAGACTCAGGGGCCACAACCACTTCATCCTGAGAGCCCCTGATGTCCAGTTCAGGAGTCGTGACCCCTTCATCCTGGGACTCTTCCATGTCAGTCTCAAAGTCAGGCATGCCTTCATCTTTTGCCTATGGGCTTTTCAGCGGCATCTGGTGGGCCACTGTTTAAAACAAGAAGCTGGATTGGATATGCCTTGGGCATGATCCAGCAGGGCTGTTCTTATGTTCTTATGACCCATTATTATATATGACCCCACTATATTGGATTTTTGGGTGCCTAAGGTTACTTCTGATAATGGCACAGTGGATAAGTAACTTGCCTAGGGAGCAAGAGGTTGCTGGTTCAAATCCCCGGCTGGTATGTTTCCCAGACTATGAAAAGCACCTATATTGGGCAGCAGCAAAATAAAAGGAGATGCTGAAAGGCATCATCTCATATTGCACAGGAGATGGCAATGGTAAAACCCTTCTGTACTCTACCAAAGAAAACCAAATGGCTCTGTGGTCTCCAGGAGTCGACACCAACTCAACGACACAACTTTATTTTAAGGTTACTTCTAAAACAATATGCATTTGATGGCAGTTCTGATTAATTTCTGCTCTGCTTCAATGTTTGAATGATTCTGATGACTGCTAACATTTTATATTTCACCATCATATTTATATTAAGCCACCAGATTGGACTTTCTGGGTGCCTAACATTGCTTTCTAAAAGCATAAACATCTGACAACTTTTCTTCCAAATCTGAGGCCTGTATCACTATGAATTTGATGAATTTTAACATTCAACATTTCATTGCCATATTTATATTTAGCCACTATCTTGGATTTTTATCCACCATCTTGGAATTTTGGGGTGCCTAATGTTACTTTCTAAAACCAAAAACATCTGACAACACTATGCTAAATCTCAGGTCTGTGCCACTATATGAATGATTCTTAGCGATTTATAACATGACACCATATTTATTTTTTGGCCACCATATTGGATTTCTTGGGGTGTCCAATCTTACTTTCTTAAATCATACATACCTGACAGCATTTCTGCAAAATCTCATGCTTGTGAGTCAAAGTGCAAGATTCCATCCACTAGCTGCCCCACTATAAGGTCAGAAGACGTATGAGATCTGTATGTCAAAGATTAAAAATCTTTAATAAATCTGCCTTTAATAAATCTTGCATTTATACTCCAATACAAAGCAAATTCACAGCACATGACCATGGTTCAGCCCATGGTTCTTTTGGGGTTTTGTTGTTGTTGTTGTTTTGCCAATCCACCATCTTGTTTCAAGATGGCAGCTACTCAAAGCATAGGCAAAACCCTTTTGTCACAAACCAAATTCAAACCAAATTCACAACTCATGGGAAGGGGTCCTAGATTAAAGGCATCATATTAAAAGAAGTGGAAAGTAAGCTTCCTTAATTCCACTTAGAACTATTTTGTTCCCACATGTGATCTTAAAAATTAAGAACATAAGAACAGCCCTGCTGGATCAGGCTCAAGGCTCATCTAGTCCAGCATTCTGTCTCCCACAGTGGCCCACCAGATGCCTCTAGGAAGCTCACAATCAGAAGATTAAGGCTTGCCGTCTCTCCCGCTCTTGCTCTCCTGCAGCCAGCTTGCTACTTTTGAGGATGAAAAGCAGCATGCTCACAACTTGTTCCACCCCCTTCTCTCTATAGCTTAAACTTTAAGCTTTCAGTCCACAGCCTAGAAATCATCCACCAGCACTTGGCCAAGCTGCAAGGTACAATAAAAATAGCACAGTGAATGCTGGTAATAAGAGACACATGTTGCAGCAGGTGGGTTCAGGGCTTGTTTTGCCCTAGAATCTTTGGCAGGGCTCTTGAAAATTAAACTGAAACATGAGCTCCAACGTGCTGGAGTAGTAAACACTAACCAGGGATATACAATGCTGTAGCCTGCAGGAGCATCTGACAGTTTCCCCACATGTTGCTATAAATAAAGATGTTCACATTCTGCAGTTCCATATGTGGTCTTGTGGTAGCAAGCACGAGTTGTTCCCTTTCCTAAGCAGGGTCCACCCTGGTTTGCATTTGAATGGGAGACTACATGTGAGCACTCTGAGGTATTCCCCTTGGGAATGGGGCAGCTCTGGGAAGAGCATCTGCCTGCTATGGACGATGCACTATGCACTACTGCTTTTGTATATAGTCTGGAAACTGCATTTGGTTCAGAATGCAGCAGCCAGGTTGGTCTCTGGGTCATATAGGACCCCCTGGTGGCGCAGTGGTAAAACTGCCGCCCTGTAACCAGAAGGTTACAAGTTCGATCCTGACCAGGGGCTCAAGGTTGACTCAGCCTTCCATCCTTCCGAGGTCGGTAAAATGAGTACCCAGAATGTTGGGGGCAATATGCTAAATCATTGTAAACCGCTTAGAGAGCTTCGGCTATAGAGCGGTATATAAAATGTAAGTGCTATATAGGAGAGACCATATTACTCCTATGTTGAAAGAACTACACTGCCTACCAATACATTTCCTGGCAAAAAAACAAGGTGATTACCTATAAAGCCCTAAACATCTTAGACCCTGGTTATTTAAGAGAACGTCTTCTTCACCATGAGCCCCACCACCTGTTAAGAGCATCTGGAGAGGTTCAACTGTGGTTGCAGCCAACTCGTTTGGTGACTTGGGAACGGGCCATCTCTGTTGCTGCTCCTGGACTTTGGAATCTGCTCCCTGTTGAGATAAGATCCCCCCCCCATCTCTGGTTAAAGGGCACTGAAGACACATTTATTCATTCAGGCTTTTAATTAGATTTATAGTTTTAAAAATTTTAATACTGGGCTTTAAATGTTTTAAATGCTTTTTAATGTTTAAAATGATTTTAATTGTTAATTGAGTTGATTTTTAAAATGATTTTCATTGTAAGCCGCCCAGAGATACAAGTTTATGGTGGTATAGAAACATTTTAAATAAATAAGTAAATAAATAGATGGGTCTTTAGTTGTTTTTTAAAAACCCTGAGGGAGGGAGCATGTTGAAGCCCCTCTGGGAGGGTGTTCCAAAGCCAAGGAAACACAACCTGTCTCAAAAATGCATTATACTGTAGAATCATAAAACAAATATTTTATATTGGTATCTACTACAGAATGGCTGGCTCGAAAGCCAGCCTGCTCCTCAGACAAGATTGGTCCCTGCTCCAGCCAGTTTTGAAGCTTCCACTGTAGGTGTTTAGCATAAAGTTTACTGATGGTACTCAACAGACTTATAGGCCTATTATTTCCAAGGTCATCCTACCTCCCTTTTTTAAAAATAGGGACAATTTCAGCAAGACTCCAATCATCATGTATCTCAGCTATTCTGTCTATACTGCGAAAAGAGATGCCGAAATAAGGGCCCACCAGTCTGCATTAGTCTTTATTAGCTCCTCAGGTATGCTGTCACATCCCGGAGCCTTGCCTGATTTCAGTGGGTTTATAAGTCCAGTAACCTCCTGAACAGGGACAGCTGGCCAATCGGACATAATCAATTTACTAAAATCTTGAGACTCTACAGTCCCAGTCTGGCTCCTATACAGATTTTAAAAATGCTCTTTCCACACCTCTCCTGGGATATGGTGGCTCTATCAATAGGCCCTTTTGGGTGTTCAGCAATCACCAGAAAGTGGCATGACCCCTGTTCTTAACTGAATTGATTATTTGCTGCCATAAGTCTTTCAGTGTATTATTCTTTTTAACTTTTAGTAGAGCCTTATATTGTTTCTTTGCCCTTGAGAACTCCTTAGCCATGTATGACCCTGGGCCTAACCTGTACCATTTATAGCAGTCTATCAGCAACTTTTTACCATTAATGCAGTCCTGATCAAACCAGGCCTGGGAACTCTTATACTGTTGCCCAGTACATTTTTGAATCAGCAATTTGGACTACAAAGACTGAGTCAGAAAATTATATAGAACAATTTTAGAATTTGTTGCATCCTCTGACAAAAGGTTGTCTGTTCTTCCATCTGATCCAACTTAAACATTGCTTCCAGTTCAGATTTTAATTGTTCTCACCATTTTAGTCTAATTTCATAAACTCTACCTTAAGCCCTAGCGGATAGCACAGTGATGGCAGTCTAAGGATTTCAATAAAAAATACCACTGGTAAATGGTCACTGTCTAAACAGCAGACCACCTAGCATTCCAACATCTTGCAGAAAAATGTGGTAGTAAACCCGGCTCCTCATTATATGCTGCCTTTATGGGCTTTAAATTCGCTTTTGACTCTATCCTGAGAGATCTCTCATGATCAAAGCTTAATGCATCCTCAACTGATAAGCGTTTGTTCTGTTTAAACGATACAGTAATACATCTCTCCTTGTAAGATATAACTTTAATGCTGATCTGTCTAATTTAATTCCTACAGGCACTGGTGTTAAGCAATTATGTGTTTCAGCTCCTTTGTTATTCAACTTTTATATTAACTTACTTGTTAAATATCTGAATAGGGTAGGCATGCACCCTCCTAAGATAGCAAGCATACTTCCATACTTCTTTATGCTGATGATGTAGTGATCCTGCCTTAGGAGAGCTCTAAAAGCACTTTCCCAGTTTTGTTTAGAAGTAAAGTTGCGCCGTTGAGTCGGTGTTGACTCCTGGCGACTACAGAGCCCTGTGGTTGTCATTTGATAGAATACGGGAGGGGTTTACCGTTGCCTCCTTCCACGCAGTATGAGATGATGCCCTTCGGCATCTTCCTATATTGCTGATGCCCAATACAGGTGTCTCCCATAGTCTGAGAAACATACCAGCGGGGATTGAAACCGGCAACCTCCTGTTCACTAGGCAAGTTATTTCCCCACTGCACCATTAGGTGTTTAGAAGACCATCTGTTAATTAACTATCAGAAAATCAAAGCAACTAAGAGACCTACTGTAAATTATATAAATGGAAAATTAATGGGAACATGATCGAACAGGTTAAGTGTTTCAAGTATTTAGGGGTGGTGTTCCATTCCTCTTTGGGGAGGAAAGCGCACTTAGAATATATAACACAAATATTTCCTATGGGGGGAAGGAATGTGATTTTTTATTATTTATTGTAGTAAGGACAATTCTTTTGGTGGTTATACAGAACTTGCTACTTCCTCTGGACTGATTCCTGCTCATAAAACTGAGAAGGAAGCCTGGATCTTAAAGCAGCATGGAGGTCTGCAGTAGCATGTGTACAAGAAGTAAAATAGTGCTTGGAACTTTTGTGAAAGCTTTGAATTCATCCCCATTTAGCCATGAAACTCACTGGGTGACTCTGGGCCAATCACTTATCTCTCAGTCTCACCTACCTCATAGGGTTGTTGTGAGGATAAACATAAGCATGAACACCACTCTGGGCTCATCGGAGGAAAAGTGTGATATAAATGTAAAGATGAATAAATATCCTGATATTTATTGCTGGATGTAAGTGGTCAAACATCACCTTCTGTGTACAGATAACCTATTTCTAGCATGAATGTATGTAGCTAAGTATCTTCTGCATCCATGTTCATATGCAAAACTGGATGGCACCTTTCGCACAACTATAATCCTACTCTGATACATTTAAGAGGTGCGTTTTGGATGAATTTGTACGTGTCCTGGAAGCACCAACCAAATACAAGGAATGTATTTCCGTGACAGTTGCCTTCTGTTGTCATCTGGACATGATGGGATAGAAAGCCCAAAATAACTTTGTTTTCTGAGGGATCATCTGAGGAGAACCAGTCCATGGGAATTTGTACAAAGGTGGACTCTTCAGGCTGGAATCTGATACCCGAGTCATCACTTTGGGAGAAAGGAAGGAAGGGAAGAAGGTTCAGGGAAGGACACAGACTGGAGAAACAGCACTGGGGCTGAAAGATGATATTGAGAGGACGTGCGTAGAGGAAGATGGAGATAGCTTTTAAAGTGGGGGTGAGAAGCAGCACCTAGGGGTGTTCCTAGATGAAGAAATACTCCATTTCAACATGGAAGTTCTTACTGCTTCTCTAGTCAGCATCCAGATGACATCCTTGGTCATTGTGCAATTTAAGGTAGTCTCAGGATCCTTCAGGGAATGAAGACACATTGCACAGACAGCCAACAAAGTGAGCAAGATCTTGTTATTTTTCTGCTAGGGAACATTTCACAATACCCTAAAACAAAGCACTGCTTTCACCCCCAAAATCAGGACAGGTGATTGTAAGGCATAGCTTTAGTTCTTATGCAAAGGGACTTCAGTGAATGAGGAACAGAATGGTATGCAAAAAGTGTTTGTGTTCTTTGGGATGGGTTTAGAGCTTTTAACTGCCAATGCTTACTCTATATTTTGATGCTTTTCCATGTGATTGTAGCTCCTCTCCTATCCGCCAGAGCAAACTAGGCTGTGTGCCACTCTGAACTGGTTCACCTACTTTAGGTATATATACTGTTGGGAGTAACCTTATAATGTTGTTTTCCTTGGTCCAAGAGCTAAATTGTTATGACTAAAATTACAGAGGGGAACACTTGATTAGCATGTGAAAGCCAAGAGGACTGACGCCCACATTCTCTAGGAACTGGGCTGCAACCAGAGCAGGGGTGGAGCTAGCACAGCATAACAGCTACGGGTCTGCGCTATGAATCAAAAAGCCCCCAGTTCAGATCTTGACTCTGCCATAAATTGACTGACTGGCCTTGGGCCAGCAACTTAGCCTCAGCTGCCCCTCTGCAATATGGGGAGAACTCTGACCTAGTTCAAAAGGTCATTGGAAGGACTGCAGCAAGAGAATGTATGTGAGGCACTTTAAAAGTGATAAAAATGTGCTAAGAGATATCATGAATCTACATTCTGGGTGCTTTCCAGAGGATGGGGGTGCTGCATGTTTAATGTTCCAGGTTCATACCATGCTTTTGCCTAAAGCAGTGCAGGACTGGGAAAGACCTGCTAAAATCCTGGAGTGACATGACAACCTAGGTGATGAATTGCTCTAACTCCCTAGGGCAATTTTTAGTATAGACCGAACATTTAAATTCACACAATAGGTGTGTGCATCTGTACAGAGGTCCATTTATAATCCGGAAAATGGTCCTTGGCTACTAGCCTACCTCATCACATGCATTCTAGCCATATTTAAGTGAAATGCCAGTCTCTGGAGGGAGAAAGAAAAGCCTCGTTCATTGTGATACTACAAATAAGAATGGACACATTGTGTACTCACAACTCTCTGGGCCAAAATCCAAAGAATTGGACTACTTGGGATACACCCAGCAGCTTGGGCCTGCCCATTAGGCTTTTTTTTTAAAAAGCTTTCTTTTTCCCTTTATTTATTTATTCATTCATTCATTCATTCATTCAATTTTTATACCGCCCTTCCAAAATGGCTCAGGGCGGTTTACAATTAAAAACAGAAATCAAATAACAATTAAAACAGAAATACAAATATGAAACACCAATTTTAAAATATCTTTAAAAACAATTAAACTATCAGAACAATTAAAACCCTGAAAACCAGGTTAGCTTTAAAACAATTAAAACTAATTAAAAACCCTAAAAGGCCAGGCCAAACAGATGGGTTTTAAGGGCTCTCTTGAAGGTCACTAAGGATTTAAGATTACGGATTTCTGCTGGGAGTGCACTCCACAGCCCGGGAGCAGCTACAGAGAAGGCCCGCCTCTGAGTCACCAGCAAACGAACCGGTGGTAACTGGAGACAGATCTCCTCAGATGACCTTAACATGCGGTAGGGATCATGTAAAAGAAGGTGCTCTCTAAGATATCTCGGACCCAAACTGTTCGGGGCTTTAAAGGTAATAACCAGCACTTTGTATTTTGCTCGGAAACATATTGGCAGCCAGGGTAACTGTTTCAAAACAGGCATCATATGGTCTCTCCAGGTTGCCCCAGAGACCAATCTGGCTGCCGCATTCTGAACTAACTGAAGTTTCCGGACTACGTACAAAGGCAGCCCCACGTAGAGTGCATTGCAATAGTCAAGCTGGGAGGTTACCAGCTGATGCACCACTGTTTTGAGGTCATCCTCTCCAAGGAATGGGCACAGCTGTCGAATCAGCCGAAGCTGATAGAAAGCACTCCTGGCCATGGCCTCCACCTAAGATACCAGGGTGAGGCCTGGGTCCAGGAGTACTCCCATGCTGCGCACCTGCTCCTTCTGGGGGAGTGTAACCCCATCCAGCACAGGAAGATCTAACTCACCCCTCAGATTCTGAGTCCCCACAATGAGCAACTCTGTCTTGCTTGGATTCAGCTTCAATTTGTTCTCCCTCATCCAGCCCATTACTGCCTGTAGGCAGGCATTTAGAGAATGAGTGCCATTTCCTGAAGATGAAAAGGAGAAGTAGATTTGGGTGTCATCAGCATGCTGATAACACCCAGCACCAAACCTCCTGACGACTTCACCCAGCAGTCTCATGTAGATGTTAAAAAGCATTGGTGACAGAATGGAGCCCTGAGGGGCTCCATATAACAGCTCCTGTTTTGAGGAGCAACTGCCACCAAGCTCCACCATCTGGAATCTACCTGAGAGATAGGAACGGAACCACTGCAAAGCAGTGCCCCCTATCCCCAACTCCCCCAGGCGATCCAGAAGGATACCATGGTCGATGGTTTCGAACACTGCCGAGAGATCCATAAGAACCAGCAGAGTCACACTCCCTCTGTCGATTCCCTGGTAAAAGTCATCCATCAGGCCAACCAACGCTGTCTCAACCCCATAGCCAGCTCTAAAGCCAGTTTGAAAGGGGTCTAGATAATCAGTTTCCTCCAAGACTGCCTGGAGCTGGTTGGCCACCACCCTCTCAATCACCTTGCCCAACCAAGGAAGACTGGAGATTGGCTTGTAACTGTCCATCGCTAAGGGGTCCAGGGAAGGCTTCTTTAAGAGTGGTCTAACCATTGCCTCCTTCAGACACAGGGGCACCCTGCCCTCCCTCAGCGATGCATTTACGATATTAACTAGGCCACCTCCAACAATCTCCCTGCTAGATAGAAGCAGCCAAGTCAGGCAAGAATCTAGAGAACAGGTGGTAGGCCACACTGCCCCAAGCAGCTTGTCCACATCCTCAAGAGTCACAGATTGAAACTGATCCAATCTAATACTGCAAGAGGGGTTGCTGGACACCTCCTCCATAGACCTTGCAGAAATAGTGGAGTCCAAGTCGGCCCGAATACAGGAGTTCTTATTCGCAAAGAACCCATTAAAGGCATCACAGCAGAGCAACTCCGGGGAATGATTGGAAGTAGAAGGAGCAGAAATCAAACTCCTCACAACCCAGGATAGCTCTGCTGAGCGTGAACCTGCAGCCACAATGCGCGCAGACCAGAATCTCTTTCTCGCTGCGCGCACTGCCACCACATAAGCCTTCAAATGGGTCACATGCTGAATCCTGTCAGATTCAAACTGTGTTCTCCTCCACTTGTGCTCTAGTCGCCTACCCAATCGCTTCAGCCCCCGCAGCTCCTCAGTATACCAAGGGGCCATTTTTGCAGCAGGTCAGAAGGGACGCTTAGAAGCAATCGTGTATACTGCCCTGTTGAGTTCCCTGTTCCAGGTTCCCACCAGGGCATCGACAGAATCACCGGCCGCACCAACGTCAAAATCCTACAAGGCCTTTTGAAATCCCACTGGGTCCAGCAGCCTTTTTGGATGGACCATCCTAATAGGTCCACCACCCCTGCGGGGGTGGATTGTGGCTGTGAGACCAACCTTAACCAGGTAGTGGTCCGTCCATGACAATAGCGAAACCACTGGATCCCCCACCCACAGAACACCCCCCTGATCCGAACAAAAGACCAAATCGAGTGCATGCCTGGCAACGTGAGTCGGTTCAGAAACTAGTTGAGATAGGCCCATAGTTGTCATGGCCACTATGAACTCCTGAGCCACACCAGACAAGCCAGCCCCAAAGTGGATATTGAAGTCCCCCGGCACCAAAAGTCTAAGAGACTCCAACACCAACTCCGCGACCAGCTCCGTCAGCTCAGTTAGGGAGTCAGCTGGGCAGCGGGGTGGACGGTACACCAACAGAATCCCCAATCTATCCCTAGTTCCCAGCCTCAAAAATATGCACTCAGTATGTCAGCTGTCTCACAGGAGCCTTTGTAAGGGAAATGGGATTCTTATAGACCACAGCCACTCCATCCCCACCCACCCACCCACCCTGCCCACTTCCCCTGGCCTGCTCCATGACAGAGTAACCTGGTGGGAGAAGCTGAGCCCACACTGGACCACTCGCCTCCCCCAACCAGGTCTCAGTTATACATGCCAGGTCAGCTCCCTCATCCACGATCAAATCGTGGACAATTTCGGTCTTATTCTGAACTGACCTGGCATTGCAGAGGAGCAAGGATAGATTCTGTGGGTCATTGGAGCTGCTCCCCGAGACCGAAGAGTTGACAGAGCAGTTGGAAGTGGAAACAGTTACTAAATTACTGATTTCCCTTCCCCTGTAACGGCCAGCTGCTCTGCCAGCGCCAATTCTTCTATTCCCCACCACTACAGTAATAGCTGCCCCAGAACTGCCAGGCACACCCCCAGCACCATCCCACCAGCTAGTATTAGCTACTATTAGTAGTAGCTAATAGCTAGTTACACACAGGTTCACCACTGAAAATTCTGCCCCCCCCCCCGGCTGTGTATCTTCATGCCCATATGCCTCTAGTCCAAAGCTGAGCTCACATGTTTTCCTAGATTTCCACTGAAGGTTCTGTTTGTTCTTGCTTGTCTCCAGTGGGCCTGGCTGGCACATGCTGTACCAGTCTTCCGAATTGTGCCAAGATTAATCTGTTGAAAGCCATGGTGACCTGCAGTCCCAGTTGATGAAGATCATTTGATATGACCCTGTTTATTTAAAATAAATAAATAAATACAGAGAGGTGCTATCCAAAATGGTCTTGGCCCAGTTCCAAGGCTGCCAATGATTCCCCTTAAAATCTCCTTTGCGTGGCTGATTGGCACATTATTTCCCACTTCCCTTCCTACAGACTGATGTGTGCTGTTGCTGCCAGTTGCTAGACAGCTGCCTTGTGTCACAGACATGCGGAATGAGATCGTGTGTTGTGTGTGTTTTAGCATCACAGGAGCAAGTTTGAAAAATATAACGAGCCTTTTGATAGAGGCAGACAACATGCAACCCCGATTAAACCTTTTTGCATTTTACAGACTCCTATTTGGTCAGATTCCTGACTATATAGAATGGCACAGATAAAATGTTCCCAACCCTGGTCACCAAATGTTGCAGGACTACAACTCCTATCATTCCCTGCCTCAATTTATATTTATATATTTATATTGTCCTTTGTACTAAGACCCCATAAGTCCCAGTGTCCAAATGCTATTGTGGCCAGGTATGATGGAGGAGAGGTCTATCAATGGCTACTAGCCAGAGGGCTATAGGCCACCTCCAGGCTCAAAGGCAGGATGCCTCTTAATACCAATTGCGGGGGAGTAACAGCAGGAGAGAGGGCATGCCCTCAACTCCTGCCTATAGGCTTCCAGTGGCATCTGGTGGACCACTGTGTGAAACAGGATGCTGGACTAGATGGGCCTCCTTGCCCAGATCACACAATGAGTCTACGGTGTTTAACATCTGGCCATGAGGCCAAAAGGCTCTCATTATTATTCAATGTGGCTGGATTGATTTTCAACCTGTAAAGAGATGGTGTAACAGTCAGCCTTCTGCTTCAGATTGTAGCCCACAACAAGAAACCTAGAACAATATAACATGTAGGTCTGCCTTCAGTCTGATCTATCTCATAGTGCTTCTGTGTAGATAAAATGGACATTGAGCTCCTTAGGAGAGGGTGGATACGGCTGAGATCAACAAGGTATCTTGGATTTTACATACAGATCAGTCTTGGTTATTCAGGATCAGGTCTTTGAAAACCATTTTTGCAAAAAATAAATATATTGTATAATCAAAACTTACAACCATAATAGTCCTAAAATCAAGGATATAGTCACTAATGTATATAGAATAAAGCATTTGAACTCATTTAAACTGCGCCTTCCCTCAGTGTTTTTTAAAAGCAATTAAAACACATTTTTCAAAGAGGCCTTTTAATGTTCTGTCTACTGCTTATATCTGGTAGGTTTTTCAGTTTTTTAGTTCTTAGTTTTTAGCATTCTATTAATAACTTTTAATCTGAAACTTTTAAATTTTGTCATTTTAGTCTGGTCTTTTAACTTGTTTAACTTTATTAATGCTTTCTTCTACATCGTATCCATTTTGTTGGTGTTGTGAATCGCCCCAAGCAGTAGTGTACTGGAGGGGCAGGGTATAAATATTTCTAAAATAAAATAAAATAATTTTCCTAGAGGGTGAGCATGTCTAAAACTCTTAATTTATACAGCATTCGGTTTTTCATTGTTATACTTCACTAAATTTTCTTTTTCATGCTGTTTGTTTTTCCCATTCTGAGGATGCAAAATTCATGTACTTCTCTTGAGGCAAGACCTCCAATGACATTTCTGTTTTCTCTCTCATTTGTGTTCATTTTTCACACTGTTAGAATGCCCATTACTGCAGGTCTGCTGGCCTTCTGCCTATTTCTAATAGCAAATGTCCCTAAAATCCAAAATGCAATAGTTGGAAAGCATTGAGATAAATGACCCATTACTCAGAGATTACTTGAAGTAATTAAGGGAGTTATTAAAGTGAGACATTCAGAACCAAAGCGGTACACATTCTACAAATGTTTCTGCCTTCAGCGCAGGCAAGAATAACCCTCTTCAAATATTGATTTCTGATTTCTACAGGAGGAAAATAATCAGTAGCGGACCAAGACCTTTGAGTGTTGGAAGTGGGGTATCAATTGCCACCCCACCCCCACTGCACCTGCTGTCCCCCTCACCCTCAATGTTCATGCCTCTTCCCTCCACAGTGACCCACTCTGACACCATCTTTTTTCTTTGGCATGTACACCATTGTTTTACTCTGTCTAGTAGTCTTTTATGTGGTGTTGATCTGTGAAAGAAAGTTCACAACTCGCTACTATGCAACGACAACCCTGGAAAGAGGCAATTCGTGAAACTCTATTTGCTTATCACACAGCTCCTCGTTCCACTACAGGAAAATCACCTTTTGAACTGCTGAGAGGACGCAAAGCTACCATCAAATTTACCTAATGGCATCAACCAATAGGACTTTCCATGCCATCTCACCCTGAGGATGCAGAAATTCATGACTGGGTAAGGGAGAAGCAATGAAAGTATATGTTGTATGTAGATCAGATATGGGGTACAAAACAGAAAACATTTTAGGTGGGGGGCTTTGTTTGAGTACAGCGGCCTTATAAAGTGAGAAAAGGATGTTCCTGATGTTCTGGACGAAAATGAATAATTGAAATCTGAGGGGATTCTGTCCTATTGAATGATGGAAAGAAATGGAACAGTTCTATACTTTCCAGAATGCATAGTATGAAACAAGAAGGAAGGGAGCCTGATATCAAGAGAGGAACCGAAGAGAAATTTGATATTGCCTCCAGTTTTGACCTTGCAAATGAGGCTGATGAAAGTGATGGGTGATCCTTGGTACCAAAGATCAAACAGCTCCTGTGCTCCTGTGCTCCTGTGCCTCCCAGGACTTAGGAGAAATGTGCATGACAGGAGACCACCTAAAAGACATCAACAGTTTGTCACTCGATTTTAAATCAATTCAATTTGGGGTTGTTATAAAGGGGAGGGATGTGTTGTATTCTATGTAGTAATCTTTTATGTTGTGTTGTTGAGAAGTTTGTCCATTGGGGATCCAGTGATCCAGGATCCAGTGGGGATCCTGTAGAGAGTTTGTGAGGAGGGGTGGAGTCAGAAAGGGAAAGGGAGGGAAATGAGAAGGAGAAAATGGAGTAGTTGCTGAATAAATCTTTAGTTAAATCTACTTAGGTTTTTTTAAACAGCTAAAAAACAACCATATTGAAAGAAATGGATAGAACCAAAGAGGAAGTGTGGAGAAGGGGACTGGTAGTGTAGCACACTGAAGAATGACAAAGTTAAAGTGGCTCACTATGTGGTGATGGGGGAGGGAGAGAGGGCAATGACATGGAGGAGGAGCAGGAGGAGGAGGAGGGAGCAGGAAGAGGAGAGGAGCAGCTTTTGACACTCCACCTCAAACACCCAATGGTCCTGGGCTGCTGCTGCTTATTGTCTTTCAAGAAGGTAACTAGACACTGATCTGGCTTAAGACATTTTGGTGTGTGGGACTGAAACGTCCAAATCACGTCCCCTCCTTAAGGTGATAGATGGATGGATAGATAGATAGATAGATAGATAGATAGATAGATAGATAGATAGATAGATAGATAGATAGATATAAACTTTGGACTGCAACACCTAGTGATCAATTAGATCAATTAAAACATAGTCCTCCCCATGACTGTTTCAATACAAGTTTTTATGAAAACTGCAAGTGGCAAATGTCATCCTAAAAGAAGAATTCTTTCCTGTGTGAGAGCAAGAATCAGGAATGCCTGTTCTAAAACTATGTCTGCTGCAATCAATGGGTGCATCATCTAATCCGAAAAGGGTCCCTTTCCCCCCTTAGAACTAAAACTTGCCTGGTCTACTGCTATGCCTTTGACAGAAACTTGAACTGCAGGAATCAGCAGGTGAAGCTATTCACAGCATGAAGATAAAGCTTCTCACCTGCTACTGGCTAACATTCCAAGGAAGTGCTCACACACTGGGAAGATGTGTCTGCACTGTAGAGAGCTTTCTTACCTGCACAGCATGGGGGGAATTTTCTCCTATATCTGCTTCATCCAGAAATGCACTGCACCACCCTAAAATATGTCCCTGATGGTGGCACAACTCCCAGGGACATATTTTGGATGGCATGGGGCATTTCTTGAGGAAGCAGAGATTGGAGAAGATCACTCTTCCCTCTCTCCACACTGCAATCCTTTGGAAGCCCTCCACAGCACAGATGCATCTTTCCAGCTTGTGGACACTACCTTAGGATGCCAGCTACTGACTACAAATCAAGCTGCTGTTAAATGCACAGCAACAGAGGTCAGATAAAACATTGGCAACTCTAGGCCTTCCTTACTTTCTGGTTGTTCCTCCAAGAAGGTTGTCCTTAGCTTTTTCTCCCAATATTTTCCTCACTTCCTGTCCTTGGTCTATGAACAGGATCAGAAGAGGTTTCTCAAAAATCATGGCAGAGAGTTGTTGTCAAAAGTTGTGATTCCCCTCGCCAGCTAGAAGTGATATGCTGTCAACCATGGATTCAGCCAACAGTCAGCCTGCTACTAGCAGAAAGGAGAAAAACCAGCCATGTCAGCCTTTCTCCCTGCTCCCTTCAGAGTACTGTTCTGCAGAAGCACCAGAAAGGCTGAAAAATCAAAGCGGACAGACCGAAAGACAAGTGTGACTTGTTAAATATTTTCCAAGGACAATGTTCTCAAAAGTGGGGAGCCATCACCCATTTATTTTCTTTTGCTCTGGCAGCTATTCTATTTTGGATTACATTGGGCAAGAGTGGAAAGGTTAAATGTCATGAGTTCAACACAGTTGATTAGAGCTCCACTATTTATTTATAGGAACTTGTATCCTAGGAGAGCAGATAGAAACACCTCACGCAATCACAGTGTATCATGTTGACCATGCAGCAGCAGCAAAAGGCATTCGTATCTGATAAGTGCTAGGCATCTACTTCTGAGCATTTGGTAGACTGAGTATGAAACTGATACAGACATTTCTTGTCTGATTGGTCAATAAATGGTACTGTTTCCATGCATCCCTTTGTTCTATGTACAATAACTGATGATGCTAAGAAGTGTTGTATCATTATTACTGCCCATAGTAGAGGTCCTTTTTTGTGCATGTGTCCTGACAGGGTCTACTGTCAAACCAATTTTTCAGATTTATTTATTTTTTTAATAGCACACCAAGTTGTGCCTTGGGAAATCTGAAACAAGCCCCCAGGAATGTAACCTCCACTGTTTTGCTGCACATTTTGATTGAACTGTTTTGGGCAACTGTTTTATAGTGCCTGTGATGAATAATACAGTTCCCATATTTCTGCAAGGCCTGGTTTGTAATGGTTTTGAATTACATTTTCATTAGTATGTGAAAGAAGGAATGCATATTTACATATGAAGTCATGTCAGGAAGGAAAGAAGGAAAGAAGGATCTATCTCAGGAGTGAAATTAACCAGACCACAAGGTCCCCATAATCTGGTCTTGACAATTCCATCACCCCATTTCCTTCTATGGGTAAACTCTTGAGCCCTATTTGAACATTACCAAAATAAGGTGCTGAACATGCTTACAGCACCAAAAGTGGATCAGAAGTCCTACCCCGGCACAACTAACTCTCTCTCACTCTCTCTCCGCATTCTGACATAAGGCGAAACTGGAGTTAATGGGGCAGAGTTTGGAATTCCATTATGTCTGAATTCATGCAACCATGGTTTTGAGGCAAAAGAGACCTGCTTTCGGTTTGCCTCAACAAATTCCAGTTTGAACCTTCAGTTTGCAGTTAGGTCTACCACTGAAACCTGAGGTTTGGCCACTGCAGTGTTATGTCTGAACGCAGACGGTGCCCTAATCACAGTCAGAAGCAGCGTTGGCATGGCATGTAAAGGGATTTAAATGCCCTTTCCATGCCGAAGCCAGGTAGACCGTTTCAAAAAGGCATGATCACACTCAGCACACCCCCTTTATGATTGTGGCCCATGGCAGCCACGCTAGTGATGTATTGATGCCTTGCCCACAGTCTGGCGATGCAAGTGCTACAGAGCTTGCTGGGATGCAGCCTTGGCAGACCAGGAAGAGGAAGGGTCTCCCCAGTACTTAAACGGGAGGTTGCCAGTCTACAGTTGGATGAACGTCTGTGATTCACAGTTTCAAACTGAAACCGCAGGTGGCAACCTCTGGTGCAAATGCGGCCTCCCCCCCCACTCTCTCTCTCTCACACACACACACACAGAGCTACTTATGGTAGCATTCATCTGAAGAGGGAAACACCGTAACCATGATGGTGGGCGCTTGCATGATTGACAGATGATGAACTACCATCATGGATATGGTGTTTCCCTCTTCAGACAAATGCCACCACAACTGTGAGCAGCAGGGCAGTGGGTGTGTGTGTGAAGGATATGCTGTGGTGAGCCTACTGAACCACTTCTGGAGCTATAACTGTGTTCAGCACCCCCCCCTTCCTTTTTTGCAATGTCTGAATAGGACTCTGGTGTTAGAAAATCTCAATACGTTGGGGATTCTGCCTTGCAGTTGCAATATATTCCTGCCCACCTGGTTATTCCCTTCCCCTGGTGGTCTGTTAAATGCCCTCTCAGAGTCCACAAACATTTCACCCCATTGAGTTACGTTGGGGAAGTCTGGGGTGGTTGCCCCCTAAGTGTGTTTTCCCTTCTTCAGATTTTTGTGAAACAAAAGTATCTGTAGGTTATCCCGAATCAGCTGGTCCCTCCAGTTGCTCTAGCTATGCATCCTTAATTATCCTAACATTTCCAGCTCTTTCCGAAATATATATCAGATTTGTGATCTAATAGCAACTTCAGAAAAGGGCAATTTGAATTGGGGCGGGGGGATGGCCCAGTGGAAAGGGGCAATATATCCCACTGCCATTTTATGGATCCAGCTCCCTCCTCACAACCAAAGCTGCTTTTAAAAGAAGGTGCAAGGATGTCCTATCATAAATCTCACATGTCACATCATGTAGTTTGGCCCTGCAAAGCAAACATTGTAGGGAGAGAGAACATAGCAAAGCAATGAGAGAGATTAGGTTAGATTTGTTCTCTACTCCATGTATTATTTATTTGGTTGAGATTAATTGTGCCCAGGCATAGAGCAGGGTCTTGTGCTGGCTGCCTGGAAATAATGTACGACCTCATATAAGATCAGCTTAAGAAGCTTGCAAAGGAAACGAGGATGGCTGAATAGCACAACCACCTCATGTCCCTGAAAGAAGCAACTTGGTCCATTTTTAATGCAGACCAATACCCTCAGGATTGCTCTGCCTATATAATAATAATAATGAAGTCAGGCTTCTGCCCTTATTTGGGACACTGACCCTTGTATTAAACTGTGATGGAACACGCAAAGTTGCCTCCAAATAGCAACTCATTCTTACTGAATTATTGAAGATTCTTAAAAGTAGACAACTCTGTCTCTGCATACAAGATCCTGGCTGGCCTGGTGAGCAAAATGCAAAGCAAGCATAGATTCCTGTGGAGGCAAAAGAAAAATGTTGAAAACTATTGTGCAAGAGGAACCCATGAAGAATTCCATAAGTTACTGTGAAGATGCTCTGGTGGCCGAGAGTGCCCTTGGGAATCTGGGATACCCCAGAAGAGCCTCAGAACAAGACGGGGAGGGAGATCCACTCACTCTTGTCTCCACCCTCAGTACACTTGTCAGTCATTACACCCAGCCTAGGGGACCTAGGCTCCACCTAGACCAGGCTCAACCTAGGCCCTCCCAGCTGTTTTTGGACTACAGCTCCCATAATCCCCAGCCACACTGGCCAATAGCCCGGGATTATGGGATTTGTAGGCCAACATCTGCAGGAAGGCCAAAGTTGAGCAGCCCTGATCTAGACTGTTCTCCTCATCATTGGCTGCTCCCGTCTTAAATACTGAGGAGCAACCCCCACATCTTGGTCTCCCCTTCCCCTTGAGCCTTTATTTGCCCTTGCTCCTTGATTCCCATCACCTGTGGCTTCCCCAGCCTCCAATCCAACCCATTGTCTCCTCCGGCTGCTCATCCCCAGGTAGGTGAGGTTGCTTCCTCCCAGCTGCCTGCACTGCTGTCTTAATCTTGGCTGCATTCCCAGCCCAACATTATGGGCCTGTGATGCCAGACTCTGCCCCAGAGCCACAGAGGCTTTGGCTGGCCAGCAGCTTTTCTATCCAATCTGGGCCTTGCCTGCAGCAGCCTGATGGGCCCAGTTTTGATTGCTGGGTCAGCCCCTGGACAGCCAGGAACATCTGACATCATCGCCCCAACTCCTGTGGCTGGCTTGGTAAGCAGGGTGGATGCAGCAATGCCTGGACAGTTACAATAATTTCTCACAACAGAATTTAAGTTATAAGTAAGAATCGGTTAAAGTGTTCTTGATGTTCTTGGTTGGTATAGAAGTTGCCACAGGGGCCATTTTGCAAGTTCCCTTATTGCAGGACTGCACAAATTTAGCCCTCCAACCGTTTCTGAACTACAGCTTCCATCATTCCCAAGCACAGTGGCCAATAGTCAGGGATTATGGGAGTTGTAGTTAAACATCTGCAGGAGGGCCAAAGTTGTGCAACCCAGCCTTACTTGTATCCAAGTATGATGAACTGCCTGCTTGCTCTAAACCATGACTGTCAAAAGCTTATTTCAAGCTGGAAGTGTTGGTAAGTATAAATTGGAGGCT
Source organism: Hemicordylus capensis (assembly GCF_027244095.1). Lineage (NCBI taxonomy): Eukaryota > Metazoa > Chordata > Lepidosauria > Squamata > Cordylidae > Hemicordylus > Hemicordylus capensis. The sequence goes on along the minus strand of NC_069661.1, from coordinate 31,507,081 downwards.
TTCAATCAGGAAACAAGAGAGATTGACTTTCCCCTGATATCTCATCTCCAAACCTAGAAAGGATCGGGTATGCAAGCCAGCCAGTGGGACACAGGATCCTGAGACTCCATTTCTATTCCAATGTCATCAATCAGGGGGAGAAAATCCAAGTCACCCAAATTGGATCAAAATGCAAACCAATGCATTAAAAGAGCCCCTACCAACACCTAGGGAACCAAAAATTGCATTCACCACCCCCACAGCATGGCAGAACTGCTCATAAGCTTGGCATTGCTTCAAGCATTCTCATGAAGACAGCTCAGCTCTGTTTTTCTCTCAGAGCCTTTTCACATGACTGAGAAACGAATAATCTTAACTCTCTTTCCAAATACTGAGATACAGCAATGTGAGACATACATGTCTTGAACTGTTGCCTGTTATGCATCTGTTCAAGGTACAATGTTTCTATTTAGAAAAAGGTGCCAATCACTGTGTAATACGCACCTATTGGACTGGATAGATGGGGCTGCCTTTCAAATGCATTCACAACAACAAATATTTATATACCGTTTTTCAACAAAAGTTTCCAAAGCTTACATAGAGAAATAATTAATAAATAAGATGGCTCCCTGTCCCCAAAGGGCTCGCAATCTAAAAAATAAATAAATTATAAGACAGTCACTGGAGGTACTGTGCTGGGAGTGGATAGGGCCAGATACTCTCCCCTTGCTAAATAGAGAATCACCACGTTAAAAATGTGCCTCTTTGCCCAGTTAGCAGGGGTCAGACACTTGAATTGGTCCAATATGGTCTCTAGACTGCTAATTGAAATTTGCAGTGGTGAACGCATTTCATTGTGACTTAAAAGACCTTCACTGGCTTGCAGTGTATGTAAAAGATTTTCTTCTCCATTATGAATCTGCCCAGCAGCTGAGATAGTAATCTGAGACTCTTTGTTGTGTGTCCTCATCTTCAGTATGAAGGTGGGTGACTACTGGAGACAGAGCCTTCTGTGTGGTGGCACCTCTAATCAAGCAACTCCATCCCTGAGACAGTGTCAAAAGCCAGAAGGGATGCCAGTCACCCCCACCCCCACCCAAGTAGATGGTGGCAGGGGAGGGAAGCAGCTGGGGGAGTGACAAGGGGCACCCAGCAGCAGGATGGAGGGACTTCCTGTGATCCTGACCCAAACTTCCTATGCTGCTGACCCATAAGTTGATAAAGCTGTAGCCTTAGGCTCTCAGATTTTTAGGTCCTACTATAGGCTCTCCATTCTAGAAATTTAGACCCTCCATTCCAGCCCTTCTCTCCCATGAGCCTTAGGCTCCTCATAACCTTAATCTACTCCTACCAGTGTTCTTGTTTAAAAAAAAAAAAAATTAAAAGAGCAATATCCCCTCTTCTTCTGTGCAATTATGGATTGCCTCTGTGCAGCAAGAGTAGAATATGAGGTCTTTCATACAACCTCACTGAGGTTGGGAGGGTGGCCTGCAGGGAAGGCAGAAGTTTGCCTGCCTTCCCCAGCAGACAAGCAGCCGCTGTCCATGCACCCACACGAGCAGTGGTGCGGCGAAAGGAGAGACTGCGAGTGGGAGGATTTACCCCCCTCCCATATCCCAGGGTGCCCCGGAGCAAGAGCATGGTGGCAGCTCTCATTACAGCAGCCACCGCGCTCAGCACGGCCATTCCTCCCCCCATTTAACCCAGTGGCAATAGCCCAGACGATCACCGGACGGGATTCAGTGAACCACAGTTTTGCTTCACCTCGGCTAAACACTGGGTTTAAAAGTGGGGCTTGCCCACTTGCCCTAGCCAGGTTTAGGGTGTGTATGTTTATACCTTTTATATCTAAGATGAAACGGAGCATGTGTGGGAACATTATTTTAGTAAGATGGCCTTGAGGCATATGCATTGATTGATCACCTGCAAAGACACTAAAACCATTCCTTTTGCATGTAATTTTCATGCCAGCAATATTGGCTTTGCTGTGTTTGGGGACTGTAGTTCTGAACTTGCCAAAATTAATGACTTCCATGGAGAAAACAAACATAAAATAAATATCTTCATTATACCATTGCTCTCTAGTTGCATGCAACGTTGCCCAGGCAACAGGTTAATCCTGACTCAACTGAGCAATGGAAACTACTCCCCACCCCCACCCCGAGTCTCTCTTTCAAATGTGTCAAGTTTGATGGCATGGCTCCACATCTCTGTTGCCTGAAAAGGTTTCATTTTTGATTGCAAAAACAAAACCCTCAAGTGGGTCCTTAAAATGGCTTGAAGTGTATATGTACCAAGGAAGCATAGATTCCCCCAGTTCCTCTCTGTTAATCTTCTGCTGTTCCATCATACCTTTTTGTGATGTCTGAATGTGCGGTTCACACTGGCCTTCTATAGTTTTGAAGTGGGTTTCTGATTCTGGTTCAGATAGAATACACTCCCATGGTTTGCCAGTTTATTTTTATTTTTCACATTTATGTCCTGCTCTCCCTTTGAGGAACCCAGAGCATTGTACGTGGTTGTGTTTATCATCACAACAACCATGAGGTGGGTTAGGCTGAAAGATAAGTGACTGGCCCAGAGTCACCCAGTGAGTTTCATGGGTTTGAACTTGGATCTCCCTAGTCCTAGTCCAACACAAACCATTACAATACACTTTCTCAAATTTGAACTTCATGGGTGGGTTCAGATATCCTGTGGACCACGGGCCACAGCCAAACTAAATTACTCCTGAGCAGTCCTACTGAAATTAAGTAGTCCTATAGATCAGGGATTCTCAACGTTGGGTCCCCAGATGTTATTGGACTTCAACTCCCATAACCCCCAGCCACAGTGGCCTTTGGTTGGGCATTATGGGAATTGAAGTCCAATAACATCCAATAACATCTGGGGACCCAACATTGAGAATCCCTGCTATAGAGTAACTCCTGAGTGCTACTATTGAGTAAATTCGTATGCTACTCATGGTTTCTTTTAATTAAAATATTTTTAACAAACCTGGATTGGTGCCACAGACAAAACAAATATTGGTTTATTTTACCATATCATGGTTTGTTTGGTTCTCATCGCTTCTTCTTAACTACCATGATTTAGGCTTGACTCTCTCTAGAGCCCTGCAATGGTGGAACTAGTGAAACAGAGATTAAACCACAATTGTGTGTTGAGACAGCACACAAGACCATTATTAGTTCTTCCTTCCAACTTCAAACCATAGGTTCAGTTTGTGGTTTGAGTGCCAGAAATAAACCATCGTATTTGACTTGCACAGATTCACATAGTGGGCTAGTTCAGACATCACATGAAATTTTGGTTAGAGCCGGTCTCTGGACAACGTCCCTGAGATTCTGAAGCACGTGTTAACCCCTCCCATCCCCATGCACACATCTACTTCCTATCTTGGTTGAAATAAACTGAGATGAGTCATGATGTCCAAACCAACCAATCTTGGCTTATACTACTACCACCACTACGAATATTTTATAACACTTTTCAACAAAGTGTGCAACGCTGTTTACATAGAAAAACAAACAAGATGCTTTCCTGTCCCAAAAGGGCTCACAATCTAAAAACCAAAGAACTGTACCCAAGGTTTGAAATGAATTACAGAACCTAGGTTATCGGAAACAAATAGGGTACTATAAGCCAAGATTGGTCAATTCAGACATCATGACCAGTCTTGGCTTATTTTAACCTAAAGTAGATGTTTATGTGGGAATGGGAAGGCTCAGGAGCGTCATGCAGAGCCCGGCTCTAACTGAGGTTCCACATGAGGTTGCCTGCACAGCTCATCTTCTAGTCTGTCCGTCGCTGTCTCTGCTGCCTCAGACTGCTGTGCCTGCTCTGAAACATCCGCCGGACCTTCCTCAGCCGTCTCTTGGGAACTGACAGCCGGGCTCTGCCCCTCAGGCACCCCTGCATCGGCTGAAAGGCTGTCAGCTTCCCCTTCCTCCTCACTATCTGAGATCGAGAGCGTGACAGGTGACTCCTCCCCTGATCAGCGGCTCTCCAAGGTTTCAGGCAGGGGTCTTTCCCAGCCCTACATGGAGAGGCCAGGGACTGAACCTGAGACCTTCTGCATGCAGGCATACAAATGATCATCCACTGAGCTCTGACTGCATTCACTAGAAGGATTATCTTACATGACTCACATGTAGAGGCTGTTCACATGCACAGCCTAGTCCAGGCTAGGGCAGCCCAGCCTGGGCTAGGTTGTGCGTGTGAAGCACAGGGATCAAGCCCAATCCTGGCACAGCCACCACCCCAAGACTGAGTTTTTAACCGGGTGTTTTGCTGAGGTTAAGCAAATCTATGGTTCACTTAACCTCGGCCAGCAATCATCTGGGCAATCACCACCGGGTAAAATGGCTCCCGGCAGCCTGCCGCCGTTTCCAGCAGCAAATCAGGGGGAAGGAGCACCACTGGGATGTGGGTGTGCAGCTCAGCGGAGTGGAGGGCAGCCACTGCTCTCTGGGTGCTCTCTGGGTGTTCTGGGAGGGCAGCCACTGCTCTCTGCTCTCTAAAATTCCTGCCTTCCCCACAGTGCACCCAGCAGCAGCCGTGAGGTAGGGATGTGCAAACAGGTTTGAATTCAAACTGGTTCGGTCCAAAGGTTCAAATTCGAACCAAACAGGGCATTCAATTGGCAATGCCGGTGCAAGTTAGAACCAAACAGAGCCTGGTTCTATTTGAACTGGTTCTAACTGCTTTGAGCCTCCAAAACTGGGTTGGGTGGTAGGCACCCATGGGTGCCAACGACCACCCAAACCCCAAAGCAATCGGACACTTTTTCTCATAGGGTATAATGGGGACTCAAACCAGCCCATTATTCCCTATGTGGAGTACCTAGGGGCACAAAACTGGGGTGTGTGGTAGGCACCCAGGGGTGCCTACCATCCACCGAACACCAAAGCAATTGGACACTCCTGTGATTATCAATGATTTTCTGAAGATTTTTTCAATCTTTGCATTTCTCCCATCTGGAATAATGGGGATTTGAGGATGCCCCATTCCCCACCTTTGGGGGGGGGGGTTGCCAGGGCACCCTAAAGTGGGTCTGGTGGCACAGCAGGTGTAACCTCAACTCCACACAGGCAGCCCCAAGTTTGTAGGTGCCTACACCTACCCCAGTTTTGTGCCCCTAGGTACTCCACATAGGGAATAATGGGCTGGTTCAAGTCCCCATTATACCCTATTTAGAACCTTTTAGAGCCAGTTCGAATTCAAACCTGTTTGAGCCAGTTTGAAGATTCTAGAGGCCATTTTAGGTCCTATCCATTTTCTGTCACTTGTTTTGCTTGATTTTCCTTTGCTAAGCTCATGCTTTCCTGATTGGCCAGATGAGTCTGGCTCTCTGGTAGGCTCTGGAGTGATGCCAGTCCTTGAGAACTGGCACCCTATTGACCAGGGAGGAGGGCAAAGGTGGGGGCTCCAAAAGGAGGGAGTTTCAAATCCTCTTTAAAGCCAAGCCTCTGACCTAGCAAAATCACTGTGGTTGCAGTCTTCCTTGGCTTCCTTCTTGCCTGGTGGTTGTGGTGAGAGTGCTTGGCAGACCTGGTTGTATTTTTGCAAAATGCATGCCCAAAGAGAAGAGCAGAAGAAAAGGATTGTGTGTGTTACTTTAAGTTTTCCTCCTTCACCGTGGTGTGTTTTTGCCTTGCCCCTCTTTCTTTGAAGTCTGCGTGATGCCGGGTTGGTTTTACTGCCTTATGCTGCCTTCTTGATTGGTCTCTTGTTGGTTTGTGTGGCTATTGTGTAGTCTGTGCTGTTTGATTTTGTTCCCGGCTTTGCAGTTGTGCAGGCACAGAAGCAGGTCAGTTTCTGTGGTGGTTTTTTGGTTCTTAACTGAGTGTCTTTTTAGTTGTACCACTGTGTGTTGGTAGTGTGGCCTGCTAAGGGGGCAAACCTGGGGTGGGTAGTAGGCACCCATGGGTGCCCACCACCCACCAAACCCCCAAGCAATGGGCACTCCTGTGATTGTATGTGATTTTTTAAAATGGCATTTTCCCCATTTCTCCCATAGGGAACAATAGGGGATTGAGGTGGCCCATCCGGCCTATTTCCCCACTTTCAGGAATGCCTAAACACCTCAAAGTGGGTCTGGTGGCACAGCAGGTTATGCCAGAACTCCCCCCAGGCAGCCCTTCTGAAAAGCTTTTCATAATATTATATACAAACCATAGAATCCACTCTGAGATTGACTGTTAAGAGAGGCTAGAACTATGGGAGAAATGCAAAAACTGGAAAAAAAATCTTCAAAAATTCATTAACAATCACAGCAGTGTCCGATTGCTTTGGTGTTTGGTGGGTAGTAGGCACCACTGGATGCCAACCACTCACCCCAGTTTTGTACCCCTAGGTGCTCCACATAGGGAATAATGGGTTGGTTCAAGTTCCCATTATACCCTATGTGGAACCTTTTAGAACTGGTTTGTATTTGAACTGAATCGGGGGTGGTGAGCAAAACCAATCCTACCCACCATGGTTCAAAGCTGGTTCAAATTTGAACCAAACAGGCCAAGCCAGTTTTGTGCATATCCCTACCATGAGGTTGTGTGAAAGACACTGTAATCACCTATCGAAATGCAAACCAAGATGGACCTGCTTAACCAAGGGGACAAGCCATGCTCACTGCTACATGATCAGCTCTCATCCCTTCTACAAACCAGAGAAAAGCAAACAAGATTCTAACTCTAGTGAGAAACCAGAGAGTTTACTCTCACCTAAAGTATTTCAGGGGCTTTCACCGTCTGACTATTCCTCCTTTCTCTCCTGTTAATTGTACTGCTGTGTGTTTTGTTTTAAGTTGCTTCAGGGAGCCAGTTAATCAAGTTGTTCTCCCATTGCCATCTTGCTCCTCCCTCTCCCTGCCCACTGCCCCTGCCCCCAAACAGAATAAAACTACAAGGATGAATCCTCATTGCAGCAGCATTCAAAGAAAATGAAGCAGACAGTTCCTGTTGGAGACGCAAAAGATGCAAGCAAGAAAAGCTTTCCCAGATCACACTGCTTTGCCCCTATGCAGCATAAGACCAGGCTGAATGTACTGATTTAATTGATAATAAGAATACCTGAAGTCAAGATAAAAAGCTATACTCCAGGAAATCAACAACCACAAATCTAATAATAATAATAGACTACAAAAAAAGAATGTTCCAATCACAAAATGCAGTGCTGTCAGAGCAAGAGCATGGCTGACATAACTTGACAGGGAAAAATAAAGAAAAACTCTTGTTTATGAAGGTGAAATCCTTGACACAACTGGAGCACTGAAAGAATTTCTGATGTCAGTGTAAGGACACCTAGCAATATACAGTTTCTTGTTTCCCTGTAATCTCATTTTGTGGCTGTCCTCATAAAACAAGACTTGCTTACAGCTTATCCACCCAGGCAGGGACTTGAACAATTTCAGAGGTAGCAACAGCAGCAAAGACACCTTAGAATGGCTCTTTCTGTCAGTAGCACAGTGATCTTACCCGGGCAGGGAGAAGAAAGAAGAATTGTTCTGCTTCAATGTTATAAATCTAGATGCTTTTCAAGCTGGATTTATTTATTACCCATTTATATTGGTTCTTAAATGGAGCTCCCAAGGGTCTTCCATCCAAAAGACTGCCCAGGGTCACACCTGCTTAGCTTCAGTAATGTTAATCATCCACTATGACTGAAATGGGATTTATTTTTAGACTACTTTTGCATCCAGCGGGATAGGAGTGTGCGAGGTGGCTCAGCCGGTCTGAGGTCGAACCAGACTGGGCCCCCACAGGGAAAGCAGCCAATCGGGGTTCAAACCGGACCGGCCTCGGTTCTAAGCAGTGGCGGATTTAAGCAGAGGCAGAGTAGGCACTTTCCTATGGCGTCAAACTTGAGGAGCAGCAAATTTCGCCACTCCTCTCTGGGGACAAGGGGAAAGGCACGTCCTTTTCTCCTTAAAAACCACCGCTGTGCGTGGTCGGATAAGGTCAGAGAAGGCTGTACAGCGGCGGCTGCAGGGGGGAAGGGGAAAGTCCCCCCACCTTTACCTTTAAAATGCCGCACAGGCAACAGGGCTGCAGCCAGGAGGGTGGTAGTGGGCCAAGGGGGAAGGTTCCCCCAATGCCACTGCATGGGTGGTGAGGGCAGCGAGGGCAAGCTCCTTCCATCTCCCCTCCTCCCTCCCAAATGACTGCACACCCCATCTGCAGTCGGTTATGGGCCTTTCTCCTCATGTGGAGTCAATTGTTGCAGTCAAGTGGGAGGGAAGAGGGGAGATGGAAGGAGCTCTTGCTGCCACTTCTGCCATCCCCAGAATGACAGGTGACTGGGGCCTTCACTGACTTTGTCCCGCCGCACACAGTGGCGGTTTTTAAGGAGAAAAAGGGGGGCTTTCTCCCTCCACCCCTACCCTCGCTGCAGTGGCAGGGGCAGCAAATCCTTGGCCGCCTACAGGCAACAAAAGGCTTAATTCACTCCTGGTTCTAAGAACCAATTTGCAGGCTGGTTCAGGGATACTTATAAAGGGGAATCCTTGTGGATTCCATTATACAAGTAAAAGGAGCATTTCCTAATCCCAAAGGGGGGGGCTAGTGAAAGGGCACTTATTTACCTTCTATTTTCAGGCGGGGGGGTATTCCTCCAAGCCCCCCGCCAGCCTCCTGAATTGCGGCCCGGTCCAGCTGTGTTGGGGCCTCTGCACATGCATGGAGGCCATTTGCATCACCATGTTACTTGTGTGGTAGAGCATCTGCTCAGTGGTAGAGCACCTGCTTTGCATGCAGAAGGTCCCAGGTTCAGTCCCTAGCATCTCCAAGTAGGCCTTAGAGACTTGGAATAGGGTATATTGTCAGACTTGGAATAAGGCAGCTTCAGGGAGAAACCATAGCTCAGTAGGGCAGCATCTGCCTGAATGCAAAAGGTTCCAGGTTCAATCCCTGGCCTCTCCAGGTAGGGCAGGGAAAGACTTCTGCCTGAAACCTTGGAAAGTTGCTGCCAGTCTGTGTTGACAATACTGAGCTAGATGGACCAATGGCCTGACTCGGTATAAGGCATGGAAGAGGAGTTGCTGGATGGGCTACTTTGCCACCTGGAGAACTGGCCCACATTCTGACGCCTGAAGGGGCTGCCACTCTTCTCCATGGCACAGGCAGTCCAGATTGCAAGTGGGATGAATAGGTTCTCTTCCCTTCCTGGAAATATAAGACCAGGGATTTCAAACTAGTGCCTTTTATATGGCTCTTGGCACTGCAGTGCTGCTGAACTCAGTCACCTATCATTTCAGACATCTCTGCCAAGGATAAAGGGGAACTGTTCAAGATCAACCCCATGACTGCCAAGTCTGCAGACACAGTGCAGACACCTTATGACCAACAGTATCAAAAGCCTATTAGAAGATCTAATAGAATCATGGACATACAAATTGCAGCTAGTAAAATGGCATTTTCGGTACCCGGAGAAAGACCATGAGGCTATTCTCACAACCAGCCAAAACAGGGCTTGAAGTCTGAAGGCGGGGTTATCACTCCCGTGTGAAACCTCGACAAGCTTTCAAACAGGGTTCTGTCAAAAGAGAGTCACCCAGTTCCTAGCCCCTCCTCTAAAACCAGGTTTAGCAAGCAGGGGAGGTTGCCTCCCCCCTCCCAGGGCTCATGTGGAGCCATGGGATGCTGTGGGACGCTGTTTGAGACTCCCTCCCCTCCTCTTTACTGGGATACCATAGAGCTTGGATACCAGAGTGCCCTGCAAAGCAAGATGAATGTTTGAGAAAAGACTGCCCAGCTACAGCACTCAGCAGCACTCACTCCAACTTTCTTAAAGTGACAGGCACCTTGCAAATGAGCCCAAGGGAAAAGAGGAACATGCCATCCACCCCATGCCAGCATCATGAGAGAGCAGCAGCCCCATCACCTGTGCAGACTCTGAAGCTACCTTCCAGTGCCTTCCTCACACTGCTGCCCCAGAGGTGATACACCCCCAACCCCCAAGGCAAGGGGAACATCCCCCTCCCTAGGTTGAAACTGCACAAGTAATGGGGCTCTTGCTCCCCCCTGCCTGGCGCCAGTTGGGGGGTGGGGTGGGAGAGGAGGGAGGGAGTGCATGCTTGTCCACTATATGGTAAGAAGAAGCCCGCAACAGGGAGGCATCATTAAGGAAGAGAGCTGCTGCCATGGGGAGAAGGGCTTCCATTGGCCGGGACCCACCAGTGCTCGCTTCCCAGAGGCAGCAGGGACAGTGTACACAGCGAAGAGTGTTCCTTGCCAGCAGGTGACATCATGGCACAAAACAGCACAGGAGCTCAAGGCAGCAGCCTTGCAGATGCTTGGCCTCGGGCAGTGCTCCCTGCACACGCTCTGAAGCACTGCAATCCTAGTGAGCTTCCCACTTGAGGAAAGATGCTGGGGCCAACGCCTCGAAACACAGCCCCCCTTGTTTGTGCTAGCCTGCCCAATGGCCACCCTCACCTGAGAGGAGAGAGTAGGTGGGGTGTCCTGACAGTGAAGCCTGGGGGCCTTTGCTTGGCGGATAGGCATGCAGGGTGTCGCAGGACAGAATGGCAGGGTGAGCTTTGTGGGGAGATAAGAAGGCTGCCTCTCCTCAAGGGAGGAGGGCAGTCCCGGTGCGAGATCCCTGGGATGAAAGGGAATCCTCAGTCAGGCCCCTAAATAGATGGGCAGGGTGCAGAAGGATGGGTGGCAAGAGGCACCGTTGATAGGATGTCGTGAGTGTGGAAGAACTGCTCGCCCACTCGCTCACTTGCCCATCTGCTTGCTCGCTCCCTCCTCGCCACTTGCATGTTTCCTCGCCCCTCCCCGCCCACCTGTTCTCTTGCCATCTGCAGGAGGATGTAGAATGAGCTGAGCAGTGTTTGTGTGTCTGCGTGTGCGCGCACACACATGTCATTTTTCCTTTGTACAGCTGTCACAGGGGCAGGCGCCCAGCTTCACTTGGGTCCCTGGGCCCACTCCAACCTGCCTATATACCTCTGCAGGGCCAGCAACCTCCCTTTTCTGTTCGCAGGGGGTGGTGGGAGTGGCCAGGGAGTGCTGCTGGGGGCCAGTTCAAAAGGAATCGGGCTAGAGATGCGCTCAGCAAAGGCGCTGAAGGATCAGCCCAAGAATCAAGCCCCTGCCCCACTCAGAATCCAGGGAAAGGCGGGGCAGGGAGCAGCAGCAGTCTTGCCAGCGCTCTCCTCCTTCCCAAGCAGGCGGCGATGGCGGCTGCTCCGGGTGGGTCCGATAAGGTCTCCAACAGGCAGGAAGTGGGTGGGATGGCCGGCTGACCTTCCCGCAGGCAGGGGAACCACTTCCTGAAGTCCAAAGGGACCCGCCGCGCATCCCACCTCCAGAGGCTCCCAGCAGTTCAGCTAGCTTTCATGCTTGCTTCCAGGCCAGCAAAGTGCCCAGAGCCACTCCCAAGCAACAGACACGCTGGAGGGGCCAGTGGGTGCGGGGCTGCTACCAAAGAAGCCCCAGGGCTCTGCCTGGCTCACGGGGGGGGGGGGGGCAGCAAGCTGGGGCCCCTCTCCAAGGCTTGTAGACTGTGGCGGTGGTGACAAAACTGGCTGCTGCTGACCAGGGCCGCTTGGTGCCGCCCTCAGTGGAGGCCTTTGTACCCTGCAAGGGGATGTGGGGATGCATCCTCAAAAATGTGGGGCCCGTAGCATATGGCCAGTGGGTGGGGTGGGTGGGTGAGTGGGCAGATGTTCAGCATCACCCACCTGACCAGAGGTGCTCTTACCCCCGGACCATGGGGCCCTTGCCCATGGCCCCCAAGGTGTGGGGGAGGCGTTGAACGGCTGCTGTGGGGTTGCCTGCTGCCCCCGCGAGGCCAAATTGCTGATCGTTACAAGTATTCTAGCCACCATGTGTGCGGCCAGGGGTGGAGTTGGGGCAGGACCCCATGGTGGCGGCAGGTGGAGTGGGAGCGACTGCTGGACTGACTGTCCGTGCAAGCATCGCTGGTTCGGCCTCATGGCGGCAATGGCAGCTGCGGGGGGGGGGCTCTCGGTGGCAGCAGGGGCTCACAGGAGCGGGGGGGCCTCACGGCAGGGGTGGTCCAGGTGTCCAATTTGCCTGGGTGTGCCAATGAACCCACCCACCCTCTGTGCCATCATCAAGATGCAGAGGGTAGCAGTGCCAATGAGGGAGAGCAGGTGTGGGCGACACTTTGCCACTCACTCTCCCACCCTGCTGGCACTGCAACAGTGGCAAGTGGCAGCATCAGGGCAGGTGCCCCCAGATGCAGCATCAGGGCAGGTGCCCCCACATGCCCACCCTCCTATGTTCATGCTGGGTCTCTTTGTTTGGATCTCATCCTTTGTCCCTCCTGGATCTGGGGTGTTCGTTGGATGTGTGTGTGTGTGGCTCTTCCTTTGGGGCTGGCTGGCAGCTGCTCTCTTCTCTCTCCTTCTGTCCCTGCCTTGTTGTGGACTGGGAGATTTGGGCATTGGGATGGAGTTCAGTGCCTTTGACAGTGCTGCAGTTGCCAGGAAAGGGTTAACTGAGTCTACCAATCAGGAAGCAGCAAAGAGGGGCTGCAGCTTGTAGCCCTCTGAGTGGTCTCCTTGGGTCACATGATCGCCCTGTCCACTCAGGGAGCTGCTACCGCCAGGGGCGGAGTTGGAGGACCAGCAATGCTACTGTGTTTCCCCGAAAATAAGACAGTGTCTTATATTAATTTTAGGCCCAAAAAATGCACTAGGGCTTATTTTCGGGTAGGTCTTATTTTTATTGAAGTTCAAAAAAGTTCTAGTTTGAATAGTTGGCTGCTACCCTTCTACTCAGTGTCCTTTCAGTCCATCAACTGTTACTCAGACATGACACCTCAGTTTGCTGTGTTCTTGACCTTAATCAAAAGTTATTTGTGTTTCCCCGAAAATAAGACAGTGTCTTATATTAATTTTAGGCCCCAAAAATGCACTAGGTCTTATTTTCGGGTAGGTCTTATTTTCGGGGGAGGGCTTATATTAGCGGTACATCAGAAATTACTGCTAGGTCTTACTTTCAGGGTAGGTCTTACTTTTGGGGAAACACGGTAGCTGTGGCTGGGAAACCCTGAAATGTTAATCATATGTCGCTCATGCTCCCTGCCAAGTCTGCACAATATGCTAGTCTGTTTGCTATGAGATAAAAATAGGTTTCCAGCTGCATTCAGGAGGTCACCCTGTTTTCTGCTCGTGTAAATAGCTCCCATGTATAGGGAGGTTTAAGAACATAAGAATTTTCTAGATAGCCCAAGGCCTATCTAGTCCAGCATCCTGTTTCACACAGTGGCCAACCAGGTTTAAAAAACTAAAGTTGTTGTGCCGTTGAGTTGGTGTCGACTCCTGGCAATCACAGAGTCATGTGGTTGTCTTTGGTAGAATACAGGAGAGGTTTATCATTGCCATCTCCCACGCAGTATTAGATGATGCCTTCCAGCATCTTCCTGTATCACTGCTGCCCAATACAGGTGTTTGCCATAGTCTGGGAAACATACCAGCGGGGATTTGAACCAGCAACCTCTTGCTCCCTAGGCAAGTTACTTCCCCACTGCACTATTAGGTAGTAGCAAAAGCTACTTAGCACAAATATCGCTTCTCGGCCTTTGGCTAAGATCAGTACGCGGCCGTGTTTTATCGGGAAATCCTATTCACTGTTGCTTTTGTAAACCATATGCTAAACATTCTCAAATAAAAGTCAATCTGTTCTTAGCACAAATTTGTAATTTCTAACTAGTGCTTAATTTCAAAAATGAGAATTTTCCAGTACTCCAGTACATTTAACTCAAGGGCACAGAGGTTATTTGGCTTGGAGAATATATGCTTGCAACACAGATGTCCACTGGCATGTAAAGATGGGACTCTGTTTGAAATGCAAACAATCTTGAGTGCCCTGTTGGGTAAAGAGAAACCTGTATCTTCAGCTCCCTTGACCTCCAGTTATCAAAAGTTGGGTAAATCTGATTATGTAATCCTCGGAAAGGCTGACTAAAAACAAATAGTGGTTATGTAACAGTGAGTGTCAGGCAGAGGGCTAACTAAGGGATACGTGCAGAAGGGTTGATACCCACCATTGTCACAAGCCAGAATATGGCATACAAATTCCACTGTGGGATCTACAAGCTCTCTTGTATTTAGCAGGGGAGAGCAACTGGTCCTATTCAGCCCCAGCACAGTGGCCTTACAGTGACTGTTGCTGGTGCCTACCTTTTGTTCCTTTTTAGACTGTGAGTCCTTTGGGGGCAAGGAACCATCTTATTATTTTTTTCTGTGTAAACTGCTTTGAGAACTTCTTTGTTGAAAAGTGGTATATAAATAAAATACAGTAATAATATGTTGGGAGGGTAAGGCAAGCCAATGTATTTATTATTTTATTATTATTTCTTGTTTACACAGTCAGACAGGTGTTATTGACTGGTCTGTTTTATCCAGACATCGGGTCCTTCCCGCTGCTGCTGTTGCTGCTGCTGCTGCTGCTTTTGGTCCACTGTATTATTTTGAATGCTAAATTATGGAAATGTGTATTTAATAAATTGTTAGTAACAAAACATATATATAAATGCCAGTAATATTAACGGAATAATCAACTGAGGAGCCACATGCTGTGGTCAAGATGCAGAATAAAGAATGCATAAAAATGTGTGGGAGATGTGAGCTCTCCAGATATGAATAAATAGGACCAGCAAACATGCTCTGCAGATCAGGTTTTTGCATGTTCCAAAGTTCAAGCATCCTTACGTATAAAGTTACCAAGTACTTCTTGCCCAAAATCTTGACTCATATGCCCTTTGAAGTATTTCTCATATGTGACACCTGATCCTGAAAGAAAACTGACAGGCTTAACAAATTACCATAAATTACATACATAACTCTGGGAAAATCTGGAGTTATTTTATTTTACTAGTGAACGCAGTCAACTGTGGACTTGATCTATAGCTCTAGGGAAGGGGGCAGGATGCTCAAGAGGATGTGGGGTGCGGGGGGGGGGGATATAATAGAATTATAACTTCATGAGAGCCAACTTCATGAGAGCCAGTGACCAGCCTGGGTGGATTTTGACCAAGCAAAGGAAATACCTTTTCACACAGCACATAATTAATCTATGGAATTCTCTGCCACAGGATGTAGTGATGGCCATTAGCTTGGATGGCTTTAAAAGGGACTTATTCATGGAGGACAAGTCAATCAATGGCTACTAGTCTGGTGGCTATAGGCCTCCTACAGCCTCAGAGGCAAGATGCCTCCAAATACCAGTTGCAGGGGAGCAACAGCGAGGGCATGCTCTCGCCTCTTGTCTGTGGGCTTTTCGGAGGCAGCCAGTGGGCCATTGTGTGAAACAGGATGCTGAACTAGATAGGCCTTGGGCCTGATCCAGCAGGGATGTTAATACTGTTGTATTCTGTCTAGTAATCTTTTATGTTTTGCTGTTGAGAAGTTTGTCCCAGTGGGGATCCTGTAGAGAGTATGGGGAGTGGAATCAGAAAGAAAAAAGGGAGCAAAAGGAGAAGGAAAAATTGATTTGTTTCTGAATAAATCTTTAGTTGAATCTACATAAGATTTCTTGGTGTCTATGAAGGAAGCAGCTATAAAACAAATCCCTATGAAATTCTTTAATATCAAGGGCAGTAATCTTCAGTATTTTTCAAGTGGGGGCCACTTGGGGGGGGAATCTCCCATAAGAGCCATTTCCCACTGCACTGACCCATGTGCTTTAAGAGAAACAGAATTACTTATTAAGCCCGATCCTATCAAGGCACATACAGAGTACTGGGAAGTATAGTCCTTCTCAGCATTTTCCACATACAACTCAGAAGAGTGTAGTCCTTCTCAGTGCCTTCTCCACAGAGCTCTACAGGGAGAGGACGGGAAGAACCACAATTTCCAAAGTTCCAAGCATGCCTTCCAAGATGGTGCTGGGGCTTGACTGGGCTCTGTTTGTTAAAGGAGCCCCACCAGCACTGGGCAAAGTGCAGCAATGCACAATGTGGGAACAGTCTGTGCAGTGCCAATGGGGCTGTGTGGAGTATTTGATTTTAGCCAAAGCTTCACACAGGTCTAACAAACAGTTAGAGAGAGAGAAAATGATAGAATATCTTAGAAACCTACTGCTAATGCTAAACCGCTTTGAGAACTTTGGTTGATGAGCAGTATATAAATATTAGAGGAGGAGGAGGAGGAGGAGGAGGAGGAGGAGTTGGAGGAGGAGTGCACTAAATAGCTGCTGGGTCAAAAATGCAGGGTTTTTTGACAGGCTTTCCAAGGTCTCCCCCGCTCCGTTCCTATCCTTGAATGTTTCCCTTCTCCCATCCCCACCACTCATTTCTCAGTCACTGGCTTAAGGAGAGCTGGTCTTGTGGTAGCAATGAATTTTCCCCTTTGCTAAGCAGGGTCTGCCCTGGTTTGCATTTGAATGGGACAGCACATGTGAGCACTGTAAGATGTTCCTCTTAGGGGTTGGGGCCCCTCTGCAAAGAGCACCTGCATGCTTCCATGCAAGTTCCCTCCCTGGCATCTCCAGATACGGCTGGGAGAGACTCCTGCCTGTGATCTTGGAGAAGTCACTTCCAGTCTGTGTAGACAATACTGAGCTAGATGGACTCTTGGATTAGCTCTAGTAATCTTTCAAGTTTTGTTGTTGTTGGTTGGTCCCAGTGGGGATCCTGTAGAGAGTGTGTGGGGTGTGGGGGGGGCGGGGTGGAGTAAGAAAGAAAAAGGGAGGGAAAGGAGGAGAAAATTGAGTTCCTTCTGAATAAAGTGTTGTATTCTATTCAGTAATCTTTTGCAGTTTGTTGTTTGTTTGGACATTTGTCCCAAGGAGGATCCTGATAACTTCATGTTTACAAGGGAAGCCGTTATAAAACATGGATCAATGGCCTGACTCAGTATAAGTCAGCATCCTATATTCCTATGTCCCCACTGTTGGGGTTGTGATTAGAGTGCTGGACTAGGACCGGAGAGACCCGAGTTCAAATCCCCATTCAGCCATGAAACTAGCTGGGTTACTCTGGGGCAGTCACTTCGGTCTGAGCCTAACCTACTTCACAGGGTTGTTGTGAAAGAGAAACCCAAGTATGTAGTACACCGTTCTGGGCTCCTTGGAGGAAGAGCGGGATATAAATGTAATAATAATAATAATAATAATAATAATAATAATAATAATAATAATAATAATAATTATTATTATTATTATTATTATTATTATTTAGCAAAGCATCAAAAAAGTTATCCACTCCAGTTACAGGGTAGAGTGCAGAGTTTAGTTGTTGCAGTTCTTTAAAGAACATGCATGGAGATTGTTGTACAATCTAAACTAAATAGATTTATTGGTGAAGTACATTTGAGACAGGAAAGATCTATCCTATCTTGCAGCTACATAATGAATAGGTAGGAGGAGAGAGATGTTTCCATGTGCCCTCTGAGAGGAAAGGAAGACTATGACTCACTACAAGAAGTATCTGAGGAATCATAGTAGGAGTCATAGAGTAAAGGCAGGACAGAAAAGGAAACCCTCACTGAATACCTCTATTTCCATTGCCCCTAGGAGAGTCAATGCAAAAGGTCGATGCACTAGAACTGCATCTCCAACACCCCTTTTCATCGCCTGTTGCACCAGCTCACGACTCCCATCTTCTCATGAAGCATCTGGAATCTGTCTCTGGGCAGTGGCTTAGTCAATCCATCTGCCACCATCTCTTCTATTGGGCAGTACTCCAACTGGACTACGCCTTTTTCTTGCATGTCTCAAACACAGTGATATTTTATGGGAATGTGCTTAGTTCGGGACTTCATCTTCTCCATCTGGGAGTTCTGGATACAACTTTGGTTATCCTCAAACATGACTGTGGGCTTTAGTTCCTCAATCCCAAAATCCAGTAGTAGCTGGTGTATCTACACCACTTATTTGAATGCTTCAACTACGGAAATGTATTCTGCTTCTCTGGATGAAAGTGCAAGAAGTGACTGCTTGTGGCTAGCTCAACTTATGGCTCCATCGCCATATAAGAACAGGTGTCCACTTGTGGACTTGCAGTCTGTTCTGCCTTTGTTCCAGTCTGCATCTATGTATCCCACTAGTCTGGGATTGCTGCTGCATCTATGTATCCCACTAGTCTGGGATTGCTACTCGCTGGAATCTCCAATGTGCAGTGCCCTTTAGATATCTTCCCAGTCTTTTGACTGCAATCCAAACGCTGTTGGTTGGTGCACTTACTTTTCTGCTCAGGATTCCCACTGCTGAAGCAATATCTGGCCTTGTTACTGTGGCTGTATACAGAAGCTTTCCAATTGCCTTTCTGTATTGATTGTTGGCTGGTAAAGGCTCACTGTCTCCACTTACTTCCAGAAATGTGCATACATTGGCATACTGACTTCACTGGCATCTGTCAGTCCCAGGCATTCTAGAAGATCCTTTATCTACTGCTTCTGGTTGAGAAGGAATGTCCCATCCCCTTATCTTTCTATTTGGATGCCAAGGTAATAGGAGATGCTTCTGAGTTCCTCCACCTCTATTTCCTTGTTCAAGTGCTGTACAATCTCATGGCTGTCTTGTTTTTCTTCATATGCAAAGATCAAGTCATCTACATATGTCAGGATGCAAGTCCATTTATTGTCTCTGAATCTTGAAAATAGGCAGGGGTCCACTTTTTGAACCCCTCTTTGTAGCAGTTGATTCAGCTTCCCATTCCATGCTCTGACTTCATGTTTTAAGCCATAGATGCTCTTTTGTAGTTTGCACACAAGCTCCTTCTTTCCAGGTACCTCAAAGCCTGGTGGCTGATGCATGTAGATGTCTTCCTTGATTTCCCCATGAAGGACGCAGTCTTTACATCCAAGTGGCTAATCTGCATCTTTCTGGCTATTGCCACGCTGAACAGTGTCCTAATTGAAGTGTGTTTCACAACTGGTGCAAAGGTCTCATCATAGTCCTCACCATAGATTTGGGGGTATCCTTTGGCTACTAGTCTGGCTTTGTAGCACTGTACATCACCTTCTGCACCTTGCTTGACTTTGAAGACCCACTTGCACCCCACAGTCTTTCTTCCAGTGCGTAGTTCTACAAGTATCCAGGTCTCATTTTTGTGCAGGGGATCAATTTCTTCTAATCCTGCTTTTCTTCATTTCTCAGCTTCATCAGCTGGCATCTTTTCTACATCTCACCATGCGATGGGTTCTTGTATCTCTCCTCTTTTAGTCATGAGTGAGAGTCTTGGGTGGAACCCCTCTGTTGGACCTATGTGAGCATCTCAGTTCTGGCTCAGGCTGTGCAGCCCCTTCTGAATCTGTATCTCCTTCTGAACCTGCTTCTGGTTCTGGCACAGATTCTCTGGGTTCAGTGGGGTTCCAGTCACATGGTTCCTCTTTCACCTGGATCTCTGGCACAAGTCCTGGTACATCATCTCTAGTTGGCCCTTGTCTCCCATCAAAATATACCACATTGTGAATTCTGACCTCTCCATTTGTAGGATTGAGGATTCTGTATCCCTTTTGGCCAGGCACATATCCAACCAACACTCCCAGTTTGCTTCTGAAATTGAGTTTGTTTTGTTTGGCCTTTGGGACATATGAGGAACATTTAGCTAAAAGCATCAAGGGGGATAACAAAAACTTCTTTAAATACATCAGAAGCAGCAAACCTGCCAGGGAGGCAGTTGGACCATTAGACAATGAGGGAGTGAAAGGGATTATTAAGGAGAATATGGAGGTTGCAGAGAAGCTAAATGAGTTCTTTGTGTCCATCTTCACAGCAGAGGATACTGAGCATATACCTGTTCCTGAACCAGGCTTTTCGGGGATGGAGGCTATAGAACTGAGCCAGATAGAAGTGACGAGAGATGATGTTCTAAACTGTCTGGAAAAACTGAAAACTAACAAATCACCAGGGCCGGATGGCATCCATCCAAGAGTCCTCAAAGAACTCAAATGTTAAATTGTTGACCTCCTTGCTAAAATATATAACTTATCCCTGCTATCAGGTTCTGTACCAGAGGACTGGAGAGTAGCAAATGTAACATCGATTTTCAAGAAAGGATCCAGGGGTGAGCCGGGAAATTACAGGCTGGTTAGCTTAACATCCATTCCAGGCAAATTGATAGAAAGCATCCTCAAGGATAAAATTGTAAAGCACATAGAAGAACAGGCCCTGCTGGGAGTGAACCAGCATGGGTTCCGCAAAAGTAACTCTTGCCTGACCAACCTTTTGGAGTTCTTTGAGAGTGTCAACAAGTGTGTGGATCAAGGTGATCCAGTTGACATAGTATACCTGGATTTCCAAAAAGCTTTTGACAAAGTTCCTCATCAACGACTCCTGAGGAAATATAGCGATCATGGGATAAGGGGACAAGTACATGTGTGGATTGCTAACTGGTTAAAAGACAGGAAACAGAGGATAGGTATAAATGGAGAGTTTCGCAATGGAGGGAAGTAAGAAGTGTGGTCCCCCAGGGATCTGTACTGGGACCGGTGCTTTTTAATTTATTCATAAATGATCTAGAAGCAGGGGTAAGCAGCGAGGTGGCCAAATTTGCAGATGATACCAAACTCTTTCGGGTAGTGAAATCCATAACTGATTGTGAAGAGCTCCAAAAGGATCTCTCCAAACTGGATGAGTGGGCAACAAAGTGGCAAATGTGGTTCAGTATTGGCAAGTGTAAACTGATGCACATTGGGATGAAGAACCCCAACTTCAAGTATATGCTGATGGGATCTGAACTGTCGGTGACTGACCAGGAGAGGGATCTTGGGGTCGTCGTGGACAGCTCGTTGAAAGTGTCGACTCAATGTGCAGCAGCTGTAAAAAAGGCCAATTCCATGCTAGGGATCATTAGGAAGGGGATTGAAAACAAAACTGCTAATATTATAATGCCCTTATACAAAACTATGGTGTGGCCACACCTGGAGTACTGTGTACAATTCTGGTCACCACATCTAAAAAAGGACATTGTAGAACTGGAAACGGTTCAGAAGAGGGCAACCAAGATGATCAAGGGCCTAGAGCACCTTTCTTATGAGGCTAGGCTACAACACTTGGGGCTATTTAGTTGAGAAAAAAGACGACTGTGGGGAGACATGATAGAGGTCTATAAAATCATGCATATTGTGGAGAAAGTGGATAGAGAGAAATTCTTCTCCCCCTCCCATAACACTAGAACCAGAGGTCATTCCATGAAATTGATTGCCAGGAAATCTAGGACCAGCAAATGGAAGTACTTTTTCACACAATGCATAATCCACTTGTGGAATTCTCTGCCACGAGATGCGGTGACAGCCAACAACCTGGATGGCTTTAAGAGGGGTTTGGATAACTTCATGGAGAAGAGGTCTATTGATGGCTACTAGTCGGAGGGCTGTAGGCCACCTCCAGCCTCGGGAGCAGGGTGCCTCTGGGTACCAGTTGCAGAGGAGTAACAGCAGGAGAGAGGGCATGCCCTCAACTCCTGCCTGTGGCTTCCAGCAGCATCCGGTGGGCCACTGTGCGAAACGGGATGCTGGACTAGATGGGCATTGGGCCTGATCCAGCAGGGCAAGACCAGTTTCATGTGACCAGTTTCATGTGAAACTGGTCACATGAATGCAAGACCAGTTTCTGAAACTGGTCACATGAATGCAAGACCACATGAATGCAAGACCAGTTTCATGTGAAACTCCATTTTCCTTTAGGGATGTTTTCATGTCATTTGATATGTATTCCCCTCCATTATCTGACCTTAAATGCTGGGGCTTTCTTCCAAATTTACTATGGACAAGTGCAACATACTCTTTAAATTTCTCAAACGCTTGACTTTTATCTCTCAGTGGATATACATAAGTAAATATTATACGGTAAATATAAATAAGTAAACATTGAAAAATCATCAATAAATGTATGTAGTGATTGCCACCCATACTGTGTTCAAGTGGACCACAGACATCAGAATGTATTAGTTCCAAAATACTCTGTGATTCTCTTTGTGTCTTTCCAGCAAAGCTGGGTTTCACTCCTTTATTAATTAAGCAACATTGATATCTATTGGCAGTTTCTTTGCATAACTCCACTTTAAAATCCTTAATCGGTACATTTTTCTCAAGTTCATTTATCACATTTATTTGCCTATGCACTAGTCTTTTAATGCCATATGGTAGAACAGTTCTTGTGTTTGCATGAAGCTGCAATCCTTGCCTGTTCAGTTACACAGTCTAATTGGAAAAAGTCCATCTCCACGCATATGATCAGTCATTGTTAAATTATTAGTTTTGGTAATGTAATAAGTTTTGTCCTCAAAAGTCAGTTTGTAGCCTTTATTAACTACATGCCTTACTGAAATCAAATTAGTCTCCCTATCAGGAACAAAGAGAGCATCTTTAATTAAAATCTCTTGAGCCTGCCCATTAGGCATTCTGCAAATCACTTTTGCATCTCCTTTTCCTTGATAACAAACTGTGTCCCCATTAGCAGTAAAAACAGAAACTTTGTGATCCGTGTCTAAATCAACAAACAGTTCAGGAGAATTCAGGATACTGGTAGCACCTGAATCAAGAATAAAATCATTTCTTTCATTTGTGATCATTCCCACATTTTAGCTTTTGTTCTTTTGGCTGTCCTTTCATTTGTTCTCAGAGTGACTGCAATGTCTGCTGGCAAAGCTCGTTCCCCTCCCTATTGCATTCTTGAAGCCTTTTTCAACCAAGCGAGGAAGGGGCAGCAGGGAGGTATCCTGCCGCCCCAATTACTGATGGAAATACGTGCACAGGAGGGGGAAAAGCAGCCGAAGGGGTAAGTAAACCCTCTTCCCTCCCTTAAAGGAACCCCCACCCCAGTGCCGGACCTCAGCTCCGCGGGTCCGTGCACACCACTACCCTGTTGAGGTTTGTGATTATTTAGCAAAGCGCCAAAAGAAGCTACTGACTCCAGTTACAGAGTAGAGTGCAGAGTTTAGTTGTTGCAGTTCTTTAAAGAACACACATGGAGATTGTTGTACAATCTAAACTAAATAGATTTATTGATAAAGTACATTTTAGATAGGAAAGACCTATCCTATCTATCAGCTACGTAATGAAAAGGGAGGGAGGGAGAGATGTTTCCATCTGCTCTCTAAGAGGAAAGGAAGAGGACTGACTCACTACAGGAAGTATCTGAGGAGTCAAGGAAGGGGTCATAGAGTAGAGGCAAGCAGGAACAGGAAAGGAGACCCTCACTAAATACTTCTACTCCCAATGCCCCTAATGGTCATTAAGTTCGATGCACTAGTATTTAATACAGAATGAAAGTTTTTTCAGTAATTACATTACTTCTGTCAAGGCACCATACAAAGAACACCAAACCTTAGCTGAGCACTCCAAAGAGCACTCTGACAAGTCCATGATCTGGGAGAGGCAAGTTCAGCCATTGTCATTAACTGGAACATTCCCAGATGGGGCTTTTAGCTCGCTTCTCTGCCAGAATGGAGTGTGTGCATTTGCAGATTGGCTGGATTTGCACCAAAGTCTGTGTGAGATATGGGGGAGCACTTCACACACGATTCAGGTTTTCCATTGCACATTGGAGCAGAGCCCGATTTAGGTCTGGAGTAAAATTTAAAAAATCCACTTTTTGCATCAGATTTTTGGGCAAATTCAAACTCGCAGTAAAGCCTCACAGTAAACCCACGGTAAAACCTGCTGTTTGGGAAAGCTCCAGGTCAATGTGCAGCTTGCATAGAGAATGGAGTTAGAAGCAATCTAAGTGTCAAACTAGATGTTGCAAGAAGTGTCCACTTAGTGCTTTCACGTTTGCTTGTTGTTTTTACAGTAAATAGCTGGATTCCCCCTACCCCCACACAATGGATCAGGGCACCAGTGAAACATTTGGTTGTGGGTTTTTTGGGGGTTTTTTGTTTGTTTTTTAAGTTTGTTTGTTTTTTCTCTTGGCAAATAGCAGCCATGAGAAAAGCCCAATCTAGATGAGAACTATGATGGTAGGTAAAAACTTGGCTTGCAAACTTTTGAACCAGCCACTCTACTTCTGTCTATAACAACAAAGTGATGTGCAGATACTTGTAGGTGATAATGTTTCTTTCCATACTATGAAAAGATTCACTGGATTGCTTTTGCAGCTCAAGCAGAAGGACACAGGACCAAGCCAGGTGTTTTTCTTGATCAGTTGGCAACCCTAGTAAAAACCAATCCCTGTACCAAGGTCCAGATCTGTGGAGGGCCTGATCTGACTGCTATTTACGCTTTAAACACCCAGCATAGAAGTGCCAAGCAGCAATTAGAAAAGGTAGGATTTGGAAGCTGAAAAGCAGAGCAGAGAGACTTGGCATCAAATGAGGTCTGGAAGTATAGAGAGAAGCCAGTGCTGGTAACGTCAAGGAAAGGTGGAAAGAGGAGGTGAAGCAGTTAACACAGAACGAGAGCACTGTCTATGAAGCAACCTCTTAGCCAGTATATTCACCAATAACACATTGCGCAAGGACACACAACTGAGCACATGGGTGTAATAAAAAAGTATAATATTGGACCTAATACAGTAGTATGTGTGAACACTTTGTCAGTTGTTGGTAGTGAAAATGATTGATCTCTTATGGCTGCTTTGCACATAAGTCATCACTTGATACAGCTGCTGAATGCTCAGCATGCATATGTCAAGTCACCATTACTCAAGCTCTAACTGCATTTATAGCAGTTATGGGGCAGCAGGATCCAGTAACCAGGCAAATCCTGCAACTCTGGAGTTAGAACAGAGCCTCCACAAGCGAAGGCTGAGGTGGATGATTGTAACAGGGCACAAAGTGCTGGTTTAAGTTCAGGTTTTATATGGATTACAACTGACATCAACCCCAAAGCACCCATATTTCTGAAACGAATGGGACATATATGAAAGTAATGAACCAAACTGAATAATCTTCAGCTCAAAACGGTCAGAAAATCTCAGATAACAATTTTGGATGTTGTTTGAGATTGGATCTAATCTCAGATAACAATTTTGAATTTTAAAACCTGAAATTTTGGGAGGCTTTCTATATGTGTATCATAGCTATCAAATGAGCACACCTTGCAATTTCCAGATTTTTATTCAAAATTCACTGCACTAATGGTATTGCATTAAGAATCTGAAACAACTCCCATACTACATCTGTGTCTTGAGACAGTATTTTTAAAAGATTTTTCAAACAAGCTTCAAATGGGGAAAATCCCAAATTTGGCTTTATTTTCTTCTGCAAGTTGAGATATACAAGGTGGGTGGGTGGGGTAATCAAAAGATGCATCCCTGCCTATGCTGAAAGGCTGACACTTTCTATACAGAACGTTATTAAAATTCAGCATTCCATCCAGATTCAACCATTCCGTGCCTTGGCTGGGAACAGAAAAATAATGATATATTCTGCCCAGAATGTATTCGTAAGGACATCACTTTTGCAGACTCAGAAGCTTCCTTTCCTGAATCCAGCACTGTTTAAATTAAGTATTACACACCAAGCCATTTCTCATTCCCGGGTATTTGTCTTTTGCACTCAAGTGTGATTGTTGAAGAGCTCTGCTACAAGACATTGTGCTATTTTTGGTGCCTAGTGTGTAACTACAACTTGTCTACTCTGTTATTTTTTAATGTGTGTTATTTTTCTGGGAAGCAGAATCTGCCACATATGAATGTAAGAACAAATATTTTTGGTTTTAATTCCGAGCTGTTTGTCCTTTTGGGACAAGGAACCACCTTGGAATTATTCTTTTTCTACGTAAACCATTTTGAGAACTTTGTTGAAAAGCAGGATATAAATAGTAGTAGTAGTATGTTTAGGAGCCTGCATGACCACCCCATGTTTGTGGAAGCCAGGGAAACTTTTCCACCATCAGTAGAGGATTTCCTGAAAACTTGCCATGTCACCCAGAATGAACACAAAGTTAAAAAAAATAAGCCCGGAAGCTTTTCACAAGGGGCTTTTGAAGCCCTTCAAATCGCATCCCCTTCAGAATGGAGAGGGTGCATTCACATATCAGCTAGATTTACCCCGAAATCCCTGCGAGTTATCAGGGAGCTGTTCATAAACAATTTGGAGTTTTCACTATTAGAGTGTATTAATTATTATTATTTTATTTATTCGATTTCTATACCACTCTTCCAAAAGGCAGTATATAAATTTAACCATAAATAAATAATAAGTCCCACTTTATATCAAATATATATATCTCCCTCTCTCTCACACACACATATACAGAGAGAGAGAGAGAGCCAGTGTGGTGTAGTGGTTAGAGTGCTGGACTAGGACCGGGGAGACCCGACTTCAAATCCTCATTCAGCCATGATACTGCTGGGTGACTCTGGGCCAGTCACTTCTCTCTCAGCCTAACCTACTTCACAGGGTTGTTGTGAGGAGAAACTTAAGTATGTAGTACACCGCTCTGGGCTCCTTAGTGGAGGAGCGGGATATAAAATGTTAATTAATAATAATAATAATAATAATAATATCATCAATATGTGTGCCCGCACTCATACAGTTATGCATATTCTATATGAATCCTAAAAGGCAGACACATCTGGATGTGCCCAGAAAAATTAGAATTACCTTCTCACATTAAGCACATGGTTCTGGACTAGTCTCGGACAAATTATTATGTTTCAAAACTGTTCCCAAACTGTTCTGTTAAATCCATCATGACAGCCATTTTCACTTATACTTTTTCTGTTATTTTTGGTCACTTCCATATCTGCCTGTGTTCCCAAAGTTTGGAATTGTCAGTACATACTGTACATACATACAGCTGTTTGCCTGCAGACAATTGCCTCCGGTAAAGGCAGGGCTGCAAGCAGCTTCACAATGAGGCTTTGATGGGATGGAGGAACAATTTGAATGAACCAGCATGTCCACAAAGGTGTTGGGCATTTGACTGCTATGATTTGTATATTAACAAGCATAAACCAGATTAGATGGATAGCCTGAGAAAATGCAGATGCCTATAATAATTCCCCATAGAAGCCAACATTGTTATAACATGATGCTGAGTTCAGAAATTGTATTTCACAGGACAGGATCACTATGGCAACCATTTCCCAGCTCAGAACCAAAATGCAGGTGGGATTGTGATCAAAGGCCCACACAATCAGCGTACTAGGATCTGGAGCATCCAATGTGAATGACAGCAAGCAGATCCAGCAACCATAAACACAAAACCACACATGAGAAATGAAGAATAATATGAAAAACTGTACTTAGATCAATGACTCATATTAAAATAGTAATGATGAATATATATAGATATGTGTGTGTATACATATATATATATATATAGAGAGAGAGAGAGAGAGAGAGAGAGAGAGAGAGAGAGAGAGAGATATGTAAAATACAATAAATAATGTCTAACCTAGTAAAACACTATCTATCTACATAATTTTCTAAGGTGTACCCGTGGCTAATCCCGTGCATGGCAGCTCTTGCAAGAGTTCATGAGCAGAAGCACTGTGGTGATTGGGCAGTGGGGATTCCATATGCAGATAGGGAGCAGGAGCCTGTGAGAGCAGAAGCACCATGGTGATTGGGCAGTGGGGATTCCATATGCAGACAGAAAGGAGGAGCCTGAGTACTGTGGTGATTGGGCAGTGGGGATTCCATATGGAGATAGAGAGGAGGAATCTGTGATGGTTAAGGTCAATTGGAATGCAATTGTTACTGGTCAGAAGATGCTCTTGATTGTAGAGAGGAATCTATATATATAAATGGATAGTGGGTGCGAGTCTAAGAAGAGAGGGGTTGTGAAGGAGGAAAGAGCCCTTTCAGGAGAAGGAGGCTGCCATTGTGTGAATTAGATGAGGAAACATGATGAACAAGATTTGTTAACTCAGGAAGGGAGAGAGAGGGGAGGAAAGCGAGGGATGGAGAGAGGGAGGGAGGGGAAGAAAGACAGAGGGGAAGAGCAAGTGGAAGAGAGAGCAAGAGAGAAAAAGAAAGGAGGGGAAGAGAGAAAGAAGGAAGGGCGAGGTATGGGCTCGAGCCTGTCAGTGGCCTGAGGGGAACAAGCAGCCATGTTGGCAGTGGCAGCAAGGAAGGGCCCAGCCCACCACTGCTACTGATTGGGGATACCATTGGCGGAGGGAGGGAGGCAGGCAAGGGATGGGCCCAGGCCTGTCAGCAGCCTGAGGGGAATGAGTGGTGATGGCAGTGGTAGCAGCGAGGAAGGCCACGGTCAACCACTGCTGCTGCTCCTATGGGGAGGAGCAGGAGCGGGGCTCGGGTGAGGCTGGGGAGGTCTCTGGAGATAGGGGGCTGCAGCTTGGCCAACAGACACCAGCAATGCTGCAGCTGCGACCAAGAGGGGTGAGTTGGATGAAGTAAAGGGATGGAAGAGTGACCAAGAGGGGTGAAGGGGACGGAAGCAACAGGATGGAGAAGGAGCAGGAGTGCAGCTCAGGTGAGGGTGGAGAGATCTCTGAGGTGAGGGGTGCTGTGGCAGGGACTGAGGGGCATGATCAAGTACTAGCACACAGATGCTCTGAGCAGGTTAAGCTAGTATGATCTAATTCACAATATGTACATCATTATAACACACTCCACTGTAACATACACATAATATACACAACAGAAACTCGGTGAATATCTGTTTCGAGAACCTTTATCCAGTGTCCAAGTACAGATCCTAAACTATTTCTTATAAAAGCAAGTAGTATCTTCACAGTGAATAAAAACCATAGTGAAGAACTTTGGAAACATGGAATAAATCCTTTTCAAAGAGAACCTCCAAATCTTTTTTCTTCTGTAGGTAGTTGACATTTATTACACAGTCATTTAATTCACATACAGGGGCATAACTATAATAGGGCAAGGGGAGACAGTTGTCTGGGGGCCCACTGCCTTGGGGGGGGACCCCAGAGGCAAGTCACATGACTGACTCCCCCAGCTGCGCCCCCCAGGCTTCCTTCAGTTGTATTCATCCTCCGAAATTGATGTGAGTGTTAAGACCTGGAGCTACCAGAACAACGTGTCTTTCTCTAGTACCATTAAATGACTTGCATCATCCACAATTTACAAAACCTTTAAAAAAAATTTAGGATAGTGTTCTACGCTGAGCTTCAGTGTGGGGGGTGTGCATTTTAAAATCTTGTCTCTGGGCCCACTCCAACCTTGCTACGCACCTGTTCATATATTGCCAAACTCTTTTGCACAGATTTCCAAGTCTTTTATTCTACAAGCAGGTGACTTCTAATGCATAGTCATATAATTCATAATTACCTAAGAGACATGTCATAAATCAATATTCCAAAAGAGTTATAGAATTATTTAAGATAATCTTATCATTTGAACACACAACCAATCAATTTCATACCAGGAGCTAAAGCACTACTTTAGTGCTTTATCTACCAAGGTATTGGTCCGCTGTGAGTAACCACAAACTCCTTAAACAATAGTCAATGTCTACACACTCCTCAATAAATACATATCTCATAAATAAAGTCCATCTGAATAAATCTTCTCAAAAACATAAAATACTAAATCCCAAACTTATATAATCATTTCATCAACTATAAAGAAAATATCTCACCTAAACTCTTTTGCAAACTGACCAGATCTTAGTATGCTGATTGTGTGCAGCTTGTCAATATGGCAACTTGGAAGAATTTATTTGCCTATAATGATAATGATGCTGATAGATAGGATTGTGGGTAAAGGTAAAGTGTACCGTCAAGTCGGTGTCGACTCCTAGCAACCACAGAACCCTGTGGTTGTCTTTGGCAGAATACAGGAGGGGATTACCACTGCCATCTCCCGTGCAGTGTGAGATGATGCCTTTCAGCATCTTCCTGTATCGCAGCTGGTAACCTCTGGCTTGCTAGTCAACTCATTTCCCCACTGCGCCATTAGGTGGCATAAGATTGTGGGTACTAGATTATTTAATAATAATTCTTTAGACAATATTGTGGATTGGCAACAATGACATTTCTTAACAAGAAATCTATTAGATTATATCTACATGCAACAACTTTCTCGGAATATTGTAAGAATTCGATCATTCCTAGGGATCTGAGGATCAAGAAGAGTCCTGGTTTATTTGTCAAAGATTTGACATTCAAAAATCAATGGGCCTCCATTTTGAATAAATGTTCCATGGATTTTATGTTGTTGATTATAGATTTAATTCTGAAATTGAAACAGTGAAAACAGTATTGTTAAAATAGAAAAAAATATCATTTTGCAGTCTTTTCAGAAAACTGAAAGCATTAGGAGAGATTGGATAACTATTTTATGGATTTTAAAAAATACAAACATTTAAAAAATTAAACAAGATGAAATGGGTTACAATAATGAATCTATATATCCATGGTTGCATCAGACCTTTTGGTTGCAGGAAGATATCCTTTCAGACTTCTTCTAGTTATTCTTCTGACATGGACAATACAGATGAACAAACCGACTTAGCTGAGTCACTTGATAAAGTTTCTCAAAACAGTTATTCACAGTTATTCACAAGAGCCCCTGGTGGCGCAGTTATTCACAAGAGCCCCTGGTGGCGCAGTGGTAAAACAGTTATTCACAAGAGATGTTTTATTCACAATAAAACAGTTATTTTATTGTTTACTGTTTATTGTTTTATTGTTATTTTATTGTTTATTGTTTACTGTTTTATTCACAATAAAACAGTTATTCACAAGAGCCCCTGGTGGCGCAGTGGTAAAACTGCTGCCCTGTAACCAGAAGGTTACAAGTTCGATCCTGACCAGGGGCTCAAGGTTGACTCAGCCTTCCATTCTTCCGAGGTCGGTAAAATGAGTACCCAGAATGTTGGGGGCAATATGCTAAATCATTGTAAACCGCTTAGAGAGCTCCGGCTATAAAGCGGTATATAAATGTAAGTGCTATTGCTATTGCTATTTCTCTTGTGTATGTTACGTGTCTGTTACTGTGTTATAATGATGTACATATTATGAATTAGATCATACAGTATTTTACTAGGTTAGACGTTACTTATTGTATCTTACATATTTATTTATATTCTTATATTATTATTCATCATTACTATTTGTATCTTATTCATTTACCCAAGTACAGTTTTTCATATTATACTTCATTTCTCATGTGCTGTTGGATCTGTTTGCTGTGGTTCACATTGTGATCAAAGGTGCATGTTTCCTAGCAAGATTTGTTAACAGATGGCAATTCACCCAGTTTCCTGTCTTGACAATACATTGCAATGAAGAGAAAAGAAAGACACATCTTGAATACATGCTGATAGTCAATGCAACATCCAAGGAAATATCATCCAAGCAAAAACCTGGAGTGCTTGAGAAATGACTATAATAGAGAGCACAATCAGACTTACTTTTACAACATTTACAACCCATTGATTTCAGTGGTGGACATTTTTGTTAAGATTTCAATTCAATTTCCTATTAAAATGCATTAGTCCTTTAGAGTAACTCCTGCATAGTACTATTGAGATTGTAGTCAGGATGTCAGCCAGAGAAATAAGAGAGATTGATGATGCAAACCTATAAACTCTTACTTGGAAATAAGTCTCATTAACTCAATGGGATTTGTTTCTGAATAAACCTGCATAGCATTGTGCTGCACGTGCATTTAAATACCCAAAGTATTTAAGAGAATGGCTTATTCGTTATGAACCCCGCCGCCTATTAAGATTGTCAAGAGTGGTTCGTCTAAGGGTGCCACCAGCTCGTCTGGAGGCGACTCAAACGCGTGCTTCTCTGTGGTTGCCCCAGGACTGTGGAACGCACTTCCTGCTGAGATTAGAGCTGCTCCATCCCTGATGACTTTTAGGAAACAACTGAAGACACACCTCTTCAGCCAAGCTTTTTAGTTAGTTGGTGTTTTAATGGATATTTTAATCTGGTTTCATGTTTTAACTGTTAAATTCTTGGTTTGTTTTATTCCTGGTCTGTTTTATACTGTAAATCACCTAGAGTCTTCAATAGAGGGCAGTATACAGATTTATTAAATGTAATAGTGCCATCACTACAAACAAGCACTAAAGGTCTCCCTGGAATGTACTACTTCAGGCTGAAGTGTGCAATGGCATGTTTGACTACTTTCTAATTGTAAAGGGGCTGGGGGAAGTAAGCTTTTCTGCAGAGAGAAAAAATAGCATGTTGGTCCAAGACTTTTCCCTCCTGACATGCTGTTTTTCTGTTTGATGAGTGTGTCCCCTGCCCCCACATGGGAGAGCATTCAAACATAGTACAGTCCAGAAAAGGCTTTACCACCTCTTTCTGATGATTGTATGTAAGAAAAGCATTGCAGGGTTAGTCCAAAGGCCCCTCTTAAACAGCATCCTGCTTCATATAGTCACCAACCTGGTGCATCTGAGAATCCCACAAGAAGTGGGATTCATCAAAGAACATCATTTTGTTCTTTTAGATGCCAAGTAAAGGTCCTTTAAATTTTGATTTTTAGATTTGATTTTTAACTGATTTTTAAAGAGATTTTAAATTGCTTTGTATTGTATTTTGTATTTTCTCCCCCACCCTTTTGGTATGTTATGATTTAATGTGTTGTGTGTTTTATTTCATGTTTTAATGTTGTGTTGTGAACCGCCCAGAGAACAATTTGTTATGGGGCAGCTAACAAATAAAGTTCATATTATTATTATTGGAAAGGGGCAACTGCCTCTGCCCATTGGTGTTCCCTAGCACTTGGTGTTCAGGGGCATACCCTCCTCTGTTCCTGATGGAAATATACAGCTATCAAGGCTAGTAGCCATTGATAGCCCTATCCTCCATTAATTTAATCCAGGCCTGCTCAATTTATCCCCCCCCCCAGCCAGAGGTGCTCTTACCCCTGGACTTTGGGCCAAAGTCCAGGGCCTCCACAGCTCTTGGGAGCCCCCAAATCCTCTTTAGTATGTCCAGGATGGTGTGGTCAGCCGGTGGGGCATGATGATGCTTAATTTGCAAGGGAGGGGGTCCTCCAAAGGCCTTTAGGTCCAGGCTCCAAAATTTCCTCGGTGCTACTCTGCCCCCAGCTATCTCTGGTATACAACTCCCATAATTCACAGATGCAGTGGCCAATAGCCTGGGATGATGATGATGATGATTAATTCAATTTCTATACCACCCTTCCAAAAATGGCTCAGGGCGGTTTACACAGAGAAATAATAAATAAATAAGATGGCTCCCTGTCCCCAAAGGGCTCACAGTCTAAAAGAAACATAAGATAGACACTAGCAATAGTCACTGGAGGTACTGTGCTGGGGTCAGTTGTAGGCCAGTTGTAGGCCAACATCTGCAAGAGGGCCGAAGTTGAGCAGCCCTGATTTTAAAAATCTTCTAGACTGGTGGCCATCACCACATCTGACAGCAGCAAATTCCATAGTTTAACTACATACTGTGTAAAGAAGTACTCCTTTTAGTCGGTTCTGGATCTCCCAACATTTGGCTTCAACGGATGGCCTTCCTATATTATGAGAGAGGGAGAAAAACTTATCTTTGTCCACTTTATCCTCCATGTATGTTTTATGCCTCAGTCATGTCCCCTCTTACCCAGATTCTTTCTAAACTAAAAAGACCCAAACATTGTAGTCTTTCCTCATAGGAGAGTTGCTCCAACTCCCTGGTAATTTTGGTTGCCCTTTTCTGCACCTCTTCTAGCACGACATCTTTTTTAAGGTGCAGTGAGTATTGCATAAACTGGCCCTTCAAAGTGCTCAGCTTTGGCTGGATCAAAGTGAACGTGGGACAAATCAGTAATTGTCTGAATATCCTTCATCCAGAGAAAAGGGTCCAATAACATTGCTTTCTTGTAGCAGGCTTAATGTCAGGGGAATCTGTTCAGATTTATTTGTACCAGTTATTAATTTCTCATACGGAGCTTTGTTTCTCCTGAGTCTTGCAAGGGCTTTCATAAACAGGCTGAGTCTTTCCAATGAGGTTCCCTGCAAAACCCCATTGGGCTTAATGAAGGTGGCTTCACGACTTGACGAACGGCTTCCCTATTCTCCATATTGCAGAGTCTTCTGCACAGTGGCTGCTAGATGAACATGAAGGCAACTGCACCGGACTAATGAGCTAGAAACACATCATTCTCACTCTTCTGGAGCTGTTCCAGTCAGCAATCAAACTGGTGGAGAAGTTTTAATTAAGGAACCACTGAGCTGACCAATAAATATAACTACTGTGAATAGAGAAAAGGGCATAAAATACCAAGTTCTGCTTTGCCTCTTAACTGAGGGTGGTTTAAAAAAAAAATTACTTCCTCATTTCAACAACATAATCAGGGGTGGGTTAGAGATGTGAGCTACCAGACAATCTCCTGGTGAGCTCCGTGCTTGAGATCTGCCGGGTGCAGGCTTTAATTGGAGCTGCTTGGACATTTGCCTGATAATAATTGCACATTAACACATACCTCCTTCCTCTCCTAATAACCCTCTCTGGTCTCTCAACAAGCTCACCTGCGCCTGATGCATCCACCATTTGGCAGCAGGCACAGCCTCCTTGATTTATCAAGCCATTTTACTTTCTTCTTTCATGCCTTCTCAGAACAACTCAGAAAACACCAATTCATCAACACCCCCCCCCGCCCCGCCCCAGGAAGCAAGTCATAGTGCCGGCCAACTGAACTCTTACTTACCGACTTTTTATGGCCAATCCAAATGTTATTCACATGTTACTCACACACCCTGTGAAAAGGTGCTAGATCTAGATCCTCTGTGCTTTACCTGATGCAGGGGCGTATCTAGGGGTAGGGCAGGCAGGGCACATGCCCCGGGCGCCACTTGAAGGGGGCGCCATTTTGTAAAATTGATTTTAAAAAAAGGCTGCCAGAAACAAAATGGCCACCGTGCATGCTCAAATGGCCTCTGTGAGGCTCTAGGTCATGCCAGGCTTTGCAGAGGCCATTTGAGCATGCGCAGTGGCCATTTTGTTTTCAGTGGCCTTTTTTTAAAAAAAAAAAGATTATTTTTAAAAATGGCCACTGCACATGCTCAAATGGTCCCTGCAAGGCCCTAGAGGCCAGCGGGGTGAGGGGGAATCTTTGCAAACCCCCCCCCCGGCCTTTAGGAACCCCCCAAAGGGGCTACGGGTAAAAATAATAATAATAAAAATATAAAATAAGACACTGTACACATATTCAGATTGGCACTATGTACAGAGAATCAGGGCTTGTGAATACTGAGCTGACGCTTAAGAGATAGGATTGTATTCATTTGCTCTTACTTTGCTTCTTGTGATAAGTGAGTTAAATGTGATGTCTTGCTAATATGGCTATTAATGGTGAGTTTGTCTTTGAATCAGTGTGAAACCCTTAATATTAAGGCCAACTGGGAGTTTCTTACTCTCTTTCTCTCATTTTAACTGTCTTTCTGAAAGACTAGAATATATTCCAAGCAGTGACGCAGTTTACTCTGCATATCCTTTAATTATTTACAGAGTATCTGGGAAAAGTCAAATTCTCCATTGATTTTTAAAACTTATATAATGGTGATGCTACAATGCATAGTAGAGAATTAGACAGGCACTTCTGTTTAGTTTTCTAAGTACATCTCCACATAGTATTTGGGTATTTCATGAGCACCCACATACTGAAATTTGTAGTTTTCCAGCATTTTTTGGTCTGGCTAAGTCCACTGCTAAATAGTTTTTGAAATATTAAAAGATTAACGAGCTTGACTTGTATTTTTCAGCTGATATTATGGTAAAGTTATCTGAAAGATGGGTGTCAGATGCTTGGACAGGGGGTGCAATTTCAGTGTTTGCCCTAGGTGCTATTTTCCCTAGATACGCCTCTGACCTGATGCAACATTTCTGTTTGCACTGGGCCCAGGGGTGTAGCTATAACTGAGCGGATGGGTTCAAAGAGCCCGGGGGCCCCAGTTCCTGAAGGCCCCCCCCAGCTCCACCCCTACATATTTTCTTCATTATCTCCCTCACTCCAAGGGGCCACCAGTGAGGGCGTGAACACAGGCCCCCTCTCCCCTAGCCAAGCCCCTAACTGGGCCCTCTCTATGGGTCAGCCCATATTTCCACACCACCAGTGTGGAAAACAAACAAGCCAACTACAAACCTTGGTTTCAAAGCCTGTGTTGTTTGGCCCAATTGAACCTTGGGTGAATTTGAGAGGCACATTTGGATGGGAAAGCACAGTGCAGATTCTCAAATTCAACTGAGGATCCCCATTGTGTCTAAAACAGCCCCTGGCACTGGTGGTGTGGAAATATGGGTTGACCCCATACATAAGGCCCAACCAGGGGCGTAGCTAAGGGAGAGGGGACCTGTGTTCGCCCCCTCCCTGGTGGCCTCTGGGAGTGGGGGAGATACTGAAGAAAATGTGCGAATGGAGAAAAACTTCACCTGTCGAATTTTTACCCATCATGTAGCTCTTACCCTTCCAGGAGTGTAGCTGTTAGCCTGTTACAGAAACCCACCTCCCGCCACCACAGAGTCCTGGGTGCACAGCATTTTACAAAGTGTACATTCGTGTACATAGCATTTTACGAAGTTCAAGAAGATAAGTCCTTGCCCTGGCAAAAAGAGGTGGGTATTTTTTATCCCAGACACAAACTGGGCTAGGTTCCAATACAGAAGGGAAAACCCAAATTGTGTGTGAAGTGCTCTCTGCAATGTCACACGAACTTCGGAGTAAATCTGGCCACTAGGTGAATGAATGCACACCCACCCTCCTAAAGTAAAGTTGCCGTAAAGTCGCCATCTGAAAAAGCTCCTGGCATCTTTCCCTGGGACTTTTACACTCAGCCGGCTTTGCCACGAGTTTATTGGGAGGCTTTACTGTGAACTTGAAGCTGTCCCCCAAAACTGACACAAATAGTGGATTTTTTTTAACCCCAGATATAAATTGAGCTACACTCTAATGTGCTGTGAAAAACCAGAATTGTGTGTGAACTGCTCCCCGATAACCCGCAGGGTTATCATTTAAAGAATACATTGATCTTTATAAAATTGTTCCAGGATGGTGTGACCCGAAGAAAGGGGTGGTTTTTCTCTGGGGTGGGGGAGGAATGATTTCAGGATGAGCCTGTCCCCAGACAGAAATCAGCCCTGCTAAGGAGGGGGCGCAATAAACACTGGAGAGATCGGTGGAAGGAGAGGAAAACTTGCTGCTCTCAGGAAATCAGCAATTTAAACATACTCACGGATGACGCGCTGGACGGTGGGGGGGGGGGCAAGTATCTGACCGAAGTGGGGACAGAGCCAGCGCTCCTGCAAAGTTTGCAAAGCAGCTGCGCAAGGTGTGAAATTGAAGGTGGAGCAGCAGAG
This sequence comes from Hemicordylus capensis, assembly GCF_027244095.1. Taxonomy (NCBI): domain Eukaryota; kingdom Metazoa; phylum Chordata; class Lepidosauria; order Squamata; family Cordylidae; genus Hemicordylus; species Hemicordylus capensis. The sequence continues at coordinate 31,469,984 of NC_069661.1, read as the reverse complement.
TGTGGGACACGGGTCACGTGGCAACGTTTCGCTGGCCCCGACGACCTCTTAGTGTTCTGACATTCGCGCGGACCAATCAACAATTAAGCACGCCTCCCTCCCCCGCCCCCCTCCAAAGTCTCTTCTTTCGCGGCGGGGACGGGGGGGGGATGAGAGAGGTTGACTCCTCTTCGTCTCACACGTAGCCCACCTTCAGAGCAGCCAATGGGAAGAGATTATCTGCAAAGTGTAAGGTTGCCCGAGGGGGCGGGGGGAAATGAGAGAGCATCGGGGTGGGGGAGAAGACCCAAGCGGGGCGTGTGTGCCTATATAAGCCAGCCGCTGTGCCATAGGAGAGGGTGGGGCTGGGAATCGGAAGGGAGGTGGGGAGGAATTACTGGTGTGGAAGTGGTGGTGTTTTATTTCTATTTAGGAGAGGTCCTCCCGCCCCTCTCGCTGTTTAAATGTGCTCCCTAATGAAGCAAAGGTCACTTTTCTAAAAGTTTGTGCACTTTACACTTTAGCAGGTAAGATGTCTTAGAGGTTGAATTCGTGGTGTTTGGGAGTTGAAAATGCGTGTGTGTTTTGCTTCTTAATTTGCATGTAAAGAATACTTACTTTTAAACTGAAGGGAGGTCTTTTAAGCAAGGTGGCTATTTTAGGTTAACTCTCTTTAAATTGAAAATCCATGTATTATTGAACCTTTAGCTCTTCTCTGGGCTGTAGGAAATGACTTTAAGTGTGATGCACTTTGTCAGGACTCTTTGCCCTCCCTCACCCTGCTCCTTTTTCTGTTTGTGTCTTCTGATGGCCTGCCAATAAACTGCACTTTGCTTTCTTGCAGTAAACCGAGAAAGGTGAACTGACCTATTTGGTCGTGAGAACTACAGTTCATTCAGAATGGTTGCAACCAGCAGCTTAAACAATAAAAACTCCGTGGGTCACGCTGAACAAATACAGCAAGGCTTTTGGCATACAACTTTAACTGGTGAGTGGATCTGTGAGCATCATGGCTCTTGCCACCTAACTAGTTGAAAATGACCATGATTGTACAAAGGGCAGCCCTGGTAATATGAAGGTCAGATTGTGTTGACTTAAATAAGAACTTTTTTAAAAAAAAATGTTTTTAGTAGTTGTGTTGGCTGATCAGTCTCTAGATGACCAATATCTGCATTTTAATGCAGATATTGGTCTATTGCATGCTACTAAGCCTCAGTATTGGAGATTTTTAATGGACATGACCTTAAACTGTAAAAGATCACTCACAAAGATGGACTTGTATTTTTGCTTTCATCCCTATTATAGTTAATACACTAGAAGCCAAATAAACAAGTGTGTCCTTAACTTGGAGTCTGCTGATGAAAAACTTTCCAATTAAAATTGACTCCTACTGATTTTGTTGAAGGATCTATTGGTTAAAGCTTGCAGTCTTAAATTTTAATATAAATACTAGTGGTATGTTACCAAAAATTTCTAGGAACCCTGAAGATTGCTTGTAGGTGGGAAGAAACTTAAAAGGTAGCAAGGCCTATGAAAAATGAGATCTAGTGGTTGTTTGTATTATACTGCAGCTCTGTCTGGTCTTGCTTGCAGTTCTCATCTGCGTATACAAGATGTGCAAACTGCTCATTTCCCCACATCACCTTAATCTTGTTGTAAACATATACCTAAGCCTTGGTTAACTTTAGCTAGACTTCTGTATGCTCTTAGCTGTGTTTAGTCCCATTGACCGTGCTTCTGGGTAAACATGCATAGGAATAGACTGTTGAAGTAAACAAATTGCTTCTCTTTGTGTATGTGAAGCAACTTGGCTCAGTATTTGACAACCTGCCAAATTTAATCTTGTAGGCACATGGTTTGGGTCACCTGTTGCTTAGGCGTCTACTCTGCCATCTTCATGTGTATTTCTGCTGACATCTGTGTTTTGTAACAATCAAATGTTACTTGTGGCCCAAAAGGCCCTATTCTAAATGGTTGTCATTAAGATTTCTCTTACAACCAGCTGTATCAAAGAAAAGGCCACTGAATAAACTATATTTCCACATAAATACAACTTGGACTGTTGGTTGGCAGCAGATAAAATACAGCTTGCAACTTCATATTTTTCTAATGCTCCACTCTGAACAGATGTTGCTGAACATTTGGTCTGGTATTTTATTATTTGATCCTCCAAAAAAAGCTAAAGGTAGCATTTTGGCTTCTTGCCTTTTACTGATAATCTGTTTTGTCTTTCTCATATCCCCTACAGACTTTGACTACTGGGATTATGTAGTGCCTGATCCCAACTTTAATGAGATGGTGTTTGAGGAACAGACCTGTCAGAGTCTAGTTAGAATGCTGGAGAGCTGCCTGTCTAAATCAAAGCAGACCAGACTGCACTGCTCAAAGGTTCTAGTCCCTGAGAAATTAACCAGGAGGATAGTCCAAGATGTCTTGCGTCTCTCTTCTACTGAGCCTTGTGGCTTAAGAGGCTGCATTATTCATGTCAACCTGGAAACAGGAAATGTATGTAAAAAGCTGGATAAGATTGTCTATGACCCTACTGTTGTTCCTACTTTTGAACTGACCCTGGTGTTCAAGCAGGACAGTTGTTCATGGCCAAGTTTCAGAGATTTCTTCCCTAGAGCTTGCTTTACATCAAGCAGTAAACGTACTCTGATCTTGAGTCCTGGATTTCGGCTAATCAAAAAGAAATTATACTCTCTGATTGGGACAATTGTTGAAGAATGCTAGAAATAGCTTTTTAAAAAGAAAATAAAACAAAAAACCCAACTGAGCTTACAGTCCTTTAGAAATATGAAGCTCAATGCCTTGATTTTTAAGATACCTTCATTATGACTTGCCTTTTTTTGCACAACATATATAAGTCTTTCTAGGCTGGCAAAATCTCCATACAGCTAGTCTTGTACTGGGTGGAAGGAGCAAATCTACTGATATACTTGAAGCATTCCTTGACTAGAATTGGCTTGGCAAGTCCATAAGCCAGCTTGGCAGCTACTGATTGCTAGCTATTGTAGTAAATGCTGCCTGTAGCCCTTACTGTTTGGTGTGCTTGCTGGTGGGTGGTGGTTCTCACATGCAGCCTAACCCAGGCTAGGGAAGCCCGGCCTGGATTAGGCTAAGCATGAGAACCGCCAGGATCAGGCTTGATCCCAGCAGGGCAGCGCCACCTTGTCCCATTTAAAAACCCAGCTCTTAGCAAGGGTTAAGGGCTCAAGCGAGCCCTTAGCCCGGGCTCTGGGATCTTGCGTTCGCTCGGGCTATGTTTCGCCCCAGTGGACACAGAGACAGGCACCTATAGCACCCATCTACTGGGGGAATCCCCCACTGAATCATATGTTGCGCAGTGCATTTTGGGATCCCCAGAGGCCAGAACGCATTGTCCCGGCCTTTGGAACTGCGTGCTGCAGGTATGCAGCGCTACACCTCTGGGAGTGTGGTCCAAGCTCCCAGAAACTAGTCATCGCTTGTCTGGGGAGAAGGTAAGCTTAACCAGCCTCCCCTGCCGCCCTGCCTGCCCAGTCATGTAAACAATCTCTAACTTTTTCTAAGTTCCTTGTAAGGTGTTTGGCTGTCTTTAAAAAGAACTACTACTGGACGATAACCTTAAACCTTTTGGGGGAAACTGTTGGCAGTATTCTTTAATGTGCATAAGACACTTTATATACCAAGCTACTGGGAGGATGCTTTCCAGATGTTGCTTCTGGCAGTGATGATGGCATCAAAGAATCACAACATCTTCTTCAAAGGAGATGCTGAACTAGTGTAAGGATTGGGAGCCACTGCTGTTTTTCTTCCCAGGCTGATCCTGTCTAGGCTAGACTAGATCCTGTCTGGTCTAGCAATAATTGACATCGCTTCTGTATGGACTGCAGGTGCCTGGCATGCTGCTGGGATGTCATTCACACAATGGGACTTGCAGTAGATTGGCTTGCCCAGAGTGCCTTGAACAATCTGTCTTTCTTTAAACTTCTGGAAACATCTTTTGTGTTAAATCCGTAGAATTCCTAACATGTCTTTGGGCACTAAATGTTGAGTTACTTTGTATTTTGTAGTGGGATATTGGTCACACTCATAGAAACACCTGACTACCTCAAGTCCAGCTCCATAAATGAGGGTCTACTCCGTTCCCTCCCACTTTGGTCTAAGGAACAATGCACACACGACGACTTGTCAGGCTTCTCTTCTTCCATGGTTGTGGTCTGCAAACTGATCAATGGTGAGCATTCAAACACTGCTAATCCAGTTGGCTTGTCACAGACCGGCAAATAGGTCAGAAATACAATGGGTTCACTGCCGAAGCACTTTTAGGAAGAATCCCAGACTGGCCCCTGAAAAAGTGAATGAATCCAATATTTTCTGTCTATTCCCTGAGCGGAGTGAAGATGGAAATCGGTGAGATCAAGAGGTTGGGGAATTCAGCGGAACATCCAACCCTTTACTGAGTTTCTTCCGCACCCATTTGCAGTGCATTCATGGTTCAGCTCAGATGAGAACCATCATGATCCAATACTATTGATAGTTCCTTTAGCAGATCTTACCCCTACTACTTTCTTAGGGTTACTTTCAAGTGTTCTTGCTTCAGCTCTGAAGTGAGAGAGTAGGGAAGCTTCTTTTGGATGCATCTCTAGAAAAGGTTTATTCTATATGAGGATTGGGAGGGGGCCCTTCTTGAGGTTGGGCACTCCAGTTCTCCAGGTGGCCCTCAATTTAGTTGCCTTTTGTTGGCTTGTGGAAAAAAACTGAACCACCAACTTGTTCTATGGACTTGCTGCTTTCTAAACCGCCAGCAAGTTGGCAAGGGTAGCCAGTGTCCCAGATGCTATGCTGAATGTTCCTAAGGGCATTCTACATTCTGTATTTCAGGTCTTGAAGTGCTGTAAGCTTTGCCTGGTTCATATATTAGTGCAGCTGAGAAATGTTCATAAACTCCTCTTCTGAAAGAACAGAAGTTAAAATAAATGTGCTCTCTCTAGAAGCACCTAATGGGGGACCAGAACCTAAATAATGTGAAATGGTGGGGACTTGGAGAAGAGACTGCTGTAGTAGAACGTAATGCTACAGGCATTGTTGCATGTGTATGTGCAATTCTTGCAAAAATAAAAATGGGGTCCTGAAGCTTCTGCCGGTGACAATTCTGAGTTCCTTCAAACGGTGAACACTGCTGATATTTCAACTCTGAACTCTGCTGCATGTGTTTTGGGTTACCCCAGTTATGTTATATATAACAAAAAATGCACAGTGTTGCCCAGGGCACTTCAGTTCATAGAGATGGATATCTGTATTGCCCACGAAGCTGTAGAAGAGTGAATTATATGGCAGACTCCAGCTTACAAACTGGAGCACTTTCACATGCCCAGCTCTTGAGCCTCTGCCTTGTTGGTATAATAGGACCATTTGTAAACTGGTGTTGCACTTATTGTTTTTAGTCTTCTGCTGTTTAAAAGGTCACCTTTTTATATGGGTGTGTTTGTATGTTTTTTGGATTTGCACTAAGAAGACACTTTTTACATTGTGAAACTTGGTGGTTCTTGCTTTGCCTTGTTGCTATCCCTGCATTAATCTTAAAATGTTGATTGTTATTAAAGGAAATGTAAGTCTTTATTAATAAAAGTATATTTTTAATTCTTGCATCTTGAACTGCTTACCTTGAACTATTGATTTTTTTCTTCATTCTGAAACGGGATTCATGTTTGCAGCCCCATTTATGCAGGAAGAGTTTACCTTCCGTAGTGGTCGAAGTCAAGAGCTTTTCCACCAGCTAGTGGCTGTCTTCCATGTCCTGGAACAATACTGCATCCAGGCCACTGTAGGGGGAAATCAAAATGGAGGCCAGCAGGAAGCAGCTGTGCAAAAATCTGCCAGTGCTAGTGAACCTTTTTTGAAGGAGGAGGAAAAAACTTTAAAAGAATAGCTAAATGAATGAGGCCTTCCCAGCCACCCCACACACTTTAAGGCAAATGTATAATGTCTGAATCTTGTATTTCAAACCTCCACTCAATTCTTCCTTGGAGAAGCCAAAATTATAAGCTCAATGTTAGGGCTGTAAAATAAAAACTGGTAGTTTTTGTTGTTGTTGTTTAACCACTGGAAGTGATAAAAACCAACGTTCTAGGAAACAAATGGGTCTTCCTAAAGAACTTCAGTAGAAAGGTGCTGAACGGACTACCATATCATTAGGTACATGATTCCTGAAGTCTAGAAAGGATGGTGAGAGAAGTTACATCTTGAAGGAGTGACTCTTGCATCTAACGGAACATTTAAAACTAAAGAAGCCCAAGTTACATTGACAGAGTCCAGAAGTATAGACTCAAAACAGAACTGTGAAAGTAGTTTGGAGTGCTTTTCCATTTCAGATAGCAAATCACTTTTGACACAGGTAAGCCTTTCAAAAGCCGTGTGTGATATGGTCTTGGGGTGTTGAGTAACTCTCATGTTCAAAGTCGGGGGTGGGTAGGATTCAGCTGGACTATGCCATGAAGTTCACTAGGTAACAAGTCCACTGAGGCTGTTCTCACGAGCAGCCAAAGCACTCATGCCCGGGCTTGACTACTTGTGAGAACCACGTGGCAAACTGCCTACATAGCCTGCCAGTTAACCAAGGTTAACTGCTTGTGTGCAAGTGCTGGCTGCTCCCAGCCGGTGCTGGCACAGAAGTAGGCTCCTGGCTGTTGCATGGTGCATTGTGGGATTTCTGGGGACCAGGATGATGTGTCCCTTCTGCGCTGCCTGAGTCAGCAGCAGGATCCTGCAGCCTTCCCCACCACCCGTCCTCCAGCCTTCTCACAGGATTGTGAGAAAGATCTCTGTAGTCATCAGCCACCTCTCTTCTAAAGAGTTAACTGGAAGCGAGCCCTGCTCTGACAGGCTGGTGAACTCCAGGGCTCAGCCAATCAGCACACCAGGTGGGTAGGAGCTAAGGAGCTGTTGGGAGGAAGGCGAGTTCTTTGTTAGAAGAAGCTGGACTCGGTGCAGGAGAACACATGCGGACATGGAGGATGGCAGCAGGAAGATGACTACAGCTCTTGAAAGACAAAACTGCAAGGGCTTGAATTCTCAACCAGGGTTTGGGTGAGTTTAGAAAAAAAAAAGGCAGCCTGGACTTTGGCCTCGGAAAGTATAGCCAAGGAAAGTTCGTTTAGTCAGATTTTGCATTAGACTTTCTGTTCCTTTGGTATGTGTTTTTGTATATCCCTGATACTGGTCTATTATTGTTTACCTATAACATAGCTAAACTAAGAAACATTAGCCTTCGCCCATCCAGCCAGGGTGTTGCAAAAGACTCCATAAGCTTTTAAAGGTGCTTTTGTATTTTCCTACATACCTGTTCCTTGCAATTGGGTAACCATGACTTTTTAAGTGTGCCACCCCAACATCTTCTGGGGTGCTTTTGAAGTATTCTTATAACCTACTGAGTATTTTTACCTGTAACTAAAAACTGAGAAAGCCTCAGATGGAAGCAGTCTGTAGGAGTTGAACAAAACTGATTTTCTTTTCTCTTACAAGCCTCTCTAAGTGAGGTTTTTAACTCAGGAGAAATTGGGGGCTGGAAAGAGGTCTTACTCTGGTGCAAGAATGTCCTCAGATGTTCAGCAACTACCAGTTTTTTCACCACATGGAAGATTTTCATACTTTTCCAATAGCAAAATAAAGAGTTTTCCCTGGGAATTCCACCCCAAGCTCTGTAATAGAGAGGAATTGTGGTGGAATAGAGGAATAGAGAGGAATTTTTGAACCTACCAGAAATGCAGAAGAGTTTTAGGAGTAGCCTTTGCCAGAAAGCTGAGCAGGAATAATTCAGCTTTTCTTTCCCTCACGTGAGCTTGCTCCGAGACAAAGAAGCTATTCCCACGATCAGTAGAAAGCGGGCTAAGGGAACTGACCCCACTTTCTACTGATTGTTGGAACTACAGGCTCGAGGGCAAGCCTGGTGCTTCCAAGGCGGCTAGCCTGCCTAATTCCCTCTCTCCTTTAAACAAGATAAATAGAGTGAGTGTACTGTTAACCTCAATTGTTTGCTCGTGTGCTGCCATAGCGTGCAGTGACACATGAGCAGACCCCCCGACAGGAGGATGCAGCCAGCCTCTCGGCCTCGGGGGTCTGTCCAGAATGCCCCACAAACTTATGTGGGCATCCTGGAACTTCTGGGGGCCGCATGGCCCCCAATCCCCACAGCCTCCACTGGCTCCATGTCAGAGGCAGCAGTCATGTGGGTGGCAAATCCGGCCACTCGGGGCTTGGAGGCTGCTCATCTGCAGGGAAAGCGGGCTAAGCCTTGCAGACCTGCCAGAAACTCTTCTCACTGCCCATGAAAAGAGCTTCAAAGGCTATAAATCTGCTACAAGCTCACTCTCTCAGGCTTAACCTCCCTCACAGACTTGTTATGAGGATAAAAGGTGATCTAGAGAAATCGTATGTGCTATCCTGAACTTGAACAAAGGGTAGTATAAAAAATAAAACAGTGAGGGAGGTGTATAGGTTAATGGTTGCACACACGGCTTTGTATGCAGAAGGTCCTAGGTTCCATCTCATAGCAAGTGATGGGAAAGACCTCAGCTCTGACCCAGGAGAGCTGCTGTCAGTCAGATGATACTGCATTAGCACAGGGGGTCTCCACCTTGGTTTTCCAGGTGTTGTTGGATTACTGTCCCATAACCTCTAGCTATTGTGACTGGGGATTGTGGGAGTTGTAGTGTGGCCACAGCCAGGGCCCAGGGGTTCCTAGCCTTGGTTCTAGAATTCAGAGGTAAATAATGTGGGGCTCTCCAGGCATTGCTGAACTACAACTCCCATCACCCACAGCCACAATGTATTACAGCTGAGGATGTTGCGACTTGTAGTTCAGCAACATCTGGAGAGCCACACAGTTTGATTCCGTACAAGGCTGCTTCCTGTGTTCACATGACTCCTTTGAGCCTGAACCATGCCAAGGCTTAGCCAGGGATTTTTTGTTTGGATTGTAAAATGTGGATTGAATCCACATGTCATCCAATTTTATGACTAACCAGTTGTGATCCACACATGCTCTTGGAGTGGCTTAAGCCCCTCCAACTTCTATGGATAGTTTGACAGAAATTCAGAGAAGAACTGCATATTTGTAGGTACAAACAAGGTACTGCAGTGTGTGTGTACTACGTAAATGTGGCACTGCTATAATGGCAGCAATATGTGGGAAAGAGCTGGATCCAGAACAACTACTACTTTGGTTTTTATGCAAGTTGTTAGCTATCTTGGAGGCTTCATGGTACAGCTGAAAGGTAGAACAGAAATATTCCTTACAGTTCTGTTTCATAAACAGGTTACAGTCTTGAACTGCACTATCTATACACATAATTTGTCCTTTTGATGCTTGTTCTTAAATATGTTTGGCTAATAACATCCCAAGCAATAGATATCGGGAATACAAAGAGGATCTACGCACGATCCATGTGTAGAGCCTAGCAGGGAGCTCTCCCTAGGTGGCCACACAATTACCGGCTCTGTCATGGAGCCAGTAGGAGCGGCAGGTATTGGGGGCTGCCTGGGCCCCGGAAATCCCAGAATGCCCCACATGAATGTACGAGGCATCCTGGGGAGACCCCCATGGCTGGAAGGTTTGTTGTAGCCTCCAGGTTGGAGGTCTACTTGTGTGTTGCTGTGGCACGGAGCCACACCGTTGCGGCACACAACCAACTGAACAGAGTTAGCAGAGCGCTTGCTCTGCTAACCTTGTTTAAGGGGAGGGGTATTTTGTGGGGTTTGCTGCCGGGAGCCACGTGGCTCCCATGGCACACATGACCGGGAGGAACCGGGCTAGGCTCCCTTAGCCCGGTTTCTCCTGGTTGTGAGAATAGCCTCAAAATCTTTCTGGGACTAGTGCCACTTAAGGCATATAATGTAGGGGTGTGCAAACTGATTTGGGTACAAATCAATTTGTACCCAAATCTAGCTGATCTGGATGATTTGGAGACAAAATAAATCACCCCTGTGGTCCATTGGCTAGATTTGGGTACAAATCGAATTGCACCATATTTGATTTGAATTGATTCAAGGTTTGGATCCCTCCTATTAATTCCCCCAGATTCCCAGCTTTCATGGGGGGGGGGAGCTAAGCTGTAGCCCTTGTAGAAGTGGAGTTATGGAGCAAAATGTGTGGTCACTATTTTCCAAGTGCTTGGATTCTTTGGTGTATAATAACTTTTCCTCAATGATTCCCTATGCGGATTCATTACACACCTTCATTTCTTCTTTTCATTTTGACTGTCTTTTTGACAGTGTCAACTGTCATGTGCCTACTACACCCCACTTCCACCCGCAAGGCAGTGGGGTACTACTCAGTTTATGTTCTAAGATTATTTTCAAGTGTTTAGGATCTTTGGTGTCTAATAACCTTTCATCACAATGAATCCCGATGAGGATTCATTACACACCAAAGAATCTAAACACCTCAAAAATTGAGGTGTGTGTGTAGTTGACATATGGCAGTTGACAGTTGGCACTGTCCAATGATAGTCAAAATGAACAGAAGAAACAAAGGTGTATAATGAATCCTCATAGGGATTCATTATGAGGAAAACTTATTAGACACCAAAGAATATAAACATTTCAATATTCCTAAAAATTAAAATGAGTACCCCACTGCCTTGCAGGTGGTGGTGGGAGGTATAGTTGGCACACGGCAGTTGACAGTTGACACTGTCCAGTGACAGTCAAAATGAACAGAAGAAATGAAAGTGTGTAATGAATCCTCATAGGGATTCATTATGAGGAAAGTTTTAGACACCAAAGAATCCAGACACTTGAAAAATGACTGCACATTTTGCTCCATAACTCCACTTCTTCAGGGGCTAGAGCTTAGCCTTAAAAACATGAAATCTGGGGATCCGTGTTAGGGTTAAGATATGGCAACTTTGAATCCCCATTGTTTCCTATAGTGGAAATGTTCAAAATCAGTAAAAACTAAAAAAAAAAATCAACCAATTGTCCCACTGCCTTGAAATTTGGATGGTAGGTGGCACCCATCAGGACCTACCCACCACCCAAATGTGGTGCCCCTAGGACCTTGTTAAGTTGTCCAAATCAGTCTGAATACAAATTGAATCAAAGCAAATACAAATTGAATCTGGGGTGATCTGGAGGGGGTAGATTTGGATACAAAACAAATCAGGAGTGATTTGTTTTGCGCACAAATTGAATTTTTAAAAATTGATTTGTGCACATCCCTAATATAATGTTCTGGACCAGGATCCTCCTATTTATATCAGCACATACTTGAACATCCTGGTTCTCATGTAAGACACACTCTGGCTTGCTACAAAATTAGAATTTAGCCTTATAGTCTGTCCGTTATCCAGTGTTATTACTTAGGCTTTTATGTATGTTTGTCTTTTCATGTCTTTTAATCTTTTTACGTCCATTTTATGCCCTCCCATCCCTCTTTATGACTTTTATTACTTTTATTCCTTTTCAAGCTTTTTTATGTCCTCATGCTTCTTGTGTACTTTTTACTATTTTATTATTTTTTCACCCTGTGTACTTTTTATCTACTTCTATTTTTAACATGTAATCACCCTTTATGCTTTATGCTGGTCTATGACTGTAATAAAGATTAATTTTATTACTGTTAATTTTATTGGAATTGAAAGATCTGTAAGAGCTGTTTGTGTTCCCACACCAGAAGAAGAGTCCCGTGAAACCCAAAAAGATACAGTTACCAGAAGGTGCTGCTCCAAGCAAAGCATCATCAAGGGCTTAATTTATAGAAAGATTAAGGTTGCCTCTTACTCTTCCTGACAGAGGCTCATGTGTCTTTGTGACACATTGACTGGACATTGTGCTCTCTAGATGTGCTTGTGAGTCCCCAAGATGTGAATGGGTTCATTCCCCTGCTCCCTGGTTAATCTTCAACAGAAAGGGTTTTGCAGCCTGCAAAATGCCACATAGCTAATCCCCAGGTTCCATGATTTTAGGGACAAAAGGCAGGGTGCTAAGTAATATGCTCACATGTTAGGGTTACAAATGTTTCAGTAAGGAGTTCTGTCATGTGAGATAAAGGCCACAATCTCCTACAGCAGAGATTTCCAACCTGTGGTACACCAGATGTTGCTGAACTACAACTCCCATCATCCATAGCTATAATTTATTGTGGCTGGGGATGATGGGAATTGTAGTTCAGCAACATCTGGAGTGCCACAGGTTGGGAACCTATAGCTTGCTCCCACTGAAAGGTATCTACTGTGTTAGGAAGAGTGCATGGTCAAATCTAGAAACTCTTGCTTGACTATATCCCCTTTATCTTTTCCATTTTCCCCTATCCTTAAGAAATATCTTCCACAGGAACATAGCCAGACCATTGGTCCATCTAGCTCAGTATTCTCTAAACAGACTAGCAGTGGCTTCTCCAAGGTTGTGCATAAATCAATTTTTTTGATTCAATTTGTGTCCTAATTGAATCACCCCTGATTTGTTTTGTGTCCAAATCTGTCCCCATGAATCACCCCAGATTAGATTTGGATTTGATTTTATTCAATTTGGATTCAGATCAATTTAAACCACTTATAAAAGTCCTAGGGACACCAAATTTGGGTGGTGGGTAGGTCCCAAAGCAGCCAATACAACCCAAATTTCAAAGAAGTGGGGCACTTGGTTGATTTTTAATGAATTCCTTTAGTTTTTACTGATTTTGTATATTTCTGAAATAGGGAATAATGGAGATTTGAAGTTGCGCTATCCTAACCCTAACATGGAGCCCCAGGTTTAATTTTTTTTTTTTTAAGCTAAGCTCTAGCCCATGTAGAAGTGGAGTTATGGAGCAAAATGTGTGGTCACTATTTTTCAAGTGTTTGGATTCTTTGGTGTATAATAACTTTTCCTCATAACGAATCCCTATGAGGATTCATTGCACACCTTCGGTGTCTTCATTACACACCTTCATTTCTTCTGTTCATTTTGATCCTACAGCTTTGCGGGGGGGGGGGCAGGAATTAGTGGCATCCCATTTGCCAACTACCCCCCCCCAAAGTTGCAAGTCACTGGGTACTCAGTTTATATTTTAGAAATTTTTGAGGTGTTTAGACCCTTTGGTGTGTAATGAATCCTCATAGGGACACATTATGCGGAAAGGTTATTAGACACCAAAGACTCTAAACACCTGAAAAGATTCCTAGAACATAAACTGATTAGTGCCCCACTGTCTTGCATATGGGAGGGGAGTGTCGTTGGCACATGGCTGTTGACAGTTGGCACTGTCGAAAGACAGTCAAAATGAATAGACGAAATGAAGCTGTGTAATGAATCCTCATAGGGATTCATTGAGAAAAGTTATTTTACACCAAAGAATCCAAATACTTGAAATATAGTGACCACATATTTTGCTTCATAACTCCACTTTTACAAGGGCTAGAGCTTATCTTTAAAAAAAGAGACAAGAAAGCTGGGAATCGGTGGAAATTAATAAGAGGATTTTGAATCTTGAAATGATTTGAATCTGGTGTGATTCGATTTGGACCCGAATCTAGCCAATGGGCCACAGGGGCAATTTGTTCTGTCTCCAAATCACCTGAATCAGCTAGATTCAGGTACAAATCGATTTGTACCCAAATTGATGTGCACGTCCCTAGTTGCAGGCAGGCGTTACTCTCAGCCCTATCTTGGAGATGTTAAGGAGGAAACTTGGAATCTTTGCATGCAAGCATGCAGATGATCTTCCCAGAACAGCCCTGTCCACTAAGGGGAATATCTTACAGTGCTCACATATGTAGTCTCCCATTCAAACACAAACCAGGGCAGACCCTACTTAGCGAAGGGGACAATTCATGCTTGCTACCACAAGATCAGCCTCTTCCCATGACTTACTACAACTGAAAACAAAGTCTTGTATGGTAGCAAGCTAAGTCGGACAAGAGGATCACACTCCAGCAACACAGAGCAGAAAATCAAGGTAGTGAGTGAATGTGAAAGGAACTTGAAAGCAGTTGTAACCAAGGGCTACAAGAGAAGCCAATATAATGTTAGCCCTGACCAGCATTAAGGGTCAGCAAGTATTGTTGGGGTCCGAGCCTTTGTGTGGTGTTGGGGGTTGGAACAACTCTCTCAACCATGGAAATTGCTCTGTTGTAACCTCCTCTCCACCAAGGTAAGCCTCGCCAAGAACCTTGTGGAGAGGGCAGCAGCAGGTACAAGGGAACTCATGGAGGGCATTATGCCACGGGCTCACTGGTGATGCATCCGTATTTCAGTGGTAGAGTATCTGCTTTGCATGCAGAAGGCCCTATTTTTATTCTTTGGGATCTCCAGATAGGACTGGAAAATATCTGTCTGAACCCCTGGAGAACTGCCAGTCAGTATAGACAATACTGAGCTAGATGGACCAATGGTCTGACTTAGTATAAGGCATCTCCCTATGTTTCTGTGCTAACTCCATCCATGCTCCCTCCACAGTTGCTTTTCTCCTTGTAGAGTTCCATAGCAGCTTGACAGGGAAGAGTTTCATGGAGAAATCAGGGCGGCTGGGCATTCTCATCTCTTCTCCATTCGAAACAGCTGTCCTCTGGGAATGCTCTGAAAGGGAGATCTATTTGTTCATTCATTAGACCTCTCACTCAAAATAGCTTTAGGCAATTTACAAAAATGAATAAAATCCGCAGTTAAAAAACAAAAGGGAAGCATCTAAAGCAATTAAAGCACCAAATACCTGATTTGAAAGGTCTGTCTTTTGAAGCCCTTTAAAAAACTAGCACAGAGGCAAAACCTCACATCTCCATACATAGCCATGGCCCTACTGTGACACAAGGCTCCATTGTAAGTTTAGCTTGTTCTTGAATTCTTTCAAATGTCTTTGCTCTTGGAATTCAGAACATGGGCTTTTTCATCAAAATTCTTTCACCTGTTTTAATGCAGAGCCTTTGTCGGCAAATGAATGGTCTCCTAACGAAGAGGTGGTTGTAGTTCAGTGCATTCTGACCCTTTGAACATCACTTGCTATGATAAGTTGCTTGTGCATGTGGGTGTTAGAGTTTATAATCTCTGAGATCAGTTTTGGGTACTCAACAGAGCAGCAATCATTTTCTAATTCTCAAGCAAAGGACTTCAAGGTCCTTATTCATTATTTCTCTGTGTGAACCACCCTGAGCCATTTTTGGAAGGGCGGTATAGAAATCAATGAAATTAAATAAATAAATAAATAAATAAGAACAATGCAACAAAAGAAGATTTTTATTGGTTTAAAAGATTTGTCATTAATCCTGGCACAATTATATTGTAACTAGCTGACCTGCACAGAGCATCTGTGCCCCTAGTTCTCTCTGTTGCTCCCCCCTTCAGCCCCATTTCATTCTCCCCCCACCGTTCTTTCCCCCTCGGTGGCCGGCCTGGCCTCTAGTTTGCTGTCGCCGCCATCACCATCTTCTTCCCTGCCCGCCTCCCCTGCCATTTCCCCACCAGCCTCCACTGCTGCCCTCCCCTGTTTTGCCCACCTGCCCTCTTCTCCCCACTCTCTTCACCCCAACCAGCCGGCTGCCGCCACCATTCTCCTCCCCCTCCTGGCCGTCCTGTCACTATCCCAAACTCTCGCAAGAGCTGCCACACATGGGATTAGCAACAGGTACACCCAGGAGAAATATATATAAAGAAGATTGCAAAGAGAAAAGCACTCAGTCATTGATACATTTAAAAAAAGTCTACTAAAAATTATATATAATTGAAAGTAGATTAATGATTCTGGCAAGATGACATAGCCTATTAATGTGCTGTGATTCCCTCCACCCAGTGCAGCATTGATGGTTTTTATTTATTTTGTTTTAAGTTATTTCCTTTCCACATCCGAAGCTGGCGGATGCTGCTGACCTGCATGGTACCTAATTCTGCCAACCTAGAACAATATTGTCCCATGACCAGCTGACTGACAAGCTCTCTCTCTTGTGCGTGCAGGCAGCTAGCTGCACAGGGGAGAGCTCCCCACCAATCTGCTGGTGCAATAAGAGAACTAGCCACAGGACAGAAGAGTGTGTGTGAGAGAGTGACCTCAAGCAATAAAGCTCAACAAAAGTATGCCCTTTGCAATATTCAGATAACAGAAGGAATATGTAATTGATCTACAAAATGTTCTAGCTGCCATTTTTATGCACCTAGAATATTAGAGAGAGAGAGAAAATTCACTTCTGTCTAATTTGGTGCTCGCTAAAGCTTGGCATTCTAGATAACTGCTTAGTTCACCTCTATGGTTGGGCTGGCCCACAGCTTAGACCTATTTGTGTCTCAACCAACACAGTTCACACTAGGAAGAAATGAAAATGGCTGTGTGTAAGAGGCCTGGAGGCAAGGAGTCAAAAATGAATGCAAAAAGGTGGTTATACACCTCACCAGAATTTGGTAGGAATTGTACTAGTGTACAATAATGAGAGCTTGTTTTTTTCCTTTTGTGTAATAAAAGGATGCGGTTAAAATGATTTCTGTTTGGTCCTGTCACAGGTCAGGAAATCATTCAACTTTTGTTAGAAGACTCACCCCCATTCACCCCATCTGTATTGGTGTAATGAGATTAGCATCATTGTGGTTTATTTAATTGCACAAATAATAGAGCTGTATAAACAGGCAGTTGTGGAAGGGAAGCAATATTTTGGTTTTTAAGGACTATTTATAACTCTCTTTAAATACCCTATTAGCATGGTTTGTACCCACAAAATGATGTTTAATAAACGCTGGTTCAGCATCAGTTTTGTGTTCACTTAACAGAAATAAATTTGTTTGAGGAGCTGATTAAAATCCAAAATATATATAAAGGTTACAGTAATGTAAACAGAATTTGGACTCCTCTGTGGTGTGCGTGTGTGTGTGTGCGCGCGTGTGCGCACGCGCGCACACACACACACACACACACACACACACACACACACACACACACAGAGGGATTTAGCCAAATCCTGCTGAAATGCTGGCAGAAAGCCCACTCAGTATCTCCCTTGAGACGAAAGGGGAAAGTAGTAAACAATCCCATTCATCACTGGGTGCTGTGAAGTGCTGAAAGGTATGAGATTCAGCAAGTGGTATATGATAAATTGTCATAACCCCCCCCCCCTCTTTTTTAAAGTCCCTGCTGAGACTCTCATTTAGCTGTGCAACACGGAAGAGCTCTAGCAGAGTTCTCTGATTCCTTTTTGGACTTATTTTTGAGACATGCTGCTGCTGAGGCTGCAATTTGAAGCAGGAGGCCAGTGCAGTGGGAGAGTCTCTTAATCTTCACCGCCCTCCTTGTGCCTTTTCCCCACAGAAAATTCCCCCCAGTCGCATTTCCCCTATTGGGGAAAATATTTATCAGTGTTCTTCACTGTAACACTTTGGAGCAAGTGGTAGCTCCCATTAACTCTATGTATGACTTCCTGGGGCTATCCCCACAATCTGCAAAAATCGGGCTAGGAGAGCCTAGCCCGATTTTTGCAGGTCATAAGAACCACCGGGCTCGGTTGCGAGCCCGGTGGTTTTAGAGTGGGTAACCCACTTAAGAAACCCTGCCACAAAACCAGGTTTGCTGAGCGAGTGCGCCACAAACCTGGTTTTCCACATCGTGAGTAGCCACAGCATGGCTTCACACCACGCCTACTCATGAGGAGACCCCCAGAGGGAAGGTGAAAAGCTGCCTCCCAGCTCCGGGGGTCTCGCCAGCATGCCCTGCGCTTAACAAATCAGAATACTGAATTACCCTGTTTCCAATGGAGCCTGACACAAGAAACTATGGCTGCATTTGCATGTAACACAAAACCACAATTAAATGGGGCAGAGGTTGGAATCTGTGTATGTCCGAAGGTGTGAAACTGCAGTTTCAGGGCAAAACCAGATCCCAAACTCTCTCTGGTTTCTCAGGTTGAGGCAGTGGCCAGGAGCGCTTTTTATCAGCTTTGGCTGATACGCCAGCTACACCCATTTCTGGAGCTAAATAACCTTAAAACAGTGGTGCATAAGTTGGTAACTTCCAGGCTCGACTACTGTAATG
This sequence comes from Hemicordylus capensis, assembly GCF_027244095.1. Taxonomy (NCBI): domain Eukaryota; kingdom Metazoa; phylum Chordata; class Lepidosauria; order Squamata; family Cordylidae; genus Hemicordylus; species Hemicordylus capensis. The sequence goes on along the minus strand of NC_069661.1, from coordinate 31,452,040 downwards.
AACTCTACGTGGGGCTGCCTTTGTACATAGTCCAGAAACTATAATTGGTAGAGAATGCAGCAGCCAAGTTGGTCTCTGGGGCAACCTGAAGGGATCATATAATACCGATTTTAAAAGAATTGTACTGGCTGCCAATATTTTTCCAAGCAAAATACAAAGTGCTGGTTATTGCCCATAAAGCCCTCAATGGCTTGGGTCCAGGGTACTTAAGAGAGCACCTCCTTTGTCATGAACCCAGTTGCCTATTAAGATCATCTGGGAGTTATTCACACACAGCTTCATGCTGCGGGGTAAATGCTGAGCAAAGCCACTTTGAATTACACTCGCAGCATTGAGGGAAGCAGCCCCTCCCCTATAAGGGACCTTATAACACTAATTTTGAAAGAATTGCACTGGCTACTGATATGTTTCTGAATGAAATAGAAAGTGCTGGTTATTACCAATGAAGACATCAATGGCTTGGGTCCAGGATACTTAAGAGATCACCTTCATTGTCATGAACCTGCTCGCCTATTAAGATCATCTGGAGAGGTCCTGTTACAGTTGCCTCCAGCTCGTCTGGTTGCAACCCAAGACGAAGCCCTCACTGTGACTACTCTGGAATATGCTCCCTGTTGAAATAAGAACACCTCCTTTTCTGTTTGCTTGTAGGAATATCCTCAAGACGTACCTGTTTTCCCAGGCTTTTCACTGAAATTTTAAATTCTTAATATGTTTTATCTTCTGAGATTGTTTTTCTATTGTTTTACATTCTCTATGTTTTTAACTTTGTACACCACCTAGAGGTGTCTATATCAGGTGGTACAGAAATACGATAATAAATAAATAAATAAATAAATAAATAAATAAATAAATAAATAAATAAATAAAAGTGACCTGCATCTTCCCTCACCAAACTCCAATTTGAACCTTCAGTTTGTAGTAAGTTTCGCTGCCCCAACCTAAGGTTTTGTGGTGGCAGCATTACACCCAAATGCAGACAGCACCATAATTGCTGTTCCATGCTGTTTCTGGGACTGTAATCATAGAGAGTGGCATACCAGACCTGCCCAGGATTACGCCCGCTCCATGCCTGCAGCACTTCTTGCTGACCGCCTCTCCATTCACTTGCCTTGCCCCCGTCTCTGATCTAATAAAGCAGTTGCCCGGCAAAGCTATGCTGCCACATCCTATCCCAAACATGTAAGCCTGTCAAATGGCAAAGTCACATGGGAGCTTGCCCCCTTCCCACTCCGTCCCTTGTTCCCCCCTCTTGGCAATCAAGAGAGAAAGGGAACAGGATGGGAAAATGGAGATTATTTGCTTTGCTCTCCAAAAATGAAGTGTTAAAGATTCATTTATCCCACCACATGAGTCCACCACAACTGCATGTGTTCCAAAGCACATGAGGTCATGGTGGCAACATAAATAGGGCAACCTCATTAGATTGCTAAGATGGTAACACATGGCAGCATAGTGATACCGGTGGATGGGTTTAAAAGGCGGACCCATGCAAGATTTCTTGAATGGCTCAGGTCTGTTTTTTGCACGATAATGTTAGGGAAGTGAGGGGCAGCATCTTCTCCTTTGATTAAAGCATGTGGTCCCTAGGCTTACTCGTGAGAAGTGCTGAGCAGCAGGATCAGCACTGCCTCAAGTGAAAGGAACAATTCTACACGTGTTATGATGAAGGATGCTGGTTCTGAGCAGACCACTCTCTCATGAGAGTGGAAAGCCATGGCGATACCCCTTCACAACTCATGAGAAGAACCATCTGGGGGAACAGGGGGATCGGGCAGAATCACTAATAATGTGTGAGGAATGCCCTTTTTCCATTGACCACTCGCTCACGAGAGTATTAGGCCATGGAGAAATGCATGCAGACCAGAGGGAAGATGCTGCCCAGCCTGATTGCTAGACACAAGCAAGCCATGGGGAGAGGTATCCCAGCAACACCTCTCCCTGGCTTGATGACTACAATTAAGAAGCAGTCAAGCGTAGAGAAATGAAATTTTTAACGATGATACTGCAAGAGAGAGAGATTAAATACAGATGGGCGGTACCATTTTGTTTAGCAGTCTGTTTGGATAGATGGAAGGCCTTTGTTTATATAGTGGATGATGCAAAGGCTTTGTTGGAGTCTGTAAAAGTGACATGAGGAACAGTGAAGGAAGAGAGGAAGAAGATGACAAGGCGGATGAAGCATCAGCTTATTAATAATTGAAGGGGAAGATGGAGCAATTAAAAGTATTTTCAACAAATATAAATGGACTAAATAGTCCATTTAAAACGAAAAAGACTTTTCTAAAATTAAAAAAAGAAGGTGCACATATTATTTGTCTTCAAGAAACTCATATAAATAATGCAAATCTGTTGGAATGTCATTGACTTGGTCAAATGTTTGCTGCATCAGGGGATAAGAAGAAAAATGGGGTTGTGATATATATTAAAAATTTGACATGGACTTTAGAGAAGCAAATTCAGGACATGGAAGGTAGATTTATTATTCTTAGGTTCCAAACACCAAGTAGCAAACTGATGATAGCCTCAATTTATGCTCCAAATGGAAATAAAACAAAGTTTTATTAGGGTTTTTTTCAACCTTTGTTGGAGATTTTAGAATGAAATATTTTGATTTTTGGAGATATGAATGTGGTCCTTCGTACAACTCAAGACTAATTGGGAAAATACAAGAATAGTATTGGCAAAGTACCTAAAAATGTAGAAGATTATATGTCATTATTATTGTTGGTTGATGCATGGAGGTATAAATAGCCATTAGAAAAAGGATATACTTTCTTCTCAGCACCACATAAGACATATTCAAGAATCAATATGTGTTGGATCTCCAAGTCAACATTACCTATACTGATAGACATGGAAGTGGCATCACTAATATATGCGGATCATAACCCAATAATTGTGAAATTGGAAAAAAAGAAGGTCCCTCTCCAAGAAGATGGAGATTAAATAATTATTTAATACTACAAGGAGAAATTAAGCAGAAATGCCAATTTGAATTGTAAAGTTTCTTTCAAACTAATATGACAGATGATATCTCATTATTCTACATTTGGGATGCAAGCAAAGCTTTTATGAGAGGCTTATTGATTTTGTTGGCTTCCAACAGAAATAAAGTTCTGCAAAAGCAGAAAGAAATCTTAGTAAAAGAGTTACAACTTGAATCAAAACATAAACAAAATCCTAGAGAGGAGATTTTGAAAAATATGAAAGAGCTTCATAAACAAGTAGACCTATTAGATGCTAAAGAGACTTATAAAAAATGAATTTTACCAAACAAATATTTCAAGAAGGGTAATAAACCAATATTGGCATACCAGCTGAGAAAAGAGCAAGAGAAAAGGGCTATTACTTCAATATAGAATGGCAAATAATTAGTTTCAACTGCAGACACGACAACAGAACAATTTGTGGAGTATTATTTTCAATTGTACAGAACTGAAGTGCCAAAAAAGGATACAATCAATCAATATTTAGACAATTCACAAATTAAAGAGTTTACAGAGCAGCAAAGAGAGATGTTAAATAAACCAATTACAGAGGCAGAGACTAGAGAGGCGATACAGGGGTTAAAAACAAATAAGTCACTAGGCCTGGAAGGATTTTCGGCACTCTATTATAAGACTTTTCAAAATATACTGGTTAAACTAATAACTCAATTAATGGATGAAATAATACATTGTCATAGTATACCTACCACAAGGTAAGAAGCTTATATTACATTGATTCATAAAATGGGACAAGATCCAACATGCCCTGAATCTTACAGACCTATTTCACTATTGATTGTGGATTATAAACTCTTTGCAGCTATTCTGGCGGCAAGACTGAAGATACTTTTAATAGATATAATACATCCTGATCAGACTGGATTTGTTCCAAAGAGATATATGAAAGATAATTTAAGTTATATTTTGAATGCTATTGAGAATATCGAGTATGCGATTTGCAGTCTTATGGCGGGAAGATAAAAAATGAAATCCTTTCAATGTTTAAGTCAAGAGTGGAAAGAAACTCCTTCGTGGTTACCATATTTACAGATTAACAGCATAATTCAGGAAGAAGTATGGGAGGGAAGGTGGGAAATTAAGAGATTTGACAGAATTTGAAATTTTAATAACAAAGAACTCAGAGCACATGCTAGGCCTTATATATAAACTTCTATTGAAGCATGTCTCAGAATCTGAATAGGTGAAGGATTGCATAGTAAAATGGATGCAGAATTTAAACAGAACAATAGAGTAGGGATGTGCAAACCAGCTTACAGATACATGACGCAGGCCTCTCAGAGGCCAATTGCACAGGTGTGGCAGCCTCCAAAATGGCCACTGCACCAAGAGGGAAGGCCCAAATGGGCCGAAGAGCCAGCCGAACAGGCTTCATTGAGGCCAGTGGGAGGAGGGGGAACCTCCGCAGACCTCACCACCACCTCCAACAACTCCCCCCAAGGGGGTAAGTGCCTTAAAAATCCTTTCTCCCCCCCCCCCAGTAAATTTTTCCCCCGCAAATCCCCCCACCCCAGACCGGACTGAACTGGTGGGGATTCGAGGGGGTGCTAGACTGAACTGGCCCAGTCAGGTTCGAGTCCAATCTGGACTCGAAACGAACCGGGCCACCCAGTTCCATGCACATCCCTACAATAGAGATGCAACAGTGGGAATTTCAGTGGAAGGTGAATATAAAATTTAAAGTGAATAGTACTTAAAGGGAAAATTGGTATAAAATGTACCTGCGTTGGTATATTATCCCAGCAATGATTTCAAAGATGGACAATAACTATCCTGGAGATTGTTGGAAATGTATGGAGCAGACAGGTACTTTTTATCATATTTGGCAGACGTAAAAAAGCTCAAAAATTTTGGGAAACAGTACATTCCAAGATGCATCAAATTTTGCATATAAACTTCCCTTTTCTTCCGGAAATTTTCATGTTAAATTTTACTAAACCACATATTCCTGCAAAACATCCTGAACTTTCTTTATATATTGATAATGGTAGCAAGAATCCTCTCTAATAAAAGCCTTGGTGTCCGTCCGTGGACGGACACCAAGGCGTGTGTTCGTGCCTCCCTGGCCTGTTCTGCGCCTGCGCAAAGCGCAGGCGCAGAACAGGGCAAGGGAGACACGACGGCCGGCACCCGGTGGCCATCTTGGGCGGCCAGAAGCGGCCGCCCCGAAAAAGCAGGGTGAGCGGCGCCGGCGAACACTGGCCGCCGCCGCCTTGCCCAGAGGACACCCGCGGCGACAAGGGAGAGGCCCCAGGGAGCGGAGGACCTGGCCAGAGCTGCGGGCGGCGGCGGGTGGCGGGCCCGCTGGAGCCGCGGGCCGCCGCGGCAGTGGGTGGCGGGCCCGCCGGAGCCCTGGGTGGCCGCCCCGGCCGGAGACACGGGCCGCGGTGGGTGGCAGGAGGGGGAATGGCGGCGGAGGCCCAGACCGCCGCAGGGAGACGGAGGCCGGGACCGGGGGCCGAGCGAAGGCCGAAGTAAACAGAAAAGCAAAAATACAGCCTCCGCCGCTGCCTCCGAAATCCCACCCTCCCTCCCTCCCAGCTTCCAAAACCACCTTACCCTGTCCCATTACAGTTGAACAAAGAAAGTCCTAAATTTAGGAGGGAGAGGGGAGCTCTCAAGCAGTGCTCCTCCCTCTTCAAAGGCTCTGCCCGAACTGGCGCTTGGGGCCGAAAGGACGCAAGAGGCGTCCTTTCAGTCCCAAGCACCAGTTCGGGCAGAGCCTTTGCAGAGGGAGGAGCACTGCTTGAGAGCTCCTTTCTCCCTCCTCAATTTTGGACTTTCTTTGCACAACTGTAACGGGACAGGGTAAGGTGGTTTTGGAAGCTGGGAGGGAGGGAGGGTGGGACTTCAGAGGCAGCGGCGGAGGCTGCATTTAAAAAAAAAACAAACAGTAAAGGGGAGAGGAAAAGGCTAGCGCCCGTTATTATAACGGGCTTCAGAACACTAGTCTTTTATACTTCCTGTTGGAAAACAAATTTGATTCTGACTTTAGATGACTGGCATCTCAGACTTTGGGAATATGCATCAATGGCCAAAATAACTGCATATATTAAAAATAAATCTGAGGATTTTTTTTCCTTTCAAGTGTGGGAACCATTTACTCAATATAATATATTGGTACCCCAATATTGGTACCCCATTTGAGATATGGCTATTCTTTGTAGAAGAAATTAATGCAGACAGCAAGAATATCATTGTTGTTTCAGTTCTGTACTCAACAATGTGTAGAATGCAGTGGGGAGAGATATGTTGGCTGCAGGAATAAAGGTCTATGTATACAGACTATGTTGAGAATCCTTGTAATACCTGGGTTTGGTTATTCTGTTTCTTGTTTCTTTTTTATTTTCTGTTTCTTATTTCTCTTTGTTTATATCTTTTTAAAACAATAAAGAAGAAGAAGAAGAAGAAGAAGAAGAAGAAGAAGAAGAAGAAGAAGAAGAAGAAGAAGTCAAAGTGTGCTCTCTGTCAGCCCGTCAGCTCATTTGAACATATCCAGCTTTATTTTTGCCCTGAATGACAACCCCACTCTCCTGGGGTCACAGACAACCAGGGCTCCCCTTTCCTGTGATTTCCCCGCAGCAGCAGATCTGCATACGCTTCATTGCCAGTCCAAACCTGGGAAATTTGAATGAGAGTAAAAATTTGTCCCCGGTCCCGATGTTTCTCTAGTCTGCCCACCTGGAAATGCCCAGACACATGGAGTGTCAAATTCTCCTTTGGGTGCATCAAAGGTTTCCCTGGAGAGGAGGGGGTCACTTTGCAAAAAGTTCTATCATTAATCAGAGAGAATGGAGAGCCCATGCAAGCAGGGTTCCTTTTTTTTTTTTTTAATAGCTCAACTCATGATCTAGTAGTACTACAGAAGACCAAAGGCTGGTGAGCCTAAGGTCCTACCCAGTAGACTGGCCCTCTCATGAGAGTGCTGATCCCCTGGTGGCAAGCCACCACAGGGGCAGGAGTGTGGTTTGGTCTCCATGGACTGCTTTGCCAGGGTGAGCCATCACAAGAGCATCCTTGGTCACCAAAGGCCATACCCCAGGATTCTTTGTCCTCCCTCACATACATATCCCCTCCTAGGAAGTCATCACGTTCCCTTCCCTTTCCTGAGTAGCAGAAAAATACTGCCCCTCAGCATCCCACCGCTGCCAGAAATTGTGTTTGTGTGAGACTGTTTTACTGTGGGGCTCTTACAAGGGTGGCGGTGCAATCACTGTCAGATGAAGGGCTTGCATGTCATTTAAAGGGATTCAAATGCCCTTTCCCTTCTGAGGGTGGACGGTGCATTCAGAAAAGGCACAATTCTGCTCTGCACTCCCCCTTGAAGATTGTGCCGAACGGCTGCCACCCTGCAGATATTCTGATGCCTTGCCCACAGTCTGACATGAGCGCTACAGAGCGTGCTGGGAAGTGGATTCAGTAGACCAAGAAATGGGAGGGGCTCCCCTGCTCTGGAAACTGAGGTTACCGGGATGCGGTTGGACGAATGTCCGTTAACCGCGGGTTCAGCAACCTCCGGTTTCACTTTACGTGTGAATGTGGCCCACAGTTTGAGCTGTGACAAATACAAACTACAGCCCACTTGACTATTAATCTATGAGAAGAGATAGAACTGAGAACAAAAACTTCAGTTTCTTTATTAAAAATAAAGGAATATTAGTAAACACAAACATACATCTAAAATCCTGATGTACAGTAGTTTTCTTCTCTCTTTCCAATAGCTACAAAAGGATTCCTGTTGGTTGCTACAGTGTTGTGCGGGTGACCCAACAAGTTGATGATTCAACAACAGCATTGTTGGTCAGTGTTGCAGACTGCCAGATCCCCTGCTCCTCACTCTGTCCCACAATGTGTAAGTCCTCTCATCCTTTGTCTCCAGCCTGTCCACTTCTTCCCTATCCTGACAATACACTGCTGCCTCCACTTACCAAAGTCTCAATCCTACTATTTCTTCCTCTTCACTCTTTTTTCATACCCTTTCTTCCTCTCCCGCCTCACTTGTCCTCACCTCCTCAACTGCCACTAGGGATGTGCATGGAACTAGTTTTGCTGGTTCAGTTCTAATCCAGACTGGAATCGAATCAACCTGGCTTGGTCTGGCTTCAAGCTCGGCTGAATTGGGTGCAGTCCGGTTTGGCCATCGAACCAGGCTGAACTGGTTGGTGGGCTGGCTCAGGTATTCTTTAAAAGGGGAATCCTTGAGGATTCCCCTTTACAAGTAAAGGAGGCATACCTAATCTAAATGGTAAAGGTGCAGAGGTGCGGTTGAGAGAAAAGGTGGCCTCTGCCGGCCTCCATAATGGTATGCAATGGAGGCATTGGAGAAGTGGTAGAGGCAGTGGCGCATGCCCTCTCTCCTGCTGTTACTCCCCTGCAACTGGTACTCAGAGGCATCCTGCCTTTGAGGCTGGAGGTGGCCTATAGCCCTCCTACTACTAGTTGTTGATAGACCTCTCTCCCCATCAGCGAGATGCTAAAGTACTTATCTTTGGCTGGATCATGTCCTAAATAAATAATATACCAGCATGATTTATTTTATTTTATTTTATTGCTGAGTCTGGTAGAGCAAGATTGGCACACAAAGCCTACAAGCAAGCAAAATAAATACTCTCCTCAACTTCTCTGCAAAGTTAATGCTGGACAATGATTACCTGTGTCAGAATGATTCTGAAGTTGCCAGTGGTGCTAATGAACAAAACATTGAATAAGAGTCTGAAATCTGTCAATGCCCTGCACTCTAATTACTCTGGGAATTCTTTTTATGATCTACCAAGAAATGCCACACATATAATACAACAGATTTATTCTTTTCTTAAACACAGCCCTGAGTACTTGGAAAACCTTTTGCATGAAACTTCTGATTGCTTTGTCTGACTGCAGGACAATTAGTAGTGATAGCCTTTCTGTTTACAGTTCCCTTTTCTTAACTTTTAATCAGATAATATAAAAAGGCGGCGGGGGGAGGGGGAGCGGATGAAAGCTTCTTTAATTTCAACATCATTTGTTTGGAAACATAGACTGCAGTTTGCCTCCAGCTATGCTTCCTTTTTCCATATGTTCAGTAACTGGGTAGAAAGTCTTGTAGATTTCCATGGACAATTCTATAGAGAGGTTTTTATTCTATCCAATATGACGGGGGTGGGGGTGTTTCTCAAACCTAAAAGCACAGGTATATGTTTTGTACCCTGAGTACTGAGAGAAGATGAACAACATAGAAGAATTGTTTTTATCAAAACACAAGTTGTTACCACGAGACACAATGGCTTGTGGATAAGATAAACAGGTTAAGGGGAAGTGATTGATCAATTGATTAAGTGCCATCAAGTTGGTGCCGACTCTTAGCGACCACATAGATAGGTTCTCTCCAGGATGATCTGTCTACAACTTGGCCTTTTAAGTCTCTCAGTGGTGCATCCATTGCTGTCATAATCGAGTCCATCCACCTTGCTGCTGGTTGTCCTCTTCTTCTCTTTCCTTCAACTTTTCCCAACATTATGGACTTCTCAAGGGAGCTGGGTCTGCGCATAATGTGTCCGAAGTATAATAGTTTGAGCCTGGTCATTGTTCCTTGAGTGAAAATTCTGGATTGATTTGTTCTATGATCCATTTGTTTGTTTTCCTGGCTGTCCATGGTATCCTCAAAAGTCTCCTCCAGCACCAAAGTTCAAAAGTGCCAATACTTTTCTGTCTTGCTTCTTCAGAGTCCTGCTTTCGTATCCATAAAAACCATTGTCCAGGGAAGTGAGCCGTCAGTAAATTATAAACAAGTTATGAGCACAAGCTGTGGAGGGGAAAGGCGCAGACTGTGGCATCACACGAACACCATAATTCTCTTGTTCTGCCAGGTGAACTTGAAGGAATCAGGGCTGCAATTGTCACCGCTGTTGCATATCTTGCAAACAGAGGTGGCTCAAGTTATTACAGCACCTGAGGCATGCCGCCTTGCCCCATGCCTTGCTGGGGGCCAGGCCCCTTTCAAAGCCAGTCCTTGCAAGCTTTAGAGGTATGAGCTGGTCTTGTAGTGAGCGTGAATTGCTCCTTTGCTGAGCAGTGCACACCTTGGTTTGTATTTGGAAGGGTGACTACATGGGAGCACTGTAAGATATCCCCCTTAAGGATGGGGCCATAGCTTAGTGGGAAAGCATCCGCATGCTTAAATGAGGAAAATTCCAGTTTCGTTCCCTGGTATCTCCAGGTAGAGTTGGGAGAGACTCCTGCCTGAAGCCTTGGAGATTTGCTGTCAGTCAGTGTAGACAGTACTGAGCTTGACGAACCAATCAATGGTCGGGTTAGGTTTAAGGCAGTGTTCTGTGTTCCTATGATTGTGCCTGTGTAGATGGAGAGCAGGGAGGAGGTGAGATTGCTAGCAGCTTCCTCTTCTCTCCTCATGCTTTTTGTGAGCTTTGCAGGGAATGTGAGAAGAAGCACTGCTTGCAAAGTCTGCAAGGTCAGATAAGTCTCAAAGAGCTGCTTCAGTTGTGACAGCAAAGGGCATCTTATTGCCCTACTGATGCCCCAGTAATCTGCCACCTGAAGCTACTGCCTAACCTGGCCCCATGAAAGGGCCGCCCCCTGCTTGCAAGTATCAGCTGCTCTAGGTCAGCACACTGAAGTTCCAACAAAATCCTGATGTATGTGTACCCTGACATGTTTCTGTGTGTACTTACCCAGGCAGCATCCTGTATGTCAAATGTTACACTGAAGCTGCCCCCTAAAAAAATGAATTCACCTATTTTCTTCTGACAAATGTCATAATCTATCTTGACAGTTCTACTTGCAACCTTAAGGCCAAACTCAATTCCCTTTTAATGATTTTGAGGACACACTTCCCTATGACTTTAATTTGTCTTCTTGCCTCCTTACTTACTCCAAAGCCTGAGGAGCAGCCAAAGGCATCAAGGAAATATAAAACCAGCTTACCATTCTCTTGCGTATCAGACACTGATTGTTGTTAGTTGCAGCTGTGATCTTTGTTGAAAGCCATTCTCTATATGCCTTTGCTTTCTGAAGTCAGGCAGGTGCCAACAGCAGAAAGAGCCTTTTAGTGATGGTACCCCATTTAAAGTTAGAATGCTCCCTCCAGGGAAGTTCACTTTGTGCATGCTCTCCTGTGTTTTTGTTGTTCTGAGAATGCACTGCATCTGATAAAACGGGTTCTTCTAGTCTACAAAAGCCTATGCCACAATAAATGTTAGTCTTTCAGGTGCCACCGGACTCTTTTGTTTTTAGCAAGACAACATAGCAGTGCGTGCAGTAAATTCAGATAACTACCACATTTTGATATTTAAAGATTTGAAAATGGGGGGATACAATTCTAAATGCACTGCTATTTCTCAGAACTAGGATAGGCAATTAATGTGTTTCTTATGATCAACTTTATAACCCAACCTGTATTCACTTATATCATTCAAAAGAGCACATGTGTCAAAGTGGCAGAATATTAGCTGCTAAGAATAGGAGCATAGGAACATAGGAAGCTGCCATATACTGAGTCAGACCATTGGTCTATCTAGCTCAGTATTGTCTTCACAGACTGGCAGTGGCTTCTCCAAGGTTGCAGATAGGAATCTCTCTCAGCCCTATCTTGGAGATGTTGCCAGGGAGGGAACTTGGAACCTAGATGCTCTTCCGAGAGCAACTCTTACAGTGCTCACACTTCTAGTCTCCCTTTCATATGCAACCAGGGTGGACCCTGCTTAGCTAAAGGGACAAATCATGCTTGCTACAAGACCAGCTCTCCTCTCCATTGAGTATAGCCCTCCACTGAGTATAGCCCTCTTCAAATGTTCAAAAAAGGGGGTGCTGTACTTGAGTACAGCATCCCAAGAACACACTCACAAGCCTCACCCCAGCACTGACGTGCTCAGAAACCTCACCCCACACTGAACATGCTTACAGCATTTGCTGTATCTTGCTTACATCATGGAGGAGAGGTCTATCAATGGTTACCAGTCAGAGGGCTGTGGGCCACCTCCAGCCTCAGAGGCAGGAGGCAGGATGCCTCTGAGTACTAGTTGCAGGGGAGTAATGGCAGGAGAGCGGGCATGCCCTCAACTCTTGCCTGTAGCTTCCAGCGGCATCTGGTGGGCCACTGTGCGAAACAGGATGCTGGACTAGATGGGCCTTGGGCCTGATCCAGCAGGGCTGTTCTTATGTTCTTATGCAGAAATGGGGTGAGGCCACCACACATGCCCAATGGGCCTCTACGTGGCCTGTGTCATGCCCATTGGGCATGTACAGAGGCCTCCAAAATGGCCACTGCCATGGAGGTGAGGCCCGGAAAGGGCCAAAGACTTCCTGAATTGCACTGTTTGGAACTAAATTGAGACTGGTGGGAGGAGCGGGAACCTTTGGAGACACACACCCTGCGGCCATGGACAAGTCCCTGGAAAGGTGATGGTGAGTTATATTTCTCTGTAAACAATATTTCTTTTTTAAAAAGTATAGATATAGATAGATATAGATATAGATATAGATATAGATATAGATATAGATATAGATATAGATATAGATATAGATATAGATATAGATATAGATATAGATATAGAGTGAACCCCCGCATACCTGAACTGGGAGTTGTTCGGAGGTGCACAAAACTAAACATGTCCAGTCCGGTACGAGTCTGGACCGGACTCGAACTGAACTGGGCAACCCGGTTTTGTGCACACCCCTGCTCCCTAGTTTCCAAGCACTCTCTATTCCTCCATGTCCTCCCCAACCCCCTTGGAATTTGTTATGTACTTCCGTGCCTGAACAGCTTGGTAGAATCCAGAGGAAGAAGTTGTGGTATGCAAGGACAAGACAGTGGAGTTGAATCAGGAATATTAACCGTTTAATGAGGCAGCTATTATTTACAGAGAGGCAAGTGCAGTCTGACTTCAGTGCACTTGCTGCTGGCTGTTTGTTAGCCTCGCCTCTAGTCCAGGCATGGAATATAAGAGACGTAAGTTTTGCGCGGTATAAAATATGTTAAATAAATAAATAAAATAAAATATAAGTAACTAAAGTCCGATTCAGAAGCTGTTCTGGATCAAGAAATGGATTAACCAAAGACACCATAAGCCACTGACCAGACTTAGACCTAGGGCACCTGCCTGCTGCTTCTCATGGACTTCTCCTTGCCCATCATTATGGCAATGGACAGGACCCTTGAGATCTCCGCAATGAGATCTTCTCCCTTGGCTTCACAGATGAGACAGCAGATGGAAGGATAGATATAAAAGCTGTTCTTTACTCTTCCCCTTTCTAGCTTTCTTCTCCCTGCTTTCTACCCACATTAATTGCTGCCAATGACTAGGGTACCCAAGCTTCCCTCTCCTTCGATGCCTTTTTCAGGATGTTGCCTTCACTTCACTGTCAGGATTGCCAAATATATTTTCCCATTGTGCCCCTAAGATACCCAGGTTTGAGCAAACAAGGTGAGATAGATAGATAGATAGATAGATAGATAGATAGATAGATAGATAGATAGACAGACAGATAGATAGATAGATAGGATATTAAGCCAAACTGCTGAAAAAACAAATACAACACACACACTGGATTGCAACATCCAAGTGTTGACTTGCATATGTAAATGGGCCAGCACAGATAAAACTCCTCAGGTAGAACTTTCTTATAACTTCAAGCAAAATGCTCTCGAGTGGAGTTAGTTCACACATTCAGCTGCAAGTGATCACATGTACAATAATCAGGTGCAGAACAATTAATGTGGATGCATCCTCGCAAATACTAATGTGAACCAGCCTAGCATCTACAGTAAATGCCTTTGTTGTATTCTATCTAGTAGTCTTTTATGTTTTGTGATTTTAGAAGTTTGTCCCAGTGGGGATCCTGTAGAGAGTGTTGGGGGTAGAGTCTGAAAGAAAAGGGAGGTGGAGGAGGAGGAGAAAAACGGAGTTGTTTCTGAATAAACTCTTAGTTAAACTAACATAAGACTACTTCATGTATATGAGGAAAGCAGCTATAAAACCTTCTTGGTGGGATACAAAAAGCATTAGGCACATAAACACACCTCATCTACTAATATTGCCCTCCTCTGAATAAAAGAGTGACTCTGAATGCTTACCTCCTCTATGGACTATAGTAGGCAATTCTAGCACAAACAGAAATTTGCATAGATTTGAAGTACAGTACTTAGGTAATTCTCTCATAATTACATGTGTCAGAATTCCCATCTGATACTGAGATTGTCTTAGTCCAAGCAATTTTAAAATCCATTGTGTAAGATGTAATTAGAAGTCCCCTCAAAGCTGCTAGCTTTCATTTTAAAACTCCATCAAATGCAATATTTCAGAATGATATTTAAAAGCAAGACCCTAGTGTTGATATACAGTAGGTTAACATAAGCCTATTTGCTGCTAATGAAATATGTCCATTTACAACAGTTCAGAATCTAACTCCTTGACAATGCTTTGCACTGAGACATATTAAGGCAGCAGGGTTTCCTGTGCATAGGATCTTCTCTGGGATCATGAGATTTAGAAGTGAAACTAGTTTTGATACAGTTGAAAGTAAACAATCAGATAGAGCTTGTCCCTAGAAATATTTAGGAACATAAGAACATAGGAAGTTGCCTTATACCGAGTCAGACCCTTGGTCCATCTAGCACAGTATTGTCTACACAGACTGGCAGCAGCTTCTCCAAGGTTGCAGGCAGGATTGCTCAGCCTTATCTGAAGATGCCAGGGAGGGGACTTGGAACCTTCTGCATGCAAGCAGGCAGATGCTCTTCCCAGAGAGGCCCCATTGCCTGAGGGGAAAGTCTTACAGCGCTCACATGTAGTCTCCCATTAAAATGCAAACCAGGATGGACCTTGCTTAGCAAAGGGGACAATGTATGCTTGCTACCACAAGACCAGCTTAGCTATCGCAAGACCAGCCCACTTAGAAATTGTGAGTGCAGTTTGCCAATGTTTGGAGAAGACACACTCCAGTCATTACAGTTGTTACAGCACTTTTTGCTTGCAATGCTTTTGTGATCTTTGTTATGTTTTTTACCTACAACAAACAACCCCGTGAGGGAGATGGATATTGTTCTCCTGTCTACCTGTGGCAGTCTGAAGCTCAAACAGTATAAAGAAAGAATCAACTCTGCTAATTACTTGAAACGGGATCAAGTTTGTGTCTTTTACTGATGGGTGATGTTTTATTTATCTCCCCTGCTAGCTGGACAATGAATTTAAAGTGGTGGCTCTCTGAAAGGCATCCCTGTGGTTGTCTTTGGTAGAATACAGGAGGGGTTTACCATTGCCATCTCCTGCACAGTTTGAGAGGATGCCTTTCAACATCTTCCTATATCGCTGCTGCCCGATATAGGTGTTTCCCATAGTCGGGAAAACATACCAGTGGGGATTCAAACCCTCAACTTCCGGCTTGGGAGTCAAGCCATTTCCCCACTGCACCATTAGGTGGCTCCAAGTACTGGGGAACAAATAATAAGGCAGGGCTTCTGCTTTCATCATTGTTCTCAATATTCGCTTCTCAGAAGCATCTAGTGATCTACCACTGTTGCAAACCAGCCAGGTACTGGACGAGATGGACCTTTGATCTGATCCAAAAAGTCTCTTACCTTATGGGGACAGAGCTAAATAGGTATGGGTCTCTCGTAAAGGAGGTGGAATTACAAAACCATTGGCACGTGCTAGGCAACGTTTCTTCTTAAATCCTGGACTTGTTTGTGAAGTAGTGGCACCAGAAAAAAATAGATTGCCGAAGGAGCACAGTCAGGGTAAAGTGCATTTCTCCAGAAGTACATTAGCCCTGCTAACTGGGCAAAGAGACAATATTGAAGCGGTTACTCTTTTACATTTAGTAGCGAGAGAGAGCAACTGTCCCTGTTCAGCCGCAGACCCTTTGAGACTAGGAATCATGTTCTCATTCCTTTTGCTATGTTAACCTCTTTGGGAACTTTTTTTTTTTTAAATGTCATATAAATATTTCTAATAATAATTTCAGGGAGTTAACTTTGTCCCACATGGTAGATTTATAGAGAAAAGTAACAGGGTTTTTAACCCTAATGCAGACATGCTGGATGTAATGACCATATTTTAACTGTTATTTAATCTATCTTTCTATCTTTCTATCTATCTATCAAACTTATATACCGCCCAAACTTTCATCTCTGAGTGGTTAACATAAAACAATTAAAACACATATAAAAGTTAAAACAAATCAACAGTTTAAAATCAACCATAACATTAAAACAGACAATTTTTAAAAACTGAGAAAGCTTGGGCGAAAAGATGGGTTTTCAGGTGTTTTTTAAAAAATTACCAGAGATGCGGAGGATCGTATCTCAGGATTAGTGTCCTCAACAGATTTTTAATAATCAGATCAATAATTCACAAGCAGCATAATGCATAAGAGAAGCAGAAGATCTTGCTCAGATTCAAATTTACTATAGATGGCAAGGGTTCTCAAACTTGGGTCCCTCCCCAGATGTTGGACCAGGTCTCACAATCAATGAGACCTGTTTTTCGCGAGTGCGTGGGGAGAGAGCCCTGGGCGGCCAGATCGGCCGCCCACACGATTGCTGGCTCCATGACGGAGCCAGCAGGGGCTGGGGAGCTTGGGGGCCGTGTGGCCCACGGAAGCTCCAGTATGCCCTGCACGAGCATGCAAGGCATACTGGGGAGACCCCCGGAGCCAGGAGGCGGCGTTTTGCCTTCCCTTTGGGGGTCTACTCATGAATAGCCGTGGCACGGAGCCACGCTGTGGTTACTCATGATCAGATAGCCCGGGTTTGTGGAGCACTCGCTCCGCAAACCCGGGCTAAGGGGAGGGGTACTTGAGCAGTTTACCCGCTCTAGAACCACCGGGCTCGCAGCCGAGCCCGGTGGTTCTCATAATCAGCAAAAACCGGGCTAGGCTCGGGGAGACTAGCCCCATTGTTGGACAACAACTCCTATCATCCTCAGCCACAGGGGCCAAGCAACGGGGAAAGAGGGGTAGTGGCATGGCAGGGGAAGCTACTTCTCGGGCAGGGGGGAGGGTGCCCTTCCTTGCCCCCTTGTCTGCCACCATCTAGAAGTTTATTTTTAAAAAACCAGAATGAAATTGTACCAGAGCAAACTGCAGGTAGATAAATACACCAAACCTGGCCGTTCTGTTTTGTAGAGTGCTGAGTAAAGCATTCTACCCAGGAAATACTTCCAAGGCTGTTATAGTGAGTACACTTTCACTGATAACCAATTTCCTCAGTGTAAAAGATTGGCAGAAGAAGTCACCTGGCAAGTTTTCAGCTGGAGCAGCATTTATTCTAATTTCATTAGAATGGCTCCTTTTATCATTTGATTAGCTGATTGGAAAATGGGGCGGGGAGAGATGAAAAATGGGCACATCATGAGAAATGGTGAGATGCAGAATGCTCATTCAAGAAGTCAAAGCAGTGCCAGCAACTAGGGGAAAGGATCATAAAACCGATACAAGTATTCCTATTGTCTCTGTTCATTATCTCATGTTTTTTAATTTGAACATGACTGGGAAAGTTTATCTGTCTAGCAAGAATTTTGGATAGAGCTCTTACACATATAGGATTAGAATTTATTTTAATGTGTTGACACTATCCGTAATTCTAAAATAACTAATGTTAGGTCAGTGCTAAAAAAGGAAATGCACTGAACACGAACACACACACACCCCAAATGGCTTAACGCAGCTGCCTAACCACCTGAGGGAGTAGTATTTAAATTGCTTTCTGAAGAGCATTTCAGATGTTCCACCTGCATGTGGTTATGTGCAGTCTCTTTCAGAGGTCCAGAGAGGCCTCAGCCACTTCCAGCTTTTGAGACCCCTCACCTTTAAAAAAAAAAAATGGCAGGGCGGGGGGAGGAATGATGACACATGAAAAATAAATAAGGCTCCAAAAAAAGGCTGACAGTATTTGTCACATCTTGGTCAGCTGTGCATAAAAACAACTTGCAAAATTTAACAAATGCCCGCCCCCCCAATAAAAAAGCGTTTAAATGTGAGGCCTCATTTGAGCCTGAGGCCCAAGCCAAATGCTCCCTCTGCCCTATTGGCCCCGATTATGTTGCAGGACAGCAAACTAGGAGGGTGATATGTGTGCACATGTGCTTTCTTGCATATTTGGGTGGGCCCAAATTAGTATTGTCCAAACTGGCCTGTTCTGTACAGCAATTGAAGCACTATCTGGGGAAAAGAATAGAATTGCATTTTCCCAGGTATGGGTTAGGGGCATAGCTGTAATTGAACAAGGGGGTACCAAAGTGCCTGGGTCCCTGAGGGTGGGCAGCCCTCAGACTGGGTGAGAGCTTGCTCTTAACGCCTCACTGTTGATGTTATATTAAAATATGAGGTGATGGTAGTAGATGTATATGTTAAAACATGCTTCTGAGCTGGGAAATCTGTGTGTGTAACCCCACCACCATTACTACCAGTATTATTGTTAGCTTCTGCTGTGGAACAATAGAGGCTCCATGAAATTGGCAACTAAAGGGTATAGTGATCTCTCCTCTCTGTCTTGATTAGTAGTGAAGCATACTCAGAATCTTCTGGAGGTTCCTGCCCAGCAAGAAGCAGAGAGCTCCTAAGCTGAGAGGGAGAAAAGTAGGAGATGTGGAAACTCTCTCTTTTATGAACTTGCTTCTTTATTGCAGTTCCTCTTCAGACAGGTTGTGCACCAGTCTGAGACAAGCCAAATCAGCTCATTGCCCGACTGCTTTTTTCATTTCAGTTGCACACCCACAAGACCTCTCGTAGGAGTGGTATGAACTGTGCAAAAGTGCTTTGGGAACAATTTTTCTTAAAAGAAAGAAAGAGACTGAGAGTTTGTGTTTGTTTTGGTTGTCTATACCAAGCCACATGCTACTAGGTTGTGGAAGAGAAGCTCTCACAAAATAGCCTTATGATACCATTGTATTATGTTTTATGGTTTTGTCAGGCAATCAGTGTTAGGAATTCTCTCTGGTAAGAGATACCCTTCTATTACAGCAGAGTGCACAGAGGCAAAACACAGTGGAGTCTGCCTAGGCATGCGTGTATGCTGAAAGTAAAAGAAACTTGGAGCCAGTTCATAGTTTCAAATTAATATAAGGAGTCTTTATTGGTGAACTCCATTCTAGATAGTAAAGTGGAGAAATAAGATCTCTAATCTAGCTAGCTAGCTGGATGCAGAGGGATGGTTTCTGCATCTCTGCACATATGGTGCAGGAAGAGAGGAGCGTGGGTGTTGCAAGGGAGAAGAAAGGGAAGAGGGGGAAAGTGGCAAGGCAGGAAGGAAGTCCCTTGAGAGTAGCAATCTACATATCAAAGGGATAGTGTCAAAGCAGTAGAGAAGGGATGACCACCAGTGTCTTGACCCCTCTAGCCCTCTGACTCACTAATCTGTCCCCCTCTGTCACTGAGACATGAGACAGCACAGAGTCCTTCACTTCCAACACTCAGTATAACCATCTGCCTTCTGCTGCCAAAGGAGGTTGAGGTGGCCTCAGAGTTCTCTGCTGGGGGGGCTTTAAGGCTTACAGGCAGGGCTTGTTCTATTCACCAGCCCCACCCTAGTGTTGCTACTCCCAGTGCTCAGTCAGAGTCCCAGGGCTCCTTCTACACCAAGCCCTCATCCTGGATTGGCCCCTCATTACTGGCCAGTCCTTACTTATACAGCTCCTGACAGCTGGGGCAAGTCTCACGAGATCTCGCCTTGAGATCTCACGAGAGCCACTCCCAATCCTGTAAAGCCACTCCAACTGTTGATGGCAAGGCAACATCTTCCTGCCGGGGCCAGTGTGAACACTTCCAGGTGGGTGTATTGATGTCTGCTTCTTCCCCCACCCAATAGGATCCTCCCAGCAAGACTCGGGCAGGGGAAGCCCCAACATGAAGCTTGCTGTGTTTAACTGCAGCGATCGGCTCCACCGCGGGGATTTCCCTACAGATTTGTACCTTTTGTAAACATCAATAAACAAGTATGTGTTTATTATAATATAGTTATATTATTATAGTATGTGGAATTTATCTTTATGTGTGCTTAACAAATTCATTTATTTACATATGCAAATATAGATAGATATACACAGAGAGAGAGACACATACACACTTTAAATGCTTATAAATCTTTTGAATTTGACATTATATTTTTTCTTTCTTACAATCACTGATGCAAATACATTGTCTCAGAAAATATAGAAACTTGAACCCAACCCCAGCCCCGCCCCTTTTCTTGAGTAGAAGTACGAGTACATGTGCAAATGTGTGTGTGTGTGTGTGCAAGTGTCTGCATGCATGGGGAGTGTGTGATATTTGCATAGGAGTGCTATGTTCCCCCCCACACACACACACACCATGTTCTTATAGTTCTTCTGCAGCAAAAACACCAGAGGGGTGGAGAAGAAGGGGCTCAGAGGCCCATCTTCTAGGGATGTGCACAGAACCCTTTTTGGTGGTTTGGTCCAAATTCAAACCAAACCACTGGTCTGTGAACTGGCTTGGTCGAGCCGGCTGGCGGTCCAGTCCATTCGATCGACCCAGTTCGACCTGCTTTGAGGGACTATGCTTGTAAAGGGGAATCCCATGAGGATTTCCCTTTACAAGCAAAGGGGAATCCTGCCTTTAAAAGGTTTCTAAAGGTGGCCGGGGCTGACGGCGAGAGGATGCCTTACTGGTGCTGGTGGTAGTGGCTCTTCTAACCCCTGGTGCTCCCCCCAGCAGCGCAGCCTGCAGTTTGGACCTCTGCGCATCCGTGGAGGCTGGAACCATGCCACTGCTGTGTGGGCCATGCTGCTGGGTGTGTGTGCGGGGGTTTAGAGGAGCCAGCACTGGTAAGGTGCCCTCTCACTGCCCTCCCCTGGCCGCCCTTAAAAATTTTCTAAAGGCCTTTGCTTGTAAAGGGGAATCCTCATCAGAGGATTCCCTTACAAGCATCAGCCATCGAACTGGTCCATAACAAATCGGGCCCAGTTTGGTTCAAACTCGGAACAGCCACCTTTTTTGGAGGCCATTTCAGTTTGAATTTGAACTGCTCAAACTGATTTCGCACATCCCTACCATCTTCACTTCTTGTCCCAGGGCTTGCTCCAACCTTTCTATGCTGCCCTGTGAGGTATTGCACTTTTGAGTCCTGGGAAAACATGATAACTGTAACAGAAACAGTGTCTTGAGGAAAGTAATTGCTATCTTTCGGAAGCAAGCAGTAGTAATAGCACATTTCTTATGTGAAGAGGTGGCGGGGGGACCCTGTCATAGGACAAGGCCCTTATTCAAGGACAAATGTCTCATTTCCAGGAAAAATATATATGGAGGTTTTAGAAAATTAGCAGACGAGTTATAAGATGTGTAGGAAGGCAGGGTGGGGAAGAGAATAAAGTCCCATACACTAACCTTTCCTACCAACCTCAAATCTATTTGGGATTCACATTTGGCTCCAGTCTTCACTTAAATTAATGGCATGAATTGCTGATTGGTATTAGGAATTCAGCCAAAGAATTGGCCTCTGAGCTCTTTCATTCCCCTGGGCCAATCCAGTACAATATACTTTTAATCGTTCTACTCAGTAATCCTGGGAGAATGAGAAAAGCAATCAATGAGGCCTGGAAGAGTCAAGAGTCTGTTCCTTCCAGAGTTATTGAACGCATTTTGTCTGACCTAGGCAGAAAACACCCAGAAGATTAATCTCATTAAAATAGGATTCCTCCAGCCTTGGACATGATATAGCTGTATTTTTGCCCCAACACAAGCTGCTGTTGTGATAAATAGGAAAAAGTTCAAAGATTCATACTAAGCAAGGGTGAGCAAGGAACCACTCCCTAATTATTGCTAGGGCTGTTGATGGATGCAATTAAGAAGTGGTGGTGGCGGCAGCAACAGCAGCTGCAGCTGGAGCTGAGGACTGTTGTTGCCATCACATACCCTCAACCCATGTGGAGTCACTGCAGGCAGGGTTAGGAGGCAGCATCCTAGGACCATGTCGAGTGTCCTGTTCTGCCTGATCTGAGGCTCTGCATGTTGCTACCCCTTGTGGCAGCTTGCTGCATTGCAGCAGGTTTCAGGGCTTTTAGGCCCTGAGCAAGTCTCACCCTGTGGGATCACCCATCGACTCCCTCTATAACTAGAACAGGGCTGCACAACGTTGGCCCTCTGGCAGATGGTGGACTACAACTCCCATCAGCCCTGACCACTGGCCACTGTAGCTGAGAATTATGGGAGTTATAGTTCAAAAACACTGGGAGGGCCAAAGTTGTGCAGCCCTGATCTAGAAGGATAAGAGCCATCCCATCTGTCCTGAGGCAGGCCTTGCCTCCATTTAAGATCACCTTGTTTTGGTGTGCTTTCTGCTTGCTTTCTTGAACACCCTGTTTGGCTTGACCTTTGGCATGTTCCTGACCTTTGGTTACCAGCCAGACCCTTAATTCTTGACTTTCTACTTGGCTTGACCTCTGATGTATTCTTGACCTTTGGCTACTGGTCTGACCCTTGGTTCCAGAATGTCTGCTTGGCTTGCCATCTGGCTACTAGTTTGGTCCCTGAGCCTTGGCTGGTTGCCTGGTTCTCCCAGTCCCAGTGTCCTGCTTTGTACCTGGGGTGCAGGTAGTAGAGTTCTAGCCCAAGGGCCAAGAAGTCCTTCAACAAGGTGGCAAGGTTTATCAAGGCTAGAAGCAAGGCTTAATCTCCTAGAGGCTAAAGAGCACAGCAGGGAGTGCTATTGTTCCAGCAAGGAACTGGGAACTCAAGGGCTCAGAGAGCCTGTGGATGTCTCATTAGTCCTGACAGGTGTGGAGGGTTCCTTGCCTGCTCCCAAGTAGGTCTCCTACTCCCAAGGAACCCTTCTGCTGAGAGGCCTGGCCAAGCTGCCAAACGGACACTCCTCCTCCATTCCTGTAACTCCCTTCTGGCACTCTGCTACTAGTGTTAACAGCAGCTTAATTGCTCCCCTTCATCTGAGTTCTCCGGGGGCCTCGTATGGATCGGCTGGGGTGGCCTGTCCCAGATGGTAGAAGACTCAGGGTCCTGAGAATCCTGGTCTGTGCTCACTGGGGCATCCACTTGGATCTTGCTTGTGGGTTCAGCTTCACGGGGACTTCTGCCAGAGGCCTTGCTAGCACCTGCCCTCCACGGGTGGATACTCCTTCAGGGCAATCTCCCCCTTTCCCTCTGTGGTACTGCCGTCCTCTGGGGGCTCCCTGGACCTCACCTCTGCCTCCTCCCACTGGCCTGGCTCTAGGGAATTGTCAGAATCTGACTCCTCTGCTGGATCCTCCTTGGGAGAGCTGGGGCGGCAGGAAGGGGGTGGGTTCATGACACCTGGCTTCTAGTTTTGTGCCACCTAGCAGCTGATGCCCATGGCTCAGCCCCGGAAGATTTGGGGGCTAATGGAGGTAAAGCCTCACTGCCCTACCTTCTAGGTTTTCCAGTAGGCCACTTCTAGGAGGAGGTTTCTTGGAGGGAGGAAGAGGAGACAAGATGACCTGGTACAGCTGGTTTATTTTCCACATCATTTTCATTTCCCACATTAGTAATTCAGAAATTTATTGGCTACCCTCACTCACCTACATTGGCCAGGATGTGCATATAGTTTTAAAATGCCTATCTTCTACTTTCTATCCTATATCAACAACATGTACAAGCAGCGTATTGTAGACTCCCGTAGCTGTTGCTGGTGTCTATCTTGTGTTTCTTTTTTAGATTGTGAGCCCTTTGGGGGCAGGGAGCCATTCCATCTATCTATCTATCTATCTTAAACCACTTTGGGAACTTTTGTTGAAAAGTGGTATATAAATATTCATCGTATTCATATTCATAAAAGGGATTCTTCCTTAACTTTGCTAGTGAAACAAACAAACATGAGTTGTAGGAGCTATCAATCCACTAAACCAATTAAGGAAAAAATTTCCAAAGAAAAGTAAGCATGAATTGCCTCTATAAAAGAAATGCAGCTGAGTGTAGATTAAATTGACAGAACACCCTAGGAATTTGATTGTTGGCAAATAGTAAATCTATCTCCTTGGAGAACCCCTACACATCTATAGACAAAACACACCCCACACCCATTTATGAATTAGGCTTTTGCCCCTGGTATAAACGGAACTTGCATGGGAGAAGGGTTTAAGGTGTGTGGTTTTCTGATATACAGCACGAATATTGTACCTCTAAAAGTTCAGATAGTACACTGGAGACTCCTAGTGTTCACAACCAGGAATATCATGCTATACATCAAAATAACAGCAAAGAAATAACTTTATAGGATCAATTAAACATCACAAAGAAATGATGGGACTTTTGAGCTATCTTACAGTTATTTTTTTGATTCCCCCTTCCCCATGGACTAAAACATAGTTGCCTGACATTTTTGTCAACTCTGGATTATCCTTAAACCAATGTGTGTTAAATTTCTTTCTGTATTCCCAATGGTTATTATTTCACCTCCTTCTCCTTCTCCTTCTCCTTCTCTCTCTCTCTCTCTCTCTCTCTCTCTCTCTCTCTCTCTCTGTAACATTTATCTACTACATGTTTCTTCCATGATAAAACTCAAGCCACTGATAGGATTCCCAAATGGTCTCTCATCTGGACCCTGAATAGATGTGCATAGATGTCCTAAGTATTTTTCTGAGAAGTGAGTTCCACTGGCTGACATACGGTGCTGGAAACCACTG
The DNA here is from genome assembly GCF_027244095.1 of Hemicordylus capensis. NCBI lineage: Eukaryota > Metazoa > Chordata > Lepidosauria > Squamata > Cordylidae > Hemicordylus > Hemicordylus capensis. The sequence continues at coordinate 31,427,427 of NC_069661.1, read as the reverse complement.
GTGCAGCAAGAGAATCAGACTAACAGCACTTCCAGAATAACTGTACTGGTGCACCAGGGAAGGGGCATTATTATTATTATTATTTTACAATCTCCCCTTCCCCAGGAAGCCCTCAGTGCCTGCTGAAAATATGTCCCCCAAGGACTATGGAACTCTCAGGGACATATTTTCTAGTGGCACTGTGGACAAGTGGAGGTCATCAAAAATTACCCCATCTCTGGTGCACTGGTGCAGTTCCTCTGGGAGTGCGGTCAATCTGTTCCTCTTTTTGAACAGCGGTTCCTTGCTCTGTATGTCAGCCAGGGGCATAGCAAGGTTGGAGTGGGCCCAGAGACAAGATTTTAAAATGGGCCCCCCTCACTGAAGCTCAGCTCATGAATAGAACATCATCCTAAATTATTTTTTAGAAGGTTTTGTAAATTGTGGACGATGCAAGTCATTTAATGGTACTAGAGAAAGATATGCTGTTCTGGTAGCTCCAGGTCTTAACACTCACATCAGTTTCACAGGATGAATACAACTGAAGGAAGCCTGGGTGGGTGCGTGGCTGGGGGAGTCAGTCATGTGACTTGCCTCGGGGGGGGCAAGGCAGTGGGCCCCCAGACAACTGTCTTCCTTTGCCCTATTATAGTTACGCCCCTGATGTCAGCACTGACTTCAACTTCAGAGGGTGGGTTATTTTTATCAGAGCAGTGATGTGGAGGGAAGAGGTTACATATGCTTGCATGCTATGGTCCTGAAACTTATTCCCCATCGCAGCTGCTATTGTAATTGGTTGTATTTTTTTAAAGGCAAAAGCACATATGATTTCTTCAGTGTCATGTAGTTTGATCCTGAGTTGTTCCGTCTTGCATGGACAGTACAGAGTACCTGCCATCCATGCTGGACTATATTTATTCATTCAGTACATTTACAGGTGAAACTTGGAAAATTAGAATATCGTGCAAAAGTCCATTAATTTCAGTAATGCAAATTAAAAGGTGAAACTGATATATGAGACAGATGCATTACATGCAAAGCGAGATAAGTCAAGCCTTAATTTGTTATCATTGTGATGATCATGGCGTACAGCTCATGAAAACCCCAAATCCACAATCTCAGAAAATTAGAATATTACATGGAACCAAGAAGACAAGGATTGAAGAATAGAACAATATCGGACCTCTGAAAAGTATACAGTGTACTGTGCTTGATTGGCCAGCAAACTTGCCTGACCTGACCCCATAGAGAATCTATGCGGCATTGCCAAGAGAAGGATGAGAGACATGAGACCAAACAATGCAGAATTGCTGAAGGCCACTAATGAAGCATCCTGGTCTTCCATAATACCTCATCAGTGCCACAGGCTGATAGCATCCATGCCACGCCGCATTGAGGCAGTAATTGCTGCAAAAGGGGCCCAAACCAAGTACTGAATACATATGCCTGCTTATACTTTTCAGAGGTCCGATATTGTTCTATTCTTCAATCCTTGTCTTCTTGGTTCCATGTAATATTCTAATTTTCTGAGATTGTGGATTTGGGGTTTTCATGAGCTGTACGCCATGATCATCACAATTATAACAAATTAAGGCTTGTCTTATCTCGCTTTGCATGTAATGCATCTGTCTCATATATCAGTTTGACCTTTTAATTTGCGTTACTGAAATTAATGGACTTTTGCACGATATTCTAATTTTCCGAGTTTCACCTGTAAGTCTCTTTGGGACAGGGAAGGGAACCATTCTTTTTTCTGTGTGAACTGCTTTGAGAAAACTGCTTTGAGAACTTTTTTTTTGTTGAAAAGCATTATATAAATATTCATAATAACAATAATGGCAGACATCCTGGCTGAATCTACTCGAGCAAGTCCCATTGAAATGGGACTTAGACATGTTCACCTTGTCCTTTTAATTCCACTGAGGCTTGCTTGAGTAGATTTAGTTAAGATGTCAGCCAGTTACAATAAATTTAAAATGCCAGTGTATCACTAGTTTTTTCTCCACAACAAACATGGGAAATGTGGACATTGTTCACTCACCTCAGGCTCTGTGTACCTGTGTGCATGCTTCTGGGAAACCTGATTTGGTTCAGGGTCTCAAGCACACACACACACAGATGTTTAAAAAGATATCCACACGTATATATGACATCCACATGTTGTGTTTGCATGAACATAGTGTAACACCAGTGTTTCCTAAAGCAATTGTAATGTGTGGAGCCAGTGGCAGCCCGTGAACATGCCGTGGGGGCACATTTAAGAGTCAATGAATTCGGTACTTACCTCCGCACCCGCCTCACCTGAACGCTGTTCAATGAAGTAGTGTGCCGCCCAGCAGCCCCTGCAGCCACCACTCACCTGGCTTCCACGGAGCCGAGCCCCCGCCAGCAGCCAGGTGAGTGGCAGAGGCGATTCCCTGCCGCAGGGGCTGCTGGGCAGCATGTTGCTTCGCCGAACAGCGTTCAGGTGCGGCGGGAGCGGAGATTAACACCAAATTCATTGACTCTTAAAGGTGCATCACGCTGCCCCCCGCCCCCCCCCCCCCCAGCGGTGCATTCATGGGCCGCCACTGTGTGGAGCTAAGAAAGTTTTCCCTTGGATGAACAGGTCCAAGAACTCTAGACTATGTTCAAAATACCAGAACAAATGACTCCAGGATCTCAAATTCCAGAGGCAGCCTGAAGGACAGCTGATTCTCCAAATGTCCAAGATGAAATAAAATTATTTAAAGAAGACGGAACTGTACAATATATTGGGCCTTCCAGCCCTCTTACTTATTCGTCTCAGAAGTAAAACCTTTGCCCTTGAATTATACTTTCAGGATTCTAAAGGAAGATTAGAATTTGTGCATCAGAAGAACTCAGTAAGTAAAAGGAAAGACAAAAAGCTCCAAGAGATGGCCTCTTCATAAAAGAGGTAATGTTATAACTTTGATAAGAAGTCACTATAAAATGGGGCCTCTTTGTAACCAGAATCTGTCATATGTCACAGCCTTCTGGTCTTGTTCCTATTCCCAGATGCTCCTGTAAACCCAAAACTTGGCTGTAGCAACAACTGTCCCAAGCACCCTTATAAAGTGCTCCATGTTGTACAATAAATTACCTTGCCGGGAAGGCAAGACAGAAATATGAGAGAGCACAGAACAAAATGTCTCATGAAACAAATGTTTATTACCCACAAAAATCACATATATCCAGGGGTAGAAACTGTGCCTCCTGCTCAATATAATTATTCCCCTGGTAGCTTGAAAATGACGGTACCATGAACATGGAAGCCGCTTCTGTTCGATGTAATTAGTTTATCCTGCAACATGCATTGTGAAAGTACAGATGCTAAGCAAATAGTGAATTTAAATGAAGGTAATTTCCATTATAGATTGCATGGGAAAGATGCACCCTGTCCCAGCCAACTATCACGATCTATAAATAAATTCTATTGCTCAAACAGCCACCTTAAATTCTAAGCCAATTCTGAAGTTTGTCTTAATACTAGTGTTTCGAACATCATGTGGTTGTGAATGGTGATATAGCTGGATATAATTTTGTCTCTTTCAGAACCATACAGTAAATCACTCCAATTAGCTGTAAGTATAAGACAGAAACAATGTTCCCAAAGTGAAGCAACAGAAATACAGCAAGCAGAAAAGTAAATACACTTGGAAAACATGTACTTGTCCTTCTGTACTTGCGTAATCCTGGTCTCTCAGAGTATATTTCTCTTCCTAATGTTCTCCAGGAGATTCTGGGCCTCTTGAAGCCCATGACCAGCAGCTATATTCAGGAGTTTTTCCACTTCCCTGGAAGATAAGCAATAATTATCGGCTGAACAGGAGGGAAAAAATGATAATGCATAGAGGTTGTGGGGAATTGGGCAGTGCCATCCTCCCATTAGGGCTGTGCATCACACCAAATGGATAATCAGGTCCAAGGCAATTCAAATCCTATTGGAGCATTTTTCACTGGAGACTCTTCTGATGAAAAATGCCTCCAGTAGCTATTCAGCACCATACCATGTCATATCAGAGTGGTGCTGAAGAGGATTGGAGAGTGGGGATGGAGCTTACCTGTATTGAAGAGCCAGTTTCTCCAAAGAAATAGGGGGCCTTCAGGGCCGCCATGGTGGCAGCCTTTCAAAATGCCACCTTTCCTTGGCTGGTCTTGACCTATGATGAGCCAAAAAGAGGACAAAGCCTTGTTTCCTGGTTCATTTTAGGGCAAGACCAGTCAGGGAAAGGCAGTGATTTGAAAAAGGTCTACTTCTTCAGAGAAGCCAGCTCTCCAGAAAAGGGAAGCCCTCCCACCCATCCCCAGCCCAGTGCATTGAGCCAATACCAATGTTTCAGCTTGATGTGATCCAGTCCACCCCAAAGGGTCAAGTGCACATTTCAATCATTACCAGGATAGGGCCCAAAACCGAATCCCAACAATGATGGCTATGCACAAACCTACCTTACATTGCTTCCTTAATATCCACTAGGGATCAATATCTATATCTCATCTCTGGCAACTTTTAAAAAGGCACTGAAGACACATTTATTCACCCAGGCTTTTAATTAGATTTATAGTTTTAAATAATGTTAATACTGGGTTTAAAATTTTTTTTAATCTTTTAAATGATTTTAATTGTTAATTCATTTAATATTTTAAATGATTTTAATTGTAAACCGCCCAGAGGTGCAAGTTTTGGGTGGTATAGAAATATTGTAAATAAATAATAAATAAATAAATATTGCAGCACGTGCCATACTGGAAGAGGCATTCTTTCCTGTGTGAAACTGAAGTGGAGGATGCCTCTTCTAAGATGCTGCCTGCCACCTGCACATCCTATAAGTACCTTTATTTAATCTTTTTAAAGTGTTGCCTAATTAATCAGGTTGCCTTTTTAGTCACTTAATTGACTAATCTAATTAATTCATTAATGGTTGCAGCTAGGGTCACCAGCTCTGGCTAAAGGTCTATCTAGATGGCAATTCAATATTAACACAAATTCCAATTGAGATTTTATGGGGCATTACACAGTGTTTAAACACATCATGCAATGTCTTTGCACCACCAGCTGGCCAACTGCTGACAATCCATGCTAACCCTTTTCAATACTACAGGAGAACCTTGTTACTTGTGCAGGTTCTGTTCCTCGCCTACTACCACAAGTAATGGAACCGTGCGTAACAAGGCATTAAGTCTATGGGGAAAGGGTGGGGTTAGGCTCCCGGGTGGAGGGGAGGAATTTTAAAGCCCCCAAATGGCCCCCTAATGGGCCAGAATTTACTCTGGCATGCTCCACTGGTCCCCCATGTGCTCAGGAATTCCTTCCCCTGGATGGATTGCCCCCCAAACTGTGGAAAATCACGGGGAAAGTCCACCCCCCCACACACAAATGAGCTACAAAATGTCTCCTCCTGTTTCTTCCTGGCTTGCTAGAGACAAAATGGCGGCTGGAAGTGACCTCCACGGTCACTTTTGGCCCTCTAGGAACCATGGACACATGGGTTTTAACCCATTAGTATCTGTGGATACTGGAAACAGGGTGTCAATAAGACACCCTGTGGATACGCATAGAGGTTCTGCTGTTCTGCAAATAACTAGGTTCTCCTGTACTTTTATTCTGACTCGATGATGGGATGATAGGAGTTGTAGTCTAATAACATCTGGGGACACGAAGTTAGAAACCTTTGCTCTAGACATTACACCCTCTCAGTTTCCATTAAACAGAATGTTCATAGTAACAGAAATTTAATTTACCCATCTTCAAGCATAGCTGTCATATTCTTCAATTTCCCCACAGCCAGATTAAAAGAGGAGTGGGGGTGGCCCTTCCCTGCAGCTTGTCTGAAAGAGAGAAGAAGATGAAAGCCAGGATATGTCAAATTAGGGTCAATATGATGACAATGTAAACAAGCTGATGATGATGAAACAAACAAAATGATGACAAGCCTGCACAACTGCTTTCCAGGTTCAAGGTGACTTGTAGGGACGTACTTAAAGGACCACTTCCTCCCATATGAATGTACCCAGTTTTTAAGATCTTCTTTGGAAACCCTGCTTTGGATCTCCTCGCCACTTCAGATATGGCAGATCACCAGGGATATAGCCTTTCCACTTTGACAATATAAATATAACCATGCTGACCATGCAGATGGCCGTCATGAATGTGCAGAGGCCATGTGCGTGCTGCAGCCACCATATGAGAGGTGTGTGTGTGTGTGTGGCGCGCGCGCGCGCGCGCGCGCCGCCACAACAGGAAGTTGTGTGGAGCGGCGGAGAAACAGGTACAGACCTGCTTTCCTCACTTTTAATGCTGCCAAAGCGGTGCTTCAATACCAAACCACAATGTTCATTAAAAACATTCCAAAACATCTTCAGAAGACATCTTCACATAAGAGATGGGGCCAGGCAGATCTTCATGGAGAAGGCATTCATTCCCCAATTTAGGCACTACCACCAAAATGGCCCTGTCATATGCTTTAGCCCATCTATCCTATATTGTATCCCACCTCTCCTATGTTGTAGCCCATCAGGCAAGGGCAGGACTGAGAGGAGAGCCCTCCAAGATGATCTTGAGTGCCAGCCAGATGTATGTGAAAACATCCTTTAGAGATTGCTAATCAAATTAAGCTTTGGCCCAGTCTCACCTGAACCATTCCATGGCTTTCTCTTCATTCTTTTCCACCCCAGCTCCTACAATGAGACAGACACATCAAAAAGGATGCCACTGTTTTAACTGGCCCCTGCTCCCGTGCCTTTAACAACAGCTTGGTTTGCAAACATTTTATTTATCTATTTTATTTAATATTTATTTATTTAATAAATTTGTATACTGCCAACTTCTGAAGTCTCTAGGCAGTTTAAAGCATAAAACAACAACAAACCAAGAATTTAACAGTTAAAATATAAAACCAGATCATGGTCTTCCAAGAGGTTGAACCGGTTTTCCCGTTTAACCGATGTTAGCTTCTGCAGTATTACTTTTAATGTTTCACTGCTGTTATCTGCTATATTTGCACTGGTGTTTCTTGTATTTTGTCATTTGTTTATAAGCCTCCTCACTGTAACAGCAGTGTATTGGAAAGGCAGGGTATAAGTGTTTTCCATCAATGCATTAAGTTCATTTTTCAAACATCCCTTTCATTCTGCCAGCACAGCTATAACCATGCTTCAGTCGTTGAGCGAACTGTGGCTCAGTCGTGAGAGCGGCAGTGCCACAGGACTTGTTCAAATTATCTGCATCCATCTTACCAGAACCTTTTGTTGGGGATGGAAACGGAACACATACGTTGCTGCTGCCGCCCAGTTAAGGGCAAGTTAATATCTTGGATCTGACTGCACATTTTCTCTGAGGACAATCGATACCACTTCCAGATAGTCTAGGGAGCGCATAGCGAGCCAAACTGTGTGAGTCTAGTTGAGTCTATGTTTGGCTCACTAAGATCCCATTGCACAGTCACAAAAGGGCTTGTGCCTCTCTATCCCTCGCACTTGTTGGTTGGCCACTATCACAGATGTGGCATCCATTTCTCTTGTTTATAGCTTTCCAGTGGCATTTGCAAGTGATAAAAAACAAAAGGCTTCACTAGCTGTTTCTTGTAGACCAGGCTGCTGTTAAAGCCACAGCAGCAGGTCAAACTGTTCTTTCCAGTCAGTTGGCAACTCTATATGTGGGCTGGGCCATAGCTCAGGTAGAGCATGTGGTGGGCTGCATGCAGAATATTCCAGGCTCAGCTTCTGCATCTTCAGTTAAAGAAGAATGTCTGGTCTCAGGCTTTGGAGAGCTGTTTCCGATGGGGGTGCTGCTGCTACTACTATTACTGCTAATAATAAATAAACAAATAATATATTTATACTGCTTTTCAACAGAACTTCACAAAGCAGTTTACTTAGGAAAGGTAAATAAATAAAATGGCTCACTGTCCTCAAAGGGCTCACAGTCTAAAAAGAGACACAAGGTAGGAACATAGGAAACTGCCATATACTGAGTCAGACCACTGGTCTTTCTAGCTCAGTATTGTCTTCACAGACTGGCAGTGGCTTCTCCAAGGTTGCAGGCAGGAATCTCTTTCAGCCCTATCTTGGAGAAGCCAGGGTGGGAACTTGAAACCTTCTGCTCTTCCCAGAGCAGCTTCATCCCGAGGGAAATATCTTGCAGTGCTCACACATCAAGTCTCCCATTCATATGCAACCAGGGCAGACCCTGCTTAGCTATGGGGACAAGTCACGCTTGCTACCACAAGACCAGCTCTCCTCTCCTAAGACACCAGCAACAGCCACTGGAGAAATGCTGTGCTGTGATTAGATAGAGCCAGTTGCTCATCTCTGTGCTCAGTTAGCAGGGTAGAGATGGATCAATGGTCTGACTTGGTACCAAGAAGCTTCATGTCTTCATTTATTTGATACTCATCCTAGCAGAGCAAATCTTAGGATGGAAATGATACTTTCAGGAGTATTACTAGCAATCGCCATAGTTTAATTTAGAAACAGAGCTAGCTGCATGTTCATAGAACTCAAAAATGTGAAGATGGAAACCTTCTTTAAAATTATTATTTCCAGGAATCGAAGATATTTACCAGATAGATACTGTTGCCCATGGGGGCTTTCTTTCCAGGGTAAATAGAAGCTGTGAGGAGAGAGGAAGCTCACTCAATGTCCAGGATGTCCAGGATGTGGATCAGGACTAAGTGGATCAGGACTCAGTGGATCAGGACCAAGGCAGAGGCAGAGAGTTTGAGCCACCGTTTTGAGCCACTTAGCTGAGCGCCAGCTTCCCAGCCTGGCTGGGAATGCATCTCCCTGCCTTTTAAAGCAGGGAGAGCCATTTCTGGCTGCTCTTAAAAAACGGCGCTAGCCTCTGTGTACCAGTTGTAGGGGAGTCACTCCTGCCTGTGGCTTCCAGCGGCATCTGGTGGGCCACTGTGTGAAACAGGATGCTGGACTAGATGGGCCCTAGAGCCTGATCCAGCAGGGCTGTTCTTATGTTCTTAACACACACACAATACAATACAAAACAATTTTTAAAACTAAAAAAACCCAAACAATTTTAATAATCCAATTTTAAAAACCTGTGTGAACAGAAAGGTCTTCACCTGGTGTCTAAAAGAATGAAATGATGGTGCAAGGCAAACCTCACCGGAGAGGCTGTTCCATTGACAGGGTGAGACCACCAAAAAGGTCCTCTCCCTAGTAACCACCCCCCTCACCTCGTTTGGCAGAGGCACTCGGAGCAGGGCCTTCAAAGACGATCTTAAGGTCCGATTAGGGACATCTTTATTTATTTGTTTGTTTACGATATTTATATACCACCTGAGATGTGTATCTCTAAGCAGTGTACACAATTTAAAACAACAAATATAAAAGAGAATAAAAACAAACCAATTTCACAGAATAAAAAAGTTAAAACAATTTCATGGGATAAAAACAATTAAACAATTTAAAATTAATTTCAGTTAGCCAAGAGAACAGGTGTGTCTTGAGGGTCCTCCTAAAAGCAATCAGAGATGGAGATGCTCTTATTTTTACAGGGAACATATTCCAAAGCCCTAGGGCAGCCACAAAGGAGGCTGGTCCCAAGTTGACCGCTCCAGGAGGCGTTACAGACAGAGCTGTTACCCCCAATCTCCTCCGGAAGAGAGTGTGTGAATTCACACACCAGCCAAAATTACCCCAAAGTCCATTTGAGATCCTTGAAAGCACTCCGCACACAAATAGGGCTTTGTCTTCTGAATTCTAGCTTATCTCGAAGTATTTCCAGGTTTTTAAAATGCTGGTTTTAAGTGACTTTTTCTGAAAACACCAGAGCAAATAGGGAGAGGCACTGACATAGAATCATTAACATGATAAGAGGGAAGCCCTCTTTAGGAATGCAGATATAGGCTTTAGAAATCCCGTCCCCCATTGGCTAGAAGGAAAATACAGAGGCATGCAATGTGAAACTGCACCAAAACAAACAAACAAACAAACAAAAAACCCAAGAACAGAGGGGAGGTGCTGCTTCCCTCAATGCCACAAGTGTAATTCAAAGTGGCTTCACTCAACATTTACCCCGCAACACGAAGCTATGTGTGAATAACTCCTAGATTATCTTAATAGGCGAATGGATTCATGACAAAGGAAGGCTCTCTTAAGTACCCTGGACCCAAGGCATTGAGGGCTTTATGTGTAATAACCAGCACTTTGTATTTCACTTGGAAATAAATTGGCAGCCGGTACAATTCTTTTAAAATCAGTATTATAGGGTCCATTCAGGTTGCCTCAGAGACCAACTTGGCTGCTGCATTCTGTACCAATTGTAATTTTCGGACTACGTACAAAGGCAGCCCCACATAGAGTGCATTGGAGTAGTCGAGCCTGGAGGTTACCAGCTTATGCACTACTGCTGTAAGGTCATTTAGCTCCAGAAATGGGTGTAGCTGACGTATCAGCCGAAGCTGATAAAAAGCACTCCTGGCCACTGCCTCGACCTGAGAAACCAAACATATGTTGGGATGTACCAAATAAGGTTGAAGAGACCCCCATTCCCTTGAATTCTTCCCAAGCCTTCAGTAGATCGGGGTTTAGTGAACTTTAGAGAAGATTTATACTCAGACCATTATAGCTAATGACCTTCAAAATTCCAGTCTTTCAGGAATGTATCAATGTGAATAAAATTTACAGTCTGGTCATGTCCAGATCTGTGTGAACAGGTCAGACCCTTGCACTGATGACACAAATTCACACCTGCACCGCTCTCTTTTTAGCAAAATCAGAAGCTGCATCCTATCTGCAGTTAGGCTGCTCAAATGGCATTGAAGTCAACTGATGGCAACCCAAGTAATTTAATGACTTAGATAAATATTACCTTTTAGGTATCTCTGTCCCACAATGTGTTGGGCATTGGGATACCCTAGGTGAGCATACATATGAGCCACATGGAAATGGAAGTTCTCATAACAAAGCACGATGTAAAGCAAGAGAAAGATGGAGCCAATGATTGCCAGCACCTTTAAGGGGGAAGGAAAGAAAGATAGTTAGTAATCTTTTCAAATCAAGAACCAGAGACCCCCACTTTTTAATATTTTTAAACCATACAAAATCCACCTTTCTCTTTCTCTCGGATGCTCTTTCTTGCTATCTTTCTCCGGATCACTCAGTCTTTATTCCAGACACAGGAACATAGGAAGCTGCCTTATACTGGGTCAGATCATTGGTCCATCTAGCTCAGTATTGTCTACACTGACTAGCTGCAGCTCTCCAAGGTTTCAGGCAGGAGGCTTTCCTAGCCTTACCTGGAGATACTAGGAACTGAACCGGGGACCTTCTGCATGCAAAGCATATGCTCTACCACTGAGCTACAGCCCCATCCCCTAAAATAAATATCTTACAGTAGATAATGCTAATTTGTAGTCACCCATCCAAATGCAAACCAAAGCAAACTCTGCTTAGCAAAGGGGACAATTCATGCTCCCTACTGCAAGACTGGCTCTCCAACAGACTAAATTACTCCTGAGTAGTCCTGTTGAAATTAAGAAGTCCTTCAGACTAAAACCTGAGCAGCGCCAATAAGTGATTTAGTCTGGATGTCAGCCAATATCGGGGGGGGGGGAGAGAGATATTGATTAAGCAGCACTAGCAGAGACAATAAATAAGAGACAATAAATAACAAAAAAACCCCATTAATTTAAGGCAGATGGATAATAAAACAAAATTAGATAAAAACACTATTGATAAATTTAGTAAAGCAGCAGTCAGTGTTTCATAAAAACCACATACAAAAATATTACTAAAAACACCAGTTACTAAAAGACATCAAGAAGAGTCTTCGAGAACAAAAGATTATTTGCTCTGTCTTCTGAATGATAAACATGTTGGTGCTTTCCAGGGACAAGGTAAAGTGGTTGCCTAGAACAGCAGATTTGGGGGGCATCAGTGGAATTGAACCCCTTCTGAGCAAAGAGGCACCTTTTAAAGTGTTGATTCTCTTGTATTTAGCAGGGGGAGAACAACTGGCCCTATCCAACCCCAGCACAGCATCCCTCCAATGGCTGTTGCTGGTATCTACCTTATGTTTCTTTTTAGACTGTGAGCCCTTTGGGGACAGGGAGCCCTTTTATTTATGTATTTTCCTATGTAAAGTGCTTTGAGAACTTTATTGAAGAGCAGTATATAAATATTCATAGTAGTAGTAGTAGTAGTAGTAGTACTAGGGCAGAAGCTAGCAATGGGGGCAGGAGGAAGGGGACTGGGCTGCCACTGTATTTTCTGGCTACACTTCCTCCTTCTGCTCCTGACTTTTCACAACCAATGATGGAGTGGAAGAGATGGATGGAGAAGAATGAGGGTGGTCCTGGATTCAGCTTGCAATGGTGTGCTCAAGCCCAGGGGGTGAGCTGGCTACTACAACAAATATTTATATACTGTTTTTCACCAAAAGTGTGTAAAGCAGTTTACAAATATATAAATAAGATAGTTCCTTGTCCAAAAGTGCTCACAGTCTAAAAGGGAATACAAAGTAGACACCAGCAACCAGAGGAGGGATGATGCTGGGCTGGGCTTGGATAGAGGCTCTCCCCCCCCACCCCACGAAACAGAAAAGAATCACCCACTTTAAAAAGTGCCTCTATGCTCAGTCAGCTGGAACAGAGCTAGTGACACTGGAGTGGGACCAGCGAGGGGGAATGGAAGGGAAAGGGTGGCAACAGAGAGGACACAGAGGTGGTGGCAGCTCAGAAGAACATAGGAAGCTGCCTTATACCAAGTTAGACCATTGGTCCATCTAGCTCAGTACTGTCTACATAGACTGGCAGTGGCTTCTCCAAGGTTGCAGGCAGGAGTCTCTCTGAGCCCTATCTGGAGATGCCAGGGAGGGAACTTCAAACCTTCTGCATGCAAGCATGCCGATGCTCTTCCCGGAGTGGCCCCATCCCCTAAGGGGACTATCTTGCAGTGCTCACATATAGTGTCACATTTGAATGCAAACCAGGGTGGACCCTGCTTAGCAAAGGGGACAATTCATGTTTTCTACCACAAGACCAGCTCTCCTCCCATGGGTGGGGTGATGACTGTGGTGGGGGCAAGGGGCCTCCACTCATTGCCCAATGGCTCAATTGCCACCTGAGGCTATCATCTCACTTGGCCTCACGGGCCCTTACCTCAGGCACAACAGAGGCCTGGGCTTTACTGGACTTGTACTTTACCTGCTGAGGTAGGACATTCCACAAATGGGGTGGTAATAGCCCTCTCACCCGTCATCACCCACCTCACCTCACCTGGCCGGTCCCTTATGTACCCTAGTCCTTTTATGTACCCTGGCTTCAAAGGTTACGACTAACACCTTCATATAGCACACCTTGGAAACCAGTGTAGATCTGTATGCACAACTGGATCACTGTGCTCATTCAAGTCCCACTGAACTGGCTGGATGCATCTTTTCATGCGACAGACGTATGATCTCCATTCAGAGGCCCTAGCTGCATGCGCTAGAGATGGACTGGGGACCCTGAGTTTATTGAGAGCAAAGTACGAGGCTCCTCCAAGTTATATATCTAACAAAGAGCCTTGGTTAGGTGTTGGTTTTTGTTTTTATAAAATGGTTTTCTAATATTCCTGGATGGATGGATGGATGGATGGATCTGTTGGAATGGCTAATTGCAATCTATTTTCTCTATGTGATAGCTGAACAGGAAGCCCAGGCTTCTTTTATATTGGTCACTGATAGGCCAGCTTATCAGCATATTTGCAGGCAATGGATGACAATTTATATAACACAAACAGTATGGAAGGTAAGAAATCTCTACCACCCACAATGGATTCAAATATTCATCAGACAGACTCTCCCTAGATAAAGCCCACTGAAGCCTTTTAAGCATAACAAATGGGGCTTTTATCATACAACACATGGTTGTTTGGAAAGACAAGCCATTAGGAAGGGAAATGGATCACTCTCTCCTAAGTAATAGGTGCGACCTTGAATGAGGCTTTAGAAAACAGAACCTCGTGCTTTGTAATATGATTGTTTCTCCTCCAATTGTTGATTTGCCTCTCGATGGTTATTTAATAGCTTTAAATAAATTACTTATGGAAGTGTTGTTTAGTTCCAAGGGAGTGATTGTCTTCTGAACAACCTTTCTTTGTTTTTGTGATGTTGTAAGTGAGATATTGGTAAAATAAATACATTATTTTTTTTAAAAAAAAGCAGAATTTCAAGTTAACAATGAAAAGGCTGAGGGAAAGGGGAGCCTGCTCCCCTCAGAAATGAGACCCTTTTCAGAGATCACAATCCAAATCACAGACTCATCTTGCGATCTATAAAGCTGATAGGTTTGTGATGCTTGTAATGTACAGCAGTTGTCTGCTTGCTCAGAACAACAAAATGCAGTATGTCCATGATGCTGGGATGATAACACTAAGGATTGGTTCACACATACCACAGAACCTGAAGTTCCCTCAGCCCAAGATATGAAGGGAGCCTCAAGTTAGCATTGCAGACAATCACATATCTTGGCTTGCTGGAGGGGCCAAGTTGAGCCAGAGGGATGCCTCCTCGCTGGGCCTTCCAGTGAGGCCCTGGATGCAATCTCAGCCCACCTTGCCCCACCTCACAGCCACTGCATGGAAAAGTGAGTGGGCTCTCCTGGAATTTAGAATGCTTGATTAGGCTTAGGGGTGTAGATTGCCCCTATGCATTTGAGTCCTCCCTCATCTATTTATTTAATAATTTGTGCCAACCATTCCCATTATCCGCTTATTAAGGCAGGGCTGCACAACTTCAGACCCCTAGCTGGACTACAACTCCCATGATCCCTAACTATTTGCCACTGTAACTCCAACAATAACCGAAGTTGTACTCCGACGTTGTGCAGTCCTGTATTAAGGGATAGAACTCTCTGCTGCAAGACAGTATGTATTTATTTGCTTTCATGATTCACAGAATACACGCATGTGAACTACACTACGCGTTCAGCCAGTGCCACCCCCATGTGGCACCTTGGTGTACACAGGCATGCACCAACAGCATGAGCGGCTTGCCCAGAATAGTTGCTGCCTCTCCGCCCTCCGATCATAGCATCTGGCAAAAAGCATAACGTTCTGGTTGGGCCAATGAAGTGATTTCAGAGTAGGCATCCTGTTTCAAAAACTTTTGAAACTCCCTTGCAAATAGAAAGAACAGGACTTTTTTTTTTTTTTTTAAGGCGGGGGGGATGTACGTCTAATCGCACAGTGCAACATGACAGGCTGGAAGCAGACTGCAAAGGGGCTGTAATGAATGAATTAAGGTTTGCTAAATGATCAGAAAAAAACCACCTGGCTTGTGCTTTTAGCTCAATGTGCAGAAAATCGGTAGTTGTAACTTTTTGCAGCATGTAAATAAACATTGCCCCCTGCTAATGTCAGGCTTATGTTAGAGGTATAAAGCTCCAGGGGTCAACTGAAAAACTGAAAACTCTGGAATCAACACATTCCAATACGAAATGCTATACAGAGGTGTCAAGACCCAAAAATGCTTCCCTCGTTAATGTCAAGTATACTTTGATATCCAGCTACACAGTTGTCCATACCCCCAAAATGTGGCGTGTTACCAGACACCTTTGAGGTGACCCATAAAATCAACCCCCATCCCAATTCCCAGCTCTGGACACTCACCTCCGCCTTACTCCATGCGGAAGGAGAGGGTTTCCTGGTCCTGGGGAAAAGATTTGCCTCCCAATTCTCATCAGGGCTTGCTTGGCTCCTTCCCACCCGTCTCCTCTGAACCATCGCTGACTTTGCATTCCTCCTTGCTCTTGGGTACTTCTTATTAGCCAGCTTTTTACTCCAGCAGAGCACAGCCTGATTCATGCCTCTTCTTCACTTCCCATCCACCGTCTGTACCCAGTTCCAAAAATTTCCTTTTGTTTCCAGCATTGCACATTGCCTCTCCTCTGATTTATGGGAAGCGAGAAGAGAGATGTACTGCTGATGGTAGCAGAGAGAAAAGAAATCACTTTCCTTCTGCTTAGGTTCGTTACCCCCACCCCACCCCTCCTGTCCTGTGCTCCATGTTATACGGACATTCAACATGTGTAGTATTCCCAGAATAAACTGAAAGTGATGGGGGGAACCTGGTCAGGAAAAAGTAACAACCTTAATTCTGGAGGACTTCTGAACAGTTCACTTCCTCTCCCTTTTAGAAAAGCTTTTGTGTGTGCGTGTGGAACGTTTCTCAGCTTTATTATGAATTTGCTCAGTCATTATTAGAGATGTGCACAAACCTGTTTGGAGGCCCTTTTATGGGCCTCCATACAGATTCAAACACTGGCCGGTTCGGCGGAGGTGGAGGGTAGGAGGTGGAGGGTAGGACATTAAGGGTGGGGGAGGGTGCACTTACCCTCCCCCCATTCCCCCCCCCCCCCGGCACTGGAGTTTAGTAAAATGCCTCAGGGCAGCAGCATACCTCCCTGCTGCCCCTTCCTCCCTGCCGCCCCTTCTCTTTCTTCGGCCAGAAGTGGCCGGAAGTACCGGGCAGTGCCAGTACTTCCAGCCACTTCCAGCCAAAGGAGAAGTCAAAAAAGAGAAGTCAAAAAAGCTGTACATTTTTACTTTTGGGTGGGTGGATTGTGGCAGTTGCAAATTCTGTATGATTGCCAATTCTATATGATGAGCAATGGGCATTAGTTGAAGAAGACAAGATAGATTCTTCTTCCAGTCTCTTTAACTGTTTGTAAAAAGTGGCCAATTGGGGGTGTTATTCAGACTGGGACCATGGCACTGCAAGGGGATGTTAATTAACCCTTCCCTGTGTTGTTCTTGCAAAGAGAATCCCCACTCCTATCCAACATCCATTAGCTAGCTTTACATTATACTGCCATCATGTGGCCAAATCAGCTTTTGAAGCTAAATTTTCAGATGGTTTCTAGAAAAACTGAATTCAATTTAGCCGATTTTCCAGAGAAGGTCAACTTCGGAAACAAGGAATAACTGGAAAGCTCTACATATTGTCCCAGCCACATTTGGAATTTGGCTTCCAGACACTTATCACTTGATGATCACAAACTGCAGGTGCAAATATCTACTCAGTCCTCATCATCCTTGATTTATCTGCTAACTTTAAAACAGCTGAGTGCTCTCTCTTGCTTGACCTGCTTTTTGCAGTAAAGTAAAGTTTACTTTAGGGAAACATACCAGCAGGGATTCGAACCAGCAACCTCTGGCTTGCTAGTCAAGTCATTTCCCTGATGCACCAGCCCTGGGTCCCCATAATTCTGTCCTCATCAGGCTCTCTTCCTACCAGTCTAATCGTTCTTTCAATGTTTCCATGGTGCTTCCTCTGCTCTCCCTCTTTTTGCTGGGGATCCTCAGGGCTCTGATTTTTTGCCCCCAACTCTCCTTTTTACTGACCCTGGCAGCAGCGGCCTTTTCATGACCTAGGCCTCACAGAGGCCAATGTGCAGGTGTGGTGGTGTCCAAAATGGCCACCGCGCCTAAGTTCAAAGGGCCGCACGGGCAGAAAAACTGGCTGAATGGGCCGCTGGCGGTGATAATGGAGGCTGGCAGGGGGAGGGAGAACCTCCGTGGATCCCCCCCCCACCTCAAGGAACTCCCCTGAAGGGAGTAAAGGTTAAAAAAAAATAAAAAATGTCCGCAACCCCCCCGAACAGTCGGGGGGGTGTTCGGTCCAGGGTTGGACTGAACAGGGAGTGGTTCAGTTTGACTCTGGACCATTGCACCGAACTGGCTTGACGTCGAACCTGTTGAACGTAGAGCTGGTTTGCACATCCCTACAATGCAATGGAACTCCTTCTCCAACAAAAACTGCACAATTTATTAATTTCTTTAACTTCAGAATCTATCCAGTACTCTGATACCAAAATAATTCACCTCTCTTATTGCTCTAAATATGTGTGCCCTTTCTTATATCCCTACACTGGTTTCCTGTTTGCTCCCAGATCCTGCTCAAGCTTCTGGTTCTTACCCTCAAACCTCTTCATGACCTTGGCCTCTGCTTGTTTCTCCACTCTTATCTCCTGACCAGCCCACCAAGTTAAGTACTAAGATCCGGTAAATGCTTGTCCAACTCCACCAACCTCAGCTGCCTAAAGTTCTCCAACAACTCTACCCCTAATGCTGGAATTCCAAGGACATCTCCATGATGCCACTTTCCTCCAAATCCCTCTTCAGAATCCACCTTTTCCATCATCCCATTGCCTTGCTCTAAACCGAACTGAGCCATTTTTGCAAGGGCGGTATATAAATTGAATAAATGAATAAATTAAATTAAATTAAATTATTTATTTAATTTAATGAATAAAATAAATAAAATAAGCCAAAGTATAATCCTATTTGGACATTGCCCCCCAAAGGTGCTGTACATACTTAACAGTGCTGAAAGTGGGTCGCAAGTCCTCTCCCATCATGCCATTCACACACACCCCTCCACTGTGCCACTCATGTTTACAGTGATGTATGTCTGAAGAGGGAAATGCTGCAACTGTGATGATGGGAGCTTCTGTGATTGGCAGCCTGGATCGCCACAGGGAGAGAGAAATGCAACAGAACTATTCACCCTTTATATAAATATAAAACTTCTAGCTGGATTCGATGTATGTTTACCTAGAAATTCCACTGAGTTCCTGCAAAATCACATGTAGAAATGTTTGTAAATGTTTTTCCATTAGGAAAAAACAAGGCTTTTTACGATTCTGAGAGACCCCTAGAGAGAAGAAAGGAGGGAGGGCTTAAGTGAACATTTCGCCCTCGCATCTCTCAGAATCTTAAAAAGGCAGACGGTTCACTTGAGCCCTTCCTCCTTTTCTCTCTCTCTAGCTGACATACTGAACAACATTATGCATGTGGTAGAATATATCCTTTGTGGAGCTGTGAAAGAGCACTGTTGCACAAACACAAAACTGGCTTGTTGCACAACAGTGCAACCATTATATGTAATGGCTGCACTACCATGTAACCCCATTTGCACAATTTTTGCACTATCACAGCAGCATCAACATTATGCTCAACCACACGTGTAACATTGCACAATATGTCAGCCACTGTAACCTGTGTCAATATAATAATCCAAAATACTGAAATATGGTCATTCTTGATTCTGCCGTTATATTTTAACTGATTCGTTTTACTCCTTGACTGAAAAGGCTTGATCTAATAATTTCAGATACTGAACCATATGGGGGGGGGGTTCGTGGGGGGGAGGTCACTTGCTGCCACTCCCAAAAGCCCTGGGGAAAAGTCATAAGAACAGCCCTGCTGGATCAGGCCCAAGGCCTATCTAGTCTAGCATCCACCAGATGCCTCTGGGAAGCCCACAAGCAAGAGGTGAGGGTATGCCCTCTATCTTCCTGTTGCTCCCCTGCAACTTGTATTGGGAAGCATTTTGCCTCTGGTTCTTACCTTACTTCACCCAGTCTATGTGTGGGTAATTGAAGCCACCCATTATTACCACTCTGTCTCTGATTGATTAAGTGCCATCAAGTCGGTGTCGACTCTTAGCATCCACATAGATAGATTATCTCCAGGATGATCTGTCCTCAACTTGGCCTTTAAGGTCTCTCAGTGGTGCATTCATTGCTGTCGTAACAGAGTCCATCCACCTTGCTGTTGGTCGTCCTCTTCTCTCTTATTTGCTTCTCCAACTCCAGGTCACTCTCAGTGTTTTGATCCAGAGGGCAATAGCACGTCCCTAAGAACACATTTCCTTTCAGCCCTCACACTGTCACTCATAATGATATTGTGGAAGACTCTGGTCCTCATAGGTTTTCTAGTTTGTTGGATTCTATCCCTTCTTTAATATACAGTGCTACTCCACCCCCGATCCTCCCTTCCCTGCCCTTCTGTAGAGTTTATATCCAGGAATAACCATGTCCAACTGGTTCTCACCGTTCCACCAGGTTTCAGTTATGTCCACTATATCTATCTTTTCATTAGTGACCAAGTACTTCAGCTCACCCATCTTCGCTCAGAGGCTTCTAGCACTGGTATATAGACACCTATACGCCAAGTAGCAATCAATCAATCATCTTTATTACAGTCAAAGACCAGTACAGGATAAAGTACAGATACAATATAATAAAACTCATGCTAAATAAAATATAACTCTAGAAGCTAAGTGTGATTATAATTGTAAAATACAACTCTAAAAACTCTATGGAATTAATAAAGTAAAATGCTACTGGCTGAGCCTAAAACCTGTAGGAAGATTAATAGAGTAAATGAATAGCTATCCTTAGAAGTAGAGCAACTAAAAGTATAAAATGGTTAAAATAATATATACAAGTGACATAAAAGCAATATAAAAGCAGTGAAGTAAAAGGCAAATTAAAATTATTATACAATCAAGCCAATAAAATGCTCAATAGTCAGACATCTGCTGCCAGGGATATTCACTGGCAGTCCGGCCCCTGCGGATCTTGCATACTTCCCCACAAGACCTGGCAACTTTGTACGTGAAGGACCGATTGTCATCTGAGAGCAGCATCTTGGTGTTACACCACGTATCTTACCTGGTGTTGGCGTGTTCTGTCTCCCTTAACATCATTTGACCTTTTTGACCAACTATCATATGTTTCCTTTTGATCTATTCCTGATACCACTCTGTCCCCTTCTGGTTTATCCAAAACGTTTGCACCCTCGTGCCTTAGGAGATTTTGCTTGCCAAACTAGGTACCAGCCAGTTCCTGTCGGCAATCCCCCAGGCATCATTTTAAAAGCTGCTCTGCAACCTTTTTGATTTTAAGCACCAGCTGCCTGGTTCCATCTTGGTTCCATCTCTCTTATAGAGGCATCTCTTGCCCCCAAATCCATCCCAGTGCCTAACAAATTTAAACCCCTCCTCCCGGCACCACCATCTCATCCACGTATTGAGACCCCTCAGCTCTGCCTGTCTTTCTGGTCCTATGTGTGGAACAGGTAGCACCTCAGAGAATGCTGCCCTGGGGATCCTGGACTTCAGTATGCTACCTAGCCGTCAAAATTTAGCTTCCAGGACCTCCCAACTGCATTTCCCAACATCATTGGTGCTGATGTGCACCACGACACCTGACTCCTCTACAGCACTAACAGCCTATCTAGACTGCATGTGTTAGAGATTGTCTATTTTTACCCTCAATAGGTAAAACATCAGAGCATTAAGGAATGAGCACACACACTCCAGTTACAGAGTGGGTAGCAGAGGATGGTTTAGTTATTGCAGCTATTTAGAGAGAACACATGGAGATCCTTGTATAACTGAATACTAAATGTTTATTGGTTAAATACACTTAGATAGGAAAGACCTATCTCTAATCTAAAGCAGTGTTTCTCAAACTTTTTGGAGTCAAGGACCGCTAAATTCTTTGTGCAGAGTTTCAAGGACCGCTACATTCTTCATGCGCAGTTTCCCGGACCAGCAGTTAGTAAAGGGGTTGGTTTCAAGTCTATCTATCTATCTATCTATCTATCTATCTATCTATCTATCTATCTATCAGACTTCTATACTGCCCCAAACATGCATCTCTGGGCAGTTTAGAATGAAAATAATATAAGCATTAAAATAATTAAATTTGGAATCTTTTGCAAACATGGAATATTAGGGGTTCTTAACCTTGGGTCCCTCAGTTAAACTCCCATAACCGCCAACAACAATGGCATTTGGCCATTATGGCTGGGGATTATGGGAGTAGAAGTCCACCAACGTCTGGGTACCCAAGGTTGAGAACCCCTGAATCTAAAAGCCTGGGTGAACAAATTTGTCTCCAGTATGTCTTCAGTATGTGCGGGGTGGGGGTGGAGGTGCTTCTGATTACTCAGTGGAGAGGGTATGTTGGGCCATTAGAAAAATTCAAAAGCTACATGGGGCCAATGAAAACAACATACAAGCAAGCCCCACTGATGCAAAAGGGAAACAGCGTTCCCTCTCAAGGCGCCTTGACCACAACAGGCAGCTGGGTTTCAATCAACCAACCTTTGGCTGCAAATAATGAGCATGCAAGAACCAGCAGCCCTTCAAGTGGCGCCCACTGCCATACTTTTTCCTCCATGCCCCCGCACTGCATACAGTTTGAAGCTGTAAAGATAGGGAATAAGATAGCTGTAGGAAGATCTCAGCAGCACATGGAGGCAAGGCACAAGAAGGGTCCCATGCCTCCATGATACTCTTCCTCTTCCGTGCCATGTGCAAAATTGAGGAAGTGAGTGCCTTGATTTCAGTTGGGGTGGGGGGGGGGGTTGACTCCCAGTCAGGGACCGGCACTCAAGCCTTCGGGGACCGGCAGCGGTCCAGGGACCGGTGGTTGAGAAACACTGATCTAAAGGACTACATAGTGGATGGGTAAGGAGAGAGAGAGATGTTTCCATCTGTTCTCTAGGAGGAAAGGGAGGATTGTGACTCAGCACAGGAAGTGCTGTAGAGTCAGTCCAGGGGTCATAGAGTAGGGACAGATAGGGAGACCCTGACTGTCTCTACTCCCAATGCCTTAGTGGTAATTAGGACAGTTAGTGCAAAAAATCAATGCACTGGAAGTCCATCTACAACAGCTTGACGTCCGCAACCTTCGCACCATGCAGCCAAGTCACCATGCAGTCTACATGTGTGTCACAGACCCATCTCTCTCTATGCTCCTAATGATTGAATCACCCACTCCTCCAGGGGGCCCCTGCCCCCAGAGGAGTATCTTCTGTGAGAGAGGATATGGGCACATCACCCAAGGAAGGGGTCCCTGCTAAGGGAGTGTTTCCCTCTTCCTCAGACTGATGTCCTCTTCCTCAGACCGATGTCCTCCTTCAATGCGACCTTCATTCTCCATGAGATCAGAGCAGCTGTCAGCCTGGGAGTGGGATGCCTCTATAACATCCCTGAGGGTCTCATCCACACACCTCTCTGCCTCCCTGAGCTTCTCCAAGTCAGCCACCTTGGCTTTGAGGGAACAAATTTGTTCCCTGAGAGCCAGGAGCAAACACCCAGGACTTCTTCCCCTCAAGCAGATGGTCATACATGCAACATTCAGTGCAATACACTGGGAAGCACCCCCTCCCCTGCTGGCATTCTACCTTCATAACTGGTTTGATTGGTTATCTAAAATATATAGGGCTTCTTTACTTGAAGCTAAGTCTTGAGTGCACTTGTCAGCTAATTAAAGGTTTTAAGCTCTGTCCTCCAAGAAAAGTATAAAAGTGGGGTAATACTCACTTTCTCCTTGTGCTGTGTGTCTCCTTGTGATGAAGGGGGACCACTTGTGTGCCTCCCCATAGAGTTCCTGCTAAACTCCTTCAAAATCTGTTTGCAAACTCCAGTGAGCAAAACTCCCCTGGTGGGCCTCTTGACTTCACAGGAGCTCCTTCCAAACTGAGGAATTCATGAATGCAACCTCACCCACAAGCTGTGTAAGCCAGGTAAGAAGTCCAAACAGCAAAGTCGGGTAATGCCTTTAGGACCAATTAAAATGTGAGAGAGCTTTTAAATTCTCTAGAACTCTTCTTCAGCTTGAAGTACTGTAGTTAGCTCACCACTTTGGGACATATGAAGTTGTCTTATACTGAATCAATCAATCTGGCTCAGTATTGTTTATGCTGATTAGCAGTAGCTCTCCAGTGTTTCAGGCAGAGAGGTCTTTCCCAACCCTACCTAGGAGGAGAGCTGGTGTTGTGGTAGCAAACATGACTTGTCCCCTTAGCTAAGCAAGGTCTGCCCTGGTTGCATTTGAATGGGAGACTTGATGTGTGAGCACTACAAGATATTCTCTTAGGGGATGGAGCCGCTCTGGGAAGAGCAGGTAGGTTCCACGTTCCCTCCCTGACTTCTCCGAGATAGGGCTGAGAGAGATTCCTGCCTGCAACCTTGGAGAAGCCACTGCCAGTCTGTGCAGACAATACTGAGCTAGATAGACCAATGGTCTGACTTGGTATATGGCAGCTTCGTATGTTCCTATGTACCTAGAAATTCCAGGGATTGAACCTAGAACCATGCACATACAAAAATGGCTCTCTGCCACTGAACACAACCCGGCTCATTTTAGTTTGTCCTAATAAAGGCATTACTCTCCTTTGATGTTAGGAATGAGTTCCTGGAATTAAGTCCCATTGCAATTCTGCATAAACTTGCAGCTCTGACTCTGAAATCAATGTGTTTCTATGTTCTCTGCTCATGAACTGTGATTTTGGAGGACATCCTCTTGGCATTGCTATGATGTCCTGGCTCTTTATATTCACAGTAGATCTTGTGGGTTACTTTTTTCAGTAAAGAAATAAAGTAAGAAAACTGTTCTTGGGCAGAGTGATTGTGTCATAGGCTGACTGCAATCACTACTGAACATATGTAGTATCTGGCCTGTAACAATGATCAGCATTTGCACTGCTATTTTCGAATTAGAGGAAAGCTGGTCTTGTGGTAGCAAGCATGACTTGTCCCCTTAGCTAAGCAGGGTCTGCCCTGGTTGCATTTGAATGGGAGACCACATGTGAGCACTGTAAGATATTCCCCTCAGGGGATGGAGTCACTCTGGGAAGAGCAGAAGGTTCCATGTTCCCTCCCTGGCAGCATCTCCAAGACAGGGCTGAGAGAGATTCCTGCCTGCAACCTTGGAGAAGCCACTGCCAGTCTGTGTAGACGATTCTGAGCTAGATAGACCAATTGTCTGACTCAGTATATGGCAGCTTCCTATGTTCCTATGCTCCTATGAATTTTGGTAGGAACTGAAGGGTAGTAGGGAACTGACAAAAGATGGTGTCTCTACATGCCAGATGAGAGCCCCCCTGAGAAGGTAGTCCAGTTGTGGCATTGAGTTTCCCTAAAACAAGACCCAGAGTAATGACCAGTAGCCAGTGTCTTGCTCCCTTGATAAAAGGACTGGAAGGCCCATAGAGAAACCATTACAAATGCCAGCCAACATCCAGGGCAACAAAAACCGCATATGGAATGAGCAAAGTTGTTCCAGAGCAAGAAGATGACTTAGTTGCACTAAAAGCCAGGGATTTACAGAATTGCATTATAGAGCTATAGCCGTCTTGCATAAAACTTCCTATTAGAACAAATGAGGCATGCCGCAGTTGCGCAATTGTTGCACAAATGCAAGCATGGGTGTGGTTGTGCAACACTAGTCAGAAACACAAGCTCCAGACTTAGTGCAACATTCTTCTGCATGCAGTTCGTTGCTCTGGAGGACAGCCACGAAATTGGTGAATAGGAAAATGAAGCACTGACATGCCAAGGGAATTTCCATTAGGATGGACATCTGCTTGAGTCAGCAACAACAGACATGCTTTGAAACGTATATGTTGTGAATGTGATGGTACTTTAAAACATATAGAGGTCATTCACACAATCCAAAACTGTCTTCTGCCTGGGTTTGGGAGCTGTGTGTGCTCCCAGTTTTCAGTTGTGTGGAAGCAAGGTAGGAGGCAAACCTGGATAACCTTTCCTCCTACCTTGCTTCCACACAATCACTTCTACCCAGGTTTTCCTCTTACTTTGCTTCCACACAACCAAAAATTAGGAGCACCTACAGCTCCCAAACCCAGGTAGAACACAATTTTGGATTCTGTGTATGACCTCCTTCTTTGCTTATCCCTGCTAACTGAGCAAGGAGGCACCTTTTAAAGTGGTGATTCTCTAATGTTTAGCAGCGGGAGAGCAACTGGCCCTATCCAGCCCTAGCACAGCATCCCTCCAGTGGCTCTTGTTGGTGTCTTTCTTATGTTTCTGTTTAGATTGTGAGCCCTTTGGGGACTGGAAACCATCTATATAATTATTTCCCGTAGATGTGCCTGTCCTGGATGCGTGGGGATGCGTCCCGGCACTCAGTGGATTGGCTGGGTGGTGGAGGCACCGAATTGGCTGGGCAACGAAGGCTCGCATGCAGCAGGAGGAGTGCATTGGGCGGTAGAGGAGGGGGTTGGGCAAAAATGACAGGGAGAGAGCATGGCGGGGAGAGAAAGCGCTGCTGGGGGGCGGGGAGGGAAAGCTGCTGGTGGCAGGAGGAAGACGGGGACCTCCAGAAGGCCGGGAATGGACTGGGGTGGAAGGGGAGGAGCGGCTGGGAACAGACTGGGGAAGGACGGGGAACAGACTGGGGCAGAAGGGAGTGAGGGAAGCAGCGGGGAATGGACATGGGAAGGATGGGGAATGGACTGTGGTGGAAGGGATGGGGAGCAGTGGGGAACAGACTGCGGAAGGACAGTGAACGGACTGGGAGCAGACTGGGGTGGAAGGGAGGGGGGAAGCAGCGGAGAGAGAAAGTGGTGGAGCCCGGCTGGGCAGAGACAAACTAGCGACGCAGACCAACTAACTGGGGCAGAAGGTGGGGATGGACACTGGGGCAGAAGTGGGGGAGACTGGGGCAGAAGGTGGGGGGAGGGCAGAGGAGATGGGGCAGAAGGTGGGTGGAGGGCAGGGGAGACTGGGCAGAAGGTGGGGGAGGGCAGGGGAGACTGGGGCAGAAGGTGGGGGAGGGAGCTGAAGGTGGGGGAGTGTACTGCCGCACAGAGAAAGAAACAGAGAAGATAGGGGGGTAAAAGCTGCAGCAGGGGGAAAGAAATGGACCTGGAGGGGGGGGGGAAGAAAAGGGGCTCAGATCCTCTGTGCCAGGTCACCATCAGGAGCGGACTGTGGAGAGCACCTGAGGCAGGTGCCGCCCTAGAGGTCCACTGGGTCCAGTAGAAAGCTGCCGGGCTAAGACCGGCAGAAAAGGCACCAAACTGCTGTGCGGTGAGGGCTGGGAGGGAAACACAAAACCCACACAAAGCCTCTCCCGGTAAGTGCACAACTGCACAGATGCTCTGTGTGGGGTCAGTCTCATCTTATGTATTTAATGTTCATTTTTCTATGTAAACCAGTTTGGAAACCTTTGTTGAAAAGCAATAGATAGATATTAGTGGTAGAGCTTTGAAATATAATATTTGGCAGACATATGCTACTACATAATTATATGCTGCTTTTCAAAAAAAGTTCTCAAAGCAGTTTACATAGAAAAAGAATAATAATAAGATAGTTTCCCGTCCTCAAAGGACCCACAATATAAAAAGAAACACAGAAAAGTAGACACCTGCAACAGCCACTGGAGGCTGAATAGGGTCAGTTGTTCTCCTCCTACTAAATTTAAAGATAATCACCACTTTAAGCGATGCCTCTATGCCTGAAAAGTGCCACTATGCCCAGTTAGCAGGAGGGTAAACACACACACAGAGACACACATAATGCATATTTGCATATTAAATGCTTGAATGGAGTCTCTGGCATAGTCAGAACCAAGTATAAGCCATGAATGTTAAGAAGAGATAAGGAACCAGTGAAAGAATGGAGGAACAGATGTTAAAAGAACGTGTTGTAGATGTGAAGACAGGGAGTGATCAGTTATGCAGCATGCTCTGGACCCTTGGACAGGGAAGGAGCAAGAAGACAGAGATGATGCAATTTTGGATCCATTAGAAAGGTGACACCATTATCACCTCACCTGGTCCCTGGCCAGTTTAGATTATAAAAGGGGGACCCTTAGAGGCCCAAGTGAGAACTTCAACCATTGACTAGATCCATGTGCTGCAAGTGTGAACACCAACACCCAACACCAACACAAGTATGGACCCTGACTTGCACACAGTAAGGTTATTCACACACGTTGCCCTACCCGGGCTTGTAAAGCCCTACCCGGGTAGTGCTGCTCGTTCGGAGTGCCCTTCACATTTGGAGCATCATTTGGAGTGCTCTTCACGAGGGTAGCCCGGGTTTTGTACCCAGGCTTTTAGTGAGGTGGAAGGGCACAAGTGCGCCCTTCTACAAGTGCACCCTTCTACCCCACTCCCTGTCATATGAACGCTTGGGGTGCCTGCAGCCTGAGCTTTCATACAGCCGGGCAGCAAGATTGCCTGGCATTGGGGAACCCCCCCCCATGCACTGGGCCCCTTGCGCAGTGCATTGTGGGATGCGGGAGGCTGCAGCCTGCTTCCCCCCACCCCCTTGGCGTTCACACCCTGTTCATGTGGATGTGTGGTGCTGGGAGGCCCGGGAGCGGCACCGGTCATGAGGGGAGGAAGGAGCCTTCCTGCCTTCCCCCCAGCCCTCCGCAGGCCAGGTAAGTTTTGGTTGTGAGAATGATCTTAGTGTCTGGCCAACACTGTACTGGAAGGCAGTGAAGCACAGTGGGTAAGATTACTCTAAAAGAGTAACTTTGATAAATTAGCTGACAAGCTAAGGCATGATATATGAGTGTCTGCATGCTTAGCAAGGAAATAGGAATTACAACAGGGAACTGGATTGGGATATTAAAGTGATGTATTGCATTTAAGGTTGTTTATGTTTTATTTTGAGATAGAAATTGTGTTATTTTGGGACACAAATCCCCTGAACTTGGGTTATGCATTTTATTTCAGATAAAAACCCAGATCCTGCCAAGTGACAGTGTGACTTGCATCTTTTTGGAGTACTCTTCACTGGGGTAACCCCTGCTAAATGGGCAAAGAGGCACTTTTTAATGTGGTGATTCTCTTTATTTAGCAGGGGGAGAGTTACTGGCCCTATCCACCCCCAGCACAGTACCCCTCCAGTGACTGTTGCTGGTGTCTGTCTTATGTTTCTTTTTAGCTTGTGAGCCCTTTGGGGACAGGGATCCATATCTATCTATCTATCTATCTATCTATCTATCTATCTATCTATCTATCTAAAACTCTTTGGAAACTTTTGTTGAAAAGTGGTATATAAATATTTGTTGTTTGTTTCCATCTCAAATGAAAGATCCTGGATTCACAGAAGGTTCCCTTGGGTCTACTCCCTAAGTGTATATCCTTTTTCTGGATCCACTGCAGCTTAATTACCTCTGTTACCAGCTGGCATGCACAGCTCTGCCTTTCCATATATCCACCATAGTTTTGATACCCATAACCAGTATCCACTCCCCAGCCTGTCCCTCATCCACTGTAGACAGACGTTGACTGCAGTTAGCTCCCCCAGAAGTTGACTGTAACACATGTGGCCATCATGCCTCAAAAACATTTTTTTGAAATCTTTCCTTGTCTTCTTAACACCTAATGGGTAGACCAGGCTGTTCACCAACTAAATCTTGTAAAGTGTGCTGTTGAGTGGATGTCGACTCCTGGAGAGCACAGAGCCCTGTGGTTTTCTTTTGGTAGAATCAGGGGCGTAACTATAATAGGGCAAGGGGAGACAGTTGTCTGGGGGCCCACTGCCTTGTGGGGGGCCCAAGCTTGGGAAACATACCTGTGGGGATTCAAACCAGAAACCTCTGGCTTGCTAGGCAAGTCATTTCCCCGCTGCGCTCCCATTGTAATCTGATAGCTCCAATTTAAATGACTTGGTTAGTCTTTCATTTGTTTCTCATGAGGGCAAAGAATGGCTATCCCATATCTTTGTAAAAGAACACGGGAGCAGTTATTTATGTTAGGAATTGGAGAAATGGTCTTAATCTTCCTGTGGCTGACTTTCTCTAAGTGTTCTGACCCATCAGCATATTATGTAGCATTAACACGCCCGTGGCATGCTTGGCCCGGCCATGTAGTACATGAGCAGCTTCTGCTGTTCTCCAAGTATCATCCAGTCCTGTACTGTAGCCTCAGTCCTGTACTCCAGCACTCAGTTACTGGGCAAGAGAACCACTATGACACGGGTTCAACCTGGGGTCCATGGAAGTCCATAAGGTAGGTCCTGGTGGTCCATGAAAGATTAAATATATAATTAACAGTGACTGATTGATTGGTTAAGTGCCATCAAGTCGGTGTTGGCTCTTAGCGACCACACAGACCTCATAGGCAGCTCCCCACAAACATGATCTGTAATCAAAATGGTACTTATTTCTCCCTCTAATTCTTAATTTAGTGTTTTAAAAAAACCATTGTGGCTGGTGATGATGGGAGTTGTAGTCCAATAACATCTGGAGATCCAGGGTTGGGAACTCCTGTATTATATAACTATTATATAACTGGGGTGAAGATCTGGAGGTCCGTAGGTTCAAAAAGGTTAAGAAGAACCCCTGCTCTATGGTGTAGTCTTCCTAGCTATGAAAGGAAATGGTTAAGGGATGGGGGAAGTGAAACTGACAAACGGGGAAGGAAGGAAAGCTAGGGCAGAAGAGGGCCACAGCAACCAGCCTACCCTTAATGTGTAATATACATGTCTTTTAAAAGTTGCCATTTGGGGGGAACATTGAAAACAGTTATGTGCAATACTTTGGCATTTTTGTTGAGTGATATGGAGAGAGCCTGAGATGGAGGTGCGGCTACCTGTCTGGGAGTGACTTTGGGGAG
Organism: Hemicordylus capensis; assembly: GCF_027244095.1. Lineage (NCBI taxonomy): Eukaryota > Metazoa > Chordata > Lepidosauria > Squamata > Cordylidae > Hemicordylus > Hemicordylus capensis. The sequence continues at coordinate 31,397,268 of NC_069661.1, read as the reverse complement.
TGCCAGCTCAGCCGGCCACCCCCTCAGTGCCACTCCTGGACAGACTTGCTTCCTGCATCCTGCAGTCTACTTCCAGTCCAGAGTTCCATCTAATGCTGAGTTTTTGTTGTTGAATTTTTCTGTGTTCTAGCACTCTAACAGCAGTACAGTAGAACTACTACAAAACCCATAGCAAGTTTCAAGCTCCGTAGTGGGGGGTGCAGGGGATGGCGGGGATTATATGCCTGGTACACAGAAAAAGCAGAGGGGGGGTGTCTTGTCTTGGGGGTTGGGAAGCCTGTGTTCCACTTGGTTATCATACACATACATACATACATACATACACACACACACACACACTCCTATGCAAGAACATCCATATATCAGAGCAGCCCAGGAACCTTTCCTTTCATAAACAAAGAAAGAAGTAATAACAATTCCCTGGTGTCTGAAAAGGGAGGGGGCCTGCTTGGTGCTCTGCTGTCCCATGAGATATTTTCAATGAGGTAGCGATGTGGTGGATCTTCCAGTTGCTCTAGTATACTGATGTTCTGAACACTGACGCCCCTCAAGCGTCAGAACACTGTGGGAAAATGATAGATAGATAGATAGATAGATAGATAGATAGATAGATAGATAGAATAGTGGTTAGAGTGCTAGGACCGGGGAGACCCGAGTTCAAATCCCCATTCAACCATGAAACTTACTGGGTGACTCTGGGCCAGTCATGTATCTCTCAGCCTAACCTACTTCACAGGGTTGTTGTGAGGATAAAAACAACCATTTACACTGCTCTGAGCTCCTCAGAGGAAGAGCAGGATATAAATGTAATAAATAATAGATAGATAGATCCAGGCAACAGTAGGGAAGTGCTTCCATTCCAGAGCGAAGCCTCCCACCCCCAGTGGGACTGGAAAATGTGGTTTGGAGAGTTAGTGCTACATTACAGTAGCTGGAGCTTCCCACTGATCTAGCATCAGTTACTTTTGGACAAGAACACCGGAGAAATATATCTTTTTTTAAAAGTCAGAAAATCACATGTATCCTCAGGCACCACACATGCTCACACATGTATTCCACCCATTCTCTTCACTAACTCCTCACGGGTGATGTGCCAAATGGAAGCAGGAGATGGGGCCTCTTCTACAGCCCTATTGGCCAGATATGGATGGGACAGATGGGTGGGGGAGACCAGCTGTGTGAACAAACCAACATTTGATAAACTGTAAGGTAAAGTGTGCCGTCAGGTTGATTTTGACTCCTGGTGCCCACAGAGCCTGTGGTTTTCTTTGGCAGAATACAGGAGGGGTTTACCATTGCCTCCTCCCGCGCAGTATGAGATGATGCCTTTCAGCATCTTCCTATCACTGCTGCCTGATATAGTACCAGGGGGGATTTGAACTTGCAACCTTCTGCTTGTTAATCTAGCATTTCCCCACTGCAGCAGCAGCACTTAAAACTGTAATGAAACATAATGAATCATAATAAAAAGCAGCAATGTGAACGGCCTGATTTACTCCAATTTATTTATTTAACTTATATACCGCCCAAACTTTCATCTCTAGTTTGTGCTTATTTACACTTGTATACTCTTTATATACTCTCATCCTGGGAAATGCTTGACTATCAAGCAGAAGGTTGCTGGTTCGAATTCCCGCTGGTACTATATCGGGCAGAAGCGATATAGGAAGATGCTGAAAGGCATCATCTCATACTGCACAGGAGGAGGCAATGGTAAACCCCTCCTGTATTCTACCAAAGAAAACCACAGGGCTTCTGCGGTCTCCAAGAGTCGCAATCGACTTGACTGTGCACTTTACCTTACTCTCATCCTAACTTAAGTTACACCCCTTTCTCCTGTAGCGTTTATGTTAACTGGAAATGCAAAAATGGAACCTTCCCTTGATATGGCCGTGTTTAAAAGGAAATCCAGACGGCAGGAGACTAGAACTCATTCTTGCTCGCGCGGGCGCGGGAGATGGCTCGCAGCTAGGCTCCAGCGGGGCTAAAACTACTGTACTGACTGACCTAAAACTAATTCTCCTCACCGCAAACCAGAAGCGTTTGAACGGCGTGTCACTTTAAATGTGGGCGGAACCCAAAGGGACGGCTCCTCCGCGCGAGTTGTTCTCTTCAGTTTACCAGCCGGGTCCCCGCCCCACTCCTGATTGGTCCTCTCAGAACGCAGAGGGCACCGCCCCTTCCTTGCGATTGGTTAACTTGGCGATTCGGTTTCCCGGATGCAAGAACGTTGGAGTGGGGTATAAAGAGCTCGTGAAAGGCGGGAGCGGACGCAGTTTTGAATTGCTACGGGACGAAAGTAGGGCGTACAGACAGTAGCTGGCTGCCTTCCACGCTTCTTCTCCTCCCGAGTGTGAAGAGAGACTTCATTCAAAATGGTGAGCAGTACCGGGAGAAGGTGGTGTGCGCGCGCATGAGAGGGCCTGTGCCCCTGAAGCGTGTGAGGCAGCGGCCATTGAAGGGAGTGAGTCGCTGAGCACAAGATGTCTCGCGCTACGAGCGGTCCTTGGAGCAGCTTCGTCTTGGATGCACGAATAGAGAGCGATAGGGGCACGGTCCTACCTACACTCACCCATACACGACTACCGTCGCCCGCGGGTCGGGTGTGCGACTCCTAAGGCGCACGCGCTCTTTAGCCGGCTCGTGGTGGCACCGGGCGCAGGCGCGTGGAATCGGAAGGTGTGGCTGGAGGGGGGCTATTACGAGGGTAGTGCATAAGCGCGCATGCGTGGATTTCGCGCGCGCGTTCTGCGTCTCAGGTTCTCTATCGTAAATGTCTCTTATCTTCCTGGAGCCGGTAGGGGGAGGAGGAGAGCACGTGGTGTTCGAGATGCAGAGTTCTAATTCGCGCTATCTTGGTTCTGTTGTGTTCCTCTGTATCAGGCTGGCGGGAAAGCTGGGAAGGACTCCGGAAAAACTAAGACCAAGACAGTGTCCCGTTCGCAGAGAGCCGGTTTGCAGGTGAGCAGGCGTGTGAGATTTCGGTTGGGTATACACGCTTGAGGGGCGTCAGTGTGCTGTAGTAGAGTGAGATTTCTTGGAAGAAGGCTCTCGCTTATCTCTTTCCACCCTACAAACATGTGGGCCACTCGATTGCTTTGCAGATGAAACTGTCGTTGGGCAGACTTCAAGCCTGAGCTGCTTTTTATATGTATAAAAGCTGGCAAGGTTTGGGGGTGGGAATAGAAACAATTGCAGATATGTAATCGGGTACCTCTGAGTCCCTGATCTTAAGACTTTTTTTTTGTTCCATAACTGAACTCACTGATACTGAAGCCTAATCTTGAGGTGTGGTGGGAGCGCCTCTTTTATTATTGTTAAATAACTGGGAGTTGCACTTGCTGAGCTCTAAAGTAAACTGCCCAAAGATCTAGGAGTAGATAATTTACTTTCTACTCACCATGTGTCTAAAAATGCTTTTTGTTGATCTCTTGTAAGGGCTTTAGAGGCTGTGAGGTTGGCTTAAAAACTGGTGGTATTTAGTTGTGCTTGGACTCTGTTTGTGTATAGTTCCCAGTTGGACGTATTCATCGGCATTTGAAATCAAGGACTACCAGTCATGGGCGTGTGGGGGCTACAGCTGCTGTGTATAGTGCTGCTATCCTGGAATACCTCACAGCTGAGGTAAAAGCTTTTGTCTGGGTATATGTTTTGGTTGGGGGTGGGTGGAAATTGTGTTGGGGTGCAATCTGTAATTGTAAATATGTAATCTGCATATCTCTGGATACACTAACTCAAAACATCCATGTAAAACATTAGGCAGTATAAACTCAAATTACCATGACTATTAAAGAGATCCAAGACAAGGTTGTATGCTTCAGGAAAATGGTTTTTCTTTTAGTGCTTATCTAAAGACTAAATGAGTATGGTTTTAACTGTAGAAATTGTGTTGCAGGTACTTGAACTAGCAGGAAACGCATCCAAAGACTTGAAGGTGAAGCGAATCACTCCCCGTCACTTGCAGCTTGCAATAAGAGGTGATGAAGAACTGGATTCCCTAATCAAAGCAACAATTGCTGGTGGAGGTATGTACCAGCTTTTGTAACATGGTTTTGCTATTAATACTGTTTAAATACACCTATACAACTGATGACTCTGATCCCTTGAGCATATTGGCTAACTCTTTTTCTTTTCTTTTAGGTGTAATTCCACACATCCATAAATCTCTTATTGGAAAGAAAGGGCAACAGAAAACAGTGTAAAGGATCCTGGGATTCCTTAGGACTCTTAAATACTCAGTTGTCCAGTGTTGGTGGATTTCCAGTGGACTGCATCTGTGAAACACAATTTTGCCTTTCTGTAACCTTGAAGCTGGAGCCCATTGAGCTTTTTAACAAACCAAAATTCTAAATTGAAGTCTTAACCTTAATTTAAGTGTTACATGGCTTCAGAGAAGCTGTTGTCTGTAGTAGTTCTTGACTGGCTGTTTTAGACCTGTTGGTTTTGAGATCCTGACGCTGTTGGTTTTTTATGCTTAAAGTTCCTTTATTCAAACTTGTTTATCCATACACTATAATTTAACTACAAAATTCTTGACTCTAGTAACAGAATTTGTATTTTGAAATGAAAACTATGAAGTATGTAAAGCTGTTGCTGATTTCAAGAACCTGTTGTAGCTAAATCTGAACATACAGCTTTAAACTGGAAACAAAGGAACATTTTTGTTTTTTGTACAGACCCCATTTTCATTCTAGTGAATGAATTCAATAAATGTTATCAGTATGAGCTGTCTTTAAGCAGACTTCTTCTAGCTAGCATACTGAATAGGGAGATGGGCTCAATACAGTAACTTCCTACTATGAATTAAGCAATAAATATTGCCGTAGATAGAAATGTACCAGCTACATTTATATAAACTAGCTGTTAGAGTATGTAACGCCCTTATACAAAACTTGGTTTCTCCCCTTCTTTGTATAGCTAATGTGGCTGGTTGAGATCAAGCAAGCTAACTAGAGCAATGGAGCAGGCCCATGGTGTAGCCAAACAGCTAGAGCAGTGGTAGAAGGCAGATCAGCAACTACTAGCTGTCCAGCTGTTCTTGCAGTACATCAGCAAAATGCTGCGATTTCATGTAATTCAATAGCAAGTAAAACTACAAGTTCTGTCAATTAGTCCTATACTAATTATCCTAACCTACAAAATGAATACTTGGCTTTGAAGAGACTTTTGTATTCCTGCTTTGTAGGAACAGAGATCTAAATTTGTACTTGCATGAACCAGTTACCTCTGATGTATGCCCATAAGCCATTTTGCATCGGGCTCTTGTTACATCTCAACTAGCAGGAAAGTAGAATACCCCGCCCCCACCCCAACTTAAAGTGCCCCCTTTCAGTGGGAGAAACTGGATACCATTGGCAAAGGGGTATAGGAGTGGTAGCCAGTGTTCCCTCTAACAGAATTCCCAGATGTTGACTACAATTCCCATAATCCCCAAGCAAAAACCATTGCAGATGGTGATTCTGGGAGTTATAGAATCCCTGTTAGAAGGAACACTGGTGGTAGCAGCACTAGTAATGCAACAGTAGTAACCACTAGCCCTATGTCAGCCCTCCTGGAGCAGGCTTAGCCTGTCTAGTTCAGCAACCTGTAAGATATGGCTAGGAACCCTATAAGGAGATGAAGGCATATTTCCTCTCTAGTTCTGCTCCCCTGTGATTAGTACTGAGGTAGCATAGTCAAAATTATTCATTGATATAAACCATGAACTTGTCAATCTCCTTCAAAGCTACTGTGTCAAATTTGTGTCAAATTGCATATTTCTCTGAAGGAATACATATTATTGATGATCTTTAGTATAAAATGGCCAGAGCTACTAGATAGTAGTCATGAGGCAGAGTTGAGCAAACACTAGGTTAAATGTAAAGTTTGAATAAGTTGACTGACTTCAGAGGTAATAGTGGTTGTAATCTAGATGGCACAGCTGGAGTATATGCTTGTAACATCTAGATGCACTCACTTGCTCACAGTTGCATCAAGTACCAAATCAAATGTAACTTGATATGTGTGCATTTGCAGTACTTAACTCTTCCAGATTTGGCAGAAATTTATCTCTACTCTAGGCCTGTGTGAATATTTTCTTGAATCGTGTTTACAATTAATAGGGGATGACAATACTTCACAGTGGTAAAGGTAAAGTGCTGTCGAATCGCTGTCAACTCCTGGCAACCACAGAGCCCTTTGTCTTTGGTAGAATAAAAGAGGGGTTTACCATTGCCATCTCCCATGCAGTATGAGCCTTTCAGCATCTTCCTATCACTGCTGCCTGATAGGTGTTTCTTAAGGTCTTGGAAACTCACCAGTGGGGATTCAAACTCGCAACCTCCGGCTTGCTAGTCAAGTCATTTCTCTGCTGTGCCATTAGGTGGCTAGACATCTTGAGAATCGTGAAAAACCTCAATAGGTTTTTCCAGTGATTCATGAGGAATAATTAAAAAGTTCCAACTAAGACTTTATTCAAATATATGAACTTAGAATTGTGTGTGCCTTTTGGAGCTGGGTGGTTAAACATATCTTGCTTTTCTCCATATCTCTTCAGCATGTTGTAAGCTTAAAGATGGTTGCAACATGCAGTTTAAAATGGCAATATACAGAAAGTCTCTGTTTGTACCACAGCACTAGCAGGGAGGCTATATAGAGGGCCCACTTGCATACTACTACCAAAAGAGCCTCTGGCAGCAGTAACATGTGAGAATATCTCACATGTATGAGGGGGCAGGCAATCATGCAGCAAGCCTGGTTTCAAGCTGTTCAGGGCTCTAAAATTAATTGCCAGTATCTAGCCATGCAATAAAAGCATAATCAGTTTACCTGCATTACACTGCTGTTGGGAGCAGAGAGGTTATCTTTCCTAGGCTAGCTGTGGCTGTTTCTTTTAATAAGATTATATGTCCCTGTGAGAAACATACTAACTCCAAGAACTATCTAAGGATGATGAAAAGAAGAGCATGTTCACAAGAAGATCTCTCTGCACTTCATCACAATAAGTCAATCTCATCAAGCAGGATTTCAGTTGTGTACTATGATCCAGTTAACAGTATATGATGTGAGGAAGATATTTATTTCTCTGGCATACATATGGAAGAGGGAAATATATAATATCCTATGTATGTTTTTGTTTTGAAGTGGATCTCAAGTTACTTGAGAAGAAAAATGTGTTAAATCTTATATCTCAGTAGTAGAAGTGGGAGTGCTTCCTTTACTAAAGGAACATTAATGGATGTTAGAAGTTTCAAGACTTGAAATGAAGCAATTGTGTTAAGGAGGGGAAGAAGTGCTTTGTTCTTAGTGTATATACTGTAATATTACGTGTCTAATGCATTTCTACTCTGGCATACTGGAGGGAATGCTTCTTAAGATGACAGCTGCAATCTCCAGATTTGTTACAGTCATGGTTCCTGAGATGCAACACCTTTTTTTGAAGATATCAACAGATTTTCTTAAGCAAACTTGCTGCAAACCTAAGTAAAAGTGGTTTCCAGGTGCTTCCTATCTGTACTCTAAAACTGATACCACTCTGCATATAACCTGACTGCACACCAGTTTTCCTGTCCTTGGTGCTGTAGAGAAAGTGTCACTGGTAGCTAAGACAGAGTCTGGATTAGCTATCAGTGTCTGGCTGCCAGACACCTACCAGCAATACTAAGTATATTTACTGAGAAGTAAGCCATTCAGAGTGGATCTTAATTTCATGTAACTGTGTTTAGGGCTGCAATCTAAAATGTCTTCCTATGCATTAAATTGGCTTTTTTACATTCCTATGTACATCTTTTGCATTGCAATGAATAATTTTGATCCTTAATTGGGGGGGGAGGGGAGAGACTTAAAATGCTATGTCAATCGCGTTACCAAAAAATGCTCAATAAAATTGTTAGTCTGGATGGCAGCGATTACTATTAATTTGCTCATGAGTATTCCAACTGAAATTAATAGGACAAGTTAGTTATGACTACTTATCCTATTAATTTCAGTGGGAATATTCATGAATAATTCAGTCTGGCTGTCAGCCATTGATTATAAAGGCAGCGTTTTTAAACTAGCAGGATTTACTCTGGCATAAGCTTCTGTGAGACAGCCCTCTTCTGCAGAAGCATGGAGAGGGCCCTGCCCCGTCTACACATATCCATTTATATATCCATGCCAGCCTTCTATGGAGAGTGTTCCTCGGAACGCAAGCGGGCCAGGCCTTTGCAGAAACCCGAACGAGAGACGGTTACAAGCAGCCTTCAGCTCCAGGTCTACACACACTGAGGCTTCCTGCGGCCCGGGGAGGAGGTAGCACGCATGCGCACACCGAGCGGGGCGACCGGTTGCAGAGGCTGCCTCCGGAAGCGAGAGCGGCGAGGGCTGCGCTGGGACCGGCCGGCGGGTTCCGCGTCTCCGGCTTCGGGAAGTGGGGGAGGATGCAGCCGAGGGTCGCCGCTGGCCTCAGCGGCCGGGCGGGCGCGGAGTGAGCAGCGCAAGAGTCCCGAGAAGAACTCCAGCCCCCCCGAGCCGAGCGTCGGTCTCCCTGCCAGTCCGCCCGCCCTACCCGGTTCCCTCCGCGCCCCGGCGGCGCCCGTCCGGCTGGTCCGCCGCCGCTCTGGCCCCGTCAGGCCCCTTCTCTCTGCGCTGCGGCGGGCGGAGGCGGCGGAAGGAGAAGCTCATGGAAGGGAACCGCGACGAGGCGGAGAAATGCATCGGAATCGCCCGGGAGGCCCTGGAGGCCGGCAACAGGGAGCGAGCGCTGCGCTTCCTCCACAAGGCCCAGAAGCTCTACCCGACTGAGACCGCCAAGGGTGAGCGCCCCCCTCACCGCCCCCCCCCCCGGGCTGTCACCCGAGCTCCTCCTGACACACTCGCGCTTCCCTTTAGTCGAGGCCAGCATCTCAGGGCACGCACAGGAGGGGCCGCTCCGGAGCCAGCCCTCCTCAGCGGAGAGAGCTGCCTAGTCCGAGTCAGGCCATTGGACCTCCTAGCTCAGAACTGCCCACACTGACTGGCAGCAGCATCTCTCCAGGCCTTCAGGCAGGAGTCTTTCCCGTCTGCGTGTCCTCTACCCTAGCTGGGACTTCTCCCTGAGGTTCTTAGCTTAGAGAGCGCCCTAACCTCCCTTCTTTCAGGTGTCAGACGTCCAAAATAGCAAGAACAGTCTTTGACATTTCTGTGTGGAGAACTTAATGTATTTCACACACATTCCCTCAGCAGTGCTTGCAACAGCTTTGTCATGGAGCTCTCTATTCGGTTCAGACAGGAGGCTTTCTCAGCCCCGGAGATGCTAGTGGTTGAACCAGGACCTTCTGCAGGCATGTGCTCTACCACTAAACTGAGGCCTGTCTCTAGGATCCTTAACATCTATATTCTGAGTCTTCAAAGCCCCTCTTATTTCAGGCATCAAAGGTTCAAAATAACAATAGTTTTTAGCATATACACATGAAGCATTCAAAATGTCTTAAGTGTATTTATTACCTTAGCGATACTTATGACAATCCTGTAAAGTAGGTCAGTATTATTATTCCTCTGTTGCAGTTGGGGATTGGGTTATGAGAGAGTTTGCCTGAAATACCTGGTGAGTTCATGGCTGAGGTAACAGTTTGAGCGTGGGACTTCCTAGTTCCTCCTGTTTTGAACAGGACATTGCATTATACTTATTTATGAATTGCATTTTTATCCTTCCCTTCCTCCAAGAAGCTCAGGGGGAAATACATGGATGTTGCATTATTCCTTAAATTTCCTTGTTAAAGAAATCCTGTGGCTCTTTGTGTGTGGCTGTGTGTGTGTGTGAGAGAGAAAGAATTTCTGTTATGACTGGTCAGTGATGCTGTATCATAGCTATACTTTCTATATAGCAAGTCCTATTGAATTTACCCGTAAACAAACTTACTTAGAACTGTTCTGGAAGTGTGAAAAGTGTGTTACTATTCTGGCAACCTTTTCTTTCTTTCTTTGTTCTCATTGTAGATAGTAGAGATGTGTAAATCAATTTGAGCTTGAAACAAAACACTCTTAAAATAAAGGGCCTGTTTTGAGCTTGAAGTGAAACAGCCCCGTTTCTACTCTAAATGTTCCGAGCACCATTTTGAGGTCTATCTGTCTGGGAGGAGCTGGTCTACCACTTGGGGTTGTGGAGTATAGACTGGTCTTCCAAAGCAGGCAGATGCACTAAGTCTGGATTGGATGACTCTACACTCACCAACTCCAATTGGTAGACCAGCTCTCTTCAGAAAAAACAGGCCTCAGAATGCACTCAAAACATTTTGAGGTTGATTCATTGAAACAGCTGGCTGGGCTATTTCAATTCTATTTGAATTGATTCGAGGATTTTGCAATTTGTTTCAAGCTCAAAACTAATAGCAAAATCCATTCCATGTACAGCTCTAGTAGATAGTAGAATTGGCAGTGGAGTGGAGTGCGACAACTGCTTTGCAACTTCTACGTTCTTGTTTTTACAAAGAAGAGTGCATCTTCTTGATGGGAAAACATTTGGAAAAGTGTAAATTGTACCTGTTGAAAGTTTAGAAACTAAATTTTAAGGCATACCTATATAACATGTAAACCAATTTTAGTCTGGTTCAGCTGCCATGATTTTTGTAAGGGAATCTATTTGTTTGAGGATGCTGAGAACTGCTAGAGATTCCTAGCCTCTCCATGAGTTTGCTGTTCCCAGGACTTGAAGCAGTTTAATTGTGACCATTAAGCAAGTTTAAGTTTCTTACTCAGCAATCCAGTGCAAACTTGCCTGAGAATAGACTCTATTATACACAGTGGGACTTGTTTTGAATTAACATGCTCTGTATTGCTCTGTAACATATCAATGAATTTAAGTATGTATAATCTGTGGGTTTTAAAAAAACACCCAAATAACCCTGATTCTGCCCCAAGAATTATGTGACCTGTATAAATTATGCAAACTTAACACAGCACTGAAGCCCTGATCACTGACAATTCTACTCGATTCTCATCATACTCCTTGCCCACATAAGAAGCTGCTTTATACCAATTTTTATTATTTTTAATTTTATTTAGCAAATTTATTGACCACCTTGACTTCCATAGGCTCAAGGCGGTTTACATAAATTAAAACAGCAAAAACAAGAGGGAAAAAGGGGAGCACACACACTCACTACTAAAAGCCTGGCAAAATAAGCAAGTTTTCAAAAACTTCTTAAAGGACAGAAGGGAGGTGGCATCAGAAATATCAGGAGGCAGGGTGTTCCATAAGGAGGAGGCTGCAACAGAGAAGGCCCTCCTTTGAGCTCGGGCCCTACGTACCTCCCCTGGGCCTGGAACGCTGAGAAGGCCCACCTGAGATGACCTCACAGGACGGGTCGAAGTTGGACAGGAGAGGCCGTCCTGAAGGTACACAGGTGCCAAACCCTGAAGAGTTTTATAGGTGATAACCAGCACTTTGAATTGGACCTGGAAGCAAACTGGCAACCAATGCAGTGACCGCAATAAAGGTGAAACATGGTCAAATTTTCTGCTGCCCTTAAGTAGCCGGGTCACGGCATGTTGGGCCAGATGAAGTTTCCGAGCCATCTTCAAATGCAACCCCAGGTAGAGCGCATTGCAGTAGTCCAACTGAGAGGTGATTGAGGGCATGAGTCATGGTTGCCAGGGCCTGCCAGTCAAGATAAAGCCACAGTTGTTGCACCAGACAAAGCTGGGCAAAGGCTCTCCTGGCCACAGCTTTCACCTGCTGTTCCAGCAGGTGCTGTGAGTCCAGGAGCCTGCTCTTTCAAGGGGAGTGTGACCCCATCAAGGGAAGCACTCAAAACCAGAACCTGGCCAGATCGAGAACTGAACAAGAGCAACTGTGTCTTGGAGGGATTAAGCCTGATCTTGTTTTGGCCCATCCAAACCCTTACAGCCTCTAGACACTGGGTCAACACATTCACAACATCCCCAGATCTGCCCGGAGTAGTGATGTACAATTGTATATCATCAGCATACTGATGATACCTGACCCCAAACTGATGGATGACCTCACCCATCGGCTTCATATAGATGTTAAAAAGCATGGGAGTGAGGACTGAGCCCTGCGGCACTCCACAAGAGAGAGGCCATGGGCTAGAACACTCACCTCCAATGCAAACTGTCTGAAACCATCCACTAAGGTAGGAATGGGAACAGCACAAAACTAGTTGGGCCATTGGTCCACCTAATTCAGTATTGTCTACACTGACTGTCAGTGGCTTCCAAGGTTTCAGGCAGGAGTCTCTCCCAGCTCTAACTGGAGATGCCAGGGATTGAACCTGGGACTTTCTGCATGTGAAGCAGATGCTCTTATCACTGACCGATGACCTCACTTTAAACATACTCTGCAACTATAAGGACTATACAGTATCTTCTTTTAAAGTGAATGTTGGATTCTCAGGACACACAATTTGCTACATATAACATTTCTTGGTATGACTGTGGATGTGCATTTAGCCCGCTGATTGTAATTGCCAGTACTTGGCTCAGCACCTTGCTCTTCTCCCATTCTGTCACCTGCTACCTGTCTATTACCCAGATTATTTCCATGATTATGGAGAGGAACATTGAAATCTAGTGAGACTGTGGGATCTGTGAGGAATGTTTGAAATTTAGGAGACGCTTGATGTCTTCTCCTCTAAATAACACTGTATTCAGGCCCTAGCACTGTTAATTGAACCTAACTACAGCCCTGAATCAATACTTGAGCCTCTCATAGCTGGTGTAGACCAAAGGGCTTCCCAATCCAACCCTCCCCACCTCCCTGAGACACACACAGACACATGCATGCAAGTACTGCTCACATAAACTGCAGCTGGATCAGACCAAAAGCCCATCATACAGTTTCCACAGTGGCTAATCAGATACCTCCCATCTATCAGTGAGTACATCAACCAATACACTTTGTTTCTAAATTTCAGTGACTTGCACAAATAGATAGCCTTCTTTTGTCACTTGGAATAAGTAATCAGGCCCATGGGTGAGGAAACCTGAGATTATGTAATACCAGCCTACTTGGTCTGCACACTCCCAAGTCCTGTATCCAGATATTCTTCATTTCAAGTAGCTAGTCTTTATTCCTGAATGCTGTACCTACTTTGGCAATCCAATTTGATTCAGAAGCATAAATATTGTTATGCAAGTATGGTCCTTGAGAATTTGTAAATGGCAGTATATCTAGACTTACAACTGTTTTATGCCCGCAAATGAAACTACTCAGGGCATGAACTGATGATGCATTTAAAAGGCAGAGACGAGTCCATGTGAAATCCACATTGGAGGTATGCCCAGCCAATAACTGTCCTACGTACTGCCAAATGTATAAGAAAAACTTACTTGTGGCATTCCATGCACCAAATATCTCATTTAAATGGAGTCACATGTCCCTGTGTGTATAGTATTAGCATGCTAGGGATTCATGGCCCAAGTGAGCATGATGCAGGCATACTAATGTTGTGTAGCAGCTGAAGGCCCAGTTTAAATGAGATGCTGGGCCCATGGCATGCTGCACAGGTGCTATGTTTAAATTTGACTCTGTAGTAAAAACCTGAGGAAGAAGCAGGCCAGTTGTACACTTCTTGAGTAAGCAGATTGCCTAGGGCAGATTGAAACTACTGAGCATGTTCTCCTCTACTGCTTGATCTGTAGAGACATTCGTGCCTCCCTCATCCTTCCATTGCTAAGCAAGTATCCCAGTCATCTGAGCCAATTCTACAGCTCCTTGCTACTCTCTGACTCTAAGCCTGCCATCACATTTAGCATCACCAGGTACTGTGTGGCTGCGATCAGCATTCGTTGGCGAATGGCGGGCAGTGAGTCCTATCAGCCTTAATCTGACCCTCGGTGACTCTGGGCAGGCCCTGCAATTGCTCACGTGCCTCTCTTTTTACTGCTCCTTATAACCTTTAATCTGGCTGTTTTCCAGTTTTATTACTCAGGCTTTTATGTATTTCTATCTCCTCATGTCTTTTAACTTTATTACATTCATTTTTATGCCCCTCCCCCTTTTAAATGCCTTTCATGTATTTGTATGACTTTTGCTATTTCTCAGTCTTTTAGGCCCTCACGCTTTTGGTTATCTACTATTTTTAGTATTTTTAGTCCTTTTAGTATTAATATGTACCATTTTATATGTAATCACCTTTTATCTACTCTCACTTTTAACATATACTTTATGCTGGTCTATGACCGTAATAAAGATTGATTGGTTGAGTAAGCAGATTTACTTTAGGTTTATAATTGTATGGTGTGTGGCTATCTTCACATTCCCTTCTAAAAGCTTCTATTCCAGGCCCACCAAAAGACCTTCTGTTAAATCAGTTCCTTTAATTCAGGGGGGAATTGCTTTAGTTCAAGCTGCTGTTTACTTCAGTACATCTAGAGAAGCAGTGCAAGTTGCAGGAAGCAGTGCAACTGGATCTTCGTCATGAATATAACATGGCCCTAGCACTGCATCACATTAAAATCCAAGTATAAAAAAAGACTTAGGTTATAGGTCTTCCTATTTAATTGTGAGGTGGTATAGTGGGATAACAGTAATTTCTGCTAGGGTGAATGGGAGACAGCATATTATTTTTGCTTTGCAAACAAGTCAACATAATTTACCAGCTCTGAAATTTTTTTACTAGCAAACCTGCCTGCCCATACATAATTGTTACCCATTTGTGGTACACAGATGGCTTGAAAAAGAAAAGAATAAACTCTGATTTTTAAAAAGCTACTGTGTGACAATGACAAGGTTTGTGATGCAAAGGGCTGCAGAGAAGAAACAAGGATTTTCTAAAGCTTTAGATGCTTGATTATTGTTTGTAATTGTCATGGGATATTATTATTATTATTATTATCATCATCATCATCATCTATTTGATATGTTTCTTGTCTTGCTTTGTGTAGTCCCCTACACATTCTACATCTTTCCCTTAATTAAGCCTGTTTGAAGTTAAATTCTTGAGACTACTTGGCCATAGCTTCTGAAAGGGTATATTGGTACACTGGTCCAAGAGAATAAGTTGTGCCAAGTTGAAATGGGGATACTTTTAATTAGGCCAGTAGTTAGCTGTAAAGAGAATGCAGTCTTCTGAAACTCATAGAGCTCTTTTTCAACAGAATGAAAAGTTTGATTAAACACAGACAGCCTGTGGGCTGGAAAGTTTTTAATTAATATAAGGAATTCCTCTTTCAAGAAACCAAAACCCATGACCACTCCTATTGCAAATAACAATTGTCCAATTAGATTTATTGTTGGCAGCCACAAAACCAATTAATTAATTATTCATTCATTCATTCATTCAATTTATATTCAATTGCATATGCATAATCAATCAATCAATAATTGAATAAAATATGGGAGTCTAATCCTATGTCGCTATAATTCGGAAGTAAATTCCACTAAGTTCAGTGGGACTTCCTCCTAAGAAAGTGGCTTAGAAATCCAGTCTTAATGAAATATGATTTGCTGTTTGAGCTTCAGTGTAGAAATAAAAAAGGGTTCTTTTTGTTTCATTTAAATTTCTAGAGATGAAACTCACTTTATCTTGTGAAAAATATTGTGCGGGGTGGGATTATTACCAATCAAAACTTTCACATGATGAGCTCAGTCTGAACTTAGTACTTCAGTGTAAATATTAAATGGAGGCACAGTGAATACTTTAATGAACTAGCTGCCCAAATCTCTTAAAATATCATCCATCTACTTCACAGGCTGTGAGGTACTGTAGGGCCTTTGCTCTCAGAATGTAGGGCAAATGTGGATATCCGTATGTATATATTTAGTCATTTTGCTTAGACCAGGAGGAAGAATAACTGCGTCTACCCTTCTAAGCTAGCATTGCAGGGATAGCTGGTATGTCAGTTGCGTGATTGCTTTCTTATGGAGCTGGTTGACAGTGCTAAAGGCTAATGGGACTTGAATTATTATTTTCCATGTGGGCTTTGCTTCCCTGGTGTATTTCCAGGGTTCATATGGCACCCGCAGGCCCATGTGGCCCTGATCTCTCCTTTTTTCTTTTTTTTTTTAATACACCTGCTCCAGTGGGAGGAGAGATTTGTGCTTCCAACTAAAGAGACAAATGCTTATCTTTTCTCCCTGGTGAAAGAAACTTATTATTATGGAAGTGCCTAAAGGACTTTGCCTTTCGAGTAAAGTTTCTTTTCAGTGAAAAAGAGTGAAAGTGTCCACTTTTGAATTTGAATTCACTATAGAAAAGGTATTCTGCATTATTGTAATGATTCCAGTTCTTCAGCACAATGTTTGAGGACCCACTGGAGCATTTTGAGTGTTTGAATAAGAGCCAAGTCTGCAGTTTTTACTTACATGCCATAATGTGTATCATGGTGGACTTAAAAATCTGTTGGACACATTTCACATATTCTGTAGCATTTCTGTTCTGGAATTATTAACCCAAGGTTCAAACTCCAGTTTTAACCTTGGGTTATCACTAAGGTTTGCCACCAACACCTGAAGTTTGGCTGATGAAGCTACATCCAACTGCGGACGCAGCTATAACCATGGTTCCACACCGATCTTCATACCACAGTCGTAGAAGCGGTGGCACAGACCTGCCCAAGGATGTGGCTGCTCCATGCTTTTAGCTCTTCTCGCTGGCAGCCTCTAGGAAAACCAGCCCAGCCCCTCCTGTCACCTATGCAGCTATGGAGTTGCCAGGCTACAGGGCCACACTCCATCCTGGACTGGTCAGCCTACCAAACTGCACAGTTGCTTGGGGGTAGCCCCAATTCCCACTCTGTCCCTTGCTCCCCCTGACTTGGCAAGCAATAGGGTGAGGGCATGGGATGACAGAATGGGCGCCAAGTGTTCTGCTTCCTGAGAAGAGAACAGTCATGTATGTTCACAAACACAAACACTCCAAGTGGCAACATAAGCAGGGTACCCCATCACTGCCGGGAGGGGAACACTTTGCGGGGCTGGTTGGGGAAGGGGCGGCCAGTCCCTTCCCCTCTTGGGGATATTTGCTCACTAAGTCTTGCTCATAAGAAGGGCAGTCTGTGATGATCCATCTTGGACATCATCATGCTGGAGACCTGGCCCAATAACCCACGGAACACTCTCTCACAAGAATGGCAGACTATGTGGAGTGAGGGAGGATGCTCTATGCAGGAAAGCTGTGGGGATGGGCACTTGGGCGAGTGCTGTCCCGGTCTTGGAGATTGCTGCACATCCGCTGTCAAACCCTGCACCCTACCAGCCCACACGTTCATGTGGGGATTTGCGCCCCTGCCCACAGCCCCAAAGAGCAAGCCCAATGTCCCAGGCCAACTGGAAACTGGGGCTTTCCTCTTCCCGGAATCTCCATTCTGGGAGATCTGCATATGGCACCACGCTGGACCCAGCTCAGGAATTCTGAATGGCTTTAAAGGTCCATGGCTGACCCCTGTGCACGCAAGCAGGTATGCCCTGGCAAATGGCTCCCTCATGAGAGGGACAGCCAGCATGTACAGGATATCCCCTCTCCAGCTGGGGAGCAAATTTTTTTGGGGGTGCTCCCATCCAGGTTTGAGGGGCTTCCACAAGCAGGGATTCAGGAGCAGCCAAATTTTACTTTTTTCACAGAAGGTTTGGGAAAGCGGGGGCCAGTCCCTTCCCCTTCTTTGGGGTTCCTGTCCCCCAGGCTTACTCATGAGCAGGGCCAGGCAGTTGGACTAGTAGTGCTCCACCATCTGAAAGGAGTCTCCCTTTGTGATGAAGATGGTTTCAGACCCAATATAAGATGGTTCCTTTGTGATGAAGATGGTTACAGACCCAATGCAAAAAACCACAGCTCAGAGAGTGCCAGACCATGGGGACATCCCCACACAGCCCATGAGAAGAACCATCAGAGGGAAAGAGAGAGAACTGCCAACCACAATCTGCAGAGTTACATTAATGTCCCTTTCTCCCATGGATAGCCCTCTCACGAGAGTGTCAGGCCATTGGGGCTCTAAATAGAGCAAGGTGCCCTGGAGACAGCTTTTCAGGCCATGGGTGCTCTGAATAGAGCATGAATGTTTTCTGGATGACAGCTGTGGGGAGTGGTACCCTGGAGATTGCTTTCCTTTTCTTGGGGACTGCAGACAAGCTGTTGTGAAACTGTGCCCCATTCCAGCTTGCCTATGTGTACACATGCACCCTTGCCATCATCCCGGAAGAGCCACCCCACTGTCCGGTGGTGGCTGGAGAACGGGGGCTCTCCTCTCCTGTGAATCCCTGCGCCAGGAGATCTGCATATGGCACGATGACTGACCAGGACTTCGGAATTTTGAATGGGTTTAAAGGTCCGTCCCGGTGTCTACCCCTCCCTCCCCTCCGTGTAAGTGTCTGGAAAAGGACAAAAGGAATGTCTAGATGGCCTTTGAGTACTCGAATGTCTGCACAGGGGAGGTTTGACGGGTACTGCTTTTTTTACAAATAAAGGTGGGGAAGTTGAGTGGGGTTTACAACCCTGGCTTACTCATGAGCACGGTTAACAGGATCAGGATTGATCCGGTTTTTCGAATAATTCTTCCTCTGCGATGAGGACAAGTACCAAAGCCCACACAGACTTTGCCTGCTCATGAGAGTGTCAGGCCATAGGTGCTCTAAGTACAGCTGTGCTGCTGTGTGTTGGAATTGGTGGGACTGCTTTCATGATCCCGGGGACAGCGGCCAAGCTGCCATGGAAACAAGCCTCCTGCCTGGCTGTTCACACCTGTGCACAGGTGCACCCTTGCCTGTGGCCCTTGCAGTCGTCCCCAGTGCCCTGGGGTTGGGGGACAAGAGGAAAGTGCTCTCTCCCATGATCCCCATATCCGCTTGTCTACATACTGGGTACAGATGGAGCGGACCTGGGAAATTTGTATTTATGTAAATGTACGTCCTGTCAGGATCTCTAGGGTGCGTGCAAGACTTCAGAGGGTTCCGGGAGAGTGATGGAGTGGAGAATCTTTTCTGAGAGTTGGGGGCCTCACTAAAGCGTAGCCCATGGGTTCATTGGTGGCTAAGTGGGCAGCTCAGTTTGTGAGCTCGCAGTCTGCAGGTGGGGAATCACACTTTAATGGGCACAGCACAGCCACATCCTCTGCAGACTGGCCCTCTCATGAGAGTGTGAGCCCACTGGGCAGCAAGCTGCCAGACAGTGGATTTGTGATGGATCTGGATGGACTGCTTTGCCAGGGTCACCCCTCGTGACATCTTCCCTGGTTATAGTGAGACATACCCCCGTCCCAGCATCCTTTGCCCTTCCCTATCTGCATATCCCATTTTATTATAGGTGGATTTTCCCCTCCCCTCCTGTAATGAAAGTGGAATTCCACCCTCCCAGGCCCCAAAACTACTGGCTAATTCATGCTTGTTTGGCACTTTCAGGGTGTGGGGCTACTTGAGGGTGCAGCAGTGCCATCGCTGGCAGAAGAAGCGCTGGCATTGCCGGGCATTTAAAGGGCTTTTAATGCCCTTTCCCGGCTAAGGATGGGTGGAGTGCACCGAAAATGTATGATTGCGTTTGGCATGCCCCTTCAAGATCATAGCCAATCGTGGCTGACACGGTGACCCTTTCCCCACAGTCTGGCCGTGGAGCTGGCTGGGATCGGCCTCAGAGGCCGAGCAGCAGGGAGGGGCTCTCCTGCAACTGCAGTTTGGCTGGCTGAGGTTCAGTGAACGTCTACAGCGCGATTTGGAGTTTCAAACTGAAACACCAGCTGCGATTAACTGCGGTTATCCATTACGTCTGAATGTGGCCATAGAGCAAGCCTGCTCAACTTAGGCCCCCCCAGCTGTTTTTGGACTACAACTCCCATAATCCCCAGCCACAGTGGCCAATAGCCAGGGATTATGGGAGTTGTAGGTCAACATCTGCAGGCAGAGGCGTATCTAGGGAAAATAGCGCCTAGGGCAAACACTGAAATTGCGCCCCCTGTCCAACCATCTGACACCCATCTTTCAGATAACTTTACCATAATATCAGCTGAAAAATACAAGTCAGGCTTGTTAATCTTTTAATCTTTCAAAAACTATTTTAGCTGTGGACTTAGCCAGACCAAAAAATGCTGGAAAACTACAAATTTCAGTATTCTGGGGCTCATGAAATACCCAAATACTATGCGGAGGTGTACTTGGAAAACTAAACAGAAGTGCCGGTCTAATTCTCTACTATGTATTGTAGCATCACCATTACATAAGTTTTAAAAATAATTGGAGAATTTGACTTTTCCCACATACTCTGTAAATAATTAAAGGATATGCAGAGTAAACTGTGTCACTGCTTGGAATATATTCTAGTCTTTCAGAAAGACAGTTAAAATGAGAGAAAGAGAGCAAGAAACTCCCAGTGGGCCTTAATATTAAGGATTTCACACTGATTCAAAGACAAATTCACCATTAATAGCCATATTAGCAAGACATCACATTTAACTCACTTATCACAAGAAACAAAGTAAGAGCAAATGAATACAATCCTAGCTCATAAGCATCAGCTCAGTATTCACAAGCCCTGATTCTCTGTACATAGTGCCAATCTGAATATGTGTACAG
This sequence comes from Hemicordylus capensis, assembly GCF_027244095.1. NCBI lineage: Eukaryota > Metazoa > Chordata > Lepidosauria > Squamata > Cordylidae > Hemicordylus > Hemicordylus capensis. The sequence continues at coordinate 31,376,813 of NC_069661.1, read as the reverse complement.
TGACTTATATTATATATTATTATTATTTTACCTGTAGCCCCTTCGGGGGCTTCCTAAAGGCTGGGGGGTTTGCAAATGTTCCTCCTCCCCCCACTGGCCTCTAGGGGCTCGCAGGGACCATTTGAGCATGTGCAGTGGCCATTTTTTAATTATTATTATTTTTAAAATGGCCACTGAAAACAAAATGGCCACCGCGCATGCTCAAATGGCCTCTGCAAGGCCTGGCATGACCTAGGGCCTCACAGAGGCCATTTGAGCATGCACGGTGGCCATTTTGTTTTTGGCAGCCATTATTATTATTTTTAATTAATTTTACAAAATGGCGCCCCCCTTCAAGTGGCGCCCAGGGCACGTACCCTGCCTGCCCTACCCCTAGATACGCCCCTGTCTGCAGGAGGGCCAAAGCTGAGCAGCCCTGCCATAGAGTGATGTTTGTTGTAATACAAGTTGCCATGAATGTTAAAAATTAACTCCTGGTACTTGACTGACAGCCTTGCTGTTGGGTTTTCCTGCTTTCCATAAAAAATCAGCTTGGCCTGCTCTTGTGCATTTAAGCACAAAAAACTGTTTTTTCCCTAATCCATCAAAGGACCAGTTCTTTCCTCATGTTTGTGATGTGATCCATTTCAACACAATGGGTATTTTTGCCTCTTTCTTCGGTGGATCTGAATTATGCTCTCCTCTCCCCTTTCATTAAGTCATTAAGCAATGTTTCTAAAATACAAGTATGTCAGTTTTTATGTCGTATTCTTTCTGACATCTTAGCATTATTTCAGAAATGCTCTGTGCTATTTTGTGGGGACAAAGGAACTGCTGAAATGAAATTGGGTTTGAAAGAATATGTTGATGCAATTTTATACCAAAGCAATGGATAATATGTTGGGTGCCTTGACTTGGTAAGGAGAGTATTATAGCGTGCTCCTAAGATGTATTCAGAGGTTTTAAAAAGTTCACTGGGCTCACATCCTTGTCAGAATGCTTAGGACTATATCCTTAGGAACATAGGAAACTGCCATATACTGTACTGAGTCAGACCATTGGTCTAGCTAGCTCAGTATTGTCTTCACAGACTGGCAGCGGCTTCTCCAAGGTTGCAGGCAGGAATCTCTCTCAGCCCTATCTTTGAGAAGCCAGGGAGGGAACTTGAAACCTTCTGCTCTTCCCAGAGTGGCTCCAGGGGAATATCTTGCAGTGCTCACACATCAAGTCTCCCATTCATATGCAACTAGGGCAGACCCTGCTTAGCTATGGGGACAAGTCATGCTTGCTACCACAAGACCAGCTCTCCTCTCTCCTTAATCTTTGAGGGTTTTTTTTTAAAAAAAAAGATCTTATTTCAGCATTAATATGTGCACATTGCATATGTTTAAAAATCCCATTTTTTCACAATTCTTATTTGTATCAGCTAATTGTTCAAATATGGTCAAATATTTCATGAAGCCAAGAATGACCTTGGTAGTCTGCTTTTTGTTGCATCATGATATCATTTGACAGAATATGTTCTTGCCTTTTCTTGCTATTAGTTTTAATATTTTTAAAAGCAATACTTTTTGTCTCTTTGCCTTCCTTTTTAAAAAAATCCAAAGCTGCACAACTTGTCTCTCATGCACCCCAGCAGCTAGGTTGGAACCACCCCCTTCCATTATGTTGAGGATGGGGGTTATTGTTCACTGTGGTTAGCAAGAAAGACTAAAGTGGTTGTAATTGCAAGCAATATTATCCCAGAAAAAGGACATTTCTTCTTTTAAGGCCTAACATTTCTTGAAGCTGATACTTTGGAGGATATATCTTTCTGTCTATCAGAAGACTATTTATTGTCTAGATAACCTCCACTAATGTTTTAGTTTCCCTAACTTATTTAAGATGAACAAGCTCTTCATAAACTATGTGGAAACTGCAGCACATGGTAATGGAGAAAGTTCTCACACAGGATGGTAAATGTACTTGTTTTCTTTTATCTACTTAGGAAAACTTTCATGGGTGAAATGGTAGAAGAAAGGATATGCAAATAAGGATTACATTGCGCAAACCTATTTCTTGTGTGTCATCATTTGCCTGTCTTTCATATGTCCATCAATATCTGTGATTATGTAGCTTATACCCTTTTTTCTCTTCAGTGTTGCTGGAAGCAATTATGAAAAATGGAAGTGCTGCTGGGAGTGGCACTTACGGTAAAAAACCATCAAGTGGCAATGATCAGAGTAAGCCAAATAACACGAAGGATGGTAGTGCATCTGCTGCAGGTGAAAGTGGGAAGACATACACCAAAGATCAAGTGGAAGGAGTACAAAGGTATTGCTTATCTGATAGCATTGATTATGTAGCCTGAGGGTCATTCTAGGTAAGGAACTGCCTATAAAGATGTAGCCAGTGTGGGATTTTTTGGCTAAAGAATGTTGAACTTTGTTCAGAAAGTCATACTTTCGTTTTAATATTTGGTCTATTTTAAAATCCAAAACCCGATTTCGGGATTTTAATCACTGTAATGGTTGTTTTAAAATGTTTCTAAATTGTTAATTGTTATGTTGTTTTTAAATTTGTTTTAATTTGTTTTAGCTCTTTACTGTTTTAGTGGTTTGTTTTAATTGGAAACCGCCCTGAGCCATTTTGGAAGGGCGGTATATAAATCAAATAAATAAATAATACTGTTCCCAGTAAGAAAGCTGTGTTTGTATAGGAAGAGGCTGTGTTGAATTGTCCCATATATTAAAATATTTTAACTTTAATGGAGTAAATACATTTTGCTCTAAAATTGTGGGTGAATTTGTTGAACCCTCTTGATTTTATACATATCTTATTCACTCCAACTGTCTTTTGGAGTCCTTTTGTGGTGCCTTGACAAAAGAAGACTGTTAAGCATATATTGGATTGTCACTGTAGAATGGAATAGAATATTCCTGAGCCATTTTGGAAGGGACAAATCAAATCAAATCAATCAATCAGTTTAAATAAATAAATAAATAAATAATCAATCCATCATGGAACTCTTTAAAACTCTTTATGAACGATATAGATACTCTAGGTAGTAATAAGACAGATAGAGATTCTAAATTGTGGTGGAAGTAGTTTCATAACATATTGGCTGCATTCACTGCAGAGAAAGTGAGCATTTGTGTCCAAACAACTTCTACCACATTTAAATTTTACTTGCTGAACTCTCTCAGAGCATCTGTGTGCTAGTACTTGTTTGCTCCCCTTGCCCCCTGCCAAAGCCCCCTCACCCCAGAGACCTCCCCACCCTCACCTGAGCCCCCCACACACTGCCACATCCCCTCTGCTGTCATTGCTTCTCATGTAGTCTCTCCCTACTCGCAGACCCACAATGCCCCCCATGACATTGCTTCTCTCCCACCCACACCCATCCCTGCTTCCTGCCCCACCACCACCCTCATCTGAACTGCGCTCCTGCGGTTGACCAGGCCCTTCCTCACTGTCACCATGGCCACTCATTCCCCTCAGGCCACTGACAGGCCCAGGCCCATCGCTCGCCTGCCTGCTTCCTTCCGCCAATGTACTCGGTAGCCCCAAGCATGTTCGGCGGCAGCGGTTGATTGGGCCCTTCCTCAGTACCACCACCATGGACACTCACTCCCACCGGGCCGCTGACAGGCCCAGGCCAGTCCGTCCCTCGTCTGCCTCCATCCGCCAATGGGCTCGGTAGCCCTGAGCAGGAGCAGCAGCAGCGGCGGTTGACAAGGCCCTTCCTCGCTGCTCCCATGGCCGCTCCCTCCCATCAGGCCGCTGACAGGCCCAGGCCCAGGCCCAGCACTTACCTGCATGCCTTCCTCCACCAATGGGCTCGGTAGCCCCGAGCAGCAGCAGCAGCAGGTTGACTTGTTCCTTCCTTGCTGCTGCTGCTGCCACTACCTCGATGGCTGCTCGCTCCTCTTGCCCCTCGCCTGCCTCCCTCCCTGTGCTAATGGGCTTGGTAGCGCTGAGCAGCAGTGGCAGTTAACTTGGCCCTTCCTCACTGTTGCCACCATGGCCGCTTGCGTGGCACAGGGGCTTTGCCACTGGAGGTGCCCACAGTCCTCAGTGCACACTGCACATGCACATTGCTCTCCTCACCCCCACCACAGCCCCCTCACCCCACAGACTTCCCCACTCTCTAGCACAGCAGCAGCAACACTACTTTCCTTCCCTGCGCTGCCACTGCCTCCACCCTCCTGCTCCTCGTTGTCCTCCTCTTCAGCTGCCCCGTCAGGCTCCTCCGGTTCCCCAGCCACCCCTTGGGAAATGCCTCCCCACACCAATGCTGCCCTTCTTTCTTCCTTTCTGCCCCTCTCTCTTCTCTTCTCTCTCTCTCTCCCCTCTTTATTTCTTTCTCTGGCTTTCTTTCTTTTTCTCTGTTTATTTCAGAGGGCGGCCATGGCTCAGAATTCTCACTGCCGGAGATGGCCGCTGATTGGGCCTCTGGTGTCACTGCCGATTGGTGGTTAAGCACTGTGTGAGCAGGACTTGCCCTGCACCATTTGCCACAGACCACCTAAGCCTTTTATATATAGATGCCTTTTCCCACTCAGATGTTAGACTGAGGATAGGAAATTGTGGAGCAGATTATTCTCAAATGACCAAATTTAGAAACCTTGGAAGATGCCTTATACCAAGTTAGACCTTTGGTCCATCTATCTCAGCATTAGCTTCATTGACTGGCAGCGGCTTTCCAAGGTTTCATAAGAGCTTTCCCAGCCCTACCTGGAGATGCCAGGGATTGAACTTGGACCTTCTGCATGCAAAGCAGATGTTCTACCATTGAGCTATGGCCCCATCCCTAATTTTAGTAGATAGTGAGCTGCTTGCAGAAGATGTCTCCACCCAGTTTCCCTACACTCCATTCAGCTGTCCACACCATTTCCCATAATATTGCTGGGGTTCCTTCTACTCTCAGAAGCCTCTTTATTTGGTAGGTTAGGAACTGCAGGGAGCAGATGGGAAGAAATGGCTTGCACTTGTCCTATGGTGCAAGCGCCACTGTGGATGCTACCCAGAGTATTTTTGCCAATGTACGCCCTGTGTGTTGGCAAGCAGAAATACAAACAAGCAACTTAGTCTTGGGTGTGGGTGTGTTTTCTGTATACACAAGAGAGTGCGCTCACCAGCAGGCATCATTGCTATTCAGCAGAGTGTTGCTCAGTGACAGTACGGCTCAACTGGGAGCAGAACAAGATGCAATAACTCTCTACTGATTGCATAGGTACTGAGCTGTCATGAGAGAAGCTGAGCAGAGAGCTGCTCATTTTGTTTGAGGACATCTGATGAGAAGCATGTCCTCACACAGACTAAGTTTTATTTGCAAGCTTCTAAAAGTTGCAGTGTGCCTAGGTTTCTAATAAAGACCAAGACACTCTTCTAGTAAAGAGTCAAATCTAACAAAGTGAGTGATAGCCATAAATAAGTTAGATGGAGAGATCTCTCTTGCTGTAATGCTAGTGTCCCAGGAACATCTACAGTGGCACTTAATCTTAAGTAGAAAAAATAGGTTGGTTGCTCACTTTCATAACTGTAAGTAAGGAGAAGCAAATGTACCATGTTGCCATGTTAGTATAGTTTTGGTTTATATTATTGTTTTGAATTCTGCTAACCTGAATACCCATGTTTCTCCACAAGTTATCAATTTACCCTTGGCACACTTTAACTCTTCTTTTACTCTTCTTCTTCTTCTTCTTCTTCTTCTTCTTCTTCTTCTTCTTCTTCTTCTTCTTCTTCTTCTTCTTCTTCTTCTTCTTCTTTTTTTTTTTTTTTTGAGTGGGAGCTAAAAGTTAGACTGGAATAGGAGTATAAATTATCTTTGAAGAGGACATGCCATTATACATCTATTAGTTCTCTCTCTCTCCTTTTTTTTTTTGCTACAAAATATTGAAACATTTCTTTACATATTACAAATGAATGGAACTATTGGATTTATGTTGTTAACCTTATTAGTTACCTAACAGGAATCTTTCAGATATTTCTTCAGTGAACTATATCTATCATATCTGGTATTCATTTGTTTAAGCAACAGTTCGTTTAAGTGATTTGCATCTGTTCTATATGGACATCTCAAAATACACATCTGCTTCTCAGTGCAGGAAATTCTATGATTTGATTTCCATTGTAATAGCTAACCTGTCTACCAGTAGATTAGAATTGCCTCAGTATTTCCACATGAAGAACCATTATGTGAGTCTACCAAAGACAAGCCAAAAATATATGGCAGTAAGATAAAAAACATTGCAGAACTTGTCCTTGAATGATGGCTTGGGGGAGCTGCCATGATTGTTCTGGTTCGTTCTGTGCCATACAATTGTGCTGTCTGTCCCTGGAGCTTTTTCTTTATAGTCTCTGGTGTCTGAAACCACCTCTTTCTTGGTTGTTGCATCATTGACCTGACAGTACCTTTATGACTTTGAAGTTATGGGGAAGGTTAAGGATCAGCGCACCATCTTCTAATCCCTAATAAAGAGGCACCTTTCAAGTGATGCTCTCTCCCTGATAAAGAGAACCAACTATCCCTGTCCATTCCAGCAGAGTGTATTTACCAGTGGTAGTTGCTGGTATTTCATTTGATTTTGGGTGGGATTTTAGATTGTTAGTCCCTTTGGATTAAGAAATCATCTTGTTTCATTTTTATGCTGTGTAAACTGCATTGTGAACTACTTGTTGAAAAGGAGTATGTAAATTTTTGAAATTATAATGCTAAACATTTCAAATAATTGTATATCCTGGATTAATCTCTGTTATTTTTGGAATTCTAGGAGAAAAAAATAACATTTAGACTTGTTTTTATGTATGTATTTAAAACTTCCAGTTGTTGCAAAAGGGACATGGAAGTAGTCATCATTTCTCTTTCATTCAGATCAGTGCTGGTCTTTAAAAAGTATGCATTTTATCAACTGTCACTCACTTGCATTTCAGTTATACAGATTTTGTTAGTACAGTTGGCCCTCATTATTCATGGGGTTTCCATTCTTGCCTATGGGTGCGAATTTTGAAACCATGAATAGACACCTTACCCCTTGGGGAATCCAGGAGTTAGGTTTCTACACACACAAAAAGGGCTAAAAAATATGGGAGGAATAATAAGAGAAATAAAGTACTGTACCTTGCTCTCCAGTTCTCCAGCAATGTCCCAAACCCCAAATTCCTCTGATTTTTCATGAAAAACTACAGGGGGGTATTTTGTTTTTTTAAGAGCCACAAAATGGCTCTACATTGTAAAATGGCAGCTGGAAATGACATCGGCAGTATTCCCTCTATTTTTTTTCATCAGTGAGCAGAAGGAGGTTGGTTCTGGGTGGCAGTATCAAGGCAGTGTGCGCACATGTGCATTATTATGGACCACTATAGATACAGCACACACACACACACACAGAGAATATGGAAGGAAAGAAGTGTATTTTTCAGTTCTATTTATAAAATTATAACATAAATAAATAATATGTATTCTGTTTATAATATTGGATGTATAGCTTTATAGTGCCAAATTAAGTATGCTAGCTTTTGGGTTGAAGCTGATCTCTTACAATTCTATAAAGCCAAAATTTATTCTGTGTGAGCTTTTCTGAAAGTAGCATCTGATATGGTAATTGGTTTTGACCTATCTTGGCAGAACCATACCTGCTGGCTATTATCTTCTCTACCACTTATCAAAATTTGATAATTCTTGGGGAATAGTGCTAGATTCCCTCAGGAGACAAGAACTGGAATAACTGGATCATATACAGAACAAAAGCCTTCAATTAATTAACTGGGAAATATACTCATCACTATTTTCATTATTCAAACTTGAATCTTTAAGCATCTTTAATATTGTTTCTTTTTTAGAAAAAAAATCTGAATATATTTTAACTATAATTGTTCTCAGCAGATTTTTAGCATAATGATCTCAATAACCTCAAAAGAACATCAAGAAAAGCAGAACCCCTCTTCTTCCCACCACTTACCCTCCACTCATTCCATTTACTCCTGTGGGGAAGGCACCTCCAGCCACCACCTTTCTCCCTCCCTCCCTCTCTTTCAAGGAGAAAGCCTCCCTCTTTCTTTCACTCTTCCTCAGATGTGGCAGAGGCTGAGGAAGGAAGGAGCGGCTTGCCAGCAATGGGGGACGGTTCCATTCGTCTTCCCCTCCAGGCATGCCGTTGGTGCACCGCACAGTGGGAGGGAAGAGAGGAAGGAGTGGCCTGGCTGCACTCACTGCAGGGGAAAGGAAGATATGGCTCATAGTGGGGGAGGAGATTCAGTTCACCTTTCCCCCTACCCCTGCACGCCATTGCATGCCACGCAGCTGGAAAAAGGGGAAAGGAAGGAGCGGCTCAGCATGGTGCAGTGTGGGGGAAAGGAAGGAGCGGCTCGCCAATGGCTGGGTGGGTCCAAGGCTTGAGGGCCGGAGGAAGGAGTTCCGTGGCGGCTTGACAGCTCTGGGCAAGAGCCTGTTGGAAATGGCAAAGGTCTCCTGGGCGCCCTGATGCCCTTATCAAGGCACATGCGTGCTTGTGGCCATTTTAAGTAGGTGTCTTGCCGCAGCCAGAGCAGGACAGTTGGTTCTTGCACTTGTATGAGAGAAGCGATTTTCACACTCTGGCTGTGGCAAGAGTGAACGTGGCAGTGGGGACAGGAAAAGGCAGCACAACCAGCAGTGTGATGAGACTGTGCGGCTGCTAAAAACAACTGCGTAGGGTGCTGGAATTTTTTGTGTGGGCATGCTGCCACGTACCTTAGAGAGAACATAGGACACTGGTAGTCATTTCCAGGTAATTCCCAGGAACTCAAAACTGAATAGGAGAATTTTGCCTATTTTTAATACCACAGATAAAGAAACTGGGTCTCTAACACCTGTCCGCAGATACACAAAACAGTAGATGACAAGAGCCACCTGTATTTCTGTTGAAATTGATACGAGTTCTCAAGTTGCACACCACACAGCAATGAAATAATATAATTGGTAAAGTAAGTGTGAAGACAAAAGTACAAGTGCACAGTCTGTTGTGTGGAAGTAGTGTGAGGTGAAGCTTGAGCATGATGGGGGAAATGAACTTTGCAAATTGTGTTCTGAGGCCTGACCATCTTGTTTCATCGATAAGGGTCTTTGTTTGACCAATAACCTCTTATTCTCTCTTGCAGTATCAAGAAATGTAAAAGTTACTATGAAGTCCTTGGTGTGTCCAAAGATGCCGGTGAAGAAGACTTGAAGAAAGCTTATCGAAAGCTTGCTCTGAAGTTTCATCCTGATAAAAACCATGCACCAGGAGCAACAGATGCTTTTAAAAGTAATTTTTCATAATTCAGTTGTAGCGGTGAAAACCTTTTGGAGCAGATATGGTCCATTATGGCTACCCAACTGGTTGTGTTACTTTTGAAAGTAGATTGGATCTCAGAGGTGCCCTTTGCTCCTGAAAGTGTCTTTTCCTTGCCAAAGGGCTGTTCTGCACTTTGCACTAGAACAATGAAAGAAAAGCAGATACTGTTTTGCTTGCAGAAGCATGAGAACTATAGAGCCTACCTGTGGGAGCATTAGAGAAATGTTTCTAGTTGTGCTTGTAGAAGCATTTGTAGAACAGCTCAGCTGCTATTTTCATTCCTCTCACGATTCTTTGGATCCAACCCCTTGTATTCATATCTGAGTGCAAGGTGGTAAATCTTGGCTAGTAAAAGCAAACTATAAACTATAATGTGAAATACCTGAATGAATGAATGAAGTTATACATGCAGTTCTCAACAAGGCATTATCAGTGCCTTGTACAGTTGTATTAATAATACATCTTATGTCTGTTAGAAATATGGATTGAAATCCAAAGAATCCTACAGCTAGAACCATATACCACAGGGGTCTTTGGACTGCCCACATGCCATACTGCAAACTGCTTTTTTGCTGCATGATATGAGGGTCTGCCATTTCAAAGGAGAAAAGTTTTTTTAAAAATCAACTGGGCATACCCTAATGTCATAAGCATGCTAGTTAGATGAAGATAATGTATTCATGTGTTAGTGGGTATCCTTATGGTGTTGTACCTTTTTCCAAGGTAACGTCTGCACTGTATCACAGCTGTACTAGAGGGGAGGAACTCTAAGTAATAAATCATTCATTTTAAACAATGTAGCATGCAGCAAGCACTATTCTTGATACTGTGGCTGTTTATACCGCATGGGAGGTGAGGCTCTGGGCAGGTCACATAATCTGGATGCATGTCTGATATGTGGATTAATGCATGTGTAGCACATTGTTCACTTTACACTCGCTGTTGCTACATATGTATGAAATGGTTATTTTTCTCCTCTTTCCCCTCCTTTCACCCCACATTTTAGAGATTGGAAATGCATATGCGGTGTTAAGCAATCCAGAAAAACGAAAGCAGTATGACCTCACTGGCAGTGAAGAGCCGTGCAGTCATCCCGGCAATGGCAGATTTAATTTCCACAGGGGTTGTGAAGCAGACATTACTCCAGAGGACTTGTTCAACATGTTCTTTGGAGGAACATTTCCAACAGGTATTCCTCATTGAAACCAGGCATTCATCACTTGGCCTCAATTCATTTTTTGTACCACTGCTGTCTAATTTACTTTACTTCATCCGTGCCACTCATCTGTCAGTCACATGCCCCTTTCTCAGTTGTATCCTAGCATGCTTGGCACCAGATAGATAGTACAGTAGTTACAGGAGGCCGTCATTATTCATGGAGATTCCATTCTCGCCCATAACCATGAGTATGGAAGCCACAAATAAAGAAACAAAAGTGGGAAGGGGAAAAAAATAAGAGTAGAAATGAACAGTACCTTGCTCCCCAGGGCTGCAGAAATGCCCCTGAAACCCCTTGATTTGGCTGAATATTTGGTAAATATTTGTCAAAATGTTGTTTTAACAGAGAGCCTCAAAAAGACTCTGTGCTATAACATGTTGGCCGGAAGTGACTTCCAGCCACTCAGCAACTGCGAATAGCTGAAAATAGCCCTATTTTCACCCCATGGATAAAGAAACCAGGTCTCTAAGACCCATCCATGGATATGTGGAACCACGGGTGCCGGGACTGTGGGACATGAAAGCCACCTGTATTTGCTAATTTGGTATCTTCAAGTCCTTTATAGTTCCCATGAGCCATTTAGTACTGCTTAATACATTGCTTAGAACTTAGTTTACCTTCCCCAGACTTGAAGAACAGGTCTGTGAAGCTTGAGAGTTTATCTTATCCACCAGCAGCTGACCAGTAAAATATATTTCCTGATCAACTATATATACTAGTGATCATAACTATTTTTCAAGCTGAGGCCACTTTGGCAAAAACAAAACCAAAAAAACCTTCAGTGTGAGAGCCATTTCCCACTGGGCTGACCTGTGCACAGTACTCTGCTTTACTTAGTGCTGGGAGGGCCCTTTAAGAGAGATGGAGCCCTCTCTTAAGAGAGATGGAGGGAAAGTACTGGGAAGGGCTACACTTCCCAGCACTCTGTGTATACCTTTCAAGATGGTGCAGGGGCTCAGAAGGGCTCTGTTTCCCGTAAAAGAGCCCCCTACGCTGGACAGATCGCAGCACTGCATGGTGGAAACAGTCACCTCCATGTGGTGCCAGGGGGACTATGTAGACTGTATTCAACTTTGGCTGAAGTTTCACAGAGGCCCAATAAACGATTAGGGAGCCACCCAGGCCTTACATTAAAGGATGGATGGATGGATGGGTGTGGCCAAAAAGACCAAGTGATTGTTTCTTAAAATGGCACACTGATATTTATATTTACATGACATACTGCACTGTATATGTTGATGCCTCCACAGTTGAATACTAGGATTCCCATTCTTTCATCTTGTGTTTTTTTGTTCAATATTGTGCTTTGAATGTTCCCTCTCATAGGTAGCGTGCATTCTTTTTCTAACGGACGGTCTGCCTACACTCACCATAATCAGCATCGTCACAGTGGACATGAAAGAGAAGAGGAGAGGGGTGAGGTATGTTTGTCCAAAACAGAATTTTATCTGGGCATATTTTTTCTGGTAGGGAAACAGAATATTATTCTATTATATTACAGTAATATTAACAATATGACCAGGCTCAAACTATCATACTTCGGACACATTATGCAAAGACCCAGCTCCCTTGAGAAATCTATAATGCTGGGGAAAGTTGAAGGAAAGAGAAGAAGAGGGCGACCAGCAACAAGGTGGATGGACTCGATTACAACAGCAATGAATGCACCACTGAGAGACCTTAAAGGCCAAGTTCAAGACAGATCATCCTGGAGAGAATCTATCTATGTGGTCACTAAGAGTCGACACCCACTTGACGGCACTTTATCATTCAATCAGTATTAACAAGTGATATGTCTTGAAATTTGGGTTGTCACAATTAGTGCCTGTTTAGTAAGCAGATGCAAAGTAACAGTAAACAAAGTTAAAATCCCAATGCTAATATTCTAAATAATTGACACATTTCATCTTAAATTAGTTTCTGAGCCACAGTAGCAGACCTTGTGCACTTAGCTGTTTATGGGAGCAGGATTTAGCTGTTTGCATAAAGCAGGATTTGAAGATTCCCAAATTGGAAAATTCAGATCAGAGTAATTGGATTGAAAATTTCAGCTTGTCTTAATAGGAAACAAAAACATTACTCTGAATTGTCTCTTCAAATTTTTGTGTTAGGGATAAATTAAGATTAATTGAATGTCCTGTGAGACATATTATTACTGGGAGAACAATCTCAAAACCGTGGTGCATCAGCTGGTAACCTCCAGGCTTGACTACTGCAATGCACTCTACGTGGGGCTGCCTTTGTACCTAGTTCAGAAACTTCAGTTAGTTCAAAATGCGGCAGCTAGACTGGTCTCTGGGGCAACCCAGAGAGACCATAATATGCCTGTTTTAAAACAGTTGCACTGGCTGCCAATATGTTTCCAGGAAAAATACAAAGTGCTGGTTATTACTTTTAACGCCCTGAACGGCTTGGGTCTGGGCTACCTTAGAGAGTGCCTTCTTCTCTATAATCCCCATTGCACATTGAGGTCATCTGGAGAGGTCTGTCTCTAGTTACCACCAGTACATCTGGTGGCAACTCAGAACCAGACCTTCTCTGTAGCTGCTCCTGGCCTATGGAATGCACTCCCAGCAGATATCTGCAGTTTAGGCTTGCTGTTGGCCTTTAAGAGAGCCCTAAAGACTTACTTGTTTGGCCTGGCCTTCCAAGGTTTTAAAATTGTTTTTATTTTAATTGGTTTTAGATTGTGTTAAAATTGCTTTATATTGTTTTAAGTAGTGTGTTTTAAATGATGTTTGTTTTTATGTTTTTAAACTAGTTGTACATTGCCCATAGCCTCTGGGTGGGGCTGTTTATAAATGTTATCAATCAATCAATTAATTAATTAAATAGTGAAGTTTGAATAATTGCTGTAAAATTTAGAAGGAAGCTGCTGTAGTTTTTCAGGCATTAATGATTTTGCCTTAATATCAGAACTATCTTTAATAGTGATAGATTGCCTCCATGATGAAATGCTGGTGGTTATATTTCAGTAACAAATGTTCTGATTTTGAGGCTCCTCTCCCATTATATCACAGACACTAAATGTGTTTGACCTATAGAAAAGAAGAGTGAAGAGGGCATCTTGGCAGAGTTCAAGTAATTGAATTTGGCTGGCAGAAAAACTGGGAGACTGCGATTTGTTATCTGATTACTGTTTCATTCTCCAGGGTGGCTTCTCTATGTTCATCCAGCTGATGCCCATCATTGTGCTGATCCTCGTCTCTTTGCTAAGCCAGTTGATGGTGTCTAACCTTCCTTACTCCTTGTATCCAAGATCGTAAGTAGCTCTAGTGGTGTTTATATAATAAACATGGACATTTAAAAATACCTATTTTCTGCATTTTTGTTCAGTCCTTGGTTATGGCAGGAGATTCATTTTTTTATGATTCAAATCATTAATATAATTGACCCTGTCATCCAGGTTTGTGAATATGAAATCATCTAAAAAGAACAATCAATAGGCCTTGGGCCTGATCTACCGGGGCTGTTCTCAAGTACTTAAGCAATGATATTTTCCTTTGGATGTCCAGGTTATTTAAGGTGAGGCCTGCTAATTAAACAGCAGCCATTCTAGTCAAATGAATGCCCACTCTGTGGAGACAGGAAGCCTGTTTTGGCAAACCAGCCACATGGAAAGAATGGGGTTTACTGAAAAACCAAACATGGAGGGTGCAAGGAGAAGGGTGCTAGCTTTTTGAAATGACTTGGGTGAAGCTCTGTTTTGTGTTTCCACCTGCCAGTCTTGGCTAGAGCCAGTGTGACATACTGACTGGCTACATAGATGAAGGAGGCCCAGGTTCAAATTCACACTTGATCTTGAAGCTTACCAAGTGATCTTGAACCCATCACTATATCCTGTCCTAATCTACTTCACTGTGTTGCTATGAGGATGAAAGGTGGGAAAGAAATAATGTACCCTGAGTTTTTTTGGAGGAAGGAAAGGATAAAAACGTAATACATCAAATATTAAATATATAATTAAATAGATTTTCACAAAAAAGCCAAATTCTGTCTGCTCTTTTTTTACCAAAGGAAGTTGGCTCTGCAGTTTATTAGATAGTTGCAATTATATATAAACTCTCTTTTAACTAGTATTCAAAGGGCACTGGATTTGTAAGTACTCCCACAGCTTTCTGCAACTTAGGAAGAGGGGAGCAATATGCTAGAACGGAACACAGTGGGGAAAACTTGCTGCCCCATTTTAATGCAGATGGCATATTGATATTTAGACATGGAGCCATTCATGGGGAATTTTTTCTATGTGGCAGCAAACCTGAACCCCTGTTTGCTTTTCTTTACCAACAGCAGCATTTGGGATATTTACAAAGGCTGACAAATTGTATGGGCTCTCTTTACAGGGATTTAGGGCAGACCATTCAGATGCAAACAGAGAACTTGGGAGTTACTTATTATGTCAACAAGGACTTTAAAAACGAATACAAAAGTGCATCATTGCAGAAGGTGGAAAAGAGTGTGGAAGAGGACTATGTGTTCAACATTCGAAATAACTGCTGGAAAGAGAGGCAGCAAAGTAAGTGGAATTCATGAATAGTGCTCAGAATTTTTCAACTATAGGCACAACACTGGAATATCTCATTACTTGCTGTCGAAGGAGATTGTATTTTTGTCTGTAACTTTGTATATTATGGCTTGGATCCAAAGAACTACAAGCAGCAGAAGAAAGTTACTTAATGCTGTCCTGTGAACTCTTGGGCAAATGTTAGTGGAACAGTTCTTGCCATGCTAAGCCACACTATATCTCATTGCAATTACAGTACAAGAAATATGGCGAACAAGGAAGATAGGCTGTAGCATAGAAACTTAAATGAGCCATTAAAAAGTCTTAGAAAAGAGTTTATGCAAAAGGCTGCACAAATGAATTGCCATTGATTAGAGATACTCTTCGTTGCAGCACCTTCCCGTGAAGACTATCTGCTAGTAGGAGGACACCTTGGATCCAAGCCATTGTTTTGAGAGTGGCATAGCCACTAACAGTTTTAAGTTGGAAAGTCCTCAGTTCAGATTTTGCCCTGACCACAAACACACAATAATAACATGTCTAAGATTTGTGTGTGCATGTGTGTGCACGCACATGCACGCACACACACACACACACACTCTTGCAGTATGGGGAGATATTGGCTTAATACTCAAAAATGCACAATAGAAATGCTAACTTGAGAGAGGAAAGCTGGTCTTGTGGTAGCAAGCATGACTTGTCTCCCTAGCTAAGCAGAGTCTACACTTGTTGCATTTGAATGGGAGACCACATCTTAACACTAAGATATTCCCCTCAGGGGATGGAGCTGCTCTGGGAAGAGCAGAAGGTTTCAAGTTCCCTCCCTGGCTTCTCCAAGATAGGGCTGAGAGAGATTCCTGCCTGCAACCTTGGAGAAGCCACTGCCAGTCTGTGTAGACAATACTGAGCTAGATAGACAAATGGTCTGACTCCGTTTATGGCAGCTTCCTATGTTCCTATGAAAAGACCAGTAAAATGACAGCATCTAAGAAGGATAGCATGTAGAGATCTTCTCTGGGATATTGAAGATGGATGTGTATCTCTCAATGTGTACACGTGTCTTTTGATAAGTGGGCAGTGTTCAAAGTTTCCACACTCCATGATTTCTGATTAGCATTACTCAACTGTGTTAGCTTAGGGGAGATACAGCAAAGGAAAATCACACAACTGCATTGTACTTTAGCACTGGCATCATACTGAAGAATTAATTACACTTGTTCGTGATTAATTCTCATTCTCACTCTCTCTCTCACTCTCAAAAGAAACAGATTTACTGTATGCAGCAAAAGTGTACCGGGACGAACGTCTTCGGAGGAAAGCAGAAGCCATATCCATGGACAACTGCAAAGAGCTAGAACGGTTGACCAGTATCTATCGAGGAGGATGAGCTAGATTTTTACTAGTACAGCCTGAAATACATGCTCTGTGTGTGTATAAAAAGAAAAATCTGTAAATTGCGAAAATACTATTCCGTGATGAAAGCTGGAAAGAAAGGGAATGTAAAACTACTGTGTAGCTGTTTCCAAAAACCTTATCCTGAAATACCAACTTAATTAATTTAATAGTCTCTTTACTTAGTCTGAAGTATGTGACATGGTTCATTTACATCATTGAATTGTCACTTAAGTTTTACTCCCAAGGCTTCTATGAACTTTTTCTGCAAGCAAGAAGCAGTTCTGATAAGCTGCTGCACTTGTAGAGATGTAGACATAGTCGTTCTCCTTCTGGAATACTGGCCTTGTAAATACATGTGGGGAAAGAGCACTGTTGTGTATATAAAAAATGTTAGATCTCAAAAGGCATTTAGATGCATTAAATCTTTTAATCTCATGGATGGAATAAATAGTACAACTACATCATTCCTTATTCCTATGTCAAGTATGTGGAATTGAAAGCAAAAGTTATTTTATCTCTTTGCATAAAATCTTCTAGCTTGAAGGAACTTGGTATTTTTTAAAAAGTAACTTGACCATATAGATTCCTAATGATATGCTAAGATAAAGCAATGTGATGCCAGAGCGTTGGCATTCTTTCATGTTGTAGTTTTAATCCTTTATATTCAAGGAGTGAGAAAAGGAGTGATCAGTACCAGTCTGTTTCTTGCTATATTAAATTTTGGAACTGCAAGAGAGAGAGATGCTGTACTGATACTGTGTTTAGTATTTGGAATACCTAGTAGCATTCTGTTTGGGTAGTCCATGAAAAAAACTAGTGCTGCTACTGCTGTGTGTCCTGTTTTTGTTCCCCCCCCCCCCACATGTGGCTTAGGATCACACACAGATGTTTTTGTAATGTCAGGGAGGATATACAACTTCACTGAATTATGCCCAGAATCTACAAGCATGCTTAATATACGTTAATAGACTTCTTTTCTTTCACTGACAAAAAAAAGTCATGGAGGAGTAATTAAAATGTAAAGAGCAGTCATTTTTGGAGACTGATAATTTTGTTAATGTACAACTCTGATACCTGTGCAGGCATAGCAAATGGATCAGGAAAAGTCACTCTTAAAGTTGAGCCTTGTGCCTTTGAATCCTTTTGCTGACCATAAGTTAGCTGGTCTGTGAATTGCTGCTGAGAGCTGTGACTGGAACTGTGTGTTTTTGCCTGGTGACAAGAGCTAAGAGGAGCTGTTTCAGTCCAGATATGTGCAGGATAGATTTTGTAAACTACTACTACTACAAATATTTAGAAGAGCATTGAGTATCATTGTTGAAACAGAAGATATCTAATTCTAGGGGACCATATATGCAAAATGCATATTGCTGCTACTTTTGTTAATGTAAATTGAATAGGCCATTTTGAGAAACGATCCAGGATGCCTGAGAATTGAGTGCTTGTTCTGGCTTTAGCAAATGTTCATAAGCTACTGCACATCTAATAGTGCAATAAACAAAATGTTTCGATTGGATGTTCCATATGGTTTATTGTATGTGCAGTATGGGTTGTATTTTAAAATATCTAGCTTTGCAAGGGAAAAAAACATTTCAAGTTGCACCATCAAAATGCCACATTTAACTATAAGGCGAACTTCTGGGTTTTTGTTTGGTTTTCTTGTGTGCAAAGGAACTCACTTTCTGTCCTCTAGTATAAAATGGGTATAGAATTTGGTCTTAATAGATTAGATGTTACTTGAATCATTCTTAAATCTGTCAGTCTTTATTCATAGTACCACAAGGACAGAGTTTTGATGGATGACACAGTTCTCCAAACACCTGTGAAGGTCTTTTTCATCCCTGACTATAATAAAGACTATACCATGTTTTTAGATTTGTTCTTCTGGACTAGAACTGGTTTTGTAAAATATATGAAAGAATCCTTAAAAAGATTGGCTTCTGAAATGAACAAGTAGTATCTGTTGGGAGGTTATCAAATTTCAAAAGAAAGATTGAAGTTGAGAACAGTAACTCAATTTTCTTTCATTCTTCCCCTCCCCAGTCAGGCTGTGGGTCAAACAGAGGAGCCATGCAGTAGCACTTAAACGTCTGCTTGCATGAGATTCCATCAAGCTCTCTTATCAATTTTTGAATGCTAAGTGATAACCAACATAGGTTCCCTGTGTTCTGTAATATCCAATAACTTGAATTTATGAGGTTCATATGTATTTATTTTGAAAAATCTGCCTAAAATTATGAAGTTGATGTTTTGTACTCTTTGATACTTTAAATTACATGCAGTATCATAACTTTAACATTCTCTCTCCCCCACACTTAATTTCCCTTCCTTCCTTATAGGAACAAAATAGTGAAAAGAGGAATTTCCAGCATGGGTGAAACAAATTTGGGGCTAAGATTTCTTTTGACTTTATAGTGACAAGAGAAATTACTTTGTTTTTCTTCTTCAGAATCTTGAGCCTTGACTGAATCTGAAATATGCTAATGTGGATAGCTCAACACTTTTACAGATAATCCTGAAAATAGTTCCAAATACACCAGTTATATTGAGCTCAGTGCTGCCTAATATGCAGTACATTAGGATAGCAGCCTTAGACACATTAGCACATGACTCCCCCCCCCCCCCCCCCCGATACCCGGATTGAATTTGATATTCCTTTGAAGCTGCGACTATTTCATGTTTCAGTGGCACAGGAGACAGGGTCATATTTGGCATCATTTTCTGAAGGATGAAAGTGTCCCATCTCCTGAGTTAGCAAAACAATGTCCCAAGAACTATTATGCAAACTTTGAAAACTCCATTGCTGACCAGTGTTCCCTCTCACAGAGATTCCCAGATGTTGTTCACTACAACTCCTAGCATCCCCAGCTGCAATGGCCTTTGGCTGGGGATTCTGGGAGTTGTAGTCCACATAATCTGGGAATTCCTGTTTGCGGGAACACTGCTGCTGACCCAAAGGTAAAACATGTACATGTCCCTTGGTTGTGGCATTGGGGAAAGGAGGATGAGAAGATTGGTGATGGAGGACAAGTTTCCCACAGATATTGTTCTCCTGCAATATGCAGCTACAGATGTAGACACACTTTCAGTTTGCATGGGGCTGTGGCCAGGTAAACGGTCCTCCACTGGCATGAACTGAAATGTGCCTTAGAACCCACCTCAGAATACTGAAGGAAGCTTTTAACTTCTTTAAACCATATTCACAGAATAAATGGTGCTTCCGCAGGCATCAGCAGTCCTCCAAACCTGCTTTGCTTAGTGGAAGCTTGTATTCAGCAGCTAGCACTGTCACTTGTAAGCCCATTATGTTGAAATAACACCCACTGAAATTAGTGGAACTTCAAATAATGTGTTTAGGATGGCAGTGTTAAGTATCTCTATGAAGTAACAGGTGCTAGTAAACCCTATGAAAACAGAATGTGTGTGTGTTGGCAAGCTTGTAGAATGTTCTTACTGATAAAATGCAACCTTTACGTCTTCAGTCTTTGTTAAACTAGTGATCCCTCTTGTTGAGTAGGGGTTTGGTGTATTTTACTCTCCTAATGCAGACTTAAGGTGCAAAGGTTGTATTTGTTGCTTGCAGCTTAAAGGTCATCTCTTGTAAAGGTGACCCAAAGACCTAGAGTTGGGTCTCGTTCTTTGCTTTACTGTAATGTTTACATGTAATTTTCCCTTAGAATTTCAAGAAACTTGTCTTTGGGATATTTAGCCCTATGTCCTGTAAATGGTAAACACCTTAAGCAACATTATTAACTGGTATTTTCATCTTTAACATACGCTTTTCCCAATGTTATTTAAACATAGGTTCTTCCCCAATTAAAATATGCTAGCTGTAGCACTCATTCACCCTCTTGCTTCTTAGAATCATGACTGGATCTCCCAACATTTTTATTTTTACTGCAAAGCAGCCATTGAGTAGGTGTTGGGGAAAGGGCTGTTTAACCTTTTCCTCCCTTATACAGTTTTCCCAATCTAATATTCTTCCCTGCTGCCACCAGATACTATTAGCCAATACAAAAGCAATTCCGGTGTGTGTGTGTGTGTGTGTGTGTGTGTGTGTGTGTGTGTGTGTGTGTGTGTAGGATTTTAATCAGGAAAGAGTTGAACATCTCCTCCCCAAGTATCATTATTTTGAACAAATCCAAACCTTTCCCCACTCTGCAGTTGCTTTCAAGTAAATATTTAAATATTGGCAGATCTGATCACAGATCTTGTGCATAACTTGTAAATTGGCCCCCCAAATTCCACAGTCCAAACGATTTACATTTTAGGCATTTAGTCAAGCAGCCATCACTTTGATCTTTGTGGAACTAAAAAAGCTTAAGAGTACCTAAGTTAGCTAAGCTAGTTCATGGACTTGGGCTATCTTTACCTAGTTCTCAGTGACCTCCATTTCCCTTGAAAGTGGCCTTGCTGTATAACAAAGAGGAGAACCCAGGTGCAAGATGCATTTCCCTTTGTGAATGGCCATGTCGATGTACAGCCTTTTCATATTATTCATGATAAATTCCTGTTTTTGTAGAAGTAAACTAGATATGCAGCCTGATGCTCTTCCACACATACTTTAGCTGCTGCATTGCAAGCATCAACTTTGAGCGCTGAAAGCCTAATACTTCCAATACATTGCTACTTCTGTTTTAGTTCATGTGTGTTCGCTCTTTCTCTCTCTCTGTCGTGTATATGTGTGTGTGTGTGTATACACACACACACACACACACACACTCACTATCCGTGCTCCTTTCTCAAACATTACATTAGGCATAGACATAGGAATGTAGCTGTTGGAATCTGCCACTTACCAAGTTGTAGTTTCAGGGTTTTGGGGACAGTTGGAATAGAACAGCTGTGATAAGAGAAATATTGAACACTTTCCCTTCAAAAGGCCTCATTGTAAGACAATACTGTTCAGATGTTGTTAGACAAACAAGGGACACTGACTGAAGTCACGTACAGCATCCCTGAGAATGCACTTGAAATTTCCACCTCTACCTTGAAACACAGGAAAACCCCAGCCCTCTCCATCCTTACACTACTGTAATTTTGGGAAGAAACACTGCATCGGTGTAAATACCACAGTAAGGGGGGAAAGGCTGAAAAACTGCAGAAACACCACAGTTAGAGGGGAACATCATTCATTATTTTTCCAGATGAGCTGAACACTTAAAATTTTACTACAGCTTGATCCTGAATTCTAGTGTAAACACTGCATCCGTGTAAACTCCACAGGTGGCAATAAACAACTTTTAATAACATACCCACTGTGGTCTTTCTACCCAAAATTACGGTATTTGTTTGCAGAGACAAATTCTCCTTGTGGGGATGTGCCCTAGTGACCTGATCACAGGAAGATCTCCCCATAAGCACAGTGTTGATCTCTTCAGACGAATGAGCGGGGTTGGGGGCAAGGCTTTCAAGCACTTTCTTGGAGACTCTCTGTACATGAATACGGTACCCCCAGTTTGTGTAAAGCCTGAACAGGGCTGATGTATCTAATACTGGTCTTTTAGATCCCCAGCTCATGCCCATTGTTGGCTTGCAAATACATTCCTCTGTGTAGAGCAGGCATTATTTGTGGAGGGGAGAGTATGATTCGTCTTGAAGATGGGAGCAAAATTTTCTCTGCTGGGCTTCCATCACCTTGATCCCTCTCCTCTCCTCTCCTCCCAGTAATGCTATCTTTCCCCAAACCCCAAGTACAGTACTGTTGACATTCAGCAATAAATTCAATTGTATAAGTCTTTAAGCCATCTTTTAATTTTAGACGCACCTGGAAAATGTTCCCACAATACTGGTTAAAAGGCATTTTATGGGTTCCCTTCCCCTACCGCCAGTTAATAGGATTTCACTAATTCAACATCCAGGAGCCATTGCATTGTTCTGGGGGGATACTGTGGGGTATGATTCCACAATCCACAGGCTGGATTAACAAGCAGAAGTGAACTGCCTATTTGGGGATATGATTTATTTAAAAGCATGGAAATTAGAAGTTTTCTTCTAATTCGGTGACACACATGGGAATAACATGAATGGAGTAGCCTTTTTTGTATAGTATTGGACAGCTGCTCAGATACACACAAATACCCCTCAGCTGTACTTGAGACTTTGCAGAGACAGGATAAGCAGTTATGGGATGGAGAAAGGGTACAGTTAACTGCAGGTTTAGTTAGTGCTAATGCAAGGAATCTCAAATGGGGTCCCCAGCTGTTGTGGGACTACACTCCAATCATCCCCAGCCACAATGGCCACAACATCTGGGGACTCCAGCTGGAGAACTCGAGTCATATGTGAATGCAGTCCATTGCTTCTGCTCAAAATCCATTCATTTCAATGAACATGGTGGCTCGGAGTTCTCTGCAAGCCTCATTGAAATGGCTGGGCACTGTTTTGCAGAAGTGCCTAGCAGGTTGGGCCCAATGGCTGACATTCAGGCTAAATTGTTCATGAGCAGTCCCATTGAAATTAATGGGGCAAGTGAATCATAACTTGTCCCATTAATTTCAAAGGGGACTATGCATGAATAATTTAGTCTGGCTGTTAGCCCATGTACTTAGGTAATAAGTGACCCTTTTTGTTAATTTTGCAAAGGTTTTGCTATTTGCAGGACAGACTATGTTTCAAAATCGGGTTATATTCTTGCTTTTAAAAAAGAATCTGCATCCTTTAAAGCATGTTGTACAGAACCTTATACCTTATATTAAGGATTATTTCAATGTTGCAGATGATTTTTTTTTAATTTTGTAAAACTTAGTATGTATATTCTTTCTTTCTGCCTTTCTTTCTTTTTGCACCAAAGTCTGTTAGTTTGGGGACTGCTAGACTTGTAAATGACTATGAATGTGTATAGGCACACACATTCATGTGCATCGATGTATACATTTCTTTTCTAGCTTCATACCTCAAACTTGATTGTGTAATATTTTACCATTGTATGTTTTGCACAGAGTATCATTAAGTTTGGGTCATGATGGAAAAAAGCATTTTCCCAATCCTTTTCTCTCCTGCCCCCTTTGTGACCCAGTGTGGTTGGAACATTTAACCATTATTATCACCAAGCATGGTTTGTTGCCTGAACTCTGGTTACAATTCCAGACATAAGGCCGGTCCAGAGATAGCAGGAAAATATGGTTTCCTTTTATTTGAATGAATGCCAGACAATTGCAATGTCAAGCATTCCCACCACCATGAAGCTGTGACATCAGCATCCTGGCTTGTTTAACCCATGGCTCTGCAGCTTGTGCAAAGTTGGAAACCATTGTTTAACTCAGGGTAATAAGCAAAGATGTGAAACCAACTTAAACTCTGGTTACACATCCTGACTTGTTAACCTGAGGTAAACCACAGTTTTCAGCTTCTCACAAAGCAGTGGTTCAAGCAAGCCATTGTCCTCAGCAACGCTAGCAGAGGATGCAAATGGGGGAGGGAGCATACGAGCCTGCAGCTCTCTGAGAGCCATTCATATAGTGTGAAACTATGGTTTTGTTCTGTCTGAACCAGCCAGCTCAGTGAAACCATGGGTTGCCAAGCTTAAGCTCTTCCCCCAGAGAGGTTATACTAGCAAGACCTGCTGGTTACCTCAGAAACAAGCTGGAGAAGAGGGGAAATGCCTTAATGGTTTACTCAATGCAGAGATAATACTTAACCATGGTTACTGCAAACCATGGTTTCATATCCTTGTTTGCAACCAATCCTTAACTATGCTTCATGTATTCAGACATAATAGTTCACATTTTGGTCTGCATGGGGAGTATATAGGAACGTGTAACAGTTTTTACAAGCTCAACCTTTCAAGGAAAATCCCATATACATTTGCTTTTCCCATGAGTGTGAAGATAAACAAAAGAGACATTTCTCCACATGGGGGAGGAGGGGGAGAGACTCCTATGAAATATGGCTGGAA
Organism: Hemicordylus capensis; assembly: GCF_027244095.1. NCBI lineage: Eukaryota > Metazoa > Chordata > Lepidosauria > Squamata > Cordylidae > Hemicordylus > Hemicordylus capensis. The sequence continues at coordinate 31,352,523 of NC_069661.1, read as the reverse complement.
ATGCCCTACAGATCAAATGATGTTTTCAAACTAGTTGCTAACCTTGGATATTATTCTGATAGTAACCTCTTTATTTGTTGCTGAGGTTTTATAAACATATAAAATCTTAACTTGGAAGTACATTCCACTGACATCACTAAGAGTTATTTTAAGTAAATGAGTTTAGGATTGAGCTGCCAGACATGCCTCCTGCCAGCTTTAAAAATTTAAAAGGACTTCAGTGTTAGTTCTTGAAGGGCTGATAGGATGAGAGCTCTAATGTTTGTAAATCATGTTTAAGAAATCTATAGTGAAAGCCTTGCAAATAAAATCCAGTGAAATTTAAGGTGGCATATTAAAGGAGATCTTGTTTTATTTAACTATAGATTAAATGGGTAGGTTTAAAAGAAGAAATCTGATTTGTAATGTACCTAATGTAATATCAGACTTATATCAAAATAAAATTATTTTCTGTGTGAATACAGGCTGTTTATCTGATTTAAAAAAAAAATAGAGTCCTATCTCCTGCAGGCACTAGTAATTTTGAAAGAAAGTATCTATAGTGGAACCTCACACTCATATTTAGGTTTTTCTATTTTAGCAGCTCAATTTCTTAAGTAGGAACCTTTTTATTGCCTATAAGCTTTGTTACTCGAGATAAAGTGTTGAAGTTGCAAAGTAAACCTTGCAAAGAGTAACAGCAATACTGGGGGGGGGGGGAGAATATTGTGGCTGTTCATTACAAATGGGTGGGGGCTGCCCGAAAGAATGTCAGAATAATTGAGGCCTGGCTGTACTGCACATAAGTCAACAGACTATGATGGCTTTTAGCAATCTCACAAGAATGGCAATGGTGGACTTGAAGCAAATAAACTCTGAAGCTGTGGTATTCTAGAATAATAGCAAATGAACATGCATTGTTGTAATCTAGACAGGGGGAGGGCAACCTGAGGTTCTCCAGATTTTGGACTACAGCTTCCATCATCCCCAGCCACAATAAAATTGTAGCTGGGGAAAATGGGAGCTGTATTCCAAGAGGCTCAGGTTGGCCTGATCTAGAATATGAAATATTTCCAAGGGCAACATCACTGGGGGAGGGGAGTTATTTGACTTGCTAGGCCTTTCTTTACATCACATAAGGAAAACATCACTCTGAATAGAAAAGAGAAAAAGTGGTATTTGACTCTCTCCAGTCAAAGGAGGGATTGCCTCCACTTTCAAGGAGATTGAGAGAAGGATTTGTTGTCAGTAGAAAGTTGTTAGTTCATACTAATATGAATGAGTGAGATAATAGTGCCATGACTAATAAAAGGGTATTCGACTTTTTCATGTGTGTTATAACAAGGTTTCTTACTAGTAGATTAAAGGTCATTTCAATCCAGTCATCAATTTTAAGTAGATATATGTTGACTTCTAAAGATTCCTCTGAGAAGATGTTGGCTAGTATTGTTCCACTATTTGTGCCTGGTGGGAAAATGAGACCTACAAACTTGGGGTGTTTAAAAAATAAATAAAAATCCACCTAATCTTCCAGAAGATAGTTTCATGGTCTCCATGCAGACCATGAAAACCAGTTTTGCTATGCAGCATTTATGATGCAGGTGTTTATGAAGCAGATCAGATTGAAAGGGATGGGAAGGGGAACTAATAATCTTCTATATAATTAATACTCCAAGGCAAGCCATGTGTGGGGATGTGGCAGAAAGGAGATGATTGGCTGACAGAGGGGGAGGAGGCAATTGGCTGACAGGGGGAGAGAGTTCTGGAGCAGCAGGGAGCTTGGCGGGTGGCTGGAAAGCAGTTGGGGGTGGGGGGTGCCATGAAGTGGCAGGGAACTCAGAGGCTGGGGGTGGCTTTGGGAGCTGGACAGTTGGCTCTGGGGGCTGCGGGCAGCAGACAATTGACTGTGCCGCGCCGTGAAGCGGCAGAGAGCAGGGGGCTCGGAGGCTGGCAGGCGAGTGGGCGACAGTCCCTGGTATTGGCAGGGAGAAGCAAGGACTGCGAGACAGAGACAGAAAGACTGAGGTGAGAGCAAGAATTGCAGGAGAAAGAGAGAAGTACGGAGAACAGAGAGAGTGCAAGAGAGCGAGCGAGTGGTGGTGGGAAGCGCGAGTGAGCGTGTGCTGGGGGAGCACATGCTCGTGAGAGTGGGGGGGGAGCATGCGTGAAAGAGTGGAAGGGAGGAGGGAGAGTTGTGGGAGGCCCTGCTTGTGTATTTTAGATTGTAAACCCCTCTGGACAGTGATGTCTTTTCTCACTTTGTGTAAAGCATCATATACACACAAGGAGTGATATAAATAAATACAATATTGTACTCCAGGGTTGTTATCCTTATATTGCAGATGAGGGAATAGAGACCGATGCTGAGAGACAATTTTACAACAACCCTGCAAGGCAGTCCATTAGTGTTATAGCAATAGCAATAGCACTTACATTTATATACCACTTTATAGCCGGAGCTCTCTAAGCGGTTTACAATGATTTAGCATATTGCCCCCCAACATTCTGGGTACTCATTTTACCGACCTCGGAAGGATGGAAGGCTGAGTCAACCTTGAGCCCCTGGTCAGGATCAAACTTGTAACCTTCTGGTTACAGGGCGGCAGGTTTACCACTGCGCCACCAGGGGCTCATATGTATTTAGGGAGGCGAGCTGGTCTTGTGGTAGCAAGCATGACTTGTACCCTTAGGGACATGGGAGACTAGAAGTGTGAGCACTGTAAGATATTCCCTTCAGGGGATGGAGCCCATCTAGGTTCCAAGTTCCCTCCCTGGCATCTCCAATATAGGGCTGAGAGAGATTCCTGCCTGCAACCTTGGAGAAGCCACTGCCAGTCTGTGAAGACAATACTGAGCTAGATAGACCAATGGTCTGACTCGGTATGGCAGCTTCCTATGTTCCATAATCAAATACAGCGTAGTACTTTGAAATGCTGCGAGAGAATTTTCCCCCTTTCCGTAAGTGGCTGCTATTTGTGGATTTTCAGCGCACACGCAAAACCAAACAAGAGCACCTCTTCAAAATGCAGCATATCTAGCGTCATTGCAAATATAAATCTAGTTTAATGTCTTCCTCCCAACCCGACGCCTAAACTCGCAAGCGCGCCTGCCTTGGGCTCCACTCACTCCTTCCATGGCATGCAGGCGCTCTATGATTTCCCGGCTAGGTCAGCATTAAAAGTCGAGCAGCGCCCCCAACCAGGAAATGCACTGTGCAACTCTAGGATTTTCTTTCTTTTCTTTTTTGTCTCTACGGAGAAAAATTGAAGCAACACACACCAAACCGGAAGTGAGGAGAAGGAATGAAAGGGAAGTGTTCGCCTGGCTGCTGTAGGCCGTCATGTGACAGAGCTTAAAGGGGACGCGACTGTTGTGCGAGGGCGAACTGCTCGGGCTTTGCTCCCAGAAGAAAGTGGAGGTTTGTAGAGGTTTGCTTGGGGCGGTGGGTTTACAGTTGCCGTGGAAACCTGCAATGCGAAGAAGGGGCGCTGTGCCTTCAGGGGTTGGGCATGTACACTACTGGATAAGCTTCCTTAGGGCATTCTCAGCCCACGATATCCCCCAAACAGTCGGGAGTGCTGGGAGCGGGCTGCAGGCTGACCTCCCGCCTTCTCCCTTTGGCCTCTTCTCAAAGCCCCTTGGAGGAAGCTGATTCCCCACCCACCCCGCGCAAGGACAGGCATGGACGGAGGTGGCGGAGTTGCCCACTCCCCAGGATTGGCCTGGGCCCCCGGGAGTCGGCCTCCATCTCCAGTTTATTTTTATTCATTTATTTTTAATTCTGTATCCTGCTCTTCCTCCAAGGAGCCCAGAGCGGTGTGTTACATAGTTAAGTTTCTCCTCACAACAACCCTGTGAAGTAGGTTAGGCTGAGAGAGAAGTGACTGGCTCAGAGTCACCCAGCAAGTATAGTGGCTGAATGAGGATTTGAACTTGGGTCTCCCCAGTCCTAGTCCAGCACTCTAACCATTACGTCTGTTGAAAGCAATCCTGGAGACTTGGATGGCTTGATATTGTGAAAAATGTCAGGGGGTGGGATGGGGAGGGATATCTCCAGGAATCGCTTCCAGTCAGGGTTGGCAACCCTAAGAGATGAGCACTGTCAAAAGACACGTAGGTCGATCGGAAGACCTGTTGGAAGCTGCCTTATACCATATTGGTCTATTTACCTCAGTATTGTCTACATCAGGGCTGCACAACTCAGTCCTCCAGCTGTTTTTGGATTACAGCCCCCATCATCCCCAGCCATAATAGGCAGCAGTTAAGTATGATGGTAGTTGTAGTCCCAGTGTCTGCAGGCAGGCTAAAGTTGTGCAGCCTTCTCTGGGGTTTCAAAACAGGGTCTTCTGTTTGGAAACAGAAGTGGGATGGGGAGGGATCCCCACTTTGCTCAAAGGTTATTGGGTGGCCAGTTATTATCTGTCAACATAACTTACCTCACAGGGTTGCTGTGAGGATAAAATGGGGGCAGAGGAGAAGAGAATTTCATATGTCAGGGCTTTACATAAGAACAGACCTACTGGATCAGGCCCAAGGCCTATCTAGTCCAGCATCCTTGAAATCTATCGTTAGGTCTCTGGGTGGTTTGCCATGTATACCAAGTGTATTTCATGTGGTGGTGTTAAGCTGTTGGAAGTAAAATTGCAAGTTAAAAAAAAAAACTTCTATCTTGTGCTGATTGCTTATCTGTCAACCACTGTGTTCCTTGCCAGTGGTTGACTGATAAATGATTGACCAGTATAAAAAGCGTATTTTGTTGCCTTTAGACAAATGTTTGTGCAGCTCTGCTGTGCAGTATTATAGGTTTTGCTTGTGTTCAAATCCCTAATTTGTAGTAATTCAGATGGAAATTGGTTCTTGGGAGCAGGCTGTAGCACAGCTTTGCATGTAGAACATTGCAGCTTTAATCCCTGGTAAAATACCTAATGGCGCAGTGGGGAAATGCTTGACTAACAAGCAGAAGGTTGCCAGTTCGAATCCTCGCTGCTACTCTGTTGGGCAGCAGCAATATAGGAAGATGCTGGAAGGCATAATTTCACTCTGCGCGGGAGGAGGCAATGGTAAACCCTTCCTTTATTCTACCTAAAGAAAACCACAGGACTCTGTGGGCACCAGGAGTCAAAATCGACTTGACAGCACACTTTACCTTTACCTTATCTCCAGGCAGAGCTTGGAAAAGGCCCCTGTCTGAGACCCTGAAAAGCCACCGTCAGCTAGTGTAAACATTAATAAGCTACACAGACCAATGGTCTGCCTTGGTATAAGGCATCTTTATATATTCAATTTTGTATGTGGGTTATCCCAATGTATGGCTTATGGGGTAAGTAATTGTAGTAAGTAATTGGCTCTGTCCCCCTTCAGCCACTGTTCTAAACTTAGCTCTAAATGGGGGCTCTTGCCATTCTGGGGGTGCGGGGTGGGTGGACCAAACAAAACCCACAGCTGATCCTTCAGGCCCTGAGATAAAATATAAGAGGAGTAGTGCTGAATCAGACTAAGCATCCATTTAGTTCAGCTTCTTGTTTTCAGTGATGGCCAGTTGGATGCTTCTGCGGAACCTGCAAATAGGTCAGGAAGGCAATTGCTGTTGCCTCCCAGCAACTGGTATTCCATTGCCCTGACCCTTGAATTTCTCAAGATCTTGTCCGATATGACTACATACCATGTTCTGCCAAATGAAGCTGCTTCATATGGAACACTTGTTGTTTCTGCCATTTGGTCTTGCGTACTACAGAAGTGCTTTTGCATTTTTTTTTCTGCTTGAGATGGAAGTTTGTCTATGGTCTTGTTGTTCTATCCCAGGGCTGCTCAACTTTGAGCCTCCTGTAGATGTTGGCCTACAACTCCCATAATCCCTGACTATTGACACTGTGGCTGAGGATTATGGGAGTTCTAGTCCAAAAACTGCTAGGGGGCCTAGAGCAGGTCTGTTCTATCCAAACACCAGGTTCTTAAATATATTTACTTAGAAGTTAGTTCTGTCATTTTGAACAGGCCTTGCTTCCCATTAAATATGCTTAGGATTGTATCCTAAATGGATATGGGGTTCTGCGAGGTCCCATATTCTTTTCAACTTTTTTTATAATAGAAATGCTAAGATCCCAGAAGAGTCTAATTCTGCAATTGCATCCCCATTTCTGAAAATAAGTCTTCCTCAAGCATGCTGAATCCTCTTTGACCTTAAATGGAAGAGTCAACTCTGATGAACTTTACTTGCTATATGCATTTTATATGTTACTTGGAAACAAAACGAGAGCAAGTATGGTTGTGGGCATTGCATCATCAGCTTTTGCAATTGGAACTCATCATCATTTCCTTGTTGCCCTCTGCTTGGCATGTTACAGCAGTTCCATGGAAGAGCTGATTGCATTTTCATTTTCTTTCTTTTAAAAAAATAAATAAATCATATGTTGAGGAAATGATGACACGAGGTTGAAGCTTTATGAAATTTAACAATAAATTAAATAAATAAATAAATAAATAAATAAATACAGTCTGTAGAATAGAAAGAATGCTGGTATATTACTTTTTGCTTGTGTTTTGCTTCCAGAGGAAAAAATCAAGGGAAAAAGTCAAGGAAAGATTACTGCGAGTGACATACCACAGCCACTGCACACAGAATCAGCTATCATTGGTATGATCCCGTTACCTTATTGCTGGTGGTGTAACTCTCTCCCATGCTCAACAGTAGTTATAATTACTGTCTTTGCCTTGACACAAATATCATCAGTAATACAATCATGCATTTGTGTATATGGATGGCCCAAATAGATACCTGAACCTTGTTGAGCAAGTAAAAGGACCGGTTCAAAAGAAACAGGATGATCAAAGGAGGAGAAGCAAAATAGAGACACCAGAACATGAAAGAAAATACCTGGACTCAAACCCTGGTTCTTTCTTTCGGCAAGGAAACACCGCTCTCATAATGCTACAACCTCTGGGGATATGAAATAGGCATCCAACAATAGAATATGAAGCAATGAGATCCTGTGCACACTTAAATGGAAGTAACCCCATTAATCTAGTGGGGTTTACTTTGAGTAATCATACTTAAGGTTGCAATCTGTGTAGCTGCCCTAGTAATTGGCAAGTGTTAGATATTCTCTTTTTGTCCTCTATTACTTTGAGTGAGTGCCTGTTGATGTCTTGTAATTTTGAGAATTTTGTATCCTTCTGATTAACTTATCCTTTGGAATTTGCTCTTATGCACAGCAGAGATTTTTCTCCTCCAGGGACCTCTATGGAATAGTACATTAATTCCAATTGGGTTCCTTGGAAACACCAGTATCCAAAGCTTAATTTTCATGACCACTCTGCACATGTAGCCACAGGCCTCTTAATGGTCTGTGCAAAGCTGTTGTCAGTGCCTGGATTTCAGGTTTCATGTCGCAGTCTGGGCTTGTCATAGATTATTTATTTATTTATTTTTACATTTATATTCCACTCTTCCTCCAAGGAGCCCAGAGCGGTGTGCTACATACTTGAGTTTCTCCTCACAACAACCCTGTGAAGTAGGTTAGGCTGAGAGAGAAGTGACTGGCCCAGAGTCACCCAGCTAGTCTCATGGCTGAATGGGGATTTGAACTTGGGTCTCCCCGGTCCTAGTCCAGCACTCTAATCACTACACCACGCTGGCTCAAAGATTGACTTTTTCTCCATAGCTACTCTGTATGGAGTGCATGTGAGAAGAGGCCCTGACTTCCTGAGTAAACTAATAAGGCCACTGGAACCAGAGAAGAAGAGTTTGAGATCTTCACTGCTTTTATGTATGTGTGAAGGAAATGGTCTTGTCACAAAATGTGTTACTTTGTCCTTTACAGGGATCTGGACGGTACATTTTATTACAACACTGACAAGATGGCAGATGTAAGTATATGTTACATACTTGAAATGACTTGTTTGAGACTACTTGGACAGGAAGCCATTGATGTACAGTACCAGATTGCTATGGTTAATAGATCCATTTGCAGTATATGCTGTGGAATAACTGAGGATTGCAATTTGTGATTATGAGTATGAAAGAGAGTGGTGGTTTATCCTAGATTAATACATCCAGCATAAAAGTATATGATGACTTCTTGTATGGTATGTGACCTAAGCAGCAAAGAAAACCTGTTTTCTTTATCTCCCCCTGCCCTCTAGGATCTGAAAAGGTTCCTGTACAAAAAGCTACCAAGGTAAAATGCTACTGAGACTAACATTTTACTTTTCCATGCTTTACTTATCAGTAAATGTGTGTTGAAATCTCAGCTCCACTCTTCAGCTTCTCCCATAAATAGGACTCGGGAGTAAGTCCTATTTATTTCAGTGGGACTTGCTTCTAAGTAATATTTATGAAGATATCCTTGATTTGATTTACTGTTTTATGAATATCTTGCAAAGTTGGTGTTCTCAGGTATGTATAATGTAGGTGTATCTTACAACTAAAGGTAAATTAAAGTGTGCCCTCGAGTTGGTGCCGACTCCTGGCGACTAGTGAAGGGCTGTTAATTAGTCTTAAAATACTATCTGGTTTGACGTGCTGTTAAATGGATTAACTAGATACAAGCTAAAAGCAAGACAGTGATCGTCGCCAAATGGCCAAAAACCATTTAATATAGGTTGCTGAAAAATCCATTCCGCTTACTTTTTCCAGTGTTGAAGGACTTCATGCAATTGTAGTGTCAGACAGAGATGGTGTACCTGTTATCAAAGGTAAGGAACAACTCTATGTCTTTCTAGATAAAAGGAGGCAAATATCCTGTCAAAAAGGAATTACTGTTTTGCAATAATATTTTGTTGAATTGAAATAGACAGAAACTTGTAATCATAAGGATCACACCTAAAGACTGAAACTTCTCTCTGTTTCTAGATCCTACGGTATCTTCCAAAGGAGAAAGGTTCACCATAACGGAGCACATATGACTCACATGAGTCTGTGGCTCCATTTTCCTATCAGCCTCTAATGTGCACAAGGGTTAGCAGGAAGTACAATATGCACTCACTAACCGTGGTGTACTTTTCTGCCTGAGGAAGCAGTGTGTGTAAACTGCTTCCCTGATGACATCCACCCAAGAGTTCTGAATTTGCCAATCTCCTTGCAAAAATATATAACATGTCCCTACAATCAGGCTCTGTACCAGAGGACTGGAAAGTAGCCAATGTGACTCCAATTTTCAAGAAAGGATGATTGAGGGGACAGGTTCATGTGTGGATCGATAACTGGTTGAAGGACAGGAAACGGAGAGTAGGAATTAATGGACAGTTTTCACAATGGAGGTAGGTAGGACGTGGGGTCCCCCAGGGATCAGTACTGGGACCAGTGCTCTTTAACTTGTTCATAAATGATCTAGAAGTTGGGGTGACTCATGAAGTGGCAAGATTTGCAGTTGACACTAAACTATTTAGGGGAGTGAAATCCACAACAGATTATGAGGAACTCCAAAAAGATATCTCCAAACTGGGGGACTGGGCAACAAAATGGCAAATGTGGTTCAATGTAAGTAAGTGTAAAGTGATGCACATTGGGCAAAAAACACCAGCTTCACATATACACTGATGGGATCTGTGCTGTCAGTGACTGACCAGGAGAGAGATCTTGGGGTCGTGGTGGACATCTCATTGAAAGTGTCATCTCACTGCACAGCAGCTGTGAAAAAAGCTAATTCCATGCTAGGAATCATTAGGAGGGGGTATGAAAATAAAAATGCTAATATTATAATGCCCTTATACAGATCTATGGTGCGGCCACATCTGGAGTACTGTGTACAGCTTTGGTCACCATATCTTAAGAAGGATATTGTAGAACTGGAAAAGGTGCAAAAGAGGGCAACCAAAATGATCAGGGGCCTGGAGCACCTTCCTTATGAGGCTAGGCTACAGCATCTGGGGCACTTTACCTTAGAAAAGAGGCGACTAAGGGGAGACATGATCGAAGTGTATAATAGCAATAGCAATAGCAATAGCACTTACATTTATATACCGCTCTATAGCCGGAGCTCTCTAAGCGGTTTACAATGATTTAGCATATTGCCCCAAACATTCTGGGTACTCATTTTACCGACCTCGGAAGGATGGAAGGCTGAGTCAACCTTGAGCCCCTGGTCAGGATCGAACTTGTAACCTTCTGGTTACAGGGCAGCAGTTTTACCACTGCGCCACCAGGGGCTCAAAATGATGCATGCAGTGGAGAGGGTAGACAGAGAGAAATTTTTCTCCCTCTCTCACAACACTAGAACTAGAACTCACCCCATGAAACTGAAGGTTGGGAAATTTAGGACCGACAAGAGGAAGTACTTTTTCACACAGCACATAATTAATCTATGGAATTCCTTGCTATGGGATGTGGAAACAGGATGCTATACTAGATGGGCCTTGTGCCTGATCCAGCAGGGCTGTTCTTATGTTCTTAACAGATGATAAAACTTTTTGCCAAATTCCAGCAGTGTCCTCCCGATCAGGATGTGCCTTCCCCCCCCTCCCCCCCGTCCTAGTTAGACAATCCAAAGATATAGTGGGGAATCTCTGTGGTTTAAATCTACTCCAGACCTTTAGCTAGGCAGATTTGCACCTGCTGAATGGGGCAGCTTTGAGTGATTTCCCAGCAGAATTTACTCATTGGGCTGCCTCCAAACCCTCACTTATCGACTTTACAGCTACATCTCGTAATTTAGTACATCATATAAAGAAATTTCACATTATCAGTCACCTGGAAAGTGATCATTTTCCAGTGAACTTGATCATAGGCTGGAGGGGTAAACTGCATTTGGACTGTAATCAGGTTCCAGTTAGGAGGGAGGAGCAATGCCCACAGCATGTGAAATGGTCTTCCAGCCAACAAAATTTAGTAGCCACGGTTCTAAACACGCAGCAAGCTTGCAGCCTACGAACTCCTTTAATTACTGGGCCGCATGACTCTCACGAGATCTCTGTGTTAGAACATTATAATAAATTAGCTCAGTTATAACAGCCAGCACTTGCCACTATGAAACCCTTATCTAATAAGGTGGGGAAATTGTTCTTTCATCCATGGTTTGATGCCGGTTGCCAAGAGGCGAAAAGAAACCTTATTAATGCATTTAAATTATATGCTGAAGGTTCTACTATATATATGGCCCAGGATTTTTTAGAAATGAAAAGACAGTACAAAATACTGTTACGGGAAAAGAAAGCATTGGCCACTAGGAGACATGGGATCAGTTGATTTTTGCTACCAAAATGAAGAACACTGCAGTGTTTGGGCACCTTGTATCACAACCTATGGGGAGGGTACCCATCAGTTCATCTTCAGTTATACCAGCTGGGACATGGGAGTGTCACTTCTACACATTGTATATGTGGGAAGAACCTAGTGACTAGATGAACTAGATGTTGAACTTCTGCCACAATGGGCTCCTGTCATCTGCTCTGAAACTTAGGAGCTGGTGAAGCAATCTAAGCCTGGTAAGGCCCCAGGGAATGCATTTATAACAATTGAGGTAATATGTAATAATTTGGAGTGGTGGGCCCCAGTATTAGCCTCTCTTTTTACTTATATAGATCACACTGCTAAAGTACCCAAAGACCGGGGAGTTGCAATCATAGCCCCTATATATAAAAAAAGGGAAAGGGATTTGCTTGGCAATTATCGCCCAATCAGTCTTCTGAATGTCATCCGTAAATTATATGCCAAATGCATAAACGGGAAACTCCTGGACTGGCTTGAATCTAATAATATCCTGGCAGTTGAGTAGGCTGGTTTCCGAGAGGGGTGCTCTCCTATTGACCAGGCTCACATTTTGCAGCATCTAGTAGAGAAGTACACTAGTGGCCCAAAGGCTACTTTGTATGCAACTTTTATAGAACTTAGAGCAGCTTTTGACCGAATTTCGAGAGAGAAGTTGTGGTCAAAATTCAGGGACTCTACCACAGATGCACGGTTATTGTTACTTATTTATAAATTACATGAAGATTCCTGCCTGAGAGTGCGCTGCATCACTAGAGGACATTTATCAACAGAAATTCCAGCTCAAAGGGGTGTTAGGCAGGGATGTATCCTGGCCCTGATTCTCTTTAATCCTCTCTAATAAAACACTTGGTGTCCGTCTGTGGACGGACACCAAGCGTGCGTTCGTGCCTGGCCTGTTCTGGGCATGCCCAGAACAGGGCAAGGGAGGCACGAACGGCAGGACCCGGCAGCCATGTTGGGGCCGGGAGAAGGAGAAGTGGCCGCCGCCTACGCCAGGAGGAGAGTGCGGGAGAGGCGGCGGCGCAGCCGTGGCCACGGCCAGAGGTGGCGGTGGCCGCGACGGGGCAACTGGCGGCGGGTGAGGCGGCGGCGGGGCCAGAAGCGGCCGCCGCAAATAAAGGAGAGAGGCGCCGGGGGAAGAGGCGGCGGGGAAGCTGGCCGAGGTGGTGGCGGAGCCGCCGCCGAGGCCTGGCGCCGCCAGTAAAGCCGGGCGGGGGGGGAAACCTTGGGGCCCGATCCCACCATTCCCGTCCCCCCGCCAAATTACTAAGGGCCAAATTGGCCCTGAAAAATGCCGCCGCCGAACCACCCTCCCAGCTGCCCGATCCCACCATTTGTACAGGAAAGAGGAGCTCGCTAGCAGAGCTCCTCTTTCTGCAAAGGCTCTTCTCAAACTGGCGCTTTGAGCGGAAAGGGCGTCCTTTCCGCTCAAAGCGCCAGTTTGAGAAGAGCCTTTGCAGAAAGAGGAGCTCTGCTGGCGAGCTCCTCTTTCCTGTACAAATGGTGGGATCGGGCAGCTGGGAGGTTCGGCGGCGGGGGCCGAAAGCATTACTAGCACCCGTTTTTCAACGGGCTAAAATTCACTTGTTTTTATATAAATCCCTTGGTGTCCCGCCTGAACAAACCAGACATTCACCCACCGAAATTGGCAAATAAACATCTGCTGATCTTGCTTTATGCAGATGATATGCTCCTGTTAGCACAGACCCCAATTGGGTTGAAGCGGGCACTTGCTTCACTGAGTTTATATTGTGCTGAAGAAGCACTGGAAATTAACTACTCCCAAACAAAGGTGCTAGTTTTCACTAAACTACCTATGTCCCACTCATGGTTTATGAATGGCCATGTAGTTGAACAAGTAAGAACGTTTAAATATCTGGGAGTTGTCTTCCACTCAGTAGGAGGGCAAAGAACACACCTTAACTATGTGACACGAAATGCCCAGCAATTGGCCAATGCTGTTAGGTCTTTTTATTTCACCAGGGGAGCTCTCTTCATTCTGGCTGCCATAAAGCTTTTCTCAGCTAAAGTTTGCCCACAGCTCTTGTATGGTGCCCGACTTGGCCCTTACGGAGAATTTTAACCCCCTGGAAGTAGTCCAAACCAAATTTTTAAGAGCAATGTTTCAAGTGCCATGCTGTGTTTCCAATACAGCTCTCAAAAGTGAGGCAGGGGTTTTTAGATCAGAAATAAGACTCTGGCTGAGTATGTTTGTATTTTGGTTGAAGTTGTTGTTTTCCCAAGTGGGCTTGGGTCACCTAACCCAACCCTTACAGGTAGCTACGCTTCGAGATAGAAGGTGACTTTAAGACAGAAGCTAAAATCTTAACTGCTTTTCCCAGGAGGAGCTTATTAGGATGGGGTATGGCCAAGCAATACGGGTCATCAAGCAGTGTTTATTTGATATGGAAATGCAAGAAGAGTCAGCCAAGCTGCCTAGAGGAATTTATAGATGTAATCAGTTTTCAAATGTAAAACCTGCTGAATACCTAATTAACCTAACAGCAGCAAAATTTAGAATTGCTATGACCCTTGCTTGGCTAAATGCACTCCCCACTGCAGTTTTAGAGGGGAAGTTTAAGAAATTACCTTACTCAGCCTGCATATGTCCTTGTGGTTCGGGAAATATAGAAACAACTGCACATGTGTTACTCTATTGTACATTTTACAAGGATATTTGAATTAATTTTATTTCTTCTTTTTAATGGAATTTCCTGGCCACACCGATGAGTTTTATTTAGATTATTTGTTGTCAAATTTTAAAGACTCCATGTCTTGGAATGTGGCCAAGTTCTATTATGTAGTTTGTAAAATTGGTGGTAGTTGTCTGTTTATTATTTCTGGTCAGTGACCGAAATAAAGATATCTATCGTCCTTATGTCCTTATGCTGTGGTCTTGGGTTTGTTGTGTGAGCAGAAGCAGCTCGTCATAATGAGCCAGTGGGGTGCCAAAGGAGGTACAGCTTACCTCTGGTTTCCGAAACTGCCGGCAGGCTGGCCATTCGCCAGGTGGAGCTGCACCATTAATCAGACAGCTCTACCTGGCAAATGGCTAGCCTACTGGCAGCGTGACTCTTGTTAATGCCAGGATGGGATCGGGGGGAGAGGAGCTGCCGGGAAGCAGAGGCAGCTACACCTCCTTTGTTGCCCCACTGACTCATTAGGATAAGCCACTACTGGGTGTAAGCTGGCTTTCCCTTGTGTGGTACTCCTGAAGACTGAAAGCACCATTAGGCTTGCACTGTATTGAAGACCAGACTCTGTGTACTTGGTCCCAGAAAGTACTACTGTGTGACCAGAGTGTGTTAGTAAAAGTGAACTTTTGAGTGGTTGCTCAATGGTGCACCATTTAGTTCACTTTTTGGAGGGCAGGGTGAGATGTGGGCTAGGTCAGCTTACATTTTGCAGTGTCCTAAGGCAAGAGGAGTAATACTCCTTGCCCTCCTTTCCTGGGTCAACAACTGTGCCAACTTATTGCAAGATTTGAGCCTCTGAAATACAACTTGCACTGTGCTCAAATCTCGCTATAGTTGACACTGGCTGTTCATGCTGTTCCTCAATAATGCCATGCCAGCTAATATGGGTTGATGCAAAGTGTGACTCTAGTAACACATTCAGAAGTCAAAGATAGTGTTGTCTTCTTCTAGTTGCCAACGATAATGCTCCAGAGCACGCTCTCCGACCTGGTTTCTTGTCCACATTTGCACTTGCAACAGACCAGGGCAGCAAACTGGGGCTTTCCAAAAACAAGAGTATCATCTGTTACTACAACACGTATCAGGTAAGGGGTTCAGGATTTCCTTGCTTTCTGGCTACAGAATGGCCTAACCAATTAATGTTGGAAGTGATCTAATGAAGGGAGTGGGGTCCGTTACAAGCAATTGGGCTGCACTTTTGGTCAGCCTACAGTCCTGTTTTCCAAAACTCAGAATCTTTCGACGCTTCTTAGCCATTACACAGCCATCTTTCTTACTTACTTACTTACTTATGCATGCATGCATGCATGCAAACCACTTTGGGAACTTTGGTTGAAAAGCGGTATAGAAGTATTTGTTGTATTGTATTACTCCATGAAAATTATTGGATGGAGCATTGCTACAGTGCTGATGTGTTGTGATGTGTGATGGCTGGGGGTGCAGGGAGTTGTAGCTCAGCAACATCTGGTGGACCCCATGTTAAGAACCACTGGTTTAAGGGCTGCAGGTATATAATAGCCTCCTTTGGACTGGAAGGATTTTAAGATGGCAGCAACATTCCTCTGGATGTTTGGGGCAGCATAACTGCTGTGGGCCTTCCTGGTGCTGGATGCATGAAAGACCACCCCCAGGTATTTGAAGCATGAGACCTGCTCGATTGTGTTCCCGTTTATGCTCCAGGAGTGTGTCTTTGGTCTCCTGGCAAAGGCCATGATTTTGGTTTTATGGTGGTTTATTTCCAGATGATCCTCTTTACAGTATCGAGCGTGGGTCCCCAGTGCTCTTGTAAGTCCTATGGGAAAAGTGAACTGACAGTTTCCTCCCTGGTCTGGGTGTGGTTGCAGCCTTAGAGCTTGAGTAGCTGAGGACCTCAGCAGTTGCACTATTGAGTCCTTCTGATGTGGCCTGAGGGGGATAGGTATCCATATCGTAAGTTCAGAGTCTGAGCGGGAGAAGAGAGTTGTCAATGGCTGTGTTTGGTCTTGAACAGCTGTGAGTAGTGTGTTAACTTCAGCAAGACCTGTGTCTATGGACCTGTGATCTTCACTCTTTCCAGACCATAAAGGGTTGGTCTGCTGTGACTGCTGGAGTTCTGCACGTCTGTTTATGAGTTGTTTACTGAGGTCTGAGTTTGTTTCCTTGGAGACATTTTCTACAAGGTTACTTTCTGGAGGAACAGTTTTGCTCCTAACTTTCCCTGCTAATTATGGTCAAATAGTACAATCCTTAAACACTCTGTTGTTTCTTATATTGTAGGTATGAAATAGATCTCTCTCCCTCCCCCAGTCCCATTGAGCTTTGTTTGAGGGAGTGTGATTGGTTTGATTAAAGGTGAGCAAAATTCTCTTTGTCTCCTGGCGGCTGGGCAGAAACTGAAACAAGTCCAGGTCTATAAATATGGTGTGGCAATTTAGAAGTAAACTCTGTGAGTTTATTATTGCCTTGAGGAACGACCATCTCCATAAATTAATGTTGGTCGTTGCAATTTGGAGCAGTGCCTGGGAGGTTTGAAGTACACAGGATGAATTAGGTGGGTGGGCTCGTTTTGGCAGCCCTGTGTGTGTCTTGTGTGGAGTTTTGCTAGGGGTCCAATTTGGAGGTGAGGAATCAGCTGACTGGATGTTGCTGTGAGCAGTTTTCTGGGTTTTAGTTGGGACGTTTCTCCCTTTGGTTATTACCTTGTGTTGCAAATGCATCAAAGGTATGTCTGAGCTTATCTATCTTTGCTGTTATTGTATTTAAATTTTTGAATCACAGTTTCTGCATGATTCTGTGTTTGAATCATGGTTTCTGCGATTAGGAGGCATGTGTTGCCTAGGTATTCTAATAGGAGTTTGTAGGGGTGGTGGGGGACACACCTGGCTCTTTGATCTCCTATCTCCCTGTCCCAGAGGGGTTTCTTGGGCCAGAGTTCTTAGATAGCGAAGAATATGCCTGGTGTAATGCAGTCTCTCTTGTAGCATTCTCCTTATGGGGTGAGGGAGGGTTCTCTGTGCCCAGGGCCGTAAATCT
Organism: Hemicordylus capensis; assembly: GCF_027244095.1. Taxonomy (NCBI): domain Eukaryota; kingdom Metazoa; phylum Chordata; class Lepidosauria; order Squamata; family Cordylidae; genus Hemicordylus; species Hemicordylus capensis. The sequence goes on along the minus strand of NC_069661.1, from coordinate 31,335,630 downwards.
GTTCTTAATAGGGATTGTAGAGCATGTACTCACAGCTCCATTCGATTCATTGGTGAGAAGGAAGGAGTCAATCCTCATCTGCCTCCCTGCCTTGGCTAGTTGGTGGTCATTTCGGCTGTTCCTGTTTCTTGCTTTTGTTTGTCATGGCTGAGATTTGTGTAAATTCTGCTTGGGAATTTCAGCCCTAAAATAAGTCCATTATTAAGTCAGGAGCTTGTGAATGGTGCTGCTAATCTCTCACCATCTTGGCCGCTTTTAATGAACAAGACTTAAATTCAAATGAACAAGACTTACTCAAAGTTATCCATTTTTCTTTTGTTAATAATAGCTAATGGTGTAGTCATCTGAACCTGGCTATACACATAATCTGTCTGTCAACAATCACTTATTGCATGCTGGATTTTTGACTGTGTTTCTTTTTATTCGTAGGTGGTTCAGTTTAATAGATTACCTTTGGTAGTGAGTTTTATTGCTAGCAGCAATGCCAACACAGGTATGTTCTCAAGATTAAGAAATGCATTCAGTATCCAGATTGCTAGCCAGACTGGTGTGTGCATGTGTGTGTGTGTGTGTGAGAGAGAGAGAGATCAGTTGTGTGAAACTAGCAGGCATTTCTTCTTCCCGGCTGCATTTGTTGGTTTAAATCTCTGCTTGCATCTTAAAACAGTGCCAAGGGACACTGTTTTAAGGTGCAAACATCTTAGTGGGGCAGAGCTGGACAGTTCTACTCTCTGCTAAATTGGAGGGGGAAGGCACACTACTCCAGCTCCTCCCAGCAAAGCCTCCAGTACAGAACTGCACAGACAGTAGTAACGCTGGATCACCCTAGTAGTTCTTAGTGTGAGATGCAAGGAGCCAGAGATGGCTGTGTCACACTGTTGATCTTCTTCCCAGTCCTTCCACAACCTGCAAATGGCCATTTATGCAGTACTTTCAGCTTCTCCCAAGAACTAGCTTAGCAGATTTGGTGCAAGGGCATTCTCTCAGGTACCAAGTCTCTCATATACCACCCACTTCTGTGCCAAAAAGTTGAAATGAAAGTTAGTTTTCCCAAACACCTGTCTGTGGAGGAAGAGTAGCCAGTTCATGATTTTCAATAGATTCCTCCTTTATGGTGTAAATATCTTTTTCTTTTCTATAGGATTGATTGTAAGCCTGGAAAAGGAGCTTGCACCCTTGTTTGAAGAACTGTGGCAAGTTGTGGAGGTTTCTTAACTGTACTCTCGTCTCCAAGATGCAGCATCTCTTCAATACCAAGCAAGAGGAAAAGATTCAGTCACTTTCAGGAACCCACGACGTAACAGGCGTCTTGGGGGAAATTGTATTTTCTCTTTCTGTTTCTCACAACAACAACAACAAAACACCTTGTACATAGTGCTAAATCTGAAGTGCAATGCCATTGTGTTTATAAAGCAAGACTGGGCAAGGCAGCTGTGGCTGCATTCATTATACTGTGGGGCATTGTGAAGACTATCTGTCTAATGACTCCCATGGAGTTAACCTCAGGCATGCACTGTGCAGATCGGGGGGGGGGGGTTGTCCAACATATAACCCACAGTTCCCTCACTGAATAGGCAATGGAGCTTCTCTGTTTCCTAAGCTACCACTACATACGCGAGGGAAAGGAAATGTATCTTGGCAATGAAACGTTCCTTATATTTGCTCAGAAACAGACTATTCTGAGAGGAAATTTTGACAGCACCAACATACAATCAGAGATTCTTGCATTTTTGTTTGGATAGAAAAATACTAATTGCCAGAAAATTCACTGGCCCCCATGTTCCACAGCTATAGGAGGATGGAAGAGGGCTGTGCCCTCACAATGAGGCTGCAGTAGCTGTGGAGGAGGCTTCTTTCACCTCACTGAGCATGCATGGAGGTTTTTGGTTCCCTCCCTGCAAAAGTCTTTCTGACTTCCAGAAATAGGCTCCCAAAGGTCCTCGGGGACCAATTTCTGAAAGCCAAAAGAGCTTTTGGAAGCACAGAGGAAAAGCAAATATCACTCCCCTGTGTGCACACTTGGATGCAGAAGAAGCTGCTTTCCCAGATACTCTGCAACTTCCTTACAGTGGGACAGCTGTTCTCCTGCAGCTGTGAAATAGAGGGGTCACTGCTTTTTAACAGATACGTGCTAGATCTGTTCAATATCTCATAGCTTCATATCTTATACAGAGTGCCCAATCAGTGTTCTTTCTCCACTTCTTTTTTTGGTAAAACAAAAGGATATCTATTGTATCCCCATTTTTCTTTGATGTCCAAGTACATGAAATTATGGCATTTTGCTAGCTCATTTACCCTTGCATGCTCCTAAGCCAATCTAAATAAAACATAATGTTTATAAAATGTGTAGCCTGATCTCTCTCTATTAATAACACAGTTAAAGCATGTCATTATAGCTAATTTGCATCTCCTGTTGACACACAGTTCTGAGTAGTTCTGTCTATATTGGAGACACAAAAGGAAACATAGAAGCCTAAACATTCCTGGTTGATGGAGAATGCAGAACATAGAAACAAACTTCGGGATTTGAATCCTCTCCATCAGATTTAGAAAGGAAGAGCAATGTGGGTAGAGGTGGAAATCAACACTCTGGGAGAGGTGGTGCTGTACTAGATTGTGAGTTCAGTATGTCTAAATCACTGGCTTGCATACTGCACAGCACCCCACCAATCCAAGAGCTACTTCTGCCTGTGGCTCAGCCACATCCACGCTGTTTCTGTAGTCGCAGAGCCTCCGTGGTAATGTAGAATAGCGTCGCCGCTGTAGCAACGCTGCTCCCATTGGGAATAATTGGAACAGCACTTCACTGCACTGGTGACACTATTCTGAGTCACCACAGAGCTCTGCAACCTCAGAAGCAGTCACACTGTGGATGTGGCCTAGGAAGGGACAGAAGCAGACCGGGCACCCCACTCTTGGATGACTGGGGCACTGCGCAGTATGGCAGTCACTGACACAAAAGATGTATATTGCAGTCAGTTACATCTTTAAGCCAGAGCAGTTCCATGACTGTTTCTACATAATATCTTCCCCTCTACCCATGAAATTAGCTGCTGCCATGTATGAGTTACCAATGGCTGTGCCAGGCCTGCTCAACTTCGGCCCTCCTCCAGATGTTGGCCTACAATTCCCGACTATTGGCTGCTGTGGCTGAGAATTATGGGAGTTGTAGTCCAAAAACATCTGGGGGGCCTAAGTTGAGCAGGCCTGGGCTATGCCTATGTATGAATCAAGGACAAAATTGCATTTGGCCATTTTATTTTAATATGCTCTGTGTATAAATCTCTGCTGACTGGAGGACATCATGATCTGTCCTCCATTTTAAGCACTTGTCGTTTCAGGATTCTTGCACATGTGCATCCCTACCTCCTTTATTAAATGGATATGAAAACAGATTGTGAGTTGAGAACAAAATGGCTTTTTGTGATGAAAATGTTTCTTGACTAAGGAAAATAGAATCCAGGAATGCTTAAGAACATAAGAACAGCCCTGCTGGATCAGGCACAAGGCCCATCTAGTCCAGCATCCTGTTTCACACAGTGGCCCACCAGATAATCTTATCAACATAGGTAACAAAGATGCAAAAGTCTGAATAGTAGGGAAAGAAAAGGCTATAAGAATGTGTGCATAGCCTGGATGAGGCTTTCAGATCTTCTGTCCCCCCAGCTTTGGAAACACGAATGTAGTTGAACAATGTAGGAAACTGCCTAGAAATACTTATGGAAGTCACTTCTGCCCAAAGGGCCATCCAGGCTTAGAACAGGAGGCTGAGCTAGAGTGCATAAAGGCCTTTTTCAAAAGCCTGTATGGGAAAGAGAGGCTACAGGTATCTGAACTTCAGACTCCCCTCCCATGATGATGCTAAAATTCATTCAGAAACATTCTGGAGCACCTTATTGTGAAGGCTGCAAACATCACAGACATACAAGGATATTTTCTTTATCAGCTTTTTTAAAAATTAGGAATGTATAATACAGTTCAGTAATGTATAGATTTGAAGTTAATGGCATGTTATCAAATTGGATGAAAAATGTGTCATCTTATTCCCAATACATTTTTGAAGGTCATTTTCTTCCTATAGCCCTATTCTTTACCCATCCCTGATTCCCTGTGTTTACTGTGCATTTTAGAATGTTCCAAATACTGACACTGTAGACTACATTAAATAACACATGTACACACAAAAAACAAAAGTGGTTCTAAATGACTTTTTAAAAGGCACGGGCAAATCTAACCAGTCTGATAGGGTGATCTCCAGTTACATTACCTTTCTGCATATATTTGCCTACTAAATCCATTTGCATTACTGCATTTAAAAAAAAAATTTCCTAAGTTGGAACAAAATCCATTTTGGAGGGAGGCCTTTTCTCAAAATATGTGCAATACAAAAGAATATAAAACTTAATTCAGCTTGAACATACATAAAACCACATGATATATCAATGGTTTAAAATCCAGTTGTGATCCTGATGAGTATTCTGTTAATATGACCAAATCTTTTGCATTTTGATTTCATATGTTTCCTATTGAGAGGAGCAATTGAAATACTGGATAGAAACCTAAGCTGATCTCCAGGGTGCCACATATAGTGGTCTGTTGATGCAGGAGGTGCTGATCATGAGTCTCTGCCATCCTGTAATGTCCACAAGGTGGGGAAGGGGGTCTTTCATAGCCCCATGAGGCACAAGTGATTCCCATCAGAAGGAAATGTTCCAATCCTATACATTTATGGAGACACTATTCACACATGGTGGGGAGTTGGATTCCAGCCCTAATCTAGTATGGCTGCCCACCAAGAAGCCCTGAGAATTAATTAAGTAAAGGGGCTAGGAATCTTTCAGAGAATTCTTCAGAGCTATAGTTAAGGGAAAATGACAGATAATTAACTAGTTTAATTAATAGTATGCATGCTTGAGAATATGGAATGGATGGCGAGGAATGTGCCAGTAGCATGAGAATCTTCATAATACACGCAATGCATCATACAATGAAACTATCCTTTAAGTTGTCCACATACACAAAGTTCATTCATTCTGCAGATCCATTGAAATGTCTTGCATTGGAAGACTTGATGCAGGGCTGTGAAGGCCAGAATACACACCACCACCACCTCCTTCTTCTGGCCACTACAGGAAAAGAAATATTGGCCATCGTCACAGCAAGGTGTGGGGATGCTCAATAGATTAGATGTCTTTAAAAGATGCAGTGGTCTTCAGTGGCTGTTAGCCATGGTAGTTAAAAATGGACTCTCCACCTTCAGAGATAGTATTCCTCTGATTATCGGGTGCTGGGGACAAAGATCAGTGGATTAATGTCTTGATCATGCCCCGTTTGCAAATTTCCTTGGGTTATTTGGCCAGCCACCGTTGGAGGCAGAACACAGAGCTTGATGGACTTCTGATCTGACCCAACATGGCAATTCTTATGAAAGGATTTATAAAACGTTGGCTTGAACCAGTATAAATGGGTCTTTGTGCAGGTAGATTTGCTACAGAGACACCTATGGACTGAGTGTGCCTTCACGCTGGCGCGTTTGTTTCCGTATCTGTGACTAGACAAAAAAGAAAAACCAGTTATTTATGTAACAGAGAACTGACATGCTCCGCAAGGCTACAGAAACGGAAGTAGTCCTGCGGAAATGCAAATAGACTGGAGCTTCATTTCCCCCACGACTGCTCTCCAGTCTTTCGCCACAGCAGTGGAGGAAGGAAGGCCATTATTCTCTCTCCTTCCTCTAAAAGTACTTTCTGACTTCAGAAATATGTCCCTGAGGGCTGCTCAGGAACATATACCTGTAAGGATATGTTTCTGAAGTCAAAAAGTACTTTTAGAGGCAGAAAAGAGCAGTGAAACTTGCTCCTCCACACACCTGCATTTGGCTGCTCAGCAGCACCTCTGTGCAGCTCTGATGCAGCCTTTTCCATGGCTGCAGCTCCTGTTCCACACTTATACTGCAGAACATGTGAACCAGTGTTAATAAATTAGTGTTAAGCTGAGCTAGGGAAACTTTGTTATCAACCGCTGACATACCTGCAGGCCACTGTTGATGTGAGTGAGACACATACAACTACTCCATTCCACTTAAAAGCAAGCCACTCCTGCGTGCCTCTGTGGCTCCTAAGGACCGTGTCATTGCTGCAGCAATGATGCTTCCATGGGGAATCATGGGAGCGTTGTTGCTGCAGTGAAGGCGCTGTGCTTAGTGGGCACAGAGGCACTCCACTTCAAGCAGCTGCAGTGGCTTGCTTTTGAATAGGACAGAGCAGCATGTGTGCATCTCACTTATCCAAAAACTGGGAAGACCAAAATTTTCACTCCACTTGCAGGGAGTAGCTTTGCTCTTAACAAAAAGAACCTTGGAGATTCACTCATTCTCATATGGTGGAATCCACCAAACCAGTAGAGGTTCGAAGCATTATTGAGCTCCTTGGAGTAGATGGCACAACTTGACTTGAAATTATTTGAAGATCACACTGAGGAAGCCCCCAAAACTTCGCAATAGCGCTGTAAGTCTTACTTGCACATCCCCATACAGTATCCAGATATATTATCAGCCATTTGTACATTCCTGTATTCTGTTCATTGTACCATTACTCATCATTTTATACATTGTTCAGTATTTTGCTATGTATATTTTCTGTTATCTTTGATATTGCAATATACCTTTTCATATATTAGGTACTTTTGTGTTCTATATCTGCATCTCACTTATATAAACGGTGGATTGCACAGTATGTCAGCCAACAATTGCAGCAGATGTTAATTGTCACTGTGCTTTCCTTATTTATATAGAAGTATCCCAGGCCATACTTCTTGTCTCTTGCATGTCACATCTATGTGTGTATGCATATAGATGGATAGATAGACACAGACAGACTTAAAATGAAGGTAACATGTATCTGCAAACTGAGAATAACATGCCATGTATCTGATGAAGCGGATTGTAGTCTACAAATGTTCAGTAAACAATCATAGCAGCTTAAAAAATATACAGTACTATAACATAACAAATTGGTTCGTGAATTGGTTAGTCTTTAATGTGCACAAGACACTGTTGCTTTGTGTGTGTGTGTGTGTGTGTGTGTGTGTGTGTGTGTGTGTGTGTGTGTGTGTGTGTGACATTTCCTTACCAGTTTCCACTGCAATATCTTAATCCATTCATCGGCTTCTACTCCAGTCTTTGCATAGAGATAATATGTTCTCACAGGGAATACCAAACTGTTAAAAAAGAAAAAAGACATGTATAAGGCTTGGTATCATAAACAACAATAGCTGCCAAGAGCTGTGTCCCATTTTACAGACGCAGAGTTGAGGCTAAACTAAAAGGAGCCTGAATTATTACTTTTTGGGAAGGCATTTGGAAAGCAAATGGACTAGTTTATGAAAAATGTTTTCTGCAGGTAATGTTCTGGAATAATAATTATCAAGTTAGACTCCAGTCATATTTTTATTACTCAGTGTTAAAGGTATTTTTTTCTGTGTCTCTATAAGTCTTAATATGTTGGAGACGGAGTTTCAGTGCATCGAGCTTTTGCACCAACTATCCTAATGGCCACTAGGGGCACTGGGAGTAGAGATAGTGAGGGTCCCCTGACCTGTCCCTGCTTTGCCTCTACTCTGTGGCCCCTGCCTTGATTCCTTTGGCATTTCCTGTAGTGAGTCAGTTCTACTTCCTTTCTCCTTGGAGAGCAAATGGGAGTATCTCTTTCTCTCCCCTCCTATTCATTATGTAGCTCATAGTTAGGATAGGTCTTTCCTATTTCAAATGTACTTGACCTAATAAATCTTATTCACTTCATACTGCACTACAATCTCCATGCTTGTTCTTGACTAACTGTAACAATGAGGCTCTGCACTACTTCGTAACTGGAGTGGGCAGCTTCCTCTTGGTGCTCTGCTAAACAACCACAAATGGCAACATAATAAAGATTATTGAAAAAGAAAGTGAATTGTTCAGAGCTCTCCAGCAAGGAAGAGGCTTTCTAAATCATAAGAGCTTTGACCCCAAGTAATCAACCCAAAGTGGCTGATTCATAGGATTGAGGAAGCAAAAGCACCAGAAGGAAAGTAAAGGAAGAGGCATGGTAGAAGCAAAAAGACAAGAGGAAAGATGCCTGGAGAAGGGCCATAGCTCAGTCAGTGGTAGAGCATATTTTGTAAGCAGAAAGTCCCTGGTTCAACCTCTGGCACCTCCAGATAGAGCTGGGACAGCTCCCTGGCTCAAGCCCTGAAGAGCCAGTGTGGACACTATTGAGCTCGTTCGACCAATGGTTTGACTTGGTCGAAGACAACTTACTTATATGTATGTATATGGAATTCATTGTGTGTAGGAGTACAAAGATGGAAGTCAAAAAGAACAAAGTCAGGGAGTATAAGTGAGCAGCTGCCTATGAAGATCTGCTGAGATGAGGAAAGTGGAGTAACAGGAAGCTCTCTCTCTCTCTCTCTGGCATTCAGAGGAAAGAGTGGACCGCAGGGTTTGCAGTAATGTCGTAGGTAGAAAATGGGAACGGGTGACCATTTACTGTAGTGCTTAATAGCCTCTGAGAGGAAAGGCTATAATTGTGTTGCCTTTGAACAGAGCAGTTTGTGAATATTCAGAGCCTTTTGAAGAGCTACAAACCAAACAGAACCCCAAAGTTTTATTTAGATTACAACTTACCAAAAACAATTGACTTTATCTTGTGAATAATCAAACTGTACTGCTGAGCATTCTGTTAAGTCTAGGGCTCTGATTGGCTCTGTGGACTTGAAAATAAGGTTGTTTTTGAAACAATTGCTTTTCCTCCCTGACACAAGCAGAAATCCCCCCTCCCAACCCTCACTCCCCAAATAAAGATGCAAAGGAATGCCTTGTCTGTACAAACACTGATGCCACATTTTAGGTATCTTCAATTTTGTCCCTTAGCTATCTTGGTTCTTGTCTTTGAGTCTTTCTTGTACATATGTGCTTCCTTCTTCCATAAATTTTGAGCCATACATCAACACCAAATAAAATTGCATTCACACAATTGCATCTTTGTAGAATTCACTTCCATGCTGGCAATTATGCAACTCACACTCATATTATATAACCTGTGATAAAATGATACATCCAGAGTGGTTTACATACAGTGCAGTGAGCCACTTATCTAAGTGCCAAGCAAGGTCTCTGCTTCTGTGCTCCTTTAAACCCTACAGCCATAGCCTGTGGCTACAAAGGAGTATGTCCTTGTACTTCTGCTGCTATTGTTACCAATGAGGACGGACTGCTTAGCAGCCACAGAGCCTCCCTGTCTTCAAAAGCCACACCAGCAGGGTTTAAAAGGGTGAGGATCAGTGAGCTTACTTTACATTTTTTTAATATCTCGTTTTTTCTCCAAGGAGCCCAGAGCGGTATACTACATACTTAAGTTCCTCCTCACAACAACCCTGTGATGTAGATTAGGCTGAGAGAGAAGTGACTGGCCCAGAGTCACCCAGCAGTATCATGGCTGAATGGGGGGTTGAAGTCGGGTCTCCCCGGTCCTAGTCCAGCACTCTAACCACTACACCACGCTGGCTCTGACTGGCTGACTGGCTTGTCACAGTATGTAAGCCAGTGTCCCCAAAGGTGGCTCCCCACCAGGCAAAACAGATGTGTATATTTCCTCATGCAGCACACATTGAAGGACTTGTGCAGTTTCCATTTCGAGCATTTATTTATTGAATGGAGAAGACGTTTTATCCCACCTTTAGGTTTTAGAAGCAAATGCCTAAGTCAGCTTCTTCTTGACACAATGCTGACACAACGCATAGACTCTACACAGATGGGAAGGTCCCCTAAAGCTGTAGAGAACTGCAGTTTCACTACAAGCATTACCAGATTACTTCCCATTGCCACAAAAGGGGGAAACTGTGGTAACATTTGTAGTGCAACCCAGTGCTCTACAGCAGCACTGCTGCTTCGGAGCCCATCTTTGAAGGGCTTGTGCATCACATCAGCCAGCAATAGTAAAATAAACTCCAGACTGAGGCGAGTCTCACGATCAGTGAGACCCACTGTAAGGGGGTTTGCGGGGAGTGTGGGCTTAGCCTGCTCTCCCCGCAGACGATCACCAGACACCCCTGGGCGGCCGGATTGGCTACCCACACGACTGCCAGCTCCCTCACGGGGCCAGCAAGGGCTGTGGGAATTAGGGGTCGTGCGGCCCCCGGAAGTTCCAGTAAGCAAGCACATGGGGCATCCTGGAGAGACCCCTGAGCCTGGGAAGCTGCTTGCAGCCTCCCGGTCAGGGGTCTCCTTGTGCGTTGCCACGGCAATACACGATCAAAACGCCAAGGTTAACAAAGCACTCGCTCCATTAACCTTGGCTAAGGGGAGGGGTACTTTGGGCGGTTTGCTGCCGGGAGCCGCGCAGCTCCTGTTGTAGCACACAATCACCAAAAAGCAGGCTAGGCTCCCTTAGCCCACTTTTTGGTGATCGTGAGAAGCGCTTCATAGTCAGTCTCCTTGTGTGGCTTCAGACTAGTTCTCTTGCATGTAGGAAACTGCACCCACCTATGGAACAGAGAAGTAATGCTTGTGTCGCCCACCCACTGCCCATGTCAGCTGACAAGCGATGGGTAGAAATGCCTGTGATTCTTACAAGAGTAGCCATGGAATGGTGGTACAACGTACAGTAGAAGTTCGAATAAGAGAACTGCCTTCTTCTAGTTCTTTGGATTCAGAAAGATCTCAGGTCTCAGCTTTACGTGAGAGCCAGAGGTGTACATAGGAACATAGGAAACTGCCATATACTGAGTCAGACCATTGGTCTAGCTAGCTCAGTATTGTCTACTCTGACCGGCAGTGGCTTCTCCAAGGCTGTAGCCAGGAATCTCTCTCAGCCCTATCCTAGAGAAGCCAGGGAGGGAACTTGGAGCCTAGATGCTCTTCCCAAAGCGGCTTCATCCCCTGGGGGAATATCTTACAGTGCTCACACAGAAAGTCTCCCATTCACATGCAACCAGGGCAGACCCTGCTTAGCTATGGGGACAAGTCATGCTTGCTACCACAAGACCAGCTCTCCTCTCCTCTCAGACAAGCATTGGACAAGAACTGGGGAAACCCAAGTTCAACTCTCCACTCAGCCATAAAACCCATTGGGTGACTCCGTGCCTGTCTCGCTTATCTCTCAGCTGAACCTACCTCACAGAGTTGTTGTGAGGATAACTATAACCACCACGCTGGGCTCCTTGGAGGAAGAGTGGATAGGAGTGTAAATAAATAAATAAATGTTCAACAAACTCCAGTGATGCCAAACATACATCCAAGTATAATTTGTCTGCTCACCGTCTGGTCTTTATAATATTTCAGCTCATTCCTGTGCAATGTAAACCACCTAGTTTTCCAGTTCTGCAAAAAAAAAGAGATGAAAAGCGGAGGACTTAGGACCATAAAGATTTATTAAAAAAAAAAAAAAGAGAGAGAGAACAGGGGCATTGAAAATATGTTTCTTCTCTTCTCCTTCTTTTGCTCTGCCTATTTCTTAACATGTATTTAATACCAACTGTGTCAGGAATGGATTTAGGGACAGGTACCACAGGTTTTCCATTTATCCTAACAATAACAAAGCTTCTATTCAGTCAGAGGAAAGAAATTTGTTTTAATTTGCTTGCTTATCTATGGCATGAATAAATGGCATGAACAAATACAAATTTCCAGATCTATGCATGTAAACATGTCATCTAATATGACAGAGATAATCTTCATGGGATTGTGCACTGAGGTTGTAAAAGGACTACTTTCCAGTACCTCAGGTTGATAACAATGCAGTAATTCTTAGAAGGATGTGCAGTCTTCTTCAACTGCAAATTTGAGGCAGAGAATGAAGGGAGAAAGCATTTGTGGCAAAAGGTTGTAGATGTTGGGGGAGCAAAATCTTAAAGTTCCTTACAGTTGCCATAATTGTGGGGGGACAGTCATATCTCCAATAGCTCTCTTTCTCATTCCAAAGTGCAGAGAGATCACAAATTCTTTCCCAACCTTAGGAACATAGGAAGCTGCCTTATACAGAGTCAGACCATTGGTCCATCTAGCTGAGTATTGTCTACACCAGGGATTCTCAATGTTGGGTCTCTAGATTTTGTGGGACTTCATCTCCCATAATCCCCAACCAAAAGCCACTGGGGCTGGGGATTATGGGTCCAATAACATCTGGGTACCCAATGTTGAGAATCCCTGCTCTGCACAGACTGGCAGCAGTTTCTCCAAGGTTGAAGACAGGAGACTCTCTCAGCCCTGAATTGGAGATGCCAGGGAGGGAACTTGTAACCTTCTGCATGGAAGCATGCAGATGCTCTTCCCAGAGCAGCCCCATCTCCTGAGGGGAATATTTTACAGTTTCCACACATATTTCCCATTCAAATGCAAACCAGGGCAGATCCTGCTTAGCAATAGGGAAAATTCATACTTGCTACCACAAGACAAGCTCTCCTCCCATTAGTTAGACCATCTAGCTCAGTGTTGTCTACATATACTGGCAGTGGCTACTCCAAGGTTACAGGCAGGAGTCTCTCTCAGTCCTATCTGGAGATGCCAAGTAGGGAACTTGGAACCTTCTCTACCCAAAGTGGCCTGAATGTCTTACAGTGCTCACATGTTTCCCATTCAAATGCAAACCAGGGCAGACCCTGCTTAGCAAAGAGGACAATTCATGTTTGCTACCACAAGACCAGCTCCCACTGAGACCAACCAACCATTATGGACTGTGAACCAGCAATCTACCTAAAACAAGGAAATAGTCTGGCAGGACTGAACTTGGTCCTTCAGAATCTGCTTTCCTCACCCTGTCCTCCACAAATGTACTTTTCTAGTGCTGTCACTGATTACATCTTTTCCAACACTGATTTTACGTGTTTGAAAGAAATAAGATAGAAGAACCTATAGCATTTCTTACCTTAACTATTCTGCCTTGTTTTGTCAGATATCCTTCTTTTGTACCTAACTGCAATGAAAGATATTATGGTTAAAAAGTGGGTGGGTGGGTGAGTGGCAGGCAGACGCACAAAGACAAATAAACCTAAACCTTGATAACGAATCATTATGCAGCCTTAGAATTGCTGACAAAGCCATAAACAGCGGTAGCTCATCCACCTCGCAACTGCTCACTTTCTCCTAGTAAAATGTGTCATCATATTCTCTGCCAAGAGCATGAGACATGTCTGTGTCTGAGGTAAATATGCACTGACTTTGCTCTAATGGCAGCCTCTTGCATCACAGATGAAGGCAGGCCTGTTTTACTCTCTGAAGTCTATTCAGAGCACTCTGAGGATATAATCAGACAAATTTTAATTAAATCCCAATGTAATTAACCATCGTTATACTTCAGACAATGGGTTCCTTGTATATGTACTGTAAAATGGCACTGAAAAAGGCCTCACTGGTCAACAGCATTCTGGATTTAAGATTACCATTTATGACACAGGAGAGCAAGTTGGTGTTTAAAAGTCAGTTTACAGGCAGTGACAACTCTGGCTGTGTTCATCAAAGAAAATTAACATGGTGAAGCTCAGAGAAGATTAAGACAATTACTCAGCATTTATATAGTGTTTTTGAGTGCTCAGAGTGCTTTATGTACATTGGCTGGCATGATGAGGAAAAGTACTCAATGCAGTCGCATTGAAATGAAAAGCCTAACTTGTCCTTTTAATCTCAATGGGACTACTTCTGAGTAAGTAAGGATAGGTGTCTGAGCCTGGGATATAGTGACTTACCTAGGACCATCTAGTGAAGGCCGAACTACAGGTGAAGCAGGATACCCACGATCAGGTATGAGCATAGGAACAGCCCTACTGGATCAGACCCAAAGCCTATCTAGTCTAGCATCCTGTTTCACACAGTGGCCCACCAGATCTCCCAACATTTATTTCTTCCATTAAATGCAACTACAGTACGCAAGGCCCCATTTAGAATGGGGATGTATTATAGGAGAAGGGATTAATCCTCCCCTGTGTCATATCCTCAACCTAAATTGTGCACCTGAAACTGTTAACAGCTACAGAGGAGGAAAAATGAATGGGGCATTAATGGTTGATCCTCTCTCCCCAGCACCATGTACCTGGTCCAAATGAGGCCCAAGAGTGGCTGTTTTGAAAGAAAGAAAAAACATGTTGATATTCTGACTTCTAGGCTGCTGAAGTAGTCTCATTAACTTTGGCAACTGAGCATGCCCAGTTTGCGTTAATGTATTGTGAGCTGCAGATCTGCAAAATGAACACAGACACAGGTCTGTGTGTTTGCGAACTCATTGACCAATAATGCAATGCTGCCGGGATTTAATGGTGTGGGCAAATATTACACATGGAGCCAGCCAAGGGCCCCTAAAAGCTGGAGCCAGCTCTGCTCATATGTAGTTTGGTCCTGGGTTCATGGCTGAGATGTGAATAAGGGACCTCTTGACTTGCAGTCCATGCTCTTTAAGCCTCTGCATTATTACTTTTAATTTAATAATAATAATAAATAATACAAGACACAAAAACAACTAATACTTACTGGTTGTTCTGAAATACATGTTCTGAACCCTTAATGTTGTATTTTGGTCCCTAGAACACCCTTAAAATTGAAACTTATTTTGAACATCAAGTATCAGCTCCTCAGCCCCAAATTTTAAATTTAACACGTTAAAATGTGTCACACACACACCCTACAGTGGGGGTTTTCAATAAGGTTCTGAAACGTTTTCCCGCTAAGCCTTTAATGAAACATTTGGGATTCCAGCACAATTCTGAAAAGTTTTACTACCAAGATTCTAATCAAACTTCAAAATGTGAGCCTTGAAATTAGGATTTCCAACACGTTTTTGAAATACGTGTGAAGTTTCCCCCCTAAGAATTCACTTCAACTCCAAACAAACTTTCATTCAGTTTTCCCAAACAAGAAACAAAGAGCTTTATCAATCCAACAATGTTCCATCTAGTCCAGCAACAGATTAGTAACTCACCGATGGTGCGTTGGGTACAAGGTCGGTTTCTGTTTTCCCCGTCTGCATTGCTGTGTGAACCCGCACAGATTCATAAATGGAAGGCTCTTCTACCCTCCTGGGGTATGGGTGTTTTAGTACAATCAAAGTGCCTAAATGAAGTGAAACACCAGCACTGAGAAGAATATGTAGACACTTCCCCCTCTAACAGGAAGGGCTCAAAAAAGCACATGGGGCAAATAATGGATGAACTGGGAAGATCCAGCTGATTAATGCTACATCACACCACTGGAGATCTATGATCATCTTGCATAGGTCCTTATCCTTGGCACAGGAGAGTTGATTGGAACTGGCAACCAACCAAGTGCTTTGGGAGGAATTTGCCAGAAAAGCAACTGTCAAGGCCATTTGGGTTTCCTCCCCCCACAGCATTTCTTTTAGCGATACAAATTAATTATCTTTTGCCCTGGGCTCCATCCTGAACCTACCGAAAACCACTGTATTCTGCCCTAGAGCCAGTGAAAATCTTCTAAACTCCACCTGGAGTTGCCAGCTAAACTCACTGGGATTAGGACCACATATGAGCATTGGGGGCTCAAAACACTCACCTTGAAGGACAGGCGAGCATTAGGAGCCCCTGGATTCTTCTCCAGCTTGGTTTAAAATCTGGACTAGAGAAGAATTTTCAGCTTTATAAATTGATTGCACTTATATCCCTCCTCTCTTCTATCAAGAGACTCATGGCAGCACCTACCAGTACTAGGTACCGACAGGATTCAGATCTGCTTAACTTCAGGAAGGTTGATGCAGCATGTACATTCAAACCATGCCCAAAGACTGATGCTAATAGTTGGGTGGTCAAGGTTCACCCAAGACAATAATCTACCCCAAATTTCTGAAATGCACATTTTGGGAAGATTCAGGATCTTGGGCTTTTATTAAGAGATGTGTGCTGCCTCCATAGCACCTTTTTAAAAAACTGCCTCTTCAAGCCAATTAGATTGCCTGTGCAGATGCAATCCAATGCCCTGCAAATGCTGTGCAAAATCTTGCATGAGCCATCTTGACCTCTCTGTGTCCATTCCCATTATTATAGTCAGGGGTGTAATGGAGGAGGTGTGCACAGGGATGGAGCACCTGTACTTTGTAGCTTCTCTGGCTGTTGGGGTGGGCATGGCCGTGGGGGCTGTCATGGAGAGCAGTGTTCCCTCTAACAGGGATTCCCAGACGTTGTTGACTACAACTCCCAGAATCCCCAGCTGCAATGGCTTTTGCTTGGGGATTCTGGGAGTCGTAAACATCCGGGAATCCCTGTTAGAGGGAACACAGAAGGAGAGCACCTGCACTTCTGAACTGGCAACTACATCACTGATTATGATTATGCTTAAACTGAGGTGGCACTGTTATTTTTGCCGGTGTATGAACTGCTTCCCTTCCCCGAGTCAGTAAGAGAGTGTTTGAGATCCTAATGGGTTAAGGAAGAACTGACATTTTTAATCCATTAAACTACTTGTAAAATCTCTGAGGGCTGGAGGGATTTTGGCCACTTCTGCATGAAATCAGCAATTATTCATCTTGAGTGTCAACAGCAACTACTACAACAAACATTTATATACCACTTTTCAGCAAAGTGCCCAAACCAGTTTTCATAGCTGTGAGGGCTTGGTTGCAGCTGGCCCTTAGTCTAAGCATCCACTGGTGTGACTACTTAGGCTTACAGTCACTAAAGCCTCTGTCATTGAAAAATAAGACCAAAACTTAGTAGTGTCGTAAAAAGGGCGGGTAGGTGTGAATTGGGACTAAAAAAAAACAGAGACACCAAAAAATCTATTAAAAACAAGAACAGGTTTACTTGTGATAGAAAGATTTCAAAAATGAAATTTAAAAAAACAACAGTGCATGAACGGTTGATGAAAGATTAAGTTGGCAAGAGTACAACAATTACAAAATACAACCAAGCAAATTTGCTAGCCTTCTGTCATAAGACCCAGAAAGCTTGAGTAAGACCAGCTCCATCCCTGCTAATTTCCCTAGCAGTTTCAGGCAGATCTTATATTGCTAGTGTTCTAGCCTTCTGGCTCACACAACACTCAGCAGCAAACAGTCAAACAGAACTACCACCCCACCCATGCCCTGGGCTGTAACACTGACCCTGATTGTCTCTGCTCCACCCTTTCCAGGTGACTGCTATTTAAGATCAAGCTGAGCCAGGGGCATGAGCCTCTTAGTGCACACCGAAGGACTCTCGTCCTTGTGGCTCTCAGCCGAGTCGGGAACAGCTGGTGGGCTGCAGCAGCCAGAGGGATGAAGAGGCACAGTGAGCTTGATGGATTGCTGAGCAAGAACATTGATGGCAACAGCCCTCCTCATGCCTTCCTGGAGATTTAGCAGCTGCAAAGAACCTACCAGATTGGCTACAGTATTGCCTCGGTTTTAATAGGAGGGAGTTTTTATTTCTTGTCATTACCAAGGAGTTGGTCTTTACAATATGTATTTGGGGGCCATGTTGCTTTGGAGGAGACCCTTCCAATTGAGGTGGTCCTTGTCATAGGGCAATATGGTGGTGGGAGTAGGACATGCCAGCTGAGAGGAAGGCACATTGGCTATATCAAAGCCATTATGTCCTCCAGTTCTTCTCCCATCCAAGGAGACTCCAATAACTCTCCCAGCAGCCAACCTTGCCTGAAGCTCTTGCCATTAAATGCCAGGTCCATAAATGCAAAGACCACAGCCATCCAGGAGGTTATCCTGGATGAGCATGTGGACCTGGCATGCATTACAGAGACCTGGTTGGATGAGTGGGGAGATGTAAATCTCTCACAATTGTGCCCACCAGGTTTCCAGGAGCATCATCAGCCAAGGTGGGGTGGGCAGGGAGGTGGGGGTGCACTGGTTCATCGGGAAACCATCTCCCTCACCAGATGCACTGTCCGCCTTTCTGACCAGTTCAAGTGCTTGCATGTAGTGATGGGTTCACAAGACAAAGTTGGGTTTCTGTTGGTATACCGCCCACCCCGCTGCCTAACAATCTCCCTTCCTGAGCTGCTTGAGGTAGTCTCAGATGTGGTGTTGAGGACCCCACAGCTGTTAGTCTTGGGGACTTGAATGTCCATGCTGAGGCCACCTTGACCATGGGCTTGTCTCAGCTGATTTCTGGTCCCACACATGTGGCAGGCCGTATGCTTGACTTGGTCTTTGGGTCAATGGTGCTCTGTGGATAGTCTAAGACCAGGAGGCCTCAATATTGTTATCATGGACAGATCATTATCTGGTGAAGATTGAACTGCGGGTGGACCCAATACACCTCTGCAGGGGTGGGGGACCAGTTAGGATGGTCCACCTTCGGAGGCTTATGGATCCTAATAGATTCCTGATGGCTCAGGGAGTGGGGGGTGGGTGGGTTCCTGCTGAGAGTGCCCCAAAGTCCCTACTCAACCCAGACTGGTTGGGTTTGTGTGTTTCTTAACCTAAATTACATCTCACTATATTACTCTTGCCAAGCCTAGCCTTTCAGACTATAATGCTCAACTCTGAATATCGACCTGAAAAGAGAAGACCCAGTATCTCATCCACTCACCTTACACAAAAATTTTCATGATGATAAAACTAGGATTTCTGCTCAATCATAAATTGCCATGAACTGTGTTTTTAAAATAATCACAAAAACCAACCAACCAACCCCAAAGTGCAAACAAGTCAGATTCTGAAACCCCAGCAACCCAATTCGTAGCAAAAAAACACACACACACACACACACACACACACACACACACACACACACACGTAAGTCTGCCCTCCACCACTTCCCTGCTTTATTTCTTTTCAAATCCTACTCTCGTTTCCCATTTCTTCTGCACTGCTGGTCCCCCCAGATTCTAACACCCACTTTCCCTCTCCTTTCTTCCTACCCCTGCCCCACATTGCTGGTAGCGTGTTACTGGCAGTTTCTTGAGTGGCCAGCTATTTCTCCTCCTCCCCTTGCCCATCTCATCGAGGGAGCAGACAAGGTGTGCTTGACACCCGGAGAAGTGGCCTGCTCCATCCCCTGGCTGGCAGGTCCCAGCAAACATTGGAGCAGTCGCTGGAGCCCACTGGGAAAGGGATCAGGTGGGGCATGTACAACACTCAGAGAAGCAGCCTGCTTCAGCCCCCAGCCAGCAGGCTCCAGCGAGCGCTCCCAACTTCAGAGCAGTTGCTGACCCCGCTGTCCAGGGGAGGGAGCAGGAGAGGTGTGCATGACACCTGGAGCAGCAGCCACTGGCCATGGGAGGAAACAGGCCAGGGCATGCATGCCAGCCTGATAAGTGGCCTGCCAGCCATGGAAGGAAACTGCCACCACCACATGGAAAAGCGGTGGGGGCCAAAGGCCATTTTATCACTGGCCAGCCAGGGGGAAAAGCAGGGCAGCAGCCCAAAGAAGCACTCACCACCACACCATCACTACCTGTGAGCCACTCATTTTTTGTCTTTCAAATAAATGAATAAATAATAAATGAAGTTTTTCTTACTTTTGAAAGTGAACAACAGAGTTATTCTCAGTTATTCTGAGATAACTGAGAATCACATCTAAGAGCCACAGTTTGACACCCCCTGATCCAGGAATTTATATCCCACCGGTCACTCCACAAAAAGGTTCTAGCTCCAAGGCAGCTCACGGCAGTATAAAAACCACCTAAAAACAGACGCAAACTGAATACCACGGCATTAAGACAAGAGATACCCAGCGGGAAGAATGGCCCATGGTTGGCCTTAAGAGGGCCTGCAGGGAACCGAGCAAAACAAAACTATCAACCATTAACCATTCAATGAATAGCAAAATTAAAAGAACCTTCCTTGTATCCAGCAGGGATACAAGGAAGTTTGGCAGTGAGACCAAATACTGGATGAAATAAAAACAACTTTGCCAGGCACCAGAAACATAACGGGGGTGGGGCTTGGGCTTGAAAAAGGAAGGAATTCCACAATGTGAAGGCTACAGCCAAAGAGATGCTTTCTTGAATCCCCCACAAGCAAACCTCTGGAGTGGGGGGAGGCAACGAAAACACAAAGCAGAGCTTCAGATGACAAATGGAGGGAGTGGGGAGAGTCATATGGGGAGAAATTGTCCTATTTAATTTATTTAACATATTTATTTATTTAAAATATTTACAGTGGTCCCTCGACTTACGTAATTAATCCGTTCCGAACGCACGTTCGGAGGTTGACATTTTCGTAAGTCGAAGAGCACACCACGGAGGTCTGGAAACATTCGTAAGTCGAGGAAACCGCATCTAAATATTCGTAGGTTGAGTAAGCTGAATCTAAACCGGCAACTACTTCCGGTCTTTTTTGTCACTCGTAACTCGAAAACATCAGATGTCGAGTAGTTCGTAGGTCAAGGGACCACTGTATATCTCACCCCTTCAGTATAAGGCAGCTCAAGGCAGCTCACAAGAATGGTAAAACAATAAAACAAGGTAATATTTATAAAAGTTCACTAAAAACAGGACCCAGTTAAAACCAAACTTGAACATTTAATTTCAAAAACCCACTAGTACAGACTGCAAACAAAAACATTAAAAAGCTTATCTTAAAAGATGGGTTTTCAAATGCTTTTTGAAGACCCTGAGAGAGGAAGGATGGCAAAGCTCCTCCAGGAGGGTGTTCCAAAACTGAGGGACCACAACCAAAAAGGTACTGTCTCTAGTCCCCACCAACTGAATCTCAGTCAGTGGTTGCACAGTAAGGAGGGACAGGATGCTTTTAAACATCCTGGTTCCACACCATTACACAGGCGTTAAGGGTAATAACCAACACCTTGAATTGAGCCTGCCAATGAACTGGCAGCCAGTGAAGACAGAACAAAATGGATTCACATGCTGCTAAGCACACACCCACACACCCATGAGGACCTATGCTGCTGCATTCTGTACCGGCTAGGCTTTCCAACTTGGAGCTAATTGTGTATTGCTCCAAGTAGAAAAACAACATGGAAAGACACAAGTCCATTTGCATTGTGAAGTTTAACGCTGTTCTCTAGCCAGTGAAGAATTTGAGACACATGAAAAGCTAGGAGAATCTGATAAGGGAGTTGGTAGGCCACTGGGCAAATGCAGGGCCGCATTGGGGGCACTGAGAGGGGGGTGAAATGTATGTGGGGAGGGCATCAGGTTTTGAGCAGAATGGGTAATTAAGGGTGGGAGTATTCACTGCTGCCAAGTTCTGTGGGGCGCAAGGGCACACCATGGGTGGGGCGCACCGGGAATATGCCCTGTTGCCCTGTGGGCCAGTCTGAGCCTGGGCAAATGCAATGTTCAGTGCTGGAGATCAGATTCACTGGTATCATATAAAACCAACTGCTTAAGTGTTAACAGATGTAACAGATGATGGGGGATGTGATCACAATATGCTGCAAGGTAAATCAGAAAGGTTAACAATAACTAATAATAAACTGTAAGGTTTAAAATTAAAATCTTATTTGTTTGTTATATCTTTGTGTTAATGGTAAATAAAAATGGTAATAAAAATGGTAATAAAAATGGTAAATGATAGTGGTAATAAAAATTGCATCCTGAGCCATTTTTGGAAGGGCGGTATAGAAATCAAATGAATGAATGAATGAATGAATGAATGAAAACCAACTAACCAATAATGAGCCCTTAGGACACAATCCACAAGAAATTCAAGTTGAATGGATAAGTTGAATGGATTTGAGCTCAAATCTGGGTGATTCGAGTGATTCAAAGTAAAATTGAATTGCCCCTTTAATGAAGGGCCTGATTTGAGTTCAAATTGAATAGACCCTGATTCAAACTTAATCAATTCAAGTGATTTCAACACTATTTTTAGTCCTGTTTTGTTTTTCCACCTTGCTGATTGATTTTCTGGCTCTGGCTTTTGATTGGCTTGAGATGTCCTTGCTTCTTGGTTGGCTTGTTATCATTCAAAGCAAGTGTTATCATGGGCAACTGTGCCCCCATTAGCTAGGTGGAGGGAGCAGGGAGGGGAGAGGCCAATGGAGAGATTTTCAAAATATATTTAAGAGGCTCTACAGAGAAGAATCAAAAAGAGCCTGCAGCAGCAGCACTGAGAGCAGAGGGTGGTGGTGGTCCGGGCTGGGCCGGGCCCGGGCTGGGCCAGGCCAGCTGGGTGGTCTGGGCCAGACAAAGAGTGCCTGCTGAGTGTATCTGTCTCTCTAATTCACCCCCCTTTAATTTGCAGCTGCTTTTATTTACTTACTTATTTACTTACTTTTGTACCAGCAGCCCCAGTGGCTTTAAATGGGTGCTGCTTTGAAACACCCCCCCACACTTCTTTGCATTTTTCTTCTTCTTGCTTATAGCCCTCAGTGGCTTTAATAACTGGGGTGCTGTGATACTTTTTTTCTTTTGCAGCCCCAAGCTGCACTTTTGCTGCTGCTGTGTCCCTAGTGGATTAATTTTTGGATTTTGTAGGCTGGTGTGTTCTGTCTGGTGCCTGGCCTATCAGGCTCTCTCTGTTTCCGATTTTTTCAAAAAAAAAATTGGGTGGGTGGGTGGGTGGGTGCCTGACTGGTGCCCAGATGCTCTCCCCCCAGCTGTTGAGTTCCAGTGTGTGCTCAGCCCAACAGTGCCTCCAAGAGCAACACCTGGCAGACTCCAGCTGAAGACACAGGAAGCCCCCCACAGAAGACACCAGAAGATAAGCAATCCCCCACCCCACCTTGGTCAGGTTAGAGAACAGAGTTCTTTAAATAGGACCTAGTTTGGGGAAGGGAGGGATTAGGTGGTGGGACTGTAGGATAGGAGAGGTGGACTTGGGTTAGAGACACCACAGTAATCCCCTGCCCTTTGCCTTCCCTTCCCTTTAATTTGCGTCATTGTTCCTTGCTTCTCCTCCAAAAAAGCCTCCCCATTAAGCCTGCTTATTTGTTTAAAAAAAAATCTAGCTTCTCTGTGTGCACCACGGTGTTATAGAAAGTGCTGTCTGTGGCACACAGACCATAAATAGACCACCCCTAGCCCCACACCTCCTTAAAGGCACTTCTTCTACCCCCCCCCATCAGAGTTAGGGCCTAAATTTTTTTTAAAACCCAAGTTGTCTGGAAAGGTGAGGAGCAGAGTGGCAAGCAGAGAGAGATATGATGCTGTTGGTTGTGGTGGGTGACAGCGGGAGAGGGCTACTGCCTGAATCATCCCCACTGATGTAGTTGTGCGCAAGTTCTCCTTTCTGGAGAAGACTAGTCCCACAATGCAGCCGCCTATGGCGGCTGAAGTACAATTGGGAGGGCTTTCTCCTAGTCTGTGTAGACAATACTGAGCTAGGTGGTCTGGCTCGGTATATGGCAGCTTCCTATGTTCCTATGACTTCTTCTCATGCTAAGAGTATAAGCTTTGTTTCTTCTCAGACCATTGATCTATCAGGCCATGACTGCTCTGTCCTCCTGCCTCTCTGTGGCAGGCAGGAGGGAAGGAAGGTTTGATTTTGTAGTTTTCTCAGCACTGAATATGTATATGCTTGCTTTGCTACTCCTTGTGTTAACTATCTGGTTTTAGTGGATCTCAGATTGACAAAGGCAAAACTTGGGTGCCTGCCTGCTTTCCTTGAGTTGTGGTTCGGTCTGTTTGTGAGATGGTGTTGTGAGAAATGGACAATGACAGCTTTCTGTGTAATATTTCTTGGTGATTGTTGTGATGCGCTCCAGATCTGGCCTTGAGATTATTTTGTCCTTCACTCACTGCTCTGCAATCTGCATTGCAAGGTGTACTCAGTCAAATTGTGACTGAAGATGTTCTAGTTGATCTTAATGCTATGGTTGCTGGAGTCATAATGACAAGAGTCATAACTGGCCCTATCCACCCTCAGCACAGTACTTCCAGTGACTGTTGCTGGTGTCTATCTTATGTTTCTTTTTAGATTGTGAGCCCTTTGGGGACAGGAATCCATCTTATTTATTTATTTCTCTGTGTAAAACACCCTGAGCCATTTTTGGAAGGGCAGTATAGAAATTGAATGAATGAATGAATAATTGTGCGTGAGAGTGCAGCTTGTGCCAATGATGATACTGCACTGTGGCTGGCAGTGGATTCTGGATCAGTTATTCTTTGTTGGCCATGTCTGGACTGTGTTTGGCAAAATGTGGTGTTCTATGTTGGGAGGGAATGTGTGCTTCTGTTCTGCAGTGTTTTTCAAAGCAGAGTTGCAAAAAGCAGAGTTAAAATCGTGTTGTTTCGGCCAGAGGGAACAATGGTGAACTCAAAACACCCCATTGTTCCCCAGGGGTAGGTCCTAGGGACACCAAATTGGTATGGCATGATGGGTGCATCCAATCCAGCTGATTGGAATTACCTCCGAAGGCATGGCAATGAGATCAGTCAAGGAGGCGAAGGCAGGCCACCACTGGGAAGAGGCATAAAGAGAGAGAGCAGCCCACTGAGCCCCAGCAGTCTGCGGCAGCCCAAGGCACCAGCCACAGAGCCGGCATAGAACATACCAAGCCCTGAGAGGGCTGGCAGGGAGGCACGCAGGGATGACATCAGCAGCGCGCCACCTGAAGGGAGGGGGTCTGAGCACAAGGAGGGAGGAGAGGGAAAGACAGAGACTGCAGCTGGAGGGGATGAGAGATTAAGGGAAATAAAGAGGGGCATTGGCCCCATAATTGGGGTGGGCAGTGAATATCCTGTATAGAGGCATAGAAGGGGCTAGCTGAGGATGAGAAGGTGGCTGGGGACCTCTAGAGGTGCTGAGGACCTCTATAGAGAGGCCAGCATAAGGAACGGACAGCCAGGGGTGGAGGAGGAACCAGGTGAAACTGAACCCCCTCCCCGTCTCCACTCTGAGGCCAAGCCCACAAGCACTTTGTCAGGCTGGGTCGGGTGGCAAAGGGGCACATAGCCGGACAGGGTACTACCTACCACCCAACCCACAAAAGAAATGGGCAAGTGGGTGATTTTTAGAACTTTTTTACCCTTTCCCAAAAAATCCATAGGATCCTATGGGTTTTTTGTGGGGTAGGGGGGAAGGTTAAACATTTGTTAAATCACCCACTTGCTCATTTCTTTTGTGGGTTGTGTGGTAGGTAGCATCCAGTATGCCCTACCACCCAAGCTACTCGGGTGCCCCTAGGACCTATCTATGGGGAACAATGAGGTGTTTAGTTCCCCATTGTTCTCTATGGCTGAATCATTCAAATCGATTTGAGGTGATTTGTCAAAACAGCCGACCATGGCTGCTGTTTCAATGAATCGATTCGAGTATTTTGTTATTTGATCTCAAATCAAATAGCAAAATATGATTCATGCATATCTCAACAAGAAACATCATCTGTGCATTTTCCACTGAAAGAAATGTGTGCTGCACAGAAGTATAACTATTTGCATTGTGCTTGAGCCCAATATCTGGCGGATCATGCTATTAGTCTGGAAGAAAACTTTTCATCACTTATAGCCTTATTTTCACTCACAGAAATACATATAGCATCTCCAGATAGTCTCCTATCCAGCCTCTGAAGGTTGCTGCAGTTTGTGCCTTCAGATCACACCCAGTTGGGTGACATAACTTCATTTTTAAAAAAAAAACTTTGGAAGGGAACAGATGTGTTGTTGCAACAGACAGGTTTTTTTCTCTTCTCCAGCGAGGAAAGGACACACACACACATATATGGAGGTGAGATTTCTCATGCCACATTGGTCACTTCAGAGTGTGAACCAGCACAAAGTGCCCAACAGGGCTTCCTGGGAAAGGGGAAGGCGTAAAGAAAAATGCCATTTCCCCACTACACCAATGCAGTTATTTGGGAAATTCTGTTAGGCTGCTTTTTTACTGCACTGGTGCTTCCATTATAACTTTACTGCACTGGTGCATTATTTACTGTACGGGTACAGCTGTTTACTGCACTGTATGTCAGCCATTATAACTTCATGGTATCTGTTGTTGTTGTTGTTGTTTTAAAAAATTGAAGTATTTGCCACCCTGGGAGTTTTAA
Source organism: Hemicordylus capensis (assembly GCF_027244095.1). Taxonomy (NCBI): domain Eukaryota; kingdom Metazoa; phylum Chordata; class Lepidosauria; order Squamata; family Cordylidae; genus Hemicordylus; species Hemicordylus capensis. Next base: position 31,309,767 of record NC_069661.1, on the reverse strand, counting down.
GCCATGGGGTGATTTTTTAATTTCCTGAAATAAACAAATAAACTCTAGATGGCTCATAGCTCTTGACCTTTCCTCTCTCACACAGGATGGCCAAGTACTTGAGTGTTATTAAATTTCAATCCCTTCACTTTTGTCATGTAATCAGTTGATAATTGGAGACTTCTTTTGGATCTATACCAAGCAGTCCTCGTCTATCCAAAAGATCTGGGGCACCTCATGTGTTAAAGAACAAACCTATTTAGGAACTGTTAAACAACAGAGCTCAGGTTTCAGGGCAGTGAGTCAGTTGGGTCCACCTCAATCGGGGTTTGACACTCATGTCAGGAAATAGATATGACACTCCAAAGAGATTAAACCATTTCTGGTTGGGAGAGTCCCTGCCTTTCTCTGTTCTCAACCCCCTTCCTTCTCAGATCTAAGATACTGTATCTATTTAAATGAAATATTTCCTTGCCATTAAGATTAGGTACAGGAAATGGACCCTTGTTCCAAAATGCAACACATGCAAACATAAAATGAGAATGGCATAAAGTCTCTAACAGTGAATTCTAAGCTATTTCTCCCCCTTCGAACATAGAAATCAAAGATGCCAGATCCTGGTAAGTGTTAGGGGCTGTGGGGAAGTTTTCTGCTAACTGATACGAGCTCTGTTTACTGAACAAAGAGGTATCTTTTAAAGCAGTGGCTCTCTCATATTTAATGGGGAGATTAATTGCCCCTATCCAACCTGAGCCCAGCATCCTTCCAGTGGCTGTTGCTGGTTTCCTTGAGTTCCCCTTTAGATTGTGAACCCTTTGGGGACAGGGGATCATCTTATTTCTTTTTCTATGTAAACTATTTGAAAACTTTTGTTTAAAAGCAGTATATAAATATTGATGATATAGTAGAAGTAGAATATAAATTGCAGGTAACCATGTTGGCCCATTAGAAACAATCCAAAAGCTAGTGCACAACCTAAAATTAATCTCCAGAACAACCACACAAAGATAGGAAGGTGTTTTATACTGAGTCAGGCCATTGGTCCATCAAGCTCAGCAAAATCTACACTTACTGGCTTAGTATTGTCTAAGATTTCAGGCAGGAGTTTCCCCCAGTTTCTGGAAACTCACTTCAGCCCTTGAATTTAGGTCTCAGGTTCTCTGAAGCAAGTAGGTTAGAATAAGTTGAGGTTGTTGAGTTTGGATGTCGCAACCAATCTCAGCTTATGGTAACAGAGAAAGAAAGTAGACACTCGTGTAGGGAGGGGGAGAGGAGAACATGTACTCCCAAGCTGAGGAACATTGTGCAGAGCTCAGCATTAACAGAAGTTCTGAGTGATGTCTGAACCTGCCCACTGAATGACAGGGTGTTGGTGCAGCCATACGAAACAGAAAGGAGACAATGAATGCAGTGGACATACATCTCTCTGTGTGTAACAATATTATTTGGTGCAAACATAGAAACAAATGTGCATTACCTGTCTCACTACCAATCAAAGGCTGATTTGCAAAATGCATGATTAAATCCTTCAAGTTTGCAAATTCATTGAAGCCAAACTTGTATGAAGACCCAGTGTACTCCACGTGAAAGTGTTTGACAGAATCTTTTGCTCTGAAACAAAGCAAAGCAAAATAAATTGCAGGAACTTAAAATAACTAGATTTTATTTGCCTTGCAAGGCAAACTACGTATCCCATGAAAATGTCATCCTGTTCTTAAACCAGCTAACTCAATACTGTCTTCATTGACTGGCAGCAATCTCCAAGTTTTAAGGTAAGAGTTTTCCCCAGCCCTACCAGGGAGTTATTCACACATGGCTTCATGCTGCAGGGTAAATGTTGAGCGAAGCCACTTCGAATTACACTCGTGGCATTGAGGGAAGCAGCCCCTCCCCTCTGCTCTCGGGTTTGCTTTTGATGCAGGTCCACATGGCATGCCTCCTTGTTTTCCTTCTAGCCAATGTGGGGTGAATCACTGGAATCACTGACCAGGTGAATCACTGGAATGATACAGGCATCAGAAGCACTTTTCTTGCTATGTGGCTTGCTCCTTACTCTGTGCCTACTCTCGTATAAGTGAAACATGTGGGGAAACATAAATCGTTATACTTGGGGACACAGTTGTGGGGAGATACAACACGAGGGATCTTGTATCACACCGAGAGGGACCCCGTGTGGGGCGGGATGTTCAATAATAAGTCCACACAGCAATTGCTCTGATGAAGAGCATTTGTATTTTAAACAAAGTTCATTCTGCACGTACAAATTCATTCTCTTTCTAAGATACTTTTCTAACACCACTATTATATTTTTAGCACAGCATATTGTATTTTGGAAACAAATGCGAGGCTTAAGAAATATTTTGTAACAGACTTTGGAAGAAAGTCAGAAATAAGCATAGATGCGGATTACTTCTTGCAGATCAACTATCCCTGAACACACTTGAATCATCTGTTTATACTGAGAGCTGAGGTAGCTAGTGAGCTAATGTATGGTGAATGGGTGAGCTTTCTCGGTTTTCGGTACATTTATGGGTATTCTAATCCATGTTGTTGATATGGGGGTAGAGTATGGATATATAGGGACATAGGAAGCTGCCTCACACCAAGTCAGACCCTTGGTCCAGCTAACTCAATACTGTCTTCATTGACTGGCAGCAATCTCCAAGTTTTAAGGCAAGAGTTTTCCCCAGCCCTACCAGGGAGTTATTCACACATGGCTTCATGCTGCAGGGTAAATGTTGAGCGAAGCCACTTCGAATTACACTCGCAGCATTGAGGGAAGCAGCCCCTCCCCTCTGCTCTCGGGTTTGCTTTTGATGCAGGTCCACATGGCATGCCTCCTTGTTTTCCTTCTAGCCAATGTGGGGCGGGGGGTGATATTAGTAAGAGCTACATTTGCATTTGTAAAGAGAGTATTCCTCTTATCATGCTAATGATTCTACATCAGTGCCTCTCCCTATCTGCTTTGGAGTTTTCAGAAAAAGTAGCTTAAAACCAGCATTTTAAAAACCTGGAAATAACTCGAGATAAGCTAGATTAGAATTCGCAAGACAAAGCCCAATTTGTGTGTAGAGTGGGTCCAAGGATCTCGAAGGGACTTTGGGGTAAGTTTGGCTGGTGTGTGAACACACACACATTCTCTCCTGAAGGAGATTCGGGGTAGAAGCCCTGTGTGTAAAGCCTCCTGGAAATGCCAGGGATTGGACCTAGGACCTTCTTCATGGGAAGCAGATGCTCTGCCACTGAACTATGACCCCATCCCGTAAGAGGAATATCTTTCAGTAGACATGTAATCACCTATCCAAATGCAAACCAAGGCAAACCCTGCTTAGCAAAGGGGACAATTAATGCTCACTAACGCAAAATTGGCTCTCCACCCCAAGACTGGCTCTCTGAAGTGGGGTTGTTTTGATTAGTTGATGCCATGCGCCATTCAAGAGTGCAGTCCTGAGTGCACGGCACCAGAAAGATTCCATCCCATGACACCGTACCTTACTGAGAGAGAAAAGAGGTCAGGTTTGCCGTAGCTCTTCCGTAGGAGGTAGCTTCCATCACTGCCATTGGACAGAAGAAGAGCCTCAGCTGCATGGCGAGTAAGACTGTCGTGGTACCACCTAACAAGACATCCAAATTCAAGATCCATTACATGCCATATTGACTACAGTGAATGACAGAGCAAAAATAACTTCAGTGGTGGAAATCTCATCATCAAACTGCAACAGTAGCAGCCGGTACCGGGGTGGTGCGTTTAAGCATAAATTAGAAGGTGCTTGACTACACTCCGGTAGCACCTACAAACTGCTCTGAGCTCCGCGCGGCCCCTTTCGGGAGTTAGATCTAGGCCAGTGCTGCATTTGCAACGCGGCCCGGAGACCGCACCTGGCTGTGCTTTGAATGCAGTGCTGGACTGGATCTAACTCCCCCCCCGTGTATGGCGTCAGACACGAGGGCATAGCTAACCCCCGCATCTGGCATCAGATGTAGGGTGCGGGGCGAGTGGAGCTGCCGCCGTGGCCAGACATGGGCCACCGCTGGCTTGCCTCCGCTACTTGGCTTGCCTCCGCTCTGTTACATTACTGCAACGTAATGTGTTGTGTGGCCCTCAGAGAACTCTCATACCCAGATCTCTGTGTACACTGCAATTCCGTGGAACACAGGAAGTAGTGTAACATTCAGCTTCCTCTGCATTCTCTCTCTCTTTTGGTAAAGAGAAGTCTCTAGCCTTTACGGCTGCCCAAATACACTTGAAAGTGGGTGGGGTTGGGGGTTGGAATGCCCACTAGAATTCCAGAAGGTGGAAGGTGAATTTCAGGGATCATGAATGGAGCTTGCTACTCCCTTGCTACTCCCATGATGACCCAGGCCTGGTGTGGTCAGAGGCCGCAGACACAAGCAAAGAAAGGCTACTGGCCAAGCAGTGGCTAAGATGGGGCAAGGCAACAAGTTGCTCAGACCGAGGAACCAAGCCTGGAGCAATTGTTATATAGAGACAGGCAGGCCCCTATTGGTTCTTCGGGTCACCTGGGCTGAAGAACAACAGTACCACCTCTGGACAGTATATGAGTGGTATTGCACCACAACAGAGATGATATGGCCAACCCTGGGAGCTGCTGTGGTGTAGGGAGCGAGCCCTGGTGCCATCATTCCTCGTTTGAGATTCCTGGTGTCTTTCAATGACTAGAGAAATGTGTAAAATGGCTGAAACACCACAGACAAAGGGTGGGAATGCATTTTCCTTGTTTCCTTGTTTAAATTTTTATTGATTTTAACAATATCTTAACGTTCACAACACATTAAACAAATATTGACTTCCCGCTCACACCTCCTCGTGAATCACCAACTATAGAATTAATCCTTGCTATAATAATAATTCAAAACATATATCTAAACCTTACAAACTCAATTTTGATCTACTCAACCTGCTAATATTACTAAATTTCAAACCCTGTTGTAAAATCAGTATTAGGAAAGTAGTTCTTTAAGTTTTGGCTCTATTTGGATAATCTGTGCAGATTTCACAGGAACTGCTGTCTACTGAGTCAGACCATTAGCCCATCTAGCACAATCTTGTCTACTCTGACAGGCAGCAGCTCTCCAGGACTTCAGGCAGGAATTTTTCTCCGCCTTGGCTAGAGATGTTGGCTTTTGAACTTAGGACCTTCTATGTCCTAAGCAGATTCTCTGCCACTGAGCTACAGTCCCATTCTCTCAGACCTCAGCTTTCCTGGGCATAATATAAGTGCCCAGTTGCAGAATTTTATTTTTCTTTCTTAAGAGGGTGTAAGCACAGCCCTTCACTTACTTCTTTCTAGAATTCTTCTGTTATACTGTATATTACTTCCTCAAGAGCTTTTCCGTGTACCAAGTCCTTTATCATTCTTATTCTATTTATCCTCCCAACAATCCTATCAAGTAGGTAAGTGAAGAAAGCAATTTGTCCAAGGTCATCTAGTACGTGCCTCTGTGTGTGCGTGCGTGCACCAGCAGTTTTAGCTGCCCAAGACATTTTCAAGCCACTTTGGTGACTTTCTAAATCTGTATTTCCTGAAGTCCTCTCTTCAGGAAGCCTCGTCACTGGCACACTTCCTCTTTATGGCCAATGAAGCATGCCACACATGTACTCCGTGACTTCAATACATATGAAGGACTACTGCATGAAGCTGACATCAATATCATCTTACATTTCACAGTGGACACTCTAGGCCAGCTAGGTAATTCATGGGAGAGATTTTAGATAGTACGTTAGTGTAACTGAGCCATAAAAGAAGACATAGGGACCAAACATCTTGATCTGGTCTTTTTGTGAACTTTGAGTTACTTGGTGCAAAATCAGGCATTTTGCAGCACAGAGAAATGTTCACAGAGCCCTAAATAGAAGACATGAATGGTCTCATGCTCCCAGTATGCAATACTGCTAAGATTAGAAGCGACTCCAAGTACCACCTACACAGTACACATGAAAAGATCAAAGGGTAATCCTTAACACCGGGTAATCCTTAACACCACCTGTTGTTCAAGATGAGCTGGTGGAGTGCCAGAATGAGAGTCAAAAGCCAAACCTGTGATTATCTGATACCACAGTGATTAGAAATCGTGGAAAGAAAGAAAGGAAAAACCAACCACAACTCGTGATGCCAAAGGACCGCACATTCTGTGCAAAATCATACAGGGAAAAGATGGGAAACACACATTAAGGTTGCAATCCTATCTGCATTTATCTACAATTATTGAATAAAGAAAGGCTTACTTCTGAAACAACTTGTAATGTGCTGCATGTGAGGAGACAGTTGCTCAAGGCTCTGCATATTTACTTGAAGAGTAGGTTCTGCTGGCGGAAATACAGAGCAAGGATACCCTACTGCAGTGAAAAGGCAGCCTAACAGAACTTCCCATCTAACTGCATCGGTGCAGCAGGGGAGTGGCCATTTTTGACTCCCTTGCCTTCCCCAGGGAGCCCTCTGTGCCACCCCAAAGTGTCCCCAAGGGCTGCATAGCCTTCAGGGACATATTTCCAAGTGGCGCAGAGGGCTTCCTGGGGAAGGGGAGGGTGTCAAAAGTGGCTGTCTCCCTGCTGCAGTTAGTTGGGAAATTCTATAGGGTACTCTCTCGCTGGACCAGTGCGTGTTTGCTCTGTATGTCAGCCACTCTATTGAATCGGACATGGCTCTATTCAGACGTTTCGTTGTATACTCAATCAGGAGCTTTCCTAGACAGCAGGCTTTACCACGGATTTTCTGCGAGACTTTATTGGGAGTTCGAAGTTGCCCCCCAAAAAACGGATGCAAAAAGTGGATTTTTTAACTCCAGATATAAATCAGGCTACACCCTAACGCGTGATGAAAACCCCGAATTGTATGTGAAGCGCTCCCTGCAATAGCTTGCAGGAACTTTGGGGCAAATTTGGCCAATATGTGAACGCGTCCCCTCCATTCCGGAAGAGATGTGAACTAAAAGCTGGTGTGAAAAACATTCAGGTGTCTATAGACATATAGGTTTTATGTGTGTGCAGGACTAATATATTCATTTTGAAAGAGAGCCTGGGTACTGACCCCCTGACCCACACACAAATGTGGGGTACAGAGAGTAAATGTACTGCCATATGTGTGTTCAACATAACATGTGAATAATTGTATGGAAATGCACGTATACTGTACACAAATTGCACAGATGCTGAAAACAGCATATGAATTAGATTTTACTAAAATATGCTCAGGGTGGTAACATTGTTTACATCTATGTGCACTGAAAGCCACTCAGCTTATTTAGAGACATGTCAGGGAACAGAACAAGCAAATATTCAGGCAACAATATCAACTCCTTTCACATTAACTATGTACAAATTAAACCAAGAAGTACCTGTAACCCAAAATAAAATGTGACATCTTAAAGAAAAAAATAGGGTCAGAATTGACCCATTATCTCAGGTCAGCTGGGTAGGCATACCAAAAGTCAGCATTCTTCCCAATACAAATCAGTCACGAAATGCATTCAGTGATGTCACTTTTAATTACACTTTGCATTGCAGGCTACTGTTACTGCTGCCAAACAAGATCCAATTAAAGGGGAAAGTTGTCTGCTTCTTTTCATGTTTTTAAAATAGGATGCACATCAGTTTCTAACTCATGTTTGCACAGTTCCGATTTCCCCCCGCCCTCGGATATCACAATATTAAACCCTACAACAGTGTCACTTCAGATCTGCAAAATGTGCTTCCGTACCTCTTGTATTGTGACACCGCAGTTTCTGCGCTGACAGCAAGGTGCTGTTCACATTTCTGATGCCTTATTTCGGATTTTATCTTTGCATTATAGTGCTACAACATTGAAAGTTCATTGCAGAAAAATAGCTGCATTTACCCATTGTAGGAGTTTGAGATTCTGGGGGTCGTTTTCAATATGATCTGGCCAAGTCGAAACATTTTACCCCTGTTTAGCATGTAATCTGGAAAGTGCCCAGATGCTGTGGTTTACTTAGGGGTAAAGACATATCTGTCACTAAACTACCCCCACAATGTCACTCTACCCTGCTCCACCCCCAGAATGTCACCCTCCTAAAAAGGTCCTTCTGTTGCAGGGGACTCACTGTTTCTCATCAAACTGCTAATTCCATGTGCTAAGACGTTATGATTCTTATCCTATCCAGTTGATTGATCACTTATATTTCACTGTCCACATAGAAGTTGTATTGGTGTCTTAAGACCCATTAAGCCCCCTGCTGAAGAAGAACTTCCCCATCTCTGACAGCTTATTAAAAGGCTCTCAACACATTTATTCACCCAAGATTTTAACTAGAATGGTGGTTTTAAACTGTTTTAATGTTTTGATATCCGTTTTAATTTGTTTTATGTTAGTTGTAAACTACCCAGAGATGTGAGTTTGGGGCAGTACAGGTGGCCCTTGTTATTTGCAGGGGTTCCATTCCTGCCTATGGGTGCAAATATGGAAACCATGAACAACGAAACCTTACTCCTATGGGAATCTAGGGGTTAAGTTCCTAACAAAAGGGGGGGCCAAAAAAGCAGGGGGGAGGGAGAAATAAGAGGAGAAAATCACAGAACAAGACTGTTTCTGCCTCCATTCTGGGGAGGCTGTTTCTGTGTTTACTCGATGCCTGGAAGCTGTTAAGGTCTGGATGAATCAAAATAAACTCAGACTGAATCCCACTAAGACTGAACTACTTTTACTCAGCTCTTGTACCGGCCAACAGCTGGATGTGAAACTTGTTCTAGATGGGGTGACACTGCCTCCAAAGGAGCTTGTTCGTGATTTGGGGCTCCTTTTGGATTCACGCCTCCTGTTTGACCAGCAGGTGGAGGCTGCGGCCAGAAGTGCTTTTGCCCAGCTTCATCTGATTCGCCAATTACGCCCTTACCTTGATCGGCAGGCATTAATGACAGTGACCCATGCCCTTGCTATCTCCTGCTTAGATTATTGTAATGCTCTCTATCTAGGATTACCTTTGAGGATGATCGGGAAGCGACAATGGGTCCAGAATGCAGTGGTTTGCCTACTCATGGGTGCCAGAAAATATGACTGGGTAACACCTCTCCTGCAGTCATTGCACTGGTTGCCTATTCACTTCCAAGTTCAATTTAAGGTCCTGGTTTTGACCTTCAAAGCCTTGCAGGGTTTGGCACCTGTCTACCTACAGACCCACCTCTCCCATCCAGTCAGATAATCTCAGATGGCCCTTTTGTTGGTCCCTGATTTCCGAGAGGTTCGGGGCACTAGGACCCATGAAAGGGCCTTTTCGGTTGCTGCTCCACTTCTCTGGAATTCCCTTCCCCTTCAGATTTGTTTAGCTCCTTCCTTATTGATTTTTAAATCTCTATTGAAGACTTTTCTTTTACGCCAGGCTTTTGCCCTGTAGTTTACCTATTTGGTTTTTTCTTTTTGTTAGTTACTTCAGTTTTTAATTTAGAATGTAATTTTAATGCTGTCTTGCTTTGCATGTTTTTGTACACCGCCCAGTCTTCAGAGTGGGCAGTATATTAAATGTTTCAAATAAACAAATAAATAAACAAATATGTTTAGTGGTATTATATATACATATTTTGATAACATAAATACAGCTCACCACTGTGAAGTTGATGACCAGGTGAGCTGTATGTATGTTTGAAGGAACACATCCTTCAAAAGCAAAGCAAGGAAGCAGTGAAGCCACTTTCTTTCCCCATGTTTCAGGCCACATGCATCAGTAGTAGCTCTGTCTTTGGCCATCTTGCTGTTTTTTGCACTCTGGCTCACACACCATGCAGTGTCCTGCAGGCATTTTACACACCGCAGGCACTGCTGCATTTCCCAAATGCAAGTTGCACTATAGTGCCCTTGCGCAAAGAGTGAAATTGTGCAAGAGAGTCATACAATCGCAGAATCATAGGAAAGAATGGCCACGCAATTGCACAACTTTTTTGCACAGTTTTGGCATTTGTGCGTGTGCGCTCTTGTGCAACTGGAATTTGGAACATGTAACAGTGCCCGCAGTGCACAACAGGCCTGCGGGATGCTGTGTGGTTTGGGAGCCACTATGTGGTTGTCTCTGTACTAGAGATGTGCACCCAATGCACACATTTTTCTGATACCCACATTATTGTGTCCCTTTATCACGTCCATTTATTGGAAAAGCAGTCAAAACCCATTTAAGAAATAAATACTGAGGTAACAAGGTGGTCATTAGAGTTCTCTACCACAGACTCAATAGTGAGTTTAGCCTACCACTGTGAACAGGCTTTTAGAAAGCCAAATTCTTGGGCCATTTTGCCATTATTACTTTTAATGCAGCAGACCCCCACGCCTCATAGTCACAGTAGATAGAAAACTAAGTCCAAAATGGCCCAGGAGTGCCATTTCATCATGGGTAGGTCCAGCTAATTCACAGGAAAGTGACTGAGACCAAGATAATATCATTAACATTTCTAAGATGTCATGAACTGACCATTTCTACTTTCAGTCGATTAAAAAAGAAGAAGTCACCACAAACTGAAAAGTTCAGCCATGCCATTTCCTCAGTGTTGGAGGATTTATGTGATTTATGTGAGTTTATGTGAGCCATTGAGATGATAGGGCTCAACTGATCGTAAAGATTTCCTAATCTCTTATGCTACTAAACTAGGTCTCTAGGGTTCAATTGACGGTAAAGGTTTCCTAATCTCCTATGCTACAAAACTGTCCATGAAGGCTCTTTCCCCTTTTTTTGGCAAGAGCCACACTAGGTGAGGCATGATCAGATCTTTCAGCAATAATACATTTCTTTTCAAAGCAACACAGTTTCCTGAAAAGTGCCAGCTAGGATGGCCACATGTCCAGGATTGGTTTGGATAGTCCAGGAATTGGACATGCTCTCCAGGATGTAGGAAAAGTGTAATCCTGGATATGAAATGTCTGGGAAATTGAGCGGGAAGATTGCTTTAACTAATTGTACTCTGCTGCTTTTCTCCAGGTATTTTTCTGCTGCTTCTCTCCAGGTGTTGTAGCAACATGGTGACAATGCACTTCATGTATTCTTATCCTTTTTCTGGCACCAGTGCCCATTCCCGACATTTCTGGCTAAACCCTGAAGCCTTAGCCCTCTCTAACTCTAGAGATTATCCAGAAATCAGGGGAAGAGGATGCCAAACATCAAAGGGAAAAAGTTAAAAACATTCCAAGTGCAACTGTGTTTAAACAGTCATTTCATAACTTGTTATTAAACATAAACACTTAATACAGGCTTATTTCATTTGTGCTACTGTTGGATTTATTTCTCATATTTGATTGTGTTTATTGAGGTGAAACACTCCTGTGCAAAAATAAAAAAATGCAATGTAGGGTAAAATGCATGAAACAGCCACAAAGCTTCACTGATGAGCACTCTTTCCAACTGCAATCAACAAAGTGGGGGTTAACATTTTGCAGCCTCCCCCACACCAGACAGTCCAGGAATCCTCCCTTCCTTTCAAGTCTCTCTCATTTCCTTCCTTTCTATCAAAAGGGGAAGGAAAAAAGCACTGCCATTTTGCCCTCCTTCCACTGAAGGCCATCCATGCGGGAGAGTGCTGGATGGGCTACCATGCTGTCCCAGAGAAGGAGCCCACAATTTAACACCTGCAGCAGCCTGCATCATAGTCCTGCCCTCATTTTTATCAGTCAAGACCACAGAATTCAGAGTGGGGGGATTTAACCCTTTTGCCACCTACTTTTTTTTTTTTTTTAAATGAAAATTGTCCCCTGAAGCGGCTCTTTACCATGGTTGGGATACCAGCAGAAACTATTTCAGTAGTGGTGGGGAATAGAGGACTGGACCTTGGCAGGCCAGCGTGTAGTTACAGGGGAAGGGAGTCCAATAATTTTCCTAACGGCTACCCTGTCAGCTCTCAGGCTTCGGGGAGTACTTCCAACTCCCCAGTGAACCTAACCATGCCCCTTTGTAATGTCAGGTCAGTGCAAATTAAGATTGAAATCATCCATTATTTGATCATAAAGGACCTGACCTAGCTTATTTATCTGAGACCTGGTTGGGGGAGGCTAGTGTTCCTATGTGGGCCCAACTTCTTCCCAGAGGTCACTCTGTTGCTGAGCAGGTTAGAGGAGGTGGGCAGGGTGTGTTCCGTAAGAATAACATCTCCCTTGCCAGGATCCCTTGAGAGAATTTGACTCATATTGAGTGTGTATCCCTTAGGTTGGGGACTCAGGATAGACTGGGGATTCTGTTGGTGTAATGACTTGATGGTGTGGAACATATTGGAGGGAAATTTCCCCCTAGAAATAGCTTTAATCAGCAACCTAGCGGGGAGAGATAGGAGCAGTGGTAGTGGCAAGCAGGCACATGGACTGGCACTGCTGTGCTGGTGGGGGCCCAGCACGGTCACCTGAGGCAGTCACCTCACTTCACCCCATGGAGGGGCCAGCCCAGGAAAACCTTGTTCTTGACTGAAACCCTAACCTTCATCTTGAGCAGTCTTGGGTAACTTCTTGTTTTTCAACTACAACTCCAGCCTTTGACTACTGGGGGCCGGGGATGAGTCCAAATACAAGAAATTACCCAAGACTGATCTTGAGATTCCTCAAAATGAAAGTGCACAAAAGCCTCTAAAAGCTTGTGATAATGCTAAAAGCCTAGTATTCGAAGAGATTGTGAGCCGGGTCTCACAATCAGTGAGACCTGGTTTGGGAGAGTGAGCGGGAAGAGCGGGCTAAGATTGCTCTCCCCGCACACGAGCAGGGCGGGAGCCCTGGGTGGCCAGATCAGCTGCCCACACGATTGGGGGCTCCATGACGGAGCCGGCAGGGGCTGGGGGGAGCGGGGGCTGATCGGCCCCCAGAAGCTCTAGCATGCCCTGCGCGAGTGTACAGGGCATGCTGGCGAGACCCCCGGAGCCAGGAGGCGGTTTTTTGCCTCTCCTCCAGGGGTCTCCTCATGAGTAGCCATGGAGCCACACCGCGGCTACTCACAATTAAAAAAAAAGGGTTTGCAGAGCGCTCGCTCCACAAACCCGGTTTTAGGGGCAGGCTGCTTGAGCAGGTTACCTGCTCAAGAACCACTGGGCTCGCACCTGAGCCCAGCGGTTCTCACGATTGCAGAAAATCGGGCTAGTGGAGGCTAGCCCAATTTTCTGCAATCGTGTGGACAGCCTCTGTGACTTTTCCCCCAATGGCCAAGCCATTTGATATTAGGTAAGGGTATACATATCAAAAGAAACATATTCCAGAGCAGCAACCTGGAAACATATGAAGTCGAAAATTACTTTTGTCGAACTTTAAGGATTAAGATGTATTGTTGGGCCACCTTCTCCAACTTCGCCCCTTTGGAGCTGGTCCAGTCCAAATTTCTAAGAACCTTTCTCCAGGTACCACGGCACATATCTAATGCAGAGGCAAGTCTGGTGAAAGCTGAGGTCAGAGTTTGGATGGCCATACTCAACTACTGGTTAAGATTATCCCTCATCCCTTTGAGTCTAGTTCCACTAACATACAGGACAACTATTAATCCACCTGGAAATTGACACTTTTGACAAAAATCTCATCCATGGGGCTCTCCCCTCCCCTCTTACTTTTCATGGGCTACAAACAGACAAAAACACTCATCAAACAATGCATAATGGACATAGAGCACCAAACCAATCTAGGCAGGGTCCTGAACTTCCTCATCAAAGAAAGACTAAGATACATTGCATCTCCTCCTGTGTACCTCACACAGCTGGAAGCCACAAAACACAGAAGGGCCTTCACCCTGGCCCGCTGTGTGCCCTTCTGCTCAAAGGCAGATAAGGAAGATCCCCTTCTCGGTACGCCTGTGCCCCTGTGATTCTGGGCAAGTTGAAACAACAGAACATGTCCTCTTCCATTGCTCATTCAACAAAGACATTCGTATCGTCCTCATCCTTCTGTTATTAATCAAGTCCCCAGGTTGCTCAAGCCAGTTCTACTACTCTCTCCTGCTCGCTGACTCAACCCTATTAACACACATAACGTTATCAAGTTTTGCACGGCAGTGTGTAAAATTTGTCGGATCCTGACAGACAGCAAGAACTAGGCAGGCCCGACACAGCGTATGGCCTCACAGTTTAGTTTAAAACTCTATGGCATTTTATAGTTTTATAGTTTTTACTGACTGATTTTAAGATTGTAGCCACTTTTAAAGCTTTAATATAGTCTTACCCGTTTTACATTAATTTTACCCGTTTTAACCCAGTTGTAAGATAGCTCACTACATCTTAACCATAGCTGTATAACAGAGTATAGCTTTTAGCCTCCCACCGTCTTCACAGTTTCAGGCATATAGCCTGTTTTAATGCTGCCTTAATGCTGTTTTAATGTAATTTACTTTATGCTAATCAAAGCCCATAATAAATATTTATTAATTGAAATTTATTGCAGCCTAAGCTTTTGTGGATTACAGTCCACATACAGGTGAAACTCGGAAAATTAGAATATCGTGCAAAAGTCCATTAATTTCAGTAATGCAAATTAAAAGGTGAAACTGATATATGAGACAGACGCATTACATGCAAAGCAAGATAAGTCAAGCCTTAATTTGTTATAATTGTGATGATCATGGCGTACAGCTCATGAAAACCCCAAATCCACAATCTCAGAAAATTAGAATATTACATGGAACCAAGAAGACAAGGATTGAAGAATAGAACAATATCGGACCTCTGAAAAGTATACAGTGTACTGTGCTTGATTGGCCAGCAAACTCGCCTGACCTGACCCCACAGAGAATCTATGGGGCATTGCCAAGAGAAGGATGAGAGACATGAGACCAAACAATGCAGAATTGCTGAAGGCCGCTAATGAAGCATCCTGGTCTTCCATAATACCTCATCAGTGCCACAGGCTGATAGCATCCATGCCACGCCGCATTGAGGCAGTAATTGCTGCAGAAGGGGCCCAAACCAAGTACTGAATACATATGCATGCTTATACTTTTCAGAGGTCCGATATTGTTCTATTCTTCAATCCTTGTCTTCTTGGTTCCATGTAATATTCTAATTTTCTGAGATTGTGGATTTGGGGTTTTCATGAGCTGTACGCCATGATCATCACAATTATAACAAATTAAGGCTTGACTTATCTCGCTTTGCATGTAATGCGTCTGTCTCATATATCAGTTTCACCTTTTAATTTGCATTACTGAAATTAATGGACTTTTGCACGATATTCTAATTTTCCGAGTTTCACCTGTATGATAATGTGCACCGTATCACTAAGGTAAAGTGTGCTGTCAAGTCGATTTCAACTCCTGGTGCCCACAGAGCCCTGTGGTTTTTATTGGTAGAATACAGGAGGGGTTTACCATTGCCTCTGCCCACTCAGTATGAGATGATGCCTTTCAGCATCTTCCTATATTGCTGCTGCCTGATAGAGCACCAGCGGGGATTCAAACCGGCAACCTTCTGCTCGTTAGTCAAGCATTTCCCCGCTGTGCCACTTAAGGTGGTTGCACTGTATCACTACACTACAATAAATCTAAGTCTTGAAGATGCTACAACTATACACTCACTTTAAAAAAATAAAATAAAAATGAAAGGGGGTTTCCGCTCCTCTAAGGAGAAGCTATTAAGCTTTCTTTTGTGACAGAAAGTCACCTGATTTATTTTTCCAAAGCTCCTTATATGTGTTTACTTGTTTCAAGATAAACATCCCAGCATGTTTACACAACCCAATTTTAGTGCTGTCCAGTTATATCAGCATTATATGCTTGCATAGATGAACCACAATCTCCTTAAAGCTCAAGGCATCGTATGGATCTATCTCCTCAGCTTTCCACATGCAAGCATATTTAATTATTTTAGTAATTGGAGCCAGTATGGTGGTGTAGCGATTAAGGTGTCAGGCTAGAGCAGGGGACATGGGCATAGCAAGGCTGGAATGGGCCCAGAGACAAGATTTTAAAATCACCCCCCCCACCGAATAGTGCTAACAAAAAGTGTGTGTGTGTGTGTGTGTGTGTGTGTGTATATGAATGACACCTATGTGCCACAATAGAACATCTTCCTAAATTATTTTTTAAAAGGTTTTGTAAATTGTGGATAATGGAAGTCATTTAATGGTACTAGAGAAAGACATGCTCTGTTCGGGTAGCTCCAGGTCTTAACATGCACATCAATTTCTGAGGATGAATACAACTGAAGGAAGCCCAGACGGGTGCGCAGCTGGGGGAGTCAGTCATGTGACTTGCCTCTGGAGGAGCACCCAAGGCAGTGGGCCCCCAGACAATTGTCTCCCCTTGTCCTATTATAGTTATGCCCCCAGCAGGGGATTTCTGGATTCAAATCCCACCCGCTCCCAGACTGGGTTAATTGATAGCTCTCAGATTAATTTTACATTGTGAGGATAAAGGGGTGAATAAAGAACCATGCATGCCATTCTGAATTCCTTGGAAGAGGAGAAAAATGTTTGTGCATACAAAAGGTATTACTAACCAAACCTCTGTCAGGCAAACTCATAATCCTACCTTTATCCCTAATATAAGAATAATAATCACTACAGTCTCATCAAGGCTGGGTGCAGATGAAATACGAAACCGGAGATCTCTTCACCCCCAGTTTCGCTAACCGAACATCTGAACTCAGGGAACAACACTTAGAGGGGGAAACGAACCTGCAGTTTCTCTCCCCAAACTCCATTTGTCACCTTTGGTTATCTTTAGGTTTCATTGTCCCAACCTCCAGATTGCCTGTAGCAGCAGTATGTTCGAACATGGCACTGCTGTGCTGTTAGCCTTCTCCCAAGCCAGAATTGAGGGAGAAAGCTTCTCTCTCGCTCTGGCTGCTGTTGGCGGTGCGGGCTGTCCTTCAGGAAAGAAGGAAGCCCACACAGCCAGCTCCCCTGCCTCTCTGCAGTCTCACTGACTGCAGAAAGGCCCATCTCCCCAAAGTCCAAACGCATGGGGAGGGAGGCGTGGAACTGTGGGTCCACTGGAACTGGGACAAAGTCTCTCTGCTGACTTTTCAGAGCGAGGGGGAACCAAACCTACATGCAAGAGAGCAATTTATGCTCAGTGTACAACAAAGTCAGCATGTCAGTATCTGAAGTCAATGCACAGTGAGAAGAAATACGGCCCTTTGATTTAAAAGGCTGCACCCTTTCATCTGTGCAACCGAAAACTCAGTGAGAAACTACGATGTGGACTTCTGTATGAAAAGTCAACATTAGAATCACTTTCTGTTTAGTGTAACAAACTGCTGTGTAACAAACTGCTGAATATTACAGATGTCTGAACCACAGATCTATATGCCCTTTGTCCTGACGGGAAGGCCTTTTCACAGAAAATCACATGCTAGTTTTCTAGCTGGG
Source organism: Hemicordylus capensis (assembly GCF_027244095.1). Taxonomy (NCBI): domain Eukaryota; kingdom Metazoa; phylum Chordata; class Lepidosauria; order Squamata; family Cordylidae; genus Hemicordylus; species Hemicordylus capensis. Next base: position 31,292,509 of record NC_069661.1, on the reverse strand, counting down.
AAATATGCATCCGTTAAAAGAATTATGTTTCCCACAATCCACCAGAAGAGGATGTAGTGCTGCAATTATGGTTGCCAACTGGGGGCTTTTATGGCGGACATATGATTATTTGGGGACAAAATAACTGTTTTTGCATTCGGAGGAAAGGCGATTCCCCCCTACGGCCCATTTGTTATTGTTGTAATGCCCAAGTTCTGGGCGGGAACTGGAACATTATAAGGCTCTCCACATGAGCAAGGTGGAGAACCGTGAGGGGGTTTGCGGGGAGAGCGGGGTTGGCCGCCCACACAATTACTTCTGAATGCATAATCCCTTTTGTTTTGTTTTTTCTTAACATCCTTTGTTTCCATCAGTCAATACACATTTTGTGAAGCTGTTTCTGAAAGCAAATTCTCTCAACAGTTAATAGGCCTAGATCTTTTTAGAATGTCTGGTTATATAGCAAAAGAATCTGATTTTCTGTAGCAAAAAGAATCTGATTTCCAAGTCACAAATCCGGTTGGGGCAGCGGGAATCAGGGGCCTCCTGAGTGCGCAGGGCATTCTGGGGAGTCCCCCGATGCCAGGAGGCTTGTCGCCACACCGCGGCTACACACGATCCAATACACGGGCTTAGAGGAACATCCACTCTGCTAACCTCATTTAAGGGGAGGGGCAATTAGGGAGGCTTGCTGCTGGGAGCTGCGTGGCTCCCATTGCAGCACATATCCAGGCGATACCAGGCTAGGCTCCCTTAGCCTGGTTTTGCTTTGTCTCATTGTTTTCTTAGAACACATGAGCAGCTTCTCTTCTTCCATCTTCTTCCCCTGCCAGCATCCTATTGACCATGCATCCAATGGAGAAGCAAAGGGGAGGGCACCCAGCTAGCTACTGAGCCAGTCTCTTGCTTGCTGTTTTCTATGACTACAAACATTTATATACCATTTTTCAACAGACGGTTTCACAGTGGTTTCCAGAGAAAGATAAATAAGATGCTTCCCTGTCCTCAAAGGGCTAAAAGGAAATGCAAGGTAACAGCAGCACCAGCCATTGAAGGGATGTTGTGCTGGGGATGGATAGGAACAATTGCTCTTGCCATAATAAATAGAAGAGATTCACTCCTTTAAGATGGTCTTTAAAAATGGTCCTGAAGCTGCCGGTGGTCCAAAATAGGGCCACAAGATTATTAACTGGGGCTGGGCGTTTTGGTCATATCACGTGTTTTGATCATCGTCAGCTGCACCGACTCCCAGTTTGTTTCTGGCCCTAATTCAAGGTGCTGGTTTTAACGTTTAAAACCTTAAACAGCTTGGGACCAGACTTCCTGAGAGAGCACCTTGCCCCATATGTCTCTATGTGGACCTTAGGATCTTCTTCAGAGACCTTGCTCTGAGTGCCCTTGCCAAATGAGGTGAGGCAGGTGGCTACTAGGGAAATGGCCTTTTCAGTGGTGGCACCCTGTTTATGGAATAGCCTTCCCAGCGAGGCTTCCCTGGCATGGTCACTTTGTTCTTTTAGAAGCCAGCACCAGGCAAAGACCTTTCTGTTCACCCAGGTTTTTAAAAAAACATTTTTTAAAATGGTTTTTGTGTTGTGCGTTTTATTGTAATCTTTAATTTTGTTTTATGTGTTTTAATTGTATGCTTTATTCTATTGTTTTATTGCGAACTTCCCAGAGAACAATTTGTGATGGGGCAGCTAACAAATAAAGTTGTTGTTACATATGGAAGAGCATTCAGTCTAATCATTCTAGGGCACACCAACAGTTAGAAGTTGTACAGCCTACAAACAAGTTTACCACCTTAGTGAGAACTGACTCTCTGTAGATATGTGGCACCTGTCCTTAGGTCATGGAGGTTTTCCACCTGGCTATGTGGCATCGGGCTTACCCTAGGTTTGGGACAGGTGGCATGCCACATCTGCTGATTCAGAACACCCTCTTCCACCCACCTATTTTAAGATACTGGTTCCTGGACCTCTAACTTAGTTCTAAGATTCTTTGGGAACCCAAGAAGCTAAACAAACTTCAAGAGCATGCCAGAGAAAGTGTGAGGAACAGTGGCTTTATAGATAGTCACAAGATAATGTGACTGTTATCCGCCTTGAGATAACAATTCCAAGGCAGTCCCAAACCACCTTGGGACCACCTTGGGATTGTTTTAATGAAAGACGGTTTACAAATCTAAGAACAATCAATCAATAGGAATGTTACATTCCAGATCTCCTAACCATCATTTATTTTGTTTCCCATCTTCCCCTTTGTATTCCCCTTTTCTGCTTAAATTCCCCCCTCCCTTCCATGGCTGGCTGTCACCATAATTTAGCAATCAATGAAACTAGGGAAGCAACCTGCCTAGCAAGCAGTTTGAATCACCCATTGGTGTGTTTCCCAGAATATGGGAAACTCCTATATCAGGCAGCAGTGATATAGGAAGGTGCTGAAAGGCATCATCTCATACTGCGCAGGGGAAGGCAATGGCAAACCACTCATGTATTCTACCAAGAAAACCACATGACTCTGTGGTTGCTAGGAGTCGACACTGACTTGACAGCACAACCTTTCCTTTATGAAGCGCAGTGCTAACCATGGTTACAGCTAACCAGGCTTCCAAACCATGAAGCTGTTCTCACAACCAGCCTAACCCTGCCTGGGCTTCCCGCCCGCCTAAGCCTCTTAACACCCTTACCCGGCTACCGTGTATTGTGTGAATCGTGTGATACCGGGTATCCTGTCATGGCATCCCATGACAGCTCCACTCTGTAAACATTTTCATAAAATTGTGTGATTGCTTAACATTCTTTTTCAGATTGCTTTACTGCATCCTGGACCATCCCAGCACAGGATTTTAAAACAACAACAAAACAGTAGAATGAAGGTTCTCAAACTGGAGTCCCCAGCTGTTAAAGGACTACAACCCCCATCATAATTGCTGGCTAGGGATGATGGGAGTTGCAGTCCAACTACATCTGGGGACTCAAGTTCGAAGATAATAGCAAGGCTGCTTCTTTTCCTGGAGCAACTCCTTGTCATTCCACAAGATACCCCCCACCCCATCACTTTTATTTTGCCTTCTTCCATTTTTGGAATTGAACCCCCGTTTTCAGCATTGACATACATATCCACCCTGTTTCATGAGAAAAGAGGGGGGGAACCCAAATCTTCCCCATATCTATTACATTAGATTGCTGAACCTGAGTTAACACCAAGATGCTGGCTGTTTATTTCTCAAAATTGTAGACTGCCCCAAACTTCCATTTCTGGGCGGTTTACAAAACATAAAACAAATTAAAAATGAGAAGCTTAAAACAACTGGAAAACACAGTCAAGTTTAAAAAAACTTGGGTGAAAAAAAATGAATCTTTAGGGACTTTTAAAAAGTTTTCAGAGATGGGGAGGCTCTTATTTCACCAGGGAGCGCATTCAAAAGTTGCCAACTCTGCCTGAAGCTATTCCTAGAGGGGTCTCCCCCTTTCCCCCAATATTTCCCACAAAACCAAAGCTTTTTTTTTTTTTTTTTAAAGCAACCCTAGCGTTGCTTTCAATAGTCACCCAGAGCTTGAGGCCAATTTCTGGAGGCTCCAGGCCAATCTTGGAGGCTTGGCAACCCTAAGCTGATTATCCGGAAAGTTCCTTCTGATGGTAAACTAACTACAGCTGGATAAGGACAGCCAATCTTCAAGCCACCACCCAGAGTTCTCGGGGAACAGGAAGGCTCCACGGCAGTCACAGATTGTCTCCTTACCCCAGGCTCTGCAGCTCCTCTTCTCCCTCGCCATGCCCCAAGTGGTGGTCCTCATGGTAGCTCATCCTCCCTCCTCCTTCCATCTCGGCTATGCCCATCCGAAACACCTGCTGCTCTTCTTCAGGGCACCACTTGCCACAGGAGGGAAAGGATGGCCGATGGGAAACAGGCTGACATGCTCTCGCTTTAGCTCCTGCCTTTCCCCTGCAAGCAGTGAGGAAACTCTACAACCGAAGCAAGTTGCTGTTTGCTTCTGCTGCATTAGAGAGAATGAGGAAGTGAGAACGAGTCCCTCCCTGCCTGCACCAAAGTGCCCTCCCTCGCCTCTCCGGTTCAGGCAGAGGGAAGGGGAGGCCCTCTTGAGAATGCAGACTGGGCTGTTCCACCTCTCCTGCTGTCATGCAGGGTAATGTATCTGAAGAGCTGGCACTGTCTGAGCAAGTGTTTGTCCGTAATCATGCAAGTGGGAAAGAGAACATCTACGCATACCCATTGCTGCTTGCATACAGCTTTGCTGCAGAGAGAGCACCTGGAAATCCCTGGAAGAGCTTCTGAGGTGGAATAGTAAGCTGGCCGGCTGGGATTTCTAAGGAATCCGGATTTGAGCCCACAACAAAATAATTGCCAGACTGCATCATCACACACCTAGGCTCACTCCATGTTCTCTCCATGCATATTTCCTGCTGCTTTCATGGATGTGTGCTTTGGAGCTCAACCAAGGGACAGGTGTTTAAGCATCTCCGGGATTCCTCAAAGGTTTCTTCTGAGTCAGCAGCATAGGTGTTAGGTTTGGATGCTGAAAACCTAGGTTTCAATCACTGCACAACCATGTAGTTCATTAGGCAAGCTGCAATCTCCTCCTCTAACTTACATGGTTGTCAAGAAGATAATAGATACAAAGAAATTTTATTTATTTATTGTTGCATTTCTATACCGCCTTTCGTTAAAAGACAACCCCAAGGCGGTTTACAAAAGTTAAAAATATACAATAAAAAGACAATAAAAACAGCAAGCTAAAAATATAAAAACATATTAAAAACATACATAAGAACAATACAATACAAAGACATAACAGCATATATGCCATGCTGGGGGGAAAGGGGGTTTCCCCCCTTTTTCTTCTTGAGTCTCTAGTGATTGCTGTATTCTGTGAGAACAAACAAGTATGCCTGCTTCTGGATGGAGACATTTTTGGGGTGCCAGCCATACTGAATTAAACATCAAGTAGACTAGCAAGCCAGAGCTTGTTGGTTCGAATCCCCACTGGTATGTTTCCCAGAGTATGGGAAACTCCTATATTGGGCAGCAGCCATATAGGAAGATGCTGAAAGGCATCATCTCATACAGTGTGGGAGGAGGCAATGATAAACCCCTCCTGTATTCTACCAAAGACAACCCCAGGCCTCTGTGGTCTCCAGGAGTCGACAGTGACTCGACGGCACACTTTACCTTTTATTCTATATGGGGGCTATGCAGGTTTTTGTCAACCAAGCAGCAAAAGTGGCACCGCCAGAGAGAATAACAATAGCACACATTCTTCATACTAGTTGGTACCTCTTTTTGTACTTTCCCATGCCGCTTCCAGTTGAGCAATGTCATTTCTGTAAAACAGGCAAGGAACAAGCCATAAGGTTTCTCCCTGTTCCGTAACCCCATTAGCATAGTTTCCTATCAGGCAGCCTGATCTAGATTGACACTCAGTGTGTTATCTGAACATGTTGCAGTGTCATCTGAGCATGTTCTGTCTCTTGTCCTCTCACTCCCTCATTTCACCTCCTAACTTGTCTTTCCCTGTCTCTGTTTCGCCTCGGATCCCTGCCTCTTTTGGAGCCTGTCAGTATACCATTGCTAAGAACATGTGACATAGATCATATTCTGCCATTATAAGTGCAGGGGCCGGAGAGACCTTACCTTCTCCAGCAGGCATTTTCTGGTAGAAAGGTCAAATAGGCTTGAAATGCCCCCTCTTCAGGGCAGGACTGTTTGAAGATGATCCATGTGAAATTTCAGACGAAAAAGATGAAAAATGGCTGGGTTACGGTTCCTTGAAGTACAGTTCATCAAAAAATGGCTTTGACAGCTTTTTGTAAGTTTGCATGGTGTGTGTGTGTGGGGGGGGAGTGGTGTGTGTGTACTGAGAGAATTGCCTTATCTGAGTCAGAGATTGCCCAGGATTGTTTACACTGAGCAGCAGTAGCAGCAGTAGCTCTCCAAGGTCTCAGGCAGAGACATTTGCCAGCCTTGTTACCTGAGATCATTTCATTGGAGTCACAGAGAATTAAACTTGGGAATTGTGCATGCAAAACAGCTACCCCGCTGCGGTGCTCTGGACCCTTCTTTACAGTGGGTGGCTGTGGGTGTGATTTGGGTGGAGTCCATGGTGAATGGGGTTAACCTCTCCTTTTGCTCTGATTCCTTGATGCAAATCACACAAACTCCAAAACTGTGAATACTTTAGGCGAGGAATACATACAGACACTCATTCTCTGCCTGTGTGTTTGTCTCTGTGTGGCTATTAGCAGTTTAGGTCAGGGGGTGATTGGGGAACTGGCAAGCAGGTTTTTGTTTGTTTAAAAACCTCCCCCCTCCTCCTTATATCACAGCCCTCTGCCGCACAGCTGCTTTTAGGGAAAGGAAAAGACATTTCTTTTCACAGATCTTCCAAGTGAGATGTAGTTTGTCCCCAAGCAGCTTTTGATCCTAATTTCCAGCATCATCTCTTCCCACCCACTCATTTCATTTGGAGAATTTGCAGTCCAAGACAGGCCCATTCCATCTTATACTTCTGTTCAAACACAAGTATTCTGGAACTTGGGTCCCCAGGAACATAGGAAGCTGCCATAGGTCCATCGAGCTCAGCACTGAGTCAGACCATAGGTCCATCTAGCTCAGTATTGTCTACCCAGACTGGCAGCGGCTTCTCTAAGGTTGCAGGCAGAAATCTCTCTCAGCCCAATCTTGGAGGAGATGCCTGGGAGGAAACTTGGATTCTGCTCTTCCCAGAGTGGCTCCATCCCCTGATTGGAATATCTTACAGTGCTCACACATCATCTCCCATTCATAGGCAACCAAGGCGGACCCTGCTTAGCTAAGGGGACAAGTCATGCTTGCTACCACAAGACCAGCTCTCCTCTCCCAAAACTAGTTGTAGGAACATAGAAAGCTGCCATATACTGAGTCAGGCCACTGGTCTATCTAGCTCAATATTGTCTTCACAGACTGGCAGTGACTTCTCCAAGGTTGCAGGCAGGAATCTCTCTTAGCCCTATATTGGAGATGCCAGGGACAGAACTTGGAACCTTCTGCTCTTCCCAGAGTGGCTCTATCCCAAGGATAATATCTTACAGTGCTCACACATGTGGTCTCCCATTCAAATGCAACCAGGGTGGACCCTGCTTAGTTAGAGGGACAAGTCATGCTTGCTACCACAAGATCGACTCTCCTCTCCTCTAGATTGGCTCTCAGATGTTGTTGGACAGCAGCTCCCATCACCTCAGCCACAGCAGCCCACCATTGTGGCTGTGAATGATAGGAGTTAAAGGTCCACAGCATCTAGGGACCACAATCTTCCTAGCTTCCCTAGGCTAAATGAATACATGTGGTGGGAGAGAAAACCTAGGACTTTTACACACAGCAGGCTTTACCATGGGTTTACTGGGAGGCTTTACTGCGAACTTGAAGTTGTCCCCCAAAACCAACGCAAATAATGGATTTTTTAAAAACCCCGGATATATATTGGGCGAGACTCTACTGTGCAGTGAAAAACCGAAATTGTGTGTGAACTGCTTCCTGATAACTTGCAGGGACTTCAGGCTAAATCCAGCCAATATGTGAATGCTCCGCCTCCATTTCGGACAAGATGCGAGTTAAAGAGCCTTAAAAGCCCCATGTGAAAAACATCCTGGGGACAGCCCAAAGTATTTGGGCTCTTGTCTCTGCCCCACCACAAAGCCCTCTTGGGAGTTATTAGCACATGGCTTCATGCTTCGGGGTAAATGTTGAGTGAAGCCACTTCAAACTACACTCACGGCACTGAGGGAAGCAGCCCCTCCCCTCTGCTTTCAGGTTTTGTTTTAAAACAAGTTCACATTGCATGCCTCTGTATTTTCCTTCTAGCCAATGGGGGACGGGATTTCTAAAGCCTATATCTGCATTTCTAAAGAGAGCATCCCTCTTATCATGCTAATGATTCTATGTCAGTGCCTATCCCTATTTGCTCCTGCATTTTCAGAAAAAATAGCTTAAAACCAGTATTTTTAAAATCTGGAAATACATCGAGATAAGCTAGAATTCGTATCACAAAGCCCGATTTGTGTGTGGAGTGGGTCCAACGATCTCAAAGGGACTTTGGGGCAAGTTTGTCTGGTGTGTGAACGCACACACTCTCCTCTGAAGTAGATTCAGGGTAGAAGCCCTGTGTGTAAAACCTCCTGATCAGGTTTATCTGGCTTCTGCCAAACACATTGTTCCTAGTCCTCATGAACAACATGTTGGAGATGTGACTCCCTAGGCATTGCCTCTCAACACCGTAACTCCGATTGTCTACTAGGGACATTAGGAATAGAGGCAGAGAGTGTAGTGCTGCCCCCTTGTTCTCTCTGTACTATTAGTCTCTGCTGTAAGTCTGTCCTGACTGGCAGACTGATATTTTTAGGGCACTCCCACTTCTTTGTCCTCTGTTCCTTCTTCTTCCTTCCACCATGAGGTAGCTGGTACAGGGTGCAGACTTTCTATCTAAATTTGTAACTTCTTCAAATAAACCTTTACTTGTTTTAGACCTTAAGCAATTGTCTTCAGACCTTGTCTGTGAACTCTGTTCTCCTCAAACTAGGTTTCAATGCTAAATAAGGGGTTGATTCAAATTCTCCCTTACACAACAAAGGGTTATGTTCAGTGGATAGAGCTTGTTGGTCAGTTGATAAATTTTGCCAGCCTGCCCCTCACACACCCTGGATTCATGCACCATGGAGGCAGCACACTTCACAAGCTAACAGGCAGCCTGAAAGGGGGGCTATGGGGTGGTCTCTCAGGGCCCTGTACTTATGGGAGCTCTGCACTGCAGCTCAGCAAGAGAGAACTTTCTAGTTGCAGCAGGACCAGAAGAATACCCATATTTACCCCAATAGAAGACAACTCTGCATTTAATAGGGGTGTGCGAGCCGGCTTGGTTCAAGCTGGGCTCGACATTGGACCGGGCCAGTTTGACAGGTTTGGAATTGAACCGGACGGGCAGGGGCTTCCCTAAACCTAGAGGGGGTGGGAGGGGCGTAATTTATTACTTACAGTGCAAGCTTTGGTTGTGACAGCAGTAGGTGTTGGGGGCAGTGGCGGTGGCTCCCCCCACACCCACTGGCCTCCCCCAGAGTAGCCTAGGCTGGCGGCAACCCTGTTTGGGCCTTTTCCAGCCTGGTTTGGGCCTCTGCATGCATGTGGGGGCCATTTTGGTAACCTCTGCACCTGCACAAAGGCCATTTGTGTGACCCCCTTAAAATGTAGAGGTTAAATACAAGTTATACTTCCATTTACCCCAAAGGAATAGAAGTCGGAAAAGGGAAAGGAATTTAAGATGACCTTCTGATTTCTAATATAAAAAAAAAACTTGGAGGAAAACCTGGTCTTGGCTAGGTAAGTAAACACAATATGATTCATCACAAACGATTTCCATCCTGCACCCTTCACAAGCCAGACGCAGCAGATCCAGCTGGCATGATATGGCTGTCCCTCTCAGGAGGGTCTCTAACCACCACCAGCCCTTTCCTCCTCCTCTTCTTCCTCAGGGTTCTAGTGGAGTAACCTCTGAGAGACTGACAGTCTCCCTTCCCCAATCTATATGGGGACGTTGTGCTTCTTCTCACACGCAGGTGCTTTCCACATAGGAAGTACATAATGTCTGAAGTATTCTTAATTGTGCATGTGAAACTGGTTCTGTTAACTGGTCACAGAACAAGGATAAATTGCTGTCAGATGGTGATAAATTCTGTAGATTTTCTCCCATTGCTTATAATGGGACTAGTGATCATAGCATAAAACATAAAATAGCGCCATCGAGTTGGTGTCGACTCCCGGCGACCACAGAGCCCTGTGGTTTTCTTTGGTAGAATACAGGAAGGGTTTACTATTGCCTCCTCCCACGCAGTGTGAGATGATGCCTTTCAGCACCTTCCTATGTCACTGCTGTCCGATCTAGGTGGTGTTTCCTGCATAGCCCTTCAGAAATTACAACTCTTATGGATGTTTCCCCAGATCAGGGATTTTATTGAGCATTCAAATTCATAGCATGTCCATTAAAAAAAAAAATCACTTTTACTTTAGATAAATTATTCTTTGCTTTTTGCCATTTGACTGTAAATTGTAAATTGCTTCAAATAGAATAGTGACTAACAAACACAGACATAAATAAACTGAATAATCAGTTCCTGCAGCATGTAGATAAATATTTCTCCCTCTCTCACAACACTAGAACCAGGGGTCATCCCATGAAACTGACTGCCAGGAAATTAGGACTGATAAAAGGAAGCACTTTTGCACACAACACATAATTAATCTATGGAATTCTCTGCCCTGGGATGTGGTAATGGCCATCAGTTTGGATGGCTTTAAAAGGGGCTAAGTCAAATTCATGGAGGACTGGATTTGACTGCTTCTGGTTCTGGGTTCTTATGCAGGCCTGCTAGCTTTGCCCTCAAGCCAAGGTACCAAGGACATGTGCTTTTTCTGCTTCCCACTCTGCTGGTATTCTGTGATTTTGCTCAGGGCAATCATTCAAACGAGCAGACTCCCACTAGTAGCTGGAAATTGAATAATTTGTTCATTGTAGTTGTAGTAGTCATAGTTGCAATAATAGTATTAAAATGCAGGATTGCAGTAGTAAAATGTAGGATTGTGGGTTTGTTTTTGAGCAGCGGGGTGACGAGGGTATGGAAAGAAAGTAGAAGAGAAAAGCAAGCGATACAGTATAGCCTCAAAGCAGGGGTCAAAAAATGTTGGCTCTGTTCACCAGCCAGACAAAATCATTTACTTGTCAGATGGTTCCTCAAGCTATGTTGGTACAATACTAATCAGGATTGTTTTCATTCCTCAAGCATTATTTTTCACTCATCACAGACAAGTAGATCAGTGCATTTCCTGAGCCAATGCTCAAGTCTGGCTCTTCTAAGCAAAAGGAGAGTCCCTCCTGTCTCCATTAGGAAGTGGCCGATGTGGCTTGAACCCCCAGTAAATGGCTCAGAGCCCTGAAATGTCATCGGCCACCTCCTTCTTAAATGTGGGGGGTGGGGTGGGGGGTAATTCTGCTGCCACTTTAGCAGCAATGTTTCCTTCTCATCTCTGCCTCCCCATGCCAAAAGGTGCTGTACTGAGAACAAAACAGATGCTTTGGTCCCCAAGATAGGACTTGTCCCCTCTGGTTTCCCTTTGGGGAGAAGCCAGATGTAATCATTCTTGGAGAGGCATGATTACATAAGAATGTAAGTTCGGCCCTGCTGGATCAGGGCTCAAAGCCTATCTAGTCAGCATCCTGTTTGTGAGATTTCCCCCTTCCCATTCCAGCCTCTTTCATCTGCAGTGCCCCTCTTCTGCATTGCCAGGGTAGCTGAGGCATCCTTTTGAAATAGTGTCCCTTGCTTTGTGCTGGAACCAAGGCTCCACCCTAATGGGGAAATGGAAGTTACTGCATGACCAGTTGAGTAAAGAGAAGCTATTAATGCACTCAATCGAGGTTTAGAGGGAAGGAGTTGAGAAATAGGTCTCCATCTAAAGATGTCAAAATAGCTATCAGAGAACAAGCAGAGCCCACTTGTTGGCACATCTCACATGGCATAATATTATGGGAATCCTAGAATACTGTCATGGCATTGTACTGTTGTACCAGTTGCTGACCTGTCTTATGTGCAGTCAGTGTTCATAATCCTCTCACTAGTTCCTTTTCAGTTAGAACAAGGCAAGATCTTGGGACTCTTTAGTTAAGAAGGACTGTGTAACAGAATGAGGTAGTAGAATCCTAAGATTTCTACCTTAGATCCAGACCTAGGATGGACTGCACCACTTCCAAATGCGGGGTGCAGAGGATGCCATTTTTTATTGCCTGCCCCATTTAAACAGAAATCCCTGCAAGTAAGCAAACTAGTTCATCAGGTGAAATAGTTGTAGCTAGGGTTGCACGTTTTGTATTTTTTTCTGTTTCGATTTGTACCAAATCCGAATCAACCCCATTTTGTATTTTGTCTGAAATTAAGGCTTCCGAATAACCCCAGTTTTGTTTTGTAACCGAATTAATCTGAATCAGAATCTGAATTAATTCAGATTTAAAAATGGGTCACATGGTCAAAAGAGTGGGTGGGGGTTATAGTGCCCAATGAGTGGAAACTACCACAAAAATTTCAAAGGAATTGGGCAAACGGCTGATTTTTGGTGAATTTTTGAAGTTTGCATGTCTTTCAGAATTTCCCCATAGGGTATAATGGAGGATTCAGGAAAAGTATAGTTTCATGTGGATGGGGAGGGGTGGCCCAGAGTGGAGTGTGGTTGGTGGTAGTGCCCAGTTGATACAAGGAAGCTACCACAATTTTTTCAGAGGAATTTGGCAAAGGACTGATTTTTCAAGAATTAATGAACTTACGTGTCTTTGAGATTTTCCTCGTAGGGTATAATGGAGGTTTCTGCAGTCCCATAACTCCACTTGAGGGGCAATTGGGTGGCCCAGAGCAAGTGGTGGTGTAGTGCACATAGGGTGCCAACCACCCACATGGGTTGCCAACCCATGAAGTACAGGGTTTTGTTGTTCTAGAGGAGTTCTGAGAGTAGATTCTCTAGTAGCATATGAGAGTGGATTCATGGTTTTTCATTAAAAAATCTCATTTGCTACCAGAGAATCTAAACTCAACACCTCAGAAACAACAAAGCCCAGTACCCCAATGGGTTAGCAATCCAGGGGGGTGGTTGGCACTCTGTGCACTACACTACCACTCACTTCAGGCCATTCCAGTGCCCCCCAGGTGGAGTTATGTGGCTTCTGAAACCTCTATTATTTCCTATGGGGAAAATCTTAAAGATGCGTAAACCTCAAAAATTCCTAAGAAATTAGCCCTTTGCCCTATTTGGAATCTGGGTGCACCACCCTTGGGGCACTGCCGCCCAACCCACTGTTTTGCCCCTGAAGCCCCACATAAACAAGTTGAAAGAGTGAAGAAAATGATTAACAACAACGACACAATTTTTTGGCACAGTTATTTGAGAATTTTGCAGCGATTGTGAGCCCGTCCCTGTGGCACTAGCACAGCTGCACAACCCATTTGTGGATTCAAGCAATCTTTCAATAAAAACACTCCCTCCCCATGGAAAGAGTGACCACAGGTCATTTGAGATAGCAAGATAGACCAATGAGCCAGTGTGGTGTAGTGGTTAGAGTGCTGGACTAGGACCGGGGAGACCCGAGTTCAAATCCATGATACTTCAACCATGATACTAGCTGGGTGACTCTGGGCCAGTCACTTCTCTCAGCTTAACCTACTTCACAGGGTTGTTGTGAAGAGACACCTAAGTATGTAGTACACCGCTCTGGGCTCCTTGGAGGAAGAGCGAGATATAAAATGTAAAAAAATAAATAAAAATAAAATAAAACTGCCTTGGTACTGTGGAACAGCTTCAAATATTCATTTAACTGAAGTGGAGTGAGCTCTAGCCCAAACAAATCAGCCTACTGTTCAGAATTGTTGAGATTTATCATCACTGCATTTAAGAAAGTGCAAAACCATGGATCATGGTTACAAGAAAGAGAGAAGCAACTAAGATTCCTGGGGATGTCAATAAATTGACAAGGATATTCCCCACCCCCCTCCTTTTATCTCCTGTAGTCCCGTGTGGATGACCTGTCCCTGCAATGGCAACCACTGGCTTAGATATCATGTCCCACCAAATTACATTGTGGCCTAAATTACATTAGACTGCTCAACTTGGGCAACAAAACTTAGACACCACTATAACTCATAAAAATCAGAAGAAAAACAAAATAGCTCTTCAAAAGACCCCTGAACAAGTCAAGAGATTCTTTCTAAACCTTTGGAAAGAAAAACCTGTGTAATTTCAGAACTTTCCTAACCAGCTTCTCGGAAAGCTTCTCCACACAATTTATATCATGGCTTTTAGCAAGAGCTTTGGAATTGCATTGAGTTCCCAAAGATATTTGGGTATTTCTGTCCCAAAATGCTGTCTTCCAAATCCCTTTGCAAGGTCAGTTTGCATTTCAATCACACTGAATACAACACATACTTAACTAAACCATTCAAGCTCAAAAGCTTTTTGCATATCTTATCTTCTGCTAATCACTCAGTGCCTCAGCTGGAGTGGAGAGAATCCGAGAAGTCAATTTCAATTGCAATGCTTTCCCAAAGAAGAGAGCATTCTGTCCGAAACACAGTCATTTCAATTTGGAAACAAAAATCTCTGTTTTTTAATTCTTGATTTTGTTTTGGTTACAAAACCTCCGAAATTGCCATTTTTGGGTACAAAATGTTTTGTACTCAAATCAAAATGTACAAGCCTAGTTGTAGCCCAACCTGCTTCTTACTCTGCTGGTTTCCTACTTGCAAGGAGATTATCTATTATGTATTTTGAAGGCACAAATGACCAGGCTTAAACTATCATACTTCGAACATATTATGCGAAGACCAAACTCCCAAACACCCTTGAGAAGTCCATAATGCTCCCTTGAGAAGTCCATAATGAAAGTTGAAGGAAAGAAAAGAGGGTGACCAGCAGCAAGTTGGATGGACTCGATTATGACAGCAATGAATGCACCACTGAGAGACCTTAAAGGCCAAGTTGAAGACAGATCATCCTGGAGAGAATCTATCTATTTGGTCACTAAGAGTCAACACCGACTTGACAGAACTTAATCAATCAATCAATTTTGAAGAGTTTGTGGATGTTTTTGTGCAAAATAAAGTCATACTCTTTGATTACCTACAGATATTAAATTTTACATATACAATCCTGCCACTTAAATTAGCTGAATGCACTACTTTTTACACTGGTGTATGCTGGGTGAAAAGTTTAAATTTTCTTTCTTCTTCTTCTTTTTTAGAAGACATTCTGAATATAATCAGCAGACTGTAACTGTTACTGTTCTAAAGATCATTAGATCACACAGTCATTTAGCACATCTAGAAATGTGGACTCTCTGTCATTACCTGAATGTGAATTTACCCAGTCTATGTGTGCGTAGTTGAAGTCACCCACTATTACTGCCTTGTCTCTTTTTGATGCCTCTCTTATTTGTTTCTCCAACTCCAAGTGACTCTCAGCGTGTTGATCCGGAGGGCAATAGCACATCCCTAGTAACACATTTCCTTTCAGTCCTCGTAATGTTACCCACAATGATTCTGTGGAGGACTCTGGTCCACCTAGGTTTTCTAGCTTATTGGAATCTATCCCTTCTTTGATATACAGTGACAATCCTGCCCCAACCCTCCCCCCATCCCTTCTATAGAGTTTATACCCAGGAATAATCGTGTCCCACTGGTTCTCACCATTCCAGTAGGTTTCTGTTACACCCACTATATCTATGTTTTCACTAGTAACCAAGTACTCCAGCTCACCCATCTTGGCTTGGAGGCTTCTGGCATACAGACACCTATACACCAGGGTCCCTCACCTGGTGTTGGTGTGTGCTATCCCCCTTACCATCATTTGACCTATTTGGCAAGCTGTCCTATGTTTCCTTCTGCTCACCTCCTGGCTCTACTCTGTCCCCTTCTGGTTTATCCAAAACATGTTCACCCTCACACCTTAGGGGATTTTGCCAGCCAAAGCAGATACCACTCTGTTCCCACCAGCAATCCCCCAGGTGTCATTTTAAAAGCTGCTCTGTGACCTTGATTTTTAGCACCAGCAGTCTGGTTCCATTTGGGTTCAAGTGGAGCCTGTCCCTTTTGTAAAGGCTCTGCTTCCCCCAAAATGTATCCCAGTGCCTATCTAAACCCCTCTTCCTGGCACCACCATCTCATCCATGCATTGAGACCCCTCAGCTCCACCTGTCTCGCTGTCCCTGCATGTGGAACAGGTAGCTCTTCAGAGAATGCTACCCTGGGGGTCCTGGACTTCAGAATGCTACCTAGCAGCCTACATTTGGCTTCCAGGACCTCCTGACTCCATTTCCCAACATCGTTGATGCCAATGTGCACCACAACAGCTGACTCTTCCCCAGCACTGCCTAACAGCCCACCTAGATGCAGCGTGATGTCCGCAACCTTCGCACCAGGCAGGCAAGTAACTATGTGGTCTACACATGGGTCACAGACCCATCTCTCTATGCCCCTAAGGATAGAATCTCCCACTACTGAGGCCCCCACCCCCTGGAGGAGTTTTCTCTGTGTGAGAGGATATGGGTGCATCACCCAAGGAAGGGGTCCCTGCTAAGGGAGTGTTTCCCTCTCCCTCAGATCAATGTCCTCCTTCCCTGAGACCCTCATTCTCCACGACAGCAGAAGCACCATCAGCCTGGGAGTAGGATGCCTCTACCACATCCCTGAGGAAGATTGGGATTGGAAGGATTTAGACTGAGCAGCCTGGATTCCAGGAAGCTGGCTTTGGGGTACGCAAGAGAGTGGTATGGCACAGTGAAGAGCATTTTTCACCCGCCTAGCCATTTCTATAACTCTATCCAGGGTACGTTTCCCTTCCAGTAGCAGATTTTCATGCAGTTGGAGCAGTTTGTTTTCATAATAATCTGATCCCTGAGCATTTCATCAGTAAAGTTGGCAAACTCACAGGTTACACTTAAGGCACGCAATGCTGTGACATACAGATTGACAGATTCACTAGGCAGCTGGAATCTAGAATAGAACTTGGAACATTCAGCAGTCATATTCAAAGTAGGGTTGAAATTATCATATAAGGCTTGAAGAGCAGCTTCATAAGCATTGGCATCCCTTTCCAAGTTGGTAGGAAATGGCAAATTAGTATATATTCTTCGGCCTTCTGGGCCCAGGCAGTGAAGCCTTCTGCTTCCCTGGAGTAAAATCAGGGGTCTGTATGGTGAGGAGGTAATAGTAGGGAAAGGACCTCCATTGTTTCCAGGGAAGAGTAGGTTCTCCTGGGGTGACAAGGACAAGAAAAAAGGTTATGGTGGTGGGATCTGAGCCATGCTGCAGTAGGCATTCAGTGAATAACAGAGTTCAGGATGGATAAGGGGAAAGTACCTTTAGGAGCAGTGCAGGTCAGGAAGCTCGAGAAACAAGCAGCAGCAGCAGCAACAGTAGAATGCAGCAGTTTAGGAATGTAGGCCCAGTGATGCAATGAAATGAAGAGGCAGGAACCTTCACAAGCTTTGTAGGCTCAAACGCACAGCTGGATCAAAATCCCATTACCATATGTTTTATAGCTGCTTCCCTCATCTATACAAAGCAATCTTATGTTTGTTTAACTAGGACTTTATTCCAGAAACAGAATTTTCTCCTTCTCCTTTCCCTCCATTTTCCTTTCTGACTCCACCGCCCACAGGATCCCCACTGGGACAAACTTGTAATCAACAAAATGTCCTGGACTCTACATTAGAATACAACATGGTTCTGCCTTTCAACAGGAATTGGATTGGGTGGCTTCCTGACCCCTATTCACACAATGTGTCCAAGGCATGTACAATCTGTGAACAGTGTACACATGTACAGATCTCTTCACACATAGAATTATTTACACATTATGTTCAATTCATGGAAGGTAGTACACTTCCTATCTTTACCTGCTTTTGAGAGGGTCTGTACCCAGGTTCACTTTTAAAGAGAATGCATGTAGAATGCATGAGAATGAGCCCCTGGTGGCGCAGTGGTAAAAAAAAAACTGCCGCCCTGTAACCAGAAGGTTGCAAGTTCAATCCTGACCAGGGGCTCAAGGTTGACTCAGCCTTCCATCCTTCCGAGGTCGGTAAAATGAGTACCCAGAATGTTGGGGGCAATATGCTAAATCATTGTAAACCGCTTAGAGAGCTTCCAGCTATAGAGCGGTATATAAATGTAAGTGCTATTGCTATTGCTATTGCTATGTACAGTCATTCACACAAAAACACACATATGTGTACAGACACTTGTGTGCACGTACAGTGTCATGTCTGAATAGGGCTCTGGTCCCTTTTAAATCTGTGATTCTGTCTTGTGAGGATACTTCTAATTCTCTATTAGTTTTCTTCTCCTTCTCCCCCAAATGCTAGCAGTTTCTCTAAGCACTCTGGGTGAGAAGCGCCTTGGTGCACATGTTTGCTTTCTGGCAACATGGATGTTGGCTTAAGCTACTCCTGGTTTCTATAAGGGCACAGCATGTACATCTGTGTAACCAGAAACCAAGAAGGCAACATGCAGGAATCTGAGATGCCAGTGGCATTTCCAAGTCAATGACAGCTTGGTTTCTTGCCAGACACTGATTTAAAAGCCCAAATGCCATCCCTTGCTCTCTGCACGAAAGACTTCGAAGAAGACAAGGGCCATCATACCATAAAGGCATTTGAAAGAGCTGAGAGGCTTTTAAGTCCCCTTGAGTGGTGTCCAATATGTTGCACGCTCTCTGTTCTGACACGCTCCTCTCTCTCTCTCTCTCTCTCTTTCTGGCCCTCACCAGTGATTGATATGAATGATGAGTCTCAGCTCTGCTGTCTTCCATTTTGGGTTGAGGCATTCGGGTCACAGTAAAAACCAATACTTTGTCACATTAGCACCTAGCCCCAGCAGCCTATCGAGAAGCAGGTTATAAATAGAGATCCTCCCAGGAGGCATAGTCTTACCTTGAACAGTCATATGTGAGTATTAAAAGCCACAATCCGTGCTTGTCTATGACTTGGCACTTGTTGGTTTTCTTTTCCCCTTTGAAGAAGGAGGAGGAGGAGGCAGGAAGTATTTCTTTCAATACTGTATACAGGCTGCTTTGTGGGAGTTTCAGGGGGCACTCATGAAACTGTACACTCTTTGGTTCTAGAATATATTCTGAACAGAATACCACCTTCTGGTTCTACTCTTATGGTCACCACAATCTCCACTCCACAATTTAGGGGACATTAAGGATCACTTAATATAGGCTGGTTTTCCATTAATATTGATCCAGGGCAGACACTGGCCTGGTTCATGCAACCATTCAAGTTCAGGTTTAATGCAGTTTACTGACATAAGCATGATTGTGTGAACCCACATCAAGGTAGTTTATGGCCTGAGAGGAAACAAAGAGGTTCTCCACACAAGCAGTGTGGAGAGCGGAGGAGGGTTTGGCAGAGAGAGTGGGCTTGGCCCACTCTCCCCGCACATGAGCACTCCACCCTCCCTGGGCAGCCGGATTGGCCGCCCACATGATTAGCAGCTCTGCCACAGAGCCAGTTGGGGTGGTGGGGATCAGGAGCCGCCCAGCCCCCCGAAGTCCCAGAATGCCCCACGCATTCTGTGGAGCCCCCAGATGCTGGGAGGCTTGTTGTAGCCTCCTGGTCGGCGGTCTCCTCATGTGCCACCGCGGCCCGGAGCTGCGCAGCAGCAGCACATGATCACCAAAACGGGGTTAGCAGAGCGCTTACTCCACTAACCTCATTTTAGAGGTGGAGTATTTAGGCAGGCTAGCTACTGCTGAACCACCAGTGCTCACCTGTGAGCCCGGTGGTTCCCACAAGTCCTGGAAAGCGAGATGGCTCCCTTAGCCCACTTTCTAGTGGTCAAGAGAATAGCCTCAAAAGAATAGCCTACAACCTTGGCTTGTAAACTCTCTTCAAAACATGGTTTCAGTCTGCATTAACCATGGTTTGCCTTGCTGCATATGCAGAGCAAAACCATGGTTAGCAACCAGAAGGAAAGGAAGGAAGGAAACTACTCTGGAGAGCAAAGGTGGAGGGAATGCACAAAGGCTACAATAAAAAAGAAAGCAACCAGAAAATACGTCTAAGGACCACTGCCCCAGTGTCTGGGGGTAAGAGCACCCTTGTCTGTGCCAAAGGACTGGAAAGCAGCTAATGTAACTCATATTCTCAAAAAGGGATCCAGAGGGGTAACTGGGAAATTACAGGTCAAGGCTCTTCTCACGATCGCTGAAAAGAGCCATGAGCAGGTTTGTGAGGAGAGCGATGAGCAGTCGGTCTGCTCTGGGCGGCTGCAGCGGCCACCCACACAACTGCTGGCTCCATGATGGAGCTGGAAGGGGCTGGGGAGTTTGGGGGCCGCGCAGCCCCTGGAAGCTCCAGCACGCCCTGTGCAAGTGCACAGGGCATGCTGGAGAGACCCCCGAGCTGGGAGGCTGCTTTTCAGCCTCCCGGTCGGGGGTTTCCTCGTGAGTTGCTGCGGCACGGAGCCACACCACGGCAACTCATGATTTTAAAAAATGGGTTTGCGGAGTGCTTGCTCCACAAACCAGGTTTAAGGGGAGGGGTCATTTGGTGGGTTAACTGCCTGGAGGACACCAGGCTCTCCTGCGAGCCTGGTGGTTCTCACGGCCCACCAAAATTGGGCTAAGCTCCCCTAGCCCGTTTTTGGTGGACCATGTGAATAGCCTTGCCAATTAACTTAACTTCTGTGCCAGGTAAATTGATGGAAAGCATATTTAAGGGCAAAATTGTTAAACTTATATAAGAACAGGCCTTGCTGAAGGAGAACCATCATGGCTTCTGCAAGGGCAGGTCTTGCCTCACTAACCTTTTGGAGTTCTTTGAGAGTGTCAACAGGCATGTGGATAGAGGTGATCCGGTTGACATAGTGTACCGATACTTCAAAAAAGCTTTTAACAAAGTTTCTCACCAAAAGCTCTTGAGTAAACTTAGCAGTCTTGGGATAAAGGGACAGGTTCATGTGTGGACTTGTGTTCCTCATTCAGTCATGAAACTCACTGTAGGACCTTAGCTGAGACTCTCTCTCTCTCTCTCTCTCTCTCTCTCTCTCTCTCTCTCTCTCTCTCTCTTCCCCCCCCCCTCCAAACCTGCCTCACAGGATTGTTGTGAGGATAAAAATTGAGAGGAAGATAATGTACACTAACCTGATCTCTTTGGGGGAAGAACAGGACATCTGTCTGGAGGGAGAGAGAGAGAGAGAGAGAGAGAGAGAGAGAGAGAGAGAGAGAGAGACTTTAGCCACATACACTCCAATCCTAAGCATGTAAACTCAGAAGCAAATTCAAATAGTTTTTTTTTACACCAATCACAACAGCAAGCAATCCAGTTTGATCTCTTCTATTGACTACATTTCATTTAAGCAAAAATCATATGCAACTATAGTGTATGTCTATATACTACAGTATTTATACAGTATATAGTGTGTCTATACACTACAGAAAGAAAAATCACCAATTTGATTTCAAATAGGACAGCAGAATGTCATATATGGAGTTACCCCAATTTCTTAGAATTTAAAGACAACCAATCATTTCATGGGCAAGGGAGTTTTTAAAATGAGTTTCCTGTGAACTGATTTGCAAAACCTTATTTTGAAGCAAGTATACAAAAATAGACTTTTGGTGGGGGAGCATGTTACAAGCACAAAGCAAAATAAAATAAAATAGTAATGATTAAAAGGGAAAAGATGCTGAGAGAGAACCATTTTCTCATATTTTGCTGTTTAAGCCATTTTGAGAACTCTGTTGCTTAAAAAGCAGCATATAAATATTTTAAAATAAGAGCAGGGTGTAGGGGGGGAGAAAGAAACACACAGAGAGACCAGATTAGAGCTACAAGCAGTCGAATATCTTCAGTAACAAAAGGCAGGAACAACAACAACAACAACAAAAACCAGATCATATTGTCAGAGCACACACACACACACACCCATCTATATATATAATTCGCTAAGGCATACCCATGGCTAATCCCGTGTGTGGCAGCAGCAAAGAAGGGCCCGGTCAACTGCTGCTGCTGCTGCTGCTGCTGCTCCTGTGGGGAGGAGCAGGAGCAGGGCTTGAGGAGATCTGTTGGCTGCAGCTTGGCCAATAGGTACCAACAACGCTGCAGCCGTGACCAAGAGGGGTGAGTGGGATGGAGTAAAGAGATGGAGGAGGAGGAGGAGTGCGGCTCACGTGAGGGTGGAGAGATCTCTGAGGTGAGGGGGGTGAGGGGAGCAATCAAGTAATAGCAAACAGATGCTCTGCGTGGGTAAGCTAGTTCTTTTTAAAACTTTTAATACTTCTGTACTGACTAATTTCCTTACAAGAAGCTATTCTGTTGGGATGGGGAGGGCTTTTCTTAAAAGTTTGTACTAGAACAGTTTTGGCATACTTTGAAAATGATTTTTTAAAGAAAAGCTTAAAATTCACTTTCACACACACTGGGTGGGACTTCTCTCACATGGAGAGAGAGAGAGAGAGAGAGAGAGAGTTAGTTCATGGTGGCAGGTGTGGGGGAGAGAAACATGGTAGCTTGACCATGGGGAATAAACCACACAAAAAGAGAACAAACAGCTAAGGGTTATTTTTTACAAAATATTTTACTTGCCTTCTTGGAGGGAGCCCAACAGCCAGCTTCCTCAGCTCAGCAGTTACATACAAATTCCAAGCAGGGGAGGAGCACTGGAGCACAAGACTCCAGCCGAACCAATAAGGCTGTGAGATGGCAGGAGAAAAAATAAGCCTTTTTTGACTTACTGCTATTGCCGATCTCCATGAGACTCAACACAAATTCACAGGGCATGCAACTACACCTTTGCACACACATACACACCCTGTATCTGCCCCTGTATGGAGTAGAGAGGGTGGACAGAAAGAATTTTTTCTCCCTCTCTTCACAACACTAGAACCAGGAATCATTCCATGAAACTGAAGGCTGGGAAATTTAGGACCAACAAAAGGAACTACTTTTTCACACAGCACATAATTAATCTATGGAATTCTTTGCCACGGGATGTGGTGATGGCCACTAGCTTGGATGGCTTTAAAAGGGATATCCAGCCAGGTATATTCTGGGCCCCATTAAGGGAGTCAAGTGAAGCACTTAGGCCAAGACTCAGAGAAAGGGGAGGGGTTTAGTCCTGGGCTGGCTCCTCACCAAGAGACCACTGTCCACTCTCTTCTCCTCTGCACCTCATCACCGGCTATGCCCATTTAAGGCGGCTTCACAGGCCAAGCACCCAAGACCCACCCTTCCAGCTTCCACCTCTATGCCCTTTATTAGCACCTCTAGTTTGGCCTTCTCCCCTTCTGGCTCTCTCTCTCTCTCTCTCTCTCTCTCTCTCTCTCTCTCTCTCTCTCTCTCTCTCCCCCCTCTACCCAAACCTGCCTCCATCAGCTGTCTAGATCCTTGGGCCAGATGGATCCTTGGGCGAAATCCAGATCTGTGTGGGTCCTTGGGCCAGATCCAGTAGGGCTGTTCTTATGTTCTCACGTTCAAATGTTTGCTGTTGTCACAGTAGTGCTTCTTTTGAATCATAGGCGGTTTGGAGATATTGATGGATTCACTGAGAGCATTTTCTCTATATTCCCTTTAACATTCAGTTGCATTGCATAAATAAAAGACTATAATGCAACTGCAAACATGAGTGAAATGATGCTTATTTACTTAAATATTATCTCCAGTGCACTACTGCTCAGTGTGGCTCACAAAATTAGAAAAATTGATAAAATATAAAACGATATAATATAAAATTGGTAGAAATTAAAAGACCTGGTGAAAACCACTTTAAAACTTACAAATGTAATAATTAAATGCTAAAACCCCACCAAATATGAAGAGTGGACAAAACTTTTAAATGCTTGTCTAAAAAGATGGGTCTTTAGTTTAGTTTAGTTTAGTTTAGTTTAGTTTAGTTTAGTTTTAGTTTCGTTTCGTTTCGTTTCGTTTTTAAACCCTGCGGGAACATGGGAAAGCTCTTCCAGGGCGTTTTTCACACAGGGCTTTTAGCTCACATCTGCTCCGGAATGGAGAGTGTGTGTCACATGTCGACCAGATTTACCCCGAAGTCCCTGTGAGCTATCCAGGAGCTCACAGACACACACAATTCGGGGTTTTCATTGTGCATTAGAGTGTAGCCTGATTTATATTCAGAGTAACAAAATCCACTTTTTGCATTTGTTTTTGGGGGCAACTTCAAACTTGGAGTAAAGCCTTGCAGTAAATCCACAGTAAAGCCTGTTGTGTGAAAAATGCCCAGGAGGGCGTTACAAAGCCAATGGGGAACAACTCAAAAGGCCATGTCTCTAGTCCCCACCAACCAGATCTCCTTAGTGATGGGACACAGAATGCATTTCTGTGCAAACTGTCCAAATGTAATAGATGACAGAGTGCATATAGTCTTAAGCATAGGACCTGCTTACAAAAACAAAGAGGGGAGTAGCAGCTTTGTGGATCACAAGAAAGAGTTGCTTGAACAGATGGATGGGAGGAAAGGGGGCATAGCAAGATGATGTGGACTTCAAATGGGAGGGGCATTCCCTCAATGTGGGTGGATTTTTCATCACATATAGGAAGTCCTAGTATAGGGCTAGTTTGTCTGAGTGGTACAAAATTCAATAATCAGAGTGGTATAACTAGGAAAAAGCTCTCCCAAACAGATTGTGGGTGCAATATCTGTAGCCACGCATCCTTCCTTAAAGAAACCACTATGGACTCCATAGATTTTGGCAGCTAGTCTAACAAGTATTAGCTATGGAGTCCACTGGTCATTGGATCCATTTAGAGGAACAATTTCAACTTGTTTTGTTACTGAATGGGGACTGTAAAAGTCAATGCATGCTGAAAAACACTCTCCTCTGGATCCAAGAAAAGGTGGCTTTGGTATAGGAAGTAACTACCTCAACTACACTATTCCATGAGGTTGCTGATATAGACTTTTCCAGAAGATACAGCATGGAACACAAGCCACTTCCATCACTGTAATGTTAATGAAAAAAATGGCATTGGGTGGTCCACTAACTTTTTGTTATATTTTGATCCAGTGAGTTTAGGAACATAGAAAGCAGCATTCGGGACCAATGGCGGAGTCAGACCATTGGTCCATCTAGCTCAGTATTGTCTACACCAGGACTGCATAACTTCCACAGATGCTGGACTACAGCTCCCATCATCCCTGACTACTGACCACTGTGTTTGGGGATGATGATGTAGTCCAGAAACACCTGGAGGGCCAAAGTTGTGCAACTCTGGTCTAAATTGACTGGTAATGACTCTTCAAGATTTCAGGCAGGAGCTTTCTCAGGCCTACCTGGAGATGCTAGGTATTGCACCTGCAAAGCAGATACCCTGCCAGTGAGGTACAGCGCCATCCCCTTTAGTTTGAGCTGCACATAATCTGCAGAAGAGCAGGGGAAAGGACTGCATATATTCTTCACAGGCCCTTCACTAGATGTCAGAAGGCAGGCAGGTAGCTACTAGAGAAAGGGCCTTTTCTGTAATAGCACCCAAATTATAGAGCTCCTTCCCCAGGTATGTTCACCTGACATCGTTTCACTGTCCATCTTTTAGGTGCCAGGCAAAGCACCTGTTTTCCATGCTTTCCATGATATCTGTGATCCTTGTAACCAGTAACATCCAGAGTAGTTCGTGATGACTAAACATCATTGAAATCAATCAGAAAGTTGATCATGACCAACCTATTTATTTCAGTGAGATTTGGTCATAACTAACTCAGTCTGGATGTTGCCCAGTCATTTGTTGTTCTTTGCCTCTATTTTTTAATCTGGATTTTTACTAGTGGGCTCAGCTATATCTGCTGTTTTATTGCCATTTTCTATGGTGGTTTGTTTCTTTTATTGTATTGTAATGTTTTAGATTATATGCTGCCTTGAGGCTGTCTTGGTGAAAAGAATTGCCTTTTTTTCGAAAAGAAGATTCCTTTTCTCAATATAATTGACAATTATAAGTCCATTTATACTAGACCAGAGCAGGTAAATATAATATTTATTATGTGAAATATTTACTGTTAAAATGATATTGATATTTTGTGTTCCTTTTTGATATTAATAATGCTGAATTATGTTGATATACACTTGTTATATATGATACATGGTTTAGATTATTGTTTTGTTTGATGAAAATATAAAATAAATAATTTTAAAAGTGGTGTGTTTTTTTTACTTTTTATTTTTTAAATTTGAGTTATATTTTTATTTCTATTCACAGAACGTAATTGAATAAATTTAATGCAAACAGAAAAAAACTGGGGAAGAAACCCAGAGTCCAAAGGGTAAAGTGAAAGAAAAAGAGCATATATTGTCATTTTGTGTAATATCAGAATTTAATATATTGTTTTCTATCAAAGAGTTTGGAAGAGTCAAAACCAAAAACCAACAGGTCTCTGTGTAGGTGAGCTGTCCATTAAATAGCACTGTATTTTCACACCCCCTCCCCAAAATCCAGTGAGATCCAGTCTTCCCCTTTGGTTATTTATTATCGCATAGGCGATAACAGCTGTTCAAAAGCCCCACGTGACCAACATGTTCACTTTCTGCCAACAGGTCAGCCAGCTGATCAACCCTTTTTCTTTTAATAGCATCTATTCATAGTCATTCCCTCGACCCACTTCAGAGGAGTTATAATTAGGCTGCATTAAACCCCATTCAGATAAACAAAACACAGATGGTGCACAAGTGATCGTGTCCCGAATCCATTTGTATGGGCAAATAAGGCAGGGAGGCTTGGCTCTGAAGGGTCTATGGACCTAGCTGCTACGGAACAGCTCTGGTTTGGGTGAGTAAAAAGAGAGCCTTTACTCTGCCCTAGCACAACAAAGCCCAATTTGGTCACTTGATCAAGGGAAGTGTTTGTTTTCATTATATTTGCAGGACTGTATGTGGCTATGGCAACATAAAACCGATCAGGTTTCACGTCTCTGTTGGTCTGTCTATTTAAAGCATGCCCATTCGTTATCACTGCAACGGATTCTTTTGTTCAGGCCAACACTGTTCAGCCATTTATGTCACTTTGCCCATACATGCATCTAAGACCTGGATCAGCAACTAATTTTATATGAAACACATACTTAAAAGAAGAGGAAGAGGAGGAGGAGGAGACAACTGCCAGGGCCCTCAGTTCATCATCTCAGGCCCTGCTCATGGCCCTGCCATTGACTGAGATTCAGCTGGCAGGGTCTAGAGACAGGGCCTTCTTGGTTGTGGCACCTCAGCTCTGGAATGTCCTTCCAGAAGAGTTTTACTGTGCTCCCTCCCTCGGGGTTTTTAAAGACCTTAAAATTCATCTCTTTAGAAAGGCTTTAATCTCATGTCTGATTGTGTGTGTGTTTAAAATCCAGTTTTAATGTGGTCCATTTTAGTTCATCTATTAATTGTATACTGCTTTTTTATTTATCTGTTTTATTGTTTTATTGTTACCTTCATGCTGTTTTTATTGTTTTATCTGTTTTTAGCCTACTTTCCAGATACACAGAATGCCAGGCATCACTACTTATGTGATACCTAACATTCTGTGTGTGTCCCCATGTGTCCCCCCATCAACTTCACAATGCCTGGACCAATATGAACTAAATCGGGTACAGTTGTAGGGACACCTCAACGGCGTAGTTTGTGATGATGTCATCCACCCTGATCCAAGATGGTGGATGCATAAACTTTTGAGGCGCAAGTGGGCTGACTTGTGACCTCCCTAACCAATTTGAACCAAATTTGCTACAACTGTAGGGACACATAGAGATGCCCTAATGGCATGGTGTGTGATTATGTCATCCACTCCAATTCAAGATGGTGGCCACATGAACATCTGAGGCACACGTGGGCTAATTTGTGGGATGCCTAACCCATTTGAACCAATTGGGTACAGTTGCAGTGAGTGACACACAGGGACACCTCAATGGCATAGTTTGTGATGATGTCACACCAATTCAGGATGGTAGACATGTAAACCTTTAAGGTGCAAGTGGGCTAACTTGTGAACCACTTAAGCTATTTGAACCAAATTTTCTGCAGCTGTAGGGACACATAGGGACACCTCAATGGCATAGTTTGTGATTATATCATCTACCTCAATCCAAGATGGCGGATGCGTGAATGTTTGAGGTGCAAGTGTGCTAACTTGGGACTGTCTAACTGATTTGAACCAAATTGGGTATAGTTGTAGTGAGTGACACATAGGGACACCTCAGTGGTGTAGTTTGTGATGATGTCATCCACCCTGATTCAAGATGGCAGAACCAAAAACTTTTGAGTCACAAGTAAGCTAATTTGTGAACCGCTCAACCGATTTGAACCAAATTTGCTACAGCTGTAGGGACACATAGGAACTCCTCAATGGCGAAGACTGTGACAATATCATCCACCCCAGTTCAAGATGGCAGACACATCAGCTTTTGAGGTGCAAGTGCACTAACTTTTTGACAGTCTAACTGATTTGAATGAAATTTGCTACAGCTAAATGGACACATAGGGATCCCCCAAAGGTGTAGTTTGTGATGATGTCACCCACCCCGATCCAAGATGGTGGATGCATAAATACACTTTTTATGTGCATTTAAATACCTTTTGCGCCTCAAAAAATACCTTTTGGGGTGCAAGTGTACTAACTTGAAGACTGTCTAACTAATTTGAACCAGATTTTGGAACAGCTGTAGTGAGTGACACACATGGACACCTCAGTGGTGCAGTTTGTAATGATGACATCCACCCCGATCCAAGATGGCAGACACATGAACATTTGAGGTGCAAGAGATCTAACTTGTGGACCTTGATTTGCACCAAATTTGGTCCAGCTGTAGAGACAGTGAAAGGAAAGTAGGCTGATTAGTTTTTACTAGAACAACTTGTATTGTTTTGCTATTGTTGTAAGCTGCTATGAGCAATATTCCTCTTGAGGGGTAGTGGGGATACACACACACACACACACACACACACACACACACACACACACCACTTGCCTATAAGGCTCTTCCTATGTTCTTATGTCCTACATAAAAGATGAGTGAAAGAAAGCAATTCCAAGATGAGAGAGGCTCGTCTGCAGTTCCCACCGGCTCATCTGTTGGCTACACAGAGATGGGCCTTCTCCGTTGCTGCTCCAAGACTCTAGAATGTACTGAAATAAGAGCCTCCCCATCTCTGTAAACTTTTAAAAAGTACTTAAAGACTTATCTTTTCACTTAAGCTTTTTAATATGGCTGTGGTTTTTAATTGTTGTAAGGTTTTTATTTTCTGTGTTTTAACTTGTTTTATGTTGCTGAGAATCACCCAGAGACAGAAATTTGGGGTGGTAAAAATAGATAGATAGATAGATAGATAGATAGATAGATAGATAGATAGATTGATTGATTGATTGATTGATTGATTGATTGATTTCCATAGAAAAGGCCTAGTGTGGAGGCACAAGACTTAAGCATGACAACACTCAGCATGGAGTACGTCACAACTTCACATTTCCCCAGTACACACTACCTGCCTAGTCATATTGAAAAGGCAAGTGAGGGTGGTGGGACAATGAAGAGAATTCAGACCAAGGTCTTATACCGAGACTTAAGAGACGAGGGGACCAGTCTGGAGAAGCAGAAAGCCAGAATGGGTGCATGGACCTCCTTTCCTTCCATGCCAAGGTTGACAGAGGGGAAAAGAAACAGGAGGCCTGAGGTAAAGGCTAGCAAGAGAGCTACAACGGGAGGAACACAATGAAACCATGTAGGCCTGGCCTGTTGCCATTCGCTACTCAAGATGAAGGGCAACAAACCGCCCTGCCCCCTCTCACTAGCCCCACCTTCCCAGGCTGGAGCCAGCACTGATGCTGCCTCATCCCCTCGCTGACCCCACTCCCAACATCACCAAATTCTACCCCCTCACTGGTGGCCTCAGCTGCTAGGGTGCACCCACAGCACCGCAGCTAACACAGCATTTGAGCAGGGGTGTTGCTATAACTGAGTGAATGGGTACAAAGAGTCCAGGGGCCCCTAGCTTTGCCCTTCCCTATTTTCTTCATTATCTCCCACACTCTGAGGCGCTTCCAGGGAGAGGGGCGAACACAGGCCCCCTCTCCCCTAGCTACACCCCTGCATGTGAGGCAGCCTGGAGTGTGCCTCCGGGAGCAGCAGGTAGCTTCCCTATCACCACTGCACCACTGGTGGTGCTCTCCCCCTCTCTTTCATGATCTCTCTTCCTGTTTGTTGCTGGAGGGCAAAAACAGCCAGAAAGAGGGAGTGGCAATGGAGTTCATGGGAGGAGAACTGGTCTTGCGGTAGGAAGTATGAATTGCCCCCTTTGCTAAGCAGGGCATGCCCCGGTTTGCATTTGAATGGGAGACTACATGTGAGCACTGTAAGATGGATAGGGCCACTCTGGGAAGAGCACCTGCATGCTTGCAAGCAGAAGGTTCCAAGTTCCCTCTCTGGCATCTCCAGATAGGGCTGAGAGAGACCCCTGCCTTCAACCTTGGAGAAGCCACTGTCAGTCTGGGTAGACAATACTAAGCTAGATGGACCAATGGTCTGACTCAGTATAAGACAGGTTCCTATGTTCCTAGGCCAGCTGCCACTGCTCCAGACAAGCTGTATGCTGCATGCCAGACAAACAGCCAGCAGTGGCAGCACACATGTACTTCGTTCAGCAGCTGAGGCTGGAGGTAAAGGGAAAGAAGGTGGGTAAAGGGAAAGGGAAAGAAGGCCAGTGAGAGGATGAGCAGGGCCAGTGAGTGGGGAAGAAGTGGAGATGGCAGCAAAATTTAGGCAGCAGCTCTGGCAGCAGTCATGTGAGGTGACAACCCCAGTGGGGAGCTGGGGAGCCTCCCTCACCCTCCTGCGTTGCACTTGCTGTTTGAGGTCATCACCCCATCGCCCCTGAAATGATGGCACTTGAGAGCAATAGAGTTTCTGGCAAGCCCACAACCAAAGCCTTCACAGTAATCCAATCTGGATGCATGAGAAAGTATGATCTCTTTCGAAGACTTCATGCAGCACTTAATCCACCTCATATTTTTGCAGGTGTCAAAATTTGTTTTATTAGTAGATTCTTTTTTCCCCTTTTCATCACACCGGTCAGGAGCAAGCTTCAAATCCAAAATAACTTGGAGATGGCTCAGAGGTGCAAAAATAAAGACAGCAGTCAACAGCAAATGCTTGAAGAAAACCTAGCGGTTGAATTTGGATACATTTTTTATTTGGTGTCAAGAACAAAAATGTTGTACTGGCTCTGTCCCCTGAAAAAAGCATTGACAGATCTTTCCAGTGGGTATTTGGGGGTATTGCCCTTTCAGATGGGACTTGATTACTGCAAATAATCAATAGAAGCTAGATTTGGGAAGAGGAAAGGAGGCAATGAGTAGGAGGAAAAACCTAGGTAGTTTTTCCTCCTACCTTGCTTCTACACAATCACTTCTACCCAGGTTTTCCTCTAACCTTGCTTCCACACAACCAAAAAATTGGGGGCACACACAACTCCCAAACCTGGGTAGAATACAGTTTTTAATTGTGTGAATGACCTCAATGTCTTTTTACCATAGGCATCAGTAGGACATTTTCCAGCAGCGGGGCAAAGCCAGCAATCCAATACCCCCCTGGGAGTATGCACCATTGAATTCAATAGGAACTGGCTCAATCAAACATGGGAGGCAACCACCGTCTCTTGTCCCCACCCTCTCCAGTGCCCATGCTCATCTGCTTCTTTACTCTGAACACATCAAGTATTTCAAAGCATTGTTTCTCGATCACCAGATCCGTGACTGTTTCATGCTGGTTTCCCTAAGAATGTATCTACTGCATTGGTTCCCAACCTTGGGTCCTTAGATGTTGTTGGATGACAGCTCCCATCATCCCCAGCCACAGAGGCCTTTGGTTGGAACCTCTGATCCACAATTTTAAAAGAAATACAAGGGACGCACCAGCAACAAGCTCTGGAGGTATGCTCTGGAGGATTGGATAGGTTTAAGAGACAGGTGTGTAGCTAGGGGAGAGTGCGCTTGTTTTCGCCCCTCTCCCCGGTGGCCCCTGAATGTGACATCACCAGGATTGTTCTCTGATTTGCTTTTTAGTCAAGCTCATGCTCAGATGACCTTCCCGGGCAATTTTGATCACTTTTGCTTGTAAGGAGGTTGGCACCGCCAAACGATCAGTCCTCAGCACCAACTTGTTGAGATGGGACAACTAACTCGCATGTGCATGTATGGTTGAAGATGTTCAGGTACCTTGTTTTTGCATGGCTATCTATAGTTATGTAAGGTTTAAGCACTTGATCAGCACTGAGGGCCACTTTCCACTGAGAAGACATGATCACTCCAAGCGTGGATGAAGCTATTTGTGCAATTATTACTCCTTCATCCTCTTCTAATATGATCTCCTCTTGGCTTGGAAGTGGAAGTTGAGATGAAACCATCTGCAGTTGTATTCTGAAGACCTGGAAGATATTCCACCTGGAAATCAAAGTCCATAAGTCTGGTGATCCATTTGGCTATTCCTGGGGTCGCTTGACTTGATCCCCAAGTAGTAAATAAAGCAGACAGGAGTTAATGGCCTGACCATAAAGTGAATTTTCTGCCCTACAAGGAAGTTCTGATGTGCCTCACTGCCCAGAAACATCCTAGAGCTTCTTTTTCAATGACACAATATGTCTTCTTGCAGTAAGCACTCTGGAAGCAAAGGCAACTGTAGCTCCCTTGTCCCCTTTTTGCTGGGTCAAGGCAGCACCCAAACCATATTTAGAAGTCACAATAGTGTGCCTGTTGGTGTCAAAAGAAAAGAGAGCAGGGCTTTCAGCAATGGCTGATTTGATAGTCTGAAAATTAGCCTTGCAGGATACATCCCAATTAAATGCTACATTATTTTATTTAAAAAGATACATTGGAGCCACCTTAGAGGCAAATTTAGAGTAATACTCATAGAGTCATAAAAATAAGTGCATCCTTGTTGTGTGGCTCTGGTGCTTCCCAAATAGCCTTCACCAAGGTTGTTTTGGGATGTATGCCATTCTGAGATAGTAAGAGAGAGAAAGTCCATGTTGTTGGAGTTTTCTTAAGACTTATGTCAATTCAGTATCATGCTCCTCAATGGTTTTGCCATACACTGAGATGTCATCCTGAAAGTAAGTGATGCCATCCATAGTCCCAAAAGTTGCACACATCATTCTTTGAAACACCGAAGCTGTGGGGGCTAATCCAAAGACCAGTCTTTTGAATTGAAAAAGACCTCCAGGTTAATGAAATCTGTGCATTTGTGAGAACGTTTGAGCAGAGGAATTTGATGATAGGCCGAAGACAAGTCCAAAGTTTTGAACACTGAGGCCTCTTTCAGAGTAAGCAGCATTTAATTGATATTGGGTAATGGATGGAAATCCACTACCATGTTGGAGTTCACATCTCTTAAATCTACACATTCAAAGTGTACTGTTTGATTTCTGCAGTACATCCTTTGTATTCCACAACAGCAGTGAAATATCCATTTACTGTATGTCTGCAGGTAGGTCTTATGCAGTAAGGAGTTTCTTGTAAAGTAGATGGGAAATGATAGTGTATGGAGAACCAGAATCAGCCAGCAACCACACCTCATGTCCATTAGGTTTTACTTGACGATATCAAGAAGCAGCAGGCTCTGATTCTGACACACTTAAAATGCTATCAGGAAGTGGTCCATCTGTCTTATCCCTATCATATGGAGAATCAGTAATGGAGGGGACAGCAGACTTGCAGACCTTAGCAAACTGTCCTCTGTAGGTATGCCAACTTTACTGATGAAGAGCATTTTCCACCCATCTAGCCATCTCTATAACTTTATCCAAGGTAGGTTTCCACTCCATAGCAGTTTTTCACGCAGTTTGAAGCAGTTTGTTTTCATAACAATCTGATCCCATCAGTAAAGTTGGCATACTTACAGGTTACACTTAAGGCACACAATGATGTGACATACTGATTGACAGATTCACCTGGATTCATCTAGAATAGAACTTGGAACATTCAACAATCACATTCAAAGTAGAGTTGAAATGATCATCTAAGGCTTGAAGAGCAGCTTCATAAGAACTGACATCCCCTTCCAAGGTGGTAAGAAAGGGGAAATGATTATATATTCTTTGGCCTTCAGGGCCCACGCAATGAGTCAATATAGACTTCTGCTTTCCTGGAGTAAAATCAGGGGTCTGTATGGTGAGGAGGTAATTGCAAAAATAGGACCTCCATTCTTTCCAGGGAAGAGCAAGTTCTCCTGGGGTGGAAAAGAAAAAGGTTTGTGGTGGCCACTGTTCCCTCTAACAGGGATTCCCAGATGTTGTTGACTACAACTCCCAGAATCCCCAACCAAAGGCCATTGTACCTGGGGATACTGGGAGTTGTAGTCAACAACATCACTGGTGGTGGGATCTGAGACATGCTGCAGTGGGCATCCAGTGAACAACAGAGTCCAGGATTAATAAGGAAAAATTACCTTCAGGGGTTGTGCAGGTCAGGAAGCTGGAGAAACAATCAGCAGCAGTGACAGTAGAAAGCAGTTCAATAATGTAGACCCAGTACTGCAATGAAATGAGGTTGCAAAAATCTTCACAAGCTTTGCAGGCTAACATGCTTAGCTGGTTCAAAATCCCGTTGCCAACTGTTTTATAGCTGTTTCCCTCAAAAACACAAAGTAATGGTATGTAGATTTAACTGTTTATTCAGAAACAATTCCATTTTCTCCTTCTTCTTTCCCTTCCTTTTCTTCCTGACTCCACCCCCCCCACCACCACACACTCTACAAGATCCCCACTGTGACAAACTTCTCAACAATAAAACATGAAAGACTATTAGACAGAATACAACAAGAAGCTCGCTGGGAAATCAGCTCTGGAGGGCAGAGCTGGCCCTTCCAGTTGCCAGCCATGCCCTATGCGTGTGCCATCCACACAGGGGGCATGGCCAGCACCCTGAAGGGCCAGCCCTACCGTCCAGAAGCCATCTCCCTGCTGGATCTCTTGCTGGCTGGGTGCTTTCTTGAAAAAAATACTCAGCCAGCAATGAACCCAGTTGGGAGTAATGCCAGTCGGAGCTTGAGGGGAGGAGCAAGGAGTGAGCCAGGTGACTCCCGGGATCTTAATGGCTCAAGTTATTTGAACCTGTCCACCCAATTATAGCTCCACCCCTATTAAGAGTCACTCTCTTGCCCCAGGGAGAAACCCTAATAGTCATGTGAAAACTTTGGTGCACACTAAAGCACTCCTTGGATCTCAGCCAACTTTGCTTTGCAGTTCCTACTTCTGTGCACTATAGGAAGTTTGAGAACATAGTAAGGGCTCTTCCAGGTGTGCTTTTCCAAGTTCAATTTTACTCTGTTTCCACACACTTCAGCAGGCTTCCACAGTCCTAGGCAGTGCAAATCCACACTCTGTTCAAATACACAGCAGAGTCCCAGTGTGATTTCCTCAGTGCCACTTTCCGGCTGTGAAAAACCACCATTCACCAGAAAAGCCCTCATCAGTTCTTCACGGAAAGCAAGAGCTGGCCAGCAGGTGACACTTAGAAAATTGTGCTAGGACCCCACTGTGCATTTGAACAGAGCATGGAGTCACACTGCCTAGGACTCTGGAAGCCTGCTGAAGTGTGTGGAAACAGAGTGAAATCATGCTTGGAAAACCACTCTTCACTGCTTCTTATTGCCATCCATGTTAAGATGCCTCTGAACACCCGTTGCAGGAGAGTAACAGCAGGAGACAGGGCATGCCTGTGGGCTTCCCAGCAGCATCTGGTGGACCACTGTGTGAAACAGGATGGGCCTTGGGCTTGATCCAGCAGGCCTGATCTTTTGTTCTTTAAAGATGGCAAAATTTGCTTAGGAGAAGTCTGTATTAAAAAAATTAGCAATACTAGTCTTGAAACAGCATCTGTCCCCCCAAAAGTAGACAGCACACTCCTGCAGCTTTCCACAGTTGCTTCTTGCAAAACCCCAGGCTTTTTTTTCTCTTGTGTGTGTGTGTTTTTTTTTTCCTCTCCTCCCCCACAGGGTACGACACACAGGCAGACAACTAATCTCAGCCTCCATCCTGGCAGATAGATGAGAGCTACAGGCTGGCCTTGGTTAACCATTAATCACCATTCTTTGTTACTGGCTAAGCCATGAAGCAGGACAGCAATATTTTATCTTGCATCCGTAACCCAGTCCTACCCAAATCCTGCTGTTCTCCTTTCTCATGGTACAAAGAGTGTCAGATATGACTGCTAAGCCAGGACATATGATTTTTACACTGGTAAGGGAGCATACTACGATCCCATTCAAAATGATTCAGATCTTCTTTCACCATGCTCAGTCACGCAGCACTGAAATGTAGGGCAAGGATTCCATTGGTATTTTCCAGGCTACTCTCTCCTCTCCCCCTCTCCCTGGCTCTAGTCAGATTCCATAGGATCCTGTGTCGTATGGAAATTAAACCTCCAAAAGGTGGAAGGGAAGAACCTGAGTAACTCAAACACTGATGGTAAGCTTTTCAGGAAAGGGACATGTTTTACTTTTATATTCTATAAAGTGCCATGTATATTGTATATTTATATTCTATAAAGTTCCATGTATATTGAAGGTGTTGGAGGAGGAGGAGGAATGGAAAGGCTATACAAGAGGCCAGAAGACCAGAAAGATGTGCAAGGAGTGGAAAGGGGAGAAGAATACATAGGCATCACACACTTAGGTATTACTATTAGTCTAGTACTTAATGCAACATACAGCGCAATTCCGTGCAATTTATTCATCAGTAAGTTGAACTATGATCAATGGGCTTACTCTTAGGTAAATATGTACAAGACTGCAGTCTTAATATGATCAATTAAAATACACTATTTGGATACTACTACTACCTACTACTACTACTACTTACTACTATTTATATACTGCTTTTCAACAGAAGTTCTCTTGCCCACCAGCTTAACATATAAGCTCATATATTATATCTCTCATTTAATGTTGATGGGATGGAAAAGGCTAGAAGATCCATGATTTGTTTAGGAAACTTCCTTTGCTGAGTATTGGAGAATAACATACTACAAAACATACTTTATTAAATATATACGTTACAAGACATAGTTATCCCACTTACTGAAAGTTTTTCTTATGATTACTTATACAGGTCTTAATTCAGAAGTAGGACAAAATTAGAGCAAGGGGACTTATATTCCCCTCCCTATGGAATACAGAATTTTATCAATAATACCCAATATCATTTTTTGTGTCTGTGATGTTCAAACCACAGAGTACTGGAGATGCTTTGCCCTGAGTTTGAAATAATTGTATCATATCTACTTTATATATCATAGTTGGGTTGGCTCTCTCCTTCTCAAACCGTTTGATAGTGGTATGATCAATCATGTTGGGACAGACTTTTTCTTTTCTAATTTCCCGTAGTAGAGTTCAAGATTCTTTACTGATTGCTATTGATGTCTGATGCCTAGTTTAGCACCCTTTAGATTCAACTAACACTACTGCACTTTTTCTTCATTTTGGTTTTGAAGGATAGACTTTGTATGTACAGGTGAAACTCGGAAAATTAGAATATCGTGCAAAAGTCCATTAATTTCAGTAATGCAAATTAAAACGTGAAACTGATATATGAGACAGACGCATTACATGCAAAGCGAGATAAGTCAAGCCTTAATTTGTTATAATTGTGATGATCATGGCGTACAGCTCATGAAAACCCCAAATCCACAATCTCAGAAAATTAGAATATTACATGGAACCAAGAAGACAAGGATTGAAGAATAGAACAATATCGGACCTCTGAAAAGTATACAGTGTACTGTGCTTGATTGGCCAGCAAACTCGCCTGACCTGACCCCATAGAGAATCTATGGGGCGTTGCCAAGAGAAGGATGAGAGACATGAGACCAAACAATGCAGAATTGCTGAAGGCCGCTAATGAAGCATCCTGGTCTTCCATAATAACTCATCAGTGCCACAGGCTGATAGCATCCATGCCACGCCGCATTGAGGCAGTAATTGCTGCAAAAGGGGCCCAAACCAAGTACTGAATACATATGCATGCTTATACTTTTCAGAGGTCCGATATTGTTCTATTCTTCAATCCTTGTCTTCTTGGTTCCATGTAATATTCTAATTTTCTGAGATTGTGGATTTGGGGTTTTCATGAGCTGTATGCCATGATCATCACAATTATAACAAATTAAGGCTTGACTTATCTCGCTTTGCATGTAATGCGTCTGTCTCATATATCAGTTTCACCTTTTAATTTGCATTACTGAAATTAATGGACTTTTGCACGATATTCTAATTTTCCGAGTTTCACCTGTAAACTTGTTTGTTCTTGTTGGAGTCTCAGAGATGTAACCTTTCTGTTTCTACTTGTAATACAATAAAAGCAATTTTTTTTTTTAAAAAAAGAAGACATTCCCAAAGTTATAATGGGTTTGTTAAAGTAAGATTATACATACATGCATACATGCACACATACATACATACATAATATTCTCTTTACAACAAAACCATAACCTCTTACCCTAAGCTACCTTGTAATAAAAAAGCTACCTTGTAAATAGATATAAGATTGCTCTCACCCTAAGCTACCTTTTAATAAGGTAGCTTAGGGTGAGTGCAATCTTATATCTATTTCTGAAAGAGCTGGAAACATCATGATCCTTACGGGTGGAGAATCAGAGTGCCTGTGGACAAGTAGGAGTTACTGGCAGACTCAGGGTGACCTGAAGATTACACAAGTTTGAAGGGAAAAAATCCCACAAACTGACCCCATGTTCATGACGGAATGTTCATGAGCTTAGACAGTTACTAGGTGGGCAGCAGGGCCAGATTAAGCTAGTATGGGGCCTGTAGCATATGTTTTGAAGGGGCCCCAAATTTAAAAAATGCACATAAAATATGAAACATACATTATTTACTTGCATAGTAAAGTAATTCAATTTTTTCATTTGCTATACAGCCAGATAATATGACAAATGTCTGACACTTCAATAATACTATTACTTACATGTAGGTATCAATTTCATATGTCAAGTAAGAAAACTACAATTTAAATGTACCCTGTTCACGCACAGACTGATAGAGAGGTTGCATGGTGTATGGTTGAAAGTATATCATTTTTAGACACTTCCCCATCATTGAATACAATGGTTAGCATTATTTATGTCTTGACACTGCAAGCAAACATAACAAACAAAACAAACAAAACCACAGTGTATCAGCCCTGAGGCCAACGCTTTTTGTGTCATGAAACAATCCTGGCAAACATAAGACATTGGCAGGGGGAGAGGAGGTAAAACTGTGGGTGAGGCATCCTGGTGTGACCCATGGTAAGCAGAGCACTAATCTAACGGGCAGAAAAAAGTTTGCAACTAATAATAACCCAGAATTGACCTTTGCTTGGCAAACAACTTTGCAAAATGTCCCCCACCCCTCTTTTGTGTTCAATAATCCACACGCAGACAGGAGTCACTGTGGCAGGAGCTGGAGGGCTGAGCCCACTTCTCAGCAGTGCTCACTCTTTAAGTTTCCCCACGCATACCTGGTGCGCCCGGAAGCAGCCCCAGCTCTTCAGATTTGTTTTGGGGGGTGGTTAGTGGGTTCGGTTCAGCACACAGGCAGCAGCACACCCTGCGGGAAATGGCAGTGGCGGGGGTGGGTGGGTAGACAGTCAGTGACATGCTCTCTTCATGAGCATACACAGAAGCATGGCGTCGTGCACGCGATAGAGAAGGCTCGCAGAGCGGCTATGGGCAACACGCAAGCGTGCGTCGGTCGTCATCATCACCTAATAATATAGAAGGTTGTGTGGGCCCCGCAGGCATCAGGAGGGTGGGAGCATGCACAGGGTGGGTTGCCTGCACCTATCAGCCCCACAAGAAGAAGCACGTGGGTGATGGGCAGGCAGGCAGCCAATTGGAATTGGGCGGTGGCCAACTCGGGACTCGGGAGAGAATGGGCGGCAGCACCAGGCAGCGAGGAGAGAGGCTGCAGGAGTATTAGAGAGCAGAAAGAAGAGGGGCAGTTCAATCCGGGCGTGTGGGGCCCTAAAAAATGTTGAGCCCATAGCAAATGCTACATTTGCTACTACGTTAATCCGGCATAGGTATGCAGAACTAATGGAACTGTAGCTCAGTAGTTAGAAGGAGGAGAAGGAGGTTTCGGCAAAAAGAGCAGGAAAAGTTTCAGCTTGAAGTATACTCTCTCAAGGCAATCACCCCATGTGCTCCACAACACTTAAGGACATATTTTGAGCTGGCACAGAAGGCTTCCTGGCATGGGTGTCAGGGAGGGGCAAGAGGGAGCAGTTGCCCCTTCCGATTGAGCTAGTCCCCATTAAAATCAATGGGTCATACTCCGGCGGGGGGGGGATTGGATTGCTGGCTTTGCCCCCGTCCTGCAGGTGCCTATGCTTCCTGGGGAAGGGGAGGGTGTCGAAAATTATCACTTCCCTGCTGCACCAGTGCAGTTCATTTTGGAAGCTCTGTGAGGCTGCTCTCTCACTGAATTGGCTCTTCCTCGCTCTGCATGTCCCTAAGAAAATGTCACTAAGCACTGAGCGACTGCTTAGAATGGTGCTGTCATTCAAAATCTATTTGACGAACAGCAGTCGTGTTTGGACATCCACTCCTCTACAGTAACCAGCAGTTACGGATCTCTTTATACATGGACATGTCTAGACTGGCTTATGGTTCCATTCCAAACAACATACTAAAATTAGCTTGCTTAGGAGAGGGGAGGGAAAGTGAGTTTGATTTTGGCATTCCTTTTGCTTTCAAAGCAAACACCCCCAAAGTAAGATTTTGTTGACTAGATGGATTGACCACAGATATCATCCTGGTTTGTGTCAGAGAATGAGTAGAGAGCATTTTTTAAATTTATTTATTTATTTATTTATTTATTTATTTATTTATATTTCAATTTCTAGACCACCCTTACAGAATAGCTCAGGGCGGTTTGTCCCCTGGCTGAAATTATTTTGTCCCCTGGCTGAAATTATTGGGCCCTGATCCAGAGCACAACAAATGCAATCAAGAGGGAAGATGAAAGGCAAGAAGATTAAAAATTGTGAGTGTTTTCTGTTGCAACCTAACTTCACCTTTCTTCATCGTGGAATTCTACTGCTGCTGCTACTACTACTACTGCTATGAATATGTCTATTTTATTTATTTATTTATTTATTTATTTATCACATTTTAATACCGCACTAACCCAAGGTCTCAGGGCGGTTCACAACAAACAAATACTAAAAGCAATTTAAAACATATAATAAACAATCAAAAGCTTAAAAAGTTAAAAAGCTAAAAAGCTAAAAGGCTTGGGTAAAAAGATAAGTCTTTATACCCTTTTTAAAAGCCACTAGAGATGGGGAGACTCTTATTCCCATGGGAAGTGTGTTCCAAAGTCTCGGGGTGACAACAGAGAAGGGCCCCCCCGGGTGGCCACCAAACGACATGAAGGTAGCCACAGACGAACCTCCCCTGATGAACGTAGTGGACGATGGGGATCATGCAGAAGAAGACGCTCTCTTAAGTACCGTGGGCCTAAGCTGTTTAGGGCTTTATAGGTTATAACCAGCACTTTGTATTTTGCCTGGAAACTTATCGGCAGCCAGTACAACTCCTGTAATATAGGAGTAATATGGTCTCTTCGAGATGACCCGGAGACCAACCTGGCTGCTGCATTTTGTACTAATTGTAGTTTCCGGACTACGTACATAGACTATGTAAGTCTATGTCACATTTTTTAAAGAAGTACTCAGAGCAGTTTATATAGAAATATAAATAACTCAATAAAATGGTCCCTTGTCCCCAAAGTGCTGACCATCTAAAAGAAACATAAGGTAGACACCAGCAACAACCACTGGAGGGATCCTGTGTTGGGGTTGGATAGAGCCAGTTGCTCTCCCCCTGCTAAATATAAGAGAATCGCCACTTTAAAAAGTGCCTCTTTATTCAGTTTGCAAGGGCTAACTCAAGGCAGCATACAGGGGTATCCAGGCAGTCATTAGTCCAGGCACGCCAGGTGCAGACCTGCTTAGCTTCTCCAAGATGGCTGTATCATGTACCCTCAGACTTTTATGCTGAACCACTGGGCTTTATTCTGATGAAAGGCAGAATCCATATAGGCTGTTGAGGAGAGAAGAGCGAGAGACAGAAACTGCCAGATTTTAGGCACAAACTAAGTAAACTACAACTTAGGGCCTCACATTATGAGGGGCCTCTGAAGTGGCTCAGCGGGGAAATGCTTGACTATCAAGCAGAAGGTTGCTGGTTCGAATCCCTGCTGGTACTATATCGGGCAGCAGCGATATAGGAAGATGCTGAAAGGCATCATCTCATACTGGGCGGGAGGAGGCAATGGTAAATTCCTCCTGTATTTTACCAAAGAAAACATAAGAACATAAGAACAGCCCTGCTGGATCAGGCCCAAG
Organism: Hemicordylus capensis; assembly: GCF_027244095.1. Lineage (NCBI taxonomy): Eukaryota > Metazoa > Chordata > Lepidosauria > Squamata > Cordylidae > Hemicordylus > Hemicordylus capensis. The sequence goes on along the minus strand of NC_069661.1, from coordinate 31,250,568 downwards.
GCCCATCTAGTCCAGCATCCTGTTTTGCACAGTGGCCCACCAGATGCCGCTGGAAGCCTCAGACAGGAGTTGAGGGCGTGCCCTCTCTCCTGCCATTAACCACAGGGTTCTGTGGGCACCAGGAGTCGAAATCAACCTGACGGCACACTTTACTTTACCTGAATAACCAAAAATGACTAAACTTCAAGTTTTACATAATTTTTTCATAAATAAAGGCGGGGGAGGACTAAACAGATGTTATCATTCTGGTAAGACAAAAATATACTTACATAGCTACACAATTCATCTATATTTATAATTCTCTTAGGTGTACCCATCACTAATCCCATGCGTGGCAGCTTTCGCGAGAGTTCACAAGCAGCTGCGGTGACCTGCGGGGGTGGGGGAGGACCAGGTGAGTGGGGAGAAGGAGGACCAAACAGTGAGCAAGTTTACAGAGTTGCTTTAAAGGGGGAAGAGAGGCACCAGGGATATAATCAGAGGGCATCTATGAACAATTGGCTAAGGGCTGTGTAAACACACCCTCCTCCACTGTGAAATTCAAAGGGACCTCTCTTCTTTATCAGTAGCCAGAGACTATCCTCTTTAAGGCTTTAAACAAAGAAACCAACAAAAAAACACCCAAGCAAGGTCAACTTTTATTTCTCAAGCCAGTCTACTCTTTACAGACAGACAATTGAGAGATGCTGGGGGCAGCATGATAAATGCCTGAATCAAAATGCGGGGAGAGGAACGGATGGACGGACGGTGGGCGAGGGAGAGGGAGGAAAGGCAGAGCAAAGTCTCCGGAGGGGAGGTTGAATGAAGGGGCCTTCCGTTGCCCTGCCAAAGGCTGAGTACACTCCCAAAGGCTGAGTAATTAATTAATTAATTAATTTAATTTTTATGGAGTCCCATCCAAAGGCTCTGGGAGGTGCACAACAAGTAAAATACAAAGACAAACACCATTTAAAACCAACAGATTAAAACAACATAAAAATAAATTTAAAACAGTTCAGAACCATTTAAAACCAGTTAAAAATGCCCAGAAACTATTTTAAATCTTTGGAAGGCCAGCCCAAACAAGTACATCTTTAGGACTCTCTTAAAGGCCAATGAGTCCAAGCTACAGATATCTGCCAGGAGTGCATTGCACAAGCCAGGGACAGGTACAGAGAAGGCCCAGCTCCAAGTAGCCACCATACTACTGGAGATGGACCTCTCTGGATGACTTCAATGTGCGATGGGGATCATACAGAAGAAGGCGCTCTATAAGGTAACCCAGACCTAAGCCATTTAGGGCTTTAAAGGTGATAACCAGCACTTTGTACTTTGCCTGGAAACATATTGAGGCTATTCCCACGAGCAGCAGGAACTGAGCTAAGGGAGCCCAGCCCGGTTCCTGATACTCGTGTGCTGCAATGGGAGTTGCACAGCTCCTGGAAGCAAACCTGTGTGAATGCCCCCACCCTTAAATGAGGTTAGCGGAGCAAGTGCTCCGCTAACCCCATTTACCTGATCATGAGTTGCCACGGCCTGGCTCCGAGGAGACTCCTGACTGGGAGGCTAAAACAAGCTTCCTGAGACTGGGGGTCTCCCCAGAATGCCCCATGCACTCGCACAGGGCATGCTAGGACTCCCCGCCCCTACCGACTCCATGATGGAGCTGGTAATTGTGTTGGTGGCCAATCTGGCCACTCAGGGTGGGCTAGTCACTCATGTGCGGGGAGAGCAGGTTTGACCCACTCTCTCCACCAAAACCCTTACGACTCTGCACTGCTTGTCTGGAGAGCCTCATTGAGTTTATAAAGCTGTGCAGAATTATTATCTATATATATAATTCTCTAAGGTGTACCTGTGGCTAATCCCAAGCATAGCAGTTCTCGTGAGAATTCACGAGCAGAAGCACCTGATTGGGCAGTGGGGATTCTCTATGCAGATAGGGAGGAGGAGCCTGTGAGAGCAGAAGCACCATGGTAACTGGGCAGAGGGCATTCCATATGCAGATAGGGAGGAGAAAGCTGTGACACCATTGTGTTTGGGCAGTGGGGATTCCATATGCAGATAGGAGGGAGGAGCCTGTGATGGTTAAGGTCAGTTGGAATGTAACTGTTACTGCTCGGAAGATGTTCTTGACTGTAGAGGAGCGGAATCTACAGTATATGTATACGTATACGTGTATATGGGGGAAGAAGAAAGAAGGGAACAGCTTGGGTGGGGCACTGACTGTCCTGTCTTTGCCTCTGCCCCACATTTCCTTGGGTGTGTAGGATCTCCTTGGGCTGTTTGCTGATGCTGTGGCTGGGTCCTGCTCCTGTGTGGGGCTGGCTGGCCCATGGGCACGAGCCTCTTGGCGCGAGCTGAAGGGCGAGAGCACAAGGGCTCTCGTCCTTGTGGCTCTCAGCCGTGGGGCGAGCTGCCTGGGGCCCAGAAGACCTTTCTTCCTGCAGCCCAGAAGACATTTCTTCCTGCAACCAAGAAGCCAGCAAGAGATTGCACAAGTCTGGTTCTGGTTTTTATTAAGCCAAGAAGCTGTGGTGGGTTAGTCTGGGGAGATGTGTCTGGGAGAGCGAAAAAGTGGGTATGGAGTGGGAGCAGCAATTTCACAGGTAGCGGGCAGTGGGAGGTATGGTGGTGGGAGCTGGGCAGGCCGTTACAGGGGGAAATGGTCCAGGCAATTGAGGCCTGTTCCTTTTTCTGGCCCTTCTCCCAACCCTCTGACCCCAGGGAGCTCTGAGAATACTCCCTCGAGGATTAGGGTGCTGCTGCTCAATGCCAGGTCAGTTAATGCAAAAACATCTCTCATCCACGATCTGATTGTGGATGAGCGTGCTGACCTGGTATGTGTGACGGAGACCTGGTTGGATGCGCCGGGCGGAGTTGGTCTCTCTCAGCTCTGTCCTCCAGGTTTCCAGATCGTGCAGCAACCCCGCCTCGAGGGTCGGGGAGGAGGCGTTGCAGTCATCTTTCGAGAGACCCTCCCCGTTTCCAGGTGCCCGGTCAAGCAATCTCAGAATTTCGAGTGTTTGTCCTTGAGGGTGGGCCTCCGAGATAGGCTGGGGATTTTGCTGGTGTACCGACCACCCCACTGCACTTCAGTCTCCCTACCTGAGCTGGCGGGGGTGGTCTCGGAGGTGGCCTTGGGTTCCCCCAGGCTTATTGTTTTGGGGGATTTCAATGTCCACGCTGAGGCCTCCCTAGTGGGTGTGGCTCAGGATTTCATGGCCTCCATGGCAACCATGGGCCTGTCTCAACTGGTATCAGGCCCTACCCACTCTGGATCTGGTTTTTGCCGACCGGGAAATAAATGACCTGGAGGTGGGGGAACTTGAGACGACTCCCTTGTCATGGACAGATCATCATCTGGTGGAGTTTAGTTTGACTGCTCTGTCTGCCCACTGCAGGGGTGGAGGGCCAATTAGGATGGTCCACCCCCGGAGACTTATGGATCTGCTTGGATTCCAGACGGCCCTCGGGGAGTTTCCAGTGTCCAGAACTGGTGACCCTGTTGAGGCCCTGGTCGATCTCTGGAATTGAGAGATGGCCTGGACTGTTGACATGGTTGCTCCTAAACACCCTCTCCGGCTTGGTGGAGTCCGATCTGCTCCTTGGTTTTCCTCGGAGCTTAGGGTGATGAAGCAACTCGGACAACAGCTGGAATGACGCTGGAGGAAGTGTTGTGACGAATCTGACCGAACACGGGCTAGACCCCATTTTAGGGGCTATGCCATGGTGGGGGGGGGCGGTGAAGAAATGCTTTTTCTCCGCCTCCATTGCGTCTGCTCAGTGCTGACAGACAGAGCTGTTTCATGTGGTAAAAACTCTGCTGCACACATCCCCCCAGACAATGGGGGAGGAGTCATCCACAGCTCTTTGTGATCAGTTTGCCTGTCACTTTGCAGATAATGTCGCTCACATCCATGCTGACCTGGACTCCAGAGTTTTGGTAGTTCCGGCAGACGTGCCTCTGGTACCATCTGGTCCCGTTGTGTTGGATTCTTTTCAGATGGTGTGGCCTGAGGATGTGGACAAGATCCCGGGCAGTGTGCGGGCGACTTCGTGTGCATTTGACCCTTGCCCTTCATGGCTAATAAAGCTGCCAGGGAGTGGACAGAAAGATGGCTGGAGGTGATCATTAATGCTTCATTAAGGGAGGGCAGGATGCCATCGTGCCTCAAGGAGGCGGTGGTAAGACCACTATTTTAAAAAGCCCTCCCTTGATCCCTCCAACCTGGATAACTATAGACCTGTGTCTAACCTTCCCTTTTTGGGCAAGGTGATGGAGCGTGTGGTGGTGTCCCAGCTGCAGAGGGTCTTGGATGATACAGATTATCTGGACCCTTTTCAATCTGACTTCCGCCCCGGGTATGGGACTGAGACTGCCTTGGTCGCTCTAGTGGATGACCTATGCTGGGAACTAGACAGGGGGAGTGCGTCCCTGTTGGTTCTGCTGGACCTCTCGGCGGTGTTTGATACCATCGACCATGGTATCCTTCTGGGCTGCCTCTCGAGTATGGGAAGGTTCTGGTCCTTTCTTGGGGGGAGGGTCCAGAAAGCGGTGCTGGGGGACTACTGCTCAGCCCCGTGGCCGTTGGCCTGAGGGGTCCCACAGGGATTGGTCTTGACCCCCATGCTGTTTAACATCTACATGAAGCCGCTGGGAGAGGTCATCCGGAGACTTGGACTGAGTTGTCAGCAATATGCGGATGACACTCAGCTCTATCTCTCCTTGTCATTTGATCCTAAGGAGGTGGTGGATGTCCTAAATCGGGGGCTAGAGGCTGTGATGGGTTGGATGTGGGCTAATAAACTGAAATTGAATCCGGATAAGACGGAGGTACTGTTGGTCAGTAGGAGAGCCAATCGGGATGAGTAGATTTTACCAGTTCTGGATGGGGTTGCACTTCCCTTGAAGGAACAAGTACGCAGCTTGGGGGTACTACTGGACCCGACTCTCCTTTTGGAAGCTCAGGTGGAGGTGGTGGCCAGGGGTGCCTTTGCACAGCTTCGGCTAGTGCGCCAGCTGCGTCCCTTTCTTGAGAAAGCAGATCTGGCCACGGTTACCCATGCCTTAGTCACATCACGGCTGGATTACTGTAACATGCTCTACGTGGCGCTGCCCTTGAAGAATATCCGGAAACTGCAGCTAGTGCAAAACGCGGCAGCGAGGGTTTTATTCGGAGCTGCCCGTTGGGAGCACATCACCCCCATTCTGAAAGAGTTGCACTGGCTGCCGGTTCATTTCCGGGTCCAATTCAAGGTGCTGGTTTTGACCTTTAAAGCCCTTAACGGTTTGGGCCCAGGGTATTTGAGGGACCACCTGCTCCCAAGGGTTGCTGCCCGCTTGTCAAGGACATCTGAGGGGGCCCTGCTTCGGGTGCCAACAATGAGAGAGGCCCAGCTGTCGTACACTCAGGACAGGGCCTTCTTTGTTGCTGCCACCAGACTTTGGAATGCTCTCCCAGTGGCCATTCGTTTCTCGGACTCCATCACGGCTTTTAGAAAGCTTTTAAAGACTTGGCTTTTTACCCAGGCTTTTACATAATTGTTTTTACTGCTGCTTCTGTGTGTTTTTACCTGTTGTATTGTTTTAATGTTTGCATTTTATGGATTTTAAATTCTGTTTGTTTTTATGTTTTTTAGCTTAATATTTTTATTGTCTTTTTATTTTATGTTTTAACTTTTGTAAACCACCTTGGGGTTGTCTTTTAGCGAAAGGCGGTATATAAATGCAACAATAAATATAAATAAATATGTGTGTGTGTGTTTGTGTATGTGTGTGTCTATCTATCTATCTATCTATCTATCTATCTATCTATCTATCTATGATAGTGGGCAGGGGTCTATGAAGAGAGAGGCCATGAGGGAGGAAAGAGCCCCTTCAGAAGAAGGCTGCCATTGCGTGAATTAGTTAAGGAAACAAGTTGAACAAGATCTGTTAACTCAGGTAGGTGGGATGGGAGAGAGAGAGAGAGAGAGAGAGAGAGAGAGAGAGAGAGAGAGAGAGAGAGGAAGAACGAGTGGAAGAGAGAGAAAGAGAGAAAAAGAAGGGAGGTAAAGAAGGGTGAGGAATGGGATGGGCCTGTCAGCAGCCTGAGGGGAATGAGTGACCATGGCGGCAGCGACAGCAAGGAAGGGCCCAGTCAACCACTGCTGCTGTTTGGGGCTACCAAGGCCATTGGTGGAGGGAGGCAGGCAGGCAGGCAGGCAAGGGATGGGCCCGGGCCTGTCAGCGGCCTGAGGGGAATGAGCAGCCATGGTTGTGGCAGCAGCGAGGAAGGGCCTGGTCCACTGCTGCTGCTGTGGAGAGAAGCAGGAGCGGGGTGAGGGTGTGGAGGTCTCTGGGGATAGGATAGCAATGCTGATAGCAATGCTGCAGCCACAACCAAGAGGGGTGAGGGGGGTGGAGTAAAGGAATGGAGGAGGAGGAGGAGCAGAAGTGCAGCTCAGGTGAGGGTGGAGAGATCTCTGAGGTGAGGGGGGCTGTGGCAGGGGGTGAGGTGAGCAATCAAGTACTAGCGCATAGATGCTCTGCGTGGGTTAAGCTAGTTCTTTTTAAAACTTTTAATACTTCTGTACTGACTAATTTCCTCACAAGAAGCTATTCTGTTGGGATGGGGAAAGTTTTTCTTACAAGTTTGTACTAGAACAGTTTTGGCACGGGTTAAGCTAGTTTATATTTATTAGTTCTATTTTCACTGTCTTTTTTGTTAGAATAATACTATGGAGTCTTTTGAACTTGACATAGGCTGTATTCGCATGTAACAATCCCCACCCACCCTCACCTGTCCGCATTTGGACGAAATGGAGAGCGGGCCCTCTGAAGTCAGGGAGACTGCAGAGAGGTGGGGGAGTGGCTGTGTGGGCTTCCTTCTTGCTTGAAGGATAGCCTACACAGCCAATCATGGCTGGAGAGAGGGAGGAGATGCCTCCCTTAACTCTGGTTAAGGGAATGCAGCCTCTAGTTCTGCATTCGCTCATAACACTCCCAAACTGCAACCTCAGGTACGAGCAGCGAAACTATTTAGACAAGCTGGGGGTTCAAATTGGAGTTTGCAGAGCACAACCTTGGGGGACTTTCCAAATGAGACCAGAGTTGTACACATTTGGACGTAACAGTTTGTCAGCTTCTGGCCCCTTCAACTCCAGTTCTACATTACATGTGAATGAGGTGTTGCTAGCTGTTCTGCCCAGCTCTCAGGAGTCTCCCTGTTTGCAGTTGCATCTCCAGGCTTGGAGATTGCACTTTGGATATGCTCTGGAGCTTCACAGTAATGTGAGCTTTCCATTTATGGTACACATGGGGACAGGTCACTAAGTTGGCAATGGGCTAGTCGCCCCTAGATTTGGCTGCAAACAAAGCAAATTGGAACAGGGATCAAGATGCATGTCCCCTCCCTATGTGGGAGCCCAGCTAAGCAAGACTCCAGAAGTTAACTGGCACCCAAGGCCACTCTAAACTCAGAGTGAACTGCCTTAACTCCCCTTATCCTCTCACAGGAGATAATGACATGCTAACAAGCCAATTATGCCAAGCAGGAAGAAAGGCAGATATGGTAGTGAAGCAATGGTCTCCCCATCACAAAGAAGATGAGTTCATGACATAGACCTAGAGGTGTATCTATTGAAATCAGGATTACTGGAGAACACAGATACTCTTTTGTGCACCTGCATACTCTGATTTTCATAACAAAGCCTTGGCATGTCTAGGCAATTCCCATATTGTACACTCAGGAAGAAGGTTCAGCAACAATGCATTCCATGCAGGTCCATCCTGGCACTTTTAATCAGAAAAGTAGGGCAGTAGGAATTTGCCCCCAAGACCTGTTTTGGGATATAAGTATCCCCACTTCCATGAACCAGTGTGCTTCCTTGCATACTCCACTTGTGCTGTACTTGGGACTCCATTGAGCACTCTTCATGCTCTCTTGCAACCCACAAAGAGCTTGAAATCACTAGCAGCTTGGGTGATCTGCTGCGCACCTGCCATTGAAACTGGGGGTGTCCAGTTTTTTGTGCCATTTTCTGGATCAGTCCTTCTGCCTATCTATCCAGCTTGCCTAGCCCCCATAGGAAGCTGCCCCAAGGAGGTGCCCTTCTCATGGGCACTTCTCCCTCTACAAATCCCTGCAACCATCCTGCTTCCAATCACGCTGTCTTGAAGGATATGAGGCTCCCCGGAGTCCTGAGGTCCCGTCGTCCAGATCGGGTGAAGGTGGCTATTTGCCTGGCAACTAGGCTCAAACTATCCCTTTGATTCTAAGCTACCCCCTCCTTCTCTAAAAGTCTCTTTCTCATGCCCACCTGGGATCTTACACAATTAGATTCTAAGCTAAAAACACCTCATTGTAGTTGGTTTACTTAGAAAACTATTTTTATTAGACTTTAAGCAAAATGCCTCATAGCAGTAGATTTATCTAGAAATTTATTTTTATTCATTTTAATCATACGATTCTCTTTTCTATATTCCCCCTTCCTCAAATAAATTCTTCTTTTAATTTTGAAACTATCACCTTGTCTCAATCCAGTCATTTCCTGAGTCCAAATGTTTGCACAAATTATAACTGGTGGAGCTGACCCACCTTTAAGAACTAATTCCCCCACAAAGCCCAAACATTTGGGTGCTGACCAAACACCACAGGGCAGTTCCATTCACAGAGGCCATAGTTTAGGACCCCAGCATGTCATAATCCAGCCCTGGAGACAGGCTGGGAACCTCACCATCCTGTTCCCCTGTTCCAGTTAAGGTGGCCTCCCTCCCCCTACTGCCACTACCAAATGACCAGGGACCATCTTGCTCTGAGGGGAGGAGATATGAAAGATGTGAGCCTAAAGAGCCACCACATAAATATCTTAACATGTGGCTTGATGTATTGTTCTCTATTTAAGCTTTTATGTGAACCGCTTTGGTTTTCCTGAAAAGCGGTATAGAAATGCCAAAAACAAACAAACATAAGCAGACTAGCTCTATTCAGGCAGTATGTTGCAAGTTTGTACAGGTGTCTGTACACATGTACATGCTTTTCGGTGAAGTACTGTACATGCATTCACTCTAAAAACGAAACTGTTCCATGTTCAGTGCATTGAACATAACATGTGAATAACTGCACTTGTGCATACAGAGCTGTATGTGCATATATCCTACAAAGATTTTATGTGGGCTGAACAAAATGTGTGAATAGGGCTAGACTGTATATGTGTTCAGTGTTTGGTCTTTTCAACTTCAGGAATCACTTTCAGAAATGGCTAAAATGACAGTACACTGCAGGCATGTGGCATCTCCAACCCAACAAGGACCTTGGAAAAGATGAATGAGCTCTCATGAGCCCTGGGTCAACAGGCAGTTCTAGGCTCTACTTCACAGGTGAGGATAACAGATTATAATAAGCCAGTTCTAACACATATCTTGGCAGCTTAATGTGCGTTGAACAGAATAGGATAACAGGGAATTGAGCGTTGCTACCTCCCATTTCTATAGATATCCACATACTCTTCAGATTCAGATGACTGAATTGTATTTACTGAATTATGACACTTGCTGAATTGTCTATGGGATTCAGTTTGTCTGAAATGGGCTATAGTTGTGACTCTGGAATTATCATACTTGGGAAATCTAGATGACTTGGACACCTTAAACAACCTTTCCCACTGGGATAACAGAATACAGAATACAAGGATTCAGTTGCTGTTGTACTCAGAGGCCCAGATTCCAACTTGGAATCTGTTCTGGACTGGATAGGGGCAAACAAGTTGAAACTTAATCCAGTTAAGATGGAAGTGCTCTGGGTTGGTAGAACTGATCATCCGAGTAGTGAGGTAAATCTGGTCTTGGACGGGGTCACGCTCCCTCTGAAAGACAAAGTCCGCAGCTTGGGGGTGCTTCTGAACTGGAGGCACAGGTGGTAGTGGTGTGCAGAAGCACTTTTTACCAACTATGGCTGGTACACCAGCTGCGACCCTACTTGGAGAAGTCGGACCTGACCTCAGTCACTCATGCGTTGGTAACATCCAGATTGGACTACTGCAATGCACTCTATGTGGAGCTACCCTTGAAGACTGTTTGGAAGCTTCAGCTGGTCCAGAATGCTGCTGCAAGGAGGCTCGCAGGTACATGTCATTCTGTGAGTATCACACCCATCCTGCGGCAGCTTCATTGGTTACCGGTCCACTTCCAGGCTAGATTCAAGGTGCTGGTCTTGACCTTTAAAGCTCTACACAGCTTGGAGCCAGGGTACCTGCCGGACCACATTCACCCATATGAATCTGCCAGGGCCCTTTGCTCATCATCTCAGGTCCTGCTCATGGCCCCGCCACTAACAGAGATCTGGTTGGCGGGGACTAGAGACAGGGCCTTTTTGGTTGTGGCCGCTTGGCTTTGGAACACTCTCCCTGAAGAGCTTTGCCATGCTCCCTCCCTCAGTGTTTATAAAAAACAACTGAAAATGCACTTTTTAAAGGAGGCTTTTTAATGCTCCATCCATCTTTGGGGTTTTTTTTTGGTAGGTTCTTTAGTTTTTATAATTCTTTGTTTTCAGCTTTTAAAATAACTTTAATTTGAACTTAATACTGATGGTGGTTTTTAACCTAACTTTTAATTTGTTTACTCGATGTGTTTAATTTTATTACTTTTATTGCATACTGTATCTATTTTATTGTTGTGAGCTGCCCTGAGCAGTAGTGTACTGAAGGGGCAGGATACAAATATTTTAAATAAATAAAAAAAATAATTAAATAAACCTCCCCATTTGGGACATTTGCTGAACTCAGAAGTGTTTACACTCATGTCAGTGAAGGGGGCAACTCTGTGAACACATACCTTGAACAAGGCAGCCCACACATGTGTTTCAGAGGTCACCTAATCTCTAGGCACATCTGTTCTCACTTTCATGAAATCAAAAAAACAAACACCATGGACTTCAGCAGAATTCATTACATCTGTTTAAGCGAACTTTCCCCCAGAAATTTCTATTTGCAACATGAAAACTCAAGGGACTTTTTGTGGGTTTCTTGGTTTTTCTCTTGAACATTTTGTGAGACCGTGGCCCTCACACTGTCATAGTACAAGCAACCAATCATAATTTTATGGCCATATAAGAGGACAGGGTCAGGGTATAAACCATGATAAAGGTTTATAAAATAATTCATAGTGTAGAACTGGCCCTCTATTGCAGTTGCCTGGAAAGGCACATGTCCTTCCTGAACATACCCTGCCACCCCCAGCCAAATTGCTGTGTATGTCTTGACAGGAAAAGAAAATGGGAAGGAGAGATTTGCTTCCTAGTGGAGTGTAATATAGCTAGCAAATGCTTTGGTTCTGAATTGCTGTGCTGGTGTACAGAGAATTTTGGTGTCCTGGACTCCGTCTCTTAAATGACACGGCAGCCTGACTTCTTCTTTCTGTTGATCTTGTTTAGAAAAGCTAATTGTGGAATTAAGTATCTCAAGTTCCAGCCATGCATATAGCAAAATATTCCCCAGTTCTTCCCCACAAAGGGCCCTTTGTCCTGCCAGTCCAGGACAAAACCTGGAATAGACTGGCCTATAATTAACTCAAAGCATTCTGGAATACTGGCTAGGATCAAGGCATGGACTCATCACAAACACTCAGGGCCGGCTCTGGGGGATCTGGCGCCCTGATGCAACATTCTGTTGAGCGCCCCCCCCCCCCCAGCTATAGTAAAAAATGAAAATGCAAAATAAATACAATTAGTGTGTATTCAAAATTTTACTTAATTATGTACATAATATGTATATAATATAATTATAATTATATTATTCCTATACTTAAAGAGCTATTTGGCTACCAATTCACTTTTGGGCAAAATACAAGGTGCTGGTTATAACCTATAAAGCCCTACACAGCTTAAGCCCTGGGTATTTAAGATAATGGAGCAGTCTTGGGGTGTGTGTGTGTGTGTGTGTGTGTGTGTGTGTGTGTGAGAGAGAGAGAGAGAGAGAGAGAGAGAGAGAGAGAGAGAGAGAGAGAGAGAGAGAGAGAATGGAGCAGTCTTGGCGAGAAAAAGAGAGTCCGTTCCCCGTCGTTACAGAGGTCCCCGTCCTCCTCCTGTCACAGGCAGCCCCCCCCCCACAGCACTTTCTCTCCCCACCGGGCTCCCTCCTCCCTGCCATTTTTGCCTGCCCGCCGCAGGGCTCCCTTGTGGGGCTGCCAGCCACCTCCTCCGTCATCACTGTATCTGGTGCCATTTTCTTCTCACCGCCTCCCGCCAATTCAAGCCGCCGCATGGCCGAGGGGATGGCTGTGGGGGTGCGTGTGAGTCCTTCTAAACCCCCGCCCCCGGCAGCGGCAGAAGATATCAGAGCAATGCTGTGGCCTGCTGCTTGGCCCGGTGTCGCTTCCTAACTGCGAGATACTTAATAGACTTCACTGCACAGGTGCGCCTTGCAACTGGGAAGCAACACCGGGCCAAACAGCAGGCCACAGCGTTACTCTTGTTCAGTCGCTTCCGCCGCTGGTGGGGAGGTGTAGGCGGTAGGACACACATGCACCCCCGCAGCCATCTCCTCAGCTGTGCGGTGGCTGGAATTTAATTTTTTTTAAAGGAGGTATCATCAGCTCAATGCCCTCCTGCAGACTGCGCCCCGATGAGGTGCATCTTCTGCTTACTGGTAAGAGCTGACCCTGCAAACACTACACATTCCACTACTTACCAGTTCATCTATGTTTATTTACTGTTGATGACATTCACTATAATGGTTGCATGTATGGATGGACTGATTCTATCCCCACCACCACCAGATAGTCCCTGCACCAAATGACTCACAACCTATAATGCAATTTTCACTTTGGGGGGGGGGGTAAAATTACCCATTTGCCTTCTTGGAAGGAGCTCTCTTCAGAGCCTGACATCCATTCATTTATGTATGCATGTATTTATTTATTTATTTATATTTTATTTATAGTTAGATTTATATACCTCCTTTCATCAAAATAATCTCAAGGCGGTTTATGGTAAAATTTTAAAACAAAACAAAACAATTAAATAGTTAAAACAATATGAATATGAACATTAGCCTACTATTGCCTTGGGGATTAATCATCTGTGAAAGAACTTCTCTTGCACTGTGAAGAAAGTTTGAAAGCAACTAGCCCAGGGGACTGATTTAGAAAAAACAGAGTAAAAGATCATTAACAAAATGATTAAGGTCACTATATCTTCCCTTAGGAGCTCTTGATTAGAACTGCTGCAGTGTTTCTCTCTCATTTTTTCCATCACCTTTCCTTACACCTAAATGTACATGTCTACAGTATAACAAGAGAAAGCCCAGCCAAAAGTCATGGGTAATTTAGTTTTTTAAATTAGCAGCTGCTTGGAGCCTGGAGATACAGCTTCTATTATCTCACCTCCTTTCTCCAGAAGGAAAGATAGACAGAAAACTTACAGGATAGTTACTCAACAGCCAAGGCTGGACAGTATGGACTAGGAATTGCACCCAGAACAGGAATGTGAATGTGGACAACACTGCAGATTGTGTACTCTAAGTTCTAGCCCGTGGGTTAGAGATCCAGCTCCAGATGGCATTGACCTTTTGCACCAGTAACCCTAATGGCCACTAGGGGCATTGGGTGTAGAGCTAGTCAGTTAGGGTCTCCTTCTTCTTCCTTGTTATCTCTGTTTCTATGACCCTTCTATTGATAGAATGTGCTCAGGAGCTTCCTGGGAGTGACTTCCTTCTTCTTCTTCCCAGAATGCTTCTCTAGCTCTCTCTCTCTGACCACTATTTAGTCAGCAGTTAGATATAGGTCTTTTCTGTCATTAGGTACTTCTGAATAAAGTAGATTAGTTTAGACCTCCTCAGAGACTGAGTGAGGAGCCAAGAGAACAATGGCAGGCAGAGGCCCTGAGAAGGCTGGAAGAAGGCTAAACATAGCTGTATCTATCAGTTTTTGTCAGCTGGCTGACAAAGATCCCCGCCACACCACCGAGGCCTCTGAGCATGTGATGGTTGTTTTCATGGGCTGCTGCATGAACTAGGCTACCATGGACTTGAGAAGTGTGACAAGAGAAAACTCAGGAAATTAAGTCCCTGAAATGAAGGGTACTTGAGAAAGAGAACCGTGGAACTGTAAACGTCTGACAAGAGGCAGGTTCAGACATCATGTGGAACCTTGGTTTATTTTACCTGAATCTATTTAAGAAGCCTGGATAGGCATCACAGACTATCACCAAATCTTGGTTTGTTTCATTCTAATATAAACTGTTCAGGCCCTTGCCCTTCTTTTTATCTCCCATAATTCAGGCTTGCCTCTCTCTATATGAGGGTGCAGTGACAAACTAAGAGTAAACAGAACTGCAAATCCAGATATAATCCTAGACCATGGTTATAATCCTAGACTATGGTTTGACTGTCTGAAATACTACTGCTGCTGCTGCTTCTACTAGTAGTAGTAATACAACAACTACTACTGCTACTTCATACCATGGTTTGTTGACTGGTGTGGGTTCAGACATAAAAACTGACCACAGTTAGACAAAATAAACGATGGTTCTGTGTGATGTTTGAATCTGCCCACTGGAAAGAGAAGGCTTTTCTCTCTTTCCAGTGGGAAATATATCCTGCCATTATATATCCTGCCATTTCTCTACAGCCTGATTTATTCACCCTTCCTGAAAGCCTTGCTCTGTGTCTTTCCTAAGCCTTTTGGGCTGCCTCAGTGGGTCCTTTTGCTCTCCTCAATTTACCTGCTCCTACAGGAAATTTTCTCTTCTGTAGAATAGCTTCGTAATCTATGGTATGTGCGCATTTCAACAGAAGCTGAAATGTCACATGGATTCATCTTTGGGATGAAACTATGCTACAGCACACTGGCTTGAAACTTATCTCAACACAGTTCAAGGGGACTTGCTGAGGGAAGGTTTTTTAAATTAACAGACTCACACATCACACCGCCATGTCCTCCCCCTTTAACATTTCTGTGCGACCCAGGGCCAAGTCACATGGTCCCCTGTAAGTTCCGAGATGTGGGCTTGTGATGATGAGTTGGGTATTTTTACACTCTGCTCCTCACAGGCTGATGGGCCACCTGGCCATGTGGCAAAGCAATCAGTCAACCCTCCCCCACGCCACACACACACCCCATGTGCCTACTGCAACGTGGCATGGATCAGACTCAGCTCCCATGTCAATGAGTGCAAAGGCTCATGTGAACCGGATCTCAGATAATGCTAAACAGAATTGGAGAATTTGCAACAGGATTTCGTTCAACATCTTTCAACGAACCTCACTGAAGACCCAAGATGCATTTTGAATGATTCAGCATCAGTTATCAGTTCTCGCTGGGTTTTCATGATAGTACAAATATTCCTATCTTAGTTCTAGAGCAGTTCTTCACTTAGGGTGGCCCCCGTCAACCCTAAGGGTGGTTCCCTAATTGTTTATTGGACCTGTGTGGAGCTTTGGTCAAAGCTGAATACTCTCCACTGTCCCCCTGACCATTCCCACCATGCAGTGCTGTGCTTTGCCTAGTACTGAGGGGCTCCTTTAAGAGCCCTCTTGAGCCCCTGCACCATCTTGGAAGGCATGCACAGGATGCTGGGAAGTGTAGCCCTTCCCAGCACTTTCCCCACAGAGCTCTTAGAAGTGGCCCCCATCTCTCCTAAAGGGCCCTCCCAGCACTGAGAAAAGAGTGGTTCTGTGACAGCACAGTGGAAAATGTCCCACCTCACACTGAAGATTTTTTCCAATGTGGCTCCTTCTTGGAAAATACTGAAGATCCCTTTTCTGGTGCATCTAGCTCCATGACTTCCTGGTCTAGAATGGAAGGCCACCCTGTCCTCGTCATCCCTTATCCACTTGTTTAGATTACTGGAAGGCATGGTCCAATTCAGGCGATACTTTTAAATGCATGTTTAATATATCTGTGCTTTTCTATCCCCACTTGGAAACAGATTCAGATGAACAGGCCAATGTGGGTAGAGTGTATTTCCCCCCCCCCTTTCCCCAGTCACATGTTTAGAATCCTACTGTACCTTCCTTTCACAGATGCAGGCCTATCACTCCCCTCTCTCCATGGTTCCAAGGCTTCCCTTGTTGTATTTCCTGTTTCAAACACAACACCTTCCCATAGATATCTATATAATTATTTCACTAAGCCAGTGTGTGGCAGGCGGAAGTGGTGATGGAAACGCATGCGGATGTGGGCATGCGGGGATGCGTGGGGATGTTTGGCGGGTGGAGGAAGGCCCAGGCCTATTCGCTGGGAGGGGGGAAGGAAGTGGGGGAGGCAGTGGTGGCGGTGGGGAGGAGTAGGTGGTGGCGGGGAGGAGAGGCGACTGGGCCCGGCTGGGCAGCCGGCAGAGCTGCGCAGGCCCGGCCAGTGAGGAAGCAGTGACGGCAGCGGCGGGTCCAGGCCCCATGGTGAGGTGGTGGCTGGGCCGCCAGGAATAGGTGGAGGGCCCAATGGGGCAGGCGGCAGAGTCACGCTGCATGCAGCGGGGGTGAGAGGTGGGCAGCAGAGCTGCACCACAGAGCAGGTCCAAGGGGGGGGGGAGAAAGAGGGGCAGAAGTGGGAGGTGGTGGTGGTGGGAAGAAGAGGTGGCTGGGCCCGGCACGGGCCAGCCGCTGTGAGGAAGCAGAGAATGGGGCAGAAGTGGGGGGGGGGGAGAGGTAACTGCTGGCCCCAAAGAGTACACAGATGCTCTGTGCTGGGTCGGCTAGTAAGTATATAAAACAATAGAGTCATGCACAGCGATCAGCTGTTGAGATGCAATTCTTTCCCAAGGTCTAACTGAGAGCTTTGGCTCTTTTGTCTTCTATGGAAAGATACAGTCCTGCCCGCTAGCTTGAAGCACTGAGATTAAATGGAGATCTCAGGGTATACCCTAGGTATTTATATTAGTAATAAGGACTTGCAGTTTGCAAGCATTCTTCCAAGTATGAATCTCTTAGTTCTCTATGTGACTCTAGCCTTTCCTATTTCTAGGAGGTTTCATTCTCCATTAGTGGTGTGCATTTCAGATTTTCAGTGTTTCGATTTGGACCAGAATCAAAACACCCCAGTTTCATTTCGGATCTGAATAAGACCTATCCAAATCACACCAAATTTGATTCGGATCCAAATTAATCCAAATCCAAATCTCAGATAAACATTAAAGAGGCAAGTGGTTTGGAAAGCAAGCCACATTACAAAACAGAAATGCATGAACAACAGCAACTCATGATCATCATCATCGCAGCATCAGCGTCGTATATATCTTATTAATATCATCACATTGAGATTCATCATTCATTTCAGCATCAATTCAAAATAGTCAATGAAAGAAAATAGGAGGGGACATTGTCAATAATAATAGTTGCTAGTAGGAGGAGATGGATGGATACAAACAGCAGAGATACAATGTCCCAGCAGCAGAAATACCATGTGGTATAGCAGGCCGGACAACAAGACGGTGCGGGCGAGGCGGCGGCGGAGCTGCGGCCTCGACCAGAGGAGACAGTGGGCACAGCCGGGAGGCGGCGGCGGGGGAGGCCGGAGAAGACGGCGGGCCCGGGGGAAGCCAGAGCCCTGGGGAAGCAGGCCCAGCTGAGGGCTGAGGCGGAGAGCCGGGCGTGGCACCAGCGGGCGGGGGCAGCCAGCAGGCGGGCAGGCGGCGAAGCAGTGACGGGCCCTTCCAAGGGCCGAGTCAGAGAGGCGGACGAGTGGACAGCCCCGATCCCGGGACAAGAGGAGGGGGTGGGGGGAGAGGTGGATGGCCTGCGGACAGCCGCAAACACTGTACACAACGCTTCTAGCACCTGTTAATGTTAACGGGCTTAATGACTAGTCGGTTTAATATACTACTGCTGTTTAATATTTAATAATTGGTTTAATATACTACTATAAAATGGGGGGATGGATTGGTTTAACAAAAATCACACACACTAAAAGACTCACAGGCAGAATCTAGGCCCAGAGTGGTGTGTGTGCGCATGTATGTTAAAATAAACTCACCACTAAGTCTTCTCTTCTCCAAAGTGTTGGGCTGCTACTTCTGTTGGTCTGGTGGTCTCCCTCTCCTTCTCCTTCTTCGGTCTTCAGATGGGGCAACCACAAAAGCCTCAAAAATCTGGGAAATCTGGGGCTGCTGGTGGAGGCTGCTTGGGCAGGCAGGCAGCATTCTTCTCTCAGCAGCAGGACAGAACAACAACATGAAGGCCAAAAAAGGTGGAATTCTCCAATTCTCTTTTTCACACACAAAAAAGGGGGGAAATGCAGGAGAGAATCCAGCCAAGGTCCAAGGATGGCTCAGGTAGCAGGCTGTCAGTGTCAGCAAGGCAGAAGGGGGAAAAAAGATGGAATCCTCTTCTTTTTCTCAATTTTAAAAAAATTGCTGGGGGGGCGGGGAAGGCAGCAATGGCAGCAATGCTGAACAATGGTTGGAGGCAATGGTGGATGCATGATGGCAAGGCTGAGCAATCAGGCAAAAGAGCTCTCTCCCCACACAAGCCAGTGTTGTGTAGTGGTTAGAGTGTTGGACTAGGACCGGGGAGACCCGAGTTTAAATCCCCTTTCAGCCATGAAACTAGCTGGGTGACTCTGGGCCAGTCACTTCTCTCTCAGCCTAACCTACTTCACAGGGTTGTTGTGAAAGAGAAACTCAAGTATGTAGTACACCGCTCTGGGCTCCTTGGAGGAAGAGTGGGATATAAAATGTAAAAATAATAATAATTTTTTTTTTAAAAAAGGCAGCAGAAAGGAAGAAATGACTGCTGGCTGTCTAAATACGCCCTGAAAACACCTCCAAAAATTACACACACACACACACACACACACACACACACACACACACACACACTTGCCCCCTCCTCCACCTCCCCTTGGCCAATGTGGGGTTAATTTGGCTCCTGCAGAGCCAAAAATGGGCATTCCTTTGCAGATTGGAACTTTGCATTGAAGTCAATGAAAGGCGGAAAGGTGGGAAATTCAAGCACATGTCACAGAACTCAATGGAGGAGGAAGAAGAAGCACTTTTTGGAACTTTGCATTGAAGTCAATGGGAGGCTGAAAGGCGGGAAATTCAAGCACACGTCAGAACTCAAAATGGAGGAGGAAGAAGAAGCACTTTATTGGTCACAAAATGGAGGGCTGAAACTACAAAATATTTGGAGTCGAAACGGGGCGATTTGTTTCGGCTCCAAAACATTTCGGGATGGTGATCGGGTATTTCATTTCAGTGCCGAAACACACCAAACAGGCTGTTTCGGGTACAGAACGTTCTGTACCCGAAACGTTTCGCACATCCCTATTCTCCATGGTTTTCAACGAGATAATTTCCTCACATTTTATGGGAAAGTTATGCATTTGTGTGTGCAGCGGGGAGGGGTTGTTGTTTTTTGGTAGTCTGGGCAAGGTCTCAAACCTACTTGCAAAAATGAGATAGATGTTTCTATCTTTTGTGTGTTGGTCTGGGAATTCTATGTCAGTGAGTGAGTGAGGCCCAGTCATCCATAGATAGATATATAGATAGATAATTAGCCCTTTCTCACGACCAGTGAGAAAGGGTAAGAAGGTTAGCAGGAAGAAGCCTCAAAAAGCTTACCTTCCCGCAGACAAGCAGTCCCAGCAGCCGCAGGGTGGTGGTAGGGGCAGTGGCAGTGGCTCCCCCCACCCCCGCCGGCCTCCCCCGGAGTTGCCCAGGCCTCTGGACCTCCATGCATGTGCAGTCACTAAAATGGCCCCTGTGCATGCACAGAACTCTGCACCAGATTGAACCAGTTTGGCAGGCGACCCAGACCCGGTCTGGTTCAACCGGTGCCAAAACCAGGCCAGGTCAGTTCGAATCCAGCCTGGATTTGAACCAAACTGGCCTGGTCAGTTTTGTCCACATCCCTACTAATCACATAACAGTGACTACCCCACATTTTAAAGCCTACATTACATCAGTGTTTAAATCTAGGGTGGAGAATGTCTGGTTTTCTATTTGGATGATCATTTGTACATTGGTAGAGGAATCTAATCACACGTTGAAAGTATCATCTGAACTGTAACCACAAAGATGGGTAATTTGGTAGCAGAGCATTTGCTTTGTATGCAGAAGCCCTCAGGTTCAATCCTTGACATTTCCAGGTAGGACTAGGAAAGGCCCTTGCTCTGGCATGCTGCTACACAATCAGTGTGTAGACATTGACAATACTGAATTAGATATAGCAATGATCCTATGTAAGATGATTTGGAAACTTCATTTAGTACAAATATGGCACTAGTTTCTTGGAGTGCATCTTGCCGGTTTTAGAACAATTTCACTGGCTTCTGGTCAATTTCCAAAACCAATCCAAGTTGCTACTTTAGCTTTTAAAGTCCTAAATGGCTTGAAGCTAGTATGTCCCAAGGAGGACTGCCCCCCACAACCCGGATGAATTACTGCCTACTAAGACCTGCCTCAGAGGTACGGATCCTTTCAGTATCTCAGATAAGGAGGCTGGTAACCCGTGATAGAGCCGTTTTGGTTGTGGTGCCCTGAATTTAGAATGCTTTCTCCTGCCGAAATATTTCCATGGCCAACCGAAAACCATTATATTTGCCCAGGCCTTTTAGTGTTTGGGTTTTGTTTTGTTTTGTTTTGTTTTTTGTTTATGCGGCTTTGAATATTGTTGCTTTTGTCTTCTGCTGTTTTATGGTATCTTCATAGATTGTTTCATTTTTAAATTATGTGCTTTGTCATGTCTTGCTTGAAAAGTGGTCTCTAAATAACTTAAATCAAGCAAATGGTAGCTTAGGCTGCAGGATCCTACAGGAAGTTACTACAGCTCCACACTCTACTCTTCATTTTACAAATGCTTGGAACGATAAAAAACAACTTGCTAATATGACTTTCTTTTTCTTTCTTTCTTTCTTTTTTTGGAGAATCATTTACTGTGACTTGGCAGTTTTCTCTTTCCACTTTCCTAAGGAAGACTTAGTAATCTATTTTCTGATGAGTCAATGTAGCCAGCCAGGAAATGGTTCTCCCTAAAGCATCAGTTGCTTTTAAGATTCATGTAAAAGGTCAGCAAGAAGAGTGGCGGACATGGAGGTGAGGGCAACTTTTAGCAAATGCTACCCCCTTCTCGGAATAGCTCCAGAGATTGTATCTTTGTTATTGTTTCTGGAGAATGCACTCACTCATGGTATAACTTAAGCTGACTCCCAATGAGCCATTCCAGTGTTTCACACCATGGGTGTTGAGAAGGAAATGTATAGTATCTTTGTATAAATAAATAAATAAATAAATAAATAAATAAATAAATAAATAAATAAATAAATTTTGTTTATCTATCTATCTATCTATTTATTTTTAACACAGTTTTATTTATTTATTTATCAATATCTCAAGCCTTTTCCAATGCTCACTTGTTCAGAACCACACACCACTCCTCTCCCACTTGCACCTACCTAGATATTTAATAATAACACTTAGCACCTACTGTATATATTGTTTTAAGGCTGGTTCTCATTATTTATTTATTTTATATTTATATCCTGCTCTTCCTTCAAGGAGCCCAGAGTGGTGTACGTGCTCATTTATCCTTACAATAACCCTGTAATGTGAGCCAAGGTGCACGTGCTCCCATGAAGCATGTTGTGTTAACTCAGAAATATTTCTGGTATCCTGACTGGCACTTTGTCAAACCCACATCAAGACCTCATCACCAAGCCCACTTCAGATTCTAGAAGAACAATGTGGGCTTAATGTGGGTTTGACATGGGGCCAGCTGGGGTTCCAGGAATTTTTCTCTGCAGGAGCAAGGGCATCTCAGCAATGTAGGCTTTCACGTCATTACCGTGACCATGAGAACTGGACCTTAGAATGTTCAAATGCACACATGAACTTGTGGTAGTTATTAAAAAGTAAATTAAAGAGTATTATTATTCCCATATATTACTGGTAGAGGGGGACTGAGAGAGGGTGGCTCACCCAAGATTGCCTAGTTGTAAGACCATGAGGTAGAGATAATATTCAGATCAGGGATTTCAAAATGGCTTAGTCTTTTGGCCACTAAACCAGGAGTTCCCAGCCTTGAGTCCCCAGATGTCGCTGGACCTCAATTCCCATCAACTCTAGCCACAATGACCTCCAGAGAAGATTGGAGTTGTAGTCCAACAAACATCTGCCAAGCCAAGATTGGGAACTCTTGCACTAGATTACTCCAGCTGCATAGGGTCCTGGTGACACCTGGTAAAACACAGGTGTGATGGGCTACTCACCACACCTAACAAACCATGCATCAGTTTTGCTTGTTGCTTCACCAGCAGGCTCTACCATGTACAGGAAACACTGCAGTTCGTCCATATGTCGGAGACTGCAGTGCTTTTACACAGCTTTCGTTTTGTATCCCACTACTCAATCACAGGGCTAACTGTGGGGAAGGAAGGTTGACCGTACCTTCCCCGCAGATGATCAGAGGGTGTTCCCTGCGTGGGTGGATTGGCAACGCAGATGAATGGTGGATCTTGCACCTCGCCCAGCAGCTCCGGGGGTGGGGCAAAGGGAAGTGCTGCTGTGCGGTGCCTCCCCCTGGAGCCCCAGTCATACACCTTGTGAGTATGTGGTGCATTCCTGGGGTCCCCCTCCCCTCCCCCTCTCCCAGAGTGTGTGGCTCTGGTGCTTCCTGAATTGCTTTCACCAAGTCTGTTGGGATGTACGCCACTTGGAGATATTGTGAAGCTATTTGCATGCACAACCAAAACCAGGCTAAGGAAGCCCAGAAGCTTGGCAGCAAACCCCGGTAGGCAGCCCTCCAATTCGCCTGAGTTTTGGCTACAAGGGCACCCAGAAAGCCCGCTAAATAATCATGTGTCAGTGCTGTGTAGCTTCGTGCAGCACCTACAAACAAGTAGGCTCCCGGCCTGTGTTGAGAGGCTCCCCATAATGGATTATGGGAATTCTGGGGGCCTCCTGGCTCACAAACCTCCTGGCTGCCATTAACAGCCGGCAAACATCTGGACGAGCGATCTGCTTGTCCAACTAGAAGTAACAGATCGACTGCAGGGGACGTAAGCATTTCATGGCTTCCTCCTGTCACCCCTTTAGAGTCCTTTCTCTGATCGTGAGAAAGGGCTGTGTAGCCGAAGTACATCACCGAGTGTGTGAAAAACTGACATTTCTCTGCAGAGATAGTGAGTCTGTGTTGTTGGAGTTTTCCTCAGAGTTCATTCAATTTAGCATCATGCTCCTCAATGGTTTTGCCATATACTAAAATGTCATCCTGAAAGTAAGTGATGCCATCCATAGTCCCCAAAATCGCATGCATTATTCTTTGAGCTACTGAAGCTGCAGAGGCTAAGCCAAAGGGCAGTCTTTTGATTTGAAAAACACCCTCTGAAGTAATGAAATCTGTGTATTTGCGAGAACTTTTGAGCAGAGGAATTTGATGATAGGCCAAAGACAAGTCCAAAGTTGTGAACACTGAGGCCTCTTTCAGAGTAAGCAACATTTCATTGCTATTGGGTTAATGGATGACAATCCACTACCATTTTGTTCACATCTCTTAAATCTACACACATTCGAAGCGTAGTGTTTGATTTCCGCACAAAAGACAACAGGGGAGACCTATTCTGATGACTCAAAAGGCTCTATGATGTCACCATGCTGTTGTCTTAAGAGCTCCTCTTTAAGTGATTGGTACAATGCTATGGGTATGTTCTTCACTTTGTGTTGCACAAGTATTGCATTTGCCTTCATCTGAATTTTATACTTGAAATGTATGGCACTGCCAGGAGTATCAGCAAAACCATCCTAAGAATCAGCAGACATATCAGCATATGGATGCTCCATCATCTTTAATACGGGTTCTATGCTGTTTGGGTCTAACACTATCCTTAGAGCTTTCTGATGTTTCCAGCCCAGTATTGGGACTCCTTTTTGTAACACACACTTTCCCTTCTGCTATATGTCATTTGTATTCTACGACAGCAGTGAAGTATCCATTTATTGTAAAAGGGAAATCTATTATGGCAATAGGGAAACCTCCATATCGCCATGGGTAGATGTCTGAAGGCTGCAGGTGGAGATCTAATGTAGTAAGGAGTTTCTGGTAAATTAGATAGGAATTGATAGTGTATGGAGGACCAAAATCAGCCAACATCCACATGTCACAGACATTAACTCGGCAATGTGGAGAAGCAGGTTCTGATTCTGTCACACTTAAATACTGCCAGGAAGTGGTTCATCCACCTCATCCTTATATGGTGAATCAGTAATGGCGTGGACAGAGCACTTGCAAACCTTAGCAAACTGTCCTCTTTTTTCTTTTCTTTTTTTGCACCTGTTGCAAATGACCTTCCCTGAAGGACTGTGAGCAAAATTGGCTTTATGGGCAGCTAGTGCAAAACTGTAACTGTATGGTATACACAAATTCTGGAGGCTGTTAAACAACTGTACATAAATGAAAGCCTTTTCTGGTTGCCTTTTAGGCCAGGCTGTGAGCCATCTGGAGTAGAAAGCCAAGCTAATCGACAAAAGCAGCTGCCATACAAGTTTATGCACACTGCTTCTTCAGTTACCCCCTTCACTGTAACCTTGAATGACCATCTTTCTAAGTAAAGAAGAATTCAATCGCTCTCCTTCTATTATCGAGATTCCAGATGTCTTCTAAGCAGAAGCTTCTGGTTACATTAAATTTGCAAAATAATGGGACCTTCTAAATCTCATTTAATTTGATTGCTTACTACATCAGAACTGTTGATTTGATTGTTTTATTAAACATTCTCTACAAAGTCCCCAGTTTCATCTGGTGCTATCTGAAAAGTTGTGCAATCCTCACCTACAGCATTCTCTAAGTCTGAGGTCCAACTTATCACTTAGGCACATAGAAGTGAGCATTAGCACTATTGCTATGTGGGTGACAGATTTACTAAATGGTGTGTCCCAAACCCATTTCCCTAAATGGTCATATCCTTCCAACAGGATGCTGGACTAGATAGGCCTTGGGCCTGATCCAGCAGGGCTATTCTTATGTTCGTAAGGATTTTGCTATACATTAAACACTGAAAGAGGTAAGGTAATTAATGCTCGTTTATTTACTTCATTAAGGAAGCTGAATACACCTGCTTTAGTGCACAAAGCAAATCTGTCTACAACTTTCTTCAGTTGTTGAAGAAAACCACTTTTCTTCATTGTCAACTTTTTTCAGTACCCTACCCACGACAGTCAGGTTCCTTAACCAGTCATTTTATGAGGTTCCTCAGGTAATTTTTCACTCGTTGAAGGCAAGAGAATGTTCTTTCACATGCAGCACTCGATGCAAGAAAACTCAGGGCAACCTTACATAGTGTGTAGTTATCCTGTCCAAATCCATGTAGCAGGAAAGACTGAGGTACTGAAAAGGGACAGTGCCAGGCCACCTGAAATCTACAGGGGAGATCACGCTTAACACCCACTGCACACCTGGTCTCTCCTAGCCCAGTTTCTGGCCAGGAAGGAAGCCATGGTTTTGGCCTGGCTCTAGGGCAGCTAGAGCAGTCTATCTACTTGTCAGCACTGGCTTCTGCTGCTTGTTCTGGGGTAGAGGAGTGAGTGAATGAGTTTTCCTGAAACAGTGGAGACCTTTTAAAATAAATTAAAGCTATAGAACCATAATATACTATGACTGTATTGTCTGACACTATACTGTGACATTCCAGTCTGGGGGCTGGGGGAGCAAAAGGGGGAGCAGGAAATTTGAAGGGGAGCACCCACTCCCCCTTGCCATCTGTTGGAGACATCCTCTTCCCAAAATATTGTGCATAAGGTTGTAGCCTCAAGCAAATACAACATTAGTGCAAAGGACTCAGTTCATTAGAAGCGAAATCACGGCTGCTAAAGGAATAGTTGACTTGCCTGGCTTGTGTGGTTGGAACTTGGCAGGGATGTTCCCAATGCATCAGGGATCCAGTCATAGGGAAGTGGCAACTTCTGGTAACATATAAACCTGTCGTGACTGGAGGAAAAGAGCCCATGAAGTAAAGGAAGCTAAACAGTAGTGTAGGGAGGGCATGGGCAGCCTGTGTTCTCATGGGCAGTATTCTGTGCTGGTGGCAGCGGATTCTCTGCCCCAGTGGGGGACTCCCCCAGCCAAAGGTGAGGAGGTGCGGCACAGGTGGCCTCCCCACCGGCAACAGCGGAGTCATGCTCCTGCCACCTGTGCAACAGTGGCTCTGACCCTGAGTCAGCTGAGAGTGAAGTGTATGTGTGCCTGTGCCTCATTCCTGGTCTCCTTGGGACAGTCAGAGCCCCAAGCAGTGGGGAAACAGGATGTGGGAGTGCTGAGCACCGCTGGGGAGGGAAGCACGGTAGCAGACAGCAGCAGATGTGGGTGGTGAGCTGGCCAGCAGGGGAGGGGAGGCGGGGGGGAGGCAAGCGAGGTGACTCCTGTGACAAGGTGAGGCAGCGCTGGAGGCAGGGCATGGAGGTTTTTCAGACTGGTCCACCCGATTGTAGCTCCATCCCTTAAGCTAATAGTCATTCCTCAATCTTGGGGATTTAATTTTGTTAAGGGAAACTTGGGGTCCCTAGCTGAATTCCATAGCATCTCATCAAACTACTCTACACTCCCCAGGATCCTTTGGGGAAGCCATGACATTTGAACATTGGAATTCAACCAATATAAGTTTGTAGTGTAGGAAAAGATTGTCCAGGGGCAGGGTGGTTGAAGGTAGAGAGAGCTCATGGAGATGGCGAAGCTCCGTTTCCAGTCACATGAAAAGTGGATGAAGAATCCGGATTTTGTCACCATCGTTCGAAGCTTTCCATTCTGCCCAAATTGCACAGCTTATACAACTCTGCCAGGTTCGTTAGCAATAGCCTTTCTTGGAGGAGGACGGAAGAGCTGGTGTCCTGTACCCCATCTGAAATGTGAAAGAAATTAAGAGAGGGCACACCTGTTGTCGCTGGAAAGTACCATGGGTGTCTGTAACACAGCTGCATATGGGCTGGGCAGCTGGCAAACCCATCACCAGCCTGACCTCCTCTCAATTATTATTAGGCTGCCAATTGCAAACTAAAGCAGCTTGAGGGAAGGAGAGTAGTTCTGTAGCCACAGAGAGCTACATCTGTAGGAAGCGGAAGGATTTCTGAAGGTTTTTGCAAACGTATGAGTCATTCCTATGTGTGCTTATGTGGGGGGAAATGGGGCAGGCGGCAGGAAGGAGTCTTGTGAAATTCAGCATGCATCCTGGATTTCAGGGACCAGACTGTGTGTAATGTGTTGCTAGTTGATGTCTAACCTTTTCCTCTGTGTGTTCATACTGTAGTTGCCATGTTGTTGTGTTTTTTTGCAAAACCTGTTGGAGGGCAAGAAAGCAAAGTTGCAAATGCAAAACTGCTGGTTCATGTGTACCGCAGCACAGGAAATGTTTGTTTCAGAAATATCTCATGGAGGTGCATAAATGGTAACGCTCACATACAGTAGGGCTGCACAATTTTGGCGGTCCCTCAGCTTTTGGACTATGACTCCTATCATCCCTGACTATTGGTCACTGTAGCTGGGGATGATGGAACAACCGTTATCCAACCAGAGCAGAAGGGTCAAAGTTGTGTAGCCCTCACCTACAGCATTCTCCAAGTCTGAAGTCCAACTTTTCACTTAGGCACATAGAAGTGAGGAACATAGAAAGCTGCCATATACTGAGTCAGACCATTAGTCCATCTAGCTCAGTATTGTCTTCACAGACTGGCAGTGGTTTCTCCAAGGTTGCAGGCAGGAATCTCTCTCAGCCCTATCTTGGAGATGCCAGGGAGGGAACTTGAAAACTTCTGCTCTTCTCCATCCCCTGAGGGGAATATCTTACAGTGCTCACACTTCTAGTCTCCCATTCATAATGCAACTGGGGTGGACCCTGCTTAGCTAAGGGAACAAGTCACGCTTGCTACCACAAGTCCAGCTCTCCTCTCCCAGAGCATTAGCACTGTTGCTCTGTGGGTGACAGGAACCAGATGTACCAAAGTAGGGATGTGCAAACAGGTTCGACGTCGAATGAGTTTGATGCTGAACTGGTTCAGGTTGACTGTTCGGGGTTTAACCAAACCACCCTCTGTTTGGTCCGCCACTTCCTGTTCGGTCTGACCCCAAACTGAACCCCCCTCCCCCCGGGCCAGTTCGGGGGGTTCACAAGGTTTTATTTTTATTTTATCTTTTCAAACTTACCCTCTCCAGGGGAGTTGTCTGAGGTGGCAGGGGAGGGGTCCGCAGAGGTTCCCCCCTCAACCCCACCTCCTTTAGTCTCCTTTAGTCAAAACATCGGCTTTTTTTCAACCTTTCCGCCTGGTGCAGTGGCCATTTTGGAGGCCATCACACCTGCACAATAGGCCTCTGCATGGCCTGGGTTATGCTAGGCCAATCAGAGGCACATTGTGCAGGCATAGCAGCCTCCAAAATGGCCACTGTGCCAGGGGAAAGGCTGGAAAATGGCTGGTATGACTGAACCGGGGGGGGGGTTGAGGTGGTGCTGGATCAAACTGGCCTCATCTGGTTTGGGTCCTGTTCATACTCAGAACAAACTAGACCAGCTGGTTCCGTGCACACCTCTAACCAAATGGTGTGTCCCAAACCCATTTTCCTAGGTGGTCATATCCTTCCTCAGTTCTGGAGCTGGCCTAAGCAAAACCACAGTCCCTTGACATTGTAGTTTCACTTTAAACACACCACCACCACCATCCCTGAATATGATTATTCATAATTGTCCTTTGCATAGTGCTGAGCATGAGCTACATAGAGACAAGGCATGCAAATGATAAAGAAAACCAGCTGGTTAAACACAGCAGATGGGAACAACCCTGTAAGCATAAGATGCATTTGATTGACCAGTATCTCCTGCATTTGTGTTTTGCAGACTGTGCCACAAAAGGCCCATTCAAAATGACATATGACCACAAGTTGAGGAAACCTGCCGGTCAATGGTCCTAATTCAGCAAAATCATGCTGGGTGGGATTTTACAAAAGGCTTCGGGAGATGCTCATACCTTATGGTCCAGCCTACAAGACACTGGCCACAATCCAGTACACATTAAAATTGCTCATATCTCACCTACATCCCACAGCATAACATGGGTAGTGCAGGCCCACATGTGTTACTGCAGGACTGTAAATTGCCTGCTGATGCTGCTGAGCAAGAGGACAGGATTGGCACTGTGAACTCTTGCATGATCACACATCACACGCCGCTTCCACTATTCCCAATGGAAGTACCATACAGTGAGGCTGTTCCCATGATCCATGGAAAGTGGGATTGATTAATTGATTGATTGTTGAATTATATACCACCTTTTATTAAAAACAACCCCAAGGCGGTTTACAAAAGTTAAAAAACATAAAATGACAATAAAAATGACAATTAAAATATTAAGCTAAAAATATAAAACAAATTTAATTTAAAAACTATAAAATATAAGCATAAAAACTATAAATGAGTAAAAACACATAGAAGCAGCAGTAGAAACAGTCATGCAAAAGCCTGGGTAAAAAGCCAAGATTTAAGAAGCTTTCTAAAAACTGTGATGGAGTCCGAGGAGCGAATGGCCACCAGGAGAGCATTCCAAAGTCTGGGGGCAGCAACAGAGAAGGCCCTGTCCCGAGTGCACGACAGACGAGCCTCCTTCATTGTAGGCACCCAGAGCAGGGCCCCCTCAGATGACCTTGTCAAGTGGGCAGCAACCCTTGGGAGCTGGCGGTCCCTCAGATACCCCGGGCCCAAACCGTTAAGGGCTTTAAAGGTCAAAACCAGCACCTTGAATTGGACCCGGAAACAAACTGGCATCCAGTGCAGCTCTTTCAGGATGGGTGTGATGTGCTCCCACCGGGCAGCTCTGGACAAAACCCTAGCTGCAGCATTTTGCACTAGCTGCAGTTTCCAGATATTCTTCAAGGGCAGCCCCACGTAGAGCGCGTTACAGTAATCCAGCCGTGACGTGATTAAGGCATGGGTAACCGTGGCCAGATCTGCCTTCTCGAGAAAGGGATGCAGCCGGCACACCAGCCAAAGCTGTGCAAAGGCACCCCTGGCCACCGCCTCCACCTGAGCTTCTAAAAGCAGAGCCGAGTCCAGTAGTACTCCCAAGCTGCGTACTTGCTCCTTCAAGGGGAGTGAAACACCATCCAGAACCGGTAAAATCTCCTCATCCCGATTGGCTCTCCTACTGACCAACAGTACCTCTGTCTTGTCCAGATTCAATTTCAGTTTATTAGCCCACATCCAACCCATCATGGCCTCTAGCCCCCGATTCAGGACATCCACCACCTCCTTAGGATCAGATGACAAGGAGAGATAGAGCTGAGTATCATCCGCATATTGCTGACAATTCAGTCCAAGTCCCCGGATGACATCTCCCAGTGGTTTCATGTAGATGTTAAACAGCATGGGGGTCAAGACCGAACCTTGCGGGACCCCACAAGCCAGTGGCCATGGAGCCGAGCAGTAGTCCCCCAGCACCACCTTCTGGACCCTCCCCCCAAGAAAGGACTAGAACTACTGCAATGCAGTACCTCCATTTCCCATACTCGAGAGGCGGCCCCGAAGGATACCATGGTCAATGGTATCGAAAGCCGCAGAGAGGTCCAGCAGAACCAACAGGGACGCACTCCCCCTGTCTAGTTCCCAGCGTAGGTCATCCACTAGAGCGACCAAGGCAGTCTCAGTCCCATACCTGGGGCGGAAGCCAGATTGAAAAGGGTCCAGATAATCCGTATCATCCAAGACCCTCTGCAGCTTGGATGCTACCACACACTCTATCACCTTGCCCAAAAAGGGTAGGTTAGAGACCACTCTATAGTTGTCCAGGTTGGAGGGATTAAAGGAGGGCTTTTTTAGAAGTGGTCTTACCACCGCCTCCTTGAGGCACGATGGCATCCTGCCCTCCCTTAATGAGGCATTAATAGTCACCTCCAACCATCTACCTATACCCTCCCTGGCAGCTTTTATTAGCCATGAAGGGCAAGGATCAAGAGCATACAATGTCGCCCAAACACTACCCAGGATCTTGTCCACATCCTCAGGCCGCACCAACACAAAAGAATCCAACACAATGGGACCAGATGATACCAGAGGCATGTCTGCCGGAACTGCCAAAATTCTGGAGTCCAAATCGGCACGGATGCGAGCGACTTTATCTGCAAAGTGGCAAGCAAACTGATCACAGCGGGCTGTGGATGATTCCTCCTCCATTACCTGGGGGGATGTGTGGAGCAATGTTTTCACCACACGAAACAGCTCTGTTTGCACTGAGCAGATGCAATGGAGACGGAGAAAAAACGTTTCTTTGCCATCCCCACCGCCACGGCATAGTCCCTAAAATGGGCTCTAGCCCGTGTTCGGTCAGATTCGTCACGACTCTTCCTCCAGTGTCGTTCCAGCCGTCATCCAAGTTGTTTCATCGCCCTAAGTTCTGAGGAAACCAAGGAGCAGATCGAGCTCCACCAAGCCGGAGAGGGTGTTTAGGAGCAACCGCGTCAACAGCCCGGGCTGTCTCTCCATTCCAGAGATCGGCCAGGGCCTCAACAGGGTCACCAGCTCTGGACACTGGTAACTCCCCGAGGGCTGTCTGGAATCCAAGCGGATCCATAAGCCTCTGGGAGCGGACCATCCTAATCGGCCCACCACCCCTGCAGTGGGGAGACAGAGCAGTCAAATTAAACCCCACCAGATGATGATCTGTCCATGACAAGGGAGTGGTCTCAGATTCCCCCACCTCCAGATCATTTATTTCCCGGTCGGCAAAAACCAGATCCAGAGTGTGTCCCGCCACGTGGGTAGGGCCCGATACCAATCAAGACAGGCCCATGGTTGCCATGTAGGCCATGAAATCCTGAGCCGCACCCACTAGGGAGGCCTCAGTGTGGACATTGAAATCCCCCCAAACAATAAGCCTGGGGGAACCCAAAGCCACCTCCAAGACCACCCCCACCAGCTCAGGTAGGGAGACTGAAGTGCAGCGAGGTGGTCAATACACCAGCAGAATCCCCAGCCTATCTCGGAGGCCCACCCTCAAGGACAAACACTCGAAATTCTGAGATTGCCTGACCGGGCATCTGGAAACGGGGAGAATCTCTCGATAGATGACTGCAACACCACCTCCCCAACCCTCGAGGCGGGGCTGTTGCACGAACTGGAAACCTGGAGGACCGAGCTGAGAGAGACCAACCCCACCCAGCTCATCCAACCAGGTCAACCAGGGATAAGGGAGCTTAGCTCACTTTCCATGGATCATGGGAACCACCGGGCTCATGGGCAAGCCCGGTGTTCTCAAAGTGACTAGCCCGCCTAAAACACCCTCCCCTTAAATGAGGTTAATGGAGCAAGTGCTCCGTTAACCTTATTTCATTGCTCGTGTGTCACCACAATGCACGGCAACACATGAGCAGACCCTCGACCGAGAAGCTACAAGCAGCCTCCCAGGCTCAGGGGTCTCCAGGATGCTCCGCACACTCGGTCAGGGCATCCTGGACCTTCCGGGGGCAGCACAGAGGAGATAGGGGTGAGCTGGTCTTGTGGTAGCAAGCATGACTTGTCCCCTTAGCTAAGCAGGGTCTGCCCTGATTGCATATGAAAGGGAGACTAGAAGTGTGAGCACTCTAAGATATTCCCCTTAGGGGATGGAGCCCCTCTGGGAAGAGCATCTAGGTTCCAAGTTCCCTCCTGGCATCTCCAAGATAGGACTGAGAGAGATTCCTGCCTGCAACCTTGGAGAAGCCGCTGCCAGTCTGTGTAGACAATACTGAGCGAGATGGACCAATGGTCTGACTCAGTATTTGGCAGCTTCCTATGTTCCTATGATCCCCGCAGCCCCCGCCAACTCCGTGACAGAGCCGGCAGCCGTGTGGGCTGTGTGGGTGGCTAAGCCCGCTCTCCCTGCAGACCCGGAAGAAGATCTTCTCACAGATGGTGAGAAGAGCTTCAATGTGGCATTGAGCAAGAGTCAGCAGTGCTGGGACTGCTCTCCTGCGCATCAGCGTCACTGGGTGATTTAGAACCCTGCATGTATTACAATGTGGGACATGTAAGCCAATGGAAATCATAGGCTGCTCCTAAACCTATTTACTGAGAGGACCCACTGAATTGATTCAAGGGGATTTATACTAAAGTAGATGCAGTTAGGAGTACAGCCTTAAGAACTCTTAGCTCTGATACAAATACAAGCAGGTGGATCTTGAAAAAAATACTGCGAAATAATGACTATTCCATTGTTTTTAGGTACAGCAGAACTCTGATGAGTACTTGGCAACAGTTTTTAAAAAACACGCACCCTGAGATGTGCAAAGCTCATAAAGTACAAATCCCTTGCTCTGATGTTATCTAGTTATGGTCTGCCACAATATCATTTTTCAGCCTCATAAAAATGTCACACCATTAAAGATTTGGCAAGATTGCTCTTGAACCTGACCTTTGCCGTGTGTTTTACAACTAGACAGAAATTCAATTCTGAATTTAAAGATGTTAAGAAGCTCTTCAAGGCTATCTTTTGACTTGGAAGCATTTTTCACTCTCTTTTACTGATTAAGGCTACACACACGACCATGCAGGAGGGCAGGGGGTGGGGGTGGGTTCAACCCCACGTTCCCCCCAGATGAGAAAGGGGATTCTGCTGGGAGTGCACTTCACACTCCCAGATGATCCAAACTGCTCACAAGCAGCCTAACCCAGGCTGGGCTGCCCTAGCCTGGGTTAGACTGCTCATGGGAATAGGCTTATTATTTAACATTGGCTATCGCTGTTACATTCAAAACACTGAGGCCATTTTCACATGCAGCCTAACCCAGGCTAGGGAAGCCAAGCCTTGGTTCGGCTGCGCATGAGAACCACTGGGAAGGGGCCCAATTCTGGTGAGGCAGCACTGCCTGGCCCCGCCCCTTAGCCTGGCTTTTAGCCAAGGTTAAAGGAGCGAGCTCTTCCTTAACCCCAGCTTCTTGCTCGTGTGTGACCGTGGGCTGCTTCCACCTCATAGGAACATAGGAAACTGCCATATACTGAGTCAGACCATTGGTCTATCTAGCTCAGTATTGTCTTCACAGACTGGCAGCGGCTTCTCCAAGGTTGCAGGCAGGAATTTCTCTCAGCCCTATCCTGGAGAAGCCAGAGAGGGAACTTGAAACCTTCTCCTCTTCCCAGAGTGGCTTCATCCCCTGAGGGGAATCTCTTCCAGTTCTCACACATCAAGTGTCCCATTCATATGCAACCAGGGCGGACCCTGCTTAGCTATGGGGACAAGTCATGGTTGCTACCACAAGACCAGCTCTCCTCTCCTCGGCCGCACATAGAGATGGGTGCCTAGAGCACCCATCTCCTGGGGGAATCCCTCAATGCATCACACAGATAAGGAATGAGCATGTCGCGCGATGCCCTGTGGGATCTCCGGAGGTCGGGATGTGTCATCCCGGCCTCTGGAGCTCCACACTGCACCCACACAGTGTAGATCATATGAGAGCATGTTCTGTGCTCCCAGCAAGATCAAATTCCCATATGGGAGGAAGCTGAGTTAAACAAGCCTACCTGCCGTGTGAACAACCTCACTATTTATTGGTTTATGGCTATATTCACACAATCCGGGGGATCCTGGACAAAAAGTTGACCAGGATGTTAATGCTGTGTGAACGACCTCATTATCTATTGGTTTATGGCAGCATTCACACAATCAGGGGGATCCTGGTTAAAGAGTTAACCAGAATAGTCAAGCCCTACAGAGCTGATTGTGAGAACCTAGAATTTCTGGGCAATCTTAGTCAAACAGCTGTGGTTAAACTGCATTTAACCAGGATAGATAACCAGGATCCTGGGTAGGTCTATTCACAACATTGTTTGAATCTAGGAGCCGGGTTTCACGATCAGTGAGACCCGGTTTAGAAGGGTGAGCGAGGTGAACGGGCTAAGCCCACTCTCCCTGTACATGAGCAGGGAGGGAGCCGTGGGCAGCCCAATCGGCCGCCCACACGATTGCCGGCTCCGTGACAGAGCTGGCGGGGACTAGGGAGCTCAGGGGCTGCGCAGCCCCCAGAAGCTCCAGTATGCCCTGCGTGAGCGTGCAGGGCATTCTGGGGAGACCCCCGGAGCCAGGAGGTGGCTTTTCACCTCCCCTCCGGGGGTCTACTCATGAGTAACCATGGCGCAGAGCCACACTGCAGCTACTCACGATCTTTAAAACCAGGTTTGCGAAGCGCTTACTCCGCAAACCTGGTTTTAGGGGAGGGGTACTTAGGTGGGTTACCCGCATAGGAACCACAAGGCTCACAGCCGAGCCTGGTGGTTCACACAATGGGGTGAAATCGGGCTAGCCTCCGCTAGCCCGATTTCGCCCCATCGTGTGAGTAGCCCCATTGTGTGAACCCAAGCAAAGGTGGGAATCTCAGGTAATAAACTACCTTGGCATGGGTTCACACAATCACTTCAATGTTGGTAGTCCATATTAAACCTAGATTCAAATTATTTTGTGAACAGGCCACCTATCTGTCCTGGTTAAATGTGGTTTAATCACAGCAGTTTGACCAGGATCACCCAGAAATTCTGAGTTCTCTGCAGGGCTCAGCTATCCTGGTTAACTATGTGATTGTGTGAACACAGCCAATCTGTCTATATGTTAATATAGCAATTTAGAAAAGTTTATGACAAAGTTTACCACACACACACAAAATCTCAAGCAGCAGATTGCAAACAGTTCACAATGGTGTTCATTGCACTCCTCTATATATAGCAAATCCAGTTTCATGGAAGCTTTGCTTTGAGAGCTGTTTGATCTGGCTTTTCATCACCATGTGATCAGGATCACTTTCTTTACCCCATAAGGCATGCCAAGGAAGAAATATCCTCCAGATCTGCAGTGCATGAACTTCAGCTATGATGATAAAAAGTGGGTTGCAAGGTCTGTAACTGTTTAGCCTGGCAAAAAGCATTAATTCAACATCTTGGTTCCCCACCCCCCAACAAACACAGGTTCATTCACACAATCAAAAACTGTGTTCTGTCTGGGTTTGGGAGCTGTGTGTGCTCCCAGTTTTCAGTTGTGTGGAAGCGAGGTAGGCGGAACCTACCTTGCTTCCACACAATCACTTCTACTCAGGTTTTCCTCCTACCTTGCTTCCACATAACCAAAAATTGGGAACACACACAGCTCCCAAACCCGGGTAGAACACAGTGAGGCTATTCTCATGACCGCGCGGAACCTGGCTAAGGGAGGCCAGCCCGGTTCTGCATACTTGTGTGCTGCAATGGGAGCCATGCAGCTCCTGGCAGCAAACCTTCAAAAATACCCCTCCCTTTGAACCAGGTTTACAGAGCGAGCGCTCTGTTGACCTGGTTTTTCCAATCAGGAGACGCTGCAGGGTGGCTCCGCACCACAGCGACTCAGGAGGCCCCAACCGGGAGGCTCCAACAAGCCTCCCAGCCTTGGGGCTCTCCGCAGAATGCCCCACACACTCACTGGGCGGCCCCAGATCTCTGCTGCCCGTACTGGCTCCTTTATGGACTATAAGAGCCGGTAATCGTGTGGGCAGCCAATCCAACCACCCAGGGATGGCACCCTGCTCGTGTGCGGGGAGAGCAGGTTAAGCCCGCTCTCTTAAAACATGTGTGTGATTTGAGTCACGTGCTCAAGATGGGAGTGCATATGGTGTTAAGTTGTATGTTAAGACGCGAGTGCATATGGACATTAAAGAAAGTGGGAAAGCGAGCTCGTCCACATATGTTCCTGAACCCTGAAGTCAAATCTTCATGCATTGTGAAAATGGTGTTCTGCATTTCTAGCAGCATTGCAGCATGGATGGAATGTATATCCCCAGGATATGGCATACATCGGAACAATGACTGAATGCCTTATTTGCAGATGCATATATCATTGAAGATGCACATCTGCATCCAGTCTGTGCATGTGGATTCCACCCTAAGTAGGGACCAGTGTTCCCTCTAACAGGGATTCTCAGATGTTGTTGACGAAGGTAAAGTGTGCCATCAAGTCGGTGTTGACTCCTGGTGACCACAGAGCCCTGTGGTTGTCTTTGGTAGAATACAGGAGAGAACTCCATTGATTGATTGATTGATTGATTGATTGAATATTACGCCCAATGCACAGACTCAGGGTGGTGTACATGGTAAGAACAGCATCCAAGATATTTTTTAAAGCACTTAAATTAAAGGGCAAATGCCCGGCGGGAAAGAAATGTCTTCAATAAAGATCTAAAGGCTGAAAGGGAGGAGAAAATCGGCTTCATACAGAACTCTCTCAAGCTGGTCACATACAACCTTCTCCAACACCTTCTCAAGAAAAGGAAAGTTGGAGATTGGTCTATAATTATCAAGGGCCTCAGGATTGAGAGAAGTCTTCTTCAAGAGAGGGTGCACCACAGCGTGGTGTGCACACCAGGACACTTCTAGTCTGACACTGACCGGGGCGGCAAGAGGGTACGCTGCCACCCCACGCCAGTGATTTGGGGCACAGTGCTGGTGGGGGGAACGTTATTGGGGCGTAAGGACACCCTCCCTGCTCCTTAAAGGGAACTCCCCACCATTGCAGAACTGGCCGGATTGCCAGACGTCTGAACCGGTCCGGCGGTCTGGAAAAGGACCACCGAACCAGTTCGTGCACATCCCTAGTAGTTGTTGCTGGTTTGCCATTTGTGTTGAGTGCGAGTCCTTTTGGGACAGGGGACTATCGTATTCCTTGTTCTGTGTCAGGGGTTCTCAACAACAACAACAACAATTAAAGTAATTCACATAGCATAAGGGAACTTGGGTCTCCCCAGATACTGTTGGACTACAACTTGTGGCTGGGGATTATGGGAGTTGTAGTCCAACAACATCTTGGGACCCAAGTTCCCCTATTCTATGCAAACCACTTTCAAAAATTTATTGTCAAAAGCATTATACAAACAAACAGCAAGTACAACAATTATAAGAACAGATTATTCCCCAGCTGGGTAGTGTAGGTGCCTGTCCAAAATGCCGGGCCTGGAGGAAGTCCTCAAAGTCCACCCAAGTGTGGGGTAACATTTCCCACCCATTCTGCTTTTGTCTGTGCCAGCACCCTTCTTTTCTTAAGCTGCCATTATACCACTGATCCTGAAGAAGGAAGGAATTACCTTGGAATGGTCAAGAACATGGCCAACAGTTGCTAGGAAGGCCCAGTGCATTTCACAATTACCGTATTCATCATCACCCAACAATCTGGAACAGGCAAGAGTGGCCAGCTGTGATGGCAGACATGATTGACCCTAATGAGTTTAAGCAGGCCAATAGACAGTGCTGATCTAAAGGAGGAGGGTAGCATGCACTATAATATGCAGGAAGAAATATGTTTATCTGAGTTGGAGGAACAAAAGAAGGACAGGCCAGAAAGGGTGTTAATTTTCCCACTTACTGTTCAGTACAGCAGTGAAGGACAGATCTGGAAACCTAACTGTCCACACTGTGAGGTCATCCACACAATCAAAAACTGTGTTCTGTCCATTTTGAGAGTGGCTGTGTGTGCTCCATATTTTCAGTTGTGTAGAATCAAGGTAAGAGAAAAACCTGAATAGAAGTGATTGTGTGGAAGTAAGGTAGGAGGAAAAGCTACCCAGGGTTGCACCACTTCAGACTGCAGGTCGAAAATACATTATTTGAATATTCCTCTATGTAAAAATTCTCTGCAAGTAGAAAACTAAACAGGGGAAGTTTCTAGCCGAGCTCTCTCCCGGCTGTGCTAGTTTTCTACTTATAGTAATCATTCAAGCATATAATTCCGCACCTGTGCTCCTCATTTCTGCTGAAGTGGTCCATTGATCACATTTGCAGCCTGTCACTCATGCTGACCACATTCTGTTACTGTATGCATAGACCAAACTGTAGACATTCCTAAATATGGTTTAAGTTGGTTGCATCCAGTAATTAACAGACTGAATTAATTCCACTGCTTTTTTTTTTAAATCAATGGGGCCATTCCATATGATTGCATCAGGGCAAAAATTTCAAGGCCATCGCATTGTCCTTAAAATACTGTTGATTCAGCATCTGGAGCTGGGGAAAGCCCATCAACATCGCTTTAAGCTGCTTGGAGAAAGAGTAGGATAAAGTGCAAATATTTATGTATAGGTCCCTTGAAAGAATTGGGAAGCCCAGGGGAACAGTGTGCTCTTGGGGTCTCTCCATCACTGCTTACCACCCCTCACCATCTCATCTAAGCTTCTGAGCCCTGGACCCCTGATAGCTCCCTCTCCTCCTTCTGTGAGTTCTGTAGGAAAGCAAGAGTGCAGAGATAGCTCTCAGACTGGGCACTCTCAAGCATGAGCCCTGTGGATCATCTCCACCTTGTTCTTGTAGGATCTGCTTGTGTCTATTATAATTCTGTCCTACTATGAAGCAGTATTGAAACTGCAACATGCACGCAAGAAAATGATATCTGAATTACTGGTTTGCGTGTATATCTGACTGAAGATCAAAATAAAAATTTTCACTCACTCACTCACTCATTCAAAATATGTTTCTTATACAATCCCAACAATAATGCTCCATATCTCAAATATCTGTCAGCTGTGTGAGAGAGAAGAATTCCATACTAATCACTTAAGTATTTGCTTAAGATTCTTTTCAGATAGGAACAGAGGCGTGCCTAGGGAAAATAGCGCCTAGGGCAAGCACTGAAATTGCGCCCCCTGTCCAAACATCTGACACCCATCTTTCACATAACTTTACCATAATATCAGCTCAAAAATACAAGTCAAGCTCGTTAATCTTTTAATATTTCAAAAACTATTTAGCAGTAGATGAAGCCAGACCAAAAAATGCTGGAAAACTACAAATTTCAGTATGCTGGGGCTCATGAAATACCCAAATACTATGTGGAGGTGTACTTGGAAAACTAAACAGAAGTGCCTGTCTAATTCTCTACTATGCATTGTAGCATCACTATTACATAAGTTTTGAAAATAAATGGAGAGTTTGACTTTTCCCAGATACTCTGAAAATAATTAAAGTATATGCAGATTAAACTGTGTCACTGCTTGGAATATCTATCTATATTATTAATTCTCCAAGACAGGCCATGCATGGGTGTCATGGGTGTCATATGCATGGGGACGTGGTAGAAAGGAGGCGATTGGCTGACAGAGTTTTCAGGCAGAAGCACCTGATTGGGCAGTGGGGATTCCATATGCAGATAGGGAGAAGGAGCGTGTGAGAGCAGAAGCACCATGGTGATTGGGCAGTGGGGATTCCATATGCAGATAGGGAGGAGGAGCCTGTGGCACTGTGGTGACTGGGCAGTGGAGATTCCATATGCAGATAACAGGAGGAGCCTGTGATGGTTAAGGTCAGTTGGAATGAAACTGTTACTGGTCGGAAGAGGTTCTTGATTGTAGAGGAGAGTAATCTATCCTCTCTAATAAAACGCTTGGTGTCCGTCCGTGTCCGTGCCTCCCTGCCCTGTTCTGCGCCTGCGCAAGGGAGACACGCTCGCCGGTACCTGGCAGCCATCTTGGGAGGCCAGAAGCGGCCGCCCCGAAGAAGCCGGAAAACCGGTGCCGGGGTAAACTGAGCGAGGCAGCCGCTGCCTCGGCCAAAAGAGACGGAGGCCGGGGGCGGAGCGGAGGCCACTTAAATATTAAAAAAAGCACCCGCAGCCGACGCCGCCGACCCTCCCTCCAAGCTGACCCCCCCCATTAAGGGCCAAATCGGCCCAGCCACTTGCCCCCACAGCTTCCGCCGCCGACCAACCGCCCCCCCACCCAGCTGCCGATACCTCCTTACCCCCGGAACACGTCCTCCGCTTGATCCGCTGCTCAATTAACAGAAGGAGAGAGGTGCTCGCATGCAGAGCTCCACTCTCTTTAAAGTCTCTTCCCGAACTGGCGGTTTGGGCGGCAAGGACGCAAAGCACCAGTTCGGGAAGAGACTTTAAAGAGAGTGGAGCTCTGCATGCGAGCACCTCTCTCCTTCTGTTAATTGAGCAGCGGATCAAGCGGAGGACGTGTTCCGGGGGTAAGGAGGTATCGGCAGCTGGGTGGGCAGGCGGTTGGTCGGCGGCGGAAGCTGCGGGGGCAAGTGGCTGGGCCGATTTGGCCCTTAATGGGGGGGGGTCAGCTGGGAGGGAGGGAGGGAGGGGGAATGGCAGCGGGGGGACAGGAGAGCCGTTACTAGGGCCCGTTGTTCAACGGGCCAAAATTAACTAGTATATATATAAAAGGATAGATGGCAGGGGTCTGCAAAAAGATGGGTCATGAGGGAGGAAAGAGCCCCTTTAGGAGAAGGAGGATGCTGTTGTGTGAATTAGATGAGGAAACAAGATGAACAAAATCTGTTAACTCAGGGAGGGAAGGAGGGAGAGAAAAAACATGAAGGGAGGGAGAAGAAAGAGTGGGGAAGAGTGAGTGGAGGAGAGAGAAAGAGAAAAAGAAGGGAGGGGGAAGAGAGACAGAAGGAAGGGCAAGGGACAGGCCTGAGCCTGTCAGCAGCCTGAGGGGAATGAGCGGCCATGGCAGCACTAGCAGCAAGGAAGGGCCAGTCAACCACTGCTGCTGTTTGGGGCTACCGAGGCCATTGTCAGAGGGAGGAAGGCAGGCAAGAGACAGGACCGGGCCTGTCAGCAGCCTGAGGGGAACAAGCGTGTGGGCTGTGGGGGGAGAGCAAGTGAGAGGGCTGAGGGGGGAGAGCGAGCGAGAGGGCTGCGGGGGAGAGCGAGCGAGAGGGCTGCGGGGGAGAGCGAGCGAGAGGGCTGCGGGGGAGAGCGAGCGAGAGGGCTGCGGGGGGAGAGCGAGCGAGAGGGCTGCGGGGGAGAGCGAGCGAGAGGGCTGCGGGGGAGAGCGAGCGAGAGGGCTGCGGGGGGAGAGCGAGCGAGAGGGCTGCGGGGGAGAGAGAGCGAGAGGGCTGCGGGGGGAGAGCGAGCGAGAGGGCTGCGGGGGAGAGCGAGCGAGAGGGCTGCGGGGGAGAGCGAGCGAGAGGGCTGCGGGGGGAGAGCGAGCGAGAGGGCTGCGGGGGAGAGCGAGCGAGAGGGCTGCGGGGGGAGAGCGAGCGAGAGGGCTGCGGGGGAGAGCGAGCGAGAGGGCTGCGGGGGGAGAGCGAGCGAGAGGGCTGTGGGCGGAGAGCGAGCGAGAGGGCTGGGGGGGAGAGCGAGCGAGAGGGCTGCGGGGGAGAGCGAGCGAGAGGGCTGCGGGGGGAGAGCGAGCGAGAGGGCTGCGGGGGAGAGCGAGCGAGAGGGCTGCGGGGGAGAGCGAGCGAGAGGGCTGCGGGGGAGAGCGAGCGAGAGGGCTGCGGGGGAGAGCGAGCGAGAGGGCTGCGGGGGAGAGCGAGCGAGAGGGCTGCGGGGGGAGAGCGAGCGAGAGGGCTGCGGGGGGAGAGCGAGCGAGAGGGCTGCGGGGGAGAGCGAGCGAGAGGGCTGCGGGGGGAGAGCGAGCGAGAGGGCTGTGGGCGGAGAGCGAGCGAGAGGGCTGGGGGGGAGAGCGAGCGAGAGGGCTGCGGGGGAGAGCGAGCGAGAGGGCTGCGGGGGGAGAGCGAGCGAGAGGGCTGTGGGGGGAGAGCGAGCGAGAGGGCTGTGGGGGGAGAGCGAGCGAGAGGGCTGCAGGGGGAGAGTGAGTGAGAGGGCTGCGGGGGGATGTCACAGGCTCAGTGCACAATTGCACAGATGCTTTGTGCGGGGTCAGCTAGTATTCTAGTATTTCAGAAAGACAGTTAAAATGAGAGAAAGAGAGCAAGAAACTCCCAATGGGCCTTAATACTAAGGATTTCACACTGATTCAAAGTCAAACTCACCATTAATAGCCATATTATTAAGACATCACATTTAACTCATTTATCACAAGAAGCAAAGAGCAAATGAATACAATCCTAGCTCATAAGCTTCAGCTCGTTATTCACAAGCCCTGATTCTCTGTACATAGTGTGTGTGTGTGTGTCTGTGTGTGTACACTTTTATACTGATCCCACTGCCTCTAGGGCCTCACAGGGACCATTTGAGCATGTGCAGTGGCCATTAAAAAAATTTTTTTTTTACAAAAAATGGCCACTGAAAACAAAATGGCCACCATGCATCCTCAAATGGCCTCTACGAGGCCTGGCATGGGCTAGGGCCTCACAGAGGCCATTTGAGCATGCGTAGTGGCCATTTTGTTTTCAGCAGCTTTTTTTTTTTTTTAATTAATTTTAAAAAATGGCGCCCCCCTTCAAGTGGTGCCCGGGGCACGTGCCCTGCATGCCCTTCCCTAGATACACCCCAGGATAGGAAAATTAGCTATTGAAAAGGCTAGAATATCTATCTATCTATTATATATATAATTCTCCTAAACGTACCCGTCGCTAATCCCATGTGTAGCAGCTCTCACGAGAGTTTGCAAGCAGCGCCTGGGGGACAGCAATGGGGAGAAAATGGCAGCAGCAGCTGGATGGCGAGGAGGGAAAGTGCTACCAGCGGGCGGGGAGGGAAAGCTCCCGCAGCCCAGCCCAGCCAGCAGGGAAGGAAAGTGCTGGCCCGGGAGGGAAATCACCACTGCCAGGCAGGGAGGGAAAGGAAAGCCAAGCACTGAATGGACTGGGGCTGAAGGAGGGGGGAAAGGATGGAGAATGGACTGGGGCTGAAGGCGGGAGAAGGACAGAGAACGGACTGGGTCTGAAGTGGGGAGAAGGACAGAGAATGGACTGGGGCTGAAGGGGGAAGAAGGATGGAGAACGGATGGGGGCTGAAGGGGGGAGAAGGACGGAGAACGGACTGGAGTTCAAGGGGGAAGAAAGACGGAGAACAGACTGTGGCTGAAGGGAGGGGGGAAGGAGAACAGACTGGGACTGAAGGGAGGGGGGGAAATGACAGGGAGAAC
Source organism: Hemicordylus capensis (assembly GCF_027244095.1). Lineage (NCBI taxonomy): Eukaryota > Metazoa > Chordata > Lepidosauria > Squamata > Cordylidae > Hemicordylus > Hemicordylus capensis. The sequence continues at coordinate 31,206,879 of NC_069661.1, read as the reverse complement.
TAAGGGGGCAGATTGTCCATGCTGGATCAGCTAGTGTGTGTGTGTGTGTGTGTGTGTGTGTATATATTCTCTAAGGCGTACCCGTACTACCTGTGGCTAATCCTGTAAGTAGCAGCTCTCACAAGAGTCCGCAAGCAGAACCACCATGATGATTGGGCAGTGGGGATTCCATATGCAGATAGGGAGGAGGAGCCTGAGCCTGTGAGAGCAGAAGCACCATGGTGATTGGGCAGTGGGGATTCCATATGCAGATGGGGGGGGGGAGGCTGTGATGGTTAAGGTCAGTTGGAATGCAACTGTTACTGGTTGGAAGATGTTCCTGATTGTAGAAGAGGGGAATCTATCAATATCTATATCTATATCTATATCTATATCTATAATCTATATCAATGGATAGTGGGGACGGGTCTGCGAAGGGAGGGGTTGTGAGGGAGGAACGAGCCCTTTCAGGAGAAGGAGGCTGTCATTGTGTGAATTAGATGAGGAAACAAGATGAACAAGATCTGTTAATTCAGGAAGGGAGAGAGAAAGAGAAAGAAAGAAAAGAAGAAGGGAGGGGAAGAAAGACAGGAGAAGAGCGAGTGGAGGAGAGAGAAAGATAGAAAAAGGGAACAGAAGAGAGAAAGAAGGAATGGCAAGGGACAGGCCAGAGCCTGAATGAACGGCCGTGGTGGCGGCAACAAGGAAGGGCCCAGTCAACTGCTGCTGCAGCTTCTGCTGCTCCTGTGGGGCAGAGCAGGAGTGGGGCTTGGGTGAGGGTGAGGAGGTCTCTGGGGATAGGGGGCTGCAGCTTGGCCAATAGGCACCAGCAATGCTGCAGCTGCAACCAAGAGGGGTGAAGGGGGTGGAGTAAAGGGATAGAGGAGCCACCAAGAGGGGTGAGGGGGGGTGGAAGCAATGGGATGGAGGAGGAGGAGCAGGAATGCGGCTCAGGTGAGGGTGGGGAGATCTCTGAGGTGAGGGAGGCTGTGGCAGGGGGTGAGGGGAGCAATCAAGTACTAGTACGCAGATGCTCTGCTCGGGTTAAGCTAGTTCTTTATATTGCCTGTGTTCTTTATAATCAGCCCTCTCATGGGCAGATAATTCTACTACGTGCACTATCCAAGCCCTAATAGTTGGATCACCGCTTTACTGAAATAATCACATTTGCAACTATTTCTGCTTTGGCAAGAAAGGCTCTTTGTCCTTTGCTCAGGCACTGAAATTAGACTCAAAAATTTGTGGGTGCAAAAATAGAATCACCTGCAGTCAAAACCCATTCCCAGGACATCTATTGCATACGCTGCTCGGCATGTCTCTCCTTGGATCTCAGTAAAGCCAGCTATTCCTATAAATATTCTTTCACACCAATGGCACCGTAAATTTTAGATGGATGCAATAAAGATTATTTGAATATCAGAATGGCAGGTGTTTACCTCTTAATTGATTTGGGGAAAAGGTATTTACACTGCAGAGGCAGAGGAATCATTCTGCTTTCTTTAAAGTGTGTTTCTTTTAAACTAAACACAGTACAAGAGAGGTGGAAAAGGTTAACAATTCTATCACTTCATCCTGCCTCGGTCAGCATCTTTGCAAGAGCATCTGGCGTGATGGTGTGACTTGATTAAGGGGAAAGGCAGTACTTTTTCCGCATGTGTTATTTCACAAGTACGTCTGCCCCTGACACTAACAGGGGTTCAGTTACATGGCGCATTGCACAGTGTAAGAGAGCATGCCAGAACTTGATCCTTTCTCATCCTGGAGAGGAAATGCAGTCTCCCATTCGAAGGGGCAATGTAAGGCCTCTAAATCCTTTTAATCTCAGTCAGTCAGGTTAAGGTCTTGAAACCTGTCCAGGTTTACAGTTGCACTCCTTGGAAGAGGGTCTCGTTTGCAGGGAAAGACAAATTTGATAAGGTTGCCAAGGAGAAAGAAGGGGTTTTACAGCTGTAAAATGACATTATCAGAAAGTCTTTAAATTGGCTAGGAAATGTAGGTGGTGTGTGTGTGTTTGTGTGTGTTAATGCTGTGGCCAAGGGTCTCTTGTTTGTCAAGTTATAACAGGGCTAATTTGGCGAGCTAGCTTTTCATGGTGCTTTGACAGAAGGCACAGTCCTGCAAAACTTTGTCACCACTAAGGACAGATCTACTACACATACAACAGAATGAGAGTCAAACTCCATGCAACATTATTATTTATTACTAGCCAACCCGCACAGAGCATCTGTGCGCTTTGGGGCCGGCTGTTTTCCACTCCCTCTCCCTCCTGCCCCGGTCTCTCCTCTCTCCATCCCCCTCCGTCACTCCAGGCCCGTGCTCTCTTGCCCTCCCTTCTGTTCCTCCCCACTGCCCCCACACAGAGCCTCACCAGGCAGCAGGTGGCCAAAAAGGGCCCCGCCGCCGCCTCTCCTCCTCTCCGACAGTGAACAGGGAAGCCCCGCTGCCCGATTCCTTCCTGCCCCAGGCTGCAACAGGTGAGGAGGCTGCGCCTCACTGCCCGTTCCCCACTCACCCCTGCGGGCACCGCCAGGACCAGTCTGTCCCACTGCCTCCCGCCTCCTCCCAGCCCAGGCCACGGCTGCGATGGCTGGGCTAGGGCTGCGACAGCCACTGTCTCCTTGCAGCGGCCCATGGCAGCTGCCACTGCCTCCCCACAGCTGGGGCGGCTGCCACAGCAGCAGCAGCTTCCTCCTCGCCGCGGCCGCCACCATTTCCCCCCACAGCTGCAGCTCAACTCAACGGCCTCCTGGCTCGCTCAGCCAATCCCAATGGCTCCCACAGCCCAGCCAATCCGGCGCCCCCGCTGCCCGGCCAATCCGCTGGGTTGCCGGGACGCATCCCCACAGAGGCACGTCTACGGGGATTAAATATATGGATTATTATTCATTATTTACATTTTATATCCCGCTCTTCCTCCAAGGAGTCCAGAGCGGTGCACTACATACTTACGTTTCTCCTCACAACAACCCTGTGAAGTAGGTTAGGGTGAGAGAGGAGTGATTGGCCCAGAGTCACCCGGCAAGTATCATGGCTGAATGGGGATTTGAACTCGGGTCTCCCCGGTCGTAGTCCGGCACTCTAACCACTACACCACACTAGCTCTCTTAAACTTGTCGTTCATTTTCCACTGTATAAAAAAATAGAAAACCAGGGAATAGAACTGGTTGTTATTGTGACATGAGGGAGGGTTTTTTTTTGGTTTTTTTAAAAAACACTTTCACCTGTGCAATAGTGTCAGTGAAAAACCACTCCCCAAAGATGTTATTTGTCCTGGGAGTGAAGGTGCTATTTACATATAGTAGCTTACTTTCTGTGACAAGCAGCAGTTCTGTGGGGATTTTTATTTTATTTTTATCAACATTGCAGTATGAGGGTCAAACCACCTTTATCTGTACTGCTCTCACTTGGGGACTCTTGCAGCTATTAAAAAGGGGGGAAAGATCGAAAGGGGATGACACATGTAATAGCATGTCTAACTTGACCCTGAGGTGGTGGGATTCTAAGGTAGCAAAATGGACTCTTGTCACTTTTGAGTGCAGATAAAGGAATACCATTTTTGTTTTTAAATAAATTTCCATTATATATTATAACGTCATATATGATCAAACACAATAACTGCTCCTCTAATTTATGATACTATTACTACTTATTCCAGTAACCCATAGGAACATAGGATGCTGCTTCATACCGAGTCAGACTATATACCTCAGTATTTTCTCCATTGACTGGCAGTGGCTCTCAACAGTTTCAGGAAGAAAACTTTTCTAGTCCTATCTGGGCGCTTTCCAGATTAGACTCAGGGTCACAACATATCTCTGAAGTGTGCTTCCACACTTCCTGTGCTGTGACACCACAGTCCCTACGCTGACCGCAGGGTGCCGTTCATATTTCCATTGCCTTGTTTCAAGTTTAATCACTGCGATATAGTGCTATAACGCCGTATATCCGGCATTAAAAGGTCGCTGTTTTTCCAGGTTAGTTTTCATGAGACTGCTCCCCCTGCTGGGTGCTTTGCTATTTATGTTTTGAATGCGATTTGCCTGAACAGAAGCATCTTGCCGCTGTTGAGAGGCTAACCTGGAAAGCGCTCCGGAGCATTCCCAGATGGCAATTTTACTTTGATTAAGCACGGAAGGGCAAGTGTACATTCACATATAGTCCAGCTTTAAGCTATTGGGGAGCACTCCGTCCATACACGATTCAGAAGTTTCCCAAATATGAATATTAATAAGGAAGGAGCTAATTACAAGGCTTGCCTTCATTCTCATAAGGTAGGCGGAACTTAAAATGCCCTGAGCAACAATCAGAGGGCTGTCATCCTGTGAAGAAAACAGCTACATGCTATATTCAAAGTAAGAAAAAAATCATTTATTTATTCATGTATTTATTAATTTATTAATGACTCTGAAAAAAGAGTGGCAGCACAGTCTTTCAAATGGTGCATGCTAAGGTAGACAATTTGGCAATCTTTTCCTTTTTAAAAAAAACCTGGTTGGTACTACTTTTTTTAAAAAAACAACCAAGTATTATTACCTTCAATAACAATTTATGAAAAATGGTGCCAGACTGGCTGGACAATGAGAAAATGGCCTCTCAAAAGACACCTGCCACTTTTTCATGTGGTGGCAATCTTCTCCGGCCAGCCTGCTTTTCTCCCCTGACTAGCTGAGGGGCTGTTTCCTCCCTCAGGCATAGAAGAGCCCTACATCACACAATTAGTGAGCAATATTCAACCTGAAGAGGCCTGCTCTCTCCCCGCCCTCCCAGCCGGCGGGCCCAGGCGAATGCTTCAGAGTGCTTGCTTGGGCCCGCTGGCTGAGGGACAATACAGGCTGGGGTGTGCATCATCCCCTGGCTGGCAGCCCTAGGCAAGCGCTCCAACATCAGAGCATTCAGCTGGGCCCGCCAACTGGGGGAGGAAGCAGGCTGTGGTCTGGGTGCCGCCTGGAGAAGCAGCCTGAATCTGGCAGGCCCAGAACATCAGAGCGTTCACCTTGGCCCACTAGCCAGGGGAGGGGAGCAGGCTGCTTCTCCAGATTGAATATTGCTAAATAATTGTTTGATGGAGGGCTTTTCTACATCAAAAAGAAACATTTGTGGGAGGCACAGGGAGTTGTGGGAAAGGAGGCGGGGACACTCCCTTCCACACAAGCTTCTGAAGATCTAACCCCATATAAAATATCTAATGTCAAATATCTGCTGTGATCAGAACATTGTAATTGTTGACAGCCCTGCTGGGTTGGATACCTATACCCTATTGTGGTGCAGTTAAAGATGACACATAGAATTAATCATCACAAATTATCTGTTGCACAAAAGGAGTGGGCTTCTAAATGAAAAAAAAACACACCTCAGACAAATTAAGAGTTGTGGAGAATCTGAAAGGTGATGGAGATGATGAAGCTCATTTTCTTTTGGAGAGTCAGGAATGGTGCACTTAGATTTAATAACTGCCAACTGAACTGAATTAAATTTGTACACATCTGATCCATATTTTTTTTTTATAAGTTCCATATATTTTTAAATGGAAAATAGCTGTAATAACCAACCAACTGAAATATCTGGGGAGGATGCAAATTCGCTATTCCAAGAATTAAAATAATTTTTTAAAGCAATGAGATGTTTCAGTAACAACACAAATCTGGCAATAACGCATGGAGAAGGGCTTTATACAAAAGAGCCTAGTTCTGTGATTGTCCTCAATCCCTTAATTGCCTCTGCAGGAGGTAGAATCCCAATTCTCATAAATACTGTGTGCTGAAATTCAAGCAACATTTATTTTGATGTCTGCCATGCACACAACTCTATTTAATTTTAATTCCTCCCTCTGATTATATGCAGATGAAACTGGGTTTTGCAAACCCAGAAGAGGATCCGTGAACTAACGTCTGGGTGTCCCAGCTGCTGCTTATGGTACAGGTGCAAAGCCTGTTAAAGGCAAGGGAGTATCCACACAATGTTCATCCAGCTTCCTGTCCGCAGCTGCTCCATTTCTGTCAGTAAAAGCCATTAGCAAATGTTTTTTTCACTGATGTGGCTTTGAGGTCATTTGTTTCATGAAAGGAGAAATACAGGGTATGGGCACGAGAGCAAGTTGCTGGGAATTTTGTAAGCCATTCTTGCTCAAAGCAGGAAATTCATTGCTACAGCACTCCCAACAGATGACGATCCAGCCTCTGCTTTAAGTCCTCCAATAGTAAGTGTCCAACACCCTCCTTGTTAACTGCTCCATTATCAGATTGCTCTTTCCATGAAGAAGTTTATCCTAATGTTCAAAATCTTTATCAAAGTTAAGCTATATAAAAACTTTGCATACAATGGAGAGATTAATAAATTCATTCAGCAGCCAAAGAGCCCCTAGGGACCTCCCAGATGGCAAACTTCAAGGTTCCCCAGGAGTGGTGGGTGTGCGTTTGCACATGGGGGGGGGGACTTACCTCTAAGTCCCTGTGAGGTATCGGGGAGCACTCCATACAGGATTCGGGTTTTTCCATGCACATTGGAGCTTAGCCCAAATTATCCCCGTGCTAAAAAGTTCCACTTTCTACAATGGCTTTTGAGAATACTTCAAACCACCCTGATGTTTCTTCTGAGATGTATGGAAGGACCATAGTGATAGAGCATTGACTTCTTTCTTTGCACTTAAAAAATAATAATTGCTGGGTGGTCTTGAGGAACACCAGCAAGACCACCCTCTTTGCTGAGTCAGTGGTCTTCTACAAGACCACAGACCATGGGTGGTGGGGGAGAAATGGGAAAGAAAAAAGGATTCACACACCCGCCTCTGTGCTTCTCTGCCTGCCTGGGCTTGCTCTCCTCCCTGCAGCAGCTTTCCGGCCAGGAGGGCAGGTGGGACAGGGAGGGATGGAGGTTGCCCGCTGGGTGATCTTGCAGAAGACCCCTTATAAACAAGTTTTTTAAAAAACTATATATACATTCATTGAAATGAAAGATTTTTGAAGGGCACACCATGCATATGTGCTGTGGGGAGGGAGGCGTGGCTTCCCAGCTACTCTGGAAAGCCATTGGCCAGAGAAAGGCCAATGAACAGAACAGGAAAAATTTGAAAGGAACGGAGGGGACACCGCATCAAAGCAGCCCTATGCAAATACCCTCAGAATTGTTGTTATTTCAGCTTCAGGCTGTGGCTTCTATGTGACTAATGATTAGCCATGTAATCTCACAATCAAGCCTGCCGTCTGAGAAAGCCCCATGTTAACTGCCTCTATATTTGTATCACTCATTTCATATTGGGATGAGCAATCCAGAATTAAATAGGCAATTGTAGGAGACTATTTTGGACCCCTTGGGTCCCCTGCCTGTATTTTAAAATGAAAGGTTTGTTTATTTAGGATCCCACCAATGAAATCACATATTTTATTTCACAAGAGTTCCTTCACTGATACTGTATATAGTTGGAAGACTGCAGCTAAACACTGAACACATGGATCTGAGTTAATTAATTTCTCACTGATTCCAAGATAATTTTTCCAAGCAGGATTGTGCGCATGTATACTTCTATAGACAATTTGTACAAATGGATTGATATTTCTTTTGATCACACTAATAAAATCAGAGGATTGTCTTTAATGCCCATTGTGTCTCAAGAGTACAAGTGCTTCTTGTCAGAATACTGCCCAAAGATGACTTAACTCATCCCTCACTGAAGTGCTTGAAGTTTCAATCCAGACAACCTTTTGGACATTGGAAATCATGAAACAACTCTCACAATCTGATTCTGTGCTTACATATGAGGAAAGCCTAGTTCTCTCACTGAGGAGTTAAACTAAGCTTGTGCCTGGGTTTTATTAGTTAAGACTGCAGGTGGGATTCACGTGATTATATGCTCCTTTATACATGCCCCCCCCCAATCTAGTATGTTCTAGCCTAACCTCTCTAACATGCTAGTTTTCTATGTGGAGGGATTTCCAAAGAGGAAAGCAGTGGCTGGGGTACCCTCCCCCCCCACCCCCAAGGTTTCCTGCATAGAGCAACCTGGCTTGATATAAAGCCCCCGTGGCCTACCACGCTCATGGGAGAGCTGTATAGAAGGGGTTGTTTTGTTGTCACACATTATTAGAGATTCTGCATGACACCCCGGACCCCACAGAGGGTTCTTTTCATGAGTTGTGAGGGCATGTTCCCATGGCCTTACACTCTCATGAGCGAGTGGTCTGCTCAGGATCAGCATCCATTGTCATTACACATTTAATTGCTCTTCACTGTAGCAATGCTGATCTTGCTGCCTGGCCCTTCTCATGAGTAAGCCTAGGGAGTGCAAATGTCCCCAAAGGGGAAGCAGCTGCCCCCCTCTTCCCTATCCTTTTTGTGGGGGGTAAATAGATTTTGGCTGTCCAAGAATTCTTGTTTGGGGCCACCTTTTAAACCCGATCCTGGGAAACCACCAGGCAAATGTTCCTGTCCTGGCACGATAATGGGATACTTTGTTTATGTTGCCACCTGTGTTTGTGAACATAGATCATTGCTTTATTCTTGGGGAGAGAGAAGCACTTACTGCTCATCATGTCATCCCATCCCCTTTCTCCTCTGCTTGCCAGGAGGGAGGCAGCAAAGGACAGAGTGGGAAGAGGGAATGCCTCTGTGCTACTTTGCTGCTGACAAGTTTGGGTTGGGACACGGTGGTGTCCCTGTTGCCAGGCAACTCCAGAGCTGAATCGGAGACAGCAGGGGCAGGGCTGGTGCTTGGAGAGGTGGCCAGCAAGACGTGCTGCAGGCATGGAGCAAGCACGATCCTAGGCAGGTCTACGCCACCATCTCTATGATTGAGGTTCCTAAATCTGCTTGAAACCACGGTTATGGTGGCATCTGGGTTCGGACATCACTTTGGTGGCAAAACCTCAGGTCTAGGTGGCGAACCTTACTTCAAACCGAAGGTTCAAATTGGATTTTGGCAAGGCAGACTGCAGGTTGCTTCGGCTCAAAACCGTGATTGCACAAATTCGGATATAATTGAGTTCCAACCTCTGCCCTGTTTAACTCCGTTTTCATGTTATGTCCAAATTCAGCCATAGATTTTCTGAAGGAAAGTGTCCAATGTGCCATTTCCCTTCAGACAATGTAGCTTCAGAAAAATGGCTAAATTCTAGCCAACAGCCGCCAGATCCCAGCCCACATCCACTTGAGTCCTACCACTTGCTGGCTGGAAAACAAAATGAATCGGGGTGGTCTGAGCCCATCCTTAGTGATTTCTGAAATCAGTACCAAATAATTAAGCTACGATAGTGCTATACAAAAGACATGTATCGCTTGGCATCATTATCCCCCTAATAAAAAGGCCCTCTTAGGCATGCAGAATAGCTTGAAGTGCTGCCACTCGGAGAGGAGTCCCTCCTACAAATAGAAACTTGGTGGGAGTGGAGATAAAAACGGTTGAGATTTGGCAGCTGGTCTTCTGAGGGAGTTCTGAGGAAAGCCTTCATCCAAGTGCCAGCTGTGTCTGTGAAGTGTCCTTGTGGTCTGCTTCAATGTTACCAGTCCTTAAATGTACTCCCGAAAGAAAGAGAGCAAGAGAAGGGGAGCAGTGTTGCCTCTAACAGGGATTTCCAGATGTTGTCAACTACTACTCCCATAATCCCCAAGCAAAGGCTATTGTAGCTAGGGATGCTGGGAGTTGTAGTCAATATCTGGGAATCCCTGTTAGAGGGAACACTGAAGGGGAGATACTTTTTTTTAGTAGTAAGAGTGCAGCCTTTTGGGTTAAGCCTGTTCTGTTGTTGATTTATTTTTCATCAATTTAATCCTGTAACTCGGTGATTTTCACTATTTTATAAGTGGGGGACACTTTGGCAAAACAAACAAAAAGAACCTTCAATGTGAGACCCATTTCCTAGTGTGTTCACCTCTGCATAGTACTGCACTCTCTTCTTAGTGAAGGGAAAACCCTTTAAGAGAGACAACCCTCCGTCCCTCTTAAGAGCTCTATGGGGAAAGTGCTGGGAAGGGCTACACTTCCCAGTACTCCTGTATTTACCTGAATCCAAGACTAGTCCCCACCCCCCAGTTCTTTGATACTAGAAGTTGGGAGGTTGTCAAATTCAGAATCCTGTTCCTTTTGAGTAAATGCAAGTATAGTGATATAACCTGTATTTAACCTCTGCCTTTTAAGGGGGGTTGTCTTAAATTCAGAATTGTCTTCGATTCGGGTAAATACAGTAAGTGGAGGCCTTCCAAGATGCTACAGAGGCTCAAAGTGGAGGAGCCCATCCAGCACTGAGCAAATTACAGGACTGTACTGTGGGAACGGTCATCGCCACATGGTGCTGGGGGAGTGTGCAGCTGAAGCTTTGCACAGACCCAATAAACAATTAGTCAGAGAGCCACACTTAAGAGTTGATGGGAGCTGCTACTGGCTCCCAGACCTTACAATGAAGAATACTGCTGTAATCCCTTGGAACCCAAATAAACCTACCACCTATATTAGAGAAATCCAGTCTTGTTTTGTTGGTGAAGAATTCCTCTCAGACAATCTTCCTCATGACATCTTCAACCCAATCATGTCCTGATATTTACTTAAATGGTTGTTCCTTCACAGACTCTGGTTCCCTAAAAGAGTAGTGGCAGCAATCCTAATTATTTTACAATATAAAAGGCCTTATTCACTCCACTGGAGGTGGGTCATGTCATACCCTCCTTGGAAGTGACAAAATATTAGTAATAATACTCTGGCAATGCATTACAAACCCCAAAATGCTGCATAGTTTTGAAGCCACACAATAATCAACTAATTTTTTTTTTTAAAACCAAGCAATCAACAATATAATTTATCAACACTAGGGGGCTGTTTTGCACAAGCTGTCTTCTTAGTGCTATCTGCAGCCAGCCCATGGATGACCTGCAAACTTATTCTTTTTAAGCTACACTCTAGACTGCTAGCATGTTGTGAAATCATCATATAAATGTGTTAAATGTACTTTAATATAAAGTTAAGAGAAGCCAAGTTGAAGCTTGGAGATTTTTATGGACAAATCCTTTAAAGCAACCTTGTCCCTCAAAATCCATTTCTGACCTTCACAATCAATTTCCTCCCTGGAAATAGTTTTTCTCCCACTGGACCTTCCTGGGCACTCGAAATAGCCCTATATGCTGGAAGTGTGAAAATCTGATGCTTTTCCTTTCTCCTCCCCATGGACTGAAATCCCTCCTCCCTCATCTTGGACACAGTTGGTTGAAGAAGTGATTCATGATCCCAACTGATTCCCAAATTTGGGTATCCTGTATGGCAGGTTGTTACATTATGAAAGTTGTATGACTGGCTCTGTGCCTTATTCTGATAGCATGTAACATAATCTGAGCATTCCTTTTTCCTAGAAATGCTGTCTTCATTCTAAAGAGAACTTAAAATTATCTCACCTTATTGCCAGATAATATTTCTGAACAGCAATTGATTTTTAATTGCAAGGTACCATAGACTTTATTTAGTAGGAAAGCTTATTTTATAGCTCTGGAAGTATATCCTGCATATTCTGCCACGGATGAATTACAACTATTTCCACTTAATCACAATTCAAGAAAGAATTAATATAAATTTTATATTATATATATTCCACTTTCTTCTCTAACTCTTTCAATGTATTTTCATTCCACTTTGTTAATGAACTTTTCTCTATGAAAGACCTACCATATACTGGATTAGGACAATGTTTCATCTTAGTTGTCAGCCTTGCATATACGGCAAAACCAACTCCTTTAGTCTTAAACCTCTCTCTCTCTCCCCCTCTGTCTTGGCAGAGACCAAATTTGAGATTTCAGGCGTAAACAAAGCAGACACCCTGAACTGCAGAGCTCCCTTTCATGTTTGCTACTCTGTTCTGCTTTTCTCACTGATGAGCAGATAACTCAAATCAAATAACCCATTTCAAGGCAAACCAGCCCACTGCATAAATGTCTAATTTAATGAATCATTTGGTTGATCTTCATACTGGTGAATGCTGCCTTATACGATTTATTTTGCAACGCAAAAACTCTGGCTCAGAATAGGATATATAATTTAAACATTTTTCCAGACACAGGTCACTCAGATGAAGCTTTTTCCAAACTAGGTTTTCTATAGAGCTATAGAAACTCTTGCATGCTCATGCACATGACTCTAGCTGAACTTCTAGACATTTCACATATATTGTTTATATTTCCCCTCTACTCTCATGTCAATAACAGTTTCCCACCAAATATTTGAAAGTAGAGAGATGGACAAGAACATTTTTATTTGAGGGGGCTGGGATTCTTGCTATGAGTTAACACATTTATTTTTGCTGTGTACAAATGTGATCGTTTAAAATAGTACTTTATTCAGTCGGCTGAAATGACACACAGTCTATGTATAGTTAATAGTTTTGACCTAGCGAGCTACACTGAACTTCCAAAAATGCTCAGTGGTTTCTTTACTCTTTGACCAAAGTGGCTAAGAAAATCCAAAGCAGTTTTAATAATTTCCCAGCACTTCTCTTCAACTCCTCTTTTCATCTGTTTAAAGATACTTTTGAAGATTCGTAGGAAGTTATTTTGCTTCTTGTGGGACACAAAGAGTTGCTTAATCTCTACTTGGATCAGCTCTATCAGAGTCAGATAAAAGGTAAATATTTGTTACCCAATATTATCATTTGTTTCCTGTGCTGAAAAGTGATTAGATTTCATTATAACAGATAGCCACTACAGGATAGAGTTAAAACATGTTTAATCCTCATTTATTCTAATGAGACAATATTTTGAGAAAAATTTCCTCTCCCCGTCCCGATTCATGTTATGGGTTTGAGAGCTTTGTTAAAATGGGCTGTGCAATTTCAGATTGATTAATCAATCTAATGACATTTTATGAACTGTTTCTAAGTCCCAAAGATGTGTATTTCAAGTGTTTTTGAGAGAAACAAGAATTCTGATATGGAATTAAAAAAATTTAAAAAACCAAGGGGAGGAACACTTTTTGCAGAAAATTTCAACCAAATTCTTCTACGTATGACATGAACTACTAAAGACTAAGCATTGGCAAACTGAGAATTAAGTAAGTGTACCATCAAACAATCAAAAGCCATTTGATTACTTTAATAACTTAGTAAGTAAGTTATCATTAAGGATTAGCTCAGTGTTATGCTCTTGCCCATAAGAACAATGTCTGGGGAGTGTATTTATATTTTTTAAAGTGCTTCAAGAGCCATATGTGCTTTCCATCCTTCCCTCCCTTCTTTCTATCAAAGAGTTTTCTCACTAACTAAAGTACTACTTAATAAATGAGGCTAATAGCTTCTTAAAGTGACTGTACAATGAACAGGATCCTCTCCTCTTCAGGAACCGAAGTATATGAAATTTCCATATGCTTTCTTTTCATTTTGGGATGTCTGGGGAAGTTGAGCTGCAGATGCTGCTAATGCTGCTACTTCTGTTACCAATGGCATTCAGACTGACAGCTCTTCGTGCCAAAGCAACAACTGTACTCCATAGCTCTGGAATAAGACACTGGCAGCAGCAGCAGCAACTACCCCCCCATCTCCACAGAGACAACAGCAGCCAGCCACCCTACTACCACCCTAGCACTATCGGGCGTCTCTCCAGGGTTTACTACTAAACTTCAAGAAGTGAAGTTGGGAATCGCACCACTGGAGACACATGCAGGTTTCCCGGCTTTGAGCTTTGGGTCCAGTTCTCTTTGTTCCCTTCAGTCAGCCTGCAAAGAGATCGGCATGGAAGTGCTTACAAAGTCGCCTGCTGAGCAGATCATTATTCAAAAAGGGAATGCTGGAGAAAGCAGCCGCCGAATGATGAAACGCCAGTCTCAAGAGCCATCAACATCCTCCTCCAAGGAATCGAAATATGTGGAGATTTATGACAGAGGGAGAGGAGAGAGTCCCCAGACTCTAAAACTGACTTTGGCAGGGAATGGAAGTGAAGTGGCCTTTATCAGACCTAAAAATGGACCTTGTGGGATCAGTGAGGTGAACAAATTGGCTAACAATATGGTGGTAGACAAATCTGCAAACCGAGCATCCCAGGATTATAAATCTAAAATGCAAGGCACTCCTTCCCCCATGGGGGTGAAGGCTGATGAGGTGGGGGGAAGTATCACTGGCACCAGCTCAGGAGGGTCTAATGGGAACACTCTGTCCCCTAGTATCTCCAACGTTCAGCTTTATACAAACGGCTGCCCAGAATCATCCTCATCCTCTTGTCCTTCACCGGTACAAAAACCAGGCAGCTTTCCAAAAATGGATGACATAGGAACAGAGGGGAAAACCTCCTCTTCTTCATTTGGATATGAAAGTGATGAGGACGATGAGGTAGACTGCAAAGAAATCTGTTTGAGTAACCAGAGAGGAGGGTGCAGGCGTGCTTCACAACGTCTGCAGTCCCAAGACAGCTACACCAGTGAAAACAACAGTAATAATAATGATGAAGCACATTATATTACAACCCATGAAATCCAGCTTAGCGAAGTGGACCATGACATGGACTTTGACTACGGATTAGCCTCTCGGTGGGACTTTGAGGACAACAACGTGATCTATTCCTTTGTGGATTACGCTTCCTTTGGGAGTGAAGAGACTCTTGCAGACACACAAACAGAAGAGGACAATAGCTGTTATCTCAGCACAACCACCAGTGATCCCAATAATCAGACAGACAGTATCGATAATACCAGCAGTACAGAGATAGTCAGCATTAATTCTGAAAATGATACCCCTAGCACAGACAAATGCGCCAGCTCGGAAGAAAGTCAGTCCAAGAACCTCAGCAACATGAGTGAGAATTCTGCAGGCCAGATACTCCTATCAATCAAACCAACTTCCAGGGCTATAAATGAGCCTAGCAACCAGCACGAAAAGCAAAACATTATTTATGCTGCCAAGCATGAAGGCGACATGAGCCTCTGTGTCTCCACAGCTCATGAACGAAATTCAAGTTTAAAACAAGATGTGTTTCATGACTATGCAAAAAAATTCATTGCAGTTCCTGCACGTTTGCAAACAAAGTGTGGAGCCATAAGAGCAAGGGAACTGGGAGGATATTCAAGTGGTGCCTCCAGCGTGGTCAGTGAGTTGGATGATGCAGATAAAGAAGTAAGGAGCCTGACGGCAAGAGCATTCCGGAGCTTAGCTTATCCCTACTTTGATACCCTGAACTTGAGCTCCAGTGAATCCTCCACATCTCTTTCGGATCACACCCTAGGAATCAACCGGTGGTCAACTTACTTGGATTTAAAGTGTGGCAGCCTTGGGCAGAAAGCAGAGCAAAATATTTTCAAAAGCAACTCCACATCTGCTGGATGGAACAGAAGCACTGGGACAAAGACATCCAGTGACCAGTTCTACGTTCACTCCAACAAGTCACAAACTAAAGCATTAGAGTTTGTTGTCAGCAAGCTTGATGGAGAAATAACACACGTTGAAACACCACCTTGCTTTGAAAAACGGATCCAGTCAGGCTCCCGGGTCGTTACTTTATTGGAGACTTTGAATTTCAGCAGCAATATTAATGCGGGTGTCCCCAGACCTGCTAAACCTTCTGAAAATGCTGCTGCTAGATCAGGTTGCACAGATGAGATTACAGAAACACTGCCAAAGGAGCTGGGCAATGAAGCTTGCAAACAAACTGGGCTGCCTGCAGAAAGCATGGAAGGCACACAGAAGAAATCAAAATTTGCATCCAGTCTCCTCAAAAATGTTATATCTAAGAAAATGCAACTGGAGCATGAGTTCAAAATGGAAAGGGGAGAGATTACAGACACCTCATACTCCGGTATGTCCAATTCCTTATCTTCTAAAAAGATAGAAGGCACCTCCAAAGAGAAGTTAAGGGATGGGGGTTTGCAGAGACAGAATTCTAGGTATTCAGAAGCCAGCTCTGACTACACTATTGTAACAGCTGATGATCTGGGCGAGTTTTTTGATAGCAAGTCACCTACTTCCAAGCCATCTACTCCCAGGGAGGGAAACATTAGCTTGGATCAATCACTTTCTGAAACATTCTTAGAAGAGGCATGTAAAATAAAAGAGAGCGCTTCAGAAACTCTCAAGGCAACTTTTCTCCGTAGTCAGAACAGTGCATTTAGATCATGGAAAGAAAAAAAGGCAGAGAAAAAAGATGAAAAGACTCCTGTGGAAAACCTGAAAACTTCATCCAAAAGTGACTGGAAAGCTGATTTGGGAGAAATCTCAGCCTGCAAATCAACTAAGATGTCACGTCTCTTTCTCCCAAATATTCAACAAACAACCAAAGAAAATCAATGCAGCAAGCAGGTGACAAAATATTCGACAGCAACCAATGCAGTAGCACAAACTGCCATTGCCACTACGATGATAAAGCCTAAACCACCTGAGATCAAGATCAGCTTGGGCAGTGTGCAACAGAACAAAGACCACCCATTCAATATTGCTAAGCTCCTCACACCAAAGATAGCTGGAAATGTCCCAAATTTTTTCAAGGCAGCTGAAGACATTAGATGCCAGCAGCAAAAACAATTTAAAGGGGAGGGTATGGATAAAGTGCCCCAGTTTCTGGTACGTGACGTAAGAGAAAGCAAGCCTAAGGTCCAAGGGCCTATCCATCAGGTGAGAGATGTCAGGAAACTAATCAAGAGTAACTATGGCCATGAGTCAGGGGATAACAGCAGTGACAGAGGCAGTGTGAACTCTGATCAGGGAACCTCGGAACAGAAACCCAAGCAGCTGATGACAGCAGGCATGCTCAGGCCTCTGTCTCCCATGGTGATAACGTGTCAGGCTGTAAGCAACAGCAAGGAGGACAAAAAAGCCAGCAAAACTTCAGAAATGGGGGGCAAAGCAAGCAGCAGAGGCAAAGTGTTGCCTTCCAACCAAGAGGGGACAATCCTAGTGCACAGAACCTCAGGGCGGTTACCTGTGGCCACCATTGCTCCTAACAAAAGTGACCCGCACCAGCCCGCTGTGCTGAAGATCGTCTCCAAAACATCGGTGCCCTGGAGGCAGCAGCCACAGCCACCACTGCAGCCACCACCGATGCCAGTGGAGAAGAGCAGCAAGGTAGGGCCACTGGTGGTGGCTGCTGCAGAAGAGGAGCTTGCCCGGGAGGAGGTGGCTAAAGCACCCGTCACCATGAACCACCACCAGGCCCTGCAGAAGCTCACAGCGGCAGTCCGCAGTATGGAGGAGCTCTACAGCTTCAGCAAGAACGAGTGGAAGCGCAAGAGCGACCCGCTGCCCATCACCGGCAGCCATGTCCTCTCCCTCATCGCCAGCGAGGAACGGGCCTTGGGGGCCAGTGCCAGGGAAGAGTTGGTGGCCGGGGCCCGGGCAGAGAGCCAGGAGGCAAGTGACGGGCACAGTCTGGGGTTAACACCCGCTAGTAGCATCGCCCCCAGCCGGGCTGCCCCAGAACGCCAGCCCCGCAGCAGGACGGCCAACCCCACCAAGAACACCGAGAAAGTCTCCGCCAAGACCGCGGCCTTCGAGAGCCTGGCGCTGGCTCGAGAGCGGCCACGCGGGCCCGGCTTCCGTGGGGAGATGGTGGCGGCCGCCTCAGGGGCGGCGGAGCGGGGCAGAGCCCCTGGGGTGCCCCGCAGCAGCACCTTCACCTTCAGTGCCCAGAAAGCCAAGCAGCCCGAAGAGCCTTCGCCGCCGCCACGAGGCCTCAAAGGCCAGGCTGCTGCGCCTGCGCCCCGCTCCATCAAACTCTTTGGGGACAGGCAGGGCCTTGCCGAGCCTGACAAGGGACCCAAGGCGGCGGCGGCGGCGGCGGCGGCGGCTCCCGACTGCGGGAACTACTTGGCCATCCCTCTCAAGGCCTCGTCTGCAGAGCCACCGGCAGCAGCCTCCGGGGCAGCAGGAGGAGAAGGAGGTGGTGGCGGCCGCTCGGGCCTAGTTTCTGCAGCAGCGGCTGCAGCCGCCCTGTGCGGCCAGCAGCCCTACAGCTCGGGCAGGAACCAGGCAGGCTCCATTCCGGCGGCCAAGGCGCAGCAGCAGCAGCAGCAGCAGGCGGGCAGGGAGGAGAGCAGTGCTGCTGCCCCTCCGCCGCCTCCTGCCCCTCAGCAGCCTCCGGTGGCGGCGGCGGCGGCAGCTGCGGCTACGCCTCAGTTTGAGGTTTCTCCCGCGCAGATCTTCCCGCAGGCGTTGTCCCTGGCCGCGGCCGCCGCCGCCTTGACGGGCGCCCAAGCCGCGCCGCTGCTCTGCTTCTCACCCCCGATGCCCGCCCCGGCCGCCGCCGCCGAGCCCGCCACTTTCCCGCCGCCTCAGACGCAGCGCAAGGTGCTGCTGGACCTGAGCACGGGCCAGTGCTACGTGGTGGACACGCCCGTGCAGCCGCCGCCGCAGAAGCGGCGCCTTTTCGACCCGGAGACCGGGCAGTACGTGGAGGTGCCGCTGCCTGCGCAGCCGCCTCTGCAGCCGCCTCCTCCGGCCATGGCCCCAATGACTCTTCCCATGTCCCCGCTGGCGCTGGGCACGGCGACGGGAACGTACGGCGCCCCAGCCTACATGTTCTACCCGGGCTTCCTGCCAGCCGTCTTGCCCGCCAGCGCCCTGCAAGGCCAGCTCGCCCAGCAGCAGCCCGCCAGTGGCAACAGCGAGCTCAGCGCCGCCTCCACAGGGGCCTCCAGCCCCGGGGCCGAGAGCCCTTACTACATGCCCACCGGCAACGGCACGCAGGTTCCGCAGCAACAGGCGGCGGCCGGCAAGGCGAAAGCACCGCTCATCAGCATCACTTCGCAGCCCCTGGGCCCCAGGATCATCGCGCCGCCCTCCTTCGACGGCACCACCATGCGCTTCGTGGTAGAGCATCGGTGATGGAGAGCCCGCCGAGGGATGCCACTGATGCTGCTGCGACGGGTGAGTTGGCATCTTGCCGGGATGCAAGAGCGGGCACGTTTCCATGCCGCTGCTACTGAAGGGGCTGTCTTGCAAAAAAAAAAAAAAAAAAAAAAAGCCTTCGGAGGAAGGTGTGAAGGTTGAACCCACTGCCTGTTTTGCAGCAAGGTTTAGTATACAGCTGCATTTTGTGCATGCAGAACCAAAAGAAAGTGCAGTGGGAACTAACTTTTTGTGCAGCTGAGCCTATGGAGTTTAATAAGGGAGCAGGCTGTTTCTTAAAAAGAAATAGAGGAGGAAGAAGAAACAGAAAGTAAATGTGAATATTTTTTCCCGTTCAATCTTCATAACCTTATGTAAAAGGGGCGGGGAGGAATCTAAACCGTTTCCACGTTCTCTCCCATTCTTTGCAAGCCATTTTCATCTTCCTTTCCTACACTCTGTCTTTCTTATTTTCCCTCTCCTCCTATCTCTCTTCTTGTTCATTGTCATTTCCCCTTCCATCCCTCCCTCTCCCCCCACCCCCACTTTCCCTGTTTAAAAAATTGGAGTAAGAGAATGTCCATGGATGGGGGTGGGCTGTACCTGCTGCTTGTGCAATGGAAACAAAGCTTAGAATAAAACTTGTTTTGCAAGGTGCATGCTGCAGCCACAGTAGGAACCCACTGTAGGAAAGGCCACCTGGCACAATAAATATTTGAGTAACCTTCCAAAGCAGGAGCCCTGTTGCTTTGCTTCAGAAAGAACAAAGAGTCTTGTGGCACCTCATAGACCTAGACATTAGGTCTAGACATTTAGTCTAGACTTTAGGAAGAATGTCCCAAGAGCCGTTAGAAACAGAGGAAGGAACCGTCTGCCTCTTCCAGTGGCAGGCTCTCCTCTGGAGATTTTCAAACAGAAGCTAGATGACCATTTATCATTGGTGATGAAACAGATTCCTGCTCTGAGCAGCAGCAGCAAGTTGGACTAGAAGTCCTCTAAGTTACCTTCCAACTTTGAAATTCTGTTATTCTAACAGTGGGGAAGTAACTTGCCTAGGAATCAAGAGGTTGCTGGTTCGAATCCCCACTGGTATGTTTCCCAGACTGGGAAACACCTTTATTGGGCAGCAGTGATATAGGAAGATGCTGAAAGGAATCATCTCAAACTATGCAGGAGATGGCAATGGTAAACCCCTCCTGTATTCTTCCAAAGAAAACCACATGGCTCTGTGATCTCCAGGAGTCGACATCGACTCGACAGCACAACAACAGGACTAGCAAATTTAATAGCATACAGTCATACACAGTCCACTTTATAAGATGCAAGATACATTTCATGAAATAGTCCACAGAGGCCTATGCGATAATAAAATCTCTAAGACTCTTTATTGTGTCATCATCACTCATACATAGAACTCTAGATGTAGGCTGGATACCATTGTGGCCACATTCTGACAACCAGAATGACTGCGATTAAAGAGTTAACCACGATTGACAAGCCCCACACCCTCCCGCAGAGCGTGTGGTGAGAACCTGGAATTTCCTGGTAATCCTGGTTAAATTGCTGCATTTCACCAGGGATCTCTCCACACAGCTGGCTTTCTCACGAATTTTCTATGAGTCTTTACTTCGAACTCAAAGTTATCCCGAAAACCTAATGCAAAAAGTGGATTTTTTAAACCCCGGATATAAATACTTCCTGATAGCATGCATGGACTTGAGGGTAAATCTGCCAGATATGTGAACGCACACCCTCCATTCCGGAGGAGATGCGAGCTAAAGGGCTTTAAAAGCCCTGTGTTAAAAACTTCCAACATTTAACTGGAATTGCTCACCAGGATTGGTTCATTCTCACAACATGTTCCGCAGAAGCTTGCTGATCTTGCAGATAGCAGTTAACTCTGTAACCACAATCATGCTAGTCATAAGAATGTGGTGTACAGTATGTGATTCGTGCACAATGTATGTTTTACAGTGTATATATGTGGTGTATGGGTGCTGTGCGGAAGTGTTATTGTAATATGTCCAGCCAGTAGGTGGCACTAGCATTTGCTAATAGTGATCCTAATTAGAGGCAGAGTCCTTTCCTGCTTCCTGCTTGTACTTCTTGTTGAACTTGCCTCTTCCTGTAACACAAGAAGTCTTGTTTTCTAATGGCTGCCTTCCTCTGAACTCGCATGACAGGTGCTGGAAGCCATGACAAAGCAGAGCAAACTATACATGTGTTCATTACACACATTTGATAGTGTAATATCAAATGTCTGTATACCTACACAAAAGTGATATCTATGTAGGAAATTGTTGTTCAGTGATTAATGTGGATGAAATATTCTTTTAATGCTCTGTATTTACTTGCTTCCACCACTGATTATTGCACCCTAATTATTTCGCTTTAGGGTTGAGAGAGAGAGAATGAGAATGTGTTTATGTTTCTGAAAGAAAGAGAGTATCGTGCAGGAAAGTGTATATGGGAAGACTGGGTGTGCCTGTTCAACAGCTTTGATTTCCCCCAGCCCATTATGGTTTCTCTCCGATTGCAAGGCAGGATGCATTCAAACAAATTGCTGGAAGCTACCATGGAGGGGTGGAGGAGGAGTATGATTGTGTGTTGACAGTGAGAATGTTCTGACATGTCACAGAAGTGGTGAGATTGCAGATCACTTACCCCACACACTTCAAAGAAATTCCAAGAGACATTGAGCCATGATCTCAAGACAATTGACACGCTAACACTAGAATCCCCAGCTTCTTTCTGGTAGATCTCCAATAACTGCTTAACACTCATACCACTTGCCCCTTTAACAGCTCCAGGCATAACACTCTCACATACTGTTTTTCTAAATCTGCTCAATAAACCACAGCAGGGCCTGCATAAAGTGTACTGTGTGCTTTGACCACAGTTAGCAAAGGATTCTTCTTCACAGTATTGTGCTTTATTTTCTGGAAGCAGTGTGCTTCTTCCACACTTACAGTTTAGTACAGAAGCACCTGGCCCTTCATAAAGAGAAAGCTGTGTACAGAGGGATAAACTTGAAAGTAATAAATCTTTCATCTTAATGGGAGGGATATTCTATACTTGTAGGCACACAAATAGCCTTGTCAGATGTCTCCGTGGACTGGAGCTGCAAGTAATGCTCTTCCAAGGGTCTGACTAGAAGAGACAGATATATTTGATTAAACCTCTCATTGTTTTGAAAAAATTGAAAGCAGATATAAGGGCCTCCCAGATCAGTTTGGGACTGCAAGAGAGGGGATCAATCCTTTCCCTGTGCCACTTTTTAGATTTAAAAAGTGTTTAGATGTTTAGATTAGACTTCTGTTTGATCTTTGGGGAAAATATATAGAGGTACCCCACATGGTACCTGTATATGTTTTCCCCACAGGGTAAGGAAGGAGCTTTAGAAAGGACTAATTTAGATCTGAGAAATGGTGTAGGAGGGACTGGGTTAAACCATCCCTTCCCTAGTGCTGCAGCCCTCGTTTGATTTTGGTTCCTCAAAATTGCTTTTAACTTCCACCAAAAAACCAAACAAAAACAAACACCTTCATGATGCTGCTGCTGCCTCACGTAAATGCACCCTAAGTTTGTGGACTCAGTGTGAGGTATAATCCCCAGTATACTATTAAAAAGAAAACGGTGTGTAAATTTATTTGTTTTTATTTTTAAAAGTTACTTGGATTTCACTGGCTCTTTGCCTTCCCTTTGCCCTCCCACTGTTCCGAATTCTCTCCACACACAGCGCAGCTTTTCCTCTCATGGGGTTTCAAAAGTATTTTCATCTCAACAAAAACGTAGAGTATGGAGTGGGGAGAAGCCTCAGGAGTGCAATTTGGAATGGAGAAATTATGGATATGGGAAAGGATGAACACCCCATTCTCTCTGCAACATAATATTCTTCCTAACCTGCTTTTCTTTGAAAAGCATCCACATACATTTGTGAGTAACATGTAGTTAACCAAAAAGTATTGCAAGGAGACCAAAATAAATCGAAGATTGAAATGGAAAAATGTTGATAATTATACAGTACTTAGGATAAGAGTGAAGGTCCGTTTCCAAGGTGTCACCATATTAGTGTGTTGCAAAATGTGTTTACTTGGGCAGAAGTCTCACTGGTTTCCATTGAACTTTCGTGCAGTTATGCTTAATAGGTACAAGGCGTTTAAAGGGTTAGATATAGTTGGCATACAGTAGGTCTGCACATCATTAGGCCTGGAGGCTGAATCCAGCCCTTGGGGACATTTTTGGAGGTCCACAAATAGGAATATCCTGCAGCATCAGCGGGAGCCATGAAGAGCTCTTGGCCTGTCCTGCTGACAAGCAGCAGTAGCTTAATGCAGTTGGCCACTTGAAAACAGATGTCCCCTGTCCCTGGGCCAGAACCCACTGACACCACCCCTCTTTCCCATTGCCTTTCCCCGACTCCAACCCTCTGCCCCCTCACCTTTAATTTTCAAAATCATTAATGTTGATGTAATAATGTGCTGAAAATTGACCTCAGCCCCTGAACAGCAAGTCATGGTTGGTTCTGGCCCACCAGCGCATCTTTGTGCACTCCTAGCCTACCGTAAAGTAGAATGCCAGATGTACATTGTACTTGTGTTGGATACAACAGGATTAAGCTGCTTTTTGATTGATTGACAATTGACAACAGATGTCCCTTAGCACGATGAGAATCAGTTTAGGAGTGCTCAAGATGAAACCTGGATATGGGAAATTTCCTGCACTCATTTGAAAACCAACTTTGGTTGCAAGCCTGACCTTTAGGCATAAGGGAACTGTTATAGATTCCGATGGGTTGCAATAATATATTTCATCAAACCAATGGTGTTGGTAGGCTAGCTTTATTTATTTATTTACTTTTGACTTTTCTATCCCACTCTTCCTCCAAGGCGCCCAGAGTGGTGTACATGGTTATGGTTATCCCCACACAACCCTGTGAGGTAGGTTAGGCTGACAGATGAGCGAGTGGCCCAGAGTCACCCAGTGGGATTCCGTAGCTAAGCAGGGATTTGAACTCTGCTCTCCCCAATCGCTGCACATGGACGCAGCATTCCATCTCATCACGAATCTGGCTTTTTGATGGAGCACTGCCTGTGTTTGTACTGTACAATGTTGCAGACGAGCATTTGAACATGCATATGGCAGGGTGGTATAGTACAACTACCTCCTGCTGTAGAGGGTTGCTTCTTTTTATCCTCACAACCCTATTAGCTAGGTTACGGTAAGAGATAGGGCCCGTTCAGATGCCGTGCGGATCCACAGTTAGCTCTTGCTTCGGTGTGCCATTCCTGAGCCTGAGGGGTATGTACTCCCCCTCTTGCGCCTGTGTGAGCCCCAGAAGAATCTGACTGAGATTAAAAAACTAAGATTGAATGTGACATTTGAACTGGCCAGTCTTGGTTTATTCTAAACAGCTTCCTTGGTCAGTAATATAATTCTTCTGAGGCTTGCACAGGTAAACTGTGGGTGCAAGGAAGAGTTCTACATTCCTTGCCCATACTCCCCTTTTGCTTCTTAAGTCAGGCTCTTTGTCCTCTGCTTTTGACATGCAGCAGACTAGCAGAGCCACATTTAAAAATGGCACTGTCATGCCTAGTTTGGCTTTGGTTCAGGATCAGAAGGATGCCATGCTTGAAAACTGGACTGCACTGCATGGAACAGATGTGCTGCATTGCTTAACTGCAGGCTTAAAAAAAATACTGCTGGAAATCAACATTTTATGGACAATAGCTTGGTTGGCCTTTAGCAAGTCACAGTTTCTCAGCTGAATCTACCTCACTCACAGGGTTGTTACAGGGATGAGGCAAGAATCTGTATACAACAAAATGTGTTAGATGTATAATTAATAACAGGGACTTTATTGTTAGACACTTTCTAAGAATATTTATGTTTAGGAAATATTTAGGAAATCAACAATTTAATTTATTTGTGTGTGTTTTTTCTTACAGGCACAAAGAACAAGACTTTCTCTCCCTTAATCTGAAAATGACTTGGTAATGCTAAACTCTCATATAAGCTGCTGCTTCAGTTTTCTTATGTATTTCTTACACAGTGCTTTGTACAAAACAAGTGTGAATGTTTCTCATTTCATCATGTATCCCTCCCCACCCCCACCCACTTCTGAGCTATGCATAAATTTAATTATGCCAACATGGATGGATAAATAATGGTACTTTCTGTAAAGTTTTTTTTAAATGTAGAAGCCAGGGAATAACCATTAAACCTGCATAACATATATTACTAATAACATGTCACATGTGTAAAGAAGTACCAGTGACCACTTGAAGAAGAAGAAGAAGAAAAGCAACTTTGAATGGAGGGGCAGCAGAGGGAAGGACAAAGCAGCCAAAATGATGCACAAGCCCTTTGAGGACAGTAGTGCTTCTGGAATCGCTGCTGCAGAGATGGAAGCAGCGGCAAGGCTGAAAAATCGGGCAATGATGCTAGAACCACAACCTCACTTTTCCCCATTCACAACAATGTGAAGAAATACGGTAATGCCTCTGGCGCTACTGTCCGATCTCGCCATCTTTGCCGCTGCTTCCTTCTCTACAGCCGTGGCTCTGCATGCCCTACCATCTACATAGTGCTTGTGTATCATGTCAACCACGGAGTGCATAACCCTCTCCCTACCATTCTTTTTCTTTTCCAAATCCCCCTCCCATTTCCACTGCTTTTTCTCCTTACTAGGTTCCAGTTACATGTTTAACCTCCCCCTTTAGGTGGAGTTGCGAGGGGTGGGAAGACTTAAGCACCCCTTCCTTCTGGTGCTTTTTTACCCCCTCTCAAAGCTGCTTTGCCTCCCCTCTCCCCATTTTCTTTTTAAAGTAACCATTGAGGCTTTATTACATTACATTTGCATGTAATGTGTATTTTGCCCTTAAGATTAACTTGCTACATTGTATAGGTACCACTCCATTGTCTAGGTGAGGGGAAAATATATGTGTGAAGGTAGTATAAGGTCAGTTCAGATGTAGTTCTATTTTTCAGGGGTTTTCTGAATTTGCAAGTAATACCCAGTGCACCAGAATGGCACTTATAGAAATTGGTTTCCATTTAAGTTGGTTGTAACTTTGGGATAATTTTCATTAGGAACTGAATAAGGGCTCTGGTTGACATTATAGAGATGCACTTTGATGAGCTCAGTTCAAAGCATCTACATCCTAATTCAGCTAAAGCTAGTCATATCTAAGTACCATTGAAACATTTTCATTTAACTAACTTGCTCAGTCACTTTCAGTATGATATGAAGCCTTATCCTATGCATGTTTACTTGTAAATATTCTATTGAGTTCATAGACCTACTCCCAAGTAAGTGTGCATAGCATTGCAGTAGCCTTAGTCATGGTTAACTTTAGCTGGATTGGGGCCCTGATCTTATAACTAGACACTTGATTTGGTTGGTTGCTTTTTATTATTAAAATGTGCTGTTTTGTACTGTCTTATGACATCACAAGCAGCCTTGACCTCCGTGGTTGGTTTTTTTAAAATATCAGAAAGTGAGAAAAGGAATGTAATGACATCTAGGATTATCACCAGTATTCCCTGTAACAAGGATTCCCAGACATTGTTGACTACAACTCCCAGAATCCCTAGTCAAAGGCCTTTGCAGCTGGGGATACTGGGAGTTTTAGTCAACAGCATTTGGGAATCCCTGTTACAGGGAACACTGGTTGCCACTTGTGTTCTTGAGCTTTTAACAGCTGCATAACAGACAGAAATTCACTGGTGATGCTTTGCCACCACTTTAGTTGCTTCCACACTAGACTTCCTCTCTGAAATTGTCGTTCTTTTTTCACACTGTATTCTCCTCTCTTATTGCCTCAGACCTGATTTGTGGTGAGGTGTTTTTTGGTTTTTTTGTTTTGTTAATTTGTTAATAAATCTCAGTTGCAGCACCAGCCTGTCCAGTGTTGACAAGGAGCTGTAAAGGCTTTTCATGGCTACAGGTTTTTCATAGCTACATATAATGGCTTTTCATGGCTTGAATCTCTTTGCCCATTTCCTTGCTTCCTGTTGATCCTGGCTTGCCCTTTACTGCCCCTCGAATTGCCTCTTTGAATTGCCGCAAGTCAGTTTCTATTTCTGCAGAAGAGGGTGAAGGGCTTAATTAGTGTTTTCTTACATGCAGTTTCTTTTACTGTATTTATCTGAATCCAAGATTAGTTTTTTCCCCTAAGTTCTTTGATATTAGAAAATGGAGGGGGCGGGGTTGTCTTAAATTAGAGTGCTGTTCCTTTGGGGTAAATACAGGTATAACCTGTATTTAACCTCTATTTTTAAGGGGGTCATCTTAAATTCAGGGTTGTCTTCTATTCAGGTAAATATGGTATGTATTGCTGGTTTGCTGTTAAAAGTGGGGAAGGAAAGAATGACCATAAATCAGTAATTAAAGCATTTCCCGCCACCGTGTGAACAGAAACGGACATTCGTGAAAATCAAGGGAAAGTAAATAACAAATTCCCCAGCCAGGAACAGCAGAATGCAACCCCCCCCCCCCCAAGCTGAACCTGCAAACTTTTAATTAAAGTTACTAAGGGTCTTTGCTGAATAGTACTGCGGATAAACATTATAGGAAGCATATTGTTGGATAATATAAGCCCTATTCACACATTAGGGTTATCACACATACAATCTGTATACAATGACCAACATACCAACATATTTCAGTTTGTGACTCCTGAGGATGTGGACAAGCTGCTTGGAGCGGTGAGGCCTACCACTTGTTCTCTTGAACTTTGTCCAACATGGCTTGTTCAGTCTAGCAGGGAGGTTGTTGTAGACAGCCTGGTGGATATCATAAATGCTTCTCTGAGGGAGGGCAGGATACCTCCTTGTCTTAAGGAGGCAATCATTAGACCTAAAGAAGCCTGCATTAGATCCCTCGGAGTTGAGCAATTATAGGCCTGTTTCCAACCTCCCATGGCTGGGCAAGATAATTGAGAGGGTGGTGGCCTCTCAGCTCCAGGCGATTTTGGAGGAAACGGATTATCTAGACCCATTTCAAACTGGCTTACGGGGGAGCTATGGGGTGGAGACTGCCTTGGTTGGCCTGATGGATGATCTTCAATTGGGAATTGACAGAGGAAGTGTGACTCTGTTGGTCCTTTTGGATCTCTTGGATCAACCATAGTACCCTTCTGGAACATCTGAGGGTGTTGGGGGTGGGAGGCACTGTTTTACAGTGGTCCCATTCCTACCTCTAAGATAGATTCCAGATGTTGCTCTTCAAAATCGGAGCTTAAGTATGGTATCCCTCAAAGCTCTGTATTTTCTCCAATGCTTTTAACATCTACATGAAACTGCTGGGAGAGATCATCAGGGGATTTGGAGCTGGGTGTTACCAGTATGCTGATGACACCCAGATCTACTTCTCCATGTCAGCTTCTTCAGGAGCTGGCATATCCTCCCTAAATGTCTGCCTGGAAGCAGTAATGGGCTGGATGAGGGAGAATAAACTGAAGCTGAATCCAGATAAGACGGAGGTACTTATTGTGCGGGGTCAGAACTCTAGACATGATTTTGATCTACCTGTTCTAGATGGGGTCACACTTCTCCAAAAGGAACAGGTTCGCAGTCTGAGAGTACTTCTGGATTCACACATCTCCCTGGTTTCTCAGGTTGAGGCGGTGGCCAGGGGTGCTTTTTATCAGCTCCGGCTGATACGCCAGCTGCGCCCATTTCTCGAGATCAGTTACCTCAGAACAGTGGTACATCTATTGGTAACCTCCAGACTTGACTTTTGTAATGTGCTCTACGTGGGGCTGCCTTTGTACGTAGTCTGGAAACTTCAGTTCGTTCAGAATGTGGCAGCCAGGTTGGTCTCTGGGTCATTTTGGAGAGACCATGTTACTCCTTTACTGATGGAGCTACACTGGCTGCCAATAGGTTTCCGGAAAAATACAAAGTGCTGGCTATAACTTTTAAAGCCCTAAACGGCTTAGGCCCTGGGTATCTAAGAGAGCATCTTCTTCATTATGAGCCCCACCGCCCATTGAGGTCATCTGAGGAGGTCCATCTCCAGCTACCACCAACTCTTTTGGTAGCTACACCGAGACTGGCCTTCTCGGTCGCTGCCCCGAGATTGTGGAATGCGCTCCCTGCTGAGATACAATCCTCCCCATCTCTGGCAAGTTTCAAAAAACACCTGAAAACCCATCTTTTCACCCAAGCTTTCTCAGCTTCCTAAAATTTGGGGTTTTAATCTCTGGTTTATTTTTAAATTGTTAAATTATTTTTAAGTTTTTTTGTATATGTTTTTAGCTGGTTTTATGCTATTGTTAACAGCCCAGAGACAAAAGTTTAGGGCAGTGTACAGATTTGATAAATAAATAAATAAAATAAATAAATATTATACAAGCTTAGGAGGGCGGAGCAAGAGCTCCACCCTCACAAAGAGCCAGCAAACTATCTGCACTCAAGGCTTGTCTCACGGTGCACAGGGACGGGGAGGAGGAGGTTCCGTACACACATGCAGTTACTCACACATTATGTTTAGTGGACATCAAGTAGTACACTTCCTACCTGTACTCTTCATTTTAATGGTCCTGTGTCAAAGTTCACTTTTCAGATAAACACAATTTAGAGTCATTCACATAAAAACATAAAGCTGTACAAACATGTGTATGCACATGTAACATAATGTCCGAACAGAGCTATAGCACTCTGTTGTCGTGCTATGTGGAACCTCTGTTTTAATTCCACTTCCAGCTAATTGCAGAAAAGCAATGTCTTTGCAGCTCTAAAGGTGTCTAGTATGGAAGCAATGTTTTATATTCATGTGGAAAAGCTATATACTTTTTATGCAGCTGCTCCAAAAGTGTAAACTCTCTTTTCAAAACTTTTATTTCAAAGGAGAGGATAACATTTATTTTCCTTTTTGTCTAAAGGTTTAGCTATAAGGTTTTACTGTATTTGTTTCGGGGGGTTTTGTTTTGCTTTTTTGTTTTTTGAAAATATATGAATTTTGGAGAGTTGTGAATGTTAATATAGAATGCGAAATCTTGTCAATTTCCTAAGCCAGCAACATGTATATTTTGGTGTCAGGCTGACGCTTAAAGATTTACCTCAAAGCACTATTGAGGAAGAAGAATAAAAAAGCTCACACTTCACTGAGCTTTTGAAATGGAGAGGTGTTGTAGGAGGTTTACTTAGTGTAGATGCTGCAATCTTAACTATGCATAGGACAGATGCACACAGGAGCATCCTGAGTTCACAGTTTGGCACAAGAAGAGCAAAATCAGCCATCTAAGGAGTGGTATCCCAAAAAGAAGGCACCATATTGTGTGGGTGTTTCTAGATTCTTCTCCCATGTAGGATGCATCATTGATGCTGACCTCAAGATTCACCCAGTCTGTAAGTGGATTGTGTATAGGTGCCATGTGGCTTGTAGATACTGGGTATACTCAGTCGAATATACTTGTCCTAACCCATCTCCCCATCCACCCCCAAATGTAAAGACATGCCTTTACTACATGTTGAGTTAACACAATCAAAATGGTGTTCTACCCAGGTTTGGGAGCTGTGTGTGCTCTCCATTTTTGGTGTAAGCAAGGTAGGAGGAAATCCTGGGTAGCTTTTCCTCCTACCTTGCTTCCACAAAACCACTTCTACCCAGGTTTTTTTCTACACAACCAAAAATTGGGAGCACACACAGCTCCCAAACTGGGGTAGAATACAGTTTTTGATTGTGTTAATGACCTCATTATGTTGTGCTGAAATTAGTACAGTTTATTATTAGGTTAATTAGGAGGGTTGAGGTGCCAATTTTCCCTTATGGGTCTACCATTTTCTGGTTGTGATTTTACTAGAATTGCCACCAAAGTGAATTTGACTGTTCCTGTTCAGGTGCAATGTCTGAGGAATTTCAAGGGAACCCAAGAGTTTTCCTAAGAGGGATAACAAAAATTCTTCAGGGTGGTTTCAGGTATCCACAGACAGTAACTGGATTTTGCCTAAACTGAAATTCAAAGTGAATTTGAAGGAGTTCTGGGGCATTTTGAGGGAAGCCAAAAAGTTTCATTATGGCCTTAGATTTTAGTGAAAGTCATTGTCTTTGTGTGTAAGTAGTACATTCTCAGTCAATCTAGATTTATTTCATTTGTTGCATTTGTGGTGAAATACACATTGTGCTGCTGTTAGGAAGTTATCAAAACTGAAAGCAGAAATACAGTACACAAATCCTATGGAAGGAAATGATGCTCGATATAGATATTGAAGGATACAGATAACAGTTCTGCTTCTAGTTAGGAGTGCATGGAACCGGCTGGTTGGGTTCGGTTCAAGTCTGGTTCAGACCTGAACCAGACCAGGCCCGTTCGGTCCGGCACCCCCTTGAACCATCACCCCCCAGTTCGGTTTGGTCCGGGGTGGAGGGGGGTTTCTCAAACATTTTTTTAAATTTTTTAAAAAAATTAACTTACCCCCTCCAGGGGAGTTGTTGGAAGCAGTGGGGGGTAGCAGAGGTTTTCCCTTCCCCCGCCGGCCCACCTTGATGCCCATGCCGGCCAGCCAGCTCTTTGGCCCGTTCGGGTCTTTTCCCTCTGGTGCGGTGTTCATTTTGGAGGCTACCGTGCCTGTGCAATTGGCCTCTGCGTGACCCAGGCCGCCATGTTGGAGGGGGAAGGCCCAAACTGGACGGCTGGTATGGGTGTCAAGAGGGGCTGGTGGGGGGGAGGGGGAACCTCCGTGGACACACACACCTGCCGCCGCCTCCAACAACTCTCCTGGAGAGAGTAAGTAAAACAAACATCGCGAACCCCACAAACGGTCGAGGGGTGTTCGGTTCAGGGTTGGACTGAATAGGGGATGGTTCGGTTCGACACCGAACGGTCGAACCTGTTGCACATCCCTACTTCTACTTGTTGCTGTGCCATATGCGGAGGTGCCAAATCTTCCAAGAAAAGTATATCTTTTATTTAATAAATCATAGGAATTTGTGGATTTGCTCTATCAATTTTAACAAGAATAATCTTAAAAAGCGTGAGGTCCTTTAAAACTTGCAGGCACAAGCCACAACTGTGCCATACTATGCTGATACATTAGTAGCCAAGTTCTGGCAATTCCAGACATACCTGACAGCTGGCATATTACAATAATCACGGCTTCTTTTTAGAACTGGTGGGAGGAGTTGCAATAGCCCCCAGCTAGGAACGGTGTGTCGGAGGCATGTGGCTTCTAGCTGGAAGTGGTCACAATTGCTCTTGCCAATTCCAGCAGCTCTTATACGGCATGTGGGCCATGCAGTATCTGGATTCTAGTTAGCCTGTAGTTTGCCAAGGCTGGTAAGCCATCAGCATAACGCAACAGCTTTAAAATCACACATATAGCCAAAACAAACATGCTATGGTGCTCTAAAGATGAGTCTTAACTATTAATCCCAGTAGTGAATTTTTTAAAAAGTATATCTTGATTGGCTCTAAGCTACATATTTCTTGGGCCACAGTCCAACTGTGTTAAGGATGCTTAAGCAGAGCTGGAGTGTGCATAGCTGTACCCTAGATGGTGGCTTTGTTCTAAAAAGGCCAACATCAAGTGCAGCTCTCTGGATACAGGAGGAGGGCTGCAGATCCACAAGAAGTCCTCAGAGTCCCTGTGCTGAAGGCTTCTTTGCACAGTAGATGGGGCGCAGAGGGGGAGTGATTCTCACATCTTTCCCCTCTCTCCAAAATCCCTCTCCACATGTATAAATATGTTCCTGGGGACTGTGTGACCCTCAGGAACAAATTTGTACAAGTGGACAAGATTTTGGAGGAAGGAGAGATACATGAAAATCATCCAGTCATTGTAGGGATGCTTAAGGCTTCTTGCAGATCTGCAGCCCTCTCTCTGTTGCTATGTTTTCATAGAATAGGACTAGATAGTTTATTTGATTTGCCACAAGGAGAGGCATTTCCTTTTCCTGCAAGTTTCATGCATTGAAGTTGCCCCTGCTAATTTGAGCTAGTGCAGGAGAGGGCACTCCCCCACTTGCTGGCTTCAAAAGGTATTCAGCTCTATAGTAGGAATGGTGGTTGGAAGAGCAATGATGCAGTTATCAAGTGGCACCAAAAGCTCTTGAAGGTTGAAACTGCAATTGCAAACCCATCTTCCTTCAGTCTATTTAGAAAGTGGATTCCTACACAGTCAGAGTCGCATTATAGTCATTCACATGTGCTTACGAATAGCATGAGAGAGACTCCAATATGCTTTAGGTGGCAAAACTGCTAAGCCCTTATATCCTTATTAAATACACTGCAAGTGTAGATCTAGTTGGTGAGTGACTTAAGCCATTGCTTCCCATTTCCCTGCACTCCTATATGGAAAGGAATCATATCGGCTCTGAATAATGAGAATATGCAGCTTGCCCTTTTCAGCCCCATTCATTTCTAAATCATTTTCTTTCTCCCTCCCCTTCTAGTTTGTCCCCGCAACCAAATTTAAATGCATCTTATATGAAAATGAATGTTATTTTAATGTCATCCTTGATTCTCAAGGTACTCTGTCGTTTTTCAGAGCCTGCATGTGCTGCACAAAATATTTCTGTGTGATCAGTTGCAGGTTAGTATTTTTAGACTGCCAGATAGTACAGGTACAAAGGTAGTTCATTCGTACACTCAGGCACATAATACTAGCATCTGTGTAATCGGTGATGTGTATTTTTGTTCTTGTTTTCCTAAATCGGTGCTCATACAAATGTTCCACTGTACAGTTTACAAGATACTGGTTTGCACGCACGCATGCACACACACACACATCACAATCCAATACAGAGTTAGGCACACTTAATTCTGAATGGGTTTGTAACCAAAAACTCTCAGGGTTTACAGTTTTGCTCAGTATACTTGAAAGTAAAATTGGAACAACTCATTATCAGAAATACAGAGATGCTGCCCAAAACAGCAGTTCCATGTCAGGTTCCCCTGCACCTGGTCTTCCTCCATATCATGTCATTTAATGGACTTAGTGTTCTGACATTATTACACAGAGCATTCTCTCCTGTGTTTGGTTGGTGAAGGAGGGGAAACAGAGGGATGATGTCAGACCACCATTTAAGTGTTTCTGATAATGTGGCATTCCACACTTAAAAACCCAAACAGGTACCCTGTATGTAAGTAAATATCTGTAAAGATTTAAAGGCCTATAAAATATGAGTTATCTCATGAGACAATGCCAAAAATCATTTACCTCCCTCAGGCAGATCTCCTCAGTTGGCACATTTTACTCCTAGTATCAGGCTATGCTTAATCTTTATTGTTAATACTAAATAGACTTGGTGATTGCAGAAATAAAACTCCATTCTGTAAGATGGCTTTGAGATTCTCAGCTTAATATTCTGGACCCAAGTCAGGAAAGCAGTTAAGTAGGAGGAATGGGCTTTCTGATTTCAGTGGAAGCTGAGCACAGGTGTAAATATTTTTCTGGTTTTATTAATGACTTTGCAGGATTATGCTCCCAGATCCCTACGTGTATACAGGCAGATCTGTAGGGTTGATTCTCTCCAGAGATACTCAGGCTCCAGGAGATTGGGGAAATCCAATAAATATGGTGCTGTGCATATGTCTCAACATTTTAGGGAGGGGTGATAGTTCAGTAGTAGTGCATATGCTCTGCATGTATAATGTTTCAGATTCAATGCAGTTGAAGAATCTCAGGTCGCAGAGCTGCAAAAGACTGTCTGTCTAAGAGCCTGGAGAGCAGCTGCCAGTCAGGGTGGATAGTACTGCACTCGATGGGCCGTTGGTCTACTAGAAGGCAGCTCCTAATAGAACTGGAGTTATCAAGCCAGTGAAGTACAATCATGTGTCTGAAATATAGTTAGGAATGTTTGACTACTGCATAGTCAATGTATCCACATTCCCAGAAATTCCAGCTGCCATCTAAACATGAATAAGTCTGTAGTCCTTGTGGTTGCAGATATACACTTTGATAGTTGAAGGTTATGTTTGCTAAAAGCTCTGAAACTATGTGTAGTCTTGAAGAAGCTTCCATAGTACAAAATAATATGCTCCTACTTTCACAGGTTTCTGTCCTTCCCGGTGGTGTCCAGTGTGAGCTCTTTGCCCCTACTTATATATCCTGAGTTCCCTTAGCATTCTCTCTCTCTCTCTCTCTCTCTCTCTCTCTCTCTCTCTCTCTCTCTTTGGCATTTAAAAAAATTGGACAGAAAACCTAACCTGGCCTGGTTGTACCAAAAATTGATACCCCATTTGCTGATGCAGAACATTTGAAAATTGTTTAGATGACATATTTACTATACTTTGGATAGGAGTGAGTTGGAGTCAAAGAAGTGTTCACACAGTGCTATAATAGATAGTTCTATAGCTGTTCTTGTACTTTGGTTTGTGCAAGTTGTAAAAGCTGTCTTACAAGCAGAAATTTATTTGGATTTAGTTTCACTTTTCTCATGGTGCTTTCCAGACTAGCTGCTCATCAGCAGCAAAATGCCTCCGTTCAGGCAAGTTGCATTCAAAATGTAAGCAGTAGGGGGAGCGGTCTCACAGCAACTAACCACCTGAAAAAACAGCAACTTTTCCACGCCAAATATACGACGTCCTAGCTCTATTTCGTAGCGATAAAATTTGAAAAAAGGCATTGGAAATGTGAACGGCACCCTGCTGTCCCCGTAGGGACTGCGGTGTCACAACGCAGGAGGTGTGGGAGCACACTTATGAGATATGTCCTGACCCTGTTGTAGGGTCTAGTCTGGAAAGCACCCATGTAACTTTCTAGCTCAAGGTGTAAAACAGCCGTTCTGTGACTCCTTCTGTGAGGCAAAGGACAGCTTTGGATCCAAGCCTTTGAATGAATCAGATCCATCATTTAGATCAAATCAGCTAATAACAGAATTGGCTTGATTGCATTGGCCAACGTCCAGACTAACTGTACTCCAACAAGTCAGGGTTTAACATAACAAAACAGAAGGTGCAATTTTCAGCAGCCAAATGTCTAGGCTGCAACACTTTGCCTTTTGATTTTCAGTAAACTATTGTCTTCCCATGCAAGAGTTAACAAGCTTATAGTATTATGCATTTCACACTGCAACCATAGCAAGGTAAAATTCATCCCAGTGAAGAAGCATGTCTAAGCATTGGGCATCACTTTTGTGGGTTGTGCCTGCATCAAAACCCAGTAAATGCAAAGGGGGGAAAATCCTGACGGTTTCACCGGGTTTTGTATATGGCCACAGTTCCAGTCCTGAAGTATTGTACAAGCGATCTAAAGATGGGAATGACTTGTACACTATTATGTTTATGATTATTTAATTATCTTTTTGGTAGCTGCTTCAGGTAACTATCTTATGTCTATGTGAAGATGCCTTTACTACCTAGTTTTGACAGCCCTGGTGTCATTCCTCGCCACCCCGCTTTCAAAAATTGCAGCAAGGTTCAGGTTGCCTATGGGCAATACTTCTAATATGCTTTTTAAAATGATTTGGGTTTGTTGATTTTGGGACAGGGAGGATCTCTCTGTCAAGTGATGTAAGAACAGAGACATAAAGAAGGTTCAATGATCACGAAAGAGAATGTCAGTTGAATGTTTGATTTGAGTGCAGTAGGGCAAAATGGGAAGGGCAGAATGCTTTGAAGACTTTGTATAGACAAAATGGACTGCTGCTTGTGAAAAACCTAAAGACAATTATCTGGAAATATTTGACTCTTTATGCTGCTTTCAACATAGATGACATTATAGCAAGTTCTTGGCTGAAGTCTGAAGTGATCCTGTTACAGAATGCTGTAAGTTTGGAATTAAAGGACAGCAAACCCCAGCAAAGGAGCTCTGGGAATTGCACTACCGTGTGTTGCACATAACAAAGTTTTAATTGTACGAGGATCACAAGAATATAATAAGCTGTTTAAAGCCTTTAAGCACCAACATTTGTAAGCAAAAGAGCAAGCATTTGTATATTTTTTGAATGTTATGACAAATAAAATGTATTTTTCAGTAAACTCTAATATAAACAATCCCCTCAGTACATTCTGGTTTTTCCTCCCTCCAAAAGTAATCTTCACTGTAGTAGTTCCTGCTTGGAAGCATTAAATACATCTGCACATAGTTAATAAAGAAGCTACCTTATCAGTTGTGCCTTTAAAACATTATATGGGGAAGTTTGTATTGTATATTAAAATTAGAAATATATGTTTGTTGTTACCAATGCATCAGGAAATGCACTTATCTGCAGCACCTACAGAAAAGAAGAGATCCATTGCAGTGGACAACTTCAGATTAGGATCTTCATGGTCTCTTAACACGATGTGTTCTGTTAAATGTATAGCGTTGCACTAGTGGTTCTTGATACCTGCTGAAATCCTAACTATGCACACGCAGAGCAGGTGGAAGCATCCCCCCTGCTGAGAGCTTCCTGGGCTCTCATGTAAGGTGGGGTGATCTTTGCCAATCTCTCCTTCCCCTGGAAATGCCCTGTCTCCTGAAAATATGTCCCTGAAGGTCACACAGCCCTTAAGGACATATTTTTTGGGCAACACAGAGAATTTATGAGGGAAGGAGAGGTCAGCAAAAATTGTCTCCCCCCACCCCACAAGTGTTCTCTCTAATTTTTTTTTCATATGTGTGCGAAATGAGTTTTGTTCTGGGCGGCAGTATCAAAGTAGTGTGTGTGCACATGCATTCAGATTGGGGCCTTCCTTATTCAGCCTGAGCGGGATCTAAAATTGACTGAGCAGACATCCCAAAACTTGTGAGTATGAGCACACCTTAGAGGGAACACTGTACCCCACTCCCTGCTTTGAATGATGGTCATTGCAGAGCTTGGGAAGCTCTCAGCAGTGGGGCTGTTTCTACCTGATCCATGCACATAAAGTGATGATGTCAGCCATTGTTGTTCCTATTGGTAGCATGGCAATTGTGTCACAAGTGGCAGCATTCATAGTCTAGGAACTCAGTGATGAAGGTCCTGCTCTAATTATGTGTTAGACTTGTGCCAGTAATGTATTTAATAGCAGTTGGACAAGCAGCAGAAATGTGAAGACCAAACTGAAAAGATCGATTCTCTGGCTACTAATGGCCCTTCACTCTGTTATTACAAAGGATAGATGAAGCTGAGCTCATGGTGCTGTACTGCAAAAGGGCCGTTGTACCTGTTGGGGTTGGGTTGGGTTCCATTGACTGCCAGGGCAAAATATTCTGGCCCCTAGGGACCATGGAGACTTGCAAGCATGTTCTGAAATGGTAGTGGTGCCTTCTTATGAGCCTTCCTACATACTGATATCTTCAGCTAGGATTCTGCTTCATGTTCTACCTCCTATTGAAGTATGGTTGGTATCAAGGCGAGATAGGGCTTCTGGGTTGTGGAACTCCTTCCCCACTGGAGGTTTGTTTGGCTCACACACAGTCCATTGCACTGTGAATGAAAACTTTCAGCAAACCTTTGGCCTGCGGTGAATTGCTGTTGGAATTTTATGACCTGATGGTCACATCTCTGCTGTTATGGTCTTTTAAAATTTGCTGTGGTGTTTTTGTTGTTGTTTTGATGTGGTTTTAAATTGTAAGCTACTCTGAGCTCTTGTACTGTGGGGAACCAAACTATAAATAATGTTATATATAAATTGTTAAAAATAGTAAGGGCATTAGGTTGGTATTTCCTGACAAGTGAAGATTTGCATGAACTGTGCTTTTCAGCTCTTCAGGAAGACCTTTAAAAAAAAAAAGTTTGAATTGGCTTAGTGAACTGTTTTTAGATGGTTACCTACTTTAGTGATCTTAATGGTTTAATTTTAATTGTTGTTATTTCTGTTAGTCCGACCCACCACCCACCCTTAAAATGAACTTGAGCCTAGCTGAAAGATGGGTTAAATCTAATAATAATAATAATAGCAGAGTTATCCTACACTTCCAGAAGGGATAGTGTCAGGAAAAAGTTTGTACTTTAAATTAAACACTAATATTTTAGGAAAGACTGAACGTGAACTGAACTGTTCAAATTGTAAAGAGCGAGATTTTCTTGTTTCAGTGAGAACATGAGGAGGAATTTGAACAGCAACCAGAATTTGAAAACAACCCCAGCATGTTAACATGCTAGTAACTAATGAGGGCAAGCAAGTTTTGAGTTAATGTTGGAAAGGGTGAAGAAAATCACCAGGTAGTATTTTTTTTGCGGCTCAGCCAGCAGTATGTGGAAAATTTGGAAGGTTAAAGTTAGCAATGGACTTTCAAGGGGTTGCTTAGCTAAGACATTCCTGGTTAACTAGCACCAAATATGTTTCAAGCTGTCACAACCCACTTGAAGGCATGAGACTGAAATAGGCTTGTTCCTGAATAGTGCAGTTAAGAGTACCATCAACATCTTGGCCACTAGACACTACACGATGGAAGTTCTCATCTGAAGAAATTGGTTTTGAAATTATTTTGTCCTGTGATTCTCTTCACTGTAGGAGCTCCATCTCATACAGGAGGCTCAAGGAGGGTCTGTGTTTTGCTACCCAGTATCTATATTGGTGAAGTGATTATAGAAGACATTGAAAGGGCTGCAAAACAAAGCAAAAACAAAACTCCAGCGGGTTCAGGAGACAAGTTTATTAATGTAGTAGCATAAATCCCAGCATGTTTCAAACAATACACTCTTTAGCAGGGCACAAAAAAGGTAACAGTAAATGGCCACAGCTCTTGCAGTATCTTAGATTACTAGCTCCGAAAGGAGCTACTGATTTCTTCAATGGTAGTAATCTAAGCAGTTGCAATAGATGTTCCTTTTTTTGGCAGTCCCCTAATGAAGAGTTGTTTGATTGGATTGATAAACTTGTTTCCTGTACCTGTTGGTTTTGTGGTTATTTTTGAATGTTTATAGGATTAAACTTAGTTGTATTCAACATATCTCATACTTGCAAGTAATTTTTATTCTGAATTTTTATTTAGAATATTTATGAGTCTTTTCATATGTGGATGGCACATGCAATCCATGCAAAGAACACCACATTGCAATGTGGAATCTTCCTATTCACAGTCAATCTACCTCTGAATACCAGTTGTATTGGCGGAGGGTGAAGGGGGGGGCAACATGGGAGAGTTATTGCCCTTCATGCCAGATCCAGAGACAGTCATGGCGAGAAACAGATGAGCCTTTCATCTGATTGAGCAGTGACCTGAGGGGCAAAACAGATCAGGACCATGGCAGGGGGAAAAGGTTAACACCCCTCTGCCATGCTGTGGTCCTGGTTTGGTCTGCCCTCAATGTATATAGGCCCTGTCTGGATCAGTCCCCCTGTGGCTGCTGTCCTACATATTTCATGAAGCTGAGATCCATAATCTTAGTTTTGAGCTTGGCTTGATTATCCCTGCTTCACATCTGGTTGGTATGGTGCCAAGTAGAGATTGGGGGGAAATTCCATGTTTACACAATTGCTCTACAGAAGCATGCACACCATGAGAAACTAAATTCTCGTGGAGCCAACATACTATAGCGATCCTTTGAAGCGCCTCTGTGTTTCTGCATGAGTCAGTCACCTGATCTGGGTGTACCTCCTGACTGGGAGGAGGCAAGGCCAGAGTGATGCAGAGTCATGATAGATAGCCTTCTCCGGACTGTACCATGTCAGTGGAGAGGGGAACCGCATGTTTGAATTTTCTATGATGGCATTTTTTTCTTTTTATTGTAAACCTTACCTGCTACAAATACAATGTTATAGTGTTGTAAAAAACCAAACCGACAAACAAAAAACCGAGGCTTGAGCCCTTATAATATTTCTATATGCAATGCCACTTTTTGGTTTATATACACATACATACAGGGAAATTGCCAAACACACAATTCCTTACCTGCAGTCTCTAATGGCACAGTCCCAGGAAGGTTGTACCATATGATTTCTCTGTATGCATAGTTTGGCCTCATTTTTATGAATCTGTACATGTTTGTATTTCAGATGTGAGCTTCGACTGCTTATGGTTGTTTGTCACTAGATATTTTTTCCCCCTTTGTAGGATTGCCATAGCAACATAGTCCTCCATGTAAGTAAACCATTACCTTCTGATACCCAGCTGTTGAGCTAAACCCTTTCTGGAATCCCCATTATGTCCAGCTGTTGGGGTCAGATATCTTCAGAACCAAGTGCACTGCTGTGATATGAGGGAGAATCCAGAAGGGCACTTATCACTTTTGAAAAGAAACTTTGGCTTCATTTGCTGACAGCGCGGATTGAATTGAAGAGCACAGAGAGTTGGTGGAGCTAAAGCTTGATTGAGCAGAGCAGCTGTTTGATAGCAAACTGCTTCTTTTCACTCATTCTTGTGCCTCCGCTGCACACTACAGATTGTGCCATTCCCAACAATCCATTCAAAACCACTGAAAAACAAAAGAACTACAATCCACTAGAAAGGAAGTTCTTCTGCATAGGCTCCAGTGAAATGAATAGGAGTTGCACAAGAACAGTATCTTGCCTTGAAGAATTACCCTCTCCCTCTTTTCTGTCCCACTGGTTGACCACTCTTGGCAGCAGGACAGACAAAAACATGTACTTCTTCACACAGCTAATAATTAGTGGTGAGCAAAAGCCATTGGGATCAGCTAATTGAGGAATTGCCTAGAAAGCTGGGAAATAGTTTGGTTATGTCCAAGTTCAGTTAGTGGCTGACATCTCAACTAATGCTGCATGCATGCTTCTAGTAACAACAACATGCATGTAGCAGTAGCTCCCATGCTTCTGGAGTGCAAGTACACTTGTGCAAGATCACAACTGTTTTCTGTGCTCCAGAAGTGCTCTGTTCCAGTGGAAACATGGATGTGTTTCTGCAATAACAGACTGCTTCTGGAGCACGTGGAGAATGAAACCTGAGACTATCAGTCTCACAGAGGGGAAGTATAGTAGAGAAAGCGTAGTCAGAGAGGGGATTCCCTTGCTCACTATCTCTACCCCTAGTGGTCAGTAGGGTTGCTAGTGCTAAGAGCTGGTGCCAGCAGGAGCTGCATCTCCAACAGTTAGAAGTATGAAAGTACATTAGGATAACAGCCACTGTCCCAATCCAGATTCTTTCATGTTCCTAATGATGATATTGGGAGCATAATAGCATCTGAATCCCGCCACTCGTTTAAAAATGGGGTTTTTACTCTGCTTGTGAGTTTCCCAGAGAAGTCTGGTTGGCACCTATTGGAAACAGAATGCTGACTTGGACTGTTCCAGCAAGAAATGTTGGTGCGGCAGGTAGCCATCCCAACAATTACACCTGCTGCACAAAATTCCAATGTTGTCCCCTCAAATAAACTGCCCAGGGATGTGGTAAACCGCCCAGAGATGGAAGTTTGGGGTGGTGTGCAGATTAAAAAAATTTTCATGCCACCAAAAAAGAGACACCAAGTGCATGATATTCAAATAATCAAGAACAAAAGAAGTGACATTTCTGATTTGACTTGGTCCCATTTTATTTTTAAATTCTGGATGGAAATTCATTTTGGACAATATATCTTTTCAAACCCTGTTGAAAAGTGACCTGCTAGGCAATGAACACCTCTGCCCTAATCTAATAGCTCTGTACAAGCAAAAGAGCTTGAATGCATGTGTGGATAAATTTTTGTGTGAGTGCATTTCTCCATTCACTTCATTGCAGCTCCACCTACACAGGAAATGCTTGAAAGGAATGGAAAAGCCCACTCACAGAAGAGTTCTGGATCAGTTAGATCTCTTTTTGACATCACAGTTCTGGATATCTTTTTGACATCACAGTCATAGGTAATTGGTGGGCTCTGTACATGTGTCTGACCAAAGGTTTGTTCCAACGTTTTATCCCACCCTTTTTTCAAGATCAGGGCAACAAACCTGCCCCCCCCCTTTCATTCTCACAAAAACCCTGTGAGGTTAGGACAGGCCAAAAGATGGTGACTGGCCCAAGGTCACCCATTAATCCTTTTTGGAATCTGAACCCAGATCCCCCTGGTTAACATCCAATATATTCAGCAAGGGGAGAGCAACAGTTCCTATCCAACCCCAGCACAACATTTCTCCAGTAGTTGTTGCTGCTGTTTACATTTCTTTTTATATTGTGAGCCTTTTTTGGACAGGGAACCATCTTACTTGTTGTTTCCTCTGTAAACTGCTTTGATAAACTTTGCTGGAAAGTGGCATATAAGTATTTGTACTCTAGCTA
This sequence comes from Hemicordylus capensis, assembly GCF_027244095.1. Lineage (NCBI taxonomy): Eukaryota > Metazoa > Chordata > Lepidosauria > Squamata > Cordylidae > Hemicordylus > Hemicordylus capensis. The sequence goes on along the minus strand of NC_069661.1, from coordinate 31,164,064 downwards.
CTCCACTACATTGGGCTCTTCTTCCATTTGTCATGTCATCTAGTGGCCAACATATATGCTAAATATATCTGACAGGAAAATATAAATAAGGTGAATTACTTTAGGTATACCAAATACAGAATTCTGTATTTTTGTTGCAGGCATATATTTGTTACTGATTACAAAGTAACAAATAAAACATTATTAAGATTCTGATTGCTAATCTCTGAAAGATTTGATTATTGGAGTGTTTGGCGAATGGCTGGGAACACATTCTCTTAATTTCCCAGTGTAAGCTGTAATCTTACAAAGCCTTTAGTTGCAAAGGCTTGTTTCCCTAAGTAAGGATATGGGTGCAGTTGTCATCACAATTAAATCCAGTTGATACATGAATGAGCAGCAAGGTGCAAAATAGCTTTTGTTACCTTCAACTACTCTGCCAATTAATTTTTGCTCAATTACAAGGTAAAGCAAGCCAGCTTTCTGGTATCGTAGCATTTATTTATTTATTTATTTATTTCTAAACCACCCCATCAAGAGGCTCTCCCTGCATAGAGAAGAACTGATCTTGTGGTAGCAAGCATGAATTGTACCCTTTGCTAAGCAGGGTCCACCCTAGTTTGTATTTGAATGGGAGACTACATGTGTCAGCACTGAAAGATATTCCCCCTCAGGGGATGGAGCCGCTCTGGGAAGCACCTGCATGCTTGTATGCAGAAAGTTCCAAGTGCCTTCCCTGGCATCTCTAAGATAGGGCTGAGAGAAACTCCGGCCTGCAACCTTAGAGAAGCCGTTGCCAATCTGTGTAGACAATAATGAGTTAGATAGACCAATGGTCTGACTCGGTATATGGCAGCTTCCTATGTAACTATGTGATGTATTTTTTCCAGAATCATAGACCTTTCTGGTAATTACGACAATCCTTGAATGGCCTTGAAAAGTATAATGGAATATGCCTTCTCGGTAAAGCTGAGCAGTTTCCTTGTTGAGTATGCAGTTGTAAGGATAGTTTTTAACAGCAGGACAGCCAACAACAACAACAACAAAATACACAGCAGAAGTGCTTAAGTATCACCTTCAATGAAGAATTGGCCAATTCTCATGTCTGCCTGTCCAACTTAGCAGGAAAAATTAGAAAGTACTTTGACCTTCACACATACACCCTGTTCAGTCATTGTGTGATTAGAACACATAGAGATCTGTACATGTGTACACTATACACAGACTATATATGCACTCAACCCAATGTGAATAGGGCTATGGGAATAGTGTTGTAAGGGATAGTTTGGCATCAATATCATTCCAAACCATGCAGGCCCTGTCAGATCATAATAATGATCACTTATGGGCTACGTGGATGCCAGTGTTCAGTTGCAAAGAGGCCAAAAGGAAGAAAGACTCCCAAATTCTCAGCAGGGAAATCATGCTAAGGCCATTTAAGTCCAAGATTTGGAGGAAACAGGATTTTCAGTGGTGTCTAGTAAGCCTGAAGCTAACCCCGCCTATTCAGTCTATAAATTACTCTCTCTAAGTACTTAGTCTCTCTAATTTATGGACTCTGCTACTTTTAACCATCATAAAAATCCACTCAGCACTAACCCAATATGGCAGCTTTGTGGGTGATTGCACAGTGTAGTTACCTTTACTTGGGGGTGGAGCCGTTTCTCAATTGTGTATACCCATTCATTTGAATCAATATATATTTCAGATTTCCCATTGCCTGAGCTTTAAAACTTTAAAAATAAAGCAAAAATTAGACTAAAACGAATGAGACACATGACTGTCCCAACTTCATACCATGTCAAAACATGAGGTGAAACACTGGCAAGAAGGCAACAATAAAGCACAAGGTGAATGGCTAGTTTTAGTTCTGAAGTTTCCCGATCGTCTGGCTCAGTTCTGTGATGTATAAAACACATCAGGATAAGACTTTTAAAGATACCAGTATGGACTATGTCTGTTTCCACAGAGACCAGAAATCAGCTTGCAGAGGAGCAACAATCATGTTTTGAACGTTTCCCTCCCCAAAATCAGATTTGTCTAACAATTGTTCACACAAATAAATAATAATTCATGAGCACAGGAGTTGTTGGCAAAAATCCTTCAAAACAGAGAACTGGTTTCTGATTTTAACAACCCCAAAATAAACAAAAGGAACATTAGCCTACCATGCAAACCTTTATCCAAAAACCCCCAGAGCTAGTGTAACACAAAAAATGTATTTATGAATACTTACAATGCACAAGATGGTGACTTGATATGTAGCCTTATGCCAGTGTTTCCCTTCTACCAGGGTGCACGTAAAAATCTAGCTCCGGCACAGTTGCGCAACAACTCAGAAATGTGCATTTACACGTGTGCAAGGGAAGCTCCATAGATGGCAAGCATGCATTTCCCATTCTGTGCAACTGTGCTGGGGCTAGATTTTGTGCGTGCAGCAGCCCGGGTGGGCTACAGCAAATGCCAGTGTTAGGCTGTGCATCATGTCAGCCAGCAAAAATTCCATTTTTACTATTCTCATATTGTATGCGTTAATCAATATATGTTCCTTATATACTAACGTAGCTCTGAGGGGTTTTTAGATTCCAGTGAAACAGAACATGCAACAGCATGCATGAGAGAAGCAAATATTTACAAGAAACAGGCAATATCTAACCCTCAAGCCCGCTAAGATGAATGGGAGTTTTAGAAGAACATAGCACAATTCTTCATTTCAATAGGTTTGCACAAAATACTTTTCTGCTTGGATTTCATAAAAGATCCTTTGAGTCAGCTTAGGACATACTTCTGCATGTTTTGATCATGCAGCATTCACTTTAAAAAGAAGGCGGGGGGCGGAGCTTCTAAAGCCATAAACCCCCAACAGTGGGTCGATATGGAGTAAGGCAGCTGAGAAAGGCAGTCTAAATATATGTATAAATAATCATTATTTTACTGTGTAATTTTCAAGCCCATCTATCAGAACCTTGGAGTTCTGTATTCCAAGTTTTAAGGAACAATGTATGTTTGCAGTGTTAATTTTAAAATATTGCTGCTCTTAGAGCCACACTATACGTGATATGACAGAACTGTGACTAGATCTTCCAAAGTCTTTTCACATGGTTAAAAACAGCAGCAGAGAGAAAGGGTCGTTTTGGATTAGGCTATGAGTGAGGGTTCACCCTTTTGCCATGCTATTACCCTGAATCCAGTTACTGCTATAAAATCTTGAAGCTGCTGTAAGCTGCAGAAGGAAGGAAAGAACAGGTACAAAAAGAGTGCTTGCCTCCCCCCGCCCCCATCCACTGCAAATAGCAATTTAGGGTGTGTATGATTTAATTTGGGGAAGTGGTGCAGGGGGGATAGATTAAACTTCCTCTCTCCCCCAGCCCAATGACCCCGATCCAATGCCCGAAGCTGCTCTCAACCAAAGAAAAAGACATTGGATAATCCAAAGATGGGCCTCCCACATTACCTCTAGTTTGGCCCTCAATGAGTGCCTGGAAATGCATCCAGCTGTATTTTTTACTCTGCTTGTTACAAAACAAATTCACTTAAATATTTGTAAATATGTAAACACAGTGCACACACTCAAGGCTCAATTCTAGGCCTCTCAAAGTTGATAGCAAAGTTCTCATGAACCCGAGCGTTGCCGATTCGGGCTCTAAGCTAGAACAGTACGTGAATGCCTACATCCACCATGATTTTGGTAAAAGGGAAGACCAAGAGCCTATTTCAAAACCAGCTTTCTGAGGAGTCAGACTGATCGGCAAAAACTTTCCTGCACATATTGGAGTTCTCTTGGTGGAGGGGGTATTCAGAACCCTCAAGTAGCATAACTTTTCCTTTCCGGGAGACATAATGTTTTCCAGATGGTAGGCTTTCATATTTCATTATGTACTGCCTGCAAAAAACAAGGACATAACATAGTATAGTTAAAGCGATAGAAACCGAACACGGGATGGAGCTATGCGGATGAAAGACTGGATCAGCTATGCCAACGGGCTGGCTCAGTTCTCAGTGCATCCATAGGGGAGAGTATACCATCTACAATATGGGATACAGCTGAGAGGGAGCAAAAACCCTCTAATCTCAGTGTCTTTCACCCAGACGCTGGAGTCCCCAGAAACAAGGAAGCAAATTTAGCCCTCTGTATACCAAGTATATAGCTTAGTAACTTGTCAAGAATACACAATTTGCTGGGGTTCAGTGTTCCCTCTAACAGGGATCCCCAGATGTTGACTACAACTCCCAGAATTCCCAGCTGCAATGGCTTTTGCTTGGGGATTCTGAGAGTTGTTGTCAACAACATCTGGGAATCCCTGTTAGAGGGAACGCTTCTGGGGTTCTAGGTTTTCTAGAAGACTGAGGCCAGGCACTGGTGAGATCCATCTTATGCTATGGAGGATCATGTCAGAAGAATCAGGGTAGCAAAATGAAGCCACTAGTTACACTCCCTCTAATGCCGAGATTCCCAGTCTTGGGTCCCCAGCTTCAGTTGGAGTACAGCTCCCCTAGTCCAACAATATTTGGGGACTCAAGTTTGAGAACCCCTGAACTAGTGGACACTGCCGTGTCAACAAACAGCTGCCTCCACTTTTACTTCCTACCTGAATGGAGTTTCATAGTTGTCCATCCGCAGGCAAACTAAAAACGGATACTGTGAAAACTGCACTGTGGAGATGAAATCCAGTGCTGCTTCAATTTCAATACTGGTTTCCATGCCAGCCTTCACAAAGGAGGAGTCCACAACTATGTTGCCAGTTATCACTGTAGTTCCTCTGCAAGAAGAGACACAGATACAACCAGGAAGTCAGACAGTGATTGGCACTTCAGTACCACTCTCACCACCACCACCATGCCTCACACACACACACTCCACAACGTTTAGGCAAACGTAACCATGTCATGATGTCATGATATTCCTGCCTCCACTTCACATCACTAGCCACTGTTAGCAATGTCAGGGAAATGTACAACATAACATCACAACACAGGGCAGTGTCTAAAGACTACAGAGGGACAAGTACATAAGAACAGCCCTGGTCGATCAGGCCCAAGGCCTATCTAGTCCAGCATCCTGTTTCATACAGTGGCCCACCAAATGCTCCTGGGAAGCCTGCAGGCAAGAAAACAAGAGGTGAGGGCATGCCCTCTCTCACTGTTTCTCCCCTGCAATTGGTATTTAGAGGCATCTTACCTATGAGGCTGGCCTATAGCTACTAGGGAATTGCATGAAGTGTTTCAGGCACATCCGGGAGAGTGGGGCAGAGATCAGGAACTATAAAAGGAGGACAGCAGTTCTGACCTGCCCCTCCACGGCCCCTCTGCCGACCTAGCGCAGCACTATCAGGATTAAGCACGTGTGGTTGCAGGGCTGCTCCCAGCAGCCCATGGGCAGCATCGGCATGAAAATGGTGTCTGGGCATACAGGGATGCCATCTTGAGTGGTTAGCAACACCATGCTGGCCACTCAAGATGGCATCCATGCATGTGCAAATGCCATTTCCGTGCCAGCGCCACCCATGGGCAGCATGGGTTGCCTGATTTCCAAACTAAAGAGCCCCAGATGCTGTAGACTCATAAGGAAGGTGTTCCAGGCTCCTGGTCATCTTGTTTGCCCTCTTCTGCACCTTTTCCAGTTCTATTATAGGGCAATCTCTATGGGATTGAGCTATCAACCAGGAGATCTTCACTGGTTTGAATTCCATCTCTGCTGTGAACTTACTAGGTGGCCTTCGTAGGGATGTGCGAGCAGGCTCGAGGTCGAGCCAAACCCCCCAGGCTGGTCCGGGTTTTTTTTTTTTACACACACACACACACACACACACACACACACACACACACACACCAAACTTGCCACCATTGCAGGGCCTCGGGGGTGCTGCCACAGTGTGTGTGTTTCCTGATGTTCCCCCTCCCCCCTCCAGCCTCTCCCTGGTCTCAAATGGCCCATTTCTAGCTGTTTCTGGCCTGTTCCAGGCCTCTCTGCACTGGAGGTGGCCATTTTAGAGACCACAGTGCATGTTCACTGGCCATCTGCATGGTCAGGCCCCCCAGCTATGCAGATGGCCGGTAGGCATGTGCGCCAGCCTCCAAAATGGCCACCGCCAACGCAGAAAGGCCTGGAATTGGCTGTTTGAGACCGAGGGGTAGGCCGGTGGGGGTTGGGGGACATTAGGAGAAACACACCTTCACACCCACAACCCCTGAGGCCCCACAATGGCGGCAAGTCTGCCATTTTTTTCTTTCTTAAAAAAAAATAAATTTCCGTCCCCACTCATCCCGCCCACCCCGCAACCCGGTCCCAAACCAGTTTGGACTCAAGCCGAACCGGGCCCAGCTCTAGTGTGAACAAAACCGGACTGGACCTGGTTCGAGTCCAGTTCTACTCAAACTGAACCGGGCTTTCCGGTTTTGTGCACACCCCTAGGCCTTAGGCAAACCACTCCACTTCAACTGCAATATTAGATTGTGAACCGCCCAGGGACTTGTTTATGGGGTGAAATAAAATGTGTTAAACAAACAAACAAAAATATGGGGACAGTAATACTAACCTTACAGCAGGAGTTCTCAACTTTGGGTTCCCAGATATTGTTAGACTACAACATCCATCATCCCTACCCGAAACAGCCTCCATAGTGGCTTGGAATGATAAGGGTTGTAGTCCAACAACTGAACATTCAAAAGGACTATATAAAAGTTACATCTCATTGGATTAAAAATTCCCCACATTAACATGTTTCCCACATATTTCCCACACTTCCTTTAGTGATGTCCAAAATCAATTATCTCACCGGATTTTAACATTGGTATTTGATTCTCTGTACCAAAGACTGAATTCCATTCCTCCTGAAACATCAATGGCGAAGCCTCCCTGGAACTCAGTACTGCACGTCAGCCCTGACTGTAGCTGGATAACCTAAATGCATAAAGAGACACAATGAACATCCCTTGCTGTATTCAATGCATGACATAGGGACATAGGAAACTGCCATGTACTGAGTCAGACCATTGGTCTGTCTAGCTCAGTATTGTCTTCACAGACTGGTAGCACCTCCTCCAAGATGGCAGGCAGGCATCTCTCTCAGCCCTATCCTGGAGATGCCAGGGAGGGAACTTGGAACCTTCTGCTCTTCCCAGAGTGGCTCCATCCCCTAAGGGGAATATCTTATAGTGCTCACACATCAAGTCTCCCATTCATATTCAACCAGGGTGGACCCTACTTAGCTAAGAGGACAAGTCATGTTTGCTGTCACAAGACCAGCTTTCCTCTCCAAGTACTTCTTTCATGCCACCCATAATTTTAAATAAGGAGGCTACTTTTCTGCAGAGGTTCTTTAAAGCTATCAGCAGCACTCTTGAAAATCACATTAAGGTCAGGTGAGAGTGTACTCTGAGAGTAACACTAATGCTATTTAGGCCAGGATCCAAAGGACTAGTGGATAAAAAAGATACTGGCATGCTCAGTGGGGATTTTGAATTTGATTTCCCTTGAATAGCAGAACCCTACCGTCATCCGAAAGCCACCTAATGGTGCAGCGGGGAAATGCCTTGATTAGCAAGCTAGAAGTTGCCGGTTCAAATCCCCGCTGGTAAGTTTCCCAGACTATGAGAAACCTATATCGCACAGTAGCAATAGAGGAAGATGCTTAAAGGCATCATCTCATACTGCGTGGGAGATGGCAATGGTAAACGCCTCCTCTATTCTACCAAAGACAACCACAGGGCTCTGTGGTCGCCAGGAGTTGACATCGACTTGACGGCACACTTTACCTTTACAGCAAGAGCACAAAAAACGCTGCTATAAGAAATGCCAAATGGTTTCCCACATAATTTGGAAGAAAACACAGTTTTATGAGCAAGCACAGGACAGTTGCATTCACTGAGCTTTCTGCCAACACTGGGGCTCACAGCTGTCAACATCTTTTACAGCTGGACTGGAAATTCATTGCACGGAGTCAATTTTGGATGTGATAATAGGTCAGGGTCACAGCAAGCTGTTTCATCTGAATGTGAATAGACAGCCAAGATTTTAAAGTTCACACGGCTTGGAAATCAGATTAACTTTATATATAGCCACTTTTACATGCCAGTGAAACAAGGCATACAACCTAATTTGATCCATGTTTACTTGGAAGGAGAACCCATTGAATTCAGTCGGACTTACTATATTGTTGTGGGTGTATATTTGGAGTATTTGGAGTGCATGTAGATGGGGGCCATTCAGTCCCCCCACCATGTGATAAAGGGATGTGCCAGGAGAATGTCCTGAGGGGCACATTCTCGACCCGCCTTCCTTACTAATTGCATGGGAAGGGGATTGTATTGTCTGAACCAGCCCTGTGTGTGGCAGAACTCAAAAGGTGTGTCACTTGACAGTCCGGTGTACTTAAGGACTTAACTTAAGGCTGAAGAGGGTTGGATTCACAGGGATAGTTTCAGCCATTTCTGTGACTGCATTGGCCGGAAAAAGTACAGCCATAATTGTGAAAAATTCTGCAGTTGTCCTCATGTAACAGATATGTGCACACCCAGAGTTAACACTGATGTTTCTCCAGGTCATGTATACATAAGTATGATTGCAGAGAGGAACAAGAAGTATTCAAAGAGACCATAATAGTTTGCAATAAAAGTGAAAGCTCCACCCTTAACAAAACATCCTGCGGATTTTATGCAAGTTAAAAGATAACATAATTCTGTATCTTCTGACCACATCAACTTGAACATTACATCTCTGGAAATTTTAACTGTTGTAGCCAAAACCAGCAGCTAATGTTTCTAAAAGCAACATAGGAAAACTTGTGGTGAAATTGGTTTGCTTCCTTTTCAGAATTCCACTTAAAGCTGTAACCAGGTCAGGGTCAGGCAATGCCAAACAAATTACACACAGAAGAGAGAATTCCTAGCTAGAAAGATGATTTCAGTTTCCGTTGGAGCTCAGAGCCAAATAAGGTGAAATGTGGAAGGTACTGGAAATCCCATGCTCTTATTCTTCTTCAAAAAGCAGTCGCAGGCCCCTTTATTTGGATTAGGGCTGGTGGAGGTGGTGGCTAGCCCTTTGTTCCTGCGCTAAACTTTTAAAATTATGCCATGTTTGTAGTAAACCAGAGAAACCAAACTTGGCCAGAGACACAAGTTTGGTATGGTATAAAATATAATAAATAAATAAATAAATAAATAAATAAATAAATAAATAAATAAATAAGCAAGCCAAGAAAATATTGAAAAATATTTCTGGAGCTTAGTGTATATCAGTCAGCTGGAGAGACTCTCCGTATTTCAATCCTGGAAACACCACATATGCAGGCTCTGAAAAATGTAAAGGCCTGATCATGTTTCTCACCCTCTAGAGTTGTAAGTACAAAACAGATTAATCCTTTTCTGGTTGTTCTCACCTGTGCTCATTTTATAGAAGCAGAACACAATTCCTGGGTGGAATTTAAGTAGGGATGAGAATAAGACAAATTATGTGTGCTTGGGAGAATTCAAAGTGACCAGTATATAGTTCGTACCTGCGAGTAATCCATCAGAAGGATAAGTCCTTTCACCACATTCATGGGTTCTCCAGTGGCTGAGAACACCTTGGACATTAAATCTCCATACCCTTGGAAAAAGGTGACAGGCCTGAGCTGAACATCAAGCAGGATGGCTGACAAGCCAGCAAAGGACTCCAGATTTTCTTCACCTTCATCCGCAGATGCAGCTATAAGAGATTCCAGACCTTGGGCTTCAATCACTACCTAAAAGAAGTCAATGATATACAGCATGCATGATGAAGGATGACCAATTGCAAGTTGAAAGAACATTTAATGAAGAACTGTCGATACTTCTATTTATTTCTTATAGACACACTAACTTTCAGACGTAACTTTATTTTTGTTGGAGCTTTCCCAGACGGTGACTTTACTTTGAGAGGGTGGGTGTGCATTCACATATCAGCCAGATTTATCCCAGTCTGTGCAATATATTAGAGAGTGCTCCATACACAGGCTTTTCCCTGCGTACTGGAACTTAGCTTGATTTATGTCCAGGGTTTTAAAAATCCACTTTTTAGGTCAGGCTTTTTGGGCAAATTCAAATTTGCAGCAAAGCCTGCAGTAAGTCTGCTGTCTGGGAAAGCTCCTGGTTAGTTTTTATTCATCTAGAGGAAGCAGCATCAAATCAAATAATATAATGTTATCGCAAACAGCATTTTATCACCAGCATATTTTATTTGTGAAATGCCTGTAAGGTGTAGTATCCTCTCCAGGAAGTTATTTAGACATGGCTTTATGTTGTATTTGAATTGCAGCTCTGCTACGCAGCAGATTCACAGATGTTTAATTCGGGAGATTAACTGGACCGTTCACATAGGGTCGGCTCCTCTCTGCAATCCCTGCAGATCTTTTTCCTATGTGCATTCCCACAGCTTGCTCCGAGTTTTTTCTCGAACAAATCACACCCCAGAGGAGCAAGCGAGAGACCTTTTTATTGTTGTTAGTTTGACAGTTGGTTACAGAAGACCAGCGAGACAAGTTGCCAAGCAGCCGGATCAAAAAACAGAATGCTTAACCTGCCAAATCTGACCCAGATCTTTGATGATTTTTATAATGAACTTGCCTTTGTGACTGCCTTCATCACCTCATGTCCTCCCACTCCACCCCAGACCATTTAAAAGGCCATGGAAGTTTAAAGAAGAATCATTGCTTTCTCTCTGTGATGAAGGAAAATGCAGCCTCATGCACAAAGGGCTCCGGTTACATTGGCTTCCAGGCATCCTCCAACAACATCTGCATATGTAAAGTCTATGTTCCTATGTTCCTATGGTGTGAGTTTTGAAAAAAGCCGAATTACTGGCAATGACCCCTACACATATCAAGGGAGAGGCGGCGGGACATACTAGAAAGCTTGGATCCCCCCCCACCCAAAAGCTGCCGCAAATAGAGGATTTTTTTAACCTGGACATAATTTGAGCCAAATTAGAATGCACAGCAGTAATTCGGGGAAAAGCAGAATTGGGTGTGTACTGGTCCCTGATAGCTCTCAGGGACTTTGGGGTAAATCCAGCTGATATGTGGACTCACACGAGCAAAAAGCCATGTGTGTAAAGCTCCCAGGCTTGCCTTCTAAAATTAACCCATTTAAATTTATCAGCATTTGGAATAATGTGATTCTTCTGCATCTACCAGCACTCAGGGCGCCCTTTTATCAAGTAAAGAGGGGGTGGCTTCAAGCTGAGAGACTGATCAGTAAGGGGCAGGGGGTGGAGAGTGGTAGGGGCTGTTTAACCATTTATTTCCCAGCCATTTGTCATTTCACAATTACACCTGCCCAGCTCCTTTTCATTCTCCCTTAAAGACACACACACGCGTGCGCGCGAGCGAAGGAGAGCTGGTCTTGTGGTAGCAAGCATGACTTGTCCCCTTAGCTAAGCAGGGTCCACCCTGGTTACATATGAATGGGAGACTTGATGTGTGAGCACTGGAAGCTCTTCCCCCCAGGGGATGAAGCCGCTCTGGGAAGAGCAGAAGGTTTCAAGTTCCCTCCCTGGCTTCTCCGAGATAGGGCTGAGAGAGATTCCTGCCTGCAACCTTGGAGAAGCCGCTGCCAGTCTGTGAAGACAATACTGAGCTAGATAGACCAATGGTCTGACTCAGTATATGACAGCTTCCTATGTTCCTATGTTCCACACACACACACCAAAACAAAAAGTGTCACAATGCTGCAGTTGACCTTGGCTCAGCACATGATCCACTTAAGAGTCCCAGTTCAGACCAGCTGAAGTCCAGTGCACCACACCACACTGGCTCTCCATGAGGTGTAGTGGACAGACAAAGCCTTGGAACAGAATGAGGTGGTAAAGTACTGAGATGATGGAATAGACTGCACCATTTCAGATTGAATGTTTCCCCCCATGTTACAAAAAAACAAAACATAAAACCCCCTCTGAAAGTAAAAGCAAAACAAAACTAGAACATCCGAAAAAGAGACTCTAGTCCAGCCTGCTCCCTCTTCACGTTAGTCTTCTACTTTCAGAGAGTCTTTGCTTTGGTTTTTTTTACACAAAGTAACAGTCAAAAATGACATCTTTCACCTACAGTCTGAAGTGGCGCAGGTACACCAAGCTTGAATTATGTTCAGTTCAAAACTGCAGCATTAGGCCCTATAAGCTGTTATATTACTCTAGAACTAGCAGACCCGGCACACAGCATCTGCGCCGCTTCCCCCCCGCACTTCCGCCCCAGTCCATCCCCCATTCCCTCCTCCGCCGTTCTCCCCCCTCCCAGCCCCCATGCCCACAATGGCCCCAGTTGCTCCACCAGCCTTCGTCTGGCCATTTTTGCGAGTCCGGCCCCGCCGCCTGCCCAGCCGGGATCCTCTCAGTGGCACAGCTCAGCCGCCCGCTGCCTCCTCTACTCCCCTTTTTGCCTCGACACCCTCGTTTTTTTTGTCTCGCTGCCTGTTCCCCTCCCGCCCCAGGCAATGTTCCTGCTCCGGCCCGTTCCTTCCCAAGGCAGTGGTTGGAACTCTCGCAGGACCTCACGAGAGTTCCAGCAGGCATCCAGGCGCGTCTCAACATCCCCACGGAGTTCTCTACCAGGTCGGCTGTAAGAGAGTTAAATATATAGCGATAGTGCATGCAATTTACCTGATTGCCATGAAACGTAGCATATTTACTGAAAACAAAGATGTCCAAATTACTTTTTCTTAAGATGCCAGAGCCAGAGTAGAGTATGTCAAGGCTATAGGTACTTGACACATCTGGGGTACCTGGATGAAATAGAAGCACAAGTTGTAATAATGCTTGGCAACACGAAGGATTGAGAAAGAGCAATGAAATCTGCTATCTAGGTGGCTGGTCACATACGCATTATGTACCCAGAGAAGGCTGAGGAAGAACCCATCTTCGAAAATCGGTCATAGTTGTGAATGAATATATCCTTCAGAGCTTCACGAATCACTTTGCTGAAACACAGAAAAGGGTTTTTAATAATCAGCAAATTAATTATCCTCTATGGAAAGGAAAGTTGGTCTTTGTCCTTATAGCCCAACCCTGTATTTGCTTTTCCACTATGAGTCACAAGCACAGAATTCAGAGCTACTTGCACACTGGAGTAGATATCACGTTTTGGGCACACAGGAGACTTATTCCGTAAGTCTTCTCATTTATTATTTCTCTATGTAAACCACTTTGGATACTTTTGTTGAAAAGCGGTATATAAGTATTTGTTGTTGTTGTTATTCTTCCCCCTTTTACCCCTCCTGTTTTTATTGTAGTCTGTTGTATTTGGGCATGTGCTTCTCATAAAAAGAGAAACAGTAGCACTTAGAACAATCCACATGTGCAGACAGATATTTTCTACCTATAAAAGGTGACAATTTAAATATAGGAGAAGTACAGACTGACAACAAATGGATGATGATGTTGTGTGAACAGTCTGTAAAGAGCAAGCAGACAAGGTGTGGCAAGCCAGACTAAGCACCCCATCTGGAAGTACACCCAATAGCTTAATCAAAGGCCCACTAATGCCACAAGATAAGAACTTTAATATCATAGCTGGGGTCCAGATCTGTTCCACCTGCAACTTCAAAGCCATGGAAGTTGTTCAGTCTAGATTCCTTTGTGCCGTATTCCATTGGGACATGACGTCACCAAATAAATTATTAAACAATGTATTGTGGATATGGAGAAGCAATCTGATTTAAGTCTTGTTAACCTAAGGAGCATTCCAGGTGGCTTCTCATACAATCCTTGGCCAGCGGCTTACCTTACAAACTTGACCACTCTAAATCAGAGGAGAAGCAGCCACCTAATGGTGCAGTGGGGAAGTAACTTGCCTAGGGAGCAAGAGGTTGCCGGTTTGAATCTCTGCTGGTATGTTTCCCAGACTATGGGAAACCTATATTGCACTGTAGCAATAGAGGAAGATGCTTAAAGGCATCATCTCATACTGTGAGGGAGATGGCAATGGTAAATCCCTCCTGTATTCTACCAAAGAAAACCACATGGCTCTGTGGCCAGGAGTCAAAACCTACTCGATGGCACAACTTTATCTTTAAATCAGAGGAGAGCATTCTTGCTGGCACAGTTTAATGCCCTGCCTTCTGCCATTTTGGATGGCAGATTTAAGAGAATTCTGCTCAGGAACCAGCTATGGCCATGCGGTTCAGGCGACATCAAGTCCATCTTACATGTGCTTTTATACTGTTTATATCACAGGGACATTCACATTTCCTGGACTGAACCCCTTATAAAAAAACATGCCAGGTCAATCAGAAGAGTATTATACTTCCTTTCTTCTGGCAGACCAGTATACAGCAATTACAGCTGGGGTAGCAAGATTCTGTGCCGCAGCAGGCAAACTGAGACAGGAGCAGTCAAAAACATAAGAACAGCCCTGTTGGATCAGGCCCAAGGCCCATCCAGTCCAGCATCCTGTTTCACGCAGTGGCCCACCAGATGCCTCTGGGGAGCCCACAGGCAAGAGGTATGTGCATGCCCTCTCTCCTGCTCTTGCTCCCCTGCAACTGGTATTGAGAGGCATTGTGCCTCTGAGGCTGGAGATGGCTCACAGCCACCAGACTAGTAGCCATGTCCTCCATGAATCTGTCTAAGCCCCTTTTAAAGCCATCCAAGCTGGTGGCCATCACCACATCCCATGACAAGGAATTCCATAGATTAATTATGCGTGGTATGAAAAAGTACTTCCGCTTATTGGTCCTAAATTTCCCAACCTTCAGTTTCATGAGGTGACCCCTGGTTCTAGTGTTGTGAGAGAGGGAGAAAAATATCTCTCTGTCTACCCTCTCCACTCCATGAATAATTTTATACACTTCGATCATGTCTCCCCTTAGTCGCCTCTTTTCCAAGATAAAGAGCCCCAGATGCTGTAGCCTAGCCTCATAAGGAAGGTGCTCCAGGCCCCTGATCATTTTGATTAATCGTAATTGAGATCTCTGTATGTTTTGTTACTCTGTTACCCAGTCCTGCTATTGATTGGATTTTGCTTTAATTTTATTTTCTATTTTGTTTTTTAATTGCTGGTCACTGACTGTAATAATACATTCAATATCATAGTGGCCTACAGAGTTTAAAACTCCCTGTACAAAGATTGCTAATTTTTATTGATTCAATGGAATTCTGATTGCTACTTAAGGATCCTTGAAGGAAACTCATGGCAACTAATGTATGTATTACATCAATAATGTATGAAAACATTAGTTTGTGAAATGAGCTGCACCAATAAACCTTGAAGGAAGAAATCATGACTTGTGTAAAGCTGGTACTTTTCTGATTCTTTATTTTGCAAACATAAAGCTCTTATGCACACAAGCTTTTGGACTAAGTGATTCGATGGATATAGTTTCATAACAATTAAAATAGACCTGTCTGACCTAAGATGCATTCTACAAGTAGGTAGCTTATACGTGGAGCTACTTATTAAGAGATTATCTGGTTATAGTAAAGAAATGACAATCCCAGAGGTACCCCAAAATGATGAGGAAACGGGAGGTGGGAATGCCACATATGAGCCCCATGAACCTGGGTACAGGGGCATGGTACAGACTGGATGTGTACTGCTGTGCCTGCATTCAACATAACATGTGAATAACTATACCTGTGTACAGATCTGTACTTGTATATACTGCACACTCATACAAGTATAGCCTAAATAGGGCTATGCGCTATCATCAATCCACCTGGGCCATAGATCCTGGAATTCCTAGCATTCATCATGAAAATATTAGCATCTGAGGAGGGATTTTATTTGTTACCTACCACAACAAAGTGACACAACAAAAGTGACAAGGTAATTTTAAATGTTGGATTCCTCACAGGTTCTTTTCTGTTTAAAGAACTGGTTCTGTTATATACAGAATACCAATCTGTGATCTCTGCTTGTATAATGCTGCCATTTGTGCTATTCAGTTCATTCCTTCAGACCCCAGTTATTCTAATGAAAGACATACACTGCTTTCAGAAGGCAAAACTGAAAAGAACAGCACAACCTCCCTTACATTTCAGTATACAGCATACATCCTACATTTCAGTATATATCACCTTGCCACAAAATGTGTGTACTGGGTGTATTAGGATGAAGATAGATGTAATATTTTAAGAGAAGTAATACACAATAAGTTATTCCTCTGTGGTGTTAGCCACTTCTCAGTTTGCATGACAGACAGATATTCCAACAAATCAAATGCTGGATCAGCTGTCTTGGCCGCCCCGTCCCCCCAGTACTTCAACTGGGCTGCCTGCCTTTCAAACGGACACATGCACATTTATCTTTTTATGTTCATCTCTTTTTTTTCTTTTTAAGGGAAACAGTTTTACAAACAAACTTTCAGGGCTTAGGATGGAAGGTGCTAGCCAATCATGCTGTCCACTGCCAGTTTATGCTGCAAACTTGCAAAGCATATCTCTCCCCCAGAGCTAGACCCTGAAGAAGAAAAGGTATGTGTGTACTCCGAATAGTGGGGATGCTTCCAAAACAGCCCCACTGCTCTATACATGTTATTCTTATTCTTGACTACACCCTCAACGTTATGTACAGGCAGACACAGATACATAAATAACAAATGAAACTTGATATACCTGGCAGGCATTTGGAAATGTAGAATGTCCTGGACTAGTGAAAGCATGTACTTATTCATTTCCAATGGCAGCTCTCCAATGGACAGCAGGAGGTTTTTGACTTCCATGTAGGAAGGATTGCTGTTGAGGATAATGGCAGCTGCAGTGGTGCGTACACTCTTCTCATGAACTCTGCGATTCTGGTGATAAATTCTGTTCATTGCTTTCCTCACCTTATTGGGAGACAGCTTGGTTAGGAATTGTACTTTCTAGGAATTGTACTGTAACATTTAGCTGATTGATTTGGTAGAAAGTCTGATTAACCACTTTTCATTGACTAAAAAGATGCTCACAATTAATGGAGAGAAGATTTTTTAAAAGGATTGGCCGATATCCTGATTAACACGATGTGGACGTGCCAGGAAGATGTGTCCTTTTTGCAGAGAGCTTCCCCACTGCCACTGCACTTATGCGACAGGGAGGGTGCAATTATCAGCGATCTCCTCTGCCTCCGGAAGTGCCCTGTGTCTTTGGAAAATATATCTTTGAGGGCAATGGCGCTCTTACCCCTGGATGCCGGGGCCAAAGTCCAGGCCTCCACACCTCCGGAGTGTGTGTGAATTCTCTTTGGACTGTCTTGGGTGCTGTGGTTGCTGCTGGCCCACACTGCACCAGGTGGCCGAGTGTGATTATGACCTGTGCCAGGTGCTTTAGAAACAGGGCAGGGGTGGGGAGTGGAGTGGGGAAAGAAATATGTGGGATGGGAATATGTTAGTGTTGCATGTTGAAATGTTTCTGCTGATGCATATTTGCATAGATATACTCCACGTGTTAAAAATTACTGTGTGTGTCACTGTGTATGTGTGGGGGGGGGTATGTGCGTGTGAGTGCAGGGGGATGATGCTTAACTTGCAGCAGGAGGGGTGGCCTCCAGTGAAGGGGGGGGAGCTCCAAAGGCCTTTAGTTCCAGGTTCCAAAATTACCTAAGTGCACCTCTGTTTGGGGGCCACAGATCCCTCAAGAAGATATTATCAGAAGGCACAGAGCACTTCCGGAGGTAGAGAAGATCACCGAAAATCACTCCTCCCCCATGACACATGCATTAAGAGAAGCCTTCCCCTGCAAGGACACAGCTCCCATTGAGTCCTCACTACTGCAGTCAGGATGTCAGCCATTCTTTTTCGTACTTATAAAGACAGCAGGTGCAAGAGACATCTTAAAAGAGGCATTACCCCTTTTCTCTCACATTGTTCTTCAAAGATTATGCCTGCTATGACACATCATACATGTATAATCTGAAATCAAAGACATCTTGCTTCAGAACTATGGTTTTCCCCATGTGCAAATGTACAGGTAAATCAATGGATACTTTATAGATTAATCAGCTAACACTCAGTGGTTGGGGCAAGGCGTTAAGTGTTACCTTCTCCATGATCCCAAAATGCCTATCAACGACATTTCTTGGGAAACACTTTAAGGTTGCTTTTTAAGTGGCCATTAGGACCCCTCTGGCTTTAAAGAAGATATGAAAGGAATATAACAATAAAAAGAATTTAAAAACCACCATTAATTAAATGAGGGGTCATGAGGGAGTAGACCATATTTATATTTGAAAGATTTGCATACACTCTCCTTTTCCTTGTGGGGATTTTTTACCTCACTGGTGATGAAAGAGTGTTCATATCTTTTTAGAGCAGTAAGCGCTGCATTGCTGACAGGTCCTTCTCCTGACTCCGCGTATTTCAGAAGCTCTGGAATCGCTTCTGGCAGAAGAGCATTGTTCAGAGCCAGAAGGTAGGTCTTCACATCGTTGGCCTTCTCTGCCCTCTTCAAGCCTCCCAAGATCAGCTTCTTGGCTTCTAAGACAGCCTAGAAGCAAAACATTGCCCCTTTTTAAGGAACAATCATACTGGAAAAGAATTGACACCACTGGGTATTGACAGTACCTTGCAGAGAAACTCAGAAGAGTTGGCAGAACAGGGAAGCATTGATGAGACCTAGGAATCAATGCATCAGTGTGCATGCACAAATTTTAAAGAAAGCCCTCCTTATTAGGTCTGAAGTCTAGCCATGATGTTTTTATGATGCGAAACTGAACTGAGATCAAGCCCCTCGCTATGAAATCACTGGAAAAAATAAAGTAGATCCATCTTCTTTTTTTAAAGGAGACAGCTGTCTTAAGATATGTGAGCAAATATTGTTGTGACTATTTACGTGTTCTAGTGCAAACAAAATGCTAAGGTGCTGTAATATGGAACTGACATGATTCAAGTCCTAGAGGGCTTACAATCTAGATTTGATGAACACAATAGGGATGGATGAACAAGCAAGCGAGAGTTCAGGGATTGACTATGTGGACTGGAAAGAGTTAGGATAATGTGGGAGGAGATCTGGGTGCTTTCCAGACCAGCTGTTCATCAGCAGCAAAATGCCTCCATTTGGACAAGTCGCATTTGGAACAGAAACAGTAGGGGGAGCAGTCTCGCAGCAACTAACAACCTGAAAAACAGCAACTTTTTCACGCCAGATACACAGTGTCCTTGCTCCATATTGCAGCAATTAAATTCAAAACAAGGCATTGGAAATGTGAACTGCACCCTGCTGTCCACGTAGGGACTGCAGTGTCACGACAGAGGAAGTGTGGAAGCACACTTCCGAGATACATCCTGACCCTGTTGTAGGGTCCAGTCTGGAAAGCGTCCTGGTAACAGTGGGAGGAGAGCTGGTAGCAATCATGACTTGTCTCCTTAGCTAAGCAGGGTCTACCCTGGTTGCATATGAAAGGGAGACTTGACATTTGAGCACTGTAAGATATTCCCCTCAGGTGGAGCCGCTCTGGGGAGAGCATCTAGGTTCCAAGTTCCCTCCTTGGCATCTCCAAGATAGGGCTGAGAGAGATTACTGCCTGCAACCCTGGAGAAGCTGCTGCCAGTCTCTGTGTAGACAATACTGAGCTAGATGGACCAATGGTCTGACTCAGTATAGGGCAGCTTCCTATGTTTCCAATGTTGAAGGAGTGGAGAAGGTGAAATAAGGATGATTCAGAAATTTGAAGAAATTTGAAGGAAAGGGGAATGGCTTGAGGTATAGAAAAGTTGTTTCAGGTATGAGAATCAGCATGAAATAAGGCACTAGTAGTTGTAGTTGAAAAGGGATATATGAATAGTTGTTGTAGTCCAGTAATGGAACACATGCTTGCAAGTAGAAAGTACCAGGTTGAATCCCCAGCATCTCCAGGCAAGGCTAAGCAAGACCCCTGAAACCCCCCTGAGTTGCTGCCAGTCACTGTAGATAATACTGAGCTAGATGGACCAGTCATCTGACTCTGGAGAAAGAAGGGAGCTTCATAGCTGTATGATTGTCCTTCTGTTTTCAACACAGAGGAATCTGCGCATAAGAAGAGAGAATATACATACGGGCAGTTTGCAGCCTCCCTTGTCACACAGCTTTCTGATGAGTGCCCCAGTGATGATGACAACCGTTTCTCGGATTTCGCTGTTGCCAATCTGACTCTTATAAGTATTCTGTTACATAAAGGGGGGAAATTGTTAATCTCTGGTGTTTAACTTCAGTAGCCCCATGTGCTTGATCCCCTAGAATGTGTTTACACCAGCTCCCCACCCCCACCCCACCCCCCCCACCCCGCCCCACTGCAAGGGATACATTCTGGGCAAAGCTGGGAAATGCCAAATCTCATGTGAAGTCACCATTTAGTGCCTGACTTGCAGATGTGCTTGCAGGTAAGTAAGTTTCTTATAGCACGGGATTTCATTTCCCAGCAACATTCTGTGCAATGTCCAAACAGACACCATAGCAAATATGGGAAGGAACAGCTCCCCATGAAGAACTACAGCAGATCTGCTGAACAACGAATGACCAGTCCTGGCATCTACTTCAGATAGCAAGTCAAGAGGCTTACATCCTCGTTATTGTTATAGAAAACAAGGCCCATTGTACAAAGGAACCTGCAGCCCTAATCTATACCTGTTTATTTAGAAGTATCTCCAACCAGAGGTGTAACTATAGGGGGGGCAGGGGGGGCACGTGCCCCGGGCGCCATCTTTTCTGGTCACATGGGGGGCGCCGCCATGACAACAAAATATTTTTTTAATTTTTTTTAAAAAAATTGTTAATACAAATGTTTCCTGCTCAGTGCAGCAGCGCTGCAGCAGTCAAGGGAGCGCATCGATGCCCCCTCCCCCACGAGCGGTCCCTTCCGCGCTGCCCGCCCCCCCCCCATTGCTTTGCTGGCGCCTGGCGGCCAGTCAGTGGCCTGGCTTGGCGGCGGCGGCGGCGGGCGCTTGTGAGGAAAAACCTACGTATAATGTAGTATGTTGGGGGCGGGGGCGCACGGGGGGCGCCATTTCAGTGCTTGCCCCGGGCGCCGTTTTCCCTAGTTACGCCTCTGTCTCCCACTGAATTCTATAGGACCTCCTCCTAGATAATCCATAGGACTGCAGCCTTACTCTCTTTCAAGAGAACCACATAGCTATGCAATGTGTCCTTTGCTGTCATTTTGACTTACTATTAAGGATCTGAGCAGTAACTCGTTGGGGTGAGAGGCAAATCCACAGGCATAGAGAAACCGTTCCTGAAGGACAGAGCCACTCTGGTTCTTGAAATCCAGAAAAGCTAGCATGGCCTCCAGAGAGGCTGAAGTCTGTGCAGAGGTTACGGCATCAACAAGCTGGGGACTGTATGACAGGGCAGAGCAGGGAAGTGAGAGTTAATAATTATTTGTTTTAAAGAACACTGTTGTATCAGATCTTGAAGCACTCTGCTGACAAATGCATTGGCAGAATGCTTCACACCAGCACTACTAAGTTCCAGCAGCTTTTCGGCACTTGGATTCAATTATATACACACTACTTATAGGCAGGCACGGCTGGTGAACTTTCCTGGGGCGGGGCGGCTTCTTTAAGGTAAACGGAGCTGCTGCTCTGTACCGCCCAGCAGCCCCTGCAGTGGGGAATCGCCTCTGCCACTCACCTTCGCTCCTGCAGAGGCCGCCAGCGGCCAGGTGAGTGGCAGAGGCGATTCCCCACCGCGGGGGCTGCTGGGCAGCACAGAGCACCGGTTCAGTTTACCTTCAAGAAGCCCCCCCCCAAGGAGAGTTCACCAGCCACGCCTGCTTATAGGCAAGCTATATTGGTCATCTAAGGGACTCGGAAGTAAGTAGGCTCAAAGGAGAGGCAGAGAGGAGAGGCTGTAGCTCATTGGCAAAGTACGTGATCCCAAGTTCAACTCCTGGCATCTCCAGGTAGGGATGTGACTGGGAATGATTCCTCTCTGCAACTCTCTGGAGAGTCTCTGCTAGTCAGTGTGCACTGGGGCTTCCCAGCCTTGGATCCCAAGATCTTGTTGGATTCGCATCTTTCCCAGCCACACAATGGCTGATGATGGAAGCTGTAGTTCAACAACATGGAAACTCTCTGAACTGGTTAGGCCAACAGTCTGACTGAGCAGAAGGTACCCTCCCTGGCTCCTAAACAAATTCGGTCTACAACCTGGATTTTCCAGACAGTTTACAATGATACATATTTCCCAATTAAGCACTGGAGTGACTCACAGTCCCGCTGTTAACACAACACAGTAGGCAGACACAGAAGCTTGGCAAATGACTGGCCTATCCAACTAAAATACCATTACTACTGTTCTGTAGTGCCCACAAATTGCCAAGACGTGCCGTTTCATGAGAACGGGGACAAGATACTGCAGGCAGAGTACAGTACCCTCTCCTTGATAGCAGAAAGTTATGCTGTTGGGAAAGCAGACTGTTTTCTACCTCTTTTATATTGCCTAACAAACATAGGACAGATATCCACCCCACCTTTGATATGAACATAGGAACATAGGAAACTGCCATATACTGAGTCAGACCACTGGTCTATCTAGCTCAGTATTGTCTTCACAGACTGGCAGCGGCTTCTCCAAGGTTGCAGGCAAGAGTCTCTCTCAGCCCTATCTTGGAGAAGCCAGAGAGGGAACTTGAAACCTTCTGCTCTTCCCAGAGCGGCTTCATCCCCTGAGGGGAAGATCTTGCAGTGCTCACACATGAAGTCTCCCATTCATATGCAACCAGGGCAGGCCCTGCTTAGCTATGGGGACAAGTCATGCTTGCGACCACAAGACCAGCATCTAACAGATAAACGCATATAATAGTTTATAGCAGTGGTTCCCAACTTTGGGTCCCCAGATGTTGTTGGACTGCAACTCCCATCATCCCCAGGCTCCCGTCATTGTGGCTGTGGATGATAGGAGTTGCAGTCCAACAAAATCTGGGAACCCACGGTTGGGAGCCCCTCGGTTCATAGAGCCAGTGAGTTGCCTTTTGATCCAGGTGACACTGGGATAAAATCACAGGTGTGTAATGGGTGTCAGGATCAAACCCCTGAAGTCATCTCTAAATAAAAGCCAACACAAATGACGAAATGGTTGCATGGAAGAGACCAATTTAAATTGCTCCTTGCGTAGCTGCCTCTACAGAGCACACCCTGTCAGCTCGCTGTTATGAAAAAGCCCTGACCAATGGGTTTCTTTCTTCACATGGTAGATTGCAGCAGATGAATGGTTAAACACATGGAGCCAACTCAAGCATACGGCCCCAGAGGCTGTTCTCACACGCTGCCAAAGCCAGGCTAACAAAGCCCAGTCCAGTTTTGTTTGCGCATAAGAACTGCCAGGATCATGCCTGGCCTCAGCGGCAAACCTGTCTCCCAAGCCACCCTCTTAAACGGGATTAAGAGAGCAAGTGCTCTCTTAGCGCCCCATTTTTCTGCCCACCTGCCAACCCCAGCTGAGCTGGCAAACAGTGGGGCTCCTGGCCAGCTTCGGGGAGGGGAGGAACATAGGAAGCTGCCATATGCAGAGTCAGACCATTGGTCCATCTAGCTCAGTATTGTCTACACAGACTGGCAGCGGCTTCTTCAAGGTAGCAGACAGGAATCTCTCTCAGCCCTATCTTCTTGGAGAAGCCAGAGAGGGAACTTGAAACCTTCTGCTCTTCCCAAAGCAGCTCCATCCCCCAAGCGGAATATCTTACAGTGCTCACACATCAAGTCTCCCATTCAAATGCAACCAGGATGGACCCTGCTTAGCTAAGGGGACAAGTCATGCTTGCCACCACAAGACCAGCTCTTGCGCAGTGCATTATGGGAGTTGGAGGGCGCGCGACACGAGGAGACATGTCCTGGTACCCTGACTTCCAAGCTACCTGCAGTAGCCAGTAATCACCTGGATAGGCAATTCATTCGCCAAACAAGCAGAAATGAGTTGTCTGTGGGGAGGTAAGCTTTTTAAGGCTTCCTCCCTGCTGACTCTGTTGCCCTTTCCCACTGATCATGAGAAAGGGTTCCCAATCTTTTAAGCCCTCATGAACCACCCTGCAGCCCCTCCCTGAAACTAATTCTCTCCTTCCATGTTGACCATGGTTAATGGGATGTGAGCATTGTCCAGTCTTCTGGTTAATTTAATCAGGTTCCCTGCTTCATCAGGATTCGAAACGAGGGTTTGATCTGGTTAAGAGGGCACCTGGCTAGCAATTGTGGCTGAGGTTATTGCTGGTGTATCTCAACCACAATTCAGGCAGAAGAGGGGAAATTGCTCTGGGGAGAGAAAAGATTGTGAGGAGGTTGCACAGCTTGCTCTCACTCAGATCACTGCGATTAGGTGATCTGGACTGTTACATGTATATTAGTCTATAGACTCTCAACAAAAAAGACCTTTTATTGCACAAACTAAAGAAAAACTAAATGTTGGTAAATATAAAAACATAAGATGTTTCAATGTGACACACCATCTTCAGTTAAGTAAAACAAATGAGCACAGATGAAAACCTTGGTTCCCCAGCTGTTAAATTCCTTAGACGTGATAACACACAGTTCCCTGACTGGTGGAGAGATAATGAGTGGGGGTCGGGGGGAGAGAAGGGGGAAACACCTGATTCTTCTCAGAAGCTAATAAACTGGTGTCCCTCACATGGAGCTATAAGGCTGCAGAAATCCCCATTATTCCCTATGGGGGAAAGCTTAAAGACACGCCAACTTCAAAAATTCTTTTAAAATCACACTTCTGCCTAATTTCTTTGAAATTTGGGTGGTAGCTTCCACCCATTGGGCACTACCACCCACCCCCCTCTTTTGCCCCCGGAACTCTTTCTTTGCCCCGAATCAATTCAGATTTGGAAAATTCAGGTACAAATTGAATCTGGGGTGATTCAGGGGCGGGGGGGAGATTCGGACCCAAAACAAATCGGGGGTGATTCAATTTGGGTACAAATTGAATTTTTAAAAATCAATTCATGCACATCCCTAGTTGTTAACCGTTGCTTGTGTGTATTAGCCCTAACAAAATCCAACTATTTATTATCATTATAGAAGCAATGTCTCCACAAAAGTGGTTTAGTTTTCAACTTAAGCCAATGAGAAGAAAGCATTAGCCATTGTAGATCTACCCTGCATCCACTTGCATCATGTGGTCATCCTCTCTCAATGTATGTGCAAATTTAATACTGCAAAATAGATAGTTAGCAACTCACAGCACTTCTACACGGCTTTCAGTCCTCAGTATCTGAAGGATATCTTCTTTTGTGGCTTTCCTCAGGTTTTGAATAAAGGACAAAAACCCTCTCACAGCATCAACTTTGGAAAGGTTTTCTGGCTCCAATTGCTTTCGGATGATCTCCCAGTGCTGAGAAAGCTGCCAAATGAGGATACAAAATGTCCATTTTTTGGTACTCATTGCAATTGGTCAAAAACATAACCACCTACCCATATCTGACAAGAATGAGGGGCAGTCTGTGGTATTGCAGTCCCCAAGGCAAGGCGCAAAACTGCTGCCCCACAACCTTGGTGAGGCCAGTCCCCTTTCAAAACCAACCCTTTCAAGCTTTGAAAGTGCATGGGAGCAGGGAGGAGGTTGCTAGCAGTCTCCTCTTTTCTCCTCACATTCCTTGAAAACTTTGCAAGAAGTGTGAGGAGAGGCTCTTCTCGCAAAGTTTGCAAGCGTCAGATCAGTCCCAAAGAACTGTTCCAATGGCGACAGCGGCGGCGGCGGAATTTTGCCACCCTGCTGGTGCCCCAGTAATCTGCCACCTGAGCCAAATGCTTCACCTTTCCTTACGAAAGGGCCACCCCCTGACAAGACCTCAAATGAAAAAGCCAGCTTTATCCTAAAGGAAAAAATGGGTTGAAGGTTATTGTCCAACAAAAACTGACCAATTGAACCCACCCACAGGATGCATTCCCTCCATCATGGGTCCATGTGGCACACAAGCTCTGCCTTGGCCTATCCACTCAGCTTAATGTCAGGCATTTTGTAGTGCTCACTTCTTATATTTAACTTGTTAATAGTATGAGCATGTGAAGACTGAATGCAATTCTGATAACCAGTTTAGGCAGAAATATTTTGCATTGTAGGCTGACAAGTTTATTTTGAATGAGTAATTACTCACACAGAATGCATATGCTGCATAGATGTGGCAAATGTTTCCAACTAGCAGTGTTATTTGTAATTATGCTTATTTGATAAACTGAAAAAGCAAAAAGTGAACCCATAGCATGACACATTACTTAAGCATTGACCCTACGAAGCAGCTGCCTCGGGCAAAGAGGTGAGCAGACTTTCACAAGGTATTTATGGAAACATTTACTAGAAATGGTCCTCTCACCCTTCTGCTCTGTAACCGGAAACAAATTATTAATTAGTCTATAACCTTAGACAGTGACACTCAACTATGTCTTATGTATCATTTACCAATAAGATAATTTATCAGAGAACTGAAGGCATTATTAAAAGACCTGACATTACCCATAGTACACACACTGAGGCAATTCTCATCACCGCAAAAAAGCAGGCTAAGGGAACCTAGCCCAATTTTGGGTGATCATGTGCTGCAACAGGAGCCCCACGGCTCCCAGCCATCTTAATGACCCCTCCCCTTAGCCCAGGTTAGCAGAGCAAGCACTCCGCTAACCTGGGTTTCCGGATCGCGTGCCACCATGGCATGATTCCATGCCACAGCAACACATGAGTAGACCCCTGGCTTGGGGAGTCTCTCCAGGATGCCCTGCGTGCTCACGTGGGGCATCCTGGAATTTCCAGGGGCCAGGCGGCCCCAGATCCCCACAGCCCCCGCCGGCTCCGTGATGGAGTCGGCAGTTGTGTGGGCAGCCGAACTGGGCCCCCAGGGCTCCGCGGGCAATTGTCTGCAGGAAAAGCAGGCTTGAGATCTCATTTCGGCGAGTCTCTGATTGTGAAACTTGCCTCATTGTGTTTTTTTCCAGCCCAACCATGTTCTTTGGTCAAATTGTTTTGCAAGTCCTTCAGACAGTTCCAGAATCAATTTCCAGAAGCACCACCAGCACTGCTATAACATCTGTGTGCGTAACTTTGTGAGCTACTTCCACTGAGCTACTGCCCTCCTCTTCCGTATTGCACTTAATAAGTTATCAATTATTAATACAAGGTCAGGACTATTGCCACAGTCGTCACTTCCATTCCTCTTCAGACGTTATATGCTCAGTGGAATTTAAATGCCCACAATGTGTTGAACTGTAGGTCCTTTCAATCCAGTAATAGTCATTTTCAGCTCCTTTTCAAACCAGATTTTTGTCCCACAAAAGGTAAACAGAAGGTTGGGTTGTGTCCTTTCAAGCAACTTGCCACAGAGAAACCGAGAGAGTATTTGGGCCTGCGCGCTACCACATGCCTCCACTTCTGTTATCTAGCATTATCTATGGCATTCCTTGGAGAAAGCTCAGCTGTTCTTTCCAGCAATGTTTATTGCAGCTCCCCTAACTGGGAAACCACATCAACACCAGCTCAGCCTCTGCTAAAATATCCTCTCTCCATAGGGTCAATATTAATAAGGAACAGAACATGATGTCCACAAATAGCACTACCATTTCAAGAGTACAGAGTTCATCTTACCTGGATTGTGACTAACCATAATTAGGTAATAATGATGAGTGAGGTGCAGGCTAGTTCCTGTGAATTAGTGACCAGCAGTGGCAGGGAGGAGGTGTGAATAGCTCAGGGCGCAGGTGGAGGCGATAACCTCAACTGGTCACAAATGCCTAGCACCGCAATCAATTATTCAGTATTGGTTTTGGAAGCTTAGAGTGGGCACTGGTATATTATGCAAGGACAGATGGATTCATAAATGAATGACAGAAATCCTTTATAGGGTTTAATCAACCTGATGTAGAGTCATGGCTAAGTGTGCAAGCTTGAAAGTCCCTGGTACAATGCCACCTTAGCCATGAACTCACTAGATAAACCATGAAGCTATTATGACTATCACCGAAAGCAGGCTAAAGGAGACTAGCATGCTTTCTGGTGATCGTCAGAACCACCAGACTTGTGGGTGAGCCCGGAGGTTCTAAGACGGCTAGCCCGCCTAATCCCCCCTCCCCTTAAACGAGGTTAACAGAGTGAGCACTCCATTAACCTTGTTGTTCTACTTGTGTGCCGCTGTGGCACGCGGCGACACGCGAGTAGACCCCTGACCGGGAGGCTACAAGCAGCCTCCTGGGCTCGGGGGTCTCCCCAGAATGCCCCATGCACTCATGTGGGACATCCTTGCACTTCCGGGGCCTGAGTGGCCCCTGATTCCCACAGCCCCCACTGGCTCTGTGACGGAGCCACAAGTTGTGTGGGTAGTCATGTGAGTAGTCCTGTGGGTGTCAGGGCTCCGCGGGCAATCATCTGCGGGGAGAGCGGGCTAATCATGTGAAGCGCCTCCATAAGAGCAAGCCACTACCTGCCAGCTTCAATTTGTTCAGCCATCTGAAATATGGGAATAATAAAATGAACCCATCTGACTGCCTGACAAGTTGTTATAAGGCCTACTGTAGAGAATGTATGTGAAGCTTTTTGAACATTCTAAATTGCTAGATGAATACAAACATTATTCTCCACACTCAATATCTCAATCCAGGGCCTGTCTGCTTCAGGGAGTATCTCCTCCCATAAGTGTTTCCTTTCATCAGAGCTACTCTACTTCAGCCCTCCAGTTGTAGTTAGACTACAATGCCCATCATCCCCGACCACAGTGGCCAATAGTCAGGGACGATGAGAGTTGCAGGCCAGCATCTGCAGGAGGGCTGAGGGAGGCTCTGTTCTGCATCCTTCAGCCCCTTTCAAAGCCGAAGTCTGTGAGGCTGAGCCCTGTGGTAGCCCCCACCTTATGCTGCATCCTGCTTAGCAGGGTTCATTTAGTGCTCTTGTGGCTGCTGGCATTCCATGATGCTAAAACTTGGCTTTTCCAAAAGGTGTGTGTTTGGGTTTTTTGCTCACTAAAGGGATGTGTTTAAACAGCCGTCAGAGCAATTCTATGGTCCCAGTTGCAACAATGGCTAATTACAGCAGTGTAGCTTCAGCATCAGGGAAGGCAGGGTAAGGCGTGTAGAGGGGTGCAGGAGGCTGGTTAGTGCCAGCCCGGACACCACTCTGTCATCCACTGCTGCTGCCCTTCCTCTCCCCACTGGGGCATGCTGTTCATTTCCCCCGCTCCACTGGGGGCACCACTCCTTTCCACCATGGGACACCAATGCCTGGCTTGGTGGCATAGTCTGAAAGTGCCTGCCACCACTGCCCCAGGAGCATAGCCTGGTCATGCTGAGCACCCACCTGCAGACAGCAGGGGGCGTTATCTTCCCCTTTGCCTCAGGCAGCAGCAACATGTCTTGGATCATTCGTTTTCAGCACAGCAGAGTCAGGAGCCTTTGCATCCCCCGAACAATATGGCAAGCAACAACTTTGCCAGCTCTTCAGGGGAGCTTTTGGAGAGGGTCTGGAGGGCTGCAGAGGCAAGGGAGGTCCTCCACGCAAAGGTCCATGTGGCTCTTTGAATCCCACCCTATGCTAGGATCTCTAAAAGGAAGTAAAGGCATGCACACAAGCAGCCCTACCCTGGCTTGCACAGCCCTACCTGGATAGGGCTGCTTGCATGGCATACCAGGATCTGGCCCACTAGGTAGCCCGAATTTTCAACCTGGGCTTTTACTGGGGTAGAAAGGTGCGAGTGCGCCCTTCAACCAGAGTCTCCAGTCGTATGAACTGCATCAGGCTGCCTGCATACAGAGCCAGGAGGCTAGAATGCCTGGCA
Organism: Hemicordylus capensis; assembly: GCF_027244095.1. Classification (NCBI taxonomy): domain Eukaryota; kingdom Metazoa; phylum Chordata; class Lepidosauria; order Squamata; family Cordylidae; genus Hemicordylus; species Hemicordylus capensis. Next base: position 31,134,437 of record NC_069661.1, on the reverse strand, counting down.
GCAGGGAAATCCTAGAATGCCTGGAAATCACCTGCTCCTCACGTGGTGCATTGTGGGATTTCTAGAGGCCAGGCTGTGTTTCCCCGGCCTCCAGATGGCTGGGCTGCTCTCAGCAGCACAGCTCATTTGGGCGGAAGACTGGCACAGCTGATGTGGGTACACGAGTGGTTGTCTGGGGCAGGGAGGATAGGTGCAATCCTGCCTCCCCCCGCCGCACTCCACAGTCCAACACAATTAGGTCATGTGAACAACCTTAGTATGTTCAGAAATAGCATGCGAGGGAGGGACAAGTTAAAAGCATTAGATAAACCAAGGGGAGATGCAATTGGACTTCTGTAAATGTAAGACTGTCCTGCATACCATAACAGAGTAAGATGAATGTATACTATGATATGCAAGGGCTAGATGCTATTATTAAGTCCCTCTGGATACCATGCTCTATTTATAACCCTGGCCTTTTCATAGCACTTACAGTAAAATACAGTAACCAGTGGGAAAGCAGGAGCTTATTCTTAGTGTCCCATTTGCTTTATCGTGGAAACCATGTGCCTCCTTCCCCATCCAGTGAAGCTATTCTGACAATCACCAGAAAGCAGGCTAAGGGAGCCTATCCCGCTTCCTGGTGATCGTCGGAACCACCAAGTGGTTCCAAGGTGGCTAGCCCGCCTAATTCCCCCTCCCCTTAAATGAGGTTAACGGAGCAAATGCTTCGTTAACCTCATATTTCTGCTCATGTGCCGCCATGGAGCGCAGCAACACACAAGTTGACCCCTGACCAGGCAGCTACAAGCAGCCTCTCGGTCTCAGGGGTCCCCCCAGAATGCCCCCCATGTAGGGCATCCTGGAACTTCCGGGGGTTGCACGATCCCCGCAGCCCCCACCAGCTCCATGACGGAGCCGCTAGTCATGTGGGCAGCCAATGCGGCTGCCCACGGCTGCAGTGCTGATCATCTGCGGGAAGAGCTTGGTAAGGCACTTCACACTAATCGTGTGAAGCGCCTCAGTGTTTTTTAAGTCCTAGATGGGGTTTATTTTGACTCAGGAAAGCTGAATAATTATACATGCAGATTCAAATAGGGCAAACACCAGACAGAACTGTATGATGGGAAGAACTGCTTGGCAGAAACAATGACAGAGAAAACCACAAAGAGGAAGGGTTCATCTCTTCCAGTTATTCAACATTTCCATGCTTATTTACATTCTGGGCTGACACAGAGGTAATTCACACAATCAAAAACTGTGTTCCACCTGGGTTTGGGAGCTGTGTGTGCTCCCAGTTTTCAGCTGTGTGGAAGCAAGGTAGGAGGAAAACCTGTGTTGAAGTGATTGTGTGGAAGCAAGGTAGGAGGAAAAGCTACCTTTGAGTGTGTAGATGACCTCACAGAGCCACTCCTGCGCCATCTTTTCCTTAACTTAAAACAAAATTATACCACTCATTGCACAAAACAACACTGGGGCTATTCCCACGATCAGGCGAAATCGGGCTAGGCAAGCCCGTTGGCTTCCAGGCGGTTAACCTGCCAAACTCTGCACCACAGCAACTCACGAGTAGAACCCTGACTGGGAGGCTTAAAAGCAGCCTCCCAGCTCAGGGGTCTCTCCAGTACGCCCCACGTGGTTGCGCCGGGCATGCTGGAGCTTCCAGGGGCCGTGTGGCCCCCAATCCTTCCAGCCCCCGCCGGCTCCATAACGGAGCCGGCAGTCGTGTGGGTGCCCGATCCAGCCGCCCAGGGCTACCGCCCTGCTCATCTGCAGGGAGAGCGGGCTTAGCCCACTCTTCCCGCCAACCCTATGGAGGGGTGTCTCCTTGATCGTGAGACCCGCCTCAATGTCTGACAATAAGTTGCTGCCAAACCACCTAACCCAATCACCAAATAAAATGCTGTTCAACCGTACACGCAATAAGCATTTTACTAATCAGCTACCTGGATCCAACAGTGCCCAATTAAGTCATAGTTCTTGTTTGTTTTTTGAAAAAGCGTTGTTTTTGACAGTGACTCCACAGCCACAACTGTACAGACATTGAGGCTGTTCTCACAAGCAGCCAAGACCGGGCCGGGGCAGCCCAGCCCAGCCCTGCCTTGGCTGCCTGTGAGGACTGCCGGAAGCCCTGGGGCTCCTGGAGGCACCTCAGCAACAAACCCACCTAGGGAGCCCACTGGTTAGCTCAAGTTGAAGGTGCGAGGGCACCCTTAACTCAACCTAACTGCTTGTGGGTCAGCATCAGCTGCTCCACTGGCACAGTGCATTGTGGGATATCCAGGGGCTGGGACAATCTATCCCAGCCCCACGCCTCTGCATTTCCTGGGGCAGGGGCGGACCAGCTGGACGCACAATCCACACACCCAGATAGTCCTGGTGATCATCTGCGGGGAAGGCAGGCTTTTGCAGCCTTCCTCGCCGCCAGTACAGGGTTCTGAGGGACACCGCTGCTGCCAATACCTTACTCATGTATTTTTTTCTTCAGCTCAGAACTTGAACACAGGACGTTGCCTTATACTAACTCAGACCCTTGGTCCATCTATCTTAACGGACTGGCAACAGCCCCTCCACAACTGGAGGTGCCAGGAATTGAACCCGGGATCTTCTGCAGGCAAACCTGACACTCTACCACTGAGCTATAATCCCATCGGCAAAGCATATGCACCTTGATCTTTTATTTACTTACTGAGGGACAACTTTTGCAGTCATCTGTGACTGGCTCTGCCACCAATGAAATTGCTACATAATTTGAATCCAGAGACTTGACGATGCTGGCAACTTGCTTCCCAGCCATTGGCCTTGGACCAGCTTCCGTTGACTTCAGTTCCAATTTCTGCCTGCATTGAAACAAAGCTTGAAATCTCAGTTGTGTTTTGAATATCTACTTTACAGACATATCCCCCAACACTGACTTAAACGGTCACTCATGTTTATTGTCATGTATGCACTGATTGATTTCAGCATTTGTAGGTAGTGACTGCAGGACCTCACATTCTAAGCTATCTATAACACAGTGACTGTCCTAGGCAAGGCCTGAGTATATCCTCTGAAGTGAAGGATTAGGTGTTGCTACAGGCTTAAGAACTCTTGAGAACTTGACGATTTTTTCAAAAAAGCAGCGAACATTCTAACACTGAGCTTGTTCAGGGATGCTGCACGAGCTAATTGCATGAAATCTGAAGCGTGTGTTCCAGACTAGTGTTACACTAGCAACAAGGTGTACAACATGTGGCAAGTCTCGTATGTTTTTCAGGGACCCTTTGCTCAAGGGCACAATTCTGAAAATCCCTGAGACATACAAGCACAGCATTAGTCAGGATGTCAGCCAATTTCTTGTCCCAAAGATAAACTGGGGGTACTATCATCATCAGACCATAACATGGATTGTGACAATTAATCAATTATCTGAGCAGAAGTAGAAAACTGAAATTAAATCACTAGTTAAGATGATAAGAACACAGAAACATTTTGAGTTTCTCAGTAAAGTTTCTCAGACTAGCAATAAAAGCATTAGTCATAGGATCTAGCTACTAAGCATTTTTTGCCCCTCCCCCCAAAATCAACCAAATGTTTGATTTGAAACTACTTTTGTAGTTTCAAAATGTTTGGTCTGAAACTTACTTTGAAACTACTTTTGCATCAGTTGCTCGACGAATATTCAGGCTCAAGATGTGGTTTTCTTCTGCCCGTACAGATTTAATAAAAGTGTCCTCAAGTACATAAATTGTGGCAGATGTGGATTTTTTGCTGACATCTAAGAGCTGAAAAAGAAAGATGTCTGAGAAGCAGAAAAAGAAATAAGACCAGATCCTACCTCTTCGAAACATGCAAAAATGTATTCTGGTATGCTGATATGTACAGTGCAGGTACATGGATTCTTTTTTATTTGAGAAGATAAACTAGGACAGCTCCATGCTTTGTGCAGCAAATATGATTGGGCCAGGATCTCCAGATATGTGTATATAGATGTTTGAAGATGTGTGCACACACATGTATGCTATGTACACTTTAGGGCAGTTCCCATGACCATAAACTGGTTAGGAGACATGTCCTATCTAGTTTTGGGAGCTGGGACACTCCCATTTTGCGATCATGAATTAGATTAAAAACAAGGTGAGAGGTGGGGAGCTGATTGTCTGTCAAGCCCCAGCTGGAAAGTGATGAGCATATTCTATCTGGATTCTGTCCCCAGCTTCTGAATGAAGTGGGCAGGAAAACTGCCCTAACCAGCTGGGGTTTGACAGATGATCATGCTCCCTGCCTCTCACTTTGTTTTTATCTAACACAAGATCAGAAAATGGGAGCGCACCCAGCTCCCAAAGGACTCGTCTCCTACCCAGTTTATGATTGTGTGAACTGCCCTTTTATGTGTTTGCTGTGGCAACACTTGTGCATCACTGGTGAGAACACAATAAACAATGTTTGCCATGTAAACTGTGGGTTACCCTTAGAGAGGATATAATGGAAGTGTATAGAAGTAGAAATGATGCAGAAAATGTGAATAAGTCCTAGAACTCTGGGTCATCTACTAAAACTTATCAGCAGAAAGTTCAGGATAAACAAAAGGAAGCATTGCTTCATGGAACAAATAATTAAGTATGCACTTGATTGAGTTAGGGTGATGACCACTAGCTTTTATGACTTTAAAAAACATTAGCACTTACAATGAATCTGCTGATGGCTATTAGTTATGATAACTCCCAAACTGCAGCTTCCTTATTCAGCGTTTTATACCCCTGCTTGCAAAATGCTGGAGACAAGTAGGGGATGCTTATTAGGGGTGTGTACGAACCGAGGGGGTCAGCCACGCAAATAGCACCCACGCAAGCATGGATGCCATGTGTGTACTGGTGCCACGTGGGGACACTTGGGACAAGAGCCACTGCAGCAGGAAGCTGCACGCGGCAGCAGAGAGCAGGTAAGCAACACCAAATTTTGTGCGTTGGTTTGGCGCCAAACTGGTTCAGACAAGGTCAGTGCCACGGAGAAGGGAGCAGCGAGAGGGATCTTTGTTTTTTAAAAGAGAGCACCCTGATCTGCCTTTGAATGGAAGACTACATGTGAGTACTGTAAGATATTCGCCTTAGGGGATGGGGCCGCTCTGGGAAGAATACCAGCATGCTTGCATGCAGAAGGTCTCAGGTTCCCTCTCTGGCATCTCCAAGATAGGGCTGAGAGAGACTCCTGCTTGTACCCTTGAAGAAGCTGCTGCCAGTCTGTGTAAACAATACTGAGCTAGACGGATCAATGATCCGACTCAGTATAGGCAGCTTCCCTTGTTTCTATATGGCTGGCCATTGTTGAAGGTAAAATACTGGATTAGCAGGATCTTTGGTGATATCCAGCAAGGTCACTCTCATGACTTTAAATCAGGTCTAGCAACAAAGGATTGAAACTTGAGAACCATTCATAGCATCATGGGCATCTGGGGGCGGTGTGGGGCACAAGAAGGGGGCAGTGCCCCATCCTGGATGGAACCTGTCCCACTGAATTCTATGGGGCGTACTCCCAGGTAAGTGGGTATAGTATTGCAGACTTTGTCCCCCTGCCCCCATCCTGGAAAAAGTCCTGTAGACACCCTCAATTGAGGGATCCTTAGTATAAATCACTGCCTTATACCTCATTTCTTAAATCAGTTGTACAACTAAGATGTCATTGTTCCTGGTGGTTCCGTGTTGGGCACAGGGGCATAGCTATAATTGAACAATGGGAGCACAAATGTCCCTGGGCCCCTGAGGGAAGGAGGGCCTGCCAGCTGAATGAGAGCCGGCTCTTCATTCTCCCCTCCTGCCTCTCCAAAGAAGATGGCAAGGGGCAGGGGCCACTCAACCATGCTAAATCCCTGGTTGGGTATTATGCCTTAGAGTTACCAACTAAGGCAGATAGTTCTGGATTCCACCCCTCCCCCCAATCCCCCACCCCATATTTTTCATGATATAAAGCCATTAAAATCTCAATTGGAGACTGATGCTGATTCCTGGAGATTCCAGGCTAATGCTAGGGGCTTGGCCTGTAGTTTGTAGAAGATATGAACCATACTGTACCCAATGATGGCTGGTAAAACCTGACCGTTCTAGCTTGCAAGAGTTCATGGCTCTAATTTTAGTGACTTGATTTTGTCGAGCCTGGTAGGTAACATTGCATCTCCCACAAATATCCACCTAGAGGAAGGATGATGATATACACATTAGTGTATCAGTGACATCCCCTTAGCCCTACTCCCATTCCCAGGATCAGAATATCATTAATAGACCCCAAAGCCTTGGAAGGACAAATAGTTGTATGTGTCCAGGCACCCAAATTTTATCTCTGTGAGTAATTTTCAACCACATGAGCAGCGCAGCATAAGAGGCCTCAAGGAGAGGTTGTCATCATTATTATTAGCTATATTGCTACTCTGCCCTTCCTCCAAGTAGCCTACAGAGTTCTCCCCGCTCCCTCAGGTGCCATAGTTTAGCCTCAGAACAATTCTCAGAGGCAGGTTAGGCTGAGAGAGAGCGACTGCCCCAAGAACACCCAGAGATGGCTGAGTGGGGAATTGAACCTGTGCCATCTGAGCCTCTCCATTCCTAGTCCAATCACTTTAAACCACTACTCCACATTAGCTTTCAGGTTAGCTGCTTCCTTACTGGTATCCTAGCTAAATAATGAGGATATTCTCACAATGGGGGAAAACCGGGCCAAGGGAGCCCAGCCCAGTTTCCCCCCATCGTGAGAACCACCGGGCTTGCAGGCAAACCCAGTGGTTCAATGGTGGCTAGCCCACCAAAGTAGCCCTCCTCTAAAATGAAGTTTGCAGAGTGAGCTCTCCGCTAACCCCGTACTTTCAATTGTGAGATGCTGCGGCGCAGCTCTGCACCATGGCGACTCATGAGTAGACCCCTGACCGGGAGGCTGCAGCTAGCCTTCTAGCATTGCGGGGTTTACCCAGAATGCCCCATGCACTTGCACGGGGCATGCTGGGACTTCTGGGGGCCAGACAGCCCCCGATCCCTGCCACCCCTACTGGCTACGTGATGGAGCTGGTGATCATGTGGGTGGCCGATCTGGCCGCGCAGCGAGAGCTTGATGCTCGTGTGCAGGGAAAGCGGGCTTGACCCACTCTCCCCGACAAACTCCAACCGGCTCTCCACACACCTAGTGTGGAGAACCTCACTGAATTTGTTTCTGTAGTATATATAAAGTCAAGAACACACAAATCTATTTTTCTCAGCATTGATCACTTGAGATTGCTTAGCATGCATGATATAATACAATACCTCAATATTTATTTATTTATTTATTTATTTTATTTCACATATTTCTATACCGCCCAAAACCTACATCTCTGGGCAGTTTACAATTAAAATCATTTAAACATTAAAATCATTAACACTAAAATCAGTTAAAACCCAACATTAAAAATATTAAAACTATAGATCTAATATGTATTATAAATATTTTTATTTATAATAAAATAATTATATTTAATTATTTAAATATAATTAAAATATATCAATGCATGATATAATACAATACCTCACTGGCAGTCCCGGAATTCATCTGTATCTGAAACAAACTAGCCAGGCCTCTCTTGATATTCTGAATAACAACAGGTTCATTTGCAAAGGAGTAGAAGTTCTTAACCTGAATGAAGGAGTGTGGGGAATGTAATAGGCATGAGGTTCATTCTACCTGATAACTGCCTTCCAGAATTCTCACCATATTACATTTGATCAAGAAGACCTTGAGCCGGGTCTCACGATCTGTTTCTTTGAGTGAGTGAGGAAGGAGCCCTGGGTGGCCGGATCGGCCGCCCACACAATTGCCGGCTCCGAGCCGGAGCCAGCGGGGACTGGGGAGCTCGGGGGCCGCACGGCCCCTGCAAGCCCCAGTATGCCCTGCGCGAGCAGGTTCGCTCTGCAAACCTGCTTTTTACCAGGGGTTCCAGAGCGGGTTACCCACTCTAGAACCACTGGGCTCACAGCCGAGCCCGGTGGTTCTGACGATTAACAAAAATCGGGCTAGGCTAATCGTGAGAATAGCCCCCTTCTCTTGACAAATCCATAGTCATCTTCAGTAAGAGTTCTGAGTAATGGCTACACCAAGAGTTCTTAAACTCGGGTGCCCAGCTGTTGTTGGACTACAACTCCCATCATTCTCAGTCACAATGGCAGAAGACCATTATGGCTGAGGATAATTTAAGCTGTAGTCCAACATCGGCTGGGGTCCAAGTTTGAGAACTCTTGGGCTATGCTACTTAGTTAAAGGTAAATAGATCTGAAAAGTAGGGGAATAAAATTTTATTTTCAGTTCAGCAGATCCTAACAATTTCTGTAAAGAACTGGAAAATGAAAGAGAATAATGAAAAAAAGTGGGGGGGAGTTTAACAATATTAATATATTTGAGAACTGATGTAGGCAATTCCATGGAGTCTTATACTTGAAAGACTTATGTAAGATAAATCCTGTCTCAGGCTTGGGGCACACGAACTGGATTTGAGCCATGGCAGAGGGACAGACAGAGACAGACAGGGAAATTCTAAGTCTTCTCCCACCATAGCCACAATCCAAACTGGGCACCCCCGCACATGGTATTTCCCTTGCTTAAAAAGCTTGCAGAGGAAGCTGTTTCCTCAAGGGAAATAGCACGTATGGGGGTGCATGATCTGGACCAAGGCTAAAGCAAGGGCAGAGTATTAAACTTCCTGACCACCCCACTGTGGTTCCAATCTAGTGCACGTGCCCCTGCTCATACTATTTACATTAAAAAAGAAAGAAAGGAAAGGAAAAAATTCAGGGTCAAATGATGCACTGCAGCAATGTTTAGTTTGATCCTAAGCAGGATACGATACAGAATAGTCCTAATGCTCTCCCCAGTTTTGTAGTAATCCCTTTCTTACTACCCAGCAACATTTCAAGATAACATATGTCTTGAACTTCAACCTAGCCTATAATCAGGTAAAAATGAAACAGCAAGTAACTAATCCAGTGGTACAGACACGTGTCAAACGCACAGCGATCTTTGAACTGTCAGGCAAGGCTGCTGCATCTGAACTTAACATTAGACTTTGCACCTTCCGCTACTACTTAAGGACTTGAAACCTGCAATCCTTTTTACCCCTGTAAACTATCATTGCAATAAAAACATTATCTGTTATGGGCACATGCGGGGTGGAAATCACTTGACCATCTTTAGAACAGGAAAGTAAGAAAAAATTGATAGTTTGTTCTCTTGGGACACATTTTCACTCTTGCAACACCCCATGTTATGATGCATACTCCAAGTGTGCATCATTATGAGATAGTTGTGAGTGATGTTGCCGCAAAGCACTATCCAGTGCAATGCAAGTGCGGAAAATCTGTTCTGCTCTGCTGCTTTGATGACAGATAAAAGGGTTGTTCATACTGCATGTGAGTCATCCCACATCCTGTTCCATCTCACCATGCCACCTCTCTACATGTTCCGGCATTAGGACAGTATTTCATCACTGGTGCAACATCACCAGCAATGATGCTGTGTTGGCTCACCAGCCTTTGACCCTACACATTTCCTAGCATGATATATCAGCAAGTTAGGATTAGTTCACACAGTTCAAACTGCCTTGCATAGTGCATCCAGATTGTCCCTGAGGACACAATTTAATAGAGAACAAGACAGATAGCCCAGAGCATCCCTAAATGGAGTCACCAATGAAAATTCCTCAGAGTAGGGCAGTTTACAGATGTGGAATTACCTCCAGGAAGCTCCAGCCATACCATGGCCACATGTCACAACCTCTGAGCAGCCACATACCGAATGATGGGTCAGGTCACATTATGTGCAAGCATGTTGGACTGTGTGCAGACTGATCTTCCAGTCTGCATCAAAGGCAGGGACAAGATATTGTCATTCCACCCAGGCAAAAAGGTCAACACTGTTCTGAACTGACAAGGATCAGAGAAGTCGTGTGGTTTCCAGCACATGAAATAGAGACTTCGTGGAGGGAATGGCAGACACTTGGCCTTTTTGCAGCTGCACAAACCTAGCCGGCTGACAGTATATGTGGACAGGGTAGGCAGGAACTGGTATGGAGAACAGCAGACTTGATTCTGCTTGGGTGGGCTGAGAGCATTACAGGATGTGATAAATATACTGAGGCTATTCTCACAAGCAGCGGGAACCTGGCTAAGGGAGCCCAGCCCAGTTCCTGCTGCTCATGTGCTGCAACAAGAGCCGTGCGGATCCTGGCAGGACATCCTCCGTAAATGCCCCACCCTTACATGAAGTTAGCAGAGCAAGCGCTCTGTTAACCACATTTACCTGATTGTGAATCGCCACAGCAATGCCGTACAGTGACTCACGAGGAGACCCCCAACCAGAATGTGTAAAAAAAAAAGTGTACAGACATCTGTACACCAAGCTAGTGTATTAAATAAACCTTGGTTTGTTGCTTGTGTGGGTTCAGACAAGCAAACAGGTTTAACAAAATAAACCTTGGTTCTGCATTATATTTGAACTTGCCCTTTGGGTTGCTGTGGGCCATCTGGTGTGAAGGAATCCCATGTGCTCTACAGAGTGCTCAGTACTCTCAAGCTAAACTATGATAATACAGGAGAACTCCCGTTATTTGCGGAACCACTACCCACGGTTCTGCGTATCCATGGGTGTAAAAAAGACACACAGCCTCTATATCCGTGGATACGAAAGAGTTAAAACCCATGGGTCCATGGATCCTAGAGAGCCAGAAATTACCACGGAGGTCATTTCTGGCTGCCGTTTTGTGTTCAGGAGCCATTTTGTGGCTCATTTTCTTAAGAAATAATGAGGGGAAAAATGAAAGTCACAATTCCCCATCATTTGGGACTTCTAGGGGGCATGGCTGGACACCTACAGAACTTCAGAGCATGGTAGAGCACTTTATTTGGCCTTTTTTTGCTTTCCCCCACTTCATTTTTACCACAATTTTACAAGTCTAGGAACCTAAGCCCCGCAAACCCATTGATTCCATTACTCAGTATCTGTGGTTTTGCTATCTGCGGTGCACCCCACCCCCCGGAATGGAACCCTGCAAATAATGGGGTTTTCCTGTATTTCTTTGCACTGGCTGAAGAATAAAGATGACACTTTCAAACAGGCCCCCACAATTCATGACCCAGAAAGCAAAAGGCAGCCCACAAGCTGTGGATGGCAGCTCTCCAGGGACTTAACAAACCTTCTGGTTTTGCTGCTTGCCTAGGAATGCAAAACTACAAGGATGGTAGTCAAGTACCTGTCCAGCTGCATTACTGAGCTGTGTTTCAATTATAATTTGTGAAGGCCTGCATTAAATGAAAACATGCCCACAAGAGATTACTTGTAAATTAGCTCCTAAAAGGGCAGAAACTTTAAAATAAAGGGTTTGGGGTTTTTGTTTTTACCTTTCCAAGGGTCCAATGGAGAACTACGGGTCTTTTTAAAGCTGCCAGATATTCCTTTTCAATTATATTATCTGCATTTTTTCCTTTAAACATGTTTTTATTTGCAGGACGCTCATACAGATTTTCAACTGTGACATCTGTTATCTGGAAAAGCAAAAGGGAAAAATACAATGAAAGTTCTTACCCTGCATTGGCAGAAGTATAGCCTGCCTGGAATTTTTCCACTTTTTCCACACCTGCTTTCAGTATACATCTTCTGTTAAACCTGTACAATACTTGTCAAGATAGATTTTCAAAACGATTGTGGAATTTTTATTTTTATTTGCAAACCATTGGTTTATGACAGTTTCTGATTAAGAAATTTGTCCAATACAAAGACTGTCAGAGTTGTGAGGTTTCTTAGATCTTTTTAACTAGATACATGAGGACTGAACCCAAGATCTTACATATGAAACTATCTTATAGTGAGTGAGGACATTGGTCCATGAAGCTCAGTATTGTCAACAGTGACTGACAGCAGCTCTCCAGGGTTTTATACAGCTCTACCTAGAGATGCCAGGGATTGAATCTGGCACCTTCTGCATGCCAAACATGTGCTCTGACCACTGAGCTACAGCCTCCATAGGCCTGCACTCAGATTTACTTTTAAATTGAATGCCAGTGCAGCCATTCACCCAATAGCATGTATGCATGTACAGACATCTGAATGCAAGTACAACATAATGAGATTGTTTGCACAATCAAAAATTGAAGTCACTTACACAATCAAAAACTGTTCTACCCAGGTTTGGGAGCTGTGGTGCTCCCAGTTTTCAGTTGTGTGAAAGCAAGTTAGGAGGAAAACCTGGGTAGAAGTGGTTGTGTAGAAACAAGGTAGAAGGAAAAGCTATCCAGCTTTTCCTCTTACCTTGCTTCCACACAATCACTTCTACCCAGGTTTTCCTTTTAACTTGCTCCCATATAACCAAAAACTGGGAGTACACACAACTCCCAAACTTGGGTAGAACAGTTTTTGATTGTGTGAATGACCTCAGTGTCTGAACAGGGCTACGGTTAGCAGGAAATAGGTTTAATATTTATTTATTTATTTATTTAAAATATTTCTATACTGCCCAAAACTTGCATGTCTGCAAGTTTTGGAAAAATATGCCATTTCTCCTGCTAAGTAAGCAAAGAAGCACCTTTCAAAGGGGTGATTCTCTAATATTTAGTAAGAGGAAAGCAACTGGCCCTATTCAACCCCCGCACAGCATCCCTCCAGTAGGTATTGTTGATGACTACCTTCTGTTTCATTTTAGACTGTGTGTGAACCCATTGGGGGACAGGGAAACACCTTATTCTTCTATGTAAACCAGTTTGAGAACTTTTAATGTTGAAAAATGCTATATAAATAATAGTAATAACAACAAGTATTTCATATTGATTGCCTACCGCAATTTTGAGGAGCTGATCATCATCATTGTTGGGATTTCGCCATACTAAGTTGACATCCACTCCAGATGAAATCCGGTAGCCCGCACTGTCCTGGGGTGTCCCTTTCAGCCTGTCAATAAGCACTTCAGTGGTATAGGCAAATTTATATGTTTTCTCATTGTTTATCCGTGGACCAGTATTATGACCTGTGTAAGAAAAGAAACGGAGAAATCATTACATCAGGGATGATAATGTGAGTTGCCAGGAATCAAGCTACCTGCAGGTCATATCCTCCAACCTGGAAGCATACTTTCTCATTCCAGAGTGCTGGGCAGTGTTGCTTAGTAGTGAGGAAGCAGCACTCTTCACTTCCTCAAAGGTACCCCTTTATTAATTAGTGCTTAAGACTGCCAAGCTGACAACTTGCAGAATCCGTTTTATCTTTTAAGCCATCTGCTACAGCAGAAGCCATTGCCGGTGAGGTGGGGTGGAGGGCTCTTCCGAGCTGCCATTGAGCAGTCACAAATGGGGGACGGAGGCACACACCTGACAAACAAGCAGTAAGAAATTGAGCCCTTTCTCATGATCAGTGAGAAATGGCTCGAGGGAGAGGAAGGCTGCTAGCACTTACCTCCCTGCAGACAATCCCTCTGTCTTTGTTGGGCTGGCGGATTGCCTGCCCGGACAATTGCCGGCTGCACCTGGCAGCACGGAGGGTTGGGGGCTGGGATGCGTCACCCCCTGAAAGTCACATAAGTGGGTGCACCAAGTATGTGGTGCATTATGGGGATTCCCCTGATGCGGGTCGGGAGCCCTGCAGTCTCCCAGCTCCGGCTGCAAGTAGCCAGGGCTGGCAGATGAGCAGAAAAATTGGGCTGAGGGAATGCTTGCTCTCTTAACCTCATTTGGGAGGCAGGCTCTGTGGGCGGGTTTGCTGCCATGCCGCCGGGAGCCGAGTGGCAGGCAAAACCAGGCTGGGCTTCCTTAGCCTGGTTTTGCTTGTGCATGAGAACAGCCTCAAAGTGTCAGTAATGGGGTGGCAGAGTCAGCATTGTACAGACCCACAACTGCCGACTGGCTAGCAGTGCATAGTGGGAACCAATTATATCAGTGGCCACACCACCACCTGCCCCACCTCACTGGCTGCAGCAGGAGACTGCCGCCAGTGAGGTGAAACCAGGTAAAACCAGTTCTCCGAGGTGCCCGGTTGGCAAGCCTTTTAGGTACTTCCTTTCAAGTCTTCTCAAAACCTACCTTTTCCTGAAGCATTTGTTTTCACCCTTTTGTCCTGCTCACCCCCCAGTGAAATTGTTTCTGTTTAAATTAATATACCGCCCTGAGCCATTTTTGGAAGGGCAGTATAGAAATCAATCAATCAATTAATCAATCAAATAAATATACATACCGCCCTCCATCCTAAGACCCCAGGGCGGTTAACGACAAAACAATTCAATGAAAACATAATACAGCTAAAAGGGTTTTAAAAGCAAAGGACAGCTCATTGGCCACTAGCCTGGAGACAAAGGGCAGTCTTAACGTTCCTCCTAAAGGCTGGGAGAGAGGGAGCCATATGGGTGTCAGCCTGGCTCCACCGCCTGGGGGCAATGACTGAGAAGACGAAGGTGAAATGAAGGTGAAGTACATATAACTGCATTGACTCACTTTTCTCCTTGGCTGACTTCCCCTCTTCTCCATTATAGTCTCCCTCATTATCAGCATTCAGACTGATAAACTCATTGGAACAGGCCTAGCAGGGCTGGCCCATCCATGAGGCAAACTGAAGTGGTTGCCTCAGGTGGCAGATTAGGAGGGGTGGGGGCTGTGAGGGCTGGCGTCATCCACTTCTGCCGCCCACCTCTGCTCTTCTCCCACCCCCTCTCACATTCGCAGAAGTTAAAAAGGAAGAGTGGAATAGACCTCTTCCGCCATGTGAAAAAAGGGATGAAGTACCTGCGTACTGCATCACAGAGCATGTCTGGAAGTCCCACCCCCGGCGTTGATGCACCTGAAAGCACCACCCTCCATGCACTCTTCAGCTACGACGTTTGTCTAAAGAAGCAAAAGCAGTAAGCACGACGGTGGGCGTTGCCACGGTCACAAAGTTGGGGCTGGCGTCCCAGCCTGCCAATCACGGAAGCATTCATAATCACACTTATCGTGTTTGCCTCTTCAGGCAAACACCGTAACTGTGAAGAGCATGGATAGAGCAATTTTTGGGGGAGAGTGATGAATTCACATGTGAAGAATGGCAGCATATAAATATTTTTTTAAAAAATTAATTAATTAAATGAATACTGGAAGAGGTGGCTATGAAGGAAACAGTCCACATGCTCCCTTTGTCATCTTTTACGTGTGCTGAGGTTTAGCTCCACAATCTGGTGCCTTAGTGTGCATGTATAGGATACAGAGTTCAAGCTTATGAAAATCCTTTTGCTGACTTGTATGCAAAATAACCCAGCTTTATTCAACAAATTTGTTTCATATATTTGTACAATGCCCCAAATCATGTCTCTGGGTGATTTACAACAAACATTAAAAAACAAACAAACCCCAAAACAGAAATTCGGGCAATCAGCCCCAAATCCAAGTTTTTATATTTTAAAAAATCTGGCAACTTGTTCAAAGGTCAAACTTATGGCTTAGACTTATGGGTTAAGGGTTTCAAGATGTGGTGAACACCCTCGAGCACCCTCCCTCCCCTTCAGACCAGCCCACAGCAGCCCAGGCCACAGTGAACCCTAGTCAGAAAACAGCTTAACCCTGTGTAGCTTAGCTACTAGCTCTAGGTGAGGCAACCAACCAATTGCAAAAAGGCACAAACCACCCAAGGTTACAGGTCAACAAGACCCGAGGAGAAACTATTTCCAAATATAGTAAGCAAGAAAGTGTAAACAATTTGCTGGGTGAAAATGCACACAGTTCCTCCTTCCATTCACTCTTTTCACCATCTGTGACGTACTGATGGCCTGGGGAAATGGAGGGGTTTCAATTTCTGTGCAAATTTGCACAGTGTTTCCTCCTCCAAATAGTAGCTCCAGCAGTGGGGACAGCAATTTAAATTGGGGCCATGGCATTGGGGCAGCAAAGGGTGAGCCTCTCTTCCTCACCCCGCCCCCTCCTCGCTCCCTGCGCCACAGTCCTGGTCCAAACTGGGCCCTCTTAAGACTGCTATTAGGCAAAAAAAGGTGGCTGGCATCAGAAAAATTACTCAAAGTAGCTCCACTGAAATTAAAAGGACAAGTTAGACAATCTCTAATTCCCATGGGCTACTCTGAGTGATTTCCCTCATCATGTAGGCCTACACTTGGAGTTCTAAACATGAAACTTCCACATAATGAGGCGATTCCCACCAACAGCAGAAACCAGGCTAAGGGAACCCAGCCTGGTTTCTGCTGCTCATGTGCAGCAGCAATGGGAGCCATGAGGCTCCCAGCAGCAAGCCCACCTAAATGCCCCCCTCCCTTAAACGAGGTTAACAGAGTGAGCGCTCCATTAAGCCCATTTTTTTGGTCATGTATCACACTCGAGGAGGGGGAGAGGGGACCGCACAAATGCACTACACACTTGCGTGGTACATTACTGGGGCTCTGGGGGGTGGGGTGCCGCATGGTGGTGCTTCCCTTCGCCTGACCCCCAGAGCTGCCGGCCAAGCCACGGACGAGCACAGGAGCTCCCGAGCGAAGCCGCCACTCGTCTGGGCAATGATCCACCCACCTGGGAAGTTCCATTTGATCGTCTGCGGGGAGGTAAGCATGTTCAGGCTTTCTCTCCACATAACAGGGCAACCCTTTCAAATTGATCATCAAAAGAGCTTCATTGTCTCGTTCAGCTCTAGGGGCCAAATCTGATGTGATGGAGCAGCCATGTGTATTCCCCCCTCCCCCCCCCCGCCACACGTCTGCTCTGTTTACAAATATAGCAAGGGATGAGAGATCTATTTCTTTCATGTGAAATTGAGCCTGTGGGTGAAGGAAGCTAAATCACCCCTCTGCCATTTCACTGTGTTGCTTCAAACAAAATTTCCCCCAGTTCCAATACTGGAAGTGAGCCAGAATGGAGAAAAAGTGGCTTGAAGCAACAAACTGTAGCCAAATAATGCGGGAAGGGGGATAGTTTGGCTCCCCAAATCCTTGTGCTCCATTTCATATTAAAAATAGACCCACCCAACCCTGCATTTGATTTATGCATGGGGCAGACATGTGAACAAACAAATGGAGCTACCCCAGGCCTCTCTAGTTTGGCTCAAAAGCATCAAAATAAAACTCTTGGTAGCAAAAATAAAAAATAAAAGAAATTGAAGGCTGTTTTGAGGTGTGAGATTTTTCCCTACCAAATTTCCCAGTGCTAATGCACAATTAAAAGCCAGCACTGAGGGGTTAATGTCCTGCTCCTAGTAAGCTGTTCTTATATTCACAAGAACTTCTTTTAACCTTTGCTCTCCCCCTTGATTATATTACCTCCTTCTGATATAGCTGCAGAGTGCAGTCATATACCCCTGGGTCTCCTATTTCCTTAAATAGGACCAGGCATGGACTTTTAATACAGTATTTCAATATACTGATTTAGGGTCAAGAGTGCCTCTGTGGTCTAAGTATCTTGCAGGGAGGAGCCGGCAGACACGACTTGACTTGCAGTGGTAGTGTCTATCACTAAGACTATCTATAATTAAATGATGATAGCGTATAACACAGAAAGTTATGCTGCCTGAGCAGAGACAGCTGTCAGGGCCTGTCCCTTTTATTAGTACTCTTGGCATGCACAACATATGCCTCTCTAACCACTATCTGGCTCCAAGATCATAAGCTACACTTGCCGTAATATTAGGTAGATTATTTTATGCAAAAAGGGTAGCAAGCTATTTATTAGAGAAGGGATCCTCAACCTTAAGTCCCCAGATTTTGCTGGACAACAACTCCCATCATCCCCAGTCACACTGTGGCTGGAGATAAGGGGAGTTGTAGTCTGACAACATCTGGAGACCCAAGGCTTGAGGCCCCTATACTAGAAAGTATTAATAAAATTCATCTTTAGATAACACATAATTTGCTATGATCTGGTCCAATCAACTCAAAATATTTACAAGGAGTAAAGACAGGATATCCTGAAGAAAGATACATGTTGGCACAGCTCTTCCACCAACGTCCTCAAAATTCAGATTAATCATATGGATCTTATTATAAGCATAGTTACAGTGAGGCTGCTTGTTAATTCTACAACTTTCCATATTCTCTGTAAGCAGTCCTGATTCAAATTGAACACTTCCATTCAGAAGCTATTTCATTGTTTGCCATAGTCCAGAGGTCTCCAAGGGCATAGCTATAATGGAATGACAAATGGAGTCCACCAGTTAGCCAATAGCTCACTCTTCGCTTTCCCACCTCCCACCTCCCTGACTCACTGGCACGCTGTTGGCTCCTGATTGGAGGACTCACTGGCACACTGCTGGTTCCTGATTGGAGGATTTATCTCAGCTTCAAGCCAAAGTATGTATTTAAAAACATGTTTCTGAGCTAGGGGAATGTGGTAGTGTGGGTCTAAAAGTGTCTGCATGCATGGGGAGTGTGTGATATTATTTGCATGGGGTGAATGAAAGTGCATGCCAAAAATGTTTCATTTTGCATCATGTCCTTACAGTTCTTCTGCAGCAAATATGAGGGAGCATATCTTTGGCAGGAGGCCCAGAGAAAAGCTCTTCACTTTTTGACCCAAGCCCACTCATCTTGCTATGTCCCTGAAGGCGCCACTTTTACCACAGTACCACAGTAGTGTAACTCTGTCATTACGTGAATGATGAGTTCTTCTCTTAATGACTGTAACAGAAAGTGGAACCTTGCATGTGCAAATGACCCACCATAGATAGAACATTCACATTACTTCATATAATCTTAGACCTGGTCTATAATACAGTGAAGTGAGAATGAGATGGTAGAATGGACTATACTTTAGGTTCCAGATGGGGGATGCCACTTCTGAATGCTCTCACATATAAAAATTCCCTGCAAATAGAAAGCTGGCACTTCAGGGAGAAAAGCTCTAGCCTAGCTCCTTGCCTACTGTCCTGGAGTTCTATTTAGAGGGATTTTTAAATTCATTTATTAATAAGTAAAGATCTTTAAAATGAAAATAAAATAAAAAAGGCATTTTTAAATGCCTTAAAAATGGCATCCCTGGGCTACTACAGTCTGAAGAAATGCTCATTCATTCTACCATATCATTTCGCAACCATATGGAAACCAGGCTTTCTACATAACACTTTTCAAAGGGCTCTATTAATGCAAGCCATCAAGTGTTGAGTAATAAACTGATATGAGAACAGAAGTGGTGTGCATGCATTTGTGAACCTTCCCCTTATTTTATCACATCATAACCCCTGCTAACTGGGCAAAGAGGCACCTTTTAACGTGGTGATTCTCTTTATTTAGCAGGGGGAGAGTAACTGGCCCTATCCACCCCGAGCACAGTACCTGTTGCCGGTGTCTATCTTATGATTCTTTTTAGATTGTGAGCCCTTTGGGGACAGGGATCCATCTTGTTTGTTATTTCTCTATGTAAACCACTTTGGAAACATTTGTTGAAAAGCGGGTATATAAATATTTGTTGTTGTTGAGTGAATAAAATCTGCCCTGGATTTCCCACTTTTCCTGCACTTACCAAATCCTTTCAGCTAATTTGTAAGTCGCTCTCATACAACACCAGATATTAACAATATTAGCGATGGCCAAACCCCATCAGCTTGAAGAGTAATTGGGTCACCAATTGTCATAATTCTTTGCAAACACTCAAAAATAAGATCAGAATGTTTCAAGAGTTCTAAATCAACTTGTCCTGATGGGAGGGATTGGATATGATGTACATTCTCCACTGCTGCTTAGAAACTGTAGTGTGGGGTGTTAGTGGAGAACCATGCAATGCTCCCTTTCCCTCCGCGTACATAATGTGCCATGATGCCTTGTCCCATAATGAGCTGCTGATATGAGACTTCCAAAGCCCCAGGCAATGTGGTTTCCCTGCCCTTGCTTTTTAAACATGCAAGCATTACACCTGGACTGCACAACTCAAATGCCCTGGTGGGACGGAACCATCCACAACTTGGTGTGCAGGGTCTGAGGTCAATTTTTAGCTCATTATTACATTCAAATTAAAAATATTATTTGTTACTTGTGGATCTATCCCCCCGTCAATGGACTCATAGTTTTAACCAAGGATAGTAGCCAGAGAATAGGTCCTGTCCCTGCTCAATCGGTGGGGCCCCTGGAGTGCATGCCAGCCCCAAACAAATGCCAAGTCCTCTCCTCTCTCCCTAAATTGTTGTTGCTTTCAGGCTGCAATGCTAGGCATGCTTACATGGGAGTAAGCCTCACTGGGCACACCATGGAGCATATTTCTGAGAAAGCATGCACAGGATGGCACTATAAGGCAGTTTCCAGCTCCTGTGTTGCTACAGGATACCTGGGGGCCAGTAAAATAGTCACTGTGGGCTGAATCTGGCCCCCGGTATGTTGTGCAGGCCGGCATTACACACACAAGAATTTCTCCTCTCTTTCCCACCCTGACAGCTGCAAGAGGGACTTCACCACCTGGAGGCATTGGCACCTGATAGGCCCTCTCCTCCTCCTCTGCACATACTGGCAAAGCATCAGCAAGTTCAACCACGATAAAAATGCCAATCTTCTTGGTACTCTTCTGGGAACCCTTCAAGGGAAAAGGCTAAAGTAGGAACAAGGTGGCCGGCATGATATCCAGCTCCTCTCTCAAAAGAGCACATATGAAAAGGCAAGCTAGTAATCCCAACACACACAACATATTAAAGCACGATATACTTTTTAAAAGTTCACATTATTTTTGTATGTTTATATACTGCCAGTCATCAGGTCTTGAGGCAGTTTACAAACATCAACAAATATAAACAATTAAGAGCAATTAAAGCGGTTAAAAACCCATTAAACTAAAAACCTCAATTAAAGCCACATGCCCTACCCTTAGGGCCATGATTTTATAAAGGGCCATGGTATTATTTAGTAAGCTATATATCTTTTTAAAAATTCCGTTCAGTTTCAGCAATGAAATGTGCCAGCCAACCACCAACACAATCTTTTTGAGAACATAGTCTGAGGAATGCAGACTGAACAGACTTTTTGTTGTCATTTATTTTAACCATTGTTTTAATTTGTCATTTATCTGTTTTAACTAATGTTTTAACTTTTTGGTTTTTTGTAAACCGCCCAGAGATGTAGGGTTTGGGTGGCATAAAAATATGTAAAATAAATAAGCAGGTGCAAAACATACACTCACAATATTATCTATTTCAATTGAAAGTAGAATACTTTTCACACAGGCAAAAGAACTCACTTCAAAATACATTTGCAATCGTAAGTGGCATCTCCTCCTATAACAGAAGTAATACAGGGAGGTCATTAACACAATAAAAAACTGTGTCCTACCTGGGTTTGGGAACTGTGTGTGCTCCCAATTTTATGTTGTGTGGAAGCAAGGTAGGAAGAAAAGCTACCCAGGTTTCCCTCCTACCTTGCTTCCTTACAAATTGGGAGCACACAAAGCTCCCAAACATGGGTAGAGCACAGTTTTTTTCATTGTGTGAATGATCTCAGGGTATTCTACCATTTCAGCCTTCTACCAGGCTATTTCCAACTCATTCTGTTGCATGAGTAGGCTCCAGAAGAGGGAAATAGTTGGGCAAATGACCATGAAGCTTTGAGCAACAAGTTTCAAGGAGTAACCTTCCCTTCATGCTGCATGTGGAAGGCTGACTTGCCAAGGGACAACTTCAGTACTTACAAAAATAGATTTCCTTTGGTCTGTATTTACAAACACAGACTGCCATAAACAACCATGGATGGAAAACAAACCCCCAAACTAGTCCTGTGAATTGGTCCTAATCAGGCCATCTTCCTAACCCTCCTTGAAAATGGGTTATAATGCCTACTCTGTATTCCAGTCTCAAAGACTAGAGCAGGAGCCGGGTCTCACGATCTGTGAGACCCGGTTTCTGAGAAACTGCGGGGAGAGCGGGCTAAGCCCGCTCTCTCCGCAGACGAGCGGGCAGGGAGCCCTGGGCGGCCAGATCGGCCACCCACACAATGGCCGGCTCCAAGACGGAGCTGGTGGGGGCTGGGGAGCTTGGGGGCCATGCAGCCCCCGGAAGCCCCAGTATGCCCTGCACGAGTGCGCAGGGCATACTGGGGAGACCCCCAAGCCAGGAGGCTGCTTTTAAGCCTCCCGGCCAGGGGTCTACTCACGAGTAGCCGTGGCGCGGAGCTGCGCCACGTCTACTCGTGAGCGAAGCGCTCACTCCGTAAACCTGGGCTAAGGGGCAGGCTACAGAAGCGCGTTAGCTGCTCCAGAACCACTGGGCTCGGCTGTGAGCCCGGTGGTTCTTACGATCACAAAAATCGGGCTTTTCCTAGCCTGATTTTTGTGATCGTAAGAATAGCCCCTAGGGCTGCCCCACTTTGGCCTTCTTACTAAGATGAACTAAGATTCCCATAATTCCTGACTATTGGCCACCGTAGCTGGGGATGATGGGAGTTGTAGTCCAAAAGCAGCTGGAGGGCCAAAGTCAGGCAGCCCTGATCTAAAGCAGGGGTTCTCAATTTGGGTCTCCAGATATTATTGGACTTCAGCTCCCATAATCCCCTGCCCCAGTGGCCTTTGGTTGGGAATTATGGGTGTTGAAGTCCAATAACATCTGAGGACCCAAAGTTGAGAATCCCTGATCTAAAGGAACATAGATCTGGCTATCATGACTCCTTTAGTCACACAAGTTCCTACTTGGTCTCTTGTGTTGTGTGTCTCACATAATGTTTATGGAGAGTGATGGGCCTGGCTTGCCTCATGCTCAAGAAGATAGCCAGCTACCTTTCCATCTCTCAGAGTCCCAAAGTCTATCTAGATGTTGAAAAAGTGGAATTGATCCTCCTCCACATTCCAGGAATGCCTCACGTCACATAGTTGTCACCCTGAGTGAACTTCCACAAAATAAGCTCACCACCATTTGAAGGTAACAGCTGGCCTTGACAAATTTCATTTGGATCTAGGAGCCAGCCAAAAATTTGGGAGCCAGTCAATGGACACTTGAAAACATTACTCGACCTAGCAATGCACATTGTGGAGCAGGAGAGTAAATTGGCTTTTCTTTATCTCCTTTAAAAGTAACGTGCTTAGAGGAGAAACAAGGCTGCTTGGAGCAAATGAATATTTTATTAAATAACTCTACCTCTGAAGTGTAAATAAATAAATATCCAGTCTAGGCACCACAATTAACTTTCTATATTCCATTACTCCCTGATGTCTTGGATTTGTCAAGCTCTGTACAAGCAAACTGCTTAATTAGAATACTGTGTAGAGACAACCAGAATATTTAGCAGCATAGCAGAAGACACGTGGGTTGTGTACCACCTTTGGCTATGGATTTTTACTGCTCCATCCTTTAAACTCCTACAGCTTCAAACCCCAAGTGAGTCAGAACATTTGCTTAAAGTTTATTCTAGTGACAACTCAAGAACACAGACTTGCCCTGACATTGATCCCACAAAGTAATTCAAATCAATCTTGAGTACGTGGGTAATTTATTTCAATTGTTCAAAAGTCATATCCGGATCAGGGTCAAGTTCCTCCCAATCTCGGCAGGAAGAAGATTCTTGATCATGCTTACTACTAACAAAATTTGCTTCCTTGTAAAGGGAGATGGGTGTCATCAACATTTTTCGTGAAATTCCAAAATTTTAATAAGTGATTTGGCCAAGTTTGTACAAGAAGTTAGTGGTTGAAGTAGAGAAAGAAAAAACACTTTCCTAAAATCATTATCGAGTAGATTCCTGTTTATGTAGGAGAGACACAAATATCAGTTCCACTCACATAACACACTCACTTTACTTCTATCATTGCAGAAATTAAAAACATTATACAGTACATGGACCAATGCAAGCAACAAAATAATAAACAAAGAAGGAGCTTACCTTTTACAGAAGCTGAGTATGTGGAAATGATGCATGGGAAAAGCACTGTAAGAAGAATCATGCCTGGTTCTTCTAAATTGTAATACTATGATGTATTCTAAGGCTCCTGAGAAGTGAACTACTCAGATTGGAGTGAAGCCTGAAAAGAGGGCTTCTGAATCTGTCACAATAATGTTTATCTAGATGTAGTAAGGGTCAGATTCCAAACTCCACACTTGGGTACTAAGTTCATTGAAGGTCTGTCCAGTTAATTATTAAGAACTCTCTGTGGCATTCAGGCAGTTGTTCTCCCCAGTTTTCATTAATTTATACTAAGATACATGCTAGTACATGCCTGCCAGCCACTCATATTTGACTTAATCCATCTCCCTGTACATTTAGTAAAGTACATGTCAAAAGCATAGACAGCACAACAGAGGTGGAAGAGAACCCCATTCTAAAAAATTATTCTCTCAACTTTTTTCTCCTTATATCACTACCCAAAACAACTTCTGCATACAGGACAGAACTTGTCCCATCAGAATAATTTGCCCTTCTTTTGCGCCCTAACCAGTTTTGTCTGTACTGGTAAAAAGTAGGAACATAGAAGCATAGGAAGCTGCAGTATACTGAGTCAGACCATTGGTTGATCTAGCCCAGTATTGTCTTCACAGACTGGCAGCAGCTTCTCTGAGGTGGCAAACAGGAATCTCTCAGCCCTATCTCGGAGAAGCCAGGAAGGGAACTTGGAACCTTCTGCTCTTCCCAGAGTGGCTCCATCTCCTAAGGGGAATATCTTACAGTGCTCACACATCAAGTCTCCCATCCATATGCAACCAGGGTGGACCCTGCTTAGCTAAGGGGACAAGTCATGCTTGCTGCCACAAGACCAGCTCTCCTCTCCATGTACCTCTTTCATGCCACCCCTAATTTTAAATACGGAGGCTACTTTTCTGCAGAGGTTCTTCAAAGTTATCAGCAGCACTCTTGAAAATCACACTAAGGTCAGGTGAGAGTGTACTCTGAGTGTAACACTAATGCTATTTAAAACAGGATCCAAAGGACTAGTGGATCCAAAGGATACTGGCATGCTCAGTGGGGATTTTGAATATGATTTCCCTTGAATAGTAGAACCCTACCGTAATTTGAAAGCCACCTAATGGCACAGTGGGGGAATGCTTTGATGAGCATGCCAGAGGTTGCCGGTTCTAATCCTTGCTGGTATGCTTCCCAGACTATGGGAAATACATATATCGGACAGTAGCGATATAGGAAGATGCTGAAAGGCATCATCTCATACTGTGTAGGAGATGACAATGGTCCACCCCTCCTGTATTCTACCAAAGACAACCACAGGGCTCTGTGGTCGCCAGGGGTCGACTCGACACCGACTCAACGGCACACTTTACCTTTACACTACCATCCTTTGAAAGCCTCACAGTTTTAAGAGCAGCTTCCCATGTGGCATGCGGAGGCGATGTTCAAGAAACACAAGCCCTGCTCAGACACTCTACTGAACGGATATACAATCTGTGTACACTGGGCAACATCCCAACTGGAACTAGTTGCACAGTTCTTTGGAACCAATTCCCAGACAGGGTATGTGTATGTGTGTATTGTTACAACAATCCGGTATGGTAGGCTACTGTAATTATTCCCAGAACCAAAATGCCTGTCAGTATGATGGGCAGGATGTATGAAAAAGGAAGCAAATCACAGTTTTGGGATGCCCTCCACAAAGAGGGCCATTTGGCCTCTTTGCTGCTGGATTCCTGCCTCATTGTAAAAACGTGTCTTCTCCAGAGTATTCTTTGGTGGGGGCATATAATAATGAACTATTATATTTATATCCTGGCTGTTTTAATAAATAAAAATATATCTGATGTGTTATGATTTTATTCAAAAACCAACTAAGACTTAGCCACCTTGGTGTGTGTGTGTGTGTGTGTGTGTGTGTGTGTGTGTGTGTGTGTGTGTGTGAAGAAACCTGCATTAGATCCCTCAGAGTTAGCTAATTTCAGACCTGTCTCTAATTTTCCTTGGTTTGGCAAGGTGATTGAGTGAGAGGTTGCTTCTCAACTTCCAATACACCATGCTCGTCACGTAGTGCATTGTGGGATGTGGGAGCCCACAGCTAAATGTCCTCTCACTCCCCGGCCACTCTCAGAGCAGCCGCACGCTGCTCATGTGGGCGCTTGGTGCTAGCAAGCCCCTTAAGCAGCAAGAGTCATGAGGGGGAAGGCAGGAGACCTCCTGCCTTCCCCCCAGCCCTCACCAGGACCGGGCAAGTAAGGTCATGTGAAGGACCTTAAGGTTTCAAAACCTAATACTGAATGTAACATAAGGGAAAGAATAAAAATGATTCCTCTCCTGCCAGTGCCAACTCTTTCCCATACTAAAAACAGCTTCTCATTGTTCTTCTGTGACTTCATCATTTGCAAGGACACTTGAAAAAGGCCCCATTCCTGGATTATTTCTGTAAGCATAATGTGTGTATTTGCTGTATGGATGGATGCTTTTCTTACCATCTAAATACAGCAGATTTTCAGTTTGAACACCATCTACACAACACATTCTGTATGACACTTCCATCGGTTTCTAGGTATGGGAATCACCTGGACGTTTTTCACACAGGGCTTTTAAAGCCCTTTAACTTGCATGTCCTCCGGAATGGAGGGAGTGCATTCACATATTGGCCAAATTTACCCCAAAGTCCCTGCGAGCTATCGGGGAGCACTTCACACACAATTTGAGTTTCTCACTGCGCGTTAGAATGCAGAACGATTTATATTGGGGTAAAAAAATCCACTATTTGCATCGGATTTTTTGGGACAACTTCAAATTTGCCGTAAAGCTTCCCAGTAAACCCGTGGTAAAGCCTGTTGTGTGTAAAAGTCCATGGTAAGTAAAGTGATCTCATGAATGGAAAGTGTGATCTGTTGTCTGCATCTGTCCCATTTCTTGAAGATCTTTATGCAACTGCTTCCTTCCTTTAAAAGTCTCAGGTAAACTGAATTAGGATGCTGAGAATGTCATTAGCAACTAAATAATTAGGTTTCATAGCTGTAATCTGAATGCAGCTGGGGTTTGTAGACACACCAAGTCAAATCAGGCATTTTCTTCTCTGATAGGACTAGTGAAATGTCCATCATTATGACATCTAGGTGCACAGACTGACTACCATGTCATAGGAACATAGGAAACTGCCATATACTGAGTCAGACAGTATCTAGGTCTATCTAGCTCAGTATTGTCTTCAAAGACTGGCAGCAGTTCTCCAAGGTTGCAGGCAGGAATCTCTCTCAGCCCTATCTCGGAGAAGCCAGGGAGGGAACTTGAAACCTAGATGCTCTTCCCAGAATGGCTCCATCCCCTAAGGGGAATATCGTACAGTGCTCACACATCAAGTCTCCCATTCATATGCAATCAGGGCGGACCCTGCTTAGCTATGGGGACAAGTCATGCTTGCTACCACAAGACCAGCTCTCCTCTCCTATCCGCATTGCAGATGTCCTATCTGCATTGCTCTGCTCTTTCCTCTACACAGTCCTAGCCTAGGTTCATTCTATAGTATGAGATAGAACATTGTGAAGTGGCTTTTTAAAAAAGAAAGCTTTCATGTCATTTTTGCAAAAGACCCACATAGCTGCCATTTTGTTTGTGAATATGGAGGAGAGAGAGAGACCATTTGCATATATAATTCATTTAAAAACATATATAATTCATTTAAAAACAGATGGTCTATTTCAGTAGTGTTGTAGATTCTTTACAAGTATTTGGCCTTAAATTCCATCTGTAATAACTGTAGTTACTGGATCTGAGGGTCAAACTAGAGGAGCATGCCAATATGTGCTCAGGAGAATTTCTTCCAACAAGAAGTGCTTTTCCTGTTTCCCAAAACAGCTGTATGGTGCATGCAGAACGTAAAGTTTACTCTTTCCCCTTATGCTGTTTTCCTACTGAAAACTACTCCCCGCCCCCAGTAACTATTTGCCCATGAAACAGCTATTTCCTGCAGAGGAAATAAGCCTGGGGAAAATCTGAGTGAAGACTTTGAAGCATAGTTTCTGGTTAGGTTATCCAATTAGAAATTTAGCACATCAGACAGATTGACCTTGAGTATAGGGTACCTAAATGGAATTCTAATGCATTGCAAAAAAAATCAGAAATTATTATGTTACTCTAAAGAAGTTTAAGGAACTACCAAATAAAAATTTAGTTCATATATTCAAGACAAGCTTGCTATCCAATGAAGTAACTGAAAGTATTCCCTTTCATTTAAACATTTTCATTTAAACAACAGATCAGTGACAGGCCAGTGTACACCTCAGTTAAACCTTGATAGCTAGTGTTCCAGGGTTAAAGTACTCCCACTGCCATAAATTTTTCCAGAGTCCAAGCCATAAATACCCTACCATTATCGCCTAATGAAACTAATTATGCTTCCTTTGACCAAACTGAGTTCAATAAAACATTCTTATGCTGCTCCTCACAGATGACACAGTAAAGGTTTAGTAGGGGAAATGTCACTTACAAATTTGTCATTTTTATGATACTTTTATTCTAAAGTTGTCATTCCAAAACATTTGTGCTGATGCTCTATAGGAGCTGCAATTGTTTTCCAGTCAAGCAGAAATTAACATAGAGCTTGTAATCAAAGGTTGCAGTAATGCAGATGTCCCTCTGCAGGTTGTGCTTCAGTGAGGAAGAATGTTCCCTCCCTATGACTTAACTCACAAATATAGTGAAATGTACTCATCTCACACATGAAGACAAATTTGAATTCTTAAGAGATCTGGAAAACAAGTTCCAATAAGGAAAGGTTAAAGGAACTGCGTATGTTGAATCTCAAGAAGAGAAGACTAAGAGAGTACATTATGATAATAAAAAATAAAAAATAAAAAAATATCACTATCATCATCATTTTATTAAATTATTAAACATCTCTCTTAGTTAGAATCAGTGGACTGGTTTGTTAAAGACATTTCATTCTTGGTGAATAACAACTGTGCACAGAACCGTTTGGCACGGTTTGGTCTGAATTCGGACCGAACTGCGGTTTGGTCAAACTGAAGTTTTGGTCAAACTTTTAAGTAAAGATGGCTATGATTGCCACTAGAGTAGCAAAAAGGTGAATTCCTCCACCATTCTTATATATAACATTTTTAATCTTGCCTTTTCTTCAAGGAATTTGGAGTGATGTACATAGACTTCCTGCCCCCCATTTTATTCTTGCAACCAACCTATAAGTTTGGCTGAGTGATAACAACTGGCTCAGTGTCACCTGGTGAGCCTCATGGCCAAGTGAGAAATAGAAACCAAGTCTCCCCGATCTGTCCAGCAATCTAGCCATTACACCACTATGAACCTCAAATCAGCTAGACATACCTTTTTAAAAGTAAATACATCTGCATCTTACCCCACTCTAAGAATAGAAGAGGATATGAACCAGCCATCAGCATGGTAAGCTAGGACCTTAGTAACAAACAGAATCAATCTATGAGGCTATTCTCACAATGGGGGGAAACCGGGCTAAAGAAGCCCCCCATCGTAAGAACCGCCGGGCTCGCAGGCGAGCCCAGTAGTTCTCTGGCAGCTAGCCCGCTAAAGAAGCCCTCTCTTTAACCCAGCTTAGCAGAGTGAGCGCTCTGCTAACCCTGGTTTTCTGGTTGTGTGCCGCCATGGTGTGGCTCCACGCTGACACACAAGGAGAACCCCCCCCCCCCGCCTGGGAGACTGAAACAAGCCTCCTGGTCCCGGGGGGCTCCCCAGGATCCTGGAACGTCCGGGGGCTGTGCGGCCCCCGATCCCCGCAGCCTCCACTGGCTCCATGATGGAGCCGGCAGTTGTGTGGGCAGCCGATCCAGCCGCTCAGGGCTTGGAGAGGAGAGCTAAGCCCACTCTCCACACAGGAAGCTTTTCTCACCGATCGTGCGAAGAGCTTCTACGTTTATGTATGGAATGGGAAGAGGGAAGCCAAACATTTCAGATTAAGTAATTCAAAGGAAAGGGGCATGATCTGCATGTGTCCTTAGACTTATGTGTTGGCACAGCAAATTTAGGACCAAGTTGTTAAGCGTGCATGGTAAACACACCCTGTGTATTACAGTTTATTTCATAAGTCCACGCTGGCATTGGTATCTGTAGCTTTATTGTCTGATTAGATATAGAGCTAGTTATGCAATTCTTGTATTTCCCAACCAAATACTTTCTTGGAAGAATATTATCGTTACTATAATATAGCAGAAGCAGACAGTATAAAATGTGTCAAAACATATATTGTTTGTGGATATAAATACATCTTCAATAAGATCTTATTTCACACATAGTTTGCAAGCTCTTTCAATCCTGAGATAAAATTGACTTCAGATTTACTACTGTATTGCCACTGTCTAGTGTTTCAGTTTTTACAATTAGTGTGTACTAGATTATCACTCTACAATAAGACATATTTTTAAGATAATTATGAATTAATTTACACTTCACTCTCTTTAACCCAGGGGTGGGGAACCATGGCCCTTGTTGTGAACTATACCTGGTTTCGCACTCTGTACATGCTCAGAGGGAAAGAGGCAAAGTCACATCATACACAAACAGAGTTGGTTCTTGGAGATGATGACCATGTAGGATCTGGGCGCGCAAACAGAGATAGAGAGAGACACACTCAGAAATTTCAATGGGCTTTATTATAAAGAGTTGCTCATTAGGATAAAATAATCCACATTAAAAACATGTTTCAGATTCAAGGTGTAGTGTAATGTGCCTAACTAACATATGTGTGCACATTAAATCTTCCTAAAGCCTAATACAATTCAGATACAAGCAGAAAAGGGGGGGGGGGTAGGCTGAGGGCTGCCATGGTTTGAGGGGAGATTCAGGAATTACAGGTGAAACTCGGAAAATTAGAATATCGTGCAAAAGTCCATTAATTTCAGTAATGCAAATTAAAAGGTGAAACTGATATATGAGACAGATGCATTACATGCAAAGCGAGATAAGTCAAGCCTTAATTTGTTACAATTGTGATGATCATGGCGTACAGCTCATGAAAACCCCAAATCCACAATCTCAGAAAATTAGAATATTACATGGAACCAAGAAGACAAGGATTGAAGAATAGAACAATATCGGACCTCTGAAAAGTATACAGTGTACTGTGCTTGATTGGCCAGCAAATTTGCCTGACCTGACCCCATAGAGAATCTATGGGGCATTGCCAAGAGAAGGATGAGAGACATGAGACCAAACAATGCAGAATTGCTGAAGGCCGCTAATGAAGCATCCTGGTCTTCCATAATCCCTCATCAGTGCCACAGGCTGATAGCATCCATGCCACGCCGCATTGAGGCAGTAATTGCTGCAAAAGCGGCCCAAACCAAGTACTGAATACATATGCATGCTTATACTTTTCAGAGGTCCGATATTGTTCTATTCTTCAATCCTTCAATCAGTTTCACCTTTTAAGTTGCATTACTGAAATTAATGGACTTTTGCACGATATTCTAATTTTCCGAGTTTCACCTGTAGTAGGGGGACGAGGGGAAGGGAGCAGGAGAAGGGGAAGGGATGAAGGAATTCCAGGCTTGTAGGAGCAGCATATTTACCCAGGACCAGAGACTTGAGAGCGGAAATCTTTTCAGTTGAAGAAGCCAGGCCTTTGGTAGGAGACAGGAGCCTTTTGCAGTCTGCTCAGGGCACGGCTGAGCGTCCATGGGCAGAGTTCCTGCTTTTTCCATGCGGCTAAGCAGCAAACTCTGGGATGGCTTCTGTGAGCAGGATTGCCCGTAGGCACAGAACTGCTAGCTCTCTGTCTAGTGGCCCCCACTCTTTATAGTGTATTTTCCTTTGATCTGTTCAGAGATCTATTCAAATCTCCTCTTTTCCTGGGTTCCCCAGAAGGGGTGACAAAGCTGTTACTTTCTGGACAATGTCTTTTAATTATTCAGGATATTGGCCAGTTCAGAGAAATCTGAATCTCATCTTCTGCAAACTGTGCACTTGGAAGGGAGCGGGAGGGGGAGCAAGTGTTAGTAGAAAGACTAAATCTACAGGTGTTCTCCTAGGGTGGAATTTCTATAGACAGCAACTGAGTAATTCCCCCTTGGGCATAGCAGAGCCAATCATTGACAATGATCAACATAGATTTCTTCCACAGACATTATCTGATAGTGAGTTACATTTTAGCATATTGATTAGCACAGGCCCGGCCCTTTGTGTTTTCTTAAGTATCCAGTTCACAATGCAATGCTGGAATGTGCCTCTCCCTTCGCAGAGCAGGCAGTTCACCCAGAGTTCAGGTGTGATTTCATTTCTTAATATAAAATGAAATCAGACACAGGTCTATATTCCACAAACTTCTGAGTGGTGCATTACACCCTCCAGCTGTTGGCTGGGGATGGTGGGAGTTGTAGTTCAAAAACAGCTGGAGGGCCAAGGTTCCCCACCCCTGCTTTAACCATTCTTTAGTGGGATGAATATATAATTGCAAAAACATGAATCTTGCTTAATTTGTGTGTATTTTCATGTCAGATAAAGTAGTAAAAGCATTCACACAACCACTTAGGATTACCACTTTTGTGAACTGGAAACATGCCCCAAGCTTGGGTGCATGGAACTAGTTCCATGATTCTTTGCATCCTGGAAATTGGGTCTACGTTTTATTAATTTCAGTAAATATCTTACTGGGAGGAGGAACTCTCCTAAGCGCCCTTTCTGCTCTCTCACAGTGAATTATAGGCGCAGGCGTTGCCTCAGAGTTGGGGAATTAAGTTTATTCACTCCCCTCCTCCCGGCCACTATCAGTGGGAGCCAAAAGCCAAAAGCTCCTCTCCGGGAGACTGTCAGACCCACAAACACCATCCCAACTGATCTGCTCATCCTCAGCAGCCTCTGCCTTAAATAAAGCCCTGCGTCTCAGACACTCCTCCCCGCTTTCGGCCAGCTCCATCTTCCCTGGCCTGGCACGTGTCCTGGACACGCAATCCCTGGCCTCCAAAGGGGGATCATTCCCCAACTCCACCCCCTGCATTATCATTCCTCCAGCTGTTTGCAGCTGTGGGGCTGCTATCCTGGCTATTCCCTCTCCACCAATCTGCTGCCTCTTGGGTGACACCTGCCCACCCCCCAGCAGCTGTTGCATGTCTCTCTGAATCCTCTCTGGCTTCTAAGAGGTAATTGCCAGGGCTGTCCTGGCATCTGGAGCCCCCAGCTTCTCAGCACTCTACCAGCTGGCTGGGCACACCTCCTTGTCTGAGGGAGGAAACCCTGACACTTACATTACTAGCATCATTATTATTTTAATAAAACACAGCCTCAAGAAGCTACAATTTTGAGGGGGGAGGAGGTGGAAGTGTGAGTAACTCCTTTCTGGAAGCATTTTTATACTTCAGCTAAAAGGAGGAGGTAACCCTAACTCGGTGGTAGACCCTAGGGGTTGATATTACTGGTTAGCTGCTAAGAGCCCAGGACCCTCAAAAAGGCTCACCTTCAAAAGGGGCTGAAACCACCTCTGTGCCCTTAGCCATTGTGTACTGGTGTGGCAAAGCAGCTTTCTTGGGGTCTGCCCTAGTTGGAGGGGGCCCAAGAAGAGCAGTTTGCTGGGGTGCCCAGAAGTCATGAGCTGTTGAAGGGATCTAGGCCAATTTCCAACTTCAATGCAAGTAATTCAGAGCAAGTGCGTCTAGACAACCAATGGGTGTCCAGCCTTTGTCTGAAGACATCCAGTAAAGGACAGACAACTCCCTAGGTCAGGGATGACAAACCCGACACTCTCCAGCTGTTGTTGGGCTGCAACTGCCCAGTCACAGCTGCAGCTGGGGATGATGATAGTTGTAGTACAACCATAGCTGGGGAGCTTCAGGTTAGCCAGCCCCGACTTGGGAACTGGTTCAATTGTCTAACTGCTCTTATTGTTAAAAGGTTTATCCTAACGTTCAGCTATGTATCCTCCTGTAACTTAAACCCACTAAATCTAGTCCTACCGCCCCTACCCCCACCCCCTTTTCAATTTAGCCACCTACCTCCCTGTAAATGTCAAAGCACTTCCCGCCTGTTTGAGGATAAATAATAATTTCTGCCAACCAAGCGCACTCAACCCTATCTGTCCTTCCAAACTGCACTCCATTTCCCCCCTCTCTCGCGGCTGACTGCCGCTCCCTCCTTATCGGACTCAAGAGCTTCCTACGTTTGGTCTCCAGCAGCAAGGACGACCAGGACTATCAAGTGGCGTGGAGGGAGACCAGCCATTCTCACACAGCCTAGTTCTCGGCTGGCCAGCGAGCACGAGCAGTTCTCCTGCGGCAGCATCGGCCAATGAGCGAACACTGTTGCTGCATCGTTCTTCCTCGCATCCTTTCCGCTCTCCTTCTCGGCCAATTAGATCGAGGACCCGCTATTCGGCGCGCTCATGTTTAAAATTTGGATGGATGGTAGCCGGGAGAGAAGGCGAAGGGGTAGCAAGCATGCCTTGTTCCCTTTGCTAAACAGGGTCTGCCCTGGTTGCATATGAATGGGAGACTACATGTCTGAGCACTGTAAATTTCCTCCCGGGGGATGGGCCGTGGCTCCTGCCTGCAACCTCGGAAAAGCTGCTGCCAGTCTAGATGAACCAATGGTCTGACTCGGTATACGGCAGCTTCCTATGTTCCTAAGAGAAGGAGCCAAAAAAGGGCGGTGGGGTGAGGAGACAAAGAGGTACTCCTGGAGGTTGAAAAAGGATGCATAAGCTGCTCGGGACATAACCCGCACCAAGAAAGCGACTGTTAACGTTTGTAGCAGGCGCATAGCGTACAGCGGCGGGCGAGAAGAAAGCGCGGCCAACTTAATTGCCAAGGGGGCGGGGCTGAGGTTTAGCCCCGCCTCCTTCCATGAGGCGGGAGGGGGGGCTGGTTGTATCATCAGCGCGCGCCGGCTGCAGCCGCAGTTGCTGTCGTCATCAGCCGTGCGCGGCCGGGGAGAGCGACTTTCGCGACCGAAGTCTCCGTTAGTGACTGTTTCTACTCGTGTGCGTGTAAGTGGGGTGAAGTGGGGTGGGCTCGGTTCGTGCCCCGCCTTATTAGCTCCCCTGAGTAACTGCCATTCAGAAGCACATGCTGATCCTGAACTTGGAGGCTCTGTTTAGGTGTCCTTCTAACTAATAGCCTTCGGTATAGCTGCGCGCGCGCGCGTGTGTGTTTTTAAAGCAAACCTGTCATTTTTTAATGGATCGAATCCCCGTTTATTTTATCTGGGTTGGGTTGTAGACGTAAAATATCTCTCTCAGTCTTAATTTTCTATCTGGGCTTGCGCATAACCGCACTGCTAGTGTGTTTGGACAAACATGTAATTTTTTTAAAAATGCAACCCCCTTTTAAAGTTAGCTCAATCGTCATGGCAGTTGCCGGATCTCAGTTTGATTTAATTGACGCAAGATCTGTTTAAGCCGAAGCGTGCACTATTTGTCTCTTTTGATGCGAAGAGGGACCGGGTTGTGCCGATTTAAATGTGCTTAGTCACTATATTTTTTCTTTCCTAGTCCCTCAGCATTCATTCAGATGCTCTTTCCTGATTCCTTGGGGAAGAGAGCTTTTTGTTATCTAAATGTCAGAACAATTCATTAAAAAGATTTGAGTTTAGCAAAAAAAAAAAAATGCATAATATAATAGCCCACAGAAGTAGCTGTGTTAGTCTATTGAAAAAAGAGCTTTGACGCATCACAAAGACTAACAAATTTTATTACAATAAATGTGTATTTTCCAACAAGACTTAACAGATGTATTGTGGCAGAAGCTTTTGTGGGCCAGAAGGTTCTAGCCCATGAAAACATATGCTACAGTAAGCATGTTTTATCTTAATGGTTAATTTAGTGTAATTTATATGCCACCCTATCTGCATAAAATACATTCATATAACTTACAATAAGTAAAACTAAAGCAGTGATATTCAACAAAATCAGCACCTGCATGATGAAGCAGAGTAAAAATTATTCCAAGGTGCACACATTTATTTAAAAATATTCAACCATTTTCACTTATGCCCTAAACAGCTTGATTAGGGAGTAAAAACATCTGAGTTAAACAGAGTTTCAGAGTTAACTTGTGCTCCCATTTTTCAGCTTGGTTCACAAATCTGGTTTTGCTTTGTTTTAGTTTTAGGCTGAAGCTCTCATATCTGTGTTTCTGAAATCCATGAGTGTTGAAAGGCTATAGCTCTAGGGTGATGTCAGGAAAATATTTACACTGGCTATACAGACAAACTAGTCACACTAAGTTTAGCTAAATAATAGGGAAATAAATGTTCATTCACTTTTGCCCTGTTCTTGGGGCAGACCGGTAGTATTTCCACACTTAATTCTTTTGCTGTGGAATTATTTCTACCATTTGAGATCTGAGCCATCCGGGACTTCTTTCAGTTTGTTTTCTTGTGCTGTTATGACACATTCCAGATTTATCTTATGAAAGTTAGTAACTTGATTTTTCCTCTCCTACCCAAAATTTTATTTCCACCAATAACCCTGCAAATCTCTGAGGTTAGCTGTTACCCCTGCTAACTTGGCAAAGAGGCACCTTTTAACTTGGTGATTCTCTTTATTTAGCAGGAGGAGAGTAACTGGCCCTATCCACCCCCAGCACTGTACCTCCAGTGACTGTTGCTGTGTTTATCTTATGTTTCTTTTTAGATTGTGAGCCCTTTGGGGACAGGGATCTATCTTATTTATTTGTTATTTCTCTGTGTAAACCGCCCTGAGCCATTTTTGGAAAGGCGGTACAAAAATCGAATGAATGAATGAATGAAATACCATACTCCTCTAAAGAGCTTGACTAAACTCATGTATTTAGTAAGCCCAGTGTGAGAGACAGATTATTGTTCCAAGGTTGTTTAAACTGCAGTAGATATAGTGGCTATTTTGTGGTGTGTAAAATACAGAACAAGGTGCAATGTATATGGTCTCAGTTACTTCCTGACTGCCTGTCAGTTTGAGACACCTGCCCACCTTTTGACTTAACATTATTTCAAGTGGCAAATTTTCTCACCCTTGATCTTTTACTGCTGTTCATTCCTGATTTGAAGTTATAGTCTGTTTATAATATAATACTATAATGGGTTCTATTATTTCTTCCCTACCCTATGCATTAGTTACTTTAAAACTTAGTGCATACGTACAGTTCTTTAGGTGGAAAAAACATCACATTCCTAGGTATAAGTACTTTAAGCTTCCCACTGACTGGGGGCCAGTGTTCCCTCTAAGGTGTGTGCATGTGCATGCACTCACAAGTTTTTTGATGTCTGCTCAGTTAATCTTAGATCCCACTCAGGTTGAATCAGGAAGGCCCCACTCTGAAAGTGCATGTGCAAACACTGCCTTGATACTGCCGCCCAGTCCAAAACTCATTCTGCACAGAGATGAAAAAGATTAGAGGAAACACTGCTGGGGGCCTGTTACTATAATTCTAATGATAGGAATTTTTAGACACTTTTCTTAATGTTAAACATTCTGTTTTAGACCCAGCCTTGGAAATAGAAATTGTACAGAACATTGATCCTGTGATTTGTAGCATCTTCAGAGAAGAGCCAGTAACATTGTTGAAAAGCCCATGTCATCAGAAATGCCACCAGAAAACCTTGTGGTAACCAAGGTTCCTGATACAGAAGACAATATTAAATTTGGCATTGATCAGACAGAAACCAAGGAGTCTGCATTGGAAAAAATGGAGAATATTGAAGCTATGTCTAAGAAAAAAAGAAAGAAGCTAATGAGACAGAAACAGTGGGAAGAACAAAGAGATCTGCGCAGGTATGGCTTGTTTGTTTTTACATGGGCGTTGTGTGTGTGTGTGTGTGTGTGTGTGTATGTATATATGTGTGTGTGTGTGTATTCAGACTATGAATCATCTCCCAAGATTCTACCCAGGAAGAAACTGGAAGCAGTTTTCATGCTATATGCCCTCTGTGTCTCTTCTGTTCCCTCAGTAGAGGGAAGTGAACAAATAAATTAGGGAGATCTCATGTTTATTTAAATGCAGGATTTTTGAGTCAATATGATAAAACATAAGAAGCCACTACAACTTTTGTGAGTGTGGGTGTCTGATATTATGCTTCCCATGCATGTGACTACTCACCTTGAGCAGTTATTTGCCCATATAAGCTGGCAAAATTAGACCTGGTTCCTAATGAGAGTTGGGAAATGGAAGTGTGCGCTTGCGTGTGGACGTACACAGACACACGTACTTGAGTTTAAAACCATCCTCTTCAACCTTTCATCTATTAGTTAATGAGCCAGTCCCACTGGTACCATTTCCGGGGACGAATGCACACACTGGTTTTTGGCAGTGTCTACCCCCTGCGGATGGAAAATAAATGATAGCATTTTTGCATGTGCAACTTTCCCTGAGTTATCATCTCTTCTTTATCTCTATCCCCCATCACAATGTGGGTAAAATTGCAGTCATTTTTGCACAGAGCAAAGGGTTAGGACCAGGGTTAGGGTAACAATGAACAAATGGTTGTCCTCTCTCCTTAAGTAATCTTTGGAAAACATTCCTGCCAATTTTCATTTCCAACTTTTAAAAGCTTTTAAAACACCATTGCAAATGTGGCCAACTGTGCATGCAGGATGGTCAGGAGAATAAAAGCATGATGACGCACTGAAAGCATTGCAATACTATTGCCTGTTTTCCATCTCTCGGGGTGTAGATGATGTCAAAAATCACAATGAGCATTCATCCCCACAGATGGTACCTGCCACCCAGCTGGCTCATGTACTATATCTCTCCTGTGATAAGTACTCTGCCATGATGGTTTTCATTACTTATCAGTATGATTACTCCATTCCTTTCCAGCACTGAAGAGAGGCAAAATTAATTCAGGATTGTTATCCTTTTTTTCAGAGTGCCCAGGGTGGCTTACAGGCAGCATAAAAATACAAGTAAATTATAAAATCAGCAATAAGCCAATGTTATAAAACAGCAGGAAAACCAGTAATTACTGTTGCTATTTCGGCTACTGCTCTTCTACAGGGGAGGCACTGTTGCGATATTGTCAAAGGCTTTGACACAGCATTGGGGTAGGGCAAGCCGATCTTGGTGCTGCTGCAGCCAACTTAGCCTGCCAAATAGACATTGCCGAGGAATCCTTACCAATGATGTAGGCTGCAGTGGGTGGGTGCAGAAACTGGGCAGAATTCTGCTGGGCAGAGTCAGACATCATAAAATGCAGTGATATTTGGTTTCTTTAAACTCACAATATTTCAGGCAGAAACGTAAAGAAAAACGCTTGAAGAGAAAACTGGAGCGCCAGTCTCAGCTGGAATCAAATTGTGAAGGAAGTGTCCGAAAACATATACGTATGGATGTTGTTCCTAGTACCCTTCGCCTTATAATAGACTGCAGTTTTGACAGTTTAATGGAGTTAAAGGTAAGGAGCAACGTTTTCAGAGCCTGCGCTTGGTTTGTTTTCAGAGATTAGCATCCTTCCCCCCCACCCCCCACCCCGATTAATATAGAAGCTATGGCTGAATCTTTGTCAATTCAGCCTTAGAAAGAAGTTTTCAAGAAGTGGTTATTCCAGCCTCTATTGTCACTACTATAGAAAAACATCGAAACAAGGCAATTGAGATTAAAGCTAATGTAATCTGTTCTGTTTTTTATGAGGTAATGTGGGCAACATGTAACACTGCTCTTCTAGGAACACCACTAATGTCCAGTATACTTGGGAGGATTTCCACACAATTACCTGTAGATTGTTTTAGGATAGTTCATGAGACTTATGCCAAGAATATTCCTTTCTGTTCTTCTTGACATAATTCTGTTGCCTTCATTATATAATGGGAGTTGAAAACATCTGTAAAAGAAGTGCATTCTAATACTAGAAGAACTAATGCATCATTAGCAGCTTGAAGTCAAAACATGGCTCCTATCCTATGTATACGTACTCAAACTAAAGTTGCATTGACTTCAAGTAGCATAACATTGCAGCTTAGATATTTCCATTTAACTGGTTTGTGGATTTCCATTTAACAGGTTTGTTGACTTGGTAAATAACTGTGTTTTTTTAACATTTTATATCCCGCTCTTCCTCCAAGATGCCCAGAGCGGTGTACTACACACTTAGGTTTCTCTTCACAACAGCCCTGTGAAGTAGGTTAGGCTGAGAGAGAAGTGACTGGCCCAGAGTCACCCAGCTAGTCTCATGGCTGAATGGAGATTTGAACTGGGGTCTCCCCGGTCCTAGTCCAGCACTCTAAGCACTACACCACGCTGGCTCTTGTCTTGTAATTAAAGCAACAAGGTGTACCAAAGTAGAGCTCTTATTATAGTGGATGCATGTGATCTTTGGAAAAAGCAACTTATTGTAACATTTACATAGTTTCTTCATAATTGCTTCACATTTCATTCACAAATGTTCTATTCAGAAATAACCTTTTATCAGTTAAAAGTTTCCTTTCTCTCTCTTTAGCGTCTCTCTGAATCTCTTGGTTAAAGCATTTTGTGGTGCTTTCTCTGAAGGACAATATAAAAACAAATTGTGTTGTATACAGGATGTGAAGAAACTTCACAAGCAAATTCAGAGGTGTTATGCAGAAAACCGCAAAGCACTCCATCCCGTACAGGTATGTCACTGCAAATAGTTTCCTAATTATTGTACTCGGTCTGCTTAATGATGATACATGAGAGGCTGCTGAATGAAAATTATTCCCTGTAATAACAACAAACTGAGGTGGGTGAGTGCCTTTCAGTTTGAAAGCACAATGGGGCCACTCCGAAATAAGATAGTACAGGGGACTCTTGAGGCATGCAGTATTTATGTATGTATTATGTTTATATATCTTCAGTCATGAAGTGGTTTACAAACAAAAGTGATTAAATCATTTGTTAAACCTGACTAAAAAGATGTGCTTTCAAGGCCTTCTAAAGGCCACCAAAGATGTTAGTCCTTGTATCTCAACAGGGAGTTTGTTCCAGAGTTCAGAGGTGGCCACAAAGAGGGCCTAACCCCTGATTCAACAGCAAATGCAGGCAGACCTCCCCAGATGATCTTAATGGGTAGTGGGGATCATGCAGAAGTAGACATTCTCTAAGGTAACCTGGGCCCAAACTGTTTAGAGCTTTAGATAAGTTTGTAAATTAAAAGAAAAAGTAGTGGTGGGGGAGAGGGGTAACCTCAAACATCTTGCTGAGTATTGAGCATGCTCAGTGGTCTTAATTGATATGGAATGTTAGATATAAATTGAGAATAAAAAGCAGAACTGGGATTAAAGGAGGGATTGGTCTGTTTGATTTTAGGAATAGGGAGATGCAGCCTTTTGTTGCAGGTCCCACTAATAGTGAACTCAGCTGAGCTAGTGCCTATCAGTTTGGATGTGAATCAGGGCCATCCAAAAGTGGTTTCTACATTCTTGGGGGAATTTCAAGTAAGCAGAAGTAGATACAATTGTAAACAAAAAGAGAAATATTTTGTTTAAAAAGAAAATACAAACGACCCTTTGAGCTTCCAGGACTTGTGTGACACTCCTTTTTGGAAGCTTTCAGAATGTGCAGGCCATATAGAGATGAGATAAAATACTAAGCTCATCTCATTGTGTGGTGAGGGGGAACTACTGTGTTTCCTTCTGTCTTTGTTCATGGAGTGGGACATGCTGTTGCCGCCAGTTGCAGCAATGGTACAATCCTCGATTTCTTCATTTTGTTCTGTGGGCGGCTCCTATTCCTGCCTGGGGAGGGAAAAAATAAAAGGGCATAAAGAAACCAAAACTTGGGCAGGATATGTAGAGCTATAAAGCTTACAGTTGAGTCTAGTTTTGAACACAGTGTTTGGCTGTCAGTTGAAAAAGATACAGGAAAATGGAGGGGGCAGGGATTGACCACCTCAAGCCCTTATTTGCTTGTATTTATTTATTTGCATTTATATCACACTGTTCCTCAAAGGAGCCCAGAGCAGTGTACATGGTTGTGTTTATCCTCACAGCAACCTGTATAAGCTCTCTGCCCTTGTATAAGCTTGTGATCATAAGAATAATTTAGAGCAGGGCTGCCTAACTTTGGCCCTCTGGCTGCTATTGGACTCTAATTCCCATCATCCCTATTGGCCACTGTGTCTGGGACAGTGTTCCCTCTAATTTTTAAAGTCAGTGAGCAGAATGAGTTTTGTTCTGGGCGGCAATATCAAGGCAATGTGCGCACATGTGTATTATATGCCACTATAGATATACAACACGTGTGTGCACAAACACACACACATACTCCATAAATAAACATGTGAGGAAAGAAGTGTATTTTACAATTCTATTTATAAAATTGGATTTTCTCTTACTTACATTTCACATTTAAATATAATAAAAACAAGGAAGAAGCAAAGCTGAAAGATTTAAACCTAAAAAGGAGTATATACACTGCAAAGAATGGTCTCTTTTTGGACAGGAGGCCGATTCCTATTTGGAGCTTATTCAGTGAGACACACAACTTTACAACCTTATTCCATTTGTATGATAGGTTGTGCTTCTTCCAGACAGTATTTACTTCAGCAAAATAAGTATCAATAATCAAAAATATTAAATACAGGAACTTATATTTGATAAGATCCTATAAATATTTACTTATTATGATGAAGTAAATACAAGTTCCTG
Organism: Hemicordylus capensis; assembly: GCF_027244095.1. Classification (NCBI taxonomy): domain Eukaryota; kingdom Metazoa; phylum Chordata; class Lepidosauria; order Squamata; family Cordylidae; genus Hemicordylus; species Hemicordylus capensis. The sequence goes on along the minus strand of NC_069661.1, from coordinate 31,092,111 downwards.
TATTTAATATTTTTGATTATTGATACTTATTTTGCTGAAGTAAATACTGTCTGGAAGGAGCACCACCTATCATACCACTGGAATAATGCTGTAAAGTTGTGTCTTACTAAGTAAGTTCCAAATAGGAATCTAACCCCTTTCCAAAAAGAAATTCTGTTTTAGGAACAACACTTATCAAAAATCATAAAAACATTTATCCATAGAGAAGAAAATCATGTCTTTGTAATTTTATATCCTTGAAAATATTATCACTGTCCTCCTAAAATTATTGAGTGTAGTTGTCTTGTTGTATATAAACAGTCACCTTACTTTCCATGTTCTTATCTGTGAGGACTTCCTGTATATGAAATGGTTTGTCTTCACCAAAAGCCCTAATAATAACTACACCATTAGACAATTCACTGGAACCTACATTAAATGGAATGGAACTCATACTACACATTTCTTGTTATTTTCTCAAAGAATCACATTTTCTGAGTGATCCAGCTGGGAAGAAGGCAACATTTTCTTTCATTTTATAAGCAACAGAGACCTCACAGTATTCCAGAGACAAGAAGCAAGCATGTGTGGCAAGGTGTTACAGCCCAGTTTTTTCTAAAAGCAGCATCTTCCTATGTGGGGTTCGCCTCTTTATCCTGACATGGCCTTTTGGTTACCCCACTATGACAAGAGGGGAACAAGGGGCTTTGCAAGCAGGTAATGCTAGGAAAGAGAACAAGAGCAAGAACAATGGGGAGGAAAGGCAGACAAGAAGAAGGTCAGAAAAAGACAGCAGAGAAGGATGAAGAAGGGGGGAAAGGGTGGGTGGGAAGAGGGATCAAAGAGAGATCTGGAATTAGGATGGAAATACATAATGATGAGAGAAGGCGGCGGGAGTGGGGGGGAGAGCCCAAACAGGAGAGCGCTGTGAATGTTGCAGTGGGACACACAGGAGGGCAAGGGGTAGTTAGGGTCCAAGGAGGAGTCCAAAGGGTCAAAACAGTAGCCAGAAACCATGCCCCAGATTCTGACTCCAGAGGAGTCCCATAAGGGTCAAGGACAACTCAGGACAAACAAGAGAGACTGCTACAGCAGCTCTCGGTAAAGTAAACCAGTGATTAGGGATGTGCACAGAACTGGTTCCAGAAAAAGATTGCCGAATTGGTTCGAAGAGCCAGTTTTGGGGCGGGAGGCTGCTTTAAGGCTTGGGGAGGGTGTCCTTATCTCCCCTGCTGCGATTCCCACGTATGCTGGCCACTTCTGGTATTATGCTGACTGGGGCAGCAAGAAGGTACTCAGCTGCCTCGTGTCAGTGGTTTTGGCAACAGTGTCGGTGTGGGAAACACGGTGGGGTAGGTAAGGACACCCTCCCCGCATCTTAAAGCAACCACCTCCCAAGAGTGCACGGAACTGGTTCCATGCACATCCTTACCAGTGACTGTGCCCCAAACTCTTACTGTGCCCCAAACTCTTACTTGTCCCTTATGGAGTACCATAAGGGACAAGGGGCAGAGACAGACAAAGAAGGAAAAACTGTTAGGAGCTAACAGTAACACCGGAAATAGTAACTACCATAAATAAAACCAAATACAAGAGCAAACAAAGCCAAGTCAAAAGAGAGATGAGGAAGAGAAAGCCTTGCAAAGGGGGCTGGGCACGAGGGAGACCTGACAGAGGGTGGCTGCTCGGCTCTAGTCGACTGCAGCTCCTGCCTCGTTCTCTCTTGCCTTAAGCATAGTCTGTGCCGCGTCTGAGGATGGCATCATGTGCGTGGTGTGAGTGCACACACAACACAGGAGCAGCCCGAATGGCAGGTGGAAGCAGCTTTCTGCTTGGCAGCCTCGCCGCCTGTACTGAGCCTGGCTGGATTGGGCTGCACTGCCCCGCCGTTGCTTGGGATTCAGGAGTGGCACTTGCAGGAGAGAGCCAATGCAGCGGATGGGGAAATATGGCATTGGGGAAGGGTGGGAGGGGGAAGTTGAAGCAGCCATCCTAGCTTGGGGAGACTGTGCAGCATCTGGAATTGACTGAGCTAAACCTCTGTGTGTGCACGCTCAGCTTAGAGGGAATAGTGGTCTGGGGATGATGGGAGTTGTAGTCCAACAGCAGCTGGATGGCTAAAGTTGTACAGCTCCGTTTTAGAGTGTTGACTACTCTTCCCCCCCGCCCACAGTGTCTTGGTCCAAAATATATCCAATCTGTATAATCCTTTTGATCCTCCAATTTTAGTTTACTCTCAAATAGATTTATTGTTTAAAAGAACAAACTCATTTGAACACTTCAAAAATAACATTTGTTCATGGAAAGAGGCCAGAAGAATTGGTATCTAATTAGGAGTTGCATCCTAGCAATGGAGATTGTATGCTTCAGTTGCCTTTTTGTCTTCCAAAGTTCTACTTGACCAGCCATGGAGGCCTCCTGAAGGACAACATGAATGAAACTGACAAAGGATGGGTGAATTGGAAGGTACTATCCACTTCAGTGTATGCTCTAACTAAATATTGTCATGGCAAACTTCATCCTCAGCATTTTGTAACTTCCTATTAAAGGAAAGCCTATAGGCTTCTTGTGGAGACATTTGGAAAAACAACACATCTTAACCTTCAGAAGATCCCAAAACCAGGGATTCAAGAAGGAGGGGGAAAAATCACACCACTTTGTATTCAGTGTTATACAACTCCTGTGTTCCAGATCAGGCTCAGGCTTAATGAGGTTAAGTGCCCTGTGGTGTTTCATCCACCATCCCCTCATAATATTGCTTAAAATTTCAGTTTATACTCATATAAACCTGTAGAGGTATTGACAAGCCCTGTTGCGTTTCATGGAAACTGAAAATACTATACACCTATGGAGCTAGGGGTCAAAGAGACCCCACAAAATGCACTTGTAATAATATAATCACTTTTTCATAGGGATGTGGGGAAGGTTTCACCAGCAAAACGTTTCAACTCAAAACAGGCCACTTGGAGTGTTTTGAGCTTGAAACAGAACACCCTTTAAATAAATGAAGCAGGAATGGTACGGTAGCAGTATATTAAAGAGCTAATCCCGGTGTGTTTTGAGTAACGTGATTCTTCAGGAGAAGTGGTATACAAAGCAGAATACTTGACTTGTAAGCAGCTTAGCTGCATAGGATCCTATTGGGGTTTGGGGAAAAGGTTAAAAATTTGTTTAATATCATCTGCTTATCCATTTCTTTTGTGGATTGGTTAGTGGGTAGCACCCATCATGCTCTACCACACAACCCAAGTTGGTGTCCCTAAGAGCTACCTATGGGGAGCAATGGGGTGTTTTTTGAGTTCCCCATTGTTCCCTGTGGCTGAAACACTCAATGTTTTGAGTTGTTCCATCAAAACAGCCGGCTTGACCGCTGTTTTAATGGAATGTTTTTGCCGTTTTGCGTTTCATTTCGAACTCGAAAACGGAACACAATCCATTTCATGCACATTCTTGCTTTTTATGTCTATAGATGCTTAGACCAGAACCTATTTCTTCAATTTCTTGTTGGAATGTAGAGGCTGAACACACAATATAGTTTCTGTATTCATAACAGTGTTCAGTTTCCTCAATATCTGTGCAGATGGTTTTGGGATTAACTAGTACTCCCAGTATTAACCAACTCTTCTACAAACTTGATTTGTAGTAGCATGTTTTTCATAGATAGAACCTTTTTTCCCCTTTCCCTTTTGGTTTAATATAATAACTTAAATTGTGTGGGGTTTTTTAGTTTCTTTTGATTTTCTTTCTCTCTCTCTCTCTTGTTCAAATTTTTCTGTTTAAATTCATATCACCAAGACTGGGATTAGACATTGAAATTAATGTTTCTGGATTTTTTAAAATTTACAAAAAAATACCTCTTGGAGTGGGGACACTTTTCTTGTGAGCTATTGGAACCAGTTATTTAATGAATAGCTCCTTGCAGATTTCATGTTGCACAAGTGTAACTAATTGAGCATTGGCATATGCCCAGCCCCACTGCATTTGCAAACCTGTGCAAGGAAGCCAGATTAGCACATCCCAGCAGATCAACTTTCTGGCACCTCACAATGAAGGCTTATCAGGTGACCCTTCTAATTTCTGCACATAAAGATTACCTCTAGACTAAGTATCTGGAAGGCTTGATAAAAACAGTCAAAGCTCCAGAAGGATTCTGAGATCACCCTGGCCATCTGGTTAGACTGCATTGGACAGTATCGCAGATGTTGGATAGTATGCAAAAATGCTTTTCAGGTATTGCCACTGTTTAGTTTATTTGTTGCATTTATATGCAACCTTTTTGTCATAGGAACATAGGGAGCTATCTTATACCAAGTTAGACTATGTCCATCTAGTTCGGTATTGTCTTCCCAGACTGGCAGTGGCTTTTCCAAAGTTAAGGTTACAGGTGGGAGTCTCTCAGCCCTATCTTGGAGATGCCAGGGAGGGAACTTGGAACCTTCAGGCAAGCATGCAGAGGCTCTTCCCTGACTAGCCCCGTCCCCTGAGGGGAATATCTTACAGTGCTCACATGTAGTCTCCCATTCACATGCAACCAGGGTGGACCCTACTTAATAAAAGGGACAATTTATGCTTGCTACCACAAGACCAGCTCTAGAGATCTCAAGGTGGTTAACAGTATCAATAAGAACATTGTGTGTTTGGGTTGGGTTTTTTAAGCCCTCATCCCCTGGTGCTGCATATGCAACTTGTTTCCAGTAGAAATGATGTTGCACAACTTCAGGTGTACAGCTTTAAGTAGATGTACAACTGCCTACTTGCACAACACTGCCAGTCACGTGCACAGCAGTGCCGACTGACAGGCAATGCCAGTGTTGCATTGCACATCATGTCACTATGTGATATTTTCTTAGTAATACTTCAGCCTATGCTGGCTGCTTACCCACAATTCAGGTATTAATTCAGAATCTGTCCAGTGAGAAAATACTCAGATCAGTTCTGTATTCTTGGATGTTTGGATAACTCACTGATTTTTTTTAAACGTTCTGTATTAAAGGATATCCATATTAAATCGGAGCATTACAGTGAATTTATGAAGAAAGAAGATCTGGTGTACCTTACATCAGACTCTCCTGACGTCCTGAATGAACTGGATGAGACCAAAGCCTATGTCATTGGTGGGTTGGTGGACCACAATCATCACAAGGTAGATCACTATGTCATTCCGATGCATACTTGAGAGTAAGCCCTGTTGAACTCGATGATAGTTACTTATGAGTAAACATGCATAGGATCACATTGACAACATTCTCTTTAATTGTATTTTGTGCTATACTTCCATTTTATCAGGCAGGCAAGCAGGTTGCTGCTTTCCTAGTAAATCTATGGAAACATCAACTTCCAGGCAAGAAGTAGATCTTTCATCCCTAGGACAATTCCTCATTGAATGCTTTGAGACTCAACAGCAAGCATCCTGTCAAATCCTTAAATGGCACTGGAGTAAGGGCTTGCTTCTTCCCACCTCTGTCTCCCCTCATATTGCAGCCTGTACATGGTGAATGCAAATGCTCGTTGAGAATGCTAAGAAGCCTGCACTTGCATATCACATTTACACGGGAGTGGAAAGAAAAAGAAGTTGAGATGCTAAATGTACCTCAGCTGCCACATAAATAGTGTGTTGGCATGGAAGAGGAGAGGAAAAGGCGAAGTATTGAAGAAGGGGACTAGTATCTGACAAAGCATGGTGTGATGTGTTCACAATGAGAGAACCATCTCTGTGACAGTTCTCATGAAAGAAAGGTTTGAGAGGAGTTCAGAATAGCAGCATGTGTTTTTCAGGAATGGTGTGTGTGTGTGTGTGTGTGTTTGCCTTACAACACCGTTCCTGATGGGAACTTGTGTATCTACTACTTGGGCTGCAGTATGATCCCTAAAACAGCAAAAGCAGTGTCAGCAATGTATTTGTGGCTGCCAGATCTATTAGCAGAACATCCTCTGATTCGGTTATTTTTAAGCATGTTTATTGCAGTATATTGCTAATGATTAACTAAGAATAGACTCTGTAATGTCATCCCTGGTGTTTTATACCACAAGTAGCGAGCTACATATAAGCTAAAGAAAAATATATAGAATGTGCAAATAGGATAAGTTTGTTGAATTTATACCGCCCAAAACTTGTGTCTCTGGGCGGTTTACAACAGAATAAAAACAAAGTAAAACATTCATTAAGACAAAAATGTGGAGGGGGGGAACACACACATTACAACAATTTAAAAATTTTAAAATAATACTTTAAAATAGCAGAATGGCAGTAATGCTGGGGATCCTCCTGCTGTTTCTTTAGAAAGCTCTGAGTAGATTACATGAATCTTCCTCTATCAGGCCCAGATAGGACTTCACCAGTACTATAGTGTTAGAAGCTCCCACAAATAGTTGCTGGACCAACATATTATTTGTTTATTCATTCATCTTCTTCATCATCATCACTCTTTGGTTCTTTGGGAATGTTTTGCTTTGTGTTTATCCTTTTTGGTGTGAGCAACTGATTCTTTGTATTAAGAGGGTTGGAGTTGGAAAGAAAAATGAAGCAAGGAGGAATAACTGAGGCTGAAATGGGTAGGCAGAGTAAAATGGAGTTAGGTTGTACAACAAATAAGCACACATACCAAATTTCTATTCTCTTTTGATGTAAATTGCTTTGAGAACTTTCTGTTGAAATGCAGTCTATAAGTAATAGTAATTGCAGTATATTGTAATATAGTTCATAAAGCAGAAATGAAACTTGTTTAATCATAAAACCTAACCATTTCTCTGAAGTCAGATAAGACAATAAGAATTCTTAAAGTTCTTAGAAACACTCTGATAAATGTACACATCTGATCAACAGTGACGAATAGGGTAAAGATTCCCTGTGTTTTCCTTGCAGGGAATCACATACAAAAGAGCACAAGAACAGGGTATAAGTCATGCACAGCTTCCACTGGGGATCTTTGTGAAAATGAACAGCAGGAAAGTTCTAGCAGTGAATCATGGTAAGTAAGGAAGGGGTTTTTTTTTAAGTTGCAGAACAAGTACATGAAGATGTTAAAATATACTGAAAGGTGCACCATGAGTAGTACTTGAATTTTATCCCACTCCGCCCCACACATCTTATTTAAAAGTGGTTGGCTGGCTTGTGGGAGGGCCTCTGTACATGTTTGTGTCAATCACCTGTTCTCTTACGATGCTAGATGTATTATTGACTTACCCTCCTATTCTTGATTAACTCTGTTGATCCTTTTCAAATGAGTACCTAGGAGTAAACACTGTAGCTGTGTTAGTGTAGCTACTACAGGCTACATAGATGCCTGCATGTGACAGAGATTATGACCTTCATCACTCACATCTCAGTGGTTTGGCTCTTCACATCTCAGTGGAAGTGCCATCTGGTGAGGCTGCAGTGGAAGGGAAGCAGACCAAACCAGGCCTAATATTTTGGCCCCTTGAAGCTTCTCTTTCTTCATTTCCCACCCCCAGAAATACTGACTGGAACCAGCAGGGGACAAGAGACAAGCCTCTCTTCTTCCACTTCATGAGGGAGCAAGCAATGGTCTTCAGCTGCCTGACTTTTAAAATGATGGGGTGTCTTTCCTTTCCCATGGAGTCCAGGAAATGGTGCAGGTGCTCCTAGGATTTCTAGTCTTTTCTGAAGCTGGGGTCATTTTCTCATAGAAAAGCGAGCCCTTGAAGCAGGGCTGAGTCTAATAGGAATTCCTCGGAAGCCCCAAAGTAGTCCCCAAAGGGAAGCAGGGCTGCTTTGCACAGGCCTCACATTGGCTTTGTTGAAAGCAAGTGAAGCTTCCTCAGCAGGCAGCTAGACCTGCTGTCCTTTCTCTGTTTCCCTGAAATACCATGTGCTGTGAGATGCATTATTACTGAAATGTTGTGTACTGTAACACTTCCTGTTGGTTATGTGGCTGATGAGGAATATGTGTGCACTACTCTGCGGCATCATTTTTTTCACCAGTAGACATTAGTTGTAATGTCTGATTAGAATGATCATCAGTTAGCATTCCTGAACTGAGCAGAGGGTAGGACTAGAAAATCTCTTAAGGGCCCTCCAGACTCTAGAATTCTTTACTTAATGCCTGGTTATCATTTCCAGCTCTTTCTCTTACAGAATATATCTATCTGCAGAATTAAGTTTTTACCATTTTTTGAACTTCTAATTGTATTACTTGTGCGTGTCCATTTGTGTTTAGCATATTTGTTGTCGCATCGTTGGTACCGGTTTTCCTCTCTCTTTTCGGGAAGAGTACACACGGCTTAAAAAATTCAATTAATTGTTTAAGGGGTTTTCTGGATTGTGGCTTTAAATGCTGCATCAAAATTATGCAGTTCAGCAGAGCTAGGAAACATTAGGGGAACCTTGGTAGCTCTTCCCTTCAGCAACTGAATGCCGTGAATGGTGACTGGAAATGCTGTATGTTAGGTCAAATATTACCTTTTTTGTAGTCCTTTAATTGTTGAGCCTTGGTATGTACAGCAAATTACTTTGTTGTTGCTGAAGTTATGATTTCGTTTATTGCTTGAATTAATCTCCGAGTGTATCAAAAAGACACTTCCATTTTGTTCTTGGAAGAGTATGTGATCTTCCTCTCTTGGTTGCAGTGTTTGAGATCATTCTTGCCTACTTGGAAAAGAGAGACTGGAAGGAGGCATTTTTCACTGTCTTGCCACAACGGAAAGGAGCCAAATCTCTGAATGAGACAACTGAAGCTTCTGCATGCAACAAGGCACAAGAGTCAGAACTGGTTCAAGATGCAGCCGCAGATAGACTAAGCTCCAGTGGATGCAAATAGGCATGGAAGGGCCTCGGAAGGCAAGGACTGGGAGCTGAATGAATCCACAGGAAGAGTATATCGTTCTGGTGGTTGGAAACTGGCTATTTCAAGCACGGAACGTGTTGCCATATCTTGACTGTATATTTACTTTTAAAATATTTGATTTTAGTAGCTTTTGAATGGACTAAAAGGCAGTTGCAGAGACCTTTATGTTTCCCAAGGAAGCAGATATTTATTTTCCCCTAAATATCATTATCATTTACCAAGCAGTTACTCCTGCTCCTCCCATCCCTGGTCTGAAGCTAGGAACACACAATGTTTGTTATGGCTTGACCAGAACATGCATGCAACTTTTGATTTGTTCCTATTCTGGGTGTTATACTCAAACCTGCTCTTCTCTCCATCCATAATTGGTGACAATTTAGCAGTCTGGTCTTCTGATTTTTGTTTTGGCAAAAGCATAACAAGTTCCACTTGGATTTGTAATGTGGATTTTTCTGTCTGCGGGGGGAGACTTTTTCCCTTTCTATTTTTATCGTAATACAGCACCCTCCTAATTCTGGGTATAGATATTAAATTAGACATATTGGGTCAGCACTGAGATTCCTTCTACAGGTCAACTCTGATTGATGGCCTTGCTGCAAAGTAGCACATTTTGAGTACATTTAAAATGGTACCGTTGGAGCCTGTTTTCTACTTTTGCAGCCTGTACGGCACCTGGGCCAGTTCCCAGGAGAAGCCATGTTAAGTCAAATTTTATTTACGGTCCTAGACCAAACAAGAGAAGCCATGTGGATTGGAGTAAGATCTGTTGTATGTGCTCCTCCATCATGGCTTGGGATTTCTCACTTTCATTGCGGTGCTGAAAATGTAATGTAAGAAAGGGCCCAAAGTGCCTCTGTAATTTGGCTGGCAGTTGTGACATAGTGGCAAGCTTTTGTCACAATTTGCATTCACTTCCTTTACAGGCAAGTATATTAAACTACTGTGTCTTGATGCTGGGACCTAAGGAAACATTGAATATATAAAGGGTTTCAGTTTTCAGGAGATCAGAATTAGGGATGTGCACGGAACTTGTGACTGTCAATTCGAAGGTGGAGGGGATAACTTTAAGGACGGGAGAGTGCTCCCCCCCCCGCTGCTGCCACATTTCCCCAGCTGGCACTGTCATTGAAATCGGTCCAGAACGGCAGCAGTGTATCTTGCCGCCCCAGTATGTTGCGGACCAGAAGTGTCCGCTGCGACGTGTGCACGTGCAGTGGACACTTCCAGCCATTTCCGGTCCGCAACATACCAGGGTGACAAGGAGGTACACTGCTGCCCCATGGGACTGATTTTAATGACAGCGCTGGTGGGGGAAATGCAACGCAGGTGGTGGTAAGAGCACCCTCCCTAGTCCTTAAAGTCAACCACCCCACCTTTGAACTGCCGGACTTTTGAACCGGTTCAGAGGCAGTGTTCCCTGTAAGAGGGATTTGCAGATGATGATGACTACAACTCCCATAATCCCCAGGCAAAGGCCATTGCAGCTGGGCATTCTGGGAGTTGTAATCAACAACATCTGTGCATCCCTCTTACAGGGAATACTGTCTGAAGGTCCATAAACGGCTTCCGAACCAGTTCTGTGCACATCCCTAATTGGGATTACTGTAAATTTCACTCTATAGCAACACTTTGTTATGATCTAGCCAAATCTAAGCCCTTTTGAGTCCCATTCATTTCAGTGAGTGTCCCGCATCATTATTATTATTATTTATTTGATTTCCCGCATGTGCTGAAATTAATGGGATTTAAATATGGTTACACTTTGGCTACAGTGTAACTATCCAGTTTTAAAAGTTGGTCACATAAAATACAATGGACTGTGTACTGTTCATTAAAACAGTAGTGTCTTGTCCTAATGGTACGGCAATCAACGTTTCTTATTTTAGTAGCTCCTACTTCTTTTTGCCAATAAACCAATATCTTGAGCAGCAAATCTACAAGTGTTATAATGGTAGATCTACAGGTTACAAATATTTAACCTGAAGAATGAATTTGCAAAGTCAATAGAGTTGTGTAGATCTTATTTGCATGTCGGTGCCTTCCTGAAAGTGGAAGCCTCTCCGTTTCCTCCAGGTGACCATTGTATCGAAGTTGTATGATTCTGGAACATTCCAAACTATTTCTCTTGGTTGAATAACTACTAGTTAGCTTTAGCAGAAATGTAAAACTGAAAGCAAGGAGGGACTGAGGGCATAGAGCTGCTAAAGGGGAATTTTTCAGTACTTGCCTCTTGAAGTTGGGTTTTCCCATTCCAAGTACAAGACTGAGTATGCTACACCACATTGGCTGCCATTTATAAGAAGCCTCACACAAGTGTAGTTGGCGGGGAAAAGTAATGGCACATTTTCCAATAACAGAATACCATAAGTGTTGCTACTAGACAGAACTGTCTTGCCTAGATGTTGGCAGCTACACTCCATCCACAACAGGACTGATTCCACTTATGCCTTTTAGTCCAAAACCACCCAAACCATGGTCTATCTTGGTTTAAAAAGTAATCCTGAAATGCTCATGGCTGTTGCTTTATCCCCGGTTTCTCTCTAGTCTTACTAGAGAATGGTTGATTGCACCTCCAATAACGCTGTGAATATTGTTCAATACACAGATTTTCATGTTAATCTTCATGTTTCAGGGAACTAGCCAAAATGCCAATGACAAGTTAATAGCTCCCAAGAGTGAGTTGTATAAATATGTGCTCAGGAATATCAGGTTGCAGTCTGGGCACTTTCATGTTCAGTTTTGACATGGATGTACGACTGTTTAAATTAGTGTATCTGAGTCTTTTCAGTGCCTCAGACAGCCAGGATCCTGAAGACTGCAGACTCAGCTGTTAGGGTCTGAGCGGGGAGAGATTGAAGATGGGCGATATCACTTTCTCAGAGTACAATGATATGTGGCCACCTCGCCAGATATAGTCTGGGGTATCTCTCCTTTCTGTACTTGGACTTGTTTTGGTTGTGCTACTTTTGGTGGAGGGCTCAAGTCAGCAAAAGAGCAGGTGCGTATGGGTATTGGGTGGAAGGGGAATTGGAGGGCATAGGCATTATTTTTCCTTCGTGCAACCTTTTAATTAAAAAATGCTATGCATTCGTTTGGAATACTCATGTGCAGGGCCAAGATCCAAGAGGTCATGTATGGTGTTTCTTTTGTGCAGTGGGACTCATCTGACTCCCTCCCTACGCCAGCCCTTCCCCCTCTTGCAATTTCTGAAGGTCGCGGAACCCTTCAGAGCAGTATTGACGTGGCATAAAGAGCCCCATCAGCACTGGGGAAAGCACAGCACTGCCTGGTGGGTGTGGTTGCCTCTGCATGGTGCCAGGGGAACTGTGCAGAGTATTTGGCTTTGGGCGTAGCCTTGGACAGGCCTAATAAACAATTAAGTGCTGCCACTGGTCCCTGGACCTTGCAATGAAAAACACTGTGCTTGGGTCACTGTGGGATTCAAAAGAAGCGGCACTAAACTATACACTGATGTACATTTCCCAAAGCTGAGTTGTCATACGTTAACTATAAAGTATATTCAAAACTTGGAAAAGAAGAAAACTAGATCACATCTATAGTTTGTACGCTAAACTAATGGAAACACCCATGATGTCTCTTCCTACTGAGAATTGGACACATGTCATGAACACTTACAAAGAACAACAAAATAGTTTATTGAGTGTCTCTTTTTTACTATTTCAGTGTACTAACATTCAGGGGGCTTGTTTACACATTTTTGCATTGCACATAAAAACTCAAGGCCTAAACATACTAGACACAGGCAAATAAAAAATAAGAGAACATATGGCAACTCAGGAGGCTGGAGCCAATTGTGTTGAGAACGTCATGCTAGCTTTTAGAGGCTCTGCAGACGGCTTTGCATACGGGCTTCTGCTTTGGAAGGAAGGTTCTGCCGCTTAGAGCGCATCTTGCTATATAACAAGTGTGTGCTGGTTTGCGGTGACATGGGAGATTGGTTCCGTCTCTGGTGTCTGCTGGGGGAATGCTCTAACCTAGATAGATCCTCAGATGTTGGGACTGCGATTCTCTCTCTTTTGGGGAGTAAACGACCTTCTATCTCCCTTTCTGAAAGAGATGTTGAAAATCAAAGCTGCATGTCACTAAGATAATGACTTGGACTGATTATTTGCTTAACACAGAGCTGGCCTGCTTTATATCATCATAAAAGCAATTATGTGACGTCTCCAGTGGTGGAGTTTTCTTGCACTAAAATTTTTACGTGCTCAGTCTTGAAAACCTGGCCTCATTTTCTGGAGATTAAATAGTTTCATTTAAAATGTACAACACATACCTAGCCTGGCTCCTCTACTGACTGCTGATCCCTGGGTTGAAGTCCTAAATAGAAGAAAAGGAGCTTATGCATTCTTTATAAACCTAAACAGTAGATATGATGCAACTTCACTAAGGTAAGACGAGATAAAATTTTAACATATGCAGATAAATTATTGAACACAAATGTTCTACTCATAGCTTAGATCTTATTTTAATTTAAGATAAGGTAACTCAGAAATTTGTGACATCAGTTTTAACATTCTTTGTTACAGAAGCTGCTCTCTAATTCAGGACCCAGGAACAAAGATAGACTCCTAGTAAGAGATGGTGTCTGTTATGTACAGTTTATCACTGTGTTGGAAATGGAGAGCACATTTACTTAAGCTGCTCAGACTTTGGTCCTCCTGAAAATGTTGACCTACAATTCCCATAATCCCTGGCTATTGGCCACTGTGGCTGGGGATTATGAGAGTTGTAGTTCAAAAACAGCTGTGGGGCCTACATAGAGCAGGCCTGACTTAAGTGCATAGTTGGTGATGGTTTTCACCCAGTTGATTATCTCTGTAATGTTTTCTTACCTGGTTTTAAAATATGACCTAAACATTTAAAAGTATGCCCCTATCACAGCTGATTTTCAGTTAAATCCTTGATGGGAAAGACTGCACTTGCTGGAATCTATGCCTCACTGGGCTTATGCAGGGCATCAAACATCTTTGGGTAGAAAGAAAATGGCACTGATTGATATACAGTGTACATCTACTTCTGGAGGACCAAGCGAAGTAAGTTAAATCTGTATCAGGTGAAGTTCAGTTTCCAGCATTGCTATACCACCAGTGATTAACTATTTTAAGGTCACTGATGGTGTGAATACTCGCTTAAACCAATGCTGCTCACCCTCAGCTGGTGGAGAGTGAACAGTTCAGGATTCTGAGATAAGCATTTAGAACAGGGTAGGCAAACTTGGCTCTCCAGCTGATGCTGAGGTACAACTCCCATCATCCCCAACCATGATTTATTGTGGCTGGGGATGATGGGAGTTGTAGTGCAGCAACAGCTGGAGAGCCAAAGCGACCAACACTTGACTTAGAATGTGGTAGGTGCTCAAACCCTGCAAAGGACTAAAGTTATGGATGGCATCTTGGAAACTATTTCTGTTCCTAGCGCGTTTTCTATGAATTCACCTGGGTTTGTTTCCTTCCTCTGGTGATCCTTTGTGAATGGATTTTTGGGCCTTCAGCATAGCCTGCAAATTGAGATTCTCTGCTTCATTTTCATTCAGCTTTTGCTGATAATTCAGCAGATCTCTGCTGGTGATATCTGAGCGGATGAAATTTGATACTAAATCCTTTTCTGAAACATCAATAACACAGAAGAGGTTTATGTTTAAAGGAGATGCTTTAAAGCTCAACGAGGCCCAATGTCAGTGTGTTGTATTGAATGTGATACACAGGCCTCATTTCCGCGAGAAGAGCCTTCCCAGCAATGGGAAAGTTTGGGTCAGGTTTCACATACAGAGAGCTTCATGTGCTTCTGAATGCTTCATGAGTTAGAGTTCTTAACCAGAGCATGAGGGTTCAGCAACACAGACTCTCCTTCTCCCCTTTGATTGCATATCTTTGTTAATATTTCCTTGAACATTTCCCTCTTGAAATTTGTGCATCTACATCAGGGCTGCTCAACCTTGGCCCTCCTACAGATGTGGGCCTACAACTCCCATAATCCCTGGCTGTTGGCCACTGTGGCTGGGGATTATGAAGTCCAAAAACAGCTGGGAGGGGGAGAGATTTATTTATTTAACATATTTTTATACTGCCCAAAACTTATGTCTCTATAAAAACAAAAACAAAAAAATTAAAAGCAAGAAATTTAGAACACAAATTAAAATTTTTAAAACAATATTCTAAAAACAACATCAAAACAATATCAGTTAAAAGCCTGGGTGGACAGATGTGTCTTTAAAGACTATTAAAAGTTGTCAGAGATGGGGAGGCTCTTATTTCACTAGGTAGCGCATTCCAAAGCATCGAGACAGAAACGGTGAAGGCCCATCCCTGAGTAGCCACCAGACGAGCTGGTGGCAAATGCAGACGGACCTCTCCTGGTGATCTCAATGGGCAGTGGGGTTCATAACAAAGAAGACGTTCTCTTAAATACCCAGGGCCCAAGCTGTTTAGGGCTTTATAGGTTATGACCAACACCTTGTATTTTGCCCGGAAACATATCGGCAGCCAGTGTAACTCCTTCAGTACAGGAGTAATATGGTCTCCTAGATGACCCAGAGACCAGCCTGGCTGCCACATTCTGGACCAACTGTAGTTTCTGGACTATGTACAAGAGCAGCCCCACATAGAGCGCATTGCAGTAATCCAGTCTGGAGGTTACCAGCAGATGTACCAGTTTTGAGGTCGTCTGTCTCAAGAAACGGATGCAGCTGATATATCAGCCAGAGCTGATAGAATGCACCTCTAGCCACTGCTTCAACCTGGGACACCAGGGAGAGACTCAGATCCAGAAGCACCCCCAAACTGCATACCTGTTCCTTCTGGGGAAGTGTGACCCCATCCAGAACAGGCAGATCAAAACTGTCTCTCGAGTTCCGACCCCACACAATGAGTACCTCCGTCTTATCTGGATTCAGTCTCAGTTTGTTATCCCTCATCCAGCCCATTACCGCCTCCAGGCAGGCATTTAGGGAGGTTATGCCCTCTCTCGACGATGCTGACATGGAGAAATAGATTTGGGTGTCATCAGCATACTGACAGCACCCTGCACCAGATCTCCTGATGATCTCTCCCAGCGGTTTCATGTAGATGTTAAACAACATCTGAGACAATATGGAGTCCTGAGGGACACCATACAAAAGTTCAGATTTTGAAGAACAGTAGTCTCCAAGGGACACCATCTGGAACCTGCCCGAGAGGTAGGAGCGGAACCACTGCAAAGCAGTGCCTCCCACCCTCAACCCCCTCAGACGCTCCAGAAGGATACTATGGTCGTAGTATCGAAAGTTGCTGAGAGGTCCAAAAGGACCAACAGAGTCACACTTCCTCTGTCAATTCCCAGTTGGAGATCATTCATCAGGCCAACCAAGGCAGTCTCCACCCCATAGCCAGCCCAGAAGCCAGTTTGGAATAAGTCTAGATAATCCGTTTCCTCCAAGACTGTCTGGAGCTGGGAGTCCACCACCCTCTCAATTACTTTGCCCAGCCACGGAAGGTTGGAGACAGGCCTGTAGTTACTCAGCTCTGAGGGATCCAAGGTAGGCTTCTTTAGAAGCGGTCTAATAATTGCCTCCTTAAGACTAGGAGGCATCCTACCTTCCCTCAGAGACACATTTATGATCTCTACCAGGCCTTCTACAACAACAGCCCTGCCAGATAGTATAAGCCATGTTGGGCAAGGGTCAAGAGGACAGGTGGTGGGCCGCACCATTCCAATCAGCTTGTCCACATCCTCAGGAGTCACAAACTGGAACTGATCCAACCTAACCACATAAGAGGAGTCGCTGGATACCTCCACATCAGATACTGAAGTAAATGTGGAGACAAAATCCAAGTCGGCCTGAATACGAGAGATTTTCCCCACAAAGAATTCATTAAACACATCACAGCGGGTAGTCAATGGTTCCAAATTCTGATTCAAGGGAGGAGGGGCACATACTAGTCCTCTCACAACCCTGAAGAACTCTGCTGGATGTGAACAACTCTTGCGGATGCAATATGGGCAGAAAAGAATCGCTTCTTTGCCGCACGTTTTTGCCTGAGCATAGGTCTTCAAATGAGCTCTATGTGGCAATCTGTCGGATTCAAGCAGAGTCTTTCTCCACCTGCGCTCCAGTCATCTATCTCGCCGCTTCAGCCCGCGTAGTTCTTCCGTATACCAAGGAGCCAGTTTTGAAGCAGGTTGGAGAGGACGCTTTGGAGCGATCATGTCTACCACCCTGGTGAATTTGCTGTTCCAATTCTCCACCAGGACATCAACAGGATCGCCGGCAGAGCCAACACTGAATATCTCCAAGGCCTCTTGAAATCCTAAGGGATCCAATAACCTTCTTGGGCAGACTATCCTAATAGGTCCCTCGCCCCTGCGAAGGTGGGGTGTGACGGTGAGTCCAACCTTAACCAGATGGTGGTCCATCCATGACAATGGGGAGATCACAGGAGTCCCCACCCACGGAACACCACCCTGATCAGCGTGAAAGACCAAATCAAGCATGTGACCTGCAATGTGCGTCGTCCCGAGACCACCTGAGGCCCATAGTTGTCATGGCCGCTATGAACTCCTGAGCCGCCCCGGACAAATTAGTCCCGAAATGAACATTGAAGTCACCCGGCACCACAAGCCTGGGCGACTCCAACACCAAGTCCGAGACCAAGTCCGTCAGCTCAGTTAGGGACTCTGTTGAACAGCGGGGTGGTCGGTACACCAACAGAAGTCCCAGTCTATCCCTGGTCCCCAAACTTAAGTACACACATTCAATATGGTCTGACACTCTAACAGGGATCCTGGTAAGGGGAATATTATTCTTGTAGACCACAGCCACTCCACCTCCCTGCCCCCGGTCCCTCACCCACTCCTCAACAGAGTACCCTGGAGGGAGAAGCTGGGACCACACTGGGCCCCCAGCCTCCCCCAACCAGGTCTCTGCAATACATACCAGGTCGGCACCTTCATCCAGAATCAAATAATGGATGGTTTCTGATTTGTTCTGGACTGAGCTGGCATTACAGAGGAGCAAGGTGAGGTTCCAAGGGTGGTCGGCACTGCTCCCCAAGGTCAAAGAGCTGGCAGGACAGCCGGAAAGGGAAACAGCTAGTAAATTTCTATGTTCCCTTCCCCTGTAGCGGCCTGATGACCTGCCAACGTTACTACTTCTGTTCCCCATCAATCAAAAGTTGAGCAGTCTTTATATGTATATGTAGGTATTGTGAACTAAGGTGTTTTTAAAATACAACTTATTGCTGACACAGCCTAAAATCAATGATATTCTAGCTTCCTGCAACTGCTTCATTTCTAGTCTCACCTTTTTCACTCGCTTTTGTCAGCCACTGTTGGATTTCTGCAAGCGAGTCTGTCTGTAAAATATCACATAGTTTTGCCAGGATCTGGAAGGACAGATTGGATTGGTCAAACAAAGGATTGCAGTGGGTTACATTGCCTAGTTTTGCAAAGTTGTTTACTTTTCTAGCCTACTTTCCAAAACAAAGAAGGCTTATGAGATCACCATGTCCCTGTGTCGCCTTCTAATAACATTTGCATGTACAATTTGATACCAAATTCACAACACATGGGAGGTGGTCCTAGAGCATCTTTTAGGTGTTTAAAAATAAACCTGTTTGCCATGTTGGACAAAAAGGTGGGCACTCAAATTAAAGGCATTACCCCTTTGTAACTCGTATGTTGACAGCTGGATATACACCTAATTCACAGCAAGGGGGAGATAAGTCAGCAGGCACAATTAATATTTGAGTTGTACAGGTATTCTACTTTGTGAGCTGTGCATGCTTCTGTTTTGTGATCATGTGCAAAGGAGGCTGGAGGTGGTGGAAGCGATCGTCTGGAAGATAGGAGTGGGGTTGGATGGTACAGTCCGACCAATCACTTTACTGAGGTAGGAGGAAACACTATCCAACTCAGCTCCACTCTTCACAATGGTCACTTTCTCTCCCTCCAACCTTGGTGTTTACCCTGCACATGGTTACAAAACAGCTCCCAAGATAGGGTAGAACACTTGTCCTACCCTAATTATAATTGTGTGAACGAGTCTACCAAGTTAAAAGAAGCACCAACTAAACTACCTTCATTCCACTTAGAACTACCTGCTACTGTTTCAGTTCAAAGCAGGCCCAAATTTAATAATATTCTAGAATAGAATAAAAACAAAGTTGTGTGCATAATTCACACATTGAATCTATTTTTGTTGGCTTAGATTATCCCATAGAGAGTTGGGTTCATGTTGAACCAAAACAAAATTTACAGCGTCACATTTCCTAACACTGTAACAGAGATGTCATTGGCCAAGTTTCCCAGCATCAGCTTGAGGAACTGGTCATCCAGGTAAGAGTGAAACCACCACAGTGTGGAACCCCCATTCCCCATCCTGGAAAGATGATCAAATATTGTGGCCAATCATATTGAAAGCCTCCAAAAGGTTCAACAGATCTGGCAGGATTGTCCTCCTCCTTGCATAGGTCATCCAGCAGGACAACCAAGGCAGTTTGAGGGCCAAATCCAGCTGAGAAACCAGCATGAAAAGGAAATATTTGTTGAGAGGAAGGGACATTCTTATTTTGCATGTCCGGTCCATCATGTAAATGCCATTCTAGGAAAAAGGAAAGAAAATCCTGGTCTATAGGGGTGTTTATTTTGGTAAGACAAAAGAGATTCTAAAACCGGATTCATATAAAGAGCTGCTTACAGATATTTATCTTACCTTTATTTCCTGGTCCAGGTAGTTTGGGCTGTAATTAAGATTGTCCACGAATGCTGGTTTGTAATGTGTGCCCTGAAGAGAGGAGTGGAGCTCCTGAGCAGTTGAACAATGTGGACGGTCTTCGAGGTACTTCCTCAAAGGATCATCCTAATGATAAAGTTGCAAGTGATAGAGAGGGGCATAAAATAAAGCAGCTTTACTTTGCTGTAGTTCAGGCACAGTAGTAAACTTTTTTTGAGGGTACTTTAATACATTTGCAAACAGGGAGCCCTCTCTCACAATCTGTGAGAACAGTTTGAAGGGGCAAGGGGAGGAAGCCTCGGAAATCTCGCCTCCCCCACAGACGATCCTCTCCTCGTTGCTGGGTGGGTGGATCAGCCACCCAGATGACTGCCGGCTTCTGCCAGCAGCACAATGCACCACGTGAGTGGGGAGTTCTTTGATGCCAGCCAGGAGGCTGCTGGTGTGTGGGTGCCGTGCGGAACCCATCGGTTAGCCTGGGGTAATGGCACTCATGATTAGTTAGCCTGGGTTAATGGCGTGTTTGTGCCCTTAACCCTGGCTAACAGCCAGGGCTCCCTTATGGGTTTGCCCCCGGGAGCTGCATGGCTCCCGGCAGTTCTAACACGCTGGCAAAAGCAGGCTGGGCTTTCCTAGCCCAGTTTTGCCTGGGTGTAAGAATAGCCTCACTGTGGGCTTCAGTCCCATCACTAGATGGCTCCCTGCAGTGCCCAGAAGGGCTGAATTCACCATTGTGTTAACTATGCTAAAGCGTGGGGCTCCAGCCCTATTGGAGCTTTTACTTTATTATTTTGAAAACATTACTTTATTAAAATATTATCCCATCCCCTCTCTGAGAATCTCAGGGCAGTGTACATGGTCTTCCCACCCCTGCAATCCTGTGAGGTAAGTAAACTGTTGGAACATTATTGGCCTAAAGTTACTCAAGTGTGCTTCATGGTAGAGTAGCTATCTGAACCCAAGTCTCTCCAAACCTAGTCAAACACGGCCTACATCAGACTGGCTCCACGGATACTGCTGTGACCAATACCACAAACATTTATGTACCGCGTTACAAAGTTTACAATGTGGTTTACACCGAAAAATAATAAATAGATATGGCTACCTTTCCCCAAGGCACTTTAAGTGGCACAACAGGGAAATGCTTGACTAACAAGCAGAAGGTTGCCAGTTCAAATCCCTGCTGGTACTATATTGCTGGGCAGTAGCGATATAGGAAGGCATAATCTCATACTGCCTGGGAGGAAGCAATGGTAAACCCCTCCTGTGTTCTACCAAAGAAAACTGCAGAGTTCTGTTGGCGCCAGGAGTTGAAATTGACTCGACAGCACACATTACTTTACTTTACCTTTCCCCAAAGGGCTCACAATTTAAAAAGAAACAAAGAGTACACACTAGCAACAGCCACTGGAGGGATGGTGTGCTAGGGTTGGATAGGGCCAGTTGTTCTCCCCCTGCTAAAAATAAGAGAATCACCACTTTAAAGGTGCCTCTTTGCTCAGTTAATAGGGGTTTAAGTAAGAATATATGGAAGTAGGGGTTGGCAGAATTGATAATGAAGACATTGAAGTGATGGATAGCTTCTGCCTTTTAGGATCGACCATCAACAGTAAAGGATCCAGCAGTCAAGAAATATGCTGCAGACTAGCACTTGGTAGGGTTGCAATGAAGGTCTTGGAAAGGATATTTAGGTGCCGTGACTTGTCTATACCTACATAGTGTAGAATCATTCAGACAATGGTTTTTCCCGTGACACTCTATGGATGAGAAAGCTGGACTTTGAAGAAACAAGATAGAAAGAGTATTGACGCTATTGAACTTTGGTGCTGACTTTTGAGGATACCATGGACAGCCAGGAAAACAAACAAATTGGTTATAGAACAAATCAATCCAGAATTTTCACTCAAGGCACAAATGACCAGGCTCAAACTATCATACTTTGGACACATTATGCGAAGACCCAGCTCCCCTGAGAAGTCCATAATGATGGGAAAAGTTGAAGGAAAGAGAAGAAGAGGATGACCAGCAGCAAGGTGGATCGACTCAATTACGACAGCAATGAATGCACTACTGAGATACTTTAAAGGCCAAGTTAAAGACAGATCATCCTGGAGGGAATCTATCTATGTGGTTGCTAAAAGTCAACACCAACTTGACGGCACTTCAATCAATCAATCAATCAATCAATCAATCAATCAATCAGGGGTTGGCAATGTGCAATCTGTGGAACTCATGTCTCCTGCCAAAGTTCTTATAGCACTTCTGGAATAATTAGCCTATATTCTAGAATAATTGGCCTGGCACAGCAGATACATATTGGCTGCACATGGTTGGAGGAAAACGTCTAAGGCCAGTTTGCTGGATACAGATCACAGAACCTGCATTGCTTGCTCTGCATTAAAACAGTATGCACAGTCCCTTGGAATAAATGGAAGATGTCCAGCTGCTGCATCTTGACCATAGATATTCCAGCACAGTGGTTCATGGCACCAGACTTCATGACAAGAAATCCTGCTAGTCTGAATTATAAGGCCGATGAGAGTTGGTCTCATTACCTTCCTCGTTAAAAGTGGTGAGTTTCCTGCTCTTCTTGTGAGTTCTGTTATTTCATCTCGCATTGACTCTGAAATATAAAATGTGCCTTTAAAATGATCAAGGTTGAAGAGCATTTTTGAAAAAATGTAATAATTCAATGCAATTTCTATGGGGAAAGCAGGTCTCCAGTTCATATGCTCTATATTGCGGAGGTATTAATTCGTATTAGTGGGTAAATATTTTTGCAAACAATAAGTTCATTCACTGTAAAGGTTTCAGCAGCAGCTAGTTTGTAAGAGGGTTCATCTTAAGATGGTGGAAGGTCCCTAGCGGTGCATGAATGGTCCCCTTTTCATCAAAGAATGGAAATACTGAACCTATTTTCAGTATAAGAGCAGTGCAACTACCCCCCACACTTCTTTTCCTCCTCCTTTCCTCCCTTCCTTCCCCTCTTCTTATTTTTATTAACCTTTTATTTCATGACTTTTCTCTTTCTTTGAGGGGGAGGAGGGAAGGATGGGGGTCTGATTTATTGCTTACAAATACTTATGGTTATTTAAAGTGTATATTGTATTGGTAAATCTCAGACGATTGTACAACCCCCCACCCCACCCCAAGTACTGCTGTCTCTGGGGGCTGCATTTGGCCATGGACGTTCTAGCTGCTGATCTCTGCTGTGAAGAATGGGAAGGTAAGAACTTAAAAGGCACCCAAGAAAAGTTAGATTTGAAAACCTGAAGCAAAAAATAGAACTTGACCATCATCCCAGTCTGATGTCCCATTGGGCAGTGTTCTTCATTGTAAGGCCCAGAGGCAGCCCACATCAACCCTCAGTGTGGCTCCCTGAATCATTGCTTATTGGACCCATGTGAAGCATCAGCCAAAGCTGAATTATTTGCACAATCCCCCTGGCAGTACGCAGAGGTGACCATGCCCACTGTGCAGTGCTGCACTTTGCCCAGCGCTGGTTGTGTGTGTGTGTGTTCCTTCAAGGGAACAGCCCTCTTGAACCCCTGCACCATTTTGGAAAGTGTCCACGGACTGCTAGGAAGTGAAACCCTTCTCAGTGCTTTCCTCCTACAGCTCTTAAGAGAGGGCTCTGCCTCTCTTAATGGGCCCTCCCAATACTGAGAAATGTGCAGTATTGTGCAGAGGTCAGCACAGTGGGAAATGGCTCTCACATTGAAGGTTTGTTTCTTTGTCTGCCAACGTGACCCCTGATTGAAAAATAGAGGATCACTGCCAAATTGTGTTCCAGATTGTGTGTCCAAAGTAGGGGATGTATATCTCTTTGGTAACATGCATGGCTACTTACGAGTAACTTTCCCCCTGGTTGGTGGGTGCACCAGACTAGGCAGAATATTGTTGGGAAGAGAAAAATCAACAGGTGCTCCAGTGTGCCCAAGACATAGATCCTGATCTTGGGCTGGGATTCTGAGGTTTCCTGCAGTGTAACCCCGGTCCTTGACGACACAGACAGGTGTATCATTTAATCCTGGGCAAGAAAAAGGACAGAGAATGAGGTGCCTTTTAATATCTTCCCAGTTGTGGGACTTGAGTTTGGGATATGGCCACAAGGCCAAGGTGGGTGCCAAGCCAGAGTGTTTTGTTTTTCCTAAGATGAGTTCACACACATGAATGTTCATCACTTGACTCTAAAATCAAGAGATGACTTGCATAATTGAATGGGCCATCACAGATCAGTCACAGGTTGCTGCCCACTTGATGAGGTCATCTGAGGGGGCTCTGCTCCAGGTGCCGACAATGAGGGAGGCTCGGTTGTCGTGCAAGCCGGACAGGGCCTTCTCTGTTGCTGCCCCCAGACTCTAGAATGCTCTCCCGGTGGCTATTCGCTCCTCAGTCTCCATCACAGCTTTTAGAAAGCATGTTAAATCGTGGCTTTTTACCCAGGCTTTTATATGATTGTCTCTGCTGCTGCTCTTTGTACTTTGTATTGCTTTTATGCTTGTGTGTTAAATTTTTAATCAGATTTTTTTTTTATTTTTAGCTTAATATTTTAATTGTGTCTTTTTTACAACCCCTTTTAAAATTTTGCTGTAAACTGCCTTGGGATTGTTTTAATGGAAGGCGGTATATAATAAAGACAGAACTACTGCTCTACAGTCAAACACAATGGTGTTTTAAGGAAACTTCATGCATAAGACTGAGCTAGCACAAGGGTAAGGAGATCAAGCAGGCAATACATGTAGATGTGTGAACCAACAGTTAGTGGCACCCTGTTGAAGATGTAAACAGATTCAGTTGCAAGGTACTGAGACTGAGTTGAGTTGATATGAACACTTTTTAGGTCAGGTCAGAGATGGCTCATTCCCCCATGCAGGTCAGACTGTAGCTCAGTGATAGAACACATTTTTACATTGGGGTTCTCAAACTTGAGTCCCCAGGAAGTTATCTGCACATGGCTTCATGCTGTGGAGTAAATGTTCAGCGAAGCCACATCAAATCACACTCCCCTCTGCTCTCGATTTTTGTTTTTACAAGTTCACATGGCAGGTGTCCATGTTTTCTTTCTAGCCTATGGGGGGAGGGGGGAGGAAGAGATTACTAAAGAGCAAAATCTGCCTTTCAAAGAGGGTATCCCTCTTATCAAGCTAATGATTCTACATCAGTGCATCTCCCTATTTGCTGCAGCATTTTCAGAAAAAGTAGCTTAAATCCAGCCTTTAAAAAACCCAGAAATACCTCGAGATAAGCTAGAATTTGCAAGACCAAGCTCGACTTGTGTGTGGAGTGGGTCCAAGGATCTTGAAGGCACTTCGGGGTAAGTTTGGCTGGTGTGTGAATGCACACACTCTCTCCCGAAGGAGATTCGGGGTAGTAGCCCTGTCTGTCAAGCTCCCAGATGATGTTGGGTGGCATTGTGGATGAAAGCCACAATGGTCAAAGGCTGAGAACCCTCTGTTATACATACATAAAGTTCCAGGTCCCATCCTGGAAAAGCGGAAGCCTGATGATTTCTAGAAGCCTGGCTTGTTAAATTTTAATTGTAAACTGCCCAGAGATGCAAGTTTTGGGCAGTATAGAAATAGTTTTAATTAATTAATTAATCAATCCATCCCAAGTATCTTTAGGCAGGGCTGGAAAAGAAAGCTAACAATGCTGGCTAACGTAGGCAGGGGTGTAGCTATCATCCAGCAGATGGAGTCAAAGAACTTCCAATCCTCCCTATTTTCTTCATCGCCTCCCTCACTCTGGGGGCCGCTGGGGGGAGGTGAACATGGGCCCCCCTCCCCTAGCTATGCCCCTCTCCTAGCCTATGCCACTGCAGCCCTAGCCTATAGACCCAACCAGTAGAAGGCAGCTTAATATGATGTTGCAGTGATGAACATACCTGTGTCAACCCCAGTTAAGGAGAAAACTGCAGCCGGATGAGTTCTGGCTTAACAAACCAAGTCGGGCTTGTTAAATTACCCAGCTGGCAACTTGCTGCATTCTATTAAGCTGCTAGAGCTTCCAGCCTGGAGTTCACTAGTTATTGCTAATTGTGCCTCACCTTTCCCGACTCCTACGTGATAAACACCAAATATTTTCAAGGTCAGTCTAATAGCCTGGGCTTACGCATCCTTAATTGGAAGGAAATCTCACTATGCTCACTAGGACTTGTTCTCTCAGGTAAATGTGGATAAGGTTGCAGCCTAAGAAGTTGTGCAACTAGGCAGCCAACCCCTTTCCCCTACCTTTTAAAATCTCATCTTAGCGGTATTGCAAACACCAAGGTTTGAGAATTTTGAGAGCCCCCATACCAGATGAGGCAAATTCGCTTCTTCCATAAACCTTCTGTTTTAAAAAACAATAAACTTGCATTATGTCCTTTCCCAAAATCACGATAGTGGTGTTTCAATCCATTCTTGACTATGAGAAATACAGGCCATGTCTTTATGATTTCCCATGTCAGTCCTACTTTGCTTATCCACTAATCTTAATAAGGATGAAAGGATCTGGTTGTGCTTCTGGCAGTACAAGTTTGACCACATACATACAAGCAATTACTTTCTCTCCCCCCTACTCTCTGTAAAGTACCTGTGTATGTAACTCTTGTGGAAATGGCATGGTTTTTCTTCTTCTTTTTCTTGGGTGCTGGTGACAGCAACTGGGGCTGCTTCCTGTGCTATGAGGATATCTCCCTAAAGCATGCTGCTGTATATGCTTTCATAACATGTGAATAATTGTACGTGTGTGCAGGTCTGAATGTGCATATTTTGTGCACAGTAGGGTTGTCAGAAAGTTCCAAGTGCAGAACATTCTCACTTGAAATGGGTCGTTGCGAGTGTTCTGTTCTAAAACAGAACACCCTTCAAATGAAGGGCTTGTTCTGTCGGAACAAACGGCTCTTCCAGTTGTTCCAACAGAACGTTCTAGGCATTTCCACAGAACACAAATGCCCGGAGCATTCTGATTGTTTGAGCCAGTTATTCCAATGGAACAAGCCCTTCATTTGGAGGGCATTGCATTTTTGAATGGAACACTCATAACGGCTAGTTTCGAGTGAGAACATTTTGAGCTTGGAATATCATGCACATCCCTGAAACAGATCACTCTTAAAATGAAGGGCTTGTTCTGTCAGAACCACTGGCTCAACCCGTTGTTCTAACGGAACATTCCAGACATTTTGGAGGAACTCAGATAGGGGAGGATGGGTTTGGGCAGGAGGCAGTTGGGCATGGGGCGGGGGGGTAGTGCTGGAAATTCACAGGAGGGTTGTGGGAGGGACCCAATCCCTCTTATGTTCCAAGAAGAATCTTGCTGGATTCTAAGGCCTAAGGCCGATCTAGTCCATCATCCTCTTTCTCACAGTGGTCTTCCAAATGCCTCTAGAAAGCCCACACGCAAGAGATGATGGCATGCCTTCTCTCCTGCTCCTGCAACTAGTATTCAGAAGCATCCTGCCTTTAAACCTCGGGGTAGCCTACAGCCTTCAGGACATTTGTGCTCCCAATGATGTTATCAAGTGTGACAGGCTCAGAACTGAATTGTGTAGGGGCGGGGGTGGGGGGAAACGAAGCTACTTTCTAAGCTGGGAGGTGGGGTAGTTTGTTTTTCCTAAGGCCAATTCTGACTCTGATTAGGGGGACTCACCAGAACCATTTTGAAGCAGCATCAATTGTGCAGCCAGAAATGACCATGGGTTGCTTTACCTCCAGCCATGCTACATGCACTTAATGACACACACACATATATATAAAAAATTCTATTCAGGAAATCAAGAATGAATGGAGACTATAGTAGACTTCGAACAATGTTTTACCTTTTATGTGGCAGACTGTCTTGGGATGTGGGGAGTGTCTGCAAACAAGGTAAGTTGCTTTTCCATAAGGGAGCTCATTCTGGCCTTGACCTGTGATTCCTCTTTGGCTCAGCTGAGGATCAGGTTGTGCTCTGAAATTGATATTCATCTTAACGCTTTTCTATTTTCTGTGCAGTTATTCTTGGGGTAACAGGTTCTGGCAGCATCTTGCAAGTTTCCTAATATTGGAAGCACAGAACAAAAACATAAACAGGAAGGAAATGTACACTTCAATAGCAGTGTTTTCCAGCCGTTTTTGCCTGAGGTCCACTTCTGAAAAGAACAAAAGACTGCGTCCCCCAGTAGAGCCATTTGCACCCTTTTGCCTCTCCCAAAACATACACACTCTCTCTTTGAGGTGGCAAAGTTGCCACATGATATTTATTTTGTTATGCACTGGGAGGGAATTGGGAAACCAATTCCTTGGTTTCGGAGGAATTAGTTGCAACGATTGGCTAGCAATTCCCCCTTGGTTCCAGATTGGCTCGTTTGCATTCAAGCCTTGTGTTATCCTGGGTGACTGACCCCGCATTGGCTAGGGGAAGGGACAAGGGTGGGGTAGTTCAAAGGAAGGATTTTCAAATATACTTGAGGAGGCAGCAGCCAGCCACCATTCTGCCTTTCTGCCTCATGGGAGGCGAGAGAGAGAGAGCCAGAGGAGCCTTGCCTTGCCTGGAGTGGATTCTGTGCTTTTTGTTCCTGCTTTCCTGACTGAGGAAAACAGAAGAGAATTTTTTTCACCTCCTTCCTGCTGCTGAGAGAATCGCTGCCTGCGTCTACTGTCGCTGCAAATTGATTTGGGTACAAAACTATTTGTACCTGAATCTAACTGTTTTGGGAAATTTGTAGATACAACAAATCAGCCCTGTGCTAGCTGGCCAGATTCAGACCCCAAACAAATCGGGGGTGATTCGATTTGGGTACAAATTGAATAGGAAAAAATGGATTCGTTCACATCCTTAGGCCAGAATTTTGCGACTCACAAATGTTCTAGGCACACTGGTTGGGAAACATTGCTTTTTAAAGGGTGTCTTTCCATATGAGTCTTACATTATTTCGTAGGGCCATTACAAAAGCTACACCAGCCGTTATTGAAAATGGCTCTCTCCTGTTTTCTACTCCCGATAAAACAGGCTGCACGATGAGCTGTTTAAAAGCACATTCCAGACTTTGAAAAATAACAGGTTTCACAGTTAGTAACTGAAGTAGCCCAAATGTATGACATCTTTCATTGGGTTGGATCTTAAGCATTGTGTGAATGGACAAGAAGAAACTTGCCTGTCCCTTGCACTTCTATTTGCACGAGCCGGGGAGGCAATTTTCACTGGTCCCTCTTTCCTGCTGCAGCCCCTTGTCCTGCATACTACTCTGTTGCCATCTTGTTCCAGAAGGTTCTCCAACCCTCAGGATCAACTTTTCAGGGGAATGAAGCAGCTGCAGAGGGCAAAAGGATTAATCATCTCCCCACTTGTATGGATGGAAGTTCTTTCATTCACATGAGAAACATGTAAGATCCTGTGCCTTGTTCCTTTTAAACATTTTGAGAAAACTTAGAGGAATTTTAATCACATAGCTTGTGAGCGCCGGAGACACCATTTCAGGATTTGGGGGTAGGGAAAGGGATTGCAGCAAGCATCAAAAGCCCACCTTGGTATATATTCAAGCTCAAATTTGGCAGGGGGAGGATTTGAATTTTAGAAACACTTTCTAAGAACATAAGAAGAACTGTGCTGGATCAGGCCCAAGGCCTATGTAGTCCAGCATCCTGTTTCCCATAGTGCCCACCAGGTGTCTTTGGGAAGCCCACAAGCAAGAGATGAAGGCATGCCCCCTCTCCTGAAACTGGTATTCATTCTTCCTCTGAACTGGAGGGATAATTTAACCTTCTCTTAACTAGTAGCTGTCAAGAGACTGCTCCTCCATAAATTTGTCTAATCCCCTTCTACATTGTTGTGGTGACTAGTAATAACTTATTTGGTTAACTCATTTCAAAGAAACTGTATTTAGGATTTCAGCCTGTCTTCTTGGATACAAACACAGAAATATGTTCCATTGAAATGGATGGAGCATGAGCTCTATTCAGACATTATGCTGTACTCAGGTATTCAGGGTTCCTGTCCACATGCACATGTATTTGTGTGAATGACTGTACATGTGTTCATTTTAAATGAACCTTTGTACAGGGCCTTTCAAACCCAAGTACATATGGGAAGTAACCTGCTGTCTGTGTGTTCAACATGATGTGTGAAGAATAGGGGTATGTGTGAACCGTTAGATGCTGAAATGGTTTGCATCTAACTGGGTCCGTTCAGCAGCTCAATCACAAACCCAACCAGGATAAGTCTGATCTGCAGTCTAACCGAACCAAGCCCTGTTCAGGAGTTCGGCATCAAAGAGCAGGGTGATGGTGGTGGTGATGTCAAGAAAGGTAGTTTAAGGAGCTTACCGACCTGGAGCAGCTGCCAGTACTGCTGCTTGACAGTTCTTCCCCACTCGGTGCAGCCCAAGCATGTGACAACCCTTCTTTAAGCAAGCCACCCTCACAGTGGCAGTGTGGTTCCAGTCTCTGTACATGCACAGAGGCCACATAATTGGCCTCTGTGCATCTGCAGAGGACAGAACTGTGCTGCCACCATGTGGATAGGTGTGTGCACGGCCACGGGGGGGTGTACGCGAAGGTTCCCCTTCCCCCCTCCGGCCTCTTAATTCACCGCCATGGCCCGGAAAATGCTTGTATTTTGCCCATTTGGGCCTCTGTAAGATGGCCATTTTGGCCATCGCCATACATGCGTAAATGGCCTGTGAGCCCTGGCATGACCCAGGTCCTCACAGAGGTCATTTGCGCATCCACGGCAGCCATTTCCCCCAAAAAAAAATTCCAGGCCATGGCAGTGAATTAAGAGGCCTGTGGGGGGGAAGGGGGACCTTTGTGGATCCCCCCCCCGCACGGCCTACAGGAAGCCCCTCGAAGAGGCTAGAGGTATTTTGATTTTATTTTAAATTTTTTTACAAAAAATTTGTGAACTTCTCTGGAGGTTCGGTTCCGGTCTGGACGGAACTGGCGGGGGTGGGGTGAGTTTTGGTTCGGTTCGATCCCGAACCTCCAGATCAAACCCCCAAATCCTTGAACCTCCGGACCAGTCCGCACAGCCCTAAACATGGGTGGCTTGCTTAAAGAGGGATCACTGATGCTTGGGCTGCAGCAGGGGCAGCTGGGCTGGGCTGGGCCATGCTGCTAAGGACCTTAAACTACTGTTATCGCTGCCACCCTTCAGTGTATTCCCTGACCCCTTTATTTGTAAAGGGGAATCCTCACTGTACCTTTACAAGTACATATGAACAGAAGAACAGCCCTGCTGGATCAGGCCCAAGGCCCATCTAGTCCAGCATCCTGTTTCACACAGTGGCCCACCAGATGCTGCTGGAAGCCACAGGCAGGAGTTGAGGGCATGCCCTCTCTCCTGCTGTTACTCCCCTGCAACTGGTATTAAGAGGCATCCTTTGAGGCTGGAGGTGGCCTATAGTATTGTTGCTTGAATCACTGAACCAGTTCAGTCAAACAGACCGGATTGTTCAGTCAAACAACCGCACACAGTTTGATCCAGATTCAAATTGAACTGCGATTTTTGTTTCGTGCACACCCTTAGTGAAGAACTACATTCATTGCTTACGCTGTATATGGCCTGTATGTGAGTTGAATGTAATGTGTGGCAACTGGAGGAGCTTAGTGGAAGCCTCTTTAGCATATCTGCCAGGGAGGGTACAGGCAGATGGTTGTAGGCTATAATCAATGCTTCATTAAGGAAGGGCAAGATGCCACCATGCCTCAAAGAGGCAATGGTAAGACCATTATTAAAGAAGCCCTCCCTTGATCCCTCCAATGTGTACAACTATAGACCTGTTCCTAACCTTCCTTATTTGGGCAAGTTGATAGAGTGTGTGGTGGCGGCATCCCAGCTGCAGAGGGTCTTTGATGAAACAAATTATCTAGACCCCTTTCAGTCTGTCTTCCATCCTGGATATGGGACTAAAATTGCCTTGGTTGCTCTAGTGGATGACCTATGCCGGGAACCTGACAGGGGAAGCATGTCCCTATTGGTCCAGAAAGTGGTGCTGGGGGACTTACTGCTCGGCTCCTTGGCCATTGAACTGTAAGGTCCCGCAGGGTTCAGTTTTTCCCCTCATGCTGTTTAACATCTATATGAAACCACTGGGAAAGGTTATCCAGGAACTTGTAACTGAGTTGTCAGCAATATGCAGGTGACACTCAGCTCTATCTCTCCTTATCACTTGATTCTATGTAGGCAGTGGATGTCCTGAGTCAGAGGCTGGAGACAGTGATGGGTTGAATGTGGGCTAATAAACTGAGACTGAATCTGGGCAAGATGGAGATGCTGTTGGTCAGTAGGAGAGCGAATCAGGATGAGGGGATTGGCTTTCATTAGTTTATGGATGGAGTTGCACTGCCCTTGAAAGGGTAGGTGCACAGCTTGGGGATATTGCTGGACCTGGCTCGGCTTTTAAAAGCTCAGGCAGAGGTGGTGGCCAGGGGTGCTTTTGCACAGCTTTGGCTAGTGTGTCTGCTGCGTCCCTTTCTTGAGAAGGCAGATCTGGCCACAATTACCAATGCCTTAGTCACATCACGGCTGGATTACTATAACCTGTGCTACATGGGGCTGCTTTTGAAGAATATTTGGAAACTGAAGCTATTAAAAAATGAGGCAGCTAGGATTTTATCTCGAGCTGCCCGCTGAGATCATAATACACCCATTTTGAAAGAGCTACATTGGCAGGCAATTTTGTTTCCTGGTCCAATTCAAGGTTTTGACCTTTAAAGCCCTTAACAGTTTGGGCCCTGGAGATTTGAGGGACCGCCTGCTCCCAAGGGTTTCTGCCCGCTTGACAAGGTCATTGGCGGGGACTCTGCTCCACATGCAGGCAATGAGGGCAGGTCGGCTGTCATGCATATGGGACAGGGCCTTCTCAGTTACTGCCCCCAGACTTTGGAATGCTCTCCCGGTGGGCATCTGCTCTGCACTCTCTATCACAGTTTTTAGAAAGCAGGTGAAATATTGGCTTTTTACCCGGGCTTATATATGAGTGTGGTTTTTTTGTTGCTGCTCTGTATTTTGTGGTCTGACTGTATATGTTCTTTAAACTGTTAATTAGATATGCATTTTATGTTCCAATTTAATATTTTAATTGTATACCTGTTTTATAGTTTTATATTGTATTAGATATTTTGTAAACTGCCTCGAGATTGTTTTAATGAAAGGTGGTATAAAAATCTAACAATAAATAAATAAATCTGGAAATAGAGGCCCATGAAGCTCAGTTAATCCATGATGGGGCTACAGATGCTTAACTTGGACAGAATAAGACCATGTTTATTTTAATTAAATGAGAGGCAAAAAAAAATCTAGAAACCCTTACAAAATATGTATTATGAGAAACAGGCAGGGGAGGAGATACTTTCCTCAGCAATGCAAGTTCTTTGGAGTCTTATTTGACACAGAGTTACACGTTTGTCTACTGAACTATGTGCTTTTGCTATTCTGAGTGAAAAAAATATTTTCAATTTGAAAAGGCAAATGAGTTTTTGCAAGAGACTTGTCAAGACCTCAGTTTAGACAAGTTGAAACTTTCAAACCTGTGTCTTGCTCTCTTTATCCTTGCTGGCTCGTCTCTTCACTGAACGTCTCAGGAAAAGGCAAAGAGGAAGACAGTGACCCCAGTTTGGAATCCAAGAATCTTTTCTCCCCAGTGTTCTGCAGACATCACTTCTTTTATGACATCTCCCAGCCTCATACAATTGTAAAATCCCCTGGTACTTAGAAACACAGGGTTTTTAATTCTCATTGTAGAGCAATAAACGGTGCAATATTCTCTTCTTGCCTCTGAAAACGTATTTATTTCTATAGATATTCTGGCATGTGATGATCAAATGGAAATAAAATTAAAATGGTGGCAACAACTTTCTGGAACTTTCTTCCTGTGGATATTAGTCAGGTCACTACTTCATATATATTTAGATACCAGGTGAAGGCCTGTGTCTTTCTGCAGGGACTTTCCCAGACAGTGGGCTCAACCGCGGGATTAAGTGGGGTAAAGCAGAGTGAGTTATGAGGTCATATATTAGCCACATATAGCACAATAAAAATAATTTAAAGAAACCTGGGGCCATTTGCATAGGGCTGCATTAATAGGGTTCCTCTAAGTTCCTTCCAATTTTTTCCATGCCTTGTTCATACTGCTTGCTCCTGGGTCTTCCTCTGATCCCTTCTGGATTTATCTCTGTTTCTTCTTGTTGTTGTTGTTTTGTGGGAGACCAACTTATTGACTGGTCAAATCTGTGCAGGGTCACCTTTCTTAAAAAAAAAAAATCCCTTTTGAACATTTGCTTGGTGATCTTGGAGAACATTGATCTATGCACCTGCACCAGTACAGTTGCATAGAATGATGTTCCACAAGATTACCAAGCAATTTAAAAAAAAAAATTAAGAAAGGCAAGGCTTTAAGAAAAGGTACTCTATCAGCATGGCCCCTCCATACATCTCAGAAGAAATGGTGTATATTGCATATATTGAAGTATCCCCAAAAGCTGCTGTTAAAAGTGGAACTTTTTAGCACGGAGATAATGCAAGCTGAGGTCCCATGCACAGGGAGAAACCCAAATTGTGTATGGAGCGCTCCCCGATATCTCTCACAGATATCTCTAATTGACATAAATCCACCCAATGTCAAACATAAAATGCATTTAGACATATAAAACTGGAAAAAGCAAATGAGTGGTAATTTAGGATAGAGTTGGTAACATTTTCTGTGCCATTACTTGACAAAGGAAGTTATCAACCTAATCCTCTTTCCTACTGAAATTACTTGAAATATATATGCCTTCTGTTGTTTTATATATAGCATTTTGCATGTCTATTATGGCCTGTGGCTGATATGGAAGCTGAACTGAACCAAAAATGAAGTAAATTACTATGCATTTATAAAGTTTTCTCATTTTATCTTTCTAGTATCTGCTGATGTTGAAAGGTACCAGACAATCAAGTTATTGATGATTTTTGTAGGATGGGAAGCAAAAAATATTGAATCAGTATTAAAACTGGGTCTGGGCTACCTTAGAGAGTGCTTTCTTCTGTATGATCCCCATTGCACGTTGAGGTCATCTGGAGAGGTCAGTCTCCAGTTGCCACCATTACGTCTGGTGGCTACTCGGAACCGGGCCTTCTGTGTAGCTGCTCATGGCTTATGGAATGTAGGGATGTGTGAACCGGTTCAAATTTGAACTGGTTAGAATTCAAACCAGGGTGGTTTGAAGGTTCGAATTCGAATCGAACCAGCCATCAGGTTCGAGCTGCAGGTTCGAATTCGAACCGAACCAGGGGGTGGTTCGATTAGAACCGGTTTGAGCTGGTTCAGACATCCAAAAATTGGTAGGATGGTAGCTGGCACACAGGGGTACCTGCCACCCAAACCCCAAAGCAATCGGACACTCGTACGATTTTTTATGAATTTTTGAAAATTATTTTTATTTTTTCTCATAGGGTATAATGGGACTCGAACCAGGCCATAATAACTTATTGTGGAGCACCCATGGGTGCCAACAACCACCCAAACCCTGAAGCAATCGGACAGTCCTATGATTTTTTATGAATATTTGAAATATTTTTAATTATTTTTCTCATAGAATATAATGGGACCAGAACCAGTCCATATCCCCTATTGTGGAGCACCTAGAGGCACAAAAGCAGGGTTGATGGTAGACAGACAGGGGTGCCTACCACCCACAAAACCCCAAGGCAATTGGACACTCCTCTGATTATTGGTGAATTGTTAAAATATTTTTGAATTCCTCATAGAGAATAATTAGGATTGCAGCAAATGTATAGCTTCACGTCGGGAGGAAAGGGGTGTCGTAGAGCGGAGTGTGGTGGGTGGTAGTTCCTAGAGTGGGCAAGGGAGCTACCTGAATTATTTGAAAGGAATTGGGCAAAGGGCTGATTTTTATGTGATTTTTGAAGTTTATGTGTCTTTAAGGTTAGCAATGAGAGTGGATTCATAGTTTGTCATTGAAAATCTTATATGCTACCAAAGAATCTACACTCAGAACACTTCAGAAACAACAAAACCCAGTACCCCATGGGTTAGCAACCCATGAGGGTGGTTGGCACCCTCTTTGCACTAGACCACCACTCACTCTGGGCCACCCCAGCACCCCACAAGTGGCTTTAAGGTTTTTCTCCATAGGGAAGAATGGAGGTTTCAGTAGCCCCATATCTGCACTTGGGGGGTGCTGGGGTGGCCCAGAGCGAGGGTGCCAACCACCTCCATGGGTTGCTAACCCATGGGGCACTCTCATTGCTAACCTTAAAGACACATAAACTTCAAAAATCACATAAAAATCAGCCCTTTGCCCAATTCCTTTCAAATAATTCTGATAGCTTCCTGGCCCCCCTTGGGCACTACCACCCACCACACTCTGCTCTTGGACACCCCTTTCTCCCCGACGTGAAGCTATACATTTGCTGCAATCCTAATTATTCTCTATGAGGAATTCAAAAATACTTTAACAATTCACCAATAATCAGAGGAGTGTCCGATTACCTTGGAACTTTGTGGATAGTAGACACCCCTGGTTGCCTACCACCTACCCCACTT
The DNA here is from genome assembly GCF_027244095.1 of Hemicordylus capensis. Taxonomy (NCBI): domain Eukaryota; kingdom Metazoa; phylum Chordata; class Lepidosauria; order Squamata; family Cordylidae; genus Hemicordylus; species Hemicordylus capensis. The sequence continues at coordinate 31,056,092 of NC_069661.1, read as the reverse complement.
TTGTGACCCTAGGTGCTCCACAATAAGGGATATGGGCTGGTTCGGGTCCTATTATACTCTATGAGGAAAATAATTAAAAATATTTCAAATATTCATAAAAAATCATATGGGTGTCTGATTGCTTCAGGGTTTGCATGGTTGTTGGCACCCATGGGTGCTCCACAATAGGGAATAATGGGCTGGTTGGAGTCCCATTATATCCTATGAGGGAAAAATAAAAATAATTTTCAAAAATTCATAGAAAATCATACGAGTGTCCGATTGCTTTGGGGTTTGGTTGGCAGGTACCCCTGGGTGCCAGCTACCATCCTACCAATTTTTGGGTGTCCTAACCAGTTCAAACCAGTACGAATTCGAACCGAACCAGGAGGAGGTTCGAGGAAAAACAAAACCGAACCACCCCCTCCTGATTCGAACCTGGTTTGAATTCGAACCAAAACGGGCAAACCAGTTTTGTGCACATCCCTAATAGAATGCACTCTTGGCAGATATCTGCAGTTTAGGCTTGCTGCTGCCGTTTAAGAGGGCCCTAAAAACCTACTAGTTTGGCCTGGCCTTCCAAGGTTTTTAAATTGTTTTTGTATTTTAATTGGTTTTAAATGGTTATGAATCATTTTAAAATTGATTTTATATTGTTTTAAGCAGTGTGTTTAGAATGGTGTTTGTTTTTATTTCTTTTTAAACTTGTTGTGTAATGCCCAGAACCTTTAGATGGGGCAGTCTATAAATGTAATAAATAAATAAGTGAAATGTAAGGTATCAGGAGAAAAGTGAACACTAGATGGCACTATAAGATTTTGGAGAAACTGTATTATCAGTAGTGCCAAGGATTTCCAATGGGAAGAGAGCTGGTCTTGTGGTAGCAAGCATGACTTGTCCCCTTAACTAAGCAGGATCTGCCCTGGTTGCATATGAAAGGGAGACTAGAAGTGTGAGCGCTGTAAGATATTCCCCTTAGGGGATGGAGCTGCTTTGGGAAGAGCATCTAGGCTCCAAGTTCCTTTCCTGGCATCTCCAAGACAGGGCTGAGAGAGATTCCTGCCTGCAACCTTGGAGAAGCCACTGCCAGTCTGTGTAGACAATACTGAGCGAGATGGACCTATGGTCTGACTCAGTATATGGCAGCTTTCTATGTTCCCAGTACTTTGCAAAGCGCCACGGCCGTAGATGGGCTCTATAAGTTAATAATCATAATATTTAAGCCATATATAGGTCTGGTCCAGATGTCACACATAGGATCTTGGTTAAAGCCAGGTTCCACATGGCATCCCTGAGCCTTAGGATCATGCACTCCTACCTTCCACGCTCTCACTAGCTTCCATTTCCGATCTAGATTAAAATAAACTGAGATTGATCATGACATCTGAACTGACAAATCCTGTCTAACATGCCTACTTCAAATAATCCAAGGTCTGTACCCAAGATCTGAAGTACATAAGAACAGCTCTGCTGGATCAGCCCTAAAGCCCATCTAGTCCAGTATTCTGTTTAATACAGTGGCCAACTAGATGCTCCTGGGAAGTCCACAGGCAAGAGCTGAGGCAAGTCCTCTCTCGCTGTTGCTCCCCTGCAACTGCCATTTAGAAACGTCTTGCCTCTGAGGCTGGAGGTGGCCTCAGACTAGTAGCCATTGATAGACCTGTCCTCCATGAATTTATCTAAACCCCTCTTAAAGCCATTCAAGCTGTTGGCTGTCACCACATCTTGTGGCAGAGAATTCCATAGGTTGATTATACATTGTGTGAAGAAGTACTTCCTTTTGTCAGTCCTAAATTTCTTGGCAATCAGTTTCATGGATGACCCCTGGTTCTAGTGTTATGCGAGGGGGGAGGGATTTCTCCCTATGAACTTTCTCCATGCCATGCATGATTTTATAGACCTCTATCATGTCTCCCCTCAGTTGTCTTTTTTCTAAACCAAAAAGCCCTAGGTGTTGTAGCCTTACCTTGTAAGGAAGGTGCTCTAGGCCCCTGATCATCTTGGTTGCCCTCTTCTGCACCGTTTCCAGTTCTACAATGTTCTTCTTAAGATATGGTGACCAGAACTGTACACAGTACTCCAAATGTGGCTGCACCATAGTTTTGTATAAGGGCATTATAATATTAGCAGTTTTATTTTCAAACCCATTTTTAATGTTTCCAAGCATGAAACTGTCCTTTTTCAAAGCTGCCACACATTGAGTTGACACTTTCAACGAGCTGTCCACCATGACCTTAAGATCTCTCTCCTGGTCAGTCATGGATAGCTCAGACCCCATCACTGTATATGAGACACTGCAGGGTTTTTTACCCCAATGTGCATCACTTTACATTTGTTAACACTGTTAACAGAGTAAGTTGCAGATCTTTTATTTGAAGTAAGTAGGTGCGACTAAGTTGGTTTGGATTTTATGACAAATCTCAGTTAATTTTAATCTAGATCAGAAGTGGATGCTAGCATGCTTACAGTGGGAATGCATGCTCCTGTGGATGGTGTGCAGAGCACAGATTTAACCAAGATTCAACATGATGTCTGAACAGGCTCATAGCATTATATCTTGTGACATTGTGCAACACTTACAGTTAGAGGGCGCTGTATGTTATGGGAAGAAAAAGACATCGGAGGCAAGGAATATTGGCCAAGATACAGAGTGGCTAAAGGAACAAAGAAAGCAGCGTGCTAAAAGCAGAGGCTGGAAAATGGAGGGGTGAAGGAGAAAATAAAACCTAGGACAGGAGGGTTGTCCACCATTGGTAGTAAAGGAAAGATGACAAGAGGGCTGGGGACTGTAGGCCAGTGAGCTGAGTTGCTTGCTAGGGCTAGGGCTGCCTTATGTTTAAGAGTTGCTTGAAAGGCAAAATTTAGTTGTAGCTTGTAGTTGTCACTCCAGCTTTCTGACCAGGCAACCCTAAAGAGGCAACAAGGGCTGAGAAGCAGAAGGGCTGAATTCCACACATTAATTTGGAGTGACCTCTCCACTTCTTGGCAGCTGTGAAATGGCCTTTAACTCAGCAAGAATACACAGTAAAAACAGAAAGTCAAATACATACATATGCTCTCTAGCTTTTCAAGAACAAGAATTCTTCCCAGTGAACGAGGCAAAGGAAATACCCTTATGAAGTGTGTCTATCACTGTGATCTGATGGGAAACGCCCTTATGTTTCAAATGTATTCCTTTGTAAACATTTATGATTCAACCTTTCATCCATTTGTTTACAATCAAGTTAATGACTCTTTGGGAATCGGTCCAGTTGTTCTCAGAAGCTGGTTTCCATATGCTGAAAGGATGTCAAAAACAGTATCATACACCAAAAAACCTTTGAAGGTGGGTAGCTTTGAAGTTAGAAAACATATTGCATATGCTTTATTGCAACATCACATTAAATATACCATATAGACATAATTAAAATACACATAGATTTAGCCTAAAAGTGCTTTTACACACATGACCCTATCTCTGCTCATCCACATGTAGAAATGTTGAACATACCCACGCAACACAACATTCATATCTACCTAGAGATGAAAAGATGATAACAATTTGAACTGATGCCAGAATGAATAACCACCACACAAGAGCTAATGTTGCCTATAAAGCATAGAGCTATTGCTTTGTGATCTTGTTATACCTTCATGTATTGTAAATGCACGCTTTTGAAAATATGCATGATGAGATGAACTGTTCAGTGACACAGATTTGTGTAAAGGTCTCACTTCAATAGTCTTCCTGTCTTTCAAAATGTACACTGGATTCTTAATACACCAATACAGTTCGGTTGCTGCAGAACAAAGAAACAGGTAAAAAGCAAGTGAGGAAAAAAGGGCAATGCACAAGCAAAGTGGGAATGTGTGTGCTACTAATGTCTTAATGATCTGTTTCGGGCCTGTTTTTGGTGACATATTTCAAATAGCACACAAAAACAGGTGCAGGAATACTTTTTGGTGGCATGGCACTATAAACCACCCAAAGACAAAAGTTTTTTTGGGGGGGTGGGGGAGGTGTACAAATTTGATAAATAAAATAAATAAATGACACCAGAAATGCATACTCCAGACATGTACTTGTATGCACAGTGAGGAGCAGAAAGAAAACTTGAGGGTGGGCCTGTAGCTCAGTAGCACAGCATTTACTTTGCACGCAGAAGGTCCAAAGTTCAATCCCTGGCATCTCCAGGTAGGGCTGGGAAAGACCCCTGCCTAAAGCCTTGGAGAGCAGCTGAGCTAGATGAACAATGGTCCGGCTCAGTATAAGGCAGTTTTGTATGTTCCTTCGCAACCCAAACTGCAGCTTTCTGCCAGGTAAAGTTTACTTCTCAAGCTACCTCTAATGTCCTCAAGATTGTGTAAATCTGCTCTTCAGTGTCTCCACTGTAGGCAGAAACTGCTTGAAAACTACTGTTGTAATGCACTTTTTTCTCCTCATGGGACATGATGCACATGCAACAGGATCTGCTGCAGGTGAATGGCAGAGGGTAGCTTCACAAGGGCAAGTGTAGTATAGTGGCTAGAACAGAGGCGGAGCCACCATTGCTTGAATGGGCTTAAAAAACCCGAGCTGCCGCCCCTCAGGGGCCATGCCTCATGCCCAGCCATGCCCCCTGCATCAGACGTCAGATGCAGGAGGCGCAATTTCACAAATGGGGCCGCACCCTCCATTTGGGAGTAAATCCCAGCAAGTGCGGCATTTGCAGCATGGCCGGGAGCAGCTCTCCCTGCCTATAATGGCAGGGAGAGTGTTACTGGCTGCTCTGTGAATGTGGCGCTGGCCAGAATTTGCTCCCAAATGGGGGTGCGGCCCCGTTTGTGAGCGAAACCATGTCCCCTGTATCTGACATCAGACACAGCGTCTGATGTTAGATACAGAAGGCATGGCTAGGGGGCTGGTGGCAGAGGGAGGAACAGGGGCTTCCAGCTTCCTCTACCACTGGGCTAGAATACTGAACTTGAGAATACCTAGGTTCAAATCCCCACTCTGCCACAAGGCTTTCTGGATGACCTGGGTGCAATCACCAACTCTCAGTTTAATCTATTTTACAGGGGTGTGGTAAAAATAAAAATGGTGGGAACTATGCATACTAGGAGCTTAAGCTCCTCTGAGAAAAGGTGAAAAAAACCTGTAATAAATAATAATGTGACTTTTTAGTTTTTACCAGAGGCATGTTCAGCTCAGACAGACGAAAAAATCTGCCTAAACGGAAAAATAAACCATAAACACACCTGTTAGAATTTGTCCTAATAGATTCAAGACTACTGTAATACAGTATCAACTCTTACCTTTTCCCCTCACGCATAAGATCAAAAGCTTCATTGATTTTATCAAAAGGTAGGGTGTAGGTCACTAGAGCATCCAGATTGAACTTCCCTGCCATATAATCTGTCACTAGTTTTGGTACAGAGTCTACACTCTTCCAGCCTGTGAAGAAAAAAGGAACAGATAAATTTGAATTCCTAATGATTAAAAACAAACAAACCAATAACAAAAAAACACCACCCAGCTCTATTGAGACATAGGAACATAGGAAGCTGCCATATAGTGAGTCAGACCTTAGGTCCATCTAGCTCAGTATTGTTTACACAGACTGGCAGCAGCTTCTCCAAGGTTGCAGGCAGGAATCTCTCTCAGCCCTATCTTGGAGATGCCAGGGAGGGAACTTGGAACCTTCTGCTCTTCCCAGAGTGACTCCATCCCCTAAGGGGAAAATCTTACAGTGCTCACACATCAAGTCTCCCATTCATATGCAACCAGGGCAGACCCTACATAGCTAAGGGGACTGACTATACATGGATCCAATTTAAAAGTGAACCTGGATACAAGAGCCCTCAAATGCAGGGGTACAAATGGGACATGTACTTGTGTATGTCAGCTTAACATCACATGTGAATAACTGTGCAAATCTCTATGTGTGTACACTGTACATTGATTGTACATGTTTTCAACATAAGATATAAATAGGGCTATAATATTCACAAATCTCCCGACTCTAAGCATCAGTTTTTTTTAAAAAAATAACATCCAACTTTCTGCAGCTACTCTTTGCTAGAGTCTAACTAGATGTTAGGAACACATGACTACTGGTTCCAGTGACCCGTATTTCCCCTATATGCCATTGTAGCAGCTGCTTGTAAAAGAAATGTGATGAGATTTCATCATGTTCAGTATGTCCCCACCTCCTGAAAGCAGTAGACATGTAGGGCTAGCGAAACACTAAGCGTGACACCACATCATGTGTTTCCTTTATTAGATATTATTGAGATGCATGGGGCAGATGTGAGTTGGTGACAGCCACATGTCCTTGTCCTGTTCCAGACTGGGGCCCATGGAGTACAAGTGATAAACTCTGGTGATGATGTCAGCAGATATCAGTCAGAATGATGTCCGGTGGCTACTCGGGAACAGGCCTTCTCCGTTGCTGCCCCTGGGCTTTGGAATGCATTCCCTGTTGAATTGGGAACCTCCCCATAACTGGCATCTTTTTAAAAGGCACTGAAGACACATTTATTCACCCAGGCTTTTAATTAGATTTATGGTTTTAATTTTTAATGTTGGTTTTAAATGCTTTTAATGTTTTAAATTGTTTTAATAGTTAATTGATTTAATGTTTTTATTTACTGGGCAAGTTTTAAATGATTTAATTGTAAACCACCCAGAGACGCAAGTTTTGGGTGGGAGAGAGAGAGAGAGAGAGAGAGAGAGAGAGAGAGAGAGAGAGAGTTGGACTAGGACTAGGACTATGGAGACCCAAGTTCAAACCCCCTTTCAGCCATGAAACTCACTGGGTGACTCTGGGCTAGTCACTTCTCTCTCAGCCTGACCAATCTCACAGAGTTGTTGTGGGGATAAACATACAGTAAACCGTGTACACCGCTTTGGGTTCCTTGGAGGAAAAGCAGGATATAAATGTATAAATAAAGAAATAAATCCAAGCAGGGAAGCAAGCAGAGAAACAAGGTTAGAGACAGCTAACTGGACAGGGCCATGGCCAGATCAGTGGGCAGGAGCAAGAATCAAGCTAGAACGTTGCTCCAGCAATGACCTGGAGCTAATGGAGGACTTAAATAGTCCTGCCATCTGATGTCTCTAGCTCTACCCCCTGTGGGGCTTAAAGGGGCCATGCCCCATTTCTCAGACTCTAGCAGTGCTGGGGAGATTCCTACATTTCTAGTAGCTCTGAGTAGGAGGTAGAGGAGGAGCAGGACCACCTCCTTGGGCCATGCTAGTGAAAGCTCCTGGGGCTCCCGTCCCAAGGTATTGACAAGAAAGACGCCAAATTTCTGTGCTTTAGAACAGTTGGTCGTGGAACCAACCAGAGAGAAGGCGACCTTGGACATAATCCTGGGTGGTGCCCAAGACCTGGGGCAAGATATTAGAGTTGTAGAACCACTGAGAAGCATAGAACATAGTGTGATCCAGTTCAGCTTTTATGCAAGTGGGAAGTCCAACATAGATGTGTTGGACTTCAGAAGAGGAAATTTCTCAAAAATGAGGGGACTGGTAAAAAGGAAGCTGAAAGGGAAAGTCAGGAGGGTCAAATGACTCCAGAAAGCATGGAACGTATTTAAAACTACAATAATAGACGCTGAGTTGGAATGTATACCAAGAAGGAAGAAGGCACCACCAAGTTCAGGAGGATGGAGCATGGCTAACAAGGATAGTCAGGGCAGCTATAAAAGGGATGAAAACATCCTTCAGAAAATGGAAGTCCTGCCCAAATGAAGATAACAGAAAACAACAGAAACTCTGGCAAAAAAAATGCAAAGAGACAATGGGGCGATTCTCACGATCAACAAAAATCGGGCTAGGAGAGCCTAGCCCGATTTTTGTTGATCGTAAGAACCACCGGGCTTGCAGTAGAGCCCGGTGGTTCTTGAGCGGGTAACCTGCTCGAGAACCCCTGCTAAAAAGCAGGTTTGCGGAGCGAGCGCTCCAGCAAACCTGCTTTTTAGGATCGTGAGTAGCCACAGCGTGGCTTCGTGCCGTGGCTACTTGTGAGTAGACCCCCGGCTGGGAGGTGGAAAGCCACCTCCCAGCTCCAGGGGACTCCCCAATATGCCCTGCGCGCTCGCACAGGGCATACTGGGGCTTGCGGGGGCCGCGTGGCCCCTGCTCCCCCCGCCGGCTCTGTCACGGTGCCGACCATCATGTGGGCAACTGATCCGGCCGCCCAGGGCTCCCTCCCCACTCGTGAGCGGGGAGAGTGGGATAAGCCTGCTCCTCCTGCTCACTGCCCCAAACCGGGTCTCACTGATTGTGAGACCCGGTCCAATAAGTGATGCAAATAGAGAGTTTGAGAAGCATATAGCCAGAAGTGTCAAGGGAATGACAAAAACCTTTAAAAATATATCAGAAGCAGAAAATGTGCAAGGGAGATGGTTGGACCCTTGGATGATGAGGACATGAAAGGGATTATTAAGGAGTTTAAGGAGATTGCAGACAAGCTGACTGAATTATTTGCATCTGTTGTCTTCATGGAGGAAGACACTGGACATATATCCACTCCGGAGCTGAGCTTCTCAGGCTCAGAGGCTGAAGAACTGAGCCAATTTGAGATGACATGAGAGGATGTAATATCCTGTCTTGAAAAAAAAATTAAAAATTAACAAATTGCCAGGGCCAGATGACATCCACCCAAGGGTTCTAAAGGAACTCTTCAAATGTGAAATTGCTGATCTCCTAGGGGGGAAAATGTAACTTGTCCCTACAATTAGGCTCTGTACCAGAGGACTGGAAAGTAGCTAATATAACTCTGATTTTCAAAAAGGGAACTGGGGGGATCCAGGAAATTACAGGCCAGTTAGCTTAACTTCTATGCCAGGTAAATCGATGGAAAGCATACTTAAGGGCAAAACTGTTACACATATATAGAAGAACAGGCCTTGCCGAAGAAGAACCAGCAGCATGGCTTCTGCAAGGGCAAGTTTTGCCTTACTAAGTTTTTGAAGTTCTATTTAGGATCGTGAAATCCCTAGCAAATTCCATGCTAAGGATCATTAGAAGGGGGATAGAAAATAAAAATACTAATATTATAATGCCCTTATACAAATCTATGGTGCAGCCACATTTGGAGTACTGCATACAGTTCTGGTCACTGTATCTTAAGAAGGAACATTGTAGAACTGGAAAAGGTGCAGAAGAGGGCATCCCAGATGACCAGGGGCCTGGAGCAATTTCCTTTTTCACATAGCGAATAATTAATCTATGGAATGTACTTTTTCACATAGTGAATAATTAATCTATGGAATTTTCTGCCGTGGGATGTGGTGATGGCCACTAGCTTGGATGGCCTTAAAGGAGCTTAGACAAATTCATGAAGGACAGGTCTGTTAATAGCTATAAGTCTGGTTACTATAGGCCACCTCCAACCTCAGAGGCAAGATGCTGTTAAATACCAGTTGCAGGGGAGCAACAGCAAGAGAGGGGGCATGCCTTCACCTCTTGCCTATGGGCTTCTCAGAGGCTTTTGGTGGGCCACTGTGTGAAAGGATGCTGGACTGGGTGAGCCTTGGGTCTAATCGACCAGGGCTGTTCTCATGTTCTTATATTATATTCTTATGTTCTTAGGGTAGTAATTTACAAGGCTCTTTCTAGATACTAGCCAACCTGCACAGAGCATCTGCACGCACTTTGGGGCCAGTTGTTTCCCTTCTCCTGCCCCACTCTCTCTTGCCCTCACCTCCCCTCCCTCCTGCCCCCTCCCTCCCCCATTCTTCTCCTGCCCGCCCCACACCCCCACCTGCACTGAGCAACTTCCAGCCAGACCTCAGCACCACCACAGCCAGGTCCTGCTTACCAGGTGGTGGAGGGCCGAAAAGGGCCCCACCGCCACCATTCCTCCTCCCAGGCAGTGAACTGGGAAGTCCCCCCCCCATTTCCCTCCCACCCCAGCCTCCCAACGGGCACTGGGGCTGCGCCCCACCACCTCTTTCCCCCCTGCCCCAGGCTGCCCCACTCGCTTCCCCACCGCCTTGCCCTCTTGCCGGCGCCTCCTCTCGCCTCGCCTGGGCCTGGCCATCCCTTCACTGCCTCCTGCTCCCGGAGGCCAGGCCGGGCCGCCTCCTCCTCCTCACCCGGGATGGCTTGGCCTGGCCAGGCCAGGCCGTCCTGCCACCTCCACCTCCCAGCGGCCAGCCAAGGCTGCCTCAGGCTGTTTTGTGGCCCGCCGCCGCCATTTTCTCTTTCCCGCAACTCTCACAATGCATCGTGAGAGTTCCACCACCAAATCCAGGATGCTGGCTAAAATAATTAAATATATAGATGGTTCCTGGAAGGCTGAGTGCAGGAACCATCTCACAGGAGGTCTGACTCCTGGATCATTACATCTAGTTAGGCCCTTAGTTATGAACATCTTATACTGTAAGTCCAGTTTTAACTCAACTGTCATAATTGGAAAGATTTCCACAGAGTCTGCATTGCATCGGTAAGGCTATATTGTGATAGGTGCTTTTGCATGGGCTGGCTTATTAAACATAGCTGAGACTTTACACAACACTTCATTAACCCATGGAACTCTCTGCCACAGGATGGACAACTTGGATGGATATCACCATCATGTTCTCCTTCAGGTAACTGGATGGCTGCTTCTGTCATGTGACAGAATACTGATTTGAGATGGACTACTATACTGACCCAAGATACCATTTCTTATCGGTTGTGTGCTGATGCCAAACCCATGGATGTAGTGAACGCTGCATTATGGCTGCTTATAGGTCATGCTAAATAAAAGAAGCAAAGAGCAGTGGGGCAGCAGTTAAGCCCAACCACTTCTTGATCACTGAAAATCCAGCTCAGCCCCTGTCTTGGCTTCTGAGTTCTCACCAAGCATTGCTTTCACATATCTGAGTCTCTCTGCAAACTTATGGGTGAGAAACTTGGGCTGACATCCTAAACAAGGCTATATGCACACTGCAGGAAGAAGTGCCTATCCTGTAGAAGGCTTCCCGACTACAACACCAGTGCTTGCATGGGGAAGGGTAGCAAATGTTTTAGTTATGTTTATTGTCACTTAAAATGCACAAGTACTGACCTCATGTGCCAAGCAACTGTTATTAAGGAATTCAAAGCCAGAAGCTGGATCGAATACTGATTCGTTTTTGTGCTTGCTGACCAAATTTTAACATTCTTTCAAAATGTAATGGCCCTCTTCCAAGAATTCACACAACTGATTATCTAGAATGAGCTCAATGTATTTGTGTGTTCGAAATGGAACGGAGTGTTCCGTTTCTGAGAAACAAATAAATTACGTTGACCTCATTCTAGATCTTACAGATAGCGGGATTCCAGAGGTCTCCCATATGGGAGATCATTTCAATAAATATAGAGTCAGCTGTTTTTCTGAGGTTGTGCAATAAGACTTATGATCGGAGAGCTGGTCTTGTGATAGCATGTATGAATTATCCCCATTGCTAAGCAGGGTCCACCCCAGTTTGCAATTGAATGGGAAACTACATATGAGCACTGTAAGATATTCCCCTTAGGGAACTGGTCTGCTCTGAGAAGAGCATTTGCATGCTTGCATGCAGAAGCTTCCAAATTCCATCCCTGGCATCTCCAGGATAGGACTGGGAGAGTGTCCTGCCTGCAACCTTGGAGAAGCCATGGCCAGTCTGTGTAGACAATACTGAGCTAGATGGACCAATGGCCTGACTCGGTATATGGCAGCTTCCTATGTTCCTATGACTTCCATGAAGACTTTGGCAATGTCAGAACAATACAGTCATATATAGTATGGTTCAATTGCCTTGTATGTCATAAAGACCACAATAACAAATGAATGAATGGAAACATAAGGATGAAGGTGTTTTGAAGTTCAATGTGAAATTACAGTGTAGGGGGTACAATCAGGTCTCATATCTTTGCTATTCCATATCTCTTTTAGTTCAGAAGTTTGTAGTGATCTAATGAGAGTTTATATTTTTTTTTTCCTGAGGCGCAGTAACAGAAAGCTCACATGTGGCGAGATTGTCACCATCTCAGCATATACTAAGAATGTTCCCAGAACATTTTTAAACTGGAGGCGTCAGGTATGGCGGCTGGAGCCTTCTGCATGCAAAGTGTGTGCTTTACCACTGAGCTAAGGCCTCTCCCCGAGGTGGTTTGCCCACCATTTTAAATTTCTTGCTAAGCATCTCATGTATACAATTGTCCTTTGCCTGAGTTTGAAAACACCACTGCCACCTGCACATGTTTTAAAAAGAGTTGCAAACTGCTCCAAAGATTGGTAGGAAGATGCGCATTTATGACATCACAGCGGTCACCCAAGAGTTACCCACTGCAGACAAGTCTTCACAATACAATACAATACAATACAATACAATACAATACAACAAATATTTAAATACCTCTTTTCAACTCAAGTTTCCAAAGTGGTTTACACATAAATAAATAAATAAATAAATAAACAAACAAATAAATAAATAGGGCTCACAATCTGAAAAGAAAAGGGCGTGGGGAGGGGGGGGGGCGGTAGAAATATAAGATAGACACCAGCAACAGCCTTATGTATTATTTATTTTTCTATGTAAACTGCTTTGAGAACTTTGGTTGAAGGGCAGTATATAAATATCAGTAGTAGTAGTAGTAGTAGTAGTAGTAGTAGTAGTAGCCGCCACTGGAGAGATGCTATGCTGGGGATGGATAGGGCCAGTTGCACTCCCCCCACTAAATAAGGAGAATCACCACTTTTAAAAGATGCCTCTTTGCTCAGTTAGCAGGGGAGAATCACCATTCAAGTTCCACCACACTGAAAATCTACATAACATTTTGTGGAACAACATCTGTTTACAAAACAGGAAAAAACTGCCTCCCTCCACCACTCCCACAGTAGTACATTTGTATGCACCCTTAATTATGCCTGGGTACATTGACGCTCTGATCCAGGTATGCATGCATGTTGGTGCATGAACAGAACCTACATATTTTCCTGAATCCAAGACTAGGTTTCCCCCAAGATTTTTGATATTAGAAATTGGGATGTCATCTTAAATTCAGAGTCCTGTTCCTTTTGAGTAAATGCAGATATAACCTGTATTCAACCTCTGTTTTAAAGGGGGTTGTCTTAAATTCAGAGTTTTCTTCAATTCGGGTCAATACGGTACCTGCTGATCAAGAAGGTTGGTGCTGTTTGAGAGGAAGAGGGGCTGGATTCAGCCAAGGCAACAAGAAGGACCCAACAGCTGTAAAATTTGCACAAGGCAAGCTACAATAACAACCAGAATTAGTCCCCTTGGCCAGGGCCTGTCCTAGGGTTTTTGCCGCCCTAGGGCGCTTTCCAGACTAACTGCTCAACAGCAGCAAAATGCCTCCATTCAGGCAAGTCACACTGAAAACGTAAACAGCAGGGGGAGCAATCTTGCAGCAACTAAAAAAACCCCAAACAGCAACTTTCTTACACCGAATATACGATGTCCTAGCTCTATATTGCAGTGATTAAATTCGAGACAAGGCATTGGCAATATGAATGGCACTCTGCTGTCCACGTAGGGACTGCGGAGTCACAATGCAGGAAGTGTGAAAGCACACTTCCGAGATCCGACGTGACCCTGTTGCAGGGTTTAATCTGGAAAGCACCCAGGTGAAGTATGCATTTGGTGCCTCTAACACCCCACATTCTGTTAAAATTATATTCTGCACTATGCAGCAGCACAGGGGTGGGATGGTGGTGGGAAATTACAATTTTTAAAAAGTATAATCTGCTTCCCCACTGCCCCCTCCCCAGCTGCCACTGGCAACAACTGCAACTATTTACTGGGAAGGGGGGGGCAGGAGAGCAGCATCTGTGCCCCCTCCCCAGATTTGGTGCCCTAGGTGACTACCTAGGTCAGCTTAGTTCATGGGCCAGCCCTGCCCTTGGCTCTTGAAAAAATGATCAAATTCACAGTGCCGGCCTTGTTGAACAGGGTGGCACTAAAAAGGGAAATAAGTACGTACATTTTCCAAGTTAGGAATCCATTCATACATGTTGCTTCAACCCTTATTGTAAATGCAATGCCATTCATTGCTTGCATATAGCTATGGGAAAGACTAACCTCCAAAAAATGTGGCATTGATTTTCCGGCCCATTATCAGCTCCATGGGAGAGACAGTGAATCCTTCTTCATCCACAGACACTCCAACAATTACACAGGTGCCCCAGCCGACTGTGGTGCAGCCAAGGGCAGCTTTCTGAAAGACAAAGCGAGCTGTCCTGTTTTACTCAGCCTTTTTGATAGGCATGTGCATGAATCAGGATTTGTGAACTGATTTGAAGGGCAGTTGGGGCACCTTTAAAAGTGAGACCAGGTTCATACCTGCTCCTCCGGTGCTTGCTGCAGGTTCCTGCTGTGGTGGAGCCCCTTCCCAGCACACCTCGTGTGGTGGTGGCAGCATGCACGTGCCCTCCGCACATGTATGGCAGCCATTTGCATGGTCAGCAACCATGTTTTCCTCACTTTTAAAGTGCCTCACTGCCCTTTGAATCAGTGCACGAATCTTGATTTGTGTATGTCTCTACTTTTTGAGACATTTTTTGTCTTGGGGAAAAACAAACAAACCTCTTTACCAAGCCTTTGGATGTTGCACTACCATGTATTACATGGCGGCAGTAAAATACATACCATGACCTTAATGTCTCCAATGCACTCAATGGCAAAATCGACTCCTCCATTGGTCATTTCTGCTATAATCTCTTGGATAGGTTTCTTGAAATCCTGAGGGTTCAGACAGTCAGTGGCTCCTAACTCTTTTGCCAGTGCAAATTTGCTTTTGTTAATGTCAATTGCAAAGATACGAGAGGCTCCAGCTGCTTTGCACCCCATGATAGCTGAAAGGCCGACCCCTCCCAGGCCAAACACAGAGCACGTAGAACCAGGTTCAACCTAGGGTAACATAAGAAAGGTTATTAAAACATTTTGAATATCTGGGTCTGGGTATGTTTGTTAGTTTAAGAAAATATATCTATTATATTAATTCTCCTGGGTGTGCTTTGGAATGTGCGTCCCAGAACCCAGCTGATTAGCTGGGCGGCAGACACACCTGATTGGCTGCGGCACACCCAGGAGGATTGGTTGCTGCCACTGCAGCCCAGCCATGAAGGCCAGAGGTGGCAGGCCCGGCCCGGCTGTGGAGGCAAGGCCCAGGAGGGGGGAAAGAAAGTTGTGGGGGGCAGAAGTGGCAGTGGGGAGGAGAGGTGGCTGGGCCTGGAAGCAGAGGCTGGGGCAGAAGGTGGAGGGAGAGGAAACTGCTGGCCCCGAAGAGCACACAGATGCTCTGTGCAGGGTCAGCTAGTATTTTTTTTATACTTTAAAAAAACTGAGCCAGATCGTAGTTTCATTTTTTTAAAAAAACACCCCAATATCTCTTACTTATTTATTTATTTATTTATTTATTTATTTATTTGTCAGATTTTTACACCTCCCCAAATTTTCGTCTCTGGTAATTGAGAACAATGACTTTTTCAAATAGAAACAATGCTTTGTAAAATTAAATGGCTTGCTGGAGGGGAAAGGGCAAGTGAAGTCTGTAATTCTGCAAACACCTGTTTCATTGTATTGCCCTAATGTGAAATAATCCTAATGGAATAATGTATAAAAAGAAATAAAAGTTGTGTGAGACCTCAGATCGCCTGAGGAGTATTCTCATGAAAGTGATAAAACTTGTCTGGGCTGTACCACTTTAGACTGTGGGGGCTAGGAGCAACAGAGAAGTGTGCTAACCTAATGGTCTCTCTGGCATGCTAGTTGTTTCCATGCAAACATCTTCACCTCAAGCATTAACTATGGTGAGCCCTCATCTGCAGGCCAAGGCTCACCACTTCAGTGAGGCCTTAGAAGGCCTCTTGGATTCTTTGAACTTTGCATTTCTGTAAGGAGCCCAGGCCGGGCCCTTCAACTGGGTCTTACTTAGAGACATTCTCAATGTTTTGGGGTTTTGCTTTCCCTGTGACTAAAATAAAACAACTAAGACCTCGGCCATCTTGAGCTCACCTTGGCAGTATTAATGGCAGCCCCAAAACCAGTGGAAAATCCACAGCCAATCAAGCACACTTTATCCAGTGGAGCAGCAGGATCAATCTTGGCAAGGGAGCTTTCCACTACAACTGTATATTCAGAGAAGGTGCTAGTTCCCATGAAATGGTATATCTGTTGCCCTTTGCACATGAACCTGCTAGTGCCATCAAGCATCAGGTCCTGGTCAGAAATTGGTGTCTTCACTTTGCTGTGGAAGAAAAAAAACACTATTTTGCAACATGATAACTGGGATTTCATCTATTGTAAAGGCCAAAGCCAGCACAGAATTGAACCCAGATGTGACTTGGCCATCACTGCAACTGGCACTGACAACATTTATGTGTTTTTCTTAACCATGTAAACAGATCACAAAACAACATACTGGATCAGATCACAAACAACATACTGGCATTGATTTGCTGATACAGGAGCAAAGATACCAGGAATTGTTTCAGAGGTTTCTGATTCCGGGTTGCAGATGCCTGAATAAACAAAGCTTGTTTAGAGAGGATGGGAACCACAGGATATTTGAGTATGACATTCACTTTACAGACCATGGTTTGCTGTCAAGTTAATTCACCTACCCAGTCTGCATTAGTGAATCAGATATACATTATTGTATACAATAATGTATATTGGTATGGTGAGAGATGGAGACTCTGGAATACTCTCCTGGTGGCTATTTGCTCCTCAGTCTCCATCACAGTTTTTGGAAAGAGTGTGAAATCTTGGCTTTTTATCCAGGCTTTTATATGATTGTCTCTATTGCTGCTGTTTTGTATTTTGCTTGGTTATATTGTGCTTGTATTTTCAGTCTTTTTAGTCAGATCTATGGCTTTTTTTAATATTCTAGCTTAATATTTTAATTGAGTAATTTTATAGTCTTGTTTTAATTTTTCTGTGTGAACCGCTTTGAGATTGTTCTAATGAAAGGCAGTATACAAATTCAATAAACAAATAAACAAACAAATAAATAACATACGATCTCTATTGCAGCCAGACCAGCATGGTGTAGTGGTTACCATTTCAGACTAGCATTACAGCAATCTGGGTTCAATTCTCCCCTATTTATTATTGATTGATTGATTTGATTTGATTTGATTTGATTTGATTTTTATACCACCCTTCCAAAATGGCTCGGGGGGTACAATTAAAACAAACCATTAAAACAGTAAAGAGCTAAAACAAAAATTAAAAACAATATAACAACAATTAACAATTAAAAAACATATCAAAATAACAATTAAACAATTGCAGTAATTAAAAACCCTGGAACAGGGTTAAAATATTAAAACCGATTTTAAAACCCTGGAAAGCCAGGCCAAACAGATATGTTTTAAGGGCTCTCCTGAAGGCTAATAGAGAATTCAAATTGCAGATTTCCACAGGGAGCGCATTCCACAGCCCCAGAGCAGCTATAGAGAAGGTCCACCTCTGTGTCGCCACCAGACGAGCCGGTGGTAACTGGAGACAAACCTCCTCAGATGACCTTAATGTGCGGTGGGGATCTGCTGCACTGCATGCCTGCTTTTTGAAGGAGTGGGAAAGCGGTGGGGCAGGGGCTGGCAGGTAGACAGCACCTTCCTTGCCCCTTACGTGACTCCCACCCTCTCTAAAACTGCTCAAATCTTGGTTGCTGGTACCAGTTAGGGGCTCCTAGAATGGAGCACTGCATGGTTCCGTGCACATCTCTACCCCTGGGCAACCACATGTTCAGTTCTCTTCTGCAAGGGGACAAAATCAGGGAAGGTTCCTCCATGTGACTTGGCACTCTAGCTGGATAGGATATCATTTCAAATCACCCAGAGGAACCATCTGTTCACTGCTGTCCTTTGCAGACACCCATCATATGGGTGCCCAGGGGCATGGCCACTGCTACCTCAGGGCCACGGGGGTGGAGATGCTAGCTGATGTGTTGTAGTGCCTTCATTCTACATGTTCAAGAATAATACAGCATAGGACTGCAAGTCTCCCCTCAAAACATCTAGTGAATTCAAGGCTGAGGTGAGGTTTCAATTGGAGAATTCTCAGTTCACACTATAAGCCATCATCCACCATTCATTAATCATGTAATTTTTAATGTAACATAATGGCAAAAAAAAAAAAGGACTCAGCTGGCCAGTTGCAGGGGAGTATTAGCAGGGGAGAGGGCATGTCTTCAACTCCTGCCTGTGGCTTCCAGCGGCATCTGGTGGGCCACTGTGTGAAACAGGATGCTGGACTAGACGGGCCTTGGACCTGATCCAGCAGGGCTGTTCTTATGTTCTTATGTTCTTAAGATACAGCTAGGTAAACAAGGCAGAAGTAATTGGTGTCAGAAAGCATTTAAGTTTAATTTGTACCTGATCCGTTCACAGAGGTTGGTTTTGGGACTCAAGCAGAACTTGCATTGTCCACACTGAGGGAGGTAGAGTGGAATGACTTTGTCGCCTAAACCAAAAAGAACCACAATGTTATCTTTATTATTTATTTTTATGAACATCCAGTCTGTCTTTCCGCTTTAAAAAGCATTCAAGGCAGATTAAAACTTGGGCACATTATATGTCCATGTCCATGTGCATATTCACAGGTAGCTGCTTTATACCAAGTCAAACCTTTCAGCCATCTAACTCAGTATTGTCTACTCTTGGGCCACGGCCCTCCAGGAGTTCAGGTAGGTATTTTCCAATCCTGCCTGTAGAATCGGAGATCTTCTGCATGCAAGGCAGATGCCCTATCCCTGAGCTACAGTCCTTCCCTAATTCAGTTTCTTCCTTTGATTGTTTCTTGCTTCCTTGTCTATATTTAAAAAATGTGCTATCCCTTCTTCTTGACTGAACACTTGTACCCATGACACCTAAGTAAGGTTGAATCCAAAATTTAATGTTTAGGGGTTATTCAATTTGTGGGGGCAGGACAAACTGAGCATGATCACAATTTTATTTAATTAAAATGGACATCATTAGTTATAGAAAGAAGTAGTTAGGAATGCTTACATTATTTTATGGTGTGGTTTAGTACAATGTGGCATAAGAAACAGAATGATGGACTGGGATCAGAAAGTCATAGATTCAAATAATCAGTCAAGCTCACTGGCTGACCTTGAGCAGGTTACTATCTCTCAAGCTAATCTGCCTCACAGGATCGTTGTGAAGATAAAATGGGAAGAGAGCAATGTACACTGTCCTGAGCAACTTAGAGGAAGAGTGGAATGCAACTGTAATAAATACCTACAAAGCAAATCTATGTACCATTAGGAACGTAGGAAGCTGCCATATACTGAGTCAGACCATTGGTCTATCTAGTTTAGTATTGTCTTCACAGACTGGCAGCGGCTTCCCCAAGGTTGCAGGCAGGAATCTCTCTCAGCCCTATTGTGGAGAAGCCAGGGAGGGAACTTAGAACCTGCTCTTCCCAGAGTGGCTCCATCCCCTAAAGGGAATATCTTACAGTGCTCACACATCAAGTCTCCCATTCATATGCAACCAAGGAGGACCCTGCTTAGCTAAGGGGTCAAGTCATGCTTGCTACCACAAGACCAGCTCTCATATTACTGCTTCATTTGAAGGGTTAGAATATAGGATGCAGAGCCGGGTTTGCAGTAGCAGGCACGGATTGTCCCTTTTGCTAAGTAGGGTTCATTTTGGTTTGTATTTGGATGGGTGACTATGTGTGAGCAAGATCTGCTGTAAGATCTTGCCTTTAGGAGATGGGGCTGTAGCTCAGTGGTTGAGCATTTGCTTTGAGTGCAGAAGGTCCTGGGTTCAGTCCCTGGAATCTCCATGAAGGGCTGAGAGGGACTCCTGCCTGAAACCTTGGAGAGCTACTGCCAGTCAGTGTAGACCATATGAATCAGATGGACCTTTGGTCTGATTCACTATAAGGCAGCTTCCTCTGTTCCTAACAACACTCACTGCAACTGAACAGGAGCAAATATGCCGACAAACAGATGCTGCATGCATGCACATTTCCTGTAGACACAAAGTCTGGAGATTGCTGAGATAGCAGATGCTGCCTGACCAGAGTGCATATTGTTCCTCTCCACCTGATGCTCAGTTTGAAGATTTGTAAATATTACAAAGACATAGGAACATAGGAAGCTGCGATATACTGAGTCGACCATTGGTCTATCTAGCTCGGTATTGTCTTCACAGACTGGCAGCAGCTTCTCCAAGGTTGCAAGCAAGAATCTCTCTCAGCCCTGTCGTGGAGAAGCCAGGGAGGGAACTTGGAACCTTCTTTTCTTCCCAGAGTGGCTCCATCCCCTGAGGGGAATATCTTACAGAGCTCACACATCAAGTCTCCCATTCATATGTAACCATGGTGGACCCTGCTTAGCTAAGGGGACAAGTCATGCTTGCTAGCACAAGGCCAGCTCTCCTGGTCTTATGGTATGTCTCCAGTGATCTATCTTGGAAAGGAAGCCAAAATTCAAGTGGTGCTGCGGAACCTCACCACTCAGGATGCTGGGAGCATGTAATAGGACTGTATATGTTGCAATGTCTTCTGTGTGATAACTCCAGACAGAGATTCTTGAAGTGTTTTCTTCATTCAAGAGATGGCTGGTCCATGGGAGAAATAAATTACAACCTGCTTTCTAATATATTTGTAATATAATTTAATACATTTTGTATGAGTTTCTTAGTTTATGGTTATAATTTGGAATGGATATAATTCTGTTTTTGGTCTTGCAGTTAAAATTTTGTAAGGAGCTCTATGTGATATACAACAGGGCTTTTAAAAATGTGCAACCAGACACAAAATATGTAGTTCTGGGGTGGGGGGTGGGGAGTGCAGTTCCAAAAGAATATTTGTGTGCAGTTCAAAAATTCAAGTTAGCTGATGTTAAAAATGACTTCTTATAATGTGAAAAGTAAATAATCTAGGCTCCTCTAGATCCCCAAACTCTGATCAAACATATTTATTCCTCTTTCTCTCTGCTATACACACTTCCTGCAGACTCCACAGATACCAGCGTCTTTGCCATTGTTTCAAAGATGAAGGAAATCATTCTAGAACATGGGGATCTATTTCCTGGTTAAATTGCTGGTGTGATTAGATGGCGATGCTAACAAATACCCAATATGAGATGCTTAACATAACAGAAACCTTAGTGGGGCAAAGCTACATTAAAAAATTGTTTCCGAGTAACGTCACAGCAGAAAGTAACATCATAGCAACCTGTATGATTCTCAATGAAAAGAGCCTCATTGAGGATATTTAAAGATTCTGTCAAATACAAAAAGACAAAACTTTGGGATAAACATGACTGGGAAAAGATAAATGTTCTGTTTAGATTTATCATTGTTATGCAAAGCCAGCCATAAACATAAGCCAGTATGTTTCCAGGTGAAATACAAAGTGCTGGTTCTTACCTATAAAGCCCTTAACGGCTTAGGTCCCGGCTATTTAAGAGTGCCTCCTTTGTCATAAACCCTGCCGCCTGTTACGATCTTCTGGAGAGGTCAGGTTACGGATGCTACCGGCCTGTTTGGTGGCGACCCAGGACCGTCCTTTCTCTGTGGCTGCCCTGGGGCTTTGGAATATGCTCCCTTCTCCCTACTGAAATAAGAGCATCTCCTTCTCTGTTTGTTTTCAGGAAAAACCTCAAGACTCTCCTCTTTTTGCAGGCTTTTAATTAGAATTTATTTTTAATAATTTTAAACACTTGTTTTAATAAATATTTTATTTTATTGTTTTTATTGTCATGTGTTCTAATCTGTGACTTTTAGATATTTTAAATTTTGTACACCGCCTAGAGATGTACATATCAGGCGGTATAGAAATATGATCAAATAAATAAATAGATAAATAAATGGACCTCAAAAGGAGCACTTGGGAAGCATGAGTTCTGAGGATTTTCTCCCATTCTACCGAAAATTCTAAATCTCATGGACTGTGACTCTAAGAAACAAAGCATGTGTGTGCACATAAGGAAAATGCACAAGTGTGCTGCAGTAGCATGCACTCTGCAAAGTTTAGAGATCTGCATATCGATTTGAGCTCAGTCGTTTTGAGTATTTCGAGCTAGAAATGAAGCGCCTTTAAAATAAAGGGCCTGTTTCAAGCTTGAAACAAAACTACCCTATTTTGAGCACTATTTTTCCAGGGAGGGCTGGTCTACTGTTTGGTTGGTATACCAGGCCCATGAGGTAGGTGTGGCTTGTGAACGCGCCTCCGGGGGCCAGGTGAGTGGTGGAGGCGATTCCCCGCCATGGAGGCTGCTGGGCGGCATGGAGCACTGGCTCCGTTAACCTTAAAGAAGCTGCCTGCCACCCCCCTGGAGGAGAGTTCACAAGCCGCGCCTGCTCTGAGGTATGGCTGACATGTTAAATCCAGAGCAGAGGCCTGGTCTATCCGCCCCATGTGGTGGGTAGCCTCTGGTCTTAGCGTGTCAGCCCATCTTAGAGGACTAGTCTACCTGCTGACCCCAACTGATAGATCAGCTTTCCCAGGAAAAATGGTGCTCAAAACACTCAAAACGTTCAAAACGTCTTGAATGTTTCTTTGAAACATCAGGCTTGGCTGCTGCTTCAATTTCAAGATTCAAGCATTTTGCCTTTTGTTTTGACCTCAAAATGAAATGCAGAATACGTTTTGTGCATCCCTCTAGCAAATTCAGGTCTCTAGAATCAAAGAATTTTAGAGATGAAAAGGAATTTGGAGGTCTTCTAGTCCAAGCTAAATCTGTTACAGCATTTACAGATGACCATCCAGCCTCTGTTTGAAAACCTCTAGAAGAGGAAAGCCCACCAGTGTTAAACTATTCCACAGTCAAACAGCTCCTACAGTTAGGAAATTCCTCTTAACATCTTGCCTGAATCTGCTTCCTTGGCATTTCAACCTAGTGAGTCTAGTTCTGGCTTTACGTGCGACAGAGAACAAGTCTGTTTCTTCTTCTACACAGCCCTTCAGGTATTTGACATTTCCTCAAAAAGGAAAATGAGGCAATGGGAAGAGGACAGTGTGTATGGACTATCAATCTGTACCTGGTTTAAATTTAGTCACGCCTGCACCAGTGCTCTCCACAATCCCAGCTCCTTCATGTCCTAGTATGACTGGGAACAGGCCTTCTTTAAAACTTAGACTCATGGCATGAGCATCAGTACGGCACACTCCAGTGGCAATAATCTGGAAGATATAAAAGGCAAGTGGCGAAATGGAGAGAATAAGGACCAAACTATGCACATCAAAGATGCTCAACCCAGTCAGCTGCCCTCTTCAACAGGGATGCCAACTTTACTGAATGCCCTCTCTCCCTACAGAAGCCTGCCAGCCCCTATGTCACAGTCCTTCAAGCATGAGGCAAAGACAACATTGCTTTTCCAAAGGGTCTTTGGCATTCTCAAATCGCATGATTGTGCTGCTTTGTACTTCTGTTGATTGTTTCCCTTTGTTTGGTTTTGATATGGTTGCTTACTGTGTACTGCTGTTACTTGTTTGTGGATTTTTTTAAAAATTGTTTTACTTTTAAAAATAACTTTAAGGGCAAATTGCTGCTTAAGGGAGGCAATGCTTGGTGGAGAAATGGGGTGGAGGAAAGAGTGAACCTTACCCCTTCCCTTCATGCCTCATTCTGCCTCCACCCCACCCACCCCAGTTGTTCTTTTACATAAGAAGAGGTACTTACTGCCACATCCCTCTATAGCAGGCCTGCTCAACTTAGGCCCCCCAGCTATTTTTGGACTACAACTCCCACAATCCCCAGCCACAGTGGCCAATAGCCAAAAATTATGGGAGTTGTAGGCCAACATCTGCAGGATGGCCGAAGTTGAGCAGCCCTGCTCTATAGCATATGTTTACATTTACATGTAGTTTGGCCCTCAGAATTCTAGTTGCTTACCTTGACTCGGATTTCATAATCTTTTGGAGGGGACACTTCAACCTCCTCAAGAGAAAAGGGTTTCCCTGCTTCCCAGGCAATGGCAGCCTTGCATTTAATAACCTGGAAAGGAACACATTTCATATTAGAGCACAATCCTAACCTATTGAAATCTACGGGAATTTGGCCATTGACTATGGCAGTTTCTTAAACTATGGTTGTTGAGGCTCCAAGTATTAGAGTAAGAGTTCCCTAATACTTAAGTTGTCCCTTAAAAAAACAACCCAAAGTAGCCTGAATCAGACTTCATCTGAACCAAATAAAGGGTGGTGGGTACCGAGGTTGACTTCTAAAATGAATGCAGGTACAGCCATCCACACAAACATATGTACCTGTGTACAGTCACCTGATGTCACCTAATGGTGCAGCGGGGAAGTAACCTGCCTAGGGAGCAAGAGGTTGCTGGTTTGAATCCCCGCTGGTATGTTTCCCAGACAATGGGAAACACCTATATCAGGCAGCAGCGATATAGGAAGATGCTGAAAGGCATCATCTCATATTGCGTGGGAGATGGCAATGGTAAACCCCTCCTGTATTCTACAGAAAGAAAACTACATGGCACTGTGGTATTCTACCAAAGAAAACCACATGGAACTGTGGTCACCAGGAGTCGACACTGACTCGATGGCCCAACAACAACAATCACTTGAATGTGATGGCCTGTTTCCCACAATTGTCTGAATCTAGGTTTAATGTGGGTTACCAACATTAGCATGATTGTGTTAACCCATGCCAAGGTGGTTTATGGCCTGAATTGAATCCAAAATTCCTGCCCTAGCGGGGGTTCACAAAATCACACTAATGCTGGTAACCCAGATTAAACCTAGATTTGAACGGCTGTGTGAACCAGGCCACTTTCTGAATAGGGCTAATATTTTCAGGATTGTTTTCAATAGTCTCCTGAAGTTCAATGCCAATTCCTGGAGACCCCAGGCCAGTTCTGGAGGTTGGCAACTCTACAGCCAGTGCATTCCTGCTCCCCAGTTTGCAGAGGGGAGCATGGGAAGATGGTATTCTCACCCACTGCTCAAGAAGAAATAAACATGCTCCTGCTTTCCACTGTTGGCCAATAAGTACAAAGGCCCTTAGATAACTGACAAGCACCAGAGCCTGACTTTAACAAATTTTACAACCAAATTTTGTTGCATTACTAATTTAATACAATTAAATAACTTTTTAAATATTAGTCTACCTGAATGTTTGTTTGTTTTTCAGCTTGTAGACCGCCCCAAACTTCCGTCTCTGGGTAGTTTAAAATAATATCAAACAGATATTTTTTAAAAATGAAGACCTTAAAACAATTTAAAACCACAGGCCAGTTAAAAAGCTTGGGTAAAAAAAAGAAGTCTTTAGGGACTTTTAAAAAGTTGTCAGAGATGGGGACGCTCTTATTTCAGCAGGGAGCACATTACAGAGTTTCCGGACAACAACAGAGAAGGCCTGTCCCTGTGTAGCCACCAGATGAGCTGGTTGCAACTGCATTCGGATGATCTCAGTGGGCGGTGGGACTCATGGCAAAGAAGACGCTATATGAAATAGGGATGTGCAAAACATTTCGGGCACAGAATGATCTGTGCCTGAAATGACCAATTTCAGGTGATTCGGAGCCGAACCGAATCACCACCGACGATTCCCGAAAAATATCGGACCCGAAACGAATCACCCCGTTTCGGGTCTGAATTTTTCGGGTGTTTCGGGTCTCCTTTTTGTGCCCCCCAAAAGTGCCAGCCTTGTCTTCTTCTTCCCCCTCCGTTTTCAGATTGACGTCTCTTTGAATTTCCCGCCTTTTTGCCTCCATTGATTTCAATGCAGAAATTGCTTTCCTGTCACTTTAATTGAAAAGGTCCTGGGGTCAAAAGAGTGGGGTGGGGTGGTAGTGCCCAATGGGTGGAGGCTACCACCCCAATTACAGAGTGATTGGGCAGAGGGCTGATTTTTGGTGATTTTTTGAGAGTTTTAGTGTCTATGGGGCAGATTGGGACAGAAAGTGGGATCTGGGGCAGAAGAGTGGGGTGGGGTGGTAGTGCCCAATGGGTGGAGGCTACCACCCAAATTCCAGGGGGATTGGGCAGAGGGCTGATTTTTGGTGAATTTCAGAAGTTTAAGCGTTGTTAAGGTTTCCCCCCTTTAGGTATAATCGCTTCACGTCAGGGGGAAAGGGGTGGCCTAGAGTGGGGTAGGCTTGGTGGTGGTGCGGGGTAGGGGCAAGGAAGCTACCTGAATTTTTTCAAAGGATTTAGGCAGAGGGCTGATTTTTGGTGATTTTATTTGTTGGAGTTTTGTTGCTTCTGAGGTGTTCTGAGTGTGGATTCTGTGATAGCAAATGAGATTTTCAATGACACACCATGAATCCACTCTCATCTGCTATCATAGAATCTAAACCTTAAAGACATGTGAACTTCAACAATTAACCAAAAATCAGCCCTCTGCCCAAATCCTTTGAAAAAATTCAGGTAGCTTCCTTGCCCCTACCCGGCACTACCACCAACCCCGCACCGCTCTAGGCCACCCCTTTCCCCCCGACGTGAAGCGATACACCCTCCATTCTACCTAATGGGGGGAAACCTTAAAACGCGTAAACTTCAGAAATTCACCAAAAATCATCCCTCTGCCCAATCACTCTGCAATTGGGGTGGTAGCCTCCACCAATTAGGCACTACCACCCCACTCTTTTGGCCCATATCCCACTTTCTGCCCCCGATCTGCCCCAAAGACACTAAAACCTCAAAAAATCACCAACAATCAGCCCTTTACCCAATCCCCCTGAAATTTGGGTGGTAGCCTCCACCCATTGGGCACTACCACCCCACCCCACTCTTTTGGCCCCAGGACCCATTTTTTTAACCCGAATCGATTCGGATTCGGATTCAGGTTAATCCGAATCCGAACCGAATCAGGGGTGATTCGGGTGGGCAAAATTCGGGCACAGAACAGAACAGGGGTGTTTCGGTTGCACACCCCTAATATGAAATACCCAGGACCTAAGCTGTTTAGGGTTTATAGGTTATAACCAGCACCTTGTATTTTGCCCAGAAACCTATTGGTAGCCAGTGTAGCTCTTTTAGTATAGGAGTAATATGGTCTCTCCAAGATGACCCAGAGACCAACCTGGCTGTTGCATTCTATATCAGCTTCCGGTCTACGTATAAAGGCAGCCCCACATAGAGTGCATTGTAGGAGTCCACCTCTGGCCATCGCCTCAACCTGGGACTCCAGGGTGAGGTTTGGATCCAGGAGCTGTTTATCTGTTCCTTCTAGGGATGCGTTCTGGCTGTTCAGCAATGATTCCTTGCCCCCCATGGCCCCTCAGCACCACATTTCTGGCTATGAGGCCCAGGTTTGCGAGGACCAGGGGGTGACCAAGGACCAGGAGGTTTGCAAGGGGTGAAAAGGTTAAGCAGACTTTCTTTGCATCCTTCTTCTGCTCAGACAATGTCTGGCCTAGGCAGCATAGGATTAAAACATGTGGATAGATTAAAATGAATATAAATGACTTGAAAAGACATTTATGAGGCAACAGAGTCTAGACTCCAATTGTAATTCATTGGTTTCTTTCCAATATGTTTCCAGCAGACCTAAAATTGTGCTTGGTTAAATTCACACACTGGAAGATAACTAGAATATAGATATCTCTGGCAAGGTTTACTTGAGAAATGTGTAAAACTCCTGCTAATTTAGCAAAGATGCACCTTTTAACGTGGTGGTTCTCTTTATTTAGCAGGGAGAGAGTAACTGGCCCTATCCACCCCCAGCACAGGACCTGTTGCTGGTGTCTATCTTATGAGGCTTTTTAGATTGTGAGCCCTTTGGGGACAGGGATCCATTTCTCTCTCTCACACACACCTATTTTTATACCGCCCAAAACTTACATCTCTGGGCGGTTTACAACAAAATAAAAACAACATTAAAACTTTAGTTAAAAACAAAAAAACAAAAATTTAAAACACAACAATTTAAATTCTTTAAAAAACAATATTCTAAAACAACATTAAAAACAATCAAAACAGTATCAGTTAAAAGCCTGGGTGAACAGATACGTCTTTAAAGACTTTTTAAAAATTGTCAGAGATGGGGAAGCTCTTACTTCACCAGGGAGCGCATTCCAAAGCCTCAGGGCAGCAACAGAGAAGGCCGGTCCCTGACTAGCCACCAGATGAGCTGATGGCAAATGCAGAAGGACCTCTCTTGATGATCTCAATGGGCGGTAGGGTTCATAATGCACAGTGCGGTTCATCTTATTTATTTATTATTTCTCTGTGTAAACCTCCCTGAGCTGTTTTTGGAAGGGTGGTATCGAAATCAATCAATCAATCAAACAAACAAACAAACAAACAAGTCTTAGGCTTGTATGCAGCAGGAGGAAATCGCAGATTCCTGAGGTAATAGAGTGGGCTTTACCACTTTGGGCTGAAGGAGAGGGAGTCGTTTTTATTGTTTTATTTATCATTTTATTGCAAATAAAAACCATCAGGCTGAAAGGTTCTGTCTCAGGTCACCTCTTGCTGTTCTAGTTTTCTGGATGCAGAACATTTTGCTTCAATACAGGGGACGGTTTGAAGCAAAATGTTCTTGAATGCGTTTCACCACCACCACTTGCTGTCTAAAATAATACCATCCATTCTGCCACCTCATGACTGTTTCCAGTCATTATTACTTCATTGTGCTGCACGTGTAAACCAGGCCTCGGATATTTCATACGGTTCAAATCTGCCTCCTTCAGTTGTGAGGACTCCAGGGTGTTTTCCGGACTACGAGATTTGCAAAGGGTAAAACATTGCAAAGTGTGACGGAATAGTGCAATGGTTTAAAACTGAGAGTAAAACATTATCTGATGCTTCGTTGTAGGCTGGTGGCCATTCATATTTTCTGTCCTTTGCAATATGTTTTCAAAGCAGGACTGTCCATATTCTCCTTGAAATGCATTTATCTGCCCCTCCTCCTGCTCCATTTGGGCCAATGGAGTTGCAGTGTGTGGGGGGGGGAGGGGTGACATGGAATTTTGGGGGGTAACTTCTCAGCTGCCTTGAGCAAATCCACCAGCAGAGGGAAGCACCATTTCAAAACAAAAAATCTAACTTTGTCTGGCATCATTCCAGTTTTGTGCAAGAAAAAATGGGGGAGAATTAAAAAAATGTGGGGTGCGTGGTGCGTGAAGAGATCCTTCACAAGGGAAAACAAGGGAACTGTTTATTGGGCAGGGGTGAAAGGGAATCCTGTGGTGAGCCAGGAAGACAAGAACTGGCATGCCTCCAGAGCAATAAATAAATAAATAGGAGGGAAGAGGCGGAGGGGAGGGGAGCACTCCGCCAGTGATGGCTGTGGGATTGCACAGAAGTAAATGAATCATGATTCAGTTCAAATGGGCTTCCTTTTAAGTAAGTGACTGTTCTCTCTCCCTGTCCTTTGCCTTGTAGTAAGCAGGTGGGATTGCACAGAAGTAAATGATTTAGTTCAACGGGCTTCCTCCAGTAAAAAGTGCACGAGAAAGGGTTGGATTCAGAAATTTGCTCAGCTGCTCTCCCCTCCCCTTCTGTGTCGACAAGCTCAAGTTATATTGGAAGCAAGTGGAGGAGGAGGGAGGTGTGGGGTATGAGATCTGTGGGGAGGAAAGGAGGGGAATGTCGAGATTTCTCCCTGCTTGTTTCTCTCCCTGTGGCAAGGGGGCAAAGGAAGCAAGCACGATCATTGGGGGGAAGAACTGTCCATACTGCAACAGGCTACAATGCATAAAATTGCAATGCAAGGCCCCTACAATGGAAAAATACAGCAACTTTCCTGCAGCACATTTATAATATTGTATGGCAAAAACACATCATTAAAATTCGAATCAAGGCATGGGAAATGTGAATGGCACCCTGCTGACAACGCAGCCACATCGCTGTGGAAACACGGGCAATACAAAGGGGCACTTAGCGGATACGTAGCGAGTATGTTGCAGCGTGTCATCTGGAAAACTCCTTGGAGTTGTAAGTCACTCAGCACACAATATGAACTAAAAATAGATTCACACCATTCTTACTCTCCCTCTATCCACTTTATGTGGAGTTTTGGATGGAGTTGTTGTTTATTACCTTTGTGAACAAAGCAGCAGTTACTGATTAACTGTTTATTTCACAATTTTAAAAAAATGATTTTATGGATTGGTTTGATGGACATACAGTATACTTGAATGATTTTTACTGCAAGCTGCTTTGTGCTCCAGATGCAGGGAAAGGGGGAATACACTTAGCTAGTCAGTTAGGGCCAAACTCCACGTTACATAAACACACAGGGCAGGATCCAGACTAAATTCATCAAGATCAACGCCTAATTCATATGTTATATAAAAAAGAGATGCTGTGACCAGGGGCACTCCAGTCTCCACCATGGAAGCCCCAACCATCAAAGAAATGGCTTTCACTTCTTTGGATAAACACTACTTTAAGCGTGAACTCTGGGGGTGAATGATGGGGCTGGGGCAGGACTTCTGGCCCAATTTGAGGTGCAGTACCCAGGTAAGGAAAGGAAAGTGTGCCGTCAAGTCGATTTTGACTCCTGGCACCCACAGAGCCTTGTGGTTTTCTTTGGTAGAATACAGGAGAGGTTTACCATTGCCTCCTCCCGCTCAGTATAAGATTATGCCTTTCAGCATCTCCCTATAACGCTGCTGCCCGATATAGTATCAGTTGGGATTCGGACCGGCAATCTTCTGCTTGTTAGTCAAGCATTTCCCTGCTGCGCCACTTAAGGTGACCAGGTACAGCACCTCTTTTGAATTAAGAATCTGAATCTGAATTAAGCTTAAGACCCATTGAAATTAATGGGACATAAGCTAGTCATGTCTAATTTCTTTTAGTCATGCTTACTTATGACTAACAGAAACATAGGAACATAGGGAGCTGCCATATACTGAGTCAGACCATTGGTCTATCTAGCTCAGTATTGTCTTCACAGACTGGCAGCGGCTTCTCCAAGGCTGCAAGCAAGAATCTCTCTCAGCCCTATCGTGGAGAAGCCAGGGAAGGAACTTAAAACCTGCTCTTCCCAGAGAAGCTCCACCCCCTGAGGGGAATATATTACAGTGCTCACACTTCTAGTCTCCAATACATGTGCAAGCAGGGCAGACCCTGCTTAGCAAAGGGGACAAGTCATGCTTGCTACCACAAGATCAGCTCTCCTCTGGTTCAGTCAGAACCAGAGGTGAACAGAGTTGGTTCAGACAAGATGGCAGCTGGCACACGTGATCAGAATGGGTTTTGTGCTGATGTCACAGAAGGCCATCCCAGTGTGCTATCAGGACAGCCATTGTTTAATTGCATGGGGGCGGGTTCAAATGGATCACCCCTCTACACGTGATCCAAATCCCTGTTTAAATGAAAACTATCATTACGATTTTTAATTTAGATCTTTATGTTGTTTTGGTAGGCAAATAGGCGTAACTGGTGGGGCTATTGGTCACCCCCCACCCCCACCAAAGCTCTTTACTATGTTAAAAGGGCCCTGCATGTTGGGATTGCAGGCCAACACATGGAACAAATCCAGTTTTCAATGCTTGCCAAAGTTGTGTTGGCTCATGAGCCCCAGTGTTATGCTGGACATGTTCCATTTACTAGTTGAGCGGACTGCCAAAAGCCCATCAGTCCATTCTAAATATATACAAAGTGTGCAACATGATGGCAATCATCCAGTTGTACAGATGCAAGCCATTTTTGAACATCTGATGCAGATTAGCTGCATGAACGTATCATAGCAACCCTCTAGGATAAAGGTCTGCATGTTCGTGGAACACATTCGGCACAAAACCATTCCTGTGCTGGCCCCGAGCCAATCCGGACATGGAGCAGAATGAAGCGAGCCACTGTAGGCAATAGATTCTGAGGTACTGGTCACACTTGCCTCTTAGTCATTTATACGCCCATTTGTTTCCATGTATATAGAGGGAGCGTCTAATGGAATTCATTCTCACATTTGCTCTCCTAAACAGATATAAACAAAGAGGGAGTATGATTTATAGACAGTGAAGGAAAGAGGAGAACTGAAAGAAGAAAGGAATAGGGGTGTGATTTTAATAGAAAGACAGAGAAAGCAGAAGAGGCATTTCTCAGTGATGTGTTTAGAAAACCAAAGAAACTCCATGTTTGCCCAGAATACCTCATTTTAACTTAAAGTAACCCCAGCCCAACTCAGGGACATCACTGCCTCTCATGATCAATGTCACTATCTCTCTCCACTAAATTGTATCTATGAAACTTGGTTCTCACAAGGTTCTCACTGTTTTTCGCTGACAGTTAAGAAAACAGGATTTAACGAAATAAGGAGTAATCACCAGATGAACAATGAATCATTTGCATGCGTACTAGATACTTAGACCACCATTTTATTTTCACATATACTGTGTCTAGGGTGTCAGCATCATTCAGATTGTTTGTATAAATGTAAGATGCACCTATAACCAAACTGTAATCGGTTTGAGAGCGTAAGCCTATTGATTACCTATTGCTAAACTGCAGTAGCAATAAAGCCTCTAAATGATTCCCACTGAGTCTGTTTGATTGACTAAGAGGCGGACCCAAGGATGAACCATGTTCACATCATCAGGAGCATAGCAAGGTTGAAGATGGCCCTGGAGGAAGATTTGAAGATGGTCCCTCCGACTGCCGCCACCCCTGCCTGCCACCACTACCGCCTGATTTGGCTGCTGCCACCACCCACACAACTTGCCTTAGCATTTACTAGTGGCACCCCTGCCTTCACCACAGAGCAGTCAAGCTGGCATGGCCTGATAGTAAGACTGCAATGTCACCCATGGCCTGATGATATCACTACGATGTCACCATCATGTGGCATCAGCACACCAGAATGTCTTCCAGAGAGCACCAACTTGGCCGAGCATCAACTTGGGGGGATGGGGGGGAGGCAGCTACTGGCCCCATGGAACCTGTGCCCTCTGTCTCCATTGTAGCTATGCTCCTGGGTGCTCTGCTTCAGGCAGCAACATCTCTTGGGCTGGCACTGCAGTGGCCTATTAACGTCTTTTTATTAAGGCCTACCATGGCAGGTGCCACACCTAATGGTGCAGTGGGGGAATGACTTGACCAGAGGTTCCCAGTTCGAATCCCCACTGGTATGTTTCCCAGACTATGGGAAACACCTATATCAGGCAGTAGCAATATAGGAAGATGCTGAAAGGCATAATCTCATACTGCACGGGAGGAGGCAATGGTAAACCCCTCCTGTATTCTACCAAAGAAAACTACAGGGCTCTATGGTCGCCAGGAGTCGACACCGACTTGACGACACACACTTTACCTTTACCATGGCAGGTAGGGGCAGCACCAGAAATGGCTGTGATCCCCCAAAGATCAAGAGATGTTCATGCTCATGTTAAAAAGTGGGAATGAAGAGTAGGTCTCTACTGTATATACATTTCCTCCACTGTAAGAAATGGTCATTGGCATGGAGCATTTTCCTTACCCTTAAGATCTGGACTAAGTTCCAGAGGGAAGACAACAATAGTGGTTTATTTATTCAAGCACAGCAAATTAACTGTGTACAACCCTCCAGACTCCTCCCTCTCTTCCCTTTGCCTGCTGCAGGCCTGTGTTTAGACCACTGAACAGAACCCTGCCAGTGTATCTGTCTGGCAAAGTCGGCCTTTGTGTTTTGGGCTCCCTAGGTGAAGTATGACTTTGGGACCTCCCTACATTCTGTTGAAATTATATTCTGTACTGTGCAAAATATAATTTTAACTGAATGGGGCAGGGACTGCCAAAGTTCTGGTGCTGGCTGGGATGGGGTGGTGGTGAAGAAGCAGATTATACCTACAAGCATCTGTAAGATGTCTCACTGCTGCCACTCCATACTGCTGCCCAGCTGCACACAGAGTCTACCTCCACTGTGTGGCCCATTCCTGCTGCTCATTTGGGTGGTGTGCATGCATGGGAGCCATTTGAGGGGTCAGTCCAGTAAAGCTTTTTTCCTGGGCTGGCCCCTCAAATGGCCGCCATGCATGTGCACCAGCCAGCTGAGTGTCAGGGGGAGGGACGGACTCCATGCGGAGCAGTGCAGTAGCAGCGGGGTGTTTTATGAATTTTTAAAGGTATAATCTGCTTCTTCACTGGCCCACACTTCAGCCTCCACTGGGAGCTGTGGCAGCTATTCACTGTAGAGTTCAGAGGCAGCGGCGCCCACATTCATGCCCCCAACATTTGGTGCTGTAGGCAACTGCCTAGGTCTGCCTACTGAACAGGCCGGCCCTGCTGTCCAGATAAGTTACTGGCCTAAGTGCAGGCTCTAAATTCAATATGGAAGTTTCAACAGACAACATAGTTTAAGAAAAATTAAGGACTCTGAAGCACAGCAACATTCAGAAGGTGTAGCTTCCCTTTGATTGTAACCTTGTGATTAGAAAAGGTGAACAGATCTGCCTTCTTCCAAACTCTTCAAGGTTCAAAAACCTAATGGGACACATTCCTTTTGGAATATGGTCATCTTACAAGGAAGGGGAATCCCAGTTCTCTTGCTATCAATTTCCAGTCAAGCCATTCCAAGACCAGGTCTGCAACTTCCTGTCCAGCAGAACTATAGCATTGTTACCCTGCTAAGCATTCAACAAAGAAGAAGGTAGCAGGTTAATCAGCATGTCAGGAAGTACACATGCCAGCATCTTACTTTGCCCACAGTGCTCATCCTTCTTCTCTTCTGGGGAGGACAGGGATCAAGAAGAGTTCCGTCGAGATCCTTGGAGGCAGTTTGCACAGGGTCTGCTATGTATCTGCTTCCCGGGAGCAAATTTCCCTGGCCTAAATATCAACTAGAATTTCTTTCCTGCCACTCCCCCCTCTTCCCTTTCCATATCCTCCCCTCATTCCTCCTATCACTGCAGTCTTCTTTCAATAAATACCAACCTCTACCCCTTTCAACAATCACTTCTCTCTATATCTGTTGCTTATATACACACAAACATAGACACATACAGTATATACACATACAGTAGTTGTTCCTTTTAACTAGACTCTGTGCATGGACACAGAACTATTTACAAGCTTGCTTTTAAAACTATCATGTGCTGTAGGGTACAAGTGCAAACAACTCTAGTAACAGGAGAGTGGTTTGCAAAAAGAACGGTGACAACGATACCGGCTCTTTACTCTGGATGTGAAGAAAAAAAATGCGCTAAAAATAAATTCCCTGTAATGTGAAACTCACAGTTATTGCCTGCTCATAATGATAATATGCTCAAACTACTCATCCGAATTAGACACTCGTTAAATATGTTTTGGAGAATGGAGTCGTCAGATAGATTTACTACCTACTCCTGCAGTGCACATCACACACCGATTTTCCCAATAAGACAGTAGCCTTATTCAGACATTATGCTGTGGGAATAGAGAAACCTCTCCATGATTCCGTGTATCTGGTATCTGCTGTTGGGTGACTGACACCCAACCTCAGCATACGCAGCAAAAATGGTTTCAAAGGGGTTAATTTTGTGTATCTGCAGTGTTGGGGTGGATTGGAAATGACCTCCAGGGTCATTTCCGGCCTCCATTTTCAGAAAAGGAGCCCTTTTTTGGCTCAGTTTTTCTTTTTAAACAAAACCAAATTTTCCTTGGTTTTTCATGGGGAAATGAGGGACTTTGGACTTGGGGGGCATTCCTGAAGAGCACAGAAGGGCACTTTTTTGTCTTTTGGGGTAGCGTTTTTTGGACAATTTTTGCCCTTTTTCCAGCCTCAAGAAACCTAACCCCTCCCCCATTCCGATTGTCTTAATGTCCTCTTATCCGCAGTTCTATTATCCATGGTTGTAGCAGTGAATGGAACCCCCATGGATAATGGGGTTCACCTGTATACAGATGTCTGTACGTATATTGTGTGTGAATTACTGTACCTGCTTTCATTTTAAAAAAGGAACCTCGACAGAAGCCCTGAAATTGAGAGTACAGACATGGAGTGTACTGCTGCACCTGTGTTCAACATAAGGTGTGAGTAACTGTACCTGTGTATGGATCTGCACCTGCATACCTGTCGTAGGAGTGTTGCACATAAAATGTGACTAGGGCTAGTGTTTCTCAAGCTTTTTAAACTCAGGCCTTGTCCTAAAGCAGTGTCCCTCATTGTAAGACCCAGGGATCAGTGGCAGCCCCATCAATCCTAAGTGTAGCTCTCTGACTAATTGTTTATTTGATCTGAATGAAATTTTGGGTGAAACTGAATATTCTGCAGAGTACCCATGGTGGCACCATGTGGAGATGACCATTCCCACTGTGCAGTGCTGTGCCCAGCTCTGGGGGTGGGCTCCTTTAAGGGAATTGGAGCCCTCTGGAGCCCCTGCATTACCTTGGAAGGTGTGCATGAAATGCTGGAAATTGTAGCCCTTCCCAGCGCTTTCCCCATAGAGCTCAAGAGGGCTCTGTTACTCTTAAAGGGCCTCCCAGCAAGCAGAAAAGAAAAGCAGAGGTCAGCACAGTGGGAAATGGCTCTCACATGAAAGGGTTTTTTTTGCCAAGTGGCCCCCATTTGAAAAATAGTGATGATCACTGTCCTAAAGTAACTCTGCTTTTTGGGACAGCACAGTACCACAGTATGGTACAGTACCACAGCATACAGCTCTGTACATTGCACTTTGGCACATGAGGCTATGAGGAGAGCTGGTCTTGTAGTCAACATGAGTTGTCCTCTTTCTTAAGCAAGGTCCATCCTGCTTGCGTTTGAATGGGAGACTACATGTGAGCACTGTAAGATATTCCCCATAGGGGATGGGGCCAGTCTGGGAAGAACATCTGCATGCTTGCATGCAGTATGTAGGGATGTGCACAGACCTGTTTGGAGGCCCTTTTACAGGCCTCTGATTCAAAGGCAGGGGGGATACCTTTAAGGATGGGGGAGGGTGCTTGGGTACTTCCTGTCACTTCCAGTTCAATGAAGCAACGAGGAGGCAGGGAGGTATGCTGCTGCCCCGCCAGACCCTTTTGAAATGTAGCGCAGGTGGGGAAAATGTGGTGGGAGGTGTAAGAGCACCCTCCCCTCCGCTTAAAGTTATCCCCCCTGCCTTCGAGTCGCCCTCGCTGGTTCCATGCACATCCCTGGCAATATGTTCCAAGTTCCCTCCTTGGCATCTCCATGACAGGGCTGAGAGAGACTCTTGCCTGCAACCTTGCTGAAGCCACTGCCAGTCTGTGTAGACAATACTGAGCTCGATGGGTCAATGCCTGACTCAGTATTAAGGCAGCTTCCTATGTTCCTAACTGAGAAAGGGACTATCGAAAATGAATTTAGCAGGACTGATTCCCCCTCTTGGCAATGGGTTCTAATGTGCCTGCCTGGTTAAGATAGTGACTCAAAGGCCAGGATCTGAATCGTTCCTGTCTTCCACTGTGGCTTGCAGAGTTCTTACTGGGGGATAGGGAGGGAGAGAGATCCGGGAAGGAGTGCTCTCTCCAGCTGTTTCTTGTCTTCTAGTAGACACAGTATCCCTGTTCTTGTGACCCCCTGGGGGCTGGCTTGTCCACACCCACAGTTTGGGAGTCATTGGGAAATTAAATGAACAGTATGACAGAGACATGCGGAAAGCTCTTAAAGAATGTAAGCTGGCCCACATTTGCGTTTTAAACAGGGAAATTGGGGGAGGGAGGAATCTTTTCAAAATGGCTACCTACAGATATGTTTTGAATACATATTTTCACTTCTGCCAGAGTAGCAGCCAAGAAAGACTTATTGCACTTAGTCCTTGGCTTCAGGTTTTGCAAGTGCTAAATCAATATGATTCATTGGGTCTGCTGAGTGGAGACTCAGTGTTTTACTTATGTAACTGGTATGTGTTTTAAAGAAACAGGAGTGTTCTACTTGTGGAAACTGTACCCAAGGACAGCTCCACTCTTCTAATCAGTGGCACAGCTGGTGTGGGGTGCTTGCCTCCCATCCCGCTGCACCTGAAAGCCCTTTCCAGCAGGGGGCACCACCCAACACCCACTACGCTGGAGGATTGGCTCCGTCATGCAGCTGGTGGAGGCTATTTGCATAGCCAGAAAATGGCCTCTATGCATGTGCGGAGGCCAGCCGATCCTCTGCCACAATGGGTGCTGGGCGGTGCACCACTGCTGGAAAGGGCGTTCAGGTGAAGCAGTATGGGAGGTAAGCACCTACTAATTTACACTTAAAGGTGCCTCCCACTGCTGCCCCCCCAGCGGCGCCTGCACCAGCCGCCACTACATAAAACAATAAATAAAACTCAATTAAAACAATTTTAAGAGCATACAATTTTAAGAATAGTTTTAGCAAAAAATCATTTAAAAATAGTTTTAGCAAAAGGCCAAAGAAAACAGGCGTGTCAAGTGGTTTTTTTAAAAGGCAGCCAGAGATGGAGAAGTTCTTATACTGACAGGGAGCACATTCCGAAGCCCTGGG
The DNA here is from genome assembly GCF_027244095.1 of Hemicordylus capensis. Classification (NCBI taxonomy): domain Eukaryota; kingdom Metazoa; phylum Chordata; class Lepidosauria; order Squamata; family Cordylidae; genus Hemicordylus; species Hemicordylus capensis. The sequence continues at coordinate 31,017,886 of NC_069661.1, read as the reverse complement.
GTAGCCACAGAGAAGGCCTGGTCCCTCATTGCCACCAAACGAGCTGGTGGCAGCCATAACTGAACCTTCCTATGTGATCTCAGTAAGTGGCGGGCTTCATGACAAATGTGTAATGATGCAGGCAGGACTTGCTAGTGTGCTGTTGGGGACACTGTCTGCAGCCAAGTCCCCCCACCCTCATATGAGCACACTTGAACAGGAATACAGTGGTTGGGTCACTCTCATGAGTAACATCATGTGGAACAGTATACATGCAAGTTGTACCTGTTGTTCACTGAAACAATACTTGAGCTATTTTCAGAAGCAGAAGCATAACCCTGTTTGTTTGTTTGTTTAAAAAAAATTAAGCATATTGAAAACCAGGAACTTGAACATAACAAACTTTTAAAGTGTCGCTTTAAATGTTGTTGCTACTATCATAACTTAATACGGCAATTCTCATGGCTGTAAATGAATCCTATTCAGTTTGAGGAGCTGGGCGCACTCCCATTTTGTGATCATATGTTAGATAAAAACAAAGTAGGAGGTAGGGAACATGACTGTCTGTCAAGAACCTGCTGGGTAGGACGATTTTTCCACCTACCTTGTTCAGAAGCTGGGAACGGAAGCTGACTGAAGATCAAGCTTCCCACCTCTTACCTTGTTTTTATCTAACTTATGGTCAGAAAACAGGAGCGTGCCCAGCTGCTGAAACTGAGTAGGACTTGTCTTCTACCAGTTTATTGTCATGTGAACAGCCCTATTGTCAACATGGCAAAGGAAGATTTGGTAGCTATGTATGTGAGTAGAGCCCTCTTCAGACATTTATTCTAAGAGATGCTGTACTTAGGTGCAGCATCTAAAACTGGGCTGGAAGAAGAGGGCTTAGGTTACAGCCAAAATCTCTCATGAACAACTGTTGAATTTGTTGTGGGCATGGTTTAGAAAACAACTTTGTACATGTATATGCATTTTTTTTAAAAAAAATAATCATGCGTTCAGCAGTTTTGCATTCAATATACCGCTTTTCAGGTGAACCCCCAAGCAGTATATAACAGTTCATACAACTATTAACGTGTACAATTAATGTGCATGTGCATACCAAGAAAATGCATGATCACCACCCTGGATTTATTTGGGTTACATACATAGTACATACATTTATTTGGGTTACATGGTGTACATGTGTACACTAATGCAAATGAATATTTATATACGAATTCATTCTACTAATTGTACACATGTGTACACAAGATTGTGATCCTACCTTTCCCCCACTATGATGCTGACGTATACACCATCAGCACATACAATTAAGTGGACTGGATGCATGGACAAATCACATGAACATTGGAAGTGTTAACTTCAAATGATCATTCACCCAGTTGGTGTTCTTTCTCTCTTACTGGATGAATGAACAGCCCACATGGCTCAGTTGCAACCAGGAGGTTTTACAGGGCTTCCCCCCTAAATCCAATCCTGATTGGAGTGTGTCAATCCACATATTCGCTGGATTTAACCCAAGCTCCCTGCTGGCTATCAGGGACCAGGACAGACAGGGCTTTGTTTTCCTCCAAAGGGAAGCTGTGAATTCTGGCTTAGCCTGAGTTATGTCTGGTTAAAAAAATCCTCTATTTCCAGCAGCTTTTGGAGAAAAAACTCCAGGGCTTCTGCTTACTCCGAAGGTGTTGATGGGGGTGCTGAATCTGATGGCTATGCCAAGGAGGTGCTCAAGGCTATGCAAAGGAGGTGCTGATGGCTATGCGAATGGTCCATCTAATCCCTTAAATTAAAATGCCTCGAATCTGCTGTGAAACAGATTCGCTCTTCAGATACCCCGAAGCACAGAGCCATGTGTGAAAAACCTCCAGTTGAGGCCAGAAGGCAGCAAAAGAGTGGCTGCTGGTATCCAAACAACTGGGGTTCATTTTCTGCCCCTCCAGCTTGTTAGTATGGGCTACTGCTGGTCAAATCTGCAAAAAATATTTGCATCAGGTGCTGAAACAAAAATAATAGTATTCTGCCTAACCGAGCATAATTAACTATTTGTTTGAAGAGCTAGCTTATCACTTGTCATTATGGCTACTATGAATAAGCCACCTGCTCCACAAGATGCGGTTCTTGTTAACTTTCAAACATTTTGATTTATTGTAAGCATATCCAAGTTTAATACAAATACTTTGTAGAGTTTTTTTAAAAAGCATCCTATAATGGCAAAATTGCTGGAGGAAGAAGATTGGAGTGGACCTATAGCACTGGGAAATTTGATTAATTTCAAAGGAATTTTCCACAGCTACTCAAACATTCATGTTATCACTTCAACTGAGCATTCATTGTATTATCAGACCTCAATTAGATACGCTTATCTCTCTCGCTTTGCTTTCAGCAATTCTAATTTATTTCCTTTCGTAACTAACCACTGAACCGTATTATTTTTGTTCTGTCTTGTATGATTGCTGATAAGCGGCTTGCAGCCCACCTCATCATTTATTTGGACTATGCTTGTTTTTGTGGAGAATTACACTATGTTTGGTTTCATTTATGACCTCAGTATCAACGTTATTATGTGCGATATAATTATGGTCTTGGATTGATTTCCAGTGTGCTCAGAAATGGACTTCTTGTTTGTATCTGTCTTGTACAAAGGCTTGATTAATAATCAGAGTGGAATATATTGTACTGTAATAACAGTAGCAGGGCCCATTCACACGACCGTTTGGGAAGACGGGAAGGAGGGCAGGCAGGAAGGCTGCATAACCTTCCTTTCCCTGCAGACAATTACCAAGATGTTGCTGGGCATGCCCAGATGGTCTACTGCTGCCCCAGGCAGCACGGGGGTCGGGATGTATTGTCCCGGCCCCCAGAAATCCCAAAATGCACCTCACAGGTGTTGATGGCTGGGAGCCCACTCCTGTGCCAGCACTAGCTGGGAGCAGCCAGCACTCACACACAAGCAGTTAGCCCATTTAAGGGCATGCTCATGCTCTTAACCTCGGCTAACCAGCGGGCTCCATAGGTGGGTTTGCCATGGTGATGCTGAGAACTGTGTGGATCCCAGAGGCCTTCACAGGTAGCCAAGCCCAGGCTTGGCTGCCTTAGCCCAGTCGTGGCTGTTGGTGAGAACAGCCTCACAGAGTGCCTAAGATTCGGAGACATGAATCAGCACTCCCTGTTGGAATCTCCCTAACTGGCCTAAGCTGCCCTGTCTAGGCCTTCTGCAACGTGAGGATCATAATACTCATTTACCTTATATGGTCAAAGGCCGTTGAGGCTGGGGTTGATAGGAATTGTTGTCCAACAACATCTGGGGACCCAAGTCTGAGAATCTCTGCCGTCTAGGCATGTTGTAAGCTGGGGCGGCCCTTTTATGAGGCAAGGAAAAGCTGTTGATCATTGGGGTGCAGATCATTGGGGTGCTAGCAGGGCATCATCCGAGCAGTTCTTTGAGACCAATCTGACCCTTGCACACTTTGCAAAGAGTGCCTCTCCTCACACTTCTTGGAAACCTTGCAAGAAGCGTGAGGAGAGAAGTGGAGGCTGCTATCATCCTTCCTTCCTCCTTGCTCCACATGCATTTTCAAAGCTTAGAAGGGTTGGTTTTGAACGAGGCCTGGCTGGCCTCAACAACAGGGATGTCGGGGAAGGCAGCATTTTATGCCTTGCCTCAGGTGCTGCAATAGCCCCGGCTGCCTCTGGTTGTATAGATTTATTTATTTATTTAACATATTTTTATACCACCCAAAACTTACGTCTATGGGTGGTTTACCACAAGATAAAAACAAAAGTAGAACATTAGCTAAAAACAAAAAGAAGAAATTTAAAACAACAATTTTAAATTTTTACAACAATATTCTAAAAACAACATTAAAACAATCAAAACAATATCAATTAATTACAAAATATTTTAGAAAATATTACAAAATATTTTTGTAATATTTTTGTAATATTTTATTACAATATTACAAATATTACAATATTTTGTAATATTTTATTACAAAATATTTCATGTGAACACTTGAAAGGGCTATACTATTATTATACTTAGTATAATAATACTAAGTGCTAAATATTATTATAATTTGTGGGGGCCACAAAATGGACCCACAGCTGAATAATATCCGTTTCCTGTTCGACACTCTCTTTGTATTCTTTCTTGTTTTTGACTTGGCTTCTTCATTCTTCTAGATTTATCCATCCTGTTAGACCTACAGTTTCCTTTTTGGTGAAATGCATCCTCCCTTTTTCTCTGACTTCTCCATTTGCATGGAATATTCTTCCTCCTAATTCAGTTGGCACTCCTCTCCTGTGCTTTCTTTTGGAAACCTTCGCATGACATCACTGTTTACTTCAGCCTTTCCTTCTTACGTTCTGATCAAAATCATGTTTACTTGGAAATAAAACCCACAAAGCCAGTGGCTTACTGCTGAGCAAACTTCATAGAACGGATAGCTTCGTTCTTCAGCACATACAGTAGCCTCATTTTATTTGATAACCTGCTTTGCTCATTTATTCCATTTTAAGAATGTCTCTGAAGCTTCCTGCATTAGATGGGGATTAAGCCAGTCTTGCAGTACAGGAGGACCTCCTTATCCGCAGTTGCATTACTCACAGTTTTGCATAGTTTAAAAATAGAGGACAAGCCTTGTTAACCACAGTAAATGGGTTCGCGTATCTGCAGATCTGGTGAGGAGAGAGAGGGGATAAAGAAGAAAATAAGCGCTGGCCTCCCCCAGCCCCATGAATCCAGTGCTGGCCTCTCTCCTCACATTTCTCCTAAGCGTTGGCCTTACTCCCTGCCAGGGTGCATTAACGTGAAATCCCCTGTAGAGCAGGGGCTGCTGGAGGGCCGATCGCCACACTGCTCGAGTGCTGGCCTCTCTGTCAGGGCACCAGTTTACATTCATCATGGGTGTTTGTCTGTCTGTGTGTGTGTGTGTGTGTGCGCACACGCAGGGGCGTAGCTAGGGGAGAGGGGGCCTGTGTTCACAGCCCCTTGGCGTGAGGGAGATAACGAAGAAAATAGGGAGGGGTGGAGCTGGAGGGCCCCCAGGAGCTGGTGGGCCTGGGTTTTTTGAATCCATCTGCACAATTATAGCTACACCCAGAGCTCAGAGAAAAGCAAACAAAACAGTAACCAACCAACCATCAAAACCAGCCAACATCAAACCTATACTCCCCTACACCTCGGATGGGTGCTGGCCCAGTCCATTATCCCTAGCCTGGTGGTGGTGTCTATTCATGTCTGCATGTGTCAGAAGCAGTAATGGACAGACTGTGACACATTGTTTTTGGTGTGGCACCTCCTGTACCCATGGCAAGGTGCCAAGGCACCCCTGTTTGAAACACGGGGTGGAATGAATGAGAGGAAGTGCCCTTGGCACTTCCAGGGACACCACATTGCTGGACTGAGAAGAGGTGCTGCTGCTGTTGCTGCTGCTGCTGGGTGTGGACTAAGTACTATAAGAAGGTGCTCCACCACCCTCCTCCTGGTTCAGTACCAGCCTCCTCTCCCCTGCCTGCCTAACCTCTTGAACCAGGAGGGCCCTCCACCTGGGTGACGGCATTGCCCTTCATAGTTGGGTCGCATAGGCAGGCCAAAACTGCTGATTGACCCAACTTGGTGCTGAAGGTGGTGCATGAGAGGATCTGGTACTTGGGGGTAAGCAGCTGGAGCAGCTGGCGTAAGCCAGTGTTCTCCCCCATCTGGAACGACTGGTGATCCAGAGCCATCATCTCTCCAGTGCCCCGGCTAAGGAGGCATGCTTCTGGGTGACCAGATCTTTTGCCCACCAACTGTACCCACTGCATTACAGGCAACATGCCCTGCTTGGGAGCAGGAGCAGGAGCTTGTACCTTGCCACCACTAGACGATGTACCTCCTGGCACAGAAGGAGGGCTAGTACCACCAGTAGGAGCAAGGATGCCCTGATGATGCTGTTGTATGTGCCTCTGCATCAGGCCTGCTCAACTTAGGCCCCCCAGCTGTTTTTGGATTATTACTCCCAAAATCCCCAACCACAGTGGCCAATAGTCGGGGATTATGGGAATTATAGGGCAACATGTGTAGGAGGGCGAAAGTTGATCAGTCCTGCTCTACATCGATGATGTCTCCAGATGCTTGATGTCCTTTCCTCTGCTGTCCTGTGCCCTGCAGTGGGTGCAGACAGCACATGTAGGCTCACTTTGGCAGCACTCAAAGTGGTCTCACACAGTGCTGCCAATGGTCTTGGACCATTTAGATGTTGGTGGTACTACTGGGCCTGCTGGTTGGCCACCACAAGCACCACCACCACTCTCCGTCCAGGGCTGAAGAGGTCCAGGATCAAGAGGAATTACTTCCTCCTTCTCCTCCTCAGCCTCAGACTGAGCAGGTATAACACTGAGAAGGGGGATTAGTGAGGAGAAGGGGGAGGGAACCGGCTGGGCTAGCAGCCATCACCTCCTCCTCCATTCCCACCAAGGGAAGAGCTTCTTCGCTGACGGGGCCTCCTACTACTATTTCTACCTCAGCCACCATAGGCAGCTGCGCTGTGGGAGTAGGCATCACCGGAAATGTGACCCTGTGTGCAATTACCTCTAGGAGGACATTGGCAACTTGGGAAGTAGGTCCCTCTCGCCACTCTTGCCCCAAACCAGCACCACCCCTCCCTCTGCCCACAACTCTGCTCCTAGGCCTGCCCTGCACCCTGGACATCCCTTCCCCCAAACGAGGCTCTATATAAAAGAAACCAACTAAACACCAAGCTCAACCTACAATGACACTAAAAGCACAGCAACTATTTAACCAGACTGAAAACTACACCAAAAGCACTACCAAACTCAACGTAAAACTAAACCAAAAGCACATAAACCAATTACCAAGACGAAACCTGAAAAGCACTTTTGAAAAATCCAGTTAACAAAATTCTAAACCTAAAACCACACAAAAACAAAAGCATGAAACCTGCCAAATTCTAAACCTAAAACCAACCAAAAATTACAAAAGCGGGAGTGGGTGGGGGATGTATCACCAATCCGACAAGGCAATCCAAGGTACTCCAAAGGTACTAGGGTAATTAAAAAAAAAAATCCAAAGAACACAGCAACAGTAATGAATTCAGAGGGGTAAGGGGTCCACAACAACAGCAGAGGTCCAGAGAAGCAGCAGGGGTCCAGGAGCAGAAGAAAGCAGCAAAGGTCAGGGCAGGCAGGGTCCACCAGAGCATAGCAGCAGGTTCCACTCCACTCAGCAAAAGCAGGCCACAGGCAAGGCACAGCAGGGCAACAAGGCAGCCACCACAGCCAGAGTTCTTCTTCAGAAGCCAGAGGAAGAGTACAGCCAGACAAGCACTGCTTGGCTTTAATTACATTTTCAAACTCCCTCCTTTTTGCTCCCCTTCCCTTTCCCCACCCCCCACCAGCCAATGGGGGCAGACAACACAGTGATCTGAATGATAACAAGCCAACCAGGAGAATCCTAGCCAACTGGAAACCAGTGGCAGAAAAGCAATCAACAGGGAGGGAAGTAAAAATGTAAACAACATGGTAGCCGCTACTTCTGAACCTTCAAACCGGTTTGAATCGATTCAATTTGAACTGGGCTTGACTTGGTTTGAACTCAGACCAGCCCCTTCTTTCCAAGTTTCCAACATGAACTGGCTGAACCGGCCTGGTTCAAGGTGAACCCAATTCAACCCAGTTCAGCACGGCCCTAAAACTTCGGAGAACTGCTGTCAGTCAGTGTAGGCAATACTGAGCTAGATGGACGAATAGTAGGAGGTGGCTTCCTATGTTCCTGTATTCCTATGCTGGGTATAGAAAAGCCAAGGGGTCATACATAGGGAAGGAATAAACATACAGGGCTGGTTTAGATGATACTGTTCTGGCCCATGTGATTAAAGTAGAGGGACAGTTTGGATGATCCATCTCCCCCATAAGCGATAAAAGAATACACCAGAAGGACATTCACAAAAGATATGATGTGTACACTCGCAGCACGCACCCCTTTTAATCATGTGGGCCAGTCCTGGGAGGGGAAGTCTCGTCCGAAGCAGTCTACGATCATGATTCATAAAATTATGTATTATGTGGAGATACTAGATAGAGAGAACGAGGCACTTCACATGAGCAAAGTGAAGTGCCTTGAGGTGGTTTGTGGGGAGAGCAGGCTTAGCCCGCTCTCCCCACACACAAGCTGGGAGCCGTCCCTGGGCAGCCAGATCAGCTGCCCACATGATTACTGGTTCCATCACGGAGCCGGTAGGGGCAGTGGGGATCGGCGGCCACCTGGCCCCTGGAAGTCCCAGGGGCCCCGCGCAAGTGGGAGCCGTGCCATGGTGGCACATGATCAGCTAAATGGGGTTAGCCGAACGCTCGCTCCCCTAACCTCATTTAAGGGGGAGGGTATTTGGTGAGGTTTGCTGCCAGAAGCTGTGCGGCTCCTGTGGCAGCACATGACCAAGAGGAACCAGGCTAGGCTGCCTTAGCCCTGTTCCTCCTGGTCGTGAGAATAGCCTCGACTTGTTCTCCATCTCACGTACAGCACATGCAATGCTTCACGGCCAGTGAAGTTGATAAGCAATTGATTCAGGACAGACCAAAGAAAGCACTTCTTCACATAATGCACAATGAATTTATAAGAGTTGCTGACACGCGATATGGTGATGGCCGCTGGGTGTCTCTAAAAGTGAATTAATTAGATACAGTTCTAATTGTGTTTTAAAAGTTTTAACTTTTTAATTTTAATTGTTGAAATGTTTTCATCTTTTATTGGCTGTTTTTATTGTTTGTAAACCGCCCAGAGAACTTGCGTTTTGGGCGGTATAGAAATGTAATGAATGAATGAATGAATGAATGAATGAATGAATGAATGAATGAATAAGGCAAAGTTGGAACCAAGTTGTGGACACGTGACCCAAGAACTGGCCGCATGTGGGCGGAAGTCAAGATGGGAGCCTGGGAAGCTGATTGTGCACTAGCTGTGATCTGGGTAGGATGGCACAGGACTGGGAGGAATGCTGGTCTTGTGGTGGCGAACATGAATTGTTGTTGTTTTGCTAAGCAGTGTCCACCCTGGTTTGCATTTGGATGGCTGACTACATGGGAGCATTGTCTGCTATAAGGTATTCCCCTGAGGGGGTGGGCCAAAGCTCAGTGGTAGAGTATCTGCTTGCATGCAGAAGATCCCAGGCTCAATCCTTGGTGACATCTCCACTTAAGGCTGGGAGAGACTCCTGCCTGAATGCTTGGAGAGCCACTGCCAGTCAGTGTAGACAATACTGAGCTTGATGGACCAATGGTCTGACTCAGTATAAGGCAGCTTCCTATGTCCCATGTTCCATATTCTAGAATAGATCTATTGGTGGGTATGAACCATAATGACTATCATTTGCTGGGGGGAGCAACAATAGGGGAAGGTTATTGCCTTCATGCCCTGCTTATGGGCTTCCTGAAGGCATCTGGTTTGCCATGATGGAGAAAAAAGGATGCTGGACTAAATGACTTGATCCAAGAGTGCTTGCCTTGTGTTTTGAGACACCACCACCCTTTTTAACAGCGCATACCACAAAGGTTGCAAAGCCTTCTCCCTTTTATGCGTAATACATAGACCTCACTATCCACTCAGCTTTAAAACTTCTTCACATCACATCAAATCAAATCAAATCAAATCAAATACTTTATTGCATGCAGTCACAGACCAGTACAATAATATAATATATACACACAGACACCCAACAGAGTAAATCATAAAAGCTGTAATATATTATTAGCAAGTTAAACCTCAAAACAGAGCAGCTAAATTGAATTCATAATGAGCTCCTAGTGAATCTTGGGGGCTACCAAACAAAACTTAGCCACATTAAAAGATATTATATCATTCTGGTCAGCTAGAAGATAGTCAAGATAAGAAGAGTCTGTACGACCTGGATGGCAGCTTATAAAAGGAGTTATATATCTATGCCGTAGGTCTTGGTAAAACTGACAGTCAAGGAGCACATGAGTCATAGTTTTTATATCTCCCAAATTACAGTGGCAAAAATGTTCTTTATAGGGGATTAAAAAAAAAAAACTCCCTTCCAGAACTGCTGCTTGTAAAACATTGCGACATGCCAGCCTCGAAGCTCTGTGGTATTTTGGCACTGTAATCAAGTTAACATATCTAGGAGGGTTGAAACTCAAAACTGGGTTACACAGATAGACACCAGCAGGAATGGAGCCCTGGTCAATTTGTCGCTCCATAGCATATATGCATTGCCTGAGGGTTGTCCTGGCATTTTTATAACCCATAGATATCAGTACAGGAGAAGAGAAACCATAGTCGTGCAGCCTCTCCCATAGATCTCTTTTCCATACCGAGGGGTAGGTGTCTAATAGCACAGATAGAACTAAACCTACGGGGTGGATGTTTAAGATGGTCTAAGAACGGAGGAACAAATCACCTTGACACTGAATTCTGACTCTCTTGTCTTTCTCTGTTCAACATTATTAGATACCAGAATGGACAATAGTGAGGTTGTTCTCACATGCAGCCTAACCCTGGCTAGGAACTACCAGCCTAGGTTAGGCTGTGCATGAGAACCACTGGGATGGGGCCCAATCCCAGCGGGCCAGCACCACCTAACCCAGCTTTTTAGCCTGCCTGCTAGCCGTGGTTATGGGACAGAGTGCTCCCTTAACCTGGGCTACTTACTCGTGTGTGAGCCAGGCTGCTTCCAGCCTGGCCACACACAGCCCAGCCACACTCTTGGGGGAATCCCCCAATGCATTGCGCATGTTGCGCAGTGCATTGTGGGATTCCTGGAGGCTGGGACAATAAGTCCTGGCCTCCGTTTACCTGTGCTGCCAGAAGCAACACAGAGATTCATCCACATTGCTCCCAGCAGCACTGGTCATGTGGGGGTGTGGCTTGCGGGCTTTCAGGACTCGGAGTGGTCATCTGGGGGAAGGTAGGTTGAGCCCTCCCTTACCCCCCACCTGCCCAACTGCACACATGCATAGTCATGTGCATAGCCCCAGTACCTGAGATCATTTCAATAAAATTGTTGTCCTTGCAACCAGTTTCTTCACATTATTTTGTTTCACATTATTTTTTTAAAAGGAACCCAAATTACATTGTATATGTCTTAACAATTATGAAATGTTGCATCATTATTAGTATTACATGTCCATGTTTCCATGCGATTGTGTTTATTCTAGAGTATTTGGGATGGCAAACCTTTAACTGCAAGAGGCATCTGTAACCCAGCAACATGTTTACGAGTTCCAGCAAACCCTAGCAAGTGAGATCAGCAAAACATGCATTTTGGCATTTATTGCCTGTCATAAAGCAAAAATGGCCTGTTGATGATTTCCCTCAGGAATTTCCCCATTATATGATAATTTTACCTATAATTTAATGACCACTTTGAGGAGAAACGTGTTTGCACTAGATAAATGTAGGTAACTGAATGATTCACAGAAGTCATACTACCCTGGTTGCTAATATTTTGTGTGGGTGCTGATTGTCCTTTTTGTTGCTGGGCATCTCTTTCTCTGCCAATGGTTGTGATACACCAAGTTCATCATGAATAAAATGGAGGACATTTATTTCTTTACTGCATATAGAGGAAAGCTTTCTGCCAAAACATTCAAGGTGGATTGCCTTTTAAAATACATACACACAATAAGAGTTACACGCCTAAATAATAAAACAGCAGATTTGTGCTAGGCTTTTGGTGGTCACTTCAAGAGCTGATGGCACAGGTTCTTTGGCCTGGACCTCTCTTCTTATGCCATCTTTTTATGGTATATGGTATATACCCTGAGAAGAAGCCAAAATTCCCCTCCACAGCCATACAAGTGGTGGGAACGCAGGTGAGGTGGAAACAGGGGCATCTTTTTGTGCCCAAATATCTGGAGTTTGAGGTGACCACCTGACCCTGCATCATGGAAGGACCACCACCCAAGTCATACCTACACCTCCAGACAATAACATAATCTAACAGCAGTATTTGGGGAAAGAAATGTTGAACACAATGGGGGATGGATACTTATACAAATGGAATAAAGTAAAGTTGTGCTGTTGAGTTGGTGTCGACTCCTGGTGACCACAAAGCTCTGTGGTTGTCTCTGGTAGAATACAGGAGGGGTTTATCATTGCCTCCTCCTGCACAGTTTGAGATGATGCATCTTCCTCGCTGCCTGATATAGGTGTTTCTCATTCCACTGGGGATTCAAACTGGCAACCTTTTGCTCCCTAGGCAAGTTACTTCCCCACTGTGCCATTAAGTGGCAGACAAATGGAGTAAGGTAATCTAAAGTTTGCACATCATCCAAATGAAACAAAAAATTGACATGATGTCCTAGCCAACCTGCAGAGTCCATGCTAATGTTATTTTGTAGCTGCTCAGCTACAAAACAGCTATTATGTTCTAAACCCAGGCACTAAGCATTGCAAAATACTTGCAAACTGAACAAAACAATAGTGGGTGATCCATTCATTAGGAGCACAGAAAGCTGGGTTAGTGACCAGCGTGTAGACCATATCGTGACTTGCCTGCCTGGTGTGAAGTTTGCAGATGTTATGTGCGGTCTAGATAGGCTGCTGCTATCATCTTCAAAGGCAGTTGCCATTTTGAAAAGTACTTTTCAGATGCTAGTTCAAACCATTGCCTCCTCCCACGCAGTATGAGATGATGCCTTTTAGCATTTTCCTATATTGCTGCTGCCCGATATAGGTGTTTCCCATAGTCTGGGAAATATAGTTTGGGAAACATACCAGCGGGGATTTGAACCAGCAACCTCTTGCTCCCTGGGCAAGTTACTTCCCCCAGCCTCTATGCTTGTGCAAATAAACCAAATATTACCAAGACACCATCAGTCTGCAGTGACTTTCCTTTCAAGGGAAACCAGAGCCAAAGCAATCCTTGGAACTTCCTACTGTTGAGGGACACCCAAAGCAGTGCCACAGGGTGCTAAACCTGCTATGAAACTCAGTCAGTTTGAAGGCTTCATTCTCTAGCTAAGTGTAAATAGAGTGAATAAGAGGAAACAGTAAGAAGCCATAAGCATTAGCATGATGGCCCTTTTAATTGCATATTATTCTTTGGGGTAATATTAGTGGAGCTATTTAGCTAGCTAACTGGGATCCATGTTCCACCCAAAGCTCTGTGGGAAAATAAAAGTTTTTATTTATTATTATTTCTTACATTTCTATACCACCCCATACCAAAAAAGTCCCTGGGCGGTTCACAATCACAAACATTGACACAATTAAAACAATTTAAAAATACAAATATAAACTTTTAAAACTATTTCTTTGAATAGAACATGTAACAAATTATATTAAGATGAGGTATGTGCTTTATGAAAGTGGCACACCTTCCTTGTCTTGAAAGACACATGGCATTAGTCCAAGGGTTCTAAAACCTAGGTCCTCAGATGTTGTACTACAACTCCCATCATCCCCAACCACAACAACCAAAAGCCACTGTGGTGGGGGATGATGGGAGTTGTAGTACAACAACATCTGGGGACCCAAGTTTAAGAACATCTGTCCATTCATAATAATCAAAAAGTCACAGCTGAGCAGCAGTAAATATATCTGGACTTTTAAGTTCCTTATGATGCCTCATAAGTTCCTTATGATTCCTGCCTAGCTTTGCAGAGTTTACACAGGCTCTGGAGATGTTTACTTTTCCCATTTATTTCCTTCAGTGCTGACATGGCTGCGAAGTAAAACAGTGGGTTTTTTTGGGCGGGGGAGAAAAGTCATTGCAGAGCAACAGGGTTGTATCCATTTTCCTCTTCATCAGATTTTCTGTCCAGCTCCAAAGAAAGGAAGAGCTCTTTGGTTCTCATGATCTCGTTTCAGATTTTAAACAGTAGCAACACATGCTTATAGTTATAGTGTCTCTAAGATGCCTCACACTAGTTGTGAACTTTGCTAATATCCCTGCCCAACGAAGTGATATTGCCATTTGCAGGATACATTTTGCAGCCGTCCCTATGTGACCCTACAGCTGTAGCAAAGTTGGTTCAAATCGGTTAGTTGATCCACAAGCTAGTCCATTTGCACCTCAACTGTTTATGCATCTGCCATTTTGAATCAGGGTGGATGACATCACCACAAACTACATTGTTGAGGTGTCTCTATGTGTCCCTACAGCTGTAGCAAATTTGGTTTAAATAGGTTTGACAGTTCACTAGTTAGCCTAATTGCTCCTCAAACATTTATGCATCCACAGTCTTGAACTGAGGTGGATGACATCACCACAAATTATGCTGTTGAGGTGTCCCTTGTGTCACTCACTACAACTGTACCAAATTTGGTTCAAATCGGTTAGATAGTCTACAAGTTAGCTGTCAGGCCTTTGTTAGAGGACTCAGAAGAGGAGTGGGAGGCAATGAATTTACCTGAGGATCTTGAGGGCCAGCTTTGTGATCAGAGTGAGGAGATACTCAAGGAGGGCTTGGTGCAGGAGGCAGAACAGAGTGATGAATCCCAGGAGGAATTCTGCCAGTGTTAGCTCCCAGGGCAGGCAGGTGCAAGAAGTAGCGTGACCAAATCAGGGAGTTGAGACGCAGCATTTGCTTGCAGCGCACACAAGACTAATTGAAGGCGGCTGACTGGGCAGAGTACTGGTTGATTCCAGCTGGCAACCTGCTATAAATTCTGTGGCTTCACTCTGCCGCACTGCTGGAGACAACTCGTCAGACAGCCTTGATACTTCCCTCTGTGATGCCTTGGACCCTTGGACTTGGGATCTCTGGAATCTGATGGAGCAACTTTGGTTGTGGAGGAATGCAAGTTGAACTTGGTGCTTGGTAGTGATTTGTTCCCTTGAGCATATTACAGGTGCTGGATGAAAACCTCATGCCTTCCTGAAAGAAGTTTTGTAACTGGAGACATCTCTTCGCTTGCTGCTGTGTCGTAGACAGCTCATCGAGTGTGACAGGTTTACAACATTAGCCCACTTGTGCCTCAAGCATTCACACACTCGCCATCTTGAATTGGGAGGGATGACACAATCACAAACCATGTCATTGAAGCATCCCTATGTGTCCCTACATCTGTAGCAAATTTGGTTCAAATCAGTTAGGCGGTTCACAAGTTAGCCTACTTGTGCCTCAACCCTTTATGCATCTGCTGTCTTGAATTGGGGTGGATGACATCATCATAAACTACACCACTGAGGTGTCCCTCTGTGTCCTTACAACTATACCCTATTTGGTTTATATCGGTCCAGGCATTGCAATGCTGATGGGGAGGAAAGTAGGCTAAAAATGGAATCTGAAATTCTTCTGGATCTCACTTTTTTCCTGGATGCTCAGGCGGCATTGATAGCTTGGGCTGACTATTCCAGTTTTATTTGTTTTTTATTTTTAAAGCTTGTTAGTCACTTCTCCATAAAAATCCCAAAGGGATTTGATGAACGTGAAAGCAAAGAACCGAGGTAACATCTGTTAGGAACAAAGCAAAACAACATTAAAACCAGCAGCCACTGAAAAAGAAGAGCAATCAAAGGTCAATTTAAAATCTCAGGCCAGATCTCTACCAATACTTTTCAAAAAGCCTTCCTGAATGATGAAAAACACTCTGATGATGAAAAAAACAAAGCAACCAGTACTCTTCCAAAAGGCAATTTATTCCATCTGCAGCTTAGATTTGACAGAGGATTTTACAGACCATCTACATGATGTTTTAATTTCTTGCATTATTTATTTATCAATCATTTTTCTATACTGCCTGACATGTGCATCCCTAGGTGGTATACATAAGTTAAAATACAAAATAAAACCAGGATAAAATGATTAACACAATTATGATATAAAACCAATTAAAATTAATTAAAAGCCTCAGAAAACAGGTGCATTTGAAGGGTCTTGTAAAAAATCAGCCAGAAATGGAGAAACTCTGATTTTAACAGGGAGTGTGTTCCAGAGCAGGGCAGCCACAGAGAAGGCCTGGTCCTGAGTAGTCACCGAATGAGCTGGTGGTAGCTGTAACTTGACCTCCCCAGATGATCTTAATAGGTGGCCGCGTTCATGGCAAAGGAAGTGCTCTCTTAAATACCCTGGATACAAGCCGCTCAGGGCTTTATAGGTAATAACCAGCACTTAGTATTTTACTCTGAAACATAGCAGCAGCCAGTACAGTTCTTTTAAAACTGGTGTTATATAGTCTCTTCGGGTTCTTCTGGAGACCAGTCTGACAGCTGCATTCTGCACCAATTGTAGAGTGTATTAGTAGTCAAGCCTGGAGATTACCAGCATACATACCACTGTTTTAAGGTCATTTTCCTCCAGAAATTGGTGTAGCTGACATATCAGTGGAATACGTTATCAGCTGATCAAAAGCGCTCATGGCTGTTGCCTCAGCCTGAGAGACCAGTGAGTTTTGGATCCAGGAGCACTCCCAAGCGATGTACCTGTTCTTTTGGTGGGTGGGGCGGTGTAACCCCACCCAGAACAGGCAGATCTAAACCATCTCTTGGGTTCTGACCCCCCACAGGCAGTATCTCTCTTATTATTCAATTTCAGTTTGTTATCCCTCATCAAGCTCATTACTGCCTCCAGGCAGGCATTTAGGGAAGTTAGGGAGAAATAGATTTGGGTGTCATCAGCATATTGATAACATCCTGTCTCAAATCTCCTGATGATCTCTCCCAGCGGTTTCATGTAGATGTAAAAGAGCATTGGAGACAGTATGGAGCCTTGTGGAACTCCAAACAGTAACTCTTGCTTTGCAGAGCAACAGTCTCCAAGCGACACCATCTGTGATCTTCCAGAGAGGTAGGAACAGAATCACATTGCCACCCAATCCCAACTCCCTCAGGTGACCCAGAAGGATACCATGGTCGATGCTACTGAAAGCTGCCGAGAGATCCAAAAGGATCAACAAAGTCATGCTTCTTCTGTCAATACCAAATTGGAGATCATCCATCAGGCCAACCAAGGCAGTCTCAACTCTATGGCTCGCCTGAAAGCCAGCTTGAAGTGGATCTAGATAACCAGTGTCATCCAAAACTGCCTGGAGCTGTGATGCCACCAACCTCTCAATCACCTTACCCAGCCATGGAAGATTGGAGACAAGGATAACTCTAAGTGATCCAGTGCAGGTTTCTTTAAGTAAGGTCTAATAATAGCCTCCTTAAGGCAAGGAGGCTATTAAGGCAAGGAGGCATCCTGCCCTTCCTCAGAGAAGCCCTGATAATATGTACCAGACCCTCTCTGATAGTACTTTTGGCAGTTGAAATGAACCAAGTTGGGCAAGGATCAAGAGAACAAGTGACAGGTCAATCTGAACACAGTCTGAAGCACAGTCTGAAGCAGCTTGTCCACATCCTCAACAGTCACAAACTGAAAGTGAGCCATACTGATCCCAAAAGAGGAGTTTCTGGGCACCTCCCTAGTAGAATAAATGTGGAATCCAGTTTGGCTTGAATATGAGATATTTTATCCACCAAAAAAAGGTCAATTAAAACATCACAGTGGCTGATAAAAGGCTCCAAATTTAACTTCAAGGGGGAGGGAGCATGTACTAGCCTTCTCACAACCCTAAGTAACTCCACTGGGTGTGAACTTGTGAAAGCAAAGCAATGCTGGCAGAAAAGAACCACTTCTTTGCCACCCATATTGCCAGAGCAAACATCTTGAAGTGTGTTCTGTGTTGTAATATTTTGGATTCATGTTGAGCACTCCTCCACTTGCGCTCTAGTCATCTGCCTTGCTGATTCAGCTCCTGTCATTCTTCTGATTACCACGGCTATAATTTTGAAGCAGGTTGGAGGTGTTGCTTAGGAGGGATTGTATCAACTGCTCTAGTGAGTTCGTTATTCCATGTTTTCACCAGAGCATCAACAGAATCATTGGCTGAGCCAACTCAAAATCTTTCCAAGGCTTCTTGGAATCCTATTGGATCCAATAACCTTTGGAATGCTCTCCGGAAAGCTAGTAAAACCTTGGCTTTTTACTCGGGCTTTTACATGAGTGTTTTGTTGCTGCTGCTTTGTATCTTATGGTTATATTGTAAAGTAAAGTAAAGTGTGCTATCAAGTTGATTTTGAGTCCTGGCGCCCACAGAGCCCTGTGGTTGTCTTTGGTAGAATACAGGAGGGGTTTACCGTTACTTCCTCCCACGCTGTATGAGATGATGCCTTTCAACATTTTACTGCTGCCCAATATAGATGTTTCCCATAGTCTGGGAAACATATGCCAGCAGGGATTTGAACCAGCAACCTTCTGCTTGTTAGTCAAGCATTTCCCTGCTGCGCCACTTACGGTGACTTATGGTTATACTGTACATGTTTTAAAAACTTTTAATAAGGTTTGTATTTTTTATACTGAAATGTAATTTTTATTGTGCAGCTTGTATAGTTTTATATTAAATGTCTTGTAAACCACCTGGAGATAATTTTAATGAAAGGCGGTATAAAAACTTAACAATAGATAAACAAACAAACCTTCTCAGGCGGACCAGCCTAATAGATCCTTAACCTCTACAGAAGTGGATTGCGGCAGCAAATCCTACCTTAACCAGATGGTGGTCCATCCATGACAATGGGGAAATAACAGGAGTCCCCATCCATGGACCACCATCCTGATCAGAGCAAAAGACCAAATCAAACATGTGATCAGCATTATGCATCAGTCCCGTGTGACCACTTGGGATAGGCCCATAGTCACCATAGCTGCTATGAACTCCTGAGCTGCTCCAGAGAACCCAGTCCCAAATTGAACACTGAAGTGCCCCACTACCAACAGTCTGGGTGACTCCAGCGCCAAGTCCAAAATCAGGCCCATCAGCTCAGTTAGGGACTTGGTTGGGAAACAGGATGATTGGTACACCAACAGAAGTCCCAGTCTATCATCATCATTTTCATCATCATCATCATCAATTCAATTTCTATACCGCCCTTCCAAAAATGGCTCATCCTTGGTCTCTAGGCTTAGGTACACACATTCAATATAGGCCAATTTCCTGACAGAGATCCTAGTAAGCAAGATGGTATTCTTGTAGACCACAGCCACCCCACCTCCCTGCCCACATCCTCTCACCTGTTCCACCACAGAGTATCCTGCCAGGAGAAGCTGGGATCATACCAGACCACTAGCCTCTCCCAACCAGGTCTCTGTAATACATACCAGGTCAGCTCCTTCATCCACAATCATGAATGATCTCACATTTATTTTGGACCGACCTGGCATTACAAAGAAGCAAGGTGAAGGTCTGTGGGTGATTGGCACTACTTCTCAAGGTCAAAGAGTTGGCAGGCCAGTTGGAAGGTGAAACAGCTGTTAACTTTCTAGCTTCCCTTCCCCTGTAGCAGCTGGTTGACCTACCAATGCTGTTATCTTCATTGGTTCCCCACCATCACTGGAATAGCTGCCCTGGAGTCACTCCCTGTCTCCCCATCTCTGGGCAACCCAAGACACATACCTGCACTAGGCCCTAATGGTCAGCAGGAGTCTCTCCTTTAGGAACAGACACAATAAAGTCTGTCCCAGCCCTCAGTCCCACCTCGAAGGCCACCACCAAAGGCCAATCCCCTTTGCAGCCGACTTTGGTGGCCACCTGTAGGCGGCTCACCCACCAGCGGCCCACCTTTTAAAAGGGCCAGAAGTTTAGAGAGTCCAATAGACATGCCTCTCAGACAAACTTGGCCCAGCTGCAGGATGTTTTAGCAATTAAGGCAAGCAAGCAACAGATAGGTAAAGGTAAAGTGTGCCATCAAGTCAGTGTCGACTCCTGGCGACTACAGAGCCCTGTGGTGGTCTTTGGTAGAATACAGGAGGGGTTTACCATTGCCATAGGCTGTAGTTCAGGGCTAATGTACAGGTAATGTACACGCTCTGTGCAGCAGCTAGGGAGGCTGGTGGCGGCCTTGGGGCAAGCCACCACTTGCCTTCATTCCAGCTCCTCTCTGCTGTGCACTGTGTGCCTGTGCCAGCCATGCCTCTTGCACTGGGGTCATAGGCATGCCAATGCCAGGGTGGCCCGCCGGGGGACATGCCGTAGCGGGAGCAGATACCTCACTGGATGTTGGATTAAGGCGGTGTGGAGCTGAAGGGCTTGATAGTCACTGTGGCGATGGCGGCTGGGCTCATGCTCACCAAGTGCCTCAGTGGCTAAGGTTCCTGCTAAATGGGCTAAGAGGCACCTTTTGAAAGTGGTGATTCTCTTTATTTAGCAGAGGAAGAGCAACCGGCCCTATCCACCCACAGCACAGGTGTCTCTGTCATGTTTCCTTTTAGATTATGAGCCCTTTGGAGACAGGGAGCCGTCTTTCTTTCTTTCTTTTTCTTTCTCTTTCTTTCTTTCTTTCTTTCTTTCTTTTTCTTTCTCTTTCTTTCTTTCTTTCTTTCTCTATATAAAGCTCTTTGGAAACATTTGCTTTATTATTTTATTTTATTTAACATATTTATATACCACCCAAAACGCAAGTCTCTGGTGAACCTCTGATGAAAAGCGTTATACTTATTTTATTATTTATTTTTTACATTTTATATCCCACTCTTCCTCCAAGGAGCCCAGAGCGGTGTACTACATACTTACGTTTCTCCTCACAACAACCCTGTGAAGTAGGTTAGGCTGAGAGAGAAGTGACTGGCCCAGAGTCACCCAGCTAGTATAATGGCTGAATGGGGATTTGAACTCAGGTCTCCCTGGTCCTAGTCCAGCACTCTAACCACTACACCATGGTGGCTCTATACCTATTTGTTGTAGTAGTAAGGTGGGCTGTATCTCCATCCCTCCCAGTGACAAGTGCTGCATTCAGCATCTGGCTGCTTCCTTCTTCTTCTTCTTCTTCATTACTTCTCATGGAGTGAAGGAGAGAAAGGAAGCACCCAGCCAGTGAACAACGTGCTCGCCAACTGGGAGTGGACAAGGGGCTATGTGTTGCACTCCTAGCCAGCAAATGCTTTCTTCACTGGCAAGGTGTGGGAGGTGGGGTGAGAGGGCACCTCGGTGGCCCTGGCCCCCAGCAGCCCAGTGACAATTGTCCCCCCTTGGTGGCTCAGCACACAGGAAGTCTCATGTTCATTCCCTGTCATGGGAATGACTTCTCCCTGAAACCTTCAGCATAGACAATACAATACAAGTCAGCATAGACAATACTGAGCAAGATGAACCAATGCCTTGCCTCAGTGTAAGGCAGCTTCATATATTCGAAGAGACCACACAGAAGCAGCTCCCACACGGCAAAGCTGGCATTTGTCAAGGATTAAGCAAGACCACTAAGGGTACCGTTAAAATATACAGTGATCACGTTGCTTTAGCAATAGCTTCATTGTATACAAACTATGATGTGTATTTTGCTCCTCCCGCCACCTTTTTGGTAGTGAAACAAAACAGCCAGGGAAAGGGTTTGCAGAGGAAACGAGGCCACTTGAAGTGTTCCCAGCTAATGCAGCACAAAACATGGTAGATCGCGTCAGTATATTATGTGTATAACTGTATAAAAAAGATAAAAGCTTTATCTTGCAAGGATATAAACAATATCCTGCATCCTTACAGTCCAATTTCACATTTGAATGCCTCTAAATACATGGAAGCAATGCATGCTTACGTGGGCAATGTACTGGCCACAAAAGACAGGAAGGGGTATCTCTTTAGGACAGCCTGATCCGGCTCAAACAAAAGGTCAGAAAAGCCAAACAAATGGCTGTTTCTGTTCTAGCCCCTGTGACTAATGCCTTTCTCTCTATATAGAAATGATTCTGTTTTTGCATGAGGTCATATTCTTTCTGAGTACAATAAATAAATAAACAGTAGCAGCCACCTTCCCACCATAACTATTGCTGGAGAGAAGGAGGTCCAGGGGTGGATTAAACCTTTTGCCGCCCATAGGCAAAAAGGCTTTTCATTCATTGGATTTCTATACCGTCCTTCCAAAAATGGCCCAGGGCAGTTTCTCAGAGAAATTAAATTAAATTAAATTAAATTAAATTAAATAAGATGGCTCCCTGTCCCCAAAGGGCTCACAATCTAAAAAGAAATGTAAGATAGACCCCAGCAACAGTAACTGGAGGTACTGTGTTGGGGGTGGATAGGGCCAGTTACTCTCCCCCTGCTAAATAAAGAGAATCACCATGTTAAAAGGTGCCTCTTTGCCAAGTTAGCAGGGGTTGCCAAGTTAGCAGGGGTTTTGCCACCCTTTTACCTTAAACAAAAAAGGTTTGCCTTTTTTTTTTGTAATAAGGTAAGGAGTGGGACTTTCTCCTCGCCCACTCCACCCTTGCTGCAGCTGCCATTGCCCACAGAGAGGGGCAGCAAAATTTGAGGAGGGGCAAAATTTGCTGCTCCTCAAATTTTGCCGCCATAGGCAAATGCCTACTCTGCCTCTCTGTTAATCCACCAGAGGAGGTCATCCTAAACTTCCTATATAGCCCAAGTAGGTTGGTGGATCTACCATCAGAGTTTCCAATGGTTTTAGAAGAACAGAATAGCCCTTCTGAATAGATATAATTTGGGAATATTTATATTTTTTGTTTAATAAATGCCTACCCTGCCTTTCAGGCACAGTGCCTCTCAAGGCTGTTTGCATAAAAAGCAATTAGTGTAAATGCTCATGTATAAAATGTATCAAAAAAACTCAATGATTATTAAAACCAAGAAGAGTAGCAAGTTAGAACAAAACACATTTGCTGACAAGGTGTTTACTGCACAGACAAATACAAAGGACAACAAAGGTTTACTGGAAAACATAGATTCTCAGAGTCATTTTCAATGCCATAGATGGAGATTGGTGGCTCTCCTCAAGAGTCACCATCAAATAATAAGCAAGACTAAACCTTTATAGTTGGTGCCGAGGAACACCCACCCCAACATGTGATTAGGATGGGGTTGTGCAGAGAGCATGTCCACCCTACCATAAATGGAGGACATCCCAACACACTGTCATGGTGTCCCTTAATTGTTTGTGGTGGTGGTGGGGCATTCATGCAAATCTATGCACTTTAAAACCCTGTTTAAATTGTATTTTTTACAGTATGGTATTTCCTGTAATTTTCTGTTATGCTCATTACTATAAAATAAATGCTCATTGCTATTAGAATAAGATCATTTCCTCTCTGGTCTACTACCATTAAGTTTGCAATGTCAAAACATGCATCCATTACAGGGTAAGGCAGTGATAAAATGCCTGATTTAGCAGACTGCAGCGGAAGAGTGTCTGGAGTATGTGGAAGGATTAGATCTTTCTCAGGAAAGCTAATGAGAGCAGAAACAGTTATTGGAGTTAGGAGATACTAGAAAACCATTGTTCCTGGAAAAAACAGGAAGGGTAGAGTGTGCCATATTAAAGTAACATAGAGCCATTAAAGTATAGAGCCATGGATCAAACATTCTTATTCACTTCTCATCACCTCCTGCGTGTTTCCAGGAGATATATGCATTTTTTCCAAGCAGGATTTATATTCTATACTGTGTTATGTTTCTACCTGGATTTTGATTATTCATTATTCATCTTTTTGAGGAGCTATTCTAATAGCAGAATTGTTGCTTCCCTTTTGGAAGACTTCAAGCTTGCTTTTGGTATTTTGAATTGGGGAGTGTGTGTGGAAAGAGCATATTATGCCACTTAGGAGAACTTGGTGAAGGCCAAAATGCATTTGGCTGGATGTCTACATCTTCATTTTCAAATTGTCTGCTTTTGAGTGATGGGCCTTATACTCATTTATTTTCAACCCTCTTTGTTTTATGGGATTTATTTTTGCACTTTTTTTCTTTCACCATTGTCTATATATCCATTTTTATTCAAGATTCTAAATTGTGATACAAGTTATATTAGACACAACATTAGTACATTGTTATGCAGTTTTTACATTAGCAATAAATTGTACATGTTGATGTTATGACTCTGGTAATATGAGCTGCAGTTGGAATGTTAGACAAGGACTATAGAATCCCCATTCAGCCATGAGGCTTACTAGGTGATCTTGGGCCAGTCACTATCTTTCAGCCTAACCTACATCACAAGACTGTTGTAAGGATAAAAGGGGAGAAACCTATGTACACCGCCCTGAATTTCTTGGAGGAAGAGTGGGAAATAAATGTGAGTAATAATACAAAATCACCTTTCTCTGTACTACTTGGAATTTACTTCTTTACTAGAGTTACTGCTTCTGTTTTGCTGGCCATCCTTCCCAACTGTGTTGCATACTAAAATTGTTACAGAAACAAAAACTCAGTATGGTTGCCACCCTGGTCCATCACTCAGTCAAACTTAGACTTCTCTTTCCCCCCTTTTAGATTATAAGTGAACAATAATCTCCACTTGCACTTCACCAAACTACAGAACTGCACAGAAACAAAATGCAAAATGTGTGCAGTGACTTTGCTGCAGAGAATTGCCTGCATCTTGGTCACAGAAATTGAGAAACATGGAGTGCATCGGGGCCCCCAGATGTTCTTGGACTTCAACTCCCAGCATCCTCAGCTGCAGTGGCCTTTGGCAGGGATTCTGAGAGTTGAAGTCCAAGAACATCTGGGGGCCCAACGTTGAGGATCCCTGGATAACATGATAGTCTTTAATACAAGCAATATATATTTACAAAGTCGGGTATTAAGACGGAAATGAAAAGCAGAATATTCAGTGGTTTGTCAGCATATAAATCTGAGTGTATATTTCTATATATCCCTTTGAAATGAATTGACAATGCAAACCTTTCAGGAAAATATAGCCCAATCCCATGCATGTTTACTTAGCATGAAGACCCATGGGGCTTACATGCATCCATGTCAGTTTGCATAGAATTGCAGCACATGTCTATGATGTCATTCACACAATCAAAAACTTTATTGGAAACTGCGAAAAAGAACGAGAAGAATGCTGATTGACTTTTTCACTGTGGCCTTTCCTTCTGAACGCAAGAAATATCCCATCTACAATGAGAATTTTTCTCAGTCCCCCATAGTTCTGGACCCTGACACAATTTCCTTTAATTTTAAGATGCATCTATCTCTTGCATGTTCTATCCAGGTTTGGGAGCGGTTTGTGCTTCCAATTTTCAGTTGTGTGAAAACAAAGTAAGAGGAAAACCTGGGAAGTGATTGTATGCAAGCACAGTAGGAGGAAAAGCTATCCAGGTTTTCCTCCTATCTTGCTTTCACACAACTGAAAATTGGGAGAACACACAGCTCCCAAACCCGGGTAGAACACAGGTTTTGATTGTTTGAATGACCTCTATGTATGTCTAGTCAGAAGTACTGTAGGTCCCATTAAGTTCAATGGATATGTTTTTGGACTACAACTCCCATAATACCCACCCACAGTGGCCTACAATCAAGGATTATGGGAGTTGTAGGCCAGCATTGGTAGGAGGGTCAAAGTTGTGCAGCCCTAATATAGTGGGATGCCAAAATCAATGTATCTCTTGAAGTGTGGGGGATCAGGGGCATATCTAGGGTAGGGCAGGCAGGACACGTGCCCTGGGTGCCACTTGAAGGGGGGTGCCATTTTTGAAAAATAAAAAACAAAATTAAAATGGCCACCAAAACCAAAATGGCCACCATGCATGCTCAAATGGCCTCTGTGAGGCTCTAGGCCAGTGGTTCTCAATGTGTGGGTCCCCAGATGTTGCTGAACTACAACTCCCAGCATCCCTAACCAAAGGACAATGGGGCTAGGGATGCTGGGAGTTGTAGTTCAGCAACATCTGGGGACCCACACGTTGAGAACCACTGCTCTAGGCCATGCCAGGACTCACAGAAGCCATTTGAGCATGTGCAGTGGCCATCTTGTTTTCAGCGGCCATTTTTTTAAAAAAGTTATTTTTAAAAATGTATTTGGGTATTTCATGAGCCCCAGCATACTGAAATGTGTAGTTTTCCAGCATTTTTTGGTCTGGCTACGTCCACTGCTAAATAGTTTTTGACGAGCTTGACTTGTATTTTTCAGCTGATATAATGGTAAAGTTATCTGAAAGATGGCTGTCAGAGGTTTGGACAGGGGGCACAATTTCAGTGCTTGCCCTAGGTGCTATTTTCCCTAGATACACCTCTGTGGGGGATACTTAAAACTTTGCTTCTAAACTGCTTTGGATATTTTTAATAGACTTTTATAATGTTTAAGTATTTTTCCCTAGCATATAGTATCTACCATCGTAAATTAAAATGTTATTTTATTGAGCCAGCATGGTGTAATGGTTAAAGTGTTGGACTAGGACCAGGGAGACCTGAGTTCAAATCCCCATTCAGCCATGATATTTATTTATTTATTTTTACATTTATATCCTGCTCTTCTTCCAAGGAGCTCAGAGTGGTGTAGATACTGCTGTGCATCCTCACAACAACCCTGTGAGGTAGATTAGAATGTGAATGTAGGTTAGGGGTGTAGCTCTTTGCTGGGTGACTCTGAGACAGTCAGCCTAACCTACTTCACAGTAGGTTAGAGAGAGAACCCAGTTCTCTCTCAAGTTAACCTACTTCACAAGGTTGTTGTGAGAAGAAATTTAACTATGTACACCGCTTGGAGGAAGAATGGAATATAAATGTATAAATAAATAAATACTTGATGCTTCTTTTATATGTCTGAATTTATGTCCTGGTTTTCCTAAACAGATTTTCCTTTATTTAACAGATGGCTTTGATCCTGGGTTATTCAGAAGTTCTGACAACCACAATGCCTCCTGCTTCCTGAAAATGCATTATTTTTAATATAATATACAGAAAAGGTTTAAAAAAAAAAAAAGATGCCTAGCAACACAGGAACACTGGAAGCTGCCTTATACAGAGTCAGACCATTGGTCCATCCAGCTCAATATTTATTTATTATTTATTTATTTAGAACATTTATATACTGCCCCATACAAAAAAAATGCCTGGGCAGTTCACAATATAAAATCATTAAAACATTAACATAATTGAAACAATTTAAAATACAATTTAAAAAACTCTAAAACCGAAGCTTTAAAACGAGTTAGGCCATCTCCTGATGAAGTTGACATGGAGAAACAGATTTGGGTGTCATCAGCATTCTGTAATCACCGTTGTTGAACATGGTCAGGTATGCAAAGAACCTGCAGGATATTTTATGTATTTATTGAACAGATGTGTAGCCTGCCTCTCCAAAAACGATTCAAGGCAGGAAACTCCATTAAGCTGATGCTCCACTAGTTGGTTGCATTCGGAAGTTTAAAACAGCAGGACGCAGCGAATACTGAAAGAGAATGGGAAAAGATTAACTCATATATAAGATTTGGTTTTACTGCTACGCCTGACTGCCCCTCTACATGTGCTTCAAAACTAGTATATGCTGTGTGTGTTGCAGTGCGGCCCTTCCCTGAAGGGGGGTGAGGCCCTTGCCTCAGCCAGGGATATAAGGAGGGGCATAGGGAGTAGCAAGACCCTCCAACCATGCATGCCATCCCGCAGGCCTTCCTGCCACCTACTGCCACTGCCTTTGCTCAGCTCACTGGGACATACAGTTCATTTCCCCCCGCCCCATTGAGATGTGCCTCTTCTTTCCTCTCTTCCCACCCACTCATGCCACCCCGCAACCCCCACGGCCAATGCAGGCTAGGAATCCCCTTTCCACCACTGCCTCATTTGTTGCATGGGCATCTGCAGGACTTTTCCCAGTGGGGGTGGGGGGAGCCAAGAATCCCATAACTCCTTCCCTGGGAGTATGCCCTATTGAATTCAATGGGAACTGGCTCAAACTAGGGTAGGGGGGGAGTGCCCCCTCTTGCCCTCCTCCAGATACCCATGACTTGATGGTATACAGGGGTATAGCTATAAATGAGTGGATGGGTTCAAAGAACACAGACCCTCCAGCTCCTGAAGGCCCACCAACGCCACCCCTCCCTATTTTCTCCATTATCTCCCTCATTCTAAAGGACTGTCAGGGAGAGGGGTGAATAAGGGCCCCCTCTCTCTTAGCTACGCCCCTGGTGGTATAGTCTGAAATTTCTTCCTACAGCTGCTGCTGCTACTACTACTACTACCACCACCACTACATATATATATATATATATATATATATATATATATATACACAGCTTCTCAGCAAAGTTCTCAGAGTGGTTTACATAAAAAATAAACAAACATTGTGGGTATCCTCACGATCACTGGAAAGTGGGATAAGGGAGCTTAGCCCAATTTCCAGTCAGCGTAAGAACCAGCCGCCTCACAGGTGAGGCCAGTGGTTCCCTGGCGGCTAGCCTGCCAAAGTAGCCCTCCCCTTAGCCCAGGTTAGCGGAGTAAGCGCTACGCTAACCCGGGCTTCCTGATCATGTATTGCCGTGGCGCGGCTCCATGCCACAGCAACACACGAGAAGACTCCTGGGCTTGGGGATCTCTCCAGCATGCCCCGTGCACTTGCGCGGGGCATCCTGGAACTTCCTGCAGCCCCCGATCACTGCAGCCCCCACTGGCTCCATGACAGCAGTCATGTGGGCGGCCGATCTGGCTACCCAGGGCTGCAGTACTGGTTGTCTGTGGGGAGAGTGGGCTAAGCCCGCTCTCCCTGCAGAACCCCCTCCGGCCGACAGGTCTCACTGATCATGAGACTCGCCTCATTATGTATTAATAAAAAATCTAAAGGGCTCTAAAATGAGGGATAAAATGACACATGAAAGAGACACCAGCAACCGCCCCTGGTGGGATGCTGTGCTGAGTAGGGAGAGGGAGAGTTGCTCTCCCCCTGCTAAAAAAAAGTACACCATTGCTCAGTTAGCAAATTCCATGCCGGAGCATGCTGAGCACCTGTTTGCAGATGGGAGGAGACAACATAGTATTCTTCGCCTCAGGCAGCAAAGTGTCTTGGGCCTCCCCTGGTGAGCAGAGGAGCAATTTGGACAGAATACCCCCTCTCATGTGATATGGGGAAGGCACTCCAGCCCTCCCGGGTAATATGGATACATGGCCCCTCCTCTCACACAATTAGGGCAAGGCACCCACGGTCCTTATCATGCTTGCTGGGGCTAGTGGACGGAGCATTGTCTGAACCAGCCCAATGAACGTTTTCATCTTGGGTTCTCCTCTTCTGCCTGGCCTGAAAAAATGGCAGCAGGTTACTCTGACTTGAAAAATGAACATGGGCATGAAACGTGGGGACCTTACCATTTCCCTGCATGTAGCAGCTCAAACCCTTCACTGATTTTCTCAAAAGGCAACGTGTGAGTTATTAGTGCATCAGTATTACATTTCTTTTTCATGTAATCAGAAATCAGTTTAGGAAGAGCATCTTTTAACTTCCAACCTAGGGGAAAAACAAAACAGTGGGGTCAGTCAGCACAGGACACTTTAAAGAGGGGTGGGGGTGGGGATGTTGGCAAGAAGAAAGGATATTTATACCTCGAGTTTCATACTGCATTGCCCCCAGACCCATTCATTTGGTCTGTACCACACTGTCAAATCCGGTTCACAGACCAGCTTGATGCTACGTTCAACAACACTTTGGGTCCTAAGCACAAGATTCTAAAGATACTAAAAACACTGCATGGTGAGGTCACCAGCTAAATGGGACTAAGAATCAGAAAAATCCTTCTTTACAGGAGAGCAGAGCTAGTCTTGAGGTAACGAGCATCACTAGTTCCCTTTGCTAAGCAGTGTTCACCTTGGTTTGCATTTGGATGGGTGACTACATGTGAGCAATGTCTGATGCAACATATCCCCCTTGGGGGATAGGGCCATAGATCAGTAATAGAGCATCTATCTGCATGGAGAAGGTCCCAGGTTCACTCCCTGGCATCTTCAAGTCGGACTGGGAAAGATCCTGCCTGGAACCTTGGAGAGTTTCTGCTAGTGAGTGTAGATAATACTGAACTAGATGGATCAGTATTGACTCGGTATAAAGCAAATCCCTGTGTTGCTATGTAGACTAAGAGGGGCAGACTTTGGGGATCTACTGTGTTTTTCACGAGGACCCCAAGGTCTACCGACAGTTGCCAGGTGCAAAATAGTTGCTTGGGGAGGATGTAAGGCTAGAATTAAGGAACAGGGTGCTTTTTAGCACATGCTCAGACCAGGGATTTATTTTTAGTGTCAGAACTCAGCCATGCAGTGTCTCCAAGGTGCTGCCCCTTGGAGTCCCACTGATGCTGCCCCACAAACAATGGGGGCCCACCCTTATAGGCGGGTCCTGCCTAGAGCTGGTCCTACGTCAGGGTCCCTGCCATCTTCTACTGGCACTGGAACAGGGAGATGCTTTTGGTCTGGAGTACAGCAAGTAGAAGTTACTGATCCTTTGGCTAGGAGGCCAAGGCAGAAAGCAGCACTTCCAGTATTTACACCAAGTGTGGCCTTCATACTGCCTGCCAATCATGAAGCTGATGTTGTATAGCGGCACTATTCCCTTCAGGGACCTTTTCAGATAGAGAAACCTAAACTCACATACCCACCCTCCTAAGTAGTTCACAGGATTAAGTCCCAGTTTCAGCCCAGGGGATTTCCGATCAAGTTGCAGAGTCCCTAAGAAGCGAGTGCTACTTGCTGAACTTTCAGAATTTTATTTGCATATGCAAGAAAATCTAATTTTTTAAAAAATTGCTACCACATCAGGCACAGCTATCGTCGATACTCTTCCATACTCATAAGACACACACTTATTCCTCGTTCATTTGAGATTCCATGACTACTTATGCTCAAAGGTGGCCCAGTAAATCTTGGTGCCTAAGGAAGAAAAGTCAAATAGACCCACTGTGGTGGTTAAAATCAAACAAAAAGCCAAATGATAATGTGACACTCTTTAATAGTGCCTCCTGTTCCTTCATAATAGGGAGTGAAGTGGTGGCAGAATGTCAGCCGTCACTTCATCCTGCATTGTGGAGTCAGCCATACTTATTTACAGAACCACGAAATGTAGCTTGCACATTCATGAGATGAGCATGTACATGTGTGTGCACAATTCACTGAAATAGGACATGCAAGTCCTCTTTCACATCCTATTTCAGTGAATTGCACAAACGCAAATACATGCTGGCTGATGTACTGTGCAATTTTGTAGGTGTGTTGTAACAATGCATTCATGAAGCTGCATTTCCACAATCTTTGTGCATGTACAAGAGTATGCAACTGCATGAATGCAACATTACATCATGCACATACTGTAATATTGCACATTATGTTAGCCACTATATGTGTCATACTGTCATATGACCCATCTGAGCCAATCCATACCTCCAAGCAAACACCCCAACAGTTTCTTCCCTGAGAGGATCTGTGTGGGATCCAAGGAGAGCTGTGATCCTGGCGGAGGTGCTCCTACCAGCACACAGGTGCCATGACCCACGTGGCAGGATGCAAGGGCAGCTACCTGTTGAGACATAAGGACAAACCACCAAAAAACCTGAACTTTTGGAAGAGGCTTCTGCTCAGATTCCCACTGTCAATTTCTGCATCATTTATAAAACAAGTTGTTCCAATAAGAACTAATCTGCATACATTCTTTTCACTATCCCTACAACTTGTCTAAATTTGGTTCACATTGGTTACGTGGTCCACAGGTTATACCTCTTAACACCTCAAACATTGATACATCTGTCATCTTGAATAGGGATGGAAGATATCATTACTAACTACACCACTGAGGTGTTCCTATGTGCCACTCACTACAACTATACCAAATTTGGTTCAAATTGGTTAGATGGCCCACAAGTTAGCCCACTTGCACCTCAAACATTTAAGCATCCACCATCTAGAATTGGGGTGGATGACATCATTACAGACTATGCCATTGAGGTGTCCCTATGTACCCCTACAGCTGTAGCAAATTTGGTTC
Organism: Hemicordylus capensis; assembly: GCF_027244095.1. Taxonomy (NCBI): domain Eukaryota; kingdom Metazoa; phylum Chordata; class Lepidosauria; order Squamata; family Cordylidae; genus Hemicordylus; species Hemicordylus capensis. The sequence goes on along the minus strand of NC_069661.1, from coordinate 30,986,222 downwards.
AAAATTGGTTAGGTGGTTCACAAGTTAGCCCACTTGCACCTCAAATGTTTATGTGTCTGCCATCTTGAATGGGGGGGGTGACATTATCACAAACTACACTACTGAGATGTCCCTGTCTGTCATTCACTACAACTGTACCTAAATTGGTTCAAATCGGTTAGACAGTCCACAAGTTAGCCCACTAGCACCTCAAAAATTCACGTGTCCACCATCTTGGATTGATGTGAATGACATCATCATGAACTATGCCATTGGGGCATTCCTATGTGTCCCTACAGCTGTAGCAAATTTGGTTCAAATCAGTTAGGCAGTTTATATCGCTGTTTACAACAATCAATTATTATAACACAACAATTATAACAATTTAAAACAATGTAATGCAACTGAAAACCATTTAAACCTTCAGTTCTCTGAAAAGATATTGATGATCTCTGGCCAAAGACATATGTACTTAGTTCGCACCTGCAGCCAAATCACTATAGTGGACCTGGCCTCAGTCAATCACAATTTAATTATATCCAAATTAGAGTACTGTAACATGCTCTATATGAGGACGCCTTTGAGGACAATCCATACATTTCCATAACATCAAAGAACTTGGAAAAACCCTAGTCTTGGATTCAGCTAAATACAGTAATCTCAAAATTGCATGTTTTTATAAGTTGGGAAAAGAATGCAACAATCACCATTCAGAAGTGAGGAAAGAGGTTGTGTTAGGTGCCATAATATCCCTTATCAAGAACGCTTCTGCCCTTGTAGCTCGGGAGATATGGAAACTGTAGGTCATGTTTTATTGCACTGTAACTGTTATCGAGATCTGCAAACCTCTCTGATTTCTCCTTTTTAAATTTAAATTGCCAGGAGAAACGAATGCATTTTATGTTTCACTTTTATCAGATCAGCAGTCTAACATTACATAAAATGTAGCTATGTTTTGTGCAGCTGCAATTCAAATTCATTGTAAATTAATTACTTCCCCTATTAATCCAGATTCATAATTTGGAAAAGGTTATCTATTGTTCTGTGCAATGTAGACTTAAGTCTTAGATAATATGAGTCTTAGAAGCTAGAATTTATAGCAAGAAGAGCTGCACAGAATATACAATATCGTTATTTAGTATTTACTATTATTATATACTAGCTGACCCGTGCGGCCGCCGCCGCCCTGCGGGGGCCGAGTGCGGCCGCCGCCGCCTCGCCTCCGCAGCCGGGCCCGGCCAGTCCCGCCGCCTCGCCTCTGCGGCCCGGCCAGTCCCGCCGCCTCGCCTCCGCGGCCTGGCCAGTCCCGCCGCCTCGCTTCCGCGGCCGGGCCCGGCCAGGCCAGGCTACCTCTCTCTCTCCTCCCGCCCCCCGTCTCCGGCGGGGCAGAGTGCGGCCGCCGCCGCCAGCGGGCCTGGCCGGCCCCAGAGTGCCACCGCCGATGCCGCGGCCGGCCCCAGAGTGCCGCCATCAGGCCCGCCGCCTCGCCTCCGCGGCCCGGCCAGTCCCGCCGCCTCGCTGGGCCCCGCCGCCTTGCCCCGCCTCGCTGGGCCCGCCGCTCGCTGGGCCCCGCCACCACGGCCTGGCCCGCCACCATCGCTCTGGGCCCGCCGCCTCGCCCCGCCACACGGCCGGGGCCGCCGCCACCTTGCTGGGCCCACCGCCTCGCTGGGCTCCGCTGCCGCAGCCCTGGGCCCACCGCCTTGCCTCCGCAGCCGCCCAGCAAGCGAATTCTCCTGGGTGTGCTGCCAGCCAATCAGGCGCCCCCTGCAGCCCAGCCAATCAGCTGGGCTGCCGGGACGCATTTCTCCTGGGCACACCCAGGAGAATTATATATATAGATTGTAGAGAGTATTTCATACTTCTAATTTGCTGGTCAAAGACCGTAATAAAGACATTTGAATTTGAAAGGGGCTGCAGAAGATGTTTATATAACCTCTTTTTGAAAACTTTAGATAATGTCGGAAGATACAAAATGGAAAACTGAGCCAATGCAATTAGTGCCAAGATAAAGGTCGTACCTCAGTATCAATGCGTCCAATTACTTCAAAAGCATAGTCTACACCAAGACCAGTCATCTCCACGAGCACCTCATTAATGGGCTTCTTGAAATCTTGAGGAGAGATGCACTCAGTGGCTCCTAACTCTTTGGCCTTGGGAAACTTAGCTTTGTTGATGTCAATCCCAATAATCCTGGATGCTCCAGCTGCTTCGCAGCCCATAATAACAGACAGACCAACACCTCCCAAACCAAAGACAGCACAAGTAGAACCAGGCTCCACCTGCAAAGCCAGAGATACAGGAAATGTGGATTGAGGATTTGCGGGGACATACCAGGCACAGCTCGTGAATGTGCCTCCGGGGGGGGGGGGGCTTCTTTAAGGTAAACGGAGCCGGTGCTCTGTGCTGCCCAGCAGCCCCTGCGCTGGGGAATCGCCTCCACCACTCACCTGGCCGCTGGTGGGGGCTCGCCTCTGCCGGAGCCAAGTGAGTGGCGGAGGCGGTTTCCCGCCATGGGAGCTGCTGGGCTCAAGCACAAGTTCCATTTGCCTTAAAGAAGCTGCCCGCCCCCCAGAGGAGAGTTCATGAGCCGCACCTGGGATATACACATTGTGGCAGGCTCAGAGGCCTGAGGGGGTGACTGGGTAGGATCAGGGCAGACAAGAAGGGAACAGGCACAGAACAGGCCTGTGTGTTTGACCATCCAGTTCTGACAAATGTGTACCACCCCACTAGTGCTGCGTGGCTGTAGGTGCTCCCACCACAGCCAGCTCAATGTAGTACCTGCCATTTCCAGCTCTTCAGGGGAATGCTCTGTGTATGTGGTGGGTGATTTTCTGTGGAAGTGGAGCCCGTGGGGACAGCTGAGAAGGTGAATGGGGATGCTGGGAAGGCACAAAGGGGCCATCTGAGAAGTGCAGTTCTTCCCACCATTTTCCCCACAGGGAGTGTACAGAGGGGGATAAGCAGCCTTTCTTTTACCTGTTCCCCTAATCATGTTAATTGATTCTCACCTTGGCAGTATTGATGGCAGCGCCATAGCCAGTAGAAAACCCACAACCAAAGAGGCAGACTTTTTCCAGAGGCGCATTGTCGTCAATTCTTACAATGGCAGCATCAGGAACAACAGTGTATTCGGAGAAGGTGCTCGTCCACAGGAAGTGATAAATCACTTTCCCTTTGCAGGTGAACCTGCTCGTCTTGTCTGGCATCAGGTTTTGACAAGGTTCATAGAGACTGTGTGCAGAGAGAAATGGCCCTCTTCAGTCACTACTGTACAGGGGTACACCGTGCTGGGCAGTCAGCATTCCAAATAATGGGGAGTCGCTCTTCCTGGGTACAATGCAGTCTGGCTTTGCAGACAAACATTTTACTTGGGGAGAGCTGGGGGTGTGGCTGTGGTGCAATCTGGTGTGTGGGTGGAGCTACCCAGTGTCCCAATGTGGGTGGGACTACCCAGGGCTCCCATTTGCCCTGTGTCACAGTACAATAATGACTGAACAGGGCTTTAAACTGGACTAGCTGTCCATTGTCAACATTATGGGAAAACACAAACAGATCACAGAGGAACTGAAGCAAACTTACTGGGACTTGAGGCAGCAATTAGCTTTGGGACTCAAACAGCAGCCGCACTCTCCACACTGGGGAACACAAAGAGGAATGACTTTGTCACCTTGCCCGGGGGGAAGAAACATACACACAATTAAATATTTCTATGTTGAAATTTTTGTGAACAGAACTCACAGGCTGTTCAGGGAAGTTTCAAAGATAAAACCCATTCTTTTATGAAAATTCAGTTAAAGCAAAAAAGGGGTAATTATGGATGTGGCAGCGCCAACTGAAGTCCAAAAAGTGAGGAGATTTGATGGCCCATGATGGGAGGCATGAGACCTGATGTCCACGGGCTTATATACTGAACAGTGCCCCACTGATCCAAGAGCAGCACATGTGTACTCGTTCCATGTGATTCTAAACCTCATCCCTCGGAGATGCTCCATCAGTGCTAACAAATGTGTCAGATCTGAAGCCACATACTTCCCACCACTTCTAATGGGAGAAGCATCGCTTCAGCACTGATGCAATTCTTAGCAGCCATGGAGCCTCTCTGGGTTTGCTAGCAGCATGGACAGGATTTGGAATCACATGGAATCAGTGATCTGTGTCCCCCTCTTGGCAGAGTGCTGTGCAGTATTTAAGTCACTATTCACAAACTGCACATATGTTGAACATAACATGTGAATAGGCCTTGGGACTCTCTTCAAAAGTATAGATGCATCTAATTCTGGTACCTGAAAACTACCTCAAACAGAAAGACCTTTCCTAATATCAGTTTATATTACTCATTTCTATTCATCTGAAGGACTGCCTGCTCCCATATAAGTGAATTATAATGAGTAATAGGATATTATATATAATTAGCAAAATATTAGGACATTACAGATAATAAGCAACACATGCCCAATATATGAGAATACATTTGAGTAAAATATTAGGTTATTATATAGTAGGGTAGGGCAGTTTTCACAACCACAAACTAGATAGAAGACAAGTCCTACTCAGTTTCGAAATCTGGGTGTGCTCCCATTTTGAGATTGTGTGTTTGATTTTTAAAAAGTAGGAGGTGGGGAATGTCCCCAGGGGCGTATCTAGGGAAAATAGCCTAGGGCAAGCACTAAAACTGCGCCCCTGTCCAAACATTTGACACCTATCTTTCAGATAACCTTACCATAATATCAGCTCAAAAATGATTGATTGATTGATTTTTTAACTGTTTTATGATATTTGTGAACCGCCCTGAGCTATTCTGTAAGGACGATCTAAAAATCGAATAAATAAATCGAACAAATAAATAAAAATAATAAATAAAATACAAGTTCAGACACTTTCAGGAGAAACAGGTTGTAAGCAACACACACATGCATACACACATACAACCACACATGTGGCACATATGCGCCAGTCAGCTTCCCAAGGAAATGCAGCACATCCATGTGCTGGGCATGCCTGCAGAGAGCTAAGCAGTGAAAGCTCTCTTTAGCAAATGCTCTGCCACCCAGCACACCTCACTACAGGTTGCTGCCTCCAAGAAATCCAGGGATGGGTTTTCTGTCCAAACAGCCTTTGCCTTAAAGGGAGATGGTTGCAATGGGAAATCCTAGGGGCCCCAAACAATCTGAAATTATCCAGCAGCTTACAATAGGCTTGGATCCAGCAGCCTGATCAGGAAGAAGGTGGAAGTTGCAACGAGCCACAGAACAGCAAAACAGTGTGATATTTGAATCAGAAAAATTGTGTGTGTGTGTGTGTGTGTGTGTGTGAGAGAGAGAGAGAGAGAGAGAGAGAGAGAGAGAGGGTTTATAACAATAATCTACCAGTTTTCTGTTGTCTTTTTAAGGGATGTTTTGTCCACTTACTTTTGTGCCATTTATATCTGTTTTTTAAATGCTCGGGTCCCTTGCCAACAACTTTGCATTCTTCTGACTCCCTAGAGCAGCTATTTTTGTTTCCAGCAGCCTTAATTTTTTATTTTTAAAAAAATGGCTGCCACACATGCTCAAATGGTCCCTGCAAGGCCCTATGCCTTGCCAAGCCTCGCAGAGGCCTTTTGAGAATGTGCAGCAATCTCCAAGATGGCCATCGCACTGATCTTTGTAGGCCCAAACGGGCCTGAAAATCAGCTGGGGATGGGCTGTGGCGGTGTTCTAAGAGGCCGGCGAGGGGAGGGAGAACCTTCGCAGACCCTCCCCCCCCGCAGCCTTTAGGAAGCCCCCCAAAGGGGCTACAGGTTAAATTTTTTTTAAAAAAAAATCCATGAAGTTGGGAGGGGGTGGGGGGCAGCATAGCACTGGCACCTCCCCTCCCAGTGGCACCTAGGGCATGTGCCCTGGCTGCGCCCCCTAGTTTCGCCTATGAATGTCCCCAACCCAGATTCCATTACCAGCTTCTATCCAGCTGGGGCTTAGCAAATGACCAAGTTTCCCACCTCTGTCCTTGCTTTTATCTAACACAGAATCATATACTAAGAGTTCGCACATCTCCTGAACTAGGGTAGGAGGCTTATACATGTGAACAGCCCTATCGAATGATGTTTGCATTATCCTATATGAAGGAACATATAGAAGTTGAAAAGCTACTTTGTTGATATGACAGTATCACGTATACTAGTAGCAGCAAGAATATTGAAGAAAACAACTTGTTCGTCAGATCTAGAGTGGTGTATAAGCATTTAATTTTGTATAATGCACAAAGCTGTACCCCCCCCCCACCCGCCCAATTTCTTATTGAATGACTTAACTGCCTTGTCCTCACCTGGCTTTACACAAGTGACTTCTGGTCCAACACTTTCAACAATGCCAGCTCCTTCATGGCCCGCAATCACCGGGTACTTTATGTTAGGGAAAAAACCTTGCAATACGTGGTCATCTGTCCGACAGATCCCAGTGGCCACAATCTGTGTGGAAAATGCAAGACGACATTTCAAAATGTGCACCGTGCCTCGCACAGTTCTGACACTCACCAGGAGCTGGCACTGAACTAGTGTGCTGGAGGAGCAAAATAAGCCTCTCCCCTCCCTCAGTGTTCCCTGAAATAGGGATTCCCAGATTTTAATAACAGTATCCAGGGGCGCCCTTTGGGCCGGACTTCCCCGCAGGCCTTGGGGGTCCAGCCAGGCTGCCCAATCTCTCTCTCCAGGCCAGCCAGAGCCAGGCTCCATCCTTGGGACACAAGTGGTGATAGTGGGGATGGGCTGGATGAGAGAAGCTGCTGAGGGGTAGACAGCAGCTTCCCCCCGACTGGCCAATCTGAGGCAGCGGAGCCTGCACTGTTAGTGCACGCTAGTTGTACTCACACACACACGAGTGAGCAGCATCAGTGTGTGTCACACAGCCTCGTGGTGCGTGGCACGCACGAGGGCTGTGAGGCACACACACACACGAGTGCTTCGAGGAGCTGATTTATCACCATGATGAGGGCCGGGGAGGCAGCAGGCAACTGGTGAGAGTCTGAGGCATGAAGCCTCTGACTCTCTTGGAAGCTGAGACTCTGGAGCACGTTGCTCATGAGGTGGCTTTGGGGAGAAAAAGGAGAGGCACTACTGCAGCAGCGCCTTCAAGGCAGCCAGATGGGTGATTTTCTATCTTTCTCTGAAGCTGACTGTGACTCCCAAAAAGATGTCCTTAAGGGCTGTGTGACTCTCAGGGACATATTCAGGTGGAAGGGCAGGTTGCTGAAATTTCCTCTCACCTATATAGCACCAGCACGGTGGTAGCTACACCACCACCTAGTCTGGGATGTTGGCTACTGTGTTGGGTTAGGGCCAGTCATTATGAACAGCAGATAATGTAACTCTGGGTTTTACCACTTCAAACTGCACTTGCAGGGTGCTCAAGGCTTAAATAGTCCTGGTAGATTATCTTTGTCTGAAGGTCAACAGGAGATATATTGCTCCATTGATCTTGTTGAATCTCTCAGATCTTTTAAGTAGATCTTGCTTGTTGTTATGCAAGTTTCAGCTGCAACCTCACAAAAATTAGTTTTGAAACTGTGTGTTTGAACAAATTTGATTAAGTTGCAGGCTTTATTATGGATGTGAAATTTTAGTTTCCTTGATGCAGAATTTACGTTTTTTGTTTATTTACATGGAGTGCGCTTAGATCTGCCTACTGCCTCCTTGTCAGGCATGAGCAAAGAATGAGAGAATGATATAACCAAACCAATTGACTTTGCTTAGGGAAACCCCCACTGGTCTCCCTGCCAGGTCTTCCCAGGTGAGATATAAGATGCTTACCTACTGCAAAAATCATTCATACACAGGGGAACACAGCATTGTAAGACCATTTTACCTTGACTCGAATTTCATGAGCTCTTGGGGGTGCTACCTCCACCTCCTCAACAGAAAGTGTTTCACCTATTTCCCAGATGATGGCCGCCCTGCATTTAATCACCTGTGAAAATAAATGGCATCAAGTAGGTCAGAGGTTTGTTGGTTGGTTTGTTTTGCTGCTGCTTGTCTCTTTTATTCTAGACCACCTTGAGAAGCATTGTGCTGGAGGAGTAGGGTAGAAATAGGAACATAGGAAGCTGCCATATACTGAGTCAGACCATTGGTCTATCTAGCTCAGTATTGCCTACACAAACCGGCAGTCCAACGTTGCAGGCAGGAATCTCTCCAAGGTTCTCCAAGGTTGCAAGCAGGAATCTCTTTCAACCCTATTTTGGAGATGCCAGGGGAGGGAACTTGGAACCTTCTGCTCTTCCCAGAGTGGCTCCATCCCCACTGAGGGGAATATCTTACAGTGTTCACACTTCTATTCTCCCATTCATATGCAACCAGGGTGGACCCTGCTTAGCTAAGGGGACAAGTCATGCTTGCTATCACAAGACCAGCTCTCCTCCACAGACCAGCTCTCCTCCCCAGATTGTTGTAAGGATAAACATAAACCATGTACTGGTCTTCTTGGAGAAGAGTGGGACATAAATGTAAAAACAAATAAATGATGCACTATAAGATATTCCCCTCAGGGGATGGAGCTGCTCTGGGAAGAGCAGAAGGTTCCAAGTTCCCTCCCTGGCTTCTCCACGATAGGGCTAAGATTCCTGCCTGCAACCTTGGAGAAACTGCTGCCAGACTGTGAAGACAATACAGAGCTAGATAGACCAATGGTCTGACTCAGTATGTGGCAGCTTCCTATGTTCCTATGTAGTTTAGGCTATGAGATAAGTGACTTCCATGGAGTCACCTACTTTCATGGCTGATTAGAACTTGGGTCTCACTGATCATAGTCCAACACCATTAGCTTCTGAGTTGCCACTTAAAAAAATGGAATATACGCCTTTATATTTTATGAATGGCTTAATATCTACTACTACTACTACTACTACTTATATACCGCTTGAAATAAAGTTGGATCCCTGTCCCCAAAGGGCTCACAACCTAAAAAGAAACATAAAGTAGACACCAGCAACAGCCACTCGAAGTTGCTATGCTGGGGTTGGATAGGGACTGTTGCTCTCCCCCTACTTAGTGTAAGAGATCCACCACTTTAATAAGTGCCTCTTTGCTCAGTTAGCAGGGGTAGATATTATACTGAATTATTCTATCATTATTCACCATTATGTTCTCTAGAGACCTTTTTGGTGGTAACTTATTATTAACAGTAGCTGAAACAAAGTTTTTTCTTTTTAAAACATAGAACATATTTGTCAGGGTCCTGTCACCGTGGCCTGCCCACCAGGGGCGGTTGGTGATGACAATGGACCACTTCCTTGGCATCTGGATGCTACTCCGTTATCTCCAGATGCCATGATGGACCCCCGGCCAAGCCCAGCCAGCTCCTCCTGCCCCCCCGACTGAGCGCAACAAAAGGTCCGGCTTGAATGGCAAAATCTCACAAGGCCCAGGAGTAGGTTCACAAGATTTGCACCAAGATCTCATGAGGCCTGGAGATCTGGCTGGCCAGTGATGAGGGACCAGTCTGGTGAGAGCTGCCCAGTGAGTTGGAGCTCCAGGATCCAAGGGCCTAAAGGGGCAGGAGCATCGTAACAGGTGACCTGTGATGCAAACAGATGTCTGTGAGGAGGCGAGTTTGAGGGCCTGGACTCTGAGGCTGGAGCCTAAGCTGCTGCAAACATGGGCTACAAAGGGTGCCCAACAGTATTAATAAAATACATAAACATCAGCAGGCAGGAACCACTGTTTCCTTTGTCACAACTCTGTTCCCTTTGCACCGACACAATGCAAGCCTTGCAGTCTCTGTTTGGATAAGCTAATCAAAACCAAACATCTGATTCCGCTGCTGCTAGCAACTACGTAAGAAAATGGGTAAGGGATATGATTAGAGTGATACAGAATCCTCTTAGGACTGGGAAGTCCAACTTGATTGGGCTTGTTCTCTGCCCAAGACAGACTGGGCAGGGCAGGGGGCAGAAGGAACAGAGGGTGATCATGTCATGTGAAAAGGAGAACACACATTTATTCAGGGTGTAGCTTGTCCCAGCTGAATGGCTTGGGGTGGGAAGCAACATGTTAGAAAGAGAAATCCATTCATATATTGCAGCTCTGCCCTCATACCCTTGTATTTCCAGCCACCAAAAGCTAATCAAAATAAATCAGTCTGGAGAAGTGATACGCATGGAGCATTCTGCTCCAGTGTTCATAGGAGTTTTAATGTGAAACTAGGCTTATATCCAGGTAGAGGACTAGGGAACAAGTGGAGAAAGACTTGACTCGAATCCGACAGATTACAACATAGAGAGCATTTGAGGATCTTTGCTTAGGCAATATGTTTGGCAAATAAATTCTTTTCTGCCCATATTGCATCCACAAACTCATGTCCAGCCAAGTTGTTCAGGGTTGTGAGAGGGCTAGTATGTGCCCTTCCTCCCTTGAAGCAGAATTTGGAACTATCAATTACCCACTATGAAGTTTTTGATTAGTTCTTTTGTGGATAAAGTCTCTCGTATTCGTGCCAACTTCGACTCAGACTCCATAATTATTGTAGTTGATGCAGAGGTGTCCAGCAACTCCTCTTATGTGGTTAGGCTGGGTCAGTTTCAGTTCATGACTCCTGAGGATGTGGACAAGCTGCCTAGGATGGGGCAGCCTACCACCTATTCTCTTGACTCTTTTTCAACATAGCTTGTACTATCTGGCAGAAGGGTTGTTGTAGAAGGCCTGGTAGATATTATACATGCTTCTCTGAGGGAGAGCAGGATGCCTCCTTGTCTTAAGGAGGAAATAATTAGACTTCTTCTGAAGTAGCTTGTATTGGATCCCTCAGAGTTAAACAACTATGAGCCTGTCTCCAACCTTCCATGGCTGGGCAAGGTAATTGAGAGGGCGGTGGCCTCCCAGCTCAAAACAGTCTTAGAGGGAACTTATTATCTTGACCCATTTCAAACTTGCTTTCATATGGGCTACGGAGTGGAAATTGCCTTAGATGGCCTGATGGATGATCTCCAGTTAGGAACTGACAGAGGGAGTGTTACCCTGTGGTCTTTTTGGATCTCTTGGAGGCTTTCAGTACTATTGACAATAGTATACTTCTGGAGCATCTGAAGAGGCTAGGCATCCAGATGGTGTCCCTTGAAGACTGTTGCTCTGCAAAATCTGAACTTTTATATGGTGTCCCCTAGGGCTCCATATTGTCTCCACTGCTTTTAACATCTACATGAAACCACTGAGAAAGAGCATCAAGAGACTTGGTGGAGCGTGTTATCAGTATGCTAAAATCTAAAAATCTATGCCAAATCTATTTCTCCACGTCAATATCATCAGGAGAAGACATAACCTCCCTAAATGCTTGCTGGAGGCAGTGATGGGCTGGATGAGGGAGAACAAACTGAGATGGAATCCAGATAATACAGAGGTACTTATTGTGCGGGGTCAGAACTCAGGAGATGGTTTTGATCTGCGGCTTCTGGATGGGGCCACACATTCCCAGAAGAAACAGGTACACAGTCTGGGGGTGCTTCTGGATCCAAACCTCTCCCTGATGTCCCAGATTGAGGCAGTGGCCCGAGGTGCTTGCCAGCTGCATCTGTTTCTCGAAATAAACAGCCTCAGAATGGAAATAAGGGCTGAAATAAGAGCCTTCCCAATTCTTACAACTTTTTAAAAGGCAGTCAAGACACATTTGTTCACCCTGGCTATTAATTAGATACTGTTTTAATAGTTTGATGGTTTTTAATATTTTTAATGCTGTTCAAAATTTTTAATTGTTGTACTGTTTTAACTTTTTAACTTGTTGTTTGTATTGTTTTGTTGTAAACCGCACAGAGACTTGTGTCAAACAAACAAACAAACAAACAAACAGTGGTACATATGGTGGTAAATTTCAGACCTGACTACCACAATGTACTCTATGTGGGGTTGTGTTTGTACACAGCTCGGAAACTGCAGTTGGTACAGAATGCAGCAGCCAGGTTGGTCTCTGGGTCATCTTGGAGAGACCATATCACTCCTATACTGAAAGAGCCACAACGGGTACCGATACGTTTCCAGCTAAAGTACAGGGTGCTGGTTATAACCTATAAAGCCCTAAACCTAAACCCTAAGCTTAGGCCCAGGGCATTTAAGAGACCATCTTCTTCACCATGAGTCCCATCACCCATTGAGATCATCCGGAGAGGTTCATTTCTGGGCGCGGCAGACATGTGCATGCTGACACCACACACAGGCTGCAGGGAATGGGCGCCATGGCCAGAAAAGCAGCAGGGCAGCAGTGGAGCAAGTAAGAACCTGCTTATCTGCTCCCCACAACACCAAACCAGTTTGGCTGCAGGTGCCCAAGCCAGTTTGGCACTTCCCAAAGGAGGCGTCAAACCGGTTTGTGCACATCCCTACTACTCGCAGGACTGGAATTCAAGATATTAGAATCTGATTCACTGCAAAAAGACTTGCAATGTGTCTAAGATTTGATTCCAAATGGATTAACTGATTTTGGTTAATGTGTGAGGGTCTAGTGATGTAAGACTATGCAAGCTTCTGAATTTACACAAAATTCTTCATTTCACAAAACTGGGGAACAACTAAGTCTCAAGGCAGCTTTGTAGGTTACAATGTCAGGGCAATTGTTGCTTTCTTTTTATAGCACTTCCATAGTAACGTACAAGATGGAACTAGCAAGGGTGAGATGTGCCAGCAGCTAGTTTTGCACCCGGAGCGTATGTATCCTGCCCTTTTTGTGTGTTGCACTGCAAGCACGTTCAGAGCACGCACAGATTCCTTGCACTTTCTCTTTCCCTGCTTCATTTCTACATGGAAAGGTGATCTCTTTTTATAGACATTTCAAGGGATTTGAAACAGACAGTGCATAGAACAGCCAGGAATGGGGGCTAAATGTCACGGAGGAGGTTTTCATGCTAGTTTTTACACGCAGGATATCTTAATAAACATACATTCATGTTCTTTAATTCCCTGCCTGCAGGCTCTGAAGTGATATTGCCCAGAAACAGGTTTACAAGGGCATTTGCTGTTTGTGAGAATTGTGTATGGGCCACAATTAATATAATCCTACTGTATTAATTACATACCACAGATTACATAACAGAGAAAGGGCCCTTGATATTGCCCAGAAACAGGTTTACAAGGGCATTTGCTGTTTGTGAGAATTGTGTATGGGCCACAATTAATATAATCCTACTGTATTAATTACATACCACAGATTACATAACAGAGAAAGGGCCCTTGATATTGCCCAGAAACAGGTTTACAAGGGCATTTGCTGTTTGTGAGAATTGTGTATGGGCCACAATTAATATAATCCTACTGTATTAATTACATACCACAGATTACATAACAGAGAAAGGGCCCTTGCTAACTGAGCAAAGAGGTAAGTGGAGCATCTTTTTATGAAGTAGAGCAAGAGCAACTGTCCCTATTCAACCCCAGGACAGCATCCTTGCAGTGGCTGTTGCTGATGTCTACCTTATGCTTCTTTTTAGATTGTGAGTCCTTTTGGGGGCTTCACAAAAATGTAATAATAAATAAAATTTCTTATTAAATTTTCTATGTAAACTGTTTTGAGTTCTTCTGTTGAAAAGTAGCATATAAGTAGCAGTAGCAGGACGGCCTAACGTGAAAAGGGAAGGCTGAAGGATACTGCAAACTGGACCCAGTGATTTGTTCACCAAAAGTGGCTGCCAGAGAAAAACAGCTCAGACTGCCGTCATTCTTTCATGCATCTTTAATATGATCTGGACCTAAATTCATTAAGTATCTATGAAAGTGGGCCCTATTCACAGGAACTATTTACCCTTTTTTTTTTCTTCGACAGTAAATCAGGGGTTCCTGACCTGCTGGATTACAACTCCCATCGGCCCCAGCCACCATGTTATGAACCCCCACAGTAGATGAAGTGCATGAGTAGTTCCCACTCACGTAGGCATTTCTGGATATTTATTTTATTTCTTTATTTTTCAGATGTGTAGAACACACCAAACTTCGGTCTCTGGGCAGTTTACAACATCAAACAGATTAAAAACGCAAACCTTAAAACAATGTAAAACCACAATCCAGTTAAAAAGCTCTTATTTCAGCAGGGAGTGCATTCCAGAGACTCAGGGCAGCAACAGAGAAGACTCGGAAAAGTGATGGGGCGGCAGTGGAGCAGGTAAGGACCTGCGTACCTGCTTTTTAAGGGAACCGCTCCCTGCCCTGCCAAACCGATTTAGCTGCAGGTGCCCGAACTGGTTCCCAAAGGAAGCGCCGAACCAGTTCGTGCACATCCCTAACTACTACTAGGAATATTTATATACTACTTTTCAACAAAAGTTCTTAAAGTGATTTACATAGAAAATAAATAAATAAATAAAACTGTTCCCCAAAGGGCTCACATTCTAAAAAAAAACACACACATAAGGTAGACCTCAGCAACAACCACTGGAATGGATGGGTGCTGTGCTGGAGTTGGATAAGGCCAGTTGCTCTCCTCTTGATCAATATAAGAGAATCACCTTTTGGGGGTCAAGGTACTGCTTCTGTTCCCCTTCGTTTCTACCAAGCAGAAAGGCGGTTGTCGCTTGGTGGAAGAGCACGTATTTTGCATATGAAAGGTCCCCGTTTCAGTCCCTGGCCCTTCTAAGTCAGAGGGGGAAAGATCTCTGCCTGGAACTGGGAGAGTCGCTGCCAGTCAGGGGAGACAGTGTTTAGCTAGATGGACCAATGGTTTGATTCCATAAAAGACACATTTATATGTTCAGAAATAGGCTTGCCTTTGAAACCCACATGTGCGATATAAAAATCCTCTTATCTTGATCTTTGCAGTGTGTAGTGAATCTGTACAAAGCTTCTCTAGGCAATGAAAGTTTTCAACAGACTGTTCTAAGATAAAAATATTATCTAATACTTGCACACATATACAAACATTAACATTCATATTATTAAAAACATTAACATCTGCAATTCAGATGGATAGACAGAGCCACATGTCCAGTCTTCCTTACCTTCCCTGCAGTTGCCATGTGTCAGGATTCGCGCTTCAGATCTGTCCCAAATCCTCCACAAAGGACGTCTCCTCTCGCTGATTACTTTGGCTCTGGCAAGAACACAGAATACACAAATGACTTTTCTCCTCCAGCCTGTACAACAGTCTCAATGTATAATCTATGATAGGCCAGCAGTGGAAGGGGAGGACCCATTTGCAGCGGTGATATAAAGTTCCTTAGTGCTGAAGGTCAGCCTCAACAATTACTTAGTTTAAATTATTCTTCCCCTGAAACAACCAACCAACCTAAACAAGAGCTAGGAGAAGATAGGATTTAAAAGAAAAAACAGTTCAGTTATGGAAGTTCCATTTCAGAACTTGTACATACTAGCAAACTCCCTGTGGTCCTGGTTCTTTTGCTCAAAAGATTTGCATGATATATAGCATAAATCACAATGTGCATTTGCTCAGTTGCTTCAGGCCATGAAGATTTTCTTGATGCATAAAGCAGGGTGTGGGGAGAGATCCAAAACTGAGAGAGAAATGCCATTACAAGTCCCAGGAGAATGCCTATTTTTAACATGAAGAAATTCCAAGAATGATTGCATTTTACACAGCAGTCGTGTTTGTTTGGGCACACACATTACACCAGTGTTTCCCACAACAAACGTAAAGCACGAATGGCTGGCGCATATCCCTAAATGTTCTGGGAAACGTACTGGAGAGCCCTTGTTGACTGCAGGTCCTGGAGGGCATGTTCATTGCTCACATCACTCGATGAAAATAATCTTTGTTAGTCATTCTCTCATACATGGATTCTTTGGAAGATCCTGACTGGTAGTCATCACCATATTTCTTTTTTTTTAAAACAGTGACTGACAGACCATTCAATGGGACATCAGCCGAGTCATGTGACATGCATGCAAGTTATAAAAGTTGTGCAAATGCAACATTTGTGCAAACAGTGTTATAAAAGAAGTCCATTGGACATAATGGGCTTGCTCTGGTGTGACATCATTTGTGCAAATTTTGCATTTGCACAGCATGCATAATTTGCACAACTTGTGTGTATGCAACATTATTAGGCTGATATATCCTCATGCAATAGGTAAGCCAGTTCCTGTTACTTGGCCACCAGATAAGACTATGGCAGATAGCAGGCTCAGTTCTTAATAGTCCTCTGGGGTTAGCCATGGCTAGGCTACCCACCAGATGATGACTGCACACCAAAGACCATGATTACTAAGCAGTCACTGAGTAATGTGTGTGTGTGTGTGTGTTCCCTTATAAGGTCCAAGCTACACATTCTGGGGAGATGCATCAGCATCACCAGCCTATCTCTCCCCTCACCACAACGTCCCAGTGACATGTAGCTGGAAAACTGCATAATTCAGCTTAGGGCCATAGGTAAGGCACAGAATTTGCAGGCAACAGGTTCCAGCATTAATCCTTGGCATTTCCAGCAGGGGAGGATGAATGGATAGGCAAAGTAGACACTTGCCTATGGCGGCAAATTTTGATGGGCAGCAAATTTTGCCACCCCGCTCGGGGGGTGGCGGCAGTACAGCAACTGTGGGATGGAAAGGGGAAAGCTCCCCCTTTCACCTTTTAAAAAATGCTGCTGCTTGGTGGGATGGGGGCAGTGAGAGCGCCTTCCAGCCTCCCAAATGACTGCATGGGCTGGTCTGCAACCCATTTTGGACCTTTCTCCACACGCATGCATGCACAGAGAAGCCCAAAACGGGCTGGAGTTTTGCATGTACAGTCATTTGGGAGGCAGGAGAGGAGCTGGAAGAAACTCTTGCCACCCTCGCTGACCCCATCCTGCCACGCAGTAGAATTTTTTAATAGGTAAAAGGGGAGGACATTCCCCTTGATTCCCGCCCCCCCACACACACACAGCCGCTGCAGCCGACCCCAACCCCAGAGAAGGGCGGCAAATCCTTGGCTGCCTATGGACAGCAAAAAGCTTAATTTGCCCCTATTTCCAGATAAGTCTGGGAAAGACCCCTGTGTGGAAATGTGGAGAGTTGTTGCCAGTCAGTGCAGACAATACTGACGTAGATGGACCAACGGTCTGAGGCAGTAGAAGGCAGCTTCATATCCTTTCAAATGGGCATTTTGATTGTGCAATTTTAAGAACATTAGAACTGAAGAACAGCCCTTCTGGATCAGGCTCAAGGCCCATCCAGTCCAGCATCCTGTTGCACACAGTGGCCACCAGATGCCTCTGAGAAGCCCAAAGGCAAGAAGTGAAGGCATGACCTCTCTCTTGCTGTTGTTCCTGTGCAACTGGTATTCAGAGGCATTTTAAGAACATAAGAGCAGCCCTGCTGGATCAGGCCCAAGGCCCATCTAGTCCAGCATCCTGTTTCACACAGTGGCCCAACGGATGCCACTGGAAGCCTACACCAGAAGTTGAGGGCATGCCCTCTCTCCTGCTGTTACTCCCCTGCAACTGGTACTCAGAGGCATCCTGCCTTTGAGGCTGGAGGTGGCCTATAGCTCTCCGACTAGTAACCGTTGATAGACCTCTCCTCCTTGAAG
This sequence comes from Hemicordylus capensis, assembly GCF_027244095.1. Taxonomy (NCBI): domain Eukaryota; kingdom Metazoa; phylum Chordata; class Lepidosauria; order Squamata; family Cordylidae; genus Hemicordylus; species Hemicordylus capensis. The sequence continues at coordinate 30,968,769 of NC_069661.1, read as the reverse complement.
TTATTTATTTATTTATTTATTTACTTACTTACATTTTTATATCCCGCTCTTCCTCCAAGGAGCCCAGAGCAGTGTACTACATACTTAGGTTTCTCCTCACAACAACCCTGTGAAGTAGGTTAGGCTGAGAGAGAAGTGACTGGCCCAGAGTCACCCAGCTAGTTTCACAGCTGAATGGGGATTTGAACTCGGGTCTCCCCAGTCCTAGTCCAGCACTCTAGCCACTACACCATGCTGGCTCTTACATCCAGGTTTGCCTCTGTGGTTATAGCCAGCAGACTAGTAGCCATTGATCGCCCTGTCCTCCATGAATTTGTCTAAGTCCCTTTTAAAGCCATCCAAACTAGTGGCCATCACCACATCTTGTGGCAGAGAATCCCATAGTTTAATCAGTGGCAGCTGGTGGTTCTTGGGATGGGGGATGAGAGTGCTAGGCAGGGCAGATGAAGGGTGGAGCCACAGGTAGTGAGAGGTGGAGGCAACTGTGGGCCGCTGCTGAGGTAGAGACAGGTCTAGGCAGATGCCTTAGCAATAACTGGCAAAGTGTAGATTTATAGCTAATGAGTGGGATCAAAATACAAACACACACACAAGCGCACAAATCTCAATTGCTCATCAGCAGAGATACAGAGGAATATGGGAAACATCAGTTGCTTTATAGTGCTTACTACAGTAGTGTGTAGATTTGTATCTAACATGGCAGGATCAAACACAAGCAAACACACAGAGAGAAAAAGAACTGTACAAGCCACAAGTAAAGCACAGACCAGCTCCAAAAGCTGCTTCTGTCAGAGTAAATGCATTTTCAAAAATGAACAATACTACCAATAAACAACAACAAGAAATAACTCTGAGCCAGAGTGGTACAGTGATTAGTGTGCTGAACTACACTGGGGAATCCAAGTTCAAATCTCCATTCAGCCATGGAACTCACTGGGTGACTCTGGGACAGTCACTTATCTTTCAGCATAACCTTCCTCATAGTGCTGTTGGGAGGATAAATGTAACCATGTGAACCACTCTGGGAGGCTATTCCCATGATCAGGAGAAATCGGGCTAGGGGAGCCTAGCCCGATTTCTCCTGACCGTGAGAACCACCAGGCTCACAGGTGAGCCCGGTGGCCTCCAGGCGGTTAACCCGCCAAAGTAACCCTCCCCTCAAACCGGGTTTGCAGAGCGAGGGCTCCGCAAACCCGGTTTTTAAAATCATGAGTAGCCGTGGCGCAACTCCACACCGTGGCTACTCACAAGGAGACCCCTGACTGGGAGGCTGAAAAGCAACCTCCCGGCTCTCTCCAGCATGCCCTGAGCGCTTGCGCAGGGCATGCTGGAGTTTCCGGGGGCCATGTGGTCCCTGAACTCCCCAGCCCTGGACCGCTCTGTGACAGAGCCAGGAGTTGTGTGGGCGGCCACTGCGGCCGCCCAGAGCAGACTGTCTGCTTGTCTGCGGGGAGAGTGGGCTAAGCCCCCTCTCCCCGCAACCCCCCTAGAGGCTCTTCACACTAATCGTGTGAAGAGCCTCTGGGTTTCTTGGAGGAAGCACTGGGTATACATGTAAAAGTAAATAAATCTATATAAGCAAAGGCAGAGGCCAGCTACAAGTTACAAGAGCATCTTACCAGCCTATTTTAAAAATGCATACATAAATAGAAAGGTCACAGGTTTTCCAGTGATGCTTGCTGCAGCTGTGAACCTTCTCCTGTAACTTAGAGAACACCATGGGAAGCAAAGATGCATGGGGACACCCTCTCGCTACTCCGTGCCTGCTGAGCAGCTGGGTACCACTCTCTGCCCACCATGGGTGCCCACCATGGTGGCTTGGTAGCTTGGGTGTCTGTCCTTGCAAGCAACAAATGTTCTTTTTAGAGAGATCACTTCCTTAATTCTTGGCCAATGAACCACAACACCCAGAGGGCATATTAATGTTACGGATACTGGCCAGAGAACAACCTGGTTAGCTGTCTGCATAGCAAACAGATTTTTAACATTATTTTACTTCCAACAGAATCCATTCCTTCTCTGTAGCACACCCACATGGGAAACCACTTTTGCAATTATCTGAAAAGCAGTTTAGTCCAGTTTAGTCTTTCTCTCACCAAGTTGTCCATCCATGCCCCTCTTTCCTCTCTCTTTTATGCCAAACCTGAGCAGCTGGATAAGATAAAGTACTGGGGAGAAGGGGAAAGAGATTAAGAGAAATAACTAGGGGAAGAGAAGAATAGAGGGCTTGAAAAGGGCTGGAAGGAGAGGGAGAAAATGGTGGGGGGATGGGAGTGAAGATAAATTACAGAGGGGAGAAAAGGGGGTGAAAATAAATAATTGGTGGAAGGGGATGCATAAATGTGCGAGGAAAGGGGAAATGAGGTGAAGGTTGTGGTGGATGAAAAGCTGAAAGAAGAAAAGGAGAGGAAAAGAACGTGAGAGGCAAGAAGAGAAGAAAATAAAGGAGGGAGTGGGAGAAAGGAGAGAACAACACTGAAGGAGATGGGAATCCAAGGGGGAAGAAATGGAAGAGGAGTAAGAGAGAAATTGAGATGGGATGGCTCCTGCTCCTGCTCAGTTTTCTGGTGCTACTGCCTGTGCACCTCTCCCTTTCCTCCACTTCCCACACCATTCACCTCTCCCCCAGTTTTCTAGCAGTTGTCCCGACTGCCTCTCTCTCCACTGCCTTGATTTTTCTCATATTTGGCTCCTGTTGCCCTCTCCTTTTCCTTCAGCTGCCTTTTCGTCATGCAGAGGAATATAGGGGGAAAGGTACAAAGTAGAGAAAACTGTGGAAAATCCAAGAAACAGTAAGGGAGTGGATATGAGAGAAAGGAAGAGCAGTCAAGGAAAAGGCAGCTGAAGGAAAAGGAGAGGGCAACAGGGGGCAAATAATCAAGGCAAATGAGGGAAAGGCACCAGGGGCAAAGGAGAGAAAACTGGGGGAGAGGCAAGTGAGGGGGAAATGGAGGGAGAGCTGCTCAGACAGCACCAGCAGAACACCGAGCAGGAGCCATCCCATCTCCTCCCTTTTAGTGCAGCCCTTGGAAAGGGAAGTAAAAGCACTTTGCAGTGTGTGGAGCAGCAGCAGCTCCACAGGCAGCAGCCCATTGACTTTGCTCTTTCAGGCCACCATCCAGCCAACTTTGCTCCTCCACGCCACATCCAGCTGGAATGAAGCATGTGCTGCTTTCCCAGGTGGGGACCCCCACTATGTGCACTGCTTTGAGGCCTCTGCCCAGAAGCAGGAAGGCCGTGCTGGGGAGACTCTATGAGAAAGCAGAAGCCCCCACAGCCTGGAAGATAGAAGCAGAAAAGTCAAGTGGCTGGCTGGTAGAAACAGCACCACGGGGCTGCTGCTTGGGAAGCAGTGCATGCCAGGGCCTCTGAGAGGAATTTTATCAGCGGGTACAAAGTTTCTTTCGGGCCCCCTTCCCTTCTCCATTAGTCATCCTGTTTTTATCCACTACGGTTTTATGACATCAGCTGTAGCCAGGAAGGCCAAAAGGGGTATAGAAGATGAGAGTGGGGTGGAATGGAGCATTCTGTTGATTTTCTGCATTCGAGGCCTTATGCCCCTATACTCCCTCCATGATAAATATAAATAAAATAAAAGAGGATCAGAGAGAAGAAAGCACATTTGATTGGAACATCTTTGTTTATGCTACAATACAGATAAGGAGAAAGAATTCACATTGAAACATCATTTTATATTGCAATGCAGATCAGATCATCGGAAGACATAATTGTTAGTAAAAGGTTTGTTATTGTTGTTGTTTTTTAAAGGTAGATAGGCTCAGAATTTACTTTAAAAAAAATAAAAAAGAACTTTCCTGGCCGTTTTTGTGTGAACAATTTCAAATCACAGCGTGAAAATTAATTGTTCTGGCAATGTTTGATTCAATACTTAGCCTGGCCAAATCCACAAGACGTTCCTGGGACACTGTAGACCTTAAATAATTCCTAACAGCTTGAGTTTGCTAGATGACCTCTCTGCAGAAGCTACTGTTGCTGGAATTGTTAATAGTGTTGTTAACATTTGGAAACAGGTCACCAAGTCTGTACTCTGTTAACAAGTTCAACAGATCTAACGGCTTTAACTGTGTATAAAGCATAAAATTTGCTTTATGTACTGAGGGTAAATGTTGTATTTATTTTCCAGAATCATCACTGTTAAGGTCAGCAGGATATTGCTCTGATAAAGATAAAGCTTGTATTTCTACATCACTTTCAGACATGGTGAGATATTGGCTTATCAAAACGTACAATATGTGATGCCTGATCTTTTGAATAGGCTTAGCCAAGCTGGTGATCATAGTTATCATCATTAGGCCACAAAAGTTCTGTAGATAAGCTATGAACTGTTGCAATAACATGTAATATAGGTTACAGTTAATACTTTGGCTCCCGGGCTCCCTTTTGGACCCTGGGCCTGGGTACGATGTACACCCTGCACGGCCCTATCATAGGCCCTGGTGCACGCTACACCCAAGCAATTGTGAAGGCTGGGCAGACCAACTGCAGGGGAAGGTGCACCATTTATTTTTCTATTTATTGTTTTATACCCCGCCTTTCATTAAGAAAATCACAAGGCGGCTCAGAATAAAATTTAAAAACAAGAGTATAAAAAAGACACATTAAAACATTGAGCTAATATATATATATATATATATATATATATATATATATATACACAAATCTGATTTTTATTTTTATTTTTTTAAAAATTAAAACACAAGCATAAAAACAGTACAAAATACAAGAAACAACAGCATAGACAATCACATAAAAGCCTGGGTAAAAAGCCATGATTTGACATGCTTTCTAAAAACTGTGATGGAGCCTGAGGAGCGGATACCCACCGGGAGAGCATTTCAGAGTCTGGGAACAGCAACAGAGGAGGCCCTGTCCTGAGTGCATGACAACCTAGCCTCCCTTATTGTCGACACCTGGACCAGAGCCCCCTCAGATGACCTTGTCAAGCAGGCAGCAACCCTTGGGAGCAGGCGGTCCCTCAAGTATCCCGGGCCTAAACCATTAGGGGCTTTAAAGGTCAAAACCAGCACCTTGAATTTGACCAGGAAATGAAGTGGCAGCCAGTGAAGCTCTTTCAGAATGGGTGTGATGTGCTCCCACCGGGCAGCTCCAGATAAAACCCTAGCTGCCGCATTTTGCACTTGCTGTATTTTCTGGATATTCTTCAAGAGCAGCCCCACGTAGAGCGTGTTACAGTAATCCAGCCATGATGTGACTAAGGCATGGGTAACTGTGGCCTGATCTGCCTTCTCGAGAAAGGGATGCAGCTGGCGCACTAGCCGAAGCTGTGCAAAGGCACCCCTGGCCACCGCCTCCACCTGAGCTTCCCAAAGCAGAGCCGGGTCCAGTAGTACCCCCAAGCTGCGTACTGTCAGGGTCTCGACCGGACTTGGCTGCACGCTGTCGACATATAGTGACGAATGTTGTTTTTCAGCAGGGAGTAGGCGACTAACGACATGATATATAGTGCAAGCCACGAGAGCTCCCAGCTGGCAGGGATTTAAGGCTTATCAGTCCTCTGCAATAGGCGTTTGCTTTTCCTAAGAGTCTCTAATTGATCCCTGCGTCTCGTGACACGCCGCTGTTGGGGGGTCGGCGGGGGTTGGTTGCATAGCTCTTCTTCCGATTGGTCTTTCACGATTTCTGCTGCCTCAGGTTGTTGTGCCTGCTCAGAGTCATCATCCACAGCTGTTTCATGAATACTGACAGCCGGGCTCTGCCCCTCAGACACTCCTGCATCGCCTGGAAAGTTGACAGCTTCCCCTTCCTCCTCGCTGTCAGAGATCGAGGGCGTGACACGTACTTGCTCTTTCAAGGAGAACACAACCCCTTCCAGAACCGGTAAAATCTCCTCATTCCGATTGGCTCTCCTACTGACCAACAGTACCTCCGTCTTGTCTGGATTCAATTTCAGTTTATTAGCCCACATCCAACCCATCACAGCCTTCAGCCCCCAATTCAGGACATCCACTGCCTCCCTAGGATCAAGTGACAAGGAGAGATAGAGCTGAGTGTCATCCGCATATTGCTGACTACTCAGTCCAAGTCCCCAGATGAGCTCTCCTGACCCCAAGACTGACCCCTGTGGGACCCCACAGGTCAATGGCCACGGAGCCAAGCAGTAGTCCCCCAGAACCACCTTCTGGACCCTCCCCCCAAGAAAGGACCAGAACCATTGCAACGCAGTACCTCCGATTCCCGGAGGTGGCCCAGAAGGATGCCATGGTCGATTGTATCAAACACCACCAAGAGGTCCAGCACAACCAACAGGGATGCACTTCCTCTGTCTAGTTCCTGGCGTGGGTAATCTGCTAGAGCGACCAAGGCAGTCTCAGTCCCATATCCAGGGCGGAAGGCAGATTGAAAAGGGTCCAGATAACCATCAGCGAGGCTGCCAACTGGGGCCCTTAGGTGGCCTGTTCCCCCCCTCCCCCAACATTTTGCCCAATCCAATGTTGGCAACCCAACCAATGTGGGTCACTGCCCACCCTGCTCTAAGGTAAGAGCCTCCACTGAGATTAATTACATGCTGTGTGAAAAAGTACTTCCTTCTGTTGGTCCTAAAATTCCCGGCCTTCAGTTTCATGGGATGACCCCTGATTCTAGTGTTGAGAGAGGGAGAAAAATTGATCTGTGCCCTCTCGCTCTACTCCATGCATAATTTTATACACCTCGACCATGTCTCCCCATAGTTGCCTCTTTTTGAAACAAAAAAAGCCCCAGATGCTATAGCCTTGCCTCATAAGGAAGTTGCTCCAGGCCCCTGATCATCTTAGTTGCCCTTTCTTCACCTTCTCCAGTTATACAGTGTCCTTCTTATGATACAGTGACCAGAACTGCATGCAGTACTCCAACTGTGGCCACACCATAGATTTGTATAAGGCCATTCTAATATTAGCATTTTTATTTTTAATCCCCTTCCTAATGATCCCTAGCATGGAATTTGCCTTTTTCACAGCTGTCACACACGGAGTCAAAAGTGTCATGCTGAATGAGCTGTCCACCATGACCCCAAGTTTTCTCTCCTGGTCAGTCACTAACAGCTCAGACCTCATCAGTGTTTATGTGAAATTTGAGGGGTTTGCCCCAAAATGCATCACTTTACACTTGTTTACCTTGAACCACATTTGCCATTTTGTTGCCCACTCACCCGGTTTGGAGAGTCTTTTTGGAGCTCCTCACAATCTGTTTTGGATTTTACTACCCTAAATAGTTTAGTGTCATCTGCAAATTTGGCTACATCTCTGCTTACCCCAACTTCTAGATGATTTATGAACAAGTTACAGAGCACTGATCCCTGGGGGACCCCACTTCTTACTTCCCTCTATTTACAGAATTGTCCATTGATTCCTATCCCTCTGTTTCCTGTCCTTCAACCTGTTACCAATCCACACATGAACTTGTCCCTTTATCCCATGACCACCATGTTTACTCAAGAGCCTTTGGTGGGGAAATTTGTCAAAAGCATTTTAGAAGTCCAAGTATACTAAGTCAACCGGATCACCTTTATCCACAGGCCTGTTGAAACTCTCAAAGAACCTGGGTGGCCAGATTTGGCTTTTTAAAAAAGCCAAATTCTGGCTTACAGCCCATTTGACTCATGAGTATACCCCTTAGGTTCTGGCAACCCTGCAAAGAACCCCAAAAGGTTAGTGAGGCAAGACCTGCCCTTGCAGAAGCCATGCTGGTTCTCCTTCAGCAAGGCCTGTTCTTCTATATGTTTAACAATGTTATCCTTAAGTATGCTTTCCATCAATTTACCTGGGAGTTATTCACACATGGCTTCATGTTTCGGGGTATCTGAAGAGCGAATATGCTTTGCAGCAGATTCGCAAGAGGTTTCGTTCAGGAGATTAAATTGACAGTTCACAAGCCTGTCGGCTCTTTTTCCTGTGCGGTTCCCTGGGTTTTTCCTCCAACCAATCACAAAGCACATCACAGAGGAGGAGGAGGAGGAGGAGGAGGAGGAGGCTGCAGCAAGAGAGCTTTCCTCCCCTTTAGTTTGATAGCTATGAGCGAAAGAATGTTCAGCATGAGGAGCTGGATCAAACAGCAGGGACACTTAACCCTTGCCTTTGCGAGTTATTGCCTGTGAGTTAGTAGGGCTAATATTACATCCATTCTGCAGAACTAAAGCCTATGTAAAACACAGGAAGACACACGTTTAGCATTGTGCTTGCATTTAACTCAGGAATTTCTCCCTCCCCCTTCTGGATTCCCTCCATAGGGTATCACCAATCTGCAACAACAACAACAACCCCTGCCGCCAAGTGCTTGCAAATCACTTAGAGCAGACCATATCCAAAACAGCTGTCAAACTCCCCTTCATTTAATTTTGAAAAATGCTGAATTACTGCCAATGGCCCCCCCAAACATCACAGAGAAACTGTGGGCATGACAGAAGCCCCGGGTTTCCCCCCAAAAAACTGCTGAAACAAGAGGAATTGGGGGGGGGCACTGGACATAATTTGGGCTAAGCCATAACGCACAAACATTATTCTGGGAGAAACAGAGTCATGTTTGAACTGGTGCCTGATAGCCTGCAGGGACTTTGAAATTAATGCAGCTAAAATGTGGACTGGCACACTCCAATCAGGAGTGGATTCGAAATGAAAGCCCTGTATGAAAAGCCTCCTGGCACAGAAGTTAAGCTAACTGGCCTGTAATTTCCTGGATCCCCCACAATAATTTCCCCAGATGAATTTTACATCACAGTGAGATAGGATTGTTCCACAACACTGTGGGCAGTGTTTTAAACACACTCAGCTACATGGGCAGTGCTGAACTGTCCCTGTTATCCTGTGAGGAATGTCACTCACTGTCTACGTGTGCTCTAACTACTGAGCTATATTGCATCCAGACGATATAGGCTGCAATTTTACACACACTTAGCAGGGAGAAAGGCCCTTGATGTACTGTGCAATGGCATGGTAGCCCAGTGACTTGGCATGCATGCAAGTGGTGCAAATTGCAAATGCAAAAAGTGTGCAAATTTGTGCAATTCGCATGCACACCATGTAACTGGGCAGATGTACCCTTGTGTGGTATGTCACCTAGTGGAAGTTAAACAGCTTAGGCCCTGGGTATCTAAGAGAGCGTCTTCTTCATTATGAGCCCCACCACCCATTGAGGTCATCTGGGGAGGTCCGTCTCTGGTTGCCGCCAACTTGTTTGGTGGCAACATCTTGGTTGCTGCCCCGGGGTTGTGGAATGCGCACTCTGCTGGGATACGATCCTCCCCATCTCTGGCAATTTTCAAAAAACACCTGAAAACCCATCTTTTCACCCAAGCTTTCTCAGCTTCCTAAATTTTGGGGGTTTTAATATCTGGTTTATTTTAAAATTTAAAACCCAATTTTGGGATTTTAATCACTCTAATTGTTGTTTTAAAATGCTTTTAAATTGTTAATTGTTATATTGTTTTTAATCTGTTTTAGCTCTTTACTGTTTTAGTGGGTTTTTTTAATTGTAAACTGCCCTGAGCCATTTTGGAAGGGCAGTATACAAATCAAATCAAATCAATAAATAATTACTTATGGAGAAACATGCATAGGATTTCACTGTTAAGGGTCATACAAGACATAATTTGGTATTGTTCTACCAAATGGTCAGTTTAAAAGTTTGAGGGAAATTATATTTTCTAATTTTTTTCCACTTGAAAGAACAATACAATTTAGTCATTGGAAAATGACTAAAGAAACTATGAATCCCAAACATGATCTCAGGTTCACAAAATTTCAGATCCCAGGAGCTTTGCCTTTGCTACTTCTTATGTAAACTCCCCTGCCACCTCCGCACAGCTAGGGACTGATGGCAAAGTAGGCTTGGAGGCAATTGTTTACAAATTCCATATTTAGATTCATGTAAATTAACAACAAGGCACTCCTTTAGATTAAATTGCCTCATTCAAATATTCAGAATCAATTGTAGAGGGTATACCTGCCATACTAAACTCTCAACACTTGAATCAATCTGCTTCTCTTGGTATTGGTTGAGCTTATACAGGACTCTTTGCCGGTCACAATTTAGGAGGGTATCAGTCTCCCAACACACTCTCTCTCAAAGCTCTAGTTTTCAAAAGCACTGTCTGCACACATCATTGGGGCAAATAGTGCAGGAAGACAGAAGAATCTTAAGCCAAGCTGTTAAGGATTTTAAAATAGATTTTCTACAAAGAATATCCTGCTTTCTTTCTGGGTTGTCCCTTAATGGAGCTAGAAAGAGTGGGGAATAACCTTACAGCACCACCAAAAACTTGTGTAAAATTGAAACCAGAAAGCAATGAAACAATGAAACCCTTACGTGCAAAGAGCATGTGCACTTCAGGCCATGTGCATGCTGGTGTCACACCGATGGTTATTGGGTAGCAGGTAAGGACCTGCTCTCCTTTTTCTTGAAGTTCCTGGTCGAATTTCCCAAAAAGTGCTTGAACCATGGTTCATGCACATCCCTACCTCCAAGGGGTCCAACGTAGTTTTTCCCCAAGAGTGTTCTGACAGCCTACTTAAGACAAGGAGGCATCCTACTCTCCCTCAGAAAAGCATTTATGATGTTATCAGACCCTCTCCAACAAACTGATTGTTAGATAAAATAAGCTAGGTTGGGCAATGGTCAAGAGAGCAGCTGGCAGGATGCAAAGTCTAAAACAGCTTGTCTACATCCTCAGGAGTCACAAACTAAAAGTTATCCAGTCTGACCACATACGAGGAGTTGCTGGATACCTCCATAACAGACTCTGTCCTAATTTTAGAATTCGGTTCAACCCAAATATGAGATATTTTATCTGTGAGAAAGTAATTAAAAGAGTCACCATGAGTAACCGATGATTCTAAATTTGGATTCAAGGGGGAGGGGGCTCATATTAGCCCTCTCACAATCTTAGACAGCTCTACAGGATGTGAACTCGCAATATGGGCAGAAAAGAATTGCTTCTTTGCTAATCGTATTTCAAGAGGATAGATCTTCAGATATGCTCTGTGTTGTGACCAGTTGAATTCCAGGCAAGTCTTTCTCCATTTGCACTCTACCTCGCCACTTCAGCTCCCGTAATTCTTCTGAATACCATGGGACTAATTTCTGACATGGGTCGGAGATGTCATGAATTCCGAGCCTGACACAGAGGGGTTCAGGATGAAGGGGTTATGATCCCTGACCTGGATAGAAGGGCTCTCAAGGTGAAGTGGTTGTGACCCCTGAGCCTGACTCTGGCCATGAGGACTCACAGGATGAGACAAGCTTTGAGGGCCCCTCACCCCTACCAATGGAAATGCCAGCATCCCCACAACACACCCTTATCTGTGTCCCGAGTCAGAAGATGAACCCAAAGCACCTCAATCCCCACCAACAGCCACCCAGCTACACCGTATCCAACGCTTAAGAAATAGGATGCAATCCCTTTAAGACATTCCAAGCTTGGGTGAGGCTGTATTGCTGGCCCTTTATTTAAGGCCTCAGTTTGCCTCCACCATTTGCTGTAGCAAATTTGTTGTGGATGCTTGCTCTTTCCCTGGCTTCTGGCCCTTTGCTTGACTTTGGACTTCAGCCCTGCCTGCTCCTAATGGACTGATCTCTGGCTCCTGAACTCCTGCTTGTTTGACTTTGTCTTTCCTGCTTCCACAGTGTGCTTCTTGTCGCACCTGACCTGCCCAGGTATGACAAAAGAAGATGTTTAGGAGTGATTGTGTCTACTGCGCTAGTGAGTTCATTACCATTGACTGAATCATTGGCAGAGCCAACTTGAAACCCTTCTAAGGATTCTTGGAACCCCATTGGTTCCAATAAACTTTTTGGGCAGACCAACCTAATGGGCCCTCTACCCCTACACAAATAGAACATAGGAACATAGGAAGCTGCCATATACTGAGTCAGACGATTGGTCTATCTAGCTCAGTATTGTCTTCACAGACTGGCAGCAGCTTCTCCAAGGTTGCAGGCAGGAATCTCTCTCAGCCCTATCTTGGAGAAGCCAGGGAGGGAACTTGGAACCTTCTGCTCTTCCCAGAGCGGCTTCATCCCCTGAGGGGAATATCTTGCAGTGCTCACATATCAAGTCTCCCATTCATATGCAACCAGGGCAGATGGGTTGTGGTTGCAAGTCCTACCTTAACCAGATGATCCATCCATGATGATGGAGAAATAACAGGAGTCCCCACCCACAGAACACCACCCTGATCAGAATAAAAGGCCAAATTGAGCATGTGAACAGCAACATGTGTCTGTCCAGAGACCACCATGGATAGGCCCATAGTCATCATGGTCACTCTGAACTCCTGAGCCACCTCTGACAACCCAGTTCCACAGTGAACATTGAAGTGTCTCACCAACAACAATCTGGATGACTCCAGTGCCAACCCTGCAACCATCTCTGTCAGCTCAGTTAGGGACTCCATTGAACAATGGGGTGAACTGTACACCAACAGTAGTCCCAATTTATTCTTGGTCCCTAGGCTTGGCTCTTTATGGGCCAATTCCCCAACAGGGATCCTGCTGAGGGAGACAGTGTGCTTATAGACCACAGCCACACCACTTCCCCACCCACATCCTCTCATGTGCTTTACCACAGAGTATCCTGCTGGCAGAAGCCGGGACCAGACTGGACCACTAGCCTCCTCCAACCAGGTGTTTGTATTGTATAACAGGTCAGCTCCTTCATCCAAAATCAAATCATGGATGATCTCCAGTTTGTTTTGGATACCTAGCATTACAAAGTAGCAACATGAGGCTTTGTGGGAAATTGGCACTGCTCCCCAAGATCACAGAACTGATAGGAAGGGGAAATGGCTATTAAGCTTCTGATTGCCCTTTCCCTGTAACAGCCTGCTGACCTACCAATGTCATTTTTGCCCTGGAAAAAGTTGTCCTGCCCTGACTTGTTTCTTGAGCAATAGATCTATGTACAATTATTAGGGAGTAAGTTGCATTGAACTCCATGGGATTTACTGCCAAGTAAACATGCATAGGAGGATCAGGCTGTCTGTCACGTTAGAGAATATTAAGAAGATGGACCTGAGGAACTTGGTTTTAATTTGGTATGATGGCAATAGCCACTAGAAGGTTATATATAACTAGTATTTTTAAGCCCGTTTAAATAACGGGCTCTAGTGTGGGGGGGGTGCTGCTCTTGGCCTCACCTTGGGCTGCCAGCGGGCCCAGTCCCCCATCGTGGCACTGACTTCGCCAGTATGACTCTTGGATTGTTTTGTTCTTATTCTTTATCATCTTGAAATTAGTATTGTGGCGGTTGCGGGGGTGAGATGCGCGGGGAAGGTGGATCTCCTCCAGGAACAGCTTCTCCCCAGAGAGAGTCGGCAACCCTCGTGGGTGGGGGGGCAAGCCCTGTCATCGCCGCGGGGAGCGGTGCGACTGTGGCGGGCGGCGTCCTGTGTGCGGGTCTGTGCGACTACAGGGACGTCGGCGCAGCAGCCCCCCGGCAGGAGTGCGGGTGATGATGCTGATGAGGGGAACTGGGCAAAGCGGGGCGCTGGCGAGTCCTCCAGTGGCGGCGGCGGCAGCTGGGCGCGCAGAGTCAGCGGCCCACCAGCGCCACGCGAGGGAAGCGAGCCTTTCCCGTGCCTGGCTGACAGGAAGCTGGGCTTTCCGCCCCCCGCCCCGGCACGGCGTCCTCCTCGCCTCCTCCTCCGCGGGCGGGCAGCGCAGCTCTGCGAGGCCGAGCTAGGCTGGGCCGAGCCGGGCAGGCTCCCTCCTTCCCTCCCTGTGCTTCGCTGCCGGCAGCGCCACCACCACCACTACCACCTCCTTCTCCTAACAGGAGGCGCTTCCGAACATGGCGGTGGCAATAACGGTGTTGGAGGGAGAGGCAGTGGCAGGGGTGCCCGCCGCCGGTGAGGAGTGAGTGGAGCGGCAGCCGGCGGCCAGGCCTGCCCCGGCAGGAGGAGGAGGAGGGTCGGGAGCCGGGCACGGCGGCCTGCCTGGTGGCAGCTGAAGGGGGCCGCCTCTTCCTCTTACCCGGCCTTCTCCTCCTCCTCTCATCCGGCCTTTTCCTCCTCCGCTCGCCCGGCTTTCCCCTCCTCCGCTTGCCAGGCCTTCTCCTTCTCCCGGTCTCAACATGGCCGCCCGTCTCTGGCTCCGCGCATGCCCAGAACAGCCCAAAAAGACACGGGCAGCACGGCCGCACACCTTACCATTTTATGGTAGAGGATTCTTGTGTGCATTTATTCAGAATCTACCAGTGAAGAGGGCCTAAGATACTTGTCCTTATTTTAATTACATTATATTAACACTTAGCAATATGCAGACTATGTTACTTATGATTGAGATCCACTGAAATGAATGGGACAAGTTTGTCATGACTAACTGGTCTTATTGATTTCTATGGTTCTTAGTAAGGACTGGATCCTACCCGCTGTAATGTGATAGGAATCCATAATCTGAATCAGACCTGTGCAAATGCAATCAAACATCTTGATAAATTGATTGTGTAGATTTATGTTATACACATACACTATAAAACAGTGGTACATATGCTGGTAACCTCCGGGCTTGACTACTGTAATGTGCTCTATGTGGGGCTGCCTTTGTACATTGTCTGGAAACTACAATTGGTACAGAATGTGGCAGCCAGACTGGTCTCTGGGACAACACAAAGGGACCATACAACACTGGTTTTGAAAGAATTGCACTGGTTGCCAATATGTTTCTGGGTGAAATACAAAGTGCTGGTTATTACCTATACATCCCTTAACGGCTTAGGTCCAGGCTATTTGAGAGAGCACCTTCTTTGTCATAAACCTTCCCGCCTTTTACGATCTTCTGGAAAAGTCCGGTTACAGTTGCCCCCAGCTTGTCTGTTGGCGACTCAGGTCCGGGCTTTCTCTGTGGCTGCCCCAGGGTTTTAGAATATGCTCCCTGCTGAAATAAGAGTATCTCCTCTGTTTTCAGGAAGACCCTCAAGACTCTGTTCTTGCAAGGTTTTAATTATAATTTTAATAATTTTTTTAATATTGTTTTTACTGTGTTATGTATTTTAACCTCTGATTTTTAGTATTAAAATTTGTACACCACTTTGACATTTACATAGCAGGCAGTATAAAAATACGATAAATAAACAAACCTGGGTGTGGCACAGGGGTATAGATGGGGGAGATGGGGCCCATGTTTGCTTGTCTTCCCAGCGGCCCCTCAGTGTGAGAGAGATAATGAAGAAAATAGGGAGGATTGGAGCTGGGGGGCCCTTAGGAGCTGGGGGGCCTGGGTTCTTTGATCTCATCCACTCAATTATAGTGTCAAGGAAAGCTTCCCTTCTGCATCTAAGAACCCTTTCAAGGATGCAGTCTTCATTGGAAGGGAACCACACTGTAGCGGGAAATGGTTAAATAATCCCTAGATGTTCCATGGTCACAATATTTAGCACTGTCACAGTCTCCACATAATCTACCTCTTAGGGTTACTCAGAGGATAAGAGAGAGAACATTATGTGCACTAATCCAAGATGGTAAAACAGACATTAAATTAACCATTTAAGTCTCAAGACCTTTTTTTTTAACCTTTCTTCTCCAACTGAACACATATTGTCCTTTTGAAATACATGTGTAAAACCTTTTTAAAAATTGCACCAGTTAAGAAAGGAAAAGTGCATGTTGGAAGGCAAGTAGCTGTGCTTTTTCTGTGCAGTCTGTCTGCTCAGTATTCACCCTCTTACAAAGTCCTCTCCTGCTGTCGTATTTGGCCAATTTGGGGTTTTTGTTTTGTTTTGTTCTTTTAAAAATCAAGCCCTGCATTTTGTTCCTGGCAATCAGTGCACAAAATTGCTATGTATGCAGCAATAGAGGAGCAATTGGATATGACTATGCGAGGAATTCAGGAAGGGATTTCTTGGATGTTACTTGAGGTTACATCTACAAGTTGAGGCTGTGCTTTGCCAGAGACAGACTCCGGAAAAACAAGAGGGAGGAGAAACTGTCTCATGTAAAGAAAATGAAATATTCTCACTTTTGAAAGAAACATAAAGAAAATGGTTGGTTCTAATTTGTTTCACCAGTAAGGCAGTGCATTCATTATGTCTTTATTGTATATTTGCTATGGCAGTTAGGACTGAGCAGGTTTAGGAAATACACAGCGTTCTTCACAACATGGATATTTGCCACCTAACCACCAACAGCTACATGCTGGGGCTATTCACACAACTGTGCACTAGGATGGGGTGGGTGGGAAAGCAGGGTTCAATCTACCTTCCCCCAGACGATCGCTCTTTGCCCCTGCAGTGTGCAAGGCATGCACCCACATGACCCACACTGCCGGGAGCAGTGTGAATCAACAGAGGCCGGGACCCTTTATCCTGGCCTCCAGGTATCCCACAGTGTACTGCGCACCGAACGTGGTACACTGGGGGATTCCCCCAGGGGACAGGTGCTCTAGGTGCCCATCTCTGTATCAGCACACACAATCATGGCAGCCGGGTTATGGGTGCAATTGCTCCCTTAACCTTAGCTAAGGGCCAGGCTTCAGCGCTGGGTTTGGCACTGGGGGAACGCCAGGATCCATGTGGATTCTGGTGGTTCTCACAGGCAGCTAAGCCTATGCTTGGTTGCTCGTGAGAACAGCTTCAGTCCATGTTCTCAGTGTCTCTCTATGGTTGCAGTTCTCAGAGGCTTCTGATGAGACCACTTTACATTGATCTAAAAAGATTTGCCTTGATATGTGCCCTTCCTATTTATATACTAAAAATTAATTGGCTAACTGAAGAGCAGATTGTTGGTGAAGTAGTTAAGGTGTGCTATGTATTATGGGCCAAGATGCCCTCAGGTCAATTTTCCTCACGGCAAAAAGGTCACTGGGTGCTTTTACTACTCTAATGTTTCAGGTTCAGCCTTTGGACACCGAGCAAACACACTTCATAATGCAAGTTATATTCTCACACAGACAAAAAACTGCCTTATATGGAGCTAGGCCCTTGCTCCACCCAGCTCAGTATTCTTACTGTCTACACCAGTGGTTCCCGCAAATTTGTTGTAAATATCCAGTTCTTTTATTGCCTCAGTAGGCTTTTCATATGATTGAAACCCCAGAGCTCAATGACCACACCTTTTACAGTTTAAAAGTATTATTCAAAGACTTGAGGCCAGGCGGAGAGGAGGCTGGCGGTGGCTTGTGTTTGGCTGCTGCTGCAGCCCCTTGGCCCCACCCTCCTGCATCTGTCAGACGCAGGGACCCTGCTATCCAAGCCCGTGTCTGACACAAGGGCATGGTCTCCCTCGCAAATGGGGCTGTGCGGCCATGTTTAGGACTGAGATCAGCCTGCACTGCATTGGGCAGCGCGGGCCAGAGCGATTCTCCCTGCCTTTACAATACAGTGCGGGCTGAGCTCCTTCCCAAACAGGGCCACGCTTGTAAAGGCAGGGAGAGTCACTCCAGCTGTGCTGCCAACGCAGCCCGGGCCAACTTTGGTCCTAAATGGGACTGCACGGCCCCGTCTGGTAATGAAATAACGCCCCCACCCGTGTCTGACGTCAGATGCGAAGGGTGTGTCTGGAGCCACGAGGTGTAGCGGCCCGGGTTCATTGAACCCATGCACTCAATGGTGGCTCCACTCCTGCTTGAAGCATATAGGATGGTAGAATGTACAAAACGACACATGAAATGTAGATACATGGGGAAAGATACATCAAAACACAAGTATAAGCTATAAGTATTGGACAGAGAGAGAGGGAGGGAGAGAAGAGAAACAAAGGAAAAGATGTGTAAGAAGGAGGAAAGTAAAATAAGTGAACAAAGAAAAATCCTCCTGTTTTCAGGCTGACCTTTCATTTTATACTTCCAAAGTCATACTTGTCTTTGTCTTTTCAGACTCTTGATTGGTTCCCACCTGTTGCACCGAGATTCTCAGTGAGGCTATTCTCACGATGGAGAGAAACCAGGCTAGGGGAGCCCAGCCCAGTTTCCCTCCATCGTGAGAACCACCAGGCTTGCAGGCGAGCCCAGTGGTTCAACGGCGGCAAGCCCACCTAAGAACCCCTCCCCTAGAACGAGGTTGGCGGAGTGCTTGCTCCACTAACCCCATTTTACTGATCGTGTGCCACAGCGACACGACAACACATAAGTAGACCCGCAACGTGGGAAGCTACAAGCCTCCCAACATCAGGGGTCTCCCCAGGATGCCCCGCACACTTGCACGGGGTATCCTGGGACTTCTGGGGGTCAGGCGGTCCCCTGCCCCTACCAGCTCTGTGACCCAGCTGGTAGTTTTGTGGGCGGCCAGTCTGGCTGCCCAGGGATGGCTCCCTGCTTGTGTGCGGCTAAGCCCACTCTCCCCACCGAACCCTCCTCGGCTCCACACACTGATTGTGTGTAGAGCCTCCTTGGCTCTTTAGGTTCCTCATCTCCATAGCTATTAGAAACCTAATATTCTGTATTAATCATCGCAACCTAGATTCCATCAAAAATCAAATTCCCACCTTTGACAGGGCTTGTTTACTCTCCCAGTTCACAGCTACCATCAGTGTGATAATTCCTCTTCTTCATCTCAGTAGAGTACCAAGAACCATATACTATTTTTGACAAGGCGCCTATGAAAGGGATCTTCCAGATTCCACATACATTTTAAGACCTATAACCCCCAATGATTTATCTGCTGCCTTAATATCCACAGACTCTCTTTGGCTATATGGTGCCAGGTTGTGCCTACCTCTCTTGTTCAGAGGCCCCTTTCTTCAAGCAAAGTTATCCTAAGTTTGGCTTCTCTGCTAGAGTCTTTTCATAGTACACAACAAAAATGTTAGATTTTTCCATTTGGTTCAATCTCCGGTCCATTGTTCCTTTTCCAGTGTGAGCCTCCATAATCCAGCATAGTCCAAAAATATAGGCCAGAGTAATAGTTCCCAACCTTGGCACCCCAGATGCTGTTGGATTACACAGTTCCTATCACCCCCAGCCACAATGGCAGAAATGCGGCGCTGGTCTACACCAACTGGGAGAGGCTCTCCAGGACTTCAGATAGGGAGTTTTCACAGCCCTGACTGGAGATGCCAGGGATTAAGACCTGAGAAATTCTGCATTCAAAAAACTCAGGGTGGATTTTATTGAAATCATGATTTAAATCACTAGTCAGTAATACTAGATTTAAACCATGGTTTTTTATATAAAGACTCATTCTTGCTGGTATAATTTTAATATTTACAACCAGATGAAGGCTTCATTTTTGGTCCTCTTCTAGATAGAAACATTGCCCAAAATAATCTTACAGAAACCTCTGGAAGAGCATGACATTGTGAATGGATTAATGGAATTCATTTACCAAAAAATTTAAACATTGCATATATACGGCCTCATGCTACATAATTAAAAACTAATCTTTATTTCATGATGAGTTACCTTTATCTTAAATAGAAAACTATCTTTAGATAGATTTTTTCCTCAAAAAGCATTTTATTTTAAAAAATCCGATGTAAATTAAAAAAACCCTGATTTTGCTTATCATTCTTTTTTAAAAAAAACAACATTGATTTTTATCCTAGGGGTGTGCAATTTGGATTTTCAGTGATTCGGTTCGGGACCCGAAACGAATCACCCCTGTTCTGTTTTGTGCCCGAATATGGGCCACCTGAATCACCCTTGATTCGGTTCGGATTCGGATTTAATCCGAATCCGAATTGATTCGGGGGGGGGAAGGGTCCCAGGGGCAAAATATTGGGGTGGGGGGTAGTGCCTAATGGGTGCAGGCTACCACCCCAATTTCAGGGGAATTGGGCAAAGGGCTGATTTTGGGGGAATTTCTGAAGTTTTCATGTCTTTGGGGCAGATTGGGGCAGAAAGTGGGGCCTGGGGCAGAATAGTGGGGTGGGGTGGTAGTGCCTAATGGGTGCAGGCTACCACCCCAATTTAAGGGGGATTGGGCAGCGGGCTGATTTTTTGGGAATTTTTGAAATTTTGGTGTCTTTGGGGCAGATAGTGGATCTGCCCCAAAAGAGTGGGGTGGGCTGGTAGATAGTGCCTAATGGGTGGAGGCTACCACCCGTCCCCAATTTCACCGGTCCCCTCAGAAGTTTTTCTGAAGGGATGTTATTCCCTTATTTTCTGAGGTGTGAATTCTCATTCTATGATAGCAAATGAGATTTTTTTCAATTAAACAACTCTCATGACCCCACTTTCACTTTTTCACACTCTCATTTACTAAGAATATGATGAATGGATCAATCTAGCACACTGCACCTTATGAAGAAAAACCTCAGAAATTCACCAAAATTCAGCCCTCTGCCCAATCACTCTGAAATTGGGGATGGGTGGTAGCCTCCACCCATTAGGCACTATCTACCAGCCCAGCCCACTCTTTTGGGGCAGATCCACTTTCTGCCCCCAATCTGCCCCAAAGACACCAAAACTTCAAAAATTCCCAAAAAACCAGCCCTTTGTCCAATCCCCCTGAAATTGGGATGGTAGCCTCCACCCATTAGGCACTAACACCCCACCCCACTCTCCTGCCCCGGGCCCCACTTTCTGCCCCAATCTGCCCCAAAGACACGAAAACTTCAGAAATTCCGCAAAAATCAGCCCTTTGCCCAATCCCCCTGAAATTGGGGTGGTAGCCTGCACCCATTAGGCACTACCACCCCACCCCACTCTTTTTGCCCAGATCCCATGCTATGCCCCCGAACTGCCCCAAAGTCACTAAAACTTCAAAAATTCCCAAAAAAAAATCGGTCATGAGCCGAATCACCTGAATTTTTCCGAAAAATATCGGGGGGGCATCGGGGGTGATTCGGTTCGGCCCCGAATCACCCGAAATTGCTCGTTTCGGGCACAGATTGATCTGTGCCCGAAATTTTTTGCACAGCCCTATTTTATCCACCCTGAAAGCACTTGCTTTACAGTTGAGCCCCAATCACTCTTTCCCCCACCTGAGGTGGAAACTAGACATGACATGGTATGACCTGACTCAACGTAGGAACCTAGGAAACTGCCTCATACTGAGCTAGACCCTTGGCCCCTCTAGCTCCGTATTGTATACAGACTGGCAACAGCTCTCCAAGGTTCAGTCCATCTCAGCCTGATTTGTAGATGTGGGGATGGAACCTGGGACTTTCTGCATGCAAAGCAGATGCTCTACCACTGAGCTACGGCCCCATCCCTGTCAACTCGCTAAGAAGCACAGGTGGGGGTAGGTGAATCTCCCCTCACCAGCACTTCTCCCACTCCCTTTTAGAACTCCTTTTTGTCCAAGAAGGGATTCCTTCCCATCACAGAGCCACAATGGGAGAAAAAGAGCTACTAAAAAGTAGGGTGTGGGTTTGGTTTGCCGTTGTAAAGAGGAAAGGTCCATCTCCCCACTCTGTGCTATAAACCTCCCCCATCCTCACTTTGGCAGCAACCCAACCCTGCCACAAGGGTGGCACTGTGGCATAGTTTGGTCTCAAATTAGGAGAGGGTAGCTGTGGTGTTGCTCTCAAAAGGTCAGGAGATGCTAGAGTTAGTAAAATGACAGTGCTGCAAATCTTTAATTGATCAATTGTCCCCAATTGATGGATTTAAAACCTTTTTAAATGACTAAAAATTCACCCCACCAACACATTTTTATAAAGTTAATTAAGATGAGTACTTATACAAGCAGGAGATAGTAGGCACCATTTTAGAAGAGGTATTCCTTTCGCTTTCCCACAGAAGGGAATGCCTCTCTTGGGAAAGTGTCTGCTGATACAGACAGATGTGCCATGTGAGAACAAATAAAGTGGTCAGGATCTAAACCAAGGCTGTACAACATTGGCCTTCCTATGAATGCTAGACTACAACGTCCGCCATAGCTGAGTATCAGCCACTGTGGTTGGGGATGATGGGAGTTGTGGTCCAAAAACAGCTGGAGGGCTGAAGTGATACAGCCCTGATCTTGACTAAGTTTTCATGGCTAAGCACCACTGAAATCAGCGAGACAGTTAAGTCATGACTAGCTTCAACCCCACTGACTTCAATGGAACTTAGTCATGACCAGCTTAATCTGGATCCTGCCTAATACACTTTTTCATCAAACTATGGTTTTAATTATATGCAAATTTTATACAGATACTATTTGCTTTGCTGACAATGAACTTTCAGTGGGCAGACAGCTCTAGAATACACACTGACCAAGTCAATTATGCATGGCAGTGTGTGTGGAGCAGCACTAAGCATGCATTCACAGCTCATGAGATTGCAGTGGTTTTTGAAAAACAAGTGTGCCCACAAGGATAGCTTTTGTTAAGACTTGCTGGCCACAGATTTCCTATAAAACATTTATTTGCAATAGAGAAAGCAAAACATTCAAGCATTATATTTACAAGAATTATCCATTTTCTCCTCCCCCATTTAAAAAAAAAAAATCAGAAATGAGGCATTCAAACCTCCTTTGATCTCCTAACTGAGAAGTAAATATTTGTATTTTATACCAGACAATTACCTTCAAAGTTATCTCTCACAAACCTAGCTTGCTCTTCTATGCCAGATTCCAAAAAGGCCTGATATGGAAAGCTCTCGTGCCTCAAAAAACAAAATAAGGATTATACCATTTGTTCTTTGATCTGCACAATTGCCCCCAAAGTTACCCATGCTCACCATACAGTTTGAGCGAGATCATTCAAACAATCAAAAACTGTTTTCTACCTGGATTTGAGAGCTGTGTATGTTCCAAATTTTTGATTGTGTGGAAGCAAGGGAAGAGGAAAACCTGGGTCGAAGTTATTGTGTGGAAGCAGCTTCCACATAATCAAAAGTTGGGAGCACCCACAGCTCCCAAACCTGGGTAGAACACTGTCTTTGATTATACGAGTGACCTCAGCAAGTCAAAAGACTGAAAAAATGCTTGATCTCAAGACAAAGAAATCAAGCACTGAGTTATCCCCAATGTGCCTGCAATTGTGATGTCAGGATTCCTCCAGGACAACCGAGGCCATCCTCTCATGATGATGAAGAGTGCAGTTAAAGAGTTAATCAGAATTGCAGAGTGCTGCATGCACCCATGGAACATCGATTCTGGTTAAATGCTATTTAGCAGCAGCGGTTCTACTGGGATTGCCCAGAAAGTTTGGGTTCTCACATCATGCTCCACCAATGTGCACAGGGCTCAATTAGCTTCTTAAGCCACACCACTCATTTTGAGAACACAGCCCAAATCATTTTAGATAACACAGCATTCTGTAGGCTGGCTTTGCTCAAGTCTGAGTACACAGATGTTTTTAGATCATGTGCTCTCTGCATGACAGAGAACCAAGAGCATGACTTTGCATTTGTAAGCATCCAGAGCCAACTAAAACCAGTTCTCAGTGAAATACACTTTGCCAGGGATTCTCAGCGTTGGGTCCCCAGATGTTATTGGACTTCAACTCCCATAATCCCCAACCAAAGGCCACTAGGGCTGAGGATTATGGGAGAATCTTATGGGAGGGATTCTCAACATCTGGGGACCCAACGTTGAGAATCCCTGCACTATGCTGCTTAAAAAAAAAAAAACTTTTCTTGCGGGTGGGGAGTATACATTTCACATAGTTTTCCAGTGATTTTTCTGCTGGGACAACAAGAGTAGTTGAGAAAGAGTATTCTTCATGACTGAAGGCATCTGGGTAGCTTCCTATGCCAGGCGTTTAAAACAACAAGATAATACGAATACTGGAAAAGAAAGAATAGGATTAACATTACAAACTCTTTTGCAGAAAAAAGGAAGGAGAGAGTAATTGCACTTTTGGACACTCATATGATTAATTCCTTTCTCAAGACATGGCTGGCAGACATTGCTCACAAATTGAGAAAGGCAAGGATGGCAACTCCCAGCAAAGACACGGAACTGTTCTTTCACCTTGTTTGTAACAACGTGGCCAGTACCGTGTTTGCCCCTCCCCCCACCAGTATCCAAATTGTTTCCGTGGTTCAAGTGAAGTTCCACTCGCTGTGTGACAGGATGCTGCAGATAACTGGCTCCCTACCGGGCAAGGGAAGAATTCTGGACTTGTAGTAGCAAGCATGACTTGTCCCCTTAGCTTTTGCTAATTAGATAAAGGGGAGAAGGATGTGAGTTGAAGCGCTCATTGAGAGAGGGAAAGTGAAACTTAAAATTCCTGTGGTCTAGATAATATACACACATGACCAGCATTTAAAAACACAGGTCTCTTCTGAGCTAGAGAACAGAAGGAGGGGCATATACTCCCCACGATTTTAAAATGCAGTAGCTTCCCCCCCCTTCTCTCCGCAGTCCTATGGCCTTGTTTTGCTCTTCTCTGCTAGACAAGCTGCTTTTCTGAAATCCTTCTCCTTCCTCCTACTAACCGAATGCTAGATGGCTGAGGCAGGCAAGAAGCCTGCACACAGAGAGAAGAAAGACAGGAACAAGCCTCTCAGCCCTGGGGGTCTCTCCAGGATGCCCCGTGCACTTGCGTGGGACATCCTGGAACTTCCGAGGGCCGTGTGGCCCTCAATCCCCACGGAGCCGGCAGTCGTGTGGGCAGCCAATCCTGAATGATCATCTGCGGAGAAAGTGGGCTAAGCCCGATCTCCCCGCAAACCCGCTCTCGGCGAGTCTCACTGATTGTGAGACTCGTCTCACTATGTCAAAGGGTTTAAGACACAGGAAGAGCCCTACTGGATGAGACCAAGAGTCCAGGATCTTGCTTCCCATCGTGCTCAACCAGACACCTCTGGCATGAAGGGAATTGCTTATGTGAAAATAAAGTCATTTCTCGATAACCAACAGACACCAAATTTTGCAGAAACAAACCTGCCACTGAAGTTAGCTGAATTCATTACTTTTTACACCAGAATATGCTCGATGAAAAAGTAATTTAAAAAATATTTTTAAAAGAAGAAATTCTGAATATACTTCCTGATTACATACAGGTACCACATTTTGCATGAACAACCTTGCCACTTAAGTTAGCTGAATGCACTACCTTTTACACCAGAATATGGTTGAGGAAAGGTTTAAATGTTTTTTGAATTTTTAAAAAGAAATTCTGAATATAATCATCATATTAATGGTTATTGCTCTCAACATATTTTTAACACTGAGTAATCAGATCAATAATTACAAAATGACATTATGCCCAAGAAAAGTAGTTCTTTCTCAGATTCAAATTTACTATGATTTAAATTTATCATGTATGGTCATTATTTAATAAAATTAATAATGTTTGAAGCTGAAATCCTACATATTTCAAACTGTTCTTTTACTTCCCCTTTGCAAGTACAGTAATAAAAAATTATATTAAATATATTTAATTTGTTAAAGTTTCCTGTAAGTGCAATCTACAGGAGCAAGTACACAGCTTGGGGGTACTACTGGACCCGGCTCTGCTTTTGGAAGCTCAGGTGGAGGCGGTGGCCAGGGGTGCCTTTGCACGGCTTCGGCTAGTGCGCCAGCTGCATCCCTTTCTCGAGAAGGCAGATCTGCCCACGGTTACCCATGCCTTAGTCACATCACGGCTGGATTACTGTAATGTGCTCTACGTGGGGCTGCCCTTGAAGAATATTTGGAAACTGCAGCTAGTGCAAGATGCAGCAGCTAGGGTTTTTATCCGGAGTTGCCTGATGGGAGCACATCACACCCATTCTGAAAGAGTTGCACTGGCTACCAGTTCATTTCTGGGTCCAATTCAAGGTGCTGGTTTTGACCTATAAAGCCCTTAACGGTTTGGGCCGTTTGTACCTGAGGGACCGCCTGCTCCCAAGGGTTGCTGCCTGCTTGACAAGGTCATCTGAGGGGGCTCTGGTCCAGGTGGGAGGCTCCAATGAGGGAGGCTCGGCTATCGTGCACTCGGGACAGGGCCTTCTCTATTGCTGTCCCCAGACTTTGGAATGCTCTCCCAGTGGCCATTCGCTCCTTGGACTCCATCACAGTTTTTAGAAAGCTTGTTAAATCTTGGCTTTTAATCCAGGCTTTTACATGATTGTTTTTATTGCTGCTTCTATGTGTTTTTACCCATGTATAGTTTTTATGTTTGTATTTTATAGATTTTAAATTTGGTTTTATATTTTTTGGCTTAATATTTTTATTGTCATTTTATTGTATGTTTTTTTAAACTTTTGTAAACCGCCTTGAGATTGTTTTTAATGAAAGGCGGTATATAAATTCATAAATAAATAAATAAATAAATAAATAAATAAATAAATAATTAATCTATGCAATATGACTTTGTCCAGTCAACAACAGGCCTCACCTACAAAGCAGTTACAATTTGTTTTGATAGACAGTGGTGTATTTCATTCGGCACTGAAGTGGCACTGTTAAAAAGCAAACTATCAATGAGTCAGAAAACTCACCACTTTCCAGCACGAAGCAAATTGAACCCTTCACTTATCTTGCTGAATGGCAAAGTGTGGGTTATCAAAACGTCTGGTTTAAACTTTGCCTCCATGTAACTGGACACCAGTTGAGGGATGGCATCTTTCATTTTCCAGCCTGAAAAATAAACACAGAGTCAAGTCAATGCTTTATTTAGTGGTTAATGTATTAAGCTTTATGTGACGAGGCTTTGGTTTGTTGGTTTGTTTATTTATTTAAACTGGATTGGTTGTTGTTTTGCTTGGTGCAGTGGCCTATCAAATAAAAATTTACACTTACCTCCAATAAAACTCCCTTTTAAGGTGCGTCCAGTAAAAAGCAGCATAGGATCAAAGGAGAGGCGAGAGCCTAAAGGAGGTACACCAACCATGACACAGACTCCACAACCTATATGACAAGATTCCAGAGCAGCTATCTAATAAAAGAAAGAAAAACCAGATTCTGCCATATAAATGAGTAGTGCATTTTTAAGACACTAAGGACTCTTCCTCCGCGGTCACTTCCAGCTGCCTACAACCCAGGGGTACATGGAATTAGTGGGCCGGGTTTTTTCCGTGTATGCCGAGGTCGGGTATCAATCACCCGACGGCAAATGCTGGATCCGCATATAGCAAGGTCCACCTGTACTGCTTTGTGGCGACTGGGGAATGGGACAGATTCTTTTTGGAATGCAAGGCCTGGCCAGCAGATGGCGCCGAGAAAATCATGCAAGGTCCTTGTTTGACATGTACAGATGGTAGTACGATTGCACTGGGAAGGAAAGTCTGTATGATGAGCAAAATTGCACTTGGAACTTACACAAGAACTTTGCAGAACCTGCATTTCGTTGCCATCTGGAAACCCCCCAATTTTTCCACAACTGTTCTGAAAGATGCATCCAGTGCACATTCAGATTGTGCAGGCCATGCACACCCAGAATCCTCCTGTACAGGCTCCATGCCAAACATGATACTATACAGGTAAGCAACCACTCTGAGGCCAGTCCTGACTGTGACATTTACCCAGCAGGAATTCAGCTACCAGCCCCTCCATACAATCCACATGTGTTCAATATTAGGGATGTGTGCTTGAAGCATTTTGGTGCCTCTATTTCGAGGTGCTGAAACATTTCAAGCTGCCCCAGCTGAATAGTTTCACAGGGGTGAGTGGGTCACTTTAGCAGGAGGAATGCAGGTCTTACCTGACCCTCAGGTCCTCAGACATTGTACTACAACCCCCATCATCCCTAGCTGCAATGGGAGACAAGGCCACTACACTGAGTTCCTCAGAGACAGAGTGCAATACAAACACAGCAAAAATTAAACGCACAGCTTCACAAAAGTAAACTCTGACTGAAAGCCACTGTTCTTGAAAAACATACCAGGCTGATTCACACAGAATGCCAATCCATGGTTAGGCTCTATATGAATGAGCCCTTTGGGCCTTTTTGGCTCGCACACTCTCTCCTTCCCCTTTTACTCCTCTCCTTCTGTACTGTGACTCCCTTCCTCCACTCCTGGCTTGAGGCAAACCATAGTTTGCCATTTTCTCAAAACAAGAAAAATATGAATTGTGCTTATCTTGCAAACTGGGATTGGAAAGTGTGGTTTCAAATTCTAGACTGAGGGGCAAGTGCAACCCATAGTTTGCTGGTTTGCATGAATCTTTGGTTTGCTGCAAACCAGGTAGGGAGAGATGGATTCACAGCACAGCACATGAACAGAGAAGGAGGAGAAGTTATCAATGGCTACTGGACTTGATGATTTAATGCTACCTCAAGGGCAATGTTACCTCAAGGGCAACCAGAGCCCCTGGTGGTGCAGTGGTAAAACTGCCGCCCTGTAACCAGAAGGTTACAAGTTCGATCCTGACCAGGGGCTCAAGGTTGACTCAGCCTTCCATCCTTCTGAGGTCGGTAAAATGAGTACCCAGAATGTTGGGGGCAATATGCTAAATCATTGTAAACCGCTTAGAGAGCTTCGGCTATAGAGCAGTATATAAATGTAAGTGCTATTGCTATTGCTATGTGCCTCTGAATACCAGTTGCAAGGGAGCAATCGTGGGAGAGGAGGTATGTCTTCCTCTCTGTCTTGAAGGCTTCCCAGAAGCAACTAGCTAGTTCCTGTGGGGAACAGGATATGGGGTCAGTTCTTGGCCTGATCATCTTGAGGGTGTGCATTGTATGTCCCGAAAGATTCACTTATATAGTGCTGAACCACTGAGTTGACATTACGTCTGAATGAGACTACACTGCCCCATTCCCTGAAAAACTGTCAAGCGTTCCTCAATGAGAAGATCAGTAGTGGTGGACAGTCTTCCCTGAACAACAGCTTGCCCATTATTACTGATCAACCCCTGCAATCTCAGGGGAAAGCTAGGTGTGTTCCAGGCACCCTCTCAGTTGATGCAAAGTAACGGTGAGGACTAACAGAACTTGCCAGCATACGTGCCGAACTGTATGTGCACCCTAGCACACTCTACAAAATGCAAGGGTTTTGTAATAATTGTGTAGGGGTTCACCGGGCAGAGAAACTGATGTGGAAAGAAGTGTCTGAAAGGTATAAAATCTGAACAACACTGTTCCTCAGCACCGCTTCCAGAAATGTTGTACACCTGTAATCATGGGATGGAGCCAGAAGCTACTAGTCAAAATACAGGACATACCAATGTATCCAAGCATCCAACAACCTCAAATGCATAGTCAACCCCATGACCGGTCATTTCCACCAGCACCTCCTGAATGGGCTTCTCAAAATCATGAGGGTTAAGGCATTTGGTGGCTCCCAGTTCTTTAGCTTTTCCAAATTTTTCTTGGTTAACATCAATCCCAATGATCTGGGAAGCTCCAGCTGCTTTGCATCCCATGATCACAGAAAGACCGACTCCTCCCAAGCCAAAGATGGCACAGGTAGAACCCGGTGTGACCTGCAGAAAAAAGGGACCATGTCAAAATCCCAGATGCAGGCTGGAGAATAAGTTATCCATTAAACAGAGTTAACAGATTGCCAAGAAGCACTAGTGAAGTAAATGCACAATTCCTCACCTGGGCCGTATTGATGGCAGCCCCATAACCAGTGGAAAAACCACAGCCAAATAGACAGACTTTATCCAAGGGGGAAGCATCGTCAATTTTAGCAATGGTAGAGTCAGGCATGACTGTATATTCCGAGAAAGTGCTAATCCAAAGGAAATGGTGGACTTGCTTTCCTTTGCAGGTGAACCTGCTGGTTTTGTCTGGCATCAGGTTTTGTGGTTCACAAAGGCTGTTTGAGAGAGTCCCAGACTTGTCAATAACAAAAGCCATGCTGCCACACATTGTCAGAAATCAAGAAAAAAATACAAGGGAACATAGGCAGCTGCCATATACCAAGCCAGACCATTAGTCCATCTAGCTCAGTATTGTCTACACAGACTGGCAGCAGCTTCTCAAAGGTTGCAGGCAGGAGTCTCTCAGTCCTATCTTGGAGATGCCAGGGAGGGACCTTGGAAGCTTCTGCATGCAAGCATGCAGGTGCTCTTCCCAGACCATCCCCATCCCCTAAAGGAATATCTTACAATGCTCACATTACAATGCTCACATTCAAATACAACCAGGGCAGATGCTGCTTAGCAAAGGGGACAGTTTAAGATCAGCTTGCCTCCCTTCCATAAAACTCACTGGGTTTTCAAGCAACAGTTGGTGTTAGATTTCAGACACGAGCTGCATTCTCCACACTGGGGCAGGCAAAGAGGGATCACTTTGTCTCCTAGAAATCAAAGGGAAAGGAAATCTAGGAGCATCCCCTGACCAAGAGATTGTATTTCAACAGCCATATTTATTCAGCAAAATCAGCACCAATGGAATTTTCCTGGTGCTTTTACTATGATAGAACAGGCTCTTGAAAACAGCTACAAGAATAAAGACTGCAACTCACTGTATCTTGGGGAAAAGCTCAAGAAAATGGCTGAACCAAGTGGCAGCAAGTTGTGACCACAAGGAGTATCACCCAGAAAAAAGTCTATTTCTGCTGGATCAGACCAAAGGCCAATCCAGTCCAGCATCCTCCCATCCCACAGTGGCCCACCAGATGCCTCTGGGAAGCCCACAAGAAGAAGAGAACGACTAAGCTCTCTCTAGATATTGCTCCCCAGCAATCAGTATTGAGAGGTACTGCCTCTGAACCTGGAAGCAAACTAAACCTGAACCTGGAAGCAAACTAAACTGCCCCAAGGTGCAAAGGAGAAGGAACGCTTGTACACAAGCCCAGACTTCCTGTAACTGCACTGCCCATGACATTTTAGAGGCCCTTTAAAAGCATTTTAAAATGCTAGCTCTGATCTTCTACAAACCTGGTTTCACACAAGTCACTCCCGTGCCAATGCTTTCCACAATGCCAGCTCCTTCGTGGCCAGGAATGACAGGGTAGTCTACTTCAGGGAAAGAACCTGTCAGGACATGGTCATCTGTTCCACATATCCCAGTGGCTATTATCTGTAAGGGAACAAAAAGACAGGTCAGCTCCAGAGAGAATGTTATAAGGGCAACATGTGATGAATTTGCCTTGGGCCCAGTGAAATGTTGCTCAGCCCCTATACTGATGAGGCCAATCTGATGCACTCCAACAGAGTAATACAGGGTGGGGGGGGCATAGAGCACTTCTATCACTCTGATGTACAAGGCAGAGGTTCAGAGTGCTGCTTGTTTCTTCCATTCAGATGAGCAGCGATTTCCCCGGTCAAGCAGAATAATCTGGTTCACCCTCAATCATCTAAGCATATTCCCCTGAAGTCAAAAAGGCAGCTAGTTTTGCAGCAGCTAAGGACCAAATGCCACAATGTGGCTGGGTTCACATGAACATGAAGCCAGCGGTTTGGCTGAGCTGTCACAGCACTGAGCACACATGCAAGCCCTACTTCCCGTCCTGGGAAGTATATGCCGAGATTGGTGGGTTCATATCACATGACAAATTTTGGCACATTCCACCCTACTCGATGCACAGAACCTGAAATCTGTAACTTAGATCTGAAGTGAGGAACAGATGTTGGTTTCCATGTCTCAAGAAGGGGAGAATATGCCAAGATGGTGAGTTCATATGCACCCACCAATCTCGACATATCCAAGACCAGAAGCAGCAGCTTGGCTGAACCACCAATTCCATGCTATGTGTGATCCTGGCCTGTTTTAATAATGTTCCTCGCCCCAAGACTGGTCTAAGCAGCTACAGACAAGAAGCATGCTTACAGATTTACAATGGCATTTTGAGGGGTCTCTTTGACCCCTAGCACTGTAAGTGCACAGTACTTTCATTTCCCCATGCAATTCAACAAGGGTTGTCAATACTCCAATATTCGTATTAATAAAAATGGCACCTTTAGATGAAACACCACAGGGCACTTAACCTCATTAAGGTTGGTTCCAATCTGGAAGATGGAGTTGCAGAACACGGAACACAAAACTTTATGATCTTTTTCCTTCTCAAATGTGGTACAGTTCACCCCAATATGTACCGATGGTTAAAAATAAGATTATATTAAAATTTCAAAAATCATAATAAATCAACAATCAACTCTTGATTATAGCTTCTTATCATTGTTAAAATCCCTTGTGGCAAAAGACATAAAGTGCCCAGGTTAGTCAAACAGAAAGTTCCTGAGAGATCTCAAAAATAAACAAAATAAAAAAACAAGAATAAGACGCATACTCTGCAAACAAGGAACTGCTTCAGCCATTCACTTCACTGCTAGGGCAGAAGCAGATGTTATGCTTGACCCAGGGACGCCACCAAAATAGGCAGCCCTGTGTTGAATTCTTCTCTTCCCCGCTGCAATCGATGCACACCACTGGAATAATTCCTATTTCTTTACCTCCAGTAGCCAATGATGAACAACAGGACCAAGGAAACATATGACATGATAGCCATGCTGTGATATGAAGGCTGGGTCTACACAGGCAGCAGCATGTGGTGAAATGAGGTGGTTCAAAGGACTGGAATGTATTTTATTTATTTATTTATATACCTTTGTGAGTTCAAACGAGTACAGAAGGGACAAAGCTAGGCTAGAATATTTTTCAGGGATGTGTTCATGGAAGAGCATTCAAAAATGGTATCCTCTACTTCAGGCAGAAGTCTGAAGTGATGCTGTCCATTTTACAGCCTCAGTATTTTGCCAGATAGTTTTGCTACATGTATAGGCTAGCCTCCTTAAATTGCAGGAACATAGGAAGCTGCCTTCTACCGAGTCAGGCCACTGGTCCAACGAGCTCAGTATTGTCTACACTGACTGGCAGCAGCATCTCCAAGGTTGCAGGCAGGATGCTCTCTCAGCCCTATCTTGGAAATGCCAGGGAGAGAACCTGGGACCTTCTGCATACAAGCATGCAGATCCTCCTCCACTGACCTGTGGCCCCATCCCCTAAAGGGAACATCTTACAGTACTCACAAGTGCTTACTCATCCAAATGCAAACCAAAGTGGACCCTGCTTAGCAAAGAGGACAGTTCAAGCTCATTACCACAGCACCAGCTCTCTGCCCTTATGTATCACCATAATGAATGAAGTCCCATATCGAATGCTGCAACCAACTTCCAACTTAAAGGTAAATGAAATTCTACTCAAGCTTTAGAACATAGGAAGCTGCCATATACTGAGTCAGACCATTGGTCTATCTAGCTCAGTATCGTCTTCACAGATTGGCAGTGGCTTCTCCAAGGCTGCAGGCAGGAATCTCTCTCAGCCCTATCTTGGAGATGCCAGAGAGGGAACTTGGAACCTAGATGCTCTTCCCAGAATGGCTCCATCTTCTGAGGGGGGTATCTTACTGTGCTCACACTTCTAGTCTCCCTTTCATATGCAACCAGGGCTGACCCTACTTAGCTAAGGGGACAAGTCATGCTTGCTACCACAAGACCAGCTCTCCTCTCCTTTAGTCTTCCCTGAGCCTCTCAGACCTTATGTGTAACAAAATCCAATCAACCATTTCACAACCGGCTTGAGAAACAGGAAGGACAACAGAGGAAAAAAATAATTCACAGGTTGGAGAAACATGGAAAGCTGCTGGGAACCAGTTATTTACCTTTACGCGGACTTCTCGAGACTTGGGCGGAGCAACTTCTACCTCTTCAATAGAAAGAGGTGCACCCACTTCCCAGACAACAGCAGCCTTGCATTTTATAATCTGTCAAAGCAAAACCAGATATTTATTTTATTGTTCCATTTCTATACCACTTTTCATTAAAATAATCCCAAAGCGGTTTACAAATTAAAAGTACAAATATTAAATACTAAAACTCCACTCTGCCAGCCTGCTATGCAAGGCAAAAAATAGATGGAATCAAAGGCAAGCACCCGGACACCAGGGTATAAAGTTGCAGGTCCTAGAATACCTGAAATCCTGCTCATTTCAGCAGGTGAGGAAGGGTGGGATGAGGAAGAGAAGCTATGGGCATCATGTCTCCCACTTCACTGGGGAATTTTTAAATATATAGGGTCAATCTCTGGGTTCCATCCTGGCAGCCAAGGCCTAACACACTTTTTGTACTAAATAAGCAAATCAGAAGTATTTTTATTGTTATTATTAAGAATATGTATACAACACTTTTCAATAAAAGAATTCTCAAAGGGGCAAAAGGAATTAGAAGATGGTTCCCTGTCCTCAAAGGGCTCACAATCGAAAGAGAAACGCAAGGAAGACACCAGCAACATCCACTGCAGAGATGCTGTGTGGAGACTGAACAGGGACAGGTCTTTTTCGCACACCTAAGAAAGCCACCACTTTTAAGAGTTGCAGGATCCCTGGCTGCTTTCCCCCCACCAATTTTCTGATCTGTTTTGTTTTCATTTGTACACCAGGTCTTTTAAATCTTCTTGCAATGTTATTACTTTATAATGCACACAGTATCATACCACTTTGGAAGCTTTTTGGAGGAAACAAAGATAGTGGTTGACATCTAGAATACATTACTCATGAGCAGTCCCACTGAAACGGATGGGACAAGTTAGTTTCTGACTAGTTTAAATGGGACTACTCATGAGTAATTTAGTCTGCATGCGAGCCTACACAGAGAGAGATGTACTTATAGTTACAGATATGTAAGTGATGTTCCTTTACATCGACTATGTGTTATATATAGACATTTTTAATATATGGGTACACACCCACACATACTGTATATATACATCCATGGTCAAAACCCAACAAATTTATGAATCAATGCAGCCTTTCTTCTGCTACCCTCCCAGCTTCCAGTGAGAACCAGATCTGGAGGAGGAGTCAGTACTCTGTGTCTGCAAGACCCGCCGAAGCCGATCCTCAGCATGTGTAATAATAATGTTTAATAATAATCCCCATAAGGTTAATGGCACTTACTCCCTAGTAAGCAAGCAACCTTTAAACAACTGCATCAGTACGGAAGACAGACTATTTTCTCCTTACTTTCCCAGAAGTGTCCATGCTTGAATACTAATTTGCACACGAGAATTTCCACCCAAATGCCGATCTTAGTAAATTGGAAACTGGAAACTCACTGCTCCAAGCAGCTCGTAGGATGCAAATTCCTTTATCAGGACTCTGTGCTTCCCGTAGTCACGCCCCGAAGGACTCTGGGTAATGTAGTCAATTGCCCTGTTGTTCAGGGCAGGCGCTAGCAACCCAGGTGTTTGCTAGATGCCGTTATGTTTCTAATTTTCCCAGACTGGAAAGCGTGTGATACGTTGCTGGTTTTCATTGGACTGCTCATGCTATTAATTTGTCATATATTGCTGTTTTCTTCTACTACGTTATCTACTACGCATAGTTTTTTCTTTCTTTTTGTTTTTATGTATTTTGTAATTGTGAACTGGCTTGTGATGCTTATTTTTAAAAGCAGTATTTAAAATAATAATCACCATAATTAATAATGAAAAGACACAAGAAGATTCAGAGGGTGGCAGTATGAGAGACAGGAGTAGGATAAATCCTCTCAGAGCTTTGCACTGCAGTTTGTGCTGCCAGAAATGCAAATTTTAAGCCCTGTGGGCATTTATTTACTTGAGAAGATCGATAGGTTCAAGGACTTGATAAACACCAGAACATAACAGGCCAGAACAAACCCTTAAAAATTTAACTGGATGCCAAAACCAGTGGGATGTGTTAGAGACACCGCTGCTGCTGTTGCTGTTGCTGCTGCTGCTACTACCGTACTACTACTAACACAAGGCAGATACCAGCAACAGCCACTGGAGGGAAGCTATGTTGGGGCTGGATAGGGCCAGTTGCTCTCCCCCTGCTAAATATAAGAGAATCACCTCTTTAAAAGGTGTATCTTTGCTCAGTTAGCAGGGAGACTAATATTTTAGCACTGAAGTATTTAAGAACACAGGAAGCTAGCGTGGTATAGTGGTTAGAGTGCTGGACTAGGACCGGGGAGACCCGAGTTCAAATCCCCATTCAGCCATTAAACTAGCTGGGTGACTCTGGGCCAGTCACTTCTCTCTCAGCCTAACCTCACAGGGTTGTTGTGAAAGATAAACTCAAGTATGTAGTATTCTGGGCTCCTTGGAGGAAGAGCGGGATATAAATGTAATAATAATAATAATAATAATAATAAATACCGAGTCAGACCATTGGTCCTTCTAGCTGAGCATTGTCTACACAGACTGTCAGTGGCTTCTCCAAATTTACAGGCAGGATTCTCTCCCAGCCCTATCTGGAAATGCCAGGGAGGGAACTTGGAACC
This sequence comes from Hemicordylus capensis, assembly GCF_027244095.1. Lineage (NCBI taxonomy): Eukaryota > Metazoa > Chordata > Lepidosauria > Squamata > Cordylidae > Hemicordylus > Hemicordylus capensis. The sequence continues at coordinate 30,932,831 of NC_069661.1, read as the reverse complement.
TTCTGCATGCAAGCATGAGGATCCTCTTCCCAGAGCGGCCCCATCTCCTAAGGGGGATATCTTACAGTGTTCACACATGTAGTCTCCCATTCAAATGCAAACCAGGATGGGCCCTGCTTAGAAAAGGGACAATTCATGCTTGCTACCACAAGACCAGCTCGCCTGGTTAATATTGCTCTTATTTTCAATATTTCCAATATTACATTTTTATTAGCCTCTTCAAGGGCAAAAATTGAATGGAAAAGTGACAGCCTGAAACAGACCAGGCTACTGTACTTTTATTAACCCCTCCACAGCCAGAACAGTGTGAAAAAGCCAAGAACAGTCCCCTAACCGTAAACTGTATCCCCAGAACAGAGGTATGTGCTGCCGACACTTGAGAAGAATATTGTAGCACTTAAATATTTGAGGAGGAGGAGGATATAGAGGAGGAGGATATAGAGGAGATGAAGAAGGCTTGAGGGTTTGGCTCTCTTTTCCTCCCTCCCTCTTTTCCTCTCTCCCTCCCCCCCTTTACCACCCGGACTTTACATCTGGCCCCTCTGGGTTTGTGTTTCTATCTATCTTACCCTGACGAGGAGCTGCCTACCAGCCGCTGTCTTCAGAAAGCCTGACAACTAACACCTGTGTCAGCCGGCAGCCCTTTGTGGCAGAGGGGGCTGCTGGGTAGCTCTAGAGTCTTATAAAGACTGCTGAAGACATGCCGGCGGCGTGGCCGGCGGCCTGCCTGTAGGCGGCCGCCGAAGCCGGCCGCCAAAGGGGGCCGGGCCTTTGGGGCCGGGCCTTCGGGGGTGGGACTGAGGGCTGGGGGGTGGGGGTTGTTTGTGGGTGGATTTCTCTTTCTTTTGGGGGGGGGTATGAATGCTGCTTTTATTATTGTCCTGAGTTGTGCCAGGCCTAGTTGACGGGATGTGTTTGGGTTCTCCTAAGGGGGCGGATGCGGGGGCTGCGCCTGACAGCCTGGGGGCGGCTATTGCTGTAGTGGTGGGAAATAGAAGAATTGGCGCTGGCAGAACAGCTGGCCGTTACAGGGGAAGAGAAATTGGTAATTTAGTGACTATCTCTACTTCCAACTGTTCTGACAACTCTCAGGCCTTGGGGAACAGCACCAATTACCCACAGAACCTGACCTTGCTCCTTTGTAATACCAGGTCAGTTCAAAATAAGACCGAAATTGTTCATGATCTAATCATGGATGAGGGAGCTGATCTGGTGTGTATAACTGAGACCTGGTTGGGGGAAGCGAGTGGCCCAGTGTGGGCTCAGCTTCTCCCTCCAGGTTACTCTGTTGTGGAGCAGGTTAGAGGAAGTGGGCGGGGGGGTGGAGTGGCTGTGGTCCATAAAAATACTATCTCCCTTACCAGGGCCCCTGTGAGACAGTTGACCTATATTGAGTGTGTATTTTTGAGGCTGGGAACTAGGGATAGATTGGGGATTCTGTTGGTGTACCGTTCACCCCGCTGCCCAACTGACTCCCTAACTGAGCTGTCGGAGCTGGTCGCGGAGTTGGTGATGGAGTCTCCCAGGCTTTTGGTGCTGGGGGACTTCAATATCCACTTTGGGGCTGGCTTGTCTGGTGCTGCTCAGGAGTTCATAGCGGCCATGACAACTATGGGCCTATCCCAATTAATCTTTGAACCAACTCATGTTGCCGGCCACACACTGGATTTGGTCTTCTGTTCGGATCAGGGGGGTGTTCCGTGGGTGGGGAATCCGTTGGTTACCCCATTGTCATGGACGGATCACCACCTGGTTAAGGTTGGTATCGCGGACGCAACCCACCCCTGCAGGGGTGACGGACCTATTAGGATGGTCCGTCCAAAAAGGCTGCTGGACCCAGCAGGTTTCCAAAAGGCCTTGGAGGGTTTCGATGTTGGTGCGGCCGGTGATTCTATCGAGGCCATGGTGGGAACATGGAACAGAGAACTCACCAGGGCAGTAGATATTATTGCTCCTAAGCGTCCCTCCAGGCCTGCTTCTAAGATGGCCCCCTGGTATACAGAAGAGTTGCGGGGGATGAAGCGGCTTGGTAGGCGACTGGAACGCAGGTGGAGGAGAACTCGGCTCGAATCTGACAGGATGCAGCATAGAACCCATTTGAAGACCTATGCAATGGCGGTGCGTGTGGCAAAAAAACAATTTTGGTCGGCGCGAATTGCGTCTGCGGGCTCACGTACGGCAGAATTATCCCAGGTGGTGAGGAGTATAATTTCTGCTCCTTCTGCCTCAAATCAGTTCCCGGAGACACTCTGCTGTGACGCCTTTAGTGGGTTCTTTGCAAATAAAATATCCTGTATTCGGGCCGACTTGGACTCCACTATTTCTGCAGGGTCCGGGAGGGAGGTATCTAGCAATCCCTCTTGCAGTGTTAGGATGGATCAGTTTCAATCTGTGACTCTTGATGACGTGGACAGACTGCTTGGAGCGGTGCGGCCTACCACTTGTTCTCTGGATCCTTGCCCGACCTGGCTGCTTCGATCTAGCGGAGAGATTGTTGGAGATGGCCTGGTTAATATCATAAATGCATCTCTGGGGGAGGGGAGGGTGCCTTCTTGTTTGAAGGAGGCAATAGTTAGACCTCTTCTTAAGAAGCCTACCCTGGATCCCTCAGTGATGGATAGTTATAGGCCAATCTCCAATCTCCCCTGGCTGGGCAAGGTAATCGAGAGGGTGGTGGCTAACCAGCTCCAGGCGGTTTTGGAGGAATCTGATTATCTGGACCCATTTCAAACTGGCTTTAGAACGGGCTATGGGGTTGAGTCAGCCTTGGTCGGCCTGATGGATGACCTTTACCGGGGAATCGACAGAGGGAGTGTGACTCTGTTGGTCCTCCTGGATCTTTCGGCGGCGTTCGATACCATCGACCATGGTATCCTTCTGGGTCGCCTGGAGGGGTTGGGAATAGGGGGCACCGCTTTGCGGTGGTTCCGTTCCTATCTCTCGGGCAGATCCCAGATGGTGGAGCTTGGTGACAGTCGCTCCTCAAAGCAGGAGCTGTTATATGGAGTCCCTCAGGGCTCCATTCTGTCACCAATGCTTTTTAATATCTACATGAAACCGCTGGGTGAAGTCATCAGGGGATTTGGTGCTGGGTGTTATCAGTATGCTGATGACACCCAAATCTACTTCTCCTTTTCATCTTCAGGAAATGGCACTCAGTCTTTAAATGCCTGCCTACAGGCAGTAATGGGCTGGATGAGGGAGAACAAATTGAAGCTGAATCCAAGCAAGACGGAGGTGCTCATTGTGGGGGCTCAGAATCTGAGGAGTGAGTTAGATCTCCCTGTGCTGGATGGGGTTACACTCCCCCGAAGGGAGCAGGTGCGCAGCTTGGGAGTACTCCTGGACCCAGGCCTCACCCTGGTCTCTCAGGTGGAGGCCGTGGCCAGGGGTGCTTTCTATCAGCTTCGGCTGATTCGACAGCTGCGTCCATTCCTTGAGGAGGATGACCTCAAAACAGTGGTGCACCAGCTGGTAACCTCCCGGCTTGACTATTGCAATGCGCTCTACGTGGGGCTGCCTTTGTACGTTGTTCGGAAACTTCAGTTAGTTCAGAATGCGGCAGCCAGATTGGTCTCTGGGGTAACCCGGAGAGACCATATTACACCTATTTTGAAACAATTACACTGGCTGCCGATATGTTTCCGGGCAAGGTACAAAGTGCTGGTGATTACCTTTAAGGCTCTGAACGGCTTAGGTCCAAGTTACCTTGGAGAGCGCCTTCTTCTGCACGATTCCCACCGCACATTAAGGTCATCTGGGGAGGTTCGTCTCCAGTTGCCACCGGCTCGTCTGGTGGCGACTCGGAGGCGGGCCTTCTCTGTGGCTGCTCCGGAGCTGTGGAATGCGCTCCCTGCGGAAATCCGTAATTCGAGTTCTCTGTTGGCCTTCAGGAGGGCCCTTAAAACATATTTGTTTGGCCTGGCCTTTCAGGGCTTTAAAAATGTATATATGTGTGTATGTGTATATGTGTATATATATATATATGTATATGTGTGTGTGTATATATATATATATGTATATATATGTGTATGTGTGTTTGTGTGTATGTATGTATATGTATGTATATATATATATTTTAATCTTTTAATTTTTTAATTTTTAACTTGATTTAGTGTTTTTAATGACTTAATAACCCCCCCCCCCCGCCTTGTGCAGATGGGAGGGAGTTTGTCACAGCCTGTCCTGCGCGAAGCCCAGGAAGGGTTCCGTTTGACCTCTTTGGTCAAGGGCCGGGCTTCGGCCAGGATTGACCGATCCCGGCCCCATCCTCCATTTTCCATTCTCTCTTCAGTTGGGGTCGGGCAACCACAGGAGAAGCGGCTTTCCCCTCCCTCCCTCCCCGGTGCAGAGCGGGTCTAGCGACTGGCCGCCTGACGGGGCCGAGTAGGAATTTTTTGCTCCCAACGCATTGGCCACTGTTGGGGGTTTTTTCGCCTACTCCGTTCTGTGTCCTGGGTGCGTATTTAGAGTTAGGTCAACCACAATGGCAGGAACAGTGCGGGCGGGGTGGCAATTTGAGGGTTAGAACATCGGTGAGCACCCTTGGATATGTAAAAGGGGTGTTTGGTTAATCGCTCCTTTGTAGCCTGTGCGGCACGGGGAGAATGATTGCCATGAACCCTGCTTCAGGACTTCTCTAACCTTTGGGCTGTGCGGTCCGGGGTGGACGAATGCCTAGAAGTATCCAGACCCTCTCTTACAGAAGGGGGGGTTGGCTTTGAAGGAATTGGGTGGGATGTACCTGCCCATTCCCGAGCCAGGGTGTCTCCCCCCCAGTAGGGTGCTGGGTAGGATTTCAGAGTTCTGACCTGCTTCTATTGGCCCGCACTGTTCTTTAAGGGTGATTAATCACCTGGTGTTCCAGTCTGTCATGCTGTGTGTAATAGTTAACAAAGTTGTGGCCCTTTTCCTCTATACTGAGTCTATGTTTTCTTGAGCTGGGGTCTGGGGATAATGTTTTATTTTTGTTTAAAATGTTTTAAATTGTTAGCTGTTTTATTGTTTTAATTTGTTTTAGCTTTTTACTGTTTTATAAGTTGTTTTAATTGTGAACCGCCCTGAGCCATTTCGGAAGGGCGGTATATAAATCAAATAAATAAATAAATAAATAATAAATAAATATTTGCAATATCATAGTTTTAGTTACCTCTTCCATGCTAAAAATGGACTGCAATGGTGTAACTGCCTGAACAGCCCAGAACAGCCCCCAAACGGTCAGACTGCATCCCAAAAGCAGTGGAATGAGAAGAATACTGGAGAAGAATATTGCAGCACTGAAATATTTCCAATCTTGCACTTTTATTAACCCTTTCAGTGCCAAAAATGGACCGGAACCGTGCAACAGCCTGAAACGACCCTGAACAGCACCCCAACTGTCGAGTTGCATCCCCAGAACAGTGAAATGAACTGCAGACGCTGGAAAAGAATTTTAGCCCTGAACTTTTTCCAGTATTGTACTTTTATTAACCCCTCCAGTGCCCAAAATGGACCAGGGCAGCTCCCAAATTGTCAGACGGCATCCCAAAAATAGAGGAATGGGTCACAGACACTGGAGAAGGATATTGTAACAAAAATTCTTTACTCTTAGCATTATTAAAAACAAAGCATTTCTAATTCTCCTCAGTTAGCATCACTACTAAGTTGCATCATAGTGAAGGCTGTGTAAAGGAAAAGAGTGTAGCCTTTTTCAAAGATCCCCCCCCCCGTCACGTGTGTCAGTCACAACACTTTGGACATTTGTATGTTCCACGAAGAACTTCAGTTATCTCAAGACAGGACAGATTATACCAGTCCTGACATACAGGTGAAACTCGGAAAATTAGAATATCGTGCAAAAGTCCATTAATTTCAGTAATGCAAATTAAAAGGTGAAACTGATATATGAGACAGACGCATTACATGCAAAGCGAGATAAATCAAGCCTTAATTTGTTATAATTGTGATGATCATGGCGTACAGCTCATGAAAACCCCAAATCCACAATCCCAGAAAATTAGAATATTACATGGAACCAAGAAGACAAGGATTGAAGAATAGAACAATATCGAACCTCTGAAAAGTATACAGCGTACTGTGCTTGATTGGCCAGCAAACTCGCCTGACCTGACCCCATAGAGAATCTATGGGGCATTGCCAAGAGAAGGATGAGAGACATGAGACCAAACAATGCAGAATTGCTGAAGGCCGCTAATGAAGCATCCTGGTCTTCCATAATACCTCATCAGTGCCACAGGCTGATAGCATCCATGCCACGCTGCATTGAGGCAGTAATTGCTGCAGAAGGGGCCCAAACCAAATACTGAATACATATGCATGCTTATACTTTTCAGAGGTCTGATATTGTTCTATTCTTCAATCCTTGTCTTCTTGGTTCCATGTAATATTCTAATTTTCTGAGATTGTGGATTTGGGGTTTTCATGAGCTGTACGCCATGATCATCACAATTATAACAAATTAAGGCTTGACTTATCTCCCTTTGCATGTAATGCGTCTGTCTCATATATCAGTTTCACCTTTTAATTTGCATTACTGAAATTAATGGACTTTTGCACGATATTCTAATTTTCCGAGTTTCACCTGTACACCTTAGCAAAGGACCATTGTGTTCTTTGGTTTCTTGCACTGTTTTCCCATTAAGCACAAGGACCAAGAAGAGTTGTAATATTCTTCCACTGCCAAAGACAGGAATTTTATAGTAGATGATGACCCTTGAGTTGCATTTCTGGAAATAGCTGTCTTGAAATTGGTTCTGACTTGGCCTCTGGCCTTGCAAAATCACTGTTGCTGTGGTCGTTGGCTTGCTGTGTTGGCTGCTGCTTCTGCTGGTGAGAGACAGAGTCCGCCTGCAGCCTTGTGCTGTGTTTGTTCTCTGGCTTTCAGTCCCGCCCGCCTCCACCTGTCTTTCTGCTCCCCAACCCCACTCCCCTCTGCTTTAAACACCTTTCCCCCTGGTGTGAGTGTACGTGTGTTTGCTTCTACTCCTGGTGTTCCCCCCTCCTGCCAGAGTGAGTGAGTCTCTCCCTTCTCCTGCTCTGGGCCGGGTGGGGCCAGACCCTTTGGCCTGAGAGGCTCTCTGGCCCATTTCCCTAACCTCCACTGTCCCCCCACTTTTTTTGCTTCTGTGGTGGCTGCTGCTTTTAATTCTGGGCTGAGCTGAGATTCGATTAGAGTCCTCAGCTCAGAAGTAAGACATGCAGGCATGTGATGAGGACCTGCAGAAAAAGAAAACCCGAGAGCAGAGGGGAGGGGCTGCTTCCCTCGTGCCGCGAGTGTAATTCGAAGTGGCTTCGCTCAACATTTACCCTGAGAGCTGGAACCTATGTGTGGGAAAGCTTCTGTAGCTGCTTTTAACCAAAGAAAAAACCCAATCACAAATCTCCCACATCAAGTCTAGTCTGCTATAAGAAACGGAACCTAAAAGAGGGCAATGGGAATAAGGGCAAATGTCATTCTCAATGGTTGCTACTGCGTTCCACTGGCCAGCTAGATCAGTGTTTCTCAACCACCGGTCAGTGGAGGTCCATGAGGCATCACTAATAAAAATCACCCCACCCACCCCAAAATACCAATTTCGGGCTGGCAGGGGCCACGGGGAGCTTTCTGGAGCTCATTTCCAGGCAGCCCTTGCTGCTGGATAATGTTCATTTCACTTCCTCAAAATGAACATTATCCAGCAGCAAGGGCTGCCTGGAAATGAGCTCTAGAGAGCTGCCCAAAATTGTTTTTGGGGGGTGTCTGGGGGTGGGGGGGGGTGAGGGGGGCAACCCCCTTACTAACTTCTGGTCCAGGAAACTGCTTTTCAGTTTTGAGTCCCACTTCTGCCCGGGTCTAAACAAAGATATGATGGCAGCTACCATAAGTGTGGTTCCAATGTGGCAACTGGTTAACAATTCACTCTTTCATGAGTGTCAAAAGCCACTTCAAACAGGTTCTGTGAGTGAAAAACGTGTGGGGATGACTTTTAATTAGACAAGTGAGAATCAGCTAACCAACTTTTACAGCTGCAGTGTTAATAATATTATAACTCATGCTGAGACACCTCGTCCTCTGCTAGATCTCATTAGCTCAGGGGTTCTCAAACTCAGATCCCTAGATTTTGCTGGACTACAGCCCTCTCATCCCCAACCAGAATGGTTTTTCATATGGCTAAGTCAGATGACATCTCCTCCTCCTCCTCCTCTTTCATATTTGATAACTTTTCCCAAAGTTTGAGAACCCTGTATTAACTCACTTTAATGCCTGAAACTAGTGAACCAAGTCTTTAAAGATTTAGAACTCCTGAAACCAGTATATATAAAGCATATATATATATATATATATATATATATATATATATATATATATATATATATATATATACACACACACACACACACACACACACTTTGCCCCACCCCTAGAAAAATTCCTGAAAATGTCCGTGAGAGTAGCCAACCTGAAACTCTCCAGCTGCTGTTGGACTACAACTCCCACAATCCCCAGCTGGAATGTACTGCCCTGGATTAACACGAGTTTTGTTTCTTTGGACCAAGAGTGGCTCCTTCTTTTGCTTAGTGATTCTCTTTACTTAGCAGGAGGAGATTAACTGGCCCTATCCATGCCCAGCATAGTACCTCCAGTGACTGTTGCTGTTGTCTATCTTATGTTTAGTTTTAGATATTGAGCCCTTTGGGCTGGGGACAGGGATCCATCTTATTTATTTATTATTTCTCTGTGTAGTCCACATTGGAAACTGTTGTTGAAAAGCCGTGTGTGTGTGTGTGTGTGTGTGTGTGTGTGTATATATATATATATATATATATATATATATATATATATATTTGTTGTTGCTGTTGTATAGATAAAACCAGAAACAGAAAAGGAGGGGTCATGAGGATATATTTACACAGTGAAAATGATACATTTAAACAAATAAAGAAAACTAATTGTGTCAGCAGTAGAAAGGGAAATTAGTTTGTGTTCTAGCAAATGCTGGTGCAATTACTGCTTAGAGAAGACAAAGGTCTGCTGCTGTTATGTCTAGTTTCATCATTTGGTCAGAGAGAAAAGCCCTATTCACACATTATGCTCAACACTTGTAGAATGCCCTATTCACATGTTACATTCAACACTCATAGAATGACTGTACAGTGTAAACAGGTACATATTTGTATGCAGGTAGAGTTATTCAAATGTTTTGCTGAACACAGGTTCAGCAGTACATTTCTATCCATGCCATGCATTTGAAGGTCCTGTAGCCAGGTTCAGTTTTAAAAATGAAGGCAGGTACAGTAATTTAGGGATGTGCACGAGCCTCTTCTGGGAAGTGCCGAACCAGCTGGGGCACCAGCATTCGAGCCAGCTTTATGGGGCAGGGCAAGGTTCCCTTAAGGAGCTCCTTACCTGCTTCTCCCTGCAGGGAGGAGCAGGTAATGTGCTCCTTACCGGATCTTTAAGGGAACCGCTCCCCACCCTGCCAGCCCATGCACAAGCTGTTTGTGCACATCTCTACAGTCATTCACATAAAAACATGTATAAGTGTACAGAAGTCTATATACCGCATAATGTCTGAATAGGACTCATAGCTAACCTGGAAGAGGTCAATGAAAAGCCAAAGGCCATTAGGGACGAGTACATATAACAGGTAAAAGAACACTGCCTAATTCTGGTGCATTTCAACCAATTCAAAGGGTTCTCTGCCGTAGGTGGTGGTGAGCTGCATGGAAAACTTTCTAGCGGGAGGCTGGCTCGTTTCAGGGACGGCTTGCAAGCATCCCCCTCCTTCCCCACCACCAACCTTACATAATTACAGTTTATATAGGAATTAAATGGTTTCCTTATATTCCCAGCCACGCCGCAAAGCTCCTACTAGCTGTAAACCTCGGTTTAAATACTGACAAATGTCAGTGTTAGTTGAAATTCTGTATTCACTGTTGTTGAACATGGTGAGATATGCAAAGAACCTGCGGGATATTTTATGTATTTATTGAACAGATTTGTAGCCTGCCTCTCCAAAAATGATTCAAGGCAGGAAACTCCATTAAGCTGATGCTCCACTAGTTGGTTGCATTCGAAAGTTTATAACAGCAGGACGCAGCGAATACTGAAAGAGAAAGGGAAAAGATTAACTCATATATAACATTTTGTTTTACTGCTACACCTGACTGCTCATCTACATATGCTACAAAACTAGTATGTGCCGTGTGTATTGCAGTGCGGCCCTAGCTGGGGCTATAAGGAGTAGGGATGTGCACAAATCAATTTTTTAAATTCAATTTGTGCCCCAAACAAATCACCCCTGATTTGTTTTTTATCCAAATCTACCCCCTCCAAATCACCCCAAATTCAATTTGTATTTGATTTGATTCAGATTCAGACCAATTTGGACCACTTAACAAGGTCCTAGAGGCACCAAATTTGGCTCCTGGGTAGGTCCCCATGGGTGCTACCTACCACCCAAATTTCAACATAGTGGGACACTTGGTTGGGTTTTAATGAATTGCCTAAATTTTTACTGATTTTGAACATTTCTGCCATAGGAAAAGAATGGGGATTTGAAGTTGCCATATCCTAACCTAACATGAATCCCCAGTTTTCATTAAAAAAAACAAAAACCAACTAAGCTCTAGCCCTTGTAGAAGTGGAGTTATGGAGCGAAATGTGCCATCATTCTTGTTCACGTTCTTTAATTCTTTGGCGTATAATAACTTTTTCTCATAATGAATCCCTAGGAGGATTCATTATAAACCTTCATTTCTTCATTTTGACTATCATTGGACAGTGCCAACGGTCAACTGCCATGTGTCAACTACACCCACCCTCACTTGAAAAAAATCCTAGAACATAAACTGAGTAGTACCCCACTGCTTTGCGGGTGGGAATGGGGTGTAGTTGGTATATGGCAGTTGATGAAAAAACAGTCAAAATGAGTAGAAGAAATGAAGGTGTGTAATGAATCCTCATAGGGATTCATTGAGGGAAAGTTACTATACACCAAAGAATCCAAACATTTGAAAAAATAGTGACCACAAATTTTGCTCAATAACTCCATTTCTACAAGGGCTAGAGCTTAAATCTTTTTTTAAAAAATGAAAGCTGGGAATCTAAGGGAGTTAATAGGAGGAATCCGAATCTCGAATCCATTCGAATCGAATCAGGCATGATTTGATTTGTACCCAAATCTAGCCAATGGACCACAGGGATGATTTGTTTAGTCTCCAAATCACCCGAATCAGCTAGATTCGGGTACAAATTGAATTGTACACAAATCAATTTTCACATCCCTAATAAGGAGGGGCATAGGGAGTAGCAGCCCCTCCGACCATGCATGCCATCCCGCAGGCCTTCCTGCCACCTACTGCCACTGCCTTTGCTCAGCTCACTGGGACATACAGTTCATTTCCCCCGCCCCATTGAGATGTGCCTCTTCTTTCCTCTCTTCTCCACCCACTCTTGCCACCCCGCAACCCGCACCGCCAATGCAGGCCAGGAATGCCCTTGCCACCGCTGCTTCACTTGTTGCATGGGCATCTACAAGACTTTTTCCAGTGGGGGCAGGGGGAGCCAGGAATCCTCTGACTCCTTCCCTGGGAGTAAGCCCTATTGAATTCAATGAGAACTGGCTCAATCGGGGGGGGGGGGGGTTGGGGTTCCCCCTCCTCCAAATACCCATGACTTGATGGTATACAGGGGTGTAGCTATAATGGAGTGGGTGGTTTCAAAGAACCCAGGCACTCCCGCAGGGCTGTCTTTAGAGTATGGCAAGGAGGGTGACCGCCCCAGGCCCTGCTTTTTAAACCCCATTAAAATTAACTGGAAGGGGGCCCCACACTGGCTGATTTGCCCCAGGACACGCACCCCACCAGGGCTCTCTAAGGCCAGCCCTGCCCTCCAGCTCCTGAGGGCCCCCCTAGCTCCACCCCTCCCTATTTTCTCCATGACCTCCCTCATTCTAAAGGGCCTCTGGGGAGAGGGGTGAACAAGGCCCCCTCTCCCTTAGCTACGCCCCTGGTGGTATAGTCTGAAATTGCTTCCTACTGCAGCAGGTCCTTATCATGCTTGCTGGGACTAGTGGACGGAGCATTGTCTGAACCAGCCCAATGAACGTTTTCATCTTGAGTTCTCCTCTTCTGCCTGTCCTGAAAAAATGGAAGCAGGTTACTCTGACCTGAAAAATGAACATGGGCATGAAATGTGGGGACCTTACCATTTCCCTGCATGTAGCAGCTCAAACCCTTCACTGATTTTCTCAAAAGGCAGTGTGTGAGTTATTAATGCATCAATATTACATTTCTTTTTCATGTAATCAGAAATCAGTTTAGGAAGAGCATCTTTTAACTTCCAACCTAGGGGGAAAACAAAACAGTGGGGTCAGTCAGCACAGGAAACTTTAAAGAGGGGTGGGGGTGGGGATGCTGGAAAGAAGAAAGGATATTTATACCTCGAGTTTCATACTGCATTGCCCCCAGAGCCATTCATTTGGTCTGTACCACACTGTCAAACCCGGTTCACAGACCAGCTTGATGCTACACATTCAGCAACACTAAGCACAAGATTCTACAGACTCTAAAAACACTGCATGGTGAAGTCACCAGCTAAATGGGACTAGCAATCAGAAAAATCCTTCTTTATAGGAGAGCAGAGTTGGTCTTGAGGTAATGAGCATCACTAGTTCCCTTTGCTAAGCAGTGTTCACCTTGGTTTGCATTTGGATGGGTGACTACGTGTGAGCAATGTCTGATGCAACATATTCCCCTTAGGGGATAGGGCCATAGATCAGTAATAGAGCATCTGCTTGCATGCAGAAGGTCCCAGGTTCACTCCTTGGCATCTTCAGGTCGGGCTGGGCCAGTGAGTGTTGATAATGCTGAGCTAGATGGATCAGTGGTTTGATTCTGTATAAAGCAAATCCCTGTGTTGCTATGTAGACTAGGATGGACAGACTTTAGGGATCTACTGTGTTTTTCACGAGGACGCCCAGGTCTACCAACAGTTGCCAGGTGCAAAATAGTTGCTTGGGGAGGACGTAAGGCTAGAATTAAGGAACAGGGTGCTTTTTAGCACATGCTCAGACCAGGGATTTGTTTTTAGTGTCAGAACTCAGCCATGCAGTGTCTCCAAGGTGCTACCCCTTGGAGTCCCACTGATGCTGCCCCACAAACAATGGGGGCCCACCCTTATAGGCGGGTCGGGCCTAGAGCTGGTCCTACATCAGGGTCCCTGCCATCTTCTACTGGCACTGGAACAGGGAGATTCTTTTGGTCTGGAGTACAGCAAGTAGAGGTTACTGCTCCTTTGACTAGGAGGCCAAGGCAGAAAGCAGCACTTCCAGTATTTACACCAAGTGATCTTCCCAGTTATTTATAGGTATCATGTGATCGTTTTGTTTTTTGTTTATTTAGAGATTCAGATGTGGATTGGGGTATAGCAGAGTGAGGTCTAATATTGACAGAGAATAAACAGATATCTTCTTGGGACATAAGTATTATCTCCTCCGTTGGAGAATTGGAATGTTTTACATTCTTGGTAAGCTTTCACAGCCTTTTGTATTTTGGTTTCATATCAATTTAAGACTTTAAAGAAAAAAAGCCTTGTGCTTCTTTTGGAGTTCTGTGTTGGCGTTCTCCACACATGTACGGATTGTCAGTTTAATTGGCCATTTAGACACATGGTTGGATAAGGATTACATTCCTGGTGATTAATGGGAGTGAAAACATCTGGCAGGTGCCCTATGATATATTAAGCAGTATCAGTACCATTTGAGTAGCAATAAATAAGTTAACCCTTTGAGTAAATACAGTAATTTGTTGAAGGTATCTTTATGCTAAAATGAGATATGTATTATTGTGATTTGGTTCACTGTAGATTTCTCCTGATGAAGTCCTGCCTAAGCAGGAAAAAACAGGTTAAAAGCTACCTAGGATACCTGTAGAGTAAGAATCTAAACAAGAATCTGCTGACACCCCTCACCTCATTAAAACAATATGCTATGGCCTTGTTAATCCATTTTGGTCCCAGTTCGCTGTTGTTAATTAATGTATATCTACCACCACAACAATGGAAACCTGTCATTTGCTCTGTATGGACTGAGCTTGAGCAGTACACAAAAGACCTACTGCTGGCCAACCCCAAAGTGCTGGTGGTGATGTGAGGTGACTTCAAGGCTAGGATGGGACCAGATGACCACACCCTATTTACTCGACATCAGCTACTCACCCATCACCCAGGATCTGAGCTCCTACCCCTGTCCCGCCTGTCAAAGGATCAGAGAGCAAATTTTGCAAGGCTCTGCCTAGCACAAATGACTGCCAGACTTAACCTTCAAATCCTAAATGGCTCACTGGAAAGTGATCACCCAGGAGAATTTACATATCTATTCAGTACAAAAACAAATACCATAGACTATATTGCTGTTACCAGGAACCTGCTCCATTCTGTTGTGAACTTTGAAGTCATGCCTCACATAGATAGTGACCACTTCCTACTCCTCCTCCAACTGGCACCCTTGGCCCAACAGCTACAACTGGAGACTGGCTGCACTCCCAATATTCTACCAAAGGGTCAGGGAAGATGCCGTGCTAAATGGGTACCTCTTTTATGGATAACCATAAAAGAACTGCTTGCAGTAGAAACCTTCCTGACTTATCAGTGAGACCTCACTTTTCATCTTTTGCCCCTTTGGAGAGGTATAATGTTTTAGTACATGAACTCTAACAACATCTAATTAGGAAAGTGGACTATGTTCCAAAACCACCTGGGCATCCATCCAAACTCTTGTTTGATACGGATTGCATAAAAGCAAAGAAAGCCCTTACATCCTTCTACTTTTCCTACAGTGCTAGCACTGGGGCAGGTGCCTTAGAAGGCCTCTCACATCTTTCACAACTCAAGAAACAATATAAACATCTATTGACAACCAAGAAGAGAGAGGCCACAAGGGCCACTTGGTCTCGACTTATCTAGGCAGCCAAAGATAAGGACTCCTCCCCATTTTGGCACATTACAGCCAACTCTTCCTACAATGGCATAACCCCAATAGATTCCTACATCCCTCTAGCAACCTGGGAATTGCACTTCCAGAGCCTATACGAGGACGTAACAGCAAACCTAGGCCCCCCTCCAAAGGATATAAAAGATTTGCCTAGCTGGCCACTGATCACTGCAGCGGAGGTTGAGTCCCTTGTCTCATAATCTAAAGCGGGAAAGGCCCCAAGAGAAGACCTCATCCCTTTAGATCTTATAAAAAGTAATCTGGAGTGGAGGGCCCCAGTCCTGCCTTTGTTATTTACCCATTTTGACTGCCAGGGCCTCATCCCCAGGGACTGTGTGTGTGTGTGTGTGTGTGTGTGTGTGTGTGTGTGTGTGTGATCATCATCCCCATATTCAAAAAGGGACAAAGGGATGACCCTGCCAATTACAGACCCATTAGCCTGCTCAACACCATCAGCAAGCTATATGCCAGGCACATACATGGGAAACTCAAGGACTGGCTAGAGCAAGAAGAGATGCTGGCAGACGAACAAGCAGGCTTTAGGGAAGGCAGACCTACAACTGATCAGTGCCTGGTGCTCCAACTTCTCATTGAAAGGTACTCTTCTAACAAATCTACCTCCTTCTACACTGCCTTTATAGACCTTAAGGCTGCATTTGACTCTATCTCCCAAGTTAAGCTATGGGAAAAGCTTGAATCCTCCTCAACTGATCAATGCCTGCTTTATCTGATCCATGCCCTTCACACAAGACACATCACTCAAGGACACCTTACGAACCCTGTATCAACTCAGAAGGAAGTTAAACAAGGATGTATCCTGGCCCCGCTGTTGTTCAACTTCTATATTAATGCCATGGTGAGTTATCTCAACAACCCCGATTTCCACCCTCCCAAGTTGGCCGGAAGAGCCATCTCCATTTTACTCTATGCAGACGATGCTGCTATCCTTTCGAGGACCCCGGTAGGCCTTAGAAGGGCAACATCATCACAGCACTGCAAGAGAGAACAACTTGAAATAAACTACCAAAAAACCAAGGTCATGGCCTTGCTAGAAGACCGAAGACCTACCACTGGAATATTGATGGACACAGAATTGAGCAGGTTGCCTGCTTTACATACCTGGGGGTGTTCCTTCATGCCTCTGGCTCAAGAAGGGCCCAAGAAGGGCTCATTGTGCTCATGTTGCCCTAGTGGCACAAAGGAGCTCCACTGCTATCTTGAGGTTCCTTCATTCTAGAGGCGGCCATTACGTACCTGCAGCGCTCAAACTATATGAAGTCAAGTCACTGGCACAATTATGATATGGTGCCCACCCAGGATCTCCATCCAATCTTGCTATACTGGAACGTGTTCAGTCTAAATTCTTGTGAGGGACCTTACAAGTGCCTTGCTGTGTATCCAATGCCACTCTACGGCTAGAAACTGGCATGATAAAAGTGGAGGCTAAGGTCTGGATGACAGTTCTCAACCATTGGCTCAAACTAGCCTTTTGTCCACGGGGCCTGGCCCTGCTAACTCTGCAGGACAAATTTCAATCCTCTTTGAAACGGGCAGTCTACAACAAAGTGGTGCATCTGGGCATCTCCCCTTCTCCCCGTCCCTTCTGCTTGCTATGAACAAGGTGAAAATGGCCATCAAACAAAGGATTCTGGACATGAAAAGCCAGGCAGATTTAAGTAAGGTGCCAGGCTTTCTGGTCCTGGATAGTCATAGACTTATTGTCTCCTCCTCTGCATATCTGGCATAGTTGGCAATATCAAGCCATAGAAGGGTGTTCACCCTTGCCCGGTGTCATGCCCTTCCCTCCGCCGTTCTGGAAGGCAAATATAAGAAGATCCCACTCATGGAAAGGCTTTGTCCTTGTGACTCTGGGGAGGTGGAAACCATAGCGCATGCGCTCTTCTCATGTCCCTTTTATAAAGACAGCCATGGCAAGCTCATATCTCCCCTGCTTCTCAAATATCCTGGTCGCTCTAGTCAAGTCTACACCAAAATGCTGCTCTCAGATGACAATCGGACTTTCACGTACAATGTTGCCAGGTTCTGTGGGGCAGCGTGCAAGATCCCCTAGGTTCTGATCACCAGTCAATATCCCTTGCAGGATATTATTGAGCATAATTTTAATTTGCTCCTCTACTTCACATTTTAGCTTTCATATGTTATCTTAACTATTTTATATTTTTAGATGCCCTACTTTTAAAGATAGTTGTATACTTACCCCTGTTTTATTTCTATTCTGTTAATCTCCCAACAGCTCCTAGGTTTAGCCTGCTGTATCTTATTTTATTAATTACCCCACAGTTTTTAGAGTTGTAATCATAATCATAATCATAATAATTATAATTATTTAGGCTAATTATAGCTATGGATTAACAGCATTTTAGTAGGCTTGTGCCCGAAACGTTTCGGAGGCCATAATGGAGGCCTCCGAAACATTTCGGCTCCAGGAGCCATTTCGGTGCTTTGGCACCGGCGGGGGTGGTCCTTTAAAGGCGGGGGAGGGTGCACTTACCCCTCCCACCGCATATCCCCCACCGGCGCTCCGTCACTGTTAAGCCCCTCGGGGCGGCAGCGTTCCTCCCTGCCGCCCCGTTTCTGTCATCGGCCGGAAGTGGCCGGAAGTGGCCAGAAGAAGCAAGCGCGTGTGCTCCCATTGTGCGCGCACACCCGCATGGCAGACGGGCGTGTGCACGCCCGCAATGGGCGCACGCGCGCTTGCTTCTTCCGGCCAATGACAGAAACGGGGCAGCTGGGAGGAACACTGCCGCCCCGAGGGGCTTAACAGTGATGGAGCGCCGGTGGGGGATATGTGACGGGAGGGGTAAGTGCACCCTCCCCCACCCTTAAAGGACTACCCCCGCCAGTGCCGAAGAAACTTCATGCACATCCCTACATTTTAGGTGTATCTATCTGGTTTATAATAATTTTAATGAGTTTTATTTCATTGTATCTGTACTATATCCTGTGCTGCTCTTTGACCGTAATAAAGATGATTGATATTGTAATATTGCACATTATGTCCGCCACTATATGTATAAGTTACTGTCATATGACCCATTTGAGTCAATCCATACCTCCAAGCATACACCCTAGCAGTTTCTTCCCCGAGATGAACTGTGTGGGATCCAAGGCGAGCTGTGATCCTGCCGGAGGTTCTCCAATCAGCACACAGGTGCCATATCCCAAGTTGCAAGATGCAAAGGCAGCTACCTGTTGAGACACAAGGACAAACCAACTAAAAAACTGAAATTTTGGAAGAGGCTTCTGCTCAGATTCCCACTGTCAACTTCACATTGTCCAGCTGCATCATTTATAAAACAAGTTGTTCCAGTAAGAACTAATCTGCCTACATTCCTTTATCTATCTATCTATCTATCTATCTATCTATCTATCTATCTATTTTATTGTTAAATTTATATACTGCCTTTCATTAAAAACAACCCCAAGGCAGTTTACAAAAGTTTTTTAAAAGACAATAAAAATGGCAATAATATTATTAAGCTAAAAATATGGAACAAATCTAATTTAAAATATATAAAATACAAACATAAAAATGATACATGGGTAAAACACACAGAAGCAGCAATAGAAACAATCATGTAAAGGCCAAGATTTAACAAGCCAAGATAAAAAGCCAAGATTTAACAAGCTTTCTAAAAACTGTGAAGGAGTCTGAGGAGCAAATGGCCACTGAGAGAGCAGCGGCCACTATCCCTACAACTGGACTAAATTTGATTCAAATTGGTTCGGTGGTCCACAGGTTAGAGCTCTTGCGCCTCAAACATTGATGCATCTGCCATCTTGAATGGGGGTGGATGACATAATTACAAACTACACCATTGAGGTGCTCCTTTGTGTCACTCACCACAACTGTACAAAATTTGATTCAAATTGGTTAGATGGTCCACAAGTTAGCCCACCTGCACCTCAAACATTTAAGCATCCACCATCTAGAATTGGGGAGGATGACATCATCACAGACTACACCCTTGAGGTGTCGCTATGTATCCCTACAGCTGTAGCAAATTTGGTTCAAATTGGTTACAGTAGGCAGTTCACAAGTTAGCACACTTGCACCTCAGATGTTGATGTGTCCGCCAACTTGAATTGGGGAAGGGGGTGACATAATCACAAACTACACCACTGAGGTGTCCCTGTGGTTTTTTTCTGATAAGAATTTTATTCTATTCTGAGGTGTCCCTGTGTGTCATTTACTACAACTGTACCAGAGTTGGTTCAAATCAGTTAGACAGTCCACAAGTTAGTCCAATAGCGCCTCAGACATTCACATGTCCACCTTCTTGGATTGATGTGAATGACATCATCCTGAACTGTGCCATTGGGGCATTGCTATGTGTCCCTACAGCTGTAGCAAATTTGGTTCAAATCAGTTAGGCAGTTTATATCGCTGTTTAAAACAATCATTATAGCACAACAATTAAAGCAATTTTAAACAATGTAAGACAACTGAAAACCATTTAAACCTTCAGTTCTCCGAAAAGCTATTGATGGTCTCTGGCCAAAGACATATGTACTTAGTTTGCACCTGTAGTCAAATCACTATAGTGGACCTGGCCTCAGTCAATCACAATTTAATTGCATCCAAATTAGAGTACTCTAACATGCTCTACATGAGGACGCCTTTGAGGACAGTCCATACATTTCCATAGCTGCACGATGCGGCCACCAGAGTTGTAACTGGGGCTTAAATATCAGATCACATCAGATCACTCTGTTCCTGTAGCATCCGCACTGCCTACCATTCATCTTCAAGCTCAATTCAAAGTATTGGTTGAATGATGATGTTGGGAGATCAGAATGAGAGATGTGTCCAAAGCATTCAGCAATATGCTTATGAGTTGACTTTCAAATAACTAAGTAACAATGTAGTTTGTAATTTTACCTGAATGCTTATTGCATCTAGCATACAAAACCCATAAACAATCAGTTCAGCTTTGGATGTTACCTGAAAACATCAAAAAGACTTGTGCATCTTTCCCTCCATGTTTCTAAGTAGAGGCCAAGGTGAAAACTTGTGCATGTGTGGACTTCGATACCATATTTACCCAAATACAATATGACTGAATTTAAGATGACCCCCTTAAAAATAGAGGTTATATAAAATTTAAAAAACCCTGTTTTAAAATACAGGTTATACCTATACTTACCCAAAGGGAAGAAGACTTTGAATTTAAGATGACCCCCTGATTTCTAACATCAAAGAACTTGGGGAAAACCTAGTCTTTAATTCAGCTAAATACAGTAGTCTCAAAACTGCATGTTTTTAAGGTGTTGGGAGATAGAATGCAACAATCACCTTTTAGATGTGCGGAAAGAGCCTGTGTTAGGTATTTAAAATTACAAAAGCTAAAAGGCCTGGTTAAAAAGATGAGTCTTCCAAGATCTTTTAAAAACTGCTAGAGATGGGGAGAGTCTTGTGTCAATGGGAAGCGCATTCCAAAGTCTCGGAGCAACACACTGAGAAGGCCCGTCCCTGAGTGGCCACCAAACAACTTGAAGGTAGCCACAGACGGGCCTCCTCTGACGAATGCAGTGGATGATGGGTATCATGCAGAAGATGACACTCTCTTAAATACCGTGGGCCTAAGCTGTTCAGGGCTTTATAGGTTATAACCAGCACTTTGTATTTTGCCCAGAAACCTATTGGCAGCCAGGGTAACTCCTGTAATATAGGAGTAATATGGTCTCTTCGAGATGACCAGGAGACCAACCTGGCTGCCGCGTTCTGTACTAATTGTAGTTTCCGGACTATGTACAAAGGCAGCCCCACATAGAGCACATTGCAGTAATCAAGTCTGGAAGTTACCAGCAGATGTACTACTGTTCTGAGGTCATGAATCTCAAGAAATGGACGCAGATGGCATATCAACCAAAGCTGATAAAAAGTGCTTCTGGCCACTGCCTCAACCTGAGAAACCAGGGAGAGGTGTGAATCCAGAAGCACTCCAAGACTGCGTACCTGTTCCTTCTGAGGAAATGCGACCCCATCTAGAACAGGCAGGTCAATATCATTTCCTGAGTAACGACCCCGCACAACAAGTACTTCTGTTTTGTCTGGATTCAGTCTCACTTTGTTATTCCTCATCCAGCCCATTACTGCCTCCAGGCAGGCATTCAGGGAGAATATGCCTTCTCCTGATGATGTTAACATGGAGAAATAGATTTGGGCATCATCAGAGTACTGATAGCACCCAGCACCAAATCCCTGGATGATCTCTCCCAGCGGTTTCATGTAGATGTTAAAAAGCATTGGAGACAATATGGAGCCCTGAGGGACCCCATATAAAAGCTCAAGTTTTGAAGAGCAACACTCTCCAAGCGACACCATCTGGAATCTGCCCGAGAGATAGAAGCGGAACCACTGCAAACAATGCCTCCTACCTCCAACTCCCTCAGACGTTCCAAAGGATACTATGGTCGATAGTATCAAGAGCTGCTGAGAGATCCAAAAGGACCAACAGAGTCACACTTCCTCCATCAAGTCCTAATTGGAGATCATCCATCAGGCCAACCAAGGCAGTCTCCACCCCATAGCCCACCCCAAAACCAGTTTGAAATGGGTCTAGATAATCAATTTCTTCGAAGACCGCCAGGAGCTGGGAGGCCACCACTTTCTCAATCACCTTACCCAACCATGGGAGGTTGGAGACAGGCCTGTAGTTATTAAACTCTGAGGGATCCAAGATAGGCTTCTTAAGAATAGGTCTAATAATTGCCTGCTTTAAACAAGGGGGCAGCCTGCCCTCCCTCAGAGAGGCATTAATAATTGCCACCAGGCCCTCCACTACAACCTCCCTGCCAGATAATGTAAGCCACGTTGAGCAAGGATCAAGTAGTCAGGTGGTAGGACGCACCATTCCAAGCAGCTTGTCCACATCCTCAGGAGTCACAAACTGAAACTGATCCAGTTTAAGCACATAAGAGGAGTTGCTGGATACCTCTGAATCTGATACTGCGATAACTGTGGAGTCAAAATCTAAACCAGCCCGAATACGAGAGATTTTGTCCAAGAAAAATCATTAAAAGCATTACAGCATGCAACTGATGGATCCAAATTTTGATTCGAGGGAGCAGGGGGTCCTACTAGCCCCCTCACAACCCTAAAAAGCTCCACTGGACATGAGTTTGCAGAAGCAATACAGGTAGAAAAGAAGCGCTTCTTTGCTGCACGTATAGCCAGAGCATAGATCTTTAAGTGAAGTGAAGTGACCCTACTAACTTGGCAAAGAGGCACCTTTTAATGTGGTGATTCTCTTTATTTAGCAGGGGTAGAGTAACTGGCCCTATCCACATCCAGCACAGTACCTCCAGTGACTGTTGCTGGTGTCTATCTTATGTTTCTGTTTAGATTGTGAGCCCTTTGGGGACAGGGATCCATCTTATTTATTTATTATTTCTCTGTGTAAACCTCCCTGAGCCCTTTTTGGAAGGCCGGTATAGAAACTGAATGAATGAATAGATAGATAGATAGATAGATAGATAGATAGATAGATAGATAGAGTGTGCATTCCAGTCATCTACCTTGTTGCTTCAGCTCCCGCAGATCTTCCATATAGCAAGGAGTCATGGTATATGGAAGCTGGTATCATAGTATATCATGAAGCGAGTTGGAGTGGACGCTTAGGAGCGATTACATCTACTGCCCTGGTAATTTTCCACCAGGGCATCAACCAGATCGTCAGCTGAGCCAACATTAAATCCAACCAAGGCTTCTTGGAATCCTTTTGGCTCCAATAGCCTTCTTAGGCAGGCCATTGTAATAGGCCCCTCATCCCTGCAGAGGTGGGACGTAACTGTAAGTCCAACCTTAACCAGATGGTGGTCCATCCATGACAATGGGGAAATCATAGGAGTCCCCACCCACGGAACACCACCCTGATCAGAGTGAAAGACCAGATCAAGTGTGTGACCAGCAGCATGTGTCGGCCTGGAGACCACTTGGGATAGGCACATGGTAGCCATGGCCGCTATGAACTCCTGAGCTCTTCCAGACAACGCTGTCCCAAAGTGGATGTTGAAGTCCCCCAGCACCACAAGCCTGGGGCACTCCAAAACCAAATCCGAGCCCAGGTCCGCAAGCTCACAGGAGCAAGGCAAGGCTCTGTGGGTGGTTGGCACTGCTCCCCAAGGTCAAAGGGCTCAAAAGGCAGCTGGAAGGGGAAACAGCTATTATGTTTCTGATTTCCCTTCCCCTGTAACAGCCTGCTGACCTGCCAACGTAACTTCTTCTGTTCCCCACCACCACTGGAATAGTCGCCCCGAGACCAGTCGACATGCCCCTTCATCTCCCCATCTCCAGACAGACTCAAAACAATCCTAACCAGGCCAAACTCACTCCCCCCCTCCAGCCCAAAGATACTGAACCCGGGGCGGGGGGTGGCCCTCACCCTTGTTGCTCCCCGAGGTGGCTCCCCAAAGCAGCAACCTGCTTTGGTGTTGCCCCTTCGGTGGCAGCCCTGCTGCCACTGGCAGCCTTGTTAAATAGCCCAAGGGTGGGCAGGTGGAGCCAAAACTGCTCAGTCATGCAGCCCAAGGGCCCCAGTCCTGCCAACACTCACACAAATGGCAGAGGTGGCAGGCAGAAGTCCCCCAGGCAGTCGGTGGAAACAACAGCATCAGAGCAGCAGCCCCCAGTAGTCAGATACAAATTAGAAGTATGAAACGCACTCTACAATGCATATTGTAGAGTGCATTTCATACTTCTAATTTGCTGGTCAAAGACCGTAATAAAGACATTTGAATTTGAAAGGGGCTGCGGGAGATGTTTATATATCCTCTTTATGAAAACTTCAGGTAACATCGGAAGATACAAAATGGAAAACTGAGCCAATGCAATTAGTGCCAAGATGAAGGACTTACCTGAGTATCAATAAATCCAATTGCTTCAAATGCATAGTCTACACCAAGACCAGTCATCTCCACAAGCACCTCATTAATGGGCTTCTTGAAATCTTGAGGAGAGATGCACTCAGTGGCTCCTAACTCTTTGGCCTTGGGAAACTTAGCTTTGTTGATGTCAATCCCAATAATCCTGGATGCTCCAACTGCTTTGCAGCCCATAATAACAGACAGACCAACGCCTCCCAAACCAAAGACGGCACAAGTAGAACCAGGCTCCACCTGCAAAGCCAGAGATACAGGAAATGTGGATTGAGGATTTGCGGGGACATATGCATTGTGGCAGTTTCAGAGGCCTGAGCAGGTGACTGGGTAGGATCAGGGCAGACAAGAAGGGAACAGGCACAGAACAGGCCTGTGTGTTTGACCGTCCAGTTCTGACAAATGTGTACCACCCTGCTAGTGCTGCGTGTTCATAGGTGCTCCCACCATGGCCAGCTCAGTGCAGTACCTACCATTTCTAGCTCTGTAGGGGGATGTTCTGTGTATGTGGTGGGTGATTTTCTGTGGAAGTGGAGCCCATGGGGACAGCTGAGAAGATGAATGGGGATGCTGGGAAGGCACAAAGGGGACATCTGAGAAGCGTATTTCCTCCCACCATTTTCCCCACGGGGAGAGTACGCTCTTCTCCAGAGGGGAATAAGCAGCCTTTCTTTCACCTGTTCCCCTAATCATGTTAATTGAGTCTCACCTTGGCATTATTGATGGCAGCACCATAGCCAGTAGGAAACCCACAACCAAAGAGGCAGACTTTTTCCAGAGGCGCATTGTCATCAATTTTTGCAATGGCAGCATCAGGAACAACAGTGTATTCGGAGAAGGTGCTCGTCCACAGGAAGTGATAAATCACTTTCCCTTTGCAGGTGAACCTGCTCGTCTTGTCTGGCATCAGGTTTTGACAAGGTTCATAGAGACTGTGTGCAGAGAGAAATGGCCCTCTTTAGTAACTTCTGTATTGGGACAGTCATCATTCCAAATCATGGGAAGTCGCTCTTTCTGGGTACATTGTAGTCTGGCTTTGCAGACAAACATTTTACTTGGGGAGAGCTGGGGGTGTGGCTGTGGTGCAATCTGGTGTGTGGGTGGAGCTACCCAGTGTCCCAGTGTGGGTGGGACTACCCAGGGCTCCCATTCGCCCTGTGTCACAGTACAATAATGACTGAACAGGGCTTTAAACTGGACTAGCTGTCCATTGTCAACATTATGGGGAAACACAAACAGATCACAGAGGAATTGAAGCAAACTTACTGGGACTTGAGGCAGCTATTAGTTTTGGGACTCAAACAGCAGCTACATTCTCCACACTGGGGAACACAAAGAGGAATGACTTTGTCACCTTCAACAGGGGGAAGAAACATACACACAATTAAATATTTCTTATGTTGACATTTTTGTGAACAGAACTCACAGGCTGCTAAGGGAAGTTCAAAAGATAAAACCCATTCTTTTATGAGTTCACTACATAAGGTATGAACATATCTTTATGTTGAATTTCATTTATCCTGTAATCTTGCAACCAACTTATATGTCTTTGTCCTACTGAAATTGTAGGAATAAGGAATGTGTATCTGATTTCCAGGGTTGAGCATTAGATAGCAATCCTAGGTAGTGCAAACAAGAATCCCTCTAATAGGGATTCCCAGATGTTGTTGATTTCAGTTCCCATCATCCCCAGCTGTAATGACCTTTGGGGATGATGGGAGTTGTAGTCAGCAACATTGGGTAAAGCCTGTTACAGGGAACACTGGCACAAGAGGAGCATGCATGGAACATGCATACAGATTGGAAAATGGAACATGCATACAGATAGGAAGTATACCACACTACCTGCATTCAACATAATGTGAATACGGAACCTGTACCTGAGTACAGATCTGTACATTCGTACACTGGCTTACATACTGAAGAATGACGCACTGATCCAAGAGCAGCACATGTGTACTCGTTCTGTGTGATTCTAAAGTGCATCCATGCTGCTAGTGAGCTCGAAGAGGCTCCATCAGTGCTAAGAAATGTGTCAGTTCTGAAACCACATATTTCTTATCACTTCTCATGGGAGAAGCATCACTTCAGCACAGATGCAATTCTTAGCAGCCATGGAGCCTCTCTAGGTTTGCTAGCAGCGTGGACAGGATTTGGAATCACATGGTATCAGTGTCCATGCACCGCTCTTGGATTCGCAGGGTGCTGTGCAGTATTTAGGTCACTATTCACAGACTGCACATGTGTTGAACATAACATGTGAATAGGCCTTGGGATTCTCATAGGAAACTGCCATATACTGAGTCAGACCATTGGTCTATCTAGCTCAGTATTGTCTTCACAGACTGGCAGCAGCTTCTCCAAGGTTGCAGGCAGGAATCTCTCTCAGCCCTATCTTGGAGAAGCCAGGGAGGGAACTTGAAACCTTCTGCTCTTCCCAGAGTGGCTCCATCCCCTGAGGGGAAGATCTTGCAGTGCTCACACATCAAGTCTCCCATTCAGATGCAACCAGGGCAGACCCTGCTTAGCTACAGGGACAAGTCATGCTTGCTACCACAAGACCAGCTCTCCTCTCCTTCTCTTCCAAAGTATAGATGCATCTAATTCTGGTACCTGAAAACTACCTCAAACAGAAAGTCCTTTCCTAATATTAGTTTTTTTTTTTTATTATTATTATTATTATTATTATTATTATTATTATTATTACATTTTATATCCCGCTCTTCCTCCCAGGAGCACAGAGCGGTGTACTACATACTTACGTTCCTCCTCACAACAACCCTGTGAAGTAAGTTAGGCTGAGAGAGAGAAGTGACTGGGCCAGAGTCACCCAGCCAGTATCATGGCTGAATGGGGATTTGAACTCGGGTCTCCCCTGTCCTAGTCCAGCACTCTAACCACTACACCACGCTGGCTCTATTCATCTGAAGGACTGCCTGCTCCCATGTACAGTAAGTGAATTATAATGAGTAATAGGATATTATATATAATGAGCCAAATATTAGGATATAACAGAGAATAAGTAAAACATGCCCAATATATGAGAATACATTTGAGTAAAATATTAGGATATTACATAGTAGGGTAGGGCAGTTTTCACAGCCACAAACTGGATAGGAGACAAGTCATACTCAGTTTCGAAATCTGGGTATGCTCCCATTTTGAGATTGCGTGTTTGATTTTTTAAAAGTAGGAGGCAAGGAGCGTCCCCAACCCAGATTCCATTCCCAGCTTCTACCCAGATGGGGCTTAGCAAATGACCAAGTTCCCCACCGTTGTCCTTGCTTTTATCTAACACAGAATCAAATACCAGGAGTTCACACAGCTCCTGAACTATGGTAGGAGGCTTATACATGTGAAAAGCCCTATTGACTGGTGATTTAATGTTTGCATTATCCTATATGAAGGAACATACTAAAGTTGAAAAGCTACTTTGTTGATATGACAGTATCACGTATACTAGTAGCAGCAAGAATATTGAAGAAAACAACTTGTTCGTCAGATCTAGAGTGGTGTATAAGCATTTAATTTTGTATAATGCACAAAGCTGTACCCCCCCACCCCACCCACCCAATTTCTTATTGAATGACTTAACTGCCTTGTCCTCACCTGGCTTTACACAAGTGACTTCTGGTCCAACACTTTCAACAATGCCAGCTCCTTCATGGCCTGCAATCACCGGGTACTTTATGTTAGGGAAAAAACCTTGCAATACGTGGTCATCTGTCCGACAGATCCCAGTGGCCACAATCTGTGTGGAAAATGCAAGACGACATTTCAAAATGTGCACCGTGCCTCGCACAGTTCTGACACTCACCAGGAGCTGGCACTGAACTAGTGTGCTGGAGGAGCAAAATAAGCCTCTCCCCTCCCTCAGTGTTCCCTGAAATAGGGATTCCCAGATTTTAATAACAGTATCCAGGGGCGCCCTTTGGGCCGGACTTCCCCGCAGGCCTTGGGGGTCCAGCCAGGCTGCCCAATCTCTCTCTCCAGGCCAGCCAGAGCCAGGCTCCATCCTTGGGACACAAGTGGTGATGGTGGGGCAGGGCTGGACGAGAGAAGCTGGGAGGAGCAGACAGCAGCTTCCTCCCGACTGGCCAATCGGAGGCAGCACAGCCAACGCTGTTTGTGCACACTAGTTGTACTCGCACACATGTGAGTGAGCAGCATCAGTGTGTGTCACACAGCCTCATGGTGCATTGCACACACAAGTGCTGCGAGGAGCTGATTTATCACCATGATGAGGCAACAGCAGGCAACTGTTGAGAGCAGCCTCTGACTCTCTTGGAAGCTGAGACTTCGGAGCTTGTTCCCCCTGAGGTGGCTTTGAGGAGAAAAAGGAGAGGCACTACTGCAGCAGTGCCTTCGAGCCAGCCAGTCCAGCACTTGCCCTCATGTCAAAATGTGGTGGTATGTGCATGTCAGTGGGAAGTATCTGATTCATAATTTCTTCTACAAATACCAAAAAAAAGTTTCCAGCTTCCCTGAGCATGTTCTGGTGTAAAAAGTAGTGCATTGCAGCTTATCTTGCAGCAGGGGCGGGATGGTGGGGGTGGGGGTCTTTAGGCTCCAAAATTACCTCAGTGCACCTCTAACAATAACAATAGCAAATAACTTTGTTAACCACCACATAAGAAATTGTTCTCTGGGCAGCTCACAATAACACAATGGTAAAAGCATCCAACAAATTACAATAGAAAATACAAAGTACAATACAAAACACTTTAAAAACTTTGTATTGTATAGTAGCCTCCCCTACTGAGTAGGCTACTGCATAGACAGGGTGCCACCAATGAAAAGGCCCTCTTCCCGCCTCACCTCATTTGACAGGGGCACTCAGAGCAGGGCCTCCAAAGAAAAGGTCTGAGTAGGGACATATGGGGCAAGTTTCTCTCTCAGGTAACCCATTCCCAGGCCATTTAGGACTTTAAAGATTGAAACCAGCACTTTGAATTGGGCCAAAACCAGATTGGGAACCAGTTCAGCTAACTGAAGCACTGGAGGGAGCCCCAGTTAATAATCTTGCGGTCCAATTTTGACCAAAGTTGTGGCCCAATTTTGCGGTTTCTGACCCATTTTGAAAGGCAGCCCCACATACAACACATTGAAGTAATCTAAGTGTGAGATGACCGGAGCATGGATAACTGTGGCCAAACTACAGTATCTCCATCTAGGTAAGATCACAGCAGGCATATCAGCCCAAGCTAAAAGAAGGTGCCCCGAGTCATAGAGGCCACTTGAACCTCTAGTGTTCCCCTGCTAACTGAGCAAAGAGGCACCTTTTTAAAGTGGCAGTTTTCTTTATTTAGAAGGGGGAGATCAACTGGCCCTATCCAGCCCCAGCACAGCATCCCTCCAGTTGTTGCTGGTGGCTGTTGCGAGTGACCGTCTTATATTTCTTTTTTAGATTGTGAGCCCTTTGGGAACAGGGAGCCATCTTATTTACTTTATTATTTCTCTACGTAAACTGCTTTGGGGACATCTGTTGAAAAGTGGTATATAAATATTCTTCCTATTCATAGTGACAATGCTGGATTAATGAGCACCCCCAGACTGTGAACCTGATTCTTTAAGGAATGTTGTTGACTTCAACTCCCATAATCCACAGCCAAAGGCCATTGCAGGTGTGGATGCTGGAATCTGTAGCCAACAACATCAGGGAATCTGTTACAGGGAACACAGCCACTACCATAAACTTTCCATGGGAGCTCAGGTCTCCAAGGAATGACCAATTGAGAAGAGAGCCCATTGGCGTAATTTCTCCACCTTGAGTAGAGAAATGTTCAGATAGCTTCCACTCAACTGATAGTTCACGTAGAGATTCCCATGGGAGATCATCCACAGGCATTTCAACAAGAATGTTACCCACTTGATCCAGGTCAAATCTGACTAATTATGAAAAGGAGGACTAGCCAGAGGTATGCATCCAGTAATTCTCTGTGAGAGTCTTTGTTTTATCAGGATGGAGCAGGAAAGCCACAGGAGACTATAGCCAACATCCAGACTAACAAAGCACATCTAGACTAACTGCCCAAAGCTGGTGCAGCAATGCTGGTGCTATGGGGGATGGGGGATTTTCTATCTTCTCTTTCCTCTGAAGTTGACTGTGACTCCCAAAAAGATGTCCTTAAGGGCTGTGTGACTCTCAGGGACATATTCAGGTGGAAGGGCAGGTTGTTGAAATTTCCTCTCACCTATATAGCACCAGCACAGTGATAGCTACGCCAGCACCTAGTCTGGGATGTTGGCTACTGTGTTGGGTTAGGACCAGTCATTATGAACAGCAGATAATGTAACTCTGGGTTTTACCATTTCAAACTGCACTTGCAGGGTGCTCAAAGCTTAAATAATCCTGGTAGGTTATCTTTGTCTGAAGGTCAACAGGAGATATATTGCTCTGTTGAGCCTGTTGAATCTCTCAGATCTTTTAAGTAGATCTTGCTTGTTATGAAAGTTTCAGCAGCAACCTCACAAAAATTAGTTTTGAAACTGTGTGTTTGAACAAATTTGATTGAGTTGCAGGCTTTATTATGGATGTGAAATTTTAGTTTCCTTGATGCAGAATTTTCATTTTTTGTTTATTTACATGGAGTGTGCTTAGATCTGCTTACTGTCTCCTTGTCAGGCATGAGCAAAGAATGAGAGAATGATATAACTTGTTTTCCAAACCAATTGACTTTGCTTAGGGAAACCCCCACTGGTCTCCCTACCAAGTCTTCCCAGGTGAGATATAAGATGCTTACCTACTGCAAAAATCATTCATACACAGGGGAACACAGCATTGTAAGACCTTTTTACCTTGACCCGAATTTCATGAGCTCTTGGGGGTGCCACCTCCACCTCCTCAACAGAAATTGTTTCACCTATTTCCCAGATGATGGCCGCCTTGCATTTAATCACCTGTGAAAATAAATGTCATCAAGTAGGTCAGAGGTTTATTTGTTTTGTTGCTGCTGCTGTTGCTGCTGCTTGTCTCTTTCATTGTAGACCACCTTGAGAAGCATTGTGCTGGAGGAGTGGGGTAGAAATGTTGTAAATATGTAAGGAAAATAAACTCACAACCTTTGTTTTGCAGGCATGATGTTTTGCTGTCACTAGAGTGGGGCCAACCTCTAAATGAGCATAGAATTCCAGCTAAGCCTTGCTCTGTCCCAGCCAGAAACCCAAACCCATTTTTGCCCATTGCACCAGTGGAGTACTGCTGATGTCACTGTCACGTTGCTTAACTGCAGTGCAATACCTGGGTAGATCCGCTATGGTAGCATATATGCTGGCGATCCTATCCTTGACCAGAGAGCATAATTCAAAAAATCTCCCGAGGCCCGGGAGCAGGCTTGCAAGATTTTATACCGAGATCTCATGGAGACTGGGAACTCTCGCGAGACTACCAGCAGGATCTCGGCTGTATCTAAAGACTGGCTGGCCCATGATGAGGGACCAGTCTGCTGAGAGCTGCCCAGCGAGTTGGAGCTCCAGGATCCAAGGGCCTAAAGGGGCAGGAGCATCGTAGCAGGTGACCTGTGGTGCAAACAGGTGTCTGTGAGGAGGCAAGTTCAAGGGCCTGGACTCTGAGGCTGGGGCCTAAGCCACTGTGAACACGGGCTACAAAGGGTGCCCAACAATATTAATAAAGTACATAAACATCAGCAGGCAGGAACCACTGTTTCCTTTGCCACAGCTTCTGTCACCTTTGCACTGACACAATGCAAGCCTTGCAGTCTCTGTTTGTATGAGCTAATCAAAATTAAACATCTGATTCTGCTGATGCTAGCAACTACGTAAGAAAATGGGTAAGGGATATGATTAGAGTGATACAGAATCCTCTTAGGACTGGGAAGTCCAACTTAATTGGCCTTGTTCTCTGCCCAAGACAGACTGGGCAGGGCAGGGGGCAGAAGGAACAGGGGGTGATTTGAAGATCTTTGCTCGGGCAATACGTTCGGCAAAGAAATTCTTTTCTGCCCAGATTGCATCCATAAACTCATGCCCAACCAAGTTGTTCAGGGTAACGAATGAGTAGTTCCCGTTCACGTAGTCATTTCTGGATGTTTATTTTATTTCTTTATTTTTCAAATTTGTAGACCGCACCATACTTCCATCTCTGAGCAGTATACAACGTCAAACAGATTAAAAATGTAAACCTTAAAACAATTTAAAACCACAATCCAGATAATAAGCTTGGGTGAAAAAATAAATCTTGAGATACTTTTAAGAAGTTGTGAGAGATGAGGAGGCTCTTATTTCAGCAGGGAGTGCATTCCAGAATCTCAGGGCAACAACAGAGAAGACCCGGAAAAGTGATGGAGCAGCAGTGGAGCAGGTAAGGACCTGCTTACCTGCTTTTTAAGGGAACCGCTCCCTGCCCTACTAAACCGGTTTGGCTGCAGGGGCCCAAGCTGGTTCGGTGCTTCCCAAAAGAAGCACCGAACCAGTTTGTGCACATCCCTAACTACTTCTCGGAATATGTATATACCGCCTAGAGATTTACATATCAGATGGTATAAAGATATTATAGGAACATAGGAAACATAGGAAACTGCCATATACTGAGTCAGACCATTGGTCTATCTAGCTCAGTATTGTCTTTACAGACTGGCAGTGGCTTCTCCAAGCTTGCAGGCAGGAATCTTATCTCTCTCAGCCCTATCTTGGAGAAGCCAGGGAGGGAACTTGAAACCTTCTGCTCTTCCCAGAGCAGCTTTATCCCCTGAGGGGAATATCTTGCAGTGCTCACACATCAAGTCTCCCATTCATATGCAACCAGGGCAGACCCTGCTTAGCTACGGGGACAAGTCATGCTTGCTACCACAAGACCAGCTCTCCTCTCCGCATTACAAATACATACATACATACATACATACATACATACATACATACTACTTTTCAACAAATGTTCTTAAAGTGATTTACGTAGAGAATAAATAATAAATAAATAAAACTATTCCCCAAAGAGCTCACATTCTAAAAAGAAACATAAGGTAGACCTCAGCAACAACCACTGGATAGGTGCTGTGCTGGAGTTGGATAAGGCCAGTTGCTCTCCTCTTGATCAATATAAAAGAATAACCTTTTGGGGGTCAAGGTATTGCTTTTGCTCCCCCTTTGTTTCTACCAAGCAGAAAGGGGGTTGTCACTTAGCAATAGCAATAGCAATAGCAATAGCACTTACATTTATATACCGCTCTATAGCCGGAGCTCTCTAAGCGGTTTACAATGATTTAGCATATTGCCCCCAACATTCTGGGTACTCATTTTACCGACCTCGGAAGGATGGAAGGCTGAGTCAACCTTGAGCCCTTGGTCAGGATTGAACTTGTAACCTTCTGGTTACAGGGCGGCAGTTTTACCACTGCGCCACCAGGGGCTCTACTTGGTGGTAGAGCACATATTTTGCATATGAAAGGTCCCCGTTTCAGTCCCTGGCCCTTCTAAGTCAGAGGGGGAAAGAGCCCTGCCTGAAACTGTGAGAGTCGCTTCCAGTCAGGGGAGACAGTGTTTAGCTAGATGGACCAATGGTTTGATTGATTGAGGAAGAGAGCTGGTCTTGTGGTAGCAAGCATGACTTGTCCCCTTAAGCTAAGCAGGATACACCCTGGTTGCATACGAAAGGGAGACTAGAAGTGTGAGCACTGTAAGATATTTCCCTTAGGGGATGGAGCCGCTCTGGGAAGAGCATCTAGGCTTCAAGTTCCTTCCCTGGCATCTCCAAGATAGGGCTGAGAGAGATTCCTGCCTGCAACCTTGGAGAAGCCGCTGCCAGTCTGTGTAGACAATACTGAGCAAGATAGACCAATGGTCTGACTCAGTATATGGCAGCTTCCTATATTCCTATGATTCCATAAAAGACACATTTATATGTTCAGAAATAAGCTTGCCTTTCGAACCCACATGGGGGATGTAAAAATCTTCTTATCTTGATCTTTGCAGTATGCAGTGAATCTGTACAAAACTTCTCTAGGCAATGAAAGATTTCAACAGACTGTTCTATGATAAAAATATTATCTAATACTTTTGCACCTATGTAAACATCTGCAATTCAGATGGATAGACAGAGCCACATATTCAGTCTTCCTTACCTTCCCTGCAGTTGCCATGTGTCAGGATTCGCGCTTCAGATCTGTCCCAAATCCTCCACAAAGGACGTCTCCTCTCGCTGATTACTTTGGCTCTGGCAAGAACACAGAATACACAAATGAGTTTTCTCCTCCAGCCTGTACAACAGTCTCAATGTATAATCTATGAAAGGCCAGCAGTGGAAGGGGAGGACCCATTTGCAGCGGTGATATAAAGTTTTTTAGTGCTGAAGGTCAGCCTCAACAATTACTTAGCTTAAATTATTCTTCCCCTGAAATGACCAACCAGCCTTAACAAGAGTTAGGAGAAGATAGGATTTAAAAGAAAAAACAGTTCAGTTATGGAAGTTCCAGTTCAGAACTTGCACATACTAGCATAACCCTAGTATGCTAGCTCATAAATGATCTAGACGCAAGGGTAAGCAGTGAGGTGGCCAGATTTGCAGATGATATCAAACTCTTTAGGGTAGTGAAATCCAAAACTGATTGTGAGGAGCTCCAAGAGGATCTCTCCAATCTGGGGGAGTGGGTGACAAAATGGCAAATGCAGTTCATTGTTGGCAAGTGTAAAGTGATGCACATTGGGATGAAAATGCCCAACTTCAAGTATTATTATTATTATTATTATTATTATTATTATTATTATTATTATTATTATTTCTCGTTTACACAGTCAGACAGGTGTCATTGACTGGTTTGTTTTATCCAGACATTGAGTCCTTCCCAAGGACCTGGGATGGCTGAATTTTATTGTCAATGTTGTTGCTGTTATTATAGATATTGTCGCAGAATATAGGCTGTTCCCAGTAAAGTTGCTTTTTGTAATTGGCTGATGGTGATTTCTGTGGCCCCTATGCTGTTGAGGTGCTCTTCAAGTTGTTTTGGAATTGCACCTAGGGTGCCAATTACCACTGGGATTATTTTGGTCTTTTTCTGCCACAGCCTTTCAATTTCAATTTGCAGATCTTTGTATTTTGTTATTTTTTCTATTTCTTTTTCTTCTATTCTGCTATCCCCTGGTTGTTGTTGTTGTTGTTGTTAATTCAATTTCTATACCGCCCTTCCAAAAAGGGCTCAGGGCAGTTTACACAGAGAAATAATAAATAAATAAGATAAGATGGCTCCGGGTCCCCAAAGGGCCCACAATCTAAAAAGAAACATAGGATAGACACTAGCAACAGTCACTGGGGGTACTGTGCTGTGGGTGGATAGGGCTAGTTACTCTCCCCCTGCTAAATAAAGAGAATCACCACATTAGAAGGTGCCTCTTTGCCAGGTTAGCAGGGGTTGGCAAGTGTAAAGTGATGCACATTGGAACGAAACCTCCCAACTTCAAGTATATGCTATTGGGATCTGACTGACCAGGAGAGGGATCTTGGGGTCGTGGTGCGGCAGCTGTGAAAAAGGCCATTTCAATGCTGAGGATCATTAGGAAGTGAATTGAAAATAAAATTGCTAATACTATAATGCCCTTATACAAAATGATGGTGTGGCCACATCGGGAATACTGCATACAATTCTGGTCACCAGATCTAAAAAAGGACATTATAGAACTGGAAAAGGTGCAGAAGAGGGCAACCAAGATGATCAGGGACCTTTCTTATGAGGCAAGGCTACAACACCTGGGGCTTTTTAGTTTAGAAAAAAGATGACTGCGGGGAGACATGGTAGAGGTCTATAAAATCATGCATGTTATGGAGAAAGTGGATAGAGAGAAATTATTCTCCCTCTCACGTAACACTAGAACCAGGGGTCATCCCATGAAACTGATTGCCAGGAAATCTAGGACCAACAAACGGAAGTACTTATTCACACAACGCATGTGGAATTCTCTGCTACAAGATGTGGTGACAGCCAACAACCTGGATGGCTTTAAGAGGGGTTTGGATAACTTCATGGAGGACAGGTCTATCATCGGCTACTAGTTGGAGGGGTGAAGACCACCTCCAGCCTCAAAGGCAAGATGCCTCTGAGTACCAGTTGCAGGGGAGTGACAGCAGGAGAGAGGGCATGCCCTCAACTCCTGCCTGTGGCTTCCAGCGGCATCTGGTGGGCCACTGTGCGAAACAGGATGCTGGACTAGATGGGCCGTGGGCCTGATCCAGCAGGGCTCTTCTTATGTTCTTATTTTAACCCCTTGTGGTCCTGGTTCTTTTGCTCAAAAGATTTGCATGATATATAGCATAAATCACAATGTGCATTTGCTCAGTTGCTTCTGGCCATGAAGATTTTCCTGGTGCATAAAGCAGGGTGTGGAGAGAGATCCGCAGGGCCAAAACTGAGAGAGAAATGCCATTACAAGTCCCAGGAGAATGCCTATTTTTAACATGAAGAAATTCCAAGAATGATTGCATTTTACACAGCAGTCGTGTTTGTTTGGGCACACACATTACACCAGTGTTTCCCACAGCAAACGTAAAGCACGAATGGCTGGCGCATATCCCTAAATGTTCTGGGAAACGTACTGGAGAGCCCTTGTTGACTGCAGGTCCTGGAGGGCATGTTCATTGCTCACGTCACTCGATGAAAAGAATCTTTGTTAGTCATTCTCTCATACATGGATTCTCTGGAAGATCCTGACTGGTAGTCATCACCATATTTCCTTTTTTTAAAAACAGTGACTGACAGACCATTCAATGGGACATCAGCCTAGTCATGTGACATGCATGCAAGTTATAAAAGTTGTGCAAATGCAAAATTTGTGCTAACGATGTTACACAATAAGTCCATTGGACATAATGGGCTTGCTCTGGTGTGACATCATTTGTGCAGATTTTGCACTTGCACAGCATGCAATCAATCAATAATCTTTATTACGGTCAAAGACCAGCACAGGATAAAGTACAGATACAGTATAATAAAACTCATGCTAAATGAAATATAACTCTAGAAGCTAAGTATTATTATAATAGTAAAATACAACTCTCTAAAAACTGTATGAAATTAGTAAAGTAAAATGCTACCTTCCATCCTCCCAAATGACTGCATGCGCCGGTCTGCAACCAATTTGGGGCCTTTCTCCACATGCATGCATGCACAGAGAAACCCAAAACAGGCTGCAGATATGCCCATACAGTCATTTGAGAGGCAGGAGAGGAGCTGGAAGAAGCTCTTGTCACCCTCGCTGACCCCATCCTGCCGCACAGCAACTTTTTTATTAAAGGTAAAGGGGACATTCCCCTTGACCCCCCCTCCTTGCAGCCGCTGCAGCCGACCCCGACCCCAGAGAAGGGCAGCAGATCCTTGGCTGTCTATGGACAGCATTGTCAAAAAGCTTAATTCGCCCCGATTTCCAGATAAGTCTTGGAAAGACCCCTGTCTGGAAACGTGGAGAGTTGTTGCCAGTCAGTGCAGACAATACTGACCTAGATGGACCAATGATCTGAGGCAGTAGAAGGCGTCTTCATATCCTTTCAAATGGGCATTTTTGATTGTGCAATTTTAAGAGCATTAGAACTGAAGAACAGCCCTGCTGGATCAGGCCCAAGGCCCATCCAGTCCAGCATCCTGTTGCACAGTGGCTACCAGATGCCTCTGAGAAGCCCAAAGGCAAGAGGTGAGGGCATGCCCTCTCTCTTGCTGTTGCTACCTTGCAACTGTTATTTAGAAGCATTTTAAGAACATAAGAACAGCCCTGCTAGATCAAATTGAGGAGTGGACAGGCAGGTTGCCACACCTCTCCTGGAGCTTTATTGTGACAGACAATGGCTCCAACGTCACGGCAGCAGTAGACTCCGTGTTGGAGTGTGTGAATATCTGCTGCATGGCACACACGCTCCACCTGGCGGTGAGGGACGCCCTTGGCCTCAAGGAGGTGAAGGGATCCTGGGAACAGAGCCGTCCCATGGTAGCTGCTGTTGTTGCCATGGCTGTGCTTGTGGAGAAGTCTCGCACCCATTTCGCGAGTGGCAGCATGTCCATGTCCTTCCTCAACATCTCATCTCTACAGATGTAGATACCAACTGGAACTCCACCTTCCTCTTGTTCCAGCGCCTGCTGGAGCAGGAAGTGGCCCTCGACAGCCTGGTGAGGAACGAGGCCTTGGGCATATGCGACCCATCCAACATGGAGTGGAAGCTCATGTCCAAGATGGTGTCAGCACTCAAGCCCTTCTTATTTGCCATGAAGAGTTTGAGTCAGGCCCTGCCCACGGCTCTACTCCTGGAGAAGCTAATGGGTGAACTCTGGACCTCGCTGACCACGCCAGAGGGGCATGCCCTGGCTGGAAGCCTGAGGACCGGGGTTGTCAACAGGCTGGTCAATGAGTTGAGTGACAGGGAGGAATCTGTCCTGACTTGTCTCTGTGACTCGACCAGCAAGGGCAATGTGGTTTGCATGGATGACTTGCCCAGGCGGTGGAATGGAACCTCCTGACAAGGAGTTAGGGAGGAGGAGGTCATTAGGACCGGCAGAGACATAGGAACATAGGAAGCTGCCATATACTGTACTGGAGCAGGAGGGTGGTGATGGTGGGCCCCCTGAGTATGTGTGACCCACACCAAGCAGCAGTCGTGCAGGCGGCCCTTCGACTCCCACCCCTTCTTCTTCCCAGTCTAGTGGCGTGGCATTCCATGCAGGAGTGCCAACACAACAGGCAGTTCCTCCCGCTAAATCAGTGTGTATAGCAGCAAGCAGCCACTGCAGACACACAATTGTGAAGCCTGGTGTTGGGTCACGTTTGCATCCAAAACTTTGGTTAAGCAGAGGGCTACTTAAGAGGGCCCACTTCCATGCCGCTGCCCGGAGCTGCGCAGCTCCTGGTGCTTCTCATGCGCAGCAGAGGGCTCCCTTAGCCCAGTTTCTGCTGTGTATGTGAATAGCCTCACTGTAGAGTCATTAATCAGTAATCGTAATCTTTAACATGATAAGAGAAAAGCACTCTTTAGGAATGCAAATAGAACTGCCTTGCCTAGATGTGAAGAGTGGAAACACCGGTTTTCAGGAAGCAAGCTCTTTGAAAGTTCTAGTTGCAAAACCTCTGTGTATGTTCAAGTTGACTTTTTGGAACGATATTAGTCTGCTTGCTTAAGGTTTTTGCTGGTTAAAAAAGAGGTTTTACCAACAAACTGATGTAAAGCACACCACACGTGTTGGAAAAATATTTTGGAAGGCAACATTGTGTTCTTCCCCATGGAGCGCTCTCTCTCTCTCTCTCTCTCTCTCTCTCTCTCTCTCTCTCACACACACACACACACACACACACACACACACACTCCCTCCCTCCTTCTCCCTCTTCCTCCCTCCATTGGCTAGAAGTAAAACATGGAGTCATGTAATGTGAACCTGCAGAAAAACCTGCCATGGTCGCTCTAGTGGATGACCTATGCCGGGAACTAGACAGGGGGAGTGCATCCCTTTTGGTTCTGCTGGACCTCTCGGCGGCATTCAATACCATCGACCATGGTATCCTTCTGGGCCGCCTCTCGAGTATGGGAATCGGAGGCACTGCGTTGCAGTGGTTCCGGTCCTTTCTTGGGGGGAGGGTCCAGAAGGTGGTGCTGGGGGACTACTGCTCGGCCCCATGGCCATTGGCCTGTGGGGTCCCACAGGGATCGGTCTTGTCCCCCATGCTGTTTAACATCTACATGAAGCTGCTGGGAGAGGTCATCCGGGGATTTGGACTGAGTTGTCAGCAATATGCGGATGACACTCAGCTCTATGTCTCCTTGTCATCTGATCCTAGGGAGGTGGTGGATGTCCTGAATCGGGGGCTGGAGGCCATGATGGGTTGGAAGTGGGCTAATAAACTGAAATTCAATCCGGATAAGACAGAGGTACTGTTGGTCAGTAGGAGAGCCAATCGGGATGAGGAGATTTTACCGGTTTTGGATGGGGTTGCACTCCCCTTGAAGGAGCAAGTACGCAGCTTGGACCCGGCTCTGCTTTTGGAAACTCAGGTGGAGGCGGTGGCCAGGGGTGCCTTTGCACGGCTTCGGCTAGTGTGCCAGCTGCATCCCTTTCTCAAGAAGGCAGATCTGGCCACCGTTACCCATGCCTTAGTCACATCGCGACTGGATTACTGTAACACGCTCTACGTGGGTCTGCCCTTGAAGAATATCCGGAAACTGCAGCTAGTGCAAAACGCAGCAGCGAGGGTTTTATCCGGAGCTGCTCATTGGGAGCACATCTCCCCCATTCTGAAAGAGTTGCACTGGCTGACAGTTCGTTTCCAGGTCCAATTCAAGGTGCTGGTTTTTGACCTTTAAAGCCCTTAACGGTTTGGGCCCGGGGTATTTGAGGGACCACCTGCTCCCAAGGGTTGCTGCCCACTTGACGAGGACATCTGAGGCCCTGTTCTGGGTGCCGACAATGAGAGAGGCCCGGCTGTTGTGCACTCAGGACAGGGCCTTCTCTGTTGCTGCTCCCAGACTTTGGAATGCTCTCCCAGTGGCCATTCGCTCCTCGGACTCCATCACGGCATTTAGAAAGCTTGTTAAAACTTGGCTTTTTACCCAGGCTTTTACATAATCGTTTTTACTGCTGCTTCTGTGTGTTTTTACTTGTTGTATTGTTTTTATGCCTGTTTTTTATATGTTTTTATATTTTTTAGCTTGATGTTTTTATTGCCTTTTTATTGTACGTTTTAACTTTTGTAAACCGCCTTGGGGTTGTCTTTTAACGAAAGGTGGTATATAAATGCAACAATAAATAAATAAATAAATAAATAAATAAATAAATAAATAAATAAATAAGGAAACCCGAGAGCAGAGGGGAGGGGCTGCTTCCCTCGTGCCGCGAGTGTAATTCAAAGTGGCTTCGCTCAACATTTACCCTGAGAGCTGGAAGCTACGTGTGGGAAAGCTCCTGTAGCTGCTTTTAACCAAAGAAAAAAAACCCAATCACAAATCTCCACATCAAATCTCGTCTGCTGTAAGAAATGGTACCTAAAATAGGGCAATGGGAATAAGGATGAATGTCATTCTCAATGGTTGCTACTGCGTTCCACTGGCCAGCTAAAAGAGGACACTTGTTTCACATTCTGGACACTGGGATCCTCTGGCTCAAATATAATGGTAGCCATATATAATTCCCCACCACCAACATATTCTTCTTTGCCTCATGCAAAGATTCACAAACTTGGGTCTGCAGATGAGCTCCCATCAGCCCCAGTCACAAGGCCTCCTAAACATCCACCGAGGTTAGAGTGTCCTACAAGAGATGGTGCATGGAAGGGAAAGGGGTAGTTTACCTCTCCAATGCTATTTTCCTCTCCACTAGTTTTCCTCTTCACTAGTTTTCCATCTCCAAAGGCTACCCCACCACCTCAAAACAAATACTCATATCTTTCCTCCATGAGAGACTAAAAACCAGCTTGGTGAAGGGGCTGTTTGACTGTGGAAACCTGGCGGAGGGGGAGGTGTTAAGAGATACCCTTCTTCCCTGCAATGATCTTTCTCAGGCTGTTGCAGGCTGGGAGGCTGTTTTAGATGAAAACATAAAAACAGCATGTAATTGAGTAGTTTATGCATCAGGTTTAGAAGATGATTCTTCGTCTACTGGTTGCAAGGATGACTATGTAAAAATGTATAAATGATGGTGTAGACTCAAAAAGTTATACTTCATTTTTAAAACTTCTCTCCTACAAAGCAAAATCCGATACACCAGTTATTTTTATTAATTTTTGAGAGGTCGTTATAGGTTATGCACCACTGAGGAATCAGAATAGCTTCATTTTATTATTAATCATGTAAAACATTATTTCTGTAGAGTGAGTTCAACATTATGCCAATTAACACCTCCCCCTTCCCCAATGATTCCATTTTGAAAATCCATGATTTTTGTTGCTGTTACTTCACTGAACACGTTGTGTCAGTGCTGTGTCTTTCAGCATTCTATGTCAGTGCTGAAAATTTTAATCATGAGATAAGATGAATTTTGAATTTACAGTTGTCATTGTTTTCCTCTTATAGACTGAGAGAGATGTCTCAACTTGGACCTATGAGATGATAAAGTACACAGTGGATTCGAACCATGTTCAGAGATGTCCTGTTCCACAATATGTAATATATTGCTCCGGTGAAGACAAGATGACACTGGCCACTCTCTTGTGAAGCCCTGTTGAGTATTCCCTCCCTTTCAGGGGTTTTGCAGTAGTAGGACGCTGCGAATACTGAAACATTAGAAGACATTTGTAGTTGGGGGTGATGAGCTCTGCTCTATTTATCAAGACAGAACAGCTAGTTTTTCAGAAGATTGATCAACTCTGTGCAAATGGCAAGCAAACAGGCAAACAAGAATGGGGATAAACTAGCCAAAACTGGGTCGCTTATACATGATTTCAGTAGGTAAAATAGGCATCTACCCCTCCCATGGGGGGAAAAATAGGATCTAACATTGCTTAACTTTCCCTTAATAATGGCTAATGCTTTCATTCTTATCTAATATCAAGATTTCATGGAGGTTTTTTATTTCAAATGTATCCCTCTTCAATGTATTTCTGCCCTGCCCCTCAAGGCACTTAACAAGAAGTACAGGATAAAGCCTCAGATTAACTGTGGTTGGATTAGTGCTGTCAATGGATTTAAGGTTTTAATCAATGAATGGATCCTTCACATATTGCAAAACCTCATTGAAAGTGCCTGTTTTGAGGATGCTGATGAAAGAAGATCAGCATAACAGAGTAGTGATGTGCACGGAATAGTAGAGGTGCAGTTTGAAGATGGCGGGGGTCTCCCTTTAAGGGTGGGGGGTTGCACTTACCCCTCCCGCAGCTTTTCTCCTGCCGGTGCTCCATTTTTCAAAAACGTTTTCGGGCGGCACCGTTCCTCCCTGCTGCCCCTGCCCCCATTGTTGCCAGGAAAAACAGGAAGTACGGTCTGCGCATATGTGTGCTGCCGCCACTCGCATGCCCGCCATGCATGTCACACATTGCATGCGCATGTCACGCATGCAACGGGTGATGTGCGCAGTGGGCATGTGTGTGCGGTGGTGTTCATACATACAGCCCGTACTTCCTGTATTTCCAGGCAGCAATGGGGGCA
This sequence comes from Hemicordylus capensis, assembly GCF_027244095.1. Taxonomy (NCBI): domain Eukaryota; kingdom Metazoa; phylum Chordata; class Lepidosauria; order Squamata; family Cordylidae; genus Hemicordylus; species Hemicordylus capensis. The sequence goes on along the minus strand of NC_069661.1, from coordinate 30,889,904 downwards.
GGGGCGGGAGGGAGGAATGCTGCCGCCCTGGAAACAATTTTTTTAAAGGAGTGCCAGTGGGGGGAAAGTGGTGGGAGGGGTAAGTGCAACCCCTCACCCTTAAAGGGAGACCCCCCCTACCAGCGTCAAACTTCGAACCAGCACCAGCACGAACCGGTTCGCAGGCCTCTGGCATGGCTTTCAGACCGGTTCGTGCACATCCCTATAACAGAGATGGTGCCAGTCCCACCTGCACGACTGTGAGGTTCTGGCATACATGGCAATACTTCTACGCCAAAGGGCAGCACTAGAATGGCTGACTCTTGCATGACCAGTGCTCTTTCCATTGGGAAGCAGTGTGCAAATCGCAGTCATGCAGAATTCAACCGTACTTGTGTTCCCTCTTGTGTAGCATCATTGCTACATGTGTTAGAGCTCCTCAGTGGTGCGGCCAGGTCTGGGCCCCACTTGCGTTATGCTGCAGGCATGCAAGCCAGTTTCTCTACATGTAACCACTAATGTCCTAGAAGCAAAAGCTCCCTTAACATTTTCCTCATCAGATCTGGTGGTTGGTTATTATGGGACCATCCTACTACAGTAATAGGCTAAGGGGCATGATCCAGTCACTGTTCCAGTCTCTTCCCAGTCTCTTTCCACATGTGCTGCACATGGAAGTTCCTTGCAGCCAAACCTCCTTCCCATTAGCAACCTTCTGCAAATGGACAAGCGTTCTCACAATACAGCTGCATCTGCTTAACAGCACATATAAGGGACCAATGTGATCGGCCCCAAACTGTCTTTAAAAAAAGTTCAAGGGCCATCAGTACTGTGGGGAACTTTAATTGAGATTAGTGATTTCAGCTGAGCAATACCTGCTTCTAATGCCTGTGATTGTTGTTACCGTATGAAGGGAAGCCATGTTAGTTTAACCATGAAGAGTAAATGATCTACTGGTCTTGGACAGAAAGCAGCAAACAAAGTAATCTTTTGAGATTGGAAAAAGAACAATCAAATAGAGTTCAGGAACAAGGTAGCTGGCATAAAGACTTACCTTTTTCCTGTCCGGAGCAATTCAAATGCTTCATTGATTTTATGAAAGGGCAAAGTGTGAGTAATTAATGGATCCAGAGTGAACTTCTTTGCCATGAAATCTGAAACCAGTTTAGGGACAGAATCTTTGCTTTTCCAGGCTGAAGATAAGAAAGTGCACCATTAGGAGACGGCATTGAAACAAGAATGGCATGGTGGGGCAGGGGGGGAGGAACATGCTGGTTAAAGGTCTGGCATTCCTGCAGATTCATCGTCTGAACTGACCCTTGCACAGGCATTACACAATGAGGTGGCACTGGATACTGCAGCAGATCCACTGGGGAAAATAACAGGGTGTAAAGGTACTGGAGGAGAAGTGGAGTGGTGACAGGGTCACAACTCCATGGTGTTTTTTCATACCAGAGGTGGTTATCTACTGGGGAGGAGAACTGGTGTTATACCTGTTCATAATTCTCAATGATCTTAACTGGTGTATATGGAATACTGACTTGCACATAAGGAAACAAGCTGTTCTAATAAGAACTAATTTGCTTACTTTCCTTTCACTATCCCTGCAACTGTACCAAATTTGGTCCAGACTGGTTAAGCAGTTCACAAGTTAGCCCACTTCCACCTAAAATGTTCATGCATCTGCCATTTTGAATCAGGGTGGATGACATCATCACAAACTATGGCCTTGAGTAATCCCTATAGCCGTGACAAATTTGGTCCAAATTGGTTAGGTGGTTCACAAGTTACCTCACTTGCACCTCAAATGTTTACGCATCTGCCATCTTGAACTGTTATGGATGACATCATCACAGACTATGCCATTGAGGTGTCCCTGTTTGTCACTCACTACAAATGTACCAACTTTGGTTCAAATAGGTTAGACAGTCCACAAGTTAGCCCACTTGTGCCTCAAACATTCACACGTCCACCATCTTGAATCAGGGAGGATGATATCATCACAAAGCCATCCCTATTTGTCCCTACACCTGTAGCAAATTTGGTTCAGATCAGTTAGGTGGTTCACAAGTTAGTCAGTTTGCACCTCAAATGTTTACGCGTCTGCTATCTTGAACTGGGGTTGATGACATCATTACAAACTATGCTGTAAAGGTGTCCCTATGTGTACCTACATCTGTACTCAGCTTGGTTCATATTGGTCCAGGCATTGCAAAATTGATGGGGGGCCACACACAGAGACACACGGACGGGCACACAGACACAGAATGCCGGCTGTTCTCATAAGCCTACTGGAAAATAGGCTAACAAAATTCTTTGGGCATAGTAGATCATCCATATGAAGCTTGCAGAGTCATACCTCCAAACACAGATCCCATCCAAGTACGGCCTGTGAAAAGCAGCATTGGGGAGAAGGTGATCTCAGATGCTGAAGGAGGCACTCCCACAGCTACGCTGGTTCCAAAGTTCATATGGCAGGAAGCCAAGGCTGCAATCTGATGGGGCAAGAATCCAAAGTCATATCATTAAGCCAAGGAGAAGATCTATGAGCAATATAACTTGTCAAAGCAACCCACCATGAAATGGACTGCTTGGAAGAGCTAGTCCTCTTCTCTTATACTTTTGAAGTACAAGGTATATTGATAACTGTGGAGGATCACAGTTTAGTATCATAGTGATAAATAATAAGGTCGTTCTCATGACAGTTGGGTGGGTGGGTGGGTGGGTGGGTGGTTGGGGAGGCAGGGTTACTATCTTCCTCCCAGCCAATCATCCGGCTGCTCAGAGCAGTGTGGATCCAATGCCTACATGCTGAGGCTGTGCGCACGAGCAGTCCGAGCCAGGTTAAGGCACCCCTTCCTGTTTAGGGCTGCTCATGTACAGCACTGAGATCAAGCACTGGGATCATGTGCAGTACCGGCTCTGAGCAGCACAGATTGCTGGAGGCTGGGAAAAATGAGTCCTGGCCTCCAAATATCATTGAAAGCACCACTCAAGCAGTAAGGTGCATTCAGGGTTTCCCGCTTGAGTTGGGTGCTCTAGGCCCAAGCATACACACAATCCTGAAGCCCAAGCCCATGCGCCTGCAGCCGAGCATACATATGATCCTGGACCTAGATTAACTTGTGCCCTTTAGCTGGATAACAACCCGGGTAAAAAACTCAGCCTACTGGGGGAGGCAGCACCAGATTGGCCTCGATCCTGGCACTGCACATGAGTAACCCTACCCAGGTAGGGCTGCCCTAACATGGGTAGGGCTGCTTATGTGGATAGCCTCATTTTTTTAACTGATGGCTGGAGGAATGAAAATCCTGATACAAATGAATGAAGTTGGTTGAAAATTAAAGGGGTCAAAGAACCAAAGAACCCTTCTGGACCAACCCACTAGAGGTTCTTCCAACATACAGGTTCCAAGAGTCAAGGAATGAATCTTTCTTTTGTTCTGCCTGGCAGCCTGGAGGCAATTAGTAGGCAAGCTGTCAGTTCACAATGGAGATTCAAGCTACAACTTGGACAGTATGAGCAACTCAGTTTGCACTGAACGATGAGTACTATAGACAAGTCAGGTAGGAATCAGCAGTTACATAAAGCCAGTTGGAGCCCTATTGGTTCCTCAAGTCGTCTGATCCCTGCTGGGCTAAAACTGCAAGTACACCCTCTGGCCATCTGCAATGGTGGTGCTATAGAGCAGCAGAGATCAGGACAGCCATTCCCTCTGCTTGCATGCTAATTAGTGTTACAGGGGGTAAGATGTTAGGACCGGGAAGTCCAGATTAAAATCAACATTTGGTCACAAAGCTTATTGGGCTGCTCACGTTCATCAGTGTAGCCTACCTTACAGGGTTATTATGAGAACAAATGGGTAGAGAAAGATCCATGTAAGTCACTTTGACTTCTTTGGAGGAAGGGTAAGATAAAAAATATAACTAACAATATTGTGCTCAGTCTAAAACTCATGGCACTTTCTCAAATACCCCACGGCCCTCATTGGGTTGCATACAACATGGTATTGCAGCAGAACCTGGAAAACAGCAGGAACCACAGAAGGATGAACTTGTTGAGTAATACAGGATGAAAATATTGTTCTTGTTTACTCCTTCCACATTACAATGCTACCTAAATGCACATACCATAGTTTCAGTGCGCCCAATCACTTCAAAGGAATAGTCAACACCGCCATCAGTCATTTCAATGAGTACATCCTGAATGGGCTTCTTGAAATCTTGTGGGTTAATGCATTCAGTGGCACCCAGCTCTTTGGCCTTGGCAAATTTATCCTTGTTGATGTCTACCCCAATGATACGGGAAGCTCCAGCTGCTTTACAGCCCATGACTGCAGAGAGACCAACTCCTCCCAAACCAAAAACAGCACATGTAGAACCAGGCTCCACCTGCGTAATCATAATGGTAATAAAATATGGCTTGAGAACCATTTTAGATAATTCTAAAAAGTATTTTGGATACAAAATACAAAATACTTGGTAGACAACCAATAAAAATACAAAATAGTATTTTAAAGCACATCTTAAAATACAAAATACAATGCTGAAAAAGGAAACTATTTTGAGATGTTCTTTACTTATCCAAACTTGTTTCCATTTCTTAAATCAAAGATTAAATCACTCAAGCTGTGCCTTCTGGGGCTGTGAATCATCCCAGCAAAGGAAAATAACTGTTCCGTAGGACCACCTGATACAATACCACTTGTATTATATCTAAAATATTGCCTGCCATCAGACAATGGGATATCCATATACTAATGTGCTTGGATTTGTCCTGCAAAAACCACAGTATTTCCAGATTTTTAAACACTCAGTCAGATCAATAATTCCAAAACATCATAATACCCTGTTTCTTTTTTGCCATGTTTGCTATGTTTCTCCATTCTCTGCAGGTTTTTTTTCTGGGGTGGAGTGGGGGGACTATCCATAAAATATGTCAATAGAAATCAAAACACAATAAATTGTATCCAATATTAATCCTGTTGAGATTAGACCCATTGAAATAATTGAAAGTCATGACGAAGGCTGCAACCCTATAGCTGTGGCATAGTCAAAGCAGCACGTTGTATTTATGGTGAAGCAATCATATGGTCAAATCATATGGGGAGGAGAACAATTCCTTTCCCCCCCAATTGATCTGCTTCTCCCTTTCCTCCCTATGCTATTCTTGAAGCACTGAGAGGAATGGGGGCGGGGGGTGTTTTACAGGAGTGACTCAGAAGGATTCTCCTACACCCAAGCTGTTACTCAGTAAGAAAGCTGAAGAAAGCTTTCAAAAGAATTTATCTGTATATCCTCCTACCAATCAGAAAATAAAAAAGATTCTAACTTCCCCATAAGCCAATATGGTGTAGTGATTAGGTTGCTGGATGAGGACTGAGAGACCCAGGTTGACGCCCTCACTCTGTCAGATCACTGGGTGATCTTGGCCACTCACTATTTCTCAGCCTAGACCACCTCAAAGTATTGTTGTGAGGATAAAATTGGGGGAAACAAATAGGATACTGTACACGGAGTCATCTGCTCTTGTGAGGCTCTCTCTCTCTCTCTCTCTCTCTCTCTCTCTCTTTCTCTCTCTCTCACCAGCTTTACAGGCTGTGGTGAGGAAAAAGACAGGTTTTTAAACTTTACAAGCTTTTAATCCAGTCCAAACAAGCATGGCTGCTTGATTTCTTGTATTGTTCTGTGCGTCCCAGAGTGAAACTGAGGCTGTGCTCACGGCCAACCTAACCTATGCCAGGGCAGCCAAGCCTGGGTTAGGCTTGTTGTGTGAAGCATCAGGATCCTCACAGATCCCAGAACTCCTTTGTTTAAAGTACTTTGCTCCCCTCTGATCTGCAGGGGAGGAAGGCTTAAAATGCTTACCTCCCCGGCAGACTATCAAGGGCTTTTTCCTGGGTGGGCTGTAGCCGGCAATCGCCTACCCAGACGATTGCCGGCTACTGCTGGCAGCGTGGAGGGTAGGGCTGTGCATGGAACTGGCTGGCCCAGTTCAGTTTGAGTCCAGACCGGATTTGAACCTGACCAGCCAAGTCAGGTTTGGCCACCATCGAACCGCCCCGCCCCTGTCTGGTCCAGTCCGGACATGTCTGCAATTTTTAAAAAGAATTAAAAAAATATTAAAAATACCTCTAGCCCCTTCAGGGGGCTTCCTGTAGGCTGTGGAGGGAGGGGTATGTGTGTCCACGAAGGTTCCCCCTCCCCCTGCTGGCCTCTTAATTCACCACCGTGGCCCAGGAAAATGCTTGTATTTGGCCCGTTCGGGCCTCTGTGAATGCACGCAGTGGCCATTTTGGCATGACCCAGGGCCTCACAGAGGTCATTTGCGCATGTGCAGTGGCCATTTCACAGACCCCCCCAAAAAACACAGTCCCCCCCCCCCCGCGTGGCCTACAAGAAGCCCCCTGAAGGGGCTAGAGGTATTTTAAATTTATTTTTTAAAATATATATATTTTTTAAAAATTCACGGACTTGTCCGGAGGTTTGGTTCTGGTCCGGACAGAACTGGGGCGGGGGTGGGTGTTCAGTTCGATCCTGAACTCCCAAGCCTCCAGACCAAACCCCTGAACCCTCAAACCTCCGGACTGGCCCGCACATCCCTAGTGGAGGGTCGGGGGCTGGGATGCATCTTTCCCAGCTCCCGGAACTCCTATATGCACCATGTGAGAGCATGGTGCATTATAGAGAGATCATGGTGCATTACAGGGACCCCTGAAATAAGGGATGGAACTATTTATTTGTTTGTTTATTGAGCATATTTCTATACCACCCAAAACGCAAGTTCTAGAAAGGCACTGGCCTGATTGTGCACCAAACTCTGCCTGGCCCTGACTCTGCTCCTGTCCAGGCATGCCCCAATTTCACCATGCTGCAGGTCAGCCAGCTATGCTCTCATTCAGGGCTAGGCAACCTTTGGCATGCCAGCCACAATAAATTGTGGCTGGGAATTATGGGAGTTGTAGTTCAACAGCAGCTGGCCTGCCAAATTTTGCCCAACCCTGACCTTATCCTTACCTTTGCAGAATTGACAGCAGCTCCATAACCAGTAGAAAATCCACAGCCAATCAGGCATACTTTTTCCAAAGGGGCAGCAGCATCGATTTTGGCCACAGCATTCTCACACACTACAGTGTATTCTGTGAAGGTACTGGTCCCGACAAAATGGTGAACCGGCTTCCCTTGGTAAGTGAACCTGCTGGTGCCATCCGCCATTAATCCGGTAGACACACCAAGGCTTAAAGATACAGAAGAGGAAATCAGACTTTTGGTGGCCTGTTGTTGTATTTGTTGAGAGCAAAAACCATGAATGGACGTTAGCAACAACAGTATTAGGCCTTCTAGTTCTGCCACAATGAATAACAGAAACTCACTCGTTCTTTGTGCACAGGTTGCCTCGGGGGTGTAAGCAAGCACGGCATTCTCCACACTGTGGGACAAAGAGTGGGATGACTTTGTCTCCTGTGAATTACAGAAAGACCAGCATCAGCCATGAAGGTTCCAGACAGGCAGGTAGAATGAAAGCAGAAACAATCAGCAACATGGGAACACAGGAAACTGCCCGATACCAAGTCAGACCATCTAGCTCAGTACTGTTTACACCAGGGCTGCACAACCTCAACCTATGGATGTGCAGACAGGTTTTGGCGTTGAACTGACATCGAACTGACGTCAAACCTGTTCGGTTCGACTGTTCGGGGTCAAACAGAACCACCACCTGTTCGGTCATTTGGGGTGTCCGCAATTTTTTTAAATTTAATTTTTTTAACTTACCTCCTCTGGGGCAGTGGGGGGGGGCATGGAGGTTCCCCTCCCCCCACCAGCCTCCCTTACTGCCCAAACCGGCCCATGCAGCCGGCTCTTGAGCCCTTTGGGGCCTTCCCCCTCTTGCTCAGCGGCCATTTTGGAGGCCATTGTGCCTGCACAATTGGCCTCTGTGTGGCCTCATGACCCATTAATTTTAATTTTAAAAAATTAAATTAAAAAAAACTTGTGACACCCCCCCCCCCCCGAACGGATGGGGGTGGTTCGGTCTGGGGTCATACCAAACAGGGGGTGGTTCGGTTCGACCCCAAACCGTCGAACTGAACCATTTCAACATCAAACATGTTCGACGTTGAACCTGTTTGCACATACCTAACACAGACTGGCAGCAGCTTCTCCAAGGTTGCAGGCAGGAGTCTCTCTCAGCCCTATCTCGGAGATGCCAGGGAGGGAACTTGGAACCTTCTGCATGCAAGCATGCAGGTGATTTCCGCAAAGTGGCCCCATCCCTTAAGCGGAATATTTTGCAGTGCTCACATTCAGTCCGCCATTCAAATGCAAATCAGGGCAGGCCCTGCTTAGCAAAGGAGACTTCATGCTTGTTACCACAAGACTAGCCCTTGCTCTTTGCCACCCATCCTGCCTGCCTCTGCTCAGCAGAGCCTGGGAAGTCATGGGGAGAATAAGGAGGAAGCAATGAACACTTCAGCCTCTTGTGCAGCAGCTTGTGAAAAGATGAGGTGGGGCTGAGCTCTATAAGCTGACTCATAGCAATGTAGGAAGCTGCCTTATACTGAGTCAGGCCCTTGGCCTATCTAGCTCACTGTTGTCTACACTGACTGGCAGTGGCTCACCAAGATTTCTGGCAGGAGTTTCTCCCAGCCCTACCTGGACATGCTGCCAAGGAGTGAACCTGGGACCTTCTGCATGCAAGCAGATGCTCTGCCTCTATGCTATGACCCCATCCCCTAAGGAGAATGATGCTGCTGGCATCATGGCTTTAAAATGCCAGCTTTACTCAACCATTTCAGGCAACCAGCCCAATGGTCTGGCTTTTATATTTTGTTAGGCAGATTTCTGACTATTAATTCAGGAGGCCCAGGAACTTCCTTAATAGTTCCTGAATGGATAATAATAGTTAGGGTTGTGCTTTTTTTTCTGTTTTGTTTTTGGCCCGAATCTGAAACACCCCCATTTTGTTCTTTGTTCAAAATCAGCCAATCCGAAACACCCAAGTTTTGTTCTTTGTTCGAAATTGCAAAATACGAATCCGAAACGTTTTGGATTTTTAAAAATGGCCCCAGGGAAAAACTAGTGGGTGGTGGTGGTAGTGACAAATGGGTGGAATCTACCACCCAAATTTCAGAGGAATTGGGCAAAGGGCTGATTTTTGGTGAATTTTTGAAGTATAAGATTTTGAAGTATAAGCTAGGGAAGAATGGAGGTTTCAGCAAAAGTATAGTTGGGGGGAAAGGGGTGGCCCAGAGAAGAGTAGGGTGAGTGGTAGTTCCCAGGGGGGCAAGGAAGCTGCCAGAATTATTTCAAAGGAATTGGGCAGAGGGCTGATTTTTAAAGATGTAATAGAGTTTACGCATCTGTAAGGTTCTTCCCCATAGGGAATGACAAACCTCCATAATTCCTGCCCCCCCCACTTGGGGGGCACCAGGGTGGTCCAGAGCGAGTGGTGGTGTAGAGCACATAGGGTGCCAACCACCCCCATGGGTTGCTAACCCATGAGGTACTGGCTTCTGTTGTTTCTGAGATTTTTGTGTGTAGATTTTCTGGTAGCATATGAGAGTGGATTCATGGTTTGTCGTTGAAAATCTCATATGCTACCAAAGAATCTACACTCAGAACACCTCAGAAACAACAGAACCCAGCACCTCATGGGTTAGCAACCCATGGGGGTGGTTGGCACCTTATGTGCACTACACCACCACTCGCTCCCGGCTACCCTAGTGCCCCCCAGGTGGAGTTATGGGTCTGCTGAAACCTCCATTATTCCCCGGGGGGGGGGAACCTTAAAGACACATAAACTTCCCAGAGCAGCTCCATCCCCTGAGGGGGATATCTTACTTGCTGGGTAACTCTGGGCCAATCACGCCTCTCTCAGCCTAACCTACTTCAAAGGGTTGTTGTGAGGAGAAACTTAACTATTTTCACTGCTCTGGGCTCATTGGAGGAAGAGCAGAATATAATTTTTTTTAAAAAAAGGTAAAGCTGCATCTTCTTCAGACACATGCCTTACTTCCGCCCCTTCCCTTCTCTTAGGTCAGGGCTGCAGTCCTTCATTCCCTTCATGGCTTCTCCAAGATAGGGCTGAGAGAGATTCCTGCCTGCAACCTTGGAGAAGCTGCTGCCAGTCTGTGAAGACAATACTGAGCTAGATAGACCAATGGTCTGACTCAGTATATAGCAGTTTCCTATGTTCCTAAGTATCATGGCTGAATGGGAATTTGAACTCGGGTCTCACCGGTCCTAGTCCAGCACTCTAACCACTACACCATGCTGTTTACAAGCTTGCACTTTGGAGGTGAGACAGACTGAAGGACAGGGACAGAGAAACTGAGCAGAAAGCTGATGGGGGGCCTTGGGGTGCAGGGCTGTATTTTTGTTGGTTTGAAAGATACTCTGCCCACATGTGATAGGGATGTGTGTGCATCCTGAGCATACACACTCCTTCCGCCCCCGCACCCCACCCCACCCCACACACACCTCTTGGTACATGGGATCTATCCCTGTCCCTAATCTTACAGAGCGTACAGACAGAGGGATGGCTCGAACAAATTACTGCCCATGCAGTTAGGGAAAGACATCCCAGTGTGCAAAGAGGGAGAAAGGATGTGCACACTCACAGCACATGTACACCTTTGTCACATATATGCTGGGCTAGGGGAATTAAATATCATCCAAACTGACACTCTGTGGATCTAGTGTGAAGAAGCAATGGAGTGCTGGTATGGATGGAATGCACATTGAGACCCTACTTGCATAACTGTGAATAAACTCAATATTACAAAGACACCCTCCGTCTCCAGTGATTTCTCCTCCAAAGGAAGCTAACCAGGCTACCACGGTTCCTGAAACTTCTCACCACTCTCAGGGAAATGGAGAGTGTGATTTGCATTTTCTTCTTGCACCCTGTATGCAGCAATACCTGGTTTCACAGAGGTGACTCCTTCTCCAATACTCTCCACCACACCAGCTGCTTCATGACCTAGAATAATGGGAAACTTCACAGCTAAGGCACCACTCAGTACATGGTCATCTGAGCGACAGACTCCTGTAGCCAAAATCTGCAAAGGAGGAGAAGAATGTCTCATCACTGTGGACAACTGTTTTTTGTTTAGTAGATGTATCAAACCAGGACGTCTCCTCAAATAAGGGCATATCCCCACTACAAACTTATATTAGTTCTTCTACCAGCTTAACTGTCCTGCCTCCCCCCCACCCCAAATTCTGGGAACTATAGTTTGGTGAAAACTCTAAGAATTCCCTGCAGGATATTTCCAGTTTGTTGGAAGCCTCCCAGTTGGGGGTCTCCTTGTGAGTCACTGTGGCACGTCTCCCGACCCAAAAAAAACCCAAGCTAACAGAGCACTCGAAAACCAGGCTAACAGAGCACTTGCTCCATTAAGCTGGTTTACACATATGCTTTATATGGTATTATATACAGTATATAGTCCTCCTCTGTGGAGAGTGTTGGTCTCAGCTTCCTTTCCAGCACTCGCTCAATACACAAGTCCTTCTCCCTCCCTGGGGTGCAGCTCCCCTTTCCCCTCGCCTGGCCTGCAGCAGCCCTTTTCTGCTCAGTCTGCTTGCTTCTGTCACCGTTACCCTTGCCCTCCAGGTGCCTTCCCCTCCACCCCCGCCCCACTTCCCCATCTCAACCTGCTTCTGCCTCCCGTCCGAATCCCCTGAAGACAGGCTGCTGCAGTGCCCCCTCATGGGCTAGGGTCAGTGCTAGGCCCCGGATGGAACTTCTTGGAACTTCTTGGCAGAGTCGGAGCAACATCTCCTGGGTGAGGCCAGGCTTGCTGGCTGGCAGGTGGATAGGGAGAACTGGCCGGGGAGAGCCAGAGCCCCACTGCCTTCCCCCCACTCCCGGAAATGCAGCCACTTTCCTGCTCACGGAGGTCCAAGACTTCATCTACACAATCCTGCCTTCCTCCATTCTCGAATTCCTTCCACCCCACTTTCCTTCAGCCTCCTCAGATCCACCCCTCTCTCTTGCCCTTCTCTCCAGCCCCTCTGATTTGGGACCTCTGCTATTCCCATTCATGTTTACTATGTTTAATGGGAGCCCAGAGGCCGCGTCTCTTGGTTCTCTGAATCTCGACTGGCCCAGAGCCAGGAGGAGCAGGCAGGACTTTGGGCCCTTCACACATCACGGCATACCAGTGCATTAAAAAAAAAAAGAGGTGCAAATAGTGGAATTTTTTTAGTATGGGGATAATGTGGGCCAAGCCTCAATGCACTTCAGTGCGCAGGAGGAAAGCCTATTCATGTGAGGAATGGTCCCCGATACCTCCCACAGACTTCAGCGTAAATCACACCAATGTGTGATTGCACAATCACCATTCACATGCACAACCATCATTCCCATGGAGAAGCAACCTAAAAGCCCTGTCTGGAAATGCTCCTGGGCACCCAAGTCTGAGAACCCTTGCAGTACAAGTCAGTAGTGCAGATAAGTCCTAAGGAACTGTTGCTACCAGAAATGACTCAGGTCTGCAGATCTGGATTAAAATCCATTTGCCATGCATACATATGCTTGATATCAAAGGGCGGTGGCCTGCTCTTTTGGCTGGCCTGACTCTGACCTAAAAGCTAGTACAAACCTGTCAGAAAAATGCTGACATTCACGTTTCTATGAACTCTATCGATTCTATGGTCTGCAATCAGTTTACTTAGCTAAGGGTAATGTTTGCTAGAGCAAAATTATTCTAGCTCTTCTGGGAGAAGTTCTTGGTATGAAGAAAGCAAAATGCTTCCCTTAGTTCATGTACTCATCAGATGTATATTTGTTGAAAGGCAAGTGATATTGAATGCTATGTTTAGGTCTATGTAGGTCTATGTTTTCAGTTAGTTACAGAGCTGGTGTGATGCTGTGCAAATGTCCTTCAGGTAGTCTGTAAAGATTAGCGAGGAATTAAATTGTTCCTGTAAAATGACTTTTTATTTTGATTTTGAATTGTTGTTGTTGTTGTTGTTAAAGAGAAGATGATGCACTGAAGAAGTTCTTGAGATAGTGGGCATTTCCAAATAGTAATAAACTATGGGATGTTTAACCTCCACATAAGTTCCAAGCACAATCTTGCTCCCCATACACGCGGTGGTACAGGCTTCTACATTACTTCCTAGGGCAATCTCTGTATATACACCAAACAAGGACCTTGCATGATGTTCATAGTGCCACCTGCTGGCTAGTTCTTTTAGTCTGAGAAGAACCCACTTCTTTTCATTACTACTTTTGTGGCGACTAGGCAGAGGTGCACCTAGGTAATTTTGGAGCCTGGACCTAAAGGCTTTTGGATGCCCCCCCTCCCCTGCAAATTGAGCATCATCATGCTCAGCCGGGTGACCACACCACCCGGGACTGACGAAAGAGGATTTGGTGGGGGCAGAGGCTCTGGAGGACCTGGATTTGAGTCCTGTAAGAGTGCCTCTGCAACTGGGGAAAGGCATGGGTTCTTCTTGGAATACAAGAACCAGTCAGCAGCTGGAGCTGGGCACTTTCCAGATTAGCTGCTCATCAGCAGCAAAATGCCTCCATTTGGGCAACTCACATTCAGATCATAAACAGCAGGGGGAGCAGTCTCCCAGCAACTAACAACCTGAAAAAACAGTCACTTTTTCACGCCGGATATATGACGTCACTGCGCTATATGGCAGCAATTAAATTCGCAACAAGGCATTGGAAATGTGAATGGCACCCTACTGTCTGCATAGGGACTGTGGTATCATGAAGCAGGAAGTGTGGAAGCACACTTCCGAGATACGTCCTGACCTCATTGTAGGGTTTAGTCTGGAAAGCACCCAGCAAAAATTATGCAAGGTCTCTGCTTAGCATGCATATATAGAGGATAAGATCACATTAGGAAGTAGCATGGAAGGTTGCAGTAACGTGTGTACAGGGAGTAAGATCGTGCTTGGAAGATGCTCAAAAGCTTTGGCTTCCATTTCACAGTTTATTGTTATCTGGAAATAACATTATATAAAGATCAGGCATGGCTGGTGCCTCCAAAGAATGCTTGATGCTTCAAGTCTCAACCATCCTACCAACCTACATAGCTTCCTTTGGATCCATTCACACAAAGCTACTCCTAACCCTGCTAACTGAGCAAAGAGACACCTTTTAAAGTGGTGGTTCTGTAATGCTTTTCAGGGGGAGTGCAACTGTCCCTTTCCAACCTCAGCATGGCACCCCCTCCCTCCGCCCCTCGTGGCTGTTGCTGATGTCTGCCATGTTTCTTTTTAGACTGTGAGCCCTTTTGGGACAGGGAACCAACTGATTCATTCATTATTTATTTATTTATCTTTCTTTGCAAACTGCTTTGAGAACTTTTGTTGAAAAGCATGATATAAATAATCGTAGTAGAAGTAGCACAAGCAATATTACTGAATTGTTATTTGTCAGTACCTAAAGATCCATTCCAACTCCAATGGAAGCCTCTCCTATCAACCATGATAGCTAAATGGGACCTTCATGTTCAGAAGTGGCGAACCTCTGAATCTCAGATACTGAGAACAACACAGGAGTGGTGCTGTCCTCATGCCCTTCTTGAAAAGACTGAAGAGACTTTTGACAGATATAATTCCTCTTGATCAGACTGGATTTGTTTCAAAGAGAAATATGAAAGATAACTTAAGATATATTTTGAATGCTATTGAGAATATCACTGCAGGGGGAAATAAGGCAGCAATGATTTTTCTTGATGCTGAGAAGGCCTTTGACAATTTGGAATGGCAATTTATGTTAACGGTGCTTGAAAAGATGAACTGTGGGCTGAATTTTATTTCTTGGATTCAGAGTATTTACTGGTAGCAGAGAGCAAAAGTAATAGTGAATGGGGCAATATCCAAGATATGCACTGTAATGAAAGGAACAAGACAGGGGTGCCCACTTTCTCCTTTATTGTTTACTTTGGCTTTAGAACCATTGGTGTGGGAGATACAACAAGAAGAAATAATTTCAGGAATTAAGATGGCCAGGCAAGAACATATGATGAAGTTATATGCAGATGATGTAGTACTTACCAACCAAGACCCAACCAAGGGAAGGTTACTGGATATAAACTGAATAACGACAAGATGCAGATGCATCTTTAATATAGAATATTAAAGATGAAGGACCTGCTAACATGGCAAAGAGGCACCTTTTAACATAGTGATTCTCTTTATTTAGCAGGGGGAGAGTCTGGCCCTATCCACCCCCAGCACAGTACCTCCAGTGACTGTTGCTGGTGTCTATCTTATGTTTCTTTTTAGTCTGTGAGCACTTTGGGGACAGGGATCCATCTTACTTACTTACTTATTTATTTATTTATTTATTATTTTTCTGTGTAAACTGCCCTGAGCCATTTTTGGAAGGGCAGTATAGAAATTGAATTTTATTTTTATTATTATTTCTTGTTTACACAGTCAGACAGGTATTATTGACTGATTTATTTTATCCAGACACTGAGTCCTTCCCAAGGACCTGGGATGCCAGAATTTTATTATCAATATTGTTGTTGTTGTTGTTGTTGTTATGGATATCGTCGTAGAATATAGGCTGTTCCCAGTAAAGTTGCCTTTTGTAGTTGGCTTATGGTGATTTCTGTGGCCCCTATGGTGTTGAGGTATTGTTGTTGGTGGTGGTGATGATGATGACAGAAAGGATTGGAAGAAAGAACAGGATTCCAGCTCAGTGTTAAACCAGTAAAATATTTGGGGATTAATGTAGCGGCAGCTAATAAAGATTTATTCAAAAACAATTATTTACAGACATGAGAGAATATACTGGCTGACCTGAATAGATGGGAAAAGTTAAATCTTTTATGGCTGGGAAGAATATCAGCAGTTAAAAGGAATGTTTTGCCTAGGATAATCTTCTTATTTCAACTATTACCAATAAGAAGAGAAGACATTAAATGAGTGGCAAAGACAGATTAACTTTTTTATTTGGGCGAACAAAAGACCTAAAGTGAAATTCAAAATCATGCAAGATGCAAAAGAACGTGGAGGACTGGCTATCCCAAATTTGAAATTATATTATCATGCAATCTGCTTAACATGGATTACAGAGTGGATTAAAGCTCCATATGGATCGATTTCAAATATGGAAGGGTCAGAAATCACCAAAGGCCTACATAGGTATTTGTGGACAGATATAAAGAAAGTGGATGTAGAAATTAAAACACACTCCATTAGGAATATCTTAATGAAGGTATGGGATAAGTATTTAAAAAGGATAAGTCCAGCACTGTCGCCTGTAGCTTGAATATTAAATATATATTTTCACAGAGAAGAACATACAAAACAATTTGATCAATGGAGAGTTTATGACTTGCAGAGTCTTATGGTAGGAAGATCAACAATGAAATCCTTTCAATGCTTAGGTCAAGAATGGAAAGAAACTCCTTCCTGGCTACTATATTTACAGATCAACAGCATAATTCAGGAAGTATGGAAGCAAGGTGGAAAATTAAGAGATGTGACATAATTTGAAATATTAATAATAAAGAACTCAGAACACATGCTAGGTCTTATCAGGGCCGGTGCTAGGGTTTTTTGCACCCTAGGCGAGATCACCTTCTGGCGCCCCCCCCCCCCGGCCAATCATATTTCAAACACAGATGTATTATAGGAAGAATGAAAAGCACAGAATTTGAAATTGTTAATTTATTTTTAAAAAATTGTGAAAACAAGTCATAAAACAATTTCTGATTTATTTTCTCAAACAGAACACAGTTTTAGCACAGAAATCACTTTGAAAAATGTTAAATGTGATGCTGAAATTTAAGTCTCTTTAATGTTTCAATTTCAAGCAAATCAAAATCTTATTTTACGTGCCTTTTCCTTTGCAAATTTTGTTAACAGTTCCTTCAGGTCAAGTGCTGATGCTTCAGCATATTCGATTGATATAGTTGCCAAACCAACTAGTCTCTTTTGGAGCATAGTTGAGCGTATGTGTGTTTTTATAAGTTTGAGTTTTGAAAAACTGCGTTCACCACTTGCCACTGACACTGGAAGTGTGAGAAGGATCCTAAAAGAAACAAAAACATTAGGCACACTATTCTGGATTTTGTGTTGTAGTATGAAGAGAAGTACTTTTTGTGGTGGCATAGACTCTGGAAGCCTTCGAGCAACTGCTTGAAGTTCACAGCACAGATCTTCAGCATCAATATCTTTGTTTTCACTGTGTGTCAATGACTGCTCCAAAGTCTTGCAGGCCTTTTGTACATCTTCAGTACATTTTTTGTTGATGCTGTATATATCATACAGGAAGCCAAATACGGAATTATATTGTTGTAGTTGTTGGAATCTCTCTTCAACAGATTGAATGGCCATATCTAAAATAGCATAATAGAAATCCACTTTGAATTTTTGCTTTGGATCTTGTGGAGCCTCATCTGGGGCCTCATCCCCAAACTGTTTTTTCTTTCTCCTTTGTCTAAATTGTTCTGTCTCAAAGTTTGGTAATATTTCTAACTCCTTTGCAATCACACTAGCATCTATCAAAACTTGTTCAAAACCATCATCACACCTACAGCCCACAAGATAGTTCTTAGTTACTTGTAATTGACTTGTAGCTGAACTTAAATCAGTTTCCTTATTTTGTAGTAGTTTGCTTGTCAGATTTATTTCAAAAAGCATGTTGTACCATACAACAAGGGATACCACAAACTTGAACTTACTAATGCCTTCAGCAAGACCCTTAGCTACAACAAGAGATTCACTTGTTGTTTTATGTGGGTGTGGTTCATTATAGATCTCCATTAAAGCATCATATATACTACCAAGATGATATCTCAGTGGTTTCAAAGCATCAATCCGACTCTCCTATCTTGTTTGACTCAAAGGCTTAACAGTAATGGTAGGTACATGGCTAGTTAGTATTTGCCAATGCTGAGTTGATGCAGAGAAATAATTATAGATCTGTTGAGCCAACATGAAGAAGCCTGTTGCTTCCTGGCAACTCTTAGCAGCATCATTGACAACCAAATTGAGAGAGTGCACACTACAGGGCACGAAAAAGGCACGTGGATTTATATCAAGAACTCTCTTTTGTACTCCATGTTCTTTACCTCTCATGTTACTCCCATTATCATAACCTTGACCACACAGATTCTCAAGTGGTAATCCCATTTGCTCAAGCAGCCAAAGAAGAGTTTCTGCCATAAAGGCACCAGTAGTCTTCTTTAGAGGAACAAATCCCAAGAAATGTTCTTTTATTGTAACCTCAGGCTCAGATGTTTCAGTATCTGATGGCATGATTACATCGACAAAACGTACAATCATAGTCATTTGTTCAGTATGACTAACATCAGGTGTACAGTCCAAAATAACTGAGTAGTATTTGGCGGAGTTTATACGTGCTAAAATGTTCTGTTTTATGGAAGTTGCTAGAAGCTCTATAAGCTCATTTTGGATCTCTTTTCCTAAGTAGTGAACCTTAGTTTCTTCATCTTTAACTCTGCGCACATGTTCAGTCATGACAGGGTCAAAAAGAGCCAAAAATTCAACAAGCTTCAAGAAATTTCCATTGTTCTCACTGTACAACTTTTCAGTTGTACCACGAAATGCCATGTTTTGCATGCCAAGAAATCTGACCGCAGCAATCAAGCATTCCAATACTTGTCGCCAATATTGCTCTTCTTCCCTTATTTTCTGTTGGTTGATATTATCAATTGTTTTTCCTTTCTGTAAGCACAATTCAAGTTCTCTCCACGCCTGGTAACTGTATAGATGGAGAGTACTCCTCTCATGTGCCGACAGAATTGCTCCAATGTTCTTCCAGTCTTTTGAACCTGGGTCTTGTAAAGCTGTTGCTCCACCATCTCTTTTGCTGAACAGCCTACAGCAAAAACAAAAAACCACATCTTTTGAGGTAGAATATATCAGCCAATGACGGCACATTTCTTCACCATTTGCCAGTTTCCTCTTGTAATAGACAGGAGAGAATTTTCTTTTTTGGGAGTCTTTTGGAAATTTATATGATACAATCTGCCGTGGGCCATGCTGAACAATAAGCTGTCGCAATTTTTCACTGCAATAGTTAGGCCAGTTAGCAGGGTCACTGTAATCCAAGCTAGGCACAATACCAACGTGTTTTGTAGTAATTGCAGTACTCTCAGTTTCCTCAAAATCCTCGGTTTCCTCTGTGTGTTCCACTGGAATATCTCCAGACTGTGAGACTTTGTCCTCAGAAGTAATACCACTTGTAGTAAGACCAATACCACTTGTACTAGGAGTTTCCTCAGTGGTAGTTTCACCAATGGTACTGTCATCTTTTTGTTCTGTACTTGTTTTACAAAGGTGTTTCTGGAAGAACACCTCTTGCTTGGCGTCTTCCTTGGCTCTTTCTGCCTTTCGTTTGCGGAACTGAGCTCCAGATGGTTTTTTCCTGTCAGCCATAATTCCCTTGGAAAATAACCATATTTAAGAATGCCCAAAAGCCTCTCCCCGCGGAGTCCCCGGGCCGCACCACGGCCCGCGCGCCCGCCCGCGGCCAGGCCCCTGCTGCCGCGCCTTCCCCCTCGCCCGCCGCCCCTGGCCCCAGGTGGCCTTGATGAGGCCCCCGCCGCCTCCTGGCCTGGCGCCGCCGCCTTCTTACCTCGTCGTCGTCCGACCAGCCCGCAGCTCCGCCAGCGGCCCAGCACCTCCGCTCGCGACTCCGGGCCAGGCGCCAAGGAGGGAAACTGCGGTCTGCTGCTGCGCCTGCGCGCGAGGCACGAGGCACGAGCAGCACAGCAGCAGCGCCTGCCTCAGCCTCCGGAGGGCGGGCCGCGGGTAAAGAGAAGTGGGCGGGCGCCAGCAGGCTGTGTGGCACGTGAAAGAAAAGGAGCGGCACCAGGCGGCGGCGGCGGGGAGTGGGGGGGGTGGCAGGCTGGCCAGCACCCCCTCCATTTTGGCACCCTAGGCAACTGCCTAGTTCGCCTTAATGGACGCGCCGGCACTGGGTCTTATATATAAACGTATTGAAGTATGACTCAGAATCTGAACAGGTGAAGGATTGTATGGTAAAATGGATGCAGAACTTTAACAGAACTATAGAGATGCAACAGTGGGAATTTCAATGGAAGGTGAATATAAAATTTACAGTGAATAGTACTCTAAGGGGGAAATGGTATAAAATGTACCTGCGTTGGTATATTACTCCAGCAATAAATTCAAAGATGGACAATAACTACCCTGGATATTGTTAGAAATCTATGGATCAGACAGGTACCTTCTATCACATGTGATGGACATATAAACAAGCTCAAAATTTTTGGAAAACAATACATTCTAAGATGCAGTAAATTTTGTATATAGACTTTCCTTTCCTCCCAGAAATTTTCATGTTAAATTTTACTAAACGGAATGTCCCTGCAAAACACACTGAACTTTCTTTATATGTGATAACCGTGGCAAGAATCCTTTATGCTTCCTGTTGGAAAACAAATTTGATTCCGTCTTTAGATGATTGGCATCTCAAACTTTGGGAATATGCGTCAATGGCCAAAATAACTGCATATATTAAAAATAAATCTGAGGATTTTTCCTTTCAAACATGGGAATCATTTATTCAATATAATATATCGCAGGGTTTGGTACATCATCTGAGATTTAGCTTTTCGTTGTAGAGGAAATTAATGCAGATAGTAAGAATATCATTTTTGTTATCTTTCAGTTCTGCAGTCAATAATTTGTAGAGTAAGGGAGGAGAGACATGTTGGCTGAAGGAATTCCGATCGACGTATATAGACTGTATTGAGAATCTTTGTACTTGCTGGGTTTGATTATCTTGTCTCTTTTCTCCACCCCCACCCCCCCGTCTCTTATTTTTTTTCTGTTTCTTATGTTTCTCTGCTTATATCTTTGTTAAAACAATAAATGTCTTAAAAAAAGGAAAGGAAAGGAAAAGGAAAACTTCCGAGAGGTACCCGGCTGTCCAATGCTGGAAACTGGATTAGATGGAGAGGGATTAGATCTCATAAGAATGGGTGTATCATTCAAATATTGATCAAATATTGCACCTATTCTGTGACCTATTCTGATCACTATTATTATTGTCCCTTTGTCATTTCAGAAGCCCTGGTTGCAATCTGAGATAGGGTCTAGTACCAGGTAGAGTTGATCAAGATGAATCTGCTTAACTCCTCCTGTCCTCCATGTTAAGACTCATATATGTGATAAACTTTCAGTGCTATTTCCTCATGTCCAACCACCCTGCCTCTCATTTTGCTTTGCTTAACATCCAGCCTGATGAAGAATTCTAGATAATTACTACACATACTACACCGACACCTATACCTACTACTACTACCACTTCCACTACCACCACCACTACTACTTTAATTGATTGACTGATTGATTGATTAAGCGCCGTCAGGTCAGCGTCGACTCCTAGCAACCACATAGATTCTCTCCAGGATGATCTGTCTTCAACTTGGCCTTTTAAGGTCTCTCAATGGTGCATTCATTGCTGTTGTAATCAAGTCCCTCCACCTTGCTGCTGGTCGTCCTCTTCTTCTCTTTCCTTCAACTGGAGGCTGGTAACCTCCAGACTGGATTACTGCAATGCACTGTATGTGGTGCTGCCCTTATATGTAGTCTGGAAACTGCAGTTGGTCCAGAATGTGGCTGCCAGGTTGGTCTCTGGGTCATCTTGGAGAGACCATATTACTCCCATACTGAAAGAGCTACACTGGCTGCTGATGTGTTTCTGGGCAAAATACAAGGTGCTGGTTATTACCTATAAAGCCCTAAATGGTTTGGGCCCAGAGTATTTAAGAGAACATCTTCTTTGTCATTAACCCCACTGACCACTGATCTCATCAGGAGAGGTCTGTCTGCAGTTGCCACCAGTTCATTTGGTGGCTACTCAGGGACGGGCCTTCTCTGTTGCTGGCCTGAAGCTTTTGAATGTGCTCCCTGCTGAAATAAGAACCTCCCCATCTCTGATGGCTTTTTAAAAGTCTTTAAAGACACATCTGTTCACCCAGGCTTTTAATTAAATATTTTAAATAGTTTTAATACTGTTTTGAAGTATTATTTGTTGTCATGTTTTAACTTTTTTGTTGTTCTTTTGTTCTTTTTCTGTTTTTCCTATGTTATAAACCACCCAGAGACATAGGTTTTGGGCGGTATAAAAATATGTTAAATAAATTAAATAAATAAATAGACTTTCCCCAGCATTGTGGACTTCTCGAGGGAGCTGAATTTTCGCATAATGTGTCTGAAGTATGATAGTTTGAGCCTGGTCATTTGTGCCTCGAGTGAAAATTCTGGATTGATTTGTCTTATGATCCATTTGTTTGTTTTGCTGGCTGTCCATGGTATCCTCAAAAGTCTTCTCCAGGACCAAAGTTCAATACTTTTTCTCTCTTGCTTCTTCAAAGTCCAGCTTTCGCATCCATAGAGTGTCACAGGAAAAAACATTGTCTGAACAATTCTAATCTTTGTAGGTATAGACACGACAAGGCGTCTAAATATCCTTTCCAAGGCCTTCATTGCAACCCTACCAAGTGCTTGTCTGCGGCATATTTCTTGATGGCTGGATCCTTTACTGTTGATGGTCAATCCTAAAAGGCAGAAGCTATCCACCACTATAATCTCTGCATTGTCTATTCTGAGGCTGGTTGCTGTACCCATTGTCATTAGTTTAGTCTTCTTACTGTGAATATTTATATACCACTTTTTCAAGAAATGTTCTCAATGCGGTTTACAGAACAGAAGTAAGTTAGTTAATAATAAAATAAAATAAAATAAAAAATAAGGTTGCCTGTCCCTAAAGGACCCACAGTCTAAAAAAATTCAAAAGCTTACTTGAGATTTTGTGTCTTTTTGGTTGGTCCTCATAAAGATATTACTTGATTGTAGCAAATAACAATTTTTTTTTAAAAAAAATCTAACTTACATACAGTGGAATTATAACTAACGCAACAACATTTATTGCATTGTATTTTGAAGGAATGCAAAAGGAATACAATAGGAAAAGGACTGGCTGTCACTGTGCCGCAATGGCAGAGTACACAGGTTAGGCTGCTCTGAGAGGTGTGATTGACACGGTGTACGATGGGGAAGTTGTGTGGCTGCTGCCGACGCCATGGCTACTATCATGGAGCTGCAGTCCTCACCTCACTCACTTTATCGTGGGGACAGGAATGGTAAGATGTTACGAAAGATAAAACTCTTCAGTGAGTACTATGTGGGATCCACAACTGGAACTTGCTTAATTGTACTTGCTAACTGGAACTTGCTAATTGGAACTTGCTAATTGTAGAAGAGCCCTTCGGCAGCAGAGCCCTTAAAGAGATTGGGTGTAGAACCAACCCTGGTCATTTCCATGCATTGCATATCGTTCATCTGATGGTGTAGGCTGAATTCTTCCATAAACACGAAAGCGAATCACATAGAGCAACCATGCATCCCCATTCATTTTAGTGGAAGGATCACTAAATCCTGCATCCCCATTCATTTAGTGGAAGCAGAGGTGTATCTAGGGAAAATAGCACCTAGGGCAAGCACTGAAATTGCGCCCCCTATCTAAACATCTGACACCCATCTTTCAGATAACTTTACCATAATATCAGCTGAAAAATACAAGTCAAGCTTGTTAATCTTTTAATATTTCAAAAACTATTTAGCAGTCGACGTAGCCAGACCAAAAAATGCTGGAAAACTACAAATTTCTGTATGCTGGGGCTCATGAAATACTCAAATACTATGTGGACGTGTACTTGGATAACTAAACAGAAGTGCCTGTCTAATTCTCTACTATGCATTGTAGCATCACTATTACAAAGCTTTAAAAATAAATGGAGAATGTGACTTTTCCCAGATACTCTGAAAATAATTAAAGGATATGCAGAGTAAACTGTGTCACTGCTTGGAATATATTCTAGTATTTCAGAAAGACAGTTAAAATGAGAGAAAGAGAGCAAGAAACTCCCAGTGGGCCTTAATACTAAGGATTTCATACTGATTAAAAGACAAACTCACCATTAATAGCCATATTATTAAGACATCACATTTAACTCACTTATCACAAGAAGCAAAGTAAGAGCAAATGAGTACAATCCTAGCTCATAAACTTCAGCTCAGTATTCACAAGCCCTGATTCTCTGTACATAGTGCCAAACTGAATATGTATACAGTGACTTATATTATATTAAATGTTTTTTTTAAAAAAAAAATTACCTGTAGCCCCTTCGGGGGGGCTTCCTAAAGGCCATGGGGGTGTCTTCAAAGGTTCCCCCTCCCCCTGCTGGCCTCTAGGGCCTCACAGGGACCATTTGAGCATGTGCAGTGGCCATTTTTAAAAATATTTTTTTAAAGGCTGCTGAAAACAAAATGGCCACTGTGCATGCTCAAATGGCCTCTGCGAGGCCTGGCATGGCCTAGGGCCTCACAGAGGCCATTTCAGCATGCACGGTGGCCATTTTGTTTTTGGCAGCCATTTAAAATAATAATAATTTGAAAAAATGGCACCCCCCCCTTCAAGTGGCACCCAGGGCATATGCCCTTCCATGCGCCACCCTAGATATACCCCTGAGTGGAAGGATATGCAGGGCAATGCATGTGTAGATAAAGCTCAGCTCTCTCCAGCAAAAGGAATGGTGGGTTGGGTGGGGAGCCAGCTCAAGTGGAAGAGCTTCACATGTGCATCTGGATGAACATGTGCAGGGATCTGGTGAGCACTCATATTCATGCTGTCGTTGGCTTTTCTCTTTTACCTGAATGCGGACTTCATGTGCCTTTGGTGGGGCCACTTCTATTTCCACGATGCTAAATGGTTTCTTAGGCTCCCAGATAATGGCTGCTTTGCATTTAATAACCTGTGGAAATAAGAGAAGAGCTAATCAAACAGAGCTAATCAAACAGAGCTATTTATGAAACTAGACAAAGCTGCTGTTACAGGACCTTCAACCATTGTGGCTGGGGATGATGGGAGTTGTAGTCCAAGAACTTCTGGGGACCCGAGTTTAAGAACCTCTGGATTCGGGTAAGAGATAGTGATGGGTTTGACTTCATGGCTGAGGAAGGATTTGAACCCAGGTCTCTCCAGTCCACAGCCTTTGGCCAGTTTGACTGGGAATTGTAAAAGTTTGAGAACCTTTGCCCTTACCTATCCAACAACCTTGTTGTCTGTATGAAATGAAAAATCCCCAAGTCAGCCATCTTGAGGTGGTTGGAGGAAACACAGGAAACAAATGTGATAAATAAAGGAACCTCTATTGATTCTGCTTTCAAGAAAACTCCATGCACAATCTAACTGGTATGCTAAGCAACGGGTTTGGTTTTCGCCTTCCCCCTGATATGCTTGTTTGGATAGGGGGTGCGTGTTGAGGCTAGTGATTGTCAGACTGTGTCTACACCTCCTGCTGTTGTGAGATCAGTACGGCAGTCTGGGGCCAACAGACAGCATGAGCTCTTCTACTCAGTACTGCAGAAAGAAATGGTGTCAGATAGTTAAAGGCAATGTGGGTGGGGAAGTGGGGGAGAAGGCAGAGCAGTCTTCCTCTCCATCCCATCTCCCTTCTCATGTTTTCCTCAATCATGGAGCCTGGTTGTGCGATTGCAGCAGTGATGGCACCCGTAAGCCCTCGTCTAGAACAGCCAATAAATTGTGGCTAGGGTTGATGGAAATGATGGAAATTGTAGCTCAACAACAGTTGAGAGCCAAGATTGCCCTCATCTAGATCCTCAAACTTCGCACGATTACTTTTAAACGATTACGCATAACATTAAAAGGAATATGAAAGTAACAAACCCACACATCGTTTCATGATAAGGCCAAACACAAATATATTGCATAGCTTCAAAGAAGAGGGGAAAGGCTTCTAATTAATGGTTGCACAATATCTAGAATTTCTTGTCTACGAGTTGTTTTTTTAATTACATTTCAAGACATTTGACATGCTTATTCTCCTGTATGCCTGGGTTGGCATTGCTATAAGTAAAGCTAGGCATTGGCATGCCCTTCTCGTGCAGTTCTCTTGAGCAGGCATTTCTTATTAGTCATTTTTTTCCAGTGTTAAGCAACCCTGACTTGAACTATAGTCAACAAATTGCTCAATAAACACCATTGTTCCTTCTTTACCATTCAACTACGAGTGCCCTAACCACATTATTTTATGGTTTTGAGCTTGTGCATAATTTATAATATTGTGGATTACCAATATCATTGTTTTCAAAAAGGTCTGGAGATGGGTCTGTAGCTCAGAGGCAGAGCATCTCCCAGGTTCAATCCCAGGCATCTCCAGGTAGGGCTGGGGAAAACTCCTGCTTGAAATCTTGCAGAGTCACTGCCAGTCAGTGGACTGGTTCACAAAATTGTTTGAATCTAGGTTTAATGGGGCTGCCAACATTAGTGTGGTTGTATGAACCCATGCTGAGGTGGTTTATTGCCTGAGATGCATCTGAGATTCCTGCCTTGGTGTGGGTTCACACAACCATGCTAATATTGGTATTCCATAGCCCTGTTCAGGCATTCAGAGCCTCCAGTTTTGACTTCATGGATGAGCCTGATGAAAGTGATGAACAATTCTCAGTCAGAAAGAAAAAGGAGAGAGGGAAAGGAGAAGGAGAAAATGGAATTGTTTCTGGAATAAAGTTTAGGTTGAACAAACATAAGATTGCTTTGTTTTTATAAGGGAAGCTGCTATAAAACACCAGATAAGATAAGAGCATATTTAAAAAACGCTCTTTCCAATAAAAAGCTTCCTTAAAGTTTTTTGTTTTTTTTAAATCTGGCACAGCAGGGGGAAAGCTTCTCTCCCAGCCCACTCTCTCTGAGTGTTAAGTTTCTGCTAGTATCGTGTTTTCCTTTTTATGGAAGACAGCATTAATAAATGTGATTCCACACACCTGTAGTCTGAAGTAGTACAGTCTTTTCTACCACATCAGGACTCTTCCGCCTCATTCCCACAATATTTTGGCTCCATGCAATAGATCAGGGCATAGAAGACATTGGCCGCATTCATACATAACAATGGACCCGAGCTTCCGCTCCCCATCACACCCCTCTCTCCTGTCCAAATTCAGATGTAACCATGACAGCAGTGTCTCTGCCATCAGGGACACTGCAGAGGGGAGGTGGAACTGCTGTGTGGGCTTCGTTCTTGCATAGAGGACAGCCCACATAGCCTATCACAGCCAGAGAGAGGAGGAGCTTCCTCCCTCAACTCAGGTTGCAGGGAATGCAGCCTGCAGTTCTACATTCAGATGTACTGCTGGCTGCAGTTAATCTCAAGTTAGAGCAACAAAATTCACTACAACCCAAGGGTTCAAATTGGAGGTTAGAGAGCGAAAGCTTGGATCACTCTCTGTGCAGAACCAGGGTTTCACCGGGGTGTCCGGCATTCAAACCTACAGGTTTGGCAACCTCTGACCCCTTCGACTCTGGTTTTGCGTTACCTGCAAATGCAGTCATTCCTAATGGAAGCCTAGCTCCTTCATTGTTAAAAGGAGAATCACCTTTAAAGAAGAGGAGACTTTTAAATCTGTAAACAAAAGCCAGGAGTCAAAGTGTTTCTTGAAGCAAAGCCAGGAGACCTGTTTTTCTTTTTTCTTTTCTTTTCTTTTTTCATTTAAAATTTTATTGATTTTAACAATATCTTAACATTGACATCACATTAACAAATATTGACTTCCTGCTCACACCTCCTCATGAATCACCAACTATATAATTAACCCTTGCTATAATAATAATTCAAAACATATATCTTAAACCTTACAAACTCGATTTTGATCTACCCAACCTGCTAATATTACTAAATTTCAAACCTAAATTTCAAACTAAATTTCAAATATTGTAAAATCAATATTAGGAAAATAGTTTTTTAAGTATAATAAGAATGGTTTCCAATCTTCTTTAAAGTATTCCAAATTTTGGTCTCTTATCAGTACTGTAAGTTTTGCCATCTCCGCATATTCCAAAATTTTTATCAGCCAATCTTCTTTTGAGGGCAGCTCGTTACTCTTCCATTTCTGCACATATATTATTCTGGCCGCCGTAGTAGCATACATAAAAAATGTTAAGTTGGTTGTAGAAAACACTCCTTGCGTTATTCCCAGCAGGAAGGATTCTGGCTTCTTAGGAAATGTCATTTTGAACATCATGTCCCAAAAGGCCTTAGCCTTCCTACAAGACCACCACAAATGAAAAAAAAATTCCTTCAGAGTGTCCACATTTCCAATATTTGTTTGAAACGTTTTTATACATCAATGCCAGTTTTTTAGGTGTCAAATACCACCTAGGAGACTTGTGTTTCTTGAGCAAAATACCACACCCTATCCCACATACTTAATGTCTTTTGGAACACTGGCAGTGATCTGGCATCAAGTTGACTACCGAGAAGAAAACAGAAGTAAAATTCTTGAAAGGCAATTCTTTGAACCTGATTGGAATACAATTAGTCATTTTCCCCCCCTCGGTGCCATGCATGTCTAGGATGAATAAGCAATGTTAAAAGAAATTGTCTACTTACTTTCCCTGCAGTGCTCATGGTGCTGGAATGTGTACTTTCACCTCCGTATGGTTTCACCGCTGCTGTTTGTCTTCCTCAGTGTAGAAAGATTCTCCTTGAAAGCTGTTGGACAAATATGACCTGCCTTTCAACAAACATAACATTTCCCCAGTCCCACCCTAAGGAACTTTAGCCACTCCTCTACTGCCACTTTGTTCCCTTCTGCTGTTTCATAAGACGTTTATTATGGCTATGGTACTGTGTGTTTTAGATAGCACCAAAGGAGGAACTCCAGCCTTGTACAACAGGGAACCTGGGAGAGGTAGTAAAGTCCAAGATTTGTCATAAGAAGTTGAGGGAAAGCCAGCAAATTCAGGACTCTTCACAAGACTGCTTACTGGGTAGGACAAGCGTCCTACTCAGTTTCAGGAGCTGGACTCCCAATTTACGGTTGTGTGTGAGTTAGAAGCTAGGTTGGAAGAGGGGGAAGTGATTGTGTGAGAGGTGGGCTCAGGCTCTGACAGCATTGTCCTACCCAGCATATTACCAAGGTAGGAAGAAACAGCGTAGGATCCTTCACCCGCCTCCCATACGATCACCTTCCCTCCTCTGACCTAGTACAGCTCCTGGAGCTGGGTACTAGGATGCTTGTCATAAGAACAGCCCTTCCAAATACTAAAGAATGACTAAAGGAAACAGCTTTTCCTCCAGTAAGGGAAAAGACACATTGAGGCTGTTCTCATGTGCAGACGAGGGAGATCCAGCCTGGGTTAGGCTGTGCGTGAGAACTGCGGGGATCAGGCCTGAGCCTGGCAGGCCAGCACCACCTAGCCTGGCTTTTAAGCCCAGCTGTTGCCTCAGGTTAGGGGAGCAAGCACTCACTTAACCTGGGCTACTTGCTTGTGTGTTTGCTGGAGCTATGCTGAGTAGAGATGTGCAGGGGCTGGTTTGAAGGTGGGGAAACATGGGGGTGGGGTGCATCCTCCTCGTCCTTAAAGGTGTCCCCGCCCCCGCCTTCAAACTGATTCAAACGCGGGGTTCCAAACCTGTTTGGTGTTCTAGGAATAGAACACCAAACAGGTTCATGCACATCCCTGTTTAGCCCCAGTGGAACAGAGACGGGCTGTCTCTAGAGCGCCTGTCTCTTGGGGGAATCCTTGAATGCATCGCACATATTGCATGATGGATTGTGGGATTCCTGGAGGCCGGGACATGTCCCTGCCTCTGTTTACCAACGCTGCCGGGAGCAGCACAGAGACTCACCCATGCTACTCATCGCAGCACTAGTCATGTGGGTGCATGGTTTGCATGCTGCCCAGGCTCTGAGGGGTTGCCTGGGGAAAGGTAGGTTAAACCCTGCCTTCCCTCCCACCCATCTGACTATGCCCTTGTGGCCATGTGGATTGCCCCATTGAATGTTTAGTTGATAGTTATCTGCTTGGAAAGGGTCATGCATTAGAATTCCTTGAAATCTAAATGTGAATGTCCAGATTTTAGATGGGTTTAGATGTGCCCCTGTCTACAGAAGCCGTAAACAAATAACTAAGGTATAGCCAAAAAAAAAAATGGCCTCTGGCCATTCAATCTTTGTGCTACACAGGCCTTTTCTTCTTTTTTCATGGAAACTGGACCCTGTCCGCATTTTCATTTTTCATAAACAAAGTCTGACATCCTAACAAAGTGCCAGGGCATCAGTATTGCATTCCAGTTAAGGTTCCAGAATAAGGAAAAATGATCTTGCCTTCCTTCCACACTTGCATGCACCCCTGGAAAATAGCTCCCTGAGATTAAGGGACATTTTTTGGGGTGGTGCAAACAGCTGCAGAAGCAAGGGGAGATCATTTTCCTTTCATCTGGATCCTCCTTTTGAAAAGCAACACTGCTGCACCGGAACTTCAGGTCAGAACCTCAGCCGTTTCCTGCCCTCATGGATGTGGAAATCCACTTAGAAGCACGGTGACAGTAATAAATGAGCCTTCTCAGTGATGTGTGCCTTTCTTAAAACCAAGAAGCTTTTTATGTGGGAGAATATTCCAAAAGATGACGCCGACATACCTTCCAGAATATTGTATCCCCGCTTTACTGTGTCATTGTGCATAATGTATAGATCAGCTGTAGATCAGATAAAACTGTTTGCAACCTAATTAACAGAAACCTTCTCATGACTGCTCCAGACATTCTCTCTATGTGTGAAAGGAGAGCAAGTGACTGATCACACTGACTGACTCCACCCCGATGTTTGTGCATTGAAGCGAAGGGATCAGCTTTCTACATGCATAGATTTGTCTTCATGTAGATACAGTTAGGAATGAAGGGTCTATTTCACATAGGAATGCATATGAAGCTGCCTTACACTGAGTCAGACTATTGGTCCGTCCAGCTCAGTATTGTCTGCACTGACTGGCAGCAGCTCTCCAAAGATTCTCTTTCCCAGCCCTACCTGGAAATGCCAAGGACTAAAAAAGGGAGCTTATGCATGCAAAGCAGAGGCTCTACCACTGAGTTATGGCCCCGTCCCCCATACAGTGCACCACTGTATGCATGTAGGAAACTGTTGTAAAGATATGAAATACTGTGAAATTTTCCTGATACACAAATGTGTTCTATGCAGTATGGGGCGGGGGGGGGGCAGGGATACAAACTGCTATACATGATTCACATTCTTTCTATAAGACTATCGTTCCATGCAGCACATCAGAAAATACATCAAGTCATTTCAAAGTTGTGCATACATAGGAAATAATATCCTGTTTTGACCTTCCAGAAATTATAAGTAGCAATCCAGAATTCTGCTACCATCCTTTACCAACTTTCTGCTTCACGTCGGATATTACAGAGAAAGAAAAATAGTAAATTAATCAATCTCATACTTTGAAAAAAAACAACCCCAAATCATAGAACAAATCAATCCAGAATTTTCACTTGAGTCACAAATAGCCAGGCTCAAACTATCATACTTTGGACACATTATGCAAAGGCCCAGATCCCTTGAGAAGTCCATAATGCTGGGAAAAGTTGAAGGAAAGAGAAGAGGATGACCAGCAGCAAGGTGGATGGACTCGATCACGACAGCAATGAATGCACCACTGAGAGACCTTAAAGGCCAAGTTGAAGACAGATCATCCTGGAGAGAATCTATCTATGTGGTCACTAAGAGTCGACACTGACTTGACAGCACTTAATCAATCAATCAATCAATCAATCAAAAAGCCATAATAAAAATTAGAAATGATGACACATGAAAAGAGAAAATAAGGCCACAATTAGCAAGTGACTAAATCTGAGGGCCCCTCTGAGCTAAAGGTCCACACCAAAAAAGGTCCACACCACACCAAATGGCCTTCCTGCCCCGCCCCCACTCACCACCGACTGGCCCAGTGGTAATGTTCCCACTTCAGTATCCTCCTTCCTCAAGTTCTACATTTCTGTCAAAATAAAATATAACTATATGAAACATACCTGTTTTGAAAATGGGCTTTCCCCCTTTTGAATTTGTTTTTTCAGAAACCCAGGTTATTGGTTACCTTTTCTTATCATGTCAGCCAATGCACTTGAGAATTTACCTAGTGAGTAATCAAGATGATTGCTCAATCAGTCTTTATTATGGCCATAGACCAGCATAAAGTATAAGGGCGATTACATGTTAAAAGTGAGAGTAGATAAAAAGTGATTACATATGGCATGTGCTTAAGGTACATAATAATACTAAAAATAGTAGAAAGTATACCAGAAGCATGAGGCCATAAAAACATGAAAAGTAATAAAAGTCATATAAGTACATAAAAGGCATAAGGGGGGGGGCATTAAAATGGATGTAAAGAGATTAAAAGACATGAGAAGACAGAAATACATAAAAACCTAAGTTATAAAACTGGATAACGGCTAGAATATAAGGTTATAAGGAGCAGTAAGAGAGAGAGAGGAGTGTAAGTCTTTCTATGTAGTATAGAGCCCACCTTGAGTCACCAAGGGTCAGACCAAGGCTGTTAAGACTCACTGCCTACTATCCACCAACGAATGCTGGTTGCTGCCGCACAGAACCTGGAAATGCTATATGTGATAGGCTTAAAGTCAGAAAGCAGCAAGGAGCTGTAGAATTGGCTCAAACGTCCCGTATGCTTGCATAGCAATGGAAGAATGAGAGAGACGTGAATGTCTTTATAGAACAAACAGTGGAGGACATGCTCAGTAGTTTTGATCTGCCCTGAGCCACAGGGCATAGTCGCTCTGCAAATGGAGTCCTTCTATAACGGCCTTCTAGCACAGATGAAGGGAGGCCATGACAGCTAACTAGAGTGAATGCCCTTCTGTGCTTTGGAATCTCCAGTTGGGTGAGGTATGCTGCTGGGGAGGAAGAATATCTATCACTAGTATGAACATTTGGGACCCTGCTGAGATTGATTTGGTGCTCAATGTCTATAGTGTGCTGCTTGATGGTGGCTTTAGCCTGGTAAACAACCCATACTAAACAAGGTCAAGGGGGAAAGGCCCAGCTTAGCTATTTTTGTCTCGATTGTCCGAATCTAGCTAGATTGTAATCATCGCATAGGGTTAGGGGGGCCAGACCAACTGGGCTAAAGGATAGTCTGAGTCAGTAGCAGAGGATGGCCATCCACATCCTAGCCTCCAGCTTGATCAGGTGCAGAGTGGCATTGGAGACACATTTTGTTACTTGGAGTGCTGCCCTCTTCGCAAAATTGGGGAAGGGGCCCAGTTGGGCACCATAGAGTTGCTGAGGTAGTGGCTTGGCTGCGAACAGTTCAAGAGCCACAGGTACGTAATAGCCTCCTTTTGTCTGCAGGAATTTGAGAATGGCAGAGGAGCTTCTCTGAGCATTTAGAGCCACATGTTCCCCATGAGCTTTCCTAGTGCCACCAGAATGAAAGACTACCCCCAAGTATTTGAAGCATGAAACTTGCTCAATTTTATGCCCCTCAATCCGCCAAAGGTGGATCTTGGGCCTCCTAGTGAAAGCCATGATTTTAGTTTTGTAATAACTGATTTTCAGGCAGTCCTCCCTGCAGTACAGCATAAGGGCCCTCAGTGCTCTTCTAAGGTCAATGGGGGTCCTTGAGAGGATAGCTACATCATTTCCATGCAACAGGATGGCAATGTATCTCCCAGTGAGCTTTTGGAGGGTGGAAATCTGGATTGCTGATGTGGCACACCATAGAGTTAATGTAAAAGTTGAAGAGGAGTGGAGCCAAAATGCATCTTTGCTTGACGCTCTTGTGACAGCTCTTGTGAGGTGGCCTTGGGGGCTATATCTCACCTTAAGTGATTTATCTACTGTACATGCAGGGTGTGAAAAAGATATAGCACCTGGCGCCAGTCAATGGAGGAAGATTCGAACTTCTCCCATAGTTTGACACCTGAGATGGAATCAAATGCTGCTTAAGATCAATGAAGGTGGCATAACAAGAGGTCACACTGCAGGAGGAGTATTTCCCGATGAGGTGCTATAGAACTAGGCACTGATCGTTAGTGGAGTGCCCTTCCCTGAAGCCTGCTTGTTCCTCAACAAGAAGATTTTCCTGTTCCAGCCAATCCCTAAGTTTCCCATATAGGTGTCTCACATAAAGTTTACTAATAGTATTGAGCAAACTAATGGGTCTGTAATTGGTGGGGCCATCCTTCCTGCTCTTTTTAAATATGAGGACAATGATCGCTACCCCCCAGTCCTTGGAAATTTGGCCATTCGCATCAACATGGGTGAAAAGTGATGCCAGAATAGGGGCCTACCAGTCCAGATTATTTTTAACAGGCTCCAGCAGAATAAGGTCATCCCCTGTATTCTTCCTCAGTCTTAATTGGGTGACTAGACTGTGGTTCTCCGAAGCTGACACTGGAGCCCATGCTGGGGTATCCTCTATGGTGCAGGTGAGGCTTCCGCAACCAGCAGCAGCAGGGTCTTTATATAGGTCATGAAAGTATTTATCCCAGATCTCTGGGTGAATGTGACAATCCAAGTGGTTCAGACCATAGCTGGGAGAGTGCTTTGTAAGACGCCAAAACATAGCAGAATCTTTGGATCTAACTGCCTGAATTAGGCCCATCCAGGCATCTTTCATTGCATCTCTTTTCTTAGAGTCCAGCAGGAGTTTGTACTGTCTTTTCTGCTGAAGGAGATTCTGTGCAGCCAACAGTCCAGAACTAGATTTATAGACTTGATAGGTGGTGGCAAGGGCCTTTTTGGCATCCTTGTCAAACCACTGCTTGGAGGCCTGCTGGTGCTGTACATGTGGTTCACAGTTCTTACGAGAGAGGAGCTGCTGTAGTTCCTTGACTAGAGCATTGTAGGACTCCAAGGGCACACCAGCAGGGTTATTAGTAGGGATGATTAAATGCGCTCAGGTGGTCAGAGGCAAGTAGCTCACTTAGCACTTGATCCAACTGTGGGCACCATTTAACACGGCAATATGCTCCTCTCAGCAAGGATATGGGGGGATTATAACAATTCTCTCTGTGGGGCTAGTGAATGAAGGGCTTTAAAAGGAGCCAAAGATCAAATTTGGGGGTGACCTCAAATCTCTCCACCAGAGGGAGCAGGTTCCCTAAGGTGATAAAGTAGTTGATCAGGCTCATTCTGGAGCTGGCCAGATAGGTGAACTCGGTGGGATGGTCATTTTCAAGTGAGCCATACAAAATGAAGAAGTTAAGTCTGGTAGTCATTAGACTCAGGCAGAGACCCACATAATTTGACCTCTGGTCCTTTGAAAGGTGAATAAGAGAGAGCCCATCTACCTCAGGATTGGGTGGATAGGCCCTCTGTTGAGTGTATAAGGTATGTTCATCAGGACCTAGCCTAGCAACTGAAATCACCACCCATCACCATCTATGCATTAGGAATGGAAAGGAGGCTGTCTGCTGTGTCGTTTTCAAGTTCAGCCTACATTTATCAGACCTGTAGCATCCTCTGTTGTGGAGGGAAATAAATATTAATTATCAACATTTCACAGCAGCTAAATTTAATCAATACTGCCAAAAGCATATTGCTTGAGCAGTGGAAGTAGTTTCGGCCTGTCCGAGGTACGGCTCCAACTTCATATGAGTGAAATCCATTGAGTAATAACTCCTCAGTTGTCCAGGATTACTGAAATCAGAATAATATTATGGCAGGTGAGATAGTCTCTGAAGGAGGGGTCTGTGACAGAGGAACCCCACCTAGCAACATTCCATGTTAAGAAGGTGACTTTACACTGGTCTACTGGGTGTCATTTTGTAGAGCTAGAGGTTGTGTGAGGGGATCCTGCGATGTCAAAGGATCCAGACAGGCTTGGTGGGATAAGCATAAGTCATAAAGGGAGAAAGCAGGTGGAATGCTTACAAGTTCCTGGGCACCCAACTCTGTGGATGCTGATCCTCCCTGGTATGAAATCTCTGTGGAGTGGATCAGAGGTTCCTGTGACTCAGTCAAGCCATCTGGAGAGATTAATGCAGCAAAGAGGCATCAGAGAGGGGTCACTATCAAGGAGAGTTCCTGGACCCATGCCTTGTGTGTCAGTGACCTCTGGGGTTACAGAGAGGGCCTGGATCAGTGGGGGCAATGCGGGGACCCCTACCTCTGTCAACTGGTCTACTTGCAGGCAAGTATGTACCTGTTTTTGCTTCTGAGGCAATGACTGCCCCGAAGGAATCTCATCTTCTGAAGGATCATGGCTCAAGTTGGGAGGCAAATGGAACTGGGGGAGCGACAGACTCTCTGGGACATCCAGGATAGGTTGTGGAGATGATGTGGGGGACATGGAGTCTTTCCCCTGAGGTGGCCGTTTCATACAGGCTGGCTGAGACTAGCAGCAGAGTGACCTTGTCAAAATGTGGTTTCCTAGCAAATAGCATTCCAGGGTGAAGGTCTTGCAAGGCAGCGGTCTCTGGCAGAGGTCCCTAACATGCTTCATGACTCAGGAGGCTTGCAGGTGTGAGAGAAGGTTCTTGGAGGCTGTTGGGAGACGTGAGCACCTTTTCCCCTAGGTTGGGTTCCACGTGGGCACCTGCCTGGGGGTCTGCAGATGCATAACCAAGGGGGGCAGGCAGGGCACGTGCCCTAGGCTCAGCTGAAGGAGGGGTGCAAAGTGCCTGCCATGACCCACCCCCTCACCACATTTTTTTTTTAAAAAAAATTTTAAAAAAATTTAGTCCAGGCAGCGGTCCCCTCCCCCTCCCCCCTTCGATGCAGGTGTGCTGTGAAACTCACAAGTCGCAAGATCTGTCCAGGTGATGCAGGCACTCTCCCATGATGGCTGGATGACGAGGAGTAGCACAGCGTGCTGCCCTCGTGTAGTGTGTGCTGCTGCCACTGGCTGCTATGCATGGCCTGGCTGCTGACGCGAGGAGGGATGGGAGCGATTTTTACCCATTCTGATTCTGCCTGTGTTATTGTTGATGCCAAAGTAAGTGTGCTGCAGCCGCACTGAGCAGTCATTTCAACAAAGAAATGTTTGTGTGTATTGTGTCCTTCATATCGTGTGTCTGGGCAGTGGACTGGTGGGGCATGGGGTCGGGCGGGAAGGAACACAACCAGGATGGAAACAGAGAGAGAGAGAGAGAAATCTGCTGGAGGGAGAGTGGAGGTGTGTGTAGGCTAGGCTAGGAGGATTGTGGTGGTGTGGTGGAGACCTTAGTTTTGACGGCGGCGGGCCGCGGAGGTGGCAGGGGGAGGGAGCCTGCGAGCTGTGAAAAGTAGCCGGCCTGGCTGCTTCCACAGTGTCTGTTCCCTCAGCTGCTCAGAGCATTGCTCACAACTCCAGCCCCCCCCCCAAAAAATCTTCTCCTTGCCACCACCGAGCGCAGCCCTGCTGCAGAGCTTTTCCCTTTCCCTGCAGCTCTTTCTGTGTGCCTATAGTGAACTACCATTTTAAAAACCCCACCTTGAGTGGACAAGCAAGGCAAGGGAGGGAGTCACAGAGAGACACGGAGAATCGGGGCGCTCAGCTCAAGGAGCCTTCCCCTTCGCTCATGAGCAGACACCTAACAAACGCACCGCGTTGCTGTTTGTAACCGGCAATTTCATTAGCAAAGGGAGGGAGGGGGGAAGTTTCTTTTAAAACCCTCTCCTGCTCGCAGTTTCCCGGTCACGTGCCTTCTCCTCCCCCCCCCCCCCGGTGGCTGGGCTTATTCATCTACGAACAGAGATCAGCTTTTTTACCATCTGAAATCTTCCTCCCCATCCCCTGCCACCTTCCTTCTCTGGCATTTGCAGCACTCTTTTAGCAAGGAGGAATGAAATCTACAAATTCCTTTAAACAATCTTGCTTTGGCGGGGGCGGGGGGACTCCCAGGGGCTGTTCTCTGAGGCAGTATCTGAAAGCAGCTTTGCTTGCTTCTAACTCCTATTTCTTTCACCCTTACTCCCACTTCATTAACATGTTCTGCCATTTAATGCAGGGGAGGAGGAGGTTTTTCCTCCCATTCTCGAATTGCGCTCTGCTCCCTTCCCTTGTTCTCCAATTAGCATAGGGAGCCTTGCAGGAGCAGGACCCAAGCCGCTCGCAGTAAGGCGGGAATTGAAGAGGCACATTGGAGAGCTGTGAAAGAAAGACAGGCAGGATCCAGGTTTCTCTTCTAGCGAAGAGAAGGGGCTTCTGGGCTTCTACTCTGTCTCTGCATGAAGGGGAAAGTGCCAAGGTTCTGGCTTGCTTGTGCCGTTTGGAAGAAATTTGAATTCTCCTGCCTTTTGCAAAACAGCTTTCCATTTTCAAACAGAGCGAGTCCTAAGGGCTCTTTGCACGTGTTAACAGATACTCATTCAAGCTCTCTGCCCCCACTCTACTTTAAGGTTAGTTGCAGGAATACTAACCCTTCAGGCTGCTTTGAGCTTCTAAATATAAAGGGGGAGAGGTATCAATCTCCACTGAGAATAAAAAGCTAAAGTCTAAGTGGCTGGGGGTATTATTGATTAAAGTATGGTGGCTTATGAACTAGAGCACTTGAGTGCAGCATGCAACAAACATCCAGTGCCCTACATATTCTGACAGACCACCATCCTGTTAGATTTTGGAAAGTGCATCTTTCCAAAGGACTCTCAGATTGCAGTCAAATTCAGTCTATAGCTCACAGCCTGAACTTCATAATGTTGTAGAATCATATTGTAGAATCAGCAATAATAATTAAAAAAAGCAAAACCATTCTTTAAATGCAGTTATAGTATTATTTCCACAAATGGATGCTTAGTAGTCTGCTTTTGTATGCCATATCTGACATCTTTCATAATAAATGTCAGATATGGGATACAAAAGCAGACTACTAAGCATCCATTTGTAGACATAATACTATAACTGCATTTAAAGAACAGTTTTGCTTTTTAAAAATTATTATTGCTGATTCTACAATATGATTAATAGGAAAAGAGAACATGGAGACAAGATTAATTTGGGGCAAAACAGCTTTGAAATATTAAAACACATGCAGCTTGCAATGACTCCTAACTAAATACCATTAAGTCAGTTCAGTGGGACTTGCTCCTAGGTAACAGTGCACACGTTGCAGCCTTAGTTTTTTGGTGTGTTTTTTTTAACAGAATAGCCCATCGTAAGGAAATACTGGGCATGTTTTAAAAAATCTAATTAAAATAGCTTGGATGAAGACAGACCAAGTCTTAAACAGCTGGTTTCTTCTTAATGCTAATTTTAACTCTTTAGAAGATGAGTGGGGATTGTTTAAGACTACAATCCTATGCACACACATGTATTTTTTGTATTTTTGTAATTTTATATTTTTGTATTTTTGAGCTAATATTATGGTAAAAGACAAGTTTACCGAAAGATGTGTGTCAGATGTTTGGACGGGGGGGGGGGCACGGAGGGGCGCAATTTCAGTGCTTGCCCTAGGCTCCATTTTCCCTAGTTACGCCTCTGGCCCGAGTCTGCATTGTGAAAGGAAGATTTTGTGATATCTGTGATGTCAGGCGTCTGTAAGGCTAACCCACAGGTCCAGCAGGCCAGTCAATCCACCTGATGGTGGGCTTGTTGGGGGTGGGCCCTGCATCATCTGTTTCACTACCACTTTCAGAACTCGAACGAATGTCTGACAAATGCACTGACAATTGTGGTGGTACTCACAATGCACTAAATTGGTGGTAGCTTGCTTGGCTTTGCCACAGCTAGGAGATTTATTGTCCTTGGGGCTAATTGGCTTAATGGTAGGGCTACTAATCTCTCGACCAGAGAGAAGGTCTCTAATTACAGGGTCTGCAAAAATACAAATACATTTTGTTTGTTTGTTTGTTTTTATTACATTTGTACACTGCCCCAAACTTGCGTCTCTGGGGGGTTAACATAGTATAAAACAAGTTAAAATATATACAAAAACTTAAAACAATTTAACAATTTTAAAATCAGCCACAAATTAAAACCTTACAATTTTTAAAGAACAGAAAAGGCGTGGGTGAAGAGGTGGGTTTTCAAATGCTTCTTAAAAATTGTCAAAGATGAGGAGGATCGCATCTCAGCAGGGAGCACATTCCACAGTCTCGGGGCAGCAACTGAGAAAGCCCGCCCCCATGTGGCCACCAGCTGAGCTGGTGGCAACTGGAGACGGACCTCTCCGGACAACCTCAATGGGCGGTGGGGATCATAATGAAGAAGACGTTCTCTTCGATACCCAGGGCCTAAGCCATTTAGGGCTTTATAAGTTATGACTAGCACTTTGTATTTTGCCCGGAAACCTATTGGCAGCCAGTGTAATTCTATCAACAAAGGAGCGATGTGGTCCCTCTGAGATGACCCAGAGACCAACCTGGCTGCCGCGTTCTGTACCAACTGAAGCTTCCGGACTATGTACAAAGGCAGCCCCACACAGAGCGCATTGCAGAAGTCAAGTCTGGAGGTTACCAACATATGTACCACTGTTTTGAGGTCGTTCATCTCAAGAAACAGACGCAGCTGGTGTATCAGCCGGAGCTGATAAAAAGCACCCCTGGCCACCGCCTCAACCTGAGAAACCAAAGAGAGGTGTGGATCCAGAAGTGCTCCCAGACTGTGAACCTGTTCCTTTTGGAGAAGTGTGACCCCATCCAGAACAGGTAGATCAAAATCATCTCTGGAGTTCTGACCCTGCACAGTAAGTACCTCCGTCTTATCTGGATTCAGTTTCAGTTTATTCTCCCTCATCCATTTGTAGCCATAAAAAAGCAAGTGACCTGGCTGGTGTGTCAGTTTTGTCACCAGTACTGCATTTTGAAAGGTTAGAAATAGTCTTTTGAAATGTGGATGAGCAGGCAGAAAGAAGTACATGATTAAGCCAATGTTTTCTGGTTGTGCGTTTGAGAGGTAGGACAGAGAGTGAGTAA
Source organism: Hemicordylus capensis (assembly GCF_027244095.1). Taxonomy (NCBI): domain Eukaryota; kingdom Metazoa; phylum Chordata; class Lepidosauria; order Squamata; family Cordylidae; genus Hemicordylus; species Hemicordylus capensis. Next base: position 30,849,216 of record NC_069661.1, on the reverse strand, counting down.
TCTCCTTGTGGTTTGTCCATCTATGACAAGCACTATGAGCAGAGGCGTAACTAGGGAAAACGGCGCCCGGGGAAAGCACTGAAATTGCGCCCCCCCCCCGCCGCCGCCACCCCGCCACCCCCGGAAATATGGAAATGTGTCACAGCCATAGTCGAATGTGGGTTGTGGGCTGCATCCGTGCAAGTATACTGGGACAGGAAAAGGAAACATGAGGCTACAAGGCTCTTAAAATATATATTTCTAAAGAAATGTCTTGCATACCAACATCCTAAGTTTGCAGTCCTCATGGCCAGAAAATAAATGCTTTTAAACATAGTAATAGGTTTTGTGTCCCAAAATGGAAAAGACAAGACAGGTATTCTAGTCTTTTCCATCATAGATATTCTAGTCTATTCAAGATTTATGCTTATATTATAATAGAGACTTAAATTATAATAGACATATATTCTAGTCTATCATAGATATTCTATGTTTATTAATTCCATAATAATGTCTATTTGTAGCACACTTTACGTTGGTTGTATTCCTTGGAAAATCAATGGCCACATTCAGCCACCAATAAGAGCCCCTGGTGGTGCAGTGGTAAAACTGCTGCCCTGTAACCAGAAGGTTACAAGTTCGATCCTGACCAGGGGCTCAAGGTTGACTCAGCCTTCCATCCTTCCGAGGTCGGTAAAATGAGTACCCAGAATGTTGGGGGCAATATGCTAAATCATTGTAAACCGCTTAGAGAGCTTCTAGCTATAGAGCGGTATATAAATGTAAGTGCTATTGCTATTGCTATTATTTGAGCCATGATCTCCTCCTCTTCCTGCTTCCCTCTCATACACAGTCTTAATAAATAAGCTCCTGGTTTAATTAAATCACCGTTTGCCTATACACCTGAACAGCAAAACTGAGGTTTGGGCCCTTCATATACCAGAATTGCAAACCGCACTGTGTGATCCTAGTTTGGAGGACTTACTCAGCAGTTTATTGGATGTAAGCTGTGAATGTGAATGCATCCAATTGGATTGAACATAAGGGCAAGTTATGGTTTGATTACGTAGGAAGCTGTCTACAGAGTCAGATATTGGTCCACCTAGCTCACTATTGCCCACACTGACTGGCAGCAGCTCTCCAAGGTTTCAGGCAGGAGTTTCTCCCAGCCCTACCTGGAGGTAGGGATTGAACCTGGGATCTTCTGCATGCAAAGAAGGCACTCACCCCCTGAGCTCTAGTCCCCATCCTCCATACCTAAAATAGGAAGTCAATTATGAGACGTAACTTTTGGGCGGTATAAAAATATGTAAAAATTAAAAAAAAATGACTAAGGCTGAGATAATGGGAGGAGGGGAAAGGAGGGACTCTTTTATTCTTCCATTTTATAGACTGGGAAATTGCACAACGGGAAAGCCGATAAAGCAGGCAGGTGAAATTATAGCTGGAAGCTTTTCAGCCCGCACGAGTTTGGAAACTCAGGTTCAGGTATTGTGTTGTCTGGCTCAGCAATCTGTCAGCAGCTTTCAGCAACAGCCCTCCTCACAGATCTCCTCCCACAAAGCCACTTTCTCTAAGAAAAAAAAATCAGGAAAACTTGCAAAACAGATCTACCTTTGAAACGGAGCACATTATCTGTAATGGATATATTAGGATCCTACCCAGGAAAAGTGGGTAGGTTTATACAGTGCTACTAACTCATGTGCTCCAATTTATGAACCTTGATGTCATTTTATAGCGTATCCAAGGCTTTCTGCAAGATTTTAAAGGATCTACACCACCTTCTTTCTCCCCCACAAAGCACTAAAACCCACATTACATGCAAGTTTTAATTAAAATAAGTTGAACAAACTATTTTGCAAGCAACTTCCTTTCAAAAGACCTTAGAATATTGCTAATAAGGTATCTGATCTTTGACTGTAAAATGACTACTACTGTTGCTAATAAGTGCCTTCTGGCAGATCAATGAATTGATTTTCGTTGACTGTTTTCACAGTTTGGCCGGCTTTTAAGTGTGTTCTTATTGTTCTACCAGGTTTACGAAGTTAAAATTGAGCTTAATTTTATGACTGGGCAGCCACTCCGAGAACCCTGAAAAGTATATTTGTATACTTACAGCGGCAAACCGGAGCTGCTGACCTCCCCATCTCAAGGCTGCAACCTGAGCATGTTTACTCGGGAGTAAATCCCCCAGCTGAGCAGGAGGAGCGCCTTCTAAGGGGCCAGGCCGAGCAGGGCTGCAGCGGCGTCGGCGTCACGCCCCCTCCTCTGCAAAGCCGAAGCACCGCACTCAAGGAGAGCCTTGAGTGGGGAGTGTTTGTTTGTTTAGCTCTTGGGATAATAAGATAGTGTCTGCCCTCTTTCCCCCGCCCTCCTACAGGTGAAACTCGGAAAATTAGAATATCGTGCAAAAGTCCATTAATTTCAGTAATGCAAATTAAAAGGTGAAACTGATATATGAGACAGACGCATTACATGCAAAGCGAGATAAGTCAAGCCTTAATTTGTTATAATTGTGATGATCATGGCGTACAGCTCATGAAAACCCCAAATCCACAATCTCAGAAAATTAGAATATTACATGGAACCAAGAAGACAAGGATTGAAGAATAAAACAATATCGGACCTCTGAAAAGTATACAGTGTACTGTGCTTGATTGGCCAGCAAACTCGCCTGACCTGACCCCATAGAGAATCTATGGGGCATTGCCAAGAGAAGGATGAGCGAGACATGAGACCAAACAATGCAGAAGAGCTGAAGGCCGCTAATGAAGCATCCTGGTCTTCCATAACACCTCATCAGTGCCACAGGCTGATAGCATCCATGCCACGCCGCATTGAGGCAGTAATTGCTGCAAAAGGGGCCCAAACCAAGTACTGAATACATATGCATGCTTATACTTTTCAGAGGTCCGATATTGTTCTATTCTTCAATCCTTGTCTTCTTGGTTCCATGTAATATTCTAATTTTCTGGGATTGTGGAATTGGGGTTTTCATGAGCTGTACGCCATGATCATCACAATTATAACAAATTAAGGCTTGACTTATCTCGCTTTGCATGTAATGCGTCTGTCTCATATATCAGTTTCACCTTTTAATTTGCATTACTGAAATTAATGGACTTTTGCACGATATTCTAATTTTCCGAGTTTCACCTGTATTTTGATGTTTTTCTGTCTCTTTTGCACTGCACTTGACTTCTATGAAGCCACTGAAGAGTCAGCAACTGTTTTGAAAAGGCATATTATCTCATTTACCTCGGAGGCATTTCAGAGAGAAGGTGGAGGAGAGAGAGAAGGGCTCCTAGTCTGGTTTTGCCTCCCAATGAGGCACCCTTTTGCAAGCAACAAGCTGCACTTCCTAGAGTCCCGCCCAAGCATCCCAACCCGGCAGCTTTGTTCGCTGCGGGTGGTGGTGGTATGGTGGAGAATCCTCCAAGCTTCAACTGCGCGCAGTTCACTTTGGTTGCCGAGCAGCCGTTCCTCAAAGCAAATCCTCTCCAACCCCTGCCGGGGCAGACCTGCAAATAACTACAGAAAGGAGCCCAAAGGGAGAGGAAGGTGGCTGGCGGGGGGAGCTCAGAGAGAGAGAGAGAGAGAGATTGGAGAGCAACCTGCAGCGGCAGCAGAACAGCCCAGGAAAACAAGGTGCCAGAAAGGGCTCCCCATGTTGGAGCTCCTGGGCAAAAAGCATGGAACTCGGAGCCGAAGCTTTGTAGCGTCCAGATGTAGCGGCGGCGGCAGCTTGAATGGCTCTCCAACAATGGGGTGTGGTGGTGCTGCTGCTGCAGCCGCCGCTGCCGCCGCCTCCTCCTCTGCTGCTGCTGCCGGCGGGAGCTGGAGCTCACTAGTGCTCTCATGTTTCGCTCCCTCTTTTCTTCTTCTTTTTAAGCAGCGTGTGTGGAGGTGCTGCCACTGCGTGCCCCTTCACGTCACCGAAAGAGGGACCAGTGGGGAGAGCGCGTGCGAGGGAAGGCGGCGGAAGAAAGGCACGAGTGCCAAGGAGGTGGAGAGAGTTTGTGCGAGGGCGCAGCAGCCTGGAGTGAATGTGGAGGATGGAAGGGGCGTGGTGGGAAGTGGGAGCCGCTGCGAATGAAGAAGGGGAGTTGTGGAAGGAGTTCGAGGGGCTTTATAGAGCAAAGTAATGCCGCTCGTTCGCCTCGCCGCCCCAGCCCCAGGAAGCGGATGAGATGAGCAATGGGGGGGTGCGCTGCGACCGGGGGAGGGGGGAGGGGGACCTCTGCACCAAAATAATAATAATAATAATAATAATAATAATAATAATAATAATAAATTTTCACCAAAGGCAGGGGATCAGCGGGGGCACTTTTTGGCACCCCCCACGTGACCAAACGAGGTGGCGCCCGGGGCACGTTCTCCCCTGCCCCTCCCTATCGTTACGCCCCTGACTATGAGGAATTTCAAGGACACTCTGATTGTTTTGAAGTACTCACCGAAAGTTTGTTTGGCTATTAATTCCCAAGAGACCTGGTGACATCTTACGTGAAGAAGTGGAGACAGATGTGAAGGAAGGGGCTGGTAGGGGGTTAGTGATGACACGCTCTGATGAGTTTTTAACCCCTTGGTGGTCCTGGGCTATAAATTGATCAAAAGCCTGCCTCAGACTATCTAATTTTTCAGTAACAATGTTTTTCAGTATCGAAATCAAAGGAAGAAGACACTACAAGAGGAAAGTTCAAGAAATATTATTACACTTACTTATTTACAGGAGAATGATAATTTAATTTACCAGCCAGTTGGCCTAGCCCCTTTGATTTTACAAGATGCCCATCGATCTAGATGGTCTCAGAATATTGAGGCTAAAATAGCTACACTTGGCCTCTCTGCTACAATCCTGGCCACTGTGGGCTATGATCATGCGAAGTCGCTGATTAGACAGCGAGTTTTAGATTCTGAGCGGCAAAATGATCTTAGTAAGGTGTCTAACTTTTACATAGCAGAGGAACGTAGGTATATAGTTTCTGCAATGAGTTATTTTATTAGGCTAGAAATCCCGAGGTACAGAAAAGCTTTTACTTTAGCTCGCTGCCACAGTTTACCTTCAGCTGTACTTGAAGGTCACTATAAAGGAGTTCCATTTTCAGAGAGGCTTTGCCCCTGTGGGTTGGACCAGGTTGAAACCACTGAATATGTTTTACTATTTTGCTTGTTTTATAAGGATATTCGTGAACTTTTTATTACACCTTTATTATGTAAATTTCCAGGTCGACAGGATCAATATTATTGCTCTATGTTGCTCTCCGATTCAGAGTCTGCTGTTACATCTAGAGTTGCTAGATATTGTGCTGCTGCCATTAATACTCGTCGGCGGATGATTAATAAGGGAATTTTACTGTTTTAATTTAATTTATATTATCTATTTTATTGTTAATGATACATGTACCTTAACTAATTTTTAAATTCTTATTTGTTGATCTCTGGTTCTGGTCAGTGACCGTAACAATAAAGACTGAGACTGAGACAGGAGAATGATAAATTTAACTCCTCCTGCACAAAGGATCAATAGAGCAGCTTGCCCACTGCTGATTCACACCACCTAAGACAAACTAAAATCTCAAAAAAAAAATCCTCTCTTGGAAAAGACCTTAGGAAGTTTGGAAAAGGGATCAAGTTCTCTTCTGCAGAAATGACAGTCTCAGTTTGTTCTTGACAAGCAGAATTATCTGAAGCCTATATCTGGTTTTGCACCATCTGAAGGGAATATGGAAAGCTTTTCAGAGGTGAAATCCCCTGTGCTAACGTTATTGATGGGAAATGGCACTGGACTTTTATTCTCGGAGTCTTCGCTTGAGCAATCTATCCCTGCTCGATCTCAGATTTGTAATGCAAGCTGCAAACAGTCAACTTGGAAAATTCTTGGTTGGAATATTGCTGGGTGGAATGGGAAGAGAAATGATATAGAGCTTATTACCTTTATACAACAGTGGGTTAGTGTTTCAGGAGACATGGACAAAAGAAGAGATTAATATCAGTGGTTATACTATTTACTCATTGAAAGCCCATTCGGATACTAACAGGGGAAGGCTGAAGGCCGGATTAGTATGCTGTATATCATTAGCTTTGAATTATCGATTATCTGACCTTCAATTATCTGACCATTCGATTATCTGACCTTCCCCCTTATGCTATGGCAATTCTGATTAAGGCTAAGAGCGGAGATTTGTTATTGATTATTATTTATCTGCTTCCGGGTCAAACAATCTATCACTATTTGGCAACAGTTGGATTTATATATAACTGAAGCAACATTGAATTATCCTTATGCTTCTATAATCCTTATGGGGGATTTTAATTCTAGATGCGGTACTGATGGTACAACGCTGATGGCCTCCTATTTTTGGAAATGGGGCGACTGTATAGATGGTGCTCCCGTTCCCAATCATTTTTCTAAAGATAAAGCCATCAATTCATCAGGAGCCCAACTGATCTATTTAACTAGGATATTTGAGCTGACAATATAAAATAGTGCTATACCCCCGGATATAGCAATAGCAATAGCACTTACATTTATATACCGCTCTATAGCCAGAGCTCTCTAAGTGGTTTACAATGATTTTAGCATATTGCCCCCAACATTCTGGGTACTCATTTTACCGACCTCGGAAGGATGGAAGGCTGAGTCAACCTTGAGCCCCTGGTCAGGATCGAACTTGCAGCCTTCTGGTTACAGGGCGGCAGTTTTACCACTGTGCCACCAGGGGCTCTTATTCCTGGGGATATTCCTGGGGAATACATGTTTCTTTCCTCGTGGAGGAGTAGGGTTGTGGATTATGTTATGGTTTCTAAATCTATTCTTCCTTATGTCACTTCTTTCGAGGTGGGTGAGCAAATTTTCAGTAATCATTTTCCTGTGTTCATTTATCTAGATCTTCCCCAGGAAAGGAGGGATAATCTTTTTCCTGTGTTTTTGATGATAGTTCTACCAATTTAAAATAAAATGGGATTTCTGCAAAATAAAATGGTCAAAGGAAGTAGACAGTGAGATATCCATGTTCTATGACTCTCCCAAAGGTAGAAATTTATATAATTCTATTATGCAAGCACATTTGGAATGGCAAACAATTACTGCTTATGAAAAATTAGAAGATGCTCTTATACAAAAGTTTTCATGTTGGAGAGCAACTAATTGTAAGAGAGCAACTAATAATTGGTTTTACTTACGCTGTAGGGCATTACGTAAACAATTGAAGAGTATTTACAGAGAATACAGATCGGGCTCAGAACAAATTCTTCCACCAATCTATTATCAGATAAAGAAAGCATATAAAAGCAGTCTCAAATTTGCTAAACATCAAGCCTTACGAAATGCCTGGGATAAGCTTATAATGGCTACTAATAATGAAGATAACCACACTTTTTGGAGAATGCCAGCCGATCGCAGCCGCTCTAGGCTGCGCGGCTTGTTTGCCCTCAGCCCCACCCCCTGGAGCACGTGGCACTGGGAGCTAGCTCCCATTGGCCCGGCTCCGTCTCGGAGGCGGGGCTAGCAGCAGTGAACCGGCAGCAGGCCTGTGCCGGCTCAGTCCTTCCCCGACCGAGCAGAAGGAAGGACGTGCTGCTGCTCGGCTTCGGGGCCTCCACGTGGCCGGCTGGGTACCCGAATCGGAAGCCGGAGCAGGAGGCCCACGGGAGCGGAACGTCGGGGAGCAGTGCAGCGGCCCTTCGAGCGAGCAGCGGATTGGAGCGGCTCGGCGGCCAGGGCCTCTGTAGCCCGGCCGCCTGTGGTAACGGGCTCTGGGGGGATCACAGGAGAGGCTTTTAAGTCCTCCTCGGAACGGCCTTTGATCTTCGGGCCTCTCCACACAAGGGCTTCTAGGCCCCGGCAGGCCCAAGCTGCCCGGCATCGAGTGAGGGCAGCAGGCCGCCCCAGGCCCTCAGTAGGCCGCGCCAGGCCTTCAGCGGGGGGGCAATTGACTAACCCGGTCATCTGGGGGGAGGGTTGATTGGACGTTGGGGGTGTTGGCTTGAACTGTGTGAACCCCTTCAACCCAGGGCCCGTTTAGGCCTTCTGCTAAGGGTGGCCTTTGCCTTTATTGTCGGGCCTGTAGGGCCTAACCCCCCACACACACCCATTTTGGGGGCCTGCATTGACTAGGCCTCCCTGGTGGGCTCGTGGGCCTCCCCTGCCGGGCCTAAGCTCCATTTGGGGGCCTTTCAGTGGGGCTGGGCCTTACCACGGCTAGGTGGGGCAGGCGCTGTGACTCATAGGCCTTCCTTGCCAGCGTAGGCCTCAGTCAGGCCTTGCGCCGGCCAGGTCACTCGTTTACGCACTTGAGGGCAGGGTACAGGCCCATAAGCTTCATCCTTTGGGACATGGGCCCTAAGAAAGCCCCAGTTAAGAAAGCCCCAGTTAAAAAGGGTGGGAAGGCTCCAGCCAAGAAGGGTGGCAAGCCAACGCGGCCACCTAAGAGGCCAAACGCACCCGCCGAATCCTCCTCCGACGATGAGGGCGATTTGGAACTGGGCGCCATCAGGGCGTTTATAGCACGGCTGCAGGCCCTTGAGAGGCAGCGCACCACTCTAGAGGGCGACGAGGCGGGCGGGGGGCCTTCGGGGGTGCCCCCACATGCAAAAAAGTCAAACAGGGCGGAAAAGAAGGCAAAACTAATGCAGGGCTTTGCTGACCGTCTAGCAGCTTTGGAGGCGGCGGCGGGAACTGCCCACGAGGAACCAGCGGGGATCACGACACAACCGGCGGACTCAGGACCGGGAGACGGCAGGGACGACAATGGTGAGTCCCCACAGGGGGCCTGGCCGTGGGGACTGCCCTTTAGCACCCCCTACGGACCATACGGGTGGTTCCCAGGGCCAGTTAACTGGGCATCTCCACACGCCACCTGTAATCAGGTCTGGCAAGGGGGGAGCGCTGCTTTGCCCACCCAGGGGCCAACGGCGCAGTTCAGCTCTGCTTGGCATACTGGGGATGGGCCCGTACCCTTGGGGGACCACCTCCTTCCAGCAGTTAAGGAACGGATTTGGAAAGGAGAGTGCATTGACGTGTTCCAATTGCTCTTCAAGGAGCCGGAGCCACTGGAGAAGGAGGGGTCCCAGGGGAAGGACAAGGAGAGGACAAAGCGGAAGCCCATTGAGCATAATTGGGCAAATTGGGTTTCGGGGTACACAATCTACATGGGTGTTCTGATGCAGAAATATCCAGAGAGGGGCCCCGCTCTCGTTAAGTATTTTGATATTATACACAGAGCCTTCATGGACTTTGCTGGTAATGCCTGGGAGCACTACGGCCAAGCGTTCCGCGAGCGCGCCTCCAGCAATGCGGGTATATCCTGGGAAAGGCAGCACCCCGAGTTATGGCTTCAGATTATGACACCCGCGAGGCCCTTGGTTGGCGAGCGCGCCGACAGCGGGCACCTCATTTCCAAAACACCGGCAGCGGCAGCGGCTTCGGCCTCAGGCGCACAGGGGGTTCAAGGTCCCCTGGTGTGCTGGGAATTTAACAAGAACGGGAAGTGTGCCCGCTCCCCGTGCAAGTACCGGCATGACTGTGGCTTCTGCGGTGGGCGGCACGCCAGTATCTACTGCCAGCGGGCCAAAGCCCTTAGGGGAAAAGGGGGATACCAAGGCCCGGGAGGGGCAAAGGGCCCAGCAGCCACGGCTGGAAAAGGGCCCCAGCCCAATTAAAATCCTGGTGCTCCGGAGGCTGCTGCGTGACTACCCCAACAGGGAGCGCGCACGCTATATTGAGGACGGTTTTGTGAAGGGGTTTAGGATTCCGTGCCAATCCAGGCGGGTCCATAGTTTTGCACGCAACCTAAAATCGGTTAGGGGGATGGAACACATAGTAGCGAAAAAGATAGCCAAGGAGGTGTCTCTGGGGAGGGTGCTGGGCCCCTTTGACAGGCTGCCACTGCCAACATTGCGGGTATCCCCTTTGGGCGTGGTCCCTAAGAAGGCGCCGGGAGAGTATAGGCTTATCCACCACCTGTCCTACCCAAGGGGCGACTCGGTTAACGATGGGATACCGGCGGACCTTTGCTCAGTACGGTATACATCATTTGATGAGGCTGTGGCCATGATCAGGGGCTGCGGGCCTCGGGCACTGATGGCGAAGTGCGACATTGAATCCGCCTTCCGCCTCCTGCCCGTGCACCCTGATGACTTTGACCTTTTGGGCTTCGCATTTAAAGGGGGATTTTACATCGACAGAGCCCTCCCCATGGGATGCTCGGTCTCCTGTGCGGCCTTTGAGGCTTTCAGCTCTATGCTGGAATGGGCACTGCGCCGGAGGGCGGGGCTACGCTCCTCCGCTCACTATTTAGATGACTTTATTTTCAGAGGAAGGGAGGGCTCTGGCCAATGCCTACACTTACTGCGCTCATTCAGGGCACTCTGAGGGGATCTGGGGGTGCCACTGGCTAAGGACAAGACAGAGGGCCCGACCACGAAGCTTACATTTCTGGGGATAGAGCTGGACACGGTGGGACAGCTCTCACGCCTCCCCGGGGACAAGCTCGGCATCATGAGGGAATTGCTCAGGGAATGCAGAGAGGCTAGGAAGGTAACGCTACGCAAATTGCAATCGCTGGTTGGCCACCTGAACTTCGCTTGCAGGGTGGTGGCTCCAGGCCGCCCCTTTCTAAGGCGCCTGTGTAACGCCATGGTGGGGTGTAATCGACCCCATTTCCTCATTAGGGTGTCTACCGCCATGAGGGAGGATATGGGGCTCTGGCTCAGGTTCCTGGAGTCCTTTAATGGGGTGTCATTCTGGCGTTCTTCCCAGCTGCTCGAGGCCGACTTCCAGGTTCAGTCAGATGCCGCGGGCGGCCTTGGGTTCGGCCTGTACCTGAGAGGGCGCTGGTGCGCGGAACGATGGCCGGGCAGCTGGTCGGAACGGGGAATCACAAGGGATCTCACCTTCCTCGAACTCTTCCCCATTGTGGTGGCGGTGCACATTTGGGCCGAGTCCTTCAAGGACTCGGTCGTGCGTTTCTGGTGCGATAATTTGGCCGTGGTTCAGATTATTAATAGCCAGACTTCCAAATCACAGAGGGTGATGGGGCTGGTGCGGGCCCTGGTTCTAACATGCCTTCGCCATAACACGCTCTTCACCGCCCAGCATGTTCCAGGGGTGCAGAACGAGGTGGCAGATGCCCTGTCTCGCTTCCAGATGCAGCGCTTCCGGAAGCTGGCACCTGGAGCCACCAAGGAGCCCGAGCAGGTGCCCGAATGGTTGTGGAACCTTGGGATGTAGAGGCGTTTAGGGCCATCCAAGCCTCCATAGCGCCCAGGACACGGGTTGCCTACGACAAAAGGGTCAGGGCCTTTCTGCAGTTTAGAGCTCAGGTAGGATTGGTCCATGTGTGGCCTGTGCCGCCGGAACAGCTGATGCAGTACCTGGTGCACCTCCATGCCCAGGGGCTGGCGGTGAGCACCATGGCCGGCCATTTGGCTGCGCTGGCTTTCTTTGGGAAAGCAAGGGGCCTCCCCGACCATTCTGGGGACTTCAGGGTCCGGCGCATGCTGGAGGGCTGGGCGAGGGAGACGCCCGTGCAACCTGACCGACGTAGGCCGGTCACCCCAGAGGCACTGCAGCTGGCACTGCGGCAACTTGCCGGGGTTTGTGCGTCTCCTTATGAGGAGGTCCTGTTCAGGGCGGCAGCCTTGGTTGCTTTCTTCGGGGCCTTTAGGGTTGGAGAGATGTTCCCCAGGAGCAGGCGCGGCCCCACGAGTAGGGTACTTCAAATCAGTGACCTCACCATGGGTGCTTCCCGGGTGGTACTGCACCTTAGGTTTTCAAAAACAGATCAGAGAGGCAAGGGGCAGAGTGTCGCGCTGCATGCCGCTGGCGACCCGGGCTTGTGCCCAGTCCGTGCACTGGAGGACTACACGGAGGCCAGGGGTTCAGCCATGGGGTGCCTCTTTATCCACGCTAATGGGCGCCACGTGACCCAATTCCAGTTTTGGGCGGTGATGAGGAGAGCCTTTGTGGCGGCGGGGGTGCCTACCCAGGATCTGGCCCCCCACTCCTTTCGGATTGGGGCGGCTTCCATGGCTGCTCGGATGGGTTATTCGGGCCCGGAAATCCGGCGGCTGGGCAGGTGGCGGTCAGCGGCTTACCGCCGATACGTGCGGTAGATGGGCGCATAAATTCTGCCCCACCCCCACCCACAAACCATTTATTTGTGCCACTCCTAACGCTTTCTCCTCTTGCGCAGGGCCTCAGTCGGCTGGGCCGAGGGCGGCCGGGCAGCGCGCAAGAGTCCTCATACTGGGCCATTCCTTCATTTTCTGGGCACGCAAGTGGGCGCAGAGCGCCCACCCTGGAACCCAGCTTGGTTTGGGGCGTTGGGCCACTGTGGAGTGGCTTGGCCGGCGGGGCATGCGGAGGGCCCAGTTCCTGCCGATGCTGCACGAGTTCCTGGAAGGGAATCCTGTCCCGGATGTCCTGCTGCTGCATTTTGGAGGCAACGACCTGGTGGACCAGTCTGGCATTTCGCTCTCAAGACAGATTGCCCAGGACCTGGTGGTCGCCCTCTCCTGGTGCCCGGGGCTGGTGGTCATCTGGTCTGACATCACTCAGCGGCGAGTCTGGAGGGGGGCGGTGAAGCAGAACAAGGTAGATAGGGCTAGGCGCGGGGTGAACGCGGCCATGGCGCGCTTCATCGCCTCAAAGGGGGGTGGGTGCATCCCACACAATGACATCGCGTTCTCGCTCCCCCAGTTATTCAGGGGTGATGGGGTGCACTTGTCCCCCCTTGGTATGAGGTATTTCTTAGACGATCTGCGGCTGGGGTTGGCAACAGTGCTGTTAGGCCTGTGGGGTGGCGGGGCGTCAAGCTAGGCTGACGCCCGCTGTGGCGGGCACAGTGCGGAGGTGAGCGGCTGATGCGGTGCGGCACCTTAGGTAAGCTTTAGCTGTAAGGTGGAGGGGCAGATCCCTTGAGGCTTTACAGATCAGGGATGCTGCCTTGCTCCCACCTCCCTGCAACCGACACCCTTCCGTATGGCTTTACAGCGTCGGACAGGTGATGTAAATTGCAGGGTCCTGACCTTAGGTCGGCAACGAAGGGCGCCCCCTTCTGGAAGGTGGGCCGCCTGGAGCCGAGGTGTCTGTGCCATGAGATTCTAGGGCGGGGGTGGCCACGTGGTGCCCCCCCCATCCGAGCCCGCACTGTTGCTGCTCTGAATGCCAACCCCAGCTGCCGTGCCTGTGCAGGCACTGTCTTAAAACCTTGTACCCCTAATAAAGTGACCAGTTCCTCCATAATACTTCTGTGTCCGTGTCTCCTTGGGTCTGGGTGCAATGTTTCTGTAACGAGCCAAGTTAACATGCCTTGTTGGATTTCAGCTAGATCGTGGGAAACCCACTTTTTTGCAATTTATAGGCACAGCCTAGTCAGGTTTTTGTACCAACTTTGATTGATGTGTTACCCCATTGCCCCCCCCCCATTACTCCTGAAGAAATAACGAATTTAGTAGGACGTTTAAAAATTGGAAAAGCCCCTGGTCCAGACCTTATTCTTCCCGAACTATTAAAAGCTAATATAGAATAGTGGGCCATAGTTTTAGCCAATTGATTTACATCTATTAATAGCACAGGAATTATACCAGAGCAATGGAAAACAGCAATAGTTGTTCCCATATTTAAAAATGGTTCTCAGTTGGATCCATCTAATTATAGGCCTATAAGCTTGTTGTCTGTGGTTGGTAAGCTATATGCTCTTTATCTATTGTATAAGCTTGAGGCATGGATCTCAGAGAACCAGATTCTTGGGATTGAGCAAGCGGGTTTCAGAGCAGGCCGCTCTATTCTTGACCATTGTATGATCTTGTATCATCTAGCCAAGAAATATTCTAGTGGCCCTAAAGGCAAATTTTTGTTGCTTTTATAGATTTAAAATCTGTGTTTGATTCTATTTCCAGACACTTATTATGGTCCAAACTTGAAAAAACTACAATAGATAAGAGACTGTTATTTCTGATGATGCAACTCTATTCCACATCTGTATTACGGGTTAGGTATGCCACTAATGGGGCTCTAACTGATTTAATTCCTTCTACTCGTGGGGTCAGACAAGCACATTTGTGTTTGTCTTGGCCCCTACATTGTTTAATCTCTTTATTAATGATTTGGCCCAATGTCTGGAAAAGGTGGATTCACATGCACCCAAGCTGGCAAATAAATGAATGCTGGTTTTGTTATACACTGACGACGCAGCTGTATTATCCCAGACTAGACTAGGTTTTGCAAAGATTGATGTATGCTTTCACCTGCTATTGCAATGATATCAAGCTAGTTATCAATTATAAAAAATCAAAGGTTCTGTTTTTTCCCAAATCCAGGAAATTATATAAATGAGTAGTAAATCAGAACCGTATTGAGCAGGTTTATAAATATAAATATTTAGGCAGATTTTCCCCAATAATATAATCTTAACTGGAATACTCATAGGCTGTCCTCTATCCATATAGCCCATAAAACTCTTACTGCCTTTTTGAGCTTCTACTATTCTAAAGGAGGCCAGTATATTCCTATGGCACTCCATGTATTTCGTGCTAAGATTGTGGCTCAATTACCTTTTGGAGCCTCATTATGGATACAGGAGGTAACAACTGAATTGGAGAGAGTACGGTCTATATTCTTAAGAACAATCTTTGCAGTGCCTAGGTGTGTGTCATATTCTGCTCTTTGCCTGGAATCTGGGTCTTTCTCTATAGCCTGTAAAGCTTGGGAACTTACTTTTGCTAGATGGATCAAACTCTGTTTAGAGATCCGGGAATTTTCTTTCTTCCGATATTTATGGTTGGACTCTTATCCAAACCCCTGGCTATCTTATGTAAATAAGAAAGGAAACGGGGTCCACGGAATGGAAAAGCAAGAACAATGGCAAGAAACCCATGGACAAAAGAAATAATGAATGCAATAAGGAATAAATATATGTGTATTATGAAAAAATGAAAAACCAGCTATAAACACACATAACAGCAGACAGCCACATTGGTAACACACATGAGAACATGGATAAACATAAGGCCATATAAAATTACAAAAAGCAGCAACAAAATGCGCAAAACCGTATGTGCAGATGTCCAAATGGAGTCCAGAATGTCTTCAAATGTGGAAATGTAAAGAGTACATACAAAACAAATGGTAAATGCTCAAATCCAAAGGAAAGGATCGATGTGCTCAGGAAGATGTCATAAATGCCTGAAGTTCAGCTGATGATACATACTTTCAAATAGGGGTGAGTCCGAACCGGTCCGGCGGCCATTCTAAGGAATGGCCGAACTGCCGGACCGGTTCGGCCCTTGCTGGTTCGGGTCCGGGTGGGGGGGGTATAACTTTAAGGGCGGGAGGGCTTTCTTACCCCTCCCGCCTCTTCACCCCCTCCAGCGCCCGTATTTAACCAAATAACGGGGCACTGGAAACCAGCCGCCCCCGCCGCCGCCCCCCCCAGCAGATGCACATAGAAAGGTGCCGCCATACCCCTGCCGCCGTCGCCCTCTCTCCCTCCCTCCCAGCTGCCCGCCCGCCCGCCCGCCCAAGTCCTTACCCAAAGCTGGAGTAGTAAACGAGAGGAGCTCCCGGACAGAGCTCCTCTCGTTAGAAAGGCCTGATACAGAATGAAGGCGCTTTGCGCGCGCGCGCACATGCGCGCACCACAAAGGACGCCGGAGGCCCGGTCTTTTCCCGGCGGGTAGACTGGGCCTCCGGCGTCCTTTGTGGCGCGCGCATACGCGCGCGCGCAAAGCACCTTCATTCTGTATCAGGCCTTTCTAACGAGAGGAGCTCTGTCCGGGAGCTCCTCTCGTTTACTACTCCAGCTTTGGGTAAGGACTTGGGCGGGCGGGCGGGCGGGCAGCTGGGAGGGAGGGAGGGAGGGAGGGCGACGGCGGCAGGGGTATGGCGGCACCTTTCTATGTGCATCTGTTGGGGGGGGCGGCGGCGGGGGCGGCTGGTTTCCAGCGCCCCGTTATTTGGTTAAATACGGGCGCTGGAGGGGGTGAAGAGGCGGGAGGGGTAAGAAAGCCCTCCCGCCCTAAAAGAAAGGGCCCCCCTTCGGTGCCGGTCCGGACTGGTCCGGACCGTGCACATCTCTACTTTCAAACGGAACAGGCAACATGCGCTGAGAGGCTGATAACAGCGGACGATAGGAGCCTAGTGATGCCAGGAGAATGGCCAAACAACAGCCGTCCCAAGATAATAGCTTTTTCGCCAAAAGGCTTCATCAGAGGCAATTTTCCATAAATAAAGACAAAAGTGAAAAACCCATGGCTGTGCAGACAAATTTATCAAGGCATGTTAAAGCCTGAAAATACACCAGATTTTGGGGCTTTAAACATGCCTTGATACATTTATGACATCTTCCTGAGCACATTGGTCCTTTCCTTTGGATTTGAGCATTTAGCATTCTGGACTCCATTTGGACATCTGCACATACGGTTTTGCGCATTTTGTTACTGCTTTTTGTAATTTTATATGGCCTTATGTATATATCCATGTTCATATGTGTGTCACCGGTGTGGCTGTCTGCTGTTATGTGTGTTTATAGCTGGTTTTTCATTTTTTCATAATGCACATGTATTTATTCCTTATTGCATTCATTATTTCTTTTGTCCACGGGTTTCTTGCCATTGTTCTTGCTTTATCTTATGTAAATAACAAAATAATGGAACTGGGGCTTTCTCCTTCTGAACTACTTACTCTTGAAAATAATAAGGTGAAGGAAATTCTATTTCTACGGTTGCATGACACTGAACATCAGGAACCTATGTCTTCAGCTAACAGGACCTGCTCTCCCCAACATTTTGGGATTCCCACCCACCTCTGCCCATGGGAGATAGAGGTGCTAATTATTTAACAACGTTCCACTTTTCTAAGTTTCGGGTTGTGTTTGCTTGGGCCCTTTTAAATGTGCTGCCCTCCTCTCTTTTGGAAAGGAGGCTTACTAAGGATTCTTAAACTACGGTTTTCTGCCCTTGTGGCTCTGGTCTCCTGGAAACTGTTAGCCATGTTGTGTTATATTGTTCTTTGTATCAAGATGTCAGAGAAGAACTTATTTCCCCCGTTAATTAGATTTCTTGAAGGTGTGAGCTTTTTTATAGACAATATTGCCTTGCAGATACAAGCTGTGAGGTTACAAAAGTAGTAGCAATTTTTTATATATATTGCTTTGAGATTAAGGTCATAAGGTCTCAATTAAGGTCCCAATTTTAGGAGCTGTTTTACTGTTTTTAAAGTAATCTATTTTGGATACTTGTGTACTGTTTTATTGTGTGTTATTATCAGTTACTCTTTGTGTTTATTAGTTATATTTGTTATTTTGATTTTTATCTCTTGGCTGGCCAATGGCTGTAATAAAATTGACTGACTGACCATTTTTCAGTCCAAGAATGGTGATCAGGGATTCTGCTGACATAATGCAGGACTCTCTGAGTTGCTGAGTGCCGACTTGGGTGAAGCAGCCTCCTTGTCTGAGGGGAAGGGGGCATCCGTGCCCAGAGCTGTAAATCTATCCTTGGTACTCACAGTGTATGCACCTCCTGCTGCCGCTTCTGAGTGGGGGAGGGAGGCATCAATCTTGATTTGTTTCTTCAATGTGTCCTCTTTATGTGTTTTCACTAAACCAATAGATAGAAGTTCTTCCTTGCACTTCTCCTGATATCATAGCACACAGTTACATAATACTTTGCCATAAGAACAAGCTAATGTAGAATTCATCATATTAACAGGATTTAAATATTCAGAAACATAGATTTAGGCAACTACCTGTTGACAACTACCTGTTGACCCCACTCCAAGTGATGAGGCAGGTAAAGAATCAAACAGATTTGGTGTGTGTACAACATTTGTTATCAGAAAGAACTGAGCCTTTAACAGATAGCATTACTTGTGCTTTTGAGTATTCACACTGGTCTTCCTCTGTTAAGAACATTCTATGTAAACATTGGCACATAGCCACATGAGTGTGATACTCTTCTTTGAACTGGATTCAAAAGGGTTCATTTCGTTCATTTGAATGTTGATCTGGTAGTTGAAATATGGATCTAGGTACAGGCCATTTTCAATGCAAGGACTGACATCCTGACCAATGCAGCCCCAGAGCAATGCAAAAAGCACTGGTGCCTCTGAAAAGTTCAACTTACTCAGCTCCACTGCTGGCTCAGTGGTGGGGGTAAATTTCAGTGACCTTACCTTCCTCAGGAAGTCCTCTCTGCCACCCAAAAACATATCCCTGAGGGTAGCGCAGCCCTCAGGGACATATTTTCAGGTTACACAGAGGGTTTCCAGGGAAAGGGGTGGTGGTTACTCAATTAAAGAAACTGTGTCACTAATACACAAGATTAACAATCACATAAGACCTTTACTGCCTTCTGATCCAATACACCTGGGTGTTATTAATAGCCCCCTTGGGACATCAGCATTTACACAGAAAGTCCCCTTAAGACACAATTAACTCATCTGTGAAAATAGAGTCATCCTGATTCTTTTTTTGTTTAAACCACAACATAGATCTATTGCTATTTTCATGTACATTGGCTGACATGATGAGAAAAATTACTTAAAGCAGTCCTTTTGAGGTTAAAAGGACGTTAGGTAGTGCCTACTTTTAATTCCAAAGGGAATACTTTGAGTAATTTTCCTCACCATGCCAGTCAATGTACATGAGAACTCAAAGTAAGATTACTGGCTGACACCCAGACTAAGTTACTTATGAGTAGTATAGTTGAAATTAATGGGACAAGTTAGTCATTACTTGTCCCATTAATTTCAGCAAGACCAGGCATGAGTAATTTAGTCTAGAAGTCAGCCACTGGTATTTAATATGACCACCTCTTGAGGCTTCTAAGAAAACTATGTTTTGTGCATGCTTTGATGAAGACAACACCTCATCTGAAAATCTTCTATATCATAAACACACTTGAAGAAATGTTCTGAAGAAATATACCACAGACGTCCTATAAGATTCTCATTTCAGTCTTTTTCTCCTTCA
Source organism: Hemicordylus capensis (assembly GCF_027244095.1). Taxonomy (NCBI): domain Eukaryota; kingdom Metazoa; phylum Chordata; class Lepidosauria; order Squamata; family Cordylidae; genus Hemicordylus; species Hemicordylus capensis. Next base: position 30,830,263 of record NC_069661.1, on the reverse strand, counting down.
GTTTCCTGAATTTGAACATGGTAAAAAATGTATTCATGTTGAAAATAGACTTTCCCCTTTTGAATTTGCCTTTTCAGTCACCCAAGTAATTGGTTAAATATTATCATTATTTGCTAAATTATTAGAAGGAAACCACCTCTTCCAAAGTCTCCTTGAAAATAGTTGAACATTAACAGAAGGAAATTATAATATATAATCTACCCTTCCATGCCACCCTACTATGTAGTCAGTGGTACCAGAGGTAACATCAATACCAAATTGATCACATGAGCAAAAATGTCAGGTGGATGGACGGACAGACAGATGGATGAATATTTATAGACTGCTTTCCAAAAAAAGTCCCCAAGACGGTTTACACAGAGAAATAAAAATTAATAAAGATGGGTCTATAAAGGCTCACAATCTAAAAATAACATAAGATAGACACAGCAACAGCCACTGGAGGGATGCTGTGCTGGGCCTGGATAGGGCTGGTTGCTCTCCCCACTGCTCAGTAAAGAGAATTACCGCTTTCAAAAGGTCTTTGCTCTTTTAGCAGGCCTTTGCTCCAGAATGTGGCTTTACTCCAGAATAACTTCTTCATTGTTTGATCATGTGCTATTTATGGAGCATCTACAGGTAGTCGTGAACATGATGTGCTCCCTGGGCCCCCATGATTTCCCCAGGTTAGGGGTATAGTTATATTTGAGCAGATGGGTTCAAAGAACCCAGCTCCCTCCCCCTCCAAGCTCCTGAGGAACCTCCTGCTCCACCTTCACTCATTATCTCCCTCATTCAGAGGGGCCTCCAGGGAGAGGGGCAAACACAGGGCCCCTCTCCCCTAGCTAAAACCCTGCCCCAGACCCCATCCATATCTTCTCAGACTACAGAAAACCCAACTTCCTTTCAGTAAAATGGAACAGTAGCCCAGTCTCCAAAAGGGTAAATCTTCGTGCTATTCTTTTATCTTTTTTGAGAGGCAGGGTTTTGATGTGCAAAGTGGCATGTTGGACAAGATTGCCTGTCACCAGACATCTACAGTTCAACAGACCTTTACTATCACATTTCCAGCTGGTGATGCCATTTTGTTATTCTTCTTAAAATAAAATTTTAATTTGTGATAAAATACCTTTTTGTCTATCTATTGTAAAACTGAAATAGGTTTGCAATAGCAAAAAGCACTTGCAAATTAAAGCAATTGTGTTTTTAAAAAAAATGATTGTGTCACGTTCTGGGACACGTTCGAAAAACCTTTTCTAAATAATCGCATTAACAGCACCTAAATTTAAAAAGCACATTAAAGAAATTATTATTAAGAAATTATTAAGGAAAAGATGACGGGGGATGCTGCACACAAGTGAATTGTCTCTTCTCAACCCACAGCTTTGCCACACCCACTTGTGCAGAGGGAACATTGGAGAATGTACGCACATAAAAAGCACCCAAATGTGTGAGAAGTCAACTGCAATTCCACTTCCAGCAATAGTGGAATGATTGGCTAAGACTAAGAGGCAACTGTCTGAAGTCTCCACTGTTGGAAGTCTTACTTCTTGACTATGGTTTCTTCAGTATATCTTGTACTGCTGTTATGTACTGTTTGAATTTCACAGCAGGCAATTATGGGCTGTTTGCAGGCAGCGAGATGTGCTGCCAATACAGCTCCCAAGATATTATCTGCTATGTAGGTACACCTGATTTTGAAATGCATTTATTGTATTTTATACTGTGCTGGGTGGCATGAGAATCTCATATTTTAAAAAAGGTTATTGAATCACATATGGCAGATTCTGTATTCTTCCACCACCACCACCACCACCACCACCACCACCACACTCCATATTGTGAGGCTGTTCTCATGAGCAGCTGAGGCCAGTCTGGGGCAGCCTGCCTAGACCCTGAGGCAGGCTGTTCATATGGATCCTGGTACTCCTGCCCAACCTAACCCTGCTCTCAAGCCCGGCTCCTTGTAGAGATTAAGGGAACATAAGAACAGCCCTGCTGGATCAGGCCCAAGGCCCATCTAGTCCAGCAGCCTGTTTCACACAGTGGCCCACCAGATGCCACTGGAAGCCTACAGGCAGGAGCTGGGAGCATGCCCTCTCTCTCTTGCTGTTACTCCCCTGCAACTGGTATTCAGAGGCATCCTTCTTCTGAGCCTGGAGGTGGCCTGTAACCCTCAGACTAGTAGCCATTGATAATAAGTGCTCCTTTAACCCAGCTGATGGGCTTGTGTGTCTCCTTGGCTCCACGGAACTGAGGAAACACAGAGATGGGGGAATCCCACAAAGCACCACGTTCGTCGTGTGGTGCCTTGTGGGATATGTGGGGCCCTGGAAAACACGTCCCAGCCTCTGTTGCTCTGCACTACTCCAGGCAGCACAGGTTGTGTGGGTGCCCAGCTTTTATGCCAAAAGAATCCAGTGTTCTTCTGGGAGAAAGGTTAGTTCAATCAGCTTCCCCCACCTTGAACCTAATTCTCACCTGCTCCTCAATGTGTGAAGGTTGGGAGCAGAACCCACTGGCACAATCAAGTGTTAATGAATTTATTTAATGTTCATAACCTGTTCTTCCTCCAAGGAGCCTTTATTTAATGTTCATAACCTGTTCTTCCTCCAAGAGCAGTGTACATGACCATTCTTTATCCTCACGACGACGCTGTGAGATAGGTTAGGCTGAGAGGTAAGTCACAGAGTCATCCAATGAGTTTCATAGCTGAATGGGGATATGAATCCGGGTCTCCCCAGTCCTAGTTCAACACTCTAATGACTACACCATGCTGGATCTCAAGAAGAAGAAGGCTACAATCTTCACTCAAAGCTACCTGGTCTTTTGTTCTAAAGAGCGCTAGACTCCACCAGGTTACGACGACGCAGCCTGAACCTTTACCTCCTTGTTAGTTTGTGCTCTGAAATAAGCCTGATGATGAAATATTTATTTATTTATTTAAATGTTTATTTGAAAAGTTTCTCTTCTTTATGCTAATAACTAGTTTTGGTCCAATTAAAGACAATTTATTTGTTCCATTCCATTGGCATTCCTGATTTATCAGTTTGTAGTCCAACACAAACAGAGACAGCTTTCACACAGGTACAGCATCTGATGCAGGAGGAGAGCAGATCTTTCAATATTCAATCAACATTGGAGTGGTGTTTTTCTTTTTTGCTGAAAACACAGTTTCTCCTCATCTAGGACATTAGTTCTGATTGTGGACTGTGTGGAATGTTGTCATACAAGCATGCCCAGCTCATATGTAGAGGCAAACTAGACAATCGCTTGTGTGCCAAAATGCCAGGGCCACCTACCTCCGCTTTTAGTTGTACTTGTGGCAGAATACGTGGAGGCATTTTAGCAGCTCATTATTTATTAATTCAATTTCTATACCACCCTTCCAAAACTGGCTCATGGCGATTTACATTAAAACAAAACAAAATCAATGAACAATTAAAAACAGAGACCATAAAACACCATAAAACAATTAACAGTTAAATGTTCAGAACGATTTAAAAACCCTGGAAAACCAAGTTACAGCAAGTTAAAAACATTTACAAGAAATTAAAAACCCTGAAAGGCCAAGCCAAACCAATATTATATAATTATTACTTATTAGATGTCATTCTTTGGACTTGGAATGCAAATAGAAACAAATGACTGTTCTAAAAAAAACAAAAACAAAAACCCCAAGAAATTCAGAGTTATACCAACATTTGAGAATTGTGTTTTAAGAAACTCTTGTTTCTTTATTGGGAAGGAGAGAGATATCACTGTGTAGGAAATATTTTTGAAGTACAAAAAGAGGGTATATCTGTAGCTGGATTTGGCCTTCCTCCATCAATGGATCCATCAACTTCCTCCATCAACAGATGCTGAAATGATGTGCAGCATTTGTAATGCTACGCCCCACGGCTGTGGCAGACTTGGAAGCAAACCCTAAGAATGGGCAGTAGTGCAAGAAGGGCTTTCGCCATCTCCTCCAAATATTCAATGCAAGGCAAATTCAATGCTAGGGATTATTAGGAAGGGGATTGAAAATAAAACAGCTAATATTATAATGCCCTTATACAAAACTATGGTGCGACCACACTTGGAGTACTGCATACAATTCTGGTCACCACATCTTAAAAAGGACATTGTTGAACTGGAGAAGGTGCAGAAGAGGGCAACCAAGATGATCAGGGGCCTGGAGCACCTTTCTTATGAGGCAAGATTACAACACCTGGGGCTTTTTAGTTTAGAAAAAAGACAACTGCGGGGAGACCTGATAGAGGTCTATAAAATCATGCATGGTTTGGAGAAATTGGAGAGAGAAAAATTCTTTTCCCTCTCACACAACACTAGAACCAGGGGTCACTCCATGAAATTGATTGCCAGGAGGTCTAGGACCAACAAACGGAAGCACTTTTTCACACAACGTGTGATCCACTTGTGGAACTCTCTGCCACAGGACATGGTGACAGCCAACAACCTGGATGGCTTTGAGAGGGGTTTGGATAACTTCATAGAGGAGAGGTCCATCAATGGCTACTAGTCGGAGGGCTGAAGACCACCTCCAGCCTCAGGGGCAGGATGGCTCTGAGAACCAGTTGCAAGGGAGTAATGGCAGGAGAGAGGGCACGCCCTCAACTCCTGCCTGTGGCTTCCAGCAGCATATGGTGGGCCACTGTGTGAAACAGGTTGCTGGACTAGATGGGCCTTGGGCCTGATCCAGCAGGGCTTTTTCTTATGTTCTCCATTCGCAAACATTCACTGGGGAAATGGCAGAATGTGCAGGCAGCATTAAGGGCTATGTTCTGAGTCTGCAGCAGCCCTGGGGCACATTGTTATGAAGCCATAAGACTGCACTTCATATTAATCTTCATTAGCAGGCCAGTTCAGAAGACACTTCACCCCACAGGCCCATGAACATGATTAAGAAGTGAGTGTGCCATGAACATGCACATAGCACCCCTTCCCCCAGCACTGTTCTTTAATCAAGTGGGGTGTGTGGTGTGTCTGAACCACTCCTCTACACATGCTCCAAATACTGTTTCATAGTCCATGTAGTACTTCCATGTAGGTGATCCATACAAATAGTTCCTATACATGATTAAGGAATGACATACCAGAGGGAAATACATGCATATTTGTGCCACATTCGCACAGGTGGGCCAATCTCATCCAAATCAGCCTATTCTTTATAAAATAATTGGCTTCAGGGGTTTTCAGCATTCATTTGGTTCACTGAGCAATATGGGGAGAGAACTGGAGGAACCAAACACAGCATACAAGGTTGAGTATCAATATTCTAGAGAAGGAGCTTCAGCTGCTGATGGTCATTCTGTCGTTTCCCCTGATGCTTGAAGATCTTAAAATGTCAAGACAGTGCGGATGCTGAAAGAAATTAAATGATAAGTGAGACGGGCAAACTGTGGCCCAGACATTCAAAGACAATTGCTGGCATTTCATCATTTCTCATCCTTATCCAGGATGCTCTTGGGAAAGGCAAATGGGAAGAGTAGGAAACGGGAAGAGTCGCTGCCTTCAGGAGGAGGGGAACAGATGCTTCCACACAAGCATCTTGGAAATGTCAGGACTGCTTCCGGTCTTACATGGGGGTGTCATTCGTATATAGCAGTATCTCTGCGTGAATGGTGTACAGGGGCTGCTGAAAAGTCTATAATGTCAATTGCAGTGTTTGAGCTGCCTCCTTGGGGAAAGCAGGGAGGTCAAGTGAGTATGCAATATCCCCATGGAGGTATCCTTTCACACACCTGGTTGCAAGTCTAGTGGTAGCCTCATAAACAATACTACACTGTCAACAGGTGTTGCTTTCATCCTAGAACTGTTTGGCATTGTTGTAGCATTGCTTTTTTTTGCCGTTAGCTAGAAGGGGAATGAAAGCGTCTTTTATTGCTCTCTTAATTAGTCAACATCTATTCCGCACTTTAATTACCGATTTCTTTTCATATTTTTTATTTCTTATAATAATGAAAGGAAACCAGAAATAAAAGTTCCCTTCACCATGGGCTAACAGAAACTGACATTAAGGGGCAATTCATTAAGGGGCAATCCCTGAGCCATCCTGAGCCAGAAAAAAATAAAGCAGGCGCAACCTGAACATCTGAAACTTTTTACAGTCACAGTAATCCTTAAAAGCTTCAATTACACTGAACAAACTGCTGCTAACTTCTTTGCAAGACAATTGCCACAAATCAGGTCTGGCGGGGGGAGGGGGGCGGGAACAGGAGAAAATGTAGAAAATGTTGAAAATACAATTATTTGTCAACAAGATCATCTGGATTCTCCATAAGAGGTGAGTGAAAAGGAATGGCAACTCCATGGGAAAGGATTCATGTGGAAGGAACCTGAGAGTTAGGAGGATGGCTCATAAAAAAGAGAACAACAAAATAACCATCACCTCTTTCCTGTCCGGAGCAGTTCAAATCCTTCATTAATGTTGTCAAAAGGTAGTGTGTGAGTAATTAATGGATCCAGCATGAATTTCTTCCCCATGAAATCAGAAACCAGTTTGGGGATATAATCTCTGGTCTTCCAGCCTAAAAACCAGCAAACAGAGAAAGATCTGTCAGAATATCACTAAAATATCATTTCAATATGGTGAAATGCTGTTAGTGAGTATGATTTGCCTGAAGATTTAATCAATCCAGACCTTGCTTTGTGTAATACATTGGTGCCATGCTTGCTTTTACAGCCCACATAACATGAAAGAATGATGCCTTTCTGTCCGTCTTTGGTTTCCACAAATCAATAGATTACACATCTATTCTATGAAGCAGAGATGGTCATAAAATGGGGGAGGATTCATTCAGACATCACACAGAACCAGGATTAAATCTTGGTTCTTCAAGACAACCCTGTTCCTCAGGAGTATGTGCTCTTCCCTCCCCTGTCTGTATGAGCCTCAAAATAATTCTACTTCTGATTAAGCTTAAAAACAAACTGGGGGTTATGAAATCTGAATAAACTAATCTTGGTTTATTTTAACCTATCTCATATTTAATCTCATATTTCATTCTTCATAAAGGCTCCACTTCTTAAAGTCCAAAACAGATGTGACTTTAAAGGTGCACTTTAATCCTATTCTTGGGGTTTCTCACTTGGTTTTTTTCTTTACAAAAAGCAGCTGTATTGGATTGGGACCATGTGAAAAGAAGCTTCACCCTTTCCCCTCTACTATTTCCCCACTGAAAATACTCCCCCACAATATACTATTTGCCCCACAAAGCAGCAAATAGCAGCTTTGGAGATAAAGAGTAGTTTTATAAGGAGGGGTAATCTTCAGTGGCAAAATGGTGTGGTGAACAGGGGTGTCAAAAGGCCCAGTTCCCTGTATGTGGATTGAGTCCCCTCACTCACAGGGGAGAAGCAAACAGAGCAGCCATGCTAGCAAGGACAGGAGTGTGTTACTTCTGCGAGGAGGGAAAGGGCTTCACTTTCTGTTACCACTTGGAAGAAGAATGGAGATGGGGTTGAACAGCACAGATGTTCCAAGGGCACATGCTTTGCAGGTGAGGTGAGGCCTCCCTGTGGGGCCCACAGTTGCCATGGGGTCCAGTACTAGAGGTTCAGTTATAACACCCTGTCAGCAGTGCTGAGGGTGAAATCCTCCAACACTTCAGTCCCAATCAGTGTTCCCTCTAACTGAATATCCCATACATTGTTAACTACAACTCCCAGCATCCTCAGCCAAAGCCCACTGCAGCTAGGGATTCTGGGAGCTGTAGTCAACAACAATTGGGATTCCCTCTTACAGGAAACACTGGTCCCGATCCACAATGCAGACCCTAATGGTAGCTGGTAGGGGTGTACAAGCTGGCTTGGTTTGAGCCAGGCTTGACATTGAGGTGGCTCAGCTCAACAGACCGGCCTTGGCTGGTCCAAGTTCAAACGGAACCGGGCCCGGTTCGAACTGAGCAGTCTTGGAGTTCTACTGGTAAAGGGAATCTGGTGAGGATTCCCCTTTACCAGTAAAGGGTCAGGGGGCTTCACTAAGGTAGAAAAGCCGGTGGGAGGGGAGTAATTCACTATTGATGAGGGTCGGCGGCAGCAGGGTCACACAAACGGCCTCTACCCAGGCATGGAGGTCACTAAAATGGCCTACATGTGTGCACAGAGGCCTGGACAAGGACAAAAAGGGCCCAAACTGGGTTGCTGCCAGCCCTCGGTACTCTGAGGGAGGCCAGCAGGGGTGGTGGGAGCTGCCCCCCCATTCCCCACCACCAGCATGGCCGGCAGCGGCAGTCATAAGTAGTGAATTACTCCCCTGCAGCCCACTCTTCTACCATTAGGGAAGCCCCCTAACCCTTTACTGGTAAAGGAGAATCCTCACCAGATTCCCATTACCCAGTAGAACTCTGAGCCAGTTCAAGCTGGCTCAGTTCAAACTCAAACCAGGTCCAATTCAACCAGACCCAAAGCCAAGCCAGACCAGAATCCAAGCACTGGACTGTGATTTGTTGTGGTGCCTTACCTGTGCCTGGCTGAAACAGTATTTAGTACTTTTGTCTCCACCCTCTTCCCTACTCCCAAGAACCTTCATAAGGAACCTGTTTTACTGTCCTGAGATGAGAAAGTGTAAAATTATAATGTATGGAAAGTGTGAAGCTATCTTGTGTTCACGGATCTCTGTTTTGGTAGCTGACAATGGGATTGTGTTTATAGTTCTGTCCCTGAACTGAACCATTTTGTTTGAACATTTCTGCATGAATGTTATGATATGCGCAAATGTGTGTAGATAATCATCGTTATGTCCTGCAGCATCCCTTTAGAGGACAGGTAAATATCCTAAATATTGAATTTCACTCAAGAAATTAACATGCTTTTCTGTCAAGACTGCAGCCATACCGCCAAACACAGATCCTTTCCAGGTGCGGCCTGTGAAAAGCAGCATTGGGTCTAAGTTGAACTGAGAATCTGGAGGAGGCGCTCCCACAATCACGCTGGTTCCAATATTGTTGTGGCAGGAAGCCAGGGCAGCAGTCTGAGGTAAAGAGACATACCCTTTTGTTATTTACTTACAATAATGTTTATACTGCCTTTCAACAAAAAGTTCCCAAAGTGATTTACATCTTAAAATGGGACAACACATATTTAAACAGCTAAAGTTTTTGCTACAGTTTATCACTGGCCTACTAGATTCATGGAATCTAGTCAAGGAACACCAGGTAGATGCTAACGATGGCTACTGGCTCTCAGATCTCTTGGCCATGAATGCCGGAGACACTGAGGAGAGACAGACAAGGATGTCCTCTCTCCTGCCTTCTTGCTGATATTGTCTTATCAGGTCTCCACAGCAGCCAGGGGCAGGGGCATAACTATAATAGGGCAAGGGGAGACAGTTGTCTGGAGGCCCACTGCCTTGGGGGGGGGGAGAGGCAAGTCACATGACTGACTCCCCCAGCCACACACCCACCCAGGCTCCCTTCGTCCTCCAAAATTGATGTGAGTGTTAAGACCTGGAGCTACCAGAACAGCATGTCTTTCTCTAGTACCATTAAATGACTTGCATCATCCACAATTTACAAAACCTTTTAAAAAATAATTTAGGATGATGTACTACTGTGGCACATAGGAGATAGATAGATAGATAGATAGATAGATAGATAGATAGATAGATAGATAGATAGATATGCTTTTTGTTTCCACTATTCAGTCTCATTTAAGATTTCTTTATTTCATGAGCTGAGGGGGCGGGGCCCATTTAAAAATCTTGTCTCTGGGCCCACTCCAACCTTGCTACGCCTCTGGCCAAGAGGAAATAGCTCCCTACTCCCTGGGAATGTGTTCCAAACTGCCAGGTCTGAGTAATGCATGAGGTTACTTCAACAGGACAAAGAGGAAATGCCCTTTAATTGTAGAGCAGAAATATCCATGGAATAAAACTCCAGCTGAAACTTCTCCTGAAAACAACTGGAATCATAATATCTAGCAGAAGACATCCAGTAGCCAATAATATAGAGGTATTAATCCATACCTACTAAGGGGCAGTTTGTTTATTATAATTCTGCCTTGCTCTGTTCATTATTTGGTAGACCAGTGCTGAAGTCACATACCATTGTATCTATGCGCCCAATCACTTCAAATGAGTAGTCGACACCTTCACCACCAGTCATGTCAAACAACACTTCATTGATGGGCTTCTTGAAATCCAGAGGGTTGACACACTCAGTGGCTCCCATCTCTTTAGCTTTGGGAAATTTGCTTTTGTTGATGTCAACCGCAATGATCCGGGAAGCTCCTGCAGCCTTGCAGCCCATGACTGTGGAGAGACCCACTCCTCCCAAGCCAAAGACAGCACAGGTAGATCCAGGTTCCACCTAGAAACCGTAAGAAAAATGTGATATGGTTGAGAGATCCTAGGATAGTTCGATATCGCAAGAGCTACACAGTGGATCTCTTGTTACTATTTCTTGCAGCAGACCCTTTTAGAGGTTTGAAAAATATGTGCTACCATTTTCCATACTGTTGCTAACCGGAGCATGGGGTTTTTTTCTGGTTTATATTGGGGAGGAAACATAGGTCAGTGGTGGAGCATCTGCTTTGAATTCTGAAGGTCATAGGTTCAATCCGTGGCACTTCACAGCATGGCTAGAAAAGACCTCGGTCTGCAACCCTGGAGAGGTACTGCCAGGGAGTGTAAATAATTCTGAGCTAGATGAATCAGTGGTCTGATTCTATGTAAAGCAGCTTCTTCTGTTCCCCAATTAGAATTGTATCTACCCTTTTTATGTTCCCTAGTTAGAATTGTACCTAAGCAATGGGTACTGTATATTCTTGAAACACATGTCTTAAGACCCACCTGAGCTGTTTGAACAGCGGCTCCATAACCAGTGGAAAATCCACAGCCAATCAGGCACACTTTTTCCAAAGGGGCATCATCATCAATTTTGGCCACTGCATTCTCATGCACAACGGTGTATTCACTGAAACTGCTGACGCCCATGAAATGGTGAAGGCTTTTTCCTTTGCAAGTAAATCTGGTGGTGCCATCACACATTAATCCACTATTTCTGCCAAGGCTGTTGAAAGGAAAGAGAGAGGAACATTAAACATTGTTATGCTTCCTTCTGTTGCCCCACTTTGCTGAGGGGTGTGTAGGCCTAGAGGTTTGCAACATGCCTTCAGAAGGAGAATCACTGCAGACTGTTGTGTGTCTTGGGAATATCTGGTTTATTTATATCAATATACAGGTTGAGCATAGGTGGAAGTTGAGACGTTCATTGTTAGATAGGTTCATTGTTGCTTTCAGCAACAAGAGGTTTGATAGGTTCATTGTTCCATAGGTGGAATTTGAGAAGTTCATTGTTAGATGTCAGCAGCAGATAACATCAAACTCTGTATCTTGAGACACTGAAGCTTTCTACCTTGTCTACTCCATTCCAGGCTCTCTCTAAAAAAAATCCTTCCTTGAGTCTCTCAGCAGCAGCACTGGCCTATGGGAGGAGACCTGGTCTTGTGGAAGCAAGCATGAATTGTCCCCTTTACTAAGCAGGCTCCACTCTGGATTGCACTTGAATGGGAGAATACATGTGTGTAAGATATTCCCCTTATGGGGCCACTCTGGGAAGACTACCTGTACGCTTGCATGCAGAAGGTTCCAGGTTCCCTCCCTGGCATCCCCAGAAAGGGCTGAGAGAGACTTCTGCCTGTAAACTTGGGGAAGCCGCTGCCAGTCTGTGCAGACAATACTGAGCTAGGCGGGCCAATGGTCTGACTCAGTATGCCTGTGTTCCTGTGTTCTGGCTTAAACATACATTTTGCAGGGAGGGAGAAAATGAGATCAGGTAATCCTACACCTTCCAATGAGTCTCTGTCAGGAGGCAGAGGGTAGGTGACTTCCACATGCTTTCCAATGGTGCCCTTCTCCAGGACGGAGGCCATTCACAGTCATTAACACCGGTGTAATCACCCAGTGATTTTCATTTATAGTCTTAAAGTTTTAAGATTTTGAGTTTTTGTCTATATTTTAACTTGTTTTTAATTGTGTTAGTGTTTTAATTGTGTTTTAGAATCTACACGGCCCAGAAATTTGAAATATGGGGCCGTATAGAAATGTGCCAAATAAATACAAACAATTGACTTCCAAAAGAATGACCAGTCACCTAACTACCCCAAACTCATAGCAATATCTTGGTGAGACTCAGCTTGGTGCACTATTAAGTGTGAAGTAGAAAGACCCAGATTCAAATCCTCATCTGTGAAAATCACTGGGTGATTAGACAAGTCACTAATCCTTAGCCAAAATGATTGCAAAGGTTTGTTGTGGCAATAAATTGGGATAGCTGCCATCAGTGGCACCCTGAGCTCCTTGGGAAAGAGGGAATAGAAACATGGTACATACATCAGTCTTTGGAGCATATATTATTATTATTATTATTATTATTATTATTTACATTTCTATACTGCCCCATCCCCACAATCAATCCTTTTTAAAAACAATCATTACAGAAGAATTTAAAAACAGCATAAAACCATTAACAATTTAAAACAGTTTAAAAGCCCTGGAAGGCCAGGCCAAACAGATAGGTTTTAAGAGCGATCCTGAAGGCCAGTAATGAACTCAGATTATGGATTTCTGCCAGGAGTGCATTCCACAGCCCAGGAACAGCTACAGAAAAGGCTCACCTCTGAGTCACCACCAGATGAACCAGTGATAACTGGAGATGGACCTCCTGAGATGACCTTAACGTGCGGTGGGGTATCAAGCAGAAGAAGGCACTCTCTGAGGTAACCCAGACCTAAGCCATTCAGGGCTTTAAAGGCAACAACCAGCACTTTGTATTTTGCCCAGAAACATAATCAGCAGCCAGTGTAACTGTTTCAAAACAGGCATAATATGGTCTCTCCGGGTTGCCCCAGAGACCAATCTGGCTGAACTAACTGAAGTTAGTTTTGAACTAACTGAAGTTTCCGAACATATACTATTACAAAAAAATGAAATATAATAATTAAATAGCTGAAGGCCCATCAAAAATGACAGCTGGAATGACATGGAAGAGCTTCTTTATTTATTATATTTCTATACTACCCATCTAATAATTGTGGGTAGTTCACAACAACTAAAAGCAACAAAAAAAAATTAGCAAGCAGTTAATATAGCATGCCTAGAGAAGTCCTGCCCTCCTCCTCCTCCTCGTCTCCCTTCTCCTCCAGAAGTTCATTTTATCTGTCACATTTCTCCCTCTCTGGTTATGGTAGACTCCTTTCCCTCCATCCTGTATTTCTGTTTATTTATTTGTGTCTGGATAAGTCCTCTCTACCTCTGTACTTGTTCTTCTGGCCCTTCACCTCCTTCCTTCCTTCCCTCCCTCCCCCCAATCTTCCCTAACATTTCTTCTTTCCCAGCTTTCCCCTTGGCTGTTTGTGACAATTGTGGGTGTTATCTGGCATAGATCTCCCCCCACCCTCTCCTGGGCTCCTCCTCCCTGCCTGGAAAGTATAAGACAGCCTTCTTGGGATCAACCAGTACTTGAAAGGTCCACCAAACTGAGCTTCAGACCTGATGCAATCTTTGATTACTCTTCCCTACAGCTCTCCCAGTGCTCAGGATACAAGTGGGTTGAGGATTGCAGGAGTTAGTGGATTATTGAACGACAACTCCCATCATCCCTAGACATGATGGTAAAAAAGCCCCCCACTATGAAAGAACTAAGAGATTGTGATTCTTGAAACAACAACACTCACAAATTTTCAGTGCACAGGTTGCCCCTGGCACTTCGGCAAGTGCGGCATTTTCCACATTGTGGAATAAAGAGTGGGATTACCTTGTCTCCTAGGAACAAAGAGAATAGTACATAGTTAATGTCCTGCCACTCAGATAATTCCACAAGTTGATTATGTGTTGTGTGAAAAAGTACTTCCGTTTGTTGGTCCTAGACCTCCTGGCAATCAATTTCATGGGATGACCCCTGGTTCTAGTGTTATGTGAGAGGGAGAAGAATTTCTCTCCATCCACTTTCCCCACACCATGCATGATTTTATAGCTCTCTATCATGTCTCCCCTCAGTCATCTTTTTTTAAACTAAATAGCCCAGGTGTTGTAGTCTTGCCTCATAAGGAAGGCTCTAGGCCCCTGATCATCTTGGTTGCCCTCTTCTGAAGCTTTTCCAGTTCTACAAGGTCCTTTTTTAGATGTGGTGACCAGAATTGTACGCAGTACTCCAAGTGTGGTTGCATAGTTTTGTATAAGGGCATGATAATATTAGCCGTTTTATTTTCAATCCCCTTCCTAATGATCCCTAGCATGGAATTGACCTCTTTCACAGCTGCCACACATTGAGTCGACACTTTCAACAAGCAGTCCACCACAACCCCGAGATCCCTCTCCCGGTCGGTCACCGACAGCTCAGAGCCCATCAGCGTATACTTGAAGTTGGGGTTTTTCGTCCCAGTGTGCATCACTTTACACTTGGCAATATTGAACCGTATTTGCCATTTCACCTCCCAGGACCAACATCAAGTTGTGCTGGCTCTACACTGGGACCACACACCCCTCCAGCTTACTGGCTCCCAAGGTTTACTGGGTGGTGGGTAGGCAGCCGCAGCTCCCACTGGCCAATAGACTTATTCCAAAACGTTAGGAGCAAGCTGAATGGCTGGTGATGAGGACAGGAGGAGTGGCCATGTTAGAGATCTGCATGCCTGATCTGGCCACCCACTACAGCTGCCCTGTTCCCTCTCCATCCTCAGGGGATGGAGCCACTCTGGGAAGAGCAGAAGGTTCCAAGTTCCCTCCCTGGCATCTATGATAGGGCTGAGAGAGAGGTTCCTGCCTGCAAACTTGGAGAACCCACTGCCAGTCTGTGTAGACAATACTGAGCTAGATAGACTTATGGTCTGACTCTGTATAGGGCAGATTCTTATGTTCCTAACCATTCACCACTTCAAAAAAAAAAAAAGTCCCACTGGCCAATGCACTCATTCCAAACCCTTAGGAGCAAGCTGATTGGCTGGTGAGGAGGACAGGAGGAGTGGCCTTGCATGCCTGATCTGGCCACCCATGTCAGCCGCCCTGTTCCCTCTCTGTGTCATGGAAAACAGTAGCTTTGCTGTGAAGGGATAACCATTGACCACTTTTTTTTAAAAAAAAAGTGTTGCTGCTCTAGCACTGGAGAAGAATTGCTTACAGCCAGAGAACTAAACTATCATTTTTTAAATTTGTGCTGTTTTCAAAAATACAGAGGTTCATGTCAATGGGGCATGGAGTCTGTACTGTAGAGGGCATAATCTCTCACAGGACAAGATGTGTAGCAACAGGTTTATGCGGTCCTTGACCAGGTGCCTTTGTGGGGCCCCTTAGAAGTGGCGATGGGGACAGTTGTACTGGCGGCTACCATCTTTTTTACCTATGATGCATTGCTTCTTTTGTATAACCGGAAGCAGTGGTGAGGTGGAAACAGTGTATTAGGGTAGTGTAATTCGAAACATATTGTAAGGAGCTCCAAAAAGATCTCGCCAAACTGGGCGAATGGGCAACAAAATGGCAAATACAATTCAATGTAAGTGTGAAATAATCAGGGGCATAGCTATAATAGAGCGGATGGGTACAAAGAACCCAGGGGCCCCAACTCACCCCTACTTATTCTCGCCATTATCTCCCTCACTCTGAGGGGCCACCGGGGAGAGTGGTGAACACAGCCCCCGCTCCTTCCACTACTTAAATCCCTGGAAGTAATGCACATTGGGGCAAAAAACCAAATTTCACATACAAACTTCACATGGGGCCTCATTGATTGATTGATTGATTGATTGAGTTAAACTTTTATACTGCCCTTCCAAAAGGCTCAGGGCGGTTTACATTAAAACACCATTAAAATCAGTTAATAATTAAAACAAAAATTATAAAAGCATAAAACAATGATTAACAATTAAAAACATCGTAAAACAGCAATTAAATCATCAGAACAATTTAAAAACAAGTTTTAAAAAGCTGAGAAAGCCTGGTTGAAGAGATGTGTTTTCAGAAGTTTTTTAAAAGTTGCCAGAGATGGGGAGGCTCGTATCCCAGCAGGGAGCGCATTTCACAATCTCTGGGCAGCAGCCGAGAAGGCCTGTCTCTGTGTAGCCACCAAATGAGTTGGCGGTAACTGGAGACGGACCTCCTCAAGTGACCTCAATGGGCGGTGTGGGTCATAGTGAAAAAGATGCTCTCTTAAATACCCAGGGCCTAAGCCGTTTAGGGCTTTATAAGTTATAACTAGCACTTTGTATTTTGCCCGGAAACCTATTGGCAACCAGTGTAGCTCCATCAACAGAGGAATAATGTGGTCTCTCCAAGATGACCTAGAGACCAACCTGGCTGCCGCATTCTGAACCAACTAAAGTTTCCGAACTACATACAAAGGCAGCCCCACTTAGAGCGCATTACAGAAGTCAAGTCTGGAGATTAACAACAAATGTACCACTGTTTTGAGATCATTGATCTCAAGAAACGGGTGCAGCTGGCGTATCAACTGAAGCTGATAGAAAGCACCCCTGGCTATCGCCTCAACCTGAGAAACCAAGGAGAGACGTTGATCCAGAAGTACTCCCAGACTGCAAACCTGTTCTTTTTGGGGAAGTGTGACCCTGTCTAGAACAGGTAGATCAAAATCATCTCTAGAGTTCTGACCCCGCACAATAAGTACCTCCGTCTTATCTGGATTCAGCTTCAGTTTATTCTACCTCATCCAGCCCATTACTGCTTCCAGGCAGGTGTTTAGGGAGGATATGCCATCACCTGAAGAAGCTAACATGGAGAAGTAGATCTGAGTGTCATCAGCATACTGGTAACACCCAGCTCCAAATCCCCTGATGATTTCTCCCAGCGGTTTCATGTAGATGTTAAAAAGCAATGGAGAACATATGGAGCCTTGAGGGACACCATACTTAAGCTCAGATTTTGAAGAGCAACAATCTCCAATCGACACCATCTGGAATCTGTCTGAAAGGTAGGAGCGGAACCACTGTAAAACAGTGCCTCCCACCCCCAACACCCTCAGATGTTCCAGAAGGGTACTATGGTCGATAGTATCGAAAGCCGCCGAGAGATCCAAGAGGACCAACAAAGTCACACTACCTCTGTCAATTCCCAATTGGAGATCATCCATCAGGCCGACCAAGGCAGTCTCCACCCCATAGCCCGCCCGAAAACCAGTTTGAAATGGGTCTAGATAATGAGTTGTCAGTGACTGACAAGTAGAGACACCGTGGGGTCCTTGAAAGTGTCGACTCAGTGCATGGCAGCTGTGAAAAAGCTAAATTCCATGCTAGACATCATTAGGAAGGGGACTGAAAATAAAACTGCTAGTATTATGATGCCTTTATACAAATCTATGGTGCGGCCACATTTGGAAGACTGTGTACAGTTCTGGTCACCATATCTTTAAAAGGATGTTGCAGAACTGGAAAAGAGCTAAAGATGATCAGAGGCCTGGAGCACCTTTCTTATGAGTTAAGGCAAAAAAAATTGATACTTCTTAGTTTAGAAAAACAACAACAACTAAGGGAAGACACGACAGAGGTTTACAAAATTTTGCTTCATTTGGAGAATGTGGAAAGGGAGACCTTCTTCCTTTCTCACAACACATCTTGAAACTGATTGCCAGGAAATTTAAGACCAACAAAAAGAAATATCTTTTCACGCAGCATATAATTAATCTATGGAATTCTCTGCCATGGGATGTGGTGATGGGAGAAAGGGAGGATGAGTGTTCCAGGACCAGGAGACCTGGGTGCCCCACCAAGGCTTCCCTTCACCCACCAGGGTGCCCCTTGCCACCCCACTCAATTGTCACGGTTCTCTCCTGTGCTGAGGTGGTATTGTTGCTCCCTCCTCCTTGCCTCCTCTGAATTCCCTCTCTCTATTATGCTTCTCCACACTCTACCATGGCAACCAGGTGTGCTGGCCATGCTCTTTCCTCCTTCATCTTCCTGGCCGGTGGTGGCCTCTCCAGCCCATGATGCACTTGTCTCGCACTGGATGTTTGTAGAAGAAGCATCTTGCCAGTGAGAAGTAAGAGCTTCAGGCTGAAGTGAGTGAGGGAGCTTCTGCCCGGTTCTTCCCAACTGGCCCAAAAGATGCAGCGGGGAGGAGTGTGGCCAGCGTGCCAGTGTGTCTGGCCTCCATGGTGTGGGGAAGCATGGCACGTGGGAGGGATGTGGTGGAGAAAAGGTGGCAGCGTAGTGGGAAGACCACCACTGGGCCACCTCCAAGTTTGCTATGCCCCTGTAGGGGACCTCTATGATTTGGCTAAAACAGAGGAGAGTCAGGGGGTGGTGACTGTGGATTTAGGGGCCCCTTAGCCTCCATAATTTGAACTCTGCCCTCACCAGAACATAGGGAGCTGTCTTATATTGAGTCAGACCATTGGTCCATCTAGCTCAGTATTGTCCACACTGACTGACAGTAGCTCTCCAAGGTTACAGTCTCTCCCAGCCCTACTTGGAGATGCCAAGCAGTGAATGTGAGACTTTTTGCAGGCAAGCATGCAAATGCTCTTCCACTGAGCTAAGGACCCACTCCCTAAATTGACCTTCTTACAATCCTCATATGTAGTCTCCCCTATCCAAATGCAAAACAAGGGACACTATTTAACAAAGGGGACAACTGATGCTCACCATTGCAAGACCAGCTCTACTCATTTTTCCTCTTTCTTCTCTCATCTTCAGAGAGATGTGCCAGTACTAAAGTCTAAATGCTCTGCCTAAGGGCCACCTTTTCTCATACCTGGTTTCACAGAAGTAACTCCCTCTCCAATGCTCTCCACGACGCCAGCTGATTCATGGCCCATAACCAATGGAAAAGGTGCAGCAAGTGCACCAGTGAGCACATGGTCATCTGAGCGACAGATCCCAACAGCCAAAATCTGCATGAAATGAAACATTTCAGGATAGTAACCATCCCCAGAGGGATTAGCATGATAGTGAGGCTATTCTGACAATCAGCCGAAATTGGACTAGGGGAGCCTAGCCCGATTTTGGCTGACCGTGTGAGCCACCGGGCTCACAGGCAAGCCCGGTGGCTCCCAGGCAGTTAACCCACCTAAGTACCCCTCCCCTTAAACCAGGTTTGTGGAGTGAGCGCTCTGCAAACCTGGTTTTCAAAATCGTAAGTAGCCGTGGCGTGTTTCCACGCCGCAGCTACTCATGAGTAGACCCCCGGAGGGGAGGCAAAAAGTCCTGGGGTCTCTCCAGTATGCCCTGTGTGCTTGCATTTCCAGGGGCTGCACGGGCCCCAAACTCCCCAGCCCCACTGGCTCCGATACGGAGCCGGCAATTGTGTGGGTGGCCAATATGGCCACCCAGGGCTCCCGCCCTGCTCAACTGCAGGGAGAGTGGGCTTAGCCCGCTCTACTGGCAAACCCAGCCAAAGTGAGTCTCACGGATCATGAGACCCGCCTCAGTGTGTCGCAGCAAAAACAACAAAGGTTTGTGCAGCTTAATTAAGGTTTGTGCACCTTAAAGAATAACATATTCATTGTAGCTTGCACAGACTACAGTCTTCATCAGATGCCTGAAGAGGTACCCTCCATCAGCAAGTATATAGAGATATATACATGGATATAGGACAAATAAAAGAATGCCAACAGTGGGCCCAAAGGACCATAAAATGCAGGAGTATAATCAAAGACCACTCATCACAACATCAATTGGGGAGGTGCATGTGGAGTTCTAATCCATATTTCAGGGGAAGTATACAACTCTAAAATGGAATTTAGGTCAATTACCTTGATTTGATTAACAGTCATCCCATTCAAATGACCATGCCTACCCAGGTCAGAGGCTGCACCCAGGTATGTATGGTCGTGTGAATGGGATAACTACATTTCCCCTGTGAAATATAAATGCTTTTACGTATATTTAAATAGTTTCAATAAGCTTTGTTTACCTTAATGCGAACTTCATGGGCCTTTGGTGGAGCAACTTCAATTTGTTCAATGCTCGGGGGCTTCTTAATCTCCCAGGCAACAGCAGCTTTGCATTTAATGACCTGTAAGAAGAGCAGCAGGGGTCAAGTAACACAGGGGTATGTCCCTGTGGGCAAGTAACATTTTTTGGGTGAGGCAGTCCCTTTTGCAGACATAGTTGCAAAGTTGCGTAAATATATTTGTTGCATTTTCAGTACTTGTGGTTGGGTGACTAATTCTTCAATCCAGCTCTACGTTTGCAGCAAATAGTATGTTTGGGGGCAAATAGTTCCTTTGGGGGGCGGGATTTCAATGGCAAACCACTATGGGGACAAATGATTTATTGCCTTCCACCCATGTCATAGTCCCTAATCAGATCACAGGCACCAATTTTATCTATTTTTATCTATTGATAATTCAATAGATAGATATTGCAAATTATCAATTGATAATTCAGGAAATCATCATGTAGAACATCTCACGACACCTGCTGCTGACATTATGACATTCAGCTTCATCTTCGCCTAGGAGCTTTCCCAGACAGCAGGCTTTACCTCAGGTTTTCTGCAAGTCTTTACTGTGAGTTTGAAGTTGCCCCCAAAACGACACCAAAAGTGGAATTTTTTAATTCCAGATATAAATGGGGCTACACTCTAACATGTGATGAAAAACCCAAATTGTGTGTGAAGTGCTCCCTGATTGCTCACAAGGACTTCGGAATAAATTTGTCGGATATGTGAATGCCCACCTCTCCATTCCAGAGGAGATGCGAAATGTAAGCTGGTGTGAAAAACGTCCTGGCTGACTCAGTAGGCTGAGAGCATTTTAAAGAATCAGTCAGACAAGTTGCAGCTTGATTTTTTATCTTTGCCTCTCTGAAGGATTTCTCGTCAAGGGGATTATTTTTTTCAGAACTGGGCATGAAAATAAGCCGTGTTATCCCATTTAAGAGTTCATCGGAAGCTTTCTCTGTGGCAGAAAGAAAAACCACATAGCTTTTACTTTCATTGTGCAAATTAGTAGTAAGTAATTGGAGTCTTATTCAAATCATCAAGGGGTGGGGTTCATCCCAAATACTAGTTTGAATTAAATTAGTTTAAATTTGTCTGAAATCCTACTTTAAATTATTTTTTGAATAAATTTAAATTGTCTAAAGGAACAATCCAGGCTACCTGCCCCCCCCCCCTGGAATTAGGGAAAAGTGTCCCTGCGTGCCAGGAGAGAGGAAGAACATGCAGTGTCATGGTATGTGCACATCCTTATTGTATGAAGTCAAGCCATGGGTGCAGCATCATCTGAACAGTTTCCCTATAATACTTCTCAAAGCAGGGTGCACCCAAACAACATCATCCTATGTTTACTTAAACATCCTATGTTTACTTAAATATAGGAGGCTGCTGTTTGGGTGCCCCCTGCTGACCTTACATGCAGAGACAAAACTCTAATGGACTTGCACAGACATTTACCATCAGCTTTCAGTCACTGGTGCCTTCATGCCATATGACATTATTCACTTGAAGGTGGTTCTTATATTACAGGCTGGATATCCCTGATAAAATCTTGCTACTTTTTTTTTTTTTTGCCAGATACCCTCTAATACATCTTGCTAATCAATTCAGCTAATATCACTTGAGCAGGAACCTCTACATTAGCATCAAAAAGTCACTTTAGATCAGAACTGGCAATAGACTACAACTACAAACGTGTGAAATCATGGCTTTTTACCTAAGCTGATTGTTTCTATTAGGGATGTGCATGAACCTGTTCGGAGGCCCTTTTATGGGCCTCTGAACAGGTTCGAACACCAGGGGGGTTCGAAGTTCAACGCCAGGGGGTGCCACTTTAAGGGTGGGAGAGGGTGCACTTACCCCTCCCGCCGCTTTCCCCCCGCCGACGCTCGTTGCCAGTAAAAACATTCGGAGCAGCAACGTACCTCCCTGCCGCCGATTTCCCCTCCTCGGCTGGAAGTGGCCAGAAGTACCAGGTGCGCATGCACACATCATGTGCACACGTGCCTGTCTGATGTGCACGCACGTGCATGCAATGGGTGCATGTGCACCCGGTACTTCTGGCCACTTCCGGCTGAGGAGGGGGAAGGGGCGGCAGGGTGGTACGCTGCCGCCCCGAAGGTTTTTACCGGCAACGAGCACTGGCGGGGGGAAAGCAGTGGGAGGGGTAAGTGCACCCTCCTCCACCCTTAAAGCGGCACCCCCGATGGAATCGAACTGCCCCACCGCGGTTCCATGCACATCCCTAGTTTCTATTTCTGCTGCTTTGTGTATTTTATAGTTGTATTGTGTTTATACTGGGAGGGCCAAGTTCATGCCAGTGCAGTGCAGGGAGATTGCTCCAACCAACCACCAGTACAAACACCATTCTAATCGCTCATGTGTCAACCAATAAGATTCTGGACAAAGTTCGAAGTGCTGGTTCTTATCTTTAAAGCTTTAAAGCTTAGGTCCAGGTTACTTGAGAGAGTAGCTTTCTTGACAAGATCCCCACCACTCATTGAGATCATCAGGAGGGGTCTGTCTTTGGGTGCCACTGGTTCATTTGGTGGTGACCTGGGATAGGACCTTCTCTGTTGTCACCCCTAGGTTGTGAAATGCACTCCCTGTGGATATGAGGGGATTATCTTCCTTGGAGGCCTTCTGGGAAGCCTTAAAGACTCATCTTTTTAGCCTGGCTTTTAATAAAATCTGGTTTTAGTTTTAGTTTTAATCTGCTTTTAAATGGTTTTGATTTAGATTAGTGTAAATCACCCTGAGCAGTGATGGGCAAAATACTCAGAAAAAGTATTTTAAATACAAAATACATGAGAAAATGTATTTTAGATACAAAATATAAAATAGTTGGTAAACAACCAATAAAAATACAAAATAATATTTTAAAATACATCTTAAAATATGAAATACAATGCCTGAAAAAAGGAAACAATTTGCACAAAATGCACAAGCAAGATACCTTTCTTCCTATCTGGTGTTATATTAGTGGCTCTTAGGTCTCAAATTGCAGTTCAGAGAACAAAAGCTTGCATCATGTTGAAGTCTGCATATTCCCAGGAGCCATGCAGCCTGGTCTCAACTAACAAAGCTAAACTAACACCAAAATAGGGTGTTGGAAACAGCAACCTCAAGAGTCCCTCCCTTCAGCTAATCTGAGGTTAACTATCCCCTCTTGAAGATAGGCAAAACAATCAAAAGCTTAATGTTTCTCCCTCAAGGTAGAGTTTTCTGAATAATAGGAACAAGATTATTGACAAACAAGCGAGAGATAATAAATCCACAAAAGTGGTGAGTGTGGGCCGAGGCCAAAAAATGGCTTTTGGAATTGAGGGAGGTTCTGATATGAAACTGGAATGTGTTCTTAAGCCAAAGGGAGGCCCATTCTGACACATCTCCCACTGCACTCTGCCACCTGTTCCAGTGGGGAAAGTGTTCTGCTGCTGGACACTGCTGAAAATAGGACAACACACACACACCCGCCGCTGCATCCCCAAATACCTAACAAACAGGGTAGCTGCTGGCTGGGAATCAGACTTTGATTCCCAGCCTGCTAGCCCAGAGCCCAAATTATTGGCAAAGAGTTTTTAAGAAGATAAAACAATTATTTCCCTCTTGCCCTCCTAACTGCACTTTGCTGATTGCTGTACTGTAGACCAGAGGACAACGTACAGGCAAATCTCAATTGATCCACATGTCTGCAAACCCTCCCACCTTCCAAGGGGGTAGTAGGGGTGGAATTTGCATCCTAATGTGGGTGTTCACTGATCACTGGAAGACATTAGCCTAGTCATTTCAAACTGGTCAAGCCAGTTATCACTTGTTTTTCTCCTTGTTATGCTACTTCTAACCAGAGAATCGAATCCTAGAGTGAAAGGGTGTGCCTCCTAAGAACTTGCTTACTGAGTTGCTACAAAGGCAACACAGGACTGACTGGGTTGTTCATCTGACTGATGAACTTGAGCATACAAGCTTGCTGATGCTAATGGGCTGCCTGCTTGCAATAAAAAGGCAGCTCCTGAAACAACAACAACAATAATAATCAAAGCAGTGATTGGCTGATATAATTTGGTTTTGGCAATGTATTTTAAAAATACAAGATACCTGAACAAATGCATTTTAGATACAAAATCCTGTTCTGAAAAGTATTTTAGATGCAAAATGCAAAATACAAAAGTATTGAAAATGTGTATTTTAAAATACATGTATTTTAGATCCTGCCCATCTCTGGCCCTGAGCCACTTTAGGAAGGGTGGGATCTAAATCGAATGAATGAATGAATGAGACTGCTGAGGTGAAGAGAAGGCAAAGAAAAAAAGGGGGAGCACGGGTAAACAGGCAAGAAATATGAAAAGCAACCCATGCAAAAACACCAAGGCACTGAAAACCTGAGCACAACGTAGAAGGCAAAGAAGTGTAATGGCAATAAATCACAGACACCCCTGTGATAAGTACAATAAATACAATAATGAGGGCAGTATACGCTCCATACAATATAACAAGTACAATAAGCCACAGTCACTAAAGTTCGTCGTGCACAGGGGTGGGGGGTGCTGTGTGGAAATGTGGTAAGAAACCTGAAGCAGGAGAACGTGCCTGCTTAGACATGCTGAGTTACGGCAATCACAGGCATGATGTTGAGGTGCCACCTTTCAGGACAAGGCTTTTCCAGATTGTAGATTTTTGGACTTCTGATGAAGATTCTTACGAAACAGATTATTACCTAGGATGCCTGTCAGCTCTACTCTCAAGGTCACTGTGCTTGGACTGTGACTCCAGCGTTCTCTTCAAGATTCTCATGCTTCAGAGTCCAGCTTCATTTGCCAGATTTTTGTG
Organism: Hemicordylus capensis; assembly: GCF_027244095.1. NCBI lineage: Eukaryota > Metazoa > Chordata > Lepidosauria > Squamata > Cordylidae > Hemicordylus > Hemicordylus capensis. Next base: position 30,805,563 of record NC_069661.1, on the reverse strand, counting down.
CTCAGCCTTTAGGCGAAGAGTTGCTGGGGTGTAGTGCTACACTTTGTTTGGTTTCTTACCACATTTCCACACAGCAGCACCACCCCTGTGCACGACGAACTTTAGTGACTGTGGCTTATTGTACTTGTTATATTGTATGGAGCGTATACTGCCCTCATTATTGTATTTATTATACTTATCAGAGGGGTGCCTGTGATTTATTGCCATTACACTTCTTTGCCTTCTACGTTGTGCTCAGGTTTTCAGTGCCTTGGTGTTTTTGCATGGGTTGCTTTTCATATTTCTTGAGGTGAAGAGAAGGACAGGTTGGCACCTGTTAGATCTCACTTGTTTCCATCCCAGCAAGAACCCTAGCAGGAGAAGACTGGATGTAAATGCCTGTTAACAATTCACCTCTCTTATCCATCCACTCCCCCTTTCTTATTTTTCTTGTCTTTGGCTTATAAGCCTGAGGGCAGGGCCTCTGTCTTATTTTTCAATTATCTACAGTATTTATCAGTACTACACTTTGAACTGATGTAAGCCGATGTCAAGTGTTTCCTCCCACCTGCCGTGAAAAGTAGAATTAAGATGTGTACTGTAATAAATAAATAAATACAAATTATTATTACACCCCCTGAATCAAGCCTCAGTGTGGTGTGGTGTGATTGTTCCCACCTCTCCCGTATGTCTTCCTATGTTACCAGAGCAGTGTGGAATGGAGCCACAGGTGAGCAGCTATCATGCCACAACCATAATGAGAGCAATGTCCAACAGAACTCCTGACATCAGCATTGCCAAGTGACTGGGATGGTGGAAGCAGACCTGGATTCAAGATTGGACCTCGGCTATAGGCTTTCTGAGTGGTCTTGGACAAAACACTATGTTTCAGCTCCAGTGCTCAGATTAAGTTAAAAGTATATGTTTCCCTTACAGATTGCTCTGAGGATAATTAAGAGGCCATCGCTGCACATGCAGCAGATCCCAGGTTCAACCTCTGGCAACTCCAGGGAGGGCTAGGAAAGGCTTTCGGTCTGACGCCCTAGAGAGCCACAGTCAGGTACCACTGACCCAGATGGGCCAATGGGATGACTCAAGTGAAAGGAAGCTCATATTCAAGAGAAACACAATAGACCACTTTGCATGTCAAATGTGCTATATTTGTTGTTGTGATTTTAAACCAGAGTTCATGCGGCTCCATTTTTGAGATGTTCCAGTCAGCACTAGGCACTCAGCCTGGCCAGGAATGCCTCTCCCAGCTTTTGCAAGCAGGGAGAAGCCTTCTCGGCCACACCGCAAATGTGACACCGACCAGATTTTACTTACAAATGGGGCACACAGCCCCTTTTGCTAACATAGCCACGCCCTCTGTGTCTCACAGGTGCAGGGGGTTGGGATGGATTGGGCTGCAGGTGGCAGGCTGAAGAGGTGCTGCTGGAGGTGTTTTCAAATAAGATGGACATGAATGCCAGGAAAGGTTTTCCATAAGAATTAGATCTGCCGTCCCAAACAAAACAAAATTCCAGTTCTAGTGCCATGAGTAAAAGCCGCCTATTCCAATGTAAACTATGCTTTTGTGTGCACAAAACTGCAACTTGGCAGGACATTCGAAAATAGTGAAGCAATCTCCACACCACTAAATAATTATTTAAGGTATTTTTTTTACTGGCAAGATGTGAAGCTGCTGAGGTCTGCTTTTTTTAAAAAAGTGTTGACAATCTTAACTTGAGGAATCCAGAATCAAGCAGCACATCGCCACCCTGAAGATTATGGGTATCCTTCTAGTTAAGCATGAAAATGTCCATTTGTATTTATCACATTCCTTAGAGGCTGAATTCTGGAAAATGGACAAAAGATGATTTTATTAAAATAGCCAATATTTGCACAATGACTCGCTTTAACATATTTTGAAAGACGCTAATGCTTTTTCTTAGTGTATGCATGCATCTAGGTGAAAAAGAAAAGGGCAGCTCCAGGTGTATGATCTTGCTCCACAGTCCTATACTATCCTATACAAGGATAAGAGGCAAGCAGTACATAATGCATTGCTTTTGTGAGGGTTAAGTACTCTGTGTAAGAGTTAAATACGGACACAATCCAGCCAAACTTAAGCATTATTGTCTGATTGATTTCAGTGCTTAAGGACTGATTTCAGCTTTTCAGCTGAAATCAGTGGGCATTAACATTGGCTGGATCATGCCCTGCTTTTATTTTAACCTGTAAGAGCCTTTAAAATGTCCTTTTGCTGTGCGAATTTTCTAAACCAAAAGTGGTTTCATCACTATTCTGCACTCAGACGTTTGCTGGGATATCGTACTTCCTTCCCCCCTTCCAAACCGGGGGTCACTTCCTGGCTTCTGCAATATTCTCTGTGTATGCTGTTTCTCCAGCTTCTGTGTTTTGCCTTTCATAAAGGTTTTATGACAAAACCCAGCCATGATGGAGTCGGTCATTCTCAGGCCCAATGAGTTTTAAAAATCATGTTGATAATCATACACATTTGTATTAAATCCCCATTCTTGAAACAATATACAATCCAAAGCAATAACAAACCCAAACAGAACAAAATTCAAATTACTTTGGGAATCATTTGTTCCATAACAAAGAGTGTGTTGACATTAATTTTACTATGAACACCCGTGAAGAATCAGTTTTCAGCTATCTACTTACTTTGCCTGCAGTGCTCATGGTGCTTCTTTCTCCGAGTTGCAGTCCTGTTGCTCTCAGTTCAGTTTGCTTCAGGAAATCAATAGCCTGCTTAATCTCTTTGTTAGTCAGTAATGTTGGTTGCTTTCTGGTTCCCCTGCAAGATATAATTGCATGAGTCTGTCCTTGGGCTTTTAATAGTCAAAACCCACTCATTCCCATGCCCCGCCCCTGATGCCAGAAAGAAGATACACAAAACCTCACCACTCCTCTACTGAATCTTCAGTATCCAATCTGGGAGTCGAACCTTTAAGAGGAAGAAATTCTCTTCATCTTCAATCAAAGCCCTCCTTGGAAAATGTGATTACACTGCCTATACCCTCATTTATTGATGAAACCTTAATACCATCACAGAAGGACTTCACAAATGTGGGTACATCTAGGGTGAAACTGAGAACAAATTTAACTAATGGTTCCCCAGACTATATTCCAGCTACTATCGCCTCCTGCTGCCTCCTTACTTCAGAGATAGCCGTTGTAATTTTTTAATGGCCTTCATCCATTTCTGGAAAGTTTGACTCTGTTAAAGCACTGCTGGAGAAGGCTATAATCAGGAAGCCAAAAGTCCTTTGACGCTCCCCTAGGGCTCAGGACATCTTGAATAATGGGGACTGGTCTTCTACGGCAAATGCTGCTTGCACTCTTTCTCAGAGCAGCTGCTCTAACTGCCATAAGGTTGTCAATGGTAAAGTCAACAGAGTTCTACAACCTTGTCATATTAGTCTTACAGTTATCCAAAACAGACTTAATTCTGGCCAACTGAATAATAAACAGTCTCTGAGTCATCTGCTGCATTGTGAAATACCCAGTGTAGTTCTAGTTTTTTATGAGTGTTTACCAAGCACTCACGCTGAATTGAGACTTTTGTTTCGTTTTTTAGACATCTTTCATTCCATGAATGCTACTATATGCAGGCTATCTTACCTTCGAGAGTTCAAGATTTTCTCACAGAGATGGTTCAGTAATTCCATTGTACAACCTCTGTTAGCTTTTAAAAATCTTTGACATTGCTTGTCAAAGTCCTCCAGTTGTTCTGCAAGGCAAGCCTCCCACCAGAAGGCAGCTGAATTAGTCAGCTGCTAAGGTCAAACCTTACAGTCTAATTTAGATAAGGAAGGCACAGCCTGAAAGAACGATTCACACAGTGTCTTAATTGCCTCTTTTGATTCATTCCACAGCAATTTAATGGAGGAACTTTCCGAGAGAGTCAGAGAGCTTCAAAAGAGCTTCAAAATCCAGTGGTTTCTGTATGTGATAACTCTATCATGAATCAGCCTTTGGAACTTCTTCTGCTGAAAACAATGTACAAACAACCTATAATAACAGCAACGATGTACCTCTGTCTGGACATTTCAATGCAGATAGTATTTGTGCTTTTTTATCTTCACGCTTAAATTGAGATGGTCCAGATTCTGTTCAAGAGCATTACTCAGCCAATTTGGATCTGGCCTTGATGAACCAAGGACGTACAGTATATTGATCAAAATGTGTGCAAATCTAAGCAGCCTTCCTTCACTCTATTTCCATGGGCATCTGGAAGGGGAGGCAAGACAAGGCATTCCCTCCCCCACTGAGCCCTGACCAGGGTTGCCAACTGTCCTGAATTAAGAGGAATGTCCCTCATTTCAGGGAGGAAATGTTCGTCCCATTCAGGACTGCATTTCTCCCACATTTTGGTGGCTGGGGGCAGGCAGAGGCAGACTGGCAGCCAGCCAGTGGGAAGAAGCAGCAGCAGCCTGCCTTACATCTCTGCCTCCTTCCCAGTTTAAAAAAAAAGGCAAAAAATCTGCCTCACTGATTGGCTGCTGATTGGCTTAGCAGCCAATCAGGCAGCTAGATCTTCTGCGCTGGTTTTTGATTGGGAGGTGGAGAAGAGGAGGGCTGGCTGGGAAGGGAGTGGAGGAGGGAATGGCATGGGGAGTCCCAGGCTCCAGCACCGGAGAGGATAGGGAATATGTTAGTCCTCCTGGAGCAGGTCAGTGCTGGGAGGATCTATTGGGAGGGGGTTGCAGCCTGCACCACTACAAGCCTGCACACAGCAAACACCCTTGGTCCCTGACACCTGAAAGGAAGAGTAGGAGGGGTCAGCCAGAGCAATGGGGTTCTTGCCTTAGAGGCACCCTATCTCTTTTGCAGTCTCCTGCTGTTCTGCCTTGGTCCCCATTCTCCTGGATCTTTAAAAACCCAGAAGGCTGGGCACAAAAGAGTTGGGGGAGGATGCCATTATCAGAGCGATGGGGCTCTCCATTTAGGGCGAGAGCTCATGCAGATGCCTCCTCTGAAGGATGCTCTAGTCCCTCCTAGGGATGTGCACGGAACCGGACAGTGGTGGCTCGAGGGGGTGGGGAGGTCTCACTTTAAGTGTGGGGGAGGGTGCACTTAACCCTCCCCCTACTTTCCCCCAGCCAGTGCTCGATGTCGGTAAAATCCTTCAGGGTGGTAGTGTACCTCCCTAACACCTCTTCCCCCTCTTCGGCCAGAAGTGGATGGAAGTACCGGGCAGGCATGCACACATCACGTGTGCACTTGCGCATATCAGATGGGCACACACGATCATGACTGGCACAAGCGCATGCATGACATGCGCACATGCACCCGGTACTTCCAGCCACTTCTGGCTGAAAAGGGGGAAGGGGCAGCGGGGAGGTACACTGCCGCCCCAAAGGCTTTTAACGACACTGAGTGCTGGTGGGGGGAAAGCAGGGGAGGGGTAAGTGCACCCCCCCCACCCTTAAAGTGAGACCCCCCACCTTCAAACTTGGAAACCCCCTGCCAGTGTCCAAAAACCTGTTCAGAGGCCTGTAAAAGGCCCTAGTCCCTCCCATCTGTTGTGCAGGGGAGTCCTTTTCGATGGGGCCACAACACCCCCCACCTCATGGCTGAAGGTGAGGGCAACCTCTGTTCAGTGAAACTACTGCTAGCTTCATTGAACTTTTGGATCTCTGAAGATTCATACTTTTCATGTTTTCTTCCCCGGCCGCATTTCCATTTTCTTTCTTCTTCTTATTTCCCTTTTTACCTTAGTGAATTTGCTCTTTTGTGTTTTTCAGTTCTTCCTGGCTCATGCCCTTCTTTATATTGTAATTTCCCCCTCTCCACCACTTTGTCTCCCCACCATCCCCCCACTGATTTTCTTCCATTGTCATTTGCTCTCCCTTTCCCTATCCCTTCAGTATCTTCTTCCTTCACATAGTTTCCTTTCCCTTCCCCTCTGCCTTTCTTCTTTGGGTTTGTGTTGCCTTATTTTCCCAGTTTCCCGCCTCCCTTTCACTTCCCAACTTGCCCTTAATTTCTTTTCTTATGTGCACATTTTTCTTGCCTTTTCCCCTTCTCCCCTCTCCACCTTCTTTTCTCTTTGCCAAAGAAAAGAGACTCTTATATTTTATACTTTGTGAGTTTCGTGGCTGAATGGATATCTAAATTTGAGTCTCTTATGCAACTGCAGCATTCTGCAGCATTGTGTGCAGCATTCTGATGGCTACACAACCTGGCCTTTGAACTGTTGCATTGTGGGCTGTGTATTTAAAGCCACTCCTGTAATTTGTTGAATCCCAAATTAACATCAAATAGTAGTCACAATCTTCTTTTAGCTGATCTGGATGTTTAGAGTAGACCCACTGAAATAAATTACAGTGCGATCCTATGTGTGTCTGCTCGGAAGTAAGTCCCATTGAATTCAATGGGGCTTACTCCCAGATAAGTAGTGGATATAGGATTGCAGGCTGCCAGCCTTTGTTACGACTAACTTAAATCCAGTTATTTCAATGGGTCTGCTCTAAACCGGATTAACATTGAATACAACCTGTTCATTGTTGTGATTTGATTTCTGTTTACATGCTCTGTATGTGTATATTTTGTCCCTCTCCTGGAAAAAAAGTCCTGCGGACACCCATGCTCCCCCACCCCAGCTTGTGACAGTAGGAGAGAGGGCGTGCTCTCAGGTCTTGCCTGTGGGCTTCTGAGAGGCATCTGGTGGGCCACAGTGTAAAACAGGATGCTGGACTAGATAGGCCTTGGATCTGATCCAGCAGGGCTGATCTTATGTTCCTATGATCTGAGTCCCTAGGTTGGCTATAATCACCCACCTTCATATGAAAGTAGTTCTCCCCACATAGCAGTTTCATTTTCAAGTATGTGAATTGCCCACAAAGCAATTTCCCAATTCTGAGTACACCACAGCTTAATTTCTAAGTACACCACAAGTTTTACACAAGCATCAATATGCTAAGGTGCTTTTTCAGGTAAAGAATACATGGACTTCTATTCAAAGTAGCATCCCATTAACAAATATAATGCATAAACCCCGCGGACAGGGCCACTGCCAGGCTCAGCCACCATGATGGGCCACTCCTGTGGAGGTTGCTGTGGCTGCTCCTGTGGTGTGCCCAGCAGTTTCACCATGTACTTCATGATTTACATGCAAATAGTCAAGTGGACCATCCTTGTGCGGATGGCTGAGATTGGCAAGCTGGCATGTGTGACAGCTTCACATGTGGGGCCAGATCAACCCTGGAAGTATCATCCACATTGGCCTAGTTGGTATTCTCTCACTGTCATGCTCTCTTCTCAACATTTTGCCACACTCCCTCATGTCTGAGGACCAAACTAGAAGTGACATCAGAGATCTGCAAGCAGAGCTCCTCATACGTTGTTCTTTAGCACGGGTAAAAGAGGACACTTGTTTCACATTTCAGACACTATGCATAGTCGTGGCCATGTATAGATTCCCCCACCAACGTTTTCTTCTTTACCTCATGCGCAGGTTCACAAACTTGGGTCCGCAGATGAGCTCCCATCATCCCCAGTCACAAGGCCTCCTAAGCATCCACCAAGGTCTCCTACAAGAGATGGTGCATGGAAGGGAAAGGGGTACTTTACCTCTCCAATGCTATTTTCCTCTCCAAAGTTTCCTCTCCACTAGTTTAGTTCTCCACTAGTTTCCTCTCCACTAGGCTACCCCACCACCTCAAAACAAATACTCGTATCTTTCCTCCATGGCACTTTCCAGGCTAGCTGCTCATCAGCAACAAAATGCCTCCATCCAGGCAAGTCACGTTTGAAATGTAAACAGCAGAGGGAGCAGTCTCACGGAAACTAACAACCTGAAAAAGCAGCAACCTTTTTACACCGGATATACGATGTCCTAGCTCTATATCACAGCAATTAAATTCGAAACAAGGAACTGGAAATGTGAATGGCACCCTGCTGTCCATGTAGGGACTGTGGTGTCACAACACAGGAAGTGTGGAAGCACACTTCTGAGATACAACATGAACCCGTTGCAGGGTCTAGTCTGGAAAGCGCCCATGAGACTAAAAACTAGCTTGGTGAAGGGGTTGTTTGATAGTAGAAATCTGGGGAGGGGGAGAGTTAAGAGATGCCCTTCTTCCCTGCAATTATCACTCTCGGACTGTTGGAGTCTGGGAGGCTATTTTAGATGAATACATAAAAACAGCCTGTGATTGAGTAGTTTGTGCATCAGATTTAGAAGACAATTCTTCACATTGTAGTTGCAAGGATGACTATGTTAAAATTATAGATCATTGTCAATATAACTTGAAATGTTGTATTGACTTTTTTTAAAGTTCTCTCCTACAAAGCTAAATCCCATACATCACAGTTGCTTTTATTAATTTTCAAGAGGTCATTATAGTTTGGACCTATGAGATGATAAAGTACACAGTGGATTTCAACCATGTTTAGAGATGTCCTGTTCCACAATATGTAATATATTGCTCAGGTGAAGACAAGATGGCATTGGCCACTCTCTTGTGAAGACCTGTTGAGTTTTCCCTCCCTGTCAGGGATTTTGCAGTAGTAGGACGCTGCGAATACTGAAACATTAGAAGACATTTGTAGTTGGGGGTGATGAGCTCTGCTCTATTTATCAAGACAGAACAGCTAGTTTTTCAGAAGATTGATCAACTCTGTACAAATGGCAAGCAAACAGACAAACAAGAATGGGGATAACCTAGCCAAAACTGGATTGTTTATACATTATTTCAGTGAGTAAAATAAGCATCTATTCTTCCTATGGAAATAAATGGGATCTAACATTGCATAACTTTTTCCTGAATAATGGCTAATGCAATCCATACATGTGTTCACATATTGAAAAACCTCACTGAAAGTGCCTTTTTTTTAGGATGCTGGTGGAAGAAGGTCAGCATCACACAGCATCACACAGGTGGTGCCAGACCTGCCTGTACAACTGAGGGGCTCTGGCACACATGGTGACACTTCTGAGCCAGAGGGCAATACCAGAATGGCTGACTCTTGCACGATCAGTGCACTTTCCATTGGGAAGCGTGTGTGCGATGTGCAGTCATGCAAAATTCAACATTATGAAGAGGTGCTCCCTCTTGTGCAGCAGCATTGTTGCATGTGCTAGAGCCCCTCAGTGGTGTGGCTGGGTCTGGGCCCCACTTGCATTATGCTGCAGGCATGCAGCCCAGTTTCTCTGCATTTGACCACTAATGTCCTAGAAGCAAAAGCTCCCTTCACATTTTCCTCATCAAATCTGGTGGTTGATTATGATGCAATCATCCTACTACAGTAATAGGCCAAGGGGCATGATCCAGTCACTGCTCATATCTTCCCAGTCTCTTTCCACATGTGCTGCACATGGAAGTTCCTTGCTGCTAAACCTCCTTCCCATTAGCAACCTTCTGCAAATGGACAACTGTTCTCACAATACAGCTGCATCTGCTTAACAGCACATATAAGGGACCAATGTGATTGGCCCCAAAGTGTCTTTTTTAAAAAAAGTTCTAGAGCCATCAGTACTGTGGGGAAATTTAACTGCGATTAGTGATTTCTGCTGAGCAATACCTGTTTCTAATGCCTGTGATTGTTGTTACCGTTTGAAGGGAAGCCATGTTAGTTTAACCATGAAGAGTAAATTATCTACTAGCTTTGGACAGAAAGCAGCAAAGTAATCTTTTCAGATTGGAAAAAGAATGATCAAATTGAGTTCAGGAACAAGGTAGCTGGCATACTGAGCAGCCTAAAAGGCAATGGTTCTTCATATCAGAGTATTTGCTATCTGATAGTCCAACTGATGAAATGGCACATTTTAATCGGTGAGGAAAGCTTTGATTGAGCAATCTATTAACTTGTGCAACTGAAAATTGCATTGCCATCCAGCTAAGCTAGAAGCAACTGAGGCCAAGGACAATAATGAAAGATAATAAAGCAGAGTGCATAGTTAATGGTATATGAGTAATTACAGAGCAAAAAAGAGGGATATCTGAACCAGTGTAAAAAGATCAAGTGCTGATAGGCTTATAAAGCTGGTTACAGAAACAATTGCATTATAGCAATAGCACTTACATTTATATACCGCTTTATAGCCGGAGCTCTCTAAGCAGTTTACAATGATTTAGCATATTGCCCCCAACATTCTGGGTACTCATTTTACCGACCTCGGAAGGATGGAAGGCTGAGCCAACCTTGAGCCCCTGGTCAGGATCGAACTTGTAACCTTCTGGTTACAGGGCAGCAGTTTTACCACTACACCACCAGGGGCTCAAGGTTATAACAAGAATATTATAATATTATAACAAGAATATGTGTGAAGTTAAATTACTTGACTAACAAGCCAGAGGTTGCTGGTTCGAATGCCCGCTGGTATGTGACACCTATATTAGTCAGCAGCAATATAGGAAGATGCTTAAAGGCATCATCTCATACTGCACGGGAGATGGCAATGGTAAACCCCTCCTGTATTCTACCAAAGAAAACCACATGGTTCTGTGGTCGCCAGGAGTTGACACCTACTTGACGGCACACTTTACTTTTACTTTAATCTAAACTAATAAAGTATGTACCATGACACCTGTTGTCCCTCTTAAACTGTAGGTGTTAGAGCTCCTACGAGTTGCCAAACTTCCCCTACCTCACTTTTTTGCTTTGCTTAACACCCAGCTTGATTACGGCCGGCCCACCAGTGAGGCCCCATGAGGCAGTGCCTTCGTTGGCAGTTTGGTGCAGGTGGTAGACTGGCACCCAACTCCACTTGACCGGCCACTTCACCAAGTGGTAATTTGAGTGGCAGGAATTGTGAATCCACACTTCCTGTTGTGCAGTTCCCCACCCCATCTTTTCAAAATGGTTGAGATCCCTGGGAAGACCCTGAACCGTGGCAGCTGCTTTCCCCGCCCCCGCCGCCACCACTAGTGTGAAGAAATGAGAATGTGATGGAGTAACTGGTGTGAGCAGCTCTTGGGAGGGGAGATCAGAAGGAGAAATTAATACATAGGGCTGGGGCAGGGAAGATCAGGGGTTTGGGGTCAAAGAAATTAATCTGTAGGGCTTGCAGGATGGGGTTGGAACTGTGCAGGGAGGAGACAGGATACATCTGTGCACATTGTGAGGCTCACATAGCAAGGTCAGAACTGTGGAGTGAGGAGATAGGAGATGGGTGTGTGTGAGTGAAATTGGTGCTCTTCACAGGATTGGGGGTGGTAGCTCAAAAGGTACCAGTGGGGTTGGGTCTGGTTAAGAGATCTGGAGAACCTGGAAGATTGCTGCTCAAGACTTTGTGTCATTTTGGTTGGTCCCAATAAAGATATTACCCAGTGGTGGTTTTTCTGAATGGACCAACATAGGCACCTACAATTTCTAAGAAGCACAAGTCCAGTTCTATTTATACATGTAATCACAGGGTCACAGGAAACTGAATACAAAACTGTATGGGTTAATGCACCCAGAATCAAGGTGAAGTCATTGCTCTGTACAAAACTGATTAAACATTCTTGGCCACTCTTTTGCTCCTCTAAACTAGTTGTCCTGCTTTCTTCTGGAAGGAAGGTAGAAGTATAACTAAAAATAAAAGGATAAGTCTTACCTTTTTCCTGTCTAGAGCAATTCAAATGCTTCACTGATTTTATCAAAGGGCAAAGTGTGAGTAATTAATGGATCCAGAGTGAACTTTGAACTGGGCATTGAAACAACAATGGCATGGTGGGGCGGGGGGGGGAGGAAAATGCTGGTTAAAGGTCTGGCATTCCTGCAAATTCATAGTCTGAACTGACCCTTGCACAGGCATTACACAATGAGGTGGCACTGGATACTGCAGCAGATCTACTGGGGAAAGTAACAGGATATAAAGGTACTGGAGGAGAAGTGGAATGGTGACAACGCAAGTTTGGAAGCTGGGTCTGTGCTGGAAACAATGTCCATAGTGACCAGCCCTACCGTGAGCAACATTGACCTGTGTGTTGTTGCCTGACTCTGTTTCACATGTACCCCTGATCTTGTGGACTTCCTGGTTTAGACCTCTGGCAGTGTTTGTGACTCTCCGATCGTCTGTCCTCTGGTGTTGACTACTGGCTATGTCTGGCTTTCCGTTCCTGTCTGTCGGCTCTCCTTTCCACTCCAAAAAGAGTGGTTTTTGCAGCTGCTTGGCAGTTGGCCAAGGCAGGTCATTACAACTGGCTCCTCAAATCATCTGATCCCTGCTGGGCTGAAACTGCAAATACACCCACTGGCCACCTGCAATGGTGATGCTGTAGAGCAGCAGGGATTAGGACAGCCATTCCCTCTGCTTACAAGCTGTCTGGTGTTACAACCCATGCTAACTTGGCAAAGAGGCACCTTTTAACATGATTCTCTTTATTTAGCAGGGGGAGAATTGTTAGAGGTTGTTGATTTTTACCCACAATAGGTAAAACAGCAGAGCACTAAGGAATGAGCACACACTCCAGTTACAGAGTAGGTAGCAGAGGATGGTTTGGATATTGCAGCTATTTAGAGAAAACACATGGAGATCCTTGTGTGACTAAACACTAAACATTTATTGGTTAAATACACTTAGACAGGAAAGACCTATATCTAATCTAAAGGACTACATAGTGGATAGGTAAGGAGAGAGAGAGATGTTTCCATCTGCTCTCTAGGAGGAAAGGAAGGATTGTGACTCAGCACAGGAAGTGCTGCAGAGTCAGTTCAGGGGTCATAGAGTAGGGACAGATAGGGAGACCCTGACTCACTGTCTCTACTCCCAATGCCCCTAGTGGTCATTAGGACAGTTGGTGCAAAAGGTCGATGCACTGGAAGTTCATCTCCAACAAGAATAACTGGCCCTATCCACCCCCAGCACAGTACTTCCAGTGACTGATGCTGGTGTCTATCTTATGTTTCTTTTTAGATTGTGAGCCCTTTGGGGACAGGGAGCCATCTTATTTTTATTCATTATTTCTCTGTGTAAACCGCCCTGAGCCATTTTTGCAAGGGCGGTATAGAAATTGAATGAATGAATGAATATATATATATATATATATATATATATATATATATATATATATAAAAATACAGGGAGTAAGACTGAAAACTGGTGTGTGATAGTGGTTAGAGTGGCATGTTACCACCCTGAGCCGTTTTTGGAGGGGCGGTATATAAATCAAATGAATAAATAAATAAATGTTAGGACCAGGAAGTCCCAGATTCAAATCATCATTTGGTCACAAAGCTTATTGGACTGCACACACTCATCAGTGTAGCCTACCTTACAGGATTATTTTGAGGTCAAATGGGTAGGGAAAGATCCTTGTAAGCCACCTTGACTTCTTTGGAGGAAAGGTGGGATACAAATATAACTAAGAATAATGTGCTTAGTCTAAAACTGCCGGCACTTTCTCAAATACCCCAAGGCTTAACAATCATGAGGTTCATGAATGCAGAGGACAATGGGTCCTCCCCATCCTCAGCACGGCATTTACACAAATACGTAAATGTAATATCTAATTAAAAGCCAGAGTGAACAAATGTGTCTTGATTGTCTTTTTAAAAGAGATGAGGAGGCTCTTATTTCAGCAGGAAGTGTGTTCCAAAGCCTCAAGGCAGCCATGGAGAAGGCTTGTCCTCTAGTTGCCACCAGACAAGCCGATGGCAACTGCAGATGAACCTCTCCTGATGATCTCAATGGGCAGTGTGGTTCATAGCCAAAAAGATGTTCTCTTAAATTTGTTCTGCTTCTGGAGAAGATAGCCCTTTGTGTAGTTGTATTTGCACCCCGTGCACACAACCTTCCATCTGCCCGGGACCCCAGCAAAAGTTACTGCTGTTGGTGCACACCTGTGCAGCAGATAACACTTTTCCTGTGCCATATTCCTATGCTGTAGGACAATGGCATGGGTTGTTCTGCCTGCAAGGGGCATTGTTGTGTTGGGTACAAAAGCACTAAGGAATTTTTGTGGAGTGCCGCAATGGATTTGAGGGGGCCCTCTCCCCACACACACACACACAATCTGAGGGAGACACACAGTCCCCCTTGACAGAATCAGAAAGACAGGGAAAGCTGAAAGTTTGTTTCTCTTTAAATTCTTGGAACATGACACTGTTGCCAGGCAGAATGGAGGAGAGAGAGGAGAGAGAGAAGAACGGCAGGAGCATGGCACTGTGGCTGAGATGTGGCCATCAAGGAGCTGAAGTGTGCATAGAGCAACTACATCCCTGGGTGTGTCTGCACCATCTCCTCTATGATAGCGGCTCCAAAATGGGCATAAAACCACGGTTATGGCGGCATCTGAGTTTGGACGTAACACTTCCAAAGCCAAACCAGAAGTCTCAGTGGCAAAACTTTGTGCAAACCAAAGGTTAAAATTGGAGTTTGGCAATCTCCCATTCACTACAATGGTAGAAATGCTGGTCAGTGCAACTAGTGTCCTCCCCAGGGGCACCCCTGCTTCCATGTCCACAGCAGCATGGCTGCAAGAACCTCCACGCCTCATTAGAACCGAACATCACGCCAGCCATTGGATTCATTCTCTGACTTCTCTAGTTCATACAAGTAGAAATCAGTGAGCCCTTTCTCACGACCGAGTGAGCGGGCTTGAGGGTGGTTGGCAGGGAAGGCAGGAGAAGCTCCCCCACAGACAATCCATGGGGAGTTGGTGGGTGTGCAAATCATGGGCCCAGAGAGTCCGCAGCTGCCACGGGCAGCGCAGAAGCGCAGGAATCTGGATTCATCATCCCAGCCCCCAGAAATTCCATAATGCACCATGAGAGTGTGCAGAGTGAGGATCCCCCCAGTGACAGGCCATCAGTGTTTTCAGTGCTGGCTGAAAGCATCCTGTGCTGACACGCAGTCAATTAAATGGGGTAAATGTAGCATTTGCTCCCTTGACCTCGTTTAACAGCCCAGCTTCTTAGCCAGATCTGCCGCTGAGGCCCCGCCGGGAGCCGTGCTGTTCTCATGGGCAGCCGAGCCCAACTTAGCTGCCCTAGTCCGGTCTTGCCTGCTCGTGAGAACAGCCTCAGTGTCAGTCTGTGTGTGCACACGTGATATTTTCTGTGTCCATTCCCCCTTCGTTCTTTTCCCACACGTACTTATTGACCGATGCAACATTCACAGGAGCACACAGCTCACACAGGCCATGCATCCACATGCCACTCTCATACATATACAAAATATACAACATTAACATACATATTCTCTAACTGTTGGCCAATGTTGCAATAGTCTCATTTACTCCCCTCTCAGCAGGATCTCTTTGCACCAACGGCACACAGTTTCACCTGCCTCTAGTTCTTGTATGCTGACACTTAAACATTTGGAAGTGCTTGAAGGTTTACAAAGTTCCATAAGATCTCACCAGCTGAGTCAATGGCGAGGAAGTTTTTCATTATATATTTATTATTTATTTGTTTATTTATTAGAGACAATTAATATACCGCCCACTCCGAAGACTCTGGGCAGTGCAGAGTCCTCATTCCAATATAACTTAAGCTAGAGGGCTTACAGCAATGGAGGTTTCAAAAATTGCAACCTGCATTTTCCTCCTCTCTCTCTCTCTCACCAGTTCCATTATGTCTGTTCAAATCTCTATGTTCTGTACTTTAATCTGCTACCTTGTTTATCGCTCTATGTTTATAACTGCCCTAAAAGATCATCCAGTGCCAGTTTTGACTTCGGAAATGTATCTCACACGGGTTGTTTGGTTTGGTTTTTAACAGTCTTTGGGGCTATTCTGACGATCACAAAAATTGGGCTACTCTCACGAGTAGACCCCCGACTGGGAGGCGAAAAGCCACCTCCCAGCTCTGGGGGTCTCCCCAGTATGCCCTGCACGCTTGCGCAGGGCATACTGGGGCTTCCGGCCCCCGAGATCCCCAGACCCCGCCGGCTCCATCACAGAGCCAGCTACCATGTGGGCGGCCAGACTGCCTGCCCGGTCGTGAGCGGGGAGAGCGGGCTTAGCCCGCTCTTCCTGCTCTCCGCCCCAAACCGGGTCTCACGGATCGTCCAGACTAGACCCAGTCTAGTCTCTTCTATTGGGTAAGGTAAGGTAAAGTTGTGTTGTCTGGTATGTGTCGACTCCTGGTGACCACAGAGCCCTGTGGTTGTCTTTGGTAGAATACATGAAGGATTTACCATTGCCATCTCCCACACAGTGTCAGATGATGCCTTTCAGCATCTTCCTATATCGCTGCTGCCTGATATAGGAGTTTCCCATCGTCTGGGAAACATACCAGTGGGGATTCGAACCGGCAACCTCTTGCTCCCTAGGCAAGTTACTTCGTTGCACCATTAGATGGCCCTTCTATTGGGTACTGGGTATTCAGGGCCAAACTTCACATTATGTAAAACACATGCTTGGCGATTGTGTGCTTACCCAGCAACAGCAGCCATGGGATGGTGGACCCAAATTGGAATTACAGCATGGAGGAAGGGGAGAGTCAGCTCCTTGCCCCTGACCTCATCCTTATGCCCCCTCCCTGCACCTTGCCCACTGGGAGGAGAGAGCGAGCGCCCCACCAATGAAACCTCAGCCAGCTCTTCGCATAGGCTGCCAGCTCCAATTCATTTAGAGGCAGCTGAATGAATGCACTTTGTGCATGGGCCTGAGCCCTCCAGAATACATGGCTGGTGGCACTTTCCAATTTATATAAATGGAGGGACCAGATTTTCACACACAGACTGAGGTCTTCTATTGAAACTCGGGGGGGGGGTTCTTATAGATGTAGGGATCACTGTGCATAAATCAGTAGCAGTCTCTGGATCAGAGTGGCAGTTTGTGTCATCAGAATACAAATAGATAAAGCTATAGTCCTCTTCAAACATAACCCCTCATGTGGTGGGGAGCAAGATCGTGCTTTCTGACCCTCCTCCCTGTCACTGACATACCTGGTGGCCGCACTGCCAATTCCCACTTGTGAGGAGTGGTGGGGGTTGGTCTTTTCCTCATAAAACCAAGCATGAGGCCTCTAGGAGGCACGATTGGTGGCCTGAGGGAGCAGGGCCAGAAAGTTCAGTCCTTGTTTTCTGGTAGCAAGCATGAATTTTCCCTTTGCTAAGCAGGATCTACCCTGGTGAATGGACATTTGAACGGACAACTACATGTGAGCATTGTAAGATGTTCCCCTTGGGGGATGGAGCTGCTCTGAGAAGAGCACCTACATGTTTGCATGCAGAAGGTTCCCAGTTCCCTCCCTGGCAAATCCAAGATAGGGCTGAGAGAGACTCCTGCCTGCAACCTTGGAGAAGCCACTGCCAGTCTGTGTAGACAATACTGAGCTAGGTGGACCAATGGTCTGACTCAGTAGAAGGCGGCTTCCTATGTTGTTATGTTCCACCCTCCACCTTGTGCCTAACAGACACGTGGGGAAGAGGGAATTGAGAAGAGGGAATGTCTTTCCTATATAATCAGTCCAATACCAACATATTTGGTTTTTTATTATTTGTTGTTGTTGTTGTAATTAATTAGATGTCACTCTTTGGGCCCTGAATGCAAACAGAAACAAATGACTGCTCTAAAAAGAAAACCAAGACATTCAGGGTGATGTCAACATTTGAGAACTGTGTTTTCAGAAACTCTTGTTTCTTCATTGGGAAGCGGAGAGATATAACTGTGTAGGACAAGTAGGAAAAGAAGGCATATCTGTAGCTGGATTTGGCCTTCCTCCATCAACAGACACTGAAATGATGTGCAGCATTTGTAATGCTACACCCCACGGCTGTGGCAGACTTGGCAGCGAACCCTAACATTGTTAGGAATGGGTGCTAGTGCAAGAAGGGCTTCTGCTGTTTCCACCATTCACATATGAGAACTGTGTTTTCAGGCACTCTTATTTCTTTATTTGGAAGCAAAGAGATATCACTAAGTAAGTACAAAAGAGGGCATTTCTGTAGCTAGATCTGGCCTGCTTCCATGAACGGACGCAGAAATGATGTGCAGCATTTGTAATGCTGCGCCCCACGGCTCTTGCAAACTTGGAAGTGAACCCTAACATGGTTAAGGATGGACGGTAGTGCAAAAAGTGCTTCCACAGTTTTCACCATTCACAAACATTCACTGGGGAAGTGCCATTCTTACCGGCATCAGGGCTATGTTCTGAGTCTGCAGCAGCCCTGGGGCACATTGTTATGAAGCCATAAGACTGCACTTCATATTAATCTTCATTAGCAGGCCAGTTCAGAAGACACTTCACCCCACAGGCCCATGAACATGATTAAGAAGTGAGTGTGCCATGAACATGCACATAGCACCCCTTCCCCCAGCACTGTTCCTTAATCAAGTGGGGGGCGTGGTGTGTCTGAACCACTCCTCTACACATGCTCCAAATACTGTTTCATAATCCATGTAGTACTTCCATGTAGGTGATCCAGACAAACAGTTCCCATACATGATTAAGGAATGACATACCAGAGGGAAATAAACGCATATTTGTGCCGTGCTCACTTCTTAATCACATGGGTGGGCCAAGCTCATCCAAATGAGCCCATTCTTTGTAAAAAATAAACTTCAGAAGTTTTCAGCATTTATTTGGTTCATTGGGCAATACGGGGAGAGAACTGGAGGAACCAAACACAGCATACATGGTTGAGTATCAACATTGTAGAAAAGGAGCTTTAGCTGCTGATGGTCATTCTGCCGTTTTCCCTCCTGCTTGAAGATCTTAAAATGTCAAGACAGTGCGGATGCTGAAAGAAATTAAATGATAAGTGAGACTGGCAAACTGTGGCCCAGACATTCAAAGACAATTGCTGGCATTTCATTGTTCCTCATCCTTATCCAGGCTGTTCTTGGGAAAGGCAAATGGCAAGAGTAGGAAATGGGAAGAGTCGCTGCCTTCAAGAGGAGGGGAACAGATGCTTCCACGCAAGCATCTTGGAAATGTCAGGACTGCTTCCGGTCTTACATGGGGGTGTCATTTGTACATAGCAGCATCTCTGCATGAATGGTGTACAGGGGCTGCTGAAAAGTCCATAATGTCAATTGCAGTGTTTGAGCTGCCTCCTTGGGGAAAGCAGGGAGATCAAGTGAGTATGCAATAACCCAGTGGAGGTATCGGTTCACACACAAGGTGCTCCCTCATTTGCCTGGCCTGGTTGCAAGTCAAGTGGTAGCCTCATAAACAATACTACACCATCAACAGGGGTTGCTTCAATCCTAGAACTCTTTTCGGCATTGTTGAAGCATTGCTTTTTTTTGCAGTTAGCTAGAAGGGGAATAAAAGCTTCTTTTATTGCCCACAGTGTGGCTAGGGAATTAGTGATGAATTATAATTATTCAACATCTGTTCCCCGCTTTAATTAGTGATTTCTTTTCATATATTTTATTTCTTATAATAATGAAAGGAAACTAGAAATACAAGTTCCCTCCGCCATACGAGAACAGGAACTGACATTAAGGGGCAATTCATTAAGGGGCAATCCCTGAGCCATGCTGAGCCAGAAGAAATAACGCAGGCACAAACTGTACATCTGAAACTTTTGATTAAAGTAACAGTAATCCTTAAAAGCTTCAATTGCACTGAACAAACTGGCACTGTAGCTGCAGCTTCTTTGCAAAACAATTGCCACAAATCAGGTCTGGGGGTGGGGGACAAGAGAAAACATAGAAAATGTTGAAAATGCAATTATTTGTAAGCAAGATCATCTGGATTTTCCATAAGTAGTGAGTGAAAAGGAATGGCAATTCCAGGGGAAATGATCAATGTGGAAGGAACCTGGGAGTTAGGAGGATGGCTCATAAAAAAGAGAACAACAAAATAACCATCACCTCTTTCCTGTCCGGAGCAGTTCAAATCCTTCATTGATTTTGTCAAAAGGTAGTGTGTGAGTAATTAATGGATCCAGTATGAATTTCTTCCCCATGAAATCAGAAACCAGTTTGGGAATATAATCTCTAGTCTTCCAGCCTAAAAACCAGCAAATAGAGAAAGATCTGTCAGAATATATAACTAAAATATAATTTCAATAAGGTTAGTGAGTATAATTTCATACTGTTAGTGAGTATCTTCTTGCCTGATCTAATCTTCTTGCCTGAAGATTTAATCAATCCAGACCTTCATAAAATGGGGGATGATTCATTCAGACATCACACAGAACAAGGCTTAAATCTTGATACCGCATGACAACCCTGATCCTCAGAAGCATGTGCTCTTCCCTCCCCTGTCTGTATGAGCCTCAAAACAATTCTACTTCTGATTAAGTTTAAAAACAAACTGCGGGTTATGACATCTGAATAAACTAATCTTGGTTTATTTTAACCAACTTGCTTCAAAGAAACCTACATATGTACCCTAGTTCAACCCCTGAGTTCAGGTCTAGATTTATTTTACAGAAGTTGGTTAGAATAAACCAAGATCAGTCAGTTTAGATGTCATGGTCAAACCTGGACATGACTTGGTCAAACAAACATGCAAAACCAAGATTTAACCATAGTTCCATTAACATCTGAACTGTTCCACTGTGTCCTATTGTCCCCAGGATATGATCTCATATTTCATTCTTCAGTAAGGCTCTACTTCTTAAAGGCCAAACTAGATGTTACTTTAATGGTATACTTGGATCCCATTCTTGAGGTATCTCACTTGTTTTCTTTACAAAAAGCAGCCATGGGAGATCCAATCTGGATTGGGACCATGTGAAGAGAAGCTTAACTCTTTTTGCTTTACTATTTTACCCAGTATGCTATTTGACCCACAAAAAATAGCAGCTTTGGGAATAAATAGTCACTCAATTGGCCCAAACTTGGCCACCGCCAGCCCTGGGTACTCTGGAGGCTGGTGGGGTTAGTGGGAGCTGCCCCCACTGCTGCCCCTTGCAGCCACTGCTGGCACTTGTTAGTAGTGAATTATTCCCCTCTCGCCTGCTCTTCCATCCTTACGGAAGTCCCCTGATCCTTTAGTTGTAAAGGGGAATCCTCACCTGATTCCCCTTTACCAGTAGAGCTCCAATTCAGTTTGAGCTGATTCAGTTCAAATGAATTGGGTCCAGTTCGATCAAAACCAAAGCCAAGCCAGGTCAGCTCAAATCCAGTTCAGATTCGAGCTGAACTGGAAAACCCAATTTTGTGCCCATCCCTTGTAGCTGGGAATCTCAAGCATGGGATTCAAATAAACCATTAAAGTAATATCTAGTTTTGTCCTTAGCATGATTTGCAGATCAGGAAGCAGCCTCAGGAATGCACACGGGAATGCACAAAACAGCGGTTATAGCCAAGTCAGCATTCGGGCATAATGCTTCGGCAACAAAACCTTAGTTGTCAGCTGTGAAATTTAGAGATAACCAAAGGTTCCAATTGGAGTTTGGCAAGGGAAGCTGAAGTTAATTTTTGGCCCATAACCACAGATTCTCACGTTCAGGCGTACTGCAGTTACAACTATGGCTAGCTATAGCTGTGGTTATCTTGTACGTCTAAACTCAGCTCTTGTGATGCTAAACCATAGTTTAGCATCACAACTACACCTATGCTAACCATGGCTCCCATTCTAATCAGAATTTGAAACTAGGTTTGGCATTGGTTTGCACACCCTGGCTGAGAGGGTACTTGGCTAGTGTTAATCACAGTTAGCATTGCATCTGATGTAACACCAAACCATGGTTACAGGTCAGGAGGATGAATTTAGTTGGAAGAGTGGAAGAGGTAGTGGAGAAAGTGCACGTATGCACATATTTCAAAAGTGGGCTCCTTGGTACTGCAGGCATAGCCAGGACAGTCCAGATGTCACATATAATGGCAAAGTTTGGAGCTCTGGACTGTGATTTGTCGTGATGCCTTACCTGTGCCTGGCTGAAACAGTATTTAGTATCTGTCTGCACCCACTTCCCTATTCCTAAAAACCTTCATTAGGAGCCTGCTTTAGCGTTCAGAGATGAGAAAGTGTAAAATTATAATGTATGGAAAATATGAAGCTATCATGTGTTCACAGATCTCTGTTTTGGTAGCTGACGATGGGATTGTGTTTATAGTTCAGTCTCTGAACTTAACCATTTCGTTCGAACATTTCTACATAAAATGCTATGATATTCACAAAAGTATATAGAGAATCATCATTATGTCCTGCATCATCGCTTTTCAGGACAGGGAAATATCCTAAATATTTAATTTCACTCAAGGAATTAACATGCTTTTCTGTCAAGACTGCAGCCATACCGCCAAACACAGATCCTTTCCAGGTGCGGCCTGTGAAAAGCAGCATTGGGTCTAAGTTGAGCTGAGAAGCTGTAGGAGGCACTCCCACAATCACGCTGGTTCCAATATTGTTGTGGCAGGAAGCCAGGGCAGCAGTCTGAGGTAAAGAGACATACCATTTTGTTATTTACTTACAATAATGTTTATACTGCCTTTCAACAAAAAGTTCCCCAAGTGATTTACATCTTAAAATGGGACAACACATATTAAAACAGCTAAGGTTTTTGCTACAGTTGCCCTCAACTGTAAAGCATGCCCTCAACTCCTGCCTGTAGGCTTCCAGTGGCATCTGGTCGGCCACTGTGTGAAACAGGATGCTGGACTAGATGGGCCTTAGGCCTGATCCAGCAGGGCTGTTCTTATGTTCAGTTTATCATCTGCCTACAAGATTCATGGAACTTCCTGTCAAGGAACACCATGTAGATGCTAACGGTGGCTATAGGTTCTCAGATCTCTTGGCCATGTCAGAGACACTGGGGAGAGATGGACAAGGATGTCCTCTCCGCTGCCTTTTTGCTGATATTGTTTTATCGGGTCTCCATGGCAGCCAAGGGGAAATAGCTCCCTACTCCCTGGAAATGTGTTCCAAATCGCCAGGTCTGAGTAATGCAAGAGGTTACTTCAACAAGACAAAGAGGAAATGCCCTTTAATTGTAGAGCAGAAATATCCTTTTCTCCTTGAGAATGAGGCACAAGGAATAAAACAACTCCTGCTGAAAACAACTGGAATCATAATATTTAGCAGAAGACATCCAGTAGCCAATAAAATAGAGGTATTAATCCATACCTACTAAGGGGCAGTTTGTTTATTATAATTCTGCCTTGCTCTGTTCATTATTTGGTAGATCAGTGCTGAAGTCACATACCATGGTATCTGTGCGCCCAACCACTTCAAATGAGTAGTCGACACCTTCACCACCAGTCAAGTCAAACAACACTTCATTGATGGGCTTCTTGAAATCCAGAGGGTTGACACACTCAGTGGCTCCCATCTCTTTAGCTTTGGGAAATTTGCTTTTGTTGATGTCAACCGCAATGATCTGGGAAGCTCCTGCAGCCTTGCAGCCCATGACCGTGGAGAGACCCACTCCTCCCAAGCCAAAGACAGCACAGGTAGATCCAGGTTCCACCTAGAAAACCATAAGATACATGTGATATGGTTGAGAGACCCTAGGAAAGTTCAATACCACAAGAGCTACACAGTGGATCTCTTGTTACTATTTCTTGCAGCAGACACTTTTAGAGGTTTGAAAAATATGTGCTACCATTTTCTCCAAACTCTTAGGGAATGGGGTGGGCAATAGGGATGTGCACAAATATATTTTTTTTGTTTCAGTTTGTGCCCAAATTGAATCACCCCCGATTTGTTTTGGGTCCAGATCTGCCCACCCAATCACCCCAGATTGTTTGTCATTGAAACCACTCTCATTTCCTACCAGAGAATCTACTCTCAGAACACCTCAGAAACAACAAAACCCAGTGCCCATAGGCTTGTCATTTTGGGGGTGGTTGGCACCCTGTCTGCACTACACCTCACTCTTGGCCACCCTGGTGCCCCCAAAGTGGAGTTAAGGGGCTGCTGAAATCCCCATTATTCTCTATGGAGGAAAAAGCTTAAAGATGCACAAACTTCAGAAATGTTTTAAAATCTCCCCTTTCACCAATTTATTTGAAATCTTGGTGGTAGCAGGCACCCATTAGGGCACTACTATCTGACCCATTCTTCTGCCCTCCAAACCCTTTTCTGACCCAAAGGCATGCCAATTTCAAAAACTCTTTAAAAATCACCCCTTTGCCCAATTCCTTTGAAATCTGGGTGGTAGTTTCCTTGCAACCATTGGGCACTACCACCCACCACAACCTGTTCTGGGCCACCCTGGTGCCCCCCCCCGGGAGTTGTAACTAAGGCTGCTGAAATCCCTATTATTCCCTCTGGGGAAAAGCTTGAAGATCCGCCAACCTCAAAAATTCTTTTAAAATCACCCCTTGCCTAATTTCTTTGAAATTTGGGTGGTAGCTTCCACCCATTGGGCACTACCACCCAACCCACTTTGGCCACAAAATGGAGGTCTGAATCTTCAATTTTTTCAGGTCCAAATCTGGGGTGATTTGTTTTTACCAGAATCTAGGCAATTGAGGACAGGGGTGGTTTGTTTTGTCTAAAAATCACCCAAATCAGCCAGATTCAGGTACAAATTGCTTTGTACCCGAATAGTTTCACACATCCCTAGTGGGCAAGGAACTGTTTTCAGCCTGCTTGGCACCTTATTGTTAGTGGCTGACATACAGCGCAGCGTCCAGTGGATAGTTTCCACATCGCCTGCACTACTGAATAGAAAAACAAAATTCATGTAGTTACAGAAGAACACTGTTGCACAAATGCCTAAAATTGTGCAAATACAGTTGCTCAACACTATGGTCATTGGAAATCATGGCTGTGGTGTCACATAACTGCATTGCACAACTGTGCACTTGTGAAACTATGTGGATTTTTAAAAATAAAAATGCACGCAGAAGTGCTAGTGTCGTAGAAACCACTGCACTGTATGGCAGCCTTTATTTACTTAAGGCTAGTTCACACAATCAAAATCCAGGTAGGAGGAGCTTCCAGCGAGGATAGGAAAGCTGGGTGAGTTCCTGATTGCCCGTTGTGTGAACTCCAAGATCAAGGCAGGAAGAGCAGAGAGAGATCATGTGGAAGTTGAGACCTGAGTTGGATGGCTTTTCCTCCACCATTGGTAAAATGCTGGGGAGACAATCTGGGTAGGGTGCATAGATTCTGGGTAAACTGATAGGTTCAATCCCTGGCACCAAACAGCATGGCTAGAAAAGACCTCGGTCTGCAACCCTGGAGAGGTACTGCCAGGGAGTGTAAATAATTCTAAGCTAGATGAATCAGTGGTCTGATTCTATGTAAAGCAGCTTATTCTGTTCCCCAATTAGAATTGTATCTACCCTTTTTATGTTCCCTAGTTAGAATTGTACCTAAGCAATGGGTACTGTATATTCTTGAAACACATGTCTTAGGACCCACCTGAGCTGTTTGAACAGCAGCTCCATAACCAGTAGAAAATCCACAGCCAATCAGACACACTTTTTCCAAAGGGGCATCATCATCAATTTTGGCCACTGCATTCTCATGCACAACGGTGTATTCAGTGAAAGTGCTGGTGCTAATGAAATGGTGAAGGCTCTTCCCTTTGCAAGTAAACCTGGTGGTGCCATCAAGCATCAATCCACTTATTTTGCTGAGGCTGTTGAAAGGAAAGGGATGGGAACATTAAATATAATTATGCTGCCTCCTGTTGCCCCACTTCCCAGAGTGTGGTGAGTAGACCTAGGGGTTTGCAGCACGCCTTGGATTCTGGGTTTTTTTTTCTTCCAGAAGAAGAGTCACTGCAAACTGATGAGTGTCTTTGTAGTATTTGGTTTATTTACACAAATATACCAGTTGAGCAAAGGAGGCAGTTGAGAAGATAACTAGGTGTTATCGGAAGCTCCTCCACATCTGACAGGTGCAAATCAGACTCATCCAAATCAGATGCACGCAAACCAGATCAGTTGCAACACAGAGCACATTTGAAGACCTATGCTGTGACAGTGCAGGCGGCAAAGAAGCAGTTCTTTTCTGCCTGTATTGCTTCCACAAATTCATGTCCAGCACAATTCTCTAGAGTTGTTAAGGGGCTAATTTATAACCCCTGCCCCTTGAATCTGAACTTGGAACCATCAGTCACTCACTGCTTCAATGATTTTCTTGCAGATAAAATCTCTCATATTCAGGTCAGATTCCACAGTAACTGGATTCCACAGTCACTGTGGAAGAGTCTATTGTAGAAGTGTCCAGCAACTCCTATTTTAGGATTAGATTGGATCACTTTCAGTTTGTCACTCCTGAGGATGTGGACAAATTGCTATGGATTTTGCATCCTATGATCTGCTCTCTTGACTGCTGCTTATCTCATCTGGAAATCTTATTATCAGAGAGGATTTGGTAAATATTATAATTGCTTCACTGAGGGAGGGCAGGATGCCTCCTGTCTTAAGGAAGTATTATTAGACCATATTTGAATAAACCTGCATTAGATCCCTCAGAGTTGTCTAATTACAGACCTGTTACTAATCTTCCATGGTTGGGCAAGGTTCATGAGCAGGCAGTGGCTTCACAGTTCCAGGCAGTTTTGGATGATACAGATTATCTAGATCCATTTCAAACTGTCTTTCAAGTGGGCTATGGGGACTGCTTTGCTAGCCTGGTGGATGACCTCCAGTTGGCTATTGACAGAGGGAGTGTGACTCTGCTGATCCTTTTAGATCTCTCAGTAGCTTTCAGTACCATTGACCATGGTATCCTTCTGAGTCACCTGAGGGAGATGAGTTTGGATGGCACTGTTTTACAGTGGTCCTGTTCCTACCACTGGCAGATTCCAGATGGTGTCACTTGGGGACTGTTGCTCTGCAAAGTAAGAACTAAAGGATGGAGTTTCACAAGGCCCCATACTGTCTCCAATGCTCTTTTACATCTATATGAAACCACTGGCAGAGATCATCAGGAGGTTTGGTACAGGGTGTTATCAATATGCTGATGACACCCAAATCTATATCTCCTCATCAGCTTCATCAGGAAATGACATAACTTCCCTAAATGCCTGCCTGGAGGTGGATGAGGTAATGGTCTGGTTGTGTGCTAGTTATAAAGCCCTAAACGGCTTAGGCCCTGGGTATTTAAGAGAATGCCTTCTTCGTTATGTGCCCCACTGCCCATTGAGGTCACTTGAGGAGGTCCGTCTCCAGTTACTGCCGGCTCATCTGGTGGCAACACAGAGACGGGCCTTCTCGATTGCTGCCCCGAGATTGTGGAATGCGCTCCCTGCTGAGATGCGATCCTCCCCATCCCTGACTTTTTTTTTTTTAAACATCTGAAGACCCATTTCTTCACCCAAGCTTTTTAAATTTGTAGTTTTAATTTTATACTGTTGTTTTTAAATTGTTAAACTGTTTTAACCTTTTGTATTTGTTAATTGTTTTTATGTTATTGTTAACCGCCCGGAGACGAAAGTTTGGACTGTATACAAGTTAAAATAAAATAATAAGAAAGACTGTCTGGAGCTGGGAGGCCACCACCCTCTCAATTACCTTCTCCAGCCATGGAAGGTTGGAGACAGGCCTGTACTTGCTCAGCTCTGAGGGATCCAAGGTAGGCTTCTTTAGAAGTGGTCTAATAATTGCCTCCTTAAGACTAGGAGGCATCCTACCTTCCCTCAGAGATGCATTTATGATCTCTAACCGGCCTTCTACAACAACCCCCTTGCCAGATAGTATAAGCCATGTCGGGCAAGGGTCAAGAGGACAGGTGGTGGGCCGCACCATTCCAATCAGCTTGTCCACATCCTCAGGAGTCACAAACTGGAACTGATCCAACCTAACCACGTAAGAGGAGTCGCTGGATACCTCCACATCAGATACTGAAGTAAGTGTGGAGACGAAATCTAAGGCAGCCTGAATACGAGAGATTTCCCCCCACAAAGAATTCATTAAACACATCACAGCGGGTAATCGATGGTTCCAAATTCTGATTCAAGGGCGGAGGGGCACATACTAGCCCTCTCACAACCCTGAACAATTACGCCAGATGTGAACTTGCAGATGCAATACGTGCAGAAAAGAATTGCTTTTTTGCCACATGTATTGTCTGAGCATAGGTCTTCAAATGAGCCCTATGTTGCAATCTGTCGGATTCGAGCCGAGTCTTTTTCCACCTGCACTCCAGTCGTCTACCTCACCGCTTCAGCCCCTGTAGTTCTTCCATATACCAAGGGGCCAGTTTTGAAGCACGTCGGAGAGGCCACTTAGGAGCGATCATGTCTACTGCCCCAGTGAGTTTGCTGTTCCAATTCTCCACCAGGACATCAACAGAATCGCCGGCAGAACCAACACTGAATCCCTCCAAGGCTTCTTGAAATCCTATGGGATCCAACAACCTTCTCAGGCAGACCATCCTAATCAGTCCCTCGCCCTTGCAAGGGTGGGGTGTGACTGTGAGTCCAACCTTAACCAGATGGTGGTCCATCCATGACAATGGGAAAATCACCGGAGTCCCCACCCACAGAACACCACCCTGATCAGAATGAAAAGACCAAATCAAGTGTGTGACCTGCAATGTGTGTCGGTCCCAAGATAGGCCCATAGTCATCATGGCCGCTATGAACTCCTGAGCCGCCCTGGGCAAATTGGTCCCGAAATTAACATTGAAGTCACCCAGCACCATAAGCCTGGGTGACTCCAAAACCAAACCCAAGACCAAGTCTGCCAGCTCAGTTAGGGACTCTGTTGAGCAGCGGGGCAATTGGTACACCAGCAGAAGCCCCAGTCCATCCCTGGTCCTCAAACTTTAAGTACACACATTCAATATGGTCCAACACTCTAACAGGGATCCTGGTAAGGGATATATTATTCTTGTAGATCACAACCACTCCACCTCCCTGCCCATGGTCCCTCAGCCACTCCTCAATAGAGTACCCTGGAGGGAGAAGCTGGGACCACACTGGGCCCCCAGCCTCCCCCAACCAGGTCTCTGTAATACATACCAGGTCGGCACCTTCATCCAGAATCAAATCATGGATGGTTTCTGATTTGTTCTGGACCGAGCTGGCATTACAGAGGAGCAAGGTGAGGTTCGATGGGTGGTTGGCGCTGCTCCCCAAGGTCAAAGAGCTGGCAGGACAAGCTTTGGCTGATACATCAGCTACATCCATTTTTGGATGATGGGAGTTTTAGTCTAACAACATCTGGCGACCCCTGGTTGAGAAACCCCAGGGTCTCCTCACCTCCTGGGGGCCCCCAAATCCTCTTTAGACTGTCCTGGGAGGTGTGGTTGCTGCTGACCTGCACTGTGCTGGCCAGTCGAGTGTAATTATGACCTGTGCTGGGTGCTTAAGAGACAGAAGGGAAGAGTGGGGAAAGAAATATGTGGGGTGGGAATAAGTTAGGTTGTATATTGAAATGTTTCTGCTACTGCATATTTGCATAAATATACCCCATGTGTTAAAAATGTTGTGTGTGTGTGTGTGTGTGTGTGTGTGTGTGTGTGTGTGTGTGTGTGTGTGTGAGAGAGAGAGAGAGAGAGAGAGAGAGAGAGAGAGAGAGAGAGAGAGAGAGAGAGAATATGAATGTGTGTGTAGAGGGATGATGCTGCAGCGGGAGGGGGGCCTCCAAAGGCCTTTAGGTCCAGGCTCCAAAATTACCAAAGTGCACCTCTGCTTAAGATCTACCAATACTTGAAAGGCCCTCCAGACTGAACTTCAGACCTGATGCAATGTCTTTGATTACTCTTTCCTATTGCTCTCCCGCTGCTCAGGATACAAGTGGGTTGAGGATTACAGGAGTGAGTGGATGACTTCTTTCTTGCCTAAGGTGAACTGAAAGTTTCCAGCCTGGGGCAGGTTTGTTGATGGGCTTTTGCCCAGGAACCATCCAAGACATGAAGCCAACTCTGCTACAGCTAGCTTGTTGCTGCTCTCCAGCCTAGACAGTGATCTGAAGGGACACTGGTGCTCAAAGTCTACAAATCACAGGCTGGTTTTGTTTCTACCATGATTTTCTCCTCTTGGATTATTCCCGTGGTCTCAAAAGTTAGAGTTGGAGAGATGGTGGAGCAAAGATAATCCTCAATAACAGGGGTTTCTCAACCAGATGTTGCCAGATGTTGTTGGACTACAATTCCCATCGTCCCTAGCCACAATGGTAAAAAAAAAACAACCACTATGAAATAACTAAGATATTGTGATTCTTGAAACAACAACACTCACTCATTTTCAGAGCACAGGTTGCCCCTGGCACTTCGGCAAGTGCGGCATTTTCCACACTGTGGAATAAAAAGTGGGATTACCTTGTCTCCTAGGAACAAAGAGAATAGTACATAGTTATTCTACAGCCACTCAAGACAATCAAAGTTTCCCACTATTTTAAATAGCTTCATTTTTACACCTAAAGCATACCTAATGATAACTCACTCTTGGAGGCTCACTTGGAGAGGGTTGCAGTTCAAACAGAGATCAGAGACAGGAGATGAATTCTTGAGGTTATGAATGGTGGAAAGATTATTGTGAGGTGAAAGTATCAGTGGCTTTGCTATTCATAAAACAGTTCAGAGAGAGGGAGCACTCATGAGCCTTTGGTGGAGCTGTCAAACCCTCCTTCCTGACACTGCTTGTTCTGGAAATCCACCCGGAAAACATGAAAAACATCAACATAGAAGTGCGAATTTGGTGGGGGAAGCCAAATTATCGGCAATGGACCCTCCACACATCACAGATAAATGCCGGGCCATACCTGAAGCCTCAAGGTTTTGTTCCCCCCCCCCCCAAAAAAAAGCTGTTAAAAATAGAGATTTTTTTTTACGACAGACATAATTCAGGCTAAGCCAGAATGTGCATCCATAATTTGGAGGGAAACATAGTGGTGTCTGAACTGGTCCCTGATAACCCACATCAACTTTGGGGCAAATCCAATTGATATGTGGGCTGGCACCCTCCAATCCGGAGGAGATTCAAACTAACAGCCATGTGTGTAAAAGCTCCAAGTGTTCCTGGTAATCCTGTAATATGTACCTGTAGACTAAAGCTCCAGACAACTACACAACAAGCTTATGGCTACGTCACACAGCAATAGTACCGCTCTTCCTAAAAGGCTGATGCACAACAACATAGCTCTCTAGTCTGCATGCATCCTTGTGGCAGAACCGGGGCGGAGCTTCAATAGGGCAGACAGGTCCAAAGAACCAGTGTCACCTTTTCTCCAGAGCCACCTCGCCCTGCCACAGGGACTGCCCTATGGCGGATTAACATAGTAGCAAATGTAGCATTTGCTATGGGCCCTGCGTTTTCGAGGGCCCTACACGCCCTGCTTCCAAGTGGGAATTAAAGTTAAAACTTTACTTGTTTTATTTGGTCCATGTTAGATAAAATATCCCCTTTCTGCTAAATGTGCCTTTTAAGAGAAGGCCCAGCACAGCATTTGTCCAGTGGCTGTTGCTGGTGCCTACCACATTTTTCTTTTTAGAGTGTGAGCCCTTTGGAGACAGAGAATCATCTATCCACTCTTTATTTTTCTATGTAAACCAATTTGAGAATTTTGATTGAAAAACGGTATATAAATGTTCACTGTTGTTGTGAGTTTGTGGCTTGGTCCTCCATACTCTCAAATATGGCAAATGAAAAAATTGAATTACTTTAGTATGCAAGTAAATAATTTTTGTTTTGTTTTAATATTTATGTGCATTTTTAAAATTTTCGGGCCCCTTTATAACATCGGCTACTGGCCCCGCACTAGCTTAATCAGGCGTGCTCCCCGCCCCACTGCCTCCCTTCCCACATTCATGCTGCTGCTGCTGTGCTGCTCTCTCGCGTCACACTGTGCTACCCCTTCCCAGTATGGTCTGTGAGGCTCCTATGCCTCCGCTGTGGCCAGGGGGGCTGCCCCTTCTGTGCCTCCGCAGTTGTTGCCGCTGGGGTACAGAGCCCGCTGCTGACATGGAGGGGCTGTCCATGAGAACACAGACTGCCCATGCCCACCCTACGCCACTGGGCAGAACAATTAGAACATTCTCTCTCTCTCTTCCTCCCCCACCTACCCCACACAGTAAAAAAATGACTCATTGAACCCTGACTCATTGTCAGGGTTCTTCCAAGTGCCCTAGCTAGTAGTGTAAGACTCCGACAGAAGGGTGGATCATCTCCTCTTCCTCTCAGGGCAAAGTTCATTGCAGAGAATCCCTCCCCAGCCGGCCTCCACCAATGTAAATCTGCAGCTCCCCATGCTGTGCCTGCTCCCTTGGCTCACCTCACACCCAAGCTGATTCAGTTCAATGTGCTCCTTATATTAACTATCGGTCATGGCAAATGCCCAATTATTTAAAACTCCCTACTCACTTGAAAGCTTCATCAGCGCTGGGGTCAGTTAAGCCCAGGAGCACTAGTCACCTCCCAGGACCAACATCACGTTGTGCTGGCTCTACACTGGGACAACACAGGGTTTACTGGGTGGCGAGCAGGCCACCACAGCTCCCTCCTGCCACTGGCCAATGGACTCACTCCAAAACCTTAGACACAAACTGATTGGCTGGTGAGGAGGACAGGAGGAGTGGCCATGTTAGAGATTTGCGTGCCTGATCTGGCCACACGACAGCCACCCTGTTCTCTCTGTGTGTCGTGGAAGACGGTAGCTTTGCTGTGAAGGGGTAACCGCCGTTCACCACTTAAAAAGAAACAACAATGATCATGTTGCTGCTCTAGCACTGGAGAGGTATTGCTTACAGCCAGAGAACCAAACTACCATTTTTCAATTTGTGCTGTTTTTTAAAATGCAGAGGTTCATGTCAATGGTGGGGGTGTGGAGTCTGTATTGTAGAGGGCATAATCTCTCACAGGACAAGATGTGTGGCAACAGGTTTATTGGCCAAATGCCTTTGTGGGCCCTCTTAGAGGTGGTGATGGGGGCAGTTTACCCCAGCTAACTGAGCAAAGAGACACTTTTTAAAGTGGTGATTCCCTTATATTTAGCAGAAGGAGAGCAGCTGGCCCTATCCAACTCTAGCACAGCATCCCTCCAGTGGCAGTTGCTGGTATCTGCTTTATGTTTCTTTTTAGATTGTGAGCCCTTTGGGGACAGGGGGTGGTTTTATTTATGTATTCTTATTTTTTTCTATGTAAACTGCTTTGAGAATTTTGATTGAAGAGTGGAGTATAAATACGTATGTCGTTTTATACATCAGTTATATATATCAGTAATAGCAGTAGTAGCAGTAGCAGCAGCAGCAGCAGCAACTGTAGTTGTGCTGGTGGCTGCCATCGTTTTTACCTATGATGCAATGCTTCTTTTGTATCACTGGATGCAATGGTGGGGTGGGGACAACACATTAGGGTAGTGAAATCCAAAACAGATTGTGAGGAGCTCCAAAAGGATCTCTTCAAACTGGCTGAGTGGAAAAGAAAATGGCAAGAAAATGGCAAATGCAATTCAATGTAAGTGTGAAGTAATGCACATTGGGGCAAAAAACCCAACTTCACATATACACTAATGGGTTCTGAGCTGTCAGTGACTTACTAGGAGAGAGATCTTATTCTTGGGGTTGTTGAAAGTGGCGACTCCGTGTAGGGCAGCTGTACAAACGTCAAATGCCATGCTAGGGGTCATTAGGAAGGTGACTGAAAATAAAACTGCTAGTATTATAATACCTTTATACAAATCTATGGTGCGGCCACATTTGGAATATGGTATACATTTCTGGTCACCATATCTTTAAAAGGATGTTGTAGAACTGGAAAAAGTGGCAGAAGATGATATGGGGCCTGGAGCAGTGGTGCTCTTACTTCTAGACCTTGGGGCTGAACTGAGGAGAGACAGTTAGGGATGTGTGAACCAGTTTGAGGTCGAGCCAGTTAGTCATCAAATCGGGCCAGCTCAAGGGCTCACTGGTCCAGACTCAAACCGAACAAACCGGTTTTGTACACACCCTAAGGAGAGTCAGGGGGTGGTGGTTGTCTCACCAGAACATAGGAAGCTGTCTTCTATTGAGTCAGATCATTGGTCCATCTAGCTCACTATTGTCCACACTGACTGGTAGAAGCTTGCCAAGGTTACAGTCTCTCCCAGCCCTACCTGGAGATGACAAGGAGTGAACCTGAGACTTTTTGCATGCAAGTATGCAGATGTTCTTCCACTGAGCTATGGCCCCACCCCCTAAATGGACGATCTTACAGCACTTATATGTCTCCCATATCCAATTGCAAACCAAGGTAGACCCTGCTTGACAAATGGTACAACTGATGCTCGCTACCACAAGACCAGCTCTTCTCATTTTTCATCTTATCCTTCTCCTCTCATCTTCAGAGAGATGTGTCAGTACTAAAGTCTAAATGCTCTGCCGAAGGGCCACCTTTTCTCATACCTGGTTTCACAGAAGTAACTCCCTCCCCAATGCTCTCCACGATGCCAGCTGATTCATGGCCCAGAACCATTGGCAAAGGCACAGTAAGTGCACCGCTGAGCACATGGTCATCTGAGCGACAGATCCCGGTGGCCAAAATCTGCATGAAATGAGACATTTCAGAATGGTAACCATCCCCATAAGCACAATAGTGTGTTGCAGCAAACACAAAGGGGTTTGTGCACCTTAAAGAATAACATATTAATTGTAGCATAAGCTTGCACAGACTACAATCTACTTCATCAGCATCCGTGCTAAACAGTGGTGGCTGAAATGTGTTCTTAAACCTATAACTCATGACTCAGCGAAGCTGATAGTAATTAGCCAATTCTGTTACAGGGTTAATCAGTCCTATTACAAAAAACCTCAATATCTCATATGTTGAGGGAGAGAATAAAAATCCCCATCCATACATAATAGGAAGGGATAATGGGAGGGCAAGAGTAAAAACTCACACCCTCACTCAGTAGCCAATGAATTTCATCACTTCCTTAATTTCTTCTTTAATGTTTATAGTGGGACGCAGCTGCTCTATGTACATAGCTTCCCTGATCTTCCGCCTCCTCACATGTGCCTCCACAGCCAAGGTGGATATCTTGGTATTCACTACTCTACCTTGGTCCTGTTCTTTAACATGCACTGCCCACCATTTTGTTCTTTCTTTATGCTGTACGTCTGTCATGTTCCTTGTATCCTGAAGTTCAAGATACAATGAAATTCATTGGCTACTGAATAAGGTTGCCATGCCCCCCGGAATTCCGGGTATCACCCGGATTTTAAGCATCTCATCTGGATTGCTTAGCCCACCCAGATTTGCCCAGATTTCAGTTTCCTTGGCGGGGGAAACAAAAAAAACCCACTAAGCTCTAGCCCATGTAGAAGCAGAGTTATGGAGCAAAATGTGCAGTCACTATTCTGCTCAACCTCTGGACTCAGATTAAGAGAGAAAGATCACAGGAGGGTAGCTGGGAGGGTTTCATGTTCACAAGTACAGTGATATTCCCTGAGGAATATTGCCTTGTTTGTTATCAGCAGGGGATCTCTATTGGGCAGTTGAGAGGATAGCTTGCTTTTGGTGTGAATCACTACCTGCCTATCAGGCTGTGTATTGTAATGTTTTAGGACTTCCTTCGCTTTACATTCAATGCATGCCTACTTAGAAGTAAGCACTGTTGGTTTCAATCAGATTTTCTCTCAAATAAGGGTGTACAGAATTGCAGCCTTAATTAAAAAGCTGTGCATTTTCTTTTGTTCTGTTGCTGCTGTTAATATGTCAAGGAAGATGGGCAGGCAAAGTTATCTTCCCCAACTATTGTTGGTAGATATCCAGAGCAAATACAAGTTAACAGGAAACTGAAGCTGCAAATCTGCATATGCAAATTATTTGCAAGCCAATTTACATACTATGCAAAATAGGCATCTAGATTTGGAGAGGCAGAATATGGCAACTCTAATAGAGCAGCGGGGAAGTAACTTGCTTAGGGAGAAAGAGGTTACTGGATCGAATCCCCACTGGTATGTTTCCTAGACTATGGGAAACACCGATATTGGGCAGTAGCAATATAGGAAGATGCTGAAAGGCATCATCTCATACTGCGCGGGAGATGGCAATGGTAAACCTCTCCTGTATTCTACCAAAGAGAACCACATGGCTCTGTGGGCACCAGGAGTCGACACCAACTCGATGGCACAACTTTACTTTACTTTACTACTAAGTGAGGGTGTGTCCTATTATAACCCCACCACCACTTATGAGATATGAGGGGGGTGTAAGAGGACTGATTAACACTGTAACAGGACTGGCTAATTACTGTCAGCTTTGCCGAGTCATGATTTATTGGTTTAAGAGCACGCTTCAGCCACCACCATATAGCACTGATGCTATAACATTGAAACATTTGCTATTTTTAACATCTGTTTTATTTTATTCAGCTGTGCATTAAAGAGGTCTTGGGTAAAGCTTATATTTAAAGAGTTTCAAGAAGCTTTGTTTACCTTAACCCGAACTTCATGAGCCTTTGGTGGAGCAACTTCAATTTGCTCAATGCTCAGGGGCTTCTTAATCTCCCAGGCAACGGCAGCTTTGCATTTAATGACCTGTAAGAAGAGCAGCAGGGGTCAAATAACACAGGGGTATGTCCCTGTGGGCATGTAAGGTTGTTTGGGTGGGGCAGTCCCTTTTGCAGACATAGCTGCAAAGTCGCATAAATATGTTTGGTGCATTTTCAGTGCTTGTGGTTGGGTGGCCAGTTCTTCAGTCCAGCTCTAACTACAAAGTTTGCAGCAAACAGTATGTTTGGGGGCAAGTAGTTGCTTCGGGGGCAGGATTTCAGTGACAAACCATGATGGGTGGGTGGGTGATCTATCGCCTTCCACCCATGTCTCAGGCTAATCAGGTCTCATGCACGTATTTGATCTATTTTCAACAAACCTTCGGGAAATCATCATGTAGAACATCTCACGTTTGCCACTGACATTATGACATTCAACCTGACTAAGTAAGTTGAGAGCATTTTAAAGAATCAATCTAACATGTTGCAGCTTAAAAAAAAATAAAATCTTGCCCTCCCTGAAGGATTTCTCTTCAAGAGGATTATTTTTTCAGGATTGGGCATGAAAATAAGCAGTCTTATCCCAATCAAGAGTTCATTGGAAGCTTCCACTGAGGTGGAAAGAAAAAACAAATACCTTTTGCTTTCATTGTGCGAACTAGTAGGAAGTAATGGGAGTCTTCTTCAAATCATCAAGTGTTCACTGAAAGTGTTCATTGAGGTGGAATGAAAAATCAAATACCTCTTGCTTTTGTTGTGCAAATTAGTAATGCTTGACTGCCCTGGATGGAAATTTACTTGATTTAGGTTGTGATTCTCTGCACACTCACCTAGGAGTAAGCAACATTAAATATTGGGCCAGATCGGATTGGACATCCATGCATTCATTGGCCTCCAGTACACTCAATAAGAATGTGTGTGCTCTGTGAACACGCATGACATTCCCCCTCCCCAGGGCACTGGGACCAGAGGTGCTCTTACCCCTAGACTTTGGGGCCAAAGTCCAGGGCTTCCACAGCCCCTGCCCCCCCCCCATCCTCTTAAGGCTGTCCTTGGTGGTGTGGTCGCCCAGTGGAGCATGATGGTGCTTAATTTGCAGAGGAGGGGGGCCTCTAAAGGCCTTTAGGTCCAGTCTCCAAAACTACCTAGGTGCACCTCTGACTGGGACACCTTTACATAATTGCAATGGTGGGGGGGTCATCCAAAATCCTAGTTTACATTTGTCTGAAATCCCTAATTTAAATTAATTTTAGAATGCCTAAAGGAACAATCCAGTCGACCTGCCCCCCATGCAATTAGGGGAAAGTGTCCCTGCATGCCAGGATTGGGGAAGGACATGCACAGTCATGGATGTCGCATGATCTATGTTTGACAATTTAACATCCTTTGTTAAACATAGGAAGGTGCTGTTTGAGTGCCCCCTGCTGCCCTTGCATGCAGAGACAGGACACTAATGGACTTGCACAGACATTTACCATCAGCTTTCAGCCACTGGTGCCTCCATGCCATATGACATTATTCACTTGAAGGTGGCTCTTATATTACAGGCTGGATATCCCTGATAAAATTTTTCTACATTTATTGCCAGATACCCCTAATTCGTTTTGCTAATATCATTTGAGCAGGGACCTCTAAATTAGCATCAGAATGTCACTTTAGATCGGAACTGTCTTTGGACTACAATTCCCATCATCCCCATGCAGAGTGGCCAATACTTGCTGGAGGGCCAAAGCTGTGCAGCTCTGCTTTAGATGAAACCTCATGGTAAAATGAATGTTAAACTTTTAACCGTGTGTTTTTTGTGCAAAATTGTTTTGTTTTTATATTATATTTTAAATAACAATTTACACATTTCAGGTGGATACACATATCAGGCAGTAAATAAATATGATAAATAAATATGACATGATATGATATGACATGATATGATATGATATGATGTAGGGATGTACAAAATCCCTCGGAATTCTCACGTGTTTTAGAGAGTGAGCAATAGACTAGTTTTACAGACTGAGCAAAAACTTCCAAATTCGCCTTGAAATTTCATTTTAGACAAAATTCAGGGGGAACTGCAGTTATGGGAGTGCCATGGTTTTGCTCGTCTATCCTGCACTGGTCTGCTAAAAGAGAAATGCAGAAACCACATGGGACTGGAAGGGCTGAGTTCATGCCAGTGCAGTGCAGGGAGATGGCTTCCCCTGAGTACAAAAACCATTCTAATCATCAGTCACCATGTGACTCACTATATGGTGGTCGATATGTTTCCGGGCAAAGAACAAAGTGCTGAATGGTTTAGGTCCAGGTTACCTGAGAGAGCACCTGTCTACAAGATCCCCACCGCTCAATGAGATCATCAGGAGGGATCTGTCTTTGGGTGCCACCAGTTCGTCCGGAGGTGACCTGGGATACGGCCTTCTCAGTTGCTGCCCCTGGGTTGTGAACTGCCTCCCCCGTGGAGATGAGAGAATTCTCTTCCTTGAACAGCTTCAGGAGAGCCTTAAAGACCCATCTTTTTAGCCTGACTTTTAATGACATCTAGTTTTAATTTTAATCTGCTTTTAAATTTTTATTTATTTATTTTGGTTGTGGGTTTTTTTAAAATAGTGTAAACCACGCTTAGCCACTCAGTGGGAGCTTTGCTGCTCCCACTGAGTCACGCTGTTCCCCAGAATGCCCCCAAACTGGCCCCAAATCACTGTTTTTAAAGGCGGGGAAGGAGCGATTTTGAGGCTCCAAAACACAAAATGGCGGCTAGAAATGACCTTTGAGGTCATTTCAAGCTACCCCCCAACCCACGGATACACGAGGCCGATCTGGTGTTTTTTCTTCTTCTTTTCCCCCCAACATGTGCCAAGGTCAGGTGTCTTTTACCTGACCGCAGATACGCGAATCCGTGGATGACAAGGCCCTCCTGTACCCCTTTGCATGTCAAATGTGCTATATTGGTAATAATGATTGTAAGCCAGAGTTCATGGATGCAACCAGTGGGCTTGTTGTGCTTCTGAATCAGCCACCTTCCACACATGCCAAATCAATCTTAAACTTTACCTAAAGATATGGCGGGGAAAGAAAGAAAAAAACTGAATCTAAAAAGAGATAAAAGCCCTGGGGGCAGATAAGTATACCAAAAAGAAAAAAACCCAACATTATAAAGAAATCAGAAAACATTGCTGCTGCTGCATCCCATACTTTCTCCATATCCCTGGAGACAATAGCTACAACATATGATGTAAGTTCTGCAAGTTTGTAAGATCTGTTCTTGATTCAGAATAACAAGTGCTGAGAGGCTGAGAGGGATATGGGAAAGATGAGAAGGAAACACAGTTTCTGAATGCCAAATTCATTGATTAATTTACATTGCTTAAACCACTTTGTTTTTTAAAGACTCAAAGATGTTTCATAACTGGTAAAAGATCAAATCCCACCCTCCATTATTTATAGAACCCACAATTACACACACTTAGAACAATTGTCAATTGTGCCCTACAACAGGCTCCTTTTAAAGTCCCAATGAGCTAAAGATGACTATCACCTACTGGGGAATAGCGTTTTGGCTATTCCATATTTATGAAACATAGCACATTAGAGTCACACACAGTTAGCTGGATTTATACAGAGTTATGAGATTGATTTCAGAATCTCCTTTTTTTTTAATTGAAGGGTACGGTTACAAGTGATGCTAAGAACAACCTTGAGTCTTTAACTATTTAATTTAGTACATTTATATCCCACTTTTCCTCCAGGTTGCACAGTGCGGTGTAAATGGTTATGTTTATCCTCACAACCACCCTGTGAGGTAGGCTAGGCTGAGAGATAGGTGACTGGCCAAGAGTCACCCTGTACGTTTCATGACTGAAAGGGGATTTGAACTTATTTATTTATTACATTTCTATACTGCCCCATCCAAACGGCTCTGGGTGGTGCACAGCAGCAACTTGGATCTCCCTGGTCCTACTCTGTTGAAAAAAGAGATATATTTCTGTTGAAAAGCAATATATAAATATTCATTGTAGTAGTAGTAGTAGTACTCCAACACTCTAACCACTATACCACACTGGCTCTTGGATGTGTCAGTTGTGAAAGACATCCACAGGATAGAGAGCAGAAGAGAGGTGTTTTCAAATAACGTGGACATGCATGCCAGGAAAGATTTTGCATAAGAACTAGATCTGGCAGTCCAAAACAAAATTCCAGTTCTAGTGCCATGAGTAAAAGCCACCTACTCCAATGTAAACTATGCTTTTGCGTGCACAAAAATGCAGCTTGGCAGGACATTCGAAAATAGTTAAGCAATCTCGGCAATAAATACTTATTAGCTAAGGTATGTTTTTACTGGCAAGATGGGAAGCTGCTGAGGTCTGCTTTTTAAGAAGTTTTGAAACCGAGGTCATTGTACTCAGTCTTAATTTTAGGAATCCAGAGCCAAGCAGCACATCAATGACACCCTGAGGATTATGGGTGTCCTTCTAGTGAAGCATGAAAATGTCTATTTGTATTTATCACATAAAGCCTGCATTCTGGGGAAAAAGCAAGAGGTGATTTCATTAAAACAGGCAATTCTATGCTTTACATTCTTTAGGGGACTGATATATCTGCTCCCAGCTGCAACATATGTTGACTGTTAATCTAATATTTGCATTTCATATGGTCAAGAGGAAATCTCTCTGGGGAAATTTAACTCCCAGTCCTTGATCTGCACAATGACTTGCTACGCCCCCGCTTGCTTTAACATATTTTGAAAGACAATAATGCTTTTTCTTGGTGTATGCATGCATCTAGGTGAAAAAGAAAAGGGCAGCTCCAGGTGTGTGATCTCGCTCCACAGTCCTATCCAATTGTTAAGGATAAGAGCCATGCAGTACATAATGCATTGCTTCTGTAAGAGTTAGATGCTCTATTGTTAGAGTTATTGCATTACTGTCTGATTGATTTCAGTGCTTAAGGACTGATTTCAACGATTCAGTTGAAATCAGTGGGCCTTAACATTGGCTGAATCATGCCCTCAGAGGCGCCCTTACCCCCGGACCTTGGGGATCTGGTCCATGGCCTCATAGCGAATGGGGGGGCTCCCCAAGTGGCCTGCTGCCACCCCGCCACCCCCTGCCACTCTTTCCACCAGTGTAGGGGTTGCTCCCGGGAGGCAGACCCTCACATAGACTGAGCGCCCCTGTGTAGGCTGCAGGCTTCCCACAAGGGAGTGCTCTGGAGAAGCACTTCTCTGTTTTTGAGCAAAGTTTATGGAGTGGACTGAAGGTAAAGGAAGGGAAGTGTGGGGAGAAGTTTTGAGGTGGGGAGGGGACCTGTGGTGGAGGAGGGGGGACCTCTGAGGTAGTGGAGGTGGCGTTGCTGCTGCTGCTGCTGCTGCTCCGGGAGGAGCGCGGGTGGAGGCTTCCGTGTGTGCCATCATTGGAAATGGCGCATTTGGCCACTGCCGGTGGCCTGGCAGGCACTTCTCTGTACTCACCCAGTGCCCAGCCACGGATGTCACCAGGGCCTGCAGGCCAGTTGGAGCTGGCGAGCGCGTCCAGGCCGTGGCGTGGCAGCCGGGAAGCAATAAGCCGGCCCCAGGGAGCCAGAGTTGTGGCAATGCCAGCGACCCCAAGTTGCCTCTGTTGCCTCGCTCCGGCCCTGCCCAGCCCAACCCAAGCCCCAAACTTGCTCCAGCTTCTCAACAAGTGCATGCTGGCAGCAGCGATTTGCAAAACATGCCAGCGTTTAGCGTGCGAGAAAATGCCACGTGTGCAGCAGCCCTGGGCTAGGGCAGCTCGTTGTCTGCATCAAGACCCTGGTTATTGGCCTGGAAGCCACTCAACATTTTAAGGAGGGGGCTCGCGGCCAGGATGGGGGCCCTCCAAAGCCCCTCGAGTCTGGGCTCCAACATTACCTAGGTGCGCCACTGCATGCCCCGCTTTTATTTTAACCCATAAGACCCTTTCAAATGTCCCTTTGCTGTGTGAATTTTCTAAACCAAACAAAGTTTCATTGCACTGCACTCACACATTTGCTGTGATATTGTACTTCCATCCCCTCTTCCAAACTGGTGGTCTCTTCCTGGCTTCTGCAATATTCTCTATGTATGCTGTTTCTCCAGCTACTGTGTTTTGCCTTTTATAAAGTTTTCATGACAAAACTGCAGCCAGGTTGCAGTCGGTCATTCTCAGACTCGCTGACTTTTTAAAATCATGTTGTATTAAATTTCCATTCATGAAACAAACCCAAACAGAACAAAATTCAAATTACTTTGGAAATCATTTCTTCCACAACAGAGAGTGCGTCGGCATTAATTTTGTACTATGGACACCAATGAAGAATCAGTTTTCAGCTGTCTACTTACTTTGCCTGCAGTGCTCATGATGCTTCTTGCTCTGTTTTGCAGTCCTGTTGCTTTCTGTTTAGTTTGCTTTGGAAAATCAGTAGCCTGAGCAATCTCTTTGTTGGTCAGTAATGTTGGAGAGCTTGCTTGCTTTCTGGTTCCCCTGCAAGTTATAATTGCATGAGTCTTGGCTTTTTATCCTCAAATCCATTCCCAGGCCCCGCCCCTGATGCCAGAAAGAAGATAAACTAGACCTCACCGCTCCTCTACTGAATCTCACTTCCAAGCTCCTGTTTAGGAGCATTAAAATATTAGGAGGAGTAGGTTGAATGGTCAACATATTTCAAGTAGTGCTATAAACAAATGTGGCATTTTGCATGCAAAGATGTGCCAAAGGAAACAAAATCATCATGCTCTGTTTGAAGAAGCACAGATTAAAAAAAAAAAAATTCATTAACCTCCATAGAGGAAGAGAGACAACACTGGAGTTGGCTAGCATGTTTTTCTCTGGGCCAGTCTAATGTGGGGGGATGGAGTAGAAGGGGTGAAAGGTAGCACTTCAGTTGTAGAAGGTATCCCCCAGGGATGTTCACCTACCACCAACACTCCTGAGTTTTAGCTACAGGTGGAAACATTATTATTTGCCAGAGGTTTTGACTGATGCAGATGACTTTTTTGCCATTTCTGAGCATTATATGAGTTCTTATTTTGATTTGGGTCACCCATTTTGCTATTTTTTAAAATTGTGCTCATGTGTTGTCATAGATCAATAATCAGAAGAAGCAATTGCCATGATCTCTGTGGCATTTTTTCAATTGCTGAGTTCACAGTAACCATGGGTGTCTACACCCATGATTGCCTAAGACATATATTTAATATTTGTCCCTGGGTACTATAGGAGCTTTTAAAAAGCCCCCCTATTATTTTTTGTTTGTCTGTTTGATCTATTTGTTTTTTGTTTGTCTATTTGATCAATAATTTGATTGATTTTTATACCCAGCCATCACCCAGATGGCTCTAGGCAGTTCACAAATATAAAAACAGATTTTAAAAAACCCACAAATAAATAACTCATTAAAACAAAATTAAAACCTGTTAAAAATCATTCCAGTACTCACTAAAGGCCAGGCTAAAGAGGGGACTTCACTTAAGATGGTGCCAAAGCAACGACTCTCCATGGGAGTTCCATTATTCTGATTTGATTTTACTTTTTTTGGCCTGCAAATTGACTCAAATTTTAATTTATTTGTGCTTTTATGGCTCCTAAGGCAGTTGGCCTCCTTTGGGATTACATATTGTTTAAATTTATTTTTCCTTGGAATATAAATAACTAGTTGTATCTGAAACCTGCACTTTTCTTGCAGTCTGTATGTCCTGCTTTGCTGATAATGAGGAGGAGAAAAACATTAAGAAGCAGCCCAGTCAGCTAACAGACTCTAATAAGCACTCAGAGCACTCCAAAATTGACAGATATTTGATCCCTGCTGAAAACAAAAGTTCTATTTACTCACTTGGTACTGTCAACAAATTTTCTATACTAGACAACTATTTGGCAACTATACTAGACAACTATTCCGGACACAATAAATCAATCTCCAGTACCTGATCGGGGAGCCAAGCCTTTAAAAGGAAGA
The DNA here is from genome assembly GCF_027244095.1 of Hemicordylus capensis. Classification (NCBI taxonomy): domain Eukaryota; kingdom Metazoa; phylum Chordata; class Lepidosauria; order Squamata; family Cordylidae; genus Hemicordylus; species Hemicordylus capensis. Next base: position 30,761,470 of record NC_069661.1, on the reverse strand, counting down.
AATCCTCTTCATCTTCAATCCAAGCCCTCCTTGGAAAACTTGATTGCACAACTTGGTGAAACCTTAATACCATCACAGGAGGACTTCACAAATGCGGGTACATCTAGGGAGAATCGGAGAACAAATTTAACTAATGATTCCCCAGACTACACTCCGGCCACTATCACCTCCTGCTCTCTCCTTACTGCAGAGACAACTGTTGCAATTTTCTAAAGGCTTTCATCAATATCTGGAGAGTTGGATTCTGTTAAAGCACTACTGGAGGAGGATATAGTTAGGAACACTCCCTTAGGGCTCAGGACATCTTGAATAATGGGGACTGGTCTTCTACGGCAAATGCTGCTTGCACTCTTTCTCAGAGCAGCTGCTCTAACTGCCATAAGGTTGTCAGTGGTAAAGTCAACAAAGTTCTACAGCCTTGTCATATTATGCTAACAGTTGTCCAAAGCAGACTTAATTCTGGCTGGTGGGATAATAAACAGTCTATCACGTACTCCTTAAATAAGCTGATGCATTGTAAAATTCCCAGTGGGGATCTAATTTTTTATGAGCGTTTACCAAGCACTCACTCTGAATTGAGACTTTTGTTTTTTAAACATCTTTCATTCCAAGAATGATACTATAAGTAGGCTATCTTACCTGCGAGAGTTCAAGCTTTTCCCAAAGAGATGGCTCAGTAACTCTATTGTACAACCCAGCGGCGGCTGGTTCAGGTGCCTCCAGAGGGGAGGCAGGAGGCATCTTTAATTCTAAATTACGAGGTGCTTACCTCTCCTCCCACTGCACCTGAAAGCTGATGTGAGCAGCGGTGCGCTGCCCAGCACCCACTGTGGTGGAGGATTGGCTCCATCACTCAACTGGCCTCCGCACATACATGGAGGCTATTTGCTGGCCACGCAAATGGCCTCTGCCAACTCAGTGGCGGAGCTGATCATCTGCCACAGCGAGTGCTGGGCAGCACACCACCGCTCACAAGAGCTTTCAGGCGTGGTGGGAGGAGAGGTAAGCACCTCATAATTTTAGAATTAAAGCTTTAAACGGAGGCCTGCAGGTCTTACCCTGCTGCAGCACTGTTGGTTCTAAAAAGCTGTACTGTGCAGCTGCGGTGCTGCTCCCAGTAGCCCACATGCTGTATCTACACACACATGGTCACCACGCATGTGCAGCGTTCATGTGCATGCCAATGCCACATGCGGGCTACTGGGAGCAGCACCGCAGCCACGCCATGTGGCTTTTTAGAACCAATTGTACCGGCGGAGGAGCCGTTAAGACCTGCATGCCTCCTTTTAAAGCTACCGCTCACTCCCCACCAAAATGATTTGGCTGCAACAGCTCAAATAGTTTTGGCACCTCTGTAATGAGGTGCCAGAACTATTCAGGCACTACCTAGTTCATCTAGGAGTCATCTAGGGGAGACCATATTACTCCTGTGTTGAAAGAACTACACTGGCTGCCGATACATTTCCAGGCAAAACACAAGATAATAATAATAATAATAACAACAACAACAACAATAATAAAAAATACAAGATGCTGGTGATTACCTATAAAGACCTAAAAAGTTTAGGCCCTGGGTATTTAAGAGAACATCTTCTTCCCCATGAGGCCCCCCCCCACCTGTTAAGATCATCTGGAGAGGTTCGTCTGTGGTTGCTACCAACTCTTTTGGCGGCTACTCAGGAATGGGCCTTCTCCGTTGCTGCCCCTAGACTTTGGAATGTGCTCCCCATTGAAATAAGAGCCTCCACATCTCTGGCAGCTTTTTAAAAGGCACTGAAGACACTTTTATTCACCCAGGCTTTAAATTAGACTTATAGTTTTAATATTTTTAATGTTGGGTTTTTAATGTTAGTGATTTTAATGTTTAAATGGTTTTAATTGTTTAATTTATTTAATATTTTTAATTATTTTAATTGTAAACCGCCCAGTGATGCAAGTTTTGGGCAGTATAAAAATATGTTAAATAAATAAAAATAAATAAAATAGTTCATATAGGATTATCAGTTTCAATGAGTGAACAGGTCTCCAAAACCCTAAATTCTGAGATATTTTATCAAATTTGTTCTCCCATTATAGGCAGTACATTGAGTACTTCTGTGTTAGAAAATGTTAAGACAATTATAACAAGTCATTCAGGCCTTGCTCCCAGTTTTATCTTCAACTAAATCTTCAAAACCTGTAGGTTATAATTTGCCTTGCAAATAATGGTTTGATTTGGAGTGTCAAACTGCAAAAAGGCACTTATTACATCATGTAATTTGTATAGGAAATATCCAGTTCTTTACACTCCTCAAGAATTCATTAAGCCAAAAAAACCCAAAAACCCTCAATATAAATTATTTTAAATTTTTTTAAAAAGGGTCACTAGCAGATCTTCTTGGCAACAACTTATTTCTTCCATGCATTCGAAAAAGCTCAACTCTGTTTTGGTACCTTATAGCCTCACACCCAACTAAAAGACCTTCCATTCCTTCTTGCCGTATTCCTGCTGGTGTATGGAAAGATCATTTCCGCACTTTATATGCAACGGAGGGAGACTCCAGCACAGCTTTAGGATTAGACCCTAGCTGTCTTCCCTGTGTCATGTGCAGAAATTGCCACATTGATTAAGCAACTGAAATCAGGCAAAACATCTGGTTGTGGTTTTATTTCATTTGAAGATCTTAGTAATAATCTCGAGAGGTGGACCCCTGTAATAACTAACCTCCCTTTTTACAGCAATCAATCATCTCAGCACAATGACAAACAATTGGGGCTTAGCAGCATTCATTATTCCAAATGGCGCAGTGGGGAAATGCTTGACTAACAAGCAGAGGGTTGCTGGTTTGAATCCCCACTGCTACTATACCAGGCAGCAATGATATAGGAAGATGCTGAAAGGCATCATCTCATACAGCACAGGAGAGGCAAACCCCTCCTGTATTCTACCGAAAGAAAACCTCGGGGCTCTGTGGGTGCCAGGAGTCAAAATCGTCTTGACGGCACACTTTACTTTACACGGCATACTTTACTTTACCTTTATACATAAGAGAGGCAAAAGGGACTTACCAGCAAATTATCATCCCATTAGCCTCCTGAATGTTGTAAGAAAGATGTATGCAAGTCTTTTGCTTATCAAATTTCAGGACTGGCTAGAGAATTATATCAGTAGTAGTAGTAATAGGAGGAAGAGGAGGAGGAGGGAGGAGGGATTACTTTGTTCCCACCATGAATAAACTATTTTTAGCTAAATCCTGAGCTCAGCTCTTTTATAGGGCCCAGCTTGTCAGAAGCTAAACTTTGACAGATTTAACCCAGGGTTTTTACTAAGCCTGGGGTATGCCAAAGCCAAAATGGTCCTTAAGTGAAGTATTTTAGATGTGGGTGGGCAAATTTAACACTTTGATTCCCAAGGGAGTATTCATTGGAAGCCAACCTATTATCCATGCCTGGAGATTGTCATCCGCTCCTCAGCCTCCATCACAGTTTTTACAAAACAAGTAAACCATCTCTTCACCCAGGTTTTTAAATGAAAGTATTGTTTTTGCTGCTGCTGCTGCTTTGTGTATTACTGTTTTATATAGGTTTTTAAACTATAGAGATATATTCATATTTTATATTTGCACTTTTGTATTTTAATTGAATATTGTTTTAATTATATTGTAAACCACTTTCAGATTGTTTTAATGGAAAGCAGTATAGAAATTGAACAATAAGTGTGTGTGTGTGTGTGTGTGTGTGTGTGTGTATGTATATATATATATATATATATATATATATATATATATATATATATATAAAAATAAAGCTAAAGTAAGCACCCTGTGATATTTAGGAACTGCAGTTTGTGTTAAATATCTAACAGGATTAGAAGTAATTATATAATCCTGGTAGATATTTAACACAAATTGCAGTTCCTAAATATCACAGGGTGCTTACTTTAGCTCGTTTTAATGTGTTACTCTTTACAGTTTTGGAATATAAGTTTAGAAAAATCCCATTGCCCTTGTGTAACAGTGCAATCGAATCCATATCTCATGTTTTATTATATTTCAGGTTTTATAGGTATTCTCGGCACCATTTCATATTTCCTCTTTTAATCAATTTCCCAGGCCATAAAGAATCATTTTATGTAAAATTTTTGCTCTCCAACCAGAAGGATGAGATTTCCTTAAATGTTGCCAGGTTTTGTCTGATTGCTAGTAAGATTTGACATCAGAAAGTAGTTGCCTTATACAGGTTGCATGTAGGGGGTTAAATTTATTTTGTATAGTATCGCTAGATACTATGAGTTATGTTTTGCACTGTGATTAATATATTTTTCCTTCTCTCGTTCAGCCTGTAAGGTGTTGTTTGCTGGTCTATGACTGTATCAGTAAAGATTGATTGATTGGACGGCCAGGCTAAAAAGTTATGTTTTAAACTGCAGCCACTTTTCTTGCCCATGTAGCAGCACACCAGAAAAGGAATACAGAAGCAGAAGGCTCGAACATGCTTTAGCCAAAGAGGCAGAAATGCTGAGGTTGAACCTCTTGCCCCAGTCACTTACCCATAGCAAAATGCTCAGAGGAGGACAAATTCCTACCTTACACTTGAGCACACTTCAGGAAGGAGACTCAGAAATTGAAGCATTAGCTTCAAAAGGGGCAGATTCCACAGGAAAGTTCAAAACAGAACAAGTGGAATGGATCTGGTGGGCTGTAGGACCCAGCGGAGACCACCACTGGATCATCCCCACAAAGGTCAAGAATGAACTCATACAGTTTGTTCATGATGTGGGACACAGAGGGGGAAAGCCAACATTAGAGTACAACAGACTGGATTGTGGCCAAAAAGTGTGGACACTTTTTGTGTCAGATTTTTGTCATGTGCATGTGTGAAGAATTATTATTATTATTATTATTTATGTATTCAATTTCTATACCGCCCTTCCAAAAATGGCTCAGGGTGGTTTACACAGAGAAATAATAAATAAGATGGCTCCCTGTCCCCAAAGGGCTCACAATCTAAGAAGAAACATAATATAGACACCAACAACAGTCACGGGAAGTACCGTGCTGGGGATGGATAGGGCCAGTTACTCTCCCCCTGCTAAATAAAGAGAATCACCACATTAAAAGGTGCCTCTTTGCCAAGTTAGCAGGGAAACTATTTTGAAATCCATATTTTGAAACCATATTTTGAAACTATTATTGAAACCATATTTTGAAACTATTTTGAAACCATATTTTTTGAAAGTACAGTGCCGATCACCAAACAGTAAAAGAGCCCATCCAACACCAATGCAAAATAATGAGTCACGTGCAAAGTGATTACATGGGACCCCTCCCCATGACAGCCAGAGGCCATGGAATTTTGCCATGTGATTCTGGACCATTTCAGTAAGTGGATTGAAGCTATGCTCACCAGAACAAACTGGTTCACCACTGCAGTACTACATCACTGCAGTAACCGCCACGGCATTTTAAAATGTTGTTTGCAGCGGATTCAGGGTGCCTAAATACTTTGATTCTGATAGAGGAGGTTTGTACACAGGCCACGTAATGCAGGAACTCTGCAAAGCCCTAGACATCAAGGGCCGCCACCCTCAGTCCTCAGGTTTAGTGGAAAGATCCAATCAAACCATTAAGGAAGCCCTGAGGAAATTTGTTTCTGTCAGTGGCAAGAACTGGGATGATTGCCTCCTGGCTATCCTCATGGCTCTCCGAGGGTCTAAAATTGTACATAGACACAGCCCCCAGGAGATAATGATTGAACATATGATGTGCATGCCAGAGTCATGGTGGCTAGGTGTAGAACGCCCTACTCAATGGGAACCTCAAGTTGGCATAGAGCAATAGATTCAAGACGTAGTTAAACAAGTCTCAGACATGTGCCTGCAAGTTTCTCAGAAATTAGGAATCACCCAGCAGGATACATTCAAGCAGAAATTAGGAATCATCCAGCAGGATACATTCAAGCATCTCAGCTGGGGCAACAACCCTATAGTTTGGGATGTTGGACAAGTAGTAATGTATAGCAATTTTTTAGCTAAACAGCACTCAATGTCCCACCACTAGGAAGGCCCCACTCGCACAATGTACAGAGTCAGCCCAAGTGTTTACCAGATTGAATTACCCCAAGGCATTAAAGGAGCGCCTTGGTGTAAATGGTTTCATTCTTTGCAGCTCAAACCATGGAAGGGAGCCCCTTCTCCATCAAAGGAACCGGGGGGCCCTGGATAAACAATAAATCTGTTTTCCTCACTAAGTGTTATCTATTGCTTTGAAGCTGTTGCCTTTGGAAGCCACATTTTACTCCAGCAGCATTCTTTTCCCAAGTAAGGATGCAATCCAGAGCCCAGTAACCTCAGTTCTTCGACGTGGTCTCTGTGCTTTACACGAATGGGCTTTGAGCCTGTGCAGAGACCACATCGGAGCTTCCAAGCTAGAGTTCTAACTTTTGGCAGTAACCCCGCCCCCTCGGTATATAGGCAGCTGTGCGGGCTTTCCTCCTCAGTCTTTCTTCTTCCGAGATTGAAGACACATCGTTGAGCATTCCTTGCTAGATCGCACTGTTAAGTATCTACCCTTGCTGGTTTTTACCCTTTTTTTGTTCAGTGTTTCCCCTCGTTAGCGTTTTTATTTCATCCCTGGTACCCCCACCCCACTTAGTACGTTTTCCCTCGAATTCGCTGTTCTGTCGTAGCCCTTGGGCCTGGCGTGTTACGGTTTTCTCCAGTCCTTCTCCGGCCTATGGCCAAGACTACAAAATTCAAGCAGTGTGGTCGCTTCAAGTCCAAAATCCCTTCGATCGACGGCCACAAACTTTGCCCTTTTTGCCTGGGCGCAGCCCATAAAGTCGGCTCTTGCCCTCACTGTGCTGCCTTTACCAAACAGGCACGCAAGAATCAATTGACTTCGTTCTTGGCTTTGGGAACAGGCCTTCAAGTGTTCGGGCCCGGACAAACCACCTACTATGCAGGCCTCTTCAAGCACTTCTCCTTTGGCTCGGGGCTTGCAGCCCGTTTCTTTGCCACCAGGGATCTCGGAGAACACACCAGAGGCCAAAGTACCATTCAATCCAGTGGCTCGGGTTTCGACTTCGGTACCGAAGAATTCTGTGGCAGTATTGATCTCGACAGCGGCACTCATTGAACCGTACTCTGTCCAAACAGCCAAAAAGAAAAAGAGAAAGAAGGCACATCATGCTCCTACGGAGCCTCCTAAAAAGAAGCACAAATCGACCTACGATACCGAACATCAATCCCGTACGCTCCAGACTGAGACTATTCTGGATGCTGAGGTCACCTATGCATCTAGTCCCCATGATCCCGTATACGAATCCGAGCAGGAATCTGAACCCGAGGACCTTCCACCGGAACAGCCCTGTAGATTGTCCAATCGGGAACTTGAAGCGGCCCTTGACAAACGCTACGCCCATCAGGTCGAAGAAGAGGCGGACTATCTTTATACCCACCAGGAGGTTCACCAACACTGCCGAGCCTCGGCCGCTATGGAACCACCTCTTTGGCATTCTGCCTCGCCCCAGCCATCGACCTCGTACCGTCCTTGATACTGAATCCACGCTCGGAGGCTACGGTCCTTCCTCCTCTGCCTCCACCTCGAACCACGTCTCTGCTACCACCGTGGGTCCCACCGAGAAGTTCCCCCGTGCAAGCAGCCATGGCTACGATCACCCCGGATTCTAGATCACCTCCTACTCGGCTTCGAATCCGACCCCTTCCCCTTCTGATCTCAAGTGACTCCTCGGACTCGTCTTCGGATGACGAGGGACCAGAGTCCTCAATCTCAGACAGGATATCGTGCTCGTCGCCCCCTACACTTATAGTGGAACCGAGGCCTAGCTCTCCCTCGGAAGATTTCTGAATCTACACTGACTTCATCTCTTGTACGGCTACCTCCCTGGGAGTGCAGCTTTCCCAAGGAGATAAATCAGAGCCGGACCCTCTCTTCCAATTGATTGAGGATAATGCCCAACCATTGGTATCGCTTCCTTTGAATCCGTCCATCCTCAAGATTACCAAGGCCTCTTGGTCAAAGCCCTCCTCCCTTCCCCAGACATCGAAGAAACTAGATTCCTTCTACAGGGTGCATGCTTCTGCTGATCAGGAGGATTCCTTTCTGAAACAGCACCCTTCTACTGACTCCATCGTAGTAGAGTCCTCACTCTCCAAGTTCCATGGATATACCTCTTCCACCCCACCTGACAAAGAAGGAAAGAAATTGGACACGTTTGGGAGGCATTTATATTCAATTTTATCTTTATTGACCAGAATTGAAAATTATCAGGCTTACTACGCCAGATACCATTCTTTTCTGTGGGACCATGTTGCCCCATTCTTGGACCATGTGCCCGAAGAACAACAGGGCCCAGCTAAAGCTTTCCTCTGTGAAGCCATGCAGGTCACAAAACAGGAACTCTACGCAACCTGTCACTTAACAGAAGGCGCTACTAAGGAAAGGCATCCTCAGTTGCTCTTCGTCGGCACACCTGGCTTAGATCCTCCGGCCTTATGCCCAACGCCAGATCCAGAGTGGAAGATCTTCCCTTTGATGGTTCTTCCCTATTTGGAGAAAAGACTGCTGATACCCTTCAAAAGGTCCAGAAACTTCATAACACGGCCCGCTCTATGGGGCTCCAACAACCTTCATCCCAGCCTTATAGGCCCCAGAAATGGCAGCAGCAGCCATACTCCTCTAAACAACACTACTACCAATCTCAAGACAAATCCTTTCATCTCACCAGGTACCAACCATACAGAAAGCACTCCAACTTCACCAGCTCCAAGCAGCAACAGCGCTCTAAGGGGTCCCAGCCCCAAACTAAGAGACAATGACTTGAAACCCCCTCTCCAATGGGGCACCAGAATCTCCCCTTTCATTTCCACCTGGGAAAATATCACCACAGACTCCTGGGCTCTTACCATCATGAGGGTCGGATATGCTATAGAGTTTACATCCACCCCACCGTACAATCCTCCACTCCCCACACCAGCCACCCCGGCTCTCCTTGAGGAAGTCGACTCTCTACTTGCAAAATCTTCAATAGAACTGGTTTGCAACCTGCAATCCCTGGGTTTCCATTCCCTATACTTCACAGTACCCAAGCCGGACAGCTCCCTCTATCCCATCCTGGATCTCCGGGAGCTGAACTCCTATGTCACTTACCGGAGGTTTCGTATGGTCACTATTCCCACCATCATCTCCCTCCTATACAGGAACCAATGGTTCATTTCAATAGACCTCAGAGATGCCTATTATCATGTCACCATCAGACCTCAGCACTGTCGTTTCCTCCGCTTTCAGATAGTGGACACCACTTACCAGTTCCGCTCCCTCCCCTTCGGGCTGGCATCTGCTCCACGGGTGTTCACCAAATGCATGGCTCCAGTAGTGGCGGCCCTGCAACAACAGAACATTCAAGTTTTTCCATATCTAGACGACTGGCTTGTGGTAGCCAACAACCCACAATCCCTGTTGCAGGATCTCCGCACGGTCATTGATCTCCTTTCCAACCTGGGGCTCCAGGTGAATTACGAGAAGTCGAAACTCAGACCTTCCACAACCATAGAATTTTTGGGGATCATCTTTGACTCCATCCAGTCAAAAATTTTCTTACCTCAGTGCAGGATCCAAGCTATCCTGGACTTGTCATCCCACCTCCTCTACCACCCGCGTCAGTTAACTCGAACAATTCAGCGCCTATTGGGCCACATGGCTTCAACCACCTACATCCTCCCTCATGCTCGTCTATGTGCAAGGATGCTTCAACACTGGTTCCTCTCCGTAGTCTTCCCACATGAAGACTCCGTCACCCATATCCTAACGCTCTTGCCTCCAGTCCTACTTACCCTCTGGTGGTGGACGGACCTTGCCAACCTCAGCATCAGCTCCCCCTTCCAGCCCCTGTGTCATGCCCTTCTACTCACTACGGACGCGTTCCTGGACAGCTGGGGTGCCCATGCCAACAACCACAGCATCCACGGCATCTGGTCCCCGACTGAAGCCGCGCACCATATCAACCACCTTGAACTGCTGGCCATTTTCAAGGCTCTGAGAACTTTCCTTCCCCTGATACGAGACTCTCATGTTCTGGTCCAAACGGAAAATACTACCACCAAGGCCTACCTAAACAGGCAAGGTGGCACCTCCTCCAGCCCCCTCCTGTTCCTAGCCATGGAAATGTGGCTCTGGTGCATTCACCACGGCATCACTCCCCTGGCGGTCCACATTCAGAATCAGGACAATGTCACAGCAGACAGATTGAGCAGGACTCAGACAGCATCCCACAAATGGCAACTACATCCCCCCACACTCCGCTCCCTCTTCCGCCGATGGTTCCTCCCAGAAATCGACTCTTTGCATCAGAGGCCAATGCGCAATACCACCTGTATTGCTCCAGGTCCGGGATCGGACCCAACTCCCTTGGGGACATGTTTGCCATGAACTGGGCACGACGTCTAGTCTATGCCTTTCCTCCCATTCCTCTACTTCCTCGAGTCCTTCAGAAGATCTCTCAGGATCGACTGCATTGCATATTCATTGCCCCGTGGTGGCCCAGGAGGCCTTGGTTCCCCCATCTCCTCCACGTCTCCAATCATCGGTACCACCACCTGCCACACACCCCTCGCCTCCTCTCCCTGCAGGGCAGTCGTCTCCTCCATCCACACCTACAACGTCTCCACCTCACGGCTTGGCACATAGTCCCAACTTGCCCATAGATCTACAGAGGATAGTCAATGCTTCACATAAACCTGCTACTGTCACCTCCTATTCCCATAAATGGTCTCTCTTTTGGAAATTTCTAAAGGACAGGGACGTGCCCCCTCACTCTGTTTCTGTAGAACATGTTTGTTCTTACTTACTGTCCCTCAAGGAGGCTGGGCTGAAGATGCCTGCCTTGCGTGTTCATCTCGCAGCCATCGTGGCTAACTCCCCTCCATCTACGCCATTGTGGTTCCAACACCCCACGGTCAAGCGTTTTCTTAAAGGACTCACTCACCTCTACCCGGACCCACCAGTCATGGCACCTGCATGGGACATGACTTGGTGCTCTCCTCTCTCATGTACCCTCCCTTTGAACCTATGGCCACGATTTCTCTGGACCTCCTTTCCTGTAAAGGGGCCTTCCTCATGGCTATCACTTCCGCCAGGTGGGTCAGTGAATCCAGAGCACTTAGAGTCGACCCGCCAACCTGCTTACAGGTTGCTTACCTGTAACTTGGGTTCTTCTAATGGTCATCTGTGCTCTAACACGCCCACCCTTCCTCCCCTCTTCTAATGTCTTTTCTGCTAGTGTTTCAGATTGGCAGACTCAGAAGACTGAGGAGGGAAGCCCGTGCAGCCACCTATATACTGGGGGGCGGGGTTACCGCCAAAAGTTAGAACTCTAGCTTGGAAGCTCTGATGTGGTCTCTGTGCAGGCTCAAAGCCCATTCATGTAAGAGCACAGATGACCACTAGAAGAACCCAAGTTACAGGTAAGCAACCTGTCGTTCTCAAGGGAAAACCTTCTCTATTTACTCCCTTCATACACATGTTGACATGCCTTGTTTTGATGCCCACATATGAATACAATGAATATTTATATACCACTTTTCAACAGAAGTTCCCAAAGCGGTTTAAATAGATATAAAAAATCAAACAAATAAATAAAATGGCTTTCTGTCCCCGAAGGGCTCACGATCTTCAAAAAATAAAATAAAATAAAATAATCACAGGAAATGTCCGACAAAAGTTGCAAAATGCACAAGGTATGGAAAAGAAGGAAATCCTTTCCCTCCACAACAGATACAAAACCATTCTCTCCCCCGCCCCTGCTTAAGGAGCAGGATGGATAGACAAAGGAATAGAAAAGATAGGATCAGACACCTCCGGGCATTACAAGCTTTTAGATGGATCAGAGCCAGCAGGAAAGCACACATTATGAGCAATGCACATGAATACCTCAGCACCTTTTATAGATCAGTAGACCCAAATTCGTATAGCCTGCATAGCTATTGACCCACAGATCTCCAACATCCTGCCCTCTGGTTTCAGGTCAATTATGATAGCCCTGAGGGTCCCCTTGCCACAACAAGGATTATTGTTTATAGATATAGGTGGTCCAGATGGCAAATAAGATGAAGACCTCTAGGGTATTCCAATTTTGGATAGGGAGACAACAGCAAAACAAGATAATATTCTGATTATCATTGAAGAAACTGTTCTCCTTTCAGAGGTGGGGGTTTTGGAGCCTTGGGAGTTGGACCCTTCCCATCCTCAACCTAATTGCAGTGTGCTTCTACACTTCCTGTGTTGTGCCACCACAGCCCCTATGCTGTCAGCAAGGTGCCATTCGCATTCCAGATGCCTTGTTTCAGATTTAATCACAGTGATTTATCGCTATAAAGTTGTATGTCCATCGTAAAAAGGTTGCTGTATTTTCGAGCTGTTAGTTTTCGCGACACTGCTCCCCCTACTGGTAGAGGTACATTTTGAATGCGATTTTGTCATAATTTGGAAAGCCACAGTGTGAAACAGGATGCTGGACTAGACAGACCTTGGGCCTGATCTGGCAGAGCTTTTTTTATGTTCCGAGTCCCTAGGCTGTCCATAATCAGACACCTTCATATGAAACTGGTTCTTCCTATGTAGCACTTTCATTTTCAAGCAATAGCACACAGTCAAAGCAATTTCCCAATTCTGAGTACATCACAGCTTAATTTCTAAGTATGCCACGAGCATCAATATGCTATAGTGCTTTTTGAGGTAAAGAATACATGTACTTCTATTCAGCGTAGCCTCCCATTAACAACTATAATATATAAAGCATTTGGTTTCAGCAGGCAGCTTTCTTTTCAGAGCAGAAAGCAGAAGTATTTTTTATTTTTCAGCAAAGATAAGACTGCATTTAAAGTTTTGAGAAAGAAACAAGCGATGAGGTTTCATTAAAACTCAGAAAAGAGTGTACAGAATATTAATTAAAGCAAGAGGGAAAAATACAGGATCAGAAAACAGCTGCTATTGCTACAACTCCCAACCCCAGCAGGCTATACTCCACTTATTCATTTAGTTCTTTACTTAGTTACTCTATTTATTTAAATATTTACTCTGAATAAGATTATATAATGGCGATGATATATTCATTTCCCCTTACTCCAGACAAAATATTAAGGCCGCTTTAATGCATGAGTAAAACAATTAAAAACAAAAATCTTATCAAACTTGAGCAAACACATTTCAGTGTTAAAACATCATTCTTAATGCTCTATCTCAAACAGCTGGAAAATCTTGAGCTTAAATACAGTAACTGAAACTAAATAATGAATTTTAAAAGGGGTGGTATGGGAGAGGACGTACTGACACTACAGAACATGTTTTAACCCTTTTATAGACCAATGAATTTCATTGCCTCTTTCATTTCTTCCCATCATTAGTAGTTGGCTGCAGATGTTCAATGTACATGGCTTCATTAATCTTACACTTAACTGTATTACATTCTGTAGCCAAAATAAACACCTTTTTTTACACAACTCCTCCTTCATGTTTTCCCTTCATGTGTTTTGCCCAGGGTTTCAACCAGTTTTTATTATGTTGCCAAATGCTCTTTATCCCCTTTTAGCAGGGGTCTTCCTGTCTCCCCAGCATAAAATTTCCCACATTCCAGACAGACAATTGAATACACAGTTCCTTTAATTTGGCAACTACCCTCTTCCTTTTCACAAATCAGACAATTCTCCCTTCTCACATTTACTATGTTTACTAAATACTTACTAAAATATTTAGATTTTAGGTTTTAATTTAATTTTACACTTTTTCTTTTAAAAACATATTTATTTATTGAAAACAGAAGATTACATAATGTAATGTAATGTAATATCATATATCATATCATATCACAGGTCACAGAATGCATAATAACTCATACACATTAGGTTTCTAGAGATTAGGTTTCAATTATTATTATAGTTACCAATCCAAAATGTTAACCCAAACAAATCTGAACATTTTATGAATAACACACATCTTTCCATATCTGAATATAATAAGCAGGCAATACTTTACCATAATTTATTTGATCAATTAAAAAAATTAAATCTTGTCTAAGGGTATGAAGAACCTGTTTGAATAGAACGGGGTTCAATTCAAACCATCCTGGTTCTACCAGTTTGAACTCAAACCAGACCAGCCTAAAAAAAAGTGGCCGGTCCAAGTTTGAACTGGACAGGCCCTATTCTGACATGGATCGGTTCAACCCAGTTTGAGGGCTATGCTTGCAAAGGGGAATCCAGTGATAAAATCTTTTACAATCTTCTAAGTGGGGGCGGGGGGCAAATTACCAGCTGCAGTGGTGTGACAGCAGTAGCAGTAGCTCCTCTAAACGCCACTGGTGCTCCCCGCAACAGTGTGGGTTGGCGGTGCCCCAGTTCCAGCCTCATGAATGCAAAGTTTGGTTCAAATTCGAACCAAACCACCAAACCCAGTTCTGTACACAACCTTGACCGCAAAGAAAGAGTATGGTTTTGATTGTGCCGTTCCAAGATGCAACAAATGGGTTCATTTTGTCTGCTGTAGCTGTAAACCAAAGCATATTGGACCATTAACCTAAAGATAATATTCCGTGCTTCCAATTTTTAGTTATCACCCTTCTAGCCGCTATCAACATATACATCACCAGCTCTTTAGATTTTATTACTTTATTATCTTCAGTAAATATCTTCAACAATGCTTCTGAGGATCTATTTTAATTTCCGGAATGGGGTTTGGCAAATACCAATCCCATCCCCCAATTCAGTGGCACCAGCAAAAAAAAGATTAAGGGGCAAAATGCATATATGAGTGGGCAAGTTCTGTCCTACATATTAGGCTTCTGAAACAGAAATGGGGAGTGTGCAAGCAACTTGTTTTGTTGGGAGGTGCTTGCACCCCTGGAGCAGCCCTTGCACAGAATCCTTACCCAGTTGTGCCTACTCGCACTTTTATGTTGATTCCTCTCAACCCACCAAACCTTATTAACATATATAGATCAAACTGTGGGCAAATCTAACCCAACTCCCTGTCAGTGTGTAAACAGAGGCAGTTGAGTCTGATTGCTTGGACAAACAAATATTATGCAAATTGGTCCAAGTAATAAAAATAGACACACACACCCAAGTGAATGGTTTGTAGGACACACTCCAGGATCATGCAAACTTAATCTCACCAGCAAACCGCATGGGATTTGTGGAGCTGGGTGGTCCTCTCTGTATCCTGCAGGATCTATGGTCACCCTTCTGCCTACAGCCCTCTTAAAGGGCAAACTGCTTGGGACCCCCAACTCCTTGGGACCCCTAACTGCTTTTGTTTCTCTTCTTGGAACCTTCTGCATGCAAAGCATGTACTTTCCTTCTAAATCAGGGCTGCTCAACTTTGGCCCTTAAGTTGTTTTTGGACTATAGCTCCCATAATCCCCAGTCACAGTGGCCAATAGCCAGGGATTATGGGAGTTGTAGGCCAATGTCTGCAGGAGGGCTGAAGTTGAGCAGCCCTGCTCTAAGCTATGGCCCCATCCACTGCCGTCATCATATCATGAGTTTCTATACTCATGCTTCTTGTTGCCGATAGCTGTAGGTGAAGGACATGATGAACTGCACGGTAGGTAACAAGTCATGTTCTAGCTGGATGTGGATTACTTGCCATAGGGAGGATATTTTTGAGAATATCACCATGGCTGAGCCTCAGGGGCGTATCTATGGTGGAGCAGGCAGGGCACGTGCCCCAGGCGCCACTTGAAGAGGGGTGCCATTTTTAAAAATTAACAAAAAATGTAGATGGTCGCCAAAAACAAAATGGCCACCGCACATGCTCAAATAGCCTCTGTGAGGCCCTAGGCCATGCCAGGCCTCACAGAGGCCATTTGAGCATGCACGGTGGCCATTTTGTTTTCAGCAGCCATTTTTTAAGAACAAAATGTATTTTTAAAAATGGCCACTGCACATGCTCAAATGGTCCCTTTGAGGTGCTAGAGGCCATCAGGGGGGAGAGGAACCTTTGCAGACACCCCCCCCAAGGCATTAGGGAAGCCCCCCGAAGTGGCTACAGGTTAAAAAAATTTTTTAATATAATATAAGTCATTGTACACATATTCAGTTTGGCACTATGTACAGAGAATCAGGCCTTGTGAATACTGAGCTGAAGCTTATGAGCTAGGATTGTATTCATTTGCTCTTACTTTGCTTGTTGTGATAAGTGAGTTAAATGTGATGTCTTAATAATATGGCTATTAATGGTGACTTTGTCTTTGAATCAGTGTGAAATCCTTAGTATTAAGGCCACTGGGAATTTCTTGCTCTCTTTCTCTCATTTTAACTGTCTTTCTGAAATACTAGAATATATTCCAAGCAGTGACACAGTTTACTCTGCATATCCTTTATTATTTTCAGAGTATCTGGGAAAATTAAATTCTCCATTTATTGTTAAAAGTTATGTAATAGTGATACTACAATGCATCGTGGGGAATTTGACAGACACTTCTGTTTAGTTTTCCAACTACACCTCCACATAGTATTTGGGTATTTCATGAGCCCCAGCATACAGAAATTTGTAGTTTTCCAGCCATTTTTGTTCTGGCTATGTCCACTGCTAAATAGTTTTTGAAATATTAAAAGATTAACAAGCTTGACTTGTATTTTTCAGCTGATATTATGGTAAAGTTATCTGAAAGATGGGTGTCAGATGTTTAGACAGGGGGCGCAATTTCAGTGCTTGCCCTAGGCGCTATTTTCCCTAGATACGCCTCTGAAGAGAAACTAAAAACCATCTACAGACTTTGTGCAATAGCAGATGCAGACATTATGTTGTATGAGAGTACAGATGTCTGTACCTGATACACATGTTTGTGTGAATAACTGTACCTGTGCTCATTTTAAAAGTAAAGCTGGATACAGGCCCTTCAAATGCATGGTACAGATAGGAAGTGAAATTATGTACCTGCTTTCGGCATAACTTAAAACAGTGGTGCATATGCTGGTAACCTCTAGGCTTGACTACTGCAATGTACTCTAAGTGTGGCTGCCTTTGTACGTCGTCTGGAAACTACAGTTGGTACAGAATGCAGCAGCCAGACTGGTATCTGGGACAACCTTAAGGGACCATATATCACTGATTTTGAAAGAACTGCACTGACTGCCAATAGGTTTCCAGGCGAAATACCAACTGCTGGTTATTACCTATAAAGCCCTCAATGGCTTGGGTCCAGGGTATGTAAGACAGCACCTTCTTTGTCTTGAAACTTGTCGCCGATTAAGATCATCTGGAGAGGTCCCGTTATGGTTGGTGCCAGCTATTTGGTGGTGACTCGGGACTGGGCTTTCTCTGTCGCTGCCCCTGGGTCTTTGGATTAGGCTCCCCATTGAAATAAGAGCATCCCCTTCTTTTTTGGCTTTCAGGAGGACTCTCAAGACACCTGTTCTCTCAGGCTTTTAATGGAAATTATTTAGTGTGTTTGTTTTGTGAATTTTAACTGTTTTATACTGTGTTTTTATTTGTTGTATTTTTTCTATTTATACTCCACCTAGAAATTTATATATCAGGAGGTATAGAAATATTAGATAGATAGATAGATAGATAGATAGATAGATAGATAGATAGATAGATAGTGAATGACTGTACCTGTGTACAGATCTGTAACTATATACTCATTGTGCAAGTGTTAAACATAATGTGGTAACGGGCCTACAGTTATGCTTGCATTGCACAAGCTACCTTTGCAGATGAGGAGACAGGTTCTCTATGTACCTCCATGAAAAGTGTTCCTGTCCTTCCTAAGAGTAAACATTGTGAACAAAGATAGCCCTATAAAAAGGGACCTGAGCCATCTCTCTGCTACTTCCTTTCTTCTGTCCTTGAACCAACACGCCTGCAATCAGGACTGAGAAGGGTGGTGGAAGACCAGCTGAGCTGAAATGTGAAGCAGCAGACTTTGCTGGCAAAATATTATTTATTCATTTTATATGTACTCTGTTATCTGACACTGTTTGAAATCAAGTCTGGGAGTTCTTCCAAGAAAGAACATTTTTGGGCAGGAGAAAACGCTGGATGCTTATATAAAAGTTATAGAGTTTAGAAATACGTTTCCAAGAAGACAGCTGTGCTGGAACCCAATCTGACCTGATGAATTACCTCAGAAATTAAAGTTTCCACACATCTGTTTTCTACCACTCACTTTGCATTGCGACTCTCGAGTCTTGAACCGGCGATTTCTTGCAGAGGAGAGGCCTATTTTTGAAATACTTGACAAAGACCTAGCTGTTGGTTGTGCTGCTCAGAAACTTAGTTCATCTCACCTTTAAGTTGCCTCATCCATCTGCTCTCATCATATCATTGCATGATATGATCGTAGGTCAAGCACAAATTATTTTTGTTATTGTTCTTTATATACTGCTTTTCAACAAGAAGTTCTCAAAGCAATTTACATAGAAAAAGATTAATCAGTTGAAGATGGTTCCCAGTCTCCAAAGGGCTCACAGTCTAAAGCAAGCAAACAAACAAACAAAACCGGGGCGCTTTCCAGATTACACCCTACGACAGTGTCACTACATGTCTCTTAAGTGTGCTTCCGTACTGGCTGTGTTTTGACATCGCAGACCCTGCACTGGCAGCAAGGTGCCGTCCACATTTCTGATGCCTTCTTTCGGATTTTATCCTTGCATTTTAGTCCTACAACGTTGCATGTGCGTAGCAAAAAAAAAAAAGCAGCTGTATTTTCCCATTGCAGGAGGGTTATGCAAGCTACTTACGTTTTCAAAACGATCCTGCCTAGCTGAAGCATTTTACTGCTGAACCGCGTGTAATATGGAAAGCGCCGAGGTAGACACCAGCAACAGCTGCTGGAAGAATGCTGTGCTGGGGCTGAATAGGGCCAGTCGTCCTCCCCGCTACTTTCTCTAAAGAGAATCACTGGCTGATTTACAGAGCAAGGATATTCCCGTGCAGCACGAGAGCAGTCTAACAGAACTTCCCAACTCACTACACCAGTGCAGTGGGGAAGCAGCCATTTTTAATGCTCTCCCCTTCCCCGGAAGCCTTTGCCACCCAAGAGTATGTCCCTTAGGTGCGGGACGTCCCGACTTTCAGCAGGGAAATGCTCGTCCTGTTCGGGACTCCATTTCTCCTACTTTTTGAAACTTAATTTTTTAAAAAAGACTTTAAAAGCCTCTGCTGAGCGGCGGAGGCGGAGCGGGATGGCAGCGAGAGCAGCTCTCCCACCTCCTGCCCGAGCTATGCTGCTCTCTGGGGCAGGCGAGGGGCCAGGGCTGGCTGGGGTGGGAGGTGCACTGGCGACAGGCCTGCTGCCTTAAGGAAGCCTGGACTCAAGAGTACTCACCGCCGCGGCTGCCGGCCACTCAAAGTCAGACTGTAACTGAAGTGGGGGGAAGAGGAGGGCAAAAGGCTCCCTTTCTCGGCCCTCCCTGCCTCCAAATGAGGCAGACAGGCCGATTTCAGGGTTCTGCGCACGCAATTTAAAATTGTTTAAAATTTAACAATTGCTCTGACTGCTGATGCATTTCTGGGGAAAATACAAAGTGTTGGTTATTACCTTTGGAGCCCTGAACGGCTTAGGTCCAGGTTACTTTAGAGAGCACCTTCTTCTGCATGATCCCCATTCCACATTAATGTCATCTGGCAGTGGCGGCTGGTGGCTCCTGGGACTGGGTGGGCGCTGGGCAGGCCAGGTAATGGGTGGAGCCAGTGTGAGAGGTGCTGCACGTGGAGCCAGTGGGAAACATCACCCCTTTTTGTCACAGTTGGGTCTTAACCTTTTCTAGCTGACGATAGGAATTTGCACATACAAATGTCAGAAGGATATTTTGCACATGCAAGTGTCAGAAGTCTAATCAGAAGGATTGGGTTGTTTTTTTTAAAGCCAAAGTAAAAAATTTTCTACATACTTAGGAAGTTCCCCCATTTCCTTGTCTGTGGGTGGCCCCACTTTACCCTCCTACTAGTTGGCACAGAACCACCATGTTTGCTGTTAGAGGGAATGATTCTTCATGTTGGTCAGATAAACTCAGTGGCCCACAGCTTGCACAGCAATAGTGAGTGGAAGGAGGACTATGCCCTCGGAGAAGCTGCAGCGTATTTATGGCGAAGGCTTCTGCAGCCAAGTAAGGGCAGACGGGATGGGGGAACTATTTTAGCTTCTCTATCCTTCCCTAGTAGCCCTCTTTTCCACCATGAACATGTCCCCTGAGGGTTGTGTGACCTTTCCTTGGCTCAGTGGGGTCCACCGTCCAGGGAGGGAGCAGACGGGGTGTGTGCAACACCCGGAAAGGTGGCCTGTTAGGTCCCCTGGCCCGCAGGCCCCAGAGAGCAAGCGACCCGAACCGCATGGGGGAGAAGGGGCTTGATCCTACAGGATGCAAGATTTGCAGCATTAGACATTGCCCTGCTTTTTAATCTTCACAATTAAATGCCTAAGAACAGTTTACTTTAAGATCATTTTGAAGTTATTTTTCTGTTTATACCCCAAAATAACTATAGCAACTTTTTTAAAAACATAGATCAGTCATCCTTTCATCCAAGAAGGGCAGCTTGTATTGGAAGGTATATCAGCTGATAGCGCCTCCTCAGCTATCCTCTGGGTATTTCAAGTTGACACAGCCTCAAGGGTCCCATGAAAACAAACAAGGAAACAACCAAATAGACAAAGAATTTCCAAGCATACAGTGCAAGTTTTAGCAGGATTTTATTCAGCAAGTTGCATATTCTAGTGGAGAGGAACTGAAGTGTAAAGAATACATTTTCAGTGAGAGTTTAAATATCCCAAAGAGGGAAGTCAGTTCAGCAGTTTGTCATTTTGAATTCATACAGCTCAGCTCACTACTTGTGATTAAGACGTTTACGGTATCTCTACCAGCAAGAATTTGCAACCTCTTTCTATAGAAAGTTTTGTCAGTTTTGCAGGAAGACCGTTGGTGCAGCCCTTTTGTCACTTGCTAAATAGCTGCTAAACTGGTTTAGCAAACGATTTGATAACTGGAAACTGACCACAGGGGCTTTTCAATAAACAACTAATTTTGCTAAATCATCTGGGGCTGAATTAGAAGACCTCCTTAAACTTCCATGATATTTGGCCTAGAAAATCTTAAACTTGCCAAGCCTCAAGTGGCTCAGGGCGGTTTACACAGAGAAATAACAAATAAATAAGATGGATCCCTGTCCCCAAAGGGCTCACAATCTAAAAAGAAACATAAGATAGACACCAGCAACAGTCACTAAAGGTACTGTGCTGGGGGTGGATAGGGCCAGTTACTCTCCCCCTGCTAAATAAAGAGAATTGACACGTTAAAAAGGTGCCTCTTTGCCAAGTTAGCAGGGTTGTCCTGCTAACCTTGACTGTTCTCCAACATTTCACAGACAAAAATGAAGACACTGCTATATGGATCAAGGGGGTGGAGCCAGGGAGTCAGAGGGGCAGAGCTAATGCAGCATGAGTCTTAAGGAAGCTTTTTACACAGCGTTTTTGAAGCCCTTTAGCTTGCATCTCCTCCAGAATGGAAGGGGTGCATTCACGTATCGCCTAGATTTAACCTGAAGTCCCTGTGAGTTATCGGGGAGCAGTTCACACACAATTCGGGTTTTTCACTGTACATTAGAGTGTAACCTGATTTATATCCGGGGTTAAAAAAAAATCCACTATTAGTGTCAGTTTTTTGGGACAACTTTGAGTTTGCAATAAAGCCTCCCCGTAAACTCATGGTAAAACCTGCTGTGCGTAAAAGCCCAAGGAGAAAGTAATAAAGTGAATGCAGAGCAGCACATTCCAGGAGATAAAAGCACAGGAGTCAGACTGCAGGGGTGGGGGGTGCGAGACCAGCTGTTTCTGCACCCATGGAAGATATTCAGACTTGCACACACACGATTGACTTAAATTTATAGCTTTTCGTTGTTGTTTTTAAAATTCCTTATCTTAGGCACTCCAGTCCTACACATGTAAAATCAGGATGTACACACAGAAGCAAGTTCCATTTAAATAATGTGGATGTAACATCATCAGTTTAAGGAATTAAGTGGCATTGTTAGATTTATGGAACCAGGAAAACTTTTTTTTTTTAAACGGTGCCACCCTACCAGTTTGCTTTCCAGCTAAAATGAGAATTTGAATCTTCTGTGAATCAACACCCTGTCTTCCACTTCAACTTAGATAACGGGGGCGGAGAACACTGTGTACGATTCTCCACATGATGAGGCTTAAGAGGGTAAAGCATCTTCTTTCAGCAAGTGATATACCGACTTTTCCTCCTGAGTGCGTGTCAATTGGAGTCAATACCACCCAGCAAAAGAACCGGATTTTTCGGTAGATCACAAGCCAAGACAGAAGGATTATATGGGCACAAAAGGCTCTACTCAGCCAACTGGTTGGGTGTTTGTTTTTTAACCTAAATTGCATCTCACTATATTATTCTTGCCAAGCCTAGCCTTTAAAACTATAATGCTCAACTTTGAATATTGACCTGAAAACAGAAAACCCAGTGTCTCATCCACTCACCTCATGCAATAATTTTCATGGTGATAAAACTAGGATTTTTTCCTCAATCATAAATTGTGTGATCTGGTGGGCCACTGTGCGAAACAGGATGCTGGACTAGATGGGCCTTGGGCCTGATCCAACAGGGCTGATCTTATTATGCCATGAACTGTGTTTTTAATTATCGCAAAAACCAACCAATCAATCCCAAAGTGCAAACAAGTCAGATTTTGAAACCCCAGCAACCAAATTCTTAGCAAAACAAAAAATAAACTCACAAACAAGTAAGTCTGCCCTCGGCTTTCCCGGCTTTCTTTATTTCTTATTCAAATCCTACTCGTTTTCCATTTCTTCTGCATTGCCTGTCTTCCCAGATTCTAATGCCCTCTTTCCCTTTCCTTTCTCTCCCCCACCCTGCCCACCACTTCCTGGAAATCTCCTGCCTGACCAGCTATGTCTCCTCCTCTCCTTGCCCATCGCATTGAGGGAGCAGACAGGGTGTGCACAATGCCTGGAGAAGCAGCCAGGCAGGCCCCAGCAAGCGCGACGAACTGGGAAACATAACAGCAGGGATTCGAACCGGCAACCTCTGACTTGCTAGTCAAGTCATTTCCCCACTGCGCCATTAGGTGGCTCATTGGGAGTACTTGGTGCTAATTTTCTGAAGCCAATTGATTAGGCTGAGGGGAAGCGTACATAGCACTTCAACACATAGCCAGATAATTAGGAGCAGAGGAGGAGGGTCTTCACCCTCCTCCGTCTCCCTCCACTTCTGTAGCAGACACATCACGGAGGAAGTGTGGGCTTCGAGACAGCAATCCTCAGATGGGGAACAAATAGTGCAGCTGCAGCATGGGGAGGCAGGAAGGCTCTGAGTACCACCTTGAAGACCTTCAAGTACCCCTAAGGGTACTTGTACCCAGTATTCCCTCTAACAGGGATTCCCAGATGTTCTTGACTACAACTCCCATAATCCCCAAGCAAAAGCCACTGCAGCTGAGGATTCTGGGAGTTGTAGTCAACAACATCTGGGAATCCCTGTTAGAGGGAACACTGCTTGTACCCCCTGTTGGGAACCCCTATGTTAATTAGTCCTAGAACTCCATCCCTTGTCACCACAACCAACCCTAGCCAGGAGCGTTGCCACTATTGGACAAGCACATGCATCAAACACAGGTAGGGTTGCCATGCCGCCCGGAATTCTGGGTATCACCCAGATTTTAAGCATCTCACACGGATTGCTTAGCCCACCCAGACCATTTCATCTTGTAGAAGCGGAGTTATGGAGCAAAATGCTCAGTCACTAGTGGTCTGAATCAGTGGGCCAGTTCAGATATCACACAGAGCCAAGATGTCACACAAATCTTGGCTTAACTACACAATGTTTCAGAGCCTTGAGTTCATGTGTTGCCCACTCCTCTTTGCCCGTGAGCCTCAGAAGAATTCTACTTGAGCTTAGAAAGAAACCAGGATTGGACATGACATCTGAAGTGACCCTGATCCGAACCTGACTTCAGAGTTTGGGTTCAGATCATGGTTTATTTTAAGATTCTGGTTAGCATAAGCCAGGATTGCTCTGTTTGGACATCCGAACCAATTCTGGCTTATTGCTTATTAATAAGAGAACTTGTGGTTGTTTTACTGTGGGCTTGTGCCTTGTTAGACACAACATACTTTCCCATCCTGTACAACTGGAAATTGCACCCAAGGTACCAAGACAGCAGAGGGACAATTTTGAGAGGGAAAGTGGCTCTTGGGAAAAGGTTATATATTTATTGTCTCATTCCACCGTGCTACCCCACTTTTTTATTCCCCCCCCCAAAAATTTTTGTTGTTGTTGTTGCTAAAACAGCCTCCTGAGATTGCTTTTCATTAATAATAATGATTAAAATGTTGGGGTCTTGTTACAGATGTTTGCACATGACGTGTAGTTTGTCCTACATACGCTTGCAAATGTCCGTGCTCGTCAGTAAGGTTTTCCTTCTCATCGATATGTGATAATCTCCATTCAAAAAAGTCATATGCAGCAAATCAAGGTATTACTAACATATGCCATTATGCAACTGCCCATTGAGTTGCACACAAATGGAGCATCAGGTTCTCCAGCTGCCTTTCCTAACTAGTTAGCAACCCAAAGCCTTATCCAGATTGGCTTTGGGCCATCACTTCTGTTTGTGTTCTCCTTGTGTACACAAGTTCAAAGCCAGTGACAGCCTGCACTATGCAGTGAACCTGTCAGCCTATTTACACTGCCGCTTGTGTAATGTTTGTTCAATAAAAGATGTGTTCTTTTACATTTCATAATAATTACAGAAGAAGGCGAGGAGAGGTCCCACAGACCTTTCTGACCAGCTGGGTAAAGTATGCTCTTTCCCCCTCCTCCAGATTTTCCATACATTTATGAACACAGAATGCTTTTGCATAATAGTAGCCTACAGTACGACGAACAGAGAGGCACAATGCATCAAACTTTCCTTCTGCATTGTATCCTTTCATGTGCATGTGGAGAATTCTCGAGTTATAACAAATGGAGGTTGCATTGCAACCATGATGAATATTTATGGACAGGAGGAGAGGGAGGAGAACTGGTCTTGTGGTAGCGAACTAGAATTGTCCTCTTTGCTAAGCAGGGTCTGCCATGGTTTGCATTTGAATGGGAGACTACGTGTGTGAGCACCACAAGATATTTCCCCTTAGGGGATGGGGCTGCTCTGGGAAGAGCATCTGCACGCTTGCATGCAGAAAGTTCCCAAGTTCTCAGTTCTTATCACCAAGATAGGACAGAGAGACTTCCACCTGTAACCTTGGAGAAGCCACTGCCAGTCTGGTTAGACAATACTGAGCTGGATGGATCAATGGTCTGACCTGGCAGTTTCCTATGTAGGACAGAAAGAAAACTCAAATAACTGAATGTTTGCTTAAATGGGAACTAATGGTTGAGACATATACAGAAACAAAAGCAGCTTGCTGGATCAGTCCAAAAGTCTGTCTAGTCCAGCATCCTATTTCCCACAGTGGCCAATCAGAAACACTCCAAAGCAGCAGATGAAGGAATACCCTGTTCCCCACCGTTGCTTCCTTGCAACTGGTATTCAGAGACCTCAGAACCTGAAGCTTTTCCAAACGGTGATTTAATGCAGCTTTGCTACACTTAGCCTGGGCGGAGGGAGTTCATACAAGGGAACCAATTAGAGCTATGTCAGGAAGGCGACGGAAGGTGCTGTTCATACAGCCAATGGCATGATTCAGCTTCTTTCCCTGATGATTCACAGTTGCTGTGCATTATATGCATCCTTTAAAGCAGGCCTGCTCAACTTAGGCCCCCCAGCTGTTTTTGGACTACAACTCCCATAATCCCCAGTCACAGTGGACAATAGCCAGGAATTATGGGAGTTGTAGGCCAACATCTGCAGGAGGGCCAAAGTTGAGCAGCCCTGCTTTAAAGGTAACACTTTGGTGCATACTCAGTGCTCAAAGTAGCTTAACTTGAGGCACCTCCTGCCGTAGTAACCACCCCTCCAGCCACCCCTCTGGGAAGGCTCCAGGAGGAAGCATGTTGATGTCTCTGAAACATTTTGGGATGATGAACACTACCAAAGCCCTGGAGGAAATGAACCCCTCCAAGTCAACGGAGTAAGATTCTGTTAGTAAGACTTGGTGTGAAACCTACAGATTGCAACACAAAGCACATGTGAAGATCTATGCTCTGGCAGTGCAGGCAACAAGGAAGTGGTTCTTTTCTGCCAGCATTGCTTCTGCAAATTCACATCCAGCTGAGGTGTCTAGGGTTGTGAGGGGCTAGTATGTGCCCCATCTGCCTTGAATTTGAACTTGGAACCATCTGTCACTCACTATGCTGTCTTTAATGATGTTTGGGTGTGAGGTCAGCCTGCACTATGTTGGCAGCATGGCCAGAACAGCTCTCCCTGCCTTTAAAGGCAGGGAGAGTCGCTCCAGCCCGCACTGCCCAACGCAGCACGGACCTATCTCCCTTCCAAACAGGGCTGCGTGGCCCCGTTTGGGAGGGAGACCACACCCCCACACCTGACGTCAGACATGGGTGCATGGCTAGCCAGCCCCCCACACAGGGGGCGGGGCCAGGGGGTCACGGTGGAGGCCGAACATAGGCTGCCACCAGCCTCCCTCCACTCCTGCCATATAAAACCAATGTTGAAAGACTTGCACTGGCTGCTGCTATGTTTCCAAATGAAATACAAAATGCTGGTTATTACCTGTAAAGCCCTCAATGGCTTGGGTCCAGGATATTTTTTTAAAAAATGCCTTCTCTGTCATGAACCCTGTTGCCTATTAAGATCATCTGGAATGGTCCCGTTATGGTTGCTACTGGCTCATTTGGTGGTGACTCAGGACCAGGACTTCTTTGTGGCTGCCCCGGAGCTTTGGAATAGGGGTGTGCATGGTCCGGTGGGCCCCCGGTCCGGCACGGGGGGGACTGTTTCTTTAAGCGGGGGGATGGTAGTACTTCCCCCCCCCCGCCGCTCTTCCCCCTCCGGCGCTCGTCCTTTGCAAAATCTTCTTGGGGCGGCAGAGTTCCTCCCTGCCGCCCCTGCCCCCGTTGTTGTTTGTAAAGGCTTTAATGAGACGAGTGCTAGCAGCGCGCATGTGCCCTCCTCAGCACGCGTGCTTGCCTCTGATGCTGCCGCACGTGCTGCATACATCACGGCGCGCGTGCAGCAGCGTCAGAGACGAGCATGCGCACCAAGGAGGGCGTGTGCGTGCCACTAGCGCTCGTCTCGTTAAAGCCTTTACAAACAACAACGGGGACAGGGGCGGCAGGGAGGAACTCTGCCGCCCCAAGAAGATTTTACAAAGGACGAGCGCCGGAGGGAGAAGAGCGGCGGGGGGGGGAGTACTACCACCCCCCCGCTTAAAGAAACAGTCCCCCCGTGCCGGACCGCCAGACCGGTCCGGCGGTCTTTTCTATTGTGCCGGACCAAAACCGTGCACACTCCTACTTTGGAATTCATTCCCTGTTAAAATAATAGCATCTCCTTCTCTGCTTGCTTTTAGGAAAAACCTCAAGATGTATCTGTCTTGAGACAGGGCTTTTTGGTTGAGGGTCCTCAGCTCTGGAATGCCCTCCTAAAGAGCTTCGCCATGCTCCCTGCCTTAGGGCAGATAGATAGATAGATAGATATAGATAGATAGAGATATACCCACTTCTTCAGAGAGGCTTCTTAATGTGGGTTTGATATGCACATGGTGGGTTTTTAATTTTAATTGTATCTCTTTTAATTGTTTTTATTCTACATTGTGTTTTATTTGTTTTAGGGTGTTAAATGTTATACTACCTTTATCGTTTTATTGTTGTGAGCCACTCCGAACAGGAGTGGAGGAATATAAATAATTTTAATAATAATAATTGTTTATAAAATAAACTGCAATATTAAAGTGACAATCAAGGTTGAATGAATGAAAGAATGAATGAATAGCTTTATTACAATCATTAATCAGTTATATAAACAAACAGATGGTACTGCATTCAGATGTCATACAGAATACACCAGCATAGAAGCCTCTTATAGCAGCATCTAAAAAGAAGAACTGGAAATTAGCTGTTGGCAGATCTTATCAACAGCTGCACAAAATTTGGCAACATTGTAGGTGAGAGAAGATTTCTTAACTGCAAGAAGGAGTGTGGCGTAAAATTCAGCAGTGCGGCCAAGAAAATATGATAGCAGGGGAGAAATAAGACTGAACCAGCTATCATTATAAAAAGGACAGAACAGCAGGGGTGTGCAATTCGGGTTTTCGGGTGATTCGGCTCGGACCCGAACCGAATCACCCCTGTTCTGTTTTGTGCCCGAATCTGGGTCACCCGAATCACCCTTGATTCGTTTCGGATTCGGATTTAATCCGAATCCGAATCTGAATTGATTCGGGGGTGAAAAGGGGCCCAGGGGCAAAATTTTGGGGTGGGGTGGTAGTGCCCAATGGGTAGAGTCTACCATCCCAATTTCAGGGGGATTGGGAAAAATCCTGATTTTTGGTGAATTTTTAAAGTTTTAGTGACTTTGGGGCAGTTCGGGGGCATAGCATGGGATCTGGGCAAAAGGAGAGGGGTGGGGTGGTAGTGCCTAACGGGTTCAGGCTACCACCCCAATTTCAGGGGGATTGGGCAAAGGGCTGATTTTTGGTAAATTTCTGAAATTTTCATGTCTTTGGAGCAGATTGGGGCATATTGGGGCAGAAAGTGGGGGCTGGGGCAGAATAGTGGGGTGGGGTGGTAGTGCCTAATGGGTGGAGGCTACCACCTCAATTTCAGGGGGTTTGGACAAAGGGGTGATTTTTTGAGAATTTTTGAAGTTTTAGTGACTTTGGGGCAGTTTGGGGGCAGAAAAAACTTCTGAGATGTGAATTCTCATTCTATCATAGCAAATGAGTTTTTTTTCCAATTAAACAACTCTCATGACCCCACTTTCACTTTTTCACACTTTCCTTTACTATGAATAATATGAGGAAGTAATCAATTTAGCACACTTCACATTATGAAGACAAACCTCATAAAAATAAATTCACCAAAATTCACCCCCTGCCCAATCACTCTTAAATTGGGGATGGGTGGTAGCCTCCACCCATTAGACACTATCTACCAGCCCACCCCACTCCTTTGGGGCAGATCCACTTTCTGCCCCCAATCTGCCCCAAAGACACCCAAACTTCAAAAATTCTCAAAAAATCAGCCCTCTGCCCACCCCCCTGAAATTGGGGTGGTAGCCTCCACCCATTAGGCACTACCACTCCACCCCACTCTTTTGGGCCAGATCCACTTTCTGCCCCCAAACTGCCCCAAAGTCACTAAAACTTCAAAAATTGTCAAAAAATCACCCCTTTGTCCAAACCCCCTGAAATTGGGGTGGTAGCCTCCACCCATTAGGCACTACCACCCCACCCAACTATTCTGCCCCAGGCCCCACTTTCTGCCCCAATCTGCCCCAAAGACATGAAAATTTCAGAAATTTACCAAAAATCAGCCCTTTGCCCAATCCCCCTGAAATTGGGGTGGTAGCCTGCACCCATTAGGCACTAGCACCCCACCCCACTCCTTTTGCCCAGATCCCATGCTATGCCCCCGAACTGCCCCAAAGTCACTAAAACTTTAAAAAATCGCCAAAAATCAGCCATGAACCGAATCACCCGAATTTTTCGGGTCTGAAATTCGGGTGATTCGGCTCGTGCCCGAAAAGTATCGGGGGACATCAGGGGTGATTCGGTTCGGCCCCAAATCACCCGAAATTGTTCATTTCGGGCACAGATCGTTCTGTGCCCGAAATTTTTTGCACATCCCTACAGAACAGCAGCAAATGTCGGACAGATTTGACCTCACTTGAGTCACAGGGCAAAACCGAGTGGCCAGAGGGGTTTTCAAAAACCTTCCAGTTAAAACTGCTGATGGTAAGGCATCATATCTTGCTCTGAGAAACACCCTGAGATGGCTCAATAAAGAAAGGGACAATAGGTAACTAGCAGGTTCAAGGTTAAAGTCACCAAGGCGCTCTCTTATGGTCTCTGAGATGGAGCTTAAATCATTCTGATGTTCAATGTCCAGGACCCTCTGTTTGAGGATCTCCTTGGCTTGACTGTAATCTAGTAATGACAAATATTCAGTAGAAAGGCCAAGCGATGACAGTTTGCCCAATAGTGCTTATGTTCAGGTAGATTGAAACCTATCAGCCAACATAAATGGGATCAGTCCCAGAGGGGAGAAATGGATCCTAAACCAATGAGGATTAAAATCCATGCTTTTGTTTCCACCCTCTGGAGGTCCGTTTCCAACCTCAACACTGCGCTATGTTGGAGATACATCAAGGGGCCCTAAATACTGCTCTAATAAACTTAGATTGGATTACCTCCAATGGCCTATAATTAGGGTAGGGGCCCAATTGTGCACCATATAGAAGTTGGGCCAATGATTTAGCTGCAAACAGCTTTAACGCTGCAGGGATAACCTCTCCACCTTTGGAACAAAAGAATCTTAATGTTGCTGAAGTATTCCCTTGTTCCTGTCAGGCACCGTAGTCCATGTGGGCCTTCCATGACCCAGTAGCATGAAAAACCACACCCAGATATTTAAAACGATTGACCTGCTCTATACAATGACCTTCTATATGCCAGTTAAATCTCTTAGGTGTCTTGGCAAAGACCCTCACTTTGGATTTCTGGAAATTAATTACTAAGTGATTGTCATAGCAGTAAGTAGCCAAGAGCCTAAGCACTCCCATAAGGCCCACTGGAGTTCGTGAGATGATAGCAGCAGCATCTGCATACAGGAGGATTGGGATAGCTGTGCCCACAGTAGTTGGGGGATGTAGTGTTGGATCAGAGAGATTATTAGCTAAGGTATTTATGTAAAGATTGAACAGGGAGGGTGCCCAAATGCACCCTTGTTTTACTAGTAGTTATTAAATGTGAAAGTGAGCCTTGAAGGTTTGACCTTACTCTTACACTGGGGTTCTCATAGAGCTTCTGTATGAGAAAAAGTAAACACCTATCAATATTAGTGTCTCTGAGTTTTCCCCAGAGCTTTATCCTCAAGGTTGAATCAAACGCTGCTTTAAAATCTACAAAGGCCAAGGAAGGCTCAAGTTTGTTGCTATATTTCTCAGTCAGATGGTGTAATACCAGGACATGGTCCATGGTTAAACGCCCTGTTCTAAAACCAGCCTGTTCATCACCCAAAATACCTTCATTCTCCATCCAGTCTTGCAACTTCTATTCTAAATGCCTTGAGTAAAGCTTGCTCACAAAATTCAGCAAGCTAATTGGGCGATAGTTGGCAGGATCACATCTATCCCCTTTTTAAAATATGGGCATTATTATGGCTATGCCCCAGTCTTCAGGTATGAGCCCAGTTCAATCTATGCATGTAAAGAAAGTTGCAAAGAAAGGGGCTCACTAATCTGCATTCTTAATCATTTCAGAGGAGATACAATCACAGCCCGACACTTTGCCAACTTCTAAAGAATCAATAAGCTTCTTAACTTCAGCAAATGAAACAGGTGGCCCTTCAGGAAGTGAGTCATTTTTTAAATCTACTGGGACTAGGTCCCCCTCCTGAACCGCATAGAGAGCTCTAAAGTGTAATTCCCATGTCTCCATTAGGGGTGTGTGTTTTGGTTTTTTTCTGTTTTGATTTGGACCAAATTTGAAACACCCCCATGTTGTTCTTTGTTCAAAATCAACCAATCCGAAACACCCCAATTTTGTTTTCAATCCAAAATTTCAAAATCTGAATCTGAAATGTTTTGGATTTTTAAAAAGGGCCCTGGGGAAAAATTATTGGGTGGGGATGGTAGTGCCCAATGGGTGGAAGCTACCACCCAAATTTCAGATGAATTGGGCAAAAGGCTGATTTTTGGTGAATTTTTGAAGTTTGCGCATCTTTAAGATTTTCTCCATAGGGAATAATGGGGGTTTCAGCAAAAGTAATAGCTTCATGTCGGGGGGGAGGGGTAGGCCAGAGCAGAGTAGGGAGGGTGGTAGTGCCCAATGGTGGCAAGGAAGCTACCAGAATTATTTCAAAGGAATTGGGCAGAGGGCTGATTTTTAAAAGATTTAATGGAGTTTACGTCTCTTTAAGGTTTTTTTCCTTATAGGGAATAATGGAGGTTTCAGCAGCCCCATAATTGCACTTGTGGGGCACCAGGGTGGCCCAGAGCAAGTGGTGGTGTAGAGCACATAGGGTGACAACCACCCTCATGGGTTGCTAACCCATGGTGTACTGGGTTCTGTTGTTTCTGAGGTGTTTTGAGTGTAGATTCTCTGGTAGCATATGAGAGTGGATTCATGGTTTGTTATTGAAAATCTCATATGCTACCAGAGAATCTACACTCAGAACACCTCAGAAACAACAGAACCCAGCACCCCATGGGTTAGTAACTAAACACACCACTCGCTCCTGGCCACCCCAGTGCTCCCCAGGTGGAGTTATGGGTCTGCTGAAACCTCCATTATTCCCTATGGGGGAAAACCTTAAAGACTCATCAACTTCAACAATTCCTGAGAAATCAGTCCTTTGACCTATTCCTTTGGAATGTGGGTTGTGGCAGGCACCCCACTGCCACCCAACTCCCTGGCCATGGAGAACCCACTGATGAAGATGAACATCACCAGGCAGCACACACATCAATGACAACAACAGCAGAGCTTTGCAGAGAGCCAGGTTTCCAAAGCAAGCATCATATGCGCAGCAGACTAGCCGACAGCAGCATCAAGTGCGCCCTGCCCTCCCTTACCCACCCAAGCATTTGTCATCCACAGATGGCTGGGACAGAAGCCTGCTCTTCAGGTGGATGTAATTGCTGAACCAGATTAGTAGAGCTCAGGGCCTTATCAGACACCATTGGGCATACATCCAGAGGAGATTGCTCTGTGGTTTGGGGTTCTGATGAGAGAGACATCTTGGGACTGGATTGATCCTTCTTCAAAGATTCTATAAATTCAGGCAGAGATGGAAGGGGCCCCAGAAGGCCCACCAGCTTTTCCAATGATGAAATAGGCTCAGAGGGGAATTGCTGATTCTCATCTGGTACCATAGGATCTGCACTGGAGTGCCTCTGAGTGCTCTCTGGAACTATTCCTGTTGGATGGTTTTGATTTGCAAGGAATATCTTAGAAATATCTGTTGAGTCAGAAGCCAAGAGTCCTACTATGGGCTTCCCATCCTGGGTCTCAGGATACTCCAATTGCAGTGCTGTAAAGCTGTGAACTTCTTCATCAAACCCATCCACATCTTTTGTCTCCTGGCTCATTTTTCTCACAGGTACCATTTGTAACTCGGTCAGGAACTCTGCTTCATTCATAGAGCTCCTCTCCACGAGTTCAACAGGTTTCAGAAAATCCTCCCCCACGTTTAACTGTTTGTTGGCAGACACGTCCTCTAGAACGTTCTCTATACAGAACATTCAGTAACGGGGTCCATCTGTATAAATTCAGAGTTCAAAAGCTCTATTTTTTGTCTATTTTTTGTCCTTGTCTAGGGAGACATTGGTTAAAGCAAATTGATCATGTTTCTGTGCGACCTCTGTTTTGCCAGGAGTTGAAATTCTGGAGTTATCAAATAACTCATACTCAGCTTGATGTTGACCAACTTTTGCAAGAGGACTCGCAATTGTTTGAACTGAGGACAAAGCCTGTTTGAGATTAAGCAAACTTTTACTGATTTCATTTATTCCCTGCTGCATCTCCTTTGCCAAATCATCTGAAGAGAAGGTTACACTATCCTCCTGAAGACTGTCCAGAGTTTCAACCGAAATGCCTTGTTTATGTGAAACTATCTCAGCAGCTGGCTGTGGGAGCACAATTTCTACAGTCGCCTTATCAATGCTATGCAAATTCAGTCTGGTTGGCAGAGATCTTGCAGCATTAACCCTTAATGGTAATAATGGGTAGATGGAAGTGTTCTGAAATACACTGATCAACAGTGCTCCGGCTGATTAAGTGCACAACTCCTCCGGGAGGCAAACCACAAACAGAAGAGCAGAGTTTAAAATGGGGGAGACAAAACTAAATAACTCCTCTTCTAAGAGAGTCCAAAGACAGCATAAGTAGCCCAAAGAAGATAAAAAAGTATAAAAATCAAAACATATGTGGGGGGGGAGGATTCCCACTGAATGGAGCTAACAGAACCACCTGCTTTCACATCGCCATCTTAGCTCCTCTCGACAATCAAGGTTGTACTCTGCAGTTCATTAATATGACATAGGCTCAGCAAGCAAAATATTACAGTGCTTCCTGCCTCGTGCCATACAAATCTCACTGCTGTTTCCACCAGTTACCTTCACTTGGATCTCCATCTCCTGCATCCTGCTCTTCTTGAGGAGACCTTAGCTAATAAGCTACTGCTCATTAGGGATGTGCACAAAACTGGCTTGGTCTGTTTGGTTTGAATTCAAACCAGCTTTGAACCAGGGTGGGTAGGTTAAGTTTTGATTTTGCTTGAACCCCCCCTCCGGTTCAGTTCAAATTCAAACCTAATTCAAACCAGTTCTAAAAGTTTCTACGTAGGTTATAATAGGGACTCGAACTGGCCCATTATTCCCTATGCAGAGCACCTAGGGGAACAAAATGGGGTGGGGACCCAGAGGTGCCAGCTACACCTGAACTCCAAAGCAACTGGACACTCCTGTGATTTTTAATGCTTTTTTAAAATGCTTTTTCCAATTTTTGCATTTCTCCCATAGGGAATAATGGGGATTTAAGGCAGCCCCATTCCCACCTTTGTGGGGAGCCTGGGCACCCCAAAGTGGGTTTGGGGTCACGGCAGGTTGTGCCACAATTCCCCCCAGGAAGCCCCAAGCTGGTGGGGTTTATGTCCCCCCCCCCCCTAGGAATTTTTCCATTTCTGGTCTCTTGACAGTCTTTCATAGTGGATTCTCTGGGGTGTGTGTGTGTGTGTGTGTGTGTGTGTGTAATGTTCTTCATATTAGGGATTCATTGAGAGAACTCATACAGCAACATAACCCAATTTGTGTTTGGACTTGCTGCTGTATGAGTTCTCTCAATGAACCAATGAAATCTTGACATGCGTGCTTTTAGTGTACATGTATGTAACAGCACACCCATGGAAACAAAATGTCAGATAGCAAAAAATTGAGGTGAAGTTTGAAACTTTTATACTGAGTACAACCAGATCCATTGTGAGATTAAGCATTAATGAAGCATTAGATATAGATATGTAGATAGATAGATAGATAGATAGATAGATAGATAGATAGATAGATAGATAGATAGATAATCTTCACCTGCAAAATTGCTGAAAGCTCTTCTCCATATTCATTTGCCTTGCAATAGCTTGTGCTGCTAAGGCTTCTGAAGGAGGTTCTGACTGTATATAGATATAGATATTACACACACACACACGGTCAGCATGGTGTGGTGGTTAGAGTGCTGGACGAGGACTGGGGAGACCCGAGTTCAAATCCCCATTCAGCCATGATACTTGCTGGGTAACTCTGGGCCAGTCACTTCTCTCTCAGTCTAACCTTCTTCTCGGTCTAACCTCTAACTTCTTTCACAGAGTTGTTGTGAGGAGAAACTTAAGTATGTAGTACACCGCTCTGGGGTCCTTGGAGGAAGAGCAGGATATAACATGTAAAAATAAAAATAAAATAAAATAAAATAGCCTTCACAGCTCTGAGGCCTTCACGTGCTCAATCACGTTGCATAAAAGAGGAGGTAAGAAAACAAATCTAAAACTTCCAAGGCTATAGCCTCAGCCTGCTATATCCCTTCTTTAAGAATTGTTTTATTCTGCTTTTTATTTTACTCATTTAAAAAAACCCTTTCTAGCACATTTAAGCCCAGCCTTTGTCTCAGAGCAAGCCTACATGGGGGGGAAGGAAAATGCTGAATCATTCCCTAGATGTTTGCTCAGCAAAGGCTGTTCTTTTTAAAACTTAAACTGCTTCCTCAGTAGCTGATTCACTGCCACCACACCCTAATTATTAGAGGGTCCCTCCCAACCAGATTTGGGTGAATGTCCAAGGAGACCCTCCTTCCCTTTTCTAAGGGGAAAATTCACCCAGAGATGAAATTTTGCCCAGAGACGAAAGTTTAGGGTGGTATACAAATTAAATAAATAAATACATAAATAACCATTCCACTTGCAGCCTACACATGATGAAAACACTTGGTAGGTTGCTGAGCAATTAACACTGAGGCATGTTTGCACCAGATTAAAACTCCTCTTTTCCCGAATTAAAAATCCACTCAGAGGCAGGTAAAATACAAAGAATAAAAAGAGAAAACTTTATTCAAAATATTACAGATTACTTCAGTCTGAGGCTTCCTCAGCTTTTAGTTACAGGAAAAAGATACTCAGTGGTTACAAGAATACTTTAAAAAAGCACCCCTGCTGCAAGGAACAGGGGATATAGGAACCTTTAAAAGCACCTTTAAAGGTTACAGAGACTTTTGCAGCGCCCCTGGATGGATAGAAAAGGTGTGGGCTAGTGCTTCTTAGTTTATTACGTTACAGATAAAACTCAATAAACCAGTTGTAAGGATTTGCAAATCCTACCAAGTGTTCTCACCAAAGTAAAATAATCTAACGCAGGCTAATTTACACACTGTTCTCTATCTAAAGCTTTCCAAAGCCAAAAGCCCTTGGCTTCTTTTCCCCTTGAACTCATCCCAAACTTCAGGCGAAAATTCAAGCTTCCTGCAATCCTGTCTCTCAAGGATCTGCAGGCGTCCTTCCATGAGAGAATTCTTCAGGCTAGCTGTTGACCATGAGGCAGCAAGATTCTGTCACTCCTCACTAAGCCTTCCGCCTGTCCTCTCTCATCCCCCTCCTAGCTCCTTTCTGAAAACAAAGACATGCTTCTCTTCCTGCCACAAGACCCTCTAGGTCCCGCCCACAGTGTGCTGAGTGGTTGTTCCCTAGCCTGTCAGTCAGGACAGGGTTCACTTCTGGTTCACTCTTTAGGGTAAGGGAGGGCCAATGGCTACACCCTTAGATCTTGCTTCTCTCCTAATGCACCTGAAGTAAAGGTAAAGTGTGCCATTAAGTCGGTTTTGACTCCTGGCGCCCACAGAGCCCTGTGGTTTTCTTTTGGTAGAATACAGGAGGGGTTTACCATTGCCTCTTCCCGTGCAGTATGAGAAGATGCTTTTCAGCATCTTCTTATACGTTGCCCGATATAGTACCAGCAGGGATTTGAACTGGCAAGTAGCCAGCAGCAATAAAAACAACTCAATTATTATATTTAAATATCAAGGAGAGAGAGAGAGCACGCAGAACCATTCAAAAGAGAACCACATAAATATGACCCAAACAGCAGATATTCAGTGCAACAGCCTCCAAAACATAAAATCAAAGTGTTAAAAGCCTGCAGAAAGAGTCAGGCCTTCACTTGGCATCTAAAGAAATACCAAGAAGGGACCTAACTAATCTCCACAGATAGAAAGTTCCAGAAAGTTGGCATCACCATTTTATTTTACTTCCATTTGAGCATCACACGCCAGGTGAATATCTATAGAAATAAATACATTTTTTGAGGTAAGAAGAGAATATCGCACCGTTTATTGCTCTACAATGAGAATGTAAAACCCTGTGTTTCTAAGTACCAGGAGACTTTACGATTGTATGAGGCTGCGAGATGTCATAAAAGAAGTGATGTCTGCAGAACACTGGGGAGAAAAGATTCTTGGATTCCAAACTGGGGTCACCGTCTTCCTCTTTGCCTTTTCCTGAGACGTTCAGTGAAGAGACGAGCCAGCAAGGATAAAGAGAGCAAGACACAGGTTTGAAAGTTTCAACTTGTATAAACTGAGGTCTTGACAAGTCTCTTGCAAAAACTCCTTTGCCTGTTCAAACTGAAAATATTTTTCACTCAGAAGAGCAAAAGCAACTAGTTCAATAGTCAAACGTGTAACTCTGTGTCAAATAAGGAAGACTCCAGAGAGCTTGCATTGCTGAGGAAAGTATTTCTTCCCCTGCCTGTTTAACAAGCACTTTCTCATAATACGTATTTTCATAATCCTAGATGTTTTGCCTCTCATTTAATTAAAATAAACATGGTCTTATTCTATCCAAGTTAAGCACCTGTAGGCCCCATCATGGATTAACTTTGCTTCATGGGCCTCTATTTCCAGACAAGGCTTCCACTGAGCCCCTCCAGCAACACCTTGGACTGCAGCCCCATTCACACATTAAATTCAACACACATACAAGCTATATACAATGGAAGCACCTCATGTACATACAGTTCTTCACACATCATCATGATCATTATTATAATTTATTTACACAGTCAGACAGGTGTTATTGACTGGTTTGTTTTATCCAGACATCGAGTCCTTCCCAAGGACCTGGAATGGCTGAATTTTATTGTCAATGTTGTTGCTGTAGTTACAGATATCATCACAGAATATAGGCTGTTCCCAGTAAAGCTGCTTTTTGTAATTGGCTGATGGTGGTTTCTGTGGCCCCTATGGTGTTGAGGTGCTCTTCAAGGTCTTTTGGAACTGCACCCAGGGCGCCAATTACCACTGGGATTATTTGGGTCTTTTTCTGCCACAGCCTTTCAATTTCAATTTGTAGATCTTTGTATTTGGTGATTTTTTCTATTTCTTCTTCTTCTATTCTGCTATCCCCTGGTATTGCTATGTCGATTATTTTGACTTCTTTTTCTTTCTTCTCAACTACAGTTATATCTGGTGTATTGTGTGGCAGATGTTTGTCTGTTTGTAGTCGGCAGTCCCATAATATTTTTACATCTTCATTTTCTTCAACTTTTTCAATTGTATGGTCTTGTATTTTTTGCAGATGTTCCAGTGTATCATCCCTGCTACTTTGTCATGCCTTTGTTTGTAGTCAGTCTGTGCGATCTTTTTACAACAGCTGATTAGGTGGTCCACGGTTTCATCTGCTTCTTTACAAAGGCGGCACTTGCTGTTTGTGGTGGATTTTTCGACTTTTGCTCTTATTGCATTTGTTCTTAGTGCCTGTTCTTGTGCAGCCAGTATTAAACCCTCTGTTTCTTTCTTCAAGTTGCCATTCTTAAGCCATTGCCAGGTCTTGGTGATGTCTGATTTTCCACTTATATTGTGCAAATATTGACCATGCAGGGGCTTATTTTTCCATTTTTCTGCTCGGTTCTTGACTTGTTCTTTCTTGTAGGCCTGCTTTGTTTCATTGGTGTTGAATAGTTTCGCATTATGGACCATTTGAAGTGCATCTTCTTCACTGTCTTTTATGTATTCTTCAAGGCCTCCTTTCTCCTCCTCTACTGTTTGATAGATTTGCAGCATTCCTCTTCCACCTGAGCTGCGAGGGAGGTATAGCCTATGTACATCACTGCGGGGGTGCAGAGCATGATTGATGGTCATGATTTTCCTGGTCTTACGATCTAGCGTCTCTAGCTCTGCCTGGGTCCAGTCTATTATTCCTGCAGTGTATCTGATAACAGGTATAGCCCAGCTGTTGATGGCTTGTATGGTGTTCCCGCCATTGAGTTTGGACTTGAGGATTTTTCTAACTCTCCTGATGTATTCACTTCCAATTTTTCTTTTAACTTCAGTGTGTGCAATGTTATCAGCCTGGAGAATGCCCAAGTATTTGTAATGTTCTTTCTCTTCCAGGTTCTTGATCTTGCTTCCATTGGGCAGTTCTATTTCTTCTGTTTTTCTTATTTTTCCTCTGTTCATTATTAATGCAGCACACTTGTCTAATCCAAACTCCATTGCTATATCGCTACTGAATATACGGACAGTGTTTAGCAGTGATTCGATTTCTGACTGGGACTTTCCATACAACTTCACATCGTCCATGAAGAGCAGATGGTTTATTTTCCTTGATGTTTTAGATGTTTGCTATCCGAGGCCTGTTTTGTTTAGTATGTGTGAAAGTGGGGTCATGGCGATTACAAACAACAGAGGGGATAGTGAGTCCTCGTGGAAAATGCCTCTTCTAATGCTAACCTGTCCAAGTGTCTCGCCATTGATTGTTAACTGTGTACTCCACATGCTCATTGGTTTTTTAAAATAAATATCTGAATGTTTTTTCTGACACCAGTTGTTTCTAAACATTTTAGTATTCATGTGTGAGGCAATGAATCAAAGGCTTTCTTGTAGTCAATCCATGCAACACTTAGCTTGGTTTTTCTTCTCTTGCAATTTTCTAAAATCATTTTGTCAATCAGCAGCTGGTCTTTTGTGCCTCTGGTGTTTGGGCAATTTCCTTTCTGTTCAACTGGAAGCTGTTTGTTAGTTAATAAGTGTTGCATCACTTCATCTGCTATTATTCCTGTTAATAATTTGAACATGGTTGGCAGGCAGGTTATGGGTCTATAATTCCTTGGAA
This sequence comes from Hemicordylus capensis, assembly GCF_027244095.1. Classification (NCBI taxonomy): domain Eukaryota; kingdom Metazoa; phylum Chordata; class Lepidosauria; order Squamata; family Cordylidae; genus Hemicordylus; species Hemicordylus capensis. Next base: position 30,721,173 of record NC_069661.1, on the reverse strand, counting down.
CTGCACCTTTTGCTGGGTCTTTCATGATGAGATGAGTTTTCCCAGTTGTTAGCCATTGTTCAATATCACCTCCTTGCAAAATGTGATTGAACTGTTTTGATAGTTGTTTATGAAGGCTTGTTAGGTGTTTAAGCTAAAAGTCATGCAGTTCATCGTCGCCTGGAGCAGTCCCATTTTTAATTTTCTTTGCTCTTTCACTTATTAATTCTGGTGTTATTATTAGATCTTGCATTTGTTGGTTACATTTTTTGATCTCTTTCATCCAGCCAGCTTTTTTATTATAATCTATTGGATTGTCCCATAATTTCCCCCAGAATTGCACTGTTTCTTCTTTATTTGGTGTTTCTATGTTTCTTGCAGTTTCTCCTTCTATGCTTTGGTAAAAACGTCTCTGATTCAACTGGAATTGGAGATTCTGCCTGTGTTGTGTAATTCTGGCTTCAAATCTGCTAATCTTCTTTGACACTGCTGTTATTTGCTGCTTTATTATTTCCAGGACTTCTCTAATTCTCCTTGAATCTAGGTGGTATTTTTGGATCAGATACTGTTTGGTGTTTTCATTCTTCAGCTTCTTGTCTTTCATATCTTTCAGTTTACTAGCTTCTCATCTAAGCCTGGAGATTTTATTTTCTAATCTAATCTTCCATTTAGGTGATGTACTGCTTTCTTTTTTTACAGGTCTACTGCTCTTATATCCGAGCTCTTGTGTTGTTATTGTTGCTGCACTGTACATTAGTTGGTTTGTTTCTTGCATATTTTTGGTTGTTATTTCTGAAAGTGCAGCATTGACATCTTTTAATGCCTTAGCAAGTTGTTTTTTGGCAACTGTTTTTAGAGCTGGAAGTCGAACCCTGGTGGTTATTTGGTTCATGCGCTCAGTTATTTTTTGCTTTAGTTCTTGTTGCTTTTCTGTTAAACGGCATTCGGGTTTTTGAGGTGAAGGCAAAGGGGAGGGCATTATTATTTATTTATTTATTTCTTGTTTACACAGTCAGACAGGTGTTATTGACTGGTTTGTTTTATCCAGACATCGAGTCCTTCCCAAGGACCTGGGATGGCTGAATTTTATCATCAATACTGTTGGTTATTATAGATATCGTCGCAAGATATACGCTGTTCCCAGTAAAGCTGCTTTTTGTAATTGGCTGATGGTGATTTCTGTGGCCCCTATAGTGTTGAGGTGCTCTTCAAGGTCTTTTGGATTATTTGGATGATGATGATGATGATGATGATGATGATGATTTTACATTTTATATCCCACTCTTCCTCCAAGGAGCCCAGAGTGATGTACTATATACTTAAGTTTCTCCTCACAACAATCCTGTGAAGTAGGTTAGGCTGAGAGAGAAGTGACTGGCCCAGAGTCACCCAGCAAGTATCACGGCTAATGTGGATTTGAACTCGGTTCTCCCCGGTCCTAGACCAGCACTCTAACCACTACACCACGCAGACAGCAATGTATTTCCCATCTGTACTTGCTTTGCAAAGGCTCTGTACGAAGCTTTGTTTAATATTAACACATGTACAATCGTTCACACAAATACATGTGCATGTGCACATGCAGGGCACCTGAATACACATACAGCATAATGTCTGAATAGAGCTAATGTCTCATCCATTTCAGTGGAACACATTTCTGCGTTTGTATCCAAGAAGATAGGCTGAAATCCTAAATACAGTTTCTTTGAAATGAGTTAGCCAAATTAGTTATTACTAATCACCACAACAATGGGCAAGGGGATTAGACAAATTCGTGGAGGAGAAGTCTCTTGACAGCTACTAGACAAGAGAAGGTCATATGATGCCTCAATTTCAGAAGAAGAAAGAATACCAGTTGCAGGAAAGGGGGCATGCCTTTACCTCTTGCCTGTGGGCTTCGCAGAGGTACTTGGTGGGCCACTGTGGGAAACAGGAGGCTGGACTACATAGGCCTTGTCCCCTCCTGGGCATTTGACCCTTGCTACAATCCCTTTTCCCACCACCGCATCCTGAGTTTCTCCAGCCATTATCCCTCACAAGCTATGTGATCAAAATTCCTTGTCTAAGTTTTTGCAAAAAGTTTAAAAAGGTATAACACACAGGATCTTACATGTTTCTCATATGAACGGAAAGAACTTCAATTCATGCAAGTGGGGAGATGATTGGCACCAATCCTTTCGCCCTCTGCAGCTCCTTCAGCCCCCTGAAAAGTTGTTCCTGAGGGTCAGAGGACCTTCTGGAAAAGGATGGCAAAGTATGCAGAACAAGGGGCTGCAGCAGGAAAGAGGGACCAGTGAAAATTGCCCTTCCCCCTTGTGCAAATAGAAGTGCAAACAACAGGCAAGTTTCTGTTCTTGCCCATTCACACAATACTTAGGATCCAGCCAATGAAAAATGTCATACATTCCGGCTCCTTCCGTTTCTAACTGTGAAACCTGTTATTTGTCAAAGCCTGAAATGTGCTTTTGAACCTGTTTTATCTGGAATAGAAAACAGGAGAGAGCCATTTTCAATAATGGCTGGTGTCGCTTTTGTAATGGCCCTACAAAATAATTTAAGACTGGTTTGTAAATACACCCTTAAAGCAACATTTCCTGGAGTGTGCCTGGAATATTCTGTTGCAGCATTGTGGCTAGTGCACCGTGCTGAATCTATGAATTAGTGCCAAAAGCAGGGAATTTAAACTCCCTGCCTTTGCAGGTGACTGATCCCATAATGCACTGTGGGGAAGGCATAGGTCTGGTGCATACGCAGGGGCGTAACTATAATAAGGCAAGGGGTGACAGTTGTCTGGGGGCCCACTGCCTTGGGGGACCCCCAGAGGCAAGTCACAGGACTGACTCCCCCAGCCACGCACCCGCCCGGGCTTCCTTCAGTTGTATTCATCCTCTGAAATTGCTGTGAGTGTTAAGACCTGGAGCTACAAGAACAGCATGTCTTACTCTAGTACCATTAAATGACTTGCATTGTCTACAATTTACAAAACCTTTAAAAAAATAATTTAGGATGCTCATAGGTTATATATATATATATATATATATATATATATATATATATATATATATATCTCACTATGCTTTTTGTTACCACTATTCAGCCTCATTTAAGATTTCTTTACTTCATGAGCTGAGCTTCAGTGAGGGGAGGGGGCCCATTTTAAAACCTTGTCTCTGGGCCCACTCCAACCTTGCTACACCCCTGTGCATATGGGTAGCAAATTGCCTCCAAAACCAAGGAATTTAAACACCCCACGGCTGTAGGTGATGGAGCCCTCCCAGTGCATAACAAAATAAATAAATATCATGTGGCAACTTTGCGGAGAGAGAGAGAGTGTGTGTTTTGGGAGGGGCAAAATGGTGTAAATGTCTGTACTGGAGGAGGCAGTGTGCCTCCGTCTTTTACTTATGACCTAAGGCATAAAGGGTTGGAAAATGCTGCTTTAAAGTGTACGTTTCCTTCATGTTTATGCTTTTGTTCTGTGCTTCCAGCATTACGGAACTTCCAAGGAGATGCTGCCAGAACTTGCTTCCCCAGGAATAATTGCACAGAAAATAGAAAAGTGTTAAGATGAATATCAATTTCAGAGCACAACCTGATCCTCAGCTGAGCCAAAGAGGAATCACAGGTCAAGGCCAGAATGAGCTCCCTTATGGAAAAGCAACTTACCTTGTTTGCAGACACTCTCCACATCCCAAGACAGTCTGCCACATAAAAGGTAAAACATTGTTTGAAGTCTAGTATAGCCAATCTCTGCATTCATTCTTGATTTCCTGAACAGAATTCAAAGTACATATTTCATTATTTAAGTGCATGTAGCACTGCAGGAGGTAAAGCAACCAGTGTTTTCTGGCTGCACAGTGGATGCTGATTCAAATTAGTTCTGGTAAATCCCCCTAATCAAATTCAGAATTGGTCTTAGGGAAAACAAACCACCCCACCCCTCAGCTTAGAAAATAGCTTAGTCCCCCCACCCTCAATGCAATTCTGAGCCTGTCACACTTCTGCTGATGTAATTGGGACATAACAACATCTTATGTCCTGATGGTTGTGGGCTACCTCAAGGTTCAGAGGCAGGTTGCTTCTGAACACCAGTCACAGGAGCAGGAAAGAAGGAATACCATCATCTTATGCCGGTGGGCACCCCAGAGGCATCTGGTGGGTCACTGTGAGAAAGAGGATGCTGGACAAGATAGATCTTGGGCCTGATCCAGCAAGATTCTTCTTAGGATGTTGTGTTCTAACAGGATCTGGTCCCTCCCACAACCCTCCTGTGAATTTTCAACACTACTCTCCCTGTACCAGCCTGCCTCCTGCCCAAACCCATTCTCCCCTACATGTACCTTTTTTGCTTCTCTAGAGGCAGCTTTCTGATGTCTGGCATGCTCCTTTAGCCAGGGCTGTCCTTAGGGCATGGCAAGCAGGGCGATTGCCCTGGGCCCCGCTCTTTTAACCCCCATTATGATTAACTGGCAAGGGGCCCCCAGACTGGCTGATTTGCCCCAGGCCCCGCACCCCACCAGCCCTGCCTTTAGCTGTGGGTCAGTGTCTTGGCCCAGACCTCTGAGTCAGAAGAGTCAGAGGAGGAGCGGGAGGACTTGGTTGGGGGAGCAGGCTCAGAAGCACTGCAGGAAGACTTGGCTATGAGAACAGACTCTGAAGCTGAGGTGGAACGGCAGCAGACAGGGGAATCTGGACAGCTGGCAGAGATGAGGGCTGAGGAGACTGATCAGGAGGAAGCTGGAATTTCACCTGTGTTAAGAAAAGTCTCAAAAGAAAGGCTCAGTGGGAGACACGCAGGTGCAAGGTCTCACAGGAGAGGGAATAGAAATGCTGAGTCAGGAAAGCCTGATTGGCTGCTGGTTATCTTGAGCCCTATATCAAGCAAACGCTGTTCCTGAGATGGGACTGTCAGCAACGTTGCCTACTGCAGACAGTGTTCCTTGTGGTTATAATTGTTCAACCTTTCTTGTTTCAGCCTGTCCTTGTTCTGTTCCTTCCTTGCTTCTTTATTTCAGTTATTGCTCAGATATCATAGAGGGGAGTACCTAGTTTAATTTCAAAGGGACTTTATTTTGTTTATACTACTTTATCTTTGAGAGTCATCCTTAATTTTTGTCCATGCAGCTAAGCTGCTACTTTCTTATCTACAGAATTTCTATCTTGACTCACAGAAGTGGAGCTGGAGGGATCGTAAATCCTGTCCGGTCAGTCGTGCCAACAAATTTATAACAGTCAGATGCAAGAAGTACTGAGAACTGTAGTTTCCCCCGTGCTAAAAAAGTGTTGAGAAAACTACAATTCCCAGTACTCCTTGCATCTGGCACACAGCCATAGAGCATGCTAGACACCAGAGGGAACCGAAACACAAACAAGGGCAATCACGGAATCAATCAAAAAAGAGGAAGGGAGGGAAGGGAAATCCCACCATGACTGTGGCAAACATATATACGAATGATATAAAGCAACCAAAATATGGAAATATATATTGAGAAACAATAAACCAATAGTGAAATAATCTCTAATTACTGATACTCATGAACCATAAATCATAAATCCAAACACAAAATTTGGACAAGAATAATGATATGTATAATGATATTCAAACCATCACATCATACAAAATACAAAAGTATAAACATGTAGAATAACAGTCCAAAATTTCCAGAGCAGGTGTGACCAGCAAGGCAAAATAGGGCTGCTAAATAAATGGGCAAAGTTCAATGTCATCCACACAATAGTGGAAGTTCCAAATTACAGAAAAGCCACATCAAACGTAGTCTCAATAGGGTGTGGAAGTCATCAGTCACTTAACTTAACGCTCATGCCCTTTCAGGAGAATACAAACTGAATGTATAGAGATGTAGCTGAGCAGGGCAAAAGAAAGGGGGGGGGGGTGCTGGCTTGTTTGAGAATGCTCAGTATCATCTACACAGGAGTGAAAAGTCCCAATAACAAACACACAAATTGCAGAGAACCAGTCGAGCGTGGCTTCAAAAGATGTCGTAAATCAAAGATAAAGCCCACTGCATGCCCTGATGGAGGAATGCAAACTAAACAAGTCGAAGTCGAACGGCTATTCCGGACACTCGCCGTTTCGCGGGCAAAGCTTCATCAGCCTCCTTAATACCAGTACCTCATTCCTAGAACTAAATAAAGCCTTACAGTATTATCCGGTATTATCCGGTATCTTGTTATTCCATGCATGCTTGGAGTAAAATCTGAGGTGGAGAAGAACTTGCCTGTTTGTGCCTGCAAGATTCTCTTTCCGAGCCAAGCTCAGATAACGTTGAGCATTGAGCAGCATGATACTTCAAAATGTGAGTGAATACAGATGATCAGCTTACCAAATAGAAAACATGAGAAAGTCTGCTAGTTTCATATAAGCAGTAATACAGAAAGAACCGGCTGGTTGTATAGTATTCTGTGGTTGCTGTTGTTCCACATCTAGTTACTGATTTATTCAAGTTATATTCAACATTTGCGCAGTCCCTGTACTAGGGATGTGCATAATGTTCCAAGCTCAGAAGGTTCTCACTCTAAAATAGCCATTGAGAGTGTTCCATTCGAAAACAGAATGCCCTTCAAATGAAGGGTTCGTTCCATTAGAACAAGCGGCTCAATCCGTTGTTCCGACATAATGTTGCGGGCATTTGTGTTCTGTGGAAATGCCTGGAACATTCTGTTGGAACAACTGGTTGAGCTGGTTGTTCCGATGGAACAAGCCCTTCATTTGAATCGTGATCCGTTTCAGAACAGAACACTCACAACGACCCATTTCAAGTGATAATGTTCTGAGCTCGGAATGTTCTGCACATTCCTACTGTGCACAGAATATGTACGTACAGACATGCACACATACAGTTATTGACATGTTATGAACGCATATACAGCAGCACACTTTAGGGAGATATCCTCATAGCACAGGAGCCAGCCCCACCTGCTGCCACCAGCACCCAAGAGAAAGGAAATATGCCATTTCTATAAGAGTTACCTACACAGGTACTTTACAGAGAGAGGGAGAAATTGCTTGCACAACAGGATTCTTTCTTCCTTATGATTAAGATTAATGGATAAGCAAAGTAGGACTGACATGGGAAATTATAGGAGACATGGCCTGTATTTCTCATAGTCAAGAATGGATGGAGACACCACTATCGTGATTTTAGAAAAGGACATAATGCAAGTTCATTGTTTTTATTAAAAAGAAGGTTTATGGAAGACACTAATTAGCCTCATCTGGTATTTCAAAATTCTCAGATCTTAGTGTATGTGATACCGCTAAGATAAGACTTTGAAGGGTAGGGGAAAGGGGTTACACAACTTCTTAGGCTGCAACCTTATCCATATTTACCTGGGAGAGCAAGCCTCAGTGAGCATAGTGAGATTTCCTTCCAATTAAAGAAGCGTAAGCCCAGGCTATTAGACTGAACTCCTTGAAAATATTTGGTGTTTATCACGTAGGAGTCGGGAAAGGTGAGGCACAATTAGCAATAACTAGTAAACTTCAGGTTGGAAGCTCTAGCAGCTTAATAGAATGCAGCAAGTTGCCAGCTGGGTAATTTAACAAGAGACATCTAGAACTCATCAGGCTACAGCTTTCTCCTTAACTGGGGTTGACAGTTAAGGAGAATGAGCAGGTACAGTGAGACAGGCAGAGCTGAGGGGTTTCAATGCATGGATGAGATGAGACATTGGTGCCGGAAAGAGGGGTTTAGATTTGTTAGGCACTGGGATACATTTTGGAGCAAGCAAGGCCTGTACAAAAGGGACAGGCTGCACTTGAACCAAGATGGAAGCAGACTGCTGGCTCTCAAAAGCAAAAAGGTTGCAGAGCAGCTTTTTAAAAAGACACCTGGGGGAATAGCCGACAGGAGCTGGGCAGTATCCAGTTCAGCAAATGCCATCCTTTAAAGTGCAAGGGTGCAAAGGATTTAGATAAAACAGAAGGGGATAGAGCAGAACCACATAAAGAGCAGACAAAAGGCTGTGTCAGCTGGTCAAAGAGTCAAAAGAAAGATAACAGACACCAGAGAAAAGATTCAGCGTATAGGTGCTTATATGCCAATGCCAGAAGCCTCTGAGCCAAGATGGGTGAGCTTGAGTGCTTGGTTGCTACCACAGAAATGGATATAGTGGGCATAACAGAAACATGGTGGAACAGTGAGAACCAGTGGGACACTGTTATCCCTGGATATAAACTCTATTGAAAGGACAGGGAGGGGTGCCTTGGAGATGGAGTAGCACTGTATGTTAAAGAAAGGATAGAATCTAACAAGGTAGAAAACCTAGGAGGACCGGAGTCTTCAGCAGAAACCCTATGGGTGACAATATAAGGCCTGAAAGGAAATGTGCTTCTGGGGACATGCTATCGCCCTCTGGATCAAAATGCTGACAGTGACTGGGAGGAAGGAGGAAATCAGGGAGGCGTCAAGGAGAGGCAGGGCAGTAATAATGGGTGACTTCAATTACCCACACATAGACTGGGTAAATTCAGTCAGGTCAGGACAAAGAGGTCAAATTTCTAGATATGCTGAATGACTGTGTCCTGGAACAGTTGGTCTTGGAACCAACCAGAGAGAAGGCAACCTTGGTCTTAATCCTGAGTGGCACCCAGGATCTGGTGCGTGCTGTCAGTGTCATTGACCCTTTAGGCAACAGTGATCATAGTGGGATCAAATTCAGCATACATGCAGGGAGAAAATCACCAAGGAAGTCTAAGGCAGACATTTTGAATTTCAGAAGAGGAAACTTCTCCCAAATGAGGAGTATGGTGAAAAGAAAGCTGAAAGGGAAAATCAGGAGAGTCACTTCGCTCCAGAATGCATGGAGTTTACTCAAAACCACAATACTAGAAGCCCAGTTAGATTGTATACCCAAAAGGAGGAAAGGTACTACTAATTCCAGGAGGATGCCATCATGGCTAACAGGTACCATCAAGGAAGCCATACAAGGGAGGAAGACTTCATTCCAAAATGGGAAGGCCTGTCCAAATGAAGAGAACAGAAAGGAACACAAACTCTGGCAAAAGAAATGCAAGGTGACAATAAGGGAGGCAAAAAGAGAGTTTGAGGAACATTTAGCTAAAAGCATCAAGGGGGATAACAAAAACTTCTTTAAATACATCAGAAGCAGCAAACCTGCCAGGGAGGCAGTTGGACCATTAGACAATGAGGGAGTGAAAGGGATTATTAAGGAGGATATGGAGGTTGCAGAGAAGCTAAATGAGTTCTTTGTGTCTGTCTTCACATAGGGATGTGCACGGAACCGCAGAGCTGCGGTACGGCACTGGGGTGGGGGTTCCTTTAAGGGCAGGGGGAGGATGTACTTACCCCTCCCGCTGCTTTTTTTGTAAGCATTTGGGGCAGCAGGATACCTCCATCACCCCTTCCCCCTCTCGGCAGCGAAAGGCTTCAGAAAGCATGAGCGTGTCATGTCTCAGCGTCAAACGTGCGCAAAAGGCTTTCTGAAGCCTTTTGCTGCCGAGAGGGGAAGGGGCGGCAGGGAGGTATCCTGCCGCCCCAAACGCTTACCAAAAAAAGCGCGCTGGCGGGGAGAAAGTGACGGGAGGGATAAGTACACCCTCCCCCCGTTCTTAAAGGAACACCCCCCCCCCAGCAGCGTTCAAACCACGAACTGCCCCATGATCAGACTGGTCCGGAGGCCTGTAGAATGGCCTCCGGACTGGTCTGTGCACATCACTATCTTGACGGCAGAGGATACTGAGCATATACCTGTACCTGAACCAGGCTTTTCGGGGATGGAGGCTAAAGAACTGAGTCAGATAGAAGTGACAAGAGATAATGTTATAAACTGCTAACTTGGCAAAGAGGTATCTTTTAACGTGGTGATTCTCTTTATTTAGCAGGGGGAGAGTAACTGGCCCTATCCACCCCCAGCACAATACCTCCAGTGACTGTTGCTGGGGTCTATCTTGTGTTTCTTTTTAGATTGTGAGCCCTTTGGGGACAGGGATCCAACTTATTTATTTATTATTTCTCTGTGTAAACCACCTTGAACCATTTTTGGAAGGGCGGTATAGAAATCGAATGAATGAATGAATGAATGAATGAATGAACTGGGAAAACTGAAAACTAGCAAATTGCCAGGGCCGGATGCCATCCAACAGTCCTCAAAGAACTCAAATGTGAAATTGCCAACCTCCTTGCTAAAATAGATAACTTATCCCTGAAATCGGGCTCTGTACCGGAGGATTGGAAAGTAGCAAATGTAACACCGATTTTCAAAAGGGATCCAGGGGTGATCCGGGAAATTACAGGCCAGTCTGTTTAACGTCCGTTCCAGGCAAATTGATGGAAAGCATCCTCAAGGATAAAATTGCTGAGCACATAGAAGAACAGGCCCTGCTGGTAGAGAACCAGCATGGCTTCTGCAAAGGTAAATCTTGCCTCACCAAGCTTTTGGAGTTCTTTGAGAGTGTCAACAAGTTTGTGGATAAAGGTGATCCAGTTGACATAGTATACCAGGACTTTCAGAAAGCTTTTGACAAAGTTCCATATCAAAGACTTCCAAGGAAAATTAGCAGTCATGGGATAAGGGGACAAGTCCATGTGTGGATTGCTAACTGGTTAAAGGACAGGAAACAGAGGGTAGGTATAAATGGAGAGTTTTCACAATGGAGGAAAATAAGAAGTGGGGTCCCCCAGGGATCTGAACTGGGACCGGTGCTTTTTAATTTATTTATAAATGATCTAGAAGTAGATCTGTTTCCCCCTGAAAAGAGGCTCGGCGAAGCAGATTCATTCTTCAAATACCCCGAGGCATAAAGCCATGTGAGAAAAACCTCCAGGAATCTTATATGGAGAGAGTGTTTTGTCCCACATAAAAATTAAGTGGACCGTAGCAGCCTACTGTGAATTTGTTGCAGTCAAGGATTTATCCCAGTGAACTCTCCCCTCTTCCTTCGGCTCTGGTCAGAGGTGCACCTAGGTAATTTTGGAGCCTGGGTATGTTCATCACTACAACAACATCATGCAGCAAGTTGCCAGCTGGGTAATTTAACAAGCCATACTTCTAGAACTCATCAGGCTTTAGCTTTCTCTTTAACAGGAGTTGACACAGGTATGTTAATCACTGCAACATTATATTAAGCTGCCTTCTATCAAGTCAGGTTGGGTCTATAGGCTAGTACTGCAGTGCCTGCAGTACTACTGCAGAGCATGTACTGTAGTACATACTGCAGAGCCAGTGTGGTGTAGTGGTTAGAGTGCTGGATGAGGACCGGGGAGACCCGAGTTCAAATCCCCATTCAGCCATAAAACTAGCTGGGTGACTCTGGGCCAGTCACTTCTCTCTCAGCCTAACCTACTTCAGAGTGTTGTTGTGAGGAGAAACTTAAGTTTGTGGTACACCACTCTGGGCTCCTTGGAGGAAGAACAGGATATAAATGTAAAAATCATCATCATCATCATCATCATCATCCTTGGGAAGGACTCGATGTCTGTATAAAACAAACCAGTCAATAACACCTGTCTGACTGTGTAAATAAATAAATTATAATATAATATAATATAATATAATATAATATAATATAATATAATCCTATACCATAAAATGGTTAGGTGTGCGGCCGTGCTGCCCGTGTCTTTTTGGGCAGTTCTGCGCATGCGCGGAGTGCGTGCGCAGAACTGCCAAAAAGATACGGCTGCCCAGACACGGGTGGCCATGTTGTATCTGAGCAGGGAGAGGCGGCGGCGGCGGTGGCAGGAAGGACTGGCCTCGCTGGCGGCGGCCACCGCCGCGCCGAGAAGACTGGCCCCACTGGCGGTTGCCAAAAAGACTGGCCCCGCTGGCGGCGGCCGAGAGGACTGGCCCCGCTGGTGGTGGCCGAGAAGCCTGGCCCCACTGGCGGTGGCCGCCGCCGAGAAGACTGGCCCCGCTGGCGGCGGCCAAGAAGCCTGGCCCCGCTGGTGACGGCCGAGCCGCCGCCGAGAACACTGGCCCCGCTGGCGGCAGCCGAGAGGACTGGAGAGGAGCTCACTCAGAGCTCCTCACTCCTTAAAGTCTCTTCCTGTACTGGCGCTTTGGCCGAAAAGAACGCAATAGGCGTCCTTTTCGGCCAAAGCGGCAGTACGTGAAGAGGCTTTAAGGAGTGAGGAGCTCTGCATGTGAGCTCCTCTCTCCTTCTCTACGTGGTCCCGGGCAGAGGAGGTCTCGGCAGCTGGGAGGGCGGGCGGTTGCTCAACACAGAAGTTGCCGTCTCAATATTGATCGTTTAAAACAACAATCACCGCAGAATGTGGCATGTTAATAAGCGGATTTTATTTGCAGCACTTTAATAATGCAGGTACGTTCTCCAACCGAGTGTAGCACTTCCTCTTTTTAAGTTTGCAGTTTGTGCAAGTTTATTTGGAGGAAAGTACTGTTGCTTTTCACAGAACATCGCTGCCCCAGTATTATGAATCTATCTGTCTGCTTAATAAATATTTCTTAATATGCAACAGTTGGGGTTGGCTTAAATAATATGATTAGGTTTGGTGTTCTGTCTGCCAATCTTGATCTGACAAGAAAACTGCGATAGGTAAGCAGTATTTTATCAAAATGGATTTTAGTGTGAAATATGGCACGGCTTAATCTCTATGTTCTAAAAATGGCTGTTGGCAAATTGAAAGCATCCCCCCCCAAAAAGGGCAAGAGAAAGGAAGAAGGAATAAATTAAAAAAACAACACCTAGCGCCCGTTATTATAACGGGCTTAAAATTACTAGTATAATATAATAAATTAGCGCCGGTTCTCCAGTCTTTCAGACAGGGTCTTTTTCAGCCCTGCCTAAAGATACTTGGGATGAGACCTGGAACTTTATGGAGCTATTCTGACGATCAATGGAAAGAGGGCTAAGGGTGCTTAGCCCGATTTCCACTGATCGTGAGACTAAACAGGCTCGCAGCCAAGCCTGGTTGAGTCAAAGCAGGTCACCCACTTTTGTAGCCCTCCCCTAACCCAGGCTTCCTGATCGTGATTTGGCATGGCCATGCCGCAGCTACTCACAAGTAGACCCCCGCAGGGGAGGCAAGAAGCCACCTCCCAGCTCTGGGGGTCTCTCCAGTATGCCCTGCGTGCTCACACAGGGCATACTGGAGTTTTCAGAGGCCGCATGGCCTCTGAACTCCCCAACCCATGCCGGCTCCGTCACAGAGCCAGCAATCATGTGGGTGACCAATCCAGCCGCCCAGGGCTCTTGCCCTGCTCATGTGAGGGGAGAGCGGGCTTAGCCCGCTCTCCCCGCTTAGCTTCCCAAACCGGGTCTCACTGATCATGAGACCCGGCTCAATATCTGTAAAGCAGGCTGTCGCCCACAATGCCATCATCTGGGGACCCAGGTTTGAGAACCCCAATGTAAAAATGTGTTCTCACTGAGCTACAAACTGCTTGCATGGGGGAATGAGCCATCTCTGACCTGACCTAAAAAGTGTTCATCTCAACTCAACTCAACTCTGTCTCAGTACCTTTCAACTGAATCTGTTTGCATCTTCAGTGGTATGCCATTAACTGTTGGTTCACACATCCACATGTATTGCATGCTTGATCTCCTTGCTCTTGCACTAGCTCAGACTTATGTATGAAGTTTCCTCGAAACAGCACTGTGTTTGACTGCAGAGCAGAAGTTCTGCCTTTGGTGGCTGATCTGTGATGGCCCATTCACTTATGCAAGTCATCTGTTGATATTAGAGTCAAGTGATGAACATTCATGTGTGTGAACTCATCTTAGGAAAGCAGAACACTCTGACTTGGCACCCACCTTGACATTGGGGCCACATCCCAAACTCAAGTCCCACATTTGGGAAGATATTAAAAGGCACCTCATTCTTTGTCCTTTTTCTTGCCCAGGATTAAATGATACAACTGTCTGTGTCATGAAGGACAGAGGATACACTGCAGGAAACTTCAGAATCCCAGCCCAAGAACAGGATCTGCGTCTTGGGCACACTGGAACAGCTGTTGACTTTTCTCTTCCCAGCATCATTCTGCCTAGTCTGGTGCACCCAGCAACCAAGGGGAAAGTTACACGTAAGTAGCCACACATGTTACCACACAAAGATGCAGCCGCCAGGATACCCCCAGTTGTCTGCCCCCATTCCCAGAGGCTCTCTTACCCCTGGACTTTGGGGCCAAAGTCCAGGGCCTCCACAACTCCTGGGGCCCCAAAAATCCTCTTTAGTCTGTCCTGGATGGTGTGGTTTGTGCCCTCAAGAACATTCATGTTAAAAAAAATGATGCTTAACTTGCAGCAGTGGGGCCTCCAAAGGTCTTTAGGTCCAGGCTCCAAAATTACCTAGGTGCACCTCTGCCCATTGCCAGCATGGAAGCAAGGGAAGAGGGAGGCACAAATAACATATTTGATTTTACGCTTTAGGAGTTGAGGAGGGGTCTAATCCACCACCCTCCACCATCTTTTTTTTTAATTGACTGTTTTTGAAGTACGGGGGGGGAGAGACATATATATATATAAATATTTACAACACATTTTTCAGGATTGTTGTCTTTTTTGTACAGTCATAAGAACATAACATAAGAACAGCCCTGCTGAATCAGGTCCATGGTCCATCTAGTCCAGCATCCTGTTTCACACAGTGGCCCACCAGATGCCGCTGGAAGCCACAGGCAGGAGTTGGGGGCATGCCCTCTCTCCTGCTGTTACTCCCCTGCAACTGGTGCTCAGAGGCATCCTGCCTTTGAGGCTGGAGGTGACCTATAGCCCTCCGACTAGTAGCCAAAGATAGACCTCTTCTCCATGAAGTTATCCAAACCCCTCTTAAAGCCATCCAGGTTGTTGACTGACACCACATCTTGTGGCAGAGAATTCCACAAGTTGATTATGCATTTTGTGAAAAAATACTTCTGTTTGCTGGTCCTAAATTTCTCGGCAATCAATTTCAAGGGATGACCCCTGGTTCTAGTGTTATGTGAGAGGGAGAAGAATTTCTCTCTATCCACTTTCTCCACACCATGCATGATTTTATAGACCTCTATCATGTCTCCCCGCAGTTCTCTTTTTTTCTAAACGAAATAGCGCCAGGTGTTGTAGCCCTGCCTCATAAGAAAGGTGCTCTAGGCCCCTGATCATCTTGGTTGCCCTCTTCTGCACCTTTTCCAGTTCTACAATGTCAATTCATCAATACAATATACACTTTAAAGAATCATAAGTATTTGTAAGCAATAAATCAGACCCCTATCCCTCCCTCCTCCCCAAAGAAAGAGAAATCACATGAAATAAATAAAATAAAATAAATGGAAAATTAAAAAAAGAGAGAGAAGAGGGAAAGGAAGGGAGGAAAGGAGGAGGAAAAGAAGGGTGGGGGTAGTTGTACTGCTCCTATACTGAAAATAGGTTCAGTATTTCCATTCTTTGATGAAAAGGGGACCATTCATGCACCGCTAGGGACCTTCCACCATCTTAAGATGAACCCTCTTACAAACTAGCTGCTGCTGAAACCTTTACAGTGAATGAACTTATTGTTTGCAAAAATATTTACCCACTAATACAAATTAATATCTCCGCAATATAGAGCATATGAACTGGAGACCTGCTTCCCCCATAGAAATTGCATTGAATTATTAGATTTTTTTCAAAAATGCTCTTCAACCTTGATCATTTTAAAGGCACATTTTATATTTCAGAGTCAATGAGAGATGAAATCACAGAACTCACAAGAAGAGCAGGAAACTCACCACTTTTAAAGAGGAAGGTAATGAGACGGACTCTCATCGGCCTTATAATTCAGACTAGCAGGATTTCTTGTCATGAAGTCTGGTGCCATGAACCACTGTGCTGGAATATCTATGGTCAAGATGCAGCAGCTGGACATCTTCCATTTATTCCAAGGGACTGCGCATACTGTTTTAATGCAGAGCAAGCAATGCAGGTTCTGTGATCTGTATCCAGCAAACTGGCCTTAGACGTTTTCCTCCAACCATGTGCAGCCAATATGTATCTGCTGTGCCAGGCCAATTATTCTAGAATATAGACTGATTATTCCATAAGTGCTATAAGAACTTTGGCAGGAGACATGAGTTCCACAGGCTGCACATTGCCAACCCCTACTTCCATATAGTCTTACTTAAACCTCTATTAATGGAGCAAAGAGGCTCCTTCAAAGTGGTGATTCTCTTATTTTTAGCAGGGGGAGAGCAACTGGCCCTATCCAACCCCAGCACACCATCCCTCCAGTGGCTGTTGCTACTGTGCACCTTATGTTTCTTTTTTTATTGTGAGCCCTTTGGGGAAAGGTAGCCATATCTATTTATTATTTTTCTATGTAAACTGCTTTGTAAACTTTGTAAAGCAGTATATAAATTTTTGTTGCAGCAGTTACAGCAGCATCTATGGAGCCAATCTGATGTAGGCCATGCTTGACTAGGTGTAGGGAGACATTGGTGCAGATAGCTACTCTACCATGAAGCAGAGTAACTTCCGGCCAGTAATGTTCCAACAGTTAACTTACCTCACAGTATTGCAGGGGTGGGAAGAGCATGTACACTGCCCTGAAATTTTCAGAGAGAGGATGGGAAAATATTTTAATAAAATAGTGTTTTCAAAATAGTAAAGTAAAAGCCCCCAATGGGGCTGGAGCCCTACACTATAACATAGTTAACATAATGGCGGATTCAGCCCTTCTGGGCACTGCAGGTAGCCATCTAGTAATGGGACTCAAGCCCACAATGTTTGCAAATGTATTAAAGTACCCTCAAAAGTGTACTACTGTGCCTGAACTGCAGTAGTCAAGCTGCTTTATTTAATGCCCCTCTGTAACACTTGCAACTTTATCATTAGGATGATCCTTTGAGGAAGTATCTCGAAGACCGTCCACATTGTTCAACTGCCCAGGAGATCCACTCTGTTTCACCTCTTCAAGGCAC
Source organism: Hemicordylus capensis (assembly GCF_027244095.1). Lineage (NCBI taxonomy): Eukaryota > Metazoa > Chordata > Lepidosauria > Squamata > Cordylidae > Hemicordylus > Hemicordylus capensis. Next base: position 30,704,319 of record NC_069661.1, on the reverse strand, counting down.
ACGTTACAAGCCGGCATTCGTGGAGAATCTTAATTATAGCCCAACCTACCTGGACCAGGAAATAAAGGTAAGATTTTAAAAATCTGTAAGCAGTTCTCTCATGTTTCACATGAATCTGGTTTTGGAATCTCTTTTGTCTTACCAAAATAAACACCCCTATAGACCAGGATTTTCTTTCCTTTTTTCTAGAATGGCATTTACATGATGGACTGGATGTGCAGAATAAGAATGTCCCTTCCTCTCAACAAATATTTCCCTTTCATTCTGGTTTCTCAGCTGGATTCAGCCCCCAAACTGCCTTGGTTGTCCTGCTGGATGACCTATGCAAGGAGGAGGACAGAGGGGATGCAATCCTGCCAGATCTGTTGAACCTCTGGAGGCTTTCAATATGATTGGCCACAATATTCTTCTGGATCATCTTTCCAGGATGGGGAATGGGAGTTACATGCTGTGGTGGTTATGCTCCTACCTGGATAACCAGTTCTCAAAGCGGATGCTGAGAAACTTGGCCAATGACATTGCAGTTACCGTGTTAGGAAATTTTCTTTTGGTTCAACATGAACCCAACTCTCTATGCATAGTCTAAGCCAACAAAAATGTATTCCAATCTGAATTATGTACACAACTGTGTTTTTATTCTTTTCTAGAACATCATTAAATTTGGGCCTGCTTTGAACTGAAACAGTAACAGGTAGTTCTAAGTGAAATGAAGGTAGCCTTCATTCAGCTGGCGCTTCTTTTAACTTGGTAGACTCATTCACACAATTATAATTAGGGTAGGACAAGTGTCCTACACTAGTTCGGGAGCTGTGCATGCTCCTGTTTTGTGATCATGTGCAGGGTAAACAGCAAGGTTGGAGGGAGATAAAGTGATCATTGGGAAGAGTAGAGCTGAGTCAGATGCCTATTCTTCCTACCTCAGTAAAGTGCTGGGTATGAGAGCTGGGTAGGACTGTGCCGTCTGACCCAGCTCCTATCTTCCAGATGATAGTTTCCTCTCCCTCCAGCCTTGTCTCCCTCACACATGATCACAAAATGGGAGCATGCACAGTTCCCAAAGTAGGGTAGGACACCTATTCAACCCGAACAATTATCATGCCTGTTGACTCTTATCTAGAACACTCTTCTGCTTGTTGTGAATTTGGTTTGTATCCAGCTGTCAACACATGAGTTACAAAGGGGTGATGCCTTTGATTTGAGTGGCCACCTTTTTGACCAACAGGGCAGATGGTGTTTTGTTTTGTTTTTAACCAACAAGACCCTCTAGGACCACCTCCTTTGTGTTGTGAATCTGGAATCAGATTGTACATGCAAATATTATTAGAGGGGGGCACAGGGACATGGTAGGGCATTTTTAAAAAGCCCTTTAGCCCACATCGCCACCAAAATGGATTTGTGCATTCACATATCGGGCAGATTTACCCCAAAGTCCCTGCGAGCTATTGGGGAACACTTTACACACAATTTGGGTTTTTCACTGCATGTTAGAGTGTAGTCCGATTTATATCCGGGGTTAAAAAATCCACTTCAGTTTTTTGGGACAACTTTGTGTTTGTAGTAAAGCCTCACAATAAACTCATGGTAAAGAATGCTGTGTGAAAAACTCCATGGTGATCTCATAAGTCTTCTTTGTGTTGGAAAGTAATCTAGAAAAGTAAACAACTTTGCAAAACAAGTCTATGTAACCCACTGAAACTTTTTGTTTGACTAATCCAATCTGTCCTTTCAGATCCTGGCAAAACTCGGTGATATTTTACAGACAGACTCGCTTGCAGAGATCCAACAATGGATAACAAAAGCAAGTGAAAAAGGTGAGACTAGAAATGAAGCAGTTGCAGAAGGCTAGAATATCATTGGTTTTAGACTGTGGCAGCAATAATTTGTATTTCAAACTCCTTTAGTTCAGAATATACATATATGTAGATGCACACTAATTTCACAAGAGAAATATTCAAGAAAAGGAAGCATTAACAAAGCATTTTATTTCAAAGGGGAGAAGGAGAGTCTGTGCTGCTGAACCCTCATGCTCTGGTTAAGAACTCTAACTCATGAAGCATTCAGAAGCACATGAAGCTCTCTGTATGTGAAACCTGACACAAACTTTCCCATTGCTGGGAAGGCTCTTCTCGGGGAAATGAGGCCTGTGTATCACATTCAATACAACACACTGACATTGGGCCTTGTTGAGCTTTAAAGCATCTCCTTTAAACATAAACTTCTTCTGTGTTATTGATGTTTCAGAAAAGGATTTAGTATCAAATTTCATCCGCTCAGATGTCACCAGCAGAGATCTGCTGAATTATCAGCAAAAACTGGATGAAAATGAAGCAGAGAATCTCAGTTTGCAGGCTATGCTGCAGGCCCCAAAAGCTATTCACAAAGGATTGCTGGAGGAAAGAAACAAACTCAGGTGAATTCATGGAAATCGCCCTAGGAATGGAAATAGTTTCCAAGATGCCATCCATTACTTTAGTCCTTTGCACGGTTTGAGCACCTACCACATTCTAAGTCAGGTGTAGGCAGCCTTGGCTCTCCAGCAGTTGCTGGACTACAACTCCCGTCATCCCCAGCCACAATAAATCATGGCTGGGGATTATGGGAGTTGTAGTTCAGCAACAGCTGAAGAGCCTGGTTTGCCTACCCTGTTCTAAGTGCTTATCTCAGAATCCTGAACTATTCACTCTCCACCAGCTGAGAGTAAGCTGCATTGGTTTAAGTGAGTATTCACAACATCAGTGACCTCAAAATAGTTAATCACTGGTGGTATAGCAATGCTGGAAACTGAACTTCACCTGATACAGCTTTAACTTCCTTGGCTTGGTCCTCCAGAAGTGAATGCACAAGGCAAGACTATATCAATCAGTGCCATTTTCTTTCTCCCCAAAGATGTTTGATCGCCCTGTATAAGCCCAGTGAGGCATAAATTCCAACAAGTGCAGTCTTTTCCAGCAAGGATTTAACTGAAAATCAGCTGTAATGAGGGCATAATTTTAAATGTTTAGGTCATATTTTAAAACCAGGTAAGAAAAAATTATGGAGATACTCAACTGGGTGAAAACCATCTCCAACTGTGCATTTAAGCCAAGCCACAGTGGTCAATAGCCAGGGATTATGGGAATTGTAGGCCAACATTCTGTAACAAAGAATGCTAAAAACTGATGTCACAGATTCTGACAACACCCTCTCTTAAATTAAAATAAGATCTAAGCTATAAGCAGGACATTTGTGTTCAGTGATTTCTTATCTGCATATGTTAAAATTTTATCTCGTCTTACCTTAGTGAAGTTGCATTGTATCTACTGTTTAGGTTTACAAAAAATGTATAAGCTCCTTTTCTTCTATTTAGGACTTCAGCCCAGGGATCAGCAGTCAGTAAAGGAGCCAGGCTAGGTATGTGTTATACATTTTAAATAAAACTATTTAACCTCCAGAAAATGAGGCCAGGTTTTCAAGACTGAGTACGTAAGGATTTTAGTGCAAGAAAAGCAAAGAAAACTCCGCCACTGGAGATGTCATATAATTGCTTTTATGAAGGTATAAAGCAGGCCAGCTCTGTGTTAAGTAAATAAACAGTCCAAGTCATTATCTTAGTGACATGCAGCTTTGATTTTCAACCTCTCTTTCAGAAAGGGAGATAGAAGGTCGTTTACTCCCCAAAAGAGAGAGAATCGCAGTCCCAGCATCTGAGGATCTATCTAGCTTAGCGCATTCCCCCAACAGACACCAGAGACGGAACCAATCTCCCATGTCACCGCAAACCAGCACACACTTGTTATATAGCAAGATGCGCTCTAAGAGACAGAACCTTGCTTCCAAAGCAGAAGCCCGTGTGCAAAGCCGTCTGCAGAGCTAGCATGACGTTCTCAACACAATTGGCTCCAGCCTCCTGAGTTGCCATATGTTCTCTTATTTTTTATTTGCCTGTGGCTAGTATGTTTAGGCCTTGAGTTTTTATGTGCAATGCAAAAATGTGTAAACACCCACCCACCCCAAGCCCTCTGAATGTTAGTACACTGAAATAGTAAACAAAAGACACTCAATAAACTATTTTGTTGTTCTTTGTAAGTGTTCATGACATGTGTCCAGTTCTCAGTAGGAAAAGACATCATGGGTGTTTCCATTAGTTTAGCGTACAAACTAAAGATGTGATCTAGTTTTCTTCTTTTCCAAGTTTTGAATATACTTTACATGTACCACAGCTCAGCTCTGGGAAACGTACATCAGTGTATAGTTTAGTGGTGCTTCCCTGGGCTTCTTTTGAATCCTGCAGTGACCCAAGTACAGTGTTTTTCATTGCAAGGTCCAGGGACCAGTGGCAGCACTTAATTGTTTATTAGGCCTGTGCAAGGCTACACCCAAAGCCAAATACTCTGCACAGTTCCCCTGGCACCATGCAGAGGCAACCATACCCACCGGGCAGTGCTGTGCTTTCCCTAGCGTTGATGGGGCTCCTCTAAGGGAAAAACAGAGTCCCTTTGAGCCCATACAGCATCTTGGGTGTGTGTGTGTGCTGGAGCACTGGGAAGTGTAGGCCTTCCCATTGCTTTCCCCATAGAGCTCAACGAGGTAAGTGCTGGGAAGGACGACATGTCTGTTAGAAGGGAGAGATTCTCCCTGTCGTTTGTTTCTTGGTTAGGTAATTTACACACCGAACAACAGCATCAGAGTTTCAAAACAAAAGCTTTATTTCGTTTGCTAGCAAACAGCTTCTGGGTGCCCCCCTTCTGGCAATTCATCATCTTATATACTGAGCCACAAAGAACTTTTGCACCTGCGCATTGTATACAAGCCAAAGCATTACTTTTAATTCCAAAGGTTCCGATTTGCTTCCTCAAGTGTTGTATTTCCCAAGGCATCTGGCTTGTGGCCTTGGTCTGGTTCCCCTCCCTGGTCGAAGCCATTCCTTTAGCCATTGCCGTCATAAAATGTCTTCAAGGCGAGGGGAGGAGGAATCTACCAGCCACCACCACAAGCACGTCTGTGCAAACCAACCATGCTTTTTTTGCTGTTTGAGAGCTATTTGCAAATAATATTCCAACACTTCCCAGCAGTCTGTGCATACCTTCTAAGATGGCTCTGGGGCTTGATAGGGCTCTGTCTGTTTCTCTTAAAACCTCAGCCCAGTGCAGGCAGAAGCACAGCACTCACAGAGGTCAGCACAGTGAAGGGCTCTCATACGAAATGCTTTTTGCCAAAGTGCCCTCAACTGAAGAAATAGTGAAGGCCGCTGCCCAAGTGACCGCAGTCCACCAATTTTAGTGGAACTCACTTCCACATTATTCATTAAGACTCAGTAAAAACAATGCCAAGGAAGCCATTTGAATGCCAAAGTAATCGGCAATTCACTGGAATCTGCTATTTTAACCTAAGGAAAGCCCAGAATAGAAAAATTAACACATTTCAAAAGATTTTAAATGCTTTAATATACAATAATGAAGTAGGGTCGTTTAAAAGGGGTACTTGTCAAGTAGGCTTGTGTAGGAGAGCTGGTCTTGTGGTAGGAAGCATGAATTGCTCCCTTTGCTAAGCAGGGTCTGCCCTGGTTTACATTTGAATGGGAGACTACATGTGAAGACTGTAAGATATTCCCCTCAGGGGACGGGGCTAGTCTGGGAAGAGAATCTGCATGCTTTCATGCAGAAAGTTCCAGGTTTCCTCCCTGGCATCTGCGGATCGGGCTGAGAGAGATTTCTGCCCGTGACCTTAGAGAAGCCACCGACAGTCTGTGTAGACAACACTGAGCTAGATGGACCAATGGTCTGACTCGGTAGAAGGCAGCTTCCTGTGTTCCTATGGCCACCAGTCAGAAACAAACTTGCATGCACAAACACTATTTTGCAGACTGCAAGTCAAAACCTCATCTTCAGTGACGTACTACACATGAAATCTTTAGTGGACCAAGTTCTGCGGGGGAGAAAGAATGGAAGCAGTGTGTGTCTTCAGGCAGATATTATAGAGGTTTTCATTATTCAATGAAGATATTGAATTATTTACCAATATGTTTTCACTCTTCAAATTGCTATCATGCAGGCACAGATGATATTAACCTGTTTGAAAACATTTCTTCCTGTGCAAGAGACAGAGGCGTAACTAGGGAAAATGGCGCCCGGGGCAAGCACTGAAATGGCACCCCCCCCACACTGCACCCCCCATCGCCCCCCCCAACATACTACATTATACTTAGGTTTTTCCTCACAAGCGCCCGCCGCCGCCAAGCCAGGCCACTGACTGGCCGCCAGGCGCCAGCAAAGCAATGGGGGGGGGCCTCAGGCAGCGCGGAAGGGACCGCTCGTGGGGAAGGGGGCACCGACGCTCTCCCTTGACTGCTGCAGCGCTGCTGCACTGAGCAGGAAACATTTGTATTAACAAAAATTTTAAAAAAATTTTTAAAAAATTGGTCATGGCGGCGCCCCCCATGTGACCAGAAAAGATGGTGCCCGGGGCAAGTGCCCCCCCTGCCCCCCCTATAGTTACGCCTCTGGCAAGAGATGTCAGGAGCCAAAGAGCACCATCAGTAAGCAGATAGTGCTTGTGCACAGTGCTGCCATGTTGCCAACTTTTCTTTCTGGCTATAGCTCTTTATGCCACATCAACACTCCCCAGCGTTCGGAAACAGCAAGAGGGGGAAGGGCTGCTGTAGGGAGGGAGTCAGATGAGTCCCACTGCACAAAAGAAGCACCATACATGACCTCTTGGATCTTGGCCCTATGCATGAGTGTTCCAAATGGCTGCATAAGCAATTGTTTTTATTGACCCTAGCATAAAGTTGCACGAAGGAAAAATAATGCCTAGGCCCTCCAGTTCCCCTTCCACCCAATACCCATGTGCAGCTGCTCTTTTGCTGACTTGAGTTCTCCACCAATTTTCCTTTCTGCACTCCACTGAGTACAGAAAGGACAGATACCCAAGACTATATCTGTTGATATGGCTGAGAAAGTGATATCACCCATCTTCAGTCTCTCCCCACTCAGACAATAACAACTAAGTATGCAGTCTTCAGGATCCTGTCTGTCTGGGGCACTGAAAAGACTCAGATACAAGACTCGGATACACTAATTTAAACAGTCGTACATCCATGTCAAACACTGAACATGAAAGTGCTCAGACTGCAACCAGATATTCCTGAGCACATATTTATACAACTCACTCTTGGGAGCTATTAACTTGTCATTGGCGTTTTGGCTAGTTCCCTGAAACATGAAAATTAACATGAAAATCTGTGTATTGAACAATATTTACAGCGTTATTGGAGGTGCAATCAACCATTCTCTAGTAAGACTAGAGAGAAACCGGTGATAAAGCAACAGCCATGAGCATTTCAGGATTACCTTTTAAACAAAGATAGGCCATGGTTTGGGTGGATTTGGACTAAAAGGCATAAATGGAATCAGTCCTGTTGTGGATGGAGTGTAGCTGCCAACATCTAGGCAAGACAGTTCTGTCTAGTAGCAACACTTATGGTATTCTGTTATTGGAAAATGTGCCATTACTTTCCCCTGCCAACTACACTTGTGTGAGGCTTCTTATAAATGGCAGCCAATGTGGTGTAGCGTACTCAGTCTTGTACTTGGAATAGGAAAACCCAACTTCAAGAGGCAAGTACTGGAAAATTCCCCTTTAGCAGCTCTACTCCCTCAGTCCTTGCTTTCCTTGCTTTCAGTTTTACATTTCTGCTAAAGCTAACTAGTAGTTATTCAACCAAGAGAAATAGTTTGGAATGTTCCAGAATCATACAACTTCAATACAATGGTCACCTGGAGGAAACAGAGAGGCTTCCACTTTCAGGAAGGCACCGACATGCAAATAAGATCTACACAACTCTATTGATTTTGCAAATTCATTCTTCAGGTTAAATATTTGTAACCTGTAGATCTACCATTGTAACACTTGTAGATTTGCTGCTCAAGATATTGGTTTATTGGCAAAAAGAAGTAGGAGCTACTATTGTACACTTAGGAATTATTTTAAAATAAGAAACGTTGATTGCCGTAACATTAGGACAAGACACTACTGTTTTAATGAACAGTACACAGTCCATTCTATTTTATGTGACCAACTTTTAAAACTGGATGGTTACACTGTAGCCAAAGTGTAACCATATTTAAATCCCATTAATTTCAGCACATGCTCACTGAAATGAATGGGACTCAAAAGGACTTAGATTTGGCTAGATCATAATGAAGTGTTGCTACAGACTGAAATTTACAGTAATTCTGAAAACTTAAACCCTGTGTATAGTCAACATTTGCATAGGTCCCAGCTATATTATAACCCACAGGAAGTGTGCATCAAGACACAGTAGTTTAATACTTGCCTGTAAAGGAAGTGAATGCAAATTGTGACAAAAGCTTGCCACTGTACCACAACTGTCAGCCAAATTACAGAGGCACTTTGAGCCCTTTCTTACATTACGCCCAGGCCAAGGGAGAGCACAACATTGGCCCCCACAGAGACCAGCTTTGGCCTGCGAGGACTGTTGGGGCACCCCCCCCCCCCGCTTTCCCAGGAGTATGGAAAGACCAGTGTGCCCTGAGAGGAAGGCAAGGAAGGAGGCACCCTGGCCAGGGAGTTCTTGTCCTCAGCTCCCGAAAAGGCCAACAGCCGGAGACAACTTTTTTTTCATCTACTGTAATTTGCTTTTTTTAATATTGTAAACCGTTTTGGGTGCCTTTGTTAAGGCAGAAAGGCGGTATAAAAATGTATTAAATAAATAATAAATCAATTACATTTTTGGCACAGCAGCAGCTGCTACAGCACAGCTCTTTCCACACAATGAAAGTAAGTGAGAAGTCCTAAGCCATGATGGAGAAGCAGATACAACAGGTCTTCCTCCGATCCACTTGGCTCCTCCTGGAAACTGAGTAAAACTGGCCCAGGTGAGAAATTGCCATACAGGCTGCAACAGTAGAAAACAGGTTCCCATGGAAGCTTTTCACACAGGGCTTTAACTCACCCTTTAACTTGCATCTTCTATGGAATGGAGGGGGTGCATTCACATTATTATTATTATTAATTCTCCAAGACAGGCCATGCATGAGGATGTGGTAGAAAGGAGGCGATTGGCTGACAGAGGGGGAGAGAGTTCCGGAGCAGCAGGGAGTTTTGCAGGGCGGCTGGAAATCAGTTGGCTCAGGGGCGCCATGAAGCAGCAGGGAGCTCGGAGGCTGGGGGCGGCTTTGAGAGCTGGACAGTTGGCTCTGGCGGCTGCGGGCAGCAGGCGGTTGGCTGAGCTGCGCTGTGAAGCGGCAGGGAGCAGGGAGCTCGGAGGCTGTCGGGTGAATGGGTGACAGTCCCTGGCAGTGGCAGGGGGAAGCAAGGACTGCAAGACAGAGATAGAAAGACGGAGGACAGAGAGCGAGAGAGTTGCGGGGGGAGAGTGAGCGAGAGAGTTGCGGGGGCAGCGAGAGCGGGCGAGAGAGTTGCAGGGGGTGGCAAGAGTGAGCGAGAGAGTTGTGGGGGTGGCGAGAGTGAGCGAGAGAGTTGTGGGGGCAGCGAGAGCAGGCAAGGGAGTTGTGGGGGGTGGCGAGAGCAGGCAAGGGAGTTGTGGGGGGTGGCGAGAGCAGGCGAGAGAGTTTCAGGGGTGGCGAGAGTGAGCAAGAGAGTTGCGCGGGTGGCGAGAGCAAGTGAGAGTGTTGCGGGGGTGGCGAGAGCAGGCGAGAAAGTTGCGGGGGTGGCGAGAGCAGGCGAGAGAGTTGCGGGGGTGGCGAGAGCGAGCGAGAGTGTTGCGGGGGTGGTGAGAGCAAGCAAGAGAGTTGTGGGGGCGGCGAGAGCAAGCGAGAGCGTTGCAGGGGGCGGCAAGAGCAAGCGAGAGCATTGTGAGGGTGCGATGCCACAGGCTCAGTGCAAGACCGCACAGATGCTCTGTGCAGGGTCAGCTAGTTATTATTTATTACATTTATAAACTGCCCCATCCAAAGGCTCTGGGCGGTGTACAACAAATCTGGGCTAGATTTATAGTGTACAACACATATCAGCTAGATTTATCCCAAAGTCCCTGTGAGTTATTGGGGAGCAGTTCACACACAATTTGGGTTTTTCACTGTGCATTAGAGTGTAACCCAATTTATATCCGGGGTTAAAAAAATCCACTATTTGTGTCGGGATTTGGGGACAACCTTAAGTTTGCAGTAAAACCTCCTTGTAAACTCACAGTAAAACCTGCTGTGCATAAAAGCCCATGGTACCTTTTATGACACAGGAAGGGGCTATGCTGCAGTAATGAGCCTTAAGTTACAGTGAGAAGGGGCCCTCAAAATGTGCTACTTTGCAGCAAGGCCATCAATCAGAGTTGACCTGTAGAAGGAATCTCAGTGCTGACCCAATAAGTCTAATTTAACATCTACAGTAAACTGTAATTGCTGTTAATTGTATCTGGTCAAGTCCTGTAATAAAGATCTATCTATCTATCTATCTATCTATCTATCTATCTATCTGTCTGTCTGTCTGTCTATCTATCTATCTATAGTCTTTCTCTGACACAAAGATCAGATAAATGATTAGGTTTTATGATTAAATAAGTTATATTACTGCTTTATGGACCATATATTTACCGTAGACTGCAATTACTATTACTTATATACTGCTTTTCAACAAGAAGTTTTCAAAGCAGTTTACACAGAAAAAGAATTCCGGGTGCATGCTAATTTGTTGTACAGCCTAACTCCATTTTTTACTCTGCTGTGCCTACCCATTTCAGCCTCAATTAGTCTCCCTTGCCTCATTGTTCTTTCCAAATCCAACCCTCTTAATAAAGAAAATCGGTTGCTCACACCAAAAAGGGTAAACACAAAGCAAAACACTCCCCAAAAACCAAAGAGTTGTTAAAAAACAAAACAAAACATGAGTTAAAACAGTAGTAGCTGTGTGATGACATTTTCTTAGTGATACTTCAGTCTATGGTTGCTGCTTACCCACAATTCAGGTATTACATAGGAACATAGGAAGCTGCCGTATACCGAGTCAGACCATTGGTCCGTCTAGCTCAGTACTGTCTAAACAGACTGGCAGCAGCTTCTCCAAGGTTACAGCCTTGAGACTGATTGGGGTTTGTGATTATTTAGCAAAGCACCAAGGAAGCTACCACTCCAGTTACAGAGTGCAGAGTTTAGCTGTTGCAGCTATTTAAGTAAATTTATTTATTTATTTATTTATTTATTTATTTTACATTTATATCCCTCTCTTCCTCCAAGGATCCCAGAGCAGTGTACTACATACTTAAGTTTCTCCTCACAGCAACCCTGTGAAGTAGGTTAGGCTGAGAGAGAAGTGACTGGCCCAGAGTCACCCAGCTAGTCTCATGGCTGAATGGGGATTTGAACTCGGGTCTCCCTGGTCCTAGTCCAGCACTCTAACCACTACACCATGCTGGCTCTCATGCATGGAGATCACTGTAGAATCTAAACTAAATTGATTGGTAAAGTACATTTGAGATAGGAAAGACCTATCCTATCTATCAACTACATCATGAATAGGTACGGAGAGAGAAAGATGTTTCCATCTTCTCTCTAGGAGGAAAGGAAGAGGATTGACTCACTATAGGAAGTACCTGAGAAGTCAAAGCAAGGGTCATAGAGTAGAGGCAAGCAGGGACAGGTAAGGAGACCCTTACTAGCTACCTCTGCTCCCAATGCCCCTAGTAGTCATTATGATAGTTGGTACAAAAGGTTGATGCACTGGAACTCCATCCCCAACAAGACTAACTTGTGCTTCACTCACTGCTCTGCTCTGCAATCTGTATTGCAAGGTGTACCCAGTCAAAATGTGGCTGAAGTTGCTCTATTTGAGCTTATGGCGATGCTTGCTGCTAAGCCAATGAATACAGAGAAGAGCCTTCAGCAATTTTGCAGGTGAAGAGCTCAGCGCAGAAGTACAGAAGAATGTCCTTGTGGTTTGCATCTAGGAAATGTATATGAAACAGCACCACCTAGAGGTGCACTGGATGTCACAGAGCTACCGAGTTCCCATTCCAATTTCAGCAGTTTTGCATTGCCCTTCTATATGAGCATCTTTTTAAAAAGAAGAGAAAGAAGTTAGACAAGGAGAAATCTATGAACTGTTGTGGAAATTTTGGATATTCCCCTTAGCAAACCTTGGACATCCAAGCTGAGAGATACTGATGAGAGGCTCAAGGAGCGATCCACCCAGAACCACACTCATGTTTCCCCATTTTTTGTAATGAGTCCAGTGTTGGTGCATGACATTTCGCTACCTAAAGCAGAGCACCAAACAGCACCACATATTTACCTCCGCTTTCTCTCTTTTTCCTATTAAACCCCAATTCCTTCTGGCTTTTCAATCTCTGCCCTTTCCTTCCTAATTCTCTTAGGGAAGGAAGAAGAAAAGCAGTCGGGTACTGTTTCTTTTTTCTTCCTCTGCAGGCCATCATGGGGGTGTGTGTGTGCGGAATGCTGGGAGGGCTCCCCAGGAGCTACAAATGCTAGGAATATGATGCATCTACTTCCTGTTTGGTCTTTTGCCATAATTTGTGCTCATGTTGGAATATATCTGTGTCTGGAAGAGCCCCAGCTTCGGCAGGTCCCCTGCATACTTAACAATCTTGGTACATGCAGAAACACAACAGGTACCTCTTTTATTTGCTTCAGAAAAGAAAAGAGACATCTGTTGCATTTCCACCTGTTAAAGGCACAAACAGCCCGGGAAAAGGTGGCAACCATGGAAACACAGAGTCATTAACATGGTCTGGATTCTGAATGACAGCTAGACAGAACCCCAACAACTGAGAAACCCACCCATACCACAGTAATCCCACCAACTCAATCAAGCAGTGTTTCCCAACCTTTTTCATCCCAAGGCACTCTTGTATCAAAAAAGAAATTGGGACACACTCTCCTCACCAACACAGACACAACTTTTGGGGAGTTTGCAGTGGCAAAGTCATCACACTATTTATTTACTTTTGCTTCCTTCCTCCTCCTTCATCCCAGCAGCAGGCATTCCTGCTGCACACACATAGCACAGGATTCTGCACACCACAACAACAATTAGCAATTTGTGGTGTGACACTAATTAATGGTGTGACATTGACTCACTCTAAGCAGCTCCAAAAGCAGGGAATTCAAACTCCTCGCTTTAGAGACAACTTGCTCTAAATGCACCGGGGTGGAGGGACACATCCCTCCCAGTGCATTGTGGGGTGACTCAGCTCCAAACGAGGAAAGTTTAAACTTCCTGCTTTTGCTCAGAGTGAGGCAGCTCAGCTCATCAGATACTGTCTCGTGGCACACCAGCTGGGAAATGCTGCAAGCGAGGCACAGTTCTTCGTGTGAGAGGAAGACTTCTCTAAGGAGGCAGGAAGTGTTTAGGGAAGTCTGGGGAGATGTGTCTGGGAGAGCAAAAAAGTGGGTCTGGAGTGGGGGCGGCAATATCACGGGTAGCGGGCAGAGGGAGGTATGGCGGTGGGAGTTGGGCAGGCCGTTACAGGGGAAAACGGTCCAGGCAATTGAGGCCTGTTCCTTTTTCCGGCCCTTCCCCCAACCCTCTGACCCTAGGGAGCTCTGAGAACACTCCTTCGAGGATTAGGGTGCTGCTGCTGAATGCCAGGTCAGTTAACGCAAAAACATCTCTCATCCACGATTTGATTGTGGATGAGCGTGCTGACCTGGTATGCGTGACGGAGACCTGGTTGGATGCGCTGGGCGGGGTTGGTCTCTCTCAGCTTTGTCCTCCAGGTTTCCAGATCGTGCAGCAGCCCCGCCTCGAGGGTCGGGGAGGAGGCGTTGCGGTCATCTTTCGAGAGACCCTCCCCGTTTCCAGGTGCCCGGTCAGGCAATCTCAGAATTTCGAGTGTTTGTCCTTGAGGGTGGGCCTCCGAGATAGGCTGGGGATTCTGCTGGTGTACCGACCACCCCGCTGCACTTCAGTCTCCCTACCTGAGCTGGCGGGGGTGGTCTCGGAGGTGGCCTTGGGTTCCCCCAGGCTTATTGTCTTGGGGGACTTCAATGTCCACGCTGAGGTCCCCTTAGTGGGTGCGGCTCAGGATTTCATGGCCTCCATGGCAACCATGGGCCTGTCTCAGTTGGTATCGGGCCCTACCCACGTGGCGGGACACACTCTGGATCTGGTTTTTGCCGAGCGGGAAATAAATGATCTGGAGATGGGGGAATTTGAGATCACTCCCTTGTCATGGACAGATCATCACCTGGTGGGGTTTAGTTTGACTGCTCCGTCTGCCCTCTGCAGGGGTGGTGGGCCGATTAAGATGGTCCGCCCCCGGAGGCTTATGGATCTGCTTGGATTTCAGACGGCCCTCGGGGAGTTTCCAGTGTCCAGAGCTGGTGACCCTGTCGAGGCCTTGGTTGATCTCTGGAATGGAGAGATGGCCAGGGCTGTTGACACGGTTGCCCCCAAGCGCCCTCTCCGGCTTGGTGGAGCCCGTTCTGCTCCTTGGTTTTCCTCGGAGCTTAGGGCGATGAAGCAACTCGGACGACGGCTGGAGCGACGCTGGAGGAAGAGTCGTCACGAATCCGATCGAACACGGGCTAGAGCCCATTTTAGGGACTATGCCGTGGCGGTGGGGGCGGCGAAGAAATGTTTTTTCTCCGCCTCCATTGCGTCTGCTCAGTGCAGGCAAACAGAGCTGTTTCGTGTGGTGAAAACATTGCTCCACACATCCCCCCGGACAATGGGGGAGGAGTCATCTACGGCTCTTTGTGATCGGTTTGCCTGTCGCTTTGCAGATAAAGTCGCTTGCATCCGTGCTGACCTGGACTCCAGAGTTTTGGCAGTTCCGGCAGACGTGCCTCTGGTACCATCTGGTCCCGTTGTGTTGGATTCTTTTCAGTTGGTGCGGCCTGAGGATGTGGACAAGATCCTGGGCAGTGTGCGGGCGACTTCGTGCGCTCTTGACCCTTGCCCTTCATGGCTAATAAAAGCTGCCAGGGAGGGGACAGGTAGATGGCTGGAGGTGATCGTTAATGCTTCGTTAAGGGAGGGCAGGATGCCATCGTGCCTCAAGGAGGCGGTGGTAAGACCTCTATTAAAAAAGCCCTCCCTTGATCCCTCCAACCTGGACAACTATAGACCTGTGTCTAACCTCCCCTTTTTGGGCAAGGTGATGGAGCGTGTGGTGGCGTCCCAGCTGCAGAGGGTCTTGGATGATACGGATTATCTGGACCCTTTTCAATCTGGCTTCCGCCCCGGGTATGGGACTGAGACTGCCTTGGTCGCTCTAGTGGATGACCTACGCCGGGAACTAGACAGGGGGAGTGCGTCCCTGTTGGTTCTGCTGGACCTCTCGGCGGCGTTCGATACCATCGACCATGGTATCCTTCTGGGCCGCCTCTCGAGTATGGGAATCGGAGGCACTGCATTGCAGTGGTTCCGGTCCTTTCTTGAGGGGAGGGTTCAGAAGGTGGTGCTGGGGGACTACTGCTCGGCCCCGTGGCCGTTGGCCTGTGGGGTCCCGCAGGGATCGGTCTTGTCCCCCATGCTGTTTAACATCTACATGAAGCCGCTGGGAGAGGTCATCCGGAGATTTGGACTGAGTTGTCAGCAATATGCGGATGACACTCAGCTCTATCTCTCCTTGTCATCTGATCCTAGGGAGGCGGTGGATGTCCTGAATCGGGGGTTGGAGGCCGTGATGGGTTGGATGTGGGCTAACAAACTGAAATTGAATCCGGATAAGACGGAGGTACTGTTGGTCAGTAGGAGAGCCAATCGGGATGAGGAGATTTTACCGGTTCTGGATGGGGTTGCACTCCCCTTGAAGGAGCAAGTACGCAGCTTGGGGGTACTACTGGACCCGGCTCTGCTTTTGGAGGCTCAGGTGGAGGCGGTGGCCAGGGGTGCCTTTGCACGGCTTCGGCTGGTGCGCCAGCTGCGTCCCTTTCTCGAGAAGGCAGATCTGGCCACGGTTACCCACGCCTTAGTCACGTCGCGGCTGGATTACTGTAACGCACTCTACGTGGGGCTGCCCTTGAAGAATATCCGGAAACTGCAGCTAGTGCAAAACGCGGCAGCGAGGGTTTTATCCAGAGCTGCCCGTTGGGAACATATCACTCCCATTTTGAAAGAGCTGCACTGGCTGCCGGTTCGTTTCCGGGTCCAATTCAAGGTGCTGGTTTTGACCTTTAAAGCCCTAAACGGTTTGGGCCCAGGGTATTTGAGGGACCGCCTGCTCCCAAGGGTTGCTGCCCGCTGGACGAGGACATCTGAGGGGGCCCTGCTCCGGGTGCCGACAATGAGGGAGGCCCGGTTGTCGTGCACTCGGGACAGGGCCTTCTCTGTTGCTGCCCCCAGACTCTGGAATGCTCTCCCAGTGGCCATTCGTTCCTCGGACTCCATCACGGCTTTTAGAAAGCTTTTAAAGACTTGGCTTTTTACCCAGGCTTTTACATGATTATTTTCTACTGCGGCTTCTCTGTGTTTCTATTTGTTGTATTTGTTGTGTTGTTTTTATGCCTGTTTTATATGTTTTTGTACTTTTAACATGATGTTTTTATTGTGTTTTTATTGTATGTTTTTAACTTTTGTAAACCGCCTTGGGGTTATCTTTTTAATGAAAGGCGGTATATAAATGCAAAAATAAATAAATAAAAATAAAATAAATAAGTCACAAAATTTGGAACATAGGAAGGTGCTTTATACCAAGTCAGACCATTGGTCCATCTAGCTCAGTATTGTCTACAGAGACTAGCAGCGGCTTCTCCAGGGTTGCAGGCAGCAGTCTCTCACAACCAGTGTTCCCTCGAATTTTTTTCATCAGTGAGCAGAATGAGTTGTGTATTGAGAAGCATTTTAAAGGCAGTGTGCGCACATGTGCATAATTATGTGCCACTGATAGCGCAGTGGGGAAGCAACCTGCCAAGAGAGCACACCCACTGGTGTGTTTTCCATAATATGGGAAACTCCTATATCGGGCAGCAGCGATATAGGAAGGTGCTGAAAGGCATCATCTCATACTGTGTGGAAGAAGGCAATGGTAAACCCCTCCTGTATTCTACCAAGAAAACCACATGGCACTGTGGTCGCCAGGAGTTGACACCAATTTGATGGCACAACTTTTCCTTTCCTATAGATACAACACTCCCCCCCCACACACACACACACAATATGGAAGATGGAAAGAAGTGTATTTTACAATTCTATTTATAAAATTTTGTTTTTACTTTCATTCACATTTAAGTATACTATTTTGAATTTAGTGTTTTTGATTACAATTCTATACCAGTTTACCTGACTGGGAGTAAACTCTATTGAACTCAACGGGACTTACTTAGTGTAGCCATGTATAAGATTGCACTGAATGAATGAATATGGTATACAGGTGAAACTTGGAAAATTAGAATATTGTGCAAAAGTCCATTAATTTCAGTAATGCAAATTAAAAGGTGAAACTGATATATGAGACAGACGCATTACATGCAAAGCAAGATAAGTCAAGCCTTAATTTGTTATAATTGTGATGATCATGGCGTACAGCTCATGAAAACCCCAAATCCACAATCTCAGAAAATTAGAATATTACATGGAACCAAGAAGACAAGGATTGAAGAATAGAACAATATCGGACCTCTGAAAAGTATATAGTGTACTGTGCTTGATTGGCCAGCAAACTCGCCTGTCCTGACCCCATAGAGAATCTATGGGGAATTGCCAAGAGAAGGATGAAAGACATGAGACCAAACAATGCAGAATTGCTGAAGGCCACTAATGAAGCATCCTGGTCTTCCATAATACCTCATCAGTGCCACAGGCTGATAGCATCCACGCCACGCCGCATTGAGGCAGTAATTGCTGCAAAAGGGGCCCAAACCAAGTAGTGAATACATATGCATGCTTATACGACATAGGCAGCTGTCGTATGTTAAGTCAGACCATTGGTCCATCTAGCTCAGTATTGTCTACACAGACTGGCAGCGACGTCTCCAAGGCTGCAGGCAGGAATCTCTCTTAACCCTATCTTGGAGATGCCAGGGAAGGAACTTGGGACATGTTCTTCCCAGAATGGCCCCATCCCCTAAGGGGAATTTCTTTCAGTGCTCACATGTAGCCTCCCTTTCAAATGCAACCAGGGAGGACCCTGCTTAGCAAAGGGGACAATTCATGCTTGCTACCACAAGACCAGGTCTCCTCCTACATCGAAATGAGCCATGAACTGCTGTGCTGCTGCTGTTTGCTCATGCGGAGTCACTGCTGCCTCCTGCCTGGCAAGAGGAGAGAGGAGCTCATGCCAGCTGGGAAGAGAGGAGGAAAGGAAGGCAGCAGGACGACCTGCTTTGTCTTTTGCTGTGCTGCTGCTGGAGACAAAATGAAGACGAAGACAAGCAGCCGTTGCAGCACAGGGCGAGAGGCCCAGACTGCGTGGCTACTAAGATTAACTGAGCTGTTGTGTGAAGGCACACATATAACTGGCTGTTGTGTGTGGGTACGCAGCCGTGCACCTTAGAGGGAACAGTGTTGCTAACTTAGGGGCATGAAGATTGAGTCCTTGCAATTGCTTAATTTAGGAATTTATATATATACTAGTGTTTTTTAGCCCGTTGGATAACGGGTGCTAGTGGAGCTGTGCGCTCCGGACCACCGCCGCCATTCCCCCTCCCGCCACCCACCGCCGCCTGCGGCTCCGGCCGGGCCCGCCACCCACCGCCGCCCGCGGCTCCGGCCGGGCCCAGAACAGGGCAGGGAGGCACGGACACACGCTTGGTGTCCGTCCACGGACGGACACCAAGCGTTTTATTAGAGAGGAGAGAGAGAGAGAGAGAGAGAGAGAGAGAGAGAGAGAGAGAGAGAGAGAGAGAGAGAGAGAAAAGAAAAGGTGCCAGAATATAGCCCTGTATGACACCCTTATAAGTGGGAATGGGGTTAGGCAATTGACCCATTAAATTATATCTGACTCTATGGGTAATTTTATCATAATGTGTATACATTAATAATAACAAATGTTTATCAATTATTGATTGTTTTAGCTTTGCCCAAAGAGAATCTCTTGATATTGAGTCAAAAGTCATCCTGAAACCAACAAATGCTGCAAAGAAGGACTTTTTAGAGCTACTGGCATATTTTTCTATTCGATGTTGCAAAACCAAACAATGGTCCATGGTGAGCTACCAGATCTAAAACCAACCTGCGCCTCCTCTAAGATATTATCCTGGTCCATCCAATCAAATAGCTTCCAGCAAAGATGTTTCACATATAATTTGCTGATTATATTTAAAAGACTAATTGGTCTATAGTTAGTGAGGTCCTCTCTGTTTAAAATATAGGAATAATATAGGAAATATAAACATAGGAACAAGAATAAATATTAAAATATTTAAAATATAGGAACAAGAATAGCCACACCCCAGTCACAAGGGATGTGGGCACACCATTTGCAATGAAATCTAGTCTATTTGACATTTGAGTTAAACATAGGCCTGCTGCATCACTCCTATTATTAATATAAACACATGAAGGTAAAGCTACCTCTGCTAACTGGGCAAAGAGGCACCTTTTTAACATGGTGATTCTCTTTATTTAGCAGGGGGAGAGTAACTGGCCCTATCCAGACCCAGCACAGTACTTCCAGTGACTGTTGCTGGTGTGTGTGTTTCTTTTTAGAATGTGAGCCCTTTGGGGACAGGGAACCATCTTATTTGTTTGTTATTTCTCTGTGTAAACCGCCCTGAGCCATTTTTGGAAGGGCGGTATAGAAATCAAATTATTATTATTATTTTGTGTTTACACAGTCAGACAGGTGTTATTGACTGGTTTGTTTTATCCAGACATCGAGTCTTTCCCAAGGATCTGGGATGGCTGAATTTTATTGTCAATGTTGTTGCTGTAGTTACAGATATCGTCACAGAATATAGGCTGTTCCCAGTAAAGTTGCTTTTTGTAATTGGCTGATGGTTTCTGTGGTCCCTATGGTGTTGAGGTGCTCTTCAAGGTCTTTTGGAACTGCACCCAGGGCACCAGTTACCACTGGGATTATTTGGGTCTTTTTCTGCCACAGCCTTTCCATTTCAATTTGTAGATCTTTGTATTTGGTGATTTTTTCTATTTCTTTTTCTTCTATTCTGCTATCCCCTGGTATTGCTATGTCGATTATTTTGACTTGTTTTTCTTTCTTCTCAACTACAGTTATATCTGGTGTATTGTGTGGCAGATGTTTGTCTGTTTGTAGTTGGAAGTCCCATAATATTTTTACATCTTCATTTTCTACCACTTTTTCAATTTTATGGTCCCACCAATTTTTGGCTACAGGTAGCTTGTATTTTTTGCAGATGTTCCGGTGTATCATCCCTGCTACCTTGTCATGCCTTTGTTTGTAGTCAGTCTGTGCGATCTTTTTACAACAGCTGATTAGGTGGTCCACTGTTTCATCTGCTTCTTTACAAAGGTGGCACTTGCTGTTTGTGGTTGATTTTTCGACTTTTGCTCTTATTGCATTTGTTCTTAGTGCCTGTTCTTGCACAGCCAGTATTAAACCCTCTGTTTCTTTCTTCAAGTTGTCATTCTTAAGCCATTGCCAGGTCTTGGTGATGTCTGATTTTCCACTTATATTGTGACCATGCAGTGGCTTATTTCTCCATTTTTCTGCTCGGTTCTTGACTTGTTCTTTCTTGTAGGCCTGCTTTGTTACATTGGTGTTGAATAGTTTCGCGTTATTGACCATTTGAAATGCATCTTCTTCACTGTCCTTGATATATTCTTCAAGGCCTCTTTTCTCCTCTTCTACTGTTTGATGGACTTGCAGCATTCCTCTTCCACCTGAGCTGCGAGGGAGGTATAGCCTATGTACATCACTGCGGGGGTGCAGAGCATGATTGATGGTCATGATTTTCCTGGTCTTACGATCTAGCGTCTCTAGCTCAGCCTGGGTCCAGTCTATTATTCCTGCAGTGTATCTGATAACAGGTATAGCCCAGGTCTTTATGGCTTGTATGGTGTTCCCGCCATTGAGTTTGGACTTGAGGATTTTTCTAACTCTCCTGATGTATTCACTTCCAATTTTTCTTTTAACTTCAGTGTGTGCAATGTTATCAGCCTGGAGAATGCCCAAGTATTTGTAATGTTCTTTCTCTTCCAGGTTCTTGATCTTGCTTCCATTGGGCAGTTCTATTCCTTCTGTTTTTGTTATTTTTCCTCTGTTCATTATTAATGCAGCACACTTGTCTAATCCAAACTCCATTGCTATATCACTACTGAATATACGGACAGTGTTTAGCAGTGATTCGATTTCTGACTGGGACTTTCCATACAACTTCACATCGTCCATGAAGAGCAGATGGTTTATTTTCCTTGATGTTTTAGATGTTTGCTATTTGAGGCCTGTTTTGTTTAGTATGTGTGAAAGTGGGGTCATGGCGATTAAAAACAACAGAGGGGATAGTGAGTCCCCTTGGAAAATGCTTCTTCTAATGCTAACCTGCCCAAGTGTCTCGCCATTGATTGTTAACTGTGTACTCCACATGCTCATTGCTTTTTTAAAATAAATATATGAATGTTTTTGCTGACACCAGTTTTTTCTAAACATTTTAGTATCCATGTGTGAGGCAATGAATCGAAGGCTTTCTTGTAGTCAGTCCATGCAACACTTAGATTTGTTTTTCTTCTCTTGCAGTTTTCTAAAATCATTTTGTCAATCAGCAGCTGGTCTTTTGTGCCTCTGGTGTTTGGGCAATTTCCTTTCTGTTCAACTGGAAGCTGTTTGTTAGTTAATAAGTGTTGCATTACTTCATCTGCTATTATTCCAATTAATAATTTTATTTGAACAGGGTTGGCAGGCAGGTTATGGGTCTATAATTCCTTGGAACTGCACCTTTTGCTGGGTCTTTCATGATGAGATGAGTTTTCCCAGTTGTTAGCCATTGTTCAATATCACCTCCTTGCAAAATGTGATTGAACTGTTTTGATAGTTGTTTATGAAGGCTTGTTAGGTGTTTAAGCCAAAAGCCATGCAGTTCATCGTCGCCTAGCGCAGTCCAATTTTTAATTTTCTTTGCTCTTTCACTTATTAATTCTGGTGTTATTATTAGATCTTGCATTTGTTGGTTACATTTTTTGACATTATTGTTGTTGTTGTTGTTGTTGTTGTTGTTTGTTAAAGGGGATGCCTCATCAAAATCCAGAGGATGGCAATGAAATTTAGCATAAAGGAGCAGATCGTTAGGGCCTATTCTGGTGTTTAAATTTCCTCCCACAATTACATAATTTCCGACCTGCTTCAAAATTAGCTCTATGGTATACGGAAGAGTTATGGGACCTGAAGCAGCAAGGTAGATGACTGAAGCGCAAATGGAGGAGGACTCATCTTGAATTTGATACAATACAGCATAGAGCCCATTTGAAGGCCTATGTTGTAACAATACATGCAGCAAGGTAGCGATTTTATTCTGTGCATATTGCATCTGCAAGCTCTCGTCCAGCAGAGCTATTCTGGATCGTTAACCATTAATATCTGTTGAAAATCTGGTTCTGGGGAAAAAGTTTCACTGTGGCGCATTCAATGAGTTCTTTGCAGATAAAATCTCTCTCAACTGAGCTGATCTGGACTCCAAAATGTCTGTAGAGCCAGTTAGGCCCTGCAAGGGTGGCATCCTTGTAGGTATTAATGATATAAACTAGGCTGATTGACTCAGGCAGCCAGAGTGCCCAGAGGGTGGGGAAATCTCTCTTTTTAGCTGCTCAGAAGAATCTAATCACCATTTTGGTTAGATAGGAGGTGGGTAGGCTGGCTGGCTGTTGGAAAGTCTGCTCTTTTGCTGGCTTCTTTGTTTATGTTTGGGAGGAATGCAATTTCTGCTCTCTCTCCCTTGCTATCTGATCTGATCTGTATGCAAAACATTATAGTCCATTGCCAAAATGACATGTCATAAAACACTGGAAGGAACAGCAAACTGTAAGACTGAACTAATTAGACTAGAAACTGGCATAAGAAGCCAGAAAGTTCTTTTTAGGGCATATGCATGGATTTATGAGTCCAAACTGCTTTTGAAATAATTGCAGAAGTGGCTTTCCTTGTGTATGTGGTGGAGAGAAGGAATGGATTCTGTTGGAAGGAAAACAATTTTAAAAATCCATTTGCTATGTTAAACAGGTTTTTCTCCAAATTGTGGCCAGTTTCTATAACATTAATATGTCTACTGACAGTTATGGTTCATTGAGGAAGGATTAAGGAAGTGATCTCTATTTAAAACACAAGCACACATTTATTGCTTGCTAGGATGAACACCCAGGCTAAGTGTTGGGCACCCAAGATGGGCAGAGAGTGGCGCCCAGCTGTTCAGCAGGCATGGAGTAGGGAGAGGGTGTCCCCATGCATCTTTGCTTCCCATGGTGTCCTTTAAGTTACAGGAGATGGTTCACAGTTGCATCATTGAAAAACCTGAGGTTTTTTCTATTATTTATGTTTGCATTGTTTAAATAGGCAGGCAGAGCTACCCTTGTAACTTAAAACCTGGTTAACTCATAATGCATTTATTCTCCACTTGTGTAGTTGGTCTTGCTTTACCTGTGGCTTATATAGATTTATTTACTTTTACATGTATAGCCTGTGCTTCCTCCAAGAAGTCCAGAGTGGTGCACATGATTACATTTATCCTCCCAACAGCCCTATGAGGAAGGTTATGCTGAGGGATAATTGACTGTCTCAGAGCCACCCAGTGAGTTTCATGGCTGAATAGGGATTTGAACATGAATTCCCCCAGTCCAGTCCAGCACACTAACCACTGTACCACTCTGGCTCAGAGTTATTTCTTGTTGTTATGTATTAGTAGTAGTATTCATTTTTTTAAAAACAATCAGGCAGATAGAGTTGCCTTGGTGACTTCAGAATGCATTTATTCTCCACAGAACCACCAGCCGCTACTGACTTTAATTATTACATCATGCCTTAGAGAAAACAATTTGATGCTTAAGAATTACCAGTAAAAATAATAGTTGGCTGTTTCAAAACTAAAGGACAAGCTCCAGGATTTAATTAACTGATATGTATGGTTTTCCATTTTATCCTTACAACAGCCCTGTGAAAGATTGGACCAAAGTCACTCAGTAACCTCTGAGAGAGAGAAAGAAAAGTCTGGGCCAGTTTGAGCGGTATGTCTGCCGGCTTTCTCATATGCATGGGTGTGGATGCATATGTCTTCTCCCATCGAGTGTACCTAATTTTTGCTTAATTGCTTTTGCCTAATTGCAAGGGGGAGGTTCAGTGTGCACACCCATGCTCTTCCCCATTCGAGAGAGCTGCCAGAACTATTGTTGGGACTGTTTACTGTGCAATCAGTGAAGTATGTTGTTTGTCCAATCTGGGGTCTGCAATGTGCAGCTCCTGTCCTGAGCTGTAAGTAGTTCTTTTGAGTATAACATGCATGTGTGCCTATATATAATATATGCATGATGTGCAGCTCTCCAAACAGTTTGGTAAGAGAAAACAAAAGATATGGCTCTCTTACTTTGAAAGGGTGCAGACCTCTAGAGTAGGCAATGCATTGTAGAAAGTGGGTGATCACAGTGGGTGGCAACTCCCATTTCCCTCACCTTTTGCCCCTTCTTCAGATGTTACACAAACTGGAGTCTGATTCAAACATTATGCTGTACAAGTGTACAGATGTCTGTACACTTATACATGTGTTTGTGTGAATGACTGTACCTGTGTTCATTTTAAAAGTAAACCTGGATACAAGTCCTTCAAAAGCATGGTACAGATAGGAAGTGTACTTCTGTACCTATACTCAGCATAATGCAGATGACTTTACCTGTGTACAGATCTGTACCTGTCCTGTGTACACTGTACACTCATTGAACATAACGTGTGAATGGACCTTGGGCACAGGGGAAATGTGAGCAAGTGCCTAGCCTCACCCCAAACATGCCCACAGGATAACCAACCTTTTGGGGGGGGGGAGGGGGTTCAGGGTATAGCTTGTGCCTCTGCAGACAATGGACTTCGGGAGAATCAGGGGACGTGGCTGGCTGGTGCACCTTAAAGTGTTGCCTATTTTAAATTTTTCCCTATCTGAGAGCTCGCAACAACATACCGGCTTAGTATATTATATAGAAGTAAAATCTGTCACCCTTGCAAGCCGATCTTATGTTTACTCAGGAGCAAGTCCCACTAGTTCCAAGATGGAAAAGCTGTAGGCTGCTACAGCCTGTAGCACAGGTGTAATGCAAAAGAAGCCGTAAGGCGTAAGAGAAGCCGGACACAGCAAAGAAAGAATGGCAGAGATCAAGAATTCGCTGCTGCTCCAATTCCTCGTGCAGCGACAACCCAAGCATGCGTATTCGGAAGTGAGCTGAGCTCCATTAAGTTCAAAGAGGTTCCTCCCGCCTTAGCAGCCTGCTTAGACATACAAGCCTCCCCAAAGGAGGAGGAGAGTTGGCCAACCCCTTTGTAGGCGGGACCCGAAGCAGCGCGCATGCCTTGAGCTGCTGCTACTGCGGCTTCTTTGAGGAGGGTAGTTCGCGGGGGCTCCTGACCGGGGGTCGGAAGATCAGCGGAGCAGATGGCGAGCGGCGGGGTAAGTGCCTCTCATCGTGCTTCCAGGCCTCGCCACGCGTTCCCTGGGATTGCAGCCGGGGCGCGCGCTCGTGCTTATGTCGAACCCTGCAGAGCTCCTTGGCGCAGGGCCTGCAGCTACAAAGGTAGCGGTGCGAGAGGCGACATGGCAGGCGAGACAAAGGAAGGCGCACAGGGAGGAAAGGGGTTGCTGCGCTTGCAATTCTCGGGCAGCCCGATCCTATGCATGCTTACCTGCTTGAGGGAAGTTCCGCTGAGTTCAGTGGGGCTTGTTCGCAGTTAAGGTGTGCAGAGTCAGTGTACTAGGAGAGGGCTGGGCAGAAGTTCTTGAAAAGACTGGCTTCTAATTTCAGGTTGGGATCGGAGTCTGCGTCTGCTTAAGATAGAAACACGCTCTGGACTGCGCTCAGAGGCACTCTCGATTAATATGGCTGTTATATATAATCCCTTCCCGGGTTCAATTCTGGCGCCCAAAACTTGCCCCAGGCCAGGATGGACCGTGGCACGGTCCCTTAAGCACTGCTTTCCCCAGCTGGTTGGTTGCAACCAGAGATTCTTCTGGGCTGTGCTCCCAGGATGCTGGCTTAAAGACTAGAGGCAGAGGTGGGCCACCCTGGCCCTCCAGATCTTGTTGAACTACAACTTATTTTTTATTTCTCTATGTAAACAGCTTTGGGAACTGTTGTTAAAAAGTTATACCAATATATAAATATTGGTAGTACTAGTAGTATAACTCCCACCATCCCCAGCTACAGTGGTTTGAGGATGCACGAATACGATGGAGGCACCAAGATTGCCCACCCCTGGACTCCAGAGGAAGGTTTGATGTTTGCAGATTTTATATGTTCCTGACACATTTTGACGTATGAGATGGAGAGAGAAAGGCAAAGCACGCAACCGTGATTGGGATCGGCCCTGAATAAACTCATCTTGTGAGTAGAGGAGAGGATTTGCTCCCTGTTGGCAGTGGCACCTGCCACTGTTTAAAGTTTAACTTTACAGTAGAGCTCAGTTTCCTTGTCCATATTGGCTCTTCTTTTGGTCATTCATGTGATTGCTTCTGGCTTCTCTCTCTCTCTCAAAACAAAAAAACAAAACACCTACATCTGGCAAATCATGAAATTAGTGGTATGGATGTATGTTTAGATTTCTTATTTGGTTTCATGGTGCTCACTGCAGTTTAGACATGTGGGGTGGGGAGTGTCTATATTCGGTTTGCTGCCTCCACTCTCAGTCCACATAGAAAAGCAAAGCTTGCATGGATTTTTTTTAAAAGAAGCCCTCAGAGGAATCTTGTGGGGCAGCCATTGCTTTTGGTAGAGCACATAAGGTTCTAGAGCACATGAATGAACAACAACAAACATTTATATACTGCTTTTCAACAAAAGTTTCCAAAGCTGTTTATATAGAGAAATAATGAATGAATGAGATGGATCCCTGTCCCCAAAGGGCTCACAATCTAAACAGAAACATAAGATAGACACCAACAACAGTCACTGGAGGTACTGTGCAGGGGGGTGGGGGGGTGGATACGGCCAGTTACTCTCCCCCTACTGAATAAAGAGAATCACTACGTTAAAAAGGTGCCTCTTTGCCTAGTTAGCAGGAGTTGGATGAATGAAGTTGGATGTTTGGTTGGGTGGTTGGCAGAACAAAGTTGCATGTTTGCATAGACTTCTGATGACTGAATGTTCTAAATTAGTTTCTGGCCATTGCAAAGCTGGAAAATGTATGCATGTTGCATAAAAGTCATTGCAGAATGGTGTGGGGAGCCATACCCTGCTCCCCACTCTGAGACACTGTAATTGGGGTGGGACGGGGGGGTCTATTCCCCAAGTAACTTTATAACTTTGTGGACCAGTTTTACTATGAATGATGTTCTTATCTCTTCCTTTCTTTTTAAGTTTGCGCTGCTGCCACCAAGGTCTTCTGGCTTAGGTTTGTGTCCTGATAACCCCTTAGTAGTGTAGCTGAGGGCTGTGTGGGGAGAAATATAACCCACAGGACATGGAGTGAACTTTAAAATAAAACACAGTCAAGTTTATTGATGTAGAAGTAACTTAAAAGTTTCTCTCTGCCAAAACAGGGCTTTACACACGTAATAGTTTCTATAACAATGTTTCAAACTTAGTACTTTAACAGAGGCTGGACTTATAAGTTACTGAGGTGCCTGTGTTGGATACAGTGAGCATTCCTTGAACACTCATGGTGGTGGTTTCCTAGCCCTTTTACTGGAAACCACCGCCCTGGTTGAAGACCCATGTATATACCATACGCATCCAGCATTCATACTTAAGAGTCACGCTTGCTAACTGAAGGTGTCCACTGGTGTGTACAACGTACTAACCACCTCCCAATATCCAACCCAGAGACCCTCCTTAGATATCCTAGCCCTAACCGTCACTGGCTCATCCAACCCCTCTCTGACGCTGTGAGCTACCAGTTAGACAGTTTAACTGCCACTCTCTGCTCCATTCTAAAGCCCCTCCCTCAGGGATCCCACCTGGAGGTTGGTTCCTTGGGCTTCAAAAGATGATTGACAGCTCTAGAGTTGCTGCCAACCATCACAAATAGTGAACAACTGTGAGCAAAAAATCGTCCTGTTCTACAGAAGGGATTCTCAACGTTGGGTCCCCAGATGTTATTGGACTTCAACTCCCATAATCCTCAGACAAAGGCCACTGGGCCTGGGGATTATGGGAGTTGAAGTCCAATAACATCTGGGGACCAAATGTTGAGAATCCCTGTTACAGTGTTCCCTCTAACAGGCATTCCCAGATGTTGTTGACTACAACTCCCAGAATCCCCATTGCAGCTGGGAATTCTGGGAGTTGTCATCAAGAACATCTGGGAATCCCTGTTAGAGGGAACACTGGTGTTCTATAAATTTATTTACTTATTTATTTTACTAGTAATTTTTAGCCCATTGTAATAATGGGCGCTAGCCTTAAGGGGAAAAGAGATTTATTTATGGCCCCGCCCCCCGAGTGCGGCCGCAAGCGGGCCCAGTCCTTTCCTGTTCGGCCGCTGCGGCTACCGCCACCTCTTGCTGAGGCCGCGGCCGCCATCGGGGCTAGTCGCCCCGCCACCGCCTCACCCGCACTCTCGGTGGTGTCGCAGCTGCCGCCATCGGGGCCAGTCGCCCCGCCGCGGCCACCGCTACCTTTGGCCAAGGCCGCGGCTCCGCCGCCGCCTCGGACACACTCTCCTCCTGCTGTTGGCGGCGGCTGCTTCTCCTCGGCCCGCCGCTTCTGCTCCTCCCGGCCCTCTCGCCGTAACGGCGGCCGCCGCCATCGGAGCCAGTTGCTCCGCCGCGGCCACCGCCTGGTCCAACATGGCCGCCCGTCTCTGGGCAGCTGTATATTTTTCGCCCGATCTGGGCATGTGCTCCACGCATGCCCAGAACGGGCGAAAAAGACACAGGCGGCATGGCCGCACGCCCAAGGCTTTTATGGTAGAGGATTAGATTTATATACTACCCTTCCAAAATGGCTCAGTGCGGTTCACAACATGATAAAAACAATTAAAACAAATTAACAGTTAAAATCAAACTGTTAAAACACAATAAAACAGCTAAAAGCCCTGAAAATCAGGGAAACAGTTTAAAACAGTTTAAAACAATCTGTTTTAATCTTTCCCAAAGCCCCCATTTGTTTATCTAATTGTCTTGAGTGAACCCTTTGTGATACATGTAACAGTTCAGTTCACACAAACAGCAACATGGAATAACTGCCCATGTGGAGGCTGCTTTGTTTGTGTGTGTGTGTGTGTGTGTGTGTGTGTGAAGTTCTTTGCAGTGATTTGCTGGAAGTTTTCCTTTGAGGATGGACTGCAGCTCAGCAGACCAGTGCATGATTTGCATATACAAGAGCTTGAGTTTTATTAATCCTCTCCTGATATGATATGTAGCCAGCATGGTGATGTAGTTAAAAGTGTTGAAATAGGACTGGGGAGCCCCAGGTTCAAATCCTGGTTCAGCCATGGAATTCATTGATTGACTCCAGGCCAGTCACTTTAGCTCTCAGCCTAGCCTGCCTCACAGGATTGTTGTGGGGATATACATAACCATGTACTCTGTACATGGAGGAAGAACAGGATATAAATGTTAAAAAGAAATAAAAATATGTTGGATGCCCCAGACCTGGGGATTATGAATGACATCATGCACTACTATCTAGCTAGTAATGCAACCAGAAAGTAGCCAAAGCCACTTGAAGTACAAAAGAAGCAAGTCTAGAACTTAGAAGCAATTCTTTTCAAGAACATTTGCCTACTCCTAACACACTATGCACACCTTACCTGGGAATTAGCCCTCCATTTCAGTTGTGCTAAGTGGGTAAAGCCTGTGGAGACGGGTTCCGAAGAGTCTCTGATCTCCAAAATCTTACTTGCATGGGCTGGAAAGTTCCTTGCTGCTCCTGAGAAACATAGTTGTTTGTTATGCTATTTGCAAAATCTGACATTCTCAAATAATTCTAATTCTTCTCCGACACCCCCTTTAACTATTTAGCAAAAGAAGATATACTGTCAAAATGTTGTAATTATTGCATGAATAGTAACTTGAAAAAGACTACATTTGCAAAAAAGTCTTTCAGAGATCAAAGAGTGGAATAAAAAGTAGAGCATGTTTCAGTGTTAATGCTTCATCAGAGTGCTAAAATTCAATGTATCACATTTCCATTCACATTTGTTTGCAGAGGATTATTTTTGTTTTTACAATCTCTATTCACCAAACACATGGTTCAAAAGATTCCTTTTTCAGGGGATCGAAAACTGAAGATGAAATGGCTTGAAAACAGCCTTCAGCTGGCATAAATAATAAAACCAATGGCTGTCATACTGAAAAGTACTCAAAGGAGTTCCACTGAACTTAAGTGGTCCTTTTAATTTTAATGGGGCTACTCTGAGTAATTTTCCTCAGTATGTCAGCCAGTCAGTGTTTGCTTTTGTTTTCAAGCTTTTTTAAAAAGTCTTTTCAGGATGCCAAATGTCACACTATAAGGCGTGTAAAGGCCTTTTATTTAAAGTAATATAATTTGTCCCTGAAATGTTCATTTCTTTCACAGAATAGGTGTAAAGGTGAGGGAAAGTGAAGAATGTAAATATTTTACTTGGCATCAGGTCTCTTTGAACTTCACTCCCTGAGAAAGTAACCAGTTTAGGGATGGTCAACCTTTTTGCAAGTGTCTGATTCTTCCACATGGTAGAATATGTACTGATATGTTATGAAAGCATATAATGTTCATAAACATTTTTATTATTATTCTCTCCTTTTTATTGTGTAGATTAAAATAAAATTAAAAACTACAAATAAAGAACAGACTTTTCAACATATAGACATTAACTTCAGTGTTCCATGTCTCATTGTTTAAAATCCACACTCTTATATCCCAGATTCGAGTGTGGATTTTAAACAGTGAGACATGGAACACGGAAGTTGATGTCGGTACGTTGGAACATCTGTTTTTAATTTGTTTTTAATTTTCTTTTAATCTGTGCAATAAAAAGGTCTGGAGAGAAGAATTTT
Organism: Hemicordylus capensis; assembly: GCF_027244095.1. Lineage (NCBI taxonomy): Eukaryota > Metazoa > Chordata > Lepidosauria > Squamata > Cordylidae > Hemicordylus > Hemicordylus capensis. Next base: position 30,673,327 of record NC_069661.1, on the reverse strand, counting down.
GATCTAGATCCATTATACGCATTGCATCGCCAGTATATCAACTATTATTATTTTATTTACATTTGTATCCCACTCTTCCTCCAAGGAGCCCAGAGTATGTGGTTATGTTTAGCTTCACACCCCTGTGAGGTAGGTTAGGCTGAAAGATAAGTGACTGACCCAGAGCCACCAGTAAGTTTCATAGGGAACATTGGAGGCTGCCATATACTGAGTCAGACCATAGGTCCATCTCGCTCAGTATTGACTACACAGACTGGCAGTGGCTTTTCCAAGGTTACAGGCAGGAATCTTTCTCAGCCCTATCTTGGAGATGCCAGGAAGGGAACTTGTAGCCTTCTGCTTTTCTCAGAGCAGTTCCATCCCCTAAGGGGAATATCTTACAGTGCTCACACATCAAGTTTCCATTCATATGCAACCTGGGTAGACCCTGCTTAGCTAAGGGAACAGTTCATGCTTGCTACCACAAGACTGGGTGGGGATTTGTGCTTGGGTCTCCCTGGTCCTATTCATTGCATATTTCTTTTACAAGCTGTTGTTGCATGACACATGGGGAAATATGGGTTGCCACCAGTAGCCATGTGTCTCTACAACAGATCTGCAGAACACATGGCCCGAGGGCTGGAAATTCCCCAGGTAGGAATTTCCTGCAGGGACAGTCTGAGCCATGGAGACCTCTTGGCTTGGCCCATTGATGTGAAGGAGCAGCTCGGTGCCTTTGGCCCCTTGAGACACTGATGGGCCAACAAGCAAGTAGCCAGTTGCTTCTGCAGCAGCATTAGGCAGGCACAGGCAGAGTGCAACCCAGAAAGGCAGAGGTTTCTCTCTTCTGTCAGTTGCCTCTACTCTGAGATGGGCCCATCTTCCATCCTCTCTGGAAATTGCATTATAAAGGAAAGCTAGTGGTTAGAGTGCTGGACTAGGACTGGGGAGACCCGAGTTCAACTCCCCATTCTGCCATGAAACTAGCTGGGTGACTCTGGGCCAGTCACTTCTCTCTCAGCCTAACCTACTTCACAGGGTTGTTGTGAGGAGAAACATACTGTAAGTATGTAGTGCACCGCTCTGGGCTTCTTGGAGGAAGAGCGGGATATAAAATGTAAATTTTATACACACACACACACACACACACACACACACACACTACACACACACACACACACACACACACACTGTAGTGAGCATGTTTACTTGAAAATAGATCCCATGGTGTACCCAGTAAGGCTTACCTTGAGTAAACATGCCTAGGAGTGCAGCCTGAAAGCAACAGTGATTTAGGGAGAGGAGAGGACCTCGCATCTGTCTGGGACTGACCTGCACTCCAGGTGCCCGACTAACTGAACAAGGGTAGGCCCAATTTTCTGGCCGCTGTCCTTGGTTAATATAATCAGTCCCTTGACAGGTGGGGGGAAGATCTGCAAGTACTAATAATTGCTTTCATTAATATTGTTAATCGGTTTTAGTGTAGTAATTAATGCACTGAAAGAACACACCAAGTAATGGTTGGTTCTGGCCCACCGGCGCATTTGAGTTGTGCACCCCTGCCCTCTAACATCTATTTATACCTTAGCAAAGAGAAACTGCGGAAAGTAGGACGTAATTTTTTAAAAATATGAGTCTTAATACACTAACCACCAGGGCTGCACAACTTCTGCCCTCTTGCAGATGTTGGTCTACAACTCCCATCATCCCTGACTGTTGGCCACTGTGACTGGGGTGATGGGAGTTGTAGTCCAACAGCAGCTGGAGGGCCGAAGTTGTGCAGCCCTGCACTACTACACCATGCTGGCTGGCTATTGCAAGTCCATCATCATCTTTAAAATGCATGTAATGTGTTCAGGGCGTCAGTGTCTGACATTCTTTCTAAATTATTCAACTGAAGTTCTATTGCAATTCCTTTCGAGTAACTCTTGAGTATTACTAATGAGTAACATCATCTGGATGTCAGCCAGTGTTCCTCCTCTTCCAATGCTTAATCAAAGGTTGCAGCTGAAGAACAAAAAGTTCATTTTGTGTCTCCTTTCTTGCTTTCTAATTATATAACTGGTCCATTAGGGCACTGCAGCATAGTTAAATAGTTTGTGTTCCCATTCACTCGTATTTTCCTCCGTTTTGCATAGATAATTCTGGCAGCAGTTATGAGATATATTTATTAATTATCTGTTTTTATTTTTTAGATGGTTAGTAGACACAAGGGGGGAACTCAGTATGGACTGCAATGTACTTTTAAGTCTCCGATTACATTAATTTGTGTAAATATTATTGGTCAAATAAGTAGCTGCTATTGCACGTCTGCCAAATTTATCGAATATGGTGTGGAGAAAGTGGACAGATAAATCTACTTTATATTCTGCTCTTCCTCCATGGAGCCCTGAACAGTGTACGTGGTTATGTTTATCCTTGCAACAACCCTGAGAGATAGGTTATACTGAGAGATCCATGACTGGCCTAGGGTTACCCAGTGAGTGTCATGGCCGAATGGGGATTTGTTCTTGGGTCTTCCTGGTCCTACTCCAACACTCTTAACCACTGCACCACATTTTCTCCCTGTCTCATAACACTAGAGCAGGGGTTTCAAACTGTGGCCCTCCTGAAGATGTTAGCCTACAATTCCTATCATCCCTGGTTACCGGCCATTGGGGATTATGGGATTTATATTTAAAAAAACAGCTGGAGGGCTGCACTAAAGCTTGGACAATTGCATGAAACTGATTGGCATAAGATTCAGGACAAATGGGAGACCATACTTGTTCATACAACCCATAAATAATGTCTGGAATTCACTGCTATGGGATGTGGTGTTAACCACAAGCTTTTGATGGCTTTAAAAGGGAACTAGACAGATTCATGGAGGAGACATCTATTACTGATGACCGAATGGGCCGAATTCATCATGGCTTTGTGGAACTTCCATGGTCAGAGACAGTATACCTTGTTATCAGTTGGAGTGGGGGACAGCAAGAGAAGTCTATTAACCTTCATGCCCTTCTTGTGAGTTTCCCAGGAGCATCTTGTTGGCCACTGTGGGAAACAGAATGCTGGGTCTGATTTAGCAAAGCTACTCAAAATAGAAGCAGTCTTCCTTTAGTGATCCTACTGAAAGTGATAGCTGTGGGTATTCGTTTTTCAAGTGAAATTTTGAGAAGAAACAAAATTGTGGTTTTCCCCCCAAGGGTCCATTTTGATCTCTGCGGTTCTGACAGTTTCTCTAAAAGTTCCTGCAGCGAGTCACTGATGTGACTAGACATCAGCCTTTAATTTGAAACCTGGGATTGTTTCCAAGCAGTTCCAAGTAACTGTGAACTTGGGAGAACAAAACGGTAATTAATTGAGCTTGCTGCGCAATAATGGAATTCTTTCCTTCTTATTTAGGTTATCAAGTGTAAGGCTGCAGTTGCTTGGGAGGCAGGGAAGCCGCTGTCCATTGAGGAGGTAGAAGTTGCACCACCGAAAACTCATGAAGTTCGTATCAAGGTAATGGAACAGTTGGATGATGGCTTACGCGTGTTTGTGTGTTTGCTTGTGTTTGCTTGTGTTTGCCTTTTAAAACTACTTTGCCAGCCCAACACTTTAAAAAGAAAAATTAAGGCTTTTACTTCTAATTTAGAAGAGGTCATGGTGGGAAAAATCATTTGGGATTGTTCTTGTTAGGTGCTGGAACTAGAAATAATAAGACAAGGTTTCTGTATTCCTTCTTGCCTCAGCAAATGCCTTGCCACCATTTGTTGAAAAGGATGAGCGTCTTCTCTCTTCCTTGGAGCTGGCGATCAACTCCCATCATCTCCCGCCACAATAAATTACAGCTGGTGATGATGGGAGCTGTAGTTCAGCAGCAACTGGAGAACCAAGATGGCCTCCCCCATCCTAGAAGTTGCATGGCAATACCCGTCCCTTCCCAGCAATGAAGTTGGGGGTTATTTGGCTGCTTATTTGCCAAGATGCCTAAAGTAGCAAACTGGCTTTGGGGTAGGAAAGGGAGTGTGGGGAGTAGAAACCTTACTTGGCTGTGGTGCTCCAGAGCACCTCAGCTGAGCAGCAGCCATATGGGCGAGCCCCACCATGCTTTCCTACTTGGGAACTGGAAAGTCGAGGCGGGGAGGGTCGTGGTTTCTTGGCTGCTGTTCATCTGTGGTGCCTTGGCCAAAACAGCAAAAGGATGACCAGGGGCAGGCAGCCACACGTTGGGCTTAACGGCCAAGGCCAGCCAAAAAGTCTGGATCTCCAAATAGAACATTGCACATGTTTTTGTGAGCAGTACATTGTTCTTCATAGTTCTTCTCCTTAGTGGACTTTTCAACTTGTCCACTAAGGAGAAGAACTATGAAGAACAATGTACTGCTCACAAAAACATGTGCAATAGTTCAGTGTGCTTCACATGCATTGCCTCGGTAATCTAGTCATGTAGCTCAGTACTATTATTGTTATATTATTATATTATATTGTTATATTTATTATTAATTTGATTTCTATACCACCCTTCCAAAAATGGCTCAGGGAGGTTTACACAGAGAAATAACAAACAAATAAGATGGCTCCCTGTCCCCAAAGGGCTCACATTCTAAAAAGAAACACAAGATAGACTCCAGCAGCAGTCACTGGAAGTACTGTGCTGGGGGTGGATAGGGCCATTTACTCTCCCCTTGCTAAATAAAGAGAATCACCACGGTAAAAGGTGCCTCTGCTCAGTTAGCAGGGGATTGGCAGAAGAGCTGAAGCCAAAAGAGAACAGCTTGCTGAAAGCCATCTAGAACATGGGTTCCCAAGAGTGGGTCCCCAAATGGTCAAAGGCCATTTGTAGCTGGAGATGATGGGAGTTGTAGTCCAGCAACATCCAAGAACCGACAGTTGGGAACCCCTGGTCTAGTCAATTCATTGACTGAGGTGTGATTTGAACCGGGATGTCCCAGGTCATACTTGTGTAGTCGCTACACTACCCCGTCTCTGAAGTCTTGAAAATGCAGTGCCACTTTAGATCACCTTTGAGATTACTCCAGTTGTGATTCTTCATTCACAGATTGTTGCCACTGCAGTGTGTCACACCGATGCCTATACTCTAAGTGGAGCTGACCCTGAGGGCTCTTTCCCTGTGATCCTGGGCCATGAAGGAGCAGGAATTGTGGAGAGTGTTGGCGAAGGAGTGACTAAAGTTAAACCAGGTAAGGAAATTATCTCTCCTCAATTATCTCCTTTATTTAATCTTATTTTATGCATGTTGAGTTTACCTAGGATTCTTCTGCATGTCTCTCTGAGTAACAGCATACAGCTGCAGTCTCGTCATTAACTGATGCCATAATTTCCTCTTGAAGTATTGAGCCTTACCCACACCTGCATGAATAAGTCTTTTATTAAAATTAAGCTTGTGAGAGCTTGACACTCTTCCTGATGTCTTATCAAAGAGAACTGGTCTTAATATTTTGTACCCCACTGTTCCTTGGAACTTCATTTGAATGTAAGTAGCATTTGCATGATCATTGAAACCAAAGTGATGCTGACATTTGTGGGCCTTGGGTCAACAGGAAGAACGTGATAGTATGAAATTATCACTTTGCAAATGGGTGTGAACAGGACACTTACAGGAAAAGTCTTCAATGTGCTGCACAGGAAAAATAAAGGAGGGCAATGAAGATCTGGCAATATAGTCACTGACTGGGGGACTGTACTTCCGTGAGGCCCTTCCTGTGATAGTTGCTGTGAATCCTGATCTAGAGGAAGAGTTGGATACTTGCCAGGACATCCATCATTTATGAGTGGGGAGCATTCTGAAAAAGTGGCAAGGTGCTACACCCATTCATGAGTGCAACCTGTGAAGACACACACACACACAAACCTTCTCTAAATTGAGGTAGCCAACTTTTCAGCTTTAACAACTGAGCAATAGAGATAGTTTTAGTAGGTACAGCTTTTCTCCGCTTTACAACATAAGAAGGCCTGAAATGCCCTCCTCAGCATAACTGCCAAAGAAATAAAGATACAGGAACACTAATGTTCATAGTTTGACCTCCTTTCACCAGATCTGTGTGTGTTGCTTTGTTCTTGTAACTTCTTTGAAGGACTGTAGAGCACAGGCATATCGCCACTTAAATTTATTTGCATTTCATTGCTGTTGTACTGCTCACATGCTTGCTTTGACCTTTGCCATTTAAAAACCAAACAAACTATACACCCACTGTTTGTGTCTTCCAGGTGACACAGTTATCCCTTTATATATCCCACAATGTGGAGAATGCAAGTTTTGTTTAAACCCTAAAACTAATCTCTGCCAGAAAATAAGGTTGGTACACTTATTTCTTTTGCTTTGTTGTACAGGGCAAGAATGGTTGGTACACAATGGCTAGTGCCAGGGGCCCAAATAAACATGGAAATGGAGCTGTAGCTCAGTAGAGGAGAAACTCTTTTGCATGCAGGAGATCCCCGGTTCAATCGCTGGCATCATTAGGTAGGCCTGGAGCCTGGAAAGACTCCAGTCTGAAACCATGGAGAAACTGCTGCTGGTCAGTGTAAACAGTACTGAGCTAGATGGACCAGTGGTCTAACTCTGTATACGGCAGCTTCCTTTGTCCGTGGTTTGCGAAATAAAGAGACACACTGTCTTTCTAGTGGCTCCTCCTCTTTCCTCAGTCCTCCATGAATCGGGTCCCATCGGTGATCTGTCACTATCCACACTGGAGCATTTTTTTATAAACCATTTTATATCCTGCTCTTTCTCCAAGGAGCCCACTTAAGTTTCTCCTCACAACAACCCTGTGAAGTAGGTCAGGCTGAGAGAGAAGTGACTGGCCCAGAGTCACCCAGCAAGTATCATGGCTGAATGGGGATTTGAACTCGGGTCTCCCCGGTCCTAGTCCAGCACTCTAGCCACTACACCACACTGGCTGTCCATGAACCAGCAGCAATAGTATGTTTCATTTCCATTTGCTCTCCTATTACTGAACAAAAGGAAGTTGGACTTCTCTTCTATACCATTGATAGAATAGGCAGACTGTCCAGCAACTGTCCCTGTTCAGCCCAGCATAGCATGTCTCCAGTGGCTGTTGCTGATGTTCCCTTTGTAGGCATTTCGGTTTTATTTCTTAAATTGTGAGCCCTTTGGGGGGAACCATACCTTTTGCTGTGTAAACTGCTTTAAGAACTTTCTGAAAAATTGTTGTATTAATACTTTTAATGATAGCTTCACAAGTCCGGTTTCCCTCTTTCCCTACCCAAAACCACCTCCCAGATTGGTTCAAAATTGGGAAAATGTGCATGCTTTTGTCTGACGGGCAGTCTATGAAGCTTACACTTGTTAAATGTGGTGACTACCTCTGTATACCAGAGTTAGTCACCAGAATGCTTGGAGGGCCATACACTATGCTTGCTTGACATACTTGATTTTCCTCTTTCTGACACATTTCGTTATCAGTGAAACCTAGTTGTGACCTCATATATCTAAATAAATTTCCTTGATTGTTTTTTGTGTCTTGTTTTGAAGAATCAGCCAAGGAAAGGGACTGATGCCAGATGGTACCAGTAGGTTCACATGCAAAGGGAAGCAAATCCTCCACTTCATGGGAACAAGCACTTTCTCCGAGTACACTGTTGTTGCAGACATTTCTGTGGCTAAAATAGATGCTTCAGCTCCCTTGGACAAAGTCTGCCTGCTGGGCTGTGGCATTTCTACAGGCTACGGTGCAGCTCTCAACACTGCAAAGGTAAGAGACGTGCTAGTGCTTTTTCTTTCTCTTACAGATGCTTTAACTGAAACTGTAACCTGCTGGATGGGACTCTGTGGAGGTGGTTCCTTTTATTTCCTTAAGGGCTGGCTTGCATGTTACATGCAACGCTGGAGGGTGCTGAAAGAGAAAGGATTGACTGCTCCCATCACCGCTGACTTTTTTCCATTCAATTGCAGCCTCCAAGGCTGCTTTTTCTTTTTAAAAGCCACTGGAGAAAGAAACATACAGTGTTATCTGTAGTTTTGTCCCAAGTCTCTTGCATAACTTAATGCTGTACCCAGATGGCATGTGTTGCACATTCCAGTTTTGGTGGAAAGAGAGGGGTATAGCTACATATGCAGCATTTTTATTTAAATGGGAATGGTATGCTGAACCCATAACCAAAAACCGATTCAGAGAGATCTTTTCAGAGAACCACAACTGAACCCGGACCCAGTATCTGTCGGTTGCGATGAACCAGAATCAAATACCAGAACCAGAGCTGGCAAAATAACTTTTAAGTTGTGATTTTTGATGATGATCTGTCAATTCAATTTGTCTGATGATGATTTGTCAACCCCTGCTAACTTGGCAAAGAGGCACCTTTTAATGTGGTGATTCTCTTTACTTAGCAGGGGGAGAGTAACTGGCCCTATCCACCCCCAGCACAGTACTTTTGCTGGTTTCTATCTTATGTTCCTTTTTAGATTCTGAGCCCTTTGGGGACAGGGATCCATCTTATTTATTTATTTATTCTCTGTGTAAACTGCCCTGAAATCGAATAAATAAGTGCAAAAAGATAAGAGAAGTAATCGGGCTGACTTATGGTTCTGTAATCAAGCATCAGCTTGTAATTGTATAACTCATTTTTTGTATTCTGAGGTGTTTTTTTAATCCTATTGTATACATTGCCCTTGTAACCCCCCCTTTTTTAAAAATAAAATGTTTTCTCTTAACTATTAACTATTAGAGCTATTTAACTCTATTTAACATTGTACTGGAGGCCCCCTCTATTTGTGCAGGTTCCGTTTCCACCAATATGCATGAATATGGAAATCTTTCCCCTGTGGGAATCCAGGGGTTATTCCTTACTCTTTAAAAAAAAAAAAATCCAAAAAGCAGGAAGGGAGCAGAAATAAGGGTAGAAAAGCATAGTGCCTTGTTCTTCAAGAATGCCCCCCAAATCCTCTTATTTTTTGTTTATTTTCATTTTATTTTTTTTACGAAAAAGAGCCACAAAATGACTCTATTCTTCAAAATGGAAACGACATCAGAAGTAATTCCTGGCCACTCAAGAACCACGGATAGGTGAACTTTGCCTATATTTCATGATAAAGAAACTGGGTCTCTAAGACACATCCGCAAATACATATTGCAGTCTGTGAAACCACGGATAACAATCTCCTGTATTCGTTTTATAGTTACAGTGTAAGCAAAACTTTGATATTCTGCATGAAATGTTGTATTTGAACAGTTTGAATAATCAATCTGTTAACAAACCACACTTTAAAGTTAGTGACATGAGGAAAATTACATTAAGTATTCCCATTTGAAATTACAAGGATCTTGTACAATGCCTAACGTGTCCTTTTAGTAATTTTCCTCAACTTGTATGCCAGTATCTGAACCCAAGAGTTAAAAAAATACTGATCAATCTGACCTGGAACCAGAACCAATTTTGTAGTTTGGCTCCCCAAGTTTAAGAACTGTTCCCTCTTCAGTAGCTTTCTTTCCAATGTGATCTTCTGTCTCCTAGGTGGAACCTGGTTCTACCTGTGCTATCTTTGGCTTGGGCGGAGTTGGACTAGCTGTAATCATGGGCTGTAAAGTGGCTGGTGCAGCCCGGATCATTGGGATTGACCTCAACAAAGACAAATTTGCAAAAGCAAAGGAATTTGGGGCCACAGAGTGCATCAGCCCAGAGGACTTCAAGAAGCCTATTCAGGATGTCCTGGTTGAGCTGACAGATGGAGGAGTAGACTACTCATTTGAGTGTATCGGTAATGTTGGTGTCATGGTAAGTATGTTTGTGCGTATCGATATGGATAAAATAAGCTAAGTACAATCTGAGGTCCTGTTTACAGAATACGTTGTGGCAGAGGTTCCCAGCTGATGTTGCCTGCCACTCCTCTCATTCTCACCCACAATGGCCTCTGACCATTGCAAACCCAAAGTCGGGAACCCCTATTATGTGATCATAACTCGTGAGGTTATTCAAAAAATGAATTAAGAAGCTGTTACAAATTAAGTCTTATCCACCCTGGAATGATATTGGGTACTTTCCTTTTGTGCAGAATAAAAGGAGAAAGTGATCAGTGGCGCACCTAGGCAATCTGGGCACCCAGACCGCCATGCTGTGAGGCTGAACCACTGATATTCTAGCCACCATGTGCACAGCTGGGGGGGCAGGGTTGAGGCGAGCAGGCCTCCCCTCCGTGGCGGCAGGCAAAGTGAGAGCGGCTGCTGAGCCTGACTGGGTCAGTGGTCTCTGAGAACTCCAAGGTGCTCCTGCGCAGTTAGAATAGAGTCCCACAAGTCCATGGGCTTGCGACACTCTATTCTAACTGTGCAGGCACACTGGAGTGCCTTGCAGTTCTCAGAGGCTGCTGAGTCAGTCAGGCTCAGCAGCCGCTCTCACTCAGCCCGCTGCCACGTTGGCGGGAGGGAGGCCTGCTTGCCCCACCCCTGGCTGCGCATGTGGTGGCTAGAATATTGGTGCTGCAGCGGGGAAGAGGGCTTGCGGCGGCAGGAGGCCCCTCCAGGCCTTTGGAGGCCATGGACCAGGGTCCCAAGGTCCAGGGGTAAGAGCACCTCTGAAAGTGATCAACTGCTGGGCTTTAATGTAGTTCTTTCTAGGTTTTTTGGAGTTCACCATTCCATAGAGAGACATGGTGACCCTGTAAACAAGGCCCAGTTCACACATGCAAACAGCATAGTGGTTGCTACCTCCAAACTCTTGAGGCTACTCCACAAGACAGACCATTCAGCACACATGCATATGTCTAGTGCAAGCTGAACACGGTGTGTGCAAGATCCAGGGGCAAAATGCAAATCAGCAGAACTTAGTGGCAACTAACTGTTTTGCTCAGTCAGATGAAAATCCATCAGCTTCTATTGTCTGGCTAGAATACTTCTGAGAAAGGGCACAAGGAGGTGGTTGCTGCCTCAGTATATATGGGTTGTTTTTAGCCATCATGGCCAATATCCACATGTACCTATGAACTTGTATTTCTAACAATGCAATTCATAATGTCCTTCATGCTTCTTGTGAACTGCCTGGAGCTGTTAGGAGAGGACAGTAGAGATGTGCAATAGGGGTGTGCACGGAACCACAGAGCTGCGGTAGGGATAGGCCCGGACCGGTCCGGAGGCCATTGAAATAGCCTACGGACTGGTCCGGACCTGAGCGGTCCGGTTCGGGTGGGGGCAGGACCTTTAAGAGCGGCGGGAGGGTTTACTTACCCCTCCCGCCGCTTTCCCGCACTTTTGCCGTAATTCCAAGAGTAATTGGGGTGGCAGGATACCTCCCTGGCGCCCCTTCCCCGACGTTGCTGGGAAAACTCCCAGCAGTCCTTTGCGCGGCGCGCGTGCACGTCCCAGCGGTGCGCATGTCTCTGTGACGTGTGCGCGCACCGCGCAAAGGACTGCTGGGAGTTTTCCCAGCAACGTCGGGGAAGGGGCGGCAGGGAGGTATCCTGCCGTCCCAATTACTCTTGGAATTACGGCAAAGGTGCGGGGAAAGCGGCGGGAGCAGTAAGTAAACCCTCCCGCCGCTCTTAAAGGTACCCCCCCACCCCAGTGCCGGACCGCAGTTGGCAGTTCTGTGCACACCCCTAAGCTGCGGTCTGGCACTGGGGTGGGGTTCCCCTTAAGGGCGGGGAGGGTTTACTTACCCCTCCTGCCGCTTTCCCCCCTCTGGCACAAAATGTTTCTTAAAGCCTTTTGCACAGCACTGCACTCCAAGCGGGGGAAGGGGCGGCAGGGAGGTATCCTGCTGCTCCATTACTAAAAGAATTGCCAAAGCGCCGGAGAAGGGGTGGCAGGGAGGTATCCTGCCACCCCAATTACTCAAAGAAATATGGGCGCCAGAGGGGGGAAAGCGGCGGGAGGGGTAAGTAAACCGTCCCCACCCTTAAGGGGACCCCCCCACCCCAAACCACCCGAATCCGAATCGCCCATGTCTGGACCAGTCCGGAGGCCTATAGAATGGCCTCCGAACCGGTCCGGGCACATCACTAATGTGCAAACTGGCTTGAGGTCGAGCCAGTTCGCCATTGAATCGGACCGGGCCCAGTTCGGCGTAACCTCAAACCGAATCCCCTGGGCCAGCTCAGACCCAGTTTGGTTCGAATAGTTTTTTTTTTAAAAAAAATTCTTACAGCACTCACACTTCTCCCATTCACACAACCCAAGCATGCAAACAGCCAGTGCTCATGGGCGGCGGCCTTCAAAATGGCCACCAGGAAAGGGCCGAAAAAGCCTGAAAATGGACCTAAACGGCCCGAAGACCGGGGGAGGAGGGACTTTCGGAGGACACCACCACCCCTGTAGCTGAGGCAGCACCACACCCCCAGAGGCTGCCGGTGAGCTTTTTTTCTTCAAAAAATCAACTATTCGAACCCCGAACCAGCTTGAACTAAAAACGGAGCTAGGGTTCTAGTTTGGGAGCACAAAACTGAACATGCCCAGTCTGAATCCAGTCAGGAGCCCAACCAGGCAAACCAGTTTTGTGCACACTCCTAGTGGACAGTACAGAAATGTAACAAAGGGAAGGAGAGCTGGTCATGTGGCAGCAAGCATCAGTTGTCCCCTTTGCTAAGCAGGATCCTGGTTTGCATTTGAATGGGAGATGTGAGCACTGTAAGATATTCCCCTTAGGGGGTCAGGGCCACTATGGGAAGAGCATTTGCATCTTTGCATGCAGAAAGTCCCGGGTTCAATCTTTGACATCACCAGATGCGGCTGAGAGTTTATCCTGCATATAACCTTAAAGCTGCCACCAGTCTGTGTGGACAATACTGAGCTAGATGGACCAATGGTCTGACTCGGTAGAAGGCAGTTTCCTACGTAAAATATTCAGTCAACATGTAATTCTTTTTAACATTCTGCTTAGTAGAGTGTCTCTTATGCCTTTCTCCTTTGTCTTTCACTTCTTAGAGAGCAGCCTTGGAAGCATGTCACAAAGGTTGGGGTGTCAGTGTGATAGTTGGTGTCGCAGGTGCTGGTAAGGAGATTTCCACCCGTCCATTCCAGCTGGTCACCGGGCGGACATGGAAAGGAACTGCCTTTGGAGGTAGAACTTTTTGGAAATTGTGATTTGAATATCTTGAAGGTGGGGGCAGGGAGTTGTGTCCTCTTATCTGGGGCCTTCTTTGCGGCTAGAAAAAAGGCAACTAAGGGGAGTCGGAGGCTTATAAACATATACTAGCAGACCCGGTGCATAGCATCCGAGCTGCTAGTTCATCGCTCGCTCTCTCCCCCGCCCCACTCTCTCCTGACTCTACCCCCCCTTCAGCCCCATTTTGTTCTCCCTCCACCGCAGTTCTTTCCTATCCCCATCTGCACTTCCATTACCCCCATTCTCGGCCTGACCGCTGCTTTCTTCCCCACCCACCCCCCTGTCACCGCTTTCTCCCCTCTGCGCCTTTTCCTCTCCCTCTCACTTTTGTTCTGCCTCAGGCCATTGCGCTCAGTCCACCTACCTCCTCGCCGCCACCATTATTTCCCTCCTTCCCACTTACCCACCATTATTTCTCGCCACCGCCATTATTTTTCTCTGCTTCCGGTCCAGAGTCCACCCCTGCCCAAGGCCGGGACCTCTCGCAGCGTGTCACCAGAGTTCCACCGCAAGAACCTTGCCACACATCTCCATGGCTGGCCAAGTGAATTAATTATATAGATGGTGTGAAGAGAGTGAATAGAAATTTTGTCCCTCTTGCACAACACTAAAACCAAGGGTCATCTCATGAAATGGATTGCCTGGAAAACAGGCAGTCAAAAAGTACTTTGGACAAAAGAAAGTACTTTTATGCAGCATATAATCTGTGGAATTATCTGCCACAGGATGTGGCAACGGCCACCAGCTTGGATGGATGGCTTTAAAAGGGGCTTAGACGAACTCATGGAGGACAGGTCTATCAATGGCTACTAGTCTGGTGACTACAGGCCGCCACCACCACCAGCAGCCTCAGAGGCAAGATGCCTCTGAATACCAGATGCATAAGAGCTGCAGCAGGAGAGAGGGCATGGCCACCAACTTGGATGGCTTTAAAAGGAGTTTAGATAAATTGATGGAGGACAAGTCTGTTACTGACTACTAGTCTGGATGGCTATAGGCTAGGTTCAAAGGCAGGATGCCTCTGAATGCCAGTTTCAGGGAAGCAACAGCAGGAGAGGGAACATGCCTCTTCCTCTCCTGCTTGTGAACTTCCCAGAGGCATCTGGTGTGGGATACAGCATGATGGGCTAGATGGGCTTTGGGCTTGATCCAGCAGGGCTCTTCTAATGTTCTTAGCCCTGCACAGGAAACTGAGAAGAAGAATCCTGTGCTACCTTACCGACTAACAATTCTATTGTAGCATAAACTTTCATGAATCAGCATCTATTTTATCAGATATTTCAGGATAGTAATAGGGAGTCTAAGAAACAAATTTCTTCCAGTCTATTTAGTTGTCTACCCAAAGCTTCTCCAAGGAAGTATCACAACTTTTCCCAATAACTTTATTTTTAAGTATCTCCTGGGTTATTATCCTTCTAGGTAAAAGCAGTCGTTTTTCAATTTTAAAGAGTCTCCATAGATATGTTGTATTCTAATTTCATTTTATGCCCTGCAAGAAAGTCCTTTATCACTTTTGCTTTGGGTATCTTGTTAGAGTTTACTACCTATGCACTAAGAAGATTGTATACAAGGGAATCCCAAGGCTGAAACATAATAGTCATTCAGAAACATATGATGAGCATCTAGCATGCAGCAAAGAGCAACACCTTGGTCTCTTCCTGCCACTTCTTTTCACAGCAAACTAATAGTTACATGGAACAAGAGGAAAAGCTTCAGGAATTCTTAAACTCAACTTCCATCCAATTTCTTTCAGAATTGTCATGGTAGAAAACTGACTGGATCTTTGTCGGTCAGGGGGATAGGCAGGAATGCATTTTTGTGACTTCTGAACTATCCTTAAAGAGATTGCTCTAAAGCTGTGTTGTTGGTCCATTTTGCTGTGAGACTAAATTCCATGACAATTTTCACTTTCCATCAGGCTGGAAGAGTGTAGAGAGTGTGCCAAAGCTGGTGGCTGAATACATGTCCAAAAAAATAAAAGTGGATGAATTTGTGACACATACACTACCTTTTGACAAAATTAACGAGGCCTTTGAACTCATGCATGCTGGAAAGAGGTAAGTGTTTCTGCTTACAGTTGATGACAAACATTTGCAAAAGTTTTTCTCGCATTGTGATTGAATAATTTTAAGGCCATTGCTATGGAAGGCTGGGTGGGAGTGGGGGCCAGTGTTCCCTCTAACAGGGATTCCCAGACATTATTTACAACTCCCATAATCCCCAACCAAGCCATTGCAGCTGGGGATTCTGGGAGTTTTAGTCAACATCTGGGAATCCCTGTTAGAGTGAACACTGCTGGGGGCAATACAGTTAAAAGCAGACAACTGAAAAGCCAATGATCCCCCCCACCCCAGAAGATAATGTCTTTATGGTATCCTACCATTCCTTGCAGGAATTCTGACTAGCATACATAAAATAAGTATTTTCTTATTTCCTGACAACAATCCTGTAGGGAAAATTAGGAGAATGATTAGCCCACAGTCATCCTGTAAACTTCAGAGGGGAATAGATTCTTGAACCCAAGTCTCCCCACTAAACACTCTATCCGCTTTGATAGGATCAAATTCAAATAGTTACACTACATACTAAATGAATCATGTGTTTAATTTGTAGTATCCGAAGTGTTCTGAAGCTTTAAGAAGCCTGAAGAAGAAACTTCGCCAGTGTACACTGCAAGGTTACTCAACATGCCTTTTGAAGAGAAGCTGAATTGAGCGTTTAGTTAGAATCAAGTTGGAAAGAATCTGCTTTGAAAATAGGAATTTAGAACTCCCAGTATGTCATCAGGTACTTCTGTAATCAATTTCTGATCTTACTATACCACTAAGTGCCCAGAATCTTAACAATGGTCAATAAATTTGTTTCTAACAATCATATAATGAACTTCGAGTCAGCGGCCTTTCTTTTATTTTAAAATGTCCTAGTTGTCGGAGAGAGAAAATCAAGCTGCCAGTGGCGGGAGGGGAAGCATGGCTAACTCCCTTCCATGCATGGCTGCACTTTAGCCCCAGGGTTGGCCGGGGGGGGCGCACATGCATGGAAGGGCTTACTCTAACCTGGACTGATACACTGAACACAGCTGATAAGGTGCAGCAGGGAACACATTTTGCTACAGCTTGCTATGTTTCCTTTAACAAGATAGTATGTTTTGGCTAGCTTTCAATAACTAACATCTTCAACAAGAGTTGCTACAATAAACAGTAGGGAGATAAGCTGTATTTCAATGAGGCCTTCCACCATAGAAAGAATTTTTGCCCTTGAGTAGCCAAGATTAAATACACTTTCTCTTCCTGTAAAGTTTCAGGAAGGGAAACTTCTGAATTGTGAAGTCTTACTTACAAAAATGACAGGTATAAGTCAATGTGCTACTACAAAGTAAGTAAGTAAGTGCATTGAAAACTCACTCTGCATCAAAGCTAGTCTGAGATGAGCAGCAGATGTTTGGAAATGGCTCTAATAGTTTCTTCCTGTAAGGGTTAAATTAGGCATGATGTCTACAGTCTTGAACTACAGTGAATGGGTGCTCCCTCCTAAAAAGCAGTGAATATGCATGGAGGGAAATGAAGCAGGTAAGAGGTACTTCTGTCTTCCCACAGTCAAACAGTTTAGGTCAGAGTTCTCAAACTTTTGATACTGTGAACCCCTATAATATTCCCCCCCCCAAAAAAACACCCCTACTGATTTAAGCAGAGATAAACATTTACTTTTCTAATCAGGATGAGTTTGATTGCTCCTTAACTTTTCAAACCTGTGCATTAGATTAGAGCTTGCCAATCCTAAAGTTTCTTTTTGCTTGGTATTTGCTCTTTAAAGCAGCAACAGCTGAAAATTCAGTTTTCAGCAGTTGAGTAGATGACTTGTGTTACTTAGCAGTGTGAAACTGAGTCACACAAGCATGGTATTGTAAGGGAATCAGTATTTTCATAGCTTTTTCAATTAATTCTTTGTACTCTACTTGCCCAGTTATCCAAAATGCAGGAAAACATACTTTAAAGTTTGCTGTTCTGACATGATGCCTCTGAGATGCAAGGAGGTTAAGAGACAGGACCAAATGATCACCCAGGTCCTTGGTTGCTCACAAAGTCAAGGAAAGGCTCAGCAATGGCAGTTCTTTGCTCAACAAGGCAGAGAGTATTTCCTCCCAAGATACACTAGGTAGAGCTTCTTTCGTAAGAGGGAACACTCTTCCATCCTACTGGCCCAAGAGAGCCAGTGTGGTGTAGTGGTTAGAATGCTGGACTAGGACCGGGGAGACCAGAGTTCAAATCCCCATTCAGCCATGATACTTGCTTGGTGACTCTGGGCCAGTCACTTCTCTCTCAGCCTAATCTACTTCACAGGGTTGTTGTGAGGAGAAACCTATGTAGTACACCAATCTGGGCTCCTTGGAGGAAGAGCGAGATATAAAATGTACTCTACTTGCCCACAGAGGAGCTGGGTGGTGACTGGCTCTTGCCTCCCTGCAGTGCAGTCATTGGAAGCGCTGTTCAGAATGTCTGCTGCCAATCAACTCTGGCCATCCCAGCATCTTGGAGACATCAGGTAGGACCTCCCTCCCTACAGCTCCCTTTGGCGTGCAGCCCCCCAGGGGTTGAAGACCCATGTCTTGAAGACCTGTTTTAGATTACTTCAGTCAAACTGGGGAGCAGGAGGGGTTAAGCCCCTTCCAACACCATGGCCCTTACTGACTACCTTAAGCACCAAAAATGCACTGGGAGAGCCAAGCATGGATCTCTTGCCTCCTCCAGTTTCTGTTTTAAGAATGGGGTGGGGGGGTACAAAAATGCTTCAGCTAGCGTAGTTTTGAAATGTAGCATTGATTATCCTGGACATGGATCTGAATTCTATGAGAAATACTACCATTCACAAGGGTATTTAGCATACATGAGGTGAAGGTCTCGAGATTATCTTCACATCAGGATTCATTGTTCAATCTCGATGTGAAGATAACATAACAGCCCTGCTGGATCAGGCCCAAGGCCTATCTAGTCCAGCATCCTGTTTCACACAATGGCCCACCAACTGCCTTTGGAAAGCCCACAGGAAATAGGTGAAGGCATGCCCTCTCCTGCTGTGGCTCCCCTGCAACTGGTATTGAGGCATCGTGCCTCTGAGGCTGGAGGTGGCCCACAGCCACCAGACTAGTAGCCATTGATAGACCTGCCCACCATGAATCTGTCTAAGGACATAAGATGCTGCTGACAGTCTTGTTACTAGACCAGTAACTCACTTCATCAAGCTTGCCACACTGGATTACCAGACACACATCTGAAGTATATATTTTACAGTTTTGGAAGTCATGTTCTATATCTTAGTTATGCTGAAGACTTTAAGGCAAACCATTCATTCCAGAAAAGAAACTGGGAAAATTCAAAGCAATAGGACCATTTCTCCTGCTATAACTATTCTTACTGGAACACCTTTTTATTTCCTTTTGTCCTCTAACTGAATTTTCATTACTACTTTATCCTTTTTAAAAAAAAAAAAAACTTGGGAGTGCTAATTAGGTAAGGAAATCAGGAGTAGCTATCATGAAGTGGTTTCCCAACACATTCTCCACAATTTTTAAAGTTAAATGAATGTAAAGCCAAACCTTTCCATCACCCAGAAGACTTGACCCAGAGGGAACAGATCATACCACTTCAGAATAACTCAGACAACTCTGTTAACCATCCAGCCTTTTAATCTCCATAATACATTGCATACATAAGTTTACTCCACTCAGGTATTGCAGCCTGTCCTGTTAAAATCTCTGTGCAAGCACACAAGTGCTTGTGCCATTTTGGATCACTTTACTGCCTCTAAACACAACATCATAGAATGAAAATGTTATTCCAACAATACACTTTCTGCCAAAAAAAAGTACTGAGGCACTCTGGGAGAGAGTTTCTTGAAATATTATTGTAGAATGCCCTCATTCTGCAGAGAGCTGGGGAAGTCATACTGTTGGCACTGAGGGCCTTCAGCTCCTTCTAATTCTAATTCTGTCTGACAAAATGTCAGAAAATAAGCAGAAACGTGCATTCTATGCCCATGATTTTGGGACCTGATTTGACTTCACTGGTTTGATTTCTGCACTCCAACATTAAGGATAAGAGAGGTATTAGAATTCAAAATGTGGCTTTTCACTAAAGACTGGAGGAGGCAGAGGAGAATGGTAAAAGGATAATCTTCTTCCCAACAGCTATAGCAGTGGTTTCTTCCAGCTTTGGACACTACTGCTGCCCATGGTGTAGCTGGTCTGAAGATTTTTTTTTTTTAATGGAGGCTCACCATTTCCAGGACTATTACAATTTTTTTTTTCATCTTTTAAGTGTTATCTTAGCCACTGCATCATCAAAAGAACATACTTTTGGCAAGCTGAGATAAACCTTTTCCTCAAGTGCCTAAGGAATATTTCTGAAAAATAGGCACATGATAGATAATGCACATTTCACATTGAAGTCTTGTCTTGTTCTATGGACCAGTTCTCAAACACTGGCAAAAGCCCTCCCCCCACCCCCCGCATCCATAGTGAAGTCATTTTTGGTAATCATGGACAAAAGTATCCATAGCGAAGTGGTGATCCAAAATACATGGCCATGGATCCAACTTCTGACTTAGCAGCCTGGAACAAAATCTTAAATATCGTTTGTAGAGCATACCGATAGAAAGGCTGGCTCTGTGGTAGACAACCACATAACCATGATGTGCCATATACAGAAGTAATTACCACTGATTGAAAAGAAGCCCAAAACAGTTGTGTTAGAGCAGCCTTGTATCTTTGGACATGCCCTTCGTTAGAAACTCACACACTTACTAGAGAACAAGGAACTCCTCATATTTCAATATTGTTTCCCTATTTCAAATTTAAAAAGAAGTTTCTGCAAGTCTTTGGAGCATCACTGGCTGTCAAGTACTACTCATTTTGAGAAGCTGCATCCTGGCAAAAATGTTTACACCAGGTAGTCTCTCAAATTGTGTTTTCCCTCCACTCATGGATAGAGAATCAGCACTAGCCACTGCCAGCCAAAAAGAAACAGGCCCTTCAGTTAACAGGTGGTTATGATACTTCCATATTCAGTTACAATAGAGGCAACTGGTGTGGAAGAGAGAGAAATTCTGAAGATGCTTGGACACAACACCAGATAACTTTCTAGTACACAATTCCTTCTCCAAATGAGAAACTGACAAAAGCCAAACCCAGCCCATTAAAACTGCATTTTCAGCAATAGCTAAGCAGGGGTTGCCTTTGGAACAAGAACAGTTTAAAATCTCCGGTGGTGCTCATAAAAGCAAAAAGGCTTGTTATCCAAAACCTCACATCCAATGTGAAAAAGTTACCTTACATGTGGCAGTGAAAGAACCACCTGAAGCCCAGCTGGAGAAAATTAAGGACAACAGAAACTTTAAAAAGATGTTCAAACAATGTTGTGGGTACAGAAGGGCAGAGAAAATGCTCTTAAAACATATCTCCTTTTCAATCCTCTGCATCAGTATCTTCTTTGTGTAATGCAAGGTTGCATCTCTCTTACTTAAAGTCAACAAGAAGAAAACAGGTGATAAAATCCCCCCTTTAGCCTGTACTTCAGTAAAATGCATAGTACAGAGCCAAGAGATTCTTGGTCCAGGCCCCTCAGCCTGGCCTACACTAGCACTGGGCCATGAAGTGAGGGCGAAGACTATCCAACCGCCGAGTTAAGATCTCACACCCAGTATCTGTGACCAGAAGCGTGTGTTCAAACTGAGCAGACCGCTTGCCATCTCGCGTCACTGCTGTCCAACCATCCGGCCAGGTTTCATCTTGCCACCCACCTAACAAAAGTAATTCAAAAGGTTAGAACTACTCCACGCTCTTTAGAAACAAGCAACTTCCTTCACACTGAAAAAACGGGAAGCTCACACAAACATTTTCTGGTTGCACAAAGAGTGTTCCCTCTTTGAGTTCATCTCTGTGGGGGTGGGTTTTGTTTTGGGCGGCAGTATCAAGGCAGTGTGTGCGCACGTGCATTCAGAATGGGGCCATCCTGATTCAAGGAACTCTGAGCTGGATCTAAAATGAACTGAGTGGACATCAAAAACTTGTGAGCATGCGCATGCCTTAGAGGAAACACTGGTTGTATACCTGCCATGCTTTTTCCTTTGTGTATCTTTCCTCTTGCCACCCCAACTCCACTCTGTGCTCCCTACAAGCCACTTGATTACAGGGTGCTTCAGCCTGCAATGCTGAAGCAACTTGTAAAAAGCAACTTTTAAAAAGACACTGGACACATTTCACCCAAGCTTTTAATTAGATTTATAGTTTTTATATTTTTAATGTTGAGTTTTAAATTATTTTAATGTTATGATTTTAATTGTAAACTACCCAGAGACGCAAGTTTTGGGTGGTATAGAAATGTTAAATAAATACATACATGCCTGGGACCCCGTCTGACAGTCCCATAAACTGTGCTGTAGAAATGCAGCAACATTTGCTTCCCTACTGCATCACATGAGGGAGAGCAAACTCTAGTGGGCCCAAGCTTCCTCTTTCCAAAAAATTCAAAACACTGTTGCCTCTGTATATTCAGAGAATCTAAGCTGGTCTTTGTCTTTCAACTTACATGTCTGCAACTTTTTTGTACAACTGCCAAGGCCCAGAACATCTTTAGCAACTGTGAAAAAATTGGCACTATAATTCTCCCTTCCCCCTCCCCAAGTCACTTCCTTCTTCAAGCAAAGAGATCTTCCTAATGCCCAACTGAACAGGAAAGAGTTTTTTAATGGCTTAACTAGTAAAGGAATTGGATCAGTGTTGATCATACCTTTTGTCAAAAGTCAGTAAGTTCTCAAAGTAGACCCAATCCTGGATAAAATCCTTTGAACCCACACCTGCTAACTGGGCAATGGAGGCACCTTTCAAGTGGTGGTTCTCTGTATTAAGCATGGAGAAAGCAACTGGCTAGATGTGTGTACGGAACATGTCTCACCTCTGCAGTCCAGCACTGGGTAGGGGGGCTCTTTAAGGGCGGGGGAGGGTGTACTTACTCCTCCCGCCGCTTTCCCCCACCAGCACGCCTGTTTTTTAAAGCATTTGGGGCAACAGGGTACCTCCTTGCTGGCCCTTCCCCCGCTCCTCAGCAAAAGGTTTCTTAAAGCCTGACTGCGCGCACGTCACATCTGCACGTTGCATGCGGGAGGGGTAAGTACACCCTCCCCCGCCCTTAAAGGTCTCCCCCCACCTGGCGCCGAACGAGCCCCATGTCTGAACCAGTCCGGAGGCCATTCCGTGCATATCCCTACAACTGGCCCTATTCAGTCCCAGCAGAGCATCCTTCCAGTGGCTGTTGCTGATGTCTATGTGGTGTTACTTTAGACTGTGAGCCCTTTGAAACAGAACCATATTATTATTGTTCTGTACAAACTGCTTTGTAAACATTTGTGAAAAGCAGCATATAAATAGCACTACTACTACAGGTATTTATATACTGCTTTTCAACAAAACTTCTCCAAGTAGTTTACACAGAAAAAGAAATAAGATGATTCCTTGTCCCCAAAGGGCTCACAAGCTCAAAAGAAACACATGGTAGATACCAGCAAGAGGCTCCGGAAAAATATTTTAGTGAGATTTGAGAGAGATGGTTATTCTCTCCCTGTTAAATATGAGAGTCGCCACTTTAAAAAGGTGCCACTTTGCTCAGGAAAAGGGGTCTTATAGTAGCAGCAGCAGCTACATGAACAAGATGCAATGCCAGCAAACCAATCTTAAAGATAACATTTCAGAGACACTATGCAGCAGGGCTAAATTTCCCCTTGTAGCAAGTATGCTATTTTAAGTCACAAGGTACGTATGATCCATACTAGGAAACGCACAAGTTCTAGTTCTTAAGCAAAACCCAGTTGAAATTATGCGTGCAACCTAAATCAGCACTCCTTGGATCATCTTAGCTGCATTATTACCTTCACAAATCATTGGTTCTATTGTAAACGCATGACCAGGCTTCATCACTCCAACAGCCTTATTTTCTGAAAAGCAAGTAGAATAAAAGTAAACCAAGGGAGTAGATGAGTTTTGCAGGGGTGGAGGAAAAGCAGGAAGTAAGCGATGCAAGGTAAGCTTAATGGGAGGTATAGTTACTAAAAGCACACTGCTAGAAACACTCATTACTCCACAGTACTTGGATAGAGAGACTGTTACAAGGATATCTGAAGTCAGTTCTAATTTTTTGTGTCAATGTCAATGTGACTGCTAGCATGCTTCCTTTTACAGAGTAGGGATGTGCACGGAACCGGCTGGTTCAGTTTAAGTCCGGATCGGACTTGAACCTGACCAGACCAGTTCAGTCCAGCACTCGTTCGTTCGGGGGGGGTGGGGGCACGGAATTTAAGTTAAAGGATTTTTTTTTTTACCCTTTCCCCTTCGGGGAAGGTCCTTGAGGCAGCAGGGGCGAGGCCTGCGGAGGTTCCCCCTCCCCCTGCCGGCCTCTGTTATCACCTTCTCCAGCCAGTTCTTTGGCCCGTTCGGGCCTCTGGTGCAGTGGCCATTTTGGACACCGCCACACAGGCATAAATGGCCTCGGTGAGGCCCTTTTTTACTTTGCCGGTTTGCACATCCTTAATGCAGAGTCAGACCACCAAGCCCAGCATTGCCTACTTTGACTGGCAGCAATAGCTCTCTCTAGAGTCCCAGGCAGAGGTCTTGCCAAGTCCTTTTTAACCAGAGATGCCAGGGACAGAACTTGCAACCTTGAGTATGCATGGCATGTGCTTTGCCAAGCTAGTGGCCCAATGTGCAACTGGATACCTCTCTGAAGTGAAGCTATGAAAATGAAGCAAAAAATAAATGTACTTCCACCACTCACACATTACCAGGTTTTGTCACTCCAGTTGCCTTATTTCTGAAAAGAAATAAAAGCAAGCAGGAAATAAGAGATACAAGAGAAGCTTAGTGGCTTGCATGTTTTCCAGAAAAATGTCATTTCTTCACAGTCCTGGATGGAGAAGTCTCTTCTCTTCTGTCACTATGAAAGTCGCCTCTTAGAGATATTATTATTTATTTATATTTTAATACTGCCTGATATGTACATCTCTAGCAGTGTATAAAATTTAACACCGTATTTAAAAATCAACACAGATTAAAATACATTAAACAAAAATAGCAAAAATCAGTTATTAAAACAAATTATTAAAATTTGACCATAGCTCAGTGATAGAGAACATGCCTTGCATGCACAAAGTCCCAGTTTCAATCCCTGGTATCTGGGTGAAAGATTCCTGTCTGAAACCCTGGGAAGAGCTGCCAGCCACTATAGACAATGCTGATCTAGATAATCCAGTGGTCTGACTCGTCAGAAGACAGCTTCCAAAGTTCCACTCTTGTGCTAACAAGGACTGCATTTTCCACTCTTCAAATCCATAACTACTTACTGCCACATACTTAGAGAGGTTTGTATGTTAACAACTGACAGGCTATGGGGATGTATCTATTACATATTTTGGAGTTTGTGGCATTGTTTGTGTGAAATAAAGTCATACTTCCCAATGACCCTATAGATATCAAATTTTGCATGAATTCAATTAAATCACTTAAATTAACTGAATGCTTTTTGGGGGGAAATGGTTTAAAGGATTTTTTTTTTAAGAGATGAACTTCTAAATATAATCACCATATTGTAACTGTTATTGTTCTGCCCAAGAGAAGCAGATCTTTCTCAGATTCAATTTTATTGTGATTCAAATTTATCATATATTTGTTTCTGGGTCGAATTCAAGGTGCTGGTTCTGACCTTTAAAGCCCTTAACGGTTTGGGCCCTGGATATCTGAAGGACTACCTGCTCCCAAGAGTTTCTGCCCACTTGACAAGGTCATTGGAGGGGACTCTGCTCTGCATGCCAGCTGTCGAGCACGCAGGACAGAGCCTTCTCAGTCACTGCCCCCAGGCTTTGAAATGCTCTCCCGGCTGGCATTTGCTCCCCAGCCTCCATGACTGTTTTTAGAAAACAAGTAAAGATGTGGCTCTCCACCCCAGGCTTTTAAACAGGAGTATAGTTTTTAGTACTGCTGCTCTGTGTTTTGTGTATTACTGTTTTATATGGGTTTTTAAACTTTTAAATATAAATTTTGATTATATTTAATTTCTACACCTTTTGTATTTTAATTGTGCAGTTTTAATTATATTGTAAACTGCTTTGAGATTATTTTAATGAAAAGCAGTATAGAAATCGATCAATTAAAATATATGGTAATTATTCAATTAAATGAATAATGCTTAAAGATGAAATCCTACAAAATTTCAACCTATTCTTTTACTTTTGCAAGCACATTAACAAATTATATTACATATATTTCTTGAACTTTCGTATAAGTGTAATCTACGTAAACAAAATGACTTTGCTCAATCAACGACAGGTCTCACCTACTAGTTGGAAATAATTTATGCTTGACTTCTTATGGTCAGCACTTGGGCAGGAAGCAGACACTGTCCATACTTACTGGCATAATGTGGCACATTGGGAGCAGTGTGGAAAAGCTTGTGGATCCCATGCCCACAGTAACTCCGGACTACTGAAAATCCATTGGCTTGAGCATGTTTCTGGATAATATTTCCCAACTCTCTATACCGAACACCGGGTTTCACTGCAAGAAGGCATATGCGATTTTACTAAAAAGCAAATAACATTTTCTCACAATCTACTTAATAAAGACAGAGAGCATTACTTGCATTTGTGCTTGCACAACAACTAATCTCCCACTGTGCATAAACACGTGCATGCTCTTTTTGATAGGAAAATGTGACAAAGAGCTCAGAAGTGATGACAAGAGATGATTGAATGCTTCAAAGTATTTGGTCACATGGGAAAGCTCTATTGGAACCAAAGTGATTGGCTGGACATACTTCAGCCGAGAATTAACTTTTGCTTGGTATTTCTTTGTGAGCGCTGGCCAACTGCAGTGCCACACCAACATACTCCTCAACTATATGTCCAGGTTCAACAGTGTCCTGAGGAGAGCAACACTGAACTCAGGGAGACTTCCTCCATGCACTTTAGAACCCTGGAACCCCAGACGCAGGGTGAAGGAGTGCACTGGCACTAGTGATGTGCCCGGACCAATCCGGAGGCCATTCTACAGGCCTCCAGACCGGTCCAGACACGGGGCGGTTCGGTTCGGAAGGATTGGGGTGGGGGGTTCCATTAAGGGTGGGGGAGAGTTTACTTAGCCCTCCCGCGCTTTCCCAACTCTGGCGCCGTATTCACTGTAGAAATCGGGCAGCAGGATACCTCCCTGCTGCCCCTTTCCCTGCTTGGCTGCAGGGAAGATGGGGGGGGGAGCAGACTTTTGCAGAGCTACCTAGGAGCAGCAGAGCAGGCTTTTGCGGGGCAGGCAGAATCAGCAGCGCACGGTCTGTGTGCGTGGGGTGGGTTTGTGTGTGGGGGCGCAGAGAGAGCTTCTTCCTCCTTGCAACGGCTCTCCAAAGTGCTTTGGCCGCCTCCCCTCCTCCGGCTCCCAATCCCGCCGCCAAGGCATTGCGACCACTTCTCCTCCTGTGCGCCTTCTCCCGACAGGAGGTCTCTCGGCACTCACACGGAGTTCCGTGAGAGATCTCCTGTCACACTCCTGTTGTCCTAACCAGGTACATTGTGCCTGGTATAAAGAGTAGTAATAATGCAGCAAGATGTTAACATTGCACAAGATATCTATCGGACACAAGCCCTTACCTGCATCAATTGCCTGCATTAGGCACTCATATGTTGTCTGGACTAGTCTCTTTGCTCCCTCATCAACATCCCCAACATAAAATGTCTCATTGAGATCCCCATGATAGCCATTACGATACACAGTAATGTCCACTGTAATGAACAAGAAAAAGAAAACTACAGCTGAGCTTCCTTCATTGTGCATAAGTAGTATAAACAAATAATTTTACATTTAAAAATATAGCGGTAGCCTATCATACAGCCAGCAAGTACTTAGAGGAAGGGAAGCTACATTAAAATGGTTATCCCAACAAACTTCACCAAAACAACCTGCTAAAATGGGTATGCAGTAGGGAGGTTTTGTACAACAACGTAGAAATCTGTATCATGGAGGAGGAAAAGCTTACAGTTGCAATTCATACTTAACTAGCCAAAATAAAAACATAACATTAAAGCCTGATGAATTTCCCAGTAGAGTTTTCAAGAAACCTCCAAGACCAACCCAGTGGCTACCACATCATTGAATGTGGATGTTTAAATTAGCTTGAAACCCAAGTGGAAAAATATCAATATCAATATCAATATAAAACAAATTATTTTGTTTATAACAAATTATTTAAATAATTACAAATTATTTAGAAGTTCTATCCAACAGAGAAGTTCCTCCAACAATCACCATCGATTCAGGAGGAGCCTTAAGAAGATATTCTATTTCAAGTTTCCTACCATTAACAATATCACCCTCTTGTAAACGCCGCCTGTCTGGAATTCCATGGCAGATCACTTCATTTACTGATGTACAGCAAGACTTCGGAAAATTATAATAATTCAATGGGGAAGGATAGCAATTTCTGGCAATACAAGCCTGAAACAGATTTTTAAATATTCATATTTTAATATTAACATTAACATTAATCTAAATAGAAGAGTAGTCCTAGAAAAGGCAGATGTTTTAAGCATATGATACAGTGAAAGGAATAACACTCATGGAAGTCCAAGTAAATGTATCTAGGAATGGACTGCAATCCTTTTCTGGATCAACTGTTTTGGTAGTGTTCGTGTTACACAGAGTTCTTGGCACCTGAAGAGTTCTGTGAAATACAACAGTTTGCTAACCTCTGTTGTGCAAACAGCTGTCCTGCATGTACAAACCTCACATATGTCACTATAAGTTACCCAAGAACAAGTAGTGGAAGACATATATATTTCCTTAACAGCTTGGGTCCAGGGTTTTTAAGAGAACATCTCCTTTGAACCCTGCCACCTATTAAGATAATCCATTTTTACGTTATCCCTGCTAACTGAACGAAGAGGTTCCTGTTAAAGTGGTGATTCTCTTATATTTGGCAAGGGGAGAGCAACTGGCCCTATCCTCCAGCACAACATCCCTCCAGTGGCTGGTGCTGGTATCTGCCTTATGGTTCTTTTTAGATTGTGAGCCCTTTGGGGACAGAGGACCATCTTATTCATATATTATTTATTTTTCTATGTAAACCGCTTTGTGAACTTTGGTTGAAGAGCAGTATATAAATATCCATAGTGGTAGTAGGTTTGTTGTATTTTTAAACTATGTACACTGCCTAGAGATGTGTACGTTAGGCAGTCTACAAAGTGATAAAAATATAAATAAATATGGGGATGATAATAGTGATCTACCTCATAGGATTGTTGTAAAGGTTACCAACTATGGGTTGTATTCAAACCCTGGCTTCCATCTGCACAAGAAGGGGGCACATGCAATTTTCAGCAATTTCCTCTTGGGGACCACGTTCTACAAACATTATGGAAGAAGCCCTGTGGGTACAGAGGTCAACAAGGAGGAAAATTTTCAATGGTAGTGAAAACACTAAACAGGGCACACTGGAAGAGAGTCAGAGGCTATAAGCATGGAAGCAGATGGCTTGGAAGAGTCTCAGGTTGCATTTGGCATTTGTTTAGGCTGTTTTATGGAACGAATTCTTGATAAGCTATTATACAGACACACTTGCATAGAAAAACATCAATAAGATATGCAGTATCTCATACACTACTCCCAACACTGAACACAACACAAGGATTCAGAAGAACAGCAAAGCAGCCTTACCAGATGAACAGCATGGTCTATTTCTTCAGTAGTTACACCTGGCTTCACCATCATGGCAGCAACATCTAATACTTCTCTAGCAAGCTGTAAAACAAAGCAAAAGAGTTACATAACAAGCAGTGTATACAGCTAAAGCAGCTAAATGTGGCTAACTGGAAAGGTTTTAATAATGAGATAATTTTTTCAAAGCTGTAGTCAATATGTGTAAATTAGAATGGACAAGTTATCCAGATGTCCAAATCCCACTCATCACCTTGAAAGTAATTTCATCTAAAACAAATATGTGATGTTTCTCGAACTATGTCCCTAAAAAGCAGCTACAAGGAGAAAAGGTTTCAATGCCTGAAGTCAGAAGGCTTGCTTGAAACCAGCCCTGCTTTTTTAGTGTTCAATCAACAGCAAAAGTACTGTTCAATTTTTAAAACATTCAGACTGCTGGTTGGGCATATTAAAAAAAACACATCTTTGTTTATTTAACAGTTTATTGGCCAAAGATTTATCTAGGTTTAAAGGCTAGTTTAGTACAATAAAATGGATGGTTCTTGGGCTTCCTCAGTGGTCAACAAAGGGGCTACCATTCAAGGCACTGGTTTTAATCTTTAAAGCACTAGGTGGCCTAGGACCAGGTTATCACAACAACTGCCACTTTCTATATTTTATGTATGTATGTATTTATGTATGTAATCCTATTTCTATACTGCCTGGTATACCTCCTACCCCTGCTAACTTGGCAAAGAGGCACCTTCTGGTCTGCGACGCACCGGGGCAGCAAGGAGGTGCACAGCGGGGGTGGGGGGCACCCTCCTGAGACCTTAAAATTATCCCCCCGCACCTTCGAACCAGCAGTCACCAGTTCCGTGCACATCCCTACCATGCAATTCTTTCAAAATCGGTGTTATATGGCCTCTACTGTTTGACCCAAAGACCAATCTGGCTGCCGCATTCTGTACTAATTGTAGCTTCCGGACTACATACAAAGGCAACCCCACATACAGTATATTACAGCAGTCAAGCCTATAGGTTACCAGCATATAGGCTTGACTATTGCAATGCGCTCTACGTGGGGCTGCCTTTGTACGTAGTCCGGAAACTTCAGTTACTTCAGAATGCGGCAGCCAGACTGGTCTCTGGGGCAACCCAGAGAGACCATATTTTGCCTGTTCTGAAACAGTTACACTGGCTGCCAATATGTTTCCAGGCAAAATACAAAGTGCTGGTTATTGCCTTTAAAGCCCTGAATGGCTTGGGTCTGAGTTATCTTAGAGAGCGCCTTCTGCATGATCCCCACCACACATTAAGGTCATCTTAGGAGGTCTGTCTCCAGTTACCACAGGTTGGTTTGGTGACAACTCAGAGGCGGGCCTTCTCTGTAGCTGCTCCTGGGCTGTGGAATGCACTCCCAGCAAAAACCCGCAATCTAAAATCTTTATTGACCTCCAGGAGAGCCCTTAAAACCTATCTGTTTGGCCTGGCCTTCCAGGGTTTTTAATTAGTTTTAATGATATAACCTGGTTTTCAGGGTGTTTTTTTAAACTGTTCTGGTTGTTTGTTTTTTATGATGTTTTAATTGTTAATTGGTGTTTTATATTGTTTATATTTCTGTTTTAACTGTTATTGGTTTTAGTGGTTTTGTTTTAATTGTAAACCGCCCTGAGCCACTTTGGAAGGGTGGTATAAAAATCGAATAAATAAATTAATAAATAAAAATCGAATAAATAACTGTTATAAGGTCATTTACCTCCAGAAACAGACGTAGCTGGCGTGGCAGCCCAGGCTGATTAAAAGCACTCCTGACCACTGCCTCAACCTGAGAAAGCAGAGAGACTTTGGGATCCAGGAGCACTCCTAGGCTACATACCTGATATTTCAGAGGGAGTGTAACTCCATCCAGAACAGGCAGATCTAAACATCTAAGCTTGGGTTTTCAAGTTTTCATTGTATTTTAAATTGTTTTAATTATGTTAATGTTTTAATTGGTTTTATATTGTGAAATGCCCAGGGACTTTTTGTTTGGGGCAGTATATAAGTGTATTAAATGAAGACGATGACGAAGAAGCAGCAGTAGCAGCTCCTCTCAGGTCCCATCCCCACCACAGTCAGTACCTCCATCTTATCTGGATTCAACTTCAGTTTGCTATCCCACAACCAGACCATTACTGCCTCCAGGCAGGCATTTAGGGAGGTTATGCCGTTTCCTGATGAAGTTGGTATGGAGAAATAGATCTGGGTGTAATCAGCATATTGATAACATTCTGAACTAAACCTCATAAGAACAGCCCTGCTGGATCAGGCCCAAGGCCCATCTAGTCCAGCATCCCATTTTGCATAGTGGCCCACCAGACACTGCTGGAAGCCACAGGCAGGAGTTGAGGGCATGCCCTCTCTCCTGCTGTTACTCCCCCGCAACTGGTACCCAGAGGCACCCCGCCCCCGAGGCTGGAGGTGGCCTACAGCCCTCCAACTAGTAGCCGTCAATAGACCTCTCATCCATGAAGTTATCCAAACCCCTCTTAAAGCCATCCAGGTTGTTGGCTGTTACCACATCTCGTGGCAGAGAATTCCACAAGTTGATGATCCTCCTGATGATCTCTGCCAGTGGTTTCATGTAGATGTTAAAAAGCACTGGACACAGTATGGAGCCTTGAGGAACTCCACACTTTAGCTCTTGCTTTGCAGAGCAACAGTCTCCAAGTGACACCATCTGGAATCTGCCAGAGAGGTAGGGATGGAACCACCATAAAACAGTGCACCCAATCCCACATCCCTTAAGCAACTCAGAAGGATACCATGGTCAATGGTGTCAAAAGCTGCCAAGAGATCCAAAAGGATCAGCAAAGTCATACTCCCTTTGATAATAGCCAACTGGAGATCATCCATTAGGTTGGCTAACGCAGTCAAACCCATATACAAAATTGCCTGTGGCCTTCGCTCTTCTATGGAAGCTCTGCTTACCTCACTCTGCTGCCATCCAAGGTGCAGCAAATGTCCATGAGGGATAGGTCATAGGGACATATGAAGCTGCCATATACTGAGTCAGCCCATTGGTCTATCTAGCTCAGTATTGTCTACACAGACTGGCAGCAGCTTCTCAAAGGTTGCAGGCAGGAGTCTCTCTCAGCCCTATCTTGGAGATGCCAGGGAGGGAACTTGGAACCTTCTACTCTTCCCAGAGCAGTTCCATCCCCTGAGGGGAATATCTTACAGTGCTCACACATCAAGTCTCCCATTCATATGCAACCAGGGCGGACCCTGCTTAGCTAAGAGGACAAGTCATGCTTGCTACCACAAGACCAGCTCTCCTCTCTTTTTCAGTTACAGCATACCTATGGAATGGCCTCCCTAAAGAGATACAGCCTGTCCCTGCACTGCATACCTTCAGAAGGGCAGTGAAAACAAGGGGCCAGTTCAGACAGTACTTCCCCCACACTATGAACTGGGCACGTGATTAAAATGGACATGCCATCATCATACTTTATTTACGGTCTTTGACCAAAAGAAAAGGACATGCCAAGAGCACACCCATCCCGATATCATCTGCATGTTCCTTCATGGAAGTGGCAGTCATTCAGAAAGAGTCACAAGGAAATCAACACACAGACAAGGCTTTTCAAAATATAATGGTACTTGCATGATTCATGTGTTTCACTGAGATTGGCATACAAGAATGTAAAGGCATTGTGTCGCAGATGTATGTGGGCCCTACAATATTCTATAATACTGACTTACCCTACACACTACTCGCATCCCTTCTATATCTTCTGATGAAAGAATCTTTATCTGCGAAGTTCCTTTAAGAGCCTGTTCAGATTCAGACATACCTTTAAAAAGACAAATGGTTATCTATTTTGAACAAATTTAAATTATAAATACAATACACATCTCCTGCCAATATAACTGACACCACTGAAATAATGTTTCATTAGAGGTACTAGCTGTTTTTTTGTGTGTGGTTTTTGTTTTTGTTTTTAAAGACAACCACCAGTCATAGTAGTATTAATATTTAGCTTTGGTGAGGAAAGGAAAATTAAGATTCAGGGTCCATTGCTCAGTGGCAAGAGATAAGCTTTGTACACAGGAGATCCCAGGTGCAATCCCTGATATCACCAGGTAGAGCAGGGAAAGCCGGGGGAGCTGCTGGCAATCCATGTAGACAGTACTGAACTAGAAGATATGAATGGTATTCTGTAGAGGGCATCTTCATACAATCAATAAGATGTCAGGATATAATGAACAGAAACAAAAAGAAAAATCTCTCTCAGCTTTTGACTGGCACATAGTTGTATTCCTATTTTGATTATTTATTGTGAGATTTATATATTGCCTATTGTAAATAAAGAGCCAATCTCTGTGTGTGGGTTTTGGGGTTTTTTACATTTATGTGACCATTTGATGGAGTCCAACAACTATAATGCTGAAAATTCAGCACAAGCTGAAGCTGCCAGACAGTCAAAGATATTGCTATGTAGAGCACATGACCTCAAGTACTCCTGTTACAAAGACATGAATGACAGTAGCCAAGCCCACATCCAACAGAAGCGATTGCATGCTGGCATTAATATAAAATGTCTTGTTTGGACTTTCCCTAGATATTCCTATACAGAAAAAGAAGACTTTGACATAAATTTCTAGTGAAACATTAGGACTGAAATAGCTTAATGGATCATCTGTCTACTCTGAATTTTGTTACACCCATAGAGGCATTGGACCAATGCTGTGTTTTGGGATTTCTGCTCAAAGACTGCACTAGAAATTATTTCTTACTGAATGCAACCTTCTTTTTTTTCCTTTTTCTTTTAAAGAACTGATCACTATAAACATAGCTTATCACACCAACAATTTAATCCATCCATCCAGACTGAATTCATGATGAAATAAAACAGTAAATATAGCCCAAATCAACAGAAGCTTAAGAAATGAAAGTTGTAGTAGGTCTACAGATTACCTAAGGGGTGATCAGCATAATCCGGTCTTTGAATGTAACTCGGCACAGGCCTTGTTGGCATCTAAATAAAGCACAATTAAAGTTAAGATGCATTTATGTAAATACCTATATTCCTAGTCTGTCCATCCTGAAGGTTGGCTAGAAATGGTTTAAAGACAAACATCTATAAAGAATGGTGTTTTCATATCAAGTGAAAACATTTATTAAAACATTCAGTGCCTAGCTACTATATGCTAACACAAATAAAAAGATCTTACAACACTTCAAATGATGCTCTAGCCTGGGCTTAGTCAAGTCTTCAGGGTAACAGAATTCCACAATGGTCTGGCAGCTACCAAAAACAACCCTCTGAACACCCTTGAAGTCTAAACTTAGCTCTTGGAGGGCTGGAAGTTATGGTGGGACAAGGGGAAGGTATGCTAGGCACTAGTTGTCTACTACTACTACTATGAATTTTTTATATACCGCTCTTCAACCAAAGTTCTCAAAACAGTTTATACAGCAAAACAAACAATACATAAATAAGATGGTCCCCTGTCCCCAAAGGGCTCATAATCTAAAAAGAAACGTAAGGTTGACACCAGTAACAGCCACAGGAGGGATGCTGTGTTGGGGTTGGATAGGGCAAATTGCTCTCCCCTGCTAAATATAAGAGAATCACCACTTTTAAAAGGTGCCTCTTTGCTCAGTTAGCAGGGGTTATAGGGCTTTATAAGTCCAACAAGCACACTGAATTGTTACCAGCATACTGGAAACTGAGACTGTCTGGAGAACAAGTATTAACCTAGCTTCCAGCAAGCCATCCAAGTAAGACAGCAAGCTCCAAAATTCAGCATAAGCTGAAGCTGCCAAGCAGTCAGAGGCACTGCTATGTAGTGCACATAACCTCAAGCAGAGACTCCTGTTACAAAGACATGATAGTAGCCAAGTCCACATCCAACAGAAGAGGTCAGAGGCTTTATTCTCAAGATCGTGAAATGAGCTTTTGGCCACAACTGCAATCCAGTGTTTCAGCCAAGCAATGGGTCTGAACGCAAGCAAGCAAGCCCTGGTTACCAAACCCCTTCAATGGCCAATCTCACTCTTGCTGATCATCTTAACTACAATCTAGTTTACATTCAGTGATAGCCCCCACATAAAGATGAAACACTGGCTTAATTCAGATATCACTCCAAACCATAGTTAAGGAAGCCAAGTGGTGGACCACTATAATATCTGAATTGACAAATCATCATCAGAAATAAAAACTTAAAAGTTATTTTGCCAGCTTTAGGTTGTATCAAATGTAGTTTGGCATGATGTCTGAACATATAAGTAATAGTTACACCCGTTGGTCTGCCTCTGGAGACCAATGCACCACAGAACAAGTAGTTCTAGTAAGAACTAATCTGCCTACTTTCCTTTCACTATCCCTACAACTGGACTAAACTTGGTCCAGATAAGTTAGTCAATTTACACTTTAAACATTCATGCTTCCACCATCTTGAATTGATGACATCATCACAAACTATGCATTTGAGGTGCCCCTACAAACTATACCAAATTTGGTACAAATCAGTTCCCACTTGCACCTCAAACATTCACAAATATACCATTTTGAATCAGGGTAGATGGCATCATTACAAACTACACCCTTGAGCAGTCTCTGTGTGTGCCTACATCTGTAGCAAATTTGGTTCAAATTGCTTAGGTAGTTTACAAGTTAGCCCAATTGCGCCTCAAATGTTCATGTATCTACCACCTTCGATCAGGGTAGATGACATAATTACAAACTACACAACTGAGGTGTCCCTATGTGTCCCCACAGCTGTAGCAAATTTGGTTCAAATCAGTTAGGCAGTTCACACAAGTTAGTCCAATTACACCTCAAACATTTACACACCCGCCATCTTGAACTGGAGTGGATGACATTATCACAAACCATGCCATTGAGGTGTTTCTATGTGTCCCTATAACTGTACCTGATTTGGTTCATATTGGTCCAGGCATTGTGAAGTTGGGGGTGTGGGGAGAGAAACACACATGGACACACACACATGGAATGTCGGGTGATTTCATAAGCCTACTGGAAAGTAAGCTAAAAACGGGAGCGAAGGAGATGGAAAATGAAATTTAATAAGCAAATCAAAGTCTATATTTTTGGAAACCATGGTTTTGATTTTAAACAAAAGTAATACAAACCATGGTTTACAGTGATGTCTGAAACAGAACCACTAAGTAAATTATTCCCTACTTTTTTCTGAAGAAATTACTGGGTGGCACTCTTTAAAAATCGCATAATTAGTAATGCTTTGTTGCTTTCATCAGATATATTATAGCAGGGAATCCCTCATTTGTGTCCTCAAGTGCTTCTTCAGAGGTTAAAGCCCCATGTGTCACTCCCTCTTACTTCCAAGAGGATGAAAACCCTCTCCCAAAATACAGTTCAGTAGATGCGGCCCACCAAGGCAAAAGCTGTGTTTCCTGCCTCAGGAAACATATATGGAACCTCCTCCCTAGAAAGAGTTGCCTGGTATCTACACTGCCATCTTTTTTGCATCAGGCGAAGACTAAAATTCCAAGTCTTTACAAGTTTTTGGTTTTAGCTGTCAATTTTGTCAGAGACGCAAGTTTTGGGCAGTAGAGAAATATTTTAAATAAAATTATGTATTTTTAAAAATTAATTTTAATTGTTGTGTTTTATTAACTAATTGTTAATGTTTTACTTGCAAGCCACCTTGGGAGTATTTGAAAGATGCTATAGACATCCTTTAAACCCCTGCTAAATGAGCAAAGAAATACCTTTTAAAGTGGCAGTTCTTTTCTGTTTATCAGAGGGAGAACAACTGGCCCTGTTCAGCCCCAGCACTGCATCCCTTCAGTGGTTGTTGCTGGTGTCTACCATGTTTCTTTTCTGGATTGCAAATTCTTTGGGACAGGGAACCATCTTATTTATTATTTGTGCTTCTATGTAAAATGTTTTGAGAGCTTCTATTGAAAAGTAATAAATATTCATAGCAGCAGGATTAAACATATCACTGTAACCATATAAATATGGCATTTTAACTTATGTACACTGCCTAGGGATGCACGTCAGGCGGGAGGGATAGATAGATAGATAGATAGATAGATAGATAGATAGATAGATAGATAGATAGATAGATAGATAGTTAGTATTTAGAAGCTTAAAGCTACTTGTGGATTGAGCAATGAAGCATGAAATCAAGCCTATTTAATTATGGAATATCCAACTAAGATAGATATGGCCTCCCCTTTCTTTTGCTTGTCCTCTTTTGATAGGATTAATATACATTCTCTAATACTATCTTGTCATTTATCATCACTACCTTTCTGCCATATCATGTCCAAGAAGACTTGAAAACCAAGATGGGTAGGAGCTGTGCAGGCATCTTGCAAAATAGATTTACATAATCGTTTTTTTTCCAGTTGGGAAGTGGAATGGCACAATTACTAAGGAATTTCCTTGCTGTGGTTGGGATGCTGGAGTTACTTAAAAGTGAGACGTCATTTCAATTATTTCAGCTACTTACTAGTGGATAATGTGGCCTGAGTTTACCAGTATATCGATAGCCAGCCCAGGGATCTGTGTTAATGTCACCATCTACAGTCCAGGCAGAAACTTCCCGTTTGGCTTTTTCATCCTCTGCAAAAACAAAAACCAATGTTATTACAACACACAAACATCAAAGAGAGATTTTTTTTAAGTTAACGTTCTAGTTCTGACTTTCTCTCTCTCTCTTTAGAAGACTTAGATGTCTTTTTTATCCATGCTTGCTTATTTCTTAAAATGCAGAGTGGATCCCATCTACATTGTTTTCCTTGAAAAGCTTTTATTGGATTGAAACAAAAGCCAGTTCTTACTGAACATGGATTGGGGTCTAGGAAACCTAACCTTCACTGGACAGTTCATTCAGTTATGATAATTGATTGAACTGTCAATTTTGTACACCTGAATCATAACCCAAACTGAATCTTTCTCCCCACCCCTAGAAAAATGGGAAGAGACCCTGACCCATTATTGTAAAGTTTTTGGCTTTTAGTGGCTTTGAAGGCCACTGTGCAAAACAGGATGCTGGACTAGATGGGCCTTGGGCCTGATTCGGCAGGGCTGTTCTTATGTTTCCTTTTTTAAAAGCCACCAGCTTCTACATACCACATGGAACACTGCCTCCAATACATTTAGAAACAGCTTCCAATACAATGCAGGGTAGAAGCTGTTTAAGAAAGAAGGTCATAAATCCTGCACATGTGCACACACGCGCACACAGTTGTGTACAGTATAGTCAGTATCTATGGAAAGCTTGGACAACAGGCAGAACCCATTTAGAGAAGGGACTGAGGTGAGAAGCTCACGTCTGAGCTATACCACAGCTAATGTAGGTTCACATGAAAATGACTGCTGCTCCATATTCAAACTTTCTCCGCACATAGAAAAGTAGAATGTCAGGAATAAACTTAGAATCCTTCTCCCCAACATCTAGCTCTCTATTGAGAGAGAGAGAGTATATACCGTGTGTGTGTGTGTGTGTGTGTGTGTGTGTGTGTGTGTGTGTAGAAAAGCATTTCATCACAGCAAACCCACAACTGCAGTGGTACAGCCCAGACACAGGTTTATCATTTCAGTGAAAACTAGGTCAGAGCTATTATAGATTTAGAGGATTGCCTAATATAATAGTGCCTGAAGTTACCACTAATAAAAGTAAACATCAAGTCAACAAGAGAACATGACAAGGGCAAGAGGACGCTTTTGCTTACTTGCTTTCTTGTGTAGCAGCTTGTGAGTTGCCCAGCTTCCCTTAAAACACTCCTAAAAAAGACAAATATTATACAGTGTTTTTTGTGTTTTTTTAAAAATAGCTTTCACATAGCTAAAAAGATTTCTGCAGGCTATGAAACATATCCTGTAAGAAGGATGCAGGAGAAGGGAGTTTTCATCATACACAATCTTCAAATTCAAACCTAAGAAGTTAATCAGATGTCTTTGACTGGCAATATTGTCCAAAGGTTGCTTCTAAGTATACAGGCCTAATATCATTGGTGTATATATTGAGGGGCGGGTGGGAGGGGAGATACACACAGGTTTTTAGAAGCTTAATTTTGACCTTGGATCTGTGTTTTAGGGCCGTTTGGCACTTCACATAACAAGTCCAGCATGTTCTCCTCAAACATGGAAAACTGTGAAAATATGGTGAGCCAGGGAGAGATGTAACAATGGAGTGCATAGTGGAGACTCCCACCATGCCACGTCACAGTGGGCAATCGTCATTGATAATGGGACTTGCAGTTCAACAACAGCTGGAGGGCCAAAGTTATACAGTCCTCCTTCAATTATCCTCCAAAAAAGCAAACATGTATTTGCCTGCGAATGAATCATCATCATCATCACCCTTGCACAGAACATTAACTATCATTTTGCTGCAAAGGCACTAGCTACAGTAAAAATGACTAACACTCTTTTACTTGTTTCTAACTCAAAACTTTCCACATTCTGTCACATTTATGCCTCCTGTGCCATACACAAATATGATTTAAGTCCCATTGCAAACAATTATCATATATGATAAAAGGAACCAAATTAGCTTTATTGTGCAGAGCAAAGCAATCTCCAGGAAGAAATAAAGGCACTTTCTCACAGCTATTTTAAGAAGTTTAGTTAAATTTCAGCCTCACCTTTCAATCTTTCAAGTCCAAATATAACTTTCAAACTGGTAAGAAGTTTAATTGTTCAATGCTGTTCTTATATATCTGCAGAAAGACTTATGCTTGAACAAGGCAATGTTTTTAATTATATTAAGCCCTAAAACATCCTATAGTCCTAGTACAGCCATGCTAGACTTTATTGTTGACATCTAATTAGAGTATGCACTCAGTTTTGGAATGTTCAAACATACCCTTTGTTCAACTGGAGCCAACATGGGCCAATAGGTGGAGTGCTGGATTGAACCTGGGTTCTAATTCCTTCCTTTGTACAGGTGAAACTCAAAATTAGAATATCATGCAAAAGTCCATTAATTTCAGTAATGCAAATTAAAAGGTGAAACTGATATATGAGACAGACGCATTACATGCAAAGCGAGATAAGTCAAGCCTTAATTTGTTATAATTGTGATGATCATGGCGTACAGCTCATGAAAACCCCAAATCCACAATCCCAGAAAATTAGAATATTACATGGAACCAAGAAGACAAGGATTGAAGAACAGAACAATATTGGACCTCTGAAAAGTATAAGCATGCATATGTATTCAGTACTTGGTTTGGGCCCCTTTTGTAGCAATTACTGCCTCAATGTGGTGTGGCATGGATGCTATCAGCCTATGGCACTGCTGAGGTGTTATGGAAGACCAGGATGCTTCATTAGCGGCCTTCAGCTCTTCTGCATTCGTTTGGTCTCATGTCTCTCATCCTTCTCTTGGCAATGCCCCATAGATTCTCTATGGGGTCAGGTCAGGCGAGTTTGCTGGCCAATCAAGCACAGTACACTGTATACTTTTCGGAGGTCCGATATTGTTCTATTCTACAATCCTTGTCTTCTTGGTTCCATGTAATATTCTAATTTTCTGGGATTGTGGATTTGGGGTTTTCATGAGTTGTACACCATGATCATCACAATTATAACAAATTAAGGCTTGACTTATCTCGCTTTGCATGTAATGCATCTGTCTCATATATCAGTTTCACCTTTTAATTTGCATTACTGAAATTAATGGACTTTTGCACGATATTCTAATTTTCCGAGTTTCACCTGTAGAGTCATTAAAGGTCTACAAAGCAAATCTCTCACAGACTCACGCAAGAGGCTGAAAATGAACAGTGAGAGAGCTAGCTAAAGGGCCACCGAAGGAATATTTTAAGCTTGTTAAGTGTTATAAAAATCATCATTTAATCTACCTTTTTTTCTTGTTTCCAAAGGGTTTTTTAGATAATTCTGTTTACAACATTAAATAACATACGGGGAATCTATTATTATTATTATTTTACATTTATATCCCGCTCTTCCTCCAAGGAGCCCAGAGCGGTGTACTACATACTTAAGTTTCTCCTCACAATAACCCTGTGAAGTAGGTTAGGCTGAGAGAGAAGCGACTGGCCCAGAGTCACCCAGCAAGTATCATGGCTGAATGTGGATTTGAACTCGGATCTCCCCGGTGCTAGTACAGCACTCTAGCCACTACACCACGCTGGCTCTTTATAAATATAAATTTATATTAATATAAATGTACATACATACATACATACATATAATAAAATATAAATTTAACAATAGTAAAGCTTCTACACAGGAAGCTGCCTCATACCAAATCAGACCACTGGTTCATTGAGCTCAGTATTGTCTACACCTACTGGTAGTAGCTCTCCAAGGTCTTTCCCAGTCCTACCTGAATATGCTAGGGACTGAACCTGGAAGACCTTCTGCATGCAAAAAAAAAAAAAAATGCTCTTTTTTGCATGCAAAAGATACCTTACAATCTTTGCTATTTCCTCCTAACCCTATGAAGGGATGACAGATACTGTACTTAAAATATTATTTTCACATCAACTACTGCTGTTTTAGTTTTGGCTGTAGTGTTGTTGTTGTTTTGGGGGCGAGTGAACAAATATTTTGGGTTTTTTTTAATCAACAGATATTTAAGATGGATTCCTTTCACCTTCATGTTGTATTACAGGTCACTGTAAGGAGATACTGCTTTGCTGATCACTCATAACTTTAGGAAGCCTGAGAAACATTACAGGAATTGCAGTACCAAGTAACAGGAAATGCAGCACCAAGTCTTAACATTTGACTCTAGGAAAGCATGGTATTAGAACATGGAACAATTCAGGGATAACTGAAAGCGATTCTATATATTTGAAGCACTAAAAATTAAACAGCATTATAAATAATGCTATAAAATCAAGCACAGCATACTTTTAACCCAATATGATGTTTGAGTCAGTCATCAGGCTTAAATGTTGAAATGCTGAGAAGGGCTGCTCAACTGCTTTTAAAGAGAAGACAATCTTGGAAAGAATCTTCAATGAGTGGTGTGGAACAAAAAGATACAGCACTTCTGCTCCTCCCAGTCTACAGGGAGAAACTGATTAGAGTCTAAAAAATAAAAGCACCAGTGCTCAAACCCAACTTGAAACCACAGCCAACCCAACTGCAAATTTAGGATATATAGCTCTTTTATGAAGAGGAAAATGTACAGGTGGCCCATGTCCAGAAATGATTTCCAATGTCATTTCCAACCACCATTTTGAAGCATAGAGCCATTCTGCGGCTCTTAAAAAAATAAATTCAAAGAATTTTTAAAAACTCAAAAATTTGAAGATTTTGAAGGGTTTGGGGACCTTTTTTTAGGTTCAAGGAACCTCACACACACACACACACCCTTAATTACCACTGACTCAAGGTTTCATTATTCACAGTTTCGTTATGCGTGGTTGTAAGCCAGAATGTAACCCCTGCGAATAATGAGGGCCACCTGTACTCTGCACGTGGTCAGAGCTGTTTTTCTTAGTTACAGCTATATATTTTCAAGGGCTGTAAGGTAAAGGTAAAGTGTGCCGTCAAGTCGATTTCGACTGCTGGAGCCCACAGAGCCTTGTGGTTTTCTTTGGTAGAATACAGGAGGGGTTTATCATTGCCTCCTCGCACACAGTCTGACATGATGCCTTTCAGCATCTTCCTATATCTCTAAAAGAAGTTCCAGGACTAAGGCCTGGCTTGGACTGAGCACTGAACAGAAACTTGTTATTACACATCAACAATCAGTACTGTACTGCCAACATAAGAACAGCCCTGCCGGATCAGGCCCAAGGTCTATCTAGTCTAGCATCCTCTTTCACATAGTGGGCCAACAGATGCCACTGGGAAGCCCACAAGCAAGAGGTTAGGGATGTGCATGGAACTGAATGGAGACCCTTTATGAGCCTCCAAACCAGTTCGAATGACTGGCGGTTCTGCCGGTTCAAAGGCGGGAGGATGACTTTAAGGGTGGGGGAGGGTGCACTTACCCCTCCTGCCACTTTCCTCCCGCTAGCGCTCAATTGTAAACCGGTCCAGTGGGGCGGCAGCTTACTTCCCTGCCCCCTCGTTGGAACAGAAGTGGAAGTACCCGGTACATGTGCGGGAAGAAAGCGGCGGGCGGGGTAAGTGCACCCTCCCCCACCCTTAAAGTCACCCCCCACACACCGGATCCATGCACATCCCTACAAGAGGCGAGAGCATGCCCTTTCTCCTGCCATTGCTCCCCTGCAACTGGGGCTCAGAGGCATCTCGCTTAATAGGCTAGAGATGGCCTATAGCGACCAGACTACTAACCATTGATAGACCTGTCCTCCATGAATTTATCCAAACCCTTCTTAAAGTCATCCAGGATCATGGCTGTTTCCACAACTTGTTGTGGCAGGGAATTCCATAGGTTAATTAAGCACTGTGTGAAAAAGTACTTCCCTCTGTCCATTCTAAATTTATTGGCAATCAGTTCCATGGGGTGGCCCCTGGTTCTAATGTTACGCAAGAGGGGGGGAAATGTGTCTCTATCCACTGTCTCCACACTATGCATAATTTTAGAGACCTCTATCATGTCTCCCTGCAGTCATCTCTTTTCTGAACTAAAAAGCTCCAGATGCTGTAGCCTTGACGCGTAAGGAAGGTGCTCTAGGCCCCAATCATCTTGGTTGCTCTCTTCTGCACCTTTTCCAGTTCTATAATGTCCTTTTTGAGGTATGGTGACCAGAACTATGAGCAGTACTCCAAATGTGGCCGCACTATAGATTTGTGTAAGGGCACTGCAATATTAACAGCTTTATTTTCAATCCCCTTCCTAATTATTCCAAGCATGGAATTGGCTTTTTTTCACAGCCACCACACATCGTGTCAACACTTTCAACAAGCAGTCCACCACAACCTCAAGATCTCTCTCCTGGTCAGCCATCGACAGCTCAGACCCCATCAGCGTATATGTGAACTTGGGAGTTTTTGCCCCAATGTGCATCACTTTATACTTGCTTACATTGAACCACATTTGACATTTTGTTGCCCACTCACCCAGTTTGGAGAGATCATTTTTGGCGCTCCTCACAATTCATTTTGGATTTCACTACCCTAGTTTGATGTCATCTCCAGATTTGATCATTTCTAGATCATTTATGACTAAATTAAAAAGCACTGGTCCCAGTAAAGATCCTTGGGGGACCCTATTTCTTATTTCCCTCCATTTAGAGAGCTGTCCATTTATACCTACCCTCTGTTTTCTCTCCTTCATCCACTTACTAATCCAAACATGAACCTGTCCCCTTATCCCCGGACTGATAAGTTTTCTCTAGACTCTCTGATGAGGAACTTTGTTGAAAGTTTTTTGGAAGTCCAAGTATACTATGTCAACTGGATCACCTATATCCACACACCTGTT
The DNA here is from genome assembly GCF_027244095.1 of Hemicordylus capensis. Classification (NCBI taxonomy): domain Eukaryota; kingdom Metazoa; phylum Chordata; class Lepidosauria; order Squamata; family Cordylidae; genus Hemicordylus; species Hemicordylus capensis. Next base: position 30,629,220 of record NC_069661.1, on the reverse strand, counting down.
CACTCTGAAAGAACTCCAAAAGATTAGTGAGGCAAGATTTACTTTTGCAGAAGCCATGCTGGTTCTCCTTCAGCAGGGCCTGTTCTTCTATATGCTTAACAATTTTATCCTTGAGAATGCTTTCCATCAATTTGCCCAGCACAGACATTAAGCTAAACAGCCTGTAATTTCCTGGATACCTTTTTGAAAATGGGTGTTACATTGGCTACTTTCCAGTCCTCTGGTACAGAGCCTGATTGTAGGGATAAGTTACATATATTTGCAAGGAGGTCAGCAATTTCACATTTGAGCTCTTTAAGGACTCTCGAGTGGATGCCATCTGGCCCTGGCGATTTGTTGATTTTTCCAGGCAGTTTAGAATGTCATCTCTCATCACCTCTATCTGACTCAGTTATTTGGCCTGTACCTGAGAAGCTCAGTTCAGGCACAGGTATACGCTCAGTATCCTCTGCTGTGAAGACAAATGCAAAGAACTCATTTAGCTTCTTTGCTATCTCTATATCCTCCTTCATAGTCCCTTTCACACCCTGATCATCTAATGGATCAACTGCCTCCCTGGCAGGTTTCCTGCTTCTGATGTATTTAAAATATTACATCACATATTCTGATGTATTTTGTTATTCCCCTTGCTTTTAGCTAAATGTTCCTTAAATTCTCTTTTCACCTCCCTTACTGTCTCCTTTTCTTTTGCCAGATTTTGTGTCCTTTGCTGTTCTCTTTATAGGTTGTTTGTGTTCTTTCCTGTTCTCTTTACAGGCCTTTCAATTTCTGAAACAATTCTTCTTCCCCTTAATAGCTTCTTTTCTTTACGTGTTAGCCATGTTGGCATCCTTCTGGACTTGGTAGTACCTTTCCTCCTTTTTGGTATATATTCTGTTATTGTGGTTTTATATAAACTACATGCATTTTGGAGCGAAGGAACTCTCTTGATTTTCCCTTTCATTTCTCTTTTCACCAAACTCCTAATTTAAGAGAAGTTTCCTCTTCTGAAGTTGAAAGTGTCTGTGTTAAACTTCCTTGGTGATTCCCTCCATGCATATATGCTGAATTTGATCGCACTATGGTCACTGTTCCCTAAAGGTTCCACGACACTGACATCTCGCACCAGGTCCTGTGCACCACTCGAGATTAAGTCCAACGTCTCCTTCTTTCTGGTTGGTTCCATGGCACAGTCGTTCAGCATATCTAGAAATTTGGTTTCTTTGTTATTACTTGAATGCGAGTTTACCCAGTCTATGTGTGGGTAACTGAAGTCACCCATTATTACAGCTCTGTCTCTCTTTGTCGCCTTCCTGATTTCCTTCTGCAACTCCCAGTCACTGTCAGCATTTTGATCAGGAGGGCAGTAGCATGTTCATAGTAGCACATTTCCTTTCTGGCCTTGTATTGTCACCCAGAGTTTCTGTGGAAGATAGAAACTGTGCAATGTTCCCTCTAAGGCATGCACACGCATTAGAGCAGTGTTTCCTCTAAGGCGTGCGCACGTGTGCGCACTCACAAGTTTTTTGATGTCCACTCAGTTAATTTTAGATGCCTCTCAGGTTGAATCACGAAGGCCCCACTCTGAATGCATGTGCACACATGCTGCCTTGATACTGCTGTCCAGAACAAAATTCATTCCGCACACTGATGAAAAAAATTAGAGAGAACACTGGACTCCAGTCTTCCTAGGTTTTCAGCTTGTTAGATTCTATCCCTTTTTTTAACATACAGTGCTACTCTACCTCCAAGGCTCCCCTCCCTGTCCTTTCTATAGAGTTTATATCCAGGGATAACAGTGTCCCACTGGTTCTCACTGTTCCACCATGTTTCTGTTATGCCCACTATATCTATGTTTTCATTAGCAACCAAGTACTCCAGCTTGCCCATCTTGGCTCAGAGGCTTCTGGCATTGACATATAAGCAAGCACCTGTACACAGAACCTCTTAAATGGTATGGGCTAGCTTTCTTTGGGGCATTTGATCCCTTGGACCAGCTAGTACATGCTTCTGTGTGCTCTTTACCTGATTCTACTCTGTCCTCTTCTGGTTTATCTGAGCATTTACATCCTCACACCTTAAGGGATGGCATTTGCCGAACCAGATACTGCCCAGCTCCTGTCAGCTATCCCCCAGGCATCATTTTAAAAGCTGCTCTGCAACTTTTTAGATCTTAAGGGCCAGCAGCCTGGTTCCATTTTCCTACCAGCACCACTGGTTCATCCACGCATTGAAACCCCTCAGCTCTGCCTGGCTCGCTGGCCCTGCAGGTGCAACAGGTAGCTAGCATGCTTTTAGGGAACAACGCCAGTGGAATCCACTCCACAACAGAGTAAAATGTCTGGGGTACCAAAACAATTACTTGTAAGCAGATTGGAAAAACACAGCCATGCCCAGCCCTCTTCTCTCTGAAAATACCCTGCAAATCTTGATGACAGAGCTAAAACAAATAGATAAAACAGCTGTCGTGCATGGAAACACAGAGTGCGAGACACAAAAGGAGATCCACTTCAGCATTTCTGTGGCCTGCTTGCAGTAGTAATAGCAATAGTAACAGCAGTAGTAGTAACACATCTCTTCCAGTGTTCCCTCTAAGGCATGCACATGTGCATGCACACACAAGGTTTTTCTTATGTCCACTCAGTTAATTTTAGATCCCACTCAGGTTGAATCAGGAAGGCCCCATTCTGAATGCACGCCTGCAGGCATTGCCTTTACTGCCTCTCAGACCAAAACTGATTCCATGCACAGATGAAAAAAATTAAGAGGCAACACTGGAGACTCTCTTCCCCGGCTGGTTTAGATGTTTCGCCTTCCGGGCACAGGCCCACCTATGTCACCTCACATTTTCTGCCAGTTAAACCCCACAAGAACATCAGGAACTAGCATTGTTTACACTGAGCCAGGGAAACCTCTAAGGAGCAAAAGGGGTGTTTGTGCCTTGAGACCTCGGGGTGGGGACAGAGAGAAAAGGTGGCAAACTTGGGGAAAGAGCGAGGGAAGCCCCGCTGCCCAAAGGCTACTGCTCAAGCAAGCGGGCTTGGAGTAGGTCCCGCTGAACTCGGTGGGACTTCCTTCCGAGGAAGAGGCGCCTGCCTGGGGCTCGGGCTGCAAGAGGCCAGGCCCAGCCCTCGCTCTCTCACACGCCCGGAGTCACACCTGCCCCGTGGCGAGCCACCCGAGAGAAGAACGTCGTAGGGATTCGCAAGCAAGACCCACGAGGGGAAGCGGGAGGGAAGTGCAGCAGCGGCTCTTCTGGCCAGAGAGGAGCCCAGGGTGGCGGGCAAGCCGGGAGATGGCTCGCGGAGGCAAGGGGAGCCCGGCTGGAGGTCCGAGGAGGGAGCAGCAGCCAGCTAGCAAGCCCCACCACGCCGCCGCCGGCGCCTGCACGTACGGAGGCTCCCCAAAGCCCTTACCTGCGAGCAGAAATAGGAGCCCTGGATGCCCAGCTTGATGCAGGTGGGGCACTGCAGCTTGGCCTCGCTGCTGCAACCCGCCGTCTCGCACACTCTGGGCTCCACGGCCGCCATGCTGCTTGCTGTTGCTGCTGCCGTCGCCGCCGCCACAGGAGCGACCCAGGCAGGCGGCAGCAACCGGGAAAGGGAGGAGGGAAAGGCGGAACTCTGCGCCTGAAGGTCCCCTCTGACTGAAACGGGGAGGAGCTGCCGCCCCGGCCTGCCTCCCCTCGCTGGCGTGGCTTCCACGCCGGGCCTTTCCGGTCTTCCTCCGCGAAGAGACGCTCGCTTGGGCGGCGGAGAGAGACCCAAGCAGAGGTCTGAATGGAGCAGCAGCGGGTGGGTATAAGTTGCTTTTTGCAGGGCTTAGTTGCGGTCACCCTCGGAGCCTGCGATCAGGAGCTGGAGTAAGTTTATCATGACTCTGCGCCCCTGAAATCAATGAGACGAGTCATTACTAACTCCAACCCTATTAATTTCCCTGGGACTTAGTCGTGACTAGTTTAGTCTGCAGCCAGTCCGGTGTTGTCGAAACACATCGGGACTTGGCTGGTGACTGTCTGAAAAATAAGGGCAGCATCCAGTCTAGTAAGCGCCATTGAAACCCATTAGTTAAGTTAGCCATTACTAACTTAAGTCCCATTCGTTTCAGTTGGACTTTGTCATGACTAACTAAGTCTGAATCCTGCTTTGTTCTGTTGTTGTTTTTTCCTCCTTATTGCTGCTGGGGCTCAATCCTGCCCCTCCAACATGTAAAATAGTACCTTGCAGGCCTCTGGGCATGTGCAAAGTGAATTTCTTTCACCACATTGTGTAACACAATTGGAGGTGGTTAAATGGTTTACAATATAAATTAAAACAATGCAAAAATTAAAATACAAAAGTACAAATAATATAAATATAAAAATGATGTCTCTGTTTAAAAATTTAATAACCCATTAAAAACTAATACATAAAACACAAAGCAGCAGCAGTAAAAACAATATTTGCATTTAAAATCCTGGGTGAAGAGCCACATCTTTACTTTTTCCCTTCAACTGTGAAGGAGACTGAGGAGCGGATGCCAGCCGGGAGAGCATTCCAAAGCCAAAGTCATTCTGAGAAGGCCATGTCCCATGCACTCAACAATCCAGCCTCTCTCACCACACCATCGGCATGGGGAGCAGAGCCTCCTCTGATGATCTTGTCAAGCAGGCAGAAACCCTTGGGAGCAGGCAGTCCTTCACATATTCAGTATATCTGGATATATTTGGTAGCCAAGCATCCAGATTTCCTCTTCTGACACTGGAGGGCCTGATGTGGAAGGTAGCATTGTGGATGAGTGGATTACTGATTTAGAGCATCATTCCAATCATTCTTCTGCAGATTCACTCAAAGATAGAAGTGGGCAAGGTTAGGGCGTCATTCAGAAAGCAAAAGGAGAGGTCAGTGTAATGCTGCAGGGAAGAACGGTACAGTTGGCAGTTCATGGATAAGAAAAAAATACCCTTATAAACATGATAATTCTAAAGGCTTCTGAAACATTCATTCCCAGTTGTCAAAACGAAGGACGCTCTTTGAAGTTTTAACTTTGTAGCATCCCTGAATGCAAAGGTAATTGGAGGTATGCACCACAGTTTTATGCACCCATGGTTTAAAATATTCCACAGCTAATGTCTCTTCATATGGCTAGCTACAATTTTGACATCCGCAGTATACTGTCCTGTATTACATTACATGTGCCCAAAGCATCATTCTTCAAAGAAGAGTACTTTTGTTGAAAAGTATTCTTCTTTGAAGAATGATGCTTTGGGCAGCACTTTGGATATATCACATTAACAAATCTGCCTCTCCCTCCAGCATGGAAGATCTGGGCATGTGGGAGGCTTTCACAGATTGTATGTGGATACAGATACATATCTGATGCCCATCCACATTATAATGTGCTTTCAAATCATAATCAGATCAAAATGAGCTCTGGAGCCATGTTACATATTGTTGGTAGGAACAAAATTCCCAGCCTACTCTCCTGCATTATTAGTCATGCACAGCATCTTGCAGCATGACTGTAACTGGACAGGGGCCACAATGAAAAGTATCTTTTGGTGTGGGAGGAAAACTCAATAAAGCACATATATGCCACTGGTTTTTAATAGGGAAGAAGTTCATGTCTAACTCTCTCCCATCAAAAACCAATGGGACCTAAAAGTGCTTTAGTTAGGTGGATCATATTCATTCTCTCTCTCACTCTCCTATATATTTTATGCTATTTTATTAATAGTCTAATATTTAAATAATATTCAATATTAATATTAAAATTTTAATATTAAAATTGTTATTAATTAAGAATTATTATTTTTATTTTTACTTTTATTAATTTAGTCCTGGTAAGAACTAATCTGCCTACTTTCCTTATACTATAATCTTAATTGATAATTAGCAACTTCCCCCTCAAACATTTATTTATTTATTTATTTATTGTTAAATTTATATACCGCCTTTCATTAAAACAATCCCAAGGCAGTTCACACAAAAATTAAAACAATACTATGAACATTACACAATTAAAATGTTAAGCTAAAACTATAGAAACATAGATTTGATTAAACATATTTAAAGTGCAAGCATAAGATAACCATACAAAGAAGCAGTAGTAGAGACAATCATATAAAAGCCCGGGTAAAAAGCCACAATTTCACATGCTTTCTAAAAACTGTGATAGCAACCGGAAGAGCATTCCAGAGTCTGGGGGCAGCAACAGAGAAGGCCCTGTCCCACGTGCATGACAGCTGAGCCCCCTCAGATGACCTTGTTGTGAGCTTCACCTGGTTTCACACTCTGTATATGCTCAGAGGGAAAGAGGCAAAGTCACATCATACATAAACTGAATTAGTTCTTGGAGATGGTGACCATGTAGGATCTGGATGCGCAAACAGAGATAGAGGAAGACACACTCAGAAAGTTCAGTGGGCTTTATTACAGAAAGTTGCTCATCAGGATAAAATTCAAACAGGTCATCCAAATTAAACATGTTTCCAGTTCAAGGTGTTGTGCAATGTGCCTAGCTATCACATGTGTGTACAACCAATAATTACAGCTGTCTAACAAATCTTAATAAAACATTTAGAGAGAAACAGAGAAAAAGAAGAAAGAAGGAAGGGCTTAGGACAGGGATGGCAGTGATTAGTAGGCAGGAGGGAAGGGGGAGCAGGCTGAGTTGTTCGTTGAATAGGCATCTCACCAGGTTCACCGAGAAGGCTTCAAAGGACTTGTTTGTTGCTGGGGCTTGGGAACGATGCAGGCTTCAAGCAGTCAGGCAGGCTGGTGGTAGATGCTCAGAGCAAGGCAGAGAGAGAGAGCACCATGTCTGGGTAGTTTTGACTTCTCACTGTGCAGCAGAGGTCACAGACAGTCCTTGTTCATGGAAAGAATTCCTGCTTTAGCCTCGCAGCTTGAACAGCGAACTCTGGGATTGCTCTTGAACAAAGATCTGTTGGTTAGGCAAAGCTTGCTCATTTGCCATGTCCAGAGACCCCCTTTTATAGCAGCTGGATCCTATAGACCTGCACTAGGAGTTCTTTCAAGATAGCAATTTCAGTCATGGATCTCCAAAGTGTCAGTCACTCTTGTCATAAAACTTCCCTCTCATGACAAAACTGTTTCTTTGTTAGACCAGTTCAGAGCAGCATCCTCTGCATACTGTCTTTTTGTTGTCAGGAAGTAGTTTGTTCCTCTGTTTGTTCTCCAGACATCTGCATTTCTTAAGTTGTTGGTCTTTCTTTGCCTAAGAGGCAGGCTCCTAGCGCCTCTTGCTCCAAAGAGTGCTAAAGAGTCAAAAGGGGTTGTTTAAGAAGGAAGAAGCTAAGCTATACAGGTGAAACTCGAAAAATTAGAATATCGTGCAAAAGTCCATTAATTTCAGTAATGCAAATTAAAAGGTGAAACTGATATATGAGATAGACGCATTACATGCAAAGCGAGATAAGTCAAGCCTTAATTTGTTATAATTGTGACGATCATGGCGTACAGCTCATGAGAACCCCAAATCCACAATCCCAGAAAATTAGAATATTGTGAAAAGGTTCAACAGTCTAGGCTCCAGGTGTCCCACTCCAATCAGCTAATCAATCCATAACACCTGCAAAGGGTTCCTGAGCCTTTAAATGGTCTCTCAGTCTGGTTCATTAGGAATCACAATCATGGGAAAGACTGCTGACTTGACAGTTGTGCAGAAAACCATCATTGACACCCTCCATAAGGAGGGAAAGCCTCAAAAGGTAATTGCAAAAGAAGTTGGATGTTCCCAAAGTGCTGTATCAAAGCACATTAATAGAAAGTTATGTGGAAGGGGAAAGTGTGGAAGAAAAAGGTGCACAAGCAGCAGGGATGACCGCAGCCTGGAGAGGATTGTCAGGAAAAGGCCATTCAAAAGTGTTGGGGACTTTCACAAGGAGTGGATTGAGGCTGGAGTTAGTGCATCAAGAGCCACCACACACAGACGGATCCTGGACATGGGCTTCAAATGTCGTATTCCTCTTGTCAAGCTGCTCCTGAACAACAAACAACGTCAGAAGCGTCTTACCTGGGCTCAAGAAAAAAAGAACTGGTCTGTTGCTCAGTGGTCCAAAGTCCTCTTTTCTGATGAGAGCAACTTTTGCATCTCATTTGGAAGCCAAGGACCCAGAGTCTGGAGGAAGAATGGAGAGGCACACAATGCAAGATGCTTGAAGTCCAGTGTGAAGTTTCCACAGTCTGTGTTGATTTGGGGAGCCATGTCATCTGCTGGTGTTGGTCCACTGTGCTTCATTAAGTCCAGAGTCAACGCAGCCGTCTATCAGGAGATTTTGGAGCACTTCATGCTTCCTTCCGCAGACGAGCTGTATGGGGATGCTGACTTCATTTTCCAGCAGGACTTGGCACCTGCCCACACTGCCAAAAGTACCAAAACCTGGTTCAATGACCATGGGATTACTGTGCTTGATTGGCCAGCAAACTCGCCTGACTAGAACCCCATAAAGAATCTATGGGGCATTGCCAAGAGAAGGATGAGAGACATGAGACCAAACAATGCAGAAGAGCTGAAGGCCGCTATTGAAGCATCCTGGTCTTCCATAACACCTCAGCAGTGCCACAGGCTGATAGCATCCATGCCACGCCGCATTGAGGCAGTAATTGCTGCAAAAGGGGCCCAAACCAAGTACTGAATACATATGCATGCTTATACTTTTCAGAGGTCCGATATTGTTCTATTTACAATCCTTGTTTTATTGGTTTCATGTAATATTCTAATTTTCTGGGGTTGTGGATTTGGGGTTCTCATGAGCTGTACGCCATGATCATCACAATTATAACAAATTAAGGCTTGACTTATCTTGCTTTGCATGTAATGCGTCTGTCTCATATATCAGTTTCACCTTTTAATTTGCATTACTGAAATTAATGGACTTTTGCACGATATTCTAATTTTTCGAGTTTCTCCTGTATCTGTGAGACAGCAATTAAATTACTTCTTGTGTAAATCTATCTAGTGTGTAATTATTATTTTTTAAAAAAAGAATGTTCAAAGTTACAGCAAAAGGGTACCTGTCTGAGGCTAGTTAAGCAATGCATTTGACTAAGGCAAAACAATATAGGTGACATCAACATGGTAAGCATTCTACCAGAGGAAGTAAGGGATTAGCTCCCAGCTTGTCTCCTAAGAGTTAATCATTTCACTCAGAGTTGAGTGAGGCCTTGCATCAATGTTTCTCTCAATGGAATTGCTGGCAAAGACACACAGGTCTCAGCCTGACCTGCTGGGCTATGAGTTGTAGTCCAATATGAGTGGCCTGGGCCATAACAATTGTCCAGCGGGCAGCAACCCTTGGAAGCAGGCGGTCCCTCAGGTATCCCAGGCCCAAACCGTTAAGGGCTTTAAAGGTCAAAACCAGCACCTTGAATTGGACCCAGAAACAAACTGGTAGCCAGTGCAGCTCTTTCAAAACAGGTGTGATGTGATCCCAGCGGGCAGCTCCAGATAAAATCCTAGCTGCTGCATTTTGCACTATCTGCAGTTTCTGAATATGCTTCAAGGGCAGCCCCACGTAGAACATGTTACAGTAATCCAGCTGTGACGTGACTAAGGCATGGGTAATAGTGGTCAAATCTGCCTTCTTGAGAAAGGGACGCAGCTGGCACACTAGCCAAAGCCGTGCAAAGGCACCCCTGGCCACCGCCTCCACCTGAGCTTCCAAAAGCAGAGCTGGGTCCAGCAATACCCCCAAGCTAAGGACTTGCTCCTTCAAAGGGAGTGCAACCCCATCCAGAACCAGTAGAATCTCCTCATTCTGATTGGCTCTCCTACTACCAACATTGCCTCTGTCTTGTCTGGATTAAGTCTCAGTTTATTAGCCCACATCCAACCCATCATGGCCTCGTTTCTCCTCACAACAACCCTGTGAAGTAGGTTAGGCTGAGAGAGAAGTGACTGGCCCAGAGTTACCCAGCAAGTATTTGGCTGAAGGGGAATTTGAACTCGGGTCTCCCCAGTCCTAGTCCAGCAATCTAGCCACTACACTACGCTGGCTTTTAGTAGCTCACGCTGGCTGACTACTTAGTTCAAATCTCCGGATGATCTCTCCCAGTGGTTTCATGTAAATGTTAAACAGCATGGGGGACAAAACCGAACCCTGTGGGACCCCACAGGCCAACATTCACATATCCAGCATCTTGAATTGGGGTGGATGACATCATCACAAACTATGCCATTGAGTTGTCCCTACGTATCCCTACAACTGTACCAAGTTGAGTTCAAATTAGTTAGGCAGTCCACAAGTTAGCCCACTTGTGCCTCACATATTCATGTGTCCTCCATCTTGAATTGGGCTAGATTACCTTATTACAAACTACACCACTGAGATGTCTCTATGTGTCCCTAGGGCTGTACAAAATTTGTTTCAAATCATTTAGGCGGTCCACAATTTAGCCCACTTGCACCTCAAATGGTTACGCATCAGCCAGTTTTCCCTCTAACAGGGAGTCCCAGATGTTCACTACAACTCCCGTTATCCCCAAGAAAAAGCCACTGCAGCTGGGGATTCTGGGAGTTGTAGTCAACAACATCTGGGACTCCCTGTTAGAGGGAACACTGGCATCAGCCATCTTGAATCAGGGTGGATGACATCAACAAAAGTTTCCAAAGCAGTTTACATAGAGAAATAAATAAATAATACATAAATGAGATGGCTCCCTCTCCCCAAAAGGCTCAGTCTAAAAAGAAACATAAGATGGACGCCAGCAACAGTCACTGAAGGGATGCTGTGCTGCAGGTGGATAGGGCCAGTTGCTCTACCCCTAAATAATGAGATTCACCACTTTTAAAAGGTGCCCCTTTGCTCACTTAGCAAGGGATGAATCTACACCATTGAGGTGTACTGATGTGTCCCTACAGTTGTAGCAAATTTTGTTCAAATCAGTTTGGCAGTTAACAAGTTGAGGCAGTCCAATTGCACCTCAAATGGTCATGCGCCCACTATCTTTATGACCTCATTACAAACTACACCACTGAGGTGTGTCTATGCGTCACTCACTGCAACTGTACCCAGTTTGGTTCATATCGGTTAGACAGTCAACAAGCAAATGTTTACGTGTCTGCCATCTTGAATCAGGGTGGATGACATCATCACAAACTATGTCATTGAGGCATCCCTATGTGTCCCTACAGCTGTAGCAAATTTGGTTCAAATCAGTTGGGTGATTCACAAGTTAGCCCACTTGCTCCTCAAATGTTCACACATCCACCATCATGAATTGGGGTGGAATGACATCATCAAAAACTATGACATTGAGGTGTCCCTATGTGGCACTCACTACAGCAGTACCAAATTTGGTTCAAATCGGTCCAGTCATTGCGAAGTTGATAGAGGGACTCACACATATATACACGCACACAGAAAGCTGGGTGATCTCATAAGCTTACTTTCCTTAAGGAAAGGACGCTAAAACTGGTTAGTGCTTTCCAAAGTCAACTACAAGGCGCATTTAAAATCAGCTATGTAAGGTTTTTACAGATCATTCTTGCTTGATTTCATCAGAGTGACAAATATTTGTAATTTTAAAGAGGGAAGTGCTCCTAGAAAAGGCATATATTTTGTAAGCATGATTTAATTTTTCAGTGAGTACAAGCTCAAACTAGGGACTGATGGACTTGGAGAGCTAGCATAAAGCAGTGTTTAGAGTGTCAGACCTGGATTCAAATCCCCCCTCAGCTATTATATTCACCTCGTAACTTTTGGAACATATCTCAGTCTAACCTACACAGTGTTGTGAGTATACATGGGGAAGGAAGAAGAATGCATGCTACCCTGACCTTCTTGGAGTAAAGCGGGACATGTAATGAATAAAATGAGCCTTGCTAATTAATATGAAACTATTAGCAAAGCTTCTTTTACTTTAATTTTATTTATTTTAATTATGTAGGCTCCTGGCCTTCAGACTCCATATGCACTGCTTGTAATGGTAATGTTTATTATTGGACCACAGTACTTGATCCTTGAGCTAAGGACGGTGTATCCTAAAACTGTTTGAATTTGCATGAAAAACATAAAATACACCAAAATGAGATGTATTATCTTTCATTATTCACCTCCAAATCTTCTGTTGTGGCTGAAAAACATTACAAGAAGTGTGTAATATATTGGCTGCACAGAAGAGATGTGAGCATAGTCTTGACTATTCAGAGTCTAGGAACAAGATTTTAAAGCATAAGATCATTAAAAACAAATAATTGTATGGAATGAACAGTCCAAGCTTCTGCACAGCATCAGGTTTCACTTGTAATATTTTGCAATAAAATGGTGCATAAATCTTGGCTTCAAGCTCTGGGATCTGACTTTCCCCTCCACACACACACACACACCGCCCCCACTTTGTTCTTCTCAGCAAGAACAAAAGCCAAAGGCAAGACTCAAAAGTTGCTCAAGAGAAAGCAGAAATTAAGAGAACCCTGAGCAACAGTGAACCAATTAAAAAGGAGGATTATAACAAGACTAGAAGGAAGAGACCTTGTAGCCAAACCAAAATGATGGCATTCTAGCTCCATCTTGCATGTCCGTAATAAAGCACATAAATTCAACATTTCTGTTGATAGATCAAAGGTGTGCAGGCTTTAGGCTTGAGGAATCTACTGTACTTAAAAAAAAAAAAAAAAAAAAAAAAAAAACCTAGAACTCTATGGCCCACCAGCTAGAGCCAGGTGCAAAATAGTGGCACTTAGAATTAAGGAACAGGGTGCCCCGATCACATGCTCAGGAATTCCAGTACCAAAACTGAACTCACAGTCCTTTGACTCCTGGTTTCCCCCACAGCCATTTCAGCAGCCTAATTGAGAAAATAAAAGAATACAGGCTTTTTGTTGTTGCTTTGGTTAAACAATAAGGAGTCAAAAACCTGTAAATCATTTTTTTGCTTATCACCCAGAGGCTTACGGATAGATGCTGACTTACCTTCTGCCCATCCCTCCTCTCAATTGTAAATATAATACTTTAATCAATAAGTTGGAAGATGGATGTCTATGCAGTGCATTGTAGGGAGGATGTGTTTTCCATGCATTTCCTATTCTTTCATTTTCTTATTTTGGATATATAGGTCGTGATTCAGAGTTGTGCCTGTTTCTAATCCACTCATGCTCTGGTGTTTATTGTGTGGGCTTCTGCTGTTTCTCCCCAGCCCAGCCAGACACTGAAATGAAGTTAGCATGCCTAGAATTGGGCTGCAATTTTCTCAGGTTTAACCTCCCCATGTACTACTGTCTTTAAGTGAGGCTTTGTTTCAGATCCTATCACTATATGAAACCAGATTGGTCTCTGCTAGAAGCAGGGCCTTCTCTGTGGTGGTGCCTTCATGTTAGCACACCCTCCCAAGAAAGACCCACCAAGCTCGTTCTACTGGATATTTTGGAACACATTTATTTTGCTTGGCTCTGGGGGAGTTGGCTAGGAAGCAGGATAAAAGTATAAATAATAGGAAATGAGTTATTTATGTTACTGCTTATAAGTTATCTGTACTTTATTATAACTGTGCCTTAGTGTTTTGTTTAAATTGGTTGTAGTTAATGGAGTTTTCCATTACTGTGTATTATTGATTTCAAACTGTAGCCACCTAAAAAGCTCTTTTGAGTCAAACTGGCAGTAGATATATAGATATAGATATAATAATTAATTTTAAGTGCAGTTTGTGGTTCAGGATAAGAATGGATCAAGATGCTGAAGAAGAAAGGCATGATTCAGCCTGACACACTAGTGCTTGTGTCAGTATGAGTCCTCCTCACTAGATTATGGCTACAAACTTGGCAAGTGTTTCTCAAGCGCTGCTCATCCCTAGAACCCTATCCAAAATAACAAAGCACTAATAGATTTCACAATATAGTTGTGCATATACTGTAGATGGCTGTAGAAGCTCAAGCCCCAGACCAGACAAGATGATCTAGTTTTGGTATACATTTAGTTAAATTCCTTTGTTTCATAGCAAGAATATAGTTGTGCATGACCCAGAAAAAGTTAGTCATGATTAAAGTTGCAATCTTTTGCTCACATACATGGAAGTAAGCCACACAGAACTCAGTAGTCCTTTCTTCTAAGGACAGGGGTGATCCAAGATGTTGCTGTCTGAGGCAGAGGACAATCACCCACCCACCCCTCATCACTACCATCTGCAGCTGGGTGCTCAGCATTCTCAGGCGGTGACTCCCAAGGCAGCAGTGGCAACATTTGGGCACTTTTAGATTATGCCACCAAGCCAGGCAGTGGTATTCCTTGGAGGAAAGAAAAGGTGCCCCCTTGTGGGGCAAGAAGAGGGCAATGAACAGCATGCCCTAGCAGGGCAAGGAAGGGCAGTGGCAATGAATGACAGGGTGGCAGGGGGCTAGCACTAGCCAGCCTGTTGTACCCCTCTCTACACCTGCACCTGAGGTAACTGCCTCACTCTGCCTCATGAAAGGGCCATCCCTATCGAAGGATCAGGCTGTAAGTCCTGTTTAAATCAGTGGGATTTTAATTGGGAATTCAGTCTCATTCCATTGCTTTCATTAGAAGTTGCTTATTGTGAACTTTTGCTGGATCATGCCCTATGCCTTTTATATTTAGAAAATTATTATAAAGGCTGTCAGAGAGAAACAAAAAAGTCACTGAGCGCTTCTTGTTAATAGGTGTATCATTTCTTTCCACCTAGACATGTGGAATTAGTAATTCTATCTCTGATGTGGCAGTTACCTGGCAAATTATTGGTACTGGCAATAAATAAACATGCTTCTTCATCCTTTTGTCTGGCCCTGCCTAATAAAACATATGTGAATAAATAATGTCATTCATTGTGGCTTAGTTTGAGCTTGTCAACAGCATCTCCTCACCTGAAAACTTGATGAATAGACTGATTGGTCCCCAGTTTAGTACATGGGCTATTTTTGAACATTTCTAAATAAGTCCCAACATTTCTAACATGGTTTAGTCAAAGATCTACATTGATTCTATGTCTCTTCCCATCCCTGCCCTCTTGAGTACAAAATGGGCACAATGTTCCTAAGCTGGACCCATATAACTACTAGCTGAAGACCAGAAGCTGGAATATATTAAGATGAAACACATGCTTAACTATGCACAGTCTTAGATGATCTTTAGTTGAACAATCAAAATGCTTAGAAGTCTTATGAATGCAAAACAAACAGTCTAGGGGTGCTTCTGGATCCAAGTCTCTCCTTGGTGTCCCAGGTTGAGACAGCAGCCAGAAGTGCCTTCTGTCAGCTTTGGCTGATATGCCAGCTACGTCTGTTTCTTGAGTTAGACAACCTCAAAACAATGGTACATCTGCTGGTAACCGCCAGACTGGATTACTGCAATGCACTCTATGTGGGGCTGCCCTTGTACGTAGTACGGAAACTCCAGTTGGTCCAGAATGCGGCAGCCATGCTGGTCTCTGGGTCATCCAGGAGAGACCATATTACTCCCGTATTGAAGGAGTTACACTGGCTGCCAATATGTTTCCGGGCAAAATACAAGGTGTTGGTCATAACCTATAAAGCCCTAAACAGCTTGGGCCCTGGGTTTTTAAGAGAATGTCTTCTTTGTTATGAATTCCACCTCGCATTGAGATCATCAGGAGAGGTCCATCTGCATTTGCCACCGGCTTGTCTAGTGGCTACTCAGGGACGGGCCTTTTCCGTTGCTGCCCCAAGGCTTTGGAATGCGCTCCCTAGTGAAATAAGAGCCTCCCCATCTCTGACATCTTTTAAAAAGTCTCTAAAGATGCATTTCTTCACCCAGACTTTTAACTGATATTGTTTTGTTTTAATGTTGTTTTTAGAATATTGTTTTAAAATTTTAAATTGTGTTTTTAATTTCTTGCTTTTAAATGTTTTGTTTTTGTTTTTAATTAATGTTTTACTTTTAATCTTGTTGTAAACCACCCAGAGACATAAGTTTTGGGCGGTGTAAAAATATGATAAATAAACAAATACAGTACAGATTTCTAGATATAGCACTTATGTCATATACACAATAAATCAATTGTTGTATTATATCCAGTAACTTTATGTTTTGTTGTTTAGGATTTTGTCCCAGTGTAGAGTGTGTATGGGGTGAAGTCAAAAAGGAAAAGGGAGGGAATGAACAAGGAGAAAATGGAGTTGTTTCTGAATAAGCTCTTCCTTAAATCTATATATGATTACTTTGTGTTTATGAGAGAAACAGCTATAAAACATCAATGTCTCATGGAATTAACACTGGATCTACCTTATTGTAGCTTGTACCTATTGTAGTTCTCTGTATTGGCATGCTGTTAATTTAATTCTTCGGTTGAAAGCATTTTGATGATGTATATCTATCACACTATCCCAATTACTATTTCTTTTATACCCAGCCAAAGGGCATTTTAAATTTATAAAACAACCTTTAATTCAGCTAGAGAACAATCTTGGAGACTATAAAGGACATCATCATCATCATTTATTTATTTATTTATTATTCAATTTCTATACCACCCTTCCAAAAATGGCTCAGGGTGGTTTACACAGAGGAATAACAAATAAATAAGATGGATCCCTGTCCCAAAAGGGCTCACATTCTAAAAAGAAACACAAGATCGACACCGGCAACAGTAACTGCAGGTACTGTGCTGGGGGGTGGATAGGGCCAGTTACTCTGCCCCTGCTAAATAAAGAGAATCACCATGTTAAAAAGGTGCCTCTTTGCCCAGTTAGCGGGGCAGCCCAATTAGCAGGGACATCTCTTACATATGATTTGTCAGCATGCTTATTAAAGTGCTGAAAGTATTGTATTATTTATCCAGCTTGTTTATGAAGCTATTATTTTAGAAAGGTTTGAGACATGTGCCGTTGCATGACATATGGATGTGTAACTTGCACAAGTTTATACATTTTGAGTCTTATTTTGTACTGTCTGGATGCAGAACCATAACTAATTGCAGGACCTGTTAAATGTGTGTACCTCGGAGTATGTGAAGAATGCTTTTTCTCTTGGTGGACTAGATTTTTGAAGGGGCTTAAGGCCCACATTCCTCCAAGCATGAGTGCTTTCCTCCATCTGACAGGAGCTTGTTTTCAAAATCAGGGGTAAGAATAGAGTACCTTTGATCATGTACAGTGTTTGAGCTCAAAAAGGGTATTTCTCTCTCTCCATAAAATCGCATATTAAAGTGGAAAAATAAACATGAAATAACCAAATACATCATTTCCCCACTGGATTTTCATTTTCCCATTCTGATGGCCAGCAGGCCTGGACTGGCCCACAGGGCATATTCCCAGTGCGCCCCATCCGCAGGGCACCCCTGCACCCAGCTGCACTCGGCAGCAGTGAATACTCCCACCCTTAAGTACCCCTTCTGCTCAAAACCCGACACCCGCCCCACATACATTCCACCGCCCTCTCAGTGCCCCCAGACTGGCCCTGATGACCAGCCCAATAAATGAAATTCTGGCCTACTGGCCACACGTATGGGCTGAGAAGGTTCAACCACCGGTAAATTTACCCTTTAAAGATGTACAATATTATTTCTTAGAGTATGTTTGTCTGTTTCATGTATACAAGTTTAGGAAGGCAGACCGCATTATCGAGTTCAAAGACAGCTAGGCTGCTATCCGTCAACTAGCATATACATTTCATGTTTTTATTTTTATGAAATCTATGAGGCAGGGACATAGTGTGATCATGTGCCCGCCATCCCTTCCCTGCCCCTCCGCCCCGCCCCCTCGCATTTTAGATAGGGATCTGAATGCCGGTGACTGAAGGGATGAGGAGGGGCTTGCATCACACATGCTGACATCCCCGTGACAGCAAAGGGGCAGCCGCATCGTCAGGCATCAATGGTGGGATGCAGACAAGTTCCACCCGGAGGCGGCTTCTGCAGTTGCTGTTTTAGGACTCTAGGGGTCACTTTCTCTTCCGAGCAACGTCGCCTCAGCCTGACATGCCCCTGTCTGCCTTTCCCACGTGACTGTCTCTCCTGTAAGGGAGAGGGCAGGGAGGGAGGGGAAAAAAATAGAGCTTCATCCGATACTACAGTTCCCAGAAGCCGCTGCTCTCCCTCCCTCCGGCCGCGGCGATCAACCCCTCCCTCGCTACTCGGCGTCGCGCACGCGCCGAGCCGCCAAAACGGCCGTCGCCTCCACGTGACGCCCCGCCGGCCAATCGGTTTCGAACCTGATTTGTTATCCGCCTTCCCCTTTTACCTCTCCCCTCCCCTCCGCGCTTGTGCGATCAGAGCGATCTAAGATGGCGACGGTGGAACCGGTGAGTGTCCCCATTCCCGGCCCCCCTCTTTGGCTTCCGACAAATTAAGGGCAAGGTCCCAAGAGAAGCGGTGGCCGAGGCAGATCATCCAAAAGAGGCCGGTAAAGGGATGAGGCAGAAGAGCCGGCATGAAGGAGACGAAAGAAAGAAGGGGGGCGTCGGCCTGGGAATGTGCCTGTGTGGCGCGCGCGTACGGCGAGCGAAAGGCGCCGGCGTGTGCGATGGAGTAACTGAGGGGTAGGGGAGGAGGGAGGAGCGGGTGGACGGAGGGATTCCGAGCGGACGGGCCGGGAGGGGGGGATTGTGCCGTCACCGCCTGGGCGGGTGGGGGGAGCGGCGCGCGCTCTGAGGGGCGACAGGGGGAAGGGGTCGCGTGACGAGGAGGCGGAGAAGAGCCAGAAGGGGTGAGGAGAGGAGGAGCAGGAAAGGGGCGCTGCAGGCGGGCGTGGGGGGAGGGGCTTGGGAGGAAGCGTGTGTGTGTCCGCCCGTCTTCTGTGGAGAGGAGGGGGTGGTGTTAAAGACAAAACTTGTCCCTTCTTTTTTAACTGTGCCGGTGCGCGTGGCTCTGAGGCCGAGGCGGCTCGTGCCGTTCTTGCTGGCGCCTCTCTCGCGGTCCCCCCCCCCCGCGCCTCCTCCCCACACACCCCGCCTTCTCCTGATAACTTCTCGCACACGCGCCTGTCCTGCCAGGGACCGGCATCTTCCTTCCTTCCTTCCTTCCTCCTCGAGGCCTGTTTCCTTTCCGAGCGCGGCCTTGGCGGCGACATCACTTTTCCAACCGGGCGCTCGCTCCCTCACGGAGGCTGGAGGTGACCCTGGCCCGTTTGTCCGCTGTCGAAGGCGCTGTAGTGTCTGTGTCGTCCCCCCTGCCTCCGCCAGACATGGCTATACTTTAGGTGCCTCGGTCTAACGTGTCCAAGCCGGTCTGTTCTCTTCCCCCCACCCCCCTTATTTCTTAAGAGAGCTGTGGCCGTGGAGAAGCTCTTGGGACCGGCTAGGATGAAGCTACCGTCACGCTTTGCTTGTAAGCTCTAGACCCTTGGGATTTCTCTCGTTCTGTATGTCTTGAGCCTATTCGGCTTCAGCCTATTCCCGAAAGCAGGCTTCATCCTCCTTAAGTTTCGTCCGTACAGTCGCTCCACACTTGGGTGGATGCTTCCTTTCATCCACACGTGCACACACTCGCAGTTGCAACAATATTGTGGCCAAAGGGCCTTCTGATTCATGAATTGCAAAGCCATGGCTTTTTCACTGCTACAATTCTCCTAGTATGGGTTGAGAGATGATGGAAAAACCAGGGTTTGTAGGTGCAATGGAGCACTTGTTCACTAAGTGCACGTTGGCCATCTGTTCCAGGGGAGTAAAAAATACACTAGTTGTGGGCTAGGTTGTCCTGTAAATTGTCCTGATTTGGAATAGCTGTGTTTCATTGTAGGCAGAAAAGGACTGAGAATTACCTGTGTATGGGATCGTGTTCAGTTTGACCCTCTGTGGTTGGCTGCAGGAAAATGCCACAACTTATTTTTAACACAGTTTTCAAGAGTAGGTATAGTTTAAGGGTGTATTGTTTTTCTGGGTCCACAGCCATTTCTGCATAATACAAGCTGCTTCATAACTATTAGAAACCAAGTAAATATGGAATGATTCATATTACTTGTAATCCTAAAGACTACAGCTCTTTTGGAAACTCCTTTCCTGATTGTTCCCAGTGTTAACAGGCCCTTTATCTTTGTTGGTTTCATGAGCTTCCAAAGCAGGTGTGCATAGTGGAGGAAGTTGTATTAAACTATTTAGAGTTTACAGGCTGACCAGTGCCATGATTGAAAATCTTTCTGGGTTACTTAGTATAGTAAGGGTGAGTATTTAGTCTTTGCTTTCCAGATCTAAAATACTTTAAAATAATATTGTTTGTATCTTCAGAGTCAGTCAGCATTACACTTGCATTCTCAGAGTACTAAATCCTGCATTAGTGTGTGCATAGACTAGGCACCTGTAAGAGCAGGGCATAGAATAATATAGGATAGTCCAATTCTGTTAAAATATGGGACTATAATTCTAAATTTCAGAATATTAAACTACAACAAATTGAAATGTGGTTTCTAAAATATTTATTGTGGCTGACATCCATATTACTCATGTACTGATGTGCCAGAGTTTTCTGCCGTATGAAGGGCAATTCTTGGCTATTTCCCCTTTCCTCTGTACCCATGTGCGCCTCCCAAAACTAACTTCCTGAGTTACTCTTAACCTGGTCTACAAATCTTCCAGCTTTCCCATCTCATGAAAAGGAATGAGATGCTACTCTGCTGTACTGAGAATTTGTGGGGCCGGGGGAGAATTGTGCTGTTTTAGATTTGGTTTTCCTTGGAATCTGAAATGAAATACGAACTTTAGTTTTGGTTTTTGACCTGCATGGCCATTAGGTGATTTTTGAACTTGATTTTTGGTTTTGATTATGAGGGTGCATTTACCCTCTTGTTTACAAATCAATGACACACATGCACTCTTGCACATACTTCCTAGGGATAATCACCTGAAAAACATTAATTACAACTCTGAAATTGCCAGGTTTGTCTAATATTGCATTGGAACTTATGAAACAATGAATTTTTGGAATTGTAAAATTTTCTGCAAAAAAAAATAGTATTAGTATCTCTGAACAAGGGTAAGTGTGAAGTGTTGAGTTCAGTGTCTTGCTGTTGAACTAATGTGTTGCTGTCAACACTAATTCCATTGCAGGTTGCTACACTGGCATGACTAACTTAGATGCATAGTTAAAGGGATGATAGCTTTATGAAGTAATTGTTCAAAGACATTCTTCACTTAAGGAATAGCATAATAGACAGATCAGAGCTTTTAATTACAGCTAAGAATTCAGATGCTGACACTCTCAATTCCGTTTCATCGGTCCTGAGTTGGTCATGTCATATGGTTCTTTTTCTGTTTACTAAATGTGATTGACATACTTGTGAATCATCTGTTAGTCAAAACTGACACAACGAATAGTGCTGTATTGCCAGTGACCTAACATAAAATTAAGAACCAGATTGTTGCAGTTCTAATTCTGTTGGATACCTCTTAGCAGAGAGCAGTTTGCATCTGATTCAGTCTAAGCTTATAAAGGACAGGGGAAATACTTAAAATCACTTCTCCCAAGACATGTTAATGGTACTCTAGAAACAGGTGACTGTTACAGCATTTCTTGGGCCTGTACAGGGTCATGGACACATGAAGCTGCCTTATACAGCATTGGGTCAATGGTCCATCTAACTCAACATTATCTACATTAACTTTCAATGGCTCTGAAAGTTTTCAGACAGAGGTCTTTCTCAGTCCCACCTAGAGATTCTGAGACCGGACCTGGGAACACATGACTTCCACTGAGCTGCAGCCTCTTTTCCACTGTAATCGGAGCCCATCCTTTAGCTAGGGTCATACTAGATTTTTCTTTCTATGGGATGTTTCTGTGTCTTTGTATATAGTTTCCAGTTATATACAAAGGAACAACTGTTTTCTTCATTGTATCTCCAAGACAAATAACTCTTCCAAATTAAAGTAGTAAGCGGGGTGGTAGGTGACTAGAATTGCATCCTTCTACAGGTTTATATTTCAAAACAATAAATGATGTTGAAATCTAACAAAGAAAAACTGCTCAGTGAAATGAAAATGAAAGGGTTTTTGAGGTATTCAGAATCTGGTTTTCTTCTGGTTCTAGACCAGTGGTTCCCAACCTGGGGTCTTCCAGGTGTTGCTAAACTATAACCCCCAGCATCCCCAGCAGCAATTTATTGTGGCTGGTGATGCTGGAAGTTGTGGTTCAGCAACATCTGGAGGACCCCAGGTTGGGAACCACTTTTCTAGACAATTTAGCTGGAAATGCATGAGACCTGTTGCAATGGAACCTTTTTGGGTTTTCATCATTGGAGAAAGGTTCTTTCTTTGAGGATGGTGATACTTTTGCTGAACACATTTAGCAGTATCTTGTTTATGGAACAGTCTCCCCAGTGAGGGTTGCCTAGTGTTGTCACTTTGTTCTTTTAGATACCAGGTGAAGACCTTTCTCTTCACTCAGGCTTTTATAAATTGATTTTAAAGATTTAAAATGTGTTATATTTTTTGTTTTGTGTTGTGATTTATGTTTTATATGCTTTCATTATATGTGTTTAAATGTGTTGTGAGCTCCCCAGAGAACAATTTGTTATGGTGCGGCTCTTTTTATATTATTAATAATAATATAAAAATATTACTATTATATAAAAGTCTTGAACTAGTGCTAGCATAGTTTTCCCCAAGGTATGGGGAGGGCATCCATCATGTGATGGGTTGTCAAGCTCTGCATGCTCCGAGACAGGGCCAATTAACATTCAGCACGTCCTCTACCCCTTCTGCTCCGCCCCATCTGACCCAGTTCTGGTCCTGTCTTGCTCCACAGTCAGTACTGTTTTCTTTTTGTGCGATCTCAGCCTTTCTAATTACATTTCTGCTGTGTGCGAGGGGGGGAAGGAGTTGCCACGTTGTCGGATGGCTGTCCTTTGTGAGTCTGTGATGGTTTTTGTGGTTAGTTTGGCGATCTATCGTGTGTTTCCGATCCCTGGTGGCTTTCCCCCACCCTCTCTCTCCTCCCGTTCGTTCCGTGTGTAAAGAACCCTTCACAGTAAGTCTACCAATGTTTCTTTTTCTTGTATCTGTAGTTGGACAAGGCACACCTACTTCACCAAGCATTCAGTGTTAGAATGGCTTCGTGTGTCCACATCAAAATAATATAGTCACATCCACACTATTAGGACTTTCAAATGTCCATGGCCATATACCTGCACATGATTAAATTGCAAAATAGAAGTTTGTACAGCATAGTATTATCACAGTTGTAAAGATGCAAGTTACTTGTTTACTTTTTGTTTAGGAAACCACTTCCAACCCTCAGACTTCAGAAGAAGAAAAAACTGAGACACCAGCAAGTCAGGAGGTAGTCAGTCCTGAACCATACGTTAAGCATCCGTTACAAAACAGGTGAGATTTGTTTCCCCTGAAGAAAATAATAGCATATCCCAAGACTGGTAGCTAAGTCAAAAATACTACAAGCTGTTTCAGAATGGAATATGAAAAGTGTCAATACAAAGTTCATTCCAAAACATTACTGCATGAAATAAGAACAGCCCTACTGGATCAGGCCCAAGGCCTATCTAGTTCAGCGTCCTGTTTCACACAGTGGCCCACCAAATATCTCTGGGAATCTCTCAGGCAAGAGGTGAGGGCATGCCCTCTCTCCCTGCAATTGGGGTTTAGAGGCATCTTTCCTCTTATGCTAGTGGTGGTCTATAGCTGTCAGACTAGTAGCCATGGACTTGTCCTCCATGAATTTATCTAAGACCATTTAAAGCCATCCAGGCTGGTGGCTGTCATCACATCTTGTGGCAGAGAATTCCATTTTTCACACACAGTGCATTGTGTGAACAAGTACTTCCTTTTGTTGACCCTAAATTTCTTGGCAATCAGTTTCATGGGATGACCCCTGTTTCTAGTGTTATGAGAGGAGGAGAATTTCTCTCTCCACACTATGCATAATTTCATAGACCTCTATCAGGTCCTCCCCACACCCCCGGTCATCTTCTTTCTAAACTAAAAGGCCCCAGGAGTTGTAGCCTTACCTCATAAGGAAGGTGCTCTAGGCCTATGATCATCTTGGTCATCCTCTTCTGCACTGTGTTTTGAGAAGGTTGAAAATAAAAATGTGTCCAGCATCAGTTTCAGGGTGGATTTGATTTTTTTTAATTTAAATCGGATTTTTTTTTTAAATCCACCCTGCTAGTGATTTAAATCGTGATTTAAATCAGTTTGATTTAAATCAAATCCACGCTGATCAGTAATCAGAGTAGATACTTTATGATGGGCTAACTTGGAAATTGGAAAAAGCAGGAATCATTCCCTTTTCCTCATGAAATTTGAATTGTCTGTAATGATCAGGTGGCGGCGGGGAGGCACATCTACCTTTACCATAGCCACACAAATGAGATTCTGAAGCCATATGTGTTGCAAGTGCTGTCTTGCTTAAATTGCACAGTCATCCTGGTATCAGTTTTCATTATAATGTGGGCTTGGCAAAGTAGAGCAATATTGTCACAGCATGCCTGTTTTAAGTAGGAATTTCTTGCTCCACTACCATGTTTTTCATTTCAGCCTAACTGCTTAGTGTTCCCTGTTAAAGGGATTCCCAGATTTGTTGAC
Organism: Hemicordylus capensis; assembly: GCF_027244095.1. Lineage (NCBI taxonomy): Eukaryota > Metazoa > Chordata > Lepidosauria > Squamata > Cordylidae > Hemicordylus > Hemicordylus capensis. The sequence continues at coordinate 30,604,805 of NC_069661.1, read as the reverse complement.
TGCAACTCCCATAATCCCCAGCCATTACAGCTGGAGTTGGTGGGAGTTGTAGTCGGCATCATCTGGGAATATATACTCTGCTATATACAATATATACTCTGGTTTAGAAAATGCTGCAACAGCTCTGCGTTGCAGAGAACGTTTAATATGATCTGTATTTTGGGGACAGTTTCCCACGATCTAGGCTTATGAGTCGTGTTGTAGTCTTTGCTCTAGCTTTGTCAGCCTTAAGATATGGTCAGAAAGCCGATGACTACCTTTAATACTATTACTGTGTTTCCAGTTGCAAGTGTTACCTTGAGCTAAACTTCAAACCATTCAAAAATTGTTTTTATTTATTTATCAATCATATTTGTTTACTTCCTGATCCATGCATCTCTAGATTGTGTACGCAATCCAAAATACAACAAATATAAAATGGAATAAAAAACTTTTATAGTTGTGAGGTGAAGACCACTTTGGAAAATTATGTTTAACATCAGCAGATCACTTGAACTGGATGTTAGCTAAGGAAATTATGTATACCTTCTATTTGCATTTGACCTATTCGGTACTTAATGGCAAAAATGAACATTATGGTTTACAAATCATCAATATAACATGGCATTCATTAGTGTGTATATAATCTTTGAGGGATAAAATGTGTTTATAGCATAGAATTTGCATCAATGTAGAATGAGACCTTTGCTCTTAGAATGTATTCTTTGTAATGGACTAAACTACTTTGTACCATTTTAGTGTTTGGGGGAATAGTGGCTATGTAGCCTCTTTTAGTTCAGATCTTGCCTTTTTATTTCATTTTGCATCCTGCTTGTGCTATATTCTTCCTTTCTCTTACCGAAATAGCTGCATTGTTGAAATTTTGAAGATAGATTGCAGCTGGTAAACAAAACTACAGAAATTGAAGTTGCTGCATTGATGTGGTGTCATTTTCACAATAGCTTTGCCTCCAATAAAATTCCTTTTAGCAAATCTCCCTTGTAACCTCATGTGACTCACATAAGCTTTATTCCTGATTACCCTAATATCTGGATAGCTTTCATGTTGCATCAAGTTTCATGTTGTGTGAATATATACAATATAAAGTATATATTGTACTGGGCTTTCAAGCATGCTATAAAATAAAACTCTAGTTTGTATAGATGAAATAATGTTATTGAATATTATTATTATTTCTTGTTTACACAGTCAGACAGGTGTTATTGACTGGTTTGTTTTATCCAGACATCGAGTCCTTCCCAAGGCCATGGGATAGCTGAATTTTATCATCAATACTGTTGGTTATTATTGATGATAAACATTATTATTATTATTATTATTTTTACATTTATATCCCGCTCTTCCTCCAAGGAGCCCAAATAACCCTGTGAAGTCGGTTAGGCTGAGAGAGAAGTGACTGGCCCAGAGTCATCCAGCTAGTATCGTGGCTGAATGGGGATTTGAACTCAGGTCTCCCCGGTCCTAATCCGGCATTCTAACCACTACACCACGCTGGCTCACCATGCTGGCTATTAAAGTGGCCATCATAGTTCTGAAGTTCTTGGCCTAGTAAAATGATCCAGTGAATTCCAGTTTTTTAAAGGTGAAATCTCATATTCAGCTGTTTACTACTACTGCAAATATTTATATACTGCTTTTCAACAAGTTTCCAAAGCAGTTTACATAGAGAAATAATAAATAAATAAGATAGATCCTTGTCCCCAAAGGGCTCACAATCTAAAAAGAAACATAAGATAGATACCATCAGGAGTCACTGGAAAGATACTGTACTGAGGGTGGATAGAGCCAGCTGCTCTCCCCTTGTTAGATTAAGAGAATCCACTTTTAAAAGGTCCTCTGACCATTTAGCAAAGGGAGGCGGGGGCAGTGTCAGGTACAGATGTGGGTTTTCAGAAAATATTGGACTGGAAAAATGCATTAAATTTGCATTAAAAGTTTACTCAGAAAACTTTACTATGCACTTTTTTCTGATGTCTTAAATAGATTTTGATGTGGTGTTTGACCTATATATTTTGTAACTGAACAAAACCACCATACTACCCTCCTGCTTACAAATCAACAAAACACATATGGACTCTCTCATACTTCCTAAGAATAAATCGCCTTAAATATTACAACTCTGAAATTGCTTGCCAAATATTGCATTGGTATCCATATTTAATAATTTTTATGAAACAATGAATTTTTATTTTCCCATAGAATCTCTTCCACGTTTAACAGTTGTGAAAATTTCTGCTGAAAACTTTCAAACCCACACTTCTGGGGACTAAATCTAGTCCCTTGCCCAACAGCTGATAACTGAGAATTGAGCTTTTAAAGTGGGGGCATTACATATGTTGTCCCAGCTTCTAGATTGGAGAGGAAACCACATATGCCGTGACTAGTTGTACACATGCAATGTCCAGGTAGGGATAGACGTACAGCTCACTTCTGTGCATGTGGAGCATAGTTCTTTAAAAAGCACACTTCAGATTATATGTTTCAAATAGACTTCCCTAGAACCTGTTCCTAAAAGGAGATTGAATGTAGCTTAACAGAAGTATTTATGATACATTTTTTGTTCTTAGGCAAGCAGTCATATCTAAATGCTGAGCGTTTATCAAATATTTCTCTGCTTGTTAGCATTAGAGTCTGGAGCTGTAGTAGCATGCCTGCATACTCATCGTGATTTAAAAACTAATTCTGGGCTTCATATTCTCTTGATCTAAATTATTCCTTTTCAAATTTCTCTGCTCTATGACCAGTTTTGATACGTCCTGCTTTTTTTACCTTAATTATTATTAGCAATCTTTATACAGTGTAGAATTTTCCAACACGTTTTCAAAGCAGTTACATAGGAAAAAAATATGTTTTAAGTGAATAATTGGCTGCAGCGTACTAACCAAAAACAATATTTTTCAGGTGGGCGCTCTGGTTCTTTAAAAATGATAAAAGTAAAACCTGGCAAGCAAATCTTCGTCTGATTTCAAAGTTTGATACTGTTGAAGATTTTTGGGCGTAAGTGAAATGTTAATCTTAATCTCAGTAATCCTTAAAGTATATTTTTCATCTTCGAGTACATCTGTGCAGCATTTTATATCTAGCATAGAAGAGATCCATATACCAGCTGTGGAGTGCCAAAGTTGGTATGGAGCTGTCAGTTGAATTTGAAATTAGAATGTTTTGTTTTCTGTTACTCAGGATGGTAGAAGAAAATAGAGAGAACTGAGTGTGTTGAATGAATGGTAAACTCAGAGCAGTACATGGGGAAAATGAGCAAATGCTGTAATATTTAACGTGGCTGAATTAAGTATGATTTAGGAAAGTTTCAGAACAATAAACCTGCTCATGGAGATTTTTAGTGTGCAGCTTCTTAAGAAACAGGCCTGCATAGTAATTTAGTAGCACTACATAGTAATTATGCAATGTAGCGATTGCTATTGTGTATTTAAGGAGATGTGAGAAATGCAATTAAATGTTTGGGATAATGGAAATGTTGAGTGGATTGTCTTCTATAGTGAACCCTGGATCTGTGCCTTGCACATACAGCTGGGTTGTGGTTTGGAATTTTGTTCTCTTTAGTAACACATGGGTTAATAAGAATAGCCTATTTGAATTCCTATTAAGAAACCTAGACTCAGATTCTTTACACTTCTACTTGAAATACACAATAAGGTTACTCTCATGAGCAGCGCAGTCTGGGTTGGGCTGCTCGTGTGCAGCGCTGGGATCAAGCCCGATCCTGGTGCTTCCTTGGCCGCAAGCCCCAGCTTGAAGTAAAGCCTGGGATTAGAGGGTGCGAGTGCACCCTTTACCCTGGAGCCGGGATTGTGTGTGTGCTCAGGCTGCATGCAGCCTTACACACAGTCTGGCACCTAGAGTGCTTGACTTACAGGGGAATCCCCCAATGCATTGGGCTTGTCACGTGGTGCATTATGGGATTCCTGGAGGCTGGGACTTCTTTTTCGGGCCTCCAATGATCCGTGCCGCCGGGAGCAGTGCAGATCATATGGGTGCACAGTGGTGCACTGAAGAAAACATTGACCATTGTCTGGTGGGGAAGGGAGGTTCGATCCTGCCTTCTTGCCCTCCCTATCCACCAGGGATTTTGATAGTGAGAATAGCCTTAATATATGATGATCTGCCATGTTTGCAATAGTTCATTTTTTAATTGTGCTTACTCTTTCCAAACAGATTATATAACCATATCCAGCTGTCTAGTAATTTAATGCCTGGTTGTGACTACTCACTCTTTAAGGTATGCAGAGTAAACTTTCCTTGAGACAGGTTTAGCTAATTTGGGGGGTGGGGGGGGATACATCTTTTTTAAAAGGTAATTTGGAGAGGGTTCCCACCCAAAAACATAAGGTGGCTTGCAAATTGCACAGCCTCACCTTCACACAGGCTGTTTCCTTTTGCACTTGATGTGCCTAGCTTCTTTGTCCTTAGTTTGGTTCTAGAACAGATATATGTATTATAGAGCTACTGAAATCTGTATGAAAAAGTGACACCAAAAACAGTCTAACAACCCCTGCAGCTCAAGTGAGTCTCCCATTTTTTGGAATAGTTGCTTACCGTGTCATTCACTGCATGTTTTTATGTTCCTGCTATACATGAAATCCCTAAATGGCTAATCTAACTCCAATTTTCTCAAGTTGTAGGAAGAGTTTTTCCATACACTTATTTTGTATATTGAGGCTTCAAAGAAAGAAAGCTTATGTTCAGTGTCATGACCATGAGGAGATTGGAATCCCAAATAGTTTTTGTAAAATTGAATGTTATTGAGTTGCACTTTATTTGGACTTAAGTGCTTGTTCTAACTGCACTTTTATAGGACGGTATTGAGCCCATGTGGGAAGATGAGAAGAATAAAAGGGGAGGGCGATGGCTAATTACACTAAACAAGCAGCAGAGACGAAGTGACCTTGATCGCTTCTGGCTAGAGACCGTAAGTTTTATAGTAATGGTTGTGGTATCTTCATTTTGTGTTTGAAATGGGAAATAAAATAGCTCTTCTGGGAGGAAGCAAGTAGAGTCACCTAGCAGTTACCTCTTTAACCTTTAACTTGGTTTTGGCTGAGCAGTGGTGGAAGATCATTCTGTGCAGACAATATACTGTTCATGGTCAGACTGCTAGCTAATCAAGGTGCTGTTGAAGAAGGCTAGTCATCTTTACAAGGTGTGGAAGCTTGAGGTTTTTAAAATTCCAGAATATTTGTGGGTTGAAATTCTTTTATTTTATTCATTTAACACTTTTTTATTCTGCCCAATACGCAAGTCCCTGGATGGTTCACGATCTAAAAATGCAACAAGGAAACCATTTAACACAATTAAAACAGTTTAAAATACAGATAAAAACTCTAAAACTAAAAGCCTGACTAAGCAGTTATGTCTTCAGGTCCTTCTTAAAAACATCTAGAGAAGAGGAGGCTCTAATTTCATTAGGAAATGCATTCCGAAGTCCTGAGACAAACCTAGAAAAAGGCCCAGTTTTGAGCTGCCCACCAACTCAGCTGTTAGCAACCACAACCAGACCTCCCCGGATCTTAACAGGCGGCAGGGTTTATGGAGAAGGTGGCTTAAATACCTTGGAACCAAGCCATTCAGGGCTTTATAGGTAATAATCAGCACTTTGTATTTCACCCAGAAACGTATTGGCAGCCAGTATAGTTCTCCTAAAATGGGTTTAATATGGTATCTTCGGGTAACCCTGGAGACCAACCTGACTGCTGCATTCTATATTGGTATTATTATCTACATTTTATATCCCGATCTTCCTTCAAGGAGCCAAGAGCGGTGTACTACATAAGTTTCTCCTCACAACAACCCTGTGAAGTAGGTTAGGCTGAGAGAGAAGTGACTGGCCCAGAGTCACACAGCTAGTATCATGGCTGAATGCGGTTTTGAATTCGGATCTCCCCGGTCCTAGTCCAGCACTCTAAACACAACACCACACTGGCTCTGTACCAGCTGCAGTTTCTGTACTACATACAAAGGCAGCCCAGGGTAAAGCATATTACAGTAGTCAAGTCTAGATGTCACCAGCATATACACCACTGTTTTAAATAGGAGATTAACTATAAAGATGCTCCAAGTAACTCTGTTGCTGCTCTTCTGGATGGGTAGAATAGATGATTGATCAGGCCAATTGATGAGTTGCCTCTTTCATCATCTCCCCCCACACACACGCCAAAAAAAAATCTGTGATGTTCCTAGTCCTATTTCTATTTCTGAAAAGTAGAAAATGGGTAGGAAGACTGAGTGGCATAATATTTGTGCCAAATCTGACTGAACATGCCTTTGAGTCATAGTCCTGCAAATGAGTGAAGACATTATTCCTTGCTACCATTTTGTGGGTGGTGGTATATGCAGCTGAGCTGTTCCGGGTGATGAGGATTTGAGTGCTCAAGGGATGATCTAGCATAGGCTGAGGCATCTGCAACTCACTCTAACAATTTTGTTTGCTGCTTTTTACTGGTAAAGTCACTCAGATCTGGTCTGACCTGCTTGTAAGAATTATATCGGAATTTGGGCTAGACATGTCAAAGCTAGTCCTGGTTTGAAGAGCCCCCCTCACTTTCTCTGTGTTCACAGGTAGCAAAATTGGGGGAGGGCATTTTCAGGAAGGTGTGGGGACCATTTTCACTAAGGTTTCAGCAGGGGCTTACCTTTAGTAGTGGCACAGGGTGTTAGTATCCCCTTTTTATAACACTACAGTTATTATTCTGGCACTAAAGCACTACTCATAGCAGCAAAACATAGCTGGAAGGGGGAAAGAGTACTAGCACCTGGTACTGCTAATAAAAGCAAGTCACCATCAAAACCTTAAAATTTTGTCCCCTAAACTTCACCAAAAGTGCTGATTTCATAGTTTTCAGATCAGCACTAGAAGCAGCTGCTGCTCATTAGATTATTTCAGCCTTCTTTGTCTTCAAGGTGTTAATAGTTCTTTAGATATATATTTAGATCCAAGTTTATCTTGGCTGGTGAAGGTTAGCAAGTGGAGCTTAGACTGAAATAGTAATATATTTCAGGAGGTGATGTTCTTTACTAAGGAAGGTATTGTTAATCTCCCCTGAAGAAACATATTTTGATTGGAAATATGTAGGCTGATTGATTGATTTGATTTATATACCACGCTTCCAAAAATGGCTCAGGATGGTTTACATAAAAATAAAACAATTAAAATCAGTTAATTAAAGTAATTAACCCACTCCTTCTGGGGGAGTGTAACTCAATCCAGCACAGGAAGATCTAACTCATCCCTTAGATTCTGAGCCCCTGCAATAAGCACCTCTGTCTTGCTTGGATTCAGTTTGTTTGTTATCCCTCATCCAGCTCATTACTGTCTGTAGGCAGTCATTTAGAGAATGAGTGCCATTTCATGAAAGATGAAAAAAAGTAGATTTTGGTGTTGTCAGCGTACTGATAACACCCAGCACCAAACCTCCTGATGACCTCACCCAGCGGTTTCATGTAGATATTAGAAAGCATTGGTGACAGAATGGAGCCCTGAGGGACTCCATATAACAGCTACTATTTTGAGGAGCAACTATCACCAAGCTCCACCATCTGGGATCTACCTGAGAGATAGGAGTGGAACCACTGCATAGTAGTGCCCCCTGTCCCAATCTCCCACAGGCAATCCAGAAGGATACTATGGTCAATGGTATCAAATGCTGCTGAGAGAGCGAAAGAACCAGCAGAGTCACACTCCCTCTGTCGATTCCCTGGTAAAGGTCATCCATCAGGCCAACCAAGGCTGTCTCAACCCCATAGCCAGCTCTAAAGCCAGTTTGAAATGGGTCTAGATAATCAGTTCAACCCTCCAAAACTGCCTGGAGCTGGTTGGCCACCGCCCTCTCAATCACTTTGCCCAACCAAGGGAGATTGGAGATTGGCCTGTAACTATCCATCGCTTAAGGGGTCCAGGGAAGGTTTCTTAAGGAGCAGTCTAACCATTGCCGCCTTCAAAGAGGCACCCTCCCCTCCCTCAGTGATGCATTTATATTAACTAGGCCACCTCCAACAATCTCCCTGCTAGATGCAGCCAAGTTCAGTAAGGATCCAGAGAACAAGTGGTAGGCCGCACCACCCCAAGCAGCTTGTCCACATCCTCAGGAGTCACAGATTGAGACTGATCCAACCTAATACTGCAAGAGGGATTGCTGAACACCTCCTTCATAAACCTTGTGGAAACAGTGGAGTCCAAGTTAGCCCAAATACAGGAGATTTTGTCCACAAAGAACCCATTAAAAGTGTCAGAGTAGAATGACCTCAGGGACTGATTTAAAACAGAAGGAGCAGAAATTAAAGTCCTCACAACCTGGGATAGCTCTGCTGAGCTGCAGATGCAATGTGCCCAGACCAAAAACTTTTTCACTTCATTCACAGCTACCCCATAAGCCTTCAAATGGGTCACATGTTGCATCCTGTCAAATTCGAACCGAGTTCTCCTCCACTTGCCTTCTAGTTGCCTACCTAAGCTTTAGGTCTTACAGATCTTCCATTTAATAGGAAAGGTAACTGAATGTGTGGTGACAAAGCAACTGCAGTCATAGGATGACTTCTTTCCTCTACCCATTTCAGTTATGCATTATGGTTTATGGGACTGAGACAGCCTTGTTATTCTGGATGATGTGTGTCTGAAAATAGGCAGAAAGAACTTATCTCTTTACTTTTGGACCTCAGCAGCTTTCCATGCACACAAACTACTAGAGTTGTTGGGTCTGGTTCTTTTGTCGTTCTGGATAAAACAAAAAATGAGGACACTCAATAGCCTCAATGTTATTGATTAATGTAGCACAGTCCCTTGGAAATTAACAGCAGTGTTTAAGGGTCAATTTTATTACCAGTGCTGTTAAACATTGGGAAGCAATCATCCAGAACTTCTGGTTTCCTCAGTAGCCTGATGCCCCCAGCTTTGTGTATTGTTAGTCTCTTTTCTAAACCAGTGTTTGGAATCTATTACAGAGTACATGAGGTTAAACGAGCTGAAACTGAATCCAGGTAAGAGAAAGGTAATCCCAGTGCTCTTGGAGGGTCTGGTCTGTTGTGTTACAGATGGGTTAGTAATCTCCCAGTCTGATCAGATTAGGACTCTATGAGTGTTCTGGAATACCACTCTTCTGTCCTGCAGCACTTTCACTAGCTGCTAATTAGCTTCCAGGTCTAATTTAGTGTGCTGCTTATTACTTTAAAGCCCTTCAGAGCCTGCAATTAACATACCATAGTCTGCTTCTCCCAGTATAAGACCAGTTGTTTACATTCACTGGGGTAGACTCTGCCCTATGCCAGCTCAATGTTGGGGTAAGGCAAGAAATAGGGTCTTTACTATATTTGCCCCATGGTTATGGACAACCCCCTGATATCCAAAGCTTGATGGTGGCTTTTCAGAAAGGATTCAGAACCTTTTTTTCTTTTAAAGCCTTGTGGCTCCTGCATGTACATTTCTCATTCTATAGTACTGTTGCTATAGAGTTTACTGTGCTAGTGAATGTTTGGTACTGTCTTTTAAAAGAATTCTGTACTTTGTTGGAAGCTGTTGAAAGCCTTGGAAAGGTCAGGTACAGATTAGACCTGGAATCTGTGTTCTAGGATTTACGCTGTCCTGTTTCCTACGTTACTTGGGATATTTGGGTAGTGGAAGAGCAGTGCACTCAGTTCTCTCTGCCATGCAGATGGCAATATATGGCAAAGATTGTAACTCTGTTGTGGGGCACCTACTTTGAAGGTCTGAGGTTCGGTCCCTGGTATCCTGAGGTAGGGATGGTGAACATTCTTATCCTTGGAGTCCCACTGCCAGTCTACACAATACTGCAGGCTTTGACCAACTATATTTCGATCTAGGAGTCCCTAAAACCTTAAGGTCACTAGGAAGTCTTCAGGTTCCTTCCTTTAGGGAAATGAGTGATCATCTCTCAGAAGCATGGCCTCTTCTGTAATGGCTTTGGGATTGTGATATGTTCTCTGTGTGGTTTTTCTTGTCCCCTTAAATAGCTAGGAAACATGCTTTTATTCTGGCAGGCTCGTGAGAATTAGTGGAGATTATATTTGTAGTAATAAAATTCTGTGTGGTTTTGCGTATGAATTCGTTTTTATTTGCATTTTTAATATTTGTATTTTTAAACTTCATTGAGTATTGAAGGGCAGTTTCTGCTAATTAATTAATTAAATTTATGCCCCACCCAAACTTGCATCTCTGGGCAGCTAACAACAATTAAAACACATAAAAATTAAAACAGTTCAACATATAACACATATAAAAGTTAATACAATACAATTTAAAAAAACATAAAATTAACAAACAGTATTTTTTAATTAAAAACCTGAAAAGGCTTGGGTTAAAAAAAGGGTTTTCAAATGTTTTTTAAAAATAGCCAGAGATGGGGAGGATCGTAACTCAGCAGGGAACACATGCCACAACCTCGGGGCAGCAGCCGAGAAGGCCCATCTCTGTGTGACCACCAAATGGGTTGGCGGTAACTGGAGACAGACCTCCTCAGATGACCTCAATGGGTGGTGGGGTTTGTAGCGAAGACGCTCTCTTAAATACCCAGGACCTAAGCTGTTTAGGCCTTTATAGCACTTTGTATTTTGCCCGGAAACCTATCGGCAGCCAGTGTAACTCAACAAAGGAGTAATGTGGTCTCTCTGAGATGACCCAGAAACCAACCTGGCTGCCGCATTCTGAACCAACTGAAGTTTTCGTACAAAGGCAGCCCCACATAGAGCACATTACAGAAGTCTTACCAACAAATGTACCACTGTTTTGAGGTCATTAATCTCGAGAAACGGACGCAGCTGGCATATCAACCAAAGCTGACAGAAAGCACCCCTGGCCACCGCCTCAACATGAGAAACCAAGGAGAGGTGTGGATCCAGGAGTACTCCCAGACTGCAGACCTTTTCTTTTTGGGGAAGTGTGACCCCATCCAGAACAGGTAGATCAAAATCGTCTCTGGAGTTCTGACCCCACACAATAAGTACCTCCATCTTATCTGGATTCAGCTTCTGTTTATTCTCCCTCATCCAGCCCATTACTGCTTCCAGGCAGGCATTTAGGGAGGATATGCCATCACCTGAAGAAGTTAACATGGGGAAGTAGATCTGAGTGTCATCAGCGCACTGGTGACACCCAGCTCCATATTCCCTGATGATCTCTCCTAGCGGTTTCATGTTGTAAATAAACTGTATGAATTGGGGTACTGTCCATACATTGTATCACTTACTTGCTCTTCCTGCTGTTACTGTTTTCTCCTATGCATTCCTAATGGAATGCTGTTAAGTATTTACACTATTTAATCAGTATTTAAGTTACCTTGGACTCGTTTTTGTATTTTCTCTTTTAAAGCTGCTGTGCCTTATTGGAGAGTCTTTTGATGACTATAGCGATGATGTATGTGGAGCTGTTGTTAATGTTAGAGCCAAGGGTGACAAAATAGCAATATGGACTACTGAATGTGAAAACAGGGATGCTGTTACACATATAGGGTGAGTTTCTCTTGAATATTCTACAAGATACTGTTACAATGGTACCGTATAATGCATGCAGCCCAATCCTTTGCATATATATACTCCCAAATAAGTGTGCATGGAACTGTAACCTGGGTGTTCCAAACTTTGGTTCACAAGTCCTTTCTGAGACATTTCTTCTAGAGATAAAAGAACTCACTTAGTAGACATGCCTTTCACTTAAATAGTCTTATGCAAGCTTTTGTGAAAGGGTCTCTTACTATAGGTTTATGAAAGAAAAATCTAAGCTGATTAACTTGCACTGATACTAAAAATAACAAAGTGAATTAAAACATTGGTCCCCTATGAGAAGTTGTGCTGAAACTGCTAATCTCAGTGTGATGTACATATATGGTTTATTTCATGGAGAGCTTAGCAGTGGATGCTTCCATTGCAGAAGATTAGAGGTGGTTCTTATGAGTTGCTTAAAACAAAATACACAGTGCACCTTTACATTCTATACATTGTGAAGTGAGGAGGCTTAATTTAGAAAACTGACTTTAATTATTTGATTGTTTAAATCCACAAGCGACACAACTAGGGGATTTGAAATATGTTGGCCTGTAGAAAATATTTTTTTGGTTACATTTCTATAACTGCTGTACAGTGTTAAACTGGGAAGGAAATTACTTGGCTGCAGAAAGCATTCATGTTTGCCTCGCATATAGCAGAAAACCACTGGTGGACATCAAACTATTAGATGGCCATTGCCGTAATGGAAAATATAGAATAAACTGGTGGTCATAAAGTTAAAACTTGTCATTATTCCACTGGAAATGGAATAGTTGTGCCTGACAAATAAAACCTTGTACAAAATGTCATAAAGGAGCTGTGGTCTGGATCCAGATGCTCTTTATTTATTTATTTGATTGCTATACCGCCCTTCCAAAAATGGCTTAGGGTGGTTTACACAGAGAAAAAATTAATAAATAAGTCAGTGTTGGAATAGGTGCAGTTTTAAAAGTGTACTGAGAAAAGCCCCATAGTGAAAACAGTGCTTTCCCTTGCAGTCCTGGTATAACTGACATTTGTTGTCAGTGGCTGACAGCCTAACTAGTTTAAGTCCTTTTCAAGTTTAGTAGTCATTTAGAGTAATTCCTGAGTAGTACCACTGGATGTCGGCCAGTGTGTCTTGTTGATGCATTCAACTATACTGGCTTTACTTCCAGAAAGTCAGTCTAAATTAAAACATTGATTTTTTTAAATGGTTTTTATGTGCTGTAAAACTTGCTTCTATCATTTAATCGCAAAATGAGACCCACTTTAACTTTTTTGTTTATGTCCAACTCTCTAAAATGACCAGATAAAGAGAATGATGCAAGACTCCTGTATCTTTTTAACAGTTGTGCAGAATATGGCATTGTAGTAGGTGCAGCTTTTCACCCCTGTGTGGTAGCTGCACCTATCAAAATGCCACTTCCACATAACTATTAAAAGTTGGCCCTAAGCAGGGGAGGAGGAAAATGTACTTTATCTGGTCCTAGGGGATTGGGTGGGGGAGCAGACTGCTAGCCTACCGGGGGCGGGGTGTGTGTGTGTGTGGAAATGACACTGAGTTGTAGATCATGCTTGATTCTTATGCACACTTTCCCCCAGGGGTGTAACTACTATTAGGCAAGGGGAGGCGGCTGCCTGGGGGGCCCCACGCCTTGAGGGCCCCCCCAGAGGCAAGTCACATGACTATATATTGTGAAGTGTGTGTGTGTATCAGCAAGGGGCCCATTTAAAAATTTTGTCTCTGGGCCCACTCCAGCCTTGTTACGCCCCTGCTTTCCCCTATATTATATGTCTATATTTTGAAGATGTGCTTGTTAGAATGGAACAAATAATATAAATGGTGAGTTGCTGCCCCAGGCTCTGAGTGCACTAGAACAAAGAGAAAGCACATTTTTACAGGAAACTCTGGGGCCTGTAGTTTGAGACAGTGTGCCACCCTATGACTGCTCAAGAACTAAATGTTCCAGCGGTACTGGTGTCATCTTGTGTGCACAAGAGAATCCAGAGGCTGTGGCAGTGGACTAGCAGCCGTAGGTATTGGAGGGAACAAGCACCATCATCAGCAGTACTATATAAACTATTTGAAGCAGGAAGGCTTTGTGTTGGGAGTGGGGAGCATGTTAAAAATTGGTGTTGGGCCTTGCTTGGACACTGATGGGAGTTCTGGCCTCTTCCTGCATCTGGTATCGCTTTGTGTTCTTTTATTAAAATATGTCCCCTAAACAATATTGGTGGTGGTAGTGGTTACCTGCCTAAGATCAGGGTACAATCCACCAGTGGAAGATCAGTGGTTTAAGAGATATTCAGTCTATAGGTGACCTTCTCTGAGCTTGCTAAGTGCTTAAAAGATGATGAATCCCAGTGATTCAATCAGTTTGAGCGCACGGGCAACTGATAGCCACAATTACCATATTTTACGGAGTATAAGACGCACTTTTTTCCTTGAAAAACAACTGCCCAAATTCAGGTGCGTCTTGTACTCCGGGGAGAAGTTAGAAGTTGGGCTTGTCGGGAAAGCGGGGGGAGGAGGAGGAGGAAAGGCAAGCAGGGAGGATTCGCTTCCCTCCTCCCTTCCTCTCTCGCTGGGGCCTGTCAGGAGCGTCCTAGTCAGCCCGCCCGCAGCCCCCTTCCCCAGGCGCCCTCCGGTTGCCGCTCCGATGCTTCTGCAGTGAGGGAGGCTGCTGCCTGCTGGCGGCCGCGATGAACAACAACCAGCGGCTGCCGCCGCTGCGGGTCACCAACGTGGGCTCGCTGCTGCTCACCCCGCAAGAGAACGAAAGCAAGAGGACAGAGCGGGGCACGGTGGAAGGGCTTGGAGGGGAGATGGAGGCGAGGGGAGATGGAAAGCTCAGAGAAGGAAAGAAGGAAAGCTCAGAGAAGGAAAGCTCTCAAAAACTGGATTAAATTTAAGGTGCGTCGTATAGTCCGTAGTGTCTTATAGTCCGTAAAATACGGTATTGTGTGAATAATACTGAAGTGGGGAGTTTGTGCTCTTTTGGCAACTCTTCAGATGTGCTGAAGTTTTTAAGATGTGATAACTGCTTACCTTTTTGCCTTTTAGGGCTTTGTGCGTTTAAATAGATTTTAGTTTTCTCAATCTTACCATTTAGAGAAAGGCTTCTTGAACTGTCATTTCAACAGACAGTTCACAACAGAGGTTTTAGCTGAAGTGACAGTCTGTCAGAATTAGATGACCTTAATTTCTTCCTTCCTGCTGAGACAGATAAAAAGATGCATTCAAAACTTTTTATTATGCAATTGTGTATATGAAAGTAGGCTCCGGTTCTCTTCTAAAGAATACAACTTAAATTGATGTATTCTTCTTCTTTTCTTTCTCAGGAGAGTATACAAGGAAAGGTTAGGACTTCCTCCAAAGATAGTGATTGGTTATCAGTCCCATGCTGACACAGCTACTAAGAGCGGCTCCACCACTAAAAATAGGTTTGTTGTTTAAGAAGACACCTTCTGAGTATTTCATAGGAGACTGCGTCAAGCAATCGAGATTTGGGAGCTGAACCAAAGCCTCTATAAAAGCAGAGTGGACTGCATTTAAATCTGATTTCCATCTAAATGTTGCTAAATTTGTGAAAAGTCTCTCATTTGCTTTTGTCTTGTACTTCTGTGTTTGTTCTCTCCCCCACCCCCATTTTTGGCTGAAGGTAACCTTTATCCAATCAAAGAATCTCAGTACAACATTTGCCCCCTGAATCCATACAGGTCTCCCTAGCCCACTCTCTGATGCTTCTTAGGAAAGTAACTGTTGAAAAAGAAAAAGATCCTGAAAACCAGTGCCATTTCTACAGGGGAAGAAACTACTACTTTTTTCACCTTTGCATTGTATGCAACAACATGTTTTGCTGGTTTGGAAGAAAAGTATGATGCATACATTTTTTTTCTAGCAAATCTTTCTTTCTACAGCATTGTCATTGCTGTAACCAATACTGATGGCTGCTAGATTTAATTTATTTGTTTCCCTCTCTGATAACATTAGTGATATTCTGATTTCAGTTCTTGCTCATGTAACATTGGTGAAGGATCTGGGAATATGACAAAGATTTAATAAACATTAATTTTGTGCATTCTTTGGTAATTATTTTTGTAACATCAAAGCTTTGCTACAAGTTTCATGCATTTCAAGTCAAATCAGTGATATGTTTGTGTGATTTCCTGAACATAATTGTGGATTTTTAAAAATGTAACACCATAATTACATTCCTTACTAGAAATAGTATTCCTGTTTTTTGTATCTTATGCTGTATTTTAACACTTTGTATTCCTTAGGTTATGTTTTGCTTTGGTTTAAGAACGGCTCAAATAGAAAAGCAGTCCCATTCATATTAAGACAGTGTACAAAACTGTAAATAAAATGTGTACAGTGAATTGTCTTTTAGACAAGTAGATTTGTCCTTTTATTTCATTATACTGAAGTGTTTGTACTACTACTGACAAGGCAGCTCCTATTGTGGCTTCTATTGTACTAAGGTCAAGTGTGGTATCTTTCAGGAGAGGTTAAGGCTTAAGCTAGTGGAATGCAAGTTCTAGTAGATCTTAGGTAGTATTAACCTCACATGGAATTACATTGCTGTGGCTGTATCTTATGAGTATGTTCACTTAACCGTTCAGTATGTTACACAGCTGCCAGGTTAGCATGCTCCTAAATCTGTTGGAATAGTTGAAAAGGCTGCCACTGTAACAGCATCCAAATTAGTGCCTTGTCAGCAGAAGCTCCTTCTGTGACCACAGTGTTCTTGTGCAAAGACTCCTTTACAACACTCCTTCCACAAATTGAAGTAGTGTCTGCCGACAGAGGACTGTTCCACGAGAGGTGTGCATGCCATCCATTGTATTTGTGGAGTTATTAAAAACGGGTGCAAGAAAATGAGCCACTATGCTTTTTCTTTTCAGTTCAAGCAAAATGGCTTCCTAAAAGTGCTTTGAGAGCTCCAGGCTGAGTTCAATAGTCTCTAAAGGTGATCCACTAGAAATTATGTTCACTCAAGCATTTACAGAATATATGTGCTCTTAAATTAAGTGGGAGAAGAGAGCAATCCTGAAAATGTGTCTGTCTTAAATCGGAAAGTGTTTGGGGCTGGAAGTGGCTACTAAGGCAGCTTTGTTGTCTTGCTGTGACTTCAACTACATTAAGATACTGCTCCCCCTATGAAAAATGTCTTAAAATAGGGGATCTTCACCCAGAGGGGGTGATGATTTTTGCCTTCTGGTTCTTGCAGAATAGCATGAACCCAAATAGCTTTTTGTATAAAAACTAATACTGTATTCTTGCAGTTAATCCCTTCCCCTTTCATAATAAATGGAATAGCTCTTGTATTAAAACAAATGTAGTCTGTGGTAATATCTAATTCTATTTGAGATAATGAAATTACTGACTAACAGGTCCTGCTGCCAACTAAAATGTTGTCTTGTAGTATGAAAGCTTCTATACTAGGAACGTTTACCCCTATTAATCTGAGAACTGGGCATAAGTCTCAATTCACCATAACAGATCACAAAATAGAGGCCTAAACTTCTCTCTGAGGACTTGACTAAATGTGGTGGTTTTAAAAAAATGCATATGAGGGAAGGGATTGTAAGATATTATGTGGAGGGTGGGGTTCCACAGGCTGTTTTTTTTATTTAAAATTGCATCCGTCTGCTGTTTGCCCTACTGGAGGGAACGATACAGATATACTGGTAAGTGTTACCCTGAAGGGTGAATAACAGCTTGGGCTGGGCAGGGTGTATAAGTGGGGAAATTATGCAGGGATGGGTAAAGTCTAGGTTTCCTCTTTTATGCACCATACATGTTGCTCCTCTACTTTTAGGAATGAATACCTCCTTGCTTTGATTCTGCTCCTTGGTTTTGGCCCACTAGTTCTGAAAATGCTATGACTGAGATCCCAAGTGCTACTCTAGGTATGCTCAAGCATGCATGCAACCAATGGTGTGACACCTTTTTTTGGTGAACCATAAAATGCCACATTGCAAACTACTTTTGAAAATCCTACAACTTCAAGAGCTGTTTGGCATCTAGCACGGAATTGGGGGAGCAGGGAGAAGACAGCTTTTTAATTCAAATGCAAAGTACCTTGATGGCATGAAATTAGTTGCAGTGGGTTTTTTTGATCCTGATTGGGATCTGCAGTTGTAAGGTATACATTTGGGGGTGGGGGGTGTAATAACTGCAGCTACGGCTTGTTTGGATTTAATAGAAATGCTGCAGGGGTTACATGTGGCCTGTTTGCCCCATTCCTGATCTACTGGTATCTGAGCAGGAAGGGACCAGATTTTCAACTCGCTTTAATATAAGCTGTGTAATCAGCGGCAGCAAAGTCTGGATTCTGGCACAAGTCAGCTAATGAGAAAAACTTTTTTAAAAAAATAAACACCTAACCATATAGTTGTCTAGGTGTGTATTTGACAGACTTCTCTGATGTCAGTTGAAGGTTAGGAAGATAAAAGGAGCCTTGGATATGAGCTCTTGGCTGGAGACCAGTGGTGGTGCTGCTGCTACTGTTCCATCCCCAGATCTTGCCCCTGCCTCCTGTTCTTCCCAAAATAGTCTGCATTCAAAATGTGATTATCTAGCATAATACATATTTTTTAAATTTTAGTGCATATAGCTTACTCTGATTGAATTGACATTTAGAGAACGTTGCTGTAATTTGTCCCAGTATTCCTCTCATCAAATTGTGTTGAAGTTAACCAAATTGTGTGTGCACGTGTGTGGCTTTCACCTCACACATGTGCTTCTGAAGTTTGTTTCAGTGCAATTATGGTAGCATAGATGAAACATCTTGATGCTCTGGCAAAGGTGACTAGCTTTCATCTGTTTTTAGTCTTGCAGCTGCTTTGAGATATAAGTGTGCATTTGCCATATTTATATACCACCCAAAACTTGCGTTTCTGAATATTATAGAAGTCTAGTTTTGTGGAGAACATTAAGTTAACTGCATAGTTGCTCCAAAATGCCCAATCACTTCTACTGCCTTTTTGTGTGGAGGGTGATATAGAAGGATGCATAAGCTTGATGCACAAACGGTGCTAAGCATCTTGCTGGATGCCTAATAAGTGATGCATATAGTGGCAATACTGAGCTCTTATGAATTTGGTATGAGTGGTGGTGGCAGGCCACTGTGTGCCAATTGTATACAGACAATTTATTATCCCCTTCCTGTTCAAATAACTGTTTGAGTTTGGAGCTGGAGCCATTCTTTCTTTCTTTTGTTTTTAGTTTATTTTTACATTTATATCCCGTTCTTCTTCCAAGGAGCCCAGAGCAGTGTTCTACATACTTAAGTTTCTCCTCACAACAACCCTGTGAAGTAGGTTAGTCTGAGAGAGAAGTGACTGGCCCAGAGTCACCCAGCTAGTATCATGGCTGAATGGGGATTTGAACTCAGGTCTCCCCGGTCCTAGTCCAGCACTCTAACCACTACACCACGCTGGCTTCTTCTATCTCCTATTCTATCTTCCTTCTTCACACAGAGGAGAGAGAATACCATGACCCTATAACAAACATACCATATTTACTGAATGGAAGGCAACTCTGAATTTAAGACAACTCCCAGTTTCCCATATCACAGAAATGGGGGTGGAGTGGGGGGCGGGAGTAGTCTTGGATTTGGGTAAATACAGTAGGTCCACTGTTCGCAAACATGTGCTTGCTTTGGCTACTAACTAGGCCAGTTCCTAAGGGCTTGAGCTTAGCTCTATTATTGGGCCATTTGCTGAACCAAGCAGGGAGCCTGCTTTCTATGCACTCTTAAGAAGAAGTGATCCATCTGTGGAGATCCTTGTCTACAAGAACTCTTCCCTATTATCTAAGGCTTCCCCCACCTAGGGGTGGAGTGGGAGTTGCAAATAAGTATATGAAAAACACAGGACCAATTATCAAGACCTCTGAGGATATTTATTGCTTTTCAGCACACACAGGCTCTAGAAAAAAACATTTTAGTATCTGCCGTCCGCAAAGCAGTATTGATTTCATATTATAGTTGGACAAGTTTAGAGAATAAAGATCTCCCTGGCCTCATAGCTAGGGCATATGTACTGTACCACTATGCTGAAACGTTGAGCCAAATCCCTCGGTGTAAGAGTAGCAACACACAAAGTCTTGCCAGCTGTTGTAAAGATGACGGGGGGTCCATACTTGAGAATACATTTCCTGAGCTAGGCAGGGCCTGGCTGTTTAGGGAATAGTTGGATGTAAATCTAAAGTATTGGCGGGCGATGGGGGGGCATGTGGAATGAGCAAGAAAGTAGCTGGGGAGTCTTTACAGCTAGTGTCACAGCGGCTAGAAGACTGAGTTGTGGGTTGCCAACACCCCTCTGCCATGAACTCAGTGGCCTTAAGCAAGCCATTTCCTTTCAGCCTCAGACCCCCCCTCCCCCTGCAATATGGGGATGATACTTCATAGCAGATGTGCTCAAATTTGGGTCCCCAAAAGATGTTGGACAACAGCTGCTGTCATCCATGGCCTTTCACCATTGTGACTGGATGATGGGACTAATAGTCAAACAATAGAGGTGAGCTGGTCTTGTGGTAGCAAGCATGACTTGTACCCTTTGCTAAGCAGGGTCTGCTCTGGTTTGCATTTTATTTTATTTATTGTTAAATTTATACCCCGCCTAAGCAAATCCCAAGGCAGCTCACAATAAAACTTAAAAACAAGATTATTAAAAAGACACAAAAAATATTGAGCTAAAAAATATAAAAACAAAACTATCTTAAAGAAATTAAAAGACTAGCATAAAAACAGTACAAAATACAAGAGCTCCCATTTGGATGGGAAACTACATGTTTGAGCATTGTGAGGGATTCCCCATAGGGTTAGGGGCTGCTCTGGGAAGAAGAGTGCTTGCATGCAGGTTTCAAGTTCCCTCCCTGGCATCTCCACAAAAGGGATGAGAGAGACTCCTGCCTGCAACCTTGGAGAAGCCACCACCAGTCTGTGTAGAGTAGACAATACTGATCTAAGATGGGTGAATGGTCTGACTCTGTATAAGTCAGCTTCCTAGTTACCATTTGAGTGTCCAAGTTTGAGAATCCCTGACTTAAAGGGCTTTTGTAAGGATTGGAACAAGATAATACACTTGAACCACTCTCAACACTCAAAAGTGCTATACAAAGGCCCAGTTACTGTTATTCTTGGCAGTGTCTTCAGATAGGTGACATGGGGTAGAGAGAATGACCTCTGCCTTCTGTTAGGTTGTGAGCAGGCAGCTAAGGAACAAGATGGGAATTTTAAAAGAAAGCTGGCCACAATTGTACTGGTGCTCAAATAGGTCAATGTAGTCTACATTCCTTTTAATCTGTAAGATGAGCATAATATTCACCTCTCAGAGCTGCAAAAATTTTAAAGTGCCGTTGCTAAAATATCCTACGGAGCCTTAATTGAAAGTCTTAAATAGATTGCTATATACTTCTTAACAAACTGCAATAATGATGGCCATTTTAATGGCACTGCTAGGAAGCTGGGTCAAAAATCGAATGAATGAATAAATAAATAGCAGCTTTCTACAGAAAGCTTGACTAAAATATGGTCAGATGTTCTACATTTTCACTGTGCTGTCTGCAGTCATTGAAGTGGAAGTGCTCTTAAAAAGAGAGACTCGAAACAGAAATGCATTTTTTGCTTTTTAATATTACATAGAAGCAAGAAGCTTTCTGGCAATATAATATCCTCCTAAAATGTCACAATACTTACCACCCAAGAGGAAAGACATAAAGAGCACAGCAGGGCTCATGTCAGCTGACCTCAGACACATTATAAATCCCAGGATTCTTAATTACACAGTTTGGGGTAGTTTTGTCCATCTTCCCCATGTCCAACTGCTTCTGATGAGTTTCTCAGACTTGGGTGTGGCAACTATTTAACTTGGGGGGAAATGTTGCTGTCAGATTAGTGCAGTGTGGGAAATGTGTGCGAGGATTACACGCGGGGGCAGAGACTCCCCCCTCCCCCATGGGAAACCCCAACTGGCTAGAGTTGTGAAGATGTCCTTCGAGTCAGAGGCTTGATCTGCTTTAGGAGGACAGTTGGAGGCTACACAGCAAGAGAGGTAACTAGCAATTTGCTGCTTCTTTAGCAGCATGTGATTGTCTTCAGAAAGTGTCACAAAGGGCTGAAACTGATGTAGTGTGGGAGATCAGCTCTCCTGACTGGATCTTAAGGAGAGGAGAGCTGGTCTTGTGGTAGCAAGCATGACTTGTCCCCTTAGCTAAGCAGGGTCTGCCCTGGTTGCATCTGAATGGGAAACTTGATGTGTGAGCACTGGAAGATATTCCTCTTAGGGGATGGAGCTGCTCTGGGAAGAGCATCTAGGTTCCAAGTTCCCTCCCTGGCTTCTCCAAGATAGGGCTGAGAGAGATTCCTGCCTGCAACCTTGGAGAAGCCGCTGCCAGTCTGTGAAGACAATACTGAGCTAGATAGAACAATGGTCTGACTCAGTATACAGCAGTTTCCTATGTTCCTATGACTCTTTCTGTGCTGAACTTTTAGATCAGGGCAGGGTTCTCAGCCTTGGTCGCCAGATGCTGAAAGCCATTGTTGCTGGAGATGATGGTTGTTGTCTAACAACATCTGGGGACCCAAGGTTGAGAATCCTTGCTTCAAATCAGCCAGGGGTGTCTCTTAATTTTGACTAGAGCACTGATTTGGGCAGAGGAAAAACATTGTTCTTCTGGTGCCATTTTCCATAAATAAATCTCCCCCATCCCACCCCACCCCTGTCCTGACAAGTTGCTATTAGCCACACAGCAGCGATATGTTGTTTGCCTGTCTCCCCCCACCCTTGTGTTGGTCTAAGAGCAGGTGATGGAGGAGAAGGACCCTCCCCCTCCCACGTGCAGTGCTGATCTGGTAAAAATTGAAGGCCCCCCCCACAATAAAAGGTGGGTGGGTTGGGAGAAATGATAATGTATGCTGTGATGCACCTCTTTCCACTCTGGGAGAGCATTTAAAAAGCTGACTGCCCCTTTGCAGTATGATGTGGTGCCATCCATTCTACTATTTTAGAACTCTACCATCTCGTCGTGTGGCAGGTGTTGACCAATCCTCAGTGGCCTTATTTATTATGTATATAGCACCATCCTTTTTCATAATGCTCTTTACCAGGAGTGAGCGGAAAGGTCCCTGCCCCAAGAGGCTTACAGTCTAGGACGGGTCAGCAACCCGTCCTGCCAGAGAGAATACTGCCTGGATATTCACTGCCTGCTACAGTAAGCAGTGGCACACCAGCAGTGGGCAAAGCAGTGGCCCTTCTTCCTTGCAGTGTGAGTGCCACTCAGGATCCAACCCCAGCCCTGCTGTTGTGTTGCTGGTCCTTTGCAAAGCAGAGAACAAAAGAACAGAGAAACATGATGATAGCAATGCCCGGGATTAATTTTAGATGTGCCCTAGGTAATGGAGGTGGTGCTTCAAACAGCAGAACAGAACTCTTTGACCTGAGAAGCAGAGAACAGTGTGCAACACCTCAGGCTGTTCATGGTTAAAAAGGACTTGGCAGCATCTTTCCCCAAGGAACAGGGGATACCCAGCCAACAGAAACAATCCCCTGCTAAATAAAGTCGTTCCTAACATTCCGGCTGAATCTGATCTGTGGTTGTCTTGTTTCCAAACTGCACTGCCAACTCTAGCTTGGTTGTTCCTGAAATGTGAAGCAGAGGTTGAAAGGCAAAGGGTAAGGTCACCAATTTTAAAACCATCCATGTTGATGGGAAAATAACATATCCTGGACGTACGATGATAGTGTAGACAGAGGCACCCACCACAAAACGATGTCAGAAGTAACAGGCATTTTTAAAAAGCACCTGACTCCATTTGCCGACATCCAACATATAGATATGAAGAAAGATGCCAACAATTTTAATTAAAAGGAATAGGACAGAGCAGAGGTTACAAACTTTGGTCCCCCCATGCTGTTGGACTACAACTCTCATCATCTCCAGCCACAATGGCAACTATTGGGCTAGGAATGATGGTAGTTGCACTTCAACAACGTTTGGGAACCCCAGAGCTAGAGCATCACATGAATGCTTTTCTAGTACTCCATATCTTTCAAAACTGTCAGGAGTGTTAGGATGGGACCTTTTCCCCTTACATTTAAGCCTTGTTTACACATTATGTCTGGTACATATGCAGTACTGTAGTACCCATCTTAGCTATGCCCTGCATGTGAGAGGGCCTGTACCCAGGTTTACTTTTTTACATTAACACATGTACAGTCGCTCATATAAAAACACGTACAGACATGTAATGTCTGAATAGGACTATCGTTGCATTTCTATCCTGCCCTTGCTCCAAGAAGCTCACAATGGTATTCTAGTATTTTATCTTCACAACAGCCCTATGAGGCAGGCTAGGCTGAGAATGAATGGCCCATGCTCACCCAGTGAATTTCATAGCTGAGGGGAGCGTTGAATTAGGCCAACACTACCCACACTGGCTCTCTAGTTTTCTAACAGCAGAGATTTGCACTCACACATTCTCTCTATAAATATATATGTGAGGGGAAATTCAGCTATGCAGTCCCATAGCTACAGTCTCGTGTAGTAGAATCCAGCAATTGCTTTATAACCTATAACTTCATTTGCTATTTTTATAGAGCAGTAAAAATCCTAGCCTGATTGGTTGCAAGTGAACAGAGTAGCAATTACTGCTTTTGAGTGATTCTTAAAATACCCTGATTATGTTGCTCTCCAGGAGATTTATTTTCCTCTTCACCAACAGAGAAATCAGGCTCGCTGAGACAGGTGGTCAACCAGAAATGGCAAGGGATAGCTGGCAGCAAATTTCTTAAACAATTGCATCGATTGCTAAGATAATGAATAGGGGTGTGTGGAGACCATTTTTGGGTGGTTCAGTCCGGACCGGATTGCGGAACCAGTTTGGTCGAACTGACCGGCTCAAACAGTCTTGAAGCAGTTCGCTGGTTAAAGCGGCTATTGTTAAGTTAGGATAAAGGTATTGTAAAGTTAGGATTCGGATAAAACTTAGGGCGGCTTTGATGAGGGCAGGCAGGTGATATTGGGGGCGGGAGCGAGAGCGAGAGGGAGAGGCACCTTTAGAAGTAAAGGAGAAGGTGGTGCTCGTGCTTACTGCATGGCAGCACAGAGTCCTGAGCAGTGGAGTGAGGGCCCGGTCAGGAGCCGGGACTCTGCGCTTCTGGGGGCAGTGCATTTGCAGTATGCGCAGTCCCAAGGTGGCTGGGAAATTTGCTCCCAGTCAGCAATTCAATAAACCGCTGGCTGGGGAAGTTCTGCGGTGGCTGTTGGATGCTGTCCCTGGTACTGGCCATGCCCCCCCCCCGATCTCTGACATCAGACCCAGGGGGCGTGGCTTGAGGCAAGAGAGGATGACCATGAGCCTCAAGCTGCCAGAAATCTCACACACAGAGGACACCACCTGGAAGTGAGGTTGCCAGCCAAAGCTGCTCTGCACAAGCGCCTCCAGTGTTGCTGCAGCTGGGCTGTCGAGTTGGGGCAGGGGATGAATTGGGCAAGGTCATCCAGTGAACTGCACAGCTGGGGGGAAGAGTTGGACGAGGCCAACATTCAGCCTACTACCCACACTTCAGTTGTATGGGAACAAAGCACAGGGAGACCTGTCCAAGCGGCATCAGCTGCACAGTCGCCTCTTCACTGTCAACAGCCTCCTCCTTTCTTCTGCCGCTGTCACTGGGAGTGGGTCACCTGTTGTGTAGCTGCTTCCCTCATCGATGCAAAGCAATCTTACGTTTGTCTAACTAAAACTTTCTTCCAGAAACAACTCCATTTCCCCCTTCTCCTTTTCCTCCCTTTTCTTTCTGACTCCACGTCTGCCCCCTCTACATAGGAACATTGCTGCTGGATCGCTGGTCCGTCTAGCTCAGTATTGTCTATACAGACTGGCAGCAGCTTCTCCAAGGTTATAGGCAGGAGTCTCTCTCAGCCCTATCTTGGAGATGCCAGGGAGGGAACTGGGAACCCTCTGCAAGCCAGCAGGCAGATGCTTTCCCCAAAGCAGCCCCATCGCTTGAGGGGAATATCTTACAGTGCTCACATGTAGTCTTCCATTCAAATGCAACCAGGGCAGACCCTGCTTAGCAAAAGGGACAAGTCATGCTTGCTACCATATAGCCACCTAATGGCGCAGCAGGGAAACAACTGGACTAGCAAGCCAGAGGTTGCCGGTTCGAATCCCCGCTGGTATGTTTCCCAGCCTATGGGAAACACCTATATTGAGCAGCAGCGATACAGGAAGATGCCGAAAGGCATCATCTCATACTGCGTGGGAGGAGGCAATGATAAACCCTTCCTGTATTCTACCAAAGACAACCACTGGGCTCCACACTGGTTGCCAAGAGTCAACAACAACTCGACAGCACACTTTACCTTTACCACAAGACCAGCTCTCTTCCCTGATCCCTCTCTGATTCCTGCTGGGACAAACTTCTAACCAACAAAACCCTGCTAACTTGGCAAAAGAGACACCTTTTAACGTGGTGGCTTTCTTTATTTAGCAGGGGGAGAGTAACTGGCCCTGTCCACCCCCAGCACAGTACCTCCAGTGACTGTTGCTGGTGTCTATCTTATGTTTCTTTTTAGTCTGTGAGCCCTTTGGGGACAGGGATCCATCTTATTTATTTGTTATTTCTTTGTGTAAACCGCCCTGAGCCATTTTTGGATGGGCGGTATACAAATCGAATAAATAAAATAAAATAAAATAAAATAAAACATAATGGACTGCTAGAAAGAATATAACAGCATTGCCTCAGCTGCTGTTTAAATGATGGCAAAGATCCTGGAGAGAAATGGCCCAGCCTGGCACCCGCAGAGCCCTGTGGTTGTCTTTGGTAGAATACAGGAGGGGTTTACCATTGCCTCCACCCACACAGTCTGAGAAGATGCCTTTCAGCATCTTCCTATATCGCTGCCGCCCGATATAAGTGTTTTCCCGTAGTCTGAGAAACATACCAGTGGGGATTTGAACCGGCAACCTTCTGCTTGTTAGTCAAGCATTTCCCCGCTGTGCCCCTTTAAGGTGGTTTACACAGAAAAAGAAATAGTAAAAAATAAATAAGGTGGTTCCCTGTCCTCAAAGGATTCATAATCTAAACAGAAACACTAAGTAGACGCCAGCAACCACCACCAGAGGAATGCTGTGCTAGGGTTGGATAGAGAGAGTTGCTTTTCCCCTGCTAAAAGATAAGAAAATCATCACAATAAAAGGTGCCTCTTGGCTCAGTTACCAGGGGTCTGTTAGTCAGATCTAACTCTGATGGAATTGTATCAGGGGAAATGCAGTCAGATGAAAGCAGCAATCCTATGCACTGTTCCTTGTAAGTAAACCCTATTGGACTTGGTGAGACAATTGAATCAGACTGCACAGCTGCAGTACTAAACACACTGAGGAGGGAATAAATGCTATTTCACACAGTAGAACCTACTCCTGAATAAACATACACAGCAGTATGCTTATTTGCTTATTCGTTTATTTTTATTTTAACATTTATATCCTGCTCTTCCTCCACTGAGCCCAGGCCCCAGAGTGATGTACATGGTTATGTTTCTCCTCACAACAACCCTGTGAGGTAGGTTAGGCTGAGAAAGAAGTGACTGACCCAGAGTCACCCACTGACTTTCATGGCTGAAACTTTCATGGGGTTTGAACCTGATTCTCTCCAATCCTAGTCCAACAGTCTAACCATTACACTGTGAGGGCTCTCATGTTGTTCAAGTGGTTCATTTTAGAAGAGACTGGCTGGGTTCAGATGCAGCACGTTCCACACACCCCTCCCCTCAATCTCCCATCCGTGTTCAGAAGTTGGGGAGAGGGGCTGGCTGAGATGGGGGAGCTGGCTGTGTGGGCTTCCTTCTTGACAGAAGGACAGCCTGCACAGCCAGTCAGGCCAGAGTAAAGGAGGAACTTCCTCCCTCAACTCTGAACCCATAAGGCCCAAACGGCAGTGCCAGTGTTCAAATGTAGCACTGGCACCGCTAAATCGGACTTAAGGATGGAGAAACTCCACTCTGACCAAGGGTACAGAGCAGAGGCGTAGCCACGATTGGGCAACCAGGTTCAAACAACCTGGGCCACCACCTCTCAGGGGCTGTACCTCTTGGCCCCGATATGCCCCCCGCATCTGACATCCAAAGTGGGGGGGGGCTAGTTTAACTCCCAAATGGGGCCGCATGTGCCCCAACACAACAGCCCCAATCTAGCTCCCAAAGAGGGCTGCGTAGCCCCGTTTGGGAGTTAGATGGTTTGCAGCGCAGCCAGGAGACGCAGAGCTGGCCTGGATCTGACTCCCAAACGGGGCCACACGGGCCCATTCAGGAGCCAGACCACTCCCCCTGCATCTGGCGTCAGACATAGGGGGCAGGGTGAGTGGGGCCGCTGCCGTGGCCAGACATGGGTCACTGCTGGCCTGGCTCCGCTACTGGTACAGAGTGGAGTTTGGTGAGGGAAACCACAGGTCCCTTTTCACCCTTAACTCCAGTTTCCCGAGTTTGGACATGCAGCTTCAAACCAGAAGTGAAGGGACCTCCAGTACATCTGAAGTTGGCCAGTGATTATCCTTGAAGCAATGTTGCTCAGAATGTGAATTGCATAAAAATTATGTATAGCTACGTTTGTTTGTTTGTTTGTTTGTTTGTTTGTTCGTTCGTTCCCGGGAAGGTGGCTGGGAAGCAGCTGCAATAGAATCTTATCTAAACCTTGCTGGATACAAATCCTAGTCGTTGAAAAGGTAACAGCAAAACAGCAGGTCTTGCAAGAGCACACCAAAGGAATATGAAACTATGACTCAGCAGTTACTGATCAGCCTCAGTTGCTTAACTGCTCCTACTGACTGCCATTCACTCATACCCAAAAGAAGCCCATAGAGAAAGCCAGATATTACCCTTAATTCACAATGCTGTGAAAAGAATAGTTTGTTTCTGCTCTCCTCTTATTTCTAAGCTTATCAGACAGCTGTATTGCAAAGCTCTCCTTTATGAGCTACCCCCTCCCCCATTTTTTATGGTGTCTCCGGTGATATTTCTGTGACTGAACAGGCTGTACAAGTTGCTGCCTTGCTAAAGCAAGGGGAGGGCAGCTGTCTGACAGCAGATCCTGCTGAAATGTGCTTCCCCCTGCTCAAAAGGTGAAATGTATGCTAATTCCTTAAAGGTTCTCTGCTTAGACTCATGGTTTAATTCATGTTATTTAAGAGAATGCCTTCTTCGCTATGATCCCCACCGTCCATTGAGATCATCTGGAGAGGTCCGTCTGCAGTTGCCACTAGCTCATCTGGTGGCTACTCAGTGGGCCTTCTCTGTTGCTGCCCTGAGGCTTTGGAACACACTTCCTGCTGAAATAAGAGCCTCCCCATCTCTTACAACTTTTAAAAAGGCAGTCAAGATGCATTTATTCACCCAGTCTTTTAATTAGACAATGTTTCAATTGTGTTTTTTAAATAGTTTTAATGTTTTAAACTTTAAGTTGTTGTAATGTGTTAACCTTTTTATTGGTTGTTTTTGTTGTTTTATTGTAAACCGCCCAGAGACTTGCATTTTGGGCAGTATACAAATATGTTAAATAAATGCTTTGGCTACAGTACATTTATTTGGCTATAATACGTGCGTAATACATTGGCATGGTGCATAGTGAGTCCTTTAAAGGTAAAGTGTGCCATCGAGTCGGTGTCGACTCCTGGTGACCACGGAGCCCTGTAGTTTTTCTTTGGTAGAATACAGGAGGGGTTTACCATTGCCATCTCCCACGCAGTATGAGATGACGCCTTTCAGCATCTTCCTCTATTGCTGCTGCAGGAAATAATGTCCTCATACCTTTTGCTATGTAAACCACCTTATTTCAGATCAGGATATCTGAAGGACCATCTTCTCCCATACGAACCTGCCTATCAGTTCAGATAATCTTCCAGGACCCTTCCCAACAATAATTACTGAGGTTCCCAGCCCCTGATTGTGCTGAGCATGAGCACTACTCTATTTGCCACAAATACATCCAACTCACCCCTGGCCGGTGGCCGCTGCTCCAGATACATCCATTTCCTCTGCAGGCGGCCCAACGCCAGGGAGGCCAGAAGTCACACCAAAGCCCTGGTGGGTTGCCAGGCATATTAGCCCCTGCAAACTGGGCAAAGAGGCACCTTTTAACATGCTGATTCTCTTTATTTAGCAGGGGGAGAGTAACTGGTCCTATCCACCCCCGGCACAGTGCCTCCAGTGACTGTTGCTGGTGTCTATCTTATGTTTCTTTTTAGTCTGTGAGCACTTTGGAGACAGGGATCCATCTTATTTATTTGTTATTTCTCTGTGTAAACCGCCCTGAGCCATTTTTGGAAGGGCAGTATAGAAATCGAATGAACGAATGTATGATAAGGAAGGTTATCCAGGCAACCAACAGGAATGCAGGTGGGAAGGAACAGTCAAGGAAGAACTGGGAGGGCCTGGCTGGGTCAATGTCTTGGGAGGCTACAGAGAGGGATTTTTGAGGAAGCTAGGGAGGAGAAAAGCAGGGATTTGGAGGCCACAGAGAGGGGCTCGCCAAAGGAGACAGCTCATTGGATAGGAAGAGAAACAGGGTGACAGGGGAACCCACCCACACTGAGGCCTCAGGGGAAGAGGAAAAGCACTGGTGGTAACATCATCATCATCATCAACAACAACAACATCATCAGTATTAATAATAATAAAATATACTTGTATATAATTATATAATTGTACTTGTACAATTTAAGTTAAGACCTGCTTGATACTATTACTGTAGGATGTAATTCTTCACACAGGGTGAGGTAGCAAGAGATTGCTGGTACTCCTGTGCTCGCCTTGTGCCTTACCTCCCTGCTGCCTTCTTTGGAGAAACTGGAGTCTTCCCTTTCCTTTAGGGGCCCAGGGACATTTGTCTCCCTGCTCCCATTCAATTATAGCTATGCCCCAGTGCCACAGGTCCAAGAGGGAGTGTTTCTTGGGTACCCATACCTTTCAGTTCTGACAAGACATCAGTTTTAATAATAACATTATAGCAACAGCAGCTGAGTCAAGGCACTTCCCCAACATGTGGAACTCCTGAGCCTGGACTCAGGAATGACAAAGATGTGAGCTGTTGCATTAAATTACTAGTGAATGGATTCATGTAAGGGCTGTCCACTAATGTTTCCTTCCTCTTTGCTCAGCAGTGTGGCTGCCAGCAATATGAGCCGCCACTGATGTCATAGCCATATTCTTACACCTCCTCTACCTCCAGGCACTGCTCACAGGATTTCTGGATGATTTTGTTCCGTAGACGCCTAGCTAGTCTAAAAGATGGTATCAGAGCCTATAATTAGCCGCCAGTCCATAATTAGCAGTCTGCGCCTCTCCTTTTCGTGGAGACCTTTTACTCGGTATACTGGTTTCCCACAAGGCTGCTAAAAATGCTTGCCATTCTAAAAGAGCTATTAAATCACAGTACAGGGAAACAGCCCCCATACCCCACCCTTTCACCCAGATAAGGTATTATTTACCTGGTTTGGGGGCACCATGTGATAGAGTACATGCTGTGTATGGAAAAGATCCCAGGCTGTAAAGCAGAATTTGGAACATAGGAAGCTGCCTGATACCAAGTCAGATCTTTGGTCTCTCTAGCTCAGTATTTTCTACACTGACTGGCAGTGGCGCTCCAAGGTTTCAGGCAGGAGTCTTTTCTAGCCTTACCTGGGCGCTTTCCAGGATAGACCCTGCAATGGGGTCATGGCGTATCTCTGAAGTGTGCTTCCGCACTTCTTGTGTTGTGACACCACAGTCCCTATGCTGACAGCAGGGTGCTGCTCATATTTCCACTGCCTTGTTTCTAATTTAATCACTGTGATATAGTGCTGTAACGTCATTTATTTATTTATTTATTTATACATTTTATATCCTGCTCTTCCTCCAAGGAGCCCAGAGCGGTGTACTACATACTTAAGTTTCTCCTCACAACAACCCTGTGAAGTAGGTTAGGCTGATAGAGAAGTGACTGGCCCAGAGTCACCCAGCTAATTTCATGGCTGAATGGGGATTTGAACTCGGGTCTCCCCGGTCTTTGTGCAACACTCTAGCCACTGCACCACACTGGCTCTCCAGCATAAATCCGGCATTAAAAAGTTGCTGTTTTGTCGGGTTGTTAGTTTTCACAAGACTGCTCCCCCTGCTGGGCACTTTGCTATTTACGTTTTGAATGCAATTTGCCTGAACTGAAGCATTTTGCTGCTGTTGAGTGGCTAATCTGGAAAGCGTTCTGGAGATGCTGTCAAAGATTGAATCTGGGACCTTCTGCATGCAAACTGATGCTCTACCATTGAGCTTCGGTCCCATCCCCTAAGACGGAGTAGCCAATGTGTGTCTCTCCCATCACCCCCAGCAACACTTTGTAGGAATGTACAGCTCTGCAGCAGTGTCAATGTGCTTCAGAAAGCCTCGCAGTAGTGTGAGTGGCTCTTTGACCATCCAGGCATCTCCACATGGTTTGTGAGCCATTATTTTTTATTATTATAAACACCATCTTGAGCTGTCTGTCTGGAAAGGTAGGGTATGAATTATCTACAGTAAAAATCAAATAACTAAATACCAGGATATAGGGAACGTCCCTGGTAAATAGGAACATTGAAATCCCATCATGAAGACTGAAAGCATAAAAAATGGGTGTGTAACAGAATAAACCATAAGGTTGATAGTACTGGAATGCTGGTGTCATTTAGGCGTGGATTCTAGACGCACTGATGATGAATGATATACTGTACATAATGAGAACTGAGGTGTGGGGCTTAAGGGGTTAAGTTGGAAGGTGTGATACATTTGTTGTCGTCTTTTCTTTTCAGACTTCTGTTTGTTAAAGAAAATTGTAAAAATGCTAACCTGAACTGCAGGTCATATTTCCTTGGAAGTCAGATGGGCATTTTATAGGAATGGTTTCCTCTATGATTTAGTTTCATCTTTCTTCCCTCCTGAATGTGATCTCCTTAATAAATATAATTCACTGTATCTGAAGCAATTAGAAATTACTCTTTTCATTAAGTAGCACTTCTTGATGCCTCTGGCAATTAACAGGCCCGGGGGGTAGCCATAATTGAGCAGATGGATCCAAAGAACCCGGGCCCCCAGCTCCTGAGGGCCCCCAGCTCCACCCTTCCCTATTTTCTTCATTCTCTCCCTCACTCTGGGGCCCCGCTGGGGAGTGGGGTGAACAAAGGTCCCCTCTCCCCTAGCTACACTCCTGGACAGTCCACATGAGAAAAACTAACACTCTTAGCTCTTGATCAGTGAAAACAAGAAATCAGACTTCAAACTTGTTTACAGTTGTATGGTCTGGATCTGCTCAGAACACGAAACCTAAAACATACATGCTGGCATCCTGTGTTATGAAGTGACAGAGGCTTCTCCATCTGGTGGCATCTTGGAGATTAACACAAGTATGATAGCATACACTTTCATGGACCGCAGTCTAATTCATCAGATGCATGAAGTATAATCCTCAATGGTGTGATCCTATAAATCAGAGATACCCAATCTGTGGTACTCCAGATGGTGCTGAAGTACAATTTATTGTGGCTGGGGATGATGGGAGTTGTAGTTCTGCAACATCTAGAAGACCACAGGTTGGGAACCCCTGCTACAAAGGATTGCACTTCAGGCACCTGATTAAATGGACTGTAGTTATGGAGGCTTACACGACAACAGATAACCCATCTAGAGCTGCTTCCACACTAGAGCCCTTTAGCAGTGCTATGACACTGCTTTCCCACAATTATCTGGAAACAGAATAGAGGCTCCACACACAATAAAATGGGATCAACTTGCAAAGAAGTTTTCAGGATAAAATAATAGCTCTCCTTTAAAGCCCTAATAAAAATTTTCTTGTCAACACTGGACAGGCTGTTGGGCAATTTCACTTTATAGTACAAACACCACCAAAAGTTCATGTCTGAAAAAACATTTGAGAATACAGTGGAATGCAACAGTTTGACAATGGGCTGGTTCAGATACTCCCCTGTCCTGAACCTACAAATGCAATTAAGAAGGGGGACTATTTCTGGGGAGACACTGTGAGCATGCCCATCCTGACGACTTTCCTGGATGTCTTGATGTTGTTTGTGCACTCCTGCAATACCCACAAAGGGTATTCTAAATATCTGTGCTCTGTTCACAGCAGGGGATGTTCTAAACTGTATCATATTTTCTCTCATATGGACCATGTTCTGCTTGTGTTCATCCAGTTTCTGGTCATTTTTAAGTGAACTGATGTTGTCTTTTCCACCCTATGGGAGGCAGTTCCACACCAAAGGGTCCTTGAGCATGAATTGACTGTGTCATAACAGACACAGTAAGAGTGGTGGGAGTTCTTCAAGGTTGCCTTTATTTTAAGGTAAAGTGGAGTGGTGGCTGAATGAATGAATGAATGAATGAATACTTTATTACAGTCCTTGACCAGTAAAAGGAGTGGTGGTTAATTTCACCCCACTACATGCACCACGTCTTCTTCTTCTTCTTCTTCTTCTTCTTCTTCTTCTTCTTCTTGACAGGAATTGGGTGCTTCACAGCCCCATACCATGACCCTCTGGGCCATGTTTCTATATGGAGCTTCTGCAATTTCCCACATGGAAATCTATTCTCCTCAGAGTAGCCAACTATCCCACAGTTGGCAGGTATAGAATCCAGAGGGAAGAGTCGTAGCACGCAAGGACAAGGCAGTGGAGTAGAATCAGGAATATTCATGGTTTAATGAAATAGATCTTATTTTTCAGAGTGGCAAGTGCAGGCTGCTTTCAATGCTCTTGCTGCTGGCTGTTTGTTAGCCCCGCCACCTCTCCAGGACTGGAATAAAAGTAACTAAAGCAACATTCAAAAGCTGGCCTGGGTCAAGGAATGGATTAACCAAAAACACCACAGTGGGAAATCTCCTGCTGAAGAAGGGAGCCAGTGTGCTCCTTCCCCTCCCCTCCCGGGCCGTTCCACAGGCCTTCTATGGGTGGGGCAAGGAAGAGGCCTGGACCAGGCTCAGGTGGTGAGACAAGAGGCATGGCTGGATTTCCATGGCATGGATTAGCCCAGTGTGGACCATAACGCTTTCATGCCTCCTTTTTGTTCCCATTTGCCAGCAGGGTATCCCATAGGTGATACCTAAGGAATTCCCCATGGGGCTCACCTTCACCTGTGCCCCCTCCCTTCCAGTATGTTGGACCCACAGGTGGTATGTCTGACTTTGTTCTTTTGATGTCACAGCTTGTGATGTCACAGACAGCTACAGGCCAAAGAGGCAGCTTGAGGGGAATGAGGAAAACTTTGAATTTACATGCAGAGGTCACTTTTGTTAAATTACAAAGAAAGAATTATATATTTGCCTTCAAGGGCTTTTAAATGTCACCTCTATAGGACAGATGGTGTGGTCTGGACTTTTTTTTTTTTTTTTTTGCTGGAAACAAATTTACTTCCCAAACTCCTTATATATTAGAATGCACCCATTTCCCCCCCTGTCAAATGAAGGGTGTGGACTAGCACCTTAACCACAGAAGCCTGTTTTCTCCTCTAGTCAGCAGAAGACTTCTGGGGAAAAACAAAAGCCACAGAAGCTGCTAAATCCATGTATTAATAACAAAATAAACACTCACACTGCATGCACCAGTTAGAGTGTTGGACTAGGACTGGGAACACCCAAGTTCAAATCCCCATTCAGCCATGAAGCTCGCTGGGTGACTCTGGACCAGTCATGTATCTCTCAGCCTAACCTACCTCATAGGGTTGTTGTAAGGGTAAACATAACAATGTACACTGCTCTGGGATCCTTGGAGGAAGAGCGGGATATAAATGTAAATTAATAAATTAATAAATTAATAAAATAATTCCAAACATGATGTTTGAACTCCTTTCCTACCCAGAGATGAGAGAATGTTCTTGTAGGACAAACATCACACATGAAGTGGCTACAGGAACAGCTGTTGAAAGGGCGTATATGTGAGCTGGAGGCCATATGCTTCTTTTTCAGGTAATTTGAGCAGCACAGCTTCATCATTAGAGGTGGCAAATTAAGGCTTAATTTTCTGCTCACTTTGTGAAACAAGTATTTGAAAGGTATTTGAAAGTAATACAAATGGTGCATTCAGAGAGCAGACTGGGCCATCAAGTGACAGAATTGATTTCACACCTATCTTAGAGAGCGCCTTCTTCTTCATGATCCCCACTGCACATTAAGGTCATCTGAGGAGGTCCGTCTCCAGCTACCACCGGTGCATCTGATGGTGACTCAGAGGCGGGCCTTCTCTGTAGCTGCTCCTGGGCTGTGGAATGTACTCCCAGCAGAAATCCATAATCTGAGTTCATTACTGGCCTTCAGGAGAGCCCTTAAAACCTATCTGTTTGGCCTGGCCTTCCAGGGTTTTTAATTCATTTTAATTGTTTTAATACTGTAACCTGGTCTTCAGGGTTTTAATTGTTCTGATTGTTTAATGGTTTTATGTGATGTTTTAATTGTTAATTGATGTTCATATTTATATTTTTGTTTTAATTGTAATTGGTTTTAATGGTTTCCGTTTTAATTGTATACTACCCTGAGCCATTTTGGAAGGGCGGTATAAAAATCAAATAAATAAATAAATAAATAAAGGATCCCCATGTCTACAATGCACAGCACGAAGCTGCTGTGGAAACAGCTGAAGGCTTCCTACTTCTTACTTTCTAGCTGCTAGAAACCTTTGAAATGCTGGAAATGGAGACTCTTTATTTCTAGGAGCATAGGAAGCAGCCTTATACTGAGTCAGACCACTGGTCCATCTAGCTCAGTACTGTCTACACTGACTGGCAGCAGGGTTTGAAAAAGCACTCTCTCCCAGTTTTACCTGGGAATCATTTACACATGCCTTCGCAGCAGATTCGCAAGATGTTTAATTAGAGGGATTAAATGGACAGTTCACATAGGGTCTGCTCCTCTCTGTAATCCCTGGCAGATCTTTTTCCTGTGCATTCCCACTGGCTTACTCCAGGTTTTTCCTCCAACCAATCACAGATCACATCAGAGAGGAGGAGAGTGAGAGAGCTTTTTTATTGT
Source organism: Hemicordylus capensis (assembly GCF_027244095.1). Classification (NCBI taxonomy): domain Eukaryota; kingdom Metazoa; phylum Chordata; class Lepidosauria; order Squamata; family Cordylidae; genus Hemicordylus; species Hemicordylus capensis. The sequence continues at coordinate 30,568,272 of NC_069661.1, read as the reverse complement.
TGTTAGTTTGACAGCTAAGAATGGAAGAACAGCACAATGGCTTGCCAAGCAAGCGGATCAAACAGCAGAATGCTTAACCCAAGCCTGCTGAATCTCACCCAAATCTTTGCTGGTTTTTATAATATAATATAATATAATATAATATAATATAATATAATATAATATAATATAATATAATATAATATAATATAATATAATATATTTGATTTCTATATTATTTGATTTCTATACTGCCCTTCCAAAAATGGCTCAGGGCAGTTTACACAAAGAAATAAGAAATAAATAAGATGAACTTGCCTTTGTGAGTGAATGCCTTCATCACCTCATGTTCTCCCCGCCCACACACACACACCCCAGGCCATCTAAGAGGCAGGGAAGTTTCAGGCGAATCAGCTCAGACAAAGATCTCAGGTTACATCAAGCTGTAGCCTCGATTCTGCATCTCTAGAGCCTATGTTAAGATCCACATTTTGCAGTTTGTGCTTGCATTTAACTCAGGAATTTCTTCCTATCCCTCCCCTTCTGGACTCTCTCCACAGAATTTCACCAATCTGCTAAAAACTCTCCCCCCTCCACTCCCCAGCACTTGCAATTGCAAATACTCAGCGCAGACCACACCAAACACAGCTGTCAAACTCCCCTTCATTGAGTTTTGAAAAACACAGTGGCCACTCCACAGGGAGAAGCTGCGGGGCATAACAGAAGCCCTGAGTTGTTGTTTTTTTCAAAAGCTCGGGAAACTAGAGGATTTTTAAAGCTGGACATACTTCAGGCTAAGCCAGAATGTGCAGCCTTGATTCGAGGGAAAACAGAGTCATGTCTGTACTGGTCCCTGATAATGGGGTAAATGCAGCTAATATGTCCTCCTCTCTTCCAGAGGAGATTCCAAGTAAAAGCCATGTGTGTAAAGCCTCCAGGAAATGTTAGGGATCAAACTTGGTGTAGTATATATGTCCTGTCTCTTTAAAATTAGGTTGTGTTTGGTTGTGTGTAGCTTAGCTTTCTGTTTGCTAAGTGCAAGCAGCCCAGAGTTTGTTGCAGTCTTGTCTGAATAAAGATTTCTAAACCTTCCTTGCTAACTGAGCAAAGAGACACCTTTTAATATGGTGATTCTCTTATATTTAGCAGGGGGAGAGCAACTTGCCCTATCCAACCCCAGCACAGCATCCCTCCAATGGCTGTTGCTGGTGTCTATCTTACGTTTCTCTTTTAGATTGTGAGCCCTTTGGAGACTTTGGTTGAAGAGTGGTATATAAATAGTAGTAGTAGTAGCAGTAGTAGCAGCAGCAGCAGCAGCAGTAGTAGTAGTAAACCTACTTTGTCTCCTGCTGCTTCAAGCCCAAGGTTAGGCCAACAAAGTGACTGATTGTGAGTATGCCTAACAACCTTACCTAGGGGGAGATAGATACTACATTTGAGACCTTCTGTGTGCAAAGCAGGTGATCTGCCAATGAGCGAAGGCCTCTCCCTTAGCCAAGAAGTTATTTGTGCCCAGTTATTTGTGCCTGATCCCCACCACACATTAAGGTCATTGAGAGAGGTCCATCTCTGGCGGTGACTTGGGAGCAGGCCTTCTCTGTAGTTGCTCCTAGGCTATGGAATGCGCTCCCTACAGATGTTTGTGGTTTAACATCTTTACCAGCCTTTAAAAAAGACCTTAAGAAACATTTTTTTAGCCAGGCTTTTAGTAATCTTTGAATGTTTTTAATTGTTTTAACAATTTGTCTTATTTTGTTTTTGTTTCTATTTTTGTGAACCGCCTGGAGCCTTTGGAGTCAGGCGGTATATAAAACAAATAAATACATACGTGTATGTATGTGTGTGTGTGTGTGTGTGTGTGTGTGTGTGTGTGTATATATATATATATACACACACACACACACACATACACACATACATACATGCACGCACGCACACACAACATTGATTTCCTAATAAGCCATGGCGCTGACTTACAGAGAAGATGATATCAACACATTTGACTTGTCCAAGATCCATCCCGCAGAACTGAATTTGGATTGATGATATTTGTTTATTTCCTCTTCTAAATCCATTCTATTGCCCCTTCTTCAGCTTACTGAGAAGGCAACAGATTTTGCAGGTACATGAGCAGTCTTTGGATGAACTCCCTTTTTATAAAAGCTGCATATTGTTCATTTTTCAGGAACTCATGTAATCTATTATAATAAACAGATGACAGCCCAGCTGGTCCAGCCACAAGAAGAACCATAATATCACGGGCGCACAGCAGCCAATTTGTTTTACGAAGCTATTTCAGATACAAAAACTATGCATGTGGAGTTTGCCAAGAGTTCAAGACTGGCTGAGGTCAAAAGTAGCACTGCTTCAGAGACCAACAGACAGATCTCTATTTCAAACTCTGGCTGGGTATGTTAATTGAGGTCACTAAGGAAGAAGTAGCTGCATTTCCCCTTTATCACCACTGGGCTTCAGCAACATGACAAGAAGATATGGTAGAATCATGGTGAGGATCAACTGTTAATGTGACAAAAAGAGAATCAGTGATAGTCCATCTTCTCAAGCACAGCCACGGCAATCATAATAGCACAGGAGGCTTTTAATACTGTTTTGCCCCAACATAACAGCTTGGCAAATTGTTGCTCTGGGTTTAAAACTCACAGCATACTTCAAAAATTCTGACAGTGTTATTGAATCTTATATCTATGCATGACAGGATCTGTTGAACTTCAAATTCTATGAGACCTCGGAGGAGGAGGAGGAGGATCCCATGGTGGTCCCCAGCACTATTCCCTGTAACAGGGAATCCCAGATGTTGTTGACTACAACTCCCAGCATCTCCAGCCAAAGCCCATTGCAACTAGAGATGCTGGAGATTGTAATCAACAACAGCTGGGATTCCTCATTACAGGGAACACTGGCTCCTAATTCTGGACCTCCCATCACACCTGGCCAGGAGGGACCCAAGATATTGCATTGCCTAAGGCAAGGTGCCAAATCCTACCTGACCTTACACCCCTTGGGTAACCAGCCCCCTTTCAAAACTGACCCTTGCAAACTTTGAAAGTGGTGTAGCGGGGTGGGGAAGAGGGAAGGTTGCCAGCAGCTCCTCTTCTCTCCTCATGCTTCTTGCAAGCTTTGCAAGTTGTGTGAGGGGAGGTGTGCCTTGCAAATCATGCAAGGCTTAGATTCGTCCTGAAGAGCTACTTCAGGGGTAGGAGTGGGGGGCATCTTTCTCTCCTGCTGCCACCCCAGTAATCCACCGACTGAGGCAACTACTTCACCCGACCTCATGAAAGGATTGCCCCTGCCCTGAGACCTCAGGCAGAGCCATTATAAGACATGTAATGAAGCCCAGGTGGCACAATGTCGTCCTCAAGGCTTACCTATCCTTTTGGTTCACTCAGAGAAAAGAGTAGGCAAGCTCTGTTCTTGGTCTGAATCAGGACCCCTAATGGTTGCTCCTGAGCGCAGGACTAGAACCAATGGGCTGAAATTACAAGGAAGCTGAATTAGGCTAGACATTAGGAGGGATTTCCTAACAGTAACAGTTCTTCAACCATGGAGCACTCTGGCTCATGCAGTTGTGGGCTCTCCTCCTTTAAAGGTTTCCCAACAGAGACTGGGGGGCTGTCTGTCTGTGATGCTATAGCAGTGTTTCCTACACTGGGCAAGGGGTTAACATAAGAACAGCCCCGCTGGATCAGGCCCAAGGCCCACCTTGTCCAGGATCCTGTTTCACACAGGGGCCAACCAGATGCCTCTGGAAGCCTACCGCAGGAGTTGAGGGCATGCCCTGTCTCCTGTTGTTGCTCCCCTGCAACTGGTACTCAGAGGCATCCTGCCTTTGAGGCTGGAGGTGGCCTATAGCCCTCCAACTAGTAGCCGTTGATAGACCTCTCCTCCATGAAGCTATCCAAACCCCTCTTAAAGCCACCCAGGTTGTTGGCTTTCACCACATCTTGTGGCAGAGAATTCCACAAATTGATTATGCGTTGTGTGAAAAAGTACTTCTGTTTGTTGGTCCTAGATTTCCTGGCAATCTTCCTGGTTGGACCAGAAGACTGCCAAGGTCCCTTCCAGGTCTAATATTCAATTGTTATATTATGATAATTGGTCAGCACAATTACAATAACTGATGAATATAACACAGTTCAGCAATACAATGATAAAAAGCAGTTTTCTGCTGGCTCACTTCTGTCAGTGGTGGGATTGCGGTGGGAGAGGAGAACTCTTTGCTCCATCAAAATCATTAATACTTACTTTAGAGCAATACATTTAGGGTGGAAGTGTTAATGTGTAGTATATTGTTTCTCTTTAAAAAAAACTAAAATGTGGGGAAAAGCTCTCCTCCACTTGAAATTCACTTTGCGTGCTCTGTGTTTCCCTCAGTATTTTCTTCTGGTGCTGCTATTGTCACTGGCAACACAGAAAGTTTAAGAAAAACATTCTGCTCCTTCGCTTATGTTCTGTTTGCAGAGAGAAAAAGGACCAAAGGATCATGTATGTGAATACAGAAAAATTGTTGATAGCTGGGTGGATTCTTAAAAAAAATATTCCACGTCATGAGCAACATGCTTTCAAAAGCTTGTGTCACTCTCAACACTGTTTGGATTGGTTTAGATGGGTTTTAACAAAAGTTTTACCAGAGTGGGGCTTTTGTATTTGAGTGTACTCTGCCACTAGGTGGCTGAATGTTCTCTTCCTCAATTTCTTTTCCTGGCTCGCATTGTGGAACAAGGAACTTGTTCTTGGCTCAACAATGATAATTCGCTGCTCCCTCCCTCTCTCTCTCCTTTTAAAAATATGTTTTTATTTAACTTATTTTATAACATTGAGCATTTTTATTTAAACCTGTTCTTGCTAATAGGGAGCACTAGTACAGGGCAAATTTGCAATATATTGCCAATCTTGCTTTCCACAGATGCATCTTTTGTTAGTTTCCAGTTAATTATGTTTTGTATTCAGCAACACAAATCAGTTGTGAACTGGTAATTTGATTGCATTTTATTGCAAAGGCTTATATGAACTTCAGAACTACTGTCCCGTACTTCATTCTGACAGCATCCACGGCAAAGTTTTAAGAAACTAACTACAGAATATAAGCAGATAGCTTTGTTTGATCTTCACAATAACCATACCATTGAAGGAGCATTTTGTGAATGGTGGTTTCTGTCTTGTTACTACCTTGAGTTTCTTTCTTTCTTTTTCTTTTCTGAAGAGAGACAGCTTTTAAATCAAGCAAATAAATAACCATTTGAATATAAAGACTCAAACTCAGGATTTTGTGCACGTTGTGATTCAAACAACAATTTGCAGCACAGCCCCTGCACCTTTAAAAGGGAGGTGAGCAGGTCCATACCTGCTCCTCTGCAGATCACCAACACTTCCTGTTTTGGTGGCACTCCCACCAGCTACCATTGTGCACCAGTGGTGCTCCCCTTAGCTGCCCTTGCATGGCGGTGGCACACACATGGCCTCCATACATGCGTGGCAGACATGTGTGTGCTGCCCTCACGTGAGGGCGGCTGGGGGGGGGAGTGCCATCAGTGTGTGATGGTAGCTGGGGAGAGTGCCACTGGAACAAGAAGCAGTGGTGAGCAACAGAGAAGCAGATATGGAGCTGCTCTCCTTGCTTTTAAAGGTGCCAGGGCTGTGCTGCGAATCGCTGTTCGAATTGCAATTGCACATCCCTAACTCAAACATGTTATGGCACCAAACTGGCGAACACATTTGTCATGGCATAAACTTTCCTGATTTATGATTCACTTTGTCAGATTCATGAAGTGTTTGTTCTAAATTCGTTGAGAGATGTATCTGTTTATCTGTAACTCTATGTGTAATAAAGCAATATGTATGTATATATGATAGAGATAAGGCTTGTTCTACCATAAAAGTCAGTATAAGCTTATCTCCCCATATATTAGCTCATATCCAGACTGTACTGATTCTTTTTATCTTAATTTCCTCTTGACAGATCAAAATGACTTTAGATTCTAGAATGTGGCCAAGTTCTGCCTTATAGCTAACAAAATTTGTTTAGAGTTTAATAAGAACTAAACATTTTAGCACCTGTGTGTATGTTGCATCCACTTGTTGTATATGCTGTTGCCATACATAGTATAGAATACAATATGGTATGATATTTAACACCGTTCTGTATTAGGCACATAATTTTGCTTTCTTGCCACCTTTATACTCAGTATCATTCTGATACCAGTGTTGATTAATTTTTGCATATAGTTTTATGTTCATAGTCTTAACTTTTAGCTTCTTCTATTCACAGTATTATGTTTTAAGTAATTTTAAAGAGATCCCCTATTACCTTGTAGGAGTAAGTTGTCTTAACTGTTCTTTTGTTTACTTTGTTGTTATGCCGGTCAAAGACTGAAATAAAGACTTGCAAGGCTTGTTCACACAGCTACTTGAATCTAGGTGTAATGTGGGTTACTGACATTAGCATGATTGTGTGAACCCACACCAAGGTGGGTATCTCAGATTAATCTTGGATCATAAACCATCTTCGCGTGTGTTCACACAGTCACATTAATGTCAGTAACCCATATTAGATTTGAATGATTGTGTGAAAATAAAATTGGCCATAATCTGCCAATTTAGGAAAGTACTTCAGGAATCTAATAAAGTGGGCTCTAATCTACACATGCTTATGCCACAGCCACAATAACATTGTTAGTCCTTAAAGTGCAACAGGACTCTTTGTTGGGTTTGCTACATGTCACTAACACATTCAGAATTTCCTTGACCATGATTATTTTTCCGTGATCAGCAATGTTGCCAAACTGGTAAATTAAACCAAGCCTACTACATATCACTTTCCTAACTATTTGAGTGAGAAACTAAAAAGCAAAAACTCCATAGACTGAAAACATCAAAAGCTAGAGACTGGAGACTGTTGTAATAGCCGTCTGACACATTTGGGTACAAAATGTTCCATCTGCGGGCCACTTTCCATGGTAATTGTATTTGTCACGGCAACATGAGTATTGCACCATGAGGTTGGGTGGGTGATCCTTTGACTCATGCAAGTATGGGGTGCATAAACCTGCCTTGCTGGCAGGGTTGCCATATGGTGGCTTTCCAAATCCAGGTGCCTAATTTGCATATTATGTATATTGGCTTGAGAATAATTTTTGAGGAGAGTAGTGACTGCACGTTTTGCTCCATAACTCTGCTTCTACAAGGGCTAGAGCTTTGCTTTGTTTTTGTTTTTTAATGAAAGCAGAAATCTGGGCGAATCTGGGTGGGCTAAGCAATCTGGGTGAGATGCTTAAAATCTGGGTGAAACTTGAAATTCGGTGGGACATGGCAACTCTACTTGCTGGGTGGCTGTGAAAGTTCCCAAATGGAGGAGAGAAGCAGCAGCACCATCCAAAGACCAGCCTGAGGCACTGAGTTGCCTTTGCTGCAGCCATGGCGCTCTACTGCACGTGTAGTGGAAGGTTTCCCAGCATTCCTCTCCTGGTTGCTGGAGGCTCTTCCAATCCATGTCTGTTGCAGGGGGGGCTGGATACTAGTGTGCAATTCTACTGAATCAAACAGAGTGCTACAACAACAACAACAGCTACAGCTGCGACCACATGTCTTGGCCATCCCATCCCAATTGTTTTCCGGGCAGCTCACAAAGTAGAACAATAAAACAAAAATGGAATCAAACATACAATCAAGAACACATTAGAACAAAATAAAGTTACAATAATATACAAAAAATGTGTTGTGTGTTTGCTAAAATACACACACACACACACACACACACACACACACACACACACGGGTTGCCAATTCTGACTGAAGTTATTCCTGGATATCCCCCCACCCCATATTTTCCCACACTATCAAGCTGTAAAATCTGCAGGATTGCTTTAAATCATAACCTGGAGATGGATGCCAATTCCTGAAGACGCAGGCCAGTCCTGGAGAATGGGTAATCCTAATGTGCATGCGTGCGTGAGCGCACGCACACACACACACAACTCACTTTTATTGTTGCTGTCTGGAAAGCCTCCGAGATTTAAAAGTTATATGCAAATCTTCCCAACGCTCTGTCTTCTAGGACTGTGGCAACCATACATGCCGTTGGCACGCCTTCATCTCTGTGTGGCTGAGTACAATAAGGACAGGAAATTAAAGCGAAAGGCTCATGTGCACAGAGTAAAAGTGATACAAATGAGACCAGCAAGCTGAACATTCCTGGGAGATCAAGATTTCAAAGGCAATTGTACCAATGTCACACATCACAAGAGCCCTGGCAGCTCCAAAGTTGCTGGCTAGCAGGAGGACTTCTGATGCCATGCATACAGAACTGCAGAGAGAACACAACTGAGGGGTTTTGGAAAACTTCCCTAACTGATGGTTGAAAGTGCTGCCTGTCTTTTCAAATAAGCTTGCTTATTGCTCATCAAAAGCAGGCATGTAGGTAGACATACCACCGTAACTGGGTTCAAGCTAGAGGAGAGCTGGTCTTGTGGTAGCAAGCATGACATGTCCCCTTTGCTAAGCAGGGTCAACCCTGGTCTCATATGAATGGGAGACCACATGTGTGAGAACTGCCCGTAGGGCATGGAGCCGCTCTAGGGAGAGCAGCACATTCCAAGTCCCACCCCCACCCCGGCATCTCCAAGATAGGGCTGAGAGAGATTCCTGCCTGCAACCTTGATGAAGCCACTGCCAGTCTGTGAAGACAATACTGAGTTAGATAGACCAGTGGTCTGACTCAGTATATGGCAGCTTCCTATGTTCCTAGACGGACACCTAAACATGTTCTTAAGAGGCATGCTTCCAACTAGAAGGGCATAGCTTTTCACGCAAAAAGTGGGAGGACCCAATCCAGACTGTGGTGGGCAGAGCCATTTCCCCTTGCACTATTTCCCCACCAAGTATCATTCCCAAAGCAGTTACAAAGAGTATCCCCCACCCTTTGTAGCTGACCATCCAGACTGCTCTTCTGGGTGAATAAGCACGTGAAGTTCAAGGCAGCTCTGTACAATTAGGAAACTATCCCTGGCTTCTTCAAACAGAACCCTGCAAATGACCACATCTGTCTAAGTAGGGGTGTGGTCATTCGGATGGGCATAGCTATGAGGTATGTGGCTGCTGGGATGGCTGGGGCTGTGGGGGCTGCCATGGAGAACACTTGCACTTCTGAGTTTGGGACCAATGAGTAACGGACCTCCAGAGGCCATTTTCCAACTCTAACATTCTATTTATTTTATTTATCGTTCAATTTTTATACCACCTTTCATTAAAGCAATCTCAAGTCAGTTTAAAAAACATTTAAAACAATATAAAACATTAAAACATTATCTTATTACTACTAATAGTAGTAGAATACTATTATTCTAGTAGCTTATGTACTGCAGTGAAATGTCATTTTTTTATCCCAAACTTCTCTTTTTCTGATGGAAGGAGCTTCCTCCAAAAGAAGGCAACACTTGATACAACCCATCAGCTTCAATCTCTTGCAGTTTTGACCCAAATTTGCTATTTCCAGAGACCCATACGTATTGCTATTATTATGTTGCATCCTCCAGGCTTGATATAGCTGAAAAGACATTTGCAAAGTCCTATTTCCTTCACTACAATGGTATGTTTAATTATTTCATGTATGAAAATATGTCTCAGATTATGTAACCATACTCTGACCATTATGTAACCATACCCTGACCAGTATTTAACTGGACAGTACAGGCGTTGACTATTCTCTCCAGTGCCCAGGACAACGTAAATCTTGTGAGTATAGTGTCCAAAAATAAAACAATAGTTTAAAAGGCATGTGTGTCTCAAACTTGGGTCCTCAATCACTTGTTGGAGTGGCTGAAGGCCATTATAGCGGGGGCTGATGTGAGTTGCAGGCCAGCATCTGGGGACCCAGGTTTGAGAATCCCCGAGGCAATGTAGCTATAATTGAGTGGATGGGTTCAAAGAACCTGACCCCCCATCTCCTGAGGGCCCCCAGCCCACCTCTCCCCAGCTATACCCCTGCCCTGAGGTAAGGCATAACCTAACTCTTTGCACCTGGAGGTAAAAAGTGGCTCCTCCAGGTGCAGAAAGGGAACCAAGAGAGCCTTTGCCACACCATGAGATGCCAGTTCAGGAAAATCATAGGTAATGTATGTAAAAGTTTCAAAAATATACTCTTAAAAAATAACCTACACCTATTTAAAAAGTGCAATGCCTCTTTTTAAAAATTATGCATCCCGGTTGTTGGTGTGCACACTCAAAACTGTGTCTAGTACTGGGACATACCTGCTAATCATACCTATTTACCTTGCAGGATGCAGTCTATTCCTTTTGGCTGTTGCAACTTGGCTAAAATGTACTGCATTTTGAAGTTCTGAATAGTTTAGTGTTTTGAAAAATGAGAGATTGGATGACAACAAATGTGCATGTTTATGACATCTAAAGGTGAACATATGCATTCTGGGATGAAGGAAATCTATGCATCTCAATTTATGCATCTCAAAGCTCGTATGCATCTGAATTTATGCATCTCAAAGCTCGTTTGGTAAAATGTGTCTTCGCCACAACATATGGAAGCAGCTGACTAATTTGACTTTATCATTATCATACCATGAGCTCCTTGTGCACATAAAGGGAAAATAGTGTACTCTTTGCAGCCATTAATAGCACTAGCAATAGCACTTACATTTATATACCGCTCTATAGCCGGAGCTCTCTAAGCAGTTTACAATGATTTAGCATTAAGTTCACTATTATTCTGTAATCTATAGTTAATGCCATAACATATAACAATTTTGTCCCTGTAAGATATCTGCAAGCAAGTGCAAGACTTTTGTACATAAATGGCTGTAACATTTTGGGCATTTGTCTATTAAAGGTAAAGTGTGACATCGAGTCGGTGTCGACTCCTGGTGACCCCCGAGCCCTGTGGTTGTCTTTGGTAGAATACAGGAGGGGTTTACCATTGCCTCCTCCCGTGCACTATGAGATGATGCCTTTCAGCACCTTCCTATAACGCTGCTGCCCACTGTCTAAAGCAGCCCCATTATGCTTTGGAGGGGTCCCCTATTTGCTTTAGCCCTCCTGGGGGGGGGCGTGTCTCACTAAATTTTGGGTTGAACCTTCAGCCCTCCACATAGAAACCTCAGTGCTTCAGCCCCAACCCTATGAATACTTATAGGACCAGGCAGGGGGCAGGCCATTTTCCTCTATCTTAACTCCGGTCAATGAAGGAACAGGCAGCTATCTTCTGAAGTTTTTAAAATGACTCCCCGCTGCCCCCCCCAGCACACACACTTTCTCTGGGTCCTGGGAATGGCGCAGGTACTCCTGGGATTTGTAGCCTTTTCTAAGGCTGAGGCCATTGCCAAGTCCTTTATAGTTGTCTTATGGCTGGCTGCTTCCTTCATACACACAAGGAGATCTTATGTCGATTAACTAAAGTTAACATTAATTTTAGGGATGTGAGGAGCTAAAGTTAAGCTTCAGAGGGGCCGAAGGGTACGGCTTGGTTTGCTCCACTTTGACCTCAACCAGATGGCACTTTGACTTTGAGCCAAAGTGGGCTGGAGCTGAATAGGCCCCCAAAGTTTCACACAACCCTAATATCTATACCCCAGAGTCTAACTCATTCAGTCACCATGCCCTTGGACCTGTAATTCTGTAACTGGGGAGGTTGGGCAAGCTGGCATCTCTACTAGGATTCTCACCACACAACAATTCCCAAGATAGTCTGAGGGTAGCGATGACAGTTAAAGTGCTTAAAAATTCATATACATTTGTAGTATAGATAAGCCTTCATCATTTAATTACACAAAGCACATTGTTTCTGCCATTCATTGTGCATCAACAACGCAAAGATGCAAGATCACTCTCTCAGGAGCATTTCCATTATACTTTTCTGTAGTGCCACAACAATTCTCTGGATTGTTCTGTGATAAGCTTGGTATTGCATTTGCTACTTAATGAATCTGTTCTGCATTTTTGGATGCTGGAATACAAAGGCAGGTCATGCTATTGCCGGCTGAGAGGCAATGGCTTTTATATGATTTTGTGCCCCTTTGCCTCATATTTAATTTAATTTATTTATTGCATTTACTATATATACCTGCCCATATAAAATCTCTGGGTGGTTTATAAATGAAAACTCTTGTCATAGGCAGCCATAGAGATCATTCATAAAGGAAATTTACTGTCAACTCTCTCTCTGTGGGTGCATTAACAGAACAACTTTCTCTGTCTCCAGGTATGGTTGTCACCTCATGACAAGAGGCTTGTATTACAATGTGTCTGTTCAGCAGCTGTGCTTCTGTCTTACTTTTGCCAATGCTGTGAATTTCAGTATCATTTCTTGGGGATCAGAATTCACAAGTGAGCTTTTTGGGAATCAAGTGGAAGGATTGCAAGGTTCTCACTATGCCTTTCATTGTATATCCCCTGAGAAGATAATTTTTATTTATTTATTAGGATGTTTTTATGCACCTGCATTCTGGAGCTAGAAATAAAAATTATCAGAAAACTGCATGTAGTTCAGATTGCCTTTGTTTGTGACAGCCAAGAACTGCCCTAGGGTGAGGCTGAGAACCATGGAATCTGTTTGTAGCTGCCCATGTGACTGACTTCCAAACTACAATAGCCTTTCCAAGTGCTCAGGCCCTGGTATGGCCCTGTGCAACCACGCTGTTGATTGGACCTTCCTGGAGGACCTGGAATGGTAAAAAAAACACACCAAGGCTTTGCCTCAGTATCAAGGCAGTCTTGGCCCTCCAGTCCCTAGTGTGTCTGCCTAGCTTTGACTCTTGACTTCAGCTCTGACTCCTGGAGCATTTTTAGATAGCAGGCTTTACTGTGAGTTTGAAGTTGCCCAAAAAAGCCAAAGCAAAAAGTGGATTTTTTAAACCTTGGATATAAATTGTGCTACACTCTAATGCGAAGTGAAAACCCCATTATTGTGTGTGAAGCACTCCTCGATAGCTAGCAAGGATTTGGGGGTAAATCTGACCAATATGTGAATGCACACCCTCCATTCCAGAGGAGATGCGTGCTACTAAAAGCCCTGTGTGAAAAAGCTCCTAGTGTGTTTCCTGATCCTGGTTCCTGGTTTGTCTACTCGACTTTGACCCATGGCTTTGGCTCTGATTCTGAATCATGGCTTGATTTCTGATCCTGATTCCTGGTCTTTGCCTTCACTCCTATTTCCCTGCATGGCCCTTTGGACTACCCTGCAATGGCTGCTGTGATTCAGCCCTGACAACGGCATCCTTGTTCAGCCATAACCCAACCAGCTGTTTCTGCCAATGTTCACCTTGGAAAGGCATCACAATTTGTTCTCCCTGAATATCCCTGAGCATTCTGAGTTCTCTTTTTGTATGTCAGGTGTCTCAAACTGTGGTCCTCCAGCTGCTGTTGGACTACAATTCCCATAATCCCTAGTCCCTGGGTAGTAGCCAGGGATGATGAGACTTGTAGGCCAACATCTGGAGGAGGGATGTAGTCTGAGACCTCTGCTGTATGTGATGTTCTACTACTGAAATAGGTGCCCATGCTCTGGTTGCCTCTCAGTTCTAGAAAACCAGAGGAGGAAGAAAGGTGAATTTGATGCTTGAGCAACTCACATGGTCCCACCCACAAAAAAATGGAGGAGTCTGTGAACAGATTTTGTAGTACAGCATCACCACACATGTAAATGCAATGCTACAATTCAGAAGATTCTGATTACAAAACCTATTGCCATCATGTAGGGCTAAAATGCTTCATTGATTCATTGGTTGATGTATTAAAAACAATTTGATGGACTAAAGAAGTGCCACCCAATTAACCAATCAACAGATTTAAACATTTTAAAATTATTTTAAAAATACACATACTGTATTTACCCAAATACAAGATGATTCTGAATTTAAGATGAGCCCCTTAAAAATAGAAGTTAAATACAGGTTATATAGAAGTTAAATACAGTCAAATACCCTTATTTATACAAAGGAAGAGGACTCTGACTTTAAGATGACCCCCAACATGAAATAAATTGGAAAAAACCTACTATTGGATTCAGGCAAACACAATATTTATAAAAACTATAAGCGAATCATAGCACACAAAGGGAGGAAGAAGGGGAAGGGGAGTGGCTGCAAGCCCAAAAGACCTTACAACAACAACAAACTATGGTTTAGCATTATGTCTGAACCAATGCAATGTTTGTTTGGCACATTTCCATACCACACCATATACAAATCTCTGGGTGGTTTACAATTTAAAATACAACTATAATTAAAACATTAGCACAATTAAAACAATGTAAAATATAGATGCAAATCCTAAAACCTAAAAACTATAAATTAAAAACCTTATTAAACAGGTATTTTTTTCAGATTTTTCTTAAAAACATCCAGAGAAAGAGAGGATCTAATTTTGTTAGGGAGCACATTCCAAAGTCCTGGTGCAACTCTAGAAAAGGCCCAATTTTGAGTCGCCACCAACTGAGCTGGTGGCAACTGCTACCAGACCTCCTCTGATGATCTTAATAGGTGGTGGAGTTCTTGAAGAAGGTTTTCTCTTAAGAAGGACCTTGGTGCTTCAGACCAGAAGAGGTCCATCTAGTGCAGTATCCCGTTTCCCATGGTGACCAATCAGATCCCTAAATTGTTGCTTTCAGGCTGCAGTGCTAGGCATGCTTACACAGGAGTAAGCCTCACTTGGCATACCATAGAGCTTATTTCTGAGAAAGCATGCACAGGATGGTGCTATGAGGCAGTTTCCAGCTCCTGTCTTGCTGCAAGATACCTTGGGGCCAGTAAAATAGTCCCTACGGGACGAATCCAGCCCCCGGGCCTTATGTTGTGCAGGCCTGCTCTACATGCATGTAGACTTCAGTGGGAAGTCCTGATTTTGAGTTGGTGATTTATGGACTGTAGCCATGGTGCCTTTGTGTATCGCTGTTGGATCTGCTAAGAAGTCTAATCCAGTGTGCACATACATACCATAAGATATCTATCATGTTGTTCTTTTCCAGCATGCTGCAGAGCTCTTCATGGACAATTTCAACTGTCTGTTCATAGAAATCACCACCAGATGTTTGCATGCTGCATTTTACAGCTGTTTTGTAACAGAAATGTTTTGATATTTGTTCCCTTCTTACCACTGCAGTCCTTGTGCTCAGCAAAAGAAATGCCTCTAAAAAGGATAGGTTAGAAACCATTTCACAGTAAGGATATACTCCGTGCACATCTTAACAGGTCCCTGTTTTGTGATTGTGGTTTGAGCCGTACAGAAAGGGGCCAGTGAACCTTATTGTGGTAGGAAAATAATTTGCTATCTATGACGAAGCTTCTTTGGATCCCTCTGGAAAGCCCTAGGGGTTATGGCCGGTGTTTTTATGGGTCTTTGGGGTACTATGGTAATCAGCAGAGGAAGAGGGCTCTGGCTCAGGTGACAGGGCTGCTTGCTCTTGCTTATCCTGCCTGGTGAGCCCAGAGGGAGAGGATTCTAGCAGTTGATCCTGATGGTACTCTTCCTCCTTGCTGCTGCTGGACCATGCAACTGCTGGACTCTTTCTGCATCTAATGAGCAACTGTGGCAGCTGCTGGTTCTTGTCCTTTGCTGACTGATGAGTCTAGAACATAAGAACAGCCATGCTGGATCAGGGCTCAAGGCCTATCTCGCCCAGCATCCTGTTTCACACAGTGGCCCACCAGATGCCCCTGGGGAGCCCACAGGACAGAGGTGAGGGCATGCCCTCTCTCCTGCTGCTGCTCCCCTGCAACTGGTATGGAGAGGCATCATTCCTCTGAGGCTGGAGGCCTCAAAGTTGGAAAAGATCAGATTGGTCCCCAAGAACTGCTCCAATGGTGGCGGGGAGGGGCATCTTGCCACACTGCTGGTGCAAGCCACAATAATCTGCCCTCTGTGCAACTGCCTCACTGTACCTCACCAACAGATCACCCTATGTGCACATGCCGGAACACGTGAACAAGGCTAAACAAAATGGTGACAAACACAATTTTAGGGAATCTGTTCAGAAGTGTGTCCCCTGCTGGGTTGTTCATGGTGAAGCACAAACAAAACCCTGTATTATAGAAACATAGGAACATTGGTCTATCTGGCTCAGTAGTGTCTACACAGACTGGCAGCGGCTTCTCCAAGGTTGCAGGCAGGAGTCTCTCTCAGCCCTAGCTTGGAGAAGCCAGGGAGGGAACTTGGAACCTAGATGCTCTTCCCAGAGTGGCTTCATCCCCTGAGGGGAATATCTTCCAGTGCTCACACATCAAGTCTCCCATTCATATGCAACCAGGGCAGACCCTGCTTAGCTAAGGGGACAAGTCATGCTTGCTACCACAAGGTCAGCTCTCCTCTTCCTGATTATAAACACCTTTGATTATAAATGCATCAAAGTGCAGGAACAGATTTCAGTGATTAAGGATGATGTGCCGATTCTGTCTTTCTGGTCATACACAAGAAACTGACACCAAAAAAGTGATCTATCCAGGAGGACACAGGTACAAGCCCACCATAGTTTATTGTCAGGAGTTTTAGCCTTTAGGGTGGTCTTGGCCAACAGTGCCCAGATTCTAGGATTTCATTTTTAGTGTGACTTAAAACACTAGGAAGCAACACTACAAGGCAAAGATACAAAGGTTAAGTACTCCGGGAAGATTATCTGATGAAGCATAGTAGCTAAGAGACTCAGTTATGAATCAGGCAGAACCAAGTTCAAACCTCATCTCTGCTGTGAACTCCCTATGAAGACCGAGGCAAGATACTTGCTTG
The DNA here is from genome assembly GCF_027244095.1 of Hemicordylus capensis. NCBI lineage: Eukaryota > Metazoa > Chordata > Lepidosauria > Squamata > Cordylidae > Hemicordylus > Hemicordylus capensis. The sequence continues at coordinate 30,551,553 of NC_069661.1, read as the reverse complement.
GCTTCTTGCAATGTGGAGATAATCTCACTCAATCACTGTACAGCAGGGGTTCTTAAACTAGGGTACTCAGATGTTGTTGGACTTCATCTCCTATCATCCTTTGGCCATTGTGGCTAGGAATGATGGGAGCTGCCATCCAACAACATCTGAGAACTCTGGCTGTACAGGATTGTTGTAGGAATTAAATGGAGATGATTAATTAATCATCTGTCCGAGATAGGACGGCATGGAGTGCAGCGATCCATAGAGTGACCGAGTCAGACATGACTGAACGGATAGAGAGAGAGATTAATTAATTAATTGATTACATTTCTATACCGCAAAAAACCAAATGTCTGCTGGTGGTTCACAGAAAAAACAAACAAAAAATAACCCCCCGATTAAAACCAAACAATTAAAACCAGTTAAAATGATGTAATATAACAACAGCAGCAGCAACAACAACAAAACCCACCCACAGCTGATCAAAGGCTTAGTTAAACAAGTGTCGTGAGAGCTCTTTTAAAAGCTGCTAGAGATGATGACGCTCTCACAACAACAGGGAGTTCATTCCAGAGTCCCCGAATAGCAACGGAAAAGGCCCAACCCTGAGTCTCCACCAGATGAGCTGCTGGCAACCACAGGCCAACCTCTCCAGAAGATCTTAATAAGCGGTGGGGATCCTGAAGCAGACGGTGCTCTCTTAAATACCTTGGGCCCAGGTCATTTAGGGCTTTATAGGTAATCACTAGCACTTTATAGTTTCCCCGGAAACATATGGGCAGCCAGTGTAATGCTTTAAAAATGGGAGTAATATTGTCTTTTCGGGTTGCCCCAAAGACCAACCTGCAGCATTTTGTTCCAGCTAAAGTTTCCAGACTACCTAGGAACATAGGAACATAGGAAACTGCCATATACTGAGTCAGTCCATTGGTCTATCTAGCTCAGTATTGTCTTCACAGACTGGCAGTGGCTTCTCCAAGTTTGCAGGCAGGAATCTCTCTCAGCCCTATCTTGGTAGGGCTTGTGTGGTAGCCAAAAGAGTGTGGCAGGGAGTACGCAAGCTGTTAGAGTGGCCTGATTTGGAAAAACAGATTTGGGAAGAACTAACCTCGGGTTTGAGCAATAGAACCTCCTTTCGAGGTCCCAGAAAGAAACCTTCAAGGAAACGGGAAGGAACGGGTGCCCTCATGCTAGGGAATTGGAACGTCCCCCTTCTCATAATCAGGTTAGTAAACCTGTCTGTCATTTATGCAATGCTCCTGCATAGGAATAGGGAGGGAAGACGCGACCAAGAGGTTCATGCAGATGAGACAGTAAATCTCTTCTGGAAAAGTTTGTATGGTTATGTGCAAAAAGACAAGAGTATCTCTTCTAAACAGCAATGGGACAAATTGTGGAAATGGACGTCGGACGTAACCCCCCCCCCCGCCCCGATTACCTGATGTGCCTTGTAATCCCCCACCCCCGAGTTACAGTACTACCTGCATATACTTCATAACCTTGTGGGTTTCCAAATCCTTGTGTGTAAATCTTTGTAGATATATCATGTACAAACAACCACTTTGTATATAATTGTGCTTTGGCAACGTACTGTATGCTTTGGTAGTTTGTTGGTTCAATAAAAAAATCTTGTCCTATTAAAAAATAAATAAATCTTGTCCTATCTTGGAGAAGCCAGGGAAGGAACTTGAAACCTTCTGCTCTTCCCAGAGCGGCTCCATCCCCTGAGGGGAATATCTTACAGTGCTCACACATCAAGTCTCCCATTCATATGCAACCAGGGCAGACCCTGCTTAGCTATGGGGACAAGTTATGCTTGCTACCACAAGACCAGCTCTCTTCTCCTAAGACCAGCTCTCCTCTCCTACAAAGGCAGCCATACATACAGCACATTGCATAATATATGGGAAGTGTTTTGGATAAACCAACCCAGTCGATAACACCTGTTTGACTGCGCAAACAAGAAATAATAATAATAATGATAATTTATTATTATTATTAGAGGCAAAACAAGGGTGGAGAAAACATGCTTTCTATGAGCTCACTGACAAAGTGCAGGATCGGGCAATATTATGGAATTAGTTTATATTACTTAATAGTATCAACTTAAGAGCTCTGCTCACCAAACCCCACTAACACATTTCCTGAACCAACACAACTCTTGCTTTCTCTGTGGTTTCTGCTTCCCTTTAACTCTGTCCTGCCCAAAGCTACTCCTATCTAACCTTGTCATCTGCTTTTCTTGCTGACTGACTTGTTTGAATGGAATTTTAAGATCTCCTGGCAGGCAGGCACGCACTATGTTGCTCTTGTGTACACTGTGCTGAATAAAATGTTAAGTAGTACTAACAATTCCAGCAGAAGATCAAAGAGAGCAAATTGGGTCTCACAGTTAAAACAGGTTGTAATCATGTAAAACCAGAGACTCACAAGATCTTTGCTGAGGAGTAAGGACAATATTTCCCCCCCCTTAAGATTTGGACAAGTTTATTCTCTTTTCACTGAGGCGTCAAAGATGAGGTCAGCTATAATGGTATATTAGATCGGGCCAGGAAATTTAATAGATTTGCTATATAAAATACCATTGGACTTGAATAAAGAAATTCTATTACAAGTGGTTACATGGCAGTCTGGGGTCAGGTAATAGCTGGGAATGTAGCAACTGGATTTTTCATGGGCTGCTCTTCAGTTTTTGTTAAATGTCATAAAACATTTGCTAAACTCAGATGCTGCTAAATTCTTGGCAAGAGTTCCAGGTGTTATCCTGAATTTAGTCAAATTCTGTATAACAAGACAAAAGAGAATCACCACCTTATAAGGTGCCTCTTTGCTCAGTTAGCAGGGGTCTAATGCTATATGGTCTCACTTTTCCCAGTGGCAAGAAGTTCCAAGAGAAGCATTACCTGGGTATGGCTTCCTCTGGAGGAGAAATCACAGGAGGCTTATGGAATTTTATATTATTTGGTTTTATTCACAAATATAGAAGTAAAGCATACATGTCCCCAGCTAACTGAGCAAAGAGGCACCTTTTAAAAACGGTGATTCTCTTTATTGAGCAGGGGGAGAGCAACTGGCCCTATCCGTCCCCAGCACAGTATCCCTCTAGTGGCTGTTGCTGGTGTCTATCTTCTCTTTCTTTTTTAGATTTTGAGCCCTTTGGGGACAGGGAGCCACCTTATTTATTTATGTATATCAGTATAAAGCACTTTGGGAACTTCTGTTGAAATGTGGTGTATAAATATCTGTTGTATTGTATTACATGTGCACTTCTGAAAGACCGCATTAACTAGACATCCTGGATATTTATCCTCAGAAGGCCTAACAAAAGAAATGGCCAACCCTTAGTTATATGACTATGAAACTGCTTTATACTGACACAGTATTATTAAAACAAGTTGCACATTTTCACTTTGTCAAGTTTTCACCCACATCAGCATCTCCTTAAGGCAGAGGTTTTCAAATGTGGGTCCCCAGATGCTGTTGGACTACAACTTCCATCATCCCCATTTGGCCATTGTGGCTGGGGTAATGGGAGATGTAATTCAACAACATCTGGGGACTCAAGTTTGAGAACCCTTGCCTTAAGGCCAAAGTCAACATCCTCCGAATGAGAGAGGAGAGCTGGTCTTGTGGTAGCAAGCATGACTTGTTCCCTTAGCTAAGCAGGGTCCACCCTGGTTGTATATGAATGGGAGACTTGTTGTGTGAGCCAGGCAAGGTTGGAGTGAGCCCAGAGACAAGATTTTTAAATCCCTCCCAGTCACTGAAGCTCAGCTCATGAAGTAAAGAAATCTCAAATGAGGCTGAATAGTGGTAACAAAAAGCAGAGTAAAATCTATCTGTCTGTCTGTCTATCTATCTCCTATGTGCCACAATAGAATATCATCCTAAATTTTTTTTTAAAGGTTTTGTAAATTGTAAACGATGCAAGTCATTTAATGGTACTAGAGAAAGACATGCTGTTCTGGTAGCTCCAGGTCTTAACACTCACATCAACTTCAGAGGATGAATACAACTGAAGGAAGCCTGGGCGGGTGCGTAGCTGGGGGAGTCAGTCATGTGACTTGGCTCTGGGGTCCCCCCCAAGGCAGTGGGCCCCCAGACAACTGTCTCCCCTTGCCATATTATAGTTATGCCCCTGGTGTGAGCACTGTAAGATATTCCCCTCAGGGGCTGGCAAGAGCAGAAGGCTTCAAGTTCCTTTCCAGGCATCTCCTCCAAGATAGGACAAGATTTTTTATTGAACCACACATAACCATACAAACTTTTCCAGAAGAGATTTACTGTCTCATCTGCGTGAACCTCTTGGTCGCGTCTTCCCTCCCTATTCCTATGCAGGAGCATTGCATAAATGACAGACAGGTTTACTAACCTGATTACGAGGAGGGGAAGGGCTGAGAGAGATTCCTGCCTGCACCCTTGGAGAAGCCGCTGCCAGTCTGTGTAGAATATATTGAGCTAGGTGGACCTATTGTCTGACTCAGTATATAGCAGCTTCCTATGTTCAAGCCCTCCTTTGGATTTTAAAATTGAGCCACAAATACAAATATTAGAGTTTAAATGTGGAATCAATTAAAAAAAAAACCTCTTGCGACTAACAAGGTGCCATGATTCATTGCACATGTTTTTATTATAGCTCGTATAAAACAGCTAACGTCAATCCCCACCTTAAAGGGGGCAGTTGCCCTTATCTCATATGCAAGAGAGAATACCTCTTCTAAAATGATGCAATCTCTCTCTCTCTCTCTCTCTCTCTCTCTCTCACACACACACACACACACACCCCTAAAAACAAGGATCCTTTTTTTTTTTTGCTTCAGAATGATTGATTCACTGGTATGGAAATAAGGGATGCCAATGCCTCAGGGATGCCAATGCAACTGCAAATTAATTGACGCATTGGCTGAACATCAGCTAAGACGTGGTGGCTCTCTTACATTTGCCAGGGAGAGTAGCTATCCCTACCCAGCTGTAGCACAGCGTCTCTCTATGATGTGTTTCTTTCCACTTATGAGCCCTTTGGGGACAGAAAGCCATCTTCTATGTAACAGCTCTGAGAACTTCTTTGGGGTGAAAAGTGGTATATAAACAATAACCATCATGATAATAATAATGGACACATCCCAATACATATCCTAATGCAAACTGTCATTCTCTTAGAGGGGGGAGATGACTGTTTTGCAGAACTCAGCATCGCATCTCTCCAGTATCTATTGTTAGTGTGTCGTGTGTGTTTACGCTTGTGACTGAGCCCCTTTGGGCCAGGTAACCCCTCTATTTTCTTTTGCTATGTGAGCCGCTGAGGTTATTTTCTGCTGAAGACTGGTGTGTGTGTGTGTGTGTGTGTGTGTGTGTGTGTGTGTTTATGTGTATGTGTATGTATATGTATGTATACACACACACACACACACACACACACCAGTCTTCAGCAGAAAAGAACTATATATATATAAAAATAAGCGGCATTTTCCCTAACAATGACGATCACAGTCTGCAATCCTATTTCTCCAGAACGGCTGCCTGAGGCGACCCTGGGAGCCATTCTGCTGCTGCTCCAGAGACCCATGAGTTGAGGGAAGACCACCTTTCGCAGCCTGCAAGAGGACAGGCCCAGCTGCCAGCCGTGCCCTTCCCCTCCGCGAATGACGATTCCGACCGGCAGGCAGCAGCAAGCGGGTCCCCAAGGTGCGGGTGGTGGTGGGGGGGGGGCGGGGGCACGACTCTCTGCCGCTCGCGCTCCTTCACACGACAACAGGACCGCCTCCTGCTGCCTCCAAAGAGAGGGCGACCCACTGCGCGGGATTGGAGGGAAGAGCTCTCAATTAAAGCGGGCCAGTGGCCAGCTTCCCTCTTGGAGTGCGAGCGCGCCCAGCTCCTCCCTTCGCGAGGAGAGGAGGAGGAGGAGGAGAGGAGAGGAGGGGGCGGCGCTGGCGGCGGGAGGAGGCTCCGTGTGTGTGTGTCAAAGGGGGGTTGGGGCTGCTGCTGCTCGCGGCTCCTGCGGGGACCAGCCTGCGCTGGAAGCATCCCCTCCGGCGGGCAGGGCTGGCAACATCCTGCCGCCAGGAAAGCAGAGGAAGCTGCTCTCGGGCTGCAGCTCGGCCTCCTCGATGCGCTGCGCCGGCGGCGGGCGCGGCGGCGGCGGCGTCTGCATCTCCGGCTCTCGCCGCCTGCGCGCTCCCCCGGCAGCTCACCGCCGAACGGCTGTTAAACCGACCACGCAGGGAAGCAGCCCGCTCCCTCCCCGGCGCTGCCTCTAATCTGCCCTCGCCAGTCCGGCTCTCGCCCGACTCTTCGCTCCTGCATCATCCTTTATCTGCTGCTCCTCAGGTCCCCCCGCCCTCCCCAACTCTGGCAGCAAATAAAGTGTCTTCATGAACCCCAAGGATGTCCGGGAAGCACTATAAAGGCCCTGAAGTCAGCTGTTGCATCAAGTATTTCATATTTGGCTTCAATGTCATTTTCTGGGTAGGTGGAATGAGTTGTTTGATGAGTATCGCGCTTTGTGTGTACGGGAATATTATGGATGTGATTGTGTGTGTTTGTGATTTTGTAGATGTATCAAATATGTACTTTTCTATTTTTTGGCCTTTTAGACATTGTGTGTGTGTAAAATCAGCCCTGCAAGAAAATTACTCTTAAGGGGCTTCATCATGGTGCATGATGGAGTTAAATATATGGGACAATCTAGTTAAGTGGCATGAATGTCACTTACACAGTGGAGTGAAATGCAAGGAAAGGGGTGGGTTACATGTCTGTGTTATGGTGATCTTTTCAGGAAAACGGTGTTCTGTAGATCCTCTTCCTGATCACAGGATTGCATGTAACCCCCCCCCCCCCCCGCCCGCCGCTGCCAGCTTTCCTGATGTTCTTAGAATGGCCTTATTTTTCGGCCATCCTCCAAAAAGATCTTGTAAGGTGTGACCCTCTTCTCTCCTCCTCCCCAACTGTTTCTGTTATGATTTAAAGGGAAGGTTGTGAGTATTCTTTTGGACCTTCCATGGCCTGAGAAAGCACCAATCTCTGTTTTTGTTCCAGTGTTCCTGGAAGACTAGGAGCCATGTAGTTTGAGAGGGGGATTACACAATGACTGTAGGCATGGAGTGTGTGTGTGTTGTGATAGGGCACTGTTATGCAGCAGCAGCAGCAACAACAGGAGAAGGGAACTGTAGACTTGGTTGCTGCAAAAGTCTCTAGGATCTACAGGGATTAGGATAAGCATTTGCTTGAGACTGGCTGTGTTCTGATCTGATCCTGAGTCACCCCTCTGCGACCTTTTTAATTATTTTGCCGTTCCAGCTAGCACATTGGAATATTGCACCATTTATACTGTTTGAAATTGTATTTCTCCTCTTTGTGACGACTTTGGGTACTCCTCTCGCTCTCTAAAAAAAGCATTTGCTATATATCTGTTTTTAATGAAATGTTAGGCTTCTACTGTATTGTTAGCTAGCGTGGATCTTTGGGGAAGATTTTCAAATATAATGCATTCATTTATTCAAATATTTGAAATATGAGTAAATATTTCAGAAATAGAGGATGGTATGTATCCCAGGAACAAATGAAATAAGTCTTTTGTATTCATTGTGGTGTTGTGGGGTTGGTTTGAAAGTTCTCCTGAACTGACCCTAAAATTGTGAGCAGTACATTACGTAAAGGAAATTGATTCCTACTGGGGGAGAAAGAGAGGGGACAGTGTGCTTGTATGTGTGTATGCATGCGTGCGCACACACACACACGTTTACTGTGGAACTCTTTGAGCCAAGGCAGGTTTGGACAACATCGTCTTCAACTAGTTTATGGGGACATGCATTACAAGCAATTTCAGATCTCTTATTCCATATTAAAGGGAAGGAAGTGTTGCACATCCCCTTCATGTTGTTGAGTTTGAGCTTTTATTGTTTCTGGCATGTGGGTCAAAAGTTAATGGAGATGTGGCTAAAGGCCTAGAATGGGAGCAAGGTGTTAACGCTGCTGCTGAGGACCTGCCAATTGAGCATAACACTTCATGCATATGATAAACTGGGCTCTTGTCCACAAAAGCATTTGCCACAATAGATGCATTTGTCTTCAGGGTGCCACAGGTCTTCTTGTTGCATCTGTCTGCTATGGTCTTCCTAAAAAAGCAAAGGCAAAGTCCAGTATAAGGCAGCCCTTGTTAGAAAACCTAAAGCCCGGACTGGGATAGAAAAGGCTCTGCAGAATCTGTGTGGTCTCTGGTGCAGCACAAGGAGGTGTAGGCTTGTGCAGAGGTCTCATGGAAGTGCTTGAACATGCCTAAAGAGATCTTTAGATACTGCCTGTGCCAAGCTTGGAGAACATCAGTAGCTGTACAGTACTTCCATCAACACATAAAATGATTCTATATTTCTGACATTGGCAATAGGAGGGAAATTGCTTGGATACATTAAGCAAAACTGATTTTATTTTAGCGAGTGGTGTGATGCATTTGAGGCTTTAAGGCTCTCTTTCCAAAGGTATCTTCCTTTTTTGCAACTCTTTCTAGAAAGGGAAAGTAACAAAGAAAACTAATCTTCAATAGCTTTTAAAAAAATTATTTTTTCCATGGAGTGCTGTAGCTCTCTTGTTTTCCCCCTACTATTACTGTCCTCTTTGTGTCCCATCTGTGCCATTACAAATTTGGTGCAGTGCTCTGCAACAGCTGTTTAGCTGTTGTGCATGAGAAATGTTATCATACAGATGTTCCCCAGCTGACAAAGAGAAAGCACTGTAGAATGCAGTGTGTGTTTTTCTTAAATGGGTTCTAGACCTGTGGGTTTTTGGAAAAGCATTGAAAATACACAACTTGCTGTGTTGACAAAATTGACTTTTCTCCCCAATTCCGTTCTGATCTCTTGGCATAATTTCAGTAGCTTGTTGGCTGTAATCCTGTAAATATGTGTCTATGCTTTCATCCCAAGGGGAGCTGTGCATTTAACCAAGCTCAATACTACTTGAGGAAAATAATATGATGCCTTGAGTTGCCAGTCTAATTTATCCCAGGCAGTATCGTCATTAGATTCTGAGCTTTTCTTCCTATTGAGAGGTTAGAGACGTGTTAATGGCTGCTGGCTCAAATTGCTCAGATATTCTCAATAGAGATGAAATTGGGAGGGTTATGTTGATGTTCTTTCCAATTTCCCAGGTTCCAAACGTGCATATTGAAATCCTCATTTCAATTCAGTTGTCATACTTTGAATTTTTGTTTTGAGCTTTAGGCCTAGAGCTGTAGTGTATCTTTAGATTCTTTCTTTGTGAGGTTTAATTTCTATGTTTGCACACAACATGTCCAGCCTTTTGAATTCTTAGGGTTATTCTATCAGCATGGACCTAAAGTGCCATCTAGCAGTGGGTCCTGGATTTCCTCCAGTGTTACAGTGGCCTTTGGCAAGCGTCACTGTGCTCTTGGCTCAGTTGCTCTGGCCTCATCAAGAGGCAGAACATCTTCGGACCTCGGAGCAGTTCCAGAGTTAATGAGCAACTTTTTTGTTAAATTAAACAGCATATCTACTGCCTACGCTCCATGAGTGTTTAATTGCACCTTATTTGTACAGATTGGCTGCGAGTCCTTTGGAGCCTTCTGATGGAGAACCAATTGGGCATGAGATTAATCTTGCTGTCTGACAATCGGAGCAAGGTCGGACAAACCATTGCAGCGAGAGAGCACCCTGACAGTGCAGCGGGGAAGCAGCGGTTTTGATTTGTTTTGTTGACAACCTTCCCTTCCTCACAAAGCCCTTTGAGCATAGGTGCTCTTACTCCTGGACTTCTGGGCCAAAAGGCCAGGGTCTCCACAGCCCCTGCCCCCCCCCCCAAATCCTCTTTAGTCTGTCCTGGGTGGTGTGGTCACCAGGCAGAACATGATGATGCACCTGAAAATATGTCCCTGAGGATTGCACAGCCCTTGGACATATTTCCGGGTGGCACAGAGGGCTTCCTAGGGAAGGGGTGTCAAAAATTGCCAATTCCTCACTGCATTGGTACAGTAAGTTGGGAAGTTCTGTTAGGTTCTCTCACTGTACTGATGCATCCTTGCTCTGAATGTCAGCCACTGCTTACTGTGACAAAGTTAAAGAGGAGAAGAGAATGCTTATAGTTATTTCTGAGTGTTAAGGCTTGCACCTGCTGCTTGTGTATGCACTGCATTAATAAAAACATGTAAACCTTGTTTTGACCTATAGCCTGGGGGTTGTTTCACACATCACATAAAGACATATTTCTGAATCTGTATTTCCTTGTGTAACATTAAACATATGAGCTGGTAATGCACGGATCTGACTCTGCAACTTCTATGATGTTAAATGTATATCCTCACAAAAGTTGCTTGGCTGAGAGTGTGAACTACTTGCTTGCATTGCTCACGAAAATGCAGTCCTAGGATGACCCCGAATCTGCAAGCATAGCCCAAGCTAATGTTTGAACAGGCTCATCATTTGACTCTTGCCTGAAATACTTGCACAGATCTTATGTTTAGGGCCAAATTACCTGTGGTGTTCAAAGCATCATCATTAGATAGAATTGCTACTTTAAAGATGAATGTATTGCCTAAGGGTTTTTTTTTTTTTTGCTTTTGAATGTTCTCTTATCACCACCAGCATCCATTTTAAAAGAATGGCAGGAAATTATTATCGAGTTTACAGGCCAATAAACTCCCTAGAGTTTCAATGAAAACTTTGTATAAGCCATTGAATATGGGTGGCTTGGACTCCTTTATATGAAAATATATATATTATGAAGCAGCTCTTTTAACCCAACTATTGTTTTGATGCTCTGGAGACAGAGCAATATACAAATACGACAGATTTTTATATACTGCTTTTCAGCAAAAGTTCTGAAAGTGCTGAAACCATGGTATTCTATTCTGCTCCATCCCTTGGTAGATATTAACATAAGATTTCATACACCCATCTTGAATCAAACTTTAAAGTGTGATTAACTCATAGTCTTTCCATAACTGAATATACTCTGATCTGGCTGCTGCTGACTAAAGGGAAAACAGACCTTGTTGGAGCTGACAACGTTTTAAACATAGTGGCTGACATGATGTGGAAAATTACTCAGAGTAGTCCCATTGATACTAAAAGTGCAAGCTGGGCATTGTCTATTAATTTCAATGGGACTACTGTGCATAATTTTCTGCATCATGTCACCCTGTGTGTGGTCTGGTCCTTAGTTAGAGCTGGCGCGGAGCTAAGGTACAAACTCTCAACTCTCAATTTGGCAATCCAATTCTATGTCCCTGTTAATTGGTGGATATGGTTGTATTATGTAATATGGAAGATAGTGTTGAAATTAGACTCTGGATATAGGAGATCCATTTCAGTTCCTTGCTCAGCCATTCAACTGGCATCTTTTTTCACGTGGCTTAACTTCTCCTCCTCCTCCTCCTCATACTTTATTTACGGTCTTTGACCAAAAGAGAAATAAAAATCTTTACATAGTTAAAAGGAAAAATATTAATAGAAAGTCAGTTACACATAAATGGATAACAGCTTTTGATTAATAATAATTACACATAAAAATAAAATAAAATAACGGCATTGGAAAGGCGTAAGTGTATAGGTATAATTTAAAATTAACAGTAAGGAACCCAAAGCTGTATTCTATTCTTTTGAAGTTCTTAATCTGGTGACCACATAACAAAATTTAGCCACAACATATGAAATAGTTGCATCTTTATCTGCTAATAAATATGCTACAACAAGATCCTCAGGTTGTCCCCTCATATCATTTAACAGTGGGCTGATTAATTGAGATCTCAACTTAACTTATCCTGTTTAAGGCCACCATTCGCTCTGAAACTAGTCCTGAACTTAGTGCCAGTAATGTTGAACAGAGAAGCAGTAATCTGCTTCTGGTAGAGTACAGCTCTTTTCATGAGACATCAAAAGGGCAGGCAGGTTGAACTGTGAAGTGTAACTCAACCTTTGTACACAGAACCCAGTCAAGCTTGAACTCTGGATTTCTGCATACTTGCAACCAGTGTTCCCTCTTGCAGGGATCCCCAGATGTTGTTGACTACAACTCCCTGAATCCCCAGCTGCAATGGCTTTTGCTTGGGGATTATGGGAGTTGCAGTCACCCGCATCTGGGAATCCCTGCTAAAGGGAACACGGGTTGCAACCAGTTCATCGTTCACACATAGGTGCAAATTACAAGGAGTGGCTTAAAGGCAGTGGTAGTGTGAAACTAGTCAATTGTGTGTGAATCTATTAAAAATATGTTGATTAAGAATTTGCCCCTGATGAATTTGGTACACTTTATTATACATTATATATAACCTACAAGAATGGTGGGTTAGAAGTCTAAACTTCCAAGAGGCAGTCCGTTTTGGGGGTGGGGTGGGGGGAAGCAGGATTAATAAATAATAATTAACTTTATTTGTTAGCCACTCCGTAACAAATTGTTCTCTGGGTGGCTCACCACAACGCAATAGTTTTTGAAAAGAACCCAATAAAAACAAATCATGAAACAAAATTAATCTAATATTAAAATCAGTAATACCTCTTCTAAGTTGTAGCCTGCTGGGATACGTGCATTTGAAAACAATTTGCTTTCCCCCTTCAGAATTATTCATGTGCAAGTTTACATAGAGCAGCAAAAAGCCCATGCAACCAAAGACCCTCTGACTACCTTCTGGATGGGGCGTTTTATAAATGTAATAAATGAATAAATAAGAAACTAGGTGGCAGCTCTAGTGAAAATTGCCACTGTCTCTGTGGAATTTGTTTGGGTCCCAGGGCATAGTCTGAGGGCACTCGATACAGCCACTTTGCCAAAGCTAAGCTGGCCTATGTCTGCTCCGAGCCTGGATGGGTACCTCATGTATGCTACCTTGGGTTCCATGAGGGAAGAAAAGCAAGCAAATCTCTCATAAGCTTTTTGTGTGGCTGAATTATTCCACCAGTTTTGTATCCTTGCAGCCTTTCTGAAGTACAGCAGGTGTAGGTGTGTGGCAGTGTCCTCTCTCCTGGTTCATTCTTGCAGGGTAGCTGCTCTTCAATGGCTGTTGTGGTATGGTGGGACAGTCCAGCTGGCCCAAGAGCAGGCCGGTGATATTAAGAATGGCTAAGCACTTGAAATACTGAGGTGAATTTCCCCCCTTTCCATTTCATGTGGTGTTTATCATGGTGACTCTAGAGTTGTGTCCCTCAAACGTCTTACTAAAACGAGACTACTAACATTTTCTCTGTGTTTGGAATTGTACCAGCCTCCCCTGCCCCTGTGTGCTTGGAAAAAAAGAAGTCCTTGTTTTATAGCTCATTAATGCCATGCTTTTACTAGCTTCTCGCAGCGTGGCAAACGACTCTGCCATGCAGGATTTTATCGCACAAACCAGGAACCTGTCTGACCTAATGATTCACTATCTGCTTGCAAGATATTCTAGGATGCAGATTCACCAGTACATTCAGTCATTGTTTTGCGCCTTAATTTTGCTGAGCATGTGCAAGGGATTTTCCCTAAAGTTAACCAAATGTGAGGTTAAATTGTCTGATTTACTGGGAGGTTGACAGAAAGTGAACTATATCTGGTTATGTATGAGCCCTCTTGGGAAGGGCAGAGAGCAAGGTACGTGGCCCTTTGTTGGACAGTAGCTAGCTGGAACTGCTTTGGATTCTGCAGAACATCAGTAGTATGTTGTGAAAAGTGACATCCAATCCCTTTTCTATAGCAGCCACTTCCTAAAAACTGGAAGCCACTGAGGTCATTCACACAATCAAAAACTGTGTTTCTCTACTCAGGCTTGGGAGCTGTTTGTGCTCCCAATTTTCATTTGTATGGAAGCAAGGTAGGAGGAAAACCTTGGTAGCTTTTCCTCCTACCTTGCTTCTACATAATCACTTCTACCCAGGTTGTCCTCTTACCTTGCTTTCACACAACCGAAAATTGGGACCACACACAGCTCCCAAACCTGGGTAGAACATAGTTTTTGATTGTGTGAATGACCTCACTTTCTAAAAAATGGAAGCTTTTTGCGGTGGGAGGGGGTAACAAAATTTGTCAGCTGTTCTCCCTTCTAAATATGTATCTTAGCTTAGGATTGCTCTTGCATTAGTGGGATCTCTATTATTTCTGGATACTCTTGCACTTGTGTCCGTACATGCACACCCACCCACAAATTTAGGCTTAACTCACAAGCCAGCTATTTAGGTTAGCACCAATCCTCTCTCTTCAATCCTTTTTGGGCACACAGACAGAGCTTGTAGGAGAGAAGTGGATCTTCTGTCACTTTGTACTGGGATATGCTGATGGTAAAAAACAGTGGGAGCCCTCTCCTACTGCTCAGAAAGCATTCCTGCTGTTTCTTAGTTTTAAAAATGGCAATGGAAAGGAGACATTTGGAGAGGAGATCTGTGCGGTTCTGGGTGTCCTGCTTGCCAGAGGGCTGGGGGCATTCCTCACTGGCAAGTGGATTTGTAGGTAGCGGTGTGTGTGGGGGGGGGCAGGGGTGGGGGGGGAGATGGGGACTGAGCGTTTTCTTTGATTTTATGATAGCCAGAAAAAGTGCAGAATGGGGGTAGTGGCCATAGGACTTCGATTTCTAAGAATCCTGGGTTTCTTTTCTTTTTTTAAAAAAATGGGAAGCCCTTATTTCTTTGAAATTCAGTTGAAAGTGTTTGCAGAATGCCTCCTGAAGAATCTGAGTTGTGAGATGGGTGGCTGAGTCAGGATGTGTACCTACTGAATAGTTCTTTTTGGCTGAAGAATGAGCTCAACTCCACCCTGCCTCTTCTTCTGTAATGAGACGTGTGCAGCCTATGAATTGAACCCTGACAGCCTTTTCCTGATTGACGCTCTTCCTATGCTTAAAGATGGCTGTCTACTTTGCATTTATTTTTCTGTAAGTGCCTAGTGTGTGTATCTGATCAAATGTTTGGGTGCACTTCTTCATTTTTAAATTTTTTGTTTTAGAACCTGTTTAAACTTGTAGTGGATTAAAGCCTTTGTCTCGGAGCAAGCTCACGTGAGGGAAAGAAATGCTGAATCATCCCTGCTGAGCTGCCTGGCTAGGCTTCTCCTAAAATTATTCTGTA
Organism: Hemicordylus capensis; assembly: GCF_027244095.1. NCBI lineage: Eukaryota > Metazoa > Chordata > Lepidosauria > Squamata > Cordylidae > Hemicordylus > Hemicordylus capensis. The sequence continues at coordinate 30,536,539 of NC_069661.1, read as the reverse complement.
TTATTGGTAGGTTCAAAATGCTGCCCCCCCCCACCCACTTTTGTCTACAGAAACTCTCTGGGCTTGGAGTGGGATAACCCAGAAAAGAACTGTCTTGATTTGGCTCTTGGACAAGTACAAAAAACTTCCACATGCAAGCCTACACATGGTGAGAAAACTGACAGCTGTTGAACGTTTTGAGGACGTGTTTGCACCAGAGAAATCCCTCTTCGCCCGCCCTCCTTTCCTGAGTTGAAAACCAACTCAGAGAGGCTAAAAAACCAGTTGTATTCAATTACTACAGACTGCTTCCATCTGAGGCTTTCTCAGCTTTTAGATACAGTTAAGAATACTTAGTAAGATTACAAAAATAGGTTGTCTTAATGCACGCTTAAATGTTTACAGAGGCTTTTGCAATGCTGTAGGTGCATTAAGTGTAGGCTAGTGTTTCTTATTTCAATTACATTACAGGTAAGCTACAATAGAACAGTATCCAGAATATGCAGAGCACACACACCAAAGAAATATAACTTACCTAGCTCAAAGTCTGACTAAACAAACTTTCCCCTAAACTTCCCTTTTCCTTGAACTCACCAAACATCTGATGAGACTTCAAGCCTCCTCTCTTCCCAGGCTTTACAATGATCCTCCTGCAGCCAGCCTCCTTGGCCACATGTCCTCCTATGCACCTCCAGCGTAGCTTCTTTGAACAAAGAACTCCCTCCTTTCTGGCAACAGGTCTCTATATTCTACCCACCTGGTGTGCTGATTGGCTGAGCCCTGGAGTTCACCAGCCTGTCAGTCAATACAGGTATTGACTTCCTCTTAACTCTTCCTCTTAACTCAAGGGGGTGGGGAGGCTGGTCACTACAAAAGTAAACTGGCTTTATGATTGGCAGGCCTTTGTGTCAATCAGTACTATGCCCAGCTCTGCTCTGAAAAGTGAAGTTGTGTACTTTTTTGTGATTGATAAGGGGGAGCTGGCCAATCAGCACTGTGCAAATCTGGCCTCTACTAAAAGCACCACCAGGTCTTCCTGAGTTTGACCTGGGCAAAGAAGCTGTATGTATGTGTGTTGATAGCAGCAGAAATATGTACATGAGTAGGCTCACTGCTAAAGCCTAAGATTTTCAGTGGTTGGTGGTAAGGCTTCAGTGCCCTTGTGTCTTGTCACTACCAAAACCAAAATAATTCTTTAACTAGCAGATAATTGAGAAGACTTTTGAAATATTGATTATATTAACGTATATATCCTGCTAATCAGCCACATAGAGCTCCCATAGCAGATGGCAGACATTAACAATCATTACAGCCTCAAAAGAGTAGAAACTCAACATGGACTTAAAGTATGGCAGAATAAAAAAGTCTTCACAATCCATCAAAGCCATTGGAGAGGGAGCCTGATGGACCTCATGAGTTCCTCAGTCTGGGTGCCATCACTGTGAAAGTCCTGTCCTGTGTCTAAAGCAACCAAACTTCTGACAGCAACAGGATGTGTGCAGCAAATCCTCCAATGAAGATTGCAGTGAATGGGCACTCATGTTAGAAGGTGGTGGTCCTTCAACTATCCTTGTCCCAAATAGTCTAGATAGGGCTTTATGGTCATGATCAGCACTCTGATTTCTGCTTGAAATGATTTGGAAGCCAGAGCAGATGAAACAGAATGGGAGTAGTATGTTCCGAGAATATCAATTTCTGGCAGATCCATTAGTGGTACTACTTAGCTTCCTTGAATAATCTATAGGCAAATTAGATGTGGAATGGTCAATAATTTTGATTAAGGAGGCTAAAATAGAAATGGCGAAATGTTGGAAATCCTGTAAATGTACCTCTATAACAGGCTGAGGGTTGGGGTTAGAGCTGGTTACTTTAAGAGAAGTATAACTAACAAACTCTTATTTATGACTTTGGAAAATGACATAAAATATTAAAAGTCATATTATCATTTGCATTACTACTTAGAAAACACACATTAGCAGCCTTACCTTTCTAACTTTGGGTATCTGTTTACTACCCTGGATATTTGCTATATTTTAATAATAAAATATTTAAAGTATTGCAATAGCAAAATAATTTAGAATAATTCGTGCAAAATAAGATGTTGGAATCATGCTCAATTTGTACAAGTTACATAGCTTGCAGAGTTTTTCTTGGTGAAGAGTCTGGATTATTGGAGGAGAAGCAGAATTTTAATTTTTTTTAGTCTCCATTCCACATGGAAAGCACCCTTATGAGATTGCCTTGTTGTCCATGTGTCCATCCTTTTATGTGCCCCGCTCGAACAACTTTGCTATTCCTGCACCAATTTGCACTGCATTTGGTGCATATGTTGTGCCACATAGGGACACCTGAACAGCATGGTTTGTGATGATGTTGTGCACCCTGACCCAAGATGGTGTTTTCATGGTAGGTAGGCACATTAGTTCATACCTGAACTGCTTGTTTTAGTATGACTTACACACAACCTGATTATTTTCCTCCTCCTCAGTCTAGTGAGGGATGCCCAGGTTTGAAAGTGAGGGATGCCCAGGTTTTCCCCTTGTTTCTGTACTTGTGGGTAATTGGCACAGCTGCTGTTACCATTTTTTTAGCCTAGTATACATATATTTACTTTCAGCTCTTGGCTGCTGTAACAAGTGCCAATTGATGGATTTATCTCCAGATAGTAGGCTGCGATCTGGGCTCTTAAAAAGCTATTGTAGGCAATTCATTAATGATAAATGGGACTCCATAATAACAGCAGCTTCTTTGGCAGCTGTCCTTGTGTAAACCTTGTGTATCGTGGTGTAAGAACTGGGAAAAATGTAATAGTTGAGCATCTACCAAGGAATCTCTGGATCCCAAATGTTTGCAGATTGATTTTCTTGTATAGGAAAAAGAGCGGAAGCACCCCTAAACCAGTTCACTGCAGATGTAATACAAACTCCCCGCAAACCCTAGCTTGCAAATTGGGAGCAAGATCTGAGAAGTTATGCTCCTGTCCAATGTGTATTTTCTGTCATCCTTTTCTCCTTAGCCATGGTAGAGCATTACACAAATGGGCTATTCCCACAATCGCCGGAAAGCGGGCTAAGGGAGCTTAGCCCGCTTTCCGTCGATCATGGGAACCACCGGGCTCACAGGTGAGCCCGGTGCTCCCAAGGCGGCTAGCCAGCCTAGAACACCTTTCCCTTAAATGAGGTTTACGGAGCAAGTGCTGGGTTAACCTCATTCCTTTGCTTGTGTGTTGCTGCGGCAACACATGAGTAGACCCCTGACCGGGGAGCTGCAGCCAGCTTTCCGGGCTCGGGGGGGCTCTTCAGGATGCCCTGAGTGCTTGCACACAGCATCCTGGAACTTCTGGGGGGCATGTGGCCCCCGATCCACGCAGCCCCCATTGGTTCCGATGGAGCTGGCAGCCGTGTGGGCGGCTGATCCGGCTGCCCAGCTACGAGCGGCTGCTGGTTTGTGGGGAGAGCGGGCTAAGCCTGCTCTCCCCACAGAACCCCATCAGGTGCTTTGTATGTGTCGTGTGAAGTGCCCCAAACACTAACCATGGTTAACATTAAACCATAGTTTAAACTTAATCATAGGGGCGATTCTCACGATCAACAAAAATCGGGCTAGCAGAGGCTAGCCCGATTTTTGTTGACCATAAGAACCTCCGGGCTCGCAGCCGAGCCCAGTGGTTCTTGAGTGGGTAACCCGCTCAAGAACCCCTGCTAAAAAGCAGGTTTGCGGAGTGAGCGCTCCAGCAAACCTGCTTTTTAGGATCATGAGTAGCCGCGGCGCACCTTCATGCCATGCCTACTCATGAGTAGACCCCCCGGCCGGGAGGCGAAAAGCCGCCTCCCGGCTCCGGGGGTCTCCCCAGTATGTCCTGGGGAGGCTCGCGCAGGGCATACTGGGGCTTGCGGGGGCTGCGTGGCCCCCGCTCCCCCCACCGGCTCTGTCACGGAGCTGGCCATTGTGTGGGCGGCCAATCCGGCCGCCCAGGGCTCCCTGCCCACTCATCTGCGGGGAGAGCGGGCTTAGCCCGCTCTCCCCGCAGCTGTTACAAAAGCGGGTCTCACGGATCGTGAGACCTGCCTCACTGTTTGAAACCAAAGTTTGAAAAGTAGGTTTGCAAATTCTTCAAGAGGGAGAACCTGGTTAACCTTCACCATGATTAGCATGGGTTCAGAGATAATTCTAAAGTGAATGAGAGACCTATCCTCTAATTCTTTGTGGAGTTCCAAAGTGCTATTTTGATTAATTTGCAATAAACCACAGTTAAAGCTGACTAGGAAATGGAGAAAGGAATTTTCTGAGAAGAAAAAGGAAGGGAGTGTACCTTCTCAAGACTGGCTTGCAATCTGCAAATCTTGTGGCATTGCCCACTGTCATCTGAGGGTGATTTGGAGTAGGGACGGCCCTTGCCCTGTTTCCCACAAACAACCAGAGCCTCCATTCAGCTCTTCTAACACACCACACAGATGATTATGGTTGCTGAGAGCTAAGGTGAGGGAAGGTATTCCAGGAATCGGGAGAGACTTCGCACAGTACACTGTGCTGCCAGCAGTAAGGAGGACCTCATTACATCACAGCCACCCTCTGATTGGCTACAAGGGGGAAGGAGGCAGTGCAAGCCCCATTCAAGCCTTTTTGAGCAAGCGATAATCAAGTGTGCTGTGCAGAATGGGCACATTCACAGATTGCAGTCTCTCTAGCTTCAGCGTGCTCTGACAAACATGTTGGCCAGTAACTGGGACCTGCAAAAACAGGGAAAAGCAGACACACAATCAAGAACCTATGGTAGTGGGCCTACTACTCTTCACTAACCTGGGTTAAGAATGAAGGTTAGCAACAGGATTACCCAGTTTCAGACTACTGGGGCTTGGGAGATTTGCTCTGGATCACACAAGCATGCAACTTGGCAAAGAGGCACCTTTAAACATGGTGATTCTCTTTATTTAGCAGGGGGAGAGTGACTGGCCCTATCCACCCCCAGCACAATACCTCCAGTGACTGTTGCTGGTGTCTATCATGTTTTTTTAGATAGGATCCTATGGGGTTTGGAGGGAAAGGTTTCATTTTAGATTGTGAGCCCTTTGGGGACAGGGATCCATCTTATTTATTTTTTATTTCTCTGTGTAAAGAGAAATTTAACTTTTAATTAATGTTGTTTTAATGGTTTTAATGCTGTTTTAAAATGTTATTTAAAAAATTTTAAATTGTTGTAATGTGTGTTTCTCCTCCCCCCCCCCATTTTTGTCTTAATGAATGTTTTACTTTGTTTTTATTCTGTTGTAAACCGCCCAGAGATGTACGTTTTGGGCGGTATAAAAATGTTTTAATAAAAATAAATAAATAAATAATAAAATAAACCGCCCTGAGCCATTTTTGGAAGGGTGGTATTAATAACTGAATTAATAATAATAATAATAAATATAATATCTGCCACTAACCCAGATTTAGATGATTGTGTGACTAGGCTTAATGTGTTGCATGGAGCCAGGGTTAACACCTGCGCTGGATCAGAAAGTGGGTAATCAACATCTGTTTGCAGAAGAAGAATAAAAGGTGCAAGTGGAAGTCTAGGCTTGGGTCCTCAGATGTTTTTTGGATGATGGAAAGGTCATTGTGGCTGGGGATGATAGGAGTTGTAGTCCATCATACTCGGCCTCAATGGCCTTTTCATCATCTCAAAATGGAGATGGTGAGAATCGTAGTCTAACATCTGGGGTCACAAGGTTGGGAATTGCTCATCTTAAAAAAATAAAAAATAGCATTCAGACACAAAATGAAATAGTCGCTCAAGATATGGCTAATGGGGCTGTATAATATACTGCTTCTGAATAATTACCTGCAAACGGAACCTTATTTTTGTACAGAGAGGAAAGATATGTCGGCTTGTGGACAGTGAAAGGAGGTGTAATCAAATTACTGAAAAGCCAATTATTTGCCACTTTAGGCCTGAACACTTCTATACAATCCAGTTGTGTTTAAATGGAATTCCCCCCCCCCCCCAATCTGTATTTATGTCCATGAGCAGGGATTTGAAAACAAGCTCTTGTTGCTGAAAATCTCTGAGCCCTTTCTCATGATCCTGTTAGCGGGCTAGCTGGCAGGCAGCAGGGAAGGCTGCAAAAGCCCACCTTCCATGCAGATGATCCCCAGGACTGTCTGTGCATGTGGATTGCATGCCCAGACCGTCAGCCACTGCCCCAGGATGCGTCGTGCTGGCCTCTGGATATCCCATAATGCACTGCACCAGTGCACAGTGCATTGTGGGATCCCCCTGGATGGCCAGGAGCCTGTTCCTGTGTCGGTTCTGGCTAGGAGCAGCCAGCACCGACACACGAGCAATCAGCCCAGGTTAAGGGCGCGTTCATGCCCTTAACCTCGGCTAACCGGTGGACTTCCCAGGCGGGTTTGCTGCTGTCAAGCCTGGGCTTAGCTGCCCTAGCCTGGTCTTGGCTGCTCGTGAGAACAGCATCTCTGTATATTATAGTTGGTACTGAAACTCTAAAGTTTGTAATCATAGAAAGAGCAGCTGGGGTTAGCCTCCCCATTTTACATACTTTATACTTGGTTAGTTAGTCCTAATAAAAATACAGCATTGCTTTTAGTATTTCAAGTATAGCATTTTTGTTTTCCAAGTGTCAGTATCTGCCTCTCTGTAGTCCTGTATTACGGATAGCGTAGGCATGTTTATTCATTTGATATGTTTCTGTCTTCTCTTTCAGTTCAGAGACACCTCAAGGTGGTTAACAGTGACGATCAAACAATAAAGATAGCATTAAACAGAACAACAAAACCCACCACAAATATAAAGCCACTGAGAGGCAGCCAAAGATGCCATTGGTTTGCATGCAACCTAAATGCTTGCTGAAATGGCCCAAGTCTTTGCTGCTTGCCAAAAATCGAGCAGTAATGAGACTCGGGATCTTTCTAGACCACAGTTAACTATGGGATATTCAAAGCTTTCGTGCAAGTTCCAAGCACAATCTTATTCCCCATATACATGCTGCTGCTTCCTAAAGACAAGTTTACTCTCTGTACACATGCCAAGAAGTAACCTTGAACAGTTTTTGCAGTTCCACCTGCTGGCCAGCTCTTGCATTCCAGGAAGAATCCACTCTTCTCACCACCTCTTCACTCTTCTCAAAAGTATTAATGGAAAATGGTGAGTTCTTTTTAGAATGGAAGAGCTGGCCAGTAGGTTGTGCTTCAGAAATCTTGTGAGGTCCCTGCTTGGTGCATGTATGGGGGCGGGGGTTAAGATTGAGTTAGGAAGTAGCACCAAAGCCTGCATCAGCGTGTGTTTGGGGAGTAAGATCACACTTGGAATTTATGTGAAAGCTTTGAGTAACTTGCAGTTCATTTGCTGTCTGGAAAGACCTGTGGTGGATTTCTTTTGGAAGGGCATTCCACAGTACAGTACAGTACAGTACAGTACAGTGAAGGCCTTGTGCTGGTATGGGTGATTCCAAAAAGGCTGGTCTGGCTTCTTGCTAGAGAAGAGCAAAGGTTCACCAATCCTTCCTGCTGCCTCAGTCCCTGCATGTCCATGTAGGAACTGCGCATTCAAAGTCTACCTACATGGATAACATTTAGCGTGCAAATGGCTTAATTGAAGGGTCCATATCCTGGATATTTCCTGGGGAATTTATCACACAACCGAGGTCCATGTTCATTGGCTTTTATGCACATAGATTTACTTTGGAAGTTTGGGCCCCATGTAGATCCTGTGTTGGCACATCAAGCAGGCAGGAAAGACAGGCAAGCTCTTGTTCCACTTCACATATTAGGCTGGATTGTCCCTTTTGGGTATCATCTGAAGAACCAACCTTAGATAGTTGGGAAATACAGAGCAGTTGATATAAAAAGGTATGTGTAGTAAAAACTCATGAGTCAGAAGTGACCAATAGCATCATAAAAGGAAGCCTTCCAGTACGCTGATGCAGGTATGCTTGGACATGTCACTGCTTCGCATATGTCCATGGGTATACAGAGTCATCACAGAGCTCAGAGTAGAACTCTCTAGCCCTATTCACAGGTTATGTGACATACTCAGTCTGCGTACTCAGGTACAGAACCATATTCAGGCACAGTTATCCACGTGTTGAATGCAGGTACAACATTTCCTATCTATATCCTGTATTTCAGGAGGCCTGTACCCAGTCCACCGCACCATTCCCATTCCTGGCATTAATGGCACCTCCCTCTAAGGTGCATGGCTGTGCATGCGCGTACACTCTCCAAGCCACCCGCACATCAATCCTTCAGAGCTGCTCACTTGCCCTGGCCCTCCCAGAAAGTGCCACTTCCTCTGTGGCTGCTGCTCTGCCCCCTGCCGCCTTTCCCCCATCGCCTCAGAATCCGACTCTGGTCCTTGCCTGGCTCCAGTCCCAGTCGCTTCTCCCACCCACCGTTCCGTTTTCCTCATAGAAATAGAAAATGTCTAGAGTCAAATTATCTGCAGGCACTGATGGCATCTCCTGGCTATATACCAATGTTTCCGACTCTTAGCTTCAAATTCAACATCTATAAGGGATTGAGATGAGAATTATCGAACAGCCTAGCTTTACTTTATACCTATCTCAATATCTCCCCCTCAATATTTCCTGAGAATTGTGAGTCCCTGCATTCTTTTTTATCTTTTTGGTATCCGTCTTGGTTCCGGAGGTGCTTTTTCCTCCCAAGCTTGGTTGTAAGCCCCCACCCTCGTCTGGCCCATCGGAGATGCCCGGGAGTGGGAAGTTTGGTCTTGTCATGGCTGCCCAGTGTAGGTTCTGCGTCTGAGGCACTTTTGGGGCACATGCATTGGGGCTAGTGAGCAGCGACTAAGCCTCTTTCTGCCCTTCCATCTCATTTTGCAGAGCTGTGGGGCTATGGGGAAGGTGCATGCTCGGGTAAGGACTCCGCCTTTGGCTTGGCTGGTCTGAGGCATGGGGAGATGGAGGTGGCTGCAGCCTTGGGTGTTAGGGGGAGGAAGAAGGGTCAAATGAGCCTCTCCTCTGAATTTTTCCCTGTCACTGCCAGAGTTTCTCCCCCAGGAAATACAGACTCTGCTCTTCCTGTGTTTTGAGCCTTAAAAATAACCTTGGGTGGAGCGCTTCTGAGCATGTGCAGAGCTACTCCTAACCAGAGAAAGCCTTTAAAAAATGTTGTAAGAATAGTGGCCTTGAGGATATGCAAGCAGTCTGTTTTAAACAAAATGATCCATTTCCCAGCCATTTGTAACATCACAGTGCGCTGTAAATAAAGAAGCATGCTGGAAAAAAACTAGTGCTACCTAAGTTGATGGGCTTATACCATACTGTGTGGACCTGGGTTACTCTCGTCCAGGCCGGCACAGTGTCTTCTCTTCTCTTCCAGTTGTGTCTACCTTCTCTCCTTTCTCCAATTCCTTTTTGCCTCCTTTGCTCCCTCTTCCTTCATATATGGTGTGATAGTCATTAATTCCCCGCCCCATCTTGTATAGTTTTGTATTTTTGGTGCTGCAAAGGTTGTCAAATACTGTTGTTCGCACTGTGCTTCTGTTACCAGTGAGTTTAGGCTCCCAGATGCCAGCATGAACCTAGATCCCTGATTTTATTCCCAGCTTGTGTTCATTGCCTCCATGCATGCATAGCCTCTCACCAGTAATCTCTTTAAATTCCCTTTAACCTATCTGTGCATTAAATCAAATATCCTCTTGGGATTTTAATTACTCATCAATGTGGTACATTTGTTTGTTGCAGCACGTGCGTGATTCCAGACACACAGGAAACTCAATACCTGTGTGTTATAGGAGTACACTAGCAAATGTGTTGGAGGCCTTGTTTAGCAATTCAGATTTCTGTTGGAGTGGGCAACTTTTGGTGCCCCCCCCCCCCCCCGCAAACAACATTTTCTAGTACTAAAGTAGTTCTGGGGAGCTTTTGGTCAGGCTGGAGAAACTGCACATGGAAGCAGGTGTAATGGCAATGGCCATTGCTCTGTTGCCACCAACTCTTTTCTCTTTTGGTCCGGCTACCTTGCTTGCTTCTCTTGGCTCAAAAGATCTTCTGTGAACAGCTAGAGAGGAACCTCTCACATACCTGCTGCTGTCTTACCTTTGCTAGGCACAGGTTCAATGTGCCCCGGCAGCCCTCTCCCCCGGCAGCCCAAAATTGTGCGTGCCATGCTATGTGCAGCACATTAATTATTTGTGTGTGTGTGTATGAGAGTTATGTGCACACACTGCCTTTATACTGCCACCCAGAACACAACTCTTTCCACAAACTGATGATAATTAGAGGGAACACTGCCCAGGTCCACTCTTAAAATGAATGCTGGTACAGTTATTCACACAAAAACATGTACGTGTGTATGGACATCTGAACACAGGTACAACATAATAGCTGAATAGAGCTTCTCTCTCTCTCTCTCTCTCTCACTCACACACACACACACACACACACACACACACACACACACCCCAGTTGTTGCAAATTATGGCTCAGCAGGCCATACATTGTCCTGATCAGAAAAAGATCTTTCAGTCATGCTCACTTCTATACTATGTTTAGCTTTTTATTCAAAACTTGGCATATACACATACAACACGAATGGAAACCGAACACTCACATTAGTGAAGCTTGCAGAATTTCAGTAAATAACTGAACAGGTGTTTTTTTATCCCTTCCCACCCCACCCCTGCTCCTCTTTCTAGACTCTTTAGTCAGCACTGTGTAAAATCTGCAAGTCTTCTCCGTGCTTGGCTCTGCAGCATTTGTACAGCACCAAGGGAGCTTCCAGCCTCTGTAACATTTGCAGAGTGGTGCCCATTGACTTTAATGGGAGATGCCTGATGAACCAAATCGGGTACAGTTGTAGGGATACAAGGGGATCCCTCCACGGTGTAGTTTGTGATGATGTCATCCACCCTGATCCAAGATGGTGGACACGTAAGCTTTTGAGGTGCAAGTGGGCTAACCTGTGAACTGCTGGACCGATTTGAACCAAATTTGCTACAGCTATAGGGACACATAGGGATCCCCCAATGGTGTAGTTTGTGATGATGTCATTCACCCCAATCCAAGATGGTGGATGTGTGAATGTTTGAGGAGTGAGTGCACTAACCTGAGGACTGTCTAATTGATTTGAACCAAATTTGGTACAATTGTAGTGAGTGACACACCGGGACACCTAAGTGGTGTAGTTTGTAACGATGTCATCCACCCCAATCCAAAATGGAGGATACAAGAACATTTGAAACACAAGAGCTCTAACTTGTGGACCTCAATTTGAACCAAATTTAGTCCGTTTGTAGAGATAGTGAAAGGAAAGTAGGCAGATTCGTTCTTACTAGAACAACTTGTCTTTAGATCTAGGAGCCACTGCAAAAATTTAAAAGCCAGACAATGGACCCTTGAGGCAATTACCGGACTTAGTGACAAACATTGTGGAAGGGGAGGGTAAATGGGCCTCTCTATCTCCCCTTTACTAGTAGCTTCCTGGTGCCTGGGACTTGTTAAGCCCTGCTATAAAAAGGGGGTGATGGCAACACACATTGCAGAACAGGGTGTGAGAATGAAGAAAATGAGGACTGAAAAGCAGTGTGTATGTTAAACAATCTATAAATGATGCTCATGGAATACAGCAGTAGAGAATAGCTCTTTTGTCTTTATTTGGCCACCAGTCAGGAGGAGAATGTCAGCATTTTTATCATTAGCCCTTGTTAGTACCTCTGTGTCCTATCTCTGGCAGGGCGTTCTGTACATTCTGTGTGTAGAGGCATAATGCTCCTGACACTGGCCTTCAGAAATCATTTGGAGGAGTTTCTTGGACCAAAAGAGGGTTGTGTTCTTTTGCAGGGCTCGCTAAGCCACACACCTAGGTACCATGCTTCTTTTAGTGGTTACAGTGGGGAAAGGGGTGGCTGATGGGTAACGGAGAGGAGAGAGTGAGGGTCAGGTGCTTTTGCAGTGATCTTCTGCTTCCAGCAGCTGCATGAAATTGCAGTGTTATGGCCACAACCACCACCCTGTCTGCAGCCTGGTGGCTTGGATCCCTCACATGCTCGGAGGATTTATAGATTTGTATGAAGCCCTATGGTGCAGTGTGGGTGCTGGCTTGGGGTTGGAGCTTATCTTTCTGTGCTGTGGTGTACAGCGGCCTATATGCTGAGCATGGTTGTGCTGTGACAAGAAAGGTTATATACATGGGCTGTTCCCAGGGTTTAGATGTGGCCAGTAGGAGCAGTGCATAATGCTGGCTCAGGAACACAGCAAGTATGTTTAGGCTGCAGTTGATATGAGCTGTGGAGTGCATTATTGTGAGGTCTAAGGACACAGCCCATAACTGGCATTGGTAAATTGACTATTATGAGAACATTTTAATATAAATGGGATCTTAGCTGATGTAGCAGAAAGACTTGGAGTGAGCAGTGAAGTTTCTGTTTCTGGATTGGAACTCGCCCCCCCCCCGCCCCCGCACTTTAAAAAAAATGTATTGGATTGTCTAGTAGAACTTGTTCTTGTGGCATTTTGCTGCCCTTCAGACATAAATAGGAACAGGAGTTGCAGAATCACATGGAGGACTCTGAACGCCCTCTAAGCCAGGTCCATATGGTCTTCAAGAACTGAGAGAAACATAGACTCAGTTCAAACATTCTTGATCAAATCAAGATAAGAGAGCCAATCTAAGGTTATGACATTTGGACATAACGTTGGTTTGTGCTAACCGTAGTTAAGAATCAATAGGATGTTTGAAATTCCAAACAGAACAGACACACCATGGTTTAGAAAGGTCTTGGAGCTAGTCTTACAAGCAGCAAAAATCGGGCTAGGAGAGCCTAGCCCGATTTTTGCTGCTTGTGTAAACCAATGGGCTCACAGGCGAGCCCGGTGGCTTACAAGCGGCTAGCCCGCTTTTGTAGCCCTCCCCTAAAACCAGGTTTGCGGAGCAAGCGCTCTGCAAACCTGGTTTTACTGTGAGTAGCCATGGTGTGGCTCCGCGCTGCAGTTACTCATGAGTAGACTCCCTGAGGGGAGGTGAATAGCCGCCTCCCGGCTCTGGGGGTCTCCCCAGTATGCCTTACACGCTCACGCAGGGCATACTGGAGATACCGGGGGCCACGTGGCCCCTAAGCTCCACAGCCCCCGCTGGCTCCATCACGGAGCCGGCAATCATTTGGGTGGCCGATCCGGCCACCCAGGGCTCCCTCTCTGCTCATGTGCGGGGAGAGTGGGCTTAGCCCGCTCTCCCCGCCCACCCTCCAAAACCGGGTCTCACTGATCATGAGACCTGGCTCCTTGTCTGCTTTTGTTTTCCAGCTGTTCAGCACTTGGCTTTATAAGTTAACTCCCACTCCCTGGTGCAGCAGCATCTTGAGATAGAGCAATGGCCTTAACTGTGACTTGTCCATGGCTTGTTAATTCAGACACAATGGCAAACCATGGTCGGCATGAAGTTGCAAACCAGCTTCATATCCTTATGTATGGTTTGCTATTTGGTTTGGCAACTCTTGACAAACCATGGTTTGTAAGCTAGCCTAGATTCAGACATCATGCCAAACCATCATGTATGAATGTAGCCAATGCAGTATTTAGAAGCAGTTCTTCTTGGAGACCCTGAGAGAGTGCTGGGATAATGCTGTTGCTTGATCTGAAGTGAGCATGAGAGAACATCCTTAAGACTCTGGTATGTCTTGATTCTTGTGTGTAAAAAGAGAGAGAGAGAGAGAGAGAAATGCACTAGATATCAGAAGGCATGTCTCATGGTGATAGGTGATGTATTCATTTTTCAATGGTGTTGGGTTGTTTATGCTGTAGGTTTTTTATGTGGTTGTAGAAGAGCTTAGCTATGAGCTTTGAGATAGCATGGGGCTAATCATCTTAAATCTTGACCTACTTTGCAATACTTCACATTGTGAACAAAGAGAGATGTTGGCCAAAGAGAGATCTTAGTGGTAAGACCACAGCATCAAGTGACCAGCATGAATGCGTAAACCAGTCTTCCAAAGTGTGGTAAGTTTGCTCTTTGCGTTTGTGAATGAGGCACTGCAGATTTAAAACTAGATGGTGTCAACATAGCATTTCTAACACAATGCTTTTCAGTGGAGCTGTGCATTTAGCTATTATTTAGTAATCCATTGTAGAGAAATGAGAAGTTCATGTACATGTGTGAGCTAGTCCTGAAAAATGCCTGCAAGGGGTGGTGTTTGGTCATCTTGACAGTTGGCATTGAGGCATTGCAGTAATGACATAGTCACCATTTGGGATCTTTGCCGAGTCAGCTGTTTATCTGTTCACCTTGTGGTAAGATTGTCGTCATGAAGAGGTTTTATGGTGTCTCAGAGACAGGATGTATGTTCAACAGATGTATCTGCTGAATAGAGGTGTATAAAATTAAGCACAGTGTGGATATACAGAAGTTTTTCTTCCCATCTCATAGGAACCTGAGGTTGAAACTAAATGTTGGGAGATTGAAAACACACAAAAAGAAGTATTACTTTACACGATGTGTAGCTAAATTATGGAATTTGCTGTCACTGGGTGTGGTGATGGCCACCGATCTAGATGGGTTTAAAAGGGGATTAGACAGACTAATGGAGGATAGGGGTATCAATGGCTGCTAGTATTGGTAGCTATGTATTTCCATCAGGATCAGTGGGGGCATGCCCCTGAACACCAGGTGCTAGGGAACACCAACAGGAGGGGGCAGTTATCCTCTTTCCCCTGCTTGTTGGCTTCCCTGATGTACCTGTTTGGCTATCACATGAAGCAGGATTCTGGACTAGGTGGACTTTTGGGCAGATCCAGCAGGGATCCTTATTTCATGCATGACGGCATTCTACCATCGTGTGAATAGCCTCCCTATCTTTTAATGATGATGTACAAACAAGGCCTAGGATGAAGTATATTGGGTACTGATGGCAGCATTTTTGCTGCCACTTGTCTTCACAGTGGTTTCAGGTAGTCAAATAGGTTTCTGTTCAAGACTGGGATAAGGACAAATATTTTGCTGCAGTTGTTGTTCAGCAACCCCATTGGGCTATCTTGCACATGATTTGGCATCTATGCCACATCCTTGCCAAACTGGTGCATGTCTTCAGAGAGTCCATCATACAAGAGCAGATATGCTGGAGAGAAAGAAGAAGTAACTGGCAAAAATGTAAAAACTCTGTTGGTTCACAAGGAATGATGTATCACCTATTCTGTGGAGAGCTATTAAAGAGATGGTGAGGTCATTTACACAACCAAAAACTGTTCTACATGGGTTTGGGAGCTGTGTGAGCTCCCAATTTTTGGTTTCATGGAAGCAAGGTAGGAGGAAAACCTGGGTAGAAGTAATTGTGTGGAAGCAAGGTAGGAGGAAAAGCTACCCAGGTGTTCCTCCTACCTTGCTTCCACACAATCACTTCTTCCCAGGTTTTCCTCCTACAGTACCTTGCTTCCACAAAACCAAAAATTGGGAGCTCAGACATCTCCCAAACCTGGGTAGAACACAGTTTTTGATTGTGTGAATGACCTCGGTGTATGTTATATAAATCATGTGATTGTAAACTATCAGTCTTGAATCTGGAGTCATTTGGCAGCAATTCTGGATGTCTTAGAACCAGATACTTAGATTTATTGTTGCTTCAGTGCCAGGGATCCAGACTGAGGTGGTGTCAAGATTTTTAAAACACTTGGAAGTAAGCTTAGCAATGGTATATAAGACACCAGGGCTGCCACATGTACCAGGGCTCAACAAATCCCAGGTCCCAGCTTGTCATAACACCTGGAAATTTTAGTGCGTGTGCCACTTGAATGATTGGGCAATAGATGGATGTGAACAGGAGAAAGCGGAAGCAGCAACCCACATCTCATGCTACCTCCTGCTCCTTTCTGTCTGTCACTTAAAAAAACAAACACATTTATATCCCACTCTTCCTGCATGGAACCCAGGGTTGTATACATGGTTATATTTATCCTCACAACACCAGGATGCCACCGTGCCTCAAGGAGGCGGTGGTAAGACCACTGTTAAAAAAGCCCTCCCTCCAACCTGGACAACTATAGACCGGTCTCTAACCTACCCTTTTTGGGCAAGGTGATAGAGCGTGTGGTGGCGTCCCAGCTGCAGAGGGTCTTGGATGATACGGATTATCTGGACCCTTTTCAGTCTGGCTTCCACCCCGGGTATGGGACTGAGACTGCCTTGGTCGCTCTAGTGGATGACCTACGCCGGGAACTAGACAGGGGGAGTGCGTCCCTGTTGGTTCTGCTGGACCTCTCGGCGGCGTTCGATACCATCAACCATGGTATCCTGGGCTGCCTCTCGAGTATGGGAATCGGAGGCACTGCGTTGCAGTGGTTCCGGTCCTTTATTGGGTGGAGGGTCCAGAAGGTGGTGCTGGGGGACTACTGCTTGGCTCCGTGGCCACTGGCCTGTGGGGTCCCACAGGGTTCAGTCTTGTCCCCCATGCTGTTTAACATCTACATGAAACCGCTGGGAGAGGTCATCTGGGGACTTGGACTGAGTTGTCAGCAATATGCGGATGACACTCAGCTCTATCTCTCCTTGTCATCTGGTCCTAGGGAGGCGGTGGATGTCCTGAATCGGGGGCTGGAGGCCGTGATGGGTTGGATGTGGGCTAATAAACAGAATTGAATCTGGACAAGACGGAGGTACTGTTGGTCAGTAGGAGAACCAATCGGGATGAAGAGATTTTTGGAAGCTCAGGTGGAGGCGGTGGCCAGGGGTGCCTTTGCGTGGCTTTGGCTAGTGCGCCAGCTGCATCCCTTTCTCGAGAAGGCAGATCTGGCCACGGTTACCCATGCCTTAGTCACGTCATGGCTGGATTACTGTAATGTGCTCTACGTGGGGCTGCCCTTGAAGAATATCTGGAAACTGCAGCTAGTGCAAAACGCGGCAGCTAGGGTTTTATCCGGAGCTGCCCGGTGGGAGCACATCACACCCATCCTGAAAGAGCTGCACTGGCTGCCAGTTCGTTTCCGGGTCCAATTCAAGGTGCTGGTTTTGACCTTTAAAGCCCTTAACGTTTTGGGCCTGGGGTATCTGAAGGACCGCCTGCTCCCAAGGGTTGCTGCCCGCTTGACGAGGTAATCTGAGGGGGCTCTGCTCCGGGTGCCTACAAAGAAGGAGGCTCGCCTGTCGTGCACTCGGGACAGGGCCTTCTCTGTTGCTGCCCCCAGACTTTGGAATGCTCTCCCAGTGACCATTCGCTCCTCGGTTTTTAGAACCGAGTTTTTAGAATCACAGTTTTTAGAAAGCTTGTTAAATCTTGGCTTTTTACCCAGGCTTTTACATGACTGTTTCTATTGCTGCTTCTACTGTATGTGTTTTTACCCATTTATAGTTTTTATGCTTGTATTTTATAGTTTTTAAGTTAGATTTGTATTATATTTTTAGCTTAATATTTTAATTGTCATTTTTATTGTATGTTTTTAACTTTTGTAAACCGCCTTGGGGTTGTTTTTAATGAAAGGTGGTATATAAATTCAACAATAAATAAATAAACCCTGTGAGGTAGGTTAGACTGAGAAATATGTGACTGGCCCAGAGTCACCCAGTGAGTTTCATGACTGAATGGGGATTTATACTCTGGTCTCCCCAGACCTAGTCCAACTCTCTAACCACTACACCACACTGGCTCAGGCAGGCAGACATAAGGAGGGGGAAGCAAGGTGAAGAGTCTTTCCTCCCACCATGACATGGAGGACATTGTTGAGGGTAAGCAGCAAGTCCACTCATCTCTTGTGAAGCGGGGAACCTGGCTGGCTGGACTCATTTCCACATTATGGACTTTATTGCTTCTCTCTGAATATACAATTGTTCTATCAAGATTTTCTATTTTACTTGCACTGAATATATTTTCTACCATAGAATCATTCGACTAGATTGTGTTTATTTTTTCCTTATTGGTCAGTCTGGTGTGGGAGCTTCTTGGTTTCTGGTGGCCGGATGGCACACCAGCATGCACACACAACTCATGAAGACATAATGGACATTGATTGATTGATTAAGTGTTGTCAAGTCGGTGTCGACTCTTAGTGACCAAATAGATAGATTCTCTCTAGGATGATCTGTCTTCCACTTGGCCTTTAAGGTCTATCAGTGGTGCATTCATTGCTGTCATAAATGAGTCCGTCCACCTTGCTGCTGGTCATCCTCTTCTCTTTCCTTTAACTTTTCCTAGCATTATGGACTTCTCAAGAGAGCTGGATCTTCGCATAATGTGTCTGAAGTATGATAGTTTGAGTCTGGCCATTTGTGCCTCGAGTGTAAATTCTGGATTGATTTGTTCTATGATCCATGTGTTTAGTTTCCTGGCTGTCCATGGTATCCTCAAAAGTCTTCTTCAGCACCAAAGTTCAAAAGCGTCAATACTTCTTCTTGCTTGCTTCTTCAAAGTCCAGCTTTTGCATTCATAGAATGTCCTGGGAAAAACCATTGTCCAAAGAATTCTAATCTTTGTAGGTGTAGACACGTAACAGCATCCAAATATCCTTTCCAAGGCCTTCATTGCAACCCTACCAAGTGCTAGTCTGTGGCGTATTTCTTGACTGCTGGATCCTTTACTGTTGATGGTCGATCCTAAAAGGCAGAAGCTGTCCACCCCTTCAATGTCTTAATTATCAGTTCTGAGGCTGGTTGCTGTACCCATTGTCATTAGTTTAGTCTTCTTTACATTTCGTCGTAGTCCCATTTTTTTCACTGTGCTCCTTGACGTTCATTATAAGTGCTTGCAGATCATCCACATTCTCAGCTATCAGAGTGGTGTTATCAGCATAGTGCAGATGTTTCTTCCTCCAATTTAAAAACCTTTAAAACTTTAGTGATAATGACAAAGGCATCATTTTGTGGGAGAAGGCAATGGGTAAACCACTCCTGTATCTTGCCAAGAAAACCACATGGATAATGGACATACACAAACTAAAAGATGGACAGAAACAAGACCATGCATGAATGAAAACTATAAACTAATGCAAATAATGAACATACATAGAACAATTCAGGGGGAGGGAGGGAGGGAGGGGAGAAGAACGTTACCTTCATTTAAACTAGACCTCTGAAAATGAGTCTGAATTTTTCAACTGATTCCTAGATTCAAAGAAAATTAGTCGGGAGATATTTCTGATATACTAATGAGAATAGCAGTGCTGGCACCAATGTACCTGGATTCTTCATTCATCATGTCCCCAGTTTGCTTGGTTTGGGGAAGCAAAGTGTCTGTGTGTGAAAGAGAGAGAGAAGCTAGGAGAAGTGTGCAGAGCTGTGCCTCCCTCTACCAGACTTCATCCTAACCTATTTTTGGAGAAGGATGCAAGGAGGGAGGGTTGAGAATAGAGATGGAGACTCCCCACTTTGTGCCCCTCTGGCTTCATCAGTGCACACACAGCTGAGCATTGCTGCAGCCTGGGTAGGACGTAGTGGAGGTATACACAAAGGGAACCACATTCATCACCCCTGTATGGGGAAGGGGAGGCAGTGATGGGAAATTACTTGGGCTTTTTGTGCACATGGGGTCTAAGTGCTCTCATTATGTGGGGAGGTGCGTGCCTGTCTTTGTTTCTAGGCAGAATCTGCATCCCTAATGAGGGGCCCCTGCTGCGGCAATCTCCTCCCTGCTGCAGCCTTTAGCTTTACCACTGCTGGGAGAGGGCACCAGAAGAGGCTTGTTCGTGGCCCCAGTGACAGCCATGCATTTTCCTGTAGCAGCAGCTGCTGCTGCTCCCTCTCCCTAAATGAAGGGCATAAATCTAAAACATGCTGTTGTTTGCCCTGGGGCCACGCTTGAAATTCACTGCAGATATGATTTGGATATTTAGAATGCCTTGAATTGCCTTTGGAGGGAGAAGAAGCTGGAATGCTTATGTTCTAAGATTGTCAATATATGTTGATGCTCAGTGGCTTAATGGGCTGCGTACAGAGACAGTTAGTCTCAAATCACAAGTCTGCATCTATAGCAAACCTTGATATTTTTTTTTTCCAGTCACAGGGGGAAGCATATTCTTCTGTTCTTGATGCCTGGGTTTTATAAATAAGCTTAAACTGCCTCTCCTTGCAGCCCTTTACAGGGATATTGCCTGGTCAGATCTGAATCCACTTGACCGTGATTCTTTTAATTGCAATAAAAAGGCCCTTTATCTCTCTCTGATGGCAAACTCTGAAAGTTCGTTATGTTTTGGCAATGTAGTAATATACCTTATGAAGTAAGGGCTTGCCCATATAGCTTAGGAGCTAACAACGAGTTTGCTCATTAAGTATTTTGCTTCCTTTATAGAATTCCTAGAGAGGAGTTGTAAGGTCTGTACAGGGGTCAGAATGATAGGCTGGCCAGACTATTGCTGAATAAGTAACACATTTGTTCAATGATGGAGGTTAATACATTACTTTAAAAGTGGCCCAGCTTGCTGTTTAAGTAGCTCTGTTTGAACAAGATTCTGTGGACAGCAATGCTGCTGATGGAAGGGGTGATAAATCTTCTGACCAAATCCTATTTCCTCTCCCCACTGTACCCCTTTATCTTATTTTCCTCAATGCCAGTGCATTGTTGCAATGCAGTGCATGCTTGTGATTTTTTGTTGTTGGGGTGGTGAGTGGCGTAGCTAGGGGAACAGGGGCCCTGTTTGCCACTGTCCCTGGTGGCCCTGCTGGGGCTTGGGGGGGTGGGCACGTGCAGCATGTGTGCACCAGTGATGCCCTGTTGCATGTTACATTGTGTGCAAAGGAGTTGTGGCTAGAACCCTGGTAGGGCTGCGCAAGCTCTCCGAAGCTTGTTCCCAGCTGGCATTTGCTTGCTGGGTAAGCGTGTTTTCCTTTCCTCAAGGGCCTTGAGAGCCCTCGGAGCTCATTTCCTAACCATGTTCATTGCTGGGAGCATGTTTCGTTCACACACCAGGCATGAACTGGGATGGGAAATGAGGACCAACTGGAGCTTGTGGTGAGGGGCGCTTCAGATGTCCCCCACAGGAGATGGGCGGCTTGGGTTCTTTGAACTTGGGTTCTTTGAACTCCCTACTATCCCTGGGAGTGGTAGAAGATAGAGCTGGATATGTTGGCAGATCTCTGGGTAACCTGGCAGTATATCAGCAAGAGCTTCTGACTCCCAATTGTTTAACAAGGAGGAACAACAATGGTTGGGAGGAAGTTCTCCTCCCTCCCAAATTAGGCTGGCGAAATAAAGCAATCTTGAGGGAAAACCAGGGGTGGGTTTTTATGTGGATGGTCTTTCAGCTCTGTTCTGGTACTGTAAATATTCCTGAGCTGAGCGTGTGCTTGGAGGCACCTTGTGTCTTCGTTCTAAGTATGTGCCAATCGTCTAAGTCAGTATTTTTCACTGGGCTCTGTTTCGTAGACATGGGTTCTGGCAAGGGCATTGCTAGGTGCTTCAAGAATCTGGGCCCCAGCCCCACAGTCCCCCCTTTCCATAATTTAATGCAATCATTCCCTTCCAAGAATAATTACCTTAAAAAAAATCTAATCTGATAATACAGCACCTATGAAAGTGGAAGCAGCGGAGAGCTAGGTGAGGCTAGGAGCACTCTCCTGTGCTCTGTTTAACCTTGCCAATCCAAGAATAAGAGTTCAGCCTGTTCTGGATGTGGTTGTATTCCCCTTGAAGACCCTGTATACACTTAGAACATAATGAGCCCTTTCTCACAACCAGTGAGAAAGGGCAATAGGATTAGCGGGAAGGAAGCCCTGAAGTGCTTACCTCCCTGTACACAAACAGTTCCCTCTCCTTGGGTGGGCGGATTGCCCACCCAAGTGAGCACCGGCTGCTGCCAGTAGCTCTGAGGGTGCGGGTGCCAGTGTTGTGGGAGAAAATCCTCTGGAACTATGCCCTCCTGTTTGATTCAGCCACTTGCGTTCATCCTTCTGCCACATGGATAGAGAATGGGGCGTCTTGCCAGAACCAAAGAGGATTAGACAGAGTTCCCGCAATTATACTTGTTGCCTGACTGAATGAAGTCAAATGCAGCAAGGATGCATGCTCAAAAAAAAAAAAGAAAAAAAGAAGAAGAGGTACAAGCCAGAGTGTCTGGCTGAGACTGCGCGTTGAAGCTGCACAGTTGACCAGTTTATATAGGTTTCAGCAAACAAGCATATCAGTAAAGCAATTAATATATGCCATTGGTAATTAAACATACACATTCCAGAGATGCTATTTAGAGCCTGGGAAGATGAGTTACTACTTGGCCTTCCTGATAACCTTACTCCCTATCAGTTTCTGGTGCCAGGGATGTCTATTTTTGCTTGAGTGAGGGATTTGGCTAATGGGCTAGTTGAATACTTATGTTATCTGTCTCCCGACAGGTTCTGGCATTTGTTATTTCTGGCCTCCTTTCTCACGTTCTTGAGAGGAGCCCCACATTTCTGGTTTGAATACTTCTCCTGACTCGAACAATTTTCTTTGTTTCAAGCCTAGTGGCTCTGTAATCTGTTAGGGACATGAACAAAACTAACTTTTATACACTTACTTGATACACTTTTATAAGCTTGGATTAAACAATTCCATATCACCAAGACATTTTGCCCCGTGTTGCATTGTCCCGTGGAGCTCCAATAATGCACTGTGTGAGTTTGTGGTGCATTATGGGGATCCCCCTCCCCAAGCCTGCTAGCAGTGGCTGCTTGCAGGTTGATGAGATTTGGGTTTGTGCTTGCTCCCTTAACCTCATAGAGGGAGGCTCCATAGGTGGGTTTGCTGCCGCAGTGCCTCCAGGATCGGGCCCAATCCTGGCAGTACACATGTGTGTGCAAAACCAGCCTGGGCTTCCTTTGCCAGTTTTGCATGTGTGTATGAATAGCTTCAATGTGAGAATAGCCCTTTGATCACTGGTGGGTTTTTTTTGTAGGTGTGTTTTGGCTGGTTTGTTTGTTTTTTAAAGGTTGACTACATTGAGTTATATATATTTCGAAAGGCAGGGTATAAATTTCTTGAATGAATAAATTTCTGTTCTTCCCTGTTCTTTCCCCCCCCCCAAATTCAATTTTTATTGATTTTAAGAATAACAATATTATCATTCATTAAAAATACACACAAAAAGGGAGGACTTCCCGCTCACATTTCTTCGTGAATCAACAACTATAAAATTTACCCTTGCTATGATAATAAATCAAAACATAAGTTCAAACCCTTACAAACATAATTAATCTAACCAACCTGCGATTTATACTAAATTTCAAACCCTGCTGTCAAGTCCATAGTAGGAAAGTAATTCTTTAGATACAACAAAAATGGTTTCCAATCTTCTTTAAAACATTCCAAGTTTTGATCTCTCAATAGTGCTGTAAGTTTTGCCATCTCCGCATATTCCAAAATTTTTATCAGCCAGTCTTCTTTTGAAGGCAGTTCTGTTCTTCCCTGTTCTGAGGGTCCAGTATGGGTTTAACCTTTAGTAAAGTAGCAAGAAGAAGAATCTGCAAAAACCATTTCATGGCTCCTGTTTCAGTCATCTATGGGGAAGTTCAAGGGAGATCTTCTATAGGGCGCTTTCTAGATTAAACCCTATAATAGGGGTAAAATGCTTTGGCTTGGCAGGATCTCATTGAAAACGATCCCCAGATTCTCAAACTCCTACAGTGGGAAAATACAGCTACTTTTTTGCGATGCACATGCAATGTTGTAGCACTATATTGCAAAGATAAAATCCGAAAGAAGGCTTTGGAAATGTGAATGGCACCTTGCTGTCAGCGCAGGAACTGCAGTGTCACAACGCAGGAAGTACGGAAGCACACTTAGCAGATCCATAGTGACACTGTTGTAGGGTTTAATCTGGAAAGCACCCAGGATGATTTTCTTCTAGAGAAGATATCTCTGAAGGTTGGGCTTCAGACCTGTGCATGCCTACCTGAGAACAGGGCCCATTCAACATGCTGTTATTTACTTCTAAGTACACATGCATGGACAGTGCATAGGATTGCTCTGTAAGGTTGTTTTCGTAATAATTTTGTTTCAGTATTTACAAAAGCTGAATCGGGTATTACAAGTGAGTTGTGGTAGACCCAGTTTAGCACTGATTCTGATCATCCCTCTGCCTCTAATCCAGATTAGCTCTTTGCCAGCCAAATCAAAACTTCAGCTTTTTTGCATACTCACTTGAAGGCAAAACTGGCTTTCGTCTCCACCCTGGTGGGAGGGTATGATTATTTTCCCAAGCTTTCAGAAGAACTACCTGACCATTATTGTAAATTGTCCACCACTAATGAGCAGCCATAAACACTTTGAGCCTCACAGAAGCCCAATCAAGTGAAAACACTAAGCTGCTTCTGTCCTCCTTCTCGCCCACACAAATACTTGGCTATTAAAAGTTGGCTGGCCTAAATAGGAATGCTTTTAAAGCAGTTTTGAAAAGCTGTTTGTGCTTTGAATTTCCAAGGGCAGTGTGTGGAGTTGGTGCATGGATAATAAAATCAAGAGGGTGCCAGTGACTATGATCAGATGTGCAGGGTTCAGGTCCTCTTGTGCTTTATAAATTAAAACTGCAACTGTGAATTGTCTTGAACACTTTATAGGAAACCGATACAAACCCCAAATTGTTCCAGGATGTCCAACAGTATCGCTTGAAATCCACTTATATTGCAGTAACTTGAGCTCTATTCAGACATTATACTGGCATGATTATGCCAGTATAGTTAAGCTGGAGAGTGTTTTCACTGTTCCGCCATTTATAAGTCCTGAACATTGTATTGCTTATAAAATCAAAACCATTTGTCTAACCTACCTGGCCATTGGCACACATTCACTAGGTGACAAGAGACACCTCCCTTGCAAATTTGGTGAAAATCTGTTGGAAAATGGCTGAGATAAAGCAGTTTAAATCTTTTCTCTCTTCAACAGGGGTTTAAGGGTTGGTGACATTTTTTCTGACTCAGGAAGTGGTATTTAAATTATTTTCTAGTCAGTTTGCATAGTTTCAGCCTTTAGACTGCATGCCAGAAAAATGATTTTTGTATACCCCCCGGGACCCAATCAATGGTTATTTCACAATTGATTCTCAAAAGTTGCATTTTAAGAAGCAGAAAAATGCATCTTTAGTGCTAAAATAGTCTGTGCAGGAAGTATCAAGTTTGCGGTTACAGTCCCCAGAGCACTGCCCACAATAAACATGGTGGCTGACTCACAGCTCTGCTCCTTGAGCTGCCCTGACCCTGCTCCTCTGGCCTGATGGCTACTCAATCACCTCAGGGCCACACCACCGTGCTCCAGCGCTGGCCTCCTTGTCCTTGCCGCTCTGCCCCTCCAGCTGCTCTGCTCCTATTGCTCTGATGGCGCTCATACATGTGCGGACAGCTTTCCTGTAGGGTGGAGACAACCTTGGTCAGCCTGATGGATGATTTCTTCCAAGGAATGGAGAGAGGGAGCGTGACTCTATTGGTTCTTTTGGATCTTTCTGTAGCTTTCAATACTATCGACCATGGTATCCTTCGGGATCATCTGGGGGATTTGGGAATAGGTGGTACTGCTTTGCATTGGTTCTGTTCCTGTCTCTCTGGTAGATTCCAGATGGTGTCGCTTGGAGATAGTTGCACTCTGAAACTAGAGCTATTGTATGGTGTCAGGGCTGCATCCTATCCCTGATGCTTTTTAACATCTACGTGAAACCACTGAGTGAGATCATCAGGATATTTGGAGCAGGGTGTTATCAATATGCCGATGACACCCAAATCTTCTTCCCCATGTCATAATCATCAGGAAATGGCAAAAAACCCTTAAATGCTTGCCTACAGGCAGTAATGGACTGGATGAGGGATAATAAATTGAAGCTGAATCCAAGCAAGATGGAGGTACTCATGGTAAGGGGTCATACTTCGAGGGATGCGATAGATCTTCCTGTTCTGGACGGGGTTGCATTCTTCCTGAAGGAACAGCCAGCGTGGTGTAGTGGTTAGAGTGCTGGACTAGGACTGGGGAGACCCGAGTTCAAATCCCCATTCAGCCATAATGCTAGCTGGGTGACTCTGGGCCAGTCACTTCTCTCTCAGCCCAACCTACTTCACAGGGTTGTTGTGAAAGAGAAACTCAAGTATGTAGTACACCGCTCTGGGCTCCTTGGAGGAAGAGCGGGATATAAATGTAATAATAATAATAATAATAATAATAATAATAATAATAATAATAATAATTAATAATAGCTTGGGAGTGCTTCTGGTCTCAGGCCCCACTCTGGTTTCTCAGGTTGAGGCTATGGCCAGGAGCGCTTTCTTATCAACTTTAGTTGATATGACAGCTGTGTCTATTCCTTAAAGATAATGATCTCAAAACTGTGGTGCACTCTCTGGTAGCCTCTAGGCTTGACTACTGCAATGCACTCTACATGGGGTTGCCTTTGTATGGAATCTTCAGTTGGTTCAAAATGCAGTGGCTAGATGGGTCTCTGGGGTTTCTCGGAGAGACCATATTATGCCCATTTTAAAGCAATTGCATTGTCTACCAATAGGTTTCTGGGCAAAATACAAAGTGCTGCTGATTACCTTTTAAAGCCTAAACAGCTTAGGACCAGGCTACCTGGGAGAGCATCTTCTTCTGCATGATCTCCACCACACATTAAGATCATAGAGAGAGTTCCGTCTCCGTATGCCGCCAGCTCGTCTGGAGGTGACTCAGGAATGGGCCTTCTCGGTAGTTGCACCTGGGCTGTGGAATGCGCTCCCTATAGAGATTTGTGGCTTAACATCTTTACCAGCCTTCAAAAGAGCCCTTAAGAAACACTTTTAAAAGCCTGGCTTTTAGTAATTTTTGAATGTTTTAAATTGCTGTCTTAACAGTTTTTTAAATTTTGTCATTACTGTGTGTGTTTTCATGAACTGCCTAGAGCCTTTGGAATCGGGCTGTATATACATTAAATAAATAATAAATAAATATTGCCTCTAGACCAGGAACATACTTGAGTTGTGCACCCCAGGAGCATTTCCAGATGAGGCTTTTAGTTCACTTCTCCTCCAGAATGGAGGGTGTGCATTCACATATTGGCCAGATTTACTTCAAAGTCCCTGTGAGCTATCGGGGAGCCCTCCAGACACAATTCGGGTTTTTCATTTCACGTTACAATGTAGCCCGATTTCTGTCTGGGGTAATAAAATCCACTCTTTGCTTAGTTTTTGTGGGGCAAATTCGAACTTGCAGTAAAGCCTCGCAGTAAGCCAGCTGTCTGGAAAAGCTCCTGGTAACCCTTTCCATTGGATATCTTTCCTAGCAACACAACTCTTCTTTCAAAATATGGCAAACTTTACTGTAAATATAAACACCACAGAAAAAAAATGAGGGCTTTTTAAACCTTTCAGAAGTTCAGGGATATTTGCTGATTAAACGGCTAAGAGAAACAAGGACAGGAGAAGGAGAATCCCTTCCAGCTCTGCGATTGGTGTTGCCATTCCTAGATTTCTTCCTCTACCTCCTC
This sequence comes from Hemicordylus capensis, assembly GCF_027244095.1. Taxonomy (NCBI): domain Eukaryota; kingdom Metazoa; phylum Chordata; class Lepidosauria; order Squamata; family Cordylidae; genus Hemicordylus; species Hemicordylus capensis. The sequence goes on along the minus strand of NC_069661.1, from coordinate 30,509,213 downwards.
CAAAACAATTATGTTGGGTTACAACTGGGAATGTGACCCAGACTGGAGTCTTTGCTAACAAGCTTGTTTAAAAAGCTCAAAGTGGTAAGTACACAAACATCTTCCAAAAGATATGGACCGCAAGGTCATTTTTTGCAAGTTGCATAAACTGTATTTATATAGTCCCACAAATATAACAAGCCTATTAGGATCTTGTACCGAAGAAGAAGAAAGAAAAAAGAGGTTCAATCTCCCTTGATTATCTGTTTTAATGAGCCTTGAAAAATGGCCAAAAGAGTCTTCGCTGTTTGGAGAAAACTCAACCCTATGGAAACCCTTAATTAACAAAACATACAGTAGAAAAGACATTATTTGACAAGAAGTCCAGACCTGTGCTAATGAATCTGGAGGCACTTTTGATCACTTGCAAGTGAGAGAGATCATGGTTAGCTTGCCAGAAAGCAAGCCTCTGTCTTCTGTTTGAAAAATATCTGTCCCAAAGGTTCTAGAAACAATAAAATATTGCTTAGCAGCACTTCCAGAATTCTCAACTCTGCAAAACTCTTCTAGTATATGCCATACCTCATGACTACTTCATTATGGAAGTCTAAAAATAAAGAATTTCAGTATGCAGACATCTGAAGCTTAACACTTCTTCACTGATCTTGTAAATCTCTACAAATTTGGCTGAGCATTTCATAACTTTTCTGTTAATCCAGGTTTGCTTCCTTACCCTGTCTTCCTGCTTTTTTGATATGTAGAACTGATTAAATCAAGTGTTTTGTTGCTATATAAACAAAATAATAATTTTGTTTATATATAAGCAAAACAACTCCTTGGTGTTTTTAGAAAAGGTGGGGAAACAAGGGGGTTGGCTTGTGGATTTCAAACATCGGTATCCCAGTCCTGGAACAATTGAATGTAGTGTCACAAGGCACAACATGTTGCTTGTGTAAATTAAGCAAGAATTGTTTTCATTTAAAACTTCGTTTAATTGATTGCAGTATCTGTGCCTGCTTAAACAACGTTATCCCAGCATAAGAACTTCTGCAGTGTTGATCTTCGGTTTACATGTTCAAGGAGTGTGTGAAGGGGCTGAAACTAAATGCAAAAATCAAAACTGGGCAATATCAAAAGTTTTATTAATCAAAGCTGGATTAATTCAGCAGCTTCTTGAAAGAAAATAAAGGTCTTGCCTTTGGGTTCAGACCAGAAGTCTGTCTGTCTCTCAGCATTCTGCTTTTAACAAGTGGCCAGCCAGGTGCCCCTGGGGAAACAAAAGCTGGGCTCAGAGGCAATCCTATCCCCTGTTTGGTTGGTTATCAGATGCTGGGGATACTGCTCGTGGACATGGAAGTTCCATTTAGTTTTCATGACTAGGAGGCAATGGTAGATCTATCCTCCACTGATCTGTCAAATCCTTTTTCAAAGCTAGCAACCATCATTTCATCTTGTAGCAATTCTCCATGTTGAAATTGTATTGGTGGCAGTTCAAAGCATGCTGCTTAAATATTTTTCTTTGAACGTCTGGCACATTCTTTTGTTTTGGAGTGAGAGAGGAAGGAATAATATAGCTAGAGCAGCACACCTGTATCCATTCTGCTCTTGATTCATATTGCATAGATGTCAGAACTCATTCAGCTTCTCTGTCTGTTGCCTGGGTTCAAAGTTTTTTATTTCTGTAGAACAGACAGTGGAATTAGTAAAAACATAAAGGCAGGAGATTGCCACTGCCCTCAGGCTACAAAGAGGACTGTGAGAATGACAGCCTTGGAGGGAGGGAGTCACAGTATTGTCCATTAAATCTGTAATCTGAGAAATTATACACAATAAGATGATATAAAATTCCTCTTTGATAATTTATCTGTCACTATCTATTGTATCTTTTAGAGTCAATAAAAGGATCCAAGATTGTCTGAAAATCTCTGTCATTTGCCTCCATGTCTCAAATAGATAGGTTTGGTCAATTTCAACATTCCTGTGAATCTCCAAATAGTGATACCCTTCTTGCTTTAAAATAGACTTAAGTTGGAGCCACTTTATTCATTTATTTAATTTTAATTTAATTTAATTTAATTTAATTTAATTTTATTTTATTTTATTTTATTTTATTTATTTATTTATTTATTTATTTATTTCGATTTCTATACCGCCCTTCCAAAAATGGCTCAGGGCTGTTTACACAGAGAAATAATAAATAAATAAGATAGATCCCTGTTCCCAAAGGGCTCACAATCTAAAAATAAATATAAGATAGACACCAGCAACAGTCACTGGAGTTACTGTGCTGGGGGTGGATAGGTGGATAGGATATTTGCAATCAGAATCTTAATAGATGTTAGTAAGTGCCAGACAAATTCATAATTAGCATGTTTTATAGGTCCTATCAAATATAGTAAAATTAATAATGGATCTGTGAGAACAAGAAATGGGATTATTAATATAATTGTATGGAGAATCTTGCTCTTCAAATGTGTTAATTGCAGTGCCCTTCTACCAATACAGGAAGACCATTGGTCCATCTAGCCCAGTACTGTCTACACTAACTGGCAGTGATTCTCCAAAGTTTCAGGTAGGAGGCTTTCCCAGCCCTACCTGGAGATGCCAGGGATTGAACCTGGGACCTTCTGCATGCAAACAAATGCTCTGTCACTGAGCTATGGCCCCATTCCATTAGTTGTTTCTTACCAATATGAGGTGTTACTTACAGAATGTTATATGATTCTCCTTTACATTAACACATGACAGGGTAAACACCTCCCCCCCCCAAAAAAATCTCTTGTAAACATTAGTTGCCAAACTTGATCAGAAAGGGAAGTACTCAATGAGGCTCTACACATGGTCGGTGTGTAGAGAGCCAGGAGGGGTTTGGTGGGAAGAGCGGGTCAAGCCTGCTCTCCCCACACATGAGCGGCTAGCCCACCCTGGGCGGCCAGATCGACCACCCACACGATAACCGGCTCCGTCACAGAGCCAGTAGGGGAAGCGGGGATGAGGGGCCTCCTGGCCCCCAGAAGTCCCAGAATGCCCTGCACAAGTGTGTGGGGCGTTCTGGGGAGACCCCCGAGGCTGGGAGGCTTGCTGTAGCCTCCTGGTTGTGGGTCTCCCCGTGAGTTGACACAGTGCGGCGCCACACTGTGGTGACCCATGATAAAAATGGGGTTAGCGGAGCTCTTGCTCTGCTAACCTCATTTAACGGGAGGGCTGCTTTGGCGGGCTAGCCATCGTTGAACCACTGGGCTCGCCTGCAAGCCTGGTGGTTCTCACATGGAGGAAAACTGGGCTGGGCTCCCTTAGCCCAGTTTTCCTCCATTGTGTGAATAGCCTCCATATCTTTCCCTGTGATGCTTGAATTTGTTGTCCTTTCCATCATCCTTTGATTTAAAGTAACAAGTTAATTAGTAACAAATAAACCCTTCCGTTTGTTTTGATGAGATTCTCTCATATTCATTCATAGATATTGATACAGATATAGCCATAGCCTCTCTTTGTAGGTTCTGATTAATTACAGACAAACCTCGTTATATGCAGATCCTCTATTTGAAGTTTCGCATATCTGTGGGTGTCAAATAGACACCCAACCATCTTATCTGTGGATACAAAAGTGGTAAAGTATGCGTATCCATGATTCCTAGAAGGCTGGAAATGGCCATTTTGTGGCTCATTAAAAATTTAAAAAAAGAAGAAGGAAAAATCCACAACTTTTGGGGGGACCATTTGGGACTTTCGGAGGGCATTGCTAGATGCCAGGAGACCTGCAGAGCACAGTAGGGTACTTTATTTGCCCCCTTTTAATAATTTGGGGGTGATTTTGTTAGTCTGAGACCTAACCCTCACATTCCCAAAGACTCAATGCCTCATTATCTGCGGTTTCATTACCCACGGTAATCTGTGGGAACAGAACCCCCGTGGATAATGAGATCCACCTGTGTAGCTTCTTTTTGTTTTGAACATATTGAAACTATAGCAGTGTGATACCACTGAGTTTACTTACAGTATTATAGTAAGATTAGTTAAAAGCATCAGCAGTGTTAAAAACTGCATTTGCAAATTAAATGATGATAGAAGAGAGACTTCTGGGCCAAGTGATATTTTTGAATTTGTTCCACACTTTAACTGCTGAAATACAAAGATTAGGTTTGAATGCAAGTTTGGAAAATTATCACTCTACTATACCATGGTAATATAACCATTGATCCCCTTGTTCCATTAAAGCCCAAGGCAATTTAACCATTGAGTGATTTATCTTTAAGCATGCAGCACAGCAATAAGTTATTGCATAAACTGAGAAACATCTGTTTAGTTTGGCTCCTTAAATGTTGCCAGATCGACTGACCTTCCAGATATTTGGCTTGTTAGGAACTCGACATAGATTCAAGGCAGAAAACAATATCATCTCAGTTTCCCCTAGGGCCTGGGTCCTCAGATATTGTTGGACTGCAACTCCCAACAGCACCAGCCACAATAGCCGAAGCCCTAGAGATATGAGCTGGTAAATCAAACCCCTCCTTTCAGTGCAGGCAGAAAACTCAGATTTATGGTGGGGGCGGGGTGGGCGGGAGGAGAAGGATTGTTCGATCAACTATTAGTCTTCAGGAGAAAAGGCTCTGAAGTGTTGGTGTGAGTGGTTTGCTTCTTCCAGTGTAAAGCTGCCTGCTAATTATGATCTTTCTCCAAAAGCCCTTCTCCAAATAGGTTTTAGGATGAAGGGCAGTATATAAGTATAAATATAAATAAATATTCCATTTTCACATCTCAGGCATGTGGCTATGAGAAAGGGGGCTTCTTTTGTGATGGCACTCCAGTTAAGGAACTCCATCCCGTTTGCTTAGCACTTTCTTCTTCTTAGGTGCTAAGCAAAGTTAATTCTATGGTTTCCTGTCTTTGGATGGCATTCAATTGTATCTGATAGCCCTTCTTAGAATGCCCTTGCTTTCTTTTGCTTTTTACTTCAGCTTTTACTTGTTGCTGCCTTCCTCCTCCTCCTCCTCCTCCCTGTTCTTACATTCTTGTAGTGATGTGCCTTAGTGCTTCATATTGAGGCTGTTCAGCTGAAAGGCAGAATAGAAAAGGTTCCGTTTCTTTGTGTGGATGTGGAGGGTTACAAACTGTGGGGCCGGGGGCGGGGGGAGGATGTATTAGGCAAGCTAGGAGGTGCTCTCTAACAGCCAAATATACAGCCTCCTTTTGCCCCCAAATAGCAGGCAGTTGGAAATTAATGACCATATGAGCTCCCTCCACAACCATGTCTCACCTGGGGATGAGCTGGGGAAGCTGGACTACGCTGGTCCCAGCCTGCTGTGACACATTATGTACTGGATAGGGAAACCGTCTGGTTGCCTCACTGCGGGAAATAGGACGTTGTTCTAGGTAGGTTTTTGGATTGATCCAGCAGATGGATGGCTCGCTTATGAGGTGAGGTGAGATAACTGCTCCAGGCAGTGCCTGCCCCTTGGGGCGCTGACTGTGGGCATTCCACCCCCACCACCCACAGGCATCTTCTCACCCACCTGCTGCTCCCACCACACTTTCCCCTTCTCCCACTGCTTACTTTCTGAGTGCATGAGGATGGGAGTTTTAAAACTGCATCCCCGCATGCTCAGAATGTAAGTGGTGGGGAAAGTGGAAAGTGGCATGCTAGAGAGGGAGCTGGCCTAGTCCCTTGATGCTGGCTACTGCATCAGGGTGTGGCCTGCGAAAGAGGCATAGTGGCACCTCAGGTGGCACCAGTGCTTAAGTCAGCACTGACAGCAGGGCTCTTCTTATTTTCTTACCTTATTATTATTTATTATTTTTGCGGTCTTCTGGACTAGGGGACTTGATGAAGTGTGCACATGCGGGTGAAAAAGTGCAGCCTATAAGTCCTATGTGGCCCACTTGGCAATGCAAGGTTATTGGCATAGATGAGTGGTTTTAAAAAAAACCCTGAACTATCAAAGTACATAAAATGCTATATCATCATATCCGTTTTGGAGGTGTCCGCTCTTCTAGGCACTCCTTTTCTTGTGCTCAGACTTCCTTGTACTTCTGACACCGGTATTATCCTGTTGGAATTGTCCCTCATTAATTTTTATACGAGAGAGAGAGGAAATTTGGTATTTATTTATTTATTATATTTATCTATTAGAATTATGGTTGACTGATGTGTTTGCATTGCGGGGGTGGGGGCTTCTGTCCATTCTCTCCCCCCCCCATGCCGGCTGTGAAGCATCTGCTTCTTTATTTGTTGGTTGTGTTGCGTCATGGTAATTGGAGGGGCATTGTTCAAAGAACAAAACCGGCTTTGCTTTTTATTTCTCCTGCTCCTCCTCCTCTGCCTCCTCTTTCAGCATTTGTCTTAAGTTGGTCTCATTAGGGTGGGCTTCTTATGCCTTGACTGTACATATTACAAACTGTGTGTGCTTTGGACCTTCCTACTGAATGACAGGCAAATGAGCAAAGCCATATTGGGCATTGAACCTTCTGCTAGCATGCTGGGCAGAAAGGGAAGATGTTAAGGGATGCATGCAACCATTTCATGGCTGCCAGGAGGTGAACTGAAACATTTCTTTTTAGATCTTCTCTTGATGAAATCAGTGTAGAACTGGCTGTACAAAAGGGCTCAACACTGAGAGGCAATGTTCACATGCGCATATGTGAACAATGCAAGGAGTCGCTTAGATTAGGAGGCCTTCTTTCTGTACTTCTTGCCCATGTGTGAAGTACCTAATTCTATTTCTGTCTCACATTCTCATCCTCTGTTATGCTTCTGACAGTGTAGATAGCTGCAGACTCTTATGGATAGAGGTGAGGCAACCAGTGAAGGAAGAATAGCCATCACTTCATTCGGGGGGGGGGGGGCATGTCGTGCTACCATTGTTCAGTGTGCCATATACCAGTGGCACATTAATAGAGATATCATAAAAAGAGATAATACATTTTTAAAGTAAAAAGGAGAGAGGATGGCAGAAAATGGTATTATACAGCAGTGCTTTTCAATCAGTGGAGCAGATACCAGTGGTGATACTTGTCCATGTAGGTGGCCACAGCTCAGTGGTAGGCCATCTGTGTTGCATACAGAAGGTCCCAGGTTCAATTCCTGGGATCTCCAGAGAGAGCTGAAATCTTGGAGAGCTGCTGCCAGTCATTGTAAACAATACTGAGTGAGATGGGCCAGTGGTCCAACTCAGTAAAGGCAGCTTCCTAAGTTCCTATTGTGATGTGTGTGAATCACTGCCACTGCCACATAGACCATGGGGCAAGAGCCTGCCTGGCCTGCACCGGAGCTTCCTGCTCACAGAAGTACCCTCCGTGACCCTTACAGCTTTCACCTCTTCAGACAAAGGCTGTAAGTGTGCGATGGAACCACCTGGCCGGGGAGAGTGATAGATGCATGGGCTGGGACTTCTGCTCTCCTTGGAGGCTGTACTTGAGTACAGCCTCTGCTTTGTAACATCAGAATAAGGCTCATGTTGTCTCATGGGGTAAATGCCTATCAGGCTATTCATAAAATTCCATTCTACACAGGTTGTAGCATTCGGTGCTGTGGAGGAGAATGAGACAAAATATGAATTCACAATTTTTGTGCAGTTTTGGGGTAAACCTTTAATATACCCATGAGGGAGCCTGTTCGTTTGCTCTTTCTGTCTGTCCTGATGTGGACCTAAAAATCTGATATGTTCATTCTCTGAAGTGAACCTCTTTTCAATGAATTTCTACATATCTGTAGTAGCATAGATGTGGGATATTCTTGCCATGCTAACCTGAAGCCAAACTACATGACTGCTGGCTTATATGTGGCTTTTCATCAGAAAAGTTCTGAAAGCGGTTTACATAGATAAAGGAATAGGAAAATGGTTCTCTGCCCCAAAGGGGCTCCTAGTCTTCAAAAAGAAGCACAAGGAGCACACCGGCAACAGCATGTTACAGCAGAGAGGTCCACTGCAGAAACAGAATGTGAATCTTCGATTCTATTTATTATTTATTTATCTACATTTTATGTCTCGCTCTTCCTCTTTCTCTTCTGGTCAATAAAAATGTATGACTTGACCTAATTCATTTACATACTAATTGTGCCAGACACGTCTATGCTTTTTATTTATTTTTTTAAAGCTTGTTTCCTAGGAAACCAGAGCCTTCATGTCAGCACAGTAATTGTATGGAGACTGCTGTGTGTCTGATGCATTCTTCATTTGTGGACAAAAGGCTGTAAAGGGGCAGGGAGGGTTGGACTTCACAAAAACATCTTTATTAACAGCACATGGGAAGACAGGACATCTAATGTGCTAGCAAAATAAAAATGTCAGCCCATTTTTGTTAAAGTAAACAGAACCGAGTAGTAGAAGTTTTTTTTGTTTAAAATGACTGTATCCAGGCTACATTTAAGGTATTATTAAGACTCCAACTGAATTTTACCATAACTAGACTGTTGTTCTGTCTGAATGAAAAGCGAAACATGGTGGTGATGATGATGATGATGATTTTTAATAGCCTAAAATTGTCACTGAAACAGATTGATATAGCTTATGACTTTTAAATATATATATTTTAATTAAACTTTGGCCATATTGATCTTATGTACATGTTCATGTACTTCTGGAAATCAGTGGCATCTGAGAATGACTTTGAAGTGTCGAAACACAAGAGCGGGACAGTGTTGCTAACTGAGGAAGGAAGTCTTGAATCTGGCCTAGAAGTCAGCAACATTTTAGTCTGAATACTCTGGCCTATATTTTGATCAGAGTTTCAGACTTTTCAGCTGTCTGGAAAATGCATTTAAACTCTGCAATCCTTGTGGATTTCCATATGTGCCCTTGGCATGCATTAAAGTGTGTTATTGTAAATCTATAGTGTGTGTATTCCAACCAGGTGGACTTCCTCCCATTGTTAAAATGCTCTAGAGGTGTCACGTGGTCAAGACATGAAGATCTGTAAAGATTTTGGTTTTTTTAATGACGTAATGGCTTGAAGTCATTGTGGGGTGAAAATAAACAAATGTATGTGCAATTAGTTGAAAATTTTTCACTGAGTCTAGTAATAGCAGTGAAAGTTGCTCAGAAAGTTCATGTTATTTAGCTTCATGGGTTCCTGGCCTCCCTGCAAAGCCTTTTGGGTTGCACCTCTCTTCTGATCATTTTCATGAAAACCTAGCTGCGGTATGTCTTTTTTGAGTTGAGGGACCCCCCGCCACCAAAGACGATGACAATGACAATGAGATACATATGTAATGAAGCATTTCCAAGGACAAAGGAATAGAGGAAGCAATATTTGAAATAGCATGTCTAACAATGCATTCCATAAAAGCGATGGGAGTTTTTTGCAATGATATGAAAGACCATCAGCTTTCACCATTTCTAGAAGACGTGATTGCAGAACCTTGCTCCATGCCATGAAACCCATTTTAATCTCGCTATCCAATAATTGCCATGTGCTCTACATCTCGCAGATGAAAACCAGCTCTTTCACGTATAATATAATACCCCTGTTCGTATATGAAGGGCCACTACCTAAGCCCTCTAGCACCACTGTTTAACATCTGCTGAACACTCTTCTGTACCTGCTATATACTGCATTTGCCTGCACTGCAATAGCCTGTTGTGCACTGGCTTCTGAAATAGGGTGTGTGTAGTAAACCAATCATAGCAACTTCCTTTTTTACAAACAAAAATGAAGAATGGTTCTGGTTGAGTTATAACTCCTGTATAAACACATCAAGCAACATTTGCTGTCTGATAGGTGAGTATGAGATGGAAGGAGTTCTGCATCCATGTGCATGCATTTACATAGATCTCTACAAGGCCAGATGCATCTGTCCCTCTGTTTAAAGATTTAACATCTAGATACCCAAGGGTGATAGCTTAAACCTGAAGAAATCTACATGTACGTGTACATGTACATGTACACGTACACGTACACGTACACGTACACGTACACACACACACACACACACCAGATACAAGAAAATGGAGATGGTATCTGATAAATGGGGGCAGCTGGAGTAATTGTTCCCACTGCCTTTTTTAATATGAGGAGTAAGAGGAGAAAGGCGATCGTGTTCACAATGGTGCACATTAAGCTGCCATGATTAAAGCAATGTGGGTTACTATTTGGGGCGAAGGAAAGCCAGTTGTTCAGGTTCATCCATAACCAGTTTAAGTAGGCTTGGGCAAAGATTCAGCTTTGAAGAGCTGAAGCGGAATCATTTGCGCCTTGCCCCCTGGCCTTATGGTGGTAGCGCCTCTTACAGTAATTACTTCCACACAGAGTTGGTCCTGTGTTCAGCACTGAGGGGGGCCATCAAAGGGATGCAGGACCACGGGAGCTTCCAGTGACAGAATTGAAGCCTCATGGGATGACATATGAGGATTGCTGGGAAATGTAGTTCTTCCCAGCACTTCCCCCATTTCCCAGCATTCCTTGTGGGCATCCTATGAGGCTTTCATGATGTCCCTGGGGCTTCAGAAGGCTCCACATCCCTTTAATAGCTGGCTGTCCTCAGTGCTGTACACATGACTGCTTAGCACGGAAGTAAGCACTGTTAGTGTCCGCTGCCCTTCAGGGCCTGAGGCAAAGTGTAAATGATTCGGCTTTGCTTCGAAACAGAATCTTTGCACAATCCTAGTGTTCAGCTTGCCAATGAATAAGCCATTTAGGAAATGCAAAGCAAAGTTATTGCTACTCCTACCCTGATAGAGGAAAGGGAAGAATATTTTGTTTCCTTCAGAATAAATGTTTTAAAAGCATTCTTGGCCATGTATGAATTTAAGCAAATTTAAAAAGAGATATTAATATATTTCAGTTAGACTACTAACTGTAATGTGACAATTTACTCTAGATTAACTTGTAATCAGCACGAACAGTATCTAATGCAAACCTCAATGACAAGCCAAGAGTAACCATTATTATTGGAGACAGTAGCTGGCATTGTTAGTTCTGCAAAAATGGAGTCATTGTTTTTTGATGGGAAAGTGTGGCAGAAAGTAAACAGAGGTTATAGATAATTCAGAGCTTCTTGGCCCCACAACCATGAATGAAATACTAGCTATTTGTCTTGGAATTTCTGTGCAACTCCCATCTCCTCCTTTAACCCAGTTATTCCATGTAGGTAGATTCATATTCATTCCCAAATTTTTGGCCTTAAAAAAACAACACACCCACTAAACAAACAGTAATTAGCTAACTGACCTATACTAGTCACATGCAGACACTTTGCCCCATGTAGAAGTTTGCTACTGAGATGCACACACCCAATTTTTTGTATAATGAAGTAGGTCATTGTGCACACTGGCTAAAATTAATTTACAATAGTATGAAACAGCTGTTACCAGTTGTACTGTAGAAGATGCTGTGGAGCGTATGCTGCAGTTACTGTAGACTAGCATAATGGTTCTTAAACTTTATTTTGGAGTCTTATTGAGGAACATCATTATTCCTCAGACACTTACTGGATGTTCCTCACTAAGATAAATTGTGGTGAGCAAACCTTCCTGAAAAATGGTTTAGCAATCACTACCAGCCATCTCCCAATGTCGGTACTATGTCCCCCCCCCCCACCATCTTGGAAAAATATAAATGGGGAAAAAAAAGTTTTTTCCCTTTGGAAAAAACTTCGCTGCTTTATGTAGCTAATGCAGCGCAATAGTGAAGCCTGAGAGGCTTAGCTAGTACTCTGTGTAAACTTTGCATGCACCCTAAAATATGGCACAGAACCCGCTGCAATGTACAGACATGCAGAGGTCCCCTAACTCACTCCCATTACAGCGGAAGTTAATAGGGTTTCGGGGGCAACAGCTTGTAAAATGATAAGCACGGAGATTCATGTAAGGTTAAACTAATCTACTTTATTCAGAAGTACATGGTGATAGGAAAAGATCTGTATCTAACTGCTGGCTATATCCTGGTCAGAGAGAAACTTTATAGAAGCATGGTTCCTGAGTACACTCTATCAATTGAGGGGTCATAGAGGCAGAGATAATCAAGAAAGAGAAGGAGACCAGTGTTCCCTCTAAGAAGGATTCCTAGATGTTGTTGACTACAACTCCCAGAATCCCCAACAGCAATGCCTTTTACTTGGGGATTCTGGGAGTTATAGTCAACAACGTCTGGGGAATCCCAATTAGAGGGAACACTGGTCTCCTTCTCTTTCCTGATTATCTCTGCCTCTGACTCCCAGAATCCCCAAGCAAAAGGCATTGCAGTTGGGGATTCTGGGAGTTGTAGTCAACAACATCTGGGAATCCCTCTTAGAGGGAACACTGAAGGAGACTCTGTCTCTACTCCCAATGCCTCTAGTGGTCATTAGTGTTATTGGTGCAAAAGCTCGATGCCATCTGGAGCTGGATCTCCCACATAGCAGACATTCCCATTGGAGATGGGGCCATAGCTCAGTGATAGAATATCTGCTTTGCATGCAGAAGGAGTACCAAGATGCCTGACTGAAACCTTAGAGAAGCTGCTGCCAGTCAGTACAGACACCAGTGTTCCTCTAACAGGGATTCCCAGATGTAGTTGACTACAACTCCCAGAATCCCTAAGCAAAAACCATTGCAGGGGGGATTCTGGGAGTTGTAGTCAACTACATCTGGGAATCCTTGTTAAAGGGAACACTGGTAGACACTACTGAGCTAGATGGACCAATGGTTTGATTCAGTGTAAGGCAGCATGTGTGTTCCTATCAAAACAATTCCCAGAGCTTGGGCAGCAGTCTGAACTCTAAAGGCTCTTGCTCAACAGGGTATGTGCAGGGGACCTGGGGGACTTGTGCAGGGCCTCTTGGTGCCCCCCTTTCACGTGTGCTTTGTTAGTCAGGCTTTCGGCTACTGAATTCAGTCAGGCACACTTCCCAAGTACATGTGTGTAAGATTGCAGCTTTGTTATTTATTTATTTTTAAAATATTTAAAATGTTCTGCCTTCCTGTGCAATAATGGATAAGTGTGGATATTTAGATCTGAACATTTCTTCTTAATCAGTTTAATCTTGTAGGTTAGGGCTTGACAGATCCCGGGCTCCATGGCACCTAGAAATCTAACTGTGATGCCTAGACTAGAATATTCAGAGGCAGAGTTATATAATAAAAGCTTTATTTGTCCCAGTCAGCCCTGTTTCTGTTCTTTCTTGTAAAGGGTGGGGGAGACAAAGAGAAGCCCATTTACCCTCCCCCATCAAAATGTCAATCACTAAGTCCAGTAATTTTGTCAAGTTTCCATTGTCTAGTTCTAAGATCTTTTGGCTGGCTTCTAGATTCAAAGAAAATTTGTCTAGACTTGCCATAGGTCACTTTCTGCTTGCTTGAAGAGTAAAGATGCAAGTTATCCATAAACTGTGATGAGTTGGGCTGTCTGCAGTTTAATCTCAAATTGCCTTCAGAAGCATTAATCTTGTGTTTTGCTCTCTTTAAATGAGCAAACATCTTCTCTATTCTTGGTTTATGGTATTGTGCTGAAGGGACAAGGTTCGTGAGAAAAAATGTTGCAAGTGGCAGGTACGAGGGATGTGATTTATGCACCGTGCAAATCCATTCAACAGTGGATGAATATCCAGTTGCCAGTATTTTGTATAACAAGTTCATTGTACTGCTGGGTTCCAGGACAAAAATAACTTAGATTGTCCAAGAAGATACAGCTTCCTTGTCATTCATTGTACCATACTGGTTCTCCTTTTTTTTTATTTTTTAAAAAAGGGCAGACAAAGGGCAGAGTTGTGATCATGGATGATCACATGTAGGGCAAACAAGGTATACTTGTAGCATGCTGTGTCTTTAAACCACCAGCTTTGCTATGAGATAAACCAGCTAATAAATACATACAAAAATGCTGAAGAACGTTAAAAAAGACTGTTCTCCCCTACCAGCTCCACAATTTTTGGTTTCTGTTTACTTTTTTTAGAGTATCTCATAGGCAAATCCCTCTTTTCTTTGCAAATATCCCATGCTGTAAAGAAGAAGGGCTTTCAGCTAAAGGGTAAGGAAGAAGTCTAATCACTGTAGGCGTGGGAGAAGGATGCAGTGCTGCACGTGACAAAATAACTCGGAACAGCTTGTTAACTCTTGGGCTGTACAAAGTCTAATGCCTGTCCTTGCTTCTCATGCAAGATCTGTTACCCTTGGCATCCCTAGATGGTTTTTGTCCATGTGATTCTTGGCTGAATGTGAAATTGCATAGTGCTGTGCAGTTTTCTCTAATTTTTTTCATCTGTGTGCGGAATGAGTTTTGTTCTGGGCGGCACTATCAAGGCAATGTGTGCGCACATGCATTCAGAGTGGGGCCTTCCTGATTCAACCTGAGCGGGATCTAAAATTAACTGAGCAGACATTTTTTTAAAAAGTGAGCGTGCACACACGTGCATGCCTTAGAGGGAACACTGGTGCTGTGTGTTTATCTCCAGCATGCAAAGGGAAACATTGAAGGGTGCCTTCCATGTAGAAGATTAACTACAGAATTGCATATCTAACTCTGCAAGAAGAAATTCAGTGAAGTAAGGCAAATAGGTGATGCGGAGCTTTCCACTTCCTCTCCTCCTCTTGTTCCCCAGCAGCTAGCATGGAGATAGAATGTAGCCATCAAGACTAGTAGTCATTAATAGACATGTCCACCATAAATTTATCTAATTTTAAAAGCCATTTTGTTTAGTGGCTACCACCACATCATGTGCCACGAATTCCGTAACTTGATTATGTGTTGCATGAAGAAATACTTCCTTTTGTCTGTCCTGAATCTCCTGCCAGTTACTTTCACTGGAAGCATTGCGAGATGTCTCTATAGGCATCAACTCTCAGCACCAACAATTCCTATTGGCCGCTAGGGACATTAGGAATAGAGGCAGAAAATGTGGCACTGCCTCCTTGTTCTTCAGTCTCTGCTCTGAGTCTGTCCTGACTGGTGGGCTGATACTCTTAGGACACTCCCTTCTTCAAGTACTCTCTCTGTTCCTTCTTCCTTCCACCATGAGGTAGCTATATACAGGGTGCAGGCTTTCCATCTAATTTTCTAACTTTTTCAAATAAAGCTTTACTTGTTTTAGCCCTTAATCAGTTGTCTCCAGATCTCCTTTGTGAGCTCTGTTCTCATCAAATTGAGGTTCTCTGCTAAATAAGGGGTTGATTCAAATTCTCCCTGGGTTCTAGTGATTCTGGGTTCTAACCAAACTATGCCAGCAAATTTGGAGAACGGCACAGTGGTCAACAGATTGGAAGAGGTCAGTCTACATACCCATACCAAAGAAAGGAGACTTAGCAGATTGCGCAAACTATCGCACAATATCCTTAATTTCACATGCTAGCAAAATAATGCTCAGGATCATCCAATGCAGATTAGAGCCCTGCGTGGAAAGGAAAATGCCAGATGTTCAAGCTGGTTTCAGAAAAGGCCAGGGAACAAGAGACATCACTGGATAATTGAGAAAGCGAAAGAATACCAGAAAGAAATCAATATGTGCTTTATTGACTACAGAAAAGCCTTCAGTTGTGTCAGCCATGTCAAGTTGTGGAATATCCTTAGGAAAATGGACAGAAAGCAACAGTCCAGGTGGAACATGGTGAAACTGACTGGTTCCAGATCGGCAAAGGAGTAAGACAAGGCTGTATAATATCTCCTTATTTATTCAACTTATATGCTGAACATATACTCGGAGAAACTGGATTGGAAGAAGATGAGTGTGGCTTCAAAGTTGGAGGAAGAAATATTAATAACCTGGGCTATGCTGATGACACAATTCTGATAGCTGAGAATGCGGACAATCTGCAAGCTCTAGTAATGAAAGTCAAGGAGCACAGTGAAAAAATGGGACTACGACTAAATGTAAGGAAGACTAAACTAATGACAACGGGTACAGCAATCAGTCTCAGAACTGACAATTAAGACACTGAATTGGTGGATAGCTTTTAGGATCGGCCATCAACAGTAAAGGATCCAGCAGTCAAGAAATACGCCGCAGACTAGCACCTTGGTAGGGTTACAATGAAGGCCCTGGAAAGGATATTTAGATGCCGTGATGTGTGTACACCTACAAAGATTAGAATCATTCAAACAATGGTTTTTCCCGTGACACTCTATGGATGCGAAAGCTGGGCTTTGAAGAAGCAAGGAAGAAAAGGTATTGACGCTTTTGCACTTTGGTGCTGGAGAAGACTTTTGAGTATACCATGGACAACCAGGAAAACAAACCAATGGATAATAGAACAAATCAATCCAGAATTTTCACTCGAGGCACAAATGACCAAGCTCAAACTATCATACTTTGGACACATTATGTGAAAACCCAGCTCTCTTGAGAAGTCCATAATGCTGGGGAAAGTTGAAGGAACGAGAAGAGGATGACCAGCAGCAAGGTTGATGGATTCAATTACGACAGCAATGCATGCACCACTGAGAGACCTTAAAGGCCAAGTGGAAGACAGATCATGCTGGAAAGAATCTATCTATGTGGTTGGTAAGAGTAGACACAGACTTGACGGCTTTTAATCAATCAATCAACCAATCAACCAATCAATCTCTTATGTTTAGCAGGGGGAGAGTGTTGTGAATTGATGGGGTGCTTTGTCAAGTCACTTGTGGATTGTGTCACTTGTGCAGAGTTTGTGGTGTCAGTGCCAGTTTGATAGAGGACAGTACTGCAGTCCCAGACGGAGTGGCATGGGCAAACATCAGGACTTTTTGCTATTCTGGCTTCGACGTTTCTGTGGACGTTCCCTTTTCTGATTATAATGGCGTGCGCTATGCATCAGGATCTGGTGCTTATCAGGCTCTGTTTTGCTGGCATGGTCCGGGGTTCCCCCTTTCCCCCCCCCCACACACACACAGTTGGAGAGAGCCCAGGAAATTGCCTAAAAGAATCTGGTCCCTGTTTGCTAAAGCTAACTCCTTGGTCATCATAACTCAAGGGGAGCGGCACACACCAGGGAGAACATTCCTTTTCAAGTTCGTGCCCTGTTGTTAGTCTGTCCAGCTAGCTAACACAGAAACCATACAGGTGAGTATGAAAGACTTGACACTGCATGACAGAATGCGTGAGATCTGACCTATGGCAAGCTGTAGAGGATTGGAAGTCTTGATCCACTCCCAGCACAGTACCTCCAGTGACTGTTGCTGGTGTCCATCTTATGTTTCTTTTTGATTTTGAGCCCTTTGGGGACAGGGATCCATTTTATTTATTTATTATTTCTCTGTGTAAACTGTCCTGAGCCATTGTTGGAAGGGCGGTATAGAAATAGAATGAATGAATGAATGAATGAATAGAATTTGGGCTGTCTTGTTATGCAACTACTAACTGCAAACTGCTGTCTGCATTGAAAACATACTTTATGTGTATTTGGTGTGAAAAAGACATGTAACGACTATAATCTGCGATTATAATCTAAATCTAATCTCACAATCTAAAAGAAACATAAGATAGACACCAGCAACAGTCACTGGAGATACTGTGCTGGGGGTGGATAGGGCCAGTTACTATCCCCCTGCTGAATCAAGATAATCACCATTTTAAAAGGTGCCTCTTTGCCAAGTTAGCAGGAATGAAGATAAGAGATTTACTATTGTCTGTGTGTTGAACAAAAAGTGTGAACTGTACGTGCATGCACTGTACAATAGATTGTACTGCACTGATGATAAAATGTGAATAGGGCTACAGTCAGAATGGAAAATTAGTTCAGTTTAGATTGGAAGTGCCAACAAGGATGCATTTGGCATTGTATCTCTATTGTTCTTGCTGTGCTAAAATCAATAGTCCTAAAGTTGCTTCCTGGAGAGAAAGCAGTAATGCTCCCTGGGCAAAGGCATCCTGGAAAACGAGTTAAGAAGACTAGTAATATTCTCATGCAATAACAGATTTAGTTCAAGCTCTTATGTCTAACCAGGCTTCTAGCTTCTTTCACAATTGTACTTTTAGGTTGTGGAAATGGTGACCCACAGATTTTGAAGAATTTGTTTCTTTAGCAATACATTTGAGTTTTTATATTTTATAGCTACAATACAATCTGCCTGAGAAATGTATTTCTTTAAAATAAAGAAATAATGGGAGGAGCTTTGGGTTAGCTTTGGTTGCAAACTGTAGGAGGTTATGCTCTCAAGACAGTACAAACAGGTAGCACTTAGACACTGGTGTAAGTATAAATACTGTAAGTGTTATGTGAAACGGAACACTCAGAGCGGTTTTGAATACATAAAATAGGGTAGGAGCATATATAAGCATGTGAACTGTGCCAGACTAGATCCAAGTGGTTTGGTTATATCTTTGTATGTTCCTATCTTATTTTATGTATTAAAAACAACTCATAAGTGTTCTGTTTCACCCAAGAGTAGTCATGTCAGAGAACAAGCAAGCCAGTTCTAAAACTAGGTCAATTCCGGTACAACCGTCTGTCCAAAGAGGAAGATGTTAACAAATTTATAATGTGAATAAATTAAGGCTTTGGCTGAGCTCCAAATGGCCATGTGGCACTTTCTACATGTGCTTTCCTGGCCTTTCCTTCCTGTTGTAGCCTCTTGCAGTTCCTGCATGCTGCTCCTGTTGCTCAAAGGACTCTTCCCAGAGCAGCATTTTGATGTAGTGTGAGGGGCTGGATCTTGACCGTTGACTCCACAATTCCGGTAAGCTATAACAGTCTGTGTAAACTATCTCTGAGAGAAGAGCCTGCTTTGTATTTTGATCAAATTGATATTCTAAATTTGAAAATAGAAATGTGTTAAAGTTTCAACGAACAAAACAAGGGTTTTCCCCCCTCCTTATTCCAAATTCCAGGATAGCAAACACATCATTTAATTTGATCAGATTCAGAGAAGAGAGCATCATCTGTAACTAGGGTGCATTTGGAAGCCTCTCAAACTCTGAGCTGCGAGTTATGAACAATTTGCTGATGTAAAAGGTAAAACACACTCCCACAACCACCAAGAAGTAGCTTGTGTTTTCTTCCCAAGCACAGTGAACTGGAAACCTTCCAAATCAGTAAGCATTAATTCCTGGCTGTAAGCATCTGGCCTGCTTCTGACACATTTCCTTCCTTTAAAAAAATCAACTTACTGCAAATCCTAGAAGCCGTAGAATCCTAGAATTTTCAGAAGCTTTGAGGAGCTCTAAAGTTCTCACCTGTCTGCATCTTGTTGGTGTGGACATGCTTGTTTGAACAACTTTCCCTGCTAACCAGGTCAAGAAGCCCTTTAAAGAGTGGTAAAGTTGTTCCATCAAGTTGGTGTAGACTCCTGTAGAGCACAGAACCCTGTGGTTGTCTTTGGTAAATATAGGAGGGGTTTACCATTGCCATCTCCTGCGGAGTATGAGATGATGCCTTTCAGCATCTTCCTATATCGCTGCTGCCTGATATAGCTGTTTCCCATCATTTGGGAAACATACCAACGGGGATTCGAACCAGCAACCTCTTGCTCCCTAGGCAAGTTACTTCACTGCTGTGCTAGCTCTCTTATATTTAGCAATGGGAGAGCAACTGTTTCTCCAAGGATTGTTCCTATTATCTACCTTATTTCTTTTTATAGACGATAAACGTTTGGGAGATGGGGAGCCATATTTTCTTCTTCTTCTTTTCTTTGTAAACTGTCTTGAGAACTTCTTTGTTGAAATAATATAATAATGGTGTATATATAGTAACTAATACCTCTCTCACACTAAATAAACTGTTTCAGATATTCAAGAGTGCCTGTGCTACAGTTCTGTACGCAATGGTACCCAACCTCAAAGGGATTTTATACAAGGAATGGCTTGGTTGGAAGCACTCTGTGTCAGAAGCTACCTATATATGGAAAGCATACAGGTCTCAATGTACACTTTCAGTAGGCAAAAGGGAGGGGACTTTCAGACAAGTCATTCCTTTCTTTGCTTTCTGAACTAGTGCAGTGATGTGGAGGACTGTACCAACTGCCCTTTGGGTTTGTATCGGTAGCTTGTAGCTCCTTGAATGAGAACCAGCCAAGTTTAGCAGCTGATTTATACTGAACTTTAGCTATCTACTCATGTACAGTTTAATTGCCAATCCCTGGTGTTGGGTTGAAAATCAGTTGTTTGAATTTACTGAGAAATGCTTTTGACTTGTGCATTCCCCAACAGCTTAGATTGAACAAGAAATCCACAAAGTGGCTCTGTGAATTGACTCATAAAATGATTCATTTTAAATATTCAAAGGGTGATGAAAATGAACTTCTATAGATAATGGGCTTCATTTAGGAGTATTTCTTGCTGGCCCTGCTGTAATCCAGAATGGTGGACAGTACACATATTGTTCAGATTTATGGCAAAACCCGTGCCAGTGAACAGAGCATTTCCTGATTAATGTGGATTTTTTTTTTTAAAGTCACTTTTAAAAAAGAAACCCTGGAGAGTTAATTGAAAGTAAAGCTGGAGAACGGCTGAAAGAAGCATAGTTTGTCATAGGGCACTGACTAGGTTGAATGCCATGTAGCAAGTCACAGATTTCAACTTGATTCAGACATTGTGCCAAATGATTAACCTGCCTTTAGAACCAATACTATAGTTTGAGTTTTGAGATATACAGTCAAACCATGGTTTAGAACTCATTGTCTGCTTCCATTTTTCCATATGATCAGTCTTCCTGTCTCCAGTTACAATGCAAGTTAATAACTAGAACTATTTGTTTCCGATATTAAGCAAAACCACATTAACATACAGCATGGGCAGCTTCTCACAATCACCTGTAAGAAAATAGGAAGTAAGTAGGCGATCATGAGAACCTGTTCCATAGCTTGCAAATCTGCTTTAAACCTAGTTTCTTTTTCCTTTTCCTTCCTTTTTTTTTGGCCAACAGCTCTCCATCTGCTTGTCCACTTGTCCATTAAACCATAGTCCTGCTTCTTTAAACGTTGTCTATAGTGATGCTTGAATAGAACTATAAACTATTTTCTTTATGTCTGTTGCAATGTTGGCCACAACTGAAGCTGCCTAAAGGCATACTGAAATAGATGGTGCTATTTTTAGATGTTCTCCTACCTCCTCATGGTTTTCTTCTTCTGTGTAGTTGGTACTTTTTTCAGAATGGAAATATCAAATAGAGAGAAGTGTTGTCTTGTAGAAATGATGTGCTCCTTCCTGGAACTTCTCCATGGAAATGGCTTATTGGTTAGATACAGCTTTTTCTCGCTTCTCAGTTGAACAGGGGTTGAGCACAAGGCCAACTATATCTAAGATAGGGATGCATAAATTAACAGGATGTGTTCACAGTAAATAAGTGTTTAGTGAGCTAAGCATGTAGTAATGTGTGTTAGGTTGCTCCCTCTCCCTCTCGGTTCTTGTGAACTGTTGCCTCCTCCTCTGGAGGTTTTCAAACAGAGACTTCTTATCTAGAGATTTTTAGGCAGAGGCTGGACAGCCATCTATTAGGGACCTCCAGAGACTCTTCCACTTCCAGAATTCCATGTTTAACTGAACCCCCTCTTGCTTGCATCATCGCGATATAATTTGTCTTAATTAATGCTTCTGTACAAATATGGAATCTGAGCAGAAGAGTCTAACTTTTAAGATGTTTTCTGCAGTCCATCAGTATCAACCCAGCAAAGCACTGGAGGCATCTAGTCACATATGGCAAGGCCTAGAGTGGCCAGGAGATGTCCTTAGACTATTCTGGCCCATGCTGAGCATGTGCAACAGGCCTTTGCTCCAAGGTGGCAGGATGGTGCCAACCTGCTACATGCCTGCAGAAGCCTTTGTGTGCATAGGTGCCTCTGGCCTGGGATTGGAAACTATGGGACTCCAATATGCCCTTGTTCTAATCCAGAGCAGATTCTTCCTTAGGCAGAATCCCAATATCTGAGTCAGATACCTTTTTGGGATGAAATCTGACATAATCCCTAGTATTTGGGACTCTTATATGGCTGTGTAACTGCTGTGATCTGAAGGTATACGACTGATGGGTGTGCAGACTGTGCATATTGTCATGCTCGTTGGGTTAGAAACTGGCTGATCTAGCTGAGCCAAAATGGTTCTTCCTCATCACCTTACCACCTAGCGATGGGATAACAAATAGGACTGTAGACCTATTCAGACATGATGAAAGGGATGCCTTATGCGAGTAGAGCTCCAGAAGTCCAGCCCTGCCCGTCACTTACTCTCTGCTCCCGTTGCAGCTCACAGTTCTGGCAGTGTTTGCCTGAAGAGCGAATGCTGTAACCATGAGGGCAGGCATTTTTGTAACTGGGAGAAACGTTTTCCATTATGATTACAGATGAATGCTACTGGAACTGTGAACAGTGCTGGGGAGAAGGCCAGTGATGCACCAGGCAGGACAAAGAGGTCAGATTTCTAGATATGCTAAATGACTGTACCCTAGAACAGTTGGTCTTGCAACCAACCAGAGAGAAGGCGACCTTGGAACTAATTCTGAGTGACACCCAGGACCTGGTGTGTGATGTAAGTGTCATCGACCCTTTAGGGAACAGTGACCATAGTGCCATCAAATTCAGCATACAGGCGGAGAGAGAATCACCAAGGATGTCTAACACGGACATTTTGAATTTCAGAAGAGGAAACTTCTCCAAAATGAGGAGTATGGTGAAAAGAAAGCTGAAAGGGAAAATCAGGAGAGTCACTTCGCTCCAGAATGCATGGAGTTTACGCAAAACCACAATACTAGAAGCCCAGTTAGATTATATACCCAAAAGGAGGAAAGGTACCACTAAGTCCAGGAGGATGCCAGCATGACTAAAGGGTACCGTCAAGGAAGCCATAAAAGGGAAGAAGACTTCCTTCCGAAATTGGAAGGCCTGTCCAAATGAAGAGAACAGAAAGGAACACAAACTCTGGCAAAAGAAATGCAAGGCGACAATAAGGGAGGCGAAAAGAGAGTTTGAGGAACATTTAGCCAAAAGTATCAAGGGGAATAACAAAAACTTCTTTAAATACATCAGAAGCAGGAAACCTGCCAGGGAGGCAGTTGGACCATTAGACAATAAGGGAGTGAAAGGGATTATTAAGGAGGAGATATGGAGCTTGCAGAGAAGCTGAAAGAGTTCTTTGTGTCTGTCTTCACGGCAGAGGATACTGAGCATATACCTGTTCCTGAACCAGGGCTTTTAGGGATGGAGGCTAGAGAGCTGAGTCAGATAGAAGTGACAAGAGATGATGTTCTAAATTGTCTGGAAAAACTGAAAGCTAACAAATCACCAGGACCGGATGGCATCCATCCAGGAGTTCTCAAAGAACTCAGATGTGAAATTGCCAACCTCCTTGCTAAACATATATAACTTATCCGTGAAATCGGGCTCTGTACTGGAGGAGGACTGGAGAGTAGCAAATGTAACACCGATTTTCAAAAAGGGATCCTGGGGCGATCCGGAAAATTACAGGCTGGTTAGCCTAATGTCCGTTCCAGGCAAATTGATGGAAAGCATCCTCAAGGATAAAATTGTAAAGCACATAGAAGAACAGGCCCTGCTGAGAGTGAGCCAGCATGGCTTCCACAAAGGTAAATCTTGCCTGACCAACATTTTGGAGTTCTTTGAGAGTGTCAACAAGTGTGTGGATCAAGGTGATCCAGTTGACATAGTATACCTGGATTTCCAAAAAGCTTTTGACAAAGTTCGTCATCAAAGACTTCTGAGGAAACTTAGCAGTCATGGGATAAGGGGACAAGTACAAGTGTGGATTGCTAACTGGTTGAAAGAGAGGAAACAGAGGGTAGGTATAAATGGAGAGTTTTCACAATAGAGAGTAGCACTTAGCACTTACATTTATATACCGCTCTATAGCCGAAGCTCTCTAAGCAGTTTACAATGATTTAGCATATTGCCCCCAACATTCTGGGTACTCATTTTACCGACCTCGGAAGGATGGAAGGCTGAGTCAACCTTGAGCCCCTGGTCAGGATCGAACTTGTAACCTTCTGGTTACAGGGCGGCAGTTTTACTCTTCTTACTAAGAGTAGTAAGAAGTGGGGTCCCTCAGGGAACTGTACGGGGACTGGTGCTTTTTAATTTATTCATAAATGATCTAGAAGCAGGGGTAAGCAGCGAGGTGGCCAAATTTGCAGATGATACCAAACTCTTCAAGGTAGTGAAATCCAAAACGGATTGTGAGGAGCTCCAAAAGTATCTCTCCAAACTGGGTGAGTGGGTGACAAAATGGAAAAGGCGGTTCAATGTTAGCCAGTGTAAGGTGATGCACATTATTATTTCTTGTTTACACAGTCAGACAGGTGTTATTGACTGGTTTGTTTTATCCAGACATCGAGTCCTTCCCAAAGACCTGGGATGGCTGAATTTTATTATCAATGTTGTTGCTGTTATAGATATCGTCGCAGAATATAGGCTGTTCCCAGTAAAGCTGCTTTTTGTAATTGGCTGATGGTGATTTCTGTGGCCCCTATGGTGTTGAAGTGCTCTTCAAAGTCTTTTGGAACTGCACCTAGGGTGCCAATTACCACTGGGATTATTTTGGTCTTTTTCTGCCACAGCCTTTCAATTTCAATTTGTAGATTTTTGTATTTTGTGATTTTTTCTATTTCTTTTTCTTCTATTCTGCTATCCCCTGGTATTGCTATGTCGATTATTTTGACTTGTTTTTCTTTCTTCTTGACTACAGTTATATCTGGTGTATTGTGTGGCAGATGTTTGTCTGTTTGTAGTCGGAAGTCCCATAATATTTTTACATCTTCATTTTCTTCAACTTTTTCAATTTTATGGCCCCACCAATTTTTGGCTACAGGTAGCTTGTATTTTTTGCAGATGTTCCAGTGTATCATCCCTGCTACCTTGTCATGCCTTTGTTTGTAGTCAGTCTGTGCGATCTTTTTACAACAGCTGATCAGGTGGTCCACGATTTCATCTGCTTCTTTACAAAGGCGGCACTTGCTATTTGTGGTGGATTTTTCGACTTTTGCTCTTATTGCAATTGTTCTTCGTGCCTGTTCTTGTGCAGCCAGTATTAAACCCTCTGTTTCTTTCTTCAAGTTGCCATTCTTAAGCCATTGCCAGGTCTTGGTGATGTCTGATTTTCCACTTATATTGTGCAAATATTGACCATGCAGGGGCTTATTTTTCCATTTTTCTGCTTGGTTCTTGACTTGTTCTTTCTTGTAGGCCTGCTTTGCTTCATTGGTGTTGAATAGTTTTGCGTTATTGACCATTTGAAGTGCATCTTCTTCACTGTCTTTGATATATTCTTCAAGGCCTCTTTTCTCCTCCTCTACTGTTTGATGGACTTGAAGCATTCCTCTTCCACCTGAGCTGCGAGGGAGGTATAGCCTATCTACATCACCGCGGGGGTGCAGAGCATGATTGATGGTCATGATTTTCCTGGTCTTACGATCTAGCGTCTCTAGCTCTGCCTGAGTCCAGTCCATTATTCCTGCAGTGTATCTGATAACAGGTATAGCCCAGGTGTTTATGGCTTGTATGGTGTTCCCGCCACTGAGTTTGGACTTGAGGATTTTTCTAACTCTCCTGATGTATTCACTTCCAATTTTTCTTTTAACTTCAGTGTGTGCAATGTTATCAGCCTGGAGAATTCCCAAGTGTTTGTAATGTTCTTTCTCTTCCAGGTTCTTGATCTTGCTTCCATTGGGCAGTTCTATTCCTTCTGTTCTTGTTATTTTTCCTTTGTTCATTATTAATGCAGCACACTTGTTTAGTCCAAACTCCATTGCTATATCGCTACTGAATATATGGACATTGTTTAGCAGTGATTCAATTTCTGACTGGGACTTTCCATACAACTTCAGATTGTCCATGTACAGCAGATGGTTGATTTTCCTTGATGTTTTAGATGTTTGCTATCCGAGGCCTGTGTTGTTTAGTATTTGTGAAAGTGGAGTCATGGCGATTACAAACAACAGAGGGGATAGTGAGTCCCCTTGGAAAATGCCTCTTCTAATGCTGACCTGTCCAGGTGTCTCGCCATTGATTGTTAACTGTGTACTCCACATGCTCATTTCTTTTTTTATAAATATCTGAATGTTTTTGCTGACACCAGTTGTTTCTAAACATTTTAGTATCCATGTGTGAGGCAATGAATCGAAGGCTTTCTTGTAGTCAATTCATGCAACACTTAGATTTGTTTTTCTTCTCTTGCAATTTTCTAAAATCATTTTGTCAATCAGCAGCTGGTTTTTGTGCCTCTGGTGTTCGGGCAATTTCCTTTCTATTCAACTGGAAGCTGTTTGTTAGTTAATAAGTGCTGCATCACTTCATCTGCTATTATTCCAGTTAATAATTTGAACATGGTTGGCAGGCAGTTTATCGGTCTATAATTACTTGGAACTGCACCTTTTGCTGGGTCTTTCATTATGAGATGAGTTTTCCCAGTTGTTAGCCATTGTTCAATATCACCTCCTTGCAAAATGTGTTTGAACTGTTTTGATAGTTGTTTATGAAGGCTTGTTAGGTGTTTAAGCCAAAAGCCATGCAGTTCATCGTCGCCTGGAGCAGACATAAGAACATAAGAACAGCCCTTCTGGATCAGGCCCAAGGCCCATCTAGTCCAGCATCATGTTTCGCACAGTGGGCCACCAGATGCTGCTGGAAGCCACAGGCAGGAGTTGAGGGCATGCCCTCTCTCCTGCCATTGCTCCCCTGCAACTGGTACTCAGAGGCATACCCTTGAGGCTGGAGGTGGCCCACAGCCCTCTGACTAGTAGCCATTGATAGACCTCTCCTCCATGAAGTCATCCAAACCCCTCTTAAAGCCATCCAGGTTGTCCAATTTTTAATTTTCTTTGCTCTTCCACTTATTAATTCTGGTGTTATTATTAGATCTTGCATTTGTTGGTTACATTTTTTGATCTCTTTCATGCAGCCTGCTTTTTTATTATAATCTATTGGATTGTCCTATAATTTCCCCCAGAATTGCACTGTTTCTTCTTTATATGGTGTTTCTAGGTTTCTTGCAGTTTCTCCTTCTATGCTTTGGTAGAAACGTCTCTGATTCGACTGGAATTGGAGATTCTGCCTGTGTTGTGTGATTCTGGCTTCTTATCTAAGACTTCTCTAATTTTCCTTGAATCTAGGTGGTATTTTTGGATCAGATACTCTTGGGTGTTTTCATTCTTCAGCTTCTTGTCTTTCATATCTTTCAATTTACTAGCATCTGATCTAAGCCTGGAGATTTTATTTTCTAATCTAATCTTCCATTTAGGTGATGTACTACTTTCTTTTTTACAGGTCCACTGATCTTATATCCGAGCTCTTGTGTTGTTATTGTTGCTGCACTGTACATTAGTTGGTTTGTTTTTTGCAAATTTTTGGTTGTTATTTCTGCAAGTGCAGCATTGACATCTTTTAATGCCTGAGCAAGTTGTTTTTTGGCAACTGTTTTTAGAGCTGGAAGTCGAACCCTGGTGGTTGTTTGGTTCATGTGCTCAGTTATTTTTTGCTTTAGTTCTTGTTGCTTTTCTGTTAAACCGCATTTGGGGGTTTTTGGTGAAGGCAAAGGGGAGGTTGCCTGGTTTTGATTTTGAAACAGTTCAGCAACAGTGGCACCCTCGATTTTCAACACCTCCTCCACCTGCGCCTGTGCAACTGCTTCAGTTGGTGGTAATTCTTCTTCCATATCTTGAGCCTGTGTTGCTCTTTGCAGTTCTTCCAGCTCAACTCCTGTGAATACTTTATTTCTTATTATGAATCTTCTCTGGTCTGCTAGCCTTTGTTCTGTTATTTCTGTGTCTGGATGCTTCTCTTTCCAAATTTGGTAAATTCTTTTAAAATAACCTCTTCTAGTTGGACTAGACTTGTAATAGCAGATCATTATTTCCTTGTTGGCATTTTTTGTATATTTTTTCCGGTTAAGCGACGTTTCTTCCAGTAACTTTGCAGTCTCCGGCCCTGGTTGCTCAACTGAAGATCCTGAGTCCTGTTGCCCACTTGCCACCAGATGTTCAGGGACTCCAGCACCTGGCGCGGTCCTTGTTGATCCGGGCGACGACCGATCCGGTATAGATTTATTAAAGTTACGTCTCACCATATTGTTGATGGGAGAGGCACTCTTTGTCTGGCTCCTCTGGTGAGACCTGTCCAGTATGGTTGGACCTCTGGCATAGCTCTCACCTTCCTCAGAGCACGCAAGCCCCACAACCACACCAAGGTAGTGCCTCACTGGGGGTGGTTGTTGTTGTTATTTTATTCAATTTCTATACCGCCCTTCCAAAAATGGCTCAGGGCAGTTCACATAGAGAAATAAATAAAATAAAATAAAATAAAATAAACAAGATGGTTCCCTGTCCACAAAGGGCTCACAATCTAAGGGCTCACAATCTAAAAAGAAACATGAGATAGACAACAGAAACAGTCACTGGAGGTACTGTGCTGGGGGTGGATAGGGCCAGTTACTCTCCCCCTGCTAAATAAAGAGAATCACCACATTAACAGGTGCCTCTTTGCCAAGTTAGCAGGTGCCTCTTTGCCAAGTTAGCATTGGGACGAAAAACCCCAACTTCAAGTATATGCTGATAGGATCTGAGCTGTCGGTGACTGACCAGGAGAGAGATCTTGGGGTCATGGTGGACAGCTCGTTGAAAGTGTCGACTGAATGTGCGGCAGCTGTGAAAAGGCCAGTTCCATGCTAGGGATCATTAGGAAGGGGGTTGAAAATAAAACGGCTAACATTATAATGCCCTTATACAAAACTATGGTGCGACCACACTTGAGTACTGCGTACAATTCTGGTCACCACATCTTAAAAAGGACATTGTAGAACTGGAAAAGGTACAGAAGTGGGCAACCAAGATGATCAGGGGCCTAGAGCACCTTTCTTATGAGGCAAGGCTATAACACCTGGGGCTTTTTAGTTTAGAAAAAAGACAACTGCGGGGAGACATGATAGAGGTCTATAAAATCATGCATGGTGTGGATAAAGTGGAGAGAGAGAAATTCTTTTCCCTCTCACACAATACTAGAACCAGGGGTCACTCCATTAAATTGATTGCCAGGAGGTCTAGGACCAACAAACAGAAGTACTTCTTCACACAATGCATGATCCATTTGTGGAACTCTCTGCCACAGGATGTGGTGACAGCCAACAACCTGGATGGCTTTAAGAGAGGTTTGGATAACTTCATGGAGGACAGCTGTATCAATGGCTACTAGTCGGAGGGCTGTGGGCCACCTCCAGCCTCAAAGGCAGGATGTCTCTGAGTACCGGTTGGAGGGGAGTAACAGCAGGAGAGAGGGCACGCCCTCAACTCCTGCCTGTGGCTTCCAGAGGCATCTGGTGGGCCACTGTGCGAAACAGGATGCTGGACTAGATGGGCCTTGGGCCTGATCCAGCAGGGCTGTTCTTATGTTCTTATGTTCTTAATCAATCTGAAAGTACATTATTTTTTCAGATTGTGCAGACTTAACATATAGACTTGATTTCAGCTTGAAGCTGTCAGAGGGGAAAGAGCAGCTCAATGTATAACTTTCCTAAGTATCCCATTTGCCAGCAAATGATTGCATCAATAGTTTTGTAAATTGAAAAGCTAGTTGTGAATGGCTTCCTGCACACATCTATAGAGGAATGATTCTTGGCTCTAGCAAGCCTGACCTTACTAAATGAGGCTGCATTATGTTCCAGATAAACACAGCATTTGATATAGAGAACACCCATGGTTTGGAACTCCTCACCAAAGAATGCCCTCACAACCTTTGCTAGCAATCTCTCTAGAACATTTTCATTCCAGATCTCTTGGAAGTATATATATTTAATAAATGAAAATCTACCTTTTACTTTCGTCTCCTTAATTGGTTGGTTCTTACTTTAGCCTGTGCATTTGATTTGATTTATGCTGATTATTGTAAGGTGTGTGGCTGATTTTCCGTGTAAGCAGCAGAGTGCTTTCTGTTTTTGTGGGCTGGCATGTTCACTATCAGCCAGCATCTGAGGTCACCTGCAGCTCATTCTGCCCTTTCCTTTTGGAGGGAAGTGCCTGCAGTTTAGGTTGTGTCATCAGTGGCTGGGGGCCGAGAGGACTGTATCAATCATACCATATATCTACTTAATTGGGTATTTTAAATTGTAAATTTAACTGCCATCTACTTCAGGAGGTGACCTTGTCTGAAAAACAGATAACTTTTAAAAACACATGAATGAATGAAACCGTACAATAAGAGAGGTATACATTTATTCCTTTCTCTGTTAATAGTGCCCTGATGTGCAAAACACACACACACACGGGCATCCCACAATGCATACAGTTACTGCTGAAAGTTGCCTTGAGTGAGGGGGAACCCCAACACACAACTTTGAATTCTGTTGTAGAATTCTGTGCCTCAATATTGCCAAGTAGCAGTGAGCAAAATAGCTTAACTAACTAGATTTCAAATTGCTGAACCCAGGAGTTCCTTAATGAGAAGATGGGTAATGCCAGATGAGTTTGAGTTAATTGTGTCATGTGGACTAATACTGATCCTTTCCTGAAATTCATAGACGCAGGAGATGATGGGAACTGCGCTATGCCTTGCTCCCAGTCCACATGGGTCATTGGTGGAGGCCAGTACCATGCAAGATCTAAATTTGCATGTAGAACATGATCCAGAATCCCCTGCAATCCACAGAGGCTCTTTGAAATAGACTGTTTGAAATTCTGGTTTAAATTATGCATTTGTACATGACAAATGCATTCTTTTGCTGTTTAATGTTTCATTTAATGCCATGTTAGGCTGAGAAGGTAAATACTATTCATTCCTTGGTGACTGCTTCTTAGTGCTTTGCCTATGTGTCTGTCATATCTGTTTCCATTCCTTCCACTATGGTCCATCTGCTCTGTGCCATGCCCTTGTTCCAAATGGATGTTGAGTTGCCAGGGGCTAGAAGACTGTACATAGGAACACAGGAAGCTACCATATACTGAGTCAGACCATTGGTCTGTTTAGCTCAGTATTGTCTTCACAGACTGGCTGTGGCTTCTCCAAGGTTGCAGGCAGGAATCTCTCTCAGCCCTGTCTTGGAGATGCCAGGGAGGGAACTTGGAACCCTCTGCTCTTCTCAGAGTGGCTCCATCCCCTGAGGGGAATATCTTACAGTGCTCATAAATCAAGTATCCCATTCATATGCAATCAGGGCAGACTCTGCTTAGCTAAGGGGACAAGTCATGCTTGCTACCACAAGACCAGATCTCCTCCTCAACATACGTCTAAGGATGGGCATGGATGGTTCAGGCAGCCACCAGCAGAGCAGGGAGTGGTTCACTTAAAAAGCAGGTTAGACGCTCCTTACCTGCTCATCAGCAGCCCTGCTGCTTTTCCAGCAGTGGTGCCTGCTCTCCAAATGGCTGCACGCAGCTGAGGTGCTGTTCCCTGGAACCTCTGCATGGCATCAGCACACACATGGCCGTGCATGACCTTTTGCAGAGTGGGTGCTGCCGCTGGAAAAGCAGTGGGGTGGCAGACGAGCAGGTAAGGAGTTCCTTACCTGCTTTTTAAGGGAACCTCTCTCGTCCCACTGAACCAGCTCAGATGCTCGTGCCTGAGCCGGTTCGGCATTTCCCAGAGGAGGTGCCGAACCGGCTTGTGCACATCCCTATATATGTCCGATCTTCTTTGTTGAGTATTTTTAATTGTAAATTTAACTGTCAACTCCTTTAGGAGATGATCTTGTTTGAAAAGCCAATCTAAATACATGGTACATGCTTATAACTGAGTTTGATACAATGCTTTATATTATTTAGATGGTAACTGAGCTTTTTATATCTTTTTGGAAGTTTGAATTTTGGAGCATTTTGACCAGATACTACAAGTGTGTCAGAGTACATGGTACTTTCCATTATATTTCTCCACTTGATAAATATTAAAATCAAAACGGAGGTCACCAGGTCTCCATAGTGGATGTTTACAAAACAGATGTAGACTTCTATGAAATTGATTGAGTGAATTTCTATAAAATGGATTGATTCATTCTTTCATTGTCATATATTAACTTAATTCTCTACAAGTGAACTAATTTATTGCACCATCTTATGCTGAATGTATTTCCAGCTCTGCGTACTATTGGTTTTGGGAATTTAGTATATTTATATGTGGTATAATTTGTTACTGTTGGTTCTTTCACATTAGTAGTGCCTGTAATATTCTTTATTTAATGATCTTTGAATGGTATGGTGTGGATCTGTTTGGTTTATGCCTATCCAGCCCCCTTCTACCTTATGTTTCTTTTTAAATTGTCCTTTGGGGACAGGGAGCCCTCTCGCTCTTGCTGTTGTTTGTTTGTGTGTGTGTGTGTGTCAGTTTCTTGCAACATAAGCTATAACAGTAGCTTGTCTTACTGAGATTTGAAAGTGCTCAGATCACCTCTGTTACCCATGAAGAAGAATTTATTATTGAAAAGGACAAAAGCATAGGTCAGACTCTTTTTCATAAGACACCCTTTGTTCATGACACGCCCTTTGTGTGTAGCTGTTTTTACAAGAGTTCCTAGACTGAATGCTCACCAAACCTGGAAGGATTTGTGCACCATAACATCCACTCGCTGTTATTGCAACCCCACCTTCTTCTGTAGGTGACCATGTTTTCTTTGGAAACCTATCCACTGCTGTTTGCTTTTGTAAATGTCATGTAAACATTCTCTAATAAAAAGACAGTTTGGCTTTTAGTGCAGAACTGCAAGTTACCTCTGCAAGCTCTTATCCAAATCCACATTTGCCAAGATAATGCAGCCCAAGGAGGTTTGTAAGAGGAGAATTAAATTGGCAGGGGGTAGGGATGTCCAGCCTTTCCTGTGTGTGATGGCTTATCTCTGCAAACGCCTTGACATGGCTGTTTTCCTTTAGTGTCGTTGCTTCCAGGTCCAAATGGCACATAAAATTAAGCCCATCCTTATTAAATGAGCTTAAATTCCAGAAAATAAATGGGAAGTGTTCTTTTAATGTCAAGAAATTGGGATTGTGGCATGTGTAGCAGGTGAATTTAACACTTCCCCCGGGCACTGTTATCTTACCAAAAGTCTCCCCACCACCACCACCCCTGAAGTGGGTATTTGCTCTTGAAGAGGCTTTTTGTAGCCCAAAACTGCTTTGGGGGCAAATATCCACTGGGGAGGGCCAGAGCTCAATAGCAGAGTATCTGCTTTGCATGCAGAATGTCCCAGGTTCAATTCCCGGCATCTCCAGGTAGGGCTGGGAGAGACTACCTGAAACCCAGTAGAGCCACTGCCAGTCAACATAGGCTGTTTTGAACTAGATGGACCAATAGTCTGTTTTGGTATAAGGCAGGGTCCTGTGTTTCTAATTTTGGAAGGAAAATTGCTCAGGAGGAAAGGATTAACCCCTTGTGCATTGTGATACCCAGTCTGTATTGCATGCATCCCCTTCCAGCGCCCCCCCCCCACTTGCTTATGGTTTTAAGCCTGTCTATTCATGATGGGGTTTAATGTACAGGTTGCCCTCAATATCCCCCGTTTTGGCACTCACGGTTTTGCGTATCTGTGGTAAGGCAATATATATCCGACCTTGTTATCCACAGTATGCGGCTTCACATATCTTCAGTTTTCAGCAGCGCAGTTCTGCCCTTACAGGGTTGTACTCTTGCTGCACATGGTCATGGGCTGTGAGAGGAGTTTGAAGGAAGACCGTGGAGTGCATTGGTCTGCATGTTTAGAGTTTTAGTGCTTCTAAACGCCATGTTTAGTATCCTTGGCATTTGGTATACCTTGGCAGCCATTGGGAGCGTTCAGGAGCCATTGCTCTGGAGCTTTTGGAGACTTTCTGGAGCCATTTCTGTGGAGCCTCTGGGAGCCTTTTTTGAGCCATTCCTGTGGTAGAGGTATGTGAGCCGACTCGAATCAAGTCAGACTCAAGTTCAAACTGGCTTGGACTTGAGCCGGACTGGCCCTACAAAAATGAAGCCAGTCTGAGCTCAAGTCGAGTTGGACCTGGCTTGAAGAACTGGCTCATGATCCGGCTCGAGGGATATACTTGTAAAGGGATTCCGGTGAGGATTCCTCTTTACAAGTAAAGGGCTTTCCAAGCCGGTAAATATGGGGTGGGGGGGCAGAGAGGTACTTCTTAATTTTAAAATGAA
The DNA here is from genome assembly GCF_027244095.1 of Hemicordylus capensis. Taxonomy (NCBI): domain Eukaryota; kingdom Metazoa; phylum Chordata; class Lepidosauria; order Squamata; family Cordylidae; genus Hemicordylus; species Hemicordylus capensis. The sequence continues at coordinate 30,475,319 of NC_069661.1, read as the reverse complement.
GGTGCTGAGGTGGCATGGATGGTGGTGGTGCGGGCTTATGCAACCCCCACCCCCTGCCGGCCTCCCAAGTGACAGTCCAGGCCGGCTGAGGCCTGGTTTGGGCCTCTGTGCATGCACAGAGGCCATTTTGTGTGACCATGCAAATCGCACGGTGATGCAAATGGCCTCTCTGCATGCATGGAAGTCACTCTAATGGCCTCTGCTCATGTGCAGAGGCCTGAACCAGGCCGCAATCTGCCAAGCCTGTCACTTGGGAGGCCAGTGGGGGGATTGGAGGAGTCTCCACCACTCCCAGTGCCTTCATTTTAGAGGTTAAAAGTACCTTTCTTTGCCCCTACTCCATTTACTGGTAGGGAAAGCCCTTTTACTTGTGAAGGGAAATTCTTGCCAGATTCCCCTTTACAAGTATACTCCAGTTGGCGATCAAGCCCAATCTGAACCAGAAAAACTCATTCCATGCACATCCCTATGCTGTTGAGCTTCTTGGAGCCATTTTCTGGAGCCTCTTGCAGCATGTTGCTGCCCTCATAAGATTCTAATTATCACTTTTATAAATTTAATTTTAATTTTGATGAAATCTTATTTTTAATTAAAAATTAAAATTAAAATTAAAATTCTGATAATTACAGTACTGTAGTATTGCAATTAAAATTTGATTTAAATTAAAAATGGATTTTAATTATCCACTGACCCTTTATTCTCTTCTCACTCCTTGATTCTCGCACACTCCTTTGTATGTTTACTTGACTTGGATTTAATTCAGTTGTGCTGCCTCTTTGGCCAATCTACCAACCAATCAGGCCAAGGGGCTTGTGCTGCTAAGTGTGGGACTTCAATAGTGGGGTGAGGAAACATAATGATTACTGGAGAAGCTGGAGGGCATTGCTGGAGAGCGGAAGAGCTGAGGTGGCCAAAGTACAGTGCTGTGCTTCCATCCTTATTTCTACTTTTACCCTTTTTGGTGATTTTGGTCATTTTCCTGGGCTCCGTAACCTAACAATCCCCCCTCCCAATTACCATCAACTTAAGGTTTCATTATCCACGGTTGTAGGCCAGGATGGAACCCCTGTGAATAATGATGGCCACCTGTACTTCTGAACATGTAGTTCTGCCCCAGCTTCTGATTCTTCAGTTTCTGTGGGAAAATTGGGCTTCTAAATGATCTATGGGTCATTTGCAGAGGAGAACTGAAGGAAAGGTAAACCACTGCCTCCTGTGCACAGATTGCTCCATACAAATGGTCCTCCAGTTCCATTCCGAGGTAAACTTGGAGTTGGAATCTTGGGCCAGTTCAGAGGGAGGGATGCAATTTTTATTTTTAAAGTATGCACAGCTTGGATGGTTTGCCCTCCAGGTTAGTATCTAACAGCACATTTGTTTGTTCCAGATGAGCAGGCAAGTGGCAGATCACAGATGTTGACAGCTAGTAAGCATTTGGTTTTCCTCTGTTCATTATAGGGACTTTCTATCTTTTGGCCTTGCATATGAACTGAAATAATATTAATATGTTTGTGGAGCTCCATGGAACCAATTACATGTTGGTCTTGACTCATAATGATTTTGTATTCCAAGTTGGAATACTTTTGCACTTGTATAAAGTGTACGTGCTTCGGTTCTGTGTGTGTGATTAATCACTCCTGCTAGTAAGATTTTGTCCAATTGCCATATGCTCTTTGTGGGGGCTGTGAATAACACAAACAACTCATTCATGCAAAATTTTCATGGCTGATTTAAAACGAAGCATCTCTGAACTTGCCTTTGCCCAAATATAAAGGTTTACTGTGAGTTTATCTACAGTTTTAAATATTTAAATCAGGCTGGATTTGATTTAAATCACTAGTCAGTAAGACTAGATTTAAATCGTGGTTTTTTACATAAAGACTCATTCTTGCTGGTATAATCTTAATATTTACAACCAGATGAAGTTTTCATTTTTGGTCCTCATCTAGATAGAAAAATCCCCCCCCAAAAGAAACCTCTGGAAGAAAATGACATTGTGAATGGATTAATGAAATTCATTTACCAAAAAATTTAAACATTGCATATATACAGCCTCATGCTACATAATTAAAAACTAATCCCTATTTCATGATGAATACCTTTTGGACTATAATATATCTGAAATAGAAAACTATCTTTAGATAGATGTTTTCCTCAAAAGCATTTTATTTCAAAAAAATCCGATTTAAATAAAAACAATCTGATTTAAATAAAAAACCATTGATTTTTATCCACCCTGATTTAAATATGATTAAACCTACACTGTTGTTCTTTAACCTCTTCTGTTTACTTGCTAGATACTTGGTACTGCTCTTTCTGCTACTATAAGAGAATCTCGTTAATCACCCATCCAGCACCCGTTAATGTTAATGTTAATGTGCTGGACGGTTAATCACCTATCCAGCACGTAGTCCAGCACCCGTGGTTTCTTGTCTCTGCGGTTGGATTTGGGTCTCTGATTTACTTGTGAATCCAAAGCAGAGTGCATGGGTTAGAGATCTAATTTTACACCTGAAGAATACACAGTAGGTTTGTATACCATGCTGAATTACGGTACTTCTCTTTTAAAAGGTGATACCTCTCAAGCGTAGCAAGGTTGGAGTGGGCCCTTGGACAAAAGGGCAAGGTTGGAGTGGTTGGAGGTTGGCAAAAGGGCAAGTTTGGAGTAGGCCCTTGGACAAAAAGTAAAGATGAGTCCCTCCTCCCACCTTCCTCTTCAGAGGGTCACAAGGGGGAGAGTAAAAACTAAGCTGCCACCCAGCTGCTGAGCTCACTCCCTCATGAGCCCAAGGAGATTTGTCACCCTACCCCACCCCCCACCCCCGATTCAGTTGTAGCTGCGCCCCTGGTACCAGTGATAGTTCTATTTTTAAAAAGGTTTGGCCATTTACATCATAAAAAGTGATTGGCCATTACTGTAGACAAAAGGTAGAAGATAACTCCATAGACAGCATGCACAGTTGGCAGGAGGAGAAAAAGAAATGCACTCTCTGTCTTTGTAAAGGCTCTAAATCAGGGGTGCCATATTGAAGCATGCCAGCAGCCTCAGCTGGACTACAGCTCTCATAATCAGTGGTGTTTGGCATTTGTGGCTGGGATGATGGGAGTTGTAGTCCAGTATTATTATTATTATTTACATTTATATCCTGCTCTTCCTCCAAGGAGCCCAGAGTGGTGTACTACATACTTAGGTTTTCTCCTCACAACAACCCTGTGAAGTAGGTTAGTCTGAGAGAGAAGTGACTGGCCCAGAGTCTCCCAGCAAGTATTATGGCTGAATGGGGATTTGAACTCGGGTCTCCCCGGTCCTAGTCCAGCACTCTAACCACTACACCACGCTGGCTCTCAGTAACAGCTGGAGAGCTTCAGAATAGCCACTCCTGCTCTAAATCGGTCTGGGCTCAACATAAAGGACCACCTTCTCTCATATGAACTTGCCCATACCCTAACCATACCCTGCTCTGGGGCCTCCCCAACCCCCCACTGTAAGGGTTATGGTGGAGGGTCAGAACAGGATGGGCTTGGCAGTGGCACCAAGGTTAAGGAACTTCCACTGGTGGGATGCTTACTTTGCCCTTATGCTCTGCAAAGGCAGTCTTTTCAGAACATCTTTAGTGGCCTCAGCTTGCCACTTCTTGTTCCCTTGGGTTGTTTCCTGCAGCTGGATCTGGTTCTCAGTTTCCTGTTGAATTCTGCAGTTTGTGGTGACTTTTTGTTTACTTTTGTATTATAAAATGTCAGCCACCTTCTGAGATCTCCTTAGAGCAAAAGGTGGAATACTAATGGGCTGATAAATGAAAATTATTAGCAATTAATTCTGTAAACACAGATAATTCCCATGAGTGATTGACAGAAATGCTTCTGGCATGGGTTTTGTGGAAGCAGGATCACAGTTGCAGCACGGATTCATGTCAGCAAATTTGAGGTTGCTCAACGTATGAGGCAAGTGAGTCACCACTGACTTAAGTACCATTAATTTCAATGGGATTTAGTCACGACTAACTTAGTCTGGATCCCACCTGGGGTAGGAAGACCTCAACTGTCTGTTCAACTCTGTGATTACAGATCTGCAATGGGTGCAATTTGTGACATATTTTAAAATCATTTCATCCCTGTGAAGGTCTGCCAAAGAATGCTAATACAGGTATATGTTGGTTGCTCGGGTATAGAAAGCTCCTAGATGTTTGTACGACTGTATTTATGTGGCTGGAGGGAAGACGCCTATCTGTAAAGCAAAGTTCTGGGCTCTGACAGAAGAAATTAGTTTGTCTATTTCCCCTTCTCTCCCACCCCTCCTCTTCTCTTCACATAGCTGGCACATGTGGCCTTTCCTGTAAGCAATCTGTACAACATCAGAACGCCTTCTCAATTCCGTAGGAGGTAGAGGAGAAAGGCTGGCCAACTTCAAGAGCGCAGCCGTGCAGCAGACAGTTCTCGGCGAGGCTGGGCTGCTTGCTTTTGTAGCTTTTCTTTCATCAAGCCATCTGCACTTCCCGCAGCTCTGTGTCCTTGTGGCTCAAAGGGATTTTCTAATGCCTTTTCTGACGGGTATGTGCCAACAGATGGGATTAGCTGCTAGTGCTCATTCTTGGGTGGAAAATTACCGTACCAGGTGAAGGCTGTCTAAATGAAACCGTCAGAAAAAGATGGAGTTTTCTTCCTGCCACCTAAGAACAGAATTTGTTCGCTATTCCTCGTGTTTCTTTTAATGCGAATCACTCTCTGGTTGTGGACAGTGCTGTTTAAACTAAATAACAAATATATACTCATATAGAGCCACCTAATGGCACAGCGGGGAAATGACTTGACTAGCAAGCCAGAGGTTGCCGTTTTGAATCCCCACTGGTACCTATATTAGGCAGCAGCGATATAGGAAGATGCTGAAAGGCATCATCTCATACTGTGCGGGAGATGATAATGGTAAACCCCTCCTGTATTCTTCCAAAGACAATTACAGGGCTCTGTGGTCGCCAGGAGCCAATGCCAACTCAACGACACACTTTACCTCACCTTACCCAAATACAAGATGACACTGAATTTAAGATGAGCCCTGTAAAAAGAAAGAAAAAGAGGTTAAATATAGGTTATACCTATATTTACTCAAAAGGTTGAAGACCCTGAATTTAAGACGATTTCTAACATCAAACAACTTGTAAAAAACCTAGTCTTCGATTCAGGTAAATACAGAGGTTGTTCTCACAATCCATCCCTACTTGGGTAGGGCACTGCTAGCCCAGGTAGGGCTGGTTGTGAGAACTGCTAAGTTCGTTCCCAATCCTGGCACACCACTTCCGGGTTGCATGGGTTTTCAACCCAACCTAAAAGTGAGGTAGGAGAATGCATATGCGCCTCACCACCTGGTCGTGTGGAAGCTCGGGCTTGTGGCAGGTTATCCTGGGTTGCTGGGAGCCATAGCTTCCATAGAGACGGGGGTGGGTGAGGAAGGAGTGGCCCAGCAGTGGGAAATCTCCAAAAAATGCACCATGCTTCTTGCACAGTGCATTGTGAGATTCCTGGTGGCCAGGTGCCTTTCCCCTGCCTCCAGATTGCTGTGCTGCTCACCGGAACACTGATCATGTGGGTGTGCAGCTTGGCAGAGCCCAGGAGACGAAGGGGCCATGTGGGGGAAGGTAGATAGGATTCTGCCTTCTCCCCAGTCCTCCCTAACCCCAGCCTGAGTGGTCATGTGAACGTCCTCACAGTATTTTACTGATGTCAGTAACTTTGTGAGAAGGGCTTGCCCGCTCCAAGATGATCAGAGGTCTAGAATATCTTCCTTATGAGGTAAGTAATAGAGATATAGGGAGGTTGGGGATGATGGGAGTTGTAGTCCATCAACAACTGGAGAGCCTCAGGTTGGCATCCATGTTTTAATTTAATCAGGACTTGAAGAAAAAATTCTTTGTTGACTGCCCTTGAAGAACCCATTGTCTATCTACTCATGGGTCCAAAGGTAGATCAATCTTGGTACTCATTTGGGAATCTCTTTACAACATGAATTCTGACATGGATCTGTCTAGGAGTTTCTGATTCACCTGCTTGTTCTTCCTGTTTTGAAGATGCTTCTTCATGCGCAAAGACTTGCCCAAACAGTCTTTGAACCAGCTCATGGTATCCATAAATGCTCCAGTTCAACTGGTTTATGGAATGCAACATTCAGCTGGATTTAGTGAGTGACTCCAGAGCATTGTATGAGAGTTAGTGCATTTTAGAGCTTTGCGTGTACATACTTGCAAGTCAAAACTGATTTCAAAATGAACTCTAATTATCTTTCTCTCATATACCTTGGAGGAGGAGTGTGTGGTGGTGAGGGCAGGGTAGAGGGGACACTTTGCTTCACTTATTAACTTATATTCAACTTTTCATTGGCTCCCAAAGTGGGTTATAATTAAAATTCATGTAAAGATACCTAGGGAGATTAATTAAGATTGTTGGGTTGATTCCCCCCTGCCCTCACACATGTTCACCAGAACTTCAGAACTTCCCTGTTTAAAAATAATCCTATATTTTTTTCACTAAAATAACCCCCTATTTTTGCTACTATCTTTGCCTGGATTTGATCAGAGCCAAGTATTAGTTAAACAACTGCATAATTCTTTCAGAGCCAATAGCTGACTGTCCATCCAACTTCACTTCCCCTCTTTAAGATGCCTAATCATTATTAAACCATATGATGCCTAATAGTTGCAAAGCATAATAATATCAGGATGGGTGATCAAACTTTATTGCTAGTTTTGTAGCTTTAAAAAAAGCCCTCAAACGTCACTGTTCTAGTAGGAAGAGAGGCATTATTTGGGGCTTGATTGGTTCTTTCCTAAGAATGTGAACTTGCTTAACTTCAGTGATCCAGTGCTTAGAACTTATCATACAAGCAAATACATTTTAAAACATTTTTTGCCAGAGGGGACAGAGACTTGGCCACCAAAGGCAGCCAAAATATGTGGCCCTGGGAATGTAACCACGCCTATTGAAGTCCAGGGCACACAGGGCTCTTACAACAGTCATGACTGCACAGTGGTTCTGTTGAAAATATAACTTTGCTAGGGGTGCTATTGGGGGTTGGACTAGAAAACCTCTTAATTCCCAGCTCTAATATTCTGTGATGAACCCTCCAAACTGCTACAACGTTAGCATTTCAAGTAGGAGCAGAAGGAACAACCACTTTCTGAACCTTCCTCTCTGTTAATGGAACTGCCCTGAGGTGATTGGTGAACACCCCAAAATTGTGTCCGGGCTTTGTGTGGGGAAATTAGCTCAAAGTGGGGCAGTTCCCCATGAGAATACATTTCGTGGAAAGTGTTGGTTACAAGAAAATGTCTGAGAGATAGATGTTCAAAAACAGAGAAGGTTTTATTTAGGGTAAGGGGTACAATGGAGTAAGAGAGTCACTAAAAGAAATATTATTACTAAAAATATGTTACAAGGTTAACCATATGATTGCTAGGTGAAAATTTAGCTTAATTCCCAAATTAGAGTAGCTTCCTAGACTGACCAGAGAAAGGAGGCTTAGAGAAACAGAGAGGCTATTCACACGATGGGGCAAAATTGGGCTAGCGGAGGCTAGCCTGATTTCGCCCCATTGTGTAAACCACCGAGCTCGGCTGCGAGCCCGGTGGTTCCTAGGCGGGTAATCCGCCTAAGTACCCCTGCCCTAAAACCAGGTTTATGGAGTGAGCGCTCCACAAACTTGGTTTTTCAGATCGTGAGTAGCTGCGGCGTGGCTCCGTGGCACAGTTACTCATGAGTAGACCCCCGGAGGGGAGGCGAAAAGCCGCCTCCCGGCTCTGGGGTCTCCCCAGTATGCCCTGCGCGTTCGCGCAGGGCATACTGGAGCTTCCGGGGGCCGCGCAGCTCCCAAGCTCCCCAGCCCCTGCCGGCTCGTCACGGAGCCGGCAATCGTGTGGGTGGCCGATTTGGCCACCCAGGGCTCCCTCCCTGCTCATGTGCGGTCCCCGCGCACCCTCCAAAACCGGGTCTCACTGATCGTGAGACCCGGCTCAGACTCTTGGATTTAAGAGAGAAGAAACAGGTAGAACGAGCCCAGATTAGGGCAAAGCAGATATCATATAACCTCGTTCCTTCCTTTATTGATGGATGGATCCTTGTAGCTCAGGCGCAACTGAAGGACCTCTTTCCTCAGGGATGGACCAGGAAGCAGCAGGCAGAAGCGGGAAACCCAAGTGGTTAGGTAGCAGAGTTAGATTCAAAAGGTGTCGTTCTTGAGTGGCCAACCTCTAGTGGCAACAAAGCTGGCTGCACAGATCGGGCCAGGCAAAAGGACCAATCTGGAGGCTGGAAGCATTCTTGGCACGCAGAGCAAGACACTGCAGAGTGTAAGGGCAGGTGCCAAAGCTACCATCCAAGATGTGGGTGACTCATACTGGGATCCAAACGGAGCACACATGGGGAGCACACAGCAGGTCCAGAGGAGTACACTGGCTCAAGAAACCAGGAGCAGTTAAAGCCCAAATCGTGTCTGGAGGGAATATTCCATTTGTTCTTCTTTTTTGGGTGAGGCAGTTCTAGGGACTCTCAAAAGATCCCATTGTTTGTGTCTGTTGTGCTGCATTACAACTCAGTGCGTGAATGGGCCAGTGCAAACACGGTAACTCTTTTGGTCGGAAAGTGGTTAGGTAACCAAGTGGGTACCTAGTACCCAGTGCAAACACGGTAACTCTTTTGGTCGGAAACACCTAGTAAACTAATCAGTGTTCTAATGGGTACATCTCTGAGTTGCTATCGTCCACTTTAGTCTTCTTTTGATGAGGGAATACACATTGTGGAGCCTTATCTGACTTTCCTGCTGAAGTGATTGGTTTTCAGTTCATTTAAGGCATCTTTGGAGGGGAGATGAACCAAAGGAGGGTCAATCATGCAGAGAGACCTTGAATGGAGAGTTAATTCTTGTGAGTTAACTTTGGGAGTCTACTTAGGTATCCCTTCCCCGCATGGGGAAGGCGCGAGGCTTGTTCTCTTTCCGTTTGGCTTTGGCTGCTGCTAAATCTGGGGGTAACTGTTCTATTGCCTACTTAGTTACTTTTCCCCAATATGCCAACAAATGGAGAACTCACAATCCTGTGAGGCTTCTCAGCATGTCAGAAGTGAGACCCATACGCCTGCAATCTCAAACATAAGCAGAGTGGCTTCTGGGAGCCTGCAGAAAAGCAATGCTAGCAACATCTAATTCTGGTTGACTCCCCACCCCCCGCCATTTAGATGCATCAAACAGTATTGAAATATGATTCACCTGATAGTGCCTGTAATTGTGGCTTTCCCCACCCTTTGTGGTGTCTGTCTAAAGACCTCTCTTTCTCTCTTTCTCTCTGATTAAGAAAAAGTAGAGCTGGGGTGAATCATGCTCCTGAACGACTGCTTTTGAAAGGGGCCATCGAGCAATGGAGGGATAATTGCCACTTAAGTGGATTTGAATATTGTATCCATAATACTGTGTCAAAAATGACATTGGGGAATAGATTTAACATCTGGAAACTTATGCCTCTAAATGGCTGAATTCATATCACAAAACCATTCAAGCGGTAACTAATCTCACATCTTATCTTTGTTCAATAATTTTGGAATGAGGCTTTTGTGCTGGCAGCACTTCAAGGGCAGAGGACTAGACTGCACGCCAGCCAGGTCCTTTAAGTAATACTGCATGCACCTCTAAATCATACTTGCCATTCAGGTGAATGGGAAAATAGGGACATGTTGGCAGGTATGTATAGATGTGTCTGCGTATGTAACCGGTACCATAAGTTTGCTTTCCCACAGTAGCTCTCTGCGATTAGTCTCCTTGAAAAGTAATCTTGGGTTGGCTCATGGAAAGAATGGAAAAGTCATAGGAGAAACAACAAAAAGGCTTGTGGCATTATTTAAGGCATAGAAATACTGAGCTTTGAGATCTTTTGCAGAGTCCTTGCTCTGAGTCCTGTCACTTTCTGAAGTATGATTGGCAGTGACTCAGGGCAGGGTTTTTTTGTGGCCCCTAGACTGTGAAATGTCCTATCTCTGGAGGTTAAGCAGACTGTGCCCCCCCCTCCATTGGCCATCCTTTTGCTGGCTTGTGGAAACGTTTTTATTGAGGCAGCACTTTTCTGGTGATGTTTTGCTGGCCATACACAGCTGGTTTTGACATGTCTTTTTGTGCAGTTATGCGGTGCTTAATTGGTCAGTTGCATTGTTTTTAATTATAGTGTTATCTGTAATTTTGTTGAGTTGTATACCACTGTAAAATTTTATCTGGAAAAGAAGTGTATAAATTTAACAAATAAATAAAAATAAGTCTTTGTGGATCAGAGCCCACTTCATCAGATGCATGAAGGAGCTAGACGTGTATGTATACTCCAAATACAGAGAGAAGAGAAAATGTCTTCACAAATAAAGGCCAACCAATGAAAGAGATGGCAGTAGGTGTGTCATATTACTCAGGGCGAAATAAAAACAAGACTTGCATCAATATGAATGGGACCCACATTCAGGCCACATTCAGATATCACACAAAACCGGAGTTACAGGTGGCCGGGGTTCATGTAACTGTGAGGCTATTCACATGACCAACCGAAAGCGGGCTAGGGGAGCCAAGCCCACTTTTGAGTGTCTGTGAGAACCGCCACAGGCCTTGTGGCTCCCGGCAGTTAGCCCGCTTAATCCCACCCCCCACGAGGTTAGCAGAGCGAGTGCTTTGCTAACCCCGTTTTGGCGATTGTGAGTAGCCACGGCGTGGTTCCGTGCTGCAGTGACTCATGAGGAGACTCCCGACCGGGAGGCTCCAAAAGCCTCAGGGGTCTCACCAGAATGCCCCACACCCTTGCATGGGGCATCCTGGGGCTTTTGGGGTCCAAGCAGCCCCCGATCCCCACTGCCCCTACCAGCTCCATGTGGGTGGCCAGTCTCCGCACAAACCACCTCTAGGCGCTTCACTTTGATCCTGTGAAGTGCCTCAGTGTGTCTGATTGCATGAAACTGCAGTTTGGGCCCTAACTCAAACTGAGGTTTCAGTCATCAGACTCCAGTTTGAACCCTTGGTTTGAAGTGAGGTTCGCTGCTTGGGCCTCTGGTTTGCGGTGCCTCCATTATGTCTGCATGCAGAACTGGAGGCAGCCTTCCTTGGAACAGAGTTGAGGGACAGTAGTTCCTCCCTCTCTCCGTCCTGACTGGCTGCCATGGCTGTCTGTCAGTCAAAGGAGGAAACCCGGCAACCAGGTCCCCCTCCTCAGAGAGGAGTCCAGCAGTTATGTCTGAATTTGTACAGGTAAGTGTGGGGTGGGGGACTGGAGGTGCGGTTTCTGTGTTATAACTGAATGTGGACTCAGAGAACTTATGGAACTGCCTTCTACTGAGTCAGACCATTGAACCATCTAGCTCAGTATTGTCTGTGCTGACTGGCAGCAGCTTTCTAGGGATTTAGGTACAAGATGCTCCCATCCCTGCTGAGAGGTGCCAGGAGTTAAACCTGGGATCTCCAACATGCCTAGCTGAATCTAATGAAATAGAGAAAGCTTGGGTGGTTTTTTCCCGATACCCACAATAAAACGGCATGGTTATTTCCCACTTTCACCACTGCCAGCCCTGGAGAAGAGGTGACGGCAAGTGACTACAGGCCTCCTCAGACGTCATGAGCACTGCAGGCACTCAGGTTTACAAGGGCAGAAGTGGGGAGGAAGTCACACCGCCACGCTGTCAATCACCCCCTCGCATCTGACAAACACATTTGCCTTGCGGTGCTTTTGGTCTGAAATGGGAGGCGCCGTAAGGATGTTCTGTGGTGATTCCACGAGCTGCAACCTTAATCGGTCAAGGCTGCAGCTCACAGAATCACCATTGAACATACTTATAACACCTCCCCATTCAGACAAACAGCTCTGTGTGTTTGTCGGGTGTAAGGGGTGATAGCGAGGCAGTGGGACTTGCTCCCCGCTTTTGCTCTCGTAAGCACGAGCGCCTGCAGCACTCACAATGTCTGAAGAGGGCTTATGTCATCCATCCATCTGATGTGGTTCCTGTATAAAAGCATTACTGGTGCTGGATGGAACCTGACCATGTGCATGAGGCTACTATGCAGTTTACAACAGAAGGAGGTTAGAAGATAAATGCCGTCTGTATCTCTTCTTCACAGTCTTGGATATGTGCTCATATAAATGTTATCGTTAGTTGACTCATCCTGCTTAATGTGGTATGATTTATATTGCAAATCAGGTTTTCTGTTCTGATGACTGTAAATGGAAAGAATTAAAAGAAGTATTAAAGCTTTGAAATGTTGAGCTCAAAGGGGTGTTGTTTGTTTCACCAAGCACCTTTTTAAAAGTAATATATATTAAATTTATTTAAAACCCTCTTCCCTGTGTGCAGTGTCCTTAAGATTTTGAAGAATAATTGCAGCAGTTGATTTTGACCCTTTGGAGTTAGCAGAGAATAAAGTGTCCATTTGTATGTGTGATATTGATTCAGCTCAGGAAGAGCTGGTACATTTGGATCTCTTGGCAAATCTTGAATTCGTGAACCAAGAAAGCCAGTATCACAAATCAAAAACAGCAGCAGAACCCAACAAATGCAGGAAAGAAGTTTACTAAGAGGAACTGGATAGAAGTCCCAACATGCTTTTTGCTTGTACTCTTCATCGGGAGATAAGAAATCATAGCATGTACAGTAATAACTTCTGAAAGAATTGGCTTCAAGGAGAGCGGCAACTTTTTGCAAAATGGATATATTAGGTTGTTTGATTCTCCTTGGATTCTGTTGCTGACATTTTCAATAGCCAAGCTTTTAGTGCAAGCTTCAGATTATTTTCTAACAAAATGAATCATGGAAGACACATTTTTATTTTAATTACAATCTAGTGTGTTTATCACTCCATTTACTTCCATCTGTATGTGCTCTGTGGAGAGGCAGCTGAACCACAAGGATTTAATCAAACTTAATTAGGCAACCTTTGTTATCTTAAAAATTATGTCGTAATTAATGCAATGCTCCCCTCCCCCCCTTGTTATCCTGACTCTTGTTTCACATTGTGGCTGAATGTTGTATGCTTAAAGCTAATATTTAGGCACCAGACTGTTGAATCCAATAAATTATAGGTGCTGTAATTTATTGAATCCAAGATTTTGCTTCTGACCTAACAGCAACTTAGGCCCAGGTTATTGTAAGAGAAGGAGGTGAGTCACACAAGCAGTGTGCTGCGCTGAAAGGTCTGCGGGGAGAGGGGGCTTAGCCTGCTCTCCCTGCAGATGGTCCAAAGGCAGCCCTGGGTGGCCGGATCAGCTGCCCACACGACTTCTGGCTTCGTCACAGAGCCGGTGGGGGCTGCAGGGATCGGGGGTTGCGCAGCCCCCAGAAGTTCCAGGATGCCCCACGCCCCGGGAGGCTGCTTGGGTCTCCTCGTGTCGCCGTGGTGCGGAGCCATGCCGTGGCGGCACACGACCAAAAAGATGAGGTTAATGGAGCGCTCACTCCATTAACTTTGTCTAAGGCAAGGGGTAATAGGTGGGCTAGCTGCCGGGAGCCGCACAGCTCCCACTGCAGCACACGATCGGCCAAAAGCGGGCTAGGCTCCCTTAGCCCCTTTTTGGGCAGGTGTGAGAATAGCCTCATGGTCTTCTTCACTATGAGCCCCCTCGCCCTTTGAGATCATCCAGCGAGATCCATCTGCAGTTGCCACTGGCTCATCTGGTGGCTACTCAGGAATGGGCCTTCTCTGTTGCCGCCCCAAGACTATGGAATGTGCTCCCTGCTGAAATAAGAGCCTCCCATTTCTGACAAATTTTTAAAAGCTTTTAAAGACTCATTTATTCACCCGAGCTTTTAAACTAGAATTGTGGTTCTAAATTTTTAAATGTTTTTAAAAAATTTGTTTGATATTGTAAACCACCTGGGCAGTGTACAAATTTAATAAATGAATAAATAAACCGTATTGCATCCAGCCACACTTAACCTGCAGTTGCATTCTTAGTCTTTCACTGGTATAAATTATGAGATCATGTCAATTACCAAACAGTAAGTTCCAGGTTTCCTGAAGATAGCAGTGCTGTTGGCTACCACTTTGACCATATCTCAGTGGCCATAACTTGCAGAGTTTGGCCATAACTTGCAGAGTTTCTTATTTCTGTTTGTGATGAAAGAACTGCTTGCCCACTTCTTCCAGTGCTCCTGTATTGGGAGTATCACCTATATCCATGCCACATGTCATTATTCTGTTTAAAGCAGAGGGAGCTGCTTGCTTGACAATGATTGGTGTGAACGTTGGGCTGAGCAAGTGAATCATTCAGTGCAATCCTGTTGGTTTAATAGTAAGTCCCATTGAAAGGATTATTTCCATGATGAACTTATATCTTGTCCAGAAGGAGAATAGACTTTCACTGATGTGTTGTTGAGCCTCTGCGAGGGGTGTGAGTGAATGAGAGAGAGAATTGTTGGACCTTTTAAATGCCTTGATTGCTTGAGTCTGAACAGAATAAATCAAGTTGTTGGCTCACTTTTCTAAAACTTGTGCCTCTGTAGTACTGTGTCAAATGGCTTTCTATTGGTGGATAGCACCCCCAGCTGTAGTTCAGAAGTCCTGTCCCTTTTTCTGCTCCCCAATCCTAGGCTAGGGTAGACACATGCATGCTTATTTCCTTTCTGGCTTTGGTAGAGCTGCCTGTGCTTAGATAAGCGGCTTATTAATCAAGGATGTCAGTCTGTCTCTCTGGTAACGTCTGTATTAGGGATGTGTAGAACATTTCGAGCTGGAAACAGCCTGCCTCAAAACGGGCGGTTTGGCATGTTCCGAGCCAAAATGGAACACCTTTCAAATGAAGGGCTCACTCTGTCAGAACAAGGGATGGAAATCCCTTGATTTGAGAACTTGAGGCTCTTCTCACGATTAATGAGAAAGAGCCTGGGGAAGGTTAGCAGGGAGAGCGGGCTTAACCCGACTAGGCAGTCTGACGACTGAGCAGTCTGCTCTGTGCGGCCGAACGTTACGGAGCTGGCGGGGGCTGAGAGGATCGGGGGCCACGTGGCCCCTGGAAGCTCCAGCATGCCTGGCGCACGAGCCGGGAGGCTGCTTTTCAGCCTCCCCGTCGGGGGTCTCCTCATGAGTAGCTGCGGCATGGAGCCACACCGCAACAACTCATGATCCATTAACCCCGGTTAGCAGAGCACTCGCTCCGCTAACCTGGGCTAAGGGGCGGGCTACTCAAGCGGGCTAGCCGCTTGTAAGCCTGGTTTACACGAGCAGCAAAAATTGTACTAGGCTCTCCTAGCCTGATTTTTGCTGCTTGTGGGAATAGCCTAATTGATTTGAAGGGTGTTCTGTTTTGGCTTGGGATACTCCAGACGGCTCATTTTGAGGCAAGCTGTTTTGGGTTTGAAATGTTCTGCACATTCCTAGTCTGGATTGAAATTTTTCATATTCCTCAAACTGCTACACATGTGCAGAAAGCAAACCTACCAAGCACCTATTATGGCCCATAATAGGCGAAATTTCATGTCTCCTATTATGGGCCATAAATTGGCTTATACTGTGTCAGACCACTGGTCCACCTTGCTTAACATTGTCCATACTGACTGGCAGCACCTCTTCAAAGTTTCAGACAGGAGTTAGGTCCAAACTGAACTATGTTTTGCCATGATGTCTGACTTGAAATGAAACCATGCCAACCATGGTTTGTGTTTAGCTGGCAGTAGCACACCGGAATCTGAAATGATGGATTGAAGTGGGTTTGCAAGCCATGGTTTGTGCTAACTATGGTTTGGGATGGTACAATCCGTGAGAAGAGCTCCGGGGCGGTCTGCAGGGAAGGAGGGTTTACCTTCCCTTCCCTGCAGATGATCTCCTTCAAGTCCCAGTCAAGCAGCAGCTCCCAGTGTCGGGGTGCTGGGACATGCCTCCGCATGTCACCCCGCCCCTTAGAGCCCCAATAATGCACCATGCATGGTGCATTACTGGGATCTCTCCCCCGATTGTGCCAGCCACAGGCGACACACGATTAGGAAAATGAGGGTAAGAGAGCAAGTTACAGTTCTGGCCACCCTACTTCCCGAGACTGCTGCACCATGGAGATAGGATTGCAGCAGAGTTCTTAGATGAAAATGAAAACAGATTTGAGTTCTAAACTATGGTTTACTTCGTTTATGTTTTGGAAGCTAAAAACCAAAGTTTGGGTTCTAAACTATGGCCCAGTTCAGATGTCATGGTTTCAGCCATCATAGTTTTGGCTACTGGGAGCACCCCTCTGGGTCTGGTCATTCTCCTCTCTTGAGATTGTGTGTTTCTTTCCTCTAGATCAGGGGTGGGGAACCTTGGCCCTCCAGCTGATGGGAGTTGTAGTTCAAAAACAGCTGGAGGGCCAAGGTTCCCCACCCCTGCTCTAGATTAACTATAGTTTTCCATTACATCTGAATCATAGTTAGTACAAAGCAATGCTTTGTTCTCCAGACTGAAACAAGGATTAGAGGTTTCTAATCATGGGGCTTCTATCACCTGTAGCTTAGCAATCAGCAACATGCACTATGACAGCTGACTCATCCCCAGCTCTACCACATTGTTTACAACTCCTATAATTGCCAACTCCTTTACTATTCCTATAATTGCCAACTGCAGTAGTCAAAGGCCATTGCAGCTGGAGATTATGGGAGTTGTAGTCAACATCTGGGAATCTCTGTCACAGGGAACACTTGCTTTTGCACCACTGGTTCTTGCGTTCTCTCAGTGGTGGAATGAGCATCCACATGTGCTACTCACTTTTGCAGTCATGTTCACTGTAGCCCAGCTACCCGTGGCCTAGAGGAGAGTTGGATGTAGTGCATGTGGATGTGTGTTTCCACTATATCTTTCCTTTGCTATGCTCCTCTTCTCATATTCTGGAGAGTGCTACACGGAATATGGGCAGGCTGAGAAAAAGCAAACTGAAACAGGTGTCAATGGCTCAATTTTAAACCAGCTTCTGTTTTCTCACTGGCAAAATGTGCATCTGTATATATCCCTTTTCATGGTTTTTGGCCATTGCTGAACTTTGAAACAATGCACTCAGTGTTGGTCTTGTGGAAATGTAGTTTGTTAATGGATATAGTAACTAAAGTGAAATATATACTAAACATGACCTCAGAATTTGAAGCTTAAGTGCAGCACAGAAACATGAGCCTTTGGCAAAGCTCCTGGAAAAGTTCATAACCCCATGATTTGGCAAGCTTTCAGGATCCTACCTGGGCCAACTTGTTTGAGAACGACATGGAAGAGAATCCCCCCACCATACGCACAAACTGAGTCTACCAGCACCCTGAGTGACTTAACTGTTGGGTTAACTTCCTCTCAAATAAGTGACATGATAAACTATTTGTTGAGAATATGTTGTGCTAATGCAATAAATAACTAGGGATCATGCTGGATTTCTGTCAAACATCTTTTTTGGGGGGAGCACACTACATTTTGGAGCAAAACAAATTGTTCCCATAACAAATAGGCAAGTGTGTACAAGAATCTCCAGTGAGTAGCTGTTGTTTGCTGCAACAGACAACAGTGAGGCACTTCACACGATTGGTGTGAAGCACCGGAGGGGGTTCTGCGGGGAGAGCGGGCTTAGCCTGCTCTCCCTGCAGACAATCAAGAGGCAGCCCTGGGCGGCCGGATCGGTCGCCCACAGGACTGCCGGCTCAGTCATGGAGCCAGTGGGGGCTGCAGGGATTGGGGGCTGTGTGGCCCCCAGATGCCCCGCATGAGTGTGCAGGGCATCCTGGAGAGACCCCCAAGCCCTGCAGGCTGCTTCCAGCCTACCGGTCTGGGGTCTACTCATGTTTCGCCACGCACCGTGGCAACACGCGAGCAAAAAGGTGAGGTTAACGGAGCACTCGCTCCGTTCACCTCATCTAAGGAGAAGGGTAATTAGGTGGGCTAGCTGCCTTGGGGGCTCCTGGTGGTTCCCACGATCCCTGAGAAGCAAGCTAAGCCCCCTCAGCCTGCTTTTCAGTGATCGTGAGAATAGCTTCGGTATCTTGGGGCAGCTTTAAATACTTTAAATTCGTGTAAGCTTTTATGGACTGCGGTCTGAAGTGGAATATAGCCCACAAACACTTATACTGCTGTACGTATGTTTCTCTTTTAAGGTACCACAGGACTGTGTTTGCCCACTAATGAAACTCTTTCAGCTGACCCCACTTGTGAATTTAGGAGCATGAAAGCCAAATACTATAGTGTAAAATTCTCCACATGCAAATAGGGCTTTACTCTTCAAGGATTGTTGTGAGGTAAACTACAACTTTGTTTTCAGATATTTGGCTTTCAGTTGTCAAAAAGTGTTTTGCTCTTCATTGTGTGAGTGTGTTGCATCGCTTTCTAGTGTGGATGGGCTATGGCAGCTGTGTGATCTTGACTGTAGGTTTCGCCGTTTGGAACCTGATGCATTTCTCCTAGTACCTTAGCTTATTATTAGCTTATTTGGTTGGTTCCAAAATATTTTGATGCAAAAAAATAAATAAAATGTCCCAGTTCTCCAAGGACTTTTTCAGATATCGGTTGTGTTGGGACTGTACAGACAAGTGAGTGAATGTGCATGGGGCTGGGGGAGGACTGGTTACCACAGTCCTCCTCTCCCCCATATGCATCCACTGTATGCATAACTGTCATGTGAAGAGTGCTCAGATATAATGGATGTTTTGGGTTTTTCTTGCACCTGTCTTTGTTAGAGTGGGTTTTCAAATTTGGAGCCATGCAGGGGGGTAATGTTGTGAAGATCATTGTAAAGCGCCTTGGTATTGGTTTAAATATAGACAACTGATGAGACATATAGGAGGAGAGCTGGTCTTGTGGTCGCAAGCATGAATTATTCCCTTTGCTAAGCAGGGTCCATCCTGGTTTGAATTTGAATAGGAGACATGTTTGAGCACTGTAAGATATTCCCCTTAGGGGATGGAGCCGCTCTGGGAAGAGCATCTAGGTTCTAAGTTCCCTCCCTGGCATCTCCAAGATAGGGCTGACAGAGATTCCTTGAGAGATTCCAGAGGAACCTTGGAGAAGCCGCTGCCAGTCTGTGTAGACAATACTGAGTTAGAGGGACAAATGATCTGAATCGGTGGAAGGGCAGCTTCCTATGTTCCTAAATGCTGATGTAAACATTTTGAGAGTGGTGGTTGGTTTTGGGTTTTTAAAAAAAGGTTATTCTTACCTTATTTTTCCCCTCTCTCTCTTTCAGTTCCTGGGCATAGCATTTCTTGGAATTGGGCTATGGGCATGGAATGAAAAAGTAAGTGGTATATAACAAATTACTGAGCCAGTTGCATCTAAACACTCTAATTTTCTCGCATGTCTCTCCCCCTCCCCATCCCACAATGTTGAATGAAATGTTCCCTTGCCAAGAAGGAATAATTGACCTCTCTAATGTCTTGTCTTGTAAAGGAATACCATTTGGAGGATTTGTGAAGGATATACTTTAGATTGGTTCAGGCTTAATGCCAAGCCATTCTGCACCAACTCTCATTCAGACGACATGATTTGCATTATGCATGTCCAGCATCTTTTTGTATGGGTGCCCTCTTTCCCCTGTCTTCTCTGATAATCACCAGATGCTGAGGCTGTTCTCACGATTGCAGAAAATCGGGCTAACTTCCGCTAGCCCGATTTTCTGGAATCGTGAGAACCACCGGGCTCGACTGCGAGCTCAGTGGTTCTAGAGTGGGTAACGCGCTCAAGTACCCCTCCCCTAAAACCAGGTTTGTGGAGCGAGCGCTCCGCAAATCTGGTTTTCAAGATCGTGAGTAGCTGCGGCGTGGCTCCATGCGGTGCCTACTCATGAGGAGACCCCCAGAGGGGAGGCGAAAAGTCACCTCCCGGCTCTGGGGGTCTCTCTAGTATGCCCTGCGTGCTCGCACAGGGCATACTGGAGTTTCTGGGGGCCGCCGGCTGCATCATGGAACCGGCAATCGTGTGGGTGGCTGATCCGGCCGCCCAAGGTTCCCGATTGCTCATGTGCAGGGAGAGTGGGCTTAGCCCGCTCTCACTGCTCAACTTCGCAAACCAGGTCTCACTGATTGTGAGACCCGGCTCGCTGTCTCAAGCAGTGGCCTGTGAGGGTGCAGCAACATCCCAAACCATAGTTTATTAATTCAGATGTAACACCAACTTGGACTTTGCTCAAACCATGGTTTCAGATCTTGGTTTTGGTAGCTGCTGGCAAACCATGGTTTGTCAGATGGTGTTCTCCACGAGCCGTGTGGAGAGCCTAAAAGGGCTCTGCGGGGAGAGCGGGCTTAGCCTACTCTCCCTGCGGACGAGCAGGGAGCTCGCCCTCGGTGGCCAGATTGGCCGCCCACACAACTACCGGCTCCATCACAAAATAGGGGTGGCGGGCATACTAGGAGGTCATTCACACAATCAAAAACTGTGTTCAACCTGCGTTTGGGAGCTGTGTGTGCTCTCAGTTTTCAGTTGTGTGGAAGCAAGGTTAGAGGAAAAGGTACTCAGGTTTTCCTCCCTACCTTGCTTCTACACAACCAAAAATTGGGAGCAAACAGAGCTCCCAAACTCAGGTTGAACACAGTGAGGCAATTCCCATGACCAGTGGGAACCCCAGAAATGGGGTTTGCAGGAAGAGTGGGCTTAGCCGAACGGGTCACCCACACAACTGCTGGCTCCCTTATGGAGCCGGCGGGGGCTGGGGGGATCGGGGGCCGTGTGCTCCCCGGAAGTTCCAGCATGTCTTACACAAGTGCATGCTGGAGAGATGGGCATGCTGGAGAGGGCATGCTGGAGAGACCCCCGAGGGCATGCTGGAGAGACCCCCGAGCCAGGAGGTTGCTTTTTAGCCTCCCAGTCGGGGGTTTCCTCATGAGTTGCCGCGGTGTGAAGCCATGCTGCAGCAACACACGATCGTAGAGCCCGGGTTAGCAGAGCGCTCGCTCCGCTAACCTGGGCTTAGGGAAGGGTTATTTAAACGAGTGACCGCTTGAGAGCAACCGGGCTCGCCTGCGAGCCCGGTGGTTCTCACGGTCACCAGAAAGCGGGCTAGGCTGCCGTGTGTGTGTGTATGACTTCTAGATGTTGCAGAGAGAAAATCTAGCTTAGATTTTTCTCTAACATTTTGATTTTTCTGTCTGCTGATGCTTTTTATGGGAGTACATGCAGTACTGCAACCTCCCACTTCCAGTTAGTTCAGTCTGGGAACAATTTCAGTGTGATGAGCTGTCTAGACAGAGTAGTTGGTTTATCAGCAGCCTTTATTTTTTGGTTCCAAACAGATAGTAAAGACTGCTTGTATGGATTTGGTTGACCAGTCACTCTGAATTTCTAGAGGTCCTCTGCCCATCCAGTGGCATCCTTACAGTAAACCCTTGGGGTAGAATTTGCTTAGTGTTCAGATGTAAGATACAAAATTTGATAGGAGTGAAAAAAAGTTGGTAGAAGTGAAAAATTGAGGAATGCTAGAATTGATAGTAATTTCAAGCTGGCCTGAAATAACTCTTTTTTTAAAAAAGTATTCTGCTGCTTTTAAGTACATTATAGCACATGAAATGCATGCAGTATGAATAACAAATAGTTCTAATGGGACTTACTTTCCACTTCTCTCAACATTGGAAGTGCATTAAGGGTTTAGAATGAAATCCCTTTGATTGTTTTTTTATTTACCTTTCTTGGAAATTGGACTTGTTTGTCCACTGTTTTTTCAGTGCAGTTTTGAAAGTGCTTATGTGCTTGACTGCCATCTGTTTACAAGATGGAATTATAATGAAAAGACCCCTGTCAGGATACTGTAGGAGCCAATTCTAAGATTTGTGAATTTTGTTTTGGATTATCAACACACAAGTTATAAAGAGGTATTGCTTATACTTTGAGTGACCTCCATCTTAAACCAAGATGGTGGATGGGGGAAAGGTGTCCCTGTCAGGGTCCCCTAGAACACCCTCTCATTTGCTGTAAAGCTGGTGTGTATCTGACAGTAAACACCAAAATTATTATGGAAGCATGGATGGATGGACAGACATGGTGATCTCCTAAGCCACTTTCCATTTGGTAAAGATAAAGTGCGTCGTTGAATTGGTGTCAACTTCTGGCAACCACAGAGCCCTGTGGTTGTCTTTGGTAGAATACAGGAGGGGTTTACCATTGCCTTCTCCCGCACAGTGAGGCGGTTCCCATGATCAGTGGGAGCTGCCTGAGGAGGGTTAGTGGAGAGAGCAGGCTTACACGAGCAGGCAGTCTGCTCCGGGCGGCCGAAATTACGGGGCCGGCGGGCGCTGGGAGGATCAGGGGCCGTGCGGCCCATGGAAGCTCCAGCATGCCCTGCTGCTTTTAAGCCTCCCAGTTGGGGGGGGTGCCGTGGCGGTCTACTCGTGAGTTGCCGCACCACGGCAACACAAGATTTAAAAAACCAGGTTTGCGGAACGCTTACTCTGCAAACCTGGTTTTAGGGCAGGGCTACTTAAGCGGGTTACCCGCTGAAGAACCACCGGGCTCGCAGCCAAGCCTGGTGGTTCTCACAATGGGAGAAAATCAGGCTAGCTTCCCGATTTCCTTTCAGTATCTTCCTGTATTGCCTTTCAGTATCTTCCTATATTGGTCCTGCCCAATATAGGTGTTTCGCATTGTCTGGGAAATATACCAGTGGGGATTCGAACCAGCAACCTCTTGCTTGCTAGTCAAGTCATTTCCCCACTGCACAGTTAGCTAACAACTGATATCCCATAGTTGATGAATAACAAAAACTCCATCTCTGCTGTGAAAAAGAACTAGAATCTATCTTGTTGGGTCAGCTGGGTATCCTAGATTTTTCTAATTTTGCTGGTGAACCATGAGATAATTAAAAGCTTGATCCTACTTCAAGTCTGATCTGTGGATACTTAAATCCATAATTCTGCATCTTATGAGGAATGGAGTGGCATTTTCAATGAAACTTTTGGTGTGGAAAAAATGCATATATGAGTCTTCCCAGTTAATAATTTTATTTTCACGTGGCTTTCCAAAAAAGCTCTCTAAACTTAGCACTGAAATAAGGCTAAAGCATCTTGCTATTTTAGTCTTCTGTCCTTCCTTTGTTAGGAGTGTACATGTAGGTTTCTTTTGTTTTTGGTTGCACTTTAAAGATACCTTTTGATCTATGTCCCAAACTAAATTGCAAATGTTCTGGCAGAAATACAGTTTAAAATGGCTCACTGTATGGGCTGGACCAGTCTCTGAAGTAAATACAGTTAATTTTAATAGATGGAGAGTGGGGCATTTACTTTCTTCCTGGAAGTTCCAAATGAGAATTTTGAGCATTAAGTTATATGCTCTAAAAGCCATGGAAAGTCAGATGCCAAAGAGCAGAAACAGCCTATTAGGCCTTTTTTTGCTGTCCTTGGTTCAGTCAAAGGCCATCCTGCTCTGTTTAGCTTGTTGACTTATCTTGAAGAAGAAATTCAAGCAAAGCAAAAGTGTTTGAGTGGGTAAGTCACATATGTAGTCTTGTGACTTGTCTTGCAGCCGTTTGGGAGCCATAGAACTTGCTCGTCAGGCAGTGAAAAGCTGGCTTGACAGCTAGTCAGCTAGGCCTGGAGAGAAACGGGAAAAATTAACATCTTAAATTGTGAACCTGAAAAGGGAACTGTGAGAAACATGGAGGCGGTGAACCCAGAAGGCGTAGTGAAGCAGGCAAGCCTCTTTCTCCCATGATGATGTTGCCTTTTTTGATGTTAGCCTTTTCTTAGAACTTTAGGAAGCAATTTGTTTGTAGCCCATTGGATGAAAATGGTCAGTAATGGAATATTTCCAGCAAATGTTTAGTATTTGCTAAAGAAATCTGTACCTACAGGTTGCTTAAAAATTTGCCTAAACAAACTCTGCTTCTCCATATTATTGATTATTAATCGCTTTCCCCACGATCAGCCAAAATTGGGCTAGGAGAGCCTAGCCCGATTTTGGCTGATCGTGGGAGCCACCGGGCTTGCAGGCGAGCCTGGTTGCCTCCCGGCAGTTAACCCACCTAAGTACCCCTCCCCTTAAACCGGGTTTGCAGAGCCCGGTATTTTGATTGTGAGTGCCCGCGGCGTGGCTCCACGCTGTGACTACTCATAAGTAGACCCCCGGAGGGGAGGTGAAAAGCTGCCTCCTGGCTGCAGGGGTCTCTCCAGCATGCTCTGCGTGCTCGCGCAGGGCATGCTGGAGCTTCTGGGGGGCGATTGGCCACCGCTCCCCCCAGCACCTGCCAGCTCCGTTACGGAGCCAACAGTCGTGTGGGCGGCTGATTTGGCCGCCCAGAGCAGACCATCCGCTTGTGCTTGTAAGCCCGCTCTCCCCACTCACCCTTAGAAACCAGGTCTCACTGATCGTGAGACCCGGACTCACTGTGTTCTACCTGGGTTTGGGAGTTGTGCGCTCCCAATTTTTGGTTGTGTTGAAGCAAGGTTAGAGGAAAACCTGGGTAGAAGTGATTGTGTGGAAGCAAGGTAGGAGGAAAAGTTATTCAGGTTTTCCTCCTACCTTACTTCCACACAACTCAAAATTGAGAGCACACACAGCTCCCAAACTTGGGTAGAACAGTTTTTGAGGCAGCTCTCGCGATCAGTGAGATCCACCTCGAGAGGGTTAGTTAGGAGAGTGGGCTTAACCCGCTCTCCCCGCACATGAGCAGGCTGCAGCCTTGGGCGACCGGATCGGCTGCCCACACGACTGCCGGTTCTGTCACAGAGCCGGCAGGGGCTGCATGGATTGGGGGCCGTGCAGCCCCTGGAAGTTCCAGCATTCTCTGTGTGAGTGCGCAGAGCATGCTGGAGAGACCCCCGGGCTGGGAGGCTGCTTTTTAGTCTCCCAGTTGGGGATCTCCTCATGAGTTGCCACGGCACGGAGCCACGCCACAGCAACACACAATAATGGAGCCCAGGTTAGCAGAGCGCCCGCTCCACTAACCTGGGCTTAGGGGAGGGCTTTGCAAGCGGGTTACCTGCTTTGCGGCAATCGGGCTCACTGGCGAGCCCAGTGCTTCTCACGGTCCACTAAAATCGGGCTAGGCTCCCCTAGGCCAATTTTAGCAGACCATGAGAATAGCCTCTTTGATTGTGTGAATGACTTCGTTCTATTCCGAACAGTGATGTTAAATAAATTGCATTGTATTTCCCCCCTTAACTTATGCTTTCAAAACAATTTCTTTAAAAATCTCTTTTACGAGATGTGTAATTCCTCAGGTTATTAAATAAAATTTTCTATTTCCCCCCTTTCTTTTCATGTTCTCTTCCATCTTTCTTCATGTTAGAAACTCACTGGATGGTAGGGATGTACACAAAACCAGTTTGGCGCTCCCTTTCTGGAGTGCCGAACTTGTTTGGTCCGCCTGCGTCCAAACTGGTTCAAAGTGCAGGGGGTGGGTTTGCTTTAAGGGACCCCACCCCTCTGCTTTCCCCCCACTGGCCCTCATCCATTATGCACCCATCGCTGCACCCGTCGCTTGGCAGTTGGAAACAAAGCTTGGAATAAACTTAGATAGAAAAAGGAAATTACTCTTGAAAGAAGCTCTTGCTTTCTCCACCACCAACCTAGAAGGGAGTCCTGATGATAAGCAGCTTTACCCAGGATCTGGTGTAAATGGCATCATCTGCCAGACAAAAACATAGATAAGATGCCAGACCATGTGATGGCTTTGGAGGACAAAGGGCATCTCAGAGATAATTGGGTTGACTTAAAGTTCTTGTTAATGCTCTTGAGTTGTAGTAGCTCTCATCATCCTATGATTTCAAGTCACACTTACAAATGGTGCTGACTTAGTGGTGGTTTACAGCAATAGGGATGTGCACAAACCAAGATTTGTGCACAGGTTCAGCCCTGCTTGCAGGGTGGGGGCATAGTAAGTGGGACCTTTAAAAAGGTGTAGAGCAGTTCCTAACCTGCTCTCCACCACCCCATGTAGCTTCCTGTTGGAGTGGTGCTCGCCCCCAAGAACTTATGCGCGGCGGCAGCAAACATGGGTTCTTGGGAGCATTGTCACAGCAGGAAGCTGCATGGGGTGGCGGAGAGCTGGTAAGGATTGCTCTACTCCTTTTTAAAGGTCCCGCTCACCGCCTCCCCTGCCCCACCTGGTAGCACTGAACCAGTGCACAAACCTCGGTTCGCGCACATCCATATATAGCAATGTATTCAATAAAAAAGGACGCATGGAAAGCGAATCTGCTTGCAGAGACTCTGTTTGCATGCCTTGTTGCTGAGCATATTTATCCCAGCCTTCCTTCTATTTATACAGTAGCCCTGTTCACATGTTCTATTCAATGCTTGTACAATCTCTGTAAGGTGTGTGCATGTACAGTCATGCACATTCTGGCTGAAAGCCTGACTAATGTGTGTATCCACCACTTTTATACTCACAACAACCCTATGGGGCGATTCTCATGACCAACAAAAATCGGGCTAGGAGAGCCTAGCCCAATTTTTGTTGGTCGTAAGAACCACCGGGCTTGCAGCTGAGCCCGGTGGTTCTTGAGCAGGTAACCTGCTCGAGAACCCCTGCAAAAAAGCAGGTTTGTGGAGTGAGCGCTCCAGCAAACCTGCTTTTTAGGCTCGTGAGTAGCCACGGCGCGGCTTCGTGCCGCTCTGCATCTACTCACAAGTAGACCCCGGGCCAGGAGGCGAAAAGCCGGCTCCAGGGGTCTCCCCAGTATGCCCTGCGCGCTCGCGCAGGGCATACTGGGGCTTGCGGGGGCCGCGTGGCCCCCGTGCCCCCCGCCAGCTCTGTCACAGAGCTGGTCATTGTGTGGGCGGCCGATCTGGCCACCCAGGGCTCCCTGCCCGCTCAGCGCCCTAAACCAGGTCTCACTGATCGTGAGACCCGGTCCTATGTGTTTAGGTTGAGATGCAATCTTTTGTCTGAGGCTACTTGAAAAACTCTGTAGCTGAGTAAGGATTTGATCGAATGATATTCTGCAGCTGGGCTACACAATTATGGCCCTCAAGCTGTTGTTGGACTATAATCCCCATCATCTCCTTTGGCCACCAATAGGGATTTTGGGAGTTGTAATCCAACAGCACTTTGAGGGCCAGCGTTGTGCAGCCCTGCCCTACAGCAGCTAAGCCTACATATGTGTAACTGAAATGACTGCCTATTTTAACCCACCCCTATTTCTGTTGCCTTCCTCTGTGGTCTCCCTCTTGTAGTTATCTAGAGTTGTAAGCTCCTTGGGGCAGGGACCTGCTCTTTCATTCTTTGTAAAGCTAGCCGTGATGGCGCTATCTTAATAATAAATAATAGTCTCCCAGGTCCAAGTTCAACACACTATTCATCACTACACCACATTGTTTTGAAATGGTAGATATATTGTATTCTCACATCGGCAAAGATCCCGAGTCATAGCTCCTAGGTGCAGAGTGGAAGGGCACTGAAAGAACGAGGGCCTTAAACTGCTGGTGACCTGTCACATGGCCCCCGTACAAGCCGTGTCGGTTGAGTGCTGTGAAAGATTGCATTGTGGCTCTCAACCTGCCCATTAAAAACCAGCGTGTCATAGTACTTGGATTTTCTTTTCAGGCTCTGCATATATTTATTAGTCAGGGTTCACTGGTCATAGAGATACGTGGGAAAATCCACCTTCTATTCAGCGAGAAGAAAACCACAATTTTAAAAAGGATTTTTGCTTTTTGTTTCAAGCTGCTCCTGAAATTTCTCTCAACTGCAGTAAAATTTGGTGTGTGTGGTGGAGGGAAGAATTGTTCTCACAGAAGGGGGCACAAGGAAAGGAATGAAGTAACTGCATGTATTCCATACCTTTTCCTTTCATACTGTGCTCCTTTTCACTATGATTGATGTTTCTGTGGTAGTTGGTGTTCAGTGAAACTTCTCATGAAAGGGATTTCTGAATTCAGCTGCACAAATGTATTTCCTTCCTGACGGAAAGGGGCTCCCCTAGCTAGTCCTATTTCAAGACTGTGTGGAGTCGTGGACAGTGTGTTGGACCAGGGAGTCCTAAATTCTATTTCCTACTTAGCTGTTACTTTGGAGAGTCTCTGAGGCCTTACACACGATCAGGGTGTAGAGCCAGGAAGGGTTTAGCGGGGAGAGTGTGTCATGCCCACTCTCCCCATTCACGAGCGGCTAGCCCACCCTGGGCAGCTGGATCAGCCACCCACACGGTAACCAGCTCCGTCACAGAGCCGGTTGGGGTGGCGGGGATCGGGGGCTGCCTGGCCCCCGGAAGTCCTGTAATGCCCCACGTGAGTGCACGGGCCATTCTGGGGAGAGACCCCCAAGGCCAGGAAGCTTGTTGGAGCCTCCCAGTTGGGGGTCTCCTTGTGAGTTGCCGTGGTGCAGAGCCGCACCACAGCGACTTGCAATGACAAAAATCAGGGTTAGCGGAGGACTTGGTCCGCTGACCTCTAAGGGAAGGGCAACTCTGATGGGCTAGCCGTCGTTGAACCACCGGGCTCGCCCATGAGCCCGGTGCTTCTCATGATAGAGGAAAACCGGGCTAGGGTTTCCTTAGACGATTTTCCTCCATGCAAATAGTCTCTGTCTCTCTCTCTCTAAGCTTACTTCAGAAATTTGATAAATGTAATTACCAGCTCTGTAGTGGTGTGCACAAACCGGTCTGGAGGCCATGTCAGAGGCCTCCGAACCGGTTCGGAACCTGGCCGGTCCGGCGGTCTGGCACTGGGGTGTGTGTGTCTAGCTTTAAGGGTGGGGGGTAGTACTTACCCCTCCCGCCGCTCTTCCCCCTCCATCGCGACGGGCGCATGCGTGCTGGTATTTTAAACAACTTCCAGGCAACGACAGGGGCAGGGGTGGCAGGGAGGAATGCTGCCGCCCCCAAAACTTCGCTTTTACCTGCAGCACCGGAGGGGGAAGAGCGGCGGAAGGGGTAAGTACTACCCCCCCGCCCTTAAAGCTAGACACACACACCCCAGTGCCGGACCGCGCCTACGTGGTTCCGTGCACACTACTACCGATCTGCCCCTTGACATAAACTTAAGAACCAGTGTAGTATAGTCAGATTAGAAGCATATAGAATGTCAGATTAGAAGCATGGAGACCCAGGTTTAAATCCCCACTCAGCCACTAGGTGATCTTTGGTACCATCTCTCAGCCTAACCTACCTCACAGGATTGTTGTGAGGATAAAATGAAGGGTGCAGAACTGTGTATACCATTGTGAACCTCTTTGAGAAAGGACAAGATATAAATGTAAGTGGTGTGTGTGTGTGTGTGTGTGTGTGTGTGTGTGTGTGTGACAGAGAGTGTGTATCTCTCTGTGTGTGTGCATGTGTGTGTGTACGTGTGTGCGCGCACACAATCACTTTGTGTGTGCATCATCTCACTACTCCCAGTAAATATCCATCATGCCCACCAAACCATGCAATTCCTTTAAACTTTAATGACAGCTTTAAAGTGTGTGTGTGTGTGTGACTGTTCATCTGAGTGGCCGCTCTGCGCTCCCTCCTTTGGATGTGCTCCCCATGTAGTAAAGGGATATGCTAGGGGACATCTGCAGAAGACGTCATGAGGGACATTTTCTTAATAGGACCATTTTCTAACCATGTGGGGCCAGCAAAGTATCATCCAAACTGACCTTGTGAGTCCTATTGTGCAATGTCCCCCCCCCGTTTTATCGCACGGTCTCCCTCCTCACCTTTTCATTTTCCTAAATTATGTACCAAGATGAATACAAATATCTTAACCCTAACTTTCGTAAAAATGTAGAAAAGGAGGCACAACTGAGAACCATATTGGTCTTTTTAGTGGTTCTAGATTTGGGCCCTTGATGGTGCTTCCCACTAGCTCTTAATACCTTTTAATCTTAAAACTGATAGTAGTCTAATATTAATGTGGTGAAAAGTGACTGGAATACCTACATAGGCTATAAAATGATACCATCTATATATTTAAATATTTTAGCTGGCATGCATGCCCAGGATTTGGCAGCGGAACTCCCGCAAGAGTTCCTGGCATTGGGTGAGAGTTCAGGGCAAAATAAAAAATAAAAAAGGCGGAGAATGGTGGTGGCGGGCTGCAAAACAGCCTGAGGAGGTGGCCTCGGCTGGGGGATGGCCGGCGAGACAAAAAAGTGGTGGGGAAGCAGTGGAGAGACTGGAAAGGGGGTGAGTGGGAAAGAGAGAGCGGGGCAGGAGGGAGGTAGGGGAGGGAAAGTGGGGCAGGAGGGAGGGGGGAACAGCCGGCCCCAAATAGCGCACAGATGCTCTGTGCGGATAGGCTAGTTTTTTATTATTATTCCTGTCCCAATATTGCAGGCCTCAGAATTGTGAATTAAAAATGGCATACTAAAATAATCCTCATCTAGGTGTGAAAACTCTGTAAATCCACGACCTTTAGCAGAAAGCTTCCAAAGTTGGTCACGCAGAGGTAGACTGCTTATCATAGAATCATTGGAAGGAACCTTAGAGGTCTTTTAGTCCAGCTTCTGCCTCAGTGCAGGGAACTGTTACAGCATCCATGACAGATGCCTGTCCAGTCTCTGTTTGAAAACCTTCAGCTAAGGAGAACTCAGCACATAGGAAGTTGCCTTTATACAAGTGGACCTTGCTATATAAGCAGTACCAGTATTTGTGGTTCTCCATATCTAATTGACACCTGACCTCATTTTCTCGGATACAAAAGGGTTAAAACCCACATATCTGTGGATCCTAGGTGGCCGGAAATTACCTTGGAGGTAATTTCTGGCCACCATTTTATCATGAGGAGCCAGTCTGTGGCTCATTTGTAATTTTTCACGGAAAAATGGGGAATTTGGTACTTGGCGAGGTGGCATTTCTGGCCAGCTGGACACCCACAGAGCATGATAAGGGACTTTATTTAGCGCCCCCCCCCTATGTTTCATGTTTTCTCCACATTTTGGGGGTAATTTTCCAGCCTCCAGGAACCTACTCCCAATCCCATTGACTTTAATGTCCTGTTATCGGGAGTTCCCCTGCGGAACAGAACCCCCACTGATAACGGCGTTCATCTGTACTGAATCAGACTATTGGTCCATTTAGCTCAGTGTTCTCTACACTGACTGGCAGTGGCTCTCCAAGGTTTCAGGCAGGAGTCTCTTCGAGCCCTACCTGGAGATGCCAGGGAATGAACCTGGAACCTTCTGCATGCAATGTTCTTCCGCTGAATTATGGCCTCATCCCCTAAGGGGAATATCTTACAGTGTTCACATGTAGTCTCCCATCTGAATGTAACCCAAGGCAGATCCTGCTTAGCAAAGACTTATCAATTACTTGACCCTCCCTGGAGCTGAAGTGTTAGCTTTGGGTGTATATGCAATTGAATTCCATTAAATTGTAACTGATGGAAAAAGAGGAAAATGTTCCTTCTTCAAACCCCCAAATCTGGCTATTTTCCCACTATCTTTTCTTAACTTATAGTGTATATTTTTTGTTTGTCTTTAGTGTGGGTGTGGGCTCTCTTTCATAGGATTCAGATATGTCCACATTGAAGCTGCTTGAAAAAGAGGCCCAAATGGATGCAAAAGACTTTCGATCAATTTATTTCGCTTTCCTTCCATTTTGTAGGGTCCCTTTCCTTCATCTCCTGTTGCAAATTTTGACTGAGTTGACTTGGGGGATGTGTGTGTAAATCAAAGGGCTCCCCTGGGGTTCTGTCCTAGTGCGGTATTTTATGAGGGGGGAGGAATCCTCCAGCAGCTGAGCTGGAGGTCAGCCAGGGAAGGCATCTTCTTCTCCCTTCCTGAGGGGAAAACAGCAGAACCCTGGGCCTGAGCCAGCGTGAAATGAGGGCGGAGGAAGACCATCCAATACGTACTTCTCTAGAGCTTTTCCCTTCCAACTTGCCAAACAAATTATACAAAAAACCTTGTAGTTCTGTATGCAGTGCAAAGCAGATAGAAATTGCATTTCTTGTTATATTGGCACAGAGAGAACTGTAATATTTGATTATGTACAGCTCTATCAAAACAGAATGGTAGTGCTGGAAGGCGTGTCTATAGCAGCTAAGATGGCCCAAGCCGAAAATCCCATAAAAATTCACATATTTGGCAGGCAGGCAGGCCCAACAGCAGGATTATTCTTTAAATATAGTTTTATTGTTGCTCTCTAAATAGGAGAAACAGCCATGACAAACTGACAGCCCCCCATTCCCAGCACCTCTCTTGTTCTCACCCATCAAATGGAAGAAGAGGGCTTCCAGGCTACTTCTTGGAGCTGTGAATTCCAGAATTAAATGGGAACAAACATTGTGCGGAGTCCTTTCCTTCCGTTATAGGTTCCTTCCACAATGTTAGGGTTAAGAAGCTGGGCTCTCAGGGCAGGGAACAGTCTTAGTAGTAGGGCAACTTGGGTCCCAGCACCTCCTTGCTTTCAGGCATTCAGCATGGAGTTCTTTTTGTAGTCGTGGCAACATGCCAGAAATACACACTGGCCTGGTTTCGAAATAGGCCCTCAAAAAAAGAAAGAAAAAAGTACGCTAGCCATATGAAGTACAGTGGTCCCTCTACTTACGAAATTAATCCGTTCCGAATGCACATTTGTAAGTCGAAAAGTTCGTAAGTCGAAAAGCGGTTTCCCATAGGAATGCATTGGGAACGGATTAGTGCGTTCCGGAGCCTAGAAAAAAGACCCAGACCCCCAGTAAGGCTTGCAAACTGCACAGGAACATTTCTTTTCAAGAATAAACAGGCAGTAAACAGGCAGGCAAGTCAAGGAAACCCCATCTAAAAATTTGTAAGTCGAGGAAACCCCATCTAAAAATTTGTAAGTCGAAAAAACCGCATCTAAAACCGGATCTAAAACTGCCGTTTGTAACTCGAAAAATACTTATGTCGAGTAGTTCATAAGTCGAGGGACCACTGTAAGCATAATCTTCACTGGTAGGGTTAATAAGCTGTCTTCACACAAGCGACTCCACATGTTCAGAGATTGTATGGTGGGGAAGTGGGGTCATGTCTGCTGGTGTCAGCGTGCTCCACGAGGCCGGACTCCAGTGTTCTCTCTATTCCCCCACCCCCATCTGTGTGTGGAATGAGTTTTGTTCTGACTGGCAGTATCAAGGCTGTGTGTGCACATATGCATTCAGAATGGGGCCTTCCCAAATCAACCTGACGGGGTTCTAAAATTAACTGAGCGGACATCAGAAAATGTGTGAGCGCACACACATGCACATGCCTTAGAGGGGACAGTGCCTGCCTCCTAGATGCCCCTGCATTTACCAGGAATGCAAAAGGTGCTTTATGCTTGCAGGGCTCCTCTATGCATTTGGAAGCATTGCACGATCAGGATTCCCAATCCTGTGGAGATGCTGTATGTGCACAGAGCCTTTTTTACACTCTTGGTAGATCTGAGGGTGTTAGGGGTGGGGGACAGGCCCATTGGGGTACACTGACACCAGGGGATGGGACCAGCAGGCGCACAGCCCTGCTCCCCACTCCAATGCCTGGAGGTGTTTAGTGCAAAGAGGACTTTTAGGATTGTATCCCCTACACCATCTGTCTGGATGTGCTCAGTATTACAGGCAAACTGTAATAGTGTGTATAAGTGATGGATGGCGACCTTCTATCCTGAGTAGGGGAATTACCTGATGAGTGTGAGAGAAAAACCTGCTTTCTTGATTGATCTATGAGGGCCAATGTTAATTGCTGGGGCTACAATCTAAAAGCACTTCATTTTTCTGGATGCTCTTGTGATTCTGGTGTGTGGGTATAATATGAGAGAAATGCATATACACTGTGCATAATCAGTCTTTGGAATTCTCTGCCGTGCTGTAGATAATGGCCATCAACTTGGATGAATTTAAAAGGCGCTTAGACAAATTTTTCGAGAAAAAAATTCTGTCAGTGGCTACTGGTCATGGCTATAGGCTACCTCCGGAGGCAGAAGGCCTCTGAATACCAGTTGCAGGGGAGCAACAGCAGGAGAGAGGGCATGCCCTCACTTTTTGCCTGTGGGCTTCTCAGAGGCAACTGGTGGGCTACTGTTGGAAACAGGATACTGGACTAGATTGGGCCTGATCCAGCAAGACTGTTCCTATGTTCTTAAATTATTTCTCCTAACAGTGTATAGTAGCTCTTGTTCAATTGTGAGCAATCTTACACTTAAATAGCTTTAAAAATGTAGTTCTTTTGAGGTTTGGGTAATGTACAAATTTATTTAAATATAACTAATTAATAGATTAGATTATTGATAAAGGGATGTAAGTTAATCAGGCAGCAGTCTAATTTTTGAGTATGTAAAACTTACCAATACTGATCCTATCCATTCTCCTTCCTCACCCATTCACACTTTTCTAAAAAAGCTGGACACACCAGCTTTGCACAGATATACTGAGATCTGTTTTTGAGTTATGCGCCATGCAACTTCCTAAAAAGGATGTGGCTGTATACTCTTGTGTGGTGCTGTTCCAGGGCAGACAAAGAACTGACAGGAAACATCACTTTTGCATAAAGCCTTATTTACTTTCGCCAGGACATCCATGCAGAAGATCAGGTTGTCTGTTTTTGTTCTTTGTGTTTAAAAGGAAATGCAAAGCTACAGTGCTGGCACATAGTTAGGCGGATGCATCTGTCTGATCTGTGGGTATTCTTTCTCTCTCCCCCTCCCTCCATTTCCCAACCTGCAGGGAGTGCTATCCAACATCTCCTCCATTACTGACTTGGGAGGCTTTGATCCAGTTTGGCTCTTCCTTGTGGTAGGAGGAGTTATGTTCATTTTGGGGTTTGCAGGCTGCATTGGAGCTCTGCGCGAGAACACATTTCTTCTCAAGTTCGTAAGTAACTTTGAGCAATCGCTGTAG
Source organism: Hemicordylus capensis (assembly GCF_027244095.1). Lineage (NCBI taxonomy): Eukaryota > Metazoa > Chordata > Lepidosauria > Squamata > Cordylidae > Hemicordylus > Hemicordylus capensis. Next base: position 30,440,656 of record NC_069661.1, on the reverse strand, counting down.
CCATCTCCTGATTTAAGGAATTCCAGAACAAAATGGCTGTTTGAGCTATGCTGATGTCCATTTGGCCTGATGCAAATACATTAGGGGACTGCCTTTTTTTCTCTGCCTTAAACTTTAAAAAATATCCTATTTTTCTGTTAAAGTTAAAGTCCTCTATAAGAACATTTTAGCCGGGGTGTAACTATAATAGGGAAAGGGAAGACAGTTGTCTGGGGGCCCACTGCCTTGGGCCCCTCCCCCAGAGGCAAGTCACATGACTGACTTCCCCAGCCGCGCGCCCGCTCAGGCTTCCTTCAGTTGTATTCATCCTCCGAAATTGATCTGAGTGTTAAGACCTGGAGCTACCAGAACAGCATGTCTTTCTCTAGTACCATTAAATGACTTGCATCATCCACAATTTACAAAACCTTTAAAAAAATAATTTAGGATGATGTTCTATTGTGGCACATAGGAGATAGATAGATAGATAGATAGATAGATACTTTTTGTTACCACTATTCAGCCTCATTTAAGATTTCTTTACTTCATGAGCTGAGCTTCGGGGGTGGGGTGCATTTTAAAATCTTGTCTCTGGGCCCGCTGCAGCCTTGCTACGCCCCTCCATTTTAGCTTGATGGATTTTCTTTTGAGGATTCATCTTTGTATGACATCAGTGCTTTTTGCTTTCCTATGTACTGTATGTTACCAACAACAGAGGTTAACCCATAGCCCTATTCACATGATATGTTCAACACATATACAATGTGAGTACACTAACAGGGCAATCCCCACTCTCTCTGCAGCTCCAAGGTGGGGAGATAGCCGGAGGTTTGTTTGCCCCACTCACCAGAGGGCAGTGCTTGCTTGCTTGTCATGGTGAGGGGGGAGGGAGCAAACATGTAGAATCCTGGTTATAACCATGAGCTAGGAAGTTGCTTGCTCTCTTCTTTCTTCTCTTACAAATCTTGAGGATCTTAGGAGGCTAAAGTACACTTGACATTAAATGTGTAGTTTGGTCCTTGCATGCTTCCTTCCTTTTTGTTAGATATCAGCTGCTGGGTATGGGAGTAATCTGGATCCTTATCCTCCCTGGGCCTCCCATGGCCATGATTTCCCCCAGGGGGCATGCTTCTGTTGTTGCCAATAAAACATTGCCTCCTTGTAGGGAGGGATAATGGCTTTTGGGGGTAGGGTGGGGGGCTGAGATTGCAGTGGGAGAGGAAAAAAGCATTATAGCCTCCTTCCACCACTACCATGGTCTTGATCCAGCTAGGGGCCTTGGTGGCTGGTGTATAACAGGAAACCAAGCAAACAGAAACCAGACAAGGCATCCAATATTGCATATAGTTTGGCCTCTAGGAAATCTGAGTCTTCTGCCAGTGCCCCATCTCTGGAGTTTCTATGAATTATGGAGAGCGCACATGCGTGCTTGCGTACACACCCTTCCTCCTACCTGGGTATGAAGATTCTTTCCAGGTAATAATACCACCACCCCCAGCTCTCGCACTGAGTACAATGCAGTACATAGCTACCCTTGTTCTTCGTTGTAAGTACTCATTTGGCAGTACATTGGGGTCTTAGGCTTCAGCTCTAAGACATGGAAGCAAGAGAATCAAAATTTCAAAAGCAAGTGTACTAAATTATGCCTCTTCTTCACAGTTCTCAGTATTCCTGGGGATCATCTTCTTCCTGGAGCTCACGGCTGGTGTTTTGGCATTTGTTTTCAAAGACTGGATCAAAGACCAGCTGTACTTCTTTATCAACAACAACATCCGAGCCTACAGAGATGACATTGATTTGCAAAACCTCATAGACTTTACACAAGAATATGTAAGTAGAGCTCATGCTTGCTTGAAAGGAAAGTATCCACCTTAAAATGTATCCACCTCCCTCCACCTCCTGTCTTTTATTCTTTGCCTGTTGTTTCTGGGAAGTTACTCACAAACATGATCTCAAGCATATTTACTCAGAAGCAGAAAACTTCCTCCCTGTTAGGGATGTTAACAAACACAGCTTTAGTAATTGAGGAACTGTTTTGCTTGCCGCATTATTCCTGGTCATATTTATTTCAAGCAGATTAATGTCCCCTTTTTCATGATGGGACAAAGATCTGATACATTTGTGGCCACAGAAGGTTTTGTCCAGAAAGCGTTTTGAGAATAGTGATTGACATGCAGACTAATGAAGTGCTTGCACAGCTGTATTGTGCAAGAACATTGGGCTAGCTAGTTCCACTACATCGGGGACATGCGCTCCAGGCTAGTGTTGGCTATCCAGCTGTTGTCGAACTCCAACTCCCAGCACAGCTTTGTGATGTTGCACGGCTATGTGATTTTCATGCAGGTGCACAACTCTGTTGCACAAGTGCTTCGTTCCTTTGGATGTCAGCCAGCAAGGATTTTGCTGGAGCGGCCAAAAAAAAAAAAGCAAGCCAAAATGAAACTCTAACTTGCAGTGCAAACATCCCAGTTAAGGAAGGTGAAGAAAAATTCAGCCTCCCTAGTGGGTACAAGCTACATCCTGTGTGGGAGATACGTGACTGGACCTCCCATTTATTTTCATGACTTAAAAGTAGTCCCCCTAGGGGGAGGGGAAGCCTAGGCCTTTATTTTTTATTATTATTTCTTGTTTACACAGTCAGACAGGTGTTATTGACTGGTTTGTTTTATCCAGACATCGAGTCCTTCCCTAGGACCTGGGATGGCTGAATTTTATCATCAATACTGTTGGTTATTATAGATATCGTCGCAAAATATAGGCTATTCCCAGTAAAGCTGCTTTTTGTAATTGGCTGGTGGTGATTTCTGTGGCCCCTGTGGCGTTGAGGTGCTCTTCAAGTTGTTTTGGAATTGCACCTAGGGTGCCAATTACCACTGGGATTATTTTGGTCTTTTTCTGCCACAGCCTTTCAATTTCAATTTGTAGATCTTTGTATTTGGTGATTTTTTTCTATTTCTTTTTCTTCTATTCTGCTATCCCCTGGTATTGCTATGTCGATTATTTTGACTTGTTTTTCTTTCTTCTCGACTACAGTTATATCTGGTGTATTGTGTGGCAGATGTTTGTCTGTTTGTAGTCGGAAGTCCCATAATATTTTTACATCTTCATTTTCTTCAACTTTTTCAATTTTATGGTCCCACCAATTTTTGGCTACAGGTAGCTTGTATTTTTTGCAGATGTTCCAGTGTACCATCCCTGCTACCTTGTCATGCCTTTGTTTGTAGTCAATCTGTGTGATCTTCTTACAACAGCTGATCAGGTGGTCCACTGTTTCATCTGCTTCTTTACAAAGGCGGCACTTGCTGTTTGTGGTGGATTTTTCGACTTTTGTTCTTCGTGCCTGTTCTTGTGCAGCCAGTATTAAACCCTCAGTTTCTTTCTTCAAGTTGCCATTCTTAAGCCATTGCCAGGTCTTGGTGATGTCTGATTTTCCACTTATATTGTGCAAATATTGACCATGCAGGGGCTTATTTCTCCATCTTTCTGCTCGGTTCTTGACTTGTTCTTTCTTGTAGGCCTGCTTTGTTTCATTGGTGTTGAATAGTTTTGCGTTATTGACCATTTGAAGTGCATCTTCTTCACTGTCCTTGATATATTCTTCAAGGCCTCTTTTCTCCTCCTCTACTGTTTGATGGACTTGCAGCATTCCTCTTCCACCTGAGCTGCGAGGGAGGTAGAGCCTCTCTACATCACTGCGGGGGTGCAGAGCATGATTGATGGTCATGATTTTCCTGGTCTTACGATCTAGCGTCTCTAGCTCTGCCTGGGTCCAGTCTATTATTCCTGCAGTGTATCTGATAACAGGTATAGCCCAGGTGTTTATGCCGTGTATGGTGTTCCCGCCATTGAGTTTGGACTTGAGGATTTTTCTAACTCTCCTGATGTATTCACTTCCAATTTTTCTTTTAACTTCAGTGTGTACGATGTTATCAGCCTGGATGATGATGATGATGATGATGATGATGATGATGATGATGATGATTCGATTTCTATACCGCCCTTCCAAAAATGGCTCAGGGCGGTTTACACAGAGAAATAACAAATAAATAAGATAAGATGGCTCCCTGTCCCCAAAGGGCTCACAGTCTAAAAAGAAACATAAGATAGACACCATCAACAGTCACTGGAGGGATGCTGTGCTGGGGGTGGATAGGGCCAGTGCCTTGAATTAGCTTTGGAGAGGGGTTGGGAAACATAACAGCTGTGAAAGCTATTCTCACGCGCAACCAAAACCGGGCTAAGGAAGCCCAGCCCGGTTTTGCCTGCACGTGTGTACCACTGGGATCAGGGCCGATCATGGTGGCAAACCTGCCTCCGCAGGCACCCTGCAAGCTCTCTCCTAACCCCGTTTTTCTGATCATCTGCCAGCCATGGCTGACAGACTGTAAGGATCCCAGCCACCTCTGGGGAGGGGAGGAGGGATCCCCAGAAGTCACTATGTGGTGCACTATGCACCCGCGTGGTGCATTATGGGCACTCGGGGAGGGGGGTGATGCGGGGCGACAGATCCCGGCACCCCGACCCTCCAAGCTACCAGCAGCAGCCGGTGATCATTTGGGCTCTGCCCACCTAAGAGGTGGGAGCCCATGATTGTCTGTGGGGAGGTAAGCTTTTTAAGGCTTCCTCTCCGCTAACCCTCTTGCACTGCTCGTGGAAGAGAAACATAAGTAGAAACTTATAGAAGGGATCAACTTTGGGCCTGAGATAGGTTAGGGGAAAGGGTTAGACTCTGCAGCTGCTTTTTGAGAAGGAAGAAACATAGAGAGTTCCATTCACAAAGTGTCCATGTAACATAAAGCTGCCCTATCCTGAGTCAAACCATTGATCCATCTGACTCCTTATAGTCTCTTCTGATTGGCAGTGGCTCTTCAGGGTTTCAGACAGAGACGGGTCTTTGCCAGCCCTACCTGGAGATGCCAGGGACTGAACCTGGGACCTTCTGCATGCAAAGCAGATGCTCTACAACTGAGCTACGGTCCCTCCCCATGAAGGGGATGTCATTCAGCACTTGCTCCTGGAGTTGCACAGATGTAATTCTGCATCTACATGTCCTCTGGATCTCTCTAAGGTAACTCGGGCCTAAGCCGTTCAGGGCTTTAAAGGTAATAACCAGCACTTTGTATTTTGCCTGGAAACATATCGGCAGCCAGTGCAATTGTTTCAAAACAGGCATAATATGGTCACTCCAGGTTACCCCAGAGACCAATCTGGCTGCCACATTCTGAACTCTTTCCCCCGAACTGCCTATGCCAGGTTTGTGAGTTCTGTAATTTTTGTATGTGTTTGGTGATGCTGTTCCACAATGTGCTGCTCTTGGTTATTCTTCCATCCTGCTCTTCCTTTGGGAAACTGGTTGCAGCTTACGTGAGGGTTTCAGTCAGTTTTTCGTCTAAGCTCTGACCTAGCAGAGACCAGAATAGGATTGAATAAGACAACTTTCGCACCATCCTATGAGTTCTCTCTTCTTCTCCTTGCTCCACTCCACACACCCCAAAGTTTAACCCCTTCCATTAGCATTGCTGAATCTGCCTTTGGAGGAGTGCCACCACTGAAAAGGCCACATCCCAGATTGGCAACATATCTACCAGGGGTAGACAACTTTGGCACTTGAGCAGCTGTTGAACTTCAACTCCCACCAGCTCCAGCCACAATAAATTGTGACTGGGAATGATGGGAGTTGTAGTTCAACAGCAGATGGAGTGCCAAGGTAGCCCCGTTCAGGAGTTAAATCAGCCAGCGCGGTGTTTGCTCTCTGGCTGTGCTGCAAATGCAGCACTAGCTGAATTTACTCCCGAATGGGGCCACGTGGCCCCGTTCGGGTGCTAAACCACGCCCCCCACATCTGACGTCAGATGCAGGGTGTGTGTTGGGCCACAACCCGAGTTCTTTGAAACCTGTCGCCCAATGGTAGCTCCACCCCTGGTTGTTTATCTCCAGAAATGGATGTTGCTGGCATATCAACCGAAGTTGATAGAAAATCCTCCTAGCCACTGCCTTGACCTGAGAAACCATGGAGAGAAACCAGAAGTACTCCAAGACTACATACGTGCTCTTTCCAGGGGAGTGTAACCCCTTCCAGAACAGGCAGATCTAAGCTTGTTAAACAACTTGCTCTCCTTTTGGTGACTTTCTAAGCATAGCTAGTTGATCTGCATGTGGTATCTTGCCATGTCAATTGGTGGATTTCCTCCATGTGAGCACAAACTCCAGAAGACAGATTGCTCTGGTGTGGGGGAAATCTCTTATTCTGTATGAAGCATTGTTGCACATGCAGTTCAGCGTTTTCTGTGCATTGGTTTTGGGGTTGTTTGAGGACCCAACCATATATCTGTGAGAACATGAGTCCAGTCCCATTTGTGTCTATTCCCAGCCCTGGCAATCTTTTAAAATGCTGTTGTCTGAAAGGGCATCTTACAACTCTACCTGAATTTTTGGCCCATGGTCCAAGAACTATAATGGTCCTTTTCAAATGTCAGTTAAAAACCGCCAACAAAACAGCAGGAAGCTCGGTTGATATTTATGCTTCTCACTGCATCCCATGGTGGTGATTTTTGTTGTTTTTGCTTCCAGTGGCAGTGCTGCGGGGCCTTTAGTGCTGATGACTGGAACCTCAACATCTACTTCAACTGCACGGACTCCAACGCCAGTCGAGAGCGCTGTGGTGTGCCCTTCTCCTGCTGCACTAAAGACCCTGCTGTAAGTCAAAGCTGCTGGAGTGCTGCGAGGTTCCAAGATCCCCTTGCAAAAGGCTGTTGCAAACCAAAGGAGCTCTGCTTGTGTATCTCCACTGTATCCCTTTCTCACTCCTTGATCAAAGCGATAGCAAAAGGCTAGCTTTTCGTGGCTGGGATCCCATGCCTGCCAGGTCACCTTTCATCTTTTCCAGGACTTTGACCTCTCCTGTGCAACAGCTGTGTTCCAGCCAGGTTTTTGCATGCATGCATAACAGACCGTAGTAGTCAAACTGGCTGTCTAGCTCTGCTTAGACGAGTGTCACACAGCAGGGAAAGAGATGATTCCCGATGCTAATTAGCGACTCCATTCCACAAAAGAGTGTCTTGCATGTCATGATTAAGCCCTAGTCAGATGCAGCTACTCAACGGGAAACACATTTGTACAGAGATTAAGCCTCTAAGCTGCAAAAAGCAGAGATGGGATCTACCTTTGAAATATGAAAGGGTTGCTGTAGGTCTTAAGGTGCACTTGAGGCCTCAGGATCTGGTTTGGGAGCATATGATGCTGCCACCTTGCTGAAGCTAAGCAGCTTTGAGTCTGATCTGTGTCTGGAAGGGTGACCACCTGGGAACTCCCTGTACACCACCTTGAATTCCGCTATGGGAGAAAGGCAGGATTTAAAAACAATAAATGGTTCTCACTGAGGCAGTAAATGTGTGTCTGGACTGTACCACCTCAGACTGCAAATAGGGGCTCACTCATCTGTCTGAATGCTCCTCAATACAAAAACAGTTCCATGCCCATAGAAAGCTAGCATGTCAACTGAGACACATTTTAGCTTAACTTTATCCCTAGCAGCTAGTTTTCTATGTGCAAGAAATTTTTCTTTTTTTGTATGGCAGAGCATTCAGTCATCTGTGCCACCACCTGAAGTCTATAATGGTACAGCCCAGACACAAGTTTACCACTTCAGTCATGATTAAGCCCCTGCTCCTGTTCCACTTTTAGTTATTTATTAGGATTAGGACACTTTGAGCAGAAAGCACATAGATGGGGAGAAAAAATGAAAATGAGATCCACTCCAACTCATGGAAATGTGGCTGATGATGAGATAAATTCACTGGTGCATTTGTCTCTGTTTTGTTCTAGGAAGATGTCATTAATACTCAGTGTGGCTATGATGCCAGGCAAAAACCAGTAAGTGGTGTTTTCTCTTTATTAAACATCTGTGAGGGGTGGAACAAAAAGTGAAAGAGGTGTGTGATCTCTCTTTTTGTTTTCATTCCCTCCATCTCTTGACAGGAAGTTGACCAACAGATTGTCATCTACACAAAAGGTTGTGTCCCCCAGTTTGAGAAATGGCTTCAGGACAACCTCACTATAGTAGCTGGCATATTCATTGGAATTGCATTACTGCAGGTAAACCACCCTAACCGCTTAAGAGGTTTATCCCTGCCTGTTCTGAATTGGCTCAGGGTTTGAGGCCACAGTGGTGGCAGAGCATCTGCTTTGCATGCCAAAGGTTCCAGTTTCAATCCCTGGCACCTCAAGGTAGGGCTAGAAGAGGACCCATGTCTGTGACCTGGGAAGTTGCTGTCAATCAATGTAGACAGTACAGTAGGACCTCATTAATCGTGGGCCCGGCACTCATGGTTTCACATATCTGCGGTTGGATAATTGGCACACGACCTTGGTATATGCAAGGAAAACCCAGCAAAAAAAAAAAAAGGTAAAATCCGTGGACCAGAGACAGCAAGAATGACTGTGGAGGTTAATTCCAGCCACCATTTTGTGTTCTGGAGAGGCGGGATCATTTTATGGATCATTTTGACAAAGAAAAGGTCTGAAAAAATCACGATTTCTCCTCTGCAAAAAACCAGGTTTCAGCACTTTTGGAGGGCATTGCTGGAATGCGGGGGACCCACGGAGCATGGTAGGGTACTTTCTTGCTATTTTTAGGGTCGTTTTCAGCCATTTTTGAAGCATCCAGGAACCTAACCCCCGGATTTCCATTGCCCCAATGCCTTGGTATTCACAGTTTCAATATCCACAGCACTAACTGAGAATGGAACCCCCATGAATACTGAGGTCCTCCTGTACTGAGCTAGATGGACCAGTGGTCTGACTCAGTGTAAGACAGCTGCCTAGGCAACCGATTGGTCCTAATCAACTTCATTGGATGACCATGAGTTCTGATATTTAGGAGAGGAATACATTTCTCTCTATATTATGCATAACTTTTTGAAATCTCATCAATCCTCACCCCCTGCAACTTAACCATATTTTTCTAAGCTTAAAAAGCCCCAAGGCTTTCCTTGTAAAGAAACAACTCTATTGGTCTCCTTGCCCTTTTTGTACCTTTTCTGGGTCTACGATACTCTTTTAGAGAGAGGGCAAGCAGAACTGACACAGTATTTCAAGTGCCCCCACCCCCAGCAAGTCTCATTCCTAATAATCCCTAGATCACTTAGTTGATGTTTCATTATGCTGCCACCACAGTGCCAAGATTCTCCTGCTTGTTTGTCCCTGCCACCTGAGATCCCATTGGTGTTTGTGAAGTTAGGATGTTTCGCTCCAGTGTACATCACTTCACTGATTGTGAACTTTGTCATGCAAAATCTGTGGGAACTAATACTTGCGAGCCAATACTTGCTTCTGCATCTCACAAGCATGTTCGGGCTACCTATCTGGAGAACCATTGTTTGAATGATTCTAATCTTTGTAGGTGTAGACACATCACGGCATCTAAATATCCTTTCCAGGGCCTTCATTATAACCCTACCAGGTGCTAGTCTGTGGCGTATTTCTCGACTGCTGGATCCTTTACTGTTGATGGCCAATCCTAAAAGCTATCCACCAGTTCAGTGTCTTAATTGTCAATTCTGAGACAGATTGCTGTACCTGTTGTCATTAGTTTAGTCTTCCTTACATTTAGTCGTAGTCCCATTTTTTCATTGTGCTCCTTGACTTTCATTACTAGAGCTTGCAGATTGTCCGCATTCTCAGCTATCAGAGTTGTGTCATCAGCATAGCCCAGGTTATCGATGTTTCTTCCTCCAACTTTAAAACCACGCTCATCTTCTTCCAATCCAGTTTCTCCGAATATATGTTCAGCATATAAGTTGAATAAATAAGGAGATATAATACTGCCTTGTCTTACTCCTTTGCCGATCTGGAACCAGTCTGTTTCACCAAGTTCCACCTGGACTGTTGCTTTCTGTCCATGAGAACAATGAGATTTTCTGGGACGCCCATTTTCCTAAGGATATTCCACAGCTTGACATGGTTGACACAATTGAAGGCTTTTCTATAGTCAATAAAGCACATATTGATTTCTTTCTGGTATTCTTTTGCTTTCTCAATTATCCAGTGTGCGTCAGCAATGATGTCTCTTGTTCCCTGGCCTTTTCTGAAACAAGCTTGAACATCCAGCATTCCCCTCTGCACGTAGGGCTCTAATCTGCATTGGATGATTCTGAGCATTATTTTGCTAGCATGTGAAATTAAGGATATTGTGCAATGGTTTGCACAATCTGCTAAGTCTCCTTTCTTTGGTATGGGTATGAAGACTGACCTCTTCCAATCTGTTGGCCACTGTGCCGTTCTCCAGATTTGCTGGCATAGTTTGGCTAGAACCCTGGGAGAATTTGAATCAACCCCTTATTTAGCAGAGAACCTCAATTTGATGAGAACAGAGTTCACAAAAGAGATTTGGAGACAACTGATTAAGGGCTAAAACAAGTAAAGCTTTATTTGAAAAAGTTACAAAATTAGATAGAAAGTCTACACCCTGTATATAGCGACCTCATGGTGGAAGGAAGAAGGAGCAGAGAGAATTCTAGAAGAAGGGAGTGTCCTATCAGCCCACCAGTGAGGACAGACTTAGAGCACAGACTGAAGAACAAGGAGGCAGTGCTACATTTTCTGCCTCTATTCTTAATGTCCCTAGTGGCCAACAGGAATTGTTGGTGCTGAGAGTTGATGCCTATAGACATCTCACAATGCTTCCAGTGAAACTAATTGGCAGGAGTATGTGGACAAAAGGAAGTATTTCGTCATGCAGCACATCAAGTTATGGAATTCATGGCACATGATGTGGCGGAAGCCACTAAACAAAATGGCTTTAAAAATTAGATAAACTTATGGTGGACATGTCTATCAGTGACTACTAGTCTTGATGGCTACATTCTATTTCCATGTTAGTTGCTGGGGAACTACAGGAGGAGAGGGCTCTGTGCCTGCATTTCCTAATTCTGCGCATCTGGTTGGCCATTGTGGAAAACAGAATGCTGGACTAGATGGACCTTTGGCCTCAAGTAGCAGGGCCTTTTTGTGTTCTTATGAGTTTTTGGAAAATATAATGAGTATTTGTAGTGCTCTAGAAGGGCCTATGGTACTGAACTCCAATTTCCTTTCAAATATGTAGGCCTAGATGTGCAAGACCCTCCTGCATAGGTGCTGAGACGTTTGACTCCATCTCCCCCTGCCGCCGCCCCCTGCCCCCCCCCCCACCAGGTTTGCTTTCTACTTGAATGAGACTGCTTCCGTGCCCATGAGGCGTAAATGCCAGTAGGTTTCTGGGCAAAATACAAAGTGCTAGTTATAACTTATAAAGCCCTAAATGGCTTAGGCCCTGGGTATCTAAGAGAACGTCTTCTTCATTATGATCCTCACTGCCCACTGTGTTCGTCCGGAGAGATCCGTCTCCAGTTGCCGCCAGCTCGGCTGGTGGCCACATGGTGATGGGCTTTCTCAGTTGCTGCCCCTAGACTGTGGAATGCGCTCCCCACTGAGATACGATCCTCCCCATCTCTGACAATTTTAAAAAAGCATTTGAAAACCCACCTCTTCACCCAAGCTTTTTCAGTTCTCTAAAATTTTAAGGTTTTAATTTGTAGATGATTTTTAAATTGTTAAATTGTTTTAAGTTTTTGTATATATTTTACTGGTTTTTGCTATTGTTACCCACCCAGAGACGAAAGTTTGGGGCAGTGTACAAATCTAATTAATTAATTAATTAATTAATTAATTAATAAAATTTCTGCTGTTGCATTTATAACACGAGATTTTATTTCTAGAGTACATATAGTGGCTAGAGACGTTCATGCCCCGTTTACGAAGCTGAACCTGTTCATGCTGCCGTCAAACCAGTTTGGCGGTTCAAGTGCAGCGGGGGGAGCAGCAAGCAGAGCCTTTAAAAGTGAGTACAGCAGGTCTTCACCTGCTTGCCTGGCACTCCATGTGGCTTCTTGCTGCTGTGGTGCTCTCCCCAAACAGCCCGCGCAAGCTACGGCATGCACATGGCCTCTGTGCCTGCGCGGCAGCCATTTGCATGGTCAGAATGATGTTGCTGAGCACGGAAATGGCATCCTCACATGTGTGGAGGCCCTGGGTGTGCTGGCACTCTGTGTGGGCTGTTGGGTAGAGTGCCACCACATGGAGCCGCAGGCAAGCAGGTAAAGATCTGCGGGACTCACTTTTAAAGGTGTCACTTGCTGCTCCCCCCACTGCACTTGAACCGCCAAACTGGTTCGATGGCAGCACAGACCGGTTTGGCTTCGAACCAGAGCAAAAAGCTTGGTTCATGCACATCTCTATTAGTGGTCTAACTAGGTGGTGGCCTTTGCAGTCTGGCTCTTGCTAACCTGGAATCTCATTTCTTCCAGATATTTGGGATATGCCTGGCCCAGAATTTGGTTAGTGATATCGAAGCTGTCAGAGCCAGCTGGTAAACTGGTTGACACAAGCAACATAAGACACTGGACAACCTCAACTCTTGGGGACCTCCCCTGGGCCACTTGGACACCAAGCTATATGGAAATGGGTGATGGGAAAAGTCTCAAGTTCTCAGATGGCTGGAACTGCAACAGCCCCTTGCTTTGTCCAGGGGGTGGGGGGATCGCTCCAGCCACTTTCTTGCCAATGAAACCTCTGCAGATCTCCACTTGGAAAGGTGTTGAGCCGTGAATCACTACTGTATCCTTGACTGACCCACGGGTGGCTGCTCTTTCTTCCTCTTCGTGGGAAACAGTCTGTGTTGGTGGGACCTTGGTCACAGCGTAGGGTAGTGATTGCGCTATTTGTTCTCTGTGACTCAAACTTTGGGTAGCTGCCAAACGTGAGGCAAGTTCTCTCTTCAGTGTGCACCAGAGGAGTAGCATGCATTGCAGCATCACTCCTGGGAAGAAATCCATCAGACAGAGAGCCACTTTTCACTTCTTGGATGTTTTGCTTCCTAGCAAGAAAAATCGCACTTCGCAGGACCTTCAGGAACTACTCGGTAACATCTGTTGGGGATCAAAGACCTTTAATTATCCCATGACCGACTGCAACCTTGTTTCACTAGTGGGGGAAATGGAATTTGACTCCTGAAATCAACACATCTGGGGAAACGAGGGTTACTGCCATTCTTCACCCTTTAAAAAAGTGTTAGTGATATATACTGTAAGAGTGAATGGTGAGGTTTCAGACCAACGTTCTAATGAGGAGAACAAGAAATGTGGTGAACTTAAAATTAAAAACAACAACACAGTGTACCAAATTTTGTGTGTAAACGTGTGGATTCTATGGAAGCAAGTCTGTTGGAATCGTGGTTGCTTTCTTCTTGTTATGCCTAGCATTTGACACATTTAGACAAATGTACAAGATGCACCCTTCGGTCCTCCTGATGTGGAGCTTCTGCTTCCAGCCATATCCTGCATGCTGTTGCTATAATCTTTTGGAATCTGTTCAGTGAGCTGCCGCTGCCGCCTTCTTTTGGTATCTGTGTTATTCGGTAGGCTTCCAATTCCACCTTGCTTATTTATTAGTGTAAAAGTGGGTGACGTGTCAATAACTTGCATCCCCTCATCTTGTAAGGAGAGGGAAGGGTGTTCTTCCATGCTTTCTCTTCCATTCAGTTGCCCCTGTAGACCACTTGTGTCTCTCTTTAAAAACAAAACAAAAACTCCTCTGACTGATTGCTGTCTCGATGATTTATTTAAATAGTATATTTTTAAAAAGGCTTTTAAGTGTGAGGTAGCCGTTGGACATTTAAAGTCCCCAGTTTTGAAACAGGAGAAAACACTATAATTTGGGAGGAAGCACAATACAGAAGAATGAAACACTAAAACGCACACTGTTTGTGATCCTAAATATGGTTTGTTTTTTTTAAAAAAAAAACCCTCTTCCTTTTGGGAAGTGGGTTTTGTTGGGGTCAGTCGGGCTTACTTCTCAAAGAATGTGTTTAGGGTTCGGATGTGGGTGTCTATATTTGACTTGTATTTAAGCAGCGACAGAGAATGGTGCCTTCTGTGGAAAATATTGAATTTAGCTTTCTTATCAAGATGATGCAGTGGAGCCTGATCCTTTTGTGTCTGGGAAACATTTTAGTTAAACTCTTTTCAGTACATGGAAAGGGCTGATGATGGGTATCTTAAATACGACATAGTGCAAGTAAATTTCCAGATGCTAAGGGGGCAGAGCTATGTAGAAATCCTAATCTGAGAAGGAAAACTGAAGCATCCTCATACAAACTATCCCTTATTTTAGAGGGCTGTTCTAATGGCCTGAATGTCTAGCCCACTGACTGCCATTTTGAACCACTATCTTAATTGCTAAGCATTCCATCTACATGCTTGTCTTGTTATTACCTCATTGTTAGGAGACTCTGTTTGACTGAGTGTTGGACACTGTCCACACTCTTGGAGATGTGCAACTCCAGTGGCTCTGTAAGTGTATTATATATTTTTAAAAAATCAAATTGACTTCATTGTTCAGCAAGTCTTTGCTGCTTCTTTTAGCTTTGTTTGGGGAGTTGCCAAAGGGAAGGGAGTTTAACATTTCAGCTTGGGGTGGCAAAATACAAATATGGTGCGGGGTGTGTGTGTGTGTGTAATCATAATATTCTGATACAACTTCAGTTTGGATAGCTCAGGAGTAGCATGCTCCAGACATTTAAGACACCAACATGCCCAGGGTGCCAATGAGTATGTTGAAGAAACATTCCTTATTGCTTCTGCTGCGACTGTAGGTTCCTGTGGAAGAATCTCCATTCTTTTGCTTGAATATCCACAGCTTTGTCGTGACTGATTCTTGTCTTGTTTTGATCCTTTGTCATGGTTCTTTTCCCCCAGTGATATGTGAGTTCATGCAGTCATTTGTAACTCTGTGTATGTGTGATCACATGGTGGCTGTTCCCTGTCACTTGGCCATGCTTAAAGCCTTTTTTGTCAATGGTTAAATGCCAAGTGTTGGAATATCTGGCTGTGATTGTATAGCACACCCGCAGTGCAATGGATGAGCCTCACCCTGGGAAAACCTTTTTCATTATCCAGGTGTCTCTCCTGCCAGGTAGGGCAGGAGTTGCTGTCTTGTCTGGTTCCAGAGAGGAGTAGACCTAAAACAGATAAAGTGGTGATTTCTTTTTTCAAAACCTGGAACTTTTGTGTGTGTACAGGATGTTTTGTTTGGGTACTGAAGGAAACAGAGAACTAAAAACTGATTTATTTTTATTTAAAAACACCTTATTTTCTATTACCTTGCTTCAAGGTTGCTATTAAGATTATTCCCCTTGTTTTGATGTGTTTTTCCCTCCAGGTTTTTGTTTGTTTCACTAACTGCCTGTGTTTGGCATGTTGCTTGATGGCTGATCCCAAGAGCCCAGTTGCACAAATCACAAACTTAATGATTGTTTGAGAATGCACCGCCTGCTGGCTTGCTAGGAGTTCTTAGAAAGATAAAAATCCTGTGTTTACTAGACAAATGTTCACAGTTATGGAGGGACAGCAGATGATTGCCATGTGTCAAGACCAAGAGGTGTTCATACTTGGTGATCATACTGTGCTCTACAGGCCTGCTCAGCTTAGGCCCCCCCCAGCTGTTTTTGAACTACAACTCCCATAATCCCCAGCCACAGTGGATTATGGGAGTTGTAGGCCAACATCTTCAGGAGGGCCGAAGTTGAGCAGCCCTGATTCTAAGTAGAGAAATTAAAATTTTTAAAGTTTGGTTCAACTCTCTCTCTCTTTTTTTTGGTTGAGTTTGGTTCAACTCTTTTTTTGTTTGCTCAAGTACTGGTAACATCTGGAAATACTGAATTCCCTCTTTGTTTAGTGATCCTTCTTGGCTCAAGCTTCTGAGCTCCAGTTCTAACTCTTCCAGTCTGAAGCTGGGGAAACCTTTGCTTTGATTCTCCTCTGTTCCTGGAGCAGAGTCCTCCTTTGTTGTTTCAGCAGGATCCTGACTTTGTTGGAAATTAAGACAGGGAATCTGGCCTCGGTGGGTCACCTGGTGTGTAAATAATATCTGAAATGTAAATATCAGCATGCAAATGGACTGCAGCTTGTAAAGGATTGTAATTCATCACAAGTGTGTATACCGAGGACAGTATAACGTGCGAGGTGAGTTTGCTTGCAATTTAAAATTTAAGAGCTTATTGTATCCATTGGTTCAAGCCTGGAATGCTTTACTAGCCTGCCATCTAGTGTCTGCTGGGCAAAACTGCAACTTGGCAAAAAAACGGGTCAGAGAACTGCCCCTATTTTTATTATTAAGAACTCCTTTGAACTCCATTGTTTTACTCTCTGCTTTGTGCCATGATATTTGTCAACTGAAACCACAGGAGCTTCATCTACTAGTTTTACTTTGGTATTGTCTTAAAAATGAATCTTATCTTCATTAGTCATGCCTACCAAAAACATCTTGGAAGAGAGTATTTAAATTGGAATATTAAAATCAACTCTCCTGGACGCCTGCCTGCAAATGGGCCTGAGCAGGTCCGCAGTCACTGTGCTTTCTCTTTCTTCTCCTCAAGCATCCCCCAAGAGCGCACTTGCAGGAAAGCACTCTTTCACTCCCAGGCTGGTGCTGCACTAGATGCTCACTCAGGCCAACTTCCCTGAAAAATTGAGTAGGATGTACCTTTTGGGTTGCCACCATGTTTACTACCCCTGCACCTCTTCTGCCAGAGGTGCAGAAATTAAGCTAATGAAGCTTTCATAAAAACAATGAAGGCCCAGCTATGGTGTCCCTGCTGCTGTGCAGAAGCACAGGTCACCCGTGCAGATTCTGTGTGAAAGAGGTGTGGTTTTGAGGTGGATCGTGCTGCTGAAATGCATTCAGTTCCTAAAGGAAGCTCCTCTGTCGCTAGAGCCTACCTAATTCTGTAAGCAGTTTGGGGCTCGTGCTCTCAGCCCATGCAGCCTGTAAATAGCATTAGGCTTTAAACAACAAAATAAACTTAACTCGTGATGCATACGGGCATAATAGAAGTCTTCATAATACACAGTGGCTGACATGATGTGCAGCCTACTATCTCTGTAATGTTGTAATGGGGCTGCGGTGGACTCATAAGCAGCCTTGATACCGTTCAGAACAAGCCTTAGTGCTAAATGGGGGAAACTGCAGTAGTGCTGCTTGCACACCCACTCTTTCTGAGCAGCGGCAACACAGCAACCCCAGTGCAGAGCATCACGCAGATGGTACGATGCGCATCATGTCATTCACCATGATTAGAATATAGAAGTGCATCAGCGTTTTTATCTTCCTGCTTTGGGATATGTCAACACACAACACCTAGATATCCTTAGTGTGGTCTGCTCTGGACATGACCACTGCACCGGACATGGTGGGAAATGTTTGATTGACATGGAAAGGTACAGGTGGAAAGCGATACACTAAGTTTGAAAAGCCATGAATAGATACTGTGCATCTTGGCTAGGCCTGTGCATCTTTGTGATCTCTCCTGGATAACCCATCTTGAGATTTAATTTTGATCCTTTTTAAAAATTTTGCTAAGTGTATTGCTTCTCAGGAATTCTCTCCATGACATATTCAGAGAGAAAACTCTCTATTCCGGGGACCAGCTCCAAAATTTTACACAATTGAGGGTGGCAGTGAGAGTTAAACACCATCGGTTAGCCTGGAAATGTTTTGTGTTTAAATTGGGAATAGCTAGTTTCTCTTTTGGGGGAGATATGAACATCTGCTGTAGGTATTCCAGGGCTTTACAGTGACTTCCGCATCTTCCCACCCATCCACCCCCAGTGAGCCTCTAATCCAGTTCAGAGGTTATCCAGACCAAAGGTCCATCTTTGTGATGCATGAGTAGATGTGCCCCCTCATCATGAAATATGGACCACAAAGCAAGATCATGAGATCTCTCTTCCCCCTCTCCTTGACTTTTCCCAATCCAGATTTGTGAGATCCAATCCAATCCAGCACAACAGGATCTTCTTCCATTTGTATAAGAACTGAACCAGGCATCAATCTTATGTAGCACTGTGTCACCCTCATTGCTTGCAGATGCCATGGGGGAAGAGAGGCAGTGCATTTCAATACATTATGGCCGGGGTTCTCAAACTTGGGTCCTGAAATGTTGGACTACAACTGTCAACAACCCCAGCCACAACGGTCAAAGAGCCATTGTGGCTGGGGATGGGAGATGTAGTCCAACATTATATCAGGACCCAATTTTGAGAGCCCCCGAATTATGGAATAACCAAGAATGGCATCACCTATGTGACCGCACTATGGTTGGTCTTAAGTCCGTGCAGTGCACTTGAGTTGAAACATTGTTGAGGGGCAAACAGTGTCTGTGTGTGCTCTTGATAAAGTTAAGCGCTTCCTAAAGCGAAGGGTCAGCCATACTGAACCACTGTAGATACTACTTACACTATGAATGATGATGAAATAAGCTACACCTGTAAGTGTGTCTGATTGCATAGTATGTGCCTAGCAAAAAATGAG
This sequence comes from Hemicordylus capensis, assembly GCF_027244095.1. Classification (NCBI taxonomy): domain Eukaryota; kingdom Metazoa; phylum Chordata; class Lepidosauria; order Squamata; family Cordylidae; genus Hemicordylus; species Hemicordylus capensis. Next base: position 30,422,275 of record NC_069661.1, on the reverse strand, counting down.
CCAGAAACCGATGTGTTCTGTTCACACTCAAACGTCAAAGGAGCAGACCGGGCATGGGAGTCTCTAACACTGCCTGCTTCTCATACAGAAAAATACTCAACTCCTCCCTAAATTGTTGCACGTCCCAGTGAAGGGCACTCAGTGTATTTACCATTGTGTCGTTAATTTTCAGACGAATGTATTCTCCTGTGTTGAGAGAGTCTTGTAAGTTGCAAAATTGATTGTAAAAGCCAATTACACTTACTTGATTGAAAGTATTGTTATAACAGAACTGCATGCCCGTACAGTTGGACTGAGATTGTGTTGTCTCATTGCCAGGTGGTCACTCTCAGTCTAGAAGTGGATATATTTTGCTTTTGTGTCATCTTCATATTAGAATTTGGTATATTGTAGACCATGTGGATTTCGATGTGACTGGACTTAATACATGAAGTTAACACAACTTCTTGGTGTTCATTTTAAGATATTGGAGTGGTTTCTTGTCATGTTCTTTGTATTATTTTTTTTTAATAAATGCAGTTTTTAGGAATGTTAATACATTGGATGAACAATATAGTTTTACTAGTTGTGCAGTATTCTGTATTTACTTGAAGTAAATCATTTTATATGCAATTTGTTAGTATAATTACAGTTTTTATAAATAAACTTGAGTGACATTTGGGTCTGCTTGAATACTCCCCTTACACTCAGTCATACAAACATGTTAACAGTAAAAACTAAACCAGTTTCTGAAGTTGCAGAATCAGATAAATTACTAGGAAAATAAACATCTGTTAACATTTAGGGTTGTTGATTCTTGCCCTTGGTGGGTAAACTATGATCAGGATGAGATGTAGGCTGATATTTTAGGGGGCTGAAGAAAAGCCTTGCAGAAGATGAGATCCAGCAACTATGGTCAATATGAATTACATATGCAAGTCACAGAATCCAGTATTTCTGGTTGCAGAATTCTTTGGTTGTAGAATTTTCTTTTAATGCAAAGTACACAGAGTCCTAGCTATATTTGCGCTTGGGAAGGCAAGAATGCTTATCTCCTTCCATCCACATTTTCTTATACCTGGACTCTCAAATACAGCAAAGAAGACTACCTAGTTGTTGGAAATCCAGGTAGGCTATGGCCACATATGGCTTTTCTCAGAAATCCGGTAAGCTCTTTCAGCCAAGAAATGCACCTGCTGCCATTACATTTCATCTAATACTTTCCTTTCCTGCTTGGCTGCATGACATACTTTATGAAGGTCCCCTTTCTGCAAGGACTTTCAGTCTTCATATTTATGAATTTACATAGTGACTTGGAAAGGGGAGAGTTTTATCCTTTTTAAGTCTTAGTTGCTCATGAATGAAATGGGGCGGGGGGAGAGATGTGGCTTGACGGCTGCTATCTGTTCTCTACAAAAAGATGAATGAATTAGACTCTCCAGGTTCCATCCCTCATCGTTTTGTCCTTTCTGCAAGACGATATAATGCAGCAGTTCTATGAGCTATGGGCACACACAGCCCATATCCTGTTCCGTTCTTATACGGAAGTACTTTTTCACACAGAAGCATAATCAACTTGTGGAATTTTCTGCCACGAGATGTGGTGACAGCCTGGATGGCTTTAAGAAGGGTTTGGATAACTTCATGGAGGAGAGGTCTATCAACAGCTACTAGTCGGAGGGCTATAGGCTAGGGGTGTGCACGGAACCGGTCCGGCACTGGGGTGGGGGGTTCTAAAAAGAATAGGGGGGGCTTTACTCACCCCTTCCAAGAAAGTCCGTATTCTCTGTAGTAATCGGGCGGCAGGGTGCCGCCCGCTTCAATCTCCGGCGCGGGCTCCTTTTTGTAAACATAATCGGGCGGCAGGGTCGCTCCCAGTCCCTGCCGCTCGCCCTCCTCAACTTTAAACTTCAAGCCGAGCAGGCCTCCCTCGGCTGGCGGCCGCCCCCTGTAGGTATCAGGGGGTTCCCCCCTCCCCGCCGCCCCCTTCTTGAAAGATGGTCCCCAATTACCAGGGGACGGCAGGAGAACTCCCTGCCGTCCCCTTCCCCCTTGCCGGCTGGGCTGCAACTGGCTTCCTAGAAGCCAGTTGCAGCCCAGCCGGCAAGGCAAGCGGACGGCAGGGAGCTCTCCCGCCGCCCGCTCGCTACTTTACTTTACTTTAGCGAGCGGGCAGCGGGAGAGCTCCCTGCCATCCGCTTGCCTTGCCGGCTGGGCTGCAACTGGCTTCTAGGAAGCCTTTCGCGCACCTGCGCGAAAGGCTTCCTAGAAGCCAGTTGCAGCCCAGCCGGCAAGGGGGAAGGGGACGGCAGGGAGTTCTCCTGCCGTCCCCTGGTAATTGGGGACCATCTTTCAAGAAGGGGGCGGCGGGGAGGGGGGAACCCCCTGAAACCTACAGGGGGCGGCCGCCAGCCGAGGGAGGCCTGCTCGGCTTGAAGTTTAAAGTTGAGGAGGGCGGGCGGCAGGGACTGGGAGCGACCCTGCCGCCCGATTATGTTTACAAAAAGGAGCCCGCGCCGGAGATTGAAGCGGGCGGCACCCTGCCGCCCGATTACTACAGAGAATACGGACTTTCTTGGAAGGGGTGAGTAAAGCCCCCCCCCTATTCTTTTTAGAACCCCCCACCCGAACCAAAACCACCCCGTGCCGGACCGGTCTGGAGGCCTTTAGAATGGCCTCTGAACCGGTCCGTGCACATGACTGCTATAGGCCACCTCCAGCCTCAAAGACAGGATGCCTCTGAGTACCAGTTGCAGGGGAGTAACAGCAGGAGACAGGGCATGCCCTCAACTCCTGCTGTAGGCTTCCAGAGGCATCTGGTTGGCCCCTGTGTGAAACAGGATGCTGGGCAACATGGGCTTTGGGCCTGATCCAGCAGGACTGTTCTTATGGTCTAAAGCTGTCTTCTACTGCCCCACACCACTGGTCCCTCCAGCTGGCCACTGTCTACCCTAACAGGCTTTGGCTTTCTGCCACTCTTCTCCAGAGATACCAGGGAATTTCTGCAAGCATAGCAGGTGCTCTACTATTGAGTTACAGTGAGAGAGTATTGATTATAATCTATGGCCTGAAGCAGACAAGCCATGTCAAATTTAAACATACTAGAGCTTCTGTAAGACAGGGTGCTCAGGTATTTGAACCACTGTAGAGCATATGGGAGAAAGCAAATCTTTTTTTGAAACTGCCGCATCAGTCTCTCTCTCTCTCTGTGGAAACTTAACACGAGAGCATGGTAGTCTAGAAGCCACAACCTTGATGGGTAGTTCTGTTATGAGTCCCTTTCAAGTGATCCCCGATGTTCTGTCTCAGGAGGTGTGCTATATCGTGAGTAAGGCCTGTACAATTCAAGCAAATGGCTACATATTTCAATGGGCTCTAAGTGGTTTAGGATGACGCATGCTCCCTATAGCACCTCTACGACCCCATAACTTAGCACTCTCTGCTTTATTCATAAGCACAAAAATCTGGATGCAAACCCCACCCACCCTCCAAATAAATGAACGGCTACACAAAATGACAGGCAAGACACAGGGTAAACGGTGAGAGCACTGGATTTTTTTTTTATTATGTTACCTCTAGGTACCATGGGGTTGACATTAATAGGCAAGACCCGTGAATGAGCAGCAAGACCACCTCCACTCGCCCCTTGGTTTCAAAAGCACCCAAGAGAGGTGCTTTCTTTCCCCCTTCTCTGAAACCACCGCATACCCCGTCCGGCCTAGCTTTGCTGCCGCCTGTTTTTGTCCCTAAGTTAGCAGTACACTGTTACGGAGTTAGGGGTGTGAGGGGAGGAGTCATCAAAGTAGTACCACTTTTACATTATTATAGGACTAGAACATGCACATTCTACTATGTGGCCCAAGCAACGAGAATACAAGTAGAACGACGACGGCTGGAGACTGTGTTTGTGTGTGTGAGAGAGACAGAGGCTCATGTGATGACAATCAGCTATGGGTGTTTTATAGAAATCTTATTTGGACAGGTACCTACAGCAGTTCAATTGGGGTGTGTGTGTGTGTGAAAGAGAGAGAGAGTGAGTATGTTACATGCATGCACGAGTGACACAGTGGGGGGAAATGTGGCAGGAGCAGCAGCAGCAGGACAGAGGACAAAAGGTGAGATCTGTGACGAGATGCTATGTGGAGTGGGTCCCCTTCCTCAGCTTTCCACAGCAAGTGTCTGCTCTGTGAGGGACGCTTGCTGGGCGACCGTTTTGTTCTCGTGGCTGCGGAGTTTTGAGACGACATCTAGAAAGGCCAGGCTCTGCACTTCCTTGTGGAGGAGTTCTGTCAAACAGAAGCAAGACGGTTACATGCCCGCTGGGCCTTTATGTGCACAGCTGCTCTTTTGTCTGGATTGCCCAGGGACGCTGAAATGAATGGCGGCCTCGTTGACGCCACACGGGTCCAGTGAGGAAGAAGTGGCAGCAGTTTCCCAGCTTCTTGCATAGAAAGGGATTTTCAGACAGATATTCCCGTTTATGGAACAGCCTCCCCAGGGAGGCCTGCCCGGCATTGGCACTTGGTCCTTTTAGATGCCAGGTGAAGACCTTTCTGTTCACCCAGGCCTTTTAAAATGGAGGTTTTTAAAAAACTGTACTGGAATTGTTTTGGTCTTGTTATATAGGTGTTTGACTTGTTTTGTTGTGAGCTGCCCAGAAAACAATTTGCTATAGGGCAGCCAACAAGTAAAGTTGCTATCACACACAACAACTTGCTGCACTTCTTTGTCTGCCAATAGTGCGGCCTCTGTAATGGTGCGCCCTGGGGCTGCTGCGGACTTTGAAGACAGCCCCGATGCTGTTGTGAAGCAGCGATTGGGGAAGCTGCATTTCTAGAGGTTTGCCCGTTCCTGACGATGGGCAGACCACAATGGAGGCGTAGACAGTGCGTCATGTTAGCCAAGCTCAGCGATGTATGCAGGACTAAGGCTGCTCTTTGCCTTTCTTGGTCAGGACCGAGGGTATAAACGGCCTTTTCCTATACTGGAAACTCCTAAGGCTCCAAATGAGAAATGAACAGTAGCGGCAACTTTTCGTCTGTCATTACCCATAATTTTGTTGTAGAACCTAGGGCTCCAAAGCAAAGACCAATAATTTAGGATGTCCCAGCAGAGTATCAGATTTTGGAAAAGACTGTGTGATGTCTAATGCACATCTGAGGCGATCATTGTTTTAAACTGTTAATGTTTTAATACTTTGACTTTGCATTTTAATCTGCATTGTTTTATTATAAACTGCCCAGAGACGTGAGTTTTGGGTGCTATACAAATATACTAAATAACTAATGGAGGAGGCATAAGCCTCCATATGGGGCTGCATTGAAGCTGCCAGATACGCCCCGCTGCTTTAAAAAGATGGCAGGGGCAGAAGCACAGCATTATTGCACGTGTCCCCACTGGCAGGAATGATAAATATGGTGACACTGCTTTGGCAGCTGCTGGGGCTTCCCTTGAGGTTGCTTTGCTGCAGCCGCGCATAGAGCTTTAGATGGCACATCATGGAAACCACTGTTCATGAACTTCTTAAGCATTACCAGTCAAAGGGCAAAGTCGGACACTTAGCAGTAATTGTCAAAACCAACTAAATGTCCAAATGCTGTCCTCAATCCCACTGCATATGGGTAAAGAGCATTTACTGTGCCACAGCTGCAAAAACCAGTCTGCAAAAAAACCCTGCAAACATTTCTGAATCCACCCCCTCCCCCGAACCAGGCGAATCTTAACCTTAGTTCTCAAGTGTGGCACTTACCATAATATGACAGATATATGAGCAAGTGGTAGTGAATGCTGCTCAGGTTAGACCATGTTCCAGAGGCTGGGTGGAGGTGAGCATATGCATGTGAACACTGTCACACTTTCTGTCTTACTCACTCACTCTTGCACTTGCTCGCTCCCACTCTCTTATATACAGAGCTTTTGAGTTTCCTTCCCCTAATAGCAAAAGCAGTTTCCAATGCATTGCCAAGAGCTACCACTACATGGACGAGTCAAGAACCGCCCATGTACTGAAACAGAGTGTTGTGGATGTTGGATGCTAGCAGGAATCTTTCTGCCACATGTTGTACACTTTCCCCTCTTTGTGTAGCTATAAAGTAAAGTGTGCCATTGAGTTGGTGTCGACTCCTGGCGACCACAGAGCCCTGTGGTTGTCTTTGGTAGAATACAGGAGGGATTTACCACTGCCATCTCCTATGCAGTATGAGATGATGCCTTTCAGCATCTTCCTATATCGCTGCTGCCCGATACAGGTGGGAAACATACCAGCGGGGATTTGAACCGGCAACCTCTAGCTTGGTAGTGAAGCCATTTCCCACTGCCCACCACCCAATTCCTTCTCTTTGTTTTGCCAGACCTTAATCTCAAGACACATTCAAAATACCTGCACAAGAAAGCAGCTGAAAGGTGGCTGAAGATGCAGGTCCTTCTCTATCCTATGCCTAGTCAGTGAGATGCAACTGGCAGGCTAGCTCTAGTCTGCCTATTAACAAGCTAGGAATGGAAATTTAATCCAGCCACTTACCGATGTGTGTTTCACGTGTGTAATGAGAGGGCCAGCTTATTAAACTCTCCCCATTCTTAGGTGACTGAATGAGATGGCCCTTACATAATACCCCAACAATGCTTCAACTTGGCTATTTGTTTAGTACATCAAAGCAATGCTTTATGTACTGGGGGAGAGTTCCATGCATTGAGGTTTGCTGTCGCTTATTAATTGTGATGATTCACCCAGCTAAGACATGAGCTTCAGCTGCATCATATCAACAGAGGAATGATAGAAAAAACGGATGTAAGTGTGTATGTTGCACTTACGTGCAATGATACACTTATGATGTGCAAATTCTTGTTTTCCAAATATATCTTGAATGCTGCTAACAGCCCGAAGCCTTGAATTTAGTCATCATGGTTTGAAGATGATAGATGGTGCTTTAGGCACTATCACTAGAAGTCTCCTCCATGGTGTCGGACTCTAGGTAAGCCTGATCCTTGTGAAAGGACTTTCTTTGGCAATGGCCATGGCAGGCAAAGCCGCAAGTCGTTTAGCAACCCGCAGAGGTTTTTCTAATCAACTCTATTGCTTACAGAGCCTCCTTTCCTGTGCGGCAAACCCTGACCCTTGTTTGCGTGCCAAGTTCCTTGCTCACCTGCTTCCAATCAGCCTGTCCATTCTAACTCCCTCCTGTGTGACCATGAAAAGAGAACGCCAGGACCAAGGGCCTTTTCATCGACTGCACAATTGAATGGGCCTTTCACATGTAGGCTATTCTGCTGTGTGAAGCACATGCTTCCTACTGCCAGGATGGCTTGATATCTAGAGCAGGTGTTACTTTCAGGGTATTAATAGGTTCCAGTGGAAATCCCAGTCCTGCTCAGCTGCCTAAGAGTCTTGGGCCATTTGCTTCTCTCTCTTTCATACCCCCACACTCACACACCCCATTGTGGTGAATGCTCTGCTTTGCTTTCCTTTCTAAATGTTATGTACACATTTACATTTCTTATTATGCTCCCTCAACATAAAGACTCTGTTGGAACAGGAAGGCTCTCTGATTCACAACGGCAGAAGCAGGGACAGCAGCATCCTCTACAGAAGAATCTTTTGTCAAGGATGGAGACTGCAGTTGCTACAGAAAACCATCCAAGAACCTACAAAGAGGGCCTGCCTGCGATATTTGTGGGGTGTGCATCTTCAGAACTATATAGTGTTAACTTTGAAGTTAACACAAACGTTATCTTCACACAGTGGCAGATGATAAGCTGTAGTGATATTTGCATTTGGCCAACATGAACAGGCTGCAGATTGGGAAGCTAAAACTATTTTTTTTTCATTTCATGGCATGGTTAAGGCCAGTATGACAATATAATATGAGAATTCCAGCCCTTTGCTGCAGAACTCACCCTGCAAAAATAAATTTGCTTCCCCACTAGTTTGAAAGAAAGAGTGGCTGCAACCAGACTAACGAAGCACTTGTGCAAATGTGTGGTGCTAACACAAGGCTGTTGCGCTAAGTCTGGCAACTGTATTCCAGACTAGTGTTGCACTAGCAAAGACATGCAACAAGATATGCAAAGCCTCACAGGTTTTGCAGGGAACTTTAGTACAAGTGCAAAATTTTGAACATCTTTGTGGCTGCACAACTATGCAATTTTCTTACACTAGCGCAATTCATTGCACAAGTGCTTTTGCGCACATCTGGATGGCAGTCACTATCTAGGAGGGGATAACCACAGTTCAAAGAGAAGCATCCATGAGGCAAAAATCCTATTTTTGCAGCAGTCCCAACCTTAGAATGTTCCGTTAAAAATCTGGACTTGTTATTCAGGGCAATGAGTCTTGGCTCACTCTCTTTTGCTATGCAGCATACAACTAATTTGTATACTTTTTTTTTTTTTTTTGCTAATGCAGAGGTAGCAATGGCCATTTGGAACTGATAGAAGTTGATTCTCCACAGCAGAATAGGATGGTCCCCAGTATTTTAAATGACTGGAGGCTACAAATTCCTCTTATGAAGCGTTTGGATCTAAACCTCTGCTGGAAACATGAAATGGGATTGGATAGATTTTATTCATTTATTTACATTTTATATCCTGCTCTTCCTCCAAGGAGCCCAGAGCGGTGTACTACATACTCAAGTTTCTCCTCACAACAAATCCCCATTCAGCCATGAAACTTACTGGGTGACACTGGGCTAGTCATGTATCTCTCAGCCTAACCTACAGGTGAAACTCGGAAAATTAGAATATCGTGCAAAAGTCCATTAATTCCAGTAATGCAAATTAAAAGGTGAAACTGATATATGAGACAGACACATTACATGCAAAGCGAGATAAGTCAAGCCTTAATTTGTTATAATTGTGATGATCATGGCGTACAGCTCATGAAAACCCCAAATCCACAATCTCAGAAAATTAGAATATTACATGGAACCAAGAAGACAAGGATTGAAGAATAGAACAATATCGGACCTCTGAAAAGTATAAGCATGCATATGTATTCACTACTTGGTTTGGGCCCCTTTTGCAGCAATTACTGCCTCAATGCGGCATGGCATGGATGCTATCAGCCTGTGGCACTGATGAGGTGTTATGGAAGACCAGGATGCTTCATAAGCGGCCTTCAGCAATTCTGCATTGTTTGGTCTCATGTCTCTCATCCTTCTCTTGGCAATGCCCCATAGATTCTCTATGGGGTCAGGTCAGGCAAGTTTGCTGGCCAATCAAGCACAGTACACTGTATACTTTTCAGAGGTCAGATATTGTTCTATTCTTCAATCCTTGTCTTCTTGGTTCCATGTAATATTCTAATTTTCTGAGATTGTGGATTTGGGGTTTTCATGAGCTGTACGCCATGATCATCACAATTATAACAAATTAAGGCTTGACTTATCTTGCTTTGCATGTAATGCGTCTGTCTCATATATCAGTTTCACCTTTTAATTTGCATTACTGAAATTAATGGACTTTTGCACGATATTCTAATTTTCCGAGTTTCACCTGTACTTCACAGGGTTGAACTCGGGTCTCCCCGGTCCTAGTCCAACACTCTAACCGCTACACCACGCTGGCTCTTCTATGCTTCTATTCTGTAATAAAAGCACCAGAATATATAGCAGCTACCTGAATCGGAAAATGTCAGGTTTTCTTCAATCTGGAATTTATATGGGCTAATTCTCATATTACAGTGACATACAGGTGTCTACAAATCTACTTGCCAGCTCACCAGTGGTGAGTCCAGCCCTCTGGTAAGCAGGAAACTCATCACCACACAGATTTCTTCCCCAGAGGTCCTGTTTCCATTTTGCGGAAGATAAGAAACAGCAGGAATCCTTTCTGAGCAAGTCGGAGAGGGCTCTCATGGTTTCTTACCTTTGTCATCTCCCAGCACAAACAACAGAAGACCCACCTCTCTCCTAAGCCTTTGCCTGTGTGCCAGAAAAGGACCTAAGGGAAGAGAGAGGATTGGGGGCGACCACACATAATAGCTGGCTAGTGAGCTAAGACTACATTTCTGGTTCCTGGTGAGATACAGTCAGGTCCAAGTGCACTGATTTCCCAATATATTAGCGCCAAACCAACTAGCTGATTTATGCCTGTTTATGCATATCACAGAATGAGGTGGAGGAATCCTGAGGCAACAGAATGATCTTCAATACTTCAAGGTGCAGGTATGGAGACCACTTTAAAAATGCATAGACTTCATGCAAGTAGAAAACAAAACACAGTAAGGAGAGGACTAGGTGAATGCAGTGTTTCTTGACATGCTAGATTTCTACTTGCAGCAGAGGTTTACATGGAGGAACTCAGAAAAAGTGGTATCTCCTGCCTGCACTCTGAAGTGGCTGAAGCTATTTTATCAGCATCTCAGGATTCAAGCACCTCATTCATCTGTATATATAGACAAGGCCCAAGGCTCTTTGGCTTTGAATCATAACTATCTTCAGCTGGACTAGAGCTGCTATCTGGATTAAATAGGCCTCAGGAAGCAGCCCTTTTACCTTACCAAAAAGTGCATGCTCTGAGCAAGCCCACAAAACAAAACATGGGCATAGCCCATGACTCACCTGATCCCATCAGGGCACAGATCAGCACCATGGAATTGTACTTTATTTCTGGTGCACTTCTCTCATCTGACAGCAGCCTGTGTAGGATCTGCACTAGCTGGGCACTTTCGAGATCCTTCTCCGCTGTGGCTGAGAATCCAAGCAAATACAAGCTGTCAATCTGAAGGACTGGCCCCCTTTTCACTCGTTCTCTTTTATTTCTTTATTCTTTGGCCAGCTGCTGCAATATTTAAGTTTCTACTATTAAAAGGGGGAGGGTGTTCTTGTGCAGCTTTAACACATGCCTCACCTAAGAGCACAAAAGCTATATTTAAATTTTAATACCTTTTAAAAATCCCCTAGGTGAGAAAATAAAAACATAATTGTGTTGCATGGCGTACAGGGACCTATTTCAAACATAGTGATGTCCATGTGAAACTGATTGCCAGGAAATTTATGACCAACAAAAGGAGGTACTTTTTCACACGAGGAGTAATTAATCTATGGAATTCTCTGCCACGGGATGTGGTGGTGACCACCAGCTTGGATGGCTTTAAAAGGGGCCTAGACAAATCCACAGAGGACACATCTATCAATGGCCTGGCTGCCTCCAAGCTCAGAGAAAGGATGCCTCTGAATGCCAGTTGCAGGGGAACAACAGCAGGAGAAAGAGCATACCCTCACCACTTGCCTGTGGGCTTCCCAGAGGCATCTGGTGGGCCATGGTGGGAAACATAATGCTAGGCTAGATAAACCTTGGGCCTGATCCAGAAGGGTTTTTCTTATGATATGTTCTTATCTGGTGGGGCAAGAACAATCCACAGATAAACCACAAATTTAATATCTTCTAAATCACAAATCTAATACATTCTCTGTGAATAGCTTGGTGGATCTTTGGCCAACAGATGATCCTGAGAAAAGGGACAATTAAACAGGATAAAGAGGGTAGTAGTCAGTGAAGTATAGGGATGGTGAGCATTTACAGTGTTGATCATCACCCATAGGCAGCTGGGAGAGGGGAAAGTGGGTCTTTCTATGCCCCTTAAAAGGAAAGAGTCTTCTCAAGCCCCGCAAACAGTTGGCTACGCTGACCATCTACTAGGCAATACGTGCACTGATCTGATCCATCAAGGATCTACACATATTCAGTCACAGTTGGTAGGCTGTTTCTTCTCTCAAAGCACTGTTGCATTTACAAATTGCATCCAGTGAAGAGAGCTGTGCCACGAAGCTTGCTGCCACAACACAGAAAAAGCCCATGCTGGAACAGGATGAAAGTCTTCCATGGGGATCTGCTAGTGTTTGTGTGCAAGCTATTAAACTTCACGTAGCTGTTCTTCAGGAAACTGCCAAGAGATATTGAGGACAATAGGCATCACATTATATCTACTGCCACTTCGACTCATAGAGCCCATTCTCAGGACCGGAGAATGAGCTCAGACAGGGCGAGGGGAGGAAGGCGCGAAAAGGTTACCTCCCCTGCAGATGATCCCATCCATGTTGCTGGGCAGCCAGGTCGGCCACCAAGACAATTACGGGCACCTGTTGGAAGCAGGGAGGGAGCCGGGAGGTTTGGGGCCCGGGAGGACCCTGGAGCTTCCATAATGCACTGTGCGAGTGTGCGGTGCCTTATGGGGAGCCTTCTGACACCGGTTGGGAGGCTCCTTGTGTGTAGGTGTGGTGCAAAGTTGAGCGGCACTGACACACAAACATTTAGCCCGCTTTTTGGGTGCCCTCAAACCCCAAACCCAGGCTAAGTGGCAGGCTCCCTAAGTGGGCTTGCTGCTGGGAGCCACATGGCTCCTGGTGGCACACACACACACACACACACACACACACACACACACACACACACAGAGAGAAAACCGGGTTGGTCTCACTTAGCCTGGTTTTCAGTGCACGTGTGAACAACTTCACAATCTTTTTACTCTGTCTAGAGTAAAAGAATCCTGCATTATAATTGTAACCTGTGTTTTTCCAGCATTATAGAAGCAGTTTATCAAGTTATAAGGAATCCAGTTAACTATACTCCAGGTTGTCCTCCAGCTGCCTTTCTCCTTGTGGGGTGGGAGAGAGCCATCAGCGAGGGTATGGTATATTTGGAGTAAGGAATTTGTGAGCAAGAACAGGATTAAATGCTAGCCCCCATACCACTTCTCTGTTCAAAGTTGTAATTAAAAATAAGTAAATAAAATGCATCAGAACATTTAACATATTAACACATAATGTGCAATTATCCTTTTTATCATCAAGTAAATGATAGCTACCTTGAAAGATCAAGCAGAGCTTTGTCAAGTGTATCCTCCTCTTCCTGTAGTGCCAAATTCTACTGTCTGTTACTTGTATGCAGACACTCCTCTGCCTCATTATTTATTTACTTATTTGTTTGCTGCATTTATATACCGCCCTCTAAAAAACCTCAGGGCAGTTTACAATCCAGTCAAAACAACCAAAACCTAAACATCATATAAACCAATTAAAATTACCATAAATAAAACTTTAAAACATCATAAGCTTCACCCCTGCTAACTTGGCAAAGAGGCACCTTTTAAGGTGGTGATTCTCTTTATTTAGCAGGGGGAGAATAAATGGCCCTATCCACCCCCAGCACAGTACTTCCAGTGACTATTGCTGGTGTCTATCTTATGTTTCTTTTAGATTTTGAGCCCTTTGGGGACAGGGATCCATCTTATTTATTTGTTATTTCTCTTTGTAAACCGCCTTGGGCCATTTTTGGAAGGGCGGTATAGAAATCGAATTAATCATAATCATAATAAATAAAACCCACTAAAAGCCTGGTAAAACAGCTGTATTTTCAAAAATCATTTAAAAACAACCATTTGACCAGGCACCTACACTTACATAAGCCTCCGCTTTTGCCAGGCCCAATTCGCCATTCAGTAAAGTCTTTACCTTGAGCTCTGTTCTTGAGCAGAGACTTGAGAGAAATCAGGAAGCATTCAGTTGGGATACTTACCTAATTCTAAAGCTGCTATTAGTGCCAGAGCGACCAGAGCTTCATTCTGCATTATTACATGTTCGCTAGTTGCCATGGTAACTAAGTGCTTAATGCCGCCACTCTGAACAATGGTCCTAATTACATCCTAAAAAAATAAAGTATCAAAGGAGTGAGAAAAGACTGCAGTATGCTACAGATAAACAAAATGGACCAATTCACTAAGAAACACTATGTTGACATTAAGCATAAAATAAAAGTGCATATAGTTTACAACACTATAAAGTCACTTGGACCACCCGTATATGAAGCTGCCTTGTACCAAGGCAGATCATTGGAACATTTAGCCCAATGTCTAATCTGATTGGCCCCATTTGGGACTGAAATAATGCACCCCCACGTCTGACATCAGACGTGGGGTGTGTGTGTCTGAGGCCGCGCTCACAGCCCCTGATTGGTGGTGGCCCGGATTCTTTGAACCTGTTCGCCCAATAGTGGCTCCGCCCCTGGCCAAGCGACTTGAAAAACCCTTTAACTAGAGATGCCAGGTTACCACAAACAGTAAAGAATTATGATCAAGAAGGAACAGATCACCCTCCCCTTCCCCAGACATGCAAATGGCCAGGGGATTTCTTGAAGCAGAACGTTCCATGTTGGCCTGGCTACGTTTCCCTGCAGTATCTCTGAATCACAACATGGCTGACATCCCAAAGCAGTGCTCACACTTCTAAAGCCTACGGCTGTGTGTGAGGTCAACCCTCACGGAGGTCCCCATCTCCCAGCACAAACATTCCTGAAATGCCCCTGCAGCCCCTAGAAATGTGAGTACTTTGTTAGTTAGGAAGTCAGCCAGTGTTTTCTCCTATAAGAAGCAGACCAATAGGGTGTCATAGTTAGAGAAATAACAGAAGTAACTCCAAATCAGAGCAATCAGAAGAAATATGAAGATCAGGGTGAGAAAGTGACAACAGGTAGCATCTGTGCTTGCTTCAGAGAAGGGCTTCTTGTTTCAGAGTAAGGACAACTGTAGATGCTACCCAATATGTTCAGGCTATCAATGTTTTAAACAAGTTTGATGATTTTATCAGCTTGCATTTTAAAAGATTTCAGTCCTGTTTTTTTATGTGCTTGAATGCGATAGCAAAATATTTTGCACATTTATGTACCCAGTATATTTCTCCAAGTTGTAGCCAGAGTGTTAAACTAAAAAACTCTATTTAGACATCATGTGCACACTCGAACAAGTGCACCCTCCACACAGGTACAAATCTATACACAGATACAGTTATTCACAGGTTATGTTGAACAGTGCACTTTCTACCTATACCATGCAATTATTATTATTTATTATTATTTATCTGATTTATCTACTGCCCTTCCAAAAATGGCTCAGGGTGGTTTATATCAAACAAAAACAAAACAATTAAAATCAAAATGAAATTAAACAATTAAAATAATTTAAAACCAACATTAAAAATTTAAAACCATAAATCTAATTAAAAGCCTGGGTGACTATGCGTGCCTTTTAAAAAGTTGCCAGAGATGGGGAGACTCTTATTTGAGGGACCTGTATCTGTTTTACTTTTAAAATGAACAGAAGTACAGTCATTCACACAAACACATGTACAAGTGTACAGATGTCTGTACACCCATGCTACATAATGTCTGGATAGGGCTTATGACCGGAGAGCTTTGGGATAATCCCTGCTTGACTTTGAAGTTCACTGAGTATCCATAGAACAGTCTCACACTCTCAGCCTAACCTACCTCACAGGGTTGTTGTGAAAATAAAAAGGTGGGGGGGGGCTGGTCCAAACAAACGCAGCCCTGGTCCAAACAAACTCACTTGGGAGACATCAGCAGACACAGAGAGCGATGCTATGCAGGGATAAATGAACCCCCAATAAACAGTCATCACCGTGTGATGAGTGTTTGCCTACATCCATCCACTGCAAGGCTATAAGTGCCTCACCCTTCCATTTTCAAGCCATTAACTGCTGCTGCTCAGACCTTGGAGAAACTGATAGCTTGCCCACAGAATCACAGAACATTCTTTAAACAATTAGAAGGAGAGGCATGGTTTGTGAATTGTGTATTTTAAGTAATTGCCTGATTAAAAAAACAACATGCTTTTGTGTGTGTTTCTGTTGAGGGTAATACCATCTTTGCTCTCAAGTTTTTGAGATATCAACAACAAAGCACAACAGGAAAGGAGAGAAGAGCTCTCTTCACAAATCACACGCATATGTTGTTCTGTCAGTGTCACTGCAAAAGAGGCAAAAACATACACCTGCAACTCCATCAGCTGTATGTGTCAATTACATCTCTGTATATCTATTTTAGTGAAAGAAACCCAGTTTGCTGCCATAGTTTTGGCATTTAAAGTAGATTTAATATTTTGACTGTGAATAAGATGATTAAGTGAAAGGCAAGGCGATGGCACAATAATGGAAAAGGCATCCTTTTGTGCTTCCCTTTCTTGTTCCAGCCACAAGCCAAAACCCATTAAGAGAGAATGTGCTCAGAATTGCTTATATTTCATAGTATTCAAAAGAATTATGCTGTGACATTTTGCATGCAAAGCAACAATGCAAGCACAAGTCTGAAGCCTTGCTAACTTCCCTGGGGAAGTGCTGTAGATACAACTGGATACACAGCTGAGAATTTATTCCCAGGTTGCGGGTAGTTTTATGCAGGCACCCTGATCCAGAGAAACCAGGCTGCAATGCATAGAGAAACAGGTTTCTTCATGCAACCCATCATGTGCGCAGCGGGGGAAACAAAACATCCAACACCCAGATTTTGCCAGTACCGCACTCACAAAAAGTGGGTGATCTTCACTATTTTTCAAGTGGGGGCCACTTGGGCAAAAACCAAAACCAAAAATCCCTTCAGGATGAGAGCCATTTCTGACTGTGTTGACCTTCACATAGTACTGCATTTTTTTCAGCGCTGGGAGGCCCTTTAACAGAAATCGAACCCTCTCTTAAGAATTCTAGGAGGAAAGCACTGGGAAGGGCTAGACTGCTCAGTACTAGTCGGTGCATGCCTCCAAACACGGTGCAGGGGCTCAGGAGGGGTTTGTTTCCCTTACAAGAGCCCCCTGGCACCAGGCAAGGCACTGCACAGTGAATATGGTCTTCTCCACAGAGTGCCGGGGGAATGGGTAGAGGATTCAGCTTAATCCCAAGCTTTGCACAGACCCAACAAACAGTTAGTCAGGGAGTGGTACTTGAGGTTAATGGGGTTGAAGAACACCGATATAAGATGGGACCATCAGAGTCAGCTCATCAGCTGTAATGGCAGAGGGAAGGAGGAAGGGAGAAGGGGACGGCAGATTCTGGTTTTAGTCCAGACACTCCCTTCTCTCCTTCCAAACTGATGACAGTTTATGTCACAATGGACAGAATGGCTCACAACTAGGGATGTGCGGAATGTTTCAACGTTGAAACATTTTGACTCAAAACGGGCCACTTTGAGTGTTTCAAGCTCGAAACCGAACACCCTTTAAATAAAGGGCCTGTTTCGAGCTCGGAGCAGAACCACCTCCATTTTGATCGAAATGTTTCAACGTTTCACATGCCATTTGGGAAGTTTGTTTTCCCTTTCCTGATTGGTCTTCTGGCACTGGCTTCTGATTGGCTTGTGATCTCCTTGCTTCTTGGTTGGCTGGTTATCATACATAGCAAGTGCTGTCATGGCCAACTGTGGCCCCCTTGGCTGTGGGGAGGGAAAGGGAACATAAAAAATCAAATCTTCCTTCTTCCTGTTTTGTGGTTTTCTTTTCTCAGCACTGAGTATAATATGCTGTGCAATTGCTGCTATAACTATTTGGTTTTGCTGGATCTCAGATTGACAAAGGCATAACCTGATTGCCTTCCTTCCTTCCTTGAGTTGTGATTTGGTTTGTTGGTTCTCACAAACAGTGTTGTAGTGAGAAACTGACAGTGGCAGCTCTCTCTCTCTGTGTAATATTTCTTGGCAATTGCTGTGATGAGCTCCATGTCTGGCCTTGAGACTAACTTGTGCTTTACTCATTGCTCAAGTCTGCTCTGCAATCTGCATTGCAAGGTGTCCTCCGTCAAAATTTGTTTGAATTTTGCTGGATTTGGTTTTGCTGGATTAACCCTGCTAACTGGGCATGGAGGCACCTTTTAAACATGGTGATTCTCTTTATTTAGCAGGGGGAGAGTAACTGGCCCTATCCACCCCCAGGCACAGTACCCCCAGTGACTGTTGCTGGTGTCTATCATGTTTTTTTAGATAGGATCCTATGGGGTTTGGAGGGAAAGGTTAAAAAATTGTTTAAAATTGCCCACTTGCCCATTTCATTTGTGGACTGGGTGGTAGGTAGCACCCATCATGCCCTACCATCCAACCTACTTTGGTGTCCCTAGGAAATACACATGGGAAACAATGGGGTGTTTCAAATTTCCCCATGGTTTCCTATGGCCAAAATACTCAAAGCGTTTTGGGTTTGTTCCGTCAAAACAGCTGGGGCCGCTTGCTGTTTCGCTGAAACATTTTGGCCATCTGTATTTCGTTTTGAGCTTAAAACAGAACACATTTGTTTTGTGCACATCCCTACTCAAAACTGTGGTGCAGATTATTCTATAAGCAGATGGCTTCCTTCTTCATGGCTCCCTGGATCTGGGTCATGATTTTAAATACAATTATTGTTCACCATTATGAAAACCCATAAGAGCTCAAATCGTACATTGTGCTCTATGCCCAATGCATTTTGGCCAAATGCAAGGGCCCCGGGGCCCTCAAATGGAGGGCCAGGCAAAGGGAACGCAGGTAAAGCCCCACCTGGAGATGTACTGATCAGGCAGTATCAAAACAGGATATAAAAATATTAATATACATAAATAAGTATTGCTAGAAAAAAGTGCTAGAGATGCGGGCTGAAGGAAAGAAAGAAGAATGGAGGAAGGAACTGTGAGGAAAGTGGAAGAAACGGGGCTGGAGAGAAGGAGGGGCAGTAGAAGGACTGGAAAGAAAGAGGGGAGCAGCAGGGAGAGAAGCTGGAGAAGGAAATGAGGGACAGATGGGAGTTAGAAGAAGAAGTGGAAGAGCTGAAGGCCCATCAAAAACAAACAGTTGTTGGTGTTTTTGTTTTACCACCTCACTTTTCCAGCACTTTTGTAATAAATCCCACACATTTTTTTACATCTTCACCTTTCTTCTCTTGCAGCAGTATTTCCCAGGCTGAAAAGACGCTAAGAGAATACCTTCTGCCTCAAATCCAGTCTGTATCTTGCCTCTAATGTTCTTTTTCATCCTAGCAAAGCCTCAGTCTCCAGTGAGCCTCAGTCTGTGTGTTCCGCTTGGTGTCCTGAATAGCCAATTTTCCCCTCTGTTCTCCAACTGACTGCCTTCTTTTCGTATAACATCTTCTGTCCTTTCCCCTCACAACCCTTCAATTCCCTTCCCCCATCCCGAGATCTGGGTTTGATCTGTAATCTATTCTGTATATCTATTGTAATGATGCTCGCATTAAGACCAGCAGGCGGAAGTAATCTTATGTCTCCCCCCGCTTTTGGTATATCTTCCCCCCACCCTTATGTTTTAAACGTTTTCTTGTTCTTGATCTCCGATTCACTTTAAAGGTCTTACTTTATTCTATGTTTCAAGAGTTAGTTAGTTAGTTAGTTAGTTAGTTAGTTTGTTTATTTATTTATTTTTACATTTCTATCCCGCTCTTCCTCCAAGGAGCCCAGAGCGGTGTACTACATACTTGAGTTTCTCTTTCGCAACAACCCTGTGAAGTAGGTTAGGCTGAGAGAGAAGTGACTGGCCCAGAGTCACACAGCTAGTTTCATGGCTGTATGGGGATTTGAACTCGGGTCTCCCCGGTCCTAGTCCAGCACTCTAACCACTATACCACGCTGGCTCCTTGAGATTGAGATGTAATCAAGCTTTGCTCTTTTTCTACTTTAATAAATAAATAAATTTTCCAACAACAACAACAACCCCAACTCCCTTCCCCCAGACTAAGTCACTGGCTTCTGTTTGCTTCTTGAGTACAACAAAGTGCTTGTGCTTATCTTTAAAACTCTATATGGCCTAGGAGCAGTGTTCCCTGTAACAGGGATTCCCAGATGTTGATTACAACTCCCAGCATCCCCAATGGGATGCTGGGCCTTGCATTTGGCTGGGGTTTATGGGAGTTGTAATCAACAACATCTGGGAATCCTGTTAGAGTGAATGCTGCCTGGGACCCAGACAGTATAAAAGATAGCCTGCTACCACTTGGATCTGCCCTCGTGTTGAAACATGCCTCAGGTTTCAGTCAGGTACCCCTGACTGAGGAGGCCAGGCTGGTGGTGACCAGAGACAGGGCCTTTTTGGCTGAAGCCCCCTGCCTGCAGAATGGTCTCTCCAGGAAGATTCACCTGGCATCTCCTCCTATACCTTTTTCACACCCAGCAAGGACTTCTCCAGTTATCCAGGCCTTTTAAAACCTTGCTTGAATTATTTCTAAACATTGCTGACACAGATTTCCCTCCTCCTGCTTCTTGATTTTCCTACTGCTCTGCTGTTTTCATGGGCAAAAACCAGCAGTTCACCTCTCCATTGACCATATAACAAAGGTCTGAAGGAATAAATGCAATGGAACAAATATAAATTCTGAAATGTAAATGGGCTCTGAGCAGGTCTACCAGGTCCAAGTCCAACCCTCCATCAACTACTCCCTAATGGTTCAATGATATTCTGTTTTGCAACAACAGCTGTGGATTGACAAGATAGTAAGCCATTCTCTTGTCTCAAGTTTGGTCTCCTACCATGACCAGTATAACAGGAATAACAAGAACCTGCCTCACATGAGTGATTAAGTTTGGCAAGACAATCAATTTATGTCTAGTTCTTTCGCAAGTTACTTACTTTTGATTTGCTGTGTCGTATAAGGGCAGAGAGTAGTCTGTTTGACTCCCCCATCACGCCTGCGTGATCCTTGGCTTCACACCATTCCACCAGCCTTTCAACTAGCTTCACATTTTTCCCCAGCTGTTCAGCAGCTTCTGCTACATATGGTAAGAAGATGTCAAGTTGCAAACATACACATTTAAAAAATCCTAAAAAATACTCAACAGCAGGGAAAGCACAAAAGAAAGGTTAGGATTCTGAATGGAGAATGGGAATATATCAATCAATCAATCAATCAATCAATCAATCAATTAATGTGTGTATGTGTGTGTGTGTGTACCAATTGTAAAGTACATAGCAGGCTGCCATACACTGAGCCAGACCACTGGTCCATCTAGCTCAAGACTGGTAGCTGTATCAATCCGAGGTATGCAAGGTGTCAGTCCTGCCCAAAGATGCCAGGCACGAAACCTGGTACCTTCTACATGCAAAGCAGATATTCTACCAATGAGATGCATCCCCATCCTCTAAGGATTCCCCTGCTGAAAATGGAAACGTACAAGCCATCTCAGTCCCTAATGTGTCACATGGCTGTGAGGCAGCTTGGCTGGCTGACACCCCATCCTCTACAACAGGGGCCATTTTGAAGATGATCAGCAACCATTCTAGGCTCCTCAGAAATCATTTGTTTTTTAGTCTCCATAAACCCATGGGGCTTCGTGGCACAAAAGAAAAGTGTTCTATTTAAAACAAAGTTTTCAGCCTGTAGTAACAATTCTCCCTGGTAGTAGAAGGAGGAAATTCGAAACCTCCCTCAAGAGGGATCAACCAAAACAGACAAATGACTCTGCTGATATTCCTAAGCCAGAAAGCAAGAGAAAGGAAAGTTGCAGAGCATGTAGCCCCAAATTTAAGGTTTCCAAGGAAGTCACAGCAGGTTAAGAAGAAGAAGAAGGAGGAGGAGGAGGAGGAGGAGGAGGAGGGTGGCTCTCCAGCATGATCAGATGACACAAAAGCTAGTCTGGTGGGTGGGGGCTGAAAAATCAAAGAGAGTATCCTCTAGAAACCACCCACATAGTTTTCGAGAAGATCACCATGTATGCTCGTCTTAAGTAGAGCCAGGCAATATATTCAATACTTACCCTTTTGTTTGAAATCTATAATGAGCCAGAGACTACAGCTCCTCTAACTTGAGTATTTTAGTTACCAGATTATACTTAGTGAAATATCTTGCAATGAACCATGAAGAATCTGAATCACCTCATGTTATATTCATGACTGGCAGGCCTTAAAATCAGGATGGTTGACTAAGATAATACATGTGGGCTTCTTTTATAGCTGTAAGGGGTGTGTGTGTGTGAGAGTGTGTGTGTTTGCATGCACACACACACACATACACATCTTTTGCACCTTTTCCTGCACAACCCACACTCTGGTCTTCAACAAGCCAGGAAAAGTGAAGATTCTATGAAGCAAAGGTGCCATCTATGCTGCAATGCCAGCCTGAGCACTCTCAGATGACCCTTTAAATCCAATGAGGATGCATCAGGCCCCTAAAGCCCCAGTTCCCAAGCCAGCCCAAATGTCTGAGCACCTTGTTGTAATAGGTAGCTATACAGACTCACCTCCTCTATTTCAGTATCTGACCACCAGCTTGGCTTCAACCATACTTTGGTTCCCTGCTTTCACCTGCATGATCTAGTACCCAACCTTGGCCTGTCCAAGGTGTTCTGCATTTTCTGCCTCAATCATCCCAACTGTGGTCCGTCTCACAATTTGACAAAAGTGGCATCATTGCCCCATTTCCTGTCTTTCAGCTTTTTTTGGGGGGGGGGATCCTATTTCCAAAACATACACTGTAATCTTGAAAACCTTTTTTTAAAAACTGAAAACTAAAATCTCAGGATACTGGCTGATATACTGTGCAACATTATGTGCACACCACAACATAAAGTTTGCACAAATGCAGTTGTGCAATAGTTCCATAGAGCACAATAGCGCTCTTATGCAACTGTGCAAACATTACATTGTGACGAGCATGTAACAGTGTGCAGTATGTCAGCCACCGACTAACAGAAGTGCTTTAGAGGTCTCATGGTATCCCACATGTTCTGTACTATCTCATCCTGGCTTTTATGTTCTGCTCTCTTTTGCTGCATGGATGAAATCTGCAATTGTACTGGTGATTCAACATCTTTCTTAAATTGTATTCGTGATGTCAGGTTACACCATGGTCTCAGTGACAGCAATTTAACCAACAAAAATACCCTGGGGATTTTTATGGCACTTTTGTCATGTCCTTTTATTACGTGCAGGAGGTTCTACCAGTGGGTTGCTTTTTTTTGGTTTTGTTTTAAGTTGATGTCGCAGTTAATCAATTCATTAAACTATTCAAGAAAGAATTCCAGGAATGGAAACAGTGCAGTGTGAATGGCATCTGAAGCTGCAATATGTACATAGACATTTATCACATATCATGAGTGAGGCGAGTTGTGGTACATAAGTAAATCAAATGTTTAAACTGGTGTACAGATGCTACAGACAACCAACGCATTTAAGAAGTCAGTTCATGCTTTCTTCACTTTACACATACATTCAATTTATCTGAAGGATTTTGTTTAAAAAAAAAATCCTTTCTTCTTCTGAAAGAAATGTAGCAACCGATCAAAGGTAGAACAAAGACAGCATCATTTAACATAGAGAACAGTTTATTTTTACCTTGTGCATCTATTAACATTCTTAACGTCCCCAGGAGCTTGAACTGAACAGGGGGCATTTCGGATCTGAGAAACTTCAATACCGCTTCTGCCACACCAGCTGACAGCATCTTTGCCTTATTTACAACTGCATGAATAAAGAACAGACATTATCTCAAAAGGAAGGCAGAGACCGTGTGCTTACACTGCATGAAGAGCCTTCTTTTTGGAGGTAACCCATAAACAGCTTTCCCCAGATATCTCTAAAAACAAACTCTGTGGAAGATGAGGAAGATGCTTAGAGAGAGGAATACTGTCTGCTATTCCACTCCTTCTATCCCAGTTCCAATTTAACTAGTAGCAGCAATGCAAGGAAGGGGGACTAAATACATCGGCTGACATTCAGACTAAATGACTCCTGCATGGTCCTATTGAAATTCAGTAGCATTACTCCTTAGCAGCACTATTAAGCAACTCTGTATGTCAGCCATCCTTTTTTACTGAGTAGCACAAACCACTCGTTTGCCTTCTATATAGGGAATAGAAGTGGTTCATGAAATTCAATAAAATGTGAGTTTTTTAAAGAGGTATTGAATAATATTGAATGAAAGAGATAGAATGTGTTCAGTATAAATGTGTAAAGCAGCAAGAGAGAGAAAAAGAAACAGCAAATTAAGCAGCTGCCACAATGAGCATGCACTTCAGAGGTAGGAGTCCAAGAACACGTAGCCCATTTTTCACAAAATGGTATGCAAGAGGTTTACTGGAGAATACTGAACGGAGACACCCAGGAGGGGAACTTTAAAACGGGGGGGGGGGGGGGAATGAAAAATGGGAAGTGACCTTTACAGGTTATCTGACTACTAAATAATACCTAATGGCAGAGCGGGGAAATGACTTGTCTAGCGAGCAAGAGGTTGCCGGTTTGAATCCCTGCTGGTATGTTGCCCAGACTATGTGAAACACCTATATTGGGCAGTAGTGATATAGGAAGATGCTGAAAGGCATCATCTCATACTGCACAGGAGCAGAGGCGTATCTAGGGAAAATAGCGCCTAGGGCAAACACTGAAATTGCGCCCCCTGTCCAAGCATACTGTGTGGAGGTGTACTTGGAAAACTAAACAGAAGTGCCTGTCTAATTCTCTACTATGTATTGTAGCATCACCATTACATAAGTTTTAAAAATCAATGGAGAATTTGACTTTTCCCACATACTCTGTAAATAATTAAAGGATATGCAGAGTAAACTGTGTCACTGCTTGGAATATATTCTAGTCTTTCAGAAAGACAGTTAAAATGAGAGAAAGAGAGCAAGAAACTCCCAGTGGGCCTTAATATTAAGGATTTCACTTTGATTCAAAGACAAATTCACCATTAATAGCCATATTAGCAAGACATCACATTTAACTCACTTATCACAAGAAGCAAAGTAAGAGCAAATGAGTACAATCCTAGCTCATAAGCATCAGCTCAGTATTCACAAGCCCTGATTCTCTGTACATAGTGCCAATCTGAATATGTGTACAGTGACTTATATTATATATTATTATTTTTTACCTGTAGCCCCTTCGGGGGGCTTCCTAAAGGCTGGGGGGTTTGCAAATGTTCCTCCTCCCCCCACTGGCCTCTAGGGCCTCGCAGGGACCATTTGAGCATGTGCAGTGGCCATTTTTAAAAATCTTTTTTTAAAAAATGGCCACTGAAAACAAAATGGCCACTGTGCATGCTCAAATGGCCTCTGCAAGGCCTGGCATGACCTAGGGCCTCACAGAGGCCATTTGAGCATGCACGGTGGCCATTTTGTTTTTGGCAGCCATTTTTTTTTTAAAAATTAATTTTACAAAATGGTGCCCCCCTTCAAGTGGCGCCCAGGGCACGTGCCCTGCCTGCCCTACCCCTAGATACGCCCCTGCACAGGAGATGGCAATGGTAAATCCCTCCTGTATTCTACCAAAGACAACCACAGGGCTCTGTGGTTGCCAGGAGTCGACACCAACTCGACGGCGCAACTTTACTTTAAGTAACACCACCCAATTTGCCTTCTATTGACCCTTAACCTAGTGCACCACTTGCAATTAATCTCCAACTCGGTGAATATAGACTACCATACTGTTCTAATAATAAACAATAACAACTTTTATTTGTTAGCTGCCCCATAACAAATTGTTCTCTGGGCAGCTTACAACAACACAACAGTAAAAAAATAAAATCCAATAAAAAAACATACAATGAAACACATTACAACACAACATTAAAAAAAATACAATACAAAATGTTTCAAAAACTTTTTTTTTTAAACCACACAATTTTTTGTTCTGCTCTTTGCCTCACGGGAGATCAATGTGTTTCACAGGAGACAGATCTGAGAGTAGCTAGTTTTTATAGCCTCAAAAAGACGGAGAAGAGTCACCACTTTTTTTTTTGTACCAGTAATCCTCAGTGTCACCTGAAATCAGTCTAGCATCTAGCAAGAGCCTAGACTTAACCCCTCAACCTACCCAACACCTCCTGCACTATTTTAAAACTGTTACAAAGCTCCAGCTTTGGGGTTTCAACTCTCCTCCCACCCTGTTTTGTTTAACAACCTGATGAAGAGTTCTGGAGAACCCAAACACTTTCTCACTCCTCTGTGACATTTTAATTCATCCTAATAAACGTATTAACCTAATGTGATTTTTGGACAAATTTTCCCATTTGTCTGTACAGACGGGCTGACTGGTATTTCAGTCCTTGAGCTGCAAGAAATGTTTTCACTAGAAAGGGTAAACCGATGCCAGACTGGGTGAAAATATTGCTGCATGTTGCTTTATACTTTCCTGAATTTGCTGAATCAGTTTTGAATTATTTTACTGCAGTGATCCTTAAATTTTGATACAATCTGCCTTTAGATGGAAAGAAGAGTCCATTCTCTGTCTGTTTTCCAGAAGGACTGGAATATTTTCTTTTTATTTAGGTTAGCATTTGGCTAATTTAAGCAGTTTTCAGGCTGGGTTTTTAAAAAATAAATATTGTTTGCTGTTTTGTTTTATGACTTCATTGTTTTTAAATGATGTATACCACTTTGAATGGTGAAAAAGTGGCATAAAGTTATTTTACATAAAACAAATTAGTGCAAACTCTCTTTGATTAAACTGTTTATGAAGAATTCCATCTTCACATCATATAGGTTTGCTGCTTAGTTCAAGGGAAAGCTCTTTACTGGAGCCATGCTATACATTACACAGAATGAGACTGCAGATTTTTGGACAGTACCAGAATTTGATGTATTTGATGGGGTATGTATGTCATTCTTCTTCATGTCTTCACTTGTGCTAAAATATCCATGTAGTAAGCACCAGTGAGAGAGCTTTACTGTTGCCCCCATTCTGTTCTACTAGTTTATAATATGGAGGAAGATTTGTTTTTTTAAGTGGAGGGCATTCAAAAATATGACACTGCCCTCTACCTGTGGTCTGTAGTGGTCGAGTCCAGAAATCTACCCCTCCTTCTGTGCCCCACTATGTGTAGAGTTGACACACTGAGGTAGCAATGTGCACCAGCCCTGTGTATGTGAGTGAATGTGCACAGCGGCCATAGTGAAATGGACAGAAAAGTAAGACAAATGCCAATTGTAAAGTTCTTCGGGTAGTATGACTGTTATATTCATGACAGACAATGCACCTTGAAAACCGCTGCCCTCAATGCTGCAAGGAGCTGGTGCTTTTTGCTCAGTCTCCTGAGGCCTCCATTCTGCTGTGCATGGCAACCACACCTGTTCCACCCTTGTGAGGTTCTCCACCCCCGCGTGTGAAGCAGGAGACAGACTTTGCTCCATAACGCATTTTAATTAAAAGTGAGAAGTTAACTGGCATTTAGAAGATGGGCTAACAAGATGTTGCTTGTTCTGGCAGAGATTCCCTAGCTTGGAAGCTTATGTTTTGTTTTGTGTTTTAAGCATTCATGAAACTGCATTTCTGGGATTTTAATATTAAGTGGCATTTCATCTCAGAAACTTGGTATTCTGAATAAATGAATAAGTGAGGCAGCAGAATAAGAATGAGAATTTTTTTATGTGACAGGTGCTTTCATAGTCTTTAATTATTCCTAATAACTATGCAAATATATACAAATAGTCCTGGAAAGCAAACAGTTTGCTGACAGCCCACATTCTTGATAGAGAAGTCATTAACAGAAACAGGACATCAGACCTAACACAGCACAGAGTACATGGAGAAGGGAGAAGTAATTGAAGAGGCTCTGTGAATTGAAGAGGCTCCACACTATTACAATGACTGACGTACTACACAAAATTTCATGGGGTTTGCAACATAACGTTTATATAATTGTGCAAGAGCACAGTTGTGCTAAATATAAAAACCACACAAACCCATTATTTCCAATGGCCATCAACCGTGCGATTGTATTTGCACAATTCTTGCATTTAGAACAACAGGGCTCTTGCGCAACTGCATGAATGTTACATTGAAACTTGTATGAAACATTGTGAAGTATGTCAGCCATCTAGTCTATATCAAGCTCTCTTGGAAGTCCTTCTAGTCCCGGGGTTTTCACCCTTGGATCCCTATGTGTCATTCTTTAGTCAGGATGTCAGCCATTATTTATATAGCACTTTCCCCAAGTATATTAGTATACTATAGTATACTAATTTACTATAATATAATAGTAAAATATCTCAGTAAAATTTACAACATCCTGTAAGGTCGGCCGGTAGGCTTTTTATCCCTTTTTATTACAGATAGAGAATCAAGGCTGAAAAAGAATGGCTTACCCAATGGGTTATGGCTCAGTTAGGATTTGAACAGTTGACTTCTAGCCCTCTAAATGCATCTTAATCATCAGAGAACTGAGGCAAAGACTGAGTGATTTGCACAAGACCACATGATTTAACACAAGAAAACGTCATTACCTCTTTCCTTGGATTTATTTGGGGTTTGATAATGTGCTAAAATGTATTTGTTTGGGGTTTGGTAATGTGCTAAAATGCCTACCGGGAATAGCAAGGTTTCGGAGTGCACTCAACGCTGCATGCTGCACAGTGACATTTCCATCTTCTACATGCCTGTCCAGCAAGTCCATCAGCTTCTGAACGATACCATTATCCACCATATGGATACAGTTTCCATCTGAAGAAGACCAGAGCATTGTAACTTTTAAATGAAGGATCACAGAATGCATAAAATGCCCCTCTGTTAAAAGCAGACCTGCCCCATCAATCTCGGCTTTCCGATTACAGAGTCACGGCACCACCGGATCAGTTGCATTCTTGTGCTGCCCGTTAACCTTTTACAACAACACAGAGAAAATGATGAAGCCCATCAACAGCCCAAGGGATAGCTGTGCCCGAAGTGAGGCACAAAATGCTGTCTTGCCCCATGCCCCTGGTAGGGGCCAGCTCCCTTTCAAAACTGACCCTTACAAGCTTTGAAAGTGGTGAGCAGGAGGGAAGGCTGCCAGCAGCCTCCTCTTCTCTCCTAGTTTTAATTCACAGTTTTGCAGGAGGAGGAGGAAAGGTGCTCCTTGCAAATGTCAGATTTGTTCTGAAAAGCATCTGACGGTAGTGGCAGTGGCCATCTTGCCTGAGGGCACTGATGCAGTAGCAGTGGCCATCTTGCCTGAAGACTGTCTGATGCCCCAATAATCTGCCGTCTGAAGCAACTGCCTCAGCTCACTTCATGAAAGGTAACCCACCCGTCAGTACTGAGTGTCCAACCTGGGACACAGCAAAGGCTATGCACACCTTTCCACGGTGTCTTTGTCAAGTGATACTGATATAAGCTGATAGCCAACCACGCCCACTGGCTCAGAGAGGCTTGTCTTTTTACAGCACATCCCCATTTGGGACAAATATTCTTCTCATGCCACCTCATACTCTGGATGAATACATTTTAAAAATCATTTTGACAGCAAAGTTTCCAAGCCAAGTGGCCTTTCACCTACTCCTACTTCTTTCATCACACTTTCAGAGACCATTTCTCCATCTTACCACTCAACTTCTATTTTGAATTAACATTTAACCAAGGGCCTGTATTTTAAGTCCTGAAAAAACAAACAAATGTTTCCAGAAGTCAGGCCTGTGTTAAATTGTTTACAATCTCCCATATAAACCCCCCTTTACAAATAATTACACATTGTCACAGCCCTACTGCTGTTTAACTGTAGTGCCAACAGCATGGCCGAATGTTCACCTTTATTATTCTTACCGTTTCTAGCAAAATTTGCAATTGCCAAAGCTCCTGCAAGCTGCAGCTGGTGGCTATTAGATGGGATCCATAAAAGCACCCTTTGGAACACACTGCCTTTTCCTCCTTCAAATAGTTTTTGCATTGATTCATCTATAAGCAAAAGAAACAAAGCACATTCAGTCGATGTAAGGAAAAATATGCACCTGTGAAGTTATCTTATACCGAGTTAGCCCCCTCGGTCCATCTGGCCCAATAGTGTTCATTCTGAATGGCAGCAGCTATCCAGGGTATGAATCAGGGATCTTTCCCACCCCTGCTACCTTTTAACTGCTGATACCAGGGAGGGAAACTGGAATTTAATACATGCAATGCATGTATTTACCACTGAGCCACATAAGAGTTGATAAACTATTTTGTCTGTTGTATTCAATGCAAATCCATTGAATTAACTGGGCTTATAGCACATGTAAATGCTCACTTACAAAATAGGACCAACAGTTTCAGGAACTGCCTGACAATCTGTTTAGGTGGAAAGGGTGGTCACAGGGCACGTTTTCGGGTGAAAAATGTATGCACTGCCAGGAGCAGAGTCAAGATTTAATCCATTGTCTACAATGGAGCCAGCATGGTGTAGTTGTTAGAGTGCTGGACTAGGACTGGGGAGACCCAAGTTCAAATCCCCATTCAGCTATGTAACTAGCTGGGTGACTCTGGGCAGTCACTTCTCTCTCAGCCTAACCTATTTCACAGGGTTGTTGTGAGGAGAAACCTAAGTATGTAGTACACCGCTCTGGGCTCCATGGAGGAAGAGTGGGATATAAAAGTAATAAATAAATAATAAAATGGGATAGCTAGCAGGTGAGGGCTCGTTAGGTCACATTTTATTAAAAATAAATGTGGTGAGCCAACAATAGCATGAGAATTCTCTGAGGCCCTTTAGGGTGAATTATCTGAATTCCCTTTGGGGTGAATCTACATGCAGTACTCACCTCCCAGCAGTAGTAGAACCATGAGATCTGAGGCAGTTTTAAGCTCAGCAACATCATCTTCTTTGTCGCTATCTACGGTCTTTTGGACTATCTCAAGTAGACACTCTACAAGGCCTGCTTCAACCAGCTGCAGTTTAATGATATCTGGTGGAGAACATCAAGAACATAATTGGGCCCATAGTTGAAATACGTCTCATCAAACCAAATAAGAGACATACATTAAGAAAATCAGAAATAAAGAAACCAGGAATGCCCTACAGCAGGGGTTTTCAATTTAGGTCCCCAGATGCTGTTGGACTACAACTCCTATCATTCCTCAGCATTCAGCCATGGTGGTAGGGAATGATGATAATTGTAGTCCAGCAACATCTGGCGACCCAAGCTGAGAATCCCTGACCTACAGTATGATGAAATAGCAACAACTGGGTGAGCCACATAGGGACAGTGTTGTCATTCCTTCATTTATGGAAGACACAAAGACATCTTTGTCAGCCTTCAGGGACCATGAGTATGATTAGTCATTGAAAATACAGGTGGCTCTTGTTATCCGCAGTTCCGTTACCCACAGTTTTGCATATCCACGGTTGGGAAATATAGACACGACATCATTATCTGCAGTACAGTGGTTTTGCATATCTGTGGGTTTTAGCACCCGGTTTCATCCTTATATGGTTGTGCTCTTCCTGCAAGTGTTGTGAAAGGAGTTTGGAGGAAGAGGGAGGATTGCTTTGGTCTGAATTTCTTGAATTTTTTGTGCTTCTAAAAGCCATTTCTAAGAGCATTTGGCAGCCTTGGGTAGCCTTTGGTATCCTTGGGGAGCCATTGGCCGTATTAGGAGCCGCTGCTGTAGAGCCTTTGGAGGCTTTTTGGAGTAAATCCTTTGCAAGCTTGTGGGAGCCCTTTGAGCGGTTCTTGAGCCATTCTTGTGGAGCCTCTTGCAACATTGTGCAGCATTAAATTTTAATGCTGATTTTAACTTTAATAAATTTAATTTTAATGTTGAAGTTTTATTTTTTTATTTTAAAAATTCAAATTTTAATCTTGATGATTAATTACAGTATACTACTGTACTATATAACTGTACATTTAAATTGCAATTAAAAACTCAATTGACTTTACGTAGCCATTAAAATTGCTTTTAAATACTATATCCATTAAAATTGATTTCAGATACTGTACAGTATCCATTGAAAATTGATTTAAGGTACTGTGTCCATTAAAATTGATTTTAAATAGCCATTTAAAATTGATTTAAATTATGAATTACTGTACAGTACTTTATTAATTTTGTGGGGGGGAGGGGGGTTGTCTTGCAAAATTACTGAACTGTACAGGACTGGACTTTTTGTTCCTTCCTCTACAGCCAAAATGAGCAAGCACACAGCGGAGAGCTCTGCTGAGAGAAGCAATAAAAAGACTTGGAAAATGCTGCCCTTGAGTAAGAAGGAGAAGCTGTTGGATATGTTGGCTTACTGGAACACCGCAGCATCCATTGCACACCATTACAGCATCAATGAGTCCACTATCCACTCCATCAATAAAAGAAAAGCCAGTATCCATATGAGTGTGGTATCTGGCATGTCTCAGAGTCTTAAGATGGCATTCCATCCACACAATCCCAAGATGAAACAGATGGAAAAGGCCCTCAGTTTGTGGATAGAGGACCAAGCCCAGAGAAATGTGCTACTGAGTGGACCAGTCATTTGCGAGAAAGCACTGTGGCTCTACAGGCAGTTTGTGGTGGAAGGTGGTCAAGTGGCAGGAACATCTAAAGGCGCTGAGTGTGGTTTCCAGGTGAGCAAAGGCTGCTTTGAAAGATTCAAGCACCACCATTACAGCCTCCATAATGTCAAGCTGGCAGAGGAATTAGCCAGGACGGTTCACAAGGCAGCCCAAATATTTCCAACAGAGTTCCAGTGGCTGATTTGAGTCCAGAAGGTACAGGCCAGAGCAGGTCTTCAATGCTGATAAGATGGCCTGTTCTGGAAGTGGATGCTATCCCGCTCTTTCATCAGCGAAGAAAAAAGTACTGCTCCGGGTTTCAAGGCAGCCAAGGACCCCTTCGCTCTGCTTGTATGAGGCAATGCTGCAGGGAGCGTGGTCAATCCCATGCACTTGTACTGAGCACTGAACACTCGTGCCCTGAAAGGGAAGAATAAGGAGAGCATGGGTGACCGCAGTGGTTTTCACTGACTGGGTGAACAACTGCTTCCTGCATGAGGTGCAGAGATTTCTGGCCTCCAAGAAGGAGGCCTTCAGAGTCCTCCTGCTGCTTGACAATGCCCTGGCCATCCTGAGATCCTGCGGTTCACACACCCCGAACCTGGAGGCTGCTTTCTTGCCGCCCAACACCATCTCCTTGATAAACCGATGGACCAAGGTCTGATTGGCAACTTTCAAGTTGTACTACTCGCTGACCTTCAGGAGGATGCTGGATCTCATGGAGGCCAATCCCTCAGTCGATTAGCAATTGCTGGAGGAGCTGCAGCATCATGGACTGCACTGAGATCATCATGGCATCCCTTGCAGATATCAAATCCCATACATGGTACGCAGTGCGGAAGAAGTTGTAGCCTGGGGCAGTCCATCTGCTGCAGCCATTCCCACAGTAGCAGGTGAAGTGGAGCGGATCACCAACCTTGTGTGCACCATTGGTGGAGAAGACCTGCAAGACACTGAGCCACATGAGTGAGTGTGGAACTCCTCCAATCCCATCAGGAGGAGTTGACAGAGGAAGAATTGGAGGACATCATCCAGGCAGCTCCCTGAGAGTAAGGAAGAAGAGGAGAAAAAGGAAGAGATGCTCCCCAAGACGTTCACCACAAAGGGGCTTTCTGAGATTCTACAACTGGGAACTGCCTTGGCCGACAAAGTTATCATAGTTGATCCCCTAATGGAGCACAGCATCAAGTTCAAAAGGCAGCTGGAGGCTACTTTACAACCCTATAAGCACACCTACCAGGCTCTGCAAAGCAAGGGAAAGCAAAGGACAGTCACCAGCTACTTTGTAAAGGTAGCTACATCCATCACCACAACTGCGGAGTCATCATCGGAAAGAGACACCCCCATTTCCCATGGCTTTGTGGAGGAAGAGGATGACGGCGACAATGCTGTCGGCAGGCCTGTTTCTGCAGGGCCTGCTTCTGGTCCAAGCAGAAGACTGGCGATAGGGTGCTGTAAACTCCAGCAGTGGAGTGAAGGAACTCCACTGCTTTCAAAATTTGATTTTTGCTGCTGCAGGCCAGAGACTGGGGAGACATGGAGTGCTGCAAACTCCAGAAGTGGAGCAGTGGAGTGAAGAAACTCCCCTGTGTGTGTTTACATGAACTGATTTTAATTCTGGGCACCCCCTTTGGCCATCCTACCACCCAATCAGGCCAGAGGTCTGTGCTGCTAAGTGCTGGACTTCATGATTACGCATTACTGGAAGAATTGGGGGCCCCTGCTGGAGCGCAGGGAGAGTGGGAAAGCTGAAGCAGCCAAGGTACAGTGCTGTGCTCGATCCTTATTTCTGCATTTCCCGTCATTTCAGTGACTTCTTGGCTAATTCTCAGGGCTCCAGAACCTAAGCCCACCCCCACCCCCAAATTCCCACTGACTCAAGGTTTCATTATTCGTGGTTTCGTTATCTGTGGTTGTACGCTGGAATTGAACCCCTGCGAATAATGAGGGCCACCTGTATTCCCACATACTAGAAGTGGCTTCAGATTATAGCATTTTATGCTTTAAAAACTTGCCTTCAAAAATGTAATCTTCCCAGAGAAGATTGCAGACATGTGTAATGCATGCATGCATAAAATATGAAATCACTGATTAAGAGAAAACAATTAATTGAAACAGGTCAGCATAAAAATCCAGTGTAACCTAATTACCAATTTAAGAGCCGCTGATGATGATGATAAGAAATATATCAATCATAAAAATGCCTCTCAAAATAGAATTCAGGGCACATCTAAAAATGCGATCTCTTCCCTGGGGAGAGAGTTCCACAACTGCAGAGCCACCACAAAAAGGGCTTTGCCTCTCTTACTTGCCAATCAGACCTAAGACTGAAATACCGGTAGGCCGGAATACAGAGCACACCGGTGGTCTTTAAGAAAGTCTGCTTTTCAAATCATTTAGGAATTTAACAGTTATATGATACCACTGTTTACCTCCCCCACCACCCCTGTGTGTGTGTGTGTGTGTGTGTGTGTGTGTCTGTCTGTCTGTCTGTCTGTCTTTCTCATACCAAGTCAGACCGTCGGTCCATCTAGCTCAGCAGTGTCTACAGTGACTGACAGATGGTTTCTGGCAAGGTTTCTCCAAGGTTTCCGGCAGGAGCCTCTCCCAGATAGCCCTATCTTCAGATGCCAGGGAGTGAAGCTACTTTCTGCATGCTATCAGATACTCAGCCACTGAGCTCCGGCTCCATCCCCTAAGGCAAATATCTTACAACAGGATAGTGCTCACACTCAATCACCCATCCAAATGCAAACCAGGGCTGACCTTGCTTAACAAAGGGGACAATTCATGCCTGCTACCACAAGATCAACTACACACACACACTCACACACACATCAGAGGACAACACTTCAAAAATCCGAAGAAATGGGCTCCAGCTTATGGAAATTTATGCTACAAAAATGTTACCTTTTAAGATGCCACAATACTCATTTTAATGCAGACTTCACATGGCTACCCCTCTGGAAATTAATGTTTTAAAAACCACACAAGGGATAGTTTACGATAACATAAATGCATCTGGAATGCACACACGCTTAAGAACAATAACAGATGCCTCTGGCATTTTCCTACTGATTTACAGAGACAAATATTGAATGGCAACTTGCAGACGGATCAATACAAGGTAAACAATTTGCCACTCTTTACAATGGGGATTTATTTGGCTTGCTGAGATATACCAGTCATATTATACAAAGTGGCTATTCCCGCAACCAGCCAAAACTGGGCTAAGGGAGTGCAGCCCTGTCTTGGCTGGTCATGTGTTGCCACGGGATTTGTGTGGCCCCTGGCAGCCAGCCCTGTAAAATGCACCCCCCACATGAGGTTAGCGGAGCGAGCGCTCCGCTAACCCCGTTTCTGTGATTGTGAGTCACCATGGCGACTCATGAGGAGACCCCCAACTGGGAGGCTACAACAAGCCTCCAGTTACCAGGGGGTTCCCCAGAATGCCCCATGCATTCGCACATGAAATCCTGGGACTTCCGGGGGCCAGGGCCCCCCCCGATCCCTGCCACCCCAACCAGCTCTATGACGGAGCCAGTAATCATGTGGGTGGCCAATCTGGCTGCCCAGGGCAAGCTCCCTGCTCATGTGTGGGGAGAGCAGGTCAAGGTCTCATGGCACTTCACACTGCTTGTGTGCAGCACCTCATAGGGACATAGGAAGCTGCCATATACTGAGTCAGACCATTGGTCTATCTAGCTCAGTATTGTCTTCACAGACTGGCAGCGGCTTCTCCAAGGTTGCAGGCAGGAATCTCTCTCAGTCCTATCTTGGAGAGGCCAGGGAGGGAACTTGGAACCTTCTGCTCTTCCCAGAGCAGCTTCATCCCCTGAGGGGAATATCTTACAGTGCTCACACTTCTAATCTCCCTTTTATATGCAACCAGGGCGGACCCTGCTTAGCTAAGGGAACAAAGTCATGCTTACTACCACAAGACCAGCTCTCCTCTCCAGTGACTAGCGAGCCCTTTTTCCTGCAAGGCAAAATCATATGCTTCTCCTCTATGGAAACAAGAGGTGGGCCTTTCCTGTAGAGGAGCAGGTGGCTTCTTGTTGAGCATTCTCAGTATCCTGTACATTTTGCACACTTATAAATAAATTATCCTCCCTGTGCATTCAGAGTTAGTGCACTTGTATGGTGGACTGTTCTGCACACCTGGATCAGTGCTAAATTATCAGTGCTAAATAATGAGTGGCGTGTACCACATCAATGTTTTAGGTATATTTAATGGGTGTTTGCTTTCAAAGGACTAAAATAAGTCAAAAATGAACCTAAGAGGAGCCACTTTGTGGTTACATATAAAGGGTCTGTATTTTTGCATACCCATTGTATTATGCTCACCATCTTATCTGTAGTGCTAGACAGACTTGTTCATACCTGTTAAGATTCAAGGCCTCCTAAATTTCTGGACATGTTATGAAACTGGGAGGAGGGACAAGTGAGTGAAAAATTCTTTAATTGAGGCCGGAAACAGGGTGTGATGGCAGATGGGAGACACCTTGAGTGGAAACTGAAGTTGTTTGGATTATGGAGGACAGAGGTCAACTTTGCGAGCTTTTTCTAGCAAGCACTTTGAGAAAGAGATAGATAAACAGATTTTTATTATGAAGCTTGCATTTTAGGGATCTGGTGCTTGTAACAAGGAATCCAATAAGGATTCCCTTTTACAAGCACTGGGGGAACCCTACCGGGTTGAAAAAGGGCAGGTGTGGGGGGGCCAGCGAGAGGTTACTTTATGCACCACCACTGCAGCATGGCTATCCTAGGCCCCACCAGCACTCCCCCCACAATCAGTGTGAGCTCACAAATAGCGCAAAGGCCATTTGCGTCACCACACAATTCGCCGGTTCGACCCGGTTCTAGGCACAAACCAAACTGGCTTGCAAACCACCCAGAGTGGTTCTATGCAAACCCCTAACTTAAGAGTTGCTTCCACCACACTAAGGGCTCTTTCAGATTATATTAGGAAGTGCTGATCCAAGAGCATTTTCCCTATTTCCACACACTTCAGGAGCCTTGCATGTTTCTTTCCAGTGTGATTTCATGCCCAGTCCATATTCATAGCAGGTTCTTGCACAATTTTAGCAGTGTCACCTGATGGCCAGCTCTTGTTCTGTGAAGAACGGATTACAGCTTTTTTGGAAAATGGTGGTTCTTTACAGAAAGCAAGAGCTGGCCAGCAGATGGTGCTGCTAAAATTGCACAAGGATCCTGCTGTGTAAATGGACAGAGCGGGAATTTATGCTGGAAAGGACCACACAAGCTTCCTGAAGTGTGTGGAAGCCAAGATCACTTGGAACAGAGCAGGAACAACACTTCTTAATGTTGCCCGGAAGAGCCCTAAGAACGTTATATCTATTTTCATCCCTGTCTTCCTGCCCCATTGAAAAGTAAATAATAGTTTAAAACTTACATATGTAAATCAGCTATATACAATAGGCTGAGTCATGGTTTGCACAAAGACAACTTCAGCTAGGCAGCTCCCTTCACTACAAGAAGTATGATTTAATGAAATGCCCGTTTTTATGTTTTTCCCCTCCTTTCAGAAACAAACAGTTATCAACTTCTCACCATTTTCTGCCAAAGGAGCCAAAACTTCAAAAATCATTTCTTTCTTGTCATGTTCTATTTGCTTCCTGAACAATTTTACAAGCTCTTCAGCAATGTTTGTGTAGGCGAACTGCTCTTTGCTTGATTCTGTGAAATCAAAAGGGGAAAGCTAAGTGCACAGAAAAACAAAATCAAAAGGCAGAACTGTTTTCTCTTCAGTTTATTAGGAGGTTACTCGGTGCAGTGATTAATAGAGCTAAAAACTCTTCACAGACAGGAACAATACACTCCAATACTTAAGCCTGTCACTAAATGAAAAGAAAAACACCTAGGACTTTTAAGATAAATGTGCTGACCTAAATTATTAATTATGTCCAAAGCTGTTAAAACTTGCACCAGTGGAACGTGGACGTACCCATAGCAACAGCGAAATTACTAACATATAAATTAAGTCTTCGGCTGCCGTCAGCCAAATGAGAAAAATTACACAGTGAGCGCTGGGTTTCCGATTGAAGAGATTAAAAGGTCAGGCTTAGTGCCTTAACATTTGTATGGCTGCCTGCTGGTGGAATTTGTTCTAGCATTCCAAAACAGCTGAATCCACATGCCTAGATTCAAGTTCCTTCTGGGCGCTCTGAGCCTGGCTGCTTTGTCTCCGGGCCCTTAAAATGCAGATACAGTATGAGACTTATTGATCTGTTTGTCACATTTTAAGATGCCAATCAATCAAAGTGTGTGTCGGCATAAATATAAATAAAATAATTATCTACTTAACACTTTTATGTTTGAGGCTGCAGTCACCACTGAATAGAAAAGGGCTTTAGCAACAGTAGCAGCAAGGAGAGAAGTCTTGAACATCTATCAGAATAAAACTTTATTCATAGTTTGTTAGTAAGTATATTTGTATACTGCCCCAAACTTACATCTCTGGGTGGTTTACAACAAGCAACTTAACGAAACGGCAGTTAAAACATTAAAACAGTTTAAAGGCTAGGGTGAACAGATGCATTTTAAGCATTTTATTAAAAGCTGTAAGAGATGGAGAGGCTCTTATTTCAGCAGGGAATACATTCCAAAGCCTTGGGACAACAAGAGAGAAGGCCTGATTCTGAATAGCCACCAGACGAGCCAGTGTTAACTGGGACAGGGCCTTCTCTGTTGCTGCCCCTAGACTTTGGAATGCTTTCCCAGTGGCCATTCGCTCCTCGGGCTCCATCACAGTTTTTAGAAAGCTTGTTAAATCTTGGCTTTTTATCCAGGCCTTTACATGATAGTTTTATTGCTGCTTCTGTGTGTTTTTATCCGTGTACAGTTTTTATGTTTGTATTTTATATATTTAAAATCAGATTTCCTGTCATATTTTAAACTTAATACTTTTAACAGTCATTTTTATTATGTTTTTTAATTTTTGTAAATCGCCTTGGGATTGTTTTTAATGAAAGGCGGTATATAAATTTAACAAACAAACAAACAAACACATTAAATAAAATAAACTGCAGGCGGACCTCCCTTAACTTTACCAGGTTATTTAGCTACAGTGGCAATGTACTGTATTTGCTACAATTATGGTATAATTTATACCTATAATGTATATGCAGTTCATATGCACAATTTAAGGTGGCTCAAAGTAGGATCTAAAGATTAATAACAAAAAGTTGTGAGGAATTAAAAAGTCTATGAATTGCATCTGTTCTTATTTTTATGTGCCTGATGGTGAAATGGAATTCATCTTCTATTTAAAAGGAGATTTCAACAAAAAGGTGGCTCAAAGTAGGATCTAAAGGTTAATGACAAAAAGGTGTGAGGAATTAAAAAGTCTATGAACTGTATCTGTTCTTATTCCTACGTGCCTGATGGTGAAATGGAATTCATCTTCTATTTAAAAGGGGATTTATAGCTTTCATTCTTTGGGCTTGGCTTCAGGTTTAGGAGTTAACATCAGGCAACATTCCTGGAGGAGTCAGCTGGTGGCACACAAACTCTCTAGGCCACTGTGGGTTCATACCATTACAGCTCTGTGTGTGAGCCTTCATGGGGTTTGCCATGTGAATCAAGGAGCGAAACTTTGTCTCTCAAAAGCAGCTTCTCCTAATACTGAGAGGTTCTGTCCAGGAAAAGGACCCTAAAGTTGCTGCTGCTTGCGGCAAATATGACTTAGGACAAGCCAGGCCACTGCAGAATATGTGGGTGAGCTGATCCTGATGCTTGTTTCCCTCTGCAGCCCCTCAACTTGATATTGGCCTTCCTCCATCTTACACTGGATGAATGAGGTAGGAAGCCTTTACCAGGTTGCTGAGAAGGAATCAAGAAGAAGAAGGATGTATGGGTTAGGGATGTGCACAAACGGCTCATCTGAACTAGTTCACCTCAAAATGGGGCTGGCCCGAAATTTCAATCATGGATCAAACCAGGGCCGTTTTGGTCCGTGATTGAACCGAATCGGGCCTGGTTCATACAAACTGGTTCAGGACGGTAAGTGGTATTCCTGAGGAGGCAATGGTGAGAGAGGGGGAAACCGTTTACCCCAGCCCACTCGCCCCTCTGGTGTGGTAAGCACTCCCCACTCCTTTACCAAGCTGCCGCCAAGTCGGCAACTTGGTAAAGGAGCAGCGAGCGCACTTCCGGTGCTAGGAGGGCAAGTGGCAGCGAGCGGCCAGGGTAAGTAAGCAGCTTTCCCCCCACCACCACCACTGCTGCCACCTCAAAAATGCCCCTTTACTTGTGAAGGGGAATCCTTGGCAGATTCCCCTTTACAAGTATATCTCCCGAACCGGTTCAGCCCAGTTCAGTGGTCTAACTGGACTGGACCCGGTTCGGCTGGACACGGAACTAAACCGGTTTCATGCACACCCCTAGAATGGGTTGCAATACACAACCCTTTCACATTCTGTTTGTGGCCTTGGCAGTACCTCTCCATGAGTGTTTTTACTCTGGGATGGCACCAGTGCACCAAAAGCAGAAAACCAGAAATTCACTCACCCATAGCAGCTTAATCTCGCCCTCCTCCATAAGAAAGGAGAGGACACCCAGAAGCATCAGTAACATGCCAAGGCTATTGACATATCCTTTTACTTACTCCTTTAGCTTTTATATTTTAATCTGGCCTCTCAGTCAAGCATATGACCATTGGAGGAAGAGTGTAATAGTAGCTCTCTCTTCTTTATCTTGCTTGAAACAGCTCCCAGTAGATGTTTTCAAATCAATGTCACTTTATAAGTATGCAACTTTATAAGTGCATAAACACAAGCTTCTGCTGCTTCTTTTAACAAAGGTAGACAACCAGCTATGAATACTTGAGATAAAAAACAATACTTCTTACAACCAGATCTTCTTCAACGTCATTGGCTGACATCTGGACTAAGTTACTCAAAGGGACTCCTTAATCTATTTCTCCATGTCAACATCATTGGGAGAAGGAATAACCACCCTAAATGCCTGCCTGAAGACAGTAATGTGCTGGATGAGGGATAACAAACTGAGGCTTAATCCAGAGAAGACGGAGGTACTTAGTGAGAGGTTGGAACTCAGAAGATGAGTTTGATCTGCCTGTTCTGGATGGGGTTACACTTCCCCAGAAGGAACAGGTACGCAGTCTGGGGGTGCTTCTGGATCCCAACCTCTCCCTGGCTCCCCAGGTTGAGGCGGCGGACAGAGGTGCCTTCTATCAACTTTAGCTGATACGCCAGCTGCATCCATTTCTTGAAATAAATTACCTCAAAACAGTGGTACATATGCTGGTAATTTCCAGGCTTGACTACTGCAATGCACTCTACATGGGGCTGCCTTTGTATGTAGTCCAGAAACTGCAGTTGGTACAGAATGCACCAGCCAGGTTGGTCTCTGGGTCATCTCGGAGAGACCGTATTACCCCTATACTGAAAGATCTACACTGGCTGCCGATTAGTTTCCAGGCAAAATACAAGGTGCTGGTTATAACCTATAAAGCCCTAAATGGCTTAGGCCTTGGGTATCTAAGAGAATACAATCTTCACTATGATTCCCACCACCCATTAAGATCATCTGGTGAGGTTTGTCTCAGTTGCCATTGGCTCATCTGGTGGCTACTCAGGGACGGGCCTTCTCCGTTGCTACCCTGCGGCTTTGGAATGCACTCCCTGTTGAAATGAGAGCTTCCCCATCTCTGACAACTTTTTAAAAGTCAGTTAAGACACATTTGTTCACCCAGGCTTTTAATTAGATTTATAGTTTTAATACTTTTAACTTGTTTTAAGTTTTAAATTGTTTTTTATGTTTAATTTTTTAAAATTGTGTTTTTATTGTGAACCACCCAGAGATGTAAGTTGTTGGGGGGGTTTTTTGGGGGTTTTTTTTGGGGGGGGTCTAAAATTTTTTTAAATTTGTTAATAAATAAATAAATAAATAAATTCAATAGGACTTTAATCAAGTAATTTGGTCAGGATGTCAGCCTCTGTGATTAAACACTAAAAATAAATGATCAGCATATGTTACCTTTCATAGATGGATGAATACATGCATAGTATTTTAATGCTGAGCATAGGTGACAACATCAACTCTTGTTCTGGTCTTTGAAAATATACTATAAAGATTAACCAAGAACTATATAACCTTCTCAAAGAGAACAGATTGGTGGGTTGTATCTCAGGACTTACCAAGTTCTGCTAAATTGCCAAATGCAACAAGGCACATTTCAGTCAAAGCTGAATTTTGGCAATGAATGCCCAACAATTTCACTAATGTAGGGATAACACCCATATTGATGAGCTGAGATTGCAGGGTATCTAAAATCAGACACACACAGAGACACAAAGAGACAAATGTATTAAGTTAGTATTATTCTTTGTAGTATCATCACAATATTGCCTTATTGATTTTGGAAAATAACTAAGAATACAGCAGTGAAGCAACTACAACCATACAGTAAAAACTAATCTTCTGATATTTGCTTAGCATTAGAATGTAATACAAGATATAAATCCCCAAACGATCTACTATATGAGGGGCAAAAACTGCCTCTCTCTAGACTCATCTACACAACACCCTGGGCACATCTAAGCAATGAACTTATATTCTGTTTATTTCACTTGAACTGTCATGACTTCCCCCAAAGAAATCTGGAAATTGAAGTTTCTTGAGTTGCTTTGATGTCTCTGTTAAGAAATCTCGAATCCCTCTTTATAGAACTACAATTCTATTCCCAAGATTCTCTGAGAAAAGGCAATTACTGTACTGTTAAAACAGTTTAAACTACTAGTATAGATATGCCCTCAGTATCTGCTCCTCTCAACAGTCATATATTTATTAATACTAAAGAGGAAAAGGCTTGTTTGCACAGAAGTCATTATGTAGAGCAATTATTTCTTTCAATCCAGTAGTTCCTGTGCATGCAGAAAAACTCACCAGGCTTCTCTTCAGAGCTAAGGAAAGCTCCATCTATGCATTTCCATGTGCACATTGGAACCCCACAGAGTTATGGGTTATAGTTTTTATGGCAATCTTGCAGCCAACTATAGGCACATACATTTTTAAGGGGCATTACATGTAAATAAACATAAGCAAGCCCACAGGCTTCTAAAATGAGGAAAGATTCAAAATCAGCGTGGCCAAAATAAATGAGGTTTTTCCATTTATACTCCACAAAATCCCTCCAGAACAAATCTCTCTCACACACAATTTCTGAATGTTATCATAGCACAAGTGAATAATTCTGAGGATCAATCTAAAAAATCAAACAAGAGTAACGCTACTCCTTCATGAAAATGCCTTTTTTTGGCTCATAATTTCAAATGATGTGCAATAGAAGTTAATTTCAGTGAAAAAGTATTAGCCACATTAATGAAATGCCATAATCAGTCTCCTCTTACCCTCACAATTTTTCTTTTAAACAAATGAGCAAGCAAGCTTAGAATAAGTAATAAGACTTACACACTAAGATATTATACAAACAAGTTAGGTCACATTATAGATTACAAAAAGCTTGAAAAAACAAAGATATGTAACAAACAACAAGAAAGGAAGATTTGAGAAAAGTCCTGTGTCACTCTGATGATGCCAATTTTTACTGAGGCAAGTTTGCAACATTTACAAATTAAAACATTATTGCTTGTAGATGTCAGCAAACAGAAATATGTTTTATTACTATCAGCCAGAAGACTGTTATTTAAAAACTTAAAACCAAAGTATCCACAATTTAGCTGAAAGGAGTAAAATACTTTTTTTTTTTTTTGGTGTGCATCTGAAGGAAATTATGCAAAAATGACATACATTCATGGGTTCAGAGATGAGCCCTGAATAGAATCAGATGCTCCTATAGCTTCATTTATTTTATTTTATACATTTATATCCCACTCTTCATCTAAGGAGTCCAGAGCGGTGTTAACCTTTGTGTCCGTGACAATTCTGCAAGTAGATAGCTTTTCTTTCATGTGAACTTTCCTTTAGTCAGAGTAATTATCCATTCCAGACATTAATCATCAAGCGGCTTACTGTAGCACAAAGCTGAATAAAACGACAGAGCAGCACACAAATCTAGAGCAAGTTTCAAGGACAAGGCCTGAATGTCATCGCTGGATTCCCAAGGCTATTCTGCTCTGTGCAGCCCCATGGTGATTCCCACAGACAAAGGATGATGAAGATTTAGCAAAGTACTGATGGGTTGGATCTACCTAGCAAGTCTTGAGTTGCTAATCCCTGGCCAGGATTCCTTCCTAGGCAACTCAAAGACTGGCTATGATCCAGGACAGACATTTACATGGGCCAAGGATCCCATGATAGAGATGTGGGTGTGCTTTCCTCACTAGATAGTGGCTTGGGTGCTCCGCTCAGTCTCAAAGTTCACTCGGTGACCACTCTCAGCCTGATCTGCCTCACATGAGGTTGATGTGGGAATAAGGGAAGGAACCATTGACACTGCCCTGAGTTCCTTGGAGGAGGACAAGATAAAAATGCAATTTAAAAATACAGACCACATTATGAGGCTGTTCTTATGAGCAGCCAAGCCTGCTCTTGGGTGTGTGTGTGAACAACACGTTCCAGCCTCTGACCCTCTATGCTGCCATAGTGGG
This sequence comes from Hemicordylus capensis, assembly GCF_027244095.1. Classification (NCBI taxonomy): domain Eukaryota; kingdom Metazoa; phylum Chordata; class Lepidosauria; order Squamata; family Cordylidae; genus Hemicordylus; species Hemicordylus capensis. The sequence goes on along the minus strand of NC_069661.1, from coordinate 30,377,745 downwards.
GGGATCATCTTGGCACGCGATCCACTCACCCAGCACCCCACCATGGATCGTCTGCAGGGAAGGGAAGGTAACAAAACCTGCCGGCGCGCCAAGCCCTTCTCACTGGTCATAAGAAAGGGCTCAGTGAGTGTTACGCAAAACACCCCCATTATACAAATATGATATAGCACCTGCATGAGCATCAGTGCCACAGATTATGAGAGTCATGGAGGAAAATGGATCCTCTTACTCCACCACCACAGGAACAGAATCTGATGTTGAACCCTGGCAAAAATTTGAGCAAGGGCTTGTGAGCTTGGAAAAGTCAGAGGAAACTGCAAATTGTTAATATGGTAATTAATGTAGCTGTCAGCAGTCTCTCTCAAATTAATTTAATCTCTTTTTAAACTACATGCTCCTTCTTAAACAGCATATTAATAAAACCATTACTATCAGTGGGTGTTTTTTGCTTGATTAGAAAAGGTCTTGGAGTAAGTCCTGTCACACAGTCTACCAAAATTAGGTTTAAAATCTTATTTCCTTAAATGAAGTTGCACTTTTATTTGAAGAGCAGCAAGACCCTGTTATAAAGTGTACGGACACTAAAAACGTATGCCGTTTCCAACTTCTTATTTCAGAGGTTCTCAGAACCATCTTCTCAGGTCCCTAGATGTTGTTGGGCTACAAACCCCCACCATCCCCAGCCACAATGGTCAAAGGGAGATGTAGTCCAGCCACATCGGGGGACCCAAGTTTGAGAACCCCTAACATCAACTAATTATGCACTATGAAAATAAGAACTTCCTGACATCTCTCCTAAATTTCCTGCCAGTTTCATTGGATGACCCCTTGTTCTAGTATGTGTGTGAGAGAAAAACTTATTTCTATCCACATTATGCAAAATACTATGAACCTCTATCAGGTCTCTTCTTAGTCGGCCTTTTTCTAAACTAAAAAGCCCCAAATGCTGTAGTCTTTTCTTGTGAGCAAGGCGTTCTAGCCCCCTGATCATTTTGGTTTCCTCTTCTGCACCTTTTCTAATTCTATAAATCCAACAAAGTTTTGGATTTGGAGAATATCCAAAAAGGTTTGGATAATAACCCCTATTTACAAATGTCAATGTTCTGAATGTCAAAACTTCCCAAGATTGTGTGGTCATACTTCTATCTTCCACTTAAGGTGACTGCTTTTTAATGCATTAATCAGTGCCTTTTATCTAACGAAGTGGATGGTGGCTTCAGTTATTTATTTTGTGCAGACTACTGAAAATAATCAAGAATCACATTATAACATTGGCTCAGCGTAAAATCCAACTAGACCATGCTGTTTATCACTGACGGAATTTATTTATGAGTAAGTCTTCCCAGACTGCAAGTTTGTTAGAGATATCAGAAAACCTCTCCCTCAACCCTGACGTTACGGAGCAATTGAAGTTGTCAAATTTTAGGCGAACACATAATGCCAATAGCACGTGCACTGAATGCAATTCTGTCTCTTCTAGTACAATGAGCAAGCAAATAATAATTCACTCTTCTTTAACTTTATTGCAAGCTGCTTAGAATTCCCAGGCCCCTTCAGATGTTACTTTAGCTGCAGTGTTGAACGTTCTGGTAATGTCAGATGTCTGAGATCACATGGGAGAACCCCATGGTGTCTCCCCATCCCTGGTGACCTTGGACATTGGACACTACAGAGCAATGTGGGAAGGAGACATGTTGCAGTGAGCACCCATGCCACTAAGGTAATATCAGAAGGGACTCTTGGACTTCATAGGAAGCTTGGAAAAAGTAAATGGTCTGTGGAGAAACTGGCCTAAGAGAGGAACTTTGATAGTAAGCATCTTGTTTTCTCTTTTAAATTGCGCTCTCTTTTGCAGATGCTCTAGAGGCTCTTAATAATTATACCTGAGGGAAGGAAGGTACTGAAGAGTCATGGGGAAAGGGGACAGAAAAAACAGAAGGCACATGGCAAGCAATGTGATGTGAATTCACACTGCTACAGTTCTTGCACTGCTTCAAAAATATGTGAAAGGTCTGTATACCCATCTACACAGACTTGTCATTGGAAACCAACAGATCTTCTCACATAAGAACAGCCCTGCTGGATCAGACCCAAGGCCCATCTAGTCCAACATCCTGTTTCACACAGTGACCCACCAGATGATGCCCTCTCTCCTGCTGTTACTCCCCTGCAACTGGTACTCAGAGGCATCCAGCCTTTGAGGCTGGAGGTGGCCTATAGCCCTCCAATTAGTAGCCATTGATAGACCTCTCCTCCATTAAGTTATCCAAACCCCTCTTAAAGCCATCCAGGTTGTTGACTGTCACCACATTTTGTGGCAGAAAATTCCACAAGTTGATTATGCATTGTGTGAAAAAAGTACTTCCGTTGGTTGGTCCTAAATTTCCTGGCAATCAATTTCATGGGATGACCCCTGGTTCTAGTGTTATTTGAGAGGGAGAAAAGTTTCTCTCTATCCACTTTCTCAATGTCTTGCATGATTTTATAGACCTCTATCATGTCTCCCCACAGTCGTCTTTTTTCTAAACTAAATAGCCCCAGGTGTTGTAGCCTTGCCTCATAAGAAAGGTGCTCTAGGTCCCTGATCATCTTGGTTGCCCTCTTTTGCACCTTTTCCAGTTCTACAATGTCCTTTTTTAGATGTGGTGGCCAGAATTGTATGCAGTCCTCCAGGTGTGGCCGTACCATAGTTTTGTATAAGGACATTATAATATTAGCAGTTTTATTTTCGATCCCCTTCCTCACACACACCAACACTCGCTCCAGAAAACGAACTTCCTCAACAGAACTGAGGTTTCTTTCTGCTGCAAAGTATCTTGAACATAGAGCACACTTAACCCAAAGTCTGGGAGAGCAAACAAGCAAACACAGCCAGGTTTAAAAGACATCTAAAGTTGCAGGAGAAATGACACTGTAACTCACTCTGGCCTATAAATCAAGCCTAACAGACTTTGCAGCTCATTAACATTGTAGGCAGAGGTGTCACACCTAACACAGTCGAATTCAGACACTAAGGCAACCTGTCTGCTACTTTAGTCAAAAACTCATCCATTTCAACACTGACTCTGTGGCTTACATTTTTAATAGGGAGCATATTTACAGCTGGAGGAACTTTTCTTCACTGAATATATTGCCACAAAAAGCTTAGCTAAAGTACTGCACAAGGCAAAGACTAGAAGAGGCCCTACATATTCCAGAAGGGTAAAGGGCACTGAATGGATTGCAATATAAAACCTTGCAAACAGATTTTCCAGGCCTGGTCTCCTGTCCCTGCGCTGCAGCCTTCTCATTTCCTTCTTCCCCACTTGTGCTTCCATAGCACAGTACTGTATGTCCAAAGCAAGGGAATTCAAGCACTGTGCATATCCATTGCGAGATCCCCAATTCCTCCATTATTTGATATTAAGGTCAGAAGAGAGAAAGGGAGACCATGTAGAGTTGCAGCTGCTATAATGAAGCATTACTTTTGCACTGTTGGAGAAAGGTAGTACAGGTAGCCCTCATTATTCATGGGGGTTCCGTTCCCATCAATTAGGACAAATATAGAAACCACATACAAAGAAACCTTACCCTTATGGGAATCCAGGGTTTAGGTTCCTTACTCTGAAAAAACTGCTAAACAGCAGGGAGGGGGCAGAACTAAGGGTAGAAAAGCATACTACTTTGTTCTCCAGGTGTCCATGAATGCCCCCCCCGCTCCTCTTATTTTCTGTTTACTGAAGAAGAAGAAGAAGAAGAAGAAGCCACAGAGAGAGCCATTTTGAAGCACAAAATGGTTCAGTGCTTCAAAATGGCAGCCGGAAGTGATATCAGAAGTCATTTCCGGCCATTCAGAAACCATGGATAGGTGAAAAATGCCTATATTTCATGCAGATGATAAAGAAACTGGGTCTCTAAGACCCATTCGCAGATACATGAAACTGCGGATAACAAGGGTTTCTTGTACTATGTTGTGGCAGCAAAAAGGAAGAACGTGCATGAGAAGGGAAGGAGGAAGGGAGGCATTACCAGAGCAAAGTGGTGTTCATGGTCTTGACAAACGAAGAGCAGAGACAGACAAAGTCAGTCATAACTTTGTCATTTATTTCAGTGTCAATAGGCATAGAAGAACACGGGAAGCTGCCGTATACTGAGTCAGACCATTCCATATAGCTCAGTATTGTCTATATTAGCTGGCAGAGACTTCTCCGAGGTTACAGGCAGGAGTCTCTCCCAGCCCTACCTGGAGATGCCAGGGAGTGAACCTCAGGCTTTTTGCATGCAAGAATGCAGATGCTCTTCTACTGAGCTAGGGCCCTGTCCCCTAAGGGGGAAATCTTACAGAGCTCACATGTAGTCACCTATCCAAATGCAAACCAGTGTGCTGAGCAAAGGGGACATTTCATGCTCGCTACCACAAAACCAGATCTCCTCCCCACTTGAATATTAGTAGTTTCATGTCCTTCAGGTGACACACAATGGAATGTCAAATAATGAGATCTCAAGAGAATAACCTGAAGAGTTCATTTTAAAGTTTTTGTCAGATCTTAGGATCTTAGAAGTCAAGGCATGCTTTTGTTTAATAATGGAATAATGCAGAAGGACTAAAAGGAACAGTAAATGAAACTTATTTAAAATAGAAGATGATATTACTGCCAAGAAAAGATCCAAAGGGAACAGTTTATAATCTGTATGTGAACCTCTTGTGTTTAAAGAGTAAATGGAAGAAATTGTTAATTAGATCACTTCTATAAAATAAACTTACATTTATGTTTATGTAACTCTAGCCTGCCATTCCCTTTGGAAATGTAAGCTTCAAATAAGTATGCAAATAACACACAAACCACTGTAGATACAAGAATTAGCAAAGAGAAGAAGCAGCATTTGAATATTGATTTGCTTTCCAATTTTGCCTAGGTAAGGTTTTGAGAGTAGGGTGAGAAATTTAAGGAGAGACAGAGCACTAACCAACTAAAGCAATATATTCCAATCACGTCAGGAGGGTATGCAAGATTCAGAAAGACTTGGTAGTTTTATGCTGCAGCATCAAGATATTTTTCAAAGGTAAAGTGAAGGAGACACAAGTCTGACAGACCAACATTTAATGCAAAATAGAATGAGATTGCAGTGTAAAGCAGAATGATTTTTAGCTACATAGATGACAACTAGAAATATTTATATATTGCTTTTCAACAGAAGTTCTCAAAGCAGTTTTCATAGAAAAATAATTAATACATAAATAAAGATGGCTCCTTGTCCCCAGAGGGCTCACAGTCTAAAAAGAAACATAAGGTAGACACCAGCAAGAGTCACTGGAGGGATGCTATGCTGGGGGTTGGACAAGGCCAATTGCCCTCCCTCTGCTAAATATTAGAGAATCGCCACTTTAAAAGGTGCCTCTTTGTTCAGTTAGTAGGGGAACTGGTAGCAGATAGTGGTATGTGTTCATACACAAAGATCCGAAATAAAACGGGCTTCCCCACCACCTCTAATTATGATTTCCAGTAGGTAACCATTTTAAAATACAGTGCGGCTCTCCACATGAGCAGTGTGGAGAGCTTACGAGGGTTCTGCGGAGAGAGTGGGCTTGGCCCGCTCTCCCTGCAGACGATCTGGCGGCCAGCCCTGGGCCACCGGATCGGTCGCCCACATGATTACCAGCTCTGCCATGGAGCCGGTAGGGGTGGTGGGGTTGGGGGGCCGCCTGGCCCCAGGAAGTCCCAGTATGCCCCACGCAAGTGCACGGGGCATTCTGGGGAGACCCTTGTGCCGGGAGGCTTGTTGCAGTCTCCCAGTTGAGGGTCTCCTCATGAGTCACTGTGGCGCAGAGCCTTGCTGTGGAGACTCACGATCCGAAAAACAGGGTTAGTGGGGCACTCGCTCCGCTATCCTCATTTAATGGGAGGCAATTAGGCGGGCTAGCTGCCGGGAGCCATGCGGGGGAAACCGGGCTGGGCTCCCTTAGCCCAGTTTCCTCTGCATGTGTGAACAGCCTCATTGTCTATTATTTTCACACCACACTGTAAAATTAAATGGAAGAAAGAGCATGTAGTCAAGGGGCTAGGGTTAGGTGTGGATGTGGGAATCCATATGCAGTCTGCAGCATTGGGGAGGCCACTATCTAACAACTTCCCCTGTTAACTGGGCAAAGAGGCACCTTTTACCGTGGTGATTCTCCTTATTTAGCAGGGGGAGAGTAACTGACCCTATTCACCCCCAGCACAGTACTTCCAGTGACTGTCGCTGGTGTCTATCTTATGTTTCGTTTTAGAATGTGAGCCCTTTGGGGACAGGGAGCCATCTTATTTGCTTGTTATTTCTCTTTGTAAACTGCCCTGAGCCATTTTTGGAAGGGCGGTATAGAAATTGAATAATAATAATAATTATTATTATTATTAACTTAACCTGCCTCACAGGTTGGTTGTACAACGCTGAGCCCTTTGGAGGAAGGACAAATCAAAATGTAAAAAATCACTCCTGGTTATGGGCTGACCTTAGAAATGCTCACACCTAGTTATGACTCAGGAAGGTGTGCCATATGGACCAACCACAAAACATTTTCCACCAGTAAATCTATCTTTGGGATGGAGCAAATGTCACACTAGTGATGCAAGCAGAAACGCTTCCCAAACATGGGGTCTTGGTGACACAGGGACTCTAATGTCAGCATATCTATTCCCGACAGCAGCAGCATTTTGTAAAGTGGGGTCTTTATTTCACAGCCTCTGATCGACTGAAGCATATTGAAAAGATGCACACATGTACAACAGACAAGATGAAAGCAGAAAGAAAAAGAGGTTGCTTAGACCCATTTGAAAACCTGCTCATCTGACTGCTGCAGCCAACATTGCTGCAGTCCCCACCCAGCACTGCAATGCTTCATTATAAATCAAGAGTGTGGCTGAACTGTGCCTGTTACATAGCTTAAGTGCAGCTCCTGGGTTGTTCTAGAAGGGAAATAAAAAGCTCTGAATTTGCGAGCAAATTGAAAGACACAAGAGAGACTTTTTGTTCTCTCTCCTTTGCCCTCTAGTTACAGGCAGAGTTGCAAGGGAGCAGGAATAGTAGCAGTGGAAATGGCAGAGCCTTGTGAATCATGCATCACTTTGGGGAGGAGGTAAGAGGAAGAGCTTTGGGGAGCACTTGTGGCACTGTTAAGTGGTGAAAAGGGAGTTAAGAGCTATGAAAATGGAACAATGGTATAATTGTTATGGAGAGAAAAACAACTGAGATGGAGGAGAAATAGATTGCATCCTGAAATTTGGCTATATGTGAAGATATATGGTTCTTAGTGTCTAGTTACTTTGGCTTAATTTATTGAAACTTGATGGCTCACTGTGAGTTTTCTGATTTATGGGAATGGGGCTATATCTTAGTGGGAGAGCATCTATCTGCTTTGCATGCAGAAGGTCCCAGGATCACTCCCTGGCACTCTAGGTAGGGCTGGGAGACACTCCTGCCACTGCCAGTCAGTGTAGACAATTCTGACCTAGAACATAGGAACATAGGAAACTGCCATGTACTGAGTCAGAACATTGGTCTATCTAGCTCAGTATTGTCTTCACAGACTGGCTGCGGCTTCTCCAAGGTTGCAGGCAGGAATCTCTCTCAGCCCTATCTTGGAGATGCTGCCAGGGAGGGAACTTGAAACCTTCTGCTCTACCCAGAGCGGCTTCATCCCCTGAGGGGAATATCTTGCAGTACTCACACATCAAGTCTCCCATTCATATGCAACCAGGGCAGACCCTGCTTAGCTATGGGGACAAGTCATGCTTGCTACCACAAGACCAGGACGAGTGGTCTGACTCAGTATAAGGAAGCTTTCTATGCTCCTATGTGGCCCAGCTCCTGAAACTGTGGACACATAAGTTTAGGAAACAAACTGGTAGCCATTTTTATAGAGGAAGAACAAGATGTAACATAATGTAAAAGATCAGGGTCACTTCTCGTGCTTCAGATACCCAAGTACAAATTAAATGTGTACAATGTTGTATCTCTTTTCCAGCCCCTAGTTCTGTAGAATCAGGAAGCTATTTAAAAATATACACCTAAAACAAAGGTCTTGTCAGTCAGGTGTTCCAGACAGTGCCCAATTATGGCAAAAAAGGGTATAGAGCCCTTAATGAAATCTACACTTCACCCTGACAACCATCAATTGTAGCCAAATCATGCTCCCTGCCTCTGTAGTCTTATAGATACAGAGTATCTAAGGAGGGACCTGCTTCCTCTGGCTCCAGCCCTTCACTGGAAGCAAGAGTGTTAGCCAGGAAAAGCTTAGTTTCAAGAAACAGGCCTGAGCACTCACCAAGGAGGATCTATACTTCACATGGAAGGCTGTGGTGGTTATTCATGAGCAAACTTCATGTCCTCACAATGTCTTGCAAACACTGCACTGAACATCAACAAGAAAGCAAGTTCCTCTTTAAACTTAGAACAGGCTTTCTCGAAACTAATGGCCTGAACAATTGCACCAGTCAGAGAAATACAATTGTGCTCATTAGCTTGTCACTGCTGAAAGCATCTTTTAAACTGGCAAAAGCCCACACCCTGTTCTGCAGCACGGGGAACGTCAGGGTCTGTTCCCAACGCTGTACTCAGTACTCAGCAAGAGCGTCTCTGGTGTAATAAGGTCAAAGCCCCTTGCCTCACCAAAGGGGATCACCCCCACATCTGGGAAGTAAATCTACTGGCCTTAGATGCAACCAGTTCTGAAGCGGGCCTGACAATCCCTCGTTTTCCTCCCCAGCTGGGCAGGAAAGCAATGATTTGCCCTGCAATTTTGCTAGCCTCAAAAGTGTTTCAAGCACTGTCAAAACTAATGTGGCAAGAATGAGCCCCACCATCTTCTCTCAACTGAGAAGTAGGAGGGAAGGTGAGGATTGGCTCTCTCAGTCACACAGGCCTTGGATACAATCCATGCAGTTCTGATTTTAGTGAGGGAGGAGCCCCTGGCTCAAGGGGAACCTCAGCCCCGCAGTTTCATGGGGCCTTGCACCCCCAGAGTGACATTAAAGAGCAGAGTCCGCCTTTCCCCTTCCCATTGGGAGAGGGGCACAGTCTATGGTGAGCCCAGTCTGTGGCAAGCACAATAGGTTTTTCCAAGGCTAGCCAAAATGTGTAGATTCCTGGCTTTTCCTGGGACATATTCCAGGGAAAAAAAGCAGCTCATTTGGTTTGTGTTTATTGATGTATGAAAAAGAAGACAAATGGAGCAATGGATCCTGGATCCACCATTGCTGGATTTCCTAGCAACTTGCCTTCATGAACCTGAAGTTAGCATATACAGTAGCCATCGTGATTAGTAGCTACTGATAAACTGGTCCTCCATGAATTTGCATAATCCCCATTTAAAGTCAGCTAAATGAGTGGCCAACACCACATCTTATGGTGGCAAATGCTATGAGCTAATCGTGCTGTGTGAAGAAATAATTCCTTTTGCATACCCTGAATCTTCTGCCAACTGGTTTCATGATGATATAGGTTGTGTCATGTTATGGACAAGGAGAAAAACCTATGTCCACTTCCTCTGCACCATGCATGATTTTTAAACTTAATCATATTGTGTTTCACTCAATTAATGGGTCAAATCTGCACACATATGCACATGAATAAAACAATAGTTCTGAAGGAAAAGAGAATGGCTGACATTCAGATGAACACAGTGCTGGCAAGAGAGTATTTTCCATCATGCAAGGGAGAGGGACAATTTTCGCCAATTCCCCTCTCCCTTCAGCAGCTGCCTGTCACTCTGTATGTCCCTAAGGATACACGAACCATCAGGGACATACTTTCAGAAGTCACAGAAGCTGCAGAGGGAAAAGTCTGCTCTTTTGCCAGCACATCTGATTTTTAGCTACATAGACTACAACTGGAAATATTTATTTTATTTGTTTTTAGATATATGTCATTACCAAGAGCCATTGTGAAAAAGAAACTTTGTACTGTGTGAAAAGGGAGGAAAATGCCTCTTCTAATACTAGTACTGTCACCTTAAGTGGAGCAGCAGGGAAATGCTTGACTAACAAGCAGAAGGTTGTCAGTTCGAATCCCCGCTGATACCAATTTGGGCAGCAGTGATATAGGAAGATGCTGAAGACATCATCTCATATTGCGTGGGAGGAGGCAACGGTAAACCCTTCCTGTATTATACAAAAGAAAACCACAGGGCTCTGCGGGCACCAGGAGTCAAAATCGACTTGATGGCAAACTTTGCCTTTACCTAATACTAGTACTAATATTTATACACCACTTTTCAACAAAAGTTTCCAAAGTGGTTTACATAGAAAAATAAATAATAAATATTTAAGATAAATAAGCTCTTCTAGGTTTGCACATGCCATCCATGAAACTTGAATAAGCACTTGTATTAAAAGGAATTAGCAATTGAAAAAAGAATACTGTCCAATTAATCAGTGGCATATTTTAATCAAAATATCTGGATTCTAACCAATTTATCACCTTACAGTCCCAATTATATTATTTAGCTTTTGTTTATGCAGAACTTCAACCTAGCTTTATTCATATATGCAAAATCCACACTGAAGCTTGGATTGTGAAGACTGTGTCAACAGATCTTTATACAGTGGTGCATTCTTTGTATCATCAGAGGGAACATTGCAAGTGTACTTTGAGCACAGTCACATACTTGCCAACATATCCCCATTCAGGTGAATGGGAAAATAGGGACATGTTGGCAGGTATGCAATCTTGACAATATAATTTGGTGCCTTTAGAGTACAAATATTAATTTCACTACTTGCAGATGGACAACAACAACAAATGTTTATATACCGCTTTTCAACAAAAGGTTCCAAAGTGGTTTACATAGAGAAATAAATAAGATGGATCCCTGTACCCAAAGGGCTCACAATCTACAAAGAAACATAAGGTAGACACCAGGAACAGTCACTGGAGGTACTGTGCTGGGAGTGGATAGGGCCAGTTACTCTCCCCCAGCTAAATAAAGAGAATCACCATGGTAAAAGGTGCCTCTTTGCCCAGTTAGCAGGGGCAAATGAAATGAAATGAAATGAAACCAAATATGAGAACGATAAGCAAGGTGCTGAAATCTGGGTGCCTAGGAGCAACTGGCATATAAGTAACTGGATATTATTATTATTATTATTGTTGTTGTTGTTGTTGTTGTTGTTGTTGTTATTCTGATATGGTTGCTGTAGAACCATATTATTTATTTATATCGATGTGAACTGTTTTGGGAACCTTTGTTGAAAAGCGATATATAAATATTTGTACTACTACTACTACTACTAATAATAATAATAAAGCTGCTCAGGCGCAGGTGGAGGAGGTGTTGGAAATAGAGGATGCCACTGTTGCTGAACTGTTTCAAAATCAAAACCAGGCAACCTCCCCTTTGCCTTTACCTCAAAAACCCAAATGCGGTTTAACAGAAAAGCAACAAGAACTAAAGCAAAAAAATAACTGAGCACATGAACCAAACAACCACCAGGGTTCGACTTCCAGCTCTAAAAACAGTGGCCAAAAAACAACTTGCTCAGGCATTAAAAGATGTCAATGCTGCACTTGCAGAAATAACAACCAATAATTTGCAAGAAACAAACCAACTAATGTACAGTGCAGCAACAATAACAACACAAGAGCTCGGATATAAGATCAATGGACCTGTAAAAAAAGAAAGTTGTACATCACCTAAATGGAAGATTAGATTAGAAAATAAAATCTCCAGGCTTAGATCAGATGCTAGTAAATTGAAAGATATGAAAGACAAGAAGCTGAAGAATGAAAATACCAAACAGTATCTGATCCAAAAATACCACCTAGATTCAAGGAAAATTAGAGAAGTCCTGAATAAAGCAGCAAATAACAGCAGTGTCGAAGAAGATTAGCAGATACGAAGCCAGAACTACACAACACAGGCAGAATCTCCAATTCCAGTTGAATCAGAGACGTTTCTACCAAAGCATAGAAGGAGAAACTGCAAGAAACATAGAAACACCAAATAAAGAAGAAACAGTGCAATTCTGGGGGAAATTATGGGACAATCCAATAGATTATAATAAAAAAGCTGGCTGGATGAAAGAGGTCAAAAAATGTAACCAACAAATGCAAGATCTAATAATAACACCAGAATTAATAAGTGAAAGAGCAAAGAAAATTAAAAATTGGACTGCGCCAGGCGACGATGAACTGCATGGCTTTTGGCTTAAACACCTAACAAGCCTTCATAAACAACTATCAAAACAGTTCAATCACATTTTGCAAGGAGGTGATATTGAACAATGGCTAACAACTGGGAAAACTCATCTCATCATGAAAGACCCAGCAAAAGGTGTACCAAGTAATTATAGACCCATAACCTGTCTGCCAACCATGTTCAAATTATTAACTGGAATAATAGCAGATGAAGTGATGCAACACTTATTAACTAACAAACAGCTTCCAGTTGAACGGAAAGGAAATTGCCCGAACACCAGAGGCACAAAAGACCAGCTGCTGATTGACAAAATGATTTTAGAAAATTGCAAGAGAAGAAAACCCAATCTAAGTGTTGCATGGATTGACTACAAGAAAGCCTTCGATTCATTGCCTCACACATGGATACTAAAATGTTTAGAAACAACTGGTGTCAGCAAAAACATTCAGATATTAATAAAAAAAGCAATGAGCATGTGGAGTACACAGTTAACAATCAATGGTGAGACACTTGGACAGGTTAGCATTAGAAGAGGCATTTTCCAAGAGGACTCACTATCCCCTCTGTTGTTTGTAATCGCCATGACCCCACTTTCACAAATACTAAACAAAACAGGCCTCAGATACCAAACATCTAAAACATCCAGTAAAATCAACCATCTGATGTACATGGACGATCTGAAGTTGTATGGCAAGTCCCAGTCAGAAATCGAATCACTGCTAAACAGTGTCCATATATTCAGTAGCGATATAGCAATGGAGTTTGGACTAGACAAGTGTGCTGCATTAATAATGAAAAGAGGAAAAATAACAAAAACAGAAGGAATAGAACTGCCCAATGGAAGCAAGATCAAGAACCTGGAAGAGAAAGAACCTTACAAATACTTGGGCATTCTCCAGGCTGATAACATCGCACACACTGAAGTTAAAAGAAAAATTGGAAGTGAATATATCAGGAGAGTTAGAAAAATCCTTAAGTCCAAAATCAGTGGCGGGAACACCATACCAGCCATAAACACCTGGGCTATACCTGTTATCAGATACACTGCAGGAATAATAGACTGGACCCAGGAAGAGCTAGAGACGCTAGATCGTAAGACCAGGAAAATAATGACCATCAATCATGCTCTGCACCCCTGCAGTGATGTCGATAGGCTATACCTCCCTCGCAGCTCAGGTGGAAGAGGAATGCTGCAAGTCCATCAAACAGTAGAGGAGGAGAAAAGAGGCCTTGAAGAATATATCAAGGACAGTGAAGAAGATGCACTTCAAATGGTCAATAATGCGAAACTATTCAACACCAATGAAACAAATCAGGCCTACAAGAAAGAACAAGTCAAGAACCGAGCAGAAAAATGGAGAAATAAGCCCCTGCATGGTCAATATTTACACAATATAAGTGGAAAATCAGACATCACCAAGACCTGGCAATGGCTTAAGAATGGCAACTTGAAGAAAGAAACAGAGGGTTTAATATTGGCTGCACAAGAACAGGCACTAAGAACAAATGCAATAAGAGCAAAAGTTGAAAAATCCACCACAAACAGCAAGTGCCGCCTTTGTAAAGAAGCAGATGAAACCGTGGACCACCTAATCAGCTGTTGTAAAAAGATCGCACAGACTGACTACAAACAAAGGCATGACAAAGTAGCAGGGATAATACACTGGAACATCTGCAAAAAATACAAGCTACCTGTAGCCAAACATTGGTGGGACCATAAAATTGAAAAAGTGGTAGAAAATGAAGATGTAAAAATATTATGGGATTTCCGACTACAAACAGAAAAACATCTGCCACACAATACACCAGATATAACTGTAGTTGAGAAGAAAGAAAAACAAGTCAAAATAATCAACATAGCAATACCAGGGGATAGCAGAATAGAAGAAAAAGAAATAGAAAAAATCACCAAATACAAAGATCTACAAATTGAAATGGAAAGGCTGTGGCAGAAGAAGAAGACCCAAATAATCCCAGTGGTAATTGGCGCCCTGGGTGCAATTCCAAAAGACTTTGAAGAGCACCTCAACACCATAGGGGCCACAGAAATCACCATCAGCCAATTACAAAAAGCAGCTTTACTGGGAATAGCCTATATTCTGCGACGATATCTATAACAATCCTCTACCATAAAAGCCTTGGACGTGCGGCCGTGCTGCCCGTGTCTTTTTCGCCCGTTCTGGGCATGCGCGGAGCGGAGCGCATGCCCAGATCGGGCGAAAAAGATACGGCTGCCCAGAGACGGGCGGCCATGTTGGACACGGCCGCCGGTGGAGTCCTCGGCCAGAGGTGGAGTCCTCGCCGCCACCGGAGACCGGGAGGAGCAGAAGCGGCGGGCGGAGAGTGCGGCCGAGGCGGCGGCGGAGCCGCGGCCTCGGCCAAAGGAGTGCGGGCCAAGGAGGTGGTGGCCGCGGCGGGGCGAGTGGCCCCGATGGCGGCGGCCGCCGCCATGAGAAACGGCAGGCGGAGAGTGCGGCCGAGATGGCGGCAGAGCCGCCGCCTCGGCCAAAGGTGGCGGCCCAAGGAGTGCGCCCAAGGTGGGTGAGGCGGCAGCGGGAAACCCCCCCCCCACTAGAGCCCGTTATTACAACGGGCTTACACATACTAGTTGACAATAAAATTCTGGCATCCCAGGTCCTTGGGAAGGACTCGATGTCTGGATAAAACAAACCAGTCAATAACACCTGTCTGACTGTGTAAACAAGAAATAATGATAATAGAAATCAGGAAGGAGATTGCTGCTCCCTGAAAATTTCACTGGCTCCTCAATTTTGCCAGCACGTTTGCACCTGGTTTTTAAAGTAAAAACCACCACTGCTTCTCCCCTCCACCAAAAGGTGAAGGCTCTCATTGATTAAATATGTGGAAAACACCTAGGCAGAACACTGCATCTTTGATTATTTATTATTATCTAAGACCGTCTATAACCTGTAAACAAGTTGATTATTACTTATTTCATAAGAATGAAACATCTTCAGTAAAGAAATAAAGAATAAGAGAAAACAGATCATGGATTGCTTTATGATTTGGGATGCAAATTAGAAGTGTTTTGCAAAAAATGCATTTTATATACACACATTCACATTACGCACAAACATCACAGTCCCTACAGTCTTTTTACAGTGACACTAGTAAAATATGAGGACACCAATGATGCAGATTTTCCTCTCTTAGATGGAATGAGTCACTCATTTAATATTTATACAGTGTTTAACTACTCAAAAGCTGTTTATCTGGGACCTCATGGTATAATGAGTTTATTTAGAAAAGTGCTTATAGGTGATTAGGCAGAACAACCAGTGTAAGAACAAATATCAGATCGAGAAAAAAAAGCCAATTCTCTTGGGCTGGTCAATTGTCAGGCCTGCTAGAAATAATGGATCTCTCTTATTTCAAATTAATTCAAGGAACCAAATAAGCCACTTGACAGTTGGATAAATCTATTAAACTGAAACCATTTTCAAAGAAAGAAGTTAATGAGATTTCACAAAACAGGAAACAACATCAGCAGAGTTCAATACTATAACAGCTGACTCTATCATATTGTCCAGGAGTTACTCCACAGGACTTAGTTGCAGTAGGACTACTCAGGAGTAATTTAGTCTGCCCTGGCTAACTGAGTAAAGAGACACTTTTAAAAAGTGGCAATTCTCTTTATTTAGTGGGGGAGAACAACTGGCCCTATAGCCAGTGGCCACTGCTGGTGTTTACCTTATGTTTCATTTTAGACTGTGAGTCCTTTGGGGACAGGGAACCATCTCATTTATTTATTAGTTATTTTTCTATGCAAACTGTTTTGGGAACTTTTGTTGAAAAGTGGTATATAAATATTTGTAATAGTAAGAAGTAGTAATAGCAGTAGCGTTTGCATGTCAGCCAACATACATGAAACAGCCAAATAAGCATACTTGGGAGCAGATAAGCAAATAAGGGAGGGAGTGACATACTATTTATAAAGGTGTGCATATTCCCTATATAAGAGGCAGTTGCCAGTTTTCTGTCCATTCTAGCATGGCAAATGAAAACAAGCCTGGGGTGTGTGTGATGCAATTTGGGACTGGTTTGGTTCTCAATGGTTCCCTCTGAACTCTATGGGACAAATACATGGGTTGCAATTTGGAACACAATTGACACTGGGCAAAACCTAACTTTCGTTTCAATCAATGGGATCAGTTATGGCAGGAGGAAGCCTTCGCTCCGCCCCAATGGTATCCCCGAGAGCATGTTTTTACTTTCCACCAAGTGCTGTACCTGGAGAGGAATCTTACACTGGTAGTTTGTTCCAATAATGGGTGGCCTAACCACTGTTGACAAAAATCACATGGGGGCAGCAATGCCCACCCCCACCAGAAAGTAGCAAATTGGCCACAAGGGGAAGTAGGGGGAAACCCCATTCATTTTGAGCAAGTGATCACAGAGTGAGTTGTGCAGAGTGGCATATTCACAGATCATAGCCCCTCCAACCACAGAGCTCTCTAACAAACATGGCAACCACCAGCCAGGACTTGCAAAACCTGGAAAAAGCAATCAACAACCCCAGGTACCGGGGTTCCGACTTTTCCCTAACCTGGATTAAGACTAAGAGTTAGAAGCAGAGTTACCCAAATTCAGACTACCAGGGATTAGGGTTTTTGCCCTGGTTCATACTAGCATGCAACCTGGGTTAGAGGCAGATAACCCAGCTTGAGATGCTCGTGTGAAGAGGTTTATAAAGTTTTGAGTCAATGAGACAACTGTATATTATATTCCTGAATTCTGCCCATGTGAAGCTGTACTGATTTAACTAAGGACATTAGAAATCAAAGTAAATTGGTAGGTCAAGCCTCATTGGATTACTGCATGAATCTGAATTTATTATTAAATTTATATACTATCTTATTGTAAAATGACTCAAGGTGGATTGTATGTAGAAGAAATTAAACATCAAGGGTTTCTTCAGCAGTTAAACCACTGGTGCTTAATTAAGCTACTAAATATTGCTGAATTAAACATTTAGACAGAGCCGCTTCCAGGGAGTGTAATATTTTGGACTCCATATGGCAGATTGCATATTCAAATATTTCACTGCTCCATGTAAAACAATAAAAGTGGAGAACCTGTGGAGGAGGAAGAAGAAGAAGAAGAAAATTTCTTCTTAGACTTTAATCTAGTCTTCTCTCAGTTATGCTGGTTTTATGAGCAGGGAGTGGGTTTTTTCATGTCTGCTTTCATATATTTTTTAAAAATTACTTTTCTTGTAGAAATTAAATTACAATTCTTAGAGCAGAATTCCAATGTGCCATCTCTGACCTGAATTCAGAAGTTATGCAGCTCCAAGAGGGTTTTTGTGTGGAATTTCTGAATGTGTAGTTGACTTTAAGTAATCTCATCACTTAAAAGGGGGGTTCTCAAACATGGGTCCTCAGATGTTGCTGGACTACAACTTCCAACATTACAAAGCCACAGTGATCACATCTATTGTTCAAAACTCAAATCAGTTTTAAATGGGCTTATGAAATCTTGCTCCAAAGCACACTGGGAATTGCAGATCTGTGCATACATTAAGATAAAATATGTCATTTCTTCAAAAAGAGCAACATTTCCCAGGATTCTTTGGAAAAGAATAGGAAGTTTTGACAGTATAATAAATCTGAGTTCACAGAGCACATATATTCTAAAAGTCAAGTGACTTGAAACACATAGGGGCCAATGAGTTGGAAGGATCTTGCTACACCATCTAACCCAACCTCCTGCTCAGTGAATGAAATCTTGAACATGGCATCTTATAATCCTTACATTCTGATAGAAAACAGAAGTGTAATGAGAATGTTTTAGAATACATACTCCCACCTTTTTGGAAACAGGGATAAGAAAGAATAATTTTTTTAGAAAATAATTTAACACTTAACAAAAATGTATAAGCAAAAGTACTATATACCTAAGACAAGGTATGCAAAAGTTTGCAAATTCTTAGAATTATCCAAATATTTACAATGAGATACTGACCACCAACACCAATGCAGCTCCAATGTTTGTTTGTGTGCCAACTGTATGCACAGCTATAGCCCACCCAACTTCCCTTTAGAAATTAAATTCCCCATTGGATACAAAGATTCTGCAGCACCAGCTAGTCACAGAGGTAACTACACATTCAGTTGGCTGTGAGAGATCACTGTGTCCACAGCTACTGTGAACCATTCACCAATTAACCCCATATGAATCAGATTAATTTTCTCTTGCAAAGCCGTTTCAAAATGTGGTATAACTCTACTTGTTCTACTTTTCCCCCTCCTTAAACTGTGTACAACTCAATACAGTAGGCAGGTTCACACAATCACCTGTAAGCACTTACCAAGTAGGAATGAAAGGAACTGGAAGGAGTGTGTGCTTCTGATGGGCATAGTTCCCTATGCTGGTTACTTTGTCAAGATGGCTTCAAATCCTCATTACAGATATTGGCTTGAAGTCAGTAAAAACTAAGGCGTAAGTGGGTAAGTGCATCAGGAACCGGACATGGGCAGGTTCATGTCCTGCCCGACAGGAGCGTATGGTCCCCATGATCTCCAGTTCCTCTTATTTCTACTTGGTAAGTACCTAGAAGCCGCTGTGTGATCCCACCCAGTTAGTAAGAAGCTTACACAGTGCCCTCAATCGAGGAATTCCTTCAGTAGTTCTAATGCACACATGGAACTCCTCTACTTGAGAAGGCTACCGCATGCATGTCAAGGGAGGAGGCAAAGCCAATCGCTCTTTTGAGAATGGAAAATTGCCATTCCCACTGAAAGGAATGGGGCAGCTTATGCATTCAGGAACTCTAAAGGCAGTTCATATGACCACGAACTAGTCGTGGAGCTTTGGAACCTGTGTGCACTCCTGATATTTGATCCTGCGTGAGCTACAACCTAAGTAGGAGGAGGGGGAAGTGGCCATGTGGGAGGGAGGAACAGGCTCCAATGGCATTATCCTACCCAACGCTTTTACCCAGCAAATTACCGAGGGTGGAGGAAATGCTGTGGGAGCCTGTGCCCGCCTCCCACATAATCACTCCCCCACCCCGTGTAGGTTGTAGCCCACACACAATCAAAAATCAGGAGTGCACACAGCTTGTCCTACCAAGTTCATGGTTGTGTGAACTATGTGTACAGGCTGAGTATCCCTTATCCAGACTGCTTGGGACCAGAAGTGTTCCGGATTTTGGATTTTTCCGGATTCCGGATTATCTGCATAATGAGATATCTTGGGCATAGGATCCAGAGCGTCAAAACAGATGCCAACAGAGCAGGCACCAAACTGAGCAGGGAGTGGAGGAGGGGGGCTTTCCCTTTTCCCTCTAGCACCAAAGCGAGAACATCAAAAACATAAGAACAGAGCCTCAACTAGAGAGAACTACAGACAAAACCCTTGTCACTAACAGTCTTCTGAAATACATAAGCTTTGAATGCATGTTTAAAAGCAGCAAAATTGGGAATCTGCAAGTGAGTAAGCAGAGGTGTTTTGTCTTTTGTTTTGTTACGCCGTGGTGTCCGGATTTCAGAGCATTCTGGATTTCGGATGTCCGGATAAGGGATACTCAAACTGTATATGGCAATACATATGAGACTTGGAATGGGGACAAATACGTCCAATGTTTAATAATAGCTTAGTGAATACACTCTATTTTGCCAGTCATCAAAATAGGAACTTCCCTTGTTTAGTCATTCATACATCTATGAATTATACACCTTTATTATACACCTATTAATTTATGATATTTAAAGCAAAGTTGTTTTAGCATTTGTGATTACCATTCTCATTGCTATAGTTCATCAGCATGCCACAAAAGACAGTCAAGAGCTTCTCACTGGCTGGATCTGTTTTACTGCACAGTGACCTTAAATGGTCTATTACAATCTGTGCCCCACCTGCATGGTCAACTGCGCTTCTGCCCTCATCTGTAAAACAAAGAGTCAAGTTAAAAATAAAATTAAAAAGGCACTTCAGAGTTCCAAACATAACAATAGTAATAAAAAAGAAAGAGGCTTTTGAATGGTTATTGCTGCTGTAATCACAGTAGGCTCTGGGCATATGTATTTACAAGTAGGCTTCAGGATAAAGCTGCTACGTGCCCTTGAAATTAAGGAGCTCTTCTTGCAGGACATGAGCCTCAGAACAGACAGGAAAGGATTCCCAGGGCCTGTTTTCTCCAGTGGAGCCCTTTAATCCCTCCCTCATGCACATCTCTAGTACGTTGAGAGACAAGGGATGGAAGGGATGGGAGGAAAAATCACTGCTGTTTATCTCTTCCTTCACTGCAAGCAAAAAGATAAAAAGGACAGGGGCTTAGGGTAAGGGTCCTCCATGGCTCAGCATTTCTCTCAAGAGGATATGGACAGATCCTGCTTCATAGAAGAGCCACCATAAACCATCTCTGTTGTTTGGTGCTGAATCTGTACTTGAGGTCAACAGATTAGGCAAGCAGAGACCACCTAGGAGAAAAAAGTTAGTGGGGGGGTGGGGCGTGGGGAGTCCTCTGAAAAAGTGTGCAAGGGTCTCATCTACTGGAGATAAAATAATCATTATAAAATGGCTAGTGTCTTCCATCCAAGAACCTCAAAGAGTTTTACAAACACCAGCTGGTTAAACCTGCATGACAATATTATGTGAGGAAAGAAATCATTCTCAGTTGTTTCATGATAAGTTTCACTGGTAGATCAATCTGATGCACCTTAAAAAGTAGTTCTTAGTTCTTAGCTTTTTATTAATAACTTTTATTTTGAAACTTTAAAAAATAATAATATTAAAATGTGGTTTTAGCCTGGTCTTTTAATTCATTTGAATTTATTCATCATCTTTTATTTATTATTTATTATTTTTAATACATTTATTATTTATTTAATACATTTATATACCGCCCCAAACCAAAGTCTCAGTATAATTTCACATTATATCTATTTTATTAATGTCCCAAGCAGTACTGGGGGGGTGTAAATATTTTAAATATACACACACACACAATGTTATTTATTTAAAACATTTTTGCCCTGCCCCTCCAGCATATTGCTGATTGGGTTAGCTTATAGTAAAAGCAGCAACAACAAAATATGACAAATACACAAATAAAAGGTAACAGCAATAAACATTAAAAGCAATTAAAACATTAAAATGCTTTATGGCACAGAGGCTAAAATGATTTAAACTGAGAAACTGATTAAAGCCAGATTCAAAATGCCTCTCAGGTTTTCAAACTCCTTTAAAAAGTCATCAGAGGTGGAGAGTGGTGAAGTTCTGCTGGGAGGGCATTCCAAAGCTGGTGATGCTGCTACCAAAAAAAACCATGTTCCAAGTTCCCCCGATCTGAATCCATGTCAGTGGTGGGGCCTATAAAGAGGAATGAAGGACCCTGGCATATTAACATGGCCGAATGTTGTCTGACAGATGCCCCAGGCCCAAGACATAGGTCTATGAAGGCCAAAACCAGTGCTTTGACTCCAGCTTGGAAGCAAGCTGGCAGCAATTGAAGCTGCCACAGGCTAATTATAATACTGGTGACTAGCACCCACATGCACAGTTGTGCCAGCATTCTGAACCAGCCAAAGCTTCTGAACAGTCTTCAGAGGCAGTCCCACGAAGAATGCACTGCAGTAATCCAATCTGAATGTAACCAATGCATGATTTCTCCAGGGAGGTTACTGGTTTTATTAACCCAGAGCACCTCTGTCTTACCTGGATTCAATTTCAGTTTGTTTGCCCCCATCCAACCCTGAAAGGCCTCCAAACACCAGCTTGGGACATCAACTGCCCCCCTGGGATTAGCTGATTTAAGTCATATATGGAGCAGGGTGTCATCCACATATTGATGACACTGAAGCTCATACCTACAGATGAGCTCTTCCCAGCAGTTCTAGGTACATGTTTGAAAAGCCCTCTGAACCGAATAGAACTCTGCAACACCCTATAGGTCACTGGTTCTGTCTATTTCCCTGCATAGGTCATACACCAAGGCAACTGCAACCAAGGCAGTTTCTGTCTTATATCTGGGCTATAAGCGACACTGAGTAATCAGATCTCATGTAAATAATCATTTTCCTGATCTAAGTAATCAGTTTCCTCCAGAACTACCTGGAGCTGAGATACTACCACATGCTCCAACATCTTGTTCACAAATGGCTGAAGTTAAGAGGCCAGCCAATTGTTATTCGGTAGCTGGGTCCAGGAAGATGGCCTAATGAGGGCCTAATGAGGGCCTAATGAGGGCCTCCTTCGAAAGAGGGGAGCCACCCCCTGTTTCAGGGAGGTGTTTACCAGTTCCACAACACAGGACCCCAGCTCATCCCAAGCCACGCTTAACACCTGTGAAGGGCAAGGGTAGAGTGTGCAAGTGGTAGGTCTCAGACTTCCAAGAAGCCTATCCACATCTTTGGGCAGCAATCTGAACCCTATCCAATATAACAAGACCAAGACAATGAGTAGGGGATTTGTGGAATTGTGCAAGAGCACTATAGAGGGGCTGTAGCTCAGTGACAGAGAATCTACCTTGCATGCAGAAGATCCCAGGTTCAATTGCCAGCACCTCCAAGTAGGGGTGGGAAAGAATCCTGCCTGAAATCTTGAAGAGTCACTGCCAATCAGTGTATACAATACTAAGCTAGATGGACCAATGACTCAGCAGAAGGCAGCTTCCTATGTTCCTACATTACTGTGCTCTTGTGCAACAGTTCCCACTAAAGTAAATGAGGAATGCTGCAGTTGCACAACTGCTGTACATCTGCAAGCATGCTTGCAATAGTGCAACAGTAGTCTGGTACACAAGTTCTCGACATAGCACAACTAGTTTCCATCAGCATGTTGGGCAAATGTGACTTCCCTCCACAAGTGCTTTGGTCGGATGTAAGCCAGTATTCTTTGGCTTGGAACAACTACCCCAAAGAGTAAGCAACATTTCATCTTATTTCCAGGTTTTCATTACTAGAGATAGACCAAAATATTAAACACCTCGCCACTGCCCAAAAAATAGAGCCACCCACCTACCACCATATGCAATCCAGACTAGGGAATGATACAGGTATAGAGAAAACATTCATTCCCAGATTACTCAAGCAGGCAAGACATGCGTTAATGTTCAATAAAGCAGGAAGTGGTAGAAAATGCATTGGGTAGAACATTTTCCAAACATCCTCTGCTCCATGTCCAACTATCTTTATATATGGCAATTGCAGTCAGTAGTAGGATATCTGCCAGCTCTGAGATACATCCTCCTTTTAACTCCCTTCTCCAAAGATGAAAAGAAGCACTTTCAAACAAAGCAAACAAGAAATAAGAGAAAGAGCATCTTGGACACATATGGTTACTAGTTTTTTTATGTGTCTGTAATGAGTCCTTTGGCTGTAGTGTCAAACATTGTTCAGACAGCTGTTTCTACCCAGAAGTTGTTTCCATATGCAAACTCGGTCTTATTCAATCCTAGTTCCATATGCAGGCTTCTTTGCACTCTGTGGTTAGAAGAAGCTTGGATTTCCCAAGTTCAGACATCCTGGCTTGTTCTAAATCACAAATAGAAGTTGAAAACATCCTCTTCTTGCATACAAAGAGAAGAGGGCACAAGTGACCAAGGCTCACAATCTTCACCCTAAACCATGATCTTACGTGACATCTGAACTAGGCCATTAAGTTGCTAAGATCACTTTCAGCAATCTGAACTTGCTTAATACTTTCAAGTTACATAGAACTTTTCATGAAACACAAGGAATAATCAGAACGTTTTTTAAAAAAATTCATTGCAATGCAGCTGCTCTTTGTGTGAAAATACAACCCAAAGGGTGACATGTAGGGTGCGCCAATCTACCAAGATGATTCACTGAGTTGCGGCCCATGAGCTCATGGCTTTTGTTCTTTATTCTTCAGGTTAAGAAGGAACACCGAGCATCTTCCAGACATGATTCTTGATTTTCACCCTAATGAACAGTATATGCATGGAAAACAACCACAAAAGTAAAAATTTGTGGGAAGAAACTGCCAGAGGGTATTAAAAAAAAAATGCTTCCAAGCTTCAAGCTCAGACCATTAGTGTACATCACTCTTGAAGGGACAAGGCATACTGTAGATTCAGAATGCCACATAACACTAATTACAGGCTCCCTTCCCATTTCTGGAGTACCAGAATTCTGCAGAAAATACACCCACTACACCCCAGTCAAAACAAGTTCAGAATGTGCTGCTTTGTCTTCTCTGCTCGACTCTGCTTCTCAAATTTATCAGCAAAATGAGCTCCTATACACAAAACATTTCCGGTTTCTCTAGTAGCTTGGAAGTAAGTTTTTCTTCTTCCTCCTCTTCTTCCTTCTCCTCTTGTAAGCATTTGCTGGTCTCCTGTTAGTCTAATGAATGAACTCTCATCACTGCATCATTTTGCAGTACTAAACCACAATAGGGCTTTTTTATAAAACAACAACAAAAATATGAATATGGATATGGTTCTGTTGAAAGATTACAGTCTTTTAAGCTGAAGTTAATAAGTACCACCACACAATGACAGGAAAGGCACGTACTTTAGTGTATAAAGGAATATTATACATACATCTATTAGGAATCGAGGCTGTTCATATCTAAACCTTTCTGTTGTTTAATCTCCCAGCTGCCTAAACCAATTCTTTTTATCTTCTCATAAGCGAAATAAGTTCTCCTTATTCTGCATCATCCAACCCACAACTGTTAGATTCATAAATCTCTTAGGCTGTTTGTGGGAAAAGCCAACATTAAGTACAAGGAGATAAATCTTAATATAATCCAGGGTGCCTAAACTATCTCTCCCATATGACAGGAACAAACAGCAGAACTGCATGGCAGTGTCTGTTGAAGAGGTCAAGTATTTTGGTAGATCCTATGAATTCCCTACCTTATTTCTACATCAAGCACCATGGAGAACGGTGACGGATTGGAGGCATATTTAGGATACCTGATGAATAAGATCAAGGATCCATCTAGCACTCTTTCCCAATAAGACTGAGTCTGCAAAGCCCACATCAGGGTATGAAGGCAACAGCCTTCCCTTGCATTTAGACCCCCAGCAACTGGCATTTATTATTATTAAAAATATTTATATGCTGCTTTTCAACAATAAGTTCTCAAAATGGTTTACTCAGCAAAGTTATTATAAAATGGTTCATTGTCCCAAACAGGGTCACAATCAAAAAACAGGAGATGCTAGAAATGTTCTCAATATGGCCTACATAGAAAAAGAATAATAAGAATATGGTTCCCTGTCCCCAAAGAGCTCACAATCTTTCACTTTCTCTTTCTTTTAAAGGTAGACACTAAGCATGGGCTATTGGAGGTATTGGAACTCCCAATAGCGCTATTCCCTCCTCCCACCACAAGGAGGCAGCTGATCACAGAGCAATTGCCCCAGGTTGTGGTGAGGTGTTCTTTAAATCCTGACCCAGCACTGGAGCGGGGAAGGCTGGGCGGGCAGGGAGAATTTCGGCCATGTCCATGGGGATGCCCGAGGACTATAGTTCCTCCCAGAGCTTCTCCTAATTGCCCCACGATTGGCTGCCTCCCTGTGGTGAGAGGAACTAATGATGCTATTGGGAGTTCCCATACTCCAGACAGCATAGACCCAGCAGACACCAACAACAGCTACTGGAGGGAAGATGTGCTAGAAATGAACTGAAGAACAGTTGCTCTCCCCCTGCTGAATATAAAGAGAATCACTACTTTGAAAGGTGCCTCTTTGCCCAGTTAGCAGGGAATAGCAGTGTTCTAAATTCTCTAAAGCTGGAGATTCCATTAAGCTAATACTCGCTGGCTAACAATGGCTAACGAGTAATGTTACCTGCACCAAACAACATTTCATGTGTGCAATGAGGGAGGGAAGATATTTTCAGATCCTCCCTTCTCTCCGCAGTCCTTGAAGCTTTGCAAAAATATTTTCCTGACAGTTGTTGGGATCGTCAGGGACATATTTCTGAGAAGCATTGAGGGCTGCAAAAGTCAGGGGGAGGGAATCAGTGAAAAATCACTCCTCTCCAATTGTGTACTTAAAAACCTCCCCCCCCCCATCTGTCACAGTCTGGATGTCAGTCACTGAGCATTTTGTCCACATATAAAAACCTCATTTGGCCACTTTAAAAAGAAAGAAACAAGAAAGGGAGATATTCCTAATCAAAGCTCTATGTAACCTGCAAGGGGCAAAATTCCAACCAAGTCAGCTGTGAATAACTCAATTCTTTCTTAACTCCAGAGTTTACAAAAAGACTTTAAAACAGATAAACAAAACATTTCCAGATTTCTACTACTGTATTCTGCCTGACATGGTGAAAGGGAGTATTAGGTTCAAGAAAGAGAAGGGAGATGAAGAAACAAAAGCCTACAGAACTACTTGACCTCGCACCTTTTCCTAGAGAGGAGAGCAGGTCTTGTGGTAGCAAGCATGACATGTCCCCTTAACTAAACAGGTTCCACCCTGGTTGCATATGAATGGGAGACGAGAAGTGTGAGCACTGTAAAATATTCCCTTCAGGGGATGCAGCCGTTCTGGGAAGAGCTGAAAGTTTCAAGTTCCCCCTCTGGCTTCTCCGAGATAGGGCTGAGAGAGATTCCTGCCTGCAACCTTGGAGAAGCCACTGCCAGTCTGTGAAGACAATAATGAACTAGATAGACCAATGGTCTGACTCAGCATATGGCAGCTTCCTATGTTCCTAAAGGAAAAAGTATGGGTAGGGTATTTCTTTCTAAGAATGTAGATGAAATTCAGAAATGGAGGATTTGGAAAAGCTCACCCAATCTAGATATCCCTGAGCTACTGGAGCTATATAACCTCACCTCTGTATAACCTGAGTTGTATAATCTCACCTCTGTATTTTGCTTCTAATAGCTCAGTCTTCGTGCTTGTCAATTTTGTTTCTCATTCTTCACTTCCACCTCCCCACACTTTCACAAATGTACCATGTTGGAGGACAGAAGAGGAGAGAAAATAGCAACTGAGCCTAAAGCCATTTACAGTTCCTGGAGCGAAGATGAGACAGTTTCTTCTGATCATGCTCAGGGCCTACATTGTTGACCCCACAAAATATATATTTGCCCCTGAACTATTTGCCAGCAGGAATAAAACAATTCCATTCTCTGACAATGCTCAATCTTCTGGCAAACACAGAAGCTTTCACTGCAGAAAGATGGAACCTTAGGGAGAAACTTCAAACACTGTGAGCTCTCTTGGCAGCCATTTCCCCCTTTCCCATTGCAATTTGTAAATCTGGGAGAATAGAGAGGAGAGAAATTGGCAAATGAGAAGACTGACAATAGTGGAGGAGGTCTAGATTTTTGAAAGATTTGGAGAACTGTCAGAAAAAGCCTGGACTTATTCCAAGACTCTCCAAATAGTCTCTGAAAGACCCAGCCATTCCAAATTGAGGTGGGAGACTTTTGCCCATCATTACTTCCTTTTCTTCAGACATGTCAAAATAAGAAAGAGGCAGAAAAAAGATGGAGCCAATCCTCTATCCAAATCTTTCTGAAGCTCCAGAAGTACCGTGAACTACCCAGGCAACGGACGTGGGGAAATCCACATTGTAGTCATCTCCACCCCACCTCGATGCCACTTCTAGCCTCTGTCTCCCCATTTCAAGACTTCTTAGATGGAGGAGAGGAATAAATGCAGAGATGAGATACACCACAGCTTTCCTCAGGAAGCTGAAAATATGTGCTGTGCTTTCTCATTCCTTCCATCCCTTCAGAGCTGAATTAGAAGGAGAACAGAAGAGAAGAATCCTCATTTGGAGAAAAATACTGTCTAAATGTTGGTCTTGAGTTGGGGAAATGTGGAAAACAGCTTAGGCAATGTGGGCTTCCTTCTCCCATGACTTGATCAGGAAAGAGGCAACACGCCTGGGCACAGATAGTCTCTGACTGATCTGATCTGTTAATACATCAGTCTCATCATAACTGGCTATAGTTTGACCATACATTAAGAAAAATTATGTGGCACAGATGTGGGTCCAGAATTGCTGCCATTCCCTTCCCCTCCCTGCCCATACATTGGACATAATGTCTAACCGAAATGTACATGAATAGAGTTTAATATTCATCAACTTTACAATTCACAATCTTTCACTGGTAAATAAACCATGATTTCAATGCAATTGTGCTTGGGAGAAAAGTGTATGGCAGTTTGATACCAGAATCACTTTTTGCTTGTGAAAATACTATTTAAATAAAGCACTAGGCTCAAGAGTCAAAGCATAAGAAGCAAGGACAGGAAACTATCCCCCCACCCCCCGCATAATGTAAACCCAAACACACTAGAATGGACTGCCTTGATTGTACTAGCCTTGGGCCTTTCTATAACATGGTTTGAACCATGCAGCTTGAAGATGGCCAATTAGTTGTGACCAACATTAGAACAAAACTACTCGTCAGAAAGTCCAATTAAAATTCTAAATCGCATTGCAAGAAGTCAAAAGTTCAGTTTTTGCGAGTTCCTTCAGCCCGACTGAGCTAATGGAGCAAACCTGTCCAGGCATATTCAGGTATGTTTCTTCATTATATTTCCTTTCTAATTCCTGTTACCGGAGGATAAACCACCATAGTAAATTATACTGTTTATTTCTTTATAGTACAAAGTTTTATTAATGTGCTTAAAATTTAGGCAATGCATGTCACAGGAGTGAACCAATTAGCTAAACAAATATTTGTGAAACAAGTAAGGATATATACTTCCCCACCAAAGCTAAAATTAAAAACAAAGAGAGACTCATTATTCCACCATTTTTATTAAGCAATTGGGACTTTTTTATATCACAGTGGGGATGCCTTTTAAATTATATTTCTCAGCAGGAGACTCATTTGATAGCACAGGATAAGAGTGGAAGGAACAAAAACAACCTTTCTTTAAAACCACCAGAATGTGGTTTTTTTTAAGTTGTCATTTTTTTTCTACTTTTCCAAATATCTCAAGAATATTTTACTCCTTAAAAGGCTCCCAGAGGAGTCCTTTGAAGAATTTTATGTATCAGAAAAGTATTTCCAGTGTGAAGCAAGGATGCCCTGAAAACCTTTACTGTGTTTAGTTATCCCATCCCAGAATTTGAATTTTAAATTATGTGCTTGCTTATGGTAAAATCTCAGGGCAGTTTCCCCTATTGTATTTCATAGTCTCAGGAATGCTTCTGCAAACCATTTTTATGTTTAAAATCATAATGTGGGAAAGTTTTATATGCATTAATACTTGTAATAAAGGATATCATAAGCTTTCAAAGTTTTGGCAGACAAGCTGTAAAATCTTTTTACATTAAAATTTTGAACATTACAATTCTGAACACAGGAGGGATTTCCAGCAGCAGTTATGCAGACGGTTCTCAACTCCCCCACTAATGTGGGTGTCTAGAACAATGCCTGTGATATTGCACAAGAGCGTTCTTTCGCTAATACCTAAAATTGCACAATCACACTTGTGCAATACTTCCATTATTTCCAATGCCTGCCTCTACTTTTGCTTTGGAAAATTGTGAGGATATAGGCAGTATAACTTAGAGATGCACCAGATTTGGAGAATCTTCGGTTTGGATGGATTTCGCAAGGGTTAATCTCCCTCCCTCCTTCTCTCCCTCTCCCTCTGTACACTAAAGACACAATTCCCACCCGTGTTCTATCACCTACCAGAAAATTCTCAAAAGTGAGGGACCTTTTGTTGACATATTTGATTGGATGGAAAAACAATTAAATGGAGAGAGCTGTGCAGCACAATCCTATGCTTACTGAGAAGCAAGTTTCATTGTGTTCAATGGGACTCACTGTCCAGTAAGTGTGTGCAAAGGACTGAAGACACTTGACTGATGCTGGTTGGTTGCAGAGTGCAAGATAAATGTTTAAGGCAGTATTCTCATTATTTTTCTGATACAATTATGTTGCAGTAGCCTTTAAATCAACAGATATCTTCTTCTTTAGAAATTATGTCTAAACCTATCCCCCCCGCCCCCGCCTCCGAAATCTTTATTACAGCCACAACATTTAACTGGTAGGTTAAATTGACTAGCAGTCTGAGGATTTTAAAATTTATTCATTTTAATTAAAATTCTTTTAAACAGTTCGCAGCCCTAATGCTTATCCATCCTCTTTTATCTTTACTAAGTGAAAAGAATTACAGCTTTTTCCTGATAGCTCCCTTTTTCTTTCTGGCAGCACATACTTATAGGCATGAATTTGTTAATACATCTGTTAGGTATGGAACACTAAGGTCTGTTAAGATGAAATGTAGCAGATCATCTAAATCTGATATGTTTGTATTAAGGAGGTCAAATATAACCTGATATGATTGTATGTATTACAATTGATTTCTGAATTTAATGTGTGCCTTAAGAGAGGCTTAGGTCCTAAAAATGTATCAAAACAGGCCGGATTAATTTTTGCCATTTTACAGCACCCCAGAGTTTATATAAATGTGAATCGAGAGAATGTCACTAGAGAATGCTATTAATTCACAATATACCACTATATAATGGGCAAATTAAGCATCTGCTCTTCAGCTAATGTGTGAAGACAATATTTTAAACATGACTGCTTGAAATATGATAACTTCCAATGGCTTGTAAGTTTAAGCTTCAAATATTTTTAAAAATTAGAAAAGCCTGACTTCAGATTTTACTGAACACTAAGCCTGTGTTTTCATAGTGCTGAATACGCTGCACCTTCTTGCTAGTATCATGTGGAGGTGGCCTCTCACCGCACAGCTCCCTCTGTGCAGTACTGCACACTTCTGGTGTGGAGAAGGCTTCTTTACGAGAAGCCAAGCACAATGGTGCCCCAACAATATTGGGATGGAACATGAAGTACAGCACGTAGTGTGTGCAGGGAAGGGTCTTCCTTCCAAGCACTTTCTCCATAGCTCTATTGGGAAGGCATTTGGACAAACTACCCTTCCCAGCACTAAGATGGGTGAAGCCCTTTGGCCACTGCCAAAGATAATTGCTTTAGGGAGCTGAGCATATAAATTTTATTTATTTATTTAAAAGATTTAGATGCTGTAATTCTTCATAAAATAATTCATGGTGGCTTACAGCAGTTACAAAACAAAACAAAACAAAACAGCCTATAAAGTAATAGAAATGCAGGATAAAAGACAATAGCTTAAAAAAGGGCAGTCAAAGAGAAATATGTATACAAACAGGGGAATAAAAAGTCTTTGACTTTTGCTTAAAATTAATGGAAGCTTACACTAGATCTTACACCACATCTTCCCTTAGATCAGGAGCAAATGAGGACTGGGTAATGATGAAATCAGTAGGTAGGAGGCAATATTTTTTTGGGCTGTGCAATATCAAATTTTGGATATTAAAAATGGCCCAATATTGGTGATATTGGAGTTATCAGAAATAATTCAGATCCAATATAGGGAAGCCTATATGGAATTGGAATTATCCAATGCGGTATTGGGGATAATTATCAAAAATAATATCAAAATATCAGAGCACAAAAAGGCAATGGAAATACAAAATGAAGTCTACTCTCCCCTCCCCAATCATTGCTTGGGGGGAAGGAGCCATCTTTTGCTATCTATCTGCCCATCTGCCCATGCATCTATATCTATAATAATATAATATAATATAATATAATATAATATAATATAATATAATATAATATAATATAATAATTTACTTATGACTTTAAAAAGCAAGTGGAAGAGTCTCAGACATGATATCATTTTCATTGCAAATCTTGGATGTGACACTTTTTGCAGTGATTCTCAGATGTGAGTAGAATTTCTGGGTTACTTAAAAAAAATATTTAAAAACTAATGGATGGCCAGATTTAACTGAAATTAAATACACAGACTACATATGTGCCTAATTTCAGAATTTTCTGCCCAGCCATTTCCCCCCTCCAGTTTTTTAGTATTTCTCCATACACTTCTATGGGCATTTTTTCTAATAGTTATCAGATTTCCAATCGAAAATTTGATAACCTTATTTAAAGAGCCAAAAGACCTAAAACCAATATCTATCATATCGGGTACGATATTTCCAATCTTGCACAGGCCTCTTTTTAAAAAAATAAGTACTTTGGGCTGAGATAGTGCCGTTGCTACAGTCAAAACTATATGCCACTCTGAACAACCACCAAACTTCTCTGAAACTTTGCCTATTATGTTATGTGTTCATTTCCATGGCAACTATTCCCAAGTCGAGTCAACAGCTGGATGCCTTGACTGGGAACTGCCATTCTGATATTTCTTATGATCCCTAAGACTGATCAAAACTTAGGTAGGTAGGGCCCATGCAAACAGGATTTGTAAAGGCTAGTTTCAAATCTCTACATAAACCATCCTATCTCCCCAAGCATTCTGTTGGACGTTCTCAGTTTCCTTCCTGACCATCTGTAAACCATACAGGAAACCTGGATTTTTCATGCCTTCTCACTAGCCTAACCCCTTCTGCAAGGCCAAGATGTCAACATAAAAGACACTAATCCATATTACAAGATGCAGGTACACTGCATAATAATGCCAGAACACCAATTCATTTGTGATACCAAACATAATGATCAATAAGTACTTGAATGTCAATTACATCAAAACTTGTAAAATGGACTGGAAGAAAACAGTATATTTGAATTAATACCTTCATTATTATCCAGTCTTCTTTAAAAAACAAAACAAAACACCAAATCAGGCATTTGTCTGCCTCTGTCCACAAAACTCCACTATATTTGCCAAATTTGGTAGTTTCTATTTTTTAAAAATGGGGCTTATGACAGCCTGTCATTCAAGTTGTGACAGCATCCACAGATGTCTCACAAAAAGCACTACCAGCAACAAAACAAGAAAGAAAAAATGAACAACAAGAAACAGGCTTAAAAAAAAAAAATCCCGATATTTGAACACTTACGGCTGTCATAGCATATGTTGCCCAAGGCACGTCCTGTTTGAAGAAGCACTTCCTGGTCTTTGCAATTTAAGAGCTGTACCAGAGGTGGGATCAAGCCAGCATCCACACATGGATTCCGCATAAATTCTACAAAACACAGAGAGAGGGTTAATTAAAGGCTAGTTGGCGAGGATTGATGGTTTCTTGTTAACAGAGTCATTTCTCCTCCAGCAAATCACTTTCTTTTCCAAATTCACATACACCAGAAGTACTGCAGCTCTGTATGAGAACTAATTTATGTCTAGAACAAATACATTCCAGTTCCAAGAACAACAACAAAAGCTTAGGAATTATGGGCATATTCAACATTCTAGCTATCTATTGCCCACTGTGGATTCATTTGGTAGGCATTTAAAGTATTTTAACTAACCTTCATTTTAAGACCTCACCAAACGTATTTGAGAATGATAAATATAGGTAAGAGAAGATTAAAATATTGGCAACTGTGGTTCTGCCCCTCATACATTAAACAGAATCTAAATTACTCAATTACAGAAAACCTGATTTAAGGCTGCTGCAATCCTGTGTCTAAAGGAAATATCTCTGCTTCAATACAAGATCTTGATTAAACTGTAAATAGAAGCAAAACAAAATGTCAAAGCTACAGCTCAAAGGAGACAGAGGGTTATGCACTAAATATTTCTGCAAAATCTAGACAGGGAGAAAACTCATTTTCATCCTGATGATTGGGATGTTGGATTTAAACCCAAGACACATGGGTCTTCCTTCTCTACCACAGGCTTACCGGCAGATCTTGAGCAAATCATATTTATATGATTTATAAATTTATATGATTTATAAATGATTATTATAAATATGTTATATTTATTTATTTTTTTTAATTCACAAGGCTGTTGTTTTGGGAGAAATGGATACAGAAGGATTGTCTATGATTTTAATAAAATAAAATAAAATAAAATAAAATAAAATAAAATAAAATAAAATAAAATAAAATAAAATAATGATTTTATTTTAATAATAATAGAACTTTGTTAGCTGCCCCATAACAAATTGTTCTCTGGGTGGCTCACAATGCAGCATTAAAACATCAAGTAAAAACACATAGCACATTAAATCACAACACATCAAAACAAAACAAAAGTGATGAAGCCAGGAGAATAAGCAAGACATATATGATTATTAATGGCCAACATCCTGACCAATGCTGTGCTTGCACAAGGACACTGCACTAATACACAGCTGTTGCATGAGCTAGTTCTGCTTGCATTCCAGACTAGTGTTGCAGTGATGTAAGCATGTTTGTGCACATGCTTCGGTTTAGGGTGTGTACAAGCCAGTTTGGCAGCTCCTTTGGGAAGCACTGAACAGGCCTAGGCACCAGTGTTCGAACCAGCTCAATGGGGTGGGGAGCGGTCCCCTTAAAATGCAGGTAAGGAGTTTCTCCGCTCGCGATGCCCACTCTCCAAATGGCTGCTGCAGGGTTGCCACGCTGCTGTGCTGCTCCCTATAGCTTCCACACAGCATCGGCACACAAATGGCTGGCACAAGTGCATGCCGACCATGTGCATGCTGACGCCACATGGAGGCTGTAGGGAACAGCCCCAAGCCCCACATGGCCGTTTAGATAACAGGCGCCAGAAAGGCAGCAGGGCAGGGATGAGCAGGTAAGGAGCTCCTTATCTGCTTTTTAAGAGAACCGCTCCCTGCCCCACCGATGGATACACAGACGGCTCGTGCACATCCCTACTCCCTGTGGTATCATATGTTTTTAAGGGAACTTCTGTGCAATTTCGGAAATCCCTGTGACTTCTCGCAGCTACGCAATCTTCTTGCACTAGTGCAACTTCGTTAATTGCACAAGCACAGCATTAGTCACAATGTCAGTCAGTATTATTTACATGTCTGCCCTACCCTTCTTCTGCACTTCAAAGTGTTGTACCACACTCTCTCCCTCCCCTGCCATTTTATCCTCAAAACAACCCTGTGAGGAAGCTTACGATGAGAGAGAGGTTAGTCTAAGGTCACCAAGTGTGCTTCATCCTTGTGGGGATTTGAACCTGGGTCTCCCTGGGGCTTGTCTAACATTCTAATCACCATAACCATCCTAGCCACTCAAAAGCCAGAAGAGCAATATCAGTGTTCTCTCTAATTGTTCCCATCTGAATGTGGAATAAGTTTTGTTCTGGGCAGCAGTATATTAAGGCAGTGTGTGCACACATGCAATCAGAGTGGGGCCTTCCTGATTCAACCTGAGCGGGATATAAAATTAACTGAATGGACATCAAAAATTATGTGAGCATGTGCACACGCCTTAGAGGGAACACTGAGCAGTATGCATATGCATGAAAGCACTACACACTGTTTCCTGGCCTTCCCCTTCTCCTTCTAGCAACTGGTCTTTCTATAATGTAAGGGCAACGAGAGCATCATACCCAGGTAGGCAAGAGCTACAGTGCTATTTGTGGTCCAGACACCCCGCACTTCAACAGACACCCCAACAGCTCCAATAGCTGAAGCAGCTTTGTCAGTGCAACACTCTCCTACCAAACTTGTGGCAATGGCCAACTGCATAAGTGTCTAATTACAAGGCTGTGCCCATGTTTAGACATGGATTGATGGTTTTATTTTTATTCTGTTTCTGCTGCTATGCGGGGGAAAGACTACTGCAATGTAAACTCAGTAGTCTGGGTCTCAAATTGCTTTCTCCTTAGGGTAACAATTCCCAGTAAGTTGTGACAGTTTGCACATGCTGTATCCAGTTACAGAAGCGGGTCCAAGTTTTTGACTGATTGATTGATTAAGTCGGTGTCGACTCTTAGAGATCACGTAGATAGATTCTCTCCAGATGACCAGGTTTTTAGAACCTAGAAAACACATACATTTCCCCGCACAACCTACTATTGGGGGCAAACTGAACAGTCAGATATTACAATCTTCGACAATGAGTAAGGAATTTAAACCTTTTGTTCTTTTCTGTTGTAAGAGCTATATACTGAATTGCCCTGATAGCTAATTCTTTAAAATCTGTTACTCGGCCATTTCCCCCCCATAGTGGGATAGGGGAAGTCAATGCTATGCACAGTCCCAAGCAGCAGAAAGGGTTTGCACTGAGAGACAGTACAGCACTAGCCTGGGAAGAAAGATATACGTTCAAATTACTCCAAGTTACAAGAACAATGTTAGATATGTCTTCCGTTCTGCCCATCCCCTATTAGATTTGTGCTTGTGACCAATTAGAAAACAGTAGCACAGGGAAGGTGTCTGGTGTTTGCCATGGCTTAGGAGCTTGCTGGCACCAGCATTACACAATTTTTTGAATCGGGCCCTTCTGAAAACCCCACCAATAAGAGACTGCATCTTCTTTTATAACAGAGCCTGAAGATATATTAAATGGCCCTGATGTACTTTAAGGTTGACTAAAGAGCAGTACTATTGTGATGACATTGACAAAGGTTTATTGGATGCAAATGTATATAAGAATGAACTGAAGACATTCTTGCCTTAATACACAGAGCTGTGTTAAATTTTAATCTACAAACTATGCACAAATGTATCTGCAGCAGCATCTGTAGACCCAACTGTGAAAGTCTGTCCTTTATAATAGATTTGCCTGATAAACACACACTGAATTTTCTATAACAGTTAATACTATAAAAAGGGATTACAACTCCGTGCTGCTTTGATGTACCTAGAAAATGGATGACTAAGAACTAATCTATTATCAAACACAAAAACAAAACAAAACAAAAAGTGGGGGGAGAGAGAGAGAGAGAAATGGAAAACATCTATTCTATAAAATGAAAACATAAATGAAGTAAAACATACTGACAAGTGAGCTGCAAAACTGAAGATGTTCCAGTAGAAAAGGCCTTGTGGAAAAACCTCACCATTTTTGGCTACTTCTGCTATGATGTTAGCTACTTTTGCGGGGCAGGAAGACTGCGGAGTCAACAGACTTGCAAACACTTGAAGGATCCCACTTTTCTGGATTTTTTCACTTGTTTCTGTATCTGAAAAAAATATACACAAAACAGAATTTGGTTTTAAAAAATGAGTGAGAAGTATATTGTGTTATGCAACATTTCACACCTAATGAAAGCCTGAATCTAGACCTGTATTACATAAAAACCAAAGGAGGACACCTTGCTACATGCAAGTCAGATGCTGATGATGCAGTGACATTAATATTGCAGTAACATTACACGCCAAATATCCAGCAGGAAAACAGATACTGGCTGACACTGTGACTACTGCAGCAAGTATGGAATGGGAGCTGTATCTTTGCAGCAGCAGGCTGCTCTTAACGCAGGCATAGGCTTCTCCCTGCCGCTGCACCCATGCACTCTTGACTTCCCCTATGCCCTCTCTTTATGAGGCAAGGCTACAACATCTGGGGCTTTTTAGTTTAGAAAAAAGGCTACTGAGGGGAGACTTGATAGAGTTCTAAAAAAATTATACATTGAGTAGAGAGAATGGACAGAGAGAAATTTTTATCCCTCTCTCACAACATTCGAACCAGGAGTCATCCCATGAAACTGAAGGCCGGGAAATGTAAGACCAACAAAAGGAAGTACTTTTCCACACGGTGTATAATTAATCTGTGGCATTCTCTGCCACAGGATGTGGTGATGGCCACTAGCTTGGATGGCTTCAAAAAGGGGCTCAGACAAATTCATGGAGGACAGTTCTATCAGTGCCTAGTATAGTCTAGTGCCTATAGGCCACCCAGCTCAAAGGCAAGATGCTTCTTAATCAGGGGCGTAGCAAGGTTGTAGTGGGCCCAGAGACAAGATTTTAAAATGCGCACCCCCCCCCCTTCACTGAAGCTCAGCTCATAAAGTAAAGAAATCTTAAATGAGGCTGAGTAGAGGTAACAAAAAGCATTGTAAAATTTTTATATATATAACCTATGTGCCACAATAGAACATCATCCTATATTATTTTTTAAAAGGTTTTGTAAATTGTGGCCGATGCCAGTCATTTAATGGTACGAAAGAAAGACCTGCTGTTCTGGTAGCTCCAGGTCTTAACACTCACATCAGTTTCAGAGGATGAATACAACTGAAGGAAGCCCGGGCGGGTGCGCGGCTGGGGGAGTCAGTTATGTGACTTGCCTCTGGGGGAGGGGCCCAAGGCAGTGGGCCCCCAAACAACTGTCTTCCCTTGCCCTATCATAGTTACGCCCCTGCTCTTAATACCAGTTGCAGGGGAGCAACAGCAAGAGAGAAGGCATGCCATCACATCTTGCTTGCGTGCTTCTCAGAGGCAGCTGGTGGGCCTTGTGAAACATGGTGCTGGACTGGACGGGTTTGGGGCCTTTGTCAGCAGGGCTGCATAAGAGGCCTCTCACTTAATCTTTTAAGGTGAGAGCATTCAGAGGGTGGCCTCTAAAGAAGATCTAGTTTTACCAGAATTAGACAGGCTTTATTCTATTTGCTACAGTAGCATCCTGGGTTTCTCAGTTGCTCAGGGAGTGTTTCACTCTCATGAAACCCTCATGAGGTAAATTAAGCTGGGAGATAACGGCTGGCATCCTAATGGAACGCTTGCATAACAGAACTGAGCTAGTGCAAAAAGATGGCGTAATTGCACAAAGAGGGTTTTTCTGAAATTGTACTCTTGTGCTATAGTGCTTTTGCACAAAGGTTCCCTTACTAACAAATGAGGCATGCTTGTGGTTGTGCAAAACATGTCTAGAACACAAGCTTCAGACTTTGTGCGACACAAGATTCTTCTACAAGCACTTTGTTAGTCAGGAGGTCAGCCAATGAATCTCCCATCATCACTTCAGCCTCTGTACTAAGCAAAAACATAGCACTTTCCACATTCAAACCCCACACTTGATGATCACTGACGAGACAAGGCAGGTTAAGACCCCTAGTCAGAACCCTGAGACTGCTGAAGAGAGTATAATCCAAACGATGTGCACAGTCTGGGGTATGTTATTTTGAACATTTTTAGAACATCCTGTGTACAAGATGAATTGCTTTAGACTTAAACACATGATATGCGTTAAGTGATTTTTTAAAAAGAATATGGCAGGGAGCTTTTAGCACCACTAAGGTATATATAGAAGCCAGTTCTTTACTTCCATCTGCTGGTCTTACTACCACTACTATGAATATTTATATAATGCCTTTTCAACAAAAGTTCTCAGAGTAGTTTACATAGAAAATAAATAAATAATGAGGCTATTCCCACGACCAGCCTGTTTTGGCTGGCGATGTGCCACCACGGGAACTGTATGGCTCCTGGCGGCCAGCCCTCTAAAATGCCCCCCTAGAAGGAGGTTAGCGGAGTGAGCACACCGCTAACCCCGTTTTTGTGATCGTGAGTCACCACGGCATGGCGACTCACAAGGAGACCCCCCACCTTGGCAGCTAAAACAAGCCTCCCAGTGCCGGAGGACTCCCCAGAATGCCCTGTGCATCCGCATGGGGCATTCTGGAACTTCCAGGGGCCAGGCAGCCCACGATCCTCGCCGCCCCAACCGGCTCCATGATGGAGCTGGTAATCATGTGGGCAGCCAATCCGGCCACCCAGGGCGAGCTGTGTGCTCGGGTGCGGGGAGAGCAGGTCAAGCCTATTCTGTCCGCAAACCCCCTACAGGCTTTCCACACTGCTCATGTGGAGAGCCTTAATAAATAAGATGGCTCCCTGTCCCACAAGGGCTCACAATCTAAAAAGAAACAGAGGTGATTCACACAATCAAGAACACAATGTACCCAGGTTTGGGAGCTGTGTGTGCTCCCAGTTTTCACTTGTGTAGAAGCAAGGTAGGAGGAAAACCTGCATAGAAATTGTATTGTATTTTTATTTTGTGTGTTAATTGTATGTTTTATTGTATTGTTTTATTGTGAGCTGCCCAGAGAACAATTTTCTTTGGGGCGGCTAACAAATCATCATCATCATCATCACCATTCAGAAGAATTTCTATATCAGGGGGAAATGCTCTGACTTTTAAAACCTGAATTCTGAGAAACTACAGGGGGTTTTCCACCTCCCATTTATCTAATATCTGTTTCTGAAAGACTTTGTAATATTACGATCCTTATGGACCGAAACACTTGTGGGTGAGAGACAAATGCAAGGTAACTCAGAGAAATGCCACTTTCACAAAAATCTGAACTCCCCCCACATAAGTTTGGGGGCAAAGAATATCCCCAAAATACTCCACTATAACTCAGTAGAGTGGAATGTTTGTGGACTCAGAGGGCAGTTAACAGACAAGCAGGTGGGTGGAGCTAATGGAACTCAGTGGCAAGGAGTAGGGAGAAAGACTTGAACAAGAAGAACAGGAAATTTTTCAGCTTGAATAATATTTCCTCAAGACAGCCATAACCCCTTCTGCTTCTGAGGGGTAAAGGTATGGAAAACCTTTACTGTGCTCAGGTCACTGTGCTCAGGTCAAAGGCTCAGGTAACAAATGCACACCAGAGATTTGCTGCAACACTTTGTTGCGGGTTCATACTTACAAGATAAAAATAACAGTCACAGTTTGATATGAACTTTCCTTGAAATCAGCTCCACTGCAAAGCTCTCATCATTTTCAATAAAATGAACAGTTACATTCCAAAAAGATTGTCTATATCATTTTTTAGCCTGCTTCCCAGTAGGCTTATGAGATCACCCAGCATTCCATATGTGTGTCCGTCCATGTGTCCTCTGCATCAACTTTGCAATGCCTGGACCAGGGCTGCTCAACTTATATAAAAATAAATAAATAAATAATCCCTGGCTATTGGTCACTGTGGCTGGGGATTATGGGTGTTGTAGTCCAAAAACAGCTGGTGGGCCTAGAGTTGAGCAGGCCAGGCCCTGGACCAATATGAACTAAATCAGATACAGTTGTAGGGATACATAGAGATACTTCAACGGCATAGTTTGTGATGTAATCATCCACCCCAATTCAACATGGCGGACGTGTAAACTTTTGAGGCGCAAGTGGACTAACTTGTGAACAGTGTAACCAATTTAAACAAATTTTTTTAAACAGCTATAGGGACACATAGGGGCACCTCAACTGCATAGTTTGTCATCCATCCCAATTCAAGATGGCAGACACATGATGTTTGAGGTGCAAGTGGGCTAACTTGTGAACTGCCAAACTGATTTGGACCAAATTTAGTCCAGTTGTATGGATAGTGAAAGGAAAGCAGGCAGATTAGTTCTTACTAGAAAAACTTGTTAAATATACTTTATCATCATATATCTGAAAAATACAAAGAAAACACATGTTTCATAGTTACAATATATCGCTAAGTTACAGCATATCACTGAATTATGTTAACTAGTAAGGGCTGGTTGTAAAATATAAAAAAGGATCTCTAGGAAACACACAGCATATGTGAAAGGTCACTAGAAGAATGTGACTTATTTTACCAATATACAATAAACACTGTCCAGTTATCAGGAAAGATGTTGCATCTCTACTTTCCTTCTCTAACCCTCTAATAACCCTCTAACTTCTCTAATAAATAATGTTAATTTTACCATTACAGCAAAGTGATACAATTTTCTCTTCCACCGTTCAACTATGGGGTTGTTCTCAGCTTTCGTTTTGCAGGCCTCCTATTATTTCCAATAAAGTGAACAGATGAGAAGTTCCCAATGGATTATTTCCATTGATTTTTAATGATCCCGACAACATTATACACAATTAGCATGAAAGATACAGTAGTGTGATCCCACCTGCTGCACTACAGAGAATCTTACATGGTACATACTTGCTTTTGTCACCTACAGTTTGACGGACTTGTTAACTGTGCAAATTAAATCAATGGGATAAAATGTATCCTGAAAGAAGCGCAGAAAATAAAATTAAACCTTGCCTCAGGGAAGCTGTTTATGGCAGAGATGCTCTGATTTATTTGACTGAGATCAGCGAACAAAAGAGAATGACTCAGATTTCAGGTGGGAACTGATTACCAGATATTTTCCTCTTAGCATGAAAGTGCTTGAAAGAAAACTAACTTTTTGCTTATTTCTTTTTAAAAACATCTTTTGCAAGAAGAATTGTCATGTCATCTGCAAAAAAGGCAGCTAAGACTCATGTATATAGAACCTTCCTGAAATCCTTTTGCACTAAGAAACATGGTTAAGTGTTCATTAAAAAATTAAGAAGCAGGCACAATGAACTATGGGAGAAATCTGAGTCCATGCCATGATAGAGCATATGCTTCAAATGCAGAAGGCCCTAAGTTCAATCTCTGGCATTTTTGGTTAAAAGAGTCTTGAGTAGCACAACATCTCCCTTGCAGTGTTTCACCACAGTCAGAGAGGACAGTATTACACTTGACTTGGTAATTCAGTAATCCAAAAACTTTCAGTTTAAAATGAGAATTAAGATGCCTTACATTTTCACCAATGCTCATTAAAAAAAAGGAAATTGCAAGTTAGGTTGCCCATCTTAACTTCCACACCATATAAGCCGT
This sequence comes from Hemicordylus capensis, assembly GCF_027244095.1. Taxonomy (NCBI): domain Eukaryota; kingdom Metazoa; phylum Chordata; class Lepidosauria; order Squamata; family Cordylidae; genus Hemicordylus; species Hemicordylus capensis. The sequence goes on along the minus strand of NC_069661.1, from coordinate 30,335,323 downwards.
AAAGACTGTGTACAGTCTGATATATGATGATGGCTTTAGAAATGAGGCTCCATGCACCCATGTTACCTTGATGACAGGTGCATCAGGCAGACATTCATTGGGGCATCTCTAGGAAGTAATTAGGGAAACTGCACCTGTTAAATGTCTGCCTGGATGCATCCCTCCCTAGCCCAATGTCCAACTGAAAGACCAAGGTTCAGATTTGGAAAGCAGCATCAAAAAGGGTAATCTTCCTTCGACTAACACCACAACCCCAACCTGAACTACAATCCATACTTACCCTTTTAAAAACTGTACGCATAGATCTTCTGCAGTCTCATCTAGTTATGCCCTTAAGTGCTATGTGTGGGCAAAAGACAAATGTGGACAAGGTTTAAAGAAAGAAATAAAATAAAAAGATGGCCCTGGGACTTTAAACCTTCCCCATGCCCTACAGGGGAAGTCTTTTTTCTACCTCCATAAGACCGGTCAGTTCTATTCAGCTATTTTCAGCGTTTCAACATCAAAAACAAAAACCAAGCATATAGGTCAAGCTGTGAAAAGACAAGAAGCTCTTTAGCAGAGATTCCATATCCTAGGAGCAGCCTGTTTATTTCCTAAGTGAGAAAATATTATTTATTCACTAACCTGAAAACAGCTGGCCGTCTCTGCTAAAAGGTTTTGTACTTTTTTTTTTTTAAAGGGCAATTTAAATGCCTATGCAAACTCAGAGTAGTACAGGTACCAACCAGAAGGTACTGCACAACGGAGTGATGGACTAGAAATCCTCTGTGCTGGTAACTTCTTGCTTCAGCCTGTCAGACTCATTGTTTGCATAGGCACTTAAAGGAACAGTAACACCACAGCAGAAACAGATGATGTAGGACCAGCTGACATCCTAAATGAATTGCTCAACAGAAGTCCTACTGAAATTAAGCAGTCCTTTAGAGCGACTCCCAAGTAGCACTACTGAGCAACAATGTGGATGTCAGCCACTTTGTTTAAAAGCAGAAAGACAACTAGAAGAGGGAGTTATGAGTGGGGTGGGAAAGGTGGCAGAGGAAGTGACAAGATCAGGTAGTGCCCTCAGCCAGGTAAACAGTCAGAATTTTACTGTTAAATATTTGAAAATTCCTTCTTATTTATTTAAAATATTGATATCTCACACCTCCAGTATGATGCTGCTCAGGTGACTCATAAAGACAACAATAAAACAGCTTAAAAACCAAAATTCAGTTAAAAACTAGATTCAGTTAAAGTCAGATGTACAAATTAAAAACTGACTGGAACAGACAAAGAACACAAAACTAAAAAGCCTCTCTAAAAAGATGGGTTTTCAATTGTGTCTTTAGATATTTTGCACTCATAGTCTTGAAACACAGCCAAGGTTATATTAGTTGAGAGGTAGGAGCATAAGAATAAAATAAAATAAAATTGCACTAGTGAAATTACTTTTATCCATCTAGGAGTTGGAGAGATACTGGACCCAGACATCTTGAGGCATGTTGACAGAGGGATTCCACCCCTCTGTGCCACACCATCTGCTTCATACAGAATAGGTCTGCAGGAAATAGGAAAAGAGAAGGAATCACAAGCTCTTCCAGATGGTGATATATTCCAACTTGAGCACAAATTATGATGAATAATAAAGCAGGAAATCCACACTGTGTCCAAAGATGTCGCGTAATAGTCTTAGCACCATCTGCTGGTGATGTTTTTGCAAACTCCTTTTATCCCAACTTGGGGAAAAAACACCATTGTTTTGTGGATTGCCACATAAGGTACTAAGAATATTACGTTACATCCTTGAACACAGTGTGGATTTCCTGCTTTATTTTGCATAATGTGAACTACTAATATTCATAATTAGAATATATCACTGTCTGGGAGAGCCCCATGAGTAATCATGAATAGGAGATGGAAAGAAAGCCATGCTTCCCTTAAGTTTTCTTATAGAACCATTAGGAACATACAGTAGGAAGCTGCTTCACACTGAGTCAGTCCATTGGTCCATCTAGCTCAGTATTGTTTACACCAACTAGCTTTCTCCAGGCTTTCTGAAGGGAATCTTCTCCAGCCTTACCTGGAGATGCCAAAGATTGTAAAGGGTAAAGATGCCAAGAATGGTAAAGAACTATGCCTAGTAATTTGGACTTTGATGTATCCTATAATACTGATGAACTGATATAAAGTAGGGCTTGTTGAGCTGTGTAGTTTCCCCAGATCTAACCTTACTGGTCTAATCATAGATCCCCCACCCCCAGGTCTAATCAAGATTCACTGGGCAGCATTAGGCAAGTCAAGCTCTCTTAGCCTCAGCTCCCCTCATCTGCAATATGGAGAAATACCACACCCTGCCTATATTGCAGGATTCCATAAGCATTACTGTGATAATGAATATTATTGAGAAATTACTCTGATATCATCACTACTGTGATAATGAATATTTCTAGAAATCCTTCTCCAAATGCCTCCTCTGGTGTTCAAAAGAGTGGCTGCCAGAAAGAGGGTCTTTTCAGTTGTGGCACCCAAATTATGGAACACCTCCCTATATTATCTGGTATATTCTCTTTTAGGCACCAGGCAGTCTGTCCTATTCTCCCAGGCCCTTTATGACATTTTATGATATGGGGAAAGGACTATCACTCAGTGGTAGGCCACATGCTTTGCATGTCGAAGGTCCTAGGTTCAATCCCTGGTATCTCCAGGGCTGGAAAATACCTCTGTCTGAAAACCTGGAAGGCTGCTGATAAGCAATGTAGGCAAAACAGATGGACCAATGGTCTAACTCTGTATAAGGAAGCAACTTCATATTATTAAAAAAAAAATAAAAATAAATGCATAAAATAAAATAAATATGTTCATATATATTAACACGCCCTCCCAGTGATTGATAGGCTGGCTGTTTTTATTATTTAAATTTATTTTGAACTACTTGCTCATTATTTTTCATCTGCTGTTTTATTCTTGAGATTTTAAAACTAAGCACTTTTGTAACGAACAAAGCTGTGCTTACTGAACGAAGATCGCAGAGTTGCACTTAAAAAATGGGGAGTTGTGGAATTGCATTGTAGGGCTCTTGACAAAAGTCCCCTTTAAGGCAAATGCAGCATGCCAAGATTGTGCAGCCCTGGTCTGGAATGCCTGCTCAGGACTGAGCACAACAGCCTTCTGCAAGTACTTCATTAGTCAGCCAGTAACTTCTGTATTCTCTCGATCTTGTTTCTGCGAACTGCCTTGAGGCGTTCCTGAATTACAGGGTAATATTCTACTGACCCTGCATTAAAATATTCTAGATAAAATGGGGTGAAAATATGAGCAGCACTTTGAACCCTCAAAATATGCTAAGTATTATTTATTTATATTTAACAACTGGGAATAGCACACAAGCGCATAGGCACCTGTCTCCTGGAGGTTCCAGAAAGAGCTGGAAAACAATCGGTGCTTTTCTCAGCAGATATCCAGCTGCTGAGAGATGACTGATAAGTGCTGGAGGCTGACTCCAGCCAGAGTGCCTAGCAGAAGCAACATCACAACTGCTTTGTCAGAGTTCAGCAAGGATATTAAATATGCTTTACATCCCCCTTTCTAGTTTGACAGCAGCCTACAAGGTCAATTGAACGGCCCTCTGCTTTGGAATGCCACATTGCTCTTGCTAGCCCAGCACTCACTTCGTGACAGTCAAACAACTTTTAAGCTCCATTTGGCAGGGATTTTCAACGCTTTCTTTTTATTAAATTCGTACAGAGTGCAGTTGCTTGAGCCTTCCCATATCTTATGAGAGCAGAGACTGGATGCAACATTTCTAGGGCTCTAGGGTCTGCCTAAAACTGGAGGCGGGAGCATAGGGCAGTATCAAGGCCTTTGCTTCTTCCTCTCTAATCTAATGCAACAGCCAAGAACGGAAATCTGGCATCATGATAGGCATTTCTGCCTCTTAGCCACTGCTGCTTTTTGTGACTCAGACCTCTAGTCCAGAGGGGCCCATCAACATAATACAATCTGATCTACCAAACAACATTGCCCACTGAGTTCACCCATCTGCCTGCGTTTATGTAACAAACTTGTGAACCCAAAATGCCACTACTCAGAAACTTCAGATCAGAAGTCTAGAGCTAAATGTCTTTGTATATTCCTCCTTTGTGAGTCGTTAGGAGCTTGGATGCCTCACTGATATTAATAACCACCCTTTGCCTTTTATGAACGCAAGGAGCTAATTTGAGACTTGACAGACTTATCAAAGGAGCATATAGAGCTCTCTACATATAAGAGAGTTCTGTAAACAATCAACAGCCTTTCCATATCTCCAAATAGAAATATTGATCTTTTGGTTGGAAAAGCCAAACAGGCTATGAGGTCTTGAAAATGTCAAATCTTCATTTCTTAAGTATCTGCTTTAGCTGTGTGATGCAAAGAATCTAGGCATTACAAGGGAAAAGAGCAAATGCCATTCAGCCAAAACTTTCACATAATTGCCAGAAATATTTTGTACCTAACCTAAGAGGGAAGCCTAATAACATCATTGTCCACTGTCATATCGTTCTCCTTTAGCTTATTCCCATTACTAAAGCTAAGCAGGGCTGCATCAGGTCCATGCCTGATGAGAACTTTATGAATACTTCCATGAGTTCCATGATGCAAGAAAGACAAGATATAAATGTAATTGATTGGCAGAGGTGAAGAAATGTTGGCTCAGTTTATCAGCCAGATGAAATATTTTACTCATCAAGCTATATTGGTACATTGCTCATCAGGACTTTTTTCACTCATCACAGACTAGTATGTGACTATGAAGCCAGCATGGTGTAGTGGTTATAGTGCTGGACTAGGACCAGGGAGACCTGAGTTCAAATCCCCATTCAGCCATGATACTTGCTGGGTGTCTCTGGGCAGTCACTTCTCTCTCAGCCTAACCTACTTGACAGGGTTGTTGTGAGGAGAAACTTAAGTATGTAGTTCATCGCTCTGGGCTCCTTGGAGGAAGAGCGGGATATAAAATGTAAATAAAAACAAAATAAATAAAAATAGTAGACTAGTGAATTTCTGCAGCCCTGTAGGTCGATACTAGTGGGTTAGAGAAAAGGACTGTAATAATATGCAAAGAACCTTAGAAGTCTAACTTGGAGAGCTCAAAGATGGTCTGAAGATATATTATGTAATGCATTTGAAAGCTAAGGGGCACAGTAGTGCTTGAACAGGAGAATGTCTGGGATAGATAGTCTTGCTGGTGTGGGATACAAACCTCAGAGAAAGATAATCAAAGTATGCAACTGCCTCTGAGGAAAAGCACTTTAGACTTGAAATGCATCAGGCAATCCTCTCTAATAAAACGCTTGGTGTCCGTCCGTGGACGGACACCAAGCGTGTGTCCGTGCCTCCATGCCCTGTTCTGCGCCTGCGCAAAGCGCAGGCGCAGAACAGGGCAAGGGAGACACGCTCGCCGGCACCCGGCAGCCATCTTGGGCGGCCAGAAGCGGCCGCCCCGAAGAAGCCGGAGAGGAGGCGGCGGGAAAGTGACCGAGGCGGCGGCGGAGCCGCCGCCTCGGCCAAAATAGATGGAGGCCGGGGGCGGAGCGGAGACCATGTAACCTTAAAAAAAAATTTACTCCCACGGCCGCCGCCGCCGACCGCCCACCCTCCCTCCCAGCTGCCGAGTCCCCCTTACCCTGGCCGACTGCTGTCGGCCGAAGACAGCCCATAATTTAAGAGGCAGAGAGGAGCTCGCAAGCAGAGCTCCTCTCTGTGCAAAGCCTCTTGCCGAACCCAAAGCGGCAGTTCGGCAAGAGGCTTTGCACAGAGAGGAGCTCTGCTTGCGAGCTCCTCTCTGCCTCTTAAATTATGGGCTGTCTTCGGCCGACAGCAGTCGGCCAGGGTAAGGGGGACTCGGCAGCTGGGAGGGAGGGTGGGCGGCCGGCGGCGGCGGCCGCGGGAGTAAATTTTTTTTAAAAAGTTACATGGCCTCCGCTCCGCCCCCGGTCTCCCTCTCCCCGGCCTGGCGGGGGCAAGTGCCTGGGCCGATTTGGCCCTTAAAGGTAGGGGGGGAACGGCGGAGGGAGGGGGAATGGCGGCGGGGGGGCCAGGAGCGCCGTTACTAGCGCCCGTTATTCAACGGGCCAAAATTCACTTGTGACTGAATAAATATTGGCAATAAATAGCAATATTTATTCAGCATCTTTGTGAATCGCCCCTCACCTTTGTTTTAGAATGCCTAGAAATCCCAAGTACACTACTCTGAGTTTCAGGGAGAAAAAGATGGGATATGTATCAGAAAACCTACCAAACTACAGTAATCTGTAATGAAGGTTGCTTTTATTCCAGTTTAATCCTCATAAACATTCACTAAATGATAGGAGTCATATTATTGTGACATTTCTTCTCTGTTGTCGCCCAGAGACTTTGGAACGAACTTCCCGTGGGAATAAGAGTCTCCCCATCTCTAGTGGCTTTTAAAAAGTGTCTAAAAATTATCTTTTTACCCAGGCCTTTTAGCTTTTTAACTTTTAACTTTTTAAACTTTGGATTGTTTATTATTTGTTTTAAACTGTTTTTAGTATTTAATTGATTTTAATGTTGTTTTTGTTTGTTGTGAACCGCCCTGAGACCTTGGGTTGGGGTAGTATAAAAATGCACTAAATAAATAAATAAATAATAATGATAAATATATCAGTGCAAAGTGCAGACTCTACAATTGTAAATACCATGCTAAATTCACTATAAAATACTAGTGCAAAGGCAGCCAAAAGGAACAGCATACATTCTAAAACTGAATGACACATATGCAAGTTCTTTTCCCCCTTTTATTAACCCAATCACATGTATGTTTTATTTCCAGGAGAAAACAGGTGTTTTAACTGCAAATATGTTGTACATTTACAGCAAATGCTGCAGAAAATGATAGTGGCTTCCTACTGTCCCTCCCACATGCACTTATCAAAGGAGAAGAGGACGAATGTATAAATAAGTTATGATCAGCCACATGCAACACAACTTACAACATTCCTCTTGCTCTTTTAGCTACTGGGGCAGGAAGCATTGGGTGGGGAAAGGAATTCTTATGGCATAGCATGAAAAACTGCAAAAGCCTGAAACTAAGAATATACCAAAAGGTATATGACCCCTTGAATTCTTCTGATCTATCCATATTAAAATTGGGGTCATAAAGATTATCAAGAAAACAGTATTATAGGACTGCATATTTAAATACAAGCAAGAGCCAGATATTGTATTTATTTTTCTAGGACTGCATCATTTAGTTGATTAAACATCTAGATTAATTGATAAAAAAGCTTTTAATCAAATAAAATGTGCCCCCTCTCCTGATTAATTGGACAGCTGATTTTTAAAATACAATTATCTTAATACAAAAACTTCCAAGAATTGTGAGTGGCAGGCACCTCTGAAATAACATTCCCCCACCCCACATTCTCTCACACATAGGAGGGGAGTGTTTTTTCCTAAAATGGCGCCTGCTATGACAGATGCATGCATCATTTAAAAAGAAGAATTTTTTCTCTGCAGCAGCATCATTTATTTACATGCAAAATTATGAATATTTAATCAGTTAATCAAACATGATAAATGGACAGGTTTCTTTAAACTGGGTGACAACTCTAAAAATGCTAATTAAGCATTTTCGTGTCTATGCCATTTTTTCAACTATTCAGTCTCCAAAACAATTTACAGCAGATTAAAAATAAAAGTGAAACCACCAGCAGAGACTAAAAAGCCAGAAAAAATAAGGAAAAAAAGATTAACTGCCTTTCTAAAAGTGCAAAAATGGTACAGGTGGGTTTCCTTTGTGAGGGAATTCCAGGAAGCAGGAGAAAACTAACAAAAAGCTACCATGCTTGGTATATGGCCATCTTGCCTCCCTCTCTTGACATTAAGTGCTGGACTTTCTGGGGAACTTTCTACTTTCATATACAGCCATTAGGGATGTGCAGACCAGTTCGAGTTCGAACCGGTTTGGTTCGAAGGTTCAAACTCAGACCAGACAGGGCTATGGTTTTGCCCTTCTGGTCCGAGTTCGAACAGAACTCAAACCAGTTTTAATCGAACCGGTTCGAACCAGTTCAAACTGGTTCGAATTTGCTATGGAGTGCCTAGGAAGCAGGGGTGGGGAACCTTGGCACTCCAGCTGTTTTTGAACTACAACTCCCATCATCCCCAGCCACAATTATTGTGGCTGGGGATGCTGGGAGTTGTAGTTCAAAAACAGCTGGAGTGCCAAGGTTCCCCACCCCTGGCTAGGGTCTGTTTTTACTGTGTATTGTGTCTGTCCTCCATTTTGAGTATCATTGTTTACTTTTGCTCCTTCTGGCCTACATTTTGTGAGCCTATTTTTCAGACTTTGCATTGGCTAGGCTATTGATCCTTTGATTGGCCAGAATGAGTCTTGCGCTCTGGTAGGTTGTTGACTGTGCCACTATTTGAGAGATGGCACCCTGATGGCCAGGTTGGGGGGGGGGAGTGCAAAGGTGGGGGCTCCCAAAGGAGGGAGTTTCAAACCTATTTAAGGCAAGCCTCTGGCCTGGAAAATTCTTTTTGGCTGCAGTTGTGGGATCATCTGGACTGTGCTCCTGAGCTGTGTCTGTGTGAGTCCTTGACTGTGTCTGTCCTCCTGCTCTTTCTTTTGTCCATTGCCTTATCTCTGCCCTGTGTCTGTGTTACTTTACAGCTTCTTTTTCCATCTCTTATTGTTGCTGTCTTGTCTCTCTCTCATTCATTCATTCATTCCTTTATTTTTTGGCCAGGGCCCTAGGCTTTGGCCTCCACCCCCCACCCCATCCATCTGGTTTGATTTCATTTTACCCGGCCTCTCTTCTTGTTCATCTGTTTTCCTGCTGATTTATTTTTGCTTTGATTTTGGGCTTTTTTTAGTGTGTTCTTTTAATTCTTGTTGTTCCTTCCTTCCTCCCTCCCTCCCTGCCATCCCATCCCCTGCCTGGATCCCATCCCAGGCCATTCCCTGGCTGACCCGGGCCCTTGGCCCTGCAGCCCGGCCTGGTCCCCGCTGACCTCCTCCTGCCATCTGCCCCTCTGGAACCTCCTCCCTCTCTGTTTGTGCTTTGCATTTGATTGATTTTTGTTCTGCTGGGTTTATTTTTATTGATTTGCTGTTACTTGTTTTTATTGCTGTGTAGATTTGATTATTGATTTTTGTGTGCCTCTTCTGGGCCTGGTGTCCCCTTCCTCCTGCCATCCCCCCTCCCATCCAGATTCCCCCCTCTTCTGTGCCTGCCTGCCTGCCTTGTGGCTTTGGATTTAAAAAAAATCACTGCTGTGTGCTGCTGCTGGGTTGGTTTTGCTTGCTTTCTTATTAATATTGAAGATTTTGTTTGCTCTGGTGCAATTAATTTTTATTGCTGTTGTTCATTCCTGGTTTTTGTTGTTGTTGATTTTGTGCCCCTTGGGCCTGGTGCCGCCTGCCTCATCCTGCTCTGCCATCTCCCCCTCCCAGCTAGATTGCCCCCACTCACCCCCCCTCTCTCTGTGCCCCTGGGGCCTGCTGCCCCCTTCCTCCTGCCCAGCTAGACTGCCCCCACTCACCCCGCTCTCTCTGTTCCCCTTGGGCCCTGCTGCCGCCTTCGTCCTCCCACCCACCCCCAGTTAGATTGCCCCCACTCACCCCCCCCCCGCTTCAGCTTGATCATTATTATGCAAAATCATAATCGGTGCTGCTGGTTCTGCTTGATTTTCTCATTATTATTGAATAGTTCCTATTGTTTTTGCTGGTTCATTTCTCCTGTATTGTTGGTTTTTGCTGATTTTGTGCCCCTTGGGCCTGGTGCCCCCTCCCTCCTCCTACTCTGCCATCTCCCCCTCCCTTCCAGATCCCCCCCTCACCCCCCCTCTCTCTGTGCCCCCTGGGGCCTTCTGCTGCTGTCCTCTTCCTCCTGCTACTCCCCCTTCCCAGCTAGATTGCCCCCACTCACCCCCCTCTCTCTGTGCTGCTGTCCGCTCTCTCTCGCTCTCTCACTCCTGCATCTCCTCCTTCACTCTCTGTCTGCTCTAATCTCTTTTCCTGTCTTTTCTCTCTTCCTCCCTCCCTTCCATTCATTCCCACAGCTGCAGCCACGACCTGCCATCCTTTAATATCCCCCCCCCAAAGTATTTCATTTTATTTGTCGCTGCTTGGGGGTGGATGAGTCACAAGCAGTGGCTCCTCATTCTGCCCCTCACCCTTGGCCACCCCGGCTGCCTGTGCCACCCTGTCTGTGTGCCAGCCCACGGTGGCTGCTTTGTGTCTCTGACCAGCAGTGTGCAGCAAGAGAAGGACTGGAAGAAGAGGAGTGAGTGTGTGCATGTGCACAGCACCTTTTGTTGTCCCCATCCCTAGGTGGTTTTAAATAGAGCATCCTTTATTTTGCAATGCATTTGGGTGTGGGGAGGGATATTTTGTGATGTATTGTTGTTGTGTTGTGTTTGAGCTTAGCAATAGCAAATAAATGTTACCCCCAGAAATTTAAAACTACACTTTTCACTAAAGAAGGGTTTTGTTGTTTGATTTTTAGGTCCCCCAAGCTTTGACTCCAGCCCTCTCCCTGGTAGGTGCTCATTAATCCCCCCCCCAATTCTCTTCCCCCACAAAAAAGCTCCCCCCCTAATTCCTCCACATAGGTAGGGTAACTGCCTGTGCCACCACCCAGGGTTCCCGCCTTTTTAAAATTTTCACTCCGCTCCACAATTGGCTTTTCCCGCCCTAAAAAAAAGTTCTCCTCCTCAATTGGCCTCCCCCACCGCTAAAAGTCTGTTCTTCCCCCCAATTGGCTTTTCCCCTAAAAAAATCTCTCCCAATTAATTGGCAGCCCCTCCCCTTTTAAAACTATTTGACCCTTCCCGGCCTTTCTCCTAAAGTCTCCCACCACCTTTAGTATGTCTGAGCAACACGAGTGCTGTTTTCAGGCCAGGCCTCGCAGAAGGTTGCCAGGCAGAGGTGGGAGAGGCCGGGGGCAGGCTGTGCCTGAGGCTGCGGGGCAGAGAGGGAGAGAACGCAGGGACGTGCCTGATGATACCCCAGTCCTCCCCATTGCAGAATTCCTTGCCCCAGCTGAGGGGTTTGTGCACAGGCACGGACTGGACTTCCCCCAGCCTGCTGCCAGTACCGGCCGAGGCAGAGAAGCTAGGGCTGTGGCAGGTCCCTCAGCGCAAGGTGCTGCTAGTGCACTGCCAGTGGTGGTGGAGGAGACTGGTGGTGTGGGGTAGCAGGCAGAGGGCAGGGAGGATGTTACGGCCGGCAGTGATGCAGCCAGATTCTCCCTCCCTCTTGGGGCCCTTCCCCCTATCCTTTCGCCGCTCAGTCGGGGGGGGGCCTCATGAAGCCCAGGCAGTCGTGGAGGAGTTCAGTGGTGGGTCCTCCCACTCTGGCTCCGATGAGGAAGGGTCTGCTGAGGAGAGGCCTGCTTCTCCTCTGCCACTGCCAGTGGAGCCGGGCCCTTCCTCTTCCATGCAGGGCAGAAGGGGGTTGGGTGGCAGCAGTGGGCAGGCAGCGGCAGCCGCCCCCACCCCCAGACTGCAGTCACCCAGAAGCAAGAGGCCGAAGATGGTGCCCAGGGCGCAGGAGGCCAAGGGCAGTTGTGTCTGGCGGCATTTTGAGGTGCCTGAAAATGCCCCGAACCATGCCCACTGTGTCCACTGCAAGGAGTAGGTCAGTCAGGCCAAGGATCCCAAGCGGCTGGGTACGATGCCCATGTAGAGACACATGGACCGTCATCACCCAGCTCTCCTTTGTCCGCTGGCAGCGCTAGTGTGCCTCGTGCTCCTGCCACTAGGGTGGACAAGGGCAGTGTGCCTGCGCCAGCCAAAAATCAGGCTGCATTGCCAGTCCAGCGATGGACACAGGTGTCGAGCAGCAAGCGTACTGTTTGTGTGGACCATCATCACCTCACCCGCCTCATAGGGGAGATGATTTCCACTGATGAACAGCTGTTTCATGTGGTCGAGAACTCCAGTTTCTGCCGAATCCTCCAGTACCTTGCTCCCGACTACATCATCCCTTCAAGGACCACTTTCAGCCAGAACGTGGTCCCCTCCCTGTACTGCCAGTGCAGGAAGCTTGTGTCAGCCGGGCTGCATGTGGCCCCGGCTGGCACCAGCGTGCATTTCATGACTGACCTCTGGACCAGTGTCAGTGGGATGCATGCTGCTTTCCTGGCCCTCACTGCCCACTGGTGGGGCCTGGAGAGAGAGGGGACGTCCGTGCGCACTGCCTCTGGCTCCATCGCGTTTCCTGCTGCACTACGGCACAGGTGGGCCGTTCTGCATGTGGAGACGATGGACACGAGGCACACCATGGACGAGGTGGCAGCCGTACTCGACTGCCAGATAGAGGAGTGGATTGGCAGGTGTCCACACCTCTCCCGGGGCGTCATTGTCACTGACAATGGATCCTACGTTACCACCGCTGTCGAGACAGTCATGGGCTGTGTGAACATACGGTGTGTGGCACACACGCTCCATCTGGCTGTCAGTGACGCCCTCAGCCTTAAGGAGCTGAAGGCATCCCAGGCACCTCCAAGGCGCTGTTGCTGCCACAGCCATGCTTGTCGAGAAGGCTCGCAAGCTGGCCAGCCATTTCCACCACAGCGAGAAGTCCAGGCGCCTGCTTCAAGAGAAGCAGGCTTACCTCGGGCTTCTGCACCATCTCACCCCAAAGGATGTAGAGACATGGTGGAACTCCACCTTCCTCCTTTCCCAGCGGCTGCTGGAGCAGGAGAGAGACCTTGGTGCCCTGGCGAGGGACAAGTCCTTGGCTGTCTGCGACCTCTTGAATGCAGAGTGGAAGCAGATGTCTGCGGTGGTGTTGGCACTCGAGCCCTTCCAGCTTGCCACGAAGGGCTTGTGTGGCAACACCACTCCCTTGAGCCCACTATCTATTCCTGGACCAGTAGTGCACAGTGTCACATGTTAATCTGCTAAATGGGCAAAGAGGCACCTTTTAACGTGGTGATTCTCTTTATTTAGCAGGGGGAGAGTAACTGGCCGTATCCATCCCCAGCACAGGACCTCCAGTGACTGTTGCTGGTTTCTATCATGTGTTTCTTTTTAGAGGGTGAGCCCTTTGGGGACAAGGATCCATCTTATTTATTTGTTATTTCTCTGTATAAACCGCCCTGAGCCATTTTTTGAAGGGCGGTATAGAAATCAAATTATTATTATTATTATTATTATTATTATTATGAAGATGAAGAAGAAGAAGAAGAAGAAGAAGAAGAAGAAGAAGAAGAAGAAGAAGAAGAAGAAGAAGAAGAAGAAGAAGAAAAAGCTATTTTCTACACTGAAGGGGCAGAAGCAGGCCAGGATATTTGGGGGCCTGAAGAGGTGTGCCAAATCCTAACCTATATTCTGTAGCACTAGTGCACACGTATATGCATGTGTGCACGTGTGCGCACACACACACTTGTTCCCCACCCATTTCCCAGTTGTTTGGTAGTTGGATGAGGGGCAACAGATTGCTGCTATTCTTACCATGCTGTCTCTGCTTTTCATTGCTTTTTCATTTCTTTTTTTCATTTCTTCACTGCTTCTTCCTCTTCCTGCTTTCTGTTAAAAGAGAGGAGGAAGGAGAGGAAGCAGAAGAGAAAGCAAGCAGAAAAGGAGGAATTTCTCCCCTTCACTTTGGGGAAAAAACTGGAGTTAAACTGGTGCCAGCCATAGAACTGAGTAGCTACAGTGCTGCCAGCCATAGAGCTGAGTTGCTAGAGTGGTACCACTAGTAGTTCTGAGGCTCTCTGTGCTGCCAACTGCAGCAGAGCTGAGCAAGCAGAAGAGATGGTTTCAAACCTGCTGCTTCCCAAATTCATTGCCTGAGACAACTTGCTTCATCCTGCTGCATGGTAAAGTTGGCCCTGCCAGAGGGTGAGGGCATGCATGAAGCAAGACCGGCTTCCCTCTTGTTCTGGGTACAGGAATGAACACTTGATCAGAACCTGAGCTGTAATCCAGTGACTCAGGTATACACATATTTCTTACTTTATATAGGGAGCATTCTCCAACAAAGAAGAGGAGAAAGGTAGCACAGAAACAGGAAAAATCCCCAGGTGGTTCTGAATAATCATAACTTGGCACCAAGTTCACCATTAGATTGAATTTATATGAAAAACTATGAAGCAAAAATTATTGCCTATTCTGTTTCTTAAACCTGAACAAGCTCTCAGAGAAGATTTCAAACAGACAGCCATGTTGATTTACTGGGTGTCAACGAGATAAGAGTATTGTATTATATTTTGCACCAATATATCACTCTTCCATCACAGATACTTTCCAAGTTTTAGAAGAAACACTGATCACAAAAAAACACAAACAGCAGGGACTTGGGGTGCAATAAAGGTCTCTTAAGAGCTAGATGAAAGAGTCATTTTACAGAGCAATCAATACTGCATTTCATTTCATTACTGCAACATAGACTCCTTAATACTATTTAAAAGTCCAAATTGCAGGAGGGTTTATGCAAAAGGAGCCCTCTACTGCAGTTACTGGTGTGCCATCCTGACTCCCAACTGGTATGCCGCGGCATACTAGTGTGCTGTACAGACTCCCTAAGTCAGTTCCAAAAGTAAGGCATTTAAATGCCCTGCATTTGGAACCAACTCGCTCCCTTATGCACAGGGTGGGAAGTACCTTCCTGGTGCATTATGGGGCGATAACAGGACTGCTCACATGTGTGGCGTGGTGTACAACAAGGTGATGCAAGATCAATTCACATAGCATATCAAATGGCTTGTAGCCAAATGTCTAGACATGGATTATTTAAGGATGCAACCCCAAAATACTAAGGCCTTTCTCACAATCATGTGAAAGGGCTTCTGGACGGACGGGGGGAAGGAAGCAGAAACTCACCTTCCCCACAGTTGATCGTCAAGGAGCACGGTCCCACATACCTGGATGCTCTGCTGCTTCCCCCGGCAGCGTGGAGGGTGTTGGGGTCAGGACTCATCATCCCAACCCCAGGAACTCCCACAAAGCACCACGTGATTACCCCCAGCGACAGGTGGGCACCTGTCAGTGTTGCAGCATAGGGTGAAAGCAGCTGGCACTGCACACAATCAGGAAAACGTGACTAAGGGAGCGCTCACTCCCTTAACCTCATTTGAGGCTAGCTCCGCAGGTGGGTTTGCTGCCAAAGCGCTGCCCAGATTGGGCGCAATCCTGGCGATTCTCAAACACAGACAAGACCAGGCTTGGCTTTCTGAGCCTGGTCTTGGCTGTGCATGAGAACAGTCCCAACCTATCTGAAGAACACTGTGCCGGAAAAGTGGAATCCACGGTCATAAACCCAATCAGACAAGATGCAGGTAGGTGTTTTGCCTGACCTGGGAGACAGGTTTCAATCCATTCTGGATAGCTGCACACCTTCTGGAGGATGAGAGATGCAGCTTGGGGGTGCTATTAGATCCATTATTGTCACTGGAGTCTCACATGATTTCCACAGCACATGCCTTCCACTAGCTTTGATTCAAGTGGTGCACTAACTTCAGCCCCTCTTGGACACAGACTGCTCAGCCTTGGTGATCTAGGCACATCTTGTTTGGACTACTGCAATAATTCCATGTGGAGCGCTTTGGACTGCAGTTTGGAGCCTCTTTGGAAACTGCAAAACAGAGCGGATGGTGCCATATGTTTTGCAGTTTCCAAAGAAAAGGTCTTAACCCAGCTAAACTGGCTTCTGGTACATTTCTGAGCTCAGCTGGAAGTGTTGGTTTCAACTTTCAAAGCTCACAGGTCTATGGCATCTTAAAGACCATCTTCACCCATATGGAGCTGCTTGGATAGATAGTGAGATCTTCCTCTAACTCCCTTCTCCATGCTCCCCCTCCTTCAGAAGTGAGGAGGGTGATGAAAGAGGGCAGGGCTTTTTTAGTTGTACCATCCTGACTTTGGAATGCCCTCCCAACATCAAAACTGACATCTTTTTGGTACCACATGAAGACTTTTTTTTAAATTTACCCAGTCCTTTAAAGATATTTTAGAAATTTGTCTGGTATTTTGTTTTTATCTGAATCTCTCTGCTGATAGTTTTAGGATTTTTTGTTATTTATGTGATCTGATTCAACTGTGTTTTAACTTTGTATGTAGCTCTGGGAGCCCTCAGGCTAAATAGACCTATTAAATTTTCATAATAAATGAATGACTGGAACAAACAAGCAAGCTCATGTTTCACTTTTACTTGTACAACTTTCAAGGATTTCTGTGGCAGAAACATGGAAGCACCTTTTCATTTTTATTTTTTTTGGCAATGTTAAAAAGTAATCTTCATAATATTTTGTTGGCCCTCTATGCTATATAAGAAAAATGTCCATTTGTGGATAGAAACACAGATTTAATAGACATTATTCACCCATTTAAAAAAATGTAAATTAACTGGCCACTGAGATACAAGCAAAGATTTCGCAAAACATCTAAAAGCCACAATCATGCAATTACTTTAAAGGGGACCAACCAAAGTCCTAAGCAAAATGTTGAGGTCTGCAGATGAACAAACTTTTATTTATATATTTATCTATCATATTTTCATACTGCCTGATATATACATCTCTAGCAGTGTTTATAACTTAAGATGGTGTACAGGAGCATTTCTGCAGGCTTTAATTATATCAGCCTCACCAGGTGCTAAAGACACTGATGTCAGGATGAATGCTAGGCTTCTGGGCCAAAAAATAATGGCCAATTCCTCATTTTTAGAAAATATAAAATATATGCAGTTACTTTTCCATCCTCAGCACTTAAGTACCTTGTAATTCAGAGAACTGCAGTAAAAGAGAAAAAGAATCCCTGTCCAGTCATTCTTCCAAACCCAGCCTGCTGATCATGGAATCGGGCATGCTCACGCTTAGGGCATTCACCTCTTCAGATGCATGCCCTAAACATGAAGAGTGGAGATGGGAGGGTGACTGACATGCTGGAGATGTGCCAGGGCAGGACTCCAAACCTCCACTGCATGCTGTAAGCGTCTACAGCAAGGGTTTGAAAGAACAACTGAGCAGGGCTATAATAGTCCTCATATTTGTGAACTTGCAGATGAAATGTAGGTGCTGAACCAGGTACAGAGTCAAAAGAAGCCAAACTGGGCAT
This sequence comes from Hemicordylus capensis, assembly GCF_027244095.1. NCBI lineage: Eukaryota > Metazoa > Chordata > Lepidosauria > Squamata > Cordylidae > Hemicordylus > Hemicordylus capensis. The sequence goes on along the minus strand of NC_069661.1, from coordinate 30,318,274 downwards.
AATTATCTAGTAGCTGAAAGGCATTTAACCCCCAGGAGTAAATTCCCATCTTCAGGTGGTAAAAGATCATTTTCCTCTAGTGTCAAAATCCCTCTTCTGTACAGCTAATTACGATATTCTCCAAAGCGCACAAAAATCACAGGCAGTGATGCAAGCTTTGGGGCTGTTATGCCACTCACAGCTCTTCCACAGCCGATTTGTTTTGCTTAACATCCAGAATTCTAAAGAACTTGAAAACTGGCTGCTTAGAGCTGCTCATCATAGGAGCATAAGAAGCTGCCTTATAGCAAGTTAGACCATTGGTCCAACTAGCTTAGTATTGTCTACACTGATTGGTAGTGGCTCTTCAAGAGACTCAGGGAGGAGTCTTTTCTAGCCCTACCTGGAGATGCCAGGGACTGAACTTGGGACCTTCTGCAGGCAAAGCAGATGCTCTACCACTTGAGCTACAGACCCATCGTTTTGGCTGTCCTGCTAACTGAGCAGAGTCACCTTTTTAAAGTGGTGATTCTCTTCATTGCGCAGGGGGAGAGCAACTGGCCCTATCCAACCCCAGCACAGTATCCCTCCAGTCTGTTACTGGTGTCTAACTTACATTTCTTTTTAGATTGTGAGCCCTTTGTGGACAGGGATCCATCTTTGTTTATTTTTTTATTTCTCTGTGTAAACCACTTTGGGAACTTTTGTTGAAAAGCGGTATATAAATATCAGTAGTAGTTGTAGTAAAGATATTACTGGATTGTGGTTTCAAAGTTTTCCTAATGGATCAAGATGGCTATGTACGATTTTTGTGCATAAAAGAAAGAAAAAGTAGTAATTGTTAACCTTGAAAATAATGCAAAGCTGGCCTCATCAGTTGAAAATTCCTATAACCAATTTTTAAATTGGGTCACTCACTCTCCAACAAAAGGCTGATATAAGAGCATAACTTCATCACATATTCACAACAGACTGAAATTTCAATAGCCACTTAGAATACAGAGGCAATCAGTTAAAATGCAGACACTACATTTCTTTTTCTAAAAGCGGAAACAGTGTGTGTGTTCGTCCATTCTAGCAGCATTGCACACACATATAGGAGGATCATTCTAGGAATCCAGCTTTTGGATGCAACTGAAAAATAGTCACATGAAATATTTTTATTTTTTTGCAAAATTCAGGAATCAGATTTGAGGGAGCAAGGGGCCCTGGGGATACCCGCAAGAGGAGGAATCCTGTTCCAGTTGTTTCATTCTAGCCTGCATCCTCTCCCTTTCTGGTGTTGCTACTATACGATTGCTTCTAAAGAACAAAAAGATTTATCAGAATCAAACATCTGTACTATTCTTCCTTCTTTCTTCATTTTGGTATTATCTCTTGGACTTCAAAATCTGAACTTTCGTGTGGTGTCCCTCAGGGCTCCATATTGTCTCTGATGTTGTTTAACATCTACATGAAACCTCTGGGAGAGATCATCAGGAGATTTGGTTAGGGTGCTATCAGTATGCTGATGACACCCAATTCTATTTCTCCATGTCAGCCTCATCGGGAGAAGGCATAACCTCCCTAAATGCCTGGAGACAGTAATGGGCTGGATGAGGGATAACAAACTGAGGCTGATTCAGATAAGACGGAGGTACTTATTGTGTAGGATCAGAACTCGGGAGACTATTTTGATCTGCCGGATCTGGATGGAGTCGCGGTTCCCCGGAAGGAACAGGTACACAGTCTGGGGGTGCTTCTGGATAGGAACCTCTCCCTGGTGTCCCAGGTTGAGGTGGAGGCCAGAGCTGCTTTTTATTGGCTTCGGCTTATACGTCAGCTGCATCCATTTCTTGAGATGAACCACCTCAAAACAGTAGTACATATGCTGGCAACCTCTAGGCTAGATTACTGCAATGCGCTCTATTTAGGGCTGCTTTGTATGTAGTCCAGAAACTGCAGTTGGTCCAGAATGCGGAGGCCAGGTTGGTCTCTGGGTCACTTAGGAGATACCATATTACTCCTTGGTCGAAAGAACTACACTAATTGCTAATACGTTTCCGGGCAAAATACATAGTGCTGGTTATTACCTATAAAGCCCTAAACAGTTTAGGCCCTGGGTATTTAAGATAATGTCTTCTTTACCATGAGCCCCACTGCCTGTTGATCATCTGGAGAGGCTCATCTGCGGTTGCTACCAACTCGTCTGGCAGATAGTTGAACAGGCCTTATCCGTTGCTGCCCCTGGACTTTGGAATGCGCTCCCTGTTGAAATAAGAGCCTCCCCATCTCTGGCACCTTTTTAAAAGGCACTGAAGACACATTTATTCACCCAGGCTTTTAATTAGAGTCATATTTTAAAAATTTTAATACTGGGTTTTAAATGTTTTAAATGATTTTCATTGTAAACTGCCCAGAAATGCAAGTTTTGGGCGGTATAGAAATATTTTAAATAAATAAATAAATAAATAAATAAATTTATTTTAGGGCACAAATAACACAATGATGGCATCTCTTTAAACATAGTGGGTACCCAGTCTTCAAAATTGCAAATGCCAGACTGCAGGGTGAATTACAGACACAGACCATTTTTCAGCACCTAGGGAGAACTAGCTCTCTGTCTGTCTCTCCTTCCTTGTCCTCCAGAGAGCCCTATGCTGATCCTTATGAGCTTGTTTACCTTCAGAGGCTACTTGCATGCTTCACTGATTAATGTATACTGTACTTGGACTGTGTAATGCTAGTTTTAAGATTTCATATATCCTCCACACAACTGATTTTTTAAAATCCAGATTATTTATTTTATGTACCCAGCACTATAGCCATGGAGTGAGGCAGTGTGCAAGAGCTTTGGCCTCCTCAAAGATTTTCCACTCTCCTTTCTGGGAGTTTGAGCTTTCCTCCCTATCTATTTTTCTTCTGAAGGATAAGGATAAATGAGCAAAACAGTATCCTGTACAACTGCTCAACAAAAAAATAAAATTGCACCCTCCTTTTAGTGTTCTTGCCAATCAGTGCAAAGGCACTGATATGGCTGTCAAGTCCTTGATACAAGAAGAAGAAGAAGAAGAAGAAGAAGAAGAAGAAGAAGAAGAAGAAGAAGAAGAAGAAGAAGAAGAAGAAGAAGAAGAAATTAAAATTCTATAATTCAGAGCTGGTCTTGTGGTAACAAGCATGACTTGTCCCCATAGCTAAGCAGGGTCTGCCCTAGTTGCATATGAATGGGAGACTTGATGTGTGAGCTCTGCAAGATATTCCCCTCAGGGGATGAAGCCGCTCTGGGAAGAGCAGAAGGTTTCAAGTTCCCTCCCTGACTTCTCCAAGATAGGGCTGAGAAAGATTCCTGCCTGCAACCTTGCAGAAGCCGCTGCCAGTCTGTGAAGACAATACTGAGCTAGATAGACCAATGGTCTGACTCAGTATATGGCAGTTTCCTATGTTTCCTATGTTCCTATGACTGGCAAACTTGGCTCTCCAGCTGTTGTTGAACTGCAGCTTCCATTATCCCCAGCCACAATCAGCCAAGGTTGCCTACGCCTTTATTAGACTGTGAGGCTCTACACATGATCAATGTGTAGAGCTCGACTGCTGGGCAGCCGGATCAGCCACCCAAATAAGCGGTGGCTTCAGTTGTGCCCAGCTGCAGCTCGCCGGGGAGCTCTGGGGGAAGGAGAGCACTGCTGTGCAGTGCTGTACGGTGCCCCGGACCCCCAGGAAGGCACTCGTGTGGTGCCTTCTTGGGGTCTCCCTCCCCTCTCCCCCTTACACTAAGTGTGTAAGCCAAGTTTGCCAGTCATAGGAACATAGGGAACATAGGAAACTGTCATATACTGAGTCAGACCCTGACACATGATTGCAAAAACAAGGTTAACAGAGTGCTCGCTCCATTAAGCTCATTTAAGGGGAGGGGTTGTTAGGTGGGCTAGCTGCTGTGGAGCCACCAGGCTCGCCCTCAAGCCCAGTGGATCCGACGATCACTGGAAACCGGGTTGGGCTCCCCTTCCAGTGATCATGGGAATAGCCTCCATCTGTACTTTGCTGTTTCATGTTGACTCCTCCCCCTACAATGCACCTTTAGCTTCCTGCGCCACAATATTGTTCGCAATGAGGTTTTTATACCTGAAGCAAAACTAGCATATCTGGAGAGGAATAATAATGCTGATTACGGTAATAATTTTGTCCCAGAACCTTGTAATGTAGTAGGAAGTCCAAATCTAAATTTTCAGACAGTGTCTATTAGCTTTCTTACTTTCAGGTTCTTTCCAATTTATTTTTATAATAATCTTCATGGTTCTTTACTCTGACAGGTGCAATGAGTCTATTGTCTCAGGTCAGTACATCCAAGAAAAGTGTTGCTAAATTGAAACCTCGGGGCAGATTTTGACCTCCTGGGAAGTTGGGTGGAAGATTTTCAAACAAATTTTGTCATTAGGCGGATTATACCACTGGCTCACCCCTTGGTCTGTGAATTCTTGCATTTCATGTGTCTGATAGCTACGTGGACTACTCTCAGAAAGAAAATTCCCAAGAGTAGAGTCTGAATCTTATATTCATATCATAATACTTTTTGCAAATTATTTCCTAACATGATATTTTAACATATAGCCAGTGTGGTGTAGTGGTTAGAGTGCCGGACTAGGACCGGGGAGACCTGAGTTCAAATCCCCATTCAGCCATGAAACCCATTGGATGACTCTGGGCCAGTCACTTCTCCCCTCAGTCTAACCTAGCTCACGGGGTTGTTCCGAGGATAAACACATAGCACTCTGGACTCCTTGGAGGAAGAGTGGGATATAAATGTAAAAATAAAATAATAAAATAAATTATCATTTAAACAAAAAGATTTTCTCACCATATTTCACATTCTACCTGAAACATATAACCAATTTCCTGGATTTGTTAATTGCATGCCTAATTCCATTCTTTACATTTTTTTTATTTTAGCCCAGTGACATGACTCCCACTTTAAATGGAGATCCACAAGGCAAGCAATTTGCATGAGACTGTCCATTCCTCACATGGTAGCAACAATTTCATTCTCACGATCAAATAGCATCCTTAGCGGTGGGGAGGTTACCTGAAATCACTCCAGCTGTACAGGAAGGCACTTTATTTATATATCTTGCTAGGTGGATGCATTTTCCAGCAGCAACCACATCAATGATCATATGTGTGAATTGGGCCTAAAATCTCACAGGATAAAAGAATATTAATTATTCTTATTCTTTTTCTATGTGAACCATTTTCATAACCACTTTTTGAAGGGAAACCTGGGGTAAGACCAGTTTTTTTCATGAGAGATGCACTCAGCATTCCCTCTAACAGGGAATTCCAGATGTTGTTGACTACAGCTCCCAGCATCCCCAGCTGTGATAGCCTTTGACTAGGAATAATGGGAGTTGTAATCAACATCTGGGATTCCCTGTTAGAGGGAACACTGGATGCACTGATTCCTTTCATTGGATCCCAGAGTGGGAAAGCCTTTCCCCTTTTTAATCACTATAAAATCATTATAAATTCGGGGCCAAGAACTCCACCATTTTGTCACCAGTACAGTCATGAGTTGCCACTAACCAGACACCATGTCACCAGCTGCTACTAGTGTCCAGAAATGGAGACGCTGTAGAGATTGATGCTCTCTCAGCCAAGGACCTGCTATTGCTAGACTAAGGTAAAACTCAGTGTTAGTTCATGTTTTTGTATTTTCTTTTTACTTCCTGCGTGCCTTTCTTTTCTTCCATTTCCTCCTATTTTCCACAATTCCGTATTCTGTTTGCAACCCTTGTTTCTTAATAAAGTTCATATACTTAAAAGAGGCTTCAGTCTGGTTTAAAGGGTTCTGTAGGGCTACTTGCAAAACTCTTCCCCATGGGCCTCATAAGGTCATACACTACTTTTGACTTGTTTTCAGAATAATACATTGTTGACTAGAGCTGGGTTGTGTGGACTCCAGCTGTACAATGCCTACAAGTCCCAAGGCAGACAGTTCTAGGCTTTTGAAGCTGTGTCTAAGTCTGGTCAGTGGATCAGTCTTCAACTGGTGGCAGCCTACCTCGAAGGAGAGTGGTGGGCTCCTAGATTGCAATCAGAGCAATCTCTCTCCTGGAGGTAGATCCAAGGAAAGCACAGAGTAACCCCCATCTTGTAAGAAAAGTGCAGTACCAACCAAAAACACAGCATGTGGAAGGAGGTCCTAGAGTTTAGTTTTTTGTTTTTGGCCAATCCACCATGTTGATTCAAACTGACAGGCACTCAAGATATAGGCAACACTTTTTGTAATCCATGTGCCAACGGATGCAATGGAGGGGGTCCTAAGTAAGAATCACCAAAAGCAAACGGAAGGTAGGCTTCATTAGTTCTACTTAGAACTACTTTTCTTTAAAATAAAATTTTAAAACTACCACAAACAACATATTAATCTCTGTCTCATACTGTACATATTCCTCCACAAGAGTTCAAGGTGTTAACCATGAATGATTATCCCATTTTATCTTCACACTTTGAAGTAGGTCAGATTGAGTGTGAACACAGGAACAGAGGAAGCTACTTTATACCAAGTCAGATAATTCGTCCATCTAGCTCAGTATTGTCTACATTGACTGCCAGCAGCTCTCCAAAGTTTCAGAGAGGAGCCTCTCACAGCTCTTCCTGGAGATGCCAGGGAGTGAACCTGGGACCTTCTGTATGCAAAGCAGATGCTCCACCACAGAACCTCTCCTCTTGGAGAGGAGAGCTGGTCTTGTGGTAGCAAACATGACTTGTCCCCATAGCTAAGCCGGGTCTGCCCTGGTTGCATATGAATGAGAGACCAGATGTGTGAGCACTGTAAGATATTCCCCTCAGGGGATGGAGCTGCTCTGGGAAGAGCAAAAGGTTCCAAGTTCCTTCCCTGGCTTCTCCAAGATAGGGCTGAGAGAGATTCCTGCCTGCAACCTTGGAGAAGCCACTGCCAGTCTGTGTAGACAATACTGAGCTAGATAGACCAATGGTCTGAGTCAGTATATGGCAGTTTCCTATGTTCCTATGAACTGCAGCTCCATGTGGATCTATTCAAACATCACAGCAAACCATGGTTAAAGAAATATGGCAAGCTAGCTGAAACCGCACAGATCATCTTCCTCTTCCGCTCTTCTTCCCTATCTACATATGGAATCCCCACTGCCCAATCACTATGGTGCTTCTGTTCTGTTTCCTCCGACTGGTAAAGCACTTTATGGGCAGGGCTTGCCATGTACGAGTATATTATATATACACTAGCTTAACCCATATATGTTTGTGTGTGTGTGTGTGTACACACACACACACACACAAGCTTAACCCACGCAGAGCATCTGCGTGCTAGTACCCGAGTACTTGATTGCTCCCCTCACCCCCTGCCACAGCCACCCTCACCTCAGAGATCTCGCCACCCTCATCTGAGCCGCACTCCTGCTCCTCCTCCTCCATCCCGTTGCTTCCATCCCCCTCACCCTTCTTGGTCACTCCTCCATTCCTTTACTCCATCCCCCTCACCCCTCTTGGTCATGGCTGCAGTGTTGTTGGCCCCTATTGGCCAAGCTGCAGCCCCCTATCCCTAGATACTTCCCCACCCTCACCTGAACCCCACTCCTGCTCCTCTCCACAGGAGCAGCAGCAGCGGTTGACCGGGCCCTTCCTCACTGTCGCCACTGCCATGGCCACTTGTTCCCCTCAGGCTGCTGACATACCTGGGCTTATCCCCTGCTTGCCCACCTGCCTTTGCCAATGGCATCGGTAGCCCCAAACAGCAGCAGTGGTCAACTGGGCCCTTCCTTGCTGCCAATAGGCACCACCATGGCCATTCGTTCCCCTCAGGCTGCTGACAGGTCTGGACCTGTCCCTCGCTCTTCCTTCTTTCTCTATTCCCCTCCCTTCTTTTTCCTCTCTCTCCCCTCACTTCTTTCCTTTCTCTCTCTCTCTCTCTCCCTCCCTGAGTTAAAAGATCTTGTTCATCTTGTTTTCTCATCTAATTCACACAATGGCAGCCTCCTTCTCTTGAAGAGGTTCCTCCGTCATGACCCCTCTCCACTATATATATATATACATACATATATACATATATACGTATATCTGCTACAGTCAAGAACATCTTCCAACCAGTAACAGTTGCATTTCATCAGACCTTAATTATCACAGGCTCCTCCCTCTATCTGCATATGGAAACCCCACTGCCCAATCACCACAGTGCCATAGGCTCCTCTCCCCTATCTGCATATGGAATCCGCACTGCCCAACCACCACAATGCCACGGGCTCCTCCTTCCTATCTGCATATAGATTCTCCACTGACCAATCACATCTCCACTGACCAATCACATGACTGTTCACATGTTCTTCCACTCATGAACTCTCGCGAGAGCTGCCACACACGGGATTAGCCAAGGGTACGCCTTAGAGAATTAGATAGATAGATAGATAGATAGATAGATAGATAGATAGATAGATAGATAGATAGAGCAAACCATGGTTAAACGTGGCTTGGTGTGCTATCTGAACAGGCCAATCAGAATCAGAAGCCAGAGTTTGAAATGGATTTGCAAACCATGATTTGGCATGATTTTGGCATGAATCAACAAAACATTGTTATGGTCCTTGTTCTACCCCAGAGGCTGCTACATCACAGAAATGAGAGAGCTGAGCTAACAAAACAAAAAAGCAGCTCTCAGTCATGCTTTGTTTGTAGGCTTGGAAGCTCAGACAATGACTGGGGTTCAAAACTATGTCTAGTGTAAACTTGGTATGATGCCTCAATTGAGCCAAAGTCACTCAGTAAGCTTCTTGGTTGAGTGGGCATTTGAATGCAGGCCTCATTTATCAACATTTAATCTCTTTTTAAAAATTAAATTTAAATTTCTACCCATTTAACCACACCTTGACAAATTTTGTTTGAATCTAGGGGTCAACCCTAAAATTAAGAGCTAGATAATGATGGAAATATACCTGATCATGTGCATGATCCCTACTGGCCTGCCTCTATTTTCGGCAGCAAGCCAGGGAGAAAGAGTGGTTGTGTGGAGCGGATGCAATACTAAAAGCAGCCACTCTGCTGCTCACGTGCTGCATTCTGGGTCCATGGAGGACCCAGCATGAGCTTCCCCCTCCCACCGGCACTCTGCCAATCACCGCCCTGGTGTGTGTGTGCAGGCGTGCGATCAGCAAAGATTTGTTTCTCAGCTGATCATCTGCAGGGAGGCAGATAGGAGCCTGCCTCACTCCCTGCCCGCTCCATCACCCAAGTAAAAGAGGTCATGTGAACAACCTTATTATGTGGGGAGGATAAATGGGCTTCTATCTATCTATCTATCTATCTATCTATCTATCTATCTATCTATCATATTTTTACACTGCCCAAAACTTACATCTCTGGGTGGCTTACAACAAGATTAAAAGTAAAACATTAATTAAAAACAAAAACAAAAAATTTAAAAGCAAGAAATTTAAAACAATTTAAAATTTTAAAACAATATTCTAAAAACAACATTAAAACAATTTAAACAATATCAGTTAAAAAGTCTGGGTGAAGAAATGCATCTTTAAAGACTTTTTAAAAGATGTCAGAGATGGGGAGGCTCTTATTTCACTAGGGAGCGCATTCCAAAGCCTCGGGGCAGCAACGGAGAAGGCCCGTCCCTGAGTAGCCACCAGACGGCCGGTGGCAAATGCAGACGGACCTCTCCTGATGATCTCAATGGGCAGTGGGGTTCTTTTTAGAATGTGAGCCCTTTGGGGACAGGGAGCCATCTTATTTGTTTTATTTCTCTTTGTAAACCGCCCTGAGCCATTTTTGGAAGGGCGGTATAGAAATCGAATTAATAATAATAATAACAACAACAACAACAACAACAACAACAAAGAAGACGTTCTCTTAAAAACCCAGGTCCCAAGATGTTTAGGGCTTTATAGGTTATGACCAACACCTTGTATTTTCCCCGGAAACATACTGGCAGCCAGTGTAACTCCTTCAATACGGGAGTAATATGGTTTCTCCTGGATGACCCAGAGACCAGCCTGGCTGCTGCATTCTGGACCAACTGGAGTTTCCGGACTACGTACAAAGGCAGCCCCATATAGAGTGCATTGCAGTAATCCAGTCTGGAGGTTACCAGCAGATGTACCACTGTTTTGAGGTCAATCAGGGACAAATAAAAATATTATTACATAACTCTACCTCTTAAAATACCATGGCTCCCTGGCGCCTGGGATTTGTCAAGCCCTACTAAACCACAATGAAGTATCATATATCAGCGGCTGACATCCTAAGTTTACTCAAGGAAGTCCCATTCAAATGAAAAGGGCAAGCTAATCATACTTAACTTGTCCTTTTAACATCAATGGGACTTCCTCAATTAAATTTAGTCAGCACATCAGCCAGTGTGATTTTAGCAGCCTAATTTTATAGGCTATTATAAGGTCTCAAGAAAATGAAATCTTCAAAAGGTCATGAGAGAAACAGGCTGCAAAGCACATTCAGATCAACATGCCACAGCTACAACTGTCAACTGCAGATCTCCTAAGATGACAGGCATGCACACCTTAAAATATTGATGGCAATGTAAGAAAAGCAACTACCATATAAAATGCCGGCTTTTGCAGATTAGGACACTCATGCTATTGATCCCACTTAATATCCCTTCTTTTCTTGCATCCTGCTCCCAACACTTATTGATGTGCCAGAGTCCTCCAGACAAATTTAAATTCTGGGATGTTATAGTCTTGACAGCTGAGCTGTTCCCTGACTTCCATGTAGAACAGATAGCTGCTTGCCCTTAAGAGCCAGCTGTTACAGATTGAACCGACAACTGAAATTGTTAAAATGCCAAGCGGTAACAAACTAGAGCAAATAAGGAAACAGATAACTATTTTCAACAGCAAAATGTAACCCATGTACAAACAGGGTACGCTACTAAACTATGCAGTACAGACATTTGTACATGCCTGCAATGTGCTTACTCAGGGAGATATATGTGCATGTTTCTCTACCTTAATTTTTTTAACCCAACAGTGCATAAACTCAGTGATTCAGCTTTTGGTATACATAGAATATACATCTTGGTATACATACATAACTTGTATCTCTCAGCCTAACCTACCTCACGGGGTTGTTGTGAGGATAAAAATAACCATGTACACTGCTCTGAGCTCCTTGGAGGAAGAGCAGGATATCAATGTTAAATAAATAAATAAATAAATAAATCCTGTTCATTTAGGCTGATGGAAACAACCATGCATCCTTAAGAACATAAGAACAGCCCTGCTGGATCAGGCTCAAGGCCCATCTAGTCCAGCATCCTGTTTCGCACAGTGGCCCACCAGATGCTGCTGGAAGCCACAGGCAGGAGTTGAGGGCGTGCCCTCTCTCCTGCTGTTACTCCCCTCCAACTGGTACTCAGAGGCACCCTGCATCCTTGTCATGGAAAAATAGACATCTGTTATTATGAACCTGAATTTTGGATTTCTCTTGGTAATAATGAAGCTACTTTTCTATACAAAGCCCCAAAGTCTCTTTGTTCTGTATAACAAACATGGACTGAACAAGCTCAAGCAACAAAGTTGTGCAACATATTACCATTCTCTTTTTGTCTCATATCAAAGACTTTCCAACATAGATTTGTTTTTTGTTTTTCCACATCTCTCAAACATGTCTTAACTGCCCAGGTAAATAAACCACCAAAGAAAGATACTAAGCATCTTGAGAAAGTGCTTTTATTTAAAGGCCTCATGGACAAAACTATTTATGGTGTAAGGCAGGAGGGTTTCATTTATTTATTTTAACTTCAAAGTTTTCTGCAGAGCTTAACTCTTAATTATGAAATCATTTCTCTCTCTCCATCCCCACCCCCGCCACAATGTTTGTCACTAAGTCTGGAAATTCTGCCAAGTGTCCATTGTCTGGTTCCTAAATCTTTGGTCTGCTCCTAGTGCCAAAGAAAGTTTGTCCCATTATTATAATGGGAGCTATTTGCTTCTCTATGGTGCTAAGCCTTTTCCAGTATACTAAACACTGACACTTTAAATATTTAGCATCCATACCACTCATTTCCCCCCAATCATATTTCCTTTGCCTGTGCTGTCTCTTGTTAGACAGACAGACAGACAGACAGACACACACACACACACCAATTAATGGCTGAAGTATGTGTGTTCCGCGTTTGAGTCAGAAGCCTGCCCACAGCTGTCACAGCCCTGGATCACGAAACACATACGAATGCAACAAGGATCCTGTCACTTTTGCCATTAGAAAGAGAACACCCATCTGCTGTTCCCTGCAAAATTCCTGAAGACTATGTGTGTGTGTATGTATGAAAGAGAAACTGCCTCATTATGGACTTTTTGTTTGGAATAGACAGCACTACTAAAAAAAAAAAAAGGAGGGGGGCGGGAGCTAAAAGGTAATGAGCCACTAGGGAGACAAAGTAGGAGAAGGGCAGGTGAAAATGTATCAAACCAGACTCAGTTCCACTATCACTGCGTAGAAAAGGATCTAACAATGTATAAGAGAACATTAAGTGGCACAGTGGGGGAATGCTTGATTAACAAGCAGAAGGTTGCCGGTTCAAATCCCCGCTGGTACTAAATCGGGCAACAGCAATATAGGAAGACGCTGAAAGGCATAATCTCATACTGCGTGGGAGGAGGCCATGGTAAACCCTTCCTGTATTCTACCAAAGAAAATCACAGGACTCTGTGGGCACCAGGAGTCGACATCAACTTGACGGCACACTTTACCTTTAAATGAACCTTTAGGTCTAGGAATGTGCATTTAAAATGGACAGTCGAGCTTGTTTGTTTTGATGAAACAGCTCAATACGTTTTGAGTGTTTTGGCCATAGGGAACAATGGGAAAACTCGAAACACCCCATTGTTCCCAATAGGTAGCTCCTAGGGACAACAAAGTGGGTTGGGTGGTAGGGCGTGATGAGTGCTACCTACATCCAACCCACAAAAGAAATTGGTAAGCGGGTGATTTTTAACAAATCAAATGGTTTTAATCAAAGTCCAAACAGTGAAAATTAAAGTTAAAAGTGCAGCTGAAGTTTCATCTCAGGAACATAAGGGACAGGCTATAGAAAACGCTAGGAATCTAGCAGAAACAAATGGGTAGAAATTTCCCTCAAGATGAACGGGAGATCCAAATATGTGGCAGTTTTACCTGTGCTTACGAACCCCTTTATTTAAAACAACTTTATTAGGTAGTGTAAGAAACGTTTAAGAACACATGGGATCAAGGCTAATGTAGTATGCATAACTAACAAGACTTTGAAACAGCCATTAGTAAGAATGGTTTCTCAACCACCGGTCCCTGAACCGCTGCTGGTCCCCGGAGGGTTGAGTGCCGGTCCATGACTTTGAGTCAAACCCACTCCCCGCCCCGCAAAACAACAACAAAACAACTCCGATCATGCCTGGTAAAATCCTTCAACTTTGCAGTGGCACAAAGCAAACAGAAGAGAGTATCACACAGGTGCCTGCCTTCCGCCTTGTCTTTGCCCTGCTGCACATGCTGCTATCCTACTGCGTGCACTTGAGGCTACCAATTCCCACTTGGAAGGCTCGTGGAGGAGAGGTGCCCTTGTGTAAGTCCCAAGCGACTGTCTGGTAGAAAAGCAAAAATACAAAAGAAAGGTGGTGGAGGGGAGGAGAGAGAGAGAGGGTTCTCGTCAAAGGTCTCCCTTTGACAATAAAAATACAAAAGAGGTGTGGTGGGGAGAGAAAGAGAGGAGATTCTCACCAACAGTCTCCCCCTCTCTTTCCTGGAGCAGCTTGGAGGTGCAGGAAGAGAGGCTGCTATATGGGGGCCAGATGCAGAAAAGCCATGCAAAGAGCGAGGGGGGAAGGCTCGCAGCCGCTGGGATACACGGCAGAGGCGACAGATGAGGAGGCGAGCAGAATTTCATGCTTTGCCCAGCGCTGGGGCGTTAGGTTGCTCTCACTGTGGTTGCTTGGCTCGGATCCCCAGCTTTGAGTTGGGCAACGCTGTACACATTAGGGGTGTGCAATTCGGGTTTTCGGTGATTCGGTTCGGGACCCGAACCGAATCACCCCCGTTCTGTTCTGTGCCCGAATCTGGGCTACCCGAATCACCCCTGATTCGGTTCGGATTTTGAGATTTTCAATGAAACACCATGAATCCACTCTAATTTGCTATCATAGAATCCACACTCAGAATACCTCTGAAACAACAGAACCCTGTACCCCATGGGTTAGAAACCCATGGCGGTGGTTGGCACCCTATGTGCACTACACTACCACTCACTCCGGGCCACCCCAGCACCCCCAAGTGCAGTTATGGGGCTGCTGAAAGCTCCATGTATACCCTATGAGGAAAAACCTTAAAGACGCGTAAACTTTAACAATTCCCCAAAAATCAGCCCTCTGCCCAAATCCTTTGAAAAAATTCAGGTAGCTTCCTTGACCCTACCTGGCACTACCACCAACCCCACACTGCTCTAGGCCACCCCTTTGCCCCCTGCGTGAAGCTATACATTTGCTGACACCTCAATGCTTCTTTATGGGGGAACCTTAAAGATGTGTAAACTTCAACAATTCCCCCAAAATCAGCCCTCTGCCCAATCACTCTGAAATTAGGGTGGTAGCCTCCACCCATTAGGCACTACCACCCCACCCCACTCTTTTTGCCCAGATCCCACGCTATGTCCCTGAACTGCCCCAAAGATACTAAAACTTCAAAATTTTCCCCAAAATCAGCCCTTTGCCCAATTCCCCTGAAATTTGGGTGTTAGCCTCCATCCATCAGGCACTACCACCCCACCCCACTATTTTGCCCCTGGGACCCAAAATTCGAGCTGACGCCACATCAGACCTTTTTGCATTCAAATCAATGGAGGCAAAAAGGCGGGAAATTCAAAGAGATGTCATCCCGAATCACCCGAATTTTTCAAGCACGAATCAGGGGTGATTCGGCTCGGCCCCGTAAAATATTGGGGGACATCGGGGGTGATTCAGTTTGGACCCGAATCACCCGAAATTGCTCGTTTCGGGCACAGATCAATCTGTGCCCGAAATTTTTTGCACATCCCTAGTACACATAACCAGGGAGAAGGAGGAGGAGAGGAAAGAAAAAAGGGGGGTCCCAGCAGACCCTCCCACACACACACCACACGTGAAAGGGGATGCGCGGCTGGGCTGGAGTGCCTCTCGGTGTCCTTGGGGGTTGCTCTCACTACTCCAGCACTCTCTTTCTTGCAGGTCTGGCTTGCACGCCTTTCTGTCTGTCTCCCCCTGCCCTGCTCCTGGCGGCAGCTGCTCTGGCTCTGCTTTTTGGCATCTGCAGCTGCCCTGCTCCTCCTGCTGCTGCTTCCGCTGTATGACAAAATGTTCATGAAGATCGTGGCTACCCTCCATCTTCCAGATTCCATGGATGTTGCTTAACCCTTTGTTAGATGTATTTATTTGCCAGATTACTTTCTTTTTCCTTCTCTTAATGCCTTTCATTTCATTCACCACTATCTCCCATTCATTTGGAAACCATAGTATGCACACAATTTACCCAAATCAAAGCACAGCAATAGCACATGTACACTTTGGCTTTTTCCATGTCAAGATTCTTTAACAGTCAGCAAAAATTATATCAGCTTTGGATACATCAGCTCTCTTTTTGGGTATAATATCACCCTTATGGTGAAGACATATGAAGACATAATGGAGACATATTTGTTCACCCAGGCTTTCTTATTATTTTAATTGTAAACTATCCAGAGATGCAGGTTTTGGGCAGTATAGAAGTCTGTTAAATAAATAGATAGATAGATAGATAGATAGATAGATAGATAGATAGATAAACTTAAACTTGGAACCCCTTTACTAACTGCTGGTCCGGGAAACTGCACACAAAGAATGTAGCGGTCCTTGAAACTCTGCACGAAGAATTTAGCAGTCCTTGACTCCGAAAAGGCTGAGAAACACTAATCTAGACTATAAAATAAAAAGTGTGAAATTAAAGTCTGCCTGGTCTGTGAAAATGGGGAAGGGATCTACAAGCAAAAACAAGTTATTTACAAAATTACCTGTACAGAATGTGGTGAAAACTATATAGCAGAAACAGGAAAACATTTGGTTACTAGATTCAAAACACTTAGCAGATGCCAAACATATAAATAGGAAAAGGTCATGGCAAGTTCATTTGAAAAATAAACACAATGGAAAAACAATGGGGCTATTCTTACGATCACAAAAATCAGGCTAGGAAAATCCTAGCCTGATTTTTGTGATCGTCAGAACCACCGGGCTCGCAGCCGAGCCTGGTGGTTCTGGAGCAGCTAACCCGCTCCTGTAGCCCGCCCCTTAGCCCGGGTTTGCGGCGCAAGCGCTCCGCAAACCCGGGCTATCTGCTCGTGAGTAGCCACAGCGCAGCTCTGCACCGCGGCTACTTGTGAGTAGACCCCCGGCCGGGAGGCTTAAAAGCAGCCTCCCAGCTCAGGGGTCTCCCCAGTATGCCCTGCGTGCTCTTAATAAGGGATTATTAAGGAGAATATTATTAAGGAGGTTGTACATCATCCAGAGCCTTTGGATGGGGTGGTTCATAAATGTAATATACAAACATACAAACAGAGGTAGCAGAGAACCTAAGTGAGTTATTTGCATCTGTCTTCACGGCAGAGGATACTGGAAATATACCTGTTCCTGAACGAGGCTTTTCAGGGATGGAGACTAAAGAACTGAGTCAGATAGAAGTGACAAGAGATAGCAAATTGCCAGGGCCAGAAGGCATCCATCCAAGAGACCTTAAAGAACTCAAACGTGAAATTGCCGGCCTCCTTGCTAAAATATATAACTTATCCCTGCAATCAGGCTCTGTACCGGAGGACTGGAAAGTAGCAAATGTAGCACCAATTTTCAAAAAGGGATCCAGGGGCAATCCAGGAAATCACAAGCCACTTAGATTAATCTCTGTTCCAGGCAAATTGATGGACAGCATTCTCAACGATAAAACTGTTAAGCACACAGAAGAACAGGCCCTGCTGGGGGAGAACCAGCATGGCTTCTGGAAAGAGAAATCTTGCCTCATGAACCTTTTAGAGTTCTTTGAGAGTGTCAGCAAGTGTGTAGATCAAAGTGATCCAGTTGACACAGTATACTTGGACTTCCAAAACGTTTTCAACAAAGTTTGTCATCAAAGACTCTTGAGAAAACTTAGCAGTCATGGGATAAGGGGACAAGTACATGTGTGGATTGTGAACTGGTTGAGAGACAGGAAACAGAGGGTAGGTATAAATGGAGAGTTTTCACAATGGAGGGAAGTAAGAAGTGGGGTCCCCCATGCCAGGCCTTGGAGAGGCCATTTGTGCATGTGTGGCAGGCAAAATGGTCGCCGCGCCAGTATACGGAGGCCCAAATGGGTCAGAAAGTGCAGCGGGCCGAACAGGCCACGGCGGTGATTACCGAGGCTGATGGGGGGGAGGCGGAACCTTCACGGACACACACACCCACAGCCTTTAGGAAGCCCCCCGAAGGGACTAGAGGTAATTTCCCCCCCATTTTTAAAAAAAATCAGGAACGGGGGGGGGTGTTGTTCGGTCCCAGTCCGGACAGAATGGGGTGTGTGTGTGTGTGTGTGTGTGTGTGTGTGTGTGTGTGTGTGTTCAACCCCAAACCATCAAACCCTCAAACCAAACCACAGAACCCCCGAACTGATTCGCACATGCCTACATTGCAGGTCACACGCTTGATCTGGTCTTTCACTCTGATCAGGGTGGTGTTCCGTGGGTGGGGACTCCTGTAATTTCCCCATTGTCATGGATGGAGCACCATCTATTTAAAGTTGGACTCACAGTCACACCGCACCTTTGCAGGGGCGAGGAGCCCATTAGTATGGTCCACCCGAGAAGGTTATTGGATCCAATAGGGTTCCAAGAAGCCTTGGAGGGATTTAGTTTTGGCTCTGCTAGTGATCCTGTTGATGATCTGGTGGAAAACTGGAACAGCAAGCTCACCAGGGCAGTAGACATGATCCCACCTAAGTGTCCTCTCTAACCTGCTACAAAATTGGCCCCTTAGTATACGGAAGAACTACAGGGGCTGAAATGGCGAGGTAGATGACTGGAGCAAAAGTGGAGGAAGACTCGCACAGAATCTGTCGAATCCGACAGATTACAACATAGAGCACATCTGAAGATCTATGCTCTGGCAATAAGGGCGGCAAAGAAGCGATTCTTTTCGGCCCGTACTGCATCCGCAAGTTCAAGTCCCGCGGAGTTGTTCAGGGTTGTGAGACGACTAATGAGTGCCCCTCCTCCTTTGAATCAGAATTTGGAACCATCTATTACCCGCTGTGCCGTGTTTAATGATTTTTTTGGTGGATAAAATCTCTCGTATTTAGGACCACTTGGATTTAGACCCCACAATTATTGCAGTGCCCAAAGACTCCTCTTATGTGGTTAGGCTGGATCAGTTTCAGTTTGTGACTCATGAGGATGTGGACAAGCTGCTTGGAGCGATGCAGCCTACCACCTGTTCTCTTGACCCTTGCCCAACATGGCTAATACTATCTGGCAAGGAGGTTGTTGTAGAAGGCCTAGTAGAGATTATAAATGCTTCTCTGAGAGATGGCAGGATGCCTCTTTGTCTTAAGGGGACAATTATTAGACCACTATAGGCCTGTCTCCAACCTTCCGTGGCTGGGCAAGGTAATTGAGAAGGTGGTGGCCTCCCAACACCAGGCAGTCTTGGATGAAACTGATTATCTAAACCCATTTCAGACCAGCTTTTGGGTGGGCTATGGGGTTGAGACTACCTTGATTGGCCTGATGGATGATCTCCAATTGGGAATTGACAGAGGAAGTGTGACTCTGTTGGTCCTTTTAGACCTCTTGGTGGCTTTTGATACTATCGATCATAGTATCCTTCTGGAGTGTCTGAAGAGGTTGGGGTGGAAGGCACTGCTTTGCAGTTGTTCCACTTTTACCTCTCAGGAAGATTCCATATGGTGTCCCTCGGGAACTGTTCTTCAAAAACTGAACTTTGGTATGGTGTTCCTTAGGGCTACAATGTTGTTTAACTTCTACATGAAACCGCTGGGAGAGATCATCAGGAGATTGGGTGCAGGGTGTTATCAGTATGCTGATGACACTCAAATCTTTTTCTCCATGTCAACATCAGGAGAAGGCAAAACCTCCCTCAATGCCTCCCTGGAGGCAGTGATGGGCTGGATGAGAGGTAACAGGCTGAGGCTGAATCCAGATTCAGTACCAGATGGAGGTACTTATTGTGCAATGTCAGAACTCGGGAGATTATTTTGATCTGCCAGTTCTGGATGCGGTCACACTTCCCCAGAAGGAACAGGTATGCAGTCTGGAGGTGCTTCTGGACACAAAACTCTCCCTGGTGTCCCAGGTTGAGGCAGTGGCCAGAGGTGCCTTTTATCAGCTTCAGCTGATACGCCAGCTGCATCAGTTTCTTGGGATAAATGACCTCAGAACAGTAGTACATCTGCTGGTCACCTCCAGACTTGACTACTGCAATGCGCTCTATGTGGGGCTGCCTTTGTATGTAGTCTGGAAACTGCAGTTAGTCCAGAATGCGGCAGCCAGGTTGGCCTCTGAGTCATCTCGGAGAGACCATATCACTTCTATCTTAAAAGTTCTACACTGGCTGCCGATAAGTTTCCGGGCAAAGTACAAGGTTTTGGTTATAACCTAGAAAACCCTAAACAGCTTGGGCCATGGGTATTTAAGAGAACGTCCTCTTGGGATGAATCACACCACCCACTGAGATCATCTGGAGAGGTTCGTCTGCAGTTGCCACCAGCTTGTCTGGGGGCTACTCGGGGACGGGCCTTCTCCATTGCTGCCCCGAGGCTTTGGAACACACTTCCTGCTGATATAAGAGCCTCTCCATCTCTTACATCTTTTAAAAAGGCAAGATGAATTTGTTCACCCAGGCTTTTAATTAGATATTGCTTTAATTGTGTTTTAATAGTTCTAACATTTTAAACTTTAATTGTTGAAATGGTTTAATCTTTGTATTGGTTGTTTCTATTGTTTTGTTGTAAACCGCCCAGAGAACTTGTGTTTTGGGTGATATAAAAATGTGTTAAATAAATAAATAATAAGTGCAAAGTGATGCACATTGGGACCAAAAAACCCAACTTCAAGTATACTCTGATGGGATCTGAGCTGTCGGTGACTGACTAGAAGAGAGATCTTGGGGTCGTGGTGGACAGCTCGTTGAAAGTGTCGACTCAATGTGCAGCAGCTGTGAAAAAGGCCAATTCTGTGCTAGGGATCATTAGGAAGGGGACTGAAAATAAAACTGCTAATATTATAATGCCCTTTATACAAAACTATGGTGTGGTCACATCTGGAGTACTGCGTACAATTCTGGTCACCATAGAAGGACATTGTAAAACTGGAAAAGGTGCAGAAGAGAGCAACCAAGATGATTAGGGGCCTTGAGCACCTTCCTTATGATGAAGTACTACACCACCTGGGGCTTTTTAATTTAGAAAAAAGATGACTGTGGGGAGATATGATAGAGGTCTATAAAATCATGCATGGTATGGAGAAAGTGGATAGAGAGAAATTCTTCTATCTCTCACATAACACTAGAAGCAGGGGTCATGCCATGAAATTGACTGCCAGGAAATTTAGGGCCAACAAACAGAAGTATTTTTTCACAGAACTCATAATCAACTTGTGGAATTCTCTGCCACAAGGTGTGGTGACAGCCCAACAACCTGGATGGCTTTAAGAGGGGTTTGGAGGAGAGTCTACCAACTTCATGGAGGAGAGGTCTATCAACAGGTACTGGTAGGAAGGCTATAGGCCACCTCCAGCCTCAGAGGAAAGTTGCCTCTGAATACCAGTTGCAGGGGAGTATCAGCAGGAAAGAGGGCATGCCCTCAACCCCTGCCTGTAGGCTCCCAGTGGCATCTGGTGGGCCACTGTGTGGAACTGGATGCTGGACTAGATGGGCCTTGGACCTGATCCAGCAAGGAATGTTCTTATGTTCTTACCAATAGAGGCTAGCAATCCCACCAATCTTCTCTTCTTCATTTAACTGGAGCATGCTCAGTATGTAGCATTCCTGAGGTGAGCTGCCAGCTTTAAGGATGTCACAGCAACTCTATCTAGAACCAGGAAGAAAAAGAGCTGCTCCAGAAAGGGGTTGAGAAGGCCTGTAGAAATTGCTGTTTGTGTACCTGCTTTTTAGTTATTTGCATGTACAGTCATCCCTTGCCAACCAATCCCAATTGCAGTTTTGAGTATCCATGACAGGGAAATTGTGACTGTTCTCGTCAATCATGACCCGGGTATCCGTGGTTTGGTGAGATTTTTTTTTAGTGATGGGGGGGGAGAGGTGTTCCGCAATTTTGAGGGGTTCAGAGTTCAATCTGCTCATTCCTCTTGCTGACCCTGCCATCTTGTCATGATTTAAAGTGACTTTTAGTGGTTTGTGGGGGGGGGGGGTTCAAAAGTGCCTTCAAGCAATTTTGGGGGGTCCAACATTTTCTAGAGTTTCAATTTGCGGAATCCTCTTGCATATATTTTTGCTTATATATCCTCTTGCCTCTCCTTATAGGAGAGGAGAGCTGGTCTTGTGGTAGCAAGCATGGCTTGTCCCCATAGCTAAGCAGGGTCCACCCTGGTTGCATTTGAATGGGAGACTAGAAGTGTGAGCACTGCAAGATATTCCCCTCAGGGGATGGAGCCACTCTGGGAAGAGCAGAAGGTTTCAAGTTCCCTCCTTGGCTTCTTCAAGATAGGGCTGAGAGAGATTCCTTCCTGCAACCTTGGAGAAGCCGCTGCCAGTCTGTGAAGACAATACTGAGCTAGATAGACCAATGGTCTGAGTCAGTTTATGGCAGCTTCCTATGTTCCTATGTTGTTATTCTTGGTTATTTTAAAGGATTCCGGATGACATTGGGTAATTTTTTATTTTTATTTTTGTATTTCTTCTTTGATTTTTCAGTCTTTTCACAAGCGCAGTTCCCATAATCCTGTTTCTCATTGATTTCAATTGCTCACCAACCACGAATCTTCTAAGGGTTAGCTTGTGTCAGGATACAACCCTTGCAGCTGGTGAGGGATGACCGTATGTGTAAAATTCTTCCCTAGCAGTGGGGGAAAGTCAATTCCTTTAAGGGATGGTGAAATGTTGTTTTGCTCAAGAATTAGATTGGGCTTTTAAAAACCCACCTCTTCACTCTAACTTTTTCAGCTTTTTACATTTTTAAGTTTTAATGTTTTTGACTTTCAGACTGTCTAAAATTGTTTTAAGATTTTTGTGTATGTTTTAACTTGTTTTTATGTTATTGTTAACCGCCCAGAGACGAAAGTTTAGGGTGATGTACAAATTTGATTGAATGAATGAATGAATGAATGAATGAATAAATAAATAATAGGGAACCAATATAGCTGCCACAGAGATTCTTTAAAGGTGTTGTTTGTTAAGGAGTTTTGTAAAACTGATATCCAATTACATTGTATATGCGATGTCCAGAAAACTGCACTCCTGAGGTGAAATGTCTGCATAAGAATGATCCAGCAACTCAGTCTAACTACAGTGAGAATGGAGCTCTTCCATAGAGGGGTTGAGAGGGCCTGCAGAGATTATAGTTAATTGGCCTACTTTTAATTATTCACATAATTACAGCTGTAGCTCCAGTTTGGTAGACCTCAATTCCTAGAGAAGCTCACCACTGCTAGCTTTTGCTTGCCTTCAAAAAAAGACAAAAACATGTTTGTTTAATCAAGCTTTTAATCTCCTGTAAGAATTAACAGCAACCTGGTCAGACTTGCAAAGTTATTGTGCAGAGTTTTTATCTTGTTATGTCTATTGCTTTAATTGTTGGAAGCTGCCCTGGATTTAATGGTAAAAATACTCTCTATAAATAAAATATATTCCTCAAAGCAAGGTTAAGTTAATTGAAGAATTTATTTTATTCTTCACTACAATGCACCAGAATTAAAGATTTAAGTCTTCATGCAGGGCCCCACCTGGGGGTCTTTTCTTTAAACAAACAAAACAAAACTCCACTGACACAACCTTAAATCTTGTGAGGTAATGTAAAAAAGAAAAGAAAAAAACCAAACAAAACAAAGACAAAAACGGGAAGAACTGAGTGGTTCAGCCAATTATAAGTTTTCAGATCGGTGGTTCAGCTTACAGCTGACCATCTGGGACCATTAGCTGATGGGTATTTGTGAGTTTGGTCCCAGTAGGAAATGTTTCTGTACTTGGAATTAATATGCCAGCAGTCTCATTAGGAGGTCAGACTGGAAACTTAAGAATGAAATGATGCAACAATAATTAAGTACCTCAGAAGACAGATGTGGCCGACTTCTGGATTTTCAGGAGCCACTCTATTCTCCAGACAGTGGGTATGGAAGGATATTCTGTCATAAAGTCTAAACCTCATCAGCCCTGTAATTGCTTTGGAATCACTACAATTACATACAAAAACTGAGAGAGAGAGGGAATTTATTACAATTTCTTACAGTCTGAACAGACTCCCCACACACACACCTTTTAGTAGGCTTTCCAGTAGGCTTATGAGATCACCCAGCATTTTGTGTGTGTTCGGGTGTCCCAACCCCCCACCCCCGATCAACTTCGCAACACCTGGACCAATATGAACCAAATCAGGTACAATTGTAGGAACACATAGGGTAGTTTGTGATGCTAACTTGATAACTTGTGAACAGCCTAACCGATTTGAACCAAATTTGCTACAGCTGTAGGGACACATAGGGATGCCTGAATGGTGTAGTTTGTGATGATGTCACCCACCCTCATCCAAGATGGTGGATGCATAAACTTTTGAAGCACGAGTGCACTAACTTGAGGACTATCTAACTGATTTGAATCAAATCTGGAACAGCTGTAGTGAATGACACACAGGGACACCTCAATGGTGCAGTTTGTAATGAATGACATCCCCCCGATCCAAGATGGTGGACACATAGCACTTAGCAATAGCACTTACATTTATATACCGCTCTATAGCCGGAGCTCTCTAAGCGGTTTACAATGATTTTAGCATATTGCCCCCAACATTCTGGGTACTCATTTTACTGACCTCGGAAGGCTGGAAGGCTGAGTCAACCTTGAGCCCCTGGTCAGGATCGAACTTGTAACCTTCTGGTTACAGGGCGGCAGTTTTACCACTGCGCCACCAGGGGCTCATGACCTTTGAGGCACAAGAGATCTAACTTGTGGACCTGGATTTGCACCAAATTTAGTCCAAATGTAGAGACAGTGAAAGAAAAGTAGGCTGATTAGTTCTTACTAGAACAACTTGTTCCTTCTAAGTGAAATCATGAGCAACGTTTTAACCATGCACTGATTAACTTTGGCAAGGCTGAAAAAAGTCAACTATCTGCTTTAGCAGTTGGATGCAGCTGTCAGGCCACG
Source organism: Hemicordylus capensis (assembly GCF_027244095.1). Taxonomy (NCBI): domain Eukaryota; kingdom Metazoa; phylum Chordata; class Lepidosauria; order Squamata; family Cordylidae; genus Hemicordylus; species Hemicordylus capensis. The sequence goes on along the minus strand of NC_069661.1, from coordinate 30,293,924 downwards.
ATCCCTGCTCAAAGACGTATAAAGAACAAATGAACAAGAGAGCACTGATGAGCTGTGGGTGAATGGAAAACAAGTTAATGTAAGGTGCCAGGGTCGGAAGAAGATCCCAAATTATAACTTTAAGCATCTTAGCTCCGTATCACCAGAACTACATACCTGCTACAAGCCTTGCAGACTAAACTGACTCATGGGCACCATGTATGCTGCAACACAGGTTGACTCAGGACTAGGAACATTGCAAGCTGCCTTATACTAAGTCAGGCCATTGGTCCATCTAGCTCAGTATTGTCTACAGACTGGCAGCAGCTTCTCCAAGGTTGCAGACAGGAATCTTGGCATGGGTCTTGGCAGGTGTCATAGGAACATAGGAATCTGCCTTTTACCAAGTTAGACCATTTGTCCATCTAGCTCAATATTGTCTATATACAGACTGGCAGCGGCTTCTCCAAGGTTGCAGGCAGGAGTCTCTGTCAGCCCTATTATGGAGATGCCAGGGAGGGAACTAAGAACCTTATGCATACAAGCACTCTACCCAAAGAGGCCCCATCCCTTAAGGAGAATATTTCACAGTGCGCGCACACATGTAGTCTCCCATTCAAATGCAAACCAGGACAGACCCTGCTTAACAGAGGGGACAATTCATGCTTGCTACCACAAGATCAGCTCTCCTCCTCCTCAGTGCAGTCAGCTGATGCCAAGAACCAATTGGGCTCCACCAGTCATCATAAAACCCTAGCCGAAGAGCACAATTTTCAGCATCAGGTATGCATCTCATAGTCAGGCTAAGCTCCTCACCCTACAAAGCTGCCCTTAGAATCAGACCTCTTGTCTGCCTTGGACTACATTGCCCACTTCTGCCATTCTGATTTCAACTACTGCTTATGAAATGTAACCTTTTTTTGTCTTGGGCCATGTTGCTCACCTCTGATGCCACTATCAGAGGATAGGGAGGATGACCTCCCTATCAACCCTGAAACTTAAACCCATGGGATCTGACCCCGACCAACCACTCACAGTGGGTGAAAAATATGAAGAAGTTCTGTAGGAATGCAAGAGTACATGACAGAATGAAATCAGGAAGGGGATAAGTCAGAAGGAAAGGACTACCCATATTTACCTGAATACAAAACAACCCTGAATTTAACATGAACTCCAGTCACCTAATGACACAGCGGGGAAGCAGCCTGCTTAGAGAGCAGGAGGTTAGTGGTTCAAATCACCGCTGGTATGTTTCCCAGAATATGGAAAACTCCTGTATCGGGCAGCAGTGATACAGGAAGGTGATGAAAGGCATCATCTCATACTGCGCAAGAGAAGGCAACAGTAAACCCCTCCTGTATCCCACCAAGAAAACCACATGGTTCTGTGGTTGCCAGGAGTCGACACTGACTCGACGACACAACCTTTCCTTTCCTTTCCCTTAAAAATAGAGGCTAAATGCAGGTTATACCTTATTTACCCAAAAGGAACAGCAAAAAACCTAGAATTGGATTCAGGTAAATACAGTACCATACGAAGTATTAGAATGAGCTCTTTTGCTCTGATCACAGTTTGAAGAGGAAAGCATACCAATATATTTTTAGCCCTCATAATTAACCAAATATATCAAATAAAGTATTTTGAAAACCAACATCAAGCAAAAGTTTAGTCCCAAGTTAGGGTAACAATAATCTGGATTTATGTCTATCACAGCTTTCTGTGTTCTCCTTTCCTAATCCTCATTAGTCATTTTCAATTCCCAATGAACGTCAGCATTTGCTTTCCGCACAATCCACAAGGTAATTCATCTTAAAATCCAAATTCTGCTTTCCCTAGATTTTGTCACAGAACATATGAAGCTGTCTTATTAGGCAGAATGGAGTCAGTTGGCCCCTGTTAACTGAGCAAAAAGGAGCCTTTTTAAAGGTGGTGATTCTCATATTTCGCAGGGGGAGAGCAACTGGCCCTGTTCAACCCCAGCACAGCATCCCTCCAGTGGCTGTTGCTGGTGTCTACTTTATGTTTCTTTTTAGATTGTGAGCCCTGTGGAGACAACCATCTTATTTATCTACATAAACTGCTTTGGAAACTTGTTGAAAAGCAGTATATAGATAAAAGTAGTAGTAGCAGTGGTAGATAATTGGTCTATCTAGCCCAGGGATTCTCAGCCTTGGGTCCCCAGATGTTGTTGGACTTCATCTCCCATAATCCCCAGCCTCAGTGGCCTTTGGTTGAGGATTATGGGAGTTGAAGTCCAGCAACATCTGGGGACCCAAGGTTGAGAACCCCTGATCTAGCCCAATATCAAGTACAATGGCTGACATGTTCCGCAGCGTTAGCAGGGTTGAACTGGAGCTGCGTTGTCCCAAGAGACTGCCTTGGAGCTCAGCCCAGAGTGTTGCAAAAGCCAAACATACACAGAAAGGAAAGCGGGAGTGATATTTGGTGTTCTCCCCTCCCTCCGAAAGTATTTTTCACTGCCAGAAATATGTCCCTGAGGACTGTATAGCCCTCAGTCATTTCTGACAGTAAAAGAGTACTTTTGGATTGGGGGCAGGGGAGCAATGAAAATAGCTCCCTCTCCCTCTCTGTGTTCATTTGGCATCTCAGCAACACTCTGCGCTCAGAGACAGCCTCTTGTGAGAACTACTAATTTCCTACTAATGCTGCAGAACATGTCAGCCAATGACTGGCAGCAGTTGTTCGGGGTTTCAGTCTTTCTGAGACATACCAAGTGATGCCAGAGATTGAACCTGGGACCTTCTGTATGCAAGGCATGTGTGCTACCACTTAGCTGTGACCCCTTACCATTCAGAATCCGATTGCAGCATACAGCTGAAATGTAGGCAAATATGCTACATGTATTGTAACGACACAACTTGCATTTTTGAATCACAGAATTCTGGTTGGGTCACAAAGCTATTCCAGGTCCTGAACAAGGGAACAAAGCGATGCTTTTCAGGTTAATAATGAAACACTGATTTGAAAGGGAGAAAAATATTTGCACTTTGCTTTCTGAATGGAGGCTTGGAAAACAGCCACATTATCTACTGGCCTGTGTCTATTATCAAGCTGTTGTTAATATCCGCATTTTAGTTTTCTGAAAGCCTGTCTCATCCGCCACTGTTTCTCTTCAATGCAAACAGCTATTCCACCAGTTCCACTTACAGTTTTATTCCATTTGATACACTTATTACCTCCATAATCATTTATTGATTGAATCATATGGTCAGAAATTGAAGGGAACAATAAAACTTACTGTTTTGAGCCAGGGCTTGAAGCAGACAGTCCAAGCACCCCTCCAAGCTATCAGCTGTGCTGTCAACAGCTGTTATCTTCAGCTTCTTCAAGGCATCGCTTAGATTATCTGCTTGGATAACAAGAAGGAGAAAGCAAAATCAGTGCCATGGTCTGTCCGATAGAACAACACAGCGTATGCGCTTGAAGTGCAAATCAGCGTAGATAAGGCCATGCCAAGAAAGGTTCCAACAAGAAAGCATTGACTATTTCGTCTCTCTCACCGACTGATGCCAACAGGGCAAGAGCTTGCTTTGGCTGTGAAAAATGAAGGCAGCCCTGAAGCTGCCCTTTGGTTCCATACCGACATTTTCCCCTACGTCCTTTGCTGTTTTCCCAGCACTCGGCCAACATCTCGGAATTAGTTCGTGGACTGGTGCTAATCCAAACCTCCACCCCAACCCCATTTTTGCAGCCGGTTTTGAAGGTTGTTAAATTGGGTTGGGGTGGGATGATTTTCATCCGTTTCAAGAGTGGAATGAAATTCTCAAAGATTTTTGGTAGTGGAGGCATTTTCTCAGTGGCTTTATTTATTTATTTACTGTGGGAGGCACCAACCTCACAACAACCCTGTGAGGTGGTTTAGGCTGAGATAGAAGTGACTGGCCCAGAGTTACCCAGTGAGTTTCATAGCCAAATGAGGATTCTAACTCCGGTATCCCAGGTCCTAGTCCATAGGAAGCTGCCATATACTGAGTCAAACCATAGGTCCATCTAGCTCAGTATTGTTTACACAGATTGGCAGTGGTTCTCCAAGGTTGCAGGCAGGAATCTCTCTCAGCCCTATCTTGGAGATGCTGCCGGGGAGGGAACTTGGAACCTAGATGCACTTCCCAGAGTGGCTTCATCCCCTGAGGGGAATATCGTACAGTGCTCACACATCAAGTCTCCCATTCATAGGCAACCAGGGCAGACCCTGCTTAGCTAAGGGGACAAGTCATGCTTGCTACCACAAGACCAGCTCTCCTCTCCATGATTACACCATGCTGGCTCTTTGGGTTTTGTTTTACAGAAAATGAAGCGCTGCTGCTCTTCCCAGTGTCAGCTCTTGTTTTTTTGTTTTTGTTTTCCCTAGAAAGCACCACTGTGATGCTAGCATCATTCCTTGAAGCTATTCACACGACTGATCAAAACCGGTCTACCCACGGCCAGCCCAGTTTTGATCAACCGTGGGAACCACCCGCTTGCGGGCGAGCCCTGTGGCTCCCTGGAGCTTAGCCCACCTAACAACCCCTCCCCTTAAATGAGGTTAATGGAGCAAGTGCTCAGTTAACCTCGTGCTTTCATTTATGTGTCAGCCGCAGCTGCTTGCAATTGTGACTAGCACACTCGGGGTGGGAAGGGAGAGGGAGGGGGGACCCTAGGAAGGCACCACTTCCTGGGGTTTGGGGTGTTGGGGCACCACGCGGCAGCACTCCCCTCCATCCCCGGAGCTACCAGTGGAGCTGCAGCTGGGCGTGTGAGTGCCTGACCGGAGCAGCCGCTCATCACCCAGCAACAAGCAATTGCTCATGTGTGAGGAAAGCGGGCTAAGCCCGCTTTCCCCGCACGGACCCTCCTGGTGCTTCACACCAATCGTCTGAAGCACCTCCTTGTGTTCTGGGGAGAAAATAGGGAGTACATCTGAAGTATGCAGGGGTATGAGAGTATGCTAAGCATGAGAGAGTACTACAACCATGGTGAATTCTTCTTTTTCTTTTTTAAGACACTGCAAATGAAATTTTATTTTCCTGAGTTTCTTCCAATATGTTTAGCAGGGACTGGGGTTTGCTATGGAACAAAGAAGAATGCTTGGCTTACTAACCACAACAGTATAGTCACTATGTTTTGAATGCAGAAGCTCGTAAGCTACATTATCCTTTGCATTTTGTTGATCTATGAGATAATGAAGAAACCTTCAGGAATGAAAAATTAAAAGGCCTAAGAAATTCCAGTGCTTAAACAAGCATCCTTGTTTATGAAATGTACTCTTCATATATATTGTCTGTATTGTGTATTGGAGTGTAACAAATATCACACTCCAAGTCTCAGGTGCTCTTTCATCCAGAGGACATGAGATCCAGTAAGAATGCCCTAAGACTTCTTCCACTTTGGAAAGGAATGAGGACGCAACAATATCAAACCAAAATCAACAACTGAAGCATTTCAGTAACAACATAACAAATAAACATTTTACTGGCTAAATGTGTCTCTGGTATACACACCAGAGTTTGCTTTTATTATGAAAAATGACTTTCTTTTATCATGAGAATCGTGTTTTCATAGGGTTTTCATCACAGATATAAATTCACAAATAATGCTGTCTGCAGACTAGTCTCAGATCAATCAACAACAAAATCCTTTGCTTTGATATCCTGTTTGGATGCATTACTTTAAAATGTAGTGCCAGTACTGCAGGACAGAAGATCTTCTCCCTTAATAAGGGCAAAAAACAGGTAGATTTGCCACAGATACCCAAACCCATAAAGATAAATGAGGTTTACACTTTTACAAGTTCCCTTAAGGAAAAAAAGCTACTGGTTTGGTCTGCATTTATCAGCTGCAAACAAAATATATGCTAGGAAAAGCATCCCTATATAATTATTCAAATATTATGCCTGGTCTCTAAGGGCAATGAAAGAAGATTCAAAGCACATCTTAATGCAGCAGCTTATTTTCCCCAGCTCTCTAAAGATCTCTGTCTGACATACATTTCTATTCTTGTTTTAAGCACCTATGTCTCTTGGGCACCTATGCAGTGACCGAACAGACCATTACAAATATTTGCGGGACCAAGAATTACACCAGCCAGTTTTCTTGCACAGCGCTCTTATGCAATGGCTACAAGCACTGGAGAACTAGAGCTGTGCTTCAGGGCTGGAATAGGCCTTTGCAAGCCTGCTCCTGTTCCCCCAAATCTCATTTGTAATTAATCTGATAAAAGTAACGACCTAACTTGACATCTACTGGGCATCCACAAATTATTTGGTTTCTTTTCCTGATCAATTATAAATCTGCTGGATTCAATCTTGATTAGATGGGCCTTGGGCCTGATCCAGGAAGGCTCTTATATGCTTATGGTCAGAAAAGGGCAGGCGATCAGGAGGCTCTGGTCACTATAGCAGGGGTCAAGAAATGTTGGCTCTGTTCACGAGCCAGACAAAACATTTACTCGTTGAGCTATATTGGCACATAAGGATTTTTTTTTCCATGCACCAGGCATCATTTTTCACTCATCACAGACAAGTAGACTAGTGGATTTCTGCAGCCCTGAGTATAGCACATGCATGCCGGATGGCTCTGAGTACCAGTTGCAGGGAAGTAACAGCAGAAGAGAGGGCATGCCCCTTTCAACTCCTGCCTATAGGCTTCCAGCGGCATCTGGTGGGCCACTGTGTGAAACAGGATGCTGGACTAGATGGGCCTTGGGCCTGATCCAGCAGGGCTGTTCTTATGTTCTTAGTAAGTAGATCTTGGAGTCTGGACATCCACAATGGTACACAACACCATATATCCCTGTTGCCACATTCTCACAATACTATTAGAATGGGTCACAGTGCCATAATTTCTTTAATAGAAACCGCATCTATATAAAAATCGCTTAACATTCATCTTGTATTTTGGATTTACATTGAGTCATCATTTTGCTCAGTCACATTCAGCTGGTTCTGGAGAAAGTCTAAGTGACTGACAACTCCAGATCTCTGTATACAACACTATTTTTAAAAAAATAAAAATAGTTGCAACGTTTGTTAAATTGTTGTCTAGCAGCTGACTTTAGGAGCTAATCAAATCATGCAATCTCACAAATTCTTCTGCAAATGCCTGGATTTAGACCATCTGGTCTTAAGGGACTTGTTGCTCATTTTCAGCATCAGTACCCATTTCAGAAACTTTCACCTCCTTTTTATTTTATTTTTACTACCTGGAAGAAAACTGACACACTATGGAGTCGGTTTTTATGCAAGGTGTAAACTAAGGCCCAAAATACACGTGATGCTCGGTCATATGGCGTTTCCCTCCAGCAATTTTTCTTAACTAATTACAGTCTTGGAAGTTGTCACTGGAAATTCAGAAGACCAGCAGCAGGGAGGAAAAGAGACCTCTTAACTTTTTCCCTCCAGCAGTTTTTCTAATTAAGAAAGCCCCCAGCTACTTTTTCAACCTAGGTGAAAATATATAGGTTCCCCTACCTGTGCTAAGCAACAGGTCAGTTGTTTAACATGCAGTACTACTCAATATAAGCCCATTATTCAAATTAACAATATATAAGCAGATCTTTATTTTTCCAGAGCTCCCTATCTAGATCTTTTGACCTTCTTAGCATACCTTCATACCTCCACCAGGGATGTGCATGAACCGGCAGACGGCCAGTTCTGCGGCGGGGAAGGGTTACCTTTAAGGAGCAGGGAGGGTGCTCTTACCCCTCCCAGCCACTTTCCCTCCACTGGTGCAGTCTGCAAAATCTCTGGCACGGGGCAGCAGCATACACTCTTGCCACACCGGTCAGCATCAGACGGGAAGGGCAATTTTGTAGACAGCACCGGTGGGGGAAATGTGCATACGGGGGGTGGGGGAGAGAGCACCCTCCCTGCTCCTTAAAGGTAACCACCTACCACCAAACCGTTGGACCAGTCCGGAGGTCTGAAAAAGGACCTCCGAACCAGTTCATGCACATCCCTAACCTCCACTCCAATCCAGACAGGAGAAGTCAAGATAATGTTCCTGGCTGCTTTCTGAATTTAGAAGCAAACTAGCTGCATCCAACTTGGTTTATCTGCCAAGCTAGCTGCAATGAATTCTTGCTCAGGAAATCTACAAGACTTAAAATTTGGAGTCATTGTAAATAATCTTAAATGACAAATTTAATTTCCTTCTCCAGAAATATAATGAGGAGAAGCATGAGTTGCCAGTATGCGTTCTAGATAAGGAGGTGTACTTCTGACTAATTAACATTCTGAATGAAGCAGAATAGCATGGGAGACAGACGGATCAATTTTATGTGTATTTTGCACAATCCCAGTATAGGCTCCCATTAGATTTCAGGATTTCTTTGTCTCATTTGTCTTCATAAAGCCCTATGAGATACGTTAGGCTAAGAGAGAGTGATCATCCAAGCAAGCTTCACTCCCGAGTTAGGATTTGAATGAGAAAGCTAACATGGCAAAGGCTCATCAGAGCACATAGCTATACCTTTGGAACATCAGGAGATCTGAGATAAAGCTATTGCTAGTGGTGGAGCAGGAAATGACTTACCTAGCAAGCCAGAGGTTGCTGATTCGGATCCCCACCGGGATGTTTCTCAGACTATGGGAAACACTTATATTGGGCAGCAGCAATATAGAAAGATGCTGAAAGGCATCATCTCATACTACACAGGAGGAGGCAATGGTAAACCCCTCCTCTATTCTACCAAAGAAAACCACATGGCTCTGTGGTCACCAGGAGTCGACACCAACTCGACAGCACAACTTTACCTTTAGTGTTTTTGTTATTTTTAAACTTGTTATTTTCCTTCTACTTAATGCAATAAACTGTGGCTAATGGGATGTGCAATGAACTTCGTATGTAGCAAGAACATTACATATTTTAGTGGTCCCGGGGGGGGGGGGACACAATTATTAAAAGCCATTAAACAAAACATTCCTATCAGGATAAATGGAACGTCATCTTCTTTTTATTATACTCACAAACAAAACAAAAATACAGTGGGTTGGATATATAAATGCATGAGTGAAATGCCAATTACACAATTATTATCATTATAAACATTTTATATACTATTGTTCAACAAAAAAGTTCTCTGAGCGATTTACTAACCGCAAAAGGAGAAGCCAACAAGCACTATGGAGATACTGTACATTGTGCTGGGTTGAATTGGGACAGTTGCTCTTCCCTGGCTAAATAGAAGAGAGCCACCACTTTAAAAGGTGACCCTTTGCCCAGTTATTGGGGCTGGGGACTCTCTATCCACTCTGGCCACACCATGCATAATTTTATTAATTTGTTTTCAGATCCATTAATTCGGCCTCCTCAGTGTTCATTCCAATTTCCAGATCACTTATGAATTTCAAAAGCACTGATCCCAATACTGATCCTTGGGAGACCCAACTTCTTTTCCACTATAAAAACTGTTCATTTATTCTTACTTTCTCTTTCCTGTCCTTTAACCAATAATCACTTCATACACTGACCTGTCCCTTTATCACAAGACTACTAAGTTTACTCAAGAGCCTTTGATGAAGGACTTTATAAATGTTAGTACTTTTAAGAATTTGGTTGAAATGTTCTCAGTTTCACCTGCTGGATTTTAGCTAGATGTATGTGTATTTTTAAACTAATCTAATCAATCTTCCATTAGCTTGTTTCTTTGGAATGGGGTGGTTTATAAAATTTAAATCCATTTGGCATTATTTTGATTTGTACAATGTGCACATCTAATACTGGACAAATAGCAACAGAGGGCATGAACAAAACTGGAGCTTTGAGATGCTTCCTTAATTGCTTTGGGGAACAAACACTGTCCTCAATAGATAAAGGCAACTTAAACATCCTTTGCAATAACAATGAAATCTCAATCAGAATAATTTACTCATGACAAAAATCTCTCCGCAGGTGGTAATTAATCAGTCATGGTAAGCATGGGGAAAAGCATTCAGTCTCCAGATCTTGGGTACAGTACTAGTTTCATTCAACAGCGAACAAATGGAAAATGTACTGCTTGTCAGTGAAAATCTTTTCTGATGGACCCTAATGTATAGCTCTTCCGTTATTAGAATAATAATCCATACTTGCAATTTGCATCTGTATGCCAATCTCTTTACCAAAGGAATTATGCAAATACAGACAGCGAGAAGGGATCAATTTTCAGACGTCCAAAAACACTGGCATGATAGTGAATACAACTTCCGAATAATGAATAACCTTGTACCCACAATATATTGTCTCTGGCTTCATGTCTTCCTAGAAATCACGCTAGCTAACTTGCTTCTTCTGCAGAAGACACACACTCTTATGTTTTTAAAGGTAGTTTTCTTTTTTTTATTTTGCTAAAGCTGTGAAGTTGCCTGCACTAAGGAAACATCTTAGCATTCATTCTTAGCAGCTAGCAAATAAGAAGCTAGCTGCAGTCAAGGGTTGCTTCCCCTTCTCCCCCTCCATCGTGGGAAAATGCAAAGACAGAGTGCAATTTGCACAAACGCCTCACTGTAAAACAAAAACATTCCTTCACAGCTGAGTTAGCCAAGCACCAATGTAGATTGCACAGCTGCAGTGTGTGTGTGTGTGTGAGAGAGAGAGAGAGAGAGAGAGAGAGAGAGAGCGCACATGATTTTGGTATTTAACTTCTCCTTTCTGAAGCAGACTAAAAAAGGATTATAAACAGAAAAGTTTGCAATTACCCAATCTCACCTCCTCAATAAGATCAGTGTGGACTAAGGATTTCCCATCCTAAAGTCTGGCAAAAATATTCCCCTCACAACCTATTTTCTGGAAACTGTCCTGGGTTCTGGAGCTCTAATTCCATAGGTGGCCTTATGGGCATCCGCTGAGACTTCCCTTTATAGTGCAGCTGTGTATAATAGCACTGCAGTCTCTGCATACACTGTCATAGGAGGCTTCCCTAACAAAAACAGAACCCACTGGATTCCAGTTAAGTCCAGGTTTTATGCTAAGCCAGCTTCACTGTAGGTGGAGTATAAATCACACACCACGTTCCACTCTAAGCGGAACTCAGGATTCCTAGTTATAAACCTATGAGATTTAGAAAAGTGATCAACTGGACAGACTGATGGGATGGAAAAGGTTACAAGGATATAAGGTGCAGTCAGGGACCAATGTTCCATCCTGCTCATAGACATACAGCTCAGATTTCTTACAAATATTGGTCACAATCGTGCAAATACACAAGTGTTTTCAGTTTAAAAGGCAAATTGAATAATCAATAGCCTTAGTCATTCCCATCTATAGAAAAATGGTAATTGGTTTCTTCAGAAGCCCTCTAGTACGGTATACATGGACAACATAACTGGAGTTAACTGGAGTTCTCACACCCAGCCTAACCTGGGCTAAAGATGCCCAGCCGGGGTTAGGCTGCATGTAAGAACCGCAGTGCCTCAGCGCGCACTTGCATGGTGCATTATGGGATTTCTAGAGGCCAGGATGACACGTCTGGGCCCCCAGCCTTCTGCACTGCCGGGGGCAGCTGGTGTCTGTCTGGGTGCACTATCCATGCACCCGGCATTGACCCAACGATAATCTGTGGGGGAGGTAAGTTTCAGCAGCCTTCCTCTCCGCATGCCTGGTAGCCCTTTATTTATTTATTCAATTTCTATACCGCCCTTCCAAAAATGGCTCAGGGCAGTTTACACAGAGGGGAAAAAAAAGAGAAGATGGCTCCCTGTCCCCAAAGGGCTCACAGTCTAAAAAGAAACATAAGACAGACATCAGCAACTGTCACTGGAGGTAATGTGCTGGGGGTGGATAGGGCCCGTTATTCTCCCCCTGCTCAATAAAGAGAATCACCACATTAAAAAGGTGCCTCTTTGATAAATTAGCAGGGGTAACTTGAAAAGGCCCTAGAAATTATTTAGCTTTTGTATAGCACTTGTGAGTATTCAATATGCTTTACATATATTACCTTGTCATAATCATCACAACAAACCTAGAAGGGTAAATATTGTTATCCCCATATTGTAGCTGGGGAGCAAAGGCTGAGGTCACCTACTGAGCCCATGTCAGCAGTAAGAGTCAAACCGAGGAAGCCCTGACTCACAGCTCAGGCTCTTAGCCACTACACTACTCAGGACACAATATAATCAAAACTAAATTTCAGTAGGAGATAATCAAACATATGCTTCACTAACCCTTAACTAGCCCCTGCTAACTGAACATAGAGGCTTAAAGTGGCGATTCTCTTATATTTAGCAGGGAGAGAGCAATTTGCCCTATCCAACCCCAGAACAGCATCCCTCCAGTGGTTATTTCTGGTGTCAACCTTATGTTTCTTTTTAGATTTTGAGCCCTTTGGGGACAGGGGACCATCATATTTATGTATTGTTTATTTTTTCCATATAAACTGCTTTGAGAATTTTGTTGAAGAGTGGTATATAAATATTTGTCGTCGTCGTAGTAACTGTCCCACTGAAATAAATAGGACTTCAATATGGTTAAAAATTGTTCCCTCAGTCTTCATTCCTAGCATAAAAGCGGTATATAAATATTCATCATAACGGAGAGGGAAATGCCTTTTTAATTTACTTTTTGATAGCTCAGAAAACTTTTGTTTCACTAATTAACTCCTAATTCAAGGTAGCAAGTAGGCCATGCTAAGAGGGCAAAGAAGGCTAGAAGCAACACAGCATTCCTTTGGCAGGAAGCTACACTGTCCTATAATAATTATTCCAACAACAAAAAACCTTCAGTTAAAGGTAAGAGTTAAGGTGCTCACAAAATCACTCATGCATAAAAAGCATGGAAATTCTAGGCTAGGTTGCGCATCGTAATTTCCATGCCATATAAGCAGTCAACACATTCTACATTTTCACATGTTCTACTCGCTGTGTGTTACGGAAATATGTCCCTGAGAGTCCCTTGAATCCTGTGCACCTTCAAAGCTGCCACTGCAAATCAAGAAAGGATCTCCAAATCCGTCTGGTCTACATAGGAAGCTGCCTTATACCAAGTCTGGTCCATCTAACTCAGAGACAGTGGTTCTCCGTTTCAGGCAGGGGGTCTTTCCCAGCCCTACCCGGAAATGTCAGGGATTGAACCTGGCAATGCTTCTGCATTGCCACTGAACTGCAGCCCTAGCCCAGAAAGGCATCAGGAGAGTTTCAAGTGGAGGAGTCACTCTTAGTTGTGTTTACACTAACAATACATGTTCTCTTGGACTGAAGTTCACCATGTAAGACATCATACCCCAATAAATTTAGGATTGCTAAAAAATATGATAGATCCCCCTGGCACTATGATGTTTGCTTCATAATGAAGGATATAACTAAGGGCACTAGTAAAACAGCTAAAACCCTTTCCTCATTTGTGAACAGTAAGATATGAAGTTACTTGAAATCAACTTCTGCTGTAAAAGTGAGCTCTAACTGCCACTTTTAAAAATATCCATTCTAGCAGGTCATTGTAAGTATTTAAAAGCCTGCATTAAAGCTGCAGTCCTCGTATTTCTTGCCAAAATATTACATAAAAATGTTCTGAGACATAGAATTTCAAGGCAAAGCCAGATCCCAGAATTTGTGTATCCTGGTGTAAGCAGACATTATGGCTCATCTTTAGGAGATATCAGACAACAAATCCCCCCCCCCATATAATACTGTAGTTTGTCCTCTGTTGGGAATGAAAGGAGCATACAGTAACTGTATTAAAATGCCAGACTGATAGCATCAACTCAAGGTTTTCCCGAGGATAAAGCGCTTTATTAAGTTTTCAGACAAGAGTGGCTCAAAGCTTCAATCCAATCATACGATGCAATTTAAAGTGGTCCTTGAAATTTCCAGTATTAACCCTACTTTATTTTCCCCCAACTTCACTGATACCTAATAAATCATTGCAGTTCTAAGTGGCCATTAACCTTTAGGATACATCTACACAGTTTTATTTCAGCAGAATATGTATGCTGCCACAAGGAAGCATGATATTGACATTTTCAGACAACACATTCCAAGCCACATGCACAGCTGAGTGAGTCACCACACTTCAATTATCAAGAATTTCTTACAAACCACTGGCTGATAAATGTCTGAGATAATGAGCTACTGTTGAAGTTTCGAAACTTGTTTTGTTTTCTGAAAAGCAAGCAATACATCAATGGGGAACCATGAATAACAACAACAACAACAACAACAACAACAATTGTTGTTGTTGTTGTTGTTATTACAACAACAACAACAACAACAACAATAATTATTACCTTTATATCCCACTCTTCCTCCAAGGAGCCCAGAGTGGTGTACCACAAACTTAAGTTTCTCCTCACAACACTGTGAAGTAGGTTAGGCTGAGAGAGAAGTGACTGGCCCAGAGTCACCCAGCAAGTATCATGGCTGAATGGGGATTTGAACTCAGGTCTCCCTGGTCCTAGTCCAGCACTCTAGCCACTACACCATGCTGGCTCTCTAGAGAATTAGAGAAATGGGGAAGCATCAGAGGGCATTTTTCTTTAAAGCTTTCACTTTTTACCAAAAACAGAAATGTTTACAGATCTCACAACTGTTACCTTATGTAGGGGAATAGTCCCTGATCTAGGCCTTTCTCATGTCAGAAACTAGTCCTGTGTAAATTTGGATTAGAAAATTCAGATTTTATCTGAGATTGCCCCAAATTGGTAAAATCTGAATCCTTCCCCCTTTTAAATTGGATCAGTAAACCTGGAATTAATTCTGAAATATCAAAATGAATTTTGGAAATAAATCAGAATTTTGGAATTAGCAAAATGGAATAGAATCCACCCCCAGAGGTGAACGGGGAAATCTTTTTTTAGAACTACTTGAAATTTTTGTTTTAAAAATGGCTAAAATGGGTGAAATCTGGCTTGTTTCAAGCCAGAACTTTACAAAATCTTCTGAAACTGAAGACCCCCCCTTGGACCATAATTTCACCAGCATGTGCAGGAATCTGCCCTTTGCCTTCATGAAAAGGAGTAAGAGAATGCCCTCTTTCCCCCCCCCCCCCCATTTATATTTCCAGAATGGATGGGCAAAGAGTTTTGAAATCTGGCACACATGAAGTCCACTTTGGCAGGACTCTGTGCTATTTTCCCCCCTCAAGGCCATGGGTAATTCCTCTGATTTGGGGGGATTTTTTTTTAAAAAAAAATTAGTGTTTTTTTTTAAAAAAAACTAGAAATAGGGGGAAGGGTTAAAACTGGCTTGTTTCAAGCCAGAACTTTAAAAAAGGTTATGGAGCTAAAGCCCTCCCTAGGACCATCACTCCATGGAGTGACAAGGACATTCCTTTGATTTTATATTAATTTTGTCTTCCCCATTGCAGAAGCAAACAGTCAGTAAAAGTGAAAGTACTTTGAATGCTTGTTTTTGTTGTTAGCAATAATCTCACTTTCCCTTCTAGCCACCAAGGGATTAAAAGGCGTGAAGTCCTTTTAATCCCTTTTAAAAGGTCTGCCTGTTCCTGCAAAGGGGAAGAAAAAAAAATTAATATAAAATCAAAGGTATGTCCTTTTCCCTCCACATGGTGATGGAATGATAGTCCATGGAGGGATTTCAGTTTCAGACGTTTTTGTAAAGTTCTGGCTTGAAACAAGCCAGATTTCACCATTTTAAGCCATGTTTTAACAAAAATTTCAAAAATATACCAAAAATCAGAGGATTGACCAATTATCTTCAAATTCACTACAGGTGCCCCAACCTCCTTCCCCACATGTTTCCCCACATGTGGCAAGTTTCAAGGCTACAGCTAGGACCAACTGGTGATCCCCCCCCACCATTTCCCCATTCACCACTATGGGGGAAAATCTGAATTTAAGTCGGGATTTGAATTCTGAATCTGATCCAATATCCGATATCACCAGAGCCCACAGAATCCGAATCCAATATTGTCAAATTCAGATCTTAATTTTATTAATGCACACAGCAGTGTTCCCTGTAAGAGGGATTCCCAGATGTTGTTGACTGCAACTCCCAGAATTACCATCTGCAATGCCCTTTGACTGGGGATTATGAGAGTTGTAGTCAACAACATCTGGGAACCTCTCTAACAGGGAACACTGTCACACAGGCCTACCAGAAACTGATATTCCAAGCAATGAAGTACAAAACTTAAAGAACCAGGATGGCATTACCACAAGGACTATACAATGGCAGATTGCACACTCTCTTACACTGCTAGCACTGCAGCTTCTAAACATTAGATACTGTAGTAAGCCTAGACTTGCAACATGTTTCTGGTAATCTAGCAGGAGAAAACCAAGCCTGCTAGGTAGAAATGGTTTCAGATAGAATTAAACTGGATACACACTTTAGAAAGCACACTCTTTGGGCATCACCAAAAGCATGTTTCAAGTTAATTTAGGCTATGTTACTTGGCACATCTACAAATATGTTGACAAGAACACCTTTAAATATTAACTTCAGCTACAAACTGCATCTTAAGTCAGAGCACAACTTAAAGGTTAGAGAACATTTTAGGACAGTTATCAGCTTGCTTTCCAAGAATAAACCTTTGGGCAGCCTTTATTTTCCTCAAAACAAGTTTTTACAGAGACAGCTTTCATAATTTCTAGTTGGCAAACATACAAGCAGGGACAGTGAAACAATACCTTTATTAGGATTAAGCAAAAATCAAAAAGCAGGGAGCTAATTTTCAAGTTTTTATTTTATTGCAAAAAACTAAATCTCCACCTTTGGTAAAGGTAAAGTGTGCTGTCGAGTCGGTGTCGACTCTGGGAAACCACAGAGCCCTGTGGTTGTCTTCTGTAGAATACAGGAGGGGTTTACCATTGCCATCTCCCACAAAGTATGAGATGATGCCTTTCAGCATCTTCCCATATCGCTACTGCTTTGGTAGCAAATGCGATTTCACAGTTTTGCATATATTTTTGCTCTCTCCCTTACCCATGAGTTCTGACCAGCTCCAGAGACAGAGTAGAATACATACTAGCTTTTATACTTTCTAAAAGGGCAACCATTCCTTCCTTGTTCCAGAATGCCTCAGTAAAACCTGTGATCTTTTGTACTTGACACATTCTAATCTCATCAGTCTGCAAAGAGCTATCTGAATTCCCATTTTAAGGTTGCAACATACTGCATACTGGACTTAATCCACGTCATCTATCAGGAACACCGTTTTATTCCACTTCTCAAACTGAGGAAGAGCTCTGTGAAATTCAAGAGCTAACTCACATGATTTTTTGTTGGGACCAATATTGTTTCATTGCCTTTGTTTGCATTTCTTCTAAATAAACAGAGGTCACTGAGTGCGAGTGCACTGAGCAAACAGTGGCTGACCTCCAGACTATGGCTGTACCATTGCACAATAATCGTAATAAAGGGGTGGTTTTTGAGATCTCCACTTCCCTCTAAACCCTATTGCGCCTCCCAAAAATATGTCAAGCACAGCTGCACCATTGCAGTGCTAGTCTGCATGTCAGCCAGTGTCTATTAACTAAAAGTGGAATTTGCTTAGAATATGGGTTCGACAGACTAAATAACCTGATATACCTTGAGCAAACATCACATTTTAGCATCATGCAAGTCTTCCTTGAGCAAACACATTTCTGACCAGCTTACATTACCTTCATCAGATGAAATTGATTAAAAGCAGCTTGTGATACAAACATGTTGTAAGTTTCAATGTGTAATATATAATGAAAGGCTTGTTGGTAATGGGGAGAAGCCCAAACTGAGTTTCGAAATGGTCCATTCAAGACCCGATCTGGATATAAAATATACAACTGGGTGTTTAGGTCCTTTTGATAATGTGTTGGGTTTCTATCCTGTAGCCTACAAGTCCACAAACTTGGGTCCCCAGAAGTTGCTGGACCACAACTCCCATTCTACCCAGCCACTGGCCACTATGGTTGGGGATGATGGAGCTGTAGTCCAACATCATGTGGAGACCCAAGTCTGAGAGCCGCAACTGTAACCGGAAGCATGCATCATCAACACTGTAGATCAGTGTTTCTCAATGTTTTTGGAGTCATGAACCAGTACATTCTTCGTGCACAGTTTCCCAGACCAACAGTTAGGAAACAGGTCTCCCCCCTCACCCCCAGGCAGCCCAAAACAATTTCAGGCCAGTGGGGGCCACCACGGTGGGAATTCTCCAGAGCTCATTTCCAGGCAGCCCTCACTGCTGGATAACGTTCATTTTGAGGAAGTGGAATTAACGTTATCCAGCAACGAGGGCTGCCTGTCTAGAAATGAGCTCTGGAAGGCTTGCCTGGGCTCTCAGGCCCTGCCCCTCTGCACATGATGTCACGTGCAAAGTGGGTGGTGCTTGGGATCCATGGAGCTCAGCAAGCTCTCCAGAGCTCATTTCTCAGCAGGCATCTCTTGCTGCTGCATTTCACTTCATGAACCTCATCCAGCAGCAACGGCTGCCTGGAAATGAGCTCCAGAGAGGTCTCAGCGCTGCCATTGGCCCTAAATTGTTTTTTTTTTGGGGGGGGGTGATTTTTATTAATGATGCCCCACAGACTGGTACCCAATGCCTTCTGGGCCGACAGTTGAGAAACACTGTTTCCTTCCTGAGTTTGCTGAAAGGCATTTGTCAGGACTATTCATGGTATTCCCATGCAATATATTCGTTTGAATTAAAAATCCCTCATAAGAGGATCTATGATAGCTAAAAGGAAAATGATTTCAGTGCTAAAATGAAATACATGTATGGGTGAAAGTTTTCAAACACACTGATAAAACAGAACCAAAATTGTGTGTAATGTTTGTTGTTGTTTTTTAAGGCCTAGTAGAAGGAAGATTCCAATGTTGTATGCTGTTTCACCTCCATCAGAACAAGTTATGTGACAAGGTAAAAGGCGACTCACGTTTGGAAAGATTTTTGAAGGCACTTGATGCAGTACTGTCCTCCTGGCGCATCCACAACCCCGGCTTACTCCAAGCGAGAAGGAAACGGGGAGAGGATGGGGCGCCCAGACCGGAAGCCAGACATAGCCAGCAGTCGCCCTGAGCCAGCCAGGAGCAGCATAAGCAGCCATATTCCAGTGGCTGGCCCGACGGGGCAGGCAGAGCCTGTTGGTGACATGAGCGCGCCAACATAGCTGACAGAGGCAGGGGTTGCCTGAGAGAAGGAGCAGGGATTGGGAGCAGGCAGCAAAAAGGGAAATGGCAGGGAAGGGGGAGACCAGAAGAGAGAATGGGCTGTAGAGTCAGACTCCTGGGGAGGAGCCCGCCCATGGCAATAATTTGCCAAAGGAGGATGACACGGGTACCCATAACCCCTCCCCTCTCCTCTTGGCGGGCACTGTGACTGACCTCCAGGATTGGTCTGATTGGACAGTACTACTGCTGAAGTTAAGCAGCGGACGCCATCCCCTGTTAACTGAGCAAAGGCCACTTTTAAAGCGGTGATTCCCTTTATTTAGCGGGGAGAGCAACTGGCCCTATCCATCCCCAGCACAGCATCCCTCCAGTGGCTGTTGCTGGTATCTATCTAATGTTTCTTTTTTAGACTGTGAGCCCTTTGGGGACAGGGAGCCATTTTATTTATTTATTTCTATGTAAACCGTTTTGGGAACTTTTGTTGAAAACTGATGTATTTGTTGTGTTCATATTAAGCAGGGCTGGCCTTTTGAGCCGGGTATAAGTCAACAAAAATATAAACAATATGCACTTTCCCCTTCTGAAGGATTATTTCACAGTGAATTCATATAACCAATTTCCTAACATCAGATGGCAATTTCTATAAGAACTCCCATGAAAAGATATATGTCACTGTTTTGCTTTATGAACAAGACTGAGAAACACCCTTTAGGAAGTGTCTGGAACCTCACAGAAAATGACAGTAATAGGCCTTTCTTCATAATCTATTCTGACTCCTCGTGCCCCCACATTTTTACAATCTCCTCCGCAGAGTCCACTAGACAAACGTTTCCTCATCTGTTAAAACATTCCAGCAACTGAGGGAAATGCAAGAGCTTTCCGTCATGTAACTGGCAAGAGGGGCTCTCAGAACCTCTTTCCACCCCCAAATCTTCCCTGCTATCTCTTAGACGCTTATCCATTATGGCAAAAGTCAGGTTTTATTTTTAAAATAGCTGGCCAGGAAGAGAAAAATCTGTCTTCCAATATGTCCAAGGGATGTTGCTGCTTACATATAATGCCAGAAGAGAGGTCTGGAAAACATTTTTCTTCTAACCTTTCTCTACCCTCCAACCTCCCTCGATAAATATTTGCTTATAAGGTATCATTTATGGTAGGGATCCCAAAAATAGATGTCAATAGAACTTTTTAAATTGTCCACCTTGAAAACTGTAATTTTTCTATTTGCAACGTATACCACCGAAGGAGCTCAGAGCAATGAAACTGAAGCTCCAGGGAAGTACTAGTCCATACACAACCAAGAGATTATTGGATCACATATAGGGCTGCACAACATCAGCCCTCCAGCTGGTTTTGGACTACAACTCCCATCATCCCCAGCCACAGTGGCCAATAGGGAGAGATTATGGGAGCTGTAGTCCAACATCTGCAGGAGGGCTGAACTTGTGCAGCCCCATACTAATGTATGAAATGTATTATCAAGTTTCTGCTATATTTTAGAGGGTTTATGTTTATTAATTAAGCAGAGATATTTGGTCACTATCATGTGCATTTGAATTCTGGAATTTAATTGTTAATATCCATAAAAGTTAATATATTTATGAGAGTTTCTAACCGGTCTAAGTGAGGCAATGTTAAATAGTGGCTCACAAACTGCACAACATGATGTACACGTTGCAAAGTGATGTTCGTGCAGTTGCAGAAGAGCACTCTTGTGCAAGTTCAAAAATTGCACACAGTTGCAAAACAGTGTGACTATTCCCAATGGCAGTACCATCACACAACTCCATTTGTGCAATCTTTGTGCTTATGGAAGAGTGCTATTGTGCAACTGCCTCAATGTTACATTGCAACGTGCACAGAATGTTGCGCAGTATGTCCGCCAATCTTTTTTGAACTTAGTTCTCACTCCTGATCTTCTTAAATTATCTTGGTACTAGTCAAGTGCAGGAAGACATAACTTCAGAGCCAAAATTATATCAAATACCTTTGTCATCTCTGGAGGTTCCTTACCAAATCTTCTTCTATATTATAAGCTACACTTCTACATTATACTTGACTAAACATTATGGACTATAAGTATACATTATAGGGCCAAAATCATTAGTTGATTAATCATGCTGCTGAATTTTTAATGCGTTTGTTGAGAATTTAAAATGTCAATTTTAAGTCAGAACAGCCCCATGAAAGGAAAATTCAGCAATGTCAAAATGCACTATTTAGAACATATATCTATGGTTGTCTTTTCAATTTCAGGTGTCAGGATTAAGATGATTTCCGCAAACAAATTATCTCTCTGTGGTGTTCATTCAAGAGAAACAATTATCTTCACATTTTCAAAATACCAGCTGTGCCAAGATGCTGTAAAAATTAATTAACCAATTTAAAATAGATCAGTTAAGAGCAAGGCCATTAATTAAACTACAGTCTTTAAAATTGGACAACAGCTTCATGTAAGATTGTATCAAAGCGGTTAAATGAAAGGTTCTAAATGTTTCTCTTGAAACATGAATAGTCTTCTGAGTCTAGCAAGAAGAACTTCAGTTTCAAAAGAGAAAAGCCATATAACAACCCATAACATGCCATTAATCTATTCCAAACTCAGTATGCAAGAACTTTTAAGAAACTACACAATGGTCAGAACATTATGTTCCTCTTCAGATTATTAATTCATTAAAATGCTCCCAACGAAGGCTGTTAAGGAAATTCTAATTAACGTAGTCAGCAATGAATCATGAAAGTAAAATTTATCAGGAAAAGCTTCAACCTTGTTTAACATCATGAGTTCAAGTACTCCAAGTACCCTGGAATCATCTTCCACTAACTCTCTATTTATCATGAAATAGGTAACGACTCACGAATAATAATTCATTAATACACTGATGACGCAATGACTACTGATTGGTGAATGGCCCTGTCAATTGGCCAGGCTCCAAACTGTGTTAGTATGACCTGAATTATTTCCCCATATTAAAAATTACACTTCCCGCCCCACCAAATGCAATTCTGAGCCTCTTTCAGACCCTATAGTGCTCCCATTGACATATTCAGGGTCCAATTCCTCAGACAATTGCTTCCTGTGCCTAATTAGAGTTGTCATGTCCCCCAAAATTCTGGGTTTCACCTGGATTTTAAGCATCTCACCCAGCTTGCTTAGCCCACTCAGATTCTCTCAGATTTTAGCTTTCATTAAAAAAAAGAAAAAGCTAAGCTCTAGCCCTTGTAGAAGCGGAGATATGGAGCAAAACGTGCAGTCACTATTCTGCTCAAAATTATTTTCCAGCCAATTTACATAATGTGCAAATTAGGCACCCGGATTTGGAGAGCCAGAATATGGCAACCCTATGCCTGATGGCCCTCCCCTCCCCTATCCCCACATCTGCCTCTCCCCAAGCACCTCCCCCACAGCTTTCATGTCACTTTGGCAGCAGAAAAATGGAGGAAGATGTCCTGGTATTCCATCATGAGTACCAGACATTGGGGTATCAGGCAACCCTGATGCCTGGTATGCATGATGGCTGCATGTCAGATGCAAAGAGCTTTGGGAATTGTAGCTTTTCCAGCACTACTGACCCATGGGAGTGGGCTTGGAGGCAAAGGCTGCGTGGATGAGTTAGAGGCAAGACTTAGAATCTAAGCTGAAGAAGTTTTTTGGGGTTGCAGTGTTTGTCTTGCACTGGAGGAATTATTAATCCACCCGATTCTGTTTCCAAGCTGTGCTAGGATAACATTCGTCAGCATGACTATTAATAGCCCCATGATAATGAAACTGCCTCTTTAGTAAAACAATTAATGTAGATACTAAACACTTCATATAATATACATTATACAAACAGAACATCCATACAGGATAAATGATAATTTAAAAATTTCCAATGGCAACTATATTAAATTCAAAGGCCCAGCATCTGACTCCCTCTTAGGTGCAATTAAGAGACGGGGAATAGGCTGCAGAATCACACACACACTTTCCTTGCAGCTACTCCCATTCCTGGAACAAATGCCCTCTCTTAGCCTTAATGCTATGCATTATGCTCAGCTCTATAAAGGAACCAATATTAATAGCAGTTAAGATTCACTAGCGTTCCCATTCAACCCTAGTTAACCTTAAATATGATAAACACTGGCTGACATCCTTGACTAACAAAGCACTGGTGAAACAAGAGAAGTACGGTACTTCTGAGAAGTCCCACTAACTCAACTACACTACTGGCTCAGAGGCGAGGGCAAATGTCAACAACCTCCCCTTCCACAGGAAACACTATGAGACAAATATGTCCCTAAGGATCACACAGCCCTCAAGGACATATTTTTGCGTGACACAGAGGGCCTCTAGGGGGAGGGCTGGTTATTGAAATTCTCTCTCTCTCTCTCTCTCTCTCACACACACACACACACACACACATACATACACACACACACACACACACAAATTGTGTTACCATGCAACTCTTGTGTTAACATGCAACATGCACTGGTGCTACACTGAGATTTCTACTGCTGCACTGGTTCTTGATAGTTGGGGAGGTCATTCACACAAAAACTGTTCTACCTGGGTTTGGGAGCTGTAAGCGGTCCCAATTTTTGATTGTGTGGAAGCAAGCTAAGAAGAAAACCTGGGTAGAAGTGATTGACTGGAAGCAAGTTAGGAGGAAAAGCTACCCAGGTTTTCTTCTTACCTTGCTTCCACACAATCATGTCTACCCAGGTTTTCCTCTTGACTTGTTTCCACACAACCAAAAATTGGGAATACACACAGCTCTCAAACCCAGGTAGAACACAGTTTTTGATTGTGTGAATGACCTCAGAATGTCAGTCACTGAGCCAAGGTAATGCTTTGATGTGGTAAAGCAGGAGAGAGTGCTGTGGAGCGGGAGCCATGGTTAACCATAGTTAAGGGAGGCAGTATTACATCTGCATTGAATCTTCAGGTTTATCTTCACAGTTCTTTTAATATGTGACATTGTTTAAGCTGTTGCAAGCAAGACAGCAATGTGAATAACAGCAGCACACTCAGGACTGAATGTGGATTTTTTTAAAAAGAAAAAAGCTTGCATTATAGCACCAGTGGTATCTTTGGAGTGGTTTGCAGAACATGAAAATAAATGGATCTGTGTTAATTTCTGCATATGACATCTGCACACACTATACCACCTCCATTCATGGCAAGATGGGGTGAACTGTAAACTAGCGTTTTGAGATATATTCTATGAGATATATTGAGGACATCCCACAGCCGGGGATAGCAGGGGGAGCTAACACATGCACAAACATGAATATAGCAACCCTCCAGAAATGAGAGCTATGATTAAAAAACAAAAACAAAAAACCCAAATCCCAAATTGCTCATATATCCAGTAGGTTTCTACACCCTTCACTACTAGACAAAATCCACTGTGCTATTTCCGCTGTGAATGTTGCAGTTATCACCCACTAGGCAGGTGTTAAATATGGTATTCAACATGGAATTTTCTTTGCTGCTCGTCTCTGAAGGTGTTGAACAGATACATAGAAACAAACATCTACAACATTTAAACATCAGATGTACATATTCAAAGTAGAAATCAGGGCTCAGGTTTTAAGAAGGCAAAAAGAACAGGATAAATAGCCACCGCGATATGCTGCCAAGGGGAGAGGAAGATTTTTCAAATCACTTTTAGTATATCCAAAACTAGAATTTTTTTTGGGGGGGGGGAGATAAACATTGCCAAAATGCAATTTAATAAGAGAGTGCAAACCTGGAGAAAATTCAGTTCGCTCATGCTTTGTGAGAGGGCAGACAATAGCTTCAATACTTTGCTTTTAAAGGGTATACATTCATGTATCACTCTCTGCAGCTTTATCCCTCCGCTTGCCCACAGGGAAGAAACTTCTATTAGGAGGCTGCCACCATAGATCACAAGAATCACTCTCGTGAGTTGTGCAGAGAAGCTAAACCACCACAGAGTCCCAATCAGTTGCTTTGGATAAAGTTTGTGGAGGTCTCAACCACTGCAGTTTTACAACCAAGGTAACTCTAGAGTTCTGGAAAACAGCACAGTGCGTAATTTTACCATGCCATCATAGCATGTTAGAGTTGAAAGGGGTTTTGAAGGTCTTCGAGTCCAACCTCCTGCTCAGGGAAACTGAGCTACAGCATCCCTGACAGATGCCTGTCCAGCCTCTGTTGGAAAAAACTCCTGTGAAGGAATTTCATTTGAGCATCTGTTGCCTGGCTGGGTCACACTTGCCTTCTTGGGAGAGGACAGATTCAAAACAGGTGTAGAACAGCTCAGCCTTCTCAATGCAGGCAAAATTCCACATCTGGAAAGGAGTGTTATCTCCAACTTTCAAAGGATACCTTCCCAACCCATATTGGCAAAACAGTTCAAGGGAAGGTAGATCGTACAGATGCCAAGCTCTTTTCCAGTTCAGGGTTAGGAAGCTGCCTCACACCAAGGCGGACCATGGTTCTATCTACTTAGTAT
Organism: Hemicordylus capensis; assembly: GCF_027244095.1. NCBI lineage: Eukaryota > Metazoa > Chordata > Lepidosauria > Squamata > Cordylidae > Hemicordylus > Hemicordylus capensis. Next base: position 30,268,456 of record NC_069661.1, on the reverse strand, counting down.
CATCAGTGCTGACTGACAGTGGCTCTCCAAGCTTTCAGGCAGGAGTCTCTCTCAGTCCTCCCTGGAGATGCCAGAGAGTGAACCTCAGATCTTCTGCATGCAAAGCAGATGCTCTACCACTGAGCTTACACAGCTCCATCCCCTAAAGGGGATAGCTTACAGTCGACAGCACATACATGTAGTTACCCATCCAAATGCAAACAAGGGCACACCCTATGCTTGCTATCACAAGAACAGCTCTCCTGCAGTTCTTTGGAAATGCAGCCAAAAACTCTGAATGAAGCTAATTTTCAACAAGATACTACTGGATTTGAATGGAAATGACATCTCCTCATCTCCACAGTCCATTTGATGGGTGGGAGGAGAACCAATAGACTTGAAACATACTTTTTTAAAAAAATACCCTGCTCTTCCACCAAGCAATTGTTCAGGATGTATAGAAATTAATTTCATACAAGATTGAGTATTGACCCATTTGGACAAAATGTATGTGCAGATACAGTATTGATTGTAAATACAAGTATCCAAAGGGGAACATTAAAGAGAAACAATGGAGATTAGTGCTTAATACATGCAAACAGCTTCTGGAAGCAACAAAAATCCCGTTTTGTGCAAACAGGAAAGCAGATGTATCATTTTAACACTGCTATACAACGGGTTGGATTCCAAGAGGAGAATTTAAGATCCATTTTAAAATACATTCAGCTCACAGATGTGTTGTAACTTCATATTCTGTGCCTGTGGGGGAAACTGGCCAAATTCAGACGTAACATAGAACTGAGGGTCCCATGGACCCGCCATTCTGCTCCCGCCCCCCATGTGCTTACTGAATTTGGATGTAATGAAGGCAGCTGCAAACCAGAGGCCCGAGCAGTGAACCTCACTTCAAAAAGAGGGTTCAAATAAGAGTTTGGCGAGTGAACCCTTGGGTTGAGTTAGGGTCCGAACTGCGGTTTCTCGTATTCAGGTTTGAGGACCTCTGGCTGCTCTGCCTCTGGTTTCCTGATCTGTCAGAATCCAGCCTTTGTCTTTTGAGAGTAATTAGGCTGCTGCAGACTGTCAGTTCTCTCTCCCTCTGAGCTAGTGGGAGGGTACTACTATCTTCATTTCCACCTGTGATTAAGTCAAATCTTACATCGGCAGCAATACTAGCTACAGCTAAGGCTAACCAGAATTCAGAATGTTTTAACTTTGCCTTGAAGAACTGGCCAAACGAACCCTGACAAGACTTCTCTGCAGCTACCATTAGTGTCAACACAATGCTTAATTCTGGTTGGCAGGAGGTAGATATTCCTTTAAGAAAGGACGTTTTAACCTTTCTTCTTCGGAATGCAGTACCCCATGCCACGCCTGCTTTAAACTTCATGGATAGAAAGCTGCTTCAAGAAACACAGGTCTACATTGTATAGTTCTTTGGATCATGGCATAACTCTGGCAAGCGTAAACTACTACAGACAGCACTTCCTGTTTGAGTATATCCCATTGAGTATATCATGGCATAACTCTGGCAAGCGTAAACTACTACAGACAGCACTTCCTGTTTGAGTATATCCCATTGTAGGTCTCCCCTACTTTGTTGGCAATTGGCTCTTTATTCTGTTGAGTTCACTGATATCAAATTCAGTCAATCGTGGAGTTTGTTCAGTCAAATCGCTGAGATATCAAATTCAGTCAATCGCTAAATCATTGAGGCTCTTCTCACGATCCGTGAGAAAAGCCATGAGGGGGTTAGCGGGGAGGCAGCCCTGGGTAGCCGGATCGGCTGCCCACATGACTGCCGGCTCTGTTACGAAGCCACAGGGCGCTGGGGGGATTGGGGGCCACACGGCCCCTGGAAGCACGCAGGGCATGCTGGAAAGACCCCCAAGCTGGGAGGCTGCTTTTCAGCCTCCCGGTCGGGAGTCTCCTTGTGAGTACCCGTACCGTGGACCACGCCATGGCAACTCACGAGCAAAAAAAAATGGGTTTGGGGAGGGGTAGTTTGGCGGGTTAACTGCCTGGAGGCCACCGGGCTCGCCTACGAACCCGGTGGTTCTCACAGTCAGGCGAAATCGGGCTAGGCTCCCCTAGCCCGATTTCGCATCGTGGGAATAACCTCATTGTTTAAATCACTCCACAGAAGGATTCAAATTTAAATCACTAGTCAAGAAGATTCTGTTTAATCAGCATTTTCTAGTAAAAGTACATTCTTGTTGTCTATAATAACTTTAATACATATTCAGGGATAGATGCAGGCTTCATTTTTACAACTTAAGTATACACTATAATAGGTCCACACATCTCATAATCCTGTTTCATTCGGGCAACAAGGCCTTGCATTTATTTGTTGCACTGTTTGCATTTTGCACGCATGCCTATTTTATCCACAGGGATAGGAAGGTCATTAAAATATTCCCAAATGGGGTCTATTTTACTGCCTGCTGCCATGATAGGTGTTTCCTTCCTACAATGGAGGATACACCTAGAAAACGTTTCCTCAGGACTACATGAATATGTTCTGTATACTTTTGGTTTCACTTTCTATTCTCCTCCTCGACCCCACCCTCTATTCATTTATTGACCTTATTTAGCCTAATGCAAACATTATGTTTAACAAGTTTACAGGTTTCTGTACATGTTTATGTGAATGACTGTAACTGGGTTCATTTTTAAAAGTGAACCTGGATACAAGCCCTTCAAATACAGGGCACGGATAGGAAGTATACTGCTGCATTCAACTTAACATGTGAATGACTGTACCTGTGTACAGATGTGTAGACTGTGCTGTGTGTACACTAGAGATGTACATATTAGGCAGTATTAAAATATAAATACATTGTAGACTTGTACAAGTGTTGAACATAACATGTGAATGGGCTTAATGTCTTTGCACTTTTAGGGAGTGGGGGGGGGGCAAGAACCTGACTGTGTCAAGTATACGCTGTATGTACACCACTTGCAGAAAAGGATTGATCAGGTCTGTATAGTGCTATTAACATGTTCCTAGAATATAATTAGAAGTTATGATTAACATCTGTGATGATATCTTTGAGCTAAGTTCTTTTTTCATACATTGGTGTTTTAAAATTTAGTTTAAATTTTAAAAATCAATTTTTAAAATCAATTTTCTCAACCCTGCACATAAAACCCCTAACAGATCTATAATCTACCTTTTGATCAAAATGCAGATTATCCATCCATGTGACTTTATATTACATTGACACCCTTGCTTTACTGTATTCAGCAGTAAGACATTTTGACAGAAACATGGTCCAAAGTTACAATGAATTGGTGGCCCATATACCATGCAATGTTCCATGGGTATTTTGTGTGCTGTGGGTGCTGCTGCAGCTTCCAAATGCAAGTTGTACTAGAGCACACTTGTGCAAACACTGAAATTGTGTGAGAGAGTTGCTCGATTGCATTACCGTTATTTCTAATGGCTGTGCGATCGAGCAATTTCCTCACACAATTTCAGCTTCTGCACGAGGGAGCTCAAGCACAACTTGAATTTGGAAGCCACAGTAGCACCCACAACACACAAAATGCACATAGATTACTGCACAGTACATGAGCCAGTAACCCTTGCACTGGAGATGCTGAATAAATAAATATTTTCCAAGGTGAAACACAGTGGTCCAAAATTAATACATTCACAATATGTAGCAAAAAAAGGAGATTACTTTATTACACAAGCTGACCAGAGAAAGAAGAGGAAAATAAATCATTTTTAAGCTTAAATATTTAATACATTATGTTGGATCCAAGTATCACTCTCTTCCCCATCATTAGTGAACTGCTCAAGTGTTCTGAATGTGAAGGAGGAGCACAGCACATCTGTGCAAACCTTCCATTTACACCAGTAGCAGGGAAAAACAACAGCCCAACTTAATTGTGACCATCACCCCCATCCAGCAATTGCTGGCAGCAGGAACTGTGCACGTGTGGAACCATGTTCTGCACATGTAAACCTACCCTGGATCCTGCTGTGCTGGGCAAAGAGGTACAGATCTTCTCTGGCACACAAAAATTGTTGTTGGATGCTACTATATATTAGCAACCTGACCGACCCATGAAAACAGGTCTGGATCCAAGATCTGTTCCTGATATGTGCAGGCCAACGTGACTTGTACAGGGGCAGCAAAGTTAATTGTACACAAGACAAATACGAGTGTGTCTTCTAGGCAGTCTCTTGATGTAGATGAAGATGTGTATCTGTATTTGATGTGTACTGCTATACACAAGCCACCTAATGGCACAGTGGGGAAATGACTTGATTTGCTAGCCAGAGGTTGCCAGTTCAAATCCCCGCTGGTATGTTTCTCAGACTATGGGAAACATCTATATTGGGCAGCAGTGATATAGGAAGATGCTGAAAGGCATCATCTCATACTGCGCAGGAGATGGCAATGGTAAACCCCTTCTATATTCTACCAAAGACAACCACATGGCTCTGTTGTCACCAACTCGACAACACACTTTACTGCTATACACAGCACTACTTGTATGGAACAACTCTGGCTGTGATATTTGCAAAACTGACACTTCCCTTTTTTACATCACGTCCAAGAAGATACTGAGCTCAGCTGTGTTTAAAATGAAAGAGTCAAAGAGAGAACTCTTGGACTGACCTTGATCATGTTCTCTCCAAGGACAGGCTAGAATTTGCTAGCTTACCAACTTCTAAAAGGAATTCTTCCTTTTGATGGAACTTCTCTTGCTTTGTGACATGCCCTTATGCTTGGATAGCTATATATTCCAATTACAGTTATAACAGTCAGTGGAATTACACATTCGTTTAATACACTTTCACAATGCAAATGCCAGGAGCGACAGACAGTTTCATTAATCTGTTAATCGTGTTTTGCCATTCATAGCTAACACATAACTGAAGACTTCTACAGGTGGTCCCCATTATTCACTGTTCCACGTATCCGCAGTCAGGAAATATATACCCCAAACTCGGTATCCGCAGTTCACCAGTCTCACGTATCCGTGGTTTTCGTTGCATGGATCTGTCCATATATGGTCCTACTCTTCCTGCATGTGAGTAATGAAAGGAGTTTGGGGGATGATGGATTTTGTGAGCAGTCATGGAGTGCTTTTTGGTGTAAAAAGATAGACTTGAGAGCATCTGACAGCCTTGGGTAGCCTTTGGTGTCCTCACAGGGAGCCATTGAGAGCCTTTAGGAACCATTACTCTGGAGCTTTTGGAGACTTTTTGTGTCTTTCTATGGAGCCTTTCTTCAACCATCCCTGGGCAGATTCTTGGAGGAGCCTTTCGCAGCATTGTGTAGCTCTTGTAAAATGTTAATTATAGTATTGTATCACTTAAATAAATTTTTAATTTTATGAAATTCTATTTTTAATTAAAAATTCAAATCAAATTTTAATTTTGGTAATTAATTATAGTACAGTACAGTATAACTGTAGTTAATTTAATTACCCATTAAGATTCATGTTTAACTATGTACAGTACCCTCAAAAATTCCATCTTATGTATAATTTGAAATTTGATTTTTAATACGGCATTGTATCCATTGAAAATTGATTTTAAGCATCTATTCTAAATTGATTTTAATTATCAGTTACAGTATTTGTGCTGTGCTTTACATGTACTGTACTTTATAAATTGGGGGTGGGGTTGTCTTGTACAAATTTATCCTTCCTCCACAAACATGTTGGCTCATGGGGATATTGTGGCTTCCGTTGCATGTCATTTTAATTGTAAACTGCCCAGAGTTTTGGGCAGTATAGAAATATTTTAAATTAAATAAATTTTAAATAAAAAATTCTGGCAATGAATCCACTGTACGCTCCATCAAGAAAAGTGAGGCCAGTATGCCATACAAGTGGGGTGTCTGGCGCATCACAGAGTCTCAAGGTGCTGTTCCATCCATGCGATCCCCACATGGAACAGATGGGAAAAGGCCCTCAGCCTGTGAGGCCTGGGCTCAACCAAGCCCAGAGGAATGTGCCACTGAGCAGACTAATAATCCACAAGAGAGCACTGCAGCTCTACAGGTGGTTTGTGGAGGAAGGCAGTCAAGCAGTAGGAGCATCCAAAAGGCGCTGAATGCAGTTTCCAGACAAGCAAAGGCTGGTTCAAAAGATTCAAGCACCGCTACAGCCTCCACAATGTAAAGCTGGCAGGAGAAGTAGCATTGGCAGACCATGAGGCAGCACAATGATATACAGCGGAGTTCATGCAGCTGATTGAGTTACAGGCCAGAGCAGTCTTCAATGCTGATGAGAAGGGTCAGTTCTGGAAGCGGATGCCATCCCACTCCTTCATCAGCAAAGAAGAAAGTACTGCTCAGGGTTTTGAGGCAGCCAAGGACCACCTCATTTTGCTTGTGTGCAGCAATGCTTCAGGGGACAACATGGTCAAGCCCACACTCCTGTACCGAGCACAAAACCCTCGTGCCCTAAAAGGGAAGAATAAAAGCCAGCTTCCCATCTTCTGGAGAGCCAACATGAGAGCATTGGTGACTGCAGCGGTTTGCTCTGACTGGGTTAACAACTGCTTCCTGAATGAGGTGCAGAGATATCTGGCCTCCAAGAACCTGGCCTTCAGAGTCCTCCTGCTGCTTGACGATGCCCTTGGCCATCCTGACACCCTGCAGTTTGCACACGCGAACCTGGAGATCACCTTCTTGCCACCTAACACCACCTCACTGATCCACCACTAATGGACCAAGGTCTGATCATGACCTTCAAGTCCTACTACACTCACCACAACTTCAGGAGACTGCTGGATCTCATGGAAGCCAATCTCTGTTGATCAGCAATTACTGGAGGAGCTGCAGCATCATGGACTGCATTGAGAACATCATTGCATCCCTTGAGGAGATCAAGCCCCACACATGGAACACAATGTGGAAGAATCTGCGGGCAGTCACCTCTTCATCTACTGCAGCCAATGAGGTACAGCGGATCACCAACCTTGCACGCAACATTAGTGGAGAAGGCCTGGAAGACATGACGTGGAGGAACTACAACCCCATCAAGCTCCTGCTCACAGAGGAAGAATTGGAGGAGATCATCCAGGCAGGAGATCATCCAGGCAGCCCCTGAGACTGAGGGAGAAGAGAAGAAAGAGGAAGAGATGCTCCCCAAGCCCCTCACCACAAAGGAGCTTTCCGAGATCCTGCAGTTGGGAACTGCCTTGGTAGACAAAGTGTTTGAAATTGATCCCCTGATGGACAGCAGCATCAAGTTCAAAAGGCAGCTGGAGACTGCTTTGCAACCCTGGGACACCTACCGGGCTCTGCAAAGCAAGGAGAAACAAAGGGCCATCACCAGCTACTTTGCAAAAGTAGCTACACCCACCATCATAGCTGTGTAGTGGCCGTCATAACCAGAAAGCAACACCTGTACTTTCCATGGTTTCAAGGAGGAAGAGGATGACGACGACACTGGAGGCAGCAGGTCTGCCTCTACAGGGTCTACTTCTGCTATGTGATTTGTGCTCTGAGCAGAAGACTGGAGATGGAGTGCCACTAACTCCAGCAGTGGAGTGAAGGAACGCAACAGCTTCCTAAACTTGAGTTTTGATGCTGCAAACCATAGACTGGAGCACTGCTGACTCCAGCAGTGGAGTGAAGAAACTCCCCTGTGCGTATTTAATTGAACTGAAACCAACTCTGTGCTGCCTCTTTGGCCAGCCTACCAACCAGTCAGGCCAGAGGTTTTGTACTGCTAAGTGTTGGACTTCAACTATGAGGTGGGGAAACAGTAACAATTACGCATTACTGGGGAGCTAGGGAACACTGCTGGAGCACCTGGAGAACGGCAGAGCAAAGGTGGCCAAGGTACAGGGCTGTGCTCAATCCCTATTTCTGCTTTGTTCATTCGTGTGTGTGCACATGAGAGAGATTGATTTTTTGGTCATTCTCCAGAACCTATCCCGCCCCCCCCCCGCCCCAATTCTCATAGACTTAAGGTTTTGTTATTCACGGTTCCGTTATCTGCAGGTGGGAATGGAACCCCCACATGTCATGCGGGCCACCTGTACAACCATATTTTAGAGTTTTCACAACTCAAATGCGTAGGCTCAGAATTTTGCAATTTTCTAGGCAGAATGTTTCCTCCTTCTTATATATGTGAATATTCTTAAGACTATTCAAGCAAGTAGATTGCTTTTCCCTGCATAAATTCTCAGATACAAAACCTAAAACCTTAACTCACTTCAAGGACATAGGAAGCTTGACTTGATATTTGTTGGAAAATGTCCATGTTTCAATAAGGCTATTTGCATTAGAGAGGATTATTATGTCTTTAATGCAGGAAATGCATGCTCTCAGTTTTCCTTACTGTCCTACATTTATTAGCTTCTGCATTTATTTTTAAAATGGAAATGAACTTAAACAATTTGACACCAGTCCTTTCAGCATTCCACTAACCTCTTCCATCCAGAAACTTTAGCCGTTATCTTCACATTTAATCAAACTTCTCAACATCTTGGAACAACAGAAAAGCGTTCTTACTAAGTGTTTGGACTGTGTTTATAAATATGAGATATAACATCAGATAATTTCCCCCTTCTATTTCTTTTTATTGCCCTTTTTCTGAACAACTAAAAACAGTTAAATATGTTGTAGCAATGTTTGTTCTATTGACAAGCAAAATTAGAATTAATGCTGACCGTTCTGATAAAGTATGTTAATTTTCATTTTAACATTCCAGCTTGCATTCTATATACCACAGTATAAATCTACTATCACTTCAATGCCCTTTATTAAATATTGATGGTTTTAATTATGAAAGTTTCAAATACTAACAATTTTTTTAGTTCTTTATTGCAACTTCCAGAGCTCTTAAGCATAACAGAATTATAGTCAGCTAAATTTGCCAAAAGTTACCAAGAATAGCAACATGTGAATTTGAAAATTAATCAGCAGGGACAATTAGTCAAACAGGATAATTTCTTTCAGTATGTGTTTTCCAACTCAATTCCAGTTTTACTAGCTGAATTGTTTCTTGCTCTCTTCCACCTCTCTTCTTTCTTCACAGCCTTAAATGGCTACATTCCTTAGAAATGTGTCATTCAATAGACTTTGTTCAGTGAACCTGGTGGGCTCCTTCAGTCCTGTGGGAATACATGATTTTATCATCTCAAGGCAGGAAAAGCCATTATCTCAGAATCCTTTCATGCTGCTGTATACTTGCAAATCTATGATGTTTTTCCTTCTTTGTATAAGGCAGACGTCCTAACTAATCCTGCAGCTGTGTTTCTAACATCAGCACACATGCATGCCAGCCCTTGTGCTTCCAAATCAGGGTGTTCCTGCACGACAGTGCAAATACTTCAGCATTCCGTAAGTGGAAACACATCCTTGACCCTCAGGGATGTGTTTCTGCTGCAAGAGTGCTTCCAGAACACGGAGTACTGGAAACAATCACCCTCTTGTGCAGGAGTCCCGTGCTTCAGAAACATGGGGACTAGCAATGCATCTGCTCTGTTGTTAGCAGCACACATGCAGCTTTAGTCAGAATGTCTAATCTGAATGTCTATATAATCCTATTCTGTAGAGTCTTCCTCCTAAAGCTCTCTGATGCAAGAACTGCTTTCGACTTCTGAAACTCTGGGCACCATAGAGCAGTGTTTCTCGATGTTTTTGGAGCCATGGACCGGTACATCCTATGTGCGCAGTTTCCAGGACCAGCAGTTAGTAAAGGGGTCACCCCCTCTTGCCCCCACCCCCAGGCACCACCCAAAACAATTTCAAGCTGGGGGGGCACCACCATGGGGAGCTCTCCGGAGCTCATTTCTAGGCAGGCAGCCCTCACTGCTGGGATAACACTCATTTCGCTTCCTCGAAATGAACGTTATCCCAGCAGTGAGGGCTGCCTGCCTAGAAATGAGCTCCGGAGAGCTCCCAGCAGCGGTGCCCCCCACCAGCTCGAAATTATTTGGTGGGGGGATTAATTCCTCATGGACCAGCACGGACCAGCATTCAACTCCTCGCGGACCGGCACTGGTCCACGGACCGGTGGTTGAGAAACACTGCCATAGAGGACCAAGGCCATAGAGAACCAAAAGCCAATACACCAACAGTGGCACAGCTCAAGCAACATCCACCACACTAGAAGCAGCATGCAACTCTAACGCTATTTCCAGCATGGACAGCTTCTTACATTCTCTTAAATTCACTCTGCAATGGTCAGTGCTGAGTTGTGGGCAGTCACCAGAATATAGGTAGAAGCCTATGTTCCCTGTTACAGGGATTAGTCCCAGTGGTTGTTGCTGACTATAACTCCGATCATTCCTAGCTGCAGTAGCATTTGGCTGGGGATTTATGGGAGGTGCCGTCAACAACATCCAGAAATCTCTGATACAAGGAACACTGGTTGAATTGACTGGTTTGTTTTTATCCAGACATCGAGTCTTTCCCTAGGACCTGGGATGGCTGAATTTTATCATCAATACTGTTGGTTATTATAGATATCGTCACAAAATATAGGCTGTTCCCAGTAAGGTTGCTTTTTGTAATTGGCTGATGGTGATTTCTGTGGCCCCTATGGTGTTGAGGTGCTCTTCAAGTTGTTTTGGAATTGCACCTAGGGTGCGAATTATCACTGGGATTATTTTGGTCTTTTTCTGCCACAGCCTTTCAATTATTACTACTACTACTACTACTACTATTACCATTATTATTAATTCGATTTCTATACTGCCCTTCCAAAAATGGCTCAGGGAGGTTTACACAGAGAAATAACAAATAAGATAGAACCCTGTCCCCAAAAGGCTCACATTCTAAAAAGAAACATAAGACAGACACCAGCAACAGTCACTGGAGGTGACTGTTGCCAAGTTAACCCCTGTTAACTTGGCAAAGAGACACCTTTTTACCGTGGTGAGTCTCTTTATTGAGCGGGGGAGAGCAACTGGCCCTATCCACCCCCAGCACAGTACCTCCAGTGACTGTTGCTGCTGGTGTCTATCTTATGTTTCTTTTTAGATTGTGAGCCCTTTGGAGACAGGCAGCCATCTTATTTATTTATTATTTTTCTGTGTAAACCGCCCTGAGCCATTTTTGGAAGGGCGGTATAGAAATCGAATGAATGAATGAATGAATGAGGTACTGTGCTGGTGTGAACAGCCCTGCTGGATCAGGCCCAAGACCAGCATGCTGTTTACACACTGGCCCACCAGATGCCCCTGAGAAGCCCATAGGGAAGAGGTGAAGGCATGCCCTCTCTCTTGCTGTTGCTCCCCTGCAACTGGATTTAGAGGCATCTTGCTTCTGAGGCTGGAAGTGGCCTATAGCCATCAGACTAGTAGCCACTGATAGACCTGTCTCCATAAATTTGTCTAACCCTCTTTTAAAGCCATCCAAGTTAGTGGGCATCATCACATCCCGTGACAGAAAATTCCATACATTAATTGTGCACTATGTGAAAAAGTACTTCCTTTTGATGGTCCTAAGTTTCCTGGCTTTCAATTCCATGGAATGACCCCTAAAAACCATTAAAAATGGCTGCTTCCCTCTTGCACCAGTGCAGTTAGTTCTGTCAGGCTGCTCTCTCACTGCACTGGTGCATCATTTCTCTATAGGTCACTCAGTACCTTTTACTTTGGGCATATGGTTACCAAGATTAAGCTGGTAGGAGGTTTCTAAAAATATGTTACATATTTTGTACTTCTATTCTTTATTCTTGGAACAAAAATATGTTATCGTTTTCACTTTTGAATCTACACACACTAAATCAAATAAAAGCATGTTTTGTACCCTATTTTTTATTTCCTTTCATACAATATTATTAATATTTCTAAGCATTCTCTTTGTGACTTACTTTTGAGAAAATTATGGCCCATACCATGCTATACATTTTAAAGCAGGTTCCCTCTTAAAATCAATACAAGTTCTGACTCAAATCAGATAGCACAGCTGAGTCCTGTGTTATTAATCTGACAATATACTCCCTCTATGTGATCCAGGTCGGAAGAGTTCCTTTTATCTGTGCATATAGAAAAAACTAATTAAAATTCCATATGTTTCTGTACATCTTAGGTTAAATCCCAAGGTGTCTTCTCCTCTTAAACAATCAATAAGATGTGCCTTGACTTTTAACATGAGCTTATCAAAACAAAACAATTTCAAAAGGAGGATCCTGGGAAGTCTACACACCATCTCAAAGCCTTCAAGTTTATGACATTGAGCTTGCAATCCTCTGCATGCTTTCTTGTGAGTAAGCCATAATGAACAGAATGGGATTTCCTTCTGAGTAAACTTGGCTAAGATCCCACTGTTGTATGTTAATTCACTAAAATGTTGATAGCTGAGGTCTTGAGATCCAAGAACAAAATTGTGGTTTTTCCACTTAAATTTCTAGGAGTATTTTATCAGATTTTTTTAAAATGCTAACTGAAGTATTCATATGGAATAATAATAATAATGATACCCTTTAACAGTCACACCACCAATTATTCATCAAGAGGAATAGTTCTCATACCTCATAGGAAAAAGGAAAAAACAAAGATCCCAATCCAAAATCCGTGTAGAACCTTTGCATATGCAAAGGTTTCCTCATTCACTCAAATGTGTATCAGAGAACTTTGCACACACAACTGCTGTATGCAAATTGGGCTGCCACCAGTGCTCCCCCTAAGGTGTGTACACGTGCATCCGCTCACAGATTTTTTTCAATGTCTGCTCAGTTAATTTTAGATCCCGCTCAGGTTGAATCAGGAAAGTCCCACTCTGAATATACGTGCGCACACACTGCCTTGATACTGCTGCCCAGAGCAAAACTCATTCTGCATACAGATGAAAAAAATTAGAGAGAACGCTGGCTGCCACTGAAGTAAATGGGAGGAACTCAATGTGCACACCAAAGTTCCCACCTGAAAAAGGAAAAGTATTTTAACAAATTTTAAAAAGTGTTCTTGATCCCAATAAATTACCACCAATTAATGCCATATGATAAACAAAAGCTTTGTCAAAAACAGATTAAGTTCAGAGGAAGGTCAAGAAATTCAGACACGTGAGAAGGGCACCAAATACAGCACCCCCTGCTGCCAGACTTGGTGGCATGAGAGCACCTACCCACCACTGCTGCCACTACCTCACTCTTATTTGAAAAGAAGGGGAAGGATAGAGTGGAGTGCACTGGAGGAGAGGAGAGTGATGGGCTAGAGCCAAATCCCGTAGCCCACCACTCTCCTCACCTCCACTTTCTCTCCATCCCAATCCTCCTTTTCAAATGAGAGCAAGGCAGCAACAGTGGCAGAAGGCAGCTGCTTTCATGCTGCTAAGTCAGGCAGTGGCAGAGGGAGGGAGTTCTTATACCACACAGCAACAGGGGCTCTCATGCCAGGGGTGGGTGGGCACTCTCATTCTACCCCCGTGAAGCAATGAACCTTCAAGTCGCTTCACTGTGAGGCTAGCCCACAATGAGGTTAAGTAACCAAATTAAAAATGTGTGCACAACTTGTATCATGAATAATAATGTTATTCTCCCAAGCTTTCCTCCAAAGTGCTTGGGGCAGCATACATGGTGTGATCCTATTACATCCTCACAGCTAGGCCATTCAATGAGCTTCTTGGCTAAGCATGAATTAGAACCTAGATTTCTCTGGTCCAACACTCTCTTCCCTACACCACATTGGCTCTCTATAGATTTACATTAGCAAATGTCAATGCAATCCTAAATTTTTACGTATTTTCGCTGCTTCTTTAAGAGCTTATTATTTTATCTATCTATCTATCAAAATTATTTACAGCCCAAACTTTCGTCTCTGGGCGGTTAACATAAAACAATTAACACACATATAAAAAGTTAAAACAATTGAACAATTTAAAATCAACCACAAAATTAAAACTGACAAATTTTAAAAAGCTGAGAAAGCTTGGGTGAAAAGATGAGTTTTCAGATGTTTTTAAAAAATTGCCAGAGATGAGGAGGAGCGTATCTTAGTGGGAAGCGCATTCCACAATCTTAGGGCAGCAACCAAGAAGGCCCGTCTCTGTGTAGCCACCAGATGGGTTGACGGTAACTGGAGATGGACCTCCTCAAATGACCTCAGTGTGGGGTGGGGCTCATAGTCGAGAAGACGCTCTCTTAAATACCCAGAACCTAAGCCGTTTATAACTAGCACTTAGTATTTTGCCTGGGAACCTAGTGGCAGCCAGTGGAGCTCCATCAGCAAATGAGTAATGTGGTCTCTCTCTGAGATGACCCAGAGACCAACCTGGTTGATTAAGCAAAGATCATTTAGCATTGGAGAAGTGGGGCTCAGGCAGGTATCCTTGGTATGATAACCGAGATGTAACAGGCACGTCTGTTTTGTCTGTGAAGTGTTGGAGGGTATATTAATCAAGTTCGCTTGTTTTATTAGGACATCTTCCAAGTTTCTGTCTCTGGAGCTACCAGCCCAGTGAAGTGGCAGTTATGCTAATATATCTCCAAACTGCAGTGTACTGTAATAATGTGCACAGAAAAGAGCAAGCCATAGCTATTTTGTGCACAAACTTTACCTGGTCTTTCATGAGTTTGTCCAATTTCTATCTAATTGAGCCATAAACATTTGGCATAAGGAACATAAAGAATCAACAGGCTATCTGCAGCGTTAAGCCTTAGCCTGGTCTTTTAACTTTATCTATCTTTTATTTTACATTGTATCTGTTTTGCTGATGTTGTGAGCTGCCCCAAGCAGTAGCATACTGGAAGGGCTGTGCATAAATATTTTGAATAAATAACTTTTTTTTAAAGCTGCAAAAATGTCAAAAAAAAGTTGAATATGAAAATGTAGCCCATTGACTAACGTTTTTTTAAAAGGTTATATTTTGAGTTGAACAAGGGTTATATCTGCAGTATTTCTCTTAAGGGGTATGGATGGAAAACATTTGGGATGGTGTGAACAGTGATGGGGTGAGCCACTATTAAATTTTTCTGTGGAATAATTTCCATCCCACATCATTGTAAACAACATACCAAATCAGATCACCATCAATTTATAGCAACTTTTAATTGAAAACGTTGGTTGGTGGGGTGGGAGGAACATCTGTAAGTTTTATTCAAATTAGGGGTGAAATTGCTTGGGAAATTTGTTCAACCCAAAATATTCTGGAAAACCCACAGTGGTCTGACTTGGTATATGGCAGCTTCCTATGCCCAAGAACTTTTTTTGTTGAAAAGTGGTATATTAATAGTAGTAGTAGTAGTAGTAGTAGTAGTAGTGGTGCTTCGATTCTGGAACACTGTCTTTGGAGAGATCCATCAGGTTCCCTCTCTGCTTGCATTTAGCCATTGCTTTGTTCCTGCAGACTTTTCATTATTGATGGTGACTGCACTCGGTAGTTCCCATGTATTATTGCTATGCTGTTTTATTGAGATTCGTAGATTTAGGAAGCTGCCTTGTAGTGAGTAAGACCATTGGCCCTTACCATTGGCTCAGTACTGCCTATACCAGGGATTCTCACCCTTGGGTCCCCAGATGTTAATGGACTTCAACTCTCATAATCCCCAACCAAAGGCCACTGGGGCTGGGAATTATGGGAGTTGAAGTCCAATAACATCTGGGGACCCAACGTTGAGAATCCCTGGTCTATACTGACTGGTAGCAGCTCTCTAAGATTTCAGAAAGGGGGATGTTCCCACTCTTACTTGGAGATGCTAGTGGCTGTACCTGGGACCTTGAACATGCTCTATCATTAAGCTACATGCCCCTTTCCATGTTTATATTTCTGATATAATATTTTAATATTCTGATAATATAGTTTAATTAGGTAGCAAACTGTTGCACTATAAGATACAACAATGTAAAAGTTGCCTGGGGATAACTGAAGTAAGGAGAAGTTTCCTTTGACCTGCTAAGGTAAGTGTAGGTAGGGGTGTGTGTGAAATTATTATTACTGCAATTCATTGTAAGCCAACTTGAGGACCATTTGGTCAGAAGTCAGGATATAAATCCAATTAATATATTACATATTTTGAAGAGTTTTGCTTGTGGCATTGTTTGTGCAAAATAAAGTCATATTTGCTTGATGATCTACAGGTACCGAATTTCACATTAACAATCCTGCCAATTGAATTAACTGAATGCACTATGTTTTACACCAGAATATGCTCTGGGCAAGGTTTAAATGGGATTTTAAATTTTTTTTACATGAAATTCTGAATAATAATAATAATAATAATAATTATTATTATTATTATTATTATTTTTTTTTAATGGTTACTGTTCTCAGATTTTTAACACTCAATAATTGGCTCAATAATTCCAATATAACCAACATCATGCCCAAGAGAAGTAGATGTTTCTCAGATTCAAATTAACCATATGATTTATATTTATTGTTAAATTTATATACCACCTTTCATTAAAATAATCCCAAGGAAGTTTGATAATTATGCAATAAAATGAATAATGTTTGAAGTTGAAATCCTACAAATTTAAACCTGCTATTTTACTTCCCCTTTGCAAGCACATTAAATATATGTAATATAATATTTTATTACTTTATTGAACTTTCCTAGAAGTGTAATCTACATACAATGACTTTGCCCGGTCAACAACGAGCCTCACCAACCAGTGAATAAATAAAACAATCCTAAATAATCATTGTTAAGAGTTAAACTAAATCAGGTTAATAATCCCTAATCGGAATTTAAAACAGTAGCAGTCTGTAAGATTTTCTTTTTAAAAGACATCTCAAAAAAAAAAGAGAGAGAGAGAGAGAGAGAGAAGAAAAGTCTTAGCTTCCCACCAAAATCAAACAACGGTGGGGTCAGATAGACTTCTCTTGGGAAAGCATTCCAGATCATGGGGGACATAACAGAAAAGGACCTTCTCTTTTCCCCACCCGCTGTACTTCTCTGAAGCAAAGACAGAGAGGTTGGTCCTAGTGCCTGAAATGGAGGAGACTATGAAGGCAGGATCTTTCCTTGTTTATTTTCTCCCCAACATTTAGGTGCTATATAAACACTACATGTTAACCTTATTACCATACCCGTGGCAATAGAAATTTGTACATGACCCAGAATATACAAATTTAGCTGCTAAATAAAATTTAAATACTGGAGAAAGTCCATGACATATTAAATGTGTCAAGAAAGAAAACACAACTGAAGACCTGGTGCATACCCTCTGCAACATAGCCCTGGGCCCAATATATAGACCGAGGGGATGGGAACCACAGCGCAGCAGGAGAGCATCTGCTCTGCATGCAGAAAGCCCCAGGTTCAATCCCCAGCATCTCCAGGCAGGGCTGGAAAAGACTCCTGCCTGAAACCATGGAGAGTCACTGCCAGTCGGTGTAAACAATACAGAGCTAGATGGACCATTGGTCTGACTCAGTAAAAGGCAGTTTCCCATGTTCCTATACAAGGCATCCCTGTGAATAAATCCATCAAAGCTACTAGCAGATAAGAAAACATACTAGCCTACTTGCCCAAGCAATTGTCATCAATTCATTTGAATTACATGGAATGTCAGCATGGAAACTTCTCCATCTGGTTACCTGGAGGCCACTCTTCCCACAGGTGACTAGAAAAGTAATCGTCTGCATGACTACTGTAAATCTAAATTCTCTAGCTTCAGGACATAACCAGTGTAGCATTTTGAATGCAAATTCTTTCATAGCTGCAAACAAATTAACATTACAACTAGGCATTCCGAAACATAAATCTGAACAAAAAGTATTCACTCACACACACACACACACACACACGCAAAAATTGCCTGGCCAGGGGGAGGGGGTGGGTGGAGGAGAAAAATAGTTCTCCCAGAAAGTCAGGTTGTTCTCATGACCAATACGAGGTTGTGGAAGGCAGCCGGGAAGAGGCAGTGCTGGCTCAAGGGGCCGTGGTGCCCTTGGCCAAAATAGTCCCCTAGGCCCTAATATTTTTATATGTGCAGCAAAGCACGCGTGCCCACAAAGCCCAAGCCTCCATGTCAGATGCAGGGGGTGGGGCCAATACCAGAGACAGGGCCTCCCAGTCCCTCAACGCTTCCCAGTCAGTGGTTTGTGGAATCACTGACTGCAGGCTGATTTCCCTGCCCTCCAAGGGGGTTGGGCCACTGCCCAGAATATGGTCCATTTGGACCCTCTCCCATCCCACCCTACCCCAGTCAGCATTTCATTAAAACACTGGCTGGGGAGAAGATGGGCACATGCTCCCAGCCAGCGGGGTGCACCCTGGGTATGGACTTGCCACGGCTCTTTTCAGTGCCCATTAACCCTTGGCGCCCTTGGCCAGGGCCATTTTGGCCAATGACTTAATCCCCCCTGGGGGCGGGGAGAGAGGCAGGGTTGAATCTGCCCTCCTCCAATCACTCGGAATGTCTTCAGCACACAAGCCACACACCATCAAGATCAGCACTGCTCCGGGAAGCAGGG
Source organism: Hemicordylus capensis (assembly GCF_027244095.1). Taxonomy (NCBI): domain Eukaryota; kingdom Metazoa; phylum Chordata; class Lepidosauria; order Squamata; family Cordylidae; genus Hemicordylus; species Hemicordylus capensis. Next base: position 30,250,130 of record NC_069661.1, on the reverse strand, counting down.
GTCAACAGAGACTAGGATTCGTTTCCTTGGCCTCCTGATATCCCACAAGGCACCACATGACGAGCGTGGTGCCTTGGAGAATTCCCCCATCAGACTGGGGCTCTAGGTGCCCTTCTTTGTGTTTTTGGAAAACACAAAGATGCAGCTTGAGGAGATATACAATCCCGGCAGCAGGATAAAGGGTGTGCTTGCACCTTTAACCTCAGCTAAGAGCCGGGCTACGATGTAGGGTTAGGCTGGGTGGAAGGACCAGGATCCGTGCTGATCCCAGTGCTCCACATGAGCAGCCTAGCCAGGCTATGCCAACCTAGGCTGCCCTAGGCCGTCTGTGAGCAGCCTTAGTGACTTCCCAAAAATCACTGAAGAGAAGTGACAGCAAAGCAGCGCACCTACACATGACTATGCACATATAACGACAGAAATCTTTTCATTACAACACGAACTTTTACAGGGTCTTTCTGAAACACAACTCCAGACTTGACCCCCTTGTGTGCAGAACGTTCAAAACATTTAATCATAAAACTAACTTTGTAATTTAGTGCTCATGGAAGCAAATGTTTGATTCTTTGACATGATTTACAAGTGGGTAGACACTCACAAAGAACATCTAGTACTGGAGGAAAAACCATCCTTAATACATTATTTCTCAGGCTCTCCAACTGTTATAAAGAGCAGAAAATAAGCCCCGTACAGAGGAGACAGGAAGATTAACATGAAAAATGCTACATAGACTAGGGATGTGCAAACCGGCTCGAATTTGAACCGGTTTGGTTCGAAGGCTCAAACTTGGACCAAACAGGGCATTGCATTGGCAATGCTGGTCCGAGTTCGAATTGATCAAGCCCAGTTCGGTTCGAGCCTGTTCGAAGGATCTAGTGGCCATTTTAGATCTTGTCCTCTATTTTGTGTGACTTGTTTTGCTTGATTCCATTGGCTGAGCTCTTGCTTCCCTGATTGGCCAGATGAGTCTGGCTCTCTGGTAGGCTGTGCACTGTGCCAGTCCTTGAGAACTGGCACCCTATTGGCCAGGGGGGAGGAAAAAGATGGGGGCTCCCAAAGGAGGGAGATTCAAATCCGATTTAAAGCCAAATCACTCTGGCCCAGCAATATCACTCTGGCTGCAGTTGCTGCTTGGCTTCCTCTGGCCCTGCTGCTGCTGGTGCAGCGAGAGTCTGCTTGGCAGACTGGTGCTGTGTTTTTGTCCCCAATCCCCTGTTCCCTTCTGCCTGTTTCTCTCTGCCCCTGCTTTAAACCTTTCCCCCCACTGTGTGTCTGTTCTGCTGTGTGTTTGTCCTGCTGCTCCCCCCCCACACCGAGTGAATGAGTGTCTGTGTGTTTCTCTCCCCCGCTCCTCTGGGCAGGGGGGCCCAGGCCCCTTGGCCTGAGGCCTTTCTCTGGCCCATCCTTTCCCTAACCCAGCCCCCCCCCCACTTTCCCCCACCTTTTTCCTTTTGGTGATTGGCTGCTGCTTTAAAATCTGTTGGCTGAGTTGAGAGCTTCCTCAGCTCAGCAGCCACTGCCAGACGAGTTGTTTTTATTTTATTCTAGGCTCTTTGGGGGTCCCCCCCCCTTGATTTCTCTGGAGCAGGTGCTTTTGTTAATCCCTTTACTTGCTGTGCTTAGCATACCACCAGCTCCAGACTCCTCCACTCTCCCCTCCCCTTTCCTTCCCATCCCCATTCCCACAGTGTTTTTCCTCACCAGCCTTTTTATTTGTTTTCTTAGTGTTTTTATTTTTAATTTGTTTTCTGGGTGGGTGAAATTGCTAGAAAGCTTTTTCATTCCACCCTACCCTCACCCTGGCTGTGCCAGCCTGCCATGGGTCTGGGTCTTCCTTCTTTTTTCCCCTCACCAGTGTGTGGGGCAGAAGGTCTCCAGGATGATGGAGGGAATAAGTGATTAATTTTTGTTGTCCCCTTTCCCCCCTTTAGTGTTTTCCAAATAGGGCCTCCTTTTTAATGTTTGGGTGTGGGGAGGTATATTTTCTGTGTTTTTTCTTTGCAGTTTGTTTCTTGTTTTTGCAGTTTGTTTCTTGTTTTTACAGGTTCCCTTCCCCCATTGTAAAGTTTATTGATTGCATTGTTGTGAGTGGAGTGGGTGAGTAGGCTTGTTTTAAAAAGGCTTTTCTTTAAATAGGGTTTTAAAAAAATGTTTCCCCCCCAATAGGCTTTTTAAAAATAAAAATAAAAAAGGGTTCCTCCCCACAACCGGTTTTTAAAAAATCCCTGCTTCATTTTCTTTTTACATTTTTCAATTTTTAAAAAATTCTAAAGTTCTTTCGCTGGAATGTCAGCGTCGTGTTGTGAGCAAAGTTTGCAGCAGGGTGGCAGGCAGAGGTGGAAGGGGTGCCCAAGCTGGTATAGGGGGCTGCGGTGGGCAGAGAAGATGCCATCTTGGGGTCCCACAGGTCCCCATTGGCAAATTATTTGGCCCAGATGAGGTGGTGACACGAAGACTCTCCTATCTGGAGGAGCCTGCTGCTGCCAAACCAGTTCCTGTACCAGTGGCGGGTCCATGGGGTGGTGGTGCACTGCCGGGGCTGGTGCCCAGTGCAGAGCCTGGCGGTGCGGTGGGCTCTCCTGCCAGGGAAGCTCCTTCCACGGCGGGGGCAGAAGGCAGGGAGTTGACGGCTGGCAGTGCAGCCAGATTTTCCCTCCCGTTTGCGGTCCTTCCAACTCTCCTTTTGCCACTCAGTGGGGGCCCCTCTGATGATGCCCAGGCTGTGGAGGAGTCCAGTGCTGGGTCCTCCCAGTCTGGCTCTGAGGAGGAATAGTCTGCTGCTGAGGTGGAGGGGGTGGCCACTATGCCAATGAAGCCAGGCCCTTCTTCTTGCGTGGAGGGCAGAAGGGGGGTGGGTGCCAGCGGTGGGCAAGTACCAGCAGCCCCCCTAGGTCCGTGGCCACCCAAGAGGCGCAATACTGCACCCAGGGCATCTGAGGCCACCCAGAGCAGTGATGTCTGGCAGCATTTTGAAGTCCCTCAAGATGCCCCAGTCACTGCTCACTGTGTCCACTGCAGGGTACAAATCAGTCAGGGCAAGGATGAAAAATATCTGGGTACGACACATGCGACGGTGTCACCCAGATCTCCTTGACTCCGCTGACAGCGCTAGTGCACCCCATGTGCCTGCAACTAGCGCTGACAAGGGTGGTGCACCAGCTTCCATGAAGCAGGACACGCTGCCAGTCAAGCGGTGGACGAAGTTGGGCACCAAGCGACCCTTCAGCTCCTGCCTCTGTTTCTTCCACATCCGGCAGCGTGGCATCCCAGGCAGCGGCGCCAATGCAGCAGGCAGTTCCTCCCTCTAAGTCAGCCCAAGGGTTTAAGCAGGTGTGCCTTGGCGCCTTGCCCGGTCTACGGGAGGCTAGGCCTAACAGGCCCACCAGTGCTGCGCAATGGGTTGCCCAGTACTTGGAGGAGCCTGTGGAGGAAGACCCCAAGATGGACCGCTTGCAGTTCTGGGCAACCCACCACCAAGTCTGGCCGAATCTGGTGGTATTTGCTGCACGCCTCCTCTCCTGCCCGACAACCAGCGCCCAGAGCAAACGGGTGTTTTCATGTGCTGGCGATGTGGTAACACCCACTCGTTCCCGGTTGGATCCTGGCTTGGTCGAGCAGCTAGTTTTCCTTGAGGTTAACCTCCCTCACTGGGCTACCCCGAGCTGGAGGTTGAGCTGGGCGAGTGATTGGCCCATGGTTGACCCATGATGCCGGTCACCTGCCCGGCAGCAGCTTCCGCTCATCCCTATCCTCCCCGCTTCCTCCTTCAGCCATGCCAGGTCGCAGCGTGCCTGCTAGTGCTGTGACTTGGCAACTGGATACACATGCCCACTGGCGTAACCCGATGCTAAACTAGCCCCTGGATCCACCTGACCACAGCACTGGGGGGGGGGTGTGGGCACACACACAGACACTAGGTGGTTTGTGCCAGTGTGGCACTGTGTAGATATGTAAATATGTTGGTGTAAATATGTAGATTTGTAAACATGTAGATTTTTTAGTATTTTTAAATGTGTTGTGTTTGTGTTAATTGTGGGGAGGGCAGCGGGACTGCTAGAATGTGTATTTGTAAATATTTTAGTGTGTGTAAATATGTGCTTGTGTGGTGTGTGTGTCTGTATGTTATCAGTAATAGTAATAGAGGTTTTTTCTTTCCTTTTTGTAGATAGTGTTTTTGGTCCAGTATGTATAGATAGTTGTTGATGGTGTAAATATTACTGTATAACTGCTGTATAGCTGGATTTGTATATATACTTGTGTAATGTGTAGTGTACATATGTATTTGTGAATTGTTTTTATTCCACCCCACTCTCTTTCCTTTCGTTTGGTTCTGCTGACATGCACACACACACAGAGCAGACACGCATGCACTGGTCCAGACATGATAAGAAAGTGGTCTCCCGCCAAACCACTTCATGTGTGGCCTCCAACCCGTCTCTGAGCCGGACCTTCCTATTCCTTTAATTTTTTTAGAGCCCCACCCCCCATTTCCCCTCTTCTAGCTAGCAGCACACACCAAACGCAAACACGCATGCACACCGTTGTGCTGGTGCCACCACGTGCCTGGGGCCGTGTGGCCTCCAACAAAGATGTGGTGGACCAGATACAGTCTGAGTTGTTACTTTCCCCACAGGCAAAACACATGCATTGCACGCACAAAGAGAAGAGCAGAAGACCCAGGTGCGTGTTTCAGCGTGTTGGTGTGTTTTTGCCATGCCCCTTTTTCTTTGCAGCGTGCATGCCAGGTTGGTTTTACTGCCTTGCGCCGTCTAGTTAGGTCTTGTTGGTTTGTGGCTGTTTTTGTGTAGCTAGTCTGTGCTGTTGTTTGGTTTGGTCCCCTTGGCTTTGTGTGGGCACAGCAGCAGGTCTGTTTCTGTGGTGGTTTTTTGGTTTCCAGTTGGTTGTTGTCTTAATTGTGTCACTGTGTGTCGGTATGGTGGCCTGCTAGGGGCACAAAACTGGGGTGGGTGGTGGGCACTCAGGGGTGCCAAGCACCCACCGAACCCCCAAGCCATCGGACACTTCTGTGATTACTGATGAATTTCTGAAGATTTTTCCAATTTTTGTATTCTTCCCATAGGGAATTATGGGGATTTGAGGTGGCCCAGCTGGCCCATTCTCCCCTTTGGGAGAATGCCCTGGGCACCCCAAAGTAGGTTTGGGGGCATGGCAGGTATGACCTCAACTCCCCTCAGGCAGCCCCAAGTTTGTAGGATTTATGATTGCTGTTATTTTTAAAGTATTTTTAAGAAGAATTTGTTTCCTTCATTGCAATGCATTAGGAGGACTATCTCCATTCATAAGCAGGACTTTGTGTGCCCTTAATTGCTGTGAATTAATTATTCCCTATGGGAGGAATACAAAAATTGGAAAAATCTTCAGAAATTCATCAATCATCATAGAAGTGTCACATTGCTTTGGGGTTTGGTGGGTGGTTGGCACCCGAGGGTGCCTACCACCCACCCTGGTTTGGGCCCCTAGGTGCTCTAGACAGGGAGTAATGGGCCAGTTCAAGTCCCCATTATATCCTATGTAGAACCTTTCAGAACCGGTTCGAATTGGGCTCGAATTCAAACTGAACAGGGGTGGAGGGGTGTTGTTGTTGAGCAAAACCAAAACCAAATCTACCCACCCTGGTTTGAAGCTGGTTCGAATTTGAACCAAACAGGCCAAGCCAGTTTGGTGCACATCCCTAACATAGACTTCATAAGCTTTTTGCTAGAGTTCTTGAGCACAAGAAGTCATTATCATTTGCTAGTATATTAAAAATAGCTCTAAAAGGCTCTTCTTCAAAAAGAGAAAATCAGTCTGATCTGCAAAGTTTGTTGTGAGCCCTGCTGACAGAAGAAGAGGATGACTGCACAGGCATTCAAGCTTTGATTCTCATTCTGACTTCCTCCTGAACAGCGGGAGCGGCTGCAGAACTGCATGTGGCCAACTAAGCAGCGGCCTTTTCCATCCTTTTTAATTTCTGCCCCACACCCTGTCTTTACCTCCTTTCCAAATTCAGCACAGTCCTATGAGCCAAAGCATCGGAAAACATTTAAGAAGCAATGTGACAATAACTGCTGAACTGATGAAACACCATGACGACTTGTGGGTTTACATAAGCCATCCAATTGTGTCAGCATGACTATAGGCCACCCAAAACCAGGCCACCCAAAACCACCTTTACCATGTATGGCCCAGTGGCATCACACAAAGCGATTGCGGAGGCACATAAAACTCCTCCTGCCAGCACCACACAGGCTCTCCACTCCCCAGAGTCCTGTGCATGTTTTTCCCCTCTGCTCCCTTTCCTTGTCTTTACTCCTATTTCCTCAGTTCTAGCCCAGTCTTCCCTGAGATTCCTGCTTCTCAGATGTCTAATCTGTTCTAATTCCTTAAGCCTGCCTGATCTCTGAATCCTGGAATGCCCAGCGTTCAGTCCACCAACCTTCTGCTATCCAATAGCACAGAGGTTCTACGTTCTTCTCTCAGACAAACTGACCTTTCACTTCTTCTCATCTGGCTAGTTCAATCCTCACAATGGCTGACACCTTCTAGAAGCTGGTATGGTTCAGGAATATTCCATGACATCACAGCAGCACAGCTAATGGCTAGAGAGGAGTTGTAAGGAATATGGATACAACTAATACTTATATACCGCTTTTCAACAAAAGCCCCCAAAGCATTTAACATACCGTAGATATAAAATAAATAAAATGGCTCCCTGTCCCCAAAGGACTCACAATCTAAAAAAGAAGCATAAGATAGACACCAGCAACAGCCACTGGAGGGATGTTGTGCTAGGGATGGATAAGGAGAGATAAGCCGATTTTTAGCCTTATATAAGATTTGGGTGCCATTATTGCATTACATAAACCTATTTACTGCCCCATTCTCCAGTGTTGTATACAAAACACAGCTGAAGCAGCACTAAATCTCAAGAAGATGGTAATACGTATTCTGCGCCCCTGCCTTGTTGCATATAACATCTTTCACCTGAATCACAGTGGAAGAATAAAAGAGGAGAGAGGGAAGGACAAGTTATTTTTTATTTTATGGGATCAAGATTTTAGTTTCCGCTTAGAATGTAATCAAGGCAATGGCAAGAACATTGTTACCACAATTTATCAATTATATACTGCCAGCAACATGCACAGCATTTACCAGGTTAAAGCAAGCCTGCATAACTTCAGTCCGCCAGCTGCTGTTGGACTACAACTCCCATCATCCCTGGCCACAGTGGCCAGTAGTCAAGGAGTGATGGTAGTCAACATCTGCAGGAGGATCAAAGCTGTGCAGCCCTGGGTTAAAGCAAGCAACAGCTTACAATCCAAGGCTGCAATCCATTGATGTAAATGAGAAAAGTACATATGACTGGATGCAGCATTATACAACCCAAGTCTACTCTTCTAAATACATCCCATTGTAGTCAGAGGCACTAACTTCCAACTAAACATACCTACTATTATGGTACCTGGTTAGGAAAGAAGAGCATATACAGTAACAGGAAGGGGAAAGAGGAGAAAGGCAGGAACCCATAGTTTGCCAGCTAAAGTTACAGAAACACTTTGATTAGCGGCTTAGGGGGGGAAAAGACGAACAGATACGTGTGCATCCATATGGGAATACGGTTTGCAGAAATATATTGCTCTAGCAAGCAAAGTATAACCTTGCAAGTACGGACAGTAAAACATACTGCCAGACATCAGGATTAGTCCTATGCCCACCCATGAAGAAGAGCTTCCAGAATACTGTACCTGCTACCCATAATGATAGAGCAATATCTGGACTGACTCCTAAATGCTATTTAAGGGCAAGTGGAATGAAATGGCTCTACTCTGCAAAAAATGCTGGCAGAGAGCAGAGGACAGTTCTGCTCTGCTCTGCCAGAATTCCTGAATGGATCATAGAAGCCACAATGGCTTCCACAATTTATTCTGGGCTTACACAAAGAGACCTAGATGGTCATTTTGTGTCTGCCCATTGGAGCATGTGAAATATGACTGATCTAGGAGGTCAACTTGCAAGTCTCTGGCATAGTAAGCAGTTTTTTTGTGTCCTACAGGCCACACAAGACTCAACTGGAACATATGCAGTGGCCTCCTAGAGCAGGGATTCCCAACCTTGGGTCCCCAGAAGTTGGACTATAACTCCTCGGAGAGGAGAGCTGGTCTTGTGGTAACAAGCATGACTTGTCCCCTTAGCTAAGCAGGGTCTACACTGGTTGCATATGAATGGGAGTCTATAAGTGTGAGCACTGTAAGATATTCCCCTCAAGGGATGGAACTACTCTAGGAAGAGCAGAAGGTTTCAAGTTCCCTCCCTGGCTTCTCCAAGATAGGGCTGAGAGAGACTCCTTCCTGCAACCTTGGAGAAGCCGCTGACAGTCTGTGAAGACAATACTGAGCTAGATAGACCAGTGGTCCGACTCAGTATACGGCAGCTTCCTGTGTTCCCATCATTCCCAGCCACAATGGCCTTCCAGGTCCCATTAGCCACAATGGCCAAATGATGGGAGCTGGAAGGCCACTATGGGTGGGAACAATGGTAGTTGTAGTCCAACAACCTCTGGGAACCCAAGGTTGGAAACTCCTGTCCTAGAGTATACTCAGGAGGCCCCAGTTCACTCTAGGAGACTGCACTGTATGTGCCAAGCTCCCAGCAAGGATGAGTGTTTTCATCACATGCTGGCTCTGCTAGATAACATCAAGGCATGCAAAGCAGCCTGTTAGAGCACTGCAGTGATGACGGGACCCTCCACAATAGTGTTGCCTCTAAGAGGGATTCCCAGATGTTGTTGACTACAATTCCCAGAATCCATAGCTACAATGGCTTTTGCTTGGGGATTCTGGGAGTTGTAGTCAACAACATCCAGGAATTCCTGTTAGAGGAAACACTGCTCCACACCACACGCAGCTCCAAAAATGATCATAGCATTTAAGGGCCAGAATCTGCCACATTCCTGGATCCACTCCAAAAACACTTCCCCAGCCAGAATCGAAGGTTCCTTCCCATATTCTAGCTGGGGTGGAATTCAGGAGCAGTTATAACTCCACCAATGCATCAGCTAAGATCAATTTGACTTCCTTGTCCTCATTGGTCCCCAGGCTACTACTCCCCGGGAAAGGAAGTAAGAAAAGCTGCCGGTCAACAACTGTGCCAAGTTCTGCCTCACTTGAACTGCCTGGTTTTGCCCCTTGGTTTTGATGCAAGCTTGCAAACTGTTCCATCAAGCCTGCTACCTGGTTGGAATTATTCCCCAGCCATGCTAGTTTGTATGACTGCTCTAGTATCCCATACCTGATCACAGCAAGACTTTCTTGGTAGGTTCAAGCATGGGAAGATATGCCAGCTTTTCCCCATTGTCTGTCACTGAACACCAATTAAAACAAACTTGTAATAGCTAGTTGTCTCTTGTGGAAAACTGTCTCCAGACAACCAGACATCATCATCATTATTGTTGTTGTTATATAGCCTGTTAGGAAGGAACACAGAAAGCTGTCTTCTTGGTAGATCTAGCTCAGTATTGTCTACACTGACCGGCCGCTCTCCAAGGTTTCATGCAGGAGTCTCTCTTAGCCCTACCCAGAGATGCCAGGGAGATAACCTAGGACAGTGTTCTTCATTGTAAAGCCAGGGCAGCCCCCATCAACCTCAAGTGCAGCTCTCTGACGAATTGTTGATTGGGCCTAGGTGAAGCTTTGGCCAAAGCTGAAGACTCTGCACAATCCCCCTGGCACCACACAAAGGTGGACATTCCCACCATGGGGGAGGGGGGTCACTCCTTTATAGAAAACGAAACCCTCCTGAACCCCTGCACCATCTTGGAAGGTGTGCACAGAGTGCTGGGAAGAGTAGCCCTTCCTAGTGCCTTCCTCCTAGAGCTCTTGCAAGGGCTCCATCTCTCTCAAAAGGTCCTCCTGGCACTGAGAAAATGCAGCACCATGTGGAGGTCAGTACAGTGGGAAATGGCTCTCACATTGAAGGGTTGTTTTTTTTGTTTGCCAAAGTGGCCCCCATCTGAAAAATAGTGAAGATCACTGAGCTATGGCCCCATCCCTCTAAGAATACCTTACAGCATTCACATGTAGTCACCCATCCAAATGCAAACCAAGACAGATCCTGCTTAGTAAAGGGGACAACTCATGCTCACTATCTCTCCTTCCCTTTCCCCCCCTGCTCCATTTCTTCTTTCAGACAAGCAATCCACCACCAACTATTCACACAGAGAGGCATGGGCTAGGTAAAATGCTTGTATTCCTGTTGCTCACTTAAGAAGGCACCAGTCTCTTCCCAACACATACACAACACAACTAGTTATCGCCACACACGGTTTCCACTTCCATACACTGAAGTTAGTAAGGCATATCATAAACATTAGCTACTCTTTCAAATAAACTGTTTTGTGGCAGGTATGAGGTTTGTAGTCCGTAAGCAAGCCAGGGTCAGTAGTAAAATGTCCTCAGCTGGCAAAGCAGTCCAAGGAACTTTCATGCTATCAGCACTTTGGAGAGCCATGCCCTAGAAAAGTCAAGTTAGTGAATTACCATCCAATTACTTCTCAATGCGGGGTTTTCTGAAAATTACCAACAAAATTCTAAAGATCCAAATTCCACTTCACTGACAGCAGTGACTATTGCCTGCTGATCTTGACATAAAGATGAGTGATCTATGAGAAGTAAGACTTACAAGGATCAGCATGTGGGGGGGGGAGGGAACCAAAGGGAGGCAACTGCCCCTTCCCAATTGAGCCAGTTCTATTGAATGTCAACAGGGCTTTCTCCCAGGAAAGTGGGTATAGGATTGCAGTCTTTGCCCTCTCCTTCAGGAAAGAGTCCTGCAGACACCCATGCTTAGAAGGAGTCAGTCAGTCAGTCTTTATTGTTACAGTCACTGACCAGAACCAGAAATCAGCAAATAAAAATTTAAAATTAGTTAAGATACTATACTTAGAAGGAGAGATTTTCACATCAAAGTCATTATACAGAGGACTCCGCAATTGAAGGGATACAGCACTCTGTTTTTAATGAAACTGATTTTTAAAAAAAGAGATGCACACCCCCAAACTTGAGAATTGGCCTCCTGATAGGAAATGCACTAATTATCTGTGGTTTAATCTATCACCAATACACAGCTGAGCTAACCAGAGTTATGACAGATTCTCTGGAACCATCACAAGAGCTGCACCAACGATTGCAGAGAAAGCCTGTTTAAGCGGAGGACTGGGGTCCTGATGGTCAGGCACCGCTTCCTGCATTCGAGTGCAGCTCACAGACTTGGCGTGTGCAAGAGCTGAACTCAATGCAAAATCCATCGGAACCTCGCGGTGCCAGCCCCTGAAAACGCCACTCAATCTGCTGGGGGCGGCGACACGGCTTCTGCAGGTCCAGTCTCAGGCATTCCTGATGAAGTCGCACGCTTGCTGTACACCTTGCTGGCCTCCCCCAAAAGCATCACGATGGGAAGGTTGAAGGTGCACACCCTCCGTTACAAAAGCACACTGCGCCCTCCCCGAGCTCCATCCCCGCGTGATGAGAAGGGACGTGCGGATGAGGAAGTTGCATGAAGTAGTCCGCTTCCTTCTCCTGTTTGTCCGACATGGAGCGAGGAGGGGAGCAGAAAAGCAAGAGGGTGGCCCATAGAGAACAAGGGGCCGCGGGGAAAGGGTGCAGCAGCAATTCCTGACAGGGAGCATGCTGTAAAGGGCGATGCGGGGTGCGAAGAGGGAGAGCGACGACGGGCTCGCTTGCTGGAGCATCACGGCCCATTACCACCCCTCGCCGCCCCTAGAAGAAAATCAATCCCAGGGCGATCTCCTTGCCCCTTCCTTCACTCTCCCATTCCGCGTGGCAGCGCCAGCGAGGAGCGCTTGGCAGAGCCCTGCAACGGGGAGCGTTGCACGACCCGCGAGGGCTGAAGTGACTTACCCATTTTATCTGCCCAAGGAAGAAAAGGTGGTTTCTGTCTTGGTGGGTTTTTCCCCCCCTTCCCCTCCCCGGCTGCTGCTGGGCTGCTTCGCTCTCTCCGCCTTCCCCGTGGCCACGGAGGGACGGGCGGGACCCGAGGCCGGTGCAGCTGCTTTCAGGCGGGGGGTCGATGGGTGGGAAGAAGGCAAGGGCAGCCCTGACGCGCGCTGCCTTTCCTGCTGCTGCCGTGCCTGGGTGTGTATATGTCTCTGTGTGTGTGTGAGAGAGAGAGAGTGCGCGCGACGCCGGCCAAGGGGAGGCGGAGGGCGGCCCGCGCCGCGCCCGCGCGCTAACTCGCAGCGGCAAAAGGAGGCGGGGAATATTCCAGGGGGGCGGGCGCGGGCGCGCGCGCGCACCTACCCGGCCGTCTGCCCGCCCTGCCTTCCCCCTCGCCTGGAGCGGAGCTTGCTTAGCTTTCAGCCTTTCTCTCTCCTTCGCTCTCTGGCTGCTGCCGCTGTTCTGTGTCTGTGGCATTATGAGTCAGGGCAATTCTAGTACATCCGGGCAAGGCCCTCTCTTTGGAAACACAAAGCCCAGCAGCACCCAGGGAGGGAGGCGGCGGGGGGCTGAAGCGGGTGCAGAGCCAGCAGAGCGCGCCGCACGGGAGCAGCGCGTCGCGAGAGATCAGAAAGCAGGATTTCTTTCTGCCATCACACACACCTGCCCGTGGTGGTGGTTTGTCCCTCCGTGCTGCCTGGCCTGGGCGGATGGATCCGTGGGTGTTTATGGGCTTATATAACGCTGCAATAAAGGACTTAAAAGTGAAATGTGGATTATTATCATTATTTTGTTATTACATTCATTGCGTGTCTTGGAAATGAAGAGGAAGGCAGAATATAAGTGTTTTTATACACTGATGCTCTGAGGGAAATGGAAAGCCCAGGGTGATGATCTGGTTTACCTGTTAACCGAAGGGTGGGAAACAAGAGTCTTTGGCAACGTGAAAGGTGGCGTTTTAATAGCACCGTGCTGGTCTGGTAGTATCACTCTGCCTCCTTAAAGAGAAGCTTCTCTGTCTTCTCTTCTAGAGCTGTAGTTTCAAACTACTAGTTTGGGATGTAATAAAGCCTGTCATCCTTACAGGACTTTCCCCAAAAGCTCAGAATTCTCCAGGGAAAAGAGTTGTGAGCTTAGTGCAGAGAGAGCACCAAAACAAAATGCAGGGAAAGAAAGATGGTTCAGATACTTTACTCAGTGAGTCTTGGCTGACATACAAAGCAAGGATGCACAGGTGTGGGGAGAGAGCAGCCTAACAGAACTTCCCCACTAACTTCCCTGGTGCAGTGGGGAAGTAGCAGTTTTTCACAACCAACTTTCCCCAGGAAGCTGTCTGTACCACATAAAAATATGTCCCCCGAGGGTTGCACAGCCCTTGGGGGCATATTTTCAGGTGGCACAGAGGGCTTCCTGGGAAGGGGAAGTTGTCGAGAATTACCACTTCTCCATTGCACCGGAGCAGTTAGTTGGGAAGCTCTGTTAGGCTGTTCTCTTGCTGCACCTGTGCATGCTCGCTCTGTATGTGAATCCTTGTTTCTGTGGGACACTATGATGATATGACTCTGCTTTCTTCTTGGAATTTAGGAAGTACAATACTTTAAAAAAATCTCTAGCTTTCTAGGGCCAAACTAATTGCCTGCTGTTACTACTTATTGTCTTCCACTAGTGGTGTGTGTTTGTACATAAAACACAATACCATAAGTCCCCAGTGCTCTTTCAGCCAAAGGAAACTAAACAAAACCAAAAAAAAAAAAAAAAAAAACCAAAAGGCTTTGCCCACTGTTTTGCAGCACATAGTAGTTGGGATGCTTCGTTGCATGATTGTTATTGTATTTACCTGCATCCAAGACTAGGTTTTCCCCAAGTTCTTTGATGTTAGAAATCAGGGGGTTATCTTAAATCCAAAGTCCTCTTCCTTTTGGAAGATATGAGTAATAGCAGCAAAATTAAAATTGCCACCAATTGGGGAAAAAATAGACTTCTAGGTATAAGAAAATAGTTTCAAAGTATATAGGATTGATTCAAGACAAATTATCATAAATTAAAGCATATGAAGTAGAGTTATATCAAGTCAGACCATTAGTTCATCTTGCTCTGTATTGTCTACAGCACTGACTGACAGCAGCTTCTCCAAGTTTTCAGGCAGGAGCCTTTCCCAACTCTGCCTGGAGAAGCCAGAAATGAACCTGGGACCTTAGATGCTCTATCATCTATAGATGATGCTCTATAGAGATGCTCTATCATCTCGCTCATCTATAGATGAGCTATAGCCCTATTTTCTTTAGTGTGACTTACCAGTGTTATTTATTGGAAAGATAGATTCCTTTTCTCCATTTTATTGATAAGTCTAAGTCCACTTATCCTAGGCCAGAGCAGTTAAAGATGGTATTTATTATTGCAATGTTTATGTTTAAAATGATATGGTTATTTTGTGTGCCCTTTTTGATATTAATAGTGATGCTTTTTTTGTATACACTTGTACTTGATATATTGTTTATGTTGTTTTGTTTTAAATAAAAAAAAAAAGTAAATATTTTTAAAAGAGGGAAAAACATGGATGTACATGGTGGAATTCTATGGAGAGAAACTGAGCGGGTGTGCCTGAACCAAGATGAAGCAAATAATAAAGATAAAGTGAGCCATCAAGTCGATTTTGACTCCTGGCGCCCACAGAGCCCTGTGGTTGTCTTTGGTAGAATACAGGAGGGGTTTACCATTGCCGCCTCCCACGCAGTATAAAATGATGCCTTTCAGCATCTTCCTATATCTCTGTTGCCCGATACAGTACCAGCAGGGATTCTAACCGGCACAGTCCTGAAAGTAATCACCGCATGAAGCTGTGTTATACTGAGTCAGACCACTGCTCCATCTTGCCAAGTCTTGTCTAGTTTGGCTGGCAGCAGCTCTCCAAGGTCTCAGGCAGAGACCTTTCTCGTCACCAGCACTTGAGAAATAACAGGCATTGTCTGTCCTGGAATCCACCCACAATGATGGAAGTGAAAAACTAGTGCAAGAGACCTAGCAATGGAAAATACCATAGGAAAAGAATTTGCAAGAGTTATAGAATGAAAAAGCATAGTCCGCACTGTCAGAGAATTACTCAGAGATAATTGAGCTGCACAGTGTAGCCATAGAACAAGAGCAATCCTTTATAGATTTCTTCACCCCTTATGTAATCCATCAGGGCCTTAGTTCATAAGATCTGGCTCCTGCAGGTGGTGTACCTCAGAGGCAGGCCTCAACAGCGCGACTACAACTTGAAAGTTATGGAGGCATAAAGGAAGCCTGTTATTTGTGATTATCATTCAGGGCTTGACAAATCCCATGGCACCTAGAAACCACAGTGGTGAGACTAGGATATTCATAGGTAGTTATTTAATAATATTTGCACTTGTTTTAAGCAGCCTTGTTCCCGTTTTAACTATATTACTGATTACTTGTAAACCGGATAAAGAGAAGCCCACTTATTCTCCCACTTCACAATGTCCATCACTAAGTCCCATAATTTTTTCAAGTAACTGTTCTCTGGCTCCTAACAGTTTGGGCTGACTCCTGGATCCAAAGAAAAATTGTCAAGGCCTGTTATATTTTTTAAACAATTATTTTTTATCTGTTGCTCTCATTTTGTTTTTATATATAGATTTTGTTTTTTAAGTTGATTATCTTTACATTTTGATTTGAGATATGTAAGCCATCTTGGGCGTTTCTATTTTAACTGAAGGATGAGACAGAAGTGTTTCCTCT
Organism: Hemicordylus capensis; assembly: GCF_027244095.1. NCBI lineage: Eukaryota > Metazoa > Chordata > Lepidosauria > Squamata > Cordylidae > Hemicordylus > Hemicordylus capensis. The sequence continues at coordinate 30,234,435 of NC_069661.1, read as the reverse complement.
ACAAAATGTTGGAGAATATGGCTTGGCTCATCTGCTTTGGTGACCTGGAATAATGTGCTCTGCATGCACTTTGTGACCTGCTTTCCATTTGGGCATGTTTGTAGACAGAATATTATGCTTCCCAGGTTGGTTGGCTGGCTAGCTGGTCGGTCATGCCTTTTCACATTCACAGGCATGTCCCTATTTTCATTGGTGAAATGTTGGAGGTTATGGAAATAGAAGACTGCTGTAAAACTCTCTTTATTCTGCCCAAGTAAAATTCCTTTGCAAGATCTGTGGATTTGAGTCAGCTTGTTAATGATGACTTCTGCTATTGTAAAGGAGCTGAAGTGAAGAGTAAAAATAAATGTCTTAGGCCTGAGAGCTAAAGGGCAAGCTTGGAACCTTCAAATAGTTTATTTTCCCATTAAAAGCTGCTACAAAAGCACGTGGAAAAAGATCTCTCGGAACATCAGTCTGGATTTGGTCAAAAGTTGACATATTTTAAAAAGCTATATGGAATCACTTTGAAAAGGAAGCAAAATTCTTGATCTCTTCATTCCCTCTAATACAAATGTTATGCAAATTCAGATAGCTTAAAACAGAGTACACAATCTAGCACATAGTTAAGTGTACACGCACACATGCATGCACAACCTGAGACCATGATCCAAGCCAGAATTAGGCGTCATTAAAAGACATTGAAAAGATTAAGCAATCCTAAGCATACCTGCTAGGGATAAACTCACTAAGAACTCATTTACTTCTGTGTAGATTTGCTATTGTGGTGCATTGTGTTGTATTGCAGCTTACATATATTAAGGCAATTAAGGGAAAATGAAAAAAGTAAAAAAAAAAAGTACATTGCTCTTAGGAAAACTTCACTTAAAAGATAACTTGTTATTCTTTCCAATGCTGGAAAAAGTGCAAGTAACCAATATATCTCTCTGAAACAATATCATACATCTTGCTGAGTTTACCAGACATATTAGATCTCAAAATTAAAATGTTGGCTGAAAGCAGGCACAGAACACAAGCCTTCTCATAAGGATGTGTTGTGGTTCCTCTGCTTGGATGTAGGAAAGGTTATTAATTTCTGTGTAAAATGCAGAGCTATAGAAAAAATGAAGGGATTTCCTACTATATTGTGTGCCTTTTTTTTTTTTTTGGCAACTTTCTGTGAAACAGATATGATGCACCACCTTATGATGGCCTACTTATTAAAATCATTGGAGTGTGTCTCCAGTCTCTTTGATGTCAGTGTTTATTGGCATACTATCAGTACTGGGACCCAACTTTTATCTTCCAGGTTTATCACATTAGAATTATCTATACCTCACCTCCTGCTTTCCCTTTCCTTTTGGCTCTGTTCTTCCCAAGGGCAGTATAAAGGTAAAGGTGTACCCTCGAGTTGGTGTCGACTCCTGGCAACCACAGATCCATATGGTTTTCTTTGGTAAAATACAGGAGGGGTTTACCATTGCCTCCTCCCTCACAGTATGAGATGATGCCTTTCAGCATCTTCCTATATCACTGCTGCCTGATATAGGTGTTTCCCATAGTCTGGGAAACAAACCAGCAGGGATTCAAACCAGAAACCTCTTGCTCGCTAAGCAAGTCATTTCCCCACTGTGCCATTAGGGGCAGTATAAGACTCTTACATTTCTTTCCTTCCTCACCCCCCTGAATCCAGTTTTTCCCTTGAGTTCAGTGTTAGAAGACATGAAGACAGAGATGAAGGTGATCTCCTTTCTGAAGTCAAACAAGGCACAGTTTGGCTCCTCGTCTGTTGATACACCTTATATGATTGATTGATTGATTGATTGATTGATTAAGTGCCATCAAGTCGGTGTTGACTCTTAGTGACCACATAGATAGATTCTCTCCAGGATGATCAGTCTTCAACTTGACCTTTAAGTGGTGCATTCATTGCTATTGTAAATGAGTCCATCCACCTTGCTTACAGTACATGTCTATAACTCCGTGAGTCTAGTGGGGCATATCTGGCTCTTGCAGAGACTTTTAGCTAACAATTCCAAAGAAAGCAATATAGTTAATTGTCTTTAATAGTTGGGAGGAAAGTGGAGTGGGGTGGGGTGGGGATGACAATTGCCTGGTTTGACTTCCTTTAAAAAAACTTGAAAAAAGACTTCCTTAATAAAGGCTTGAAATAAATGACTTTAGTAGAGAATGCTTTCCCAGCCAAAAGGCCATGCTTGATCAACCCAACCTTAGCTGCTTGGCCATTTCTTCTACATTGAGCATCATTCTAGCAAAAAATTGTCCAAAGGCCTTTCACAGCCCTTAGTCCAGTTTGGAGGCGGCACTGAGGGTAAGAATCACAAGTAACCCATTTGATGTACTGCTAGCTATCTATAAAATGCTTATTTTCTGGAGCTTCATAAGAAACATGAATTGAAAATATTGTTGGTCTGACCTTTGCATTGAACTGACACTCGGGCTTAAAAAGAACCAGGTCACTGTGACTTGCGATCATTTCTCACCTTTTGACTTCTTCTTTTCACAGATTCTTAAGCTTTACCATTTCTCACCGGTGTTTGGGCCATTGGCCGTAAATAAAGTATGTATCATTTCTCACAGGTGGCTTAGTTTTTATAGAACTTCTGAAACAATTCTATCTGTGCAGCACAACCCAACCTGGCCAACATTTCCAAGAGGTTATCAAGAGGAAAGGAATCAATGTTGAATGCTTTCATGAAAAATGAATGAGCAAAAGCCCCATTTATGAACACCACAATTTGCTTTTCTTAACAGCAAGACCTCCTCAGGTTTAATAAGATCTGCAGCCTTTAATAAATGTATAAAATGGAAGATTGTTAATATTTCTTTTTAATATTGCTAATATTAATAATGTTAATATTGCTTAATAGATCTTTTTTGTCTGGATATCTACAGCTAGGCTGTAAAAAAATACCTAGTGCACTGAATATTTCTATGTAATAACTTACAAACTATTTTACCCTTGCTTTTTCCAGTGTTTTTGAATACAGCTGAGCTGATGTTGATATATACATAAACAGGTGAGGAGAGCTGGTCTTGTGGTAGCAAGCATGACTTGTCCCCTTAGCTAAGCAGTGTCTGCCCTGGTTGCATATGAATGGAAGACTTGATGTGTGAGCATATTCCCCTTAGGGGATGGAGCCACTCTGGGAAGAGCAGAAGGTTCCACGTTCCCTCCCTGGCTTCTCCAAGATAGGGCTGAGAGAGATTCCTGCCTGCAACCTTGGAGGAGCCACAGCCAGTCTGTGTAGACAATACTGAGCTAGATAGACCAATGGTCTGACTCAGTATATGGCAGCTTCCTATGTTCCGAGGTATTTGGTCTGTTTAGCCCAGTATTGGTCCATCTAGCTCAGTCAGGGGTGTAGCAAGGTTGGAGTGGGCCCAGAGACAAGATTTTAAAATGCATACAAGTGCAGTGGCAAATTATATAAATGGAGAATGTATGGGAAAGTACAAAGGAACATAGGAAGCTGCCATATACTGAGTCAGGCCATTGGTCTATCTAGCTCAGTATTGTCTTCATAGACTGGCAGAGGCTTCTCCAAGGTTGCAGGCAGGAGTCTCTCTCAGCCCTATCTTGGAGATGCCAGGGCGGGGACATGGATCCTAGATGCTCTTCCCATCCCCTGAGGGGAATATCTTACAGTGCTCATACATGTGGTCTTCCATTCATATGCAACCAGGGCGAACCCTGCTTAGCTAAAAAGTCAAGTAGATTGGAGCCAGGTAGTTGTGGGTAAACGACACACAATAGTTGTTGACTGTTGAGAAAATAGAAATACTCTGCAGTTTCAGAAGCAGCTTGAATAGAAAGAATCTCCTGCCCATCCTGACCCTTGAACTAAGCTGTAGTCTGGACTTATTACAGTAACATGTGGAATGACAGAGAGTTGCTTTCCAGAAACTGTTTTCCAGTGAAATATGTGGCAGCTGATAAATGTGTACTCCGCCCAGAAAGCAGCAGTAGGAATTTCTATGAACATGGCTCTTGTAAAACTGATGAAAAATAATGCAGTTTTTGGTGTCTGAAAACCACTAAACATCTAGCAGGGAGAAATTAAGGAATTAAGCACAACCAAGAGAGCCGATCATATATCTAGATTTAGAGGCCTCTGCCTTCTACTCAAGTCAAGCTGTTCTAGCAGTATGGCAAAAGACATTACAGGCAGAGGCGCTCTTACCCCCAGACCATTGGGCACTGGCACATGGCCTCCTAGGACCGGGGGGCCTCCAAAAGTCCAAGAGGGCCTCCTGCACCCACTCCATGCCGGACCACCACTGCCCTCGCACTCGCCTCACTCCAGTGCGCCTGAAAAAAAATGGGGTTCTTTCCAAATAAATTCTTGGTTAAACCTATATAAGATTATCATGGAGGAGAGGTCTATCAATGGCTACTAGTCGCAGGGCTGTGGGTCACCTCCAGCCTCAAAGGCAGGATGCCTCTGAGTACCAGTTGCAGGGGAGTAACAGCAGGAGAGAGGGTATGCCCTCAACTCCTGCCTGTAGGCTTCCAGCGGCATCCGTTGGGCCACTGTGTGAAACAGGATGCTGGACTAGATGGGCCTTGGGCCTGATCCAGCAGGGCTGTTCTTATGTTCATATGTGAAGGAAGCAGCTATAAAACATTTGGTGACCAGATTTTGAACTAGCTAAGCATGTGAGCCTGCAAAGCTTGTGAATGTTCCTGCAACTTCATTTCATTGCATTACTGGGCCTACATTCCTGAACTGCTTTCTATTATCAGTGCTGCTGATTGTTTCTCCAGCTTCCTGACCTGAACAACCCCCTGAAGGTACCTTTTCCTCCCTTATAACTCCTGGACAATGTTGTTCACTAGATGCCCACTGCAGCATGGCTCAGAACCCACCACCACCTTTTTTCTTCTTCACCCCAGGAGAACCTGCTCTTCCCTGGAAACAATGGAGGTCCTGTTTCTGCAAATACCTCCTCACTATACAGGCCCCTGATTTTACTCCAGTACAGCAAAAAACTATATTGCTTCACTGCCTGAAAGCCGTGGCCTTCGCTTCCCTGAAAGCCAAAAAATATATAATCATTTGCCCTTTCCTACCACCTTGGAAGCTGCTCTTCAAGGCTTGGATGATCATTTTTCCAAGGTATGGGGAGGGCATCCATCACATGATGGGTTGTCAAGCTCTGCATGCTCTGAGACAGGGCCAATGAAAAACGAGCATGTCCTCTACTCCCTCTGCTCTGCCCCATTGTACCCAGTTCTGGTCCTGCCTCGCTCCGGGACAGTACTGCTCCATGGTATTCTTGGACCTCAGCTTCTGTTCAGTCCCCTTTGTCGTGGTGTGTGGATTTTCATCTCCCTCTTCCCTCCTCCTTCCCCCTCCGCTACCTTGCACAGTATCGGATTGGAAAATGGAAATCGCCCATACTGGTGATATGCTCAGAGGCTCCCTGTCAGAGGGCCCTCTTTCTGATGCCCCTAGAGAGACCCCAATAGCCCCTACGGGGACTAAGAACATAAGAACAGCCCTGCTGGATCAGGCTCAAGGCCCATCTAGTCCAGCATCCTGTTTCGCACAGTGGCCCACCAGATGCCGCTGGAAGCCACAGGCAGGAGTTGAGGGCGTGCCCTCTCTCCTGCCATTACTTCCCTGCAACTGGTACTCAGAGGCACACCCTTGAGGCTGGAGGTGGCCCACAGCCCTCTGACTAGTAGCCATTGATAGACCTCTCCTCCATGAAGTCATCCAAACCCCTCTTAAAGCCATCCAGGTTGTTGGCCGTCACCACATCCTGTGGCAGAGAGTTCCACAAGTGGATCACGCGTTGTGTGAAAAAGTACTTCCATTTGTTGGTCCTAGACCTCCTGGCAATCAATTTCATGGAGTGACCCCTGGTTCTAGTGTTGTGTGAGAGGGAAAAGAATCTCTCTCTCTCTCCACTTTCTCCACGCCATGCATGATTTTATAGACCTCTATCATGTCTCCCCGCAGTCGTCTTTTTTCTAAACTAAAAAGCCCCAGGTGTTGTAGTCTTGCCTCGTAAGAAAGGTGCTCTAGGCCCCTGATCATCTTGGTTGCCCTCTTCTGTACCTTCTCCAGTTCAACAATGTCCTTTTTAAGATGTGGTGACCAGAATTGTATGCAGTACTCCAAGTGTGGTCGCACCATCGTTTTGTATAAGGGCATTATAATGTTAGCCGTTTTATTTTCAATCCCCTTCCTAATGATTGCTAGCATGGAATTTGTCTTTTTCACAGCTGCCGCACATTGAGTCGACACTTTCAACGAACTGTCCACCACAACCCCAAGATCCCTTTCCTGGTCCGTCACCGACAGTTCAGATCCCATCAGCATATACTTGAAGTTGGGGTTTTTCGTCCCAATGTGCATCACTTTACACTTGCTAAAATTGAACCGCATTTGCCATTTTGTCACCCACTCCCCCAGTTTGGAGAGATCCTTTTGAAGCTGCTCACAATCCGTTTTGGATTTCACTACCCAGAAGAGTTTGGTATCATCTGCAAATTTGGCCACATCGCTGCTTACCCCTGCTTCTAGATCATTTATGAATAAATTAAAAAGCACCGGTCCCAGTACAGATCCCTGGGGGACCCCACTTCTTACTTCCCTCCATTGTGAAAACTCTCCATTTATACCTACCCTCTGTTTCCTGTCTTTCAACCAGTTAGCAATCCACACATGTACTTGTCCCTTTATTTCATGACAGCTAAGTTTCCTCAGGAGTCTTTGATGAGGAACTTTGTCAAAAGCTTTTTTGAAGTCCAGGTAGACTATGTCAACTGGATCACCTTTATCCACATACTTGTTGACACTCTCAAAGAAGTCCAAAAGGTTCGTGAGGCAAGATTTACCTTTGCAGAAGCCATGCTGGCTCACTCCCAGCAGGGCCTGTTCTTCTAGGTGCTTTACAATTTTATCCTTGTTTCCTTGAGGAGGGAGAGGAAAATGGCACGCCAGCCCCAATAACCCCATTCATGGGAGAGAAAGCCAAGAGTGTGCACCCGCAAACGGAACATTCTAAGGTGCTCAAAAAATCCAAGCACCTAAAAAGGGCGGATGGCGCTAAACTGAAGAAAAAGAAAAAAGCCAAGAAAAGCGCCTTGGCCAAAACGCCCCTGAGCGAGAGGCTCAAGATTCAGGTGGTGCAGGAGCAGCAGCCGGGAAAAGTACTGCCGGAGTTTCCTGCTGAAGTTGCGGCTGCCATTTTCTCGAGCCCCGGACAGACCGCGTTTAGTTTGCAGCAGTTGGATCTGGCTCAGGCGACACTCACGACTGCAGCAGGGCAGGTGCTCACTGGTACAGCAGAGCAGCCGGGGTTACTGGCACCTGGCGGGACTCAGCCGGGGGGCGCGATGACTGCAGCTTTGACCGCTCCAGTCTACCCGGCGGTGTTGAGTGCTATGGCAGGAGCAGGACTGATGGGCGTCGCGGGCCCGGACAGTGAACATCTATCAGCCAAGGAACTCACCTGGCTTAGTAAGTATGTGCAGAAACAGTGTTTGGCTGTAGTGTCTCCTCTTCTGACACAACCGTGCTCATGGGTGTCTGTGTCAGGGGTGCATTTAGATAAACTTATGGTGACTTCTGCACCAGCAGTGCCTTCCCACAAGGGCCGGCGGCCGTCTTTTTCGTCGTCCCCAGACTCTAGCCCGGTCAGACAGCACATCCCTGTGGGGGAACTCATTTGGTTAGCCAGAAATGCTAGGAAGCGGCACCATAAGAGGATGCATGATATTGCTTCTTCTTCTGAGGAGGGCTTATGGCTTCCTAAAAGACCTGCAGTCACAGTGACTGCAGTCGCTGCTACCATTCAAGAGGTTCCACAGGGACTTCAAGGGGTCACAACAGTAGAGAGACAAGCTGGAAGGGTGGCAGGTTTGCCTACTAATGGTACATAACACTCCAGGAACCCACGAGACACGGGTTCAAGTTCAGCCGAGTCTGAGAAAGAGGAGGGGGAGCTCTCCAATGAACAGACTCCAGCAGATAACCCTACTACTACAGATTATTTTCTATGACCGAATTTGAAATTTTGCTGGCAAAAGCAAAAAGGGCTATTAAGAATGTCTCTAGTGAGACGGGGCCCCAACCTGTGGCAGGTCTAGACCAGGAAGTCTTTCCGTCAATGTCAGCCTCCTCGGCCACAGTGCCTTTTCCCTCCCTTTTAAAGGAAGTGATGCTGGCAGAATGGGGGGTTCCGGTGACATCAAAGCCTGCCCTACATTTTCCTTAAAAAATTGTATACCTTTCCTCCTGATATCATGTCTATGCTAGCAGTTCCTGTAGTGGATGCCCCTGTGGCCCAATTGGTGACCGGAGCTCTGGTGAACAAGGAAGGCGAGGAGTTCCTGAAGTCGCCAGAGGAGAAGACAGACCACCTATTGCGGAAGGGCCACAAGGCCTCTGCGATGGTCATAAGAGCAGCATCAACTAACTCAATTTTCTTGAGGGGAACTATTTTGTGGACCAAGGAATTGGCAAAACTGGTTCCACCAGAGAACACCAAGCTCTGACAAGGTTTGAACAAAATTGCCAGAACATCTGCCTTTATGGCGCATTCTAGCCTGGATTGTTTACAACATGCAGCCAGGTCCATGGCGGTGAACGTGGTGGTTCGTAGGGGTTTGTGCTTGAAACACTGGAAAATGGATGCCAAGTCTAAATTGGCTCTGGCAGCTACCCCATTTAGGGGTACTAAGCTTTTTGGGGAATCCCTTGAACCAGTCTTAGTGGAGACTCAAGATAAGAAAAAAGCTATGCCCATGGGGTGAGGGGATGCGAGAAGACCCTTTCAAGGCGGAGGCAGTTTTCAAAGTTCCTTTCGCCCTTACAGATCGTTTTGCCGGCCGAGTCCTTCCGGGTTACGGGATGGATTCAGAGACAGAGATTTTCGAGGGAACCAGTACAGGTAGCCTTGGCATCAACCCTGAAACTCCAAGCCTAGAGGTACAGGCAAGAGAACAGGTTCCTTTGGTGCCCCGCAGGATCGATGTAATCGTTAAGCAATGACTCGCCTCTGGTGGGGGGCAGGTTACGGGCTTTCGCCCGGACATGGAGGGACACGACTTCAGATCGATGGGTAGTTCAAACAGTGACCCAGGGATATAGCATAGAGTTTGTCACATTCCCTCCCATTTTCTTCTTCGAAACCCCAATTTCAAGAGACCCCTCAAAGAGGGAATTGATGCACAATGCCATTCAACACCTATTGGACATTCATGCTATAGAATCTGTTCCCGTGTCACAGAGCCCTGATGGTGTGTTTTCTCTGCTATTCCTGGTCCCGAAGAAGGACGATGCCAGGAGGGCGGTTCTGGATCTAAGGAGGTTGAATCAGTACGTGCGGAAACAGTCACTCAGGATGGAATCGTTCTGGACCATCAAGTCAGCGGTCCTCCCAGGGGAATGGCTGGCCTCGCTCGATTTATCCGAGGCTTATCTGCATGTTTCAATCCACCCAGATTTCCGTCATTTTCTCAGGTTTGCATATGACCACAAGTTCTTCCAGTACAGGGCTCTCCCGTTCGACTTGTCATCAGCGCCGAGAGTCTTCACAAAATTGATGGTGGCAGTCATTGCCCATGTCAGAATGCAGGGCATTCACGCATATCCTTATCTCGACAACGTTTTGATCTGCGCCAATTCTGCATCCCAAGCAGAGAAAGATGTCAAACGCACTATTTGGATCATGGAAGACCATGGTTTCATAATCAACAAAGTCAAAAGTCACCTCCAACTGTCTCAAGTGTTGTTGCACTTAGGAGTTTTGTTCAACACGGAGGCGGCAATAGTCAGCCTTCCAAAGGAAAGGAGAGTAAAGATTTCCTTGGCTGTAAGTCCTTTTCTGCACAAAGCGAGAGCCCCTCTAATGCACTTAGCACACATCCTGGGGCTGATGATTGCCTGCCTGGATTGCATGCCTTGGGCAAGGTGGCATTCCAGGCCCCTTCAATGGATGCTACTCCCCCATCAGGAGGCCATTATAGAAAGGAGAAACTCATGGATAAAGGTACCCAAGAAGGTCAGGCGGTCTTTCCTATGGTGGACATCATCTGCCACAAAGCAGGGATTGCCATTAGAAATTCCACAGAAGGTTCTAGTCACTTCAGATGCGAGTCTTGTCAGCTGGGGGGCGCACTGTTCCGATCGCCAAGCCCAAGGGAGATGGGAACAGGAGGATCTCGAACACAATATTAACTGGTTGGAGCTGAAGGCCATTCATCTTGCCTTATTGAGCTTTCAGGACATCCTGGAAGGGCAACACGTTTTGGTGCAGACAGACAATGTCACGACAAAGGCTCACATAAATCACCAGGGTGGAATGAGGTCAAGGGCCCTGATGCAGGAAGCAGATTTACTGTTCCTATGGGTGGAAACTCACCTAAAATCGGTGACAGCACCCTAAGGAACATGCTTGGCACACCTTAGATGTGTGGAGGGCCCTCCGCATATACATTAAGCGAACTAGAACTTTTGGGAAGTCTGATTCACTATTTGTTTCATTCCTGCCTTCAAAACTGGGCTCTAAGGTATCTAAAGACTCTCTGGCGAGATGGCTTAGAGCTACGAATGCATTGGCCTACAAGGCCTTACAAGTTGGAGGTGCCTCCAGGTATCACCGCTCACTCAACTAGGAGCGTGTCTACCTCGGCCGCATTCTCGGCAAGGGCTCCCTTGGAAGAGATTTGCAAGGCAGCCACTTGGTCTTCCTCATCTCCTTTTGTTAAGCATTATAAAATTCCTTCCTTTTATGAACCACAAGCGGCAGTTGGTCACACGGTATTACAAAAAGTAGTGTAGACATCCACTGCCCATCCCGTTCAATAGCTTGAGTATGTCCCATCACGTGATGGATGCCCTCCCCATACCTTGGAAAAAGAAACATTGGTAGACTTACCGTGAAGGGTTCTTTTTCTGATATGGGGAGGGCATCTAGCCCGCCCGCAGATGTGAAGGTTGGGCCTATGGGGTGGTGGAGCAACTCCTGGGGTACATAGTTATTGTATCTCTTTCTATTTCTTACTGTTGTCTTAACTGATGATTGGGAGATCCTACTCCTTCTGTCCCTTTCTATTAATACGAGGCCTTACAAGTTGGAGGTGCCTCCAGGTATCACCGCTCACTCAACTAGGAGCGTGTCTACCTCGGCCGCATTCTCGGCAAGGGCTCCCTTGGAAGAGATTTGCAAGGCAGCCACTTGGTCTTCCTCATCTCCTTTTGTTAAGCATTATAAAATTCCTTCCTTTTATGAACCACAAGCGGCAGTTGGTCACACGGTGTTACAAAAAGTAGTGTAGACATCCACTGCCCACCCCCTTCCTGGCTGAGTAAGATATGTTTTCCCAAGTAATACCTTTCTATGCTCCACAAGACCAGAACTGGGTACAGTGGGGCAGAGCAGAGGGAGTAGAGGACGTGCTCATTTTTCATTGGCCCTGTCTTGGAGCATGCAGAGCTTGACAAACCATCACGTGATGGATGCCCTTCCCATACCAGAAAAAGAACCCTTCCAGGTAAGTCTACCAATGTTTCTTTTATCCCTACTTTGAATGTGATTGCTGAACGTTACAAGTTCTGTTCTAGATTCCAATTGCCTGGTGAACAGTGTTCTCTCTAATTTTGTTCATCTGTGTGTGGAATGAGTTTTGTTCTGGGCAGCAGTATCAAGACAGTGTGCACGCTCATATATACAGAGTGGGGCCTTCCTGATTCAACCTGAGCAGGTTCTAAAATTAACTGAATGGACATCAAAAAACTTGTGAGCACGCACACGTGTACACGCCTTAGAGGGAACACTGCTGGTGAATCTGTCAATCAGTATCTCAAAGCATTGCATGCCTTAACTGTAACCTGTGAGTTTGCCAACTTTACTGATGAAATTATCAGGGATCAGGGTAGAGCCACAATTGAACAGATGGGTTCAAAGAACCCAGGTCGCAGCTCCTCGGGGGCTGCATCTCACACCCCAGACACACCCATGACATCAGACATGGGGGGCGTGATTTAGCTCCCAAATGGGCCCATGTGGCCCTGTTTGAGAGCTAAATCGGCCAGCGCTGCATTTGCAACGCAGCTGGAGCAACTCTCCCTGCCTTTTAAAGTGCAGCACTTGCCGGTTTAGCTCCCAAATGGGGCTGTGCGGCCCCATCTGGTAGCTAAATCACGCCCCCACATCTGATGTCAAACGCAGGGGGGTGGCTATAAGCTCCCTGCGTCTGATGTCAGATGCAGGGGGTAGAGTTAGGGAGGCCGCAGCGGCAGCAGAACCAGGGCTTCCACTGGCCTCCCTCTGCCCCTGTAAGGGATTAGATTGTCATGAAAACAAACTGTTCAAAATTGTGTGAAAAATTGCGATTGGGGTGGAAACCTACCTTGGATACATTTATAGAGATGGCTAGGAGGGTGAAAGTCTTCACTGTGCCAAATTGCTCTCTTTGCTACCCCAACACCAACCTCCTGAAATCCAGACTGTTCAGTCCAAATCCTTCCAAGCCCAGTCTTCTCATATGGCACTGCTCCAGAAAGTGGGAACACAAGAAAGGGGGAGATGCCACTGCTATTGATGTAGAGACTCTGCTCACAAAGCCAATTTTGCTCACTGTTGCAACAGGTGCAAGGAAAGGGGACACTTTGCTAAGGTTTGCAAGTTTGCTGTCCACTCCATTACTGATTTAATATATGATAAGGATGAAGCAGATGAACCATTGCCTGACAGCATTTTAAGTGTGACAGAATCAGAGTCTGCTTCTCCACGTTGTCAAGTTAAACTTAATAGCCATGAAGTGCAGGTGCTGGCTGATTCTGGTTCTCCCTACATCATTATGTCCCACCTACTTTACAAGAAACTCCTTACTACATCAGATCTGCCAGTGCAGCCTTCAGACATCCACCTATGGGGATTTGGAGGTCCCCCTATTTCCATAAATGGATTTTTCACTGCTGTCCTGGAATACAAAGGAATACATTCTGCAGAACCCAAGAATTAGGAAAAGTGTGTATGACAGGAGTCCACCTAAAAGACTTCAAGACTATGTCACTGAATTTTAAATCAATTGAATTCTGGTTGTTATAAAGGGGAGGGATGTTCAGTATCCTTTATGTTTTGTTATATAGAAGTTTGTCCTAGTGGGGATCCTATAGAGAGTGTGGGGGGTGGCGTGAAAGAGAAAAGGGGAGGGAAAGGAGAAAGGAGAAAGAGAAAATGGAGTTGTTTCTGTACAAACTCTTATATAAATCTATATAAGATTATTTTGTATTTGTGAGAGAATCAGTTATAAAACACCCCATTTATTTGTTGGATCCAAAATCCAAAAGTTGACATACATGCCAGATCCCTGTTGGGATGAATAACTATTAGGGAAATTTGTGTTTTCCTATTCTGGGGCCATGCTCTCCTTTTCTCTTCCTTTATATTTGTGGTGCTCCTAGATGGGAAGGACAGCAACTGGCATTCCCCCCACCATAGTCAAACCATCCAAGTGAAGGAGAAGAAAAAGGACTGCAGTTACCAGGAACTCGATTGATTCAATTCCTTCATAATACTACAGATCTTCTTTTTCAGGAATTAATTAAGCAAGTGGAACAATTCCTTGCTATAAGTGTGAAACTTCCTCATTCCAGAGAAGAGTTAAAAAGGAAGTGTTGGGAGTGTTATTAAAAGTAATCTCTGTGTGTATCTGTGTAATTTTGCCTAAGGGGCACAAATGAATGGGTAACAGTATGACAGCAGGGTGTAGGACTTTGAAAATCCACACTTCTCTCCTGATAACTTATGGTGTGGGTGGTGGGCAAGAGGATCACAGTTTCTATCAGCAGGTTTTCATATGCCTATCTTCAGGCAATGGCAATTTGCTGGCAGGAGCGAATTCCGCCCCCACCCCTTTCCAGGGAAGAATCGAAAGTCAGGATCAAAGCCAGCACTGCTGACTCTGTGCTTGCTGAGTATTGGCACTGTCAGGAATCTGCTGTAGCAGCATTGATATAACAATGATTGTGGGCATTAATAGCACAAAAGGTCACCGAACACAAATGTCAGAGGGTGAAAAAGAAGAGAATGAGCCGATGGATCTCTCTTTAATACAACCTTTTACCAGTTATATCTTTCAGTTCAGCACATTATGTGAAATAAGGTCAAGGCTGTGTATATTCTGGGATTTCACACAGAAGTACAGAATCAGGCAGGGGGTATAAAATTCACCAGTTGAGAATTCAGCTTTCATTTTTTTTAAAAAAGGAAGTTGGTGGTAAAGGCCAAACTGGATGAGATCCGTTGCTTTAAATTTTGTAAATGGCAGCCACATGGAGGTGGCTCATTTTTAATCTCCCCCAGCACCACAGTCCTAGAAATGGGTTCATAACTCAGAAGTAAAAGCCCTGCCTTGCATGCAGAAGGTCCCTGGTTCAAACCCTGGACTTTGGGGCTGAAGTCCAGGGCCTCCACAGTCCCTGGGGGCCCTCATGTCCTCTTTAGTCTGTCCCGGGTGCTGTGGTCACTTGGCGGAGCATGATGATGCTTAATTTGCAGGGGAGGGGTGCCTCTAGAGGCCTTTAGGTCCAGGCTCCAAAATTACCTATGTTCAACTCTGCTCTTCAGATAAATTCAAAGCCTGACACTAGACCACGCCTCTCAAGCCCAGGGGTATAGATTCCCCTCTCCTTGCAAGCATTTGAGGATCCCCTCCTCATTTTGCTGAACTCCCTTTGCCAAACATGATAGAGGTGTATAAAATTATGCATGGAGTAGAGAGAGTGGACAGAGAGAAATTTTTCTCCCTCTCTCACAGCACTAGAACCTAGGGTAGTCTTGGGTGGCTTTACAAGGGGCTTAGACAAGGTCAAAGAGGACAGGTCTATCTATGGCTACTAGTCTAGTGGCTATAGGCCATCTCCAGCCTCAGAGGCAAGATGCCGCAAAATACTAGTTGCAGGGGAACAATGGCAGGAGAGGAGGCAAGCCCTCATGCCCTGCCTGTGAACTTCTTGAAGGTGTCTGGTGGGCTACTGTGTAAAACAGGATGCTAGACTAGATGGGCCTTGAGCCTGATCCAGGAGGGCTGTTCTTATGTTCTTAAACCTAATAACCCATATCTTTAACTCATATCTCACCACAAGATGTGGTGACAGCCAACAACCTGGATGGCTTTAAGAGGGGTTTGGATAACTTCATGAAGGAGAGGTCTATCAACAGCTACTAGTTGGAGGGCTATAGGCCACCTCCAGCCTCAAAGGCAGGATGCCTCTGAGTATCAGTTGCAGGGGAGTAACAGCAGGAGGGAGGGCATGCCCTCAACTCCAGCCGGTAGGCTTCAAGCGGCATCTTGTGGGCCACGGTGTGAAACAGGATGCTGGACTAGATGGGCCTTGGGCCTGATCCAGCAGGGCTGTTCTTATGTTCTTTAAATTCCAAAAAGAATTTTTTGTCCCCCCTAAAAGTTCTTTCCTCACCTCCCCAAAAAGGTTAAGTGAGGAGTGTTGGAAATTCTCTGTGGTGAGAGAATTCCTTTTCTCATTATAGCAGAGTGCACAGAGGCACAACACAGCAGATTAGTTAAGCATGCGTGTTTGCTGAGAGTAAAGTAACTTGGAGCCAATTCATAGTTTCAAATCAACATAAAAGGCATTTATTAAGGAACTCCATTCTAGATAGGAAAGTCAGGATTTAGGATCTCTAATCTATCTATCTAGCTGGATGCAGATGGATTCTGCATCCTCTCCGCACATATGGTGCAGGGAGAGAGGCTTGCCATGTTGCAAGGTAGGCGGGCAGGTAGGAAGAGAGAGAAGGAGGAAGGAAGTCCCTGAGATTAGCAATCTACACATCAAAGGGATAGCATCAGAGCAGTGGAGAAGTGATGACAAATGTCTTGACCCTCTAGCCCTCTGACTTACTAGTCTGTCCTCCACTGTCTGAGACAAAGAGACAGCGCAAAGTCCTTTAACTTCCAACAAGGAGTTACTCCTCAAGCTTTCCCTCTGTCCATATCCCTGCTGAAACAGAATAAATTATTAAAAATATAAGTAAACTAGCTGACCTGGCACAGAGCATCTGCGCCCCTAGTTCTCCCTGTCTCTCCTCTCCCATCTTAAATTCTTTCTCCCTGCCTCCAGTCCCATTTTTTCTTCCCCCCTCCAGCCCCATTTCTCCCCCCGCCCCATTTTGTTCTCCCCCCCACCCAGCATTCTCCCTCTGTGGCCAGGCTGCTTTTCCTCAGCGGCCAGCAGCCACTTCTCCTCGGCTAGCCATCTACCGGCCTGGCGCCAGCCTATTCTCCTCAGCTGGCTGTCTGCCGGCCTGGCGGTGGCTGCTTCTCCTCAGCCAGCCATCTTCCAGCTTGGCGGCCACTGCTTCCTCTATATGGCTTGCTATCCTGGCAGCCGCCTCTTCCCCCTTGCAGCCTGCTGTCCTGGAGGCAGCCGCTTTCCCCTCGCAGCCTGCTGTCCTGGCGGCCATCACTTCCCCTGCACGGCAGTCCATCCTGGTGGATGCCGCTTTCCCCGCGCGGCCTGCCCTCCTGGCGGCCACTCCTTCCCCTGTGCGGCCGTCCGTCCTGGTGGCCACTACTTCTCCTCCATGCCCGCTTCTCGTCCACGCTCGCTTCTCCTCCAGTCCCCTTCGCTAATCCGTGGCTCTCTCACGAGAGCAGCCATGCATAGGATTAGCGATGGGTGTGCCTAGGAGAAGTTAAAGAGAAGGCTGTGTAGACTTCCTCCCATATAATAAAAGGGGAAGTGGGACGATGCCTGCTGCCCCCTCCCCAAACAGGCCAGCACTCCTGATCCGTCAACTAACCTTCATTCAGCAGTGTTAGAAAGGGGTACTTGTATATATGCAGCTCTCTGTGACATGCAGAGGTGCCTCCTTCTGATGCGCTGATGAATGTACAGAGGTTGAGTGGTGGGTATGTTATATTGGGGTGGAGTCAGTGGGCAAGTTCTTGCTTCCCCTCCATGAGTCCATTGTACTCATTGGAGTGAGAAGAGCATCTTGACACTTGGCACTTACCTCCACCCTTTTTCTTTTTAGCACAGAATACACATTGTACTAAGAGCATATCAAACCTACCTACTTAAATGAGTGTTACCATATTTACCTGAATAGAAGATGACTCTGAATTTAAGATGGCACCCTTTAAAAATACAGGTTAACCCTGTACTTAACTGAAAGGAAGAGGACTCTCAATTTAAGCCAGGAAACACCACCAGCCCCCCCTCCCCCACACACAATTTCTGACATAAAAGAACTCTGGAGAAAATCTAGATTCAGGGGAACGCAGTATACCAGTTCCACTGTCACGTCTTCCCTAAACAAATGCTAGGAATAGCTGTCTGGTGAGAGTGTTCAGAATTCTGTTAGACAGTCATTTCATGAGGCAAGGGGAGGCTCTTGCCTTAGGTAGCATATTACTGGGGCACCGGCAGGGCAGGAAGATGTCATTGCCACTGGAGCAGCTCTTTGGGACCGATCTGACACTTGCAACTTTGCAAGAAGTGGCTTTCTTTACACTCTGCAAAGCTTGCAAGATGCACAAGAGAGAAGGGGAGGCTGCTGGCAACCTTCCCTCCTTCCTGCCCCTCTGCTTCTTTCAAAACTTATAGGGGTTAGTTTTGAAAGGGGGCTGACCCCCTTCCGGGGCAGCATTTTGCCTCAAGGAGCACAATACTTTGTGTAGTTCCTGCAGTACTACAGACCCTAGCAATCTGTGCAGCAGAGACAGGAAACAAAAGACTTAGTAAATATTAAGTGAAATAATGTTATTATAAAGACCTTAATATAATTTACAACTCTGGATATATTTGTTAAAGATTAAACAAGTGAGTACACAACAACTGGTGACGAAGCTGGGATATCAAACAATAACATCAGCATGGCTCACTCCTGCCTTGTAGCCCCAAAGCCTCTGACTCCTTTATATTCTATAAAATTGCTACCAAATTAGATAAGGAAGATGATGCTATTGGAAGAGCAACATTACTGCATTGTTTGGAAGCTCCAGTACAATGCATTTTTTTCCAATCTGCCAGTGGGGGAAAGTACCTTTAACAAACTAAATCTGCCTTAGATAAGTATTTCACTCCATGCAGAAATGTTATGATGGAACGGTTTAGGTTTGGACATAGAATACAAGCACTGGGTGAACTAGCACCTATGTTATTTCACTTACAGAATTAACTAAATCCTGTGAATATGGAGAGTTAGAAGCCGATATGTTTTGGGATCAAGTACTGGGGAAATGCATATACAAAGATTTATGAGATAAATATTTGCAGCAGGATGATCTGACATTAGATAATGCAATTAAAATGGGCAAGCTGTATGAAAGTGCTCAAGATGAATGCTGCTCTAAGTAGTGCACTAAGTCAACTAAGTAGTGCACTAAGTCAACTAAGTCAACATGCACTAAGTAGTGACTTTGCAGACACTTCTCTTAACTGTGTCACTCATCAAATAATGACTAAATGGTTTGTTAGAATTTCTAGGGACATAGCATTCCATGACAGGAATCAGCCAAGTACAGACACTGCATGTTATACTGTAGTTGTGGATTATTGAACCACACTAGAGAACAGTGTGTTGCCCTGATTGCTACTTGCTTATATTGCAAAAAAAAGTTGGGCATTTTCTTTGTGTCTGTTGGGGAAAGGAGGAATAGTTTTTTATTGTGTGGATTCTGAAGGAAAGGAAAGTTTGCAAGTTAATGGAAAGCAACTGGAGATAGTCATTGATACTGGGAGTGAACAGAACTAAACTTTATTCTATAGTATTTGCCAGCACACGACCAAATTGCTACCAGCAAAGAATAAATTTTTTGCTTATGTTCAGTCCCACCCACTCCTATGTTTAGGTTGCTTTGAGACACAATTTCCTTCAAAGAAGTGTCGTAACTGATTTTATGTATGTTATTGAGGCTGACGTGGAGCCCCTCCTCAGTCGTAAGACTTCCTCTATTCTACATATCCTCCAGAAAGGAGACACAGTGAACCATACTGCAGACCACAGCTGCTCATTCCCAGACTCGTCTGGATCACCTGGTGGTTCAGTTGAGTTTTTTGTTTAAAGGCCTTAGTCAGATAACAGAATATTCCAGCAAAATTACAGTAGATGAGTCTGTTTCACCTGTTGCTCAGAATCTGAGACGTATACTCTATGCCCCTTCAGAAGCTGTGAATGAAGAACTAGAGAAGATGTTGAAGAATGGCATTATAGAAGAAATACGTGAAGGTAGTAACTGGGTGTCAAATATGAAGATTGTGCCAAAGAAAGACTCCAGTGAAATCAGACTTTGCATTGATCTGAGAGCAGTAAACAAAGCTGTGGTGCGAGAGCATCATCCTGTACCAACCATAGATAATAATTTACATGCTACACAAGGTGCAAACATTTTTTCCAAGTTGGATACTACCAAAGGCTTTTGGCAAGTAGAACTTGTACCAGAGTAAAGGAATTTGACAACCTTTATTACACAAAAAAGTCATTACAGATTTTGTAAATTTCCCCTTTTGTAAAGTTCCCTTTGGACTTCCAAGTGCTCAAGAGACTTATAAAAAAACTATGGATTTTATTTTGCAAGGTTTTGCTGGGGTAGTTTGGTATTTGGATGATGTCTATGCCACAAATGCTGAAGAGCTCTGTGATAGATTAAAGGAGAGATTCCAAAAGAAGAGAGATTTGAGAGATTCCAAAAGAAGATTCGAGCTAAACAAAAATAAATATCACTTTGGCCTCTACAAGACTGTGATCATGTTGTGGCCATGTTGTTTTAGCTGAAGGAATTAAGCCTGATCCAAAGAAGGTGGATGCCGTCTTACAAGCCCCCAAGCCTTTTTGCTGCAGACTCAAAAAGGTAGGTCTCGAAACCATGTGACATATGTTGGTCACTCTCTCTCTGCTACAGAGCAGCAATATTCTCAGACTGAATGTGAAACTCTGGGATGTGAATGGGCTGTAGAACATTTTAATGTGTACTGGGGTCGCCCACTTGTGTTACTGATTGATCGCAAACCACTTATATACCTCCTGCACCCACATAAAAGCAGTACTTTACCATCTCACATTCAGCATCTCATTTGGAGACTGTAACCTTATGATTTTACTGTTGATCTCTGCCAAACTGAATGCAGCTGATTCATTGTCACGTCTTCCTCTATCTGACAAAAGCTCAGGCTCATTGGTGGATGATTATGTTCATAGGGTTATCAACATGTGTATGCTGGATTTTGAGGCACTGTCTCTTGAGGAACTTCGACTTGCTTCTCATCAGGATGCTTCATTGACTATGCTTCAACATATTCTTCAAACCAACAAACAGTCACAGAAACATCCTGCTCCATTGCAAATATCCTTTCAAACATACTGCTGCTGAGCTTTTGGTTCACGGTGATCTTCTCTTGAGAGGTGAACAGATTGTAATACCGGAATCAAAAGTGCATAGACTTTTGAAGTTGGTCCATGAGACACACCAAGGGATAGTAAAAACCAAACAAATTCTGTGTGCCAAGTTTTACTGGCCAAGCATGGACTCAGACTTTGAATGTTCTATGAAGAACTGTACCATTTGTGTACAAACTCAAACCTTGCATGAGGATCAACCCTTATGCCCTCTTCAGCCACCAGACTGGATACTGTTGGACCGATCCAACAAAACTATGTGCTTACTGTCATTGACTATTATTCCTTTTACCCAGAAGCAAACATATTGCCAAACATTTCTTCAGACACCATTATCAACACACGGCAATAATCCCCCGCCCCTCATTTTGGATATCCTTGCAAAGTTGTTACTAATAATGCTCTCATCAGCTTATGGATTCCCTTACTGGACAGTTTTTCAACTCTTGTGGTATTAAGCATATCTGTGCTTCCCCTTACTATCCAAAAAGTAATGGAAAGATAGAACGTTTTCATTGATATTTTTAAAAAAGCCCTGCAGACAGCTCATTGTGAAGGGAGGAACTGGAAAACAGAATTGCCAAAGATTTTAATGGCATATCGTTGTACTCCACACAGGGCTTCACAGGAAACACCAGCCAGATTGCTTCTGTCACACGAGATTCGCACTACATTTCCTGGCCTTGACACTCAAAGAATGGTGGATGATTCACATGTTAGGGACCAGTGTTGACAGTATTGGCATCTGATGAAACATTATGCTGATGCTACCCATAGGGATAAAGGCCATAGTTTTAAAATGGGGATCTGATGTATATTGCTAATAATACTGACAAACTTCAGCCAAAATACAGAAATGTGCACTGTCTTATTCTTTGGAGCAAATCAAATTCTTCCTTTGAACTTGTCAACACTCAAGATGGCAGTGTTTTAATTAGAAATGTCAAATATCTGAGGAAAGTTTAAACTCAACTAAAATGTGATGATTTAGCAGTCTCTGCTAATTCAGATTTGCATATTCCTGTGATGCAGGACACTGAGGAACCCTCTGAAAAACGGTGACAGCAGAACAGTTGATGAAACCAATACTCCTGATGTAGAACCTATTCCAGAGAAGATTATGAGAAGTGGACAAGTAGATGAAAGACCTTCCAGATTTAAGGTTATGATTATAGGTTTTGGCAGCATGTTAGGAAGAAGTATTATCTTTCAAAAATGTTTTTATTTATTTAACCAAAATGTACGTCCCTAGGCAGTTTACAACAAGATAAAAACAACATTAAAACAGTAGTTAAAAACAAAAACAAGAAATTTAAAACACAACAATTTAAAAGCCTGGGCGAACAGATGCATCTTTAAAGACTTTTAAAAAATTGTCAGAGATGGGGAGGCTCTTATTTCACTAGGGAGCGCATTCCAAAGCCTCGGGGCAGCAACGGAGAAGGCCCGTCCCTGAGTAGCAACCAGACGAGCCGGTGGCAAATGCAGATGGACCTCTCCTGATGATCTCAATGGGCGGTGGGGTTCATAACGAAGAAGACGTTCTCTTAAATACCCAAGGCCTAAGCTGTTTAGGGCTTTATAGGTTATAACTAATACCTTGTATTTTGCCCGGAAATGTATCGGCAGCCAGTGTAACTCCTTCAATACAGGAGTAATATGGTCTCTCTTAGATTACCCAGAGACCAGCCTGGCTGCCGCATTCTGAACCAACTGTAGTTTCCGGACTACACACAAAGGCAGCTCCACATAGAGCACATTACAGTAATCCAGTCTGGAGGTTACCAGCAGATGTACCACTGATTTGAGGTAATCTATCTCAAGAAACGGATGCAGCTGGCATATCAGCTAAGCTGATAGAAGGCACCTCTGGCCACTGCCTCAACCTGGGACACCAGGGAGAAACTTGGATCCAGAAGCACTCCCAGACTGCGTACCTGTTCCTTCTGGGGAAGTGTGACCCCATCCAGAACAGGCAGCTCAAAATTGTCTCCCGAATTCCAACCCCGCACAATGAGTACCTCCGTCTTATCTGGATTCAATCTCAGTTTGTTATCCCTCATCCAGCCCATTACCAACTCCAGACAGGCATTTAGGGAGGTTATGCCCTCTCCCGATGATGCTGACATGGAGAAATAGATTTGGGTGTCATCAGCATACTGATAACACCCTTCACCAAATCTCCTGATGATCTCTCCCAGCGGTTTCATGTAGATGTTAAACAACGAGCCGGGTCTCATGAACAGTGAGACCCGGTTTGCGAGAGTGAGCGGTGTTGTGAATTATGCCTGGTTTTGCACTCTGTACATGCTCAGAGGGAAAGAGGCAAAGTCACATCATACACAAACTGAATTGGTTCTTGGAGATGGTGACCATGTATGATCTGGACGCAGAAACAGAGATAGAGAGAGACACACTCAGAAAGTTCAATGGGCTTTATTATAAAAAGTTGCTCATCAGGATAAAATAATCCACATTAAAAACATGTTTCCGATTCAAGGTGTAGTGTAATGTGCCTAACTAACATATGTGTGTGCATTAAATCTTCCTAAAGCCTAATACAATTCAGATACAGGCAGAAAAGAGTGGGGGGGAAGGAAGGCTGGGGGCTGGCATGGTCTGGGAATTAGTAGAGGAAAAGGGTGGGGGGAAGGAGAAGGAGAGGAAAGGATGGAGAGACCTTATCTCAGGATATTTGGTCAATTCAGAGAGAGCTCTCAATCTCATCTTCTGTAAACTGCTATCTTGAGGAGGGGACATAGTCCAAAGCAAATCTGCATCCCAGATGTGCTAGCCTGGTCCCAAAAGGTGTTAAAAGTCAGGAGAGTTAGTGTGAGACAGCAATTACATTATTTCTTGTATACCTCTATCTAGTGTGTATTTAGAACAAAAGAATATTCAAAGTAACATCAAAAAGGGGCACATGTGAGTTAATCAACACATTTGAACATGGCAGGAGCATCCTGTTAGTGAGGTAAGGGGATTACTGGACAGCAGGTTAATTTCAGCAGTGTGAGACTGGTAATTAAGCCTGACCCATTGTCTCAGTGAGTTTCCACAGACGTCGATAACCAATGCTAGATTACTCCTGCCTCTACAAATCATTTACCAAGCATCACCCAGGCAGATCTGGGCTGTTCACCTTGAGTCCAGGCCTTAATTCATTTCTTAATATAAAATGAAATCAGACACAGGGCTCAATTCCACATACTTCTGAGTTGGGACCTCTGGGTTGAATGTTGGGGTCAAAGGGGGGGTCCCCTCCCTGCGCACGAGCAGGGTGGGAGCCCTGGGCGGCTGGATTGGCCGCCCACACAATTGCTGGTTCTGTGACAGAGCCAGTGGGGGCTGGGGGGAGTGGGGGGCCGATTGGCCCCCAGAAGCTCCAGCATGCCCTGCGCGAGTGTGCAGGGCATGCTGGCGAGACCCCAGGAGACGGGAGGCGGCTATTTGCCTCCCCTCCGGGGGTCTCCTTGTGAGTAGCCACAGCACGGAGCCATGCCACAGCTACTCACAATAAAAAAACCCTGGGTTTGTGGAGTGCTTGCTTGGCAAACCCGGTTTTAGGGGTGGGCTACTTGAGCAGGTTACCCCCTCAAGAACCACCGGGCTCGCAGCCAAGCCTGCTGATTCTTACAGTTGCAGAAAATTGGGCTAGTGGAGGCTAGCCCAATTTTCTGCAATCGTGTGAATAGCCTCAACATCGGAGACAATACGGAGGCCTGAGGGACACCATACAAAAGTTCATATTTTGAAGAACAACAGTCTCCAAGGGACACCATCTGGAACCTGCCCGAGAGGTAGGAGCGGAACCACTGAAGAGCAGTGCCTCTCACTCCCAACCCCCTCAGACGCTCCAGAAGGATACTGTGGTCGATAGTATCGAAAGCTGCTGAGAGGTCCCAAAGAATCAACAGAGTCACACTTCCTCTGTCAATTCCTAGTTGGAGATCATCCATCAGGCCAACCAAGGCAGTCTCCACCCCATTGCCAGCCCGGAAGCCAGTTTGAAATGGGTCTAGATCAGGCCTGCACAACATAAGGCCCAGGGGCCGGATTCGGCCCCCAGGGACTATTTTACTGGCCCCCAGGTATCCTGCAGCACCACAGTGATGTGTTTTAGAAAACCAAAGTAACTCCATTTTACTTAGAATACCTCACTCTAACTTAAAGTAACCCCAGCCCAGCTCAGGCCAGCTCAAGGACACGGCCTCACATGATCAACGTCATTATCTCTCTCCACTAAATTGTATCTAAAGAAACTTGGTTCTTATGGGGTTCTCACCGTTCTTTGCTGACAGTTAAAGAAAACAGGATGTAACCAAATAAGGGGTGATCACCAGATGAACAATGAATCTTTTGCATGCGTACTAGATACTTAGTCCACCATTTTGTTGCCAAGTATACTATGTCTAGGGTGTCAACATCATTCAGATTGTCTGTATAAATGTAAGATGCACCTATAACCAATTTGTATTTAATCCAAATGGTTATGAGAACCTTTCAACCTTGCCATAATGTAAGACCCATATATATAGCTGTACCTTTACAAACCTTAATTAAGGCATCCTGAAGATTCAGGATGATGCAGTGTTTAAGGGGGGAATTGATGTGTTTTAGAAAACCAAAGTAACTCCATTTTACTTAGAATACCTCACTCTAACTTAAAGTAACCCCAGCCCAGCTCAGGCCAGCTCAAGGACACGGCCTCACATGATCAACGTCATTATCTCTCTCCACTAAATTGTATCTAAAGAAACTTGGTTCTTATGGGGTTCTCACCGTTCTTTGCTGACAGTTAAAGAAAACAGGATGTAACCAAATAAGGGGTGATCACCAGATGAACAATGAATCTTTTGCATGCGTACTAGATACTTAGTCCACCATTTTGTTGCCAAGTATACTATGTCTAGGGTGTCAACATCATTCAGATTGTCTGTATAAATGTAAGATGCACCTATAACCAATTTGTATTTAATCCAAATGGTTATGAGAACCTTTCAACCTTGCCATAATGTAAGACCCATATATATAGCTGTACCTTTACAAACCTTAATTAAGGCATCCTGAAGATTCAGGATGATGCAGTGTTTAAGGGGGGAATTGATGTGTTTTAGAAAACCAAAGTAACTCCATTTTACTTAGAATACCTCACTCTAACTTAAAGTAACCCCAGCCCAGCTCAGGCCAGCTCAAGGACACGGCCTCATATGATCAACGTCATTATCTCTCTCCACTAAATTGTATCTAAAGAAACTTGGTTCTCATGGGGTTCTCACCATTCTTTGCTGACAGTTAAAGAAAACAGGATGTAACCAAATAAGGGGTGATCACCAGATGAACAATGAATCTTTTGCATGCATACTAGATACTTAGTCCACCATTTTGTTGCCAAGTATACTATGTCTAGGGTGTTAACATCATTCAGATTGTCTGTATAAATGTAAGATGCACCTATAACCAATTTGTATTTCAATGCAGAGCAATAGCCCATTGATTTACCTTGCTGGCTGCAGCAGCAAATAAAATTGCCTCTAATTGATCCCCACTGAGTCTGTTTGATTGGCTAAAAGGCGGACCGAGGGACGAACCGGTATTCACATCAACAGCAGCTGGAAACTGCCTTATAGTGCCATCCTGTGCATGCTTTCTCAGAGATATGCTCCATGGTGTGCCCAGTGAGGCTTACTCCCATGAAAGCATGCCTAGGATTGCAGCCTGAAAACAACAATTTAGGGAGAGAGGAGAGGACTTGGCATTTGTTTGGGCCTGGCATGCACTCTAAGGGCCTCACTGACTGAGAAGGACCAATTCTCTGGCCACTCTCCTTGGTTAAAACTATGGGTCCATTAACAGGGGGAATAGATGCATAAGTAACTAATAATATTTAATGTAATAATGTGCTAAAAATTTGACCTTGGCCCCTGCACGCCAAGTTGTGGGTGATTCCAGCCCACCAGGGCATTTGAGTTGTGCAGCCCTGGTCTAGATAATCAGTTTCCTCCAAGACTGTATGGAGTTGGGAGGCCACACCCTCTCAATTACCATGCCCAAGCACGGAAAGTTGGAGACAGGCCTATAGTTACTCAGCTCTGAGGGATCCAAGGTAGGCTTCTTCAGAAGCAGTCTAATAATTGCCTCCTTAAGACTAGGAGGCATCCTACCTTCCCTCAGAGACGTTTTTTAAGCTGGACAGTGTTTATGTTTGTTTAATTTAACAAAGGGAGTTATGTAGTGTAGATGCTTACAGAATTTCCTGCAGAACTACAGTTCCCAGCAGTCTCCGCAGCAGAGAAAGGAAGTGACAACAGAGATAGGAAGTACCAGCAAAAACAGAGACCCAGAGACAGAGAAGCTCTGCACACGAGCAGTGTGGAGAGCCTGCAGGGGGGGTTGTGGGGAGAGCGGACTTGACCTACTCTCCCCACACATGAGCAGGCAGCTCGCTCTGGGCAGCCAGATCGGCTGCCCACATGATTACTGGCTCTGCCATGGGTCTGGTTGGGGCAGTGGGGATCGGGAGCCTCCTGTGCATGGTGGGGATCGGGGGCCTCCTGTGAGGGGGGCATTCTGGGGAGCCCCACCCCAGGAGAGTTGTTGTAGCCTCCTCGTCAGGGATCTACTTGTGAATCACCATGCCGACACACAACCAAAACCACGGGGTTAGCAGAGCACACACACCGCTAACCTCATTTAATGGGGGGGTGGTCATTTAAGAGGGCTGGCTGCAGGGAGCCACATGGCAGTTGGGGTCCCTTAGCCCGGTTTCTGCTGCTCATGAGAATAGCCTCAGAGAATGGTAGGAAACAAAAGGTTTAGTAAATATGTAGTTAAATGTTGTTTTTAGAGACCTTCATATAATTTGCAACTCTGGAGCTATTTGTTGTAGATTAAACAAGAGAGTACACCATACGTTGGGTTGCCCTAATCCTTCACTGCATAGAGCTACAGTTCCTCATGTTCTGAGGGGAAAGAATAATAGTTAATCCATTTTAAGTCTGTGATGCACATATTCCCTAAATCGGAGCGGGGCAGATTTGGCCCTCCAGATGTTGAACTACAGCTCCCATCACCCCCAGCCACAATGGCTGGGGATGATGGGAATTATAGTTCAAGAACATCTGGAGGGCCAAGTTTGCCCAGCCCTCCCCTAAATTCATGTTGTAATTTGTGGGGCTTCCTGTATCATACGGAGGATAACAGTGTTACTGAGGCGAGTCTCACAATCAGCCTGAATGGGGTTAGCGGGGAGAGTGGGCTTAGCCCGCTCTCCCCGTATACGAGCACACTGGCAGCCGTGGGTGGCTGGATCAGCCACCCACACAACTTCTGGCTCCGTCAAGGAGCTGGCAGGGGCTGCAGGGGCCGGGGTGTGTGCGGCTCCCGAAGTTTCAGGATGCCCCACGCGAGTGCGTGGGGCATCCTGGAGAGACCCCCCAAGGGTAGGAGGCTTGTTCCAGCCTCCCGGCGAGGGTCTCCTCACGTGTTGCTGCAGAGCAGAGCCGCACTGGGGCAATACACAATCAAATAGATGGGGTTAGCGGAGTGCTTGCTCCGCTAACCTCGTGTAAGGGGAGGGCTACCTAAGCGGGTTACCCGCTTTGAGGAAACTGGGCTCACCTGCGAGCCTGGTGGTTCTCATGCTTGCCCAAAAGTGGGATAGGCTCTCTTAGCCCGCTTTTGGCCACTCATGAGAATCTCCTCATTGTCTGCTTTTGTGCAGCACATGACTGTCTCCAAGCTTTATGTCACTAATTCCTTTACTTGCTGAACACTGCAGTTATGTAAATTATTCCCCAACATAAAAAGTTGCTTCCTATGAGTTTGCAGTAAGTTAGCCTGATATTTATACTTCTCACTGGACTATTAGGAAAAATGAAATACATGGAACAATCTTGTTATAGGGGGAAAATGTGATTTTTGCTGTCACAGCAAGCCTCTGCAAAGCTTGATTCAATAATAATATGTTTTAAAATGGTTGGTGGACTGTGAGTCAGTGAAGCCTAGTTACAGGATGTGGAGGCTGGGGTTGGTGGGGGGGATCATGCATTGCTGAGTGCTCATACCTTCAAAGCCACAAGCTGAATTTGCTGAGTTGGTGAGATCCCCTTTTTTCCTGCAAGGTCTGTTTTTTTTTTTTTTTAAACAAATGGACAGCATTGCAGCACAGAAATAGGTTTGCTTCATCCTGCTGAATTAAGTGGATTCGAGTTTGTCAAACTAGGGTTGCAGCTGTTGCTAAGATAAATGCAATGACTATAATTAGGAATTTAAATGGCAAGGATTACTCTTTCTTATTATTATTTTCTTTTATTCTGGTCAATTGATGGTGAATAATTTTTATTGGATGATTCATATCAATACTTTCATTGACTGGTTCCCATCCTAAGGTACAAATGCTGGTGCATTACAAATGCTAGTTTTCATCAGTGCATTGTGAGACAGTAAGTTGTCTCCAGGCAGCATTGTAGGATGGATGGATCCCCTGTTAGTCCTTGCTAACTACACAAAGAAGCACCTTTGAAAGTGGTGATTCTCTTATATTTAGCAGGAAGAAAGCAGAGCAACTGACCCCTTCCAAGCCCAGCACAGCATCCTTCCAGTGTCTATTGCTGGTGTCTGCCTGGTGTTTCTTTTTAGACTGTAAGCCCTTTGGGGACTTAAACTCAAAACCACAATACTAGAAGCCCAGTTAGATTGTATACCCAAAAGGAGGAAAGGTACCACTAAGTCCAGGAGGATGCCAGCATGGATAACAGGTAAGGTCAAGGAAGCCATGAAAGGGAAGAAGACTTTCTTCCGAAATTGGAAGGCCTGTCCAAATGAAGAGAACAGAAAGGAACACAAACTCTGGCAAAAGAAATGCAAGGTGACAATAAGGCAGGCGAAAAGAGAGTTTGAGAAACATTTAGCCAAAAGTATCAAGGGGAATAACAACAATTTCTTTAGATACATCAGAAGCAGGAAACCTGCCAGGGAGGTGGTTGGACCATTAGACAATGAGGGAGTGAAAGGGATTATTAAGGAGCCTATGGAGGTTACAGAGAAGCTAAATGAGTTTTTGCCTCCGTCTTCATGGCAGAGGATACTCAGCATATACCTGTTCCTGAACCAGGCTTTTCAGGGATGGAACCTAAAGAACTGAGTCAGATAGAAGTGACAAGAGATGATGTTCTAAACTGTCTGGAAAAACTAAAAACGAACAAATCGCCAGGGCAGATGGCATCCATCCAAGAGTCCTCAAAGAACTCAATTGTGAAATTGCCGGCCTCCTTGCTAAAATATATAACTTATCCCTGCAATCAGACTCTGTACTGGAGGACTTGAAAGTAGCCAATATAACACCAATTTTCAAAAAGGGATCCAGGAGTCATCCGGGAAATCACAGGCCAGTTAGCTTAATGTCTGATCCAGGCAAATTGATGGAAAGCATCCTCAAGGATAAAATTGTAGAGCACATAGAAGAACAGGCCCTGCTAGGAGAGAACCAGCATGGCTTCTGCAAAGGTAAATCTTGCCTCACTAACATTTTGAAGTTCTTTGAGAGTGTCAACAAGTGTGTGGATCAAGGTGATCCAGTTGACATAGTATACCTGGACTTGCAAAAAGCTTTCAACAAAATTCCTCATCAAAGACTCCTGTGGAAACTTGGCAGTCATGGGATAAGGGGACAAGTACATGTGTGGATTGCTAACTGGTTGAAAGAGAGGAAACAGAGGGTAGGTATAAATGGAGAGTTTTCACAATGGAGGGAAGTAAAAAGTGGGGTCCTCCAGGAATCTGTACTGGGATCACTGCTTTTTAATTCATTCATAAATGATCCAGAAGCAGGGGTAAGGAGTGAGGCGGCCAAATTACCAAACTCTTTTGGGTAGTGAAATCCAAAACAGATTGTGAGGAGCTTCAAAAGGATCTCTCCAAAAGGATCTCTCCAAACTGGGTGAGTGGGTGACAAAATGGCAAATGCGGTTCAATGTTAGCAAGTGTAAGGTGATGCACATTGGGACGAAGAACCCCAACTTCAAGAATATGCTGATGGGATCTGAGCTGTTGGTGACTGACCAGGAGAGGGATCTTGGGGTCGTGGTGGACAGCTCGTTGAAAGTGTCGACTCAATGTGCGGCAGCTGTGAAAAAGGTCAATTCCATGCTAGGGATCATTAGGAAGGGGACTGAAAATAAAACTGCTAATATTATAATGCCCTTATACAAAACTATGGTGCAGCCACACCTGGAGTACTGCATACAATTATGGTCACCACATCTAAAAATGGACATTGTAGAACTGGAAAAGGTGCAGAAGAGGGCAACCAAGATGATCAGGGGCCTAGAGCACCTTTCTTACGAGGCAAGGCTACAACATCTCGGACTATTTAGTTTAGAAAACAGACAACTGTGGGGAGACATGATAGAAGTCTATAAAATCATGCATGGTGTGGAGAAAGTGGATAGAAAGAAATTTTTCTCTCTCACACATAACACTAGAACCAGGGGTCATCCCATGAAATCGATTTCCAAGAAATCTAGGACAAACAAACAGAAGTACTTTTTTACATAACACATAAACAACTTGTGGAATTCTCTGCCACAGGGTGTGGTGACTGCCAACAACCTGGATGGCTTTAAGAGGGGTTTGGATAACTTCATGGAGGAGAGGTCTATCAGCGGCTACTAGTCGGAGGGCTATAGGCCACCTCCAGCCTCAAAGGCAGGATGCCTCTGAGTACCAGTTGCAGGGGAGTAACAGCAGGAGGGAGGGCATGACCTCAACTCCTGCCTGTAGGCTTCCAGCGGCACCTTATGGGCCACTGTGTGAAACAGGATGCTGGACTAGATGGGCCTTGGGCCTGATCCAGCAGGGCTATTCTTATGTTATGTTCTTATGTACTGCCCTGCCTCTGCTTGACACCTCCCTGATTTCCTTCTTCAACTCCCAATCACTGTCATCGTTTTGATCTGGAGGGCGATAGCATGTATCCAGTTATGCATTTCCTTTCAGGCCTTGTATTGTCACCCACAGGGTTTCTGTGGAGGACTCCAGTCCTCTTAGGTTTTCTACCTAGTTAGATTCTATCCCTTCTTTAACATACAGTGCTACTCCACCTCCAAGGCGCCCCTCCCTGTCCTTTCTATAGAGTTTATATCCAGGGATAACAGTGTTCCATTGGTTCTCACTGTTCCACCATGTTTCTGTTATGCTCACTATATCTATTTCTGTGTTAGCAACCAAATACTCCAGCCCGCCCATCTTGGCTCGGTGGCTTCTGGCATTGTTTGTTTGTTTGTTTGTTTTATCCAGTTTTTATACTGCCCTTCCAAAAATGGCTCAGGGTGGTTTACACAGAGAAACAACAAATAAATAAGATGGGTCCCTGTCCCCAAACGGCTCACAGTCTAAAAAAAAAAAAACATAAGACAGACACCAGCAACAATCACTGGAGGTACTGTGCTGGGGATGGATAGGGCCAGTTACTTCCCCCCCCCCTCCTAAGTAAAGAGAATCACGATGTTAAAAGGTGCCTCTTTGCCAAGTTAGCAGGCACTGGCATATAAGCATCTATATGCTGAATCTGGTGTATGCTATCTTTCTTTTGGCCCTTTGACCAGCTAGCACAGCCTTCTGTCTGCTCTTTTCGTGGTTCTGCTCTTTATCCGGTTCTGAATCCATTACATCCTCACTCTTTAAAGGATGGCATTTGCTGAACCGGATACTGCCCAGCTTCTGAAACTATTACCCATTTGAAAATGAGGGTTCAAATTGAGGTTTTGGGTCATTAACAGACCTGCAGTTGGGGAGAAATTCCACATTTGTACCATCAGAAATGTTGACCTAATGTATGTTCTAACCTCAGCTTGGCATTATGTCTGAATTGACCCATAGTGTCCCTCACTGGAAAGAATAAGAGAGGAGCCAAAACAGCAATAGATAGCATTCTACTTCATGTGCAATAGCCTGGTGCCCTGGTCCATTCTATGTGCCATGTTCTATTTGAGATAATTTTAAAGAACAGGCAATATTTTTATAATTTTAGTATGTTGGTAATGAAGGTATTGAAAAAGCTTATTTATGTCGACAAGAGCTAAAAGGAAGAAAAAACTAGATAGACATTACCTCCTCCATTCTTAGCTTGTGAAGCAAAAAAGAAAAAGAAAAAAACTCTCTTCTAATCTGACTGACTACCCGAGTCCCCTTTCTCTCTCCTGCTTTTTTCATCCATGAATCTGTAAAAATATTGCATCATGCGACATGAGGCAAAACTCCCACATGTGCAGTTAAGCGGGGTGGGGTGGGGGCGCACTGAGGATGCTTTTCTCATATGCATTCAATCTGCATTAGTGATAATGAGCTCTGTGTTTTGCTTTCAACACTTCCTGTTTTCAGGGAGACAGAAGGCTATTGTAGCTTGTTATTCAGGAGATTCTTGTGTGGACATAAGATGTCAGCTAAACCAGTCAGGAGTCTTTGTGTGTTGTGCAGATGGACAAGGAAGCAGGAAAGACTCTGGGTGTGAGGGGTACAGAAACACGTCGCTTCTTCTCCAGCTTCTGTTCCATAGAGGAATTACAAAGCAAGGAGGCAAGCGACACAGTGCTCCAGGATTTTACTCCGTTTCATGGTCAAAGCAGACATTACTTTAAATATGCAAATAGACCTTGGATACTTGTTTAGTTTTCTTCTTTCTTGGTATGCTAAATAGCAGCAGCTGGGAGGCATTTCCATCTGGATCATGACCATGGCATGGGGGAGGGGGGCTTTTGCCCCATCGTGGTCTTGACCCCGCCCCACCGCGATTTGTATTTGACCTGGACCATAAGCTCAGTTTGGACCAAAAGCTCAGTTCACAATCATCCTGGGAAGGAACATGTTATTCACCTAGTGGTGGGTGCTTTTGATAGTAATGGAAGATCTGTCCTTTCATAGTGTGCCTCCAGTCACCTGTTAGGCAATTCCATTCTTCCCTCTGACAGCAAGGATATCTCAGAAATGAAACAGCCCCCCACCCATTCAACACTTCAGGTGGAATATATAAACTGTGATGTTTAGCCCCTTGCCACAAATTAAAACATAGAGAATTTACTGCCCTTTCATAGTCTTAAAAATTTGCCACCTGAAGCAATGATAGTACTTTGCCCCCTAGTAATGTCAACCCTACTGGGCTACTGGGTTGTCACCCCTACTTAACAGTGGCACAGTTGGGCAGTGCACTCATCAGGGCTTCCTGTTGTCCCAGCACCTTGCCTGAATAGCTTTTGCTTTACATTGCAAAATGTAACCTTTATTCCCACAATCCCCACGCACACACCCACCCACTGGCAGGGTCTGTTCACATTGCCAGCACAACACCTCAGGCTGTGACCATGTGGTGCTAATGCAGCAGTTGTCTCAACTGGTCCTCAGGTCTTATCTGATAGCTCAGGGCTTCCCAGCCTTCAATCCCCAGATGTTATTATTGGCCAACATTCTGCTCAGCATAACCTCAGCATTAGGAAGCCGCAGGGGCTGTGCAAACATAAAAGGCAGCTCCTAGACCATTTTTCGACCCCCCCCCCCAAAAAAGGTTCTCAAAGACAAACACAGAAAAATAAAGAAAATGGTTCTCTGGCCCCCAAAGGCTCACAGTTTAAAAAGAAACACAATGTAGATACCAGGAACAACCACTGGAAAATTTCTGAGCCGGAGTTAAATAGATATAATTGCTCCCCGACTGCTAAATATAAGAAAATCACCATTTTAAAGGGTGCCTCTTTGCCCAGCAAACAGGGAGCAATGGTTTTTGGTGGTGGAAGATGATGGGAGTTGTAGTTCAGCAACATCTGGGGACCTATAGTTGGAAACCTCTATGCTAGTATATTGGTGTGTGTGAGTTGGTTGGTTTATTTAACATATTTCTATACCGCCCAAAACGCAAGTTCTCTGGGTAGTTTACAAGACAATAAAACAACCAATAAAAGATTAAAACATTTCAACAAAATTAAAAAAGTTAAAACCATTAAAACACAATTAAAACAGTATCTAATTAAAAGCCTGGGTGAACAAATGAGTCTTGACTGCCCTTTTTTAAGTTGTAAGAGATGGGGAAGCTCTTATTTCAGCAGGAAGTGTGTTCCAAAGCCTCGGAGCAGCAATGGAGAAGGCCCGTCCCTGCGTAGCCACCAGATCAGCCGGTGGCAACTGCAGACAAACCTCTCCAGATGATCTCAATGGGCGGTATGGTCATAGCAAAGAAGACAAGACTGTAAATATATCTTGTCTATATTAGGGTTCTTTATTTTCTAGAACCAACATAGCTATTTGAAGTTAGCTGATGTTTGTAGCTGAACTGACCTGTAGGGGTGTGCACAAAACCGGAAAACCCAGTTTCTTTAGAGCAGACCTGGACTCAAATCGAACTGGGTCTGATCTGATTCTGTGCACACTCGAGCTGGGCCTGGTCCAGCTCAAGTCCAAACTAGTTTGTGCCCAGTTTTGGGGGGGGGGGGTTGTGTGTGTGTGGGGACCATTTTTTTAAAACATAAAAATGGTGGACTTACTGCCATTGTAGTGCTTGGGGATGCTGCCGTGGCCACGGGTGTGTGTATGTGTGTCCTGAGGATCCCCCTCCCCCTGCCAGCCACTCCCCCCCCCCATTCATTTTCGGCCAGTTACAGGCTTCTTTGCGCTGGAGGCAGCTATTTAGGAGGCCGCCACACAGGCGCACTGTCCATCTGTGTTGCTGGTTCATGACCTTGGCCACACAGATGCCCAGTTCACATGTGGTGACTTCCAAAATGCCTGAAACTAGCACAGAGAGGCCCATAACAAGCCGGAAATGGCCCCAAAGGTGCCGAAAACTACCAGGGGAGGCCGGGTGTGTGTGGAGGGGGAATCCCTGAAGCCCCACAATGGTGGTAAGATAGTCCTTTTTTAAAGCCTTTGGGGAGACCCCCAACAACAACCCCAAACTGACCCTAGACTGGCTGAGTGGGTTTAGCTCAATCTCAAGCTGAAGTTGGCCAGTCTGGCTCGAGGGCAAGCCCTCGACCCAGTCCAGTTTGAGTGCGAGCTGGCTTGACCTCAGACCAGTTCATACATTCCTACTAACCTGATCGGGTGATCAGGTCCTGCTGGCTCCGGTCCAAGGCCTATCTAGTCCAGCATCCTGTTTCACACACTGGCCCACCAGATGTCTCTGAGAAGCCCACAGGCAAGAGTTGAGGGCATGACCTGTCTCTTTCTGTTTCTCTCCTGCAACTGTTATTCAGAGGCATCTTGCCTCTGAGGCTGGAGGTGGCCTTTAGTCACCAGACAAGCAGCCATTGATAGACCTGTCCTCCATGGTTGTCTAAGCCCCTTTTAAAGCCATCCAAGCCAATGGCCATCACCACATCCCATGGCAGAGAGTCCATATATTAATTATGTGCTATGTGGGAAAGTACTTCCTTTAGTTGGTACTAAATTTCCTGGCCTTCAGTTTCATGGGATGACCCCCTGGTTCTAGTTTTTTGTGTGTGTGAGAGAGAAATGTCTCTCTGCCTATTCCAGGCAGAAATGGCCATCCCACTCCATGCATAATTTTATACACCTCTAAAATGTCTCTCCATAGTCGCTTCTTTTCCAAACTAAAAAGCCCCAGATGTTGAAGCCTTGCCTCATAAGGAACATGCTCCAGGCCCCTGATCATCTTGGTTCCCCTCCCCAGGAAATTCAGAAGGGAACTTTAAGGAAAAGGAGAGCAGGTACTTGCCACCCCTTCCAGCTTCCTCTCGGGATTGTGCGCATCCCAAAAAGGCCCGTGTGCCTGAAACATGCACATGATATCCAGACGCCATTTGTGTGGTCAGCTACACCATGCTTCAATTTCCCAGGGAGTGTTCAAACCACAGTTCGTGCACCTTCCTAATTTGGTAAGCTCCTTTTGGAGCTCCTCACAATCTATTTTGGATTTAACTACCTTAAATAATTTAGTGTCATCTGCAAACTTGGCCACTTCACTGCTTACCCCAACTTTTAGATCATTTATGAACAAATTGAAGAGCACTGGTCCCAGTACAGATCCCTGGGGGACCACACTTCTTGTTAAAGGTATCCATTTATTCCTACCCTTCTGTTTCCTGTCCTTCAACCAGTTACCAATCCACCCTTATTCTATGACTGCTAAGTTTACTAAAGAGCCTTTGGTGAGGAACTTTGTCAAAAGCTTTCCGGCAGTCCAAGTATACGATGTCAATCGGATCACCTTTATCCACATGCCTGTTGACACACAACTCCAAAAGAGTAGTGAGGCAAGACCTGCCCTTGCAGAAGCCAAGCTGGCTCTCCTTCAGCAAGGCCTGTTCTTCTATATGTTTAACAATCTTGTCCTTAAGTATGCTTCCCATCAATTTACCTGACACAGAAGTTAAGTTAACTGGCCCATAATTTCCCAGATCCCCCCTGCATCCTGTTTTGAAAATAAGAGTTACATTAACTACTTTCCTGTCTTCTAGTACAGAGCCTGATTGTAGGGACAAGTTACGTATTTTTGCTAGGAGATCAGCAATTTAACATTTGAGTTCCTTCAGAACTCTTGGGTGGATGCCATCTGACCCTGGCGATTTGTTAATTTTTAGTTTTTCAAGACAGTTTAGAACATCTCTTATTACCTCAAATTGGTCCAGTTCTTCAGCCTCCATGCTTGAGAAGCTCAGTTCTGGAGTGGGTATATAGTCAGTATCCTTCGCCGTGAAGATCAATGCAAAGAACTCATTCAGGTTCTCTGCAATCTCCTTATCCTCCTTAATAATCCCTTTCACACCCTCATCATCTAAAGGTCTGACCACTTCTCTGGTAGATTTTCTGCTCCTGATATATTTAAACAAGTTTTCATTATTCCCCTTGACACTTCTAATTATATGGTCCTTAAACTCTCTTTTTGCATTCCTTATTGTTTCCTTGCATTTCCTTTGCCAGAATTTGTTCCTTTCTGTTCTCATTTGGGCAGGACTTCCATTTTCTGAAGAAAGTCTTCTTCCCTTTCATTGCTTTCCTGACTCTACTTGTTAGCCATGCTGGTGTCCTCCTGAACTTGGTGGTACATTCTCTGCTTCTTGGTATGCATTCCAACTGAACTTCTATTATTGTAGTTTTGAATAAGTTTCATGATTTCTGGAGTAATCTGACCCTCTTGACTTTCCCTTTCATCTTCCTTTTTCCAGACCCCTCATTTTTGAGAAGTTTCCTCTTCTGAAGTCCAACACATCTGTGTTGGACTTCTTTGGCAATGCTCCACTCGCATATAAGCTGAATTGGATGACACTATGGTCACTGTTCTCCAGTAGTTCTACAATGCTGACAGCTCGCACCAGGTCCTAGGCACTACTCAAGATTGAGTCCTAGGTTACCTTCTCTCGGGTTAGTTCTGCAATCTACTTTTTCTAAGGCAGAGTCATTTAACATTTCCAGAAATGTGGCCTCTCTGTCAATACCTGCATGTGAATTTGCCCAGTCTATGTGAAGGTGTAGCAATCAGCCCCTCCCTTACCCTAAGGAGTGAACCGGAAGGGAACCCTGTCCTGTCTGTCAGGTAGTGACCTCTGGGGATCAGCCACTCAGCACACGGTGACCGGAACTTAGAGGGCCTGGCGGCAGGAAGTGTAAGGGTTCTTTGTCCTCAGCTGGAGCCAGGCAGGGGAAGCAACAGGTTGGCAGGCCAAGCCATGGCAGCAACCGGGAACTCTGCAGGGGCCTGAAATCTCTATCATGGTTTTGGTGAGTTTAGGGAAGAAGCCAGGGCTTGGCTTCAGAGAAGGGTTTCACCAGGGAGCCATGTGTTAGGTAGCTGGTGTCAGATTTCTTTATTTTGTAATGTAATAATGTTGTACCTGTGCCCTTTTTATCCATCCAGGGCACTGCAAAAGTTTCTGTAATCTTTAAAGGTGCTTTTACAGGTTCCTTACAACTGGGGGTGCTTTCTGAATTATCTTTGCAACTGGGTAACCAAGATTTTAAAGTGTACAACTATTAACTGGAGTGCTTTTTGGAAGTATTCTTGCAAGTACTGAGTGTTTCTTTTTCCTGTAACGGAAGCTGCTGGAGCCTCCGACCAAAGTAGTCTGTAGTCTTTTTATTATTGGTAATTTCACCTGTCTCTGAGTGGATTTTTTTTAACTCAGGAAAAAGGGGCTTTACTCTGGTGCAGACACGCCTCAATGTTAATTGTTCAGCAATCTACCAAGTTTTCTTACCACATGTAGACTGCATGTGGGAGGTTTTTGTATTTTCTCATTTGGATAAATGAGGAGGAGAGTTCCCTGGACATTCACCCAAATCCGGCTGGGGACGACGACTGTGTAATAATTTGGGTGTGGTGGCAGCGATTACCAGAAGTACAGCCTTGCTGAGCAAACATGGCAGGAATGAATCAGCATTTTTCTCTCCCACATGAGGACTTGTTTTGAGACAAAGGCTAGGATTAAATCTGCCATTCACCAAGTCCCTATTCGCTACAGAAGGTAATTGTAGTCACCCATT
Organism: Hemicordylus capensis; assembly: GCF_027244095.1. Classification (NCBI taxonomy): domain Eukaryota; kingdom Metazoa; phylum Chordata; class Lepidosauria; order Squamata; family Cordylidae; genus Hemicordylus; species Hemicordylus capensis. The sequence continues at coordinate 30,195,561 of NC_069661.1, read as the reverse complement.
ATTATAGCTCTTTCTCTCTTTGATGCCTCTCTGATTTGCTTCCCCAAATTCAGGTCACACACAGCATTTTGATCCAGAGGGCGACAGCATGTTCCTAGTAACACATTTCCTTTCATTCTTTGTATTGTCACTGATAATGTTTCTATGGAGGACTCCGGTCCTCCTAGGTTCTTTAGCTTGTTGGATTCTATCTCTTCTTTAATATACAGTGATACTCCACCCCCAGTCTGTCCTTCCCTGCCTTTTATGTAGAGTTTGTATCCAGGAATAACAGTGTCCCTCTGGTTCTGGTTATGGGAAGAGAGCTGGTCTTGTGGTAGCAAGCATGACTTGTCCCCTTAAGCTAAGCAGGATCTGCCCTGGTTGCATACAAAAGGGAGACTAGAAGTGTGTGGATGGAGCCGCTCTGGGAAGAATATCTAGCCTCCAAGTTCCTTCCCTGGCATCTCCAAGATAGGGCTGAGAGAAATTCCTGCCTGCAACCTTGGAGAAGCCACTGCCAGTCTGTGTAGACAATATTGAGTGAGATGGACCTATGGTCTGACTCAGTACATGGCAGCTTCCTATGTTGTTCCTATGTTCTCACCGCTTTACCAGATATCTGTTATGCCCACTATATCTATGCTTTCATTAGCACCAGGAACTCCAGCTCATCCACCTTGGCTTGGAGGCTTCTGGCACTGGTATATGAACACCCATATGCCGAGTCTCATACCAGGCATTGGCATGTGTTATCTTCTTTACTGTCATTTGACCTTTTTGACTAGTTGTCATGTGTTTCTGTCTGCTCTACTCCTGGTTCTACTCTGTCCCCTTCTGGTTTAAATGAAAGGTTTACACCCTTGTGCCTTAAGGGATTTTGCTAACTGAACTAGATACCATCCAGATCCTGTCAACAATCCCCCAGGCATCATTTTAAAAGCTGCTCTGTGACCTTTTAGATTACAAACTCCAACAGTTTGGTTCTATCTAGATTCAAGTACAGCCTGTCCCTTTTGTACAGGCTTTGATTGCCCCCCAAATGTATCCCAGAGTCTAACAAACCTAACCCTCCGCTGCACTATTGTCTCATCCACACATTGAGACTCCTCAACTCTGCCTGTCTCGCTGGTCCTGCATGTGGAACAGGGAACACTTCACACAATGCTACCCTGGGGGTCCTGGACTTCAATATGCTACCTATCAGCCTAAATTTGGCTTCCAGGACCTCCTGACTGCATTTCCCAACATCTGACTCCTCCCCAGCACTGCCTAACAGCCTATCTAGATGCTGTGTGATGTCTGCAATCTATGCACCAGCAGGCCAGTCATTGTGCTGTCTAAATGCTGGTCACAAAGCTGTCTTTCTGTGCCCCTAACTATCAAATTGCCCACTACCAGGAGGCCTCCAACCCCCAGAGGAGTGTCTTCTATGTGAGAGGATATTGGCGCTTCACCCAAGGAAGGAGTCCCTTCTATGGGATCATTCTCCTCTTCCTCAGACTGATATTCTCCTTCCCCGAGACCTTCATTCCTCATGACAGCAGAGTAGCTATCATTCTGGGAGTGGGGTGCCTCTATCACATCTCTGAGGGTCTCATCCACATACCTTTCTGCCTCCCTGAGCTTCTTTAAGTCAGCCACCTTGGCTTCAAGGGAACATACTTGTTCCCTGAGAGCCAGGAGCTCTTTGCACCGAACACACACTCAGGACTTCTGCCCCTCAGGCAGATAGTAATATATGCAATACTCCATGCAATACACTGGGAAGCAGCTCCTTCCCTGTTGTCATTCTACCATCATAACTGGTTTTACCTGAACACTTCCCTGCTAATCTTCACACAAAACTTGTTTGATATTTGTTAGCAAACTCCTGTTCGGAAATCTCTGAGTAGCAAAGTTCCCCTGGTTTGAGCCTTGTCTTCTCAAGAGTGCTTCCAAACTGAGCCACCTCAGGAATGTAGCCCCTTCCACAAGCTGTGTGACTTGAAGCTAATCTTCACCTACTAACTCTCTAGGCACAACAGAAACAGAAACTGAAACTACCCTGTCAAAAACGAGCCCCTAGACATCCAGAAATCAAACCCTAGAAAAAAGACGGGCCCTAACAATCTTACCTTGTCCTTTCCCCCTTGTTTTCTTGTTTGTTTGTTTGCTTGCTTGCTTTTTCCTTAGGAAAGTAAACAAAAGTTTGCTCCCTCCCCTGGTCTGAGCCTTGTCTTCTCAAGAGTGGCTTCCAACTGGTGGATATTTGCTTGTCCCACTGGACCGTAGACAGTGAGAAACACTGGTCTCTACTAGCAACACTGTGCTCCGATGACATCAATTCATGTTGAAATCTCTACAAATTCTCTGAGGTCCAGTAGACTCTCACATGACTTTCTGTGGAATTGGATTATATCAGGTGGTTGCATTGCAGATAATTTATCTCTACAGAGATATCTCTGAATGAATCAAAGAACATGCCGAGTACTGAATGGACAATTCAGAGGGGGGGAAGTTGAAAGATCACTGTGGTGACAATGTATGGAAGTACAGTTCATGGCTAATGTAACTAGAGGGAGGAAACATGAACTGTAAGAGCTCTCCTAGCAATGGTAATAGTTGCCTCTAAGTTTCACAACCATTTCTAATTTTCCCTGTTGTTTGTCCTCACCAGATTATGAACATTATTGTTGAATAATCGTTAGTTAAGAAGTAATGCCTCTAGTGTTTATGTGGCAGTGTGGGTTGTATTTGTATTTGTATTTGTATTGTATTTGTATTGCTTTCTAAGGCAAAACCTACCGTATTCGAACAGGAGGTTGTAACAAAAGGAAGTTATGGCGAGCACACTGCCTACTAGGGCCCAGAAGTTCATTAAGCAGCACAATTACAAAGGAACTCTTTTTATAATTATTCTGCTTAATGAGCTTTGGAGCTCTGTCCTGCTCTGCTTACTTGCTTTGGAACCTCCACAGATTTCTCATATTACTTCCGAGAAAATTGTTGATGCTCCCAAGGGATAGGTTCTGCTCCTGGCTTAGATTGGAATTGGTTAAATGAGAATAAAGTAATTTAAACTGTGCTCAAATGTGTGAATGGTTGCTGGTGACCTTTACAGAACCTTGGAGGATTATGAGTTGGCTTGTCTGTCAATCTTTGTCTATTTCTCTGCCTCTCATATTTGTATCCCATCTTTCCTCCTGGTAGCTCATTGTGACAGACATGTTTTCCCCCACCATTGGATCACCACAACAATCTTGTGAAGTAGGTTAGGATGAGAGTTCATGGTTGGCTCGAGGTCACTCAGCGATCTTTATAGCCAAGTGTACTTTATAGCCAGGCCTTCTCGGTCTAAGCACATCACTCCGTCCACTACCCTGCACTGCCTCTTGTCTTCTCTAATTTGAATGACAGTTTCATCCTTGCTGTATTAGACCGAAGGTCCATCTATACCAGGCATTCTGTCTCCCAGCAGTGACCAACCAGATGCCTCTGGAAACCTCATAAGCAGCACATGTGCTTTGTTAGTCTGGATGTTGGCCTTTGTCTATAAATTATGTGTGACAGGGACGAGCTTCTGTATTTAGCATCTGCTTCTTGCAGTGAAGCAGATGCTGAAAATATCACCTGGGATGTAAACCAGGGAACCACATGGTCTGAGGCTCAGACCTTCACATGATATGCTACTGGAGACTGTTAATGCTCAGAGCTCACTTGAGACGCAGGAGGGAACAGGGATGTGTTATACTGGGAATTGTGACTGGCAGGGAATGTGAAACCTCTATATTGGGGAGTATGCCTGCTATAAATTCTACACGTCTGGCCTTCTGAACATATGAAGCTGTTTTATACTGAGTCAAGCCATTGGTCTATCTAGCTCAATATTTATTCATTTATTTAATCATTAAATTTGTACCGCCTTTCGTTAAAACGATCTCAAGGCAGTTCACATAGAAAAATTAAAACAAGACTATAAAAATGACACAATTAAAATATTAAGCTAAAAAAATAAAAAAGAAGACCTGATGGAAAAGATTTAAAAAATACATACATAAAATAACCATACAAAATACTAAGAAGCAGCAGAGGAAACAATCACATAAAAGCCTGGGTAAAAGGCCAAGTTTTCACATGCTTTCTAAAAGCTGTGATGGAAACGGAGCGAATAGCCACCAGGAGAGCATTCCAGAGTTTGGAATATTATCTACACTGACTGGCAGCAGCCCCCCGGAATTTCAGATCATGGCCTTTTCCAGTTCTCTCTGGAAGAGCCCGGCACTGAACCTGGGATCTTCTGTACGCAAAACATCTGCTCTGCTATTTTGCTATGGCCTCTTCTTCAGAACAGTTTCTGCACTTCCAACTTCACCCTCCAGGCTTAGATTTTGTTCTGGTGGTTGCTCCTGAATGATGCTAATATAAGGTAAAAGACTGTGGGATAGTAGCTTTGAAATGCTTTGCTGTTTCTCTGTTATGGATATTAAGTAGATCTGGAAACATGAAGCTTCTAAACACCTTCACTTTCCCTTGGATAGTTTCCGCTCAGTGTTAAATTTCAGCAGGCAAAGCTGCTTGCTGAATCACCAGACAATGCTGTAAGTCTGAAGCCTCCCTTTGCTTTGAAAAAGGATCTTGGGGAATTGTACTGGCAATGGGATGGCGATTTTGGAATTCAGTGTTCATCCAAAGTCTTAAAGAAACTAGGCACAGATTTTCAAGTTTTCTTCAGTGTTGATAAATGATGGTAGAGTGATGATGCTAATCCATAGACCCTCACTGACAAATAAACATCAGGGACCCATGAATGTGTGCTTTTTAATCACCACTTGTATGTAACAACAATAAATGTTTGGTACTAGTGTATAGGGAATTCATTAGTGCAAACCCTGTACTAAGATCACAGTGGAGTTTTGCTTTGTTTTCTTTCCATAGCATATCTGCAATCTGATTGGATGCTGTGTGTGTCTGCATATCTGCAATCTTGTCATGCAGTGTGTGTACAATGCAGAAAAAGAAGAATGCTTATTTATCAATTGCTTGTATTAGTAGAGCTCTGTAGCTATTGTTCTCCAGTATACTCAGAGCTAACTCAGTATGGTACTTTTCAGAACTGCATTTGTTCACAACCGTCCTTTGCTAGCTTTGCCCTTCCCTTCCCCACTATTGCTTTTCCCACTGTAATTGCTTAGATTGCAAGATCCTCCAGGGTGGGAGAAGTGGCCTGTTTTGCTTATAGAATCCTGTAAAGCGCAATGTACATTGATGACACTGAATACCTAAGAACTAATGTACTAAGGCAATAATAAACAGTCATATTCAGCAATTAAGTGTTTTAGATATTCTTCATTTCTGTAGACACAAATCCTTCTGGGCACAAATGATATACTTACATCCAAACAAAGCCCTACATCTAAAGCCCTTACATCCAAACAAAACTAAACAAGTTGTTCTAGTAAGAACTAATTTGCCTATTTTCCTTTCTCTATCCCTACAACTGGACAAAATTTGGTCCAAATTGGTTAGACAGTTCACAAGTTAGCCCACTTGCACCTCAAATGTTCATGCATCTGCCATCTTGAATTGGGGTGGGTGACATCATCATAAACTATGTCCTTGATCCGTCCCAATGTGTCTGTACAACTGTACCAAATTTGGCCCAAATCAGTTCTCACTTGCACCTCAAACCTTCACATGTCTGCCATCTTGAATCAAAGTGGATGAAATCATTATAAACTACATTCTTGAGCCGCCCCTATGTGTCCCTACCCTTGTAGCAAATTTGATTCAAATCGGTTAGGCAGTTCACAAGTTAGCCCTCTTGTGCCTCAAACGTTCAAGTGTCCGTCATCTTGGACTGGGATGGATGACATCTTTACAAACCACGTCATTAAGGTGTCACTATGCATCACTCACTGCAACTCTACCTAATTTGGTTCAAATTGGTTAGGCGGTCCACAAATTAGCCCACTTGTGCCTCAAATATTTATGTGCCTGCCACCCAGAATGTTGGGGGCAATATGCTAAATCATTGTAAACCGCTTAGAGAGCTTCGGCTATAGAGCGGTATATAAATGTAAGTGCTATTGCTATTGCTGCTATTGCTATCTTGAATTGGGGTGGATGATGACATCACAAACTATGCCGTTGAGGTGTCCCTATATATCCCTACAACTGCCTGATTTGGTTTTTATTGGTCAAGGCATTGTGAAGTTGATGGGACACACACACACACACACACACACACACACACACACACACACACACACAATGTCAGGTAATCTCATAAGTCTATTGGAAAGTACGCTTTAAAAAAAAGCTAGAAATATTAAAGTACATTTTCTAAATTAACAAACCCTGTACCCTTCTGAGGAACTTGGAGCTGCTTCCAGTTGGTTCCTAAGCAGCGTCCTGTCCAGGCAGTTTACAGGATAGGATCTGACCTGCTTAAGTGGTGTCATGTGCCTCTGCACTATTCTTTGGGCTTTAGACTGCTATCTAAAGCAGGAGTTCTCAACCTTGGGTCCCAAGACATTGTTGGATTACAACTCCCATCCCCAGCCACAATTGCCTTCATTGTGGCTGGGGATGATGGAAGCTGGGAACTCAAGGCTTGGGATTCCTGATCTAAAGGATGGGCTTCATAAATCCCAGTGCACAGAGTTTCCATAATGAAGAATATAGTTATTACCCATTATAGGGCATTCCCTCTTCCATACTATCTTGTAGTTTTACATCTCAGTTCTTCAATATATGTTGTTTAAAAGCATGTCTCAGTTTTTAAAAGCATGTCTCAGTTAATTTATTCTGAAATATCTTTGCCATATGATTAATGGCACCTCAGTGTGGGCCCTGAGCCAAAGTTCACTGAATCCAAGGAAAGACATTATGCTGACTGCAACAAGCTCTCAGCGTGGAAACAAGATCTTGATTTTTCAGTTCCTAAAGAGAAAAAAGTTACTATAGTAAATGCTAACCACAAGGATTGGGCAAATCCAGTCTGAGTTTTGATCAATCCATTTTGAATTTAATCTAGTATTCTGCGCTCTATCAAACAAAATAATGAATCATGGTGAATCAAGGTAGACGACTGGAGCGCAAATGGAGCAGGACTCAGATAAGACACAGCTACCGCCCATCTGAAGGCCTATGCTGTACTGCTGGCAATATGTACACCAAGGAAGCAATTATATTCTGTGCACATTGCATTTGCAAGTTCTCATCCAGCAGAGCTGTTCTGGATTGTTAGGGGTTTTACTAAAACTCCTGTATCCAAACTGTTTCCGCAAACAATGTCTCACTGTGACGCATTCAATGAGTTCTTTGCAGATAAAATCTCTTGCATTCAGGCTTATCTGGATTCCACTATTTCCACAGGGCCAGTTAGTTGAGTGTCCAGCAATCCCTCTTGCGAGATTAGATTGGATCAGTTTCAGTTTGTGACTCCTGAGGATGTAGACAAGCTACTTGGAGCGGTACGGCCTACCACCAATTCTTTGTATCCTTGCCCACCATGGCTGATTTCATTTTGCAGGGAGGTTGTTGAAGCTGGCCTAGAAGATATCATTAATAACTCAATGAGGCAGGGCAGGATGCCATCTTATTTGAAGGAGGTGGTGGTTAGACCCCTTCTTAAGAAGCCCTTAAGAAAAAAACCCCTTCTTAAGGGCTTCTTAAAAGTATAGTAAATGCTAATCACAATCCCTTGGTGATTGATCCCCTGGTGATGGATAATTATAGGCTAGTCTCCAAACTCCCATGGTTGGGTAAGATGATTGAGCGGGTGGTGGCTGACCAGCTCCAGAGGTCTTGGAGGGAACGGATTATCTAGACCCATTTCAAACTGGCTTTAGAGTGGGCTATGGGGTTGAGACAGCCTTAGTCAACCTGATAGATGACCATTGCCAGGGAGCTGACAGAGGGAGTGTGACTCTGCTGATTCTTTTGGATCTCTCAGCGGCTTTTAATTCCATTGACCAAGGTATCCTTCTGGATCACCTGAGAGATTTGGGGACAGGATCCCCACTTGTCATTGAGATCATTAGGAAGGTTACGTCTTCGGGTGCCAGTGGTTCATCTGGTGGCAACCTGGGATAGGGCCTTCTCTGTTGTCACCCCTAGGTTGTGGAATGCGCTCTCCATTGATATAAGAGGAGTAGCTTTCTTGGAGGCCTTCAGGAGAGCCTTAAAGACCCATCTTTTTAGTCTGGCTTTTAATGACATCTTGTTTTAGTTTTAATTTGCTTTTAAATGGGTTTTGATGTTATGTATTTTTTATTTTATTGTAAGCCACCCTGAGCCACTTTAGGAAGGGCGGTATATAAATCAAATAAATACACAAACAGTAAAATAAATAAATAAAAATCTTGGATATGGACAAAAGAAGGTTCAGTTGGAAGATATAGTAAATGTTTTAGAATCACATCAATAGATAGACATTCAATCAAACAATGCATCTTAAATTTTTTAAGTTAACCATCTTATGAAAAGATGGAGTTGAGACACCTGTCCAAAATTACTGCTTGTCCAAATTATGGCAAACTTTGTATCGGGACCTGCACTAATATATCATTAAGCATAGACCAAAGGTATTTCAAAGGAAGTTAACCAGACTGATTATGTTTTGATTAAACTGCTTGCTTGACATTACAAGCCAACATTTGGGGTCTGTGTAGTAATATACAAAAAGGTTAAACTTGCATATGGTGGCTCAGCAAATAGGCACGCGCAGTAAGTTCTCAGCCATAGAAAGCTCCATTGACAAATGAAACGCTCATTGGGACCTGCTGTTAAAAGAAGACAAGGGTGGCCCTTTCAAAAGGCAAGGTGACGCAACAGATTGATATCTGTTTGGGGAGACAGATTGTTGGCGTGCCAGCAGTGCATCAAGATGTCCCCTGCGTCGCCATCAGATCAGCTCTTTGGAACTGACGTGACATTTAGCAAACTTTGCAAGGAGCACAGGGAGAGAAGAGGAGGCTGCCTGCAACATTTCTTACACAGGAAACAGCTTGGATGTGAAATGATAAATTCCATTGGTGGATTATGTGTTGTGTGAAAAGTGCTTCCTTTTGTCGGTCCCAAATTTCTTGGCAATTAGTTTCATGGGATGGCTCCTGGTTCTGGTGTTATCAGAGAGGGAGAAACATTTCTCTCTGTCAACATTCTCCACACCATGCATGATTTTATATGCTTCTATCATGTCTCCCCTCTTTTTTCTGAACTAAAAAGCCCCAGGTTGTAGCCTTGTCTCATAAGGAAGGTTCTCTAGCCCCTGAACATCTTGGTTGCCCTTTTCTACACCTTCTCTAGTTCTATAATGTCCTTTCTGAGGTATGGTGACCAGAATTGTACGCACTACTCCAAATGTGATTCCACCATATTTTTGTATAAGGGCATTATAATATTAGCAGTTTTATTTCCAAACCCCTCCCTAATGATTTGAAGCATGGAATGGGTCTTTTAAACAGCTGCCGCCCATTGAGTCAACACTTTCAATGTGCTGTCCACCACAACCCCAAGATCCCTTTCCTGGTCAGTCACTGACAGCTCAGACCCCATCAGTGTATATGTGAAGTTGGGTGGTTGGGTGTCCCCCCCCCAATATGCATCACTTTACACTTGTCAACATTGAACCACATTTGCCATTTTGTTGCCCACTCAGCCAGTTTGGAGATATCCTTTTGGAGCTCCTCATAATCTCTTTTGGATTTCACTACCCTAGCTTGGTGTAATCTGAAAATTTGGCCACCTCACTGCTTACCCCAACTTCTAGATCATTTATGAACAAGTTAAAGAGCACAGGTCCCAGTACCGATCCCTGGGCAACCCCACTTTTTACTTCCCTCCATTTAGAGAACCGTCAATTAATTCCTACCCTCTGTTTCCTATCCTTCAACCAGTTACCAATCCAAACATGGACTTGTCCCCTTATCCCATGACTGCTAAGTTTTCTCAAGAGTATTTGATGAAGAACTTTGTGGACAGCTTTTTGAAAGTCCAAGTATATTATGTCAACTGTATCACCTTTATTCACATGCCTGTTGACACACTCAAACAACTCCAAAAGAGTAGTGAGGCAAGACCTGCCCTTGCAGAAGCCAAGCTGGTTCTCTTTCAGCAGGGCCTGTTCTTCTATATACTTAACCATTTTATCCTTGAGAATGCTTTCCATCAATTTGCCTGCAAGCGACATTAAGTTAACTGGCCTGTAGTTTCCCGGATCTGCCCTGGATCCCTTTTGGAAAATCGGTATTACATTGGCTACTTTCCAGTCCTCCAGTACAGTGTTTGAAATGGGTCTTTTCCTCTTCTGAAATTCAACTTCCTTGGTGATTATCTCCATGCATATATGCTGAATTTGATCATACTATGCTCAGTGTTCCCTAAAGGTTCCATGACACTATAGTTCCATGACACTGTGGAACTGAGACTGACTGAGATAATGGCCACATTTGCACTTAACATGGAACAGTGGGTCAAATTGATTCGCAGTTCTGTACCCCCTCCCCCGCCTGAATTCGAACATACTGGAGAGCTCCCTCTCTGCAGTCAGCGAGACTGCAGAGAGAGGGGGAACTGACTGTGTAAGTTTCCTTCTTGACTGAAGGACAGTCTGTACAGCCAATCATGCTGGAGTTGACGGGGAGCTTCCTCCTTCAACTCCGGTTCCAGGGGATGCAGCCTGCAGTTCCACATTCAGATGTACCACAAGCTGCATGGAACCTTGGGTTGCGGCGATGAACTCACTACAACCTGAAGATTGAGACTGGAGTTCCAAATCTGAACCCTCAGTTTCATTGCTGCACCAAACTCCACTTGCCTGCATTTGGATGTAATGTCCATTGGAACTACTGGCCCATTCAACTGCGGTTCCGCATTATGTGTAAATGTGGCCAATATATGTGAAGAGCTTTGCTCTGTTCATTACGTTTTCCCTTTCTCATGTACATGCAGCCTGTCCACATTATTTTCTGCATCTACCATGTCCTCTATGCTCAGGGCATTGGGAGACTTCCAGGAAGTATGTCAAAGCCATTTACTGCATGAATTATGCAGTTCCAAGAGCCCTCTAAAAATAAACGATGACAATGGGTATGAGAGGCTAGTTAGTAAGCAGTTCAAAGGATGACCTCTTTCTAAGTTCCGTGGTGAGCACTCCTTCACATTCCATAACAGTAAAAGCTCCTGTTATATTCAGTGTTGCCTTCTTAGAAAATCCTGTAAGACTGCAGCCAAAGATTTGCCCAATTGCCTTAGTCAGTATATGAAATCAAGCCCTCCCAGCAGTGCACACAGTTTCCCACAAGCAACATATATTTTCCTAGGTCCTATGTGAATGACCTTTTCTTCATAGTGCCTTCCTTGCATGCTTACTGCAGCCTCAGCAGGCCTCTGAGCCAGGGGTGGCTCAGTACTCAGGGATCCACACATTCAGGCTTAGCTCACTAACCAGCCATTATTTGTGATCACCACCAATTCCCTCCTCCTATCATCCCCAGCCACAATGATTTGTTTTGTATCATCATGTCATTAAAATGACCTCCTTTATTACTTGGAAATCATTAAATAATAAATTTTAAATAATAAAATGTATGCCCATTTATTACTTGGGAGTAGCCTTACCTATGCATTTGGTCTTTGCTCTGATTCTGAAATAACTGCTCCCACCACTACCAATCCTTATATCGGGGTAGGCAACCTTTAGCACTCCAGTTGTTGTTGAACTACAACTCCCATCATCCCCAGCCACAATGTATGGTGGCTGAAGCTGATGGAAGTAGTAATTCAACGGTTGCCTACCACAGCCTTATATCCTTTCAGCCACTGAATCTTCAGTCGCTGGTTCCCAACAGGCAAAATCATGCTAGCTCCAAATTCTGAAAAATATCAATCCCTGTCCTAAGGAAGTAGATTCAGAAGTCACACTATTTGTAGAGATGCCTATGCATACACTTTATTATTTGCTAGATGACACTTTAAGATACCTGTCTGAAATCTGTCCAGTTCAAACATGAAGGCCAAAAATTATATATCTTTATTAAAAGCAAATATGAGAAATTTGGGATTCTTATGAGTGTCCATGAACATCTAAATACCTCTTAGGGCTACATCTGTCCTGTGGCTATTAATGGGATATTACTCATTACTTGAAGAAAGAATTGCAGCATTTTAAATAAATCACTGTGCGGTCCTTGAAAACCATGGGGATGTGCATGTTTCCTGATTAAGGCTGTTTTGTAGGTGTGGTCCTTCATCTGTAGGCCCAGGAAACATAATTGAGGTTATGAACTGCCACATTAATAAAAAAGGACATTATTTTTTTTAGTCTTTCAATCCACACATGAACATTGCAAATTTGGCCTTGGCTGAGTGCATTTAGATAACTCTGAGCAATGATGAGTCATTCCTCTTTATGTATGAATTAGTGCTATTGTATTCCCATAGTCTATGTTCAAAACCTTCACTTTCACTTGAAGACTTGCTGGCTTCCCATCAACTTTTGAGTTGTATATGTATCCATAGTGCGTTATATAGTCTCTACAGGAGGGCTTCCAAAGTAAAGAGCAGTTTATTCTTTCAGGGCAAGCGATGTAACATTTTACTTTGTTCAAGAGAAAACTGAAGCACAGGCCTTTTAAATAGAGTGTTTAGAGACAGACAGATGCTAGAGGATATTTTGGGTAGAAATCAAGCTACTCACAGCATGACCAAATGCATCAGTAGTAGAAAACTTATAAATATGAGATGCCACTTTGGAACATATTCTGAACCAGAGGTACACAAATGATCAATAACTTCTATTTTTAAAACAAGTTATAAAGTACAGATAGTTAGTAGTCTAGATTTGCCTTTGGGCTGGCTCTACTCAGTTTTAGGCTCAGCCAGGGTGTCTGCCAAGGCAAAGATCTGGGAGTGACACAGACAGCTCCAGAGGCAGAGTCAGTACCTCAGTTAGCTCCAAGCAGGAGCTAGGAGTTGTGTATAGCAACAAAAGAGAGATGTTGCTCCAGTGGCTTCTTGGAGCAGAGCACCAGTTCTTATGGGTGTGGCTCAGGCAGAGTGAATGGGTCTTTTCCCTTCTCTAAGGAAGGCTCTGTTTTTTAAAATGGCCTTGTTTGATTGCCTAAGTGTTGACTCTGGTAGCCAGGGGCATTACTATAATAGGACAAGGGGAGACAGTTGTCTGGGGGCCCACTGCCTTGGGGGGGGGGCCCAGAGGCAAGTCACATGACTGACTCCCCCAGCCGCACACCCGCCCGGGCTTCCTTCAGTTGTATTCATCCTCCGAAATTGATGTGAGTGTTAAGACCCGGAGGTACCAGAACAGCATGTCTTTCTCTAGTACCATTAAATGACTTGCATCGTCCACAATTTACAAAACCTTTTAAAAATAATTTAAGATGATGTTCTCTTGTGGCAGATAGATAGATAGGCCGATTTTAAAATCTTGTCTCTGGGCCCACTCCAACCTTGCTACACCCCTGCTGGTAACACTGGGTGGGAGAATCTTCTAGGACTGGCAGGACCTCGGGGCTCATCTAAGTCAGAGGATGAAGGCACAGCTGTGTCCTTGGGTCATAGAATCTTCCCATTCTGTCTCATCCTCTGCCTTGTCCCCTAATTGGGGTGTTGGTGGTGTTGATCCTGGATCTGGGGTCACTCATGACAGGTTTGCTTATTTATTTAAAATATTTATATCCCACCCCTCCAGTGTAGTGTTGCTCAGGGCAGCTCACAACAATAAAACAAACAGAATAGTATAACGAGAATAAAATTCAGTTTAAACTGGACCAAATTAAAATCAGATTTACAAATGAAAAAGAACCCACTAGAACATTGACACATAAACATAATAACTTAATGACTCAAGGTATTTGAACTGCCTCTGTTGAAGATTATCATCATATGAAATAATATGATGTATTATCAAACGTCACTGGTGTTTGATCCCTGATAGCTCATTCACAGGAGCAAGTAACCACTTTTGGATTATACTAACAGTGATGGATCAGGCAGGTGTCAACAGATCTTATCTGATCTTATCTAGGCATCTTTAGTAGGCCTGTTTCTAACATACTCAGTCATCCTTTGTCTAAATATCTAGGTTACCATCTATCACCCCATAAGGGCTAATAGCAACTTAACATCCCTAACCTCTGAACTGAAAATTATTTCTCTATGTGCGGGGATGATGCACTGAACAGATTTTTCAGTTTGAACACAGGTTTAAGCCAGAGCTCAGCCATGAATATAATTAGGTGTCTTCCAAATTTGCTGTCTTCCAATAAAATCAACCTCATAGTGTTGTAGAGGATAAGAACTTTCATTACTATGTTGCATGTTTGTACGTTTGTCTGACCACCTTTTCTTCTGAACTGCTTTGCTAGCTTGGAGGGGAGAGGTATTATGGGGAAGCTCTAAAGAAAAGTAGCTTAATAGCATAGGTTTGATTTATTTTTGATCCACCAGCTCTGAGAAAAGCTCCAAGATGACTCTTGCTCATAGAAAATGCAGAGAAGAAAATCAAAGCAAGCCTGCCTATGCATGTACACAGCTTTTGGCATCTTAGTGCCTTCGTCAGCCATTACACTCTCTTCTAACACCTATTGGCATGATTACACTCCCCTAAGCATGAACTGACAGGCAGCTTCTCTGCCTTCTCTGCTAGTAAATCAAAAGGTTGCTCAGCAACCACACCTGAGACAAAGCTATTCAATTTTGCTGCAGTCCTTGGCTTAATTTGCCTTTGTACCACTAATGTTTGGAAGGGGATAGAAGAACAGCAGGAAAAAAGAGAGAAAAGAAATCATAATAGTAAGGAATTATTGCTAACAAATATGCAGAGAGATGTTCCAGAAGAAAACAGGGAATCACTATTGTTGGAATGACTCTGGGGAAATGGCAATGAATTCTCTGCTTAACAGACATAAAAACGAATGTAAAGGAATGAAGTAATTTTCAGAAGCATTGTGAGAGCTACCTGTTTGGATTGACTTTGTAAGTTAAGTCCACAGCAGGTAGAGAGGAACTTGCAATAATATTGTAATGTGATGTCATTTTATTTTACTTTGTTGGGGGCTTTTGAGTTTTGTTACCCATTCTTAATCTTCAGAATGGAGTGAGATATAACAAAATCATACAAATCTAGGAGAAATAAGAAGCTGTTCTCCAGAATTTTGGCAGGACACCATCAGCTCTCTTCTCCACACCCAAGTACAGTATTCTGCAAATATCCACTCACCCTGTCCTTAGGCTATACATCCATACAGATTACCATTTGGTAGACATCTTGCTATTGATGAAATGAATCTGAATTCCAAACTATCTTCTTCTTCTCTGCCTCTATTTTTGGACTCCTTGTCTTAATGAAAGGAAGGGCTGAACAGGATTTTTATAGAAGTTGCACTGACCACAGCAAACTAGTGTTCCTTAGCAAAAGTATGTGATGGATTTTGCTTCTCTACTCATGTTGCACCATGGGAGGAAATATTTGAGCAAATTCTTCAAAGTTAACCAAATACTACTGAATCTAGTTTTGAGAGAGAGGGAGGGAGAGAGAAATTTCCTGGTGCCTATCTTTACAGAAATGTGTGGGCACTCCAGGATACCAGAATTAATAAGCCTGCTTCAATTGTGCTCATTAAGGACCTTTATCTTAAAAGTATACTTGTTTCTGAATTGTTAACAACATTATTCTCTCCCCCTCATATGCCTAGCATGGAGAACAATTTTGGATTTATTCAGGAACAACTAAATATTAGCATTGCTTAAATTCAGTGCTTTGCACAACATTCTAATGCTATATACATCATTAAGGCTGAATAATGTACTCAGAAGATTAATAAAACTAGAAAGAAGACTGTTTGGTACAACACTGCAATCCTAAGGATGTTTACTCGGAAGTGAGCCCCACTGAATTCAGGGGTGCTTAGTAAATGTGCTTAGGATTGCAACTCTAGTCAGCCGGGGCAGCCAGAGGAAAGTCCGGGCCTCTGTGGCTGCCCCAGGGCTTTGGGATATGCTCCCTGTCAAAATAAGAGCATCTCCATCTCTGATTACTTTTAGAAAGACCCTTAAGACACACCAGTTTTCTCAGGCTTTTAACTGAATTAATTTTGAACTGTTTGTTTTTATCCTATGAAATTGTTGTAACTTTTTATTCTGTGAAATTGTTTTTACTTTGTTTTATATTTGTTGTTTTAAATTGTGTACATTGCCCAGAAATAGAAATATCAGGTGGTATATATGTAGCTTTAAGAATACGACAAATAAAACGGTTAAAACATTACAACAATTTAAAATTTAAAATGATGTTAAAACCATTAAAAACCACCAAACTATTAAAACAGTATCTAATTAAAAGATATTTGAAAATAAATAATAATAATAATAATAATAATAATAATAATAATAATAATAACACGTTTTTAAAAGACATTTACAATATATTGAGCTCTTTCTCAAGGTCAGTGAGAAGGGCTTGGTGGAGGGAGGTGGTGAAGGCTGCTCAAACTTACCTTCCCCACAGATGATCCCTCATTGCTCCCTGGGTGGATGGACCACCCACCCAGACAGTTGTTGGCAGACTCTGGCAGCACTGAGAGTCAGGAGAACTCCCATAATGCACCATGTGAGTGTGTGATGCATTATGGGTATCCCAGCAAAGATGGGAGGGTGCCTGTCGCTGCTGCAGTGCTAGCTAAAAGCATCCAGCGCTGTACACAAGCAGGAAAATAGATTTAAGGGAGCAAGCACTCCCTTAACTTCATTTAAGAGGCTGGCTGCGCAGGCACGTTTGCCACTGCAGTGTTACCGGTGGCAGCTGCTTGGCTGCCGTGGCTTCACACACCCAGGCAAGAGCAGCCTTGGCTGCCTTAGCCCGTTCTCGGCTGTGCATGTGAACAGCTGTATTATTTTTGTTGTTAGATAATATACAACAAAACAGGCTGAAAGGTTTCATGCTGGGACAAATCCTTTTCTTCATATCTAAGGAAAAATTCAACTTGAGGTTCTGTTATCAGGAATATAGCTGACAATTCACATCTAATTCTTATTTAATTCAGGTAGTTTTTCAAACCACCATTCACATCTCCCAGGAGTCACCAGGAAGAATGTATTTCCAAACAGACTTTTCTGATTAGGCAAGAACTGTTGAAAACTCCAAATAAAGCAAAGAACAATTAAACATAATAAGATTTATTTAGAAAAACAGAACAGAAATCTAGGCACAGGATCCTATTAATGTTTTTTATATTTATTATTCTGAGGTAGCCTTAGCTGTTAAATCTGTAAGGATTTATCAGAAATCTTAAAGCACTTAAATAGCAAAGTCTGTATAGTCACAAGCTTATCTTCTCACAACTTGGCAGAGAGACAGGTTGGTGTGTGTGTACGTGAGCATGTGGCAACCTACACATCACACAGCCTGTGGCAATTCTGTAAACCATGACTGAACTCATGCTTAGACAACCATATGAGCTTGTTAAAAGAGTTTGATTTAGAGTGAGTTCCCCTTCCTGTGAACCACTTTCAAACTGAAGATGGCGATAGAATGTACTCTCTCTCTCGCTCTCTTTCTCTTTCTTTAAGGTGTACCCGTCACTAATCCCATGTGTGGCAGCTCTCGTGAAAGTTCACGAGTGAGCTGCCGGCAGGGGGAGAGGAAAGCGGTGCCGGTGGCAAACAGGCAGGTGAGGTGGGAAACAAAATGGCGGAGGGAAGAAAACAGCAGCAGTGGGAGGGGGGTGGGCAGGTGGGAGAGAAAATGGAGGCGGTGGTGGGGAGAAAATGGCAGCAGGGGGTGGGGGGCAAATAAAACATTGGGAGGGTGGGGGAAGAAATCGGTGGCAGTGGGTGGGCAGGGAAGAAAACGGTGGCATGGGTGGGTAGGGAAAGAAATCGGCGGTGACAGGCGGGCAGGGGAAACTAGAGGTGCAGATGCTCTGTGCCCGGCCCCACTAGTACAACTGATTTCTATGTTTGTCACAGTTATGTATGTAATAAAAACTACTTTACAACCAACCTGAGGAAGTATAGTTTCAATTTTGTAGACTGGGAACTGAGGTTAAGAAGAACTGATCTGTGGGTGCCCACACTGTGAGCACTTAGCTGAGTATAGATCCAGTGGTCTCAGTCCCAGCTAGGAGCACACCCTTTCAAGTAACTCAGATTTTCTCTACTTGTGGGGGGAAACCAACCTGGTCTGCATGATGATTTGTGAATTAAAAGGAACTGATCCACATCATCCTTGCCTTGTTGATCCTGTTGTCACATGTTTCTACTTGAATAGTGAGCCCAAATGTGAGTGAAAATAATGTCTGCCATTTACTGTAATTCAGTTTCAATAGTTGGCAGCAAAGGAGAGGGGTTACTGTGGATTCAAAGCAACCTTCAGAGGATAGGCCGGGACTACTATGCTGTTGACTGGCAATTTTAAGAAGAGATTAAACTTCAAGAACAAAAGGATAAACAAAAAGAAAAATATCTCAGAGAATGCAAAAGGGAATTTAAAGGAAGAGTCCATTTTTCTGCAACCAATAGCACATTATTGGTTGTTGGGTGGGTGGTGGTTTTTTTTTTTTTGGTGGGGGAGATGTTTTTGTTCTGTGTTGTATGAGTGTGTGTTTATGGAGACAGAGTCTAGGACTTGGAATAACTTATTATTTCTCAGTTTGTGTTTTGTGTAACTTTTGTTTAGAGGCAGCATTGGCAGCTGAATAGAAAGCTCGCTTCGTTTTCAGCTAGAGGGGACTGTGCCAAATACATTGTGAGCTGAGAGGCAAGCAATGTAGGCATTTAAAATGCCAGACGCTATAGGCTTTCAGTGCAGAGGCGGAGGGCCTCATACATTTTCACAGTGTGGACTGCATTTTAATCAAGAGCTTGAGTCACAGGCACCTCCCGCTCCCCATCCACAATTGCCAGTATGATACTGTGAAGTCTAGCAACTGCATAGCGTCCCTTGGTAACAGACATTTCTTTGTCTTTTGAGAGTCTGTCATTTATTTTTCAGCAATTCTGAATGCATGTTCACAGCTAGAAGCAAGAGGGGAAAGCCAGTCAAAATGTGCCCAGTACATTTCCAGGGCCCATCCACAAGACTGCCACTGTTCCAAAACCTCCACTCCTAAAATGTCTTGAATCAAGTTAACGGTAAAAAATATATATATAATGAACGCAGAGGTGCACCTAGATAATTTTGGAGTCTGGACCTAAAGGCTGTTGGAGGCCCGCCTCCCCTGCAAATTAAGCATCATCATGCTCTTCCAGGTAACCACACCACCCAATACAGACTAAAGAGGATTTGGGGGGCCCCCAAGGCTGTGGAGGCCCTAGACTTTGGCCCCGAAGTCCCGGGGGGGGGGTTAAAAGCATCTCTGAATGAATGAATGTACCTATACAGAAAACTTTGGGGGGCTTATTACTTTGTTCACTGAAGATTATGTTGACTAATGGATGACTAATGATGTGCCACTGGGTGAGGGTGAGAGTGAATTAAACTTCATCAGAATTAGGATTTATTTATTTAAAATATTTATACCCCACCCGTCCAGTACACTACTGCTCAGGGTGGTTCACAACAATAAAATAGACCAAATATACAATAAAAGTAATAAAATTAACCAAATTAAGTAAACAAGTTAAAAGTCAGATTAAAAACCACAACGAATAAGTTTCAAATTAAATGTTATTTTAAAAGCTAAACATTGAGAATTATAAAAACTGCCACCAAAATGTGCAAAAAAATGTTGTTGTGTGTGTGTGTGTGGCAAAAATTCTTGTGGTCTGGGGAGGTGGCAGTCTGGGGGTGCAAAGTAGTTATGTAGCTTGCAAGAGAGACCATGAGCCAAACAGAGGTGGCCAAAGATCCATAAATAGATCTGTCGCCTATTAAGATCATCTGGGCGTTTTCCAAATTACATGCTGCCATGTGTCTCATAAGTGCCCCTCCATATTGGCAGTGTTTTGACATCACATTCTCTGTGCTGTCAGCAGGGTGCCGTCCATATTTCCGATGCCTTGTTTCGAATTTAAATGATGCATTATGGCCCTATAACGTAGTAATAGAGTTGCAAGCAAGTAAGTTTATTTTTCTGTGGTAGGGAGGCTTGCAACGGAATGTATGAGTTGCAGCTTGTTGCCGTATGGACTGTCTCCCCCTCCCCACCTATGCTTGCTTCCTCTGCTCCCTCCCCGTGGGGAGTGAAACAGGCAGGGAGAAATCTCGGCTTTCCCCTCCTTCCCCCCCCCCACAGATCCTAAACCCCACACCTCCCTCCTCCTCCACTTGCTTCCAATATAATTTGAACTTGTCAACACAGAAGTGGAGGGGAGAGAGAGGGGGAGAGAGGAGATTGAAGGGTTTTTTTAAATTATTATTTTTCCACTGGGGTTCTTTTGTGCAGTCCTGTTTAAATTTGCTACTTTGGCCAGAGACTCATACTAGTGCAGCTAAACAGATTTCTGAATCCAACCCTTTATTGAAGAGGAAGCTCATTGAACTAAATAATTTACTTCTGTGCAATCCCACTTGCTTACTACATGGCAAAGGGCAGGGAGGAAGAACAGTCACTTACTTAAAAGGAAGTCCACTGAACTGAATCATGATTCATTTACTTCTGTGCAATCTCACAGCCCTCACTGGAAGAATGCTCGCCTCCCTTCTGCCACCTCCTTCCTATTTATTTTTCTGGAGGTGTGCCTGCTGCTTAGTCTCTCCCTGATTCCCGTCCCTCAGCGGCCACGTCGAAAGGCTCCAGTCACATGCAGCACAGGGCATCAGGCTCGCTTGAGAAAATCACCTGGCAACACCTGTGCTGACAAGATCAAACTGGTGCGGCGGTGGGCATGTGGCCCAATCAGCTCGGGGCACTCTCCACCACCAGCCAATGGGAGCACCCACTGCATCGCCTGGAGATCTCGCGAGTCGTGCAAATGCTGCATGAGTGAGTGTGTGTGTGTGTGTGGGGGTGCCAGGTCTTTCCGGCCAATGGCCAGGCAGCAGGGCAGCAGGCATGGCTGGCTGCAGCACAGGTACAGCCAGGCACCCGGAGCCAGAGATACCATGGCGGTGAGCAGCGTGTGGCACCTGCCGTTTGCTGGAATTTTGTGGTGGGGCATTCAGTGGCACTTAAGCCCCTTTCATGTGGTGCCTAGGGCACATGCTATGGCTGCCCTACCCTGGATACACCTCTGGTTGTCAAACTTGCCAAGGCACAGAACAGACTTTAGACATAAGAAGACATTATAACTGCAGAGTTTGACCCCTTGCTATCTGAGTCTTAAGAGAATTCATTCAAACAGGTACCAACCTTAATCCCAAATCAGAACTTACACAAAAAGGAATATATAATCACATGCATGAATGTGTTTACTCTGTTTGGAGGGTGTTCAAATACCCCTGCTCCCCATTATTTTTTTAAAAAAACTTACTTGTCTGAACCTCCCTCTGCCACAAATGATCTGCCTGGTCTCCAGCTTCACATGGAACATTTTCCTCTCCTCACTCCCTAAAATCTTTCCTAAAAAAGAGAGAGATAATTTTAGCCTCCTTTATGCTAGAGCTGGAGGGAGAAGAAAAAATAAAGGGTTTCTTGTTTTGGGGGTGGGGAGGAATTAACTCAACATCCAAGCATAGTCCTTTTTCTAGATCACAGATCAACACAATAATTTTTTTTAAAATACACACATAAAAACCTATCTCCTTTCCTCCAGGGAAAGGGCAGGGGAGACTGTCCCAATGAATCAACGTTTATAGGGGGAAAGAAAAGCCAGCATGGTGGGTTGGTGCTTCCCCTTGTAAAACCAACAACCATTCACTTATCCTCCCCACCCCCAGCAGAATATCGCCTCTCGGCTGTATGAGAGCATGCACCATTTCCCCCTCATCCCGCCCTTCTTCAGCTTCCAAGCTGAATCTAAAGCAAAACTAATGAACAGAAGAAGAGCAGAATTGAAAGAAAAGAAATATTAATTGCAAAGAAAGAAGACTTTCTCCTCTCAAGGCTTGCTGGGTACTGAAAGGATTGGAGACAACAGGGGCTGGAGAGAAGATCTCCTGCAAGCCTCATGGTCTCTTTCTCTCCCAGCCACTCCAATCCTTGCACCAATCACTGCCTGCCTTTGAGTGCCACCTTTGCACTCACACACTGTCTCGCTCCCTGAAGCGATCAGAGAGGCTGGCTGATAAAGATCTCTCCCACATGGAGGGGCAAGAGACAGCAGGCATCTGTCAACTGAAGGAAGGGGAAAGGGTTGGAAGTTTGCCTTGCCCCTCTCACTTGGGATGTCTCCAAGCGGTGTCACCTCTTCCTCAGCATGGTGGAGGAGGGAGCTCAGCAAAACCACCTCCTGCTTTGGTGAAGGTGAGCCCCACCTCCTCTGCCCCACCTTTCCTCCTCCTTCTTTGCTACCCCACAAGGGAGAGACAGCAAGAGAGAGCTCCTTGTTGCTATTAAGGAGATGGGGACTGTTTGTGGTTGCTGCCACTGCTGAGCAACCCTCCTCCTTGGTGCAGCTCTATTGAAGGCTCAGAGTCTGTGGGCCAGGAGACATTTGTTTCCCTTTGTCTTGGGCATAATGCCCCTGCTTATACTGTTTTCAACTTAAACCCAAAAAGTACCCTTTTAATTTAAAGTTATCATTTTATGAAAGTGAATATTCTCCAATAATTTATTTGGCATTTGTGTCTATCACAAATTAAAGGAGGTCTGAGATGTCTCCCTGACTCGGTTTGTACTCCCATCTTTTTCCTCATAAGTCTCTCTCTCTCTCTCTCAGACTACTGGCTGAACTGGAGATGGCTGTTGTGTCAATCTGTCTCCATCTGAAGGCGAAATATTCCGAAGATGAACAGAATTCTGACTGACACTGTCTCAGGGAGTATTCACAATATAAAATCTAGGTGTTTTAGCCCCCCCCCCCTGCATAGTTCCAAATGCCTGGGAACTTTGCATCCAAACTCTGTCCCCAGGAAGCAACTGTGATAATAGTTGAACCCTGTGGCAAACATTGAAATTATGTTGCTGTCGTTGCTTCTGTCCCATGTCCCATCATTGAAAGTCTTTCAGATCTGGCCACTGGGGTTGAAGCTTGGAAGGTGCCATTGGTTAGGGGGTTCTCAACTGATGCCCCATGAGTATTTCTGCCAGTGAAGATCCCGAAGCAAGGGGAGTGGATCTGTATGCCAACAGAGCTAAATATGGACCATCCCCCCTTTTCAACAACCCTTTCAAAGTTTGTACAGCACGTTCAACTTCCCCATTGCTTTGAAGGTAATGGGGGCTACTGGTATGATGTTCAAAGTCGTACGTTTCCGCGAACGCTTTTAAGCATGATGTGCTCTCTCTCTCTGCACTTAGTAATACATTGATGGCCTTCATGAATTTTATTTAGTATATCCCTCTGAAGTTCTTTGGGGATGATAATATGCTAATGAACAAACCATCTATGAGGTGTAAGTCATATCAGGTTGGCAATAAGGTTTCACTACCAATGGAAATAATTTCTAGGCACCCCATACTTGTTGGCAGAGGCAAATTATTGTCTGACATGCGGCATCCTGGCATTGTGCCATGCGAATTCACCCTTTCATTGCTGAAAGAGAAGTTTGAATTAAGTCAACATAAATGTTCACTTCTGTTGCTCATTCTGCCGTAGAGAAACAGGGGCCCTGGAAAGTAGACATGCTGGTACAAGTGACTTTCCTGGTACATTCTCAGTGTTGAACAAAAATCTCAGAAGACGAAGGTGAAATCTTAGAATCCTTGGAGGAAGGTCATCTGGGGTTTTGAGCCAGGTAAGGTCACTAAAGGTTTGTGATCAGTGTGTATAGTGAATTTTAATCCAAACAAATAAAAACAAAAATGTTCACAGGCCCAGGTAACAGCTAACAGTTCCTTTCCCACGTAAGCAGAGCACCACTCCATGTCAGTAAGACATTGAGAAATGAATGCGACTGGACATTTCTCAGCCCCTAGTTGAATCTAAGCACAGCTCCCAAACCATATGAGGAAGTATCTGCAGCCACAATTGTTGGGTAGTTTTTAGAATACTGTGCCAAAACCAGAGGAGAAAGCAACAGTTGTTTTACAGCTGCAAACACACCTTTGTACATAATCCCAGGTCCACAGGGCATCTTTGTGGAAAAGTTCCCATAAGGGCTTCGTGACTTGCACAAATCTTGATTTTAAAAGTTCCAAAATAATTCGCCATGCCTAAAAACCAACGCACTGCTGATACATCCAGAGGCTCTGGATGTAGATTTACTTGTAGATCTACATCTACATTTTTATTTGTAGATTTACAAATTTAGTAACCTCATCTGGAATAGGCTGGATTCCCTTGTCAATAATAATGTCGTACAAACTTGAGGCTTGTTTTCTCAAATTCACATTTTTCTTTCAGTGTAAGGCTCACTTGTTCAAAGTGTCCCAGTACTGCCCATAGCCTCTTGTCATGATCCTGTGTGTTAGTGCCATGAACCAGGACATCATCTGCATAGCAAAGAACTGCTGGAAATCCAGATACCAGTTGTGAGACTCTGCTTTGAAAGTGCTCTGGGGCAGATGAAAGACCAAATGGAAGGCAGTTGAAACAATACCTTTCGAAAGGAGTCAGTAGTTGAGATTCTTCTGCCAGGAGAATTTGCCCAAAACCTGCTGTAAATCAAGCTTTGAGAAAATAATTGCATCAGATAATTGAGCCAATGTCTGGTCAACTGCTGGAAGCATGTGCCTGTCCCTGCAAACATGTTTGTTAAGTTCTGTGAGATCCACACAAATGCAGATTTTTTTCATTGGGCTTTGGAACTGCAACTGGTCCGACACACCAGTCTGTAGGTTCATCGACTGGGGAAATGACACCCATCTTTTCCATCCTGACTAATTCATCTTTGATCTTAGCTTGTAAAGGCATGGGGACCCGGCGGGGTGCTGTCAAGGCAAAGGGCATGGTTGATGGCTTCAACTTAATTTTATATTGTCCTGAAAGTTTCCCGTCTTTTAAAAACATGGGGATATGCATCAGGAATCCATGTCATGTCTTGTATAATGTTGTCAAGTCTCTGCACAAGTGGTAAGTGGTGTAGTGCAGGCAATTTCAACAGGGGTGTATTGAGGTTCTGTATCACATATACAGGATGATGTAAAAGCCTTCCCTCTTTTTCCAGCATTATTTGAAGCTGTCCTGAGTCGTGCAAAGGGTTGTTATTGGCACTCCATAATGCTTTGGTTGAGGGAATTAAATATCCATCTCGGGATGGATCACAGACTTTCATAGGAATGAGAATAACTGCAGCGGCTGTATCAATTTTCAATTGATTTTTTTTGCCATTCAAGTTGATATTGGTACACCATGAGGACATTTGATCAACAGAGAATATTTAGCAACCTAAAAAGATAGGCACTGCTTCCTCACCACTGGCTTGTAGAATGTCTTCTTGAACCATTTGCCGATTGAGTGGCATTCTGCAGAGAGCTGCAACATGTCCTATTTTATGGCTCTGCCTACATTCCACATCTTTTGCCAGGCATTAATGCCAAGTATGGGTAGATTTTCTACCACAGTGTCCACACATGCTTACTCTGAAGTTTCTGTCTGCTTTACTTTCCAAGATTCCATTAATGGTGATGGTTGAAGTTGACCCTTAGGTCTATCTATCTGATTTCCCATTTTATTCTTAGTCTTTACAATGTCCACATTATCAGGCACCATATTGTTTGAGGTAGTTGCCTGCAGATCCAGCTGTTGTTTCGTTATGGTTTCATGAAGGCGCATCCGTGCAATGGCAGTGGCTAAAGTGAGATCAGGATCCAACTGAAGTTGAGCTGACAATTTTGTATCTTTTATGCCCAGAACAATCCTGTCTCATATAAGCTCCTCCTTGAGAGCTCCCTAGTGACACTGCTCAGCTAAGGCATGGACAACAGTAATAAAGGCTTCTGCAGTTTCTCCTAGTTCCTGGCATCTCCTATTAAACTCAGCGCTTTCATATATGACATTTTGTCTCCTAGTGAAATGAGTATCAAAAGCTTCTTTCACTTTCTTGTAATCTTTTTGGTTTTCTGTAGTGAGGGGTAAACCACACAGAATATCCTCTGCAGTGTCTCCCATAGCAAAGATGAGAGCATTCACTTGGTGATCTTATGATTTCTGCATTAAGCCAGAAACCATCCTATACCCTCTCAAATCTGCTAATCCAGATGGGCCAAGTCAGCTGCTTAAATTTTGAAAATCAATTTTCTGAAAATGGGCCATGTTTGTAAAAGGATCCATAGCTTTCCAAATTATGTCCTTAAATTTTCACTTGGCTGTATCCTTCAGCAAACAATCTCAATCTCTCCTCTTCTCCCCCCACCCCTCACCCTTTGTTGCAGGTTGTTCTAATTATTCTTTCTTTGCTGATTCAAAGAAAGGCTCCCATTCTGATAGCATATAGTGTTTGCAAAGAAAGACCAGCAGCTATTTCAGAAGAACACAAATTGAAGAAGAAGCCTCTCAGGGGAGAGAGTCCTTCCTTTATTCAGCTCCACCTCTGAACATGTTAAACCTTTAACCCTTTAAGGGCTATAAACTCTTATGCCACAAAAACATAGCAGCTGTAGATGTAATAAGAATAATAACCACAACGCCAATAATGTGTGACACTTGCAAGTGAAAACAAATATACAAAAATACCAAGGGCCTTTAACTGAAATGACAATACAGAAGTCCTGGCAATAGATATGGAGCTGACGAAGAAAGCAGAATGAGGTTTCTGTGGAAATATGAGGGCTGAGGAAATGGAATTAAATTTCAGCAGATTTTGCACAACACTAACCCTATATCAGTTGAATATGGTAGATTGCTAGAAGGTTTATGGCACTGTATGTGGATAAGCAATAACAAAAAGGGAGAAATAACAACCCCTTCCTTCCACAGAATAAGCTTCCTTCTCTTGGCTTGCACTAAGCTAGAAACTAGTGTTATATGTGCTATTTTTTGTTGTTTGATCCCAGCAGACCTCTTTATGTGGTCAGATTGAATGTGTTTGTGGCAAACAGGTCTGTCCTCAGCTTCTTCTCATTAGCAGAAACTAATGGTTTGTGTGTGGGGTGGGGGAGGGAAGAAATCAGCACATCTTATTGTGGAATACTAGCAGCATCTATCTATCTATCTAATTCTCTAAGGCATACCCGTGGCTAATCCCATGTGTGGCAGGTCTCACAAGAGTTCTCAAGCAGAAGCACCTGATTGGGCAGTGGGAAATCTATATGCAGTTAGGGAGAAGGAGCCTGTGAGAGCAGAAGCACCATGGTGAGTGGGCAGTGGGGATTCCATATGCAGATAGGGAGGAGGAGGAAAAAAGAAGGGAAGGGAAGAAAGAGTGGGGAAGAGCAAGTGGAGGAGAGAGAAAGAAAGAAAAAGAAGGGGGGGGAAGAGAGACAGAGGGAAGGGCAATGGACGGGCCCAAGCCTGTCAGCAGCCTGAGGGGAATGAGCAGCCATGGCAGCACCGGCAGCAAGGAAGGGTCCAGTCAACAACTGCTGCTGTTTGGGGCTACCGAGGCCATTGTCTGAGGCAGGCAGACAAGGGATGGGCATGGGCCTGTCAGCGGCCTGAGGGGAATGAGCGGCCATGGTGGCAGCGAGGAAGGGCCTGGTCAACCGCTGTTGCTGCTGCTCCTGTGGGGAGGAGCAGGAAAGGGGATCGGGTGGGGAGGTCTCTGGGGATAGGAGGCTGCAGCTTGGCCAATAGGTGCCAGCAGCACTGCAGCCATGACCAAGAGAGGTGAGGGGGATGGAGTAAAGGGATGGATGAGTGACCAAGAGGGATGAGGGGGATGAAAGCAGCGGGATGGAGTGGGAGGAGCAGGAGTGCAGCTCAGGTGAGGGTGGGGAGATCGCTGAGGTGAAGGGGGCTGTGGCAGGGGATGAGGAGAGCAATCAGGTACTAGTGCGCAGATGCTCTACGCAGGTTAAGCAAGTATCTTTATAATAAATCCTTGAAAACGTGCCTGTGGGGATGCATCCCAGCACCCAGCAGATTGGCTGGGCGGTGGAGGTGCCGGATTGGTTGGGCGGTGGGAGCTCACGCAAGGCAGGAGGCTGTTGAGCTGCTTCCAGGGGAAATGGCGGCGGCCGCGGTGAGGCAGTGGCGGTCTGTGGCCTGCCAGGGTTAGGAGGCAGCTGGGCTGCCAGGAAGAGGCGGCGGCGGCCAGAGTGGATGGAGAAACCGGCAGGAGGCAGGAGAAACCACAGGCGGGGGGGAGAGAAGAGGGCCGGGCTCTGACGTCTCTGACACCCACCAGAAGACAGAGTCAGGGAGAAGGGGCTAAGGGGTGGGGGAGAGTCAAACTAGGGGCTTAGCCCTCTCTCCCCGCAGACGATCAACAGGCAGCCCTGGGCGGCTGGATCAGCCACCCACACGACTGCTGGTTCCGTCATGGAGCTGGTGGATGCTGCAGGAATCAGGGGCCACGTGGCCCCCCCGGAAGCACAAAGTCCTTCACTTCCAACAAATTCCATGTGTGGCAGCTGTCACGAGATTTCATGAGCAAAGGAAAGGCGGAAAGGAAGCGGTGGCCAGGCCATCCCTTGGGGGAGAACAAACTGGAGCTGAAGGTGGGGGAGGGGAACGAACTGGGGCTGAAGGGAGGGGGGAGAACAGCTGAAGGAATGGGGTGGGGGGAAGACAGGGAGAACTAGGGGTGCAGATGCTGTGCCAGATCAGCTAGTTCTCTCTAATTGCCTAAGGATAGGCCTTTGGGCCCTTGCAGTCTGGTATCTATGTACTGTATAATGCTTTATCAGTGTGCTGCATATCTCAAATATGCATTTTTCGAATAAGCATTTGATTCCCTAGTGTCCTTCCCATGGGTATGATGCCTTTCTGTGCTCTTGGTTTAACTTTGATCTATGTACCCTAAGGACAAGAATGGGCATCACTGGGTTACCCATCTGTATCATAATTACACTTGAGGAGATTCACTATGACAAAATTTGAAAGCCTTGCTCTGCAAGCATAAAATAGGCCATGTTGTAAGGCATTATTTAATTAGGAATGTAGGCATGGGGATAATTAAGGTAAACCAGGGTCCCTGTTTAAATTCATTAGCTGTATTAGTAGTTCTAATATGGAAGTGGGAGGTGTGTGAAAAAAGCTCTAACATGAATTAAAGTCATAGAACTTGAAAATGTTTATGATTTAGAGATGGATACTATTCACTGGGCTTCTTTTAATTCCTGCATACTAATAGCCAGTTAGTACTACAGAGTGCAACGATTTCAGGATCCCCTCTGCCTCTTTGCTATCTTTCTATATCAATATGCTTTGCCTTAAAGCAATCTAAACAATGGTTTCATATATTAAACGACATCTTACTCAATTGGCAGTACTGTAAAGGAAACAGGCGGAAGTTAATTGCTTTGACTGAGTATTGGTGCTCAACAATGGGAATATACACCACCTAGTGATGTGCTCATGGTACTGAAGTGAACTTCTCTTCTTTTCAGCTTATTCTAAAGCTACATCACAGGGCTGGGTAGATTTTTTATTTTAAAGATTTAATTTTGTGATCTCAACGGCCATGGGCTGGCAATCTTCCTGCTGCTTATTTGGGAATAATCCTATTTCGATGTTTGAAGCTTCATTGCCATAGGAACAACATAGGAAGCTGCTTTATAGTGAGTCAGACCATTGGTCTGTCTAGCTCAGTATCATCTACACTGACTGGCAGCGGCTCTCCAAGGTTACAGGCAGGGGTCTTTTCAGCCTTACCTGGAGATGCCAGGGAGTGAACCTGAGACCTTCTGCATGCAAGCAGATGCTCTTCCACTGAGTTATGGCCCCATCTTCTAAAGGGAATATCTTACAGCACCCCAGGCAGGCTCCAAAATGTAAACCAAGGTGGACTTACTTAGCAAAGTAGACAATTCATGCTTGCTACCACAAGACCAGCTGTTTCTTCCTTGTGCCCTCCCCCCCATTTTTGCAGTTTCAAGAAGACAGGAAAAAAAGAAGATTCAGCAAGCCCTTGATGGGCTGCAATATGTGGCTGACGGGCTATATTTGGATCATAGTGTAATAATACAGGTCTAGATTCAGCCTATGCTGCAGGGAGGCAATATTTGCTTCAGAACAAAGTAGATTTCAATAGCAATGTACACTCTGCTCACCCCCCCCACCTTGGTGTTAGAGGTGATTGAAGCTGGAATTTCAGATCAATATTTAAAAATGATGGCTTCAGTCTTAAACATAGCCAGGGCCAACCCATCCACTAGGCACACATAAGCAATCTCCTAGGGTATCAAGACTTGGGCGGGTAGGGGAGGCACCGTAGCCCACTGGGTGAGAGTCAAGTGGGCAGGGCTAGCTGGTCTCTAGCTTGCTTTCCTTCTCCTGCCTCATTGCGCTCAGTCCCTGCCCCCTCCTTGCTTCCCTCTGCTCTGTTACTGCTACGGCTGCCCAGGTGGGAGCCTCCATCTTGGTTTTGACCCCAAACTGGAAGTATGTGGTGCATACAATGGTTGGCTTGCATGTGGCTGGGCCTGGTTGGTCAGGGAGGGAAGCTCTGTGGAATGTCGTTAAGAGCTTCCTCATAGAGGGGCGGAGAGATTGGTTGGCCGTGAGGATCGCAGACTGCACTATTGAGGGGAGGGAGATAGCTGCAATAGAGGAAGGGCAGGCATTGGGCGGGCTCCAAGCTCCTCAACTCTTTTCCCTCTCCCACTGTAACCCCAAGCCAGGGCTAGTGCAGGCTAGTCATTCACTGGTCATCCACATGGGTTGGTTATATGACCCAGCAAATGAGCAGACTGCACTGCTCAAGGTAAAGCCAGGGCTCTGCACTGCTCAACTGGGAGTGAGCCAAAATTAAACTTCACATTGGGTGCCAAAAACCGGTACCCTAGACCAATCTTGCTACCAGGTAGTAAGTGCCACTGAACTTTGTGTGATTAACTCCGGAATGAACATGCATAGGATGCTTATGGGGAAGTTTTTCTTGTGAATATTTATATGATTGTTTGGATATTTTTGTAAGCCACCTTGCTGTCCTTGTATGAAAAGCAGTATCTAAAAATGAATACATAAATAAGTCACATTGAACTTATGCCAAGCTGGTAAGATGGTGGCAGATCTATTTCCTTAAAGCAGGCCTGCACAACATAAAACATGGGGTTGGATCTGGCCTGTGGGGACCTTTTTGCTGGCCCTCAAGAGGAGAAGCTCTTGCTCTTGAGGGTGCAGTGTTTTTCTTGCAACAGCACCCATTGTGGCATCATCAATCCTGGCTCAATTCAACTGCCAGCACGTCCTGTTGGCCAAAGGAGACAGACTGGAGAGCTAAAAGGTGCTAGAGAGAGTTTGAGAAAGAATGGAATAAGAGGTCTGCATGCCTTTATTTTCTTCTTTCCCTCAATCTGCAAATTTATTTTAAAATGTAAGTAGGATTCCTTAATGGCATTTATCTTCTGGTTCTCCCTTTATCGTTGATACTTGGGAAGGCCTTCCTCTCAGCCCTGAGCCAGGGCATGGCTTCCTGAAAAGTGATGCTCAGGGCCAAGTGAAATGCCTGAAGCCAGCCAGCTTTGCCCATTTTCTTTGTGGGCATCTTCAGACTCTCCCCAGTGATAGTGTTGGAAAAGGCTTCCCTTCCATGCTACCCATCTCCCTGGCCAGTGAGCAGCTTCAGTGCGGCCCTTGCTTGGTTCCCTCTGGAGAAAAGAGCCCTGGTGACTCTAGTGTATAGGGAAGAGTTCCTGCCTCTAGCCCCACGGCTTGGGCAGCAAACTCTTGGATTACTCATGAGCAAGTCTTGCTTGTAGGCAGAAGATTGCTTGTAGGCACAAGACCGCTTGTAGGCAAGAGACTGCCAGCTCTCTGTCCAGTAGCCTCATCCTTTATAGTTATGTCTTCCTTTGATCTCTCATCATCTTTCCTGGGTCCCAAAAGGTGACAACTTGCTGCACCTTCTGGATAATGTCTTTTAATTATTCAGGATATTAGCCTAGTCCAGGGAGATCTTAATCCCATCTTCTGTTAGCTGCTATCTTGAGGAGGGGACATTGCCCAAAGCAAATCTGCATCTCTGAGTTGCAAATGGGCCCCTTCTCTTGTCCCAGATTTGGGCCTGGTCCCAGAAGGTGTTAGTAAAAGGACTAAATCTACAGGTGTTCTCCTAGGGTGGAATTTCTATAGACAGCAACTGAGTAATCCCCTTTGGGCATAGCAGAGCCATCATTGACAAAGATTAACATAGATTTCTTGCAAAAGGAAAGGGGAGATCAGCCCCTGGCCTCTTCCACAGACATTATCTGATAGTGAGTTACATTTTAGCATTTTGATTAGTTTAGGCCTAGCCCTTGTGTTTCTGTGAGTGCCCATTTCACAATACAATGCTGGATTGCCTCTTCCCTCACAGACCAGTTGAGATCTGGGATGTCAATTCACCCTGAGCCCAGGCATTAATTGAACTCTTAATATAAAATGAAATCAGACACAGGCCTGAATTCCATATACTTCTGGGTTGGTACCTCTGAGTCTAATATGTTGTGGTGCCCAACAATTTCTCCATCCTTCCAAATATACTAGGATTCAGTGGGGGCAGGACCAGCTGGGCAGACAGATCCACACCCCACAAACTCTTCCTGAAAGCACAATGTCAAAGGTGGCGGCGATACAAGGAGTGGAATCCATTGTTAGCAGCAGGAAATTGAGGGTCAGTGAATTCATAGCATAGTGTAATTATGTTGATGTGGTTTTTCATTTCACAGATCTTGGATTACTACATTCAAAATGAGAAGAAATGGGTAAAGCAGCTATGCCTACCCAGTGCAACAACAACATACACAAGTAAGGTGCCAAACGTAGAAGTAAGTATCCCTGAGTTTGGCTTGGCTCAAAAGGACTGCAGTGAAAGAAGGACCAGAGAAGAGGTCCAGATAAATCTCCTATGTTATTTCCTGCTGCAAATTTCTCCCTGCTTAAGAAGCAGGTCAGAAAAGAGCCACTCATGCAGTGGAGACCGGGTTTGTCTTCACTTGCAAGAGACAGTTTGCCTCAACTTGGATAGCTTTGAAGCTGTTCACTCTGCCTCCATCCACTCCACAGGGAGCTTCCTGGCATTGCTAACTGTGCTGGAGCCTTTGGATTCCTTGGAGGGTGATCCCCTCCCAGAGACAGAGAGAAGAGACTCTTTGTGGGTGGGATCTGAACAAATGAGAAAGGAGGTTAGCTCCTGGGTCAGGCTGTGGGGGGTTGGCAAGGAAAAGGTCTTATTTTAATTCTCATCCTTTGTCTGGGATGCAAAAACAGCCATTGATGGTGTAGGGCTTTTTCCCCCTTCTCAGATGAAGGACATCCCGTGTACCATTTCAGTCATGTTATTTTAAGAGTTCAAAAGGGATGAATGGAGGACACATGAAGATAACATCCATATTCAAGCACATGAGGAGGGCAGAACTACATCCCAGGAAGCACCAATGAGGCTAAGGGATCCCTCTCTTCTCTAGAGGCCCTCAGCTTTTCTCTGAAGAGTTGAGGGGCCTATCGCTTTGCTCTCACATGGCTGAGACAGATCTTCCAAAGGATTCAGAATCCCAACCTCACCAAGAGCATTTTCTGAGAAACCCTGTAGCTAAAATGCATGGGATGGAAACAGTCACTGCTGCCGCCTTTGGGAACCCCGGTGAGGAACCAATCCATAAGGCCTCCTCAATTAACTCAATGTATATGGTTTCTCCCTTCCCCACATCTTTCACAAGTCAAATAAAATCCAACTCTTCACTTCTGTTCTCTGTCAGATGACATCATAGTTGAAAACCTAAAAGAAGGCATTAAAAAAAAATAACTTTTAAGAAACCTCAGTTGCTGTGGCACAAATCTCACAGCGGAAGCAATAAATAGTCCTTCCATCTGCCATACAGCAAGTAATTCAGGTAATGGGGATGGCTTTTCACCAGGAAGCGTCAGGGAGGCCCATCAGCCGGATTGTGGCAGGATCAGGTCTGGTTCACCCTCTGTCTAAGGAGCCAGCATCCCTCCACCACAGATACTGGCCAGCAAGAGTCATCTCTGGAACTTGGGTTGGGTCAGTAATGTCTGTGCTCACCATTCTCCATTGCTTTCTCCGTCTCTCTTGGCTAATTTAATCCTCTGCTAGTGAGGGTGGGTGGGTGTTGCGCTATTTCAGACTGAGCCTGGAGGCAGAGTACTTCATTTATATGCTGGCCCAACACCTTGGGAGGACCCTCTTCTCTGGAAATTGGAAGGGCACATGTGCACTTGCATTGTTGGCTGTCTTCATGAGCAAATCACTCTCAGTTTGAGCTATAAACTAGATTGGAGACTTCCAAGTCCAACCATTCCACTCAGATGTATTCTATTGATCTGCTCCAAATTTCTCTTTTTCCATTCCTCTGGAATAACATAAGCATTGAACTTAGGACATCCATCCATGTTTTTCAGAGAGTATTGAGGGGAGCTAATCTTCTCCCCTAAGAAACACCTATTACACATGCATGCCTCTTTTGGATGTGTCCCATGTGCTTCTTTCCAAAAGTTCTTGGAGAAAGGGGGTTGGAAGTATTCATATGTGTATGACAGTCTGTGCTAGCTGCCATACTATACCGTCACATCATCTGTGGTGCCATGAAGCACCTCTTGCTGTCACAGGACCTGTATTGATCAGAATGCAAGGACTGTGCTAGTATGTCTCATTCCTGGGAGTATGCACTGTTCTTCAAAACGTCCTTCTGCAGGAGCAGTCTATCAATGTGCATCAACACATCCCATGTTCTTTTTCTTTTCAGTCTAGTCTAGAATGTCACAGCAGAAGGAAGCTCTGCTCTGTGCAGTGCTGCCAAAGGGGGAAATTGGCACAGTCACTCTAACACACTCACTCTTCTCTTCCAACATAGATGCAAGACACACATACAAAACCATTAGCACATTATCATGCCCCAGTGACTCCAGCTATACTAGTGCATGCCATTAAGATGTCCGATCTCCCCAAACTGAATAAATACCTCTATGCCTGTGTGCATAGAGACTGAGACCCTGGACTAGATGTACTTAGGGACAAATGGAACCTAGAACTTAAGGATAAAGTGTCACCAGCACAATGGCAAGATATTTTAGGTAGTGTTAAATGCAGTTCAATGGCTCGCTTATTTATTTATTTAACTTCTATACCACCCAAACTTTCGTCTCTGGGCAATTAACATAAAAACAATTAGAACACATATAAAAGTTAAAACAATGCAACAATTTAAAAACAGCCATAAAATTAAAAACATAGTTTTAAAAAGCTGAGAAAGCTTGGGTGAAAAGATGGGTTTTCAGGTGTTTTTTTAAAACTGCCAGAGATGAGGAGGATCGCATCTCAGCAGGGAGCGCATTCCACAATCTTGGAGCAGCGACTGAGAAGGCTCGTCTCTGTGTAGCCACCAGATGAGTTGGTGGTAACTGGAGACAGACCTCCTCAAATGACCTCAATGGGTGGTGGGGCTCATAATGAAGAAGATGCTATCTTAAATACCCAGGGCCTAAGCCATTTAGGGCTTTTACAACTAGCACTTTGTATTTTGCCCGGAAACCTATTGGCAGCCAGTGAAGCTCCATCAGAAAATTGCGCCTAATCCAACAGAAGATTATTTTTAGGGCCTACTGGACCCCTCTACATATTAAACGATTGAAAATGTCCTCAGATAGGAACTGCTGGAGATGCAGTAATCCTCATGCCAGTCTAACGCACCTGTTCTGGGACTGTCCCATAGTGCAAGGCTTCTGGAAGGAGGTTATTATGTGAATTAACCTAGTACTGGACTCATCCCTTGTACTGAAGGACCTGCATGCAGTATTGGGGTTTATCCCTTCTGACTGGGGACTAAAACCCAGTTCTAAACAATGGCTATGGCGGAGCCTGCTGGTAGCCAAGAGGTTAATTTCGAGGCAGTGGAAATCTCCCAGCCCCCCTAGGTGTGAGGACTGGGTGCAGGACCTGCTTGAGCTGGTGGCACATGAAAAATGGGTCCTCTTAAAAGTATATAAATTGGATAAATGGTCTGAAATCTGGGACAACTTCCTTGACCTATTCTTAGAATAGGAACCCCTCCAACCTACCCACACCTACTAGAGCAATGGTGAGTACCCCTTTGCCTCTTCCTCCCCTTCTGCCTTCTTTTCCCCTCTTTCTCTTTCTTTCTCTCCTTTCTTCCCTCTTCACCCCCCATCCCGTGCTGTGGAGGGAAGGGAGGGCTGGGCTCAGGGGCGGGGTGAGGGGTGGGGAACTGGCAAAGGCATTGTAAAGAGCCTCCCCATCTCTGACAATTTTAAAAAAGTCATTTATTTATTTATTTATTTTACATTTATATTCCGCTCTTCCTCCAAGGAGCCCAGAGCAGTGTGCTACATACTCAAGTTTCTCCTCACAACAACCCTGTGAAGTAGGTTAGGCTGAGAGAGAAGTGACTGGCCCAGAGTCACCCAGCAAGTATCATGGCTGAATGGAGATTTGAACTCAGGTCTCCCCGGTCCTAGTCCAGTACTCTAACCACTACACCAAAGATGCATCTGTTCACCCAGGCTTTTAACTGATACTGTTTTGATTGTTTTTAATGTTGTTTTAGAATATTGTTTTAAAATTTTTAAATTGTTGTGTTTTAAATTTCTTGTTTTTGTTTTTAACTAATGTTTTAATGTTGTTTTTATCTTGTTGTAAACCGCCCAGAGATGTTGGTTTTGTGCGGTATAAAATATGTTAAATAAAATATGTAAAATATGCAAAATAAAAAATAAATAAAATACAACATGTAAAAAACCATTAAAATAAAAAAGAAAAGAAAAGCAGAAGTTAAAACAAACAGGCATAGATTCCAATGCCTATTATGGAACCTCCATCTCCCACCCAACCCAAATGTTAGCATTCTTTATGCAATAATGGGTGGGAACACCTATTCCCATAGTCAAGGTCAGGCTGTGTGTGCCTTTGGTGGGACCTCCATCCTCTTCTCCTCTCAAAGTGAGCCTAATCCTAATCTTAACCACAGTTCTGATGAAGGATGGTAGACTGTGGCAGAAAAGGGAGTCTCTGTTGTACCACTGATGATTTGGTGGAAGAGTGTGGCATGTAGCATAGACTATCATACACACACACACACACACACACACACACACACACACACACACACGAATACCTCCACCCCCATCCAGAAGAACTTTGGGAGAGGAGCACTCTGTGTTCCTGCTGCTGTGCTGGGCACATCCAAAGGAAGCATACATTTTCAGGGTTGCCTGTGCTGCCCCTTGTGTGTCCCCTTTTGAAAGCCTGCTTCAGGAACTCCGAATCCAGTCCCTGCTGCAGGCTTTCAAAGGTGCACACAACTAACAGTACAAAGAGGCACCTTTCAGAGTGGGGATTCTCTTTATATTTAGCGGGGGGAGAGCAACTGGCTTTATCCAGCCCGAGCACAGTCTCACTTCATTGGCAGTTGCTGGTGTTTACCGTTGTGTTTCTGCAGCCCTTCTTAGGGGAACTGGTCGTAATACTTCTCCTAGGCCCTACCCATTTATACTTCCCATGGTCTCTATATAATTCAAGGTTAAGATAATGTAATTCAAAACAAGGTGAATACAAACAATATTGAAAATAGTCAAATAATCAAATTATATTAAAAGAAAACATATAGGGTAATAAAACATATAGGATAATCAGAACAAATAGGTCATAATAAGGAAATTTACATCAAAATGATAAGCATTCCATAGTTTATAAGCACAAACGGTGATATACCGTGTTTCCCCGAAAATAAGACAGTGTCTTATATTAATTTTAGCCCCCAAAAATGCACTAGGGCAATTAGCAGTACATCAGAAATTACTGCTAGGTCTTACTTTCGGGGTAGGTCTTACTTTCAGGGAAACAGGGTATCTCAAGTGTGCATGTTTAGATATTTTGTTTTGACTGGGCCCAGATGTCCTCCGTAATAGACAGGAAGACTTGCTTCTTTCTGTTCTTTCTTCTGCCTCCTACTTGTCTTTCCCTTTCTCTCTTCTCTTTCCTTTCCTTCCTTCCTCTCCTTTTCCTTCTTTCTCCTTCTCCTTATCTCTGTCCTCCTCCTCCTCGCTGTCACCAACCTCTCTTTTGTTTCAACTGGCTCCTGCCCTCTTGAACATTCTTTTTGTTCTGGAGCATTTATTTGTTGGGTTGCAGCCCCTTCTGTCTTTTCCCCCAAAAGCCAAGCACCCTGGCTTCATTTCTTTTTAGACTGTGAGCCCCTTTGGTGACAGGGGACCATCTCCCTCCCCACCCCGCCCCCGCCGAGTAAACCGCTTAAAGAACATTTGTCGAAAAGCAGTATATGAATAGCAGCCACCACCACCACCACCATCACCACAGGGGGCTGCCAGGATGCAGGCTTCTTTGATTGCTGCATAACTATTTCTCTTCTCCCCACTTCCCTTTGC
Organism: Hemicordylus capensis; assembly: GCF_027244095.1. Classification (NCBI taxonomy): domain Eukaryota; kingdom Metazoa; phylum Chordata; class Lepidosauria; order Squamata; family Cordylidae; genus Hemicordylus; species Hemicordylus capensis. The sequence goes on along the minus strand of NC_069661.1, from coordinate 30,157,152 downwards.
CTCCTTCCCCCATCGGCCCACAACCCCAACATTTATCTTCCTGCTGTATTTGCATTCTTCCCCTCCCCCCGAAAGCCTTCTTCAGAGACTTCCAAATCAAAGTTTCTTCTGCAAGCTTTGAAAGAGGTGTGCCAAGGAGGGAACCTTCTCTAGTCACTTTGCGCTCATTCCTTCTTCTCCCCCTTTCCCCCTCCCTCTACCAGCTGCAGATTGTTCCCTTCTCTCCTTCCTCCACTAGTTCCAACCGGTTCCCTTCTCCTTTTCTCCCCCATCCCCTTACCTGTTACAACAATTATTCTTTAGGAAGGCTGGTGAGGCTGAAGCAGCCAGAGGACTTCAGCTGGCTCAACTGGTAGGCTCAACTGGTAACCATAGAGAAGTGGTGGCAAAGACTTACAGATGAAAGGGCAGAGGAGTACTTACCAGTCAAGGACTGAGGAATAGGGTTGCCATATGCGGGTGACCTAATTTGCATAGTATGCAAATTATGCGGCAACTAATTTTGCATTTTATTTATTTGACAGATGTATATACAGGTACTTTCCCCTCCTTCTCTGCCCTCCCATGCGATCGGATCCAGAGTAAAATCTGGGCAATCTGGGCAATCTGGGCAGTGCATTTAATTTGGAATTTGGTGGAATTTAGCAGCTGGGTGGAGGAGCCAAAATCTGGGGGCTACCCTAAATTCTGGGGGACATGGCAACCCTACTGAAGAAGGCATCAAGAGGCCTACAGGCAGTAGCACTTCTGGACATAAAAGGAGAAAGAACAAGGCATGATGGGGCTGAAATAAGGGAGGATGCAGAAGAGAGGGACAGAAGAAGGTGGGAGGGAACAAAGAGGTGGGATCTGGAATGATATTAACAAAAGCAGAGCAGACCAAGGATGAGGGCAGCTCCCTAAACGTCAAAGGAGGTCAAAGGGAATTACAGTTGAGAAATAGCTGGGCAGAGAAGAGGATTACAGTGAACAAACCTCCTTCTCTCTGCAACTCTGAGGTCAAACAGCCCAACAACAACTTACAGATTCTTGTTTTTCTACCTATTGAGTAGATGACTGAATGCAGTTATATGGGATGGATCCTGAAAGCTGAGAGGAAAAATCTCCTTGATAATAAATTGAAAACACAAGGCGGCGGCAGCAACAGCCGGCAGTCGGCTATCTAACTGTGGCACTTCCCTCACCTGGGTGCTTTCCAGACTGTGAACTTGATGTAAAATCTGACAGCTAACCCTAACTGGCTTCAAAGTGTGTCATGTTTTGAAGCCGGGTTGGATTTTACACCACTTCCTCCCTCACTGGGGCTTTGCTTTGAGGGGAGAGAGTGAGAGAAAGGAGGAAGAAGCAACCCCCTGCCCCTGGATTCGCACACAGGGCGCTTTCCTGTGTGAGAGAGAAGAGGGGGAGTATGACATGACGGCTTCATCCCTCTCCCCTCTGGGAATTTGCACAAGAGCACCGGGCTCTTGCAAAAAAAGCAAAAAATAATTTTTAAAAATTTGGTTGATTACAACCAAAGAAGGCAACGCTGGTACTGTTGCTTGCACAAGAGCAATACTGGGTATTCTTCTTTTTTAAAGCCAATTGCAGAGGCTGGTTGCTTTGCACAAGAACAGCGGGGATTTTTTGTTTTTTAAAGGAAGATTTCAAAAGCCGAGAGGCATAAATTAAGATATATCCACAGATAAGCTCCAACACATGACACTTTGGGGAAAATGGAGCAAGCCTGCAAACTGTTCTCAAAATGAAGAAAATCAGCTACTATTTTCTCACACACATATTTTCTGATGCTTTAAACCTGAAACGTCAAGATAAGATCCAAATACAGGCTGTGTGAAAGGCACCTTCCTGTTCTTGTGTGCAAGACGGTGTCAAAACCCAGATCGTACGAACGCACACCAAACCTATATGTAGCGAAGCAATTTTAAGTTGCCGTCTGAAAAGCACCCTGGGTCCAGTAGGTGGGTCTAGGATCACACCATGGACATCCACAGGACTTTTCCCAGGAGGCAAAGGCTGCAAGGAGTTTTTTCAGGAGGGAGCAAAGGCTTGGGCCGCTTACTTACTTGTTTGTTCACTCCCTGCACCGGAGCTCCAGCCACCACCGCCACTTCCCTGGGCTGAAGCGAGGTGAGTGGAATGTCCCCCTCCATCCCTCCTTCGTTGGGTGTGCAAGGCTGGCCCCCACAGAGGCAGAGTGAGCCCTGTTGCTTGCCTCAATGGCTGGAGTGCTAGGCACACTTCAGTCCAGAGTGGAGAGGAAAGTGCACATCCTTGTCCCTCCTCCAGACACCGAGGCCATGCCCCTCCCTTGCCCCATCTTTAAGAGATCTGAGGTGCCGCCAGAAGAGAAGGCGAGGTCTGGCTACCAGGTGCAACAAGAAATTACCCACATATCAATCAGGAAGCCTGCCTTCTGACTCAGTTTGAAACAGCATCACAAATAGGCGGAGACTGGAGCCAAGAGCATCCTGCTCTGTCCCAGGCTCCGGCACTTGGCTTTTGCCAGAAAAAATGGTGGGTAACAGCTCTGCTGCAGAGTGGTTGGCTGCTTGGACATAGAGCAAGCTAGCTAGGCCTCATCCTACCATAACCAGAGTGATGGATCTTCTTGATTCTTCTCTGGTAAAAGGCAATCTCTATTGCTATTAGCTTCAATCTACCCATCAGAGCAATGTTGATGATCTCTGCCAGTTGCATGATGCTACTCTCAGGAAAACAATGAGAATTCCACTCCAGACTAAATGAAAGATTAATTCCAAGCAGATGAAAGAAAGAAGTTGGAGTGGATGCTCAAGTCTTCAAACTAGTCAACTAATTAGAAGGTTGTTGATTTACTTATGGAAACAGCTGACAATACCTACTTCCAAGCTTTCTAAGCTCAGTTTGAAAGAGCACAGCACACATCAATCCTCTCTAACAGAGTAATAATGGAGCCCAGAGAAACAGAGCCATGCAAAATGGGGTGAGCAGAGAAATTGCTTGCCCAGGCTTTGGAGCTGACTTTCGCCAGGCAGTATCCCTGGTGCAAAGATGCTGGTTCCTTGGACAAAGGGCAAGCCAGACCCGATCCTACCACAGCCTAGTTGATGGGCTTTCCTGATTCTTCCCGGGTGAGAGGCCATCCCTATTCCTAAACCACTTGCACCTTGGCAGACTTAAGAACTTTTTATTTCTTCAGCTGGGGGATTTTGGGAGTGGCAATTTGAGTTTTTTCTAATATAAGCTGCTAAAAACCCACTTAAGTGCAGAAATTTGGGCCAAATGTATATTTCTGCTGTTTCGCAAGTACCCTGGCCACTCAAGCCATATCTATACCCGGTTGCTGCTCTCTTTTTAAAGTTTACGTGTCTTTAAGATTTTCCCCATAGGGAATAATGGGGATTCCAGAAACTTTATAGCTCCACATGAGGGGCACTGGGGTGGCCAAGAATGGGGTGTGGTGGGTGGGAGTGCCCAATGGGTGCAAGGAAGCTACCACCCAGATTTCAAAGAAATTGGGCAAAGGTCTGATTTTTAAAGAATTTTTGAAGTTGGAAATGAATGACATTGTCATTGAAAATGAATCCACACTCATTTGCTACCAGACAATCTACACTCAGAACACCTCAGAAACAACAAAACCCAGTACCCCATGGGCTTGTGGGTATGGGGGTGGTTGGTACCCTATGTGCTCTACACCACCACTCGCTCTGGGCCACCCTGGTGCCCCCCAAGTGGAGTTACGGGGCTGCTGAAATCCCCATTATTCCCTATGGGAAAAAAGCTTAAAGATGCGTAAACTTCACAAATTCTTTAAAAATCATCCCTTCGCCCAGTTCCTTTGGAATCTGGGTGGTAGCAGGCACCCATTGGGGCACTATCATCCGACCCACTCTTCTGCCCCCAAAGCCCCTTTTATGCTCTGAATCTGCCCCAAAGATGCACAAACTTCAGAAATTTGTTAAAAACCAACCCTTTGCCCAATCACTCTGAAACCTAGACGGTAGCAGGCACCCATTGGGGCACTACCACCCAACTCACTCCTAGGAGGCACCCACAGGTAGAAATGGGCACTGTCTGTCTCCATTGTCCCCTAGGGTGGATGCAGCACACATCCACAACAACAGCAGAGCTTTGCAAAGAACAAAGTTTCCAAAGGTCACACACGTCCACTGTGTCACTCATCACATCCATTGTGTCCCACCATAGCCCCCCCCCGAAATGCAATTGATCTACACACAACAGTGTGAAGCAACAAGGTTACAAGTTCCCTCCCTGGCTTCTCCAAGATAGGGCTGAGAGAGATTTCTGCCTGCAACCTTGGAGAAGCCGTTGCCAGTCTGTGAAGACAATACTGAGCTAGATAGACCAATGGTCTAACTCAGTTTATGGCAGTTTCCTATGTTCCTAACAATGAAATTGTTGCACTGCCCCACGCACCCCCTCCCAATGCAGGGTAACAGCAGCAGCCAGCAACAAGCAAGCAAGCATGATATCACAGATGCAGCAGACTAGAGCCAACAACAGCATCAAATGAGTCCTGCCCTCCCTACCCCAAGCATTTTTCATCCACAGACACAGCTACATCTGTGGCACCTGGCCATAAAAGCGGGTTCAGTAAGGAAGAGTGCAAAACAACATTGCCAGTGGAACAGCAAGGTTTGGCCCCCCTCCCACCTACACAAGTAAAAGAGTGATGATGACAACAATGGCACACAATTTTTTGGCGCATCTTTTGACATCTCTGCAACAGATCGGAGCCTGTGGCACCAGCACAACCTACTGTAGATGCAAGCAATCTAGTTTGAATAATAATGATGATGATGCTAGAAGTCACAATATGACCCAATCTTCATTGCAAAGAAGTCCACACAGAGAGATAGAGATAGAGAGAACCTGTCCTGTGCCCATCCATAAGGCCCCCCAAAATACAGGCACAACAACAAACCATCCAAGGCATTTGAACTGCAATATATCTATATCTATCTATCTATCTATCTATCTATCTATCTATCTATCTATCTATAGATTATGTAGGGGGGGAACATAGTATACCTGTGCATGTGTGCTCTGCGAAAGGGTTAGTGGGTTTAGGGTTAGTTTTTGCCATGGTCTCAGAGTGCTGCAGTTGGGGGTGGGGGGTAAATGGGCGCAGGGAGGAGGCTAGAGTCTGTGCCTTCCTGCCCACTCAGAGCCTGTAGGCTGCTGGGCAGATAATATTAATACTGATATATTATGGGCACAGAGGGCTGGAGGACAGGCTTCTGTTTTTTAAAAATACAGAAAAAACATTAAAATCTTTGGAATAGGAAAAAAAGACAGAACTGTTTTTTAAAACCACGAGGCTAAGCTACCCTTCTAACCACCTACTAGTACCGGGATCCCTCCCACACAGAACCCCTGTTTAAACTTCTTCTAAACTAAACAACACACAACTTTTTAAATTCAATTGCAACCCAAAACCTCCCTCCAAACAGGAAAAAACCCCAAGAATACAGAATTCCAGAGCGTTTTGTGAGTGTGTGTGTGTGAGAGAGAAAATGGAGTACACTCACACAGTCTAGGGTTTCACCCACGTTGTGTGTCCAGTTGTCCACTTCTGTGGTCTGGTCTCTGACTCTACTCTTTCTTCTTCAGTCTTCCTCTCCTTCAGTCTTCAGATTGGGGGCTGGGGCAAAAGCCTGTAAAATCTGGGGGCCAGGTGGCCAGTGGCTGGCACAGAGACAGCAGGCACAGACAGGCATTGATTGTCTCAGCAGCAGAAAGGGGGTGAAAAAATAATTCTCTTCTCCTTGGGGGAAAAAAAAGCAATGTAGCGGAGAATCCATTCCAGGCTGGCACACAGCAGGGGCAGGCAGGCTGGGCTCAGGCTGGCAAGGCAGAAGGCAATAGGCATGGCATGGCATGGCAAAGCAAAGCAAAGCGTGCTCTCTCTCTCTCTTCTCCTACGAAGCAGGAAGGCAGAATGGTGGCTGCTGCCTCTTTAAATCTAATTGAAAATCCCTCCTTGAACTTCCCCCACCACTTCCCCTGTCCAATGTGGGGTCAGTCAGGAGTGGCAAGAGCCAAAAGAGCCAATCTTGACCCAGGAGGGAATTGTCAGCAGATCAGCCTATGCTTTCATTCACTGATCTGAAGCTTGGAAGGGCGGGAAATTCAAATAGACGTCAATCACAAAATGGAGACTACACGGAGATCACCACAAAATGGAGGTCCGAAACAACAAAACCTTCGGCTCTGAAATTTGAGTGGTTTGTTTTGGAGCTGAATCTTTCGGAACTTGCAGATAGGCAATTTGTTTTGTGCACAAATTGCTTGAAATAGGCAGATTCAGGTACAGATCGTTCTGCACCTGCAACGTTTCGCACATCCACGCTTTCCCTTGGTCTTTGAAGCCTGAATCTAGATGGGGAGAATGTAGAGCCTGATACCAGCAAAGATGCCCTTTATTGTCCTGGTCTGTACTACCTTATGAAGCATCTGAGCCTTACTTTAGAGAGGAATTCTATTGTGAATTGACCCATGCCTGTTTGTTGTTTGCCATGCCTGTGTGTTGTTTGCCATCTAATGGCGCAGTGGGAAATGACTTGCCTAGCAAGCATGAGGTTGCCGGTTTGAATCCCTGCTGGTACCTATATCGGGCAGCAGCGATATAGGAAGCTGCTGAAAGGCATCATCTCATACTGTGCAGGAGGCAATGGTAAACCCCTCCTGTATTCTACCCAAAGCAAACAAAGGGGGCTCTGTGGTTGCCAGGAGTCGACACCAACTCAATGGCAGGCTTTACTTTTTACCTGTTGCTTACATCATTACCAGATGCAAAGCAGGTGTTCTGCTGCCCCTGAGCTACAGCCCTTTAGTTAAAAGATATTCACTGTTTTTCAAGCAGGGGACTGATATGGGAGCAATTTCCCACCTTGTGACCCTATTAGACTTTTTGCAATGTTGGGAGGGCCCTTTAAGAGAGACGGAGCCCTCTCTTAAGAATTCTGTGAGGAAAGCAGTGGCGATCCTGTAGGTAAGAACCTGCTACTCACTTTTGAAGGTGCTGCTTGCCGCCTCCTGCCACCCCTGAACAACCAAACTGGTTCGAGGTTGGGCTGAACTGGAACGAAGCGGTCCATGGAACCACAAACCGTTTTGGTTTTGAACTGCTGCACGAACCAAGATTCAAGCACATCCCAATTGCACAGCTACAGGCTTGGATAAGTTTGCATGTTTGAATATTAACCCCTCCCCATCAAACCCTAATACAAACACAAGGAAAAACACCCCCCCTCCACTGAACTCTTCTCCCTGACCTGCTACTTTTCTGTGTTGAGGAACATTTTTAGATAAGGGAGCATTTAAGCATCGCAATCCAGGCAAATGTTTGCCACTTGATTCTGCTTTCTAAAGTATCCCTTAGAGTAGGTGAAATTGTGTGTGGACCACCTTATCCTTTGTCTCAAGCAGCAAAATGTCTTGGGCTGGCCATGCCCTATAAGTTGCTATCTAGGGCCAATAATTTCCTAAGAGGTAGATGTGGGGAAGGGCACTCTTTCCCTCACCTTGATTGAACCAGAGCTCCCCAACCTTGGGTCCCCAGATGCTGATGAACGATAATTCCCCTCATCCCTAGCCATAATGGCCATTGTGGCTGGGGATGATGGGAATTGGAGTCCCAACAATCTCTGGGGAACCAGAACCCCTGCTTTTCCTGGTCCTCATTGGCACTGATAAGAAACGTTTCACTGCCTGCTGCATAGCTGCTAAAGACACAGTGTCTGTTTGTGTGTGCGCCTAAAAAGAAGTTGGGAATGTAATCCAAATCCAATACATTTCATCGAAGCAAGAGATTCCCCAGCATGTATGCAGAGGCTTGCATAAACATTTTATTTATTTATTTGTTAAATGTGTACACAAACTTTCGTCTCTGGGCGGTTAACAATATGAAGATAATGCAAAGCAATACATATAAAGATAATGCAAACACACGCACAAATACCCAAATGCATGTGCAGGGCCGGTGCTAGGGTTTTTTGCGCCCTAGGCGAGATCACCTTCTGGTGCCCCCCCCCCCCGGCCAATCATATTTCAAACACAGATGTATTATAGGAAGAATGAAAAGCACAGAATTTGAAATCCACCCCCCCCCGCCAGCGCTCATCGGGGCAGCAGCGTTGCCCCCTTTACCGGATGTAACTGGAAGTACTCGACACACCTGTGTGCGTTGCACACGCACCCAACGCGCACAGATATGTTGAGTACCTCCAGTTCCATCTGGTAAAGGGGGCAACAGGGCGGCACGATGCCAGCCCAACGGACTTTTAGGAAATAGAGCGCGGGGAGGGGAGAGAAGTGCACCCTCCCCTGCCCTTAAAGTTACCCCAGGCCAGTTCCATGCACCTCCCTAATGTGGGGCCCATGGAGCAGACTTGCAGGAGCTAGGCAGCTAGGCAGCCAGGGGAGCCAATGGGATGAGAGGCAGTAGGGATGGGGGGGGGGACCCTTCTGGGCAGTCTCTCCCCGCAGTGAGCCAGCTGGCTGGGTCCAGGGGGGCTGGGAGGAGGTGGTGGTGTCTTGCCATGGAGCTGGTGGCCCTTTGGCTACTTGACTACTGCACTGCCAGGCTCTCCCGGGGCTGTGGCTGCTGATTTCTGCAGCCCTCTTGCCTGATGTCTCTGTGCCACCCACAACCCTAACCCTACCCCCCCCCACCAGAGAGGGAGCAGCGGCAGCCTGCTGAGTGTGCGGGGCGGGGGGGGGGCAGCCTTCTTGCATGCGGCGGCAGCAGCGGCCTCAGCCTCCTCCTTGCAGGCCTCTCCTCTGCGGCCGACCAAGCAGGCGCTGCTTTCCGCCCTCCTGCCGCTTGTGCCAGCGGGGTCGCCGTGCGCCCCACGAGCTCCTCAGCGGGCAACTGCCAGGCTGCTGCTGGGCGGGCGCCACCACCGAGGCCCTCGACTCAGCCGCGGCGGGCTTCCCGTGCTGAGAGTCACTCAGCAGAGCCGGCCCGCTGCTGATGGCGGTTCTGGGGCGCCCAGTGGCCAGTCGGGGCTCCGGGGTGAGGGTGGTCGCCCTCCTCCTCCTGCAGCTGCAACTGGCAGGCTGGGCAAAGCAGGGTGCGGGGGCGGGCTGGGGAGCCCCGCCACGCCAGAGGTGCGGCTGGCTGGCTGGCCGGGGTTGCGGGGTGCCCAGCAGCAGCAGCAGCAGGCCGCTGCCTGGCAGGTGCCCCCGCTGGCTGGCCTTCGGTGGGAGCCTCCGCGCGGGGGGCTCCCTCTGGAGCGGGAGGCGAAGGCGGTCCTCGCAAGGCCTGGACTGCTCCGTCCAGCAGGCGTGGCGCAGCCAGAGAGAGCAAGCTGAGTCCCACCCCACCCCCGGAGGAGGCGCCGCCGCCTGCTTGCTGCTGCTGCTGCCTGCCTGGCCCCAGCCGTGCGCGGCGGGGGGAGCCCTGGGAGGGGGCGGCGGCAGCCCCGGGTTGGGTCCCCCGCCTCGCCCCGCCGCCAGACAAAGGGCTGCTGCCTTGTCCTGCCTTCTTGGCCCCTCGCTCTCCCCCGCCAGGCAGGGGCCTGCAGGCTGACCGCTCGGGGTGGGGGGGGGGGCGGCAGGCTGGCCAGCGCGGCACCCCCTCCATTTTGGCGCCCTAGGCAACTGCCTAGTTCGCCTTAATGGACGCGCCGTCCCTGTGCATGTGGTAACTGCAATGCTGAATTCAGGACACAAAAGGAGTAAAAAGCAGCAGGAGACGGTGCTTGTCTGAAAGCGAGCGCTCCAGCTTAGTGTCCCGTATTTGCGTTCAAAACACGGGGCCAACCCCCAACCCCGCTCAGCAAAAGCAGCAGCATGTGAAGCGAGGAATGCCACGGGACGGATCGAGAGCCGGACTTGGGCTCCCGCTAAAGCTAACGAGGAGCAACCGAGCCTGGAAGCAGCGCAGCCGCCTTTTCCGTCCAGGCCCGGGCGCGGGGTGTTGGGCTCTCGGTTGCCATGGCGACGGGAGTCCCGGGCCGAGCAAACCAGCGGCATGTACGACCGGGCTGCGCGCGCTCTGACCGTGCTCGTAGGCAACACAGACCCCCACTTGGGCCCTGGCTACTATGAATTGCTGCCCAGGACCAGCAACGAACCCCGAAAAGGTGAGCTAGGCAGGCGAGCTCGCTCAGTTCTTCCTTCCTTCCCCTTAAACACTGCCGGACCCTGATTGGTCCTGGTGGAGAAGCCAAGCCTGCCCTTTTGTCCTAGATGTGCCTTTCTGGCCCTCGGGAGGGCGAGTGGCTTTTGGGGTGTCTTAACTTTGAACAGCGATAATCTGTAGCCGGGGTAGGCAAGCTTGGCTTTCCAGCTGTTGCTGAACTACTACATCTCCCATCAACCCCCAGCCTGCCAGCCACAATAAGTTATGACTGGGGGGGATAGTGGGAGTCGTAGTAGTTCAGCAACAGCTGGGGAACTGCTGCCTATCCCTGATCTATGGGGTGGGTTATGTGTGATGAAGGGGCAAGTGATGGGGCGGGCGGGGCGTGTTTTGGCAGGCAGGCTGCTCAGCCCTACTGAGTTTTGATTTACTTCCAGGACATGATGCTTCGGTCTGTGTACATCATCTCAGAAATGTTATATTTATTTAAACATATTTATATACTGCCAAAACATATGTCTCATAGCAATTGACGCACTGTTAACATTCGGAAAGCCACGTGTTGAAACACTTAAAAACAATACAGACGTTTTAAAACTGCTTAGGAATTCGCCAAAAGCCTGATTAAACAGGTGCTTTTTGAGGGTTTTTCTGCAAGGTGCCAGGAATGCTGAAGCTGTTATTCCAGCAGGGAGTGTATTCCAAAGCCTCGGGCAGTTATAGAGAAAGCCCCACCTTGAGTTACCACCAGACAAGCTGGTGGCAATTGTAGGCAAACCTCCCCAGACAATCTTAATATACAATGAGGCATGTGGAGAAAAAGCTGTTCTAAATATCCTGGGTGCAAGCCATTTAGGGCTTGATAGATGATTACTCTGGAGTCACTTTAAGTGGTTCTGCAGGGAAATGCTTGACTAACAAGCAGAAGGTTGACAGTTTGAATCCCCGCTGGTACTATATTGGGCAGCAGCGATATGGGAAGATGCTGAAAGGCATCATCTCGTACTGTACGGGAGGAGGCAATGGTAAACCCTTCCTGAATTTTACCAAAGAAAACCCCAGGGCTCTGTGGGTCTCAGGAGTCGAAATCGACTTGACGGCACACTTTACTTTACTTTATATCATTACTAGCTCTTTGTATCTCATCTGGAAACATATTGACCGCCAGAGTAGTTCTTTTAAGTTAGGAGTAATATGTTATCCTGAAGACCAGCTTAGCTGCTCCATCTTGCACCAACTGCAGTTTCAAAGGCAGCTCGATATAGAGCAGTTTTGTGGGGGCGGGAAGAGCACCCTCTCTGCTCCTTAAAGGTAACCCCCCCACACCGTTGAACCAGCTGTTGTTGGTTCTGTGCACATCTCTACAGCATATACACCACTGTTTTAAGGCCGCTCTCTTCTGGAAATTGACACAGCTGGCCTATCATCTGAAGCACTCCTAGGCCATATTGAATCAATGGGGCTCACTTCCAAGTAAGTGTTACCAGAGCAGTATTCTCTCTAATTTTTTTCATCTGTGTGCGGAATGAGTTTTGTTCTGAGCAGCAGTATCAAGGCAGTGCGTATGCACATGCATTCAGAATGGGGTCTTCCTGATTCAACCTGAGTGGGATCTAAAATTAACTGAGTGGACATAAAAAACCTTGTGTGCGCATGCACATGCCTTAAAGCAGGGTTTCTCAACGTGTGGGTCCCCAGATGTTATTGAACTTCAACTCCCATAATCCCCAGCCCCAGTGGCCTTTGGTTGGGAATTATGGGAATTGAAGTCTAATTACATCTGGGGACCCACACGTTGAGAATCCCTGCGGAACACTGTACCAGAGGGCAGCCATGTTAGTTTGTTACAGCAAAAACAATGAAGAGTCAATGTTAAGTAAGGAAACTTACTTAAACTTACATTTTGTGTGGACAAAGCACATTTGGTGTTGGTAGCCCTTTCTGGTTTGAAAAGGGTGAAATCTGTGCACGGTGCACAAATTCATTTTGGTGCACTAGTAAAGGAGAGAAATGCTCTAAATAGGGGAATATAAACCACCCCCAAATCACCCAAGCTTGTAAGCAGAAGTAATGTAAGGATCACAGCTAGTGCTGTGTGTTTTGGACCTCAACTTCAAAGAGGTTCTGGTGCACCACGATAGAGTACAAATTAATAAATAACAAGAGCAAATACAGCTAAGCTTTAAATGTTCTTTGAGCCCCTGCATCTCAGGTTTGTTCTATCATAATATAATTTGCTCGGTCTAGTAGCATGGGATATGAAAAGTAATATCCACAAGCATTCTGTTTAAACTGATCAGATGCTAGTGGTATTTAAATAAGGCATATGAAAATCCAGTTTCCTGCTGCTGTTATTGGAACTTAAGAACTCTGCGCTCGTACAACTTCTGGCTTTATAGAAGAAAGTAATAATGTTGCCCAAAATAATAAAGGTGTAGAAAAGTCAACAGCTGTAGTTTATTACAGAACTATTGGTTCAGTACATTACAAATCAAAATGCTGTAGGCATATTGTGCATGGTTGCATGACTAGAAAAGAAACTCGTGTTTGAAAGAGAACTTGAGTGTTTGGTAAGTCAACCAGGCATTACATACCAATGGTCCAATTTAAAAGCTGTGTATTCTTAGCACTCCTCTTTGCACTCCAGGATACATGCTATGGCCTTGTTATTTAGGAAGGGAAAGATTTCTGTGCCTGATAGATTCTCAGTGTGAGATAATGATCAGGGACTTGAGTCTTCAATTTACTTTATCATTTTACACATATGTGACATTTTATATTTGGTTTGAACCAGATCAGAATGGTAAACTCATACCCCTTGCTGTATATAAAAGGGAGTTTAAACACCTGCTAACTCAGCTATACATTGTTAAACATATCCGTTGCATGTTAAACATATTCATTTATTGGAATATGACTTACACTTTGGCAAGCATGTTACTTAGCATATGTTTACTGCATGGGGAAATGTCAGTGTCTGTCTTGTGCAAGCAGCTGAGTGTGTTTGTGGCTTATGTTGCTGTCATTTGGTGCATTCTCATTAAGATTTTGGCAGCCTGAAGTTTCCTGTCCACATGCATTACTCAGGTAATCAAAGGAGGTGTTGAGAAGTATTGGACCAATTCCTCCTCCTCATTCCTCTGCTACCCCCCCCATTTTCTACATAATTACGGCTTTAGACATTAATCATATTTTTAACAATACAATTTATATTTGCTGCTCAAGGACTCAAGAAAAAGATTGATTGAATACAATTTATATAAACATATGAAGCTTTCGTATGCGGAGTCAAACCACTGACCCATCTAGTTAAGTGTTATCTATACTGACTGGCAGCTGCGCTTCAGGATTTCAGATAGGGGCCTTTCCCTGCCCTATCTGGAGATGTCAGTGATTGAACCTGGAATATTCTGCAAGCAACACATGTGCTGTACAATTGTTATTACCCATCCAGTGTTCCCTCTAAGGTGTGAGTGTGTGCGCGCACTCACACATTTTTTTATATCCACTCAGTTAATTTTAGATCCCGCTCAGGTTGAATCAAGAAGGTCCCACACTGATTATATGTGTGTACACATTGCCTTGATACTGCCACCCAGAACAAAACTTATTCTGCACACAGATGAAAAAAGTTAGAGAGAACACTGCACCCATCGTACTAATTTGGTAAAGGGATGTAGGGAGGTGATTGCTGGATCAAGGGTCTGTTCTAGTGATAGGGAATGACAGTCCTATCACACAACATACAAACAACCTTCTCTTTCATCAACCTGAACCTCACACAGTTTCATCTCCTGTACTTCAAAAGCATGTTTCTTGGTGTAAGTTTTTGGATAAAATTGTTTACATGGTAGATTGATTTCCCCTGTTTTATCTTTGTCTGCATCAGATAGCTGCTCATGAGTGGAAACTGATTTTAAAAAGAAAAAAGAAAAAAGATTTGTTCCAAAGGTTTGGGATAAACCCTTGTGAGTAAATCTCACATTAAGATATCATTAAGAGTGAGTGAGTAAATCTTACATTAAGATATCATTTTCTCTTCCAGCATCACTGTCAAACTGGAAAGCCAGCCTAGAGAAAGAGTGATAGAGCATGTGTGTTGTCTGTAGAATGTCCCAAGTCCAGTCTTTGGCATCTCCAGGTAGGGCTAGGAAAGACATCCTGGCTGAAATATGGATGAGCTGCTGCTAGTCAGTGTAGCTGGATCAGTGACCCGTTTGGCAGCTTCATAGGTGAGATGGGAGGAGCTGCTATTATAGTTACTTGTCAAAAGCCCCTTTGAGTACATGCAATTAGTTTAGTAGTTCTTGGAATACTGGCATATATGTATAGTGAAAATATTATATCATCTCTATAAAAACCTAACATATTTTTATGTTAAATAAAATAAATATCGGTTAACACATCTTAAAAAATGAGTATTGCCTACTTAATGAAGAATGTGTGGAAGCCAATTCTTCTTATTTTTTTAAAAAACATGTCTCTCCCCACCCCCACCCACCCCGCTTTGCAGGTGGATTTGCTCCATTTCTTTCTCTGACAAGTCGAGGCCTTGGAAGTATTTCTCAAAAAGATGAGAGTGATGTTCCAGGACCAGGTCACTATGATATTGACAAAGCACAGGTAAAATTACACTGAATCTACTAAACCTTTATAAAAGATGCAGTTTACAACTTCATCCTAGAAGCAGTAACTGAATCTACAGTATAGTCAGCAAGAAATGTATGTAGCTGAACTTAATCCATGTTATTCAAAATGAATAATAAAGTTTGTGTTTGGCCTATTTTGCTTCCAGGCTTTTGAATCTCAACAGCATATTATTATTAGTGGGTGCTTAGTGAAGATTGAAATATATGTTTATTGTACAATCTTAAACACATATACTCAGAAGCAGGTCCCTCTGGCTTCAATGTCACCTACTCCCAGGAAAGTGTATATAGGATAGCAGTCTCAATTTTTTATTTTTCTGACAATTTTCACAGTGGAGGGAAGTGAGAAGTGGAATCCCCAAGGATCTGTCCTGGGTCTGGTGCTTTTCCACTTGTTCACACACAATCTGGAATTAGGGGTAAGCAGCAAGGTGGCCAAGTGTAAATGCAAATAAGTGTAAAGTGATGCATGTTGGAGAAAAACATTCCAACATTACTTAGACCCTATATGCTGATAGGTTCTGAGTGGGTTAGTGACTAACCAAGAGAGAGGATGTGAAGTCATGATGGATAGCTCAATGAAACATTGGCCCAGTGTGGTGCAGCTATGGGAGGAAAACGCAAATTCCATGCTAGATTGAGACTTATAAAAGTATTTAAGGTGTGGAGAAAGTGGATAGAGAAATGTTTTTTCTTCCTCTTCCAAAGTATTAAAACCGAGAATCATCCAGTGAAACTGATTGGCATGAGGTTTAGGACAGACAAAATAAATTATTCCTTTATATAATTTAATCTATGGAATTTTCTGACACAAGATGTGATGATGGTCACTAATTTAGATGGCATTAAAAGGAAAATGGGCATATTCATGGTGGACAAGTCTACCAGTGACTACTAATCTTGATGGCTATAGGGTACCTCTAGACTCAGAGGCAGGATGCTTCTGAATAACAGTTGCAGGGAAGCAGTGGCAGGAGACAGGTTATGCTTTCATCTCCTGCTTGTGAGTTTTCCAGGACATGGTTAACTGTGGGAAACAGGATGCTGCACTAGATGGTCCTTAGTCTGATTTATCAAGGCTTTTCTTAGACGTTTGTGCATGATTGGAAGTGGTTATTACTATTACTGCCAGGCTAGACTGAAATTCTTGATATTCTGTGCGAAGGGAGAGCATATATTTAAAAGAGCAGAATGCAAGCAGCTTCAAATAATATACGGTATCTTGATTTTGTGATACCAGAAGGCAAAATGAAGGCTTTCCTATAAAATTCATAGCAAATGAAATAAGCGGAAGTGTAGCTGAATAGAAAAAATTAATTGGATTCATTTCCACTTCTGTGGATGTATGTGTTGAGAAGATAGATTTGTTGATTTAAAATTTCCAAAATCATGCAAAAAGCTATTCAAATGAGAAGTTTTTAAGATCAGCCATGCTCAGGTTTGATTTACATAGGTGAAAGAAAAGTCAAAATATTTAATATTTGTCTTTACAATAGCTGGACATTAGGTTTCGTGGATTCTTTAATGTGTTGAGAAGCACAAGATGGATCACCATGACAAAGCAACTTAACCTATGGTTTCTGGACCATTATAACAGTTTCCCATCCTTTCTACAAATGCTGTCAGACAATGATTGTATAAATGATTCTAAGAATATATTGAAGAAAATGGAATATTTATTGCTAGACTTATATTTTTTTAGTTAATCACCACCTTGTGGCAGCTGTTCAAATGGCAAGTAAAATTACAATGCCTGTAATCACTGTAGTGGTGTTGGGTCCAGAACAGACCATCCTCTTAACTTGACCAATGTCGTAAAATAATAAAATTCCATACCTCGACAACATATGCTCAGTTGAGTGCATGATATAACAAATGAAAGGAGAAACCTTTTGTTGTTATGGGTGTTTAATTTAAAAATGCTTGACAATTAAATATAGTTTCAGCATTTGTGCAATATATCGGAACAAAACAGATATGATAACCTATATACAATTTTAAAAGTAAATTATAATAATTTAGTTTTGATACAGAATACTTGCTTAAAGACTCATTAGATACATGCTTAGAGAATATAAACAGCATATACCTAATGAGCCTCATGGAAAAAGAAAAGAATATAATTACTGTTAGGCTTGAATTTTGCAATAATGGTTTTTTAAATGTTTGAAATAATTGCTTTAGCACCGCCCCCCGCCCCTGTAAATGTATTGCTGAGTCTGAATTCATTTTTAAAGGAAAAAGACAAACACACACACTGCAAAACTTTTTCTTCACTTACCTTAACTTTATTTGCAAGCGCAAAGGACATTCATGATTCTGTAGTGTGGACAAAGCAGATTTGGATTTGGCTGCCCTTTCCATTTTAAAAAGGGATGAGACTTGTATGCTTATTTATTTTTTTGGCAGGATGGAAGAGGTGAACTAAAATAAGGCTAGGAACGGATTATTTTTTTCCTTCTGTGTGAACTGGATTCCTTAGTGCAGCCTTGCAAATATCAGGAATGTGTTTACTAGCTTGCTCAAAATATTGAGTAGGTGGTACACTAGGGAGGCCCTAGGAATGCCTTTGCACTGTCCTCTGAATATCTGGGCAGCATGAACATCCTTGACTTCTGTTACATAGTTGCTGATTATTAGATCACCACGACCAGATACCCTTTCTGTAGTGCCTGGAGAATGAGAAGATTGGCCCAGTTTAGGTTCTGATAGCTGCAGTGCTGGATAGATCATATTGGTACAGTTACAAGCATAGGGACAACAAAATGGTGGTGATAGAAGGAAGACCATTACTGGCAGTAGTAGGGAAGATGTCCCTGGGTAAGATTCCCTCTGAGCCCTTCTGATTTCTTGCTTCCATTTGCCCTTCTTTTCAGTATTGCCCTTTGATTGCTCTTCAGTGAATGGACCAATAGATGAACAGGTGATTTGCCAGACTAAGGATTCTAGGAGAAATGCCTGTTGTGATCCCCTGCACTAGGCCCTATTTGTCTTTACCAGTAATAGGTAGAATGGCCATCGGCCCTATCCAACCCCAGCAAGACATCCTTCCTGTGGCTGCTGTTGGTGTCTACCTTATGTTTCTTTTTAGACTCTCAGCCTTTTGGGGACAGGGATCCATCATTTATTATTTCTCTATGTAAACTGCTTTGGAAACTTTTGTTGAAAAGCAGTATATAAGTAGTAGTAGTAGTAGACGACAACCATGGGAATCCGAAAATCTCCTTCTTCTGTGTCTTGCAACAGGCCTTTTTGTTATTGTCTTGTAATATTGTATGATATATCACAATATTCCTTATTGTGCAGCATCACCACAAACTAACAACTTACTGAATCCTTCTCTGACCTTCTTGTAATCTTTCTGCTTTTGGTTTCAGTCGCTTCCATCATCTTCTGCCTCTGCTCACCGGTTCCTTATATGTTGGTTAGGAGATCCATCTTGCCTGAAGCTCTAGTAGTGCAGTTCTCTCCCTGCCCTTGGGTCAGTTCCTATACATCAAGCCCTAAAAAGCCCTGGCTTTAGCTTTTGATCCTTAGTCTGATCAACTTGTTGCTAGTGTGAAGACTGTGCCTACACCCCTGCTCACTTTTGTGGATTGGTACCTTGGATTCTGGTCCCTGCCTTCCTTTGAACTCATATCTGCTTCTGGCTTCTACAACCCTCTATTGCTGCCTTGGTTCAGCTTCTGCATAATACTTACTATGCAATAATAGTATGCAGTAGTATGCACTAGTGTTAGGTCTTCTGAACTCTCAGCCTACTCTGGAAGTTGACTCTTCTACCTGGTTCTGATGGTCACCTGCCTTCTATCCTGATCTGCTTTCTCTGGAGCTTGACCATGCCCAGTCTCCTCGACTGGCAATTGGGTTTCTCAGATACTGGAATTTGACAGCTTGGAGCTGACCTTTGATGAGGCCTTGCAGTCATACATACCTCCACATACCTGCATTATAATTGTACCTTTGTGTACACTCTTGTAAGCTGCTTTAGGATTCAGTTTTGGTGAATAGTGGGGTATGTATAAATAAATAAGCAAAATAGCCTGAGCTTGCTACATAATATGCTTAGGGCTCATACTGGAGTTGTGTTTTCATAGAAATTTTAGTTACCCAGAAATAATATCAGACTGGATAGGAGACTGTAATATATTGGTTCATTTTGGGTCCAGAGGGATGGTTTACACTGGTGTGGTAATCAAACTCATAAGTATGCATGTTTCTGAATATTGTCCTCTTAGGTGTCTTCCTGTAACACTTAATATAATATTGCTTAGTTGATGTAATATGCTTTGACATGATCACACAAGGGAAAAGAGAGAACTGCAAGTTGAAGCAATTAGAATTCATGAATCATAGACTATTATAGTGGTGATGGCAAAGCCAAATCAATGGATTTGATACTTTGATGTCTGTGTGTATAGTTGCCAATTAATCCTCATGGTTCAGGATTATTTTTGTTTTAAAAGCAAATGCTGAAATGTTGAGAATGTTGGCTCTTCATTTCATCAAATAGGTTTAAGGAGAAAAACCCATGATGATAGTTGTTCTTTTGTCTTTTGTGACCTTTAAAATCAGCAGCCAGAATATCTGCACGAAGATATAGAAACAAACACAATGGCTGCATTAACACATAATGGTGGACTGGAGTTGCAGAGACCTGAGGTTTCCTTACTGTTGCGTCCAAACGTGTGCAACTGTGGTCCTGTTCGTTGTGCAACCCAAGGTTGTGCCCAGGAGACTCCAATTTGAATCCTCTGTTTGTAGTGAGTTTTGCTGCTCTAAACCAAGGGTCTGCCAAGCCTCCATTCTGTCCAAATGCAGCACTGGAGGCTGCATTCAGCCAGATGAGTTGAGGAAGGAAGCTCCTCCCTCTCTCCTTCAGTGATTGGCTGTGCAGGCTGTCCTTCAAGCAAGAAGGAAGCCCACATAGCCAGTTTTCCCTCCTCTGTGCAGTCTTGCTGACTACAGAGAGGATGTTCTCCCTGTTGTCCGAATGCGGACAGGAGAGTGGAGGGTGGGGTGGGGGAGCAGAACTGCATGTCCATTGGACCTACGGTTCCGTGTGATGTGTGAATGTGGCCAGTGTTTTGACAGTTTGATGAAATTTTAGTTCCAGTTCACTTAACAAACAAACAGACTTACCTGGAACACACTTTCCCCCTTTCCACACTGTTCATAGCAAATGTGAAGAGGATTTGATTAAAAAATTAAATTGATTTATTTGAAATTACTGAATTGTAATAAAATATGCCATAGATTATGATTTTAAAATTCTTTTCCAAACAAGAATGATTAACTTTCTCCAGGTATCCTTAAAATAGCACTACTATTGAAGTACTGTAGGATTGATTTGGATATGACGTTCAGTTAAGAACATAAGAACAGCCCTGCTGGATCAGGCCCAAGGGTTATCTAGTCCAGCATCCTGTTTCACACAGTGGCTCTGTGTCTTTGGAAGCCCACAGGCAACTGCTGAGGGCATGCCCTCTCTCCTGCTGTTGCTCCCTTGCAACTGCTATTTAGGATCATTTTGCCTCTTAGGCTGCTCTACCATGGGGCCGTGTGAGGTGATGGCCTCAGGTAGCAAGTGAGCTGCGGGGTGCTAAGTGGACATCACCCCTCCTGCCGCAGCCACCTATGCCTCCTCTCCACTTCTGTCCCTGCTCTCCTCCCCCCCCTCCCCACCTCCTGACTCATTGCTGGTCTGTTTTTTTGCCACCTCTGTTGTGCCACTGTGCTCCCCCCTTCCAGCACCAAATTTGTCCGCTTTCTCCACAGAAAAGTTGGGTTCAGGAGGGGAGAGACAGCTGGGGAGAGAGGGAGAGCGCATGTGAGAATGCTGATGCAACGGTGGGGGCCAGAGACAGATTGGCTCGTGAAGCTGGATGCGTGCTGCCTGCTCCAGCAAGCGGCAGTGCTGCCTGGAGGAGAGAGTTCATTGCAGAAGGTGATGCTGGCAAGGGGAACAGGGGCAAACTCTGTGCTGAGCCTACCCAGGGGATTGGGTAGGGAGTCAGGGGCAAGGTGGTGTCAGTGCTGGGTTCACCTCAGGGGTGGGCTGGTTAGCGATGTGGTGCAGACAACAGGCAGTGAGTGGGAGGAGAGCAGGTCTTGTGGTAGTGAGCACGAATTATCCCCTTTGCCAAGCAGAGCCCACCCTGGTTTGCATTTGGATGGGAGACTACATGTGTGAGCACTGTGAGATATTCCCCTTCGGGGATTGAGTTGCTCTGGGAAGAGTGCTTATATGCAGAAGGTTCCAAGTTCCCTCTCTGGCATCTCCAGATAGGGCTGGGAGAGTCTCCTGATGGTAACCCTGGAAGAAGCTGCTGCCAGTCTGAGCAGACCATACTGAGCTAGATGGACCTGACTTGCTCTGACTTGGTATAAGGCAGCTTCCTAACACCTCTGGTTAAACCGAAAGAACCTTGAGTTTTTTGTTATTCTTGGAAATGGAATATTTATATTCCACTTCTTAACACAAACAGATTTTCAGTGTGGTTTTCATAGGAAAAGGGATGGGATGGTTTCCTGTCCTAAATGGGATAGTCTCAGTGTGTGAACCTCACACTGTTGCCAAGGGAGCACTGGGGTACCTCTGGAAGCTAGCTTCACCTCAGGTGCTAGAAGCACTCCAGCTCTAGGCAGAAGCCTGAGCTACCCTGAGGCTGCGGCAGCACACCTGCGGCAAGGAGGTTAAGAACATAAGACCAGCCCTGCTGGCTCAGGCCCAAGGCCTGTCAGGTCCGGCATCCTGTTTCACACAGTGGCCCACCAGATGCCTCTGGGGAGCCTACAGGCAAGAGGTATGTGCATGCCCTCTCTCCTGCTGTTGCTCCCCTGCAACTGGCATTGAGAGGCATTGTGCCTCTGAATAGGCTGGGCTGCGCATACAAAGAAGGAGCTGCCTGAGTTACCTTTATTCATCCAGGGCATGGGATTTCCCACAGCAGAGTGGGCACAAAGGGAGCTGGTCTGGAGAAATCTGGGCTATATCCTGCTTTAACTATCCCTGTAATGTGGGATGCTGAGCTTCTGTGTAGATGCTGATGCCAGAGAGGAAATGGGCTGTGTTTAGGAATGAAAGACAACTGCGGTGTCAGCAGTGATCCCTCTAATTTTTTTCATCTCTGGCGGAATGAGTTTTGTTCTGGGAGGCAGTATCAAGGTAGTGGGTGCACACATGCATTCAGAATGGGGCCTTCCTGATTCAACCTGAGCATGATCTAAAACAGGGCTGCTCAACTCTGGTCCTCCTGAAGATGTTGGCCTACAACTCCCATAATCCCTGACTATTGGCCACGGTGTCTGGGGATTATGGGAGCTGTAGTCCAAAAACAGCTGGGGGGCCTGAGTTGAGCAGGTCTGATCTAAAATGAACTGAACGGACATCCAGAAACTTGTGAATGCGCAAACGTGTGCATGCCTTAGAGGAAACAGTGGGTGTCAGGGTGATGTTATGAACCTGCTACTGTCAGTCAATGAAGATGTTTTATCCAGCACCAGAAGCTTTTTTTCTCCTTTAACAGACCTCAGGTATGATGGCTCAGAACCCCTTTGATGTGGAATTCTCCTCCTGTCAGGAGGGCAATCCCGATAAATTGTCCACGTCAGAATATTTCTGTTTCTCGCCAAGGAAATACATCCTGGGCCTGCTCAGATTTCAAAAGTTGCTTCATATAATTTTTTGCTGTTCCTTCAACTTTAGTCTAGGGCTGATATAGCTAAAATATTTGGTACATTTATAACTAGGGGAGGAAAAGGAATCTCCTGTATCCAGCAGCCTGGCTTACAGGGATAGTTCTGGCATCTGTGAATGCTAAGGCTCTAGTATATTTCTTGGTAAAGGTGATTATGTGCATGTATGATAGAAGTGAGAGGCCCCATATCTTGGTGGTACAGCACATGCTTTGCACGCAGGTTCAGTACCTGGCATTTCTAATTTAATGGATCTCAACTACCAGGGCTAGGAAAAGTCCTCTGCCTGAGATCTTGGGGAGTAACTGCAAGCCACTGAAGGCACTTAGGATAGATGGGCTGAGGATTTGATTCTGTATAAGACAGCTACATCTGTATATAACTGTTCCTTTGGAATTCAATTGTCACATGGAAAACTGATATATTATGTGGATTGATTATGCTCTTGTAAATAAATGTTGATATTTTGTAAGTTTCCTGGAAAAGGAAAAAAGAAATTTCCTAACAAAGCAAGTAGGAAAACTGTATGCAAACAATGATTTTGACAAAGGCAGGCTGTACTTTAAATATGTCCAGATAGTTGTTGGGTATGATGTGATGATGACTTTCATACTTACTGTCTTTTAATTATTTTTAACTCCAGAAAATCATTAAAGGGGGTAAAAGTCCTCAGTACAAAGAGAAACGTTTCAGAGAGATCCGTGCTGATACTCCTGGTCCTGGAACGTATTGCCAACCTCCTTCAATAGGTCTAGAAGTCAGTTGGGCAAAAAGAACCTCTAAAGTCCCTGCGGCACAGGTATGTCAACATAAAAAGAGATGGATATACAGTATACTGAGTGGGCAACTCTGCTATGTCTGGACCTATGAGGCACGTTTGATCACAGATTGTTAACCCATTCTGTGTCACCACTGCTATATCCACCTCAGTTGTACCTCTCAGACTGCTAAATTTCTATTGCTTCAGGCTATTATAAAAGGTTATTAGAGCCATGTACGCACTATAGCTATTGCTCTGAAAAATTTAGGTAGGCAAGCAATTTCCATTTTTGTTACATACCTCCCTTCCAGCTTCCTGGACTTCCATCTTCCTTTATTCCTTTCACTGCAAATTGCAAGATTTTGGAGATACAAAGTTTACCTTTTACTTCTCAGCCCAGGTTATATCACAGTTAAATCAAAAGCATAGAAGTCTTGTACTCCCCATAGGTGTTTTTGTAAAGAATTCCCTGTAGATTTATGCCAAAGTTTTATGCCAAGTTTGCTAATTATATTTTTGGTTTTGCTGACTGGATCAATGTTTTGATCTCGGCACTGCTGGTTTCCTCTTGAAAAGATGTGGATGGTTCCTTGGATGTTGGTTGGTGCATAAAAATATATCTACTCTACATTGTCCCCAAATAGGGACAAGTATGGATTAGCTTCATGAACACAGTAGGATTTCTTTCTTTTTTGGAGTAGTGCTCCAGGTGCCGCATTTCCAGCTGCTTTTGATAGTCAGGGGAGTGAGGAGATTGCAGCCTCAGTGTGGAGGGACATGGACTATCTAAATGTCTTCTTCCAGTGCTGGCCACACCTGACCTTGGGAGCTAGATTGGAGTGCGCCTTGGCCATCTTTCCTCCTCCTACTGGCCCTCCGACCTGCTTCAGCTTTTAAAAGAGCTAGCTTCCTCTGTGTCTGCTCAACAAGCTTGGAGTCCTATGGTCTTTCCTCTTCATGTAATTTTAAAATGTTTTTTTTTTAAAAAAATAATATTTTTATCCTTCCGTTCTTCCAAAGAGTGCCCCCCGCCCCAATCTGCATAGTAACCCTATGAAGTTGGTTAGATTGTGAAATAGCAAATGAGCCAAGGCCACCCCGTGAGCTTCATGGCTGAGTAGGGAATTGAACCCGGGTCTCTCTGATCGTTGCTTGGCATTGCAACCACTACAACACACTAGCTGTCAAAGTTCCAGCACTGCCTGGAATTCTTGGCTTGTTATTAGCTGCAGCTGTACATACTGTGGTTGCTCTCAAATCATGGAAGGTTGCTACTTCCTGCTTCCCTTCCAAAGGCCTGCTTCCGTATTTGGGTGGATTCTTGCCTCACTCAGGATTTCATCTTGTCCTTACCAAGGCTCTGTCTCTGACCTCTCTGTGGTAGATTATCCCTTTATCTGATTCAATACTGCCCATAGCCCACTATCTTGCTGTTCAGCTTTGTGCTCTTTCCTTGACCTGAAGTCTGCTGACTCAGTAGTTTTTTATGTTATTATTTGCTCCTCCCATCCCCATCTCTGGCTTACTCTATCCATCAGATTTCTTCATTTGTTCTCTCATGCAACGTCTGAAGGAGAATTCAAACGAACAGACAAAACAACCTGGTTGCCTATGTTAATTATAAATGAATCCTCTCCTTCCCATCTGTTGTATATTTGGCCAAGAAACTGTAGCTGATCTATTCCAATTCTAAGAATCCTCGTTGCTTCTTCTCTAGGATTGATGTCTTCCTAAGCCCTACCCTTCCTTGCTCTCTTCTCAAGTCTTGATTTCCTATTTCTTTGCCAAAATTGAAACGATCTGCTCTGAGGTCTCTTCTCCCCTCTTTCAGATCTTCCTTCATTTCCAAGCTCAGTATGTTCAAGACTAAATTTATCTTTCCTTCTGAGTGCACTTCTCACCTCATACTCTCTCCTTTTCCATTGATAACATAACCATCCATCCTGCTGAACAGGCATGAAGACTTGGTTTTGTCTTTGATTCCCCTCCCCCCAACTTTGTTGCCAAATCATGTTGCTTCTTCCTTCAGTGTTGTAAGACTATAGCTCAATCTTGTTGCACCAAACATGTCATGGGCCTCCTTAAATTAGGGATGTGCATGAAGTGACATTTGTGCACAGGTTCAGTGCTCTGAGGCTCTAGGAGGAGCGGCGAAAAGCGGCACCTTTAAAAGGGAGTACAGCAGGTCCTTACCTGCTCTCCACTGCTCCATGAAGCTTCCTGCTATGGTGACGCTCCCCGCAACAGCCCATGCATGGCAGCAACATGGCACTGACACGCTTATTTTTTCATTCATTCATTCATTCATTCATTCATTCATTCATTCATTCAGTTTTTATACCGCCCTTCCAAAAATGGCTCTGGGCAGTTTACATAGAGCAATAACAAACCACCCCGACATGGCCACACATACCCCCGCCAGTGATGCCTCGGAGCACCAAACTGGTTCGGTACCAAACCCGTGCACGAACTTCGCTTCATGCACATAAGCTACCATAAATCCTTTCACTGGCTGCCTGCCTGCTTCTGGATCCAGCCCAAGCTCCTTGTCTTTGTCTTCAAAACGCACCATGGCCTTGTCTCTGCTTATTTCTCAAGTCTCATAGCCCATTATCACATCTACTCATGACCTTTACTTCTCCAGCTCTACTACCCTCTGGATCTGAAACTGTCCTCCTCTTTCAAATGACTCTGCCCTTTATCTTCCCTCCAGGACACTCAGGGGTGGTGTAGGGTATTGTGGCACCTAAGGCAAGGTGCCAAATGCTACTTTGCCCCACAGCACTGGAGGGGGCCATCCCCCTTTCAAAACTGACTATTACAAGCTTAAAGGTGGCAAGGAGGGAAGGTTGCTAGCAGCCTTTCTGATGCTTCTTGCAAGCTTTTCTGAGGAGAAGAGGGCAGCCTTTTTTGCAGGCTCCTTGCAAAGTCCTTGCCCCCTCTTCAGTACTGAAGAGGGGGCATCTTACTGGCTCCCCAATCCATTGCCTGAGGTGATTGCCTCACCATGCTGCATTCAAGGGCCACCCCTGAGGACACCTGTGTGATGCTTACTCTCACTTCCTTCAAATCCCTCCTCAAATCGCCTTTCCATGAAACCTTTGGCACAACCCCCTGGTCCCCATATCTTACTGCAACTAAGTCAATGTAGGTATAAGTGAAGTAATCCCTCCTGTTTACCCTGCCTACACTTTGCTTCCCTTCCTCTGTCTCCTCTGTGTCTCTTTCTAGATGATGAGCCCTTTGGGGGTAGGCACCTGCCCTTTCATCTATTTTAAAGCGCCATTTACATGAATGGTGCTTCATTCATTCATTCATTTCATTCATTCATTCATTCATTCATATAATAAAGGTGGAATGCAGTGTAGGAAAGTTGCTGATATGAATAGTACACGTCCCGTCCCCCCCATATTTATAGTCAAATCCTTGTATATCTCATTGTGCTCTCTTGAATGCATTCCATGTGGGCATTCCATTCAAGAGAAGGCTTGAACCTGGGAGCTGTTTCTGACACGTTGCCTTCCACTGATCTTCTCCCTGAGTCAGATGCATATATTTTGTCTCTCACAGTCCACTTTCAGGACTTGCAGGGGTGCGCCCATTCTTTGGAAACATTTTGGGAAGTATGCCCCCCAGTAAAGCTGTGGGTAAATGCAATTGCTCATGACCAGCGGTTTAGTGTTGGACCTGAGCAATGTGGTGCATTCTGAAATTTATTTCCCAAATTGCTTCAAGGAAGAAGTGTGCTGTATAATGTGGACAGCAGCCTGTTTTGTCAGCCCACTGAATCCTGCTCGAAGGAAACCAGCCAAGCAGAAAATCGAGATGCTCGTTTGCTTTGAATAAAGAAGTGACATCTGCCGAGAACCACAGCTGGACCTGTTTCATCTGCACAAATCAAGACCCTTAGCCAAACATTTTAATGTTTTCTTTACAAAAGCATTGTGGGAGTAGTCTTATGTAAAAATATACATAAGTTATAAGAAGCTCTGTGGGTGATACTGAAGTTTTCCAGACTATCAGGCAACACAGCTAGGAGAGATAATCAGTGGTGGAAAGGTATTTAGACTGTCTTCAAAAAGGTTATGGCTCACTTGTGGTACTCAGACCTTTTACTGAACATATTTTGGCTAACATATTTTTATACCACCCACAACTTGAGTCTGTGGGCAGTTAGACCAACCATTTTACTTATTAATGTGATCATGATATGTGGCCTCAGAGAATGGGTGTGGAGCCCCAACTGGAAACACTTTATTTCCAGAGATTCTCTTATTTGGGCAATCCAATCCAGTCATCTCAGGGCTTTCAGAAATCGTTGCAGGTCCTTTTAAGATCTTCCCTCCACAAGTTTCTCTTACTTGTTTCTATCCAGCCACCAGTCTTCTCTTGCCACTGACAGCTGGTTCTGTGTTCCCCGCTTCTGATCTTTGGCTGTGTTGCTCCAAGGGGTAAGCCAAGCTGCCTCCCTCTCACTCTGTGGCTTCCCCTTGGCATCTTTTCAGCAAATGTGAGGCTCCTGGCCCTGCTTGAAGGCTTCTCGGGTCTCTGGCTAGCCTCTGCTCTCCCTGATTCCAAAGCATCTTCCTCTACTGTGCCTGCCCCAGCAGGTGAAGAGACACCTTTGGCTAGCAGTGTTGGGTGGAAGCTGTGTTCCCTTGTCAATTGTAAGGAGTCAGTTACTTGTAGGCTTTCTTACACATATTCTTTAAGGAAGGGTGATGTTATTCCTATACATCGTGAGCTGCCCAGGACATCAGTAGTTGATCTCATCTTACATCATGTTGTTAAGACAAATGTGCTACAATTGCAATTTAAGGCGTATTGCATTTGTTTTTACAGAGACTTGCAGGACGTATCAAAACCCTCCGAAAGTCAGAAGCTCCCTCTATTCCTGCCCGTGGGCAAGGATATGGTTATGAAGAGACTGAGGATGGCACTCTTGTAAAACATATCCCTCCGGCAACAGACAACACATTGGGTCCGGCATACTACAAGACAGAAAATGTGAGTAATCTTCAAATCCTTGCATTATTCTTCACGTGTATCCAGAATAAAAGTTAGACACAGCGTCATGAGATGTTTCCTCTTAAAGCTTAATCCTGCAATTCATTGCACTGAGAAAGACAGCTGGGGATAAGGAGTGCCAGGCCAGTTCTATCAGTAGTGTGTGACGTTGCACCTCCATAATGTCAACGTTATCGACTACAAGCAAACTTGAACTGGGGGCTTTGTCACGGGATCTTGACTGAACTGAAGTCCTGCTCTTTGAGCTGTGTACTTGTGTCGAAAAGCATAGGCCTGCTTGTGCCCAGGTAGCTTTACAGCACAATTTTCTGCATGTTGACTCCAATTTAAACCCACTGTGTTCAATAGGGCTTCCTCCCTAGTATGTGTGTTTTAAAATTGTAGCCTTGGTGCCTCTTTGGCTTTCTCACTATAACTGGTTGGCATTTTCCCATCATGAAAACATAAGAGCCCTCCATCAACTTTTGTATTCTTGCAGCAGTTTTTTCTTTGCAACGGAATCCCTCATGCACAGCTCACAGACTAGGGATGTGCATGAACCAAAGTTCGTGCATTGGTTTGGCGATGCACCACTTCGGGTGAGATCCGAACCAGTTTGGCGCCGTAGGGAGGGGAGCGGCGACTGGGATCTTTAGAGCAGGTCTTTATCTTCTCTCTGCCACCGCATGCAGCTTCCTGCTGAGGCGATGCTTGTCTCAAGAATCCATGCGCGACGCCGGCATGCCCATGGCGCATGTGCGGATGCCATGTGTGTGCCAATGCCATGCATAGGTTCTTGGGACAAGTGCAGCTGCAGCAGGAAGCTGCATGCGGCGGCAGTGGCAGGCTTCTCCGTCACCGCATGCAGGTTCCTGCTGCGGCTGCACTTGAGGACCTGCTCTCCTCTTAAAAAAATAAATAAATTATATTTATATATATCCTGCTCACCGTTCCCCTCCCCACAGTGCCGAACAAGTGCACAAAACTTGGCTTAATTAATGTTTTAACCTTTTTTTGGTTTTGTTTTGTTGTAAACCACCCAGACACGTACGTTTTAGGCAGTGTAAAAATATGTTGAATAAATAAATAAAATGATTCATTTGCTAACTATCACTGTTCTTTAAAAAATTGCTAATGCATACTTCATAGCCTTATAATGTAATCTTCAACACTTCTCCTTTTCCACTCAGATAATCTAGCATAACGTTTTGTCTTGACTCTTATTCCGGTGGTGTCTTTCAAATAAAGAAAGAATGGCGTGGAAAGTACATTTGCAATGTTGCTTGTAGGAAGGTGCGTGGAGATTCTGAGGCATGCTCAAGTAATCCATATCATTTTCAAGCACCTCATCTTTAATAATGATGAACAATAATGTAGAATTTGCAATTAACTAAAATAAATATGAAATCAACAGAACACTAAGCCAGAATGTATTTCCTAGAAGTGTTTTTTGGTTGGTACATTAGGGGGCAGCAGAGTCATTAAATTTAATTACTTTTGTCTTTTGAAGGCATGGAATGCATTTGCTCTACCCTAGTTGACTTATTTTATTAAATGCAGGGAATGAAAAATCAAATATTTAAGATTTTTGGAAAATTTTAAATCATTTATTCTGTACTGCAAAAGTAACAGATGATTCAACAGAAGAATAAATAACTTGTTTGAATTTATGAATTATGTACAGTACTGAGCTTGATTATGAACGACCTTTTTAATAGTTCTTGCTGATCATAGAATATCTTAAGTTAGTTATAAGTTTATTCGGTCATTGACCAGCAAATCTTAATTAAAATATTTATCCTGCCTTTTGAAGCCAAAAGGACTTTAGTCCAATTTTAGAGGTATACTTAAAGAAACTTTGAAACATAATATACACAGCAATCAATCAATCAATCAATCAATGAAATAAACTAGCAGTAAACAAAGGCAAGACATCAACATAGAAATGTGGTAAAATAGCCAGGAAGGAGGATCTCCTTAAACTCAGAGTGCTGAGAAAGCTCTCTGAAAAAGCAGAACTTTGCCTGGTGTCAAAACACTAGCAAGAGGAGCAGAAAGCTGTATTGTCTTGTACTAACAAAATAAGACTCTTAGCAAAGAATGCAGAATTATGAAGTGATGCTTATTATATTCTAAGATACATGTTGCAGCATGTAATCATAGGTAAAAACAAATGTCCTTGATGATGTCCAACACAGGCAACTTTTAAGCAAGAAGTAAGGACGGAGGAAGCAAATACTACTTTCCCATCTGTAGAGGCAGAGGGGAAGACCTATACAAATATGCATACGTCGAATATTTACAAGAAGTAAGAAGATGGGTTCTGCAGGGTGTGTGCTATGTTTGTTTTCTTGCCTGAGAGCGTAATAGACTACATCCGCAGAAAGTGTTTCCTCCATTGGAAGAAAAAAGAGCTGTTTCCTCCATTGGAAGAAAAAACATATGTGGAGAACTGGGGGTGCAGCCTTTCTTCACAAAGATGACTAGAGGAACAAGTTTCTAGTTTGCCTCATTATAGGAGATGAAGAGATCCTAAACAGAACACCGGAAACACTGTAGCAAAGAGAGCAGCGGGAGGAGACTGAAAGAGGAAGTTAAGGTCTGTAAGGGAGGAGGAAACTGTATGGAAGCGAGAGGAGCAGGAAAATTGGACCACTGGAACGAAGAAATTGCTTTCAGTATCTTTCCAGTCATAGTGGCTTTTAGTATCCTGAGCGAAGATAAGAACATAAGAACAGCCCTGCTGGATTAGGCCCAGGACCCATCCAGCATCCTGTTTCACACTTTGGCCCACCAGATTCCACTAAGAAGCCCACAGGCAAGAGCTGAGGGGATGCCCTCTCTCCTGCTGTTGCTCCCCTGCAACTGGTATTTAGAGACTTCTTGCCTCTTTGGCTGGAGGTGTCCTATAGTCCTTAGATCAGTAGCCATTGATAGACTTTTCTTCCATGAATGTATCCAACCTTCTTAAAGCCATCCAGGCTGTTGGCTATAACTACATCTTGTAGCAGAGAATTCCATAGGTTAATTATGCGTTTGTGAAGAAGTACTTCCTTTTGCCAGTCCTAAATTTCTTGGCAATCAGTTTCATGAAATGACCCCTGGCTCTAGTGTTATGTGAGAGGGAGAAAGATTTCTCTCCATCAACATTCTCCACACTATGCATGATTTTATAGACCTCTATTATGTCTCCTCTCAGTCATCTTTTTTCTAAACTAAAAAACCCCAGGTGTTGTAGCCTTGCCTTGTAAGGAAGGCACCCTAGGCCCCTGATCATCTTGGTTGCCCTCTTCTGCACCATCTCCAGTTCTGTAATGCCCTTTCTGAGGTATGGTGACCAGAACTGTATAAGGACATTATAAAATTAGCAGTTTTATTTTCAATCCCCTTCCTAATTATTCCAAGCATGGAATTGGCCTTTTTCACAGCTGCTTTACATTGAGTTGATGCTTTGAATGAGCTGTCCTCCATGACCCCAAGAACGCTCTACTGGTCAGTCACCAACAGCTCAGACCACATAAGCGTATATGTGAAGTTGGGGTTTTTTGCCCCAATATGCATCACCTTACACTTGCTAACATTGAACCGCATTTGCCACTTTGTGGAGGTTATGGACAGCATTCAATTTTGGTGGGTGTTTGATCTAAAATGGACAGGGGGGCCTGAGCAGAGCCATTGTGACCCAAGAAAAGCCACGTTTGTGCTGAGAACAGCTGCTATTATCGGGCTCTCAGTGTATGGCCTTCACTAAACCCCTCCCAGTCAAAACAAAATTGGTCATGACAATGAGATCATTGGTCTCTGACTTGGCAGTGGAAGGGGGTAAAGTGAGAGTGAAAAACAGAAGGAATAGACAAGCCTTTTTGGTGAGTCTGCAGCGAAGTAATTGTGCTGCAGGCATAGAGAAAAGCCTTTGTTGGCTGGCACACCTCTCCCCCTCAGGAGTGTCATACACATTACATGGCTGACTCCCCCAGTTTGGAGAGATCCTTTGGAAGCTCCTCACAGTCTCTTTTGGATTTCACTACCCTAAATAGTTTGGTGTCATCTGCGAATCGGGCCACCTAGCTGCTTACCCCAACTTCTAAATCATTTATGAATACATTAAAAAGCACTGATCCCAGTACAGATTCCTGGGGGATCCCACTTCTTACTTCCCTCCATTTAGAGAACTGTTCATTTATACCTACTCTCTGTTTGTCCTTCAACCAGTTACCAATCCACAAATGAACCTGTCCCCTTATCCCATGACTGCTAAGTTTTCTCAAGAGTTTTTGATGAGGAATTTTGTCGCAAGCTTTTCGGAGGTCCAAGTATAGTATGTCAACTGGATCACCTTTATCCAAATGCCTGTTAATGCTCTAGGACAGGGGTTGGGAACCTTGGCTCTCCAGCTGTTGTTGAACTACAACTCCCATCATCCCCAGCCACAAATATTGTGGCTGGGGATGGTGGGAGTTGTAGTTCAAAAACAGCTGGAGGGCCAAGGTTCCCCACCCCTGCTCTTGGAGAACTCCAAAAGGTTTGTGAGGCAAGATTTACCTTTGCAGAAGCCATGCTGGTTCTCCTTCAGCAGGGCCTCTTCTATATCAGTGTTTCTCAACGTTTTTGGAGTCATGGACCAGTACATTATTCATGTGCAGGTCCCTGGACCAACAGTTACTAAGGGGGTTGCCCCCTCCAGCCCCCCCCCCCAAAAAAACCCAGTTTCGGTCACCTCTCCGAGCTCATTTCCAGGCAGCCCTTGCTGCTGGATAATGTTCATTTCGAGGAAGTGAAATGAATGTTATCCAACAGCAAGGGCTGCCTGGAAGTGAGCTCCGGAGAGCTCCTGGTGGTTCCCGCCGGCCCCCAATTTTTGGGGAGTTGTGGTGGTTTTTATTAGTGATGCCTCGCGGGCCAGCACTGGTCCATGGACCGGTGGTTGAGAAACACTGTCTATATGATTGACAATTTTATCCTTGAGAATGCTTGTCATCAGTTTGCCTGGAATAAACATTAAGCTTACCAGCCTGTAATTTCCCAGATCCCCCATGGATCCCTTTTTGAAAATTGGTGTTACATTTGCTACTTTCCAGTCCTCTGGTACAGAGCCTGATTGTTGGGATAAGTTATATATTTTTGCAAGGAGGTTGGTAATTTCATATTTGAATTCTTTAAGGTCTCTTGGGTGAATGCCATCTGGCCCTGGCAATTTGTTAATTTTTCCAGACAGTTTAGAATGTCACCTATTCTCTTGTCACCTCTGTCTGACTTAGTTCTTTAGCCTCTGTCCCCGAGAAGCTCGGTCAGGCTCAAATATATGCTCAGTCTCCTCTGCTGTGAAGACTGGTGCAAAGAACTCATTTAGCTTCTTTGCAGTCTCCATATCATCCTTAATAATCTCTTTCACTCTCTCATCTTCTAAAGGTTCAACCAGCTCCCTGGCAGTTTTCCTGCTTCTGATGTATTTAAAGAAGTTTTTTCTTATTCCCCTTGATGCTTTTAGCTAAATGTTCCTCAAACTCTTTTTCACCTTCCTTATTGTCTCCTTGCATTTCTTCTGCCGGAGTTTGTGTTCCTTTCTGTTCTCTTCATTTGGACAGGCCTTCTAATTTTGTAAGGAAGTCTTTTTTTTTTCCCCCTTTATAGCTTCCTTGACTTTACTTGTTAGCCATGCTGGCATCTGAATGGAAGGCATCTAAAAAGCCAATGTGAATGCACAAAAGACTTAGTCTGGGGCACAGGATTTACTTCCAAGGGCCTAGCTCTATTTTGAAGTTGTGGAGAAAGATGAATAACAGACAAGCATAGAGCAGCAAAACATTGAGGTGCACATATTAAAGCTGCTATTGAAAGAAGGATTGTGGTAGATGTACTTCAGTTACAAATAGTGACTGATATCTTCTGCAGCACGATGAGGATGGAAGAAGGGCTCCAGCCTTTCAGAGTGCCAGCTGAAGCCTCACTCCACAGCCCAGAGCGGGGAGTGATATTCAGTTCCTGTCCTGCCACCAAAAGCCATCTTCACTGCCGGGAATATATCCCTGAGGGTTGTGCTGCCCTTGGGAAAGGACTAACTTTCATGAGGCAAGGTGAGGCAGTTGCCTTAGGCAGCAGACTATTGAGGCAGCAGCAAGATGGCAAGCTGTACCCCGCTGTCCCCATTGGAGCAGCTCTTTGGGACTGATCTGGCCCTTGCAACTTTGCAAGAAATACATTTCCTCACATTCCTTGTAGAGCTTGCCAGAAGCACAAAGAGAGAAAAGGCGGCTGCTGGCGATTTCCCCTTCTCCCTGTCTGCTCATGCATTTTTCTCAGCTTGCAGAGTTGGTTTTGGAAGGGGGTTGTCCCCCACCAGGAGCACGGGGGAAGGCAGCATTTTGTGCTTTTCCTCTGGCACCTTAATACCCTGGGCTGTCCCTACTTCAGGACATATTCCTGGTAGCAAGAGGGGCTTTTGGGGGAAGAGGAGAGGAGCAAAAATCACTTCCCTTCCCCTCCACCTGTGCTGGGCTGTGGAGCATGTTCTTGCTGCTCTTTGAGGGTAGAGTCCTTCTGCCCTCGAAGCACTGTGGAAGGTGTGGGCCACTATCATTATTCTGATTGAAACAGAAGCATATGGAGTTTTTTGTTTTAGTTTTGGAGGATTTTTTTTTTAGTCACAATCTGCATGCATTTGGTTCTGAAGATAATTACAAAGAAGTACCTTGCAGCTGGGTGCCTTTATAATACAAGACAGTTCAGAGCGACACAGAGCTTCTTCACAAGCATTTGGAGCTGTGGTAAATACCTCTTTCCACTAGAGACAACATGGGATGTAAACTCAAATCTGCTTTTTCCATGTTAGGCATTCATGCTAAGAGCAGTGACACTGATAAATTCGATTATGCTGGGCACATGCTGGGAACTACCTGTGTGCTGCAGCACTGAAAGACAGGCCATTAGTGCCAGAATTAATGCACTCTGGGACTTTTAATTCTTCATGGAATCTATTTCCATATTTAATTACGGGAAAGTCGTAGAGAAAAAGTTACAAAGCACCTTCATCCATTTTTATTGTCAACGGGAGTGGCGATTAGTAATTCTTCAAGTTATATTGCAATGTTCACTTAAAATAATGCACCTCCTTGCTGAGTTTGCT
The DNA here is from genome assembly GCF_027244095.1 of Hemicordylus capensis. Lineage (NCBI taxonomy): Eukaryota > Metazoa > Chordata > Lepidosauria > Squamata > Cordylidae > Hemicordylus > Hemicordylus capensis. Next base: position 30,121,819 of record NC_069661.1, on the reverse strand, counting down.
TCAATTAAACCATATTTTATTTGCTAATGACATAGCAAGTTGACAGCGACCTTGAAGTTGGTATAGTCAACACTTCTTGGCAAAAAGAACCCGGTGATTTAGAGTTAAGAATGCATCCATTTATTCTTCAGTCTGTCCATGATTTTAAAAGGTTTTTTAATTCCATGATAGATGGGGTATTTTACCTGAGTAATGCACAGGTTAGTGAGTTAAGTAGCAGTCAGTTTATATTATTTTTAATGTACAGCTTAAGCCATATGTGAAAAAGGGAAGTAATTTTATTCAAGTCTATTGCCTTTGAAAAAGAATGGCCTGTTGTTGGAGCGCCTTTAAAATTGATTTCAGAGCTGAATAGCTAAAATGTTCCTTGTAAATGTTAAAAGGTATGCCATGAATGCTTATAAACATTTAGCTATTGGGTTTGTGTTATGTTTTGAAATAACTTCACATCTTTTTGCTATTCTCTGGTAGAATATGAGGGAGAAAAAATCTTCAGAGCAAGCCTTCCAAATTCTCAAATATTATCTACCTGTTCTGATTAATTATTTGTTTTATAAAAGCTACAACATTATCATCCAGCAACTAAAAGCAGGGTAAAGAAAATAATATATAATTTACAAACATTTCTGATCAGAATATGCTGTAACATGTACATGTAGAACAGCGGATGTGTCCCAAAGTTGCATTTTTCTAATTAAATTGGTGCATAATGAAATACTCTTGTAATTGGGACTTCAGAAGATCTTGGTAGAAAAGAGAGAAGCGAATGACAGTCCTTGCAAATATTAACGTTCTATCTATCTATCTATCTATCTATCTATCTATCTATCTATTTGATTTCTATACTGCCCTTCCAAAAATGGTTCAGGGCGGTTTACATTAAAAACAATACTAAAATCAATTAACTGTTAAAATCAAAAACTATAAAAACAACATAAAACCATTATTAAAACAATTAAAATAGTTTTTAAAACCCTGGAAAACCAGGCCAAATCTTTACAGTTTAAAAACCCTGGAAGGTCAGGCCAAACAGATAGGTCTTAAGGGCTCTCTGGAAAGCCAATAATGAATTCAGATTACGGATTTCTGCTGGGAGTGCATTCCACAGCCCAGGAGCAGCCACAGAGACGGCCTACCTCTGAGTCGCCACCAGACGTGTTGGTGGCAGCCGAATGAATAATAGGGCAGTTTATAAATGTAATAAATAAATAATAAATAAATATTATTCACATCTGCACATTTATGTCATCACAGTAGTCTGTATGCATCCACATATACCAAAAAGGGAATATGAAAAGGCCCACGATTTGCAGTGTCTTGTGAGCTTGCAGTGATTCGAGCCTACTGTTCACACCTTGCTACTTTTTCTCTCCCTCTTAAAAATGCAGCAAAGAGGGTTGTTTGAGGTTCAGTCTAATACTACATATTACTAAATCGTGCTAGGCCAGTGATCTTAGCTTCCAAATATAAAGGTTCTGTCTTCATTCTTGTCTAATCTAAGGATAATTTTGAGACAACTGCCAACAGAGACAGGAAGGCCACTATCCCACATCCTGCCCCATCTGCCTATTGCTTCTTTCAGTCAAGAATATGTACTAGCTCTTTAAATAATCTCCCTGACTCTCTTGCCATATGCATGCATCTTCTAATCCAGGGGAGAGGCAAATATCGGAAATATCAGAAATATCTTCTACGAAGAGAGCTGGTCTTGTGTCCCCTTAAGCTAAGCAGGGTCTGCCCTGGTTGCATATGAAAGAGAGACTAGAAGTGTGGGCACTGTAAGCTATTCCCTTCAGGGGATGGAGCTGCTCTGGGAAGAGCATCTAGGCTCCAAGTTCCTTCCCTGGCATCTCCAAGATAGGGCTGAGAGAGATCCCTGCCTGCAACCTTGGAGAAGCCGCTGCCAGTCTATGTAGACAATACTGAGCAAAATTGACCTATGGTCTGACTCAGTATATGGCAGCTTCCTATGTCCTTATGTCCTTGGAAGAAACTTTGCGGTAGAAAGATCAATCTCCCGAAGAGCTGCCCATCTCCCACAGTTGGAAAAGATACTTTTAGTGTCGTGAATTTTGTTGATTTTAGATCTTTTTTGACACATATATAGATCTTTCTTCATTCTACCTGGGGGAAATAAGGTAAGCCTAGCTGAGACTGAGCTCCAGAATTGCTTGTGTATCTTTTGTTTTTCTAGATAGTAAAATATGTGTATTTTTAGTTTTGGACTGTGGATGTACTAGTCATTAGCTTTTTTCCTTTATTATTAAATTATTTTACATACCAAAAATGTTCTCAAAAGTGGTTCACATAGTAAGGGAAATAAGAAAATGGTTCCCTGCACAGAGGGGCTCACAATTTGAACAGAAACACAACGGACACAGCAACATCCACTGGAGGAACATTATGGTGGATTGAACAGGGACAATTGCTCTCCCCCGCTAATATAAGAAAGCCAGTACTATAACAAGTGGCTCTCTGTCCATTTAGCAGGGGTTAGGCAGCAGTACACATCAGATTTAAAAAAGAAGTTATAATCTGTTCCTAGTCAACCAAGCTTCATACCTGATTTGACAATTAATCAATGTGCTCCGTAAGGAGAAGGCATTTTAATTCACTATCAACTTCCATTTGTTAAATGAGGTAAATTTAAATATACTTTCAGTCACTTCTAATTCTGAAGTCCATTGCTGGATGTATTGTTGGAATAGTCTTCTCTGTATACACAAGAAACCCAAGTTGATAAATTTAAAATGTCTATAGGACATTTCCCTTAATTGCTACCAGGCATATCATTTTAGCCACATTAAGGCACTTTGTCCAATATTCTCCTTATTAACATGACAATAGTATGAAGGATCATTTGAGTACACAATGGCAAATGTTTGCGTATAGCTGACTACATTTGGCCTCACTGAGGTGGTCAGTCTGTGTCTGGGCTGTTCTGCTGCAGCTCACGAATGCATGTTTCTCCATGCAACGACATAATCATGTGCAAAACGGGAATCATGCATATAAATAGGGGTTCACAATTTTTGGCTAGTCTTAGTAGCCAAGTCAAAGATTGTGATTACCAGGATCCTGCCCCTTCCCTTGTCTCTAACCTTGTATTGCACTTCTATGCAAACCTGCATTTGATTTGGAACTGTCTCCAGCTCTAAGACTGGAGCTGCAAAGGATGGTGGGGGCTATTGGCTTGACCTTGCACTGCCAATTCTCTTCAGCCATGCAGCAACCAAAAAGGCCATCAGTTGGTGAGAGTGGCGAGGATGGTAGGTGCATTCTCTGCAGTTGTGGAGCTGCTGAGAATAGTAGGGGCCTTTCAGTTTGGCACTCTGCTCCAGGTGACTTGACAACACAGCTATCAAGAGTGCTGCCCCCACCTTTTTTAGCTGTGCAGTTGGTGAGAGTGTCTGGTGGTGCTTCTTGGCTTGGGCCTGCACTGCTTAAGTGCTTCAAGTACTCTTTTTAGGTGTAGAGCTGACATGGGTGCTGGGGCCCCATTATTTGCACCTGTGCTGTCCAGGGGCCCAAAGGGCCTCAGCAACATAGTGCTCAAGGAACCCACTGCCATCTTCTTCAGCTAAAGAGTCGGTGAGGAGAAGTCGTTATTTGTCTTCAAGGTAGATATACTTTGTTATATTAGGAACATATCGGGCTGGTGAGTTTGGAGCTGGTTAGGGGTAGTGGGGACAGGATTTCAGAGGGAATTCCCAGCATTTTGAGGGTTTAGCATTTTAAGGTAAAGAAAATTTAAGGATGATTCCTTCTGGTATTATTTCTGTATGATAAGCAAGCTCCAATTATCCTCATGCAATGGAGGCACTTAATTTTTTAGATATTGCATTGCCACAAGACACAATGTGAAAATACGACCATATTATTTTTTAATATGGCTGGATATGCATACCACTGATTTCTACAGCTGTAATGGTCTATAAAGTTATGGCTGAGATGTCTTATCTTGGACCTATATACAACTTGGCATAATTGATGGAAGGCTATTAAAGTCTATACCATGGTAACAGTACTCAAAATTTAAGGATCTACTTGGATAGTGTCTTTTTCGTCCATAGAAGTGGTGGGGAGTCTCCCTCTAGGATTCTCAGCATTTTAAAAAGTGGTTTTTAATGGTCAGGATGACCGTATTTGCAGCTATGATTACCTTTGCAAATGTATTTATTAACATTACTTTCAAGAACCACTGGATGGTGCTCTAGTCCCATTACTGTGAAATATTAGAGATAGTGGCCTTTAAGACTCTGTAGCCTTCCCATAAGGATATTAAAGGCTGCTCCACATGTGACACTTTCCTACAGTATATAGAGATGCTCAGCTGCTTATCCATGTACTTGTTACAACACAAGCTCTTGTGTGCTTTCCTTCTAAATAATGAAAATAAAAAGGTTGGGCTATCATCCTATATTTCATTCCATGCTTTGCAAGGCTTTATAGCTTTCAGGCTCTTTTGAGTCCTGGAATAACATTCTAAGGAGGTGGGTTGGGGGTTGAGAACCCTCACTATTTTAAATTATATTTCTAGGGTTTAAAAAAAAACACAAAACTGGCTGACTATTAAACATTTTGTATATTTTGGTAGACGCATTAGTTCATGTGCAAAATGATTAGGTTAAAGAGAGGTTTCCATGACTAGGATATATTTGTTCCTGTTTGTTTGTACAACTTTGTTTGTATATACAGGCAGTGAATAAGATACAAATTATTGTGACATACCAACATGTTTGTACAACTTTGTTTGTATATACAGGCAGTGAATAAGATACAAATTATTGTGACATACCAACATGACATCTGACATGACTGAGTGCTGCTGTCAAGTGATTTGTGAGGGAAACATGCAAGTCATTTGATAAACCAGGCATTCAAACATCCTGAGCCTTCTGGTCTAACTTGTTAAAAACAGTGAATTGTTGCATGACAGGATATAGTTGGGGCAGCAGGCGACAAGAGCAGGTAGGGACATGGACTTAATACAGATGACAAACAAGTTACATGAGAAACACCACCCCAATGGTGAAGCTTCAAAATGTATATGTTGCAAATTTTAGAACTTCAAATGAAAGATATCTAATAACCCTTCAAATGAAAGATATCTAATAACCCAAGTTACCCCTGCTAACTTGGCAAAGAGGCACCTTTTAACGTGGTGATTCTCTTTATTTAGCAGGGGGAGAGTAACTGGCCCTATCCACCCCAGCACAGTACCTCCAGTGACTCCTGCTGGTGTCTATCTTATATTTCTTTTTAGATTGTGAGCCCTTTAGGGATAGGGATCCATCATATTTATTTATTATTTCTCTGTGTAACCCGCCCTGAGCCATTTTTGGAAGGGCGGTATAGAAATAATAAATAAATAAATAAATAAATAAATAAATAATCTTTGTGATCCTCTGTGCATTTGCACTATTGGAGATCTGTCTGTATAGACTAACACCTGAGACATTTTAATAGTTTCTCGAGACACTTTAATGTTGGCCCACATCCTGGGCATGACTACTAAGATTCAGTGATTGGAATATCTCCTCTCAGTTCCTTTGCAACCACCACTGAGGAAACATCGGACTTTTCACTCAGTTCCCCCTCACTCTGCTCTGTGATTCCTGGAAAAAGAAGACAATTCTGCTGTTTGGCAAACTAAGATGTATTTAAGTTATGTTACCATTCTTTTTATGAGTATACACTCTATTTTTATTTTTATTACTTAAGTTGTTCTGGTAAGAACTAATTAGCCTACTTTCCTTTCACTATAGTCTTAATTGATAATTACCATCTTCACAAGTTGTTTTGTTATTATTTATTTAATTTCTATTCCGTCTGACTCCAAAGGCTCTAGGTGGTTCACAAAAATAAACACAAGAAAAACAAAATAAAACAAAATTAAAGTTAACCCGCTTCAGACTTAAATATTCACGCGTCCACCACCTTGAATCATGGTGAATGTCGTCTTTTGTGCCCATAAGCCGTACCTATTTGTCCTTACATCTGCAGCAAATTTGGTTCAAATCTGTTAGGCATTTCACAGGTTTGCCCACTTGTGCCTCAAACATTCATGTGTCTGCCATCTTGAATTGGGGTGGATGACATAATCACAAACTACACTGCTGAGCCACCCCATGTGTCCCCAGTTGGAAGACTACTCTATGAAGAGCAGACACATCTTGGGGAGGTGAGCAAGCTTTTCTAAGCATGTAGCCCTTCCCCCCTTCAAACCAACTAACAGGAGGAGGGGAGATTTTCAGGGGCTGGTTTCTCTTTAAGGGATAAGTCCTAGTCTCTCTCTGTGTGTTTGTAATTGCAAGGGTTAGAATTTGCAAGGGTTAGCTAATTCCAGTGTTTGTTGTTTGTCCCTGCAAGGGTTAGAATTTGCAAGGGTTAGCTAACTCCGGTGTTTGTTGTTTGTCCCTGCAAGGGTTAGCTAACTCCAGTGTTTGTTGATTGTCCCTGCCTGGAGTCAGCTAGGGCTGGGGGAGGCCCCACATTCCTTTGACTCACATCCTGTGTCAGTTGGAAGACTACGCTCTACATAAGAGGTTTAGGGCCGAGAGCATAGCGAACAGAGCACAGTGAACAGGAATAGCAAACAGGACATAGGAGTTTTGCAGGAGTTTAGCGGGAAGTGTGCGGGGGAGCCTGGAACAAGCCCCAGTGATCACAAAGAGACTGATGGAGAAGAGAACGTAAGTACAAATCCCTTTCTCATAATCTTGGGAAAGGCTGCTTGGACAGTACATACCTGACCATTACAGCTGAGACCTATCCTTCTAATAAGCTATCTCTAAATACTGTAAACAGCCAACAAAAATAGTATGAAGATAGAAGGCCAGCAGGGGAGGGGGCACTTCCCAGTGTATTGCACAGAGTGCCACATGTATGACTATTTGCCCCATGGGCAGAAGTCATGGTTGTGTGCTCGATGCAAGGAGCTCCTGGCTCTCAGGGAGCAAGTTCGTTCCCTTGGGACTAAGGTGGCAGATCTGGAGAAGCTCAGAAAGACAGAGAGGCATGTGGATGAGACCTTCAGGGATGTGATAGAGACATTCCACTACAGGGCTGATAGCTCCTCTGCTGTCAGGGAGAATGAGGGTCTCGGGCAAGGAGGACATCGGTCTGAGGAAGAGGGAAATGCTCCTTTAGAAGGGACCCCTTCCATGGATGATGAGCCCATATCATCTCGCACAGGGGATATTCCTCTGGGGGGGTGGGGGCCGCCTTGTAGTGTGTGATTCGATCATTAGAGGTATAGAGAGATGGGTTTGTGACCCGCATGTTGACCGCACAGTGACTTGCCTGCCTGGTGCGAAGATTGTGGACATCACGCAGCGTCTAGATAGGCTCTTAGGCAGTGCTGGGGAGGAGACAGCTGTTGTGGTGCATGTCAGCACCAACGATGTGGGGAAATGTAGTCGGGAGGTCCTGGAAGCCAAATTTAGGCTGATAGGTAGTGTATTGAAGTCCAGGACTCACAAGGTAGCATTCTCAGAAATGCTACCTGTTCCACGCACAGGTACAGTGAGACAGGCAGAGCTGAGGGGTTTCAATGCGTGGATGAGACGTTGGTGCCGGGAGGAGGGGTTTAGATTTGTTAGGCATTGGGATACATTTTGGGGTAAGCAAGGCCTGTACAAAATGGACGGGCTGCACTTGAACCAAGATGGAACCAGATTGCTGGCGCTTAAAATCAAAAAGGTTGCAGAGCAGCTTTTAAAATGACACCTGGGGAACAGCCAATGGGAGCTGGGCAGTATCCTGTTAGGCAAAAGCCATCCTTTAAAGTGTGAGGGTGCAAAGGATTCAGATAAAACAGAAGGGGACAGAGCAGAGCCGCATAAAGAGCAGACAGGCGACTGTGCCAGCTGGTCAAAGAGTCAAAAGAAAGATAGCGTACATCAGGTGAGAGAGTCAGCATATAGGTGCTTATATGCCAATGCCAGAAGCCTCTGAGCCAAAATGGGTGAGCTGGAGTGCTTGGTGGCTAACGCAGAAATAGATATAGTGGGCATAACAGAAACATGGTGGAACAGTGAGAACCAGTGGGACACGGTTATCCCTGGATATAAACTCTATAGAAGGACAGGGAGGAGCGCCTTGGAGGTGGAGTAGCACTGTATGTTAAAGAAGGCATAGAATCTAACAAGCTAGAAAACCTGGGTGGACTGGAGTCCTCCACAGAAACCCTGTGGGTGACAATACAAGGCCTGAAAGGGAACATGCTACTGGGGACGTGCTATCACCCTCCTGATCAAAACGCTGACAATGACTGGGAGTTCCAGCAGAAAATCAGGGAGGCATCAAGGAGAGGCAGGGCTGTAATCATGGGTAACTTCAATTACCTACACATAGACTGGGTAAATTAACAGTCAGGTAATGACAACGAGGTCAAATTTCTAGATATGCTAAATGACTGTGCCCTAGAACAGTTGGTCTTGGAACCAACCAGAGAGAAGGCAACCTTGGACTTAATTCTGAGTGACACCCGGGATCTGGTGCGTGATTTCAGTGTCCTTGACCCTTTAGGGAACAGTGACCATAGTGCCATCAAATTCAGCATACATGTGTAGAGAGAATCACCAAAGAAGTCTAACACAGACATTTTGAATTTCAGAAGAAGAAACTTCTCTAAAATGAGGAGTATGGTGAAAAGGAAGCTGAAAGGGAAAATCAGGGGAGTCACTTCACTCCAGAGTGCATGGAGTTTACTCAAAACCACAGTACTAGAAGCCTAGTTAGATTGTATACCCAAAAAGAGGAAAGGTACCACTAAGTCCAAGAAGATGCCAGCATGGCTAATGGGTACTGTTAAGGAAGCCATAAAAGGGAAGAAGACTTCCTTCCAAAATTGGAAGGCCTGTCCAAATGAAGAGAACAGAAAGGAACACAAACTCTGGCAAAAGAAATGCAAGGCAACAATAAGGGAGGCAAAAAGAGAGTTTGAGGAACATTTAGCCAAAAGTATCAAGGGGAATAACAAAAACTTCTTTAAATACATCAGAAGCAGGAAACCTGCCAGGGAGGCAGTTGGACCATTAGACAATGATGGAGTGAAAGGGATTATTAAGGAGGATATGGAGGTTGCAGAGAAGCTCAATGAGTTATTTGCGTCCGTCTTCACGGCAGAGGATACTGAGCATATACCTGTTCCTGAACCAGGCTTTTCGGGGATGGCGGCTAAAGAACTGAGCCAGATAGAAGTGAGGAGAGATGATGTTCTAAGTTGTCTGGAAAAACCGAAAGCTAACAAATCACCAGGGCCAGATGGCATCCATCCAAGAGTCCTCAAAGAACTCAAATGTCAAATTGTTGACCTCCTTGCTAAAATATATAACTTATCCCTGCAATCAGGTTCTGTACCAGAGGACTGGAGAGTAGCAAATGTAACACCGATTTTCAAGAAGGGATCCAGGGGTGATCCGGGAAATTACAGGCCGGTTAGCTTAACATCCGTTCCACGCAAATTGATGGAAAGCATCCTCAAGGATAAAATTGTAAAGCACATAGAAGAACAGGCCCTGCTGCGAGTGAACCAGCATGGGTTCTGCAAAGGTAAATCTTGCCTGACTAACCTTTTGGAGTTCTTTGAGAGTGTCAACAAGTGTGTGGATCAAGGTGATCCAGTTGACATAGTATACCTGGACTTCTAAAAAGCTTTTGACAAAGTTCCTCATCAAAGCCTCCTGAGGAAACTTGGCAGTCATGGGATAAGGGGACAAGTACATGTGTGGATTGCTAACTGGTTGAAAGAGAGGAAACAGAGGGTAGGTATAAATGGAGAGTTTTTGCATGTTGGGAAGTGAGAAGTGGGGTCCCCCAGGGATCTGTACTGGGACTGGTGCTTTTTAATTTATTCATAAATGATCTAGAAGCAGGGGTAAGCAGTAAGGTGGCCAAATTTGCAGATGATACCAAACTCTTTAGGGTAGTGAAATCCATAACTGATTATGAAGAGCTCCAAAAGGATCTCTCCAAACTGGGGGAGTGGGCGACAAAATGGCAAATGCGGTTCAATATTGGCAAGTGTAAAGTGATGCACATTGGGACAAAGAACCGCAGCTTCAAGTATATGCTGATGGGATCTGAGCTGTTGGTGACTGACCAGGAGAGGGATCTTGGGGTCGTGGTGGACAGCTCGTTGAAAGTGTCGACTCAGTGTGCGGCAGCTGTGAAAAAGGTCAATTCTATGCTAGGGATCATTAGGAAGGGGATTGAAAATAAAACTGCTAATATTATAATGCCCTTATACAAAACTATGGTGCGGCCACACCTGGAGTACTGCGTACAATTCTGGTCACCACATCTAAAAAAGGACATTGTAGAACTGGAAAAGGTGCAGAAGAGGGCAACCAAGATGATCAAGGGCCTAGAGCACCTTTCTTATGAGGCTAGGCTACAACACCTGGGGCTATTTAGTTTAGAAAAAAGATGACTGCGGGGAGACATGATAGAGGTCTATAAAATCATGCATGGTGTGGAGAAAGTGGATAGAAATAAATTCTTCTCCCTCTCCCATAACACTAGAATCAGGGGTCATCCCATGAAATTGATTGCCGGGAAATCTAGGACCAACAAATGGAAGTACTTTTTCACACAACCCATAATCAACTTGTGGAATTCTCTGCCATGAGATGTGGTGACAGCCAACAACCTGGATGGCTTTAAGAGGGGTTTGGATAACTTCATGGAGGAGAGGTATATTGACGGCTACTAGTCGGAGGGCTGTAGGCCACCTCCAGCCTCAGGGGTGGGGTGCCTCTGGGTGCCAGTTGCGGGGCATGTTCTCTCTCCTGCCTGTAGCTTCCAGCAGCATCTGGTGGGCCACTGTGCGAAACGGGATGCTGGACTAGATGTACCTTGGGCCTGATCCAGCAGGGCTGTTCTTGTGTTCTTATGTCCCTACAACTGTACCAAATTTGGTGCAAATTGGATCTCACTTGTGCCCCCTATGCACAAAAACTCCATCTATGTCACAGATACATTGAGATATTCATGTCATGGAGGGCTATAGTTGATGGAATGGCAGATACGAAATCTCATTCACATTCCATGCTTTCCCTATTTTCACACTGTGGCACTGACACTGTTACAGTCCACAGTATACACCACACTTAAGTTGGGAGACTCCTTATTATTGTCAGGGTCTGACCAACTTCCAGGGAAGGTCATGAGACAAAACGGAGCTGCTGAAACTGGATACGGCTCGGGAAGTTCGTCTTGACCGGACTTGGCTGCATTCTGTCGACACAGAGGTTGATGAATGTTGCTTTTCAGCAGTGAGTAGAAGGCTGGTGACGTGATTTATAGTGCAAGCCGAGAGCTCCCAGCTGGCAGGAATTCAAGGCTTATCAGCCCTCTGTAAGAGGCATTTGCTTCTCCTAATAGTCTCCAATTGAGCCCTGCGTCTTGTGACACGCCGCTGTTGTGGAGTCAGCGGGGGTTGGTTGCATAGCTCCTCTTCGGATTGGTCTTTCACGATTTCTGCTGCCTTAGGTTGTTGTGCCTGCTCTGAATCATTAGCCACAGCTGTTTCATGAACACTGACAGCCGGGCTCTGCCCCTCAGACACTCCTGCATCGCCTGGAAAGTTGACAGCTTCCCCTTCCTCCTCGCTGTCTGAGATCGAGGGCGTGACAATTATGACTCTTGGTACCAACACCACTGATAGCATGCATGCTCCCCTGTATTGGATTCTCAGTTTAATGAGTTGGCTATCCATGACTTCTCTGGCAAAGATAAATTTTATTTATGTATTTATTTATTCAACATATTTATATAGTGCTCAAAACTTATGTCTCTGGGTGGTTTACAATAAAACAAAATAAATGACAACAGAAAATTTAAATCATTAGCTAAAATAAACAACAGTGAAAAACTATAGGGTGATCTCTGGAAATTTCCTTCAGAGACCAATCCCCTCATTATCACTTGTCAGTGCCATACTGTAGATTGCCACCTCCTGCTATGAATTCGAAAAGGTAAAGTGTGCCGTCAAGTTGATTTTGACTCCTGGTGCCCACAGAACCCTGTGGTTTTCTTTTGGTAGAACACAGGAAGGGTTTACCATTGCCTCCTTCCGTGCAGTATGAGATGGTGCCTTTCAGCATCTACCTATTTTGCTGCTGCCCAATATAGTACCAGCAAGGATTCAAACTGGCAACTTTCTGCTTGTCAGTCAAGCATTTCCCCACTGTGCCACTTAAGGTGACTGCTATGATTTCTGCTTCACCTCAATTGACCACTGATTACCCTGAGATCAAGATCACTGAACAGCCTTCTGTATCGACTGGCTATAAACCTTAATTCTTTGACTAACGCCATTGTCTTCCAGACTGACTGTTTTGATATCAAGATTTATATCTATGATGGACACACATCATTCACCTTATGTGCAAAATGTAGACCCATTCAGATTCTAAAATCAAATCCACTCACTCCATTCAATCACATTGTAGAATCCTTCCAGTCCTTCTCCATCTAATTTTGTCCTTCCGAAGTGATTTGACATCACATAAAGCTGCATCCTGGACAACAGCATCTCCTTTTATCAATCACTATGCCTTGGAAGTTCGATCAAGGAAGTTGCTTTTGAGAGAGCTGTCCTACAGCAGATTTTGCTTTGACCTTACTTGCATCCACCTCCTAGCTAATCTCCCAGTAGTGTGGATGCACAGAGGACCATGAAGTAGATGAACAGGTTGCTTACCTATAACTGATTATCTTCAAGTGGTTGTAACCCACCTGCCTGCCACATTGCAGATGAAATGAAATAATTGTTAATGGTATTTGCCTGGTTGAATTTTGGTCTTCACTTTGATGTCCGTAGTAAGCAGTGTTTGGTCAGGAACTGAGGACGTTCCAACCTCCCAACTCAGCTCATGGAGCAATGTTGAAGCATCTTGAATCTATTGATTATTTATTTATCACTTTTTTATACTGCCCAAAATGCAGGTTCTCTATGGCGCGAGTTCTCTATTCTCTGTGGCGTGAGTTCTCTATTCTCTGTGGCGTGAGTTCTCTATTCTCTGTGGCGTGAGTTCTCTATTCTCTGTTTAAAACATTCTCTATTCTCTGTTTAAAATAAATGACAGCAAAAAAGTATAGGGTGATGGAGTTCTCTAAAACGTGAGTTCTCTATTTTCTATGGCGTCTTGAATCCATGATATCTAGCCCCCTTTGGAAATGACTAGGAGGTTGGTCTGTGCAGCTGCATTCCCAATAGTGTGTGTGTGAGTGGTTATAGGGCCACTCAAAGATTGGTCCAGTAACAGGTAAGTTTCTCACCTTTTTATACTCAGGTCTCCATTGTATGTACCTAGCAGCAGTGATTTAAGTTACAACCAAGTAGGTATTTTAACACTTGCATTCATCAGGTCATATTTGTAAATGCATATATGCTAAATTGTGTGGAATTATTGGTCCCAGTAGGGAAGGTGTTGATGGGGATCTTATTTTTATGTTTCTTATGGGTGCACTATTACATCTGTGGCATTGGTCTTGTTTGGTTTCTATAAACAGATAATCTTCCTAAGCTAAGAAGAACAAAAATAGATAATTTTGGAGGATCTGAATTCATGAATGCCACTTTGTAAATGTATTTATGTACACAAGAGGTGCAAAGTACCTGATTTAAACATCAGCAGAAATATTTTTGTATATCTGGTTTATACAATGTGTTGATCAAACCAGTGAGGTATAAATATACCAGTGAGGTATAATACCAGTGTTGGACCAGAGAGGCCGAAGTTCAAATCTGTGCTTAGCTATTCTATAGAAATACGGATCATAAACTAAATAGTGTTTATCTCTTTTCTTTCAGAATACTTATTCTACTATGAGGTATAAAGGAGTGCATTTTGGCAATTTGACAGAAAAACGATATGAATTTAAAGTACTTGAAGGCCCTGGGCCTGCAGATTATGATGTAGCCCAGTAAGTATACAGTCATTGCTTTTGAAGTAAAAGACTAATCTGTCCCACATCCTAAACTCTGTGTAATCACCAACCGATAGCCATCCCATACTCTGATCAGTAGCTTGGTCTGGGAAATGACTGACGACATGCGTTATGGAAATTTGTGGCTTACCTACATTATTGATATATAATTTTTACCAGTCAAAACATCCTGAAGAACTCATCTGTTTCATCAGTACAGAAGACTTGTATGTGTTCAAGTCATTGCTAATGCAGCTACTTCACATGTTCTAGCAATAGAAAACTTGTTATACGGTGCCATAAGGAGAAAACAGGAATAATATCATCATAATAACTAGTAAAACATGTGACATGTTTATTAATAAATAACATATGTACATGCAGAGTAGAACTGGATCCAGAAGGAACAGGTGAGCCGAGCAAAATGCTACATGGTATATCAGTATATAGATTGTTTCTATTAATAAAGTTTCCATGCTTCCCCAAAATAAGTGGAATAATTGTCTACTACTTTTACCACTACTACCACAGGACAGGGGAAAGGAGGGATTTTAGTAGGGGTGTGCACAAAACGATTTTTGTGTTTCGATTTGTAGCCAAATTGAAACACCCCCCATCTTGTTTTGTACCCAAATTTTTCCGAATCGATTTGGATTTTAAAAAAAGGTCCCAGGGCAAAAAGAGTGGGTGGTGGTCATGCCCAATGGGTGGAAGCTACCACCCAAATTTCAAAGGAATTGTGCAAAGGGCTGATTTTTAAAAATTAATGAAGTTTACACATCTTTAAGATTTCCCCCCATAGGGATTAATGGAGGTTTCAGCAGCCCCACAACTCCACTTGGGGGGCACTGGGGTGGCCCAGAGCAAGTGGTGGTGTAGTGCACATAGGATGCCAACCACCCCCATGGGTTGTTAACCCATGGGGTACTGGGTTTTGTTGTTTCTGAGGTATTCAATGTAGATTCTCTGGTAGCATATGAGATTTTCAGTGACAAACAAGAATCCACTCTCATAGAGAATCTACACTCAGAACACCTCAGAAACAACAAAACCCTGTACTCCACGGGCTTGTGGGTATGGAGGTGGTTGGCACCCTATGTTCACTACACTACCACTCTCTCTGGGCCACCCCGGTGCCCCCAAAGGGGCTGCTGAAACTCCCATTATTCCCTTTGGGGAAAAATCTGAAGGATGTGTACACTTCAACAATTCCTAAAAAAATCAGCCCTTTGCCCAATTCCTTTGGAATCTGGGTGGTGGTGACAGGCACCCATTGGGGCACCACCACCCGACCCACTCTTCCACCCCGAAGCCCCCTTTCTGCCCCAAATCTGCCCCAAAGAACATAACAGCACACATCAACAACAGCAGCAGAGCTTTGCAAAGAACCAGGTTTCCAAAGGAAGCAATACACAGTTGCAGCAGACTAGGCCCTAGGGCCAACAACAGTGCCTTGCCATAAAAGCGGGTTAAGTAAGTAAGGGTGCAAACAACAACATTCTGCAAGTGAAACAGCGAGGTTTGGCCCCACTCCCACCTAAACAAATAGAAGAGTGATGATCACTGATGATGACAACAATGGCACACAAGTTTTGGCGCATTTTTGATATCTCTGCAACAGATTGGACTTTGGGCACCACACAACCTATTTGATGCAAGCAATCTAGCTGGAATCCATTCCAGTTTCTGATATGCTGAGATTGGTCATGTCATGTGAACCCACCAATCTTGGCGTAACCTGCCCTACCTCCATCAGGGGACCTGAAATCTGTAACTTAGATTTGAAATAAGTTATAGAAGAGTTCCCTGAGGGAAGTGGCGCAGAATATGCTGAGATTGATCATGTTGTTGCATATCAAATCAGAAGCTGTAGTGGAAATAGAGGCTCGCGTGAAGCTTGTGCACTTCTGGTGAACTGACTGATTGCCCCAACATCAGGTGCCACTGAATTGTGTGAACGTGCTCAAAGAAAAAGTGCCCAAAGTGACCAGAGCAAGCAGGCGCTGAACCCCTCTTATTAAAGTGGTTCTCCCACAGCTAAATGGGCTAAATGTTTCATTTTAAAGAGTACATAGGAACATAGGAAGCTGCCATATACTGAGTCGGACCATTGGTCTATCTAGCTTGGTATTGTCTTCATAAACTGGCAGCGGCTTCTCCAAGGTTGCAGGTAGGAATCTCTCTCAGCCCTATTTTAGAGATGCCAGGGAGGGAACTTGAAACCTGCTCTTCCCAGAGCGGCTCCATCCCCTGAGGGGAATATCTTACAGTGCTCACACTTCTAGTCTCCCTTTCCTATGCAACCAGGACAAACCTTGCTTATCTAAGGGGACAAGTCATGCTTGCTACCGCAAGACCAGCTCTCCTCTCCAACTGTGAAATCGGTATATTGTTATGGTTAAAGACAAAGCATGGTAAAAGCACTTTTAACCATGCAGTTGGAATGTTCAGCAAAGAATTTATCTGCTTGTATGCAAAAGTAGCAAAGACCTTTATGCACCTTAAAGGCAACTCAGGTGCGTCTGATGAAGTGGACTGTAGTGCATGAAAGCTGCTGCTTCAACAAATGTGATAGTCTTTAAGGTGCAACAAGACTCTTCTGTTGCTCTTGCTGCACCAGATTAACAGAACCATGCTTAGAATCAGTTAGATGCAGAATTAATTGGCAAGTGCATGAGTTTCAATTAAATATAAGCTTATCCTTTGACTTGCTGGCACCTTCCTTTTTACAAAATAAGGCCTTCCTTCTAACACCGGTCTGTCAGTATGCATAGACACACTTCTCCAGTTTTCATCTTAAAATGCACACAGCATGAAGATGAGCTCTGCTTTTTGTAACTACTGAGGGCTAAATAATATGTAAAGGTAGCAAATGCATGGGCAGATTCAGATCTGCTCATATGCAAAGTGGCAGGTGGGGTGGAGTGCTGAACCCACCCAAGACTAGTGTTTTTCTTCTACAGCCCTTCCCACATCTTTTTTCTCTTTGGGGGACTGGATGGCAGAAGGGGAAATGGTGGGTAGGGAGTGTTCAAATGATGTCATGGTAGCATCATTTTAAGGGTCAGGCTGCAAACCTATGAAAGTTAAATCCTATACTTTTAAGTTGCTGAATTGGTGATGCAGCTAATGATATAAATAATAGTAGTAGGGATTTTTAGGATTAATGATAGAAAGAACCATGAGCAGATTAGCAAATGGTAAAGCAAAGTAGTTATAACTGAATAACTTTTCCTTAGCTGTATATGGATTTACCTTATTCAGCTATCTGAGCATCTGTTCTAATTTAATCCTTTTTGAGCATGCTGTAAGAAGAAAACCCAGGAGACTGGAATCTTGCATTCTACAATTAAAGATTATAATTTTTTTGGAGACGTTTTTCTTCCAAATCCTGTGGTTGTATAAATTGATGAGAACTATGGGCATGGCAAATGAAGGGGAAAAAAAGCTTTTGAATATTGAGAAACATTACTGTATCTTATGTAGCTGCATTAGATTGGGATAGGCAACGTGTGGCTCTCCAGATGTTGCTGAATTACGTCTCTTATCATCCTCAGCCTCACTTTATTATACTGGGAATGATGGGAGTTGTAGTTCAGCAACATCTGGAGAGCTGCACGTTGCCTACTCCTACATCACATCAATGGTTAAAGGAGGGGTTCCCAACCTGCGGTCTTCCAGATGTTGCTGAACTAAAACTCCCGTCATTCCCAGCTACAATTTATTATGGCTGATGATGGGAGTTATAGTTCAGCAACGTCTGGAGGACTACAGGTTGGGAACCATTGAGTTGACGTATGTGGTTTGCGTAGTACACAGGGTAACAGGGATGGCAACAGACCTGTCCATGCAGCTGCGGGGTTTTAAAAAACACACTCATGCTGCTGCAGAAATGGGTCTGTACTGCTCCTAGTAACTCCTACACAATCATAGGTTGCCATGATACTTCTCTTGAGAATAATGGAAGTATCATTGTGACCTACAATTGTGCAGGAGTTAGTAGGAGCAGAATAGACCTATCTCCGCAGCCACAGATGTGTGTTTCTTAAATCCCCTGCAGCTGCACAGTCAGGTCTCTTATCGTCCCTGGTACCCTACGCAGTATGTGAGCCTGTGTTTCTGGATTCACCTGAGTCATTATTTTCCATGTATGATAGTCACATGGCTTTATAGATATCCACTGCCTCCAATGTCTTTTTACTGCAGTGTTTTTTTCCCCTATGAAAAGGATGCAAACCACCATGTGTTTGAATTCCTTGAGTTCACCCTGCAGCACTACATACATTTCTGCCCTCCTGTTAGTGAGCAATCTAGCATTTGTTTTTGCATAGAGCAGCTGTTTCTGATATACTTGTTGGAGGGGTGTCTGCGTGGGAAAGCATTCACTGTGCATATTTAGATGCTCAAGCATTTAAAAGAAACGACTCATAAATCTCTTCAAACTTTCAAAAGGGAAAGGGCAGTGCATTATGAAAATGTCAACATCAAGAGGGAAGACCAGAAAAAATATGATCTCCACATTCCACGATATCCTGAAGTAATAGTATTACAGGAAGAAAAAAAGGTAATGTCAATTTAACATAGTACTTTGTAGTACTTACAATATTTTATGATGGTGCGGAAACCTGGGGATTTAAAGTGCTGCATAGATAGAAAATGCACTGGGGTTTAGGTATGAAAAGATCCAAAATTGACAAAACACACACACACACACACACACACACACACACACACACACACACACTTGCTGCTTCTCAAATCTATGGGGCTTTTGTGAAAACAAATAAGATTAAGAATGGAATTGGTTTTGGGGTGGTTTTTGTTTTGTTTTTTGTTTTACAAATTATGCGTGTACTATGATTATAATGGTGCTGCAAGGTACTACCTTAAGTGTCTTGTGAAAAATAAATGAAAATATCATGCTCATATCTCTTCTAAATAAATGATGGAATTTCACAATACTCTTCATTCTGTCTTTTCAAATAGGTAGCAACTGTAATTTTAAATGGGGCAGATAAGTTTATTGAAGCCTTTGTTCTTGAATCACTCATTTTGGTTTGTACAGTGTGAAAGCCTTGGTTAATCATTCAGCTTGGTTTTGCTGTGAAGCTCTTTGAATATTCCATCAGCACCAAGAAAATTTCATAGTTTCTCCAGTAGGTCGTCATGCTTCATGTGTCTTTCAAGCCATAACTGAACTTGCTATGCAATGAGTGTTCTGTCTGTACCAACATAGCAGGTATACTGATAGAAATGTAGATAGGAGGAACAATACCAGAATTTGTCCCCCTCAACAACATTTCTGGCAGTGGTTTTGACCAAAAGAATCATAATGTTGCACAACAGTGATGCCACCACATTACCCTTGCATGGAAGACACCAGTCCATGTGTGTGATCACTACAATGATGATATTCATGGCTTATCCCATACACAGTCTACATGTATGCTGTCAGGAAGAGCCCACATTACCTCCCTGGTCCAAGGTCCTCTAGGGTCTAGTGTTGAGGAGGGCAGTGACTGCCACCTGCCACAACAAGTTGCAGAGCTCTCTGCAGACATAGGCTCAAATCCCTTGACAACCCAAACGTAGTTGTTTGCAACCTGCTAGTGATGATTTTGAAACAGAGAGCCAAGGCCACACAGGGCAGAAAAACTATTAATCCAGTCAGCCAGATTCATAAACCAGTGGTTAGGAGAATGGCTACATGTAGAACCCATAGGTCACGGGCCATTGCCATACGTCACAGGCAAGTGAAAGGCTCAAGGCCTTTTTATGAGGCCCTTACCTTGACATACACATGGAATATGTTTGCTTTGATGTCTCTGTGAGGGAAATCAGCATTTTGCAGGGGAGAGAAGAGGGCGCCACCTGGACAAAGACCAACAGAAGCCATGCCAACATGCTTTCAGCAGGCAACGTTCTGAGCTACCCAGCAGCTCAGTGAAAAGGAAAACAGCTCATTGGAAAACAGATGTGTGCTGAAGTCCCAACCCTGAGGAGATAGAGATGTGGCCTCCACATGGCAAAGTTCACCTTTTGGAGCCCTGATGGCAACAATGATTCTAGACTGGAAAAACAGAGGCAATAGAACCTTCTCCAAAAAGCAACACTTGGTTGCACCACTGCAGATAGAAGAAAGACCTATGATGAGGGCTTTGTAGTTTGCCAAGGACAAGCCCATGACATGCCTCCCCTCATGCATTATACCCAGGATTCCCACCCATATAGCCCAGTACTGAAGGGCCACTAGGGGAACAGGCAGAGCATACATGAGATTCCAGGCTCACTCGCTATCTGCAGTCTCCCCCACAAAAAAGGGCCTGGAAAGGCTATATTCATTGCTGCATTGCCATGCCAAGTAATATTGTATCTGTGACATTACTGTCTTATCATATGTTCAGAAAGGCAGAGGAGCCCTGTTACCAATTTCACATAGGAACAATTAGTTTTCCCCTGATCACTGCTGGCCTTGCTTGTAGTTTTGCAGGGCTTGCTTGTAGTTTACACAACACAGGTATGTTTCTATGGGGATCATGTTTGCCTCTGTGCATGGCTACCTATGGAGAGACAAGAGAAGCATGGGGATAGTAAGGGGTAATGCGTAGCAGCTGTAGCAGAGAGCTACATTGAATCAGGGATGTTGAGTAAGTAAGTGAACAGAGAAGCTATCGTGTAGATGATCACATTCTGTGTGCCTTGTTCTAGCTCCATTGGTGGCTCTGTTGTTTATATTTGGTGGTGCACTTGTTAGGGGAGCCAGTGAGGTCATCAAGACAACAATCTGCTCACTGTAGGAAATGGAATGGAAACTCTGTCTCCCAATTTTCCTTTGTTTGTTGTTTATTTTATTTAAATTCTATTTGGCTGCTTTTCATATCCCACCCCCACCAAAATACAAAGTGGCTTATTGCAGTAAAAGCAATGACAACTAAGCAGGATCATTACAACAATACAGCAGCAGCTGGTTAAGAACAGCACAACTAAATAAAATAGTTTAAAAAGTGGTTTAAAATGCATTGTAGAAGCACCCCAAGAGTACTCTAAACAGAATAAAAAAGGTTTTGTCTCCAGCTACAAATGGCACAGTGGAGAAATGCTTGACGAACAAGCAGAAGGTTGCCAGTTTGAATCCCCGCTGGTATGTTTCCCAGACTGTGGGAAACACCTATATTGGGAAGCAGCGATATAGGAAGATGCTGAAATGCGTCATCTCATACTGCGCGGGAGGAGGCAATTCTAAACCTCTCCTACCAAAGACAACCACAGGGTTCTGTGGCCGCCAGGAGTCGACACCGATGTGATGGCGCACTTTACCTTTACAAAGATAACAGTGTGGGTGCCAGGTGAGCCTCCCTAGGCATAGAATTCTTACCAAAACTGAGAAAGCCCCACCTTAGTTGCTACCTGCCTCTTGGTGCATAGGTAGGTAATTGTGATATGAAGTGGAACTTGGTTCAGGTCTGTGTGTCATACTGACTCATGAGTGCTTGGCCAGCAGTGGCAGTAGGTGGGATGGAGTGATATTCACAAACTTAGGTGGCTATTCTGGTTGCCTTAACCAGTGAATAGTGGGGACTTATCTGCTGCCCCCAGACACTGGAATGCTCTCCTGGTGGCTCTTCACTCCTCAGTCTCCATCACAGTTTTTAGAAAGCGTGTGAAATCTTGGCTTTTTACCCCGGCTTTTATATGATTGTCTCTACTACTTCTGCTTTGTATTGTGTATGGTTGTATTATTGTTGTATTTTAAATCTTTTTAGTCAGATCTATGTTTTTATATTCTAGCTTAATATTTTAATGGTGTAATTTTTATAGTCTTGTGTTACTTTTTCCTGTGTAGACCGCCTTGAGATTGTTTTAATGAAAGGCGATGTACAAATTTAACAATAAATAAAAATAAATATTTTGAGACTTGTCAACTGGACACTTCTTGTTGCACACGGAATACTTGTATGTGGGGGACACTGCTCAAATATGTTGCATAAGGGGGAGGGTCTGTTTAACCTGTGTACAGTTAACTCTACCTGCAGGACCTGTGCGTTTGAGTGTTCTGCAAACCCATCTCTGATGTTGGGGGTACTTATCAGGGAGGGATGAAGGAGGTCAGATGTCATACTTTGCACAATGGGTTGTTCCTCTCTGGTCACTTCCCTTTCTCGCTTGCCTTCTTGGGGTATCTTGTCCCGCAGTCCTAGTTATAGGAATGGAGTTGAGGCTCCTGGTAGGTATTTGCATGTGGAGCGCTTGAGGTAGAGTATCTGAAAGAGTTCTGATAAATGGAGTGTCATTCATTTGTTTTTTTTAGTTTGGGGTAGGGTCAACAACACCTCAGTGCACATGCCTTGCATGCAGAATGTGCCGAGTTTTACCCCTGGCATCTCCAGACAGGGCTGGGCAAAACCTCTGTCTGAAGACCCTGAGAGCTGTTGCTAGTTGGTGTAAACCGTACTGACCTAGATGGACCAATGGTCTGGCGCAGTATAGGGTAGCTGCCTATGTCCGTATTTCTTTATGTTCTTTTTTGCTGCTGGATGTGTTTTTGTGCAAATGTTTCATCACCAAGTCCTCACTAGTGTGTTCCCAGTTCTCTAGACATTGCAGTAGAATTCTAAACAAATTCTCTGTAGCTGCTCCTGGGCTGTGGAATGCACTCCCGGCAGAAATCCATCATTTGAGTTCATTACTGTCTTTCAGGAGAGCCCTTAAAACCTATCTGTTCGGCCTGGCCTTCCAGGGTTTTTAAACTACTGTGAACTGTTTTAAATTGTTTTAAATGGTTGCCCCGGTTTTCCAGGGTTTTTAGTTGTTTCAGTGTTTAATTGGTTTTATTCTGTTTTTATAGTTTTGGTTTTAATTGTTAACTGGTTTTAATTGTTTTTATCCTATTGTAAACCACCCTGAGCCATTTTGGAAGGGCCATATATAAATCGAATGACTGAATAAATGAATAACAAAGCTGGGACCAAAAAAAGAAAGAAAGGATGAGATCACCTAAGGGCAGTGGCTGACATCTGGACGAACACTTCGCCGACACACCAGGGTTTTCTTTTGTGTGCACCACCACCACAACTTTAGATGATCTTGCCTTTCCCACACATCTGCCTGTGTTTCTGAAGCTGAGAATTGGGAGAGAGCCTCAAGAAAATAGTTTTGGAGGCACATGCAGCTGTAGAGGGAACGGGAGACTGCTGAAAATCACCCCTTCCTTCTCGAAGAATCGAAAGCTCTGCTGCGTGAGTGAAACAGTAGTTTGGCTCTCAGCCAGTGAGCAGGGCTACCGGGTGTGCGGGGAGGAAGGCTGCTGGAACTTATATTACCTCCTCCCCCGCACAGACAATAGTCCAGTCCGTGCTGTGTGCACAGATTGAGCGCCCACATGGACATCAGCTGCCCCTGGAACTCCCATAATGCACTGTGTGAGTGTGTGGTGGATTGCGGGGATCCCCTGGTGCTGGCCGGGAGCCTGGGTTAAGGGCACCCTCGTGCCCTTAACCCTGACTACGTGGTGGGCTCTCTGAGTGGGCTTCCTGCTGTGCTGCTGCCGGGAGCTGCTCACCTCCTGACAGTACATATGTGCAGCCAAGGGTGGGCTTGGCAGCCTTAGCTCACTCTTGGCTGTGCGTGTGAACAGTCTCAGTGTGTAGCAGGAGAAGCAGAAAGCTGAGAATAGAGTCTGAGGGCCCCTGCAGAGAGAGGGAAAGCAGAGAAAGAGCTTCATCCTGTGAAAACATAGAAAAACAATTGTACAAGTGGGAGAAGTACCCGTGGAAGGCAGAGGTATGGAGGCCTAGGACAGAAAGAGAATAATTTGAGAGAGTGATTATCAATACAGGTGATATAGAGGTCAAGGTGGGCGAGGACTGAGTAAATACTCTGGGCTTAGCTGTGAGGAAATCATTGGTGATTTAGATGAGGGCACTGTAAGATATCCCCCTTAGGCGATGGAGCCACTCTGGGAAGAGCAGAAGGTTTCAAGTTCCCTCCCTGGCTTCTCCAAGATAGGGCTGAGAGAGATTTCTGCCTGCACCCTTGGAGAAGCCGCTGCCAGTCTGTGTAGACAATACTGAGCGAGATGGACCAATGGTCTGACTCAGTGTATGGCAGCTTCTTATGTTCCAGTTCCAGTGGAGTGAGTGTTCAGGACTGAAGCCTGATTGAAGTGAGTCAAATGCAGAGTTGAAAAAAAGAAAGTTTGGATAATGTGTGCTTACATGGAAGTAAGCATACTCCTGGAGTTTGAAGATAAAGGGTAGAAGACAGATTGGGTGGTAGTTGGGGAGGGAGAATGGGTCAGGGAGTGGGGAAACAGTGGCATGTTTGAATGTGATGGGAAGGGGTCAGAAGAGAGAAACAGGTTAATTATATGGTGGGGAAGATAGCAACTACAAATTATGAGAGGGAGGATAAGACTAAGGGGGCACATAGAGGGGATAATGAGGACAACATGGTAGTTATCTCATAAAGTGAGAATGAGCAGGGAGAGAGAGGTGGGAAGAGTGGGGGAAAGAGGGAGAGAAGTCTGAGTGGATCATTTCAGTTTTAGCATTGAAAGAGGCAAGGTCTTGAGCAGAGTGGAAGAAGGGAGGAGGTAATGGGGAACCTTAGGACAGCATCAAAGATAGAGAAGAATATTTCTAGAGGTTGTGTGTGGGTTAGTGAGTACAGAAGTGTTGTTCAGCCAGGTGTGCAGACGAAAAGGAGCAGCTGAGGAATTGATAGTGAATGAAATCAGCCAACTATTTTGTTTGTTACCAAAGGCATTCAGCTGCACAAGATCATGAATGGAGATATCAAGTGGAGTGAGCGAGCCTGGACTTGAGACTGGATGAGTGAATAGTTCCTTGAGAGAGTGGGCAAAGTATGATCTAATTATGATGTGAACAACAACAGGATTGTGTTGAATAGAATCTGTTATGCTTAATATCATAACAGATTCTGTTCAAAGGAAGCGTTTTGAGCAAGTAAAATAGCTGTATTCATTTTGGAGCTTGGACAAGACAGAAAAGCAATGAGCTTGTTTTGATGTAATGATAAAACCATGGTTTGGCCTTTGTTTCTGAGCTCAGATGGCTTGCATGCATCCTCTCCTGCTGTTGCCACCGCCTCCTCTTCCTTCTCCTCCTCCTCTTCCTCCACCACCCCCTTCATTCCACTGACTCCCTGTCTGATCTATGGGAAGCCATAGTTTCTGGTTGCATTGAAACTGGCAAAACTATAAGCTGAGCAAATCTTACTCTGCCTGTAAGCCAAAGTTTGAAACCATGGCTTGAATGTGAGTGTGTGAGCCTGTGGCTTCAATAAAATGACCAATCCATAGTTTAGCTGTTATGCCTGAACTTAGGGATCTACAAATTTAGGCTTAGTTTACTAGCCAGTCACTATTTATGGTCACCACCAATCCCCTCTCTTCCCTTTTTGGGCACAGAGTACCAGTTGCAGGGGAGTAATGGCAGGTGAGAGGGCATGCCCTCAACTCCTGTCTGTGGCTTCCAGCGGCATCTGGTGGGCCACTGTGCGAAACAGGATGCTGGACTAGATGGGCCTTGGGCTTGATCCAGCAGGGCTGTTCTTATGTTCTTATGTAGGTGAGAAGCAGGTCTTCTGGCATTTGCACTGGGATATGGAGATGGTAGGAAACAGTGGGAGCCCTCTCCCACTATCTAGAAAGGATTCCTGCTGTTTCTTATCTCCATAAAATGATAGTAGAACTGATGAGATTTGTGTGGACATTGGTGTCTTCCTTGCCAGAGGGCTGGGGGCACTCACCACTGGCAAGCTGGCAAGTGGATTTGTAGATGCCTGTCTGAACTGAGCCAATGATTAATGAGGGCATAAAATCAAATATATTTGAAATATGTTAAAAACAAGTTCAAAATATACAGAAGACTTAGGTATCTTGAGGATAATTTGTGTATATCTATATAGGCTGGTCATGTGTAAAATTCTTGCTTTCTACAAGAACTCACAAGTGATCCCTTGATGACTTTGTTCACCATGCCCCAACCACTGGACCTATATCATTTATAGTGCTGTCCAGAGATTGGGCTGCAGAGAAGCAGCTAAATGCCCCCTTGGATGTTACTTTTATATGAAGACCACGTGAAGATTGCCAGACATCCCTTTTTTTTCTGAGTTGAAGAAATATATGGCACTGTTACTTGGAAGAATAGTGGAAGTTGGATACATTTTGACCAAGTCATAAGTAACTGGGCATGGGATTTTCTTGATAAGGATCTTCAGAAAAGTGAGTAATGGAACTTCTTGTTGTGTCTTATTGGTTAAGTGATCAAGATCAGACAAAGGAATTGGAACTGAAGTCTCTTAAGAACTTAACATCATTTTGAAGCATCTGGAAGTTCATTGTGTGAGAATGGCACACACATTCAATGAAGAAGAAACTTCTTGCAAAACTGCAAGATTGTTTTGTATATCTCACAACCAGCAAGAAAAGGTTAATTCCCTTTTGATCTATGTACTTTTCCTCATCGATTACAACTTTGAATATTTCTTCAATTTATAAATAGCAACTGACAAGAAATGAACATCATCTTGAAGAATGTTAACTCCCTTTTGATCTACATGGCTTTGTTCATAGATTACAACTTTGAGTATTTCTTCAATTTATGAATAGCAACTGACTTAATATACTATATATATTGATTGGTGAACTGTTACCAGTGACTTCTGATTTTGAGGACTGAAGGTACATCTAGTGATGAATTCAGTGCATAATTGTAATCTGAAATATTCTTATGGGATTTTCTTAATCCCTAAAATGCTAGCTTCCTCAAGATATTGGGATAGTGTAGTTTTAATGTCCAGTAAATAACCTTACTGATGGATTGTGTCTGGAAATGTAGAATGGTGTCTGGAAAGGTTGGACTTTGGAAAGTCTATTTGGGGTATTCCTCTAATTGTGATATAGTTATTTGATGGTAACTATGAATTGATTATTTCTGTGATGTTTCAGTGGAAGTATTTATTTAAATGTACTAATTACATGCCACGTTAAAAATGGAAGATAATCCTTTGCAGGTATATGCTGATGTGTTGTTTAGCATTTAGATATGCACTAGAGATTTGTGAGAAATAAGTCTTACTAAATGGTTGTAAAGCAGCAATGCAGTTGGGCCACGTGTTAGAACTGGATGTTGAGGAAGGACTTTTGCTAAAACAAAGTTTATAAGCATCTAGAAGTTCATTGTGTGAGAATGGCACACACATTCCATGAAGCAGAAACTTCTTGCAAAATCTAGCAGGATTGTTTTGTTTACCTCACAACCAGCAAAAAACCCCACTTTTTAAAAAACTGAGAAAGATGACAGGAAAGAGCAAGAATGTCAGATTGAAAGAGATGTTGTAGTAAGACTGATGATTGCCTGTAGTACTCATCTTAGCTTTTCAAGCTTAACCCTTTTGTTCATCAATCAGTCAAAAGTGGCAGGTAGTGACCATTAGGAGGATTCATTAGCACCCTGCAGCATGTTTATACAGGGTGACCCACATCTGTCTTCATTAGAAGTTTGCTAGTTGCCAGTAGTGAACAGATGGGTCATTATTGCCTACGTTGCCCTTTGGGTGTACCTGGAGGACAGGCAAAGTCGTCCTGAGCAAGACACACAGTGTTACCTCACAGAGAGCAGGCAGCTTATTTTGAATAATATTGTTACAGAAAGTATGATTTTCTTGTACTTGTATACATCCATGTCCTTGGGGTTTGCAGCTGGTGAAAATGAAACTGGAACTACCAAAAAAGTTTGAAATTATTCTTATTTTTTACTCAAATTATATTTTGACATATCTGGAAGTCAGATGATATAAGTATTTTTCATATTAAGATTTTTTCTAAAGCTGTTTTTTGACCAAGTTGAATACATTTGCATAACTTAACGTATTGCAAAACCCCAAAGGCATTATTTTTGCTTGTCTTCATGAAGAGAGCATTTCCCCCTGCAAATATAACTTCCCAGAATCCTGTGAAATTTGTTAAAGTGGAAGTCCTAATTTTTGAAATTCCCAAAAGAGAAAAATACAGTTGTAAAGAAATCTTGATTCACTTACCCAGTGAAGTTGTTCAACTGAATGTAGGAATGGATTTTCTGAATATACCTGTTAAAGTTATGGTGACATTTAGAGCTATTGCTGGCATTTGCAACTTTTATACCAAATGCCATTCTGTGTTATATTGTCAGCTGAGAACATGAGGATTGAGTAGTTTGAAATGGCAATATACCAAGAAACATATAAGCTCTGAATACCCTTAACTGGATATAATGTCAAAATCACACATGACCAGTCTGCATTTGTCTCCATCGACACTGCTTCTCTGTCCTTGCTTGAAATTCAGCTTAAAAAGCCCCTTTAAAATAAATAATTCTTAATGTGTTACATTTGTATGAATGTTATGAGATATGCATGCTCAGAAGAATGACCATACACCATTTTCTTCTGCACTGGATAAATGAGGCAGCATTTTGAAGCAGAAGGGTTCCACATGTGTATTAGAGCTCTTGGACCTGAAGAAATTGCTGGATTGAGGCTACTGTATAAGCCTCTTGCCAACACTATTGAATTGTAACTAGTTTATGTTTTAAAAAAGGAATAGGTAGAGCGATGCCATGTTTTGAAGCAACAGCTTTGCAAGAGAAAGAGGCTGTTCTTATGCACAGCCCAGCCTGGATTAGGCTGCTTGTGAGAACTGCTGGGCTCGGGCCCGATCCCCTGCTTTGTAGTCTGGCTGTTAGCTGAGGTTAAGGGAGTGACTCCCTTAACCCAGGCTACTGGATTGTGTGTTTGCTGGGGCTATGTTTAGCCCCTGCAGACACAGATGCGGGCACCTAGGGTACTCGTCTCCTGGGGAAATCCCCCAATGCATCATGCATGCTGCACAGTGCATTGTGGGATCTCCGGAGGCCAGGAAACATTGCCCTGGCCTCCAGAGCTCCGTGTGTAAGTGCTCCCAGCAACATGGAATCAGTCCCCTGGGGGGTAGGAGAGTTTAACAAGCCTCCCCCACCAGCCAGCTGCTGCCCTGCCCACCCGGTCATGTGCTTAGTTGACTAATGACTCGAGGCAGGTTTGGATGCAATGATCTTTTTTTAGCCAGCTGAATGTGTAATCATGTGCATGCTTGGCTGGTGCTGCAGTATCATCGCATCCAGGTGGCGCAACTTGCCTACACAACTGTTCCCATCTTAAATAGAAATCCTTAGAAAAAACAGCAGTGCTTTGGCAGCAGGTCAGTATCACGCTGTGAATATCTTTAAAATAGTTGAAAACTTCAAACAGTCCCAGATATCTAGCAATCTTAAGAACATATGAGTAGCCTTGCTGAATCAGGCCCAAGGCCCATCTAGTCCAGCTTTCTGTTTCCCACAGTGGCCCACCAGATGCCTCTTGGAAGCTTACAGGGTGTGGGCATGCCCTCTCTCCTGCTGTTGCTGCCCTGCAACTGGTATTCAGAGACCTCTTGCCTCTGAGCCTGGAGGTAGCCTATAGCCATCAAGACTAGTAGCCATTGATAGATTTGTCTTCCATGAATTTGTCTAAGCCAAATTTGTCCATGAATTTGGATGACTTTTAAAGTCATCCAGGCTCGTGGCCAACACTGGTAAATGTCTCTTATATTATTTTCAAAACAATTTATCTTTTCTTATCCTATTTCAGATAATGGAGTACTTCTAAAACTCTTATTTGCTAAACTTCTGTTTTTATCATAAAGTGAGGCTTACAGGATGGACCATAGGTCAATGACAGAGCATCTGCTCTGCATGCAGAAAGTCCCAAGTTCAATAACTGGCTGACGGAGACTCCTGCCTGAAACCTTGGAGAGCCACTGCCAGTCACTGCAGAGCAGACAATACTGAGCTAGCTGGACCAATAGTCTGACTCATTATAAGGCAGCTTGCTATGATTTCCTGCATTGAACCGGGGTTTGGACTAGATGGCCTACTAGAACCCCTCCAATTACCAAGGCAGCAATTTAAAAGTAGTCATTTGGGAGAAAAAGACCCAAAGATGCTTGAGAAAATAAATGACCTGAAAGAAAACAGATACTGTACTCTAACAAAATCATTGAGGCTGTTATCACGTGCAGCCTAATCCAGGCTCGGGAAGTCCAGCCTGGGTTGGGCTGCACGTGAGAACCACCAGAGTTGTGCCCGATCCAATGCCGCCTAGAGCAGCTTTTTAGTCCTGCTGTTAGCCGAGGTTAAGAGAGCGAGTGCTCCCTTAATCTGGGTTTTCTACTTGTGTGCAAGCTTGGGCTGCTTCCAGCCCAGCCACACACAGAGATGAGCGCCTAGAGTGCCTGTTCTTCTGGGGGAATCCCCCAATGAACTGCACTCAGTGCACGGTGCATTGTGACATTTCTGGAGGCCAGGATGCATTGTCCCAACTCTCCAAACATGGATCGTTGAAGAGCGGATGGCACTCCCACCAACATTTTGAAAATTGTCTGGGCGGAAGTTGAGTGAAACGAAGGCCTGCCTGGTCATGTGAATAACCTTATTATTTTCATAAATGCAAGCCATTTGTTTCATTCTAGCTCCTGCTTTCAGTTGTATATATCTAATTGGTTGCTGATTATATACTTGTGGTTCTTCAGACTCAGGGATTTGATAGCTGCCACCTTCCCCAGATTTAATTCTCGTGTTAAGAGTCCCAGATGATTTCAGGTGTATAATCCTTCCCTGTGCGGGTGAGGGACCCAGGTGAGGAGGAGTTCCCATAAGTAAACCTTGATGTAAATCTGTGAGTGGTTATGGGAACATCAGTATATTTCACCATGACTTCCCTACAAGGCTGTTGGAACAATACAATGAAATAAACCCATATGCCTTGAGCTCTTTATAGAAAAGGTGAGGTACACCTGTCACAAATTCTGATATTATTTGGTTGTTTACAGCTGATTTATAATATATACATTCCATATTTACCTGAATCCAAGACTAGGTTTTTCAAAGTTCTTTGATGTTAAAAATTGCAGAACCAGAGTTGTCTTGTGTTCAGGTAAATATAGTATTGTTATTTATTATTAAAAATGTTTATAGTGGTGAAGCAACTTGTCTAGGGAGCAAGAGGTTGCTGGTTCGAATCCCCACTGGTATGTTTCCCAGACTATGGGAAACACCTGTATCAGGCAGCAGTGATACAGGAAGGTGCTGAAAAGCATCATCTCATACTGCATGGGAGGAGGCAATGGTAAACCCCTCCTGTATTTTTCCAAAGACAACCACATGGCTCTGTGGTTGCCAGGAGTTGACACCAACTTGATAGCACAACCTTTCCTTTCCTTTTTATATACCATTTTTCAACAAACAACAAAAAAAGTTCTCACATCTAACAACAGTAGTTCCCAGTAGCTCTATTATTCTGTATTGTACATTTTAAATTAGGACCTAAACAAAGACTCTTCTGCAGCAATAAGTGTTTAAAAAATAATAAGTGTTTTAAAAAAAAGCAAGCCAATAAGTGTTTAAAAAAACAAACAAAAAGCCAAAACAGATGCAAGCAATAAATGTTAGTTAGGTAGGAAAGGAAAGATGGTGCTGTTGAATCAGTGTCGGCTCCAGGCGACCTTACTTCCTCCCATGTTTTTTTAATAGTTGACCATCTCCTGGAGCTCCAGTTTTCTGGATGTCTGACAAGAAAGTAAATATCTCTTGGTATCTGAATAGGTTTAATCCATTTTTTAGAGAATACAATTACCATGATTGTCAGAAATAATACACTCTGGAATGAATAAAGCATTCACTTGTGAAGTTGCAGATACTGCAAATTAATAGGACAATAAACGTACATGTTTAATATTTCACTGTGGGGGTGATTTATTTAACAATCACTTGGTACGTAAAAAAATAGCATTAATTGTTTGTCTTGTAGAAGGTGGAGCATTTCGTTTTTATTATTGTCTTATACTGTTAATTCGGTTGATTACAATATATTCCACTGCTATAAATGATAAAGGAAACCAACAAAAGCTCTTTGTTTTCACTTAACAGAAAATATAAACATGTTCTGACTATAATGTGTTGGACCTGAGAGAAAGTTTACTGTGCAAAGGGTAGTAGATGCTCAAAAACACATGAACCTATAAAGCTGTCTTATACAGAATTGGATCATTGGTCCATCTCAGCAGTGGTCCTTCCCAATGTAGCTATTTAATATAGAGGCGAGTCTCACGATCAGCGAGACTCGCCTCTAAGGGGTTAGCGGGGAGCCCATTCTCCCCGGAGACAAGCAGGGTGGCCGAATCGGCCGCCCACATGACTGCTGGCTCTGTTATGGGGCCAGCTGGGGCTGGGGGGATCAGGGGCTGCGCAGCCCCCAGAAGCTCCAGCATGCCCTGCATGAGTGCGCAGGGCATGCTGGAGAGACCCCCGTGTCGGGAGGCTGCTTTTCAGCCTCCCGGTTGGGGGTCTCCTCGTGAGTAGCTGTGGCGTGGAGCCGCGCTGCAGCAACTCACAAGCAGAAAAACCGGGTTTGTGGAGCGCTCGCTCTGCAAACCCGGATTAACTGCCGGGCTACTTAAGTGAGTGACCCGCTTAAGAACCACCGGGCTCGCAGCTAGCCCCATTTCCTCCCATCGTGTGAATAGCCTCATAGTTTCAGTTGGTGATACCAGAAATTGGACATGGGATCTTCTGCAGGAAAAGGACTGAGCTACATCTCAGCAAGTATGCAGTATCACTGGAGTATGCCCCTTCCCACCAGATCGGATCTATTTTTAGAGTGTCTTCAGATTGGGGAAATATCCAGTTGGGGAGCGCAGGTGAAGGCATGTATCTATAACCTCAAACACACTGTTCTCAATTTTACTACCCCACCACTTCCCCAGGTTTCCAGTTTCTGCCCCTTCTTGCCCATCTAGCCAACAGGACACCATTGTAGCCATTAGGTATCCTGTGGGGCAAAGATTGCTGTCCATTTGGGTGCTGCATGGGGAAAGATGTATTTCATTCATTGGTTGTGTTTGTACTGGAGCATTTTGTAATGTTCAGAACAGACAGATGAAGTTGGACTTTGAACTTACGGAGGCATTCAAATATAACAGTAGTGAATGCTGACAGCAAAAATTGCTGAAAGACACAGTACACTAAGAAGAAGCATTGAGCACCAGTAGAAAAATATGAAGAAGTGTAAAGTGTTCACTTATAGCAGGAAAACTTCATTTGCATTATAATGCTTTTGTTTCTTGTATGGTGACTTATGAGAAATGACTTAAGACAAAAAACGGAAACCCCCCCCACCCCCATAAATGGTCTCTTTGGAGATTAGAGATGATAGCTTTCCTGAATGGGCTACTTCTATTACTACTACTTAACAGATACATAACATCTTTTGAGCATTAAAAAGTGCTTCACATGTATGATCAGCCATGTTTAGTACAGCCCTGTATTGTCAGTATTATTATCCTGTTCTTGCAGATAGGTGATAGACATGGAAGGAATAGTGATTTGCCACCCCAAAAAATCTACCTTGTGAGTTTATGTCTTGGGTGGATTTGAACTGGGGTCTCCCCAGCTCATGCTCTTACCCTCCAGAGACGTGAGTTTGAGTTTGATTTCCTACTTTCTCTGGCAAGCATCCTTTGCCTGCTACCCAAAGCCTCTAGTGTGAGACAGTTTTGTTGGCAACCCATGCCAATTCATAGAGGACGTAATAGTCCCATTGTGGTTCCAATATACGTTAAATAAAAAAGATCTAGCTCTGGAATGCTTCTGGTTCTTAGTGGGTCAGGCCACAAATGCAGGGTGATATCAGAAATTAAAGTTTCAGTTTTTGCAATATTTGCATATCCCCACCCACAGTAACTGATTAGTAGCTGTATATCTATTACTCTGTAAACTGTCTGGAATGGCCCTTTGTGGCAAACAACTTTCTTTACTTATTAACCAATAATCTAGATTCCTATCTTGGGTATTAATTGTAGGGGGGAAATGGCAGTTTAGTCCCCAAATAGTAAAGCAAAACCAGTTTGGTGAGAAAGCAGCAAAGCAAGAGGTCTTGAGACAGTTCTTTAGTATTGAAGAATAACAAGGATTTATTTAAAGAAAAGGTTACAAACAAATGTGAAAAAGTCTGTAGCTTATTTCAGCTGTAGCTCATGACTGAAGAGAGAGAGAGAGAGAGACTAAAAACAAACAGCCATATCTGGAGAGACAAAATGGAGACTAATATTGGAAGAACAAAGAGGGGAGGAGTTCAGCACTTTTATACACGAACCTAAAAAACCCCAGTGGTCACTATGAGACATTGCAGCTGAGAGCTGATCCTGCAAGGGTCCTAGCTCCAACATTAATGATAGCACTAGGAATTATATTCCAGAACAATCAACTTTCAGTTAATAGGTTACATGGAAACTGAAGAAAATTATGGTAACATAAAGAGTTAAGAGTTTCCAGCTGTTTGAGATAGAGCATTGAGAATGATGTTCTAACATTGAAACACATTTGCTCAAGCTTGGTGAGATCTTTGTTTTTAATTGTTTTACTTATGCATTAAAGAGGTCTTAGTATTTTGTCCGGAGTAAGGGAGAATTGTATATCATCACCACTACAGGTGAAACTCGGAAAATTAGAATATTTCAGTATTTCATGCTTATACTGAAAAGTATAAGCATGCATATGTATTCAGTACTTGGTTTGGGCCCCTTTTGCAGCAATTACTGCCTCAATGCGGCGTGGCATGGATGCTATCAGCCTGTGGCACTGATGAGGTATTATGGAAGACCAGGATGCTTCATTAGCGGCCTTCAACAATTCTGCATTGTTTGGTCTCATGTCTCTCATCCTTCTCTTGGCAATGCCCCATAGATTCTCTATGGGGTCAGGTCAGGCGAGTTTGCTGGCCAATCAAGCACAGTACACTGTATACTTTTCAGAGGTCCGATATTGTTCTATTCTTCAATCCTTGTCTTCTTGGTTCCATGTAATATTCTAATTTTCTGAGATTGTGGATTTGGGGTTTTCGTGAGCTGTACGCCATGATCATCACAATTATAACAAATTAAGGCTTGACTTATCTCGCTTTGCATGTAATGCGTCTGTCTCATATATCAGTTTCACCTTTTAATTTGCATTACTGAAATTAATGGACTTTTGCACGATATTCTAATTTTCCAAGTTTCACCTGTATATCGTTTTATTTGGTAACATAAAGAGCAACTCTGAGGATGAGCCACAGAGATGCCCTTTATGCGACCATCATTTTGTTAGAGTGGAGGAGATATTTCACAAATACTACCATGTTTTCTTGAATTACTGTAGATTAATGCTGAATGTGAATGACTTTCCCCTGAAGAAAAGAAATGTACTGGGAACATTTGTTGACAACTGCACAGAGGACAAAAAGTGTCTCTCTTTTTCTTAATAGAAGAAAAAATGGAAGCAACCAGTGAAATGAATGTTTCAATTTTTCAGCTAATTAAAATGACAGTTTCTCTGGTACAATGGTAGCTGCTCCCAGAGGCTCATCATCACATTACATGACAGTTTTCTCTTTGCTAATTAAAGAAATTTTTCCATGCAAACATGCTTTCATGTATCTATGTGTCAGGCCTTTTGCAATTGCTTCTTTATACACATACATCCACATATGTATGCGTCAACATACATCTTCTGTAAGCTTTGTTACACAAGAGCTCAGTAATAATGCATTGTACAAGTTATTTTGATTCTACACTTGATTCTATTGATCAGTGTCTTGGATTGTCCATATTCCTGCCATGTGTTTTCAGAGACACCCCCCCTACCCCTCATTTTTTTTAAAAAATGACTTCTACATAGTGGAAATCCTTGGGACATAATGTGATAGCATGATGAACCCAAGATTAATTCTCGAAGCCAGTAATTGTCCTGCAGATGATCCACAACCACCGTCCAGCCACCTCTGACTTCTGGGCAGAGGAGCCCCTCTTCTTCCTGGTCTGCCGAGGCTGTATCCCAGCAAGCTTTGGGCTGCTTGTGTCGCCAGACTATGAGCAGGGCATCAGGATGCCAGGATGGTTTCTCTGGCAGATGTTACCTGCCTGGAAATCATGTGCCCCCCAGCTGTGGGGAAAGGGCTGTCGTGGAGATTCCCCCCCTTGGCGATCCCTTTGTTGAAGCATATCCTGCCATTTGATGACAGCTTGTGAGCAGCAAAGGGACTCTCCCTAGGGAGAATCCGTTTGTTATCAATTAACAGCCAGGAAAATGATTGTTACTGTATAATATGAAGATCCCTGCATTCTCTTTGCGGAGGTCCTCTTTTAATCTCCCTGGGGAAAGACAGACTGTCTTCCCCAGTTGGGGAAGAAGAAACTTGGGGCCTCCCCCCTCCCCCGGGAAGAGAAAATTGGGCCCCTCTCTTCCTACCTTTACTGTTCAAATATAGACTGAATGCACCTTGAGATGCGACTCACGCCTGCTGGTGTCTTTCCCAGAATCACCCATTCTGTTTAAGCTGGACTAAAAAGGGAAGGGTTTCTTAGGAAAGAAAGAGAATGAAGGGATGATTGGGCCCCTCTCTTTCCACTGTAACTGTGTAATGACAGACCGCAAGAGCTTTTGTCACACATGCTGCCACCTGTATTCCTGATGATTTCTGCTCTGGGCATCAACACATTTTTTAATTTAACCATGGACATTGGTTAACCATAGGGATCATGGACATTGGTTGCCCATGGACCCCAGTAAGAGGGCATTCCTCCTGTGGGTCTGAAGCAACCCTTTCCATGCCCCCTACCTCCCGCCCCCCGCAGTGTGTTCCACAAAGCAGCCAACCCCCTTCCCTCCACCAAGCCCTTGGGACAACATGCAGTACAATGCCAGCAGAGGAGAAGCAGAGATTTACAACAATGCAGAAACCTCACCTTCCCCACTTTCCTGTGTGCATGCTGGTTAGAGGGCAGATAGCACTGACATAGGCACACAACGTGAAAAGTCAACACTTTGTTTTCCTGTCCAATCATTGAAAAGTTGCAATGGGCGTGGCCACTCCAGATGGATTGATCCTTTATGGGACCACGGCTGCACCCATTGGCAGTGTCCAAGCTTCCCCCAATTTAAGAGCAGTGTGCCCTTCCTACACCATACACCTGCCTGCCTTCCTGGCGGGCCAGTGGAAGATGCTCCCATGCGTATCTTGCGAAAGCTGCTCTTACTGCCCATGTCCATGGTGCTGCTTGGGATCCTCTCTGGTGGAACAGGGGTGAGTGCCCCATCCACGTCTTGCCTGGGCATCTTCCCGCTCCTGCTTGTGGGAGGGACTGGCAGATCTGGTTGGTCCAACAACATGATGTCCCCACTGTACTCTCAGATGTTGTGAAGGATGCAAGTGGCCACTATCACTTGTTGGACTATATCCTCCTCCACATCCAACAAGATGTTTAGGATGTACCATTGGGCCTGTAGCCTGCCAAAAACTTGCTCTACCACTATTTGTATGCTGCTGTGCCAGAAGTTGAAGTTCCTCTCTAAGACGCTCCAAGGTGCATGGTAGAGAGTTACTAGCCACAAGGCTGAATCCCTGGTCCCCAAATATCACAGGCTTCACAAGGCGGCCACTGACAGGCACGGATGATGCATTTACCCAGGTCCCAGCCCAAAGCTTTGATGTGAGAGGAGAGATCCAGAAGATTGCTGTGTCATGATTTATCCCAGATACCCAGTGAAGACATCCAAAGTAGCAGTGCATTGGAATCCCCTCTATGTCATCTGCTGGGAAATCCAGTTGTATGTGGCCTCATTTCTGAACTGGTTGTGCAGTAGTGACAGAATGATATCGGAAGGCCAGAAGTCCATAGACACCCTTGTCTCTGCATCCATCCACAACTTGGCATGGAGCTTCTTGCCTCCATCCCCAGTCTGGGTGCTCTCGGTTGCAGTGCCACTAGTGGATGGTGAGGCAGTGGAAGGATGCTGGGACTGCATGGCTAGTGCCAACTTCCAAAGCAGGGGATTTGAGGAGAAGGGCGTGGTACTCCAACCTGTTGTCTTCACGCAAAGGGTAAGGTGGATCGGTGGGAGCATCTGTCACATGCACATCTGGCCAACACTTCATGAGAGGGGTGTGCTCAGCAACCTTATTTACCACAGCAGTCATGGTGTGGGGACTCTCAAGGCCTTTTGAGAAGTTTGCCTCCGGTTTCGCATTATGTCCGAAGACAGCCTAATTCTCTTTTAACATCAAGTCAATTAACTCATATGGATGGATGCTTTTACTTCCACAGGAGCACAAATGCATGATTATTTGAAAAGTTCTTATATTGGCATTTTGAAGCTACAATGCTATATTATTGTGTGGATCCTAAGGAAACATACGTTTTTAGAACCTGGTCAGCAACTAGCTTTATGTGAGTATTTTGAGGGTGGTGTTTATGGTGGTGTCCCAGGGCTCAGATCTCCTTCTCCAGTGCAGCCTGTAGCAAATTGGTGTTGCTATAGCACTGTTCATGTCCCCTCTTCTTACTCCACTGAGCTGGTAACTATATGGCTAACTGTTGGTATTTGGACCCGGTTTTCCTTGGGATTTCCTGTTGTCATTTCCTATTTTAGAGTTTTGAAATAAAATAATGTTAAGTATAGTCTTGCTGGGTTAGACCAGTCCAGCTAATCCAGCATTCTGCTTTGAGTAGTTCACAGCCCAATTCTTCTGCAAAGCTCTCAAGCACAATGTGATGGCAACAACCTTTTCCTGTCCTTTGGTCCTAACATCTAGTATACTTCTGATTAAGGGGATTCCATTTAGTTGTCAGGATTATAAACTATTGTTGGTCCTATCCTCATGAATTTGTCCAATCTTTCTTAAAAACTATCTAAACCAGGCTTCCCCAACCTGCGGCCCTCTAGATGTTGCCGAACTACAATTCCCATCACTCCCAGCTACAACTTATTGTGGCTGGGATGATGGGAATTGTAGTTCAGCAACATCTGGAGGGCTGCAGGTTGGGGAAGCCTGATCTAAATTAGTGGACATCACCACATCAAGTGAGAATGGATTCTAGAAGTATGTGTTGTATGAAAATGGTGCCAGCTGACATGATGTGTAAGTCTAAGGGACAGAAGACATCAGCTGTGGATAAGGAAGCAGCAGCACTGCTTTTTCCAACTGGTGGTTGTGCAAACAGTGTCTGGTTTCCCTTATTTGCTGTATTGAGAGAAACTGTGGGGACGTTGCTTGTGCAACTGCTGGTCAGAAATGGTGGTGCCACTGCTTCGGTGTCCACAGAAGTGGCAGTGCCATGTCTTTTGTCCCCCTTAATCGCTATATTGTTTTGTCTGTCCTGAGCTTATCACAAGTTATTTCCTTTGGGAGGAGAGCTGGTCTTGTGGATTGATTAATTGATTGATTAAGTGCCATCAAGTCGGTGTTGACTCATAGCAACCACAAAGATAGATTTTCTCCAAGATGATCTGTCTTCAACTTGGTCTTTAAGGTCTCTCAGTGGTGCATTCACTGCTGTCATAATCGAGTCCATCCACCTTGCTGTTGGTCATCTTCTTCTTCTCTTTCCTTCAATTTTCCCTGGCATTATGGACTTCTCAAGGGAGCTCGGTCTTCGCACAATGTGTCCAAAGTATGATAGTTTTACCCTGGTTATTTATGCCTTGAGTAAAAATTCTGGATTGATTTTTTTCTATGATCCATTAGTATGTTTTCCTGGCTGTCCATGGTATCCTCAAAAGTCTTCCCCAGCTCCAAAGTTCAAAAGCATCAATACTTTTTCTGTCTTGCTTCTTCAAAGTCCAGCTTTCACATCCATGGAGTGTCACGGGAAAAACCATTGTCTGAATTATTCTAATCTTTGTAGGTGTAGACACATCACGGCAACTAAATGGCCTTTCCAAGGCCTTCATTGCAACCCTACCAAGTGCTTGTCTGTGGCATATTTCTTGACTGCTGGATCCTTTACTGTTGATAGTTGATCCTAAAAGACAGAAGCTATCCAGCACTTCAGTATCTTCGTTATCAATTCTGAGGCTGGTTGCTGTACCTATTGTCATTAGTTTAGTCTTCTTTACATTTAGTTGTAGTCCCATTTTTTCACTGTGCTCCTTGACTGTCATTCTTAGAGTTTGCAGATCACCCACATTCTCAACTATCAGAGTGTCATCAGCATAGCACAAGTTACTGATGTTTCTTCCTCCAACTTAAAATCACGCTCATCTTCTTCCAATCCAGCTTCTCTAAGTATATGTTCAGCATATGTTGAATAATAAAGAGGCAGT
This sequence comes from Hemicordylus capensis, assembly GCF_027244095.1. Classification (NCBI taxonomy): domain Eukaryota; kingdom Metazoa; phylum Chordata; class Lepidosauria; order Squamata; family Cordylidae; genus Hemicordylus; species Hemicordylus capensis. The sequence continues at coordinate 30,081,662 of NC_069661.1, read as the reverse complement.
ATACAGCCTTGTCTTACTCCATTGTTGATCTGGAACCAGTCTGTTTCACCATGTTCCGTTTGGACTGTGGCTTCCTGTCTTGTGTATAGGTTTCTCATGAGAACAGTGAGATGTTCTGGGACACCCATTTTCCTAAGGATATAGCAATAGCAATAGCACTTACATTTATATACCGCTCTATAGCCGAAGCTCTCTAAGCGGTTTACAATGATTTAGCATATTGCCCCCAACATTCTGGGTACTCATTTTACCGACCTCGGAAGGATGGAAGGCTGAGTCAACCTTGAGCCCCTGGTCAGGATCGAACTTGTAACCTTCTGGTTACAGGGCGGCAGTTTTACCACTGCGCCACCAGGGGCTCCTCTATCCCACAATTTGACATGGTTGACTCAATCGAAGGTTTTTCTGTAGCCAGTAAAGCACATATTGACTTTCTTTTGGTTTTCTTTGGCTTTCTCAATTATCCAGCATGCATCAGCAATGATGTCTCGTGTTCCTCGGCCTTTTCTGAAACCAGATTGAACATCCGGCATTTCCCTTTCCATTTAGGGTTCTAATCTGCATTGAATGATCCTGAGCATTATTTTGCTAGCATGTGATATTAAAGATATTGTGTGATGGTTTGCACAATCAGTTAAGTCTCCTTTCTTTGGTATGGGTATGTAGACTGACCTTTCCCAATCTGTTGGCCACTGTGCCGTTCTCCAAATTTGCTGGCATAGTTTGGTTAGATCCATGACTGATTCTTCTGTTGCCTGCCATATTTCTGTAGCTGTTCCATCAATTCCTGTAGCCTGCTGACTTGGTAATGACTGGAGTGCTGATCTAACTTCATCTTCCCATACTAGAGGTTCTTGCAAGTAGGGAATGTCTTCTAGAGTATCTGGAATGTTGATGTCCCTGCTGTACAGATTTTCAGTATGCTCCTTGCATCTCTGTTAGATCTTCTCTGAATCAGAAGCAAGCATGAATTGTCCCCTTTGCTAAGCAGGGTCCACCCTGGTTTGCAATTGAATGGGAGACTACGTGTGTGAGCAGTGTAAGATATTCCCCTTAGGGGATTGTGCCGCTTTGAGAAGAGCATCTGCATGCTTACATGCAGAAGGTTCCACGTTTTCTCCCTGGCATCTCCAAGATAGGGCTGAGAGAGACTCCTGCCTGCAACCTTGGAGAAGCTGATGCCAGTCTGTGTAGACAATACTGATCTAGGTGGACTAGTGGCCTGACTCAGTATATGGCACCTTCCTATGTTCCTATGACACTGAGCTGTAGGGTTGTAAAAGGGGGGAAATGATTTTGTTTTATAAACTTATATTTTGCCTTCTTATCCTCCAGGGACTTTCACTTACTGTGTTTGTGACACTCCCTCTCTCTCTCTCTCTCTCTCTCTCTCTCTCTCTCTCCATTTCATATCTATAAAAGGAAATCACTAGTTACACTATGTCATGTGTCATTATACCATGCAGTGAGACTCAGAATGGGCTATGCATATAAAGGCTTGGTTTTAAATAGTTTAAAATAGGACTGTGTTGGACTTCCTAAGCCAGTGTTGAAATTCATATATACGTTGAATTGGATAGGATGCTGATTGCCTTTTCCAAACATTTAAATGCTTTTCAGAAGGCAACAAATAGAAGTGGAATGCACTGTTCAGGGTATGTTCTCAGTAAGTTCTGAGATGGGTTTAAATGGAAGAAAAATGGATGGCATAACGGTGAAAGGTTAATAGTAATCACCTTACATTAGTGAATACTGAGAGAAACTTTTTAAGAAATATAAAATATTTATCTGCTGATGGAATTTTCAGTAGGTGAGATCTCTTAGAATTAATCTTACTTTGATGTTAATTTCTTTATGAATATTTATAACTTCCTCAGTACAGTTCCTCTGCAGTTACTTTAGTATAGTACATAAGCTGGTAGTTGCATCCCTTCTGTCCAAAATCTGTTCACCAAAATGGCCATTGAAAGATTAAGACGGGTACATAAATTGCATGTTCTATATTTGCAGTGGTGATGCTAGCAAACATCTGGCATGAGAACCTTCATATATTTCTTTCCCAGATAGTTTAGAAAGATACTATACGATGTCAAAGATAAGATACTATGTCAAATAGTTAAGCTTAAGGAAATGTTAAGGAAGAAACAACAAAAAAGATGCTGATATATCCCTTTGGGGGGGGGGGTTGAAGCATAAGCTAGGGCAATTGATATAAAGTTTCCCCAGTAAAATACGTTTTGACTCTGAATATTCTTTTGCAATAAACCATTTATACAAATATAGTTTATGCCTCATATATTATTGATTGATTCCTAAGTTATTTTTCGGTCTCTAGCTACATAACATATCCTCTATCGTGTTCAACTGATTTAAGTCTTTTAAACATTTAATTAGTTCAGTTTGTCCCTATAGAATGGGTTTATTTCCTTTATTAAAACACAGGATGTATTTGAGCCTTGAGTTAACTAAAATTTATGTTGCAATTATGTAAATTAGCATTGCCAATACAAAATCTTTGCTATAATGTAAGATGGAAGACATGCATTAAACACTAGCTAATCAAGCATTAGCAATTGGTCACTAAAAGTACTTCCTACATCTGTGACTCCTTCATTAATTCCATGCAACCTGTTATGAGTGCCTTGTTTCCTTTCTTAGGACTGTGGTTCTCTAGCCATTTAGTGAAAAGCTCAGCTGAGATAAGAACCATACGGAATACACTTTAGGTTAATAAGCATTTATTTTAAAATGTGTTTAAATGTTTTTTATGGTACTTCATTGAACAAGAGCAGGGATACTTAATGAGATGCATTTTTATCAGCACTTTAGTCTTTAATTTTTTTGGCACATTTAGGAAAACAAATTATGATAATTTTTGATTCTCAATTTCCTATGTGGGAGGCAATAGCTTACAACACAAGGCATAGGCATAGCCTTTATTTCGGTGTTTGACCAGCATAACAACAAAATAGACAAAGTATGTGGGGATTTCTGACTTGTTTCTGGATTATCAACCCTGCATGCCTCCTGACCAGTTATTTATTTATTCATTTAAAATATTTATACTCTGCCCCTCCTGTATATTACTGCTCGGGGCAGCTCACAACACTGATAAAATAGATACAATGTAAAATAAGACTAATAAAATTAACCAAATTAAGTTAAAAATCGAAGCTAAAACCACAATCAGAATTACAGTTTTTAAAGTTTCAAATTAAAAGTTATTTAAAAGCTAAAAACTGGGAATTATAAAAACTAAAGAAAACACACACAAAAGAACCTACCATATATAAGCAACATTAAAAAGCTTCTTCAAAAGATGTGTTTTTAGTTGTTGTTTTTAAAAAAACTGAGGGAGGGAGCATCGTGAAGCTCTTCAGTGAGGGTGTTCCAAGGTTCAGGAGCCACAACTGAAAAGGCCCCGTCTCTAGTCCCCGCCAACTGGATCTCTGTTAGTGGTTGGGCTATGAGCAGAGCCTGAGATGAATAGCGGATGGTCCTGGCAGGTTCATATGGGTGAATGTGATCCGGCCATCAGTCCTGATGTTTTGTTGCATGAACAGAGTCTGCCTCATTCATTTCAATGGTAGGAGTGGCTAGACATCCTAGTGAATGTGTGTGGATTCCCTGATTTTAAAGTGAACAGCCTAGACCCATGTTTGCATCTGAGTGCTTTTCTGTACACCAGAGTCATTGAGTTAGTTTTTCATTGTGCTGCACAGATTGAAAACAATTGATTTAAATTCGAGATTCATTCATTCATTCAATATATTTGTGCATCGCCCCAAGCATACGTCTATGGGCAGTTTGCAACAAACATAAAACAAATTAAAACAGAAATTAAAACATTAAAACAGTTTAAAACCACAATTCTAGTTAAAAAGCTTGGGTGAATAAATGTGTTTTAAGAGTCATTTCAAAAGCTGTCAGAGATGGAGAGGTTCTTATTTCGGCAGGGAGCACATTCCCAAATTTTGGGGTGGCAACAGGGAATGCGATTCCCTGAGTAGCCACCAGTGATATGAAACAATTGCAATTTTCAGGCCTAGTTTGCCTTGTTGGTGAACCTGTTTTTAACTTTTGGGCTGAATTGTATAACCAGTTTTATAACTTTTGCAATCATGTTGCAATCTGTTGTGGCAGTCTTTTTGTTCTGATCACAGCGACCTAAACTTTATTGTGATGAGATGCAGATGTGGTTGCATAAAATACAGTGAAGAGCCAAAAATGGTTAACTGGGACTGGGCTTGCCAAGAAGGAACTTCCTAAACAGTTTGCATATGCTGGATGACTTGCAGTTTGGGTTTATACTGTCTGGAGTAAAAAGCACTCATTGTACCAAGACCAGAGTCCTTGAATTGAAGCAGTCCGCCTGACCTTGAGGGAAATATGTGTAAGCAAAAGAGGGGATTTTTGTTGTTAATAGTTCTCCTCAATTCCTTGAAGCTTATCTTTTTGTGGGAGAAGAGGGCAGAATGCCATGATTACAAGATTGTGTTTTCGCAGAGTCTGTTTTTCTGAGCTTGCCCAGTCCCCACAGACTAGAGAAAAGACCTATAAAGGTCTATACTCTATACGTGGTGATGCTGACTGGGGAGCAGGAGGGGGTGCTGCAGTCCCGTGTGCCTGCTTTTTATGAGAGTACTGGGCGGGGGGGGGAGCGGCAGGGCGGGGGCTGGCAGGTAGGCAGTGCCTCCCCTGCCCCTTAAAAAATCCCCCCGCCCTCCCGGGAGTGCATGGAACCAGTTCTGTGCACATCCCTCCTGAATGTTTGAACTGAGGTACAGTCCTAGTGGAGAGCTCCAGTCCTCAAGGTAATCTGCCTTAGATCTTCTCAAAAGATAGATGCATCTCAGGCCATTGCCTAAAACGAAATATGTGGTTCATATCCATAGTGTATCATTATGAGGAGGAGAGCTGCTCTTGTGGTAGCAAACATGAATTGTCCTCTTTGCTAATCAGTGTCCAACTTGTTTTGCATTTGAATGGGAGGCTACATGTGAGCACCATAAGATATTCCCTTTGGAGCTGTGGTTTCCAACCTGTGGTCCTCCAGATATGGCTGAACTCCAACTCCTATCATCCCCAGACAAAATAAATTGTAGCTGGGGATGGTGGGAGTTGTAGTTCAGGAACTTTTGGAGGACCACAGGTTGGGAACCACTGCCTTAGAGGATGGGGCCGCTCTGGGAAGAGCACCTGCCTGCTTGCCTGCAGAAGGTTCCAACTTCCCTCCTAGGCATCTCCAAGATAGGGCTGAGAGAGACTCCTGCCTGCAACCCGTGAGAAGCCACTGCCAGTCTGTGTAGACAGTATTGAGCTAGATGGACCAATGGTCTGATGCGGTGTAAGGCAGCTTTCTATGTTCCTATCATTGTTTAAAACTATTCTTTTCAGACATGGTGGTGGTGTGGTCTTGAAAGTCTTGCAGTAATAAATGAAGAATTTTGGTTTATAGATGCTGAGCATAGAAATGTCAACACTTTGTACCCCTTTTTATTATTAATACCTTGAAACTGTTTGCAGCTGAAGTGGTCATTGCCGTTACTGGAGTAAAACAATGAGCATGCTAGTCTTTGACGCTCATCATTCTTTCTCTGCTGCTTAGTGTTTTTCTCAAGTTTATCTTTGTTACATTTCACATTAGTGATACATTTTAAAAATGAGTGGTCTTGCTTCAGAATTAAATAGTCCAACAGTTTCAAGGGTCTCCTGTATCCGCTCCTTTTAAAGTCATGTTTGTTTTCACTGTTTTACAGGGTGTTCCAGGCCCTGGAAAATATGACATAAAAAGTCAGTTTCGTAAGGCTGCGGACGCAGCACAAACTGAAACTCAACATGCTCCTTTTCTTTCACTTGCCCAGGTAAGAAGTAATAGACCATTTTTATTTTGCATTTCCCATAAGATTGTTATGCATATTGAATGGTGAGATGTTCAATGACGGGATTAATAGGGTTTCGGTTTATTTGGATAAGATATATGTACATGTATTTGTCATATGTGCTGTTTTGCAAATATTCAAGCAGAATGGAATGGAGACAGACTCCTACAGTAAGCAGTCCACAAACAAATCCTGCATCAGGTTCCCAAAGCACACCAAATTAGATACTCAGCTCCCTTTGCCTGTCTCTCTGCCCAAATACAACTTGGTATTTTTTCTTTATGCTCCTCTCTCCAAACACAAATAGGTGTGATGTACTAAAGAGACATTCTTGGCCACCAAGGGCCATCAACCTACTTTTGTTAAGCCCCTAATCACTTAGCAAAACTGTATTATGGAGCCATTTGCAACTATCAAAAGAGCCAAACTCATTCACTAGCACAAACAGCAAAATCTTGAAATAAAAATGTGATGCCACTCAATCAGTCTTTTTCTTGTTAACTATTTAGTTCCTTTCTCAAGCTTTCTTGAACCCCAGATGTTGCTCCTTGCCTACATTCTAACCATTAGCTCTTCTAACCTTCCTTGGAGTCATATCAGCTAAACCAGGCCTGCTCAACTTAGGCCCCCTCCAGCTGTTTTTGAACTACAACTCCCATAATCCCTAGCCACAGTGGCCAATAGACAGGGATTATGGGAGTTGTCGGCCAACACCTGCAGGAGAGCCAAGGTTGAGCAGCCCTGAGCTAAACTAATTAAAGTCAAACAGCAGATAAGATGCTAGTTCTGTCAAATAAACTACTGTATCTCAAATTTGGCTAGCAACTTTGAAATGGATCAGTATGTCAAAGGCATCTTATCCATTCCAGTGCCCTTCTAGTCTTCTATAATGTGCTGTACATAGGACTGCCATTGAAAATGGTCCAGAAGCTTTGATTGGTGCAGTCTGCTACTGCCAGAATGTTCATAGGCATTTGGCGGAGGTTAGCCCTAACACCTGTTCTGCACCATTAGCACAAGTTACCAATATGCTTCTGAACCCAATTCATGGTACTGGTATTAACCTTTAAAGCCCTATACAGCCTGGAACCAGAGTACTTTAAGGACAGTCTATGCCTATAATAATTTGTCAGGGCTTTAAAATCTGCCTCACAGGTCTTGCTCTGTGACATACCACTGTCTAAGGTTTGATTGGCAGAGGCCAGCAACAGGGACTTTTCAGTGGTGATGCTGCACTTCTGGAATGCCCTCCCTGTAGAGGTCCACCAGGTGCCCTCATTGGCAATTATTTTATATATATCTCTGGCAAGACTCTTCTGTTGTAGGAAGACTTCAGTTGAGTGTACTTCCTTGGTCCCTTGTGAAACCCTTTTAGCTTATCCTGATTGTTTTATTTGCTGCAGTTTTGCTGTGCTGGATTTTTTAATGCTGCTAAATTTTGGGCTTTTATAGTGTACTAGCTGGGCCAGGCGCAGAGCACCTGCGCCTCTAGTTTGCCTTGGCTGTTTTCTTTCCCTGCCACCTGCTAGCTGCCAGCGCTTATTTTTGGCCAACTGGCCACTCGCCCTCCCATTGGCTGGCTCGGTCCACCACCTCTTCCTGCTTGCTGTCCAGCCCGGCACCTCCTGCGGGCAGCCGCCTTTTCTCACCATCCGGCTGGCCCACCACTGCGCTTCCTCTTTGTGGCTGGCCAGACGGCCCACCACCACCACCACCTCCGGCCCGCTGCTGTGCTTCCTCCTGGTGGCCAGCCGGCCTGCCACTTCCTCCGGCCCACTGCCATGCTTCCTCCCGGCGGCCGGCCCGCTGGCTACCCGCCCGACTGCCATTGCTGTTTCCTTCCCTGTTGCTATCTGGGTAGCTGCTTGCAAACTCTCGCAATAGCTCCCATGCATGGGATTATCAATGGGTACGTTTAGGAGAATTATATATAGATATTGTTTGTGGTTTTATTGTTTTTATTACTTTTAGGAACTGCCATGTGTGGCTGACTTGTCTGAAAATGGATTATAAATCCTTTAGATCAGGAGTGGACAGACTTGGCCTTCCAGCTGTTGTTGAGCTACAACTCCTATCTTCTCCATGCTGGGAGCTGTAGTCCAAAATGGGAGCTGTAGTCCATGCTGGGAGCTGTAGTCCAAAAATAGCCAGAGGGCCAAGTTTGCCCACTCCTGCTTTAGATGATGATGATGATGATGATATAATATAACAGTAGTGAACACTGTGATGATCTACAAAGTATAGCTTCTGCAGATGGTGCATCAGTAAAGTTTTATTTTAGGATTTATTTAGGGCTTGTCAATATATGCACATTATCTTCATTTTCGGGGACAGGCCAGAGTTCTGTGGCAGAACACATGTTTTGTAAGCTCCAAATTTAGTCCCTCACATTTTCCGTTAAAAGGCCCTCGGATTCCAGGGCTGGGAAACATCTTTGCTTGATACCTTGGAAAAACACCACTAGACAGAGTAGGCAGGACTTGATGGGCCAATGGATTCACTCAATAAAAAGCAAATTCATATGTTTATATTTTAATGATATAAGAATCAGAATGTTGTGTTACTCCATAATGGGTCTCTTTCTCTCCACATTGGTATTTAAATGGGTTGTTGTCATTGATTTATTTCTTCTTGTTTCTCCTTAGAGGTTTGCACCTGTAAAATCATCCACTCCAGCTCCTGGCACATATAATGAAACACGCTGTGCTCTCGAGTCCTTGAAAAAAGCATCTAAATCAAAAAATATCCCATTTGGCCATACTTCTGTTCGTTTCACCCAAGACTACAGGTGCCACAAAACACCAGGTTTGTAATTAATCTTAATATATCCTGTGGAAAAGTCTATGTGACCCAAAATAAGGCAAGATAAATAGACTATGAAGTTAGTAATTGATATGGAACTATATTACTAAACCATATTCTCTATAATATATGTATTGAAGTGGGGTAAATCAGATAACTGAATCTAAGAATTACTAGTACCACAAGATGTCTCTGATAGACACTGATGTGCAGCCCAGTCTTGAGAATGGTTTGAGATATGTTAAGACAGTGGAGAAGAACTCCACAGTGGTGAAAAAAACTCCATAGTTCTTTAGAAACTGTAACTTCCAACAATGGATTGGCCTGCTGAAGGTGTCTTCATAATGATCAAGATGCACATACATATCCATCGAGAGGTACATACAAAAGTCATTTCATGGAACAATGGTTGTATCATAACTTTTTTTTAAAAGGTAAGTGCCAAAGTAGCATCTCTTTGAAGATTTTCATACCCTGCTGATTCTAGCTATATTGTAATTCTAGTTCAGATATAAGACCATGTTTTGTGGGATTCATGGATTTGCTATCACAAGTGTTCTTTTAATATCAGCAATGCTGAATTAGCCAGTAGGCCCTCTTTGTTATTTTATTATATACTTAAATAAAAGTCTTCCCCTCAATTTAGGTCTGTGGTTGTGTTGGGAAGCACTTTTTCTAAGCAATACAGTGTGAGAATGTGGTTCCGTTTAGGACAAAATATAGAATTTCTCTCTAGCCTCTATCATCCATCAGCATTTCAGGGAGCGGGGAAGGGAAAGAGAGATCAAGACCAAATTTGGATGCACAATGCAATGGAGAGCTTTTACCTGGAACTGGTTAAAACTGAAGCATTCTTGCAGTTCCTCATTGGATTCTCAGCCAAGAGTAATGGTTGTACTGCCTGCTGTAAGGATCTCTTTCCAACTATGCTCCACTTGTATATTTTTTAAAAATGCACCATAAAATGCTCTGTGCTTTCCATATTCAAAGGAAAGCAGAACGCCCGGACTGGACCTCTTGCTGGGAAGTGAGGAGCATGTAACAATGTTAAAGTAGAGCCACTACTGTTCAGTTTTTCAGCTTTTTAATTTGTGTTTCCTTTGGATCCTCTAACAAAGGATTTAATTTAACAAAGAGCCCTGTTCTGATTGGTTTTGTAGTGTTACTGTAGTGGGAGAGTTGCAGCTAATGGTCTAATCCTTTGCTTACTTATTGGGGAGCAAGTTCTATCTAGCTCAATGGGACCTACCCCCAAATAAGTGTGCAGAGCATGGCAGCCTAAGAAATTTCCCAAATAACATTATCCAAGTGTGCATATTTCCTAGGATATTAAAAGAAATGAGGCTTTGCTGTGAATACTTACTGCAGTTGCCAATGACTTCTCCACATATTCCTTCACATCTGACAAGGTCACCCTTGTTGACAGTCAGAAAAAGCTATTTATCCTTGTGCTGCAGATCACACTAGTTATCCTAAGATTCTAGAGGTCATCTGCACTATAATATGACAGTCACTTCCTAAGACAAATAGTACCTATTAATGGCACTCCCAAGAGTGCTTTTTTTAAAAAAAAAAGTACTTTCAGTGAGGTTTATATAAATAACAAGCTGAACAGGACGGTTGCAGATACTTGGGGATGGGGGAAAATCTGCTACAAATGGGCACTTCTTCCAGTAATGTAGGGTTTGGACGGATTCCAGTTTAGTGCTTTTCAAAGTTGTTTTCCTTGTAGAAAATGTATATGTGAGCCTGGGAAAGCAAATGCAAATGATTCAAAATGTACCATTAAAGGACACTGTTCAGTGACTCTTCCTTGTGTTTCTGGGCCACCTATCTTGAAAGTGTGCTTATGATGTATTTCCTCTTCTACTTTATTTCTGTCTGTTGCTCCTCTCCTTGTTCCCTGTCCTCAACTGCATGTCTTTGCTCGTGTCCTTTAATCTGCAAGGAGTATGGCCTACCATTTATCTTCACCACCAGCAGCGTCTTTTGCTGAGCACAACAAAGTGGTTGCAGTGCTGCGGTGCTAGGAGCAAAACCAGATAAAAGACTGCAGTTTCATCCATCCAGGAAGTAATATTTTGGGAGTCATTTTCCATACTTGATCGTGTCCAGAACTAAAATAACTTCTAAGTTCTTTATTAATAAAGTTCTGTGGTTCAAAGCAGAAGCAAAAGTAGCAACAAAATGACACAATTACAGTATTACAATAAATATATGATTAGAAGAGAAGATCTTAAAATCGGATAAGAATATAATCCATCATGTTATATGTATAAAAGTAGATTCATCTCCAAGCAGTCACTATTTATCAATAGCATAGTGCTTTCAAAAATCACCATGCAGTAAATGCAGGTGTTTCTCTAATATGATGATAGGGAACTCCAGCACCTTATCCTATGGGCTTCCGAAGCAGAGTGCCTCTAAACCCATTTTCAAATTAGACTAGAAGGAAAAGGAAAAGTAGCTCTTCCAGGTCTGATGATATATAATTTTCATATTCTTGCACCACATTCTCTGTGACTATAATGTTGTTGTTCACGAATGTTTGGGAAAACAATTAAGGAAGCCTAAATTATATTTTCTTTTTTGAAATTGTTGCTTAAGAAAAAGGTACATAGACATTGAGGTTGTTCACACATGCAGCCTAGCCTAGGCTAGGTCAGCCCAGCCTAGCTAGGCTGCGTATGTGAGCGTCGGGATTGAGCCTGATCACGGTGTTGTCCCCACGCCAAGCCTGAATATTTAGCCTTGGCTGGCGATCGTCCGCATGATCGGCGCCAGGTTAAATGGCTTTCCCCCGCCCGCCGCCATTCCCAACAGCAGGCCAGGGGAAGGTGCAGCTGCACCGAGTGCTGAGCACCCTGGGATATGGGAGGGGGTGAAGTATCTCCAGTCCCAGCGCCTGCTGATGCCACACCACTACTCGTGGGGGTGATTGCTGGTCAAATAAAGATATCTACATCTGCATCTCATGTGGTGGGTGTATGGTGGGGCAGAGTGGAAGGCAGCCGCTGCTCATCTGCCGGGGAAAGCAGGTGAGCTCTTGTCTTCCCCATAGCCCTTTGCAGCGGCTGCCGGAGGTTGTGTGAAAGACCTCATTGTGTTAAATGATAGTATTTTACAGGGGTTTGGTTTTTTTTTTTGGAAGGAAACAGATCTAGAACCTAATTTGAAAACTGAAGTAGACAAACCAGAAATGATCATAAACTCTGAAAGGTGGAGTCTTGCCCCATTAAAGTTAGGAGAATTAAACGATAAACCTCAGTGGGCTTCTGTCTTCACCCGAAGACTGCTGTCCTGCCTACAGTTAGACTGCTTAAATCCAGTTGACTTCAGTGGGATCTGGATTGTGGCCCCAATAACTATATTACATGCAGTTATTTTATTTTAGCGAAGCACAGTTTCCCCCACTAGAATTACAGGGTTGAATTAATGGCTTATGGTTAAAAAAACAACAACAATAGCTTTCATGCTTATGATGTTTTATTGTGCACTCTGTAGGTCCTGCATTCTATAATATTCTTAACTATGGCATCACAACGCAAAGTCTTAAAAGTGCTGTTGTGGAAAGAAGAAAGAAAGGAGCATTTGGTTCTTCGGTTCCTAGACTCCTATATTTAGTTAAGAGGGAAGCTTTTACTACTCCTGGACCAGCTGATTATCAGGTAAATTGGACATTTTATTTAAAAGGTAACCCCAAACAACTTAATTTATAGTGACTGTCAACCAAATGTGTCACACTCAAATGAATGAGAGGGCCAAAAGCTTCCCCCCCCAAATAGTCAAGGGTGACATTTACAGATTTTCATCCAATTGGTTTCACAACAAATATATAACAAATAAACACTTCTACTCATGGAGGATAGGATAGCTACTTTCTACTTCTCCAGTCTTGTACATGACATGTTATCCTGGATTTCTCAAAGATGATAGACAGAAGTTCCATCAGTAAGTTCTTTCAGTTATCTTGAAGATGTGAACTCCTTATCAGTCTTGAACTACAATCCTGATCCTTCACCATTCATGCTGTTTTTGTGAGGTTGCACACATTTGCTCTTTTGTAGAAGACAAAGACAAAATAGCAGCTGAGCATTTTCAAATTTGCTTTGTAACTTCTTAATATTTCATCATTCCAATAGAAAAGCAGTGAACACTGGAGTGTGGCAGTTCTCTTGGTGGGAGGCAATGAGACTTGAGAAATCCAGTCCAAGCCCATGAGCCAGCTTGGTTTTCTGCCTCCAGCTGCTCCATTGGAAACTCTAGACATTTAACTTAGTCACTCCTCAACCCATCAATTGTGAGTTTTACCCCCACCCCGCTTTTCAGTTCTACATACCTTCCAGGATGCATTCCTGTGCCCATTTATCTGTGACTTACTTGCAAGTTATTTGGGATATTATTTGAGATCAGTGGGACTTGTCATTTGTGAGTGCTTTGTGGTGGACTGGAATGTGCAATATGCCAAAAGCCGAGGTTCACCAATAGTGGGAATTGGGGAACTGATGTATTGATATATATGAAAACAAAACCATGTGTTGTGGTTGTCTTTTATTGAAGTACAGTATATGCTTTTGTAGTTGTATTCCACAAAAACATATGCCATAACATATGCCTGATATGTACATCTCACCACCTAGAGATTTACATATCAGGTGGCATTAAAATACGATCAATAAATATTAAAATATGATAAATAACAAATGTGTTAGTCTTTAATGTGCCATAAGGCATTATTCTACTTCTCCTCTGTAACAGGATAACACTATCCTTTTGGAAGATAATGTGAATAATCTTTTTTGACTAAGAAAATACTCTCTAAACAGGAAAGAAATACTTGTGTGGTTGGAAAAGTTACATGGATCGATTAATTCATAAAAACGAAAGAAAAGAAATATTCTCTGCTGTACTGGCCAATTACCGTAATAAAGTATATCAAAAGTATTGTCTTCAAATATTGAGAAGTAGCTAATATTTCAGTACTCAGCTCTACATTCAAGTTAGTAAAACAGGAAAATGGCCTCTTTCTCATGCAACATCAATTAATTAGCATAGGTTCTCTCTCTCAAGTTCCATATTATCAAACATATTAAATATGACTACCTAAGAGCCCCATTAACATTCCCCGACAGCTTAATTTAACATGAATTATAATCATGTGGGGAGGAACTGAATACATATTACCAAATATGTTAGTTGTAGGGACAATTTTCTTCCACATTTCTCAAATGCAAATAATTTTTTCCCCTTAGGTCTTAATCAAGCTGAAGAGCTAACATATATTATCATTAGAAGTTATTATAGATAAATTTAGCGATGGGTCTCATGATAGAGGAAAGGAGGAGGAGGTGGTATGTGCTATTAAGATTTCTTATAGGGGCAAAGTCATCAAATGTTGTTCTCCAGGCTTTAAAAGGCATTTATAAAACCAAATAAAGTTATTACCTCCGGTACATTTTTAGTATAAAGCATCACTAAATGTATTTGACGTTTTCCACTTACAAAATATTTTAAAATTCCAGCGTTTATTTCTATACATTGATATAAATTTTCCTCAATTAGACCAGCATTGCTTAATGAAACTGAAATTCTAAAAAATAATTACCACCGCTGTATTTAATTATATCTGCCAATTTGCATTGCCTGTTGCTTTTGATTAGTGAGAAGCTGAATATTAGTCAGTTTCCATTTTCACATCAAAAGTTTTCCTTCTGACAAAGTAGAACTCCAGCCGGGAGCAACTTGCAGGCTGAGGCAGGAAGAGAGGAGTGAGGGGACAGATATAGAGGAGACACATGCTGAGGAAGGGAAGAGCTCTTTGCAGATCACCTCCTGCAGATGTTAGGAAGAAGGAGGCTGTTTGTGTGTCTTTATTCTGAGTTCTAAATAGTGGCAAGTTAATAATTCTAGTGGAGCTGTGCACACACAAGTCGTTTCATGATACAATTCTATTTATTTATTTATTTGAAATATGTATAGCCCACCCCTCCAGTGCAATATGGCTTGGGGGCGGCTCAAAAGCATGATAAAGCAATCAACAATATAAAATTAATAAAATAAGTACAAGCACTAAAACCAGGAACTGGATGGGAAATGATCGTGATCAGAACATTTTTTGTTTAAGGGAGTTTGTAATAAGATTCATTGATTCTTCTACAAGGAGGCTAATCTTATTAAAAGTATAAAGCAGTAATATATTATAAACGAGGGATTGGATGTTTAGAAAAACCAACCAACCTGTAACAACCTCACACTTTGTGTACTCACATTTCAGACCAAGGAGACCACTAAAAAACCACGTAAAAGACAAAAGCAGTTGTCTGTGTTCGTGTCAGCAACAGAAAGAATTCCAGTGGTTAGCTCGGTAAGTTGACTCCAGAATGGTTCCTCTGAGTTTATATTGTATTACATTCAGTATCCTGTTCCAAAAATATAGAGTAACTGCGAAATTGATATAGGGACATTCTAACTCCACTGAAGAAAATATTTGTGCTAGCATGCACATCTCATGAAATGCTTCATTCTAAGGAAATAGCATTAAAATTGGTTTAATACACTTTAAATTTGAGTTCTCTGTAAATGTATCTCAACAGAGAATAGTTCAGTTCACGGAATCCAGTGAAGTTTGAGAATGTTTTGCAAGTGAATATAAGCAGTTGTGAACATAGCAAACATATGTGTAGTCAAATTATCCTGACATATATACATTCCATATTTCTTCAGCTAAGAGCTATGGTGTTAATTAGATAAGCATCTGCCTTCCCTATGGTATGTAACGGAGAGACAGGTGTTTAATTGAGGCTATTTAAGCACGGCGTTAATTACACTTTGCATCTTAGTCCTCATACAAACCTGGATTGAAAGACAACAATTTCTCTCTTGTGTAAGGAATCAAATTTAGAAAGATAAGCTGTTATGTTGTAGACCGAATCTGTGGGAGCAAATGTCAATCACGTCAAGAACAAAAGCAGTTCACTAACTTGAGATTTGTATCAAATATTGGTGGCCATGTTGGAATTGCAGAAATAAAGCCAAATAACTGGTGATGTGAACTCTTCTATTGAACCAGCCGGTGGTTAAAAATGTGCAAGTAGCTATGTTTGGCTGAAAGCAAACATAGACAAACTAAGTTTTCTGGGTGTAAAAAGATGGCATCACTGTTTACATATCGGTATTAGGTTTGAACAGAAGCCTGTCATGACCAATAATTAGTTTCCTTCCGACCAGAGAAGGAATGATAAGTTCCATTAAAACATGGAATATGTATTAATTGTCATACTAATTAATTAACATATTAATTGTCATCTAGCAAATCCAACGCAGAAAATGTAACGGTGCTGCTAAGCTGGTCTTTCCTGCTAATGACTAATACTATCAAAAAAAAGCATAGCATCTGTTGTGTAGAATTGTGCTAAAATATTATCGGCTGACATGATGTGTAGCGTGCCACAGGTGGTTCTGCACTGCCTGCATTGTTGCAGGTGTCTAAAATAACACTGTTGCTGTTGATCGAGAGCGCTCTTGTGCTAATGCATAACATTGTGTATGGCACTACAGCAATTATTTCAAATGGCTGTAGTATCGTGCAAGCAGAGTGGTGCAGATGCCCATATTAGCGCAAGAGCACTCTTGCTCAACAGCACTGGAGTTGTTTTAGAAGCCCATAGGTGGTACACTGTGCATCATGTCAGACATTGTAAAATAAGGCTCCTTCTCCACTCGCCTACCTCTTTAGCTTGGAATGTGGTATATCCTCAGGGAATGAGAGTTAACAGGAGCTGCTATCTTTACCAGCCATTTCAGTGCCAGCTTTAGTCTTTAATGTGTCACAAAGAGTAAGAGGTCTCTGATAAGTAGAAGGAATATGGATGGCATCCCACCCAAACCTAACAAATCCAACACAGGAAATGTGACAGTGCTGCTGATAACCTGGCCTTCCCTTACTAATGAGCAATACTGTCTCAAAAAGAGTGCGGCATCTGGGAAAGGTATATGGAGTATGGATCTTCCATATTAACAGAAACCTCATACATCCAGCACAAAAATTGCTGCTATGCTTTCGTTATTTGGGACCCTTGGGCAAATTTCTGTCAACAGAAGAGTCATGGGGATGTCTGTGTATCCCCTTTAGAATACGCAGGATATGGAAGAAGAAACCAATTCTTGCTTGCTCTCCACTTAAATTATTGCGTTCCATCTGCTCATTCCATCCACCTTTCTTCCTTTCACATCACCTGACTGCTGAGAAAGTCAGTTGGACAAAGCCACTAAAGGACAGCAGATGCTGTCAGGCATATGTTGCTGCCTTCTACTGATGGGACTGGAGCTTTCTGTGGCCACAGAGCACCAGTCTTCTGAGACTTTTGACGGTAGGCATTAAATTATTGGGAATGCTTCTGAATGTCCTTCCAGATTGAGTCTTTTTTAACCTTGTCCTTCTTATGGGATGGCACTGATATGTGTGCTTTCTACTATTCTTCCAGTCTGGATTTCTGGAACTGGTGAAGATGTTGCCTTACAAACCAGAAGTTATATGTTCTGATTCCAGAGCATGTCACACTTTCCCCCAGTCCTTACTCTTTACAACGAACATTCTTAATACAATATTTAATGCAATGTAATGTGTGTGTTACTTTGCCAAAACTTGCCATTTCCTCCCTGAACATTAATTTGATTTTTAATTTAATTTTTCTGAAGAAAAAGAAAATGACAACTTTTGCAAGTCATGCTTTCTACCACAAGGCCAGCAATCCTGGTACCTTCTGTATGCAAACATCCCGATGCTCTTCTCAGAGTGTCCCCATCCCTTAAAGGGAATATCTTACAGTGTTCACACATGCAGTCTCCCTTTCAAATGCAAGCCAGGACCCTGCTTAGCAAAGGGGACAATTCATGCTTGCTGCCACAAAACCAGCTCTCCTCTCCGCTACCACAAAATCAGCTTAACATCAGAAAACATTTTTCGGAGTTGCTGTGGCTCTTTTGTCTTTAACAGTTGCATGGCAACAGGTATCTTTTATCACAATGCCGTACAGAACAGAGATGTTGTTCTCGCCGCAAAGGAGTTTGCATTGAGTCATGAGACAGCAGCTAATTTCTTTTGTCATTTTGATTATAAAGTATCATTTTAAGTGACTGTGTGCTTTATATGTGTGTGCTTTATATTTCAATGAATGTGATTTTGTTTGAAGACCTTTGGGGGGGAAACTTGCTTTCTTCCAAAGTGGCTACGGCAAATCACTCAATAGTGGATAAGACAATAAATCAAAAAATAGAAGTTGTAGCAACAATGAAGCTATGCATTACTTACTCAATCAGTTCTTACAATACATAGAAAAGTATATGATGTTTTCTTACATTGGTAAATCAATTTTAGAATATTGCTCCTTCCTCAGAAGATAAATTATTTTATAATAAAATGCCATATCTTGTATATTCACCAGAATGGGCTTTTTTCATTTTTTATGCTGTGCTTCTGTAGTAAACTAAATATTTTAGGGGATTTTTTTGTTTAAACTGAACTACCAAAGAGCAATACAGTAGTTTGGAATAAGATGTATTAGAACATAAGAACAGCCCTTGTGGATCAGGCCCAAGGCCTATCTAGTCCAGCATCCTGTTTCACACAGTGACCCACCAGATGCCCCTGAGATGCCCCTGGCGGCATGCCCTCTCTCATGCCCCCCTAAAACTGGTATTTAGTGGCACCTTGCCTCTGAGGCTGGAGGTGGCCTATAGGTAGTATAGTAGCCATTGACTAGTAGCCATTGATAGAACTGTCCTCCATGACTTTGTCTAAGCTCCTTTTAAAGCTATCCAAGCTAGTGGCCATCACCACATCCTGTGGTAGAGAATTCTATACGTTAATTATGCCCTATGTGAAAAAATGTTTCTTTTCGTCAGTCCTGAATTTCACACCCTGAATTTCACACATTTCACACTTCAGTTTCATGAGATGACCCCTGGTTCTAGTGTTGTGAGAGAGGGTGAAAATTTTCTCTCTGTCCACTCTTTTTACTCCATGCATAATTTTATACATCTCTGTCATGTCTCCCTGTAGTTGCCTCTTTTCCAGACTAAAGAGCCCCAGATGCTGTAGCCTTGTCTCATGTGCTCCAGGCCCCTGATCATCTGGGTTTCCCTTTTCTGCACCTTTTCCAATTCTACAATGTCCTTTTTAAAATACGGTGACCAGAACTTCATGCAGTACTCCAAATGTGGCTGCACCACAGATTTGTATAAGGGCATTCAAATTCACAAACATTCAGGTATATGGTCAAGGCATGATTTTGTTGGCTATAATGTTCTTCCTTAGATTAAATCTGGTAAGAGTTTTTACAACTCTCACAGTGCAATCTAAGCATGTTTACTTGAAAGTAAGTCCCATTATGTTCAGTGGGGCTTACTCCCAGGTAAGGATGAGACTCGAGTTGCCATGCCGCCTGAAATTCCAGGTTTCACCTGGATTTTAAGCATCTCACCCAGATTGCTTAGCCCACCCAGATTCGCCTGGATTTCAGCTTTCTTTCTTTCTTTTTTTTAAAGCTAAGCTCTAGTCCTTGTAGAAGTGGAGTTATGGAGCAAAATGTGCAGTCACTATTCTGTTCAAAAGTTATTTTCCAGCCAATTTACATGATATGCAAATTAGGCACCCGGATTCGGAAAGTCAGAATATGGCAGCCCTATATGAGACTGAATTGAAGCTTTCGTTGCTGGATGATGCACATAAGGCACCCATTCATAGTTCCTGTGGATCCTTGTACTAGCTACTTGTACTAGCCATTAACTTCCTGCAGTGGAGGAAGTTGCTATGTGGACAGCTGCTCCCTGTTTTACACCCCTTTCATGGTGGCCACAATGTGGTGTTTTCTGCATGACTATTATAACACCTACACACTGTTTGGGGTGGTTCTTGCATATGAGCAGCCTCCACATAGTGTCTCCTCACCATACCTGGGTTCAGGGATTGTGTTGAAAAGTATGTTGTGGGTACTGGCACCCCATGGCTACATCTCCATGGTGTTTCTCACAGAAATCAAAGTGCAGGTAATATGTGAAGAACCAGTTCACCAGTTCTACTTCTCATGTGACCCTTGTATCTGGACAAGGATTTAGGATAAGAGGATTCTCCATGTTGGAGTTCACTATGGGAAAAAGATGTGGTTGTAATTGATAGTGTTGAGAGGAGAGCTGGTCTTGTGGTACCAAGCATTACTTGTCCCCTTAGCTAATCAGGGCTGCATATGAAAGGGAGACTAGAAGTATGAGCACTGAAAGTTATTCCCCTCAGGATGGAGCCGCTCTGCGAAGAGCAGAAAGTTTCAAGTTCTCTCCCTGGCTTCTCCAAGATAGGGCTGAGAGAGATTCCTGCCTGCAACCTTGGAGAAGCCGCTGCCAGTCTGTGAAGGCCATACTGAGCTAGATAGACCAATGGTCTGATTCAGTATATGGCAGCTTCCTATGTTCCTATGAAAAAGATGTGGTTTTTATTGATTGTGTTGGGTTTTTTGTTTTTTGTTTTGCAAATTGCATCTAATATCCTTAACAGACGGCCCATTAGTATTTACTTAGTATATAATGATGACCAGATGCTCAGAAATGTAGGTTTTTAGTCCTGTGAAATGAATGACTGTGCAGAGTGTGCCAGTAACAAAATATTATAGTAAATGAATCCAAGATTGGCCCTTTCATGATATCTACCATAAAAATTACATATACAAAATCAGATAGATACTGTGATATAAACACATAAATATTGATATGTCATTGACAAGCTGTATTGGATTCTGTTGTCTTTTCATGACACATCTGTAGTAGGTTTACCTTTTGTTTAGTATAGAGTGATATATGAAAATATTTTACTGTAAATTAAAGTCCAGTAGCTAACATGTATGGGAGGAAAGATTCTCATTTATTTCAGAAACAGCTGGATAAATTATATAAATTGTATCTTAGGATTGTATCACCTGGTGCTTGAGGAAAGATGTTTTCTCTCTTAAAATCTTGAGTCTTTCATCCCTTCCATAAAGAGCATTATGAACTGAGGTGCCTTTATGCATATCTGGAGTGACATGGCTGTAGCCTCATTCATTTATTTTTTAAAAATCTGTGAATAAGGATAAGTTTTACAGCATATTTACATCACATAAATAAAAAAGCAGGGTGACATTGCTTGTGTGTTATGCAAATATGTGGTAATTCTTAACCATATTACTAGATGAGTTGAAATGTTCATGAAGCGTCATAACAACTATGTAGGCAGCAGCTGGGTCATTGTTTCAGGTGTGTGTGTAAAAGGCATCTGACACAATTTGAGATGGTTTATTATCTTATCTGACTTTATGCTCAGCAAGTGTGTTTTCTTGGAGAGAGTAGCTGGGAGTCATTGTCTGAAATTTGTTCTGGAGGCATGTTTCACCTTGATCATCCCTGCCTATGCCTTGTCCTACACTCATCTAGTCTAGGTAGGTCCATCTATAAGGGCTAATGTGGGGACAGCCCTTCTGCAGCTTTGGTACAAGCCCTGGAAATCTGTTATTTCAGCAAAATGTTTTATGTCTTAACCAAGCATTTGTTAGCTGACTAACTTCTTGCAGTTGTAAAAAGCTTGAAACTAAAACCAAATTCTATATATTTTTTCTTCTTTAATTTCAACATGTTCAAAAGGGGAGTGTGATTTTTATCATTGGCCAAAGTGCCAAATATAGTTTGGATGTGAATTGTAATTACAGCTTACTATACTCGGCTAAGGCAATGTGACATAGTATAAGGGTGTGTGGTTACTGGTATGTCTGCAAAAAAAATATGTTTGGGAGAAAAACACCAGAACAACATCATAATCGTCTATTAGTTAAAAGAGGTGTTTGTATCCCCTCCCCCTCCCGGTAGTCTAATGTGCAATTGGGTTCTTGGGGCTCAATTGTGACCCTTATGTAATGCATGCACTCCTGTTGCTTTTTAATCTATTCAGACTTGCCAAAGTGTTGAACATTTTATGGTAGTCCAAGTGAGACTCATAACAGAAATTTGACTGAATTAATTTGATGTGGAGTAGCCTTTCCTTCTCTGTCATAATTCCTGACAGTCCTCAGTCTAACTCAGGTGCCATCTACTGTAAAATGTGCAGGATCATATAAGCTTGTGGAAGGTTGGTTTGAATTTAGTACCAGTATAATTTATGTGCATTGACTGTAATCTCAGTGCTGCCTATAACTATGATTTATATAGCCCACATTCGCATGTAATGTGAAACCGGAGGTTGCCGGACCTACGGTTAATGTTTCAAACCATGAATTGCATTGCAGATGTTCATCCAACCTCTGGCAACCTCCATTTTCAGGGCAAGGGAGCTCCTCCCTCTTCCTGATCCCCGGAGGCCGCATCCCAGTAAGCTCCATAGCACTCACATCACCAGACTGCGGGCAAGGCGTCAGCACCTCTCCAGGGTGGCAGCCATTAGCCACGATATTCAAGGGGGCATGCCGAGTGTGATCTTGCCTTTTTGGAATGGTCTGTCTGCCCTCAACAGGTAAATGGCATTTAAATCCCTTTAAATGCCATGCCATGCAAGCCCTTCTTCTGACAACGATTGTACTGCCACCCTCGTAAGAGCCCTGAAACAAAACTGTCTTGCACAAGCACAATTTCTAGTGGGGGGATCTTGGGGAGCACTATTTTCCTGTTACTCAGGAAAGGGAATGGAACATGATAACTTCTTAGGAGGGCAAATGTATATGAGGGAGGGCAAAGGATCCTGGGGTCTGGCCCGTTGTGACCAAGGATGCAATGGCTCACCCCGGCAAAGCAGTCAGTGGAGGCCAACCCACACCCCTGCCCCCATGGGAGCTTGCTGCCAGGGGACTAGCAGTCTTATGAGAGGACCAGTCTGCTGGGGAGGACCTTAACCTTCGGTCTTCCATCAAACTGCGCTCATGAGTTGAGCTAACCAGAGAGTGTGCCCCCCCCGCTCTTCCTGGTTAATAAATGAACTTCTGCACAGTGACACCCTCCTCTCCAAGGAAGCCTTTGATGTACCCAAAGGAGAATTTGGTGCTCCATGTGTCATGGCGTTGCCAGGTGGGCAGACTATGGAAACACCAGGACTGGGGACATATCTTAACTCTCATTCAAATTTCCCAGGTTCGGACTGGCGTTGTGCCATATACATATCTGCTGCTGGGGGGAATCGTGGGAGAGGGAAGCCCTGATTTCAAGCAACCCCAGGAGAGAGGGGTTGCCATTCTGGGCAAAACCAAAGATGGGCATGTTCAAATGGGCGAATGGGCTTGCAGAGGGAACTCTTTGACCACTTCTTTGCAGTAGTCACCAGGACAGGGAGAGGTGTTGCCAGGGTACCTGTCCCTGTGGCTTGCTTCTATAGAGCAACCTGACTGGGCAGCACCTACAGTCCTGCCCCTATGGCCTAACACTCTCATGAGAGAGTGATCTGTGGGAGAAGGGGATGTCATCACACATTATTAGTGACTCTGCCTGACACCCATGTCCACACAGATGGTTCTTTTCATGAGTTGTGAAAGGGTATCACCATGGCCTTACACTCTCATGAGTGAGTGGGCCGCTCAGGAACAGCATCCATCCTCATCACACATGAGGAATCACTCCTTTCACTGGGGCAGTGCTGATTCTGCTGCCCAGCCATTCTCATGATTAAGCCTAGGGACCGCACATGTTCTCCCAAGGGGAAGGGGCTGAGCCCCCCTTCCCCAACATCATTATACAAAGATAGACCTGAGCCATTCAAAAGTTCTTGGTTGGGGCTGTCTTTTAAACCCGACCCTGGGTATCACCCTGCCATATATTGCCATCCCAGCACTCTAATGGGATTACCCTGCTTTTGTTGCCACCTCGAATGTTTGTGAACATACATCTTTGTTGCTTCATTTTTGGAGTGCAAAGCACTTAGTGCCCGTCTTGCCATCCCATCCCATCTCCTTTCTCTCCTGATTTCCAGGAGCGGGGAGCAAGGGACAGAGTGGGAAAAGGGCATGACCCCATGTGAATTGCTGCTTGACAGGCTGACAAGCTTGGGAAGGGATCTTGCGGTGTCCCTATTTCTGGGCAACTGCTTTGATGGATTGGAGAAGGGAAGAGGTGGGGTGAGTGTTTGGAGAGGTGGGCAGCGAGAATTGCCGCAGGCATGGATTGGGCGCGATCTCTGGTGGGTCTGCACCACCACTTCTCTGATTACGGCTCCAGAAAGTGGATGAAACCACAGTTAGAGCGCCATCCACATCAGATGTAATGCTGCTGCTAAAAATCCCTCAGTTTACAGTGACAAAACTCACTACAAACCAAAGGGTCAAATTGGAGTTTGGTGAAGCAAACCACAGGTTGCTTTTGCCGCAAAAGCATGGTTGCATGCATTTGGATGTAATGGAGTTCCAACTTCTGCCCCGTTTAACTGCAGTTTCGCATTATGTGTGAATGTGGTCATTATTTTTATAGCTACAGCTAGGACTGTTATGAAATACAGGTTACCAATGGCAATCATGGTTGCTTCTTGTAAAAAGTGTTTGTGTGGGGGGACAAAAATGTTTGTGGAGGAAGGCGTTCCCATTGTCAAAGGAAATTTACTTATATTCTGTCTTGTCAGAGCAACACAGTTCCTTCAGCAATGGGGACATTCCTTTCCCTCTCAATATAGACGGAGGCAAAATGTTGGTTCTGTTTGCCTTTAATGATGTCATGTAGCCAAACCGAAGTGGCTTTATGGTGCTGTAATGCCATTTCTTTCCATACACGATCTCAGATTTTCAGAGGTCTTTCAAGGAAGAAGAGACCCTGTGGGGCAGGGGCACAATGATTTCACAAGAGCAGAAGGAGAGATGAACAGCAAATATCTGCAAGCAGCAGCAGAAAACTGCTGCTGAGGCATTTTGCACCTCCCAGAAAGCCCCCCTTTTGTCAAATAATTGAAGTCTTCATTATAACACACCCCACAACAGCAGCTCATTAGAATAATTTAGACTTTCAGGGGTGCACAAATTTGGCACTCCAGCTGCTGTTGGACTACAACTCCCATCATCCCTGACTGTTGGCCACTGTGGCATATGGGGATAATAGGAGTGGTAGTCCAACAGCAGTTGGAAAGCTGAAGTTGTACACCCCTCATTTAGAGTAAAGATCCTTCTTATTTTGACTTACATTTTCTTTTTAATGTCCCAGAAAATTACAGTATGGGTTTTCTTGCTTAGGGCAAAATACACAATCATGGGGAAACCTGGAGCTGTGAGCGGTTTGAGATTTTAAAAAGTGTGTGTTTATGTGTTTATAGCTAGTAAAGGTTTTTTAAAAATTGTTTTTATTCCTAAATGGGGACAGTATATACTTTTGCTCCACAATGCTTTTATGTGATTAAAAACAAATTATAAACTTATCTGGTGAAAATGGTTCTTATTAAATTTGACTAGAAGCGATCAGATATAATCCGCTTTTATGCAGTTATAATGAGAACTGGTAGTAGAGTTGCCATTAAATTGTTAATAGGGCACTGTACCACAGACAGGATCAGAGCATCATTAAATATAAACAACATCAATCTGTTATAGGGAAGGACTTCTCACCAGTAGTTTTACGCTCTGGCTCATGTTTTTGTGCAATCACTGTAGTAGCTTAATTCTGCACAAATCTGGTATGGATTTGCTCCCCCTCCCCCCAGTAGTGTCTGAATTTTTGGTACTTCTTTGCCATTTCAGTTAAAAACAGAAATTATGTTACTCCATAGATTGAAGTGAACTAAATGCATACATTCTGAGCCTTCAGTGGACATTGATTGAAATATTTTTACCATTCCTGAATTTCACTTGGGGCCAAACTAAATGTGACCGTGGCAGATTAATGTGTTAAACAAAATACTGCCCTAAAGTAAAGTTTTGCTGTCGAGTCAGTGTTAACTCCTGGCAAACCCAGAGCTATGTGGATTTCTTTGCGCAGTATGAGATGATGCCTTTCAGCATCTTCCCATATCGCTGCTGCCCAATATAGGTATTTCTCATAGTCTGGGAAACATGCCAGTGGGGATTCGAACCAGCAACCTCTGGCTCCCTAGGCAAATTACTTCCCCATTGAATGATTAGATGGCCCAGAACTGCCCTAATCACATATAAAAGTGGGGTGTGGGTATCACTTTTCTGACAGCAAAATGGTAGGTAAGGTGTGCAGAACCCTTCTTTTCCAGCTTGCCTCCCCACAGTCTCTCCCCTGCCCCCGTTCTCTTTTCCTAAGATGAACTTTGATACTAGAATTATTCTTGATTGGGAGAAAAACTCGTTGAGATAGAGACTGGGGGGAAGTAAGCAATGGACAGTGGAAGGTTTGGGTTCTGTTTGGGTTCCTCATCCATGCACTCTTCTGCTGTTAAACATGCCCTGTGGATCTACTGCCATCACTTGTAGTTTGACCCCCCTCTCTCTATGTGAGCAGAGTAGATCTTTAGGATCAAATTACACATTACCTTAACCACATGCTTTGCAAACATGTGCTTAGAAAAGAAAAAGAGAAGCAGCAGCTGGATTGGATGCCCTTGCTACCTGGAACCATGGCAGGCGAAGGGGACCTTAACCCTATCCCTTGCCATAGTTCTGCTCCAGCTCAGGACCTCTTGCCACTGCTATATGCCAAGAACAATAGCTCTTGTTCTTGGCATATAGCAGTGGCATATAAGCCAGTGGGAGCATGTATTCCTTGGCAAGCAGCAGTTGCAGACCCTCCCCCATACAAATCAGGAGAGAGGAGGATTAAATACCCTCTACCCTGGCCCCACCGGTGGGTGGCCTGATCAGCTCGCTGTTTATCACATTAAGAAACAAGCATGTGCTTCCAAACCACCTTGACATCTGAACTAGGAAACAGGTTTGAATGCTTCCTACAAATCAGGATCTCAAACCTTGTTTTGATCCTGGTTTGCAGTCCGGTTGAGGGGAGCACTTAACTACAGTTTCTCAGAGCAGTTCCTTCCTGCTCATGGTGAATGAATTGTACATCTCACCATGGCCAGGTTGCTGCTAGGAACTAAGTAATAATAGATGATGTAATAGATGAGCATGTAAGTCATGCACATTGGCCCTCTAAGCTGATATAATGAGGCACTGCAATTTTCAATTGCTGCTTGAGCTGGCAGGAATGTATTCTTGAATCAGGAGGGCAATGAGGTTCATTTGAGAAGCCTGGGAGGTGGCTTGTGTGCGTGTCGAGTGGAAGAATTGGTGCATTCTGAGAACCAAGGGAGTATAATGAGAGATAATGAAAGAGGAGAGCTGGTCTGGTGGTAGCAAGCATGACTTGTCCCTCTAGCTAATCAGGGTCTGCCCTGGTTGCATTTGAATGGAAGACCAAATGTGATCACTGTAAGATATTCTCCTCAGGGGGAGCATCTAAGTTCCAAGTTTCCTCTCTGGCTTCTCCAAGATAGGGCTGAGAGAGATTTCTGCCTGCAACCTTGGAGAAGCCACTGCCAGTCTGTGTAGACAATACTGAGCTAGATAGCCTAGTGATCTGACTCGGTATATGGCAGCTTCTTATGTTCCTATAATGAATGGCTTCACATGTAACGGCGGCACCTGAGGTTTGCGTGAGCACCCGCAGCCCCAGGAGCAATGCTCTCCCATCCCTGCATGAACCTCTACTTCCTTTTCAGGTTCCAATATGCCGAGATTGGTCATGATAGACCACCAGTCTTAGATAAAATATGCCAATCTTAGCATATCTCGCCCTGCTTCTGCATCTTACTTCGAAACTCAGTTGCAGATGTTGGATTCCCTGACCAGAAGTAAAGCAGGATATTCTGAGATTGATGGATCACATCCAACCTTGGCATAACGGAATGTCGAAATGAAAAAGAGGCTTCCACGGGGATGGGAGGGAGCGCGTGCTCAGGTGAACCTCCGGTGCCGCCATCACGTGTGAGCTCACCCAATATTTGTTGTGTAGAAGACAACAGGCAAGAATTTTGTTGCAACTAAAGATCAGGAGGAATAGGCAGTTGAGGGACAAGGAAGGCAATACTATGTACTGGTACTACAAATACCAGTGGCTCTCCTAGCCCTATTTCCCGAGATCTCGTAACTGGAAATGCTCTTGTTTGAATGTGGGACTGCTGAGCTGTGGCCCCATCCTTCTTCCTTCAAAGTTTTGGTAAACAATTGAGCAGCATTAGCTGAAGCAAAATAAGCTAGAGTTCAACTAATCATTAACATGCTAATCAAGCCCTGTGTGGTTTGAGAAGATTCTAATTGTAACAGATTGTTCTAAAATGGAACAATCCCTGATGCATTGCTGTATGCTTCTTCCTCATTTGCTGGGCTAATGGAGAAAAAGATTTATATATGTGTCAAACTTAAAATAAACCTTATAGGCGTATTCGGGTTACTTTTCTAATTTCAAAAAAACATTATGTCAGTCATGCTGTTTTATCAGTTTTCACTTTAAAAGCATCACGCTAGTTCCTGCTGCGTGATTGCTCTTGGACTATCCCCCATATCCTCAAAACTTGCAAGTTTCAACCATTTCACTTCATTACCCATCCTACATGTGTGGCTGAATGAAAATAAATTCTTGCTTATCAAAGAAAGCAATTGCATTAAAACTTCATTTAACCAGATCATTTCAGTCCTAGAATTTGGTTAGGAGCAAATGCAATTCCATTGTAGAGCAATTGTAATCCTGGTTGTGCTAGCTTGAAAAGACACAGCAATATAAAAACAGCTATCAAAGACTTGGTAGTTACTGCTGACAGAGGTGTTTATCTGTTGAAAACTTTTGCATGGTTTCACATGTAAGAATTTAATATTCATTGTATGAAATAAATTACCCTATTAGCTGTTCAGTAGTTCAGTAATATTTTATGTTCATCTTTATGCTGTGATGCCATATGGCAGTGGAGATCCAAGACTCTCAAAGCATTTATACATTTATTTTAATTTCTTTTCTTATAGCAAATTACCCTTCCAGGAATTTGTAAAGTGTTGTGTGCTGTATATTAATCTTAAAAGTTGCTACCTGTAGAACAAGGCTTTGGGAAAAGAGTACTTACATTGTTTCTCTGAATTATGTAGACAGCATATGTGTTCTTATGCAAAAAGGATTATTTCATTGTTTCTCTGGCATAGATTAAAAATGGCTATATATGTGCATCCCTTGAATAATCGACCCCTTTATTGTGGAACACAATACAGATGGCATTTTGGTATAATAGGGTTGTGTATGATGACTGCTGTTTGTATTTATTTGTATATGGCTTGAAAGTATTCATGTTTGTTTGAATTTCAGTTGGAGGCTGAGTTATCTCCCTCCACCCCCACCCTTGACTGGTGGATGAAGGTTGATCAGATGTTCTGCCAGGACATACATGGATGGGGTAAACTAGGGTCACACTTTATTAACTAAACTAACAGATCTGCAGTGGTTACAATTGAACTTATAACTAGAGTGCGGGCAACTCGATCCCCTTCAAGGGGAGGGCAGCCTCCTCCCCTTCAAGGGGAGGGCATTTCTGATTGGGTGAACCAAATAGCACCCCAAAAGCAGTCAATTCTCAGATACCCTGAGGCCACATAACCCTGACAGGCTGTTCCATGGAATCACCTTTCACCTGCAAAGGTGCCCCAGGCGGAACACCAAGCTTGTTCTACCTTCCCAAGCCTGCACTCTGTTGCATGTGTGGCCAACTGACCTATTAAATGACTCCCATTCCTACCTATCAACCCGATGTAATACCTCAGTGAGGAATGGGCAAAAAAAGTTCCACCGAAAAGATTTCCAAGAACCAAACTACTGTAACCTGTTCTAACAAGTTGCAAAGCTACTGGTACAAGCTTTGTACCTTTTTAGAACATAACAGTAGTAGAGGTAACAGAGGTGTCTGTACACCTTTGGACTTGGGAGCATTCGGACCAGTGTTGTCACTCTTCTAAGACTGTTTTTCCACCTGAAAAAGATCAACTTTGAAATGGAGGTCACCGGGTCACAGTTGTGGATTTGTGGACTTATTTATAACAGATGATATCACTCTCCGCACAATGGACTTAACTATTTCTTCAGTGCTAAATATTCAGTTTAATCTATGTGGTTTCCTATTATCTTTGTTTTATGTTATGTTGAGGATATCTTTGATTATAAAATTATACTGGACCAAGTTGTTGCATGTTCATTATTGTATGGTTTGTGCATAGTATGGTGAGGATCTTACTGCTTCTAGTTTGCTTGATTTAAGAGATCCCAGTACACATTATTTATCTCTGACTCTGTATAGGACACCTGCTGTTCAATGGATGGAGTGTTGGGCTTGTATCTGAGATTCCTGGATTTCAGTTCCAAAGCAACCATAGTTTTACTTGAAGTCTTGTTTTTCAACTATGCCTTCATATGTCAGACAGGAAAGTTCTTTCAAGACTGGTTTAGATGCATAATGAAATGATAAAATATATCCAAATTGTCCGGCTTTGCCTCCCATTGCCCATGTCAGAGTGCTGCAAGACTTGATGTATGACTCCCGTTAGGGTCTGGCTTTGCCTCAGAAATGGTGAGGAGGGGGTTAACTTTCATCCTTGTCCTCCTCCATCTCTGATGGACTTGCTACTCCGCGGGAGCCTTTCAGACCTGACAGCCTCTATCCCCGGGAGCCTTTCAGACCCAGGAGCCTCTATTGGGCTGGATTTCTCATCCTTGGCTGCCTGACCCTTAAATAATTCCCTACAATCAGGGCAATCCTATTTCCTCCCCCTCGCTCCCCTCTCCCTGGCCAGGCTGTCATCCTGGCCAGCCTGGGATGGCCTTCCTCTTAAACCCCACCTCTGGGAGGACCTTCCTCTCTTGCTGGTGTCATCATACTGGGCCACAGTAAGGGGGTGGGGCTGCCCTCTCTTCATTGCCACTAGGCGACAGCCTGCTGGGCAGTGCCGGCCAAACCCTGGGTGGCCACCTCCCATTTCTCCTTGCTCTCCCTTCAGTTGGGGGAAGAGCCAAATTGGACGCCACTGAGACCGGGGATCTCTTTGGACTCTCCTTCCTCGTCGCGTGGTTGGGTAAATGGCTTGCTCCGTTGGACAATGGTGGGGGAGCCCGACAGAAATATCCTTTAAAGTGTGTGTGTGTGCTGATAATAACTTATCAATATGATGGGTGAAATAGAGAGTGGGTTGTTAATTTGGAGGAAGGACCTTCGCTTCCTTCACTCAAGCCCCTCTTTTCTCCTTCAGCACTCATTCCCGCTCCTTCCCTTATTATCTTCAGTCCATTCTCTTTCCTTGGTCCATACTCATCTCCACTGCTCCCTTATTCCCCACCTATGCTAGCTCTGGAACCTACGAAGACCAGCAAGAGTTGGAAAGTTAAGCTAATGGTGATGTTTTTCTCTCTTTATGCCTTTCTGGTAGCTCCCTCATTGTGCTACTCCTAAGCTTGGATATCTTTTTACTTTTTGGTACAATAAGCTAAGGTCCTCTACTGAAACCTTATTTTTCTGGGATGTCTGTCTTGGTTCTTAGGAACATAGGAAGCTGCCTCATACCGTCAGACCAGTGGTCTGTCTAGCTCATTATTGTCTACAATATTGTTATTAACTAGCAGAAGCTCTCCGAGGTTACAGGCAGGAGTCTCTTACAGCCCTACTTGAAGATGCCAGGAATTGAACCTGGGGCAATGCAAGCAGATGCTCTACCACTGAGCTACAGCCCCATGTTTTCAGGGGGATCTCTTACAGCAGAGAGTGCTCACATGTAGTCACCCATCCAAATGCAAACCAGGGTAGACCTTGCTTAGCAAAGGGGACAATTCATGCTTGCTACTGCAAGACCAGATCTCTTCCGCACATGGCTGGGGATGATGGGAGTTATAGTTCATTAACAGCTGGAGTGCCAAGGTTGCCTATCCCTGTTGTAGGATTTCAGAATATACCAGGAGTCTATCCCAGCCCTACCTGGAGATGCCAGGGAGTGGAACTGGGACCTTCTGCACGCAAGCATGCAGATGCTCTTCACTGAGTTATGGCCTCATCCTCTCAGGGGAATATCTTACAGAACTCACATGTAGTCTCCCATGCAAATGCCAACCAAGGCAGATGTTGCTTAGCAAAGGTTGCAATTCATGCTCACTACCACAGGACCAACTCTCCTGTGCAAGTAGCCTCACTATATCTTCACCATTATCTCCTAATTTACTTCATTTGTGCTGCCCATTATCACATTCCATCCAGCCCATTTAGCTTCTTCTGCTCCTTTTAATATGTACGCCCAATTGTACAGACTATCATCTGTGCACATGACTGGTACTTGATTGGTGTCTATGCATGCATTGCACATAATCATACTCGTAAAGCAGACTTTAATTTTTTTTAATGTTCTTTGACATTTTGTATTTTACAATGTCTTTCCCAGCCCCCACCCCCTGCCCCTGAGCCCAGCCCTCCCTTCCCCCCTGGGAGCACTGGTTGGGGGGAGATGAGAAAAGAAAAGAGAGAAGGAAAGAGCAAGCATTCTTCCTGCAGCACAAAAGGACCATGCACTCTCCCTTCACGTTAGCAGTTGATGTGCAGAAGAGTTTCTTTGTGCAGCAAAATGTATTTATGCCTCCAGCACTTAAGCTTTCTTGTGTTTTTCCGACTTCTAAAGTGATTTTCATGCAAATTCAACATGGATTGAAATGAATTGAAAAATACATAGTTTGTTCATTGCTTCATAATTCAGTGAAAGTCCAGACTTTCTGTCTCGAAAAGTACCCAAGAAAACTGGCAAAGTTTGTCAGAAGGTATCATTCCTCATGCTTTCCCTATGGGAGAGTTTTTCTGCATTTTCCAGCAAATTAATCAATTTCCTCAGGATTTTATTTTTTATTTTTCTAGTAGTCTGGGAGAGATCTGGAACCTACCTGTTTCTATCTTTCATGGTTTGGTCTGGGAGTTTCATTTCAGTGAGTGAGCGAGTGACTGAGTGAGGCCTAAGCATATGTATACAATGCATGTATCTGTACCCCAAGATTTTGCCGTCCCTTTTGATCCCTGGTGGTGATTTTCCATTATCCTCATGTTACAGATAAGAAATGAAGCAGAGAGATTATTTGCCCAGTGCCACCAGTTAATGAATGGCAAAGGTGGGACTTGAAAAAGCTTGTGGTTTTTTCAGTTGTACAGAATGATCTAATAATGGTCAATACAATAATACAGGCAGTAAACAAATTGCACCAGGGGCATGTGGTGTTCTCTCACAGTCATATTTTCTGCCCAAATGGAAACAACTGCTGGTTATACATAGAATAATGACCATCTGTGGAATGCTTTTAATTAAGTTCTATTATTGATGGAAATAAATTCTGAAAGTGAGATTTCCATGCTAAGAATGGTATGTGGCAATGGAGATACGTTCCCCATGTACCCATTAGTAGTAGTTATAAGAATTTGGCTTGTCTGTTCAAAATTTACATTTATGTCACAATTCATTACTGTTGTGCAGTGCCTCAAGGCTGTAGGTATGTGCTCTATGAGTCAACATTTTACTGGATTAAGACAAGTCCAGAAGCTTGCACACTTCTCACCAACATGAGTTGGGCTAGTAAAATATATTTGTCTATATCAGCTGGCATCTAGACGATGAAAAATTACTCATGAGTAGTCCATTGAAATTAATGGGACAGTTTGGTCATGATTAACTTGTCCTATTAATTTAAATGGGCCTATTTACAAATAATTTAGCCTAGATACCAGCAAATGCCTTTCCAGATTTCATTATGCTTGTTTTTGGGTAGCACATTACAAGTATGTCTGTTTCTTTTTTCATTTTAAAAGTACTGTAGGTGCCTTTTGTTTTAACTTCTGTACCAGACTTCAAGAAATTCAAGAAAAAATTATGTGTTTGCTGACAACCATGTGCTATGAGTATTTCTTCACAATCTGTATACTGAACATTGCATCACTTGGTTTTTACCTTGTTGAAAGTGTTTGTGTGTGCGCGCACATCTCTGTGTGTGTACTTGCCTGCATTTTAATAGGGCCTTTGAATCATTTTCTCTGTTTTCTGCAACTATTTTCTTCTTCTCAGAAATTTTCTTTGATCTCTCGGGAGAAGAAGTATATGATTTTCCTTGTCACTAGTTAGTAGTTTTTATCTTTTGTAATGTTCTGTTCAAGGCTAACTCCACCTTGTGACCATTTGGTTAGACCAAACTGACTATAACTATACTGTGAATGGTAATATGTCTTCCTGTACAGGTGGCTGTTGTTATTTGTGGGTGTTCTGTTCCTGCCAATTTCCACAGATACTGAAACCGCAAATAAAGAGACCGTAACCCTATGGGGTTTGGTGGGGAGTTAGGTTCCTTGGGCTTAAAACCTGCTTAAAAACAGGGTAGGGGCAGAAATAAGGGTAGAAGCTTCTAATGTTCTTATGTAAACCATGATCCATGAAACTGCGAATAACACCATAGGAACATAGGAAGCGTCCATATACTGAGTCAGACTATTGGTCTATCTAGCTCAGTATTGTCTACACTCTACACAGACTGGCAGCAGCTTCTCCAAGGCTGCAGGCAGGAATCTCTCTCAGCCCTATCCCTACCTAGCCCTACCTGCCCTGCAACCCTATTTTGTAACTGAATTCATGTCCTACAATTTTGGAAACTGGATTTTCGTGAATGTCCAACCTCCTGCAAAAAACCTGGGTCTTGCTTTTCGCTCTGCGTTGGCGCAAGTCAGCATGGGGCATAGCATGGTGGGGGAAAGGATCTTTCAATGGCAATATCACACAAGTATTAAAAAGAGAACACCCGGACTACTCAAGAGATTTGTTATTCACACTTAAAAAATGGAAGGTTGAACCGGATCTATTTAAAGGATCCTCCTCAATTAAGCAGCTAAGGAAAACAATTTATGGAGAGATTCTAGAAGTGGGTTTCTTAAAACCTGATTTAGAATATAAACACTACAAACACCGCACTTCACAGTATTTGTTGCAACCCGATCACCCGATCACTCTCTTTAAAGAGAAAAAAGTCCCTTTCCATTTATGGGAAACAAGGTGGTGCTTATACCACCAAGTACTACCACTTAATGCGGCTAAGCCATGGCTCCCAGAGGACCAGCAAGAGTGCCCTAAAATCACCTGCAAACAGAAAGCTAGTGAGCTAGGCAAAACATTCAGGGAAACCCATTCATATTTCTTTAAAGAGTGTGTGGTAGCCAAAAGAGTGTGGCAGGGAGTAAGCAAGCTGTTAGAGTGGCCTGATTTGGAAAAACAGACTTGGGAAGAACTAACCTCGGGTTTGAGCGATAGAACCTCCTTTCGAGGTCCCAGAAAGAAACCTTCAAGGAAACGGGACGGAACGGGTGCCCTCATGCTAGGGAATTGGAACGTTCCCCTTCTCGTAATCAGGTTAGTAAACCTGTATGTCATTTATGCAATGTTCCTGCATAGGAATAGGGAGGGAAGACGCGACCAAGAGGTTCACGCAGATGAGACAGTAAATCTCTTCTGGAAAAGTTTGTATGGTTATGTGCAAAAAGACAAGAGTATCTTTTCTAAACAGCAATGGGACAAATTGTGGAAATGGACTTCAGGCGTAACCCCCCCCCCTCCGATTACCTGATGTGCCTTGTAATCCCCCACCCCCGAGTTACAGTACTACCTGCATATACTTCATAACTTGTGTGTTTCCAAATCCTTGTGTGTAAATATTTGTAGATATATCATGTACAAACAACCACTTTGTATATAATTGTGCTTTGGCAACGTACTGTATGCTTTGGTAGTTTGTTGGTTCAATAAAAAAATCTTGTCCTATTAAAAAAAAATAAATCTTGTCCTATCTTGGAGAAACCAGAGAGGGAACTTGAAACCTGTTCTTCACAGAGCGGCTCCATCCCCTAAAGGGAATTTCTTACAGTGCTCACATTTGGTCTCCCATTCAAATGCAACCAGGGTGAGCCCTGCTTAGCTAGGGGGACAAATCATGCTTGCTATCACAAGACCAGCTCTCCTCTCAAATCAACATGGGTCTCTCATATCTCTATTTTCTTTCAGTAATCATGTCAGCTAGTCTTGGTTCAGTATTCTCTTGCAATGAATGCAAAATGTAAGCTATACCCAACCACATTTATGCCTGCTTCTTGCGTTCTGCCTGTTTTGATTATCCCTTTTCATTAGAAATGATTATTCCTGTAGACTTTTTGCTCATGGACCTTTCCTGAAAAATCCACAGGGACGCCTAGTGTAAATGTATCCCTACATCATTCATTTGTGTGAACCAGGATGAAACCACACATTACAGGGGGCATGGGGCTCTTGCTGAAAACTGCACCCCTGTGTTGAGTTCTCCCCTTCCACACTGTGTAGTAATGCTCACCTCTTTTCATAACATCATAATGTTTTCTAGTGCCCCACCTACTTGTGGTAGGGTCACCATGCAGAACTTCATGTCATTACAACCAATGGGCTAAATATCTCCCATAATATGTAGCTTCTTCCTTAATTTTTTTTAAAAAAAAGCTTTCCTGTATTCATATGAATGTATGAAGCTGCCTTATGTTGAATTAGGCCACTGATCCATCTAGCCCAGTATTCTCTGGCTGGCAGAAAGTCTCCAGGGTTTCCAGCTCTATCCCAGCACCTGCTGCTTGACATCCTTTTAACTGGAGATGCTGGGCTCTGAATTTGGAACATTATGCATGCAAAGCTCTACCTCTGAGCTATGGCACCTTTCCATCTTGTACTGCATTTGCACAATGTAGTCTTTGGAGAAGGCATCTTCTTTTTCTGTCTGCCAAGTCCGTATAAACTTAATGGATACCATTTTGACTCTGTGATGATCACCTGCATTTTTTGTTCTTTATGTGGGGTAGGGCTGTTATGTGGGGCCAGAACAGATTAGAGCAGCCAGGCACTAGTCTGAATTTCCTAGTCAGCTTTGCAAACTGTAACACAGCCTTTTCATGCTTTCTTCCCTTAAAGAATGTGTTTCACCCTTTGATCTGAATGTCAATATGTGGACAGAATTCTGCTATTTTGGTACCTATCTTTATGGAAAATTCTGCAGCAGCATTTACAGTAGGGAGAATTTTGACATGTGCCTTTCGCAGCCAGCTGCTGAGGGTCCTTGCATCTTGCTGTTTAGAAAGTCAGTTTATTTTTGCACAACTTATGCACTCATATAAATAAATTTGAGACTCTTGCAAAATGAGTCACAGTAATCAATTCAAGCCCAGCAGTTGGCAGCTATTAATTGCAATTTACACACATTTAAATGCAAGACTTGTGATTGCTTTGATTCATAAAATGTTGAAGATGCTTTTAATGGGTAAAAAAATCCTGCACTCATCTGGAATTGAAATGATATTTATTTTTGTTAAAAATGAAGCAAACTAGCTAACGTATTAAGCAGGCCATACAGTAATATGCACATAAATATGAGGCAATTAACTGTATTTCTGCTGTTTGGGAATGCTGTTGTTGGCTCCATGCGATGCAAGCTTGATCAAGGTGTCGATGTGATCATTTTTATTGAAGCAGTGTGTGTTTATGAGACCTCAAACATGAACTAGTCTTCTGTTTGTGCTGCATAGAAGAGTTCTTGAAGGACTGTGCATCCTTAACTGTGGCACTAGGACAGGATCTGTGGCAATAGGACAGCTTTTCCCAGTTGAGTTATCCCAGAGTTAAATAATTGCATTTAGGAAGCAAGCAGATATGTAGTTTAATGCAGGGTTTCTTAACCTTTGGCCCCCAGATGTTGATGGACTACAACTCTCATCATCCCCAGCCATGTCCATTGTGGCTAGGGGTGATGGGAGTTGTAGTCCATCAACATCTGGGAGCCCAAGGTTAAGAAACCCTGGTTTAATGCATTCAAATATAACTCTTGGGCTGGATCTAAATGTTGTGAAAAACAGCAGCCCTCTGTTGTCTCAATCTCTACTACTATAAAATGCATGATATGATGACATATACCTTATCCACATGTTGTGCTGGTTCACACAATTAGAACAATGTCTGGTAAAGAAATATTTGGGATCTTGGCGGCTCGCACGCTTCTGCGTAGTGTGTCATGAGAACTTGGGGGAAAGTGGTGATTTTGGATTGGTAATCTTAGATTTGAACTATGACTGTCGATCCCAGGTTAATGCAAACTTGATGTGATGCTGATTGGAGATTAGGGAAAATGTCCCGGTTCACATGACACATTACTTGGAAAAGTGTGCACCATCAAGATCCCAGGCATTCCTTTTCCATTTTAACCATATGAACCAGCATGTTATGTTAAACACTTGTGCAATCTGTGTACAATGTACACAGGTACAGTTCTGTACACAGTTACAGTTACATATTTTATTGAATGCAGGTGCAGCAATACACTTCCTATCTGTATCCCGCATTTGAAGGGGCCTGCATCCAGGTTAACTTTTTAAATGAACACAGGCATAGTCGTTCACACAAAAACGTGTGAGTGTACAGACATCGGAATGTAGGTGCAACATACTGAAGCTATTCACACATGCACCAAAAACTAAGCTAAGGAAGCTTAGAGAGCCCGCCACTTAGCCCAGTTTTGGGCTTGAGGGTGCTCCAAAAGTGGACTAAATACTCATGTGTTGGCTTTGTGCGGCTTCGCATGGCACCTACATAGGAGTAGCCTCCCGACCGGTGTCGGGAGGCTTCCCGTAATGCACCATGCACTTGCTTATGGAAGTTCCAGGGGCCTCCCAGCCCCCCAACCTTTCTGCTCCCTCCCTGCTACCGGCAGAAGTTGGCAATCGTCTGGGCAACCAGCAACATGGATGGGATGGTCTGTGGAAGAGGTAAACTTTTTGTCGCTTCCTCCCCTCGCCCCATCTGAGCCCATTATCTCAGGACTGGAGAATGGGCTCAGTGTCTCAATAGGGCTCTTGTGACATTACATTGCAGATTCCCCTGTTGCAGCCAGTGAAGCTGAGCAGAGAAGGAGAAAAATTGTTTGATGTGATGATGTCATAGACTTTGTAACCACCGTTAATAGGGTAGGGAGAGGCTGAAGAGATCTGAGGCTGCTGCTTTGACCCCTCTTGTTCAAAGTCTAATTCCAGCCTTGAATACGCTAATTCTGTAGAGATGCTTGTGATATTCAGTATTTGGCATCAAATATATAACTTGATTATAGTTCCTGTGTATTGCTATTGTTCAGTTTCAGTTAGGTATTGCTGAGTTTTCATTACTTAAACCTTTAAAATGTGGCTTATTCAGAAATGCTGACCTGACCCTTAAATAAACACGTAAACACTTTCCCACCCCACCCGCCCCCCACACCCATCCCAAAACAATGATTAAGTATGATGGCTATAAATAGATGAAGCATTTTAGTCATTTGCTGTTGAAAGTCGTTTAATAATTCCATGCTGAGTCCCTTTTCAACAAATTTAATGAAAAACAGCATGATATTGTGGCAGCTTCTATTGGATTTTTCTGCCATCTTCCTATGCTTCATGGTGTGAGTGATTAAAATAGCATCTAATGAACTAGCATTAGCGTCTCTTCATCTTTCTTGTGTCTCACAAACTGACACAGACCTTTATAGACCTTTTCTCCTCCACTTCTGAAATGTGTCCATGTTTTTCTTCCCATTGCTTGGGAACTATGAATGGTTAAATAGGGTTTTGTGGCACTATTTCCTTCTCATTCGAAGAAGCAGTGTGAAACTATTCTGGGGCAATCTGAGCAGGAAGTAATGAGCTGATTTTGAGCCCACTGTGAAACTTCATTAATCTGAAGAGACCGTTCTGAAATCCACTTGATGAGCACAGGAGTAACATAGCCGTATATCTATGTCATTATTTATTGGTCTCCCTGGATGAGTGTGATAGAGGATAGTATTTTAAGCCTACATAGTATTCCCTCTTCTCCCCAAATACATGGTGAAGCTTCTTACAGTATGTCATGGTTTGCTTTTACTTCTCTGATATCTTTCCTGTATTTGAAAACAAATCATCAAGCAATGTGTGTGATGCAGCAATGTCAAAACTTTGCATAGGATAAGGTATAAGATAACGCTGTCTCTTGCTTGTAAAGTTATTACAAAGTTGCCCTTTGTGCCCTGAAAAGTTGCTTCAGAAACTTAGGGGACTATCAGGCAAAACATCCAATGCAGTTTGAACAGGAAATTCTGAGGCTGATGTCCTGACTACAGCTGTGCTTGCTAGAGGTGTGCACGAATCATTTTTTGCTATTCGAACCTCGAATTGAATAGCAGAAAATCAAATCGAAAATTTGTGGAAAACTTGCGAATTGCCCATAGGGAACAATGGGGAACTCAAATCACCCCATTGTTCCCATGGGTAGGTCCTAGGGACACCAAAGTGGGTTGGGTGGCAGGGCATGACCTAGCCTACCTAACACCCAGCCCACAAAACAATTGGACAATCAGGTGATTTTAAATAAAATTTTGAATTATTATCTGGTAATAATTGACCTACTGTAATTGACCTATAGTAATTGACCTACTGTTCAGGTAGGCCCAGCTCAAGCTGCCACTGTCTGAGCAGACACCTTCCCTTTTCACTTCAGTGGAAGTAAGCTGCTCTCTTGTGGTACTTCTCTTCAAAAGCACCCATGGCAGCAGCAGGATAGCGCCCAGTGCCTGCTGTGGGGATGTCTCATTCCAGAAAGGCCAAGTTCATCCCTCATGACCAGGTTCAGAGTGTGCGCCACACAATAGATGGACACAAACTGACACTGCTCGGCTGCCTTAATGATGTTGGCCTCATTGTTGGTGACCGTGAAGTCTCGGTGAAGGTTTGGCTGCCTGGACAGCCATTCCTCCACTTGGCTATTCATGGCTGCTGACACCTGTGCTTTGCTGCATGGGAGGGGCTGACCAGGCCACCAGAAGCAGCTGTCCCCTCACTCTCCTGCCTCACCAGTGTGCCGTGAGAGAGAGGAAGGCAGCATGCTTCCCACTGGGACTGTCTCACAGATCCGCAGTGAAGTGCAAGCTGGTGTCAGGTGCTGCTGTGTGCAGCAGTTCTGACACAGCCTCCCTGCATGCGTGGTGCAGTGAGGGCACCACCCACCTGCTGAAAGTGGTGCATGAGGGGATCTTATAGTCAGAGAAAGCAGTTGGAGCAGCCAGCAGAAGCCGACATTCTCCACTACCTGGAATGGTTGGTCATCCAAAGTGATTGTCTCCCCAGTGGCCCCAGGTGATGAGATGAAATCTGGGTGACCAGTCCGCTTGCCCACTGACTGAACCCCCCATGCAGGTAACTTTCCCTGCTGGGGAGCAGGTGCCTTGCCACTATCCAAGGACACAGCAGGTCTGTGGTTGCCAGCAGTAGCAGGGACCCCTGAGTGATGCCATCACAGGTGCTGCAGCATCCCCGTCATCCCAAGAAGCTTAGGGCCCTTACCCCCTGCTGACATGTGTACTGCAGGTGGATGAGTACAGAATGGTGTGGCTAACCATGGCAATGCTCAAAGTGGTCCCGCACCATGCTGTTCTTGGTCCAGGGCCATTTTGGAGGTGGTGGTACTGTGACTGCTTCTGGGGGACACCACTACTTCCCTCCATCCTGGGCTGAGAAGGAACAACCGGAATGACTTCCTCCTGCTCCTCCTCAGTCTCAGACAAGGGAGTCACACTGCCAACAGGGATTGGAGAGGATGGAGAGAGTGATCTGGTGAGGCTAGCAGCCAATGAAACCTCCCCCTCTGCTGCCATGGGAAGAACTTCTTCCCTGACGGGGAGGACTTCCCCTCTGCTTCTACCTCAGCCACCACAGGCAGTTGCGCTGCGGGGCCAGGCTCCTCTGGATAAGTGGAGCCACATCGATGACTCAGGAAGTAGGCCTCTCTCCCCATTGCCCACCACAACCAGCATCCCCCCTCCCTCTGCTGCCACTCTGCTCCTGGCTCTGCATCACATCCTCCCTGACATCTTGGGTGGTGTTTTTTTTTAAATTAAGCCCTAACCCTGATGGTGGCGCGGGGGGGGGAGAAGCTCCTTTAAGGGGGCATGGGGTCAGGGGTGGTTTATTTATGGTTTGTGTGGTACACACAGCACTATCTATAGCACTGTTGTGTGCACACACAGAATCTAGAAAAATTAAAACCTCCCAAATAAAGAAGGAGACTTTATTTGTGGGGAGTTGTTTTTGGAGGGCACCGAGCAACAGTGGGGCAGGTCTAAGTGAAGGGAAGGCAAAGAAGGGCAGGGGATTACCGTGGCCTCTCTCTATCCCACTCCTTCTGTCCTAAAGTCCTACCACCTAATCCCTCCTTTCCCCAACCAAATCCTATTTTAAGAACTCTGTCCTAAAACCTGACCGGGGTGGGGGTGGGGGTAGTGATCTCACTTATCTGGCATCTTTGGCTGGGGGATTCCAGCAGCTTCTTTGTCTGGAGTCTGTCAGGTGTCGCTCTTGGAGGCACTCTTGGGCTGAGCAGGCACCAGGACCCGACACCTGCGGAGAGGGCAGGTGGGCACCAGTCAGGCACCACCCACCCACACAAGCAGTCAAAACCAAACCTGAAAAAAGAAGGAGCCTTGTAGGCTGGGCACTACACATCAGCCTACACAAACCAAAAATTAACCCACCAGGAACAGGCAGCACACAGACAGCAGCAGCAAAGGTGGCAGCAGGGCTGATAGATAGATAGATAGATAGATAGATAGATAGATAGATAGCCACAGCACCCCAGTTATTGAGAAAAAACAAATAAGGAATAAAATTCCAAGCAGCATCCAATTAAACCCTGGGGGCTGCTGGTAGAATTTAAATAAAATGGGGGAGGGAATCACAGCACCCCAGATATTAAAGAGGGTTGGCTACAAACTATGAGAAAGAAAATAATCCAAGGAAATAAATTCTAAACAGCACCCAGTTAAGCTGCTGGTATTATTTTAAAAAGGAGGTGGAGTGCATTTGCAGCACTCCAGTTATTAAAGCCACTGGGGGTGAGCAAGAATAATAACATAAAATTCCAAGCAACACCCAGTTAAAGGTACAATGTTTTTTTAAAGATAGAAAAAAATAACAATAAAGCAGCAGTTGGCACTGCAAATTAAAATAATTTTAATAAGAGAGAAAAAGTCAGATAAGCGTCTGTCTGTCTTTCTCTCTCTCTCTCTCCACTCACAGTGTGCGGGTCAGGCAGGTAGACCAGTAGCACCAGACCACTACCAACAACAACCACTCTGCTCTCAGTCAGGGGCGTATCTAGGGTAGGGCAGGCAGGGCACGTGCCCTGGGCGCCACTTGAAGGCGGCACCATTTTTTTTAATTTTTTTTAAATGGCCACCGAAAACAAAATGGCCACTGCACATGCTCAAATGGCCTCTACGAGGCCCTAGGCCACGCCAGGCCTCACAGAGGCCATTTGAGCATGTGTGGTGGCCGTTTTGTTTTCAGCGGCCATTTTTTAAAACAAAATTTATTTTAAAAAATGGTCACTGTGCATGCTCAGATGGTCCCTGTGAGGCCCTAGAGGCCAGCGGGGGGAGGGGGAACCTTTGCAGACCCCCCTATGGCCTTTAGGAAGCCCCCCGAAGGGGCAACAGGTAATTTTTTAAAATAAAATTTAATATAATATAAGTCACTGTACATATATTCAGTTTGGCACTATGTACAGAGAATCAGGGCTTGTGAATACTGAGCTGAAGCTTATGAGCTAGGATTGTATTCATTTGCTCTTACTTTGCTTCTTGTGATAAGTGAATTAAATGTGATATCTTAATAATATGGCTATTAATGGTCAGTTTGTCTTTGAATCAGTGTGAAATCCTTAGTATTAAGGCCCACTAGGAGTTTCTTGCTCTCTCTCATTTTATCTGTCTTTCTGAAATACTAGAATATATTCCAAGCAGTGACACAGTTTACTCTGCATATCCTTAAATCATTTTCAGAGTATCTGGGAAAAGTCAAATTCTCCATTTATTTTTAAAACTTATGTAATAGTGATGCTACAATGCATAGTAGAGAATTAGACAGACACTTCTGTTTAGTTTTCCAAGTATGCCTCCACATAGTATTTGGGTATTTCATGAGCCCCAGCATACTGAAATTTGTAGTTTTCCAGCATTTTTTGGTCTGGCTGCTAAATAGTTTTTGAAATATTAAAAGATTAACAAGCTTGACTTGTATTTTTGAGCTGATATCATGGTAAAGTTATCTGAAAGATGGGTGTCAGATGTTTGCACAAGGGGGCACAATTTCAGTGCTTGCCCTAGGCGCTATTTTCCCTAGATACACTTCTGCTCTCAGTGCTGCTGCAGTCTCTCTCCGACGATCCTTTCCTGAGGCACAAAAAACAATGACTCTCTGCTTCCAAGCAGCCCCTCCATATACATTTTGAAACTTCCTCCTTTGACCTCCCTGCTCCCTTCCCGCAGCCAATGGGGGCGTAGTTGCCCATGCCAACACTTGATTTGAATGACAACAATACAATCAAGAAGCAAGGAGATCTCAAGTCAATAGGAAGGCAGTGTCAGAAAACCAATCAGCAATTGAAAACCACAGAGACAGAATGGCAACGGCAGTGTCAATTATGTGAATTCATGATGAATCGGGGTGATTTGATTTGCACTCGAATCAGACCCTTCATTTAAGGGGTGATTTGATTCGCAGGCAAATCCATGAATCACCTCCAATTTTTTGCTCATCGCTTCACACACAAATAGATTTGCCCATTCCTAGTGCTTGTGCAAGGCTGTTGTGCTAGCTAGTTGTGCTAAGTCTGGAGCTTGCACTCCAGATTAGTGTTACCCTTGTGCAAACACATTTGCACTTGTGCAAAAAGGTGTACAACCTGTGTCACATCTCATGTGTTTTGCAGGGAACATTTACACAATAGCACAAGAGCACAGTTCTAAAGATCCTCATGATTTAGCACAGCTATGCAATCTTCTAGAACTAGTGCTTGTTCATTGCACAAGCATGTCAGGTTGTTGGCTACTGAGCCCTGGTGCATGTGTAGAAGCTTCTGGGCATCATGAGACTCTTTAGAGCTCTTCTCACTATCCTTGAGAA
The DNA here is from genome assembly GCF_027244095.1 of Hemicordylus capensis. Taxonomy (NCBI): domain Eukaryota; kingdom Metazoa; phylum Chordata; class Lepidosauria; order Squamata; family Cordylidae; genus Hemicordylus; species Hemicordylus capensis. The sequence goes on along the minus strand of NC_069661.1, from coordinate 30,036,986 downwards.
GAGCTTGCGGGCGTCTGTGGGGAAGAAGGGTTAAACGTACCTTCCTTGCAGATGATCAGCTTGTAGTCTCTGGGCAGGCATATTGCTCACTCAGATGAGCAGCGGCTCCCACTGCAGCTCCTGGGGTCGGGGTGCTGGGATGCGCCACCATGCCCCTCCCTCAAAGCCCCAATAATGCACCATGCAAGTGCATTATTGACCCCCCTCCCGAATGTGCCTTCTGTGCTCACTCCCTTAACCTTGTTTAACTGGGTGACCGAATAGGTGGGTTTGCCACTGTGTAGCCACTGGGATCGAGCCCGATCCTAGTGTGTCACACTAGTGTGCAAAACCGGGCTGGGCTCCTTTAGCCCGGTTTTGAATGCTCATGTGAATAGTCTCTTTGACGAATTTGGAAGAGATGTGAAAACCCCCTGAATTTTCAAATCTTATAAATGTTTTAAACTCCCCTTGAAATGTCTCCCAGTGTGTTCTCTTCAGATTTGGTGGTAACTTTAGACCAGGGCTGCTCAACTTTGGCCCTCCTGCCGATATTGGCCTACAATTCCCATAATCCCTGGCTATTGGCCAGTGTGGCTGGGGATTATGGGAGTTGTAGTTCAAAAACAGCTGCTGGGGCCTAAGTTGAGCAGGCCTGCTTTAGACACATCATTCACTAATTCCTCAAAGTTTTATAACTTTCCTTGACATCCCTACAGATGTTTTCATCCTCAAATGAGCCTTACATTTCAGTTCAGCTAGGGTGGTAAGTTGGAAACTTTTTTTGGCAGTCCCTAGCAGCTTGTTATTTTATTTAGCTTTGTTATTTAGATGCTGTGACATGTTTATACCTACAAAAATTAGAATAGTTCAGAACATGGTTTTCCCTGTGACACTCTATGGATGTGAAAGCTGGACTTGGAAGAAGCAAGATAGAAAAAGCATTGATGCTTTTGAACTTTGGTGCTGGAGAAGACTTTTGAGGATACCATGGACAGCCAGGAAAACAAACAAATGGATCCTAGAACAAATCAATCCAGAATTTTCACTCGAGGCACAAATGACCAGGCTCAGACTATCATACTTCAGACACATTATGCGAAGACCCAGCTCCCTTGAGAAGTCCATAATGCTGGGGAAAGTTGAAGGAAAGAGAAGGAGAGGACGATCAGCATCAAGGTGGATGGACTCGATTACGACAGCAATGAATGCACCACTGCGAGACCTTAAAGGCCAAGTGGAAGACAGATCATCTTGGAGAGAATCTATCTATGTGGTCGCTAAGAGTCAACACCAACTTGACAGCACTTAGTCAATCAATCAATCAATCGGCAGCTTGTACAGAATAGGTTTTTTAAAAATCATATTATTTATTAATATTTATATCCTGCCTTTCCATTTTTGTTGTAATGCTCAAGGCAGCTCTCAGCATAACACTGCAATGAAAATCAAATATAGTATACAACCAGACATATAACACAAATCAAATTAGCAGATAAAAACATTACTCCAGCAGTACCAACCATCGTGACAGTTAGATAAAAGATATGTCAAAAGCTTGAAGAAGGAGGAAGGTCTTGACTTGTAGCTGAAAAAGCTACCACAGAAGGAGTGAAAGGTACTTCCTTTGGGAGGGAATGCCACAATTCATGTGCCACCACAGGGAAGGCCCTACCCCATGTTTCAATAATGCACACGTCAGATATCGGTGGAGTGTGGAGTAGAGGCTCTCCTGCAGGTCTTAATTCTTGGGCAGATTTATGTGAGAAGGTGGTTCTTCTCCATATCCCAGTCCCAAGCTGTTTAGGGCTTTAAAGGTCAAAACCAGCACTGAGTTGGGCTCAGAAATGACTGGAAGCCAGTGCAGTTGTTTCCACATGGGAATTACATGCTCTCAACACCTACCTACAGCCAGCAGTCTAGCTAAAGCATTTTGAACTAGTTTCAGTTTCCAACCACTTTTCTAAGGCAGTCCCAAATAGAACAGATTGCAGCAATCCATGTAGGGTGTAACAAAGGCATGTGTCACCTAAGGCATATTCACTGTACACTTTTCATTTCCACTGAAATGTGAAGGGTTCCTTTCATAGTAATAAATCAATATTACCACTATACTAAACACAGGTGAGTATTAGAGCCCCAAAGGTTGGTTTGCCACAGTTTTTTTACAACGTGAATATTCTGTCAGAAAGCAGTCTAGACCAGTAAAGGGAAAAATATTTTGGTTTTCTTAGTTCTTATACTCTGTCCATAACCTCAAATGCTGCTAGAGTCAATGTAGGCTAGGACTTGTCTTGTGTACAAATTTTCCCTATTATAATGCTGCAGTAGTGGGTATGGGGGGAACCAGCTTTTTCAAGGCTCTTGTTTTTACACAGATTTTAAAAGTATGGGGGCCTTGTCTGTCCAGAAACTGACAATTCCTCAATTATTCATTTTCAGTTCAGTGTGTGTGTGTGTGTGTGTGTCTTGCTTTTCTTTTAGCAGTTGAAGCTGTGTTGGACAACCTTAGAGAATTAGACCTTAATAGAGATACCCGTTGGGTGCAATAAATGCTAAGCTATCCATTAATAAGCCATTGATCCCATAGTTGTTCTTATTGATGGATATGTTGCACTGATCTCTGATTACTGATTTAGGGAACACGGGCTGCCATCAGGGGAAATCCCTCGGTTGTTGCAGACTTGAGGCCTCATAAATCAAATCAGTCAGATGTCATTAAATGCTCACAACATGAATAAGTTTAACTGTAGGCAACAATAAATGGCTCTGCAGAGACTGTTATGTATTCCAAGGCATTGTCACTTGACAGCTTTTACTGTTTGTGTCTTGGTTTTTGATAAACGATTGGCCCTTGATAAAAACTAATTTTCAGATACTTCATGACAAGGCTTTGCCCAGCATCTTCTCTGGCAGCAGCTCCCAGCTGGCTCACTTGTGCGAACTTAAAAACAGAACACTGCAATTAAAGATATTTATTTATTTATTTATTTATTTATTTATTTATTTGTAGCTTGTCTTTGTGGTGGTGCTGTTGAGTCTGTTGTAAATGAACAATGCACAGTGACTCATGTAAGGTCTCAATGCAGCTACTGGAAGAATACCAGCCACAGTACCCTATGCAACAGGAGGCCAAAAATTCACACTGAAGTGCTGAACTTCTGTGATATATACCTACCTATAATATCCCCACCAAAGGACCTTAACTTGGAGAAGGGGTGTCCTGTATGTGTGTGACTGGGAAAGTCAGTCCTTTGAGAACAAGCCCCAAGGCTGGTTTGAGGTTACCTAATTTGGAGTATGAATTCATCCAGCTTGTAATGCTTCCATGTATGATATAAATAGAGCATCGTTCACCCTGAAGGGCTTCTCCAGTTCAGAATGTAAAATAAGATCCTGCACATGTGTAATCAGTGTCTGACATCCTGACTAAATTTAGTCAGGCTGTCAGCCAGTGAATTTTCAATGGCTCCTCAAAATTTCATTATTTTTTGTCAAACTGCTGGAAACTAATGACAGCTCAGACAAGGCTATGCTATGCAAAAAAACCCCTCAAAAGACAGTTTTTGGTGTGTGGGTGTTAAGATCCTAAACTCTGCAGTTCCTCAACTATTATTTATTACTAGCTGAACCTGTGCACAGCGTCTGCGCACTAGTGCCTTATTGCTGTTATTCATGTTTGCCAAAGAGTATTTGTGTTTAGTTAGTGTGATATATTTCTTTATATACACAGTTTTTAATCTCTTGTTGTGCTGATACCACTGTTAGTGAGTCAAATGATCTGACTCGAGATGGGCCCACATAAAGTTGTCCATGGTTGAAAACTTATGTGAGGAATGAGTTTTGTTCTGGTTGACAGTATCAAGGCAGTATGTACGCATACTCTTCCCCGCTTCCCCCCTACACACACACACAAACACATCCTGCCACCAATGCAGGGTCTGCCCTGGTTTGCCTTTGAATGGGAGACTGGATGTGTGCGCACTCTAAGAAATGGGGCTGCTCAGATCCCGCCGCCCACAATATTTCTTTGCCCAGATCCACCATCAGGGTGCAGAAACATGCTTACAGGTAACCACAGAAGGTGCAAAAGTCACTTGTTTGGGAGAATGGAGGAATGAGAGTGCCAGAATTGGAAAGGTGCCCCTTTCTCTCAGAGTTAGTGTGTAACATGGTTGGTGGTTGGAAATGACAGTTGGTCTGAAGGCTTTCCTTGGCGGGAAGACTGTCCTACCTACGGAGGGGTGGGGTGGGGTTTGCTGTGCTCCATTTGCCGCGTGCTCCCCTCGCACTCAATGATTCTCACTCCAATATGCTGTACTCCCCCTCCAGTTCCCTCCTGCTTCATTTTACAATCCTTCCCCGTGTACTCCTCCTCCCGGTGCTTGTGAGCCATCCTTCCTTTTGGAGAGGGAGGCTCTGCCTCCCTCTCCACTGCCTGCTCATCTGTGCCTCACATTCAGCCATTCATGGCTGAAAACTCTCTCTGGCCTTAGTCCAGCACTCTAACCACTACACTATGCTGGCTCCTGTGCCAGCATATTGGCACATGACACAAGCTCATGTAAGTTTCTGAAGTGTAGCTGCACACTGAGATGGGTGAACAAGCCCAGAGATAGCCACAAGATATCTGAAAGATATCTATGCCTTTAAAGTTTTTACTTTGTTGGGGAAGGAGTCCCTTGTTTTCATCTTCCAAAGCACTGATGTCATAAGTCTGTCTTGTCTATTTATTTATTTATTTTTTGCTCTTGCTCCAAGGAGCTCATGGTGGTGAACATGAGATTAATCTTCCAGCGTTTATCTCAAACTTCTATACACTTGATAAAATGCCATAAAAGGAAAGATAGCTAGCAGCAGCAAGATGTTCCTTTTCTTTGGAAAGGAGTCATTCCAATGCTACAAACTAGGATTCCCTCCTTCCTGTGGGGGTAGGGAAAACTGGGTTGGTGAGCTAGTAAGGGATGTGCCTGAACCAGGCACCCACATCCGAACCAGTTTGGCAGGGTGGAATTGGGTCCTTTAAAAAGCAAGCAAGTAGGTCCTTACTTGCTCCTCCGCTTTTCTGGATGCAGCGCTCACTGTTCAAAAGGCCATGTGCATTGCTCCCAGGAGCCTGTGCTTGGCGTTGGCACACACATGGCTGCTGGGCACAGGCTGCTGGGAGCAGCACTGCAGCCCTGTGTGGCCTTTTGAACAGAGAGCGACACAACTGGAAAGGCAGTGGTGCAGTGGAGGAGCAGGTAAGAACCTGCCTACCTGCTTTTGATGGACCAGATCCCTACCCTGTCAAACCAGTTTGGATGTGAGTGCCCAAACCGGTTCGGCGCTTCCCGAAGGAGGTGCCGAACCAATTTGGGCACATCCGTAGAGCTAGTGCTTCTCAAGTCATTCCTGCCTGTCAGAACAGTTTTTTGGGGGGATCCTTCACTGTTTTATCCAAGCAGAAACTTTCTGCTTTCAGTGTGAGGAATGTAACATGAAGCCAGCTTGGAATCCTGCATACTTTAGAAACCCTTCTCCCTGTATGTTTCCCCTTGCCTGTGATCATATGCCAGGTGGGTTAGATTCTGGTTTCCTTCATATAGAGAGGTTAGATGGTCTTGATTCTGGGACAGGGCATTGTCCCTGATCTTGTGGAGCTCCCTGATGAAATCTATGCATGCTTTACTCTACCGGTATTTAGGAAAATGTGTATGGCCCTCTTCTTCTGTTGGGCCTTTTAGGGATATGATGCAATCTTCATTCTGTTGTGTCAGTTATTGGCTGTTGTCTGGAATTGGCTTTTTTGTTGTCTGGAATTGGCTTTAATTGTGTGTATTTGATGTTGCTGACTTCTATGAGATCTTCTTCACAGCACTTTAATATTCAGGTAAAGTGGGATAGAAAAAACTAAAAATACATACCACCATTATTATTTATAGGTGTGGATTTTGGTAGAGACTTTGCCAAACATACTTGTTAATTTTTTATTCAGTTTTCACAAGGCTACAAACAGTGAACACAGCAAATGCAAGGTCACACAAAAATAACACAGGTGGTACAATTCATCATTATTAGATATGGTTACATGTTGGTTTGAAATTTAGTTTGCATGTGTATCTAAATGATAATGGAGTAGGAACCCACTGAATAAAGATGCAGATGGAGCTCAACAAATGAGGTGCTGCCACTGAAAAGTTCTCTCTGAAGGTGAGGGCATCCAGAGCAGATGAAGAGCTATTATGTCTTCAGAGGATTTGTATCTCTCTATACTCTGTCTTAAAGCAGTTATAACTGCAGTAAAATCAGGTGTCAGTGAAGCAACTAAGAATATTTATTTGATTGATTGATTTCTATACTGCCCTTCCAAAAATGGCTCAGGGCGGTTTACACAGAGAAATAATAAATACATAAGATGGAACCCTGTCCCCAAAGGGCTCACAATCTAAAAAGAAACATAAGAAGGACACCAGCAACAGTCACTGGAGGTACTGTGCTGGGGGTGGATAGGGCCAGTTACTCTCCCCATGCTAAATAAAGAGAATCAAGTTAGCGGGGGTTGTATATAATGAAGTGTTATGTTTGTCTCAGCTCATGGAATGTTGCCTCTTCTAACATCCAGGTTTGTTTCACAGTCACTAATAAGACTATCAGTTTGGTAGTGCAAAACACCAGTTGTCTTTCAAGCATTTAATATTGCTTGTTCAGAGAACTCAAAATTTGACAATCCTAGGTTACAAATGTTACATGCTTTCATTTTTAAAAGAGCACTTTTGCAAAGTTTCAAGCACCTGAATAAACAACATATAGATATGCTTATCCAACTGATATTTAAGTGTAAAGCTGGTTTTCTAAGATTCTGGGAGAGCAAAATAATAATAATAATAAATAACAACAACACCACTCATTATTTATTTGAAAAAAACTCAAGCAACTTGATATAGACTCCTTTTGCTTTCATGGCTCTTCTCTGGAAGGCATGGCCTAGAGAGAATATTGTAACATTTCTTCTGCTGTAATTGCATTCTGAGAGCTACTTTCATGGATTTATTTTCTTTACTCTGGGAGAGCCAGTTTTCAGAAATTCCAAGCAGTGCTTAATTTCTTTCCCAATACAGTTTCATGACCATTTATCCTCAAAACACAATAATAGAATTCAAAGGCTCCCTGAACAGCTGCACCCTTTCCCTTCCTATGCAATAGCACAGATTGCTTCTTAAACTCCCATAAGTTTGTCGTGCAGCCCTGGGACTTCTCCCGGCGGAGGAGAAGCAGAAGCTTGTCTCCATGTGCGAAGCAAAGTCCTCTGGAGGGACCTGCCAGAGTAGTAGTTGATGTGGCGTGAGGGACTTCAGCTGGGAAAAAAAACTGTACCGTGTATGTGTGTGGTGGGGGAAATACTTGGCACACAGGCTTCTTTGGATGCTGTCTTGGGTGTTCAGAATGCAGGGCAGGCTTCCCTAAAGCAGAGCAGTTAACTACATGGTAGAGGAAGTGCAAACTCCTTTATTTATTTAGTGCATTTATTAGCCACCCTTTAGCATAAGCCACGAAGATAGCATACTACTATACAGAGGGGTAAGAAGGCTGACAGTGGCCCCGGGACAGGCTGTGTGGGTGGGTGCCATGCAGTGTTCCCTCTAACAGATATTCCCAGATATTGTTGACTACAGCTCCCAGAATTCCTAGCTGCAGTGGCCAGAATTCCTAGCTGCAATGGCTGGGCATTATGGGAGCTGTGGTCAACAACATCTGGGAATTCCTGTTAGAGGGAACACTGGTGCCGTGCTCCCCTGCCAAGCATGCGCTACCCTGTGCCTGTTTCAGCATGCCAAGGGAGAGGAAGCAAGCACTCTGCTGGGCCAGTGAAGAAAGTGCTTGCCGGCTGGACGGGTCACGTGTCTATGCCTGGTGATGGTAAGGCCTCCAGCATTGGTATGCTGGTGCAGGTGAAAGGGGCGTGGCTGGCACAGGGTAGTATGTCCAGAGTTGCCACCTGGTGGCAGCACACATTAATAGTGAGGAGTGCATTGGGGGGAGCGAGAGGGTATGCTGCGGAGGGGGTGCTGAGGGACATCTGTCCCCCTCGGTCCAAACAGGTATTAATGCCATTCATATGCAATGCTGGAATGTCTGGGCAAGATGTCTGGGCACCACAGCAGAAAAAGCCCTCTCTCCAGTCACAGCCCACCTAACCACAGATGGTGGTGGTGCTTGAAGGAGGGCTTCAGATAGTCCCTCAGTTTGAACAGATTCATGGTAAAGGTGATAGTCTGGTCCCAAGTCCTTTCAGACGTTATAGGTAAGTCATTATAAAACACTTTGGATTATACAGAGAAATAGACTGGCAACCAGCACAGCTGTTTAAGAACGGGTGAGATATGTGTTCAGTAGCTGGTTCCAGGTTAGTAAGCTAACAGTTGCATTTTGTAGTAAATGAAGTTTCTGAGAAGTTTTCAGAGACATCTCCATGTTTCTCCATCTCACTCTTCCAGTTGAGCATGTCCATGTGACTGAATTGGAGGCATACCAATCTGCTTCTTTATTTCCAGTTGTACAGAGCACTACTGGAGCATGGGAGCACTCTAAGCTCTAATGGCTCTTGAGCAACAGCACATGCGCAGGCGGATTGGGGGAGTTGCACAAGGGCACCTGGTGCATCCCTGCAGTCCCTCCTTACATGCATACTTTTTAGGATGTCAGCCACTAACTTTATAGTGGAATTGGTATTGCTCCTGTCTTATGTTCAAAGGATACAATGCAATGACTGGAGTCATTGTCACTTATAAGAGACTTGTAGTTCTCCAAGTGGAAGGCAGGTGCCTCCAAGCAGCTCTATTGCCTTGTCTTAGGGGAAGGAAAAGCTCATTCTTGATTCAGCCTAGTCCAGTCACTTGCCTCCAGATAACGAAATTGTGGCTGAGTATCCATCTTTTGCTAAGTTGACTGACACAGCTAAGGATTGGGGCCTCACATTTATTTACTCTTACTTAAGGAATATGAACATGCTGGGACTCATTTAGGTATGGTCTCCAGTGATTTTTATTATACTTGGGCTTACCCAAACATTTTCCTCTTGTTTGGGGGATGTTCACAATAACAAGGCTGCAGAACTTATATAAGAGATCAAATATCAAACTGCCCAGAACCTTCAGAGTCAGGTGGTATATTAAATAAATAAATAAAGGCAAAATCCCAAAATGTATTTGTTGTCTGCAAAAATGTATGGCTGTTATTCTTATTTATACTTAGGAAATGGAAGTATTTTTGTCATTTTCTTATTTATTCTGCAAAGCCTCTGGAAGCTATACTTGCATTACAGGGCGTGGATATGCATTCTAAATTGTTCTACAATTTTCTTGGGGATATAAAGGTGCATGTGTTAATCAGAAACACTCTGCCAGAATTTGGATGTAAGCAACCTTAACAGTGAAAAGTGAAAACTTTATGATGATGGTATTTTCCCCTTTGTCTTAGAAAGAATGAAAATTGTACCAGAACTTTTACATTTACTTTTGATATATTATACTGTAGATTCACAATGATTGTGATCCAGACATTTAAAAATTATGCAATGAATAATGCAAAATACAATTTAGCTTAATCCTATAAAATATATGAAAAAATTAAAAATAACTTTTGATCATGACAGTTCCTCAATAGTGTTAATGAATGATAGACTCCCTTATAAAGTGCCTCATCCTTTTATGTCTAATACAGATATTAGTGAGATTACATTACACTAGGAATAAAATTGAATTACAATTACATGTCAGTCTTTGTGCATTTCAATATTTGAAACAGAGTTCAAAACCTATAAGGAGTATGATTGGATTTTTAAGGAGTTGTATGGAAGAATGTTTAGATTTTAATAGAAAGCACTTATCCTCAGAACTGTAGTTCATCTCAGATAGGCATCTGACTTGAAATGTACAAAGATGTTGATGAAATACTTGATCAGGCATCTTTCTCTGCATGGTTATGTGGGTTATAAGGTAGTTTTAGACTTAGCTCCTGTAAAGTTGAAGCAGGGTGAGGCAAAGACAGAATAGGAGCAAGGCAAACATATTGGTTCCTAAGTTCTGCAGCATTAGAAGGGCAGAATTTTTGCTGATCTCTCGTCCCTCTAATAGTACTCTTTGGCTGCCAGCAACCTGTTCCTGAGGTCCATGCCACCTTCAGGGACAAATTTCTGGCAGCCAAAGAGCACTTTTGGTGGTAGGGGAGATCAGTGGAACTTGCTTCCGGTCCTATATGCATTTAGCTGCTCAGCAAAGTCTGGTTGAGCTCTGAAGCGTTCTCTTGTGAACATGCACCTCCTGTTCCATCCTAACACTCTGGAACACGTGAGCCGGTTTGCCTTAGGCAAGAGGAAGAGGTTTCATTCATACAAGCAGGCAAGCCTGATCTAGATTCTTTTATAATGTTATCTGCTCTGATCTACTTATGCAAGGAGGCTCCTTTGGCTGATGTGTTGGATCTACATGCAGTTTCTTTCTTTAGGCAGAACTGGATGGCAGCACACAGGCTATATCCCTGTCTTTTATATTTCAGATCAGTTGAGGTCCTACTCTGGGCCCAGGCCCTGATAGGTGGTTAGAGGGTAGACATTATTTTAAAAAATGCAGGTCTACTACAAGTTGGTGGTTCTCAGATTTAGTCAACAATCACTCTGTATTGCACATCAGTGGAGAAAGGAGAAGGAAGGGGAATAGAAGAATATTGGTCAATAGCCAGATGGATGCATACACCTGAAGTTTTCTCAGAATTCTTGAGTGGTAACCCTCCAAATTCCTCTGCTCCTCAAATCCTGCTTAAATCAGAAAGCAGTCTAAGAGTTTGGCATGAATAGTTTGTAAAAGGAGGAATCAGTGACAAACTCATACAAGTGCATTTCTCCTAAAAGCACACAAACACGCAGCATGTTTGCAGTGTTTCAGAAGTAGCACATGTTCAGTTACAGTTATAAAGATTAAGGATATTTCAACTTGTGTTTGTGAGTTAGTCATCCAGAAGCGTATTAGATGAATTCTCTCTGTTATTCGGAGAGAGAGATAAGTCGGGAATGTTCTTTGTCCATTGTCAGAAAGTATTACAATAATCCACTTGGTTCAGTAGCCAGAGGCCTATGAAATCCCTCATGTTCATAGAATTACTTTTACCTAAGAAACTTAAAGGACTTCAACATTTTACATTACGTTGCTTATACTCCAGAGTATTTTATAATACTTTTTTTGAAATATTTACGTTCTGCATTACCATCAAATGATCTGCAAGGCATTTTTCTTAAATATTAAAAAAATGACTTTATTAAAACTGAATGTAACAGCGCAATTACAGCAGCAGCACCAGTAACCATAAAATATGGGGAAATAATAAAAACAGCAAGAGCATCAACTAGCTGTCTGCTACCCCCAATTCCCTCCAAAATAACAGGTCTAACTTGCTGCCTAGCATCCATAGAGATCAGTGAAGTCTCCCTCTGGAGGGAATTCCATAGTTTTAAGTGTTACTACTGAACTGGGCCTGTCTCATGCAACTGCCCACCATACGTCGTATGGCGAGGGAACATGAACAAGGCCTACAAATGTAATCAGAGTGAATGGGTATGTTCATATGGGAGAAGGCAGTCCTTGAGAAATTCAGGTTGTGGCTGGGGATGAGGGGAGTTGTAGCGCAACATCATCTGGGGACTCAAGGTTGGGAACCTCTGCTCTAAGCAGGGCCACTTTTGAAGATCTCAAGGCACATGGAAAGGAAAGGAAAGATTGTGCCGTCGAGTCAGTGTCGACTCCTGGTGACCACCAAGCCATTTGGTTTTCCTGGTAGAATACAGAAGTGGTTTACCATTGCCTTTACTATACATCCCTCGCAATGTGAGATGATGCCTTTATTGTTGTCACTGTAGTGAGTATCTGCCTCCAGCACCTTCCTACATCGCTGTTGCCCGATATAGGTGATTACAAAAATATATTTACTAGGCACAGTCTGGGAAGTACTCCAGCGGGAATTTGAACTAACAGCCTCTTGCTCCCTAGGCAAGCTGCTTCCCCGCTGTGCCACCAAAGCTGAGGCACATGAAAGTATACCATTTTTGAGGACTTTAGTAAATACTGTAATATCTACTGGAGAAAGTGATCTTTGAGGTATTAAACAGCATGGAGGGATTACAGCGTAAGAAGGATGTATTTTACCCTCAATATGAGACCTGTTTATACTCATTTTATGAGTTTGGCTAATTAGCCTGGTTTTTCACAATTTCCATCTCATGCTTGTTAATAGTATATGGATACATGCAAGAGCAGGTGTACCATAGTAGCTAAAAGACTGAGCTATGAATCAGCAAGTCCCTGATTTGAATCTCAGGTCTGCTGTGAAGTCACAGGATGGGTAGTCCTCAGTGACATTTGTGCACCTGTAGTGTGGGCATAATAATACTGGCCTACCTTTCAGGGTTGTAAGGATTCCAAGGTGTTTCTAAAGTGCTTTGAACACTCTCTAAGGCTGCAATCTGTTGTGTATGTAGGCCCATTGAACTTGATGGTTCTGAGCAGACATGGATAGGATTGCACTCTAAAAGTGCTATGTGAATGCTAAGCTTTGGTTTCAGAGCATGGTCTGAAGGCACATGATGCAGCTACTTTTCAGAGTAGCACACCTATTTCCCCTCCTCCCTGGAAGAAGGGAGTGTACCTCTCAGTTCAGCTATAATGTATTAAAATGCAGAAATATCTGGCCTACAACATAGTTAGATGCCAGTTGCAAAACAATTTAGGTGCTTGAAGGGCTGACAACTCAGACATGTGACATGTATATTGAATGGTCAAATTCTGACATCTCTTCTTCTTCCAGAAACGCCTGTATGGGTGATGGGAGGAGCATGTGCTGTTGCCCATAGCAGTGACTCCTAAATATTTAGCTAGTGAGAAACACCAACTCCACTTTGTCTTTGCACCTGCTAAAACATGGAGAGCTTTTCTTTCTCAACATCTTCCTTCTCCCATGGAAAAATAAGAGAATTATACGATTGCACTGCCCAGGACATTTATGCCAATGTAAATCTAGGTGGCCAAGGTAAATCAAATGCTAGAAAGTTTCAGAGGTTTGCACATCCTTCCAAGTACCAAGCTGATGATAATGCTAGAAGTTAGGCAACCTGCCAGGATATCTACTGTGACTTATGAGTACAAAGCTACCACTTGGGAATCTAAAGGATCCTCTGGTTAATAGTGTACAGCTGTTTTGATGTAGATGCTTTCTTTATTGCGATTGGTAAGGGGCCTTACTGCCAGAGTGAAGTGTCTAGCGTATAGTCCTGTTTGTTTGAAATCCTTTTTCTTATTTTTCCTTTTCTTCCAGCATTGTGGTAAATCCCTCCTAACAACCCATATCTGGGCTATATTTTCAAAAAGAAGAAGAGTTTTTAAAAATGCAAGCATCTGAAAGTCAAATAATTTCTTTCCATACAAATATAAGTAAAAATGCTTCCAATGAAATGTTAAATGAAACTGTGTATTTGTGCTCAGAACAAACTCTTAGCTGCTGTTTTAAGGCGGTTACATTTTAAATCTGGTATTTGCAACATTTTATAGTTAGTCTAGAATTATTATCATCATTATTAATACTAATGTTTCTTTGATGTTGATTAAAATATTAATATAGCAACTTAGCAGAAAGAGTTTATAAATGATGGAAGAGTAAATGTTTTAGCTTAATTGGAAACTATTAAATTTGAAGTAAACAGGTTCATCTTGGATAATAAATTAACGCTCTTCAATTTGAATGGAATGAGAACTGTTAAATTAAGAATTGCTGAATAAGGAAAAACATTATCACTTCACACTCAGTATATAAAAGTAAATAATCACCTGTCTTTTTCAAAAGGATAAATTAAAACCCCTAATGTTAGGCTGAGCCTCCTGCTGCACTGTGTAGTAATGCATTATTGTGGTATTCTTGAGAGAATCCAGCCTCAGATGCCAGATGCTTCTCAATACCAGTTGCAGGGGAGCAACAGCAAGAGAGAGAGAGCCATGACCACACCTCTTGCCTGTGGGCTTCTCAGTGGCATCTGGTGGGCCACTGTGTGAAACAGGATGCGGGGTCTGATCCAGCAGGGCTGTTCTTATATAATGTATGCTTGCTTTATCCCTTTTTTGTGTTTCTTCCTCTTGTAATTTCATATATCTGTCTACGTCTGTGATGGGAAATGTATGCCATAAGTACTGTAAGTCTTTTAATTAGCAATTTAAAACAGTAGCTGTCACCCTGGACATTGTATGAGTAGCCTGCACATATAGCAAAATACTACCTTTACCAAATGAGGCAAGCCTGATCTTCTGTCCTTTCTGTTACTTGCAGTTCACATTCTCAAAGGTTACTACTGCCAGTTATTTAGGACACAGACGGCAGCATTATAGTGCTTAAATGGCCTTTTGGATTCTGCACAAGTGACTTGTCATTAGCCTTCAGTGTGCATCCCTTCCCTGTGTTGTGTGACCAACATAGCATGACCATGTCACCTCTAGTGATGGTGGCTGTTGCAGTATAGGAGTGTTGGCTTCTGCTAGGTTTCATGGCATACTAAACACTAGCATGTCCGCTCAAGTGAACTGGTTGTAACTCATTCTGGTGTTTGTGTGTGTGTTTTCACATATATTTGTTGCTTCTGGTTTCTCTACAATGGATCTACAATTTGCACAGCTTGTTAACACGCTTATGAAGCACTAGTCTGCTTAAATGAATGTTTTCTTTAACATTACAGGAAGCTCCCGCACCAGGTTCCTATGATGTCCATAAATCATATGAAAAATCACAGGGTAAAACCGAGTACATGCCTCCCCGAACCACAGTCGCCAAAAGGAAGCATACATCTTTTCTCAGCGGAACATTTAGGCGAGGTTTCTCTAAGACTGATATGGATATGCCAGGTATGTTGATTTCATAGATTTAGAAAGAAACTATGACTGCGAAAGATTTTAGGAGATGGGAAACTATGTAGATTGCTAGATCTTGTGATCTCTGCACTGCCACCAACAACTCTCCTTGTTGGTTGCTTAAAAAGGAGCTATATTTTTGGTATTTTGGTATTTTTCATCCATTCATGCAAAGGTCCATGGGGGTTACTTTGCTGTGCAGCACCAAATATTTAGAAACTGGTGGTGTGTACTACTTGTTCGTAAAGCAAGCTGATCAAAGTGTACATAGATATTTATTTCTTACATCTATATCTTTTCTGCCAAAATTATCTCCCAAAGTAGCTAACAACTAAAATACAATAAAATAAAAAATTGTTATAAAATACCTAAAACCAGTCTAGCAAGGAAAATACAATGGCTGACACCATCGTTTTCCATTGTGCCAGGAAGGAGGTACCATTTTTGGCAATCTCCTCTTCTTCTCTGCAGCTGCTTGTGCTTCCTGAAATAATATCCTGAGGGCTGGGGAAGATAGTTTCAGGAGGCAGAGGCACAGGCAGCTGCAAAGGGGAAGGAGAGGTTGCCAAAAATCACCCACCTTGTTGAGTTGGTGAAGGGTTAGTCTAGATGTCAGTCATTACAAACAAGAAAGAACTTTAAAGTCAGTAATAACAGTGGGAATTATTAACAGTGGCGTTATCTCTGGAGGGAAGGTTTGTGATCATGTGCGTGAAATGAATGTTCTGTGTGGTGCCTTTTTGGTTTTATAGGAGAGCCCTCAGGTATTTGAGAAGCAGAAAAGGTAATGTAGTGCATCAGATTTTATGAACTTTAGTGACATATTCTGCAATTCTTTTGCTTTATATGTTTTAAATTTTCAGGGACATAATCAGTGCTGGTAGGGCCAGTGTTTCTGTTTTCTTCTTATTGTCATTTTAGTGGGGGAATGTAGTATTATTCAAAGGCTTTTAAAATACTACCAACCTGCAGCAAATTGGGATTACTGTATTAGGCACACTGTTAATTTCCCCCCAGTTTTTTTTCTGAATTAAAAAAGGACTTAATGGCTGTATTCACATGGGGAACCAGAATTGCAGGGGCCAGAGGTTTCCTTACCATTACGTCTGAAGGAATTCAACTCTGGTCCCATACCTTCTGTGACCCAAGGTTTCACTCGAGACTCCAGTTCAAACACTCAATTTGTAATTAGCTTTGCTGCTCAAAACTGAGGTTCTATGGAGCCTCCGGTATGTTTGAATGCAGTACTGGAGGCAGCATTTGGACTGGACTGGAGTTGAGGATGGAAGTTTCTCCCTCTGTGATTGGCTGTGCGGGCTGTCCTTTGAGCAAGAAGGAAGCCCGCACAGCCAGTTCCCCCTCCTCTCTTCAGTCTCTCTCTGACTGCAGAGAGGACCCTCTCCATTCTGTCCAAATGCAGACAGGAGAGCAGTGGGGGCAGAGGGGAGGTACGGAACCACGGGTCCATGAGAATGTAGACTATATCAGGTTAGGGAATCAGCAGTTCACTTAGGCATGGTTAGCACTGCAGTTCCTATCGTTTGTAGTATTACCCGAGGTTGATACCCCAAATGTAGAATGAAACTTTGGTTTAGTTTACCAAGCTAAGCCCTGTCCCTAGTGGTATATGTTGGGGGAAACTGTTTGTCATCTTGCAAACAGAGAGCCTGGAGATGTGCGGAAACTGCCTTAACCATGGTTTGCTAAATGCAGACGTAACTGGTTGATGTTTATGTGGCTTAGAAACCCACTTCAAACTACAGTTTCTCATTCTTGGTTGAAGCTGATTCAGAGTTTAGGCATTCATTTCAAACAAAATGCTTAATCCACGATGTGCTTTTCTTAACCATAGATAAGCATCATGCTTGCATAGGCCAGAATAAAGTGTTGGTATCTTGTTGAGAGGTGGCTGTTTTAGCCAAGCTACATAATGAGGCTTTTCACATGATTGGTATGAAGCACCGTTAGGGTTAGTGTAGGAATGTGGGCTTAGCCTGCTGTCCCTGCACATGGGGAGGGAGCCATCCCTTGGTGGCCGGATAGGCTGCCCACATGATTGCCAGCTCCGTCACGGACCAGGGGTGGTGGAGATAGGGGGTGTTACCCGAAGATATATTCCAACAATTCCATCTAGCATTAACCATGATAAATACCCAGATCTAGCTTGTATTTGACTGTCCATATTTCCCCATGCCTATCTTGTATATTGGTGAGTGATAACACTTGAAAGTGATCTATATAATTATTTATTATTTAAGGCTGAGCCTCCTATAGTCCAAGTTGCCACAGTATAATCAAGTCATTTTCATTCTATATGGCAGTTTCTAACAGTTTACTTTGTTAATGGTACTATTCCCTTGGGAATTGGCAAGTACCCCGGCTATGTTTTAGGCTTGTGTGTGGGGAATTAGTGAGCTTAAAATGGAGCCGTCCACTTCAGAATAAATTTGTGCAAAGCTTCGGTCCTGAGGAGAATTGAACAGAGAGGTTAGAGTTCAAAAATAAAATCAAGTTTATTATAGGAAGAGAAATCAAGAGATACAGGAAGAAAAATAGGCAACAATATTTAACTAACAAAACTAGCAATATTTAGAGATTAAAAGGACTATGTTACAGCTCACAAGGAGGCAATTTGGCTTGAGTTTCCAAATTAAGTCCACTCAAGGCTGACTAGAGAGAAGCGATCTTTGGAGAGAACAGTCTTGGATTTTAAAGAAGCGAGAAGGAAAGGAGTGAGAGGTTTGAGAGCAGGAGTTAGCTACTACCTCACTCTGTCTGATGGGGTGTTTGGACCCTTGTGGCTCAGCCATTACCGAGAGACTTCTCTCCTCTGGGGTGGGCAGGAAGGCAGGAGCGTGAATCTGGGGATCAGGCAAGAGTCTGGGAACCAGGAAAAGTCCAAGAGGGATCTGATCTAGAAGGACCAGGATCTCGCAGCCAAGAGGGTTGTGCAGACTGGGTTAGGAAAAAGTGCTGGTCTGGAGGCAAAAAGCAAAGCAGGAGCGAGAGGCAAGGCAAGATGGAGGTGCTACTGCCAAGATGTAGCGAAAGGCAGCTGGTGCATCTGGTGAATGCAGGTTAGAGACACAGGAGGCACACCAATTGATTGAGTCTTGGTTACTTATAAGAAAAATCTTGTCCAGGGACATTTTGCTGATTGCACCTTGAAAAGGTGAACAAAAGGGACAAAGTGCAGGATGAAACATAGTCCTGTTCAAATTTGCTAGGTGTGCTTCCTTTCAGTACAAAGGCTGAAAAGGTCTAAAAGACCTGTGTAGGGTGAAACACAATGGGTGCATCAGGGTTTATCTTGTGTGGTTTTAGAATACCTGGGAGTGACTAAAATGTAAACAAGCTAGCTTTCCGTGCCCTGAGCCAACCATTAATGTGCTCTTTACTAAAGGAGATGACCTGCTACCTTCTTATCACTCCTTCCTGAGGAGGTGATATCTTGACCTGGTCTGCTGTGCCAACATAGGGAGAATATTAGGGCCAATCAGTGCAATTTCAAGAACCTCAGACTATGTTATTTATTAATAAAGATCATTCTAATAATTAGCATCAATAATAACATCATGAATAATATATACGCACAGACTGCTATCCAAAGAACTGTTTATGTGTATAAGGAAACTATGTGTGCAATACGAACCTTCTTTGTCGTTTTTGCTATTGCAGTGTCCCACAGCTGATGAGGCAAGCATCTTTTAAATCAGAACAGAGGCTTTCCTCATCAGGTATGGGAAATGCTGTATTGAGAACTGTACAACCCTGTTTTGCCATGCCTGTAATTCCCCTACCCTTGCTGGAAGGTAGGCATGTGCCCAAAATGTTTCGGAGGCCATTGTAAAGGCCTCCGAAATGTTTCAGCGCTGGGGCAGTATTCAGCGTTTTGGCACGGCGGGGGTAGTACTTTAAGGGTGGGGGAGGGTGTACTTACCCCCACCCCCGCCGCATTTCTCCCGCTGGCACTTTGTAAACTTTAAGCCCCTCGGTGCGGCAGTGTTCCTCCCTGCCGCCCCGTTCCCCCCCGTTGGCCGGAAGTTGCGAACATGCGTGTGCCTATCATGCATGCGTACGCACACCCGTCTGCCGTGCACACGCACGCATGATGAGCGCATGCGCACTCGCAACTTCCAGCCGATGTGGGAAACGGGGTGGCAGGAAGGAATGCTGCCGCCCCAAGGGGCTTAAAATTTACAGAGCGCCGGCAGGGGAAATGTGGCAGGGGGAGTGAGTACACCCTCCCCCGCCCTTAAAGTACTACCCTTGCCGGTGCCGCAGACCATTCGTGCACATCCCTACTGGAAGGATCTGTGAAGATCATTTTTTACTATGTTTAGTATCAAGGCCAAATTTACTATGTCTTAGCCATTCAAAAGTAATTGTATCCGAGCTGTTCTATTGTGGAAAATGCAAATCAGGTATCTTTGAAGTTTAGGATTGTGACTTTGTATAGTAAATTTAAAAAATCCCTTTTTGCAATGCATTTATTTTTGTTTGCAGAAAGTAAAATCTTCTATCTCCAAAGGTAAATTTGTCATGTTGCTTTAAAAACCATAGCAATGGCCACATCTGTGGCCATTGCCTGTTGGTGTGGGGATTGGAGTGGGAGACTCCTCCTGCAACAAGTTCTGACCATCACTTCAGTGGCAGAGATGTTGTGCATAGCAATGTGTCTGCAGCTAAGGATTAGTGCCCTGAGACAATTGTATTAAATAAAATTGAAGTACAGCAGTTGTGTCAGCAGATGTTCATTTGTGTTTCATTAGAATTGGAGTAACCTAATACAAAAAAAAATTACTTGCACTAATTTAATGAAAATATTATCAAATGATGTGGCTCACATTATAAAACAATCTCTTCTCATAATTAAGTTTTCTTCCAAAGCTTTGCAAATGGTTTTATGAGATACTCCCAGTTGAAATTGAATATTTCCCAATTGAAATGGAGAACCCACTGCAGATGGGTTGTAGGAGGGCAATATTGACTGTGGCCATAATAGACGGGAAGGTAGGCATGCAGGCTCTGGTGTCCTTAGAGCTGCAATGAATGTAGGTAATCGAGAAGGGGCCCAAGGCGGGACTATTCAAGGTCTCTGCTTGCCCAGGTTGCCCTCTTTCTTGGCTGACATGACAGCAGCAACCATCAGATTAAGAGAAATGTCAGGGACCACATGAGACAGAAGGGAGCATTGGAGATGTAAGTTCATGGGGGTAGCGGAGCTTTGGGAGGATAGTGCCTGCCCTTCATTTCCGTCCATCCTGCCTTTTTAATAGGTTGGCTGGTATCTGTGCGTCACAATGGAATTGTATTCCTCCTGCGGAAGGGGAAGGGTTAGCTGTCATATGTTTTAAACACCTTAGGCTTCACTGAATTGCTCTCTGGGATTCCTTGTGGAGACCTAGGGGCCATACCAATTTAATGATGATTGAAGATTTAGAGAATGCTGGAATTGTGGGTTAGGAAGAATAGCAGGGTAATCTACTACAGGTGTGTCCTATTTCACCTGGCCCTCTGTTTTGTTTGTTTGTTAGTTTTTGAGAAAAAAACCCTGTTCTTCTACATTAGTTGTTCTGTTGTTCATGGCAGCAACCTTGACTCCCATCTTTGGAACGTTTTGCATCAAATCAAATCAAATCCTGCGGTTTGTATTATCTGATTAGACCTGTTGACTTGATGAGTATGGAAGGATGCTAGACATGCTGTGAATATGGATACAGCCTGTAGAACAATCAATAGGGACCTGGGGCGGACTGTGGGATTATTTGGTATCAATCTTGGCATCCAGTTCAGTAAGTCACACCTCTTTAGGGATGATGGTATGTACCTTATGAATGAAAGGTATGCCATACTTTTCAGAGATACACAACAATGACAATTGAAAGTTATCAGAGGCAAGTGGAACAGGAGCTACTAAGCATGGCTAGTGCTCCTTGTGACACTAGCAGGTTAGGAATGAAGTGCAAGTTGGAATCGAAAATAACAATGGAGTATTGGTGAGCACTCCTTGAGCTATTACATTTACCTTGACCGAATGTCATGAAAATGCAAACGTTGTTGTTATGGGATAACTCTGTACCCCACATTGGCCAGCCTTAACGACCATGGCAGAGAGGTACACAGAAATATTTACTGTTGAAGGAGCATCCATTGCGCTTTGCTCTCCTCCTCCTTCTGTTCTCTTGCTTGATGTTCACACTTACTTGCTTTTCTGTCCTTGCTAGTAGGAAAGGGACAGTGGAGCTCATATTTTTAGGCAATGACGACTGGCTGATATGGGACTTCTTATTTTGAAATGTCAAAAGTGCAATGACTTGGCAACAGTGCCAAGGTCAAGAAGAGGCTCCCTATCTTGAGAACACGTGATAATGACTTTTTCCTCTGATCAGGGATGACACAGGTGTCAGATAACATTGTTAGGTGTCAAGAGGTAGTCATTGCTAGGTGAGATTGTTCCAAAGTTGCCATTTTGGTGAACTTTGAATGCACCCTGACCAATAGGCCACCTACAAAACATATTGAGGGGTTACACAAGGGGCAGTCATTGCTAGGTGCGAAGAGGTAGAAATGCTAAACTTTTTTTTCAAATTTGCCATTATGGTGAACTTTGAATACACCCTGACCTATAAGTCAACCAAACAAAACTTGCAGAGGCAAACCCAAGTCCTAGAAGAATATATTTCACTAAATAGTGGGTATTTTGCAAGTCAACTAACTCAGGGGTATTACTGTACTCCTACTGGGGGTATGATTGTACCCCAGCAGGTGTAGGCTTTTTGTTTAAACATGGAGGCAAAAACCATTTATGGTAATGACCTGCTTTTGGCAGGATTTGTTTAATGGGCTGTCAGTGACAATGTCCTAGATGGACAAAATTTTAGAATTAAGAAACAACAATTAATGTTTTGAGTCTCTAGGGGTACAGAAAAACCCCATGACAGCCAGTGAGGGTTAAGTGTAAGGGGTGTTCTCCCACACTTGTCCTTGTGGCTCTTCAGATTAGGGAAGCTGGCTGGGGTGGGAACCTGCTTAAGACCTACTTGCTTCATTTGTCTGGGGCTGCTTGGCCCTTGCTTCTGGCAGGCCTCCCTCAGCACCTCTCAGTGTGCTGGCTGTGAGGAACTAGAAACAGAAGGGATAGCTGTTTCAAGGCTCCGAGCTAGGGTAGGGTTGCCCAAATTGCGAGTTTTGGAGCCCCAAAAGTTCAGTGCACACACTTTGGTGGATTATCCACATAACCAGTATCCCTGCTGCAGACTGTATTTAATCAGTAAAGTTGTGGCTCATTAAAAATGCAGCACCTGTTTGTCTAGCCCAGGGCTGCACGTCTTCGGCCCTCCAGCTATTTTTGGATTACAGCTTCCATCATCCCAAGCCATAGTGGCCAATAGTCAGGTATGATAGGAGTTGTAGTCCAACATCTGCAGGAGAGCTGAAGTTGTGCAGTCCTGGTCTAGCCTTTTTACATGCGCAACCAATTGTTATATCTGAAGCCAAACGAAGAAGGCATCGGCCCAGGATCCAAAGAGCTGTTTTTGTTCATATAGGGGGCCTGCACTAGTCCAATGGAGTTGCTGACCTTTTCTCATTCGACCTCTACCTACTATATCAAGAATTGCTTTTGAAATTACCCTCAGTTTTCAAAGGCTGTTTGCTCTGTATTGTGCAAGGTGAACTGCTGTTTGAGAAATTCAAATTTCAGACTTCAATCCTATGTATACTTATGTGAGAGTGAGTCCTTCTGAATTCAGTGTGGCTTACTTCTGAGTAAACATGCATGAGATCAGTTATAATGCCTCAAAAACAAAACAAGGTTTGAATCCTAGTCAATGTAAGTTGTCAGGAGTTCCTACCCTCCCCCGTGAGACAGAGTTGTGTACCCAGCCAAACGGCAGGGTGCCACGGGAAGCCGGGGGCTCTGAACGCCAAGGCCACCCCATTAATTACCTCTCGGGAGTCAGGGGGAGCTTGGAGAGAAGTGCAACTGCTGCTGGGGGATGGGCGGGGACAGCCCAGGAGACAGCAGCTTGGTGGAGAGGGAATAGCAACGATATTAACTCCACAGCTGCAAACAGGTGCATGGATATTAAGGAAGAGTTAGAGAACAAGTCCCTTTGAGGAGCCAGGGGTTGGCTGGTCACTACACCTGCCCAGCCAGGGAAGACGGAGCAGGTTGGAAGGGGGGAAGAGTGTCTGAAATGCAGGGCTCTATTTAAGCCAGGGGCTGCCGAGGATGAGGAGATCAGCCGGGATGGGCTTGTGGGACTGTCTCCTGGGGAGGAGATCAGACCTTTTGCTCCCACTGATAGGAGAAGAAGACAGTGAATGAACTTCCCCCCTTCCCCAGCTCTGAGGCCGTGCCCGCGCCTAGAATTGGTGCTGGAGGGCAGAAGGTTTACCTTGGAGAAT
This sequence comes from Hemicordylus capensis, assembly GCF_027244095.1. Classification (NCBI taxonomy): domain Eukaryota; kingdom Metazoa; phylum Chordata; class Lepidosauria; order Squamata; family Cordylidae; genus Hemicordylus; species Hemicordylus capensis. The sequence goes on along the minus strand of NC_069661.1, from coordinate 30,013,677 downwards.
TCCTTGCCCCAGGAATGCTGACGTAAGGGGAAAAAAGTTTTCTTGGGATGTTCACTCATGTTTAAAAAATGTGAGATGACTGTGAAAAATATATAGTCAACAACAGAGGCAACCCTGCATTAGAAATTAGTGCTTTCTTAGAGATCTCATTCATCATTATCTCTGCAACTTTGTACTTCGTAGGTGATATGAGTCAGACTACTTTTCATGTATTTGATGTTTAACAAATAATTAGTAATAATGTGGAGCAGTGCCCTTCACCATAATTCATTCATTGCCTTAGTTACAAAAGCAACTGTTTGAATCACCATCCCAAATTCATTATGTTTCTTGGCACATTCCCACAGGAAATTACTTTAGGTAACAAATAGAATTTATCTTCAAAATTAATTGGACAGATCACATGAAGGTAGTTGTGTCCACTTTTTCTATGACTTCGCCCAGTGCCTTTTTATATAAAAGTCACTGCAGTGTGAAAACTAATTATTTCTTCTATTTGCTTGTTGGCTTGTAATGTTGCATTCCAAAAGAGTTGGAAGTCTTTAAATCAGGGCTTTCTCAGGCCACTCAGTAAGAGTAAGCAGCTCAAATTCACAAGTTCTCTTTTAGTTTTCCCTTTCTCCCTCAGTTATAAATTTAAAATGTGTTTACATTATCAAATGGCATGGGATTAACTGCACTCTCAGATAATTCAGCACCAAAAACTGTGGAATGTGGCCACTTACAAACCAGTGTCACAACAAAATGGCCTTATTAGGTGAGGGCAAAGTTGCTCTTAGATACAGATGTGTTAAAGCAAAAAATGACTGTATAGTATAGCATGTTCTGTCTCAAAAGTATCAGTTTATGAACATGCTTTTTTTTTGCATGAGCAGTATAAGTTTAGAAGTATGGGGATGCCCAACAAATGATGGAAATGAATATGGAAATGTGCCCCCAAAAGCCTATGCATAAAGTGGACAGGTGGTTTTTTTGTTTGCTTTGCCTTTTCCGCTACTCTTTGAGGAGAATACTTCTTCTTCAGGACTTCCACTTTAACCCAGTTGCATGTCTAAGTAGTAACTGTTGCTAAATTTAGGCCATTGACAATTTTAACATTGTCGGCCTGCAGCCGACAATGTGTTTCAGGAAAGCCATTACAGTGAGGGAAATAAGTATTTGATCCCCTGCTGATTTTGTCCGTTTGCCCTCTGACACAGAAATGACCAGGCTATAATTGGAATGGTAGGTTTATTGTAGCTGTGAGAGACAGAATAACAACAAACAAACCCTCAAAAGCCCAGTGCCCAAAAGTCAGCAATGGATTTGCATTGTAGTGAGGGAAATAAGTATTCGATCCCTTCACAAAAGATGTCTTAGTACTTGGTGGCAAAACCCTTGTTGGCAATCACAGAGGTCAGACGTTTCTTGTAGTCGGCCACCAGGTTTGCACACAACCCAGGAGGGATGTTGTCCCACTCCTCTTTGCAGATCCTCTCCAAGTCAGAAAGGTTTCGAGGCTGATGTTTGGCAACCCAAACCTTCAGCTCCCTCCACAGATTTTCTATGGGATTAAGGTCTGGAGACTGGCTGGGCCACTCCAGGACCTTCATGTGCTTCTTCTTGAGCCACTCCTTTGTTGCCTTGGCTGTGTGTTTTGGGTCATTGTCATGCTGGAATACCCATCCACGACCCATTCTCAATGCCCTGGCTGAGGGAAGGAGGTGCTCACCCAAGATCTGACGGTACATGGTCCCGTCCATCGTCCCTTCGATGCGGTGAAGGTGTCCTGTCCCCTTAGCAGAAAAACACCCCCAAAGCATAATGTGTCCACCTCCATGTTTGACGTTGGGGATGGTGTTCTTGGGCTCATAGGCAGCATTCCTCCTCCTCCGCACACGGCGAGTTGAGTTGATGCCAAAGAGCTCGATTTTGGTTTCATCTGACCACAACACTTTCACCCAGTTCTCCTCTGGATCATTCAGATGTGCACTGGCAAACTGCAGACGGGCCTGTACATCTGCTGCCTTGAGCAGGGGGACCTTGCGGACACTGCAAGATTTCAGTCCTTCACGGCGTAGTGTGTTACCAATTGTTTTCTTGGTGACTATGGTTCCAGCTGCCCTGAGATCATTGACAAGTTCCCCCCGTGTAGTTCTGGGCTGCTTTGTCACCGTTCTCATGATCATTGCAACTCCACGAGGTGAGATCTTGCATGGAGCCCCAGACCGAGGGAGATTGACAGTTATTTTGTGTTTCTTCCATTTGCGAGTTATCGTGCCAAGTGTAGTCACCTCTCACCAAGCTGCTTGGCGATAGTCTTGTAGCCCAGTTCAGCCTTGTGCAGGTCTACAACCTTGTCCCTGACATCCTTTGACAGCTCTTTGGTCTTGGGCATGGTGGTGAGTTTGGAAGCTGAGTGATTGCTTGCTTCTATGGACAGGTGTCTTTTATACAGGTACTGTAACAAGCTGGGATTAGGAGCACTCCCTTACAGAGGGTGTTCCTCATCTCAGCTCGTTACCTGCATATAGTGAAAAGACACCTGGGAGCCTGAAATCTTGCTGGTTGATAGGGGATCGAATACTTATTTCCCTCACTGCAATGCAAATCCATCGCTGACTTTTGGGCACTGGGCTTTTGAGGGTTTGTTTGTTGTTATTCTGTCTCTCACAGCTACAATAAACCTACCATTCCAATTATAGCCTGGTCATTTCTGTGTCAGAGGGCAAACGGACAAAATCAGTAGGGGATCAAATACTTATTTCCCTCACTGTATATGAAAGTGAGCAGAGCACACAGCTGGTGCATCTCATTTTGTGCACATTCTGTGAAACAGCGAGAAGAGTCTTCATGTGCCATGTATCTCCGGACCTACAACATTCCAAGAATGAAGTGAAATTTGTCCCAGTTTCTGTTGCTTGGAAGAATTAAGCATTTAGGAGTAGATAAATTGATTGATTATAACCAAGATGGATACTTATTAGCAGAATTGTTGAACAGTTTTGCATTTGCTCAAAGAAATGATGCAGCTCAAGAATACCATCCAGAAGGCTAGTGGATCAGCATCCTGAAAGACTTTACCAGTTTGTGTGGTCCTGGTACTGTTTATGATAAATTTGATTTAGTAAACTAACTTTATAGCCCACACTCTGTGTCTACATATACTTACTGGCAACCTTTCCTTCACTCAAAAATCTTAGTGAAGTTGTATTGGCTTCCACTTGTCTCTGTCAAACCCCACTGTCATTCCTGTCCTAGTTTGCCATGTTGATATGCATATAAATGGCTGGTCCCTTTCTGAGACTCTCTTGCTTGCCTTTTTCATTATTTTTCACCTCACAGTATATTGATTAGCACTCATTTCTTACTGAGTGGTGGTCATGTAGTTATGCCCTGCAGCTTTTCCCAGACTCTTAATAGGCAAGAGATATGCCACTGGGAAGCTCAGAATGGCGCAGAGGTTCAGCATGTTGGCTTTGTTCTGCCTGAAACCTTCCAGCTATGCGAACTCTTGTCAAATGGAAGATCCCTCAGCACATATGAAGGGGCCCGTCCCTAGTGGTCTCTAGGAAACCTTCTGATATTGGAATGCTTGTCCCTGCTGTGAAATGGAAAATGGCACAAATGGTTGAGAAAAGAGGCATGGCTGGCAATGTCACAAAGGTTCTGAAACATGAATACCCAGCCTGACCTGTGGCTTTTGTTTCTGTAGTTCATAGGAGATTCTAGAAAGATTCAAAATATCTTTTATTTAGATGAGGGTTCCCAATCTTGGGACCCCAGAAACAACTGGACTACGGCTTCCATCATTCCCAGGCACAATGACTGAAGACCATTGTGACTGGTAAAGTAAAGTGTGCTGTCAAGTCGATTTCGACTCCTGGTGCCCACAGAGCCCTGTGGTTTTCTTTGGTAGAATACAGGAGGGGTTTTGCATTGTCTCCTCCCACGCAGTATGAGATGATGCCTTTCAGGATCTTCCTATATTACTGCTGCCCAATATAGTACCAGCGGGGATTCGAACCGGCAACCTTCTGCTTGTTAGTCAAGCCTTTCCCCGCTGTGCCATTAGGTGGCCCGTTGTGACTGGAGATGATTGAAATTGTCGTCTAACGGCAGGTGGAGACCCAAGGTTGCAAACCCCTGATTTCAGACCTCTTACTTTGGCAAACCTACTGTCCAGCTTCCTTCTGGGAAACTTGGTCTGGTCTTCTACAGACTCCAAGTGTATTCTGCATTATTTTATTATTTCAGAAACATTTTGTAAGTATTTATAATTGTGGCAAGCAGCTTTGATAAAGAGGCAGATTAGAAATGATTAAATATATAAACTAAAAATTGCATGCAGACTGTAACCCCTACTAACTGAGCAAAGAGACACCTTTTTCAGTGGCGATTCTCTTATATTTAGCAAGAGGAGAGGAAATTGGCCCTATCCAACCCCAGTACAGCAACCCTCCCGTGGCTGTTGCTGGTGTCTGCTTTGTACTACTGTTTAACAGGGGACCAATGCATTATTTATGTATTATTTATTTTACTATGTAAACCACTTTGAGAACTTTGGTTGAAGAGTGGTAAATAAATATTTGTAGTGGTAGAATACTTGTAGTGCTTAAAACATTACACACCCTTTGAAGTGTATTGGTGATTAGCAGTGCTTTGGTTCTCAGGGCACCCTGTCCCCCTGTTATTATACCCATAAGGTTTCAATATTAGGGTGAAGGATGGGATTTGGCCACTGCTCATATTGTCCTCTGCTGCTGTTCCTTGTGGCTTCCTTTGCCTTGCTTCTCTCTCAGGAATTGGGGTGTTCTGCCATTCTTCCTCTTCCTTGGTCTCCCTTCCTAAACTTTCAAGTACTGGGAACTTCAACAATCATGCAGTTATGTAAGCAATGCTCCAGAACTGAGCTTAAGGTCCCATGAGACCTCGCCTGCCAGCGATCCCAGTTTCATTGTAATAGCAATGCAGCTTGACTAGTCTTCATTAGAGTGAATAGTGGGTATGTCCTTCTCTCACCTGCCTCTTTGTTCCAACCCATCTTGGTCTTCCCCCAGGGACTCTACTTTGACTACCAAGTTGAGTAAGGAAGGGACTCCAACAACAATGTTAAATGTATCATTTCCCCTCTCCCCAACCACCAATTAGTCTGCCTAGCTTGTATTGTCTACACTGACTGTCAGTGGCTCATAAGTACATAAGAATAGCCCTGTTGGATCAGGCCCAAGACCTATCTAGTCCAGCATCCTGTTTCACACAGTGGCCCACCAGATGCCCCTGAGAAGCTCACAGACAAGAGGTGAGAACATTTTGAATTGGGAATCAAATTTGCAAAACAGTCTGCTAAAATGTTTTGACACTAAATAACAAAATTTTGAAAATTTAAAACTAAATCAGCAAGGATATAAATTCAGGTCAGGTCTAGATTTTGGGCTAATTGGGTCTCCCACAATGTCATTATACTAGTTCAACTGATTTCTTCTGAAGCTGTTTTTAAATCTTTTGATACTTAGAGAGCCGAGTTTGATTTATCTTTAAATGATAGGTGGCAGTTTATTCAGCTAAAACATTTACAATCATGACTTTTTGGTCCTGATGTGATTGCAGCTCCAGAAATTCCATTTCTATTATTAGACCTGGAATATATATTAGATGCACCTAAGCCTTTAACCTTCCTCTGTCAGAAACTTAAAGATATTGATAAGATTGATATTGATTATATTTGAGATCTTTGGGGAAATGGTCTTGAATACCCTATCTTATTAAATCAATGGCAGGTTGCTTTGAAGGCAGTGAGATGTGCCTCTTTGGATCTTGAATGACTGAAACAAAGTGTCAGATTGTGCCCTTTTTAGCTTATATGTATTTTAGCTACTCTGTTTGTGCTTTATAGCATATTTTAAACATTTTGTATTTTTTAGATTCCTCCCATCTCAGCCTTATCTGCTATATCAATCTTAGTCTCCGTGGTACTGTAGCATCCCCCCCCCTTTTATGTAGCATTTATTGTATAGTATTACTGTTTTATAACCTGTGCTGGTCTATGACCGTAATAAAGATTGATTGATTGATCTTGAATGAGGCTAATACAACAGAAACTCTTATTCTGTGTTTATTGGACACATCAGGGAATGTTTAACAACAGATGGTTACAGACTTCTAGACGTTGGAAGTGCAATCTCAGTGAGGGTACATTTACTCATGTGATTTTTCCCCCTCTGGTTATTGGCCATTTTGGCTTGAAATCCATAAGATTGTTAGCATTATAAAGTAGCAATCAGTGCCTGTCAAGGACGTTCATGTTTTTTTGGGAGTGTATCTCTAGCATATGGAATCTAGCATTACATCAAGAATTGTGGATTCTTTGTGCTTGGGGGTTGCCAAAAGAATGATATTACAGCACTGGAAAGACAAATCTACTCCTAAACTGCTACTTTGAATAAATGACACGTGTTCCTTGTCAGCATTTGAACCGCCCAACTGAAAGGTAAAAAATTTTCAGCTACTGTACTTGGTCGCATTTTAATGAATTGTTTATGCTTTGAAAACTCTGTGTGTGTGTGTGTGTGTGTGTGTGTAGATAGATAGATAGATAGATTGCCATCAAGCCGGTGTTAACTCTTAGAGATCACATAGATTGATTTTATCCAGGATGATCTGTCTTCAACTTGGCCTTTAAGGTTTCTCAGTGGTGCATTCATTGCTGTTGTAATTGAGTTCATCCACCTTGCTGCTGGTCGTCCTCTTCTTTCCTTTCCTTCAACTTTTCCCACCATTATGGACTTCTCAAGGGAGCTGGGACTTCGCATAATGTGCCCGAAGTATGATAGTTTGAACCTGGTCATTTGTTCCTCGAGTGAAAATTTGGATTGATTTGTTCTATGATCCATTTGTTTGTTTTCCTGGCTGTCCATGGTATCCTCAAAAGTCTTCTCCATCACCAAAGTTCAAGTGTCAATACTTTTTTTGTCTTTCTTCTTCAAAGTCCAGCATTCGCATTCGTAGAGTGTCACAGGAAAAACCATTTTCTGAACTATTATAATCTTTGTAGGTATAAACATGTCACGGCATTTAATATCCTTTCCAAGACCTTCATTGCAACCCTACCAAGTGCTAGTCTGTGGCATGGTTCTTGAATGCTGGATCCTTTACTGTTGATAAAGGTAAAGTGTGCCATCAAGTTGATTTCTGCTCCTCGCACCCACAGACCCTTGTGGTTTTATTTTGGTAGAATACAAGAGGGGTTTACCATTGCCTCCTCCTGCGCAGTATGAGATGATGTCTTTTAGCATCTTCCTATATTACTGCTGCTCGATATAGTACCAGCGGGGATTCGAACCGGCAACCTTCTGCTTGTTAGTCAAGCATTTTCCCGCTGCGCCATTAGGTGGCTTTACTGTTGATTGTCGATCCTAAAAGTTAGAAGCTATCCACCACTTCAGTGTCTTCATTATTAATTCTGAGGCTAGTTGCTGTACTCATTGCCGTTAGTTTATTCTTCTTTACATTTAGTTGTAGTCCAGTTTTTTCACTGTGCTCCTTGACTTTCATTACTAGAGCTTGCAGATCATCCACATTCTCAGCAGTCAGAGTGGTGTCATCAGCATAGTACAGGTTATTGATGTTTCTTCCTCCAACTTTAAAACCACGCTCTTCTTCTTCCAATCCAGTTTCTCTCAGTATACGTTCAGCATATACATTGAATAAATAAGGAGAAAATATTTAGCCTTGTCTTACCCCTTTGCCAGTCTGGAATCAGTTGGTTTCACTATGTTCCATCTGGACTGTGGCTTCCTGTCTCCTGTGTATAGGTTTCTCAATGCTCTGGGACGGCCATTTTCCTAAGGATAGTCCACAACTTGACATGGTCGATGCAATTGAAAGCTTTTCCGTAGTCAATAAAGCACATATTGACTTCTTTCTGGTATTCTTTGGCTTTCTCATTTATCCAGCGTGCATCAGCAAGGATGTCTCTTGTTCCCCGGCCTTTTCTGAAACCAGCTTTAACACCCGGCATTTCCCTTTCCATTTAGGGCTCTAATCTGCGTTGGATGATCCTGAACATTATTTTGCTAGCATGTGAAATTAAGGATATTGTGCGATGGTTTGCACAATCTGTTGCACAATCAATTTATCCAGTGTGGATCAGCAAGGATGTCTCTTGTTCCCCGGCCTTTTCTGAAACCAGCTTGAACATCCGGCATTTCCCTTTCCATGTAGGGCTCTAATCTGCGTTGGATGATCCTGAACATTATTTTGCTAGCATGTGAAATTAAGGATACTGTGCGATGGTTTGCACAATCTTCTCCTTTCTTTGGTATGTGTATGTAGACTGACCTCTTCCAATCTATTGGCTATTGTGTCATTCTCCAAATTTGCTGGCATAGTTTGGTTAGAGCCTTGACTGATTCTTCTTCTGTTGCCTGCCATATTTTTGTAGCTATTCCATCAATTCATGTAGCCTTCTGACTTTGTAATCACTGCAGCGCTAATCTAACTTCATGTTCCTGTACTAGCGGTTCTTGCAAGTAGGGAATATCTTCTAGAGTATCTGGGATGTTGATGTCCCTGCTGTACAGATTTTCAGTATACTCCTTCCATCTCTGTTTGATCTTCTCTGAATCAGTCTCTATCTGTCCTTTGGCATCCCTTAACATACCAATTTGAGGTTGGAACCTCCTTCTGAGTTCAGAGATCTTTTGGAAAACTTTCCTTGTTTTTCTGTGTTTATTTCCATCCTCAAGGTCTTTACAGCTGTCATTGTAGTACTGCTCCTTATCTCTTCTAACAGCTTTCTGAAATTCCCTATCAAGTTCCTTCCTGAGGTCTTTACTTTGGCTTCTCTCCTCTTCTTGGCATTTTCAACTGTCTGTTCTGACATTAATTGTGCTTTCTTCTGATCTCCTTAGAAGAAAGTCTCTCCTCCCCCTTCCCTTCCCCCCATAGGTAGATTGTATGTTATTATGTTAAAGTTATGTTCAAGAGATCTTTCCTTTTTCCCTTTTCTTCTCTCCCCCCCCACTTTCTGTTGTAATATTATTGTAATGAAAAGGAAATAATAATAATAATAATAATGCTGCACAAGAACAGGCACTAAGAACAAATACAATAAGAGCAAAAGTTGAAAAATCAACAACAAGCAGCAAGTGCTGCCTTTGTAAAGAAGCAGATGAAACCATGGACCACATAATCAGCTGTTGTAAAGAGATCGCACAGACTGACTACAAACAAAGGCATGACAAGGTAGCAGGGATGATACACTGGAACATCTGCAAAAAATACAAGCTACCTGTAGCCAAAAATTGGTGGGACCATAAAACTGAAAAAGTGGTAGAAAATGAAGATGTAAAAATATAATGGGACTTCCGACTACCAACAGACAAACATCTGCCACACAGTACACCAGATATAACTGTAGTCAAGAAGAAAGAAAAACAAGTTAAAATAATCGACATAGCAATACCAGGGGATAGCAGAATAGAAGAAAAAGAAATAGAAAAAATCACCAAATACAAAGATCTACAAATTGAAATTGAAAGGCTGTGGCAGAAAAAGACCAAAATAATCCCAGTAGTAATTGGCCCCCTAGGTGCAATTCCAAAACACCTTGTAGAGCACCTCAACACCATAGGAGCCACAGAAATCACCATCAGCCAATTACAAAAAGCAACTTTACTGGGAACAGCCTATATTCTGCGATGATATCTATCATAACAACAAGAACAATATTGATAATAAAATTCAGCCATCCTAGGTCCTTGGGAAGGTCTGGATAAAATAAACCAGTCAATAGCACCTGTCTGACTGTGCAAACAACAACAACAAGAAACAAACAAACAAACAAACAAATAAATACTTCAGGTCAGGTCTAGATAGTGAACCATCACTATAAAGTTCCGCAAGGGGTAAACAGAGTGTGGAGGTCAGGACTTTTCAAAACAAGGAAATATGTATTTATTAATAGATAACACAATACAGGCAAATCTCATTATCCGCAGATCCATCATCTGCAGTTGAGTGAATGACACCTGACCTCTGCATTTACAGGGGAAAACGGCATGCAAAGGGTTAAGACTTACATATCTGTGGGTTGGGGGTGGCTGGAAATAACCTTGGTGGTATTTTCCAGACTCCATTTTAAGAAATGGTGCTATTTTGTGGCTCTTCTGCAAAGAAGAAAGGTTTTTATTCTGTGAGTTTTCATGGTTTTCATGGTTGTGAGGCATCTCATGGTTTGGGGATGCATTGCTGGGCACAAGGTGACCTCGTGGTAACAGTAATTACTTTCAGGGATTTTTTGCTGGGTTTTGATGTGTGTTCCCCCACCTTTTTTTTAAATCGGGGAACCTAATCCCCTGTTTTCCATAGGCACAATGCCTTGTTACTTGCAGTTTTGTTACTCACTGTGGTAGGAGAGGAATCAAACCCTCGTGAGGTATACCTGTAATCAAATATTTGATATTACCTGCTAAAGTAGGTGTAACAGATTTGATTTGAAGGCTGTTAAAAGCAGTTGATACCTCTCCTATGGAAAAAAAGATGAAAAATGTCAAAAGGGGAGATCTGACTTCCATATTGTACTAAGGCTATTGATGGACTAGAATTGCTTCCTAGGCTGCTGGGCTGGTATCTATTCCAAAGCAGTGCAGTTATTTCTGGGTGTTTGGCAGGCACTTTATTTCTAAGATTATAAGCAGGGCTTGAGCATGGGGTGTGCTGTAAGCCGGGTCCAAGATGCAGGGTGGGGGTGTGCACTCAGCTGGGAATTCCAGAGGAGTCCTGGACAGAATGTCTGCCGATGCACCCATTTCTGGAAGAACATTTATCTCAGGGGGTTCCGGTAAATTATAGGGGCTGAAATAATATACACAAAGGAAGGGGAGGCTTCTGAATGTAGGCTTTCTGGATGACAAAAGACAAGGGGTATATATGTGAATACTCTATGGGAAAGGTTACAGGAACTAAATGATTGAGCAGTACTTGCTTGGTCTGGACACAAAGTTGATAGGGCTTTGAGTGTGCCAATTCATTTACAAGTAAGGGATCGTTCTGTTGCATTAGGGTGGAGTCAGATTGGTCTTTTCAGATACATGACACATCTGAGCGCCATAGAGGATTGGCCATTGCCCAAAGCATTTCTGTATAAATGCATTCATAATCACTTCCAGGCTTTAATTATAGGTTGAGAGGGATGGTGTGGATCACATAACCCGGAAAGCAGTTCTATATATAGCTATAGCTATAAATCCAAGCGTGCGCGCGCGCGCGCACACACACACACACACACACACACACATATCAAGACACCTGTTGAAGATCTTGAGTGTAACTTGGGTTAGAGGGCAAGGGACAATCAGAAGCCAATTAATATGATTATCATTAAGAACATTTACATACCTCTTTTCAATTAAAAATGTACTAAAGTGAAAAGCAGTAAAATAATGGTCCCTTTCCCAAAAGGAATCACAACTTTTTTTAAAAAAAGAGAGAGAAAGAAGGGAGAAACGCCATCAAACAGCCATTGGACAATTTATTGTGCTGAGATGAATAGAAATTATTGCTTTCCCCCTTCTAAATGTAAGAGAACTACCACTCAAAAGGGGCCTCTTTGCCAGTTACCAGAGCAACAAAGAGAAGTTACCAAAAACCATTTTGTGCAAATTACAAATTAACTTAGTGTTTGAAATTATCCTCAAAACAGTCTGCCTTTTGACTGTGCACGTACTAAAGGTTTGGACATATTTGAAGATATGGCTTTCTTGGGAGTATCAGATAAAGCTGAAGTGTTTGATGTACAAGTACAAGTAATAAATGCTGATAGTGTTAAGCTTTAAGCTTTTATCCTGTAATTTTCTGTAATTATTAATTATTACATCTGCATCTGTAATTATTACATCTGCATGTTAAATTAACTAAATGAATTTACGTTTCTGGTTTTTCTGCTTCCTCTAGAATAACTGGGAAGCCCATTAGTACATCAGTGACTTAGCATAACTGTCTGATAGTGGTTGATATAAAATAATAAAACTGATTTTTTTTTACCATATGATGTCAGTCTAGACATACTGAATATATTATATTTATCACTAGGCCACAGCACCTCTATATTCCATATATCTGTTGAAGAAAAGAAATTATTGAGATTCCAGCATTTAAATTTGAATGTACTTGCTAGATGTTTTAAAATTTAAATCCAATTAGGGAGCTGCCAGTTTTACTGCAAGGGAGAGAAGGAAATGAAATATGGAGAGTGAAAGAATCAATGCAAACTCCATTTTAATCGTAGAAGAAAGATGACTGATCTTTGACATCCACAGCCTACGAAACCAGTTCGTTAAATTATTTGCCTTGCCAAACTTTGTTGCTGCTTTCATCTAGCCAGGATTTCTTTAGGTCTTCAGTCTCCTCTCAAGCTCTCTTCAGACATTCAAAAAAGGGGATGCTGTGCTCACGTCCCAAGAGTGTGCCCACAAGCCTGGCCATGCTTAATGGTTGATAGAGAGAGTGGCTGACATGTCTTGCAGCATAACTGGTGAAGGCTTGTAAAACACACACCCATGTTGCTGTGCAACAGGGCTGTTCTGCTACTCCTTACTATTGTGCAAGTGCATGTTGTGATACAACTTGCTTTGAGAATAAAGCAAGTTGCGTTGCAACATGTGATTGTCTAGTGATAAGTATGACTGGAATAGCCCCGTTGTGCAGCATTGGGCATGTGTTTTAGGTGTCCATGGTGGTGCAGGTAGTTCAGAACTGCTCATGTCAATGCAGCGGGACATGTCAGCCAGCAACATCTGTATTTATTACCATTAATTTTAAGAAAAAAATTGTGGGTTTAGTTCCGTATGTGTATTGGACAGTGTGCTCTAAGCCGGGAACGATGAGATTTATTGGCAAATATCTATGAATGTTTCATCATTTAAAAAATAATAACCCATCAGATTTTCTTGAAAGTTGAGTGGAAGATGTATATGCTTCTCTGTCTTGATCTTGTTTTTTTCTGATTTTATACTCTGATGTAAGACTTTCTGCATTTACTAATCTACATTTTACAAAGGTTGATTAGAGTGCTCTGTATAAGCATCTGGTATTTTGTTATATTTGTAGTACTGTTCTTACCAAAGAATGCAATTTATTTTTTCACTCAAATTAAATGTAATGAGGCACAGCAGCTATTAAAATTATACTATCCAGCTCCAGTGGGTTAAAAAATTAGCTTTTCTCTCAACATATTGCAAGGTGAGTATAATATATAGGCCTGCTTACGAGAGCATATTAAAATCAGCTAGAGAGAAAAGTTGTGTTTTTCACTTCACCTACTTGCTGTTGTGAGTAGAAAGATGCATATATGGAAACACTGGAAAGGAGAGTACAGTTACATTGTGGTTGTTGCATTGCATAAAGAAGCATAAGGCAACTTTTTCTACAAGCTGGGCCCTGCTTTGGATATCGTGGCTTCACTAGCATCAGCCCTGCGGAGCAGGATCTTTACTGAAATCTCTGTTGAATGACCTCCTCAATTAAGTTTGGAGTTCTTCATTCTCCTTGACATTTCAGGGGTTGAAAATCCTCTCTGTTTTGAAAGGCCTCTGGCAGGGCTGCACCTAGGTAATTTTGAAGGCTAGACCTTAAGGGGCTTGGCTTCAGAGGCTCTCCTCCCCTGCTTGAGGGCTTGGGGGGCAAGTTAACTTTTTAAAAACTTATAACTGCTCAGAGAGCCTCTAAATGGGCCAAAAACGGCCCGATCTGTCATTTGGGAGGCAGGTGGGTTCAAGGAGGGGGCTCTTGCCACTGCTGCCTCCCCTGCCTTGGTCTCCCCTCAAGTGGCTGTCCCCACTGCACAGCAGTGGACAGTTAAAAGTAAAAAAAGAAATATAAGTGGTAGGGCAGCGGTGGGGTGAGTGTGGGGCAGTGACGGGGCTCTGGAGAGTCTCCCCCCAAGACAGGAGGCTATGGACCTAATCCCCAAGGTCCGTGGCTAAATCTGCCTCTGGTTACTGTAATCTGGTACAGTTGCTCTTTTAACGTTTGCTCTTTTTAATTAATGTTTGTCTCGTATTGTTTTTTTTAAACTCTGCTGTTTTTACGGTGTTCATTAAAAATGTAAGCTGCACTGAGCTTTGGAAAAACAGGATACAAATATTCTAAATAAATGAAGGCAATGCATTTAACGTAGTCAGTTTTGCAGTGGTTTTGAGTTAATTGTCACCTGCCATGGTTGAGAAGGAGTGCCTGGAGGGTAGGAACTAGCCTGGGCCCTACAGCCATGGCATGTGGCTGTAGGACACTGGCAAGAATTTATCCCATGTATAAGTGCTGTAGTGGCACCCTTTAGGGGCTTTGCAAAGGTATCTTGCCCTGATCCATGCCAAGGTGATGGTCCACACCATAGTGAATCTGCAGTATTGGCTCCCCTGTGCCTTCTTATTGTTTCCCCCATGGCTTTCTAGCCAAAGATGGACATACTGTTGGCAGAGGGTCTTAGTTAGCCATTGCCTCCATCACAGACAGGGAAGCTATTCTCACGATTGTCCTGGGTGGGCAGGGAGAGCATGGGGGGAAGGCTGCTTTCCACTTACCTTCCCCCCAGACGACCAAGCAGGTCAGCTTTGGTGCATCTCCCATGCGCCCACATGGACAGCCTTGCTCTGTGCAGCTCCGTGAAGCACAGAGCAGGGCGGAGGGATGTGGGGCTGGAACTTGTTGTTCTGGCCTCCAGGCATCCCTCAATGCAATGCACAGCACACACATTGCATTGGGGATTTCCCCTCTCAGACGGGAGCTCTATGCGCCCGTCTCTGTGATTCCTTGGAATCACATGATTCCCTGTAGCCGGGTTTATTAAGGGGGTTAGGTGGGAGGGGAGCGGAGGGCCCTGCAAGGATCCCAGCGCTTCTCACAAGCAGCCTAACCCAGGCTGGTCATGAGAAAAGCCTCAATATAATGCATTTTACAGAATAGTTTCTTGCTGCAGTTGATAGAATGGTACTGCTCACACAGAACAGACTGGTGTGAACTGCTTATGCCCTATATAAGAAGCAGATGGTTATGTTGCCATTTATGTGAAATTATTGCCAGTTAAAATGCTTATATTAAGATAAAACCATTGCATGTTAAAATCTTACATGCAATGGCTTAATTTGGTATAAACAGCTGTCCATCTGTGAATGTGTGCCATTCCTTTACCTTCCAGTTCTGTTGGCCCCCCCCAAAAAGTTTTATTCCAATTGGTGGATAACATGCCAAAACATAACATATTCTACATAGCTGCTACTTTATGTCTGAACTGGGTTTCCAATGTCCAAGGCTTTGGTCACTTTGGTTACTAAAGCACAGCAACTGTAGATTTATATGGACATTTTTCTGTACCACTTGACATTGAAATTTTAGTGTAGAAGAGTTTACCTTCAGTAACAAAACTGCCAAAAGCCTAGAGGAGAAATGGAGTAATTTGTTTCCATGTATGCTATTTTTTTCATTGCTCTGGTATTTGGTACTGCCATGATGCTGAGAAAGAACCATAGCAGTAGCGATAATTTCCTAATCGACCAGTTTTTTTTATTGCTTTATATGTGAAACAAATGTTTTGTCAGAGCAATGGAAATTATTTCAAACCCGCTGTCTTTGCTAGGTATTGAAATAAATGTTAAGGAATTATTTTTTTAATTTCTAAATGGTTGCAGCACCATTTCTTTGCAGCTGCTGCCAGAGCTAGTAAAAATGATGGAGCCTTGAAATCATAGGTTAAGGAAATTTATGTGCTAATATTGTGCACACAAAATGTTTACACCCTGCATGCTGTTCTGTTTATTGTAGTGATTTCTTTTTATTGTAAAAATTCTTTTTATTCCACTTATCTCCCACATTTGGTCATCTCCTGTGTCTTGTACTATATCTTTTTTAGCTCCAAGCACCAGTTTCCATCAGCCTATATTGGAGTTACTGAGACTACTGTTGGAGAAAGTGAGTGCTCTTTGTGAGAAATGACTGCAGAATTTGGCTCTAACCTATCTCATTTTGACTTGAACTTCAAAGCTTTTCTTTTTATTTGTTGCTGTAACTTCTCATTTTGGCCAGTCTTGATTTTAGTCGCTCCTTAAAAAAAAAAAAGTCTGCATATTTCTTTAATCCCTTGAACAAGGCTTTCATCTTAGTTTCATTGATTTTTATTTCAGACAATAATTCTCTGCTGTCTGTCACTATAACAAGTACAACGCTGTCTTTTCTCACTGTGTTTTGTTTGGGAGTGGAACATTGGTCTGCAGGGACCTCCACAATGGGTCCCAGTGCTTCTCTTTGACTACTTGTAAAGTAACTCTTAATATCAGAAGTGTATTTCTATAGAAGCTTTTGGAGACTTAGGAGATCTCCAGACACTTGTTAGTAGGAATAGCAGGATCGGAAGGCCTCTAAGTAATTCAGATTGGCATGTGTAGGAAAAAAAACTGTCAGGGAAAGCAATTAGGGCTTGATCCTAGAGAGCATTTGAAAACTCTGGCATGGTATTAAGTGAAGTCTTTATACATGGAAATGGTCTGATGAAGTAATTTGAAAGTGTGAACTTAAGTATTTTGGGCCTGTTAGGGAGCAGACTGTTCAGTATTGTCTTATCAGTGCTGTGATTTCCATTATGTTTTTCTGAAGTGCTCCTCAAGCATATGCAGAACCTATCAGTGATGGTCACTTCTCTTCAGATGTTAATCCAGTGCAGAACATTCAGGATGCCTTATGGCCTCATGCTTCTTGATCCTTCACTTCACTGTAGTGCGTTTTTGACAGCCCCATATCTGCTTTGTTCTGCTGTGGGCATTGGGAAGATGCATAGGAACAGAAAGTGCAAGACATTTGGGCTCTCATCATGTTGGCATGACCAGAGGAGAGCTTGTCTTGTGGTAGCAAGCATGACTTGTCCCCTTAGCTAAGCAGGGTCCACCCTGGTTGCATATGAATGGGAAACTTGATGTGTGAGCACTGTAAGATCTTCCCCTTAGGGGATGGAGCCGCTCTGGGAAGAGCAGAATGTTCCAAGTTCCCTCCCTGGCATCGCCAAGATAGGACTGAGAGAGATTCCTGCCTGCAACCTTGGAGAAGCTTCTGTCAGTCTATGCAGACAATGCTGAGCTAGATGGAGCTATGGTCTGATTCAGTATATGGCAGCTTCCTATGTTCCTTTAATGTCTGAATCTGTGGTAATTCAGTTTGAGTATATTTTACTTAGAGGAACGTTTTGGATTTGGAATATCTCTTCTTGATCTTTCACTCTATGAATGGGCCAACTTTAAAATGGCTTCTCCTCTCACTCTTTTCAAGTAAAGTGAAAACCCGATATCTGTCTGTTAAATGTCACTGAAGCCTCTTGGACCAACAGGAAGTGTGTCCATGTGTGCATGTGTGTGTGTAAGTAAAAGAGGGAGAGGGAGAGAATGATGAAGATAAGCAGCTAAAAAAGCAGTGTAACCATCATTTTCAGAACCGTTTTTCATATGTTAAGACCTGGAGCTACCAGAACAGCATGTCTTTCTCTAGTGCCATTAAATGACTTGCATCGTCCACAATTTACAAAAGCTTTTAAAAAATAATTTAGGACGATGTTCTTTTGTGGCACACACACACATACACACACACACGATTGTTGTTACCACTATTCAGCCTCATGTAAGATTTCTTTACATCATGAGCTGAGCTGAGTGAGGCGGGGGCCCATTTTAAAATCTTGTCTCTGGGCCCAATCCAACCTTGCTACGCCCCTGCCTGTCTCCCTTCCACCAGCAACAGATATTCAGAGGTAATACGTGTTGCTGGTGTGAGGGGAACAGCAGGGGAGAGCTATTGCCTTTATGATTGCATGTTTGCAACTGGAGGATCCTGGTTCAAGGCCTGGCCCCACTATAGAAGAAATATTTTATATGATTTGTGTGGGTTCTCAACATTTTATATGAATCGGGTGGATTCTCAACACATTCTACCCGAGGCTATCTATTGGTACATAAGAACATAGAAAGCTGTGTTAACTGAATCAGACCATTGCTCCATGTAGCTCAGTATTCTCTACACTGACTGGCAGCTGCTTTCCAAGGTTTCAGGGCAGGAGTCTTTCCTAGACCTACCTGGAGATGCCAGGGATTGAACCTGAGATCTTCTGAGAGATTCCCAAACCTGAGTACTGATTTCTCCTCCGTGTTCCATGATTATTACCCTCGTTAAAGCTTGGTGGCCGGTTTATCAGGGCTCCCAGTGCCTCTCTATACCTTTCCAGCCTTGTGACTTTCAGTTGACCTCTAGCTAGTTTTCCAATTCCTTATCTGTACATATGGTACTGCCACAGCTTGTGCTGAAGAATAAGGACACGGTGACTGACATTGCTACAAGCAGTGCCTAACCATGCCACATTTAATGAGATGAGCAGAGAAGGAGGTATACTGCATCTACAGTTCCATATTTTTAATACATATCATAATAAATTAATGAATTACTTCTATTGGTCATGTGTAAAGTTTTGTTTTGTTTGCTTCTGCCTGAGTGAAAAGGAAACCAAAAGAACTGGCATGGGTGTATGTAAAATATTTGCCAAAGAGATTATGTGTATTTCAAGTCGATCCGAAACATTTTTGACAACTCTTAAATTGTATTCACTACTTGCAGTGGAAATGGTAGCATATAAAATCATAACCCCAGAGCAGTACATGTGGAGAGATTATAGTTGTATAGTGAGTCATTCTATTTTATTTATTATAAATGAGACACAGTGTACAATATAGCCTTCTGAACTGTGCTTTCCAGTCAAGTTATTTTTAAAGATTAAATTAAATTCATTGCAGGATACATGGATTCACAGATTGTACCAGTCCCTATCAGTGTGATATATATATACCAGGGCCATCCTTTTTTCCTTGCAGATAACAAAAGGTTTAAAAGACAGGGTTTCCACCTCATTGCTTCTTTTTCAAAATGGTTCTCATACCTTAATGGCAAGATTTTATTGAATACAAATGGAAGTAAACATATGTTAGAAAAGAAATAACAAATGAGGGGAGGCAAGCCTTGCTCTTTGTGTGTGTGTGTGTGTGTGTGTGTGTGTGTGAGAGAGAGAGAGAGAGAGAGAGAGAGAGAGCATTGTGATATGAAAAAAGGTCTGTGTGGTTTGACTAAGAATCATTTTGCTTAAAGATTATGAGTACATAATGTTTGTCTATGTCAAGATTTATTATGGGCAAGCCAACGACTGTAGCAATGTCAGAGTGTGTGTGTGTGTGTGTGTGTGTGTGTGTGTGTGTGTAAAATTATCTTTAAGGCAGAAGGAAAAAAACTCTCATAAGAGAACTTTCAGTTTGAACTTGTTGGGCCTTGGTGGAAGAAAGGGTTTCTGAAGCGTTCCACTCCTTGCTCACTTTCCCCGCTTCTTTTTCCACGGCTGCTGTGTGTTTTGCAGCCCTAGTGGTGGTTATTGCATGTCTTGGCAACTGGTGATTGGTGTCCCCCTGCCGCCACTCTTCCTCGTGGGCAAAACAGCATTCAGAGTGAGGGCAATGTTTCCCTGCTTCATTCTGCCCTCTGCTCTGCCTGCTGGGAATTTAAAAAATGGTAAAATCCAGCTGCTGAGGCACTGGGAAGTACTGTAGCTGTAGGTGGCAAGTTTGCCTTTTACTCTTCTCTTCTGGAAGTCTCCAAAATGATCCCTCTTGAGCTCCACTGCCTTTAAAAATGGTGGCAGAAGCAGGGGATTTTGGCTCAGCCTTAAAAAAAAAAAAAAGATCTGTGATTTCGATACCTTAAGAAGTATCTCCTTCATATGAACTGATTAAATTCTGAGGTCAACATTTGCAGCCCTGCCCTCTGTCCCACCAACATTAGATGTTCATTGGCTTGAATAAGAGAAAGGGCTTTCCTCTGCCTTTTGACACACTTTACAAGACCAACAGCATCTTTTACTTGCCATGCAACGTTTGGCCATAAAAGTTACCACTCATAAGAAAATAAAAACAGGCCTGCTGAATCAGGCCCAAGGACTACCTAGTCCAGCATCCTGTTTCCCATAGTGCCTATCAGATGCCTCTGAGAAGCCCACAGGCAGGAGGTAAAGGCTTGCCCTCTCTCATGTTGTTGTTCCCCTATAACTATATTTAGAGGCATCTTGCCTCTGAGGTGGTGGCCTGTAGCCATTGATAGACCCAGCCTCCATGAATGTGTCCTAGTCGCTTTTAAAGCCATCCAAGGTAATGGCCACTACCACATCGCATAGCAGAATTTCCTATCCTTCAGTTTAATGGGATAACCTCTGGTTCTAGTGTTCTCTTTCTGGGAGATTTTTGAAGGTCCCAAGGAGTGACAGACTTTGTCCTTGTGGTCTAGGGGATGTTGAAAATGTACATGTTCTGTTGCATTGCTTATTCTACAAGGACATATGACAGACTTTATTAACTCCAAATGCATTATCTTTACCTGGTCGTTCAGAAGAATTTTATGTTGCTTTTTTGCTTGCGGATAAAATTCCTTCCATTACGTATAAGGTGGCTAAGTTTTGCTCTATTGCTATTAGGACCCGACAGCAACTAACTTCCTGTTCTGTCTTCTAGATTCTTGGTTCGGTTAGGATGTTGGATAACAGCTATCTTTATATGCAAATGGGATTTGTTCTCCTTCTAATTATTACTGTTGTTATTTTATGCATTCTTTTTTTATCCGTCCTTTTCTTTAAAGTTTTAAATTGCATTGCTGATCTTTGATCATTGATAGTAAACAAACAAACAGACAGACAAACAAACAGACATGGGACTGCTGGTGGATACTGCTCAGGACTGCTTTGAAATCCCCCAGCAGAGCTGCCCTTGCACTCATCTCCTATCACTTGGAATTGGCTTTAGTTATGTGCTTTGCAAAACTCCAGCTTTGAACCCTGTGCCAGCCCAGCACCCAGACTAATAGCGTTGGACTATTAGGTAGAGGTGATTGAACACCTTCTTGACCCTATGGTGATTTGGTGTGGAACCTCAGGTTTCTCCATCTTCCTAAAAGTCCAGTGAGAGGAATCTCAAGGCATTAAAGGGTTTGAAATTGTTTTAATCCTTAATCATTTTAATGAGTTATTTATTTTGTCTTTATTCATGTGAACCACCTAGAACCATCTGAGTTAGGTGCTCCAAACATTTAATAAATAAATAAATGCTACCTGGCCAACCAGAAACACGTGGCCAATGCTGCAGACAATCACCAGGAATGCAAAGCCAGCACACCAAATGAAAAACTGAGCTGCAAGCTCACAAAAGCATAACCACCACTTTGAGAACTTGGGAGGAGGTAGCCATTTGCGACTCCTCTGATGGTCTATATCTCCAAGAGCTCATTGCCATAGCCCACAGGCAGATTCAACATAATGTGCCTGGAAAAGGCAGAGTCACAGAGGAAATAATTGAAATTGTTAGATGTGATCCCATGCAGACCAAGGTTATTGCCAACCAACTGGAACCCCTAAATTAGAGTTATGGCCATCACATGGATGACCCGGGTGTTTTCCAGATTACATGCTGCAACAAATTTGCAATGTCTGCCAAGTGCCCCTCCATATTGTCCATGTTGCGACATCGCGGTTGCTGCGCTGTCAGCAGGGTGCCGTTCATATTTCCGATGCCTTGTTTTGGATGTTATTGATGCCTTGTAGCCCTACAATGTTGTAAATGTGTTTGCAGGAAAGTAGCTGTATTTTTCCATTGTAGGAGGCTTGCCCCATAGTTTATGCGTTGTAGTGTGATGTGGATGGTTCATATCGCAATGCGATGATTTTTTAATTTTTACAGCCCCTTTCTGTCCCGTGCACGAGAAATAATTGTTTAAAAATGATTTCCATCTGGGTCTTTGTGCAAAGGTGTAATCCGATTCTCATCTGCTTCCGGCTTTTGATTTTGATCGCATTTGCTTTTGTCTCTTCAGACTTTTTTCCTGGACACATTTATTTTTCCTCCCTTTTTGTGTGTGTGCGCTGTGGATTGGGTGGATCATTCAGCAGATTGAGGACCTGTTGATATGCACGAGTATATGTTGTGTTTGTTTGTTTTTTAAAAAAATTTCCACCCTGTTTCATTTCCCGGTGCTCTTGCTTGTGCAAGCAGAACAAGCAGAATAGAAGGAGTTGTGCTTCCCCATTGAACTAAATCATTTATTTCTGTGCAATCCCATTTGTTTACTACAAGGCAATGGAGCAGTCCAGGGCAGGGAGGGAGAACCATCATTTGCATAAGAGGAAGCCCATTGAACTGAATCATTTACTTCTGTGCTATCCCATTTGCTTCAAGGCAACAAGGTCTCCCCCCCTCCCGCCACTCACCCTTGTTTACTGTAAGGAAGTCTGGTGAACTGAATCATTTACCAGCAAACCTGCAAACTGTTCTCAATGCCATGTGGTGTGAAGGGCTCATTCCACAATTCAAGGATTTGTTGATATCTAAAGTCCCCTTCCGTATATGTTTTTATTTATTTAGTTAGTTTTTTGCTCGGGTTCCTGCGCAAGAGGCCATCAAGGAATTGTAATTTGAGCCCTGGTGCTCCCCCTAGTGATGGCTTTGCACAAAACCGCCTAGAGGGGGAAAAACCCATTGTCACGTCATCCTCCTCTGCGACCCCATTGGTCCAAAATGAGGGGGCGGGGGAGTGAATGTTATTCAAGTGGAATATGGATACCCCCTGCCCGGAAAACCTGCTGCAGTATTGGGCAATTTGACAGTGGTGGCACCCTGTCATGGTGCATTAAAAAATGCATCGAGAAATGTTACACTTGCGGTTTCAAGCTGGGGCCTCATACCGTTGCACTTTGTAACACTTTAACTGGTGCAAATCTTGTAGTCCAGAAAATGCCCTGGATCTGGCAAGTGCACCCCTCCATAAACAGTGTAGATTTGACCCAAGTGGCTCAACTCTACTCTTTCCCCTCACATTCTGCAACCCTCAAGAATGATGGATATTATAATGTTTTTAGATAAGAAAACTTAAGAAAGTAAACTATTCTTCCTCTGGTCCCTGAAAGACAGAAGTGTAGAAGCTATGTTGACATTTCTATCAAGGACCTTCCACATACAAGATACCCCCAAATAAAAGACTTTATCCTCAGTTGCCAGCTGTCTAATCTCTGAAGGCAAGAGCACCAGCCTCTTATGAGTACAGCTTTGTATTTGACTTCATGCAATCATCCTTACTCCACGCTGTTGGTGGCATCTTACTCCACTTATTCCATTTTTCATACAGCCGGTTTTTAAATCCATGATATGACTTTGCCAAGCCCACTTATTTCTTGTTTTATCTTATTGGTTTTTGTTAATTCCACATCAACCTAGAAAAGAAATTATTCATCTGTATGTACGCTCTGAAGAGTGGTCCTGCATGTTGTCATTTTCTCCTCCTTTCATTGGAAATAAATTGTATTTTTTTTCTAGAATGCAGACAAACATGTTATTGCCTACTGTAGTAACTTTGCAACTTTCATTTATTTCTCCTTCTGCAAAACATTTTTTAATCTATGATCAGGAAGCTCAGAGCAGACTTGGAACACTTGAAAAGCATAACTTATGTTTATATAAAATGTATTTTACAGAGGATTATCCTTTCTGGGGAGAACTAAAAAGAGCAAACATAAATTAGAATAAAAATTTGCAAAGCTTACAAGCAATATGTATGCAATACTTCTGATACATTTCCCTTTTTGTTGTGTAGTGTTGCTGTTTACAACAATAAAGAAGTAAAGATATTTTATCTCAAAGGTTATTTTTACTTGTTTGGCAGTTTATTCGGAACTGATTGCATGAAATGAGAGAATGAAAAGCACAGAGTTTCTGTCCTATGGAGCTCCATGCTTTCTCTTTCAAGAGATCAATGACAAGAACATCAGTTGAATAATATTTGTTCTTTCTGATGTCTGTAGTAAAGTAAATTAAGATGCAAGTTTTTCAGAGGGGAAAAAAGAACTTTAGTATTTTAATATTGAAAAGTACATTGTTAAAGTAGAATGGCAAGATCATGGGAATCAAGCCCATGCCACATGGCTTAGGAGGTGTTGCTCTCTTATGTGTCACTCATATGATTTCAAGAATGTGTTACTCTGCTTTCATCCGACCTTGGTGAGCATAGTGTGATCAGGAGATCCCACATTGACTCTTGTTGTCAACTAGATATTATGGTCAATATTTTAATGACATAATGTTGTCTGGATTGTCTTGGATTGCTTGGCAATCCAAACTGCCT
This sequence comes from Hemicordylus capensis, assembly GCF_027244095.1. Taxonomy (NCBI): domain Eukaryota; kingdom Metazoa; phylum Chordata; class Lepidosauria; order Squamata; family Cordylidae; genus Hemicordylus; species Hemicordylus capensis. The sequence continues at coordinate 29,989,470 of NC_069661.1, read as the reverse complement.
CATCCTAGATGGGGAGGTTTGCTTGTTTACTAGTGTGCATTTGGTTTCTTTATTGTGATGCATATCATTGTCAACAGGTTAATAGAATATGACATGTTGTTAAGAATTACAGATGAGATGTTTTTCTTCTGGGAAACCTTATATCAGTTTGGTTAGCCCCTCATGTTAATGAAGCAACTGCTTCATTAGCTTAAATTGTTCCCATTAATGAATGGGCAGCTTCTTCTGTTGCAAGCAGAAAATGGTTGCCTGAAATCCGATGAAAAACCCATGGGGTCATAACAATATACTGGGCTGCGGAGGTTCAGATACCATCATTTTTTACTGCTGCTTTTCAAATCCTTCTGACGCCTGTTTATTATTGCCAGTACTGGAGCAAGCTTTTACCTTCTCTGCCATATTTCTGTAGTGTCAGTTGTCTTCCCTGTGCAAAGCAGGGGCAGATTAAGCCTTTTGCTGCCCGTAGGTGGCCAAGGATTTGCCTCCCCTTTCTAGGGCGCTTTCCAGATTAACCCTTACCACAGGGTCACTACCGATCTGCAGAGTGTGCTTCCTTCTTCCTGTATTGTGACACCACAGTTCCTGTGCTGACAGCAAAGTGCCATTCACATTTCTGATGCCTTCTTTCAGATGTTATTGTCCCATTATCTTATAATGTTGCATGTGCGGCACAAATAAATAGCTGTATTTCCCTGTTGTGGAGTTTTCACAAAACTGCTCCCCCTGCTGGTGGCTTTGCACAACAGCCTTTATTTATGGTTTCAGTGCACTCTGCCCAATGCCGAAGCATTTTACCGCTGTTGAGCGGGTAATCTGGAAAGTGCCTGGGCTGCTGCCAGCCAACAATGAGGGGACGGGGCAAGGGGAAGTGTGGTGAAATGGGGGCAGAGGTGGCTGCAGAGGGGAGGGTGGTGGTGGTGGGGAAAGTCCCCCCTTTTAGCAGTGCCCACTGCTGCATGGAGGGATGGAGCGGTGAGAGCAGTGAGGGAGAGCTCTCCTTCCAGCTCTGTAGGCAAGTGCCTACTGTGCCTCTCCTTAAATCTGCCACCCTCGCTGCTATAGCTGCTACCGCCAAATCCCGCCGGTGCCACACAGGCAGCGGCATTTTGAAGGTAAATGGGGGGGGGAGACTTTCCCCTCACCTCCCCCACCCCCACTTGCAGCCACCGCCTCCAGAGAGGCGCAGCAAAATTTCCAGCTCCTCAAATTTTGCCGCTGTAGGCAAGTGCCTACTGTACCTCTCCTTAAATCCGCCACTGCCCAAAAGTAATAAGCCCTTTTCCAAAACAACGAAACTTGTTAACTATACATGACTAAATCTTAAGAGCACTCTGGATCGACTCACACATTACTAGTTACTCTTGAAGGCACTGCACTGGCTACCAGTCTGTTTCCAGGTACAATTCAAGGTGCTGGTTATTACCTTTAAAGCCCTAAATGGCTTGGGCCCTGGGTACCTTAGGGACCACCTGCTCCCAGCTGAATCTCCCCTCCCGACTAGATCAGCTGCAAGGGCTCTGCTCTGCATGCTGACATCTGCTGAGGCCCGTTTGTCAAGTATGTGGGACAGGGCCTCCTCAGTTATTGCCCCCATGCTGTGGAATCCACTTGCATATGTGACCCGCATGGCTACCTCTATCCCAGCCTTCAGTAGGAGAATAAAGACTGCCCTTTTTATTCAGGCTTTTGGCCAATGAGCTGTCCTTACTCTTTTTACATGTTTAGCTATATTTGGTTTTGTTTTTATGTTTTTTTATTGAGTTTTATTGTTTTAGTGGATGTTTTATTGAGTTTTAATCTTGTTGTTAGCTGCCCTGGGGTCTTAGGACAAAGGGCGGTATATAAATAGAAAATAAACAAACAATTTTTCACAGGACTATCACTTCCATGTATGAAATTGCATTTTCCTTCTATATACACTGTCATTTCTGGCAAATAGACAGATACTACTTCGCCATAAAGTACAGTGTGCCGTCGAGTTAGTGTCGACTCCTGGCGACTACAGAGCCCTGTTGTTGTCTTAGGTAGAATACAGGAGAGGTTTGCCATTTCTATCTCCCATGTAGTATGAGATGATGCCTTTCAGCATCTTCCTATATCGCTGCTGCCCGATATATGTGTTCCCCATAGTCTGGGAAACATACCCGTGGGGATTTGAACTGGCAACCTCTAAGCCACCTAATGGTGCAGCGGGGAAATGACTTGATTAGCAAGCCAGAGGTTGCCAGTTCAAATCTCCTACTGTGTGGGAGGTGTCAATGGCAAACCCCTCCTATATTCTACCAAAGACAACTACAGGGCTCTGTGGTCACCAGGAGTCGACACCGACTTGATGGCACACTTTACCTTTACTTCACCATGCTTATATGTGTCAGGAACATTATGTAGAATCGAGACTTCCCAGCACATGTACACTTGGTGAAATACAAGTGTACTTACCACACACAATACTGTGTGCACAGTTTTCTACATTGAAATGATATCTATGCTGAAAATTGCCATGTGTAAAGTGACATTGCTTACCATGTAGCATGAACATGGACATTACACATTTTGGTAAATGTCCCAGCCTTTTTGCAGGTTTTAGGAATGATTTCCTAGGCCACTCTAGTCTGTTATTATGCGGGTGTCATTTCTCTCTCTCTGTTATTATGCAAGTCTATATATCAAGATTACTTAGATAATACTCCATGAAAGAAGAAGGTATATTGTATTTATTTATTTAAGTCTTATGTTAATTGGGAAATTTATTGTGAAGCTCTTTGCTTTGAAAGTGATGTGTTGCTTCAGGTAGATAAGGCCATTTCCTCTGAGTATTTGGCTATTTCTGGCTCTTATGCAGACTTAAATAAATATGAAATCATTTTAAAGTCATTGTTAGAAATAACATCAGAATACATTTGCATTGTCAGATCAAATAAAGAACACAGTGGAAAGTGCAGCTGCACTTATAATCAAATGATTATTGCAGCAGGGTTCAATATTGTCTGTAGCAGAGAAAACCAAGAGGGCATTATTTCTACAAATTTAAATGTGAGATCAAAGGTAGTGAAACAAAGAACATGGGAGGATGCATATTCTGAAAAAGGGGAAATGTATTTAAAAAAAAACCCATTGGCCTTATCAAATATATTAAAAAGGAAAGGGTAGGCAGAGTTATCAAAATATGCATTTAATAAGTTAAACTGAAAGAGAAAAACAGTCTTGATGTGAGAGCTTACAGAAACATATTTTATGTGTTCGATGAAGTTTTATGTGCTTCCAAGTTTCTGATAACTTGTGACCATTCTTGCAGTTTTGTGGGCATTCTAAACAATAATTTGTAAAATGCAGTTGCATTTAGTTATAGAGAGTGTTATGGGAACCCCTATGAACTGAAAATATATGTTTGCTCAGTTTTCATCTCACTTGGCCTCATGACCGGCCCAAGGATTGGGGTTGCCCCAGATGAAACCTGACTTTGGTGCTTCCCCCATCTTTTTCCATGCAGGTGAGCAGGTGATCCCTGTCACCCACTGTGGCTGGCTGACTGGCTCGAGTGGTGGGTGCACCTGCCTGCTGTCACCTGTCACCTGCCATGGCTGTCTGGCTGTGGTGATGGAGATGATTCCCATCACCCGGCTGGCTAGCTGTGACCATCTGGCTGGCTGTGACTGGCTGGCTGACACAGAAGGTGCATGCAGATGACCCAGGCCTTCGGTGCCCTTTCTCCACTTGGCACTCTAGGCAGTCGCCTAGTTTGCCTAGAGAATGAGCCGCTCCTGCTTGGTTCCATATTCTGCAAAGATCTTCTATCTATATAATTCTCTTAAACGTACCCATCACTAATCCCATGTGTGGCAGCTCTCGTGAGAGTTTGTGAGCGAGCTGCCAGGAAAAAGTGAAAGAGCAGGCTAATGGATGCCGGCTGAGAGAAAGTGGTGCTGGGGAAAGCAGTGGGCGGAGTGGGGGAGGTGGGAAAGCGGCAGCTGGAATGGGCCAGGAATGGGGGAAGAGCTGGGGGGGAGGGAGAGGAGGGGGAGGGCAGAGAATGAGGGAGGGGGGCTGAGAAGGGGGGGAGAGCCAAGAGGGATGGGAGAGGGCTGAGAACGAGGGGGAGGGAAGAGGGGGGAGAACCAGAAGTGCAGGTGCTCTGCTCTTGGGCCAGCTAGATAAGTTTTAATCCCTTATGCACTGAAAACAGTCCAATTGAAACCTGTGTGTGTGCCAATCCATACAGAATTTGGAGTGATGTATCCTGGCTTCCCCTAGTAGGAAGGTGAGCTTTTGGAATTGCACATCTTTTCTGAGAATGTCATGAAGTAGTGTTCAAGAGCAGAAAGTAGTTATGTCTCACCTGGCCCCTTAGTAATTGATGTGGTGAGGCCTAGATGCACACTCATTTAGCAGAGGTTTATACTTAATGCAGCATATTTTATGATGCTGAGAATTTCAGACTTTTTCCGGCTTGCATAAGCATTGAGGGGATTAAGATACTACCAGATTTAGATGGAGGCAGCTGTATACTTTTCTGCAGATGTGAAGGAGATAAGGGAATATAGAGATGATGGAGTTTTTTCTAGAAACTGCTAGAGAGTTTCTTAAGACACCTGCTCTCCCTTGTGATATGCTTGGGTTCTGTAGTTTTTTTTAATTCTTAGGGACATACTTAGCTTGCACTTCTAGTTCTCTGATTATCTTGACGTCTGTTCTGCTATAGAAGGAAGAAAGCCGTACTGTCTGTATAGCTATCAGAAAGGAGAAATGTAAGCTTGGCTATCTCTCTTGTACATTAGAAGGGATGCCAAGATAATAGCCATTCCTTTACCATGCTGCATTCTAGGAAGGATTTGGTTCCATGGCACGTCAGCGGTTGAAGCTTGCTGGGTGCATCTGAGAGGCAGGGCCTTTCTTGTTGTGGCCCAGCTGCTGTGGAATGGCCTTCCCACAGAAGTCCACCTGGCTCTATCGCTGAGCTAGAGATTAGGGATTCTTTTGGAAAGCTTTTGGTGGTGGCTGAATACCTTTGCTGCTGCTATGGACTCTGTAGTTTTTGTGTTCTTTGCTCGCTTTGTAATCATTTTGGTAATTATGTTTCATTTGTTAATGTTTTTATTATTCTTTTCAACTAAGAGTTGTTAGCCACTCTGATTTTTTTAAAATGTGGGATATACATTTTAAAAATAAATTTCAGACAAAATCACTGTACTGTCAGTAACTAGAGATGTATTGCACATTGATCATTCTGACCACCATACACAGGAGCCTCAGCAGTGGCAGCACCAGAAACAAATGGGTGTGTGTGTGTGTGCCAAAGGGCATTTATGGGTGGGTGATCAGTGTCTTACTTCTTATTCTGAAATATAAATGAGGGGGCAGGTGGGGGGCAAGCCATTTGCCCACCCATGCTCCCCCCGAAGCCACCCCTGACCCTCAGAAAATCCACTCATTACACTCTGTTCTCCTGCGATTTCACCCCTTGAGCAATGCTATGATCCTGATAATGTATTGTGGGACCAGTCTGAATCTATCAGTCTCCTGGCTAGAAAACTAACATTACATAGCATTACTACACTGCTACACTGAGACTCTTCTCACAAGCAGCCAAGCCAAGGCTTAGGCAGCCAAGTCTGGGCTTGGCTGCCCATGAGAACCTGCTGGGATCCACGCAGATCCCGGTGGTTCTGCAGTGCCAAACCCAGTGCCAAAGCCCGGCTCTTCATCAAAGTTAGAGGTGCAAACGCACCCTTGACCCAGCTCCCAGGATTGTGTGTCAGCAGAATCATGTGCAAGCAGCTTGCGCTGATACAGAGACAGGTGCCTAGAATGCCCATCCCCTGGAGGAATCACCCAGTGCACATTGCTCAGCACGGTGCACTGTGGAATATCCAGAGGCTGGGATAATGAGTCCCGGCCTCAGAGTGATCCGCCCTGCTCTGCGCTGCATGGAGCAGGGCATATTGTGTGGGAGCACACTCTGTGCTCCCACCAAAGACAAGTTGATCATCTGGGGGGAAGGCAAGGTTTGCAAAGCCCCCCCCCCCGGTAGGTCGTGTGAATGGCCCCATTGTCTTGCCCGCTGTCTTTTCTTTAAAACAACAGTAAAACTTTAAATAATAATTGAAAATCCTCAGGCACACAATAAGTTCTGTGAGAGGTCAGCAACGTTAGCAAAAGAGTTCTCCAGCTGCCACTGTAGCAAACGAGACAGTGACTTCTGTGATAAAGCAGATGATTCATTGCAAACATTTTCTTAGGCTACATTTATGTCTCGTTTCTAGGAATCACTAAGCAGTTCAGTGCTCAATGTTAAAATATCATACTTCAGATTCTAGACCATATTCTGTGTCTTAGGTTGAATTCCAGTTTGAAATTAATATAAACACAGTTGACAACAAATAAGAGATTATGCAAAACCAGAAGAATTAGGAACGGAAGGATAGCTTTAAAATGAGAAGTAGCATGTTAATGCTCTTGAGATTCAATAATGCTTTTGGCTTTAAAAGCTCAAAGCAGAAGCAGTTTTGTTTTGTTAAATCTTAATCATAGTTCAAGAATTTTGAACTTGGCTTTTAAGTATCAAACAGTATTATAGAATGCCACCTTGGGATGCCTCCTCTGTCACTTGAATCTGCCTGATGCCTCCTATGAATTCCCTCCTTTGAAATATCAATAAATCAAAGAAAATTAATGAGGCCATTTAAAGTAGAGAATTAAGAATGTATAGAAAAGACCATTCATATCTTTGATATTTTCACTACCAAATTTGTTTCCAGGCTGACATTGTTTAAATGCCACCTCCCTGAATTTTATGCTCAAAATAATTAGTAATGCTTAATTGCATAAAACTGCATGTCTTTATTATGATGGACTTGCTTCCAAATATCTGGATTAGTGTTTACTTTGCATTTATTCTCTGCTTCCCTTTATTGCTGCCCACTGTGCTCAGGCATATTTTCAGTTTTCAGTGGTGTCTTAAGGATAACTTGGGCCACAGTCTAGCTTGGATTTAAAACAATCAATCAGTCAAAGAAATAAGTAAGAACATAAGAACCGTCTTGCTGGTTGAGGCCCACAGCCTATCTAGTCCAGCATCCTGTTTCCCACAGTTGCCTCTGGGAAGTCCACAGGCAAGAGATGAAGGCACGCACTCTCTTTTGCTGTTGCTCCCCTGCAACCGGTATTCAGAGGCCATTGATAGACTTGTCTTCCACAAATTTGTCTAAGCTGCACTTAAAGCCGTCCAGCTGGAGGCCATCACCACATCCCATGGAAGGGAATTCTGTAGGTTATGCCCTGTGTGAAAAAGTACTTCTTTTTGTCAGTCCTACATTGTTGGTCCTGAATACTGGGACCCTGACCTTCTGCCCTTGCCTGGTCATCAAGGCAGTATCTTCTGCCTTCTACATGTCAAGCTATGGCTCCAGTCCTCTCTGACTTGAGCCCCCAGCTCTAGTTGTCCTCAGGAACCCTGGGCTGGAGAATACACTCCAGGTCTGGATTTGGGAATGGTTGTCCTTGAGAATGAATAAGCTAATATCTGATTCAAATGTTCCCTCCTTAGTCCTGTAAACATGTGGAAGTCTTACCACTTAAAAAGAGAAAGGAAGAGTGGTGTAAGCCAAGGAGATGAATGTCTAGCTTTTGATATGAAGGACCTTATGTGAATGGTGGAAGGGGGCACATGTGCACCCACTTCTCCAACATGTGAACATCATCCTTGATTGGATGGCTGTGTGAACACTTAGGCCTAATGTTTGCTGAATTGATAAGCCTGTGTCTCAGATGTATCACTTCAGGCTGCAATTAGAGGCTCTCATAACTGAATGCTCCTCTTAAAAAATCCCTCAACATAATGAACCAGATGCCAGGGGAAGTGTGCTAGACTAACCTTCCCCGTAACATCTAGTTTTTTATGTACAGAGATTTTTAGGAGAACATGGAAGAACACTGACCATATCATTTCACTGAGGGTCAAACTACATGTTGTTTTAGGCATGCAATAGTCTTTACATTTTTTGAAAGATTCATTCGCTAAATAGCAGCTGCAGGACCAGTCCAGATTAGGACCATTGTGGGCAGGTTACTGATACATTTTTGGAAAGCAGTATAATCTTCTGCCAAATCCGAAGGTTGATCCATCCATGTTTATGTTGCCAGAGTCTTTTTCTCCTTTTAGTGGGATCTCCTTTTAGTGAGTCTTTTAAATGCCTTTAGTAATTTCATATGTCTGTCCAACATTTTCCCCATTGGCTCCTTCTGCAGTGAGTGATTCTTAGATCTCTTTATCAAATCCATCCAAGAAATCTAAAGCCGAAGCTTGAACTAGTTCAAAGACATAAACAACATTTTTAGATGAGACATATACAGGTCGAGTATCCCTTATCCGGACTGCTTGGGACCAGCAGTGTTCCGGATTTCTGACTTTTTCGGATTTGAGAATCTTCTATATAATTCTGGTAGACGGGGGGTTGGGGGATGCGAGGTGGAACTCTCGCGAGAGCACACAAGAGTTACAGCAGAGAGAAATAACAACAACAACAACAATAATAATTGTTATTATTATTCATGCGATTTCTATACCGCCCTTCCAAAAATGGCTCAAGGCGGTTTACACAGAGAAATAACAAATAAATAAGATGGCTCCCTGTCCCCAAATGGCTCACAATCTGAAAAGAAACATGAAATACACACCAGCAACAGTCACTGGAGGTACTGTGCTGGGGGTGGATAGGGCCAGTTACTCTCCCCCTGCTAAATAAAGAGAATCACCATATTAAAAGGCGCCTCTTTGCCAAGTTAGCAGGGGTCGCCAAGTTAGCAGGGGTTAGCAGGGGTTGCTAAGTTAGCAACTGCAGAGGCGAGGAGGTGGACAGCTGAAGAGGCGAGCGGAGGAGGAGGCGGCGGTGGGGGTGAGCGGGCGGCTGCAGAACAGCTTGGCCTGGCCCTGAGGGAGGTGGTGGCGGGATGGCCCTGGCCCTGAGGAAGGCAGCTTGACTGCATGTTTAAAGTGAGCTGAGGTGTTCTGTTGTTGCGCGTGGTTCCGGATTTTGGAGCATTCCAGATTTTGGATGTCCGGACAAGGGATACCCGACCTGTAGCAGTAATTGTTTAAAAACACTTCTTCCCATATGTACCTACCCAACATCTAGTTCAATAATATGTTGAAACAGGCCTTCCTAACCTCAGTTCCTGACTGTCTTTTGGTGTACAGCCAAAACTTGGCTCTGTGGCAGGGATGGAGCTATAATTGGGCGGATGGGTCCAAAGAATCCAAGCCACCTAGCTGTCTGGGAGCTGCCTTGCTCCCCTCCCCCTCCCCCCTGGCTGGCCAGGGCTCTTGACATCACTGCTGCCAGCAGCCCACCTTCGCTGCTCACACCACTCTGAGTCCCTGCATTGGCCAGGGGCCTGCTGGAGAATGCACATGCACCTTACTTCCCAATGAGCATTCGAGTGATGGAAGGAGGATGTGCCTGAAAGTTGGGTTGCAGGAGGTGTCCAGCAGTGGAGGTGCCAGCGGAGGTGGCGGGGGTGCTGGGTAGGTTGGTGGCCAGCTGGAAGGGGGAGGTGAGAGTGGGGGTGATTGAGTAGGGGTGCCACCATGGGGAGGTGTCTGTGTGAAGACTATGTGGCTGGAATTATTATGTTATTCATTCTGTTAGCATTTCTATTTTTAACTGAATGTTTTCTTATTTAAGCCCCATTGGACGTCAGAGCTGGTAGAAAGGTGGGGTATAAGCTGTATTAAATAAATAAATACTCTTCTAATGTGAACCTACATTGGCACATTCAAGTTATTCTCTTAAGCTTGCTGTTCCACATTAACAATAACAACATGTTCACATAGCTGGCTTGAAAGAGACTTGGGAGCAATTTAAGCCTTGTGTATGAAAATGTTCTTAATGTTGATCAGCTGTGTGAGCTGATTTGATTTTTGTTCAAAGGAGAGCACTGGAGAAATCCATTTGTGGGTTTGTAAAGGAAAAAGAATTAGCCTTCCACAAAGCCTCGCCTTCTAGCAGGAGTATAAATGGGTTAGTTGGCTGAGTTTAGCAGCAAGATGTAGCTGTGTTCTCTAATGGTGCCAATAAAGTCAAAAGGTTTTGAGGGAATATGGGAGAATGTGATCAATGCAAAGGATGTGGAAGGGGTGGGAAAAATACCTTTAGGGTTCTGCAATATATTGCTTGCACTGAAAATAACACATAATTGTATAGGGTGCTTGGTATGAACTTAAATATGCTGTAATTGCTTTTTACTGATGTGATTTTGATTTATGATACCCATTAGAGACACTTTCCTGTTCCCTTTTCTTCATGTTTTTGCAAATTAGGCATTGAAAGTAGAGTCACTGACAGTTCAGATTTTGGCTGAAAGCTGTTTTGGCAAATGCCCCACTTTCGGAGTGTCCAGATGAATTCATAATTTATGCAGCCTGACAGTGAAGCCATGTTTTTCAAAGTCCCTTTTAACCTATACTGGCTTCTGATGTGATTGTCCTTTGTAAGACCTAATCTGTAATTCTATATAGAGCAGTTTTTCAGGTGCTTGTTCAAAACTGTGCAGAAAATGAAACTCTTTGGCATCTTGTCCTTTAAAAAAAAACATGTTGGAGGGGACATGTCCTGATGTCTTCTAGGGTTGCTTCCCAAAGTAGCCCCTCTCTTGATGATCTTGAGTGTGCATCGGTCTTCACATAGTGTTCTTGAGATATGGTGGCCCCAGCACATTTAGGGCTTTTAAGATCAACAGCAGCCTTTTTAATTGGGCAGAGATACATTGGCACTGGCTGGGGATGATGGGAGTTGCAGTCCTAACAACATCTGGGGACCCAAGTTGGAGAACCCCCCAAGATAATGTAATGTCGTCATTTATTACGATCAGTAACCCAGAGTTAATACAAAGAAACAGAAATGTCCAACTACAAACGTTTACAAAACGCAATAGAGTTTTGATTGATAGATGGAGGAGACTGGAGCAGCAGAGTGCAGGAGTCATGAGGCTAGGTCTCTGAGGAGCAGCTAAAGCAGAGAACCTGGAGCCTGGGCGATGGTAGGCCAGCAGATAGCTCAGTTGTCTGGTAATTATTTGCTTTAAAAAGTTACCATTCTACTAAGGTGGCTTACAGCAAAAAAGCTATACAGTTCATAAATTACTGAAGCATTGCAAAAATACCATCATACCTCACAACTCAAAACAGTTACAAGATTTAAACAGTAGCATTTAAAGACACATATACGCTATGGAGCTGGCTACATAAAAAAAACCAACTACCTATAAGTAGGTCTTTCTGTTCAAGAAGATGGGAAGTCATTTCTCTGAAACCTGGGACATTGTCTTGAGGAGAGCTGGTGTTGTGGTAGCAAGCATGACTTGTCCCCTTAGCTAAGCAGGGTCAACCCTGTTTGCATATAAATGGGAGACTAGAAGTGTGAGCCCTGTAAGATATTCCCCTCGGGGAATGGAGCCGCTCTGGGAAGAGCAAAAGGTTGCAAGTTCCCTCCCTGGCTTCTCCAAGATAGGGCTGAGAGAGATTCCTGCCTGCAACCTTGGAGAAGCTGCTGCCAGTCTGTGAAGACAATATTGAGCTAGATAGACCAATGGGCTGACAGTATGTGGCAGCTTCCTATGTCTGGACAAGGCCTAATGACTGGGTCAGCACTATTTATCTTGGACCTGTCAACTCTTCATCTCTGTTACTAGGGTTCTGACATTGGGCTTCCATTATTAGCAGAGGGCCAGAGTGGGCTTCTGATTGCTGCTTTTTCCAGGCTGGAATGGATTCAGTTCTTCTGTGCAAATCATTGGGGAAACTGGTTCAAAAAGACTGCTAGCCTGAAACCTTAAGCCCTATAGTTTAGTTATTGTCTGGCCGGCTGCCCCACGGGACGCACTGAGGCTGCTTCGGAGGACTTCATGGCTGCCAGGGAGCCGTGCCACGGGCCAGCAGGAGCTGCCACCTTGACTGCAGCTTTCAGAGCCCAGGAGAGAAGAGCGATGTGCCTGGGCAACCAGACTGACTACTGGTTAGGGTAAACTGTGGTCTGTGCATTCTGAAGACATCAGGGTGGTGACAGCAAGAGAAGGGTGGGTTGGGAGCAGTGGGGAGGGCTACGGCTGGGTGGAGCAGGGCCCAGATGGGCCACAGGGAGAGGCAATAAGGGAGTACAAGAAGGGCAGCCAGGGGTTAGTAAAGACTGGGGCAGGGAGGGAGAAATGGGCAGGGCATGGATACCCAGCATGTGAGAGGGCCTTTAAAAGGAGCACGGCCGATGATGAGGGTGGTTGGTGATCAAGAGTGCTGCAGTTCCCTGGTGAGAGACCCTCACAGAGACCAACTTGCACCACAGGAGGAGGAATTGGTTGTTTTCAAACCCCCTCCCCTGAATTTGAGGCCCTTCCCAAATGCTGTAGGCCTGCTGGCCTCCAGACAACCTGCTTCAGTCTGACAGTTATCTTGTGTGACTCCTCTGAATAGATTTGCTTGGCAGATAGCTGCATGCACTATCCACCTTCTCCATGTATAATATGCCATGATCTGTGGGTTGTCTAGTTTAATCCGTAAAGTACTGGCAATGACTAGTACACTTTAGTTAAAAAATTTTTTTTTAACTTAAATATTTTAAGTAAAAATGTGTTTCGTTCCTTCTGAATTATCATGAAAATGCATGCACTGTATAGTAAAAAGTGTTGTATTGCTAATATAGTTAACTAGTATGCATTGTATCGTATTGTGAGTTTTGTGGAGCTTGAGCTAGGAGTTTTGTGGGTCCGACTCAGGTTCTGTGCACCTCTGGGACTGCTGTTCAGATGAAGGAACTGCAGACAGTCCATGGTGTGATCACCATGACCCAGAATACTCCCCCTCTTCAGTTCAAACCACCAGACAGCCAATCATGTGTCACTTTCTTCTTCCAGGGCTACTGCTCTCCCTCATTCTGGACAACAACCACTAGGCTATTCACCTTACAATCCACTGAGAATAATTAGGAATAATCCACTAGGCTAGTCTTCTGGCAAACTAACCTGTTGACCTGGCTGATCATCTGCCTCAAGTACTTTGGACCAGAACACCTGATAGTATATAACCTTAATTTACTTGGAATATGGGTGTACACAAAACTGGTTTGCCTGGTTCAGTTTTAGTCTGGACCAGACTTGAACCAAACAGGGCATGTTCAGTTTTGTGCCCCCTGAACATATCCCCAAATGGGCTTGAATTTGAACAAGTTTGGAGATTCTAATTAATTTTTAATTTTTAAAAAAACTTTTAACACTCACCGCCGGGTCTGGGTCATCTTCATCAGCCCCAGAGGAGTCTCTGCCATCTCCCTCTCCCCCACTGACTTTCTCCCATTCAAAAAATGGCCAAATTGGCCAATTTTTGGGCCATTTCGGCCCTCTGTCCGGTGGTGGTGGCTGTTTTGGAGGCTGCCATGCATGCCCAATCGGCCTCTGTTTGGCCTGGATCATGACCTTGCCATGCAGTGGCCCATTGGGCATGCAAAGCAGCCTCCAAAATTTTAGAATGGGAGAAGGCCAGCTGGGGGAATGGGGAGATGGCAGAGACCCATCCCTGCAGTTGCCACCACTGACCTGGATCTGGCAATGAGTGTTGATGATAATAATAATAATATAATATAACCCCCAGTGAAGCACTACCTTGGTGTGGTTGTTGCAGCACACATTCCTCAAGTGTGCTGCATTAATAATGAACAGGGGGGAAATAAGAAAAACAGAAGGAATAGAACTGCCCAATGGAAGCAAGATCAAGAACCTGGAAGAGAAAGAACATTACAAATACTTGGGCATTCTCCAGGCTGATAAACATCGCACACACTGAAGTTAAAATAAAAATTGGAAGTGAATACATCAGGAGAGTAAGAAAAATACTCAATTCCAAACTCAGTGGCGGGAACACCATATACGCCATAAACACCTGGGATATACCTGTTACCAGATACACTGTAGGAATAATAGACTGGACCCAGGCAGAGCTAGAGACGCTAGATCGTAAGACCAGGAAAATCATGACCATCAATCATGCTCTGCACCCCCCGCAGTGATGTAGATAGGCTATACCTCCCTCGCAGCTCAGGTGGAAGAGGAATGCTGCAAGTCCATCAAACAGTAGAGGAGGAGAAAAGAGGCCTTGAAGAATATATCAAGGACAGTGAAGAAGATGCACTTCAAATGGTCAATAACGAGAAACTATTCAACACCAATGAAACCAAGCAGGCCTACAAGAAAGAATAAGTCAAGAAACAAGCAGAAAAATGGAAAAACAAGCCCCTGAATGGTCAATATTTGCACAATATAAGTGGAAAATCAGACATCAGCAAGACCTGGCAATGGCTTAAGAATGGCAACCTGAAGAAAGAAACAGAGGGTTAATACTGGCTGCACAAGAACAGGCACTAAGACAAGTGCAATAAGAGCAAAAGTCGAAAAATCCACCACAAACAGCAAGTGCCGCCTTTGTAAAGAAGCAGATGAAACAGTGGACCACCTAATCAGCTGTTGTAAAAAGATCGCACAGACTGACTACAAACAAAGGCATGACAAAGTAGCAGGGATGGTACACTGGAACATCTGCAAAAAATACAAGCTAGCTGTAGCCAAACATTGGTGGGGCCATAAAATTGAAAAAGTTGTCGAAAATGAAGATGCAAAAATATTATGGGACTTCCGACTACAAACAGACAAACAACTGCCACACAATACACCAGATATAACTAGTTGAGAAGGAAGAAAGGCAAGTCAAAATAATCGACATAGCAATACCAGGGGATAGCAGAATAGAAGTAAAAGAAATAGAAAAAATCATAAAATACAAAGATCTACAAATTGAAATTGGAAGGCTGTGGCAGAAAAAGACCAAAATAATCCCAGTGGTAATTGGCGCCCCTGGGTGCAATTCCAAAACAACTTGAAGAGCACCTCAACACCATAGGAGCCACAGAAATCACCATCAGCCAACTACAAGATGCAACTTTAATGGGAACAGCCTATATTCTGCGACGATATCTATAATAACAGCAACAACATTGATAATAAAATCCAGCCATCCCAGGTCCTTGGGAAGGACTCGATGTCTGGATAAAACAAACCTGTCAGTGACACCTGTCTGACTGTGTAAACAGGAAATAAAATAAACAAAAATAATAACAAAATAATAATAATAAACATTAAGAAAACCTTAGAACCCCTGAACTGACTCTGAGCTTGCTTGCGGGGTTCGGCTCAAGGTCGAGCCGAACTGGGCCTGGTCTGGCTCAAGGGCGAACCCCTGAACAGGCCCAGTTTGATGGCAAATTGGCTCGACCTTGAGTTGGTTCGCACATCTCTAACTTGGAAGACAGGAGAGAGAGGGAGAGGGAGAGATATCTATATCTCTGTGTGTGTTTTATATAAATACGTTTTATAGCATTGAATGTTTAACTTGTGATATCTGTAAAAGAGTGAGTTGGGTAAAGAGAAAATACTCAGGAACCTTGGGAGACATTTAAAATTACATTTTCAAAGGTGTGCAGAACTGAAGCACTTGATTTGAAACAGGAATGGTTATAATATGGTCCTTGGCTATTTAAAGAATGGGTTATATATCCACAATTGTACAACAACAACGACAGTGAACTACGAAGGCCACCCCTCTCAGTAAAAATGTTATAATCTTGCATGCCTAATTGGCTGTCAAAAATTGGAAGTAGAGTGGATGCCTAAAGAAACAAATCTATAGTAGATAATCATTCTAGTTATTTGTCAAAACTAGAAACAAAAGAATATCAGTGTCATCTGAAAATGCTCTTCCTGATCAAAGGTTGGATTCAAAAGTTCCCTTCCACCAGAAAAAGAAGTCTTCTTCCATTGGAATAAGTCCCCCCCACCCCACACCACTGCTGCGCCCAGTGAAAGAGAAACTTTGGATCCAAATTTCTGATTAGTAAGTGTGTTTGATTGACTGATTGGTCTTCAGATCACACAGAAATGGCCATTTAGCTACCCTTGTGCTTCAGTGGTCTAGAAATCAAGAAACGATCTGAAGAGTACATTTTATAGCCACATACTCCTTTTTGAAAAAGAGTTCATTCCTCTTCTCCATGGAATTTCTTAAAAAAAATATTTTTTTTCTGTAGTAGAGTGATGGACCCTGCTGCCTCAGAAGTGGAGATGTGGACCTGCAAATGGGCTGAAAAAGCCAGTGGGGGGAAATGTGATAAATCTGAATTAGTGCAGTTTCTTTTAGTGCAGTAATTCTGGTTTATTAGGCCAGAAAGCGAAGCATATGAGAACAAGACCAATATCTTTATTTTATGGCTAGAGGAGCTGAGTCAAAACGTGTAGGCTATTTGACCATGTTTACAGGAACCTTTTTATTTCCCCATACTGAGCCCACTGCTGTTCATTGGCTTATATACAAAGGCTTGCATTGGAACTGCTTCTAAGCTTCTCTGTTGCTAATATTTATATGTAACATCATTTAAAGATATGTCAACAGAAAGAAATTGTGTAATGCCTCGCCACATTTGCATGTAACGTGAAACCAGAGGTAGACGAACCCGTGGTTTCAATTTGAAACTATGAATTGCAACGTAGATGTAGGTCCAACCACAGTTTGACAGTCTCCGGTTTCAGAGCAGGGTGGCCCTTCCCTGCTCTTGGTTGCCGGGACCATATCGCAGCAAACTTTGTAGCCAGACTGTGAGCAAAGCATCAGCACATCACCAGAGTGGCTGCCACTGGCCACAATCTTGAAGGGGGCATGCCAAGGACAATCATGACTTTTCGGAACAGTCCGCCCGCCCTCGGCAAGGATAAGCCATTTAAATCCCTTTAAATGCCATGTCATGCCAACCCTTCTTCTTACAGCGATTGCACTGCCCGCCTCCTAAGAGCCCCGCAATAAAACTGTCCTGCACAAGCATGATTTCTGAGGGGAGGTGGTCTTGGGGGACACTATTTCCCTGTTACTCAGGAAAGGGAAAGGAACATTTCACAGGAGGGGATATGAGGGAGGGCAAAGGATCTTTGGGGGGCGGGGTCAGGTCGGTCCCACCATGACCTAGGATGCTCTTGTGGGGGTTCACCCCAGGAAAGCAGTCCATGCAGACCAAACCACACTCCCGCTTCATTAGCATCTAGCTACTGGTAGACTAGCACTCTGATGAGAGGGCCAGTCTGCTGGGGAGGAACATTGGAATGAGCATCCTAGGTCTTCCATTGGACTGTGCACTCATGATTTGAGCTGACCCAACAAAGGGGATCCTGCTTGCATGCGGCCCCCCTCTCTTTGGTTAAAGATAGAATTTTTGCGCTGGAACCTCCTCCCCCCATAGGAAGCTTTGCATGGACCCAAAGGAGATGGTGGTGCTCCATGTGTCAGATCCTAGCCCTGTGTGTAGACAGAGGGAACACTGTGTGGAGGGACCGATCTTTACTCGCTTCCAAAATTCCGGGTGCGGGCTGTCATTGCGCCATATGCAGATCTGCCACCATGGGGGAGGGGAGAGCCCTGACTTCCAGCAATCCCAAGAAAGTGGGGGGTCACTATTTAGGGGCACAAGCAAGCATGCACATGTCTGCATGAGAAGTGAGGCTGGCAGGGTGCACGCTTTGACAGCTACTTGGCTGCAGTCACCAAGACAGGGAGAGCAGTTGCTGGGGTTCCCCTCCTCCCCCCGCCCCCCAGCTTTCCTGCACAGAGCAACCTGGCTCAATATAGAGCCCTCATGGCCTGACACCCTTGTGAGAGAGCTGTACATGGGAGACATGTTTTTTTTTTTTGGCATCCCATACTATTAAGAGATTCTGCACAACACCCCACAGACAGTTCTTCTGATGAGTTGTGAGGGGGTGTCCTCATGGCCTTACACTCTCATGAGTGAGCGGTCCGTTCAGGATCAGCATCCATCATTATCACAGAGAAGGAATCTCCCTTCTCTGTGTTGGCAGTACTGATCCTGGTGTCTGGCCCTTCTCACGAGTAAGCCTAGGGAGCACAAACATCCCCAAAGGGGAAGGGCTTGGGCCCCGCTTCCTCAACTTATTGGTGAAAAAAACAGAAATTGGCTCACCGCGAATCCCTGGTTAGGGCTGCCTTTTAAACCCTACCTGGGGATACCCCCCCCAAAACCCCCCAAAATGTTCCCGTCCCCCATACTGTAATGGAATGCCCAGGTTATGTTGCTACTTGGAGTGTTTGTGCTTGTGGACATATATCATTGCCACTCTATTCTTGGGGAGCGAAGCACTTACTCCCCATCCTGTCATCTTATCCCATTTCCCCTCTGCTTGCAAGGAGGGGAGAGCAAGGGACAGACTGGGGAGAGGGAATGCCCCTGTGCTACTTTGCCATTGGACAGGCTGACAAGTTTGGGATGGGATGAGGTGGCGTCTCTGTTGCCGGGCAGCTGCATAGCTGCATCAGAGACAGAAGGGGAGGGGCTGCTGCTCGGAGAGGTGGCCAGAGAGAAACGCCACAGGCATGGAGTGGGCCCAATCCTGGGTAGGCCAGTGCCTCCATGTCTATGATTGTGGTTTCAAAATCCTCATGGAACTGCGGTTATGGTGCCGTCCACATTTGGATGTAATGCTTCAGTGTCCAAACTCTGATCTCAATGGCGAACCTAACTGCAAACCGAAGGTTCAAACTGGAGTTTGGCGAGGCAAACCTCAGGTTGTTTTTGCCGCAAAACTGCCGTTGCCCGAGTTAGGACGCAATGGAGTTATTGCAAAAATCGCTTCTCTTTCCCTTTCCCAGGGGCACAGTGTTGGTCTGTTGGGGTTCATTTTATTGGGTATGTGTTGTTAGTTTTTGTTTTAGGAGATCTGATATTATTAGTTTTGAAGGCTTTAGTGTGCTTGGGGTGGATGCTGCTGGATTTTATAGAGTTCGGGTTGATTTTAGTGGGGTTTTGATGTTATATTGATATGTTTCTGAGCAAAATACAAAATGCTGATCCTTACCTATAAAACCCTGGATGGCTTAGGTCCAGGTTGCTTAAAAGAGCACCTCCTTTCTCATGAACCCTGCCACCTATTAAGATCATCTGGGGAGGTCTGGTTATGTTTGCCTCTGGCTCATCTGGTGGCGACTTGGAGCCTGGCCTCTTCTGTGGTTGTCCCAGGGTTTTTGAATGCACTCCCTGTTAAAATAAGAGCTTCTCCATCTCTGTTCGCATTTAAAAAGACCCTTCACACACCTGTTTTCTAAGGCTTTAAATCAAAAGTAATTTTACACTGTTTTAATTGCTTTACTCTCTGAAATTATTTTAATTAATTGTGTTTTATATATATATAGATAGATAGATAGATATACACACACACACATACACATTTGTGTGTGTATAAAAATCAGGTGGTATATAAATAAATAAATATTCTCTGTGGGGGACCATGCTTGTTTGTGGATGAGGGTTGTTGTTGACGTTGCTGGTGATGCTTGAGTTGACTAGTGCACTGGGTTGTGTGCTGTGTGGATGTCAGCACTTGTGCACCAGTGCTGTGCTAATTTGGATGTCAGCTACACATCATAATTCTTTAGAAAGGATAACCACACTGTAGAAAACAAATTGGCTTTGGAAATAGTGCAGTTATCACATCTTGTCTGAGTGCAGAACTCAACCATTCCTTTCTAGGCTAGAACAAATATTATATGAGTGAAGACTCATGAAATATGGTGTTTTGAAATAGATTTCATTAACATTGCCTAATAATTTATTTCTTCCTTTATGCCTCTTTTCTTATTCTAATAATGGGTAGGTTATTTGCATATAAATAGATTTCCGTATTTGCTGAAGCAAAGACATAATATGTTTCTCTTTTCCATGGACATTGTTAAATAAGTGGAGATGTTGCAGTGATCAGCAATTACAAATTGTAATAATTTTCTTGGTCAAAAATATTTTGGATGCATCAACAGTCCTTGACATTTTTGAATGCTACAAATGGTTTAGATCCTAATTAAAATAATAAGACTATGAAGATATCTCTTTTGGTTCTTGTAGAGATCGTTTTGATCTCTACAAGAACCAAGACTATGAAGAAAAATCTTTTGGTTCTTGTAGGGATCTTTTTGATATCACTCAATTTTTCAAAAGGTATCAACTTAATATAAGCTATTAAAAATGTTGAATGTGATCCTCATGTAGAGATGTGCACTAAATGCGATTTGAGTAGTGATTCGCAGCACATCTCTCACATGGTTAATGCCGGCATGTTCAGCGGCCATGTGCATGCCGGCATTGCGCAAGAGCAGCTGGGAGATCCCCTGCCAGCGCATGATGATAGCTGGGGGGAGGGGGGAGTGTCACCGAACTTCCTGTGGCGATGAGTGGTGGAGGAGCAGGTATGGATCTTCTCTCCTTCCTGTCAAAGGTGCAAGGGGTGTGCTGTGACTTGCTGCTTGAATCGCATTTTGTGTACAGTACATCCCTACCCTCAGGGAGTCTGTTCTGAATTTCTTCCCTCTTCCCTTCTCTCATGCTACTTAGCTTCTAGTAGTGTGCTAGGATTTCCAGGATTTCAAAGTGTTAGTAACGTTATCAGTCTATTAGTTAATTAAATAAACTCTTAGCCTTGTACCCAGAGAAGTATGTGGAGAGTTCTGTTCATGCAATGACTTCCCAGCCTCCTGACCATTGCAGCCCCCTGTATCTGTATCTGAACAGAGAATCTACCAGATGGTGGATGTGGTATGGTGTGTGATGGTGCTATGGAGGATTGTAGCTGGGATGGATAAGCAATGGAAATTGGGGAACCCCCACCGCTTACAAGAGCAAAAGTGCCTTCTGCATGTACAAATGGCTCTTTAGATCCTGACCTTAGTTTTTAGATCTGATGATTGTATGCACAGCTAAGAGAGTCATCATATATTCTTTGTAGAATGTATAGCAGGAGACAAAGGCCTGCAGCATTTGCTTCTCTGAACTTGCTCTGGTGTTGTGAGCTTGCCCTACTCCCTTCACTGAATCTGGAATGCCATACAAAGTGTCTTTTCAAGGAGATCATGACAGAACAAGGGTGCCATCCTTCTCCTAATGCTTGCAGAGTGAGGCTCAAGCTTCTGCCACCAGTACAACTTTACATTAGCTTGGAGAAGTAGTACATGTGTTTCCCTTTGCTTATATAGCCTTTTGCAGGATTAGTTTCTGTACAGTAGATACACATTTGTTATTTATTTAGTGTACATCCAGTTGACATGTACACCCTCAAGATTATGTTGCCATCAGAGGTCATCTCATTTTCTCAGTGCGCAACTGCATTATTTTGTAACTGGAAGAATGTTAGTTATTTCCCCAGATAATGATCAATTGCTGTCGCAGTTGCCAAGTGTAATGTGGCCACACAGATGTCATGGGTGGCTGTTGAGAGCTGCACATTTCTCTGCATGTGCGAAGCCAGCTCTGAAATATCCATCCAGTCCTATCTTCTTTTTTTAGAAAGTAACAAAGAGGAGTAATATTCACTCACCCCGCTGCCTCACCCCTTTTGGGAACTGTCTATTTGTATGTTCTTCTCCTCGGCGCATTTGTCTCTACACATTTTTAAAAAGTGGGAAGAAGATATATGTACAGCAGCTTGGCTCTCTCTCCTTCTCTTCCCCTAGCAATTTCACCCCATCTTCATGGCGATGGTGTGTCACGCTACTGGTGCTGTACCACTCAAAGGATGAAATTCAATTGAAGCATGCTTTGAGCAGGGAAGCCCTTGGAGGCAAATGGGCCAGAACTCTCCATCTCTGCCTTGCTGCTTCATAAAGGATGCATCAATAGAGACTGAAATACAAGCTGTTATACGTATTAACATCTTCCTGCCTTGTTTTTCTCTTGGCCTTCCCCAGTGAACTCTGGGCAGCATGCACAAAGTCTTCCCCATTTTATTCTCACAACCTTGAGAATTTGGTTAGACTGAGAGAGCAGGTGACTGGCCTGATATAACCCAATGAGCTTCATGGCCAAGCAGGAATTTTGACCTGGGTCATCCTGTCCAAGCCCAATACTCTGTCCAGAATACCATTATGGCTGTGCAGTGGCCCTCTGGCCAGGCCAATGGGAGAAGCCAGAAAGTGCTGCTTTTCAGGCCGGTAGTCCCCAGGCAACTGGCAAATGGAGCATAACAGTGTTGGTTTTTGGTTGGTTTTGGCAGGGAGAGGGGGAACTAGGGCCCTTGCAATTGCTCCCTCTCTGGCTGATGGTTGGAGCTGAGCCATACTTCCTTTTGCCCAGATGTTCTTCCCAGGAGGTGGGGAATGCAGTCTCCCTGTGCCTCTTTTGCCACATGGCAGAAGATGGAGTGTGCTGCCTTTTAGGAGCATTGAAGAGGGATCCCCCTTCACTCTTTCACAGGAGGAAATCAGGTCTCGCCCAAGGATTTTTGACATGTCAGGCAAAGCCTGGCTTTGCTCCCCACACCCCGCCCCAGTAGCCTGGCTGCTGCCACACTTTGTTCCATGTGCTTTGGAGAGTTGCATGTGGCTGCTTTGGCAGGGACTTTGGGAGAGAGTTGTGCGGCTGGCACTTGGCAGGCAGATGCAGTCAGCGGTGGGTGGGTGTGGTGCCGATGGACAGTGGTGGTTCCCTCTTCCCCTGCTGAATTGGTTTGTTCTGCTCATTTTCCTTGTTGCTGTAACAGTCAACAGTTGAGCAGCAGGCAAGCACTTGTGCCCCAATGAATTATGATAGCTTCAGCTTGTTGGGGTGGTGTCATATGACCCAGGCTGTCAACGCCCCCCTCCCACTTGGTGCCCTAAGTCTCTGCCTAGTTCTCCTAGTGAAGGGGCTCCTAGTTCTCTTGGAGGAACTGCCTCCTCTAAGATGGTAAAGTAAAGTGTGCCGTTGAGTCGGTTTCAACTCCTGGCAGCCACAGAGCCCTGTGGTTGTCTTTGGCAGAATACAAGAGGGGTTTACCATTATCATCTCTCGTGCAGTACGAGATGATTCCTTTCAGCATCTCCCTATATTGCTGCTGCCTGATATAGATGTTTCCCATAGCCTGGGAAACATACCAGCAGGGATTCAAATGGCAACCTCTGGCTTGTTAATTAAGTCATTTCCCCACTGCGCCATTAGGTGGCTTTCCAAGATGGTACCTGCTGCAATAGATACATGCACTATCCTAAACAATTAGTGTGTGCATGTTTCCTTCAAAAGCTTATCATATGCAAATCAGTACTGATTGTTTAATAAACGTTTGAACATATGAAACTACCTGATACCAAGTCAGACTTTTGGTCCATATAGTGCAGGGGTGTCTACACTTACTGGTAGTGCCTCTCTAGGGTTTCAGACAGGGGTCTTTCCCAGCCTTATCTTGAGATGCAGATTGAACCAAGGCCATCAGAGGTGGGGCAGTTGGCATCCAGGGAAAATACCCTTTTCACTGATGGTTCCCTGATTATGGAATGCCTTCCACAGTTATGTTTAGCCAGCTCCTAGCTTGATACACTTTTGGTGTCAGGCTAAAATGTTTTCCTTTTCCTAGGCATTTAATGTTTTTAATTGGGTAGCAGCCCTGCTATTCAGTTAAACAAATGTCTAATGTTCCTATATGGATATGCTAATTAAATCTAATGAATCCATTTGAAACTGAGAACATGTAATGTTGCAGTCTTGCACACTGTTAAGTGCCAGTTTGGCCTGTCATTTTTCTTAACTTCACGTGCAAGAAAATGCGTAGATTCTTAGTTCCCCCCCCCCAGAATTTATGGAAGGAAAAGTTCTCAAGAATAGTTATATTGATTATCATTCAAAATTGTGCTTTGAAAACCCAAGAACATATGGGGAAAGGTTTAAATGGGAGAATGGGGTTAGCCTTTTGGGAATACCTCTGTTTTTTGAATAAGAAGGATGTGTTTCAAGTATACAATACTGGGGAGAAATCAAAACAACAGAGAACTTTCTTGCTGCTATACTAATCAGAAATGCCAGGTCTCCTTATCTTTCTGCAAATAATAGATGGAGAGGATAAATATTTGACATACTTTCAAAATATAGATTGTTTTCTGCCAGGAAGAATGATTATTAACTAACTGGTTTATTTGCATGCATGTATGCTTTCTTCTGACCAGCAGAGGTCACTCAGTGTAAAGTGAATGATTAGCTTTCAGGTTTTAAGGAAATGTTAAATATCAACAGGCTGTGGAAGCCATATGAATGAAACTCCTTGAAAATGGTGAGACTTCTTTCTGGTTTTGTTACACATCACTTATTACTTTCTCAGCGTAGTGTTAAAGAAATGTATTAATGACAGTGGTACATTCAAAATATGCAAGCCCTTACTTGTTTCATAATTATGGAGAGAAAAAAGTATGGATCCAAAGCGGTGTTAGCCACCAGTGGAAAAAGCTCCCCCTTTTACACAGAGTGGTTCTGGTTTCTGCTGGCACCCCTGCTTCTGCTATGTACCCCTAGACCACACTGCACATTATTCCATGGGGTCCCCTGGCCCTCAGGAATTGCTTTTCAGTAGGCACATGGAGCTAGCCATTCTGGTTGGTTTTTTTTCTGATTGTGCTTGGCTTTTCTTATACCCATAGTAGAGAATAAAGTGGAGTGGAGTTTTAGTTCAGAACAGGTAGTGTACATAATCATATATTAACGCAGAAATACTTCTCCACATATTAGCTTAATCCAGAGAAAGTTAGTTGTGCTGCTTTCTGTTCCTTTAAAGCAATGAAACAAGGTAGTTGTTTGCTAATTTGCATTCCAATAATTTGAAATGGAACATTTGGACAATTATCTTGCTTTGGCAATCTAGATCGACCAGGAGAGAGTGAGAGTTAGAATGTATGCTCATATAATTTGAAGACTGAAGTGTATCTGTTTGCTGTATTTGCCATAGATTAGCCTTCTTCCCATCAATTTGAGGATGTTCTGTGGGGTAATAATGAGCTGAGAATGTCTCTCTGTGAAAAGTGAGTGTATGTCATTTGGATCAGAAATGTGTGTGTTGTCATGAAGTTCAGGACCAACAGTATGTTTTCACACATGAAATCATCCTTACTATTGTCCAGAGCAGAAAAGGCATATCCTAACTCACAGATCCAAAGGTAGAAATTAAAGTTAAATTCTAGGTAAACAAAAGTTATGCATATGGATATTGTTGAGAAACAATGACAGCAAAACTAAAGCATGCATTTTTGCAAGCAAGGCTGCCCTTTCTGGAAGCATTATTGATATAATTCCAGAATAATCCTTTACTACAAAATCAGAATGTACAGCCAGAGTAATCCTTTACTTATCAATACCACTAGGTGTCCATATTTAATAAGGTTTGTATTTTGAGTGCAGTATTAAGAACAGATATGTTCAGCTTTCACTCTAAGTAAATCACAGTTTTTGGATTAGAATCATATGTGGAATACACAGGCTTGGTGATATGATGCCAAGGAATGCCTAGAAGTGGGGTATGAATTATCCAGATCTTCCAGGTATAATCATATAATACAGCCCTCTGTATTCTGTGCTCCGGATGTCCTAGAGGAAATTGTTCTCCAAAAGCTTGAGATTTTAAAAGAACCATTCTGTAAAATGTTACCACAATCCAGAGGACAGTGGAGCTTCTCGTTTGCAACAAGGAAAGAAATGTTGTATTTCTTACAGGGACATTTCCCATTGTGCTCACAATTCCTCAGAGTGGGCATGGTATCCAAGGATAAAGCTAAAATAATCCTGAAACTGATAAGATGGTATGGTGTTCTGTGTTTGGAGACCTCTTGATGACTTTTGAGAACTGTTTTGCTTACAACCAGAGAAGACAGGATGGCATTGGAGAGGGAGTAATGTAGACTTGGCAGGACACTTTCTGACTCATTCTAACTTGTGTTCCCGCTTTGCCACTGGACTGGACTATGTGAAGCTGGGCCTAGGCTGTCCCTCCTGGCTCACTAAGCCGCCATATATTGGAATGTTTTTACTTGCAACTCTCTGAAGGTTGCCGGCATGCTTCCTCCTTTGCTTCACATCAAGTGTGCTCCATCATATACCCCTTTTGCATTCTTCTCTGTCTCCCAAGCTAGAGAGGGGAAATAGGACACTGCAGCATAATGTGCATACTTTATAGGTGTAGGTTCTACTGCACATGACAGGTGTGTCATTTTATTCCACCACACCACTGATTGGCCTTGTCTTGTATTTATTATGAATCCCCCTTTCTCAAAGCAGGTCTATGTTCTGTGCTAGCTGGCTGTTCCTTAAGTGATTTCAAAATTTCAGAGTGGTGTCCTACTGGGCACCTTCATTCTACCACTGGCAAGTCAGAAGGCTGAGAACATGTTGGGAATGGAGAGTGCAAGCTCCTGGCAGGTTTAAATTCTAAACCTGCCCAGTTCCTGTTCCCGAGATTCCTCCAACAGGTTCCGGAGATTCTCAAAATTCCTCCAACAGGTTCTGGAGATTCTCCACCCATTTGTAGCCTGCGTATGAATTTAGGCAGGAGAATATCAGGTGAACCTTGGAATCCAGTGCACATACTGGACTTTGTGGGTTTAGAGAGCACACCCTCTGGGAATGCGTGCTCACCAGGCACCAGAGGTACCTGGCTTACTGACTTGGTGGCAATTGTGTGAAGCTGCCAATTGTGTTTGTGTATATATAAAAGGCGGTGATGGCAGGGAGGGGGAGGAGAGCGCTAAAGAAAAAAGAAAGCACTAACTCAACTTTTAATTGGATAACGAAGCCAGACACTTTGAAAATGAAAAACAACACAACACAGAGCTTTACTGAAGAACACGGGGAGGAGCAAAGCAGAGAGAGACAACTGGGATTTGATCCATAGGCTGTATGTGACGTGTGTCAGCACAGGAGCAAAGGTGAAGGAAAGCAGAGTTTGCCCTGCAGCAAAAATGCCTGCACTCACTCCTGTTTCCAGCTATGTGTGTGTGCAGCCTTATATTCTAATATAACATTAAAAAGAGCTAGGCAGTTTAGAGACAATAAAACTTTTGCATGTGGGCACTGGAATCTGCATTACAGGATTTGATTTGTGTTAGTGTCTACCATTAGAAAAGTCTGTTTTAGTTTGCTATAACTTCTGACAAATTAATTGCACAGGCTGCTATTTCCCATGCCTGGAGTATGCCTCGGGCTGATTTTTTTAAGGAAGCATCCACAGTTGAAAATATACCCTCTTGTTTACGTATTTAGGGTGTTTAAGAGTGTGATGCGGTTTTTGCTGTTCTATTCTTTGGTGAGGAGTGGAAAACCACTATGTCACAGACTTCTAAAAAATAAAAAAAAAAGCATCTCACACATGATCAGTGAACATTCCGTCATTAGTCAGTGTCACAGGCAAGGATAATGATGACTTATCCTTCAGCTGGCTTTCCTGTGTTTCAGGGTCCACTGTGGCACAGGGCACAGAAATGGAAAGAACAAGAATGATGATTGTGTTGCTTCGTTGTTTAATGCAAAAGATACTGAGACACACTCAGGGATAAGGGCTGACAAGGAAGAAGCCAGACCCCAAAGGAAGAGGTGATGGAAGTACTAGTTGAAACAGAGAAAATAGATGGGAGTAAGTGATGGGTGAGGACTGGGATGCAGCTGAGATGCAGCACATGACCCCCGTTGCAAAACAGCAAACATGATAAAGAAAACATTGTGTAGATAAAAAGTTTAGATAGATCTGTGACCACAAGATAATCCCTTTAAACCAAACCCAGGATGCTTGTATCTTACTATTCCTCTGCTGTAGATGATAAAATCCACAGCAAGCATAAAGGGAGGAGAGCTGGTCTAGTGATAGCAGAATCCCTGAACTGCAGCAACTTGGATGTAAATTTCTACTTGCATATGCAGATTATCTCAGTGGATTGTTCATGTGCGTATATAATGAACTGACTCTATCCCTGTATCCATACCTGGGCCAGGCAAGGTGACAAAACAGCTGAGGCAGCTGGGATGATGAGCTCTCTGGAGGAGCTATTGGGCCAGTGGAGGGCTGGTGTGGGCTTATGTAGTCAGTTAGAGCCCCGTCTCTTTCTTGCTCTTCAGTTCAGCCCTATTCCCAAGGAGGCAGCCTCCCCCTCCTCCTTAGTAGGCCTATTGGGAGGAAGGCCCCAAGCAGCCAGGCAAGCACCCTACCTCTCATGTGCTTCAGCTCCTGGGGATTTGGTGGTGATGGAGGGACTCTGAGGAAGTGGGGGTCACCTGTAGTGCCTGGGTCTCTTCTGGAGCAGTGTGTCTGGCTCCAGCCTTGATAGATCCAGGGGTGGTCCTTGGGCTCAGGGGTACAGGCTGGGGTGGCTCCTCCTCTTCCTCTGATGGGGTCTCCAGGTGAACCCTGACCCCCTGCCAGTATTTTGTATCTGGTTCTAGTTGCTCAACCTCAGGGATCTAGGGTTTTTTTTTAAAAAAAATATTTTAAAATATGAATTAAAATAAAAATAGATAAAATTAAGTTTATTTACAGGACATCAAATGAAGCAGCAAAAGCTTTCTTTATTTTTTATTTATCATGAAAAAAATGCCTGCCTGCATCAAATTAGTGTTCTGGTTGTCTCGTGGTAGAGATCTACTTGCTGCTCTGCTGTTTCAGGAGTGAACTCTGGAAGTCTAAAAGGAAATTAACATTCAGCATTGTGAGGAAGATTTCTGGTTCCAGACCACTAATTAACCACAAATCAAGTAATTAGTGATTATTCAGAATGTGTTCAATATGACTGGTAAGCTTCATTATCAAATTAACATCTTAGTCACCATATTGGTGTCTCAGAACAAGAAGAAGATACCCTGAAACCTTAATTATTAACTGATTTAAATGGACTGTAGGCCATATGGAAGTCTGGGATGTGAATACATGTTGTAAGTACATCTCAGCATGACTGGAAAGCTTGCAGAGGTAAAGGTTTTTCCTTGTATAAATCAGGAAACACAAAATGATTGAAGAGAGCTTATGAGTTCATCCAAACTCATGGGCAAAGGTACTCAGACTTCAGTATTATAGTAGTTTTGTGAGTGCTTAATTTTGAAATCGTGATTTTCTTTTAACATGGTGGGGAAAGTGTTTTGAATCATAATTCAGAGAGAGAGAATGAATGAATGAATAAATGAATGTTGCTAGTAGACATTAAAATTTTGTCCTTCATTTTTAATGCAGCCTTATCATTTCTTTGCACCCCCACCATCATTCATATTTAGTATAAGGGCTACCTGGAGATTATCACAGGAATATCTTGCAAAATATTGCTTCCACAAGGCCATCACATAAAATGTCTCCAAGCGTTCTTTTATGGAGTTAACCTAGAGTGACTTAGAGCCAAACATGATTTCCAAGCAGCTCTGTGGAATGTGCTGCTTTCTTGAAAACTCAGCATGTTAGATCTTACCTTCGTTTCACAGATTGTTGTGAATACTCCACCGAGCCCTATTAACCTAAATGTTTTACTTATCCAGCATTTATAGAGTACTGTTCTGGAAAGCAAGCTTTTAGGCCCCTTTTGTTGGTTTTGCTTCCTAAATTAACAGCTTGAGTAGTCTCTCAAATGCTTCCATCCTTTGGGAGAGACATGCTTTATTGACTTTCAGTAGGCTTTTGGATCATATAAAAAGACTAGCATTTATAATTTTAAAAATCCTGCATATTCGTATCTTACTGATTTTTGTAATACTCCCTGCTGATGATAATATTCCTCAGTGCTACTTATCAACGAAGGATATTTGCAATGTGCAAAGAATTAAATTAAACAATTAAACAAACATTTTGAGGTCATTCACACAATCAAAAACTGTGTTCTGTCTGGGTTGGGAGCTATGTATGCATCCAATTTTTGGTTTTGTGGAAGCAAGGTAAGAATTAAACCTGGGTGGAAGTGATTGCATGGAAGCAAGGTAGGAGGAAATTTCCCTCCTGTCTTGCTTCCACACATACACTTCTATCCAGGTTTTCCTCTTATCTTGCTTCCACACAATCAAAAATCGGGAGCACACACAGCTCCCCAACCCAGGCAGGACAGTTTTTGATTGTGTGAATGACCTATTTGGATGCAATCCAACAAGGCCCATTGAAATGGGTAGGAGCAGCACAAGACAATGAGAGTTGATTCTCTCATTTCCTACCAGAGAATCTACTCTCAGAACACCAGCATATGCACCACTGTTTTAAGCTCATTTACCTCCAGAAATGGGCGTAGCTGATAAAAAGTGGTCCTGACCACTTCCTAAACCTGAGAAACGAGAGAGAGTTTTGGATCCAGGATCACTCCCAAGCTACGTACCTGATCTTTCAGTGGGAGTGTAACCCCATCAAGTACAGGCAGATCTAAACCATCTCTCGGGTCCCGACCCCCACAGTCAGTATCTCCATCTTATTCAAATTCAAATTCATTTTGTTATTCCTCATCCAGCCCATTATCTCCTTCAGGCAGGCATTTAGGGAAGTTATGCCACTTCTTGATGAGGTCAAGATGGAGAAATAGATCTGGGTGTCTGTTTGATAACACCAGATTATTATTGATAACACCCAGCACCAAACCTCCTGATGATATTCCCAGCAGTTTTCATGTAGATGTCTCTGACAGCTTTTTACAAGTCTTTAAAGATGCATCTGTTCACCCAGGCTTATAACTAAATATTGATTTAATAGTTTTAATACTGTTTTAAAATATTATTTTAAAAATTTTAAATTGTTGTAACATTTTAACTCGGGGGGGGGGAGTTTTAACTAATGTTTTACTTTTTCTGTTTTTACTTTGTTGTAAACCGCCCAGAGAAGTAAGTTTTGGGCCGTATAAAAATATGCTAAATAAATGAATAGTGAAATAAAGAGCATTGGAAATTGTATGGAGCCTTGTGGAACTCCATCCCTTATCCATACTTTAATTAAGTCCAGAAGTAAATGGGCACCCACTGTAATCAGTGGAGGATAGGCATAATGTGATCTATACACCCTACCTCCCATCAGAACCCTGGCTGCCACATCCTACACTAATTGCAGCTTCTGCGTGATCATCAAAGGCAGCCCCATGTAGAGAGCATTCCAGTAGTCTGACTAGATGTGAGAAGAGCATGAGTCATTAATGACAGGCTTTCTGGATCCAGGTAGGATTGCAGTTGGTGTACCAACCAAAGCTGGTCAAAGACAATCCTGGCCATTGCCAATATAGGAGGCCCTCGTTATTCGCAGAGGTTCACCTAAAATCATGAATATGGACATTGTGAATAATGAATCCTTAATTTATGCGAATCTGGGGGTTAGGTTCCTGCACTCCCCTCCCCCCCCTTTTTTGCCAAAAATAAAAATAAAAATGGGAGAGAAGCAGAAATAAAAGTAGTACAGCACAGTATCTTACTTTCCAGCTCCCCAACAATGTGCCTCCAAACCTTTGATTTTTAAAAACTGATTTTTGTGGGTGGCTGTTTTTTGGTAAATACAAGCCACAAAATGGCACAACCCTGCCTCTGGACAGAAAATGCCACCAGAAGTGACACCAAAAGTCACTTCCAGTGGCTCAGGAACTGCAGATCAGTGAAAAACGCCTATTTTTAATACCACAGATAATGAAATTGGGTCTCTAACACCCATCTGTGGATATGCGAAACTGTGGTTGCTGATACTGTGGATACCGAGAGCCACGTGTACCTGTCTTTGGAAGCGCACCAGGAGAACCAGGAGAACACCTGGACTTTGTACAATACTTGATCTTTCAGGAGAAGTGCAGCCCTATCTATAACAGGTTAAACACCTCTAGCCAGACTTATGGGACCACCAATCAATGAGGTTGTCCTGACAACCAGCCCTACCTGGATAGGAGAGCTGTAGCCCAGGTAGGGCTATTCATGAGAACTGCCAGGATCGGGACTGATACCTGGTAATCCTCAGCCAGGTAGCCCGGGTTTTAAATCCAGGCTGAAAGTGAGGTAGGAGGATATGTATGCACATGCCTCCTTACCCCACTCTCTGGTCTCCTACCCCACTCCCTATTCCACAGAGCCAGGTGGCTAGAGCACCCAGCCGTGGGGAAATCCCCCAATGCACTGCACTCCTGGTACGGTGCATTGTGGGATGCCAGAGGATTTCCTCCCCCAGCTCCCGACTCTACTGATTGCCACTGTGATTGGCAGAGTGAAGAACAGCTATTGGTCCTCTGGGAGGAGGCAGGTAAGAGCCTGCCTCCCCCACCCGCTTGCACCCAAGCCTCGCTGTTTGGTCCTGTTCACAACCTCGATGTCTAATCTGAATTAAATTTCAACTTGTTCACCCTCATCCAGACCCAGACTGCCTCTAGATACTGTTTTGGAATTTCAGCTGCACCTCTAGGACCTAAAGACCTAGAGGGAAATGAGTGGTAGAGTTATCTCATCCCAAACCTTTGGAAGACTTCTGCCAGTGGTTTCCCACTTGATCTTGAAGAGCACAGAGAACTGGATAGAACTCTGCAGCATCCATAAACTGAGGAGAGGAGCAGTAGTCCCCCAGCATCACCTTTTGGCACCAACTCATCAGGAAGGATTGGAGCCACTGCAGTCCTGTGCTGCCAAGCATCCCGGAGGGATACTATTGTTGATGGTACTGAAAGCCTCTAAGAGGTCCAGAATAACTAACAAGGTTATGCTCCCCCTGTCTGTTTCTCCATGCAGACCTTTTACTAGGGCAGTCAAGTTAGTTTCTGTCCCAAATCAGGATCGACAGTTAGACTGGAATGTATCTAAACAGTCTGCTTCATCCATAAATACCTGCAGAGTAGGTATCTACCTGCAGGTAGATAGGCATTAGGGATGTGCATGAATGGCAAGTGCACGGGCTGGCAGGGCAGGGAGTGGTTCCCTTAAGGAGCTGGTAAGCAAGTCCTTACCTGCTCCATTGCTGCCCTGCCGCTTTTCCGGGGAACCCTAGCAATGGCCACATGGGGCTGTGGTGCTGTTCCCTGCAGCCTACATGCACAGCATTGCCATGCACATGGGTACTGCACAGGCGGCATTTGCATAGTCAGCATGGAGTTGCTGACCATGCAAATGGCACCTACGCATGCGTAGACACCATGTGCATGCCGACGCATTCATAGGCTGCAGGGAAAAGTGCCACAGCTCCGCGTGGCCATTGGTAGGGTGAGCGTTGCGCTCGGAAAAGCAGTGAGGTGGCAGCAGAACAGGCAAGACCTGCTTACCGGTTCCTTAAGGGAACTGCTCCCTGCCCCGCCGTACCGTTTCGGCTGTGGCTGCCTGAGCCAGTTAGGCGCTTCCCAAAGGAGATGCCAAACTGGCTCATACACATCCCTAATAGGTATACCACAGCCTCCTATAGGGCAGTGGGAACCACACTTTCCCTAAGTAAGACATTCACCATTGTTTAATTTTGGAAGATGGCTTGTGAAAATTCTTATCTTTTAAAAGGAAGGGTATGAAACTGTAAAACAATAATTAAATACGTTCATGGTATCTTTCTTCAGGGCATCTACCAATTCCCTATTTGTCAATTTAGCTAGAACATACTCTCCCCTTCCCTTTGTCTCTGCTTCTAGCTCAAAAGGTTTCTGGACCATTTCCCACTTAATATTCTGTGTACTTGAGTACATATACTGTATGTCTTGTGTTAGTTCTGAATGGTACATGTTTAAATCACAACTTTTCCTCAGCAAAATAACCAGCAGTAGCAATTGGGAAGGGATGAGGCTCCTGCTTCCTTGTATTTTGATGAGAAAAATTGCATATCTGTGTTGTATTCAAAACTGATGTGAAACAAGTATATTTTTATTGGGAACTGATACACAAGATGTCAAACAAATACTCTTCTTCTGGGTGATACATTTGAGAGATAGGAAATCTATTTATTTTTATTTACATCTTTTCCCCTAATAACAATGGCTTTATTGGATATAGCTTTTAGCTTTGATATGGATATAGTGCCACATATTGAGGCCTCCGCTAGCCCGATTTTCTCCCATTGTGTGAACCACCGGGGTTGGCTGCGAGCCCAGTGGTTCTTCAGTGGGTAAGCCGCTACAGTACCCCTGCCCTTAAACCAGGTTTGTGGAGCGAGTGCTCCACAAACCCGTTTTTTTTTACTTGTGTGTTGCCGCAGTGCAGCTCCGCGCTGCGGAAACTCATGAGTAGACCCCCCCCGACTGGGAGGCTCAAAAGCAGCCTCCCGGCTCAGGGGTCTCTCCAGCATGCCCTGTGCACTCACGCAGGGCATGCTGGAGCTTCTGGGGGCCACGAAGCCCCCGATCCCCCCAGCCCCAGCTGGCCCCATAACAGAGCCGGCAGTCATGTGGGCGGCTGATCCGGCCACCCAGGGCTTCCACCCTGCTCATCTGTGGGGAGAGCGGGCTAAGCCCGCTCTCCCCGCTAACCCCCTCATGGCTCTTCTCACTAATCGTGAGAAGAGCCTCATTATTTTATGAAAATACATAGTTTGCACATCTTTGCATGTTCTACGTGTTTGAGCCTTTATGCAAATGTATGTACATTTCCCCCCAAGCCTGAGGACTGATTGGTTTGTACAGTTATGTGACCGCATTCTGACAGGTCATTTATATTGAAATGAGGTGTAGGCAGAGTATTAAACACAACACAGACACACTACAAATATCCCTCTCGACTGCCTCATTCTTCCCTTGTTACTTCGAAGTAGCCAGCCATGTGAATGCATTACTTAAGAGCCACTTGACAATTGCTGTGGAGTAAGCTAAGTCACCTTAGCATCACCTTTGAAATGTCTGTTATTGTTAATGGGCTCTTAAATAACAGAAGAATAGCTGTGTTTGGTGCAAAAAAAAATGCACCTCAGATGTATGGCTCACTAAAGATTAACTAATATATGGTAGCATGAGCTTTCGCTGGCAAGAACCTGCTTTCTTCAAAGGTGATTGATGTGTGAGGGAAAAGCTTAGAACCTGGTGGGATGACCCCCCAACTCTGAGGGGAGCTCTCACCTCCCTCCATATGTTTTCCTCAGCACCAGCAGCCATGGGAGTAATCATCCTTGGCTACCGTTCTGTAGTCGCTTCCTCTCTCTTCTTGCAACTAGTGCAGCTTCCATCCCTTTTCTTTTCACCCCTTATGCTGAGCTGATATCAGCACACAGGCCTGATTCATCTGCCGGTCTACAAGGCCTGTCTCATGTGTGATCCCTCTCTTTGTTTCTAAGAGCAGTTGGCTGCTTTGGGAGCAAAGCCCCATGGTCTTGCTGCTTGTCAGTCATGCTCACTACCACAAGACCAGCTCTCCTCCCCAAAGTGTAAGTTTGCTACAGGTCTCTTTGGGCCTGACATGGAATTACCATGACTGGAACTCCTGTCTTTTTCAAACAGTGGCTGTGGAAGGAGGGAATTTGTTTGTATGTATAGTATGTATGTATGTATGTATGTATGTATGTATGTATGTATGTATGTATTAGAAATTTCTTGTATACCGCCTCCTCCAAAGACTCTAAGCGGTGAATAATTACAATAACAATAGCAATTTAATCAAAGGGTAAAAGCCTGGTGAAATTGGAGGTGTGGCATAAGGGGAGGGGGTTCACTCTTTGCGCCTATGCTCATTCCTTGACTTAAACCACTCATTACCTGAAGGTGCTGTTAGCTAGGGACGGAAAGGCGTACGTGTGCAAAACTTTGCCAGTTTTTATTAGTTCTTAAACCAGAAAATTCTTTACAGGAACTGCTAACTGCTTAGAACTGTTTACATTTCACAAATTTCTACAATGTCCTGTACAACCTCAAATCAGGATACTGGCTGACATGATGAGGAAAATGAATTCAAGTAGTCCCATCTTTATATATGGGTTAGGGTTAGGCTAATCCCATGTGTGGCAGCTCTCGCGAGAGTTCAGAGAACTGCCGGATAGCGACGGGGACGGGCAGGGGGAAGAAAATGGCGGTGGCAGCTGGCCGGCCAGCGGGCCAGGGAAATAACAGTGGTGGTGGGTAAATGACAGTGCCGACAGGCGCGACGAAAAGGCTGGGGCGGCTGGCTGGCCAGCAGCCAGAGAAGGCGGGGGTGGGTGGGAGAAGGTGTGGGTGGGCAGGAGAAAACGGCAGCAGCAGTGATGATGGGGAGGGTGGGTGGGGGAGGAAACAGCGGTGGGGAGAACTAGAAAGCACCGGCCAGGCGGCGGTGAGAAGAGAAAGCGCCAACTAGGCCGGCCGGCGTGGGAAAGCAGACTGGGAGAACGGACTGGGGCTGAAGTGGGGGGGAATGAAGATGGGGAGGAGAGACAGGGAGAACTAGGGGTGCAGATGCTTTGCACCAGATCAGCTAGTTGAAATTAAAAGGACAAGCTATGTATTACCTAACTTGTCTTTTCAGTTTGAGTGGGACTACTCTGAGTAGTTTTCCTCATCACGTCAGCAGTGAATTTTAATAAACTCGTAACAGGAGCTAGTAGTAAAGTGGATGACAATCAAATAGCCCAGAATCCATAAACTTGCCTCCTAACTGCAAAGAATATTTGTGTTTGGATTTTAAAGCTCTGTTTTGTAAAGCAATCATTCCCCAGTCTTCCTTCCTAGAGTGAGCTGAAATGTTCATTTTGAAGGGCCAGCAGCATAGATTTTCAGTTTAAATTGCCCATTGCTCCTGTTTTGTGCTGCTTTTGCCCTGTAGCATTGGTTGACATTTCATAGAGAGTGAACCTGCATAGGGCCAGAAAATATATAATTATAAGAATCACCTTCTCTTGATTTTCCCATTACGTACCAATCACAACACAGGCAGGCTTTTCATAGGTGCTTGCTGTGGAATGAAAAAGTTTTATTCTTCGTTGACCTGTGATTAAAATGTGGCATTTTGGTAAATAAGTAGAAGATAGCTTTTGCATAATTCAGTTTTCAACTGGTGCTATAAGGAGCTGGTAATGCGAGTCTTTGACCTGTATCACATAAGCAGCAGCATACGTATAATGGAAACTATGTACTGGGATGGTGTGTAGTGAAATGAATTTTTTCTTCCCAGTGTTAAATGTGCAAAAGAGGCTCAGACAGAAATGTAACTAGATTGATATATCTGACCCTGCTATATATGTTAAATATTACTTTTATAATAAAAATATTGTAGATGGTATAGGAGGAAGATTAGAGGGAAGTGGTAATGGGGAGCCTTGTAGGATGAGGTAAACTCATCCTTGTAGGATGAAAGCTAGCATAGTGTAGTGGTTAGAGTGTTTGGACTAGGACGAAGGAGATCCAAGTTTAAATCCCCATTCAGCCATGAAATTCACTAGGTGACTCTAGGCCAGTCACTTCTCTCTCAGCCTAACCAAACTCACAAGGTGGTTGTGAGGATAAACATAACCATGTACAACGGGCTCCTTGGAGGAAGAGTGGGTTATAAATGCAAATAAAAACAAGCAAGTCAGTAAACTAGGTCAACCTTGACCATGCTGCAACTAGAGAGGCTGGGGCCTGACAAGCTATGGCTTGGGGAGGGGATCCAGTGAACATTCCCCCACCTGGAAGCAATGCTGCAAACAATTTTACCCCATTGTTCTGCAAGATTCTTCCACCATCAGAGGTCTAATATTGGATCTCCCTTCTCAGAGCTGGGTCAGAGGCAGCTGTCCGGTCTGGACATAGACACACAGTGAATGTTATTGTTGTTCAGGCAAGGTCTCTGAGCAGGAAACCTTCCTACTCCTTCCTGGTCAGAGGGAGTCAGTGGACAACCTGGATGGGTGCAATATCCCCAGAAGACTCCAATCTGCAATCCTGATGGCTCACCAAACAGGGCAGGAGCACACAAAACTGAAAGTTCTCCTACCTCTAGGCCAAGTAGCTTCTGACATCCTTACCCTGAAGGAGAGATCCAGCAAAGGTCCCCTTGCAAAGACTTAAAATGAGGATACTGTACTTTCTTCATTTTAGCCTCTAGGGCTGAAGCAGGGTACCTTGTTGATTCTGCCATTAAATGTAAAATGCTTCCCATTTTACTGAGGTTTCTCTGTGGAGCTAAAACATTGCTCTGAACTCCGTGGAAGAAGGGTGGGAGATGCATGTCCTAAATATAAACAGATGAAATACACCTCCTGAGATCACCGCATATTAGGGAATGATTGGGATAGGGCTGTAGTTCAGTGACAGAGCATCTGCTTTGCATGCAAGAAGATTCCAGATTCAATCCCTGGCATTTCCAGGTATGGCTGAGAAAGACTATTTCCTGGAGAACCGCTGCCAGTCAGTATAGACCAGTGGTTCCCAACTTGGTTTCCTCCAGGTGTTGCTGAACTATAACTCCCAGCATCCCCAGCTACAATTTCTTATGTCTGGGGATGCTGGGAGGTTTAGTTCAGAAACATCTGGAGGAATCCAGCTTGTTAACCACTGGTGTACACAATACTGAGCTAGACAGGCCAACGGTCTGACTCGGTGTAAGGCATCATCCTGTGTTGAATGGGAGAGTAATCAGAGCTCCCTTGTAAGCTGACTGAAGCTTCTCATAGGTAGAGGCGGCTATGAGTATAAAAACCAAACAAATATAATCCTGTCTTACGCATTGAAGCCCTTCTGACGATTGGTGAGAAGGGCTACCCCCTTTTGCGGGAAGGAAGCCCGAAAGTGCTTACCTCTCCACAGACAATCACAGCAAGGTCTCTGGGTGGGCAGATTGTCCACCCAGACAAGCGGTGGCTCTCCTGTGGGCTGCCCATGCATCTCCTGGCGGATCTCCTGCGGGCCGCCTGCGCCTCCCCACAGCTCGCCCAGCAGCTCCAGGGGTCAGGTGCAGGGAAAGGCCACCATGCAGCACCCTGCTCCCGGAGCCCCAGTAATACACCCCGTGAGTGCACAGTGCATTTCTGGGAACCCATGTGTCCGCCGTGGCTGCAAGCAGCAATGGCTGACACATGATCCGTAAAATGAGGTTAACAGAGCTCACCTCGTTCACCTCGTTTAAGGAGCTGGCTTCTTAGGTGCTGTGAAGCCACCAGGCTGGCTCTCCTTTAGCCCAGTTTCACTCGCTCATTATCTGGGATGCTGGTAATGGCTCTGCTCAAGGCCAAACTACACTTTGATGCTGTATCTAATAGGTTTTATTTAGTTGTAAATTGCAACTGCAGGGGAGAGGCTCTTAGGAACAGTGGCTATTAGAACTGTGGCACCAGAGCGTGTGTGTCGTGTAGCTCTTCTCCTTGTTGTCACAACAAATATTGAAGTCACAACAAATATTTCCCCAAAGCAAACAGCATTGAGGTGGTGGGATTTTTTTTTTAGGACTGCAGCACAAGGGGAAAGAGTTAAAAAGCCCTCCCTGAATACCAGGGTCTTGATCATGCTCAAAGATCTCCCCCGCCCCGTGCACCTCTTCATTGTTGTTGCTATACAATGAAAAAAACACAAAGGGTCAAATTAAGCATTTAATAGAATATGTAGTTTGGCCTTTACTTACCAAGCTACACAAATGCATATGAGACATTTGGAAGATACATATTAGATTGTAGTAATCATGAGCAATTATATGAGATATTTTACTGATGCTCTTTTCGAACACTCGAGGATGCTGATTGTAGTTTCTCTGTTATCTGTCATCACTTATGGTTTGACAGTAAACTGGACTTGAATGCATATGCAAGCAGGCTTCTACAGATAATCATAAAAATAATTTTATCTTATTCTTCCCCCTTCTTTTTCTTTAGGACCAGCGACATACAACATAGAGGTGCACAAGCCAGGGCCGAAGACGTCTACCAGTCTTACTGTGTGGGTTTCCCAGGTGGAACGTTTTAAAGAGACAAAAGAGGAAACTCCTGGTCCTGGAACATATGAGGTTTGTAGATATGGCAGTATTAATAGTCAAGTGATTGGTGCTGATTTTTCATCCTGGCTAGGCTAAATGCTTTTTTAAAATAACACAGTGGTTACCAGGAACATATAGAGGTACGTAACAATCAGATATTTAGGTACTGTCCTTGTTTAAACATTTAAAAAGTGGGGGAGCAAAATATCGATGCTTTCAGCTGACAACAAAGCATGGGAATATAAAATGCTGCCCTAGTTCTTGGCTGTAGCAAAACAGGAAATTCACTGGGACTTTTTCTCCCTTCAATTTGAATGGCATTGTCAAAATATGCCACCTATCTTAACAGTTTTCTGATTGACATAAATGGGACAGTTCAGATATCTGAATCAGGCATTGTGCAAACTTCAACAGACTTCAGTCTATTTATTTAGACACACACATCACACACAATTCAAAATTATTTCCGGAGCCATGAAACGGAGGATCGTATTAAGTGTGTTCCTCACAGTTTGTGAATTTATAGATTTCTTTTCACAGGGAACTGGGACTGGATAGAAAGTATTTGCATTTTTGGAGTTGAACTGAGATGAATAAAGTGTTGTGTCATCTTCTGAGCCCTGCAACAATGTTGAATTGTTCTTGCCTTGGGTATATTTGGTTTTATGGTTGCTCTGTATGGCTTATTGTATGAAAGATGGGTGTGTGTGAGTTACTTTGAAGGCTTTTGCCAAGAAGCAGGGTAGAAATCTAAGTAAATCAAACTTTTATTGTGTTATTAACTACAATCCCTGCACTAGATGATAATTCTGAACTAGAAGATGTTGAACTGCAATCCTCCCATGATGTAACTTATCAGACCATTTATAGTACCCAAAGCATGTGACCAAATCACCAGATGATGACTTCACTGCATCACTTGTCACTAATTATCAAACACATACGCATTTGTTAAGTAGTACCAGGAGAACCCCATTATCTGCAGAGGTTTCATTCCACAGGGGAACCATGGATAATGGAACTGTGGATAACGGGGCATTAAAGTCAATGGAATTGCGGGGGTGGGGTAGGTTCCTGGAGGCTGGAAAATGGCCTAAAAAGGGGACCCATGAAAAAATGTGAAAAAGTGCTCTACCATGCTCTGTGGGTTTCCATCTGCCCCGGAAAGCCACCCCCCCATCCCAAATTCCCCACAATCATGGAAAAAATGCTTTAAAAAACAAAAACAAATGAGCCACAAAATGGCTTCTTCTTACAAAATGGCGGCTGGAAATGACCTTCGATGTAATTTCTGGCCACCTAGGCACCGTGGATATGTGGGTTTTTACTTTTTAATATCCTCGGATAATGAAGTTGGGTGTCAGTTAGGCATCCGCGGATATGCGGAACTGCAAATGCCGGTACTGCATATAGCGTGATCCATTTGTTTTACTGTTTTATTGTGTGAGCTGCCCAGAGAACAATTGTTATGGGATGGCTATATAAATAATTTGTTGTAATATTTCTCCAAAATTAAGTTGTTATTACTATTATTATTGTATTTTTTCCATTTCATTGCTATTTCCTGTAATTCTGAATTACACATTGTGAGAACTAGAATAGAATGGTGCATACGTCAGGGCTTAGGATGGAACCTCTCCTCAGGTCAACCAAGATCCTTTTACCTTCTTACAACATTCAGAGGACTTTTGAGTAAAAAATCCCACAATGCCCAGCATGAGTGTGTGGTGTATTGTGGGGATGCCCCCACAGATGGGCATGCACCGTCTTTAGCACTGGCTGCAAGTAGCCAGTGCCGGCAGACAATCAGAGGAATGTTGTTAAAGGAGCGCTCGCTCCCTCAACCTCATTTACGAGGCAGGCAACCTAGGCAGTTTGCTGCCAAGCTGCTTCGGGCAGCCAGGCCTGGGCTTGGCTTCCTTACCTTAGTCTTGGCTGCTCATGAGAACAAGCTCAGTGAGTTGGAGAGAAGGAAAGAATTAGGGGACAATGATGAACACTCCAAAGGTTTCAGACTGGACTGAACAACTTTGACCCTCCATATGTCTTTGGACTATAGCTCGCATCATACCCAGCCACAGTGACCAATAGTTAGGGATGATGGGAGTTATTATTATCATCATTAATGATAATATTAATATATTATTAATACCAATAATATTTTATTCCACCTTTTGTCCTAAGATCCCATGGCATTTAACGATGAAATCACCTCAAAACAAACATAGTTGCATCCTAAAAAGGAACATGTAGTCTGACATCTGTAGGAGAGTCAAAGTTGTGCAGCCCTGGTTTAAGATAATGAAAAAAATACTTTCCCAAACCTTTCACAGCCCTTAACGACTTAATAGGATCTGAGGTAGGAGGCCCCTTGGATATCAGAACTGGTCCATGGACAGTCACTACTGGGTAATGCAGAGTCTGAAGTTGGGACTGGGAAGATCTAGCAAACTAACCAGGATCAGATGAGAAACTAAGGTTTAAAATGCGAGTGCGTGTGCAGAGAGCCGCTAAATGAGCCGAAACAGCCTGTCCTGCCATTTGGGTGGCAGGTGGGCTCAGGGAAGGAGCTCTTGCCGCCGCCTCTGCCTCCCCCACCTTGGTCTCCCTTCAAGTGCCTGCCCCCCGCCAGCCGGCCCCTGTCTCCATTACCATCCTCGCTGTGCATCAGCAGTTGAAAAAAACATTTAAAAAAGATTTAACTTGCGGTGCAGCAGGCGCAGGGCAGTGGCAGGGCAGTGGTGGGGCTCT
Organism: Hemicordylus capensis; assembly: GCF_027244095.1. Lineage (NCBI taxonomy): Eukaryota > Metazoa > Chordata > Lepidosauria > Squamata > Cordylidae > Hemicordylus > Hemicordylus capensis. The sequence continues at coordinate 29,947,072 of NC_069661.1, read as the reverse complement.
GAGGATTCCCACCACCACCACCAAAGACAGGAGGCCATGGAGCAGATTCCCAAGATTTATGGCAAAGTGCACCTCTGCTGAGACCAAGCCCTTAGTCTAAGCAGGAAATCTTATGCAAGGATCCCATAAGCTCATCCTGCTGGACAGGGCCATTCCAAGCTATGAGAGTTTTCTGTACAGCTCTGCAGACTGCCACATCTTTTCTTAGATCTCACCTTGATAGCAATTATACTTGTACTGCATAGGGGAAGTTGGCTTTCACTAGTTAAGAATGTTGCAGATCGGACATGTAAATTAATAATGTTGTGACCCTTAATTCAGTTCATTTATGTTGACTTCATTGCAGGGGTGTGGAGGCAAAGTTGAGATAAGTATAATTTAAATAAATGGGGAAAAAATAACCAATCCCACTCCTAATAGTCAGGTGGCTGATTTTTTTAAAGGTGGAAAACAAGTGACATCCCCACCTATTTAAGATGAGATGTCTCTTGTTTTCTCACTTTAAAAATGGTCTTTCTGACTACCATATTCCGTGTGGCTTCCTTCTAATTTCAGTGTGATATTTAAATGATCGTAGTACTTCTGAAAAATCCAGCATAATTTATATTTTATTTTACCAAAAATGTGCAGATATGTTAACACAGGCTCCAATAGTCAATTTATATACAGTGCATGCTAATTAATGCATTATTTAAAACAATTTTTACCTGTTAGCCAAGTTTATGACATCTGTGTCATGTGGAATGATAGTCACTCACCTCTTTAATTTGACAGTTGGTGATATGTCAGCTCTTTTCAGTATTCCAGAAGATCTCCATGACCTCTTCGGAATGCAAAATTTCCTTTTATTTCTCATATGTGAAACATTTTGCTGCTTTTAGAAAATGTATTATTGACCTGATCTTTGGGCCTAGTGTAGGCTGTAATATGAGAGCTGGCAGAATATAATTGAAATTGAAATAGAACAGCCACGTATAGAAATATTTCTACTAGTAACTTGTAAAGTGTTACTTAGTTACTTATAATGGGCAATGTATAGGTGAAACTCGGAAAATTAGAATATTGTGCAAAAGTCCATTAATTTCAGTAATGCAAATTAAAAGGTGAAACTGATATATGAGACAGACGCATTACATGCAAAGCGAGAGAAGTCAAGCCTTAATTTGTTATAATTGTGATGATCATGGCGTACAGCTCATGAAAACCCCAAATCCACAATCTCAGAAAATTAGAATATTACATGGAACCAAGAAGACAAGGATTGAAGAATAGAACAATATCGGACCTCTGAAAAGTATAAGCATGCATATGTATTCAGTACTTGGTTTGGGCCCCTTTTGCAGCAATTACTGCCTCAATGCGGCGTGGCATGGATGCTATCAGCCTGTGGCACTGATGAGGTGTTATGGAAGACCAGGATGCTTCATTAGCGGCCTTCAGCTCTTCTGCATTGTTTGGTCTCATGTCTCTCATCCTTCTCTTGGCAATGCCCCATAGATTCTCTATAGGGTCAGGTCAGGTGAGTTTGCTGGTCAATCAAGCACAGTACACTGTATACTTTTCAGAGGTCCGATATTGTTCTATTCTACAATCCTTGTCTTATTGGTTCCATGTAATATTCTAATTTTCTGGGATTGTGGATTTGGGGTTTTCATGAGCTATACGCCATGATCATCACAATTATAACAAATTAAGGCTTGACTTATCTCGCTTTGCATGTAACGCGTCTGTCTCATATATCAGTTTCACCTTTTAATTTGCATTAATGAAATTAATGAACTTTTGCACAATATTCTAATTTTCCGAGTTTCACCTGTATGTTTGTTTCTTTTTAAAAAAAACATTCTAATATTTTTGCTACGTTTGTGCCTGACAATTATAGTCAGAAGTGGTCCAGAAGTAGTCTGTGTCGAGAGACAATACAATATTGTAGTTTAATGTTGCTGCATTATTTGGCATTATTGTGCATTGAACATATGTTTGTTTAAAAGTTAATACTTATGCTGTTAGCCTGATCGTACAAATAAGAACTTGAATGAAGGACGTGGAATCCAAATCAACCTCCCAGCCTTCTGCTAGTCGGGAACCTCCTCTTCTTCACAAATGCTATCACTCATTCTGGGTTACAGAGCTCCTGATTCATTGCAGCCGTTTTCAAATTGCTGTGTATTCATGTGACAGAAAGGTGAAATGAGGTCTTCATTCCTATTCATTCTCTCTAATCCCTTGGGGCCTACAAGTGTTTATGTTAATGGGATGAGTTTAAAAGAATTCAGATGTTAAGGATATGAGGTGGCAGAATGAGGTCTGTGTTCAATTTAATACTTAGGCCACCATTTAGAGAAGGAACACTGTGTGCCTGTGACTAAGTCCCCCTCCCCTCAAAGAAATAGCTCCCCTTTGCACTGTGTGACATGCTGCTTAAAAAGCAGCTTGTGGTGCATTTGGTATGGATTGGGTGGAGGTGCATCACTGTGTGCATAGGGACCCTTAGGTGCATCTAACTGAATTCTCTGGACTGAATCTGCTGTTAGATTCTTCACTACTCCACACTAGTTGGTATAATTTTTCTCTCATACCCTTTCTCAAATACCCTTGTGCTATGGAGTCTGGGAGCATAACATCATAGATCCAATCTTAATGTTATTCTGCGGGCAAGTTTGTGGTAAAAAGACAAGGGAGGTATCATTTGACTGAGGAAAAAATGGCAGAATCAGAATGTCTGCGATGTCACCGCAATTTGTTTGGATAACTTCATGGAGGAGAGGTCTATCAACGGCTACTAGTTGGAGGGTTGTGGGCCACCTCCAACCTCAAAGGCAGGATGCCTCTGAGTACCAGTTGCAGGGGAGTAACAGCAGGAGAGAGGGCATGCCCTCAACTCCTGCCTGTGGCTTCCAGCAGCATCTGGTGGACCACTGTGTGAAACAGGATGCTGGACTAGATGGGCCTTGGGCCTGATCAAGCAGGACTGTTCTTATGTTCTTTCAGCGCTCGCATAGAGTCACCCATCCAAATGCAAACCAGTAGCTGACCCTGCTTAGCAAAGGGGACAATTAATGCTTGCTACCACAAGTCCAGCTCTCCTCCACCGGTGTTTGGAAGCATAACTGGCTTTGCTTCTCTGCGAAGGAACCCACAAGTTGGGGATGGGGCCATAGCTCCATGGTAGAACATCTCCTTCACTTGCCGAAGGTCCCAGGTTCAGTCCCTGGAATCTTCAGGTAGGGCTGGGAAAGACTCCTTCCTGAAACCTTGGAGAGCCGCTGCCATTCATTCCAGGCAGTATTGAGCTAGAGGGACCAATGATCTGACTCTGTATGAGGCAGCTTCCTATGTTCCTATATAAGAGCCAGGTCTAGCTGTATAAGAGAGGTTACTTCCATAGCTGCTTGGTGCAGACTGCCAGGTTGTTGTTTTTTATCACTTTGTCCGTTCCCTAGAGAAGGCCTTGTTGCTTGAAGGGATCTTGCCTAATATTCTAAGTCTGGTTCTGGTAGCGCTGGGGGACCTTTGCTAGGATGGAAGCAGAGCTGTGTCCTCAGGTCATGATGGAGGTGCTGGCTCTACTTCATCTGCCAGCATTGGATTGCCTGAGGGATAGACTATAGAGTCTTCCCTACCTTGTCTTGTCTTATGAACGGTCTGCTTCATCTCCCAGTGGTGGGGTGGGTGGGTGCCCAAATCTGAGGTCATGACATAGGTTGCGATTGAGTTTTCCCTAATGGAGAAATTAATAGAGCTAGCACTTTCTATAGTACATCTCCTCTACTCAGGAACTGATGGCTGATTTTTCAACTTCAGTTTCACCTAGGAAGTATATCCCACACCTTGGACTGCTGATAATTAGAAATGTTTGGTGATATAAGGGAGAGTAGGGTTGCCATATTCTGGCTTTCCAAATCTGGGTGCCTAATTTGCATATGATGTAAATTGGCTTTAAAATAATTTTTGAGCACAATAGTAACTACACATTTTGCTCCATAACTCCGCTTCTACAAGGGCTAGAGCTTAACTTAAAAAAAAAAAAAGCTGAAATCTGGGTAAATCTGGGTGGGCTAAGCAGTCTGGGTGAGATGCTTAAAATCCGGGTGAAACCTGAAATTCTGGGGTACATGGCAACTTTAAGAGAGATTTCTTTTCAATCTGGCTTCTGCCCCGGGTATGGGACTGAGACTGCCTTGGTCACTCTAGTGGATGACCTATGCTGGGAACTAGACAGGGGAAGTGCGCCCCTGTTGGTTCTGCTGGACCTCTTGACGGCGTTCGATACCATCGACCATAGTATCCTTCTGGGCCGCCTCTCAAGTATGGGAGTCGGGGTTACTGCGTTGCAGTGGTTCCGGTCCTTTCTTGAGGGGAGAGTCCAGAAGGTGGTGCTGGGGGACTACTGCTTGGCTCCGTGGCCACTGGCCTGTGGGGTCCCGCAGGGTTCGGTCTTGTCCCCCATGCAGTTTAACATCTACATGAAACCGCTGGGAGAGGTCATCCGGGGACTTGGACTGATTTGTCAGCAATATGCGGATGACACTCAGCTCTATCTCTCCTTGTCATCTGATCCTTGGGAGGTGGTGGATGTCCTGAATCGGGGGCTGGAGGCCATGATAGGTTGGATGTGAGCTAATAAACTGAAAATGAATCCGAACAAGACGGAGGTACTGTTGGTCAGTATGAGAGCCAATCGGGATGAAGAGATTTTGCCGGTTCTGGATGAGGTTGCACTCCCCTTGAAGGAGCAAGTACGCAGCTTGGGGGTACTACTGGACCCGGCTCTGCTTTTGGAAGCTCAGGTGGAGGCGGTGGCCAGGGGTGCCTTTGCACGGCTCCGGCTAGTGCGCCAGCTGCATCCCTTTCTCAAGAAGGCAGATCTGGCCACAGTTACCCATGCCTTAGTCATGGATTACTGTAATGCACTCTACGTGGGGCTGCCCTTGAAGAATATCTGGAAACTGCAGCTAGTGCAAAATGCGGCAGCTAGGGTTTTATCCAGAGCTGCCCGATGGGAGCACATCACACCCATTCTGAAAGAGTTGCACTGGCTGCCAGTTCGTTTCCGGGTCCAATTCAAGGTGCTGGTTTTGACCATTAAAGCCCTTAATGGTTTGGACCTGGGGTATCTGAAGGACCACCTACTCCCAAGGGTTGCTGCCCGCTCAACGAGGTCATCTGCGGGGGCTCTGCTCCAGGTGCCGACAATGAGGGAGGCTCATCTGTCGTGCACTCGGGACAGGGCCTTCTCTGTTGCTGCCCGCAGACTCTGGAATGCTCTCCCAGTGGCAATTCGCTCTTCAGACTCCATCACAGTTTTTAGAAAGCTTGTTAAATCTTGGCTTTTTATCCAGGCTTTTACATGATTGTTTTTATTGCTGCTTCTGTGTGGTTTTTACTCATGTATAGTTTTTATGCTTGTATTTTATAGGTTTTAAATTTGATTTGTTTTTATATTTTTAGCTTAATATTCTTATTGTCATTTTATTGTATGTTTTTAAACTTTTGTAAACCACCTTGAGATTGTTTTTAATGAAAGGCGGTATATAAATTCAACAATAAATAAAATAAATAAATATAGAGCAGTTGCAGCATTGCCCATTTAATTCACTTGACATATTTTAAAGACCGTCTCCTCCCTTACAAGTGTGCCATCATGATGTAAAAAGTTACAAAGAGTAGGGGGTGTGCACAGACCAATTTTTGAAGTTCGGTTTGAATTTAGATCAAATTAGAACCAAACTGCTAGTCTGCAAACTGGTTTTGTCAAACCGACCAGTCCAGTCTGTTCAATCGAACCAGCTGACTCTGGTTTGATGGTCAGAGGGACTATGCTTCTAAAGGGGAATCTGGTGAGGATTCCTCTTTACAAGCAAAAGGGAAACTTGCTTTGTAAGGCTTCTAAGAGCTGCCAGGCGAGGCAGCGAGAGGGTGCCTTTAAAAGCAGATGCTTACTGAACTTGGTGGTGGTGGTGGTGGCGGCCACTACTCAAAATCCCAATGCTCCCCCCAGCAGCCTGGTGTCATAGTTCCAGCCTCCACGCATGCACGGAGGCCATTTGCATTGAGGCCATTTCAAATCTTATTGAACTCCAACCTGCTCGTGTCCTAAGATAATCTCCTGTCTAGAGTGTGGCGAGTGGTGACCAGAGAGTCGGCCTTCTCAGTTGTTGCACCCCAAACTCCTTCCCTGGAGAGGCTTGCCTGGTCCAGATAACCAGCACTATAATCTTTGCATCACCCCCGCCCCCAGCCTTTTAAGATGTTGGGTTTTAGCTGCCGTTTCCCATCCTCCTGTATTGTTTTGTAATTGTTGTTGCTTTGTGTTTTCAATTGTAAACTGCCTTGATGTTTTTAATGGCAGTGGATGACATCCAGAGCAGCATTTGGAGCAGGCAGCACAAGCTATGTCCTTGTCAGGAGAGGCAGCTTTAAACTCAGCCAGAGTTTTCCTGAGCAGCAGAGTGTGCATGCAAGTTGGGGGGTGGGGGCAGGGATTTGTGCAGCTATTCCCTGGCTCTGTAAGTGCTTTTTGCCTTTGAGGAATTTGTCCCTGAAGGCAGCCCTCATGGACACATTGTTGAAAACCAAAGAGCACTTACGGAGGCAGGGGAGAACAGCAAAAAGCCCTCTCCCCCCCCCCCATGCACACACTCTGCTACTTAGGAAAGCTCTACCTGCAAGGATGCAGCCTCTCATTGAATCCTCTAAATATTGCTCTGGATATCAGCCAGTATATTAATATTTTATAAATAAATATAAATATTATAAAAAAATAAAATGTAATAATGCAAACATGACATGAAAACTGCCTTTGTTTAATGCAGTGGCTTTCAAACTGTGTTTCAGGGAACCTTTGAGTTCTTTGGTAGCTCATCAGGGGTTTCTCAGTGAGAAGAGCAGTAATGGTGATCAAGTTTTCCTGAAAAATGACTTGGCCAGCACCACCAGACTTCTCCTTTCATGTATAACTTAGCAGAGAGTATTTGGTGTATTCAAGGCCACATTCAAGTGGGGCAGCAGTGAAGCCCAAAAGGACTGGCCAGTGCCCCACGTTAGCGGAATACGTTCCCAGAACATGCCTCAAGCCTTTGGAATGCACTGACATTCTGTGGCTGACCTGCAGAGAGGGCTCCTCAGCAGGTGGATCCATGTGGAAGGCAGACAGTTTGAAAAGCCTCGTTTTAATGGAATGTGCAGAGCTCTCCACAACATCCTGACTGCATATGTTGGTGAGATGTTAGCTTCTGCTTTGCTGTGAGAGTAAATTATTCATTTGCTTCCAGCAGATGACTCTAATGACATTCTTGCCACTGTATGCCCAAATGTTATGGCTTCAAATTAATTGCAATTGGAGCCTTGAAAATAAGCCCATCATGATGCTATAAGGGCTCAAACGATCAGTTAGTGAAATGCTGTTGAAGCGCAAGAAGAAAGGCCAGCTGAGGCTCCAAATCTCAACTGCCATGTGCTGCAGCCACCACTCCAGCTTTAATGCCTAGAAGATGACTTTATTATACAGATAAAGAGTCTGACCACATCCACACAGCATGAATCAAAGGCCTGTGTTTCTACAGCGTAACAGCTGTGCTATTGGCCAGGAGCCTCCATGTTTATATCTACATAATCAGTGTCTCGCCTTGGCATGAGTATGGATGCACAGAGGTTTGCAAGTTGCATGTAGGGTAGTATCTGTAGAGCGGAGGCTTTCTTAACATTGTTTGGGGCCTCTGCATCATCATTAGTCAGCTATTGAAGATTTGGCTTGCTAGAAACACGAATATAAACATGAGGCTCATAGAGCTGTGCTGAGGTGATATAAAAGGATCATTCGCACCGACTGTGAAATCAAGCCGGCTTTATCTTGGCAACAACCTGTGCTGCATTTGAAGACTTGTTAGAAGATGGTAAAAGGGCTCTTGATAGCATCGCCTATTAGATCAGCCATGCAATTTGCTAGGAATGCCCCTGAATTCCAAAAATAACCTGAAGAAAATATATACTCGGAGGGCCTGGAAATAATAGAGGCATTTCTGGAACAGATGATATTCTTGCCAAAGTGCAAAAACTATTTGGCTCAGCATTGAGATTTGTTTTGGATAATGTGCATGGACATTAAGTGTTTGCTGTGAGTTTAAGTGCAGGCACAATCTTCTTCTCAAGTCTGCAACAACACTTTGTTCAAACTTGACTTTAAATGTACCTTTTTACTGGTACAATCTCACCAGTTTCAGTTCCTCTGAGTTTGTTTTTATGTTCTAAATTTTGGAGCATTGACATGGTTGTGCTGTATTCTTTGCACAAACAACTTAATCATGTCTGTGTGCCTGTCAGCCATGGTCAATCTCCTTTTGAAAGTTTCAGCACTTACGTTATTATCCACTATGGAAAATCAGCAGGAACATAATTCTGTTTTCTACTGTGGGGTAGAACCCAGGTCTCCCTGATATTAGTTTGACTTCAGCCATAGTGCCTGTCATAATAGAGATTAAGCATCAGACAACATGGGGCAGGTGAGGCAATGCTTTTTGATGTGAAATGGGGCCAGAGATAGAAGACCTGTTATATTTTGGGGTCAATGTATATATAGACAATAGAATTTAGGACTAGCAAACAGCAGAAGCTTTATTATATAGCAGTCTTAAGCCCTCCTAACATCCCATGTCACCTTTGAGGAGAAATGTCCATAAATTACCATTTCTTTTACTTTATTTACCATTCATATTGTTGACTGGTGTGCCATGTAGGGGAAATTTCTCTACCTCCTAACACTGCATACATACAGCCAAAAGAAGCATACATGCAGTGGATATGCTTCCACTTATGAAGAGCAAGCTTTCATGTGGGATGCATGGATTTTTTATCAATCTCCCCTTCCCCCAGAAATGCTCTGTGCAACAGGCAAATATTTTATGAGGGCTGCTTGACCCTCAGGGAGATATTTGCATTTTGCACAGAGTACTTCTAGGAGAAAAGATCATTGAAAATTCCCCCGCCATGGGCAAGTGCCAGTGCTTCAGGGGTGGGGATGCATCTGCTGCGTGCATACTGCCTGTGGCTGCCCAAACGCATGTGCAGCATTAGTCAGGATATCAGTCTCTGATTATTAGAGTGAAAGGCTTTTGAGACCTTGTTAGGTACTGTGTGTAGTGGGAAGGCCAGGGAGGCAGGAGGCCTGAATTTCAGTGCTTTGAATTCGGCCCAGATATTGGCTGTGGGATTCAGTGAGGATGTTGTCACGGGCAGCCTAACCTGAACTAGGGATGTCCTGCCTGGGTTAGGCTGTGCATGAGAACCACTGGGATCAGGCCTGATCCCAGCAGGCCAGAGCCACCTAGCCCAGCTTTTAAGCCCAGCTGTTAGCCGAGGTTAAGGAAATGAGTGCTCCCTTACCCCCAACTATCTGCTCGTGTGCGAGCACAGGCTGCTTCCAGCCCAGTTACACACAGAGACGGGTGCCTGGAGCACCCATCTCTTGGGGGAATCCCCCAATGTAGCGTGCATATCACACACTGCATTGTGGGCTTCACAGAGGCCAGGCCTCAGATCAATCCTCCCTACTCTGCACCACATGGAGCAGAGCTGATTGTGCGGGAGTGCACTGTGCAATTAAGGACTGACTGGGCGAAGGTTTGGGAAGCCTGCCTGCCTGGTAGGTCGTGTGAAATGGTCCCAGTGTTTTCATTAAACCTTAGCATAGCAGATAATATCTTCCATCCCTTCATCTTTACAGGTCCTTATGCAAACCAAGCTCCTCAAAGCTTATGGAATTGCTTGTTTGCACATCAGGTCCAAGTCACTTGGTTTTCATTCCAGCTGAGATAATTCTTACATTTATTTCAAAAATATGAAAATTATCTATCTTCTTTATATTTATTTCTCTATGACGTAGTTGTGGCTAATCCCATGCATGGCAGCTGTCGCGAGAGTTTGGAGAGCTGCCAGATAGCCACGGGGCCAGAGAAAGAATATGGCAACAGTGGTGGTGGCCAGCTGGCTAAAGAAAACAGCGGTGGCTGGCCGAGCGGCTGTGATTGGTAGTTGGCTGGCTGGCTGGTGCAAAAGAAGGAGATGGGGGCGGGAGGCGGGTGGAGAAAAAGAAGAAAAAGGTGGCTGAGGCAGGTGGAGAGAGAAGAAGATGGGCATGGTGGACAGGCCAAAAAGCGGCGGTAGGGGGTGGGGGGGAAAGGTGGTGGTGGCAAACTAGGGGTGCAGGTGCTCTGCGCCGGATCAGTTAGAGTGTGTGTGTGTGTGTGTGTTTATGTCTGTCTGTCTGTGTTTCTCTCTCTCTCTCTCTCTCTCTCTCTCTCTCTCTCTCTCTCTCCCCCTTTCTCTCTTAGGTGGTCTATGGCAAATGGTGCGTGCAAGCCCCACCCACATAGTGCTTTCCCAGTTGGAGGTAACATAGCAGGAGCACTGTGGTGAGAGGAGACGGTAGACAGATGGATGGATGGATGGATGGATGGATGGATGGATGGATGGATAGATAGATAGATAGATAGATAGATAGATAGATAGATAGATAGATAGATAGATAAGAGGGCAGGAGTCTGCAAAGAGAGGGATTGTGAGGGAGGAAAGAGGCCCTGCAGCAGCAGAAGGCTGCCACTGTATGAATTAGATGAGGAAACAAGATGAACAAGATCTGTTAACTCGAAAAGGAAGAGGGAGAGAAAGGAAGAGAAAAAGAAGTGAGAGGAAGAGTGAGTGGAGGAGAGAGAGAAAGAAGGGAGGGGAAGAAAGACAGAAGGAAGGGTGAGGGACAGGCCTGAGCCTGTCAGCGTCCTGAGGGGAACAAGCAGCCATGTCAACTGCTGCTGCTACTAATGCGGGGAGGAGTAGGAGTAGGGCTCGGGTGAGGGTGGGGAGGTCTCTGGGGTTAGGAGGCTGTGGCTTGACCAATCGGTGCTGGCAACGCTAAAGCCACGAGCAAGGGGGTGAAGGGCAGTGTTCCCTCTAAGGCGTGTGCATGTGCGTGTGCACGCGCTCACACATGTTTTTGATGTCCGCTCAGTTAATTTTAGATCCCGCTCAGGTCGAATCAGGAAGGTGCCACTCTGAATGCATGTGTGCACACAGTGCCTTGATACTGCCGCTCAAAACAAAACTCATTCTTCATACAGATGAAAAAAATTAGGGAGAATACTGCTGAGGGGGATGGAGCAACGGCATGGAGGAGCAACCAAGTGGTGTGAGCGGATGGAAGCAATGGGATGGAGGAGGAGGGGCAGGAGTTCAGCTCAGGTGAGGGTGGAGAGAATTCGGAGCGGGCTGTGGCGGGGGGCTGAGGGGAGCAACCAAGTACTAGCATACAGATGCTCTGCGTGGGTTAAGCTAGTGCATCATTAATCCATGTAAATTGGAGAACAAATTCAGGAAAGCTAGCTGATGAGAAGTGCCAGGGATCTATAATATCAGCACACTGAACTATAACTTAAAAGAGGCTGGGGCGGGGGAGATGACCACGCTCCTCAAATCCAACTGGCACTTGTTATTTTTCATGATTAAATTGGTCTGATAGCTATAAATGGTTCTGCATCATCTACTATGAAAATAGAGTTATTAAAAGATAGTAAATGCCTTATCATTCCATCCAGTAATTTAGTGCATTAACTATTTTTAGGTCCCATTAAAATCATTTTAGTTGGGATTCAGTCTTAGATTTAAAACAGCATTTGCTGAGACCTAATAGCAATTGGTAACTTTTACTGTTAATATTACAAGTTTTCAAGTTTTCCTCTTGAAAATGCACAACTTTCTGCAATTGACACAAAGAGAATCAATCCAAAATCTCAGTTAAGAGTTTTCCAGTGTGATTAGTTCATTGGAGTTGAAATAACATACATTTATGTTCTTTCACTATGTTACTGTCTAACTGTAACCAGACTGTAGCTATTCAAAATCATGTCCACACATCTTCTGCTAGAATTATTACCAGATACTTTTTGAGCACTTTGAACATGTGTGAATTTTTTATAATAGAATAGTCAGAACCATGCAGCACTCTGTCAGTCAGTCTAAATTTTTCAATAATTAGTCCACATATTGATATTTGTGAATTTTAGTAGTATAAAACCGCTGGAGGAAATTCTTTGGCCTTGAATAGAAAGGTGATTCCTCCTCAGATTTGGGTTTCTATTGGGTATGTAAAAGCCTGGCGCTATGCTTGATGGGAAAAGTTCCCACAGCTTCTGGCCAGGTAAGGAGATGCACACACAGCTCTTCCGCTTCCAGGCAAGCGGCCACTACAAACAATGACAACAGTTGTTGCACAACCTGTGGGCCATGCGATATCCAGCCCTCCAGTGTGCCTTGGGTTGTGGGGCCTTGGCTGCCTGTGCTATTGTGGGATGAGGTCATGCCATTGCAGCTTGGAAGAATGTGGAGCTGGGTCTTAAAACCCCAGTTCTAAGCACACTTATTTGGGAATAAACCCTAGGAACATAGGAAGCTGCCTTATACTGAGTCAGACCATCGGTCTATCTTGCTCAGTATTGTCTTCACAGACTGGCAGTGGCTTCTCCAAGGTTGCAGACTGGAATCTCTCTCAGCCCTATCTTGGAGATGCCAGGGAGGGAACTTGGAACCTTGTGTTCTTCTCAAAGCGGCTCCATCCTGTAAGGGGAATATCTTACAGTGCTCACACATCAAGTCTCCCATTCATATGCAACCAGGGTGGACCCTGCTTAGCTAAGGGGACAAGTCATGTTTGCTACCACAAGGCCAGCTGTCCTCTCCCTTTATTCTTTATTTCTTTTATTTTATTTGTACACCTCCCCAAACTTCCGTTTCTGGGAAGTTCGCAGCAACAAAATATTGCTTTGGAACAATGTGTGCTTTGAATTACAGCCTTACACTCTAATCCTAAACCTCTAATCCTCATTTATTTGAAATATAGGGCATTGCCCAAGACAAGCTAGACAGGACTAAGCAACATTGAAATCAACGAGATGAACTAGTTATGACTAACATTTATGTTCCCTTAATTTCATGTCTAGCTTAGTCTAGATGCTGCCCGTTCTTCCATGTGCTCAGTACTGTAGTGCCAACCACCTTCTTTCCAAAGTTTGCATGACTTATTTGTGATCTGCAGAAAAATGCACCAGCTAACAGCCTGACAGAATTACTCAACAGGAGTCCCATTAAAATTCATAGGGCATGTTAGTCATGACATCCTGTTAATTTCAGTGGGACTTCTGTTGATTAATTTAGTCAGGCTGTCAGCCACTGTTCTTGTTTATAATAGAAGGCAGTGGGGCTGTTCTCACGGACAGCCTAACCTGAGCTAGGGATGCCCAGCCCAGGTTAGACTGCGCGTAAGGACTGCCAGGATCCACACGGATCCTGGCAGCAAACCTGCCGAAGAAGCCTGCCACTCAGCTAAGATTAAGGGTGTGCTTGAACCTGTTATTGCATCTAACTGCTCATGTGTCATGACTGGCTGCTTGTAGCCAGTGCTGAGACACCGCAGGGCTCTTGCCCAGTGCCGAGGGAACCCCACAATGCACTGTGCACTCGTGCGGTGCATTGTGGGATTTCCAGGGGCCAGGCTAACACCCAGAGGCAGAATCAGGGTCATCTGTGAGGGAGGTAAGCTCCTGCAGCCTTTCCCGCTGCCCGCCCTCAAACCCTCTCATGGGATCCTGAGAAAGGGCTTTATATAACCAGGCTCCTTGGATATCTCTAGAGGGGTCAAATCATTGTAAGCATCATTATTGTACTGGTCTGTGACTGTAAAAAATAATAATATTGATTTGATTTGATCTCTAGAGGGGTCTTTGCTTATGTGTGGCACTGACATGTTTGCTGCTGTTATCTTGTTGTGGTATATCTCCAGCCCTGAATAGGAGTGGTCTTGTTCAGAGCTGTAGCCAGGAGCCACTTAGCACTCTTTGAAGCTATTCTCATGAGCAGCAGAAAACAGGCTAAGGAAGCCCAGCCCGGTTTCTGCTGTTTGTGTGCAGCAACAGAAGTCACACGGCAGCTCAATGGCAAGCCCTGCTTATGCAGCCCACTGCTTAACCCAGGTTTTGGACACTGCCGCGGCCAAACAATGGGTTAACGGATTGTGTGTCTGCTTCAGCTGCTTGAAGCCGTGGTGGACACACTTGGGAAGGGGGGATCCCGGAAATGCACCATGCACTTGTGCGGTGCATTACTGGGGCTTGGGGGGGCTTCCCTTCACCCGACCCCCTGAGCTTCCGGGTGAGGCACGGACGGACAGCAAGAGAGCTGCACCGCCGATCTGCCCACTCAGACCCCTGGCTGCGATCGTCTGTGGGGAGGTAAGCCCTTTTGGGCTTCCTCCCCACAAAAGAGGGTGATCATGAGGATCGCTTCTTTGGGGCATATGGGGTTGGGGAGATTTCAGGAGAGGAAAAGAAAACACTACACTTCTTTTCTTTCTCATCTCCCTAAAACTGTTGGGCTGTATTGTGCTAAAAGGTTGATGTTTGGGGCTGACTGTTAGCCATAAGCCAAAGTGCTTTATTGCTGTATAGTTTGTATGTTTGAGCAAGTTCTAGTCTAGAGAGTGGGAAAAGAAAAAGTAGTAGTAGTAGCAGTAGAAAGGAAAAATGCACTATTTCCCTCCTCCTTCCTGAAATGAAAGCATATAGCACAGGGAGGGGATTTTTTTAAACCCTCGTGGTTTGCATCTTCCCAACCCTAACCCCTCTTCCAGACTCCTATAAGCTAAAGACACAGATACCCAAAAGTGATAAGCATCACTTATGCTGCCCTGAACATCTGGATGCATTTTTCCTGAACAAATGAAGTGCCCTAAACATTCTGTAGATCCCAGAGGCCACTGGGTCTTTTTCCTTTGTTTTAATTTAGAATTTACTCTTTTCTGTATTATTCCATTATACAACTGATACTTTCCCTTCCAGTATTAAAATGAATTTACATAACTGAATAATACAGAAAAGAGTAAATTCTAAATAAACAGAAAGGGGGGGGGAACTGTATTTTGGTCTTTTTCTAGGACTGAGCTTAGATTTTTTTAGTCTAAGTTTCTAGGACTGTTTGTGTTGACCAAGTAATACTGCACCAAGGTGCCAAATAACTGATTAACCAATCCTGTCCTCTTCTGTCACATCTCTAGAAATCCCATTTTAGTTTAAATGGATCCTAAAATACAGACACAACCTCGTGATTTAATTAAAATCCATCTTCATCCACTCACAAATACCATTAAATTAACACTAAACAGATGGGGCAAATCATTATCATCATTACAAGGGAAATGCACTCATGGAAAATACGTCTTCTCCATTGTTTCATCAACTTTTGTGTTATCCTATGCCAGTAGAAATCTCTGAGTGAAACTGCCTAATAAAAAGCATTTTAATGAAGATTTTGTAGTGTTATAAAGCAACAAAACACCCATAATACACTTTGGGTAACTAAAAAATAGGGAGGTTTGCATTTGTTATGCCATCGAATTTGACCACTGTTGGTTTGTGTTCTAAACAAACCCTACTTGGAGAAGTCGGACCTGAAGTCAGTCACTCGTGTTGGTAATATCCAGATTGGACTACTGCAATGCGCTCTACGTGGGGCTGCCCTTGAAGACTGTTCGGAAGCTTCAGCTGGTTCAGAACACTGCCTCAAGGATGCTTGTGGGTGCGAATTTCTTCACGAGTATTACACCCATCCTGCGTCAGCTTCATTGGCTACCTGTCCACTTCCAGTCTAGATTCAAGGTGCTTGTATTGACCTTTAAAGCCCTATACAGCTTGGGGCCGGGGTACTTGTCTGACTGCATTCGCACATATGAATCTGCCAGGGCCCTCTGCTCATCATCTTAGGCCCTGCTCATGACCCCACCACTAACAGAGATCTGGTTGGCGGGGACTAGAGACAGGTCCTTTTTGGTTGTGGCCCCTCAGCTTTGGAACTCCCTCCCTGAAGAGCTTCACCATGCTCCCTACCTCGGCGTTTTTAAAAAACATCTCAAAACACAGCTTTTTAAGGAGGCTTATTAATGCTCCATTATTATTTTGTTATATCTTGTAGGGTCTTTAGCTTCTTTACCTTTTTATAATTTTCGGTTTTAATTTGAACCTAATAATTGTGGTTTTTAGTCTGACTTTTAAAAATAGTTAATTTTATTACTTTTATTGTTTCTGTGTCTATCTTATTGTTGTGAGCCGCCTTGAGCAGTAGTGCACTGTAGGGGTGGGGTATAAATATTTTGACTAAGTAATAAATAAATAAATCAACTCCTCTATTGTGCTTCACCTGCTGGGATGCTGTAAGTGCTACAGCATCCCAGGCAGATGTGGTGTAGTAGAAGCTTTTAGAATACAAACCAAGAGTGGTCAAATATTGACTACTTCAGATACCTGCACTAAGCAGGGAGTTGGACCAGAAGACTTCCAAGGTTCCTTCCAAGTCTAACATTCTATTCTATTTTTCAAGTGATAACCAAGCAGCCTCCAATTAGATTCCTCGTTGTTCAGATTAGAAGAAGCCCAGCAGTCAGCTGCTCTTGCTGCATACCGATTATTGCATGTAACACACCTCTACAATATTCTGGTCTGCCCATGCACTGAGAGCACATTGATGCTATGAAAAGAGATGTGAAATTGACTGACTTCCCTGTGCTTGTTAACCTTTGATGCTCTTTTGCAGGCCTCATGGCGAGGTCTTTTCCGTACTAAAATGAATGGTGCATATAAAGGAGCAATCCGGGATTTGTCTTTCTTTTTTTTATCTCAGAGAGCAAAATGTTAGGGTGGAGTGAAAAGAACCGTGAAGGGACACCCAAAATGTATATCTTAGCTGCACTCCTGTATATTAACCCAACCTGTACTTGGCACATATAAAAGGATCCAGAGCCCTAGGTGATGCGGCTTTCTTACAGTAGAAACACAAGAACCAGACTAGCTAAGAGGAAGAACACAAGGTTCTGTGATTGTACCAAATCTAGATGCTTTGGGAGTTTTATCTATCACTGCATGCATTCTGGTGTTAGCAGCATGCATACAGCATTAGTCAAGATGTCAGCTACTGGCACTCACAGAGGATTCAATTCTCTGTCCCTTTATTTCTAGCATTTTAGCGTATTAATATACTAGAGACACCATAAAGGTTAGGTTGAATGCTCCTACTGCTTTCATAATAGCTCTTTGTATATTTTTCTCATAAATGAATGTGTTTTACCTTTTGCTAACTCATTACTGGCCAGTATGACAGGCAGAAGAGAGTTTCAGAGGTCATTTTGGTGTAGTTTTAAAGAAATAGTTCTCTTTCTTTGTTTCCCATTTTTCTAACACAAAAAACATAAATGTTGATTTTGTGCATCATTAATTTAGACTGCTTGCACAGGAGATGCCTTGTTTTTGTTTTAAATATTCTGCACAATAATACCTCATCATCAGTCTATGTTTGCCAGAGCAGCCTTGTAGTGAGGCTTTGCAAAGGATGTGGGGATGGGGGGGAGTGTTGGGTGTTTTGTTTGTTTGTTTGTTTTGGGGAAGGATAAGGGGAAAGAAACATTTTCTTTTTTCTTTACCATTCCCTTGTGATCTTCACCTGTTGTGCTATATAGAGAGAGCAAGGATATGGTTTAACCTATGCATTTTATTGTTATATAACAAGATGATGCTTCTGGAGAGTGGGAAAAAGAAAAGGTGGCCTTTCTGCTTTCCACCCTCTTGAAACATCCTATAAAGTGTAGCGAGGGTTTTTATGTTATTTTCATGGGCACATAACACTCTAACCCTAATCCCTTGCCCTCCGGGATGTTTACTATAAACTGTTTAAGCAAGCCAATTCTCTTCTTGTGATCAAGTGACACTCTGGCTCAAGAGTCCTCACCATTTCATAGGTCCTGGAAGCTCACAAGGCTGTTGTTGTTTTTTAAATTGCAAATATATATATTGTGCATACCTGTATGTAGAAAACACCACCTTATTTTTGGGTGGCACAGTTTTCTTTCCACGCTGACGGCCAGGAGTGCCACCCCCCATGGTGTATGAGCCCTGCAGCACCCCATGGATTATTTACCTCTTCCATACACTGCTTCCTGTTTCATACTCCTGATTACAGTTCAAAATAGCTGAGATGTTTTCCTTGCAGAACTAGGCCGTGGTAGTTGTTCCAAATTAATTACTTCAGGGTGTAAAGATGTGATCTTGGGAGTGCATGTGTTACTGTGTGAATACACTGGCATAAAGGTTTTTAAATTCTGGCTTTTTCTAAAATCTTAAGAACTTCATAAGTTTCAAGAGTTAAAATGCATGCAAGATCAACAAAATGCAAAGTGATAGGTGATCTCCCCTCAGTCCAGTTTAGAATTGGACCAGCCTTAACAAGCCTCATTGAAGTGCTCCCAAAAATACATGTATTACAAGCTAGGCAAAGTTGTCTTCTGGTCAGGAAATTACAAACTTCAGCAACATGATTATAGAGTGTATTGCATCCGTACAGTAGCCTCTTCATTGTATTTTCTTATCAAGGCATTATTTTTTTCTGAATCCAGGTTGCATGGAAGAGGAGGCAGCGGCATTTTGTTTCTGTTACAGCCATTAACTGTAGTCAAGGTGCCTTTCAGCAAGAAGGGATGACAGATAGGTAACATTCCCACTATCAGATGCATCAGGGGACAGCAGGAGACAAAGTGCACTGGGATACAGGTGCACTTTTTCCAAAGCACTAGCAAGATGAATGCACCTATTGTCACCGCTCCCCTGCCTCCCCTTAGCCATTAATATGACAGCATAGTAATTGATGGCATGACATGGGACCTCTTCTGAAATGTCTTTCCTCTCTTTTGAAGATACCCCATGTAGCGTTTGGAAGGAGTATGGTTATCTAATGTGTCAACAGATCTGTCTTCCAATTTCAACCCATGCCATCCTGGTAATGACAGAAAATCACATGCACTTGTAACACAAAGGAGATATTTCTAGGGCTGATTATGTCTGTGTTACCAGCAGTGCCCTGCAGTGGTCTGTTACATAGTAATGGCTAAGGTCAGGAAGATATTTATCAGGGTAGGAAGAAATGTCAATGTAATTTAACTCATCAATCTACCGTAGCAAGATATTTTGCATTTTAATGCTCTTCATTTTACTTAAATGTTTCCCCGGATGCACTATCCAAATTGAAAAAGAAAGAGTTCAACAGCTCTGCTTCAGACTATGCTGTGTAACCATAGATCATCAGTATGCATTAAACAAATGAAATGCTCTAGAGTCTAGGGCAATCTATAAGTGAGTGTGTGGATTATGTAAAACACCATTTCCTTTCCATTCTAATCATTACTGGGAAAATATTGAGCCCCTTGAAAATGAATGAAAAGTATTTTTCAACATAATTACAATTTTAAGGTGGCTTTATAATTATCAGCTCATCAGCACGTCACACCTGGAAGTTTTACCAAATTGCCACAAGTATTAGAGCAATGCCCACAAAACATGCTCCATTGCTGAGTCTATAACCAAAAGTTGGTTCTGAAATAGATGCTATCATGCTAAGTACCAAACTGTAAAAATAATGGATAGCTATGGTTTGGCTTGCTAGTTGGCGAAGTGTGTAGCTTCCAGAGAATGAAAGAAATGCAACAGCCTTTCAGATAACTGCAGAGTGCAGTCATGTCCCCCACCCCCAGTCTTCTCTTCTCCAGGCTGTTCCTTAAGAACATAAGAACAGCCCTGCTGGATCAGGCACAAGGCCCATCTAGTCCAGCATCCTGTTTCACACAGTGGCCCACCAGATGCCTCTGGGGAGCCCACAGGCAGGAGTTATGTACATGCCCTCTCTCCTACTGTTGCTCCCCTGCAACTGGTATTGAGAGGCATCATGCCTCTGAGGCTGGTGATGGCCCACAGCCATCAGACTAGTAGCCATTGAGAGACCTGTCCTCTATGAATCTGACTAAACCTATTTTAAAGCCATCCAAGCTGGTGGCCATCACCACATCCCATGACAAAAAATTCCATAAGTAAATTAGGCGCTAATTAAAAACTACTTCCGCTTGTCGGTTCTAAATTTCCCAATCTTCAGTTTCATGGGGTGATCCCTGGTTCTAGTGTTGTGAGAGAGGGAGAAAAATTTCTCTCTGTCTATCCTCTCCACTCATTGGAGACACTCTTCCTTCAGTGTTGCCTCATGATGCTTGTTTTCCAGACCTGTTACAGAGTCCAGAAATGGAACTGTCAGTACTCTCTCTTTGGTGCCCTTACAGAGGTGCCTAGTCTGGCTTTATCTGTGTTAGAGAGAGACAGTCCAGGAAGGGCACAGTGTTTAACACTAAAGCTAAGAGCAGCCTAGGGAGTCAGGCAAGGAAGGAAGCATGGTTACTGCATCCTGTCCCCATGGGAGTCTGCACAGGTCTCCCCAGCACCCCAAAACAGACTTCCCACAAGGCAACTCAGAGGCATTCTTGAGATTCTCAAATTCCATAGGCACTCTTGTTTTCCAGCGTGTGGTTGCATTCTCACCCACATGTTAAAGCCACTCACTTTCCCTTCCCAGATCTTCCTAAGAGCAGGCCTGCTCAACTTAGGGCCCCCCCCACCAGCTGTTTTTGAACTACAACTCCCATAATCCCCAGCCACCGTGGCCAATAGCCGGGGATTATGGGAGTTGCAGGCCAACATCTGCAGGAGGGCTGAAGTTGAGCAGCCCTGCCTCAAATCCCTAAAACTATTTGACTTCCCAAGTAAGACAATTTCCATTTATCTTTAACCTGCTGAAGGGGCACTGATTTAGTGTCTTCTTACTCTGTGAAATTGGCTGGGAAAAGCCCTCATTTGGTGCAGTATTTGGGAGCCATTCTGAAGGCTGATAGCCTCTCTGCTTTGCCATTACCACATCCCATTTTTCTCTGCTGAGAATCTGACTTCCCTTCCCCTCACATCAGACAGGTAAATACAGGAAGAACCCATCCTTCCTCCGCTCCCGGGAGTTTTCTATTTTCCATCCCTAGTTCTGCTTCCGTGTGTGTATATGTGTGTGTGTGTGTGTGTGTGCGCGCGCGCGTACACACACACACACACACACACACACACACACACACACACACTTGTAGCATCAACTACCCTAGGCTAGAAGAGTTCTTTGTTTAAGATCTGTTTTTCAGCAGAGAAAGCAGGAAGGATGGTCAACTCCTCCCCTTAGATTAAAAAGAGAGCTCCCCCCCGCCCCCGCCATCAGGGACACTGATCTGAGATTATAGACTCATGAGAGGTTTACTCCAGTGCTAGCCAATGATCCCAGGGGAGTTTTGCAGGCTTCTTGTCATGGAGGTGATTCCTCTATAAATTCCATCATATAATGACATTATGTCACTAGTGAGAGGACCATCCTCTCATGAGAATGTAAGCCACAGTCAGGGCCCCCTACTCAGGCTTTTACTGCCCAAGTGGGAGTGAAGTTTAGCAGATTTTTACCACATGGTGTCATTTTTGGTGCAGGTGACCTTAGCCACATGTCCACTAGGGATGTGCATGAACCTGTTCGGAGGCCCTTTTATGGGCCTCTGAACAGATTCAAACAATGGCTGGTTTGAAGGCAGGGGTATCTGCCTTTAAGGGCAGGGGAGGGTGCACTTACCCCTCCCTCCACTTTCCCCCCCACCGGCACTTGGTTTTCTCAAAGTTCATCGGGGCGCTTGTGAGCATGCACATTGGGGGTGTGCATGTGACATACACGCACGCAGGCGTCTCGAGTACTTCTGGTTACATCTGGTAAAGGGGGCAATGGGGTGGCAGGGAGGTACGCTGCCACCCAAATGGACTTTGAGAAAACTGAGTGCCAGTGGGGAGAAAGCAAAGGGAGGGGTAAGTACACCCTCCTCCACCCTTAAAGGCAGACACCCCCCACCTTCAAATGGGGCCCAACCAGTTCTGTTCATATCCCTAATGTTCACCCTTGTTTCCTCCATAAGACTAAATCCCTCCATCATGCCAGAACAGCCCTCTGACCCCCTCTTGGTGCTACCCAGCAAGTCTGGAAAGTGTCTCTTTCTTGAAATCCACTTACTGGTTCTCAGCAACCTCCCTTCATTTGCATAACCCAGCCCCGGAGTTTGCTTTATAGTCGGAGAGCCAGGCAGTGGCCCTCCTACCATAGAATAAAGCCCATTCCCCTCCTCTGACTCATTCAGGTTCCTCCTTGTTTCAGCTCCTCTCCTCTTGCCAGTTCTCTGGCTTGACCCAAACTACTTTTCATACCTGAACTCGCTCAGGTCTCTTTCTTCTTCACTCTGCTCCTTCTCCAGAGCAACTAATCTAGTCTCGTTACCTGAACTTGCTCAGGTAATTCATTCATCTATTTATTTAACATATTTGTATACTACCCACTACCGAAGTCTCCAGGCAGTTTACAGCAATAAAACAACCAAAATATTTTTAACGATTAAAATATATAAAAATATACAATTAAAATACTCATAAAAATTACCAAATTGTTAAAAAAAGAACTAAAAAAAGAAAACTTAAAATTCAGACCCTGATACTTAGGCAATTTCATTTTCTAAACAATGAGATATTGGCTGCATTCACATGTAACGGGAAACCAGAGGTGAAGGAGCCTGAGGTTGACAAACCTATATGTGCAAAAGCATGAAACCCCGGTCCCGTCAGAAAAAAGACCCAAGGTTTCCCTTCCCAAACTCCAATTTGAAACTTCGGGTTGTAGTGAATTTCACTGCTTCTATCTCAGGTTTGCAGCCACCAACATTACATGCAAATGCAGAACTGAAGGCTGCACTCAATGTAACTGGAGTTGAGGGAGGGAGCTCCTCCCTTTTTCTGGCTGTGATTGACTTTCGGGGCTGTCCTTCATGCCAGAAGGAAGCCCGCACAGCTAGTTCCCCCTCTTATCTACAGTCTCCCTGACTGCAGTTTGATTCCTGTCTGTTTCGTCCAAACACGGACAAGTAAGTGTGGGCGGGAGGCGGGGAGGGCCCACTGGTCCCTCGGTTCTGCGTTATGTGCGAATGAGTCCAAAATGTTTCTGATTATCAGTTTGTCCAGTGCTTTTAATATATTGAGAAAATCATTAACGATTCAGAAATGTCTATACCAAGTCAAGTGAATGTATTTAATCATAATCATTCAAAGCTATGATTGTCAAGTTAGAAGAATAATTGGACACAATAGGATGTTTCATTAAAAAGACACTGAACAGCTGCATTATAGTATTATTTCCAAGAACTCATTCCAGCCTTGTGGAAATAGCTTTAATTCATGATGACAGCCATATTTATGGTGCTTGTTAGGCATTTGGAATTGTTTGTTTTGGCAAACTGTTAGTGTCAACCTAGTATAATTTTATTGATGTAATATGTTCTTTCATTTCAGCAGAATCTGGAAATATAGCTATAGTGAAAGGAATAGGACAGATTATTAATGATGATGATGATGATGATGATGATGATGATGTTGATGATCAGTGTTAATCCAAACTAAAATTTGGCCGGCACACACGAGAGGAGATTATATGCTTCTGATGGGACGTTCTCAAAAATGTGTTTAACAGATGTTAAGCTACTGATCAATTTGGAAAACGTGACATGGCAGACACTTAGCAGAGTAATGGAAGATTATGGCTAAGTTCAGATGTAATGGAAAGCCATGGTTGGGCACTATGAACATTAGAAAGTGCAAGCCTTATGCTTCTGAGCTGCCTCCTCTTCTTTCTCCTCCCTCTGTGTATGATGGGGTGAATTTAGAAGCTTCTGGTTGTGACAAACCATAGTTTGCCACAGGGCGGGTTCACACGTACACTTTAACCATGGTTATAGCTTTCTGGGGTTGTAACTGTAGAACGCCCAAACACGCAAAAACAGGTTAAGGGTCTAAAAACAGGTTAAGGGTCCAGATTTTCTCTAAGCCTCATCATCAACTACCATGGTCTGGCCACCGAAGAGTTACGCCCAACTGCAGACTCGGCCATAACCACGGTTAAGCACCCATTTCCAAACCCCAATCATAGAGGCAGCGGCACAGGTCCGCCCGAGGATGTGGCTGCTCCATGCTTTCAGCACTTCTTGCTGGCATCCACTCGGAAAATCAGCCATGCCCCTCCTGTCAGCCATAGAGCTATGGAGTTTCCAAGCAACAGGGATGCTGACATTCCCATCCGGACTGGCCAGCTTGTCAAGCCACACACCATTCCAAATCCATCCCGTGCTCCCCCCACCTGGCAAGCTGCAGGGCGAGGGCATGGGACAACAGGAAAGGCATTCAGTGCTATGCTCTCCAAGAAGGGAACAACAGTCATGAATGTCTACAAGCACAAACACTTCAGGTGGCAGCACAAGCAGGGCACCCCATCACAGCGCTGGGAGGGAGGGGGGAAGGCTGTGGTGGTGGGGAGCCAAAAGGCAGACCCAAGCAGGGAAACTGGAGCAGCCAAGTTCTATTTTTCACACAGAAAGTGTGGAGAAGGGGGGCCCAGCCCCTTCCCTGGTGGGAATGTTTGCTTCCTAAGTCCTTGTGGTAGTCTTGTGGTAGCAGGCATGACCTGTCCCCTTAGCTAAGCAGGGTCCACCCTGGTTGCATATGAATGGGAGACCAGAAGTGTGAGCACTGTAAGATATTCCCCTCGGGATGGAGACGCTCTGGGAAGAGCAGAAGGTTTCAAGTTCCCTCCCTGGCTTCTCTAAGATAGGGCTGGGAGAAATTCCTGCCTGCAACCTTGGAGAAGCCACTGCCAGTCTGTGAAGATGGTAGTGAGCTAGATAGACCAATGGTCTCACTCTATATATGGCAGCGTCCTATGTTCCTCATGAGAAGAACTGTCTGTGGACACTAATGCAAAACGTACCAGATGGTACTCGTGTTGTACAAGTTGCATTCTTGTTTCATTCTGCAACACTAGCCCATTATCCCATGGATTGCTCTCTCACGAGAGTGGCAGACTAAGGGGAGCGATGGAGGATGCTCTGTGCAGGAAAGCTGTGGGGATGGGCACTTGGACAAGTGCTGTCCTGGTCTCGGCAACTGCCTCCACGCCACTGTCAAACCCTGCACCCTGCCAACCCAACCGTCAGTGTGGAGATGTGCACCACTAACCACTCCCCCATGGGCAACACAGCCATCCTGGGGAAGCTGGAAACTGGAGCTCTCTACTCCTGGTAATCATTGTGCCTGGAGATCTACATATGCCGCAACACTGGCCTTGGCCTGGGAATTTCAAATGGCTGGAAGGGTCTGCTCTGCAGCCCATTGCCATACAAATGGTTTGTTTGGGGGTGGTGCTCATGGCAGGGTTTGAAAGGTGTGCCATTGCCAGTGGCCCCTGCAGGTACCCAGTTGCCCCAGGGTCAGGGGAGCAGAGAAGAGTGCCCTCTTACATGATCCCCCACAACATCTTATCTGCATACAGCGCACAGACAGACCGGACCTGGGATTTTAAAAACTTGACTGAATGTACTGTCTCCTTGGTCCACCCTACAGTTGTGCAGTGGCACATCGGGTTGTGGGGATAAGAACATAAGAACATCCCTACTGGCCCAAGGCCCATCTTGTCCAGCATCCTGTTTCACACAGCGGCCCACCAGATGCCGCTGGAATCCTACAGGTAGGAGCTGAGGGCATGCCATCCCCTGCAACTGGTATTCAGCGGTACAGTATTCTGCCTCTGAGGCTGGAGGTGGCCTGTAGCCCTCAGACTAGTAGCCATTGATAGATCTCTTCTCCATGAAGTTAACCAAACCTCTCTTAAAGCCATCCAAACTAGTAGCCAACACCACATCTTATGGCAGAGAATTCCACAAGTTGATTATGTGAAAATGTACTTCCATTGTACTTTTTCCATTGAGAATTCCATTGTAGCCCAGAGTACAATGTTCTCCAAGGTGCATGCAAAGCTTCAGAGGGATTTGGGGAGAGAGTCCCCCCCCCCTATTTTTAAACAAAAAGAGTCAGGTGCCTCACTAGAGCAGGGGTTCCTTGGATTCCCTGATAGTTAAGTGGGCGGCCCAGCTCATGGGCTCACAGTCATGTTATCGTCAGGGGTGGGGATAATGCCTTAATGGGCTCAGACATATCCCCAGTCGACTGCTTCTCTCATGAGAGTGTGAGCCTACTGGGCAGTAAGCTGCTTGCAGCGGCTTTATGATGGGTCTGGCTAGACTGCTCTACAGGGTTCTCCCCTCACGACAGCTTCCCTGGTCATGGAGGAGCAGACCACCCCCTTGCAACATCCTTGGCCCTCCCCCATCTGCATTTCCCATTCTAGAAAATTAGGGTTTCCCTCTCCCCTCCAGCACTGTAAGCGGGATCCCCCCCCCCCGGGAATTGGAGTTTGCGTGGCACCTTTGAGGTACAGGGCCACTTGGGAGGACAGTAGTGCCATGGCTGGCAGAAGCAGCACTGGCATTGCAGGGCATTTAAAGGGCTTTCAATGCACTTCCATTGCCAATGGCGGGTAGAGTGCTAAAAAAATGCATGCTTGTGCTTGACACACCCCACTGGAGATTGTAGCCAATCATGGCCAAGCAGCTGATGTGGTAACGCTTTGCCCACGGTCTGGCCATGGAGGCTGGGAGGCCGAGCAGCAGGGAGGGGCTTCCCTCTCCTTCAACTCCAGTTAGGCCGACCGCGGTTAGCTGTACGTCTGCGGCACAAATTGGAGTTGAGAATTTTAACTCGGGTCAGGGTTAACTGTAGTTATAGTGCATGTCTGAATGTGGCCATTATGTCTTATTTATTTATTTATTTATTTTTACATTTTAATACCGCCTTTCGTTAAAAGAAAACCCCAAGGCGGTTTACAGAAATTAAAACATACAATAAAAGCAGTAAAAACATACATAAAAACAAGACAGCAGATAAAAAACACACAAAAACAGCAGTAAAAAACGATTATGTAAAAGCCTGGGTAAAAAGCCAAGTCTTTAAAAGCTTTCTAAAAGCTGTGATGGAGTCCGAGGAACGAATGGCCACCGGGAGAGCATTCCAGAGTCTAGGAGCAGCAACAGAGAAGGCCCCGAGTGCACGACAGCCGGGCCTCCCTCATTGACGGCACCCGGAGCAGGGCCCCCTCAGATGTCCTAGTCAAGCGGGCAGCAACCCTTGGGAGCAGGCGGTCCCTCAAATACTCCGGGCCCAAACCGTTTAGGGCTTTAAAGGTCAAAACCAGCACCTTGAATTGGACCCGGAAACAAACCGGCAGTCAGTGCAGCTCTTTCAAAATGGGGGTGATATGTTCCCAGCGGGCAGCTCCGGATAAAACCCTCGCTGCTGCATTTTGCACTAGCTGCACTTTCCAGATATTCTTCAAGGGCAGCCCCACATAGAGCGCGTTACAGTAATCCAGCCGCGACGTGACTAAGGCGTGGGTAACCGTGGCCAGATCTGCCTTCTCGAGAAAGGGACGCAGCTGTCCCAATTCAGGACATCCACCGCCTCCCTAGGATCAGATGACAAGGAGAGATAGAGCTGAGTGTCATCCGCATATTGCTGACAACTCAGTCCAAAACCCCGGATGACCTCTCCCAGCGGCTTCATGTAGATGTTAAACAGCATGGGGGACAAGACCGAACCCTGCGGGACCCCACAGGCCAATGGCCACGGGGCCGAGCAGTAGTCCCCCAGCACCACCTTCTGGACCCTCCCCTCAAGAAAGGGCCGGAACCACTGCAACGCAGTGCCTCCGATCCCCGTACTCGAGAGGCGGCCCAGAAGGATACCATGGTCGATGGTATCGAAGGCCGCCGAGAGGTCCAGCAGAACCAACAGGGACGCACTCCCCCTGTCTAGTTCCTGGCATAGGTCATCCACTAGAGCGACCAAGGCAGTCTCAGTCCCATACCCGGGGCGGAAGCCAGATTGAAAAGGGTCCAGATAATCCGTATCATCCAAGACCCTCTGCAGCTGGGACGCCACCACACGCTCCATCACCTTGCCCAGAAAGGGAAGGTTAGATACAGGTCTATAGTTGTCCAGGTTGGAGGGATCAAGGGAGGGCTTTTTTAATAGAGGTCTTACCACCGCCTCCTTGAGGCACGATGGCATCCTGCCCTCCCTCAACGAAGCATTAACGATCACTTCCAGCCATCTACCTGTCCCCTCCCTGGCAGCTTTTATTAGCCATGAAGGGCAAGGGTCAAGAGCGCACGAAGTCGCCCGCACATTGCCCAGGATCTTGTCCACATCCTCAGGCCGCACCAACTGAAAAGAATCCAACACAACGGGACCAGATGGTACCAAAGGCACGTCTGCCAGAACTGCCAAAACTCTGGAGTCCAGGTCAGCACGGATGCAAGTGACTTTATCTGCAAAGCGACAGGCAAACCGATCACAAAGAGCTGTGGATGACTTCTCCCCCATTGTCCGGGGGGATGTGTGGAGCAAAGTTTTCACCACACGGAACAGCTCTGTTTGTCTGCACTGAGCAGACGCAATGGAGGCGGAGAAAAAGCATTTCTTCGCCGCCCCCACCACCACGGCATAGTCCCTAAAATGGGCTCTAGCCCGTGTTCGATCGGATTCGTGACAACTCTTCCTCCAGCGTCATTCTAGCTGTCGTCCGAGTTGCTTCATCGCCCTAAGCTCTGAGGAAAACCAAGGAGCAGAACGGGCTCCACCAAGCCGGAGAGGGCGCTTGGGGGCAACCGTGTCAACAGCCCGGGCCATCTCTCCATTCCAGAGATCAGCCAAGGCCTCGACAGGGTCACCAGCTCTGGACACTGGAAACTCCCCGAGGGCCGTCTGAAATCCAAGCGGATCCATAAGCCTCCGGGGGCGGACCATCTTAATCGGCCCACCACCCCTGCAGAGGGCAGACAGAGCAGTCAAACTAAACCCCACCAGGTGATGATCTGTCCATGACAAGGGAGTGGTCTCAAATTCCCCCACCTCCAGATCATTTATTTCCCGGTCGGCAAAAACCAGATCCAGAGTGTGTCCCGCCACGTGGGTAGGGCCCGATACCAATTGAGACAGGCCCATGGTTGCCATGGAGGCCATGAAATCCTGAGCCGCACCCACTAGGGGGGCCTCAGCGTGGACATTGAAATCCCCCCAAACAATAAGCCTGGGGGAACCCAAAGCCACCTCTGAGACCACCCCTGCCAGCTCAGGTGGGGAGACTGAGGTGCAGCGGGGTGGTCGGTACACCAGCAGAATCCCCAGCCTATCTCGGAGGCCCACCCTCAAGGACAAACACTCGAAATTCTGAGATGGCCTGACCAGGCACCTGGAAACGGGGAAGGTCTCTCGAAAGATGACTGCAACGCCTCCTCCCCAACCCTCAAGGTGGGGCTGCTGCACGATCTGGAAACCTGGAGGACAAAGCTGAGAGAGACCAAGCCCGCCCAGCGCATCCAACCAGGTCTCCGTCACGCATACAAGGTCATCACGCTCATCCACAATCAAATCGTGGATGAGAGATGTTTTTGCGTTAACTGACCTGGCATTCAGCAGCAGCACCCTAATCCTCGAGGGAGTGTTCTCAGAGCTCCCTAGGGTCAGAGGGTTGGGAGAGGGGCCAGAAAAAGGAACAGGCCTCAATTGCCTGGACCGATTTCCCCTGCAACGGCCAGCCCAACTCCCACCGCCATACCTCCCTCTGCCCGCTACCCGTGATATTGCTGCCCCCACTCCAGATCCACTTTTTCGCTCTCCCAGACACATCTCCCCAGACTAACTCACCATAGCTTCTTGGCTTAATTTAAAACCAGGACCAGACTTATACAATCTCTGCAATACAATCTCTGCTGACTTCCTGGTTGGAGGAAGACGACTCTTCAAGGCAGAAGGAAAAGGTCTTCAGGCCCAAGGCAGCTCGCCCCACGGCTGAGAGCCACAAGGACGAGAGCCCTTGTGCTCTTGCCCTTGTGCTCTCGCCAAGAGGCTCACGCCCCTGGCCCAGCCTGAGTTTTAAAGGAGCAGAGGCTGATGCCTGATGGTACCCACCTGGAGAAAAAGGTGGGGCAGAAGCCAAAGCACAGTCAAACACTGCCTTGTTCCCAAGCTGCCCAAGATGTTCCCTCTTCCCTCTTCAGCCCCTGGCCCAGCCTGAGTTTTAAAGGAGCAGAGGCTGATGCCTGATGGTACCCACCTGGAGAAAAAGGTGGGACAGAAGCCAAAGCACAGTCAAACACTGCCTTGTTCCCAAGCTGCCCAAGATGTTCCCTCTTCCCTTAACATGGTGATCTATGGTTTGCCCAAACCATAGTTTGAGATTCCAAAAGGAATATCAGATTATGACATGGGATCCTGTTTGCCGGCAAACTATGGTTTGTACAAACCATAGTTTGCCATGTCTGGACACAATGGCAAGCTATATTTTGTTGCTAACCAAAATGAAAGCTTCTAATTTGCTTCCCTTGCATGCAGAGAAAGAAGGAAGGAAGAGAGCATATGAGTCTGAGACTCTTGCCTACTTGTGTTTGCAATGCAACCTCTGGTCTTAGTGGGGACTGTGTATTATTATTATTATTATTTTATTTTATTTTATTTTATTTTATTTTATTTTTACATTTATATCCCACTCTTCCTTCAAGGAGCCCAGAGTACTACATACTTGGGTTTCTCTTTCACAACAACCCTGTGAAGTAGGTTGGGCTGAGAGAGAAGTGACTGGCCCAGAGTCACCCAGCTAGTTTCATGGCTGAATGGGGATTTGAACTCGGGTCTCCCCGGTCCTAGTCCAGCACTCTAACCACTACACCACGCTGGGGTGAGCCAACTTAAAGCTCTGCCTTTTCATTGGCAGGATCTATGAGCTGGGGGACATTGCGATGCACATCAGATATAGAGTTTAGTTTTCCTTGTTGGTCAAGTTCACAGCCTCGGGATAATTCAAAATTGTATCTGGGTGCCCTGATGCAGAAGTGGCCAACTGTACATGATGAGAAGACCACATCCTTTTTGACCCAATAGGACATAGTTATGGGAGGTAATCTTGGTCTCCCTAAGACTAGAAAACAGAATGTGTTCTACATTGGGCTAGACTACTGTGTACTGAACTGCCCTTGAAGGTAGTTTGAAAGCATCAGCTTGTACAGTATGCAACAGTCTGCCTCCTTGTAGGTTGGATTATCAGGAATAGATCACACCTGTGCTCTAAATTCTGCAGTTGCTATTCATGGATTTACATTTCTAGGTTTGAATTTTAATATAT
The DNA here is from genome assembly GCF_027244095.1 of Hemicordylus capensis. NCBI lineage: Eukaryota > Metazoa > Chordata > Lepidosauria > Squamata > Cordylidae > Hemicordylus > Hemicordylus capensis. The sequence goes on along the minus strand of NC_069661.1, from coordinate 29,915,992 downwards.
AAAACTCTATAGTTTACTTTAAGAGAATACTGGAAGCTTGTAAGGCTTATACATTTGGCAGACCTTTCTGTCATTAGAGTTAAACTGGCAGAAAAGTGTATATTTTTAATGAAGTTTTAATCTGATGGTGTTGTAATAAGTTTTCATGGGTTTCTATGTTTTTGAATTGTTACTTGCCCTGAGCCTTCAGGATATGTTGGACAATAAATAAGTATTGATTCAGACTGATGTCTTCCTTTAGACCTATTTGAGTTGCATGTGTGCATAAAATAACCTGATGTAAAAGGAATGCTATGTGACTATGCTCAGGATTTTCAAACTTGACTGCAACAAAAGCACTTTTTCTCCAAAGAGAATGGACTGTGTACCTGAAAGCATGTCTATCCTCCCCAATGGGAATATTTGAATGATTTAGAGGTGACCATAAACAGCGGCCGACATACCCACCAGGACCGCTGTGCACATTGAAGGCAGCTCTGATGGCATTGCTTATGGTCCCAGGTTCAAATGCCTGGAAACTCCAGATATGGCTGGGGAGGACTTCTGTCTGAGACCTCGGAGAGCTGCCAGCAGTCAGTGTAGACAGTACTGAGCTCAATGGATCAGTGGTCTGATTTGGTATAAGGCAGGTGCTTATGTCTGTATATACTCACTTTCCTGGTACACTGCTTCCAAGCCTTGTGTCCAGAGGTGCTCCAACCCCTGGACCTTGGGGCCTCGGTCCATGGCCTCCAAGGTCCTGGGGGGACAAATCTGGTCCACGCACAGCTATTGCATCACCTCTCTTGTATCTCGTAGCAAAAGAGGGAACACCTGGAACATATTGAGAAAGCTCCCTTAATAGTTTGTTGGTTTCTACTGTGCCTGCTGTTTGCAATGTGTAAAATGATTTACAGACAAGATTGATGTGTGCCAGAAACCAGTAGGCCCACTGGGGGAAAGATTGTTATCATCCAGATATAATAAAAACGCTTCTAGAAAAGGGCCTGTAATATGGGTTTATTCTTTTGGCATTGACAAAAGATTTCTATTTATTTTAGTAGTGCCCGCTAGGACCATTGTATTTAAGGGGTTTAAATACATTTTAATGAAAATACCCACTTTCCTGTTATGCTGTTTTATTAGAAATTCACTTTCAGGACTTTTAAACTCAGCTGGAAACATTTGCTTGGAGTTGAAATGTTGCTCAGAGACCTTTTGCCAAGAGCAGCCTTTGTTTTCCTTGATTGGAGATGAGATTTAGGGAAGATTAATCAGTGGTATCTAATTGAGAATTTTCTCACATAAACTGCAGATAAGTAATTTCCTTCTTGAAATAGTAGTATTTCTGAAGTATAGCCACATGGAGGAGGTTGAGGTGATTGCCTCTTGGGTACCTGCTTGTGTGTCTACCTGCTCTTTGTGATCAGGGGAATGTTTCACATGGGTTAGAGTTGTGGAAGGCAGGGCTATATTGGGGCTGGGAATGGTGGGAGTTGTAGTCTCACCACATTTGGGGACCCAAGTTTCAGAACCCTTGATGTAAGGTCATATGTTCAAATTTCAGTTTAGTTCTGCAGTTCATTGGGCAGCCCTGGGCAAGTCACTAGGCTGGTTCTCATGACCAGCAATAGGATAGAACAAATATTCTACCCAAGTTTGGGAGCTGTATGACTGTGTTTTGTGACTGTGTGCTTGTAAAAAGCAAGGTAGGAGATGTGGCAAGTGATCATCAGCCAGCTTCCTGCTGGGTAGAAGGGCTCTGTCCTGCCCAGCAGCTCTTCCCAGCTGTTTATTGAGGTAGAGGAAAAGCCCTCCTACCCAGTGGGAGCCTTACAGGTGTTCACTTCCTCCATGTCCTACCTTGCTTTTTATGGGCAGGTAGGATCACAAAAAAATTGAAGCGTGTGCAGCTCCTGAACTTATGATTGTATGAGCTAGCCTACTGTCTCTCAGCCTAAACCAGACTCAACTCGAATCTGACAGATTGCAACATAGAGCACATCTAAAGATCTATGCTCAGGCAATACGTGCGGCAAAGAGACGGTTCTTTTCTGCCCATATTGCCTCTGTGAGTTCATGTCCAGTGGAGTTGTTCAGGGTTGTGAGGGACTAGTATCTGCTCCCCCTCCCTTGAACCAGAATTTGGAGTCATCAGTTACCCACTGTGATGTGTTTAAAGAGTTTTCAGATTCGGGCCAACCTAGATAGAGACTCCACAATTAATTTGACGTCTGAGGTGGAGGTGCCCAACAACAACTCTTATGTGATTCGACTGGATTGGTTTCAGTTTGTGACTCCTGAGGATGTGGACAAGCCGCTTGGAGCGGATTACAGTAGTGCATTACAGTAGTCATGATAGAAGCGAATGTACAAGGATATGTTCTCTGTGGTTTACTCTTGATAATGCTATGCGCTTCTACTTTCTCTTTCCTTCTTCTCCTCTCTCCCGACTTACTACTTTTCTCTTCAAACCTTATATTCTCCCCCCCCTCTTTTTTCCCCATCTTTCTGTTTCTTGTTTTTCTTTTCTGCATTGAGTAACTTAGAAAGTTTAAGTATTGTAAACTGCCCTGAGCCATTTTGGAAGGGCGGTATAAAAATCAAATAGATAGATAGACAGATAGATGGATGGATGGATGGATGGATGGATGGATGGATGGATGGATAGGTGCTGGAGGTAGTAAAAAGAAGAGAACTAGTTGCTGTTTTGCATTTACAGGCATTGCAGGTTCATTATTTTATTGTCCAGGTGTCTGTATTTCCACTGTTCCTTAGTTATTTTAATTTACGTTATTTTGATGTTTTTTACATCATCCTCTTTCTGTATATTGTGCCAATATTTGCTCCTTATTTGTTTTAATGAGATTGGTGAGCTGATATGCTTTGACTCTAGATATCTGTGTTCTTTATTGGTTCAGCAGTTTGCCAAAAATGGGGACAATAGAAGAACCAGCTTAACAGTCTACACTGTTACACTAGCTTGCTTTGCAGGTAGAGAATACTGAGATTATGCTTATTATTGAGAGAATGTTTGTGAAGAGTGATTTTGTATAATGTGTGTGCTGTACCACTGTGAAATTCAATTTTGGGTGCAAAAGTTACTGCCTTCCCACTCTTTCCCTACTTTCCCTACTCTTTTACACTTTAAAAAAACCTGTTCACAGGCTTTGTTTCTCAGATCTGTTGCTGCTTCAGTGCCATTATTTTTAGTTGAAAGGGCTTCTTCACTGCATGATCCCAGCTAGTGGGGGATCTCATTGTGAACCTGATGATACCGCAGTGCCACATAACCAATGGAATCTAGGGATGTGATGATGTCACAGAGGGAAAAGGAAGCTTTCCCTGTCTCTTCATTCCACATGGTAGAGAAAAGGAACATACTGTATTCCTGTTGCCCAGGCAACTTGGCTGAAGCTCTTTGTCTTGTCACACTACACCAACAATTTTGTTTTACAAAAGCAAGACGAGTTCTCATCCAACTTTAGTTGCCCATAGCTGTGTATGACTAGTAGAATGCGAATGGGATGTGCACACAAATGCACGTCACTGAATGAAGTGCCGTGTGGATTGGCAAAATCCACATTCTGTCCCATTAGTTAACTACTTGCTACTGGATCATGCTGAGGGCTAAGGGCTTAGTTGCCTTTGCATTGCGGATCTGTTTTATCTTCTACCCAACATGCACTGTCATGCAAACAGTGGTATACAAAAGAGTTTTCAAAAAGGGACATGTTTCATGAGGAGTGGAAATTTGGATGTGCAGAATGTTTCAAGCTCAGAACAGCCTGCTTCCAAACAGGCCATTTGAAGTGTTCTGAGTCAAAAATGGAGCATCCTTCAAATGAAGGACTCATGCCATTGGAACAAACAGCTCGACCACTTGCTCGCATGGGCAACGGCTCATTTTGAAGCAGGCCGTTCCAAGCTCAAAACATTCTGCATATCCCTACCTGTTCTGTTTCAGAACTATTTGGACTTTCTAAAGTGCTATATAAATACTAGTATGGCTAGTTATGGATTATAATGCACCTTTCATCCTAATAGGTGCTTTTAAAATAGAAAGAGGGCGGACTGTGAGTTCTCTTATTGAATGGTCTGTTTGTGTGAGACTATTTTAGAACACAGTGGATCCAGTATTTTGCTAGGAATCATCTCTGTTGAGATAAAACTATTTTTTTTAACTATCTGACTAGCTCAACACAAACATTTATCTTTAGAATGAATATTTAATTAAGGGACAAAGTCAGCAAAAATGAATGTTCTAATATTCAAATAAGAATCCTCCCTATGTATTAATATGGATGATCCATTTAAAAGAATGTGACAAATTCACATAAAGATATTTCCAGGCTTTTATCCAACTTGCCTCTGAACATTTACAGGAATATTTTTGTTGCTAATGGCGCTTTTGGATTTAATAGCTATGCAAAACAATAGATAGCCCATTGGCAGACTTGCATTTTGATATTCCCAGAACTACTTGTGAACATGTGTCACAGCAGTAATTACCAGCAGAATAATAAAAAAAGTTTGTTGCAGTATCTTTCTGTATGTGTATAGAATTATTGGTTTAGTGGCATAAATCAGCAAACTCGCAGCCTATTTGGACTACAGTATTAATTGGATATTGGCAAGCAAACTTAATAGCTTTCTCTGTGTAAAAACCAATAAAATAAAAGCCCCATTCTGTTTAGGAATGAGAGGATTTCCCCCATTCTTTTCCTTTATTATCCCTCTGGTTTACTGTGCCCTGCATCCCAGGCCTCCTAAAATCTTGTTTAACTAGAGAATACCTAAAACGGATTCTGGAAGTGGAGCATGCACAGTTTGCCACAGCTTTCTGTTTCTTCAGTTCATGTGCATCTTTTCTTTACCCTTTCTTCTCAATAAGCATGTGTGCATTGGTAAAACACTGCAAAAAAGCAAGGTCCGTGTAAATGTGTATGATTGCATCAGTATTTTATAGGGTATTTTACTGATGCACACATGCACTCCTTGACGTTGGAAAAGCATCCCACAAAAGGCATCTTGAGGCACAAGCCCAGAAGTCTGCTTTTCTGTAGCTTTTTCTCAGTGCATACAAGTACGCCTATGCATCTGTGAAACACCGCAAATAAAGTTTTTTATATAACCACATTAAGCTCTGCCCCCCCCCCCGCCGCCGTGTTCTGTCGATGCAGATGCATGGTTCTGTGTAAAAATTTTAAAATAAAGGACAGAACAGTGGCAAAATTCTAATATGACAATTTCACATTGGAAAAGTACTTGAAATGCCAATATAGAAGGAGAACTCTGGATGAGAATTTCAGAAGCACTCATAAATGCGTTTGCCCAGTATATCTTCGTGCTATGCTGGCGTTAGCATTCCGACTCTATTAGTATAATGTCAGGATTCGGCATATTGTTCCAGTGCAGTGATCCAGGTACTTATGCCGCTATAGGTCTTAGGGCCTGGTCTCTCACGCATGTACATCACTTGATTTCTCTGGACTTCATTACTATATACTTGATGACTGGCAACTGAGTCCCTTAAAAAGGGTTGGCTGACATCCCAACTAATGAAGCACCAATGCAAGCAGAGAAGCACCAGTGCAGCACTAATGCTTCTGAAGAATTCCAGGCGAACTCTCCGTGTGTGTGTGTGTGTGTGTGTGTGTGTGTGACTTCCCCTTTCCTGGAAGTCTTCTGTGTCACCTGAAAATATGTCTGTGAGGGCTGTGCATTCCTCAGAGACATATGTTTGGAGGCATAGAACACTTCCTGGGGAAGAGGAAATCATTGAAATTCCCCCAGTGTGTGTGTGTGTGTGTGTGTGTGCGCGCGCGTGCTAACTCATGCAATGGTGCTAACTCAGCTGAACTTTTTAGAACCACCTTCTCCTAAGATCTCATGTTGGAGATTGTGTGGAATGTTTGGTATTTCAGATATGATGTAAAATGTCTGGCCCAGTCACATATATAAAAGAGCCCTTGATGTTGCAGTTGTCCAGTAAACAACATGCATGTGTAAATCAACCTTAAATGTTAGGCTCTTAAATTTCCTCTAACTATAAAATTGCTGTTCTTTATCCTTCTTTTCAACATAAGTATTCCAAGTGATTTACACAGGAAAAAGAATAAGAAAATGGTTCCCTGTCCCAAAGGGGCTAACAGTCTAAAAAGAAACACAAGGGAGACACACCGGCAAAAGCCAGGGACGCTTTGCTGGATTGAATAGAGATAGTTCCTCTCTCCCTGCTAAACATAAGACAGCAACCACTGTCAAATGTGTCTCTTTGCCCAGTTAGCAGGGCCAATATGTTGCTCTTTTATTTGACGGTCTGATTTTGCTGTTTTATGCATGTTGTTTTATACTGTCCTATTGTCAGTGGTAGAACAGCCAGATAAAAATCCTTTGAAATAAACAAATATGTAATTGCTTTCCGTACTTGAAATAGCTTTCGTCTCTCTGTCAAGCCATTTCTGTCTCCACTTACAAGCATCTCCTTAATACTTGACTATTGAGAGCCAGTTCAAACGGGCCAAAAAAGCATATGGAACAGTTTTCCTAGAGGTGTGCCCCTCCAGTCTGCAGGTCGAAGAGTCGCAATTTTGAATGCTAGCTCTCTGGTTAAAAGTTCTTGCACAAGAACAGGGGGAAAGGGTTTAGTCTGACCTCCATGACGTAGACCAAGCTAAGCGGATATTCACACAGAGAATAGAGGATATAGAACACCAAAATGATCTCAGTATGATCTCTGATCTCAGTCAAGAGTATTATGTAATTATCAGCTGTTCTCCAGTGAAATATCTATCGGCACTTACCTTTTCTAAGTTACAAAAAGCGTTCTTTAGAGTCAGATTTGATGTGTTCCCTTTGGCAGTACTTTTTGGTAGTTACAATAAAATGCCCCATGCAAATAGGACCTGCCCTTGTGGAGAAGGAACGCTTGAGACAATACAGCACATTTTTGTACTACTGCTTTTATAAAGATTCATGTGCCAGTTTGAGTACACCCTTGCTATGGAATAGGCCAGGTAGCAATGAATCTTATTTCACACGGTTTCTTCTCTCTGATAATTGTGTAGATGCCTTAGCAGTGAGCTTACCATGCTCATCTGATGGGAGGATATTTTTAATGTACCTTCATATGTCATATACCTCATCTTCAAATTAAGGAGGACCGCCTATCTGGAGGGGAAACCCTAGGAAACAGCAGTGTTTCTGTACCACTTACACAGCAGACAATAGGCTGTATTAATTATCCGTGCGTGATGTTGCATCTAGAATGGAAATCCTGCCCCCTACACAACTGCTCTGAACAATAACATTCATAGAATGCTACCTTTGCACTCAACATCTCTTCCGTTATCTTCCAACATCCTGTATAATGTGTAAACGTTTATTTGTTTCAGTTATGTTCCATTAGAAATGGAATCCGACAATAAAAAAAACCATTCTAAATGCAGCACTTTGTTATGCATTAGCTTTGCTTTTCAATCAGTGATAAAAGCAGTTTCATAGAAAGGATTTTTTAGTAACTTCTTTTCTGTAGGCACTTACTGTATTAAATTACATTTGGTTTATATGTACTGGAAAAGTTTCAATAACATAAATGGCTCCAAACTTTAGCATTTATATAACACTTCTGTAACAGCCTCTTCAAATGGTATCCATTAAAACCTTTTAAGCGTAAGAAAATAAATCACACATCATTACTTAATCATACTGGAAATATTTTTTTTTAAGACTGGCTTGTGTTTAGAGATTTGCAGAACAGGCATTTTATGCAAGCAAAAGATGTTATCATGATAATGGTCATACGTTAAAAAAAACCAAAACAACCTGAAGTCTGAGTGGAGTTTTTCCTTTTATATTGGCGCACCCCTAACCAATGCAAAACAAAATCTTTGTTCAAATCTCATCAGTGGCAGTCGGTATGGGTGGGCTGGAGGGGCAGAAAACAAGCGGCAGCTCTGGCTCATTCTCATTATTCTCACCCTGCCCACCTCACTCTCTCTTGCCTTGCCCCACCATGGTGCTAACTTGGTGGTGTGTAGGCTGGCATTCACTGGATTGGGAGTTAAATAATACCCACAAAAGGATTCTGAAAGTGCAGGGTTGGCCAGAATTTTGTGAAGATTCCCATAACCCACTCTCATAATCCCTGGCTAGTGGCCAATGTGGCTAGGAAAGATGGAGGTTGTAGTCCAACAACAGCTATAGAGCCTGCTTTGTGGGGTGGCCAATCAAGCATTTTCATGTTCCCTTTGTTGGTAATTGTTGGAATACCATGAACTTTAGAACTCAGAGTGTTTATATATTTTTGCATTGTGGTGGTATAATCCAGTGCTGCAGGAACCATATACATGCACTGGCATTTACCAGTCCTTGGGCAGCCTGATCCATATCTCCCTTCACCCTCATGCCATGAGCTTGACCCCATACAGCAGCCTGGCTACTGACATGGAGGGTAAAGAGCCCCTTTCAAGGGTGCAGACTGCAGCGGCATTAGACATGAGACCCAATACTGAAATCAAGCCTGAAAGCTGGGATACCTTGAGCTTGAAACACCTAAGTCTACCTAAGCCAGGACTCCTAAAGACTGCATTTCATGAGCTGGATTCTACCAAAGCTCTGGCGTCATCACCTGCCAAAGGAAGTCATGCTCCAGAGAGCCTATTCACCAATGTAGGCAATGTGTCCGTCAAGAACTAGCGGAGAGGCAACAGAGTACCACTTCCCCACAAGGCTGCCCCGCAGCACCAAACCCAGCACTGAAGCCCAGCTCTTAGCCAAGGTTAAGGGCCCAATGCGTCCTTAATCCAGCTGCCAGGATCATGTGTCTAGAGTGTCCATGCCCTGGGGCACATGGTGCACTGTGGAATACTCGGAAGCTGGAATAATGAGTCCTAGCCTCTGTTTATCTGCACTGCCAGGAGCAGCATGGATAGTAATCTGTGCTGTTCCTGGCAGCGTGGGTCGTGTGGGTGCATGGCTTGCATGCTACAGGGGCTGCAAATGATTGTCTGATCATTTATCTGATCAGGGTTCATCTGATCATTGAACCCTGCCTTCCTCCCTGCCTGTGTGTGGGGTTGTGTGAATAACCCCAGTGTCTGAGTCAGGGCTGAGTACTTTAAAGCCTCACTCGGACTACATTCAGACCTCACTGGAGCCAGTTGTCTTCTTGGAGGTGTCCACGGTCCTGAAATTCTGATCTGCTATTCTAACTAACTGACTAACTGACTGACAACAGCCAGTCTTCAGTCCCAGAATCTCCTCTTGCCCCATGGGTCCCCCAGTTGCAATGGGCCCAGGACATCTCATCAGACTTAGACTGTAGGACATGTTAGAGGGAAAGGAAGTACCCTCCCCTACCTTATGGTTACATAAGAAAGTCTACATGAGCACAAGAGGAGAAGTTACCAAAGTTAGCTTTCATTTCCCTACTCTCAGGATCATTTCATACATGTCAGAGAGGGGAAGAAGAACCAGTATCAAGGAAAGGATGTGGAAATACTTCCACCCCCACCAGAATCTGTCAGAATGATGCTGTGGGTGGGGGCATAAGCATTTAAAATTTAGGCCTAGAACCCATCTTAGTTCTGAATCAACTTCAAGAATAAAGGGAGGCATCCAGGGCACAGAGTGAGAGAGATGTTTTGTCTCTCTTTCCATGTCTCGGTTGCATAAGGGTCAACTGTGAAATGTAAGGGTTGGCCACAGTCTTGCATTCCTGAAATCCAAGACTGTGCTCCAGGACTGAAATCCAAGACTGAGCATGGCGATTAATCTTCCTCTCATTGAATTAGAGGTCTCCCATCCTGGGATCTTGAAGGCACTCTGCATCCCATGTCCAAAGACCTCTGAGACAATGAGGGGAAAGTATCTCCCCTTGCTGAATCAGAAGTTTTCAGATGTGAGGGAGTGGCATAGTGCACTGCTGGAGTGCATTAGACACTTCCCACATCTAAATTTATAGTTATCTTTGTCTTGGAAGTGTTTGCAGATAGGATGCAGAGTGTCATAGGACAGAAGTCCTCCAACCAGCAAAGGGAAAATAAAATCACCATTTAGGATACAAGCATAGTTGGGTGGGTGGGTGCAAGAAGCACAAGCTACCATACTCGTGGTAGCAAGCATGACTTGTCCCCTTTGCTAAGCAGAGTCCTACCTGCTTGCATATGAATGGGAGACTACATGTGTGGTCGCTGTAAGGTATTGCTCTTAGCAGATGGAACCACTCTGGGAAGAGCATCTGTATACTTGCATGCAGAAGATTACAAGTTCCCTCCCTGGGATCTCCAAGATAGGTCTGAGAGAGATTCCTGTCTGCAACCTTGGAGAAGCTACTGCCAGTCTGTGTAGACAATACTGAGCTAGATGGACCAATGGTCTGACTCGGTATATGGAAGCTTCCCATGTTCCTATATATTTTCCAGGGCATGTGATGTCCATTCTAAGGACAGCACATTGAGAGCTAGTTTTCTCAGGGTCCATCCTGGAGTTTTCTCAGTGCTCTTGCAATGGAGATGCTGCTTTTGAAGCATTCAAGACATGAGAGAAGAAGTAATGGTTAGAGGCTTCCTTGCCTCTGTAGTCGGATGCATGTACGTAAGGGGAAGAGGGCAGGATGTTGCCTTCAACAAACTGATTATGAGCCAGACCTGATACTTACTGGAGCTCAGGTTTAGCTTGTAATCAATTTTTGAGGGGGGGGGAAATAACTCATCATAATTTTGACATTAGTGCATATAACTTTTATTAAAGCAAAGGCTGACCAAAAGTAAATATATTCAGCATTGGCAGCAGTGACAAATAATAATGAAGATTGCAGAAATCATAGTAGCAGCAGCAAGGACAAAACATCCACATTTCAAAAACAAGACTTAATGATGTACCTCATTCACTCACACATCCATATTTAACTAACTTCGGAGATGGCGAGACTCCAAGAATTAGTTGGTGCTTGGGCTTGTTCAGGACAGAGAAGCGTGGTGCCTGCATGTCCTGGTTCCAGATGGAAGCTTCTCTGCTTTAGCTCTCCCAAAGGGTCTCCTTTGTAGTCAAACCTTAAAGGAGGCATCATCCTGGCATAATCTTCTCCTGATCACCCCACTTCTGGTGGTTGCGGCAAAAAGAACCGCTTACTCAGCATGTTGGGAGTGTTTCATCTGGGTCAGGTTGGTCCCACGATGTCATGGCTGCCTGCCGTCTCAGGAGTGTATTAGGACACATATCTTTCCAGGAGATGAGTTCCCTCGCTTCTTTGGGCTAGAGATCTGTGTTGTTATGCCTTCAGCCAGTAACCTGCTATTTCCCTGACTATGGCATGCATACTCTTTACACACACACACACACACACACACACACACACACACACACACACACTAGCAAAAATAAACATTAGGCTGCTATCACATCTAAGTTGAACTGTGGCATGCTTGAGCAAACAATTGATGTGGCAACTGGATTTCAGCAAAACTCATCCCTCTGATTTTTGAGGCCTAAGGCAAAATCCTTTCCATGATTATTTTTGGGGTACATATTTTCTAACCCTCTCTAAGCACAACAACCTTCAGTTTCAGAAGTTGCTAACTTGGCAAAGAGGTACCTTTTAACGTGGTAATTCTCTTTATTTAGCAGGGGGAGAGTAAGTGACCCTATTCACCCCCAGCACAGTACCTCCAGTGACTGTTGCTGGTGTCTATCTTATGTTTTGTTTTAGAATGTGAGCCCTTTGGGGACAGGGAGCCATCTTTTTATTTATTTATTATTTCTCTGTGTAAACCACCCTGAGCCATTTTTGGAAGGGCGGTATAGAAATCGAATAAATAACAACAACAACCCCTTGTTATCAGACACCACTATGATAGCTGAAAATGTGGATGATCTGCTAGCTCTAGTAATGAAAGTCAAGGAACACAGTGACAAAATGGGTCTACTACTAAATGTAAAGAAGACTAAACTAATGACGACAGGTACAGCAACCAGCCTCAGAATTGACAATGAAAACATTGAAGGGGTGGACAGCTTCTGCCGTTTAGGATTGACTATCAACAGTAAAGGATCCAGCAGTCAAGAAATACGCCGCAGACTTAGCACCTGATAGGATTGCAATGAAGGCCTTGGAAAGGATATTTAGATGCTGTGATGTGTCTATACCTACAAAGATTAGAATTGTTCAGACAGTGGTTTTTCCAGGACACTCTATGGATATGAAAACTGGACTTTGAAGAAGCAAAACAGAAAACATATTGACGCTTTTGAACTTTGGAGCTGGAGAAGACTTTTGAGGATACCATGGACAGCCAGGAAAACAAACATATGGATCATAGAACAAATCATTCCAGAATTTTCACTCAAGGAACAAATGACCAGGCTCAAACTATCATACTTTGGACACATTATGCGAAAACCCAGCTCCCTGGATAAGTCCATAATGCTGGGAAAGGTGAAGGAAAGAGAAGAAGAGGACAACAAGCAGCAAGGTGGATGGACTCAATTATGACAGCAGTGAATGCACCACTGAGAGAACTTAAAGGCCAAGTGAAAGATAGATAGATAGATAGATTCTCTCCAGGATGATCTATCTATCTATCTATCTATCTATCTATCTATCTATCTATCTATCTATCTATCTATTACATTTTATATCCCGCTCTTCCTCCAAGGAGCCCAGAGCGGTGTACTGCATACTTAGGTTTCTCCTCACAACAACCCTGTGAAGTAGATTAGGGTGAGATTCTGTGTGGTTGCTAAGAGTCGACACCGACTTGACAACACTTAATCAATCAATCAAATCCCTTGTCAGGGAGTTTATGCATTCAAATCTTCTTATGTTGAAGTTGCCTCTGTTTTTTTTACATTTAAAAGCATTTAAGGGAGAGGGTCTTTAGGCAGGCTTGCTGCCATGGAGCCACTGGGCTTGCACGCAAACCTGGTGGTTCAACTTCTCACAAGTGAGCAAAACTGGGCTAGGAGAGCCTACCCCGGTTTTGCTCACTCATGAGAATCGCCTCAATATCTATCCTGCTTTACTATATTATACCCTTTGAACATGGCCTACAAAATTTGTGACCTCCAAAGCAGAATACAGCACATCTGCCAAATGTAGTAGCCCACAAAGGGTCCGTTACGCCATTTGTTTTTCTAATCATACAGGGACTTCAAAAATGGAAGGGGTCACACATTGTTCAAGCATGCCTTAAACCAAGGCTGTACAACTTTGGCCCTCCAGCTGCTGTTGGACTACAACTTCCATCATTCCCAGCCACAGTGGCCCATAGTGGAAGGGTGGGAGTTGTAGAGCAACATCTGCAGGTGGACTGAAGTTGTGCAGCCCTGCTTTAAGCTAATGGAGACAGTAGAGTGGACCTGGCTATAATAGTAGGTTCAAAGCAAAACAATCCTGTGGGCTGGCCAGAGGACATGTGGAAATCATTTTGTGTGACTTGGTGCATAGAAAGGTATCCAGTCTCAATTTGTGCCATATATCCATTCCTCCACTCCTATAATGCTACTTTCATTCATCATCTTGTCTTTAGTTTTTACAGAGCATTATCAAAGGGCTCATCATCAAAGGCCGTTAAGAGGCAACTTGAACAAACAGATAAGTTAAGCTTGATGAGTCACATCCACCTGAACTGAATGATGAGTATTGAAAGGGAGTTATGCCTTGACACTGAGTATTGTGTAAAAATCTTTGCTCCTTTCTAAAAAAGGCTGGGAGGGAAGTTCTTAAAAGAATAGATATTTTCATGTCTTCTGTAAATTTGATATCATGATCTTCCACAAAAAGAAGAAACCCTCAGCAACCTAGAAGATAAATTAATGGCAAAAGGGCACAGTAACAGGCAGATTTTAAGCCTCGAAATGGACAGAATTTCATTTTGAAAAGGTAACATTTTGATGCACTGGAATGTTTGCTCTTTAAATACATGCAACAACTTCTTTATATTAATGTGCCCCTGAGGAGATGAAATTGGCCACAATAAAAGATGGTCTGCAGTAAACAGGAAATATGCACCTTCTAAGACATTTAAACATGTATTGTAAAGAAAACTTCAGATACTTTTCTTCTTTAATGAAATGATAGGGTTTTTGCCAGCCTGGTAACACAAAAACACTTTTAATTATAGATGTATTCAAGCAGCTGCTCTAGCACAGCAGCTTTGCCAGTTTTCACTGCCACAGATGTCCTAGAGAACCAGCTGTGTTTGTTTAGCTTGAATTCAAGTTGTGTGTCATTGCTTATAATTGTGGTTATTTTAGCCTCCAACCTCTTTTGTTGCTTAACATCAAGGTTTTTCTGTTTTTATGGAGAAACGTGAAAATACCTTCGTCACTCTCTAGATAGCTTTTGACAAATCTGTTTTTGCTTGAAGCACTGTAATAGGAGTGTTAGAACCATTTCGAACATGAACCGGTCCACTGTGAACTGGGCTTCTTTGAGCAGTTTGATCATGAACCGCTTTGAACCAGTATGAATTGGTTCATTGAACCGACCGGCCTAGCTATTTGGTTCGACCAAACGGGCTCACGGACCCGTGGTTCAGTCTGAATTCTGACTGAACCACAGCAAACAGTCTGTTCACACTCATACACTGTGACACCATGAAGCAAATGAATTAATTTTGAAGTATAAGTCAGATCTCAGATATTACTCACAATTGACAGGGAAGAGCAACCATGAAGGAGAAAACAGAACTTATTCCAAATTATCTGTGTATTTTACTTTCACTGTATTGAGCATCCAAGCTGAGTACTCAGTATATTTTGGATGAAATTTCCTGAGCAGTAACCATCACCAATTTGGTTTTGTTGTCAACTTTGTTCTGATTTATGCGAATAGTGTATGTGCCAAATGTGGCCCACCACAAACTGAGGTTCAGAAAAATGACAAAAATTGAAGATGCAATACCCAGCAGTGCTAGTAGCAGTAGATTAGAAAACTGTGTGGTTGTGTGTGTGTGTGTGTGTGTGTGTGTGTGTGGTTGTGTGTGTGTGTGTTGGTCACCAGGGATGGAGGGAAACATGGTCCAGGAGCTCAGAAAGTATTTTTTGATAGATCCGACCTAGTAAGGAAGTGCAACTTCCCTCCTCCATTAACGTGTCATCATGGAAATAAATTATGCCATGGCAGTCCAAATGGTCTGAATTCCTCCTGCAAGCTCATTATTTTCAGGTCAATAATGCCATCTGAGGATTCTTGGAATAAAAGATTTTTGTTCTTTAAGAAGTCACAAAACCATTACTAATTGATGAGGAGACCAGCTCAGACTGCTTATCATTTACTAGTCAAAAATAATATGACTCTAAAAGCCCATTTCACATTTTTTGTTTGTCCTGCCCAATTTACAAGTATGATTTGATGATTTTGTGCAAAACAAGGTAAGAAACATTTTTCCTGATAACATATATACAAAAAGATGAAGAGGTGCCTTATGCTGGCTATTTTAAAAATCCTTCCTACAAAATGGAGTAATACCTTATTCTCAACTATTTGATAGCTAAATTGATAAATGCAAATAGGCTTGATTAATTTCTATAGCTGTCAGCCTGATCACAAAACTTTATTATTTAGTGAGTTTACTTGATTAGATTTTTATGCTTTTTTAAAAGCATAATTTATTTGTTATAAAAATAGTCAAGGTAGCTTTCACTTATAAAATACTTGTATTATAACAAAGCTGATGAAGCTGTTTTTCTAAATCCTTGTCAGTCGGGTTTCAGGCCACGGCATAGTACGGAAACGGCATTGGTCACTCTGGTTGTTGATTTGTATCGTGACCTTGATGAGGGTAGCGCCCCTCTCTTGGTCCTTTCAGATCTCTCTCTGGCTTTCAGTACCATCAACCAAGGTATCTTTCTGGAGCACCTGCGCGGGTTGGGTATTGGGGTCACTGATTTGCAGTAGTTCCGTTCCTTCCTTAGTGGATGCTTTCAGTCAGTGGGGCTATTCCCATGATCACCCAAAAGCAGGCTAAGGGAGCCCATCCCGGTTTTGGGCGATCGTGTGCTGCAACAGGAGCTGCATGGCTCCCAGCAGCTAGCCATGATAAATCCTCCTCCCCTTAAATGAGGTTAACAGAGCGAGCAGCCTCCCAGGCTCGGGGGTCTCTCCAGGATGCCCCACATGCTTGCCTCCCGATCCCCACAGCCCCCACCAGCTCTGTGACAGAGCTGGCAGCCGTGTGGGTGGCCGATCTGGCCACCCAACTACAAGCAGCTGCTCGTCTGCGGGGAGAGCGGGCTTATCAGAACCCCATCAGGCGCTTCGCAAATGTCTTGTGAAGCACCTCAGTGTGTATTGGTGGCGAGTGCTCTGCCCTGTGGCTACTCCTTTGTGGGGTGCCTCAGGGCTCAGTTCTCCCACGCATTCTTTTTAACATCTATTTGAAACCACTGGGACAGGTCATCTGTTGGTTTGGGGTGAGATTCTATCAATATGCCGATGATATTCAGCTGTATATTGACACCCCAGGCCACTCCGGAGATGCCATTTCTGTGCTTGCCCAGTGTCTGGAGGCTGTCGGGCTGGATGGGCCAAAACAAGCTCAGACTTAATCCCTCCAAGACTGAGTTGCTTTTGCTTACTCCTCAATCTGGCCAATTGTTGAGTCTGAGTCTCTCCCTGGATGGGGTTGCGCTGCCCCTGAGGGAGGTGGTCCGCGACTTGGGGGTCCTCTTGGACTTGCAGCTCCTGCTTGAACAGCAGGTGGAGGCTGGGGCCAGAGGTGCCTTTGACCAGCTTCATCTGGTCCCCCAATTGTGGCCCTATCTCGACTGGCAGGCCCTGACAATGGTCACTCATGCCCTCGTCATATCTTGTTTGGATTACTGTAATGCACTCTGCCTGGGGTTGCCTTTGAAGATGACCTGGAAGCTTCAGTTGGTCCAGAATACGGTGGCCCACCTGCTTATGGGCGCTTGGAGATACAATAGTGTGACACCTCTCTTGAGGCCACTGCACTGGTTCTCTGCTTCTGGGTCCAATTCAGAGTGCTGGTTCTCACCTTTAAAACCCTTCAGGGCTTAGCACCTGTTTACCTTTAGGACCACCTCTCCTGGCCAATCCTGTCCCATCCTGTGAGATCTTCTCAGGTTGCCCTTCTTTTGGTCACTGGTCTCAGAGAGGTCCATAGTACTAGGGCCTGTGGAAGGGCTTTCTCTGTTGCTGCTCCTTCACTTTGGAATCCTCTTTCTCCGCAGATTTGGTCTCCCTTTCAGCCTTTAAAAACTTATTGAAGACATTCCTTTTTTGCCAGGCATTTGCCTTTTACATCTTCTTCTTCTTCTTCTTTTTTTAATAAATCTCGGATTCTGTTCTTGTTTTGTACACTGCCCTCAGTCTGTGGATTGGGCAATATATTAAATCTATAAACAAACAAACAAACAAACAAACAAACACTAATTGCAACCATAACAATACACAAAATGAAACATATGGATCAGTGCCCTGATGAAAGAAACAATGTCTAGAATATCTTCAAACATGAACCAAAGTAGAGTAATGCTGCATTTAGGACCAAACAAAAGTAACAAGTACTACATAGCAAACATTCAGGGTCCTACAGAATTCTTCATAAGGCAGTTGGTAAGCAAAATAACCTAGGAGAGAGGGAGTGGTATATTGTAGGAGCCATAGCACGTAGCAGTCTGCAGTTTGTAAACTCTAAAGATGGAGTTTAGAGGTGTGTGTGTGTGTGTGTGTGTGAGAGAGAGAGAGAGGGAAACATAGGTTGGCCTCTACTGACTTTCAGCCTAATGCAACACCTAAAATGTATCTCTTGCTTTGATAATATAAAGTCCCTCATATTTCTCTATTTTTTCCTGATTTCTGTCTTGGAAGGAATCTGAATTTCAAGTTAGTGCTTGAAACTGAACTTCCAGACTTTGGCCAACATCCATGCCAAGGAAGTGTGCATGTAGTGATGCTGCACAGGTGTGCCAGGGAAAGGGCAATTTCCATTCATTTTTCCCTTTCCTCTAAAGTCAACTATCGACTCCCGCAAATGACATGAATCGTGCAGCCCTCAGGGACATATTTGCAGACTCATTGTTGTGACAGAATGTGGGGCAGGGGCGTAACAAGGCTGGAATGGGCCCAGAGACAAAATTTTAAAATGGGCCCCTCGCGGATACACACACACACACTTCACATGTGAATTGCCTCTGGGGGGGGGCCTCGAGGCGTGGGGGCCCCCAGGCAGCCACCTCCCCTTGCCTAATAGTAGTTACGCCCCTGATGGGGGGTTTCTCTTATTTTAGAATTACACTTAGAAAATATTTGTATTGATGTTTGTGGTAAGGTATAAGGTTATACAGGAGGTTTTACTGTATACTGAATGTAGTAGAGGTTGCAAAAGCACTGTGGTGATTGTGCAGTGGGGATTCCATATGCAGATTGGAAGAAGTGTCATAGTGACATCTATGATGTCAATTCCCACATGAAGATAGGATTGTTGTGCAAAGACAACACAGCTATCCTGAGATGCTTGAGGGCTCAGGTTGAGTACTGAAAGCTTCCTCAATGATGGCAGCGACTGATTATCTAGCTATAAACATCGCAAAACCTCATGGTGAGGCGTCACAATCATCTGCTACAGAGGGAAGTAGAAATTGATAAAAATTGGTCCTCCCTGTAACACATGCTGCATATTCACTGCACCAGCACCTTGCTCGTCTGGATGTTCGTCTTTGTATTCCAAAATATAGGAGGTTGCTTCTTTTGTCTAAGCAGCCACTTGCCTGCAGAAGAATTGGCATAGGCCTTGACTGAACTCTGTTTCCCCCTCCTGTCCTCAATGTATGTGCATTACAGCATGTCTAACCATTACCAGCAAATGCAAAACTCATATGTACCTCCTATATTGGCCCTCCGGCCCTCCTTACTTGGTGCCTATTGATCTCTGTGTTTAAAGTAAGCAAAGATTACCGTACATATGCAACAGGGGCAAATGTGCTGACTAGATGCCTCTTTTAGGGTATACTTGTGCTTCTTCACAGTAATGAGAAAGAAAATCTTCTGCAAAGAAATAAATGGCGAGACTTTGGAAGAATTCTACCTTTTTATTATGTATTTCCAGAGCCTGTGAATATAAGTCCCACCTGAAGTTTACTGAAATCCATCAAATCGAGTTTTACTTGGACAGTCCTCTTTCTTTTCCTCACACACTACAGTAGAATTTCACAGCCTTTTAAATGCGTCCATAAGTCTAAATCTGAGTGCTGGTGCTTTGAGAGGGTTGTGACATTCAAACAACAAATTAGCTGTTTAATTGTTGTCACTGCTTGTTCTGCTCTCAGTATATTGCCACAAAGAAACCTCCAACCCCCGTGTTCTGTTGTAAAACCAATTTAGAATTTATTATACAACAAATCAAGAAGTGACAACTTGGAGTTCAAATAAATTAATTCTGCCTTCTCTCTATAATGTAGACGAGCAATTACATGTGCACAGGTGGCTGGTGGGCGAGGAAGAGGGGGCGGGTCATTGGAACTTGGCAATAGATTCCAATGCTCCGATAACAGAATTTCTACAGTTCTGTATTATGAGAACGAACATGTTTACTGGGCTGAAAACACTTACACTGTGACAATAGTATTATTTTGAGTTTCGCAGCATTGCACAGACTAATATATAATGAGGTGTGCTTTTGTTATCCTTTTTGGTTTTCATGAGGGCTGTTCAGTTTCATCTACTGCTCAAGGATAGGCCCACTGCTTCAGACCTACCAAGGTTTTTTATCCCCTTGGGGAAAACCTATCCCCCACTACTCCTATAATTTGTAGCAGATAGATGATTACCTCCTGACTGTACTTTGGAGTTATGTGGGTGATACCTGTAAAATATACCTAGTAAATGATATTGTTATAGTTCAGGGATTCTCAGCGTTGGGTCTCCAGATGTTATTGGACTTCAACTCCCATAATCCCCAGCCCCAGTGGCCTTAGGTTAGGGATTATGGGAGTTGAAGTCCAATAACATCTGGGGACCCAACGTTGAGAATCCCTGCTATAGCTGACATGAGCCATGCCATTTTGGACTCTCTAACACTGAGCCAGAGACTTCTGCCATGACCTGATTTCCTAATCAGCACGTAGAGGGCATCTGGCCAGTGTGTTGTCAGCATTCACGCACATTCCTTTCCTTTCACACACTCATATCACTTTTGTATCTTGAAACTAGTAACAATAATAAAAGACTTGGGCCTCCCTTGTTCTTCCTGTGACCAGGAGTGGGGATGTTTCCTTTATGTTCCTTAATGTTCCCCTGATGTCTCCTTGATGTTTCTTGGTGTTCCCTGGATTTAGAATAACTATGTAGACCATTTGAGTGTAGGGCAATAACAATGTCAGCTATTGTGATTGAAAGAAACCATGGATGCTTGGTATTGTGATGGATCACCAGACTATCTTCCTGACACTTGATTTGCTGAAGGTGTGAAACTTGTAACCATTTTGTATATAAACTTGGGGCAGACTCCATTTTGGGCTGCTCTGTCTTTGTTGGAAACTTACTTCCCAGAGCCACGCGTTCTTTTACTCTGCAGAGGCAAATAAAGCTTTTGAACCATTTTCCTCTTGGTGAGTATAATTGGGCATATTGTGTACCAGGTAACACCCGGATATACCGATATCATGGGCTGGGTAAAAACCTGGATATAATTGGAAAAGCCTGTGTACTGCCTGCCCATTATATAAAGCAGATAATCCAGTCTCTATTATTATTGGAATATTCAGAGGTTCTTTCCCATTAACCCAGCTTCAACTCAATTCAACTCTAATACACACAGACAATAGGTTGGGTTTTTATTTATATCACCTTTTTGAAAAATGGTTTCAAAAATATTTTCTGTAGTATATTTTCCCTAGTATAATCAGAAATCGACTGAGATCCACAAAGCTACTTTAGACATGCCCAAGCCCCAGTGGGATTTTTCAGTTTCCCTTCCCTTTGAACAACTGACCTCCCCCTACCACGACAGCCAAATCGTAAATTGCTTTTGAAAGTCCACTCCGTTTCAAAAGCAGTTTGCTTTGCAGCATTGGAGGTTGCCGTTTGAGAAACACCAGCTCAGAACTCCCTAGTTTGTGTAGTTTTTGTTGTACATAACACGTGGTGCTTTTTAAAAAAATTAAAACAAAGGCTTGGCATATAAGTTTCCTTCTGCAGTGCAAATTTCTCTCCCTTTTGTTATTTTCAGCATATTGGGGGAGTTGAAAGTTTGTTTGCATTCCCCAAGAGACACATTTAATGTTTCAGTGTGTCTTTGGCAGCAGTGAGCACATAAAGTATTATTTATTGCATTTACATTTTTTCCATGGAACTCAATGTGGAATACATAAGGTTTTCCAGGTGGTCTCCCATCTAGGCAGTGACTAGATCCAGACCTGTTTAACGCAAGCAAAGTTACTATATCATATGCCTTCAGATCATACCCCTGTATGAATACAAGCAGTTATAGCAGATGATTTGCCTATATGTGTGCTGATGAATTGGTCTTAGTTATCAGATTCTGACATGATCTACTTAAGAGACAATTCTTATGATACAATTTGCAGGCATGGTTTACCAGTATGATTTAAATACAATTTACCAATTTTATGTGAATCACCATACTGTGAAAAAGAGATGAGATATATTGTCTGAATATTATCTTTCATAGACAGAAGATTCATGAGTTATTGCAATGGTTCTAGATTATTAGATTTTCTAGATATTTTTTTCTAAAGCTAAAGTAAATATAAACTCAAATTCATGTTGGAGCATCATAATGCAGAAGCTTTATGCTTTAGGTTTTGGAGTTTTTATTTGTATTTTAAATTGTTTTATTTGAGTTGGTGTTTTTATGTTTTTATTTTTTTATATTTTGGATTGTGAACCACCCATGGACTTTTTTGTGTGGGGCGGTATAGAAATAAGGGAAATAAATACGCATTCTTAAACTAGCACAGCCAAGCAGAAGAAATTCGTACAGGGGAAGAGAATGCTACGGTACAAGTCGGAATGGGAAAGATCAACTCAAATGTATGTTTGGCCAATTGGAATGTAATGAGTTCAAGCAAGATTTTATGAATTACACTTCATTCATTCATTCATTTACATTTATATCCCGCTCTTCCACCAAGGAGCCCAGAGCGGTGTAGTACATACTTAAGTTTCTCCTCAGAACAACCCTGTGAAGTAGGTTAGGCTGAGAGAGAAGTGACTGGCTCAGAGTCACCCAGCAAGTATCATGGCTGAATGGGGATTTGAACTTGGGTCTCCCCGGTCCTAGTCCAGCTGGACTGTCCTCTAGGCACCTGAAGGAAGCAACTTGAAATAAACTTTGAAGATTTAAGATGGACAGGTGAGGTGTGGAGAGGCATTAAGGTCCAGAGAGCTGAAAATGGATAAATATGCCTTTCTTTATAATATGACCAAAGAGAAAACAAGGCAATGTGGATTAGTTAATCTTTCTGTATGTTCCTTTTGTTGGGAGTTCCTGCCCCCGGCACCAACAAACCCCCCACTGGTTGAAGCTGGAGACCCAGGAACTCAGCCCTGATGCAACGCCTTGAGGTGCACACTCTGAGTTCCCGGTGAACTGAAAGCTACAAGAAGGTCAGACTAGAAGTGACTTAGCACTGTAGTGCACACCTAGCAGAGTGTGCTGATCAGGCCATGTCACTCAGAGTGCTACAGGGGGTACTGAGTGGAGGAAGTTTCCTAGGGGCAGGTGGAAGGATCATGGAGATGCAGGCAGTGAGGGAAAGGATATTTAAGCAGAGAAGGTATGAGGATGAAGAGGATGGTGGCAAGGGCTGGTGGACTCTTGGAGCAGCCAGCCTGCTAGGAGGAGGGTGACTACTTTGATGAAAATTCCCTCTCCTCCACTACTGAGGCCTTGGAGGAAATAAGCAGGCTTAAGGGAGGCCTGAGCATCCACTGGCCACACACCCCCAACACCTTTCATTTTTTACATTAAAATGTTGTACAATTTACAGAATATTGGCATAAAACTCCAATTAAAAACTACAAAGAGAAGGGGGTTGTCAAGTATCTGGCAGGCCACCAGACATTGTTGTTTGAATGTTTTAGGCTTCATTGGCCCCAAATTTTGCAAACCTTTTCTGACATAAGATGTAGCATTTGTTGAACATGGACTATTTTTCTGCAACCATATAATTCAAATATTTCTGTTTGTGCTCGAGAGTAATTTTTGGATTCTCTTTGGAATCCCCCCCCACACACACACACAGAGTGCAGTTTTGTATTTGCCAGATAATGCCTTCTCATTATTCATAATTTTCAGCATATAATTCTAGAAAGATGCTTTGGTTACATTGGTTGGAGTATAACTGGTTAAAAAAAAGCTCAATGGGAAAGGAGAGGTATATAGTCTTGTGAACTTGATCGTTTCTTTGAAAGAGAATGAGCTTGTAACTTCTCTGTTCTCTATCAGCTCCAACAGTGAACCATGAAATAAAGGCATAAAGAGATGAGTTGCTCAGTATGCATGACTTGGTCTTAAGCAAATGTCTTTTATCTATTAGAAATGGAAGAAAAAAGGCTATTGGCTGGCAGACTGAAAAGCTTCTTTTGACACAACACTGTATCATGTTTGTGAAGCATTCAAGAAAGTGTCCTTTCCTTTTGTATTTCGTTTTAGGATGTGTTTCTGAAGCATACACAATCTTTTTTTTTTCCAGCTGACTTTCATCTGTTTATGATATTACTCTGCTGACTTTCCTCGCTGATCAGTTATATCCAAAAAGTAAAAGGTCACAGAATCACAGAGTCAAGTCATCAAAGAAATAATGAAGTGGAAAATTACAAAAATGCTTTTAATCTCAGCCTTTGGAGAGCAAGCTGAAAACATGTTATACAAGGAGGACAATTCTAGTGTAAATAGTACTGTAGAGAAGTACAGATGTTCCGATAAATATATAGTTGTGAGGTGACCTGGCACTTTGTCCTGATTAGGGGTGTGCACAGACTGCATGCGGTGGTTTGGTCCAAATTCGCTCCGCGAACCGGTTCATCAGACCAACCGGCTGGGCAAGTAGAACTGACAAACTGGCTCAAACTGGTTCTGAGTGGTTTGCGATCGAGCCTCTTGAATTGCCCAGTTCATGGTGGACCTGTTCGACTGCAAACTGGTCCATGCACACCCCTAATCCTGATAGTTGTAGGCCGTTGGGAGTCATCAGTGCTTCTTTTCTGATGGTCAGGGTGCCCCAAAGCCTTATACTTTTGTCTAGTTTTGTCTAGTCCCATTTGACTCTTAATGCTAATTGTCAAGGCCTATTAGCCAAAGTGTAATACTTCAAATGTAGTAAATGTAGTAAAAAAAAATTTTTTAAAATTTAAATCTTAATATTTTTCCTTGGTGATGTGGGGGTTCCAGTTGGATATTATGTCAGACATTATAACACCTCAGACAAGATAACTGGATAAGAAGAGACTGGCAAACTTTAGTTATGGTCAAGCTAGTCCTGTTGAAGAGGTTATAGCAGAATAAGCACACAAAATTTCTCAAATTTTGATAATTGCTTATTTACTATACGAGAATTGAAAACTATGAAAGCATCATGATGGACAACTCGTTGAAAGTGTCAGCTCAATGCATGGTAGCTGTGAAAAAGGCAAATTCATGCTAGAGATCATTAGGAAGGGGATTAAAAATAAAAATGCTAATATTATAACAGCTTTATACAAATCTGTGGTGTGGCCACATTTGGAGTACTGCATACAGTTCTGGTTGCCATATCTTAAGAAGGACATTGTAGAACTGGAAAAGGTGCAGAAGAGGGCAACCAAGATGATCCAAGGGGCCTGGAGCACCTTCCTTATGAGGCAAGGCGACAGCATCTGGGCCTTTTTATTTGGAAAAGAGGCGACTAAGGGGAGTCATAACAGAAGTGTATAAATTATGCAAGGAGTAGAGAGAGTGTGTACAGAGAGAATCCCACCCCGTCCCCAACACAAGAAACAGGATTCATCCCATGAAACTGAAGGATGGGAAATTTAGGACCAACAAATGTAGGTACTTTTCCACATAGCGCATAATAAATTTATGGAATTCTCTGCCATGGGATGTGGTGATGACCACTAGCTTGGATGGCTTTAAAAGGAGCTTAGACAAATTCATAGCCTCCAGGCTCAGAGGAAAAATGCCTCTAAATACCACTTGCAGGGGAGCAACAGCTACGAACATAGGAAGCTGCCATATACTGAGTAAGACCATAGGTCCATCTAGCTCAATATTCTCTACCCAGACTGGCAGAGGATTCTACAAGGTTGCAGGCAGGAATCTCTCTCAGCCCTATCGTGTAGATGCCAGGGAGGGAACTTGGTATCTTCTCTTCCCAAAGTGGCCCCATCCCCTGAAGGAAATATCTTACAGTGCTCACACATCAAGTCTCCCATTGATATGCAACAAGGGCAGACCCTGCTTAGTTAAGGGGACAAGTCATGCTTGCTACCACAAGACCAGCTCTCCTCTATCCATGCCCTCACCTCTTGCCTGTGGGCTTCTCGGAGCATTTGGTGGGCCACTTTGTGAAACTAGATGCTAGACTAGATAGGCCTTGGGTCTGATCCAGCAGGGCTGTTCTTATGTTCATCAGACAGGAAATATTGTGTAACAGTTATTTTCAAGTATTCTTTTAATTTGGGATTTTCTGTATTTGGCCCTAAAAGGCATTATAGATACACACACACACACACACACACGCCTTTTAGAGGCGTACACACACACAGAGACAGATTTTTATGATGTATGGTACATCTGTAAACAAAAACAAGTTGTTCTAGTAAGAACTAATCTGCCTACTTTCCTTTTACTATCCCTACAACTGGACTAAGTTTGGTTCAAATCGGTTAGGTGGTCTACAAATACCTCTTGCACCTCAAACATTCACATGTCTAGAAATCGAATGAATGAATGAATAAATAAATGTCCTCCATCTTGTACTGGGTGGATGACATCATTACAAACTACACCATTGAGCTGTCCCTGTGTGTCACTCATTACAACTATACCAAATTTGGTTCAAATCGGTTAGATGGTCCACAGATTAGCCCACTCAAATGTCAGAAAGGTCCACCATCTTGAATCAGGGTGTATGACATCATCACAGATTACACCATTGAGGTGTCTGTATGTGCCCCTACAGCTGTAGCAAATTTGGTTCAAATTGTTTAGGCAGTTCACAAGTTAACCCACTTGCGCCTCAAACGTTTATGCATTCGCCATCTTGAATCGGGGTGGATGACATCTTCACAAACTATGCGATTGAGGTGTCCCTGTGTGTCACTCACTACAAGTGTACCTAAATTGGTTCAAATTGGTTAGACAGTCTATAGGTTAGCCCACTTGGGCCTCAAAAGTTTACGTGTCCGCCATCTTGAATTGGGGTGGATGATATCATCACAAACTATGCCATTGAGGTGTCCCTACAGCTGTACCCGATTTATTTCATATTGGTCCAGGTGAAGTTGATGGCGGGGTGGGGGCTGGGGACAGACACACAAACACATGCACCGAATGCCAGATGATCTCATAAGCCTACTGGAAAGTAGGCTAAAAAATTTAACACCTTTCAGGCCACCCCTGCTGATGTCAGCTACCACTATGTCTTCAATTTTCCATTGCAGTTGTTTTGATGTACACCGTGATGGCAGCAGATTGCTGATGTTTCTGCGTTTTTCTTTCATTAAATTCATAATAGCATAAACTTTGAATAACTATCCTGCGGGATAGTTAAGCCTGCTAATAATATTTAGCCTCATAATCAGCTGAGGGACTCATTTTTCAAGCAAGGGAGAAGCATTCCAGGCCAAATGAGAATCTAAAAGCGCCACTTATTACAGAATGCCCCGTCTGTTTGATTTTTCATATTCCAGCAAATCCTCCATTGGTATGATGCAATCACCTTGACAACAGTATTGTCTCAGCAGGAAACCTTGCACTTAATTTTATTTTGACAATATAATGCGTGTCCATGGTTTGACGTCATTTTGTTAAATGCCAGCACCGTTATCTTGTCATAGATTGATATTGGTAACGTAGTGAGATTTACATAAGAGCACTTAATCCTGGTAGGGTGAAGCTTCTGCCCTTATTACAAAAGATGACATAAGACTGATAGATTGAATTGGTGCTATTTGGTTTTCTGTATCCAACACAAAATATGCTAGCACATTCCAGCATTAAAATAAATGGCTATATCATGATCCTGCCAGCACAGTCAGCTTGTTCCACAAATAAGTAAAGATAGAGTATTTGGGATATAAACAGATTTAGTTTAGTAAGTTATCTTGATATGTATGTTTTAATTCTGCTTAATCAGCTTAGTTTCAAATATTAGTCTGTGGATCAGACTGTTGATGTGTGCTGAGAGCCAATGTCAGCTCCTGAATACTGAGTTGCACTTGGACCTGGGGGGTCTAGGTTGAAATCCTCACTCAGCCATGAAACTTACTGAATGACCTTGGGTCGTTTACACCTTCACAGCCTAACCTACCTGCAGATAAATGAGTGTATGATTAGGCAAAGTGTATGCCGTGTACGTTGACATGAGCTCCTTGGAGGAATGGTAGGATACCAATATGATGAACTAGATGATACCTGTCCAAATAATGAATAATGGAGTGAAAGAGAGAGGTCTGTGAATGCACGATGCTTCTTCTCTTCTGATAGCTAACACTGCACATAGCAGACAGTGAAGCGATCCTTACGATGGCTCAAGAGGCTACTGCATTCTGTGGGGAGGAAGCCCGAAAGCACTTACTTCCCTGCAGGCGATCACTGTCTCCTCTCTGGGCAGCCGGATCGGCCGCCCACATGGCTGCCGGCTCTGTCATGGAAATGGTGGGGGCTGTGCGGATCGGGGGCCACGCAGCCCCTGGAAGTTCCAGGATGCCCTGCGTGGGTGCACGGGACATCCTGGAGAGTGAGTGCACGGGGCATCCTGCTTGCAGCCACCCAGTCGGGGAACATAGGAACATATATAGGAATATAGGAAGCTGCCATATACTGAGTCGAACCATTGGTCTATCTAGTTCAGTTTTGTCTTCACAGACTGGCAGTGGCTTCTCCAAGGTTGCAGGCAGGAATCTCTCTCAGCCCTCTCTTGGAGAAGCCAGAGAGGGAACTTGGAACCTTCTGCTCTTCCCAGAGCGCCTCTATCCCCTGAGGGGAATATCTTACAGTGCTCATACTTCTGGTCTCCCATTCATATGCAACCAGTGTGGACCCTGCTTAGCTAAGGGGACGAGTCATGCTTCCTACCACAAGACCAGGTCTCCTCTCTGCGCCGTGGCAACACACGAGCAATGAAATGAGGTTAACAGAACGCTCGTTCTCATAACCTCATTTATAGAGAGGGTGCTTTAGGTGGGTTGCCGCCTTGGGAACACCGGGCTCGCCCATAAGCCCGGTGGTTCCCACAATCCACGGAAAGTGGGCTGAGCTCTCTTAGCCCGCTTTTCGTGGATCGTGGGAATAGCCTCAGTGAGTTATATGGTTTGAAAAAGGTTTATTCATGTGGAGAAGGCTATTCACTATGTAGGAATACATGTAGGCAGACAGTGATCCAGAGAACCACAAATGCATAGCCTGGATATATGCATTGCCAAGGCCTTGGGCCAGTTTTCATATTTCATTTAGTTCAGTGTTTCTTAACCTGTGGTACTCCAGATGTTGCAGAACTGCAACTCCCATCATCCCCAACTACAATTTATTGTGGCTGGGGATGATAGGTGTTGTTGTTCAGCAACATCTGGAGTATCACAGATTGAGAACCCCTGAGCTAGGCAATCATAAATATTCATGTTTGTATCGAAGCACTAAGTTGAAATCAATGAATGTGGCCACTTTAAGGTCATCAGGAGTGGCCCATCTCCAGCTGCCAACAGCTCGCCTGGCAACAACTATGGATTGGGCCTTCTCTAGGGTTCTGGAAAGCTCTCCCTATGGTGATTAGAGGCTTAAGAGTTTTGCTTTGTTTGCTTCGTTCTTTTTCCCTTCAGAGACATTCTGATTCTTGACTGTGGGAGAGGGAAATGGGAGCATGCTAGCCAGCCATGCCCCCCGCATTGGTGCATCCAGTGATGCGTCCATCAATGGCCACACCCTCCCAGAAGTCACAGTGTTCAGTGTTTGTCTGCAGATGGCAGCATCAAACACAGGGGGGCTATTTTTACGATCACAAAAATCGGGCTAGGAAAATCCTAGCCCGGTTTTTGTGATCGTTAGAACCACCGGGCTCGCAGCCAAGCCCGGTGGTTCCGGAGCGGTTAACCCGCTCCTGTAGCCCACCTCTTAGCCTGGGTTTGTGGAGCGAGTGCTCCGCAAACCCGGGCTAACTGCTTGTGAGTAGCTGCGCCGCACCGTGGCTATTTGTGAGTAGACCCCTGGCCAGGAAGCTTAAATGCAGCCTCCTGGCTCGGGGGTCTCCCCAGTATGCCCTGCGCACTTGTGCAGGGCATACTGGGGCTTCCGGGGGCCCCACGGCCCCCGAGCTCCCCAGCCCCCACCGGCTCCGTCTCGAAGCCAGGAATCATGTTGGCGGCCGATCCGGCCGCCCAGGGCTCTCCCCCCGCAGTTTTGACAAAACCAGGTCTCACGGATTGTGAGACCCGGCTCAGGGAGTGTTTCTCACCCAGTGTAGAAACTTGCTCCCCGGTTTGGTACTGAAGAGGTTGAATATTGATTGTATTTGTTTACTGACAACTGCTTACCCTGAATCTTTTGTTTGGATGTTGCAGTATGTTTTGAGCATAACATTTTGCCATGCAGTGACCACAATTCATTGAACTGAACAGGGTGCCTTGATATGAATAGGAACATGTGTGGTTGTCTAGATGAAGCATGAGAACTGACCTAAGGCTATGGAATAATGCAGACTGTTCATTGTGTGGTTTGTAGTTATCCTGATCACTATCAGTTTGTCTGTATCCTATTCTTTGAAAAGCACTCTGAACCCTGATCGTCACTTTGATTGGCAGCAACTTGGGATCTGGATTGCTCGTTTCCCAGCAAAGATGCTCCCAGACTTCTAGAGGGTGTTGTATATTCTGCATACTGAGATGTGCATATGAATAGGATAAGTCTCAAACTGTGTACTATTAATTCAGCCTGTATCAGGAAAGCATTTTCATCAAGTTACCAGGTTTTGCAAGTCATTCAAGTGACGGCTTAAGACATGTTCCACTGTAATTTTTTCAAACACAAATAATGTACTGACATCAATCTTTTTTAAAAGGGCATAATATGTTGTATAATTGTGACATAAATGTTTTACCATGGTTAAAAATTGAACTCCAGAAATGTAAGCAAACCAAATACAAAAATGTAATTATTATAATGATATAGTGGCTGGATCTCCTTCTTCCCAGTTTCTTAAAGCTCACCTGACAAGAAGAAAAATTAAATTGTCAATAATGAGAATTTTTCTTTTTGAAACATCCCATTTCTTGACAGTTGACATGTACTTTTTTACAGTGTGAAAAGTTTCGGCAACAATTTACATTAGTTTCTGAAGGTTCCCTTTTAACGTCTAATAATAGGACATTTCATCTAGATGTATTCGGAGATGGTTGCATTTGTATTTTTCTTTTTCTTTTTTCTTTTTGTCTTTCAGTCTGTCTATCTCCCTCCCACTCACCCACCCACCCACATTCCATTTCAAATTGAGGAAAAGCAAAGTCAAGGAATACATATTCTACTTTTCTCACAGTACATAGCCTTGCACTGTCAAAAATGTCACAGGTTAATGGTACAGCTGAGCTCCATTTATCTTTTTCTGACAGCTCAACCAACCTAACGCAATCGAACAACAACATCCCTCCCCAGCCAGGTGACATTTCTAGCCTTTGTTCTCTTAATTTGAAGCTTCTTGGAGCATTTGCAGTGATATTAAAGGGAGTGTCTGTTCTGTTTGGTTTTTGTAATCCTTTCTTGTTAGGCATAATTATGCTTAGAAGGGATGGAGGGAAAGGAATGGACTGGCAGAAGCGGGAGAATGATTCTGCTGCACATGGTTCAGCATGAGTCATCATCATTTTTGAAATGGGAGGTTTGTTAACCAGAAATTACAGGGTTACCATGAAAAATGACAGTTATGTATTTTTAATTTCCAGTCCTTTCTATTATGCTTCTTTAATTATTCATTCAAGCTAAAAGGCTAATATGCGGTAGAGCTCAGGCCAATTTTATCTTGCAGACTGATAGGATTTCTAATCAGGACTGTCTCAGTCAGATGGTAAATGAGTTACAAAGGACTCTGGCACTGAATTTCTTCCATAGACATCATGTACTTAAAAGGCCCCTAAATATGTTGTGGCATTTGCCACAGTCTAAGGCAGCTGATGCATTGAGCACTGGTGGTTTTATCTCTGGATCCATTTGTAAAGGCAAGATGCCTTCCCAAGCCTTTGACGATCTCACCTTTTCCCAGACTGTTAACAGTTTCAAATATATATGTATATATATGAGTGGCTGGGATCCACAGAGCTGCTTTTGATTCATGTTAGCAATAGCAATAGCACTTACATTTATATACCGCTCTATAGCCGGAGCTCTCTAAGCGGTTTACAATGATTTAGCATATTGCCCCCAACATTCTGGGTACTCATTTTACCGACCTCGGAAGGATGGAAGGCTGAGTCAACCTTGAGCCCCTGGTCAGGATTGAACTTGTAACCTTCTGGTTACAGGGCGGCAGTTTTACCACTGCGCCACCAGGGGCTCATGTTAGAGATTTTTATGTCAGAACTCCCTTCTCTCAATTAGGAAAAAGAGCTTTCAGAATGTTTAGACTCTTTTATCGTTGTCCAGCTGATTTCTGCCCTTCAGAGGGACCCAAGAAGAAACACAGACAGTACTAAAAATCAAGAATATTTATTCTCACCCAATTTCTTGACAATTGCAGAAGGCAGCAATAAAGTGCTGCTCTCAGGATGCAGGTAGCGCGCTCTAATCATAAATTCAGAATGGAAATATATTCAGAAACGTAGCTGTTCTGGGCCGGAAGCTTGCTTGTCTGGTTTTCCCCCTGCTTCTTTCTTCTCTGCCTCTGACTTACTACCCTACCCTTAAATCCTGTCTTGACATCACCCCCTCAAATTTGTCCCCTTGTTTGTTTTAACATTGATTGGCCAGATTAATTTAGCATACTATTGACAGTAATTGGTCAATTGGTCTTGGACCATGATTTATGTAGAATTTACACAATTTGATACAGGTGTATTTGTATTTTCCATATATCTTGGACTTTCGTTTGTAATCTACTTCAAAAGATGTATCATAAGAGAACCAGACAGGGACCTTTGTGATTATGCCCATCCTGTCAATATCTCATCATATCCTCTCAATTTCTTTGATGTATTTATTTTGTATGTTATTTTATTTTGTATGTTATCCTATATAATAAAAGGCTAAGTGAGTGGCCGTGGCTTTGGAATGTTGGGGATCTGCGTCCCTGCCTCCCTGGGCTGTTCTGGGCCTGCGCAAAGCGCAGGCCCAGAAGAGCCCAAGGGACACAGGACTGCAGACACCAGTGTCCCACAGCCACGGGCGGCCATTAGCCGGTGTGTGGCGGCGGGGGAAAGTGGCCGAGGCGACGGCGGAGCCGCCGCCTCGGCCATGAGCTGCGGCACAGCGAGAGGAGGCCGAGGCAACCAGAAGCGGCCGCCCTGAAAAAGGCGAGGGCAATGGCGGCGGGGGAAGACCGAGACGGGGGACAGGGAAGCTGGCCGAGGTGGCGGCGAAGCCGCCAACGAGGCCCCCGCCCGCTCACAGCCGTCGCCCCCGCCTGCTCACCCTCCCTCCCAGCTGCCCAAAATCACCTTCCCCGCTCCCCCCCAAAAAAGATTAAGGGCCAAAATGGCCCATGAGAAGGTCGCCGCCCCCGCCTATCGCCCTCCCGCCCACCCAGCTGCCGAAGACCACCTTACCCGCTCCAGCCCGAGGGAAAAGAGAGGAGCTCACGAGCAGAGCTCCTCTCTGTGCTAAGTCACTGCTCAAACTGCCGCTATGGACGCAAAGGACGCCTATTGCGTCCATTGCGACAGTATGGGCAGCAGCTTAACACAGAGAGTAGCTCTGTTCCCGAGTTCCTCTCTTCTCCTTCGGGCTGGAGCGGGTAAGGTGGGCTCCGGCAGCTGGGTGCGCGGGAGGGCGATAGGCGGGGGCGGCCACCTTCTCATGGGCCATTTTGGCCGTTATTCATCCACACAACCCCCCCCCCCAAAGTATAAGCAAAATAAGGAAGAACAAAAACAGAGACAACAACAACAACAAAAACAAAAAGAGAGAGGGGACAAGGGGGAAAAAAAGAGACAGAAAGAGAGAGAGAGAGACAGAAAAGACGGGATAGAAAGCTAGCGCCTGTTATCATAACGGGCTTAAAAATACTAGTTCTAATTATATTTCTATAACTTTTCCCCCAACTCAATCTTTATTCACTGCCTTTGGACATTCCATTACTGTCTTTTCCCTCCCTACCCCTTACCTAGCAGTCTTCTTTCTAGGGACATAAGGCAAAACTACCTGTTACGTTAGAGCTTTTTGTCTGTTTATCAAAACCAGCCATGGAGAGGGTGATTGATTTGTGCCGGGGCTTGGGGTCCTCACAGCTGCTTTTCCAAGAAGGAAGTTACATTGGGATTTCCAGTCACAGGGCACCAATGCAATGTGTTTTGGTCCTCAGAATAGGAGTGAGCACTTCCAGACAATTTCTGTTCTGTTTCAGTTAACTCCTTGATTCAGAGTGAAGGAAGCAGGAGATGAAGTTGCATGTGCACGTTTATTGGAATTTTAGCTTTTCCCTCCCTTGTAACAGTCAGGCCCTCAGCTCTCGCATTTCAGAAGGATTTTCTATGCTGTGTGGGGGTCTGCTGTAACAGATACAGTATTCCAAAGCTCCTTTGAACATAAACAACCAGCCGCATGGTTCAATAGATGTACAGCAACATATATTTGCAAAATAATCTAAGAACATAAGATAATCTCTGCTGGATCAGACCAAGAGTCCCTCTAATCCAGCATTCTGCTTTCCATAGTGGCTATTGAGATGCCTCTGGGAAGCCCACAGGCAGGACCTTGAAAATAATAGCCCTTTCTCACAATGGCTCCCAGCAACTGGCTTTCAGTGGCATACTGCTTCTGAAACTGGAAGTTCCAGATAGCCTTTGAGTGCATTAGTCACTGATAGATCTATCTGTTACAAAACATCGATCGTAATTTTCAAAGACAGGGATCACTTCATTCCTGAGAGAGAAATCTATGGCCTCTGACTAGTTTAGGAATTTGTCCTGCAGGGAGCAGTCATCAGTTGGAAGGACCAATGGTAGAGTGAAGCAGTTACTCAGATGGAGAAACTAAAAGTAACTCAGGGAGAGTTAGAGCTAAAAATTTAATGGATGTTCTAGTAAAAATAATATCTCAG
This sequence comes from Hemicordylus capensis, assembly GCF_027244095.1. NCBI lineage: Eukaryota > Metazoa > Chordata > Lepidosauria > Squamata > Cordylidae > Hemicordylus > Hemicordylus capensis. The sequence continues at coordinate 29,881,582 of NC_069661.1, read as the reverse complement.
CATTATGGTCTTTATATTATCTTCAAAGTGTAGTGGACAAACATGAGGGATTTGTCACATTAAAGGTAAAGTGTGCTATTAAGTCTATTTTGACTGCTGGCACCCACAGAGCCCTGTGGTTTTCTTTTGGTAGAATACAGGAGGGGTTTACCATTGCCTCATCCGGCGCAGTATGAGATGATGCCTTTCAGCATCTTTCTATATCACTGCTGCCTGATACAGTACCAGCAGTGATTCCAACCAGCAACCTTAAGCTTGTTAGTCAAGCATTTCCCCACTGTGTCATTAGGGGGCTTAGCCTCCTTGAATCTGCCTGAATTCCTTATAATAATGTGATAGAATAACAAACAGAAGGTATTTTAAATAGGTTTTGGAAGCAGATAAAGGCTTCCTGTCAGACATTCCACTTCTTCAATATGTGAGCTTTCAAACTTCTGGAATTTAATGTCTAGGCACAGCAGAATCTCAGGTTATCTGTTATATAATATATTATATATATTATCTGATATAATATATTATATATATTATCTGATATAATATATTATATATATTATCTGATATAATATTTTCTAATTTTAATGTGGGTTTCTGTTTCTAGCTCTATGTATACTAAATACAACTTCATGTGTCAGGAAATTAGTATCAGACCAAGCCAACATTGAAATATCCCATATTCACTTAATGTACTCAGCCATATGGGAGCCAAATGATGGGTAGATATCTGAATTCATCACATCTGTGATGTCCTACATTTATCTGAACTTCAGGTGATTTATTTATTTTTTAATTAGAGTGTGCATTTCTGACCTTACTCTTGCAGCCTAGCTTCTATTCTCATCCTGCTTTCTCTTCCCCTGATCTGGAGGCCTCAGTACTCCAGAGAGGGAAGGGATTTGGTGCCACCCATTGCCTCCTCTACTCCAATTGTGGCTTTATCTTTCAGCTGGCTCCTTTCCTGATACTTAAGCCTGAACTATCCCATGTGCCAGGCTCTTTGGCTTCCCCAGCTGGTGTGCTGCTGATGTTGCAGCACTAACCAATTTCAGACCCGGCAACAGGTGCCTGTTGCTATTCTTCCCCATCTTTCAACCTACTCCACACACTCCCCAAGTATCCCAACATACGGATACGTGGAATATTTATATGCTGCTTTTCAACATGAGTTCCCAAAGATATAGATATAGATATTAAATAAATAAAATAAAATAAAAGGCTCCATGTCCCCAAAGGGCTCACAATCTAAAAAAGAAACATAAGATTGACATCAGCAAGAGCCACTGTTGAGTTGGGCCTTCACTTCCCAACAGTGTGAAAGAGCAAAAGGATTTGTGCCAAAGGCAGTAGGCACTTTATAGGAAACTCATCCTAATAAAACCTTCTGTCTTTTAGAGTTTCCCTTAAGAAATAGTACATTCTTCTTTCCCATCTTCAATGCCCCATTCTTTCTGCTGGACATTACATTTTGTCTCTAGACTTTACAGTCATATATCATATTTGCTTCTTTCCCCCCATCTCAACAGGCAGTATTTTATTTCATGGCAAGTTTTAAAATTATGTCTTTCCCCTGCCCCCTTTCACTTAAAGGTTCAGATTGATGTTGAAATTAGAAGGAGTGAGTAGACACGGTAGTGAGATAAATGTAAGCATAAATAAAACCAACACAGATGGGCAAATCTTATTCCTTATATAATTAATAATGAAGGAATATAACACAAGGCTTCAAGGTGGTGTCATGTTTTCAATATATTTTAAAGTAATTTATGTTGTTTGCTAAAAATTGAATGCATTTTCTCGACTGAATTGTAGCTAATAGAGTCCTAGCATAATGGAAGTTTTATGACAATGGCTCAAGTAGCTTGAGGTATAATGCTTCAGCAGATTGACACGCAATAATAATAACCACAACCATTTTATTCCACCATTAATACCGGATCTAAAAGATTAATAAATCAACCAAAACAAGCCCTTTAGCTTGTTGTATTTTCCATAAAGATCCTCTTTATAAAATAGCACAGTTGTGAAATTAGTATAGGCAGAGATAAAGTTATGTAATTTTTCCTGGTACACATTAAATAGACTTGCTGCAGTATTTGTTAGCTGGAAGAAGGAACAGAGATTCTGTTGTCCACAGGTACAAAGAGAGAAATGCTTGATTAGATCTTAATTACTGATAGGATTTGTGGACGGTGTCATTCACTTCTAAAAATCATCCTGAAGTTATTTGTGGAGAGTGCTTTGTTTTCTCCTTATGTTTCTAATTTAATTATTTGCATGCTATCCCTAGCCTCTGAGGGATGATGACCACTGCAAATCAGAGGAAGACAATCCCAGACAGAGGGTAGAAAAGTCTAGCAGAGACAATGATGGTATATACATCTCATTGTGTCTGCTAGACTTTTCTACCCCTCAGCTTACTCTTAACACCACACAGCTTACTCTACCTGCTCTCCCACTAGACTTTTGAAGCTCTCGGCCTTTCCACTTTGTCCTTTCAGATCTCATTTATTTCATGGTTCATCTCTGTGGCCCTTTAAATGTTCCCCTAGGTGCACAAGAGCACTTTTCTATGTGCTGGGACACAAGGCTGGGATAATCTTTAAAAGACTCAGCCACTAGTTGGAAGCTGATCACACACGTCCCAAGCACGGAACCAGTGCCCTCTCGGTGTATATGTGCCCAAGACCTAGGTGATTGGTCTTGCCCACATAATTGAGTCATTTGCATATTACTCTATTCATTTGGAAATGGCTCACTCAAAAATGGATCCTACAAAATCAAGGTAATGTTTGATGAGCCCTGATGAGCCCAATGATATGCTCAAACCAAGTGGCTCACATTCTGAGCATCACTTCTTCGGGGGTATGCATGCTGGTTCTGTGCAACTTAACAGTGTATCATAGGAACATAACAAGTTGCCTTTTACAGAGTATACCACTGATCCATCTAGCTCAGTATTGTCTACGCAGACTGGCAGTGGCTTCTCCAAGGTTACAGGCAGGAGTCTCTCTCAGCCCTATCTAGAGATGCCAGGGAGGAACTTGGAACCTTCTTTATGCAAGCATGCAGATGTTCTTCCCAGAGCGACCTCATCCCTTAAGGGGAATATTTTACAATTCTCTCATGTAGTCTCCCATTCAAATGCAAACCCGGGTGGACTCTGCTTAGCAAAGAGGCAATTCATGCTTGCTACCACAAGACCAGCTCTGCTCCCTTTGCTGCTGGTGAAGGTGGAGAGTCTCAGTGGTTATTAAGGTTTGTGTCATTGCTGTAGCAATGTTACGTGGGGAACCCTTTTCCCACTTGTGGGATCTTTAAGGGGGGTTATAAACAGGCAGTCTACCCAGAAAGTCACAACCACAGGTTTAAAATTCACATAAAATAAATGGCTTTACTGAGTACAACGTAAGAGGCTTGACTTGAATAACAAGAGAATTCCCATGTAACTTGGTCCCATGTCTAGGCTTTGACATGGAGATGGACACGATGGATTTTGGCAGGGAAAAGTGAAGGGGGAAAGGTGAAACAAGAGGAAACAGCTCTCCTCCTGCTCGGAGTGGCAGCATCCAATTTCCTAATAGGATGCAAATACAAGGGCCAGGCTCCACCCCCAATCTCCAGAACAGAGAGGGAAGCTGGAGGCTGAGCTATGCAGATTGTGGAGGGATGCTGGGAGCAGGAAGTTGAACTGGCTTTCACTGCGGAGAAAAAGATGAAGAGAGGGGAACAGGTTGGGTCTAGGTTGCCTGGAAGATAAGAGGAAGGAGATTGTGGGAGAGGGGCTCCCTTGCAGTGTGAGGGACAAGAGGAGGCTTACCCTTGCTGGTGGAATTGGACTCTGTCCTATAAGAACATAAGAACAGCCCTGCTGGATCAGGCCGAAGGCCCATCTAGTCCAGCATCCTGTTTCGCACAGTGGCCCACCAGATGCCGCTGGAAGCCACTGTCAGGAGTTGAGGGCGTGCCCTCTCACTTGCCATTACTCCCCTGCAACTGGTACTCAGAGGCATCCTGCCTTTGAGGCTGGAGGTGGCCCACAGCCCTCCGACTAGTAGCCATTGATAGACCTCTCCTCCATGAAGTCATCCAAACCCCTCTTAAAGCCATCCAGGTTGTTGGCTGTCACCACATCCTGTGGCAGAGAGTTCCACAAGTGGATCACGCGTTGTGTGAAAAAGTACTTCCGTTTGCTGGTCCTAGACCTCCTGGCAATCAATTTCATGGAGTGACCCCTGGTTCTAGTGTTGTTTGAGAGGGAAAAGAATTTCTCTCTCTCCACTTTCTCCACACCATGCATGATTTTATAGACCTCTATCATGTCTCCCCACAGTCGTCTTTTTTCTAAACTAAAAAGCCTCAGGTGTTGTAGCCTTGCCTCATAAGAAAGGTGCTCTAGGCCCCTGATCATCTTGGTTGCCCTCTTCTGTACCTTCTCCATTTCAACAGTGTCCTTTTTAAGATGTGGTGACCAGAACTGTACGCAGTACTCCAAGTGTGGTCGCACCATAGTTTTGTATAAGGGCATTATAATGTTAGCTGTTTTATTTTCAATCCCCTTTCTAATGATCCCTAGCATGGAATTTGCCTTTTTCACAGCTGCCGCACATTGAGTCGACACTTTCAACGAGCTGACCCCAAGATCCCTCTCCTGGTCCGTCACCGACAGCTCGGATCCCATCAGCATATACTTGAAGTTGGGGTTTTTCGTCCCAATGTGCATCACTTTACACTTGCTAACATTGAACCACATTTGCCATTTTGTCGCCCACTCCCCCAGTTTGGAGAGATCCTTTTGGAGCTGCTCACAATCCGTTTTGGATTTCACTACCCGGAAGAGTTTGGTATCATCTGCAAATTTGGCCACCTTACTGCTTACCCCTGCTTCTAGATCATTTATGAATAAATTAAAAAGCACTGGTCCCAGTACAGATCGCTGGGGGACCCCACTTCTTACTTCCCTCCATTGTGAAAATGGAGGGAATATGTAGGAGAGCAGTCTCATGAAAGTACATTCCTCGCAAGGCAGTCTTAACTCCACAGATTTTTTCCCCGTGAGACTTCAGTCTTGGCTCTGATCCTATGGGATCAGTAGTCCCTGGTGTCTTTGGGGGCTAAATTAGGGGAGAACCTGACTGAATCTCCCTGGCTTTGGTGGTGACAAAACATTAGTGCAAAAACCTTTTTATGAAACTTCCTAACCTGTCCTGTCAGTAAGTAATACTCTCCCGCCCCGCCCCTCACATACACACACACACCAGAAAAGAATCAAGGGGAGAAGGGAAGATCCCTGGGAATCAGGGGAGAGGGGAGACCCCCTATGCTACCTGTTTTTGATGGGATGGAGGGGAAGCTTGGGTCCTCAGCAGCAAGAGTGAAAAGCTAATGTGGAGCAAAGGATAACAACCCCCAAGATGGATCCCAGAAATTGTGCAAGTGAAAGGGGTTTTGGCTGGTGATTTTTATAGGATGAGGAATGTTCTGTAGTAAAGACTACATGCAGAAGATGGGCTTCTTTGGTTAATGGTTCTTCCTGTGATCTCTAGTGGAGAACAATGGGCTTCAGGGTAGTTAGCCATTATGTGGAGCTTTTTGTTTCCTGAGATGAATATGGATATTGACTGAGGATTTAGGAATTATCCTAATTCCTAAAGGGCTGGTATCGCTTTAGGGGAGAAGTGTGTGTGTGTGTGTGTGTGTGTGTGTGTGTGTGTGTGTTTGCCAGGGCTTGTTTTGGTGGCTGTGTGGCTTTTAGTTTTAGTTTATCTGGAGAGAGGGAGACAGAACAGAACAGAACAGAACATACTTTATTTCGGTCATTGACCAGAAACATTATCACACACAACAGAACGTAATTTGCATAAAATATAACAAAACTTAGCCACTGTGTTAGTGTATTTATGATTAAAATTTGACAATAAAGTTTTTAAGAGTGACTCATCTGGATAACCAGGAAACATCACAAGATACAGCAAGATAAGTGTTGATCAATCATTCTTGTAGAGGTCACCATGTAAAATAACATGTTCAGTAGTCTCAATATCGCCTGAACCGCAAGGGCAGTCGGGATGCATAAGCAACCCCCCTAAACCTCCCTTGGAGCACCGCTGTAGGGAGCGCATTTAATTGAGCTAAAGATAGTGCCCGTCTGAACTTAGAAAAAGAAATATTATTTAAGTATGCAGCGGGTTTTGTGTTAAAAGGCTGATCTCCAAGGTAAACACCTTTTGGGATTTTGGCAACTTCTAACTGTAAATCAGTGTCAGAAATACGTTGTTTAATAGACTTCCTAGCACAATCATAACCCAAACTAATAAGCATATCCAGTGAAAACCCATAAAATTGGGATTTTGTTTTAACAAGATGCTTCCAGGTAGAATCGAAATTGTCAATTAATACCAAGGGGGCAAGTCCAGATTGAGAAAAGACTAATTTTAACCAAAATGCAAAAATGCATTTCCAATACTCCGCTTCCAAGGAGCCAAGGCCCACCTCGCGCCTAATGACAGCATTAGGAACACATCTGGGAAGCTGCAATATAGATCTAATAAACTTTGTTTGGATACCTTCCAGTGTGACGAAATTGCCAAAAGGGCCCAACTGAGCACCATATAATAATAAAGGGTAAACCTTGGCACAAAATAGTGCCAAGGGATGGAATACAAAGAGCCCCCGTTGTAAAATAAAAGGATCTGATTAGGTGGGCTGAGGCTTGGGCATTCTGCACAATATAATTTAGATGTGCCTGGCGCTGACCCGAGGAGTGGAAAACCACGCCCAGGTACTTAAAGATTTTAACTTGTTCCAAGTGATGACCATTCATTCGCCATATGTGGCGTTTGGGGCGCTTAGTTGTTAGTCGCCATATGTGGCGTTTGGGGCGCTTAACACTTTAGTTTTTTGATAGTTTACTTCGATAAGCTCTTCAGCACAATAGGAGCTGAGCAATGAAAGGGCCCGAGAGAGAGAGACTGTTGGGGGCACCAGTAAGGGCTGAGGTGAGTCAAACCTGCTGGAAGGGGCCACATTCCTGTTGAGCCTGGTTCCATCAGTTTGAAGAGGAGGTGGCCAGGGAGATTAGTGAACAGAATGGGCAAGTGTGTGGGAGACCTTGAAAGGAGCCCCTCACAATCACACAGAGCTCAGCGGGAAGAGAAGGTAAGCACTACTCTCTCTTTTATATTTTCAGGAGAGAAGGTTTAAACTGTTGAATAGCTGACAACTTCAGCTAAAACTTAACTTTCAAACAAACAATCTCCAAATACTCCAAACATCCAACAAAACCAGTCATGAAGGTAGAAAGCCAGCAGGGGAGGGGGTGCTTCCCAGTGTATTGCATGGAAACAAGTTCCTTCAAAGCCAAGGTGGCTGATCTGGAGAAGCTCAGAGAGGTATATGACCTTCAGGGATGTGATAGACGCATCCCACTCCGAGGATGATGGATCCTCTGCTATCATGGAGAATTGAGATCTTGGGGAAGGAGGACCTCATTCAAGGAAGAAAGAAACACGCCCTTGGATGGGAGCCATTTTGTGGATGATGAACCCATATCCTCTTACATGGAGATATTCCTCCGGGGATGAGGGCCTCCTAGTAGTGGGTGATGTGATCATTAGGGGTATAGAGAGATGGATTTGTGACCCATGTGTAGACTTGACTTGCCTGCCTGGTGTAAAGGTTGTGGATGTCATGTGGCCTCTAGATAGGCTGTTAGGCAGTGCTGGGGAGGAGTCAGCTGTCGTGGTACACGTCGGCACCAACAATGTGGGGAAATGTAATTGGTAGGTCCTGGAAGTAAAACCTAGGCTCTTAGGTAGCACATTGAATTCTAGGACCCCTGAAATAGCATTCTCAGAAATGCTACCTCCTCCATTCTCTGTCACTGCCTCTCAAACTTTCCCATTTTCACATTTCTACCTTGTTTGATAGATGCCTTGTGCACAACACATGTCCTTCACAGATATTCCTTCCATGTAGAAAAGTGCACATGCCACAGGTGTATGCTGCACTTTGTAACAAATGCACATATGCCTGTTTCCCCATATATGCCCATACCAGGAAGCCCCCACCTGCCAAGTGATATCTATATAGGCTCTTTGTTGTGTCTGAATTACTCAAAATTTAGCCACATTATTGGGAGCAGCCAGCCTTATTGCCACACCTTCCCGTCATAAGAGGAGGAGGTCTGTGGTCCAGGAGCTCTTTTTGTTGTTGTTTTGCCACGCCTTTTAAAATTACTTTGATGGTGTAATAATAGGAATAAAAGCAGGAGATTTTTTGACCTGGTGAGTTACAAAGTCTTGACCATAGCTGTACATGGATACAGAAAAAGTACATATTCATAATGGTCATGACCTAAATTGTATACCTGGAAAAAGCCATTTGTAGAAATGTATTGATCCGAAATTCATAGTAGCAACCCGAAGAGTAAAGATCTGGAATGGAGAGGTAGCAGCAGCAGCTATCTGATACAGCGATAACATATTTTTATGTGTATTGCTCATGACTTAAGAAATAATCTTCACAAAGCCTGAGATAAAATCTTTATTGAATACTTTGAACGTACATTATTGTTTCTGGTGTGATTTTTCTCTCTATTCATCCATAAAACAAGATAACTATAGTGATAGCACGTTGCTCCTCGATATTTGACCTGCATTCATGTTCCTCTGTCAATAAGTTCCTTTTATTCCTATTGTTCACAGCTAAAAGAACAGATAAAATGAATGCAGGGGAGAAGCACGAGCATGACAATATAGAAGAAAATGTACTGAAAAGATACGAGATTTTTAGAAATGCATTTTCCTACTAGGTTCTGTAGCTTCATTTGGATATAACATTTTTGTGCTATCAAATCATGGTTTGGAGGATCAGGAATAAGCCCTACACTCACATTTCATTCTCCCCTTGCACACACGACTTAATAATTTTCTGATTTTCACTAATGTTTGCTGATTCATCTAACTGATTAGTTTGCTGATTTATCTAACAATCCTTGCTAACTTGGCAAAGAGGCACCTTTTAATGTGGTGATTCTCTTTATTTAGCAGGGGGAGAGTAACTGGCCCTATCCACCCCCAGCACAGTACTTCCAGTGACTGTTGTTGGTGTGTATCTCATGTTTCTTTTTAGATTGTGAGCCCTTTGGTGACAGGGTTCCATCTTATTTGTTTGTTATTTCTTTGTGTAAACCGCCCTGAGCCATTTTTGGAAGGGCGGTATAGAAATCGAATGAATGAATGAATGAATCTGAGCTAGTGAATAATAGTTTGCATGAACCTTCAGACCAGAATTGCAAATTAGGGTTATATCATGGTTTGCAATCCTGATGTCAGTTTGGAACCAGGAACTTGCTTACTAAGCTAAGCACCAAAAAAAGGAGGATCCTCCAAACCAGAGAGCCACTATGGTGTAGTGGTTAGACTGTTGGACTAGAACCAGGGAGACCCAAGTTCAAATCCCCGTTCAGTCATGATACTCACTGAGTGACTCTGGGCCAGTCATTTATTTCTCAGCCCAAGCTACCTCACAGAGTTGTGGGGCTAAACATAACCATGTAAACTGTTCTGGTCTCCTTCATAGAAAGGGTTATATAATGTAGTAAATAAATAAATAAATAAATAAATAATCAATCAATAAACCTTATTGGAGGATCAGAAATATTACATCTGAACCCATTTTGAACAACATTTTAGAACATAATTCATTTAAAGCACGCTTAGGTGACCGTTCATACTCCTATTGGTGAGAATCTCCCCATATGACTTAATACTGAAGTCCTTCAGAAAGTAAGAGACTCTATAGCTGGAATTAGTTTAAGCAAATCCTTTTTCATATTACTTTTAAAATGCTACTTAATGCTGAAAATGGCAAAAGTAAATTTAAATTATTTGATTTTTCAATACTACTAATAATGACATAATACATGTTATTAAATTTAAGTGTACTTCTATGGCCTTAATGAACTTTCACAACCGTATGAAATTAAAATATTGACAATAGTAAGCATAATTATTTTTGTAAAAATAAAGAGAATGTAATAGCTGCAAGGTTAAAGCACGAAAATGTGTAATTATAATGCCACTACAGTTGTAATATAGTTTCTAGAGACAATGCTTAGGAAATTAATGCCTGCATATGTGATCAACAAAGTTTTCAATTTGACAATGTGCCAAGTGCAACATAATATTAAGGACGAAAAGCTGGACATAATAGTAATATCATTGGTTGAGGAGTGCATTATTATTATGCATAGAAAAAGGATCATATCTTCAAAACTTTCCATTATTAATCTGAGCAAAGTTTACTTCAATATATCCTTGTAAATTCCAGTATTTCTGAAGAGGTTCTTCTATGTTTTGACTCCAAGCCTAGTCATAGGAACATAGGAAACTGCCATATATTGAGTCAGACCATTGGTCTATCTAGCTCAGTATTGTCTTCACAGACTGGCAGCGGCTTCTCCAAGGTTGCAGGAAGGAATCTCTCTCAGCCCTATCTTGGAGAAGCCAGGGAGGGAACTTGAAACTTTCTGCTCTTCCCAGAGCAGCTCCATCCCCTGAGGGGAATATCTTGCAGTGCTCACACATCAAGTCTCCCATTCAGATGCAACCAGGGTGGACCCTGCTTAGCTATGGGGACAAGTCATGCTTGCTACCACAAGACCAGCTCTCCTCTCCGTCCTTGATACATATTCTGTCTAGGGCTTGGGATCAGGTTCAAGATTCCCAGCACAGATTCAAAAGAGTACATGTTCGCTTGCTTAAGGTTAGGTGCTGACTCTGCCCCCTACTATCAAACAGCAGTCATAAATTGGAACAGGGGTCACAGTGGTGGTTTCCAGTGCTAAGGTTCACTGAGAAGGTGCAACCCATTGACAAGGAATGGTTCCAAGGTAGAGGGACCATTCACACGGGTGGGAGGATGGGGAGGAAGGCTGCTCAAACTCACCTTTCCCTTAGACAAGCTCAAAAAGGCTTCTGGGAGTGTAGTCCGCGCTCCCAGACAATCTGCACTGCACAATGCATCCTGGCCTCCGGATATCCCACAATGCACCGCGCCATGAGTGTGGTGTATTGACTGAATCCCCTAGGCATCCATCTCTGCGTCTCCTCAGGCTGCGTGCAGCTCGAGGAGACACACTATCCCAGCAACCGGGGTAAGGAGCTTGCTCCCTTAACCTTGGCTAGGAGCCAGGCTTGGGAGTGGGGTTAGGCTGGGCATGAGTGCATCCATACTGATCCCAGCATTCCACATGAGCAGCCTAGCACAGGCTAGGCTGCTCATGAGAACAGCCTCAGTATATTCTGAGCAGCTCCAGGCAGGCCCAACATCATTAGCTGGCATGCTTGGGAACCTACTGAAGTCCAAGGAATGGCAGAGGGACCATTGCCAATTCCCTTTTCTTAAGGAGAGGCGTGCGTGGCAACAGCAGAGAAAACAAGCCTCTCCCAACAAGCCAATCCTTCCTCAAGGCATCCCTGCCATTGGAGCATAAGAGGTGGTCCCAGAGGCTCCTGCATCGTCTTGGGTAGATTATCTTCAATTTCTTGGTGGGAAGAGCCCTGGAGGGAGTGCGGGATTACTTTTGTATTCCTTTTTAGACCAATCAGGCTAAAAGAAGCATGAGGAAGTTGCACTCTTCTTAATCATGTAGAGTCTGGATTGAGGGGAAAGGAAGGAGGCCCCTGAACACCCTAGCATCTAGGGCTGCATAGACTCCTGTAGCTGTCCCAGTTCTCTCATGTTACTGAAACTAGCTGGGGTACAAAAGGCAGGGGGAGTTTAAAGACCAGCTTTTGGTACATAGCTTCACTGGAAATGCTTTAGTGTTGTTATTGCAAACAGCATAGAACCTGACATGTTGGGATTGCAGTGCTCTTTGCTTGGTTAAGCTTTTATGTATTGTTTTGAATGAGAGTTATAACCTCACTAACAGAAGGCATTTGGGCAAATTGTGCTTGGAGCATGCACAATTGTATTTATTTATTTATTTGCTTTCCTTACAGTGTATTTATTTAGATTTGTAGTTTCCCTTCTCCCAAGGGCTCAGAGCAGGTGACAGTATTATACTGATATAAAGAAAGGCCAGTTCCCCGTTGTGTTGCAATCTATAAAAATGAACTGAATTGGGAGAGAAGTAGAGGGGAATAAAAGTAAAGGCAGGAAAATACATAGTTATAGGGAGAAATACCATAACTTCCATCTATAACTAGGTGTTTACAGAGAAATGTAAAAGGTTACAAGACAACCAGTTGCCATCATGTGTGATGGTAGCATCTTCTCTGATACTTGATCTTCCTTTCAGGCAAGTTCTCCCCAGTATCGCTAGTCCTCTTATAGTAAAAACTTTTATTTGCACAATTATTAAAAACTTCCTGTGCCCCAGATAATTTTACCCGTGGACTACAGGAAGCCCAGCTTCCTGATCTTACCACTTTTCATCTTAGGCCCATAGTCAAAAACTAGTTTTTAAAGGGCTCTGTTTTGAATTTAGCAAAGACTGCAGGGCCAGTAACATTGTTTCCACCCACCATAGGCTTGCCAGGTGGTGAAAAAAGTCGATATCCATCACCAAAAAAGTCGGAATAGATTATGCTTTTCACCAAAAAGTCTCCAAAATGTCTCCACTTTGCATGAAATTTGCATATGTTTATTGGTATTATATAATGCATATTTTGATATTTTTTTTAAATGGATAATTTGAGAAGAAATACAGCTCTCTTAGCCCCATCTTGGAGATGCCAGGGAGTGAACTTGGAACCTTCTGCATGAAAGCATGCAGGTGCTCTTTTCAGAGCGGCCCCATCCCCTAATGTGAATATCTTACAGTGCTCACACATGTAGTCTCCCATTCAAATGCAAACCAGGGCAGATCCTGCTTAGCAGAGGGGACAATTTATGCTTGCTACCACAAGACCAGCTCTCCTCCCATAACTTGATATCATAGGATATACTGGTGTCAAAGCCCACTGGGGTCTGAGCCAAACAGCATGGTCAAACAGGTCAGGAGTCAGGCTTCAGCATGGGCAGATGATGATCCAAAGCTTCAGAGGCAGAGGGCGTGGTCAGGTTCCAGAGTGAGGGTGTAGGAATCTGAGGGATAGAGGTGTCTGACATGTTCAAAGGCAAGTTATTGGTTGGGGTGTAGAGCAGACAAGAGGGTGAACTGAGGCAAACCAAAGCAAGAGTCTGATAGATTCTTCTGGGATGGAGAGGCTCAGACAGGGGAACCAAACCCAGAGGCATTTATTATTTGGAGCCAGCAGGCTAGCAGGTCACATGATTCTTTCTGGGTTGGCTGACTGCTGTGTCCCTTCCTGATAATCTTGGAGGGATTGTGGAGCAACAAGGCTTAGGTCATAGTATCAAAGAGATGAAGAAGCTTGTAGGCAGTCTAGTCCAGTACCTAGGAATTCCAGAGCTAGAGCATCCCCAACAAACCCGTCCAGCCTCTGAAGACCTCCAGCAAAGGTCAACTAGTTCCTGAGAGCTGCCTCAGCACTGACAGTCAGGCACCTGAGCCCATCTGCCTTGTGCCCCAGTTCCGGACCTCTATTACCTCTATTAAAGGCCAGATGGAAAGCCTTTGGGAGCTGGCCTTATCCCCAGAGCAGAGCTGACCCACAGATTACAGAAGTATAGCTATAACAAATGCCCAGTGACTGCTTTTTTAAAAAAAGAGTCCTTAGCTAATTCATCTGGTCCAAAACGCAGTGGCAAGGCTTTTAATGGGTGCTGCCTTCACACCTGTTCTTAACCATTTCCTTTGGTTATAAATTTACATTTATAACACTAGTACCTAATAGTATCTAATCCTGGGTTCTGCTGGTGTTATGCATATTGTGTCGAATTGGTGAGTAGAAATTTTCCTTTTCTGACTCAGGTCAGTTAATGAATAAACTGGCTGAACTGGTTTTAACCAGCTCCTCACAGCCTTCTCAGTCACCTAGCTCAGGAATGACACCTATCAGCGTTGAGTCATTTCCGCAGTGTGCTCGGAAGCTGCCCATGAATGATTAAAAATCCTTAACTTTCCAAACCCAGAAAAGCTAAGGCAAAGACTCCGGTAAACCCAGAAGTTAGGTAAACCCCTACCAGGTTAACATTGCTGCCACCAAGCACTATTAAGACTTTTAGAGAACCATTGGATTGAGTGCTTTAGTCCAAGGTCCCTCTGTAACTGAGTATGGGGCAAATACAAAAATCTGCTCCCCCTTCCTAATAGGCAGGAATAAAACCAATTGCTCTCCCAGGTGTCTGCCTGCAGATGGAGTTAATTATTAATTTGGCCAAGCTCTTATTGAGATGCATTTTGGACCAGCGAAATCCCCTTTATGTCCTCTCTTTCTCTTGCTGGGTTAATAACCAACCTTTGGAGGCCTGTAAAAAGTAAAGAACAGAGCGGGGGTGGGGAGCTTTTACAGACTGGTTCTACTTGAGGCTTTTAGCTTTTTAGAAACACTTAAAAATACTTAGTTGGTTCAAAAGCACCCTGATGATTCTGGGGCGGCACACTTTGAAATTTTAGTTACTCATTTGCAAAAGAACAGACAATGCAATATTTAGGACAATGCGAAGCACACACCCAAAGAAATATAAATTCCTGACATGACGTCTGACTAAACACTCTTTCCCTAGATTAAATTGCTGAAGCCAAAGCCCTGGCTTCCTGTCCTTGAACTCACCAAACTCCTGATCCAGCCTCCTACAATCCTGTCTTACAAGGATCTACAGTCAGCCTGCTGAAGCAAACTCCATTGCTGCATGTTCTTCATGCTCCCAGCACAGACTTCAAGCTAGTCCACACTCTCTTCCGAGACTTCCTTTCTTGTTCCCAGAATCCACTCTGCAGCTATCAGGTCCCACCCACCTGGTGTACTGATTGGTTGAGCCCTGGTGTTCACCAGCCTGTCAGTCAAGACAAGGATTCACTTCCTGTTCTCTTTAGAAGGTGGGGAGACTGGTTACTACACATACCAGTTCCTTAGATCCCACAAGGAAACTGGCTAGAACATCCTCCCACCACTAGCATCAAATACCTTGGAGAAGGATGGCAAGCCTAATGCAGCCCACTTAACATAAGCACTCCTATTGCTGTGCATCCCAATACAGATGTATCAGGAGGGAGTTTAGGACAGCCCCCTCACTGCTTACCAGAGCCATCAAGATGGGAGGCAGGGGAATTGCACAGTCTCCATACTGTGCTAGATTCCCATCTCCCATCTGTATCTGATGCAGCAAGGATCTCTGTATCTCTGTTGGGCTGTGTAGCAGTGGCAGAGACCAGGGACTAGGAGCATGCTATGGCTTGTCAGTCCAATACAGCTGCAGTGAGAGTGCAGTTAATAATATAGTTCCCCCTCCACAGATGTGCAGTGAATTACAGAAGCTGTTTTAATTTCTGTATTCCACTCCGGAGTTTGTGTAGAGCAGAATTATTTCATTCCACTCTCTGTCAAAACTGGAAGTGTTTTTCATCCATTCCTAAGAGAGAGAGGGTTCAGTATGTGTGCTGCATATTATTAAAGTTTTAATTAGGTTCTGAAATGTGTCGGTAGTGTCGTGTTAAAGAGGCGACATATGCCATCCTGATCTTAAGCAGGAACAGAGAGTGACCCTAACCTAGAATTCCATCCTTTTATTAGGTTGTCCTTGCACCAGGCTGGGAATGAAGCTCCAGATCTCTGTAATCACTTCACAGCTCCCTTTCTTTATATCTAAATCATATCTAAATCCTGTGATGAGTAGCATTTTAGAATGAAGTTCAGCTTCGTGTTGTGAACATTTTTCACTGAAGTCGTCTGAGAAATTCTTTGGTATTGTAAAGTTGATTAGTGTCCTACAGATTTAGCTTTTGCAGAGGTCTTCCTGAGCATGTTCTCTTGCCTCCTCTGATGAGATCTCTTGTGAAGCACCTCTCTCAAAGGCAGGTTTGACTGACACTGACTTTCCTTTTGATGCATTTGGAACTTCTGGAGGTGAGCCCTATTTCTCTAGAGAAGAATTCCATCAGGCTTCTCAACTGAGGGCCAGGGATGCCTTTGGGAGGTGGCCTTGCCCCCAGAGCCCCTGCCTCTTGGAGCTCCTGCCCTTTTCTGTACCATCCCTATCTATCTATCTATCTATCTATCTATCTATCTATCTATCTATCTATCTATCTATCTATCTATCTAACATGTTTGTATATGACCCAAAATGCAAATCTCTGAGTCAGTCTTTGTTTCCAGTATTAACTCATGTAATGTTTTTGTCTGAATGGTCAGTAAGGCAGACCAGCAAGGCTCATCCACAAGTGTGGCATCATGTATCCCACAATGCACTGCGTGATGAGTGCATTGCATTGACAGAACCCCCCAGGAGACAGGTGCTGTAGGCGCCCCTCACTGTGTCCTCTCAGGCTGCAAGCAGCCTTGGCGGTCACATGAGCAGTTACCCGGTGTTAAGGGTGCACTCATGCCCTTAATGCCGGTTAAAAGCTCTAGCAGAGAGCTGGGCTAAGTAGCTCCACCCCACCAGTCGGGCTTGATCCCAGCAGTTTTCATGCGCAGCCTGACCCAGGCTGGGCTTCCCTAACCTGAGTTAGGCTCCGCATCAGAACAGCCTCATTAAATCTTTGTTGTTTGGTAGCTTTGATCTCTGTGACCTTATGTCAAAACACCTTCAAGTTGGGCCACTTTGGCTTAAGTTGTTTTGAACTTCTTAGGGGCAGAGATATCCCCTGCCTTTTCTCCATGAGAAATCTTTCTGGACATAGTCTCTCTGCCAGAGGTGTTGTTCCATCTTCCAGAAGTACGTTATAGGGGTGCTCTCGTGTCTGGAGGAGTCTCTTCAAGACTGTACTCCTTGCACTTTCTCTCTCTTCCCCAGAGAAGAAAGGGGAGGTGGGACCCTCTTCTGTCACCATGTAGTATAAAAGAGACACACACCACTATGATCTTAAAAAGGAACTCACAACCTTGAAGTTCCTTCTTTTATGAGGTTGTCTTTTCACCAGGCTAGGAACTGTGAAGGGCCAGATTTCTATATCATTCCGTAGGGAGTAGGTTTATTCGGAATTTTACTAACATGATTGTATTTCTTGTTATACCCAAGAAATAGGCTTCAGTGTTTGGCACATGCAAGTCCTAGGACAGCAATACTCTCTGGTGCATAGTGAACTTGAAGGGAAAATCAAGACAAAACCGTAGAGAAAGATTTGTTTTTCATCTCATCAGGAAACATTACAATATTCATCTGAAATCTACATCATCAAAGAGGATTATTTAAATCAAACTGTTTTAGTTAAAACAGATGAGATCTAAATAATTTCTCAAGTGTACAAATCACATCTTGACCCTGGAGATTTCAGTATGTCTTTTTGTGCTGCTTCTTCATCATCATCATCATCATCATCTTCTTCTTCTTTTAAAATGTTTTGCCTGTTTTATATGTCACCAGTGTTTATAATTAGAAACTGTGAGCATTAGCTGTGAGGAGAACATCAGATCTTTCGGTAGGAACAGCAAGACTTGGAAAGGTATTCAGTGTATATCCCCTGTTCACATTTGAAGCCATTTCTGCCATTGTGAATTGTTAGTTGACTGGTGTATAATCTTGTGAAAGTGAAGGGTAGCAACATTCAGTGTGATGTAAAATTTAAAAAAAAAAATAGGGAAAGTGAAATATAAGAAAATAAATAGCCTGCTCAAATAGCCTGCTCACTTTCCAACAGTCTAGCAACCACTCACATGATTATTTTCCTCTGCCTTCCATGAATAAGCATAAAGTTGTCGATTACATTGTAATAACTGGAAGAGAAAGTAAATGATCCTGCCTGGATAGGTAGCAAATAGAAGTTTTACACGATCTGCTGGAGACAGCTGGCAACTACCATAGGGCCACATTTGGTCCAGGACTGTCTAGGTGCCAACTTCTACTTAACTTGGAAAACAGTGAGACTGTTCTCATGCAGGCAAAACTAGGCTAACAAAGCCAAGCCCTGTCTTGCCACGGATGGGAACTGCCAGGATCGCACCCAATCCTGACAGTGCCTTGGTGGCAAACCTACCAAGCCAGCCAGCTTCTTATACAGGGTTAAGAGAGCTAGTGCTCTCTTAGCCCAATTTTTTTTTAATCACCTGCCAACCCTGGCTGCTTACAACCAGGGCTGGGAGACTGCGGGGCTCCAAGCCGGCATTGGGGGATTCCCCATAATGCACCGCACACTTGTGCAGTGCGTTATGAGAGTTCCAGGAGCTGGGACGAAGCATCCCAGCCCTTGAATCTACACACTGCCAGCTGCTGCTGTCAATCATGTGGATGGACAATCTGCCCACCCAAGGAGAGAAGAGGGATTGTCTGCAGGGAGGGAAGTGCAAGCAGCCTTTCTCCCTGCTCTCCCTTGAGCCCTTTCTCACCAATCGTGAGAAAGAGCTCAGTATATAATTAGGAAAACCTGAATGTTAATAAATGTGATTTTAAAATTTTCTAATTTGGAACAGTTGTAGGAACACATAGGGACATCTCAATGCATAGTTTGTGATGATTTCATCTACCCCAATTCAAGATGGCGGATGCATGCACATTTGAGGTGCAAGTAGGCTAACCTGTGAACTGCTTAACCGATTGTAACCAAATCTGCTACAGGTGTAGGGACACATAGGGACAGCTCAATGCTGTAGTTTGTGATGATGTCATCCACCCTGATTCAAGATGGCAGATGCATGAACATTTAAGGCTGAAGTGGATGGTACTTGTAAGGATGGTAATTATCCTAGTGGATGGCAACTTGTAAGGATGGTAATTATCAATTAAGATTATAGTGAAAGGAAAGTACAGTAGGTAGATGAGTTATTTCCAGAACAACTTGCTAAATTTCTGAG
Organism: Hemicordylus capensis; assembly: GCF_027244095.1. Lineage (NCBI taxonomy): Eukaryota > Metazoa > Chordata > Lepidosauria > Squamata > Cordylidae > Hemicordylus > Hemicordylus capensis. The sequence goes on along the minus strand of NC_069661.1, from coordinate 29,862,725 downwards.
TTGCCTGTGTGAGTTTGGGGCAATTATTCTTTATTTTGGAGCTCAAACTACATTTTACCTTTAACCTGAATGTTAAGGAAAGTGAGTGTGTCTTGCCTGGTTTGCTAGTATATTTTATTTATTTATTTTAACTTGAAAGCTTAAGGGAAGAAAGAATACAGTGGTACTTATTTACATTTGAAGGTTTTATAGCAGGTTGTTTGCTATAATTGCTATCGACATTATTAAGTGATAAAAGTTAGAGCATGTTTTATTGATTACTGTGTTTCCTGAAATACCTATAAAGGATATCTAGTTAAGATTTATATGCTCTAACAGCCCATTTGTTTTTTGAATAATTATCAGTGACTTTAAACATGCTGCAGCTATACATTGCTGCAATGTTGGCCGCATATTTCTGTGTTCACACTTCCCAGTATTCCTTCACATTCTAGAATGGCCAAGGCTTAGTTCTCTCTCAAAGGTGGTAACCTTTCATACCACTGCAGATGGAAGCTCTCATAGCTGAATGCTCCTCCATATTAAAATGAAAAAGAGTATGTGTGTGGGGGGGGACCCCCCTGCATGTAGAAAATTGGCTCGTCAAAGAGAAGGCTAAGCCAGGAACCTTCTCCCTGCTTTTTTAAATTTTATATTTGGGAAAGGGTTTTTTGTGCAAAGGAGAATTTGATTGTATGAACCACAGTCGAAAGTAGATCAGCCCATTCACAGATCTGCCACTTAGATGAAAATGTGATCCAGAATGGGGCTATGCCGGGGTGGTCCTTTCATTACATGAGGTGATCACCTCTCCATACACGTTTTGCAAAGATTGCAGGAAGCATGAGAAGAGGAGGCGGCTGCTGGCAACTTTCCCTCCTCCCCGCTCCTACAACACTTTCAAAGCTTGCAAGAGTGTGTTTTGAAGGGAGCTGGCCCCAACCAGGGGTACAGAGCAAGGCAAGATTCCAAGGATTGAACTTTGGGCCTTCTGCATGCAAAGCAGATGCTCTACCACTGGTCTGTGGTCCCATCCCCTAAGTGGAATATCTTACACCAGACAGCTCTCACATATAGTCACTCATTTAGGGGTGTGCACAGAACTGATTCCAGTGGTTTGGTTTGAATTCAAATGGAATTCAAACCAGACCGCTGGTCTGCGAACCAGTTTGAGTCGAACCGGCCCCCGGTTTGGTGCGAAGGTCAAACTGGGCCAAATTAGTTCTGAACTGGTTCAATTCGGTTTGAGGGATATATTTGCAAATGGGAATCCAGTAAAGATTCCCCTTTACAAGAAAAGGTGGGGATTAAAATACTTTTCATGGCATCCGGGGGGAGAGGGCGGCAAGAAGTCATCTTTCCACCACTGCCACCGGAGGCTCCTCTAAACTATGGAGTGTTTTGCACTCCAGCATGGCCCGAATCTTGCGCTCCAGTGCAGCCTAGTTACAGCCTCTGCACATGCACAGAGGCCTGTCATGGAGGCATGACAACACAAAAGTGACCACATCACAGAAATGGTCTCTGTGCATGCATGGAGGTCACGTAAATAGCCTCTGCATGTGCACGGAGGCCGGAAACAAGCTGTGCTGGAGTACCAGATCCCATCTGGAATTTAGAGGAGCCCCCAGTGGTGGAGGAGGTAAGGTGTCCTCTTGCTACCGCCCCTGGCCACCATTAGTAGTATTTCAAAGGCAGGGTTCCCTTCTTTGCCTTCCCAGATTCCCCTTTACAAGCATATGTCTCAAATCACCAAACCGCTTCCATTCTCACTGGGGTTGGTTTGGTTCGAACTAGGATTGGCACCTCTGGGGGGGGGGGGCAGTTTGAGTTCAAACCAGTCAAAACTGGTCTAGTTCTGTTTGATTCTGCACATCCCTCCACTCCTCCAAATGCAAACATAGGTGAACCCTGCTTAGTAAAGGAGACAATTCATGCTCACTAACACAAGGCAAGAAGAGCTGCTCTTGTGATAGCAAGCATGAATTGTCCCCTTTGTTAAGCAGGTACTATCCTGGTTTGTATTTGGATGGGTGACAAAATGTGAGCTCTGTAAGATATTCTCCTTGTGATGGGGCCATAGCTCAGTGGAAGAACATCTGCATGTTTGCATGCAGAATGTTCCAGGAGAGCTGGTCTTGTGGTAGCAAGCATGACTTGTCCCTTTAGCTAAGCAGGGGGTTGCATTTGAATGGGAGACCACATGTGAGCATTGTAAGATATTCCCCTCAAGGGATGGAGCTACTCCAGGAAGAGCAGAAGGTTTCAAGTTCCCTCTCTGGCTTCTCCAAGATAGGGCTGAGAGATTCCTGCCTGCAACCTTGGAGAAGCTGCTGCCAGTCTGTGTAGACAATACTGAGCTCAGTATATGGCAGCTTCCTATCTTCCTTCCCTGTCATCTCCAGGTAGGGCTGGGAGAGACTCCTGCCTGAAAGCTTGGAGAGTTGCTGTCAGTGCAGACAAAGCTGAGCTAGATACACCAGTGGTATAAGGCAGCTTCCTATCGTCTTAATCCCACCTTAATCCTGTATGGTACAATAACAAAAGCTTAAGAATAATTGACTGCCATGTTTTTTGTGTTGAGTCATGGGTGATGCTACTTGGGTGACAACATTGCCAAAGGACAAATGAGATATTTCTTAGATCACTCAATTAAACATTTCAATCTATCTTACAGTGAGGCCATATTTCTGATAAATGATTGCTGTGTATAAAGGCAGCAGATACAAAGCTGAGAAGTGCTTTGTGGTGAAAGAAGTGGTTTTGGCGTGAGAAGTACAATGTGAAAACTGTTGTTCACAGATGATCCCATTAGAGAAAATAAACTATTTGCAATATGACACTAAAATTAGAATATTGTGGCTTTTGACACACAAAAATGAAGTTCCCACAGATGATTTGAAGGGGGGAAAATCAATTTTAAGATACTTGGAACTGTATAGTTACAACTGGCACCTTAATTTATGCAACCTCAGTTGGTCTTAATATTAAGGTTTTAATATGCTTGTCGTGTTTCCATAAGCATAGCATTTAAAGCCCCTGAATACATTGTTTCCTGCAGATTGGTTATATAACATTCTGTCATAAAAACAGAAAAATATGCAAAAAGAATGAAAAATGTTAAATCAGAAAATGATAGTGTAATATCCCAAACGCTGGTTAGCTTGAATGTTATTATACTCTTAAAGCATTTCCAAAGTCGGCATTCTGCTTCTTTTTGAATAATGCAGCAATTAAATAACCCTAAAATCTTTTCTGCCCTGAAGGAATGGAAAATTATGTTTCATAGGGCTATGTGAATTAGGGACTGTGACTCTTCCGCTCTCATGTCAAAAGACAAATTAAATGCTTGCTGGCACCGCCATTTGTTGACCTGAATGGCAAAGGTTGGCTGTTTGACTTTTTCTAATATCTTAAAAACTGCTTAGTTAGTATAAAATATTGCAAGCTGGTTCTATAACATTATTAGTCATTTACTTTGAAATTAAACAAGCACCTGTCTAGAGAATTGTTACTGTTAGCTGTTTAGGCGTCCCTTTACATCTTTAAAGTTGACTTGTTTGCACAATTTAAATTTTCTTTTAACCCCTCAGTAATGCCACTCTTTGTATTTTCAAATGCTGCACCAGTTATTTTTCACAACGTAAATCTCAGTTTTAGAAAGCAGATAATGCTCAGCTCATAGTGACTGCATTTGCATGTTATGCGAAACTGCAGATAAACAGGGCAGAGTTTGGAACTCTGTAACATCCTAATGAGTGCAACCATGGTTTCATGGCAAAAGGAACCAGAGCTTTGCCTTGCCAAACTCCAGTTTGAACATTTGTACTGAGTTTCGCTACCATGACCTGAGGTTTTTCGGCAGCAGCATTGCACCTGAATACAGACGGCGCCATAACCACAGTTTTGTTCACTTTCTGGAAACATAATCATAAAGACAGTGGTGTGGGCCAGCCCAGGATTGTACCCACTCCATGCCTGCAGTGCTTCTCGCTGGCTGCCTCTCCAAGCACTTACCCTGCCTCCCTGTCTCCGATCCAATGACAAGCTAAGTTTGTTAGCTCTAAACTTCTTTAGGGTTTGATTTCTGGCTGGCTAGAGGTTTGTGTTTTTGACAGGACAGTTCCTTTGGGTGGGGGATTAGCACAAGGAGAGTCACACAGCTTGTGGGAGAGGGCACATTCCTGAGGTGGCACAGTTTGGAAGCAGCTGTTGAGAAAACAAGGCTCAGAGCAGAGGAGCTTTTCTCCCTGGAGTTTTGCAATCAGGAGTTTGCAAGCAGATATTGAAGGCATTTTAAATGGAGTTTAGTAGGGAAGTATGCAGAGAGGCACAGAAATGGTCCCTGTTTATCACAAAGGAGACACTCAGCACAAGGAGAAGGTGAGAACTACCACACTAAGTGGATTTTTTTTGGAAGAAAGAGCTTAATATTGAGCTTACTTAGCTGACAACTGCAGCCAAGACATAACTTTCAAGTAAACAAGCTCCATATATACTAAATAGCCAATCAAACCAGTTATGAAAGTAGAATGCCAGGAGGAAAGGGGTTGCTTCCCAGTGTATTGCATGTATGAAAGTGTTGCATGTATGACAATCTGCCTGAGGGGAAGAAGTCGTGGGTGTGCGCTCAGTGCAATGAGCTGGCACTCAGGGAACAAGTTTGTTCCCTCAAAGCCAAGGTGGCTGATCTGGAGAAGCTTGGGGAAGCAGAGAGGTATGTGGGTGAGGCCCTCAGGGACATGATAGAGGCATTCTTCTCCCAGGCTGACAGCTCCTCGTCATGAAGAATGAAGTCCTCAGGGAAGGAGGACATCAGTCTGAGGAAGAGGGTAATGCTCCCTTAAAATGACCCCTTCCTTGGGTGATAAGCCCATATCCTCTTACACAGAGGATACTCTGGGGGTTGGGGGCCACTTAACAGTGCTTGATTCAATCGTTATGGGCATAGAGAGATGGGTTTGTGACCCATATGTAGATTGCATGGTGACTTGCCTGCCTAGTGCAAAAAATGTGAATGTCATGCAGTGTCTGGATAGGCTGTTAGGCAGTGCTGGGGAGGAGTCAGCTGTCCTGGTGCATACCAGCATCAATGATGTTGGAAAATGCAGTTGAGAGATCCTGGAAGCCAGGTGTATCCTGCTAGGTATCATATTGAAGTCCAGGATCCCCAGAGTAGCGTTCTCTGAAGTGCTAACTGTTCCATGCACAGGGTCAGTGAGATAGGCAGAACAGTCTCAATGCATGAATGAGATGCTGGTGCCAGGAGGAGGGGTTTAGATTTGTTAGGTGCTGGGATACATTTTAGGGTAATCAAAGCCCCAAAGGGATGGGCTGCACTTGAACCAAGATGGAACCAGACTGCTGGCAATTAAAATAGAAAAGTTTTCAGAGCAGCTTTTTAATGATGCCTACAAGATTTACGGTATCTGGATGGTATCTGGTTCGGCAAACAAAATCCCCTAAGGTGCGAGGATACAAATGTTTCAGATAAACCAGAAGGGGACAGAGTAGAACCAAGAGTAGAGCAGATGGAAACACAAGACAACGGTCAAAAAGGTGAAGTGACAGTAAGAGAGATAGCACACACCAATGCTGGGTAAGAGACTTGGCATATAGGTATTTATATGTCAATGCCAGAAGCCTCTGAGCCAAGGTGGGTGAGCTGGAGTGCTTTGTTGCTAATGTAAACATAGATATAGTGGACATAAAGGAAACCTGATGGAATGTTGAGAACCAGTGGTACACTGTTATTCCTGGATACAAACTCGACAGAAAGGACAGGGAGGGGAAGATTGGCAGTGGAGTAGCACTTTATATTAAAGAAGGGATCAAACCCAACAAGCTAGAAAACCTAGGAGGACTGGAGTCCTCCATAGAATCATTATGAGTGACAATACAACAACTGAAAGGAAATGTGTTACTAGAGACAAGCTATTTCCCTCCAGATCAAAATTCTGAGAGTGACATGGAGTTGGAGAAGCAAATCAGAGAAGCATAAAAGAGAGATAGACAATGGGTGACTTGAATTACCCTCACATACACTGGGCAAATATACGTTCGGGTATTGACAGAAAGGCCAAATTTCTAGAAGTGCTAAATGACTGCTAGCTCTCTTTGCAACATAGGGACCTTTGCAACCATATTACCACAGAAATCCTATTTACAATAATGAAGAGGTTTTAGGATTATCACTGCAATAATACAAGGGCCTATTTACAACAAGAAGAGGTTTGGGATTATCAATTCATTTACAATTAAAGGGTTTATTTTACAAAAACCAAGAGGTCTAGGCCTCATTCCTCCACAGGGTGTGAAAGGGATTATTGACAATAAGGAGTTTGCAGAGAAGCTGATGAGTTCTTTGCATCAGTCTTCATGGCAGAGGATACTGACCATATACCCATTCTGGAACTGAACTTCTCAGGCTTGGAGGCGGAAGTACTGGGCCAATTTGAGGTAGGAGAGGATGTTCTAAACTGTCTTGGAAAACAAAAAATTAACAAATTGTCAGGGCCAGATGGCATCCACCCAAGAGTTCTGAAGGAAGTCAAATGTTAAATTGCTGATCTCTTACCACAAATATGTAATGACCCTACAATCAGGCTCTGTACCAGAGGAGTGGAAAGTAGTAGCTCCAATTTTCAAAAAGGGATCTAGGGGGGAATCTGGGAAACTACGGGCTGGTTAGCTTAACTTTAGTGCCAGGTAAATTGTTGGAAAGCATACTTAAGGACAAAATTGTTAAGCATATAGAAGAACAGGCCTTGCTGAAGGAGAGCCACATGGCTTCTGCAAGGGAAAGTCTTGCCTCACTAACCTTTTGGAGTTCTTTGAGAGTGTCAACAAGTATGTGGATAAAGGTGATCTGGTTGACTTAGTATACTTGGACTTCCAAAAAGCTTTTGACGAAGTTCCCCACCAAAGGCTTTTGAGTAAACTTAGCAGTCTTGGGATAAAGGGACAGGTTCATGTGTGGCTTGGTAACTGGTTGAAGGACAGGAAACAGAGGGCAGGAATAAATGGAGAGTTTTCATCATGGAGGGAAGTAAGAAGTGGCGTCCCCAGGGATCTGTACTGGGACCAGTGTTCTCTAACTAGTTCATAAATGATCTAGAAGTTAGGATAAGCAGCGAAGTGGCCAAATTTTCAGATGACACCAAACCATTTCGCTTAGTAAAATCTAAAACAGATTGTGAGGAGCTCCAAGAGGATCTCTCCAAACTGGGTGAGTGGGCGACACAATGGCAAATGTAGATCAATGTAATCAAGTGTAAAATGATTCACGTTGGGGCAAAAAACCCCAACTTCACATATACACTAATGGGGTCTGAGCTGTCAGTGACTGACCAGGAGAAAGATCTTGGGGTCATGGTGGACAGCTCATTAAAAGTGTAAACAGTGTATGGCAGCTGTGAAAAAAGCCAAATTCCATGCTAGAGATCATTAGGAAGGGGATTGAAAATAAAAATGCTAATAGTATAATGCCCTTATACAAATCTATGATGCAGCCACTGCATGCGGTTCTCATCACTGTTTTTAAGGAGGACTTTGTAGAACTGGAAAAGGTGCAGAAGAGGGCAAGATCAGAGTCCTGGAGCACCTTCCTTATGAGCCAAGGCTACCGCATCTGGGACTTTTTAGTTTGGAAAAGAGGCGACTACTGGGAGGTGTGATAGATGTGTATAAAATTATGCATGAAGCAGTGAGAGTGGATAGAGAAAAAAAATTCTCCCTTTCTCACAACAGTAGAACCAGGAATCATCCCATGAAACTGAAGGCTGGGAATTTTGGGACCAACAAAAGGAGGTACTTTTTCACACAGCACATATATAGTCCATGGAATTCTCTTCCATGGATGTGGTGATGTCTACTAGCTTGGATGGCTTTAAAAGAGGCTTAGACAAATCACGGAGGACCAGTTTATCAGTGGCTATAAGTCTGGTGGCTATTTCAATTCATGAGTGCATATACAGAAGGCCAAAGCTTTTTGAGCCTAATGTCCTCCCCAGTAGACTGGCCTTCTCATGAGCATGCTAGTCCCCTGGTGGCAAGTCGCCACAGGGGCAGGAATGTGGTTTAGTCTCCACGGACTGTTTTGCCAGGGTGAGCCATCACAAGATCATCTTTGGTCACAGTGGGCCAGACCCCAGAATCCTTTGCCCTCCTTCATATGTATATCCCCTACTAGGAAGTCATTGTATTCCCTTCCCGGAGTAAGAGAAAATTAGTGCCCCTCAGCACCCCCCCGCTGCCAGAAACAGTGCTTGTGCAAGACTGTTTTGTTGTGAGGCTCGTACAAGTGTGATGGTGCAATCACTGTCAGATGAAGCGCTTGCATGGCATTTAAAGGGATTTAAATGCCCTTTCCCTGCTGAGGGTTGGATGGACCATTTTGGAAAGGCATGATCGTAATCTGCACACCCCTTTTAAGATCGTGACCAATAGCTGCCACCCAGGAGGCAGGCTGATACTTTGCCTACAGTCTGGTGACGTGAGTGCTACGAGCTTGTTGGGATGTGGCCTCAGCAGACGAGGAGGAGGAAGGGGCTCCCCTGCCCTGAAAACAGAGTTTGCCAGATTGCGGTTGGATGCAATTCATGGTTTGAAAAATTAACCTCTAGTTTCACCTTACATGCAGATGGGGTTATTGTGTATTTTATGGTGTAGATGCCTATAAAATAGATGTATAGGAGTATAGCAATCGGCCCCTCTCTTACCCTAAAGAGTGAACTGGAAGTGAACCCTGTCCTGTCTTTCAGGCAGTGACCTCTGGGGATCAGCCACTCAGCACACGGTGACCTAGGGCCTGGTGGCAGGAACTGAAGGGGGTCTCTGTTCTCAGAAGGTGCCAAAAGGGCAATGAGAGAAGATGGGCGGAAGGCTTAGTGAGGAGCAATGGAGTTTGCTGCCTCATGGTCAAAAGCTGACCTAAAGAATCCTCTCATGGAAGGACATCTGCAGATCCTTGGAAAACAGGATTGCAGGAAGCTTGAATTCTCTCCTAGAGTTTGGGGTGAGTTCAAAGGGGAAGGAAGCCAGGGCTTTTTGGCTTTGGAAAGGCCTAGCCAGGGAACCATGTGTTAGTTAGCCTCCATTAGATTACTTTATTTTGGTGCTATGTACATCCTTACAACTGGTCTATTGTGTTTTATTTGTAACATAACCTTCTAGGAAACCCTATCCCAAGCCCTTTTTATCCAACCAGGGCTATGTAGAAGTCCCTGTACTGTGTAAAGGGACTCTTAAAGATTCCTTGCAACTGGGGATGCTTTTTGAATTATCCTTGCAACAGGGTAACCATGATTTTTAAAATGTGCCACTCCAAATACCAGCTGGGGTGTTCTTTGGAAGTAATCTTGTAAAGTACTGAGTATTTCTTTTTACCTGTAACTCAAAGCTGAGAGAGCCTCAGACTGAAGCAGTCTGTAGTATTTTGAATATTTTTTTTTCTTTTTCCCCCTTTATATTTCACCTACATCTGAGTTACTTTTTAACTCAGGAAAAAAGGGTTTTACTCTGCTGTAAACACATCTAAAGTTTGATTGCTCAGCAGCTCACACTACCAAGTTTGCTCTTCACGTGTAGACTGCCCGTGAAAGGTTTTCTCTTTTTTCCCCACTGGTAAACGAAGGAGAGTTTTCCCTGGAATTTTGCTGGGATTAAACTGTTAAAAGTTGGCATGGTGGCAGCTATTACCAAGAAATGGTTAAGTTTTAAAGGAACAGCCTTTGTTGAGCAAACATGGAGGGAATGAATCAGCATTATTCTTTTCCCCATGTGGACTTGCTTTGAGACAAAGGCGGGGCTTAAATCCACTATTTGCTATAAGGAGGAAGAGCTTAAGATGTTTTATCTCATACTGTGGATTAAGGGGAAACCAGCCATCCCATTCCTACCTCTGCTGATCATTTACTCGCCTGTATCTGAGGGGTTTTCAAAGATGCTACACTACAATTCCCATCACCCTCAGCCATAATGGCCTTTGTGATACATACTTGTCTTGGGCACACAGTCCAAATCTATGTTTGCATGTGGCATGTGGCAGCGTATTTGTGAATGGCAACATGACACATGCAGGCATGTGCTGCACAACACAAATATGTGACATACTGCACACATGCACATCATAGGGAAATGCATACCACCCGTGTAAATTTGCACTACAAGCCATACACAAACATACGCTGTAGCATGTTTGTGTGTGGCTTTTTGTAGTACTGCATATGTTTGTGTGTGGTTTGTTGTTTGTCGTGGGGAAGATTTACATGTGGTGCTATGGATTTCCCTGTGGCATGCATCTTTGCAGTGTGTTAAGAATTTGCATTGTGCAGCACATTTTTGCATGTGATACATTACAACTTGTATGCATTCTGTATCACAGCACACATTTGTATATTGCTTGTACTGTTGTATGTGGCACCCATTGGTATATATTTGCATTTGGCGTGTGATGTTACATTGCAACTTGTGTTTGTCCGTTTTTGCCAGCTGAATGGCAGCCCATGTCCCACCCTGCTAGCAGCCCTGCCAATGACACCCTGTGTGCATGACATTACATGCATATGGGCATGCCTGGGTCTGGAGATACCTGAGTAAGCTCTCTCACTTGAGACTCTCCAGACTTGGGCACGCCCACATGCATGTGATATCACATGCAAAAGGGTCATGCCCTGTCTCCACAGAGCCCAAGCGAGCTCTCCAGAGCTTATTTCCAGCCAGAGTTTGCTGGGAGATCTGGGGCGGGCACTACTCCCATGTGGATGGCGCATCCAGCCCTTTCTATTTGCGGGCTGGGTTCTTTGAACCCCACTGCTCAACGGTAACTCCTCCCCTGATTGTGGCACATGTTTGTAAATGGTGCATGGATGAAAAGGACCTTAACTCTTCTCTTAAACCAAAGTTTTGTGATCATAGAATTATTTGATGCATGAGATGATAGGAGCTGCCCAGGTATGTTTCAGGGTCAGATGAATTTAAAGTTAACATTGATTAGGAAAAGTACTAGGTAAGAATGTAAGGAAGAAAAGTTCTAAATTAAGAACCTCTACAATTTGTGTAGTTTAGGAGCAATTTTGTGCCATTCCTTCAACTGTAGGGTTATTCCCTTTTGCATTAATCTCATTTGAGGTTGACCGTGCAACTACTCAGGTAAGGAAAATGTTAATAAAGTCCTAACAGGTTGTCAATAGATTGACTTTGCTTCAACAGAGTCCTGCTATTTGGTTGCATTGATTCAGGACTGTTTAAAACAACATCAGCGATTGATCCTGTTTCTCAGCTGTTTTCCCTTTCATTCAAAGCAAGTCACCTACCTAAGAACAAAAAGTAACTTCATTGTGGGGCTCAGATTAAACTGCACGGAGATCATCATCATTTTTCTGCAATTATGTTTTTAAAATAGTGCATGGGGAGTGTGCCCATGGAAGAATAGGAAAAGAAGCTATTGATATTAATTATCTATGACAAATGTACATGCTCTAAACCATTCTCTTGATCACTAAATCATGTGTCCTTTATTCTTGAAAGAATATGATAATGCACCAATTGTGTGAACTCAGGTGTGCAGTGTTTTCAGTAGCCTACAAATCATACAGTTCCCTCTCTTCCTTCTTTACCCCCTTCTTTATGTCTAACAAAATTGTATTAGGTAATTTTCTCAAGAGCATTTGATGTAAATTACCCTAATATTGTGAAGTGCTTTTATTTAAGTCATTCTTTGTAAGATAAATTAAGGTTTCTGATGGTTTGAATTAATTGATGTCGATTATGGCAATAATGGCTATTCATTTCAAATCATACCAAAGAAGGTTTTTTTATTTCTCATGTGGACACCAACCTTAAGAACTTTCCAATTACCACTGACTCTTTATCAGTAAATAGGACACCTTTTAAAAAATTGAATTAGTTGTTGCTCATGGAAGTTTTTCTTCCTATTTTTTGCATTGAAATGCAGGCAAGCTTTTCCTCTGTCCAGCAGGACAACACACCCTTCAGAATGTGCTAAGGACTAGGGATGTGTATGATCAATTTTTTCAATTCAATTTGTGCCTGAATCAAATCACCCCTGATTTGTTTTGTCTCAAAATCTTTCTGCCTGAATCGATTCTGTTCTATTCGGACCACTTATAAAGATACAAGGGGCACCACATTTGGGTGGTGGGTAGGTCCCCATGGGTGCCACCTACCACCCAGATTTCAAGGCAGTGGGACACTTGGTTGATTTTTAATGATTTTTTATTTTTACTGATTTTGCATATTTCCAACATAGGAAATAATGGGGATTCAAAGTAGCCCTATCCTTACCCTAACATGGATCCCCAGCTTTCATTTAAAAAACAAAGCTAAGCTCTAACCCTTGTAGAAGTGAAGTTATGGAGCAAAATGTGTGGTCACTATTTTTCAAGTGTTTGTATTCTTTGGTGTATCATAACTTTTCCTCATAATGAATCCCTATGAGGATTCATTGCACACCTTCATTTCTTCTGTTCATTTTGACTGTCATTGGACAGTGCCAACTGTCAACTGCCATGTGCCAACTACACCCCCCACCACCTGCAAGGCAGTGTGGTACTCATTTTATTTTTTAGGAATATTGAAGTGTTTAGATTCTTTGGTGTCTAATAACTTTTCATCGTAATGAATCCCTATGAGGATTCATTATACACCTTCATTTCTTCTGTTCATTTTGGCTGTCACTGAACAATGCCAACTGTCAACTGCCATGTGTCAACTACACCACCCACCCTCCTCCCACACACTGGGGTACTCAGTTTATTTTTTAGGATTTTTTGGGGAAGTGTTTAGATTCTTTGGTGTCTTCATTACAAACTTTCATCTCTTCTGTTCATTTTTACCCCACTGCTTTGCAAGTGGGGGTGGGGAATTAGTGGCATCCCATGTGCCAATTACCCCACAAGCCACTGGGTACTCAGTTTATATTTTAGGAATTTTTGAAGTGTTTAGACTCTTTGGTGTGAAATGAATCCTCATAGAGCTTCATTATGAGGAAAGGTTATTAGACACCAAAGTGTCTAAACACTTGGAAAAATTCATAGAACATAAACTGAGTAGTATCCCACTGCCTTGCGGGTGGGAGGGTGGTGTAGTTGGCACATAATGTAGTTGGCACTGTCCAAAAGCAGTCGAAATGAATAGAAGAAGGTGTATAATGAATCCGCATAGGGATTCATTGAGGAAAGGTTATTATACACCAAAGAATCCAAACACTTAAAAAATTAGTGACCACACATTTTGCTCCATACCTCCACTTCTACAAGGGTTAGAGCTTAGCTTTCTTTTCTTTTCTTTTTTAATGAAAGCTGTCAATCTGGGGGAATTAATAGGAGGAATCTAAATCTCAAATCAATTCAAATAGAAACTGACATGATTCTATTTGGACTCGAATCTAGCCAATGGAACACAGGGGTGATTTGTTCTGTCTCCAGATCACCCAAATCAGCTAGATTTGGGTACAAGTCAATTTGTACCAAATTGCTTCACAGTTCTCTACTAAGGACACTTTATTTTCCTCTGGCCTAATGGAAGACATAGCACCAACCAGGGCTTGGCATGACATGAGAGAGGCTGGGGCTTGCATTCTCCCTGTCCCCCCTTGTACTGTCTCTGACTTACAAATAACAAACTGGGCAGACAGTAATTTGCCTGCAAATTAGAACTGGAAGCGACGATCAAACCACAATTGACTCTTCAAAAGAGAAAGTTTGGGAGGCAACTGGAACGTATGAAGGGAGCAGGGCAGTGGAAGAATGCCTGAGGCTCACTCAAGTAATGCCAAACCATCATTTGGTGTTCCATTTGAACCAGCCCACTGTATTTCTGTTACATCATGCAAGATCATTTTCATACTATGCTCCTTACACACACAGCAATAGTACACAGCAACATACTTCCAGGAGGTTATCATTAGTGACACAGAGAATGCATTTCCCCCCTTTGTTGTTAATATATATAAAATGTAATGTGGAAGCTAGTCAGTATGACTTCAAATGACAATTGCCAATGTTAAGTTAGAACAATTAGTTGATTTACATTTTCTTGCTCCTGTGAACAGCCACAGCTTTGGGCCATTTCACCCATTATACAGGGACAAGCCCAGATTTTTCACTTACAGTACCCTTCACAAAGAGCTGTAGCCCATCATAGCTCTGTGATGAGTGTGCTTTTGTTTATATAATAGCTGGGCCGGGCGCAGAGCATCTGCGCCTCTAGTTCTCGCCCCCACCCACCTGCTGCCGCCATTTTCTTTCCCCGCCTGCTTGCCAATGCTGGTTCACCCCACCCACCCATATTTGTCCTCTGCGGCTGCCACTTTCTTTTCCTGCCTGCTACCTCCATTTTCTCCCCATTAATCTTTTCCACGTCACCCACAAGCCTGTTTGCCGCTGCCGCTGCTTTCCTCTCCCCCTGTCGGCAGTTTGCTCGTGAACTCTCGTGAGAGCTGCCACACATGGGATTAGCAACGAGTATGCCATAGATAGATAGATATGATGGAAATGTGTTCTGCATTCCCACTTTTTATGTTTAGATATGTTTAGATGTACAACTTTCTTAGATACAAACCTAAACAAGTGTAATTTGTGAAATGGCCCTTATATGCCCACTCACTAGTATTTTGGTTTGCCACTTTTGCCACTGAAAAATACAGCACTTTGGGATGATTCTCCTCCAGTAGGAAACAATGCAAGTGCAGTGAGGATATTTCCAGGGGCATGAAAACGTTAACATTTGAACATTTGTTAATGCTTGTTGATATGATGTGATCACAGTGATGCAGGAAATTCGAAAGGCAAATAAGGATTTCTTTTGAATGGCCCTGAGGCAATAATTGAAAAGGGGCACTCTTCCCCCTCCCCTCCTCTTTCAACACCTCCATAATGGATTGAGCCAGACTGTCAGTTTGTACAATTACACACTGTGAAAATATTTTTAATAACTAGTCTTTGAAGTCAAAGCACTGGAATAGTTCGAATGAGGCCTTCAGTGCTCTGGTCTATTTGACATCCATGAGTAAATGGCAACTTGGGTCATAGAGGTCTGATTCTTCAGTAGCTTTGTTTGCATATCATATATGGTCCTCTGAGGACAAGTTTCCAGCAGGAGATCAATTCAGCTGTCTGGAAGTGCAAACTTGCAATGTCAAGTAAAGTAGAAATTTCCCTGTACACAAAATTTAATGTACTGCCTCTCTTCTTCAGAGATATACTTGTCATTGTATCCATCAACATGCGCTCTAATAAGGCTGTGAGCATTCTTGTGCCTTTTGATATAGAAATCCTGAGAGGGTTTGTTATTGCCTTAGCAATTATTTCATGCTTTTTGTGTAAACTTGGTTTGAAGCTGAACGTTAATGAAAATGGACTTGCAATGCAAACATGTGAGTGTTTCAAAATCTCTAATATGAGAAATATGTCTCTTACATAGACAAGTGGTATTAAACAAGAAAATTTCTTATAATTTCTCAGGAAAATGCTAGAACTGAAGACCACAAAACCACACACTATTCAGTGAAAATGAGCTTAAAACTGGGGGGGGGCGGGGCGGGGGGCAAAATTAATATGGTTAAGCTGATACAGAATTGTTAGTAATATAACCACTCCATATCAGTTTAATCATAGAGTAAAAAACCTACCTCAAATAGAAACATTTCAAAAAGCTTTGGTAATACTCGAGGGCAGGGATTCTCAGCCTTGAGTCCCAGATGTCACTGGACTATAACTCCCATAGTTCTGCAGTTATATATTTTCTCTGAACTTAAAAGGTAGATCAGGCCTAGTTCCAATGTTTTCTTTGGCACCGCACAGCAATTGGGAAGAGTATATCAGTCACTTATTCATAACAGCAGAATATTCCCACATGTGGGGCACTGGTCTCCATCTACAAATCATATTAAGTACTCAGGATGCACCAGAAACAAACATTTGATAGTTTTGAAACCTTTGCAAATTGACCACCTCTAGCTTTGGGGAAATAAATTATGGATGTATTTCTAACAGATAAAAAGAAATTTGAAAATAAGACTAAATTGGATATAGTTTGGATTCCTTTGGAGATTTGACCCTCTTGAAGCAAATAGATAATATAAAGATTAAATTTATTTATTTATTTATTTATTTATTTAACGTATTTTTATACTGCCCAAATCTTATGCCTCTGGGCAGTTTACAACAAAATAAAAACAGAAAGTAAAACATTAGTAAAACAATATTAATTAAAAGCCTGGGTGAACAGATGCATCTGGAAAGACCTTTAAAAAGCTGTCAGAGATGGGGAGGCTCTTATTTCACTAGAGAGCGCATTCCAAAGCCTCGGGGCAGCAGTGGAGAAGGCCTGTCCCTTAGTGGCCACCAGATGAGCCAGTGGCAAATGCAGACGGACCTCTCCAGACAACCTCCGTTGGGGGTGGGCTCATGACAAAGAAGACATTCTCTTAAATACCAGGGCCCAAGCTGTTTAGGGCTTTATGAAATACCTTGTTTTCATGAAACTATAAGGTTGTGCACATGACCATTTTCTGTGGGCGGAGAGGACATGGGGGGAAGGCAAGATAGTGCTTACGGCCCCCCCCCCCATGATTCCAGTTGACGTGTGGAATGCTCACATGATCAGCGCTGTTTTTGACAGCGTGGATCTCTGGAGGCCAGGAACATGAGTTCTAGGCTCTAGGAATCCCTACAAATACCATGCAATCATTTAGGGATTCCCCCGTGAGTCGGGCACTCTAGGCACCCAGCTCTGTCTGCTCGGGCAGTGTGTAGCCTGAGCAAACACATGACCCCAAACCTGGGGTAAAGCGTGAACTCACGCCCTTTAAGTCAGGTTAAAGCCTGGGGTAGATACCCGAGCTTACAGAGGAGGTAGCACCGCTGGGATCGGCCTTGATCCCAGTACTTCACACAGGCAGCCTAACCAAGGTAGGGCTGCCCAAGCCTAGGTTTGGCTGCTTGTGTGAACAGCCTCTATCTCTAGACTGTTCCCAGTGATACATGAGTTCTATTTTGGGGTGACCATACCTGATGTTTTGGGGACTTTTTTTTTTTGCTAGCGACTTGAGAAATACGACCACAACACAGCAGCTTGGGGAGGCGGAGCCAGTAGCAAATTGAAAGCTTGTATACAAATTTACATTGGCAGGCATCTTACATTCAGGAGTTTTGATGGGATTTAATTAAAACTCTTGAATTCTAGAAGAAGTTTGCTGCAAGAATATAAGAAAAGCCCTGATGGTTCAGGCCAAAGCCCATCAAGCTGAGGAAGAGAGCTGGTCTTGTGGTAGCAAGCATGACTTGTCCCCTTAGCTAAGCAGGGTCTGCCCTGGTTGCATATGAATGGGAGATTTGATGTGTGCACTGTAAGATATTCCCCTCAGGGGACAGAGCTGCTCTGGGAAGAGTAGAAGGTTCCAAGTTATCTCCCTGGCATCTCCAAGATAGATCTGAGAGAGATTCCTGCCTGCAACCTTGGAGAAGCTGCTGCCAGTCTGGGTAAACAATACTGAGCGAGATGGACCTATGGTCTGACTCAGTATATCACAGCTTCCTATGTTCCTATCCAGTATAGCCGTATACAGCAGCTGACCAGGCGCACTTGGGAAGCCTGCAAGTGGCAAAAAGAGGTCAGGAGGGGAGCAAGAGAAGCTGCTTTGTGGGAGAAAAAGCTGGAGAGGAATTCATGGAAGAAAAGTAAACACAACCCTGAGCACCTGGAGATGGCCATGCCCCTTGTCAGCCAGCCAATCAGATTTTCAGAATTACTGGGAAAGAAAGGGAGGAAGAAGCAAGACCAAATACTTGTAGAGTTACTCAGATAAGTTCTGGATTTACCAATAACCTCCCAAGCTACCTAATGTCCACCTATAGTCTAGTTCACATCAACAAATGATATGGAATAATGATAATGAAGAGTGTTAATATTTGGGGTTACTCGCCCACATTCCACTCTATAAAAGTGGAAACATGTCCCTGCCTTAAGGGATATATTTCTGCTTCTACACAGTGCTTTTGGAGAGTGGGAAAGAGCTCCAAAATGCCCTTGAGCAGTTACATTCATGATTCGGAATGCAACAGAGCAGTGTACGGCCTCTCACTGTGTCCCTGTAGCTTGAAGTGTGGATGCTTCATTGGATGCCAGCCAATATATATAGTATTGATTATATATGTTGTGTAGTTAAAAAGATGTAATTGAAATCAGTTCTCCCCAAACACCTAAACACAGCAGGCTTTACCACGAGGTTACGGGGAGGCTTTACTGCAAACTCCAAGTTGTCCCAAAAACCCGACATATATAGTGGATTTTTTAAATCCTGCATATAAATCAGGCAACACAATAAGGTGCAGTGAAAAACCCAAATTGTTTGTGAACTGCTCCCCGATAAGTCGCAGGGACTTTCGGGTAAATCTGGCCGATATGTGAACTCACCCCCTCCATTCCAGAGGAGATGTGTGTTAGAGGGCTTTAAAAGCCCCATGAGAAAAAATTCCGGCAGAATTTTTGTTGCATAATATTGCTTCTAGATCACAGAATTGTATGACATATAATCCATGTCGGAAAGGAAATGGCAGGCTTTTCATGCTGAGTTAATAGCCAAGGCTTGCTAATTTTTGTTGTTAACAGTTCATAAGGAAATTGTGTGGCCTTTGACATCTTCAACCCAGTGGATCAGATAGTTCTTGATGCCTGGGTAGGCTGGGGGTCGTTTATGTAGGCTGAGATCAAGTGAGATTTAACCCACGCTTTTAAAGAATGCAATGAAGTTTCCTAAGCACTTGGAGGGTCTTTCTTAAAATGTTATCGCTCAGCAGGTCTGGTAGTGGCTCTGCAGGATACTTCCTCATTCCTGATGTTTTGCTTTTAAGTTTGAAATTTTGATTTTAAAGCCCTGCACAATGTATCTTTTAATCTTATCAAAGAGTATTATAGATATACCTAATATTTTTGATCTTTTAAAAAAGCAACTTCTCCCTGCCCTGAGCAACCTTAATGTTTAATAGTCATGCTATGGCTGTGTTCTGCACAGAACCAACACAGAGATCTCAACCATAGTGGTTGGGCCAAAACAAATTCAGTAGGCTTATTGGCCAGAGTAAAGCAATGGGCAAATTATAAATACACTATAGACTGCCCTGGGAGATTAAAAACTTAAGGAAGAAGTATCAGATGTTTTAAATTAGTTAATTTAATTAAAAGACTTTGTGTGGTATAGGATTTCATTTATTTTTAAATGTATATCTACTAGTAAACCGGGCTTGCAGTTTGCAAACATTCCTCCTGTGCCACAAAATGACCATACTCTCCCTTTACTCATTGCTAGTTGATGTCCAGAAGAGTTTGTGTTTTTAAAAAATGTATTTATATTTGTAGCACTAAATTTTTTTGTGATTTTTAAAAATGTCTTACATGAGTTTTGTGGAAATCAGACACGAAATGAAATGCAGTGAACTGGGAAAATATAGCATTGCTTCATAATTTAATGAAAGTATGGACTTTCTGTCTCAAAGTACCTGAGAACTGCCAAAGTTTATCGGAAGGTATCATTCCCCATTATTTTCCATTGGGAGAGTTTTTTCACATTTTTTGACAAATTAATCTATTTGTATGGGATTTTCCAATTTTCTGGTAGTCTGGTCAAGGAGGTAGTCTGGTCAAGGTCTGGAACCTACCTGTAAAACAGCATGTTTCTGTCTTTTGCTTTGGTTTGGTCTGGGAGTTTCATGTCAGTCAATGAGGCTCATGCCTCTCTCTATACATATAGATACCATATTTTTGCACCAAGAACCAGTGGGTAATTATGGTTGTTGTGCAAAAGGAACTGGGAAGGACTTAAAAGGGTGTGGATTTTCCAGCAAAACATTAACACAGACTGCCCTGTTTCGCTCCCTGCCACCTGCCTCTCCCCATGGAGAGCAGCTTGATGCAGGCTTTCCAATTGACTTTACACAAGGACCCTAAGGAACTGCGGACTCTAGGCAGGTGTAGCACTTGCCCTGGGCAGGAACTATGTGCAAAAATACAGTGCATACTAGTAAAGCGGACTTGCAGCTTGCAAGCATTCCTCCTGTACTATAAAATGACTGCACACTCCTTGCAGCTTGATGACCAGAAGTGCTACTTTGCTAGACAGATTCTAGGAGAATGGATGAGAGAGATCAATGAAGAGATCTAGAGCAAAATGTTTTGTGTTTGTCGATCTCTTAAGTGTTTTTCATGGAAACTGACATGAATAGAAATCTGGTGAACTGAACCAATATTACTTGTTTGTTTCTTTATCATTCTGTGAAAGTCTGGACTTCTCAACTACAAACTACCAGGGAAAACTGCCTAAGTTTGTCAGAACGCATCATTTTCTATGCTTTTCCAGTAGGAGAGTTTTTCTGCATGTTCTGGCAAATTAATAATTTTGGGTTTGTTTGTTTTTTAATTTTTCTGATAGCGCGGGGAAGGTCTAAAACCTACCTGCTAAATGGTATCTTTCTATCTTTCATTGTTTGGTCTGGGAATTTCATGTCAGTGAGTGAGTGAGTGAGTGCGTGAGTGAGGCCCAAGCAGCTTTATATAGAGAGGTTTATACATCACCTTTCTACCATTGCTGCTAGCTAAGGCATTGAACATCTTATAAAACACCATAAAAACAGTGATTAAAAATGTAACAACCCACATATCACTTTATGCAACTTCACAATTAAAAGAGCAGCAAAAGTACACTGAGAATAGCAGTTAGAAACAGTGGTAAAATCAGTCTTAAGAAGAGCAATAAAAAAGATAACCACAAGGAGCAGGGAAACCATACATAACAAATAAAATCAAAAATAAAATCCTTTCAAACCCAAGTGAACAAGACAGATTTTGCCTGGCAACCAATGGATAACAGGCAGATCTTCCTTGGGATGATGTTCCAGAATTGGGTAGCAACCACAGAAGGCCCTTTCCAGAAGCAACGTGCCTAACATCTGCAGGCAAAGTCACACAGAGGAGGACTTCTAAATAGTGCTCTCAGCTGCTTGGGAGGGTTCATAAGTGGTAGGGATGTGCAGAATGCTTCACAGTCAGGGATATGCAGAACATTCTTGGAACAGAACGCCCTTCGAATGATCGGAACAGAATGCCCTTCGAATGAAGGTCCAGATCTGAGCTTGGAACAGAATGACCCCGTCCCGAGTTGGAACATTCCAAGTGCCCTTTTGGAATCCAAAATGGCACTCTTCTGTCCTCTGCGCACGCATGCACATTCCATTTATGTGGTCAGCACCACAATGCAAATGGCTGCCACACGTGCACAGAGGACAGAACAGTGCCATTTTGGATTCCAAAATGGTGCTCAGAATGGCTCAGAACATTCCAAGTGTTCCAAGATAATTCCATTGGAACTGGCTCAATCGATTGTTGCAGCAGAACATTCAGAGTATTTTTCCTTCCATCCTGAGTTCGGAACGGAATGCAAATTCGTACACACCCCTAGAGAGTAGGTAATTCTTGGGTACCCTGGTCCCAGACCGTTTAGGACTTTAAGGGTCAGAAGCAGCACTTTGAATTGTGCTCAGAAACAAATTATTTCGACCAAACTGGCCAACCCCTGTCAACAGTCTGGCTGCCATATCCTGCACCAGCTCAAGTTTCAACTTTTCAAGAATAGTGCTACACAAGGGACTTGTGGAGATAGAAAGAGAAGCAAGTCTATCTGCTGCTCTCAGTACTAAACTCTGAAGGAGCAGCCCTGTTCCCTCAGCACCAGTGTGTGCAATGATTCTTCTAATGAATCATTGTGACAAGGTGGAGGCTTTTTGGAAACTTCGGATAGGGCATGGCTGCAGAGCTCTGCCCAATTGCCTCTTATGATGCGGATTTTGCTTTTGGGATCAGAGATTCTGCTTCCACAGCAACAGTTGAAGGGCAAAGGCCAAGATCAGACTGTCCAACTCTTCTTCAGAGTATGCAGCAGAAGCAGAACTTTTTATATAATCAGGTTGTATTTCTAGTTAAAGAGATAATATCTGTTCCATCTTTCTTTGCTTTCTCCTTCCTTATTGTAAAACATCCCTTAAAAATATTTAATCAAAAGTTTCTCATATAAGAAAATAAAATCGCTACCTATACACTGATAAGTTCTATTTCAAACTACGGGAATGTATTAAAGAATATGGATACATTTTAGTGTACATGCTGGAGGTCTCCAGGCTTATTTTCTCAGTAATAAACATTTCTTCTTCCTGACTGGTTGCAGTAATACAAAACCAGGTACACGTTTTCTCATAAACCAACAAGATCATGTTTTGCTTTTTAAAAATATCATTTGGCTTTGGATTATATTTTCCATCACCTCTTAAACAGTTTCTTTTAAAGAAACAATTTAAAGATAAGATCATAGAATGTATTACATCATGTTGCTTTCCTGGCTTTTTATCAGATGTGATGTTACCTTGAATGATGACACATAATACTGCTGGTGCTGATGTGATTGGCGCTTTCCAAATAATATAGAAGACATTGTATAGATGTCCATTTAATAAAGATTTTCAGTGTATCAGAAAATATGAAATACCTCTATCATAGGGCAAGAATCTCCTTGTGTTAATATAGAAAAATGTTGAGAACATATGAAAGAGTACATTCCTTTCAGGTGGCTGTCCCAGCTATTTCTGGATCTGCAAGGTAACCTTTTTATAAGAGCACCAAAGGTCCACTCCTAACACTTCAGCTGACATGTGAACATAGGAAACTGCCATATACTGAGTCAAACCATTGGTCCATCTAGCTCAGTATTGTTTTCACAGACTGGCAGCGGCTTCTCCAATGTTGCAGACAGGAATCTCTCTCAGCCCTATCTTGGAGAAGCCAGGGAGGGAACTTGAAACCTTCTGCTCTTCCCAGAGCGGCTACATCCCCTGAGGGGAATATCTTGCAGTGCTCACACATCAAGGCTCCCATTCATATGCAACCAGGGTGGACCCTGCTTAGCTAAGGGGACAAGTCATGCTTGCTACCACAAGACCAGCTCTCCTCTCCAGAAAGCAACCTATTAGTAGTATGCCAGGAAAACGTGGCTGCACTATGGAAATCTTTCCTAACTGTGCAGCGTTGGACAAGCAGCATGGTGGACCAAAATTTTGACCATTTGTGCTGCCTCTTAGGGATGTGCGAGCTGGCTCGAGGTTGAACTGGCCCAGCTTGAAGGCTCACTGAAATGACCCAGGCCAGGCCAGGCCAGGGCCAGTTCAGGTCCCCCCTTAATAATGGCAGACTTACCACCATTGTGGGGCTTCAAGGGTGCTGCCGCAGTTGTGGGGAAGCTCTCCTGAGGTCTTCCCTCCCTCCACTGGCCATAGTTCATGCACACCCCTACTAGAAATTATCTCCCCCAAGCCTCGCTGCACACTCAGCCATGGCAGTAATGGGGAAGCTCTCCATAGTGTGGCTGTATCTTCGTGGCATGTCACTGGTACATTGCTTCAGATGGCAGCCTTTGTCTTCAAGGAGCACAGAATGGATCTCATGCTCCTTGTCACTTAATTGTTGGTATTATCCTTATCCAGCCTCAGCACAGCATCTTTCCAGTGGCTGTTTGATGTCTTCCCAAAAGTGCTGCTCAGTGAGGTTATGCTTAATTGATCTCCTTACAAGCCTAAGGACTCCTCACAAGTCCAAGATTTTAAAGGCCAACAGAAGCACTAAGTAGATTTACTTCAATATTGTTCTGCTGTGTGTAGTTAAGCTAAAGTGACTGGATCCATCATGCTTCCACAAGAGACTTTACAAGACACGTTTCATTAACATAAACCCAATTCATAACTTATTCCCTCTTCATTTTGTATAATACGTTTCTTCATGATCAAGAGAGACAGGAGTAAACAAAGATGGTACCATTTAGATATTGCACTACATATGTGCAAAGAGAAAATGATCATAGTTCCCTCTCCTTAAATTTACTAGTTTTTCATAATTTCAGTGCATTCTGCTTTATGCCATGTGTCTGTAGTATGGGCAGCTAATTGTACTGGACAAATTTGACATACGATAATAATGATAAGTGCTGGTGCTCAAATCTACAACTTGCACAACAAAAATATGAACCCATGGTGATGGAGACAAACAAGGGATTGTCTCACCATCACGGTTGGCTAGTGAGCTTATCAGAGGCATCAAATAGGCTCTGATCCAATTGGGAACCAGACTAGCTTGCTCTTCTTCTAATTTGCAAGGCAATGTATATTTTCATAGGGCTGGCATTTGTGACCAGAATTACAAGTGGTGAGGCAGATTACTTGCGGCACAGTCCTGTGCATGTTTACTCAGAAGTAAGTTCCATTCTGTCTGATGGAACTTACTCTCTAGTAAGTGTATTTTGGATTGCAGCCCCAGTATATTTTTTAAAAAAGTTTTCATCTTATTTAAAATATGTCATCTCCGCTGATCATTTGAAATGGTACAATTGATCCTTAAGAAAAATGAAAACATTGTTATTAATCAGAAGCAGGAAACTTTATACTTGTGCTTATTCTACATATTTTTGTGCTCTGCCGGCATCAGCAGATACTTTTCCATTAAAATAAGAACCCACAAAAGTAAAATGTTCATTTTGTTATAATGAAATAGATCCCTGTCCCCAAAGGGCTCACAATCTAAAATGAAACATAAGATAGACACCAGCAACAGGCACTAGAGGGATGCTGTGCTGGGGATGGATAGGGCCAGTTGCTCTCCCCCTGCTCAGTAAAGAGAATCACCACATTAAAAGGTTCCTCTTTACTCACTTAACAGGGGACTAACTGGCGTATAAGATGGCATGGCCTCCAGTCTATTACATATCAGGTGTCTTTCCTCAAATACTAAAATATTATCAGTGACTGATGGACATTCACCACCTGATGCTGCTTCTTTAATGATAATCTGTGAGATTATATTTTTAATTGTTTGCTGTAGACATTGTGTTAAAATGGAAACTGTGCCCCATCATTGTGTCAGAAAAGATAATGTACTAAAAGACTTGATGAAATTTTAATTGACAATACATCGACCTTAATTGAATTTTTAAATGTTTGGGTTCATTTGTGTAAGTAATGATGTTCTCTGCTGTTGGTATGGGATGTCTTTCACATTCATCGGATTCTAGAAGCCTTGGGGTGCCACATTAAATCAGAGCAATGAAGACAATGCAAGATTGGTTTCTTCGTCTCCTTCATGTTTTGTGATTAAGCTACAGTCTACCATGTTCAGGATTAATTGTTTGATCCTGGGAGCCAGTTCTACATCCAAAAATTCCATAGGACACATGGAGCAACTGTCATGAACAGCAACAACACAGCAAAATCTCAAAATGGAACACCATGCCAATAGCCCTATTCAGACATTGAGGTCTTTCACACAGCCTCGCTCAGAGGCGTAACTAGGGAAAACGGCGCCCAGGGCAAGCACTGAAATGGCGCCCCCCCGCGCCCCCCCGCCGCCCCCCAACATACTACATTATACTTAGGTTTTTCCTCACAAGCGCCCGCCGCCGCCACCAAGCCAGGCCACTGACTGGCCGCCAGGCGCCAGCAAAGCAATGGGGGGGCGCAGGCAGCGCGGAAGGGACCGCTCGTGGGGAAGGGGGCACTGACGCGCTCCCTTGACTGCTGCAGCGCTGCTGCACTGAGCAGGAAATATTTGTATTAACAAAATTTTTTTAAAAAATTAAAAAAATTGGTCATGGCGGCGCCCCCCACGTGACCAGAAAAGATGGCGCCCGGGGCACGTGCCCCCCTGCCCCCCCTATAGTTACGCCTCTGGCCTCGCTGGGGAGGGAGGGTGGGCTGAGGGGAAGGCAGAAGCTTGCACTGCTGCACCTGCTTTCAAGATAACATGTGAAGAACTGTATCTGCGTACGGATCTGGGGCTGCGTACATTATACACAGATTGTACGACTGTTGAACATAACGTGTGAATAGGGCCTTGGTCTACCTGTGTGTCATATGAGGTGTTGGAATGCTAGTAAGGTGTTCTAGTGCTGAGGTGGTACTGTGCCACTTCTCAATGCAAGTGCAGGAAATCACATTAAAATTTGGTAGGGCTCCCATAGCCAGATAAAATTGCTTCACAGGTGGCACCTGACTACGGTGACAAACAAATTGCACTAGATTATAGTTAGGCTTTGTGGCAGGTGCTTCTACCATGAGGTGACAGCCTCAGACAGGGAGTGCACCTCAGGGCGGCCAATGTGGGCCCCCGCTGCTGGCATCATGCTTTCTGCCTGCTGCTGGTCCCTTCTGCTGCCACTGATACTCTTTCCCAACTCTTTTGCTTTGCTGCCCCCGTGCCCAAACTGGAGCCCCCATGCCCCTTGCTGTGTCCCTCTCTCAGGGCATGCCTTGCCCGCTGGTCCCTCTGTTGGTTCCATCACTGCTGTTCTAGCAGCAAGGACATGCTCACTTGCCCATCCAGCCATTTCTCACTGTCTCCCCAGCACTGTGCTAAGTGCCCTATTGATGAGCCCTGTTCCTGAGCTCTTAAAATCCTTTCCCCCACCTAGTTGATTAGTAGTCAACAACACCCATGGGGGCAACCATCTCAGTGGGTTTGCTCTGAGAAAACGTATGACTTTGACCTTCAGCAGCAGTGTTCCCTCTAAGGTGTGCACACACATGCATGCTCATAGGCTTTTTTATGTCTGCTCAGTTAATTTTAGTTCCCACTCAGATTGAATCAAGAAGGCCCCACTCCAAATCCAGATGCGCACACACTGCCTTGATACTGCCACCCAGAACAAAACTCATTCCACACACAGATGAAAAAAATTAGAACACTGCTCAGAAGCTGACTGCTAGGATCCTTCTAACGTTTGAGAGCCAAGTGTGGTTCTTCTTCCATTTCCAATAGGATATACTTATCCTGCTGTGAAATATGATTTTGTACTTCACAGGTGATTGAAGCCGGTGTCCCAGGAGACTTTGCTGTGTATAGTTGGCTTGAAGGCCAGTCTGTTTAGCCCTGTCAGTCATTTTCCTTCTCTTCCAGTTCTACAATCCCAGTTAGCACCATTGGCTTCATATTCTGAAGTCATCTCTTAGAAGAGCCTTTCTTAGAAGTAACTAGAGAAGTAATCTTTACTGTAACTTATTTTGCAAGCAACAAATAGCTTATAAAGTTCAATGGGAATATTATTTGCTTTCTTTGCTACCGCTCTACCTAATTTGTAGCCTAAAACTATGACTGATGTTTTTTGAATATATTAAGTTTCCTACATAACTGCGCTTTCCTTCTAATGCTAATTAAAAGTATACTTTGAACAAATGTTTTATGGTAGGAAAAATAGCTAAAGGTATTGGTTTTACTGGAAAGGGACAGGTGTGTATTTCATGTTCAGAGTATCCCAAAGTAATTTCTTGTGTTTCAGGGTTCTTGCGGTCTTGTTTAGAACAGAAATTGCTTTATATATTTTGCTAATGGCACACATAATTACTCCATTTTAGTGTGGGTGATCTGTGTGCATGAGCAGTAGATGCTGATTGGCATCTGGGTGCATATCTGCATCCACACTGCAACACTCACGTGGGCCCCATTGTACTGTCTAGGTGATGTGGGGATATGCTTCCCCATCCATGGCTATTAGTTGTATGAGGCAAGAGTTTTGTTGGAACCTCTTTGATTTGCACATTTATCTGCTGAACAATTCGGATACATTAATGTTTGCTGTAGGACAAGCTATTCTCTGAGCAGCTAAGGCTTAAAGATACCCTGAAATACATTATCACATTTACTGGAAAAAATGCTTTGGATAATCTTTTATACGACCACAGTAAAACTTTTTCAAGTATGCAACAATATGACTTAAATTATATAAGTTCCAGAGGGAAGCTTTATTCTACATTCTTATTCAGGACATGCAATTAGAATGGTAATTCTACATTTCCTGTGGGACAGTAGTTGAAAACACAAACAGTCGCTAGTCCCCGTGAAATGTGACTGAGTAATAATTAAGATAATTATCATTGCAGATCTTACATATGGAAATACAAGCCAATTTGCTTTTGTGTGTGAGAGAGAGCTCTTTTGCTTTAGCACATTGAGTAGAATGTTTCATTATACTTCTGTGTTGAATTTTAGTATCTGTAAAATTTAAAATGTAATATGATTGTATTTGTTTGGAGAGCCATCCCACCCACACCCACACCCATCTACCAATTTAAGTGTATTTCTAGAATAATTTTGTCATATCCTGTCAAAGTCAAGAACCTTGTCAGAGAAAGTAGATCTTGCTTTGTAAAGGGCAAAGGTGTACTGTTCTTAAAATAGATACAAATACTGTTGATTTATTTCAAAGAGGTATTTAGTGTTAATTGCAATCTGGCTCGGAATGAACTCCTCCAGTATTAAAAGCCCAAGTCACTGCAAGCTGAGCTCACATCCCTTCTAGAATTTTGTGTTGGTTCTTAATGGATCACAGTCAAACTTTGCATCTGCCAATTTCCCTCCTCCCTGCCTCAATTTTCTGTACTTCCCCCATTTTTCCAAGTGGTGTGGGGAGAATTTTGTGTTGGTTCTTACTGGATCACTACTAGCCTTGTTATCTGCCAGTTCCCCTGCCCACCCCCCCATCCTCTTCCTCCCTACATTTCCCATATGTTTCCAATGTTACCAAGTGGTATGAGGGGAAGAGGGGGATGCAGCTGAACAGTTGGGAGAGATGGTGGCGATTTCGAAGTGGTTCCCATGTAGAGTTGCCATGCCTCCCGAAATTCACTCAGGTTTCACTCAGATTTTAAGCATCTCACCCAGATTGCTTAGCCCACCCAGATTCACCCGGATTTCACCTTTCACTTGGGGATGGGGGAAACTGAGCTCTAGCCCCTGTAGAAGCGGAGTTATGGAGCAAAACGTGCAATCACTATTGTGCTCAAAAATTGTTTTCCAGCCAATTTACATAATATGCAAATTTGGCAGGATATGGCAACCCTATTCCCATGCTCCCTCGCTCTCTTCAGTGAAAGCTTCTGTGCATTTCTGCAACCCAAATTGCTGATGGAAACTCTGGGAACTGCATTTTAAAAATTCCTCCTAGAGATATGTAGCCCTTACATGTTGCTAAAATGTAATACATGCAAGTGTCCTTTTAAGCCCGTGGCTTATTTAAGCCAGTTATTAAGCACAATCCAATCAAGGCATGTTTAAGCGCAAATATTTTAATAATTTTAGGCATACCTAACTCTGTGCTGGATTCTGACCACAGTTTTTGCCACTTTTGTGTTGTTACGTGATTAATTTAAAATGTTGCGTAAGCTTTGATACAGATTTTAACGTTCACGTTTTATCTTGCAAGCACTGCTGTTTGCTATGCAGTCATTTATGACAGAAATAAGTCACAATGTGGTGACATTTGCTGCTCATTATCCTGTAGTGAATGCATCTCTAAATTTCACAAGTGGAGTTGTTCAGCAGAATGGCTGTTGGAAATAATGGCCGCACCATTTCACAACTGCGTCTGTGCAATTTTTGCTTATGCGCATGCGCAGTAGTGCTCATAGGAACATAGGAAACTGCCATATACTGAGTCAGACCATTGGTCTATCTAGCTCAATATTGTCTTCACAGACTGGCAGCGGCTTCTCCAAGGTTGCAGGCAGGAATCTCTCTCAGCCCTATCTTGGAGATGCTACCAGGGAGGGAGCTTGAAACCTGCTCTTCCCAGAGCAGCTTCATCCCCTGAGGGGAATATCTTGCAGTGCTCACACATCAAGTCTCCCATTCAGATACAACCAGGGCAGACTCTGCTTAGCTATGGGAACAAGTCATGCTTGCTACCACAAGACCAGCTCTCCTCTCCAAACTGCATGAACATTATGTTACAACACGTATGTAATGTTGTGCAGTATGTCAGCCAAAATGCAATAAAGATGGCTGCATGTCCACCCTGTACTATAGATTGTTCTAATTTTAGAGCTGGCTATGAAACAGCATATCCCGAGAAGCTGAAAACCACCTCTTCCCAGTAATATATCACAGTGTGGTTTTATTGATATGACCTCAGCTATATATTATTTCCTGAAACTAATAGTTTGGATGAAAAGCCTTATTGTGATGTCAGAATACATTACATGTATTTTATTAATATTGCTTTTCTGTGCGTGGTTCATGTGTCATCTTCATTAAATAATGCTTAAAACTTTATGTGCATTCTGTCAGCTAAGTAAAAAATAAAATTATGATGCACTGCCATAGAGGGAGTGATATATGATTTAAGTGGTAAAGCCCTTCAAACTGTGTTATGTGGATGGTGCTATTTGCATTTTTCCAAGGCTTACCTAAGCTCTGAGATGCTGGTGTTTCTTTTTCTGTTTCTCACATGAGAACACCAATGAACCTTGGACCCCAATGGCCCATGTACATTACTGTAGTTTCACTGATGTAACTGAGACTATAGAAGTGCATGTAATGAGCAAACCATTCCCCATAGCTTGAGACCTTTTGGCATTTAAAAGGTTGAAATCTCTGTTCTCTTCAATAGAATCTCTGGCAATATATCCCGTTAACTTTAGATAGGTTTGCAGTAATCTACCATTTAGAGTATAGATGAAGAAAGATCATTCAGGTGGCTATATCACATTACATCCATTATTTGTTTGTGTATTTTCTCTTTCTACCCCACCTTTCTTCCATAAAACACAAGATGAAAAATGTAGGGTCAATCAGCCACACCCAGACTTATCTAACTTTAGCTGTGCCTTAAGAACATGCCTTGGGAAGGGGAGGGACTATAGATCAGGGCTTGATCAATCCCAGGCAGCAAGGAGCTGCAGCACCTAGAAATTTAACCATGGTGCCTAGACTAGGATATTCAGAGACAGAGTTATTTAATAAAATCTGTATTTATCCCAGGCAGTCCTGTTTCTGTTTTAAGTATGTTACTTGTAAAGAGAGTGGGATAAAGAGAAGCTTATTTGCACTCCATCTCCACTAAATCCCGTGATATTGTCAAATGTCTGCTTTCTCGCTCCTAGATTCATAGAAAAATTATCAATGCCTGCTCTGGATCACTGGTGTAACACATGCTTTGCATCCCAAAGAACTAGTTCAATCCCCATCACCAGCAACTAAAAGTATCTAAGGCAGCAGAAATGGGAAAGAGAGAGAGAGAGAGAGAGAGAAAGAGAAAGAAAGAAAGAAAGAAAGAAAGAAAGAAAGAAAGAAACTTCTGCCCAGTCAGAATAGATAGTACTGGGATTCATAGACCAATGGGAGATATGCCCCTGAAGGCTGGGATGTGGGAATGAACAACTCCACCAACTGTAGGGGTGTGCAATTCAATTCAAGGTCAAATCGAGGGCTGGTCTCAACAGATTCAACCTCAAATCAAATTACCCTCAAAATAGAGGGCCTGATTTGGGGTTGAAGTGAATCACCCCTGATTCAACCCAAATCAAGTTGGGTGATTCAAATGTCATTTTGTGGCCTGTTTTGCTGGAAAAGAGGGCCTCAAAATGGCACCGTTTTTTCTCTGGAGAACTGATCTACCAATTGGGGTTGGTGGGTAGACCAGCCATCTGCTCAGAACAGCACATCTGCCCACCTTGGAGGACTGGTCTACTAGGTAGACCAGTCCTCCAAGATGGGCAAACATGCGAAATCTGGACCGGAGGGCTGGTCTACCTGCTGACCCCAATTGGTAAACCAGCTCTCCTCAGAAGAACGGTGCCATTTTGAGGCCCATTGTCACAGCAAAACAAGCCACAAAATGGCATTTGCATCACCTGGTGCTATTTTGAGGCCCTTTTTTCCAGAAATGGGGAAATGGTCCTATTTCTGGAATCGATTTGGGTCAAAAATTGGGGGTGATTCGTTGAGGATAGCCAACCAAGCTGGCTGTTCACAACAAATCAATTTGATTGGTTCTGCTATTCAATTCAACCTCAAATCAAATTGCAGAATTTGATTTGTGCACACCCCTAACCAACTGGTAATAATGTGTGTCTAAATATGCGAATAGTAGGACAGTAGTAATAATAAAATATCGCATATCATCTGGCTGACATGCTTAAAACTTATCCTGGAAATGGTGGTCACTTATTCTCCAGGAACTGTAAAATGTCTGAATCACCAGGATTACACAGCTGTATAAATAATTAACCCTTGCAGTGGCACCTGTTTATTTTATTAGACTTTTGTGTTGTAGCTCCTTCCATCAGCATTAAATGAAGCATCTCTGATAGATTTTTTGGATCAGCTAATTATAAAAATGTTGTAATTTTAATTGTGCTTTGGTATTAAATAGTAAGTTTACTCATAACCTCATTATATATGCTCTTTAAACATCCTACCCTGTGTAAACTGAAACACCTTTTCCTACTGACTGAGGTTAATAGCGACATTGGGAACAATTAATAACCCATTTAAATTTGCTTTGTTCCACTGAATTCAGCAGGACAATCCCTGTGTGAGTCATCTGTGATTAAACCCCATTGTATAACATTGAGAAATCTTCCCATTCGGGCTCTTAAAGCAAAGTAATTGCATTTCAGAGCTCCATATTGTAGGTTTTTGACATTCTCAAAAAAGCATTGTCTTTGATCATAGCAACAGCTCTGTTTAAGGTCAGGAGTTCAATCCTTTCCCTTTTTCCTCCCGATTCCCAGTTTGAAGTGAGTACTAAGTGCTATTCACATTATTATATTGGATGGACGTACAAACTGGGTACAGTGCACATACATAGAGGTTATTCTCGCACACTGTGGAAACTGGGCTAAGGGAGCCCAGCCCAGTTTCCACTGCACATATGAACCGTTGGCTCCCGGCAGCAAGCCCACTTAATTTCTCCCACTTTAAACGAGATTAGCGGAGCACGCACTCCGCTAATCCCATTTGATTGTGTGTTGCTGCAGCATGGCGACTCATGAGTAGCCTCCCGACGTCGGGGGGGCTCCCCAGAATGTCCTGCGCATTTGTGTGGGACATGCTGGGACTTCCGGGGGCCAGGAGGTCCTCAATCCCCACCACCCCAACTGGCTTCATGATGGAGCTGGTAATCTTGTAGGCAGCCGATCCAGATGCCCAGGGTGATCTTCCTGCTCATCTGCAGAGAGAGTGGGTCAAGCCTGCTCTCCCCGCAAAACCCTCTTAGTTTCTCCAAACTGTCCGTGTGGAGAGCCTTATACAGTTATTCACATGCTATGGTCAACGCACACACATGCTATGGTCAACGCACACGATAGAGACTTCCTGTCTCTATCGTGCATTTGAGAGGACTGTACCCAGCTTCACTTTTAAAATGAACACATGTGCATTCATTTGCACAGAGGGATATAGATATGTATAGATACCTGTAGCACATACAACATAATGTCAAAATAAGCCTATATTGAAACACCATGTGTAAAATTCAACCCCATTACATCCAATAGGAGCTTCAACATGGACTACAGTAGCAAATGAAAATGCACTCATGGTTTCCATCCACATTCCATGACAGATCACTACAATCTGTTTTTTGCTTGTGTAAACAAGATTTACTCTATCTTCAACTGAGTAAAAATATATCAGACAGGAATACACTTTCTTATCTAGAAGCCCAGAGAATAGTGAGTACACCAGATGCTGTAGCTTTATTGAAACTTAAGTAGGGGTAGAATCGGTCAGCAATCTGATTAGGCAATCATGGGAGATGCTGTCTAAGAGCAGGGTATGTGTAAAAAGTATGTTTAAAAAACACAAAACCCTTTCTTATCTAAACCTTCCATGTTTTATGTAGGACACATGGCAAACGATGAGAGTATTATTTTTCCCGATGCCATTTCAAAATGCTTTATTTTAGAAGACAGGTGGGGTAAGAAATGGGGATTACCAAGCTGACAGCTCTACGTTTGAAGCTGCGTCAAGTACACTGTCTTTTTCTTTGGGGTCATCCAAGATAAGACCCAATTCATGACCCCTGGACAAAGATAAGATTCCATGAAGAGTCCCTGGAGCAGAAGGTTTGGCACCAGTGCTTCAATCAGGCAACAGTTTACTCTTCATTCTAAGAAGATGCTGTTTGTTACCTAGGAAAGAACCTCTTTTCTTGCTTGCTGTTTTATTAGCTATCAGAATGTATAAGGATCATGACATTCTCCAAGAATAATCTAACAAGTAAATATTATATCAGATTTGCTCTGTCCTTGTAGCAGACATGAGAAGAAGCATCTATCAAGCTGCCAAGAGGCAAGCTGGAGTCTCTTAATAAAAGTGAGAGAGGTAGAGCTCCTGCCAGTTTCAAAGCTACCTTTTGTGTCATAAATCTTTATCATGACATTACCTAGCCTTAAAATAAAATTACATTCTGTTTTCCCATTCTGGAGCATTTCAAAAACGTTAATTGTACTAACTGGAAATGTGCTGCTGCTGTTATTTTACCATTTATGAAGTAACCACTTCAGAGGAGTCATGCTGATTTAAAATGGACCCAATTTAAATACCTGCTAGATCATTTATAATGCTCAGAGTACTGTACAGTTTTCATCACATTTTAATTTTTGAAGTAAATGCTTTAAATACTCTTAGTTGTATGTTCAGCTGAATGAAAACTGACTGACGCCCCAACTGTGTGTCTAGTTGCTACCAAGAAGAGTCCCAGCTGTGGAATGAGCTCTGCAGAACGCAGTGCATAAGAGGGGGCAATTTTCACTGTTATTTTCTTCCACCAGAAGTGCCCTATGCCACCCAAAAATATGTTCCTGAGGGTTACACATCCCTCAGGGACAAAATTTTGGGCCCTCCAGGGGAAGGAGAGAACTGCAAAAATCCTGTCCTCTCTTTATGCTGGGCACCGCAGACCTGGGACATTTCTTGGTAGCAAGTGGTCACACAGGATGTCAGCCACTCTATTTATTTATTTCAGAGATTTTTGTGCTGTCTTTTAGATGCAAAGGCATCCTACAAAGGTGGGCATGCCACCGTAAAATGCAACTAAATTGGAAATCAAAACAACTTCAGAATAAAACACAAATATATAATATTTTTCAGCAGCCTTTTAAAAACCAACCGATATACAATAGTTCTATTAAAAGCCTAATGGAAAGGGAAAGTTTTCACAGCCTTCTTGAAGGTTGTCAAGAATGGGCCAGGAAGATCTCTTCTGGAAGAGCATTCCTCAACACCACCACAGAAAACTGCTGGATGCACCTGCAACAGGGGCAAGCCATCTTAATGCCCAAGTACGTTCAAATGTGTTTAGGTGCTCCATCAGCTACTATGGTGCCAGATCATATAAGGTTTTAAAGGTAACATCAAAATAAAATTAAAAGAATATATAAAAGTAATCAAATGTAAAACACCTATTTATATCAACATTCCCCAAAATAGTAGCATTCTTTTCCAACACATTCTTTTCCAACACACTCAGTACTTCTATTTACTCTGTTTTATTTTGTTACGTACACTGTTCCATTTTTCAGCAGTTAATTATTTGGCACTTGATGAGGCTATTCACATGCACGTGCAGAACTGGGCTAAGGGAGCCCAGCCCGGCTTTACATGCCCATGTGAACTGTCGGATTGGGCCCGACAGCACCACAGTGGCAAACCCACCTACAGCGCCACCCTTCAAAATGAGGTTGAGGGTGTGAGCGCTCCCTTAACCTCATTTTTTGGCCTGTGTGTCAGCCACGGCTGCAAGCAGCCATGGCTGGCCGTCTTAGGGACGAGAGGGTGCATTATGGGGATCACCTGCAGTTGCGTGGTGCATTACTGGAGCTCTGGGGGGCAGGATGGGGCATCACACAGTGACGCATCCCGGCACCCCAACCCTAGGAGATACTGGCAGCAGCCAGTGCTCACATGGGCAGGCAATCTGCCCGCTCAGGGGTGGCAGAATGCTCGTGTGTGGGGAAGTAAGCTCTTTAGGGCTTCCTCCCTGCAAACCCGGTATCCCTTTCTTACTGCTCATGAGAAAGGAACCAATAACTCAAAGTGACTGGCTGGACCAACTCTGTGTAAAAGCATTATGTTCAAAGTGACATTCGGTTCTACAGAATCTGCTCTGGCCTCTTTTATGAACTAGTTCTAAAAGTATAAGCATCGTTGTACTGGGTCCCATCTAGCTCAGCATTCTATGACCAAATGTGTTGGGGTGGCCATAAACTGGATGTGATGATAAAAGCTTCCTTTCGGTCAATCCCCCTGGGAGAGGAGAGCTGGTCTTGTCATAGCAAGCATTACTTGCCCCCTTAGCTAAGCATGGTCTGTCCTGGTTACTTATGAATGGGAGACTAGAAGTGTGAGCACTGTAAGATATTCCCCCCAGGGGATTGAGCCACTCTGGGAAGAGCAGAAGGTTTCAAGTTCCCTCCCTGGCTTCTCCAAGATAGGTCTGAGAGAGATTCCTGCCTGCAACCTTGGAGAAGCCATTTGCAGTCTGTGTAGACAATACTGAGCTAGATAGACCAATGGTCTGACTCAGTATATGGCAGCTTCCTGTGTTCCTCCCATCTGGTTGAAAATGGAGATTCTGATTCCATCCATCAGAATATTTGAGTATTCCGTCCCTGCCCCAAGCCTATTCAATTGGAGCACATAAGGAAGCATTCTTATAGTTATTCATCAGCTATGGACTTGGAACTCTCTTCCTTTAGGATGTGAAGAATTCGATACGACCTTCCTATTTGTTCTAATGGGCAGGGTAAATATTGGGGGACTATTTTGGGATACATTGGGGCTATATTCACGCACAGGCAACACTGGGGTAAGGAAGCCCAGCCCATATTTGATGGCATGTGAAAACCACCAGGAGGCCCACAGCTTACTGCAGCAGCACAGCGGCAAACCCACCTCTGGGGCCCGCCTACAAAATGAGGTTAAGGGAGCAAGGGCTCACGTAACCTCATTTTCTCGGTCGTCTTCCACCCATGGCAGCTTGCAGCCAGGTTTGACAGACTGCAGGGCTACCTGCTGGCACCGGGGGAATCCCCACAATGCACCACACACTCACGTGATGCATTAGGGGAGTTCCCAGGGCCTTCCAAACCCCAAAGCTTCCTGCTGCCGACAGCAGGAGAGGATCATCTGGGTGCGCAATCCATGCAAAGAGGAATGGATCATCTGCAGGGGAGGTAAGCTTTTAAAGGCCTTCCCCCCTCGCCCCTTGGAGCCCTCTCTCATGATTGTGAGAAAGGGCTCCTTGAGTTTGTGCATATTTATCAGTAATTTTACAGGGTTTTAAATCATTTAAGAATGGTGGCCGGTGTTCCATGAGTGGAACACCAACTTTAGAGAACCTCCAGTGCTGCTGCACACGTGTAAGGCATCCCTGGTTGTGTTGTGCAACAGAGAGGTTGCTCAACAACTTAAAACAGCATCCATGCAGTTCCACAACACTCTGTACGTACAGAGCTGGGGTGGGTTAGAACTTAAGCTTAGTTCAGAACTCAGCACTTAAGCATGCTGGAGACTATTGCCGTTAGTTGAATTCCCCTGATCTTCCTGATGCTGCCTGCTACATATCAGGGTTACATGCCCTAATGGCTGGCCTTTACAAGCAGGGATGGTGATTTGCTTCTTAGGCATGTTTGCTTCCAAACACCGGTGGAGGAGAGCTGGACTTGTGGTAGCAAGCATTAATTGTCCCCTTTGCTAAGCAGGGTCAGCTACTGGTTTGCATTTGGATGGGTGACTCTATGCGAGCGCTGAAAGAACATAAGAACAGTCCTGCTTGATCAGGCCCAAGGCCCATCTAGTCCAGCATCCTGTTTCACACAGTGGCCCAACGGATGCCGCTGGAAGCCTACAGGCAGGAGTTGAGGGCATGCCCTCTCTCCTGCTGTTACTCCCCTGCAACTGGTACTCAGAGGCATCCTGCCTTTGAGGCTGGAGGTGGCCTATAGCCCTCCAATTAGTAGCCATTGATAGACCTCTCCTCCATGAAGTTGTCCAAACCCCTCTTAAAGCCATCCAGGTTGTTGGCTGTCACTACATCTTGTGGCAGAGAATTCCACAAGTTGCTTATGCATTGTGTGAAAAAGTACCTCCCTTTGTTGGTCCTAAATTTCCTGGCAATTAGGTATTCCTCCTAAGGGGATGGGACCTTTACTCAGTAGAAGAGCATCTGCTTTGTGTGCAGAAAGTCCTGGGCTCAATCCTTTGTATCTCCAGGTAGGGCTGGGTGGGGAAGACTCCTGTCTGAAAACTTGGAAAGCCACAGCCAGTCAGTGTTGACGATACTGAGCTAGGTGGATCAATGGTTTGACTCTGTGTGATGACTCTGTTTAAGGAATCTATGTTCCTATGTACTCAATGGAAGCAGTTTCCTCTGACTGGAAGACCTGCCCCATCCAGGTGGCTGGTAGCAATTAATCAGTAATAGAGAGGTGCTCTGCCCATCCTCAACTTGGTTTCAAACTATTCGGTAACTTTTCTGTGTCCTTCAAATTACAGCAGCCCTTGGGTTGCAGCTGCTGACGCTAAAATGGGTCTGGCTGGGAATAAAGAGCTGCCCACTATCTATTAAATCGATAGGGTAGCATCCAGACTAGACTTATGCTGCCATAAATACCATTTCACTAGTGTAGGGGATCTCAAACTTGGGTCCCTAGATCCGTTTGGATTACAGCTCCCATCATCCCCCGCCACAATGGCCTGTAGCTGGGGATTATGGAAATTATAGTCCAACAGCTTCTGCTGTGTTGTGTTATAAATGGTTGTGCCTGGAGTGTCCGATGTCAGGCAGTTTATAAATATGACAGATAAATCTGAGGACCCCAGTTGGAGAACCCTTGCACTAGCATAAGGATGTAATGCACGAGTGTTGCACACATGGAAATTGGGAACTCCTTGCACAGCACACATTCAGGTGGTTCGTCTCCTGCTAATGGTAATGCAACTTTACAGAGCACTGCGACTGCAAAAGGATCTTCTGCAAGGGCCTCTATGGATACCACCTATTGTTTCTGGTGAAACTTTAGGACTGCACAAGGTTTTATCAACTGCTGGGTAACTGAAGAACCAAATAAACCAGACTGCCTGGCTAGCATTTTCTGTAAAACAACTAGCAAATCTTTGTATATCTAGCCTTTCAGGAGCTCTGCTGTAGTAGTTCCTTGGTAAAGGGTGATTCCACTACAAGGGTACATCACATACGACCCTCACCCTCTACATGAGCATGCTTGTCAGGAAGCCTGGGCACATGGAGCTTTAGCTCAGTGGTTGGGCATGTACTTTGTCTGCAGAAAATCCCTGGTTCACTCCCTGGCATCTCCAGGTAGGACTGGGAAAGTCTCCTGACTGGAATCCTGGAAAAGCTGCTGCCAGTCAGTGTAGGCAATACTGAGCTAGATGGACCAATGGTCTGACTTGGTATAAGGCAACTTCCTATAACACTACTTCTATTGGAAACAATTGAAGGAGCCCTATGCAACTGTGTAGATGCTATCTATCTTCTATATATTTATTTCTCTAAGTCGTAACCATGGCTAATCCCATGTGTGGCAGCTCTTGCAAGAGTTCGCAAACAGCTCCCCATTAGCCACGGGGACAGGGGAGAAAATGGCACGGTGCCAACCGGCCGGGGGTGGTGGTAGTGGTGGAGGCCAGCAGGCCGGTGGAGGGAAAGCAGTGGCCGGCCGCAGAAGGAGAATGAGATGGTGGGGGGGGGGGAATGAAATGGGGCTGAAGGTGGGGGGAGACAGGGAGAACTAGGGGCGCAGATGTTCTGTACCAGGTCAGCTAGTTGTTAATTATTGCGCAATGTCCCTGTTGCGCAACACAGCTGGGGCTGTCTTACACAATCACAGCAGCCCCACTGGGTCCCTAATACTGACATTCCTCTGTGCCGGCCTGTTTCTGTTTAATCTTGAATCCACTCTGTCAGTTTAAGATTAAGCAAGATAAAAGCCCAGACAAATGTGTTTATACCATCCTTTTTCTGACACTGCAGGGAGTAGTACTAACTTTACCATATACAAGTACTTAAATCAGAAATGCAATACTCAGTCCCTTTTTCAAACAAACAAACAAACAAACAAACTCTAGCAGTAAGCCTTCTTTCATCACTTTTCACCAGTCTCCCAGCCTACATAAACTACTTGTGAAAGCTGAATTATTTACAGCCTCTCTCTCGTGTTTCCGATATCTCATTGTTGTGACTTGAATAGCTGGATCACCTGTAATTATCTTAGACAAAATGTCATGTTTAAAAGCACAGTGACAGTTAAGGCGATTGCTTTCATCAGACACACCTGCAAATTCACCAGTAAAACATATTTATTCAATGCAAGCTCTCGTGTTGCCACGAACAGTTCATTGGGGGGGAAACCCTACAGATTTTCAGTCCTGCTTCTGAAACCACAAGTCAGCAATTGCTACAAAGAAACTTGGAGCAACCAGTTAGCAGTCCTTTTAGTTCAAATGACCTTTAGATGGTCAGGGATTTTTCCAGAAGAAAAAACATTCAGTCTGGATATACAGATTCTCAACTGGATATACAGGCTGAAAACTCTGAATTGAACGGAAGATAGTGTTTAGGTTTTTAAATACTATCAAAAATCTTTGGACTCATGAATATGTATTGTAGGGCAGTTGTCATATTCCTAAGAATTCTCCCCATCAGGGTTCTCAGAGCCATCGGATTTATTTTTTGGTGTCAGAAATTTGCATTGGCTGCATTCAGTTGCAATGGAAGGCAATACCAGGTAATAGATAATTAGAACTTTAGCCTATCTATTACTTACATTTTGCTTTTTCAGTGACTTACTGTCCTCTTACAACTTCAATAGTGTATTTTAGGACTATCCATTACCAGTTTGGCTCTTCATATCATGGCAGTGCAAGTTTAGCAAGCTTAACATTTACATGAGTTGATTATTCTGTTCTGTAGTGCAGAATGCAGAACCTGATAAACGGCCATGTATCCAGTGCATACCTGACCCATAGATTTGTGCTGACAGAGACAGAACCTTTGTGCATCTACTGATGCAAGCAGCAATATGGAATGAGAAATTCGTTTACAGAGAACTTAGAACACTGCAGTTTCAAATTTGTGCTCGATTAATTGGGGAAACCCCTGTCCATTATAAGTGTTATGTAAGCCCCATTCATTTCAGTTGGTTACACAAGAAACTCAATCAGTGGGTTATGTCCCAGATTTGGCTTAGCTGAAGATGAAATATATGGCTTGAGATGGGCCTAATAGATTTCTTAGCCACAGGCAGATCTTATTACTTTGTTACTATCCTTTCATAGACATGCATTTGGCTATAATAATTCTACTTTTAATTCCACTGAATAGCTCTATGATGGCATGAAAAATTATGGAAACGATGCTGCCCTCATTAAACATTGGCTTGAGTCCTATAACTTGTAATGGACATGTTAGTAATAGCTAATCAGGAATCTAACATTTTAACTGTAAAGGCACTTAATGGACCATAATGCCTGATATTCTTCACTACATTATGGCTTTTCAACCTTATTCTGCTGAAACAAGATAACTAGTTGGGTACACATGTCATCATTTTCATAGAACTGTCTCTGTGTTCCTTGATTATTTTCTTTGACAAGATTCCTGGCAGACAATCCTTATCTTGGTGTCCCCCCCCCCCAACCGCTTCCTGGTTTCTTAATTATGTGCTGTCAGTGACAAATGGGTGCTTAAAGAATGTCTTAATATTTACATACTCTTTTGTCACCTTTCTTAACTTTGCTGTCCGGGTAGAAGACTTCTAATAATTACAATAATAGTACCTCAGAGAAGTTATGTCAGCCTTCCACATACCATTAATGCATTAATGTGTCAAAACAGCAGTGAATGACACAGCTCCAGGCAGTCTTAAAAGCTACTAATGGTAGCCCCACTCCAAGGAATTGATTTGTAAGCAACCCTAAAGCTATAAAACTTTCCTCCTGATATATGGCTTCACAAGCTTTGTACTTATCAGCCACCTCATTTCTAGTAGATAGCTAACAGCTGCTGGAATAAGTGAGCCATCTACAAAGACAACATGGTTTGTATTACCCTATTAGACAATTACTAATTAGAGGTAACAAAGTCCTAGAATAATAGAAACTAACACGTTTGCCAGAGGTCCTAATTCTGTTGGACTTGGGATGGCAGACAGTGGATCAGGAGCTACTGGTAGATCTCTGGGTGATTTGTGGTAGATTGGCAGAGGTTCCTGCCTCCCAATTGTTACAGTAGTCACAACAGAAAGGCCCCTTTTTGCTGAAATTAGGCTGCTGAAACAAAGAAAACTTGGGGAAACCAAGAGTAGATTTTTCCATTGAAGGGGCTCAGCATATTCTCAGGTTGTACCTATAACCGGTAAGTCTGCTCTCATAAGCCACTTATTTTATTTTATTTTATTTTATATAATTGTACAGTATACCGCCCACTATCCAAATCTCTAGGTGGTTATTTACAATCTTCTGGTTGGTGGACTTTGAGATTCTAATCAAAGGCAAAGCACATCCCTCAAGGCTGAAGTTCTGTTCATCCCTATGTCGGACTCTCCAGGACAAAGTTGGGTATACGCTGATGTTCGATTAATTAATTAATTAAATTTTCATACCACCTCACACAGATGGCTCTAGGCCAGTGCCCCTCAACTGCCGGTCTGTGGACCAGTGACAGTCCGTGAGGCATTGAGTAATGGTCCGTAAGGAATTTAAACTCCCCCCACCAAAAAAACCCCTATATCGGGCCGGTGGGGGCTGCTGCCAGGAGCTCTCTGGAGCTCAGTTCTAGGCAGGCAGCCCTCTCCGATGGATAACGTCCATTTCACTTCCTTGAAATGAACATTATCCAGCAGGCATTTCTGCCTGCCTAGAAATGAGCTCTGGAGAGTTCGCGGCGGTCGCCCCTGCCAGTCCGAAATTGTTTTGGGGGTGCCTGGGGATGGGAGTGAGGGCAATTGGGGGTGACTCTTTTACTAACTGCTAGTCTGGGAAACTGCACACCAAGAATGTACCGGTCCATGACTCCAAAAACATTGAGAAACACTGCTCTAGGTGGTTCATAAGTTGATCATATTCTTTGATCATATACTTATTCTGTACTGTATCAGTTGTTTGTGGGTTAACTCAAAAGTTTTTAACCATTTACAACGATGCATTAAAACAGCATTACACAAGCACGAAGTAAGACAGCAACAGATATGCACATTGACAATAAGCCACTTCATGAATTCCTTCCTCAGTTTCCAGACCTGGGCCGAAAATCTGGCTGCTCTAAATCTTTTGAATATTTAACAATCAAATTATTTTAAAATCTTACCAGCTTCACCAACTCCCATACAAATCCAACAAATATTTATATGCCACTTTTCAACAAAAGTTCCCAAAGCGGTTTACAGAGATATAAATAAATAAATAAATAAAAGTGGCTCCCTGTCCCCAAAGGGCTCACAATCTAAAAAAACAACCATAAGATAGATACAAGCAAGAGCCATTGGAGGGATGCTGTGCCGGGGATGGATGCAGCCAGTTGCCCTCCCCCTGCTAAATGAAAAGAATCACCACTTTTAAAAGGTGCTTCTTTGCTCAGTTAGCGGGGTGATCATCAAGTGATAATCGCTTGACTGGATGATCAACTGTAACTCCCCTAACTTGAATGAGCAACTTACCTAGCAGTTTCTTCCTTGCAAAGCCTTTGATGAGAAAATGCAAGCAATTGTGACAAACACCTATTTTAGCTGTTTGCTTCATCATATTTGTGCTTTAAAAATCTTAGTATATTTTCACTGTAATTATTGTAGCAAGGCACGATATAAAAGCAGAGAGCTGCATGAGAAGGAGCGAATTCATCTTCTGGGAGATGGACCAAAAAATGTTCATTTTTGAGGCAGGAAATCCAAATGGTGCCTTCTGTAGTC
The DNA here is from genome assembly GCF_027244095.1 of Hemicordylus capensis. NCBI lineage: Eukaryota > Metazoa > Chordata > Lepidosauria > Squamata > Cordylidae > Hemicordylus > Hemicordylus capensis. The sequence goes on along the minus strand of NC_069661.1, from coordinate 29,818,935 downwards.
AAGAGACAATAATAAACAAATGAGTTGGAAATGTCTGCCCTTTTAATGCTATCCCTAAAATTGCTGCCTGAGCCAGCTTGCCTCACCCTGCATAATGGAGAGAGGAATGGAAAACAAAGAAAGGCAAGTAAAAAAATTAGGTACGATACAACCTTGTGTAGGGTCCAGTTTACTAATAGTGTAAATCTTTTAGTCACTCAGTTTAGTGTCTTAGCAGCAAGCCTTTGCCATGTAAAGATCTGGAAGATGTTTTATGAATGCAGCATTGCAGCTGCTTCTTTATAACAGAAGGCATTACAAGACCTTCCAATAATGAGCTGATGCATATATCCTTTGCTGCCCCCCTAAAAACATGTTGGAGAAGAAGTTATAAAATTGATGCTATTGCCCTCAACTGTCTTTCATGTTTAAAATACTGCTAGCAGATCCTAAAATTTTAGCATAGCTCTAGTTTGTTTTAGAATCTCTCTTCTTTTCAACACTGTGGAATGTATCCTAAAGTTCTGATACAGAATTTGAAAATTTTACATCAAGGATTGATGTAAAATTCCAGTTTTGTTCTATCTTGGGCTAAGTCTAAACTGCTCTTAGTTTCTGCTTTCCCTCCAAACAGCCTTACACTTTCATCTTCTGTCTTACACTTATTGAAATGTCCATTTGTTTAGCCAGTTGCGTGAACTGCACAGTTCTTCAATAACATCTTGATGCTTAGAGACATCTTGATGCTGTGTGTAATGAAGTAGCATCATTCGTTGCCCTGCATGGTTTCTTTATTGGCTTCATTGACCCACATGGTTTGATTTCCTGAATTGCAGGGATGTCTTGATGCCATGGGTCATTAGGTAACATCAATCCCACTTAATGTGTGGTATCGGATTAGAGAGACCCACGTGAATATATCTGGACAAGTCCCTTGTACAAGCAGTACATATCTACCATGTATCCTCTATATGGGAGATAATGCCCACTACCTGTTCAGTAAAATTTACCCCATATGGGTTAATACCACACAGTTACCCCAACACAGTTACCCCATATTTCGGGAGCGGAGTGGGAGATACTGTGTGACCATGGATGTATTAATGTTCTGCAATCCATTTCTGTTCCTGAAGTGCTTAGCAAACTTCAGGTGGACCGGAGGAGGTTTTGCTTTAAGAATGTTATCCCTTTTCCTGGTGAGCCCCCATGCTTGGCTTACTTGTGTGAGCTGCCTTGTTGTTGCTACTCCAGTTGTAGCAATGGAGGTGAGGTTCCTACTTGTGTTTGTGTTTGTAATCTTGAGGTAATGTAGCTGTAACGTTTCTGAGAAAATATTCATTTGCCCTTCATGTGCAGTATGTTGTTCTCCTTGGCCGTTTGAGTGTTTATTGTTGTGTAACATGCCCTGTTACCAAAGTTCCTATCACCAAGTCCCCCTAATTTTCCAAACATGGAAGCAGAAGCCCTATTAATATGTGATTGTAAAGACACTGTATGCAAGTATAAGAATTGAAAGTGGATCCGGAAGTACCACCCCAGTGTTAATGGAACTGCCCCTGGGGAATTGGCAGATACCCTATGCTATGTTTTAGGCTGCGGGCGGAATTTGCGAGCTTGAAATTGAACAGCCCACTTTCAGAATAAATTTGTCCAAAGCTTTGGTCATGGAGAGAACTGAATAGAGAGGTTAAAGTTCAAAAATAGAATAAGGTTTATTTGAGGGTTTTTAGGGGTACAGGAAAGGGAAATAATGGTTAACGAGCAACAATATTTAACTAACAAGACTGAGAGATTCACAAACTCACAAAGAGGCCAATTGACTTGAGTTTCCAAATTAAGTTCACTCAGGGTTGGCAAGAGAGAGACAGGCTTTGGATTTTAAAAGGAGTAAGAGGAAAGGGAGTGGGCGTACTCGTTAGAAGAGGAGATGACCTTCTACCTTCATATCACTCCTTCCTGAAGAGGTGATATAGTGACCTGATCTGTTGTGCCAGCATAGAGAGAATACTTCAGTGTGTTGGGTACAAACTTCAGTGTTTAGACCGAATAATTGTTTTTGAGAAACTACTTATTGTATGTAAGGTTGGGGAGGGGCCATAGCTCAGTGGGAGTGCACACACTTTGTTTGCAGTTGGTCCCAGAGTCACTCTGGCATTTTCAGGTAAAAGCATCTCAGGTAATCAGATCATAAAAGACCACCTGAGACATTGGAGACCCACTACCGGACAGAATAGGCAATACTAGACTAGATAATCCAATGGTCTGACTCAGTATAAGCCAGCTTTGTGTGTTCATATGGTTTGGCCTTGGTATAATGTTTCAGTCTGTGATTAGTGGTATCACATGGGTACATGGGTTGAAAGTGAATCCAGTTAAAACTACTTGGAGCCTTTCGGCGCTCCTTGATCTGAGGGCCGTCGTGCGCGCATCATGCATGTCACTGTGACATGCACGACGCATGCGCGCACATCGGTGGCACGCGCATGCACAGAAGATACTTCCACGTTTAGCAGGCAACAAGGGGACAGGGGCGGCAGGGAGGAATACTGCCGCCCTGAAGATTTGGCTTAAAACCGGAGTGCCGGAGGGGGGAAAGTGGCGGGAGGGGTAAGTACAACCCCCCGCCCTTAAAGCAACACACACACCCTGGCGTCGGACCATGCCTCCGCAGTCCATGCACACCCCTAGCTGCAACATAAAGCACCAGGGAATTCGGCAGAAGGAGGCGGGTGGCGGTTCACCACCTCAAAGTGCACCAGGGAGCTTGAGGCCAGAACGAGGGTGCTGAGGAAAGCAGTTGGGCGGCAGGGAGGCTGTTGTTAGTGCCCACCTGCAACACCCGCCATCAGGAGGAAGTTTGCTGGCTGCGGACGGCTGTTGGTTGGAGGGAGGGAGTTTGTGCTAGGCCACATCAGCAAGCGCCAGCAAGTTCGGCAGAAGGGGGCGGCTGGTGGTTGGCCACCTCAGGACGTGTTGCTATTGCCCACCCACACGTGTCGGCGGAGAAATGGAGACTGAAGGACAGTTGGACAATGACAGGTTGACACAGGTGAGCGAGAGAGTTGGGGTGGGGAGAGCGAGCGAGAGAGTTGCAGGGGGAGTGAGCGAGAGTTGCAGGGGGAGAGAGTGAGTGAGAGAGTTGTGGGGGGGAGAGTGAGCGAGAGAGTTGTGTGGGGGGGAGAGCGAGCGAGCGAGTTGTGTGTGGGGGGAGAGCGAGCGAGAGAGTTGTGTGTGGGGGAAGAGCAAGCGAGGGAGTTGTGTGTGGGGGAAGAGTGAGCGAGGGAGTTGTGTGTGTGGGGGGGAGTGAGCGAGAGAGTTGCAGGGGGAGCAAGCGATAGAGTTGCAGGGGGAGCAAGCGAGAGAGTTGTGGGTGGAGAGTGAGTGAGAGAGTTGTGGGGGTGGGAACAGTGAGATAGTTGTGGGGGGGAGACCGAGTGAGAGAGTTGTGTGTGGGGGAGAGAGCGAGAGAGTTGTGGGGGGGAGAGTGAGCGAGAGAGTTGTGTGGCAGGGGTATGCCACAGGCTCAGGGCACGACTGCACAGATGCTCTGTGCGGGGTCAGCTAGTAATATGTATTTTATATTTTTATCAGGCTTATTTCCAAATGGATGTTAGATCTGAATCTTACACTTTGCAGGTTTGTTTCAATTGTTGCTGACTTCAAAGTGTACCTGAAAATATCTGATGTTTTGAGGCTGTGATTCTAAGTACATGGAAGTAAGATTCAGTGGTCAAAACTGGAAAGCTAAGGAGCCATTCCCTCCTTTATATTTTTAGAGTCCTTCATAGATAGCATATTTTAAATGTTGTGAAGATGTTACTTGGTCCTTCCATTGCTTTAGCCCTTTTGGCACCAGTGAAGAAAACTCAACTGAAATCAATGAAGTGTAAATATCCAATGAATTACTAAGAGTTGGTGTGAAGGATTCAAATCCTGTAGGGTCATAATTTTAATATATAGTAACTCTTATGTGGGCTAAGATCATTCTCTTTGGCTTATGCTGTGAAGAAAACTCAGAATTGTATGCAAACCACAGCTATATCAAAAGTGTATCTTGGCAATAAATGAGAGTGGCTGTGAAGTGATAAATGAAATATAAACAGGACTTGAATAGCATTTAAATGTCAGTAACAGTAGACCACACAGCATGAATAAGGACTGCTTTCATGGCACTGATGAGATACACAGTTAAGTTTTAAAGACACATATGGACACAAATGCAAAGGATCATGTGTGCAAAATTCTCAGTGTAGAGACCATCTGTCTTTTAAAACCAACATCTCCTTTCAGCTGGCTCCCTGAATCTCCCATATATTTTGTCTCCTAGCCATGGCAGTGTAATAATTCTCCATTGAAACTATTGTTTGGTACTCAGCTTGGATTTCTGAGACAGGAAATATATAGCTGAGAAGGCAGATCCGGAATAGTTTTTTTAAGAGAGTATGCCAGCTGTGTAATTCTGAGCTCAGTATGGATCTGAAGTGGCACATTTAATAAATTCCTTCTCTGGAGTAGCTTTATTTCTCCCATCTGCAGATACAATAGAATTACTGTTCAAACGTGTTGCTCTATTTTCATTTGGGGCGGGGAGAGGGTGATCAAAACTTAATTGTTAAAATCAAATTAAAAATGCTAATTATTTTCTGCTATTCTCTGGATGATATATATATTCTGATTGGAATGACTGCATCTTTGTCATTTAAAAAAGTGTCATTACCTGAATATATGTTCTCCAGCCTGAAACCTGCAATAAAATGACATACACAGAGGAAAAAGTAAATGATGAAATTAATGTAGACAATGAGCTTTCTTTTTTGTATTTCAAAAACTGCTGACAGCTTGTAGATTCTTATCAGCACAGCTCATTCAACCTTTAAATTGCTTCTCACGCTGTACATAGCTCATATACTGTATGATCAGGAAAAATTATACTAGTTGTATGATAATGTTTTGGAGACAATATTATTTTATCCACTCCTGAATGCATTCATTGAGCCTACTGAAATGCATGTAATATAATAACATTATATAACCGTTCTCCTGGGGTTTGTCATAGACCATGGAAAGACTATATAAGCATGCAAGCAACCATTTAGGTGCAAGAAGCAATTGAGGATTATGAATTACATTTTTTACTTCTCACTAAGCTTATTGCTCTATTGCATACTGCTACAGAGGTAAGCAGAAACCAGCTTATCTCAGAACTAGACAAGTTGTTCCAGTAAGAACTAAACTGCCTTTGTTCCATTCATTATAATCTTAATTGAGAAGTACCATGTTCACAAGTTAGCCCACTTCAGCCTTAAATGTTCACACATTCACCATCTTGAATTGGGGTGAATGACATCATCACAAACTATGACATTGAAGTGTCCCTATGTGTCCTACAACTGTAGCAAATTTGGTTCAAATCAGTTAGGCAGTCCACAAGTTAGCCCACTTGTGCCTCAACCATTCACGTGCCCACCATCTTGAATTGAGGTGGATGGCATCATCACAAACTATGCCATTCAGGTGTCCCTTTGTATCACTCACTCCAGCTGTACCAAATCAGGTCCAAATTGGTTAGGCAGTCCACAAGTTAGCCCACTTGTGCCCCAGATGTTAATACATGCACCTTCTTGAATCGTGGTGGATTACATCATTACGAACTACGCCCTTGAGTTGTCCCTAGATGTCCCAACAGCTATAGGAAATTTGGTTCAAATCTTAGGCGGTTCACAAGTTAGTCCACTTGTGCCTCAAACATTTTTGTTTCCACCATCTTGAATCAGGGTTGATGACATCATCACAAACTATGCTGTTGAGGTGTCCCTATTAGGGGTGTGCAATTCGGGATTTCGGGTGATTCGGCTCGGACCCGAACCGAATCACCCCTGTTCTGTTTTGTGCCCGAATCTGGGTCACCCGAATCACCCTTGATTCGGTTCGGATTCTGATTTAATCCAAATCTGAATCTGAATCGATTCGGGGGGGTAAAAAGGGGCCCAGGGGCAAAATTTTGGGGTGGGGTGGTAGTGCCCAATGGGTAGAGTCTACCACCCCAATTTCAGGGGGATTGGGCAAAATCCTGATTTTTGGTGAATTTTTAAAGTTTTAGTGACTTTGGGGCAGTTTGGGGGCAGAAAGTGGATCTGCCCCAAAAGAGTGGGGTGGGGTGGTAGTGCCTAATGGGTGGAGGCTACCACCCCAATTTCAGGGGGATTGGGCAGAGGGCTGATTTTTTGAGAATTTTTGAAGTTTGGGTGTCTTTGGGGCAGATTGGGGGCAGAAAGTGGATCTGCCCCAAAGGAGTGGGGTGGGCGGGTAGATAGTGTCTAATGGGTGGAGGCTACCACCCATCCCCAATTTAAGAGTGATTGGGCTATGATAGAATGAGATTTTTTTCAATTAAACAACTCTCATGACCCCACTTTCACTTTTTCACACTTTCCTTTACTATGAATAATATGAGGAAGTAATCAATTTAGCACACTTCACCTTATGAAGACAAACCTCATACAAATAAATTCACCATAATTCACCCCCTGCCCAATCACTCTTAAATTGGGGATGGGTGGTAGCCTCCACCCATTAGGCACTATCTACCAGCCCACCCCACTCCTTTGGGGCAGATCCACTTTCTGCCCCCAATCTGCCCCAAAGACACCCAAACTTCAAAAATTCTCAAAAAATCAGCCCTCTGCCCAATCCCCCTGAAATTGGGGTGGTAGCCTCCACCCATTAGGCACTACCATCCCACCCCACTCTTTTGGGGCAGATCCACTTTCTGCCCCCAAACTGCCCCAAAGTCACTAAAACTTCAAAAATTATCAAAAAATCACCCCTTTGTCCAAACCCCCTGAAATTGGGGTGGTAGCCTCCCCCCATTAGGGACTACCACCCCACCCCACTATTCTGCCCCAGGCCCCACTTTCTGCCCCAATATGCCCCAATCTGCCCCAAAGACATGAAATTTTCAAAAATTTACCAAAAATCAGCCCTTTGCCCAATCCCCCTGAAATTGGGGTGGTAGCCTGCACCCATTAGGCACTACCACCCCACCCCACTCCTTTTGCCCAGATCCCATGCTATGCCCCCGAACTGCCCCAAAGTCACTAAAACTTTAAAAAATCGCCAAAAATCAACCGTGAACCGAATCACCCGAATTTTTCGTGCCTGAAATTCGGGTGATTCGGCTCGTGCCCAAAAAATATCGGGGGACATCGGGGGTGATTCGGTTCGGCCCCGAATCACCCGAAACTGTTCATTTTGGGCACAGATCGTTCTGTGCCCGAAATTTTTTGCACATCCCTAGTCCCTATGTCTCCTTACAACTGTTCCCAATTTGGTTCATGGAGCATGAAGGGAGGGGGCTCAAAACTACAGGACTTGTTCATATAATGCCAAACAAGAAACCGTAAGTTTGTCCCTGTCCAGACACTCACTGAGGGTATTCTCATGATTACTGGAAAGTGGGCTAAAGGAGCTTAGCCCGCTTTCCAGTCATTGTGGGAACCACTAGGCTCGTAGGCAAGCCCGGTGGTTCCAAAGTGGGTAGCCCGCTAAAGTACCCCTCCCATTAAAAAAGGTTAGCAGAGCGGGCGCTCCACCCCCATATATTTGATTGTGTATTGCGGCATGGCTCCGCACCATGGCAACACACAAGGAGACCCTCAACCAGGAGGCTGCAAGCAGCCTCCCGGACTCGGGGGTCTTTCCAGGATGGTTCGCGCGGGGCATCAGGGAACTTCCAGGGGCTGCATGGCCCCTAATCCCCGCAGCCCCCACTGGCTCTGTGATGGAGCTGGCAGTCGTGGGGCGGCCGATCCAGCCGTCCAGGGCCGCAAGAATGATCATCTGCGGTGAGAGATGGCTAAGCCCGCTCTCCCCGCAAACCCCCTTCCGGCAAGTCTCACTGATTGTGACACTTGCCTCACAATCTCCTAAATGCACAAGAAATGCAAGGGATAAAAGAAGGCACAACTTCCAAAAATGTTTGTCTTCTGTGGGTAGCTAAATCTTTTTAATTTGTATTGCTCTGTCCACCCCCCCACCCCCCATTTTCCTGAACATAACCAGTGCCACTGTGTACTGCTGATAAATTATCCATTTCATAATCCTACCTGGTATCTTAGAATGCTATGAAAAAGCATAAACACAGTAGAATCCATCCCTGGTTTTTTTATGTGATTGAAAGACAGGAAGAAGAATCACTAGGTCAGGTAGCCTGGGGATGATGTGAGTCGTAGTTCAACAACAGCTGGAGTGCCAGGGTTGCCTCCCCTGCACTCAGTATTGGTTTTATATGGTGATTTGTATGTCCTGGCTAGACTGTTGGAGCCTTTATAAACCATCCAGTTAATGTATCCAAGGATTTCGAGACATGCGAATAGAGTACTGTTTCTTGCTTATTTTTTTGTTCTGAAGTGTACACAATTAACAACCAGGCAACATTTAAACAACATGCAAAACAGCAATTTCAATAGTGTTTTCCAACATTATCATCTTAGTGACTTGTCTTGTACTTCCTAACTTGGCAGAGACCAGCTCTTTTTATCACAGCTAATACTGAAAACCGGGTGTCTTGTTTGCATGTCATTTTTAAAGTACAGGTGTTTTCAGGTCATTTGAATTGTAAATAAGAAATTGCTTCCACTGCTTTTGTATCCTCATTCTGGGAAGTAATATGCACTGAAATTGGAACTATTAGAAGGATTAGGCCTACTTAGCCAAATTACTACATGGAGAACTCTGGTTTTTAGTATTTACAGATGAGAAAATTATTTACTAGATGTTTATTTTATGCAAATACTTTTGTCAAGCTGCCTAATGAGCTACGGAGCTAAAATTAACCTAATTACATAATGTGGTATCCGCTGGAAATAGAGTGGGTGTTTTTTCCAATATGTTGCAAGATCCTCATAGATGGCTCATTATTATGGCTTATTACGACAGTGGATGAGAAGAATATTTCAACCTAGAGGAAGTATGATGACAAATTGCAGCAGAAAGTGTATTAATCAAATAGTCACTGCAGTGCATCCATTCTTTTCTTGTTGCTTTAAGTTTTTAATTTTGAAAGTATCTCCATGCTTTGGTGCTGAAAGCATTTACGTAAAAACATATGTAGATTGCTTGATCCAAGCTATGAATTTAATATTATTTACCCAGTTCGTTTTAAGGTGTCTTGATCCATCATCTATCTATCTATATAATTCTCTAAGGCATACCCATGGCTAATCTCTTGTGTGGCAGCTCTCGCGAGAGTTCACGAGCAGAAGCACCTGATTGAGCAGTGGGGATTCTGTATGCAGATAGGAAGGAGGAGCCTGTGAGAGCAGAAGCACCATGGTGATTGGACAGTGGGGATTCGATATGCAGATAGGGAGGAGGAGCCTGTTGCACTGTGGTGTTTGAGCAGTGGGGATTCCATATGCAGATTTGAACGAAGAGAATGTGATGGTTAAGGTCAGTTGAAATCCAACTATTTCTGGTCAGAAGATGTTCTTAGAGGAGATTATATTACATACATAGTGGTCTGTGAAGAGAGGGGTCGTGAGGGAGGAAAGAGCTCCTTCAGGAGAAGGAGGCTGCCATTGTGTGAATTAGATGAGGAAACAAGATCTGTTAACTCAGGAAGAGGAAGAAAAGAGAGGGAAAGAAAGGCAGAGGGGAAGGGCGAGTGGAGGAGAAAGAGAGAGAAAGAAGGAAGGGCGAAGGATGGGCCCAAGCCTGTCAGCGGCCTGAGGGGAACAAGTGGCCATGGCAGTGGCAACAGCAGCAAGGAAGGGCCCAGTCGACCACTGCTGCTGTTTGGGGCTACAGAGGCCATTGGCGGAGGGAGATAGGCAGGCAAAGGATGGGCCCAGGCCTGTCAGCAGCCTGAGGGGAACAAGCGGCCATGGCAGTGGCAGCAGCAAGGAAGTGCCTGGTCAACCGCTGCTGCTGCTCCTGTGGGGAGGAGCAGGAGCGGGGCTTGGGTGAGGTTGGGGAGGTCTCTGGGGATAGGGGCCTGCAGCTTGGCCAATAGGCTCCTGCAATGCTGCAGCCACGACCAAGAGGGATGAGGGGGATGGAGTAAAGGGATGGAGGCATGACCAAGAGGGGTGAGGGGGATGGAGGAGGGGGAGCAGTCGTGCGACTCAGTTGAGGGTAGAGAGATCTGTGAGGTGAGCGGGCACTGTGGCAGAGGGTGAGGGGAGCACTCAGGTACTAGCACGCAGATGCTCTGTGCGGGTTAAGCTAGTATAGATTACAATGTATGCTTTAAATCAGTGTAATGTTTTGGCATTTCATAGAGACTGAATGGATCAACAGGCCCATCTAGAGCCTGGCTCAGAGTTTCCCCTTCAAACACACGGCCATGTGGGAGCCGTTTCCTCAGAGTATAAGCCAATACAACTAGTTTGTACGTAAATATGACAACCAAGTTAGCAGAGCTGATTGCATGGATCTTTCCCACCTGGTTATTGTTTTCATCCTTCCTTTCTGATGGGTTGGAAATCAGATTACCAAAAGCCATGCAATTGAGTTGACCTTTTCCACATGGTTGTACTATATTGCACTCTGAGGGAGTGGCTCTCATAGCTGGAGTGTGTTTGAAGGGGGGCCAAAGTCACCAAGAGCTCCCTTCCCAGTAAACCTGCACTAGTGCAGGTAGAGTGAGCCCCATGCTCACAGCATGTTAGCTCAAGAAAAGTGCCTGCAGTGGAAATAGTTTCAGATGACTCAAGCAAGTTAAGTAAAGGCCAGCTGAAACATGTTTGAGAGCTGATAGTTCTGTGCAGCAGAGTAGTGCCTTTACACATCTCCCCTATCATTTGTACATGATAAGAAGGTGTAGAAGGTTTTCAGAAAGCCATGACATTGCATGTACAGTGATGTGCAGGTTAGGGGTGTGCACGGAACTGGACACAGAACTGGTTCCGTGCACTCCTGGGAGGGTGCGGGGGGGGTACTTGAAGGGGCAGGGAAGGCGCTGCCTACCTGCCAGCCCCTGCCTTGCCGCTTCCCCCCTGCCGGCGCTCTCCAAAAAAGTGTGGGCGCAGGGCTGCAGTACTCCTCCTTGCAGCCCCGTTCAGCATCACCACGCAGATGGCCAGTGCATGTGCACATGGCACACACGTGCATGCACGTTGGCCATTTGCATGGTGATGCTGAACGGGACTGCAAGGAGGAACATTGCAGCCCCACGCTCATGATTTTGGGGAGAGTGCCGGCAGGGGGAAAGTGACTTGGCAGGGGCTGGCAGGTAGGCAGTGCCTTCCCTGCCCCTTAAAGTAACCCCCCACCCTCCAAACCAATTTGAATGCCAGTTGATGGAACTGGTTTGGCGCTCCAGAAAAGGAGCACCAAACCAGTTCCATGCACATTCCTTATGCAGGTATGCCCAGCGTTGCATGTTTCATTGTTTGCATTGCAAGAGGGTTTGTGTGTATACGCACACATATAGAATAACCAACCTTCATATTGTGAACTGACCTCAAGTCATTTACAAAAGCCCTGAACAGCTTATTTAGTTAGTTAGTTGGTTAGTTGGTTAGTTAGATTTATATGTTGCCCTACTCCCATAGGACTCAGGGCGGCTTATAAGCAAACGTACACAACACAATTTCATAAAAATATATCTTACATAGCCTCATAAACCACAACCCCATACAATACTCAGTCCACATGACATAATAACCATGGATTACGAGATCACTCTACGACCAGCTATCTCAGCATTCGAACACCCAGCAAAACATTTCAGTCTTACATGCCTTATGAAAGGCCAACAGATCATGGAGAACTCTGATATTATCTGGGAGACCGTTCCATAGAGTTGGGGCCACCACTGAGAAGGCTCTGGCTCTCGTTGATTGCAATTTAATATCCCTAGGGCCTGGGATCACCAAGGCATTACTTGTGGCTGATCTCAGGACCTGGCGAGGGACATATCAAACCAGGTGGTCTTGGAGGTATGGAGGGCCCATACCGTGTAGGTCTTTAAATGTTAAGGTTAATACCTTAAACTTAACCTGGGACTCAACCAGCAACCAGTGCAACTGAACAAGCAAAGGTGTCACGTGTGCTCGCCAAGGCGCCTTAGTATGGACCCTGGCCGCTGCATTCTGCACCAGTTGCAATCTCCAAGTTAAGTGCAGTGGCAGCCCCACATAGAGCGAGTTGCAATAATCTAACCTGGAAGTGACCATCGCATGGATCACAGTGGCCAAGTCCAGAGGGGACAAATAGGGGGCCAGCCACCGTATTTGACGTAACTGAAAGAAGGCCTTTCAAGTGACCTCCATGATCTGAGCCTCCATATTCAAAGAGGCATCAAGAATCACGCCCAGGCTCTTCACAGTAGGCTGAGGTATCAAACAAGCACTATCAAGAGCCCCTGGTGGCGCAGTGGTAAAACTGCTGCCCTGTAACCAGAAGGTTACAAGTTCAATCCTGACCAGGGGCTCAAGGTTGACTCAGCCTTCCATCCTTCTGAGGTCGGTAAAATGAGTACCCAGAATGTTGGGGGCAATATGCTAAATCATTGTAAACCGCTTAGAGAGCTCCGGCTATAGAGCAGTATATAAATGTAAGTGCTATTGCTATTGCTATTGCTATTGCTATCAAGGGTCGGTAATTGAAAACTCCCCCCATACCTCTTCAGGCCCAGCCACAGAACTTCAGTCTTATCCGGATTAAGCCATAGACGACTTTGTCTCAGCCAGTCTGCAACTGCCTCCAGACACCTGGTCAGCTGGGCTATGGTGTCCTCAGCCCTGCCATCCATCAGCAGAAAAAGCTGGGTGTCATCTGCATATTGGTGGCACCCTAGCTCAAAACTCCTCACCAGCTTTGCTAGCATCTGCATATAAATATTGAACAACAAGGACGAGAGAATAGCCCCCTGGGGGATACCACATGTTAGTACCTGACGTGAAGGCCTCTCATCACCCATTGCCACCCTATATCCCCGGTCTTGTAGGAAGGAACGCAGCCACAACAAGGCCACGCCTCAAATCTCAGCATCAGCTACACGGTGGACCAGAATATCATGGTCCACAGTGTCGAATCCACACTGGGCTTAGGTCTGAGTTACCTTAGAGAGCACCTTCTTCTTCATGATCCCCACCACACATTAAGGTCATCTGAAGAAGTCCGTCTCCAGTTACCACCGGTTCATCTGGTGGCGACGCAGAGGAGGGCCTTCTCTGTAGCTGCTCCTGGGCTGTGGAATGCACTCCCAGCAGATATCCGTAATTTGAGTTCATTACCGTCTTTCAGGAGAGCCTTTAAAACCTATCTGTTGGGCCTGGCCTTCCAGGGTTTTTAAAATACTGTAAATTGTTTTAAATTGTTTTAAATGGTTGCCTTGGTTTTCCAGGGTTTTTAGCTGTTTGCATGTTTAATTGGTTTTATTCTGTTTTTATAGTTCTGATTTTAATTGTTTAATCGTTTTGATTGTTTTTATCCTGTTGTAAATCGCCCTAAGCCATCTTGGAAGGGCGGTATATAAATTGAATGAATGAATGAATGAATAAATAAATAAGATAAGTGAGAATTCTGACCCTTTCACAGCACAACACCAAATAAAATTTTGAGGGAACACAAAGGGTCATTTTCTTGAAATAACTGGTACTGGAATTGAACTGGTTTGCCAGTGCTGTGGGTACTGTGTAGCCACTATTCAAGCCAATAAGGGCTCCACATATTTTGGCTGCCTTTCGCCAACCAATCATGGAGGAGCCTTGTCCTTGATGTCACACTGTATATCAGAAGCACAGAACAACTTCAGAAATGGCTTTGGGCCGATGCACAGGCACGAACGCCATTACAGTGAGATCTGTGAGTGTGCAGAGGCCATTCGCCACCATCCCCACCGGGCCACTGCCGCCATTGGCTTGCTTACTTTGAAAGCTAAAAAGAACATTTTTCCTCACTCCCCCACCGGGCCACCGCCGCCATCAGCTTACTTACTTTGACAGGTAAAAAGAACATTTTTCTTCACACACCCACCCCGCAGTTATTATAAGCAAAGCCCTTTACTTGTAAAGAGGGATCCTTGCCGGATTCCCCTTTACAAGTATACCCCTCGAGCCGGATCACAGGTTGGGGCTTCAAGCTGGGGTGTGGCGTGGCTCACCTTGAACTTGGACTGGCCCCATTTTTAAGGAGGCCATTTCAGCTCAAGAGTGAGCCTTCGAACCTGCCCAGTTTAACCTTGAGCCAGTTCGCACATCCCTATCCTGCAATTGCTTCCAGCACCCTGGAAGCATAGCACAAAAAGAAGCATAGCCTCTAAGCTCAAAGCTTAGCATTGGGAGGAAGGGAGGTTGTCCTTGACCTCAGGATGATACCCTTTCCCCCACTGGTCCCAGATTGGGGTGGGAGAAGAGGTTTGGGACTTGTGTGGAACAATATACTCAAAGTGCCTTGGAACTGTGACAGCCAAAAAAAGAAGCCCCAGGCTTCATCCTGTAGTGGAAAAGGAGGGCTGTGGCTTGTTCTGTTTCTGAGTTCCAAGGCACTTGGAGTGCTCCAGAAGTGCAACAGCAAAAAGACAAGGAAAGTCAAGACTAGTCTTCTTGCTATGGTGCTATCCTCCTGTTACCAGAACTGCCCCGAGGTGCTCTCTAGACGCCTCAACTATGCTTTTGGCTTGTATTGGGGAAATGAACTTGGCTTGGGGAGCAGTTCAGTTCCAGTGCCAATTTGAGCAAGTCTTCGTGCATTGGGAAGAACAAGGAGGCAGAAATACAATTCAAACACTTTATTAAGGGTAAAATGGGGGTACAGAAGGTAAGAGGTTTGGTTAGATAATGCAGTAAATCTTGGCTAGTATTCTTACTGGAAATAGTTTACCTGAAGTCCTAACTGAAAGTCAATCAGTTTGGCTCAGGTTCTACACCAGAGCCTGGCTTATGGAAAGGGGAAAGTGCTTGGAAAGCAGAACAGGGTGGCAGAGAAGGAGAGAGAAGCAGCAAGAAGGCTTTAGAAGAGCCAGAGGTTAGTTTACCTATCCTTCCTGGGTAAATTGGTGCATTTGTTGCATGTTGGCAGGGGGGCCTCCTCACAAGTAATCAGGTGGGAAAGAGAACAAGAAGAGGAGGAGGAGTGAAAAGCAAAAGGCTACAACTTGCATGTATGAGAGTCTGTGGAATAGTGATCCAAAGAGATTCCGAGATGCTGGGTTCAAGACTCTGAAGATTCCTTTCTACATGATGTGAATACTCTGAGGCCATGTGGCTTGGATAGGGCATATATACTCAAAATCATGCCCTGAGGCTTGAATTGAGTCAATTAAGGGGGCTTTCCCTTCCTTGTAGGGCAAGGAATTCCTTGCAAAACAAGGATTGCTAGCTGGGCTGAGTAACTGAGTGGATCTTGTCCCACAAAAGGCAAGAGTAAAGCTGTGCAAGTGTGCTGTGTGTAGTGAATAGAGGTAAGCTGTGTTGCTTATCTCAAGACTGGGATGTCCTCAGGTGAAAGGGTATCCCAATCAGACTGATGCTTCTCTGTAAAAGAAAGGGGTGGGAGCATCCAATTTCAGTCAGATTGCTAATTTGATCTTCAGGCACATTGCCCAACACTCTCATGCAAGCGACCAGCTGTGGATCCTGCCAGACTCAGGCAGGATGAAAGGTTCACTGATCATGAGCCCATGATCCAGTACTGCTGAGATATTAAAGAGAGGGATGCTTTGCAGTGCTACCCTGAAATATGGCTGACTGGCAATACTCCCAACCTTGGAACTGAGAGATGGGGGGGAAAGAAACCATCTTGATGACTGTACTCTGCTTCTAAGATGCTCTGAGCTCCTCTGATGTGCAGAACAACTGGAGAGAAGATCCCTGCTTCTCTTTCCAGCTCCATGGTTGGAAGGAAGCCTAGGGCTCATTGCCCTCACCAGAGGACAGTGGGGCACTTGCCATGGCAAGTGGAAGGAACTCTAGGCTCTTGAAGCCAATACTGCCCCTCATGTGCAAAATGAGCAACTGCAAGAAAAGAATCCAGAGGGGGAAATAAAGCATTGGGCCACGTATAGCTTGTGTTTGTTTGAAAACAAACTGAATCCATAGGAATATACACATGCAGCGGACGCCTGCATTTCCCCTGGTGACTAGAACACTACTAGCAGAAATTAATATGTATGTGCTGGCTCTTTTGCCTTCCATTTTAAATAAAGCTCAATGAAAAAAAAATATTTTGAAACAATTTTAAATTCAAATGCCAAACCATGTTACCTTTTTGCATCCACTAGAACTGCATAGCCTGAAGCTATAATCTCAGAGAGGTTACATCTTACATCCTTCTGAATTTTCATGAACTGCTTTTTGATTGGGTGCTGTTTAATAGGAATGAGGAATATCTTATTGACAAAAGTCTGTAGCTGTGTAATCGTGTGTGTATACAAACTATTGGGTTCTTAGTAAAAAACAAACAAAAACATTTAACTAATAGCCTTTATACTGAAACCAGATAAATACAATGCTTGTCTGTATTTTAGCTAAGGATTTTCAATGCAAACTGCAGTAGCTTATTGTCTTCCAAGAAAATGTTTTGTGTGAATACATTCATTTGGTGAACTTTGCTTTTAAATATATTCTGTTTCAATCTTGAATTCAATATGTGTGCATTTCTTCGCATGTTGATCTTCAAGCCCACTGTCATTAAATGAATAAATCATATAGCAATTGTCTTAAATTCTAAGGTACATTGGCTGGCTCCACTCACAACATTGGTAGCTGAGGAGCAATTTAAGGTTTCTGTGGATTTTATTCATTTATTTATTAAAATCTTTATATCCTGCCTTTCTACATTACTGAGATGCTCATGGCAGCTAACACCATGAATGAAGATCATACACCAGCTGAAGCCCACATCAATAAATAAAGTAAGATATCAAGACATATAAACAAACATTCCTAGGAACCAACCAAGCTTTTAGCCCATTGGAATAGCCATGCTTTAGCTCAATATCAAAAAATCATGAGGTGCTGGCCAGTCTGATATTCTGGGCCAGGGAGTTTCAAAACCTCAGTACTGTGAATCACAGGGCCTAACTCTGACAGATTTGTCTTTATGCAGCATGAAAGCATCACATTAAACACAGAAATAATGTTATCCAGGCACAAGCCTTGTTATTTGGGGGAAATAGCAAAAGGGAGGATAGATATCAAAGTAATAGAGCAACCCAAAGGTAAAAATCATGTTAATCCATCGGTACAGATATTGACCTAGGCAACAAGCTTCAGACAAATCAATAGTCCACTGCAAAAAGCTCTTAGAAGTACTGATCGGCATAGATCTGAGGCTGGGGTCAGTAGCTACATGTCCAGAGTGAAGTGATCGGTCCAGGCATGGGCTCATGACATGGGGGAGGCAGCAGAGCAAGGAACTGGATGAGTGAGAAGCAAGATCTGTGATTCAAAAACATTACCCTGTGCTTTGCTATCAACTTCAGAATCAGTTTCAACTTGTAGCTTTAACTTATTTCTCATTAAATAACTTTTCCACATATGCAGGGTAGTACAGAGAAGCACACGTGATTTGCAGCTTCACCCTGTGATCGTCTACTTGGAAGTAAATCCCATGGTTTCAATGGGGCTTACTCCTTAATTAATGTGATTACTGCAAGGTGGACGACTAGAATGCAAGTAGAGGAGGACTCTGCATGAATCCAATAGAATAGATTACAACCAGTGTTCCCTCTAACAGGGATTCCCAGATGTTGTTGGCTACAACTCACATTATCCCCAGCCAAAGGCCATTGCAGCTGGGGATGCTGGGAGTTGTAGTCAACAACATATGTGAATTCCTGTTAGAGGGAACACTGATTACAACACAGTGTACATTTGAAGATCTATGTTCTGGCAATGTGGGTGGCAAATAAATGGTTCTTTTCTGCCCGCATTGCTTCCACAAGTTTACATCCAGTGGTGTTGCCTCAGGTTGTGAGAGGGCTGATAGATGCTTCCTCACCCTGGAACTCAGATTTGGAACCTTCGATCACCCTCTGTGACATTTTAAATGACCTTTTTGCTAATAAAATATCTCGTATTCAGTCCAAACTGAATTCCACATATATTGCAGAGGCCACTAAGGACCTGGCAACTCTTCTTTTGAGATCAGATTGGATTACTTTCAGTTTGTGACTCCTAAGGATGTGGACAAGCTGCTTCATTCTGCCACTTGTTCTCTTGACCCTTGTCCAACTTGCCTCATTTCATCATCACTATAAGTGAGGGTCTGGTACATATTATAAATGCTTCTCTGAGGGAGGGCAGGATGCCTCCTTGCCTTAAGGAGGCTATTATTAGACCTTGTTTGAAGAAAGCTGCACTGGATCCCTCAGAGTTAGCCAATTATAGACCTTTATCCAGTCTTCCATGGTTGAGCAAGGTGATTGAGATGGTAGCAGCCTCTCAACTCCAGGTAGTCTTGGAGGAAACAGATTATCTAGACCCATTTCAAACTGTCTTTCGGGTGGGCTACAGGGTTTAGACTGCCTTCTGAGTACCTTGGTCAACCTGATGGATGATCTCCAATTGTGTATCAACAGAGAGATTGTGACTCTATTGAGTTTTAGGGGATCTCTTGGTGGCTTTTAATACCATCCTTCTGGGTTGCCTGAGGGAGTTGGGATTGGGTGGCACTGTTTTACAGTGGTTTTGTTCCTACCTCTCTGGTAGATTCCATATGGTGTTGCTTGGAGACTCTGAAATGTGTTAATGTGTGGAGTTCCACAAGGCTCCATAATGTCTCCAGTGCTTTTTAAAATCTACATGAAACCACTGGAAGAGATCATCAGGAGATTTGGTGCAGGGTGTTGTCAATATGATCACACCCAAATCTAATCTTTTTAAAGAAAACAAAAGCTTATATGGATTCAACAATATGTCCATGCATTAAGAGGGGATCCAAATATTGTATACTAATATTTTAATATAATAGTCATAAAACCATGTAGTTGGAAATCTGTCTAACTGTATTAAATAAATCTAAATCAATTAGAAAATATATAGCTATACATCTCAATAAAATTGCTGATATGTTATAAGAACTGCACTGGCTGTTGCTATGTTTCCAAGCAAAATACAAAGTGCAAATTATTACCTATAAAGCCCTTAATTGCTTTGTCCAGGGTTTAAGAGAGCGCCTCCTTTGTCATGAACCCTCCCACCTATTAAGATCATCTGGGGAGGTCCAGTTACGGCTTCCACCAGCTTGTTTGGTGGGTTCTTGGGACTGGGCCTTCTCTGTGGCTGCCCCGGGGCTATGGAATGCACTCCCTATTAAAATCAGAGTTTATCCATCTCTGGTTATTGTTTTTTAAAGACCATTAAGAGACATCTGTTTTCTCAGGCTTTTAATTACTTTTAATTGGTTTTATATCATAAATTTGTTTTAATCATTTTATCCAGTTTTATATTTGTTGTATTTTAGCTTATGTATACTGCCTAGGGATGCAAATGTCAGGCAGTATAGAAATATGATTGATTGACTGATAAATAAATAGTGGTTGTCAGTTTCTGCTGCTGTTTTCATGGTACAGCAGATGCTGTAGCATGTGCCCCTCCATTCTGCTCCAGTAACATATTACATTCTGGCCACATGGGAGGAGCCCACAATATGGATCCTTGTGTCACCATGAGGCTCCTCCCACACAACCAAGGTCTATAGATCCTACCAGATGGAAGGGACACATTCTGCATCAGCTCCAAAGCTTCTAAGTTAATGTCAGAAGAGTCCTCCCTGTTTTTTATACAGCCATTAGTTGCCCAGAAAAATGGAAGATGGAGGTTACCCTGAGCCACATGGTATAATCTAGCCTTGGCATAGGTGGACTTCCAATTGCATTTCAGTTTATTTTATCCAATAACAGAAAATTTTGGGAGCATGTGAAACTTTGGTTCTTATATCTTCACTGGCTTCCAGTTTGCTTCCAAGCCTCATTCAAAGTGCTGCTTATCACTTTTAAAGTGCTAAATGGCTTAGGACCAGGTAACATGAAGGACCATTCCCTTGCATGAGCCTGCCCATCCATTCAGATCCTTGGGGAAGGCCCTGTTCCATTTCCTGCTACCTACCATTGGAGGTATGATTTGTAGTGACAGATCTTCTCTGTTGTACAGTGAGGATTTGTGGCTCCCTGCCTCAGCCTCCGATTGACCCTCAACCATGCCCTCTTGACATGGGGCATTGGCCAAGCTTGTTGTGCCAGAGTAGCCTTTAATGAAGAATGTACCCCAGAATTAATAATAAACAACCTTCCCTGTACCAACAGCCTGGAAAATAAGCCATGCCATTTTACACTAAAATGGGATATGGCTCAACTTATTTCTAATTGCTTTATGTGAGTCTACTCTGCCAACCCCCCTCCCTCTGCCCATTCAGCTCCAAAACTCCTACCCACTTTCATCCAGGCCCTCCACCCTTCCATTCCACTCCACTGTTATGGCTACAACTGGTGCTTCAGCGACAGTGGAAACCAGAGTAGAGGTGGGTCTCTCTGTCTCCCGACACCTGGTGTACTGCTATGCAGCATTCTGTCTTTGTCACTGCATTCTTTCAATTATCACGACGACTGTCCCAAGCCATAATTTTCTCTCTAACCTCAATTTGCTGTGTGTGGCAATGTTTTCTGGCTTAAAATGTGTAATTATGTGGAAATAAACCCTTGCAGTGTCTCTACACATGATGGTGTACATGAGTGCCCATTCCTCTTAAAAAGATTGTTTGCTTGTGGGAAAAATATCATGTACGAAGTAGCCTTTGGGCTCGGCCATTCTCTGAGATCATATAATTTTGCTGTTGTTTTCATGAGAAATAGGATGTTGAGTGGCATTTGCAGATTCAGATGTCTTTTGAAGAGAAAGTACTATACATCCTTGATGTTTTTGTCATAGTCTATTTACAAATGTGAAGGATGATTCATTATTATAGTCATGCAGTAGTAAGCACCCAGGTAGGGTTGGCTACACAGCAATCTTACTCCAGCTCAAGTAGCCCTTAACAATCGACAATCCAACCAGCTCTTCACATTTCAAAATCAATTTCTTCAAATCCCCACATTTTTTCCTACAAGCTTTTAACAAATACGTAGGAAATTACTAAGAAAACCCTCTTGTCGCTTCCATGGACTCTTACTTAGGTACTATATTTTTTCAAGATGTTTAGGTTGTTGCATTGTCAATCCTCAAAATACATCCATAATGCAATATGCTGTATGTTTTGTTTTCACAGCTGAGTCCACTCTTAAGAGATACAGTCCTGAAGAGAACGTACAATACTACACTAAATAATCCAGTTGAGATTCAAATGAACAATGCAGTTTGCAAACCTGTGACGGGCAGACGAGACCTCTTATGTGTATCCAACGAACTAGCCTTGAAAGTGTGAGTGTGGTGGCCTATCTACACACCTATGTGTTTGTTAAGAGAAGCATGCTGATAAATAGTTGGGAATTTGCAAGTGGGTGTTACTGAGAAATTCTTTGCTATGGATTACAGCTCAGCATTTTTACCTGAACAGCTTATGTTTTAAGGTTTCAAAGCTATACATTAAATGTAGGCAGCATACTTGTCTATAGCTTCTCTTCTTCATTACATTATGGCCAAGACACTTCTAGTGAAAGAGCTGGACTTTATTTTACTTGGTAACCATAAAAACAAGATTCTCAGCCTATTGGATGCTCAGGTCCTGACAAACGTCATTATTATGAGTTTGCTTTTTAGGGTATTGGATGAGTGCATTCAGTACATATAGTTCCCTCCATTCACATGCATCAGATCTTTAGGCCAGGCTGAGACATCATATACAGTAGAGATGAGGATGGTATGAAGTAATAAATGGGAATGTTCACCTTCATCTGCATTAGACAGGGTCAAAGGGGGAAGCCATATTAAATGCACTATGCCTTTTTCTCTTTCTTTCCTTCCAGGCAAAATGAAGCATTAGTACCTGTTAAAAGTGAGTCCCTTCTGAAAGAAATGTCTACAGTTTGATGATGTCCTCCATCAACTGCTCAGATTAACTCAACTGCTCTTATAATCTTCAGAGATAAGAAGTACTCTTACATTATGGTTTCTTTGTTTTCCTTCTTTCAAAGTTTTTGTTCCTAGTACCAAAGCTCTTGCAACATTTTCCTCTATATCCCTGCTTGTTCACATACAATGGTTAATAAAGTTATATAGCAAATTAATTACTATATTCACTTCCCTACTCCTATTTTTCTCTTGAATTCGTGCTTTGTAAGATAACATACAGAGGAACAGGATTTTGGATAATGTGTAAAAGTCAGCATGTATTCACAATATGCCAGTGCAACTTATTTATTTAAACCAAGTAACCAAAGAGTGCAGATGTCAAAGATGCTGGCTGCCATCCACAACACTTCACTGGCCTGGTGCAACAGTGGCTGATATCCAGACTGATATCCACTGCACCATTGCACAAAGGGGGAGGAGTGATTTTTGCTACCTCCCCTTTCTCTTCTCTGAAGCCCACTATGCCTCCTGAAAAATATATCCCTGAAGGACGCAGTTGAACAATAGAGGTGTTCACAAAGTGAATTTTGCGTTTGATTTGAGTTTGAATTAAATCCACATGATTTGATTTGAGCTCGAATCTACTGCCCTCGAATCTGGTGGCAGCAGATTCATAGGGACCTCTTCCCTATGACGAAGTCATTTCACAGCTGAGAATCTACAACACATAAAAATTCATAAAAATTCACCCGTGGAAGTAATGGCAGAATCTCGGAGGGGACAAAAAATTGAAGATCGCTGGGGACAAAATAGAGGTTCAAATCACTGAATCAATTCAAGCTTGAATCAAGGGTGATTTGATTTGACCTTGAATCTGGTAAGTATCCTCAAGGGTGATTTGATTCAACGTTGAATCACTCAAATAGGCCAGATTTGAGTCAAATCAATTTGGGCATGAATCGATTCACGCATCCCTATTGAACAATCAATCCAGATTTATCCAGTGCAAACCAAACCCAATTTAAGGATGTCTGAATTACTACTCTGAATATTACTTACCATTTTTCAACAAAAGTTCTCAAAGCATTTTACATAGATATATAAGTAATAAATAAATTAGATGTTCCAAAAGGGCTACAATCTAAAAAGAAACATAAGGTAGACACCAGTAACAACCACGGGTGTGTGTGTGGGTGTGTGCTATGCTCGGGCCAGATAGGGACAGTTATTCGCCGCCTGCTAAATATATGAAAATCACCACTTTAAAGGGTATTTCTTTGCTTCGTTAGCAGGGGTTAATATCTGAACATGTCTGTTGAAGAAATTTGTTTAATTTTAATACAATACTTCCCCACCCACCCCCAGACAACCACACTAACACCCTCCTCAGACTACTAGCTGGCATGTTAGATCACACATTTGACTTAAATGGACACTTTAAAAAAATCTATGGTGCTTTCCAAATTTGCCCCCATCCTTACTTATATAATGTACCAACTCTGCCATTTCTGGCCATCTTCACAGTCTCACTCCTGCTCTAGTTGCTCCTCATTCTCTCCTGTTACAAGTGTTCACTGTGTCATTTTTGATGGAAGCTAAAGGCTCCTTCCCACAATATAACTAGCACATTGCAGGATTCATATGCAACAGATCCCACAATCTCTTAAAACTGGGCCTTGCTCTGACCTAGTTTTAATAACTGATGACTAAATCCCCATATTTAAACAGGCTGTCAATGGACATAGGAACCAGGATCATTAAAGAAGAACTTGAAACTGGAAAGCATGCATAATTTGTACTCTGGAGTGTAGGCTCAAATCCAATTTTATGTGGGTGGTATATGGATGCAAAGTGCTGGTCTTAGCAAAACACTGAAAGCTAACTACCAATTAAAAAGCATTCTGCAATATATCATTGCTATATTCGGCAATAAAGTGTCTTAAATTCACTGTAACCATTGATAACTTCTTTTATCACACCCTAATAAAGACTGCAGAGCTACTAGATCACATCCTATTATAGAGCTACTTGCTGCTATATTAGCTGTGTGGTATACACTGAGTGAGTATGATTCATAGCCTCCTTCATTCAACTCACACTTTTAAAATGGAAACAAAAATTTGCACCTGGTGAAACATTGTCATGCTTGCCTGCTACCTAGAGCACAAAACATTTAAGAAAAGGAATGTTTTCTTTTAAAGCTCCAAAGCAAAGTGTGATGTTTTTTACAGCTCTGAAAAGGGATATCTGAAGAGGGCAACTCAAATACAGAATACATATACTGAGTTGGGTGGTTCTGTGGATAGGCAGATGATTTTGTCAGAATTTTGTTTCCTCACCAACCATGTGTGAAACATTGGTGGTGATGGTCTCGTTCAGGGCTTCCCAACCTGTTGCTGAACTACAACTCCCATCCTCCTCAGCAATAATCTATTATGGCTGGGGATGATGGGAGTTGTAGTTGGGCAACACTTGGAGCATCACAGGTTGGGAACCTCTGGTTTAGTTCCAGGATAGGCAACCTTGGCTCACCATTTGTTGCTGAAATACAACTCCCATCATCCCCAGACACAATAAATAGCTGAGTATTTATTCTCAGCTGAGTAGCTGAGGATAATGAGGGTTGTAGTTCAATAACAGCTGGAGAACCAAGGTTGCCTAACCCTGGTCTAGTTGGATAAGAGGGAAGGGATTTGGTGAAGATGGACCTATGAGTTGAGTTCCTACATTACAGGCATTTATTTTTCCTTGTTTTATATGAATACGACAAATATTTATATACCGCTTTTCAACAAAAGTCTCCCAAAGCAGTTTACATAGAAAAAAATAAAGTAAATAAATAAATAAATAAAATGGCTAAAATGGTTCCCTGTCCCCAAAGGGCTCACAATCTAAAAAAGAAACACAAGATAGACTCCAGCAACAGCCACTAGAGGGATGCTGTTCTGGAGGTGGATAGGACCAGTTGTTCTCACCCTACTCAATAAAGAGAATCACCATTAAAAAGGTGCCTCTTTGCTCAGTTAGCAGGCGTTTCCTTTCACATTAAATGTTAGCATCAATATCTAGGGCATTAATTAAACCTATACCCCCAAAGCCTTTTCATCAAACTAAGTTTTCTCACATTGGCCACTTGCTTGAATGTGATGAAATCTACACACACACACACACACACACACACGGACATTCTCTTGAATGGGAGCACTGTGGTCATAAAATCTGCAGTAAGAGGAATTGTGATGCTACTAAGTGGAATGACAGGGAATGGTGCCAACATCCCATTTATTTCAATAATAGTTGGTGTCATTGCATAAAATGGTTGGAAAGTTAACTACTGTGCATAATTAGCACCTAATTTTAAACCTTCCACAACTCAATTATTTAACTTCTAAGCCAAGCACACATCTTGAGAACTGACACAAAAGCTACATCCATCACATTTCTTCCAGGGTTATAATTCTGGATTATAGCAGGTAAGCGCATCATAGCATTTATTGCAGCAACAAGCATTTTCTTAAGTCCAGACTTGCCCTTGCTTATAACAGCAAGTCAGTCCTTTTTATTTCAACCATATATTTGAACAATGAAAGTGACATTCTTGGACTGCTTGCTGTATAAGACTTAATCTGGAAAAGCATGAAGATCATCTTATTTTGGTGACTTGTAGTTACATTAATGTAACAATGGCTTTTCTCCATCTAGAATATAGTTAGTTCTCAAAGGCTGCAATCCTGTCCACATTTATTGGGAACAAGCCCTATTGCTCTCAAATGGTCTCATTGCTGTGTTTGGGTGCAGTGGATTGTGCTGCACAATACACTCTATTGGACACTTGCTAGAATTTACTGTAAGCTCAAAACTTGTGGCATCATGTAAAGATACACATAACAATATGTCTAGGGCATGTACAGGGAATAGACTTATCCATAGCCCTGAAGGCTTTTTTTTTTTAAAGCTACTTTCTGAGTAAACAATTTGGGGAAGTCTAAAACAATTAGATATGGTAGTAATCACACCTCAATTGTCCTAGCTCTTTCTTTCTCTTAACTGCTTCAGTTTAAGAAGAAAAGAAAGATAGATAGATTTCTGCACACAGTGCATAGTCAGCCTGTTGAACTTGTGTTGGCTACTAGCATAAAATGCTTTAAAAAAACATCGCACAAGATAGTCTGTCACTGACTACTAAGGGCAACTACGATGTTCAATATTTATTACTTATTTTATTTAGAATATTTGTATCCTGCCCCTTCAGCACAATACTGCTTTGGGCAGCTTACAAAGGCAACAGTGAAACAATATACAATTAATAAAAGTTGGTTTAAAAACTAGCCCCAGTTAAAACCAGATTTACAGATGAAAAATGTATTGGAGACGGAGAATAAAAACCAAAACGCCTCTCTTTTAAAGTGTTGTGGTTTTGGTTTTGGTTTTAACTCTGAGGGAGGGAGTATGGTGAAATGCATCCCGGAGGGCATTCCAAAGCTGAGTGGCCACAACCCAAAAGACCCTGTCTCTATTTTCCAACAACCAGATCTCAGTCAATGGCAGGGCTGTGAGCAAAGCCTGAAATGTAGAACTGAGGGCCCTGGCAGATTCATATGGTTGAATGCCGTCCCTCAAATACCTTAGAGTATTGGGGATCAACCACAGGGGATCGATATTGTCATCTTCACATTGTGAAGATGATGAGGGCGTGAAAGGGATTATTAAGGAGAATAAGGAGATTGCAGAGAAACTGAATGAGTTATTTGCATCTGTCTTCACAGCGGAGGATACTGCACATATACCCACTCTGGAACTGAGCTTCTTGGGCTTGGAGACTGAAGAACAGGGCCAATTTGAGGTGACAAGAGAGGATGTTCTAAACTGTTTTGAAAAACTAAAAATTAACAGTCGCCTGGACCAAATGGCATCCACCCAAGAGTTCTGAAGGAACTCAAATGTGAAATTGCTGATCCAGCACAAATATGTAACTTATTGTTAAGCATATAAAAGAACAGGCCTTTCTGAAGGTGAATCAGCATGGCTTCAGGCGGGCCTTCTCTGTAGCCGCTCCTGGATTGTGAAATGCGCTCCCTGTAGACATCTGTAATTTGAATTCTTTATTGGAATTTAGGAGAGCCCTAAAGACCTACCTGTTTGGCCTGGCCTTCTAGTGTTCTTAAATTGTTTTAAAGGGTCTTTAATGTATCGGGGTTTTATAAGGTTTTGAATTGTTTTACTTTTTGGCTGTTTTATTGTATTTTAAATTTTTTAAGCCCGGTCATTGATTGATTTTCACTGTTTTATGATGTTTGTGAACCGCCCTGAGCTATTTTGTAAGGGCGGTCTAAAAATCAATCAATCAAACAAACAAACAAACAAATAAATAAAATGGCTTCTGCAAGGGCAAGTCTTGCCTCACTAACCTTTTAGAATTCTTTGAGAGTTCCAACAGGCCTGTCAATAAAGATGATCCAGTTGACATAGTTTACTCAGACTTCCAAAAAGCTTTTGACAGAGTTCCCCACCAAAGACTCTTGAGTAAACTTAGCAGTCATGGGATAAAGGGACAGGTTGGATCGGTAACTGGTTGAAGAACAAGAAACAGAGGGTAGGAATAAATGGACAGTTTTCACAATGGAGGTAGGTAGGAAGTGGAGTCACCCAGGGATCAGTACTGGGACCAGTGCTCTTTAACTTGTTTATAAACGATCTAGGAGTTGGGGTAAGCAGCAGAGTGGCCAAATTTGCAGATGACATAAACTATTTAGGGTAGTAAAATGCAAAACAGATTGTGAGGAGCTCCAAAAGGATATCTCCAGACTGGGTGAGTGGACAACAAAATGGCAAATACAGTTCAAGTGTTAAGTGATGCATATTGGGGCAAAAAAGCCCCCAACTTCACATATGCTCTGATGACTGAACAGGTGAGAGAACATGGAGTTGTTGAAAATGTCGACTCAGTGCATGGCAGCTGTGAAAAAGGCAAATTCCATGCTGGGGGACATTAGAAAGGGAATTGAAAATACAAATGCTGTTATTATAACAACCATATACAAATCTATGGTGCGGCCACATTTGGAGTACTGCATACAGTTCTGATCACCATATCTTAAGAAGAACATTGTAGAACTGGAAAAGATGCAAAAGAGGGCAACCAAGACTATCAGGGGCCTGGAGAACCTTACAGCATCTGGGGCTTTTGAGTTTTGAAAAGAGGTGACTATGGACTATGGGGACTATGTGACTAGTCATAGGTGACTATGGGTGACTATCATTTGGGGAAACATGATAGAGGTCAACTCATATGGGGGAACATGATAGAGGTGTCAACTCATATGAGGAAACATGATAGAGGTGTTTAAAATTATGCATGGAGCAGTGAGAGTGGACATAGAAACTTTTCTCCATCTCTCACAACACTAGCACCAGAGGTCATCCCATGAAACTGTGCTAGAAAATTTAGGACCAACAAAAGGAGGCACATTTTCACACAGCACATAATTCTTGAATTCTTTGCCATGGGATGTGGTGATGGCCACTAGCTTGGATGGCTTTAAAAGGGGCTTAGACAGATTCATGGAGGACAGGACTATCAATGGCTACTAGTCTGGTGGCTCTAGGCCTCCTCCAGCCTCAGAGGCAAGGTGCCTCTAAATACCAGCTGTAGGGGAGCAACAGCAGAAGAGAGGGCATGCCGTTACCTCTTGCCTTTGGGCCTCTCAGAGTCATCTGTTGGGGTGCTGTGTGAAACAGGTTGCTGGACTAATAGGCCTCGGGTCTGAACCGGTAGGGGCATTCTTATATTCTTATGTGAAATTTTCACAGGCATCTTTTTGGCTCTACTTCTACAGACAGAATGCTGTGATAGATGGTTCATTCTTCTGTAAGATAATTCCTTAGGCACATAGAAGTAGAAGTATGCTTCTGTTGTGGTCAGTGCTGAATTTATGCAGTCTTTGCCCAGAGAGAGTGAGTAGAGTGGATAAGATAGGGTGGAAGGGAACACTCAGATATTGACCAGTGAGTATTCGGGATAGGAATTAATACAATGAGTATTAGGGAATTCACGATTGGCATGCCATGTGGCGTAGGAGCCAATGGCTAACAAGTTAATTAGTTGGTGAATTCAATCCATTATTAAACGAAGCACATGACTACTTATAAACTGAGTTCACATGAAAGACAAGTCAAAATTTAAGAGAACGTCTCCTTCACTGTGAGCCCCACCGTCTGTTAAGATCATCTGGAGAGGTTCGCCTGTGGTTGCCGTCAACTCATTTGGTGGCTACTTGGGAACGGGCCTTCTCTGTTGCTGCCCCTGGACTTTAGAATGTGCTCCCTGTTGAGACAAGAGCCTCCCCATCTCTGGCAACATTTAAAAAGGCACTGAAGACTCATTTATTCACCCAGGCTTTTAATTAGATTCATGGTCTTAAATTTTTAATGTTGGTTTTAAATGATTTTAATGTGAATGGTTTTAATGTTTAAATTATTTTAATTGTTTAACTGATTTAGTTTTGATTTTAATTGTTAATTGATTTTTATTCTTTTTATTTTGATGTAAACCACCCTGAGTCATTTTTGGAAGGGTAGTATATAAATCAAATAAATAAATGAATAAAATGGAGGGGAAAGTCAATCAATCAATCAATCATTTTATTTACGGCCATAAGCCAAGGAGGGGAAAGTAAATGCAAAACAAATGGGCTTGATCCAGCTCTCTGACATCTAAACTTCTGCCAGTAGGGCTTAAGCACTCACAACACAGTGCATGGCTATATGTTTACTGTCCATTGTGCTTTCTGGAGTCTTCAACAATGAGAAGCCAAGGATATCGTTCTGCTGGAACAACCAGCCTCTGGACCTTGCTGCCTTGATCTTGTTTCAGTTCTGAGAGATTCCAAGCCCCCATTTCTGGTTCTACTGTTTGAAATGTGTCCAGTCCCCTGAAGTAAGCTTGTTAGTTTTTATCCTGGTTTTCTGTCTTAGTGACACAAAGGCTGAATGATTGTTTTAAAGGTAATCTTTGAGCACTTATCTTGGGCCTCCAGGTATGGTACTCTGTTGCTGAGCAAGCATGCATCTTGGCTATGTAAAACATATTCATTAGAAACAGGCCACAATTTAATTCTGACCTTGTGATTTACAGTGGGGGAAGTGCAGGAATGAATGTTCAATAATGCTTCATGGAATGTTCCATGCCACAATCCTGTCATAAATAACAAGATTTGAGCTAATCAGGTTTCCATGCACTTGGAAGTAGGCCCCATTTCCATGTTTCACACTAGCATCAGACCGAAATGTGGGTCAGTCAGAGAGAGAATAACATTCCTGTCACTTTCCATCGCCTGAATGAATTACATCTGAGGATTAGAGTTTGTGTCGCTGTCATTTTCATTGAAAAGCATTTGAAATCCAGGAAAGCAATTTTATTGTGGTGATTGATTGATGGTTGTTTTCTTTTATTAAATGTGTAATCATTTGCTGATTTGGGAATGGTCATTGGTGTGTTTTACTATTTTTGATAGTGTTTGCATGTTTTAAATCACTTAGCTCTCTTTTGTGGAAAGACTTTTCATATTTATATTATTAAACATATGCATCAAATTATCATGACAGCCATATCTGGTGGCCCCCATCCAATAAATAGTCTCGGAACTGATTGTTACTGCTAATCTTCACGACTATATTTAAATGCAGGTCAAAATGAGTCAGCATTTTCAGTGCTGAAGAACTGGAGGGATTGTTCAGAAGTGTGTGTTTGTGAGTGCGTAATGGTAATTGTTTCAAAGCTATTCTATATCGAATCTTATCAGCTATCAAATCTTTGGGACCTTATCTCATTTTTTGAATATCAGTTGTTACAAAATCCCAATATTGCTCCTGTATATCAGTATATATATATTTAAAAGCTATTATTGGCCAAATTCACATGTAACATAGAACCACAAGTCCAATGGACCTGTGGCTCTGCTCCCTGCACTCTCCCGTTCTCCCACCTGAATGTGGACTTTGAGGAGAACAGTCTCTCTGAAGTTAGCGAGATTGCAGAGAGGTGGGGGAGCTGGCTGTGCGGGCTTCCTTCTTGGCGGAAGCACAGCCTGCACAGCCAATCAGACCGGAGTGAAGGAGGAGCTTCCTACTTCAACTCTGGTCCCATGGGGCCAAAACTGTGATGCTATTGTTGGGATGTAATGCTGGTTCTACAAAACCAAAGTTAAAGACAGCGAAACTCTACTTTGACCTAAGGTTCAGAGTGGTCTTCAGGGTGGGTCCCTTTTCACCCCTAACTCCAGTTTTCAGCATTCGGATGTGCAGCTACGGAAACCGGAGGTGAAGGGACCTTTGGTTTCCTATTACATCCAGATTCGGCCAGTGAGTAACTTTGTCTGTATTCTAGGGAGAAGTTTGGACCCTGCCATGGCCAAATTGAAAGTTTCCACCTATAATGGAAGTGACTGTTAGGAGCACAAGGGGGTGTTTTGCCCCTCTGCTAAGAAATCTTAGTCTGAGTGTACAGCCTGATTGGGTCTTGTCCCAGTGCACCCAAACACAGTGTTTCCTGCTCCTTCCCTTGTAGGTTTTAATTAAATGCACAAGACCATCATAATGGCCCCCTATCATCATGCCTTGTTAGAGCTGAATGATTATGGCACTTATGCCAAGTTGGAGCAAATTATACTCACAGGTGTCATTCCAGTATTTGAATTCATCTGAGCAACATAACATGAGCTATCATCCACTAGGGTCATTATCTCGGTCTAGTGGTCCCTCAGTTATGGGAGGACATAAACAGTCTGAGGGATGAGTAAGGGTGGGAAGTTCTAGCTTCATGGATTCACTCCCTCCTGCGACCAGATGATATTCCCTTGCTAGAGGAGATGCAGACTCCGAAGGCTCTTCTGATGTCTGGCCTGCCAGGATGCAGGCTCCCCAAACTATCTGGAGCTGGCACCTGCAGAATAGTGTGTGGTCCCTTTGAGTTCTGACACCTCCAGGAAAGCAGATAGTGCTAGAGACAGGAGTCTTTCTTTCTGCACTCCTAGAGTGGAAAAGAATCCAGGCTCCTAGACTCTTTGACCATTGTGATCTTGCATGTTACAACATTCTGAGTACCCAGAATGTTGGGGGCAATATGCTAAAATCATTGTAAACCGCTTAGAGAGCTCCGGCTATAAAGCGGTATATAAATGTAAGTGCTATTGCTATTGCTATTGTTACATTGCTCCCACTCATTGGACTGCCATCTTTTTCTGTTCCTGTGCCTTTAACAGGTTAAACTTCTCCTAGCTGGGAAATAAAGTGATGAGGGAAACTTGACCCACTTAATGCCTTCATGGGAGACTACGGTTAAAGTCACAGGAGCAGTGCCAGGAAAAAGCTGGCAAGTCACTGGTGTGAGCAAGATAGGGATGATGAATGACCAAGATTGGGATCTTGGGGTCGTGGTGGACTGCTCGTTGAAAGTGTCCTCTCAGTGTGCGGCAGCTGTGAAAAAGGCCAATTCCATGCTAGGGATCATTAGAAAGGGGATTGAAAATAAAACTGCTAATATTATAATGCCCTTATACAAAACTATGGTGTGACCACACCCGGAGTAATGCATACAATTCTGGTCACCACATCTAAAAAAGGACATTGTAGAACTGGAAAAGGTACAGAAGTGGACAACCAAGATGATCAGGGGCCTAGAGCACCTTTCTTATGAGGCAAGGCTACAACACTGGGGCTATTTAGTTTAGAAAAAAGATGACTGCGGGGAGACATGATAGATGTCTACAAAATCATGCATGGTGTGGAGAAAGTGGATAGAGAGAAATTCTCCATCTCACATAACACTAGAACCAGGGGTCATCCCATGAAATTGATTGCCAGGAAATCTAGGACCAACAAATGGGTGTACTTTTTTACACAACGCATAATCAGCTTGTGGAATTCTCTGCCACAAGATGTGGTGACAGCCAACAACCTGGATGGCTTTAAGAGTGGCTTGGATAACTTCATGGAGGAGAGGTCTATCATCGGCTACTAGTTGGAGGGCTATAAGCCACCTCCAGCCTCAAAGGCAAGATGCCTCTGAGTACCAGTTGCAGGGGAGTAACAGCAGGAGAGAGGGCATGCCCTCAACTCCTACCTGTAGGCTTCCAGCAGCATCTGGTGGACCACTGTGTGAAACAGGATGCTGGACTAGATGGGCCTTGGGCCTGATCCAGCAGGGCTGTTCTTATGGTTGTGGTGTGTATAAAATCTGCCCCAGCGTGAAGTGAGGGGAC
Organism: Hemicordylus capensis; assembly: GCF_027244095.1. Taxonomy (NCBI): domain Eukaryota; kingdom Metazoa; phylum Chordata; class Lepidosauria; order Squamata; family Cordylidae; genus Hemicordylus; species Hemicordylus capensis. Next base: position 29,785,742 of record NC_069661.1, on the reverse strand, counting down.
TCTAAAAAGAAGACATTGTTCATCCAACACTTACTCTTTTCACCTTGGGCCAGAAAGAACAAGCTCTCATGCCAAACTCAGTACTAAAGGGGAGGGAGAACAATTCCACACCTCTTGTCCTCTTGTCATCCCAGGGGTGAGTTACTAGAGGGAGCTCATCAGTTCAAAGTGGCATTATCCATGTCAGATTGATCTTCACCATCTCTGCTTGAGCTTGCCCCCTGCAGTCTCTGAATTACATGAGGCAGCTTAATGGACACTTACACTAATTACAGGCCAATGATTAGCATTCCTCAAGTACCAGCTTTGTCCACCCACTAGTTGATTAGCAAAGGTTGTTGGGGTTTTTTTAATGACATGAAGGATGCTGCTCATTTTTAACTGGGCTGTTCAGAATAGAGAATGGATGCATAAGAACAGAGGATGCTTCATGATGCTCACATGCCTCTTGTAGCAGGGCTGGCTGAGGGGGGTGACCACTTGAAGTGTAGATTCCCACCAGGTTAGAAAAATGTAGGGGTTCATTGAAAGTTCATTGAAAACGTTACTGAGGCTGATCTCATGAGCAGCCAAGAGTGGGCTAAGGCAGCCAAGCCCGCTCTTGGCTGCTTGTGAGAAGCAGAGGGAGGCAAGTGGCTGCCAATGCTGCCCTGGTGGCAAACCCAACTGTGGAGCCCGCAGCTTAAATGGGATTAAGGGAGCAACCATTCCTTTAGCCCAATTTTTCTGATGGTCTGTCAGCCCCAGCTGCAGACTGCAGGGTTCCCAGACAGTGTCAAGGGATAGCCAGAATGCACCATGCACTTGTGCAGTGCATTATGGGAGTCTGGGGGGCAACATATTCCAGCCTCCGACCCTCCGTGCTGTTGGAGGTAGTGGAGGGTCCTCTGGGTGCATGATCCATGCACCCAGCACCCTCCATGGATGGTCTGCGGGGAGGTAAGGTAACAAAAACTTCCTCCTTGTCCACCTGCCCAGCCCTTCTCACAGATCGTGAGAAAGGTCTCACTGCTGTATTCTATCTAGCAGTCCTTTATGTTTTGTTGATTAGACATTTGTCCCAGTAGGGATCCTGTAGAGAGTGGGGGGGGGTGGAGTCAGACAGAAAAGGGAGGGAAAAGCAAAGGAGAAAATGGAATTGTTTCTGGAATAAGGTTTTAGTTAAACAAACATAAGATTGTGTTGTATTTATGAGGAAAGCGGCTATAAAACAGTTACTTCATGTGGTACATGTATTTCCTCCCATATGTGCATGTGGTTGCCAGTCTTGTTCCAAGTGTATGCCCAGGCAATGATGCACATAGCAGGAAGCATGTTTGCCCAATGCACACATAATGTAAATGTAATAGGCTAAATGTCATAGATAAATGTAATAGGCTTCTTGTAAAAAATGTAATGTGCAATACAGATCAGTGCCTGCCCCCATTCTTCTAAACACACAAGTCCTTGGACGAAATGACTGCAGGAAGAGATGGCAGATGCCATAACACAGGAGTCCCCATTGTGGATGGGGATAATGGGAGATGGAGTCTAACAACATCTAGGGATCCAACTTTGAGAACCCCCAGCTGAGCACAATGTCCCACTTCCTAAGCTAGAACAGGGAAGGAAGTTCATTTTGGTAGGAAGTAAGGCTATTCACACAAGCAACCTGACCCAGGCTGGGGCAGCCCAGCCTGGATTAGGCTGCTTGGAGAGAGTGCCAGGATTGCTTCCGATCCCAATGCTCCAGCTCAGCCTGACCATCCTATTTACCCTGGCCTTTAGACAGGATTAAGGGTGCAAGCGCGGCCTTAACCCCAGCACCAGGGTCATGTGTATGCACGGGTTGCATGCCTAAGGGAGGATCCCTCAATGTTCCACACTTCTGGAATGATGCATTGAGGGATACACGAGTACTTCCTCCTCCAGAGTACTTCTGCCCTGCTCTGCCGCTCACTACGGCACCGCTCGTGTGCCACAGTGAGCAGCAGAGCAGAATGAGGAGGGAGACCGTGTGCGGAGAGGTGGGCAGGAGCCTGCCTCCCTGCCACTCCTCTCCCCGCCAGCATTTATAGTCATGTGCATGACCTCAGTATGTGGCACGGTTGGAAAAGGATGGATGAAAATATGTGTCTTATAGCTGTTGGCTATATGAAGAGTTTGGGTGTGGCTGGCTGTAAGATTCGGAGCATATCTATGCTACAATTTGTATGAATTTTACATGGGTTCAGCTCGTGCCTGTTCTCCCCAGGAAACCTGGGAATGTAATGTAAGGGTACTGAGAAACATGTTGCACCTACTAACAGAGCATAGAGGCATATTTTAGAGTGGTGATTCTCTTATATTTAGTAGGAGGAAGAGCAAATGCCCCAGTCCAGTCCCAGTGCAGTATCCCTCCAGTGGCTGTAACAAGTGTCTACTTTGTATTTGCTTTATTATTTATTTATTTTCACAGTCAGACAGGTGTTATTGACTGGTTTGTTTTATCCAGACATCGAGTCCTTCTCAAGGACCTGGGATGGCTGAAGAGCACCTCAACACCATTGGGGCCACAGAAATCACCATCAGCCAATTACAAAAAGCAGCTTTACTGGGAACAGCCTATATTCTGCGACGATATCTATAACAATTGACAATAAAATCCTGGCATCCCAGGTCCTTGGGAAGGACTCGATGTCTGGATAAAACAAACCAGTCAATAACACCTGTCTGACTGTGTAAACAAGAAATAATAATATATAATATTGACAATATTATTATTTTATTTACATTTATATCCCGCTCTTCCTCCAAAGAGGAAGACATACTGTGAGTCCTTTGGGACAGGGAACCTTCCTTCCTTCCTTCCTTCCGCTTTGAGCACTTTTGTTGAAAAGTGATATATAAATGTTCTAAGTAAGTAAGTAATTCTCCTAGAGATCTTGTCCCCCCTTATAGAACTATAATTCCTAGAGTTTCCTGGGGAGAGAGAATGAGTATTTAAGTTTGTAATGTGGAGAATATGTTTATATAAGTTTTAGGTCTCCTTGTTTTCATTCCCAGTATGGAATCCCCTTCATAAATGTAGGTTTGACTTTCAGCCTTTTCTTCAGGGTGTGTGATTAATCTAATAACAACAATAATAATTAATACAAGATAGGATCAATATTGTGCCATTTCCATTATGACCCTTATTTTTAAAATGAAATTAAGTGTGAAAATCTTCATATGCCTACTCCTTTGTTTCCTTTCTGCAGCAAAGTGCATTCATAATGAGTTTAATTAAGTGGAAATGGACGTTAGCCTATAATGTTACAAAAGGTTGCTATGCACCGATAAATCATAATTAAATGTATTTAGGATAATAGTAGGAGTCGTTTACAGTGAGGCTGTTTCCAACAAATGGTAATTGTTGCCTTAAATGACAAGTACTCCCAATTAAAAGGCAAACAAATCTAAATCCCACCTTTGCTAACCACCAGGGTATTTACTCTTTGAAGGAACAGCATGTACTTTATTCACCAGGAGCTTTTCAATACAAAGGGAAATGCTATATGGCAGTCTGCCCAGCGTTTGGGTTGAATACACTGAATTCTGATGCAACAAGATTGCTGGTTGCATCAGTGGAATATATTGGGGCTTGCAGACCTAGCAGACACATGACCCTGGACCCAGGTAAAAGGCCAGGTAAAAATCCCTGGTTACCTGTGGAGGCAGTGCCAGGATCAGCCTCAATCCCAGGGCTTCACATGAAGTCCTGTGTAGGGCTGCTTGCGTGAACAGCCTCAATGCCTTAATAAGACGATGGTGAGATGCTGTTTCTCTAAAACCTTTTCCTTCATTATTAATCAGTCACGCAACCATCCTAAATATCTGTTTGGATTTGAAATCTTATACCCTTCATTACTGTCTTTCAGGAGAGCCCTTAAAATCTATCTGTTTGGCCTGGCCTTCCAGGGTTTTTAAACGGCTGTAAACTGTTTTAAATCATTTTAAATGGTTTCCCTGGTTTTCCAGGCTTTTTAGCTGTTTGCATGTTTAATTGGTTTTATTTTGTTTTTATAGTTTTGATTTTAATTGTTAACTGGTTTTAATTGGTTTTTATCCTGTTGTAAACCACCCTGAGCCATTTTGGAAGGGCGGTATATAAATCGAATAAATAAATAAATAAACAAACAAATCCTCCTCGTGCTTTTCATCTTTGAACCATGATACAGTTGTGAAAATGGCTGATGGAAACTCTATTCACGTTACATACATCTACAATCTGTGTAGTGTATGCACATGCAGATCTGGACGCATGTGCAGTTATACACAAGTTATGTCCAAAACATGTACATAGGAACATAGGAAACTGCCATATACTGAGTCAGACCCTTGGTCTATCTAGCTCAATATTGTCTTCACATGCACAATAGTTTACTTCCTATCTATACCATATGTTTGAGGGGACCTGTGCTCAGGGTCACTTTTTAAATGAATGCACATGCAGTCAATCACACAAAAACATAATGTCTGAATAGAGCTATAGAATAGTGACACTGGATGTGGCTCAGTTTTGCATGCAGAAGGTTCCAGTTTCAATCTCTGGCATCTCCAGGTAGAGCTAAGATGCTATCACGGCCTGAAACCCAAGAGAGCCGCTGCCAGTCAGCATACCAGGGCTGCTCAACCTTGGCCCTCCTGCAGATGTTGGCCTACAACTCCCATAATCCCTGGCTATTTTCCACTGTGGCTGGGGATTATGGGAGTTGTAGTCTAAAAGCAGCTGGGGGGCGGCTAAACTGAGCAGTCTTGGCATAGACAATACTGAGCAGAATGGACTCAGTGGTTTAACACTGCAGTAGGCAGCTTCCTGTGTACCTGCGTAGCCTGTGATCAAAATCTGAAGCAGAAATGGAGACTTGGAAAAGCCAGAAGCAGGTGAGAGATCAAAGGCAGGCAGAGGTCCCAATCCAAAGGTGCAGGACTTTAAGGAGACTCTTCATGCTCAAGGAAGTTGCTCAGACTGAGGAGCAAACTCTGAGGCCAGTGTTCTTTCAGAAGCTTAGTAAATAAGCCTTAGGCTGTGGTGCCAGCTGACAGTGCTCAAGCGGGCTGGACCTGATGATGCTCTAGATCAGTGTTTTACAACCGCCGGTCCGTGGACTGGTGCTGGTCCGTGAGGAGTTGAGTTCTGGTCCATGAGGAATTAATCCCTCCTCCAAAAAATTTCAAACTGGTGGGGGCCACTGCTGCCGGGAGCTCTCTGAAGATCATTTCTAGGCAGGCAGCCCTCGCTGCTGGGATAACGTTCATTTCAAGGAAGCTAAATGAGTGTTATCCCAGCAGCAAGGGCTGCCTGCCTAGAAATGAGCTCTAGAGAGCGCCTGGTGGCACCCCCCAGCTTGAAATATTTTGAGGGGGGTGCCTGGAGGTGGGGGGAGGGGGAGGGCAACCCCGTTACTAACTGCTGGTCCGGGAAACTGTGCACAAAGGATGTACTGTCCATGACTCCAAAAATGTTGATTAACACTTCTCTAGATAAGGGATTCTCAATGTTGGGTCCCCAGATGTTATTGGACTTCAACTCCCATAATCCCCACCCCCAGTTGGGTATTATGGTTGTTGAAGTTCAATAACATCTGGGGACCCAACGTTGACAACCCCTGCTCTAGATGATGCTCTCCAACCCCAAGTTGACCTCTCAGGTTTGTCAATGACTTAGACAACTGGTGGCAAAGAAGTCCAGTGCTGAGGCCCGGCCAATGGAAGCTGTAGCTCAAGACTCCCCCTACCTGCACCGGCAGTAAATGAGCCAGCTTGGGTGGACTGTACCATGTGGCGGGGGGATGAATGCTCATTGCAATTTATAGCAAAGTCTACACCCTTAGAGATGGAAAACAGGTGATGTTACTGCAATCATGCTTTTATTGTCCTGACAGTCAGGCCTGTGGCAGCCAAATTTGCAATGGATTTTTTAAAGCTTTTAAACATTTTAAAAACACAAAGATGACTATAACATGTTATCAATGTTGTCAGAGGAATGGAAATGAAAACTGGCAGGAATGTTCTCCAATGATTACTTAATGGCGAGAGCACAACTATCTGTTCATTGTTACACTAGTCCCGACCCTAACCCTAACCCTAACCCTAACCTTTACCCTAACCCTTTCTTCTGCCCCAAAATGACTTCAGTTTTAGCCTACCCCTTTGGGGGTAGTGATAAAGAAGGGGTGATAACACAGAGAAAGCTGTTAAGTGCAACAATGCTATCACCTATTTCCCATCTCTAGGGGGCAGATGTCACGAAAATTCACTATGAACATTCATCCCCTGAGAAGGTATTGATGACCAACATTTGTGGGCCTCGCTTACGGACTACCACCCTAGCATGATGCAAGCTTCTGTTTGTGCGTGTCCTTTTGGAAGGGAAGCAATGGCATCCTTTAGCATTAATGATAATACAGTTCTGCTTCTCCTATATCCAAATTCTCACAAATACACACATGTTCAGGTCCTCACCAGTTATTGCTCTGATCCATATCTCTGGCATAGGCTGGAAGTCTATTATTATCATTACAGCTCTTTTCTGAAGGTGGACAGGCACCTCAGAGCCTACGGTTTGCAACTATTTATAGTGGTCTTCATCCTGTGAATGCTTCATGGGAAAGTCATATAAAGCATTGAACCTCTGGTCGTTGTTTGTTTAAGCAATATTCAGTTTGCTCCTTTAAATTATTTCCTCCTTTGAATGCTTTGGGAATTACAACATAATTGTTGTTTTTTGCTTAGATCAATGTAAATTAAATTTGCTATTCTCCCAGTCAGTTTGGAGAAACCAAAGTTAATTTTATTTCTTTTGTAGAGTGCTCTGAACTCAGGTAGGCCTCAAAATAATAAATTATGACTGAAAATAAATTTGAGGGGATTATTCTTAAGCAAATGCTTCTACCTCAAATTTGTTCTCCAACATCTGAATTTCTAATTTACTAATTTAATTTTTTCCCCAGCCTTCCCAATTATGGGATTTAAGAGTTTTAAAAAGAAAAAAGGTGTGAATTTATTGTATTTGACAAGTTGCCTTAAAATTCATTAACAGGGCAAGATTTTGGTTTTTTTCAGTAAAATACGATCTTTAACCAAAATGTTGCTAAATATGTGTGAATTTCCCCTACTATGTTGAAAAATGAGTGGTTTTTTAAATGCATTTGCCAATAGCAGCTCTCCAAGGTTTCAGGCAGGAGAATCTCCCAGCACTACCTGCTATTAGGAGTAACCCCCTTTTCCAGAACAAAACCATATACTTATGAGCCTCCCAGGCAGTATCAGGCTTTTTTCAGGTCAAATTGGCATTACCAGAGACCAAACAGAAAAAAGACATTCTGCACAGGAATGTGAGAGAATTTTTGGCATCAGTGCCCCTCTCCCATGCTGGATACCAATAAAGAAAGAGCTGAACAGGTCTTTGAGTAAATTGATGGCTTGGGAAGACCCTGGAAGTAAAGTAACTAAGATTGGTATGAAAATACTAGAGGTGTGTGCAAATCATTTTTTGCAATTCGATTCGATCTGGAATCGGATCAGAAAAAATCAAATTGATTTGTCAACTTGGCCAGCCATAGCTGCCCAGTTTGACAAATCAAATTGTAAATTAACAAACAATTCATGAATTGCCCATAGGGAAGAATAGAGAAATCGAATCACCCCATTCAACGCATACACGCACACCACCACCATGGCCGATGATTAGATATGGACTGCTGTCAAACTGTTAGCCAGGGCCCAGCACCAATCTGAGGCCATGGTGTTATCCAAACACAGGCAGGCACTGCCTGTCTGCCTTTTTTGACTTGTAGTTTGGTCTGTTTGTGAGATGGTGTTGTTGTGGCGTGAAATGGACAGTGGCAGCTCCGCTCCACTATGGTAATCACAATGAAAGAAAAAGGAGAGCCATCTCCCCTGACCCCTTAGGTGCAAAATTTAATCATTTCCTACCAAAGATTAAATTAGCTTTGAGGACTAGAACCTCGTGATTAGATCAGTCTTGAGGGATGAGCCTCACACCCATGGTAAGCTCTACTTTTAGGCAAGCTGAATCTGAATCTACTTTTAGGCTATCTGAATCTCCCTAAACCAGAACCATTTTTAAATGGTTAAAAAAAAAGAATTAAAATCAGCCGAAAGTACTCACTATTGCTGGTGGCAGCAGCAGTGATGGCTCCCCTAATCCCCCACTGGCCTCCCCACTCCCATTGTTTAGGGCCCTTGGCCCATTTTGGGCCTTTGCACATGCACAGAGGCATTTTTTAAACCTCTGTGCATGTGCACTGGCCATTTGCGTGACCTGGGTAGATAGTCCTGCAAGTGTCCACTTTAGAGCAGGAATTTCTTTCCTCTCTCCCTTTTTTTGGTCTTTTGCTATTAAAAGCAAAGCCCCTGGGTACTGCTTTTTGGTAAATTCTGTGAAGAGCTGAAGTACTTCTATGATCAAGAATCTAGTCCTGCTTGGAAGCATAGTGGAGACCCATATTCGCAAAAAGGTCTCTCCCAACTAAGTTGGTTTTTATTTATTTTATTCTGTTTATGCATTGTTAAATTTGTATGCCGCCTTTCATTAAAACAATCCCAAGGTGATTCACATAGAAAAATTAAAACACGACTATACAAATTACAGAATTAAAATATTAAGTTAAAAAATAAAAACAGAGATCTAACTAAAAAGATTTTAAAATTAACTTCCCGCCTGTCTCAGAAACCACCCCCATATAATGTTGCCATGCTAGCAGCTAGTTTGACAACGAGGAGACTCGCTGGGAGTTGCATTTCTGAAAACTCTATGGTTGTCCAATTCATTTCAATGGTTGTTACTGAATGCCTTGCTTTTCTGTGTTCATATTCATGCATGTGAGTTTGGTCCCCCCAATTCCCCATGTTAATGATTTGGTTTATTAGTTTTACAATTGGAGATCTAGCTATATAATTCTCTTAAACGTACCTGTTGCTAATCCCATGTGTGGCAGCTCTCACGAGAGTTTGTGAGCGAGCTGTGGGGGGAAAGCAAACGGGCAGGCTAATGGACAGCTGGGCGGCCGAAAGTGGTGGCTGGGGAGGTGTGAAAGCGACTGTGGGGGGAGGCGGGAAAGTGGTGGTGGGGAGTGACGATGGAGGGGTAGTGGTGGGAGGAAGCATCTGTGGGGGGGAAGTGGGGGGAGGCAGGAAGTGGCAGCTGAAATGGGCCGAGAATGGAGAAGAGCTGACGGGGAGGGAAGGGGAGAGGAGGTGGAAGGGCCAAAAATGAGGGAGGGGGCTGAGAAGGGGGAGAGAGCCAAGAGGGATGGGGGAGGGCCAAGAACAGGGGAAGGAGAGTACTAAAGGCACAGATGCTCTGTGCCCGGGCCAGCTAGTTCTATTGATTCCCCAAATGAGATTGTGCATTTGATTGCTATTCAATAAATGTTGTATATTTTTCACTAGAAGCTTGTTTTCCCAATTTGTATTGTTCTTATGTCCGCACTCAGGCTAGCCCTTGCTGCAAAGTTCCCACAGCGCACACATCTTGCCCTGTGTGTCATAGTACTGGAGATGCCAGGAATCAGACCTGGGACCTTCCGCAAGCAAAACAGATGCCTACCACTGAGCTACAGTCTTTGTGTTGGTTCACTTTTGATTATCAAGACACTGATAAGAAAGTAAGTGTTCTTTATTTGAGGTGTCTTAACAAAATGAAACTGCTTTTATTTAAACTGCTTACCCTGTTCTCCCATCCCCCTTTCCCCAGTCATCATAAGAATACAAGGACAGTTCTGCTGGATCAGGCTGAAGGCCTATCTAGTCCAGCATCCTGTTTCACACAATGGGCCACCAGATGCCTCTGAGAAGCATCTGAATGCTTCTCAGATAGAGGATTTGTTCTTAAAGGAGCAGTCTCACTTATCCTTACATTTTCCCTTTTCTAACAAATAGATCTAACAAACATATCTAACACATATATAACATTGAAATTTAACAGTGTTCAATAAGTCTCTCAGGAGCTTTGCAAATGTGGTAAGACCTTCTCAGAGTCATTTCAGAGACTACTTCGTTATTTTAGTCTTCGTTATTTTTAGGTGTGCAGTATACCTCAGATTTGTTTAAAACTACTGTACAGTTATTCTGCTCTTCTTGATATAATCACATAGATTGGAATACATCTGCTGCCTTATTCCCAGCAATATGCAGGAAAATGGCTACCTTTTGAGGACCTTCCTTTCCATCCAAGCCTGTGGCCTGTAGATATATATTGAAGTCTTGCTTGAATCTCCTCCAGGATTCTGCTGCATCACCACTAAGCTTCAGCTTCCCTGAGTCTTTGAGACACTCCATTTCTTGGTTCAGTTTTCTTCCTTCCTTTATTCATAGTGTCTTAACAAACTGAAACTGCTTTCACTAAAACTGCTCACCCTATTCTCTTTCCCCCCCCTTTTCCCAGTCCTCCAGATAGAGGCTTTGTACTTAAAGGGATGGTCTCACTTATCCTTATTATTATTATTATTCTGCTTTTCAACAACACTTTCTCAAAACAGTTTACAAAGGCAGAAGAACATGGCTCCCTATCCCAAAGGAGGCTCACAGTTTAAAAAATTTAATGACCTACTCACTTTCATTCTTCCAAAAGTAAAGCTATTGATGACCAACCTCTCTCCATTCCTGAATGCCATCCTCCTTTGTCTTATGTTTTGAGTCAATTTAGACTGCAAGTATGGTCAGGTATGGTCATCTGTGGACCTAGTCAGCTGAGGTGCTCAGCACAGAGGAATAATGAATGTAACCATCAACTGGAGGGTTCCTCTCATTTATCTGCTCTTCCTCTGAGGAGCAATCAGTGCAATACCCATAAGGTTTTTGGGAAGTCTCTGATCTAGACAGAGTTGCTTCGCTTCCATTTTGGAATTCTGCCATGTGCCTTTCTGACCCTGGTCACCTGGAGTTTCACCCACCGATGGCTTCAAAGAAGGAGGCAATGACCTGAAAGTTGCAATCACAATGTGATGTGAAGAATGGGATCTCCTGAAATTGGCCCGGGAAGTGTTTTCCTCCTGTGTGAATTACTTGTGATCAAGGCTTTGTTCATTTTTGCCGAATGCCTCATTAACTGTGAACTTCTCCCAGCAGTGTGGACAGGACTTGGGGGCAAGCAGCACGGAACAATGGGAGAGAACATGAGGGCACACCGATGTTAATGAAGATTTATTCCATAGTGACATTTGATCAGATCTACTGAGTGAATTATAAGATTTCATTAGTTAAAGACAGTGAGGCGTCTGTCTGATTAAAAAGTGGGAAAACAGTAGGGAGCTCCCATAAATTACTGCAGCTCAATTAGGTGCAGACAGTTTAGTGAGTGTTTATTACCGGCAGAAAGGAAGATTTTTCCAATTAGATTAAAAGGTTCGGAAAACAACAATTCTAGTGCTCAGTGATTTAGACTCTTTGCTAGAATAATGTATTGTGAGAAGCAGCATTGATTAAAAGCAAACGGATAAGTTATTTGTGCTGCCTTGTTGTTTACCAAAGGAGCCCCCGCTGCTGAGGTACAATTTACCTCACATGATCAATGTGTGGACTTGGCTAATTTTCTCCTTGGCCTGAAGATTTATATGAATGTAAAGGGCAGCTAAATCACTGTGGAAAATACCAACATGATTTATTCGAGGTAATCATCAAGGAAGCGAAGCTGCATAAATCATTGGCAATGTATCCCTGCCATTCTGAAGCCTTCAGGCTGGCATCTCCTCACTAGAGGTGGGCTGGGGGGGGGATAATCAGAAGGGGACTTCATTCTGCAAGCTCATTGTGATCACCCTCCCCAAACCCACATTCAAGCAAAACCTAGAGGGTTTGGGAATGTGAACTGTGCCTGTTTGCTGAGGTACCTCACTTGTACTTCACTGAGGTACCTCACCTGTGTTTGTGTGTAGCCTGTTGTGGCATATACGTGCATCTTTGAAAATGGAGGCATGAATTCTACCTCCCAGAACCTTTATTTATTTATTTAGTGTTATAGCACATGATGCTTTACAACAGATGAAAGGATAGATCCCTACCCTGAGGGCCTTTCAATTTAGGAATAGGTACAAGGGAGACAACAGGGAAAGTCGGGGACAAGGAGCGAAGACAGGGTAAACAAGAGAAGAATATACGATTGTTTCTTAGACATTGGCCACATTTGTACACAATGCGGAACTGGAGTTGAAGGGGCCAGAGATTATTGGACCGTTAGGTCTGAATGCAGGTCATCCCCTCAGAACTCCAGTTCCACTTGGAGAGCGACCCAAGGTTCCGCTCTCTGAACTGCAATTTGTACCCCAGGGTTGTAGTGAATTTCACCACTCCAACCCAAGGTTTAATGGAGCCTGCATTATGTCTGGATGTGGAAATGGAGGCTGTGTCAACTCAAACCAAAATTGAGGGCCTCCCTTTCCCAGCTGTCATCTGCTGTGCGGGCTGTCCTTCATGGAAGAAGGAAGCCCGCACAGCCAATTCCCCCTCCTCTCTGCAGTCTCACTGACTGCAGACAGGGAGCTCTCCTACGGACAAATCCGGACAGAAGAGCTTGGGGCAGAGCAGAAACATGAGTTAATTAGACCCGTGGTTCCACGTGACATCTGAATGTGGCCATAGTAGTGTATGGGTGCCAGGCTGCTATGTCCAGGGTTCTTAAACATGGGTCCCCAGATGTTGCTGGATTACAGCTCCTCTCACCCCCTGCCACAAAGTAGACTCCTTCAGCCCATGCTCTGCTCTAAGAAATCATATGCAGATTTAATTAGTTAATCAAATAAGATTTCTTTGAGTGGGAGACAACACAGTACATCAGTTTACTAGTTGCTCTGGATGCTTACACTTCTCTGCAACTGTAATGGCTTGAACAGACATTACAGCTGCTGAGCATAACTCTTGATTTTTTTGAACAAAGTCCTGGCATCTTGCAGTCCGGGAGCTGACCAACTGGTTCTGATCCTCTAGATCTGCAGCATGTCTGACTCTGCAGAGCACTGTGTTGTGCTGCTGCTCTCTCTGTTTTTTTTCTATGCTACAGGAACCTCCGGGTCAATGGCACTTTTTAATTTCTCTTTCTGCACCAGGCTCGAAGAAAGGTGCTCACTGATACAAAGCCATTCTTCCACTGCTGCTCCTTGATATACCGTTCATGGTAATCTAAATGTGGTAATAAATCACATTTCCTTTTTGGTGCGCGTCTTGATGTCAGTGCACAGCACAGTCTGTGGCTCTGGCGCTTTATTATTTTATTTCAATAGAAAGCCTGTGAATATGCCTCAGCCAGCTTATCTGATTGTTTGTTCTGCTCAGCTAAGCAAACTAAGCAAGGAAGGCTTTCGCTAGACAATTTGCGGAGACTTGGGCCCAGGTTTCTTATCGGAATGGCTCATTGTTTCCTTTTGTTCCACCTTTTACCTATTTCCCATTTTGTTTATTGCCTTGATCCATTTTCTTTCCCTGCCTTGTTTGTTAAAAACACCTTAGAGCAAACTAATTTTAAAAGTTTCACACTTGGTGAAACTTTTAAACACCTGCTATCTTTCCTGTGCCATGTGGATTTCCTAAGGCAACCTTAAGTTCAGTCTGCTCTTATAGGGCTGGCGATGTGGCCACAAGGTGGGACCCAGATGGGTTTGGGCTCACAAGAGGAGCTGTGGAACCAGCAACAGTCTGGATCTGAGAGTTTTTGTAGTCTGTAGGGACCACATCTTTCCCGCTCTGTGTAGAGACGCTCTCCTCCTGAGCAGGCCACTGAGCTGGCTTCCTTTTCCTATTGCAGTGGGTCTGGGGCTATCCCTGGCCCGATTCAGATGAAATATGGTTCAGAACAGAAGAAATACTCCTGTCCCCCTGCTCTCCCGTCTGTGTTCAGACCTACGGCAGTCTCACTGACCTGCTGTCAGCAAGACTGCAGATAGGTTGGGGAGCTGGCTGTGCAGACTTCCTTCTTTCCTGTAGGACAGCCCATGCAGCCAGTAGGAGCCAGAGTGAGGGAGGAGCTTCCTCCCTCAACTCCAAATTCAGGCAAGGCTAATTGCGCTCCCCAGACCAGACGTACCTTGACTGCCACCGAAACACAGTTTACAGTGGCGTAACTTAATGAAAACCTAAGGTAACAAATAGAGTTAGGGGAGGGAAACCACAGGTCAATTTTTTCTTTTTACTCCAGTTCCCCGGGTTCAGACATTTGAGATGAACGGACCACCGGTTTCATATTTTGTCTGAACCCGACCCCTGTGATGAGCCCCACCTCCATGTCAGGAACTTGGCCCGGGCTTAGTTCTACCTTGTCTTCTGGGATCCTGGGGGTGAGGAAGGTGTTCCAGGGCAAGGGCTGATCTGGGGTGCTAGATCTTTGGGGCTATCAGAAGCCTCTGCAGGAGCAGCAGATTCTGGTAGCAGACTCTGATTGTTCTTGGGTTTGCTGTTGGAGGTGGACCCCTCTGCCAAGTCTGATTTCCCCTCATTCTCAGAGTCATCCAGCTTGGTGCCAGGGTTGGCCCTGACAATTTCCTATGGCCAATAGCAGACCTGACTAAGATGCATTTATGTCTTCAGATGCAGTTCAGGAGGAAGATTCCACATGTCTGATCCATGTCCAGAATTGCATATTTGCAACAAGTTGGAAGTGAGAAGTTGCTCACTAAGATTTTGTATAGTTTAGCCAGTATAGTTTAGCCAAGACACAGGATAAATCCTTTAGGATGATTAGTTGACTGAAAAGCCTTTGACAAGCCTTTTGAATGATGCCATGGACCACTTTCTTATAAGAATGTTGGCAGAAACTGCTGTCTACCTCCTGGGAATTTTGCATAGGTGGGCTGCAATGGTTGAACCTTAACACCTGGAGATGTTACTGAGGCTTGAAACGGTAAAATTTGGACTATGCTCTTTCCCCAGATTGAAACTTCCAAGCTAATTCTGAGCTGAACTCAAATGTCTCTAAAGTTCAAGGAGCCCCTTCCCAGTGACACCTTCCCTCTTTCCTTTCTCATGGAAATTCTAGAATCTATCTATCTGACTATCTATCTATCCATCCATCTATCTATCCATCCATCCATCTACCTACCTACCTATCTATCTATCATATTCTCAGGTGGTTTACATAAAAATGTAAAGAGCAGCAAAAGTTAAAAACGGACAACAATTAAAGCAATTTAACTTTTAATTAAAAGCCTGATTAAACAGGTGCGTCTTAAAGAGGTTATTCCAAAGGCAGCCAGAGATGGGGAAGCTCTTATTCTGGTGGGAATAGAATGTTCTCATGTTCCAGAGTCCTGGAACATCTATAGAGAAGGCCTGATTCTGAGCTGTCGCTAAATGAGTTGGTGGCAACTGTAAACAAACGCGCTGGATGATCTCATTCGGCAGTGGAGTTCATGACGAAGAAGGTGCTCTCTTAAATATGGTAGCAGCAATAAGAAGGGAAGTGAGAGGGGATTGCAGAGGTGTTGGGAAGACCTCCAGGTGTTTTATTCTTCCCCAACAGTGGGGTCATGAGGGGGTTGGGATGAAAAGTTTGATTAAAGTAAAACCTTGGACTGTGTTCCCAATAGTGGGGTGCAAACAGGTTCGATGTCGAATGTGTTTGATGTCGAACCGGTTCGGTTTGACCATTTGGGGTAAAACCGAACCACCCCTGCTCGGTCTGACTTCGGACCGAACCCCACCGGAGGTTCACGATCCCCCCCCCAATTTTTTATCACTTACCCCTTCCGGGGGACTTCCTCTAGGTGGCGGGTGGGGGGGGTTCCACGGGGGTACCCCCTCTCCATGCTGGCCTCCGTGCCACCCTAACTGGCTGTTCAACCACCTCTTCAGCCTGTTTGGGCCTTCCCCCTCTGGCACGGTGGCCATTTTGGAGGCCATCGTGCCTGCGCAATGAGCCTTTGCGTGGCCTGGATGACCATTAATCCCTGTCCCCACCCTCTTTTTCATGGCTATATACTGCCCCTTGCCCTTTCCCCCATAGTTTTGTGTACAAGGCGACATACACACACACAGATAGGCACGCCTCCTTATGCTTGAATTGGAATGAACTTACCCAAGCTAATTTGGACTCAGTTCTGAATGAGCCTGAATTGGCTCATTTTAATCTTGGGTTCATTTCAAGCTAATTAAACATTTCATTGGGAACTAGGGGTGTACATGGAACTAGTCGGCCTGGTTTGATTTGAACCAGATGTGAACCAGACCAGGCCAGTTCGGTCCGGCACCCAGGATGACCCAGGCCATGCAGAAGCCCATTGTGCAGGAGCGGCGGCCTCCAAAATGGGCAGCGCGCCAGAGGGGGGAGGAGGTGTGCCTGTTTGTGTATATCACCTATTAGGCTCGTACACACAACCATGAAAAAGAGGGCAAGGGGCAGTATATAGCCATGAAAAAGAGGGCGGGGACTGGGATTAATGGTCATCTAGGCCATGCAGAGGCTCATTGCGCAGATGTGGTGGCCTCCAAAATGGCCACCATGCAGGAGGGGGAAGACCTGAACAGGCCGAAGAGCCAGCTGAAGAGCCGGTTAGGGTGGCAAGGAAGCCGACAGGGGGAAGGGGGAAACCACATGGTAACCCCACCACCACCTAGAGGAAGAACCCTGGAGGAGGTAAGTGATACTTTTTTTTTTTTTGAAAAATGTTTTTGGTGAATCCTCTCCAGACCAAATCAAACTGGGTGGGTGGCGGAGTTTGAAGGGGGTGCCAGACTGAACTGGCCTGAAACATTTCATTGGGATCTAGGGCTGTGCACTGAACTGGTTGACCCGGTTTGGTTCTAGTCTAATCTGGACCCGAACCAGACCAGGCCAGTTCGGTCTGGCACCCCCTTGATCCCCACCACCCTGGGTTTGGTTCGGACCAGAGGGGGTTCACAATTATTTCCCCCCAAAACAGGGCTCTTATTTTTTAAATACAAAGATTTTCAGTGTTCCAAAAGAATGTGGGGAGTGGATAATCCTTTGATTGCAGCAGCCAATCCCTGCAATTTCCCATCTCATGTTCCATTGTTGACATTAATAGACAACTCTCATAAATGAAGAAAACAACTCAGAAGAGTCTGACATTTCTGAATGTGGGTTTCGCATTCAAAGTCCATTTTAAAATGGTCTTCTATTGCAGCCTTAAGTGAAAAGAATGGGCCAAATCTAATCAACTCTCTGTTATTGAAGGACACTCACAGAGACTAACCAAGATGTCCCCTCCCCCATGTTATATAACAGTAAACAGAAGAATTGACAGTTACCCTTTAATGCAGGGGTGGGCAAACTTATCCCCAGCCACAACTTTGTTCAACAACAGCTGGAGGGCCAAATCTGCTCACCCCTGTTTTAATGGTATCCCCAAATCTGTCAGCTGAAGTGGGGCGTCTCACCCTGCCTAATGGTAAGTCCAGCCCTGCCACCACTTACTGCTGTTTGCTTTCCTGAGAGCAATATAGCTGCATTTCCAAGTTGTTCGACAGGACGTTATGATTATGACATATGGGAAGGTGACCTGACTTGGTGGTGGAAACTACGTGACGACATTCACATATCCAAAGGTACCTTTTGGAGCTTTGGAGACTGCAGAGGTTACTGCAGCAATTTCTCAATTCGTGTTCCATTGTTCACATTAATAGACAACTCCCATAAGTGAAGAAAGCAGCTGAGAGTAATGTCTGCACTGTTCCTTAATCCAGCAGCCCTTGAATAAGTTGAAAGGTTCCCACTGATCTTTAGTGAGCTGGATGCAAAGTCAAAACTGCTTAATATCTCCACACACTTCAACACTACACCAAGGAGAGTCGTCCGTTTACAAGAAGTCACTACTGCACTCAGGGCATGTGTCTCTTTGCTTTATGTTTACACCGTTATAATTCATATTATACCCTAAATAACCCCATTAAGTGGAAGTAGAAAAATGTGACAAGCCATTTATGGATCATGTGGATGTAATTGAAGAGGGCAATGGGACAGCTCCTTTATATAATCTAGCTTTAATCAATACCGGGGGGAAATATTTCCCAGGCCATTTAAACTGTACAGCATAAATAGTGTTTGACACAGAAAATGAATTTTTGTTTCAGCTTAAGCATTGATTTATTGGAGTGGAATATGCTTGCGTTTTTATTTCTTAGTTGTTCAAGAGTTTGATTCTCCAGTCTTGGGGCTCAAATTAATCCCTTGGCTGACAGGGCTCGCACAGGCACTTCCGCTCAGATTTCTTGTGGGACAGCCATTGGGAATGTGACTCTGCCTCCGGAGCCTTAGTTGGAGATGGGGCTATAGCTCAGGAGTAGAGCATCTGCTTTACATGGAGAAGGTCCCTGGTTCAATCCCTGACATCTCCAGGTAGGGTTGGGAAAGACTCCTCCCTGAAATCTTGGAGAAGCTTCTGCCAGTCGGTGCAGACAATATTTTTTGATTTGATTTGATTTATATACTGCCCTTCCAAAAATGGCTCAGGGCAGTCAATACTGAGCTAGGTGGACCAATAGCCTGACTCAGTAGAAGGCAGCTTCCTATGTTCCTAGGCTTTGCATTTCTGAAGTCAGGGGGGTTTCAAACCTGGGTCCCCAGATAATGTTGTATTACAACTCCCATCACTCCCAGCCACAATGACCAAAGATTGAGAACCCCTGTCCTAAAGAATAGTCACTCATTAAATCCATGTCCAGGCAAGGAGAGGAGAACTGGTCTTGTGGTAGCAAGCGTGACTTGTCCCCTAAGCTAAGCAGGGCCTGCCCTGGATGCATATGAATGGGAGACTTGATGTGTGAGCAGTGTAAAATATTCCCCTTAGGGGATGGAGCCGCTCTGGGAAGAACAGAAGCTTCCAAGTTCCCTCCCTGGCAACTCCAAGATAGGGCTGAGAGAGATTCCTGCCTGCAACCTTGGAGAAGCTGCTGCCAGTCTGTGTAGACAATACTGAGCTAGATGGACCTATGGTCTGACTCAGTATATGGCAGCTTCCTATGTTCCTTTAATGTCCTTTATTTGTTTTGGTCCAGAATATTGGGAGCATCCCTTTCTCACTTTATAAGGCAACCATTCTTGAACTCCCCCACCTTAAATGTTTGTTGTTTTGCACCCCATTTGTGATCCACATATAATTTATATTTTTGTTGCTTCTCCAGTACCTGATCATGAATCTCTGCATCCACAGGGTAAGATGGCTAGCATAATGCTCCTTAATGGTTTTGCCATGCACTAAAATGTCTTCCTGAAAGTAAGTGTTGCCATCTGTAGTCCCCAAAATTGCATGCATTGTTCTTTGAAATACTGAAGTTGCAGAGGCTAATCCAAAGGGCAGCCTTTTGTATTGAAAAACCCTCTGGGGAAATGAAGGCTGTGTGTTTGTGAGAACTTTTGAGCAGAGGAATTTGATGATAAGCCAAAGAGAAGTCCAAAGTTGTGAACACTGAGGCCTCTTTCAGAGTAAGCAGCATTTCACTGATAATGGGTAACAGATAATAATAATAATAATAATAATAATAATAATAATAATAATTATTATTATTATTATTATTATTATTATTAATACATTTTAATTATTTTAATAATAATAATTCATAATAATTAAATAATAATAATTATCCATAATAATAACCAATAATAATAATAATAAATCACCATCAGCCAATTACAAAAAGCAGCTTTACTGGGAACAGCCTACATTCTGCGACAATATCTATAACAACAGCAACAACATTGACTATAAAATTCAGCTATCCCAGGTCCTTGGGAAGGACTCGATGTCTGGATAAAATAAACCAGTCAATAACACCTGTCTGACTCTGTAAACAAGAAATAATAAATAATAATAATTCAATTTCTATACCGCCCTTCCAAAAATGGCTCAGGGTGGTTTACATAGAGAAATAATAAATAAATAAGATGGATCCCTGTCCCCAAAGGGCTCACAATCTAAAAGAAACATAAGACAGACACCAGCAACAGTCACTGGAGGTACTGTGCTTGGGGTGGATAGGGCCAGTTACTCTCCCCCTGCTAAATAAAGAAAATCACCACATTAACAGGTGCCTCTTTGCCAAGTTAGCAGGGGATGGGTGACAGTCCACCACCATGTTAGAGTTCACATCTCTTTAATCTAAGCACATTTGAAGTGTATAGTTTGATTTCCATACAAGAACAATGGGAGCCACCCATTCTGATGAATCAACAAGTTTTATGTTGTCAGCATGCTGTAGTCTTAAAAGCTCCTCTTTAAGTGATTGGTGCAATGCTAAGGGTACGTCCCTCACTTTGTGTTGTATAGGTACTGCATTGCCTTCATCTGAATTTTATGTTTGAAATGTATGTCAGGGCAAGGAGTATCAGCTAAAACGTCAGAGAAATCAGCATAAGGATGCTCCATCATCTGTAATATGAGTTCCATGCTACTTGGTCTAACACTGTCCATATATCTTTCTGAAGTTTCCAGCCCAATATTGAGACAACACTGAGTTGGATAACTTCATGGAGGAGAGGTCTATTAACGGCTACTAGTCGGAGGGCTGTGGGCCACCTCCAGCCTCAAAGGCAGGATGCCTCTGAGTACCAGTTGCAGGGGAGTAACAGCAGGAGCGAGGGCATGCCCTCAACTCCTGCCTGTGGCTTCCAGCGGCATCTGGTGGGCCACTGTGCGAATCAGGATGCTGGACTAGATGGGCCTTGGGCCTGATCCATCAGGGCTATTCTTATCTTCTTACATACTTATGAGACTTCTTTTTGTGATGTGTACAATACATTTTCCCTTCTGCAGTACATTCTTTGTATTCCAGGAGAGCAGTGAAGTATCCAATTATGGCAATAATGAAACCTCTATAGCCCCATGGGTGGATGTCTGAAGGCTGCAGGTGCAGATCTGATGTAGTAGGGGGTTTCTTGTAAAGCAGATGAGAAATGACAGTGTATGGAGAACCAGGATCAGCCATCATCTGCACTTCATGGCCAATAGGTTTTACGTGACAATGTGGAGAAGCAGGCTCTGAGTCTTTCACACTTAAAATGCTGTCAGGAAGTGGTTCAACTGCCTCATCCTTATCATATAGTGAATCGGTAATGGGGTGGACTGCACGCTTGCAAACCTTAGCAGTGTCTACTTTTTTTGCACCTGTTACAAGTGACCCTCTATGCAGGACAGTGAGCAAAATCAGCTTTGTGGGCTGAGTCTTCACGTTGGTAGCAGTGGTAGTCCATCCTTTCTTGGGCTGTGCCCTATGAGAAGATTGGGTTTGGAAGGATTTAGACTGAACAGCCTGGATTTCAGGAGGTTGGTTTTGGGGTAGCAAAGATTGCGATTTGGCACAGTGGAGAGCCTTTCCACCCTCCTGGCCATCTCTATAACTTTATCCAAGGTGGGTTTCCCTTCCATTAGCAGTTTTTCACATAGCTTGGAGCAGTTTGTTTTCATAACAACCTTAGCCCTGATCATTTCATCAGTAAAATTGGCAAACTCCCAGGTTACACCTAAGGCATACAATGCTATGACATATTGATCAATAAATTCACCAGGCAGTTGGAATCTAGACTAGAACTTGGAACATTCAGCAATCACATTCAAAGTAGAGTTGAAATGATCACTTAAGGCTTGAAGAGCAGCTTCATAAGGGTTGGCTCCTTCCAAGATGGTATGAAATAGCAAATGAATATATATGATTTGGTCTTCAGGACCCAGGCAGTGAACGAATATAGCTGCCTGCTTTGCTGGAGTAAAATCAGGGGTCTGTATTATATAGTGAGGAGGTAGTTGCATAAATAGGACCTCCATTGTTTCAATAACAAATTCTCCTGGGGTGGACAACAAAAAAGGTGGTGGTGGGATTTGAGCCATGCTGCAGTGGGCATCCAGCGAAGAACAGAGTTCAGGACTGGTAAGGAAAAAAGTACCTTCTGGGGTTGTGCCAGTCAGGAAGCTGAAAAAACAATCATCATCAGCAGTAGTAGAATGCAGCAGTTCAGGAATGCAGGCCCAGTAAGGCAATGAAATGAAGTTGCAGGAACTTTCACAAGCTTTGCAGGTCACACTCTTAGCTGGTTCAGAATCTTGTTGCCAAATGTTTTATAGCTGCTTCCCTTGCAAACATGAAGAAATGTTATTCTGTTTAACTAAAACTTTATTCAGAAGCAACTCCATTTTCTTCCTTCTCTTTCCCCTCCCTTTTCTTTCTGACGGTACCCCCCCCGCCCCCACTCTCTACAGGATTCCCACTGGGACAAACATCCAAACAATAAAACACAAAATATTACTCGATAGAATACAACAGTTTCCTTGAGAGACTAGCTTTGGGGCTGGATGGGCATTGCTCTGATCCAGAAAAGTTACTATGAAAATTGATCAGCGAAGGCCTACGATCTGACTACGGCACCAATAATCATCATAACCATCTTCTACTGTCTGTTGTCCTTCTGTCTACCAAACCCTTAATTCAAGTATGGGGCTGAGCTCTGCTCAAATGCTCTGCTCAAAATTGGGCTCTGCTCAAATTGAGCTCTGCTCAAATGCTCTGCTCAAAATTGGTACATAAGTTGTTTTTTCATGAGCTTTATTTCTTTCATATTTACCACGTCCCTAGATGATGGTGTCATCTGCATATAGATAACATTTAGCCCAAGAGAAAGTAAAGTCTTTTGATATATGATATAATAAATATAGAAGGGAACATAAATATAAAATGGGGGAAATTTACTAGGTAAGCATAAGGTTCCAATTTTTATACTCTCATATTATGTCATTACTTTCCAATCCAGCTGTTAATTCCTTTAAAGTTGGATGAAGTCCTACATTTATGGATGTAGGCTGGTTTCCTTATCAATGTGATGTGTAATTATTGGTGATTTATCCTCAGCATATATGTCTTGTAAATAAAATGTGTTCTTATTTATATTTGCTTGCATTTACAACATCATTATGAAGCACAAAAATATCCAGCCATCTTTAGCAGTCCAATATCTCTCAGTGTTTCTGCCTCACTTAGTGATCCAGATGCTAGATGAGAAGAGGATGCTGTTGTATCACGTGTCTTGTTATTGAGTCAGGCACTGAAAGATGTAGAGTCAGGAAAATCTCATCTACTTGGAGGACTTAAAGCCCAGTCCAGAGGTGACAGGGGGGAAAAGCCCCTTTGTTGGATGTGGGAGCCAGGGACCAGCAACTCATACCACCTGAGTAGGTAGCCAAAGCGAAGGTGTACAGCTTTAAAAGAACTAGAATTCCATTGAATCAATACCTTTGAACCAGAGTTGCCAGAACCTAAGGGGTATACTCGTGGGTCAAATGGGCCGTAAGCCAGAATTTGGCTTTTTAAAAGCCAAATCTGGCCACCTAGCTTTGAACTGAGCTTGGAGGTTAAGATGAGACCAGTGCAGATGGTTCCAAACTCATGTTATATGTGAGCCATCCCTTTTAAGAGCTAAGTTGACTCATTTTGTAACAGCTGAAGCTTCTGAACTGTCTTCCAGGGTAGCCTCATTTAAAGTTCATAGCACTATCCAAACGGGAGATTACATGTCCGAGAGCGGCTAGATTTTGATCGGAGTTCAGGATCACAGGTGAAGCTGAGAAAACAGTACTCTATAGTGTTGGGTAACTTGCTGCTTGGGGTGGGAGACCAAGTGTGTGCTGTTGGCTCCTTCTGCTACTACCTGCCTGCTTCTGCTTCCCCTGTGAGACTGCAGCCTGCTGCCTCTGGGTAACATCTGGGAAGCATGGGCAGGACTGGGGCTAGGGGTGGGTGACTCAGCAGTTCCTGGGGTCACCTTCCCAGCTCTGGGCCTTTATCGCTGCCTGTGGTGGCAGGCCTGCCACTAACAGGTTCACAACCAAAGGGGTGACACCAAGGGGGCACCCTTTGGGGGGAGCCAATTCAGGGGGATAACGACGGTGAGGGCCAGGCTGTTTGGCTTAGGATCCCTTGTGGTATGTGAAGGTGGGTAGCTTCTGTTTGAAATCCTGGGTGAGTTGAGTTTTAATGTATCTGGGTCTGTCTGGAGGTGGGGAGACAGGTGGTGTATCCACTGATTATGGGGCAGCTGTTCCAGTGGTGGTAGGGAATAGAAAAGACCAGCGGCTGATTGACAAAATGATTTTAGAAAACTGCAAGGGAAGAAAAACAAAACTAAGTGTTGCATGGATCAACTACAAGAAAGCCTTTGATTCATTGCCTCACACATGGATACTAAAATGTTTAGAAACAACTGGTGTCAGCAAAAACATTCAGATATTTATTAAAAAAGCAATGAGCATGTGGAGCCAATTCAGGGGGATAACGATGGTGAGGACCAGGCTGTTTGGCTTAGGATCCCTCGTGGTATGTGAAGGTGGGTAGCTTCTGTTTGAAATCCTGGGTGAGTTGAGTTTTAATGTATCTGGGTCTGTCTGGAGGTGGGGAGACAGGCGGTGTATCCACTGATTATGGGGCAGCTGTTCCAGTTGTGGTGGGGAATAGAAGAAGTAATGTTGATAGGTCAGCAGGCCATTGCAGGCAAAGGGAAATCAGAAACCTAATTGCTGTTACCCCTTCTGACTGTCCTGTCAGCTCTTTGACCTTGGAAGGCAATGCCAGCTATCCACAGAGCCCCATCTTGCTCCTTTCTAATGCCAGGTTGGCCCAGAATAAACCTGAAATCATCCATGATCTGATTCTGGATGAAGGGGCCAATCTGGTATGTATTATAGAGACTTGGTTGGGGGAGGCTGGTGGCCCAGTCTGATACTGGCTTCTCCCTCCAGGGTACACCTTTGAGAAGCAGGGGAGGGGAGATGGAGTGACTGTAGTCTATAAGAACAATATCTTCCTTGCTAGGATCCCTGTCAAAGTGTCTGACCAAAATGAATGTGTATACCCAAGTTTGGGGACCAGGGATAGACTGGTCTTCTCTTCTAAGCAAAGTACCTTAAATGGACTGAACAACTAGGGAAAGAAGGTAGCTTCAATACTCCAGACAGCATCCCCATGGCTTTTCCTCACCAGTCATCTTCAAAAACTGTCCATGTTCTGGAAGTTATGGGTGGGTGGTCAACTAGAGAAAGAGAGGGTTTAAAATATAAGAGGGAGGCACCCGATAAGCGGTGTATATTGATGAGATGTTCCTCTCTGCTATGGCCAATAAAGTCTGCTTATTGGCAAGCACGCATTTCAAAAAACCTGCAACTTTGTTTTTGTCTTTAGGAGTTGTGGTTTGAAAGTATTAGCTGAATTCCCAAATCTATTCAGCAGGTGCCCTAGAAAATGTCTTTTTAATTCAAACCATTCTGTTTCTCTCTTCTTCATGTAAAGGCAGCCTGAGGATATAACTCCCCATTGCCTGTCAGTTTGGGGACTTTGGGGGGGGGGAATGTTCCAAGGGGGAAAGCTTTGCAAACGACAGATGGCTCCTATTACCCATCTTTGCATTACAAATAGAAGGGAGCCATCCCATAACGTGGCAGGAGAGCTGTGTGTGGTTAGGGGAAGAGCTTATCTGGTCTTGCTTGATCCAGGCAGGTGCTCTTTCCAACGTGGCTAGCCTCTGAGGCACTTCCCATGAAGCTGCAAAAGTTACAGTGAACATGTGTTTCCCCTTTGGGGTACTTGTGATTCAACCAGCCTCAACGTTTCCCTATATCTCAGCAAGGGGGAATAATCACTAGTCCCCAAGGAGCTTAAAAATAAAGTGAGGCAAAAACCACACACTGCAGCTACTGAAAGGGAGGTGGGTGGGAAACACTCCTCCATTTGATCAGCTCTCAGTAGCAATTTAACAAAGAGGAACAGCCTGTAACCTGTACTTCAACTCTCTCCACTTACGTGAGTGACATTTCTTCATGTACAGCATTGTGTGTGCATTTTTTAAAAAAATCCTGGGTCTATTTTATCCTAGTTTTTTCACAGAGGCAGAGAAAGAGGTGGGCTTTTTAAAAAAGGATGTTAAAGTAAAGCACTGTTTAGCACGTATCATTTTTATGCAGCTGCAGAACTTATTAAGCAATTAATCATCTCTCTTGGTGCTCACTTGTTCTTGTTCTTTTCTTTTTTTGTTACCACTTGATGTTCAATTAGGACAAAAAGACAAAGAGAGAGAGAGAGAGAAAAAAAACAAGGCCAACTCACCCTCCATTTGCATCCTAGCGGTGGCTTTGCCATACGGAATGTCAGCAAAAGCTTCCAAATCAATGCATCACATAGAAAAAGACACGTTCCTAGCTCTTAGTTTAGACAGTCAGTGAGGCTGTTCTCACGATCAGCCAAGAGTGGGCTAAGACAATCAAGCCTGCTCTTGGCTGCTTGTGAGAAGCAGCGGAAGGCAAGCGGCTGCTGGTGCCACCATGGCGGTTAAGGGTAGGGGTGTGCGAACCGGCTCAAGGTCAAGCCGGTTCGCCATTGAACTGGCCCGGCTCGAGGGCTCATCCTAAAGTCAGACCGAGCCCGGTTAAGCTTGACCTCGACCTGAACCCTCCCCCCCAGCTGGCTCGGGGCTGGTTCAGGGGCTCTAAGCTAAAAAAACCCCACAACTTTTTAACTCATGCAAAAGCCAGGGAGCATGTGTGGCAGCCTCCAAAATGTCTGCTGCCACTGGGAAAGGGGCCAGAATGGCCTGAAAACAGGCCGGAATTGCCCTTGCAGGACTGGGGAAGGCCAGCGGGGGGAGAGGGAGACTAAGGAGACCCCTCTGCAGCTGTACCAGCACCACCCCCAAGGCCACCAAACCCATGGCAAAACGGTGGAGAGTTAAAAAAAATATTTTAAAGTTTACAACCCCCGAACTGGCTCAAATTCAAGCCGGGCCGGGTGCGGGAGGTTTGGTGCTACAAAAGTCAACATCCCTGGTTCAGTTTGAGTCCAGTTCAGACTTGAACCGAACCAGGCAAACTGGTTTTATGTACACTCCTAAAGGGAGCAAGTGCTCCCTTAGCCCCATTTTATCAATTGTCTACCAGACCCGGCTGCTTGCCAGCCCCGGCAGAACAGTGCGTTCCAGCCTCCGACCTTCTGGAAGTAGTGGAGGATCATCTGGGTGCATGATCCACACATCCAGCACCCTCCATGAATTGCCTGAGGGGAAGGGGAGGTAATGAAAACTTCCTCCCTGGTTGCCTGCCAAGCCCTTATCACAGATCATGTGAAAAGACTCAGTAATTCAAACTCTCATTTATTTTTTTGCCCTCCCATTCCTGGGCAGGCTAGGCTTGCATATCCTCCCAGCCATGGCTTGTGCACTTGGATCCTCAACAGCTGAAAATGTTGTTAATTATCAGAGATTGAGCTTGTGTGGGTGCTAATAAAAACCATAGGAAAGGATGAGTTATGGCCTCTGTGCCTTGCACAGGAAGGGCAAAGCATGCAGAGTGATTTATGAGGCAACTGTGGTGTCAGTGGGTGGCTGCTGGGATCTTTTGCCAGAGTGCCCCTTGTGATATATGACAATCCATCGCAATACATTGTATCTCATATTTTTTGCTGGAATTCTAGATCACGTTGTTATAATTATGAGCATTCCCTCAATTTCATTTTCAACATGATCCCTCTCATGAGCTGAAATCCCCTGAGATTTATACTTGGAATGACTGAAGGCTATTGTGGTTGGGGATTATGGGAGTTGTAGTCCAACAACACTGGGGACCCAAGTTTGAGAACCTTTGGGATAGACAATATCAAAAGGTCTGGGGGTAGGCTGGAGAAATTAGGTCCTTCTCCATGGTGCTGAAGTGTTCAGGATCAGCCCTGTCTCTGGGTTATTTGTTCTCTCATAGTTTTGTGCTGCTAAACACATTTAGTTCCTTATGATTGCCTTGTTTTCTTTGCTTTTTCCTCCTGTTCAATGACAACTCTCATGTTTTCACATCAAACTTTATTACAGTAAGAAGCTGCTATTGTCATGTCTGAAGCTGCTGGATAAGCCTCCTGCGGCTGCCCCCAAAGAGCCCTAAATTTTGTGTGCCATTTATGCCCTTTACTTGATTGCAATGAAACAAATAAAAGCAGAATACAGAGAAATTGCTACATGGCCTCTCCTTTCTTTCCAGGAGGCAGACAATAGGAAGACTAGCAAACCATGGCCTTCAATTAGATGGGCTGGGTTCTTGCTGTCTGAGGTGAACATCAATCCTGCAGTTCCCACATCACAGCTTCTTATTTGATGTTTTCATTTTAGGGGACTGTGTTCCCCCTCCCCAAAGACAGCCTCCCCCCACCCCACGCTGCATAAGTGAATGGAGCAAGAAAAGGGATGTCAGGAATTGGAAAATTGTTGGGGTGGGCCCCCAGATATTGTTATGCCAACACTCTGGGGTACAGGTGAGTTGTGTTTTGTGAGTATTTATTATTTGTCTGTGTAAACTATTTGGAGAACAATGGTTGAAAAGCCTTCAGGCAATGTTTTCTCGGGATCTTTTTGAGGAAGGGTTACCTATATTGAAAGTCCTTTATGAGACTGATAGATTTACCTGACAAACACAAAATATCCTGAGAAAACATGGCCTGAAGGCTAATGTGGTATGTACATCACTCATGAACCTGAAGCAGCTTCTGGTAAGGTCTAGGCTTTATGACAGTAAATGTGAGAGAGGAGGGGACTGTTTGATTTGTGAGGAGGAGGAAGGTTTTTACCAAATTAAAGAACATTGTATTAGATTGTCTGTCTGTAATGTGAAGAATTTTACATTGGGGAGACAGGAAGACCCCTGTTAAAAAGGTTTAAAGAGCATTTGGCAGACATGCAACATAATAAAAGTTATTTGAAACCCTGGGCAAAGCATAGGAAGGAAAAACATAAAGGAGACATTGTGCAAACTAAAATGTATATTTCGGCTATAGAAGGAAATACAGTGAAGCGTAAGATCAAAGAGTCATGTACATTGAAACACTGCAACCAACTATTCATATTAGGGAAGAAATGAAAGAGGTAGACCAATGAAATTTATTGGTCTATAAAAAGGATTGAAAATTTATTTTGTAGAGTCTCCTCCACCCTCCTTTCCCCTGTTTTTGGATTGATTTAGTTTCTGTTGCTGTATTTAAGCTCAAGAGTTCCCAGCTGTTTGAGATAGAGCATTGACAATGATGTTTTAGCATTGAAACAGATTTGCTCGAGTTTGTATGTTCATTTTATTTGTTTTTACATACTTAAGCATTAAAAGAGGTCTTTAAAATCTCAAGGAGCCAGCTGCACCCCAGCCTCCCAGGGCACAGATGCTGCCTTGCCCACTGAATACACATGGGAATTAAAGAGAAGAGGTGAGAGGCATGAAGAGGTAGGATGGGAGGAAATGGGGGCTGAGGATGAAGGGTAGAGGAGCTGGAGGAAGGAAGGAAGGCGAAGTTGGAAGTTTGAGGGTGATGGGTAGGGGAAAGAGGTAAGTGGGGACAGTGAAGGGAAGAGGGCAAAAGAATTATCTTCCTCCCTTTGTACCCCAAATCACCCCACAAATCTTTAGAGATCCCAGTTTGCTAACGATACTAGCAGAAAGGGCTGTCTAGTATAGAGGATTTGGGACAAATGGCTGCATTGTGTCTATGCCTTAGAGATTCCTGCAGCTTCTATCAATAGTAACAAGAAAGGCCTAGAAACATCTTCCCTGCGCTTTGCCTCTTGGAGAGCTGCTCATTGAAGCAGAGCTGTGTCTGTAGTCAGGAACATGGAAGGGCATCCATTGCCAGTTAGTTGTTTCATGGGGCTGAAATGCAGACTACCTTGACGTGTTTAAAGACGTCTCTGCATGCAGCAAATGGAAGTGCTGGGATGGATGGCACCACTTCAGACTGCAGGTGGCTTTTGTTTTCACATGTTTGAATAATTCCCTCTGTTAAATTAGTCCATGCAAATAGAAAACTAGCACAACAGACAAAGGGCTGGACCAGGTTAGAATCTTCTCTGATGTGCTTGTTCTCAGTCTCAGTCTCCCAGAACAGCATGGTATCCCTCAAAATATCATGGTTACCCTTTACTCTGAAGTGGTACAATCCAGTCTACCACTTCAATCGGCTGCATGTGAATAACATTTATTCATCGTATTTATGATATAAAGTCTCTGGGTGGTTTACAGTTAAAACCAAACAACAGTTAAAACCTTAAATCATATAAAACACATTAAACAAAACTTTACAGCATTATAAACAACAACAGTAATAATACTGCTTTTTTTGTGAAAACATTCTGTCACTTACATAGAAGAATACAGTTCTCTATCCCCAAAGAGCTCACAACCTAAAAAAAGAAGCACAAGGTAAACATCAGCAAAAACCCTGGAGGAACACTGCGCTAGGGGCCACTTGCTGCTGCACACTGTGAATTGTTCTCCGCCTACTAAATAGAAGGATCACCACTTTGAAAACTGCCTCTTTGCCCAGTTAGTAGGGAGAAATCGGTGCTTTGCCTCTAGCAGTGCCAGTTGGCCTCTCCTCATCACTACTGCACTGCTAAGCCAATGTAAGTTTTTTCTCTCTCCTCCCCTCCCACATTCTCTGCTCTGGCATTAGCCTGCTGAAGGGAAGAGACAGTTGCAGAACAGATAGAAAGAATTGGTGCTGACTTACCGATGCAGCAGCACTGACGAGTGGCCAGTTGACACTGGTAATGCAAAATCTTCCTGTAGATATGCACACAAATCAGATTTTGCAATTCAATTCATTCAAGGTTGAATCAAATTGCAAAATACTCAAACTGATTTGTCAAAACAGCTGGCTTGGCCAACTTCAAGTCACTCACATCGATTCAAGTTATTCAAGCGCCGTTTTTTTCTGGGGAGAGCTGATCTACCAATTGGGGTCAGCAGGTAGACCAGCTCTCCACCCCGGACCTGGCGCATCAGCCCACCTCAGAGGACTGGTCTACCCTTAAATATACCCAGTAGACTAGTCCTCCAAGGTGGGCTGACATGTTATGTCCAGGGTGGAGGGCTGGTTTACCCACTGACCCCAATTGGTAGACCAGTTCTCCCTGGGAAAAATGGCACTCAAATCACTTGAACCAATTCAAGTCAAATTAGGGTTGATTGGATTAGAACTTAAATCAGGCCCTTTATTCTACTATTCAAGTCTGAATCACTCAAATCACCCAGACTCAAATTGATTTACACATCTCTGTTTCTCTGCAGACTCTACTGTTTTGGTTTTAGTCCTAGTTAACTCTCAGTGCTGGGAGTGAAGAGGTCCCTCAGCCTCCCAAAGCTGCTTGCCTCCCCTCTGCCTCTGTTTGCCTCCCAAGCTTACTCCAGTCTTCTTGCAGTAGCCTCATCATTGACTCTGCTATCCTTATATACCACCCCCTGGCTTCCCACCCCCGCCCCTTCCTCTCTCCTTGTCCCTATATGAGTTGTCCTTTTTTATTCCCTTCTTCCACACGTAGCAGCCCTTGTTTACATAGCAAATCCTTTCCCTACCCATCCCAGCCACCCCTTTCCCCCTGACCATGCTCAGGTAAGTCCATTTTGGGGGGAACTGCTGCTTGTTTGTGTGCTGCCTTGAGGGTGTGACAACACTGCTGGAAAAAGCAGGGCACACTCGATGCTGCCTTGCACCGTCATGTCTCCGAACCTGCAGCCAGCAGTGAAGGTGAAGAGGAATAGAGTCTAGGTCAGTGAGGAATAGAGGCAGGGCCCCCAAGGGAGGTGGGGAGAGAGGAAATGCTAAGCCAGATGCCACTGTGTGATGACGCAAATGGCCTCTGTGCATGTGCAAGAATCAGTCAAATGGCCTCTGCACGTGCGCAGAGGCCCAAACTAGGCTGCAGCCTGTCATTTGGGAGGCTGCCCGGGGGTGGGGGTTGGAGGAGCCTCTGCTGTCCCTGCCACCTTTTTTTAAAAAGTTGACTACCTTTTCTTGTGCCCCCTCCCCAACATTTACTTTAAGGAAAGCCCTTTACTTGTAAAGGAGAATCTTCGCCAGATTCCCCTCTCCAAGTATACCCCTTGAGCTCCTTGAACCAGACCGTAAACCGGCTCTTCGAGCTGGGCCCAGCTTGTTGAGGTCGGACCAGCTTCACTTCTTATGGGGCCATTCTGGCTTGAGCATGAGCCTTCAAGCTGAGCTGCCTCAAACTCGACCCGGGCTTGATTTGAGTCGAATCGCACACCTCTCACCTGCACTTGCCATCCCATGGTGCACCCATCACCTGAGGCCATTGCCTAATGTGGCCTCATGATAGAGCCACCCCTGCAGCAGGGGAAGTGGAACGGGAGGACTAGGTGCAAGAGGGAAGGCCATTTTATTTATTACTGATGCAGCTGATAAGATTGCCACTTTATAATGTGAGGAACTGCTGTGAATGCCCTGCCTTTATAAATGGGCCGCTCGTGAGTTGATTTCCAGTGGTGATGTATCATCCTCATTTAGGGAAATGATGTGCTGTGAAAATGCATTATTTTAAAGAGCACAAAGAGTGGATTGAAGCAAGTGTGTGTGTGTCTTTGTGTGAGGCATAAAGAAGCTCACATCTCTCCTGATGTCTGCTGATTTCTGGGTGTTCCCCATTTGCTTGGCTGCTTAAGCAAGCATTCTAAATGGAAATGCACTTGACATTTTTGTGACTAGCTGTAATCAAATAGCATTAGGATTCAGCTGATCTCACAGAGGATGATTAAACAAATTTCTCACTCATTCAAATTTCTTCTTAATGGGAAAACAGGAGGAAAAGGCATGTTGATGAAAATGATCCCCAGATGGAAAATGATGTCTTTGAAATAAGTACAGAAAGTAGTGCTGTTTAAAAAACCAAAACAACCTTTGCATGTAAGGGCATATCCACATTATGGTTTGTGAACCACCCTGAGCCAAATTGGGTAGGGCGGTATAAAATAAATAAATAAATAAATAAAGTAAACTAATTTAGCAGACATTTCCTCTACAGAATATGATTGATCTATTTCTTGATCCTAGTCAGGCTTTTAGAAGACTCCAACCATGGATCAGTTCAGACCACTATATTGGCTGGACAAATAGAGCAGAGGTCACTCCAGGAAGAAAAACCAGGAGATACTTTTGCTGTGGGCCTATGTTGAATGGGAGACAGTAAAGTTATCACAGGGACATAGGAAGCTGCCATATACTGAGTCAGACCATTGGTCTATCTAGCTCAGTATTGTCTTCACAGACTGGCAGCGGCTTCTCCAAGGTTGCAGGCAGGAATCTCTCTCAGCTTAAAGGAATCTCTCTCTCTGTCTTGGAGATGACAGGGAGGGAACATGGAACCTTCTGCTCTTCCCAGCACGGCTCAGTCTCCTGAGGGGAATATTTTACAGTGCTCACACTTCTAGTCTCCCATTCATATGCAGCCAGGACAGACCCTGCTTAGCTAAGGGGACAAGTCATGCTTGCTACCACAAGACCAGCAGTCCTGGTCATGTTTATGGGTCTCTTAAAGGTTCAAGTTCTGGTGTCTGAGGGACACAGTGCACTGAGAACACATACAGGTGAAACTCGGAAAATTAGAATATCGTGCAAAAGTCCATTAATTTCAGTAATGCAAATTAAAAGGTGAAACTGATATATGAGACAGACGCATTACATGCAAAGCAAGATAAGTCAAGCCTTAATTTGTTATAATTGTGATGATCATGGCATACAGCTCGTGAAAACCCCAAATCCACAATCCCAGAAAATTAGAATATTACATGGAACCAAGAAGACAAGGATTGTAGAATAGAACAATATCGGACCTCTGAAAAGTATACAGTGTACTGTGCTTGATTGTCCTGACCCTATAGAGAATCTATGGGGCATTGCCAAGAAAAGGATGAGAGACATGAGACCAAACAATGCAGAAGAGCTGAAGGCCGCTAATGAAGCATCCTGGTCTTCCATAATACCTCATCAGTGCCACAGGCTGATAGCATCCATGCCATGCCGCATTGAGGCAGTAATTGCTGCAAAAGGGGCCCAAACCAAGTACTGAATACATATGCATGCTTATACTTTTCAGAGGTCCGATATTGTTCTATTCTACAATCCTTGTCTTCTTGGTTCCATGTAATATTCTAATTTTCTGGGATTGTGGATTTGGGGTTTTCATGAGCTGTACACCATGATCATCACAATTATAACAAATTAAGGCTTGACTTATCTCGCTTTGCATGTAATGCGTCTGTCTCATATATCAGATTCACCTTTTAATTTGCATTACTGAAATTAATGGACTTTTGCACGATATTCTAATTTTCCGAGTTTCACCTGTAATACTTCCTTCCCAGGGCAATACTTTCTTCCCAGTGGCAAGAGGTGAAGAATCTGAGCCAGTAGGGTCTGGGAACCCCACCAAACTGCAAT
Organism: Hemicordylus capensis; assembly: GCF_027244095.1. Taxonomy (NCBI): domain Eukaryota; kingdom Metazoa; phylum Chordata; class Lepidosauria; order Squamata; family Cordylidae; genus Hemicordylus; species Hemicordylus capensis. The sequence goes on along the minus strand of NC_069661.1, from coordinate 29,751,545 downwards.
TCCTGGGGGAAGTATTGATTGTTAAAATGGTACAAAAAAGGAGTTACATGCAACCTAGGAATCCAGTTGCTGATTTCAGCAATCAGTGCAGATTATCTTATGGGAGGAGATCTGGGCTTGTGGCAGTAAGCATGAATTGTCCCTTCTGCTAAGCAGGGTCTACCCTGGTTTGCATTTGAATGGGAGACATGTATAAGCACCGTAAGGTATTCTCCTTAGGGAATGGGGCCACTCTGGAAAGAGCATCTGTATACTTGCATGCAGAAGGTTCCAAGTTCCCTCCCTGGCCTCTTCAAGAGAGGGCTGAGAGACATCTGCCTGAAACCTTGGAGAAGAAGCCGCTGCCAGTCTGTGAAGACAATACTGAGCTAGATAGACCAATGGTCTGACTCAGTATATGGCAGTTTCCTATGTTCCTGCGTACCTGAGCTTTCAAGCCCAAATTTAAAAACCTCCTTCCATGTCAAAAAGTTCCTTCCACTTTAAAGTTGGCTGTAGGTATTTCTACTAAGGCTGTAGATTACACAAACATCACTATGGTCTCTTTGATATCAAATGGAGAAATCTCTGTTCTGTTCTCATTCTATTCTGTCCTCATCTTGACCTCCTGCTGCCTTCAGTACATTTTTATTTTATTTTTTTAAATCCCTAGGTCTCCATGATTCTGTCCTCAGTGGGTCTCTTCCTACTGTCTAATTATTCTTTCATTACTTCCATAGGTGGCAACTTTTCCTCAGCTTTCCCTCTCCCTGTATTTATTTATTTATTCACTCGATTTCTATACTGCCCTTCCAAAAATGGCTCAGGGCGGTTTACACAGAGAAATAATAAATAAATAAGATGATCCCTGTCCCCAAAGGGCTCACAACCCAAAAAGGAAACATAAGATAGACACCAGCAACAGTCACTGGAGGTACTGTTCTGGGGGTGGATAGGGCCAGTTACTCTCCCCCTGCTAAATAAAAGAGAATCACCACGTTAAAAGATGCCTCTTTGCCAAGTTAGCAGGGAAGTTAGTTAGGAAGATTTTCTCCGGGATCTATTTTTGAACTGTGTCCCTGGATGCTCTCATCAGATCCCATGGTCTTCTGCACCATCTAGTTGCTGATGACACCAGCTCTAGCTTCTAGCCCAGAATGTTCTCCCTTCTTCCAATGCCACATTCCAACTGCATGTCTGATATTTCTGCTTGGATGTTGACTGACATCCTTACTAATGAAATACCTGTGCAATAGGAGAAGTACCAGCGTAGCATCGGTGCTTTTGAAGATGGTATCAAAAACTACAGAGAGGTCCAGGAGAATCAACAGGGTTGTACTCCCCTGTCTCCCCAGGAGTAGGTAATCCACCAGGGCAACCAAGGCAGTATGATGGATCTCACTATCTATTTTCATTGGTGAAGATCTATAGTTTAGTAGTGGAAGTGTTGTAGGTTAGCAATATTATGCTTGCTTTTGAGTTGGGGCTGTAATGTCCCAGCTTGATATTTTAACTGAAAAATAACCTGAAGGGCCAAACTATGCGTTTAACATCATAGGCCTGTTCACATGACCATTTGAGGTAGGTTGGAAAGCTGCTACCCAATAAATAGCACATAAACTGAACCTCTGTTTGGGATTAAACATACGATTAATCCAGGCCTGGAATCCATTGTTGAAATTGGGAGCTAACTATCCTCCGAGGCCGAGCAGGTCTTCCCAGCATGCTTTGCAATGACAGTAGACTGGAAAGCCTCACTACATCAGCAGCTGCCCTTTGATTGGCCATGAAGGAGCAGGAGGCAGACCCAGCCCTGCTGATACCACTCCAGCTACAGGATTATGTGCTTGCAGAGTTGCACATCCATAGATGACAACCTTTGTAGCCACAGACCTGTTTCCAGACCTATAGTTTCCAGAGCTCCCAGTTCTATAGTTTCCAGACCTGCTAGCTCCCAGTGGCTGGGTACAAAAGATAAGTACATCCACACAACCAGAAAAGGAAGGTAAGATAACTCTCCTCTCCTCCTACCTTGGTCAATAGCAGGGTACAAAAGCTGGGTTACCTGGCTTTGAGTTGGAGGGGTTTTTCTGAATTCATAAGTCATGCACACCAGTGTAGAATACCTCGTATCCTGATTTTGATGATTGTCTGACCAGACCTATGCAATGTGACCCTTATGAGGGCTGAATTTGAGACCACTTGACTTAAAATAGCTGCATGGTATAACGGCTTGACTCTGTATGAAGTGGCACTTTGTCCTTCTCTAAGCCATCTGAGACTATCTTCTGTTGGCATACTGGGCATGGGAATTTTGCAGGCTTTTAAATAAAAATCTGGATTTTAGGGATTTTAGCAACCTTTGTAACAACACATAAACCCGATTCAGACATTATGCTGTATGGGTGTACAGATGTCTGTACACTTGTACATGTGTTGGTGTGAATGACGGTACCTGTGTTCATTTTAAAAGTGGACCTGGACCATGCCCTTCAGATGCATGGTACAGACAGGAAGTGTACTTCTGTACTTGTGTTCAACATAATATGTGAACGATTGATTGTACCTGTGTACAGATCTGTTCCTGCATGCATTGTACACTCATTGTCCAAGTGTTGCATATAACATGTGAATGGGCCTGTAGTGGCCCACCTAATGCACAATGCAGGCATTGCCAATTGGCCTGCACTGCTTTGTACATTACAGTTAGCCCCAGGGGTGTTGAACAAAAGCACAGTGCACATTGACTTCAAAGTGCACTTCCAGTTGTGCAGCGCTACTTACATTGTCTGCAGTTGCTGCACAACTGCCGAGGCTGCCTGCAGCCTGCACAGCAGCGCTGGCCAATTAGCAATGCCAGTATTGTATTGGACTGTATCAATACATGATAGAGTATTGTGTCTCATGTGGGCCAATGTTTTTTCTTATTGAATTTCTTTGTTGCTGTTCGGAGAGATAAAGGATGCTTTATAGCAGGCCTGCTCAACTTCGGCCTTCCTGCAGATGTTGGCCTACAGTTCCCATAATTCCAGGCTATTGGCTGCTGTGGCTGAGAATTATGGGAGTTGTAGTCCAAAAACAGCTGGGGGGGCCTAGGTTGAGCAGGCCTGCTTTATAGGAAGTGGTGCAAAAGTGTACTCTTAAGTAGGGATGTGCACAAAAGCACCTGGCCTGGTTCGGTTCAAACTGAACTTGAACTGCACCAGGCTAGTTTGAGTTTGGCCCCCTTTGCCCCCCCCCGGTTTGTTTTTTTTGGGGGGGGGGGCATTCAATGAACTTTTTTTTTTAAAAAAAAATTCTTTTTCTTTTAACTTACCCCCTCTGGGGGGTTTCTCCAAAGTGGTGGCAGTCCACAGAGTTTTCTCCAACCTCCACCAGCCTTCCTTCTATTAGAAATCACCCAGTTTGGGCATCTTCAGCCCTTTCTGGGCCTATTCCCTGGTGTGGTGGCCATTTTGGAGGCTGCCATGACTGTGCAGTGGGACTCTGCTTGGCCTGGGTCATGACCCAGCCATGCAGGGTCCCACTGTGCAGGTGCTGCGGCCACCACACCAGGGAATAGGCCCAGAAAGGGCTGAAGACGCCCAAACTGGGTGATTTCTAATACAAGGAAGACTGGTGGGGGAAGGGGGAACCTCTGCGGTCTCCCACCACCACCTTGGAGAAGTCCCCCCACCACAGAGGGGGTAAGTTAAAAAGAAAAAAGATTTTTTAAAATCCCCTTTCATTGAACCCCCAAACTGAGGTGGGTGGGTATTCGGTTAGGGGTGGAACTGAACCGGGGGTGGTTCGGCTTGACCCCAAACCTTCAAACTGAACTGGTTTCATGTCAAACCAGTTCAGATTTGAGCCGGTTTCCACACCCCTACTCTTAAGCTACCACTATTGGAGCTTCTCCTGCCCAACCTACTGTGTTCTTATTTTGGAAGGGCTGGAATGATTACTGTGATGAAATAATGGTCTATCAACACTCCCATGATTGAGGGCGGAGGGGAAGCTCTCAGAGACGGATTGCTCTGACTTTTGATCAGGATTGGCTGTATGGAATGTATGATAGTGGCATATGAAAGAGGCGGGGGGGGGGGGAGAATGTTCTTTTCTGAATTTAATGAGCCAGGAAGAATACAAGAAAGATTGTAGATGCATGGATCTCAGATGGATTCCTAGCATTGACAAAATGCCTCCAGCTTTTCACTGGGAGCAATAAGAACTTAAATATGAATTGTCCTCAGCCTCTTTTGCCATAGATGCCCTTCCATACCCTTTGCAAGTCTGGGAAGGTAGTGGGAAGAGGTGGGAAACTCGGAGCAGGGAGGGCTAGGGATGGTTGGCCCCAAGCAGAACTAGAAAGCAGAAAGAGACTTGGCTAGCCTTGGATTCGTGTGAGTTTCAAAATTGGGGCAATTTATCTCTAATCCTCCCAATTCTAGAATTCGGCACCATCCCAACTTTACATGTGCAAATCATATGTGCAAATTCCACTAAGCGATGTCCCCTCATCCGCATACCAAACCCATTAGATCCATATCTCTTGCCCAGATCCTATCTCTGATTTTGGGGATTCTTCAAACTTCTGTTTTCAGACATTCTAGCCTCAATTTTCACTGTGCTGTAACCTTCAGGACTGTTGCAAGGCCTCAGTGAAATTCTTCCCTCCTTGACACATTGTCAACTCCCAGTGAAACTGCCAAGGTGCAAAGAGACTTGGGTTCTGGTTGAATGGGTGTGAGTGAAGGTTGAATTTGGCCCTCAAGTGACTCTGGGTAAATATGCTTCATGCCCAAAAGACCTGGATGAGTCCATCAGGTAATTACATGGTTGGGCAGTGTTTTGAATCTTGTATTATGTACCCACTAGACAGGAATTCCCCCACAGAAGCTGTTCCAGTCAAGGACATGATTACACAATGTAGCCTCTGTGTGTATAATAATGAAAACACTGATGAGGAGCCATGCTGTTTGTGTTGCTGAACTAGAACAGAACAGACTGGGAATGCATGGAGATGGAGAAGACACTGAGAGTGGATGAGAAAGAAGTGCCAAGATTAAAACCAAACTCAATGTATTAAGTCATTGGTAACATCATTTTCAGAGTCAACTTACTCATCCTTGTATGTGCCTGGCCATAAACGTACTACTAAACACAAGTGTTATAACCATCAGATCTTATGGACCTTGGTAGAGATAGGTGACTACTTAGGACTGCAGGGTTAGCCACCTTAGCACTTCTGCCCTTATAGAATCTTTTGTCTATTCATGTTCATATATTATGTTTAGAGCCCTTTTTAGACATTGGCCACATTTGCACATCACGCAGAACTGCGGATTGAATGGACCCATGGTTCCACTCCCATCCCCGCTCTCCTGTCTGCATTTGGACAACAGCATCCTCTCTGCAGTCAGTGAGATTGCAGAGAGGAGGGGGAACAGTGCGAGCTGTGCGAGCTGTCTTTCCTTCTTGCTTGAAGGACAGCCCACACAGCCAATCATGCAGGGAGTGAGGGAGGAGCTTCCTTTCTCAACTCCAGTCCAGCTGAATGCAGCCTCCAATGCTGTATTCGGACGCAATGGAAGCCCCGTTGAACTCCAGTTTTGAGCAGCAATACTCACTACAAACCAAGGGCTCAAATTGGAGTCTCTGTAGCAAAACCGTGGGTTGCGGAAGGGACAGGACTAGATTTGCACGCATTCGGACATAACAGTAAGGAAACCTCAGGCCCCTGCAAATCTGGTTCCCCCATTATGTGCGAATGTGGCCATTATGTTGTATGTGCAGCCTGGTGTCTGTACACATGTAGGGTGTGTGCATGTATATGTGTGTGTATAATTGTACATGCATTCATTCTAAAAGTGAACCTGGGTATGGTTCACTACAATATAAGTATACAGTAGATAGCAAGTGTACTGCTGAATCCATGTTCAACACTGCTTCTGCATAACATTTTGTGCGTGCACATCTGTATGTGCATACACTGTACACAGATTGCATGTGCATTGAATAGAATGTGTGAACAGAGCTCAGAGCAGATCTGAAAATGCTCTTTGAAGCAGTTTTGGTGAAGTGTGGGGATTTTAAAAAAGATTTGTGAGTGATGGGCGGATGGAGGGATGATTTCAGGGAATGGGCAAGAAATTCTGTAACCTTTCAAGAGGGTGTGTGTGTGTGGGGGGGCAGCTTTACCACTCTTTGTTGATGTTGACTGCAGCAGTGGGTATTATTTTTATTCTACTTGACCTCTCCAGTTAAAAGTCGGGCTGAGAAGCCTGAGATTAGCCTAGAGAACTGCTGCCACCTAGAGCAGAGAGTACTGGGCTGGATGGCCTAAAGTCCTGACTCAGTAAAAGGCAGCTTCATGTACATGCAGCAAAGACATGGAAAGGGGGGGGGGCGTATGGGCCCATCTTCACTTCTTGTCCCAGGGCCCACTCCAATCTTGCTACACTCCTGTAAGGCAACACCACGTTGAAAGGTGCCTTTTTGCCATGTGTCCAGCAAGGCTGGCTGTCCTTACCCCTGAGGACGGAGTGGTGAGGGGGCCTGAGGAGACAGGGACGGGTGGCAGCCGGGGAGAAGTGGAGGAAATGGCCAACGGGCTGGGACTTGGCTCCCGCGGAGGAGGGGCAGAGCCCAGAAAGAGTTGAAGGGGAAGCGTGTGAGGATAACATCAGCAGCACGCCTCCCAAAGGGAGGGGGTCTGAGCAGGAGGAGTGGGGGGAGACATTGGCAGCAGCTGTAGAGGGTAACAATTACAGGGAATAAAGAGGGCTGTTGGCCCCATAATTGGGGCTGGGCGATGCATAGCCTGTGCGGAGGCATATAAGGAGCTGGGCGGGGATGAGAGGTTGGCTGGTGGAGAGTATCAGGGGCCCCCAGAGAGGGGCAGACCCAAGGAGCAAGCAGCCTGGGATGGAGGAAGCACAAGGTGACACTCAACTCCCTCCCTGTCCCTGCTCTGAGGCTGGCCCCAGTAAGCCCAGCCAGGCTTGGTAAAGGGGACAGGGAGATGTAGTCGGACACCTAGCTAGCAGGGGAACATCAGAGGAATCCAGTCATAACAAATGGGGCAGCAATAGTTGGCCCCGTCTTCCTTGCCAGGGTTCACAATGCCCAGAAAAAAACCCGTATCCCATGGCATGGTTCAGCCACTGCATGTGTGAAGCAAGATAAAGACAAGAGTGTCTCTAAGCATGTGCAGGGCGCTATTCCTTTCCCACATGCAAACAGAGTGATCTCTGAGGGCAGAAGGCACGATGATGCTCAAGCCCTGCTAATAAATATTGGAAAGGGGCCATCACTCAGTGGTGGAGCACATGTCTTGCATGCAGAAGATCCCAAGTTCAACTCCTGACATCTCCGGTAGGGCTGTCTGGAACCCTAGAGAGCTGCTGATAGTCAGTGCAGACATTTCTGAGCAAGATGGACTAATGGTCTGACTCAGTATAAAGCCGCTTCATATATTAAGCAGCGAAAGGACCATCGCTCAGTGGTAGAGCAATTGCTCTGCAAGCAGAAGGCCCCAGTTTCGATCCCTGGCACCTCCAGTTAGGACTGGGTAAGATCCCCAATGAAGCCAGCTTCGGACAGTGTAGACAATACTGAGCTTGGTGGACCAATGGTATGACTCGGTATAAGGCATTACAATGGTATGAACCAGTAGAAGGCATGTAAGGTGAAAAACGGAACATCCTCAGCATGTCCTTCCATGCACATGGGCATTTTCACATACACACTTGCATGTATGCATTCCCCGGCTCAGAAGCATTTTTTAATGTATATACCTATGACAATCACTTCATATATTCATACATCAATGGTAAAGAGCGAGCTGTAACCCAGCTGATGGGGCTCCCCTCCCTCAAGGCCCAGGGCTGTCCTTATAAGATGGGGTGACAGCCAGCAGCCTTGGTGGCTTTTTAAAAAGTCTTAGATTCATGGAGGACAAGTCTATCGGATGTTACGAGTCTGAGGGCTATAGGCCACCTTCAGCCTCAGAGGCAAGATGCCTCTAAAGGGGAGGAGAGCTGGTCTGGTGGTAGCAAGCATGTCTTGTCCCCTTTGCTAAGCAGGGTCTGCCCTGCTTTGCATTTGAAAGGGAGTCTACACTGTAAGATATTCTCCTGAGGGGATGGGGCCACTCTGGGAAGAGCAGAAGGCACTTCCCTGGCATCTCTAAGATAGGGCTGAGAGAGATTCCTTCCCGCAACCATGGAGAAGCTGCTGCCAGTCTGTGTAGACAATACTGAGCTAGATGGACCAATGGTCTGACTCAGTATATGGCAGCTTCCTATGTATCAGCTGCAGGGGAGCAACAGCAGGAGAGAGGGCATGCCCACACCTCTTGTCTGTGGGTTTCCCAAAAGTATCTGATGGTCTCTGTGTGAAACAGGATGCTAGACTAGATAGGCCTTGGGCCTGATCCAGCAGGGCTATTCTTAAGTTCTAAGGGATATTTGTTCCCCTGCCTTGCTCAATTATAGTTACGCCCCTGCTCTCTTCTATATAGCAGGGTGTGTGTGGGTGGGGGGCGGGGGGGGGGAGAAACTGGGCTCATCCAACCCCAGCACAGCTTCTCTCCAGAGGCTGTTGCTGGTGTCTACCTTATGTTTCTTTTTTACACTGTGAGCCCTTTAGGGATAGGGTACCATTTTATATTGTGATGTATTTTTCTGTGTAATCCACTTTGAGAACATTTGTATATAAGTAGTAGTAGTCGACAAATTGATAGTAACTTCATTTGCAGCAACATTATTTGCACTATTGCAGTTAAAAGCCAGTCTCTAGGATTGTAGGAGAGAAGGATGTGTATCTTTACGTCTTCCCAGAAATCAGGATTATACTCCACAATGTTACAAGTGAAATAAATTTTACATTCTCATTCTTTTTGTACACATATGCTGGATCCACATTTTAAAAAACAAACAAACTGCAGTCTACTAAAGTATGTCATTAAATTGTATTGTATAATGAATTTGACAAAAATAGTGCAGGATGAAGCTAGAGGATTCCCCCCGCCCCAATTCTTTTCTGAACATGTGAAAAACATTTTAAGCCAAGGTTTGACCTGGCCTCTTCTAGCTAGCAAGAATATTTCCTCTTAAATACAGAACTGAATCAAAGTTTATCTTTTTCATCTAATGTGCCCATTGGGCAAAATGAAATGGGGAAAATAAAACCCAACCTCCATCCTTTTCCAACTTTAAGCTGGATGTACTATTTTAGGACCTGTTTGACAGAGATATTTCCCTCTCCACTCCACCCACCCCCATATACACAGCACTGCATAGAAGTAATTTATCATGTCAATGTGGTATGTTGGCTGGAAAGAGCACCCAGGACCCAACTGTGCCAGCTATGTACTATACAAGCATAAAATATTTGCTCTTTGAATAGTTGGCTATTTTCAACAGAGCTAACAGCTTTTAATTAATTAATTTTATTTATAATTTTTGTACACTGCTCCAAACATCCATCTCTGGGTGGTTGCAACAATATAAAGCAAGTTAACTCAGAAATAAAAACCTTAAAACAAATTTCAAATCACAGCCTAGTTAAAAAGCTTGGGTGGAAAAAACGTGTTTTTAAAGACTTTTTAAAAAGTTGTCAGAGATGGGGAGTCTCTTATTTCAACAGGGAGCACATTCCAGAGTTAATATAAGGATGATTCTAACAATTGCATTCCATTTATGAAATGCTTTCTGATTTTGCGAGCTTCCAAAAGAACATTGGTGGTTGTTGTGGTTGTTGTGGTTGTTGTTGTTGTTGTTGTTATTATTATTATTATTATTTCCCCGGTTTCTATACTACCCTTCCAAAAATGGCTCAGGGCGGCTTACACAGATAAATAATAAATAAATAAGATGGATCCCTGTCCCCAAAGGGGTCTCAATCTAAAACAAACATAAGATAGACACCAGCAACAGTCACTGGAGGTACTGTGCTGGGGGTAGATAGGGCCAGTTACTCTCCCCCTGCTAAATAAAGAGAATCACCAAGTTAAAAGGTGACTCTTTGCCAAGATAACCATCAATGCACCCTCTCTCGTCCTTGGAGATGTCTGCCCTCCCACCATACCTTCCACCGGTACGTGCACATCCCTGATACCAGTTGCAGAGGAGTAACAGCAGGAGATGCCCTCATCTCTTGCTTGTAGGCTTCCAGTGGTATCTGGTGTGCCACTGTGTGAAACAGGATGCTGGACTAGATAGGCCTTAGGCCTGATCTAGCAGGGCTGTTCTTATGTTCTTATGTAACCATGAGCTAAATAACATGCCCTAGGACAGAGGTGGCCAACCTGGAGCTCCCCAGCTGCTGTTGGACTGCAACTACCATCATCCCCAGTTGCCGTTGGGGATGATGGGTGTTGTAATCTAACAGCAGCTGGAAACCCTCAGTCAACCACTCTGGTCCTAAGGAGGCCATGGTTGCCATTAAGGCTGTTCTCACAAGCAGTAGGGACTGGGCTAGGGCAGCTAAGTCTGGGGTTGGTTGCCCATGAACCACGGGTAGCTGTGAGGCTTCTGGTGATGCCTTGGTGGCAAACTCACTTAGGGAGCCCTCCATTTACCTGAGGTTAAGAGCACGGCCATGCCCTTACCCCAGGCTAACTGCTCTGGAGTCAGCACCGGCTGCTATCAGCCAGTGCTGGCACAGGAGCGGGCTCCCGGCCATCACCAGTTAGGGATCCCCACAATATACCCACAATGCACTTGCACAGTGCATTGTGGGATTTCCAGGGGCTGGGATGAAGCATCCTGCACCCCGGACCTAGGGAGCCCACCAGTTAGCTGAGGTTAAGGGCCTGACTAGGCCCTTACCCCAGCTAACTGCTCGTGTGTCAGCACTGGCTGCTCACAGGAGTGGGCTCCTGGCCATTGCCGGGGGAGGGGGGATTCCCACAATGCACTGCACACTTGCAGGAGGATTTCCTACTGCGCGTCCTGATCCCTGCACCTCCACGCTGCCTGTGGCAGCCCCAGACCATCTAGGTGTATGATTAGTGTGCCCAGCAACTCCCTGAGGATCATCTGCGGCAAGGTGAGCTTTTGCTGCCTTCCTCGCTGCCCACCTTCAAGCCCTCTCACTGGATCATGAGAAAAGGCTTGTTTTTCTCCCTTAGACTCATGGACTCCCTCTGTCTACCACATTTCACACAAATGCAGAAGTAAATTTGAGCTGGCCTCTGAATCCAACAGCAGCCAAGCATCAGCCTCCTGATGAGTGTACCTGTTTTGAGTGTACCTGTTTTGAGATGGTTTTAGCTTAGGGTACTCCTAAAAATGTCATGTGTGAAGTGGCCCTTGAAGCTGCTGGAATGGTATGGCTGTGCTACATATAGGTGGAGGCTCAAGAACTGTCAACAGTATTGGATGCAGCCCAGAACTGCTCTGAGTGGGGCACTACATATGTCCCCTCAACCTCAGTTGCGTTTGGTTTGCACAGCGCGACCCTGAAGCTGCGAATTGCATTCTTTGCGACTGTGGGGTGGTGTGTGGGTGTGATTGGATGTGTCAGCAAAAGCACTGAGCTCATTCGTGGCATCATTCCATTGCATCCCACTATCCCATCCCAAATACCCATTGTTTGACAATAATGTTGAGCGTACAGAAAACCTAACTAGGACATGAGAGTTTTCGAAGAAATCCATCTTGTTTTCAGTTATTCGGCAGCATCGGCTTGCTTTGTTATCCCTTCTTTTACTGCTGGGCTGTTTTCTGAGTGGAACTGCTGCAAAAACATCTATACAAAAGAGAGAGTGCCACAGAGCTGAGGAATATATCTGTTTAGAACAAGAGAGAAAGAAATAGCACTTTAATTAAAGCAGACTTATGAAGATAGCCGTAGCGTGCATATAAAGGGTATCAACGAAAGGCACATTTCCCTAGTTAGTACAAAGCCCTGTATTCTTGCCAGTGTTTGAAGTATCCTGATAGAGGGTGCTGGTGCTTTACTTTAATGCTTCAGAAATGGGTCAGCTTTTCTTTTTCTTTGTTCAAAAATTTCATTGGTCTGGGTTTTTTGGGTCTCTCCCCCCAGTTGAATCAAAACCATTTTCTTTCTGGGTTTTTTGTTTTTAAGGGGGGAGAAAAGACGCTGTACTGTAATATGCTTTAATGAGAACGTTGTTCTCTAATGATGACTGTGCTAAGATCAAATCCCTTGATAACATATCATGGCAAGAGATAATGTGGTGGGATATGTATCACAGCCATGTTTCTCCATGAAAATGAGGCCACCTGTAAGCATCAGAAGCGAGGGGAGGGGCACTGAACAAGAATGGGGGAAAACTGCAATGGAGGGCCATGGAAGTCGTTTTAGCTGTGAAAGGGTAAGGCAAAATAATAGAGTATTTCTCCTGAGACACTCCAGTCAATGCATGAAGGGCAGGATCAGTCCTTTAGGAACACAGGCAGCTGCCTTCTACCAAGTTACATTGGTTCATCTAGCTCAGTACTGCCAGGCCTGCTCAATTTAGGCCCCCCAGGCCCCCCAGGCCCCCCCCAAAACAGGCCCCCTGTTTTTGGACTACAACTCCCATAATCCCCAGCCACAGTGGCCAATAGCTAGGAATTATGGGAGTTATAGGCCAACATCTGCAGGAGGGCCGAAGTTGAGCAGCCCACTGATTAGCAGCGGTTATCCAGGGTTTCAGACCAGAGTCAGCCCTACCTGGAGATGTCACAGAGTGAACCTGGGACCTTCTGCAAGCATGCAGATGCTCTACCACTGAGCAATGGCCTCATACCCTAAGGGGAATATCTTACAGCGCTCACATGTAATCACCCATCTAAATGAAAACCAAGGCAGACCCTGCTTTGCAAAGAGGATAATTCATGCTTGTTTCCACAAGACCAGCTCTGCTTCATGAGGTAAGGTGAGGCATTTCGCTCAAGCAGCAGATTTTGGGGGCACCAGCAGGGTGCCATGATGCCGCCCACTGCCAGAAGAGTCAGAGGCAGGTGTTTGCATGCACCATGCCTAGTAAAGCAAAGCTGTTGCCGCTGTGAGCAAACAAGATACTATGCAGTTTGGAGGAAGTATTTCATGCCTTGCCTCAGGTCTATCAAGATCTCAGGACACCACTGATGAAGGGGGAAACACAATAAAGCCCACTGGCCATACTCCCAACATCCACACATTACATAGAAACAGGAAGCTGTCTTATACCTAGTCAGTATATTGGTCCATCTAGCTCAGTACTGTCTAAACAGACTGGCAGCAGCTTCTCCGAGGTTGCAGGCAGGAGTCTCTCTCAGCCCTGTCTTGGAGATGCTGCCAGGGAGGGAACCTGGAATCTAATGCATGTAAGAATGTAGGTGCTCTTCTCAGAGCAGCCCCATCGCTTACACTGCTCACATGTTTACACTGGAATCTCTTACACTGCTCACATGCAGTCTCCCATTCATATGCAAACCAGGGCAGACCTTGCTTAGCAAAGGGGGCAATTCATGCTTGTGACCAAGACCAGCTCTCCATTGATCATGTCTTCTGCAAATCACCTCTGCATGTATCAACTTTGCTTTGACTCTGGTGCTGGCATGAAGGCTTGTTTGGAGGCCTCTTCCAAGGCACCCACAGTGGCTCCCCTCTCTGTGTGCCCTGCCTTAATGGCCTTCACCCTTTTTGTCCTTCGATGCTGCTGGAGAGCCAATGAGCAAGAGAAGGCAGCAGCTGTTCCTCTGCCTTGCCATCATGATGCTCACTTGCTCATCCTCATCAAGGAGTAGGGTGGAAGTGAGCAAGCAGGTGGCAATAGTGTGGGTGAGGAACAGCGACTCTAGAGAGCGCTTGACAGAGGGCCCTCTGCTGGGCTGTGGGCTTTAGCAGGTGCTTGTCCGATCACACATGGCTGACTCCATCTGTGCAATCTGTACTTTGCAGAAATGTAAAAAGCAGGGTACAAGTCACACATGGGGAGCTGACATTCTGTGCAGAAGACCTGAGCAATGCATGGAGGCAGAGAGTAGTGTCCATAGGTGTGACCCCATTCTCCCTTCCGTATGCAGATTACCTGTCTATTGTCTGCTTAGGGATCTGTGCAGTCCAATAGAGAAACGAAAGAAAAAGATAGCTTTGCTCGTGCTATGGGTAAGGCCTAGATTTTAGATAGATTTGCCACCAAAAGTGGAATCTGAAGCAAATTTTGGTATTTTCCCCCAGACCAAATAGTTGACGAATTTTAAGGGACACCAAACATTTCAAGGGAAGTCAAACAAGTGAAACATCTTAGAGGGATTCCATGCATACTTATGTTGGCACTGGGTTGCACCTAAAGTGAAATTCAAAGCATATTAGAAGGTTGATCATCAGGAAAAAGAGCTGAGTAATTTTAAGGGAGGCCAAATGTGTTGATAGCAAAACTGGGTGTCACATCTCTGAAGATAACATCTTAGGAGAAAGTTATTTTATGAAATCCTAGACTGCAGGGGAAGTTTGCTTTCTTCACCACCTTGAAGGTAAGGATGAGGCTTTTTATGTCTAGGCAGTATTGCTATAATTCCAGAAATTCCATTCTGCATTCCTGAGTAATCAGAGTCTCTTGTATGTTAGGTTATTAAGAAATAATGAACCCTTTCTCATGATCTGTGAGAAGGGCTTGGCAGGTGGGCAGGGAGGAAAGTTTGGTTACCTTCCCTCCCCTGCAGACAATCCATGGAGGGTGCTGGGTGTGAGGATTGCACACCCAGAAGATTCTCCACCACTATGGAAAGAGAGCTGGTCTTATGGTAGCAAGCATGACTTGTCCCCTTAAGCTGAGCAGGATCTGCCCTGGTTGCAGACGAAAGGGAGACTAGAAGTGTGAGCACTGTAAGATATTCCCCTTAGGGGATGGAGCCGCTTTGGGAAGAGCATCTAGGCTCCAAGTTCCTTCCCTGGCATCTCCAAGATAGGGCTGAGAGAGATCCCTGCCTGCAACCTTGGAGAAGCCGCTGCCAGTCTGTGTAGACAATACTGAGCAAGATGGATGTATGCTGTGACTCAGTATATGGCAGTTTCCTATGTTTCTATGTTCCTATGTACCTCTGGCAGCGCGGAGGGTTGGGGGCTGGAACACGTTAGTCTGCCCCCTTGGTACTCCCATGATGCACCATGTGAGTGCGCGGTACATTGTGGGTATCCCCCAGAACTGTCTGGGAGCCCCGCAGACTGCCGGGGCTGGCAGACGATCTAAAAAATGGAGGTAAGGGAGCGATTGCTCCCTTAATTTCATTTGAGATGTGGGCTTTGCAGCTGGGTTTGCCCTGGTGCCGGCACCCACAGCCTCTTCCGCTTGCTTCCCTCTGCTTCTCATAAGCAGCCAAGAGTGAGCTTGGCTACCTTAGTCTGAACAACCTCAATAAATATCATTATAAACAATGTATTTTTTTTTAATATGGGAGCACTTTCCAATATGGTATCCCTCAGATATAGTGTGAAGTGATATGGTTCACTCTGTCACCGTTGAATCACTCACCTCTTTATTCTACTATGACAACAACAACAACAAAAATTTATATACTGCTTTTCGACAAAAGTTCTCAAAGCAAAAAACAGTAATGGCTCCCTGACTCCAAAGGGCTCACAATCTACTGCATACCAGTCCAACTTCACACTTTACGAACTAGGAAAGTCATCTGAGTTCACTGGCAAGACAGCTCAACAGATGTGAGTAAGTAAGTACTGTAAATAAATAATGTATTGTTTATAACTAAAGGCCATTACACTCAAAGACATGATTACAAATTAAATGCACATCTCAACAGAGAGGGGGAAAGGAAATTGTACAAACGAATCATGCAGAAGTCCTTCATACAGTATGTGCCGTTTCAACCATGAAGTAACACTTTGGCATTATAACATTTAAAATGCATAACAGAGCATAAAATAGTGCACCATCAGGTGTGCTCATCTCCTTTATAATCCATTTCAGTCTTAGGTAACCATCATGTTATTTCCGAGCAGCCACTGCAAACTTTGCAACTTCTTGAATAACATAAGAATTTCCATCTGTCAAGCAATTGATGACCATCTCATGGACCATCTCCATAAGATCACTCCATTGTTGATCAAATAGGAAATTTCTTTCTGGGGTCAGCATACAGCCTACAGTACAGCAAATAATCCAGAATATCCTCCATGAGCCCACTTCTGCAAATCAATCTGAGGGCTATCATGGGCATTGTAAGCTACCTCCCATCAAGGAATGCTGATGGCATCTTTTGCATCCTTGGCTCAGTAAATCCCCTACCTGAAATGGGAAAAGTCAACTTCTGTAAAGAAGGTGATCTATCAAGTTTCCGCTACTATCTAGAAAATTGTTGTTGCTTGATTTTTCTCTATATGTCAGTTGCAAAACCCTTGCCTCAATTTAAAAATTGCTTTGCAGCCAGGATGTAAACTCTTTTTGTATGATAGGACTTAATGGCGAAATATAGACTTTAACTGGTGTGTCTTGTCTCGGCTTTCTGCGTTCCCTCCTGTGCCCTTTTCCAGTCTGCCTTTCTCCCCCCTTCCACTGCCAGTCTCTCCTCTTGCTGCCGCCTTGCCTTGACTGTCTCATTAAGTACCTCTCACCCTTTGCACTGATTCAGCCCATCATTACTCATTTCAAAGGCATTATTGAGCCATGGGGAATGAAAAAAAGAAGAAAAGGATGGGAGTCTGGGGACGGTGGGAGGAAGGGACCTTTTTGGCTGGCTCTCTGCTTTTTCATTAACAAATACCCTTTGGTAATGAAGACTTCAAGAAGGCTTCATTTGGGTTTCAGAAGGAAGGGAGTGAAAGTTAATTACCTGGAGCCAAGAATCCGCATTTTCCCTTCAGCAGCCCGGGACTAGAATCCAAAGGCAATCGATGGCCACGACGTCTTGGCAAGTGTTCAGTTTTCCTTTGCAGTCTTCCTTGTAATTAGGGGCCTCTCCTGTCTGTCATTAAAAGACAAATTGTTTGTAGGCCGTTAGCCGCTGAGTACTGTACTCCGTCTTCAACCTTTTTATCATAATTGTAATTCCAAGATTCAAGGAAACATCCCAAACTGAGAAATGGGAGCTAATTACACAGCTAATTGCTCGATAATGAATTGCTGCTGCTCATGAAGAAACTGGGCTATTTATTGTTTTCTCCTTCACTCTCTTTAGAGGACTCGGGATTTGCAATGCAAAGTGGCTCAGAAGAGGCCTTCCTTCCAAAGAAGCCGCTGTCCTGGACTGCTGGCCAATGTTTGTTCTTAACTGGGGGGCTATGAACTATAGCAGGGTGCAAAGAAATCCCGGATCAGTTACTTTTCTTTCTGCTGCATTGAAATGTGGATTCAGAGGTCACTTGCCGGAGTAAAAATCCCTTTGGCAGATTCATGACCACAGGGCTTTCTATAGTTGCTTGTGTGGGCACCTTTTTCATAACTTTTGGCTGAGAGGAGGACTATAACAGACAGTGGCCATGGTATCACAACTCCTGAGGTACCAAAAGCTGCCCCATGAGTCTAGTGAGGGCCAGCCCCCTTTTAAAATGGACCCTTGCAAGCTTTGAAAGTGATGGCAGGGTAGGGATGTGCACGAACCAATTTGGAGGCTCTTTTATGGGCCTCTGAACTGGTTCAATAGACTGGTGGTTCCACTGGTTTGAAGGTGGGGGGAATAGCTTTAAGGACGGGGAAAGGTGTACTTATACCCCTTGCTTCCCCCTCCAGTGCTCTGTGTAAAAATAGACTGGTGGGGCAGCAGCGTACCTCCTTGCTGCCCCATTGATCCCCCAACTGGAAGTGACTGGTGTGTGGGTGCACATCGTGGGTGCATGTCGTGCGTGCGATGTGCACATTTCCACCTGTGATGTGTGCAAGCACACCTGTCACTTCAGGTCAGGGATCAACGGGGCAGCAAGGAGGTATGGTGCTATCCCGCCAGACTATTTTTACACAGAGCTCCGGAGGGGGGAAGTGTGTTTGTGTGTGTGTGTGTGGGGGGGTAAGTGCACCCTCCCCCGTCTTTAAAGCTATCCCCCTCACCATCAGCTTGAAGGGCGCCAGTTCTGTGCACATCCCTAGTGGGGGGCAGGGAGGAAGGAAGGTTGTCAGCAGCCTCCTCTTCTGTCCTTGCATCTTTTGCAAGGAGTGTAAGGAGAAGTACTCTTTGCAAAGTTTGCAAAGGTCATATCAGTCCCAAAGAGCTGCTCCGCTAGCAGTGAAGGCGCCATCTTGCCACCCTGCAAGAACCTCAATAATCTACCACCTGAGGTGACCATCTCACCTCACCCCATGAAAGGGCTGCCCCAGTCTGTATTGTAATATGCTTGCTATGATGCGGGGGGCGGGCGGGAGTGGTTGCTGGAACAGCTAAATCTAAGAATGAAGGAAGATTGTGTTACATGCAGCAGTAGCTTATAGAAAGGGGTGGCAGAGTCAGCCACAGGGCATATTGTCAGAACTGACTCCATGTTGTTTATGGGCTCACTCTTGCAGAGAGGAATTGCAGCTATCCTGTGGAATGGATTGTTTGGGATTATCCATCTTTTAATAAAAATTAAAATATTAAATTAACCGCCCAGCGATGAAAGTTTGGAGCGGTGTACAAATGTAATAAATAAATAAATAAATAAATAAATAAAATATGGAGATTGTTTTGTTTTGGGGTTGTTTTGTTTTGAGATACAGGGCTCTTTTGTTTCGAGCTCAAAACAGGCCCTTTTAAAAGAAGGTATTCCGTTTCAAGCTTGAAACTTTCGAAATGGCCCATTTCGAGTCCATACATTTTGATGTTGAAACCTTTTGCACATGCCTGGTCCCCACCATCAGACATATTGTTTGGATGTGAATTAGCATTCATCTCCCCCTTCCTGCCATTGGCTCACTCACCTTTGGCCTTTGCTTGCATGGATTTATTGCCTGGCATTGACCATTGGCTTGACTATTTAGCTTGACTTCAGGCAAGCAGAGGTGGACAAATGGTAGGATCTGAGCTGTTACCCTGTGAATACAGCTCTTGTCCTAGTAGAGGGAGTATTGAAGGCCACATCAGACTCTGGGCAACTACACTTTGGATGTACAGGTTGGGAAGAGATATTCAGCAATGGCCAAGATACCTTTGGGATTGTGTGGTAGTACATGCAGAATAATTCCTTCATTTCCGTATTATCAAACATGGTTCATGGTTTTGCACTTCTTTTGTAGAACAAAACACATATTTGATTCAAAACAAGATCTATATCAGGGCTGCTCAACTTTGGCCATCCTGCAGATGTTGGCCTACAACTCCCACAATCCCTGGCTACTGGCCACTTTGGCCAGTGATTATGGGAGTTGTAGTCTAAACACAGCTGGGGGGGGGCAAAGTTGAGCAGGCCTGACCTATATTCACTTAATTGTACTGACATATGGAAAATGTTTGGACAGATTACTCAATCCTGGGAGCTTAGTTACATTGAAACTATCTGTTTTCACAGATCACTGACTCACGGTTTGATAAGCAGTTACAAGAGTAGATAGATTTGTGACACTAAGACCTCATTGTATGAGTGGGTGGATTACAGAAGTCTTTACGTGCCAGGACACTATCAAGGCTCAGAGGCAAGGGAAAGCACGTAGCTAGGGCAATCTGCGCCAGGAGTTTGTAATGTAAATGAACCCTAGTACAGTGTTGCTCAAATGTACTGTATTTACCTGAAGCCAAGACTAAGGTTTCCCCCCCAAGTTATTTGATGTTAGAAATGTGGGGTGGGTGGGTGGGTCTTAAAAACAAAGTGCTGCCCCTTCTGGGTAAATACTTGTATTTAGCCTCTATTTTTAATGTGGGTCATCTTAAATTTGGGGTCATCTTCTATTTGGGTAAATAGGGGTATTAGACCTGGGGTCTCCCGTCAAAATAACTGGCCCTATCCACCCCCAGCACAGTACCTCCAGTGACTGTTGCTGGTGTCTATCTTATGTTTCTTTTTAGATTGTGAGTCCTTTGGGGACAGGGAGCCATCTTATTTATTTATTATTTATCTGTGTAAACCGCCCTGAGCCATTTTTGGAAGGGCGGTATAGAAATTAAATAAATATAAATAAATAAATAATAATAAAAATATATTCTCCCTTATGGGTCTTCCCAAGGCCACATGAATAATCTGCTCCACAGGTAAACATGCAAAGATCTTTGCAATGGAATGCAGTTGCTGAATGTGAAGATCTGTAGATAGAGGACTCATTCCAAAGCTGGCCCTCATGTTCTGCAGCTGTATAGCAATGGAAGAGGGTTGGGGGTCGGTGAGAATAGTTGTTGCACAGCAGACTGGGAGTGGAAGGGGGGTGATTTGTGCATCTCTCTCTCTGTTGCAAAAGGCATTTCCGCTTTCATAAATCTGTTCCTGAGAGTTGCACAGTCTCAGGAGGACACTGATGCAAGTGGAAAGAGCTTTTGCAGTGAGGGAAGGAACATGAAAACCATTCTTCCTCCCCCTCTGAGCCTGGCCTGCTGTGCAAGGGGCCGTCAGCACGGGGGCATGAAAGACTTTCTGCAGCCCTGCAGCCCTTCTTCCTTCATCGTATGGCTGTGCGTACATCATACTGGCCACTGACATTAATTTCCGACTTCCTCTTAAACTGTGCTCCTCACTGACAGCCAGGCTGTAAAAACTGGAGGGGTGGCGGTGGTCATTTTGAGCCACCTCTGAATAAGTAGTGTTGAAAGAAGAATGGTCCCAGAAGGAAGTCAGAGTCAGACTACACATAGAGACTCACCTTCTCCCACTGAAATGTGTCTGTTCAGTAAGAGCATCTAGAGTGGCCCTCCCACTGAGGTCCATCTAGTGCAGGGGTGAACAAGTCAAACATTCCAGTGGGCCAGAAATAACCATGATATGTGTGTGTGTGTGTGTGCGTGTGCGTGCGTGTGTGGGGGGATTCAATTTCCAGTGCATTGATTATTGCAGTAAAATTAATTATAAAGATAGATATTAAAGCAGTTACTAGTTAGTTGTAGGTCCTCCCCTCCCCTCCCCTCCAGGGGCCCACAATTTTAACCAAGGATAGTGGCCAGAAAATAAGTCCTTGCTCAGTCATTTGGCACCTGACTGTTCCAGCCCCACACATATGCCAAATGTTGGGGCTCCTGCTGTTGCTGGCTACCTGGGCCATCAAAGCTGTGCTCATGGGCCAGATTTGGCCTCTGGGCCTTATGTTGTGCAGGGCTGATCTAGTGAGTGCCTGCAGGAGGGCTATCTTGGTGACAGCCCTTGCCTTGTGGAACCCCTTGCCTCAGGAGGAGTGTAGCTATAGTGGAGACAGAGGGAGTGCATCTAAATAGGAGCATCCACATTTGCCTTGTAATTTGACATGTAAACCAACATTTGAGGGTCTGTATAGGCCATCTATAGTAGGTTAGAAGGCACCTAAAGGAATTCCATTTAGAGTAAGATTTCAGAGGGTTTTTTTTTGCACATCTCTAAACAATACAGTTTTAAATTGGGGAGGATTCTATTGGAAAAGCTTCCCAGGTGTGACTGACCTCCTAAATTAACTGGCCCTAAAACCCCCACCAAATTAATTAACGTTCTTGTGCAGCCCATATCGTATTTTATGGGGATGCAAGGAAATCGTTTGGCTTCAACCTAAAAGCCAGGGTAGATTAGCAAGGTGTGTGGTAGGTGCTTCTTCCCTGTGGTTTCAGGCTGGGAAAGCAGATGAGCTATCATCCTGGAGTTCGGTGTCAAAGAAATCACTGTGTAGCATGTTTTACAGAAGGATCGTTGCTAGAGAACGGGCCACCAACAGCTGTGCATTTCTGGTGCACAGGTGTGCAAAGCTTGCTCTTTGCCAAATAGCCTCTCAAGCTGTGAAGTTTTGATGGACGAGTTGTAGATGGGAGCAGGATCACCTGTGTACTGTTTTGGAAGGAGAAAGGCTCTAGTCAATTTAACGCTGATATATCAAATCCATGTCCCTCGGCATCTGTATTCTGTGCACAGTAATCACCAAAGGGCATACTTTCAGCCTGAAGGAGTGGATGCTAAAAGCAGAGAATCCAAATTCTTGCAATTCCCAGGAATCAGCAAGCTTCCCTAAGAGCCAGTTTGAAGGAATAGGGAGATGGAGACCTGAGCATGCCAATGAAAACAGAGATCCTGTACTCATTGGTAGGGATGTGCACGGAACTGGCTCCCTTCAAGCCAATGATGGGGCGGGGGTGGCTTGAAGGATGTGGGAGGGTGCACTTCCCCCTCAGGTGCTCTGTGTAGAAATAGTCCTGCGCGGCAGCAGTGTACCTCTTTGCCGCCCCATTGTTTCAGTGACCGGAAGTGACTGGAAGAGCCCTGCATTGCGGGCGTGCAGGTACACATGCGTGCATGCAACATACGCATGCCCGCCCACCTGCCCACCCATGACACATGCACACATGAAGGCATTTGTGGTGACTTCTGGTCACTGAAACAATGGGGTGGCAAGGAGGTATGCTGCCACCCTGTGGGACTATTTCTACACAGAGTGCTGGAGGGGGAAGCACATCAGGGTGTGTGTGTGTGTGTGTGTGCACCCTCCGCCATCCTTAAAGCCACCCCTGCATTTGAACCGGTTCAAACAGGGCGGTTCCAAACTTGTTTGGCATTCTAAGAATAGAATGTTGAACAGTTTCGGGCAGATCCCTACTTATTGGTGCATACAGTACTCCATCCATCCACTATGCCTTCCTTTCAGGCAATGCTTCACTGAGAAATATATGGGTCCTGGGAACGATAGCCTATGATTTATATAGGTTATATAGGAAGCTGCCTTGTACTGGCCTGGTTCAGATGTAACAGGAAACTGGAGGTCGCTTCACTTCCAATTTCCTAACCCAAAAGTCCAAATTTGGGGAAATGGAGTTTGCAGGGGGAAAGGACCTGCGGTTTCCCTTGCCAAGCTTCACTTTGAACCTGTGGTCAGAGTGGAGTTTCGCTGCCACAAATCCAATTTCTATGGTGCCAGCCTTACATCTGAATGCTGGCACTGTAGTTTGGACCCCACAGAGCCGGAGTTGAGAGAGGAAGCTCCATCTTCACTCCGGCCCAACTGGCTGAGTGGGCTGTCCTTCTGTCAGGAAGTAAGTCCGCACCACCAGCTCTGAATACGGTTGGGAGAGCGGGAGGTGCTGAGCTGCAGGTCTATTGGACCCGCAGTTCCGTATTACATCTGAACTGGGCCACTAAGTCAGACTTTCAATCCATCTAGCTCAGTGTTATCTGCTCTGCCTGGGAGTGGCTCTCTGGGTTTTCGAGTGGGTATTTCTAGTCCTACCTGGAGATGCCTAGGATTGAACATGGGACCATCTGCATGCAAAGGACTCTTCTACTGAGTCCTTCCATGACCCTTCCCCTTTATAGCCCCTGGCAAGTGACTGGTTGTTGTGATTACTCAGTGATGAGAAAGAAACTCTGCCCAACCACAAGAGAACTAGCATATCAAACTAGGATTGGGGAGACTCAGGTTGAATCCTTGCTCAAGAAGTTCTTTGAGTGACCTTGGTCCAGTCATAATTTCTTTCTTTGTCTCACATCATAGGGTTGTTGCAAGGATAAAATTGGGGAAAGGCATCCATACTGTCCTGAATTCTTTGGAGGAAGGGCAGGATAATACAAACAAACAAACAAACAAGCCAACAAACCACCTCTCAGCAATAAAGGTACCAGTCACTGGGATCAATTTTTTGGGCAAAAATGGCTTTTGAAAGCCAAGAGGGGTTTTGTTTTTGTTTTTGCACCACTGGCTAAAACATTTTCTACATGCTGTGCAGAGGCCTCCAATCTAAAACATTTTGTCCATAGCTCATTTCATTTCACTGAGCCATTTTTGGAAGGGTGGTATAGAAATTGAAGAAATAAAATAAATAATTCCCCCCTAGATTGTTATCTCATCAGCATGTCATTATTTATTAAGCTCTTCCACAGAGACAATGGCAATTGACAATTATGAATAAGCACTACAGCTTCTGTTTGGAACACTTGACAGTCCTTAAGCCTGTCATCTTCACAACAACTCCATAATAGGTCATTCGTATATTCCAATGGGGATGAGGCCAAGAGAGACACTTGTTGCACAGGATTATGGGGAATCCCTCTTCACCACAAGTTTTCCTGATTATCAGATCATTAGCCCTTTTAGCCCGAGGGCAGAAGTGGTCTTGCAGGCATATAGTAAGTATGTTTTTAAGTTGACCAAGTTTGCAAAGAAAGCTATTTAACTAGGGCCATGTTTGGAAAAGCAGATTGTAGAAGCTATATCCAACAGGGCTGTGAGTATTGGTCTAATAATTATTGGTCTAATAATCGGATCTGAGTTGATACAAGTCCTACTGGAGAGCTTTTCACCAGAACAGATACTGATGAAACATTTGCCAAAGAAGTATATGATTTGATGCAATCAATGCCCTATCATGTTGTATTTTACCAAATTGTATCGGAGGGTGTGTGGAGTGGTGGTGGTTGTTACCTGTCTTGAAGACTGAGCCAATCTGATATATGCATCCTACCCTCTGCATTTTTGGTATGATGCACTAATTACGGGTATTGAATTGATACTGATACCAATAATTACCTTTGTGCCTAGCCCTACTAACCAAAATAGTTATGCCAAATTTTCAGTTTTCAGAATGTGGTGGAAATGGATGAAATATTCATGAAAAAGCTTTCCTTCCTCCTGTTCCCAGCTTTTGTTTGCCAGTACCTGCTGTGCTTGGGCATCATTGTGTTTTTTCAAAGGTTTCTTCACTGTGGATCTCAGCCAGTCAGGGATCACATAGTGAACATGAAATCACAGGACCCCATAATCTTTGGAATTAGCTATGTGACACTGTCATTAAAAGCAAACAAAGCCTTCAATCTGAATTGGTGGGAGGGGGAAGAAGGGATGTATCTCCCTTGCTCAACCAACCATTGACTTCTTTCTGTTTTGCTGGTCTGCACTGATGGTTTCTTTGTTCACCAGCAGTGTGAACAAAGGTTGGTATAGTTTACATGACAGAGTGGCAAGACCAAATCCACCTCTGGTCATATGTGTTACATGTGATTATCTGGGCATCATGTGGATGGGGATGCACATCCAAATGCACATTCCACTGAAAGTAATACAGGGAGGATGGACAGCATCCAGGTGTGCTGATTCTCTATCCTCAGTGCATCACCTTCAATAGGATGTGACATCCACATGCTCATCTCCACCCACATTCTGCTTCAAGTAGTTGGCTACATATGACCAAATATGTAAGGGTAAGGGAGTGTTGGCCGAATTGCCTTAGAAATGGGGAGGGATTGCTTGGGTTTCTTGACCAGTTCTGATCCAACACACTTACAACACAGCTGAGAGGGCTTGAAATTGCCCCGCCTGACAGTTTTACTGTCAGGTTGGATTGAAATCTGATATTTTGGGCCATGCATGGGCCTAGATGCATGCTACATGCAAAAAAATTGGCTCACTCTGTGGAGAGGAATCTTTCAGCTTGAATAGGTGTCCAGGGATTGCACAACTTCTTCTCCTGTTTTGACGTGGCTGTGATGTCAAGAAGCTCTTGGCGGTACTTCTAACAAAGAGGTTCAACATTTAGAATTCACTTACAAATCCTTGCTTCAAAGTCTCATGAGCTTCCCTAAGATGTGCCAGAGGGCCTCAAAAACAAGCCTTTGGGGGCCTTTGTACTGTTCTGTTTGAGCTATGATTAGTTTCTAGGAGTTGAACAAAAAGCAGAGAAACACTTCCAGATTGTTTCATTTGCTTACCTGTTCAGTGAAAGGCTCTTCCTAAATGAAAATGCAAATTTCAATGTGAAAATTGAAACCCACAGAAATTGGGCTTAACTCTGGATTCCTTCTTACCACTGATACAGAGCTTTCTGATAAGAGTTTCTGGGTTCCAGGCAGGTTGGAATTCAGATTTTAGTTATTTCACTAATGAAGCATTGATGCTGAGATCACACACACACACACACACACACCCGCCGCCAAGTGGAGTTACTTGAGGAAACTATAACACGTGTTCCTTTGTGAATAATGACTCACCTATTAAGCTGAAGTAATGAATAGAACTGAGCCCCCAAATGAAGGCTGATGTAGATCAATCATTCCAGATCGTCTCTGATCCTCTTTGACTCATGCAACTTGTAAATATCTCCTGTAGCTTGGAAGAACTCTTTAAGAAAGAAACTTAAATCTTAAACAGCATGTGTCGGTTTTGTCTCACTTCACTTAATGATCAGTACTCCTCTAAATCTGGAAGCGGCTTTTATTCAATATGACGCTCCAATAGGACTTGGAGTGGTGTACCTAGGAGACATAATTAAAATGTTTAGCTACAGTATGTCTTGCTTCAATTGAGCTGGTCTTTTGCATGTTGTACACTACAGATAGAGAAGAGCAGTTGCCGATTTGCTTTTTCCTTGTCTTGGGGAATGAAAAGTTTCCTGCCTGCACACCTTCAAGATATCCCTAGTGAGGGATTCTTAGCAGCATCTTAAAGGTTACTCCTACTGTTTAGCTAAATGTTACCAGCTCTCTAGGGAGATCTGGCGATGAGACTGCCTGGTGAGAAGCTGAAATCCTGTAAGTGGGGGATGCTTCAGGTAATAAATTGCAAACACTTTGCTGATATATATATATATATATATATATATATATATATATATATATATATATATTGCAGCCAGCTTACCTGTGCTGCTTAAGCAAAATTAAGCTGCACAAGCTTTTTATTAGTGTAAAGTGCTTTTTGGAATCAGGAGCATCTAAAGTAATCATTTTGAAAGCATCACCCAACTGACTGAAAATATTCCAGGATTAAATGGCAGGGGTCTGGAACGATAAAATAATGAGCAATCATAAAAGGAAGAGGCTTCCCCACTTAAACTGCATCTCTAAACACTAATAGAGAGGCCATGGTTCAGAACAGCACACACTTTGCAAATAGGCTGCAGATTTAATTCCTGGCAGCTTCTCTTAAAAAGGATCCCAGATAGCAGGTCAGCCATGGGCAAGACCTCTGTCAGAAACCTTAAAGAGCTCTGGAGTAGATGGACCATCAGTCTGACTCAGTGCAAGGAAGTTCCATATGTTTGGCATCATGTCTGCTTTATACTTCTCACTACTCAGTTCTCTAAACTACCCTTCCTATATCCAGATTGTCATGTTCCTTAACTGTTGGGGAAAACCATAGTGTGTGGGGTTTGGGGGTGGACAGTTATTTGGGGAGCCAATGATGTCAAAGTAAGAACACCTCCTTTCTCCCAAGATCATCTCAGGTGTGGTATTTTTGCCGCCTCCCTTTCTGTGAAGCATGAGACTGGAGAAACATGGGGATTAATTGGAGGGGCCAGGTGGGAGTGGCTTTGTAGCTACCAGTCCTTATGCCAGTTTGGACTCTGCAACTGGGTTTCAGCAGGCACCCTCCCACCTGCCCAGGGATACAGTGCAGGCTTGACTGGCCACACTTTTGGGGCTGGGTAGGAATTTTTGGCTCCCCATCTGATTGTCCTTTTATGGTGCAGTCTGTTTGTTTGTTCATTCACCATTCATTCATTCATTCATTTGATTTCTATACTGCCCTTCCAGAATGGCTCAGGGTGGTTTACATTAAAACATAACAATTAAAACCAATTAGCAGTTAAAAACAGAGGTTGTATAACACCCTAATTAAACGGTAACAGTGAAAACATTCAAAACAGTTTTAAAACCCTGGAAAACCAGGTTACAACATTAAAACAATTTACAACAATTTAAAAACCCTGGAAGAATTCTGATTACGGATTTCTGCAGGGAGTGCATTCCACAGCCCAGGAGCAGCTACAGAGAAGGCCTGCCTCTGAGTTGCCACCAGACGCTCCGGTGATAGCTGGAGACGGACGTCTCAGATGACCTTAACGTGTGGTGGGGATCATGCAGGAGAAGATTTTTGCCAGTTAATCACAGTTAGTTTGGTTAACTTGGTCATGAAATGTAATAAATGTAATAAATATTTGGTCCATGGAGAGGGAGAGAGGGGGAGAGACAGACGCTTGTCTAATGCTACCTAGTAAACAGAAATAGGATTCACACTGTGGACTTCCTAATTCATAGCTCAGTCTCTTAGTGTTACATGGGGAACTTTCATCCACTTGTGGGACCTTTAAGCTCAGTTATAAAGCAGGGAATTTCCCAAGAAAGTTACTACCCCAGCTTTAAATCCACATAAAAAGGTTTCTTTATTGAATACAAAATAAGAGACCTGACTAATAACAAGGAAATTCCCATGTGACTTGGACATTCTGGTGGAAGTGTGTCCAGACTCAATGATTTACCTCTGCTATAACTCTAAAGGGCTGATTTAAATGGAGATGGGGAAAGGAAACAGTGGTAGGTAGTTGGTTTGATCTGCTTTTGTGAGGGGGAGGAAAACCAGGGGAAAGGGAAGGAAATGGCTTCCTTCACTTCACAGGAGAGAGGCTGCTAATTCCCTGATGGAAACGGTAATGAAAGGTCAGAACACCACCTTTGCAACCCAGCCTCTGTGGAAGAAGGATGTTGTGGGGCTGGCCTATGCCGATCACAGGAGGCTGCTGGGAGTAAGGCAGTTGAATCAAGGGGGAAAAGGAGAACCTTCTAACCTAGCCGGACAGAGGCACCCACACACACTCACACAGCCACTCAAGAAAGTAGGGGGCAGGGAATCAGGGAGAGGTCCCAGGGGCTGAGGAAGAAGGGAAGTCCCCTATACTGCATGTTCTTTACGTGAAGGAAGCTGAATCTGGATCCATGGTGGAGAGAGTGGAGACGGATGGTGGGAAGCAGAGAGCCACAGCCCCAAGAGGGATCTCAAGAGCTCTGCCAATTGGAGGTTTTTTGCTAGCCAGTTCTATAGGTTAAGAACTGCTATGTTCAATTAGGGCTATGTGCTGAAGGGGGCTTCAGCACATGTTCTGGGTAGACAACAATGGTTTTGGGCATAATTAGCCATTGCCCGAGGGTAATGGCTTCCTGAGAAGGATGTGGGATGTTGACTTTGGGGATTTTAATTGGAAAGATGTGACTGAGCTGATGTCAGTGTGGAGGCCATGAGTTTAGGATGTGACTAGGGACAGGGGGAAATCGAATAAAATCAAATAAATAAATAAATAAATAAATAAATAAATAAATAAATAAATAAATAAAAAGGGAAGGCTGAGCCATGGCTGTCTTGCCCTGGAGTCTCAGGAGTGTTAGTATCCATAGGTGAAGCTCTTTTGGGGGCATCGAGGAACCCAGTTTGGGTCTATGTAGGACAGGGTGCAGCTGGCACACACCTTCCTTAGTTCTCCCTATGAGGCTCTTAGCTGCAGTGATGAACACTGTCTCATTCCTGGATCCTACTGTGGGCAGGTAGGCTTGGACTGCATACCTCTTTAAGAACAGAGCAGGGTGCACATTTCTGGACCTAACATTAGCTAGTATGTTGCAACAGTTCTCACTTTCATTTGGTTTCCCTACCCCAATTAATGCAGCATTGGAGAGTACTGGACTAATATATGTTAAGAACTTTGAGTGGTTTTTTTGGAAAATGAAATATTGGGATAGAAAAACCCTGAAACAAATAATAAATATGATCCTTTCATTTGATGTTTTTTGGAGGACAGAGCCTCTCCTTTTTTAGGGGGAGCCATGGCAGCCATATGGCTCTTCCTCTTTCCCTTGCTTTATCTGATTATTTCAGTAGAGATGGTTACATGGTTCACAGCAACTAATGAAGATTTAATTAACCTTAAATAACCTTTGTGCATGTGCCTACAAGTTCAGGTGGCTTGGTTTGCTGAATGCTGGTTATGTACCTACAGATTATCATTTAATAATTAATTAATTATATTGCATTTCTATACTGCCACATACCAATGTCTCATGGTGGTTTACAAGACAAATCAGTAGAGTTTGAGAAGAGCTTGGGGGGGAAGGTCCTTCTGAATGTATAGCCAAGCATTATGGGCAAATTCAAATTTGCTGCACCAGGTATTTACAAATCTCAGCAATGTTACCAGAAAGAACGCTTTTTAATAATCCCACTGAATTAGTAGCA
The DNA here is from genome assembly GCF_027244095.1 of Hemicordylus capensis. Lineage (NCBI taxonomy): Eukaryota > Metazoa > Chordata > Lepidosauria > Squamata > Cordylidae > Hemicordylus > Hemicordylus capensis. The sequence goes on along the minus strand of NC_069661.1, from coordinate 29,721,574 downwards.
ATGACTAATCCTACCCCCAAAGCATATTTCATTCCCTAAAAGCATGGAATTTCCAAAACGTCTGAGCCTCCTCCTTTGCCAGTGTCCAAAATCCCTTCTGGACAGAGTTCAGCATACTCCAAGAATCAGATAAGCTGTTTTCAAAATGTTCCTTGCTACAAGTTTGCCAACCAACCTCTGTCGTACCTTTGCATCTATTATTCAAGTAAAGGTGAAATGCCACTGGTTATTCTGGTACTACTTTGCAATCAACTGTCTCCCAAACATTCACAGCTCATCTTAATATCTAAAGATCAGGGACCTTTTTCAGGTCGGCCACATCCCCGAGTCCTCCCTGGATTGGGCTGTTATTCTGCACTTTGTTAGACAGCAGACACTCTCTGAATCTCAGCTCCACAGTGTCTGTGGTATACTGCGTTTACCTGAACCCAAGACTAGGTTTTTTCCAAGTTTTTTGATGCTAGAAATTGGGGGGGGGGGGTCATCTTAAATTCAGAGTGCTGTTCTTTTTGGGTAAATACAGGTACGACCTGTATTTAACCTCTATGTTTTAAGGGGGTTGTCTTAAATTCAGGGTTGTCTTCTATTCAAGTAAATACTATCACTGCTTCCTTTCTTGTAGGAATTATGGTGGGGCAACACTTAACATGCCCATTCTCCCTACTGGAACAAAGCTGCTGAAGTCTGACAAGAGTTTTGCCATTCTTCTTCCTATGCCATTACCACCTTGCTCAGCTTTCCCTGCATTTGCTCAGCATTTTGGCCACTAAGTAAGGAATATCGGGGAGAACCTGAGCATCAGCTAATTGGATAATTGGTATGTGCTTCCTCTGTCAAGGGGGACAGAAGGGCAGGGAGGAATGACCTTTAATTTTAGGAGGGCCATCTAATCCTATAGTACTTCCTGTCTGTCAAAGTGGAAGGATTTCCTGACTGTTGCTGGGAGAGGTTTGACAGATGTGGAGGATATCCATCTTCAGCATCATTATTAGGAAACTGAAGACTTTGAAAATAGAGGATAATACCCTCCAGAATCTGGAAAAAATGTAACATTTGCCATTTCTTTAATGGTCCTACATCCTTGCTGACCTTTATTGGTCCTTTTAAATTCACAGCGGCCCTGTAAGTGAGTAACTAATGTTGGGGTCCTTCATACATGACTCCCTGCCATCGAATGGTTCCAAGAGTCATAGCTATGAAAGGTACATACTTAAGTTTCTCCTCACAACAACCCTGTGAAGTAGGTTAGGCTGAGAGAGAAGTGACCGGCTCAGAGTCACCCAGCAAGTATCATGGCTGAATGGGGATTTGAATAGGTCTCCCCGGTCCTAGTCCAGCAGTCTAACCACTACACCATGCTGGCATACATAATCCAATACAGGATACAATGAGGCTGTTCACATGAGCAGCCCTACCTGGGCCTGTATAGCCTGACTGGGGTAGGCCTGATTGTGTGAAGAGCTGGGATTGTGGCTGATCCTGATGCTACCTTGCCTGATAGCCTGTGGACCCCCCCCCCCACGCTTTTACCTGGGTATAAAGGCACAAGAATGCCCTTATATCCAGGTCCCCCCCCCCAGTTGTGTGTCTACTTGAGTAGCAGGCAGCCTAAGCAGACACTGAGCTGGGTGCCTAGAGTGCCTGGCTTGCGGGGGAATCCCCCAATGCACTGTGCTAATCATGCAGTGCATTGTGGGATGAGGGAGGCTGCAGCTTGCTTTTCTCCCATTCCCCGGGTGCTCTTGGAGCTGCTGTGTGCTGTTCATGTGGGCACACGGTGCTGGTAAGCCTGAGATTGGCTTGGATCATGTGGGGGAAGGCAGGACAGCTGCTGCCTTCCCCCGAGCCCTCCCCTGGGCAGGTATGTTTAGGTCATGTGCATGGCCTCTAAATATCTGTAGCATCCCCAATAAAATCCTGTTGCATCTTTTGCAAACCCTTCAGTGGCAAGGCACTCCATAATATCTTCTTAGACAACTTAGTAAATATTGATGTATTCCTATTGTTAATAATATTTCTGTAATATTTGTCCTATGTTTGCCTTCTTGTAGATATGTCACCAAAATTCATATTTTCTGGCTTGGAATTTAAAGCTTCAGGCATTTACGATGTTCACCTCAAATATGAGGCAAGTGTTACCCTCCAAATTCTTCTCTAGCTCAGATTTTGATGCATGGTAAGAAGAGCTTAATTCCTTCCATTCTCTCTCCACTCAGCCTTCCAGCCAGCCAACTGACCACCCACTGACGATCCTCTAACCCCTTTTCCTCTCATCTATTTGCATGACTGCTGCTCTTCCAGCACTGGCAGGAGGGAGGGAGGAAAGGCCTCCCCATACTACATGTTCTATACAGTCTGCCAGGTTTTAGAAGGCAGGGAAGAGATCTCCCTTCTTTTTCTGTAACATGCTGGTGCTGCCAGAGTAGCAGCAGCCAGGTAAATAGATGGAAGGGATTTGGGAGATTGCTTCTGTGAGGGAGAAAGGGAGAGAATGAGGCTTTTGGAGGTAAAGGTGGGTGAACGGGCTTGGAGGCTCATGGGGATGTGTTAAGGATTGAGAGCATGCTGTGTTTTCAATGGGGTTGGGGCTGTAGCTCAGAGGTAGAGCAACTGCTTTGCATGCAGAAGGTCCCAGTTTCACTCCATGGCATCTCCAGGCAGGGCTGGGAAAGACTCCTATGTGAAACCTTAGAGAGTTGCTGCCAGTCAGTGCAGGCAATATTGAGCTAGAAGGACCAATGGTCTGACTCTGTATAAGGCAGCTTCCTATGTGCCAGTGGATTCTGATTGGCTCTGATTAAGCCAAGCTACTTCTAAATATTTCTGGAAAGCAGCTCAGTTTAATCCAAACCAGTCTGACTTAATGGGAGAGTAATGCTTCCTTGGCACAGAGAGATCACTACCTGATATTTTCCTTCCTGACAGATAAATACACAAATGAATTACACCTCATTATTCAAATCCCTCCCTGACCCTCAGCAGGGGGGCGGGTGTCATTTATTGAGAAGTGGGTTGCATGCACTATAGATAATCCCCCCCCCCCTTTGGTGTGGAATATCTCTTGTAATTCTTTTTAAAAATCTAGATGATTGATTGATATCTATTTCAATGTATCTTTTTGTATTTATGTTTTCTTATTTAGTTACTTTATTTCTCACATTTTAAAACTGTCCCATATGAAATCTCTGGGCGGTTTTCAAATTAAAACACAACAAGAAATAAAACCTTAAATCATATAAAACAAATTAAAATAGTCCTCAATACAACTTTAAAACATTATAAACTAAAAGCCTGATAAAATAGGGGCATTTTCTAGAGCCGCTTAAGAACAGCCAGAGATGGGGAGGTTCTGGTTTCATTTAGGAGCATGTTCCGGAGCCATGGGGCAGCCCTAGAGAAGGCCTCGTTCTGGGTCGCCACGACTCAACGAGCGGGTGGTAACTGCAACCAAACCTCCCTACAATGATCTTTATTATTCAAGAAAAAGGGGGGGAAAGGAGCAGCAATCCCAGTCCTTAGATCAATTGCTGAAAAAATAGTGCTGTAGAACATCCACCAAGAAGTGTTATCGGGGGTGGGGGGAGATATATGTAGGAGTGTACTATTCCACTATGGAAATCTCTCTCTCATCCTCAAGTAATAGACCATATTCAAAAACCTGAATGTGGAAGATATCTGGGACCAGTTTAAATAGTGTATAAATATTTATAGGGAATCTTAGTGTACAAAAGAAAGGTGCAGATCAGCAAAGCAGCCCTCACAGATAGAGGCTTTGCACCAAGAGATGCTCCCCACCCACATCTCTCTCTCTCGGGCATCAAGTGATTTTGAGGGAGCAGCTATTTCAATCAAGCTCAATATGATTATTAGAATGGTTTACGCATAGTGAAGCAGGAAGATGGGGGAAAGGCCCCTGGGTTATGCTGCGCCGCACAGTGAGTCCCAGTTCATTTAAATTACCTTAATAAGTTTGGTGACTTCTGATCCACAAGAGAACAGCTGAGAGTGAGAGCGTCCCTCGTGTGTGTGTAAAGGTCACAGTAATAACAATCATCATAAAACTCTCGGAAATGAAGTATTTCCCCATCAGAGTATTTACTATACCTGTTTAATGCAGGCACAGCCGGATGGTTCCACTTTTTAGAAATCGTTCCTTTTATATTTTACTTTTGAAAAATGCAAATGATTATTGTTGCTTATACAGCACCATCTATGAACATGATGTTTTTATAAGGATTTTCTGAACAGCCAAATAGAGGGAAGCCCCTGCCCCAAGGTCCTTACACACTAAATTTTGACAGTGTAGGAGAAAACAGAGGAAGGGGAGGGAAGATGAAAGCAAAGGTAGCTGTGTGCGCCTCAGATTTTATAGTGAAAGCTCCTGGGAGTTACATATTAGAGTTTCAATTGTTTAATAACCTCTTCTTGTAAAGTTAAGGTAAAGTGTGCCTTGAGTTGGTGTGGACTCCTGGCAACCACAAAGCCCTCTGGTTGTCTTTGGTAGAATACAGGAGGGATTTACCATTGCCATCTCCCATGATGTGTGAGATGACGCCTGTCAGTTGCTGCCCGATATAGGTGTTTCCCATAGAAACATACCCAGAAACATACCCAGCAGGGATTCAAACCGGCAACCTCTGGCTTACTAGTCAAGTCATTTCTCCGCTGCGCCATTAGGTTGCTAGACCCTCTCCTTATACTCCCTCCTTATCCACTGACAATGGGCCGGGATGAACGTCTGCAATATGATTCACAATTAGAAAAATTAACCTCAGGTTCAGCAACCTCCGGTTTCATGTTATTTGCGAATGTAGCCACTGTTTAAAATTGCAAGTAAGGTTTTACCGTAAGTCTTCCATTAAGTGTCTGAATGTTATATACAGATAAACATTTCACCAGACTCTTCTCACCAGGATAAACAAGAAAACAAGAGGTGTAATTCAACAGGGGAACATAAAGAAAAGAATTTGATTTCAAAGGAGTTAGTTTTAACTTTGCCCTTTTAAATGGAAAATTATATGTTGAATACAGTGCCACAGTTATCTCCTACTGTGCACAATATTAACTGATTCACGGAAAATCCACACCTTTCTCCAGTTTATTGTGTTGCAACTTGCAAAGGTAACATAAATAATATTTAGTGGAGCTGATTTTAAGAGGATTTCCAGGGTTTTGACTCAGTTGTAGAAAAGATAAATACAGATATTTGACTTGGGCCATGATAAGCCAGGAGAAGGGCTCAACTTGATTTTGGGCCATAGTTTCAGGCTGTATGTAGAGCAGGCATGGCCAATTTTATGGAGTTACTATAGTCTCCAGACAGCTGCCCTGGGGCTAGCCGCCACACAAACCGAATCATGACAGTCAGGCTCCTTAATAAGGCTGGCATCATCTAGCAGTAAGAGCTCTCCAGTGCACCATTATTTACAAATATGTATATAAACTTCATAGACATAGGAAGCTGCCTTATACCAAGTCAGATCATTGGTCCATCTAGTTCAGTATTGACTCTACTGACTGGCCGTGGTTCTCCAGGGTTTCAGGCAGGAGTCTTTCCAACCCCTGCTTAGGATGCCGGGGACTGGCCCTGGAACCAGGCAAAACAGATGATCTTCCACTGAGCTACAGTCCCTCCTGACACGTACAGAGTTCATGCATGTTGCCTACAAAAGCCATGATGGAAATGTAACATTACGATGTGGGATATTTTATTTCTTACCGTTGGAAAATAGCTCTTTTCAAGACTTCTTTAATGTGCAAATATAAAAAAGGTGTTCAAAATAGCAGATTTCCATGTAGAATATCAGCCTCATGTGCTATACAAAAGTGGTTGAATTGTGCTTAACCACTCAACCCAATACAACTCAATGTCACAATTCAGCAAAAAGACTGACAGCAATCAGCCAATCCTGTTACAGTGTCAATCCCATTACAAACCCCCAATGTCTCCTACTTAGAGGGAGGAATGAAACTCCCAACCTCACACTGTGTGGTGAGTTGTGGTGAACTGTGAATGAAGTTCCTATCCACACTCAATAACCAATGAAGTTCATTGCTTACCTCATTTCCACTTTGACATTTATAGATGGGTGAAACTATTATACAGACACGGCCTCCATGATTTTCCATTTCCTCACATCTGCCTCCACAGTCAAGATGAATATCTTTGTATTCACTATTCTGCCTCGGTGTTCTTTAACATGCACTGCCCATGGTTTTGTTCTGTCTTTGTGCTGTATGTCTGCCAGATGTTCTGTATATCTTTTTATCAGGGGTCGACTTGTTTCCCCAATATAATATTGCATGCAATTCCAAGCACACCATTTTCTATATCACCCACTTTGTCTAACACCACCCCTCCTTATTCTCACAAATTTGGCAAGACATTTGGCGGCACAAATTGGGGTCAAAGCATAGCAAACCAGGGTGAACCCTTCACAGGTTATAACTCAAATTAAAAGGGACTGGACCAAGAACACTTTTAAAAACCTCATACCTAGCACTCCTTTAAGAGTCAGTGCCTGGTATATGGCCCTGGGGAGGGCATTCAGGAGCTGCTCACCATAGCTCCTGAATGCCATAGAAGACCCAGTTCTTGACCACTACTTAACTCACTTCATTAGGCAGGTGTACCTAAAGAAAGGCCTCTCCAGATGACCTAAAAGACTGGGCAGGTTTGTAAGGTTTATAAACCACTGCTTTATGGTTCCTGAAAGTCTAGCACTGTGGATTATTGTAGATCTTGGTTCCTGCTGCTCACCAGTATCCATATTTGGTGCCCTGCAGTCTAGCTGACGTTCCCTGAAGGGGTGTGCGAGCTGGCTCAGTTCAAGCTAGGCTCGATGTCGAATTGGCCCATTTCTACAGGCTCAGGGTCAAACTGGACTGGCCTTGGCCGGTCCAAGTTTGAACCGAACCAGGCCCGATTCAAACTGAGCTGGTTTGGAGCTCTACTAGTAAAGGGGAATCCAGTGAGGATTCCCCTTTACCAGTAAAAGGGCAGGGGGACTTTCCTCAACCTAGAGGGGGTGGGAGGGGGGTAATTTAGTGCTTCTGTGCAATCCACAGCTGCTTTGGCGGTGGCAGGAGGGCAGCAGCTGCAAGGGTGACAGCAGCTGCCGCCGGCCTCCCCCAGAGTAGCCAGGGCCCAGTTTGGTACTCTAGACATGCACGGGGGCCCTTGTAGTGATTTCTGCACATGCACAGAGGTCATTTGCATGACCACACAGTGGTCATGCAAATGGCCTCTGTTTACTTCCCTCCTGTCCCCTCTAGGTTTAGAGAAGACCCCCTTCCCCTTTACTGGAAAAGGGGAATCCTCACAGTAGCGCTCTGAGTCAGTTTGAAGCAGCTTGGCAGTCAAACTGGACTGGGTCCGGTTCAATCAGTGCCAAAACCAAGCTGGCCTGGGTCGGTTCGGATTTGAACCCTTTTGGCCTGGCCAGTTCTATGCACATCACTAGTTCCCTCAGCACTGTGTTATTCTTCTGAAGTTTCTGCTCAAAATGAATAAAGGAGGACACTGTTCCTGTAAAGTAACACTCTTGTCATAGGACCAGACCTCTTCTCTTACTAGGAACTAATTAAAATGCCAGTATTTCATCTACAGTTCTTGCAGGACGACTGGCAATTTCATGTTTAACTCAGTGAGCAAGTGAACAGCTTCTCTTTGGAAAACCTCTGGCTCTTTCAGTCAGAGGAGACCCCCCCTACTCTGCAAATATTCTCATTAAAAGATGTGTCATGGTTCACATGCCAGACAGGTGTGGACAGGATCAATTTACAGCAGGGGGCCAAAGAGCAGAAATTGATGGAGAATATGGAAATGCAATACCTTTGAAAATATATGTGCTCTTTCTGATGAAAAGGTGATGCAAAAAAGGGGGTGCGTGGATGAAAGAGGACTTAGTGGTGGTTTCTTCAACATGGAGAGAGATCCTGCCCAGCCTTTGGAATCTGCAAACAGAAATGATATTTTAATCACTCCAATGGAAATTGGGCATCCTGCTGCCAAAATGACAATTTTACATCAGAAAACAGAACTGGAATGGCTCCATTGAAATCAATCAGCCTGCGCCATCTATATGAGTGGAACTAGATATGCTGGGGTTAGGAATTAAAAAAATGAAGATGTACTAGAGGAAAGGACTTTGCAGACATAAAAAAGGCTTTGTACATTTTAGTGAAAAGCACTTCTGGGGGGGAAAGGCTTTGGTTACAAGCTGTGCAGACACCTTAGTCATCTTAAAAAAAAATAAATCGTGCTGCATCAAAATATCTATTTTTTTCTCAAAGGATGGTTTTTTTCCAGCTCTGTTTTTCTTTGCAGCCAAAGAAGTGCCTAGTTGGTCCCAGTCAATAAATGATATTGCCTTAGATCTTTTTGTCTGTTTTCCTTTTCTCAAGCCGCCGCCTTCTCCTCCACCACCCACCCTTCCTTTGAGTCTTTGTCTCTCAGGCCATGGTTTATTCTACCCCCATTCAGTTACCACGCTCCTGGACAATTTACCTTATACTTCTTCTGTTTTCTGGAACTTCTTCCCAATCCTCAGCCTGTCCCTCAAAACTATTGCTGTTCCTACAACCTGTGTGAGGTTTAATTCCAGCCAACCTTTCAGTCCCCTAGAGAATATGGACTGCAAACGTCCTGACAACTTTGTTCCCTGAGAAGTTGCAGTGTTCATGAACTTTCTGTACTATCACACTTGCTTAGCCAATCAGCGACTTCACCACCAGCACAAGTACAATACAATGTATATGGGCCATGATCCTATGAGCCATTGTCCACCCCATTTAGAATAGAGTAAAAAAAAAATCATAGCATGGCCCATGACATGGCAATGGTATTGAAAATAAATTTGTACTTGGATAGTAATGAGTAGCTATTGGCCATGGCCCTGAGCTACATGTTTGCACATTTGTCACAGAGATTCTACACTAATGACTGAATGGAATTTGCACTGACGAGGGAATGCTTGCTCACAGCCAAAAGCAGTGCTGACTAACAATGTCACTGCAGTCCATCACCCTTCAAAGGAGACATGTACGTTAACTGTAAATGCTTCAGAGAACCCTACTAACAGGCGTTGAATCATAAAGGTTGTGTCACTTGGATGATGTACTCATATTGATTCTATGATGGTGGTATAGGAAAAAGCAATCTCTTTTTTCTGTGCTCTTTTTCTGGGCACTGTCAAGACAGAATGAGAAGGAATCAGAGTTTGCAGTGTTATCCTCATCTATGTTATCTTTCCCGACAGTTTTTTCTATGTGGAAGTATAAAATAGCAGTAAGGACTGCAGGGATTTTATATTGGTGGCAAAGTGCTACCTGGTAGAATGGATGTAGAGCATGTGTGTATGTCATCTTGGTATCATTTGTGACCACTATGATAACCTACAGGGTTAGCCTCTGCCCTGTGATTATTATGACATTTCATGTCCTCCTAATGGGCTTCCCAAGAGCATTCTGCGATGCAGTCCATTGACATGTTGGGCCCCAGACAGTGTCAGATATTGTATTTCAGTGTATCGATGTCAACAGGTGTGATGAAACCCAAGAGAGATGTGTGATATGTCAAAATGTGCCATATTAGTCACACTGAGAGGCCTTCTTGGAGGAAATGCACCTCTTTTGGCAGCACTAGCTGCCCAAACAAAGCCATCCATTCTGCAGCAAAGCTGATAAATGACCTCTCAGCATACCTATGGCCATCCAAGGTACATGACTGGTAGAGGCCAACCAGCCATGACCATTCAGAGTGATGTACTTTCCATGTGGAAGTGGAAGGTTAGATTTTGTGCAAGGGGTTAATGGAATATCTTGCTGAGGTTGTCTCTCTTTTCTGGGTGCTGATGGACCATATGGCACACATTCAATAATCCGATAGAAGACCGAAAGCACATATCCATCAGCCGCCCACCATTTTCCATGCTTGAGAGCAGGGGTATGTTCCATCAAGAACTGCATTGCTGTTCTGAGTTTAATCAAGAGAGATTCTGAGAATTACAGGCATTTGTGCTTTAGCAGGATAAAGAATGAAATTTCATACATTAACAAATGAATTTTGTAATGACTACTGAGTCATGGATCCAGTTGCCTAAAGAGTGCAGAGAGAAAAGAAAAAGAATAAATTAAGCTATCTCATATTTTGGATCTTTTTGTACCAGGACTTTACAAGGTTGGTTAAGAAATCAATTTTTTTTTAAACCGCTGACCTTCTGCCACAGAAACTATGTCAACATGTTCCAGGTGAATAATGTATCGGCACACAGAATGTATGTGGGTAGTTCATAAAAATGCTCTATATATCAAGGACTTGGGTATAAACCATGTGGCGTAGGGCTGACATGGCGATTATCATTTTTTATTGAAAACTCCAGTAAGCTGATCTTTGAGGGTCTCCACAAGACTATAAGTTAATGACACAAGGATTACAATTGCTCTGTTGCTTCTGTGAAGCTTTTTAAAAACACATTTATATCCTGACAATTCTGTGGGCTGTAGGCAGCTTAAAAGGAAATATTAATTGACTGACTGCAAAAAAATTAAATAAGCCCAGGTTTTAACAGGCTAAACTATGAACGCCATGACTGCAAAAATATGAAGTCAAAGGAAGGGAAAAACATCTAAAACAGCATGCTAAGCTTGAAAAGTTTCCACTTGCACAAATGAAAGGCCTTAGAGTTCTTTCTAAAGCTCTTTAGTATGAAAAAATTCAGCTTTTCCTCAAAAGGAAGTTCCATAAAGATTGGGCCATGACTGAAAATGGAACTACCTGTTATGAGATATGGAACTACACACATCAGGTCTGTGCACACCCAAAAATATCAGATCGGAAACAAAGTTCAGAGAACAATACAACAATAATTGTGGCTGTTGTTACTTATCCATCATGGCGGGGAGTGGGGGGAGAGAATTGCTTGAACTGCAGAAAGTTGCTGTGGATGCCATTTTGGTTTTTTGGACAGCATTTTCTCTTTGATTTTCCAATAATTTTAATGATAATTTTTAGAATATTTCCAGAGGGGATTCAAATAATTATCTGATCTCGGCTTCCCTAGACCAGATCAGAATTATACCCAATATATATGCTATCATTGATATTGGACCTGATACTATCAATATTGCTCCCAATATCTCTATCAGATATATCCGACTACACAGGCCTACTACACATGATGGGACTGCTGCCCATAATGGCATGCTGAGGTCTTCCCTCCCCTTCCACAGTGTTTCCTAAAACCTATATCTCTTATTATTATTTATTTACACAGTCAGACAGGTGTTATTGACTGGTTCATTTTATCCAGACATCGAATCCTTCCCAAGGACCTGGGATGGCTGAATTTTATTGTCAATGTTGTTGCTGTTGTTATAGATATCGTCGCAGAATATAGGCTGTTCCCAGTAAAGCTGCTTTTTGTAATTGGCTGATGGTGATTTCTGTGGCCCCTATGGTGTTGAGGTGCTCTTCAAGGTCTTTTGGAACTGCACCCAGGGTGCCAATTACCACTGGGATTATTTTGGTCTTTTTCTGCCACAGCCTTTAAATTTCAATTAGTAGATCTTTGTATTTTGTGATTTTTTCTATTTCTTTTCCTTCTATTCTGCTATCCCCTGGTATTGCTGTGTTGATTATTTTAACTTGTTTTTCTTTCTTCTCGACTACAGTTATATCTCGTGTATTGTGTGGCAGATGTAAGTCTGTAGTATGAAGTCCCATAATATTTTTGCATCTTCATTTTCTTCAACTTTTTCAATTTTATCGTCCCACCAATCTTTGGCTACAGGTAGCTTGTATTTTTTTGCAGATGTTCCAGTGTATCATCCCTGCTACCTTTTCATGCCTTTGTTTGTAGTCAGTCTGTGCGATCTTTTTAAAACAGCTGATGAGCTGGTCCACTGTTTCATCTGCTTCTTTACAAAGGCGGCACTTGCTGTTTGTTGTGGATTTTTTGACTTTGGCTCTTATTGCATTTGTTCTTAGTGCCCGTTCTTGTGCAGCCAGTATTAAACCCTCTGTTTCTTTCTTCAAGTTGCCATTCTTAAGCCATTGCCAGGTCTTGGTGATGTCTGATTTCCCACTTATATTGTGCAAATATTGACCCTGCTGGGGCTTATTTCTCCATTTTTCTGCTTGGTTCTTGACTTGTTCTTTCTTGTAGGCCTGCTTTGTTTCATTGGTGTGGAATAGTTTCTCTTTATTGACCATTTGAAGTGCATCTTCTTCACTGTCCTTGATATATTCTTCAAGGCCACTTTTCTCCTCCTCTACTGTTTGATGGACTTGCAGCATTCCTCTTCCACCTGAGCTGCGAGGGAGGTATAGCCTATCTACATCACTGTGGGGTGCAGAGCATGATTGATGGCCATTATTTTCCTGGTCTTACGATCAAGCGTCTCTAGCTCTGCCTGGGTCCAGTCTATTATTCCTGCAGTGTATCTGATAACAGGTATAGCCCAGGTGTTTATGGCTTGTATGGTGTTCCCATCATTGAGTTTGGACTTGAGGATTTTTCTAACTCCCCTGATGTATTCACTTCCAATTTTTCTTTTAACTTCAGTGTGTGCAATGTTATCAGCCTGGAGAATGCCCAGGTATTTGTAATGTTCTTTCTCTTCCAGGTTCTTGATGTTGCTTCCATTGGGCAGTTCTATTCCATCTGTTTTTGTTATTTTCCCTCTGTTCATTATTAATGCAGCACACTTGTCTAGTCCAAACTCCATTGCTATATCATCACTGTATACACGGACAGTGTTTAGCAGTGATTCGATTTCTGACTGGGACTTTCCATACAGCTTCAGATCGTCCATGTACAGCAGATGGTTGATTTTACTTGATGTTTTAGATGTCTGGTATCCGAGGCCTGTTTTGTTGAGTATTTGTGAAAGTGGGGTCATGGTGATTACAAACAACAGAGGGGATAGTGATAGTTGTGGTTTGTTTTGTTTGTGAGATAGTGTTGTGGTGAGAAATGTACAGTGGCAGTTCTTTGCGTGCATGTGTGTATGTGTATTATTTCTTGGTGACTGCTGTGATGAGCTGCATGTTTGGCCTTGAGACTAACTTTGCTTCGCTCACTGTTCTGGCCTGCTTTGCAATAAGCCTTGTAAGGTGTATTCAGTCAAAATGTGGCTGAAGCTGCTCCAACTGAGCTTATGGCTATGCTTGCTGCTAAGGGTGCTGCTGTGGCAGCTGTTACAATGCTAGGAACATAAGGAGTCATAATTGTGTGTGAGAGAGCAACTTGTGTCAATGATGTTACTACAGCTCAGGCACAATGGCTGACAGTGGATTCAGAGTTAATGATTCTTTTGGGGCAATTTTTGGACTGTGTTTGAAATGTGTGTTCTGTGTTGGGAGGGACAGATTCCCCTTTACTGTATGCTTCTACAGAGTTTTTCAAGGCAGAGTTGCAAAATGCATTGCAAATTGCAATGCAAAACTTGGATCCTATGGTGGGTTGGGGGAAAGGATTAAAATTTGTTTAAAACTACCTGCTTGCCCATTTCTTTTGTAGGTTGGGTGGTAGGTAGCACCCACCATGCCCTATCAACCAAACCACTTTGGTTGGAACTATACATGGGGAACAATGGGGTGTTTCAGGTTTCCCCATTGTTTCCTGTGGCCGAAACACCCAAAACATTCCAAGTTTTGTTTCATCGAAACAACCGGTTTGACCGCTGTTTCGATGAAACGTTTTGGCCATCTGCATTTTGTTTTGAGCTCAAAACAAAATGCAAAATCCATTTCATGCACATCTCTACTGTGTAATGCAGAAATGTGCCCTTTCATAAAGCATTATGTGTTGGTCCAATTAAAAACACTTCCTTAACTTTTGTCGTATCTCAGACTCTCATTGATGATATTTTGTAGGTGGCTTTTGTGTGTCTTTTGCAGTTTCTAATTTGTTTGATTTCATACCAAAGTAGAAACATATCAATGCGTCTTTCTCTAGGTACCAGGTGCACATCGGCAGTAAATAATAGTGTTCTCAAAATGTTGTCTTGACTGTTCTTCTTCTTTTAAGTGAAAAGGTTTCAAATCCATCTGGTGCCAATTTAATTTGCTAGGGAGATAGTCCCTCAGGCGCTGTGGGCAGTTAAATAGTGGCCTACTTGAAGAGTGGATTGGTACCCCAGAACCTGACAATGGAGACAATTCTGTGGATGCAGATTTGACATGTCAAGAAGCACAGAAGAATAATTGCCTGCAAAATCACATTCCTCTCTTATCCCCTGATACAACAGGTGAAAGTGCTGCAAACACAAGAAAAGATGTGCTTAATGAAAAAGCTGTGTGCTTGCAGTTTACAAAATGTTTCAGGTCTTTTTTTATTTTTAAAAATCAATGCTCATGACATCTTTTCGTTTAATTTTGTTCTGTATTGCTAAGGGACCAAATTGAGGGGGGAAATGCAGTTATAGATAGAACAGTTTCCTCTACTAAAATAAAACAACTTCCTATTTGCTTTAATATATTTTTGTGAACATATTTTTTCTGGTGTGGTCTCACTGGTGAGGAGTCTGGTAGGCTGATTTAGATAACTGTTGCCCTTTTGAAGCACCATGTCTGAAGCAATTTTTTGATGCAAGTTTACCACAATGGCTGGCTCAGAAGCACCACCATGGTTGGTTGTGATGACTCCTAGCATTGAGGTTTTGCAGAAGGGGAGGAATTGGAATCTGTTGGAATCTCCTTTTCACCGTTTGGTATAAACCTCAGTTTCCTGTTTCATCCAAACTCAGGGAACTGTAGTTTGTTCAAACTACAGTTATTTAACAAGCTAGGATTTCCAACAGTGATCTCATCCTGGTTTGATATTCAGCTTATTAATTAACAGTGGGTTGTACAAATCACGGCTCACTGGGCAAAGAGGCACCTTTTAAAAATGGAGATTCTCTTTACTTAGCAGGGGTAGAGCAACTGGTCCTATCCACCCCCAGCAGAGTACTTCCTGTGACCTTTGGGAACAGGGAGCCATCTTGATTGTGTATTTATTGTTTATGTAAACTGCTTTGGAAACTTTTGTTGAAAAGCGGTATATAAATAATTGTTGTTGCTTGTGTGGGGCCCAGGACAAAAATAGTTTGCAGGGCTCACCATGATTAATCAAGGAAGCAATCCTCATGATCGTGTGAGGAGGCAACCCCCTTCTGTGGGGAGAAAGCCCGAAAGTGCTTACCTCCCCACAGACGATTGCAACCAGGCCTCTGCATGGGCAGACTGGTGGCACAGATGAGTGGTGGCTCTCCTGCCATCCGCCCGCAGCTTGCCCAGCAGCTCCAGGGGTCAGGTGAAGGGAAGCACTGTTGAGTGGCACCCCTCCCAGGCCCAGTAATGCACCGTGCAAGTGCACAGTGCATCTCTGGGAGCCCCCCTCTCTCCCCCAAGTGTGTCTACTTTGGCTGCAAGCAGCCGCCGCAGACACACAATCATTTATTTATTGTATTTATTTATCATCCATTCGATTCCTATACCGCCCTTCCAAAAATGGCTCAGGGCAGTTTAAACAAAGAAACAATAAATAAATAAGATGGCTCCCTGTCCCCAAAGGGCTCACAATCTAAAAAGAAACATAAGATAGACACCGGCAACAGCCACTGGAGGTCCTGTGCTGGGGGTGGAGAGGGCCAGTTACTCTCCCCCTGCTCAATAAAGAGCATCACCATGTTAAAAGGTGCTCCTTTGCCAAGTTAGCAGGGGTTAATCAATTTACTCAGGTTAAATGGCAGGCTCCAAAAGCAGGCTTGCTGCCCAGTCGCTGGTGAGAGGAGCCGTGTGTCTCCCGGCGGTTCCCACGAGCAGCAGGAACTGGGCAGGACTCCCTTGGCCCAGTTCCTGCTGGTAGTGAATAGCTTTGCGGTTTCTCTAGCCCTGATGGACCTAGAAGAGTCTGTGCTGCAGAACAGACGGGGCATAAGCACGGTGCCCTGGACCACCTCCTCTGGGCCCCCCTTTCAGACAGCCCTGCTCCCCTGCTCTCAGGGAAAAATATATCAGTGGGAAGATTATTGATTTTATTACATTGCATCCCATACTGGAGCTCAAATCAGTGCACATAGGCTTCCCAGGCAGTGACTGGTCAGACTGGTATATGCTTAGCTTCAGGTGTCTTCAGACCAGCTCTTGGGACCACAAAGGAAATATGCATGTTTTAAAAATACAATGGAAAAGAACCTCAATGAAGCAAAGGAAAACAAACACACACCTAAATGGTCTAATGGAAGTAGGGCAGGAGCTCAAGTCTCTGTAGGAAAGTCCCATTTATCACAGCCCACAGTGAGAGTTTAATGTAATTTATTTCCCCTCACTGTAACAGAATGTGTTAAGGAGGAGAGTTACTTGGACTTGGGAATCCAGTTTAATGCACATGAAAGGTGTCAAAGCATCCTGTTAGAAGTTCTAATATCTGAAGTGTATATTTCCAGAGGGGATTTTATTTTATTTTAAAAAATGCATACTGTTTTTGGAACTTCCAGCTTTCCAATTCGCCACAAATTAACAATAGCTTCAGTAACTGCCTGGCATCATAGACTGCAGCCAGCTTCTACCTCCAGAAAATGATTTATTAACCGGAGTTCAGCTGCTTTGTGCTTTTGTTGCGGTTGACAAAAGGCATGTTTAAGCATGTTAAATTGGCTTAATGCAGTAGACAGAAATGATGGCCAAGAGGAGCAGAACTTCCTGCCAACGCAAACTACTTCTTTGTGTTGTGTCTAAGGAATAGTTAATCTGACCCAAAAGAAAAGAAACATATGCTCCACTAGATAAGGTGCTAGAGATGGAAGAATCTGTCTGTTGTGTAGTATTTGTTGGTATGAGAGTGAGGGGGGGGAAGTAGGTTTTTTTATTTTTTTAAAAAACCCACTTGAATGGGGTGGGGTGGGCAGGAAACTTCCGAGCCGTCAGGGTCCCAAAAGAAAGCAGAAGCAGAAGGCAAAGGCATCACAGCAGGGGAAAGTGAATGGAGGAATGATGGGGAATGTGGCTGGTCTTGTGGTAGCAACATGACCTGTCCCCTTAGCTAAGCAGGCTCCACCCTGGTTGCATATGAATGGGAGACTTGATGTATGAGCACTGTAAGGTTTTACCCATAGAGGATGGAGCCGCTCTGAGAAGAGCAGAAGCTTCCAAGTTCCCTCCCTGGCATCTCCAAGATAGGGCTGAAAGGGACTCCTGCCTGCAACCTTGGAGAAGCCACCCGCTGCCAGTCTGTGTAGACAATATTGAGCTAGATAGACCAATGGTCTGATTCAATATAAGACAGCTTCCTGTGTTCCTATCATTTTAACAACAGTGTGATATGCAGGGGAGTTCTAGGTTTCAGTTGAACATTAGGAGAGACTTTGTAATGGAAGGAGCAGTTCAATAACAGACTCAACTATTTTGTGGCAGGGAGGCTTTCCTTTACTGGAGGTCATGAAGCAGAGGCCGGGCGGCCGTCGGCTGAGGATGCTTTAGCTCTGGCTTTCTTGCACAGAGCTGGAGACTGATGGCCTACAAAGTCTTCCTCCATCTCCCTGCAAGACCTAAGCAGGATCAAACCCAGACTCTTATTTCTAAAAGTAATTGTTATTAAAATGAGCACTGGATATAGGGGATTGCTAAGAAGATTCCAGTCTGTGAAAGTAAAACATCCAGCTGCAAGTCAATTAGACAAAGCATTTGGGAACGAAGAGAACACAATAAGGCTATTCACATGAGCAGCTCCTGCACAGCCTTACCCTCCTTTTAACCCGGACTTTAGCCAGAGTTCAGGGCACAAGTGCGCCTTTAACCTTGGCACCGGGTTTGTGTGTATGCTCAGGTGCCTGACTCACGTCACGCAGTGCATTGTGAGATATTTGGAAGCTGGGATGCATTGTCTCGGCTTCCAGAGATCCACACTGCTTCAAGCAGCCCGGATCATGTGGGAGCACGATCCATGCTTCCCACCATCGAGGAAGGGTCATCTGTGGGGAAGGTAAGTCTGGCTCAGCCTTCCCCACCAGCCACCCAGTGGTGGTGTGCATAGTGTGTTGCTGAAAATGGTTTGCCGTTTTGTTGTCCCCTCCCCTCATATCTATAGGTCATCAATAATTTACAGGAGGATATTAAAGGGATTGACAAAAACCATTAAAACAAAAAAGAGCAGAATCTTGTGATCAACACAATGAAATCTGTTGATACCAGCAGTAAACCATCAACTTGCATTAGTCCCTGAGCAGGAGATAGCCCGAGGCAAAGTTCAACTGTAATGTTTCTGTGATGTTTTTTAAAACAGATTTTTCTCCCCTTTCCCCATTCACTTGTTTTCTATGGGAAATTCCATTTTGGTACATCTTTGGCAGCTGTAGCTAGGCTGTAAGCAAAATCGCATATTGAATTAAAAAAATATAATAGTGCCTTGAAGACAGATACATGTGGATAGACTCACTGACAAGCAGATGTCACCAAAAATGCCTCATTCGGGAACTGGCATCAGCAGCTAAAGCTGCTCAGAGCCAATTGATAGGTGAAGAATCTGGAGGATGAGGACTGCTTGCTTATCAGTATGAGGCTGCACAGGGCGGACAATTCAGGGCTGACTATTCAGGAATAGAGGAGTTAACTGTGGCTTATTATTGACTCCATATATTAGCCTAAATGCAGCACAGCAAGGTTGAAAAAAAAAAATCAGCACTTGAAGAGGGGAGAGTCAGCTTGTTGCCTTTCATGCTATGGAACAACAGCCTGTAAACTACCAAAATATGAATCCCTATCTTGGCAGTATTTCTATTTTAAAAGGAAACCAATGGTTAAGAGCATATTACTTTTGGATATTGGATTATATTCTGTTCTAGATGGTGGACATTCTCCTCCTGCATTTGTAGATGCTCACGATTGCACAGTTAATGCTGATGTGCAAACCAATCATGATGCAGTCCATAGAATCGCAGTGTGTTAGAAATGGGAGGGTTATCTTGAGGTCTTCTAGTCCAAGCCCCTACTCAGTGCAGGTGATTTTTGTTCAATTGATGTCAATACCATGTTGTTGTTGTTGCTACTACTGCTACACTTTTATCATTTTTAGTATGTAAAGCACTGTACAGAACTGAGAATACTTGGAATAACTGAACCATAGAATTTTAGAGCTGGGAGGGGCTTTGGGAGTTTTCTCATCCAATCTGCTGCTTGGTGGAGGAGTCTAGTCCTTGATCCAAGACAGCTTTTGAATGGGACTTTAGTTACCCTAACCTAACCCTAACAAACAACCATCAGCAAGAGCACTGAGAGCAGTTTGCACTTGCCTCTCTGTCCATGATGAGCCCTTTCTCGTGATCCATGAGAAGGGCTTGAAGGGACAAGAGGAGGAAGTCTCAAAAAGCTTACCTCCTCTGCAGACAATCCTCTCCTTGTTGCTGGGTGGATCACCCACCCAGATGATTGCTTGACAGCAGCAGGTCGGTTTGGGGGCCAGGAGGCCCCAGAATTCCCATAATGCATCATGGAGGTGCGCTGTGCATTATGGGGAGTACTGTCATGCTGGCTGGTGTGTGATGCTGTGCAGAGCCGCACTGCATCATTTAGCCTGGATGACGCAGTGGGGAAATGACTTGATTATCAAGCCAGAGGTTGCCGGTTCGAATCTCCGCTGGTATGTTTCCCATAGTCTGGGGGAAACCCTATATTGGGCAGCAGCAATATAGGAAGATGCTGAAAGGCATCATCTCATACTGCGTGGGAGGAGGCAATGGTAAACCCCTCCTGTATTCTACCAAAGGGCTCTGTGATCACCAGGAGTCGAAACCGACTTGATGGCACACTTTACCTTTACCTAATGGTGCGCTTGTGCCCTAACCCAGGCTAACAGCCAGGGCTCCCTTGTGGGTTTGCCGCCGTGGCACCGCTGGGAGCTGCATGGTTCCCAGGTGGATCTCACATGTAGGCAAAACTGGGCTGGGCTTCCCTAGCCTGGTTTTGCCTGTGTGTGAAAACAACCTCATTATCTATTTCATTAAACTATTAAGATTCCCGATTGCTTCCACTGCCCTGACCTTGGATACCACAACTCTTTCCCTTGGATTCTACAGTCTGCTTCATGCAGTGGCCAGCCAGGTGCATCTGAGAAGCCCGCAAGTGGGGGAAAGAGGACAACCACCTCCCTCCTATTGTTGTTCCCTAGTACCTGGTTTTCGGAGGCATGCCGCCTCTAATATAGCTGATAAGTCTAATAGCCACTGATAGCCATATCCTCCATGAATTTGTGTAAAAGTAAAGTGTGTCATTGAGTTGATGACTCCTGGCAACCACAGAGCCCTGTGGTTGTCTTTGGTAGAATACAGAAAGGGTTTACCATTGCCTCCTCCCACGCAGTATGAGATGAAGCCTTTCAGTATCTTTCTATATCTCTGCTGCCCGATATGCTGTGGGTGTTGTTTCCCATAGTCTGGGGTACATACCAGTGGGGATTCGAACCGGCAACCTCTGGCTTGCTAGTCAAGTCATTTCCCTGCTGTGCCATTAGGTGGCTATGAATTTGTGTTGTCCCTTTTAAAAACTGCCTAGATTGGTGGCTATCACCGCATCTAGTGGCAGAGAAGTCCATTGAATGTCGCGGTCTTTCACACAATCAAAAGTTGTGTGCTCCCAATTTTTGGTTGTGTGGCAGTAAGGTAGGAGGAAAACCTGGGTAGAAGTGATTGTGTAGAAGCCAGGTAGGAGGAAAAGCTACCCAGGTTTTTCCCTTACCTTGCTTCCACACAGTCACTTTGTGAAGACATGGCGGGCGTTGGGGCACCCGATCTGATGATGGAGCTCTGTGTGCCTTACCCCTCCACCGCTGACGAGGGGATGTCCTACCTGTCCAATTCCCTCTTCTGATCCATGGAGCAGGAGGACCCTTAAACGATGAGATCTCGGGGAGGTCTGGCGAACTCTCGTGAGATCTCAAAACGGGATTTTGAAGCCAACCAAGATCTTGTGAGACCTGCACGGGATGTCAGGGACTATTTAATGAGGTGCTGGCTGATGATGAAGGGCCTGCCCACAGTGAGAGCTCAAACTGGCAAGAGCCCTGGGACCCGGGAGAGGGGTAACGAGTGGTAAAGACCAATAGGCCTGTGAAGTGAACAGGCCACAGGCAATGGGGTTTCCTCCTTTGGACCCCTCTGCCACCTTTCTGAGGCCCACCTTCTGGGAGATCGCACCACAGAAGAGCCTGACATGGAGGCTAAAGAAAGGCCCATGACGAGAACTTCACACACTTCTACACAGGTTTTCCTCCTACCTTACTGCCACACAACCGAAAATTGGGAGCAAACAGAGCTCTCAAACCTGGTTAGAACACAGTGTTTGTGTGAATGACTTTGTTGTAGAAATTCCAGCCTGAAGCCCTGGAAAGCCACTGCCATGGACCAATAGTCTCAGTCAGTGGACAGCATCTCCCTATCTTCTTAGGCTTTTTGTGGCACGGAGATAAGCATTATCACCTTCCAGTGACTCCAGACTGAACTGCTATGAAAGACACAGGAGCAGAGGATGGTTGAAAAGCAAGTGATCCCAACTGTAGTCTTTCCATGGCTCTCCATCTGCCCCTCAGTATCTCCTGAGAACAAAAACACTTCTCAAGAGGAAGAAATTCCCATAGGAAAACAGTGACACCATATTCTGCTGTACTTTGACACTCACCCTAGGGATGAAATCTCAAAAAGACCCAGGCCTCGGCGATCCTGTAAGAGTAACATATGGTTAGCTAAATGTTTTGGTTAATCTGATACCCTTTTAATAAATCATCTTGTATCCCATTTAGATTCACTTTCATGCCTTCTTGAGTGGTTGAAAGGAGGAGTCGCAGACTGCTTTTATTTCAGAGATCAGTGGGGCAGGTTTGGATATCAAGAGTTTGGCATTTCTTTGTTCCAGCGACAAAGTTTCAGCAAGAAATTGCTAATATAACAAGAAGACCGTTTGCTCACTTGATAGCCTTCAGGTCTTATCTTTGTTCAGAGCTCTTTTTTGGAGGGGGGATATTGCAGGGAGTAGCTGCCATTTCTTTACTTGATTGTTTGCTCTTCCAGGCAGTGGAGGCTTCTGGGCAAGAATAGATATTTTTCCTCATCAAAACGGCCTTTTTCTTTGGCTTGTGTGTTTTCCCCCCTCAGCTCCCCAGCTGGCATGCCTGGCATTGCGACATGGTATGTCAGGTTGCATCAGTCACATTGTTCTACATGACATCACAGATCAGGAGGCGATGCGACTGATGAAAGGTGATCGTGTCACCTCACAAGATGAGGCCTCAGCTGGGGAATTCAGAACAACATTCTCAGAGCCACTGTTAAAGAGGACACAGATTGGGGGAAGGAGACCGTCTTCTCTGTCTCTCCACCCCATGTCAAATCACCCTTTTTATTTTTCACTTTGGAGAATGTTGTCAGTTCTTCCTGTCCAAATTAGATTTGGTTCAAGTGATTTGGTTCAACCCTTCGCCAACAGATTTGGGGGCTTGTAGCAAGGGGTGGTGTATTGTTGTCCTCCCCTATGGCAGGGATTTATCCCTGGGCAAATGCAGTCATGCTGATGTGGTGCACCTCAGAATTGTGTTGCAGCTGCTGGATTGTGTGCTTTCCTTTACAGTTGGGCAAACAAGTTCAGCAAGCAAGCCAGCCATCTCCCCAATACCGCCTGGAGCTTGACAAGGTGAATTGCTGCTGCTAATTTAACAAAGTGCAGCACTTGTATTGGGCCAACTTCAGAAAGAAAAACTGTTCAGAACTGGATTTGGCAGCAGAAGAGGGGAAGCCTTGACAGCCGATGTCCATCGGCCTCCTCACAAGGCTTCTGACCAGAAGACTACAGCTCTCGTCATCCAAGGCCAACGTGGCAGAGGATCATGGGAGTTGTAGTCCAACAACATCTGGGGACCCAAGTTTGAGAATCGCTGCCCTAACTGTAGAGGAGATCTACAGTGAGTTCAAGCCAGCATACAGACACTATGAACTAGAATCTTCCTGCTTGCAGATTGGGTGGTTCCAGACAGCTAATCCATTGCTATTGCTTGCTATATATCTCTTAAATCTGCTGTTGCATCTGCTGCATATCCACAATCTGGGTGATCTGCTGAGGACCAGGCTGCCCTTGTACTTCTTGACTGTTTACTGTTTATGGTATAGCAGCCTCTTGGTCAGTTGTCTGCTCTGTCCATCCATGATTTTCAACCTGCTGCTGCTAGTACTACTTACCTCAGGAATGGTGGCATTGACTTGGCCTCTGTCTGAGCTGCATTGTGTTCTGCTTCCTCTGCTTTCAACCAGGGGCTGCAGCTCACTGGCTCTTTGCATGTAGAAGGTCCCAAGGTCTATCCCTGGTACAGAAGAATCTTGTTATGCTATTCGCAGTTCTGCGTATCCGTGGGGTGTTGAATAGACACCCATTTCCAGTATCTGTGGATACAATATGGTTAAAACCCATGGATCTGCGGTTGCTAGAGGGCAACTGTGGAGGTCGCTTCCACACACCATTTTGTCTAAAGGAGCCATTTTATGGCTTATTTCTGTTAAAAAAAATCTGATTTCCCCCCACAATCTGTTGTGGTTTTTGGAGGCATTCCATCCTTTGGGGGGCATTGCTGGGCACATGGGGCACCCACAGAATATGCCACAGTAGGGAGTTTTTGCCATTCTGGGCCACTTTGGGTCATTTTTTCCCCCTTTCCCCCTCCATCCTGGAACCTACCTCCCCACCCTTTCCCCATAGCTGTAATGCCCCTTTTCTCACGTCTTCGTTACTTGTGGTAGTAGGTGAGGAATAGAACCCCTGCGAGTAACAAGGTTCTCCGGTTTCTCCAAGTACACAGTTAGCTGCCTTCTCCTGAGTTGGGCCATTGGGTCATCAAGCTTATACTATTGAGACTGATCAGCAGCAACTCTCCAGGATTTGAGATCGGGGTCTTTCCCAGCCCTACCTGGAGAGACTGGGGACTAAATCTAGGCGCTTTTGAATGCAAAGCAGATGCCTCACTAGAGCCACACCCTTCCTCAAGTAGGGCTGGGAAAGGCCCTGGAAAGCAGGGTCTTTGGAAAGCAGCATCTAGGGTTTGAAAGCAGTTGCCAGTCAGTAGAAGCAATATCGAGGTAGATGGACCAATGGTGTCTGACTCGGCATAAGGCAGCTTCCTGTGTTCAGATGCCGATAGGCTCTCTAGGAATTCAGATCTGGCCCATTCAGCATGCAGAACTGGGTTACTGACATGAACAATGCAAATCCTGAACATCCTTCACTTCCCCCTTCTGTGTGATTCTGTAATTACAGAATGGAAGCTGGTTTGGCATCCGAGATCCAGACCACTCCAGGCGTCTAAAAACATGCCTGTGGTGCTGCTCAGCAGGACTCTTCTGCTACAGATGGCAGCATTACTTGCATTATTCCCAATGTGAGTGGCATCGCACTGCAAGAGTACCTAGTAGCCGAAGAGTCCTTTGGGCAGCACTGTGTGTATGGTTTCTGGAGATGCCTTCAGCAGTGTTGGCAGTTCTGAGCTGCTCATGTTAAGCTGTGCAGCATATCAGCCACTGTGCTCTGCTACAACTGCATAGCAGTGGAAGGGAAGGAGGTCTGGGGCTTTGATGTGGACATGGCATAATCCATTCTGATATGACATTTTTGTCACAAATGGGAATCACAGAGGAACGTCTATAAACAAGGATGACTAGCAAGTGGACTAATCTATACTAAGCAACACTGATTATAGTGGCTGACAACATACCATGCAAGGGTTTGAAAGTCATTGTGCAAGAGTAAGTCAATAGGAAAAATCGGCTTACTCTTGTGTAACCTCGTGTGCACAATCTTTGCATATGTGCAGCAATGTTACTGGACTAGTGAACCCTCCTCGTCAGCCAACGATTTTTCCTCCCCATACAAGAAATACATTGGAAATTGTAACAGAGGCAATGTTGGGATCAATGAAGTGACTGGAGAGGAGAGCTGGTCTTGTGGTAGTATCTTGTGGTAGTATCTTGTGGTAGTAAGCATGATGTGTCCTCTTAGCTAAGCAGGGACTGCCCTGGTTCCATATGAATGGGAGATGTATTGTGTGAGCACTGTAAGATATTCCCCTTGAGGGTGGAGCTGCTCTGGGAAGAGCAGAAGGTTTCAAGTTCCCTCCCTGGCATCTCCAAGACAGGGCTGAGAGAGATTCCTGCCTGCAACCCTGGAGAAGCCGCTGCCAGTCTGTGAAGACAATACTGAACTAGATAGAACAATGGTCTGACTCAGTATGTGGCAGCTTCCTATGTTCCTATGTTACAAACAAATCAGTTTAAAGCAGAAACTGAAGTCTCCGTGTCCTTGAATTAGGATCTTTATTTCATTCGAATCTTGCCTTTCCCGTCAGCAAGTTCATGGTGCTGCATTTAGATTTATCCCGCCCCCCCCCCCCCCCCATCATCACAACAGCATAAGAGAAGTTAGAGTGAATCACCGGTCCAAGGTCACTCAGCGAGCTGCACGGCTGAGAGCGGATTTGGGGACCAATTTCCTTCTGGGCTGAGTTCAGCACGAGCTGCCGCAGCCACACCACCCGGGCTCGTCTCAGTGTTGCCCGAGGATGACAGCACTCAATTAGCTTGCCGGCTTACTGCAAAGTCCTGTTGTTAACACCCTGACACAGCATTGAGCAGACTTGCTTTACGGTGTACAAAGCAAAAGCCGGCAAGACGCCCCCGCCCCTCGCGCCCGCCCATCACTTCATCATTTCCCCATCAGCAGCAGCATCATGGTGTACTGTACTCCATTACGGCGTCAGTTGCCGCCTCTCAGCAGTTTGCCTGCCAGGAATCCACTAAATGCTTCTCCTCCTTTTACCAAATCGCAGGCTTCACGGGATAAGCCAGCAAGATATTCCTCTCCGAGTTCCTTGCATCCCCCACCCGCCCGGCCCTTCTCCTGTAACGTTTTTATCATCATCATCATCATCATCATCATCATCATCGTGTGCCTGAGTCTGAACGATGTCTGCTTTGCAGCCTCTTCCTCCGAGGATTCCCTGGAGAGCAGCCTCAAAGGATGGGATTGCACTTCATCCCTGCTTTGCTCGCGATTTGCTAAGGGTCAGCCCTCACGGGGAAGAGGAATCCTTTAACCCCTTCTAATGCCCTTCCAGGAGGACCAGGGCTCCAGGGGTGGGATTCTGGCATCACCCGGCAGCATCCTTCCCCATCTCAGGCCAGGGCTTCTGTTTTTCTGCTCGGCTGCCTCCGCCGCCTTCCTACTGCCCCTGGGGGGATTGCCCTCTTATTACCACAATTACAATCTGTACACATTTCATTAAACTAATATTGCTTCGCACAGGCTTTCTCCGCCGAAGTGCACAGCTGGAGGCCCATTCCTTTTCCTCAGCTTAAACACTTTGACAGGTTAAGAAAGCTATTATGGCTGAATAACAGGTGTTGCAAAACAATGTGCATTTGATGTTTAAATGAGAGCGCTTCTTTATTGACTGCCTTTATTGCAGCAAAGTCTCTCCTTTTTCAAGATGACTGGCTTTTTATTGGTTTTACTGCTTTTTAAAGTGTATTCTGTTGGTTCGGAATGGGTCCGGAGTGACTCTCTGCCGTTATTTGTTAGTCCTGATGGCTTTTTTTATTTGCACTTTTCTGTCTTCCGAGCCAGGTGAGGTTTACCGCTGTCAGAAGAAGAGTTTATTTCACCTTGGACTTGCGCCGACACAAAGCATTTCCTGTTCGTGCACCACTCCCGGATGGGTAGTCAATGATGCCAGCCCCATTAGTTTGCTGCTGCTGATTATTTCTAACCAGATTTGATTCACTTCCAAGCTCCCTAGAGTGACTGGTGTCTGCATGCGTAGATTTATAGAGAGTGCTGTGCTGAAGGTGTCCTAAGCCATGTGATCCAAGCCACCACAGTGCAAGAAGGAGGCAGACAATCTGGAAAGCGAGGAAAGCTAGAGGGATGAGTGATAAAAGGTGCAGCAGAGGAATCAGACGGAACAGCCTGTTCTAGCTTCATGAAAAGGGAATTAAGAGAGAAAACCTTCAGTGCTTTCAGATTTTCAGCTGGAGGAATATCTATTCCCTTGCTAAATGAGCAAAGAGGCACCTTTTAAAGTCGCGGTTCTCTTATATTTAGCAGGGGGAGAGCAATTTGCCCTATCCAACCCCAGCACAGCATCCCTCCAGTGGCTGTTTCTGGTGTCAACCTTGTTTTTCTTTTTAGATTGTGAGCCCTTTGGGGACAGGGGACCATCTTATTTATTTATGGTTTCTTTTTCTATGTAAACCGCTTTGAGAACTTTGATTGAAGAACAGTATATATAAATTTGTAGTAGTAGTAGCAGGAACATAGGACATTGCCTTATCCCAAGTCATACCATTGGTCCATCTAGCTCAGTATTGTCTACACTGACTGGCAGCAGCTCTCCAAGGTTTCAGGCAGGAGTCTTTCCCAGTCTGGCCTGGAGATGCTGCCAGGGAGTGAACCTGGGGCCTTCTGCATGCCAGCTGATGCTGTATTGTTGAGCTACCGCCTCATCTCCTAAGGGAAATATCTTACAGCAGGCAGTGCTCATATGTAGCCTCACATCCAAATGCAAACCAAATCTTGTTTAGCAAAGGGGGTAATTCATGCTTGCTATATCAAGACTGGCTACACTTTATTATTATTATTTCTCGTTTACACAGTCAGACAGGTGTTATTGACTGGTTTGTTTTATCCAGACATCAAGTCCTTCCCAAGGACCTGGGATGCCAGAATTTTATTGTCAATTGTTATAGATATCGTCGCAGAATATAGGCTGTTCCCAGTAAAGCTGCTTTTTGTAATTGGCTGATGGTGATTTCTGTGGCCCCTATGTTGTATTATTATTATTATTATTATTATTATTATTATTATTATTATTAATTCGAGTTCTATACCGCCCTTCCAAAAATGGCTCAGGGTGGTTACATCTCAGCCATATTTCAAAGAAAGATACTGAAACGTGATTGGTTTTATGGGGACATTATTTGTGAAAGGCCCATCATCATTATAAGTGGGCAGGTGTAGGGAGAGGGGACCATGTGTGTATGTGCTTGGAAGACACAGGCAGATTGCCCGCAAGTAGATGTATGGTCCCTGCCAGTAGAAGTTCACCTATACAGCATAAGAAAAGATACAGTGGGGGAAACAAGTTTAACTCGAAAAAATATTAGCTTCCAAGTACAGTGTTCTACTTTATCGCATAGGTGTCAGTGGCCAAATGGAGCTGTTTTCCACCACATGGGGAGAGGCACAATTTGTAGTGATTCCCCACTTTTCTCGGCAACTGTGTGTACTTCCTGAGACTATGTCCCTGACGGCTGAGATTCTGTGCAAGGTAACCAGTGTTGATTCTTTCGTGAATAGCACTGCAAGGCTGTTGTAAACACTACTGTACTAATGTTGGTGGAGGGTTGTTATCCTTGCCCCTGCCCACTTCTGGCATGGAGTCCAGTGTAACTTCAGTGGGGGAATTACCTGGGAACTATGCATAAGTCACTGTGAGCAACTTGGAGGAAGAATGGAACACAAGTCTTTTTTTTAAAAAAAAAAAAAACACCACCCCCCCAAAAAAAGAGTGGAGTGCATTGCAGGATTATTGTGACACTCGTCCCATTAACTGCCCCTGGAATTAGGTAGTGATAGGTTTCATAGAACTATCTTGGCTAATAGCTGTTGGTATTCCATGAGTTTCTCTCTAAAGGATTAGTTTATTTTTTAGTAGACAAGTGGAACTGGCCCTCTGTTGCCAGTTATTGCTTAATTTTGACAAACAGCTCTTGCTGAAGTTGTGTTGAGCACAATCCTTTGCATGTTTAACGAGATGGTATAGGTGAAGTGGCCAAAACATCCTGAAGTGCTGTAAAATTATAGAGGTAAAATCTGAACACACACACACGTTGAAATAATTTAGTGGCTGACATCTAGAGCAATGGCATGAGGACACAAGGGAAACTGTGTCCTCACAGGCAGAGGCTGTTCTTAACACAACCAGAGGTGTCCCCATTGCTGCTGCACCTGCACAGGGGCAGTGGGGAAGTAACTTTGAGTGATCTTCTCGGCCTCTGGAAATGTTATGGACCTTCCAAAATGACATCCCTGAGGACTGCACAGCCCTCATCATTTCCAGGCTAGTTTAAGATGAGCATGGGAGAACTCATATCTCTCTATTCATATATCCACACAATCAGCTGAGAGTCATCAAATGATGGGAAAAGAAATCATACCCATACATGAGTGACTCATTCCTCAGACTTCTGGCATGGAGTCCAGTGGGAGATTACCCGAGAACCATGCAAACATCATTCTGGGCTTCTTGAAGGAAGAATGAGACACAAATCTATTATGACTACCAGTACAGTCTATTTAAAGGCACATGAACAAATGGATACATAAACTTTACTGGAATGGAGAAAGTAATGGTTTATGGTTATCCATTTGTGGACTTCATATGTAGCTCATATGTAATATTGTCCTTTATTTCCTCTCCCTCTCCCCCACTTTTTGAACATTCTTTTTGTTTTCTCAGTGGGGGTTTTCTTCCGTCACCTTTCCCTCAGTCACTGTCTTCAATAAGATCTGGAAATCCATCTTCCTGAAGGCGCTCATGCTTTGCAGTGCAGCAAGCCTGGTAATGGTGGTCATTACCTCTTCTTCATTTACTTTTTCATCCATTTTCTGCCTGTCATTTCCTTTCCTTGGCTTCTTGGCCCCCTGCCACTGTGGTAGAACTCATCAGAACCTATCACACCCTAGCAGGGGGTCTTCTCTTTCACTGAGTTGATGGATGGAGCACATGTCACAGTTCTGTATGTTTGCTGCTTTCTGGTGTTTTTGTTCCTTTCATCAAGATAAGAAATTGTGGGTGACCTGAGTTTAATTCCTTGGTCAGAAGGATGCCTCCTGTAATGTTGCTTATGGCTGAAAATGAAAGGGGGATCCCTTTGTGATCAAGGGTTGACTAGGGATGAGACAGACTTGAGGTGAAATGGAGAAGGAAAAAGTTTTTTGTATAATACGAGCAATAGGAAATGAATGGGGGTAAAACAGATATGAAAAAGATATTTATTATTTCTCTGTGTAAACCACCCTGAGCCATTTGTGGAAGGGCAATATAGAAATTGAATGAATGAATGAATGAATAAATAAATAATCCCCCTCCCCCGCAGTGAGGCACTACCTTGGCGTGGTTGTGGGGCTTGCGTGCGTGAGAAGATGAGAGCTATGCCAGGAGAAGAAGGTGAGAGCTATGCCAGAGGTCCAACCATACTGGACAGGTCTCACCAGATGAGCCAGACAAAGAGTGCCTCTCCCATCAACAATATGGTGATACATAACTTTAATAAATCTATACCGGATCAGTTGTTGCCCGGGTCAACAAGGACCGCGCCAGGTGATGGAGTCCCTGGACATCTGGTGGCAAGTGGGCAACAGAGTAATGGAGTTTGGACTAGACAAGTGTGCTGCATTAATAATGAACAGAGGGAAAATAACAAAAACAGAAGGAATAGAACTGCCCAATGGAAGCAACATCAAGAAACTGGAAGAGAAAGAACATTACAAATACCTGGGCATTCTCCAGGCTGATAACATCGCACACACTGAAGTGAAAAGAAAAATTGGAAGTGAATACATCAGGAGAGTTAGAAAAATCCTCAAGTCCAAACTCAATGGCGGGAACACCTTACACGCCATAAACACCTGGGCTGTACCTATTCAACACCAATGAAAGAAAGCAGGCCTACAAGAAAGAAAAAGTCAAGAACCGAGCAGAAAAATGGAAAAATAAGCCACTGCATGGTCAATATTTGCACAATATAAGTGGGAAATCAGACATCACCAAGACCTGGCAATAGCTTAAGAATGGCAACTTGAAGAAAGAAACAGAGGATTAGAACAAATGCAATAAGAGCAAAAGTAGAAAAGTCAACAACAAACAGCAAGTGCCGCCTTAGTAAAGAAGCAGATGAAACAGTGGACCACCTAATCAGCTGTTGTAAAAAGATCGCACAGACTGACTACAAACAAAGGCATGACAAGGTAGCAGGGATGATACACTGGAACATCTGCAAAAAATACAAGCTACCTGTAGCCAAAATTGGTGGGACCATAAAATTGAAAAAGTTGAAGAAAATGAAGATGTAAAAATATTATGGGACTTCTGACTACAAACAGACAAACATCTGCCACACAATACACCAGATATAACTGTAGTTGAGAAGAAAGAAAAACAAGTTAAAATAATCAACAATAGCAATACCAGGGGATAGCAGAATAGAAGACAAAGAAATAGAAAAAATAACAAAATACAAAGATTTACAAGTTGAAATTGAAAGGCTGTGGCAACAGAAGATCAAAATAATCCCAGGGTTATTGGTGCCCTAGGTGCAATTCCAAAACAACTTGAAGAGCACCTCAACACCATAGGGGCCACAGAAATCACCATCAGTCAATTACAAAAAGCAACATTACTGGGAACAGCCTATATTCTGCGAAGATATCTATAATAATAACAGCAACAGCATTGATAATAAAATTCTGGCATCCCAGGTCCTTTGGAAGGACTCAATGTCTTGATAAAACGAACCAGTCAATTACACCTGTCTGACTGTGTAAACAACAACAACAACAATATATTAGCTAGTCAGGGGGTCTGAGAACAGAGGATGGGTACTTGGCACCATCTTGCCCAGGGCAAAAGGAAGGAGGACAATCCAAGGAGGTTTGTGGTAAATATGTGTGAGTATCCACCAGTGGCCAGAACTTGGATCCAGTAAGACTTCTTCCAAAGAGAAATAGAATAATCCAGTAGCAGCACCTGGCAGTCAGGAGAGGTCGAGATGATTGATCACGTGCTGCTCCACGGTTTGTTTTATAGGGATATTCGGTTGGCACACTTGCTGCCTATTTTGTCTAAATTCCCAGGTAGGCCATCATCCTTTTATGTATCTTTTCTTTTGTCTGACAGTAATATTAATGTTTCTGTCATTGTGGCAAAATTTTGTTACGTCGCAAGTTGTGTAAGGAAGCAATTGGTAGAACTATGAGTGTCAGTTGCATTCCATATTGTTATATTCTGAACTCTGCTCTGTACAGGTAAAATCATGATTGCTCTAGGTTATTACTTAGTGAGGCTGTTCATATGAGCATGCAAAACCGAGCTAAGGGAGCCTAGTCTGGTTTTACATGCTTGTGTGAACCACCGGGATCACGCCCAATCCCGGTGGCTACACGACAGCAAACCCACCTATGTAGCCTCCCTGCTAAATGAGGTGAAGGGAGGGAGCACTCCCTAAACCACATTTTTCTAATTGTGTTTCAGCTACATCTGCTTGCAGCTGCAGCTTGCACACTCGGTGGGGGGGGAGAGGGGGGATCCTAGTAAGGCTCTGGGGGTGGGGTGGCAGCGGTGCAGCACGCAGTGGTGCATCCCAGCACCCTGACCCCGGGAGTTGCAGCAGGAGCGGGAGTTGCAGTGGGAGCAAAACTGATAGCTTCTGACCAGTTGAGGATATCTTGTCCCCATAGCTAAGCAGGGTCTGCCCTGGTTGCATATGAATGGAAGACTTGATATGTGAGCACTGCAAGATATTTCCCTCAGGGGATGAAGCCGCTCTGGGAAGAGCATCTAGGTTCCAAGTTCCCTCCCTGGCTTCTCCAAGATAGGGCTGAGAGAGATTCCTGCCTGCAACCTTGGAGAAGCTGCTGCCAGTCTGTGAAGACAATACTGAGCTAGATAGACCAATGGTCTGACTCAGTATATGGCCGTTTCCTATGTTCCTATGTTCTTATGATTACACCAGAGAAGTCCGCCTTTGGCCCCACTTCCCCTGAGTTAAGAACCAACTTGGAGAGGCTTGTAAAAAGAAAAGAAGGAACTTGCCTGGGAGGGTTGTGGTGGGGGAGGAAGTTCCCCCATGCTGTCCTTTTCTCCTCTTAAGCAGCTGCCTGCAGCTTTCCTGAATGAATGGCCAGCTCCCCTCCTCGCTCCCAAATGAGTGCATGCCCTGCCCCCGAAGCTTCTGTTTTGTGTATTACTGTTTTTATAGATTTTTATACTTTTAAATAGAGATGTTATTTTTATATTTATTTTTAATAGCTGTACTTTTAATATTTTAATAGTTCATTGTTTTAATTATATTATAAATCACTTTGAGATTCTTTTAATGAAAAGCTGTATAGACATCATACAACAAACAAACAAACAAACAAAAATGGTGGTCTATTAGAACAGAGCAATGAGGAAAATTGAAGCTTTGGTACAGGGTCATAGGTGCTTTGTGAAGATGGTTGCCAGGCTGCTAACAGAATGAGGTTATTCACACACATACACACACATGCAAAACCGGGCGAACGGAGCCCAGCCTAACACCATTTTATTAATCATGTTCAGCCACAGCTGGCAGATACAGGGAGGGGAGGGGGGATCTCCATAGTGCACCACACACTTGTGTGGTGGAACACAGGAACATAGGAAGCTGCCATATACTGAGTCAGACCATGGGTCCATCTCGCTCAGTATTGTCTACACAGACTGGCAGCGGCTTCTTCAAGGTTGCAGGCAGGAGTCTCTTGTGTGCCGTCAAGTCCCCTTAACTAAGCAGGGTCTACCCTGGTTGCATATGAATGGGAGGCTAGAAGTGTGAGCACTGTAAGACATTCCCCTCAGGGGCAGAGACGTAACTAGGGAAAATAGCGCCTAGGGCAAACACTGAAATTTTGCCCCTGTCCAAACAGGAATGATGGGACTTGTAGTCAACAATATCTGGAAATCCCTGTTAAAAGGAACACTGTACCATCTAGACATCGTTGTTGATCAAAACCTGAAAACATGAGCGATCTCTGTAAAAAACCTAGAACAACAGTCAGGAGTTATGTGAGGATTCCAAGTGTCATTTTCTCTGTCTCATCTCATTCTTTAAAAAACATGACTTTGTCCTAGAGGATCACCTGCCCAAATAGCCACTAGCAAAATAGGGGAAGAAGAAGGTGGTGGTGGTGGTGGTGGTGTGTGTGTGTGTGTGTGTCTATAAACCAGTGAATGATTCCTGCCAGCCTTTGTCTTGTGATGACTATTGGCTCATGATGGGGGTATATGTGCATTCACCACACTAGTGCTGCTTACTTTGACACCAAGAGGGAGGAGGATACATTAGTTTGTCACACTAGACAGAGGAATTTGTAACAGGAGCAGACAGCCAAGTTCTGCCAGGGCCAAAACCAGCCCCTGCCAGACTAAGAAATCATTGTAATTTGCCCCTTCTTGTCACAGGCAGTGTGCTGTTCTTTTATTATTGACTCTAACTCTCAGATATCCCAGTCATGGATGGAAAATTCAGGGTCAATTTACAAGAGACACATTTTCTACATGGAAGTTTCTTCTGTGCAGGTGTTGTGCAGAAACCCATGTGTAGTGACCGCCAGGGGCATAGCAAGGTTGGAATGGGCCAAGATGAGATTTTAAAATGGGCCCCCAGCCCCTGAAAGTCCAGGGCCTCCACACACCCCAGGCCCCCAAGGATTTAAGTCTGATATTTCAAAGTAAGTATGCTGCCTGGAAATACATTTCACTGAATACACACATGCACACTTCACAGTATATAGTGATATACATCGAGTACTATATATTTGTGCTACTTTTAATGCCTAGAACACACTAGCAACGCTAATTATTAAAATTGCCCCCTCGCTGCAGATTAGCAAAGGAGATTTTCAACCATGCAGGGTGAGCCTATGTTTGTTTTCTCAGAATTCTGAACAAATTAAGTAAAGTTTGATTCTAGGAGGTTTTTCACACAAGGCTTTTAAAGCCCTTTAACACACATCTCCTCTGGAATGGAGGTGCTGCATTCACATGTTGGCCAGATTTACCCTGAAGTCGCTGCAAGTTATTGGAGAGCAGTTCACACACAAGAAAAATAAAATAAAATAAAATAAAATAAAATAAAATAAAATAACAACACATGCGTCACAGTTCTCACTCAGACCTTCTGGGTTGCAAAACAACTTGAACATAAGTGCATTTATGAATGAATGAAAATAAATAAAATATACCTGTTCCAGAAGTTTTGTAATTTTCTGCCACTGAAACAAGCCTTTTTAGATAGATTTTGTTTTTAAAGCCAGCAAATTTTTCAATCTGTTTTAAATTAAATATTCAGAGACTTCTCAGTCTCACCCCACCCCCCATATCAAAGCCCTATGGCAAGCAGATTCCTATAGGGGTGGGGGGACCACAAAAAGGAATTCACAGCCTACCTGGCAAAAGCTGTGCTGGATGGTCTGGGCACAGGGTCTGCTGCTGCTACAGAGAACTCTGCCTGCCTCCTCCTTCCTGGCTTGCTTGGCCTGCCGAGTACAGGCTTCAGGGAGGCCTACTCGGAGGCCTCTCTGGAAGCCCTGCCCACCCTCCAATCAGCTGAGAGGCAGGGAGAGAAGAGCTCTGCAGTTTGCAGGCCTTGCCGATCCTAGGCCTCGCGGATCAGCCGGAGCTGGAGGCAAGTGGCTGAGGGGCCCTGGGGCTGGACAGGTGAGCAATGGGATGGGGGTGGCAGGAACTGGCATGGTGCCCCCTCCTCAGCGGCACCTAGGGCACATGCCCTGCCTGCCCCCGCAGTTCCGCCTGTGCTCAGGGGGTGGAGCCGCTCTGGGAAGAGCAGAAGGTTTCAAGTTCCCTCCATGGCTTCTCCAAGATAGGGCTGAGAGAGATTCCTGTCTGCAACCTTGGAGAAGCTGCTGCCAGTCTGTGAAGACAATACTAAGCTAGATAGACCAATTGTCTGACTCGGTATATGGCAGCTTCCTATGTTCCTAAGAATTCTTGGGGGTGAGATTCACTTGTCCCCTGGGTGAATTTTTCCAAGCTCTGAGTATTCTTCTCCAAGGCAAAGCTCAGAGAGTTTTGCTGACATCCTTAACAGGGACTTTGTACTAAACATCTTGTTGTGCACCTTCTGTTTCCCCAGGTAGTATGAGGTTCCAGTGGGGTAGTGCTACCTGGGCTTTGGTTTCCTTTGGAGGAAAGAGCACTGGAGTCTTACAATGTTTTAGTTGTATATAAATATAAAGTATGCCGTCAAGTCGATTTTGACTCCTGGCGCCCACAGAGCCCTGTGGTTTTCTATGGTAGAATACAGGAGTGGTTTACCATTGCCTCCTCCCGTGCAGTATGAGATGATGCCTTTCAGCATCTTCCTATATCTCTGCTGCCCAATATAGTACCAGCGGGGATTTGAACCGGCAACCTTCTGCTTGTTAGTCAAGCATTTCCTCGCTGTGCCATTAGATGGCTACTTTAGTAGTGTATACTGGTACTTTATTTACAAATGTACAATTACTGCATTGGTGAAGACAAGCAGCATGAGCATCCCTCAGGTCATTTATCTCAGGTCACCAGACAGAGGCATTCTGCACACCATGTCTTCTGTTTTCACAGCACTCTCTCTGGTTCTGACTTGCTGGGCGGTGAGATTATCTGCTGAAATTCCAGTCCCTGGGAACCTCTAGTTCTCAAGGAGTGTGTGCTCCTGGTGGGCATCTTGTCTGAACCTGCTACGCTCTGGTTCCTGAGCCTTCTACCCAATGTTTGCCTAATGTTCTCCACCTAACTTCAAATGTAGTTTACAAATAGGCATAGGATGCTGGCTCAGAAGGCTCAGGAACTGGAGGATGGCAGGTTCAGCCAACACACTTGCTGGGAGTGCATACTCCTTGGAAATCAATGGTTCCTGGGAACCAAACTTTAGTGGGTCATGTGAACTCACCCGCTGTGTCTGCTCTAAGCTGCTTCTTTTGTTCCTTTACACATTCCTTACATCAGCCCCTTCTCCTTAGCTGGACCAGGGGTAATGGGATGTGTCACCTTCTTTAAGCTCCAGTGGTTTTTCCCATTCCAAAGATTTCATCTCCTAACAATACTCCCACAAAGAAACATCTTCTGTTCATCAAGGAATATTAATATTCCTCTGTCAATTCTCAGACCCTAATCAGGCATTGCTTTAAGGCAAACTGGTTAACAACGTCTTAGGAAGCACAAATCAGTGCTACTCACAGAATCTAAAGCATTAGATTCTTCAGGAATGCTTTTTCAGCCAACAGCTAAACCAACCAACATCTATCAAGGACTCACTTCCTAGAAATCAGTAAAATGAACATGGTTGTCTTCCTTCTGGAGGGAGTTCCACTATAAAGAGGCAACCACTGAGAAGGCTTTGTTTCTTGTAATTGAACACCTTCCTTCGAAAGGAAGTGCCACTTACAGGAAGATCTTCTTGAAACATCTTAAAGCACTTGGTCCTTAGCCTTGCTGTACTCTCGCTATCCAAACCATGTAGGGCTTTAAAGGTCAACACCAGCTTTTTTAGTGGTGCCCAGGCCCATAGCCAGCTGGTGGCATGTACCTGCCACACCAAAAATTCTCTTTCCTCCCCAGTTTCACTGACTGTTTTCACTGAACATTTTATAACCTGCCTCCCCTGACTTCTGCAATCCCTTCCCCCAATTTTTTTTGAGGTTGGTTACAGGCCTGGTTGTGCCCAAAAATGTAATTAGAAGGAAATGTAACTCCTTCAGAACTGCTATCTTCCATCTACCATGCTTTTAGGTAGCAATTTGGTCACTATACTTTGTAGTATCTCCAGTTTGTAAAGCAGTCTTCAGAAACAGCCCTGTATAGATCATGTTAGAATAATCCAGTCTAGAAGTTATCAAAGCAGGTGTTAATGGTGGCCTTTCTTTGTGTTGCCTGTTAAATCTTGATTGATGAATTTAGTTCTGGACAATTCAACTGATTTATTGGAAATATTATTTATGGCTCCCTTGCTGGGCTCTTAATACAAGGTTTCTCCTTGTCCAAGGGAAGGGGAGCAAGGTTGGGTCTAAAGGAAAGAACAAATGGAGAGGCGAGTCTCACGATTGGTGAGACTCGCCGGAGGGGGTCCTGCGGGGAGAGGGGGCTTAGCCTGCTCTCCTCGCAGACGACCCAGGCTGCAGCCCTGGGTGGCCGGATCGGCTGCCCACATGACTGCTGGCTCTGTCACAGAGCCGGCGGGGGCTGCAGGGGCTGGGGGCTGCATGGCCCCTGGAAGTTCCAGGATGCCCTGCACGAGTGTGTGGGGTATCCTGGAGAGACCCCCAGAGCAGGAAGGCTGGTTTCAGCCTCCCGGCGGGGGTCTCCTCGTGTGTTGCCACAGTGCGGAGCTGCGCAGCTGCAACACACGATCAAAAAGACGGGGTAAGCGGAGTGCTTGCTCCGCTAACCTTGTCTAACAGGAGGGCTAGTTAAGCAAGTTACCCTGTTTGAGGACACTGGGCTCGCTTGTGAGCCCGGTGGTTCTCACAATCACCAGAAAGCGGGCTGGGAGCCCGCTTTTTGGTGATCGTGAGAATCACCTTGGAGGCTATTCTCATACACAGGTAAAATGGTGCTAAGGAAGCCCAGTCCGGTTTCACCTGCACTTGAGAACCAACGAGAGCTGGTTGGGTCCCAGTGGTGGCACGGCATCAAACCTGCCTCTGGAGCCCACCTTCAAAATGGGATTAAGTGAGCAAACGACCCCTTAACCTCATTTTTCCTGATCAGCTGTCAGCCCTGGCTGCTTGCAGCCGGGACTGAGAGACTGTGGGGCTCCCGGCCGGTTTCAGGGGGATTCCCACAATGCACCTCTCACTCACGGGGTTCACTATGGGAGTTCCAGGGGCCATGGGGCCCCCAAAGCTCCCTGCTGCCACAGACACCGGCAATCGTCTGGGCGGGTGATCCGTCCACCCAGCAAGGTGCCAAAGATAGCCCGAGGGGAGGTAAGCATTTTAAGGCTTTCTCCCCACTTTCCCTTGAGCCCTTTCTCTGAAATCTGGAAGAGAGACTCCTTCTGCATGATCTCCACCGCACAGTAAGATCATCGAGAGAGGTCCTTCTCCATATACCGCCAGCTCGTCTGGCAGTGACTTGGGAGCAGGCCTTCTCTGTAGTTGCTCCTAGGCTGTGGAATGTACTCCCTATAGACATTAGTGGGCTAACATCTTTACCAGCCTTCAAAAGAGCCCTTAAGACACATGTTTATAATCAGGCTTTTAGTAATTTCTGAGTTTTAATTTTTTAATTATTGTTTGGATTTTTTTAAAAAAATTGCTGTAATTTCTGAATGTAGTAGATTTTTTTTTTAAATTCTTTTTAAAATATCTGGTTTTGTTTTTCTTTTTTTGGTGAACCGCCTGGAGCCTCTGGAGTCAGGCAGTATATAAATTAAAATAATAATAAATAAATGGTGAGAAAGGGCTCATGGTTAATTGGCTGTGTCGGAATACAGCACACACTTTATTCAAGGTCGACTGTTCCATTGCCAACCCATATCAGTTCTTGGTAGTGATCTGGTGTATGCATAGGGTTGCTGAGCCCGAGAACTAGTACAGCTCCAGCTTAGACCATGGGGGATTCTCCTGTCAATGGCGATTAGTCATAATGGCTAAACAGAATCTCCATGTTTGGATGCAGTATACACTAAATATCAGTTGCTGAGAGAAACAGTGGAGGAGGGTTGTTGCTTCCATGTCCTGCTTGTGGACTTCCCATGGTTTCAAACAGGATTGTGGTCTAGATTGGGGCAGGCCTTAGGTAGCCTGGGAGTACTGATAGCTGCTGGGCTTGTCTGAAGTAGATCTTCGGGCATTTGGGCTTGCTTCTTCCTCCCTTATTTTCCAGAAAATCTGATGGGCTGGCTAAATGGGGGCAGGATCACATCATTTAAAACATTTCTCTTTGCATGACCATAGGAACATAGGAACATAGGAAACTGCCATATACTGAGTCAGACCATTGGTCTATCTAGCTCAGTATTGTCTACACAGACTGGCAGTGGCTTCTCCAGGGTTGCAGGCAGGAATCTCTCTCAGCCCTATCTTGGAGATGCCAAGGAGGGAACTTGGAACCTAGATGCTCTTCCCAGAGCAGCTCTATCCCCTAAGGGGAATATCTCACAGTGCTCACACATCGTCTCCCTTTCATTTGTAACCAGGGTGGACCCTGCTTAGCTAAGGGGACAAGTCATGCTTGCTACCACAAGACCAGTTCTCCTCTTCTCAGATCAGGGTTGCTTTAACTTTCTCTCCCATTAATTTCTCACCAGTTCCTTTCTCCACAAAGAAGCCTCACTTGCTCCCTTCGGTCTTGCATCAAAATTGTGTTCTGGGAAGTTTGGGGGAGCTGATGTTAAAATCCCTTATTCTGTCAGTGTCAATATTTGTACAAGTTTCCATTCCATCACTGGCTTTGCCTCCTCAAGCCACCATTTTGTGACTGTCTCTGCCTCCCCAAGCTGTGCTGGTAGCTCTCAAGATTTTGCACCCCCCCCTAAAAAAAGGAGTAGCTCCTAGAAGACTTAAATCTGCCCATCACTGTTCTAGATGGACTGAACAAGCAGGTCTCTTACGTGATGCAGCTCCTAGTGGGCATTCTGGAGCATGGGGGCACTGCAAGCCACACGCTAATGCTAGCCAACTTTGCAATGACAATATTATTTTGACTGGAAAGCAAACCAACCAATCAGAGCTGCATACATCTTTTTCAACTGCACAGGAAGCCTATACAGCTAAAGTCTAGTGATATGGAACCATGCATGTGAAAAATCACCTCTGAGTTAAAGTGCAAGAGAAAAAAACCCCAGGCCCTGTGCTTTTTTAAACTGCCACTGTGAAGCAGACGGCCCCCAATGGCAAATTACATATGATAGATTTGTCAGGAAATTAAAACGCCAAGTAGTGGACATCAAAGTCACTATCAAAGGGATCTCCTGTCTGCTGGGAATATTGGCACGAGTGAAAGGAAAAAAACTGCAATGATATATAATTTTAATTGGACTCTGTCATGACAGGCTGACCAGATGCCAATAATAATCCAGGGGGGAAAAATAATATGAAGAGAAAGTGAGATAATGACTGTATATCTTGCAGTTTCTCGTCGACTGACTGTGACAAGTTTTAATCTTTTTTAGAATGTCTTTTTGCCTTAGACTTTCATTTATTCTTTGAAAGGAGATGGTAACACAGTGGCCTTGTACAGAAATGTCTTGGGCACTTTAATGAGGGCTGGCTATCAGAAGGGCAGAGGGAAAGATGTCCCTTCTTTTCACCTGGAAGAAATATGTCCCGCTCGATACTAAACCTTCAATAAGCAGCTATAGAGAAAACTTTGAGGACAGGAGATGAGACAAGTCTTTTAGATGATCCTACAAGCTGAGGGCAATCTCCAGATTGTCATTCTTCATGTTTAATTCAGGACTGAGTCAAAATGGCTCCCTCCAGTTTTGCCATCCCATTCACAAAGTGTGATGGTGAAAGGTCATTTCAGCTGTTGTTGTTGTTGGGGTGGGGGTGGGGCGTTTGAGTCAAAAAGTCTGCCAAGGGACTGGAAGTAAGACTCCCATAATATAGGGGAATTGCTCTGAACTCTTGAAAGAATTATAATAAAAGCAAAATATTATTATTGTTGCCATTGGTGTTGTTATAATTATTGGTTAACATCTAAACATGCTAACTGGGCAAAGAAGCACCTTTTACCGTGGTGATTCTCTTTATTTAGCAGGGGGAGGGTAACTGGCCCTATCCACCCCCAGCACAGTATCTCCAGTGACTGTTGCTGGTGCCTAACTTATGTTTCTTTCTAGAATGTGAGCCCTTTGGGGACAGGGGTCCATCTTATTTAGATATTATTTCTCTGTGTAAACTGCCCTGAGCCATTTTTGGAAGGGCGGTATAGAAATCAAATTAATCATCATCATCATCATCATCATCAACTAACATTGCATGTACTAAATAATGGCCCCATTCACACATAATGGGAAATCGGAGTTAAATGGGGCAGAGGCTAGATTTCTTGTAAGTCCAAATGCATGGGAACTCTGCCCCATTGGAAAAATGACCCAAGGTTTCCCTCCACAAACTCCAATTTGAATCCTTGGTTTGTAGTAAGCTTCACTGCTCCTACCTGAGGTTAGCAGCCAGCTGCTGTATGTCCAAATGCAGAGAATTCTCCAAAACCGGAGCTGAGGGAGGAAGCTTAGAACTGGTTTGCATCAATCTGGCTGATAGGGGGTTTGATCACAAACTGAATTCAGGCCAGTTTGGTCTGCGATTGAACTAGACCAAGCCCAGTTCAATGCGAACTGGTTCTACCTTGTGAGGGAGCAGCAAGAAAGGTTGTTTAAATTTCATACCTGGCTTGCCACCGCTCGCCACCCTCATCCCCAGCTGAATCGCCAGCTGGATCACTCTTAAAACACAGGCTGCCCACGTG
This sequence comes from Hemicordylus capensis, assembly GCF_027244095.1. Classification (NCBI taxonomy): domain Eukaryota; kingdom Metazoa; phylum Chordata; class Lepidosauria; order Squamata; family Cordylidae; genus Hemicordylus; species Hemicordylus capensis. The sequence goes on along the minus strand of NC_069661.1, from coordinate 29,679,287 downwards.
GTGGTGGTGTGGTTCCAGCCTCTGCTCAGGTGGAGAAGCCATTTGTGTGGAGGCCAGAACCGCATGGTCATGAAAATGGCCTCCATGCATGCACGGAGGTTGGAATCGCACCATTGCTGCTGTATGGGTGGCCTGTGTTTTAAAAGCAATCCGGCTGGCAATTCAGCTGGGGATGGGGGTGGGGAGCCGCGGGGAGCAGTGGCAAGCTGGTTAAGAGACTTAAACAACCTTTCCCACTGCTCCCCTGCCCCTTTACTTGTTAAGGGGAATCTTCACTGGATTCCCCTTTACAAGTATTGCTGCCCAAACCACCAAACTGGTTCAATTGAACAGACGAGACTGGATGGTCAGTTCGACTGAACCAGTTCAGTGCAACTTGGTTCAGTTCAAATTGATTTGAATTCAACGGTCACTAGAGGGATGCTGTGCTAGGGTTTAACAGGGCTTCCAGAGGAGCGTTTTCCCATGACCTAGCCTTTCTTGGCTATCATTCTAACTCTTGGTTTTTTCTTTGTCTTTGCCTCCCAGCTCTGACTCCAGGGTTCACCTCTTAGCTTGACTTCCCACTTTGATCCTGGCTCACTGTTTAACCCCTTCAGTGCTGTCACTTAACTGGATGCCCTCGGGTTTGATCCCTGGTGTGACTCCTGATTCCACTTTTATGAGACAATCCGTACCTTATAGAGTTAATCCATAGAAAGCAGAATTGCCTGTAATTTTGAAGAGGTTAGATGTGCACCTTTATGCAAAGGTGACTTTGGCTGATGCCACACCTTTGTCCATTCCCACCATAGATGAGGCACTGAAGGCTGAGCAGTTATCATGGCATAATGCTTTGCGTGATATCTGCCTTTTCCTATTTTGTTCAGCCCTGATAGCGTGAGAAACTGCAATGCAGATGTGCCCTCAGTCCTTCCATCCATAATCACTTGTAAAGACTACAGACCTTTCTTCATTGTTGCCCTTTTTCAACGTTGTAGCTATTATTCCTTTTATTTTATTTTATTTTTTTCCAGAAGAGAGCACTAAATGTCGTTGTCTCAGAAGACAATAACTGTTGGAACACACATGTGACTGACCTTCTGCTTTATCATGCATAATTGCACAGACTTTAATTAGGGTTTGTTAAGCTCCTTGATCAGCTAAGACATTCACAAGAACAATTAAGGGCCAGATCCTCAGTTGATGGCAAAAAAGAAGCTGGAAAGGAGATACTGAGAGAAGTGCATGGGACTATAATGATTTACACCCGATTGCATTAATGTGGTCTTGCCCCCTACTCAGCCCATTTCCACTTTGTTGAAATTAACTGCAAATTACTTCTTCTTTAGATAATTTTAACAAGCTTTTCTCCAAATTTTTTTTTAATGAGCCTCTTTTAAGAAGACACAAAACAACGAAAATGGAAAGGTGTCACAAGAATCTGGGCACGATAGAAATGACAGCTTTGCAACCCTTGTCTTTAACATTGTGTGTGTGTATGTGTGTAGTGGGAGGGAGAAGTTGACGCTTGGAACCGAATATAAGTAAGCAATTACAGCAAGCATGTTCTCTCTCTTGTTCTCAGTAGTAATGTGTGCGGGTTATCCTCAATGGCTGCCAGCCCTCTTGTCAGCCCAATTATTTTAAAACAATTGTTTCATTTGGAATAGAAGCTGCTGAGCAAATGATTGTCCCTTGTCAGTGACACATTCAATGAAAACAACACAGAAGAGCAGTTTGGGGCCTGCTGTGCCTTGTCCAATCATATCCATCAACAAAGAACAACCTTGGAGACTCAAAGACGTCTTGGAACGACTATCAGGTGGTTTGAACATGTTGCCCCATCCCAGGGTTCCTCGGTGTCTTCATTTCCTGCCTCTTTCCCAGCCAATGACAGGCATCGTCTCAGCAGTGCTCGAGTGTGCTCTTGCCAGGAAAGATTATAGCTGTGGAATAAGAAGGCAGCTGTCACAGCGTTGACAGTTGGTTTGAGAGCAGGGTGGCAGGCTGGACTGGACTTGGAGCAGTTGGGGTAGCAGTGAGGTATGACCGCCATTATTGGCCGGCAGATGTCAGTTTCCAGGCTGGCAGTTACTGGATTTGACAGACACCTTGCACTGTTGCACAGCCAGGCAGATCTTTAAACACACTCGTCGCGTCCCTTGTGAAGGTCTGATCTATTCCGTAGTCTCGTGTAGGAAATATTAAGCAGCTAGCTCAACCCTGATAAGATAAGGATGAGGAAATGGAGCACAAGAACAGTATTCCCAGAGAAATCCTGCTTTCCAAAGCTCTCATTTTCCATTATATGCTGTGTTGTACTGTGTTGTAAGTAACCTAAGCAATGACAGAGAAAAATGTAATGTGAAACATTGTCCGGTTTTACTAACTTATCTCCTCCCTTATGTAACATATAAAGTTGTCTTAGATTATCCGTCCATATAGCCCCGTATCTGACTGCCAGGGGTAGGTCTATAGCGCAATGGTAGTACACATGCTTTGCATTTAGAAGGTCATTGGTTTAATCCTTGGCATATCTAGGCAGGGTTGTGAAATACTCCTATCTGAAACCTCGAGAAAGCCAGTGAGACAGATCCCCACTAATGAAGGACATGTGGTACAGGCAGCTGAAGGAAAGCAGTGAGAGGCCATGCACTGCTCCATTGCATTCTGAATCCCAGTCGCAATGCACAGGAGCTTTTGGGTGATCGTGTGCTGCAATAGGAGCCACACGGCACCTGGCAGCTAACCCTCATAAATGCCCCTCCCCTAAGATGAGGTTAACGGAGTGAGCCTCCCGGGCTCTGGGGTCTCTCCAGGATACCTCGTACAGTCGCACAGGGCATCCTGGAACTTCTTGGGGGTCGTGCGGCCCCTGATCCCCACAGCCCTTGCCGGCTCCATGACAGAGTTGTGGGTGGCTGATTCGGCCACCCAGGGCTGCCTTCCAATTGTCTGCGGGGAGAGCGGGCTAAGCCTGCAATGGTCTGACTCAGTGAGGTGATTCTTATGATCAGTGAGAAGAGCCGTAAGGGGGTTTGCGGGGAGAGCGGGCTAAGCCTGCTCTCCCCGCAAACCCCCTTATGGCGCTTCTTGACGATCATGAGAATCGCCTCACTGAGTCAGACCACTGGTGCATCTAGTGCAGCATTGTCTATACAGACTGCCAGTGGCTTCTCCAAGGTTGTAGGCAGGAATCTCTCTCAGCCCTATCTTGGAGAAGCCAGGGAGGGAACTTGGAACCTTCTGCTCTTCCCAGAGCAGCTCCATCCCCTGAGGGGAATATCTTACAGTGCTCACACTTCTAGTCTCCCTTTCATATGCAACCAGGGTGGGCCCTGCTTAGCTAAGGGGACAAGTCATGCTTGCTACCAAATGACCGGCTCTCCTCTGGTCTTGTGGTAGCAAGATACCACTGTGTGGTGCTTTGAAGACTCCCAGGGGCTCAGATATATGCTGGATTGAGCTTCCTGCTCCTGCCTGCTGCCCCCTTGTCTCCTCTGGAATTTCCTCTGGAGTCCTCCTCCACTTCCACATCTGGTCCTTCCAACAGAGCTTGGCCAACTTCAAGCTCTGTCAGTATCGTGCTCAGCCAGCTTGATATCAGTTGGCAGTGGGAGGGGTGGCTGGCTGACTTGGAGGCAGAGTGGCCTGAAGCATACCATGTATACTTGTGTGTATGTTTGTTACCATTGCTTTTCCCCCCAAGGCTCCTTGTCCTCACCAAGGTTCCTTGCTCTTCCTTGTGCTCATGTCATCCTCTGCCAACCTCCTCCCTTCTTTTCTCCTCTCCTGCACGTGCATGCTTGCATGCCTGCTTGCCGCTTGCCTCTTCAAGGCTTTCTCATTCTTGCATCCTCTCTGTGCCCTCCTCTGCCAACTCCCTCCTTGTCCCATCTCCCTCCACTTTTGTTGAAAAGTGGTATGCAAGTATTCATTAATTAGTAGTCTTTGGTTGTGGGTGGATGGAGGCTCATTTTGGTTGGGGGAGTCCTTAGTAACTTCCTTTGTTACAAGCAGATCCTTCTATTGATTGTGGCTGTTTTCTTTTGTTTGGATGGAAGTGGGAAGTGGCTGTCACCCTAACTGTAACATTTAAATCTGTTTGTGTGTAAGTGCACACACAATATATCCAAGTGGTACCTGAGCTGAAGGTCTGCAGCAGAAGTGATACACTTGTTTAAAAAGGTTGGGAACCCCCTGATCTAAAATGTTCCTCTACAGGTGCTCCAAACTAGAGGTATAGTTCTGATAGTTCTGATGACTAGTTCTGACTAGTTCTGATGTCTCCTCATGCAATTAGGGACTGGCACATTGAGGGAGAAATGTGTGTGTTTACAGTGCACTTGCATCTTAATCCTGTGGGGTGGACCAGCCAGGTAAAGTAATGTTCAAACCAGCTCTATGTTATGTAGATGTCATATGCCTGCTCCAAAGAACCCTAGGATCATAGAATTGGAAGGGACAATGTATGTTTTCTAGTCCAACCTCTCTGCTTGAGAATCTGCTTCACCCTCCCTTACAGATGCTTGCCAAGCCTCTGTTTGAAAATCTCTAGAAAAGATGAACCCACTGAATGAGGCAGACTATTCTACTGTCAAACACCTTTCACTGTTAGGAAATCCCTCCTACTTTCTAGCTTAAATCTGCTTGATTGTCATTACAACCCATTGGTTCTAATCCTGCCCTCAAGAGAAACAGAGAACAAGATTGCTTCTCATTTGGAAGCAGCTCTTGACTGTAATATAGGTGTTGATATACCAAGGCTAGAAGCATTGAGTGAGAGTGACAAGGTGGAGTGCTTGGTTGCTAATAAAAACATAGATATAGTAGGCATAATGGAAACCTGGTGGAATGGTGGAATGGTGAGAACCAGTGGGACACTGTTATTCCTTGATACAAACTCTACAGAAAGGATGGGGGTGGGGAGTAGATTGTGGGTGGAGAAGCATGTATATTAAAGAAGGGATAGAATCCAACAAGCTAGAAAACCTAGGAAGACCAGAGTCCTTCACAGAATCATTATGGGTGACAATATGAGTACTGAAAGGAAATGTCTTATTAGGGACGTGCTATCTCCCTCCAGATCAAAACACTGAGAGTAACCTGGAGTTGGAGAAGCTAATCAAAGAGGCATCAAAGAAAGACAAGCTGTAATAATGGGTGACTTAAAATACCCTCACACAGACTGGGCAAATTCATTTGTGGGTATTGACAGAGAGGCCAAGTTTCTAGATGTGCTAAATGACTATGCCTTAGAACAATTGGTTGCTGAACCAACTAGAGAGAAGGAGACCTTGGACTTAATCCTAAGTGGGGCTAGTTGCTCTCCACCTGCTAAAGGACCAGATTCACAGTCTGGGGGTGCTCATCGATCCAGCACTATCCCTAGAGGCTCAAGTTGGCTCTTTGGCTCCGAACACCTTTTATTAGCTTCAGCTGATGTGCCAACTGCAACCTTACCTGGATAGATGTAGCTTTGCCATAGTTACTCATGCTCTGGTAAACTCTCACTTAGATCACTGCAATGTGTTGTATGTGAGGCTGCCTTTGAAAATGGTCCAGAAACTGCAGCTAGTACAAAATAGAGCTGCAAGATTATTTATTTAGTTACATTTTATTTATTTATATATTTTTTACTGCCTGATATGCATATCTCTAGGCGGTGTACAAAATTTAAAATATTTAAAAGTCACAAATTAAAATACATGACAATAAAACAATATAATAAAATTATTAAAACAAATTTTTAAAATTATTAAAATCCTAATTAAAAGCCTGAGAGAACAGGAGGGTCTTGAGGTTCTTCTTGAAAACAAACAGAGAAGGAGATGCTCTTATTTCAGGAGGGAGCTTATTCCAAAGTCCTGGGGTAGCCACAAAGAAAGCCCGGTCCTGGGTCGCCACCAAACGAGCTGGTGGCAACTGTAACTGGACCTCTCCAGAAGATCGTAACAGGCGGCAGGGATTATGACAAAGGAGGCGCTCTCTCAAATAGCCTGGAAGGAATAGACAGAAATAGTCAAATCGTCTGGAATAGCCTCATCAGCAGATTCACACTCCCTCTGTCAATAGCTAGTTGGAGATCACTGATCAGGCCGACCAAGGCAGTTTCGACCCCATATAGCCCCCACAAAAGCCAGTTTGAAATGGGTCTAGATAATCTACATCATCCAAAACTGCCTGGAGCTGAGAGGCCACCACACACTCAGCCACTTTGCCCAACCATGGAAGATTAGAAACAGGTCTGATTAGCTACAGTAACTCTGAGGGATCCAGTGTAGCTTTCTTCAAAAGTGGACTAATAATAGCCTCCTTAAGACAAGGAGGCATCCTGCCCTCCCTCAGAGAAGCATTTATAATATTAACCAGACACTCTCTGATAATATGATTATCAGATGTGATAAGCCAAGTTGGGCAAGGGTCAAGGGAACAGGTTGTAGGATGCACAGTCCGAAGCAGTTTGTCCACTTCCTCAGGAGTCACAAACTGAAAATGATCCAATCTAATCCCATAAGAGGAGTTGCTGGACACAGTAAACTCTGCAGGAACTGTGGAGTCCAGCTCGGCCTGAATCTGAGAGATTTTATCCACAAAAAAGTTGTTAACAACTTCACAGTGAGCAACTGATGGTTCCAAGTTTCAAATTCAAGGGGAAGGGGGTACATACAAGCCCCCTCACAAACCTAGACAACTCAGCTGGATGTGAATTTGCGGAAGCAATGTGGGCAGAAAAGAACTGCTTCTTTGATGCCCGTACTGCCATCCGAATACCACGGCACTGTCTTTAGAGCAAGTTGGAGAGGATGCTTAGGAGCTATTGTGTCTACTGCTCTAGTAAATTCATTATTCCATCTTTGTACCAGAGCACTGACAGAATCGTTAGCAGACCCAAGCCTAAACCCCTCCAAGGCTCCTTGGAATCCTATTGGATCGAATAACCTCCTTGGGCGGACCAATCTAATAGGTCCTTCAACCCTGCAGGGGTAGTCACGGCTGTAAGTTCTACCTTAACCAGATGATGATCCGTCCATGACAATGGGGAGATGACAGAAGTCCCCATCCACGGATCAAAGAAAAAGACCAAATCGAGCGTGTGACCAGCATCATGTGTCAGACCAGAGACCAATTGGCGTAGGTCCACAGTCGTCATGGTCGCTATGATCTCTTGAGTTGCCCCTGACAACCTGGTCCTAAAATGAACATTAAAGTTCCGCCCCCCACAACCTGGGTGACTCCAATGCCAACTCAGCAACCAGGCCTGTCAGCTCAGTTAGGGACTCCACTGGGCAGCGGGGTGATCGGTACACCAGCAGAAGTCCCAGTCTATCCCTGGTCCCTAGGCTTAGGTACACACATTCAGTATAGGCCAAATCCCTGACAGGGATCCTGGTAAGGGAGATGGTATTCTTATAGACCACAGCCACCTCACCTCCTCGACCACATCCTCTCACATGCTCTACCATGGAGTAACCCTCTGGGTGAAACTAGGGCCACACTGGACCACTAGCCTCTCCCGACCATCTCTCCGTAATACATACCAGGTATTATCCATAATCAAGTCATGGACTACCTCAGATTTATTTTGAACCAACCTGGCATTACAGAGTAACTAGTGGGCCCAGGCACAGAGCATATGCACCTCTAGTTGGGCCCAGTTCCCACCCCTCATGCCAGCATGCCTGGCTTTCCGGTCATCCCCACGGGCCAGGCCATCCTGCCGCCGCTGGCCAGGCTAGGCTGGTCCGCTGCCGCTTCCTCCATGTGGCCGGGCCAGGGCCAGGCCAGGCCATCCCATCACCACTGCCTCCCACCTCCTCCTCCTGGCTGGCGGGGCTTTGCCCGCCGGCTGTCCACGTCCTCGCCGCCACCATTATTTCTCACCACTGCCTCTCGCCTCCTTCTCCCGGCTGGCAGGGCTTCACCCACCATCAGCCCACTTCTTTCAGCCAGAGGAGTTTCACCCACTGGCCCTCCACCTCCTGGCCACCGCCATTATTTCTCTCCGCTTCAATGCTTGAACTCTCATGTGCTCTAGAGCATCTGCACGCTAGTACTTGATTGCTCCCCTCACCCCCTGCCACACACCCCCTCACCTCAGAGATCTCCCCACCCTAACCTGAGCTGCACGCCCGCTCCTCCTCCTCCATCTCTTTACTCCATCCCCCTCACCCCTCTTGGTTGTGGCTGTAGCACTGCTGCCACCTATTTGCCAAGCTCCAGCCCCCTATCCCCAGAGACCTCTTCACCCTCACCCGAGCCCCACTCCTGCTCCTCCCCACAGGAGCAGCAGCAGTGGTTGACTGAGTCGTTCCTCGCTGCTGCCACCACCATAGCCGTTCGTTCCCCTCAGGCCGCTGACAGGCCCGGTCCCGTCTCTTGCCTGCCTTCCTTCCTCCACCAATGACCTCGGTAGTTCCAAACAGCACTGGGCCCTTCCTTGCTGTCAATAGGCGCTGCCATGGCTACTCATTCCCCTCAGGCCGCTGACAGGCTCGGACCCCGTCTGTCTCTCTTTCCCCTCCCTTCTTTTTCTCTCTTTCTCTCTCCTCCACTAACTTTTTCCTACTCTTTCTTCCCCCTCCCTTCATGTTTCTCTCCCTCCCTCCCTGAGTTAACAGATCTTGTTCATCTTGTTTCCTCATCTAATTCACACAATGGCAGCCTCCTTCTCCTGAAGGGGCTCCTTCCTCCCTCACGACCCAACTTTTCACAGACCCCGTGCCTGCTATACTTATAGATAGATAGATAGATTCCTCTCCTCTATAATCAAGAACATCTTCTGACCAGTAACAGTTGCATTCCAACTGACCTTAACCATCATGGGCTCCTCCTCCTTATCTGCATATGGAATCCCCACTGCCCAGTCACCATGGTGCTTCTGCTCTCACAGGCTCCTTCTCCCTATCTGCATATGGAATCTCCACTGCCCAATCAGGTGCTTCAGCCTGCGAACTCTGTCAGCCAATTGCCTCCTCCCCCTCTGTCAGCCAATCACTTCTTTTCTGCCACGTCCCCATGCATGGCCCGTCTTAGAGAAATAAGTATATAGATAAGGGGAGATTCTGTGGGTGGGTGGCATTGCTCTCCAGAATCAAAGAGGTGGTAGGCCTGCTGGAAGGGGAAACAGCAATTAGATTTCTGAATTCCCTTCCTCTATAACACCCTGCTGGCCTGCCAATGCTATATCTTCGTCAATTCCCCACCACCACTGGTATACTGTAGCTGCCCCAGGGTCATTCCCCATCTCCTCGTCTCTGTTCAGCCCAAAACACATACCTGTACCAGGCTTAACTAAATACTAGGTAACAATGAAGTGAGCAGGAGTCTTCCTTCCAGCCGTTCAAGTTAATAAATCAGCCCCACCCCTCAGTCCCATCTCCAAAGGCTGGCCCCCTTTGGCGGCTGCCTGTAGGTGGCCTGCACCAGCGGCTGTTCCTTTGACTGCCGCCCACTCTAATAAAAATGATCAAAAGCCCAATGGGTGTGTCTCTCACCCCCCACCAATCTTGCAGTTTGGCTAGATGTAGATGATCAAACACACAATTAGAGTGAGCTCAAGATAATACACAGGCTGCAAAGAGGAGGGGGGAAGCACAGAAAAGCCTCAGTTAGACCCTTTTCCCACTCAGAAGGAAGGTGGATTGAAGCAGCCAGATAGAAAACTCTTTACCCCACAGCAGTCTTCCAGTTACCTATTATTAATTGGGACTGGACATTTTCATCATATTACTCCAGTGCTTTGTCAGCAGCACTGGCTCCCAGTCCGTTTCCAGGCCCAATTCAATGGCCTGGTTTTAACTATTAAAGCCCTAAATGGCTTGGGACCAGGTTACCTGAGAGAGCCCCTTGCTCCATATGTCCCGACTTGGACCTTAAGATCTTCTTCAGAGACCTTGTTCCGAGGACCCCTGCCAAATGAGGTGAGGTGGATAGCTACTTGGGAGAGGGCCTTTTCGGTGGTTGCACCTCATTTATGGAACAGCCTCATAATCAAGTCTTCCCTAGTTTGAATCTGACCTCTGCCATGAACTCATTACATGGTCAAACCTGGGTCCCTAGATATTGTTGTACAAATGGTCTTCAGAAGTTGTGGCCAGGGATGATGGGAGTTGTAGTGCAACAACATCTGGGGACCCAAGTTTGAGTACCCCTGCCTTACATGGTTAGTGCAAGGATCACATTGAGATAGTAAATGTGAAGCACTTTGCACAATAAAAAAGTGATGTACAAATACTAAGTAGTATTATTACTACTAAATTCTAGGGGGTACAGTTGTTTTGGGGAGGGTCATTGTGATCAATTTTGAGTGTGCATGTATTATAGTTTTAATGCAAGCCTGATCAGAATGCTTATACAATGACTAAGCAGGACTTATACCCAGCTTAGGGCTTCATCCTGCTATTGCTGCTGCCGCCAAAGCAGCTGCAGCAAAATAAATGAATGAATAAAAGAAAGGAAAACTCCCCGGCCCCCTCCCCAAAATCTGAATTTCCCACTGACAACCTTGAAATTAACCCTAATTTCAGTCCCCTAAATTTTATCTGCCACCCCTAATTCAAAACTGAACATTCTTCAACAAGAACTTTCAGCTCACCACGATCAGAAACTAAAATCAGCAGATTTACACTGCGGCTTAAGAGTCAGCTCTGTTGATACAATGGTAGCCAACTTGCACTACAAAACTGGTCCCACAAGTGGTCTATTTTCACAGACACCATTGCTCGCAGGGTGGTGGTGCCTATGCTGTGTGAAGCCCTGCAACACATCCTTGAAAAGGCTCACAACCGGCAGTTCTTCTTTTCATGGCTGTCTTAGGCGCGTTTGCAGCTCATGTGATTGGATCACTTGAATCCAAGTTGGCCATTAGCATCCCATAAGAACTGACTATTATCAGGATTCTGTTTTCCTTAATTGTCTGCTGTCATAGGCTGACTGATTTATTTATTCATTTGAAATATTTCTAACCTGCCCTTCCAATGCAATACTGGTCTGCGTGGTTACAACAATAGCAAAGCAATAAAACAATATAAAGTTAACAATAAGAACATAAGTACACAAGAACCGCCCTGCTGGATCAGGCCCAAGGCCCATCTAGTCCAGCATCCTGTTTCACACGGTGGCCTACTGGATGCCACTGGAAGCCACAGGCAGGAATTGAGGGCATGCCCTCTCTCCTGTTGTTACTCCTCTGCAACTGGTACTACGGGGCATCCTGCCTTTGAGGCTGGAGGTGGCCTATAGCCCTCTAGCTAGTAGCCATTGATAGACCTCTCCTCTATGAAGTTATCTAAACCCCTCTTAAAGCCATCCAGGTTGTTAGCTGTCACCATATCTCGTGGCAGAGAATTCCACAAGTTGATTATGCATTGTGTGAAAAAGTATTTCCGTTTGTTGTTCCTAGATTTCCTGGCAATCAATTTCATGGGATGACCCCTGGTTCTAGTGTTATGGAGGAGAAAGAGAAGAATTTCTCTCTATCCACTTCCTCCATACCATATAGACCTCCATATAGACCTCTATGATGTCTCCCCGCAGTCGTCTTTTTTTCGAAATTAAAAAGCCCCAGGTGTTGTAGCCTTTCTTCATAAGAAAGGTGCTCTAGGCACCTTTGGTTGCCCTCTTCTGCACCTTTTCCAGTTCTACAAAGTCCTTTTTTTGGATGTGGTATGCAGTACTCCAGGTGTGGCCGCACAATCGTTTTGTATAAGGGCATTATAATATTTGCCATTTTATTTTCAACCCCCTTCCTAATGCCTGCCTACAGGCAGTAATGGGCTGGATGAAGGAGAACAAATTGAAGCTGAATCCAAGCAAGATGGAGGTGCTCATTGTGGGGCCTCAGAATCTGAGGGGTGCGTTAGATCTTCCTGTGCTGGATGGGGTTACACTCCCCAGAAGGAGCAGGTGCGCAGCTTGGGAGTACTCCTGGACCCAGGCCTCACCCTGGTATCTCAGGTGGAGGCTATGGCCAGGAGTGCTTTCTATCAGCTTCGGCTGATTCAACAGCTGCGCCCATTCCTTGAAGAGGATGACCTCATAACAGTGGTGCATCAGCTGGTAACCTCCCGGCTTGACTATTGCAATGCACTCAATGTGGGGCTGCCTTTGTATGTAGTCCGGAAACTTCAGTTAGTTCAGAATGCAGCAGCCAGATTGGTCTCTGGGGCAACCTGGAGAGACCATATTACGCCTATTTTGAAACAATTGCACTGGCTGCCGATATGTTACCGGGCAAAATACAAAGTGCTGGTTATTACCTTTAAAGCCCTGAATGGCTTAGGTCCGAGATATCTTAGAGAGCACCTTCTTGTACATGATCCCCACTGCACGTTAAGGTCATCTGAGGAGGTCTGTCTCCAGTTACCACCGGTTCGTTTGGTGGCGACTCAGAGGTGGGCCTTCTCTGTAGCTGCTCCGAGACTGTGGAATGCACTCCCAGCAGAAATTCACAATCTTAATTCCTTACTGACCTTCAAGAGAGCCCTTAAAACCCATCTGTTTGGCCTGGCCTTTCAGGGTTTTTAATTAGTTTTAACTGTTTTAATGCTAACCTGGTTTTTAGGGTTTTAATTGTTATGATAGTTTAATTATTTTTTAAGATGTTTTAATTTTTAACTGGTGTTCATATTTATATTTCTGTTTTAATTGTTATTGGTTTTAATGGTTTCTGTTTTAATTGTAAACCGCCCTGAGCCATTTCGGAAGGGCGGTATAATCGAACAAACAAACAAACAAACAAACAAATAAATAATAAATAATGATCCCTAGCATGGAATTGGCCTTTCTCACAGCTGCCACATATTGAGTCGATGCTTTCAAGGAGCTGACCATCATGACCCCAAGATCCCTCTCCTGGCCAGTCACCGACAGCTCAGATCCCATCAACGTTTACTTGAAGTTGGGGTCTTTCATCCCAATGTGCATCTCTTTACACTTGCCAACAATGAACCACATTTGCCACATTGTTGCCCACTCTCCCAGTTTGGAGAGATCATTTTGGAGCTCCACACAATCTGTTTTGGATTTCACTACCCAGAAAGAGTTTGGTATCATCTGCAAATTTGGCCACCTTGCTGCTTACCCCTGCTTCTAGATTGTTTATGAATAAATTAAAAACAATAAACCAGTATAACAATCCAAACACTAAAAATTGTATGTGCTTCTGTCCCTGAGCAAGATTCACAACAGTGACATCAATGCAGATATTAAAAGAAAGTTCTATGGGGATTGACATAGAATCAGAGACCAAATATGTTGGAGATGAACTTCCAGTGCATCGACCTTTTGCACCAACTATCCTAATGACCACTAGGGGCATTGGGAGTAGAGACAGTGAGTCAGGGTCTTCCTATCTGTCCCTACTCTATGACCCCTGAACTGACTCTGCAGCACTTCCTGTGCTGAGTCACAATCCTTCCTTTCCTCCTAGAGAGCAGATGGAAATCTCTCTCTCTCTCCCCCCTTACCTATGCACTATGTAGTTCTTTAGATTAGATATAGGTCTTTCCTGTCTAAGTGTATTTAACCAATAAATGTTTAGTGTTTAGTCACACAAGGATCTCCATGTGTTTTCTCTAAATAGCTGCAATATCCAAACCATCCTCTTCTACCTACTCTGTAACTGGAGTGTGTGCTCATTCCTTAGTGCTCTGCTGTTTTACCTATTGTGGGTAAAAATCAACAACCTCTAACAAAATACATCCATGATTCTGGTGACATGGGAGCAACAACAGCATCACTCCTTCCCACACCACAACAATAATGTGGGAGGTGCCTACTGTGTGGGAGGAGCCCATGTGAGTGGAGCTGACAATGTGTTGCCTCACCACAGCAGTCTCAGCTCTTGGAAAACTGGGTTGGTATGGGGAGGAGGTACAGTGTTGTCCTCTCACAGGGTCCAGGTCTCTGTGCAGGAAGGAGAAGTACTTCTGTACCACTATAATAATGTGAGCACTGGAACAGAAATTAAATTTGAAGAAATAATAATTTTTCAAAAAAGGGAAATCAGGCTGACCTCTGAAATACAGGGGAAGATAAAGACCAAGAGAAAATAAAGGTGTCTATAATGTGTGCATGCACGCAGCATACATTTATTTATTTAAAAATGTTTTGCCTGGAGAAATCTGCCAAGAGCTAGTGTCTGATTCCCAAGGTGTCCCCTGGGTTGAATTGGGAGGGTTAGAGCTGCTGGGGAAATTTTAGAAGATGAAAGGGAAATAAAGGAAGGGAGGCAAGGAAATGATCAAGAAAACCAATATTGAAAATGAAAAGGGAAATGTATGCAAGCCATGAAGATGAATAACAAATGCTTTTACAAAGGTAAAGTGTAAGGAGCAAGAAGCTGATGAAAAAGATGGCAGGCCCTTTGGGGAACTAGTGATTGGGAAGGAAACTGACGACAGAAGAGCTGGATGTTGCTGCAAAAGAGACTCATTTCTTTGCATTTGACTTCAAGCAGGCAGGTGACATGGACAGAAAGAATTGAAAAACGACGGTGAGACACATGAACTCTAGTGGTTTGGAGGGCATTTTGGCTATGGGGAAAATGTTACGATCTGGGGAAAAAAATTTATCAAATGGAGGATTCATGAAATTGTGACCCAGTCCCTGGACTCCTCTGAAACTCTGAGGCTATTCTGAAGATCACTAGAAACTGGGCTATGGGAGCCCAGCCCGGTTTCTAGTGATCATTAGAACCTCTGGGCTCACCTGAAAGCCCGGTGGTTGCATGGCAGCTAGCCTGCCTAGCAACCCCTCCCCTTAAAAGAGGTTAACAGAGTGCTCGCTCCGTTAACTGCATTTTTGCGGTCGTGAAACACCATGGTGTGGCTTCTCACCGCAACGACTCTTGAGAAGACCCCTGCTGGGAGGCTCCAACAAACCTCCCGGTCTTGGGGGGGTCTCTCTAGGATGCCCTCTGCACCCAGGAGCCATTGCTGCCACTGCCGCCGCCGCCACCACCACCACCGGTAAGGTGTCCTCTCACTGCCCCCCAGATGCCATTAGAATAATTTTAAAGGTAGTTCCCCTTTGCTTGTAAAGGGGTATCCTCACTGGATTTCGCTTTACAAGCATACTCCTTGAACCACCAAACCAGTTCCGAACTGGTTCCATTTGAACTGGGGTCTGTTCGGTTTGAACTTGGACTGGCAACCCTTGGGGTGGGGGGAGTCCAGTTTGAGTTTGAATTGGTCAAACCGGGTTTGAATAGACCTGGTTACACACATCCCTATCTCTGACATCTCCAAGTAGGGCTGGGAAAGACTCCTGCCTGAAATTCATGCCTGAGAAGCTACTGCTGGTCAGTGTACTGTAGATAATACCAAGCTAGATGAACAAATGGTCTGACTCTGTATAAGACAACTTCTATGTTTCTACATTAATTGTATGGGAGCAAACAAGTTGAAACTTAATTGAGATAAGATGGAAGTGCTCTGGGTTGGTAAAACTGATCATCTGAGTAGTGAGGTAAATCTGGTCTTGGACAGGGTCTCACACTCACTCTGAAAGACAAAGTCCTAGATATGTACATGAAACACGATTTGAGCTCTGAATCATGGCACAATCCTGCACCTTTAGCAGGGAGGAGAGCAGGTCCATACCTGTTCCTCCTCCGCTTGCTGCCATGGGAAGTTTGGTGGTACTCCCCCCAGCTAAGATCATGCACCTGTGGGGCGTTTCCCAGTTGCCCTTGTGCAACACTGGCATGTACATGGCACAACCATGCAGACCACACATGATGCCGGCATGCACAACCATGCTGACCATGCAAATGGCAGCTGCACATGCATGGAGGTCATGTGCATGCTGGCGTCATATGATGGCAGTTGGGAGATGCCCTGTTGGAGTGCAATCTTAGCTAGGGGGAGCACTGCTGAACTTCCTGTGGTGGCAAGTGGAGGAGGAGCAGGTATGGACCTGCTTTCCTCCCTGTAAAAGGTATGGGGAATGTGCTACAATTCAGAGCTCAAATCATGGTTCATGCACATCCCTACAAAGTCCTCAGCTTGGGGATATATCTGGGCCTGATGCTGTGCTTGCAGGCACAGGTGGCAGTGGTGTAGAGAGTTGCTTTTACCAGCTATGGCTGGTACTCCAGCTGCAACCCTACTTGGAGAAGTCAGACCTTGCCTCAGTCACTCATGCTTTGGTAACATCCAACTTGGACTACTTCAATGTACCCTATGTAGGGCTGCCCTTGAAGACAGTTTGGAAGCTTCAGCTGGTCCAGAATGCTGCTGCAAGAATGTTTGTGGGCACAAGTAGCTTCATGAGTGTCACACCTATCCTGCAGCAGCTTCATTGGTTACCAGTCTGCTTCCAGGCTAGATCTGAGGTGCTGATCTTGACCCTTAAAGCTATACATGGCTTGGGGCTAGGGTTCCTGTCGGACCTCATTCATCCATATGAACCAGCTTGTTCATGGGCCCTCCACTTGGTATCTTAGGACCTGCTCATGGCCCCACCACTAACAGAGATCTGGTTGGTGGGGACTAGAGACAGGGTCCTTTTGGTTGTGGCCCCTTGACTTTGGAACACCCTCCCCAAAGAGTTTTGCCATGCTCCCTCTCTCAATGTTTTTTTTTTAAAAAAAAAAAACAATTTAAAACACATCTTTTAAAAGAGACTTTTAAATGTTTTATCTGCTGCTTATATCTGGTAGGTCCTTTAACTTTTTTAGTTCTCAGTTTTTAGCTTTTTATTAATAACTTCTAATTTGAAACTTTTTTTTTAAAAAACTGTAATTTTAAATGTGGTTTTAGCCTGATCTTTTAACTTGTTTAACTTCATTAGTCTTTTATTTTACATTCTATCTATTTCATCAATGTTCTGAACTGCCCTGAGCAGTAGTGTACTGGAGGGGTGGGGTATAAATATTTTAAATAAATAAATTGCCCCATTCATGTCATTGTGAGTCATTACGAAGAATCTAAAGTGGAAATGCAGCATATACTTGGAATCATCATCTTCTTCATCTTCTTCTTCATCATCATCATCCACTCATGTCACTGGAGTTTCTATATGACGAAATGGTTCTGTAGTGCAGAGTGCTACATTGTGGAGCTCCAGGCCTGAGTACCATTCCTTTACTCCCTGCAACTTCCTTTGAGTGTTGTGATCAATGTATGCCATCTTGAAAGCTCTCACCGAGAATGCTCCCTGGTTCTAGAGAACCCTAACCTGAATCTGGTCTTGCTGCTTACATTGAAACTTGGTATCCACTACTTTCAATCACTGCTAGATTATTCCCAAGGGGTTAGTCCCCTCCAGGCCTTATTCCAGCCAGGGTTCTGGAACAGGGCAGTCAGTGGAGAGAAGTCTAGAATGAAGTTTATCCTAGTTGAAAATCTGAAGACCGGCCATACATGATCTCTTTAAAATGGCTCACAATTGAGTGAGGGTCAATTCAGGCTCTTGATTTTCAGATTCATCATGGATGAAGTTTCTACACTGGTTAAAAAAAGAGAGAGAGAAGCATGTTATACCCAGTTGTGTGCATAATCTGGATTCAGATGCTAAATGGTGTTGCTTATGGTCAAGCTAAAGTCAGCTTTAGGAAAAGGCAAACACTTTTAACAGCAAGTATTCCTCCAATGTGCTTAACCATAGTTTTGTCTGTCACACGGCCTATACCAAGTATGGGACCTGTGATGTGGCAGATAAATGAGCGATTGATGTCATTTAGGCTGGCTTGTCCATGATAGACCTTGCATCATTTGTGGAGCCCTTTGGTGAATCACTGTGGCTCTACAGACTCACTCTTTGAATGGTTCTTATGATGTGCATTACATTTAACAGCCAAAGCCACATACTGAGCAGGTGTCGACTATGATGACCTCTTTCTTTGAATACTGGGTTTTCAGCTGACTTTGCACTCTGAGAGAGGAGTTGGAAAATGTCATGGAAGAAAGAACCCTCATAATGGCAAATTGAATGCTGAATTTCTAGCAGGAACACAGAACATTACTGATGGATGTCTCACACTGTCAGAAAAGCAAACACTGAAGCATTTTAATTGAATCCTACAGAGACCAGGATGCCTTTGTTTCTCAGTTCACTAAAGACATCTTGCTCTAGAAGAGAGATTTCGCGTTCTGTCTTCAAGTCATTATTAGGCTGACTTCATCTCTCTAACTGTTACCAAGTGGCCTGGTTCAGATCAGCACCCGCCAGTTGGTGTAGTGATGATGAGTGCTCCATATCAGGCATGAATGCCTTCTGGCGCTACTACTCTGGTTTCATACTGTGTTGGCAATTTCTCCCATCTGTCCCCTCTCTTCACGATTAGCCTGGTATGTGTAGCTGTAGTCCAAAAAGAACTGAAATGTTGCATGTTCTTTAAGGAAATAAAAAGACATTATCTTTTCCCCTCAAGGACTTCCATTTCTGGTGCAGTTTTACAACAGTCAGTGACTACAGTCTAGTCCTTCTGGGATGATGAATCTGCATCTGGGCTGCAGCACCTCGGAGTACAGGTGGGCAACTCAAATGATCAAATACTTATCGGCACAATGTCCCTCCACATAGAAAACTAGCATGTCCAGAGCCTCCTTCAGATGTTATCCATAAGCACCACTGTAGCTGTGTACAGTGGGGTGAAGGAGGAGGAAGTCGCATCCCCGCTGTAGCACTCACCCTTGTGCCCCATCACTCAAGATTATGGTAGAGCTTATTTGAAGAGCCATCCCCATAATGGTTGGAACATCCGTGATTGTGATAGTGGATCCACTTTTGCAGTCATGGATGTGCCCATCATCATGGGGAGGACTTTCATCTCTTCAGACAAGCCCTGTCAAAACTATGAGTGACAGGGCACGTGGGTGATTAATGTGGCAGGGGCGGAACTTCCTCCCGCTTTGCCTCCCTTTATATGAGGCTTTTGGACAAAGTTCAAATCAGGTTAAGGAGAAAGGTTAGAATCTTTCTCCCTGATAGCTAGTTTTGTATGTGGAGGGGCTTTGTTCCCGAATCCTAATAAAAGGCAGGTCACACATGATGGAGGATTGAACTTTGGCCGTACTTTATTAACTCTCTGCTATGATCTACAACTGTGCAACAAATAACATAACTCAATAATTAGAGTGCGGGCAAATCCTCCTCCTATGAGAGGCAGCCTTACTATGAGGACTGCCTGACCCACTGCTGGGCAAACCAACCAGGCTTGAAGGCTGCCAGCAGACAGCAGACTCCCATTGCTTCCTCCTTGTCACACGGTTTTCTGTGTCAAGGGAGGGATTGCCTGATTCACCATCCCTTGAGCTCCAAAGCTCAAAGAGAGCCAAACAACTCCTCAACAGGATTCTATTACCATATACCCACCATGGGCCACAAAACCCCGAGGGACTGTTCCACAAAATCCCACTTCACTCTAAGAAAGCCTTCGGGAAGTTTTTCACACAGGGCTTTTAAAGCCCCTTAACTTGCATCTTCTCTGGAACGGAGAGGTTGCATCCACATATTGGCCAGATTTACCCCAAAGTCCCTGCAAGTTATCAGGGAGCATTTCACACACAATTTGGGTTTTTCACTGTGTGTTAAGAGTGTAGCCTGACTTATATCTAGGGTAAAAAAATTCCACTATTTGCATTGGTTTTTTGGGACAACTTTGAGGTCACAATAAAGGCTCCCAGTGAACTGACGGTAAAGTATGTTGTGTGGGAAAGTCCAGGTTGAACACCACTGATGTGAACAACTCCACCAAGCACACACTCAACTGCAGGTATGACCAGGGATACACTATTTAGAAGCAACCACCCCTAACCTAATGCCCAATTGAAAGCTCAGTGAGAAGTAGGTGAAAAAATCTCCACCAATTCGGTGGGGGGAAAAATCCATACGTGGCCCCTAAAAGGTGACCTGCTATTCCCCCATTGAGAATGGAGAAAGTGAATGGGCACCAAGCTGCACTGAACTGAAGAGTCAGAGGTGGTGCTGTCCTGCTTGCTCAAGATTGGGTATGCAAGGTAGCATGTCCCATTGATGATGAACCATGTGTCCCTCATGAGGTCGGGTGCAGCTCTACCCACCCCCAACCATGCTGGGTGCAAGGGGGGTGGGTAGGAGCAGCTTTTTTTTTTTTTGTATGGAGAAGCATTCACCCCCACCTGCTCTCAGCAAACCCCTACTAATTCAGCAAAGGCACTTTCCAAGTGGTGATTCTCTTTATATTAAGCAGTGGGAGAGCAACTGGCTCTATCCAACCCCAGCACAGCATCCCTCCAGTGGCTATTGCTGGGCCTACCTTGTGTGACCTTTTAGACTGCGCGCCCTTTGAGGACAGGAGACCATCTTTTCTTCTTCTTTGCAAACCACTTTGAGAACTCTTTATATACTGCCTTTGCTGAGTTAGTAGGGGTTACGCACCAGCTTTGTCTGCCTGTCTTCTGCAAAAGTAGGCATGTGACTTACACATGACAACTTCCAGTGTGATGAATGTAACATGCAACCAGGAGTACTGATGTAGAGGACTGGGATGGGTGGGTGGGTGGGGGGAATTGATTCCAGTCATGCCAACACCCATTTCACAAATGACCACACTGATTAAAACCCTACATTTTACATGCATTTCATGAGTTAATCAGTATATTGTAGCAATTAATCAATTAAGGATTTCAGTCCTGGTGTGGTATGACTGCATTAATTTTCTTGTGTAGAATGCCTTTAGATCTCTCTTTAGAAGCTCTGCTCAAAAAATACAGTCATTATAATTACTTTTCTATCTTGCCAATATTTACTTTGCAATTCTTAAGGGCATTTTGGTAATTCCCAAAGTCTCCTGTACGTACTGAAAGAAGACAAAAGGCAGAGTTGAGAAGAAAGTACAGCTGATAGCATGATGCCACTTTTTCATTTTAAGTTAATTATTAGAATTAATGAGCACATGGACATAATTAACATTTCCCAGTTTTGCTGACTACTCTGTGTATGTCATCAGGGATTTTAGTGGCCTCGGAGTTGAAAATTGTCAATTATAACTTTATTTACTTTTCTAATTTACAGATAAATCTTCCCTATTGTTTTCTTGTTTCATGTGCTCCTGATTCTATGTGTGGTTGTGCAGACAGAAGCACAGAAAAGTAACCCAGAGGGCAAAACATAGTCTGCAACAAAAGATTGCTTGGGGCCCTCCTCCTGCACCCCTCTCAATGTTATCAACATGAACCAATACACTGGGGATCCGGTACAAATGTGTCCACCTTCTGTGAATGTCACAAGCTCTTATGTTTTACTACTAGCAGCAAAATAACTTGATGTTCTTTCAGTCCATGCATGCTACCGCTTTGTTATCATGAGCCTTCTTTGCCTGTGGTAATCTCCTGCTCTGAAACAAAAGATGACAAACTGGCTAGTAATACCAATGTGATTTATAAATAAAGGCTTAAATGATGAGCCAAGAAGGCCGACAGAGCCCACTGATAAATGTATTAATCGAGAGAGTGGCGGGGAACTGCTAGGATGACATACATAAATACCTGGTCCTCTAATCTGAACATGTGCATTTCATGTGGGAGCTTCTGTAATACGATGTATGGAAGCTGATAAACTCTGAGAGGGAGAAATATTTACCATTTCCTCAAGCCACTAGACAATTGTGAAAGGTCTATGAAATAAATTTTCTGAAATAAATTGTACCAATTTGTTTCCTTTCATGGCATGCTCTTCTTCAAAACCTAGTTTTTGTTTAATGTTCAGTTGTGGTGAGCATGAAATTGCCTATAACGTTTTTGTTTGCTCCCTTCGTTTTCTTTCCCTTGGTTTCATAAAAGTTCTGATCAAAACCAAATCTTGTCGCTTTCCATAGTGGACACAGAAATACTAAGGCCTGGTATACTAAGGTTACACCAATAGCCAGAAGTACACTTAGGTAATTTTGGAGCTAAAGGCCTTTGGAGCACCACTACCCCGCCCTGCAAGTTAAGCATCATCCCCCTACACACACACACACACACACACACACACACACACACACCACACACACACACACACACCATGACACTCCCAGGGAATTCCTGAGTACATTCTATTTATCAATAGGGGGTCACAGAGACAGGTTGACTTTTATTAGAGAATGTTTAACATATGGTTTACAAAAGCAACAGTGAATAGAATTTCCCGATAAAACACGGCCGTGTACTAACGAATGTGTGGTTGCAATGGTAGAAAGAATATTGCACTGTATGCGAGTTCCTACAGGTTTGGGTAGAGTCTGGTGAGGAGTTCAGTGAGAGGAATGTCCAAAAGGTCCAAGGGAGGGTGAGATCCCAGCCTCACCTTGCGTGTGGCCGGCAGGGCCGTGCCAGTCTTCTTCTGCCAATTGCAGCCTCTGGGCGTGGGCCCTTGACGGCGGAGGGTCTTCTCCAGGTCCAGGGGTGTTGTCAGCAGGAGTTCCTGGTGTGGTCAGCCACTGTGCTGGCATGGTTTGTTTAGCATGCAGATATGTTATAGATCACGTCCCCGAGGTGGAAGGTTACATACATACATACATGCAGGTCAAGACAGCCATAAGAAAATAAGTGTCCATCTGAGTTAGTCGCGACCTGCAAGGCATCGCCAATATATATAGATAAACAGGAAGAAAAGCAGACCATAACTGACTGTCTCTACTCTCAATGCCCCTAGTAGTCATTAGGGTCACTGGTACAAAAGGTTGATGCCATCTGCAGCTGGAAGATTTCCAACAATTTCCAGGTAACATAAGAAACAGCAGCCCACATTTTACACACTGATACAAGGGCCAAAGAAGGATTCTGCCTCTCAGAGAGGCTAGAGAGTAACTGTGGCAAAGTCTTGTTCTGCAGCCCAGTGTACGTGGAAGGGGATGGGGAATTGATTTTTGCTTCTTTCTCCTCCCTAAGAAAAAGCCCATTTCGCTTCCACAGATATGTCCCCAAGTGCTGAGCATGTTTATTCTGCTTAAATGAGCTGTGGGTCAAAACTGGGTCAGGAGTGACATCAGGGATAGATATGAAGGGTCATATTTATCCATTTACACATTTTTATCCCATTCTTCCTCTGAGGAGCCCAGAGCAATGTACATGATTTATGTTTATCCTCACAACAATCCATGAGGTAGGTTAGGCTGAGAAATAGGTTAGGCTGAGAGCTGGTCTTGTGGTAGCAAGCATGACTTGTCTCCTTAGCTAAGCAGGGTCCACCCTGGTTGCATATGAATTGGAGACATGATATGTGAGCTCTGTAAGATATTCCCCCTCAGGGGATGGAGCCACTCTGGGAAGAGCAGAAGGTTCCAAGTGCCCTCCCTGGCATCTCCAAAATAGGGCTGAGAGAGATTCCTGCCTGCAATCTTGGAGAAGCCACTGCCAGTCTGTGTAGACAATACTGAGCTAGATGAACCTATGGTCTGACTCAGTATATGGCAGCTTCCTATGTTCCTGTGTAGAGAAGTGACTGTCTCAGAGTCACATAGTGAGCTTCATGGCTGAATGGGGATTTTAACTCAGGTATCACCAGTCCTAATCCAACACACTTACCACTTTACCATTCTAGCCATTGGTGACTCTGTAGAAATGAGAACTTCTATAGGACCTAGGAAGCTGTACTAGTGACTTTGTTCAGTGCTTAATGTTTGTCTTTTGGTCCTGACCACATTCGACCACCCACTCTGTAATGATGAAGAGCTTTCTTTACAAGTCTTTCTCAGCATTCTTAGCTTGCCCAAGGCTGGCAACTTCAGTATTTCTCTGAATGGGGTTTTTGCGACTCTCTATGAACCTATATTGGAAATATTGGTGGCAGGTCTGAATTGTCCTGATGTCTGATGCCCTTTGCTTGTGGGTGTGCAAGTCTTGAGCGTGAGGAAGAGATACAAAGCAAAAATGATCCTTTCTGTCAGTCTAGGAGAAACAGATAAAATGACTGGCCAACCAGTGTCTTGGAGAGAGCACATGATTCTGCTGTGGGAATGCTGAGGAGTGTTGGGAGTATGGGAAAGCTAATTAAAACTCAGCAAAACATAGGCCTGAGAATTAATTTGTCTAAAGCTGAACCTAGACATTATAAATACTGCATGGCTGCTACAGGAACCAGAAGCCCCAAATCTCCTCTCTTCTCTCCTCTCTTATGGCGATTGCACTACACCAGAATGGTGAAGTAGTTGGAAGGTTGGACTAGGACTGGGGAGACCTGAATTCAAATCCTCATTCAGCCATGAAACTCACTGGGTTACTCTGGGCCAGTCTCTTCTCTCCCAACCTATAAATGTACATTTTCATTTACTGGATGTTACATGAAATTTACTGGATGTTACATGAAAATTACATTTTCATTTACTGGATGTTATCAAATTAAGAGGGAGGAAAAAATGCTGGCCTCCTGGTTTTGATCTTGATATTGCCTAGTTTCAGCCTTTCACATGACCACTCTCATACCACTGAAGTTGGCTCAAAACTGACACAATACAGGGCTGGCTGTAATTGAACTAAACTGCATTGCCCATGGGAATTCTTTATGTTCAGGAACTGGGCTACAATTAGGAACATAGGAACATAGGCAGCTGCCATATACCAAGTCAGACCATCAGTCCATCTAGCTCAGTATTGTCTACACAGACTGGCAGCAGCTTCTTCAAGGTTGCAGACAGGAGTCTCTCTCAGTAGCCTCTTGGAAATGCCAGGGAGGGAACTTGGAACCTTCTGCATGCAAGCATGCAGGTGCTCTTCCCAGAGCAGCCCCATCTCCTAAGCGGAATTTCTTACAGTGCTCACACATCAAGTCTCCCATTCAAATGCAACCAGGGTGGCCCTTGCTTACCAAAGGGGACAATTCATACTTGCTGCCACATGACCAGCTTCACAGTGCATACACTCCAGGGCATTTGCAGTTGACTTTAATTCAGACTACAATGGGGAAAAGAGATTTGGGGGCAGTATCCATAGTTGGTATCCCAATATTTTTGAAGCAGCCATTCCATAGGAAACCTGGGATTAGTTTATGTCATACATGACATTAAATGCATCATTGTAGCTCTGTCTTCTTGTTGTAGGGGGAAGGATCAGAATTGGAACCATGGCTTGTGGAACACTGTGGTTCCAGTCCAGATCAGGGGCCTCACTACTGCTCTGTTCTGCAGGAGAAAAGTTACCATTGGTGCCAACCTGTGTTCCCTCTAACAGGGATTCCCAGATGTTGACTACAACTCCCATAATCCCCAAACAAAAGTCATTTCAGCTGGGGATTATGGAAGTTGTAGTCAACAACATCTGGGAATCCCTGTTAGAGGGAATACTAATGCCAGCATCACATGTAGTTTGACGCTAAGGCTGGCTTCACATGTTTGCCACCAAGTCCAGAAGCTGGGAACAGCAAGGACACACTCTTAACAGTTATGGCATCTGAACTTGACCAAGCCTGGTTTCCATGCTGAATTCCCAAGATTCATCTGATATTCTACCAAGATTCTCCACCCACTTGTAACCTACATTTGACATTGGGTGGTGGATCTCGAAAGAATGTTGGGTGAATCTCAGGGATCTGGAGTGGGAACCGGATTTGGGCAAGTTCAGATGTCATACCCACCAGAAGTGCAGGCTCACTGGGAACCTCCAGTCCTCAGCTTCCAGACTTGGTGGTGATTATGTGAAAAAACCACAAGTGTATAATCTGAATAGAATTGCCTTTATTATGGTACCTGATCAGGTAAAACAACAACAACAACCAACAAGCATCTGAAGTGAATCCACAGGAACACAAAAGGAGTTGATGGAAGTACATTATCTGGATGGATGAAATAGTCCGATTGCATTCATATATGCACCCACTTTTAGCGACATCCTAAAGCTGCTGGTGTTCACATAACTTACTTTTACCTTCTGTGCCTTTAAAAAAAATCTTACATTTATAACTTTCTCATACTTTTCATTGTGCCAACTAACCATACAAAGGCATTTCCATTATTTTAAAATACTTAATACTTCTTTTAAAATTATCAGCTGTCTTAATACAAAATGCTCTTTAAAAGTTGTTAGGAAATATACCTGTGAGAGCTGCTCAAAGAGGAGACAGGAGAAGAAACAAAAGCATCATCCAATATTTTCAAAAAGATAAAACCGGTTTTCTCTTTTCTTCTTTTCTGAAGAGCATTAATTGTATGAAAGAAAGGGTACAATTCAGACAGTCTCTCTCCTGTTCCTTTTGAATTAGTGAGTCACCAGTTTATAAGTGGAGTGGAAAATGCTCATGTGTAAATGACTGCAAGCCTACCGATATTACTCATAAAAGAAAACTTTTCCAAATAAACCTAAAGACTAAACTAGACAAGACACTAGAGATTCCAAGATCGGATGTCCCACTGTTTTTCTTTTCTTTTTTTTCTTTTTAAAAAAAGCTGTAGTTCAAACCAGGTGTTGGAAAACCCTGACCGGATTGTGGAGGTGGTGTTGACAGAGACAAGTTTAGCCTTTTCCCCATGTGTCTATCCTTGAATGACATCTCTTCCCTGCAAACTGTTATTTGCTCAGCAGGGGAAAACATTACCAGGTGGCTTCATATGACTGCCAGCAAGCCTGTGAGTGGGGAAAATGTTGGGGATGTGTAGGGAATCAAGAATGCACAGTGTTAACTTGAGTGTTCTGGAACACTGGCAGAATGTCCCGAGACTACTTTTGGGCTTATGTGGGGAATTACCAAGACTGGAGTGAACAGTCCATTACAGTGTCAATTTGTACAAAGCTTTGGCCTGGAAATCAAGACTTGAGATAGGAATATAGTACAATCAGATTTATTTAAGGATTATTGGGGTACAGGAAATGAAAAACAGTTAGGCAATGGATAAAAGGCAGTAAAAACTTAAGTAGCAATTATCAGTTAGAGACTCACGAAGAGGCGTTTTAGCTTAAAGGTCTGCATTGCAATTAAATCAGCTTAAAGCTTGCCAGAAAAAGGACCCAGAGTGCAGCTTTAGACTTAGGAGAAAAGAAGAGAGAGGGGGAGAGGGAGGGGGAGAGATAATTAGTAATACATTTTCCCAAACCCATTGGTATGTCTGTTAGACTTGCAGGATGGGGTATGCTGGGTACTTCTTCCCAGGGACCAAGCAGAAGGATTGAGTGGAAGAGGGGCAAGCATACCACTTGCAAGCCAGGGAAGCTGCTGGTCCCAGGGAAAATCCAGGGGAGGTTGGTCCTTTAAAGCAGCCAGTCATGGTGCATGGTTTTGATCTGGAGGCAGCTCCAAACCAGAGGCTGGAAGTGGAGCTGGAGCAATAGCTGTGGTAGATGGAGTAGCCCAAGCCCAAGGACTGGCTGATGGTATGGCCAGCACAAAAGCAGAAGCACATGCAGATGGCACTTCCAAAGAAGGAATACACCATTTGTTGGGATCTGGGGGAGATATAGGCAAAAGCATGCCTTCGGGCCAAACACAGGTCACACCTCCTGGCTGCAGGGGATGACGTTCATGGTTAACAAAAGAATATATATTGTGTGATTCAATCATGAGTGTGTGCAGTCTTGAGGAACAATAAAGTGAAATGGTTTGAAAAACCTGTATGGGCTTGGGTAAATGGGTGAGCTCATATCTCATAGGTCAGGAAGACCTTCCAGGTGGGAAGATCTTTTTACACTAACAAGCCTCTTCCTCTGGTCCATGCCAGACTATTAACGCTGCAATAGGGAGGTGGGAGTGTTACAGCCTTATCTGAGTTCCTGTTGAGGTGATTAGTAAGACTAATCCTTTGTGTCAACGAAAAGAGGAGTTTTACTATTCTCTTGAGATATAGTTCTCCTTAACTCATGTCTCAGCTAGCACCCTTCTCTGTGTTGTGAATAGAGAGGAGCATGGGAGAATCACCTTGCATCTGCATGTCATACTTGACCTTGGTAAAGTTGCCCCATGCTGTTTGTGCTAAGCGACTAACTTGAGAGTTTACCAAATATCGGCATGTGGATGGCTCACGATCCTACAAGTCTAGCTAGCCAAGATGGAGACTGCTAGCCTGCAAATAATATAGAGGGGTGGTGCTTTTAGCCCCTGAACAGGCTGTTCTCATAACAACATTCCCAAAAAGTATGTTGTGCAAATGCAGCCAAGTCTGGTTCCCATGATCTGTGCCTGACATTCTCCCGGTATTCCCTGCCCAACTTCAAATCTTAGTTATGGAAGTTAGGTGGCAGTCAGGAGAATGTTGGGCATAGAATCCTGGGGACTTTGGCAGGTTTGGACAACATGTTCGCCAGGAATGCATTTTTTGTGTGTTTCCCAACATATCCTCGACATTTCCCCCACATACAGACTTGCTGGTGGTTGTGTGAAGGTACCCACAGGCACCATAGGTACATTTACATTTCCCCCAGTGGGACAAATAGCAGATTTCAGGGGAGATTTAGATTAGGAAAATGGCATCGGAGAAAAGTGTTGTCCTTTCACAGCAACATTTCTCTCATCATATTCCCACCTTCCCAACCTCACAGCTGCTTTGAACTTTTTTTTTTTTTTTAAAGGCCACACAGAGGAGATCCAATTTTATATGAAAATTCTCATTCATTCTGGCCTGAGGACTTCAACATTTAGCAAGTCAGAACAAATATTCTATTCTAGATTATAATGTAAAGTGATTACAGTGATTTTGTTTCCTATTGTAAGAAAAAGCCCACCTCACTGAAATATCAGTAAGTACTTACATATCCTCGACATTTCCCCCACATACAGACTTGCTGGTGGTTGTGTGAAGGTACCCACAGGCACCATAGGTACATTTACATTTCCCCCAGTGGGACAAATAGCAGATTTCAGGGGAGATTTAGATTAGGAAAATGGCATCGGAGAAAAGTGTTGTCCTTTCACAGCAACATTTCTCTCATCATATTCCCACCTTCCCAACCTCACAGCTGCTTTGAACTTTTTTTTTTTTTTTTAAGGCCACACAGAGGAGATCCAATTTTATATGAAAATTCTCATTCAGTCTGGCCTGAGGACTTCAACATTTAGCAAGTCAGAACAAATATTCTATTCTAGATTATAATGTAAAGTGATTACAATGATTTTGTTCCCTATTGTAAGAAAAAGCCCACCTCACTGAAATATCAGTAAGTACTTACATAAGGAAATGAGATCCATTTGACATTTGAAGCAGCACTTTCAGCATTATAGTATGAAAATCAGATTCTACGAAGATTACAGTGGGAATACGTAACATTAACATTGCTCTATGAAATTTGCTACAGAATGATCCTGGTTCAGAGCTGGCCATAGGTCTCTTAATTAAGGCATTTCTCTGCTTTTCAAGAAAGTTGGACTTTGGCCTGGAGACCATCACCTCAGGCATTCTGACAAACTTTAACAGTAATTCTCTCTCTCAGGGAAAGCTGGGAATTTCTAGGTAATTGGCAGCTATAGATCTCTAAGAGATTCCTCATCACTCTCATCAAACCATATCCCAAGTTCAGACATTCCACCCTGCCAGGTGTTGATGTGCTAATAGGATGAGGAGGAGATGTGTACACCCACTTTCCTCCCACAGGTTTTGGCAGGGCCAATCAGAATTGTCTGTATAGGCCTGGACTTGGAGAGGGGGAAGGTTGTCTCAGCATGGACTACTGCATGTTGTTGATAGAGATAATAGAGATGAGGCTTAAAACAATGTCCTGTGCCAAAAAATGTGATGAATGTAATTTAGGAATATGCATCGCCTCTCATTCCATACTGGATGGATAAAATATATGGATTCAACTCCAACGTACAGTTGCAATTCAGTCCACTGACGTATCGATTGAATCTAAAAGTTCCTCCTCACAAATAGGAGCATGCCTTTCGTTCCCAACAATTTACAACACTTTATGATCTATTTCATTGCATCGTAAATGTCGTAATGACCGAATGTTCCATGAAGCATCATAAAATGGCATGAATTACAGCAGGAGTTCTATCGGTCTTTGACTGACAAACTGGCTCCAGCTCAGGTAGCAGCACCACAACGCCTGCCAACTGCTTTGTGTTTCAGGAGCTTTGAGGGAAAGCATGCCACCCTCCCCTCTGCTCCACACAGCTCACACTTGGAAACTGATGCTTGGCCAGCCTTTACTGTACAACTCATAAATGTAAGTTTCCATGCATACACTGCCAATACGGCTAGCTTTTAAAGCATATTACAGCCTGTTTTAACGAAGGACTAAAGTGCTTTTTGTAACACACAGCAATGCTTTACTGCTCATGATTGTTCACTTATAAATGATAATAATCCATATCATTGCAGGGAGAGGTTAGATCTGTATGTAGTTTCATCATACTGTAGCTAAATGAATCTCATAATAAGAGTTGGGTTCTGGCAGTCATCTTTTAATATCATGATCTGGAAGTCAATTTGGCCTCTTAAGAAAGAATGAGTGGAAGGGCAAGTGGTAAAGTATGTAGGTTCCTGAAAAATTTGTGGTACAATATTGAGGTATGGTTTTGCTTGACAATCTTTTGCCTAAGAATTGAAATTCATGTTTTGAAGCCCACAAGTGACACAGGGGAGGATGAGTTGAGGGAAATCAAAATAGCTACCATCTGTTGTTCAGTAGATTGACTTTATCTCATGGGAACATAGGAAGCTGCCTCATACTGAGTCAGACCATTGGTCCATCTAGCTAAATATTGTCCTCACCAGGGGTTCTCAACCTGTGGTACTTGGGATATTGTTGAACGACAACTTACACTGTAGTGTGATGGGAGTTGTAGTTCAACAATATCCAGAGTTCAGCAACATCTGGAGTACCACAGGTTGGGAACCCCTGGTCTACACTGACTGGCAGCAGCTCTCCAAATTTTCAGGCAGGTGGTCTTTCCCAGCCCTACCCGAAGATGCCAGGATTGAACCTGGGACCTTCTTTATGCAAAGCAGAAGCTCTGCCTCTAAGCTACGACCCCATCATCTCTCCATTATTAATAGTTGCACAGGAACCATTTATCACTGAAAGGAAAGGTTATGTCCTGCTCTTTAATTTTTACATAAGGTGCAAATTGATTTTAAAAATCACTTAATGGGCTATATGAAAAAAAGAAAAAGAAAAACATGTTTTCTCACACATTGACACACTTATCTTACTAAGTACTTCAAGTGGAGTATATTAATGCAACTTAGCTAAATAATGTTGAGAAGTAATTTAAAAAAGAAATAATTTTAACAGATTATATGATGTTTTACATTATGCCTTGGTTACCATAGCACCATTCCCTTTTCTCATTCATTGTCATCATCTGAATTGTATGCATATCCAAATACTTGATCCATGCAGTGTCATTATTATCCACATCAATGCATGGAAGCCCACGGTGACAGCAGCTACAGAGTGGTGGTGACGCATATCTGTTCTTGTTACATGATCATTTCACTATGTGTAGAAGAGCCCATGGAGCTGGTGGCATTGGAGTCATCCGGGGTACGTAACAATTGCTTCTCTTCTCTCAGCCATAATGTGACTCTGAAGATAATGGCTGACATGACACATAGCCGACCATCACAGTAATGGTCTGCCCTTGGGCTGTTGCAGACTTCAAAGCAAGCTCCAGTGCTTCAGAAGCATCAGCCCCAACAGCAGCATTTCTTCAGTTTTCCCATTTGTGGTAATGGGGAAACCTGAGGAAATGCTGTTTCCACATTGGCTGCTGCTGAACAGTGTTGGAGCCTGCTTTGAAGTCTGCAGCACACCAGGGCATACCATTACGGTAACAGTAGGTTGTGCATCATAACAGCCAGAATGTCCAAGTTAGCATTGGTACCATTTTGCCATACTGCACATTGGTAACATGCCTGTCATGTGGCAAACTGAAGAGCAGGTTGTTCTGGAGGCATTTTTATCTGGCTCAAAGATTTTCTTCTGGAACAAAGCCCACTGAGCATCCTCAGCATTAGGCTTTGTGGAGGTGGGCAATAACAGCCTGCTGCCAAATTGTTCCATTGCAGAAATGGTAGCATCTGATGGGGTTCCATCTAGTACAAGTTCAGAAAAAGCCTTTAATTTTTTGGTTTTAATCTGATTTCTGGAAAGCCTTCAAATAAGAAAAATTGTCTTTATGAGCAAAAACCATCAGTGGTATCACAACTAATACTTAAAAACTTGTTTAGCCTGGCTTTTAGTGACTTTTAAATGGTTTTAATTTAATTGGTTTTTAATGGCTTATTTATTTTGTTTGTATTTGTTTTTATTCTAGTGAAGCACCTAGAGCCATCACGGTTAGGTGATATAAACATTTAATAAATACATAAATAAAAGTGATGAAGGTTCAAAAACCAGCTGGCTTATCCACCTTTTGTGACCCCAAGGCATCATAAATAGGTTAAAGAGGAATTTGTCTTTTACTTATGGCCAGTGGAAATAATGCAGGATATTTGCTTGCAGAAAATGGGGTATCATCAGTACTAATATACTCTAACTATGTCTGCTATCCTGTTTAAAAGTGGGGATGCAGAATCTCTGAGAATGTGCTTGGAAACCCTGTGAATTTGCCCTGAAACCTCACCCACAAACTCTTGAGTGAAAATTCTTAAAGAAAAAACATAAGAACATAAGAACAGCCTTGCTGGATCAGGCCCAAGGACCATCTAGTTCAGCATCCTGTTTCACACAGTGGCTTACCAGATGCCTCTGGAAGCAGCATACCCCAACATTGTACCGCAAAAGTCAACATTGTACCACAAAAGCCATTATCCAATAGGATAGTGGGAGATGGAAATTTGCTAATACTGTCAACAAGTGCAATATATGTCTTTGTCAATGGCATTTGTCACACCATCTCCTAAAAAAGAAAAGGAAATCGTAAGTCAAGGCACCTACCAAAACTGAGCAGACACAGAGCCGGGTGCCTAGAATGCCCCTCTCATGGGGGTATTCCCCCAATGCACTGCACTTGTCGCACAGTGCCCTGTGGGGTAACTGTACACCAGGACACATTGTCCTGGCTTCCAAAGATCAATCGTCTGGGAGTGCAAGTCACATTCCCAGCAGCAAGTTCTGGATTACCTGTGGAGAAGGTGAGTAGGACCCTGCCTCTCCCCACCCCCACCGCCCCCATTCTGATCATGTGCATAGCCTTGCATCCAGAGGTGGAAATTGGTCAGAAGTTCCGCCCCTGACCTGTCACTCATGCTGTAAGCATGCTTCAGCCCATTTCCGAGATCAGGAGACTGGGTTGCCCCAGAATCACGGAACAGTGCACAATGACTGAAAAGCCACTTCATATGCACAACCTTTAGGGATAGGGGTGTGCACAAATGGTTTGTGCCGGACCAGTTCACCGTGAACTGGGGTCGGTTTGGAGCTTCAATTGGACTGCAATTGCTCTGTGATCGAACGGAACCGGGCTCGGTTCAGGCAAACTGGTTTGGCACAGGGAGGGGTGGCTGGGTGGGTGGGGGATGGTAAGAGAGGTAATAAGCTGCATACCTGACCGATGAAACTGTCCACACTGTGGCTTGCCCTCCCGGCGTGGCCTCAAACACTTCCCCCCGCCCTTCACCAAGACGCTGGTAAAGGCATGCGTGGAGGACAGTACCTCTGGCATGTGCGGAGGCCTGAACTGAGTGGCCCCTGAACCAGCAGCTTAATAAATCAGGGGTGGGGGGGTGCTTGAGGTTGTGCCGGGAGGGCAAGTGGCCATGAGCAGTGGCACCGGCAGCCACAACGCCCAGGTAAGCAGCTTTTTACCTCTCTCGCTGCCCTCGCCTGGCCACCACTTACTGTTAGCAGTGCCCCACACCCTTGTACTTGCAAAAAGGAATCCTCACTGGATTGCCCTTTACAAGTATATTGACTGCACAAACTGCCTGAACTGCCTAGATCTAATGGACTGTCCTGACCAACTGGTCGGTTCAACCAAACCGGTTCAGAGCAACACAGTTCAGTTCAAATGGTTTGAATTTGACCCAGACTGCATTTTTTGTTTGTTTGTGCACATCCCTATTTAGGGAACATAGGAAGCTGCCACATACTGAGTCAGACCATTGGTCTATCTAGCTCCATATTGTCTTCACAGACTGGCAGCGGCTTCTCCAAGGTTGCAGGCAGGAATCTCTCTCAGCCCTATCTTGCAGACACCAGAGAGGGAACTTGGAACTAAGATACTTTCCCCAGAGCGGCTCCATCCCCTGAGGGGAATATCTTGCAGGGCTCACACCTCTAGTCTCCCATTCATATGCAACCAGCTTAGCTAAGGGTTAGCTAAGGGGACAAGTCATGCTTGCTACCACAAGACCAGTTCTCCTCTCACTGTGCCCAAGCACCCTTTGGGACATAAGGGAAGCTTAGGCTTGGCTCTTTCTGGAATATAGGTGGCCGAATATCTGACCCTATTCTTTGTAGCTGGGCTTTGAGGCAAATCTAAGATGACTTCGCTGGGAGGTTTCAGTGTCATCCAGAGGGCAGTGCTAAAGTATATACATGCTCACCCCAATCAATTTCACGAACTGTGAAATATTATATAAAACTGTTATATGGGATTCTGTCTTCGAAAATATATGAAATGGCAGTTGATATTGATTGAGGTGGACATGTATTCACTTAGTGTCTCGGGGCCCACCCTTCCTTCACCTTTTCTCTTTTCAGTCCAGAGCATTGTGAAATTCAGGCCTACAGTCTCTGGAATCCAGATTAATTTGGGCTTCTCTCTCTGTGCTTCCTTATTTATCATCCTTGAGCATTTTGACCATGGCTTGTTTCAAACACATTTTTGCAATAATGAAGGCTACAATTCCAGTGTTGGCCTAAAGCAACATCACAGGTTCTGAGAATTCCAAGGAAACTCCATGGTCCACACCTTTTGAGGTGAGAACACGGGGACTTCAGTCCATATGGTGGCCTTTTTTCTTGTAGGAGTCTTGGATATGTTCCAGGCTCTATTTCTTCCATTGTTGTTTGTTGTATCATCTTCCTATAAGTCTTAGTTTCTTTATGATGTAATAAAGAACTTTGATACATGCATTTAAACAAGGTCTTGTGTGAAGAAGGAAGGTAGGACAAGAATTGAGTCAATTTGGCTTCACCTAGAGCAGGCCTAAGCACCTTAAGTGGCACAGCGGGGAAATGCTTGACTAACAAGCAGAAGGTTGCCAGTTCGAATCCCTGCTGGTACTATATTGAGCAGCAGCGATATAGGAAGTTGATGGAAGGCATCATCTCATACTGCGTGGGATGAGGCAATGGTAAACCCCTCCTGTCCTACCAAAGACAACCACAGGGCTCTGTGGGCACCAGGAGTTGAAATTGACATACTTTACCTTTATCTTTAGAGCACACCTGCTGAGTTTAGGCCCTCAGATGTTTTTGGACTACAGTTTCCATAATCCCCTGACTTAGTGGGAAGAGTGTATCTCTTCTTCTTCCAGATTTCTTGCTCAGTCTGATTCTTGGACTACAGGAAATCACAAAACTCCTTCCCGCAAGCCTCTCTCTCCCACCCCATCTTTTATAGAAGGCTGTCCAGTTTCCTTGCCTTAGAACAAACTTCCCAGCTGATGGTACTCCAGAAGTTGCTACACCTCACCCCCAGCTACAGTTTACAACTTCAAGTGTACCGCTGTTTAGAAACCTCTGCCTTAGAACATAGGACATAAGAAGTCTTGCTGAATCAGGCACAAGGCCAGTCTAATCCAGCATCCTGTTTCACCACAGTGGCCAACCAGATTATCTCTGCGATCCCACAGGTACCGTGTTTCCCCGAAAATAAGACAGTGTCTTATATTAATTTTAGCCCCAAAAAATGCACTAGGGCAATTAGCGGTACATCAGAAATTACTGCTAGGTCTTACTTTCGGGGTAGGTCTTACTTTCGGGGAAACAGGGTAAGAGATGAGGGCATGCCCTATCTCCTGCTGTTGGTTCCCTGCAGCTGGTATTTAGAGGCATCCTGCCTCTGAGCCTGGAGGTAGCTCATAGCCATCCAGACTAGTAGTCATTGAGAGGTCTAACCTCCATGAATGTATCTAAGCCCCCTCTTATAGCTATCCAAGCTGGTGGAGACCACTAGATGTATTGGCAGAGGATTCCATACATTAATTATGTGCAGTGTGAAAAAATACTTCCTTTTGTTGGTCCTGAATTTCCTGGCAATCCAGTTTCATTGGATGACCCTTGGTTCTAGTGTTGTTCATGAGTAGGCCTTTACCCATGAACAGCCAATTGCTCTCATAGGAGAATGGCTATCTTGGGATAAGGGGATTTGACCGATGGGAAGGTCTGACGCTTCCTGTCTCCCCCTCACCCCCTTTCATAGACCCCACTCTTGCAATTGGGAACTCTTCAGGGGAATGCCCCTGAGTCTCCATAGTATCATAATCACAAAACATTGTTGTTGACAACTATGTTGCAACTGAAGAAAGAAAGAAAAAGTAAATATCTCGCTTGGCCTGTATTAAAACAGGCACATCAAATCTGGCTTGCTTCTGAAGCTACTCTCCTTCTCAAACAAAGCACATTTGTTCCATCCCTAGTTCTGTTTCCTTGGGCACATCTTTTCATGTTTAAGGAATAATGTCACTTCTGATGTCACAGTTCCAAAATGATGGAAGGATGAAAAGGAAAGGGTTTTGTACAAGTGTGTGCAGATGGATGTGTGTGTGCAGGGCCTTGTACAGAGAAGTTTGACAAGTATGTTTAGCACACTGTAGTTGCTATTTCCCCTCCAGCATGCAATCAAGTTCCGGTACGAAGCTTTTGTATCCTGAGCTGTCAAGAAAAAAACACCAGCATCCATTTTTTCTGGTATGTGGAGAAATACGTTGTTCTGGTAATGTGTGGCATTGCACTTAATACCGGGGAATCTGTATATGATGTTTCCTACCAAAAAGAGAAGGAAAATAATGGCTACGACATGGCAAACACATATGTACTCTTAACTTTGTGGGTGCTATATTATAGCAAGCTGCCACTCAGTTTCATTTCATTTATGGCCCTTTGGAGCTGTATAATCTCAGGGCAAACTGAAGTTCACATAAATTAGTGACTTATTTATGTAAGGTTGCTGTTCAGTTTCTATTATAAGGGGGACTTCCAGTGATTTTGAATCATAATAAATTTTGGATGCTAGTATTTAACTAGATTTTTTTTGGGGGGGTCATTATGGAAAACTTTCAGATGCCTAGAACTTGTCACCAAGTAAAGCATTTTAGTGTAATGATAGTAAGGATTTGAAAGAGAAACATAGGAACATAGGCAGTTGCCATATACAGAGTCAGACCATTGGTCCATCGAGTGCAGTATTGTCCACACAGACTGGCAGCAGCTTCTCCAAGGTTGCAGGCAGGAGTTTCTCTCAGCCCTATCTTGGAGATGCTGCCAGGGAGGGAACTTGGAACCTTCTGCTCTTCCCAGAGCGGCTCCATCCCCTTGGGGGAATTTCTTATTGTGTTCATATGTGGTCATCCCTTCAAGTGCAACCAGGGCAGACCCTGCTTAGCAAAGGGGACAATTCATACATACTACCACAAGACCAACTCTCCTCCCTAAGGAGACTAGGCCGCACTTAGAGCAACTGTTGGGAGAGTGGGCCTTTCCTAATAAGGGGGAAAACCCAGGAAAAACAAAATAGAGAAAGTTTTGTTGTTGGTTGTTCTGTCCCAAGAGTGCCCTGAGGAAGCAACTTGCTAAGAAGCTGCTGGGGAAATGGGAGGCCACAGCCTGGAGGCTGGAGATAGCAGGAAGACCCCTGCCTATGAGTTGTAGGATAGGGACCAGTTCAGTTAGATGCATACGGGAAGTTATTTTCCTTTATTGTGTTGCTTGAATCTGAATTGCCGGTTTAATGAAAAAATCTCTCTTTCTCTCCCTCTCCCTCTCTCCTCTCCGCCCCCCCCCCACACACACTGCTCTATGAAAAAGACCATTGTTTTTATTGCCTACCTTTGTCTTCTAATGTGATAATAAATCCTTGTTGGTGAAGTGAACTACTCTTTGTTTTGGGTCTGCCTTAGTCACACGCTTTTGGAGGCCTAGGGATGCTCAGCACCTTCTAGGGAGGGTCTTGCTACTTTAAACCCACCCACCCCGCAAAAAAAGAAAAAATCTTGTCTAGAGAGTGGTTTCCCCCACATCAAAATAGTGGGTGGTAGCAGCCTACTGTGAATCTCTTATAGTCAAGGATTCACCCAAGTAAACCTTAGGAAGTGCAGGAGGAAAGAAAAGGGGATAGGGACGGCCTGGAATAAGTCCTCCCCTTCCCTCTCTGGCTCTGGCAGGAGCTTTGACACTCTGTCATTTAACCAATTAAATAACAAGGATTCAGTTTAAATGCATTTCCATATTACCAACATCTTCTGATTAAAAGTTGGAACTTAACAAATATCCCATCTTATACAAGACACGTTATCTATTAACAAATACAGAGATGAAGGAGGGTCGAAGTTTATGATTTTTGAAAACCTCTCAGCGACTGGCTGATCTGTGTGGCTTGATCTAAACTTTGAACTGGATACCAAAGATTAGAGATGCAAGTTTGGGGCAGTCTAAAAATATGTTAAATAAATAAAAAATATCCATGATGCACTCTGTTCTATATGGCACAGAATTCCCTCACTTTCTTTGGCAGGTCTGTTGAACTCTCATATGGTTGGCCTTTTTAAAGAGATGTTCATCTCAAGATTGCAGTGTGTTAACTTTCCCTTGTTCTACATGTAACTTGAAACATATTGGTAGCATCTGCCAGTTCCCAAAATGTCAGACTCAACATTCTCACGTTACAGTTCAGCCAAGCCCAATTACAAGCATTTCTGTGGAAATTACATGGAAATCAAATTTGAGACACACACGGGAGACTGCAGAATATGAGCCCGAAAGTGTAACATTGCTACTAATGGGGTCCATTATGATGTGTTTACTGTTAAATCTGGGGCATGAAATAAGATATTATGGTCCCCCCACATTCTTCATTCCTTTCTAAGCAGGTCAGATATCCCATTTGCTATGCTGTTGTGGTGCAATGATGAAGTAAGTCCTACTGTGACCTCTCCAAGTGTATGCCGGCTCTGTTATATAGCTAACATAAATAGGAATTCTGAATTTTTCTTTTAGTGGGCTGCAGATTACATTAAAAGATCTATTCCTGGGGCAGAGGATAATTGTAGTCATTTTAAAAAAAAGAATAAGTGGCTTGGAGGAATGTACAGCATTAGCAGTGGAGGTAAGTTAGAAATAAATGTGGTGTCCGATTGTCCATTTTAATCAGAAAGTCCTGTGATTGTCACTATTATGTTGTTTCCCAAGAAATGAAGTGGAAGTCATCACAATATGAATGCTGACGTTAAAATTACAAAAGAGCAGAATGAGGTAAGGAACAATGCTCAAGTCTGTGGCACAACCCTAGTAATCCTCATCCCCAACTGAAATCAAGCCTGGGTACTTGTAACCGAATGGAATGCATATACTTCCTTGGTTCCCCTTGCCTCCATCTTTCATCCCAGCCTCCGTTGCCTTGTTGGGGAGGAGATCTGGTCTTGTGGTAGACAGCATGAATGTCTCCTTTGTTAAGGAGAGTCCATCTTTATTTGCATTTGGATGGGAGACTACATGAGAGCACTGTAAGATATTCTCCCTTAGGGGATGGAACCGTAGCTCAGTGGAAGAGCATCTGCATGTTTGTGTACAAAAGGTCTCAGGTTCACATCCTGGCATCTCCAGGTAGGGCTGGGAGAGACTCCTGTCTGAAATCTTGGAGAGCTGCTGCCAGTCAGTGTAGACCATTCTGAGCTAGAAGGACCAGTGGTCTAAGTATAAGGCAGCTTTCTATGTTCCTATGTTCTAGTGTAGGATTTTAGATTTCAGGTTCCTCAGAGTAGGGGCCTTTCCCCACCTCTTGTTACTCTGTAAAACATCATGCATATTGAATACAGAAATTAACATAACAAAACAACAACAACAACAACAAAACAAGGGTTTACATACAGCGCAGCACACCATCCATGGAAAGGAGATGCACATGTGCTCGTTCCATGTGAGTTAAAACTGTGTCCTCAAATCTAGCTAGCTTGCAGAGCCTCACAAGGCCTCCATAGCTTCTAAGAATTGTGTCAAAGTTACAGTGATTCTGCTTCCATTGAGAATAATGGGAACTCATGGAGGCTCCATGAGACTTTGAGAGATACGAGGATGTGATCTGAATAGTTACAGAACAAACAGGCATGCATTCCCCTTCCATAGAGGACACTGTATATAAGCCATGGGACATTCATCGTGCAACTCTGCACAATATTTGTGTTTGCACAGGAGCGCTATTGTGAAACTGCACACATGTTCTGTTACAACAATGCATGGAACTGTGCGTAGTTCATGAGCCATTTTAAGAACAGAAAAACATAAAAACACCCCTGCTGGATCAGGCCCATCTAGTCCAACATCCTGTTTCACACAGAGGCCCACCAGATACCTCTGGGAAGCCCACAAGCAAGAGCTGAGGGCATACCCTCTCTCCTGCTGTTGCATCTTGCTTCTTAGGATGGAGGCAGCCTATAGCCAACAGACTAGTAGCCATTGATAGACCTGACTTCCATGAATTGGCCTAAGCCCCTTTTCAAGCCATCCAGGCTGTTGGCCATCACCACATCTTGTGGCAGAGAATTCCATAGGTTAATGATGCATTGTGTGAAAAAGTGCTTCCTTGTGTCAGTCCTCAGTTTCCTGGCAATCAGTTTCATGGGATGACCCCTGGTTCTAATGTTGTGAGAGAGGGAGAAAATTTTCTGAACAAAACTGTTTTGACAGCAGTAGCAGCTTTTGCTCGGAGCAGTCCCTGGTTCATCCTAAGCTTCCATGGCTGCAGCAAATCTGTATATTTTTTCCTGCTTAGTTACTTGGTTGCTGTGATATCAGTTCATGAAATGCTCTTATATATTTGGGAAATCATTCCCCACTGTGAAACTTTCCTAAAGTTGTTGGCCATTCTTTCAGAGGATTGCTAGGCAGTCTACAATATTAATCCCAGCACAGCTGGTGAAGCCTTGGCTATGTATTTTTAATCGTACTTGTTTGTCTCATCAACTTAGAAAACCATTGCACCTATTCTCCTTTCAAGTGGGACAGTGCATGAAACTGGAGCTGACAGTTCAAAACTGGGTTTCTTTCTATTAGCATTGCTTTAATCAGAAATAACAACTAATATTAGGATCAAAGGCATTGTTTATCTAGCACTTGAAAGGATAAAGTTTTTACTTCAGCACCCTAGATATCCTCTGAAAAATGCAGGTATTCATAGCCTAAACTTGATGTTTAGAAACAAACCTGAGTCTGGATTAGTCTTAAATGAACAGCTGCAAAGCAGTGACATTGCTCAAATTCATAATTCCATGACTTGGAATATGCACATTGGCAACTTGTGAGTATTATGGCCCCCAACACTGGCAATTGTAATGCAAGCATTAGGATTCCTCAATTCTTTTCCATCTTAGATTTTAATCTGAGGTATTCAAAGTCCTTTAATCAAAGTCCTTCCTTCCATTCTCAGCTATCCCACTGATTTGGGGCAGCCAATCTGGTGCTGATGGGGAATAGAAGCAGTAACATTGGTAGGTTAGCAGGCCATTACAGGGGAAGGGAAATGAGATATCTAATAGCTGTTTCCCCTTCCAGCTGTCCTGCCAGCTCTTTGGCCTTAGGGAGCAGTGCCAACTGCCCACAGACCTCACGCTCCTCTTTTGCAATGCAAGGTCAGTCCAGAATAAATCAGAAACCTTCCATGATCTGATTATTGATGAAGGGACCGACCTGATATGTATCACAGAGACTTGGTTGGTGGAGGCTGGTGGCCTGTAGGGATGTGCACAAACAGGTATGGCACTCCCTTTCTGGAGTGCCAAGTCTGTTTGAAAGCTGGGATTCGAGCCGGCTTGACGGACAATTGTGTGTGTGGGGTTCCTTTAAAAAACAGGCAAAGAGCTCCTTACCTGCTTGCTGCCACCCCCACCCCCCGTGCTCCCTCCCCCCACCGGAACTTTTTTTAGAAGAAGCAATGCAGGGCTGTAGCATTCCTTCCTGCAGCCCCGACTGGCATTGGCATGCACATGGCCGAGATGCACGCATACCAGCCATGTGTGTGGTCAGCAATGTGTTCCTGACCATGTAAATGGCCAGCACGCATGCACCCCGGCCATGTATGTGCTGATGCTGACCAGTTTGGGGACCAGGGATAGACTGGGACTTTTGTTGGTGTAATGATCACCCCGCTGCCAAATGGAGTCCCTAACTGAGCTGAAAGACTTGGGCTTAGGTTTGGTATTGGAGTCTCCCAGGCTTATGGTGGTGAGAGACTTCAACGTTCACTTTGGGACTAATTTGTCCAGGGTAGCTCAGGAGTTCAGAGCAGCCATGACAATGATGGGCCTTTCCAAAGCAGTCTAGGGACCAACGCATGTTGCTGGACCCATGCTTGATCTAGGCTTTTACTCTGATCAGGGTGGTGTTCCATGGGTGGGGACTCCTTTGATTTCCCCATTGTCATGGACGGACTACCATCTCGTGAAGGCTCACGGTCATGTCCCTTCTCTGCTGGGGTGAGGGGCCTATCTGGATGGTTCTCCCAAGAAGATTATCGGATCCAATAGGATTCTGAGAAGCCTTGAAAGGATTTAGTGTTGGCTCTGCCAGTGATTCTGTTGATGCCCTGGTGGAGAACTAGATCAGCAAACTCACCAGGGCAGTAGATAGGATTGCTCCTAAGTGTCCTCTCCAAGCCTCATCAGAATTGGCCCCTTGGTATATGGAAGAACTCCAGGGGTTGAAGCGGCAAGGTAGATGACTGGAGCACAAGTGGAGAAAGATTTAACTTGAATCCGACAGGTTACAACATAGAGAGCATTTGAAGGCCTATGCTAAAGCAATACATGCAGCAAAGTTATTCTTTTCTTCCCATATTGCATCTGCAAGTTCACATCCAGCAGAGTTGTTTAGGGCTGTGGGAGGGCTATTACCTGCCCCTCCTCCCCCTCCTACAATTGATTTGTAACCATCAATTAACTGTTGTGATATTTTTAATGAGTTATTTGTTGGTAAAATCTCTTGTATTCAGGCCGACTTAGACCCCACAATTATTGCAAAGCCTAATGCAGAGATGTCCAGTGACTACCCATATGTAGTTAGGATGGATCATGCTCAGTTTGTGACTCCTGGTGGTGTGAATAAGCTGCTTGGAATGGTGCAGCCTACCACCTGTTCTCTTGACCCTTGTCCAACATGGCTTATACTATCTAGCAGGGGTGTGTGTTGTTGTAGAAGTCTGGTAGTTATTATAAATGCTTCTCTGTGGGAGGGAAGGGTGTCTTCCTGTCTTAAGGAGGCGATCATTAGACTTCTTCCGAAGAACCCTGCACTGGATCCTTCAGAGTTAATCAACTATAGGCTTGTGTCCAACCTTCCATGGTTGGGCAAGGTAATTAAGAGGCTGGTGGCCTCTAGGGATGTGCACAAAACTGGCTTTACTGGTTCGGTTCAAATCCAAACTGGATTCAAACCGACCCAGCCTCACTTCATTTTGGTACAGGTCAAATTGGACCCAGTCCAGTTCAACTGCCAAAGTGGTTCAAACCAATTCAGAGCTATACCGTTAAAGGGGAATCCGGTGAGGATTCCCCTCTACCATATGTGTGTGTGTGTGTAGGGGTGTCCTAAGTCTAGAAGGGGTGGGAGGGGAGTAATTTTGTATTAACAAGTTGAAGAAGTAGTGACAGCCAATGGGGGGGGGGGGAAAGATGGCAGCAGCTCCCCCCAACCCCCGCTGGCCTAACCCTGAGTAGCCACAGCCCTTCTCTGGCCCAGTTCAGACCTCAGCGCATGTGTGGAGGCATTTTAGTGAACTCCATGCATGCACAGATGCCATTTGTGTGACCACATGGGTTAAATTTACTTATTTATTTAATTTATATACTGCCTGATTCCGAAGGCTCTAGGCATGTGTGGAAGTCACTAAAATGGCCTCTGTGTGTATGCAGAGGCCCTAACTGGGCCGCCACCAGCCCTGGTTATTCAGAGGTAGGCCAGCCAGCCATAGTTGCCACAGTCGCTGCTTCTATTTCTGAGTACAAGATTACTCTCCTCCCACCCCCACTAGACTTAGGACAGCCCCCCTCCCCTGTACTGGTAAAGGGGAATCCTCACTGGATCCCCCTTTACAAGTAGAGCTACAAACCGGCTTGGTTTGAACCAGGCCCAGTCTAGTTTGAACTCGGACTGACCAAGGCTAGTCCAGTTCAACCCTAGACCCATTGAACTGACTCTAGACCTGTTGAAAGTGAGAGCCATGTTGGCCTGTCCAGGTGGAGTGGGAGTGGTATTGCTGGCAGTGTGAAAAGAGCTGGGGCAGAGTTCTTCTTGCCCTGTCCTGGTTGCCTTGCTCTACCTTGCTTGCTCCACCACCGCATAAACACCAGGCACACAGAGATGATCATTTGCTGGGTTAAGGAACCAGGCGAATGACCAGCCCACATGTCTGGGGTTAATGCGGTGGTTGGGCAAAGCAAAGGAGAGTGGGCCAGTTAAGATGGGGCGAGAAGAGTGGAAATGAGTTGCAACTCATTTTCTGTCCCCCATCCCACCTGGAAGATACCCTGTGGAAGAGTTCCCCCCTCTATCGGAACCATGAAAGCCAAAGTAGCTGCTTGAAGCACTGCCACTGC
This sequence comes from Hemicordylus capensis, assembly GCF_027244095.1. Lineage (NCBI taxonomy): Eukaryota > Metazoa > Chordata > Lepidosauria > Squamata > Cordylidae > Hemicordylus > Hemicordylus capensis. The sequence goes on along the minus strand of NC_069661.1, from coordinate 29,634,718 downwards.
AGCCACCTGGAGGGAAGGTTTGGGGGCTTATCTGATGGACTAGCAACTACGAATGAATGAGGATGCTCATGGGGGGACGACTATTTTCTCAGTGCATTGTTCACTGTTGCTCATAATTGCTGTCCAAATCTGAGGCAAGCCTTGGGAAGTTTGCCCAACATTGCTGCAACATGGCAGTAGATGACGACAACTACTACTATGAATATTAATATACTACTTTTCAACAAACATTCGCAAAGTAGTTTACACAGAAAAATAAATAACAAAAAATAACAAAAAATAAGAGGGTAGTGGGTTGCAACCCCACCTTTCAGGCAGTTTCCCCATGATGAAGTTGTGGGCATGTACTTTCCACATTATGGAGAGAAGCATCTGGAATGTGTTGCTGTCGAAAAGTAATGTACTGGGCCAATATTTGATCTTCAGATTGGTCCCATCTCTTTACAATTGTTTAGAGGTGAATAGGGTTCCACAACCCACCTACATGGGGAGGAGAGTCAATCTTTTGGCAGCAAGCATGAGTTGTCCCCTTTGCTAAGCAGGGCCCACCCTGGTTTTGCATTTGGATGGATGACTACATCTATTTTATTTATTTATATGATGTATATACTACCCTTCCAAAAATGGTTCAGGGCAGTTTACATAAAAATAAATGTGAGCACTGTCTGCTGTAAGATATTTCTCTTAGCGGATGGGGCCATAGCTCAGTGGCACAGCATCTGCCAAAGGTCCAGATTCTCTCCCTCACATTTCCAGGCAGGACTGGAAGAGACTCCTGCTTGAAGCCTTAGAGTTGCTACTAGTTGGTGTGGACAACACAGAGCCAGATAAAGCAATGGTCTGACTCTGAAGGCGGCAGCTTCCTATGTCTACTGCTGAATATCTAGCCAAGCCCCATAACAATAATACAAGCCTTTCTAAACAAGAGGGTTTGCTGCGGCAGAATTGGTGGGTTTGTGGACTTTGTTTAATCCAGAAGGAGTGTGGGCTGTATGCACGCTCATGTGTGCTCCTGCCCTCATGCAATCTGAGCCGGCACTAGCCGCTTCACTGTCAGCCCAGCCTCTGGTTTGCATCTCTTGCTCTCAGTGGTAGGGAGAGAGAGAGAGAGAGAGAGAGGAGCCATTGGCAGCAGCAGCTTCAGCAAGATGAGGGGTAGGAGGAGGGAAGAGAGAGAGAACATGTGGGGAGCCCAGTGAGTGCCGCACCAGGGTAGGGGAGGAGGGAAGAGAGAGAGAGGGAGGAAGTGTGTACATTATCATTTGCACTAAACAATCCTCTTGCATTCAACTCGGGGGAAATGTGACATTTTTACGCTCCCCTTACAGCTGTTGCCAAAAGACATACTTTGGGGTTGCACAGACAAGCACCCCTCTCCATGATTTAACCCACAGGCTAGCAGCCTCAGTGAACTTTTCACCTTATGCTGATCAAGCAATTTGGCACAAGTGGGTTATTAGTGCAGGCAGAGCTTGGCAGTGTGCCTCCAGCTTGAAGAGTCAACAAACCACAAAAGGACACCGTCACCCCCTCCTCTACAGAGGTAAGCCAACTGAATAGAGCCATCGGAGGAAGATTGTTCTGGGAGAAGACGCTCCACCTAGAGATAGCAGCTGGAAAGCTCAACAGCACAGATACAGCCATTTCCTATCTCATTAAGTTTGATGAAGTGGCTGACAAACATAAGGGATGAGGCACTCATAAGCAAATAACAGATCTGTGTTTTGCACCTAAGACAGCTTAGCCTCAAGATAGTAAGCAAACATAGAGCTATTCTCTCTATACACGTGAACATTTACACAGCCTGCACCCATCGTTGTCCAAAATGAGCCACCTGCACTGACTCAGCCCATCTAGCAATGAACACTTTTGTCTTTCAAAGGCTTTAAATGTCAAAACCATGGCTGTCTGAAGGACTGCCTGCTCCCAAGGGTTTCTGCCCACTTGACAAAAACATTGGAGGGGGCGCTGCTCTGTGTGCTGATGGAGAGAGAGGCTTGCATGTTGAGTACATGGGTCAGGGCCTTCTCCCCCAGGTTTTGGAATGCTCTCCCAACTGGCATCCTCCATCTGCTCCTCAAACTCCATCACAGTTTTTAGAAAACAAGTAAAAACATGGCATTTCATCCAGGCTTTTATATGAGAGTAGTTTTATATGAGAGTACAGTGCGCTACGCTGATGACACCTGTCTGATAGCTGAGAATGCGGATGAGCTGCAAGTTCTAGTAATGAAAGTCAAGGAGTACAGTATAAAAATGGGACTATGACTAAATGTAAGGAAGATTAAACTACTGACAATGGATACAGCAACCAGCCTCAGAAATGATAATGAAGACATTGGTGGTGGATAGCTTCTGCCTTTTAGGCTCGACCATCAACAGTAAAGGATCCAGCAGTCAAGAAATACGCCACAGACTAGCACTTGGTAGGGTAGCAATGAAGGCCTTGGAAAGAATATTGAGATGCCGTGACATGTCTACACCTACAAAGATTAGAATAGTTCGGACAATGGTTTTCCCCATGACACTCTATGGATCTGAAAGCTGGACTTTGGGGAGCAAGATAGAAAAAGCATTGATGCTTTTGAACTTTGGTGCTGGAGAAGACTTTTGAGGATACAATGGACAGCCAGGAAAACAAACAAATGGATCCTAGACAAATCAATCCAGAATTTTCACTTGAGGCACAAATGACCAGACTCAAACTATCATACTTCAGACACATTATGCGAAGATCCAGCTCCCTTGAGAAGTCCATAATGCTGGGGAAAGTTGAAGGAAAGAGAAGACGACGACAACCAGCAGCAAGGTGGATGGACTCGATTATGACAGCAATGAATGCACCACTGCGAGACCTTAAAGGCCAAGTTGAAGACAGATCATCCTGGAGAGAATCTATTTATGTGGTCGCTAAGAGTCGACACTGACTTGACGGCACTTAATGAAATCATCACAGTTTTAACTTCTGCTGCTTTGTGTTCCCTGTATTACTGTTCTATATAGATTTTTAATTTTTTTAAAAATAGAGATATATTATTTTTATATTTATATGTAATATCTGTACTTTTTGTATTTTAATTGTACATTGTTTTAATTATATTGTAAAAGGCTTTGGGATTGTTTTAATGAAAATTGGTATAGAAATCAAACAATAAATAAATAAAATAAATTCACAAAAGGGGAATCATTTTTCTAAATCTGAAGGCACAAGGATCTATAGTCAGAGGTCAGGCTAAGGAAGTTTAAAGAAGCTTTTAAAGACAGCCTGTAATTATCGTTTAGTTTTAATCCCGGCTGTTTTTCTGCTTGTCTTATTATCTGCTCTGTCTTTAATTTGTTTTAGGATGACTTCTTATATTTTATTGTCTTTTACTTTTTTTACTCTTTTATTCTTTTATCATGGATTTTATATTTTTATGCTTTAATCCGCCTTAAGCAGCAGTGTGCCAGAGGGTTGGGATATAAATATTTTAAATAAAATCAATAAATAAAAGTGTATGGATTCATTGAGAGAGTATTTCTGGTGATATCCTGAAGTATTTCATTCCTAGGCCCATACACAGCAAGAAACAGAGCATGTTGAAAGGAAATTTTGTCAAGCAACTGGAAGTTAGTGACTGTCACTTGATCATGGACATACGGAAGAAGTGGAACACTGAAGCCACATTTCTGAATGGTGTCGCTTCAGTCTTTATACAGACTGACATTGCAAGAATTGGTTAACATTGCTCATTAAGGATTCAGCAATTCATGGGGACCTCGTCACACAGTGTTACATAAAATTACTCTTTCAGCATTTATATCCATGAATTAATTTCCTAATGTCCTCTGCAATGGAGAGAGGGGAGCTCTTCCTTTTATAGCTCATTTGTTTTTACGTTTCATTCTGTGTCATACTCTTTGTCTATTAACACAGACTTCTTTTATTTTATATGGTTGTAAAACCCAGTAGGTTTCTCTCTTAATCAGTATTCTCTAGGGCTGAAGTTACATGTGACACAGAGTTGCATTCATCATTTTTCCAAAAAAAATTTTTTTTAAACAAAAAGCACTCTTAGGAAGCTCCAGTCTTGAACAGAGAACTAGTGGGAGAAAAGGAATACTGAAAGCTTCTTCCTCCAATTGGAAGAGGAGAGGAGAGCTGGTCTTGTGGTAGCAAGCATTACTTGTCCCCTTAGCTAAGCATGGTCCACCCTGGTTGCATATGAATGGGAGACTAGACGTGTGAGCACTGTAAGATATTCCCCTCAGGGGATGGAGCCGCTCTGGGAAGAGCAGAAGGTTCTAAGTTCCCTCCCTGGCTTCTCCAAGATAGGACAAGATTTTTTAAAAAAAATAGGACAAGATTTTTTTATTGAACCAACCAAACTACCAAAGTAGTATAGTACGTTGCCAAAGCACAATTATATACAAAGTAGTTGTTTGTACATCATATATCTACAAGGATTTACACACAAGGATTTGGAGACCCACAGGGTTATAAAGTATATGCAGGCAGTACTGTAACTCGGGGATGGGGGATTACAAGGCACATCAGGTAATCGGGGGGCGGGGGTTACATCCAACCTCCATTTCCATAATTTGTCCCATTGCTGTTTAGAAGAGATACACTTGTCCTTTTGCACATAACCATACAAACTTTTCCAGAAGAGATTTACTGTCTCATCCACGTGAACCTCTTGGTCGCATCTTCCCTCCCTATTCCTATGCAGGAGCATTGCATAAATGACATATAGGTTTACTAACCTGATTACGAGAAGTGGAATGATCCAATTCCCTAATATGAGGGCACCTGTTCCGTCCCGTTTCCTTGAAGGTTTCTTTCTGGGACCTCAAAAAGAGGTTCTATTGCCCAAACCCGAGGTTAGTTCTTCCCAAGTCTGTTTTTCCAAACCTGGCCACTCTAACAACTTGCATACTCCCTGCCAGGGCTGAGAGAGTTTCCTGCCTGCAGCCTTGGAGAAGCCACTGCCAATCTGTGAAGACAATACTTAGCTAGATAGATCAATAGTCTGACTCGGTATATGGCACCTTCCTATGCTCCTAAGAAAGAGAAAAAAATACAGGTTCTACTCCCCCACCCACATGAAGTGAGGGTGGACAAAGCAGGGGTGTGTGTATGTGTGTGTGTGTGTGTTATTTTGAGTAGAAAAATGGCCAGAGAAGAAAAGCTTCAACAGCCCTTCTTCTCTGCTAGTGTTCTGGAATGGATTTGCAGCTGACTGTGAGCTTTCTATAAAATCGGATAAAAGATACATGCAAATACATGTCATGTGTAGCCTAGCTCCATTGTCTGACGGCTTGGGGGTATTTGTAATAAGGTTCCCTACCCCATTTACAGCCAGTCTTATGCATGTTTATGTGCATGTTATGGAGATGACTGCTCAGTGTCATGGGATCTTGGACGAAAGCAAACGTTAAGACTCATTTCATTTGAGGTCTAAAACTGCTTTGGTCTTCACTGAGAGAGGCAGAGGTGTGTATGATGCTGTTGATTCTTCTGGATTTATGCTTTTGATAATACAGAATCTTGTATCATTCTAGATAGCCTGTCTGGGGAATAGGCTGCTATCTGACAAGGCATTTTCAGAAGGTGGTGCTAAGTAGCATCTGTTCCATCTCATGGCATTGGGTTCCACCACCATTCATCTGTCTTCCATGCTGTCCAACATCTACATTAATCTGTTGAATGAGGTCACTTAGAGACTTGGAGCAAGGAACTCTATTTCATCTTCCCATCCAGATTGTGAGGCAGTGGATCTTGAACCAGTGCCCGAACTCAGTAATGGGCCAGAGAGAGGCCAATAAATTGAAACAATCTAGACAAGACAGAGGTACTATTGGTGGGCCGTAAAGTTGAATTGGGAGTTCCTCCAGAGGAAATTTTGGATGCAATACACTGAGTGCAAGGCACTCAGAATTACTGACTTTGGAAAGCAGTGGAAAAATATGGGGGCAGGGGCTGGAATGTGATGTTTTGAAATGACATTGACTTGATATGATATTGCCAAAACACAGGTCATATTATTTAATCATAGAGAAAGAACCCTGATGACATGGTCAAAAAAGAGCAAAAGAATACATTCCCATTTGGGGAGGATGCAGGAAGGAGGCAGCAGCATGAACGCTGTTAACACAATAATATCCCAGATCATTTTCAACCACTAGTGGCATTGTTTGCAGTGATATACATTTTATTGGTTGAAAAGTGATTTAATACCACCTCAAATTTTTTGACATCTTCTTTCCACAACACAACACTTTTTTAGAATTAGGAGGAATGGCATAACCTGTAATCTCATGAACAATCTTTAGAATTTTCACCCAGAATTCAAAGATAATAGGATATGACAACAAATATGAAAATAATAAGCATAAGCATAAGAATATGTATATAAGCTAGGGGTGTGCACAAAATCGGATTTGTCAGTTCAGCTTGAATTTGGACCAGATTCGAACCGACCCAGCCTGGCTCAGTTTTGGCCCTGTTGAGTATTGGTAAAGGGGAATCTGGTGAGCCCCCCTTGACCAGTAGGACAGGGGGGGCTTTCCTAAGTGCAGAGGGGGCTGAAGAGGAGTAAATATGTACTTACAAGTACAAGCCATGGCTGTGGTGGCAGCAGCTCCCTCCTACCCCTGCCTGTCTCCCCCTGAGTAGCTTGGGCTGGTAGCAGCCCAGTTTGGGCCTTCTCCACCTGGTTCAGGCCTCTGCGCATGCACGGGGAACATTTTACTGACCTCCGTGCTTGTGCAGAGGTCATTTGCATGACCACGCAGTTTGTGGTCATGCAAATGGCCTCTGTGCATGTACAGAGGTCAGTAAAATGTTCCCTGTTCATGTGCAGAGGCCCAAACTGGGGCGCTGGCAGCTCAGGCTACTCAGGGGGAGACTGGTGGAGGTACGGAGGAGCCGCCGCTACCCCTTCTCAGCCACATCCATGGCTTGTACTTGTAAGTATATATTGAGTCCCCTCCCACCCCCTCTATACTAAGGAAAGCCCCCAGCCCCTGCCTGTACAGGTAAAGGGGAATTCTCACCAGATTCCCCTTTACCAGCATAGTTCCCAGCCGGCTTGGTTCAAACCAGGTCCGATTCGGCTTGAACCTGGACCAGCCAAAGCTATTCCGTTTCGACCTCAAACTAGGCGTGCTTGACGTCAAGCCTGGCAAAAACAAAGCTGGCTCACACCCCCCTAATATAAGCATAAGATGCTTTACACTCCCGACATTTATCAGGAACATTAGAACAAAAGAATAACTTTTATGCAATCCATACACAATCAAATGCCATTGATGGACAGTTTTAAAAAACTTTCATTTAGATTAACTGAAATCAACTCAATAGGAAGATTAATAAAGAGTCTCAGCATTTATCCTCATCATTCAGGCTGTGATTTTTGCCTGAGAAATATAAAATCATATTTTAAAAATAGTTAAACAAGATGATAGAAATTTGAAGGGGAAATGTTGGACAAAAATATAGCTTTCCTTAAATCCTACTTTAGTAAACTTCAGGTGATTTTTCCTTCCTTCTAGACTCTTTCAGAACTTTCAGTCTTCCTCTTCTTTATTTCCTTTCGCACTCCAAACAAACTTTTGAGTTTAAAGAGAATATTGAACTTGCAGAGTAAACCATCAAATTGGGACCTTAAACTATGATGGATGAAAACTCTAATGACTTTCAAGAAAATGAATGTTTGGTCAACCTGGAATCCCTCCTGCCTTTCACAAAGCAAGCTATTAAAAATATTGTTTCAGAAATGGAGCTCTTGGATGCAGGAACGGCTTCTTTGGATCAATGATAAATCACAAACAGCTGTGTTTTCCAGAAACCTTTCTTATTGTAAAATGTTTGCTGATAGTCATAACTGCATGTTTATGGTATAGGACTGAGCCAAACATTTTCCAAGGAACATTTTAGAAGAAAGGGATTTGGGGGGGGGGGGGGGGAAGTAGGACTGAAAACCTTTCCGAAAGAAAAACTTTCCCCAGAACTTCCCTTCTAAAAGATTAGCTTTCTCAGACTATAATAGACTTGACTCAATATTGATGGATTTGAAGGCAAATCATGCAAATTCAGCATTAAAATCATACTTCCTGAAGAGACATTGGCTGTCAGCCAGGCTGAGAAACCTTCAAGGTCATATTTTCGGGTGACATCCAAGGCAGCACAGCTAGGAAAGCTCTCTGCAGTGCAGATGCATCTTCCTGGAGCATCTGTGTTCAGTTGCTCTGCACGTCAGCCATTCCCCTTCCTCTGATGTCCACGTTGCAAGGAAAAAGAAGGGCTATTTTTCAAACTACACAGGCACACAAACACAGAGGTGTGCACCCAACTGGAAGTGTCTTTTCGATTAAAAAAAAAAATCTCATGGAGAGAACATTAGATTGGATGGGGCATGCAATGAGGGGGAGGTTTACTTTCTCCATGTCTCATTTTTCTGGCTGAAAATTGACCCTTGAAGGGGAGATTTACTCAGGAGCGGAAAACACCACATGGAAAGTGTGAATCTTCACCCATCTGGTCCCAAATGGATTTCCTTTCCCACCTCCACAACCCACTCCATGTTGCAGCAGTTTTTGTGAAAAAAAGAGGCACTTCCAGTGCATTTTTATGCAAGTGTAATTTGACTATTAAAATGTTGCCAAAGCTGCAGCCAAGTAGTACTTCAAAGAGGCTCACAATGGAGTGCTGCTGTTGCTGTTACCTGAGTGCCCGGTAACTGCTGTGCACTATGTTGACATTAGCATGCCCAGAGTTAGAGATGTGCAAAACCAGTTCTAGTCAAACCTGGTTCGAATAGAACCATCCCAGTTCGACCAGTTTGGAGTCAAATTAAACTTCAAAAAAGGGGTTCCAGTCCAAGTTTGAGCTGAACCAGCCCTGGTTTGAACGAAACCATTCAGAACCCATTTGGTGGTTTGAGGGGGCATCCAGTGAGAATTCCCTTTTATATGCTAAAAGAGTAATCATACTGTGTGCTTGGGCTATGGGCTGCACCAAGAGGAGCGAGCGGTGGCACTGGCAGTCACACTGGGTGAGTAAGACCCTTTAACTACCTCTCTCGCCACCACCTCGGCTGCCCATTCGACACTGAACTGGTCTGCCCGCACCAGGCTTGGTTTGGTTCAATAGTGGACCGAACCACCACCAGTTTGGTTCATGAATAGTGGACTGAACCACCGCCAGTTCAGTTCAGCTGGCCCTATCTACCCCCAGCACAGTACCTCCAGTGACTGTCGCTGGGGTCTATCTTATGTTTCTTTTTAGATTGTGAGCCCTTTGGGGACAGGGATCCATCTTATTTATCTTATTTATTTGTTATTTCTCTGTGTGAACCGCCCTGAGCCATTTTTGGAAGGGCGGTATAGAAATCGAATGAATAAAATAATAAAATAAACGATCAAGCTGCCAAACTGGCCCGGTTCAAGGCGAAGCAGTTTGGTGTAGAATGGTTTTTGCACACCCCTATCCTGTTTTGTTCTATATTGTGGATGTTCTAATTCTGATCAAAACACATTACTATCATCTTCACAGCATGAAAGCCTCCTGGTTTGGAATCTTGCACATACAGATAGCTTTTGCAGAACATAAATTGATTTGCAAATAATCCCAGAAAGGGAAAAAGTGACAGCAAACTGTAGCAATGACAAAACAGGAACCAAAGTTACTCTGGAACACAGCAAGAAGAAAACTGGTCCACCAATGGAAAAATGATGGGAAAGTAGCGATGTTTTACATGTAAGACATTTTACATGAAAGAAATAAAAGGCTAGTTCAGATGATACCACTCAACCAGCCTTCATCATCTCATTATGAGGGGCATAAGACATACATTATGCATGTCTCACTTTCCCTTTAAGTGTGCCTCTGTAGAACTGCAGTGTTGGTGGAAGTTCATTTGAACCACTCCTTTAAACGTAAATTAAAATGCTACTTTAAAGCAGTGTTTAATTCATGCATTGAGAGGAGGTTGGGATGGGCCACCCTCCAATGCAATTATGCAGTGGTGAACTGAGAGTGGGAGTATAGCACATGCAACATGCATGCACAGGCTCATCAGAATAGAAAGGATGGTGACTGGTATCATGTGAGCCCGAAGTATGTGATCCAGCCGGAGTTAAAACAAAGTTAATTTGCATTTATTTTAATGGCAGAAAGTTAAAAATGTGTACTTAATGCAAATCAAAAGTTCTTGGCTAGACTGAGTGGTAAATAAAATAATAAACAGACTCCTCCAGTAACATCATCCACTGAAGTGCCTCATTGGTGAAACTCCCTCCCCTGAAAAACCTATCAAGAGCAACTGCTATCATGAAAACCTATCATGAGTGGTTTGGATCCAAAGGTCCTTTCTTCAATGGAAGGAGTCTTTCCTCTGATGGAAGGACTCCTTACTTCCAGTGTAAGCTCCTCCTCTCAGAGGAAGGTAGTCTTAATGCAAATCAAAAGTTCTTGGCTAGACTGAGTGGTAAATAAAATAATAAACAGACTCCTCCAGTAACATCATCCGCTGAAGTGCCTCATTGGTGAAACTCCCTCCCCTGAAAAACCTATCAAGAGCAACTGCTATCATGAAAACCTATCATGAGTGGTTTGGATCCAAAGGTCCTTTCTTCAATGGAAGGAGTCTTTCCTCTGATGGAAGGACTCCTTACTTCCAGTGTAAGCTCCTCCTCTCAGAGGAAGGTAGTCTTAATGCAAATCAAAAGTTCTTGGCTAGACTGAGTGGTAAATAAAATAATAAACAGACTCCTCCAGTAACATCATCCGCTGAAGTGCCTCATTGGTGAAACTCCCTCCCCTGAAAAACCTATCATGAGCAGTCAGTGGTTTGGATCCAAAGGTCCTTTCTCCAATGGAAGGAGTCTTTCCTCTGATGGAAGGACTCCTTACTTCCAGTGTAAGCTCCTCCTGTCAGAGGAAGGTAGTCTTTGGGTCCAACCACACTGTGTCTTTTTTGTAAGGAAGATAACAAGGACTTGGTTTATTTTGCCATATATTTGACTACAAGCCAATTATGGACTAGTCATTTTATTCTCTGCTGTGGATGTATTTTATTATTGTGTTGTTGTTGTTTTTAAAAAAGACTATTCTGGTTCTATATTATTTTATTTTTAACTGTCGGGAGCCCATGTGGCAACCCAATGTGAGGAAGCCATTGGGACCCCCACTGACTCACCCTCAGATTGAGCGGCATTGGGTGCAGCAGGCAGGGCACAGCAGACACCCAAGAATGCCACAGAGTCATCTTCTGGCTCATTCGAACCACTGTTGGCATCTGAGGAAGGAACAGGAAGGAATCCATTAGGAGGAAAAGGGCTGAAAGGAAGGGTCGGGGTTTGTGAACAGGGAGGAAATGGCCTGAAAGGAGAAACAAGGAGGAGGACCAAGAGGGATTTGACCCAGGGTGAAAGCTGAGGATGACAGGCAGGCTGAGTGCTGATCAGAAGGAGGCTCAAGCATCAGGAAGATAGTGTCAATGCTGGAGGAGGAACAGGACGGCAGTGAACTCTCCTCCCCACCCACCTCTGAGGCCATTAAGGCCTGCAAGTAATGGGGCGAGGGAACCTGACAGGAACACACTCTGCGTTTGTCACTGGGAAGAAAAGCTGGAAAAGGAAGATTCTAGGCAAAATGGTGGGGTGTCCAGCACTCGTAACAACAGTTCAAATTGGCTGAAAAAGGCTGTGGACAATCCTACCTCAACAGGGCAAGAGGCTTAGTGACCTGCCACCTCTTTTCTGTCTCTAATTTCTATATCTTTATTCCTTGATCATGAAAAGGTAATTAAGTCTGAAGCAACAGGAAAGCTGGAAAGTGCAATACTTGCAAAGATGGCTAATTAACATAAAACAGGAAGCTCTGCTAGGGACGTAAAAGAGACTGCCCAGGAAGAGCTTTTAGCTCTTACATTAGTGCCCCTTAAATCACATAGCCATTTACCTCCAGTGGTCCAGTTTAAACAGCATCCTTCACTGAATCATTAACGTAGATGGATGTGCATTAAGCAGGGCTACCCTGGAAGGATGATGATGGTAAACTCTAGGCTGAGACTGGGTATCAGATGGGGGATGCAGGCACAAGCTGTCAGTCAAAGACCACACTGATACTGCTATAAGCAGATGCTAGTCTGTGCCTGAACAGCTTCAATATACAGCCACAATATGCCACCGTGTCCCTAACATGTTGCAAAGGTGGAATGCTTAAGATAGTTCCTTCAACTGATCTCAGTATGGAATAGTTGAGGCCATCTCTCAAGTATTAAGTATGATGTCCCCTGCATTTCATTCACTTCCTGCAATAGCTGATAATCTAAATTTCATTGTATCAGTAATGACTGATTTCAAGGGAAAATATGTAGGCAGGCCATATCCATCCATCCATCCATCCATTCAATTTATTATATGCCACCTTTCATTAAAAATAGCCTCAAGGCAGTTTATGGCATATTAAAACAATAAGACAAAGAATATAAAACTGACTTTAAAAAATGCAAGGACAATTTAAAAAGTATTTAAAACTCCATAAAACATGAGATCCATTAACAAATACCTGATTTTTTGAAAGTTCTTGGAATAATCTGGTCGATTTCAGTGATACTACTGTAGAATGCCATTGTAGATTCAACTCCCTCCCCACTTGAAATTGTTTTTATGTTGAACTGCTTATGCAAAAATGTAAACAGGTATATGCATTTGAAATGAATGCTATAGGGCCATTGCTCAGTGGTGGAGCATTTGATTGCATGCAGAAGTTCCTGACATCTTGAGATACAGCTGGGAAAGACTCCTGCCTGAAACCTTGGGAAGCCACTGCCAGTCTGTGTAGACAAGACTGAGCTAGATGGATCAGTGGTCTGACTTGGTATAACACAGCTTCGTATATCCCTGCTGAAATATACCAGGTAGGTTTGACTATCATGTCTCCCTTGAGTTTCTACCTGAGCTTTTCTACCCAGCTGACAGAAAATATGGGCAATCTTTCCTATTAGCATGACATGTAGAGTTAGAGAAACTTGTAAGTCACCGAGTTTGCACTCTTATGCACAACCTAGAGGTAAGATCCTTTAAACACAGTGCCTGACAGTGTTCTCCGTTGTGCCGTGGCAAAGATCTATCTATCTATCCGTACTGACATGCTTCTATACCTACTTATGGTACTCCTATTTCTATACCTACTTCATTCCTAGGTGATGTATATGAGTTAAAATCCAATATAAAAACAGGATAAAATCATCAACACAGTTATGATATAAAATCAATTAACATTCATTAAAAGCCTGAGAAAACAGGTGCATTTTAAGGGCCTTTTTAACAACAGCCAGAGATGGAGAAACTCTGATTTTAATAGGGAGTGCATTCCAGAGTCCCAGGGCAGCCACAGAGAAGGCTACTAAACAAGCTGGTGGTAGCAATTAAGTAACTGGACATCCCCAGATGATCTTAATAGGCGGAAGGGTTCATGACAAAGGAGGCAGTCTCTTAAATATCCTGGATCGAAGCCATTAAGAGTTTTATTTTTGTATAAAACTCTTTGTATTTATCTCGGAAACATAGCAGCAGCCTGTGCAATTTATTTTAAGATCGGTGTTATAAGGTCTCTTAGAGTTATCCAGAGACCAGTCAGGCTGCCACATTCTGCACCAACTGCTACATTTCTGGACTATGTACAAAGGCAGCCGAACATGGAATGTTACCCAGAGGCATAGCATGAATAAGTTCAAAGAATCCATCAAAGAAAGAGAGAAGAGCTAGTCTTGTGCTAGCAAGCATGACTTGTCCCCTTACCTAAGCAGGGTCTGCCCTGGTTGCATATGAAAGGGAGACTAGAAGTGTGAGCACTGTAAGATATTCCCCTTAGGGGATGGAGCCGCTCTGGGAAGAGCAGAAAGTTTCAAGTTCCCTTCCTGGCTTCTCCAAGATAGGGCTGAGAGAGATTCCTGCCTGCAACTTTGGAGAAGCCGCTGCCAGTCTGTGAAGACAATACTGAGCTAGATAGACCAATGGTCTGACTCAGTATATGGCAGCTTCCTATGTTCCTAACCCGGGCCACCACTCTCAGGGGCCATGACTTGCGCCCCAGCCATGCCCCTTGCGCCTGATGTCAGATGCAGAGGGCGTGGCTTTGCTCACAAACAGGGCCGTGTGCCCCATTTGTGGGCAAAATCTGGCCAGTGCCACATTCATAGCATGGCTAGGAGCATCTGCCTCTCCTTTAAGACAGAGACAGCCACTCCTGGCCATGCTGTGAATGTGGCGCTGGCTGGATTCTGCTTGCAAATGAGGCATGCAGCCCCATTTGCAAGCAAAACCATGCCCCCTGTGTCTAACGCAGGGGGCATGGCTAGGGGGGCTGCTGGCGGGATGAAATGGGCATAGCTGACGTATCAGCCAGATCTGTTAAAAAGTGCTCCTAGCCACTGCTCAACCTGAGAAACCAGAGAGATTTTTGGATCCCGGAGCACTCTCAAGAGATGTATTTGTTCTTTCTGGGGGAGTGTAACCCCTTCCAGAACAGGCAGATCTAAACCATCTCTTAAGTTCTGACCCTGCCCCCGACAGTCAGTACCACCGTCTTATTTGGATTCAAATTCAGTTTGTTATCCCTCATCCATCTCATTACCGTCTCCAGGCAGACATTGAGGGAAATTATACCATTACCTAATGAAGATATGGAGAAATAGATTTGATAACATAATGATAACACCCTGCACCAAATCTCCTGATGATCTCTTCCAGCAGTTTCATGTAGATGTTAAAACATATTGGAGACAGTACGGAGCCTTGTGCAACTCCATAAGGTAACTCTTGCTTTACAGAGCAACAGTCTCCAAGCAACAACATCTGGAATCTGCCAGAGAGGTAGGAATGGAACCACTGCTATCCAAAACAGTGCCATCCAATCCCAACTCCCTCAGGTGACTCAGAAGGATGCCATTGTCAATGCTATCGAAAGCTGCATAGAGATCCAAAAGGATCAGCAGAGTCACACTCCCTCTGTCAATACCTGCTTGGAGATCATCCAACAGGCTGACCAAGGCAGTCTCAACCCTGTAGCCCATCTGAAAGCCACTTCGAAATGGGTCTAGATAATCTGTGTCCTTCAATACTGCCTGTAGCTGAGAGACCACCAACTTCTCAATCACTTTGCCTAACCATGGAAGTTGGGAGATAGGTCTATAATGGGCAAACTCTGAGGGATCCAATGCAGGTTTCTTCAAATAAGGTCTAATAATAGCCTCCTTAAGACAAGGAGGGCATCCTGCCCTCCCTTTTATGACCTTCCCTTCCCTCTGCTGTCGTTTGTGTCTCCCAACCCTCTGTATGCCACCCTTCAACTGGATTCCCAGGACAGTTTGCAACAGAAAGACATGATAAAAATGCAAACCAAACCACAATTACACAATAATTAAAATTTCAAGCAGTTAAAGCTAGCAGTTAAAGTGAATAAAACCCTAAAAGGTCTGGAGATAAAGTTGATTTGATTAATTAGTTAAGATACAGATGGTTAATCAACATAAAATATTTAACTAATTGGCAGTCCTAGTATTAACAATACAGGAAGCATTCGGGTGGCATTTTCCTCTTCCATGTTGCTAAAAATATTTAAATGACATCTATACCTTAGAAAATTTGGCATAAAACTGAGATCCAGAAGTAGAATACAGAGAGAGAGAGAGAGAGAAAACGAGCTGTTCTTTTAGAATGACTGGTGCTTAATTGGTAGGCTCTGTCAGTCTACACAATTGTGAAATGAAGATAATTATGATATCTTGCAGGAGATTTCATTCTTTGCAATGCCTTGTCAAGCGAGTGCAAGTTGGTAAAAACCGAGGAAACAACTATAATTTGGAACAGAATTAAATGAGGCACTCTGGGCTTCTGCTTTAGGAAGCAAAAAAAGTAAACAAACAAACAAACCTGAAAAGATTAACTCTTTGGCTTGTGTATTGTTAGCAAAGCCAGAAGCAAAGGAGGGCAGAGCTCTTGTTCCTTTCATAGCTGTGCAGAAGAGAAAATAGTGGCAGGTGCAGCTTGCTGTGCAGGGAGGGAGAAGGGGAAAAGTGCATCTGATGGAACGTCCTCTTCCAGACTGCTGTTAAAGGGGTAGCAGCCCAGTTCTTTGCTTCTGAGTAGCCTAATTTTTGAATGGAAGAAGGCTTTTGAGAGATCACCATTTCCATGTGTGTATCTGTGGTCTATGTGTACACGTGTGTGTCCCTTTACTAAATTTTGTGTTTACACTCCAATACCAATCAAATCCACAGCACATGGGAAAGAGGCATATGGGAGCCTGACAGGGGTATATCTATTTTTTGTCAATCCATCATCTTGTTTTAAGATGGCAGCCACTCAAATAACAGTCAACATCCCTTTGTAACTCATGTGCCGACAGTTGGATAAAGACCAAATTCAAGATACATGGAAGGGGAGCCTAGGGGACCCCAAGGATGGTTTTTTTGGGGGGTTGCCTAACGGTCAATAGGATAGGCAATACTATAATCATTCAAAGTATTGGCAATACCCCTTTTCTGACAGTCAGATACAAACCAAATTCAGAGCACGAGGGCCTAGGTAAGGGCCACCAGTCTAAAAGAAAGTAGGCTCCTTTCACTCCCAATTAGAGCTCCTTGTTCATCTAAATATAAACCTGGCCACACTTCCAAACTTTAGGTGCACTAGTCCCATCCAGCTCTTCCAGCTGGAGAAATGGGGACGGTTCAAGTCAGTAAGACGACAGTGCATACCCATCGTTTTGGTTCTAGATATTCCTTTGCAAGCCATGCTCAAACATGGCATGCATTATTACCCTGTTTCCCCGAAAGTAAGACCTAGCAGTAATTTCTGATGTACCGCTAATTGCACTAGTGCATTTTTTTTGGGCTAAAATTAATATAAGACACTGTCTTATTTTTGGGGAAACACGGTATATTGGTGCAGTAGCAGAGATCAAGGGCACTCCGAATTAATTTCTGGGCCTAAGCCAGATGAACTTTGCCAGCGTCTCTAGAGTAGACAGAACTGGCCTAGAAGGCTTGATAAAGCAGGCTCTAATAACGATACCAGGTTTCTAAATGCATGTATAGAAAAGATCCAAATGTCTTTGTCATTCTCTCCCTAGCCATGCATGGCAGAAATTCCTGTTGTTGCTCATTGATGTAACCTGTCAAATAGCCAAACCAGGTTTTGTACTCAGAAGCAATACACACACACACCCCCCTCTAAAAAAGAAGCTGTTATGCAGTTTAATAGCTTGAACAAGCAAGTCATCTTGGAAGCAAAACTAAGGACATTTTATGAGCCTCTTCTGCAGCAGCTTCCCTCCAGTGCTATATAAGAAATTGGAGGTCAGTGCGGGGACTCCATGCTATCTCTCTTTCCCATGCCAGTCACCTTCCCCAGAAACTGGAACCCTACTGCACATGAGCCTTGGGGCGCATGATCACAGACTTCTCACATTACTTGAGCACCACCTGCTCACACACACTGAGCATGTAGAGAGGAAGTGGAACTGTGCCTGCTGACTATACCCCCAGGATCTGTGAATTCATGTGTAAGGGGGTCTACACAGCTCTGTATGATCAGGATCCCTGGGTGACCAGGATCCCTGATTGTGTGGAACCCTACATGTATCCAACTCCTTACAAATAGTGCCCCCCCCCACACACACTATGCAGATGCCAGGGCCAGGGCCAGGAGGTGGAAACCCTACTTTCACTCCATGTGTTCAGTGTGTACACACACAGTGGGAATGTTAGTATAGGACTTCAGTCTGATGTCTGTTGAACCTCGACTACTGGATTCAGGCCCCATATAGGTCAGGGCTACACAACATTAGCCTTTCTGCTAATATTTGGGACTACAGCTCCCACCATCCTCAGTTACAGTGAGCAATGATCAGAAATGATGGGAGTCCAAAAACAGCTGGAGGGCCAGTGATATAGGTGCTGGCAACTTAACTGATTTATTTGGCAGGGTTTCTCCTACTCCAAGGGAAGAAAGGGAGTGGTGGTGGTGGGTGTCTCTGAAGGCTTGGCCGTACTTAAGGGGACAGTGAGCAGTTAATTCACCATGCCTAAATAAAGCAAAAGGTAAAGTTTAACTGTTGAGCTGGTGTTGACTCCTGGTGACCACAGAGCCCTGTGGTTTTCTTTGGTAGAATCCAGGAGGGATTTACCATTGCCATCTCCCACACAATATGAAATGATGCCTTTTAGCATCTTCCTATATCGCTGCTGCCTGATATAGGTGTTTCCCATGGTCTGGGAAACATACTAGGGATGGGCCCAGACCGGTCCGGAGGCCACTGAAAAGGCATCCGGACCTGGGTGGTTCGGTTCGGGGTGGGGGGTACCTTTAAGAGCAGCAGGAGGGTTTACTTACCCCTCCCGCCGCTTTCCCGCTTGGCACCGTAAACTCACGAGTAATTGGGGCGGCAGGACACCTCCCTGCCACCCCTTCCCCGACATTGCCTGCTAAACCTCCCAGGAGCGCTTTGCGCACACGCGCACCACAGACATGCGCACGCGCACGCGCACGCAAAGCACTCCTGGGAGGTTTTGCAGGCAACGTCGGGGAAGGGGTGGCAGGGAGGTATCCTGCCACCCCAATTACTTGTGAGTTTACGGCGCCAAGCGGGAAAGCGGCGGGAGGGGTAAGTAAACCCTCCCGCTGCTCTTAAAGGTACCCCCCACCCCAGTGCTGGACCGCAGTTGGCGGTTCCGTGCACACCCCTAAAACATACTAGTGGGGATTTGAACCGGCAACTTCTTGCTCGCTAGGCAAGTTATTTCCCCGCTTCACCATTAGGTTTTCCTTTTGGTAGAATACAGGAGGGGTTTACCATTGCCTTCTCCCGCACAGTTTAAGATGATGCCTTTCAGCATCTTCTATCGCTGCTGTCCGATATAGTACCAGCGGGGATTCGAACTGGCAACCTTCTGCTTGTTAGTCAAGCATTTCCCCGCTGCGCCGTTAGGTGTTTTGCAACCCACTAAATGGCATAGTAACTAACCACACGGCAGCAGATTAGCTTCCAAACCAAAGCAATTTCAGTCCAGCAATAACAATTAGGTGGCAACGTTCTCTTTCACACACCAGTGTATGAAGTGCTGGACAGTGACATGAAATAAGGATAATGGATAAGCCCTCTCCGCTGTCTTCCTGCAAGGGCAGATTAATTGTTATATGAGCAGTGAGTATCTGACGAAAAAACAGCAGTGAGTATAAACCTACATGCAAATATGTATCCACACACCACAGTTTTACAGGGAGATAAAGTAACAATGGAAATGAAAAGGTGAGGTGGGGGGATTATAGGTGTGATATCAGGCTTTCAAGGTGAGAGCACTGCGTGAAGACAACCTTTGTGTCTAGATGATGACAAATGACTAGAGGAGGATGGACAGAGCTGCTTAGAGGCAGCCAATCAACCACCCAGTTGTTCATCTTCATGAAGACAGAGTGCCGGGAGCACAGCATGCCCTAAGGGAATAAAGCCTGGAAACAAATAAAAAAACCTCTTCCATACAGATCCTCAGCATTTCCCCAAGCAGTTCGGTAAGATCTCCCAAGAACTAAACTCAGAGTTTGGTCAACCATAGGTCTCGTCATTGCCAAACTCATAGAATGGCCAAGTGTATTTATTTCATAGTGGGAGGGGGGGCACTATGTTAACACAACATGGGCTGAATTTGTACCTAATAATGGCACATGGCCTGCATCCATGTATGCCTACCTGGCTGCTGTATTGTGGTTTACTGTATTTACCTAAATCAAAGATGACTCTGAATTTAAATCTTACCCCCTTAAAGAGCAGAGGTTAAATATAGGTATACCTGCATTTACTCAAATTGACTCTGAATTTAAGAGGACTGCCCGATTTCTAATATCAAGAAGCTTGGAAAAAAAAAAGTATTGGATTGAGATAAATACAGTATTAAAGGGCTTAAAGTAAAAGTAAGGTTGTGCCATTGAGTTGGTGTCGACTCCTGGCGACCACAGAGCCTTGTGGTTTTCTTTGGTAGAATACAGGAGGGGTTTACCATTGCCTCCTCCTGTGCAGTATGAGATGATGCCTTTCAGCATCTTCCTATATTGCTGCTGCCTGATATAGGTGTTTCCCATAGTCTGGGAAACATACCAGCGGGATTCGAACCAGCAACCTCTTGCTCCCTAGGCAAGTTACTTCCCAGCTGCACCATTAAAGGGCTTAGGGGACCCTTTAAGAGAAAGTGTCTAGTTGAGCACCAGTGATATCTGGGAAGGTACATACAGAATGCTGGGAAGTGTAGTCCTTCCTAGTGCTTTGCCCATGGGGAAAGCTCTGTAAAAGACTATACTTATCAACATTAATTTGTGTCTTCTAAGACAGCGCTAGGGCTCAAGAGCTCTGTTTCCCTTAAAGAAGCCCCACTGGTGCTGGGCATTGAGCAGTGGGAACTATCTCCTTATCATGGTGACAGAGGGTTGCATAGAGTATTTGGCTTCAGCCAAAGCTTCTCTTACAGGCCTAACAAACCATTAGCCAGGGACCCACACTTAGGGTTGATGGGAGCTACCACTGGCTCCTGGACCTTGCAATGAATAACACTCTTATATGACCGATTTGAGAATCTGAGTCTTGTGATATCTAAAAGTTTAAAAAGGTAGGACTATGAATTTTAAAGGTAAAAACATAGGAAACACATTATGAAGCTGAGATTTCCCCTAAACTCTTGAATGGGATATGCTAGTCATAGATCCTTATGGCAGCATCATGCTCATTTGGTTTGCAAAATATGTATGGTGAGTTCTTTTTTCTCTTGTACCTGGATTCTAAACATATGAAGCTGCTTTATACCGAGATAGACCTTTCATCCATCTAACCCAATACTGTCCACACTGAGTGGCAGCAGCAATACTCAGAGGTGCTAAGAACTGATCCAGGGATGTTCTGCCTGCAAAGCATGTGCTTTGCCACAGAGCTAAAGTGAAATAAATCCTACTGATTCCAATTACAATTTTTGTTCGTTAAATGAGCTTAATATCACAGCCTTAATGTAGAACAATAATGTAAAGCATTTACTCTCACCCAAAGCACTGTCTCAGTTGCTAGATGAAATTCTATACATCAAAGAATGGATATTATAATGGGCATTAAAAAAAAAAGAGCTGTGATGTTCGGATACTGGGTTAGAAAAGGGCTGATGATGGTTTATTTGTACATGATGGAAACACTGGAAGCCAAATTCCACAATTCATGACCATGTAGTGTCAATATCTTTGTTCAAATGACAAGAGAACAGATGCAAATTATTATACCTGAAAAAACTTAAGTTGGTTTGATCCATTATAGCACTGTACATAATGCACCACATTAATTTGGAGTTTATGTAGAGTCTTCTTAAAAGCCACCATATTGTAGTGCTTTGAGTGTGAGATTTAGATTAGGGAAATCTGGATTTAAAGCCCCACTTAGACATGAAGCTGTATGCAGCTTAGCTGTTAACCCAAGCTAATGAACTCCAGCTCACAGGCCATCTCCTTTGTGAGGAGGATACAGCAGAGAGCAGGGAACAACCAAGTATGCTGCCTTGAACACAAAGGAAGAAAAGAAATAATGTTTAAAATTTCAGAAGGGTGTTCAAACTTTTCACAAGTCCTAAAACCAAAAAACACAGAGCTGGATCTACAGAGAAGAATCATGCCTCTACACATGCTGAACACCTAAAATGTATGTCAAATGTCTTATTCAGCATTAAGAACATTTGGTTGTAGATATCGCTTACAGCAGGGGTTCTCAAATTTGGGTCTCAAAGGGGTTTACATAGAAAAAGAATAATGAGAAGATGGTTCTCTGTCCCTAAAGGGCTCACAGTCTTAAGAGACACACAATATAGATACCAACAAGAGCCATTAGAGGGATGCTGTGCTGGGGTTGGATAAGGCCAGTTCTCTCCCTGCTTACTATAAAGAGAATCACCACTTTGAAGGGTGTCTCTTGGCCAAGTTAGAAGGGGTGAAAGATATAAAACAGGATTTGGGCCCACAAATGCTGGTTTTCTAACCAGGAACATTTATCCACTGCACTACATCCCCAATGATGATGGAAGATGTAATCCCAGATAAAAAAGGGGTAACACGTGAAAACAAAGATATCGCAAATGAAAAAACCATGTGAAAAGGAGAAAAACACAGTGGAAAACTAATAAAATATATTAGAACATATTGAACTTGCTCAAAGTGGATTTTATGAATTTTAAGTAATAGAGAATAATATGGAATACCAATACACTTACTATAAATATAGGAATCATAGATACAAGATAAATAACTATAAACAAAGATATATAAAAGTATAAACAATGATAATACAAAATCTATATTAAAGCTATACAAAAACATTGATGAGTATTCCAGTATCCAGGGAATAAAACTCCATAATTTGGTAGAAAAATCCATCTGTTATAAGAAGATAGTTGAAAAAGTGAAGCCCATCATGAATATGCCATGAATAGATAAACTCTTGGAAAAACAATGATGTACAAGGAGAATCTGGACTTTCTGCATGGACCCAGTGGAATAAATTCCTTCAGTAATTCACAGAGGCGTAACTAGGGAAAACGGCGCCCGGGGCAAGCACTGAAATGGCAACCCCCCCACCCCCCGCGCCCCCCAACATACTACACTATACTTAGGTTTTTCCTCACAAGCGCCCGCCGCCACCGCCAAGCCAGGCCACTGACTGGCCGGCCAGGCGCCAGCAAAGCAATGGGGGGGGGCACAGGCAGCGCGGAAGGGACCGCTTGTGGGGGAGGGGGCGCTGACATGCTCCCTTGACTGCTGCAGCGCTGCTGCACTGAGCAGGAAACATTTGTATTAACAAAATTTTTTAAAAAATTAAAAGAAATTTTTTGTCATGGCGGCACCCCCCACGTGACCAGAAAAGATGGCACCCGGGGCACATGCCCCCCCTATAGTTACACCTCTGGTAATTCATTCCAATCAGAGTAATAGTCTTGTAAACATCTTCGTGTGTCTCCCGTATATAGATATATAATAAGCTTTACTCCTTATTCCAAGGTGTGGACAAGTCAAAACTTGGATAGGCATAGTAAGATATTCCAGGATGTAATCAAAACAGTCCTTTTCCAGGGTGTAATCAAAATAGCCCTTGAAAAGCTGTCTAGATATCAGCTACTTTCACATGTGCTTCATCATGAAGGACTATAAAGATAAAACACATACAAATAACAACATAATATCTATTTAACAGTATACATACAAACATTCCATGCTAAGGATTCATGAAAATATATCTTACCTATAGATAAATATAGGACTTTCTTCAAGGACTTGAACTTTATCTCTGTTACATCCCTACTGAATATACTCCATACATATACCTTATAAAATTACCCATAAGGCTAGATAATGCATCGTCATACTGGCTCTGATGTATACCAGATGGAGATTTAATTATGCTTAGTCATACTGACTCTAATGAATACCAGATGGAAGGGAAGCTAGTTAGGAAGTAAATTTACTCACAAGAAAAATTACTTTAAAAAGTAAAACAAGTTCATACAAACACTAAACTTCCAGGTACAATCCCAAATTCAAATGCTGCTTCATACCAAATAGAGCTAGCTCCCAATCATCCACGTGGCACCAAACATTACTTAAAAGGTAAATTTACTCACAAGGAGGAATATTAATCCTTCCAAAACTGCAATTCATGTAATAAAACAAGCAAAACCAGATGGTCTAGATGAAGGTTAAACTTCACATTCTTATCATCCATTCCCAGAGTATTAAGCCTACCTCTGAATACAATAATAAACTACCAACACAAGAGCAACCCTTATAATAGCAGATATGGGCTAACTATCAAAATATGTACGTGAAACCTACAAAAAACAGGATAGGTGCAGATGAGTATTTAAACTTCCAATTTCCATAGATCTACACACACACACACACACACACACACACACACACACACACACACAGCTTCTTTTTGCAAGAGAATTTTTCATACATCCTCTCTCCTGAATGGTCTTGGTCTCTATTTAAATAAAATACACACTTTAAAGTCTTCAGGGAAATGTCCCTTATTTACAAAATGAGCTACCATAGGGGCCTCCAGAACACGGTTTTTCAGTCTGGATAAATGTTCCAGCACTCCAGTGCGCAGAGGTCTAGTGCTCATCCCAATATAAATAGCGGGATACGAGCAGTGAATTAAATAAACCATATTCCTGTTGCTACAATTGCCAAAGCAGCCCAGTGTTATAGGTCTAACAATAGTGGGAATAAACACCTGCTTGTCATTGATAACAAAATTACAAACCCTACAATGACCACAAGGGTAAGATCCAGAAGGTTCATCCCTGTGATATTGTCCTCTATCTAGATCAGCTAATTTAGAATGTTGCTAAGATTCCTTGCATTGCAGAAAGCTATGCAAGGTAGTATATCACACCCAGGGATGCCTTTAACTAAATGCCAATGACGGCATATAATATTCTTGACTTGGTACCCAAGAGTGGAAAACTCAAGGGACTAGGTCAAGCGATGTATTGAAGATCTTTCGGAATGGGTAAACAACTCTGATCTATCAATAGATCTAGCTTTCCTAATTGCTTTGTACAGTGTTCTCTGTGGATACCCCCTACGTTTGAACTGGGTCAACATTATATTAGCTTCCTTCTCAAACTCCATAGAGTCTGTTGCAATATGCTTAATCCTAAGCAATTGGCTATAGGCTATACTATCCTTCATATGAAGAGCCCCTGGTGGCGCAGTGGTAAAACTGCTGCCCTGTAACCAGAAGATTACAAGTTCGATCCTGACCAGGGGCTCAAGGTTGACTCAGCCTTCCATCCTTCCGAGGTCAGTAAAATGAGTACCCAGAATGTTGGGGGCAATATGCTAAATCATTGTAAACCGCTTAGAGAGCTCTGGCTATAGAGCGGTATATAAATGTAAGTGCTATTGCTATGCTATTGCTATATGCCTGGGATGCCAGGAGGAATAATGAATATAACTCCTCCTATCAGTTAGTTTCTTATATACACCAAAAGAAAGATTTCCTGAAGAATTAACTCAGACCTTTGTGTCCAAAAAAGATATCTCATTTTGATGCCATTGGCCCGAAAACTGAATATGGGGATGCACCGTGTTCATCCATAGCAAGAACTCCTGAATATTATCTGGGTCAGTATAAATCAAGAAAATAACATCTATAAATCTCCAAAACATGAAAATATGGGTGGGTGGGTGTTAAATTGGGGATTCAAATAATATTTCATCTCCAATGAGTTCATAAATAAAATTGCGATTTCTGGGGCTACCGGAGAGCCCATGGCAACCCCTTTGATCTGTAAATAAAATGTCGCCCTCATCATCTTCATCTGGGGAACCTCTGATCTACAGCATTTTAGAGGACTTGGTGCTTTTAAAAGTGCCTATCTTATACAGCCTTGATGATTTTCTAGAACTCTATGAGGATGGCCACCTGAAGTGATGCAGCGGGGAAATGCTTGACTAACAAGCAGAAGGTTGCCGGTTTGAATCCCCACTGGTATGTTTCCCAGACTATGGGAAACACCTATATCGGGCAGCAGCAATATAGGAAGATGCTGAAAGGCATCATCTCATACTGCGTGGGAGGAGGCAATGGTAAACCCCTCCTGTATTCTACCAAAAGAAAACCAC
This sequence comes from Hemicordylus capensis, assembly GCF_027244095.1. Taxonomy (NCBI): domain Eukaryota; kingdom Metazoa; phylum Chordata; class Lepidosauria; order Squamata; family Cordylidae; genus Hemicordylus; species Hemicordylus capensis. The sequence continues at coordinate 29,609,014 of NC_069661.1, read as the reverse complement.
AGGGCTCTGTGGGTGCCAGGAGTCAAAACCGACTTGATGGCACACTTTACCTTTATTTTATGAGAATGAAAAAAAGAGTTAACTTTATGCTCAAGATTAGTTTTATTTACAAGTGACAAAATTCGAAGGATGTGCTTGGGAAGCTGAGTGGTCCCTTCGTTGCCACCCTTGAGCAGCTGAAGTCACTATTCCCACTCCACAGAATGTTTTCCAACTGTTCGGGGCAGGGAAAATTTCACCCAGGGGCAATCATTTGCTAAAGAAATGCCTTAAGAAGCTCTCCAACTTTTCCAATTCATTCTTCACTTGAGGGCAAAAAGAAAGGAGAAGGCAAAACAAACCAGGATGTTTGGTAATAAGGCTGGGATCCTTTATGAGGGTTCTTTTTTATTTTTATTTTTTGCTCTCAGTGTATTCTGTTCAGCTTTATTTCAAGGACCTAGAAGTTACAGAGACTAATAGGAGCAGCATAATCAGAGCCAAGAAGCAAGGAGAGAGTGCCACTTCAAACGGGATACAGGAGCTTTTGTATGATATGCCATAAACAAAAGGAATGGCATGTTATTTATTAGCTATGCCTGTTTAAAAAGAAAGAAAAGACTCCCATCTTTTTCTCAGACACTCTGTCTGCTGGAAAAGAGGTCTACAGTTCTTCTGTGCCATCTTCCTCCAACAAGAAGGGACATTGCTTGCAACATATGCTTGGAAAAAGTCTGACCCTGAAGGACAAAGTTATTACACTTCTTTATGGCTTAGAGAGATTTTCCCACTGGAATCCAGCAAGCTGGGAAAAGAACAAAATGTGTAACCTCTGGTGGTTCTGCAATTAATTTTAGCTGCATCAGTTAATCTGGATGTGTGTTTTCTAGAAGCTACTTTTGTTTACTATTCATTATTTCCCTTTTCTCCTTGCCTCTCTTCTGTGATTCCCTCGTTGCTAATTTTGGGCCACAAAGAAATGGAGAACTTAACTGGTACCATGTTATTGACTCTGGGAAGTGAAAGCTGGAGTTCCAAAGTAATGAAAACAATGGGAGAGTTAACTTAAGAGCATATTTCTACTCTAGCCCTAGTCACACACTATGCTCAACACTTATACAATCTGTATACAGTGTATGCATGTACACACATCATGTTCAGTGCACATACAATAGTACATTTCCTATCTGTACCCTGCATTTGAGGAGTCTTGTACCCAGTTTAATTTTTGCAACCAACACATATACAGTCATTCATACAACAATATGTGCATGCGTACAGTCACTTGTATGCATGTTCAATGTACGGTCTGAATAGGACTTAATTCCCTTTCATTGACATCAGTGGGACTAAAAGCATACTTAATTTGGTCTGGATCATGCCCCCAGATAACCATTTAGTTGCATTATCGGCTAGTACAACAGAGCAGAACCATCCATAGGTAAAAGCTTTTATTTAATTCCCCTCAAACTAAGGAGGTTAAGTGTTGCATGTATGGCTATCTGCATGAGGGGCATAGAAACCTGGTGGAATGATGAAAACCAGTGGGACACTGTTATTCTTGGATACAAACTCTACAGAAAGGATAGGTGTGGGGCAGATTGGGGGTGGACTAGCACTGTAAGTTAGAAAACCTAGGAGGCAGGATCCGGGAGACAAAGTCTGACTGGTGGCTCCCCCTGGGTGTTCTTTCACGCATGCACAGACACCCCAAGCCACACCCCTGCATCTGATATGAGATCCAAGGGGGCAGGGACAGTGCAGAGAATTGTACGGTCACAGCCACAGCATAGTTTCATTTCCCCTGTCAGCAGTTGGTGGAGTTCCTTTTCAGCCACTCCACCAACTACTGACAGGAAAAATGAGGAAATGAAACTATGTGGGGGTTGTGACAGTCCCATTCTCTGCAATGGCCTTTCCCTCCTTGCGTCTGACATCAGACTCAGGGGAGGCGCCAATGCCTGGGGGGAGAGGAGAGTCCATCCAGGGTGTGTCTTGTACTCCCAACCTGTGAGCACCCTGGTCAAAGGTAAAGGACAGCCTTGGGGGGCATGCAGACCCTTGGGGCCTTGGGACAATTGTCCCCCCTGGCTCTATAGTTGCTACACCCCTGCTAGGATGACCAGAATCCTCCACAGAAACATTATGGGTGACAATACAAGGACTGAGAGGAAATATGTTACTAGGAACATGTTGTCGCCCTCTGGATCAAAACACTGACAATGACCTGGAGTTGGAGAAGCAAATCAGAGAGCCAGAGTTATAAAAATGGGTGACTCCAATTACCTTCATATGAGTGGATATTGACTGAGAGGCAAAATTTCTAAACATGTTAAATGACCTGTGCCTTAGAACAGATGCTTGTGGAACCAACCAGAGAGAAGGCAAGCTTGGACTTAATCCTGAGTAGTGCCCAGGACCATTGGGGAACAGAGACCATAGTGTGATCCAATTCAGCTTATATGTGAGAGAAGCACTGCTGAAGAAGTCCAACAAAGATGCTTTGGACTGCAGAAGAGGAAACTTCTCAAAAATGAGGGGACTGGTAAAAAGGAAGGTAAAATCATTCCAGAAAACATGGAATGATTTGTGGAATGACTTATTTAAAACCATGGAACTTATTTAAAACCAATAATAGAAAATCAGTTGGAATGTATACAAAGAAGGAGGAAAGGTACCACTAAGTACAGGAGGACACCCATGTGGCTAACATGTAGAGTCAGGGAAGCTATAAAAGGGAATAAGACTTCCTTCAGAAAATGGAAGTCCTGCCCAAATGAAGAGAACAGAAAGGAACATAAACTCTGGCTAAGAAATGCAAGAAATGCAAGTAGACAATAAGGGATGCAAAAAGAGGGTTTGAGGAGCATATAGCTAGAAGTGTCAAGGGGAATAACAAAAACTTCTTTAAATATATCAGAAGCAGAAAACCTGCCAGGTAGGTGGTCAGATGATGAGGGTGTGAAAGGGATTATTAAGGAGGATAAGGAGACTGTAGGGAAGCTAAGTGAGTTGTTTGCATCTGTCTTCATAGCAGAGGATACTTGGCTTGGAGGCTGAAGAACTGGGTGACAAATTTGAGGCGATGAAAGAGAATGTTTGAAACTCCTGAAAAACTAAAAATTAACAATTTGCCAGGGCTAGATGTCATCCACCCAAGAGTTCTGAAGGAACTCAAATATGAAATTGCTCATCTCCTAGCAAAAACATGCAACTTGTTCCTACAGTCAGACTCTATACATGAAAGTAGCTAATGTAACTCTGATTTTCAAAAAGGGATCCAGATGGGATCTAGGAAATGACAGGTTGGTTAGCTTAACTTCTGTGCTGTGTATATTGATGGAAACCATATTTAAGGACAAATTTGTTAAACATATAGAACAGCAGGCCTTGTTGAAGGAGAACCAGCATGACATCTGATAGGGCTGGTCTGTCTTGCCTCACTAAACATTTGGAGTTCTTTCAGAGTGTCAACAGGCATGTGGATAAAATTGATCCAGTTGATATAGTATATGTGGACTGGCAATTTTTTTTGACAAAGTTCCTCACCAAAGGCTCTTGAGTAAATTTAGCAGTCATGCGATAAGGGGACAGGTTCAATTGTGAATTGGTAATGGGTTGAAGGACAGGAAACAGAGGGTAGGAAGAAGTGGATGGTTTTCACAATGGAGGGAAGTAAGAAGTAGGGTCCCTCAGGGATCTGTGTTGGGACCAGTGCTTTTTAACTTATTCATAAATGAACTAGAAGTTGGGGTAAGCAGCAAACTGGCCAAATCTGCAGATGACACTAAACTATTTAGGGTAGTGAAATCCAAAACAGACTGAGAGGAACTCCAAAAGGATCTTTCCAAACTGTGTGCCCCCCTCAAGAGTGCACCCCTCAATATAATCACAGCTCCTTTGGCTTCTGAAAAGGAATGATGCCTAAAACCATCACCATTCTCAGACACAGGCTCAGGTATCATTTGCATACTAGGGATATACTGCAACATTTGGTTGCAGGTCCATAGCTGTTATTTTAAGACTCAGCTGAGTAACTGTGTTTGTGTCCACAACATGCACACAGAAATGGGAGAACTCCAGTAGAATCACGTTGGTACCATGTTGCAGGTCATGTTTCATGTACAACTAGTTGCATTATGAGCCCTCATGAGATAATTGGTTCAACTCAGAATACTTCCCTGAGAATCCTGCACTTGCAAGTTTCTGCAGTCATTTGAATGAAGCAGATCTGCATGTGGATTTGCATCTGCTTCCTTTATTTCGATGAATGGGGATAGTCCCTGACTACGTGAGCTGTGGGTGCACATTCGAACACCTTAATCTGGGCTCCTGGAAGTTTTTCACACAGGGCTTTTAAAGCCCTTTAGCTCACTCTCCCCTGGAACGGAGGGTGTGCATTCACATACTGGGCAGATTTACCCCAAAGTCTCTGCGAGTTATCAGGGAGCACTTCACACATAATTCACTGCGCATTAGAGCATAGCCCAATTTATATCTGGGGTTAAAAAAATCAACTCTTTCCATTGGGTTTTTGGGATAACTTTGAGTTTTGCAGTAAAGCCTCACAGAAAACGTGCTGTAAAGCCTGCTGTGTGGAGAACTCCCTGAAGTCTTTGGATCTGACTAGCTATGTCTGTAGAAAAGAATCTCCATCTCTTCCACCAGACCTCTCAGTAGCTCCTCCTACTGGCTTTCAGAATGAGCTCCTCAAAGACTGACATCATTAAAAAGACATAAATCAGATTGTTCATTAAAAATATATTTTTCCACCCCAAAAATGACAGACTCTTCATAGTTTGATGACTGGTGCTTTCTCATGGTAGGAGATACGGATGGCACTGAATTTTACGGCAGAAGGGAAGAGCACAGGAGATTACTCTCCAGTTCACTTGATTTTTACCTGATGATTTACAAGGTATGTAAATTAAGAGACAACCACAGAAGGTACATTTAATGACATCTTAATGCATCACAGGATTTACGACAAGGCATGAATACCTTGTGCACTCAACCGTCGGCAGCAGATGCTGCAATAATTCTACTTAATACTTAGAAGCAAAGTAAAGCATATTGTTTTTCATACAAATGTTTATGAAACATTAATAAGAATAATATGCACCATTCAGTGCTGAACATGCCATGTGAAATCGTCTCCTATAAATATTTATAAGGCAGACATTTTAGTCTTCTCCAACTGCACTTTCCAGGTTATCCCATCATTTCTTTGGCTCCTCTTTTGCATGGGTTGCTTTTTCTTTCTTTCTTTTAAATAGAGAGGCAGTGAAGTAGGGCAATTACATCTATATCATACGCAAATATGTCTAGGGAAGGAGCTCTTTTAAATAGCAAAGGGAAGGTTATTTGCATCTCTACTATTAGGATATTATATGTGGGGAAGGTCCCCCCCCCCCGCCCGCTTCCTTTTTTCTTTTGGTATGCTTGTGTAAGTTTGCTACTGGAGAGATGCACAGAATTAATAGGCTTCATTAAATTCAAGAGAGTATGTGGATTTCAGGCTTTTTGCAGTACTTCTTGCTGTTCATAAAACAAACTATAGAAAATATGCAGTTTCCCCCACAGATAATTGAAATGTTTGAATTAGCTGTTCACCATAGCCAACTACAGACCTTTGGGGAAATACTGTGTTTTTGAAACAAAAAATCTATGCTCTAATTTTACTCTAAATTTGATCTACCACTCAGGAACACTTAGAGTCTTATTTTACTTGCTAAACAGAGAAGCAATGCTTTTCCATCATGCAATTTTCATTAAGGAAGTATTATTTCTATTCACACTTGTATAGGGTTTCCCATAATGATTCTTACTAACCACTAAGTGATCTCTTCACAGGAGAATGGAGGTATGCAGCCCTTCCCCTGTTGTTTTAAAATTATGCTCCCCTGCCCCACTAATTGCTATTTGTTATGAAAGTTTTGTCTTTGGCATCCTGAGGTATGCAGAAAGTGTCAAATGAATCATGATAGCAGGTTTCCTTTAGACAAAGCAGAAACTCCTTTGAGAAATCTGACACTACAGTTGACATTTCTATGAATGGGGCAACAGATTCAATGAACTGCCGTAGTTGATGCAACCCTTTAAGAACCTGAAATAACTGAAAAGACATTTTTATTTCCTCAGTGTTCTAGTATGCTAATGAAAGAACACTAAAAGAAATTGTGTGATTGGTGTGTGTATATAGGAGTCCGAATCTTTCTACCTATAGGGGTCTGTTCATAGATATATAGTACTATATATACTGTTGACCATTCTCCCCAACTATTTGCTAAGACCAGGGCATAGCAAAGTCGAACCCTGGCACAAAAAGTGAAGATAAGTCCCTGCCCACTGCCTTCTTCAGAGAGGTGTGAGAGGGAGGGCATTGAGGAAGCTGTCCCTTAGCCGGTGCCCCAACCCCCAGGGCATTTGCTCCTTCTTATTAGACTGTAGCTATGCCTCTGTGTTGAGATCCAACTCTATTTTAGCATACATAAATTGATTCCTTATAGGAAGGCTATTGCTCAGCCACAGAGTACATTATTTGCCTGTCTAAATCCACAGGTCCAATTCCTGCCATTTCCAGTTAAAGTGGTTCTGGGAAGCAGTTCTGTTTGAAGCCTTGTAGATCTGCTCCCAGACAGGGTAGACAAGCCAGCTCGAATGTCCATTGGTCTGATTCAATAAAAGCCAACTTCTGATATCTAAGCTACAATTTTGCACACAGCCTTTTTGAATTGGGTTGAGTGGCCCTTTCACAATTGTGACTTTTGTACACAATAGTTGATTCAGACCCACATTCACCACCACAATCCTTACAATTCTCCAGGCACAATCCAGTGCCTCCCAAAATGTGTGAAGATCTCCCTCAACTTCTGCATTAGATTAAGCATTAGGGTCCATTTTTCTAAAACACGTACAAATGAGGAATAGCATGACACCCTTAGGTACATGTTTCCATTGTAACAAAGTGATTCTGGAGCAAGCGGAGAACACCCAAAAGAGTCACACTCTGGCTCAAGAGCAGGCCTGCACAACATAAGGCCCAGGAGTGAGTCCACAGGAAGAAATGCTATGCAGCAACAGCAGAAGCCACGAAAAGCTCTTAGCCTGTCCTGGCAATGACCAGCAATGGCTCAATGCAGTTGACCACTAAAGATCAGTTGCCTCCCACCCACCTTTCTGGCTCTGCTCCTGGGCCAGAACCCACTGACACTCTCCGTCATCCCTCATACCTTTCCCTCGTCTCTGCCCCCTCACTATAATTAATAATTTTAATAATTAATTTTAATGCAATGTGCTGAAAATTGGCCTTGCCCCCCACACACCAAGGCATGGTTGATTCCAGCCCACCAGGGCATTTGGGTTGTGTACCCCTGCTTAAGAGTGTCTGCACTCTGTAAGCGTGGGGGCTAGCACTGGATGTGTGCTGTTAGAAGGACACATGCAGCATTAGTCAGGATGTCTGCCAGTGTTTATATTTTAAGGAAGAATGACTATCACATCTCCTCTAAATAAAATTAAATTATAATTTATCTCCACCCATACATGTTCACCTTTCCATACTCACATGGACAGGTATCATCCTGGCAATGCCTTTATTTATCTATTACTTATTTAATATATTTTTCTACCACCCAAAATGCAGGTTCTCTGGGCGGTGTACAAGAAAATAAAAACCACCAATAAAAAGATTAAAACATTTCAACAATTAATATTTAAAACTTTAAAACTATTTAAAAACAATTAAAATAATATCTAACTAAAAGCCTGGGTGAACAAATGTGTCTTGACTGCCTTTTAAAAAGTTGTAAGAGATGAAGAGGCTCTTATTTCAGCAGGAAGTGTGTTCCAAAGCCTCGAGGCAGCAATGGAGAAGGCCTGTCCTTGAGTAGCCACCAGAAAAGACAATGGCAACCACAAACGAACTTCTCCAGATGATCTCAATGGGCAGTGTAGTTCATAGCAAAGAAGAAGTTCTCTTAACTACCCAGGGCCCAAGCTGCTTAGGGCTTTCTAGGTTATAACCAAAACCTTGTACAATGCCTGGAAACTTATCAGCAGCCAGTGTAACTCCTTCAATACGGGAGTAATATGGTCTCTCCTAGATGACCCAGAGACCAGCCTGGCTGCCGCATTCTGCACCAACTGTAGTTTCCAGACTATGTAAAAGGGCAACCACACATAGAGCGCATTACAGTAATCCAGTCTGGAGGTTACCAGCAGATGTACCACTGTTTTGAGATCATCTATCTGAAGAAACAGACACAGCTGGCGTATCAGCCGAAGCTGTTAGAAGGCACCTCTGGTCACTGCCTCAACCTGGGATACCAGGGAGTGACTAGGATCCAGAAGCACCCTCAGACTGCATACCTGTTCCTTTGGGGAAGTGTGACCCCATCCAGAACAGGCAGAACAAAATAGTCTCCCAAGTTTCAACCCCTAACAATGAGTACCTCCATCTTATCTGGATTCAGTCTCAGTTTGTTCCCTCATCTAGCCCATTACCAACTCCAGGCAGGCATTTCAGGAGTTTATGCCCTCTCCTGATGATGCTGACCTGGAGACATAGATTTGGATGTGTCATCAGCATACTGATAACACCCTGCACCAAATCTCCTGATGACCTCTCCCAGCAGTTTCATGCAGATGTTAAACAACATTGGAGACAATACGGAGCCCTGAGGGACACCATACAAAAGTTCAGATTTTGAAGAACAACAGTCTTCAAGAGACATCATCTGGAACCTGCCTGAGAGGTAGGAGCAGAACCATTGCAGAGCAGTGCCTCTCACTCCCAACCCCCTCAGACGCTCCAGAAGGATACTATGGTCGATAGTATTGAAAGCTGCAGAAAGGTCCAAAAGGACCAACAGAGTCACACTTCATCTGTCAATTCCCAGTTGGAGATCATCCATCAGGCCAACCAAGGCAGTCTCGACCCCATAGACAGCCCGGAAGCCAGTTTGAAATGGGTCTAGATAATCCGTTTCCTCCAAGACTGTCTGGAGCTAGGAGGCCACCACCCTCTCAATTAACTTGCCCAGCCACAGAAGGTTGGAGACAGGCCTGTAGTTACTCAGCTCTGAGGGATCCAAGGTAGGCTTCTTCAGAAGCGGTCCCGTTGGGCAAGGGGCAAGAGAACAGGTGGTAGGCTGCATTGCTCCAAGCAGCTTGTCCACATCCTCAGGAGTCACAAACTGAAGCTGATCCAGCCTAACCACATAAGAGGAGTTGCTGGACACCTCCGATCCAGACACCGCATTAATTGTGGCATCTAAATCCAAGTGGGCCCGAATACGAGAGATTTTATCCACAAAGAAATAATTAAACATGTCACAGTGAGTAATAGATGGTTCCAAATTCTGATTCAAGGGAGGAGGGGCACTTACTAGCCCTCTCACAACCCTGGACAACTCTGCCAGATGTGAACTTGCGGACACAATATGGGCGGAAAAGAATAGCTTCTTTGCTGTCCATATTGCCAGAGTATAGATCTTCAAATGTGCTCTATGTTGTAATCTGTCAGATTCGAGTCTAGTCTTCCTCCACTTGCACTCCATTCGTCTATCTCACTGCTTCAGCCCCCAAAGTTCCTCCGTATACTAAGGGGTCAATTTTGAAGTGGGTCGGAGAGGATGCTTAGGTGCGATCATGACTACTGCCCTGGTGAGCTTGCTGTTCCAGTTCTCCATGAGGGCATCAACAGGATCATTGGCAGAGCCAGTACTAAATCCCTCCAAGGCTTCTTGAAACCCTATTGGATCCAATAATCTTCTTGGGTGGACCATTCTAATGAGTCTCTCGCCCCTGCAAAGGTGCGGTGTGACTGTGAGTCCAACCTTAACCAGATGGTGGTCTGTCACAATGGAGAAATCACAGGAGTCCCCACCCATGGAACACCACCCTGATCAGAGTGAAAGACCAGATCAAGCGTGTGACCTGCAATGTGCATCGGTCCCGAGACCCTTTGGGGTCATAGTTGTCATGGCTGCTATGAACTCCTGAGCCGCCCCAGACAAATTGGCCCCAAAGTGGACATTGAAGTCCCACAGCACCACAAGCCTGGAGACTCCAATGCCAAACCCGAGTCCAAGACTGTCAGCTCAGTTAGGGACTCCATTGGGCAGTGGGGCAATCGGTACACCAAGAGAAGTCCCAGTCTATCTCTGGTTCCCCAGCTTAGGTACACACATTCAATATGGTCAGACACTTCCACAGGGATCCTGGTCAGGGAGAGGTTATTCTTATAGACCATAGCCACTCCACCTCCCTGCCTAGGTCCTCGCACCTGCTCCTCAACAGAGTACCCTAGAGGGAGAAGCTGGGGTCAGTCTGGGCCACCAGCCTCCCCCAACCAAATCTCTGTAATACATACCAGGTCTGCCCCTTCATCAAGAATCAAATCATGGATGGTTTCCCACTTATTCCGGACAGACCTGGCATTACAGAGGAGCAAGGTGAGAGTCTGTGGGAGGTTGGCACTGCTCCCCAAGGTCAAAGATCTGGCAGGGCAGCTGGAATGGGAAACAGCTAACAGATTTCTGACTTCCCTTCCCCTGTAACAACTCACTGACCTGCCAACTTTACTTCCTCTATTCCCCACCACCACCGGAATAGCCACTTCACAGTCAGTGGACATACACCCCTGTCTCCCCATCCCCAGAGAAACCAAGACACATCTGAAACACCCAGGATCCAAATACAACAAGAGCAAAAAAAATAAATAAATCACCAGGCCCTCAACCTCATTGTACCCCAAGGTGGCTCCCGCAGGGGGGCAACCCCCTTTGGTGTCACCCTTTTGGTGGTGACCCCGCCAGTGGTGGGCCCACTGGCGCAGGGCAGCAGACCTTATATAAGCCCAGAAAGATGGCTAATCTGAGCAGCTGACCCTCAGGAACTGCTGGCTCACCCCTGTGGCCCCAATCCCACACAGACTCGCCTGCAGGGCAGCCACAGCCCCACACGTTAGGCAGCACACAGGCTGGCAAGCTGATAACAGCAGACAGCAACCACATAGGCTTTCACCACTGGGCAGCCACTGTCTCTGGGAAGCAGATGTTAAAGCCTCCATCTCCCTACAACCCTTCTAGCAACTGAGGCACAGAGCATAGGGCAGAAGCCGTTATATAAGCCCAGAAAGATGGCTAATCTGAGCAGCTGACCCTCAGGAACTGCTGGGTCACCCCTCTGGCCCTGATTCCGCACAGACTCACCTGCAGGGCAGCCACACCCCCACGCATTAGGCAGCACACAGGCTGGCAAGCTGACAACAGCAGAAAGCAACCACACAGGCTCTCACTACTGGGCAGCCACTGTCTTTGGGAGGCAGATGTTAAAGCTTCCTCTTCCCTACAAGGCTTCTTGTAAGGAGGAGGGGGCTCCCTACAAGGCTCCCTACAATCCCCTCCTACATTTAATACGGTATGCATTCCTATTCCCCCTCATCCTCAGTCCCAGTCCTTTCCACCCCCAGCTTTTCTCCAGGCACCTTTCTCCTTCATCCCTCAAATATGATGTTATGGTAATTGCTCATTTCACAACTTGAAATACTGTCAAAGCATTCGAGAATAGGTTGGAAGGAGCAGGTTTGTAGGGTTAAGCAAAGTAAATTAATTGGTATTTTCTGTATCTGATTGGACTGATTTACCGGTGATTTCATTAACCCCCCGAGCTGATCTAAGCACCTCTCTTAAAACCTTTGCCTCCCACTGAACGAAGGTCTCTATTCCCTGGTGGTAGTAGGGGAGATGATCAGGTCATAGGAGGCTTAGACGGTATGTGGTTATTTAGCTTCTCGGTAGCCATAGTAATGGAAGAGTGCAATTAAATTTAATTAAACAGGTTTAATGAACAAAATGTTAATACAGTACCAGTTTATTATTACGATCAGGCCTTAATGTGAATTTAGTCTAATTGATTCAAGGATGTTGTAAACTTTCATTCTGTCTGGATAGGCAGTCTTTGGGCTGGATTCTGCTTGACATTGCCTTGCAATTGCCTGCTGCAAAACACAGAGATGCTCTGTTGGTGCTATTTGAGTTGCTCTACATTTACACCAGTGCAACTGTTACTGCACTCTTGGATCCAGCCACTAAAGCAGACAATTGGTTCATCTAGAGAGTGCAATGTAGCACACGGCCTCTATGCATGGCATGATCTTTATGACATCCCGGAGAGTCGTCAGCAAAATTAAATTACTGAGCCATATCGTTTATTTTGCCATTTGGACGTGTCCAAAACAGAGAAGAGCAAAAATACCAGAGAGAAGCAGAATAAAGCCCAAAGCAACTTTCACTGAAATAATAACTGTCCTCATTATTTTTTTTTACTGAGTTCTGCAAATTGTGATACCACTAAGTATTTTCTATTAACCACTACTAAAATAAAATAAAATAAAATAAAATACCAGGTGGAATTGTTATTTTACAACAAAGACCTCAATAGTCTTTGTTGTGCAATGTGTATGAATGGCTTAGCAATCAAACTATTTTAAATGATATTGATGTCTTGTGGCCTACTTATACTGGAATATTGTCTTTTCCCATAGCAGGTCTTGTATGTTAATAGGACCAGCATCTTGATCTCATTCTATATAAAATGCATAGAATAACATATGTTCGAACAGCGGCTTTAGTACTAATGTGGAAGTTTCTTGTACACAGATATGCTATCTTGAGATTTTGTGAACTTTGACAGAAGCTCCTGCTTGAACGGTATTTTGTACTCAAGCAACCTTTTGCCAATCTACATTCACATCCATCCAGGTAGAAAATACTCATGCAGTGTGCCCCTATTTGCTTCATCTGCTGCACCCAAGGTTTCCCAATTTTACCACAAACACCACCATTTTATCTTTCCCCCAAAACTGAGGAAAACCATCCAAATATATTGAGAAATGGTTTCATGAGACAAACTTTTAGGGATGTGCACAAAACCGGAAAATCTGGTTTGGTTTGAGTCTAACTAGACTCAAGCAAAAATGGGTCCAGTCTGGTTTTGTGCACACCTGAACCGGGCCTGATTTGTCTTGACCCAAACCCTGTCGAGCTAGCCGGTTTGATGTTCAGCTGGCTCGACGTTGAACCGATTTGCACATCCCTACATACTACTCAGTGCTACAATTAAAATAATAATCAGTGGCTTGGTGACACTGGAAGTGTATATGAAATAGCCTTATCAAGACATGGATGCTTCCTGTGACCAGCTAGAGATAGGGCTTCTCCATATAAAAATTGCAAAAGCAACACAGAAGGGACTGACATTGTAGAAGACAATAGGACTGCGGAGTGAGCAAATAATCTGCATCAGTATCAGTTCTGATCTGATACGGTTCATTTGCATCATGTTTGACAATGCATGGGACTTGCATCGAATCAAGCCAATACATCGCATAAATCAGTTGAAGGCTTACTTGCATCAGAGGCATCAGTTGAGGGCTTAACTGAATCAGATGCAGGTTTCTCTTTTACCTACTAGCTAGAAATCTGTGGCTTTCCCAGAAGCAACAGCACTTAAAATGCTATCTTTTTTCTGCCATGATGCACCAAGGAAGAAAGTAACGGGTTGCATCCTTTCCAAAGGGATGCATTACAGGGGGTGGGAGATGGCTGCATTTTTAAGCTATAGACTGTGCCCTCCCCCCCTCCATTATTTTTTAAAAATGGTCATGCTCTATAGTTACAGGGTGCTGTCATTTTTTCTAGTAACATCCCAAGGAAAGGATGTAATGTCATGATGTTGCTTCCCTGGTGCATGTTGGGGAGAGTGTAAGGAGAAAGAGGCAGTGATTTAAAGCACCACTGCCAGCACTGCCAGAAAAGCCACAGAGCAGCAGGGGAAACTTGCTGCTATTTGATTCAGGTAAGCCCCCAGTGCCCACCAATACAGTTTGCTACAATTCAATAGAATATTGCATTGTACTGAATTGCTTAATTTTATCAGTCAAGTTTTTCTTTCAATCCTATCCAGGGAAAAGTTGTCCAATATGTGTTGCATCAGTTCTGTTTCTTAGCCTGGTATGATGCACAGCCACAGAAGGCAGCAACATCTCAGACAAGAATCTCCCCACTAACCAGCATCAGACGCAATATTAGCACAATATAATAATGCTGAGTAAATTGTCTAGTCCTTTCAAAGAGCAATTTTCTTTGTTTTTGCCTTTAACTAAAATATTTCGAGAACTGCTTCACACAAATACATGCATATAATGTGTGTGTGTGTGTGCCCCCCCCACACTTAATATTAATTGTGACCAACATAAGATAAAAAATATATGGGAGAATCAGTTTTTGGTCAGTCAAGCTCATTTATTGTAATATAGCAACTTGCCATTACAGACAATACATGGGGGAGTAAAATGCAGCTCACAATAAGCTCTTTCTGTTTGGTATCCATTATGGAAACATTTTAATAACTATATACATGCTATTATATTTTATGTTCCAGCCACTTCAATGTGATTTCTGTTCTTGAGCTTCTTTAGAGTGTTTCTCAGTGTTTGGTGAATACTCTGTATTTTTCATGTTCAGGCAGCACACTCAAGACTCACATCCTTCAGTTGACTCCTTAGTAGGTTTTTTCATGAAATTTTATTTCCAAAAAATTCTGATTTTTTTCAGAACCAGCCCAGAGACTCATTGCCAGGCCTTGCTAGCAGCAAACCTCCCAGCTGCCTTGTTCTTAAAACAACTTGTCTTGGGCTGCATTCAGATGCAATGGCTAACCGCTATTAAACCTGGCCTAGGTTGTACCTCTATTACACTCGAGTGCGTAAAACCGCGGTTAAAGCCCAAAAGCTAACTCCAGTTTGCCACGCCAGACTCCAATAGGAATCTTCAGTTCACTGCTGTCAACTGAGGTTTTGCTGCCGAGGCGTTATGTCCGACTCCGTGCTCAGCTATAACCGTAGTTTTGTGCCCATTTCCAAACCCCAATCATAGAAGCAGCAGCGCAGACCCGATTGAGGATGTGGTTGCTCCATGCTTTCGGTGTTTCTTGCTTGAAGCCTCACAGAAAATCAGCCACACCTCTCCTATCAGCTATGTGGTGATGGAGTTGCCAGGCTACAGGGACAAGGCCATGCCCCATCATAGACTGGCCAGCCTGTCAAGCCACGCAGTCACTTGGGGGCAGCTCTGATTCCCACTCTGTCCCTTGCTCCCCCCACCACCTGGCAAGCAGGGGGGAAAGGGGATGGGATGACAGGACAGGCACTAAGTGCTTTGCTCCCCGAGAAGGGAGCAACAATCATGCATGCTCACAAGCACAAACACTCCATGTGGCAACATGAGCAGGGCACCCCATAATAATGCTGGGAGGGGAGCAAATGCTTGGGGCAGGGAGGGATACCCAGGGTCGAGTATAAAAGGCAGAGCAGCAAAGTTCTACTTTTTGCACACATGGGCTGGGAAAGAGGTGGCCAGTCCCTTCCGCAGGTGGGGAGATTTGCCCACTAAGTCTTGCTCATGAGAAGGGCTGCCTGAGATGTCCCATCTCAGACATCATCACGCTGGAGGCCTAGCAGACTAAGGAGAGTGAGGGAGGATGCTCTATGCAGGAAAGCTGTGAGGACAGGCTCTTGGACGAGTGCCGTCATGGTCCCGGCGATTGTGACCAAGCTGCTGTCAAACCCTGCACCCTGCCAGCCCTCATGCCCATGTGTGGATGTGTGCCACTGCTTGTGGCCCCAAAAGGTAAGCCGACTGTTCCTGGCCAGCTGGAACCTAGGACTCTCCTCTCCCGGGAATCCACATGCGAGAAGGTCTGCATACATTGCCATGTCGGACCCAGCCCGGCAGCTTTGAACTGGTTTAAAGTTCCACGCCTGAGCCCTATGCCCATACTGTCCACGCAAGTGGGTAAATGCCCCCATTTGTCCTGGCAAATGCCCCCCTCATGACATGGATAGCCAGCATGTGCAGGGCATCCCCTCTCTGACTAGGAAGCAAATTTTTTTGAGGGGGGGCACTCCTGTCCACCTTTGAAGGGCTGCCCCAAGCAGATATTCAGGAGGAGCAAAGTTCTACCTTTTTCACATATAGGTTGTGGAAGGGGCCCCCACTCCATTCCTCTTTTGTGGGGTTCATGCCCCCCGGGCTTACTCATGAGAAGGGACAGGCAGCTAGATTGGCAATGCTCCACCATTGGAGCCTGTGCCAAAAACCATGGCTCATGGGAGTGCCAGGCCGCAGGGACACTCATGAGAAGTGCCAGACAACTTATGAGAGGGACCATCAGAGGGGAGGGGAGAGAATTGCTGAGCAAAAACTCTGCTGATGCATGATGGAAAAACATCCCCTCCTCCCACCCACAGCCCTCTCACAAGAGTGTAAGGCCAGTGGGGCTCTGACACTCATAGAGCAAGGTTGCTTTATGGATGGTGGCCATCGGGAGTTGTGGTGCCCCTAAGACAGGTTTCCATGATTTGGATACCGCAGCCAAGCTGTTGCAAAATGTACCCCCTGCCAGCCCACCCGCCCATGTGGAGATGGGTATCCCTGCCCATGCCCCCCCCCCATGGATGATGCAGCCATCCTGGGGAAGCTGGGGCTCTCTAGTCCCGGAAATCCCCATGTATGAAGGTCTGCATACGGCACCACACCAGGCTGGACCGGGAATTTTGAATGCGTTTAAGGGCCTCTTGTCCACACTGTCCATGCAAATGCTTTGGGCAAGAGTGCTACTGACAGGCTTTGAAAGGCAGCCCCCGCAGATTCCTAGCAGCCAACAGAGGCTGGGGAAGAGGCAGCCAGCCCCTTCCCCTTTTGGAGGGTTTGTGCCCTCCAGGCTTACTCATGATCAAGGTCGGTCACCAGGGTCAGTTTTGGGTAAACCGAGATCCTTTTTCAAGGATCCAGCCACCCAACCTGGGCCTCATGGGCCGGGCATGAGAGGGAAAGTCCATGAGGACTCACAAGAAGGACCTTCGGAGAGGAGATGAAGAACTGCCAGGACAAATCTGAAATGAATACAGATGGCAAAACATCCCCTTCTCCCACTAACACAGGCCATGGGGACTCAAAAGAGAGCCAGGTCCTGTGTAGAGCTGAGCCGCGGGGAGAGCTACTCTAGAGCTTGGTTTCCTTGTATTGGGGACTGTGGGCAAGCTGCTGCAAAGCCATGCCCCCTGCTAGCCTGCTTGCCCATGTGCACTCCTGCCAGCTCCCTGGAATGGCCACCCCATGGTGGTAGGGGAATGGGGGCTCTCATCTCCTGGGAATCTCTGCGGCAGGATATGTGCATATGGTGTGACAACGGTCCATGACCTGGTGTCGTAAATCTGTTAGCTCGGCTAACCCAACAGGATTTACAACCCCCTTCAGCACTCCCCGGTGAGTTAACAGAAAGTGGCAGCGGAACTGCATGAATGGGGGGAAAAAAGGCTCATAAAGGAAAACAGTAAATGAATTCAGTCCCCTGAACTGAACTAGGTACCCCCCTCTAACAATAACTGAGTAATAAGTGAAAGAAAACACAGAGCAAGGAATGAAAATAGCAAAGGATGACAGAAGCAAGGAATTAACAGAACAAAGCAGGAAAGCATAAACAAGGCAAACTGGAACTTGGACAAAGTTTGGGAATTCAATGGCACACTGTCTGCAGCCAGCAAACATTGCAAACAGCACCTGAGTAATTGAGAGACTACCAAATATACATGGCTTAAGAGAACCAGCAGCCAATCAGGCTTCCCTGAGTCACTTCGGCTTCCTCTCTAGTGATCTCCTGCGCCTGCGTGACTTCCACTGAGCCTCCCTCTTGAGCCGTCTTCTCAAGACCGGTGAAATCTCAGGCTCCTCCCTATCAGAAATCATGTCTGGCAGCTGTTGCGAATCCTCAGCTCCAGAGTCTGTTCTCCCTGCCAGCTCCTGTTGCTGTGCCTCTGAGCCCTCACTAGCAGGCGAATCCTCCCTTCCCTGCTCTGACTCTTTTAAGTCAGAAGTCTGAGCCATGACACCTGGAAATTTTGAATGGGGTTAAAGGTCCATTCCAATGTCAACCCCCCCTCCCCTCTGCACATGCACCCAGGCAAGGACAAAGGGAGCATCTAGATGGTCATTGGGTGCACAGGGGAAGAAGTTGGGAAGTTTAAGGGGGATTTCTTTTTTTAACAAAGTGGCCCAGCCCCTTTTTTTTACAAGTGGCCCAGCCACTTTCCCAGGGGGTGGGGTTTACAACTCAGGCTTACTCAGGAGCAGGGCCAGCAGGATCAGGATCTATCCAGTTTTTGGAATGATTCTTCCTATGTGATAACCCACACAACCCGGTCATGAGAGTGTCAGGCCATGGATGCTAAAAGCAGAGCTGTGCTGTGCTGTTGTGTGTTGGGAAATGGTGGGCAGGGGTATCCCAGAGACTGCTTTCCTGATCCTGGGGCAGTGGCTAAGGTGCTGTGTAAACAAACCCTCTGCCTGGCCTTCCGCCCCTGTGCACAGGTGTACCCTCACCTGCGGTCCCTGCAGTCAACCCCGCTGCCCTGGGGCTACGGGAAAAGTGCCCTCTCCTGCGATTCCCCATGCCCACTTACCTGCATACGGCACACAGACAGAGCAGACCTAGGATGTTTAAATTTGTGCAAATGCACGGTCCCGTTGGTGCAATCCATGGCTGCACACATGGCCAGGCCAGGCTATAGAGTGTCAGGATGGGATGTTAGGATCTCTAGGATGTTAGGATGTGAAGATGGGGGTGTCAGAATCTCCTCTGGGGTGCATGCAAGACAGTGTCAGGATCTCCTCTGGGACACATGCAAAGCTTCAGAGAGATTTGGGGAAATCATTTTTATTTTTTAACTAAGAGAGTTGGGGGCCCCATTAAAGTGGGGCCCCCTTGGATTCCTTGGCTGGGTTAAATGGACTGGCTAAACCCGTGAGCTCGCAGTCCATGGGTGGGGATTTTCCCCTTTACGGGGAAGACCAGTCTACATCCCCAGTAGACTGGCCCTCTCATGAGACTGCCAGCCCACCCGGCAGCAAGCTTCTGGACAGAAGGAACTCACTTGGGTCTGGATGGGCTGCTTTGCTGGAGTCACCCCTCACGTCATCTTCCCAGGTTATGGTGGGACATCCCCCTACCCAGCAAGCATCCTTTGCCCTCCCCCACCTGCATATTCCATTCTAGAAAATGTGGATTCCCCCTCCCCTCCCACAATGAAAGTGAAATTGTACCCTCCCCCAGTCCCAAAACCATTGGGGAATTTGTGCTTGTGTGGTGCTTTCGGGGTGCGGGGCTACTTGAGGAAGATGGTGGTGCCATGGTTGGCAGAAGAAGAGCTGGAAATTGCAGGGCATTTAAAGAGCTTTCAATGCCCTTTCCCTGCCAAGGGTGGGTGGAGCACTCCGAAAATGCACGATTGTGCTCAGCACCCCCCTTCTAGATCATGGCCAATTGTGGCCAAGTCGCTGCCACGGTGACGCTTTGCCCACAGTTGGGCCATGGAGTTGGCTGGGATCGGCCTCAGAGGCCGAACAGCAGGGAGGAGCTACCCTCTTCTGTAAGCTGTTATGTCTGAATGCGGCCCTTCTGTCTCTCTCTCCTCACTCTCACTCTCTCCTCACTCTCACTCTCTCCTCATTCTCACTCTCTCCTCACTCTCACTCTCTCCTCTGATGTTTCCTTCACAGAGCCCTCTGCAGGTCTGGCTGGCTTCTGTATGTGAAAAATCCAGCCTCTTGTCAGATTGTACATATAAAGTAATGCCTTTAAAAGTGTGAAAAAGCAAATAAAGTACAAATCCTGGATGTTATGATAAGTCAAGATGACTTTTTATTTACAATGAGTCATATTAACAAAGAGCTGCATGTGGCTCAGGAGCTGAAAGTTGCAGACTCCTGGCCTATGAAGCTACCATTGAAGATAGGCTTATACCAGCTTTGACTCAAAGGAGATTTTTAATGGTTTCCTTGTAGCCAAGTTAGTTTACATACAGTCTGCATTTGCACAAAGTTTCCTAGCTCTTGGAAATGTTTGGATTGACTGAGTGCTCAAGGCAGTTGGATTTGACTCTGAATAATTGAAAGGGGACATATTGGCTCTCAGTGCTTGATGCTGTAAATATGAATCAGAAAGTAGGGGGAGCTTTTCTGCCTGTCATTTTATGTGTGCGAACGCCACCTGTTTCAAGAACTTAAATCCTGTCAGAATCTCTATCCTGCCAAACTAGACCCTGCTGAAATTGAACTGACTACTACTTAGTAGTGTTGGAAAAGGCTTCTACTCAAAGCACCCCAGAGACAGCAGAGAAATTAGACAAGAATTCATTTGGATGAATTACTGGTCTTCTGTGCCTTGGTGCAGGGAGGCCTTAGGATATGATTCTGAGATTCAGCTTGGAGCTATGCCTATGGGTTAAATTCAGAATTAATTTCACAGGAGCAGCCCTGGTTCTCAAGGACTAGTTACAGTAGCGCAGGCTAGGAGGAGAGCTGAGCTTACAGTAGTGAGCATGAATTGTTCCCTTTGTTAAACAGGGTCTGTCTTGGTTTGTATTTGGATGAGGGACTACATGGGAGCACAGTAAGATATTCCCCTGAGGAGATGGGGCTGCAGCTTGGTGGAAGAGCATCTAGGTCCCAGGTTCCCTCCTTGCCATCTCCAGGTAGGACTGGGAGAGACTCCAGCCTGAAACCTAATGGAACAATGGTCTGACTCTGCATAAGACAGCTTCCTGTGTTCAGCAGCCTGGCTGAAGTTAAGTCTAGGTCTGAGCAGTGCCTGGATGGGAGGCACTGGGAGTGTCTGGGCACTCTACAGATACCCTACCCCTTGAGTTCCAGGAAGTAAGAAAGGTTGGGTGCAAATGTAATAAGTAAACCCTGAATTAAGCTGCACTTGAGAAAAGCCAGGGAGAAGGGTACAGGCCAGGATAGAGAACATTGGGATGGCAACAGAGCTGAGGGGGGGGGGGGCAGCAAGTAGGTGAGTGATGCCTACAGCAGGGGAAACAGGACAGGGTGCCCTGCCCTCACCTATCGCCCCATGACACACTCACCACCCGACGCAGTTGCCTCATGGGGGAGTCGCCCCTGCCTCTACATCATGCACATCGAATAGCTGAGTGATGCCTACAGCGAGGAGAGCTGTTTTTTTTAACCAACTATCTGGGACCCTCGAACTAGCCTGAACCGGTTTGAATTCGAACCGAGCTAGGCCCCTCGTTCAGGATGCCAGAACCGAACGTGCTCAGTCTGGTTCGATTCCAGTTTGGGTCGAACTGAACCAGGCAAATTGGTTTTGTGCACATCCCTACAAGAAGGTGAGTGATGCCTACAGCGGGTGGAGCAGGGCGGGGTGTCCCCACACCTATCACCCCATGGCACACTTACCACCTGAGGCAGTTGCCTCATGAGGGAGTCGCTTCTGCCTCTACATCATGCATAATTTTATAAACATTGATCATGTCCCCACCTTAGTTGCCTTGTCTCTAGGGTAAAAAACCCCAGACATTGTAGCCTGTTCTTGTAGTGGAGATATTTTAACGCCTGGTCATTTTGGTTGCCGTCTTCTGTACCTTTCCCAGATCTCCAATTTCCGTTTTTGACAGCCAGTAGATGGAGATTGCCTAGGAATCCTAAATACGCCACCTTGTGATGGGAAAAAAGATGGGACACACATGTAGATAAAGAAAAGAAAGATCGGGCTTTCATCTATATTTGTGCTGTGACATCTCTCCTTTTAGAAATTAAGCACTATTGCAATGGGATCCAATGGACCATTTCAAGCCGTCCCCCAGCTTTTAAATGATGAGAGAATGGGTAAAGAAAGCACAGTTTCAAGAACATTACATTTCTCTATTTTTGATAATAATAGTTCAACTGCAAAATGAGCAAGCATGAGTCTTTCTGCCGTTCAAAAGCTGTTGGAAATGTTAAGCACATGTCTCCTACTTCAATTCTCAATCTGCTCCTCTCCTAAGATGCAGGGAGCAATTCCATTGTGCAATTTCTTTAAGACTGATAAATTCCTATGCTCCTGCATGACTGGTAAACTATGCCACGTTGAGAGCAGGGAGCATTTGAAATTACATGCTCTATTATGCAAATTGCAGGTAGTGGGTGGCAAGAACCATACAAAATGGATAGGTTAGCTACCATCTCACTATTATCTCTTTAAAATGTATGCCAGGGAGAAGCAGGCATAAAAACCCAGATTTCAGCTTCCAGGTGTGTTTCTAATACCGCTCTTTTGCCTCTGCATAAAATAGTCAAATTTGATTAGGAATGTGTGAGATTAAAAAAAGCACTCTCCTGCCTTCAATCTAACAGATGAGAGGAGACATAAAGAATGTGCCGACAGATTCTTTAAAATACATATATTATTCTTTCATCCATGGCCCACTGAAAATGGGGGTGATGTGTTGGAAACCCTGTGCAAATTGATTTCATAGGCAGAAGGTTTCCCACTCAGAAGATGGTCTGAGTAGTGATGTGCATGGAGGAAAACCTCACATAGCTAGATCCATGTGGCTTGTTGTTTTTGGCACAGCAATTTCCACTGTCGAAGAGACAAGCCATTGTTCTGTTTAAAATGTCGTTTGTTTCTTCAGTGGTGGGCAGGGGTGTAATAAGGTTGGAGGGGGCCCTGGGACAAAAAGTGATGATGGGATCCTGCTCCCTGGCCTACTACTTCAGAGAGGCACGAGGGGGAGATGAAGGGGAACTGGGGAAGGAGAGCTGGTCTTGCCAAAGCAAGCATGAATTGTCCTTTTTGCTAAGTATGGTCTGCCCTGGTTTGCATTTGGATGGGAAATGTGTGCAAGCACTTTAAGATATTCCCCTCAGGAGATGGGGTCATAGCTCAGTGGTAGAGCATCTGATTGAATGCAGAATGCAAGTTTCAATCCCACGTTTCACTCCCAGGAATCTCCAGGCAGGGCTGGGAATGACTCCTGCCTGAAACCATTGAAGAGCTTCTGAGTGTAGGCCAGGGCTGCTCACCCTCCTGAAGATGTTGGCCTACAACTCCCATAATCCCTGGCTACTGGCCACTGTGGCTGGAGATGATGAGAGTTGTAGTCCAAAAAAAGCTGAGGGGCCTAAGTTGAGCAGGCCTGGTGTAGACAGTACTGAGCTAGGCGGACCCGTGGTCTGATTCAGTATAAGGCAGCTTCCTATGTTCCCATGAGAGCAAAGATCAAGCTGTAACACAGCTGCTGGAGCTTCCCACTCATAGGGGCCCAGACACTTTTCTCCCCCCTCCCCCATTCATTTGCAGCTATGCCCCTGATGGTGGAAACTGTTATAACAAGTTGTTCTGGTAAGAACTAATCTGCCTACATTCCTTTCACTAAATTTGGTCCAAATCAGTTAGACAGTCCACAAGATAGCCCATTTGCACCTCAAATGTTCACGAGTCTGCCACCTTGAATTGGGGTAGATGACATCATCACAAACTATGCCACTGAGGTGTCCCTATGTGTTCATACAATTGTACCAAATCTGGTCCAAATCAGTTCCCACTGCACTTCAAATATTCACGCATCCATGGACTAAATTTGTTTTGTTGTAAACTGTTCAGAGACTTTTGGGAGGTATACAAATATGTTAAATAAAAATAAATAAATAAATAAATCTTGAATTGGGATGGGTGACATTACCACAAACTATGCCCACTTGTGTCTCAAACATTCACATGTCCACCATCTTGAACTGGGGTGGATGACATCATCATGAACTATGTTGTTGAGGTGTCCCTTGTGTCATTCACTACAACTACACCAAATTTGGTCCACTCGGTTAGGAGGTCCACAAGTTAGCCCACTTGCACCTCAAAAGTTCATGTGCCTACCATCTTGGAGTGGATGACATCATCATGAACTAAACCCTTGAGCTGTCCCTTTGTATCCCTTGGTGCACCCAACTGCACAAATTTGGTCCAATTGGTTAGGCAATTCACAAGTTAGCCTACTTGCACCTCAAAGTTTACATGTCCGCCATCTTGAATTGGGGTGGATGACATCATCAGAAACTAGGCTGTTGAGATGTCCCTATGTGTCACTCACTACAATTGTACCAAATTTGGTTCAAATCAGTTAGATGGTCCACAAGTTATCCCACTTGCATCTCAAACATGTATGCATCCAACATCTTGAATTGGGGTGGATGACATCATCAGAAACTACGCTGTTGAAGTGTCCCTAGGTGTCACTACAATTGTATCCAATTTGATTCTAATTGGTCCAGGCATTGTGATCTCATAAGTTAACTTTCATTAAGGAAAGTAGGCTAAAAAAACTCCAGGGATCTGAGTAATATCAGGGATCTGAGCCCTTTGGGGACAGGGAACCATCTTATTTATGCATTGCTTGTTTTTCTATGTAAACTGCTTTGAGAACTTTGGTTGAAGAGCGGTATATAAAAATTCTTTTTCTTCTCCTTCTTCGTAGTTATATCCATGGTTTGTTTTGTTAAGTTAAAAACTGCTGATCACATCTATCAGTAATATCCCTCATAAAGTGACATGTTTTGGTGCAGTTATGGTAGATCCACAAATAGCTTAAGTCTACTGAATTGTGAACTGCACAATGAGTGCACAATTTAGCTCTTTCTTCTCCATGTCCAGAACAATCTTTAATTTTGTTTAAAAGGAGAAATGTGCACATATTATCTGCAGCTTCTAACTGAATGGGAGAAATGCACACTAATGCCAAGATTCACACCAAGATACTATCCAGAATTTTAACTATCCAGAAAAGTTCACTTTTGGAAAATTTACAGTGTCCCAAATAAGCAGGGGCAATTTCCAGTGAGATGGAAATAATAAGGAATGTTTCTCACATACCTTCCAAAAACAACTTAAGCTGCCGCTACATATATGGTTCTCTTCCATGAATGTGGAACCCACTTCAGCTTAAGGAGTGGGCAGGTTCAGTCTTGATTGGACAGTGGAACTCCTACCCATGGGTGTACCAACCCCTCTGAACCAAAACTATAAAAAACAATGCAATAATAAATACAGTAGACTAGAATTAAAAAAAACAACACAAATACACATAATCAGCTAGGTTCCCAACATAGATCAGTGGTCGTGTTGCTGTTACTTCATAGCATACAAGTTTTAAACATATATCATGTAACTTAACAAGAAAATCACAGACTTCTTCAGCACCCACCGGAGTATACACTGCAACACACACATTTTTTGAACAAAAATCTTCTTGCCCTTGTTACTGAATTGGAGCTGCTTTAAAAACTGTGGCCTCAAAATTATGGCAAGTTAAACACATTAGAAAATGCGGCTTTGACAGCTCTGTGGACCACTTTCTTACCTGTCCAGCATAGATGTTTAGCTGCCATCTTAGTCTATTTGGGGGGTACATTTTCAAAGTAAAGAATGATGGGCTATTTCTGGAAGGAGAGGGGTCAGGGTTAGGCAAATGCTCTGAGCATTTGTGTGGGTAGGCAAATGCTCCCCCCACTCCCATCTCCTCTGAGTGTAATTGTTTTATAATTTGTATTTATATTTTTCTCCACACCAGTAATTAAATTTCGGAGACTATATGCATAAAGCTAATAAAATTATCATGCAGAGCATATTTAAAGGCCTTTCAAACTACCCATTATCATACTGAATAAACTTCTGTCAGAATAAATGGGCAGTGATGATGAACTGTGACTAGCCTGTGGCTCTGGAGGGGGTGGGGGGAGAAGCAGACTCATTTATACCAAAGGCAGGGCTGATGAAGTGTCTGTACCTGTCCACGAAAGGCCTTCCCTTTGCGTTCTACTCCAAATATCATTCAATTCATTTTCATTACAGAGATGGCTAGGCCATCAAAACCAATTGTGCCAATTGAAATGCAGCCGTAAATCCAATTAGACAAGAGAGCTAGATTCTGCTTTCACTCTGCTCAGAGGAGCCTAATAGAACCGGGAGCGGTTATTCTAGATTTACAGCGGAGCTAACCGAGATCAGCATTTTGCAGACAGCGTAATTTTATGTGTGCTGGTTACAAGGACATAGAAGAGACACAAAATTATTCCTGCCTGCTATGAGGAAATGCAGAAAAGGATCACATTGTCCAAGTCCTTCCATGGCATAGCTCTCGCAAACTATGGAGCTTAACTCACCAGAAAGCCTTATCGACAGTAGAAACAGTCCCATTGACAAGGAATCTGGAATCCAGAGAAACTCCATTTACTTCAGTGGAACAACTCCTCTCTTTTCTGAACCAGTGCTGGCTTGCGTGTGAGATCCCTAGCTCTCTGCATCTTCATCCCTTCCCTTTCCCAACTCCTTCCCTTCATATAATGTAGTTATTCTATTTTTATCCCACTAAAGAGCTCAGGAATATATGTACTGTATATAGATACTCCTGCCTGATCATCCTCATAACAATCTAATAAGGTAGGTAGAGCAGAGAGAGCAAGAGACAGGCCGAAGGTCCCTCAGTGACTTTCACAGATGAGAAGAGATTTGAAACTGCATCACCATCAACCAAGTCCAGCATTCTGTCCACTATACCACACTTGCTGTCTCACTGTGGCGTATGTGTTATGTACCACCTAGTGGCGCAGCGGGGAAATGACTTGACTAGCAAGCTGGAGGTTGCTGGTTTGAATCCCCACTGGCATATATGTATGGGAAACACCTATATTGGGCAGCAACAATACAGGAAGATGCTGAAAGGCATCATCTCATACTGCGCAGGAGGAGGCAATGGTAAACCCCTCCTGTATTCTAACCAAAGACAACCATAGTGTTCTGTGGTCGCTACGAGTCGACACCGACTCGACGGCACACTTTACCTTCAAAGACAGCCCCCCCCCCCCCCGCCAGCTCACAATAGTTCTTAAAAGCTGCTAGTACTTTTGCAAGGGATTTGTTATTGGGATCGGCAAACTCACCTTGCATACTACTGTAAACTTTCAGGGCTTTTCCCCCTAAGCAGTGAAGCACGACTGCAATCTTGTAGTCTTTTGACTCCCTCTCATTCTTTGTGACTTGCAGATGCAGCTTAAGTATCTTCAATTTTTTCCAATTTCCTCCCAAATTTCCATTGAAAGACAGGGCTGCTGGAGGCTTAAAGTGGCCTATTTTTGTTTATAGGCAGTCTGCAATCACTGGTTTCTTTAGCTGGTGACCACAGGAATGAACAGACAAACTTCTGACACCATGTAATATTATTTTGTTTAGTGGGTTCCAAGAGAGTACTCAGTCTGTAGAGCCCCTGCATGTTCTGCTATCTGTGGTCAGCATCAGAGAGAGAGAGAGAGAGAGAGAGAGATTCTTACAGCATCTCTTTATTGAAAATAAACACAAACATGAAGGTACTACATACCACAGGTATAAAACACCTCTAACTATGTTCACAGAGTAGCAAGAGGTAAACCAAGTAACAGCATTCTAGTCTTCTTAAAAGGTAAAGCGTGCCATCGAGTAAAAGGTACATCACACATATGCCACACTCACCACCCCCAATCTTGCCAATACTCCATTCTGCACCTCTCTTGTCACCTGATCCACTCCATCAGAAAGGTTTAGAACTGCCAACTCTGACTGAATATGTTCCTGGCCGTAGCGGCTGGTGCGGGCGCCACTAGTGGGGGTGGCGAGAGGCACTTTTAAGTGTAAATTAATAGGTGCTTACCTCTGCTAACGCCGCACTTGAACACAGCTTTAAGCAGCAGCCTGCTGGCCAGCATCCCCTGCAGCAGGAGATTGCCTCCACCACTCACCTGGTCTCTGTGGAGCCGATCATTGTCACCCCACAAGTGGTGCCTTCACTCGCCACTACTGGTTCCTGGAGATCTTCCTCTCCCCCTCAATATTTTTCACAATATTGAGCCATGAAAATATCCAGGATTGCTTCCAACAGTCACCTGGAGATTGATGTGGATTCCTGATACTTCAGCCCAATTTTGGAGGGTTGGCAACCCTATAAGGGGTGGGAAGTTTTCACAATTTGACTAGGTATATGCCTAGAACTGCCTGCATATTTGACAATTCAAATATAATTCACATTGAGAGATTGCCCAGACGAACTAGGGCACATTTCAGTTTGACCTTACCATTTAGGAATGTGTGATTTTCAGTCAATGTACCAGAAGATGCATCCCAAAATGCTGGTGCTTCATGAGTGTGTGGCAATATTCAAATTTCTCCAGGTTTTGGGATGGGCCTATACCATATCAACCAGCTTCAGAAGGTCAAGAAGTAGGCAGATGCTTTGACCACAACCTCAGTATAAAACAAGTTGTTCATGTAAGAACTGATCTGCCTACTTTCCTTTCACGATCCCTACAGCTGGACTAAATTTGGTCCCAATTGGTTAGCCAGTTCACAAGTTAGCCCACTTGCACCTCAAACATTCATGCATCCACCATCTTGAATTGGAGTGGATGACATCATCACAAACTATGAGCTGTCCCTATGCGTCACTCAAATCTCACGTGAGATGTCCCTATGCGTCACTGCACCAAATGTGGTTCAAATTGGTCAGGCAGTCCACAAGTTAGCCCACTTGTGCCTCAAACGTTCATGCATCTGCCATCTTGAATGGGGGGATGACATCACCACAAACAATGCCATTGAGGTGTCCCTATGTGTCACTCACTACAAGTGTTCCAGATTTGGTTCAAATCAGTTAGACGGTCCATAAGTTAGCTGACTTGCACTTCAAACATTCACGCATCCGCCTTCTTAGATTGTGGTGGGTGACATCATGAGAAACTACGCTATTGAGATATCCCTATGGGTCCCTACAACCATACCCAATTTCGTTCATATTTGTCCAGGCATTGCGAAGTTGATAGGGGTGTGTGTGTGCGCACGCATGCATACACACAGAATGATGGGTGATCTCATAAGCTTACTTTCCTTAAGGAAAGCAGGCTAAAAAGCCCATTCACAAACCTTGGCAAAAGTCGTGCCTCAACACAAGAGCAATGTGAAACAGTCGAGGGGAATTTAAGTTAAAAACAAAAGCAGAACAGCCGGCCGAGCCACAGCTAGATTATGTTGCATTATTAATATTCTCACTGTATATTGCCGAGTTCCAAATACAATGTGCCAAATAGAAACAGTTGTTTAAGGATAACCAGCTGGTGTGTTGGCCCACATTGTACTGGATGACTCTGCTAACATATAATAAGCTTATACCAGGAGAGGGGAAAAATGAAGGGATTTGCATGATATGAACACAGAGGTCGCCGGATGGAGAGATTAACCTGAAGAATAGACTCTCACTAATACAATAAAATAATTGTCTTGGTTTTCTTTTTCTTCCCATAAACATATATATGGGTTTTCTAAGGGAAAGTAAATCTCTTATTAATCTGCCTCTGATTTTCTCAACAATTTACAAAGTGAAGATTTATACAGCTTATTTTTTCTTTCTCTAGCCTATGACCATATCTAAGAATTCTGTGCTTTCTGCTTTGTTTTGTTTTGCTGCTGAGTGTTGTCAATAGGTGAGAATTAAAGTACGGAAGAGGCTTTCTTCCTTTGTCTTTCTTGCTCTTATGTACTCTGCTTTGGTGCAACAAATTGACTGGTTTGTCTCTTTTGACCATTGCTTTTTCTAGTCTAATAATCTAAATGAGCCTTTAGATGATTGTTGTCTCTTTTGAATACTTGTCCTCATTCTTCTTAATGATTAATTCCGTTGATCATTGCCCCATTGCAGATTTCCATGAGCACTTCAATGCACATGTGGAGCTTCTGTGTGAACAGGGCCGACCCTCAAATAAATAGTGAGGGCCTTTGGCACCCGACCCCTCGCCACATAGTTAGTTTATCAGTGTTGCCAAGTGGTGTGGCTTTTGCAGGACTGTAAAACCTAGTCATCTGTCAGGTCCTACTGCTCCCAGGCTTTTCAAGCAATGCCCATGAAATGGGTCCAAAGCTACTTACCAATAATTTCCTGCTTTGCTGCCAGCACTGTCCTTGCTCCAGTGCAGGGATCTCACACAGACCTTCTGCAGCTTCTTCTTCAGGCTTCTTCCCTCTTTCTCCATAGCTCACTGCAGAGTATATACTCAATGTACAACAAGCCACCAAGCTCAGCTTGGCACCCCCTTCAGGTAGTCACTCTGGGCAACCGCCCGGTGCACCCAGCCTTATTCAGCTGACGGTTTAGCTCTGAATGTAATAAGGGATGAAGACAAAGATGATGAAGATGACAAATATTTATATACTGTTTTTCAACAAAAGTTTTCAAAGTGGTTTAGAGGTAAAGTGTGCCGTCGAGTCAATGTTGACTCCTGGCGACCACAGAGCCCTGTGGTTTTCCTTTGGTAGAATACAGGAGGGGTTTCCCATTGCCAACTCCCGTGCAGTATGAGATGATGCCTTTCAGCATCTTCCTATATCACTGTTGGCCGATAAAGGTGTTTCTCATAGTCTGGGAAACACACCAGTGGGGATTTGAACTGGCAACCTCTGGCTTGCTATTCAAGTCATTCCCCACTGCACCATAAGGCTCCCTGTCCCCAAAGGGCTCATAATCTAAAAAAGAAACATAAGATAGATGCCAGAAAAAGCCACTGGAGGGATGCTGTGCTGGGGAAGGATAGGGCCAGTACCTCCCCCGCTGCTAAATAAAGAGAATCATCACTTTTAAAGGTGCCTCACAGATACTGAAATCAATGAGTGATGTCCTTGTGGGTTGGGATGATCCATATGCTTAGGGCCAGCATCAGGAGCTGGCATCACTGGGCAGCCCTTCCACATGGCCCAAGGCAGAATGGGAGGCAGAGCTGTAATCAGAGCTATGAGAATCAGAGGCAGCTGTGCCCAATTTGCCACCTGCCCTGGCTCGTTAGAATGAGCTGCAACTGCTGCTGCAATATCTACAAATGGCAGTGGATACGGTTTCCTAAGAGAAATATGGTCACATCCAGAAGAAGGTGGGGTTGCAATAACATTGAGTGGATATGACAGGGCCTGAAGCCTTCTAGTGTGTGCCATTAATCCCAAATCTCCCTCCCTTTCTCTCCCCACTACCATCCCAAGAATACAGTTTTGGACACACCATGGCAGATGCTTGAGAAGTCAAATATGTGATGGCATTCTCCAAATGGAATCCTGAACTTTGTCACAGAGGCACGCCACAGTTTGGGTACGAAGACACAAGAACATAAGAACAGCCCTGCTGGATCCGGCCCAAGGCCCATCTAGTCCAGTATCCTGTTTCACACAGTGGCCCACCAGATGCCACTGGAAGCCACAGGCAGGAGTTGAGAGCGTGCCCTCTCTCCTGCTGTTACTCCCCTGCAACTAGTACTCAGAGGCATCTTGCCTTTGAGGCTGGAGGTGGCCTATAGCCCTCCAAATAGTAACCAATTATGGACCTCTCCTCCATGAAGTTATGCAAACCCCTCTTAAAGCCATCCAGGTTGTTGGCTGTCACCACATCTTGTGGCAGAGAATTTCACAAGTTGATTATGTGTTGTATGAAAAAAACACTTCTGTTTGTTGGTCCTAGATTTCCTGGCAATCAATTTCATGGAATGACCCCTGGTTCTAGTGTTATGGGAGAAGAATTTCTCTCTATCAACTTTCTCCACTCAATGCATGATTTTATAGACCTCTATCATGTCTCCCCGCAGTCATTTTTTTTCTAAACTAAATAGCCCCAGGTGTTGTAGCCTTGCCTCATAAGAAAGGTGCTCTTGTTTGCCCACTTCTGCACCTTTTCCAGTTCTATAATGTCCTTTTTAGATGTGGTGACCAGAATTGTACACAGTACTCCAGGTGTGGCCGTACCATAGTTTTGTATAAGGGCATTATAATATTAGCAGTTTTATTTTCAATTCCCTTCCTAATGATCCCTAGCATGGAATTGGTCTTTTTTCACAGCTGCCGCACATTGAGTCGACGCTTTCAGCGAGCTATCCATCACGACTTCAAGATCCCTCTCCTGCTCAGTCACCGACAGCTCAGATCCCATCAAAATATACTTGAAGTTGGGGTTTTTCATCCCAATGTCCGTCACCTTACACTTGCTAACATTGAACCACATTTGCCATTTTCTCACCCACTCGCCCAGTCTGGAGAGATCCTTTTGGAGCTGCTCACAATCCGTTTTGGATTTCACTACCCAAAAGAGTTTGGTATTATCTGCAAATTTGGCCACCTCACTGCTTACCCCTGCTTCTAGATCATTTATGAATAAATTAATAAGCACTGGTCTCAGTACAGATCCATGGGGGACCCAACTTCTTACTTCCCTCCATTGTGAAAACTCTCCATTTATACCTACCCTATGTTTCTTCTCTTTCAACCAGTTAGCAATCCACACATGTACTTGTCCCCTTATCCCATGACTGCTAAGTTTCCTCAGGAGTCTTTGATGAGGAACTTTGTTGAAAGCCTTTTGCAAGTCCAGGTATAATATGTCAACTGGATCACCTTGATCCACATACTTGTTGACACTCTCTAAGAACTCCAAAAGGTTTGTGAGGTGATATTTACCTTTGCAGAAGCCATGCTGGTTATCTCCCAGCAGGGCCTGTTCTTCTATGTGCTTTACAATTTTATCCTTGAGGATGCTTTCCATCAATTTGCCTGGAATGGACGTTAAGCTAACCAGCTTGTAATTTCCTGGATCACCCCTGGATCTCTTTTTGAAAATTGGTGTTACATTTGCTACTTTCCAGTCCTCCAGTACAGAGCCTGATTGCAGGGATAAGTTACATATTTTAGCAAGGAGGTTGGCAATTTCACATTTGAGTTCTTTGAGGACTCTTGGATGGATGCCATCCAGCCCTGGCATTTGCTAGTTTTCAGTATTTCCAGCCAATTTAGAACATCATCTCTTGCCTCCATCCCTGAAAAGCCTAGTTCAGGAACAGGTATATGCTCAGTATCCTCTGCTGTGAAGACAGACACAAAGAACTCACTGAGCTTTTCTGCAACCTCCATAACCTCCTTAATAATCCCTTTTACTCCCTCATTGTCTAAGGGTCCAACCACCTCCCTGGCAGATTTCCTTCATCTGACGTATTTAAAGAAGTTTTTGTTATTTCCCTTGATGCTTTTAGCTAAATGTTCCTCAAGCTCTCTTTTTGCCTCCCTTTTTGTCACCTTGCATTTCTTTTGCCAGAGTTTGTGTTCTTTTCTGTTCTCTTCATTTGGACAGACCTTTCAATTTCAGATAGAATTCTTCTTCCCTTTTATGGCTTCTTTGAAGGTAACTGTTAGCCATGCTGGCATCCTCCTGGACTTAGTGGGACTTTTCCTCCTTTTGGGTATACAATCCAACTGGGCTTCTGGTATTGTGGTTTTGAGTAAACTCCATGCATTCTGGAGCTAAGTGACTCTCCTGGTGTTCTCTTTCAGCTTTCTTTTAACCATACTCCTCATTTTGGAGAAGTTTCCTCTTCTGAAATTCAAAGTGTCTGTGTTAGACTTCCTTGGTGATTCACTCCCCACATGTATGCCGAGTTTAATGATCACACTATGGTCACTGTTCCCTAAAGGGTCGATGACACTTACATCACGCACCAGGTCCTGGGTGCCACTCAGGATTAAGTTCAAGATCGCCTTCTCTCTGGTCGGTTCCAAAACTAGCTGTTCTAGGGCACAGTCATTCAGCGTATCTAGAAATTTGACCTCTTTGTCATTACCTGACTGAATTTACCCAGTCTATGTGTGGGTAATTGAAGTCACCCATTATTATAGCCACAAGGCTCTCCCTGATCCCAAATAGTTGGGTGAAGAAGCCCTGAGAAGAGAGAGGATAAGAGTGCAGGCAGCAGTTGCTGATTCAGACTACCTAGACCAGCAGCTCGAGCCAGCTAGTGAGAGTGTATTAAAAGCTGGATGAGAAATAGCAAGCCAAGCGGTGCTGGCTCATTATGTGTGCAGCCAGTGGAACAAAAGGTGCTTCTGGAAAGGTGCACAGTGTCCTTTATTTGACCTCACTTGGTTTTAGCAAAACTTGGCTGTTTTCCAGATGACACTCATAACTGCTCATGATGGCAATTACGATCAGATGCTCTGGAAAAGGCTGCATTTGGAGGTAGCCAGTGCAGTGTGCCTCTCTAATGCTCAAGCAGGTTGTGGTGGGTCTTGCCAAAAACAGACATATTGGGCTCAGAAAGCTTCATTTAGGGAGGGTAACATTTTACCCTCTCTCCTTTCCACAGACATCAGTCCAGACTTCTTCAAATAATGGTCATAGCATGTCATTTCACACATTATTGATGATGTGAAAGAGACATTTTGGAGAAGTGGAGAACATGGAAAATGATTGCTGCCAGAAATGTATGAGACTCAGTCGTTTCAGTTGGCAGGAATGTGGGTCTCTCAGTTGCGATGGATTGAAATTCTCCCTGTAGAGTTTTGCAGAGTGATCACCCACACCTGCCCACAGCAATCCACTACCATGAGTCTATGAATTAGAAAAACAGACATGTGATAGCCTTGGGGCAAGCTTCAGCACAATAGAATGAGACTGCAGATTGCATGAGCTCAACAATTCCAGTGAAATGGATTCCTTCCCAGTATCACACTTTGGGGTTAAACGAGCAATGAAAACAGAGGGCAAAATCCTCATTGCAACCCCTACCCCCTGAAAAAGGCAGGTTAACAGCAAAGTAATTGGGTGAACTTTTGGGGACAGAAGTGCTTTGGTTTCAGCTAAGTAACAACCCTTGCTTGTCGACAAAGACAATTTATACACCGTTTTTCAATGAAAGTTCCCAAAGCAGTTTACATCTCTCTCTTCATATGCCTTCTTCAATTGGGAAGTTGGCAGCCAGCAAAAGCCATAGATCATGGCCCCAGGAATTGTGGATGATATCTTCTGTTTCAATTTCTAGCCATCCTTTCAGGTCATCCATCCATCCCTTCCTCTTGATCTGTTTCCTGCTAGCTTTCCTTCTAGTGTTAGTTGTGGTATTTGATATTTTAATCCTCTGAGGCTATGCCCACAATACTCTAGTTTATGTCTCTTGATTGTGTTTTTGCTTTTTGAAGTACTTCTTCATTTGTTGTTCTGCTGGTCCATTTAATCTTAAGTATTCTTCTGAGACACCACATCTCAAAGGCTTCCAGTTTACATAGAGAAATAAAAATAAAGATGGATCCCTGTCCCGAAAGGGCTCACAATCTAAAAACAAACATAAGATAGACACCAGCAACAGCCGCTTGAACTCATGTATTCCAGTCCAGCTCTCTTTTGTAGGTACTGGGACATCAGTAAACACACGAGATATATTTGTAATCTTCATTGTGATGATTATGTGCAGGAACGTCTCATCGAAATTAAGTCAGTGGCCCACTGGTGTATGTGGCTCCCATGCTGATGGGGCAAATAGTGTAGTATCTTCCCCTAGAAAAGGTTGTTAGGCATACTCACAACCAGTCACTTTGTTGGCTGGACCTTGGGTCTGAAGGAGCAGGACACCAAGTAGGTTTAGAAGCCTCCTTTATTCAGACAAGACTGCAACAACTCTGGAAAGCTTGCACTTTGAACACAGAAAGCTAAGCCACACCCAGCAAACACAACCTAATCTTAAAGAGACAGGGCATACAAATAGTGCTGACTAGCCAGTGAGCCCTTTCTTGCTGGCCCTGAGAAAGGGCTAGCCATTTTGCAGGGAAGAAGCCCAAAAGCACTCACCTCCCCGCAAATGATCGCTCAGAAGTCCCTAGGCAGGTGGATCACCTGCCCACACAAGTACTGGCTGCTGCTTGCAGCTCTGAGGGTCAGGGTGCCGGGACCCACCGTTGCACATCGCCCTGCCCCCAGAGCTCCAATAATGTACAGTGTGAGTGTGCCGTGCATTATGGGGATCCCCTTCCTCTCTGAGTCTGCCAGCCGCGGCTGCAAGCAGCTGCAGCTGACACACAAGCAGGAAAAGGGGGTTATAAGAGTGCCCACTTTCCTAACCCCGTTTTCAAAGGAGGCTTCATAGGTGGGTTTGTTGCCATGGTGCCGCCGGGATAGGCCTGATCTCGGTAGTTCACACATGCGTGCAAAACCAGGCTGGGCTCCCTTAGTCCGGTTTTGCACACTCGTGTGAATAGCCTCACAGTTTAGCCCATTAAGCCAGTAGAGTACACTTGAATGAGGCTAATTGGATATTTGAGAGATTCTAGAGCTTCATTTAAACCAAAACTAGTGGACTCGGGTGCAGAGCATCTGCGCCTCTAGTTGGGCCCAGCCATCCCCCATCATGCCGGCATGCCCGGCTTTCTGGCTGGCTGACCGGCCACTCCCCCCCACTGCCGTACTCCCTGGCCAGGCCATCCCACTGCCGCTGGCCCGGCTAGGCTGGCCCACCGCCACTTCCTCCATGTGGCCAGATAAGGGGCCACTGCTGCCGTCACCTCACCCCAGTGGGTGGGCCAGGGCCAGGAAATCCCGCTGCCGCCTCCCACCTCCTCCTCCTGGCTGATGGGGCTTTGCCCGCCATCTGCCCGCCCACCTCCTTGCCGCTGCCATTATTTCTCCCCGCCACCACCTCCTCTTCCTTGCCGGTGGGGCTCCGCTTGCCATCTGCCCACCTCCTCTGGCCAGTGGGGCTTTGCCCGCCGGCCCTCCACCTCTGCATCCTGGCTGCCACCATTATTTCTCTCCACTTCAATGATGGAACTCTCGCACACTTTAGAGCATCTGCGCGTTAGTACTTGATTGCTCCCCTCACCTCAGAGATCTTCCCACCTTCACCTGAGCTGCACTCCTGCTCCTCCTCCATCATGTTGCTTCCATCCCCCTCACCCTTCCTGGTCGTGGCTGCAGCATTGCTGCCGCCTATTGGCCAAACTGCAGCCCCCTATCCCCAGAGACCTCCCCAGCCTCACCCGAGCCCCGCTCCTGCTCCTCTCCCCAGGAGCAGCAGCAGTGGTTGACCGGGCCGTTCCTCGCTGCTGCCACCACCATGGCCACTCGTTTACCTCAGGCCGCTGACAGGCCCGGGCCCGTCCCTTGCCTGCCTCCCTCCCTCTGACAATGGCCTCAGTAGCCCCAAACAGCAGCAGTGGTTGACTGGCCCTTCCTTGCTGCTAGTGCTGCCATGGCCGCTCATTCCCCTCAGGCTGCTGACAGGCTCAGGCCTGTCCCTTGCCCTTCCTTCTGTCTCTCTTTCCCCTCCCTTCTTTTTCTCTTTCTCTCTCCTCCACTCACTCTTCCCCACTCTTTCTTCTCCCTCCCTTCATGTTTTTTCTCTCCCTCCTTCCCTCCCTGAGTTAACAGATTTTGTTCATCTTGTTTCCTCATCTAATTCACACAACAGCAGCCTCCTTCTTCTGAAGGGGCTCGTTCCTCCCTCACGATTCCTCTCCTCTACAATCAAGAACATCTTCCGACCAGTAACAGTTGCATTCCATCTGACCTTAACCATCACAGGCTCCTCCTCCTTATCTGCATATGGAATCCCCACTGCCCAATCACCATGGTGCTTCTGTTCTCACAGGCTCTTTCTCCCTATCTGCATATGGAATCCCCACTGCCCAATCAGGTGCTTCTGCTCGCAAACTCTGTCAGCCAATCGCCTCCTTTCTACCATGTCCCCACGCATGGCCCGTCTTGGAGAATTAATAATATAGATTTGTAAAAGGGTTAATTAATTAAACTGATAGGCTGCTTTTCTTCCATCATTGAACTGAAGGCAGCAGGCATGGGGTTCCCAGGTATTCACCTATGGATAGATCTGGTTAGCAGATCTAACCAGATCTGTTTGTTTATTTATTTATTAATCAAATTTGTACACCGCCCCAACATTTCGTCTCTGGGTAATTAACAATAGCATAAAACAAGTTAAAACATATACAAAAACTTAACACAATTTAACAGTTTAAAAATCACCCACAAATTAAAACCTTAAAATTCAGCCTCAGCAAATGCAAGCTATGGAAAATAACCCATATCCTGGGACTAAAGATCTGGTGCTTTGCTGATGCTTTTGTGCTTATTCCTGCTTCTCTCCTTGCTTCTTCATTGTATTTGTACCGGAATGTTCATGCATACTGATGCAGGATGTCTACTCTTCTTTCCCTCCCAAACCCACATAGTTCGGAGGATCTCATAAGACAGGGGTGGGGAACCTTGGCACTCCAGCTGTTGTTGAACTACAACTCCCATCATCCCCAGCCACAATAATTGTGGCTGGGGATGATGGGAGTTGTAGTTCAACAACAGCTGGAGTGCCAAGGTTCCCCACCCCTGTCATAAGCTGTGCCAGCAAAAGGGAGGCAAGCATGTTTATGCAATATGTGAACAGCCTTACTTTTGAGAAGTAGAACTGTGTTGCCCCATTGCAGAAGCACAGTTTTCAGAGGATTGGATTTCCCTACATATTGCTGTGCTGGGTGACACATGGCTGGGTGACACATGGCCTCGGTGCTATCAACATGGCAAGGTATGGGAAGTATGCCTTGGGCTCTCCTCTACACACACACTAGCTGACATCCTGACTAACAAAATGCTGCTGCTTCACCAGCAGTCACATGGGGGGAGGGGACTTTCAGTGATCTCCCCTTCCTGTGGAAGTCATCTGTGCCACCTGAAAATATGTCTCCGAGGGCTGCAGAACCCTCAGGGACATATTTTCAGATGGCACAGAGTGCTTCTGGGGGAAGGGGAGATTTTCAGAATGTGCCTTCCTCCTTGCATGGGTTACATAAGAACAGCCTTGCTGCATCAGGCTTAAGGCCTATCTGGTCCAGCATCCTGTTTCCCACAGTGGCCCACCAGATGCCTCTGTGAAGCCCACAGGGTTGCAAAGGTGCGTTAGAAGCACTGACGCTTCTCACATAGCACTGGCACTTCAGGCCAGTTCCCATGATACCAGCCCCAGCACATGTGAATAGGGCAGGGGTGCACCGAGAGAGAGCAAACATAGGCTCTGTTCGCACCATTATGGTATATAAACACAATGAGCTGGGTCTCACAATCCGTGAGACCCAGTTTAGTGAGCTGAGCAGGGAGAGCGAGCTAAGCCTGCTCTCCCCGCTCATGATCGGGGACGGAGCCCTGGGTGGCCGGATCCGCCACCCACACGATTGCCAGCTCCGTGATAGAGCCAGCGGGGGCTGGGGAGCTCGGGGTCCGTGCGGCCCTCAAAAGCCCCAGTATGCCCTGCGTGAACACACAGGGCATACGGGGGAGACCCCCAGAGCCGGGAGGCGGCTTTTCGCCTCCCCTCCAGTAGCTGTGCGTAGCTGCAGCACGGAGCCGTGTCACAGCTACTCACGATCAAATAGCCCAGGTTTGTGGAGCACTCGCTCCGCAAACCCAGGCTAAGGGGCGGGCTACTTGAGCAGGTTACCCGCTCGAGAACCACCAGCCTCACAGCCAAGCCCAGTGGTTCTCACAATCAGAAAAAAACCGGGCTAGGCTTTCCTAGCCCGATTTTTGCCGATTGTGAGAATAGCCCCACTGGCTGATATCCTGATGAACAAATGGATGGTTCCAGCTATACCAGACACCGCATACATGAAAAAGACAGGGATGCACTGAGAGTATACCCTCCCTGACATTACTAAAGACACCCCAACATACTGCTCTCAGGGAATTCTTCAGTTGTGTGATAGGGACATTCATCGGGATTGCCTCTCTACAGGTGCTCCAAACCCCTGTTTAAGCCCTGTTTAAGCAGGGTTTTGGAGCCTGTGTAGAGGAGCAATTCAGATAAATGCCACTCTCAAATGATTGAAGGATGTTCCGACAACATGTCTTTCAGTGATGCCAGAGCGGGCATGCTCTTCATGTGTGCTGTGGCCGGTATATTTGGAACCGGCCATTTGTTAGTCAGGATGCTAGCCACTAAGGCTATTCTCACAAGCAGACCAGGAGGGCGGGCAGCTGGCAGCGGGGAGAAAGCAGGAGTATACGTGCCTCCCCACACACAAGCAGAGTGGCTATAGTGCTCCGCCACACTGCACACCCACATGAGCAGCGCGGTGGAGCTTACTACATCTGGGATCTGCAGGAGGAAGTCCTCCAGTATCCCATAATGCATTGCACAGGAAACTGAGAGGCTGCCTGCAGCAATGCTACAGCTCCCAGCTTCCTAGCAGCTCTTCAAGTGGCACTCTGTGCTATTTAGGAAGCTGGGCTGCTCGGAGCTGCAACACACACACACACAAGAGTGGGATTGCTACAGTTAAACATTGGGCTTTATTTCTGGGTAGCCCTAATTTGGAGCAGTGGGGTGGGAGCAGGTCCTGAGGCTCCACACAAGCCTCACTGCCCAGGTTTTCCCACTCCTGCCCTTGCTGCTTGTGAGAATAGCTGCTTGTGAGAATAGCTTTACTGTTGCACCATTATTTATCATAATGGTGCAACAGATCCTATGTACATAAATCACAGGATGGTGCAAAATATATGAGCCCAAGATTCAGTCCCATGCGCAGCTGTGTGGGTATCCCACGTGCCTGGGTCATAGGAGCCACTCTATAATCTCTTCCATATGCATATCCATATCTAGTAAACATTTTTTTAATATGAATTGCACTACTTTATAAAAATGTGTCACCATTTACTCATGCATTAATGCATTTTACCAAGTCAAGCTTTCTCGTTAGTTAAAAAAAAAAAAGAGAGGAAAACATTTGCCAGGCAAAAATCAAAATGCATGCTGTGTTGCTCTGGTAAGTGGCTTGTATGCAAATAGATGCTTGCTCGTGGATCATTTCTACAGCTGTCTTAAGTGTGAAGTGTTGAAAGATGCTTTATATTCACAAATTGGGGCATATTGTGTATGTGTTTATAGACTGGATGCAGCAAGACATATGGACTGCATTGTTGCAGATCATTTGCTGATGGGGGAGAGAAGGGCTATATATATTTTCTCATGGTGAGGAGCTTTGATTGTTTTCTTTTTTAAAAAAATCCAGAATGTGTTGTGTATTGCATGTCTGTGTGAATATTAGCTGCTGGCACATTTCAGTATGAAGCCACCATTTCTGGCTAGATCTCAGTTCGCAGAGGAAGTCAATGACTTTTGTATCAGGATAGATTTATTCATTGCTTAAATCCCACTTTGGTCCCTCAACTGCTCAGTCTATGACTCAATTGTCTGCTTTGTCTGCATAAATTTCCAAGTTTTATGTCCAGTTACATGATCTTGATAGCAAGACTTGGAAATGCCTCTGCTGAAGGCCCTCTAGTTCCCCTAGTAACACGACATTAGGGGCTAGACGCCATTGCTCTTTATATCAGCTGTTTTTATCTTCAGTGGAGATTTAGGGTGCTTTAATGTGGCAATGTGCTTCAAACTCATCTGATGGACGACCAAATCCACTAACTACTTGAGAGCCAATCCTATAGCTATGCTGATGTGACTGTTTCCAGGCCATGTACAGGCCCTCGAGCCCCAGAAGACCCCTAAAATACGTCAGAGCTGGGATACTACATAATATAGCAGCCCAGCAGTGGGCTGTGTCTACAACCAGTCAAAGCAAGTTCAGTGGTTTCTGACTAAGAAGAAGGGACCATGGGCTTGTATTCCGTTGTCACTCCTCCCAGTGTTCAGAGTGATGTTCCAGGCTATTGTGCAGCTACAGGCCATGTGGGGGAATCACAGGTGATCCTGGCGCATATCTCAGGTTTGTTGCCAGGGTAGCATTGCCAACTAGGGACTTTTGTAGGTGACAGGCAACTATTTTGGGGGACCTTGCGGGGGGGGGCATTAGGAGGAATAGAGACTATTTTGGGGACCAAACAACTTTTTTGGGGGGGACATGTGCTGAAAAACACCACATCCAACCACAGCACAGCATTCCTTCAAAGGCTGATGATGGTGTTACCTTGTGTTTCTTCTTAGACCGTGAGCCCTTTAGGGACAGGGGAGCATCTGATTATTTATTTTCCTTTGAAAACCACTGTGCAACCTTCAGTTGGGGAGTGTTCTATTATATAGATGTTTGTAGACGTAGAGAACAGCAAGTGAGTGGGAGATTGTGCTTGCACCCCTGCACCTGCATGCAAAGGGGTTGGCTCGGCAGCTAGCTGGCTGCCCTGCCTTGAGCTAAGAGGTAAGGTGGTGGCTTGGCTGGGGAGAGCAGGCTGGGTGACCAATGCAGAAGAAGGACAGAGGACTCTGTGAGGTGGGTCTCACGATCGGTGAGACCCGCCATAACAGGGTTTGCAGGGATCTCCCTGCAGACGATCCCTGCTGCAGCCCTGGGCATCTGGATCGGCTGCCCACATGACTGGTGGCTCTGTCACTGAGCCGGCGGGGGCTTCGGGGATCGGGGGCCACACAGTCCCCAGCAGTTCCAGCATGCTCTGCTCAAGTGCGCAGAGCATGCTGGAGAGACCCCCGAGCCAGGAGACTGCCTTTTAGCCTCCTGGTCGGGGGTCTCCTTGTGAGTTGCCACTCTGCTTCAGATTACAGTAGGATATGCATAAAAGCCTTGGCAGAATCATGTGAGGGGGGAAGATGGTCTATATAGTTTGATTCCAAACCATTAGTTGCTTCCCCTGTATTATTTCCCGGATCTAAATCATCTTGTGAAGCTGCCATTTGCTATATTGGAGAAAACCATATGTTTTCTCCAGAGTGGTTTCTAGATAGCGAGCTTTAGGCCGCAAAAAGTGGTGTAAACTGCAATGTTTTGTGGTGCCCAGTTCAAACCGCAGTTGAAACCCTTTGCCTTCTACAACGGGCAAATACAGCTTATTTTTTGCAACACAGATGCGACATTACAGGGCTGTAACACAGCAATAAAATCCGAAAGAAGGCATCGGAAATGTGAACGGCACCTTACTGACAACGCAGGGAAGACACAGGCAGTACGGAAGCACACTTAAGGGATATGTCATGACACTGTGGTAGCATGCAATCTGGAAACCACCCTGCAGGGCAAATAGAAACTTCAGGGGAAACACCCTCCAACATTTCACTGATGCAAACAGGGACATACTCATGAATGTAAAGGGGGTGTGGGCTAGCAACCTGGGAATGGGGTGTACAGTTCTGACTACAAGCATTCCACACATGGGAAGCAGGTCATAAAGTGCATGCAGAATGGCAGATTCCAGATCACAAAAGCAGATGAGTCAAGCCCATTCCGGCCAACATTTTGCAGATGGAAATATGGAGATGATAGGCAGTGATTTACTAGCTAGAGATTCCAGAAAATAGGGACTGTACCTGGTAAACAGAGACAGTTGTAGCCTATGGAAACGTGTTGTGTGTGTTGGGGGGTGGGTGGGAGTTAACCCTGTCCTTACACACATCCACAGTTCATAAGAACATAAGAACAATCCTGTTGGATCAGGTCCAAGGCCTATAGGGTCCAGCATCCTGTTCAGTGGCCCACCAGCTGTCTTTGGGAAGCCATCAGGCAAGAGATGAAGGCATGTGCTCTCTCCTGCTGTTGCTCCCTGACCTGGTATTTAGAAGCGAAGCATCCTGCCTCTGAGCCTGGAGGTAACCTACAGCTATCAAGGCTAGTAGCCACTGAAAACCTGTCTTCCATGAATTTGTCT
Source organism: Hemicordylus capensis (assembly GCF_027244095.1). Taxonomy (NCBI): domain Eukaryota; kingdom Metazoa; phylum Chordata; class Lepidosauria; order Squamata; family Cordylidae; genus Hemicordylus; species Hemicordylus capensis. The sequence continues at coordinate 29,565,651 of NC_069661.1, read as the reverse complement.
AAGCCCCTTTTAAAGCCATCCAAGCTGGTGGCCATCACCACACCCCATGGAAGAGATTTCCAAAGATAAAGTATGTGCTTTGTGAAAAAGTACTTCTTTTTGTTGGTCCTAAATTTCCTAGCAATCAGTTTCATGGGGTGACTAGTCGTTCTAGTGTTGTAAGAGAGGGAGAAAAATTTCTCTCTGACTGCTTTCTCTACCCCATGCATAATTTTATAGACTTTTATCATGTATTCCCTCAGTTGCCTTTCTTCTAAACTACAAAGCCCTAGGTGTTGTAGCCTTACCTCCTAAGGAACAAGGTTTGTTGTAGCCTTACCTCTAGGCCCCTGATCATCTCGGTTGACCTCTTCTGCACCTTTTTGAGTTCTATGATGTCCTTTTTGAGATATGTTGAGCAGAACTGTATACAGTACTCTAAATAGGGTCACATCATAGCTTTGGCATTATAACATTAGCAGTTCTATTTTCAATCGCCTTCCTAATGATCCTGAGCATGGAATTTGCCTTTTTCACCACTTGGTGCCACCACTTCAATCATATACAGAGCCCTGTGGCTGCTTTTCAGTTAAAATGTAAATGGCAGGCAATTCAGTGATGGACTTACCATTTCTTGGTCTGCTTTGACCTTCAAGTATCTGTGTTTTTGCCATACATCTCTTCCTTTTAAGAAAATGGAATTTTCTTCCTTTAAGGAATGGAATTTTAAGGGAAGGAAAACTGACACTGGACATTTACTACCAGGTTATTTCTTAGAGACATAGGAAGCTGCCATATACTGGTTCATCTAGCTCAGTATTGCCTACACAGACTGGCAGCAGCTTCTCCAGGGTTGCAGGCAGGAGTCTCTCTCATCCATATCTTGGAGATGCAGGGAGGGAACTTGGAACTTCTGCATGCAAGCATGCAGATACTCTTCCCAGAGAGGCTGCATCTCCTGAGGGAAATATCTTACAGGACTCACACATGTACAGCCCTTTCTCATGATCAGTGAGTAGGGTGTGGCAGTGGGCAGTGGGGAAGGCAGCAGAAACTAACTTACCCCACAGATGATCTGGCTGAAGGGGCTGAGAAAGTCAGGGTGCGCGTTCCTGTGCTCCCAGATGGTCTGCTGGTTTCCCCGGCAGCGAGGAGGTGCAGGGGTTGGGACACATCATCCTGGCCCCCAGAACTCCCACAATGCACAGCGCAAGTGCATGATGCATTGTGGGGATTCCCCTGGCGCTGTCCAGGCACCTGCTCCTGTGTCAGCACTCCGACATATGAGCACTTAGCCCAAGATAAGGCTGCCTTCGCGCCCTTAACCTTAGCTAAGCAGTGGGCTCCCTAAGCGGATTTGCCACCATGCCATTGCCTGCAGACAGTCGGCTCCTGCAATTTCATGCCTTCAGCCAAGATCGAGATTGCCTGCCTTAGCCTGGTCTTGGCTGCATGTGTAAACAGCCTCGTAGTCTGATAGTCTGAATGGGAATTCGTATGCAATCAGACCAAGAGAAGTCACAAGACCAGCTCTCTTGTCCCCAAAGGGCTCACTTTTGTTGAATGAGCCCTGTGTTGAAAGATTCCATTGTTGAAAACAGCTTGTTGCTTTTTCAGCAACCCAGTAAATTAATTGTGATCAAAAAGGCATCTTAAGGTACTTGAGACTGGGTGCATATTTCCAACAAGGATTATGGTGTTTCCTTTTGTAAATCTCATATGCATATTTTTAATGATCTGGAAGATAAACTATTATTTGCTGGATCTAGAGCTAGAGAAGGATGAAAAGAAAATACTGTTTATTTCCTCGTCTTTATATATTATCCCCCCCCCCCCAGTCAAATCCTAGGAGTTTATTCAAACAAAAGCTCCTGGGAATGTTGCCAAACAACAATGAAATAAAAAACAAATTAAGAGCATCAGGGTTTGGGATGTAAGTTGAAATCCATTTTCATTAAGGTAGCAGTACAGATTGCTACCGAGGAGTTTGTTTTCAAATCCGCATGTTCTCCCAGGATTCCAGGACTGGCCACCAAGGCATTGCCCCAGTGTTGGCGTAAGAGAGTTTGGATAACCAATGACAGGAGACTGGAGGCAGAAAACTGGCACCGAATCAGACCTCTGGTGCCAGGAGCAATGCCTTCATCTTACCTGATGCCTCACCATTGGTGCCAGAGCATCCTTAGCTGCTACTGTGCAGTTAGTTGCCATGCCCTGACTTTTCCACACAGTTCTAACAGAAGTGGGGCAGTTACATGCAGGTGCAGGGCCTCCAGTACAGTGGAAGAGCATCTGTTCTGCATGCAGAAGGTCCCAGATTCAGCCCCTGACATTTATTTATTGTTAAATTTATATACCGCCTTTCATTAAAAACAATCCCAAGGCGGTTTCCAAAAGTCAAAGAACATTCAATAAAAAAAGACAATTAAAAATATTAAGCTAAAAATATGAAACAAATCTGATTTAAAATATATGCAATACAAACATAAAAACTATATGTGGGTAAAACACATAGAAGCAGCAATAGAAACAGGCCTTTACAATCATGTAAAGGCCTGGATAAAAAGCCAAGATTTAACAAGCTTTCTAAAAACTGTGATGGAGCCTGAGGAGCGAATGGCCACTGGGAGAGCATTCCAAAGTCTGGGGGCAGCAACAGAGAAGGCCCTGTCTCATCTCCATCTCCAGGTCAGCCTTAGAAAGGCTCCTGCCTGAAACCCTGGAGAGCCACTGCTAGTCAGAGCAGACAGCACTGACTGATGGTCTGACTTGGTATAAGGCATCTTCCTGTGTTCCATTAAAGGTTTCAGTTGCAGGGTAGATATTTCAGTAGGGGGCAAGAGTAACAACAGAGCTTAAAGATTTGCTTTTGGGTATATTTAAGATTAAGCGGCAAAAAGCAGTGCACATCCAGGGCATGTGTTGAATTACTGGTAGCTCATCGTAAGTAAAGATAAAGGTACTCTTGAGGAATAATCACACTGGACTGAAACGCAGAGGGAGATGGCTCCAAGACCTTCCTAAGTGGCACCTAATTGTGTGGCATACGATGAGGCTATTCTCATGACCTCTTGAAAGCGGGCTAAGGGAGCCCAGTACACTTACGAGCGGTCATGTGCAGCACCAGGAGCCATGCGACTCCCTTCTAAAGGCCCCCCCTTGTTAAACGAGGTAAGTGGAGAGAGTGCTCCTCTAATTGTTTGATTAATCATGAGTTGCCACAGTGTGGCTCTGTGCCACAGCTACTCATGAGTAGACCCCCAACTGGGAGGCTACAGCAAGCCTCCCGGCCTCGGGGGGGGGGGTCTCCCCAGAATGCCCCGCGCACTTGCGTGGAGCATTCTGGGACTTCTGGGGGCTGTGCGGCCCCTGATCCCCATCAACCCTACTGGCTCTGTGACAGAGCTGGTAATTGTGTGGGCAGCCTATCCGGCTGCCCAGGGCAGGCTAGCCACTCATTTGCAGGGAGAGAGGGCTTGACTCACTCTCCCTGCCAAACCCCTTACAGCTCTCCACACTGCTCATGTGGAGAGCCTCACTGAGCCTTTCAAGCATATCAGAGCCATGTATTTATTTATTTATTTGATTTATATACTGCCCTTCCAAAATGGCTCAGGGCGGTTTACAATTAAAACAAACTTATAAAACAATGAAAAGCTAAAACAAATTTAAAACAATAAAACAACAACTAACAATTTAAAAACATTTTAAAACAAAAATTAAACATTGTCCCCAGACCCCAGCTCAAGAAGACACGTAGACTTAGTATGGAAGAAAAGGGCCACAACTTTGTTAACTATTACACAAGGCATGGCAGACTGGAACACCAGGTGATTAATCACCCTTAGAGAACAGTGCGAGCCAATAGAAGCAGGTCAGAACTCTGAAATCCTACCCAGCGCCCTACTGGGCGACACACCCTGGCTCGGGAATGGGCAGGTACACCCCACCCAATTCCTTCAAAGCCGACCCCCCCTTCTGTAAGAGAGGATCTGGATACTTCTAGGCATTCGTCCACCCCGGACCGCACAGCCCAAAGGTTGGAGAAGTCCTGAAGCAGGGTTCATGGCAATCATTCTCCCCGTGCCGCACAGGCTACAAAGGAGCGATTAACCAATCACCCCTTTTACATATCCAAGGGTGCTCACCGATGTTCTAACCCTCAAATTACCACCCCGCCCGCACTGTTCCTGCCATTGTGGCTGACCTAACTCTAACTACGCACCCAGGACACAGAACGGAGTAGGCGAAAAAAACCCAACAGTGGCCAATGCGTTGGGAGCAAAAAATTCCTACTCGGCCCCTTCAGGCGGCCAGTCGCTAGACCCGCTCTGTACCGGGGAGGGAGGGAGGGGAGAGCTCCTTCTCCTGTGATTGCCTGGCCCCAACTGAAGAGAGAATGGAGAATGGAGAATGGGGCAGGGATCGGTCGATCCTGGCCGAAACCCCGCCCCTTGACCAAAAGGGTCAAACGAAACCCTTCCTGGGCTTCGTGCAGGACAGGCTGGGACAAACTCCCTCCCATCTGCACAAGGCCGGGGGGGGTGTTAAGTAATTAAAAACCCTAAATCAAATTAAAAATTAAAAATTTTTTAAAAGCCCTGAAAGGCCAGGCCAAACAAATATGTTTTAAGGGCCCTCCTGAAGGCCAACAGAGAACTCGAATTACGGATTTCCGCAAGGAGCGCATTCCACAGCTCCGGAGCAGCCATAGAGAAGGCCCGCCTCCGAGTCACCACCAGACGAGCCGGTGGCAACTGGAGACGAACCTCCCCAGATGACCTTAATGTGCGGTGGGAATCGTGCAGAATAAGGCGCTCTCCAAGGTAACTTGGACCTAAGCCTTTCAGGGCTTTAAAGGTAATCACCAGCACTTTGTATTTTGCCCGGAAACATATTGGCAGCCAGTGTAATTGTTTCAAAATAGGCGTAATATGGTCTCTCCGGGTTACCCCAGAGACCAATCTGGCTGCCGCATTCTGAACTAATTGAAGTTTCCGAACTACGTACAAAGGCAGCCCCACGTAGAGCGCATTGCAATAGTCAAGCCGGGAGGTTACCAGCTGGTGCACCACTGTTTTGAGGTCATCCTCCTCAAGGAATGGACGCAGCTGTTGAATCAGCCGAAGCTGATAGAAAGCACTCCTGGCCATGGCCTCCACCTGAGAGACCAGGGTGAGTTCTGGGTCCAGGAGTACTCCCAAGCTGCGCACCTGCTCCTTCCGGGGGAGTGTAACCCCATCCAGCACAGGGAGATCTAATTCACCCCTCAGATTCTGAGCCCCCACAATGAGCACCTCCGTCTTGCTTGGATTCAGCTTCAATTTGTTCTCCCTCATCCAGACCATTACTGCCTGTAGGCAGGCATTTAAAGAGTGAGTGCCATTTCCTGAAGATGAAAAGGAGAAGTAGATTTGGGTGTCATCAGCATACTGATAACACCCAGCACCAAATCTCCTGATGACTTCACCCAGCGGCTTCATGTAGATATTGAAAAGCATTGGTGACAGAATGGAGCCCTGATGGACTCCATATAACAGCTCCTGCTTTGAGGAGCGACTGTCACCAAGCTCCACCATCTGGGATCTACCCGAGAGATAGGAACGGAACCACCGCAAAGCGGTGCCCCCTATTCCCAACCCCTCCAGGCGACCCAGAAGGATACCATGGTCGATGGTATCGAACGCCGCCGAGAGATGTAGTAGACCTGACACCTTTAATTCTTTTTAAAAAGCCAATATTTGCCTTAAAAGATTAATGTTTTTATTCCTTTTGATCTGGGCTCACCATCAGCTCCTGAACTTGTTTCAAAGGTAGGTTCTTATGCAAAGCCACCAGCAGGGGGAGCAGTCTTTTCTAGCTTGCATGAAACTTTTGCATTGGGGAAATGCAGCTATTTATTTACAGCGTTCATCCCAATCGATGAGGCAATGGAAGCTTTCCACTCTGTTCAAATAACACCTTGTTCAAACAGGGGTTTGATCTAGAACGTGACCACAACTGGGGCAAAGAGTTAAAGCTGCCTCCCCACTGTCCTGATTCGGGTCAGATCCCTGTGTGTTCTATTTTACAAAGAAAAAAACAAGCATGCAACTGCATAGCATATGATTATGGTACAATGCACACCTTTCTGCTTAAGCCTAGGCATTGGATCATATTGTATGAAAAACAAGACCAAGGACTGCTCTAAGTATTTGTTCCAATGCCAAAGTTAATACGGCAAAAAGAAAAACTGCTGTGATTGTGCAAGATTTAAACGCAATATCTACTAAGGTGGTATGAGACAAATTTTTATGAGACAAATTGGTGATCAATGGCATCAGCAAACAAAAGAAAGAACTTTAACTGCAATGCACATTCTGATTGGTAGAGTCTGTCAGCAGCCAGGGTGCTTTCCAGACACTACAATAGTGTCACTACATGTGTCCATTAAGTGTCCTTCTGTACTGCCTGTGTTTCTACATCACAGTCCCTGCGCTGTCAGCAGGGTGCCGTTCACATTTCTGATGCCTTCTTTTGGGTTTTATCTTCGCAATACAGCGCTACAACCTTGTAAATAAATAGCTGCATTTCCCCGATGCAGAAGTTTCATGCAAGTTAGAAAAGACTGCTCCCCCTGCTGGTGGCTTTGCACAAGAGGCTGTTGTGCAAAGCAACCAGCAGGGGGAGCAGTCTTTTTCAAAATGATTCTCAAAGGATTTCAAAATGATTTCAAAATGATTCTCAAAGGATTCTGCCAAGCCGAAGTAAACTACCGCTGTCGAGCGGGTAATTTGGAAATCAACCAGGTCATATGATATAAGAGAGACACACAAACCATATTGAAAGTGAAGGCTTGGCCCAGCCAAATTGAAGCAGTTTTGTCCCACTGATGCCAAGGAAGAGATTTATTCCTAAACTAAATTGATATTCTAGCTTTTGGAGGGGGGTTGTCCCCTACATTCTCAGAAAGCCTGCAGAGTGTGAGCCTTAAATCTGTGCAAAAGGGTAGAAATTTGGTTTCAAAGCTTTGGGCATGACAGAATCCATCAAGTGTTGTAAGCACTTTAAAAGCCCCATTGATTTCAGCAAGAGAGTTAAGCACATGTTTTGCATCTTGTTCCAAGTAGGGAGGACACAGCAGGACCTAGAGATAAACAAGTTATTCCTTTATCCTCATGCACTTTCCTACAGCTGTTTTCCCCTTTCTCCTGCCCTTCATCTCCTCCGCTTTCCTCACATTCACCTCCTCCTTCCTCCTTCTCCCTACCATGGCCCTCTAGGGACAAACTTCTAAAGCACAAACTGGGAGGAAACCAAAGCTATGAAGATATAACAGCAGGCTTCAATCCATCTGCTGAAATGAATGGAACTTAAAAGGTGCTTACAATTGGCTGAATGTTACCCTTTCTTTGTTTTAACTCTGCAACATGTCTTTGGTTAGCAGTTAGGTCATTTTTTTCCCCAGCAAGCCAAAACAATTCTGCTCTCACAGCCCGAAACCAAATATTGTCACATAATTCAAAATGTTTGCTTTGCCTCTTGTCTTCGAGGCATGCACATGTAGTTCAAGGTGATCCCATCTGGAACAATGAAATACAAGGGTGGTGTGTGTGGGCGGGCGGGGGGGGGAGCTTGCTGAGTTCTGCTGTGTGAGCCATTAACCATGAATTTGATTTTTAAGGAGCCTCAACAATATAAAAACTTCATTAATGTTGAAAGAGAGAAAAAAAAGAAATACCAGCAAAAGTCACAGATCCTTGTGTTGCTTCCAAAGCTAGCACTCCACAAAATAAACGAACCTCTACTTTTGTGACCTTTCTGTGTATAGTTTCCCATCATCCCCCTCTGGTTTTATCTTACCCAAAGTAGGGATGTACACAAATCGATTTGGTGCGTCCCGTAGGGATGTGCACAAATTGATTTGGTGTGTCCCGTAGGGACGTGTCAAATTGATTCGATGCAGCCTGCTGAATCGTTTTGGCAGGGCAAGGAGCAGTACCTTTAAGGATGAGTAAAGCAGGTCCTTTCCTGCTCCTCCCCTGCCCTGCCACTTTTCTGGGTGTGGCATTGCACCACTCAGAAGTCTGTGTATGGCCACAGGGCTTCACCCAGCAGCCTGTGTGTGGTGATGGGACACACACGGCCAACATGAATACACAGCGGCCATGTGCACGCTCAGCAACACCATGTGCGGCATCCATGTGCGTCCCACTGCTGTGTGCAGGCTGCTGAGTGAAGCCCCACGGCCACATACAGACTTCTGAGTGGTGCAGCTCCACTCCTAGAAAAGCAGCACAGTGGCAGAGGAGCAAGTAAGGACCTGCTTTATTCATACTTAAAGGTACCACTCCCCGCTCTGCAAAAAAGACTGGAGAGGGGGTTGAGGAGTTGGAGAGTGCATGGCAATCACCTTGACCCTTTCCCTTCTCACTCAGACTGCTGTGGTGACTGGATGAATGGATGAAATCCAGGGACAATCAGGCATGCTTAAACCCTCTAACTCCATGGGAATTAAGGCTACGATCCAAATAGGTGTAGCCTGAATTCTCAATACAATGGGGATTAAGGCTACATGTATTTGGGAGTAAGTACAACTGATTGAGCAGCACTTACTTTGTGTAAACATGTATAGGATCAGGCCATGCCTGTTTAATTCTGAGCCTCAGGAGTGACCCTAAACATATTTATAGGGAAGTGAGTCCCATTGAACTTATTGACTAACACAGTGTGGACACACCTGGAAGATGTGTCCATGCTGTGGAAAGCTTCCCCACGATGGCTACAGTACAGCTGCACTCACATGTGCCATGAGGGGGAAGCAAGTTTCAGTGATTTATTCTGCCTCCAGAAGTGCCCTGCTTCACTTCCATAGGATGTCCCTGCATCACTTCCAATGTCCCTGAGACCTGCAGGGCATTTCCGGAGGCAGATCAGATGGTCGAAATTTGCTCCCCACCTGTATGCCTGATGCTGCACAGGTAGGAAAGCCCTCTGCAGCATGGATGCATCTTCTTGGCATGCTCACATTGCATTAATCAGGATGTCCATCCCTCAGCAGTCTGAGTAGTGAGGTTATATGCCCTGTTTATTTCAACAGAAAATGAACTTTCTTTGCAGGCAGTATCTGACTAGCAAGTGGCAGGTTCCACAAGAGGAATCTTAATGATGAATGAAATATTTTTCTAATGCGTGGGGTCCAAGCCATGGCGTAGAGCTGCAGAGAGATGTGTTGCAGTGTTCTGGGTAACAGGGATTCCCAGATGTCATTGAATACAACGCCCATAATCCCCAGCCAATGGCCACTGTAGATGAGGATGCTGGGAATTGTAGTCAGCAACATCTGGGAATCCCTGTTACAGGGAACACTGGTGTGTTGGTGCATACGTATAGACCTGAAAGTGTGGCAGCAAATGGGGAAAGCTTTATTCCCAAACATTCCACACTTCTAAAAAAAAAAAGGTACATATCTTTAGAAATCTACAGAAGGAGGGAAAGCTTGCAAATACATATTTCACTGCACTAATTAACCATTGCTCAAGAATCACCCACCTGCTTGACAAACACTTTTTTCCTATCCATGGAGATCTCTGTTTTATTTAATAGGTTGTGTCATCAATACTTCTTCATAATTCATTTCGGTTCTCCAATGTGTGACTTCAGCAAACAGATGACACCATGGGAAGCATTACTTTATACTCTCCATGGCTAAAATGAAGGAATAATTGTTCTGTCTCCAAGTTCCCAGACATTCTTCTGTTCACATTTCAGACTTTGTCATGGGAATAGTGGACACAAAAAAAGGACGTTTGAAGGGAGAAAACTGGGAAGTGGCATAAAAAGCAGGGACCATGATCAAGCAATCCGTTTAGAAACAGGTAGTATCTGGAGGTTTTCTGGAAACCTTTTCAAATGAGAGCCCACAAATGATCTTATTTTCCTGCTGGTGACTGTGCTGTCCAGATTAAAAGCTGTTTTCTTTTATTGAAATCAAAAAAAGGGCCAAACATTGAACCTGCTTTGTGCCACATACATCAAGAGCAAAAATATTTCACTGTAACGACACGACCTGACATGTGGAAGCAGATAACAAATGACATCTTGTCAATGCCCCCAATTTATTATTCCTCCTCCTGTACCTTTCTTGCCACAGCAGGATACCACATTCTTTTTAATCATGGGCCCATGTTAAACAATTTTTTAAAAACTGGCTACGAATATTAGATGTCCCAAGTTGTTCCCTGCTCCCCCCGGCCTCCTGGATGCCCCGCTTCCATAACACAGAAAGACAAAGACCGTGTTAAATTTTTCATTATTTTATTCCATTTCTGATCCAATTACGTGAGGGTACTCCATCACTTTCATGAGTGTATGTGCTATAACATCAGCTGCCGCACATTAATCAGCGTTTTTCCCTCCTCTTTTTACTCTGCAGACACTGGTGCTAAATCATATTGCTCCAAAAAAAGGTTGCAGGGGGAGTGGGACAAGGAATAGATGCAGATGAACAGCGAGGAAACTCCCCTTTGTACAATTACAGCGGGAAATGATTAGAGTGGGTGGCCTATGGATCACTCCTTCCCCCTCGCAAGACAGGGAGAGGCATCAAGTGGCTGTCACACATCTTTTTTGATCGCCTAACAAAAGAAGACGGGACTATATACCTCATGCTGCTTTAATGTGCTCTCGCCACTTTACATCACTGAATCAGCACCTTTGAACATTGCCCCGGGCACTGGCTTCCTCGTGTTGAACTATTGTAACTAATAGGCTAGTAAGTTGAGAAATGAATGTCGTCTTGGCACCGCCAATTGCCTCTCCAGAACTGAAGACCGGTTCTCATTTCTGTACCTTTTTTCTGAGACCAAACAAAACAAGACCATGAATAGTGGAGGCTTTCTACCTAATAGCATTTGATTTGTGAGGGCTGCCTGTGAAAATGATGTGATTTCTATTGCCGGGAAAGCTTGGTATGCAGTAAGAAGAGCACTGCAATGCTGTTTACTTCATTCTTGCCTCCATTCAAAACTGCACGACTCAAATAATCTCATTCTCCATATGTCTTTGTCATATCCTTTGTTATCTTTCCCCCCAACCCCTTTTATGACTTCTCACCTTTCATATTAAAATCATGGTTATTATACTTTCTCCTATGGATACTCTCAGCAGTTGAATGCCTCCAGATATTTTCAGAAAGAGCCGGAAACATATCAGCAAATTGTCCTGAGAAAAAAGGTGTTTTGTGTTCTGCTGCTTGTTCATAGTGATGAAGCCAAGTGGCAATATGGCAGAGGGGAGGTCATTTTCTTAAGATGGCAGAATTATTTCACTGGAGGCTATTGTAGAACTGGAAAAGGTGCAGAAGAGGGCAACCAAAATGACCAGGGACCTGGAGCACCCTCCTTATGAGGCTAGGCTACAAGACCTGGGGCTCTTTACCTTGGAAAAGAGGTGACTAAAGGGAGACATGATTGAGGTGTATAAAATTATGCATGGAGTGGAGAGGGTGGACAGAGAGAGATTTTTCTCCCTCTCTCACAACACTAGAACCAGGGGTCACCCCATGAAACTGAAGGTCGGGAAATTTAGGACCGACAAGAGGAAGTACTTTTTCACACAGCGCATAATTAATCTATGGAATTCCTTGCCATGGGATGTGGTGATGGCCACCACATTGGTTGGCTTTAAAAGGGGCTTAGACAGATTCATCGTGGACAGGTCTATCAATGGCTACTAGTCTGGTGGCTGTGGACCATCTCCAGCCTCAGTGGCATGATGCCTCTCAATAACAGTTGCAGGGGAGCAACAGCAGGAGAGAGGGCATGTACATACCTCTTGCCTGTGGGCTCCCCAGTGGGATCTGGTAGGCCACTGTGTGAAACAGATGCTGGACTAGATGGGCCTTGTGCCTGATCCAGCAGGGCTGTTCTTATGGAGCAGTGGTGAAAAAGAGTGCAGCACCAAAAACAGAAGACTGGGAAAAGGGAAGCTAACATGTTTCTTAAAAGTTGCGCAAAACATACTGGACCAAGTTTCACGATCAGCGCAGGGCATGCATGCAGGGCATGCTGGTGAGACCTCTGGAGCTGGGAGGTGGCTTTTCACCTCCCCTCCGGGGGTCTCCTCATGAGTAGCCATGGCACGGAGCTGTGTCACGGCTACTCATGATTATTAAAACCAGGTTTGTGGAGCGCTTGCTCTGCAAACCTGGTTTTAGGGCAGGGGCGCTTCAGAGGGTCACCCACTTGCGAACCACTGGGCTCACAGCCAAGCCCGGAGGTTCACACGATGGGGCAAAATCGGGCTAGCCTCCGCTAGCCTGATTTTGCCCCATCATGTGAATAGCCTCACTGTATGTTTATTGAGGAACATTTAAGAAAAGTCCCCAGTAAACCTATGTTCTGAATTTCATTTTCTGTTCTTTTGGTCTTTTGCTGTATATGGCTAAGATTAATCTTCTTCAGCATTCTGTTTTGAATATTGTCCCACCAGATGCTTCTGGAAGTTCACAAGAACAAGAAAGTGGTGACCATCCCACATCTAGCTTTCGTTAAATGACCCATTAAACCAGTTAATTCCTAAAATGAGCTAAGCAGGTGCTGGGCTACATGGAAAAAATATTCATATTCTTCCAATATTAAGCAGAGATAAGTAGAAATTACAGATTTTGTGCCTGTTTTCAGCGCTGCTGTAAGCAATCCCCCTTTTTAGTGATATTTAATCACTCCCTGTGAAAATCATGGCTTATTTTCATTGCCTTCACTTGCCCCTCAGTGACATCAACATGTAGCTAAGCTAACTCTTATAGGTTACCTAACATGAGAGCATCCTCCTATTTACTGCATGGTATCTGACTGGGGGGGAAATCTAAGATGGAAGAAGTGCCAGCTAGGAAAAATAGCACAGAAGAAGCAATGGTCAGCAGAAACAATGGTGCCAAAAAGGATATTAAAAAGGTGAACATTCACATTGGCCAGGGAGAGGAATAGCTACTCCAACAAAACTGCTAGTTGAGATGAAGAGCAAAATGGGTGACTTTCAGTATAGCTCTAATATCGAAGTCTGACAGCTCTATATAAGCACATCTTGGTGTCTTTGTTTTACGGGGATTGAGGCTGTTCAGAAAGGAGGTCACAGAAAGGCAGGATAAAGTTCCTACCTGTCGTGTTTTTGGTCAATCCATTCCGTGATCCAGGCCAGCTTTTGAATGGGGCTTTAGTTACTTGTATTCCAGTCCTGGAGTGGAGGCGGGGCTAACAAACAGCCAGCAGCAAGAGCACAGAAAAGCAGTCTGCACTTGCCTCTCTGTGCATAATACCTGTTTCATTAAACTGTTAATATTCCTGATTCCACACCACTGCCTTGTCCTTGCATACCCCCAACTCTTTCCCTTGGATTGTACACTACCCACAGTGGGATGAGGGGGCTGGAATCTTCTGCTAGTGCATGCTAGTGTAGCCTTTTTGACAACAATAGAGTTACTCCACTTTGCATGAGCCGCTGATATCTCCCTGTTCTCTGAAAAGCGATCCGAGCAGTCTGAGAGGGAAACAAGTCCTCTATAATCATTGAGGGAAAGGATAACACAGCGCTTCTCATTCTTCCCGTACCTTCTTAAATCGTATATGACAGAAGCAAATAAGCCACGCTCCAGCAAGTGTCTTAAATACTGTTGTTTCCCTAAAAGGATTATTACACAGTGTGAATTCCTATTTCCAGAGAGGTAAGTGCTTTCACGGTGACTGCAGCTTAATGTTCTACACTACAAAAATCAGATATTAAAAATGCAAATACCCCTGTAAATAAGCAGGCTTGTGATAAACAAATACCTGTCTCCACTGAACTGATTAACTGAGCTGAATGATAAACTCTCATCTACTAATGTGGTGTAACATGGTGTGAAAAAGCAGATAAGTGGTGGGTGATGCCAGGATGTTAAAAAAAAATGCAAAGAACCCAAGGCTGCCAGATGGATGGCGAAGATGTAGCCAAGAGCCATGGCCAATGTCACCATATCTTGTCAGGTGGAGCTTCTGCAAGAACTGATTTATAAGCTGCAGTTGGTTATCTGCAGATTTAACAATCTGTGCAAATGCTCTGTTCTAGTCAGCAATATAGAATTTGTGGATGGACCTCACGCAGTACTCTGGTAGCTCCTTCTGTAACATTCTAAGCCCTTTTTCACGATCAGTGAGAAAGGGCAAGAGGGCTAGTGGGGAGGAAGCCTTTAAAAGCTTACCTCCCCACTGACAATCAAGGGCTGCTTTTGGTGTGGGTGGATTGTGTTGGAAGTGAAGGACTATGTGCTGTCTCTTGTCTCAATGACATAGGAGGACAGACTAGTGAGTCAGAGGGCTAGAGGGTCAAGACATTGGTCATCCCTTCTCTGCTGCTCTGACACTATCCCTTTGATATGTAGATTGCTAATCTCAGGGACTTCCTTCTTTCCTTCCTGCCACTTTCTCTTTTCTTCTTCCCTACCTTCTACCTTGCAACATGCAAGCTCCTCTCCCCTGCATCATGTGTGCAGAGATGCAGAATCCATCTGCATCCAGCTAGCTAGCTAGAGTAGAGATTCTATCTCCTCATTTTTCTATCTAGAATGGAGTTCTCTAATAAATACTGCTTATATTGATTTGAAACTATGAACTAGCTCCAAGTTACTTTACTCTCAGCATACATGCATGCCTAACTAAATTCCGCTGTGTTGTGGCTCTGTGCACTCTGCTATAATGAAAAAGGGTTTCTCTTACCAGAGAGAATTCCCAACAGATTGACCACTTAGACAATTGCTGGCTACTTCCAGCAGCATGGAGGGTCAGGATGCCGGGATGTGTTGCTTGGCATTCCCCTGCCCCTGGAACTCTCATAATGCACCACATGATTGTGCAATGCATTATGAGGATCCCCCCTTCCCGAAGCCAACCGGGAGCCCTGCAGTCTGCTGGCCCTGGCTACTTGCACCGGGGCTGACAGACAATTAGGAAAGCGGGGTTAGGAGGGTGGATCCCAGTGGTACACATACTCAAGCAAAACCAGGCTGGGCTTCCTTAGCCCAGTTTCACCTGCGTGTGTGAATAGCTTCACTAACTGTAACATAGGCTTGTCCCCAAACCAGGCAACTGTGTCCTGTGCAGGGCAGTGTAGGGGATTGGCAGGACAGAGTCACATGTGTATATTAATTATGAGCTTGGACCCCTTCAGAAGCGCACAGGTCTCAGGGTCTGACTAGGATCATGTGAAGGCACCAGCTGTATGAGCTCCTAGTGCAACAGGATGTGGCTGCTATATTGTAAGTGATCTTACTCTTTTAATCACAGTTCTTTGCACTGTAGCTCAGGGGTAACATACTGGTTTTGCATGCCGATGGCCCCAGGTTCTTTGGCACATCTTTGGCACATCGATGTAGAACTGGGAATGACACTAGTCTGAAACCCAAGGAGCTGCTGCCAGTCAGGGCAGACAATACTGGCTAGGTGGACTCCATGAAAGGCAACTTCATCTGGGCTACCCACACATGGGTAGAAAACCAGTTCATGTTGCAGTTGTTGCTGATTTGTGTATGAGGCTAATCCAGGCCAGGTTTTGCAAGAGATCCAAAGAGGAAAACTAGGCCTCTGCAACCTGGGCCTGTGTGAGTCGGAATAAAACTATAGCCAACCCTCACCAACTGCGAGGGTTCTGTTTGAGCAAAACTCTGTGGTTGGCAAATTTGTGGCTGGCGGGGCATTGAAATGAATGGAAAACAGGGTGACAACAATCGCCAACACACCTAAAAATAAAGGGAAAAATGTGTTAAGAATCAGCAAAAATCCCTTAATATTGCCCAGAGTCACCAAGAGGATTGGGCAGATTGAACCTCTGGAAATTTTTGAACCCCCCAAATCAATCAAATGCACTTTAAATCGGCAGGGGTCACCAAGAGGAATGAGAAGATTGAACCTCTGAACAGGGGTGTGCACAGAACCGTCTGGCCCAGTTCGATTTGAGGCCGGATCGGCTTTGCATGGAACCGGGCCAGTTCAGTCTGGCCCCCCCATTGACACACACCCCCGGTCCGGTCCCGGACCGGTCCATGAATTTTTTTTAAATTTTAACGTCAAGGAGAAGTACCTGTAGCCCCTTCTAGGGGCTTGCTGAAGCCACGTGGGGGTGTGTGTGTGTTTCGTGCTGGTTCTCTCTCCTTCCGCCGGCCTTCCTCATCACCACCACAGCCACCGCGGCCAGGTAACTGAAGCATTTTTAGCGCTTTCGGGCCTCCGTAAGAGAGAGTGGCCGCCATTTTGCCGGCCGCTGCGCATGCGCAAATGCCTTCTGTGAGGCCGTGGGTTCAGAGGTAGGAATGTGCAGACTGGTCCGGTGGTTTGTGGGTTCGTGGTCAAACCGAACTACCCACCACCCCCCGGTTCCGTCGGACCAGAACTGGACTGCCGGGTCCAGTCCTGGACCGGTCCGTGAATTTTTTTTAAATTTTAAAGTGAAGGAGAAGTACCTGTAGCCCCTTTGGGCGGCTTTCTGAAGTCACAGGTGTGTGTGTGTGTGTCCATGCGGATTCCCTCTCCCCCCGCCGGCCTTCCTCATCGCTGCCACGGCCAGGTAAATGAAGCATTTTGGGCCCTTCTGGGCCTCTGTAAGAGAGAGTGGCTGCCATTTTGGCAGCTGCCACACATGCGCAAATGCCCTCTGCGAGGCCATGGCTGCTCGCTCTTATGGCAGCCTCTCGCTCTTATGGAGGCCCGAAAGGGCCGAAATGCTTCAGTTACCTGACTGCGGTGGCTGCGGCAGTGATGAGGATGGCCAGCAGGGGAAGAGGGAACCCGCACAGACACAGACACACACACACACCTGCGGCTTCATCAAGCTCCCCGAAGGGGCTACCGGTACTTCTCCTTGACTTAAATTTTTTTTTTTAATTCACAGACTGTTCTGGGACCGGACCCAGTGGTCCGGTTCCGGTCTGACGGAACCAGGGGTGTTGGTTCGGTTCGACCACAAACCCTCAAACACCCAGACTGAACTGCCGGACCTCTGGACCAGTCCGCACATCCCTACCTCTGCACCCGCACCCCAAAAATCACTAAAAATCCCCCCAAAACTCTAAAATATCACACCAACCGTGGATACGTGGGTCATGGTTGGCAAGACCCATCACGATATTTCATTCACAGATATTTAAAACCATAATCGGTAAACCGTGGTTGGCGATGGATGATTGTATTTCTTGAAACTAGTTCTTAGTACTTTCTTCAGACACCAGGTGTAAGGATAAAGGGGTGGGGATACAAAAGCCTTCCTTTGCCTAGGAGGCGTCCTGGGTAGGCTGAAACCATCCACTTTTTTATATGAGCAGATTCACCCTTCCAAGGAAATGTTCTTGGAGAGTAAAGTGGAAAACCCATCCCTACAAGACAGGCTTGAGCAATCTTAGGCCTTCAGGAGCATGTGTCTAGGGCAGGACCTAGTAAGGAGTGAAACTCTATAATAACAATAAGGATTTATTAATAATTGGGTGATAAGGAAAAATATAGAGACATCAACAATAGCTGCTTCCATTCAAGTAAAACCCTTCCTCGGGAATTACAAGAGCCTAGGAGTGTACAAGCAGGCCCAACTTTGAGCTATTTGGCTCAAGGGGGTTCAGGTTGAGCTGAACTGGGCCAGGTTCAGCTCGAACCAGCTTGAAAATCACTGGTAAAGGGGGAGCTGGTAAGAATTCTCCTTTATCAGTAAAGTGTGTGTGTGTGGGGGGGGAGGGACCAGGGCACCTAAAGAAAAAGAGTGGGGTCTGGAGGAAAGTAAAAATGTATCTTCAATTTGTTGCCGCTGGTAGCTTCTGCAGTTTCGCGGGTGGTCGTAGTGGTAGCGGGGACTCCCTCCACCCCCGCCAGAGTGGGCAGGCCTAGTACAGGCCCATTTCAGGCCTCTGCATGTGTACAGTGGCCATTTTCTTCACCACTGCCCACTCACAGAGCACCAAAATGGGTGCCGTCCTGCTCTGGCAGGGGTGGGGAGAGGCCCTGCCACTACCCCCAACCACCCCTGAGATGGCCGTGGCTGCCACAGCCGCTGCTGCCAGCAAACTGAAGGTACATTTTTATTTCCCTCATGCTCAAACTCTTTTTTTAGGCCCCCTGTATCCTTACCAGATTCCCCTTTACTAGTACTGCCTCGAACCCCCCTGAACTAAGCTCCAATTCGAGCCAAACCGGGCCCGGTTTGGATGTGCAAAAAACCAGACCAGACTCGGTTCAGTTTGAGTCCAGTTTGACTAGAACTGAACTCTGTTTTCCAGTTTTGTGCTCATCCCTACAAGAACCATGCACTCAGATCCAAGCACTTAAACAGACATAAATTCCCTGACATAAGCTAAATCTGTCCCTATACTTCCTACTTACTTCCAGGTAAGGAACTTCTTATTTATTTATTCGATATATATACCGCCCTTCCAAAATGGCTCTGGGTGGTTTACAACAGAATAAAAACAATTAAAACCAGTTAACAATTAAAATCAAAACTATAAAAACAGAAAAAAGCCAATTAAACATTCCAACAGCTAAAAAGCCTGGAAAACCAGGGCAAACATTAAAATAATTTAAAACAGTTTACAGCAGTTTAAAAACCCTGGAAGGGTTTTAAGGGTTCACCTGAAAGACAGTAATGAACTCAGATTATGGATTTCTGCCAGGAGTGCATTCCATAGCCCAGGAGCAGCTACAGAGAAGACCCACTTGTGAGTCACCACCAGACAAACTGGTGGTAACTGGAGACAGACCTCCTCAGATGACCTTAACATGCGGTGGGGATCATGCCGAAAAAAGCTCTCTTTAAGATAACTTCCAGTTGATTCCCAGCCCAAGGCCGTTAGTCTCCCCTTTCCTACAGTAGTTGCTGATCAGACCTCCTTCAGAGGCTTCCAGGGAAGAACTGAACACCCCTATTCCCCTATAGGTGTTGTGCAGTAAACCCTGCCCCTCACTCCGGATTGGGCCATATAGATTTGATTCTCCTGAGCTTTTCCCCTTACTTGGAGAGGCCCACCCTCCAAGCAGTTACTCTAACTGAGGCCTGATTCTCCCACAAGCCTGACTAACGCTATATCAGGAAAGAACTTGGTATCTACCAGTGCATAGAATTGCCACCTCAATGAAATCTTGGCTTGCAACTGCCTATACATTCTTGGAAGGGTGGCGTAGCACTGTAGAACATTACTGTAGAATGTTTTATACCTGAGAGTAATGACTCTATCTATATAAGATGTACATGCATCCTCACATACTAGATGTCTGGTTATTTTCAACTCTTAGACGCTATTCAGTACCCTAGTGTCATTCACAACCACTACTTGTTCATTGCTTTTCTCTGAACCTTTATTTCCCTCCATCCTCCTTTTCTTCAGCATGGTGGTGCTGGTGGTGGTGGTGCTACTACTACTACTACTACTACTACTACTACTACTACTACTACTTTTACCTCTCTGCACTGTTGTCTGCTGGACTCTGGAGTGAATTCAAAATAGCAGGTGTAAAACAGTATTCTTCTGACTCAGTACTAGGCCCAGCTGCATACTTATTTAATCCAAGAAGAATTTGAATTCTGGCTTTAATGGAGTGACAGAATCTAACTATTTGAAAGTTTATGATGAAATAATCATTTGAAGTACGTGGATCTGATTTTACAGCTGTGACTGTCATGTAAAGTGATGTAATTTAACTGCTGTCTCTAGTCAAAGAACATTCCATATTTAAATGTACCAAGGCTTTTATAATGTAATTTATCATTTGCTGTTCCAGCATAGAGTATACAATTATATGTTTTGCATAATGCAAAGACCTTAACTCCCAGAGTAAACTTCAATAGTGTAGATTTATGGTGTGTTTGAATTTCAGTCATATTTTCCACACATTTCATTGCAGTCTGCATGCTACATTTGATTCTTCAAGCTCAAGGTCACAAGTTATCAAATATTCACTCTTAAGAAAAACAAAAGTTAAATCTATAGTCAGGCAAATGTGGGCGGCATACAAGACTGGAAGACTGGCCAAGTTTGAGTGAAGCGACTTAACTCTTGACCCGTTATGAATTTCCTTAGAAACCCGAGATCACAATTGTTATCAAAACACTCTGGATTGTACTGAACTTCATAAGACTTTTTCTTTACATGTTCCAAGTTCCATCAGATTTGCAAAGGAAACAACTTTACATTCTTCCAAATGTTGAATGAAGAACTTAACCCCACAGTTGCCTGCCAAAATGGTTTAAGGGAAGAATGAAAGGATTGCTTCTACTCTCTCTGGATTATTTTGCAGTTCTTTTTACCTTTGTTGTTGGAAGAGATGTCCTTTCAGGAAACCTTAGGAGAATTAGGCCCCACATAGCTTTACCGCTAGGTAAGGTGAGGCAGCTCACCTCAGGCAGTGGACTTGGGAGTGGGGATATGCACAAAACTGGGTTTCCCAGCTCAGTTCAAATCCAAACCAGATTTGTGTCAGGCCCGACTGGTTTATTTTTGCCCCCTTCTGGACCAGGTCCCAGTTCGGTTTGAATGTGAAGCAGTTTGGGCCTGGTTCAGAGCCCTACCAACAAAGGGGAATCCGGTGAGGATTCCCTTTTACTGGTAAAGGGGCAGTGGGAGTGGGGAGCTTCTTTAACTCTACAGGGCAGTAAAGAAAAGTACTGAGCCCTGCAGGATGCGCCGGTGGCCATAAGGGGAGGGGGCACCGATGGCTACCCCAACCCCTGCTGGCTTCCCACGAGTATCCTCAGCCAGCTCAGGCCTGATTCATGCTTGGTTCAGGCCTCTGTGCGTGGATGGGGACCATTTCTTTGACTGAGCATGCACATAGGCCATTTGCATGATCCGGGTCATGCAAATTTCCTGTGCGCGTGTGTGGAGGTCAAAGAAATAGCCTCTATGCACATGCAGAGGCCTGAAATGGGGCTAAATCTGGCCCAAGCTGGGCGAGGACACTCATAGGGAGGCCAGTGTGGGTCAGGGTTGCTGCCACCGCCTCCCCACAGCCGCTGCCTGCATGTTCTGTGGGTACTTCACTTTATTCTCCTGTAAAGTTAGAGAAGCCCCCCGCTCCTGCTGCCCCTTTCCTCGCCAGATTCCCCTTTGCCAGTAGGACTCCGAAAGTGGCCCAAACCAGCCCAATTGGTTTGATTTGACCTCAAACCAAACTGGACCCAGTTCAGTTCAAGGTCGGGCCTTTAAACCAAAGTGGTTTGAGTGGTTTGAATTTTGAGCCGGTTCGCACATCCCTATTTGGGGGTAGTATTAAATAGCAGCTAAATGTCAATTATGCAGTGTATTAAATTTTTACCATCACAGGTTTTCCATTTGGAATTCCTATGACTGCGTTCACGCAGATATGGTATAGGAATATAGAAACATAGGAAGCTGCCTTATGCCAAATCAGACCATTGGTCCATCTAGCTCAGTCTTATCTGGCAACGGTGATTCTGACTGAAGAGTTAACCAGGATTACTGAGCCCTGCAGAGTTGATTGTGAGAAACTGGAATTTCTGGGCATTCCTGATCAAACATCTGTAGTCAATTCACATTTAACCAAGATAGATAACCAAGTTCTGATCCTGGTTATCTATCCTGCTTAAATGCGGGTTAACCACAGCAGTTTGACCAGGATTGCCCATAAACTCAGCTCTGCATGGCTTAGTGATCCTGGTTAGGTTTTTAACCAGGATCACCATGATTGTGCGAACACAGCCTGTGTCAGCAATCAAAATGTCTAGGGTTGTCTCTAATAAACCAGTGCATATCTACAAATCATGCATCTGGCAAGATGTGAGAGGTGCTACTTCAGATATTGCTCAAGAGTATGGGAAGATGATTGAGTTGCACATCTTGGGTGTTACCGTCATTCAGCAGACATTGGCTACATTTGCATGTATTGTAAAACTGGAGTTGAAAGTTGCCCAACCTGAACATCCGAAGGCAGAACACTCCTTCCAAACTCCGGTTTCATGTGGAGAGCGACCCAATATTCTGCTTTCCAAACTCCAGTTTGAACCCTTGGGTTGTAGTGAGCTTCTCGACCCTAACCTGAGGTTGAATGCAGGCTGCATTACATCGGAATGCAGAACCACTGTGTTACATCCGAATGCGGAACCACAGGCTAGATTCCCTGAAACCAGAGTTGAGGGAGGAAGCTCCTCTCTCCCTCCCTCTGGCTTTGTTTGGCTGTGCGGGCTGTCATTTATGAAAGAAGGAAGCCTGCACAGCCAGGTCCTCCTCCTCTCTGCAGTCTCAGTGACTGCAGGCTCCCTGCTCTTTATTACACCCAAACTCAGACAGAAAAGTGGGGAGGGGTGGGTGGGGAGTGGAACCATGGTTCCATTGCACCTGCAGTTCTGTGCTACATACGAATATGGCTATTCATTTTCAGAAAACATGAGAGTTGTTCCCCTTCCCTTTTCTTGCTGAGTGTTTTAACTGCACATTGTATAATGAGTCAAGAGCTCATTTTGAGCATTGTATGCAGGAACTGATAAAGAGTTGGTTCAGAGACCTCATATTTCTCATGAGGACATCATATTTCTCATGAGGAGGCTGGGTTGAATTTCCCACCTTCACTAAATGCCTTAGCAGTGGGTACAGTTTTTTGCATGAGTTGGGCAAGGGGAAATCACATTTTGAGTTTCTTTGTACCTGCCAATAGCATCATGAAATAGATCTTGTATCCCTTGTATGAATCACATCATAAGTTGCCTTACCTTCCCCGAACAGATGCCATTAACATGGATGGCAGGTGGGAAGCTCTCAGTGTGAAGGCTGCAATGTGTGCAGTGAAAAACCCTTAGGGTTTTTTTAAAAAGATCCTAAAACTTACTTGTTTAGAGACATTTTGTACTTTTTTTTAAACTACAGCCTGATGGGTTTTTAATTTTTAATAGGGTTTGCTTTAATTGTTTTTATTCTACATTATGTTTTATTGTTTTAAATTTTATATTAAAAAATTTAATATAATACCGAGCAATATTGTACTGGAGGGGCGAGATATAAATATTTTAAGTAAATAAAACAAAACATACTACTGGGTGCAAGGATTCCATCTGTATGATGCTGCCCATTTCCTATGAGCAACAGACAAGGCTCTTCTGAGGGTCCTGCCACCAGCTGAAGGTGGAAACGGCCGCCTTTCAAGCACCACCTAGTTTGTGGAACTCTCTACCTAGAGAGCTATGTCTCATCTTGCCTCTAACTTTTGCCGCTTGGCAAAGACGCTTTTTGTTAGACCAAAAGAGAGAGACGCTTTTTGTTAGACAAGCACGGGAAGGACTGTAGCACCATGGGAGGGCATCTGTTCTGCATGCGGATGGTCTCAGGTTCAGACACTGGCATCTCCAGGTAGGGCTGGGAAATACCTGTCTCAAGCCTTGAAGAGCCATCGTGGACAATAGTGAGCTAGCTGGACTAAGGGTTGGATAGATTTAGTATAAGGCAACTTCAGATGTTCCTAGCCTTGTAATGTAGCGATGGTTGGTTCAGTGAAAGAACATCTGCATGCTTGTATGCAGAAAGTTCCTGGCTCACTCAGGGGCATCTCCAGGGAAAGACTCCTGCCTGCAGCCTTGGAGAGCAGTATGTTGACAGTACTGAACTAGATGGACCAATGGTCTGACTCATGTAAGGCAGCTTCCTAGATTACTTAGTGTGCATTTATTATTATTATTATTATTATTTCTTGTTTACACAGTCAGACAGGTGTTATTGACTGTTTGTTTTATCCAGACATCGAGTCATTCCCAAGGACCTGGGATGGCTGAATTTTATTGTCAGTTGTTATAGATATCGTCGCAGAATATAGGCTGTTCCCAGTAAAGCTGCTTTTTGTAATTGGCTGATGGTGATTTCTGTGGCCCCTATGGTGTTGAGGTGCTCTTCAAGGTCTTTTGGGACTGCACCCAGGGCGCCAATGACCACTGGGATTATTCTGGTCTTTTTCTGCCACAGCCTTTCAATTTCAATTTGTAGATCTTTTTATTTGGTGATTTTTTCCTATTTCTTTTTCTTCTATTCTGCTATCCCCTGGTATTGCTATGTCGATTATTTTGACTTGTTTTTCTTTCTTCTCAACTACAGTTATATCTGGTGTATTGTGTGGCAGATGTTTGTCTGTTTGTAGTCGGAAGTCCAATAATAATAATAATAATTATTATTATTATTATTATTATTATTATTATTTTACATTTATATCCCACTCTTCCTCCAAGGAGCCCAGAGCAGTGTACTACATACTTGAGTTTCTCTTTCACAACAACCCTGTGAAGTAGGTTAGGCTGAGAGAGAAGTGACTGGCCCATAGTCACCCAGCTAGTTTTATGGCTGAAGGGGATTTGAACTTGGGTCTCCCCGGTCCTAGTCCAGCACTCTAACCACTACACCACGCTGGTATCAGCTGCTTTTAATCTTTGTAAGCCACCGTGGATGCTCATGAAAAGTTGGGCTATAGATTTTCAAACGAAAATGGCTGCCATTCAGCCCAGCGAAGCATGTGCACAGAAAAGTTGCACATGTGCAAGAAATTTGCATAGCTGCACAAAATTGCAACGTTCCGCCCTTGCACAAATGTCCCCTGCAAAGTAAATGGATGGAGGCAGAGGCTGCCCACCAGGAAGGATCCAACAGGTCACAGACCTTGTTGTGCAAATGCAAGGAAGTTGGTACTAGCGCAATTCTAGTCAAAAACATGAGCGCCCGATTTAGTGTGGCTAGCTAGTGCAGCATCCTTGCACTTGTGCACCGTGTTTGTGCAAGCACTTCAGTAATCTGGGTATCAGCCAGTATGTAAGAAGCAGTGCCATCCCTTGGGGGGTGGGGCAAAGGGGCCTATCCTCTGCATCTGACATCAGCAGTGTCTGACATCAGACACAGCAGGGGGCGTGGCCTCACTCTGAAACGAGGCCACATGCCCCGTTTCAGAGCAGCTCCCGGCCACGCTGCTAGCACAGCACTGCCGGTATTTGCTCTGAAACAAAGCGTGCAGCCCCATTTCAAAGCGGAGCCACTCCCTCCTGCATCAGGTGCAGGGGGTGCAGTGTTTGCTGTCCCCCCTCCCCTAGGCAGGCAAACACACATGGTGGCAGCAGGCAACTGCAGCGGCCACTGCACACACCGCCACCAGGAGCCAAGCGCGTGGGCAGTCTGCAAGGTTGCCTGCCACTCACTGGCACAGTGGGGCCCCTCCAAACGTGGGCCCCCAGGCTACCACCCCAGTCACCCCACCCTAAGGTTGGGCCTGGTAAGAAGAAATAACCTACCATCTTGTTGTGGGTGTAACCAGGGCTGGCTCCAGCTTGCAGGAGACCCAGGACAAATTGTCCTCCATAGGCCCTTCCTACCTGGGGTGGGTAAGCCTCTGCTAAGAGTCATAGTGGGGCAAATCTTGACTGATGAGCTGGGAGAAAGGAGGCTCCTTGGGGGCCTCTGGAACTGTCCAATGATGTCGCCTCCTGAGGCTGACCCAGTGGATCCCTGGAGTTTATTTAACTCAAGTTCCATGGATATTTTCATGAACAAGAAGCTAAAGATCCACATCCATGCGTGTGAATTTAGATTAATTTTTTATTCATGCAATAGTGAATCATAGGACTGTTTCTGAATATTTTCAGTGGCCTCCTACTCATGTCATTGATTTCTGAGGGGCAGCAAAAGATGATTGCAATAGCAGGAGGCAGGGAAAGCTGTAGGGTTTAAAGGCAATTGTAGATGAAATGCAGCAAAATTAAACACAGCATTGATTGAAAACTGTGGGGCTGGTGGGAGGACAGAGGACAGCAGCTATATTTCAGAGGCATCAAATGCTGTATGCTCTTTGCAAGGCTCCTGATATCAGTCAGTCTGCCTGTCCATTCTTTCATTCCCTTTCCACAATTAGGAATCTGTGTGTCTATCCCACTTTGTTCCTTTATTGTTCCATGGGATCATTCTGTCCTGTGTTCAAGTTTTGAATTATATGTTCACTATAAGCATGTCTAAAATTAGTTCTGGGATTGGAGGAGAATAATGTGATTTGGAATCCAAATCGTGGCCCATCCCTTTAAAATGGGGAAATTCCACTTCCCCTTTAACACAAGGGAGAGCCTGCTCCTCCACCATACCTGCTCGACCATACCTGCTCCTCCAGCACTGGCCCCCATTTTCTTAAGTGTGATGCTCTTTCCAGTTATCAGTGTGCACCAGCGGCGGTCTCCCCCAGTTGCCCCTGCATGATGCCGGCAGGCACATGGCCTCCACCGGCTGCCATACATGCACAGAAACCATGTGTTTGCCAGCAGAGCAGAAAGTGGAATACGCCATTAACTCCAAGTAAAAGCTCTCACTGCCACGGCTGGGCCTCCCGCGTGGCCAATGAACTGCACTCCCCACTCTGCCACTCAGCTGGTCACTGCACGGCAGCAATTTGAGGAGTCAGCATGGTAGATTTTTGGCCAATGGAACAGCGGGGAAGGGCACGCTGCTCTTGGGCTGTGTGAGATGCTGGTGACGGGAGCTTTTAATGGGAGTTAAAGGTATACTCTGCCTTCTGTTCTGCCTTCTGCTCTCCCCTGCTGCCCCAGCCTCCAACAGCTGCCACTGACTCTTGCTTAGTGCTGGGTCTCTGATGACTGTCCTGATGGACACAGTTTCAACCAGGATTTCTGCCCTAGTTATAACGGCCTCGTTATCACAGCTGGCTCTGTCCTCTACGCAATGCTTACATACGGTGCAAGCTACTGCCCTTCTGAGCAAGATTCCCAAATGCTGCAGTGTTTTACCCCAAGGGACTTTACTGCTGCTTGCAAACATGCAGCATCTCCCATGGTTCCCAAGGGGAGCTTTGTTCCTGGAGTGATGATGCTGGGCTTAGGAGACATAGGGGCACTGCTTCTTTGTAAGCAGTGCTGGAGTGCTTCGGGGTAGAATGCTGCAGCCCTTGGGCATCTAGCTTAGAATGGCGGTAGCTTGCATGGTATTTAAGCCACCTCCCATTGCTGGATCCAGCTTAAGTGGCGCAGCAGGGAAATGTTTGACGAGCAAGCAGAAGGTTGCAGGTTCGAATCCCTGCTGGTACTGTAGCGGGCAGCAGAAATATAGGAAGATGCTGTAAGGCATCATCTCATACTACATAGGAGGAGGTAATGGTAAACCCCTCCTGTAATCTACCAAAGAAAACCACAGGGCTCTGTGGGTGCCAGGAGTTGAAATTGATTTGATGGCACACTTTACTTTTACCATTGCTGGAGCTAGAAAACTCTGCCTCTACCACCCATCTTACTTCTCTGAAGTCTACTTCTGAATAGGTAGCCAACTATTATTTATTTATTTATCCATCTCCCTATCTATCTATTTTTTTTAAAAAAAAATTGATTTCTATACTGCCCTTCCAAAAGTGGCTCCGGGCAGTTTACATTAAAATAAAAACAACTAAAATCAATTAACCATTACAATCAGAAACTATGAAACAACATAAAACCATTAACAATTAAAACATTTAAAACATTTTTTTTTTGGTAAAAAAAAACTAGCCACCTGGGAAGCAAGTACAGCAGGTGCAGAGAGTTTTTCTTTCTTTCCATTATCCTGAAATAAAACAATTCACTCTTCAGGTCTATGATTCTCCCGAGAATGATAATGGCTCCCTTGTCTCCAGCAGTGTTTTGATCTGCCCTTATACAGCACGTTCTTTCTGAAGTGTGTGCTATAAAATAATCAGGTATTTTATGACTGGCATGAAGTGGCCAACTGACTTGACTAACAGTGATGATGAGGCAATAGATCAATGGCAGAGCCAGACACTGAGTCTCTTAATGTAGAAAGAAACTATTCTGAGAGAAGAGCTGGTCTTGTGGTCACAAGCATGAATTGTCCTCTTTGCTAAGCAGGGTCAGCCGTGGCTGCATATGAATGGGGGACTACATGTATGAGCACTGTAAGATATTCCCCTTAGGGGATGGGGCTACTCTGGGAAGAGCATCTACAGTTACGAGTTCCCTCCCTGGCATCTCCAAGATAGGGCTGGGAGTGATTCCTGCCTGCAACCTTGGAGAAGCCACTGCCAGTCTGTGTAGACAAGGCCTGCTCAGGTTTGCCCACCCTCAGCTGTTTTTGGACTACAACTCCCATAATCGCCAGCCATAGTGGTCAATAGCCAGGATAATGAGAGTTGTAGGCCAACATCTGCAGGTGGTCTAGAGTTGAGCAGGCTGGGTGTAGACAATACTGCTAGATGGACCAATGGTCTGACATAGTATATGGCAACTTCCTATGTTCCTATGACATTTGGGGGATTGGACTCAGATGGGTTTGTTACTCTTTAAAGCACTTAAACTAGTCTTTTGGTGTGATAATACACAAGTAGGAGTTCCTTATGATGTGCTTGTTCTTGAGCTATGTCATCTCAGACTGCAGATGGAGGAATATTTGAATGGTCTCAAAGAAAAATACATACAATATATACATACAATAACAGAATTTCAGGGAGAAGATTCAACTGTCCCTTTCCCTGGTATCCCATTTTTTAAGTGTAGGGATTTTATGTGTAGGTGAAGCATTCTGTCAATTGGTCTGTTGCTATGGTTTGACAAGATGCAACGTATACTAGTATCTAGCAGCCTAGCAACACGTGGGGATTTTGCTGGTTTTGATGTCTTGTGCTCAGATAGAGTGGTTTGTTTATGTCAGAGGCTTTATCTATCCCTCTCCTTTCTTCAGTGGATATGGAGAGTTGTCATTCTTCTAAACCATGATAATGAATATGGATACAAATCCAAGGTTCTATCTAGACTGATATTCTAAGTTAAACAATCTGGAGTTACAAAAGCACAGCTTTACGTGTGCACTCCTTGTAATGCAAGAAAATTCAGTCCTTTTTTTGGTATGTTTTCCTGAAATTCAGCTAGGTGCTTCCCTCTTCCTTTGAAATCAGTGGGACCAAAGAGCTTTTAACTTTGGCGGGATTGAGCCCATCTCCTATCCAGCTGGAGAAGCTCCTCTCTCCAAGGATTGCTACTCACAGAGATGCTAGTCCTAAACCGCTGCAAAACATGGCTCCTCTAGGCCGCAAGCATTTCTCACTGGTGCCAGCCCCTAGTCTGCCTAGCAACTCCTTAGGTCATCTCTCCATTCTTTGTCCAATAACAAAGTCACGGAAAAGATTCACCATTCCTTTTAAATGCAGAGGCTTTTAGCTGAGGCAGTTTATAACCTCTGCCCAACAAGCATACAGAGACAAATGAAAATAGATCAAACACATCCTGTTGTGATTTTTACCCTGAAGCAAAACATCACAGAAGCGGTTGTGGGGAGGAATCTAGAAAGGAATTTTAAGTATAATTTTTTGTTAATTGTCCAAACCTTTCCCCTTTAACCACTTCCATTCCACTTTCACAACCCATAGGTGTTCTAAATGGAATAGCCACTTCACAACCTTGCAAAATACACATGTATGCTCAGATGGGGGAGAATATGGCTAGATCAGAAACTGCTCTTTTTGCTTATGAACTGTGATAAGAGCTGCCTGAGAACTCCAGTGTGAGTGCAGAGCTCCAAAGAAGTTCATGAACTTAGACATCCCCTTCCGAATCAGGACCAATGGATGGACTAAATCAGACCAATGATTTAGGGGTGAGGCCTTGACCAAACAGCAAAGCAGCCTGGAATTGCATCTGGGGAATTCATTGGAGGCAAAGAAAAGGGGTGGGGCATGAACAAACTATGATGAAACAAACTGAGAGTGGATCATGTCTGTTGCGCCAATCTAGGTTCCATAAACCATAGTAAATATTAACTTTGGTTT
Organism: Hemicordylus capensis; assembly: GCF_027244095.1. Taxonomy (NCBI): domain Eukaryota; kingdom Metazoa; phylum Chordata; class Lepidosauria; order Squamata; family Cordylidae; genus Hemicordylus; species Hemicordylus capensis. Next base: position 29,535,895 of record NC_069661.1, on the reverse strand, counting down.
CATGTGGCATCTGAACCAGCCTTGTTGCCATGTAGAGGTTCCAGAATTCTCAAGATCAGGACTTGCAAGACCAGGAGAGATTCACAATGCTGCCACTTCTGCAGTGTTCATCAGGCATTCTGCGAGCTTTACAGAAGCACATCAAGAACAGGGTGGTGGAGATGGCATGGAAGAGGACAACAGGATTCATTCTATTAAAAGAAGAATGGAAAAGTAGATTGTGCAAGACTGTCCACCGCATGCTCAGTAAACACCTGATTTATTTTACCCAGGTCTCTGTTTTCTGGAATAAATCTGGCACTGTTTAAACACCTTCTAAGAATCTAAAATCTATCACATGCACATGCAATGCATCTGGTTCTCTTTCAGTCATTTGTGAGTTCATTTATTATGTTTTTAATCCAAACTTCCTCCTAGGCGTTCTGGATGGCATACATGGCTTCCCCACCTTGCCCCCTTCATTTTATCCCCATAACAACTTGGTGAAGTAAGTTAGAAATACACTGAGAGGCCTACAGTCACTCAATAAGCTCTTTGGTGGAGCAAAAATTTGAACCCAGGTCTCCTTGGTCTGTGTCCCACACTCTCTCTACACTACACCATCCTGGCAAAAGCCTCTTCTTACAGGAGAGGTTTATTTGTGCATAATTACAATAAGAGAAAACATGTCAGCCTGTAGCGAACAAGGTCAGTATCACCTTCAGATGTCTTCAAGTGTTGTGCTTGCAAGGTGGGAAGTCAGAGGTCTCACGAAGCAAGAAGGGATTTGGTTAATCTTCATTGCCCAGTTCAAATTAATTAAGCTGGAGTTGGACACTCGGAAGAGACAAATAGGGACTCTGTCCTTGAGAAGTCTCGAGGGATGCAGCAATTGGGATATAGCTGCATAAATGCTGACTTGAAGAAAGCCCTGAAAGAAGAACTGCAGCATCCACCCTTATCTCTGTTTTATGCAATTTGTAATATCGACCATGGGGGAAAAATAGTCATGCCGCTTGCTTTTAAAGGTGGGTTACAGAACAGAATATTAGTTCCAAAGGAATCAGTGAGGGGTAAATTAGGCATCTTCTCTGCAATTATACTGGCCTAAGAAACTTGTAAAATACCATATTGGGCCTCTTAATCCTGTTTCATACACATTGCCATTTTCCATAATGTGCAGTCCAGGCTTATTTCATGTTAGGCATTTGGGGAGAACCAACAGGTAAGAATGTGTGGAAGCAATCTACTGATCCACACGTGCATCTTTGATGAATCCTACAGATGCATGTGTGAATCAGTAGATTGCTTCCACACATTGAGGCTGTGCACACAAGCAACTCTACCTAGGTTAGGGAAGCCCAATCCCAATGCAGCCTCCCGCGCAAGCCTGAGTTTTATACTTAGGCTTTTACCTGGGTTAAAGGGCGTAAGTGTGCCTTTCACCCCAGGTATGGGTTGTCAAAGTTTTACAAAGTTGTCAGAGGTGGGGAGGCTCTTATTTGCATGCAGCCTGAGCATACACAGAGTTAGGTACCTAGAGTGCCCAATTCAGGAGGATCCCTCAATGCACCACACTCATCATGCAGTGCATTGTGGGATTCCTGGAGGCTGGGGAAATGAGTCCTGGCCTCCAGAGATCTGTGCAGCTTCATGCAGCATGGATTGTGTGGTTGCGCGGCAGCATGCCAAAGGGAATGACAACAAAAGTCTGGGGGGAAGCTAGGTCCATCTATGTGTACACTCCCAATGTTTGATAATCTGTGAGGGGGAAACCTACTCAGAGACTCTTCTATGATCATGTGGTAAGCAGCAGCTGGGGCAGAGCGCTCCTTCCTGCCCAGCAACTGTGCCCGGCTGCTGAATGGGTTAGGAGGAAAAGTCCTCTAATCCAGCTTCTGCTTCCCACACAGTCACAGAAGGAGCCTCTGATCTTGTTCCCCCTTGCAGATGATCAAGTATCCGGAGTGCACACAGCTTCCAAACTAGGGCAGGAGGAATCTCTCACCCTAGTAATCTTTGTGTGAACCGCCCCACTGTTTCCATATTATTTTTATCTTATCTTATCTATCTATCTATCTAATTTTCATACCATCCCATGCTTTCGTCTCTGGGAAGTTTGCAACAACATAAAACAACTTAAAACACAGGAAATAAAAACTACCGTCAAAATAAACAAGCTTGGATGAAGAGATAAGTGTTTAGGTCCTTTTACAAAGTTGTCAGAGGTGGGGAGGCTCTTATTTTAGCAGGGAGCACATTCCAGAATCTTGGGGCAGCAAGAGAGAAGGCCCGTCCTTGTGTGGCCACCAGATAACCCAGTGGCAACTGCCGACGAAACTTGCTGGATGATCTCAACGGGCAATGGGGCTCATGGTGAAGAAGATGTTCTCTTAATAAATGCCTTTGACTAGTCTAGTAATTTCTCCCATAACATAATATTGTGTAAGATTCTGAAGACAGAAAGGAAATAATATTCGCTGGCTGATATACTACACAGCAAGTTGCCCATCCAAGAGAGGGGTGTTCTCACTGCTTCCAAACCAGCCAAGAGCCCCTCCATGCAGCTTCTGATGGCAGAAGTTTCCCCATGCCTCCCAAACTGCATGTCATCTATGCTGCACCACTACTGCCATTATGAACAGTGGCAGTAGCTGTGCAGCAGTGATGACCCGCAGCCTTGGAGGCACAGAGCAGCTTCCACCATCAGGACGCCTGCTAACTGAGCAAAGAGACCCCTTTTCAAGTGGCAATTCTCTTATATTTAGCAAGGGGAGAGCAACTGGCCCTATCCAACCCCAGCACAGCATCCCCCCCAGTGGCTGTTGCTGGTATCTGCCGGCAGATAATACAGTATTTATATATTATTTATTTTTCTATGTAAACTGCTTTGAGAATTTTGTTGAAGAGCAGTATATAAATAGAAGGAGGAGGAGGAGGAGGAGAAGGAGCAGCAGCAGCTGCATCTGCAGCATGGATGGGCTCATGGCTGGCTCAGAAGCAGTGAGAACACATCTCTCGGAAGGCACTGTGCAGTATGTCAGCCATTTTTCTGTATAGGCCACTCATCCTACCCTTCTTGGCTATAAAGAATGCCTGGTCCTTTCTTCATTGCTAGGCTTCAAATTGCTAGAGACGCTCTGGTGCTGGGACTTGAGCAATAGATCATATAACTTGTTGATCCACTGCAGAAGTTTCCAGGAATGACAATAGATTGATCCCATGTATTTTTGTTTTAAAGCAATGACTTTAAAATGACATCTTTGCCAACAATTCAGAAACTGACACCTCTGTGTATGCTGAATTATTCAATGAAAATAAATAGAAAATGAGGACCACTGTGGGAACTCCTGATATATAGAGAAAAGGTTAAATATCAAAACTCGCAACTGTGTAAAAGATGGGTTATATTTCCATCAAATTCCTCCAGGGGGAATAACATAACTTGCTTTGTTTACAATTTGCAGTGGGGAGGATATCAGCAAAAAAATGCTGAGCAGGCTCAGTAGCAGCAGGGACACAAATATATATATACACACTAGATGATGCTGTGGAAACTGACAAGGCTGGAGCTGTGCAGCATTCAAAGCCTGCTGTGAAATGTGGACCTACAGATTGAAGATCTGTGGCAGACTGACAAGCCCTGCTGAAATTGGCTCAGGTAACGATGAGGAAAGCAGGGTGCCTTTATCTGAAGTGCCTCACCCCCTGCCTGTGGGCTTCTTGGAGGCATCTGGTGGGGCACTGTGTGAAACAGGATGCTGGACTAGATAGGCCTTGGACCTGATCCAGCAGGGCTATTCTTGTGTTCTTATGCCTCCACCACAACCCTACCCACTGTCAGCATATCTGGTTGAGACTAGGCATGGGGCGAACCAATTGAAGCTTCGTTCCCATTAGCCACCTTCTGACCTCATCATAGATGCCACTGGGCATGAGCAGGGCATTAGAATGGACCCTTTTTTCCTGTCCACTTGTTAAATAGGAAAATGTGACCAGTGCCATTTGGAAGGATGCCATCCTTGGAGGTCTCTTGGTTCTAGATACTATGGGAGGAGAGCTGGTCTTGTGGTAGCAAGCATGACTTGTCCCCATAGCTAAGCAGGGTCTGCCCTGGTTACATCTGAATGGGAGACTTGCAGTGTGAGCACTGCAAGATATTCCCTTCAGGGGATGAAGCCGCTCTGGGAAGAGCAGAAGGTTCCACGTTCCCTCCCTGGCTTCTCCAAGATAGGGCTGAGAGAGATTCCTGCCTGCAACCTTGGAGGAGCCGCTGCCAGTCTGTGAAGACAATACTGAGCTAGATAGACGGATGGTCTGACTCAGTATATGGCAGTTTCCTATGTTCCTATGATCCAGAAGGGTTTCTAGATGCATCTGTCAAATCTTACCAGCCCAGACAGGATCTGTTAGGTCCAGATGGCAGGCACTAGGAATGGGACTTCTGGCTTTTGTAGGAGACAAACACTGGGTGGGGGGAAGGAGTTGGAATAATCAAGAATTGCATTTTATTTTTAAAATGGAATGTTAATTCACTAGTTGCCAGCCCAAGGCTGTAGTCCCATACACAGTCAGTCAAGAATAGGAATAAGTCCTAAAAAACTAAGTGGAACTTACTCCTGAATAAAAAAAACATGTTTTGGAATGGGCTGCATTCTAGCAATGATAGATGATCATTAGTCAGGCACTGTCCCCTTGCAAGAGGAAATCACTTGCCATTTCTGTCTGCTTCATGATGATGCCACTCACAGTACAGCATGGACATTCAGACCAACTGAATGTAACTGGTACCTAGATAGCATCAGCTCCACCTTTACAGAGAAAATCACTTCTGGAAGTGAGCCCTAAAGGCAAAAAGCATGTAAATCTGTAGACCATCGACATGGGAAACACGTTTTTCTGTTGGAGCTTTCTTCAGTGATTTGATACAAGGGTTCCCAACCTTGGGTCCCTGGATGTCGCTGGACCAAAGGCTATTGTGGCTAGGACTGATGGGAATTGTAGTCCAATAATATCTGGGGACCCAAAGTTGGGAACCCCTGGTTTAAAACATCAAAGGAAAAGGCGTAGCTGTCTATCCAGAGATACCTCAGAGCATCCTTTCTTGTGAGGGTGTTCCCAACGGGTGTGCTTTGCCAGACCCATACAAAGTGTAGAGAGAGGCATATCAGGATTTGTTCCAGCAAAAAAATGTCAGCTCATCTCAAGAGATCATGAAGAACAGGAATGGAAGATGCTAGGCTTAGTAACTGATGTTCCAATATTAGGACAGAGTAATTAGAGTTAGGAGAGGTATGTGGCCTCCTAGTTTCATTTTCTATTAAAGGAGTAACATATTCATTCATTAATCCGATTTATATACCTCCCTTCCTAAAGTGGCTCAGGGCGGTTTACACTAAACTGCCTTTATTATTATTTCACTTTATTATGAAAGCCCATCCTTAACTGATACTTTTAACATATGTTATGATGTTCGATGTGTTCACAGAATATGAGGAAATCACACAATCAAAAGCTGTTTTCTACCTGGGTTTGGGAACTCTGTGCTCTCCCAATTTTCGGTTGTGTGGAAGCAAGGTAGGAAGAAAACCTGGGTAGCTTTTCTTCCTACCTTGCTTCCACACAATCACTTCTACCTGGGCTTTCCTCTTACCTTGCTTCCACACAACTGAAAATTGGGAGCACACACAGCTCCCAAACCCAGGTAGAACACAAGTTTTGATTGTGTGAATGACCTCTATATGTTATTAGTAAACCTATGTGACAATGGACAAGTGAAAGGTTTCCCTACCCAACAAAACAAATAGGGAGGTAGACTATACAGCTACAATCATTTAAACTCACTGTGCAAATGCAAGATTTGATCTGGGGCAGAAGTTAGCTCCCTTTGCAATTCCTGTGTAGATCTAGGGCAATTGGGCTTACAATTGCCCATGGCAACCATTTGATTATAAAGTCAATGGCAACTGTATTCCATGGCAATTTCTCAGATCTATCATGGCAAGTTCATTAAGTCCAAAAACCAATGGTATAAAGAGAGATGTTCCTATCTGACCTGCAATTGCAGAATTTCAGCTCTCCTCGAAGTCACCAAAGCACAAACCTGAGCATCTTTTAAGAACTTTGGGCTGACTTTTCGTGACCAGTGTTAGGCTTTTAGCGGACTTGATACTGATGCCATAAATGAGACATATATAATGCACAGTTTCATTTTACCTATTTTTAAAATTGGATTTTGTGTGGGTTTCTCCCCTAAATTGTCATCTGCTGAGGTCATAAAACTGGGGTGAATTAGAAAATACCATTAAAAAATGATTTGGTTACAGCCATTAAGGCTGAAGCATTTTTACTATTGTACCTTGGATTTTCATTATTTACTTTGGAAAGCTGGGTTTTAACATGATTTTGTACAGTGTTTTTTTTACTAGCTCTTTTGTAAGCTCTAATTAGTTTAAATTTAGTTCTAACTCCTTAGTGCTGAACTGAGTAGGTTAGAGAGACCAGTTCAGGTCGAATCCATCAATCAACTGAACTGGCACACCACATGACTAGAATTCCCTATGCAAATTATCGAACTGTGGCAGCTATCGGAATAACCAGGCCTCATTGATCAGCCGCTGAGTCTCTGCTCCTTCAATTTTATTTAATTTCCTTTTATATCCATAGTATCAGGGAAAGTCCCAACAGATTCATTTTCAGAAACTGGTCTTGGTGATCAGTTGCTCTTGAGTGGTAAGAGCACCCTTCCCCATCCTTGGAAGTAGTGGTGTGTATGGAACTGGCACCTGCCAGTTTGAAGGTGGGTATGTACGCTCAGCATGCGCAGTGGCAACTTCCAGTCACTTCTGGTCCAGCCACCCTGCTGGACCATTTTAAAAGGCAGTGCCAGTGGGGGGAATGCATCAAGAGGGGTAAGAGCACCCTTCCTCATCCTTAAAGAGATCCCACCCCCACCTTTGAACCGGTCGAGCCACAGGTCTTTCAAACTGGTTCAATGCACATCCCCACTTGGAAGTACAAGGAAGCAGATTCAGGCTAGACATTAGGAGGAATGCCTTAACTGTAAGAACAGTTTGACTGTGGAACAGTCTGCCTCATGCAGTGGTAGGCTCACTTTCGCTGGAGTTTTCCAAACAGCTGCCAGGCAGCCATCTATCAGAGATGTTATAGCACAGGGGTAGGCAACCTTGACTCTCCAGCTATTGATTGTGGCTGGGGATGATGGGTGTTGTAGTTCAATCACAGCTGGAGAGCCAAGGTTACCAACCATTGCTGTAGCAGTTTCCTACACTGATGGACTAGAAGACTTCCAAGATCCCTTGCATCTGTAAAATGTTATGGTTCTATAAGATGACTCTAGTGGGTTCTCCTCCCTGATTGAACTCCCCCCCCTGCTCTTAGTCACCATCACAGCTGCCCATTTGTGTGCCCACTTTCTCCTGTGTCCAATCTCCATTACCACCACCACCCAGAGAGAAAGAGGTCAATGCAAATGGAATATGCCTTCTGTTCACTCTTGTCATGTTTAGAAAGGGTAGATTAATAATAATAATAATAATAATAATAATAATAATAATAATAATAATAATAATAATAATAGGAAGTAGCAACAGCAGGGAGGAACAGAAGCAGGTCCAGGTGCCTGACAATGCTGACCTCTGATGCTGACTCTGATCCATAAAGCACTTGGGAGGTCACAATAACAGCCTGGCAGACCTCATTCATCACGTCAGGTAACAAGACATCCAGACTTAATCTAGATCACTCCCTTTCCTAAGAGAATATTAAAGAAAACCACAGGCTGACATCCTGACTAAAGCTGCATCCATGCAGCAAAAGGATGCATGTCTGCAGCAATAGCATCTCTGCTTCTGAGTGTGAGTGCTTGTGTCAAGGGACAATTTCCACTGAACTATTTCCCCAGATCACTTTGAGCAATTTGCAGTTATGTCCCTGAGGGCTGTGTAACTCTCAGGGACACAACTGCACATTGCTTACAGCACTTCCAGTGGAAGGGGAGATCAGCGAAAATTGTGTCCCACATGTGCTTCAGATGCAGGAATGCTACTGCTGCAGTCAGGATGTTGTCCACCAAGCTTTCCCTTACAGATTCCTGCACTCGTGTGGAGTTTGAATCTATTCTTATGCTAGAAATTAGAATCATATGCCTAGACCAACTGATCATGCTGCATGTGCTGACACAAATGCTCTTTTCATTCCCAAGGTAATTAATCTTACTTTGAAATTGGTAGCATCGGTGGCCTACAGATGAATTCACCAGAAAGATGTTTGTAGGAGGTATTCAGGCAGCAACCTTGGGTTATTTTTTGTTAAACTGCCACTCCCCCAAAATGGGATATATTTATAGCCAGCAATAAATATTTGTAATTTTTATGTGTTGCTTTTCAAAAGATATTTCATGACTTGTTTTATGTGAAGCTATTCTTTGAAAACTTCAATCCCTCATGAAAACAAGTTGTAGAGCTTATAGTATTGCTCAGGCAAAATGATTTCCATAAATAAAGCAAGATGCAATGGAAGGGAACATATATAAAGATTAATGCAGCCAACTTTTAGGCATACAGTGACTAACTGCAATTCTTGAGACTAAAGTTATTGGAAAGAAAATGTCTGTTAAGGAAAACAGGCAACAAATCCAAAGCTACCTGAGCAGCATGGGCAATTTACTTTCCCTTGATTTAAAAAAATGTAGCTTCTGAGCCTTTTTTCTCTGTGCTTATTGATTTCACGTGTCATTTTGTACAATGACATAATGCGGCTGAGTACATGCACCCACACACATGCATGCACAGAGGGTAGCAGATGCTGGTGCCATTTGTCATCCTGAGCTCCAGCCACTGCTTTCAGTGTGTAGAATTTCAAGGGGAATGATCCTTTCAATTTAAATGCCAGGAGTGAAGAAAACAGGAGAGGATCACGTGGAGGAGGGGAAAATGTTCCTATTGCTTCCTGTACTCTTTGTTGAACTACAAATGAGCGGTTTGTTCCTATGTTTTTAGTCATCATGCTTCTGGGGTCATCCATTCTAGTTTACAGCTGATGTGGGTAACATATTATTGATTTATTTGACATATTTATATATTATATATAAATGGGTCCTGCCATCATATTATGATGGCAGGACTAGAGGCTGCATGTTCTAGTTGGTTTAATTGGCTGATTCATCATCTAAAGTGTGTACCCTGATCCACAGGAGTCTTGGAGAGCATCCAGAGCTTCACACAGAGAGCCTGTTCAGATTCAATAACTTCTAGAGCAGCCCCAAGTATTACATTGCCCGATGGGAGTCACCAAATACTGCCTTGCCCCACATTCCAGGTAGGGGGCAGCCCCCTTTCAGAACTGACCTTTGAAAATTGTATGGAGGGTGGTGGAGGAGGAAATCTTGCTGACAGCCTTATCTTCTGTCCTGGTGCTTCTTGCAAGCTTTGCAAGAAGAGAAGGGGTGTCCATAAATCAAAGTCTTCTATTTGATTTGAGGTCAAATCAAATTGCAGACCCCCGAATTGATTCCTCAACAATTCACCCCTGAATCACCAGAATCATTTCAGATGGTTTGCATGCCATTTTGATGCTCATCAAAATGAGAAACAGGCCTCAAAATGGTGCTTTCCCCTTGGGGAGGGCTGGTCTACCAATTGGGATCAGCAGGTAGACAAACCCTCCACTCTGGACTTAGCACACCAGCCTGACTCAAAGGACAGTTCTACTGGGGTAGACCTCTCCTCTGAGGTGGGCTGACACACCAAGTCTGGACTGGAGGGTTGGTTGGTCTACCCATTGATCTCAATTGTTAGACCAGCTCTTCTGTTTGTATTTTTTCCAGTGAGAGCAGCAATTGAGGTAAGTGGGTAGACAAGGACTCTACTCCAGACTTGGCACATCATCCTGCCTCTGAGGACTGGTCGAACGAGGTATGATCTACCTGTCACAGGCTTGTCCATCCGAGGCTTGGTCCAAGGTCACCGTTGGAGAAGCCAGCGGCTCAGAGATCCTCCTGCATCTGAAACAAAGCACAAGAGAAACAAATCAATATCAAGTATCAAGTTCACCCTTTCTCGCTTGTACCTAGGTCGCTCACCAGATTCTAAGAGTCCTGAGCCCAAGGTCCACAATGTCACCAAGAGAGGTCTCAAGGTGGGGTGAAGCAGCCCAATGTCTGGCTCAGGAACCAGGTCTCAAGTAGCCAGAGTCAGGGTCTCAAGGGTCCGAACAAGGAGCTGGGAAATCCAAGCAGCCGAAGGCTGGTCTGCAACAAGCCCAAGTGACACGTTGCTTTCCAGCAGCTTGGACGTTATCTGCTGGCTAATTTTTGGTGCTTGGCTAAGTGCTTCCTCCCCCAGCCAGCTGTTGGAGATTCAGCATTTATCTCGTCTTGTTAAGAAGACGCTGACTTCACCTTACTGGCTGCAGCTGCTGCCGGCATTTGGCACGCCTTCGCTCTTGAGGGGTAACTGGTTGTTCCTCTTCCAGCTCAGGGTCTGACTTTTCATCCACTATCTCTTCTGCTTCCGATGGTCCCTCTGGAGCTGAAGTTTTGTCTTGGCCTGTCTCAGCTGCCTCTTGCAGCCCGACCGCCGAGATCTCCCCTTCGGGTGCCTCTTCCTCTGCTGGAGGGTTGTCAACCTCCCCCTCCTCTTCACTCTCCATGGGTGAGGGCATGACACTACCAAGGTATGGCAATTTCAGATGGAGGCATGGCTAGTATGAAAACTGAGGTCGCTCAGCCCATTTGCGATGGTCTCCAGTCAGTTCTGCATTTCAGCCTGGAGCGGGTGGGGGAGAGTGCCTTTCTCTGTTTTGCAAGGCAGAGAAAAGTGCTCCTAGCCAGACTGGAAAGCAGTGCTGACTGAAATAGCATCACGAACAGATCTGAGTGACTCTGTTTTTGATACTGGCCACACCCCTGTGGCCAGTATCAGATGCACAGGGTGTGGTTAGGGTACACGTGCTAGCTTCTGGGGCAATCCATTATAGTTTATAGCTGATGTGGATTACATATTATTTTATTTTATTTATTTATGCATTTATTTAACTAATTTATATATTATGTATAAACTAGTTGATCAGCGCAGAGCATCTGCGCCCCTAGTTCTCCCTGTCTCCCCCCAACTTCATTTCATCTCCAGCCCCAGTCCATTCTCCCCCCTCTCTTCAGCCCCGGTCCATTCTCCCCCCTCCCTTCAGCCCCAGTCTGTTCTCCCCCACTTCAGCCCCAGTCCATTTCCCCCCCTCCCAGTCTATTTTCTCTCACCACCCTCCAGCGGTGCTTTCCCTCCCCACCCGCTGGCTGGCCGAGCCACCTCTTTCCCTCTCTGCCCATTGGCTGTCCTGGCTGCCATCCGCCCATCCCCGCCGCTATCCGGCAGCTGCTTGCGAACTCTTGCAAGAGTTGCCATGCATGGGATTAGCAACGCGTATGTTTAAGAGGAATATATAGAGAGAGACAGCAGGACTAAGCAGGACTGCTTCGTCATCTAAAGCATGTGCTCTGACCCACAGAAGTCTCGGGAGAGCATCCAGAGCTTCACAAGGGAGCCTGTTCAGATTCAATAACTTCTGGGGCAGCCCCAAGTATCACAATGCCTGATGGAAGGCACCAAATACTGCCTTGCCCCACATTCCAGGTGGGGGCCAGATCCCTTTCAAAGTTGAACTATTGAAAATAGAATAGGGGCCACTGGTGAGGGTTTACACATTGGCCCCCAGCAGCTTCTTATGCCCCTGGGAATATCAGAAGCATCTCTACTTTTCAGAATCTAGCTATAAGCAGACCTGCTAAAGAAAGCACAATCTTGCACTATTGTTTGTGGTAAATAGTGACAGAACCCTGGTTTATGTTTGTTTGTTTGTTTGTGGTATACAGCAATTTCTTACTCCCTTTAAAAACAAATAATAGATTTCTCAAGTAAAAGAATTCCAAGCCACTCTTTGCCTGAAATATAAAGTGGATTTGAAGTTTTAAGAATATAGTTGGTTTTTAAACACACACACACACACACACACACACACACACACACACACACGTATCTTCAATCTTTTAAAGCTTCCTCTACTATTCAGATCAATAGTTATGATGCCTTTTTATTTTAAGGGCATTTGGTTGTTGATATATAAGAATTTGCTGCCTTATTTCATATAGACTTTACATGATAAATGTGCTATATGCAAAATGTGTCACTAAGTAACGTAACAAAGCTATTCAGAGCAGCTCGAGACACCCCAAATTTTATTTAATTTCAGTAGGAATTGAAAGTGTGATTCTTTTATGCACACTGACAGTGCCAAACTCCCTTTGTTGCAAGTAAATCTTATCTGGATTTGCAAATTTATCGCAGGATGAGTAATATTAGAGGTTTTGTTTTTCCTAGGACTGCAGCTTTAATTGTCCGGCTTCTGAACACAGAAGTATTTCCAGCATTTTTGGCGCCACCATTAACAAAAATTAAATGTAATCCTATGTTGTGAGAGTAGGTGCAACTGTAGTGGTCTGCCATCAGTTTGCTGAACTCATTTACAGAGTAGTTTTCTGGTGTTACTGGTACAAGGTGACACCATGAAAATATTGCAAGGTAATGTGTGAAAATACTGGGGGTAAGTTGGGATACAGGACAAAGGATCTGCAACATCAAAAGAGGTTTTATTCTGATTCAGTGCTTTTCAATGTGGCAGAGAAGATTGATTGATTGATTGATTGATTGATTTTTCTACCATCCTTCCAAAAATGGCTCAGGGCGGTTTACATTAAAATAAAACTAAAATCAATTAACTGTTAACATCAAAACCTATACAAAGATGAAACCATTATTAAAACATTTGAAACAATTTTCAAAACCCTGGAAAACCAGGCCAAACCTGTACAGTTTAAAAACAGTTTAAAAACCCTGGAAGGCCAGGCCAAACAAATAGGTCTTTAAGGCTCTCCTGAAGGCCAACAATGAACTCAGACTACAGATTTCTGCTGCGAGTGCATTCCACAGCCCAGGAGCAGCTACAGAGAAGGCCTGCCTCTGAGATGCCACCAGACACGCCAGTGGTAACTGAAGATGGACCTCCTCAGATGTCCTTAATGCGTGGTGGGGATCATGCAGGACTAAGGAATAAGCCCAAAGGACTCACTGCTTTTTTCTGAGGCTGTTGTCACTCACAAGTAGCCTGGGCTAGGCTGCTCATGTGGAATGCTGGAATCTGTGTGGATCCCGGTGTCCCACCCAGCCTAAGAGCCCAGGGGAATCCCCCAAGGCACCATATTCATCACATGATGTCTTGTGGAATATGCAGAGGCCAGGAAACTAAGTCCTGACTTAGGTTGCTCCATGCTGCCGGGAGTGCATGTCATGTGGAGACATGGCTTGTGTGCCGGAAGGCTACAGAGGAATCATATAGGGGAAGGTGGGTTTAACCCTGCCTCTCCCGCCCCCCGCACCTGCCCTGCCAACCGCCTGGTTGTGTGAATGGGCTCACTGACGTTTTTCAAACATATTGAACAGCACCTCCTGCTATTGGCAATTTTTCTGTGTTTTATTTGAAAAAATTAGAAAGTGTTTGCTTATTCAGGAAGAACTAAGCTGATCTCCCCCGTCCCCCTCTGTGACATCAGCATGGATTGGCTATGTAGCATTGAGACATTATCTTGTTCATCTTTGTGAACCTTGATTTGTTGGTGTTACCCATTAGGGCTGTGCTATAGATGGATATTTGATTTGGATGATATTTGGTCCAAATATCCCTCTGAATATCTAAATCTGAACCAAATAAGTAGTCCTCAGAATGCTTCTGAATCAAAGCAGCAGTGTTAGAATATCTTTGGAGATATTCAGAGAGGCTGTTCTTACAACATGAGCTGCCTGTCATCTGGCGTGCTGGGACCAGAGGGCTCCTGGCTGCTCCAGAAGAGGGCAGCCCAACTTTTTAACCGGGTGTTTTACTGTGCAAATGATTGCCCCAGGTAAAAAGGCTTCTGCCCAGCCTCCATCATCATGTGAATGTTCGTGTGAATGACTGCCCCCAGTTAAAAGGCTTCCGCGCAGCCTGCCGCCATTTTCGGCAGCTATTTGCTGGAAATGGTTGGAAGACAGAATTGAGTGTAAAGGAATGGCAAATTGAATTGTATGGATCTGTATTTCTTTTTCCTCCCTCTCCCATCCCACAAAATATGTATGTGGTGCTGACAGGCATTATTGACATACTGTAACTACTGGCCAGCTGTGTTCGTCACGCAACTGTTGGCTTCCTAGATGGAAATATTCTGAGTATTAAAAGTTCATTGAAGGATTCAATTGAAGATCTATATATGTATGTTTCTGATCTTGCGGAAGAATATCATTGTCAAAATCTGAATATTTCAAAAAAGAGCAAGCACGGTCTATTCCATGGGGCAAGAGCAGTTGCAGTCATGACATGGGGCACTCTGGGATGTGGGAGGGGGAAGTCTTGATCGCAGCTTTTGCCTTCACCAAGCTACCACTCGTGTAGGCACGTAGTGCGTCAAAGATGGTGATGCTCGCCTGCCAGAGAAGGCAGGTGAGCTCCTAGGAACATAGGAAAATAGGAAGCTGCCATCTACTGAGTCAGACGATAGGTCCATCTAGCTCAGTATTCTCTACACAGACTAGCAGCAGCTTCTCCAAGGTTGCAGGCAGGAATCTTTCTCAGCCCTATCTTGGAGATGCCAGGGAGGAAACCTGGAACGTTCTTCTCTTTCCAGAGTGGCTTCATCCCCTAAGGGGAATATCTTATGGTGCTCACACATCTAGTCTCCGATTCATATGCAACCAGGGCAGACTAGGGGTGTGCATGGAACTGTCTGGCCTGGTTTGGTTCGAGGCTGCCCTGGCCTCGAACGGAACCAGGCCTGTTCAGAACAGCCCCCATCGAACCTGCCCCCCAGTCTGGTTTGGAACAGGTCCGTAAACTTTTTCTGCTGGTCTCGCAGAGGGCATTTGCGCATGCGCGGTGGCAGCCAAAATGGCCACCGCTCGCTTTACGGAGACCAGAAAGGGCCAAAAAGACTACCTTTACCCAGCCACAGTGGTGTTGAAGGCGGCCATCGGGGGGAGAGGGTACCCTCATGGACCTCCCGTGGCTACAGCAAGCCCCCCGAAGGGGCTACAGGTAGTTACTTTTAATTAAAAACATTTTTTTAAAAAAATGCGGACCTGCTGGACCAGACCAGCAGTTCGGTTCTGGTTTGGATGGAACCTGGGGGTGGGGTTCGGTTTGATCATTAACCCACAAACCCCTGGACTGAACTGTCAGACCACGGACCGCCGGGCTGGTTCTGCACATCCCTAGGGCAGACCCTGCTTAGCTAAGGGGACAAGTCATGCTTGCTACCACAAGATCAGCTCTCCTCCTGCCTTCCCCACAGTCCTCCCCAGTAGTGGAGTGAGTTCGTGAGAATGACCTCATAGTTTATTTAGATATTTAGAGCTTCTTCAGGTATTTGGAAGCTTTTTTCTAATTTTTTCAGTGTCAAACACTGTAACTTGTTGAACCTGACAAGAGGGAGGAAACAAAGTAACAGTAGAAAACACAAGGGTGGGGGCAACGAGTCCTTTGGAACTGACATTTCAAGCTGCCCAATGACTTTGTTCCAGCCTGAGCCTTTGTCTAGGTGAAGGGGCAGTAGCTCAGTGGTAGAGCATCTGCTTTGCATTCAGAAAGTCCCAGATTCAATCCCTGGCATCACCGGGTAGGACGAGGACAGACTCCTTTCTGAAAACATGGAGAGCCACTGCCAGACAGTGTAGACAGTGCTCAGCCAGATGGCGCATTGGTCTGACTGAGTTTAAGGCAGCTTCTTATAATCTAATTAAAAATCTATGACATTTCTAAGTTTACTTTTACAAAGGACCCCTGTAACTATTTGCTTGAAATGTTTCAAGCATATTGCCCTCAGAAGGGGCTACAATCCAGTTTTTCTCATACTACTGGTGAATAACAACAACAAATATTTATATACCACTTTTCAACAAAAGTTTCCAAAGCAGTTTACATAGATAAAGAAAAACTAAATTAGTAAGTAAGTAAGTAAGTAAGATGGATCCCTGTCCCCAAAGGGCTGACAATCTAAAAAGTAACTTCAGATAGATACCAGCAACAGCCACTGGAGGAATACTGTGCTGGAGTTGGATAGGGCTAGTTACTCTTGCCGTGCTAAATAAAGAGAACCACCACATTTAAAAGGTGCCTCTTTGCCCAGTTAGCACATGATTTTTACCCTGCTAACTGGGCAAAGTGGCACCTTTTTAATGTGGTGGTTCTCTTTATTTAGCACAGCAAGAGTAACTAGCCCTATCCACCCCCAGCACAATGCCTCCAGTGGCTGTTGCTGGTATCTATATGAAGTAACTTTTTAGATTGTGAGCCCTTTGGGGACAGGGATCTATCTTGCTTACTTACTTATTTAGTTTTTCTTTATCTATGTAAACTGCTTTGGAAACTTTTCAAAGGAGACTTTTCAAAACCCACTTCAAAGGTTAACTTTTTGGAAACCTTTGCACCTATTTACTTGACAATTTCACATGTAATGCCCATGAAAAGGACTAATACTCCTGAAGTTTCCAGTAAATTTCATTTTGGAAAGAAATGAAGAAATTATAGACATGTTGGTTATTCTCTATTATAGCATAGGGACGAATATTCAGACAAACTGAATATTTGACCTGAAAATTAAAAAAATTCCTGGAATAGGGAAGGCAACACATAAAATAGGCTATGTCATGAATTTCTTTTTCCCCCCCAAATTCATTTTTTACTAATTTTAACAATAGCAATATTATCATTCATTACAAATACACACATAAAAGGTGGACTTCCCGTTCACATTTCTTCGTGATTTATCAACTATAAAGTTTACCCTTGCTATAATAATAATTCAAAACGTAAGTTCAAACCCTTACAAACATAATTAATCTAACCAACCTGCGATTTATACTAAATTTCAAACCCTGCTGTCAAGTCCATAGTAGGGAAGTAATTTTTTAAATACAACAAGAATGGTTTCCAATCTTCTTTAAAACATTTAGGTTTTGATCTCTTAATAGTGCTGTAAGTTTTGCCATCTCCGCATATTCCAAAATTTTTATCAGCCAGTCTTCTTTTGAAGGCAGTTCACTAGACTTCCATTTCTGTGCATATGTAATTCTAGCTGCCGTAGAGGCATACATAAAAAATGTTAAATTGGTTGTAGAAATAGCTTCTTGTGTTATCCCCAGCAGGAAGGCTTCTGGCTTCTTAGGAAATGTCATTTTAAATATTTTCTTTAGTTCATTATATATCATATCCCAATAGGCTTTAGCCTTCCCACAGGTCCACCACATGTGAAAAAATGTGCCTTCAAAATGTCCACACTTCCAACATTTGTTGGAAACATTTTTATACATTAATGCCAATTTTTTTGGTGTCAGATACCATCTATACATCATTTTATAATAGTTTTCTTTGATAGCATAACATGCAGTAAATTTTAAATCTTTTTTCCATAACTTTTCCCAGGCTACCATTTCTATATTACGCCCCACATCTTGAGCCCATTTTATCATAGTCGTTTTAACCACTTCCTCTCTTGTCTCCTCCAGAAGCAACAGTTTATACATTTTAGAAACTAATTTTTCATCATTTTGACATAATTCCTTCTCAAAATTTGAGATCTGCTCCTCAAATCCAACTTTAAGATCCTTCTTATACATCTTATTTAACTGATGATACTGAAACCAATCTCTAACTTTATCTTGTATTTCAGTTAAACTTTTTAACTTACAATCCTTTTCGTGAAAATGTACCAAATCCCTATAGGTACCCCAACCCGTTTGCATATTTACTTCTTTACGTGATAAAGCTTCAATCGGAGATACCCATAGTTGATACCCAAAGTTTTAGGTTCAAACCAATTTTTATATTTTAACCACACCCTCACTAAACTCCTTCTCACATAAGGCTATGTCATGAATTTCCAAATTTTAACTGAATACTTGCCTGTTCTCACAAGCTTTGTGACTATTCCAGGAATAGGAGATGTTATACTGACCTTTGTTAATATTGCCATGATCATAGTGAATTTTCTGTATCTTACTTCCTTAGGAACATAGGAAGCCACCATATACTGAGTCAGCTCATTGGTCTATCTAGCTCAGTATTGTCTTCACAGACTGGCAGTGGCTTCTCCAAGATTGCAGGAAGGAATCTCTCTCAGCCCTACCCTGGAGAAGCCAGGGAGAGAACTTGAAACCTTCTGCTCTTCCCAGAACAGCTCCATCCCCTGAGGGGAATATCTTACAGGGCTTACACTTCTAGTCTCCCATCCATATGCAACCAGGAAGGACCCTGCTTAGCTAAGGGGACAAGTCATGCTTGCTACCACAACACCAGCTCTCCTCCGATTCCTTATTTGGAAAGCCTTTCCAAAGCAGTGGTGCAAGTTTATGAGTAGAGTCAGGCATAGCATAATGCTTAGCAGCAGTACAGAGTTACCACCATATACTATGCACTTCATGCGTTCCCTGTGTATGTTCTCACAATCTCAACTTATACAATGCATACTGGGTGGGTTTAGCATAGCAGGGGGTAGTGCAGCTTGAGCACAAATTTCTGTCAAATCTCTTCCAAAGTTGGAATGAAGTCAGAGAACATATAACTGCATTTGAACTTGAAAGAAAGAAAAGGTCCTTTCAAGAATGTGTTGACTATAGATTTATAAAACCCACCAAGGAAATGCAGAGTTCAGTTTAAATATACTATACACTCATATGTTTGAAATTCACTGTTAAGATAGACAGATTGCCATAACTCTGGCCCCTCAGCAATCCAGCCTCCCATCTTGTCTACTTTTTCTTTCATTGATCCCAAAATAGTATGTCTTACAAAGCAGGTATAAAAGGAACAAAGGCCTTTATTTCCTTAGGACTCTAAGAAGATCTCAGTCTTTGGCTTAAAGTCTGAAAAAAGCTTATACAGTTTGCTGAAGGAATATTAGAAAATTTGCACCTTACAATCTTCGTTTGTAATTGGCTTTAATGGGGACATCATGGGGCTCAGGACATAAGGATTTATATGGCTATAATGGAGACCTGGAAGCACACTGGGTCAGCACACAGAATCTGTATTGCTATTCTCTGCAAGCTGCCAAAGATCTTTTCTGGGTGGCTGAGAATTCAGAGCAAAGGACCAAGGACAGCTTTTAATCTTACATTTTAGAGACAAAGGTGAAATCTTTTGACTGAGATCCAAGACTTTTAGCTATTTAAATTATCTTCCTTTCAACCCCACTGTTTTCTAAGGCCCTATGGTGAAACAAATTTCATTTAAACAGATATTCAATAATAAATTTATTGTCGATCAACTAACAGATATTATGGACATGGACAAGATATTTTGGCTTTCTCTTTCTACATTTGCTCTGGTTTTATTGGAATGTCTTGTCCATATCCATAATAGGTTAATCAACAATATATTCCAGGATCCAGATATTACTTGTATTGTGTGCTGTTTGAAGCTTTTAAAAACTCCCTCTCTCTTTTTCTACACAGAGGGAGGGGGGAGCGAGGGAGAGAAACAGCCATTAAAATGAAATTAAAATCAATTAGGACATTTTCAACAATTAAAACAATGGCAACACATTAACATACTGGACCCCTATGGCTTAAGTCTCAATAATAATGCCTCATATGGCTTGAAAAGTACATCCTGGCTTGGGTTTTCATAAGTCTCGAGGGAAAGGGAATTACACAGTTGACTGGAAGTTCCTCTCTGTGGGTGGATTCAGATGACTGGGAACCCCAGAGTGATGATAAAGTTAAGCTCAGTACTGTAGCTAGTCACTTCTATGCCCCAGGGCAAGGTGAAACGTCTGTTGGGACAAATGATGAATCATGAACTTTGGAAGGCATTGCTGCTGAAATCCCAAGTTCTTAGTGCTCAAATATTCTGCTATTACTTACGCGTTGTTGTGTAAAGAACCTTAGCCCTATTCTGACATTACGTCATGCATGCTTACAGGTACACACATACATGTTTTTGGATGGGTTCCCAGAGTGCACCTGCCAGCCCAGCTTCTGATTTCAGGATGGCTGTGCTGACACTGGGCATGTCATCCAATCCCACCAGTGTCCGCATATTGCTCTCTACTTGTGGTTCCAAACTTCAAATCTTGGTTGCAGATGTCAGGTTCAGAACTGTAAGTAGGGCAAAATATGCTGGCATTGGTGTGCCTCCTTGAAAGTGCAATATACTCTGCTGAATGAAAAGCTGATCAATGGAGTGCCCCGTTCTAAAATGCCTAGATGCTTCCACTAGGATTGCAAATCACCCCCACCCCCAGCCTTATTCCTGTACCTTTAACAGTAGCTTAGTCTGCAAGATTAGCAGGTGAAGAGTATTTACTTGAATAGAAGATGACCCTGAATTTAAGATGACCCCCCATTTCTTAAAAATAAAGGTTAAATATAAGTTATACTATTTATCCAAAAAGAAGGGGACCCTGAATTTAAGATGCCCCCCCTAACATCAAAGAACTTGGGGGGGGGGATCTAGTCTTGGATTCAGGTAAATACAGTGATGTTTTCTCAATGCTGTGAAAAGGTTCACCTGTTGAATTCTGCAGATCAAGTGACTATTAAAGGAACCACAGCAGCTCAGGAAGATGTCTTATACTGAGTCAGAACATTGGTCCATCTGTATCAGGATTGTCTACACTGACCGGCAGCAGCTCTCCAGGGTTACAGGCAGGGGCCTTTTCCAGCTCTGTCTGGAGATGCCAGGGATTGAATCTGGGATCTTCCGCATGCAATGCATGTGCTCTACTGTTGTTCTTTTTCTGGGCAGTTGGCAACACTAATTCCCACAGTTGGGCTTTCTTATCACATGTGGATGCCACTCCGTGGATGAATGGCCATGCATGTGAATGCTTTACATTTCCAAATCATTTCTTTGTGTCGATTTAGAGGGCATATGAATAGTAGCAGCTTTAGAGCGGTTGGGCATTCTCAAGGACAGAGAGTTTGTTCCATCCCAATGCAATGGAGAGCTCCCCAAAGGAAATCTGGACAATGCCTGCCATGTTCTATACTATCTTGTTCTCCTCCTGCCTCTCTCTCCAGTGTAAACCTCTGGTGCCCTCTTCACTGTGTCAAACATGTGACCTGCTCGATAAGAACTAGCCCCTCAGTTATCCCTGGACAAGAAATCACTGTTCAAAATCACAGACCTGGCTTTTTAACAACATGGGGCTTTTGTAAAAGAACAAGATGTGCTCTTGTTTCTAACGTCCCTGGAGGAAAGGCAACTGGATGCAATTAAGAAGCCAGCAGAGCTAGTTTAAATTCCTCACTGGGCAGAATGTTCATCTCAGAAAGGAGGACAATGGGTCTAATCCCCTCTAGGATTTCCTCTGAATCTTAATGTGCTGCGTATCAGTTGTGATGATTGAGCATTGAGCAGAACCTCCATCCAATACCCGACAAAGGGAAATTGCATCGCCTGTTTTATTTACAGTAATTGAACAAGAGGTTTGTAGTATGGCAGTGAACGAGCCATTTGAATGAGCCTCTCCTACAAGGTCTGGATTTTTTTGGGTCGAAATTCTCGACACACTTCATTTCCCTCAAATTTATTTCTTACGTTGACACACAATGAGGCTCTTCACACAAGCATTGTGAAGAGCCTAAAGGGGGGTTGAGGGGAGAGCGGGTTTGACCCGCTCTTCCCACAGATGATCACTCAGTTGTCCCCGGGTGGCCGGATCGGCAGTTACTGGCTCCATCACAAAGCCATTGAGAGTGGCGGGGTTTGGGGGCCTCCTGGCCCTCGGAATTCCCTGAAAGCACCACGCGAGTGCACGGTGCCTTCTGGGGAGCCACCCAAGGCCGGGAGGCTTGTGGTAGCTTTCCTATTGGGGGCTACTTGTGAGTCAGTGAAGCGCGAAGCTGCCCCGCACCGACACACGATCACTTAACCCACTTTTTGGGTGCCCTTGTGCCTGAAACCTGGGTTAAGAGGCAGGCTACCCAGGAGGGTTTGCTGCTGAGCCGCCGACAGGAGCCACGTGGCTCCCATTGGTTCTCACACACGGTCAGAATCGGACTGGGTTCCCCTAGGCCTATTTCCACTGCATGTGAGAACAGCCTCTTTTCCTTGGTCTCACTGCTTATACTCCTGCTTTTCAGTCATGGCTACTACTTCTTTCCTCTGATTCATTTTGTGCCCTAGCATATTGGGAGAAAGACTTCAGCTTGACACATGCTTTGCATGCAGAAGGTCTTAGGTTCGATCCCTGGCATTTAGAGATAGGGCTGAGAATAAGCCCTGTCTGAAACCCCAGAGAGCTGCTGCCAGTCAGTGTAGACGATTTTGACCATCCTGAAGGTAGCCTAAAACGTGGAGACAAAATAATCCAATCTAGTAATAGTTTTTTTTGGGGGGGGGCAGCTGGATTGTTTAGATCAGGGATTCCCAACCTTGGACCGAAGGCCATTGTGGCTGGAGATCATGGGAGTTTTAGTCAAACATTGAGGCTCTTCTCACGATCAAACCCAATTGGGTTTGCGGGGAGAGCATGCTAAGCCCGCTCTCCCGCAGACGATCACTAAGCCCTCCCTGGGTGGCTCCCACACGACTGCTGGCTCTGTCATGGAACCGGTGGGGGCTTGGGAGTTCAAGGGCTGTGCGGCTCCAGGATGTTCCAACATGCCCTGCGTGAGCTTTTTAGCCTCCCGGTTGGGGGGTCTACTCATGAGTTGCCACGCTCACTCCACAAACCCGTTTTAAGGGCAGGGGCAATTCAGCGGGTTACCCGCATGTAAACCACCAGGCTCTCCTAGCCTGATTTACGCTGGTCATGAGAATAACCTCAAAATCTGAGGGCCAAGGTTGGGAACCCCTGGTTTAGATAGCTAACTGGAACACCTTAAGTGGCTTATGCACAGTTAGATCTCCTGAGAGTCCATTTCATTTTATTGGAAACAATATCTTATTGTTTTATTTAAAACATTATCTCATGTTGCCACTTTGCAAGTTGAGTGTATCTAAAGACGTTTATGGCAGTCTCTATCTTATCTCCTTGTATTTCCTATTTTAGCATCTCACCCCTGATTACAAATTTCATCCTGATTTTTTTTTAAAGGAAAGTTTCAAAACAAACTGCACTGCACACAGCCACCTGTGCTAATGTTTTGACATGCCCTGTTGTGTTGGTGGCTTCAAAATGGGCCACTCTGTATTGTCTCAAATCATTATTGCATTAAGATGCGACAGAAGGAGTCAGCCTAATCCATTGCATGGCAAGAGGATGAAGTTAGTTATTATATGTCAGAACATTCTTTAATGAAAGAAGGGGGCGCTTCCTTTGCAAAGGTTACCTGACAAACCCACCAGATTGTCTTCAGTTTGTCTCTTAAAAATAGCTCAGTCTGTTAATGTGTTGACACTTGACAGGTGTCTTGACTGATGTGTTTAGTATATAACAGCAAATGTGAAAAGCAATATGATTGCATTCTGCTGATACATCAAGGGGGGGAAAGTAGAGGAGGGAAAGCTCTTTGGGTCAAAGGCAAGGAAAGATGGAATAGAAACAAATGCATTTTGTGTGACCCTCAGAAAGACACTTATACTGGTGGAAAGGGCTTTTTGGAGGGAGGGGTGAGATGGAAAAATCATTCTGCCCTCCCACCCTGCACCCAGCCTCTAGGTCAGGGGTCTACTCGTGTGTCATCGCACACTGCGGCAACACATGAGCAAAGAGATGAGGTTAACGAAGCGCTTACTCCGTTAACCTCGTCTTAGGGGAGGGTGTTTTAGGCAGGCTAGCCGCCTTGGGAGCACTGGGCTTGCCTGCGAATCAGGTGGTTCCCACAATCCCTGGAAAGCGGGCTAAGCTCCCTTAGCCTGCTTTCCAGTGATTGTGAGAATAGCTTCCGTGTGAATTGTAGGGTTCCTCCAAAGATGGATCTTCAGTGAATTTTCAAGGGTAGACAAATGAGTTTCTAGAAGTCACACTGGATTTCTTAGAGAGGCTCTGAGTCTGAATTACTCTAAAATAAACTTACACTCCCTTTCCCAGATAACACTTATTTGGAATTCAGGTTGAATACTGTAGCCACCAAATGGCGCAGCGGGGAAATGGCTTGACTACCAAGCCAGAGGTTGCCGGTTCGAATCCCCGCTGGTATGTTTTCCAGACTAGAGTCTAGTTTCCCAGACTATGGGAAACATCTGTATCGGGCAGCAGTGATACAGGAAGATGCTGAAAGGCACCATCATCTCATACTGCGTGGGAGATGGCAATGGTAAACCTCTCCTGTATTTTACCAAAGACAACCACAGTGCTCTGTGGTCACCAGGAGTTAACATCGACTTGATGGCACACTTTACCTTTACTGTAGCCTAAGCGCTTCTGAATCCTGCTTCAGAATTCTGGAATTCATTACCCAAATCTGCCATGCTTTTGATGGCTCTGTCACACATTGAGGTCATTCACATTCATACCCCGGTAGGGCTGCTCATGTGAAGCACTGGGGTTGGTCCTGATCCTGGTGCTCCTCACCGGGGCAATCTGGGTTCTTTACCTGGGCTGATGATAGTGAGGTGGAAGGGAACAAGCACACCCTTCTACCCAACTCCTCGGTTGGATGAATTCTTGGGCTGCCTGAAGCCTGAGTGTTCGTAGGATCAGGCAGCTAGAGTGCCCGGCAGTGGGGCAATTCCCCCATGTACCATGCTGGCATTTTGGGATGTCTGAAGGCCAGACACCACCCCCTGGCCTCCAGATGGCTGCACTGCTCACTGCAGTACGGATCGTGTGGGCACACGAGTGCAGTACGGATCGTGTGGGCACACGAGGGCTGAAGGGAGACAGCATTCATGTGGGAGGAAGGTCAGACTGATCCTGCCTCCCCCCTGCCCTCCCCAGCCCCACCAACAGCAGTTGTGTAAATCCCCTCATTGTCTAGGACTAGGAAGTGTTAACTTCTGTCACCCAGTGAACATTATGTATGACTGCAATATCGGCTTCCTTGTGTGAATGCTTTTGCCCCAGATGATCTTGGCTCTCATCTGCCAACCTCTCTCTAAATCCTACGATACTTAATGAAGCCCAAAGCAAACGATCCATGTGTGATAATAATGAAGGTAGGATGCAGCTTTAAAGGTAAAAACCCTTGTGTAGCCCTGAGTGAGATATACAGGGATTAGACTTAAATGCTTATGCAGCCTTTTGTCTACAAACCTCATGGGACAGTGCAAACCCTGTGAGCAAAAATGCATATATGAAAATATCCAGATAACTGGTATGAACAATTGTGGAGGAATGACAATGCAAATGATAGCTGCCAAAGCTTGAATATGCAGAGGAATAATCGACAGAAATCTGGTACTTGCGGTTCAGAAAACATATATGTATACGGAATTTCTGATATAGCTTGCACACATCACCAGGCTATTCTCTGGGGCGCATGCCAGACTCCTACTGATAAACTACAGAACACAAACAAGACCGCAAGGAGCTGCTATGCCCACTGCCACACTACATTTTATACTTGGGCAGATACCCTGTTGGAAATATGGAAGTAGCTGAAATCCTTTTGGTCCAGCAACTTCACCATTCTGTTCATGAACATTCTGTTCATAGGATGTGAAATTAGGGTGAATTTCATCAATTTTAGGTGTGGGTGTGAGCAGGGGTGAAGTGGGGACGAACTTAGCAGCAGCAATTGCTAAATTTGCTGTAATATCCATTTACCTACACCATTGTTTCCCCTCAAGCCTCCAGCATGAAGACAGGAAACCTTTCTTTGCTTCATGATGATGTCATGCGATGCATCAGCAATGCATCCTATTATTGTTCTGGAGCCTTGTGGGAGAAGCACTAGCATAGTGCATCGGAAAAGTTCAGCTAAATCAGCTCTACTGCTGGCTCAGTGGTGGGGACAGATTTCAGTGACCTTCTCTTCCCCAGGAAGTGCTCCATGCCACCCAAAATGATGTCCTTGAAGGCCATGCAGCCCTCAGGGACATATTTTCAGGTGACACAGAGGGCTATTTCAGTGACCTTCTCTTCCCCAGGAAGTGCTCCATGCCACCCAAAATGATGTCCTTGAAGGCCATGCAGCCCTCAGGGACATATTTTCAGGTGACACAGAGGGCTATTTAGAAAGGGGAGGTTGTTGAAATTCACACATGCACATGAGCGCGTGTGCGCACGCGCACACACACACACTGGTGCTACACTAGTTTGGAACTCTTTAGAAGCACCAATGCTTCCCCCATTGAACTGGCGCTTCATTAGTCAGGATATCAGCTGATACTTTGGAGATTGTTTCCTGCTGACTGTTTCTATGTGCTTCAAAGGAGAATGCAGCAGCTTATAGCAGCTTACCCCCTGCTAACTTAGCAGCTTACCCCCTGCTAACTTGGCAAAGAGGCACCTTTTACCATGGTGATTCTCTTTATTTAACAGGGGGAGAGTAACTGGCCCTATCAACCCCCAGCACAGTACTTCCAGTGACTGTTGCTGGTGTCTATCTTATGTTTCTTTTAGATTGTGAGCCCTTTGGGGACAGGGATCCATCTTATTTATTTATTATTTCTCTATGTAAACCACCCTGAGCCATTTTTGGAAGGGCGGTATAGAAATCGAATTATTATTATTATTCTCTTGTTTACACAGTCAGACAGGTGTTATTGACTGGTTTGTTTTATCCAGACATCGAGTCCTTCCCAAGGACCTGGGATGGCTGAATTTTATTGTCAATGGTTATAGATATCGTCGCAGAATATAGGCTGTTCCCAGTAAAGCTGCTTTTTGTAATTGGCTGATGGTGATTTCTGTGGCCCCTATGGTGTTGAGGTGCTCTTCAAGGTCTTTTGGAACTGCACCCAGGGCGCCAATTACCACTGGGATTATTTGGGTCTTTTTCTGCCACAGCCTTTCAATTTCAATTTGTAGATCTTTGTATTTGGTGATTTTTTCTATTTCTTTTTCTTCTATTCTGCTATCTCCTGGTATTGCTAAGTCGATTATTTTGACTTGTTTTTCTTTCTTCTCAACTACAGTTATATCTGGTGTATTGTGTGGCAGATGTTTGTCTGTTTGTAGTCGGAAGTCCCATAATATTTTTGCATCTTCATTTTCTACCACTTTTTCAATTTTATGGTCCCACCAATTCTTGGCTACAGGTAGCTTGTATTTTTTGCAGATGTTCCAGTGTATCATCCCTGCTACTTTGTCATGCATTTGTTTGTAGTCAGTCTGTGTGATCTTTTTACAGCAGCTGATTAGGTGGTCCACGGTTTCATCTGCTTCTTTACAAAGGCGGCACTTGCTGTTTGTGGTTGATTTTTCGACTTTTGCTCTTATTGCATTTGTTCTTAGTGCCTGTTCTTGTGCAGCCAATATTAAACCCTCTGTTTCTTTCTTCAAGTTGCCATTCTTAAGCCATTGCCAGGTCTTGGTGATGTCTGATTTCCCACTTATATTGTGCAAATATTGACCATGCAGTGGCTTCTTTTTCCATTTTTCTGCTCGGTTCTTGACTTGTTCTTTCTTGTAGGCATGTTTTGTTTCATTGGTGTTGAATAGTTTCACATTATTGACCATTTGAAGTGCATCTTCTTCACTGTCCTTGATATATTCTTCAAGGCCTCTTTTCTCCTCCTTGTAGCATTCCTCTTGTAGCATTCCACTTGTAGCATTCCTCTTCCACCTGAGCTGCGAGGGAGGTATAGCCTATCTACATCACTGCGGGGATGCAGAGCATGGTTGATGGTCATGATTTTTCTGGTCTTACGATCTAGCGTCTCTAGCTCTGCCTGGGTCCAGTCTATTATTCTTGCAGTGTATCTGATAACAGGTATAGCCCAGGTGTTTATGGCTTGTATGGTGTTCCCGCCATTGAGTTTGGACTTGAGGATTTTTCTAACTCTCTTGATGTATTCACTTCCAATTTTTCTTTTCACTTCAGTGTATGCGATGTTATCAGCCTGGAGAATGCCCAAGTATTTGTAATGTTCTTTCTCTTCCAGGTTCTTGATCTTGCTTCCATTGGGCAGTTCTATTCCTTCTGTTTTTGTTATTTTCCCTCTGTTCATTATTAATGCAGCACACTTGTCTAGTCCAAACTCCATTGCTATATCTGCTAATCTTCTTTGACACTGCTGTTATTTGTTGCTTTATTATTTCCAGGACTTCTCTAATTTTCCTTGAATCTAGGTGGTATTTTTGGATCAGATACTGTTTGGTGTTTTCATTCTTCAGCTTCTTGTCTTTCATATCTTTCAATTTACTAGCATCTGATCTAAGCCTGGAGATTTTATTTTCTAATCTAATCTTCCATTTAGGTGATGTACTACTTTCTTTTTTTACAGGTCCATTGATCTTATATCCGAGCTCTTGTGTTGTTATTGTTGCTGCACTGTACATTAGTTGGTTTGTTTCTTGCAAATTATTGGTTGTTATTTCTGCAAGTGCAGCATTGACATCTTTTAATACCTGAGCAAGTTGTTTTTTGGCAACTGTTTTTAGAGCTGGAAGTCGAACCCTGGTGGTTGTTTGGTTCATGTGCTCAGTTATTTTTTGCTTTAGTTCTTGTTGCTTTTCTGTTAAACAGCATTCGGGTTTTTGAGGTGAAGGCAAAGGGGAGGTTGCCTGGTTTCGATTTTGAAACAGTTCAGCAACAATGGCATCCTCTATTTCCAACACCTCCTCCACCTTCGCCTGAGCAACTGCTTCAGTTGGTGGTAATTCTTCTTCCATGTCTTGAGCCTGTGTTGCTCTTTGCAATTCTTCCATCTCAACTCCTGTGAATACTTTATTTCTTATTATGAATCTTCTCTGGTCTGCTAGCCTTTGTTCTGTTATTTCTGTATCTGGATGCTTCTCTTTCCAAATTTGGTACATTCTTTTTAAATAACCTCTTCTAGTTGGACTAGACTTGTAATAGCAGATCATTATTTCCTTGTTGGCATTTTTCGTATATTTTTTCCGGTTAAGTGACGTTTCTTCCAGTAACCTTGCAGTCTCCAGCCCTGGTTGCTCAACTGAAGATCCTGAGTCTTGTAACCCACTTGTCACCAGATGTCCAGGGACTCCAGCACCTGGCGCGGTCCTTGTTGACCCGGGCAATGACCGATCCGGAATAGATTTATTAAAGTTACGTCTCACCATATTGTTGATGGGAGAGGCACTCTTTGTCTGGCTCCTCTGGTGAGACCTGTCCAGTATGGTTGGACCTCTGGCATAGCTCTCACCTTTTTCAGAGCATGCAAGCCCCACAACCACGCCAAGGTAGTGCCTCACTGGGGGTTGTTGTTGTTGTTATTATTAGCATGGCTCTTCACAGGCTCTTCACAACTGATGTGGCATGTGTGTATTTTTCATCTATCTATCTATCTATCTATCTATCTATCTATCTATCTATCTATCTATCTATCTATCACCTGATATATACATCTCTAGGCGGTGATGTATTTGGGAAGGCATTTTCTTTTATCAGCAGCCAAATGTTTGGGAATTATTCATGGCTACACACGCATGGGGAGTTTATTAACATTCACAGAGTCAGTTCAGGCTTATGTTATAGTGGAAATTAAAAGAAATATAAGAGACATCCATTGTGCTAAGGAGAGCAAATGAAAAGACTGAAGAGGAAAACTTAGGTAGTGTGGAGCATGGTGTGTTTGCAAGAGAACTACCGACTGAACTGGAGCTCAAGTGGCTGCAAATAGATTTCTTATCACCCCTTGGAACTTTCTTTGTTTAATCTTCCTAATATGTGCATGAATATTTAGTTTCCAGGAGAATGGGAGAGAAGGGGGGGGGGATTACTTGACTGGAGAAAATGTGACAGGTTTAATTACATTTAAAAGAATATGGAAGAGATCAAAGCTGAAGAGATAAAAGTTGGAGCTACTAGTGGAGCTCAAAATATCTCCTGAATCATAAACACCACTAAGTACAATGCATCAGTCTCAGCCATCCCGAAGCTGGGAAAGAAGCATCACTGCTGAAATCAAGTCCTCTAATTACAGTGTTTTATGACTTGCATTGACTGCCTTTGGCTAGCCTGGTGCTTACACAGGCACCAACATGTCTGGGAGCATTCACAAGAAAACAGTAAACCAAACATTTCCACCAAGGTCAGTGGCTCTAAAGCAGCCCCCCTACAGGAGGAATGGCCTTGTGGACCAGCAGAGATGGTAGTTGACTATAGGCCAAGGAAAACCATTCCTGTGTCAACAAATGTAATCAGAACCCCTGTGGTGATAATGACTCTATCACACTTTTCATTAGCTGGAAACAGTTTATTTTTAGGGCAAGTGGGTTTTCTCTTCCTCCCAGATTTTAAAGGTGTGATGCAATCTATTACTAACAATGAATCTCTCTCTCTCTCTCTCTCTCTCTCTCTGCTATCTTGGTTGCATGGATTCAGCTGCCTTGCAGAATTTGCATTAATATGCTAAAGTAGATTTGTTTTGCTTATTTCAGGTTTCTCAGCAGAAGGGAAAAAAGAAAGACTCAGGACTCTTCCAGACTTAGTTTTCAATTGCTTGTGATTTGGTTGCAACCTCTAGCCCAGTTATACAGCCAGGAACAACACATGTAATTCGGCTGCATTGAAGAGGAGAGAAAGTAAGGGTAATGTGGCACTGCCACATAATTATTTCTATGGGAGTGAGCACTAGAGAGTGAAGGGAAGGCACCTATAGATAGTTCAAACATGTACTTGTGCTTAAGTGCAATGGGGAAAACACGTTCCTTCTTAGTTTCTGTGGTGACCCATGGCCTATTTTTCAGTTCAACCAATGTGCTAATCTCCATATTTTTCTTTCCACTCAAATTAGCAAGCCATCCCAACATGCTTATTTCCCTTTCTTCCTAGGGGTGTGCACGGAACCGTCTGGCCCAGTTTGGTTCGAGGCCAGACCAGCCTCGAACGGGACCAGGCCAGTTTGGTCCGGCCCCCATCGAAACCCACCCCCACCGGTCCGGTCTGGTTGCGGACCAGTCCGCAAACTTTAAAAAAAAAAATTAAAACGTAAAACAAGTATCTGTAGCCCCTTTGGGGGCTTGCTGTAGCCGCGGTGTGTGTGTGTGTTTGCGTGGGTTGCCTCTCTCCACCGCCAGCCTTCCTCATCACTGCTGCAGCTGGGTAAGCAAAGCTTTTTTGGCCCTTTCGGGCTGCTGTAAAAGCGAGCGGCCGCCATTTTGGCGGCTGCTGTGCATGCACAAATGCCCTCTGCGAGGCCACGGACTCACCCCCCCCATCAACTTCGCAACACCTGGACCAATATGAACCAAATCAGGTACAGTTGTAGGGACACATAGGGGCACCTCAACGGCATAGTATGTGATGATGTCATCTACCCCAATCCAAGATGGTGGATGCATAAACTTTGGAGGCGCAAGTGGACTAACTTGTGAAACGCTTAACTGATTTGAACCGAATTTGCTACAGCTGTTGGGACTCGTAGGGACACCGCCACATCATAGTTTGTGATGATGTCATCTACTCCAATCCAAGATGGCAGACACATAAACTTTTGAGGTGCAGTCGGCTAACTTGTGAACCGCTTAACCAATTTGAACCAAATTTGCTACAGCTGTAGCGACAACTAGGGATGCCCAAATGGCATGGTGTGTGATGATGCCATCCACCCCAATCCAAGATGGCAGACACATAAACTTTGGAAGTGCAAGTGCACTAACTTGTGGACCGTTTAACTGATTTGAACCAAATTTGCTACAGCTGAGGGGACACATAGAGAATTCCCAATGGTGTATTTTGTGATGAAGTCATCCAACCCAATTTAAGCTGGCAGACACATAAACTTTTGAGGTGTAAGTGCACTACTGGACAATTTAACTGATTTGAATCAAATTTGCTACAGCTGTATGGACACATAGAGATTTCCCAATGGTCTATTTTGTGAAGATGTCATCCACCTTGATCCAAGATGGTGGACATGTGTACATTTGAGGCACAAGTGCACTAACTTGAGGGCTGTATAACCCATTTGTACCAAATTTGATACAGTTGTAGTGAGTGACACACAGGGACACCTCAATGGTATAGTTTGTAATAATGTCATCCACTCTGATCCAAGATAGTGGATGCATGAACATTTGAAATGCAAGAGATCTAACTTGTGAACCTCTTTTTGAACCAAATTTAGTTGTGGAGACAGTGAAAGGAAAGTAGTCTTATTAGTTCTTACTGGAACAACTTGTTAAATTCTGTGAAAAAAGGATAGAAATCTCTAAGAATCAAGTTAGTGTGAGTTAACGTGATCAAATTTTACACAAGAATATCCCCTTTTGATGACAATTCCATACAATTCCTTTGTAGTTCTATGTTCTGAAAAGATAGTCTTTGAGGTGAAAACAACCAGAGGAAAGAACTGTTGTCTGAATCTTCTCCTCTATGAATTGCATTCATCTGCAGCTATTTCGCTTGGCTGCAGCATCAGGAGAGGTCCACTGGCTAAGCTGGGACCAATTGCGATCTGGTTCTTACGCTCTGAGAGTTATGCTCATCTGCAGCCAACAATCCAACTTCCATTAGAGGTGTTGGTAGAAGTTTGAATGTATATATTGTTTTTATTAATATTGTACCCTGCTTTAGGAACTCACGTGGGATAAAATGGGATAACAATCTCCAAAATCTCCAAACAAATGTATAAGATACTTCTTTGCAGTATTTGTTTGTTTTTTTCAAATTCCAGGTCTTCCCAACCCCTCTAGAGATGTGCAAATTGATTCAATTCAAATCTATGCAGGCTTGAATTGGGGTGATTTGAGTGATTCGAACTCAAATCAAATCATCCCTAGAATAAAGGGCCTGATTTGAGTTGGAATACAATTGACCCTGATTCAAGCTTGAATTGGTTAGAGTGATTCAAGCAGCATTCTGAGTCCTGTTTTGTTCCCCTGCCCCCTTGCTGATTGGTTTTCTGTCACTGGCTTCTGACTGGCTTGCGATCTCCTTGATTCTTGGTTGGCTGGTTATCATTCAAATCAAGTGTTGGCATGGGCAACTGTGTCCTCATTGCCTGGGGGGGAGGGAGCAGGGAGGGGGGAAACCAAAAGAGGGATTTTCAAAATGCATTTAAGGGGCTGATTGAAGGCAGAGAGACAGAGAGCCATTTTGTGC
This sequence comes from Hemicordylus capensis, assembly GCF_027244095.1. NCBI lineage: Eukaryota > Metazoa > Chordata > Lepidosauria > Squamata > Cordylidae > Hemicordylus > Hemicordylus capensis. Next base: position 29,502,755 of record NC_069661.1, on the reverse strand, counting down.
CTCAGGAGAGAAGGATCAGAGTAGGGATGTGCATGAATTGAAAATTGTTATTCAGTTCAAGTTTGAATCCAAACATGTTGTTTTGCTTCAAAAATGAATAGTATCATCCCCTAGACAGGCCAATTGGATTTAGACTTGATTTGAGTTGAATCAAATCAGAATTGATTTGACCTTTCTGGGGGTAGAGGGTAGGGAGGGGGAGGAGAGCTTCCTTTCTGCATTTTTAAGAAAAAAATAAAGAGGTGCTGAGGGGCCAGAAAATTACCATTGATGCGCAGAGCCCACCGGGGCAGTGGGGGGTGGGGGCAGCGACCCAGCCCACCATCCATCTGCCATTCACTGGCTGCTGCTTTTAAAATCAAGAGGCACAGAGGTGCCTTTGAACTGCTCCTGGGGATGATAACAGCAGAGCGGACTCCAGTGGGGAGGTGGCCATGACCTGACCTGTCATCTCTCCCTGTAGCCTGCTGGCCGCTCACACAGAGCTATCTTGAGTGTGTTGTGGCTGACCAGCTCCAGACACTCTTGGAGGAAACAGGCTATCTAGATCTTTTTGAATCAGGCTTCAGGCCTGGCTTTGGAACAGAAACGGCTTGGGTTGCCCTGTGGGATGACCTGTGCAGAGAGAGAGAGAGACAGGAGAGTGCAACCCTGTTAATTCTCTTGGATCTCTCAGTGGCTTTCAGTGCCATTGACCATGGTCTCCTTTTGGATAGTCTGGCTGAATTGGGTGTGGGGGGCACTATTTGGAGATGGTTCCACTCCTACCTCGAGCCCCGATCCCAGAAGATGGTGCTGGGGGACTTCTGCTCAACCCCTTGGCAGTTATGCTATGGGGTTCCACAAGGTTCAATTCTTTCCCCTATGCTGTTTAACATCTACATGAAACCACTGGGAGAGGTCATCAGGAGACTTGGTTTGAGGTATCATCAATATGCAGATGACACTCAGTGGTATCTCTCTTTTTCATGAGATGCAGGTGAGGTGGTGATTTTCCTGAATCGGTGCTTGGATGCAGTAATGGACTGGATGAGGGTGAATAAGCTGAGACTCAATCCAGACAAGACAGAAGTACTGTTGGTCGGTGGTTCCTCTGCCTGGGTGAATGATGTCCAGCCTATTCTAGATGGGGTTGCCCTCCCCAGGTTCACAGTTTGAGGGTGCTCATCGATCCAGCATTGTCACTAGAGGCTCAAGTGGCCTCTGTGGCTTGGAGCACCTTTTATCAGCTTTGGCTGATATGTCAACTGCAACCTTACCTGGACAGAGATAGCTTGGCCACAATTACTCATGCTCTGGTAACCTCTTGCTTGGATTACTGCAGTGAATGGTACATGGCGCTGCCTTTGAAAAAAGTCTGGAAACTGCAGCTGGTACAAAATAAGGCTTCAAGATTATTAACGGGGACTGGAGATTTTGATCATATTACTCCAGTGCTTCATCAGCTGCACTGTCTCCCAGTCCATTTCTGGGATGAATTCAAAGTGCTGCTTTTAACCTTTAAAGCCCTAAATGGCTTGGGACTGGGTTTGGTTACTTGAGAGATTGTCTGGCCCTATATGTCCCTACCCATATTTTAAGATCTTCTTCAGAGGCCCTCCTCCATGTGCCCCTGCCAAACAAGGTGAGGCGGGTGGCTACCAGGGAGAGGGCCTTATCAGTGTTTATAGAATAGCACCCCATTTATAGATTAGCCTCCCCAGTTAGGTTCACCTGGCTCCATCACTTTGCTCTTTTAGACACCAGGTAAAGACCTTTTTGTTCACCCAGGCCTTTTCAGTTCAGGTTTTTCAGATTTGATTCTGATTTTTAACTAATTTCAAAGTGAGTTTTAAAGCTGCTTTGTATTATATTTTGTATTTTCTTTTCACCCTTTTTGGTCTGTTATGATTTAATGTGTTATGTATTTTTATTGTATGTTTTAATCCTCTGTTGTAAGCCTCCCAGAGAACAATTTGTTATGGGGTGGCTATACTACTACTGCTATTATTTTAAGAGCGGTGCACAAATTGACTTTTTTCAATTTGATTTGTACCCAAATAAGAATCACCTTTGATTTGTTTTGTGTCTGAATCTTGCCAGCTAGCACAGGGGCGATTTGTTTTGTCCACAAATAATAATAATAATAATAATAATAATAATAATAATAATAATAATAATAAATAATTCAATTTCTATACCGCCCTTCCAAAAATGGCTCAGGGTGGTTTACACAGAGAAATAACAAACAAATAAGATGGATCCCTGTCCCCAAAGGGCTCACATTCTAAATAGAAACATAAGATAGACACCAGCAACAGTCACTGGAAGTACTGTGCTGGGGGTGGATAGGGCCAGTTACTCTCCCCCTGCTAAATAAAGAGAATCACCATGGTAAAAGGTGCCTCTTTGCCCAGTTAGCAGGGGTTAGGGTTAGGGTTCAAATCCTCTGAAACACATAGATCTGGGCATAAATTGTTTTGTACCCAAATCAATTCGCACAGACAGCAGGCGCAGGCAGTGATTCTCTCAGCAGCAGGAAGGGAATGAAAAAAAAATTATCTTCTCTTTTCCTCAATCAGGAAAGCAGGAACAAAAAGCAGAGAATCCACTCCAGGCAGCAGGCAGGCAAGGCAAAGGAAAGCTCCTCTGGCTCTCTCTCTCTCTCTGTTCTCCCATGAGGCAGAAAGGCAGAATGGTGGCTGGCTGCCTTCTTAAGTAAATTTGAAAATTCAAACTCCCCCCACCCTTGTCCCTTTTTTGACCCTCCCCCTAGCCAGTGCAGAATCAGTCACCCCTGGCAACACAAGCTTTGAATGGAAATGAGCCAATCTGGAACCAGGTGTGAATTGCCAGCCAATCATTGCACACTGTAAGTCACCAATCTGAAGCTTGGAAGGGTGGGGTTTTCAAAAATTTCCTGACACAAAATGGAGTCAGCAACAGAGATTGCTACAAAATGGTGGTCTGAATCTACAAATTTTTCAGGACTGAAAACTGGGCAATTTGTTTTGTAGCTGAATCTGGCCAGCTAACACATGGACGATTTGTTTTGTACACAAAATTGCAAAAAACAGGTAGATTGGGGTACAAATAATTTTGTACCCAAATTGATTTGCACATCCTTGTTATTATTGTCTGTTTGTAAGTTGGTGTTGTGGTGAGAAATGGACAGTAGCTGCTTTCCATGTAATATTTCTTGGAGATTGCTGTGATGAGCACCATGTCTGGCCTTAGACTAACTTGTGCTTCAGTCACTGCTCTGATCTGCTCTGCAATCTGCATTCTCAGTCAACATATGTCTGAAGATATTGTTCTAGTTTTGCTTATGGCTATAAGCTTGCAGGCTACTAAGGGTGCTGCTGTGGCAATGCTGAAGTAAGGAGTCATAATTGTGTGTGAGAGTAGTTTCTTTGTCAGTGAGTCTTTTTTGGCCATTACTGAACGGTGTGTTTGGCAAAATGTGGTGTTCTGTGTTGGGCAGAACTATGTGTGCTTCTTTCCTGCAGTGTTCTTTAAGGCAGGGTTTCAAAATTTGTGCACTGTTTGTTCCAGCCATAGGCAGCAAAGGGAACCCGAAACATTCCATCGTTCCCCATGGTCCTAGGGACACCCCATTTTGGTATCCCTAGGACCTACCCAAGGAGAACAATGGGGTGATTTGAGTTCCTTGTTGTTCTCTTTGGCCAAATTACTTGAATCACTCAAATCGATTTGAGTTGATTCATTGAAACAGCTGGAAATGGCCACTATTTTGAAGAATCAATTTGAGCATTTTGCAATTCAATTCTAGCTCGAATCAAATTGAAAAATACAATTTGTGCACATCTCTAATCCCCCCTTCTTGCCACCTCTCATTATCTGCAAAAGTGCTCTCCAGTACCTCCCACTTTCAGAACAGACACTTTCTCTTTCCCTTTACTTACTTATCATGCAGGAGTGGCAGTCTGAGCAGCAGCAGCAGTGCATGAAGAGAACAGAGAAAAGTCTCTTCCTTTCTTCCTCCCTCTCTTTCCATTGCCCTTATGCAGTGGGGAGCCCTTACAACAGCTTGAAAACCCATGGGAGAGGTACTTCTCTGAGGGATATGGCAATTATGGTACCTCTCTTATGGTCCATTAATTTTGCACTCCGCAATGTTGCTATCAAGTGTACAGTGTAGAAGGAGAGAGAAGACAAACTTCCTCTCCTCTCTCCATGCACCACTGATATTTCCACCACCAACACTTGAGAGGTAAGTAAAGAGAAATAGGGGGAGGGTATTTTGGGAACTGGCAGGAAGGACTTTTGCAGATGGGAAGGGATGATGACAACAAAGAGAATGTGAATTGAGGAATTTTTATCTGAGCTACAGAAGAAGGTGGGGGCTTTTAAAGTTCATGTCTCATTTGAGCTTTATGAGCTTCCAAAGTTCATCTCTGAGCCAAGCTTGGAGAACTTCAGTTGCAACTTTAGTGCTAAAAGTTACAGACAGAGTATAGAACCACTGCAACTGAAAGAGAATTAGCCAGAATTATAAACAGGCTGGATAAATAAAAAGGTATTCACTTTTTGCCAGCATAATAGAAGAATTAGCAGCAGGAAAGATTGAGAAGACTCAGTCAATGGGGGGGGGGGACCTGAATAAGATTCTCAGAGGATAGTCTTCAAGCAAATTCATGTGGGCATAGGTAGTCCTTTTGATAATGCTCATGAATTGGAATTGGCTTCTGAGACACACCCATTGACAGTAGGTATGCAGTGAACTATATATTCAGAGGATGTGACCAGTTAACCTTTTCTACCATTATTCCCTCTTGTTTCTCCATCTCTATGGAGATACATTATAGGGTCTGAAGAGATAAGAGCATTCACTTAGTTTTCTTTGGGATCTATTGGCATAGCAACATATGAAAGGATATTGTGCCAAACACACAATCAATGCACCTATTATTTGAGAGGACTGCAGGTCTATTAAAAGCAGTGAGATGTAGTTCTTAAATTAAAACATTCTGTAGACATTCTAATTCATTTAATTTCCTCCAAACTCATGCATTTAAAAAAACCAACAAAACCCACCACAGCAGTCTGTTTTGGTCACGAGATACTCATACAGTGCTAAAGAAATGATATTTAACAATAGGCTTGGATTATCTGCAATCTAATACTTTTTCACAGTCTTCAGAGGATCCAGACTTCACAGCCCTTTAAAGGAATCTTTTGTGTTTTGCTCTTTTGCTAATAAAAAACCCGTTCCCCTCCTACAGCCAATTCAGTTAGCAGCAACAACAAGAACACACAGCTTTGTGCTAAGATTTGGGGAAGACTTATCAGTCCAACAAAAGGTGTCCAAGGGGCTAGAAATTACATTTCAAGTCCATACCACTGCAAGGGATCAATTTTCACTAATAAACCTGGGCATTTTGTTAGGCTTGGAGGAGAGATAAGAGAATGCCTAGTGTTTCAGGTCTTTAGAGGTAGTGCCAAATTAAAACTCTGAAGGGCTGGATAAGCTCCATATTTGCAGTTCCCAAAGTCCACTGGGGCAGAGTGTCCAGTTTTAAGTCCAAAGCCCTTAAACCTCTTTGTGTCTCCCCAGCTGTTTTGCAGGGACTGCTTGAAAGACTTAAAAGTCCTAGTTTACAAAAGGGATTTCAAAGCCAAACTAGATCTGAGCAAAGCCTCCCTTAGTGTATCTAGGCATTCAAGCAACCTGAGATTCCAAAGGAGTTGGGCAAACTGCAGGAGATTTCTTGGAAAGGCATCACACTGAGTAATAGTGGAATGTAATTTAGCATGTATAGTGTTCCAAAGCTTTCTACCTCCTTTCTGAGATCAGTTACTCTAATTCTCAAATAATGAAAAAGCTTCTTTATTTAGATGTCAGCAGGATCAGGGGAATTCCTAAAGAGGTTGTTATGGCCTCTATCCATCTTCTGTGGGCAGTCTTGCAGTTGTTACAACACATATGGGTGAAAAAGATATCTTTATTACACATTTCTCTAAATTATGCTTTGACAGGTGACAAAATCATTCTGGATTTTCGTGTGTCTCCTAGCAGTGCCATTATCTTCTATATTTCCTCTATCATACAAAAATAAAATGTTTCAAAAGTTTTATAAGTTTGTCTACACAGGCTTATGACTGAAAAAGACAATTAGCAGTGTGGCTGTGAATGAAATACAAGGATTCCTTATTTGGGGAACTAGCTATCCATGAATCACTGGTAATGCTGTCCTTGTAGATGCAACAATTTTTGCCAGTTTCCCCTTCTCTCTGTTGTCCCTTGAAATTATTTCCCTGAGAGCTGGAGAACCCCCAAGGACATAAAATCAGTGGCAACAGAGGGAAGGGGAGACATGTAGGAATTGTTGTACACCCGAAACTTTCCAACAAAAGGCCAGTGTTTGTCTGGATGTGCCACATTGTTAATAGAGACCCAACATATTTTGAGAAATGACTTCCTGAGGAGCACTGGCTGACATCCAGATTAGTGTGTGCTAGTGCAACTATGCTGCATTTGAGGTTGCAAACCATTTGGGGAACTTTTGTTGAAAAGTGATATATAAATATTCATGGTTGTCATAGCTTACCGCAATGCCATTGAACATGCTTACTCCCCCTTCAGACCAACAGTGCCTAAGCGCATTTGTTGAGTGAGGGGTTAACTGACAGCAGGGAGGTAGGACTTCCTACTCACTGTTGCCCTCATAAGTGCGAGCGCCCGCAGCGCTCATAATAGGGATGTGCGTTTCGTTTCGGAAACAAAATGTTTTGTGCCCAAAACAGTCCATTTTGGCTGTTTTGTAACTGAAACAAAACACCCAATGCTCAAAACAGAACATTTTGTAGCCAAAACAAAACATCCCTGTTTCGGATACAAAACGTTTTGTTGTTTCGGCTGTTTCGGAACTCCATTTTGCAATCGCGAAAAGTCTTTCTCCGTCAGTCTCCATTTTGAGTTTTGACATCTGTTTGAATTTCCAGTCCTTCCAGCCTGCAGACTGGCCAGCGAAAGCATGGGCTGATCTGCTGGCAATTGGCTCCTTATTCCTTTTAAGGAAATTTAAGAGTAAAATTTACCCTAATTGGCCAATGGGGCAGTGTGCATTTATCCTTATTGGCCAGTGGGGCAGTGCATGGGGCAGTGTGCATTTCATTGTTGTTGTTTCACACTGTTGTTGAATTTCTGTTGTTGAATTTCACACTGTTGTTGAATTTCAGTTGCATTTCTGGGGGGTGGGATGTGCATGTGCATGACCTAGCGAACCAGGTTAGGGTTTCAAAAGCCACCAAATGGCACGGCAGGGAAGTAACTTGCCTAGGGAGCAAGGGGTTGCTGGTTCGAATCCTCACTGGTATGTGTCCCAGACTATATTGGGCAGCAGCAATATAGGAAGATGCGGAAAGGCATCATCTCATACTGCGCGGGAGGAGGCAATGGTAAACCCCTCCTGTATTCTACCAAAGAAAACCACATGGCTCTGTGGTTGCTAGGAGTCGACACTGACTCGACTGCACACATTACCTTTAGTGCAGGAAGGTTGTGCAGGAAGGTTGTGCAGCAGAGTGGATCCTCAAAGTGGTAATACCACTTGTGATCTCAGTCCCATTTCACAAGTGTGGTTGTTGCTTATGCAACAAAAATAGCTGAGAGCTTTGCATTGTTTCCTGTAACATATATGGGCTGAAGAAGTGGTTTCACAGCAGGAGGTATGCCACAGGTGAGGTCGCAGAATTGCCCAGCTCATAACTTTTGAAGAGGGCTTTAGTGTTCAGCATTTCTAATTACACAGAAACAGACACAAGCATAGACATGCCTACCTTCCTATAGCCACCCTTAAGTAATTGTAGGGAAATATCACTGTCCTAAACATAATGACAAATGATGTCATTTCTCCCCTCTAGCTTGGCAGGCCATGGCAATTGTGGCAGCCTCTGTAGCTTACCTTTCAGGAAATTCTTCCTCTAGTTCTCCTGCAGGAGCCATAAGAATTCAGAGAAGTGATTAAACAAGACGTCTCCTGCTGGTTAAGGCTCCTCTGTGATCTGTTTGAGAATGCATTCCATTCTATTTTTATTTCTTAGGCAATTACATGGCAATAAGTTAAACCTGCGAAATGCAGTAATGTGAAAATAAAGAAATATCGCATTCTTGCTGAAATGGAATGAGCTGAAACTCAATGGCTGTTATGGTTTCCAGCCCCACCAAAGCCCTTTGCCCTCTGTGCCAGCAGTAGCAAATGATTCATTATATTTAATATGAGAGAACTGACACACGTCCTTTCAAGTGGATTACAAGGATCTACATTAGGACAGCCACAGTGCACAATGATTAAGATGTAATAAAGATGGCTCATAGTTGCAGAGAAGCAGCAAGGGATGCTTATTTTATTTCTACAGTGGTTTCAAATTCTCTGGCTGATATATAGCAATAGCAATAGCACTTACATTTATATACCGCTCTATAGCTGGAAGCTCTCTAAGCGGTTTACAATTATTTAGCATATTGCCCCCAACATTCTGGGTACTCATTTTACCGACCTCGGAAGGATGGAAGGCTGAGTCAACCTTGAGCCCCTGGTCAGGGTTGAACTTGCAACCTTCTGGTTACAGGGCGGCAGTTTTACCACTGCGCCACCAGGGGCTCATATGGCATAAAGCTCCATCAGCCTAGGAACAGAGCATTTCTGCAGTTGTGCAATAGCACTCTTGCGCAAGACTGAACAATTGCGCATGCAGTTACACAAGAGAGTGTCATTCGTCCCAGTGACCCACTATTGTATGTATGTATTTCTTTATTTCGGCCAAAGGCCAGCATAATCTCTATTGCACAGTTGTGTTAGTTTAATTGTTCCAACCTGCTCAAGAGTGCCCTTGAAGGACTGTGCCAACACCCCGTTCCTTGGCTGATGGAGCCTTGCACAGCATGTCAGCCACTGATATCCATACACAAATATTGTTGAAAGCCTTATAACTATAACTATCCCTGCTAATGGGGCAAAGAGTACTTTTTCACACAACACATAATCAATGTGTGGAATTCTCTGCCACCAGATGTGGTGACAACCAACAACCTGGAGGGCTTTAAGAGGGGTTTAGATAACTTCATGGAGGAAAGATCTATCATCGGCTACTAGTCGGAGGGCTACAGGCCACCTCCAGCCTCAAAGGCAGGATGCCTCTGAGTACCTCTGAGTACCAGTTGCTGGGGAGTAGGAACAGGAGAGAGGGCATGCCCTCAACTCCTGCTTGTGGCTTCCAGTGGCATCTGGGGGGCCACTGTGTGAAACAGGCTGCTGGACTAGATGGGCCTTGGGCCTGATCCAGCAAGGCTCTTCTTATGTTCTAAAGAGGCACCTTTTAAAATGGTAACTGTCCTAGATTTGGTAGGGGGAAAGACCCTATCCAACCCCAGCAGTGACCTTCCAGTGGCTGTTACTGATGTTTACCTTGTGTTTCTGTTTAGCTTGTGAACCCTTGGAAGGTCATCTTATTCCTACACACATGCACACCCGCCAGTGTAAGCTGCTTTGAGAATGTCTGTTGAAGAGTGGTATATACATATTCTTATTACTAATGATAGGCATCCACTGATGTGGCAAGGTTTTTTTGTTATGCAGGAAACAGGTTGCTGAAGAAGGAATAAAAGATCACTGAAAATTGCCCCTTTCCTGTTATAAAAGGGGAAGGGGTAATTTTCAGTGATCTTTCACTCCTGCTGCAGCCTGTGCCTCCTGAAACTATCTCTCTGAGGGCCCTCCAGCCCTCTAGGACATAGTTTTGGGAAGCACAGGTAGCTGTAGAGGAAAAGGAGAGATTGCTGAAAATTTCCCCTCTCTGCTTGCCCAGTGGAAAACCATAGTGCATTGACAGAGGCTAGACTGGATGCTGGCTATTAATTAATTAATTAATTAATTAATAGCTTCCGTACCTCCCTTCCTTTTCTGGCAGTTCTATTTTGGTCTCTCCCCCCCCCCCCCCGGTCTATTTTACCAGGTGGTAGAAAACCCTAAACATCACCTGTGGTAATGTTTTGGAACCAAGAAAACTGTTTCAGAATGTGCTGGAACTATAAAAAAGGCAATGCTTGCTATTCCTTTTCTATGACTGAACCACATAATCGTTTATGCAAATTTCATTCAATTTTGCTTCAACAGTGCTTATTTCCCTGGGAATCATATTAATGCATTGCCATGAAAATACATAACAATATGTGGCATTTTTCATCTTCTATTGTTGGCAGACAATTTCAGAGAAAGATTAAGTAGGGAAAGCATTGCTTCCCCCCTTTTTCTTTTCTTTTCAAAACATTTATTTATGCGCTGACTGACATACAGACTGATGTTGTATAAGCCCCCCCCCCAAAAAAAAATTCTGCTTGCACAATGGGAGAGCTGCTTTTTCTTTAAAAATGATCTCACCTTCCCTCTTCAACCAATTGCGTCTCTTCAACCACTTGCGTCTCCCTGAAGGTTGTGCACTTACACAATGCTTATTAGCCACATGCCTCTGCCTTACACACCTCTCTCTTGGATCAGTGGGTCCCTGTGCAATGTGCAAGTCAGAATGCTCCAGTACTTCATGTTGCAAATTCTTACTGTCATGTACAGAATTAGTAATCAACATGGAATCAGAATTCACTTATGATATGAATTAGCAGGATCATCACATGTGAAAGCAAATTTTTTCCTAGCTTGAAACTTCTAGCATTTCAAATGAAATCTCTCTGAGATTGTGTTCAGTGTCTGGTGTAATATGCCATCTGGATCAGGGCCATGCTACTTCAGCCCTTCTGCACATGCTGGACTATAACTCCCATATCCATGACTATTGGTCACTCTTTCTGGGGATGATGGGAGCTGTAGTCCAAAAGCACCTGGAGGTTTGAAGTTGTGCAGCCCTGATATAGCTATGACTGCAAATTATCCATATGTTTCCTAATGATTGTTTGGTTTTTCATTCTCCCCACCACCACCACTTCTGCATTTCATTCTTGTATGGATGCTGGTTCACCAGCCTTCCCCCCTCATCTGTGTGCAGCACCTAGGGAATCCAGTTTATTTTATTTTATTTTATTGATTGATTCATATACCACCCTTCCAAAAATGGCTCAGGGCATTTTACATCAAAACAAAAACAATTAAAATTAATTAACAATTAATTGATCCTTTGTATTTGCTTGGTTACAGAATTTGGCAAAGATAAGCAAAGCGGCTAATGGGTAGATGTGGGGGGGGGGAGATCTGCACTCCTCTCTACTTTTCGTAGCAGTCTATGGAAGAAGAAAATGATGAAAAATTCAATTTGTAAACTATGGAACTCGGTTCGGCTCTTGGCATGCAAACAAGGATATGAGGTAGGTTGGACTGACAATGTGATTGATAGTGAACTTCATTTATCTACCCAGTCAAAGTCCAGTGCTCTAACCACTACGCCACATTGGCTGCCAATGCATATGGGTAACATATGAAAGAGAATGCAGATTAAAAGACTGCCTTTTTCCTGCTTTCTACCAACTCTTCCTCAGGGATTGCACATTAACATGATGATAAATGTGCACTCCATTGGTTTCCAAATGTGCTAATGTGTCAAAATATGTTTTCCCTGCACATTTCCAGATTAGCATCTTATTTACATATTGGCAAATGAAAGTGATCTGGTGAAAGACTCGAAAATACACTAAGGCTTTTTTTAAAAAACCCAACATAATCTTTTCAAAGACCTAGAAATTTACTTGTAATGGCTGGTAAAATGCCACCTGTTACCTGCCAAAAGAGCAGAGTAAAATGTCTGGGAGTGTTATTTAAGCTGTAAAACTCGCAAGAATGTGTGCAAGCTTTCTGGCAGCGGCCCTGTGTATGGCTTGGCAGGACACCTGAACTTCTGAAGCTAGTATTATGAAGCCAGTCATGGAGTTCTGTCAAAGCTGTTAGGAAGTTGGCCATTATGGAAGACTTATCTGATTTGCCTCTGGTGCATAATTGTGGGGTGTCAGGTGCTGCAGGGCTTGAAGGAGGATGGAGCCTTCTGGATTAGTCACTGATTCTCGGCAAGCATCATTCCTGGCTGGTGGATGGACCTGCAAGCAATTCAGCTCAAGATATTACAGCTGCTGCTATTACTACTATGAATATTTATACACCGCTTGCCAACAAAAGTTCTCAAAGCGGTTACAAAGGGAAGGAAGGAAGGAAGGAAGGAAGGAAGGAAGGAAGGAAGGAAGGAAGGAAGGAAGGAAGATTGCCGCCTATCCACAAAAGGCTCACAATCTAAAAACAAAACATAAGGTAGACACCAGTAACAGTCATCGAAGGGATTCTGTGCTCTCCCCCTGCTAAATATAAGAGAATCGCCACATAGGAAGCTGCCTTATACCATTGGTCCATCTAGTTCCATTTTTTCTACATTGACTGGCAGCAGCTCTCTAAGGTTTCAGGGTCTTTCCCCAGCTCTACCTGGAGATCACAGAGATTGGACCTGGGACCTTCTGTGATCACTGTAGATACTCTGGCCTCTTTGCTCAGTTAGCAGGTCTTCATTTATCTGCAGCTCTGCACCATAAGTTAGGAAGTTGGCCAGTGAGTTTATTAATGGTTACTTACCATGATAGCTACTGTAAATGGAACTTCCATATTCAGAGGCATGAAACCTCTGAATAGTAGTTGCTGGGGATGTAAACAATGGGGAAGTTCCGTTGCCTTCATTCCATACATACGAGCTTCCCAGAGGCTCTGACAGGCCACTCTTAAAAATGGAATCTTGAACTAGATGGAGATGAGGCCATAGCTGCATGGTAGAGCATCCGCTTTGCATGTAGAAAGTCCCAGGTTCAATCCCTGGCATCTCCAGGAAGGGCTGAGGAAGACACCTGCCTGAGACCTTGGAGAGCCACTGCCAGAGTAGACAATACTGTGCTAGATGGATCAAGGGTCTGACTCACTGTAAGGCAACTTCCTATGTCCAATGGGCCTTAATCTAATCGAGCAAGCCGGTTTTTATATGCTCATATTTTCAGACCCCATTTTCTTGTGGGAGAGGTCATAAACATATTAGAGGTTTAGATCCTGAATGGCAGTGAAGAGAAGTGTGACTTATGCCCATAGACCTATTACCTATTTGTGTGCTATGTTATACATGTGAACTGGTGTCTATATATACATAATACACCTTTTCAGGGGAATGACTATACATGTATTCTATACAAAGTCAATATGGGGGACTAGAACACTTGAAAAAGTAGAGTACAGATCATGTACTACTGTACACGTGTAGCATGCAATATGTAAATAACTGTATATGTGTGCAGATCACGATATGCAGCTTGTACATATGTTGAATGTAATAATGTGAATAGAACTAATATACTCCTTTCCAGGGCACAAGCTTGTGTTTAGGGATAAGATCAGCTACTTTCCACCAGGAGCTAACCAGTGGGGAGGAGGAGAACTGAACAGACAAGGAAGATATTGAGCTTTTCTCTTTGAACACGGCAACCAGAAGAACTGATTTGGAATCAGCAGGAGAAGAAACAACCCCCCAGACTATAAAGGGCTGCAGGGCGGAGGGAGCATATTACTGACAGATGAGGGAAGGAGTTGCAGTTCTGAATTATGTTAGTGCCCCTTCTTGAGTGTAAACATAGATAGGCTGTTGCAATATAGGCTTGCTGCAGGGTGGTCTGAGGTCATTTCCCTTTGGTGACACAGGCAACTTGGGTGACCTTTGACAAGTCAGGAAGTTAACCACCTGTCAAAACATGGATGCTGTTTCCCTCCTCCACAGGGCTGTTGTAAGCAGAACCCAATAGTCATTATGAGATTATCAGCCCAACCATGGCCGTGGGAACTATATAAGATACCTTGAGCAGTCTAGCAAGTCCTGTTTGGATATAATAAATGTTAGCACTGGGGTCTTCATGCAAATATCTCTTCATATCTCTTCTTTCCACTAACTGCTCTAGAGGAGATGTTAATCATATGCTGCAAAGAGCCCTTTCCATTTTTAATTAATGAAGCGGAGTCTCTGTCGTCTTCTGTTCCTTTCCCAGTTATATTTATGTGACTCCTTTGACTCACAAAATGACTTGTGCACAGCCAGACCCAGAAGGAACTCAAAGAAATTCTAATTTGGCTCCATTTTGACCATGTAACCCCGCTGGGTTCGTGTATAACAGAGAGGACTTTGATCTTCCTGTAATAACAAGCAATTGTAGGTCCTCTGCGCCGCCATATCGGAAGATCTCAGGTTCACATTGCTGAACGTAACACTCACCACCCCTTCTCCTTCAGATCTGCCAGCAATAGTCCAAAATTGCATAAGAAGCATTCCTGAGAAATAATGCTACTAGATGGTGTGACAGTTCAAGAAAATGAAAAAGATTAGAAAGCCAACAGAAATGAAATTTGATAAAACTGTCATTGAGCAAACAGGAGCCATGCTGGCTTCTTTAAAATGTCCCAAGGGAAAACGGAAGGCGCTTTCCCAAGATGATGCCTTCAAGAGTGCCATTTTAGATTTGAGTAAACAGATGGTGATTTCAGTGCAGTCAGGGCAGGATTCATCAGCAAATTTTAAAGGGCTGCTTTTAAATATAGTCAAGATTAATCTATTTTTTTCAACCCAGTGGCTGACATTCAGATTAACACAGTGCTCATGCTGCTAATGCTTTGCTGCTTCTTGGGGGAGGGGTGATTTTTGATGATCTTTCCTTCATTCTAAAGCCCACTACACCTCCCAAAAATATGTCCCTGTGAGTGAAGGGGAGATCAAAGAAGGGGAGATCAAAGGAAATTGCCCCTCCTCCCATCACCAATGCAGCATTAAAGCACCAGTGCTGCACACATCTGGTAGGCTAGCTCACACGGTCCTTAATAAGGTAGGACAAACATCCTACCCAGGTTTGGGAGCTGTGGACACTCCTGTTTTGTGATTGTGATGGTGTGCAAAGTAGGGGGGTATGGAGAAGTGAACATGAAGAGAATCCCACTGCAGGTCCATATGCTTCAGCATCCTGCTTTCTACAGTGACCAATCAGATGCCTCTGGGAAGTGCAGAAGCAGACTGGAAGGCAACAATCCTCTTCCACTCTTGCTCCCCAGCGACTGATATCCAGTGGCATATTGACTAAACCTGGAAGTTCCATGTAGGCTAGCTATCCTGACTAATCATCCCTGATAAACATATCTTCCATGAATCTAGGAACATAGGAACAAAGGAAGCTGACATAAGCCGAGTTGGACCATCCGTTTATCTAGCCCAGTATTTTCTTCGCAGACTGGCAGTGGCTTCTCCAAAGTTGCAGACAGGAATCTCTCTCAGCCCTATCTTGGAGAAGCCAGGGAGGGAACTTGAAACCTTCTGCTCTTCCCAGAGCAGCTCCATCCCCTGAGGGGAAGATCTTCCAGTGCTCACACATCAAGTCTCCCATTCATAGGCAACCAGGGCTGACCTTGCTTAGCCAAGGGGACAAGTCGTACTTGCTATCACAAGACCAGCTCTCCTCTTTCTAGCTAGAACAGGATGTAAAGCTCAATTCCCTTTGAGTTGCTACGGTTGAATTTTCAAGTGCACTCAGGGTGTGAGGGATGAGTGGGGAGGCAAAAATTAGTCCCATGGATAAGGAATATTATGTTTTGTACCACTTTAATTGTTCCATGGAAACTCAGGAGACTTGTACCCAAATGCAGCAAAATAAGAATTTCCACTTCAGCAACTTGTTTAACCAGAGGGAATTCTTGCCTGCTGCACAACTGAACTTATTCTTGCTCAGAAAAGAGAAATCATTGATCATTCCACACAAAAATGAAGGCATTGTTCTTTCATCTGTCTGATGGGCTGTGAGTTATGCAGCCCTTTCTGATTATCGGTGCTAAAAAGAATTTAGCCAGAGACAGGAGTAGTATGATTGTTTAATGTTTGTGTTTTAGAGTAGAATCTAGAGGCCTTTATGATGATTGAGTCTCCAAGAGCCAGACATTGTACAAACATTTATGGAAATCCAAAATGGCATGTAGAATTGAGAGAGAGGAGGATTTCAGAAAAATGCACACACACAAGATATAGAGTCGAGGCATGAAACATTTTTATAGCTCTCCAAGGTTTAACAGTTTCTCAAACTGTGATCACTTAAACTTGTTTTCATTTTGCTGTTCTTATTCTTATTTATGTATATCCCACCTTTCTACATGCTTTTCAAGGCAGCTTACAATGACAAAATCTATACAAGACCATGCAAATACAAAAAAGATATAAAAGAATGATAAATAACTCTTTAAAACAGGCAAGTATTAAAACAAACTAAAACAGCAGCATAAAGACATAATGATTGTTCACATGACCATCAGAGCTGGGGAGGGATGGCTGGGGTGGGGGGAGGCAGGAGCCTATCTGCATTCCCCCACACAATCCAGGGCCTAAACTGGGCTTTGCTGCCCATATGCCCACATGAGTGGCTCAATGATCCAGAGGTAGAAGGAAGGAAGCCCAGCCTCAAGGAATCCCACAATGCACCACATAAGCCGCATCATTATTTGGGGAAATTCCTGCTGCCCGGTTGCTCCTTCCCCTGGCTGTATGGTACAGATGGCTACTGGCAGCCCAAAACGAGCAGCCAGTAGCCCAAGCACCCACACGACCTGGGCATGAGGTAGAAGGTGCATGAACTCTTGGCACTGCACACAACCAGCCTTACCTGGGGTAGCCCTGTGCTACCCCTGTAGGGGCTGGTCATGTGAATGACCTCATAGATTTACAAAATCATAGCAGTGGTAATTTTGATCTCAATTAAAACAGAAGTCTACAAGAATTGATTGGAATAGAACTGGCCAACATCGTGAAGTATGCAGCATTCCTGCTGCACAAGGAATTGCAGGTGCTACTGAAATGTTCTACGGGTGCTCATGTGGTGTGTGTGTGTGTGTGTGTGTGTGTGTGTGTGAATTTCACTGATCTCCCCTTTTCCTGGAAGTGCCCTGTGCAACACAAAAATCTGTCCCTGAGGGTCACATCCCTTAAGGACATATTTTTGTGTTGTACACTGAACTTCAGGAGGAATGGGAGATTGGTGAAATTCACCCCTACTCACCAATCCCTGCTGTTGAGTAACTGGACTGCTGCAGAAGCATGTGCACATCTCACGTTGTGCCCATGCTACATTGGTCAGAATGTAAGCCACTGTCTTCACTGCTCACCCAAAAGGAGGCAGTGACCAGGCTACGTGTACCTCTCTAGGGAAGATGTTCCAAAGCTTACATAAGACAGATCATGCCAAAGGGCCAACTAGTCCAGCATCCAGTCTCCCACAGTGGCCAGGAGAATGCTTCTGGGAAACCCATCACCAGGCCAAGGAAGCAATTAGCCCTCTCCTGCTATTGCTTCCTAGCAACCTGAAGACTACACATAGATACCCTGACTAATAATCACTGGTATTTTTGTCCCCCATGCATTTGCCTAATCCTCTTTTATAGCTTTTTAGGCTTGCATGTTGCAACTCATCTCAAAAGTAGTTGGGTTTTTTACCTTGGCCCTAGTTTTGGGCTCCCCCAAGTGTCCAATTGGTCACTGTGGAAAACAGGAAACTGGACTAGATGGACCTTTGGTTTGCTCTAGCAGGGATCTTCTATGTTCCCAATGCATGGAGGGGTGGAGCAGGATCAGGAGCAACGTGCACATGATTTGGCTTCAGGGGCGTAACTATAATAGGGCAAGGGGAGACAGTTGTCTGGGGCCCCATTGCCTTGGGGGCCCCACCAGAGGCAAGTCACATGACTGACTCCCCCAACCGCGCACCCACCCGGACTTCCTTCAGTTGTATTCATTCTCCAAAATGGATGTGAGTGTTAAGACCTGGAGCTACCAGAACAGCAGGTCTTTCTCTAGTACCATTAAATGACTTGCTTGTCCACAATTTACAAAACGTTTTAAAAAATAATTTAGGATTATATTATATTATATTATATTATTTATTTATATGCTTTTTGTTACCACTATTCAGCCTCATTTAAGATTTCCTTACTTCATGAGCCGAGCTTCAGTGAGCGGGGTGGCATTTTAAAATCTTGTCTCTGGGCCCACTCCAACCTTGCTATGCCCCTGTTTGGCTTTGACCCATTGAAACTAAATGGGTTGTTTGAAGTGTCAATACAATGTGCAGAAGTTGTGAAAAAGGCCACCAGTTCAATGCTTGGAATCATTAGGAAGAGGATTGAAAATAAAACTGCTAACTGGGCAAAGAGGCACCTTTTACCGTGGTGATTCTCTTTATTTAGCAGGGGGAGAGTAACTGGCCCTATCAACCCCCAGCACAGTACTTCCAGTGACTGTAGCTGGTGTCTATCTTATGTTTCGTTTTAGAATGTGAGCCCTTTGGGGACAGGGAGCCATCTTATTTATTTATTGTTTCTCTTTGTAAACCGCCCTGAGCTATTTTTGGAAGGGCGGTATAGAAATCGAAATAATAATAATAATAATAATAATAATAATAATAATAATAATAATAATATCACAATGCCCTTATGCAAATCTATGGTGTGACCACATTTGGAGTACTGTGTACAGTTCTGGTCACCATACCTCAAAAAGGACATTATAGAATTGGAGGAGGTACAGAAGAGAGCAACTGAGATGATCAGGGGCCTAGAGCACCTTCTTTGTGAGGTAAAGCTACAACACCTGGGGCCTTTTAGTTTAGAAAAAAGACGACCGAGGGGCAACATGATAGAGGTCTATAAAATTATGCATTGTATGGAGAGTGGAGAGACATAAATTTTTCTCCATCTCGCATAACACTAGAACACTAGGGTCATCCAATGAAACTGATTGCCAAGAAATTAGGACAGACAAAAGGAAGTACTTTTTCACACAACACATAATTAACCTATGGCATTGTCAGCCACAAGTTGTGGTGACACCCACTAGCCTGGATGACTTTAAGAAGGGTTTAGATAAATGCATGGAGTACAAGCCTATCAATGGCTACTAATTTGAGGGCTATAGGCCACCTCCAGCCTCAGAGGCAAGATGCCGCTGAATACCAGTTGTAGGGGAGCAACAGCAAGAGAGAGGGCATGCCCTCAGCAATTGCCTGTGGTCTTCTCAGAGGCATCTGGTGAACCAGACATGCCTCAGGCCCGATCCAGCAGGGCTGTTCTTATGTTCTTTTGAATCTTTGCACAGGCCTAGCAGCCCGGAATATATCCATGCTTTCAGAATGTAAGTTTCTGTAACTAGTAAGACTGTGACATATAAGAAAGTTTTGTATCATTTTCAAGTTCTCAGATACCTAGGCATTAAAGGCCCTAGACACAGGTGCTTCAGAAGGCTTCTGAAACAAAAACTGGTGACAGCTAAGCAAGAAAAGATGGAGGAGACTAAAAAGTGACATAATGAAAAAAGCATACATACAGAAATGCAATTTCCTGACATTATCATGCTGTTGGTGTAAAACAGCTTTCTGTGCTGTTTGCCTAAATACTGCTTTCTAAAATTATATTCTGGTATAATTGGATGGCATGAGTTTAAAAAAAACCCCAGACTACTGCACTGAAGTCAAGGCCTTCTCTTGCCTTTCAACATGCTGATGCGTAGCTACGCTTACAGCATTTATCTGTCTGCTGGCTAAAACGGGATTCTTTTGCTGAGAAATGATGCCTGGGATCCATTGTCAATAAAGAGTGGCCAAAATATAATGACAGCATCTAAATATTTTATGACTCTTCCAATGTACTATAAGCGATGGAACTCAGCAATGAGTGCTAAGAGTGAGCCGCTTACAAGATGAAGAATGTAATGAATGCTTTTCATAAACATGAATATTTAATCCATGTCATTAGCCATATTAGAATTGTTCTGCTTTGTGTGATGCCAGGTTATTTCTTCTTGGGGCTTGGTCCAATAAGGACAAGTTTTTTAAAAAACCCAAATGTAAAAAAACCCCAAACTACACAATGGCTGCCTTTGGACGTAATGTGGAACCGTGGGTCCAATGGACTCATGGTTCCATGCCCCGCCCTGCTGTCCCGTCCACATGCAGACGAAACAGGGAACTCCTTCTCTGCAGTCTCACTGACTGCAGAGAGGAGAGGGAACTGGCTGTGCGGGTTTCCTTCTTTCATGAAGCACAGCCCACATATCCAATAGCAGCCGGAGTGAGGAAGGAGCTTCCTCCCCAAACTCTGGTTGGGGAACAGGCAAAATGTGGTTCCAGCATTCAGACATAATGTCATGGAACTGAAGATCTAGGTTTGTATCTCAGTAAATTGAAGGAACTATTCTCTGTCTGGGGAGGGAAACCACAGGTCCATTTTGGGCTGAAACTGCGGTTGCCTACATTCAGACATGCAGTTTCTGTAAGCAGAAGTGAAGGGGCCTTTTGCTATATTCACACATATAATATTTTGTATTATGTGTGAATGTGGCCAGTGTGAGTTTCTCATCAGCAACATGACAGTACTGTGTAAGTACTTAGAAAGGAAAGTATTTGAAGGTGTTTGAAATTCCCACACTGTCTGACCTTCACATATTTATTTAGAATATTTGTATCCCACCTTAGTCACTTTTAAAGGGACTATCAAGGTGGCAAAAATAGCCTAAAAACAATTCAACCATTAATATGATAGTAAAATAATGAGAGAGGCAATGATTAAAACAGAGAGCCAACACACTAAAAACACAGGGATCATCACATTGTTTTTTTTAAAAGCCCATCAGAAAAGAAATGCTTTTACCACCTATTTGAAATTGAGCTATGATAGGACCAATCAGGCCTGGGGGGAGGGTATTCTATGTTGTGGGTGCCACTAAAGAAAAGGCCCTGCCCTGTATCCCATCTACTAAATGTCCAGACAGGACATTGAGCAGAGTCCCTGATAATGAACACATTGCTAGGCTCATCCTTGAACACATAATCCCTGATCATAGCTAAGATATTGCTTCTATCAGGATCCAAGGTAAAACTGACTCTCATAGAAGCCCTATTCAGAATTATGTTGTAGATACGTACAGGTATCTGTACAAGTGTACATGTTTTTGTGTGAATGACTGTACATACACCCATTTTAAAAATGAGCCTGGGTTCAGACCCCAACAAATGCAGAGGTCAGATAGGAAGTGTCCTACTGTATGTGCATTGAATATAATGTGTGAGCACCTGTATATGCATACAGATCTGTATGTACATACACGGTACACAGATTATATGTGCAAAACATAGATGTGAATAGGACTAGAATAATGAAAGTGTAGAGTTGAAAGGGAGCTGGAAGTCTTCTAGTCCAACCACCTACTCTGTTTAGGGATGTGCACGGAACCAGTTCCAAACAGATTCGAAGAACTGGCGGTTCTGCCGGTTTGACGGTGGGGGGTGTCTAGCTTTAAGAGCGGGGGAGGGTGCACTTACCCCTTGCACCCCTTTCCCCCCACCAGTGTCCATTTTTAAAAAAGCCCACTGGGGTGGCAGCGTATCTCCCCCCATTGCCCCCGTTGTCCAGATATGACCGGAAGTCCCCAATGCACCTGCATGCACCGGCACAGAGCCATTTTGGAAGGACAGTATATAAATCAAATAAATAAATAAATAAATAATAAATAAATAAATGTTGCGCAGGCCCCCACACATGTACCGGCATACACTGCCACCCCGATGCGCTTTCTAAAAAATGGACACCGGCAGGGGAAAAGTGGCGGGCAAGGTAAGTTCACCCTCCCCTGCTCTTAAAGCAGCACCCCTGCCACCTTTGAGCCTCCCCACTGCGGTTCTGTGCACATCCCTAGCTCTGTTCAGGAATCTGCAACAGCATCCCTTCTTTGAGGATGGCAAGGCTCTCAGAAGGAGATGAAAAATGGGCAGAACCTGGGACCTAGATAACTTAAGTATTATCTCCAGGGGCGTAACTATAATGGGGCAAGGGGAGACAGTTGTCTGGGGGCTCACTGCCTTGGGGGGCCCCCCCAGAGGCAAGTCACATGACTAACTCCCCCAGCCATGCACTCGCCTGGGCTTCCTTCAGTTGTATTCATCCTCCGAAACTGATGTGAGTGTTAAGACCTGGAGCTACCAGAACAGCATGTCTTTCTCTAGTACCATTAAATGACTTGCATCGTCCACAATTTACAAAACCTTTTTAAAAATAACTTAGAGTGATGTTCTATTGTGGCACATAGGAGAGAGAGAGAGAGAGAAAGAATTTTTTTACTATACTTTTTGTTACCACTATGCAGCCTCATTTAAGATTCCTTTAATTCATGAGCTGAGCATCAGTGGGGGGGGGGCAATTTTAAAATCTTGTCTCTGGGCCCACTACAACCTTGCTACGCCCCTGACTATCTCTTTCCTTGGGAACCTGTGTAAGTGCTTCATTCAGTAGCCAAGGCCTTATAGATTATTCCTCTGCTGTCTGAACTGCAGTGGGAAGAAGGCCTTTTTGACTGCAGCACTTAGGTTCTGTAAAGATGTCCAGAAGGTGTCTACCTCTCTGCTGCCCTTTGGGCAAGCAGCTAAAAGATAGCTTTTAATGAGAATCTTTGGGCTGACAATTTTTTTTTTGCTGAGAGGTTTGGGGAAAGGATCTGGAGCTCTCCATTTCCATGTACATCAAATTTGATAGTTACTTTACTAACAATATAATAACAGCAATAATTATAATATTACAAGAAGATCTAGGCAGAGCTTTCATCTGGCTAGGAGTTTCACTGTCTGTTGGAATATTAACTGATATGTGTTGAGCAACGGCTGTGCTGAGTTTCAGTGGTTGTGATTTGTGAGTTTAATTATTGCAGGGACATGTCAGCTCCGAGCTACACAGGCAGCTAGACATATGGAGGCTAAACGTACATATCCTGGGAAGACTGAGTACATATCCTGGGAGGACATATCTCTGGGAGTACCAGAGCAGATCCTACCAGAGGGCCTTGGTAAAATTTAGGAAGCAAAGCTGAGTAAACATAAGACAGATGGGCAGTCTGGAGCAGGGGTTGACAAATGAGGTTCATTGTGGATAGGAACATAGGAAGCTGCCATATACTGAGTCAGACCATTGTTCTATCTAGCTTAGTATTGTCTTCACAAACTGGCAGCAGCTTCTCCAAGATTGCAGGCAGGAATCTCTCTCAGCCCTATCTTTGAGAAGCCAGGTAGGGAACTTGGAACCTTCTGCTCTTCCCAGCACGGCTCCATCCCCTGAGGGGAATATCTGACAGTGCTCACACTTCTAGTCTCCCATTCATGTGCAACCAGGGCAGACCCTGCTTAGCTAAGGGGACAAGTCATGCTTGTCCATGCAAGTCATGGATGGGGATGATGGGAGTTGGAGTCCAACAATATCTGGAGACCCATGTTTGAGAACCCCTGTTTTAGAGTCAGAGCTGATCAACTGAAATAAAGAACAATATCATTAAGACAAGTAAGCAAACAAACATGGGTAGTAGAAGACTAAGAGAAAGCAAACAAGCATGGAAACCTGAGCAGGTTGTACAGGCAGAAAACAGGTTGACAGGCAGTTTGACAGAGAGAGACTAGGAAGCTCCAAAACAAAGCCAGAAGTTTGGCTTGTCCAGCAGTGTCCCCTCTAATAGGGACTCCCAGATTTTGACTACAACTACCATAATCCATAAGCAAAAGCCATTACAGCTAGGAATTCTGGGAATTGTAGTCAACAACATCTGGGAATCCTTGTTAGAGGGAACACTGTTGTCCAGGCAAAGGCCATGCCCAGCCTGGATACATTTAGAGTAATGGGTTGCCTGAGAAGTGGCACCATGATAGGAACTGTGAAGACATTATTGCTCCTTCTTTCCTCATTCTGCTACCTCAAGAGGGTGAGGAATACTAGTGTGTTGACCAAGAGGTTCCCAGTTGGAGCGCAAGCTGACTCTGGTATCTCAGAGATGAACTCCTCTGGTTAATCCCATTTACTGTGAGAGGCATTGGCTGTGTATTTAAGGACCCAGTGATCCACTCGTGGTGGGTGGCTGGGCATATTGGAAAGTCACACTTTGCAATAAAATAAAGCAATATCATAAACTGTTATTGACCACAAAGAAATGTTGTGTGGGAGAAATTTTGTTGACTTATTTGCTGACTACCCAAAGGTAATTTTTCATCTCCTTCTTCTAGATTAGCTCTAATCTTTTTCTTCTTCGGAGTACTTGCTTGGAGTATTTTAGCTATTTTGCTACCATGCTTTTTAGAACTCTTACAGCCAGTGAGTTTAGGAACACTATTAAACCCCATTTCTAGGAAAGCGGTCAATAGCAAAAGGCTCAGAAAGTCTTTTTAGTGTCCCTGGTTCAACCCAGTAATGTCTTTCAGACACATTTCAATGGCTCATGGAAAAACCTTATACCTTTTGCCAGATGGGTCTCTGTGGAAAAGAATAAAAGAATTGTTTTAATAAATCAAAGTTCAACTTCACTACCATCTCCAAAGTTCCCAAAATAGCTAGAGTGTGATTTCATCTTTCTCTCTCACCTTACCTAAAGCAAAGCAATTGCAGGAACCGGGTGTGGCAGTAGAATCTGGGGTGGAGCAGTCACATCTAACTCTGCTCACAATAGGTACAAGCTGTGTGTGTGTGTGTGTGTGTGAGATGCATTTAGTCGATCTGTGGTTCCTCAGGCTTATTGCAATGTTGTGACCTCTAACAACCATGCAAACATACTTTATGTTGATGGACTTAATTGAAGTGAGCTGGGGTCAGGAGGACAAAGCAAAAAAGAAAAAAATTCCAAATGGAATAGGTCATTAGCAAAAATCCAGATCAACTGAAATTCGTTTCGTCTAATAAGTGAGTGTGGCTTGTGCTGGCAATCTGCCCAAACATTAGAGGAGCATTGGGGAAACGGAACATCCCTTAGTAGGAAAATAAGCAGTCTTTTCCACATTTCATTTTCCCAATAAGCCCCCCTGCCACCTCCCAGTTAGGTGGTGTATGTACAGAAACTTCATACCTGGAAACAAACAGATCTACAATAAATATTCTTCCACGTTGATTTTTTTTAGTAGAAACCAGTAGCTTTTGTTAGTAGCTATGTTTTCCCAAAGCACTTAGAATGTGCAAATGAGTGCTCACCTTTTAAATATCCTGCTCATTGTCTCTTTGGACTGTAGCTTATGCTACAAAATGAGGTCGTTTTCACAACAAGAATCACGGGGGGGGGGAGGCTGGGAGGAGGGCAGGAGTCTACCAGCTTTCCTCCACATAATTAGAAACTCATGATTAGAAACATCATTAGAACCTCATGATTAGAACCATCATGCGCCTGCACAACCAATGCACGAGTGCTCTGGGAGCAGTGAGGGTGAGCGGGCTCCTCAGGCTGGGTCCTCTAGCATCCCACAATGCATTGTGCAAGACGTGCAGTGCATTGGGGGATTTCCCTGCTGCCAGATGCTCCTTCCACCTAGCTCTATGGAAGCTCAGGCGGCCATCATCCTGAGCTTCCACATGACCGGGCAGTGAAGGAGGAGGGGGGCTCACGTATCCTCCTCCCTAGCTTTCACCCCAGGCAGAAAACCCAGGCTACCCAGCGGAAGAGTGCTGGGATTGGGACCAATCCTGGCAGTTCTCACAACCAGCTCTACCTGGGTAGGGGTGTGTTAGCCCAAGTAGAGCTGGTCATGAGAATGACCACAATATCTGATAGTCTTTAAGGTGACACAAGACTCTTAGTTGTGTTACTTCAGCACAATTTTCCTTCTGGCTATTATTTCTTATTTTAGGGGCATGCACATACCTCTTGCCTGAGGGCTCTCCAGAGGCATCTGGTGGGCCACTGTGTGAAACAGGATGCTGGACTGGATGGGCCTTGTGCCTGATCCAGCAGGGCTGTTCTTATTCGTTCTTTCTGAAATAATCAGATGGATGATTCAACCCAGTTACCCATTGCACAGTGAACTGGATAAAATCATAGTGCCACATAGACGATCAGATTTGGTTAAATGATGATGTGACTGATGTTAACTGAAGGCAATGTAAATGAAGACATAACGATGTTGAGGGAGGGCAAGTGAAGGCAATATAAACAAGTGAAAGGTTGTACAACTAATGCTGGGGTAAATCTGCCCAAAAGGAAACGAGTTTTCCAGTATAGCAAAGGGTGGGGGGGGGGGAGTTTGCAAAGCATCTACAAGTATCTCCAACACAATTCTAGAAGAGAAATATTGTGTTATGAGAAATCTCATTGCTAAGAATATCAGCCTACAATTCCTGTACCCTTGATCTAATCTAACACCTTCAGGCTGGAGAGTGTGTCCTCTGGTTGCCAGGTAACTGAAGCCCGTCTTGTTCAAGTGTCCTGGTAAAGTGGCTTTCCATCTAGACCTCACTCACCATGACAACATCTCACAAAGTCTAAGCTCTAAAAAACTGTGATAGATGGCACTTCCTGGTACCACCTGCCCAGCTCTGGCCTTTAGAGGAACGCTGCCTGTGGCCTCAGTTTGCTAGAAGCTCAGCAGAGGATAGGAAGAGCCCATCTGCTTCCCATTCAGTGCTGCCCAGTGTGAGAGACCGTGTGTGTGTGTGCGCTGTTGGCTCCTTCTGCTGTCACCGGCGTGCTCCTTGACTCCCCTGTTGGATTGCTGCCTGCTGCCTCTGTGGAACTTCTGTGGGGAGTGTGTGAAGGACTGGGGCCAGGGTGAGTGACTCAGCAGTTCCTGGTACCACCAGCCCAGCTCTGGGCCTTTATAGGAACACTGCCTGTGGTGGTGGGCCCAGCACTGGTGGGGTCACCACCAAAGGGGCAACACCAAAGGAGGGTCACCCCTTTGGGGGAGCCACTTTGGGGGATAGTGAGGGTGAGGGATCAGGAGGCTTCGTGGGTGTGTAAAGGTGGGTGGGTATTTTAATTCAGCTTCTGTTTTAAATCCTGGGTGAGTTTAGTTTTAATTGCCTGGGGTCTGATGGGGAGACAGGGGTTGTATCCACTGATTATGGGGCAGCTATTTCAGTGGTGATGGGGAATAGAAGAAGTAATGTTGACAGGTCAGCAGGCCTTTGTAGGGGAAGGGAAATCAGAAACCCAATTGCTGTTTCCCCTTCTGGCTGTCCTGCCAGCTCTTTGACCTTGGAGAGCCGTGCCAACCACCCATAGGGCCTCACCTTGCTCCTCTGTAATGCCAAGGTCAGTCCAGAATAAACTTGAAATCATCCATGATCTGATTCTGGATAAAGGGGCCAACCTGGTATGTATCACAGATACCTGGATGGGGGAGGCTGGTGGCCCAGTCTGGTCTCAGCTTATCCCTCCAGGGTACTCTGTTGAACAGCAGGTGAGGGGACATGGGCAGGGCGGTGGAGTGGCTGTGGTCTGTAAGAATAACCTCTTCCTGACCAGGATTCCAGTTGAAGTGTCTGACCATATTGAATGTGTGTACTTATGTTTGGGGACCAGGGATAGATTAGGCCTTCTGTTGGTATACCAATCGCCCCACTTCCCAAGGGAGTCCCTAACTGAGATGATGGACTTGGTCTTGGGCTTGGCGTTGGAGTCTCCCAGGCTTGTGGTGGAGGTGGACTTCAATGTTCACTTTGGGGGCAATTTGTCCGAAGCAGCTCAAGAGTTCATAGCAGCCAGGACAACTATGAGCCTATCCCAAGTGGTCTCGAGACTGACACATATTGCTGGTCACACGCTTGATCTGGTCTTTCACTCTGAACAGGGTGGTGTTCTGTGGGTGGGGACTACTGTGATTTCCCATTGAGGGCAGGGAAGAGCCCCTCCCTCTTCCTGGTCCTTCAAGGCTTCTTCCCAGCAAGCTCCATTGGGCTTGTGTCACCAGACTGTGGGCAAGGTGTTGTCACATCTGCAGGGTGGCAGCCATTGGCCATGATCTTCAAGGGGGCATGCTGAGCATGATTGTGCCTTTTCGCAATAGTCTACCTGCCCTCAGCAGGGAAAGGGCATTTAAATCCTTTTAAATTCAAGCCCTTCTTCTGACAGTGATTGCACCTCCACCCTCATAAGAGTTCCAAAACAAAACTGTCTTGCACAAGCACAATTTCTGATGAGGGATAGGTGTGTGCACAGATCCAGCTGGCCCAGTTTGGTTCAGGTTCAGACTGGGCTCAAACCGGACCAGGTCAGTTTGGTCCAGCACCCCTTCGAACCCGGGGGCGGGGTGTTAACGAATTTTTTATTTTTATTTTTTAAATAAATGTAATTACCTTCTGCCCCTTCGTGGGGCTTCCTATAGGCCATGGCGGGTAGCGAACATTCCCCTGCCCCTGCTGGCCTCTAAAATCATTGCCACGGCCTGCCAGACTGTTATTTTTTGGCCCATTCAGGCCTCCATAAATCAGTGTGGTGGCCATTTTGGAGGCCGCCGTGCATGTGCAAATGGCCTCTGTGAGGCCTGGCGTGGCCCAGGAACTCGCAGAGACCATTTTCTCATGTGTGGTGGCCATTTTTTTAAAATATTATTTTTTAAAATTTTTTTTTTTAAAAATGGCCACCAGAAAAAAATAGTCATTGCACATACGTAAATGTTCTCTGAGAGGCCCTGGGCCATGTCAGGCCTCACAGAGGCCATTTGCACATGCGCAGCAGCCTCCAAAATGGCCACCGTGCTGATTTATGGAGGCGCAAAGGGGCCAAAAAATAACAGTCTGGCGGGCCGCAGCAGGGATTTTAGAGGCTGGAGGGGGGCAGAGGAACATTCGTGGACCCCCCATGGCCTATAGGAAGCCCCCTAAAGGGGCAGAAGGTAATTACATTTATTTTAATTTTAAAAAAATAAATTCATGAACCGGCCGGGGGTGGGTGGGTGGTACTGGTACAGACAGAACAGGTGTGTGTGTGTTTCAGTTCAACTCCAAACCTCCGAACCCCCAACCCGAGCCACCGAACCCTCAAGCCATTGGACCAGTTTGTGCATCCCTAATGGGGTGGGTGGGATCTTGGATTGCACTATTTTCCTGTTCCTCAGGAAAGGGAAGTGAACATGATGACTTCCGAGAAGGGGATATGTATGTGAGGGAGGGCAAGCATCCTGGGGTCTGGCCCACTGTGACCAAGGATGCGATGGCTCACCCTGGCAAAGTCGTCCATGGAGAACAAACCACACTCCTGCACCCATGGTGGCTTGCCACCAGGGGACTAGCACTCTCACGAGAGGGTCAGTCTACTGGGGAGGACCTTAGGCTTGACAGCCTTCGGTCTTCCATCGGACTATGTGCTCATGAGTTGAGCTAATGCAAAAAAGGGAGCACCACTTGCCTGGTCCCCCCTTCTCTCTCAATAATGATATAACTTTTGCACAGCAACCCCCTTCTCTTTAGCGAAGCCTTTCATGTATCCACCAGAGATTTTGATGCTCCATGTGTCCAGGCATAGCCAGGTGGGCAGATTGGGGAAATTCTAGGGCCGAAGAAAGATCTTTACTGTCATTTAGATTTCCTGGGTTTGGAATGGCATCATGCCGTATGCAGATCTGCCTCTGCAGGGAATCGCGGGAGAGAGGAGTCCTGTGATCCAGCAACCCCTGGAGAATGGGATTGCTGTTCCAGACAAAAATAAAGATTGACATGTTCAAATGGGCAGACGGGCTGGCAGAGGGCATGCTTTGACAGCTTTTTCACGGCAGTCGCCAAGACAGGGAGAGCTGTTGCCGGATACCCTTCCCTGTGGCTTGCTTGTATAGAACAACCAGAATGAGCAGCATCTGCCGTCTGGAGCACATGTGTGTCTTTATGGCCTGACACTCTTGTGAGAGAGAAGACCGCGGAAGAAGTGATGCCATCACACATTATTAGTGATTGTGCCCAACACTCCTGTCCCTACAGACGGTTCTTCTCATGAGTTGTGAAGAGTTCTCCCCATGGCCTTACACTCTCATGAGTGAGCGGTCTGCTCAGTAACAGCATCCACCATCCACCATCATCACATATGTCAAATTGCTCCTTTCACTGGAGGCCATGCTGATCCTTCTCTAGGGACTGCACACATTCCCCCAAGTGGAAGGGGCTGGGCCCCCCTTCCTCAACATCATTTTACAAAACACAGACCCGAGCCATTCAAGAATCCCTGGTTGGGGCTGCCTTTTAAACCTGACCCCGGGTATCGCTTCCCTGCCTCATATTGCTGTCCCAGCACTCTAATAGGGTTGCCCTGCTCATGTTACCACCTCGGGTGCATGGGCTTGTGAACATATATCTTTGTCGCTTCAGTTTCAGAAAGCAAAGCATGTAGTGCCCCATCCCATCTTGCCATCCCCTCTCATTTCTCTCCTGACTGCCAGGAGGGGGGAACAAGGGACAGAGTGGGAAGAGGGCATGCCCCTGTGTGACTTGGCCATTTGACAGGCTTGCAAGCTAGGGATGAGATGTGGCAGCATTCTGTTGCCTGGCAATTGCTTTGTTGGACCGGAGACGGGGGGTGCACGGCAAGTGCTCGGAGAGGCAGCGAGTGAGTAGCGCTGCAGGCATGGAGCGGGCGCGATCCCAAGTGGGTCTGTGCAGCTGTCTCTATGATTACGGTTTCAGAAACTTAACAAAAACGCAGCTATGGTGCCATCCACGTTCAGATATAACACTGTTGCCAAAACTCCTCAGGTGACAATGGCGAACCAGGTTAGGGTTTCAAAAGCCACCAAATGGCACGGCAGGGAAGTAACTTGCCTAGGAAACAAGGGGTTGCTGGTTTGAATCCTCACTGGTATGTGTCCCAGACTATGGGAAACACCCATATCCGGTAACAACTATACAGGAAGATGCTGAAAGGCATCATCTCATACTGTACAGGAGATGGCAATGGTAAACCCCTCCTGTATTCTACCAAAGACAAACCACATGGCTCTGTGGTCGTCAGGAGTTGACACCTCCTTGATGGCACAACTTTACTTTACTTTATGGTGGCGAAACTCACTAGAAACCAAAGGTTCAAATTAGAGTTGGTGAGGCAAACCTCAGGTCGCTTTCCCCGTGAAACTGTTGTTGCATGCATTTGGACATTATGGAGTGCCCACCTGTGTCCCATTTAACTGCGATTTTGCATTAACATGCAAATGCAGCCATTGTCTTTTTTCTTTGACTGGAGTCCCAAAGATATTTGCAAAACCTGTCGCTTGCTTAGGACATTGGTTCACAAGAGTAAATACTCAAGACTTATTTTTTTACCTAAGCTTTTTAACTTGACTGTTTGAAGGTTTTCGTTTTCTTTTGAATCTGCTTTATGTTATAAACTGCCCAGAGATGGATGTATGGGGTAGTCTACAAATCTTATTGATAAACAAACAACTAAACTCCTTAGTTGGATATTTTACCATTGTTTATTATAATCTTATTTCTTTATTTTATTTATATTTGTTATATTGTTATTTGTATTCTTTATGTTCTCTTTTCTGGTCAATGACTGTAATAAAATTGAACTGAACTGAACTGAACAAAGACACACACAACTTTTACTCTGGGTGCAGAAAATTATTTCTCAGCATTCCTAATTCCAGCCATTAGCATCAATCAATCTTTGGTTAAACTGCTATCAATAGGAAAATTAAAAGGGGAAAGAAAAAGAAAAGGAAGGAAGTTCCGTATGCTCTGTATATTCAAGTGGGTGGGGAAAAATGTCCACTTCTTCCCCACTTCATTCACATTAGATTGAAGCCTTCCTCAGATACTTCTGTACTTCTTATATCGTTTTAGTCACTTTTTAATATACTTGACCTTGTTTTACTGACCCGATAATGACAGGAGGTGCACCGAGTGTGGAGTTCTCATTTATGTCAGTGAAATCAAAAGATGCTTATCAGAGCAAAATGTCATGCCTGAATGGGAATCTGCAGCTAGGAGTCGCATCTGTTTCACCAATATGCTTAATTGGCTTTGAAAGTAAGTGTGGTCTTTTAAATACACATGATATTGGGCAGTGGGAGCGACATTTTGTTCTCCCACAGAGTTACAAGTGCCTAAGGGAAAGGGTGGCGCAGTGCCGTCTACGTGTGTGATGTAGTGAGGACTGCACCTGAATCCTAAGGAAGATTTACAAAGACTCATGATGAAGATAAGTGAGGCCAAGTGAAAGTAGAGCACCAACAGCAGAGCAAAGGGATGCGGCCGAATGCCTCCTAGAATGGGTGATGGAAAGTGAAGGCTCAGAGCAAGCAAACTGATAGATGAGAAAACAGCAAGGTAATATTGGATAAAGGAGATAAATGGGGACAGCTTTTAGTTCCCACTTGAGAGGGATGAAAGGTATGGAACTATAGTAAAAGCGGCGGGGGGGGGGAATAGAAGCCAGGATGATCACTTAGGGCTGGATCACATGGTTGATCTAATGTCGGCTCTATGAGAATCTTGAGATTTTCCTGTAGAGCAATCGTATAAACCCAGAAATTCTTTGATTGCTGGCTGGCACCTGGATGCTCTTATCCCTCTCGCCACGTTTCCCCCGCCGGTGTTGCACTTTAAAAAGGTCCGGTGGGGTGGCAGCGTACCTCCTTGCTGCCCATACCTCCCTGCCGTCAAATCTCAAATCTAAGCTTTATGGGTTTAGGATGTGCACAAACCTGTTCGGAGGCCATTTTATGGGCCTCTAAACAGGTTTGAATGACCAGCGGTTCAGCTGGTTCAAAGGTGGGGAGATACCTTTAAGGGTGGGGGAGAATGTTCTTGCCTCTCTTGCCACGTTTCCCCTGCTAGCGCTGCACTTTAAAAGGGTCCGGTAGGGCGGCAGCGTACCTCCTAGCCACCCTGTTCCCTCATTGTACCGGAAGTGACAGGAAGTACCCAGTGCACGTGCACATGTCGGGCATGTGCTTGCGCACATCATACTTGTGCACACTCTGATGTGCACACATGTGCCTGGTACTTCCTGTCACTTCTGGTCCAATGAGGGAATGGGGTGGCGGGGGGGTACGCTGCCACCCCACTGGACCCTTTTAAAGTGCAACACTGGGGGGGGGGGAATGCAGGGGGATGGGTAAGAGCATCCTCCCCCACCCATAAAGGCACCCCCCCACCTTCGAACTGGCCCCTGCCCATTCCGTGCACATCCCTAGTTGGGATGCCAACTGGAGATTAGGGGAAATTTCGTGGTTTACATGATTTCTCAATGGGAGCATGCATGGCATGGAAATCTTTAGATTCCTGTGGAGCCAACATTAGATCAATTGTGTGAACTACCCCTCAGAAAGAGATGAAATGACCTTCTATGATAAACTTACATCTGCCCAGTGACTGGTTCTACCATCCTGTGGAACCATGGTTAAAGCCTGGCTCTGTGGAACATCCCCAAGTCATGGGAGTGCCCGCACCCACTCCCTTGTTCATACGAGCCCCTAAACAATTGTACTTCTAATGAAGGTTAGAAACAAACTAAGATTGGTCCTGACAACCAAACTGAACAATCTTGGCTTAACTTACTTGCTTGATATAAACCTTAGGTAGGCAATCCATCTCAAACCTTGGATTCATATCTTGGTTTACTTCAGCAAGTTAGTTAGAATAAACCAAGATCGGTCAGTTTAGATGTCTCAACTGATCTTAGTTTGTTTTTAACCTCCATTGTAAGATCTCCCCATCCCCCAGAAATGCCCTGTGCCACCTGGAAATTATCCCTCAGGGACATATTTCTGGGTGGCACAGGGTGCTTCTGGGGGAAGGGGGAATCAGTGAAACCCCGCCCCCCATGTAAGCATTGGTGCTGTGTTATTCTGGAACTCTTCACCAGCACCTACACTTCTTCATGCAGTGTGACTGCTATGTTAGTCAGGATATCAGCCAAGAACTTGAGAGGCAATATAACCAATCCTTACTTATGGTTAGCTATGACTATCTTTGATTGAAACCCACAATAAACACTGAAGAAGTGAAGTGAAAAGAAGTGACTCTAGCAATGCAGTAAATAGCTATTATAGCTATAAAGTGATTTATTACAAATGAAGTTGTAGGGTACAAATAACCTTCAAACAATATCACAGAAGGAGATGCTGGAGACAAAATCTATCTAGGTGTCATGGATGTCTTCCCCAGACCATCAGAAGCAGATTTCCCCAGCAGCCCTTGACACAAAACAGAACGCAATGTCAGGCTGCAACATCCAGTTTTGAAGGATGTCTTTGGATGTAGTTTTAATGCAGTGTATAGTCTCAGCACAGTTAACACCACTTCCAAACCTTTGCCATTTCTTCCATGCCTCTCTGCTCATGCTGGATACTGTAAAAAGATCATCCAACGGGGCCTGCAAATCCTCCTGTGAAATAACGTCGGAACCGCTATCTATTTGTTTGAATGTCAGAAGGATTAATGGCTTGGGTGTTTGTTGTTTTTGAGGCAACTCAAGTCACATTTAACTGCATAGTTTGACTCACAGCTCTGTCAGAGGGGCATTAAAAACTAGACTCAGTAGAGCTCTGACATCATGTGTTGTTGTCGTAAACAACAACAATTTTATTTGTTAGCTGCCCCATAACAAATTGTTCTCAGGGTTGCTCATGATACAATGTTTTTAATAATCCAATAAAAATACATAAAGCACACCAAGCAAATCATAACACGCACACCCACCCACAAAATACAATACAAATCAATTTGAAAACTAATAAACAAATAAATAGATAAATTTAAAAATCAGTTTTTAAAAGCCTGAGTAAACAGACAGGTCTTCACCTGGCATCAAAAAGAACAAAGCGATGGTGTTAGGCGAGCCTCACTGGGAAGGTTATTCCATAAACGGGGTGCCGCCACCAAAAGGCCCTCTCCCTAGAAGCCACCTGCCTCACCTAGTTTGGCAGGGGCACTTGGATCAGTGGAGATCAAGGAAATGGATACTCTCCAAATCTCCCCTTGAGCTATAGGGAAGCACTGATATCCTGACTCACAAAGCACTAGTGGGATAGGAGAAGCACTAGTATTTCTGAAGAGTTGCAGCAATAGTGTGTGTGTGTTGTGTGTGTGTGAATTTCAGCCTCCCCTTACAAAGAGGTGCTCTGTGTCACTTGAAAATATGTCCCCGAGGGTTGCAAGTTGCATTTTTCAGGTGGCACAGAGCACTTCCTGAGGAATGAGATTTTGCTGAAATTTGCCACTACTGTGGAACTGAGTTAGTCACACTTTTCAGAAGCACCGATGCGTCTCCCATTGCACTACTGCTTCATTAACCAGCATGTCAACAATGATATTTCTATGTTCTTTTCCATGTATAGTGCATGTGTGTGGATACTTCTATCCTCCCCTCCCTCCAAGGAGTCCAGAGAGAAGTATGTGGTCATATTCCTCCTCACAACAACCCTGTGAGGTAGGTTAGGCTGAGAGAGAAGTGACTGGCCCAGCGTCACCCGGTGGGTTTCCTGGCTGAACAGGGATATGATCTCAGCTCTCTCTGGTAATGCTACTAGCTATGCAACATTACGTCAAAGTTATTTTTGTATAGAACATGATGTGGCTGCTCATTTCATTCTTTTCTATCAGGGTGGTTTATAAGGCACAGAAGCCATTTTTTTTGCAGCCAGTTTGCAGCCCTGTGGCAAGCCCTGGGTTCCTTCTGAGTCAGGATCTCATGAATTGTTATCTGGTCCTGCCACTGGTGCCAGTTACCCTCTGTGCTCCCCTAAAGATGTAGCTACAAGATAAGGGTTTTAGACAGTTAAGAATGCGACGCAGGTCCTTTTTCAATTAGGTGTTTAGGCCTTGGTTGAAAACCACCCTGGCCCCAAGAACCCATTTTACAAGGAACATAAAATTGTCATGTTTCCAATCCTTTAGGAATCCCTAGAGCCTCCCAGTTTGCTGGTATGGTATCACCAGCAGATGAATTAATATGGCAGGTTAATATGCTTGAATGTATTCATAAACCAATGCCAGTTTCAATAGCAGCTGGTCCTTATTTGCTATCAACTTCCCAATTTCCCTGACGTTTCCTTCACAATGTGTTATCAAGCTATAAGATGACTTCTTCTGCAGCTTCAGCTCGCCTTCTGAAGGGAAAGAAGAAGGGGGGGAAAACACCAAACCAAAATAAATTCATCTTTCATAAAGGGAGATTGTCAGTCAGATGTAAATTATGCTTGGTGTAAATGTCATTTCATTGCTTACAGTTGATGCTTTACATTTAGCCCTTAAACCTTGCTGTCTGCTCAGATTATTACAATCAATGCTTCTCTGACAGCCCTGGTATTAATTGCACCAAATTGCTTGCCTTTTACAATACAGCGCCTTTTATTCTGAGGCAAGTCATAAGAAGTTGTGGAAGAAAATGGCTCCCTTGAAATATTCAAATAAAGCAATGTTATGTCTGCATTCAGGGTCGATACACAGATTCATATTTTGGGATTCAATTGTCCATCTCTAGAAGCTTCCCCCGCCCAGCCCAATTTGTGATAAAGTGATTGTTTGACTGTTTTACCATGGTTCAGGTGCTGATATAGTACGCTGCTGCAAACTCTCCGGCATTGCACTTGAGCCAAGGAAAAGAAGGTTCCCTACTGATGAGAAATGAGCCCAGAAGTCACAGAATAATAGAATTTTAGAGTTGGAAGGGACCTTATATGCCTTTTAGGAACATAGGAAGCTGCCATATACTGAGTCAGATCATTGGTCTATCTAGCTAAGTATTGTCTTCACAGACTGGCAGCAGCTTCTCCAAGGTTGCAGGCAGGAATCTCTCTCAGCTCTGTCTTGGAGATGCCAGAGAGGGAACTTGGAACCTTCTGCTCTTCCCAGAGCAGCTCCATCCCCTCAGAGGAATATCTTACAGTGCTCATACTTCTAGTTCCCCATTCATATGCAACCAGAGCAGACCCTGCTTAGCTAAGGGAACAAGTTATGCTTGCTACCACAAGACCAGCTGTCGTCTCTATTTAAAAATATAGAACTCCTGAGGTGGCCTGGATGATTTGGTATAAAGTCAAGCTGAACCAAATCAAACTGGGCCCTGCTTGAGGATGAGACATTGAACAGGCCTGGTTCAATGGAGAACTGGCTCGACCTTGAGCCGATTTGCACATCCCTATAAATGGTGAAGGACTATTTTTATGCAAATTGGCTTGGGTTCTGTCAATCATAAGAGGCCGTTAGAGTGTGACAGAAGTTGGACAAGTTAGAATGGGGATTTAGGTCTGGGTAGGAACAGTCTCAAAGAGGAGACGTTGTGAGACTCAAAGGATAAGAGAGTCTCAAAAATAAAGGACTGGGTTATTAGGACAATCTGTAGTAAAGAATAGGTTGTGAAGCAGTGTTCCCTCTATTTTTTTTCATCTCTTTGCGGAATGAGCTTTGTTCTGGGTGGAAGTTTCAAGGCAGTGTCTGCACACATGAATTCAGAATGGAGCCTTCCTGATTCAATCTGAACGTGGGATCCAAAAATAACTGAGAGGACATAAAACAACAACAACTTGTGAGCATGCACACGTGTGCACGCCTTCGAGAGTCATCTCTCCTGCCTTCTTCTCCCACACACACATGGTCATTTTGCCTCACCTAACTCCACAAATGCTTTTATTTTAATAAGATTCGGGATTCGGATTTAGCAGATAGCCATTTCCTGGTCAACCCCAGGAAATGCAGGGATAGGGAGGAGGGGCAGCTCCCTTTCCATGAGGATCGGGGAGGTGAAGCTGTACTTGAAACTTTAAAATGGAGTTCCAGGCAAGCTATATATGAATAAAGACACATGCAGCATTCAATAGAACTGGAATTGTATTCATCACCATAGCCACGATGCTCCTTTAGGCTTTCTGCACACCCAGGGGGATTTTGACTTATTTTTTGTCCCCCTGCCCCTCAACTTCTCAAGCGGTTTGCCGTGTAGTATGCAGGGCTACTGCTCTTTGAAAAACAAGCCCAAAGCCTACGCTGGGTGAACATAATGAATAATAGCAACACTTTGAACTCTTTGGAGTGTTCAAAGCATTGCTTTGAGGTGGAGGTGGCGCCTCCCTCTCCCTAAATCGTGTGTGTGCTTCTTGCCAGTGCCGCCGTTGGCTCTCTTTCCAATACACATTTTTACCTCCCCCTCCCTGTGCAGACATCCTGCCACTTAAGGAGGTGGCTCTGGGCTGCTGGGAGCCTCCTCCTCCATCCACCATCCTCCTCTGGCTCCCTCTGCAGATCTTGTTGGAAGTGTCACGAAAGGGGACTTTGGACTCTCCTGACAAGATCTGCATGCCAGAGCTGGAGGGAGGAGGAGGAGGCAGCAATGTGGCCTGGTAGTGATGGGAGGGAGAGAGGAGGTGGCGCAGCCCATCCAGATGGAGAGGAGGAGGTGGGGAAACGTGGATTTTGGCAGGCAGTTGGGCAGTGGCGATGGAGAAAGTGGCAGGGGCAGTAGCAGCATGACTGTGTGGCTGCTAAAAATTTTGTGTTTGCGCACACAGGAGTGCAGCTTAGAGGAAACAGTGTTGTGAAGTACAGTTCTGGCAAGGAACTGAGTTCAAAGGTGAAAAGCATTATATATTGTGTGTAAAGTAACTAAGTGCTGTGAGAAGTACAAATCATCAGTTTGATAACCAAGGAAGATTTCAGCCCTACTAATCAGAAGTGAAGCAAACAAACCCTCAGACAATAGCTTTAAATAATTATTCTTCTTGTTTTGTTTTAAAATACATCGGACTGAGTGATTCTTATGAACCAAACCCTCATCATGTCTACAAAGCCATGTTCTCCTGGTTAAGAAACCAACAGAGTTATAGAGCCTTCATTGTATACATTGATGGCAGCAGAAACATAAGAACATTTATACAAGTCAAAGTAACATCCAAGGTGAAAAAAACAACTAAAAATAAACTTTACATACATCCCTGACTCAGACCAAACACCACAGTGATCATTGAAAGTGGATATTTTAATGGCTTGATCGTGTGAAAAATATTGCGGTGGGGGGGGGGATTTTTAGAATAGGGGTGTGCACAGAACCATTTATTGTGGTTCAGTTCAATTTCAAGGTAAATTTGAACCAAACTGCTGGTCCGTGAAATGGTCCAGTCAGACTGACTGCCAGTTCAATTTGATTGGTCTAACTGGGTCAAACTGTTTTGACTCGATTCGAGGGCTATGCTTCTAAAGGGGGATGCGGTGAGGATTCCCCTTTACAAACAAAGGGGTGGGGAGAAATCCTTAAAAAGACTTCTAAAGAGCCTTACCGTTCTGGTGGTGGCCATACTGCTTCTCCTAGAAGGCCCCTGGTGCTCCTAGCAGCCCCCCTGTGTGGCCCAGCTCTGACGTTGACTGGCTCAGTTTGGTTTGATCACAGACCAAACCGCCTTCGTTTTGGTCTGCTATCGAACCATCGATCCCTCCCAGTTTGAGGCGAACCTCTATGGTAAAAACAGCTTCAGTCAAAGTTGGCAGTCAGGCTCAATAACTGCTGGTGGAGAGAGGGAGTGGCATCACAGCAGCAAGCTCCTCCTCATCCTCTCTATGTGGGTTCAGTTGTAAAGCCTCAGGGCACACACAGAGTGCTTCATATACACACTGTAATGAACACTTGTAGAATGGGGAAGGAGCCTTTTGCCATGAAGTCACCCCCCCCCACATTGTTTCAGCCCTATTCTTTCAGCTGCTGCCAACACCGAATCTGAGATTTGGCATCATGCCATTTTAAGCAGCTATCTAACAGCCCTCACACCATAACCTTGATGGTTGTGTGAATTGGCCTTGAGATGGCTTTTATGTTCATTTCCCAATCCTTTTTTACATAAGAATGTAAGAACACAAGAACAGCCCTGCTGGGTCAGGCCCAAGGCCTATCTAGTCAAGCATCCTATCACCCTCAGTGGTCCACCAGATGCCTCTGAAAAGCGCACACACAAAAGGTGAGGGACATGCTGTCTCTCCTGCTGTTGCTCCCCTGCAACTGGTATTTAGAGGCATCTTGCCTTTTACATTGATCAACTAACTACCTACTAAACACATGTCATTTCCAAACATACATATCCAAACAGACTTGTTAGTTAGGACAGAAGCAGCCTGCATTTTGGCCAGGCGAGACCTCACAAGCAGAATCCTGCTCTTGCCTTGCCTTCATTGATCAAATAGATCAATGATGTTGGCTGAAGGGTATCTAAGTCATACTGTCTAAATAGTGTTTTCTACTTGGCTAGCTTTGTGGTTTGGCTGAACTTTCGTTTGAACTTTTCTCCTCCCCAGTTGCCACTGATCTAATTAGACTTGGATACTAAACCTATTTAAATACTTGGAGATAAACACAGTCATAGAATGGAGACTCTTACTACAGCCCAGAGCCTTGCCGATCTCAGCAGGAAAAGCTTAATCCCAAACTCATTGATGTTGGTGGCCAGCAATGTATTTTAACAGACTTTGATCGGAGGGTTAGGGCCACAAGTTTGCAGGAGCACATTACTTTTGTAATGTATAACAATCACCTGCTGAATGCTTCATTTTTTTTTTTAAGGATCAAAGTTATGCATTGCAGTTATTCAATGGTACTAAATCTGCTTCTACTCAAGTATGTTGTTATAGCTGAATTTTATGTTATATTCACAGTGTGCCCTTTCTCACGATTGGAGAAAGGGCTGTAAGGGGGTGAGAGGAGGAAGTCACAAAATGCTTACCTCCCCCGCAGATGGTCATCTCTCCCTTGGTGAGCAAGCGGATTGCGCACCGAGAAATGCTTACCTCCGCCGCAGATGATCATCTCTCCCTCCGTGAGCGAGCAGATCAATCGCCCAGTGGATCGCTCATCCAGGAGGCCCCCAGAACGTTCATAATGCACTGTGTGAGAGTGCAGTGCATTATGGGGAGCTTCTCAACACAGGCCAGGAGGCTACTTGTGTGTAGGAGCCGCACGAAGTCACACGGCACTGACATACGATCATGTAGCCCACTTTCTGGCATCTGTTGGGCCCCAAACCTAGGCTAAGCTGTGGGCTCCCTAAGCGGGGTTGTCACTGCCAGGAGCTGCATGGCTCCTGGCAGTACACATCCGCAGCCAAAACTGGGCTGGGCTTATTTAGCCCAGTTTTGGTTACACGTGTGAATAGCTTCAATGTCAGCTCCAGATCTTGCGGGGTGGGGGCTTGGGCAAAAACAAAACAAAACGTGGGCCTCAAAATGTGGGCCCCTCTCCTGCAGTGGGATCTCTACCTTCTCCCCCCCACAATTGTTGACAACAGCAGGGAGAGACCACCAGGGAGAGTGGTGGGCAAACTGGCAATATCAGCTGCTGCTCTTATTCTCTCTGCTATTGCCACTTGGAAGCAAGGTAGGAGAAAAACCTGGGTAGAAGTGATTGTGTGGATGCATGGAAGGAGGAAAAGCTACCTAGGTTTTCCTCCTACCTTGCTTCCACACAACCAAAAACTGGCACACGCAGTTCCGAAAGCCAAGTAGAACACAGTTTTTGATTGTGTGAATGACCCCATTTTCTTGTCTCCTGATGAGCTGGTGGTGGCAACCGCAAAAGAAGGAGAAGCATAGCCAGGAGATTCTTGGTGGTGGGCCCCTGCCAGAGCATAGACCTTGGTAGGCATTTGACCATGCCAGGCCTTGTACATCCATGCCATGGGAGTTTGCAGTGTGTCTCCTTCCTGTGCTGCCAAAGTAATATCAGAGCCCAGAGCTATGTGGGGAACTGTGGAATGAATAATTTCAATTTGTAGAAATAGGGAAAGTCTACACTTTTCAGGGATGTGGAGCAACCATCTGAGAAAATTCTCTAGTGCTTCTCCTTGAGAGGAACTCTGGCATTCTTTGAACCTTGAAATTCTCTTTCAAATCTCACTTTCCCCCAAGTTTTGGTTCTGAAATAAACTTTAATGCCACATCTCTTTTTCAGATTTTGTATATGATGTATGTGTGATGTGTGTCATGCTTGTGTGCCATGCTATACTTGAGTATGTGCATGTGCTTCATAAGCATGATGCTCTTATTGATCAATTGCACCAGTTCCGTTATGGAATCACTTGGCCACTTCTAGAGAAATGAGTTTGTGAGAAAACATAAACTTCTGCCCCAAAATTGTGGCCTGGAGTATAGAGTTTTCATTAGGAATACAAAAGTTGGCCATCCTTGGCCTATTGTATTCTTCCTCCATCTCTCTAGTCCAGAGGTTCTCAAACTTGGGCCCACAGATGTTACTGGACTACAGCTCCTATTATTCCCAGGCACAAAGGCCTTTGTTGCTTGTTGCATTGTTCCTCAGGCCCCCTAGCCTAGGGGTTCTCAAACCTGGTTCCGCGGATGTTGTCCAAGAACATCTGAGGACCCAAGTAGGGATGTGCAAACAGGTTCAACATTGGCC
Source organism: Hemicordylus capensis (assembly GCF_027244095.1). Classification (NCBI taxonomy): domain Eukaryota; kingdom Metazoa; phylum Chordata; class Lepidosauria; order Squamata; family Cordylidae; genus Hemicordylus; species Hemicordylus capensis. Next base: position 29,460,608 of record NC_069661.1, on the reverse strand, counting down.
CATGTGGGGGGTTCACAAGTCATTGATTGATTGATTGATTGATTTAAAAAATTACACTTACCCCCTCTGGGGGTGTTCTCTGAGGTAGCGGCAGGGGAGGGGGGTCCGCAGAGGTTCCCCCTCTCCCTGCTGGCCTCCCTTCTTTCCAAAACCAGCCCATTCGGTTCAGGCCGTGCTGGACCGAACTGGTTTGGACTCAAAGTTTGGTTTGGACTCAAACTGAACTGGACCAGCCAGTTCCATGCATACCCCTAGACTCAAGTATGGGAACCCCTGCTTTAGTTGAAGATTGGATCACTGGACACATATGGCTTTGTCATTATAGCTCATTCTGAGTTGTAAAACTGATATCGGCTTGAGTGTCATCTCACCTTGTTACAACCAATGCACTTTAAAGGATCAAGTTGACTGCATGCCACACTCTGGGAGGTGGAAGGTCAGCAGTCAATTCACTGTCTCACATTAAACTCTCAAACTGGTGTCACCCACTTTGTCCCAATGCAAGGGACATAATATCTGTGGTGACACCCTTTTAGCTCCAGAAAGCAATAAACTTTCTGACTTCTACTGTAATTATTTGAAACTAGAAATCTACTTAGGGAAAATCTTTCAGGAGAAAAGCACGTAGTGAAATAAACTTCCTAGTAAAGCTGTTCTGATGGGTCACACTGTAAGATGTATACAGTAAACAAAACAGTGCAATTTGTCCTTCCTGTGAAAAGGAAGGGAACATGAGATAAGTGTGTGTTTCTTTGTAGCATGAAAAGACTTGCGAGGAAGATGACAAGACTCCTACAATCACACCTAAATCTGTTAAGGAGATGGAACTTTACCCTGACACTCTTCATTCATCAGCTTAAAAGAAGCAAATAGTTATTAAGATGTGCCATACTCTCTGGTTTCTAAAGCCAGCCTTAACCATTTGTATAGAATGGAGAAAGTGAATTTTGTTTCCCCCACATCTGTCTGAAATACCATCTCCCTGTATACACATTAGCTTTTATTTTCTTTCTCATGTTCAAAAATAATTTTTCGCTGATCTCCGTGACTCCTACAGAGGCAATTTAAGGGAACAATGAGCTGTGGCTATACTTTGGGCTTCAGAAAAGGCAGATAATGGTTTCCTAGGCAGCTGAAGTGAAAAGAGCAGCTTCAGTCACCTTCTGTGTTTTCCTGTGAACAGAGTACTTCTCCAATTGCTCCTCTGCTCTTTGGAATAATTGAAACCTGTTCTTAATGAGGCAGAAAAATGGAAATGTCCTCTTTGTTCTCGTCAAATGAGAGAGGCGGCTCTTACCCAAGGCAGTTTGTGGCCAGAAGAGAAAATGGTTAAATGTGAAGCAGTCTAATCTAGGTCTCTGTTTGAGTTGCATCAATACAGGTGGCCCTTGTTATTCACAGGAGTTCCATTCTTGTCTATAGCTGTGAATAATGAAAACCTGAGTCAATGGGAACGGGGGGGGGGGAAGGTTCCTAAACCTTCCCCCCGGGCCAAAAAAAAAAAAAAAAGCAAGGGGGGGGCAGAAATAAGAGAAGGGACCTTATTCTCCAGCTCTAAAGCAATGCCTCCCCATCCCAAAAATGGTAGAATTTGGGAGAATATTCACTATATATCTATAAATACATAAAAAGAGCCACAAAATGGCTCTTTGCTGGAAAATGGCCCTGGGAAATGACATTGGAAGTCATTTCTGGCCACTCAAAACTACGGATAGGCAAATTTTCTTCCTGTGGATAATGAAACTGGGAAGCTATTCACACGAGCGTGCAAAACCAGGCTAAGGAAGCCCAGTCCGGTTTTTCACATGCATGTATACCATAGAAATTGGGCCCAGTCCCAATGGCACTGTGGTGGCAAACACGTCCATGAAGCTTCCCTCTAAAATGAGGTTAGGAAAGCAAGCATTCTCCGAGCCCTGTTTTTTTCAACTGCCAGCCGTGGATGCTTGCTGCAGGGCTACTGGTTTGTTTGTTTTATTCAACATATTACCGCCCAAACTTATGTCTCTGGGCAGTTTACAACAAAAAATGAAAACAGAAAAGTTAAAACATTAATTAGAACAAATAAATGACAATAGAGAAATTAAGACGGTTAAAATACATGACAGCAAAAAATTAAAACATTACAACAATTTAAAACCTTAAAACAATATTTTTAAACAATGTTAAAACTATTGAAATGGTATTTAATTAAAAGCCTGGGTGAACAGATGTGTCTTTAAAGATTTTTTTTTTAATTGTCAGAGATGGGGAGGCTCTTATTTCAGCAGGGAGTGCGTTCCAAAGCTTCAGGGCAGCAGCTGAGAAGGCCCGTCCCCAAGTAGCCACTAGACGATCCAGTGGCAACTGCAGATTGACCTCTCCTGATGATCTCAATGGGCAGTGGGGTTCATGATGAAGAAGACGTTCTCTTAAATACTCAGTGCCCAAGCCGTTTAGGGCTTTATAGGTTATAACCAGCACCTTGTGTATCAGTTTGTTATCCCTCATCCAGCCCATCGCCGCCTCCAGGCAGGCATTTAGGGAGGTTATGCCATGTCCTGATGAAGTTGAAATGGAGAAGTAGATCTGGGTGTCATCAGCATACTGATAACACCCTGCACCAAATCTCCTGATGATATCTCCCAGCAGTTTCATGTAGATGTTAAACAACATCGGAGACAATATGGAGCCCTGAGAGACACCATACAAAAGTTCCGATTTTGTAGAACAACAGTTTCCAAGGGACACCACCTGGCACCTACCCGAGATGTAGGAGCTGAACCACTGCAAAGCAGTGCCTCCCCCCCCCAACCCCCTCAGATGCTCCAGAAGGATACTATGGTTGATAGTATCGAAAGTTGCTGAGAGGTCCCAAAAGACCAACAGAGTCACACTTCCTCTGTCCATTCCCAATTGGAGATCATCCATCAGGCTGACCAAGGCAGTCTCTACCCCATAGCTCGCCCGAAAGCCAGTGTGAAAAGGGTCTAGATAATCAGTTTCCTTCAAGACTGCCACCACGCTTTCAATTACCCTGCCTAGCCACAGAAGGTTGGAGACAGGCCTGTAGTTGCTCAGCTCTGAGAGATCCAAGGCAGGCGTCTTCAGAAGTGGTCTAATAATTGCCTCCTTAAGACAAGGAGCAATCCTGTCTTCCTTCAGAGAAGCATTTATGATCTCTACCAGGCTTTCTACAACTACCCCTCTGCCAGATAGCATAAGCCATGTCGGGCAAGGGTCAAGAGAACAGGTGGTAGGCCACACCATTCCAAGCAACTCATCCACATCCTCACGAGTCACAAACTGGAAGTGATCCAACAGAACCACACAAGAGGAGTCACTGGACACCGCCACATCAGACACTGAAGTAATTGCGGAGTCTAAGTTGGCTCAAATATGAGAGATTTTCTCCATATTAAACACGTCACAGCGGGTAATCGATGGTTCCAGATTCTGATTCAAGGGAGGAGGGGTACGTACTAGCCCTCTCACAACTCTGAACAACTCTGCTGGATATGAAGTTGAGAATGCAATATGGGCAGAAAAGAATATCTTCTTTGCTGCACTTATTGCCTGAGCATAGATTTTCAAATGTGCTCTATGTTGCAATCTATCAGATTCGAGTCAAGTCTTTCTCCACTTGTGCTCCAGTTGTCTATCTTGCTGCTTCAGCCCCTGTAGTTCTTCCATATACCAAGGGGCCAGTTTTGAAGCGGGTCAGAGAGGACGCTAAGGAGCGATCATGTCTATTGCCCAGGTGAGTTTGCTGTTCCAATTCTCCACCAGGGTATCAACAGGATCACGGGTAGGGCCACCATTAAATCCCTCCAAAGCTTCTTGAAATCCTATTGGATCCAATAACCTTCTCGGGCAGACCATCCTAATAGGTCCCTCACCCCTGCAAAGGTGGGAAGTGACTGTGAGTCCAACCTTAACCAGATGATGTCCATGACAATGGGGAAATCACAGGAGTCCCCACCACGGAACACCACCCTGATCAGAGTAAAAGACCAAATCAAGCCTGTAACCAGCAATGTGTGTTGGTCCCGAGACCACTTGGGATAGGCCCATAGTTTTCATGGCTGCTATGAACTCCTGAGCCGCCCCGGACAGATTGTTCCCGAAATGAACATTGAAGTCCCCCACCATCACAAGCCTGGGGGACTCCAACAACAAGTTCGAGACCAAGTCTGTCAGCTTAGTTAAGGACTCCATTGAGCAGCAGGGTCACTCATGGGCACTCTCAGTCAGGGGCATTCCTAGCTCATATGAAGGGGGCAGAAGAGGGCAAAGAAGAGGCATGTCCCAATAGTGAATGAATGGGTAGTGGATGAATGGATAGTCTACAGAGTGGCAACTGGGAGCCCCATTGGATGGTTTGCTTCTGCTTCTGTTCCTGCTTGTTCCTACACCTGAGGCAACCACCTCACCCTGCCTCATGGAAGGACTCATAGATATACAGAATGCTGCCTTATGCCAAATCAGACCATTGATCCATCTAGCTTAGTAATGTCTACACTGACTGGCAGCAACTCTCCAGGGAGGGAGCTTCATCAGCCCTACCTCTGAGATGCCAAGGACTGGACATGGGACTTTCTGCATGCAAAGTGAATGCTCTTCCACTGAGCTATGACCCCAACCACCCCTGCAGGAAGAAGGGTGTGTGTGGCTAGCTAGGATGCTTCCATACCTGGGTACAGTGTACCTAGTGGTAGGACACCTGAAGAGTGAATTTGTTTCAAGCTAAATTTCAAGAGTGAATTTGTTTCAATGGTTGTAACTGGCAATCTCCCCCCTCCCTGCCCCCCTTCCCCCCTCCCTTCCCCTTTCTCCCCCTTTCTCTCCCTCCCTCCCCCCTCTCCCCTCCCTCCCCCCCTTTCTCCCCCTCCCTCATATTGAAATGCAGTTCCTGACTGCTGAACTCTCCCCTGTAGCACAGCTGTCTTGAGCTGGAATGGCAAGTGGTGGGATGGGGGTGGGGGAAGAAGATAATGGAGCCCCTGGAAGGGAGAAATAATTAAATCCTATAGAGTACCACTTAATATTTTCCCTTGTTACTCTGACTTAGAGTCACAGGAGCACATTAAGGGTAATTGAGTTTGGTCAATTTGTTATCCAAATGATATCAAGGTATCTGTATACTAAAAATGAAATTGCACTGGGCCTCTTTAGCTCAGCAACAGCAAGTAACATGAGCTGCTCAGCTCTCCCCCAGCTCTCTGCTCAGAAAAAGAAAAATGCATGCACATTTTGCAAAGCCATGTGCTTGTTTTCCTTCAGGCCTTCTGTCTCCCGCTAATGGTAGCAAAAAGCAAAGCAAAAAGAAAAGACCACTGGGTCACTCCTTGTTGATGTCCGGACGAATGTCGGGAGTGCTGGGGGTTGCCAGACCATGCCAGTCAGGGCCATGAGGATAAGCAGCACAGGGAGTAAACATCTCGGATAAATGCCTGATGAATGTGCCACAGTTAAGAGTGATGTCCTATTAATAGATCCTCATCAGTTGTAAATAGAAGGGGACCCCATCAGTGCTCTTGTCGGCTCTGTGTCCCTTTATAATGGGGAAACTGAATGTCAGGGAAGGCTGCTGACTCTCCCCCCGACCCCATTGTTGTATGTATACAGTGTAGATTGGAGGGGGGGAACAAAAGACAGAGGGAAGGAACACACAGGAACAGGGCCAGCACTAGGGTTTTGGGTGCTCTTGGCGAAGTTTGACTTTGATTATTCCCCCCGCCCCTGCTCCAGCTGTGAATAGGTGGTGCACATTAAATTTTGTACACTGCCTAGAGATGTACATATCACTTAGAGATGTACATATCAGGCAATATAGAAATATAGTAGGTAGGTAGGTAGGTAGGGGTGTGCACATAACCGGTTTGTTTGGTTCAAATCCAAACCAGATTCTAACCGAACTGGCCTGGTTCCAGCTTTGGCTGAACTGGGCCAAACCAGTACTCAGGCCAGTGGGGGATACTTGTAAATGGGAATCCTAGAGGGGAGCAAATAAAGGGGGAATACAGGTAAAGGGGCCATCCTTAATCCCTAATCTAAAGGTGCCGGGGTGGCAGTGAGAGAAATGGGACTCTGTCCCTTTAGCGGAGGTGGCAAGGCAGTGGCAGGGACACTGGAGGTGGTGGGAGGTAGCAGTGGGGGCTCCTCTAAGTCCACCACTGGTCTCCTGAATGACAGGTTTCGGCCTCCACACGGAGCCCTGAACCCGGCCACAGCTAGCCCAGACTGTCATTCGGAAGGCTGATGGGGGTCTTGAAAGAGCCCCCAGCAGCCCCCCACTGCCTCTGATGTCTCAGCTGACACCTTGCCTCCTCCTCTAAAAGTACGGGAGCCCCTTTCTCTCACTACTGTCCCCGGCACCTTTAGGACAGGGATTATTGTAAAAGGGAATCCTCAAGGATCCCACTTTAAAAGTATTTCCGAACTGGCCCGCAAACCATTTCTCAGAACTGGGCTGGTCCAGTTCAAACTTGGACCAGCCAAAGAGGGCCAGTTCAAATCAAGCCGGCTCACACACCCCTACCTGTGAAGTATAGACCTATAGCTTTAACCTGAGCCAGGCAGGCTGCTCATTCATGGGGCTGAATGACCAGCCGACTGACGCATCACATGCTTACACCACTGTGCAGTCCTTCGAGGATGCAATACAAGAGGGAGATAAAGAATAGTTGGTAGTGCTGTATTTTGTGTAGCACTGTTTATGACCCCCTCAAGAGCTGGTGCCCGAGGTGATTGCCTAGGTCCGCCTAGTGGAGAGCTGCTCCTGCTTAGGAAGCTGCCTTATACTGAGTTAGACCATTGAGCCATCTAGCTCAGTGAACGGACTGGCAGCAGCCAATCCAGGGTTTCAGGCAGGATTATTTTCCATACATACCTGGAAATGCCAGGGATTGAACCTGGGACCTTCTGCATGCAAAGCAGATGCTCTTCCATTGAGCTACACACCCACCCACCCACTGGGGGATGTGCACGAACCTGTTCAGAGGCCCATTTATGGTTCAAGCACGGACTGGTTTGGTTCGAACACGGACTGCTCAAAGTTGGAGGTGGGTGGGACAACTTTAAGGGTTGGGGAGGGTGCACTTACCCCTCCCTCTGCTTCCCCCCAACCAGGGCTCCGTTTGTAAATACCCCATTGGGATGGCAGCATACCTCCCTGCTGTCCCATCCCATCCTTGGCTGGAAAGTGGCTGGAAGTGCCAGGCGCATGTGCACATGCCAGGTTTATGTGTGTGCATGTCGTGCTCACGTGCATGTCAGGTGGGTGTGTGAGCGAGCGCGACTTGTGCTCACGTGCCCAGCATGCACACCACTCGCTCGGCACTTCCAGCCAAGGAGGGGATGGGACGGCAGGAAGATATGCTGCTGCCCCAATGGGGTATTTTCAAAGGGAGCACTGGTTGGGGGAAAGTGGAAGGAGAGGTAAGTGCAACGTCCTGCACCCTTAAAGTTGTCCCACCCTCGCCTTTGAACTGGCCCCTGCCGGTTCTGTGCACATCCCTACCTCCCGCTTCTCATAGCACAAGCAATTGTCCCAGTGTGGTAATATTTTCTAAACTAGTTGTAACATTAAGACTAGATGCTGGGATCACGCAACAAAGCACGGAAATAATATATCACTCCTTACACAAGTGAAAAGATGGCTGCTATGAGCACCATTTCAGGGTGTGTGTGTGTGTGTGTGTGTGTGTGTGTTTGGAGGGGGAGGAGAGTGGCATCTCCCATCCCATCTTACATGCTTTTATTCCAGACATGTTCATCCAATGGATGGATGGCCCACAGCAAGCAGCCTCAACAGGCGGTGTTTGGAAGCAGGATCTTTGCAGGTTCCGCTCAGCAGGATTCTTGGCTGCTGGCATCCAGCCAGTCGCTTGTATTTCTGGCATACTAGCTCATGTCACTCATTTAGCTTCCTTTTATTTAAATCGAGATTTTTCTTTTTGATTCCACAATGAAAACAGACAGAGGGAGGGGGGTGGGTTCCAGTGTATCCCTGGTGTAACCCCAATCACTTGTGGGACTCAAACCAAAGGGTCCAACCTGCCCCCAAAGAACTAACATCTGACAAGCAAAATCCCAAGTTTTAAAACCTGACTTGTTTTTTTCATGGCCCTTGTGATGGTTGTAAATGTCTGATCACCTAGTAAAAATAGCAGGAAGAACATAAATCATACAAATGGGGAGGATGTCTGTGTAATTCTAGGTTTACTCTTGTGCAACAAGGAAGGAAATGATTGCATTAATGATGGGATTAAATAATCAGAACCTGTATTGCACTGTTTGTGACCCTGTGGCTTCTTCCAAATTGTGGAAGGGAAAACTGAAGCTGAATTTTTCTGACACAAACACAGTTTCAGGCAAAGTTAAGGTGTCACTGCATACCTTGCTAAGCTAGATACATCTGTAAGGATTGAACTACAGAAAAAACCAAAAGCAGGTTGCTTTGAAAAAGGTAATCTCCATGCTGAGTCCCAATTTTCACTTCTGTAATACTGCATTTACCTGAATATAAGACTAGTACCTCCGCCCACCCAAGTTCTTTGATGTTAGAAATGGGGGGGGGGTGTCTTAAATTTAGGATCCTCTTCCTGTTAGATAAAAAGTATATTAAACATGTATTTTTGAAGGGGGTTGCCTTCAGTTCAGGGTCATCTTCTTTTTGGGTGAATATGATATACAGTTCAGTTTACCTCGTGTCTTAGAATTGTTATCCTGAGCATATGCCCAGCAGTGACAGCTAATGCTGTGGAAAGGGAGCAGTAGAGAGTGTAAGGACAAGAGTATAAAATGTCATAACCACCATTGGACTGAGGGGGGAAATGTCTGTGGGCCGTGGGGTGTCTGGGAGCTGAGAGGGTGTCTTGTGCCCCCACAGTATACCCCCACTGTCCCCCACAGCTGCACGCCACGACTGGGTATGCCATTATCAAGTGCAGGGCATGGATGTGTGGCCTGTTGCACTCTCCCCTTTGGAGATGGCGAGCACTTTCCAGATGCTTCAAGGAAGCCCAAAGGCAAGAGGTGAGGGCATGCCCTATCTCCTGCTGTTCCCCCCCTGCAACTGGTTTTTAGAGGCATCTGGCCCTGAGCAAGTGTGGAGGGAGGCCAGCCGTGGCCCGGGCCCAGCCTGCTACCATGCCCCCTAGCCCTGCCCCCTGCATAAGCATCTGACATCAGATGCAGGGAGCAGTTAGCCACTCTTCTAGGAATGTGCACAAAACCGGTTCGCCCGGTTTGGTTCGGATCCGAACTGGGTCTGAACCAGGAGGGGGTGGTTCGGTTTTGGTTTTGTCCGAACCACCCCCTGGTTCGGTTCGGATCTGAACCGGTTCGGATCCAAACCAAACCGGTTCGGACTGGTTCGGATCTCGAAAAGTAGCTAGGATGGTAGCTGGCACCCAGGGGTACCTGTCACCCAAACCCCAAAGCAATCGGACACTCGTACAATTTTTTTATGAGTTTTTAAAAATTATTATTATTTTTTTCTCATAGGATATAATGGGATTCGAACCAGACCATTATTACTTATTGTGGAGCACCCATGGGTGCCAACAACCATGCAAACCCTGAAGCAATCAGACACCACTATGATATTTTATGAATATTTGAAATATTTTTAATTATTTTTCTCATAGAGTATAATGGGACCCGAACCAGTCCATATCCCCTATTGTGGAGCACCTAGGGGCACAAAAGCGGGGTGGGTGGTATACAGATAGGGGTTCCTATGACCCCAAAAATCCCAAGGCAATTGGACATTCCTCTGATTATTGGTGAATTGTTAAAGTATTTTTGAATTCCTCATAGAGAATAATGAGGATTGCAGCAAATGTATAGCTTCACGTCGGGGGGAAAGGGGTGTCGTAGAGTGCAGTGTGGTGGCTGGTAGTTCCTAGGGTGGGCAAGGAAGCTACCTGAATTATTTGAAAGGAATTGGGCAAAGGGCTGATTTTTAAATGATTTTTGAAGTTTACACGTCTTTAAGGTTTTTCTCCATAAAGAAGCATGGAGGTGTCAGCAAATGTATAGCTTCACGTCGGGGGGAAAGGGGTGTCATAGAGTGGAATGTGGTGGGTGGTAGTTCCTAGGGTGGGCAAGGAAGCTACCTGAATTATTTGAAAGGAATTGGGAAAAGGGGTGATTTTTGGTTAATTGTTGAAGTTTACGTGTCTTTAAGGTTTCCCCCCATTAGATATAATGAAGGGTGTATCGCTTCATGTCGGGGGGAAAGGGGTGGCCTAGAGCAGTGTGGGGTTGGTGGTAGTGCCGGTTAGGGGCAGGGAAGCTACCTGATTTTTTTTCAAAGGATTTGGGCAGAGGGCTGATTTTTGGTTAATTGTTGAAGTTTACGCGTCTTTAAGGTTTTTCCTCATAATAAGTTATAATGGAGCTTTCAGCAGCCCCATAAGTGCACTTGGGGGGTGCTGGGGTGGCCCAGAGCGAGTGGTAGTATAATGCACATAGGGTGCCAACCACCCCCATGGGTTTCTAACTCATGGGGTACAGGGTTCTCTTGTTTCTGAGGTATTGAGTGTGGATTCTATGATAGCATATTAGAGTGGATTCATGGTGTCTCATTGAAAATCTCATTTGATGTGAAGCTATACATTTGCTGCAATCCTCATTATTCTCTATGAGGAATTCAAAAATACTTTAACAATTCACCAATAATCAGAGGAGTGTCCAATTGCCTTGGGATTTTTGGGGTCATAGGAACCCCTGTCTGTCTACCACCCACCCCGCTTTTGTGCCCCTAGGTGCTCCACAATAGGGGATATGGACTGGTTCAGGTCCCATTATACGCTATGTGAAAAATAATTAAAAATATTTCAAATATTCATAAAATATCATAGGGGTGTCTGATTGCTTCAGGGTTTGCATGGTTGTTGGCACCCATGGGTGCTACACAATAAGTAATAATGGCCTGGTTCGAGTCCCATTATATCCTATGAGAAAAAAATAAAAATAATTTTCAAAAATTCATAAAAAATCATACGAGTGTCCGATTGCTTTGGGGTTTGGGAGACAGGTACCCCTGGGTGCCCGCTACCATCCTACCAATTTTCAGGGGTCCAAACCAGTCTGAAACGAACCACCCCCGGTTCGGTTCGAATCCGAACCGAACCGGGTATGGTTCGGTTCGGATCTGAACCGCCGAACTGGAACCGGTTCGGATCCAAACTGGTTTGCACATCCCTACACTCTTCCTGTGTCTGACATCAGATGTGGGGGGGCATGTCTGGGGAGCCCTGAGGGGTGGCAGATACCTGGGTTCTTTGAACTCATTTGCTCAAGAGTGGCTCCACCCCTGCCTTTGAGGCTGGAGGTGGCCTCTAGCAACCAGACTAGTAGCCATTGATAGACCTGTCCTCCATGAATTTGTCTAAGCCCCCTTTAAAGCCATCCATGCTACTGGCCAGCCATCACCACATCCCATGGCAGAGAATTCCATATATTTTTTATGCACTGTGTGGGAAAGTACTTTTTTGTTGGTGCTAAGTTTCCTGGCAATAAGTTTTATGGGATGACCCCTATTCTAGCGTTATGAGAAAAGGCGAAAATTTTCTCTCTGTTCACTCTCTCTATTCCAGGCATAATTTTATAAATCTTTACCATGATATGAGGTAAGTTGAACTACTGTTTGGTAACATATAGCTCTGTCCTCAGATAGACACTTGAAACTGGGTTGAACTTGGGAAGCTGTTTCTGTTTGCAGTTCTAAGAAATAAGTAGCTCTGATAGAAATCTCCTCAGGGAATCAATAACTGAGAAGTCAGCTTGTGAACAGGAGAGTGTAAAGTCAAGAACTAACATGTTATGACATAAATAACTGGACTTCTACATGGATGCTTTTGAAAAGATCAGTGAGTGGGATACTAGATTCCTAGTGGCTTCTGCTCAGAATCTTTCCTGATCATTCTGAGTGGCTGCTAATCATTCCAAGAGCTCCCTTGAGAGGGAAAATGTTATGTTGTTAGGTAAGTTGGGGAGGGTTTCTGCTTCATCTAGAGGGCACAGAACTTCCCACAAAGTCACAAGGGACAACTCAGTTGGTTCAGGTAAGTGTTATAAGTTTTTCAGGTTATAGCAATTTGCTCAGGAGTTTCCTAAGCACTTATTCACATACTACACTCAGAGATGGGGTTTCCCTCACCTATGGGTGGGAGGCCTGCTGCGGAAATTGTGCTCTTCCCTTGGATAATCCTTCCATGAATAATCTTACCACTCTTCCTTTCTTTTCCTTTAGCTAGTCCACCTTCTTTTCCTATCTTCTCACTAGGGTGGTCAACTATGGCTGAAGATCCTGGAGACACTCACCCCTCTCCCATTTTTCACATATTAAGCCATCACAGTCTCCAGAATTGGGTTCAATATAATCTCCTGGAGAGTGATGTCAATTCCAGGAGACTTGAAGGCAGTCCTGGAGGGTTAGCAACCTCACTCCTTCATTCAGCTGGTTCCTTCCCTTTCTCTTTGTTTGCTTTCTTCTTTGATCCCTCTACCAGTTACAGTTCTAGTAGGCATCTCTGTGTTAGGGTCAGAAATAAGGCTAATTGACTGCTTTCCCTTCCCACCAGGCCTTAGAAGTAGTAGCGTTTCCTAGGCTGAACTCTAGGAGTTCTCAGTGGCTAACATAATGTGCACTGTTACGGGTCCATAATACTGTGCCCCAGAACTGCTGCAGAGTCGGAAGGCAGCCCTGACGCAGTTAAAGTGGTTGTGTTTGCAATGCTTCCACAGTCTTCCTCCATGGTCACAAAAAGGAAAATTGGAAATACTGCTAGTGCAACCACCCATTCTTAATAGCATTGGGGCTGCCTTCCAACTCCACAGCAGCCCTGGGGCACAGCATTATATCTTCTCCATAATGATGTGTCTCACATTACCCAGTGTGTTCGTGGAGCAGGTAAGCAGCATGGGCAGAGTGCCACCTCTCAAAGTTGAAATGAGCATGGTAAGATTGTTTGACATACATTTGTTATTATTACCATATTTACCTGAATAGAAGACAACTCTGAATTTAAGATAACCCCCTTAAAAATACAGATTAAATATAGGTTATACCTGTATTTACCCCAAAGGCAGAGCACTCTGAATTTAAGATGACTCCCCAATTTCTAAAATCAAAGAACTTAAAAAAAGTTTACAGTATTCAGAAATACAGTATTTAGAAAGTCCAAGGATTCAGAATGTATCATTTGCAAGAATCTTAATGAAAGCAGCATTTAGTTACATTGGGCCAGTTCAGATGATACTTTTGATGTGTGATTAGATTCCTCTTCCTAAATGATCATCTGATTGGAAAACCACATATTCCCCAGTCTGGATTTAAACACTAAGTAATGTAGGAATTAGAATGTGGGGTAGTCACTATCATGTGACTACCATATTGCAATGTGGTGTTTCTTAATCTTCCTCTTAACCATAGAGTTTGAACTGTAAACAGGACAGAACACAGGAATGGATCATCCAGTTATGTAGGCAAGACTTACTTTCAGCACAATTTTTTCTTCCTGCATGAGGTGGAGAATTGTGAAAGAGTTCTTTTTATCTCTGTCACACTAACTTGTAATGGGCTGTTTACAAGTTTACTGACTTTCTGGTGTAAAATAAATGTGAGAAACTGTGAGGCAATTCACACGATCAACAGAAAGCGGGCTCAGGGAGCTTAGCCCGCTTTTCTTGGATCGTGCGAGCCACCGGGCTCATGGGCAAGCGTGGTGCTCCCAAGGTGGCTAGCCCGCCTAAAACACCCTCCCCTTGAATGAGGTTGATGGAGCGAGCGCTCGGTTATCTTCATTTCGTTGCTCATGTGTCATTGCAGCATGCGGCGACACATGAGTAGACCCCCCAGGCCAGGAGGCGGCAAAATGCCCTGCATGCTCAGGCCGCCCCCAGTCGGGCTGCCCCCAATCCCCGCAGCCATGTGGGTGGAGCCGGCAGCCATGTGGGCGGCAGATGCTGCCCAGTTACGAGCAGCTGCTCATCTGCGGGGGGAGCAGGCTAAGCCCGCTCTCCCTGCAGAACTCCATCAGGCACTTGGCACATGTCGTGTGAAGCACATCTCCCTCTCTCTCTCTCTCTGCCTGTGTTTCAAAAACATTTTTTTAATTTTTTTGCAATGACAGAGAAAAAAATGGGCAGTCTTACCCACCAAGGAAAAGCCTTAAGGGTCACCCCTGGCCCCTTGTCTTCCCCACCCCCCACCTTCCAGAGCCCCACTTACAGCTTCTTTAGTCACTACTCCCCCCCCCCCCCGCCCCTCACACTGCTCCCTGCTAGGACCTGACAGAGCATTTTGCCCAGGAAGATCCCAATCAGGTTGGGGGAGAGGGACTGACACAGAGGGGTTGCAAGAGGAGAAAGCTCAAGGTGGATTCAAGGAAGCCAGACCACCAGGCAGGTCTCGTAAGGCATAGGGGTGACCCCTGGCCCCTTGTGGTCTTTTCTAGCACCCCAATTACAGCTGCAAAACTGTGTCTTTTCATTCTCCAGCAGACAGCTGGGGTTGTGGGCTTGGAAACTGTGAGGACCCATTCTTATAAAAAGGTTTTTCCAAATTTGGAGTATATTACTCACATCTATCTATCTATCTATCTATCTATCTATCTATCTATCTATCTATCTATCTATCTATCTATCTATCTTAGCTAGGAGTTTGGCAAGGATGCATCCTTGCCCCAGTCTTGTTCAATTTTTACATAAACTCAATAGTTTCACATTTTAATGATTTGGATTTGCACACACACCCAAACTTGTTGGCAGACATGTTTCATTATTACTCTATGAGGATGATATTGCCCCTTTATCTCAAACCAGGATAGGTCTCAGTCATGCTTTGACCTCCTTAGGTAAGTATACTGAGAAGGAGGCTTTAGAGATCAATTATTCTAAGACCAAGATAATGGTGTTTTCAAAGCACCCCAAAATCTTTAAATGGACAATAAATGGGCATAGTATTGAACAGGTTAAGGTTTTTAAGTATTTGGGGGTAGTATTCCACCAAACTGGAACACGTAAAGCCCATCTTGATTATATTTCCCAAGGTGCTCAACAGACGGCAAATATGATTAAGTCCTTCTATTAGTCTAGGGGTGCCTTTTCCGTACCAGTGGCTATAAAATTGTTAAAGGCCAAGATATATCCCCAAATTCTTTATGGGGCACAGATTGGTCCTCTGGAAAATTTATCTCAGCTTGAAACAGTACAAACCAAATTCCTGAGGGCTATTTTTCAGGTACCCAGGGGTACAGCAAATGCCGTCCTTCGTAGGGAAGCAGGAGTCACCACTCTGAAAGCAAAAGTATGGTTTTGCATAATTAAATTTTGGTTAAGCCTGGTCTTCTTTCCAGCTGGTCTTGCCCCTTTAGTGGTATCAGACAGTTTAGTTTCCAAATGGAAATCAACTTTGAAATTAAAATTGCATCACTTGGGAACGTCTCAAGAAGATCTTATTGGGCAAAGATTAGAGCAGGCGCTTTGCTTTGTGAAGCAACGGCTCCAAGATATAGATTTGCAGGAGGAGTCCGCATGGTTACCTAAGGGAATTTACTTAGGTTCTCAAACTTTTAACTATAAACCGGCTGAATATTTAGACCAGATCTTGGTAC